>NW_027362782.1:10057500-15057500 GCF_046119375.1 Phyllobates terribilis
TGTCCTTGTAGCGGAGATCCAGCAGGATGGCCACCCAGTAACAATACGGGCAAGTCTGAGGTCGTTGTGCAGGGACAGCAGAGGCAAGGACAAGCTGTTATTCGGTTGTAGCTGTATGGTCTGGGTCCTCTATTCCCCCAGCCATGCTTAAGTGATGCCCGTGAGCAGGTTGGAGTGCCACCCTGCTGGAAACATTGTTCCTCAACATCCTCCTCATCTTCATCCACCAAAACTGTCCCGGGCTAAACACACATTCTGACTAGAGACAAGCAAACCTTTTAACATTCGGCTCGGTCCAGCTTTGGCGAACTTCCCGATGTTGGCCGAGAAATTCGTCGAACATACCGAACCCCATTTCATTCAATGGGAGGCAACACCAGACGCATAGACAAAACCTTCAAATGGGCCCAAAAGCTGCCAAAACAGATCAAATTAAAGGCAGACACCAGGAAAGTGCCTTCAATTGATCCTCAGTACCAGTAGTATAATTTATTATTAGACCACCATTTATGCCATGGTGCTTTACATGTGAAAAGGGGTCTCCGACTCATACAGGAGGACAGAGGACCATCTACAAGGGATGGATGAGGATACAGTAGGTGAGGGTACAGCTAGTCGTGCAGTGGTATGGTGAAGCGAGGGTTACTGCAGGTTGTACTCTTGTCGGAAGAGGTGGGTCTTCAGCTTCCTTTTGAAGGTTTTTATGGTAGGCGAGAGTCTGATGTGCTGGGGTTGAGCGTTCCAAAGTAGGGGAGATGCATGGGACACAGCTTGTATGCAATTGTGGCAAGAAAACATGAGGGAAGTAAAGGAGATCTTGTGAGGATGGGAGGCTGCGCGTATGTAAGTACAGGGAGACTAGGTCACAGATGTATGGAGGAGTCAGGTTTTGGATGGCTTTGTATGCCAAAGTTAGGGTTTTCAATTGGAGTCTCTGAGAAATGGGGAGAAGCCAGGGAATAGCGAGGTGACAGGTGGATTAGTCGGCCAGCACAGTTTAGGATAGATTGGAGGGGTGCGAGAGTGGAAGAAGAGAGGCCACAGAGCAGGAGCTTGTAGTAGTGGAGGTGGGAGATGATGAGGGCATCCACTGGTGTTTTTGTAGATTCATGGTTGGAGTGTGCTGATCCTTGAGATATATTTTGGAGTTGAAGTTGGCAGCAAATGGAAAAGGCTTGGATCTGATGTTTGAAGGAAAGATCCGAGTCAAGCTTGCAGAACTGGGAAGAGTGGGCAGCCATTGACTTTGATGGATAAGTCAGTTGTGGGGGATGAATGAAATGGTGGAAAGATGATGAATTTGGTTTTATCCATGTTAACTTTTAGAAATCTAGCAGAGAAGCAAGATGAAATAGTGGACCCACATTGTGGGATTCTGGTTAGTAAGGAGGTGACATTAGGTTCATAGAGTTAGATCTTTGTCAACAGCAAAGTGGTGATACGGAGAGCCGTGAGACTGAGCTGTCCTAGGCCGATTCCGAAGGTGTAAATGGAGAAGAGCAGGGTTCCTAGAACTGAACCTTGGGGAACACCAACACATAGTGGGCGAGATGAGGAGGTGGTGTGAGTGGGAGACTCTGAATGGGATCTAAGGGCCAAGTCTGTAACGTTAAGAGATCAGAAAGTCAGTAGTAAGAGGGAATGGTCCACTGTGTCGAAGGCCGATATCAAGTCCAAGAGGAGGAGGAGGACAAACTAGTGTCACTTGCATTTGGCGGTTAGCAGGTTATTGGTGACTTTAGTCAGGGCTCTTTCAGTGGAATGGTACGGTCAAAAGCTAGATAGTAAGTCAGTGGGCAGGAGGAGAGGTGGGAGGACAGTTCAAAATGGATGTGTTCCAGTAGTTTACATGCATAGGGGAGAAGTGGATGGGGCGATAACTAGACACAAAGGATGGGTCAAGGAAGGGCTTTTTGAGTATGGGTGTGATTGAGATGTTTGAATCATGAGGGGAAGACACAAGTGAGTGACAGGTTAAAGAGGTGGGTTAGGATTGGGAAGAAGACTGTGGTAAGGTTTGGAATTGGGTGGAACGGTATTGGGTCAAGTTCACAGGTGGTGAGATGTGATTGGGAGAGTAAAGATGGTCTTCCGTGATGGCGGAGAAGCTGGTATTGGAAGAGGAGAGTTGAGCAGCTATGATGAGGGGCAGTGGGGACTTTAAGCAAAAGCTTTGCCTTATGTGGTCAGTGTTCTTCTTGAAGAATGAGGCAGAGGCTTCAGCTGAGAGGAGAGGAGAGGGAGGGGGAGCTGGTGGATGGAGGAGAGACGTTAAAGTACTAAATGGCTGATTAGGATTGTGTGACAGGTATGATATGAGAGGTGAGAAGTATTTATTTTATTTATTTTACTCACTTACAGGTGCATCTCCCTAAATTAGAATATCATCAAAAAGTTAATTTCAGTTCTTCAATACCAAAAGTGAAACTCCTATATTATATAGTCATTACAAACAGAGTGATCGATTTCAAGTGTTTATTTCTGTTAATGTAGATGATTATAGCTTACAGCCAATGAAAACACGAGCCATTATCTTAGTAAGTTAGAATAATTAACAAAAAACACCTGAAAAGGCTTCCCACATATTTAAAAAGGTCCCTTTGTGTGTTTGGGTATGCTCCACAATAATGGGGAAGACTACTGACTTTACAGCTGTCCAGAAGACAGTCATTGACACACGAAGTAAATGCAAAGTAAATTTTGCATTTCATTTGGAAATCAAGGTCCCAGAGTCTGGAGGAAGAGTGGAGAGGCACACAATCCAAGCTACTTGAGGTCTTGTGTGAAGTTTCCACAATCAGTGATGGTTTGGGGAGCCATGTCATCTGCTGCTGTAGGTCCACTGTGTTTTATCAAGACCAAAGTCAGCGCAGCCATCTACCAGGAAATTTTAGAGCACTTCATGCTTCCCTCTGCCGACAAGCTTTTTGGAGATGGAAATTTCATTCTCCAGCAGGATTTGGCACCTGTCCACACTGCCAAAAGTACCAATACCTGGTTTAAAAACACTATCACTGTGCTTGATTAGCCAGCAAACTTGCCTGACCTTAACCCCTTAGATAATCTATGTGGTATTGTCAAGAGGAAGATGAGACACCAGACCCAACAATATAGATGAGCTGAAGGCTATCAAAACAACCTGGGCTTCCATAACACCTCAGCAGTGCCACAGGCTGATCACCTCCATGCCATGCCGCATTGATGCAGTAATTGATGCAAAAGGAGTCCCGACCAAGTATTGAGTGCATTTACTGAACATACACTTCAGTAGGCCAACATTTCGGATTTTAAAAACATTTTTCAAGCTATTATAAAATATTCTAATTTACTGAGATAATGACTTGTGTTTTCATTGGTGTAAGCCATAATAATCAACATTAACAGAAATAAACACTTGAAATAGAGCACTCTGTTTCTAATGACTCTACATGAGTTTCACTTTTTGTATTGAAGAACTGAAATTAACTTTTTGATATTCTAATTTAGTGAGATGCACCTGTATATAGAACCATTAATTCAACAGCACTTTACAGACATCATGGGCACTGTCTCCATTGGGGCTCACAATCTACATTCCCTATCAGTATGTCTTTGGAATGTGGGAGGAAACCAGAGGACACGGAAGGAACCCACACAAACACGGGGAAAACATACAAACTCCTTGCAAATTTTGTCTCTGGGATTTGAACCCAGTACCCCAGGGCTGCAAGACTGCAGTGCTAACCACTGAGCCATCATGCTACCCAAGTATGTTTGTTTTGCTGCTGTGAGCAATTGCGCAACATTTTAACAGCTTCTGTTAATGGACAGGCTACTCCACTCACTTTCTTTGGCAGCTGCACAGCAGTATGCTTTGTAGATGAGGACAGAAAGAACATGTGCTCCAGTAGATGGCAAGCGCTGCATCAAGTGGTCTCTGCTCCTCTTCCTTCACCTTAACATCACACAGTACAATCTTCAGAGGTGCCACCCCAATTACCCTGGTTTCCCCCTGCATCACAACTCTCCATCCACCCAACTGACTTTGGGGAACCACAGATGGGCGAGTCTCCAGAGCTGTTCACATGTTCTATTCCGGGGCATCCGAGGTTTGATCCAAAGCTTCACAAACTCAAGAGGGGGAAATCATGTGCAGCGATGCCCAAAATGTTTTTCAGCTTGATCCGGGGCCGGACGAATTAGGGTCCAAGCAGAATCCAAACCATAACCAGACGTTAGTCTCTTGGGGTGGAGGTGATCTTGATGACTCAGATACTTGAGGTGCACATGGACTGTACTGTACTGTCATGGCAGGAAGAGGAGGGTGACCATCAGGGCAAGGAGTGAGCGAACAGAGGAGGACTGAGGTTGTAGATCTCGCTTGGTGTGAACCCAGAGGCATGTGACGCGCCACCTGGGCCGTGGGGTACTCGGTACCTGGCCGGTCATTACTAGGGGAGATGTCAGTGGCTGTGACCCAGGGCAGTCAATAAAAGGAGATATTTACAGGGGATTTATGTACAAAGTTCGTGACGCCACCTGTGGTATGCGGATAAAGGGAGCCGCCGCTGCAGAGCAGGTCCTCTGGAGCTGCTGATAGTGCAGCAAAGGTGGTGTGGCTCTCCACAGGTAGAGCTTAGCTCCAGGGCAGTGTAGATATTATAGGTGATGCAGGGCATTGTTGTGCTGGGGGTGATGGCGCAGACAATAATCACAGACAGTGGGGTGCAGTCTTCAGAGTTTACGCACAGTTAAGTTCCTCAAGATAGAGGTTCCGGACTACAACCTCCCACGTCGTGCTGCGTTCACCAGGCAGGGGTTAAGAAATCTCTCAGGTAGTTCAAGAGTGCTTGACAGGACCCCTTTCTATGTGCCTTCCTCAGTCATCTTCCTGCGCCTCGCAATCAGTGTCCCAATCCGGTAGCCTCGGGTCTTGTCGGTCGACCTGCAGTCCCCTGGACCCTCTGTGGCCACCTTCTCGGCAATATAATTGCTGATGTGTCCACTGCACCTTGCAAGTACAGCAGCCTCCGGTTCCTAGATGAGCCTTGTAGTTCTCCACTAGTTTAGAGGCCGGTCCTCTCTGCGGCTCGATCCCTCCACCGTCTGGCAGATTCGGGCGTACGGGTGGCCTCCAGCACTTTCCGTACCCCTGGGATCCCTTCTGTTCCTGGAGCCTTTCTCCTGCTCCCTCTCCTCTTCCTTCAGTCCTGGGCCTCTCCTCAGGCCCGCTCTGGAGCAGAGCTCTTGCAGAGCTTCTGCTCCCCTCACTTTCCTCCAACACCACTCTCTCTCACTGATTGAACTGATCTGACTGAACTTTCAAGATGGTTCCTGCTTTTATATCACTCCCTCACAAGTGCTCCCCTGATCTACGTCCTCCACCCACACCCACTACATGGTTCCCCCTCACTCGGTTCCCCTCCACTCCAGCCAGGGAATGTGCTCTCCCGTAGGAGCAATCTCGCCCTGCCCTACTGAAGTGGATGTGTTGGATGCAGGTGTTAGGGTCCTGGGCAGCACTCTATTCTTACCTGAGAGTGGGATACCACACCTCTGGGTGAGATGCAGTACCTCTGTGGCGACTGAACCCTCAGGGGCGTCACATACCCCCTTGGTAAAACACAGCACGTCCGTGGGCTGGAACAGAGTAAAAACAGGGTATTTCAGACTTACAAAATTTTTAGAATGCATTCACATATAAGATTAATCAGCAAAACTTTTTCTTCCATTTATGGGAGGCACATTACTTGAATGTTACTGGTTTCTTTGTCAAAACATAAGAATTTTTAAATAACATTTTTCTTCACATATAAAACATTTTCCAACAGTTTACAGTACGATCTGCAACCAGGTGTCCATTCTCTGTATCAGGCTATGTGCCCACGATGCAGAAATGAAGCAGAAAATTTCTGCAGCATTTCTGCATCTCCCTGGCAGAAAAAATGCATGCAGATTGTGCATGCGTTTTTCCTGCAGAATACATGCGGATCCACATGCGTTTCCGCATGCAGATTGACAAGCGCTTTCCAGGCGATAGCATCACTTGGAAAGTGCTTGACAACTAGGTCACACTGTATAAATCCATGCAAACAGCATGGATTTATACAGTGTGAACCGTAAAAAAATAAAATAAAGCTATATTCACCCCCGATGCCCCGGCGTGGCTGCAGCGCTGCTTCCTGGCTGGTTCCCGGCTGCCGGCATATCGCGAGACAGAGTGGTGAAGGGCCTGCGGTCACATGACTGTGATGTCACCGAAGGTCCTTCAGCGATGCCGGCATGCAGAGAGAAGCCGTCGGAAAGGTGAGTATAAACTTTATTTATTATTTTACTCTTTTTTTTTTTTACAGGTACAATGGTACCCAGGTCTGGATGAGAGTCTCCTCTCCTCCAGAACTGGGTACCATCCGCACATAGAGACGCATAGAATTCGCTTGTAGAAATGTACAGACGCGCATTCTATGCGTCTCAATGCAAGTCAATGGCGGCCATTCCGCTGCGCTTCCGCAAAATTAAATAACATGCTGCGGATTTTTGTACGCAGCATAAACGCTGAAGAAAAATCCGCAGCATGTGCATAGAACATGCGGAATCCCCTTGGGGACCATGGGGTGCGGATTACCTAGCGTTTCACAAGCGTTTACGCTGCGGAAATTCCGCAGCATAAACGCTTGAAAAACGCTATGTGGGCACCCAGCCTCAAGGTGCTAGCTAGCAAACATGAGCATGAGGGACCCGTCTGAAAACCCTCAACGTAGGCCCTGGGTGTGGCTGCAGGGTATGGATGATCCAGGTATTGGACCACGTCTAAGGCCATGCCAAACAGGTTTTTGTTCTGAGGTCATTCATTGTTACATAAAATCAATAAGGGGCACTTTAAGAAGTGCAATTATTTACAATGGAGAGTTTTTGGCTGCTCACAGTCCTCAGCTTACATGTTCTGGTACCCTTACCGGATAACTGGATAGACACACACAAAACCTTCAATAGAACTCGCAGTGTCTCTGCTGTACCCTTTCGGGTAACTATGCAGTTTCTGTAATTGAAACAACTTAACAGGGCTCTCTCCGGGGAGGTAACTCTTGGTTCCTGCAGGCTGACCCTGCCGGGTCTTCAGCCTGGGGCTGCGGGGTCAGGTCTCTTTTTATGGCCACCCGGTACACCTGAAGGGTGTACCACCCGCGTTCGCCCTTGTGGCGTGTAAAGGTGACTTAGTCGCCGGGATATTTGTCCCTGCCAGGATGCCCCTGTTGGAGGGTTGGGTTCTACATCCCGCCGGTTAATAAATATGTCCCTATCAGTGTGGGGCTCCCTTACAAAGCCCCACCCAGCATCCAAGTCAAATTTGACCACTATCCCCTCCAGACGGGGACTGAGTGTGGTGGACTTTACCTGGCGGGCCCGGGCCTTGGCTGCCATGTTTCAGGCCTCCATGTGCTCCAACTGCACCTGCCGTTATATCGCTCCTTTTCCAACTGCAGGAGCTCCCTCCTGCAGTACTCTTCCCTCCGGAGGGCCTGGGCCTGCGTTCCCCGCGGGAACCCCATGAGGTCCCCTTCCCGGTCGTCCCACCAGAACTCCTCTCCTCCTGGGCAGGCGACCGGAGGTGCAGGCGTGGGCGTCAGAGGGAGTCCTCCTTGGTTCGCATTCCTGGCGGACCAGTCATAAGTGGGGCTTCTGTATGCCCACTCAGGTGCGGGGGCTTGTGGCTTCGGTAGGGGGCCCAGGAGCAGGTCTGCTGCGCAGGCACCCGGTTATGAGGACTCCACCAGGGGGTCGAGGAGCGGATTTGCGGAGCAGGCCAGGTGGTATGGGGATTCCGCCAGGGGATCGCGGAGGTGGTTGGCGTAGCAGGCGCCCAGGTACAGAGGTTCCACCAGTGGCTCGAGGAGCTGGTCAGCGGAGCAGGCACCCGGTGTAGTAGACTCTGGGCTTGGAAGCAAGTCGGGAGCGTGCGTGCCCGGGTAGGGAGGCACCGCCAGGGGGCCCAGGAGCAAGTCAGCGTGGTCTGTGCTCGGGCCAGGGAACCTCTTCCTACCTGCTCCCGTGGCCGCTCCTGGGCTGCTCTCCTCCTCCTGGTCCTGGTTAGGCTTTGCCGGGGCTGGGGCACTGCCGGTGGACTTCGGTGCTTGCTGCCGTCTCGCTCTCATCTTTTCCAGTACCTCTCTTCCAGCTGGCTATGGCTGTTTGCTGGGCCTCTCCCACCCGCCGATTTAGCAAACACATCTCGGCGTGGAGGAACTCCGTGTCCTCCAGGGACAGCTTACTGATCACCTCTCCCAATGTAAGAGGTGTCTCGTCTTGCCGCAGGCCGGAGTACCAGGCTCACCTCCTTCCATCTTGCCTGCCGGGTGTTGTCTGTCTGGTCTGCTTAACACCACACCCTGTCTCCCAGTCTTCTGTCTTCCTCTCCCCTTTCGGGGGCGGTCCCATGGCTGCTTGCTGTCGGCCACACCTGGGGGCAGCTCCCCCACCTTGATGGACGTTCATGGTCACTGCTGCTTGGGGCGTGCTCCACTTTTGGTGCCATTCTGGGACCTGGCCCACTATGGGAGACTGTTTCTTGTGGTCTTTTGGTTCGCACATAATGGTGCCCATTCTTCTGGGGCGGGCGCCACATTCAGTAGAAAACAGTCTCTAGGCGCACAATACCTGGTGATAACGGGTGGGTTCATATCCTGTTCGTGACGCCAAAGATGACGCACCCCCTGGGCCATGGGGTACTCAGTGCCTGGCTGGTCGTTGCTAGGGGAGATGTCACAGTGGCGGTCCGTGACCGACCCAGGGCTGTCAATAAAAGGAGATATTTACAGGCCATTTATGTAAAAAATTTGTGATGCCATCTGTGGTATGCGGCTAAAGGGAGCCGCCGCTGCGGAGCAGGTCCTCTGGAGCTGATAGTGCAGCAAAACTCTCCACAGGTAGAGCTTAGCTCCAGGGCAGTGTAGATGTTATAGGTGATGCTGGGCATTATAGTGCAGGGGGTGATGGTGCAGTCTTCAGAGTTTACTCACAGTTAAGTTCCTCAGGTTACAGGTTCCAGGCTACAACCTCCCACGTCGCGCTGCGTTCACCAGGCAAGGGGTTCAGAAATCCCTCAGGTAGTAAAATAGTGCCTGACAGGACCCCTTTCTATTTGCCTTCCTCAGTAGTCTTCCTGCGCTGGCTCTTGCCCTCCTGCCCTGCGCCTCGCAATCACTATCCCAATCCGGTAGCCTCGGGTCTTGTTGGGTGATCTGCACTCCCCTGGACCCTCTGTGGCCACCTTCTCGGCGATATAATTGCGGATGTGGCCACTGCACCTTGCAAGTACAGCAGCCTCCAGTTCCTAGCTGAGGCTTGTAGTTCTCCACTAGTTTAGGGGCCGGTCCTCTCTGCGGCTCGATCCCTCCACTGCCTGGCAGATTCGGGCGTACGGGTGGCCTCCAGCACTTTCCGTACCCCTGGGATCCCTTCTGTAAATGGAGCCTTTCTCCTGCTCCCTCTCCTCTTCCTTCAGTCCTGGGCCTCTCCTCAGGCCTGCTCTGGAGCAGAGCTCTTGCAGAGCTTCTGCTCCCCTCACTTAACTCCAACACCACTCTCTCACTGACTGAACTGATCTGACTGAACTTTCAAGATGGTTCCTGCTTTTATATCACTCCCTCACAAGTGCTCCCCTGATCTACATCCTCCACCCACACCCACTACATGGTTCCCCCTCACTAGGTTCCCCTCCACTCCAGCCAGTCACCAGGGACTGTGCTCTCCCGTAGGAGCAATCTCTCCCTGCCCTACTGAAGTGGTTGTGTTGGATGCAGGTGTTAGGGTCCCAGGCAGCACTCTATTCTTACGAGAGTGGGATACCACACCTCTGGGTGAGATGCAGTACCTCTGTGGTGACTGAACTCTCAGGAGCACCACACATGCAGCTGAGTTGCTCAGCCGAGGAGGAGAAGGAAGACGAGGAGATTGTTACGGCTTCCCACACAGACAGTTATGCAACCATGACAAGTACTACATCCTCAGACCCAACTCTGGCAGTTGCCTAGCCTGGGTCTTTTTTGACACCACAAAAAATGACACAGCTCTCGTTATCTGCCAACTTTGTTAAAAACAGTAGAGTAAAAAAAAAAATGCAATAATTTGACTACATGCATGAACTGGCACATGCGTGATCAACATTTGCTAAAATGACTAGCATGCCTCGTCAACCACCGGCCGCTCCATCAACCCCATCTTTTGCTTCGTCCTCCTCCGTCATCGTGGCAAGTGTTCTCTCATGGCTCTCTGGGCGCAGAACCTCTACTTGTTTACCTGCTACAGTCGGGGTGAGTGAGAGCCCATCAACTCTTATGGAAGTGGACTTGACTGCTGTTTTTGGCTGATATTGAGCACACTCTATCTTTCTCACCTCTCACAGTCCAGCAGCTTGGTGTGTTCACTCTACTCCACCCTCTCTCAGCACAGCAACCCAGCCCTCAATCCCACAGTTGTCACGTAAAAGATTTTCCTCCTCCACATGCCAAAGCAAAGATATTGAACTTCACAATCTCCAATCTGTTGGCCACGGAAATGCTCCCTTTCCGCCTGGTGAATACAGGCAGTTTCTGAAAGCTGATGGCTGTCGCAGTCCCCCAGTACCAGTTGCCCAGTCACCATTATATCTCTAAGAAAGATGTGCCTGCTCTACACTAGCATGTCGCAGATAACCTCTCTGTATTTATCACTTCCTCCAGTGCTTTTTCCTCCTCCACCTCTTCTAGGGCCTCCGCCTGCACACTCAAACTCTACCTTAATAAGACTCACACTCCAACAGTGCAGAGTGACTCCCCACCCCCCTCTGTACTGCACAGCCAGGGTTCACCGCAATCAGACAGTGATAACAATTAATATGCTTTGGGTATTGCAGTCATACAGATCAAGAGTTGTGGAGAACTATCCAACTATCAGTTTGAGCAATGGCTGTCTCCACTGAACCTGGAACCAGGGAAGGGCGTGTGCGATAATGGTGCAAACCTCGTGGCAGCCCTACATCAGGGCAACCTCACATGTGCCTTGCATTGCTAGCATCCTCAACCTGATGGTACAGCAATTTCTCTGCCAGTATTCTGGCCTGGATGAGCTGTGGCAGAAACCACGGTCTGTGTGCTCACTTCTGCCATTCGCAACCCGCGGGGCATCGACTTGCATCACTACAGAGCTCTTTCGGCTTACAGGTTAACAGGTTGATATGCGATGTGCCGACATGGTGTAATTCAACTCTGCACATGTTGCAGCGACGTGGCAGCAGCAACGAGCCCTGATGCATTCTCATATCGTATGGCCTGGGCAAATGCAGTATGGACGTTTTGAAAATCACACATGTGGAGAGGACACAGATGAAGGACCTCTGCACCCTTTTGCACAATTTTGAAATGGCTACCAAGTTGGTTAGCGCTGACTATGTTGTCGTCAGCATCACTATTCCGGTCATCTACATGATGGAGCACACTTTAAATAGTCTGCAGGAGGAGGTAGTGGTCCCAGGGGAAGAGGAGGAAGCAGAGGAGGATGCGGAAGGGTTAATAATATCTAACTTCCTGTCTGTCGTCGCACAGGCAGTTGCCATGGGAAGAACAAATTGAGAAGGACCAGCAGGAAGAGGTGATGTACATGAAACGGTTACGAGATGAAGAGGATAATGATTCCCTCTCCTGTTGTCCGTGGTTGACATGAGGTGGTGGAGGAAGCAAGCCTTGAGTTATCCCGCCACCAACACCCTGTGGACTTGGACCTCATGAAAGAGACCGACCCATAAGCGCTTTCTTACAGCACTATCTGCAACATGATTATTGTCCATATTGTTATGAATAGAAATAGTACTGACAACTGGGTTGCCAGTGTGTTCGATCCACGGTATAAAAGTAAATTTTGCCAGTTGCTTTTCCCCCTGGAAAGGGACGCGCCCATGCTGCAGTATAAAAACATGCTTGTAGACCATCTTGAGTGTTTTTTTTTTTTTTTAAATGTTTGTGAGGTGGTACACAGTGTGCATCGCAGTGATAGTCTTCCAACCCTGGAAACGTTGAGTCGTCAACGCAAAAACATTAGCAGCCTTGCAGTGCTGGGGTTCGGGGTTCCAACATCTGCAAGCAGTTTGTATGTTCTCCTCATGTTTTCGAGGGTTTCCTCAGAGTACTTATTTTTCTTTTCAAACTCCAAAGACATACTGATAGGAAATTTTCTTTGTGGGTCCCAGTGGGGACAGTGCCACTAATGTCTAAAGCGCCGTGGTATTATAGGCGCTATATAAGTGAGTAAAATAAATAGAAATTGATGCCACTTTAGTGGTATCTGCCCATAATTGGAAATGTTTGGTCTCCAAGTTGAGTCTCCTTCATTTGAGTTGCCTGAATTTGGCAGAGCTCTCAGACCACCAGTCCTATACCTGTCATTCATCCACCAGTTACTGATCAAAGTTTAAGCTAGAAATTCTGCTCCAAGACCTGTCCAATGCTTGAATGTTGCATGGTTTCAGGACCATGCTATTAGCACAAAGAATTTATATTGTTAAATGTGGACTCCTGGCTGGAGCACAATACTAGCACAAAATGATTAAAAGATAAAATGTGACATGCTTCA
The DNA here is from genome assembly GCF_046119375.1 of Phyllobates terribilis. Taxonomy (NCBI): domain Eukaryota; kingdom Metazoa; phylum Chordata; class Amphibia; order Anura; family Dendrobatidae; genus Phyllobates; species Phyllobates terribilis. Next base: position 10,070,083 of record NW_027362782.1, read on the forward strand.
TGTAGAACAGTAATAACAGAAAAAATGTGACCTGCTTCATGTAGAACAGTAATAACAGAAAAAAATTTAGATTTTTTTACTGTGAACAGGGCCTGTATACAAGCAGTATCTGAGCGCTCGAAAATTACAAGCTGAAATGTGGTCTACTCTATGTATCACGGTAGTAGGACAACAAACTTAGTTTTTATCATGTTTATCACGATAATAACAGAACTACTCATTTTTTTTTTACTGTGGATGAGGCCTGTACAAAATAGAATATATGCTCAAAACAATTTCAAACTGAGATCTGGCCTGCTGTATCATGTTACGAACAGAAGAACTAACTTTTTTTTTTTTTTTTACTTTGTTACTGTATTCTTCCATCTTTCTGTTCTAATGCTGGCTCCTGCTAACATGAGCCCTATTACATGGTGGTGCTCTGTTGTGGCATGCAAATAAAGTATTGCCACATTTGAGCCATGCTAACCCTGTTTTCCGAGGTGCTGGCGGTGCCCCAACTGCGTTGTCAACTTTCTTGTCCACCTCTGCCTTGTTCTTCAATGGCGCTCCAGCTGTCAGATGGGAAAACTATCATTTTCTCCACCAGCGTCTGCTTGTACGCACGCATTTGACGCTCCCACACTAGTGACAGAAGTATTGATAGTACCTTGTCCTTGTAGCAGAGATCTAGCAGAGTGGACACACAGTAATTTGCACTGATAACGATATGGGCAACTCTGCTGTCGTTGTGCAGGGACAGCAGCATGTATTTCTTATGTGTGCCAGGCTGCCCAGAGGCAATGAGAAGCTTTCTTCAGTTGTAGGTTGCAAATTGAATATAATTTTTTTCTGCATCTAACCCAGACGATAGTTTTGGCCTAATACCACAGTTTGGCCACTCAGCTCTGCTCGGTTCCCATCCATTGTTTTTTTGTGCAAACAACTCCAGAGTTGTGAATTAGTTAACCACCAAAATGAGTGGAAAAAGGCCTGCTGCTGGTGGAAAGGGGAATAGGCGTGTTGGGAAGGGGAAAAAAGGTTGTGTCCGTGGGGTAGGTGTTAAAGCAACAGTAACATATGCAGAAGAAAGACCATCTACCAGCCAAACTAAAATGTCTACTTCTTTTAGCGGACAATGTGATCAGATCCCTTTCTTACGGCCACGCCAATCGCTACAAATTCTAGATGAGGCACAAAAACAGCAGGTGCTTCAAGGGATATCAAGTGCTCCTTTAAGTGGGCTCTCCTCCACCTCAACTTCAACATCACAAATACTCCAGTCCTCAGAGGTGTCACCCCAATCGCACTTGCTTACTCACAGCTCCCCAGTCTCCAGCTGCCCGTCTGAGTATGGGGTAGAACAGATGGTTGAGTCTGCAGAGCTGTTTACTCATACTATAGCCTGGGAATCAGAGGTTGGCTCCAGCGCTTCTGTGAATCCAGAAGAGGAAATGATCTGCACTGATGCCCAGAATCTTTGAGTCGGATCCAGGACCAGACGCAGAAGGTTCTGACCATAATGTAGACCCTCATTCCCAAACTGTAACTCCTGTTGGTGGAGACAATGAGGAAGACGATGATGAGACTCAAATACCTGATTGGAGCGACAACTTTAGTTTTTTGTCAGGGCAGGAACAGGTTGGTTCTGAGGACGACGGGTGTGATAACACACAGGGTGATGATGATGAGGTTGGAGATCCCACTTACTGTCAACCCACAGTCAGCCAAGAGATGAGGTCAGCAGAGGAGGTGGAGGAGGATGCTAGTGACGACGAGGTCAGGTTGCGCCTTCCTGGACAGAGACGTAGTACTGGAAGCACGTCAACAACTGCATCCTCAAACACAACTCTGCCTCTGACCACAAGTCGTGGTGGCTCTTCAGGTCGCATGGGTGCTAAGCCGTGCTAAGCCTTGCATAGCCTGGGCATTTTTTCAGATCGATAAAGATGACCCAAGTCGTGTTATCCGTAACATTTGTCAACAAAAGCTAAGAGGCCAAAAAATACATAGTTTGAGTACTTCATGTATGAACCGGCACATGGACATGAGCATAAGTTTGCAGTGGGAAGCTCACTGTGCTACAATGCGGCCTAGCCGGCCGGGCCAACCACCATCTGCCCCATCTTGTGCATTTGCAGCCTCTAAATCCTCTGTGACTGGGGGGACAGCAGTCACACCAGTTTTGGGACGCAGACCTGCCACCTCTTTACCCGCAACAGCCAGCGTGATTCATCATTTTCTTTGGAGGCGGTAACACCAGCTGGTGTTGAGCGCTGTCCAACATCGATAGCACCACCTTTGGATCAAGGCAACCTAATATGTCCGCTTGCATCTTCCTCACAGACCGGCAGTTTGCCGGGGACACCCTACTCAACCCCATCTAAGCACAACAGCCAGCCCTCGGTCCCTCAGATGTGGACAAGTAAAAGACGATTTCCTCCTAGCCATGAGAAAGCTAAGAGGTTGAATTTCACCATCTGCAAGCTCTTGGCTACAGAAATGCAGCCTTTACGCCTGGTGGACACAGAGGATCTTATGTCCATCGCAGTGCCCCAGTACCAGATGCCCAGTCGGCACTACTTCTCAAAGAAAGGTGTGCCTGCGCTCCACCAGCATGTCGCACACAACATCACCTCTTCTTTGAGAAACTGTGTGTGACAGGGTGCATTTCACCACAGACACTTGGACGAGTAGGCATGGACAGGGGCGTTACATGTCGCTGACTGGGCACTGGATAACTATGGTGACAGCAGGACAAGGGGCTGCTGTCCAAGTCTTGCCGTCCCCACGAGTTGTGCGTCAATCCTCTTTATCGCAAAGTTCCTCCACTGCTTCTGCCTCCTCAACCTCCTCTCGGTCCTCCACCTGCACCCAAAGCCTGTCTGGTCATGCCACAAGCTTTCTAACTGCGCAGAAGGGATCCTGCACACCTCCTTACTATGCTGGCAGTAGGGCTCAACGTCATCAGGCGGTTTTTACTTTGAAATGTCTGGGAAATGTGAGTCACACAGCTGAAGAGTTGTGGTCAGCTCTGGAGAACCAATTTCATGAATGGTCGTCTCCACTGGACCTGAAACCAGGGAAGGCCGTGTGCGACAATGCTTCAAACCTGGGTGCGGCCCTTCGCCGGGGCAATGTCACACACGTGCCTTGTATGGCTCACGTGTTGAACCTGGTTGTCCAGCAATTTTTAGCCCACTATCCCAGACTAGATGGCCTTCTGCAGAGGGCACGGTCACTGTGTGCTCACTTCCGCCGTTCGCATCCCGCAGCTCAGCGACTTACATCTCTACAGCATTCGTTGGGCCTGCCACTTCACCGGCTGAAATGCGATGTGCCTACCCGGAGGAATTCAACTCTGCACATGTTGCAGCGACTGTGGCAGCACCGACCAGTCCTGGTGCAATACGTTCTGACATATTGCCTGGGCCAACGAGATCCAGAGGTGGGGAAAATCACGCTGGAGGAGTGGTCTCAGATCAGGGACCTATGCACCCTTCTGCACAGTTTTGAAATGGCGACGAAGATGTTTAGTGCTGACGATGCCATTATCAGCATGACTATTCCGGTGATTTACATGCTGGAGCAAATATTAAACAGAATTCGGAGTCAGGTGGTGGCACAAGAGGAGGTGGAGGAAGAAGGGGAGGAGGAGTTGTATGCGGAAGGGCTAACATCTGCAAGGTCGAGACGGTCGGCAGCACCAAGGCGGCAGGCATGTGAGGGTGGGGGAGATGGTTTTACCAGGGCGCATGGTAGCAGCCAAACTAGTGAGGAAGGTGCAGGAGCCCAGGAAGAAGTGGAGGACGAACTGATGGAAGACTCATCAGATGAGGGAGACCTTGATCACATTTCTGTTGTGCGAGGTTGGGGGGAGAGGACAGAGGAAGGAAGCATGATTGTTACCTCGCCACCAACACAACAGGGACTTGGTGCTCCTGGATGCGCAACACACATGAGTGCCTTCTTGCTGCACTACCTGCAACATGACCCTCGACTTTGTGAGAATTAGAAATAATCCTGACTACTGGGTTGCCACACTGTTAGATCCCCGGTACAAAAGTCAATTTGCAGAAATTATTCCTGCCATAGAAAGGGATGCAGGAGTATCAGCAGACTGTTGCAGAATCTTACATGTGCTTTTCCACAAAACACCAGTGGTGCACGTAGTGCATCTCACAGTTCCAACTTGCCAACCGTGGGACCGTCGAGTGTTAAGCACTCAAACCGTAACAGAAACACAGTATCTGCTGGTAACATCAATTTTGCGGAATCATTTCACCACTTTTTTAGCCCATCCTTTGCAAGGCCACAGGAGACAAGAAGTCTGACACATAGTCAACGCCTAGAGACGATGGTACAGGAGTATCTCCAAGTGAACATTGAAGCCATGACTGTGTCACTGGACCCTTGCTCTTTTTGGGCTTCCAATCTGGATAAATGGCTGGAGCTAGCCACTTACGCCTTGGAGATCTTGTCATGCCCGCAGCCAGCGTTCTGTCTGAACGTGTGTTCAGCGCTGCTGGTGGTGTGCTGACAGATAAGCGCACGCGGCTCTCCACTGATAATGTAGACACTCACATTCATAAAGATGAACAAATCATGGATCCGAAACGACTTTTCTACCCCTGTCATCCTGGGGAGAGTAAAAGCTTGAGGATTGGTTAAAATCACCTCACCAACCGTTTTAAGCATTCAAATTACTAATCATGTTTATCTGTATCTTGGCTGGAAAACAATTTGGGCTTTGTAGCAGTGTGCAGTACTGATTCTATTAGGCCATCTATACTAAGCTCCACCAGATTTAAAATTAATAATAATTTTTAGTTGCATCTAGCCTGGAAAATAATTTTGGGTCTCCTAGATGCGCAAGACACGAGTGTCTTCTTGCTGCACTACCTGCAACATGACCCTCAGATTGTCAGAATTCGAAGTAATCCTGACTACTGGGTTGCCACACTCTTAGATCCCCCACACTCTTCGATCAACCTTTTCATTTTAATAAAGACAAAAAAAATGGTCATTTTTGAAACTATAAGCATTAGCAGGTTATTAGAAACTGAAATCAAACAGTTTTCAACTCAAAACTTTATTCTAGGTTATGTTACATTTGCACATAGGACCCCTTGTTCGAAAGGAGCTTCTGAACTCTCTCATCCATTGAATTTGTCAGGTTTTGGATGGTTTCTGCTTCAATTGTTTTGCATGAGGACAGCATACCCTCCCAGAGCTGTTGCTTAGATGTGAACTGCCTCCCGCCATCATAGACACTCCTTTTGATGATGCTCCAGAGGTTCTGAATAGAGATGAGCGTTGTTCTACTCGAACTGTTCGCCAATCTCAAATTCGAGCTGTTTTGGGCGGTGTTCGAGAGCCGTTCGGCGAACACGAATGATTTGAGAAAAATTCGGCTGTTTGAGGTTATGTTCGATAACTGTTCGTGCACCAAAATCATAACTGGATTTTTTCTCAGTAATGATGAAAATTAATGTTAATACGCAGTTTGAGTGTACAGCGGGGTGGGGGGGAGGGGCAGGGGATGGATCTCTGCAGGAACAATGAAGATCTCCATTTTTTTTTCTCTTTCCCGCATTTACAGTGGGGAGGTGCAATCTGTCAGCCTATCAGCAGCGCATACACGGAGCGAAGTGCTTTTTTCACACAATCAAGGGCATGTGTCATTGGCAGTGTGTGTCACATGTCCTTGCCCTATAAGACCAAGCCATTTTCCCCGTCGCCACCATTTTCTCACTGCTGCAGCTGCGTGTTAGACGGCACCGCTGTTGCTGTGTGCGCTATACCTTGTTAATTTCAAGCCAATTTTCGCACAAATCTACAGATAGCTTGGGAGTAGGGAATAGTTGTGATTGCAGTCCTTTTAAGGACTAGGTTACAGCATTTCCTACGACTTTTATCAGGCAGGTCTGTGCTCTTAAATAGATAGATTGTGGGAGTAAAGACTAATTGTAATTGCAGTCCTTTTCAGGACTAGGTTACATCAGTTCCGATCAGTTTTTGCCAGGCAGGTCTGTGCCAGTGCTGTGCAAGTTTTTTTCACAGCATTTGGCTGAATCTAGCAAAGCTAATCCTTTTTGGCCTATTGCAGAGTGTGTTAGTCAGTGGAGTAGCCTATCTGTGTTGCAAGATATACCACCTGTGTATAGAATACCAATTTTTTTACTGCACCTAGTGAAGTAAAATCTTTTGGGCATAGCATCATTCTATTAGTCCATCTATACTGACCTCCATCAGGTTGCAAATTGAATATAATTTTTTTCTGCATTTAGCTCTGAAAAAATATTTGGGCTTCTAGCTGTGTGTGGGACTTGTTCTATTAGTCCATCTATACTGACCTCCATCAGGTTGCAAACTGAATATAATTTTTTTCTGCATCTAACCCAGCCAATAGTTTTGGCCTAATACCACAGTTTGGCCACTCAGCTCTGCTCGGTTCCCATCCATTGTTTTTTTGTGCAAACAACTCCAGAGTTGTGAATTAGTTAACCACCAAAATGAGTGGAAAAAGGCCTGCTGCTGGTGGAAAGGGGAATAGGCGTGTTGGGAAGGGGAAAAAAGGTTGTGTCCGTGGGGTAGGTGTTAAAGCAACAGTAAAATCTGCAGAAGAAAGACCATCTTCCAGCCAAACTAAAATGTCTACTTCTTTTAGCGGACAATGTGATAAGATCCCTTTCTTACGGCCACGCCAATCGCTACAAATTCCAGATGAGGCACAAAAGCAGCAGGTGCTTCAACGGATATCAAGTGCTCCTTTAAGTGGGCTCTCCTCCACATCAACTTCAACATCACAAATACTCCAGTCCTCAAAGGTGTCACCCAAATCGCACTTGCTTCCTCACAGCTCCCAAATCTCCAGCTGCCCGTCTGAGTATGAGGTAGAACAGATGGTTGAGTCTGCAGAGCTGTTTACTCATACTATAGCCTGGGAATCAGAGGTAGACTCCAGCGCTTCTGTGAATCCAGACGAGGAAATGATCTGCACTGATGCCCAGAATCTTTGAGTCGGATCCAGGACCAGACGCAGAAGGTTCTGACCATAATGTAGACCCTCATTCCCAAACTAACTCCTGTTGGTGGAGACAATGAGGAAGACGATGATAAGACTCAAATACCTGATTGGAGCGACAACTTTAGTTTTTTGTCAGGGCAGGAACAGGTTGGCTCTGAGGACGACGGGTGTGATAACGCACAGGGTGATGATGATGAGGTTGGAGATCCCACTTAGTGTCAACCCACAGTCAGCCAAGAGATGAGGTCAGCAGAGGAGGTGGAGGAAGATGCTAGTGACGACGAGATCAGGTTGCGCCTTCCTGGACAGAGACGTAGTACTGGAAGCACGTCAACAACTGCATCCTCAAACACAACTCTGCCTCTCACCACAAGTCGTGGTGGCTCTTCAGGTCGCATGGGTGCTAAGCCTTGCATAGCCTGGGCATTTTTTCAGATCGATAAAGATGACCCAACTCGTGTTATCTGTAACATTTGTCAGCAAAAGCTAAGTAGAGGCCAAAAAATACATAGTTTGAGTACTTCATGCATGAACCGGCACATGGACATGAAGCATAAGTTGCAGTGGGAATCTCAGTGTGCTACAATGCGGCCTAGCCGGCCGGGCCAACCACCGTCTGCCATATCTTGTGCATCCGCGGCCTCTTCATCCTCTGTGACTGGGGGGACAGCAGTCACACCTGTTTTGGGGCGCAGACCTGCCACCTCTTTACCCGCAACAGCCAGCGTGATTGGCAGGTCATCATTTTCTTTGGAGGTGGGAACACCAGCTGGTGTTGAGCGCTGTCCGACATCGATAGCACCACCTTTGGATCAAGGCAACCTAACATGTCCGCCTGCATCTTCCTCACAGACCGGCAGTTTGCCGGGGACACCCTTATCAACCCCGTCTAAGCACAATAGCCAGCCCTCGGTCCCTCAGATGTGGACAAGTAAAAGACCATTTCCTCCTAGCCATGAGAAAGCTAAGAGGTTGAATTTCACCATCTGCAAGCTCTTGGCTACAGAAATGCTGCCTTTCCGCCTGGTGGACACAGAGGATTTGAGACCTTATGTCCGTCGCAGTGCCCCAGTACCAGATGCCCAGTCGGCACTACTTCTCAAAGAAAGGTGTGCCTGCGCTCCACCAGCATGTCGCACACAACATCACCGCTTCTTTGAGAAACTCTGTGTGTGACAGGGTGCATTTCACCACAGACACTTGGACGAGTAGGCATGGACAGGGGCGTTACATGTCGCTGACTGGGCACTGGGTAACTATGGTGACAGCAGGACAAGGGGCTGCTGTCCAAGTCTTGCCGTCCCCACGAGTTGTGCGTCAATCCTCTTTATGTCAAAGTTCCTCCACTGCTTCTGCCTCCTCAACCTCCTCTCGGTCTTCCACCTGCACCCAAAGCCTGTCTGGTCATGCCACAAGCTTTCTAACTGCGCAGAAGGGATCCTGCACACCTCCTTACTATGCTGGCAGTAGGGCTCAACGTCATCAGGCGGTTTTTACTTTGAAATGTCTGGGAAATGTGAGTCACACAGCTGAGGAGTTGTGGTCAGCTCTGGAGAACCAATTTCATGAATGGTCGTCTCCACTGGACCTGAAACCAGGGAAGGCCGTGTGCGACAATGCTGCAAACCTGGGTGCGGCCCTTCGCCGGGGCAATGTCACACACGTGCCTTGTATGGCTCACGTGTTGAACCTGGTTGTCCAGCAATTTTTAGCCCACTATCCCAGACTAGATGGCCTTCTGCAGAGGGCACGGTCGCTGTGTGCTCACTTTCGCCATTCGCATCCCGCAGCTCAGCGACTTACATCTCTACAGCAGTCGTTGGGCCTGCCACTTCACCGGCTAAAATGCGATGTGCCTACCCGGTGGAATTCAACTCTGCACATGTTGCAGCGACTGTGGCAGCACCGACAAGCCCTGGTGCAATACGTTCTGACGTATAGCCTGGGCCAACGAGATCCAGAGGTGGGGCAAATCACGCTGGAGGAGTGGTCTCAGGTCAGGGACCTATGCACCCTTCTGCACAGTTTTGAAATGGCGACGAAGATGTTTAGTGCTGACGATGCCATTATCAGCATGACTATTCCGGTGATTTACATGCTGGAGCACATGTTAAACAGAATTCGGAGTCAGGTGGTGGCACAAGAGGAGGTGGAGGAAGTAGAGGAGGAGGAGTTGTATGCGGAAGGGCTAACATCTGCAAGGTCCAGACGGTCGGCAGCACCAAGGCGGCAGGCATGTGAAGGTGGGGGAGATGGTTTTACCAGGGCGCATGGTAGCAGCCAAACTAGTGAGGAAGGTGCAGGAGCCCAGGAAGAAGTGGAGGACGAACTGATGGAAGACTCATCAGATGAGGGAGACCTTGATCACATTTCTGTTGTGCGAGGTTGGGGGGAGAGGACAGAGGAAGGAAGCATGATTGTTACCTCGCCACCAACACAACAGGGACTTGGTGCTCCTGGATGCGCAACACACATGAGTGCCTTCTTGCTGCACTACCTGCAACATGACCCTCGACTTGTGAGAATTAGAGATAATTCTGACTACTGGGTTGCCACACTGTTAGATCCCCGGTACAAAAGTAAATTTGCCGAAATTATTCCTGCCATAGAAAGGGATGCACGCATGCAGGAGTATCAGCAGAGACTGTTGCAGAATCTTACATGTGCTTTTCCACAAAATACCAGTGGTGCACGTAGTGAATCTCAGTTCCAACTTGCCAACCGTGGGACCGTCAAGTGTTCAGCACTCAAACCGTAACAGAACCACAGTATCTGCTGGTAACATCAATTTTGCGGAATCATTTCACCACTTTTTTAGCCCATCCTTTGCAAGGCCACAGGAGACAAGAAGTCTGACACATAGTCAACGCCTAGAGACGATGGTACAGGAGTATCTCCAAGTGAACATTGAAGCCATGACTGTGTCACTGGACCCTTGCTCTTTTTGGGCTTCCAATCTGGATAAATGGCCGGAGCTAGCCACTTACGCCTTGGAGATCTTGTCATGCCCCGCAGCCAGCGTTCTGTCTGAACGTGTGTTCAGCGCTGCTGGTGGTGTGCTGACAGATAAGCGCACGCGGCTCTCCACTGATAATGTAGACAGACTCACGTTCATAAAGATGAACAAATCATGGATCCGAAACGACTTTTCTACCCCTGTGTCATCCTGGGGAGAGTAAAAGCTTGATTGGTTAAAATCACCCTACCAACCGTTTTAAGCTTTCAAATTACTAATCATGTTTATCTGTATCTTGGCTGGAAAATAATTTGGGCTTTGTAGTAGTGTGCAGCACTGATTCTATTAGGCCATCTATGCTAAGCTCCACCAGATTTAAAATTAATAATAATTTTTAGCTGCATCTAGCCCGGAAAATAATTTTGGGGCTCCGAGATGCGCAAGACACATGAGTGCCTTCTTGCTGCACTACCTGCAACATGACCCTCATATTGTCAGAATTCGAAGTAATCATGACTACTGGGTTGCCACACTCTTAGATCCCCCAAACTTTTCGATCAACCTTTTCATTTTAATAAAGACCAAAAAAATGGTCATTTTTTAAATTATAAGCATTAGCAGGTTGTTAGAAACTGAAATCAAACAGTTTTCAACTCAAAACTTTATTCTAGGTGATGTTACATTTTCACATAGTACCCCTTGTTCGAAAGGAGCTTCTGAACTCTCTCGTCCATTGAATTTGTCAGGTTTTGGATGGTTTCTGCTTCAATTGTTTTGCATGAGGACAGAATACCCTCCCAGAGGTGTTGCTTAGATGTGAACTGCCTCCCGCCATCTTAGACACTCCTTTTAATGATGCTCCAAAGGTTCTGAATGGGGTAGAGGTCAGGGGAGCATGGGGGTCACACCATAAGTTTGTCCCCTTTTATGCCCATATCAGCCAGAGATGCAGATGTTTTATGTGCAGCATGAGATGGTGCATTATCATGCAAAAAAATGATCTTGCTGTGAAATACACGGTTCTGATTCTTGAACCATGGCAAGAAGTGCGGTTTGAGAAAATCCACATACATTATGGAGTTCATCTTTAGCGCCTTCAGGGATCCTAAAGGGGCCGACAATCTCTCTCCCCATGATTCCAGCCCAAAACATTACTCCACCTCCTCCTTGTTGGCGCTGTAGCCGTGTTTGCGTGGGGTGTCCATCAACCAGCCATCCTCCACTCCATCCATCTGGACCATCGAGCGCTGCACGGCACTCATCCGTGAACAAAACAGTTTTGAAATCAGTCTTCATGTAATGTTTAGCCCACTGGAGCCGTTTCTGCTTGTGTGAAGTGGATAGAGGAGGTCGACAGGATGGCATATGCACAGCTGCAAACCTCTGAAGGACCCTGCATCTTGTTGTTCGGGGGACGTTGGAGGCACAAGCAGCTTCAAAAACTTGTCTGCTGCTATGACAAGGCTTTTTTGCCGCTGCTCTTTCAACCTGACGTAATTGCCTGTAGGAAAGAGTCCTCAATTTGCCCTTATCAGCACGCACACGTGTGTACTGTGAATCAGCTACATACTTCTTGATTAAAGACACAAGAACTGCCACAAATAAGTGCAGCTTTAACCGGAAAGCATAAAACTCATAATTAAAAATATGATTTTATTAAATTTATTTATGCTTTCCGGTTAAAGCTGCACTTATTTGTGGCAGTTCTTGTGTCTTTAGTGTACTATTGGGAAAGTATACCGGGACCGTTGTGGTTTATACTTCTTTATTGCCAAGACACTTCATCCTGATCATCGCACAATGTTGATTGTAGTCATGCCTTGACCTAAACACTCCACAATTTGTTGCTTCTCAGCAGCCGACACATCCTTTTTCTTTCCCATTTTGGCAGAAAATGTAGGCTGCTTAATAATGTGAGACAGCCTTCTTAAGTAGTCTTGCCTTTCATTGGACACACCTGCCAAACTAATTAGCACAGGTGTCTGCAATTGCTTACAGTGATATAAAGAGCCCTGACACACATCACCATCAATGAGTTTAACTGACAAACAAACAAATTCTTCCCTTATCACTCCTAACCACTTTTTGCATAATAATTTGGAACACAGTGTACATGTGCTTTTCCACAAAACACCAGTGGTTCACGTAGTGAATCTTACAGTTCTAACTTGCCAACCGTGGTCTGTATGGAGTTGTTCAATAAAGGGCCCAAAATTAAGATAACATAGATGGGAGAGGCCTCTATGAATAGGAATTCCTAAGTATTTGATACCCTGTGAGGGCCAGGCAAAGGGAAAGTTGGACTGGATGGAATCCTATATGGATTTGGGGAGGGAGACATCGAGGGCCTCAGACTTCGCTGCATTGATTTTAAAATTTGACCATGTAACAAAGTGATCTATTTCAGCCATAACAGCATGGATGGATATATGTGATTGAGTGATATATACTAGGACATCATCAGCAAATAGAGAGCACTTGTACTCTGTGCCTCCCATCTCAATCCACCTAATATTGGGGTTATGGCGAATTGATGAGAGGAGGTGCTCCGTCACTAGAATGTATAAGAGAGGGGACAGAGGACATCCCTGCCTTGTCCCATTGGTGATTGTGAAAGGTGATGAAAATGTTCTGATGCACCCCCTGGGCCTTGGGACACCCGGAGCCGGACCCTTTTTGGTGGATGCTGGTGGTTGTAGTCTTCGTGGCGGCGACCCGGTTCCGTGGCTCAGGGTGGTCAAACCAGTGGCGGAACTATTTATGTGGTTTTGATGTTTAAATGTCCGACTATGCCACCCGTGGATTGCGGTCAGAGTGAACCGCTGCTGCAGGGCAGACCGCTGAGGCTGGTGTTGTGGGTGCAGCAGAGCGTAGCATAACTCCCCACGGGAGGAGTATAGCCTCAGGGCAGTGTATGCGGAGGATGGGGGTGATGGTGCAGGGCAGCAGCAGTAACGACACGGAGTCAGTGATGCAGTCCAGGGCCTTTACTCACAGTTCTTATTATCCAGACCACGTCTGCAGGTAATGGCTGCCCACGTCGTACTGTGCTCACCAGGTGAGGGGCTCAGACAACTCCCAGATAACTTTGGAGCACTTCACAGGACCCCCTTTGTGTGTCCTTTGTCTGGCCTTTCTTACCAACCCTTCTGTCCGGCTGCCTCGGGCCTCCTCTTGGTAAACTTGACGCCAGTTTCCCTGACCCTATGTGGTGCCTTCCTAGCGGGTGTAGCGAGGGGCTGCGCCACATAAAATATCAGAGCCTCCGGTTTCTAGCGGAGGGTCTTTTCCTGCCTCCACTAGTTTCGGGGACCGGTCTCCCCCTTTGGCCTGACCCCTCCACGCAGGTGGATTCGGGCGTGCGGTGGTGACTCGCCCGTCCGCACCCCTGGGATCCCTTCATTCCTCGTTCCTGGAGCCTTCTCCGCTCCTCTTCCTTCCTTCTCCCTCTTCCAGGCCTGGGCCTCTGTTACTAGGCCCGCCTCCGGAGCAGAGCTCATGCAGAGCCCCTGCTCCCTGCCACTTCTGCTCAGACTTCTCTGCACTGAACTAAGATGGTGCCCACCTTTTATACTCCCTTCTCAATGCACCCAGGAACTGCTTCCTCCCTGCTCCTGCACTACAGGGTTCCCCTTCCTCAGTGTTCCCTCCCCCCACTCCAGCCAGGGACAGGGACTGTCGTGCCCATCTCAGGGGCATATTGGTCGCCCTGCCCCACGGCAATGTGGTGTAATGCATGCAGGTGTCGGGTCCTGATCCACACTCCATCCTTACCTGAGAGTGAGATATCACACCTCTGGGTGAGGTGCAATACCTCTGTAGCAACCGAGCCCTCAGGGTGCTACAGTTCCATTTATCTTCAGCCTAGGTGACGTATTGTGATACAGGGCCGTGATTTTGGCTATAAAAGGGTCCCCTAGACCCCTACCCCAAGCTTTTTAAGAGAATCATATATGGCGTGCCAGGAGACTCTATGGAATGCTTTCTCAGCATCCAACGAGAGTATCTAATTACAAATTTTTAACTGCATCTAGCCCAGGAAATACTTTGTGCCTAGTAGCAGTGTCTGCTAGTCAGCGGATTATCCCGGCTGTTAAGCAAGCTACACCACCTGTAGTTTGGACACTTAATTTTTTCAAAGGAAATGCTTCGGGACCACGGGATACTCAGTGAAGAGCATCAGGAGGCACCCCAAGGCATAGGGGCTGGGACTGGCGGTAGGACGCCTTGCGGTGGACAGCCGAGCTCGATCCTTATGAAAGCTTTTTAACTGCAGCAACTTTAGTGGATGCTACTGGAGCTGGAATTACGTGGCTGCTGGCATGAGACTTGCCCTTCAATAGATCCTTGTAAAAGGATTTAAAGTGTATTCATTCAAATTAGAGAGACAATTTAAATTAAAAAGCTTAGAGCTGCCTCCACCACAGGGGGGCTCGCTCGACCCACCAGCAGACAGGCACCAGTATTGGGAGAGGGGGGCTGGCCGTCCGGGTCCACCGCAGCTCTGGCACAAACCCGGCGACACGGAGGTGGCACGGGCAGGAACGGACTGGCCATGTCGGCTTCTCACTTTTTGGATTTTAGAAGGGCATGACATGCCTATATCTGTGTCTCCCCCTCCTTTTACTCCTCCACCTCTTTTCTTTTCGCATGATTATATGTTCTTGTCACTTTTCCATGTGTTAGTTGTGTCTTCTGAGCAGTTTGTCAGCTTTTGGACACCTTTTGAAGGTGTTTTCTATGTGTTTCTATGTGTTTTTGTTTGCCTGCCATTGGTTTTAACGGTGTTCGAAGGTGTTCGGCGAACACAAGGGTGTTCGACAAACCGAACCGAACTCTAACACTACGGGGGTGGCTCAACACTAGTCCTGACCCCTGCCCTCCTTGACGGTCGGCACACTGCAGAAAGCTGGAGTAGCTGGCACCTGTTTAGTTGGCACCTGTTTCCTCATCCCCATAGATGTGCTGTGGTGGTACACTGACCGTGTGTACTGACCATTCCATGTACCCATCCTCCAACAGAGAGTGGTTGGGCATCAGTGCACTCAGTCTCTAACATTTCTGGGGCAGGGCCAAGTAGATGGGCCATGGAACCTCAGCCAGCGTACTCATCAAATTCGAAAGAGACTGCTGCATGATTTGGGGCTCAGACTGCTTGGATGATTTGCAAGGGGGTGAGGTGGAAGAACAATGACTAAGATCCTCAGGTGCCAACTGAACGCTTTCTGCAAGGTACTGGGTAGAAGAAAATATGGAGGAACTGAAGGCACTCTCAGCCATCCAAATCTAACTGCCTCCACATGTTCTGGCCTCACCATTCATTCTGCTGTACTGGGGTCTACTAAAGGCCGAACATCCTGATGCCTGCATGCACCTGAGGAAGGTGTTGCAGTTGGACACGCAACAGGCACAGATCGACCACCTCCTCTCCCTACACCATCACCACCAGCACCACGACCATGTCCACATCCCCGGTTTGCTGCTCTTCTCATGTTTTTCCCCCTTAAAAAAATACCTCGTAGGCAAGAAGCTGGATTCAGTCACTCTACTCAAGGCTATTATGCCACAGGTCAACAAGTTTTTATGCCACAAAGTACAAGATTTTTTCCCACAGAAAGCAAGGTTTATATGGCACAGGGCAACAGGCTGTTAAAGCAGTCTACACAACGCTGCTATGACACACAGGAACAGGCTTTTTGGGCACCGAGCATGAGGCTGATATGGCTCAGATAACCATACTCAACAGCATACGAGGAACAGAATGGAGGCATGATGCATCGGCCTATCACAGCACATCACAGTACTTGGCATGACTGTGCTGGCTCCTGGAGTGCCCACAGCCTACAAGCTTGTTGATTAGCTATGCAGCAGCCTTTCACCAAGCTTTATTCAGCTGGCAAACCCAAACATTATGACTGACCCCCAGGAAAAAGTCCATGTTCGGGGTACGTGCGCTGATGCGAGGTGTCCAGTACGAACCCCAAACTTTACAGTTTGGCTTCTCATCACTAGTCAATTATGAACTCCTGAAACACGGTTGGTGCATTACACATGATTACATGACTAGATGCTTGTAGTTTCTGTCACAGGTATTAAAGGCCGTTTTCCATTTGTCGCCCTTTAACCCCTTTAAAGCCCATGACGTACTAATACGCGTCTGTGCCCGGGACTTAAGAGCCTGACCCGTATTAGTACGTCATCGTGATCTCGCGCGCACAAGCTGTGTGGGCGCGATCACTGCCGGGTGTCAGCTGACACCCGATACTATGTGCAGGGAGCGGTACAATAACCCCCGCAATGCTGCGATCGAAGTCGATCGCATCATTGCGGTGGCTAAGGGGAGGTGATCGCAATACTCACCTCCTCTTCCGGCCTCCAGCGCTGTCTGCCTCAGCTTCCCGGGTGTTGCCATGACGACCCGATGTAGTCATGACAACATCCGGGTCACCAGACAGCAGGAAGATTGTTTGGTCATGCGCAGTGCATGACCAAACAATCTTCTCACTGTGCAGTGCTGACTGCCTGCATAGCACAGGGATGGTGCTTCATCCCTATGCTATGCAGGCGATCAGAATAAAAAAAGTGAAAGTCCCAGAGTTGGAAAAAGTCAAAAAGTAAAAAAAACTTTCAGAAAGTGAAAAATTTTTTTTTTAAATATTTAAAAAAAAAAATCCACCAAAAATAATGTACCGATCAATAAATATTATGAAAAAAACAAACAATAAAAGTACACATTTGGTATCGCAACATCCGTAACGACCTGACCTATAAAACTGTCCCACTAGTTAGCCCCTTCAATGAACACGGTAAAAATTTTTAGAAAAACGACGCAAAAAACAATGCTTTATCATACCGCCCAACAAAAAATGGAATAAAACGCGATCAGAAAGACAAATATAAATAAAAATGGTACCGCTGAAAACGTCATCTTGTCCCGCAAAAAACAAGCCACCATACAGCTCCATCAGCTGAAAAATAAAAATAGCTCTCAGAATAAAGCGATGCAAAAAATTATTTTTTCTATAAAATAGCTTTTGTGTAAAAGCGCCAAAACATAGAAAAACAATATAAATGTGGTACCGCTGTAATCGTACTGACCCGAAGAATAAAGCTTCCTCATCAGTTTTACCACACGCGAAGTAGAATACAAAAATTAAAAAAAAAACAATTCCTGAATTGTTGGTTTTTGTTTATGCTGCCTCCCAAAAGCTGGAATAGAAAGCGATCAAAAAATGTCACGTGCCTGAAAATGGCACCAATAAAAACGTCAACTCATCCCGCAAAAAACAAGCTGTCACATGACTGTCGGCCAAAATATTGAAAAATTATAGCTCTCAAAATATGGCGATGTAAAAACTAGATTTTACAAAATGTCTTTTAGTGTGTGACAGCTGTCAATCATAAAAGCCCGATATCATTCTTGTATCTCTGTAGTCGCACTAACCCAAAGAATAAAGTCGTCTAATCACTTATACCGCACTAGGAACGGCGTAAAAAATAAACGCTAGGGTTGGGGTTAGGGATGTGCTAATGTTAAGGTTGGGGTTAGGGTTGTTTTTTTTTTTTTTTTCAAAAGTAAAAAAATGATATGGCAACTAGTGTTGAACGCAAGTGCTCGCTACTTGAGTATGCATTGAGTATCGCGGGTGCTCGAGTCTCCGCCCTATATGCTTCGTGGCCAAAAAAACCTCGCGGGGATTGCCTGCCATGCATGAGCGATCCCCGCATGTTTTTTTGGGGGTGTCGAATAACCGTGAAACATGCGAGCTGGGACTCGAGAATTTCACTTGAGCACCCGTGAAACATGGTGCATACCTGAGTACCCGATGCAAACAAAAGTAGCGAGCACTTGGGCTCAAGACTAATGACAACTTATTCAATATGATGACCTAATGTCATCAAATTGTGTCGTACCTCTGGGTTCAAAATGTTCACTATACCCCTTGATAAAATCCTTGAAAGGTGTAGTTTCCAAAATGGGGTCACTTGTGGGGGTTTTCAACTATTTAGGCACATCAGGGGCTCTCCAAACGCGACATGGCGTCCGCTCTCGATTCCAGTCGATTTTGCGTTCAAAAAGTCACAGTGCTCCTTCCCTTCTGAACTCTGCCGTGCGCCTAAACACTGTATTTTCCCCACATATGGGGTATTGGCGTACTCGGGAGTAATTGCACAAAAGTTTTTTGGGTCCATTTTCTCCTCTTACCCTTGTGAAAATAAAAAAAAGATTGGGGCTAAAACATCATTTTTGTGGAAAAAGTTTGATTTTTTTTATTTTCACGGCTCCATGTTATAAACTTCTGTAAAGGACTTGGGGGTTCAAGGTGCTCACCACACATCTAGATAAGTTCCCTGAGGGGTCTAGTTTCCAAAATAGTGTCATTTGTGGGGGGTTTCCAATGTTTAGGCACATCAGGGGCACATCCGCTAATTATTCAAGCAAATTTTGCATTCAAAAAGTCAAATGGCGCTCCTTCCCTTCCGAACCCTGCCATGCGCCCAAACAGTGGTTTTCCCCCACATATGGGGTATCTGCTTACTCAAGAAAAACTGCACAACAAATTTTGGGGTCTATTTTTTCCATTTACCCCTGCAAAAATAAAAAAATTGGGTCTAAAGTAACATTTTTGTGAAAAAAGTTAAATGTTAATTTTTTTCTTCCACATTCCAAAAATTCCTGTGACGCACCTGAAGGGTTAATAAAGTTCTCGAATGTGGTTTTGAGCACCTTGAGGGGTGAAGTTTTTAGAATGGTCACTTTTGGGTATTTTCTGTCAAAGACCCCTCAAAGTGACTTTAAATATGATGTGGTCCCTAAAAAAAAAAATGGTTTTGCAAATTTTGTTGGAAAAATGAGAAATCGCTGGTCAACTTTTAACCCTTATAGCTCCCCAATAAAATAACTGATTCCAAAATTGTGCTGATGTAAAGTAGACATGTGGGAAATGTTATTTATTAACTCTTTTGTGTGACACATCTCTGATTTAAGGGCAGAAACATTCAAATTTTGAAAATTGCAAAATTTTCAAAATTTTCGCCAAATTTCCTTTTTTTTTCACAAATAAACGCAAGTGATATCGAAGAAATTTTACCACTATCATGAAGTACAATATGTCATGAAAAAACATTCTCAGAATCAGGGGGATCCTTTGAAGCGTTCCAGAGTAATTACCTCATAAAGTGACAGTGGTCAGAATTGTAAAAATTGGCCTGGTCATTAACGTGCAAACCACCTTGGGTTGTAAAGGGGTTAAGATACGAATCAAGTTGCGAGCCCCACGGAGATCCAATTTAGAGAAGAACTTGACTCTATGGATTCTGGCAAACAGCTCAGAAATCAGAGGCAGGGGGTACTTGTTCTTTATGGTGATTTTGTTGAGACCTCAATAGTCTATAGAAGGACGTAGCGAAACATCCTTTTCAGTCACGAAGAAGCCAGCTCCCGCAGGAGTAGAGTATTTATGGATGAATCCCTTGGCTAAATTCATCTGGATGCACTCCAACATGGCTTGAGTTTCAGGTAGAGATAAGGGATACACCTGTCACCGGGGTAGAGAGGTGCCAGGAAGATTAACGGGTCAGTCGTAAGGTCTGTGGGGTGGCAGGACCTCTGCCTCTTTTTCGCAGAAGACTTCTGCAAAGGCTCGATATTGAATGAGCAACAAAGAAAGATTTGGAGACACTGGAGGCAGAACCTTGGCCAGGCAGTTAGGAAGCACAGTGCGAACCCCAGTGGAGGACCAGTCAATAACCAGCTCATGTAGACTCGGCCAAGGAAGGCCCAGTAGAACAGAATTTACCGATCTGGATAGCACGTAGGAGATCCTCTGTGCAGTGCACTCCATAGCGTAACTTCATAGCGTAACTGGAACATACAGGCATCACGGGTGTATCAGAGGTGACGGTCGCCTTGCAGTTGGTTGCAGAAGATCTCTACGTTTGGCAATACAGACATCTTCTTAGATGAGAGGTTGTCTCTAGGACCTAGTGGCTACCTCCCTCTGGTAATTGGCTCCCTGGTCTTGGTGTATATATACCTGGTGTGTCTGAGAGGGAGGTGCTGGCTATATTCATTTCTACTTGTGAAGGCTTAGCAAGAGCAGTACTTCGTCCTCTCTGGAGCTTGAGGCGGAGTTCTCATTTGCCTGGAGTCGTCTAAAGCTAAGTTCTCCCCTTGTCTTTCTACCCTTGTTGTCTACAGAGATTAGTGGAGATCGACTAGTGCTCATCTCCTCCCATCCCTAGCCATACGCCAGGGAAAGACAAGGAGAGGCACATGTGCGGCGACTGCTGAGGAGGCAATATAGGGACAGTAGTTGAGACAGGTTTACACTAGACCAGACTAGGAGTTCTCCACTTCCCTCTTTCCCTAGTGTCTGGGCTCCCTTTCCCTCTTCCCTCTGTGTTGCACGAAGTCTCTTTCCCACACCTGGTGTGAAAAAAGGTGCAGCCAGGAGTTGTCTGTCTATGGAGGCGACAGACGGGGTGATCCAGCTGTTATATAGGGAGCTGAAGTCAACGGACCACATCTAGATAAATGAAGTTGCCTTTGGAGCCAGAAGCCAGATGAGCAGAGACTGAGAGGACCTCTCCTGCTAAGTCAAGGTAACTTCGGACATTAGTCTTGTGGAGCGGTCACTCTTACCTAGGGTCGTCTATCCTGCCAACACTAGGTGATGGAGTTTCCCAGTCTCATGGGTCACTGGCGAACAAAATGTCCCTGGTCTCCACAATACATACAAATGTTCTCCCTGTACCTACACTGTTGTTCCTGTACGGAACATGTAGTGTGCTCAAGCTGCATTGGTTCAGAAGGCAGTGGTGCCAATTGCGGTGGCAAAGGAACCCGGAGATTCTCTTGCACATAAACACGCTGAAACTTGTTCCAGAGCTTGCTAATGGAATACGATCAATCCTAGTGGCCAGATGTATCATGGTGTCCAGCAAGGAGGGTAAGTCTCTGCCAACCAGTTAGTCCTTAAATCGACCAAAGAGAACCTGACAGGATGCCACCAAAGCCTCCTCGTTCCAAGCCAATTCCGCTTGGAATCTCCTTAGGGTCTCCACCAAACTGGGACAGAAATGGAAGCTGAAGCCTGGCAGTTCCACCAGATACTGGAGCATCAGGCGCATCCCTCATAAAATATATAAACAAATTAGGATACAGAGATTCATTGCAATTATAATGTGCATATATATGCATCAAATGAGGATAACCAATAACACTTGTACTAATTCTTATTCCTCATTGATAATTTAAATATATCAGTAAAAAGTCCAAATACTTCATAAATGTATTATACATCAAAAAATTCTTTATTACAAAAAACAATATACACCCCATAAAATATTAAAGAACCCCTAAAACAAGAGAAACCCCATAAAATAGAGGCAGCGTGGTTTTGTCTTTAATGAGTATGGCAACAGCAATACATGTAGGGTGCATAGCTATCATACTGAAGTTATTAGCACATATTTCTCACATATCAGTTATACAGTGCACTAGGAAAATTACAGACCTTACATAAGGTCCAAAAGTTACATATAACCAATTGTATTGATTACATCTGTGCATAAGGTTAGACAATTCTCCCAGAGACCAAATAAATACTATTTAGTTAGAATGAACCTTGCAACTTGGTCCGTTTAACCTTGTTTTAGGGGTTCTTTAATATTTTATGGGGTGTCTATTGTTTTTTGTAATAAAGAATTTTTTGATATATAATACATTTATGAAGTATTTGGACGCTTTACTGATATATTTAAATCATCAATGAGGAATGAAAATTAGCATCCCTCATAAAAGGCTGATTGTCGTGAAGGGGGCTGGCTGGACATAGTAGAAATGGACATAGCTGTTGCAGACCACACTGATGGCCTACAACAGCTGATCCTGAATTTCTCACTGAGAACAGACCTCATACAAAACTTGTACACTCATCTGAATCCAGACTTGGTGAGGTCCATGGCCTGAACGTAATGTAACGCTGGTGGGCATGGACCCACTGCGCCACGGGCCGGGCTTACCCAGGAGGGGCGTGACTAAGCGACTAACTGGTTTTCGCTATAGCCTCTGGTTGGGATGTTAGGATTGTCTGCAGGTAATTGCCAGATACAACTCCAGGACAGTTCCAGGGACAGCAGAAGTACACCGTAGGGTCAGAGGCACAGGTACACATGGTACGGGGGGCAAAGACAAATGCATGGTCAGATGGTCCGAGGTTTGGTCTGGCAACACAGGATCAGAGAACAAAGCCAAGGTCAGGAGCGGAGAGGTCAAACAGAATGGGTATACAAGTGGGGTCAATAACGAGTGAATCAATACTAGTAACCACATAAACAGGACACTAGGCAGATGAACTCACTAGATACCAATGTTAGGGCGAGGAGTTTTAGGTGGAGCCATGTAATAAAGACCTCATAGCAGGGGATAGGCTGCGGAACCTAATCTCTGCAGGCCCTAGCAGGGTTAAATTTCTCCAGAGACCGGTCAGCAGTGCAGCATGAGGCAGACTAGCTGATGCGGAAAGGAACCTCACGGTGAGTCCGTCCGAACATCTAAAAAAAAAGTTCAATTTGGGCACCAGAATGGTCATCTGCATGACAGCGTGGGATACACTGGCTTTGATCGGCGGTAAGATAGTTAGAGCTGTTCAGAGCTCTGTGGGATCACGCTGTCAATGTCTGTGTGAGCCCGTGACTGTGACAGTGACTGGTGGTAAAAAGCTTACCACTGGTCACAGGCGTTGGCTGTTGAGTACTACTCCCATCAGCCTATGCCTTCTGTCACTGGTGACCGCAAGAGCAGGTGCCGCTGATGGTGGTAGTCATCAGCTGGTGCCTGTCCTCAATGTAAAGAAGAAGAGTTAAAATTAATAAATATTGAAATAAAAAGTTATACTTCACCTTAACTAGTCCCTGAAGTCCCTTGTCCCCTGTAAAAAAACGAAACAAAAAAAAAACTCCATAATACGCACCTATCCATAATCCATACTGTCCCATGACTATTCGTATCAGTTGTAGAGCAGTCACATCAGTGTGTAGCTGACTGCTCTCCGCGGCTGCCAGCTACACACTGAACTCTCGTGAACGTTCTTAGGGCAGCTCAGCGTTGCACACTGCCAGTGTCAGTTTGTAGTCAGCTGTCGTGTAGAGCTGTCACATCAGTGACTGCTGATATTACTGCTCTACAAGTTATCCAGATCGTTGTGGGACATGTAAGGGATATGGTGGTTAATTTCTTGTTCTCTTTTACAGGGGACAATGGCTTCAGAGAATTAGGCGTTAGGTGAGTGTAACTGTTTTTTATTTTTAAATGTGTAAAACCATGTAGACTTTTATTTCAAATAAAGGTTTTTTTTTTAGATGCTGTGTATTAACAAACTTTTACTGTGGGGTTATCAATGGGGTCATATAGACTCCTCTACATTACTAACTCATGGGCTTTGTCAGCTGCCAATACAAGGCTGACATGAACCCCACCCCTATTACCCCACCAGGGCAAGTGGGAAGAGCCTAGGAAAGTGCCAGATTTGGCACATCTGATTGATGCGCCATTTCTGGGGCTGCTGAGGGCTGATTGCACCTTTCCCTGGCTAGTAATATCAGTCCCCAGCGGGCGGTTTTCCATTTGCTGTTTATGAATAATTGGTGGGAATCAACGCTGTTTTTTTAATTTTATTTTACACATAATGTACACTTTGGGTGCTGGCTACAACTCCCATCACTGCTGCCTGGTCATGCTAATCTCAGGAAAAACAGGTGACATTGATTTGAACTGCACTCAGCACCTGGATCCTGTCCGGCACTCCGGCATTCAATAGTCCGGCACTAGAGCTACCGTGAGACTCGGTGACTTGAAATCACTTAACCTTTCACCAGAGTTCAAAGCCAATGGGTCTCCAGGAGCTGCGAGGCCCAGAAACCTCATGGAAAACTTTGTAGAACATTTTAAAAAGGTTGTCCGGTCTTAACTTGTAACTCTGCAGTCATTATGTGTGACTGCAGTCTTATAAATCCCCCCAGCGCACACACTGTGCACTGTGGGTATTGGCCAGTTTCTGACCTGGGACCAGAGAGTGTGGGAGTTATGCATACCCCCGACCAGAGGGTGTGGCCTTGCTCCATACACTTGTATTGAGCTAAGGCGGCGCCCATTCTAGTGACTTAGCCATCTAGTGGGCGTGGCTGACTAGAGGGTGGTGCCTTGCTCAATACAAGTGTATGGAAAGTGAGGCCACGCCCACTGGCCGGGGGTATATTTAACTGATACCCTCTTTTCCCGGGTCTGAAACTGGCAAATCCCCGCAGCACACAGTGGGTGCGCTGGGGGGATTCCTAAGACTGAAGTCACACAGAATGTGAGTATAAAAAAAAAACAGGAAAAAAAAGGCGTTATTTTCATAATCAGCAGAGGGAAAGCTGATGGCTGGGGGGCTGATAATAATCTGATAACGGACCAATAGCCCTAAAGGTTTCCAGACTATTACTATCAGCTGACAGCTATTTTCTAAGCCTTTACTGGTTTTTATAGCGAAGACCCCCAAAAAAATTACTGTAAAGTCCCCCCTATATTCACTAATCAGCAAAGGCTAAACAGACAGCTGTGGGTTGATATTAATAGCCTAGGATGGGGTCGTTAAGTCAACATGTTCCCTGGTTATTAATAACAGCTCACAGCTGTTAGATTAGCATTTACTGGCTAGATTACGGGGGGACCCCAGAGAAAAATTAACGTAGGGTCTCCCTATAAATTATAACCAGCAAAGGCTAAGCAGCTGTGGGCTGATATTAATAGCCAGAGAAGGTGCCATGGATACTAGCCCCCTCTGAGGCGAATAGCCACTCCAGAAATGGCGCATCCATCTGATACACAAAAGCTGGCGCTTAGCCTCGGCTCTTCCAACTTGCCTTGGTGAGGTGGCAAGTGGGGTATTAAGGTTGGGGTCCATATCAGCCTTTTATTGGCAGCTGACATGAAGCCCAGAGGTTAGAAATGGAAAGGTGTCTTTAAGACACCCCCATTACTAACCACATAGTGAAAGTTTGTAAATAGACAGCATGTAAAAATCCTTTATTTGAAATAAAAGTCCACACATTTATACACTATTAAAAAAAAATAGTAAATCGTTATACTCACCGAACACCTAATCCTCTGAAGCCATTGTCCCCTGTAAAAGAAAAAATAATGAACCACTGTAAGGGGCTGTGCACACGATCCATAGATGCTGCTGATTTGACGCTTCGTGTTATGCAGGGTCTAATCCGCAGCTGCCAGATGTTACAGAATTGTTGAAGATGTTACAGATGGGATTTCTAGAAATCCCAGCACGGGATAACAGCACGGGAAACACCCGATGTTACGGGTGCTGAACCTGAACAGTTACATTGACTTCCTGAGGAAGTATGTGTTCGGGGTCCGAACTTTACTGTTCGGATTCGCCCATATTAATCCATGATCTCAAAAGCATGTGGGTCGTGCAGCAAGATGACCCAAAGCACACAAGTCCTTCTACAAAAGAATGTTTAAAAAATTCTAAAGTTAATGTAAGGTTGTGACATTGACTGTCATATATCTTTTCGTAAAGACAACAATTGTGTGAATACTAATATGTGGTTGTGTTGTGTTTTTATGGTATGTAAAATGCATAGTGTTAGAAGTGCTGATGTGTGGGTACTGGTAATGCCTAAGGTAACCTGGTACACTCAGCTCAGGAGTAGGGTCAGTATAAAATGTGGTTTAGTGATATATAAGAAATTTAGCGTTGAAAGAGTGGTGGGCCTATTAATGTGCAAGCCAGCATGGGAGGGGTAAGGTCAAGCAAAAAGGGGAAGCATTTCCTGGTTTAGTCAGTCTGTGTGAGGTTCTTGTGACGTTAAGGTTCAAGTTGCAGTGGGCTGGAGGCATAGCGTTCTGCAGCATGAGGTCATACCGTATTCCTGCAGACATTCCTGTTACATCCGGGGCCTATAGCTAGACACTGGGAAATGTGCCTTATTCCCTTTGATAAAGTGGAAGCCGGACGGGGAAACATAGCTGATCTCAGGAATGCTGTGGGGCAGGATGGGAAATCTCTGGGGCTGACAGGAGGACCAGGCATAGGAATTGTCCAAACTGAACACAGAGGATTGATATCTACTGTATTGATGGAACTGGAGGGTGAATTCACGGTCTAATATACTTGGAGTAAAATGTTAAAATATAAATTTTAATTTCTATATATTAAAATATGCAACCACATAAAACAAAAAAAAGAAACAACTCTATTAAGGTCAAAAGGCACTGACTGCAACAACTGTTTCTATGGAGCAGTTTGATGGCAACAGATTAACATGTGGTATAGTTAGTAGTGTTGAGCCACCCCCGTAGTGTACGGGTTCGGTTCGTCGAACACCGGGATGTTCGTGGAACTGTTCGTCGAACGCCGTTAAAACCAATGGCAGGCAAACAAAAACACATTGAAACACATAGAAAACACCTTCAAAGGTGTCCAAAAGCAGACAAACTGCTCAGGAGACATACTCTTTAAAAAAGCCGGCCAGCAATTCAGCAGCGGCATACACCGGTACGGGACAATTTAGACAAGAAGGAATAGAGCATCACACATAGATTAGATAGATAGAAACATGTCAGTCACATATATAAGAAGTACAGTGACGGTGCTGGTTACTGTACTTGGCATTTAGTGTTAAAGGATTTATTAAAAAAAATATTAGTGTTTTCATGCACCGTCTCTTTAAAAAAGCTGGCGGGCAATTCAGCATCGGTACCCAACAATTTATAACTAAGAATAGAGCATCACACATAGATTAGATACATAGAAACATGTCAGTCACATATATAAGAAGTACAGTGATAGTGTTGATTACTGTACTTGTCATTTAATGTTAAAATAAAGGATTTATTGAAAAAAAAAATTGGCGTGGGGTTCCCCGTAATTTTAGTCTCTAGCGGAGGTTAAGCAAATGGCTGGGGCAGATGTTTGAAGCCTGGGAAGGGGGTAATACACACAGAGCTTCCCAGGCTACTAATATCAGCCCCCAGCTGAATACCTTGCCTTTACTAGCTATTTAAAATGAGGGTCCCCAAAAAAAATGACTTGGGGTCCCCCCTATTTTAATAGCTAGCAAAGGCTAGGCAGACAGCTGGCAGCTGATAGTAATATCCCAGGAAGGGTGCCATGAATATTGGCCCCCTCCCAGGCTAGAAACACCAGCCGTCAGCCGCCCCAGAAATGGCGCATCCATAGGAAGCGCCAATTCTGGCACTTAGCCTCGCTCTTCCCACTTCCCTGTAGCAGTGGGGTAATAGGGCTGGGGTTGATGACTCTTGCGCTCCTCAGTGTCTGGCTGTGACGGCATAAAGATGAGCCGAGGTCATGTCCAATGAACTCAGCTCACCTCATGCACGTCACTGACAGCGTGGGAAAATTCTCAGCGCTTGAGCAGGAGAATTCTCCCACGGTGGGATGGCATTGAGATTGACAGGCTGGATCACAGCTGAGCGCTGCCATCCAGCTTGTCATCCTAAAGAGACACTGCAGAGCGCAAGCATGTCTGCGCTCTGCAGTGTCTATGAAGGATGGCAAGCTGGATGGCAGCGTTCTGCTGCGGTCCAGCCTGTCATGTGAATGTAGCATAGCTGAAGCTGTCGTGGGAACCATGGAAAGGTAAGGATGAGGTTGCTTTATTTTACTTTTATTGCTGGAGATCGTTGGCTTCAGCTGGAATGGGCGTGATGGTAGGTATGGTTTAATTTAGAACAATAAAGAATTGTCTTTATTTCAATTAAAGGACTTTATTCTGGGTGTTTGTGTTTTTTTTTTAACTTTGACTATGGGGTTAGTAATGGGGGTGTCTTATAGACGCCTCTCCATTACTAACCTGGGCTTGATGTCAGCTGGCATTATAAGCTGACATCAACCCCAGCCCTATTACCCCACTGCCACCGCTACAGGGCAGTGGGATGCGCCATTTCTGGGGCGGCTGACGGCAGGTGTTTCTAGCCTGGGAGGGGGCCAATATTCATGGCACCCTTCCTGGGATATTAATATCAGCCCCCAGCTGTCTGCCTAGCCTTTGCTAGCTATTAAAATAGGGGGGGACCCCACGTCATTTTTTTTGGGGTCCCCCATTTTAATAGCTAGTAAAGGCTAGGTATTCAGCTGGGGGCTGATATTAGTAGCCTGGGAAGCTCCGTGGGTATTACCCCCTTCCCAGGCTTCAAACATCTGCCCCAGCCGTCTGCTTAACCTCCGCTAGAGACTAAAATTACGGGGAACCCCACGCCAATTTTTTTTTGTAATAAATCCTTTATTTTAACACTAAATGACAAGTACAGTAATCAACACTATCACTGTACTTCTTATATATGTGACTGACATGTTTCTATCTAATCTATGTGTGATACTCTATTCTTTCGGTTCTAAATTGTCAGGTACCGGTGTATGCCGCTGCTGAATCGCCGGCTTTTCATGTTTCACTGTGAGCACTGTTCCCATCGATTTGGGCAACCACTGTAATGCCACAACCACCATGGCTGTGGCATTACAGTGAGTGGCAGACAATCCCTGCATGATTGGTGCTCTAAATAGCGCCAGATATGCAGGACGTGCTTTTGGTGCACGAACAGTTATCGAACATAACCTCGAACAGCCAAATTTTTGCAAATCGTTCGCGTTCGTCGAACGACTCGAACACCGCCCAAAACAGCTCGAATTTGAGATTGGCGAACAGCTCTAGTCGAATACCGCTCATCTCTAATAGTTAGATCTAAATAAACCGCTCAATAAAATTCACAAGTAGTGTTGAGCCACCCCCATAGTGTTCGAGTTCGGTTCGCTGAACTATTCGTCGAAACCTTCGAACACTGTTAAAACCAATGCAGGCAAACAAAAACACACAAACACATAGAAAACACCTTCAAAGGTGTCCAAAAGCTGACAAACTGCTCAGAAGACACAACTAACATATGGAAAAGTGACAAGTACATATAGTCATGCGAAAAGAAAAGAGGTGGAGGAGTAAAAAGAGGGGGAGACACGGATATAGGCATGTCATGCCCTTCTAAAACCAAAATAGTGCGAAGCTGACACGGCCAGTCCGTTCCTGCCCGTGCGATCTCCGTGTCGCCGGGTTTGTGCCAGAGCTGCGGTGAACTCTGACGGCCATCCCCCCTCTCCCAATACTGGTGCCTGTCCGCTGGTGGGTCGAGCGAGCCCCCCTGTGGTGGAGGCAGGTCTAATCTTTTTAATTTAAATTGTCTCTCTAATTTGAATGAGTACACTTTAAATCATTTTACAAGGATCTATGGGAGGGCAAGTCTAATGCCAGCAGCCGCGGTAATTCCAGCTCCAGTAGTGTCCACTAAAGCTGCTGCAGTTAAAAAGCTTTTATAAGGATTGAGCTTGGCAGTCCACCGCAAGGCGTCCTACCGCCAGCCCCAGCCCCTGTGCCTTGGAAGTGCCTCCCCGATGCTCTTCACTGAGTGTCTCGGGGGCCCGAACCATTTCCTTTAAAAAAAATTAAGTGTCCAAACTACAGGTGGTGTAGCTTGCTTAACAGCTGGGTTATTCCACTGACTAGCAGACACTGCTACTAGGCCCAAAGTATTGCTTGGGCTAGATGCAGTTAAAAATTTGTAATTAGATACTCTCGTTGGATGCTTGGGGTAGGGGACCCTTTTATAGCCAAAATCATGGCCCTGTATCGCAATCCGTCAGCTAGGCTGAAGATAAATGGAACATTATCATCACCTTTCATAATCACCAATGGGACAAGGCAGGGATGTCCTCTGTCCATTCTCTTATACATCCTAGTGATGGAGCACCTGCTCTCATCAATTCACGATAACCCCAATATTAGGGGGATTGAGGTGGGAGGCACAGAGTACAAGTGCTCTCTATTTGCTGATGTCCTAGTATATATCACTCAATCACATATATCCATCCATGCTGTTATGGCTGAAATAGATCACTTTGTTACATGGTCAAATTTTAAAATCAATGCAGCGTCTGAGGCCCTCGATGTCTCCCTCCCCAAATCCATACAGGATTCCATCCAGTCCAACTTTCCCTTTGCCTGGCCCTCACAGGGTATCAAATACTTAGGAATTCGTATTCATAGAGACCTCTCTCGTCTATTTTATCTAAATTTTGGGCCCTTTATTGAACAACTCCATAGAGATCTTACTACTTTGCCGGTGAAGGATTTTTCCTGGTTCGACAGAATAAATATACTAAAAATGAACGTCCTACCTAAACTCTTATACCTCTTCCAAACCATTCCCTTGGTAATTCCCTCAAATTTTTGGAAAAGACTACGCAGTAGCTTTTGCAGATTTATCTGGGCAAGTGGGCGTCCACACATTCGGGGGGACGTTCTGATCAGACACAAACAAAAGGGGGGCCTTAGCCTTCCGGATTGTAGAAGGTATTACATGGCAGCAGTACACGCTAGAATCCTGGACGACTTCCATCATTCGGAGGGGAAATTGTGGGTCAAAATAGCTCAATCCATTTGTCCTAAAGCTCTTACCACTCTCTCATGCTGTGCCCATTTAATTGTCCCCTCTCTTGGCCTCATGTCATATAGTACTTATGCCACTGCTTTGGCTTTGAGATCCCAAAAAAAAGCTTATCTTCAATCGACCCCCAGGGCCCCTTGCTCCCGATTTCAGATAGTCCTGGTGGGAAATCTGGATTATCTGCAAATAGATTTCTCGGTTCAAATAAATCCCATCCGATATTTTCTCATGTCATCTCCAATACTTCGCTGCTCCCCCTCAATGACTTGCTACAGGGAAGAGCCACTTCCCCGAAGGCTAATTTCGAATATATCCAGTTACAACACTTCTATTCAACTGTGAAGAAGTGCACACATCTTCATAGAGATCTCACAAACTTTGAAAAATTGAGCCCATCATTGTCACCCCCTGCACACTCCATCTCCCTACTGTATAATCTCCTCATTGCCCAGGTAACTGACAATAGGCCAGGATTCTGCGGTGCATGGGAAAGGGAACTGGGAAAGTCCTTCTGACTCACAATGGGATAAATGTTTCTTCCTAACACATAAGACCTCAATAGGGTCTAAAGCTCAGGAAACCTCCTTCAAAATTATCTCTAGATGGTACCAGGTACCAGCAGTCCTTCATAGATGGTATCCAGTGGTCTCAGATAGATGTTGAAGATGTGGGGAGGGGGAAGGAACAATGTCACACATATGGTGGGCATGCACTATAATAAATGCATTTTGGGCAAAGGTGGTTTCCATGATTGAGAAAATAACTGGTTTGACTATCCCTAATACGCCAGAAGCCCTCCTTTTATCAATGTTACCAATAAGTAAACGTAGTTATAAAAGGTCATCAATAGGCTACCTAATACAGGCGGCTAAGAATGTCATTCCACGACTCTGGAAAAGCAGAGACCCACCCACTGTGGAGGAATGGTTTGCGGAGATCTCCCTCCTTAATAGGATGGAGCATCTGATTGCCATCTCACCGGCTGATGTTGATGGATACTGTGTGATTTGAAGGGATTGGATTGATTTGCAAAACTCTGACACCTACCATCTAGCCCCCAACTAAAGTTATCCGTGATGTCGGCACAACAATGATCATAATCGCACTCTATTGATTGGTGGTCTACCGTGGTCCGCTCCCTCTCTATCTTTCATATGGAAAAATACATGCTTGATCTGGATATTTATGGAAAACCCTCCCTGTACCCCCCAATGTACTATCGTTATGCATAGATTTATAGTTATACTACCCCTTTTACTATGTATATTGTATTTTCTTGTACTTTTTCAACACAAAAATAAAAAAAAACTTGAATTTGAAAAAAAAAATTGTAATTAGATCTACAGGCGGTGGCTACTCCGCTGACTAGCAGACACTGAAGCTTTGGAGCAGACCTCTGATTCCCAGGCTATAGTATGAGTAAACAGCTCTTCAGACTCAACCATCTATGTTACCCCAAGCCATAGTGTATGTAGTTTCTTACGGTTAAAAGGGGGGGGGGGGCCCGACCCACCTGGAATTGACAATGGCAACGTCATGTAAAACACAGCAAGGGGACTCCAAAAAGACTCTGCATTATTTCCCAAAATTGTGGCACAGACACCACTTAAGTGGCATCAATTGTCCCAGAGTTGCTTAAAATGGTTGATGAGGTGATTTTCCAAAATCCTCAATCCTCCCCAGAATGACACAGGTGGGGCAGATGGTGGTTGTCCCGGCCCGCTAGGCCGCATTGTAGCACAGTGAGCTTCGCACTGCAACTTATGCTTCATATCCGTGTGACGGTTCTTGCATGAAGTGCTCAAACTATGGATTTTTTGGCCTCTACTTAGCTTTTGGTGACAAATGTTACAGATAACACAGTTGGGTCATCCTTATCGATCTGAAAAAATGCACCGGCTATGCAAGGTTTAGAGCCCATGTGACTCTGCTACTAGCAATACTATCAAATGATTGGCTGGGTTAGATGCAGAGCGTCTGGGTTTGGTCCCCACAGTCTGCCTAGGCTAGATGCAGTTAAAAATTATTATTAGATACACAGGCGGTGCAGCTTGCTACGGAGCTGGGCTAATATGCCCAAAGTATTGGTAGACTCTATACTAAATAAGGAAGGATTCACTGACTGTGGTGTCCCTTCCATGGGCCGTGGCGATTGGTGGAGATTTTCTTCTTTTCTTTTTCTTTTGGATTATTTACATTTATATGCATTGTTTCTATGCTATACGATTTTAACATGGTATGTGTGTTTAAATTTCATGACATATAAATACCACTTCCTTGCTGTTTTTTTGCTATGCAATGATTAAGAGCCTTTAGTTCGAAACACGTTTGCTGTTCTCCAAGGTGGACTTTTAAAATATTTTTTGTATGACCCAATAAAAAGTGGATTTTAGAAGATTTGTTCAGCTGGATCTTCCTGGTTCCTCATGTTCGTCTGGTAGCACTCCAGGCTCCGTGCTGTTGATCTTCTAGGTGGGTGAGCTGATTTTTTCCTTTCTTTTTCTGTCATGTGGCGATTGGTCATCCCCTTTCGCTGCCCCTTACTCAACGAATTCACAAACCTCTCCCGTCTGTTTGGATTCCCATTATGGCCAACCAAAAACATAGGCCCCACAACTAAAAAAAAATCGTTCTTAGGCATCGAAATCGACACCACAGCAAGGCTGTTCCGCCTCCCATGGGAAAAAATACCAAAACATTACACCTGATGTTTTTTTTGCGCAGTATGGAAAGTAACACTACAGCAGATGCAAGTATTACTAGGTCTCCTCGTGTTTGCGAGCCGGGTGATGCCAGTCGGAAGGGTTTTTTCTCTTCATTTATCGCCCGCAACAAAAGGGGCATCTAAACAGAGTCATACAATCAGAATCAGCAGGCAGCTACGGGTGGACTTAGAGGTGTGGAAAACCTTCTTATAATCATTCAACGGTCACACGTTATTTGTCAGCAGAACAGTCCAACATTCAACTAAGATTATAAACCGGGGCGGCAGAATCGGGCAGATATGCAGCGATACTAAATAACCAATGGTGCACAAGCTTATGGCCTCCGTATTGGGCAGAACAAGTACTGACAAAAAAACAGACAGTCCTGGAACTGTTTCCAATAGTGGTAGCAATAGAAATATGGGGCACGATCCTGGCTAACAAAAATATACTCTTCATAACAAAAAACACCAGCCTAGGGCACTTCATTAATAATATGGCATCATCGTCTCTCCCCCGTGCTAGGCCTACTACGCCGGCTAGCATTCCTGTGCATAAAACACAATGTATGGGTCTGCGATAGCCACGATGCTGAGGGGTCTAACGCTGCTGCTAACGCTTTATCACAATTCAATTGGCAGATTTTCAAAGAGCTCCTCTCCAACACCCACCCATCGGGCAACAGTTGCCCAGCCTCCCTATGGGATCTAGTGGAGAATAGTTGATGCCATTAATCAGAGCGTCAGTTGTCCCGTCGATATGGCAAGCATACGGTAAGGCATGGGAACAGTGGACACGACTAGTAGCAGGCAGACTGGTTGACCAATGTGAACAAGCCAGATTACAAGTCACCATAGAATTTCTGCACCAGCTAATGATTAGGGGCATATCAGAGGCATCAGCGCAGCGGTGGCTGACCCGAGTAGCATTTCACTTCCAACTACTGAATTGGGGAGATGTGACAAAGAGATTCATCATCAGACAATCCATAAAAGGGTGGAAAAGGGGTCAGCCAAGTCAGGAGTGTAGACGTCCCGTCCCGTGTCACTAAAACTGATTTCTCACATCATTTCCCTAACACCATTAACATGACACTCACAATTCGAAGCAACATTGTCTACTGTATTTGCGATCACCTTCTTCGGGGCGCTATGCATAAGCAAATTAGTCCCTCAATCCAAAATTAACACCAGTGGAGGCCTATTACACCAGGACGTAGTCATAGCCAATAATGCAATACGTCTATGCATACGCAAATCGAAAACGGTTCCAGCGGGCAGGGGCACTTGGGTACTTCTGCAACCCACAAATGGTAACCTGAGTCGGGTAACAATAGTAAAAACATATATAACCATCAGATCACAAAGTAATTTCTTCCTATCACACATTGATGGAACGCCATTATCAAGATACCAGTTCCAAGCTATATTAAATGCCTAACATCTCAGGGAACCACCCCAAAGATTATGGGACACACTCATTCCGCATAGGCGCGGCCACGGAAGCAGCAAGAGCAGGACTGTCACAAACGGAAGTTCAGAGGATAGGGAGATGGCGATCCACGTGTTTGGCGAGATACATAAGACCAGACTTGTTATCCTAACGTGGTTTGTTTCTTTTACAGGTGACACTAAGCCAACAGTGTGGGTGATAGGCCACTCGTATATATATTGGGCAGAAAAAAGGGCGAAAGTCCGCCCAGGCGGGAGGAAATTAGAGTTTCATAACACATATTTCAACTGGAGAGGTATTAGAGGCCTGCAATGGCCACAGGTACTAATGGAGGTAATCAAGGTATGGAGAGAGGCAAGAGGTCCGGTCATCTTAGTTATACAGGCCTTGGGAAACGACCTAGGTTATCACAAGAGCGCATAACTAATGGCAATAATGAAACTAGACGCTGAGCACTTCAGAGAATTTTTCACAAAAATAGTCAGATTGTACCGAGCGCGGTATGGCAAGGTGCCTGAGACATCACGGCCATCGAACAGACAAGGCGGCTAATAAATATTTGGATGCCAAAATTTATAAGAGACAGAGGCGGACAACTTGATGAGATAAAGCAGGCCTCATACGGCCCGACTGTGTTCACTTAATGGATATTGGACTGGACATATTCCTGTCAGGACTCCAGGAGGGTGTGGAACAAGCGTTAAGAGTGATGGGTGGGGGTCAGAGTCCTGCATACGAGTACGCAGGATCCTCCGTGGCCTGGAAATAGAAAGGACATGGTGGAGAGTTACACTTGTTGGCCAACTTGCCGTTGTGGAGACTGGAGACACGGGCATGCTGCAACAAGCTGAAATATTTTAGAAATAAAATGCCTTTCTAATGGAATGAGTATAAACAGTTAAAGCTGTGACCGATCCTCACTCATCCAGTTGTAAGAGTTACATGATTGTATTGTCAATGTGTAGCATCGGCGTCTCTGCCCCCTGCAAGGCAGAGACGCAGCCCCTCTCACCTCCCTGCTCCCTGCGCGGTGTCTCCTCTTCCTGCTGCTGGCGGCGCACGCAGCTTCCCTGGCATTGTGCTTAGGGCGCGCGCTCCCTCTCTTAAAGGGGCCGCGCGTGCCGTCCTAAGGAGTCCCCGGCCAATTGCTGGTGGACCTCCCATATATAAGGCACCTCCTCCAAAATGGAGGTGCTCGAGCAATAGTTGTTGCACAAGTATACTTACCCTCAGATCCAGTTGCCAGCCTGACTACTGTTCCAGTCCGCCAGCCTGACTACTCTCCAGCCTGACAGTCTTCCGTTCATCCCGCCAGTCTGTCTATGGGCAAGCCCGCCTGCTTACCAGGCCGCACCTGCCAGTTACCTGCCTGCTACCTGCTGTGCCTGTTAGCCTGCTTACCTGGGAGCACTCGCCTGTTACCTGCTAGCCTACCTGGAGGCTCTGCCGTCACTTGCCGTGACCACCTGCCTGCTAACCAAGAGACTTCAGCCTGCTTGGCCGTCACTTGCCGTGACCACCTGATAGCTTACCTGGAGGCTCCTGCCGTCACTTGCCATGACAACCCGTCTGCTGACCCAGAGACTTCTGCCTGCTTGCTGGGCCCATCCGCTATACCGGTCAGTCCCAGTCATCTGACTCGTGGGAGCCACCTGCTCTCTTACAAGGTTGTCCCCAGAGTAGCACCTGGTCCCTCCCTGGCCACGAAGTCATTATTCGCCGTTCGACCAGGCTCGGTCTGAGTTGATACTTAGTCACGCCTCTCTGGGTCTCTCCTTGCACCTCGGCACAGAGGTTCCACCACCCGGACCCGTAACACAATGAAAGGGGGGGCGGTAGGGAGCTGAGCGTCTGCGTTTGGTTGGGGGTCCCCACAGTTTGCCTAGGCTAGATGCAGTTAAAAATCATTATTAGATACACAGGCGGTGCAGCTTGCTTTGCAGCTGGGTTACTACGCTAACTAGCAGACACTGAAGCTTTGGAGCAGACCTCTGAGTAAACAGCTCTTCAGACTCAACCATCTGTGTTACCCCAAGCCATAGTGTATGTAGTTTCTTACGGTTAAAAGGGGGAGGGGGGGAGAGACCCAACCCACCTGTAATTGACTATGCCAACGTCACGTAAAACACAGCAAGGGGACTCCAAAAAGAGTCTCCATTTTTTCCAAAAATTTGGGGCACACACACCACTTAAGTGGCATCAATTGCCCCAGAGTTGCTTAAAACGGTTGGTGAGGTGATTTTAACAAATCCTCAAGCTTTTACTCTCCCCAGGATGACACAGGGGTAGAAAAGTCCTTGCGGATCCATGATTTGTTCATCTTTATGAATGTGAGTCTGTCTACATTGTCAGTGGACAGCCGCGTGCGCTTATCTGTCAGCACACCACCAGCAGCGCTGAACACACGTTCAGAGAGAACAAAAATTATTATTAATTTGAAAGCTGGTGGAGCTTAGTATAGATGGCCTAATAGAATGAGTACCAGACACTGCTGAAAAAGGAAGAGGCTCCAGCCACAGGTAAGTCCCAGAAAGTCTTCTTAATTAGATTAAAATACAAATGCTACAGCACATGTCCAAAAAAGGCCCGTAAGAGCAACGCGTTTTCGAAACCCCAAAAAACAATGCCACACGTGGCTTAATTGCAAGGGTTTCTTTAGATGTGGCCAGAGTCGTTGTGGAATATGTCGATATGTTAAAGTTACAAAAGAATTTTCCAACACAGCGAAAACACAACATGAGATAAAACAATTTATTAATTGTAATAGTGAATATCTGGTATATGTAATAGAATGTATAGCCTGTAATTTATTCTATGTGGGTTCAACAACACGAAAATTGAAAAGGCGTTTTGCGGAGCACATCAGAGATATTGTTAATGTTACTAACCGCAATATATCTTGCGCTTCCAGGCATTTCATACAGTCCCACAATAGAAATATCTCTTCTCTTCAAATATTTGGAATTGAATGCTTGTCACTGAATCCAAGAGGAGGTGACTACCGGAGACGCCTCCTAGATCGTGAAGCTTTCTGGATGTACTTTCTTGATACAGGTCATCGGGCTGGATTAAAGGGTGAAAGGATTCCGCAAAATTGATGTTACCAGCAGATACTGTGTTTCTGTTATGGTTTGAGTGCTGAAGACTCGACAGTCTCACGGTTGGCAAGTTAGAACTGTGAGATTCACTACATGCACCACTGGTGTTTTGTGGAAAAGCACATGTATGATTCTGCCACAGTCTCTGCTGATAATCCTGCATGCGTGAATCCCTTTCTATGGCAGGAATTATTTCGGCAAATTTACTTTTGTACCGGGGATCTAAGAGTGTGGCTACCCAGTAGTCAGGATTATTTTGAATTCTGACAATTCGAGGGTCATGTTGCAGGTAGTGCAGCAAGAAGGCACTCATGTGTCTTGCACTTCCAGGAGCACCAAGTCCCTGTTGTGTTGGTGGCGAGGTAAGAATCATGCTTCCTTCCTCTGCCCTCTTCCCCCAACCTCGCACAACAGAAATGTGATCAAGGTCTCCCTCATCTGATGAGTCTTCCATCAGTTCGTCCTCCACTTCTTCCTGGGCTCCTGCACCTTCCTCACTAGTTTGGCTGCTACCATGCGCCCTGGTTAATCCCTCTCCCCCACCCTCCCATGCCTGCTGCCTTGGTGCTGCCGACTGTCTGGACCTTGCAGATGTTAGCCCTTCTGCATACAACTCCTCCTCCTCTACTTCCTCCACCTCCTCTTGTCCCATCACCTGACTCCGAATTCTGTTTAACATGTGCTCCAGCATGTAAATCACCGGAATAGTCATGCTGATAATGGCATCGTTAGCACTAAACTTCTTCGTCACCATTTCAAAACTGTGCAGAAGGGTGCATAGGTCCCTGATCTGAGACCACTCCTCCAGCGTGATTTGCCCCACCTCTGGATCTCATTGGCCCAGGCTATAAGTCAGAACGTATTGCACCAGGGCTTGTTGGTGCTGCCACAGTCGCTGCAACATGTGCAGAGTTGAATTCCACCATGTTGGCACATCGCATTTTAGCCGGTGAAGTGGCAGGCCCAACGACTTCTGTAGAGATGTAAGTCGCTGAGCTGCGGGATGCGAACGGCGGAAGTGAGCACACAGCGACCGTGCCCTCTGCAGAAGGCCATCTAGTCCAGGATAGTGGGCTAAAAATTGCTGGACAGCCAGGTTCAACACGTGAGCCATACAAGGCACGTGTGTGACATTGCCCCGGCGAAAGGCCGCACCCAGGTTTGAAGCATTGTCGCACACGGCCTTCCCTAGCTGCAGGTTCAGTGGAGACAACCATTCATGAAATTGGTTCTCCAGAGCTGACCACAACTCCTCAGCTGTGTGACTCACATTTCCCAGACATTTCAAAGTAAACACCGCCTGATGCCGTTGAGCCCTGCTGCCAGCATAGTAAGGAGGTGTGTAGGATCCCTTCTGCGCAGTTAGAAAGCGGGTGGCATGACCAGACAGGCTTTGGGTGCAGGTGGAGGACCGAGAGGAGGTTGAGGAGGCAGAAGCAGTGGAGGAACTTTGAGATAAAGAGGATTGACGCACAACTCGTGGGGACGGCAAGACTTGGACAGCAGCCCCTTGTCCTGCTGTCACCATAGTTACCCAGTGCCCAGTCAGCGACATGTAACGTGCCTGTCCATGCCTACTCATCCAAGTGTCTGTGGTGAAATGCACCCTGTCACACAGTTTCTCAAAGAAGCGGTGATGTTGTGTGCGACATGCTGGTGGAGCGCAGGCACACCTTTCTTTGAGAAGTAGTGCCGACTGGGCATCTGGTACTGGGGCACTGCGACGGACATAAGATCCTCTGTGTCCACCAGGCGGAAAGGCAGCATTTCTGTAGCCAAGAGCTTACAGATGGTGAAATTCAACCTCTTAGCTTTGTCATAGCTAGGAGGAAATGGTCTACTTGTCCACATCTGAGGGACCGAGGGCTGGCTGTTGTGCTTAGACGGGGTTGAGTAGGGTGTCCCCGGCAAACTGACGGTCTGTGAGGAAGATGCAGGTGGAAAAGTTAGGTTGCCTTGATCCAAAAGTGGTGCTCTCGATGTCGGAGAGCGCTCAACACCAGCTGGTGTTTTCACTTCCAAATGAAATGATGACCTGCCAATCACACTGGCTGTTGCGGATAAAGAGGTGGCAGGTCTGCGTCCAAAAACATGTGTGACTGCTGTCCCCCCAGTCACAGAGGATGAAGAGGCCGCGGATGCACAAGATGGGGCAGACTGTGGTTGGCCCGGCCCGCTAAGCCGCATTGTAGCACAGTGAGCTTCCCACTGCAACTTAGGCTTCATATCCATGTGACGGTTCATGCATGAAGTACTCAAACTATGGATCTTTTGGCCTCTACTTAGCTTTTGGTGACAAATATTACAGATAACACGAGTTGGGTCATCCTTATCGATCAAAAAAAAATGCCCAGGCTATGCAAGGCTTAGAACCCATGCGACCTGAAGAGCCACCACGACTTGTGGTCAGAGGCAGAGTTGTGTTTGAGGATGCAGTTGTTGACGTGCTTCCAGTACTATGTCTCTGTCCAGGAAGGCGCAACCTGACCTTGTCGTCACTAGCATCCTCCTCCACCTCCTCTGCTGACCTCATCGACTGGCTGACTGTGGGTTGACAGTAAGTGGGATCTGCAACCTCGTCATCATCACCCTGTGTGTTCTCACACCAGTCGCCCTCAGAGCCAACCTCATCCTGCCCTGACCGAAAAGTCAAGTTGTCGCTCCAGTCAGGTATCGGAGTCTCATCATCGTCTTCCTCTGTCTCGACCAACAGGAGTTAGTTTGGGAACGAGGGTCTACATTATGCTCAGAACCTTCTTCGTCTGGTCCTGGATCCGACTCTGAAAGATTCTGGGCATCAGTGCAGATCATTGCCTCGTCTGGATTCACAGAAGCTCTGGAGCCGACCTCTGATTCCCAGGCTATAGTATGAGTAAACAGCTCTGCAGACTCAACCATCTGTTCTACCCCATACTCAGACGGACAGCTGGAGACTTGGGAGCTGTGAGGAATCAAATGCGATTGGGGTGACACCTCTGAGGACTGGAGTATTTGTGATGTTGAAGTTGAGGTGGAGGAGAGCCCACTTAAAGGAGCACTTGATATCCATTGAAGCACCTGCTGTTTTTGTGCCGCATCTGGAATTTGTAGCGATGGGAGTGTCCGTAAGAAAGGGATCGTATCACATTGTCCACTAAAAGAAGTAGACATCTTAGTTTGGCTGGAAGATGGTCTTTCTTCTGCAGATGTTACTGTTGCTTTAACACCTACCCCACGGACACAACCTTTTTTTCTCTTGCCTATTCCCCTTTCCACCAGCAGCAGGCCTTTTGCCACTCATTTTGGTGGTTAACTAATTGACAACTCTGGAGTTGTTTGCACAAAAAACGATGGATGGAAACCGAGCAGAGCTGAGTGGCCAAATTGTGGTACTAGCCCAAAAGGATTGGCTGGGTTAGAAGCCGTAAAACAATTTTATTAGATATACAGGTGGTGGAGCTTGGTATAGATGGCCTAATACAATGAGTACCACACACTGCTAATATGCCCAAAATTATTTTACAGGCAAGATGCAGCTAAAAATTATTAGTAATTTGAAAGCTGGTGGAGATTAACATAGATGGCCTAATAGAATGAGTACCACACACTGCTAATATGCCCAAAATTATTTTCCAGGCAAGATGCAGCTAAAAATTATTATTAATTTCAAAGCTTGGTGGAGCTTGGTATAGATGGCCTAATACAATGAGAACCACACACTGCTACTATGCCCAAAATGTTTTACTTGGCTAGGTGCAGTAAAAAATTTGTATTACATACACAGGTGGTGTAGCTTGCAACACAGGCTACTCCACTGACTAACACACACTGCAAGAGGCCCAAAAGGATTTGCTTAGCTAGATTTAGCCAAATGCTGTGAAAAACACTTGCACAGCACTGAAACAGACCTGCCTGGCAAAAAGTGCTAGGAACTGCTGTAACCTAGCCCTCAAAAGGACTGCAATTACAAACTAGTCCCTACTCTCTAAACCTTTCTGTCTATTTAAGAGAAAATTCGCTTGCAATTCAGTTACACAATATAGCGCAAACAGCAGCAGCAGTGCCGTCTAACACTCAGCTGCAGCAGTGAGAAAATGGTGGCGACGGGGAAAATGGCTGGGTCTTATAGAGCAAGGACATGTGACATACACTGCCAATGACACATGCCCTTGCTTGTGTGAAAAAAAGCACTTCGCTCCGTGTGTGCGCTGCTGATAGGCTGACAGATTGCACCTCCCCACTGTAAATGCGGGAAAGAAAAAAAAATGGAGATCTTCATTATTCCTGCAGAGATCCATCCCCTGCCCCTCCCGCCGCCCCGCTGTACACTCAAACTGTCTATTAACATTAATTATCAGCATTACTGAGAAAAAATACAGTTACGATTTTGGTGCACGAACAGTTATCGAACATAACCTCGAACAGCCGAATTTTTTTCAAATCGTTTGGGTTCGTCGAACGGCTCGAACACCGCCCAAAACAGCTCGAATTTGAGATTGGCGAACAGTTCGAGTAGAACACCGCTCATCTCTATTCACAAGGTCAATAACCCTGCCTAATATGAAGCAGTTGTCATTGCATCATTACGATTAATCATCAATGCCTATTAACATAACAATGACCAATAGAAGTGGATACTGTATTGAGAAGCAGTCACTCATCTTGGTAACTGTTTTAAACTACTAAAAATTACCACTGAACCAGTTTGCACTCCACCAGTATCAAATCACTCTACAAAATCAGGCTACTAATGATAGTAAGCCCTTATATATGAGCAAAGCTGTTCATCTCTGCGGCTATGCTAGGACCTAGAGGTGACCACTAATTGCAGTGAGCGCTGATATCAATGATCCTAACTGCCCTAGAGTTAAGCCCTATGCGTTTCTTCAATATTGAATTACTAGTGCATAGCATATTCACAATATTCCTCTTTATGATACATATCAATAACGTGTCAGCATGCTGGAACTGGAGGGTGCTGTGCTGGAAACTGTTAGGCTGTGTGCCCACGATGCGTTTTTTAAGCGTTTCCGCAGTGGCAAAAATGCTGCAGAAACGCTTAAACACATGGCAGAAGGCCTGCCATATCCCCCAATGATAATCCGCATGTGCTGTGCACTTGCTGCGGAAATTTCCGCTGCGGAAATTTCCGCTGCGGATTATCATTGCGGAAAAAAATGCAGCACTAGCAATTATTTTGCGGAAGGGCTGCGTTTTCGCCGCCATTGACTTGCATTAGAACGCGCCAATTCCACAAGACTGCATCTGTACTTGCGTTATTGGCGCGTTCTAATGTGCTGATAGTACCCGGGTGTAGAGGAGAAGAGTCTCATCCACACCCAGGTACCATTATAAAAAGCTGTAAAAAAAG
This sequence comes from Phyllobates terribilis, assembly GCF_046119375.1. Classification (NCBI taxonomy): domain Eukaryota; kingdom Metazoa; phylum Chordata; class Amphibia; order Anura; family Dendrobatidae; genus Phyllobates; species Phyllobates terribilis. Next base: position 10,113,177 of record NW_027362782.1, read on the forward strand.
AATAAAATAAAAAATAAATGTATACCTACCTTCCGGCGGCCCGCAGTGCGCTCCTCCTTGCTTCCCGGCTCTTGGCGATGGAATGAAGGACCTGCGCTGATAGTCATGTGACGGGTCACGCGACGCTGACGACGGCAGGTCCTTCAATCCACTGCTGCTGGCAGCCGGGACGGTGAAGCAAGACAGCGCGGGCCATCGGAGGGTGAGTATATATTTATTTATTTTTTGACATTCTCTCGGTCACAGTATATAAATCCATGCTGTTTGCATGGATTTATATAGTGTGAAGCTGACAAGCACTTTCCAAGTGATGCTAAAATCCCTTGGAAAGCACTTGTCAACCCGCATGCAGAAAAGCATGTGAAGAACGCTCCATTTCCGCATGTCCCTGGCAGGAAAACACATGTACAATCTGCATGCTTTTTTTCTGCCAGGGAGATGCAGAAACGCTCAGGAAAAAATCCGGAGCATTTCAGCGTTGTGGGCACATAGCCTTAAAGGCACTTGTATCTGAACTGCTCAGTAAAGTTGAATTTGCGATAACAAACAGTGTGTCCCCTAATGTGAGTGCGGCTGATCCTGGACCAAAGGACGTGGATGCAGCGGAGTCCTTTGGCCTGAAAGTGAGTACACTGCATTATACACAGCACAACATTGATAAACTGGGACACTGTTTACTTGTGGGGTGCCAGAGTGTGGAGAAGCAGCAGGTCGCCCACAGCTACCTCCCTTGGTAATGTAATAGTATCTAATAGTAATGTTTTGGGCTGGCCTAGTCAAAGTCCTGACCTTAACCCTATATACATGTTGTGAAAGGAACTGAAGTGAACAGTTAGTGGGAGAAAACCCACTGCATTGACCTGAAGCTGTATTCTGGGGAGGAATTGGATAAAATTCCTCCAAGCCAATGTGCAGGAGTAATCCACAATTACCAGAAACGCTTAGATGCAATTATTGCTGGAATCACACCAAATTCTTTAAACAAAGGTTCAAATACTTTTGCCACTCACAGACATGTGATATTGGAACATTATCCTCATTTAAAAAATGCTAGATAAATACTTTGACTGTGTGATTTGGTCTTCCTTATCTACTTTTAGGGCTTGTGCGAAACTGTTGTTTTAGTAGTGATGAGCAAGTGTGCTCGTCACTACTCGTGACTCGCCCGAGCATCACTGTGCTCGAGATGCTAGTTACTCGGCGAGTATTTATTGAAAGCTTGGGCCGAAGCTAGAGTCCCTGCCCCGCATGTTTGGGACTTTCTAGACAGCCAATAAAGATGCGGGGATGGCATGCCAGTCAATATAATACTGTAGCCATGTTGGTAGTGGCATTACTGTGATTATCTGGCCACATCCTGCAAATTGTTGTGACAGAACATATTATATGCCATTTACACTGCTCAAGTTAAAAACATACAGCCAAACTTAGTTGATTTGAATAGCATCGCTATATAGTGCAAGCAGTGAAAAGTCATTCTGAGGTGTGCTAAATTTTCTGTGACACAAATACTGAAAAGTTTTTTCAGCATCAAAACGTTCTACTCTATTTAAGCTGCACCAGTTCAAAACCTAAATCCAGGCTTGGCCGGTAACCAGTAGCATCGCTATATTGCTACTGCAGTGTAACATGTCCATCTGAGGTGGGCAAATTTTTTTAGAATAGTAATGCTGCAAAGTTTTTCAGCAGGGATAAATATAATATGCAATTTGAAATGGGCAAGGCGCGCAGTAAGGGATGGGGAAGTGGACGTGATGCCGAGGCCCTAAACAAGGTGATTATGCCTTCTGCGAGAGCACACATCATGTTGACCTAGCTTCCTGTCCCACTTTTTAGAGGGATTCGGAACACCACTCTTAAATAGAAACGAGTGTGAAAAGGTTGTTGGTTGGATATCAGATACTTCCAGTCAGTTTGCCAGCACCACCCTGTTTTCCTCAATGTCCAGTCTCAGTAGCTGTGATTCCAGACTTCATAATTCTCACCCTGATCCTCCTTCCTCCTAGCATACTGAATGCCCGGAGACAAGTGATCCCACACTTGGACACTCTGAAGAGCTATTCATGTTTCCATTTATAGTTTCTGACCTCTCACCCTACCAGTTTTCAAGCTGGACATGAGATCGCAGGTAGTGATGCCCAAATATTTGAGCAGCCACACTCACAAGAAGGCGATGGTGGGAAACTGATGAGACACAATTGCCAACAAGTCAGGAGTAGGACCAGGGTATGGAAGTGGAAGACGAGGTTGTGGATGATGAAGTCACTAACCAAACCTGGGAAGGTGACATGCAGAGCAAGGACGGCACCACAATAGGCAGGAAGAGGCAAGAGACACAAGGCGGGCAACTGTTCCCCAGAACACCAACACGAGGGAAGTTGCCAGGCCAAGGGTTAGGTGTTCCAGAGTCTGTGTTTTTTTTTTTTTTTAAAGACTGTCCATGTCCGAATCAGCTGGGGCAGCTCAACTACTAGCCTGACTACCACCAGCATTCTCAGGCACATGACAGCAAAGAACCCAACTAGTTGGGCCGAATGCCAGGTCCAGAAACAGTGTCTGCGGATGAGCCTACTACCTCTTCCCCAGTTCTATGTGCAAGCCAATCCCCTGTCCATAACGCAGGTGAAGATGCCTCTCACCCTGCACCTGTCATTGCACACTTGCAACCACCATCAGAAACAGCGTCCTTGTCCCAGCGCAACGTTCAGTTGTCCCTACCCCAGTCCTTGCAACACAAGCGTCAGTACGCAGTCACTCATCCACAGGCCACAATACTAAACCGCCACATATTCAGACTTCTTGCCCTAGAAATGTTGCCGTTGAGGCATGCGGAGACAGAAGCTTTCCACAACCTCATAGCGGCAGCCTCCCCTTGGTACTTGGTCCCCTGCCTCCACTTTTTCTCCCGGTGTGCCATCACCGCATGTGTCCCATAACATCAGCCGTGTCCATAACATAAGGTGTGCCCTGACCAACGATGTTACAGGGAAGGTCCACTTAACCACGGACATGAGGACAAGTGCTTGTGGCCAGGGATGCTACATTTCCCTGACTGCACACAGGGTGAATATTGTTCAAGCCGGGACTCGGTCGGACCCTGGAATGGAACACTTGCTACCGACAGAAAGGGTTGTGGGCTCTGGTTCAATCAGGTTTCCCCACCTTATACAGCAGCTCCTACACCTCTTCCTCCTACTTGCCTTCCTTCTCCGAAACTTCAACTTCAGTTGCAAGCTGGTAGCACTGCAGCACTGCCTCGGCCAAGCGACAACAGGCTCTGCTGAAGCTAATCTGCTGAGGTGACAAACCGCACACTGCTGCAGAGTTGTTGAAACTTCTAACAGACCAGACTGATCTGTGGCTCTCGCCCCTGAACCTAAAACCAGGCATGGTCGTGTGTGACAATACCCATAAACTGGTGGTGGCTCTGAAACTTGGCAACATTGCACACATACCATGCCTGGCCCACATTTTCTACTTTAGTGGTTCAGCAGTTTCTGAAAACCTACTCAGATCTGCCTGAGCTGCTTGTGAAAGTATGCCGCGTCTGTGCCCATTTCCGCTATGTATGCATTTTGGCCAACACTAATTATTGGTTGTCACCCTTCTAGACCCATGCTCCAATGAGATCTTTCCATCTCTCCTTCTCCTGGTGGAGAGTTCTACTAAAATGTTGTAGTACTAGAAGGTCCTTGTTCAAGATTTATTAAAAAAAAAAAAAATTCTCATCTGACAACACTGGCAGCAGAGATCGCAGTTGCTTGGACAACCAAGGAGTAAAGAGGGAGACAAACACCAGATTCTGCAGAGGCATGGGAACACTCTCAAAGGTCTGGCACAGTTTTCTCAGACCCTACCCCACTGCCCAGGCCCTGATGCATAGAGTACTCTGACAAGGAGGGAAAAGTTTTGGAAGATGCTTTGCAAACTGTGCCGGCATCCTCAGTGCCTTACAACTATTGGGTGGGTATTCAAGCTGGACTCTTGGTGTGAAGTGTCTTTCTACGCCTTGGAGGGCCTGGCTTGTCCTGCAAATAGCATATTGTCAGAGCCGGTTTTTAGTGCCACCGGGGGTATTATAACTGATAGGCACATCCGCCTGTCAACTGAAAATGCTGACAGGCTGACTCTCATAAAATGAACAAGGGCTGGATTGGCCCGTACTTTTCAACACACTTTTTCTGGTCTATTCGAAAGCGCTCCTTCCCACCCAAACATGGATATATGCTTCGTCCTCCTCCTACTCCTCCACCACCATATCAACAGGGTGATCATGCTCCTCTCGCTATAAAATTTTTTTAAGGGTGTTTATGATGCTTGCATTAAGAATTTTGAGGCCTACCTCTAACATTCTTTGCTATACAGTGGGGAAAATAAGTATTTGATACTGACTGACTATTTTGCAAGTTTTCTCACCTACAAAAATGGAGAGGTCTGTAATTTTTATCATAGGTACACTTCAACTGTGAGAGACAGAATCTAAAATAAAAATCCAGAAAATCATTGCATGTGTTTTACATAATTTGTAGTGTATTGCATGAAATAACTATTTGATATGATAGAAACACAGAACTTCATATTTGGTACAGAAACCTTTGTTTGCAATTAGAGGTCAGACGTTTCCTGTAGTCCTTGACCAAGTTTGCACACTGCAGTAGGGATTTTGGCCCACTCCTCCATACAACTCTTCTCCAGATCTTTCAGGTTTCGGGGCTGTCACTAGGCAACATTGAGTTTGAGCTCCCTACAAAGATTTTCTATTGGGTTCAGGTCTGGAGACTGGCTGGCTAAGCCACTCCAGTATCTTGACTTCTTCTTACGGAGCCACTCCTTAGTTGCCTTGGCTGTATGTTTTTGGTCCTAGTCATGCTTGAAGACCCAGTTACGACCTATCTTCAATGCTCTTACTGAGGGAAGGAGGTTGGTGGCCAAAATACATGACCCTATCCATCTTCTCTTCAATTTGGTGCAGTCATCCTGTCCCCTTTACAGAAAAGCTCCCCCAAAGTATGTGGTCTCCCCCACCATGCTTCATAGTTGGGACAGTGTTCTTGGGGTTATACTCATCCTTCTTCCTCCAAACATGACGAGTGAAGTTGATACCAAAAAGTTCTATTTTGGTCTCATCTGACCACATGACCTTTTCCCATGCCTCCTCTGGATCATCCAGATGGTCATTGGTGAATTTCAATCGGGCCTGGGCATGTGCTGGCGTGAGCAGCGGGACCTTGCATACCTGCAGGATTTTAATCCATGACAGCGTAGTGTGTTACTAATGGTAATGTTTGAGACTTTGGTCCCAGCTCAATTCAGGTCATTGTCCAGGTTCTCCCATGTAGTTACGGGCTGATTCCTGACCTTTCTCAGAATTATCCTTAGCCTGTGAGGTGAGATCTTGCATGGAGCCCCAGACCGAGGAAGATTGACAGTCATCTTGTGTTTCTTCCATTTTCTAATAATTGCACCAACAGTTGTTACCTTCTCAGCAAGCTGCTTGCTTATTGTCATGTAGCCCATCCCAGCCTTGTGCAGGTCTACAATTTTGTCCCTGGTGTCCTTAGACAGCTTTGTTTTTAGCCATGGTGGGGAGGTTGGAGTGTGAATGATTGTGTGAACAGGTGTCTTTTATACAGGTAACTAGTTCAGAGGTGCAATTAATACAGGTAATGAGTTTCTTTAAGAATCCATCCTACTCTGCACTAACAGGTTTGTGTTAGTCAGAATTCTTGCCGGTTGGTAGGTGATCAAATACTTATTTCTTGCAATAAAATGCAAATTAATTATGTAAAAATCATACAATGTGATTTTCTGGATTTTTACTTTAAGATTCTGTCTCACAAGTATACCTAGGATAAAAATTAGAACTCTCCATTCTTTGTAGATGGGAAAACTTACAAAGTTGGCAGTGTATCAAATGCTTATTTTTCCCTTCACCCATGACAGCACACCTTGAGAGAGGGATCCGCCCCACCAAGAACAGGAAACCATCTGAAATAAAAGGGTGGTACCTCTCTCCCGCTTCAGTTGGTTTCCTGTTCATGATGGGAACCTGTCTGAATCGGCGGAGAAGAAAAGATACGATTCAAACCTACCCGTCCCTGTTGCACAAGAACAGGCTCCGGTCTGGGCACCGGCCTTAAGGGACCTGAGGTGCCGTCTGCAGCTCTCTGGATCCTGCATCCGTGTGGGTGCAGGTGGTGAGGAGGGCTCCGGCTCCCCGCAGACTGCTGCTCCTCCCTCCCCCTGCCATCGTTCTGGAGTCCATGCTGGGCGTGGGCATGGAGCAGCATCCGGGTGTGACTCTGCCCCTGACGTCACGGCGCAAGGCATGCTGGGAGAGGCGTGCCAGATGATGTCTGGGGCGTGGGGCCCCGGATCCAATATGGTGGCGCCCTATAGCGCCCGTGGGTCGGTAAATTAAGTCTCGGTCGGCGGGTTCATGGAGGGTGGAGGACACATGACCTGGTAGAGGACCTGGATGGTACCAACCCCTATTTAAGGTGGAGCAGGACAGATCAGCGCTGCTCATGCTCCAGCCATACAGTCTTGGTAACTATGGCAGACCAGGACAGCCAGGAGCAGCAGCAGTTCACACCTCCACCTCAGCAGCAACATAGTCAACGGAAGAAACAGGCGGACGCCCCTCAAACACAGTCGCTCAAGCAACCATAGCAGCAGCCGTAGAGGCCAAGTGTCGGACGACTCTGTGCCATCCAGAAGGGATTCATCTCGCATCCCGCCACAGCCTCCAAATCCGGTACCCTTCAGTTACTTCAGGGGTGAGTGATCTTCGTGAATGTCACCATGTATTAATAGAGGTTTTCTATTATGTGCTTGAACCCCTAGGAGCTTAAGAAAAGTAGCGTCAAAAGGAAACACTGGATATGTTCTTTATGCCAAATACCCCTACTTGTAGATTGGCAGAAAGACCTTTGTTCAGGCAGCATTGATAGGACCATTACTGAGAGTACGCCAGACTTTGCAGCTAATCTGAGGTCCATAGTCCGTTCAGTTGTACAAGGTTCCCTGACGGCACAATTATGTGCCTATTGATTGCACATAATTGTCCTTACTAGAGTTATGCTACCTGCACTGCACATTTTTGCGAATGTAGTAATATGGGGCTAAGGTTCCAGGTTGGCAGGCCTGTGTCTTCATTGTCATTTTTCTTAACTTTTACCTCGGTGTTTATATTTGTATTGGTGTATTTAATAAAATATAATCTTTATGTACCAATCAACTCTAGCTGTTCTCCCAGTTTCTCAGGATATTATGTTTACTTGATTAGAAGAGGATTTACTGGGAATGTGCGTCTTTTTCTAATATTCAGGCCCTTATCGACCGAGAATGGAGGAAGCCTGAAGAAATGGGGGCATTACCTTCATCCTCTAAGAGGAAATACCCCTTTGAGGATAAGGATTCCGAGTCATGGGACAAAATCCCCGAGGTTGATGGTTCTGTAGTCTGGTCCTCTAAAAGATCATCTCTACCCTTGGAGGATTCAAGCGTCCTTAGAGATGGTCTAGATAAAAAGGCAGACTCCTTAAGCAGGAAGCCTTAAGCCAGCAGTGACAGGCACCTGTGTAGCCAGAACACTTATGGTCTGGTTACAACAATTGGAAGACCAGCTTAAAGACAAAAAAATTCCCAGACATAAAATCATGTCTAATTTGCCCCTAATGCAGGCAACATCGGCTTTCCTCGCTGATACTTCGGCAGACTCTGTAAAGCTGTCAGCCAGGTCAGCGAACCTGTCAAATGCAGCCAGGCGGGCCCTGTGGCTCAAGGGTTGCCCAGGAGACTTGCAGTCGAAACATAAGCTATGCTCTCTCCTACGCGATGGCAAGTTCCTATTTTGCCAGAAACTGGGCGATATTTTGGAAAAGGCAGGCGACTGGACAAAAGGGTTTCCAGGATTCTCAGGAGATGCAAAAAGGTCTTATTTTTGGAGGAAGTAGTTTAACCAGGGTCGCCCTCCAGGCGACAGTTCTGGAATCTCATCTATTTCTAAGAAGGAGTCAGGTTATATGTTTGGAGGAGCCTCCTCCTCCACAGCTAAGAAATCCTCCCAATGACGCCAGACTGAGGGTGGGTGGAAGGCTATCCCATTTTGTTCCAGCTTGGGAGGCAATCACCTCGAGCCCTTGGGTGCTAAGTATAGTGAGGGAAGGCCTTAAGTTATGCTTCTGTCAGATTCCTCACCTTACTTTTGTAGTCCGCTCCAGGAGGAAATCTGTAGAGGAACAGATGGCCTTGGAGGCAGAAATATTAAGCCTAGTAGAAAAGCAGGTCCTTTATGAAGTCCAGGAGACACCAAGAATGAAGGGAGTTTTATTTCCCACTCTATTTGATTAAAAAAACAAACAAATGATCCTTAAGGACAATCATCAACCTCAAGAGCCTAAACCAACTGGTAGAGAATCAGACGTTAGAAATGGAATCTGTGAACTCGGCAGTAAAACTCCTTAACCACAATTGCTTTATGGTGGTAGTCGACCTTAAGGATGCTTATTACCATGTCCCAATCCATCCAGACTACCAAAAATACCTAAGAATAGCCTTGTCCATACAAGGGGAACCAAGACATTTTCAATTCACTACCCTACCATCCGGTCTCTCAATATCTCCGAGAGTATTCACAAAGCTCATAGCAGAGATGATGGCCTTCCTACGGATCAGGAACATGGTGATCATTCCCCTACCTAGACTATTTTCTTGTAGTGGGAAAATCAGAGGACCACTGTTAAACTCAAATGTGCCTGGGCTGGCTGATAAATTCTCAAAAATTGAGACTAACTCCCTCGAAGACACAAATCTTTCTGGGCCTATCCCTAAATTCTCATCTCCAAGAATGTTTTCTTCCAGAGGACAAAGTATGCAAGAAAATCAATTTAGCCACAAAAGCCATCAGATCTCCTGCGATGTCTTTGAGAGGCGATGTCCCTACTAGGATGCATGACATCCTGTCTCCCAGCAGTCAGATGGGCCCAAGGTCATATGAGGCTTCTTCAGTGGAAAGTCCTGTCGGCACAGAGATCCTTCAACGGACGTTTAGAAGGAAGATTAGTTCTTTCCTTAGAAACTATAGACTCCCTCTCATGGTGGACAGACTGGGGAAATTTGACCTCAGGCATGCAATGGTCCAGACAGGTCGATTATATAACTGCAACCGATGCGAGCAGTTTTGGCTGAGCAGGTCATCTGGCAGATCACTCAGTTCAGGGGCACTGGGCAAACCACGAGAGGGGGCGTCATCAAACCTAAAAAAGCTTTGGGGGGGTGGAAAAATCCCTGATAGGCTTCCTCCCCCACATTCAGGGTCACCACGTTCAGGTCAGACAATCAGACAACGGTGGCATACATAAATCACCAGGGAGGAACAAGATCTCGCTCCCTGATGGTAGTGGCGAACAGGATCCTGCAGCTAGAGTAGCATCTCCCAACCCTCAGTGCTCTATACATAAGGGGTTAAAGAACACAAAAGCAGACTTGGAGTCGACATACGTTAAAACAAGGGGAGTGGACCCTGAACCCGGTAGTCTTTCAGCAGATTGTCCAGCTGTGGGGTTTACCAGAGATCTGTTCGCCCGCAGGGCCAACAAAAAGGTGGAGAAATTCTGTTCATTAGACACAACAGAATCCTTACGCAGTAGACGGCCTCCATATTACGTGGAAATTCAGGAAGGCCTATGCTTTTCCCCCTATAGTGATGATTCCGGCAGTCGTGAGGAAGATGCGAGAAGATCGGGTGAGAATAATTCTGATAGCCCCCTTCTGGCCAAAAAGACCTTGGCCTTCCCTGCTCTGACTGATGTCGATATCGGATCCCTGGTTCCTGCCGGAAAGGCCGAACCTTCTCAGTCAGGAGCCAGTATTCCACGCGCAAGCCAAAGGGTTCCATCTGGCGGCGTGGAATTTGAGAGGGCATTACTGATTAATAAACGGTGTTCCCTGGGCGTAGTTTCTCCCTGACTGCATAGTAGAAAACCCATAACTAAAATTTACAGTAGAATTTGGGGAAAATTCCTGGATTTTCTAAGAACCCAGTTGTTGGATAAACCTCCAGTTAAGGTTGCCTTGGAGTTCCTACAAAGAGGATACGACTTTGGGTTGGCCACGGGAACACTCAAAGTTTAGGTGTCTGCTCTGGGGGCATGGTATAATTGTAAGCTGGTAGGGAACAGATGGGTTTCTAGGTTTATTAAATCCTGTGCTAGGTCCAGGACCGGTTTGGACTCCCAGAATTCCTTCCTGGGACCTACATTTGGTTCTGAACGCTCTGTAACGACCCATTTGAACCCCTGCAGGTGATCTCTCCGAAGATCCTCACCCTTAAAACTATTTTCTTGGTGGCCTTAACATCAGCCTGTAGGGTAAGAGACCTGCAGGCCCTTTCAGTTAATCCTCTGTGTACCCAAATTTATGATGACAGGATCGTCCTACGTCCAGACCCAGCATATCTCCCTAAAGTAGTGTCCAGATTCCACTCTAATCAGGAGATTGTGTTACCTTCATTTTGCAGTAACCCAAAAAGCCCGGGGGAATCTAGGTTTCATAATCTGGATCTTAGGATGTCCTTGTTACAGTACATAGACATGACTAGTTATTTCTAGCCTTCCAAGGGAATAGGAAAGGTCACGGGGTATCAAAATGTACTGTTGCCAGGTGGCTTAGGGAGGCCATTAGTTTAGCCTACATGTCTACGGAAGTTACGGACAGTATCGAGGCTCACTCCACCAGAGCCATAGCAACCTCCTGGGCAGAGAGCGGACGTTTCAATTGCCCAGATATGTAAAGCTGCTAATTGGTCTGCATCATCCACCTGTTATAAGCACACTAGGTTGGATCTGTCCTCCTCTGTTGACCTTACCTTTGGGAGAAGGGGGCTTCAGGCAGTGGTCCCTCCCTAGGGTGCTCACATTCTCCAAAATTCTCTCAAGGTGTGCTGTCATGGTTGAAGGGAAAACACCAAGATTACTTACCGGTAGCCGGTTTTTCCGTAACCCATGACAGCACCCGTATTTTTCCTCTCTCAAGGTGTGCTGTCATGGGTTTTGGAAAAACCGGCTACCGGTAAGTAACCTTGGTGTTTCCCCACTCTATAGGTGTGTGTGTGTATTTGTATATATATTATATATACAGCAGGCGAAATAAGTATTGAACTCATCACCAATTTTCTAAGTAAATATATTTCTAAAGGTGCTATTGACATCAAATTCTTACCAGATGTTGGTAATAACCCATCCAATCAGCACATGCAACGAAATCAAACCATAGATGCCCATAAATAAGTTCTATGTGATAATGGAAAATGATAAATTTAATACTTGGTTCAGTATCCTCCTAATGTAGGACTCATGAACATTAATATTAGCTAATTTGAGAGAGGCCTTTAGTTGATTAGAATTTACATGGTTTTCCGTTACCTGGCAGACTTGTTGACCACCAATGAGGAGGGTAATAATGATATGGAATATTCTTCATTTGTACACAATCTGTCTGACTGTGGCTTGGTGGGTTTCAAACCCTTTTAGAGATGGTTTTGTTACTTTTTTTCCACTTTGATAAGCATAAACACTTTTTACATGAGGTCCAGTGATGAACGAGCGCTAAAGTGCTTGGGTACTCGTTATTCAGGTCGAGCAAATCGTAATGCTTGGGTACTCGACCTAAGTAACGAGTATAATGGAAGTTCATGGGAGACTCAAGAAAATTGGTCAAATCGATGAAAACAGCGCTGAAATAACATAGGAACAGCATGGGGAAGACGTCTGGAAACAGATCTGAATCCCAGGTCGCTGCTGGGAACACTGTAGTCGGAGTATTACACCACTTTTACGGACTGACAATAAAACATACAAAAACGAAGATAAAATGGATTTTCCTGAAAAATGTTTAAGAAACATTCTTTCCATATACAAAGATTTGTATATAAGGCGAAATAAATGACAGCCTATGTTATAGTGTAGCATTTTTTTTTTCTATGTTCACACGTAGTGTTTTTACACGTTCGCATTGCTTTCAATGGTGATAAAAATGCATTCACCAATAAATGCAATTTTAACATTTTACTACCTTATCTGGCCATGTGGTGTGAGACATGATCAGACCCATTCTGTTTCATTTATGAAGGAGAGATTCAAAGTGCCATTTTCTTTTTTCAGGGCCATCAGGCGGCCCTTACAATTAAGCCTGCAGCTGGCTATGCTTTGCATAGATTAATTATATTGCAGTAGCAATATACAGCTATCTGGGGTGGTCAAATTTTCTTTGTATATATTCTGTAAAGGTTGAAACTTGAAGGTCCAGCAAGGATCTTAACTATTTTTAGTGGGCAAGCAGTAGTCTTAGGCTGCGTGCCCACTATGCGTTCTTCAAGCTTTTTTGCAGCTGGATTTCCGCAGTGAAAACGCTTAAAAAATGCTTGGTAATACGTACCCCATGGTCCCCAATGATAATCCCCATGTGCTGTGCACATGCTGTGGAAATTTCCGCTGCTGATTATCTTTGCGGAAAAATACACAGCATGTCCATAAATTTTGCGGACACGCAGCTTAATTGCCGCCATTGACTTGCATTGAATCGCTTAATATCCGCATGACTACATGTGCACATGCAGATATTAAGCGATTCAATGTGCGGATGGTACCCGAGTCTGGAGAAGAGGAGACTGTCCTCCAGACCAAGGTACCATAGAACCTGTTCAAAAAAGAATTTAAACATACTTACCATCCGATGGCCCCCGGTCTCCTGTACGATGAGTCCTGTCTCTTGTACGGCTCGCGATGGTCTAAAAGGACCTGCGGTGACGTCATTTAGTCATATGACCGGTCACGTGACCGCTGTCAGCAGTCGTGTGACCTGTCACATGACTAAATGACGTCACCGCAGGTCCTTACACACCACCTCGAGCCGTGCAATAGACCTGACGCAGCGGAGAAAAGACCGGAGGCCATCAGAAGATAAGTATGTTTATTTTTTATTTTAAATTCTTTTTTTTAACAGTTTTATTCTTTTTTTCAACTATAACTTTGTCACACTATATAAATCCATGCCAGTTGCATTGATTTATATAGTGTGACCAAGTTGTCAATCACTTTTCCAAGAGTTGTGAAGTGGTAATTCCAGCTTCAGTAGAGTCAAGTCTCCCACCACTAACTTACATACAAACTGCGAATGCCACATTAAATCAGTAAATTTTGTTAACTTTGAAGAATTTGTCAAATTTGAAAAAATTCTGCCAACTTTGATGAATTTCTGTCAACTATGATAAATTTCAGTCAACTTTGATGAATTCCTGAGGTACATATCAGCGTAAAAATTATGAATATGTCGAGTGTATGGAAAAAATCAATCAAGTTATGGACTGTGGGAGAAATGTATGTGACCAGAATAAACTAATTTCCATCAGATGTTACCACCTAGCACCTGTCCCTGTTCTAAATGCAGTTACGTGGTATTAATAGAGAATAGAATACATTTTTTTTTGGTTGCAGCAGCAAGGAGTATATGGTAATAATCCCTGGCTGGATGCATGTAATACGCAATCCATAGTGCGATAAATCACCCATACACGAATTGCAGATAAGAGAGGTTATATTGTAGAAGATAGTCAATTTGAATTGGCCTTCCCATTATTGAGTGGGCCTCCTATACTGTTATTGCGTATGGAGTAAGTGCAAGGGCTGCCAAATACTACTCAAAAAAATAAAGGGAACACTCAAATAATACATCCTAGATCTGAATGAATGAAATATTCTCATTGAATACTTTGTTCTGTACAAAGTTGAATGTGCTGACAACAAAATCACACAAAAATCCTCAATGGCAATCATATTTATTAACCAATAGAGGCCTGGATTTGAAGTCACCCCCAAAATTAAAGTGGAAAAACACACTACAGGCTGATCCAACTTTGATGTAATGTCCTTAAAACAAGTCAAAATGAGGCTCAGTATTGTGTGTGGCCTCTACGTGCCTGTATGACCTCGATACAATGCTTGGGCATGCTCCTGATGAGGTTGCTGGTGGTCTCCTGTGGAATCTCCTCCCAGACCTGGACTAAAGCATCCGCCAACTCATGGACAGTCTGTGATGCAACGTGAGGTTGGTGGATGGAGCGAGACATGATGTCCCAGATGTGCTCAATCGGATTCAGGTCTGGGGAACGGGCGGGCCAGTCCATAGCTTCAATGCCTTCATCTTGCAGGAACTGCTGACACACTCCAGCCACATGAGGTCTGACATTGTCCTGCATTAGGAGGAACCCAGGGCCAACCGCACCAGCATATGGTCTCACAAGGGGTCTGAGGATCTCCTCTCGGTACCTAATGGCAGTCAGGCTACCTCTGGTGAGCACATAGAGGGCTGTGCGGCCCTCCAAAAAATGCCACCCCACACCATTACTGACCTACTGCCAAACCGGTCATGCTGAAGGATGTTGCAGGCAGCTGATCGCTCTCCACGGCAGCTCCAGACTCTTACGTCTGTCACATGTGCTCAGTGTGAACCTGCTTTCATCTGTGAAGAGTACAGGGTGCCAGTGGTGACTTTGCCAATCCTGGTGTTCTGTGGCAAATGCCAAGCGTCCTGCACGGTGTTGGGCTGTGAGCACAACCCCCATCTGTGGATGTCGGGCCCTCATACCACCCTCATGGAGTCGGTTTCTAACCGTTTGTGCAGACACATGCACATTTGTGGCCAGCTGGAGTCCATTTTGCAGGGCTCTGGCAGTGCTCCTCCTGTTCCTCCTTGCACAAAGGCGGAGGTAGTGGTCCTGCTGCTGGGTTGTTGCCCTCCTACCGCCCCCTCCACGTCTCCTGGTGTACTGACCTGTCTCCTGGTAGCGCCTCCAGTCTCTGGACGCTACGCTGACAGACACCGCAAACCACCTTGCCACAGCTCGTATTGATGTGCCATCCTGAATCAGCTGCACTATCTGAGCAACTTCTGTGGGTTGTAGAGTCTCTCATATGCTACCACGAGTGTGAAAGCACAACCAACATTCAAAAATGACCAAAACATCAGCCAGAAAGCATTTGTACTGAGATGTGGTCTGTGGTCCCCACCTGCAGAACCACTCCCTTTAATGAGGGTGTCTTGATAATTGCCAATAATTTCCATCTATTTTCTATTCCATTTGCACAACAGCATGGGAAATTGATTGTCAATCAGTGTTGCTTCCTAAGTGGACAGTTTGATTTCACAGAAATTTCATTTACTTTGTTATATTCTGTAGTTTAAGTGTTCCCTTTATTTTTTTGAGCAGTGTATTAGGACACACTCCAATACCCCTTTAAAGAGGAGTAGAGGAGGGCCTCAGTAAAAAATGTTTCCCATTATTAAGGAGTGTGACTCCTAGAATGGTAATGCCCCAAGTACATGGGCTGAAAAACCTTTACCCCTGGGGGGTATACATATATATTTTGTGAAATATTAGGTAGGCCTCTAAAAAGTGTTCCTACGGGCATCTAAACACCTTTAAAAATAAATTCATGGGGAGGTTGCATGATTATCACCTTGTTTATATGGTTGTGGAAGATGAGAAGGACGACTACATAGACATGAGACGAAATCCTGAAGCTTATACCCATGTCTGGGTGCGAAGAGTGCATGGGAATAGACAAGAAAAAATAAATGGATTTGAGTTAATGTTCCGCTGCTGTCCATCCAGTGGTGTTGAGAAGTCTGTGCCAATCCAGCCCTTGTTCATTTTGATAAGTCAGCATGTCCGCATTTTCAGTTGACAGGCAGATGTGCCTTTCATTTATAATACCCCCAACTGCTTATTTGCGCTTGCGTTCCAAGAACTGGGGTAGGGACAGCTGACTGCTGCACTGGGACAAGGACATGGTTGCGGACCGTGGTTGCAAGTGTGCAATGACAGATGCAGGGTGGGAGGTATCTTAATCTGTGTCATGGATAGGGGATTGGTGTGCACATACAACAGGGGAAGAGGCAATGGTTTCACCGGCAGGCAGTTTCTTGACCTTGATGTTCGGCCCAATTAGTCAGGTGCTTTGCTGTCATGTGCCTGAGCATGCTGGTGATGGCCAGGCTGGTAGTTTTGCTGCCACTGCTGGAATGGCAGATGTTGCAAAGTGCCTTTTTTGGGTTAACTGGAAAGTCTTTAAAAAAAAGTCCAGACTCAAGAAGACCTAACCCTTGGGCTGGCAACTTCCCTCATGTTGGTGTTCTAGGGAACAGTTGTCCACCTTGTGTGTCTGGCCACTGCACATCCTTTTCCTGCCTGTTGTGATGTTGCGAACCCCTCCCTCACTGTGCTGTTGTCCTCCACTGAATGTCACCTTCCAAGTTTGGGTCATTGACTTTATCGTCCACACCTCATTTTTCACACCCTGGTCCTCCTCTTGACTTTCTGGTAATTGTCTCATCATCCTCCTCTTGCGACAGTAATTGCAGTTTCCCACTATCGCCTTGTAACCGTGGCTGCTCAAATATTTGGGCATCTCTACATGTGATCTACTCATGTCCCGCTTGAAGCAGGCAGGATGAGATGCCAGAATCTAAATATGAAAGATGTGAACAGTTCTTCGGAGTATCCAATTGGTCCAGACTCATGGCTACTGAAACTGGAGCGTGTAGAAGACATGGTGGTGCTGGCAAACTGGAAGCATTATCTGCTATCCAACCAACAACCTTTTTACACTGACCTAGCTTCAAGAGTGGTGTTCCGTGCCCCCCTAGAAAATGAAACGGGAAGCTAGGTCCACATGTTGTGTGTTTGTTGGGCTCCCGCAGCAGGCACAGTTTAACCTTGCCCATGGCCTCGGCCTCTGCGTGCACAATCCAGAATCACGTTCACTTCCCTGTCCCTTACCACGCGCCTTGCCCATTTTAAATGGAGTATAATATTTTGCAGCTTCAACAAAATTTTATGATTATTACCGCAGTAAGATTTGAAAATCTCAGATGGACAAGTTTCACTGTTTGCACTATATAGCAATGCTGTTCAAATCAACCAACTGTGGCTGTATGTGGTTAACATACAAATGGACCAGTACAAATGGTGAATTATATTGCTTTAAACAAAATTGTCAGGATTAACAGAAAAAAGAATATTATCATCCCTGGGTACTAGGTCCATAGATACGAGTTAAAATAAAAAGAAATTTGGCAGGTCACCGATATACCAAATTGGTGCACGGGACTTCGTTCTGATCCTCACGTGGCAAGATAATGAATTGAAACGTTCCAGCTTCCAGCAAATAAATTGATAAAAATTTGTAGTCTTTTTTAGAAAAAGCTAAAATTAGCATGATACATGGGCCACCGTGGCTAATACCAATTATAGTAAAAAAAAAAACAGACTTGAAAAAACGCAGAGACTGGAGTGAAGAGGCTACGCGTTTAGACTGCAACTGCTGTCTTTGTCCCAGCTAAACTCATGGTTCACAGGAACAGGTATATACCGTACAGACCAAAAGTTTGGACACACCTTCTCATTTAAAGATTTTTCTGTATTTTCATGAATATGAAAATTGTACATTCACACTGAAGGCATCAAAACTATGAATTAACACATGTGGAATTATATACTTAACAAAAAAGTGTGAAACAACTGAAAATATGTCTTATATTCTAGGTTCTTCAAAGTAGCCACCTTTTGCTTTGATGACTGCTTTGCACACTCTTGGCATTCTCTTGATGAGCTTCAAGAGGTAGTCACCGAATAGTCTTCCAACAATCTTGAAGGCGTTCCCAGAGATGCTTAGCACTTGTTGGCCCTTTTGCACTCACTCTGCGGTCCAACTCACCCCAAACCATCTCGATTGGGTTCAGGTCTGGTGACTGTGGAGGCCAGGTCATCTGGCGTAGCACCCCATCACTCTCCTTCTTGGTCAAATAGCCTTTACATAGTCTGCAGTTGTGTTTTGGGTCATTGTCCTGTTGAAAAATAAATGATGGTCTAACTAAACGCAAACCAGATGGAATAGCATGCCGCTGCAAGATGCTGTGGTAGCCATGCTGGTTCAGTATGCCTTCGATTTTGAATAAACCCCCAACAGTGTCACCAGCAAAGCACCCCCACACCATCACACCTCCTCCTCCATGCTTCACGGTGGTAACCAGGCATGTAGAGTCCATCCGTTCACCTTTTCTGCGTCGCACAAAGACATGGTGGTTGGAACCAAAGATCTCAAATTTGAACTCATCAGACCAAAGCACAGATTTCCACTGGTATAATGTCCATTCCTTGTGTTCTTTAGCCCAAACAAGTCTCTTCTGCTTGTTGCCTGTCCTTAGCAGTGGTTTCCTAGCAGCTATTTTACCATGAAGGCCTGCTGCACAAAGTCTCCTCTTAACAGTTGTTGAAGAGATGTGTCTGCTGCTAGAACTCTGTGTGGCATTGACCTGGTCTCTAATCTGAGCTGCTGTTAACCTGCAATTTCTGAGGCTGGTGACTCTGATAGACTTATCCTCAGAAGCAGAGGTGACTTTTGGTCTTCCTTTCCTGGGGCGGTCCTCATGTGAGCCAGTTTCTTTGTAGCGCTTGATGGTTTTTGCAACTGCGCTTGGGGACACATTCAAAGTTTTCCCAATTTTTCAGACTGACTGACCTTCATTTCTTAAAGTAATGATGGCCACTCATTTTTCTTTACTTAGCTGCTTTTTTCTTGCCATAGTACAAATTCTAACAGTCTATTCAGTAGGACTATCAGCTGTGTATCCACTTCTGCACAACACAACTGATGGTCCCAACCCCATTTATAAGGCAAGAAATCCCACTTATTAAACCTGACAGGGCACACCTGTGAAGTGAAAACCATTTCCGGTGACTACCTCTTGAAGCTCATTAAGAGAATGCCAAGAGTGTGCAAAGCAGTCATCAAAGCAAAAGGTGGCTACTTTGAAGAACCTAGAATATAAGACATATTTTCAGTTGTTTCACACTTTTCTGTTAAGTATCTAATTCCACATGTGTTAATTCATAGTTTTGATGCCTTCAGTGTAAATGTACAATTTTCATAGTCATGTCTTCCCTGCCGCGCATGCGCAAAGCGCCGCTCCCAATACAAGGGCTGCGGCACAGTGCGGGCCAGGGAGAAACACAGCGCGCTCCATGGGAGCGGCGCTTTGCGCATGCAAAGCAGGGGAGACTGCAGGGCACGTCACAGCGCCCTGTGATGTGCCTGGGAGGGGAGGAAGATGATAATTTAGCCCAGAGGTGGGTATTAAGCTGCATAATAAGCAGATAGGAGGGGTTTGCTTGGCGTTCCCTGGAAGAAACTTTATAAAAGAAGATTTCTCTGGAATCAGACCACTGCTATTGGACATACGTTGGTATACATTTACTTTTCTATACCCTGTATGGCCATAGTAGTGGTCTGATATCACCCAGGGGGGTGACAGATTCCCTTTAAATCTTTGTTCATGCCATGATGTACTTCTACAAATGTGTTGTTAACATCAAACTTTGAAAGATGAAACTTTGATAGATCACTGTTTAAAGAGGACCTTCAGCACAACAGACATCTCACACACTGAAAACAAGGAGTTTTTCTAGCTAAAATACTTTATTGAAATTACACGCAAAAAAGCAAAGTGATTAAACATGCATGGGATGACTCCACAAAGTGTTTTAGCAACTACACAATACATATATTTAGTATCAAAAATAAGTATATTGATATGAATGCACAAATCAAATAGATTATAAATAATAGACACTATGGTCAGTATACAACATAGTACCAAGTACAGAGCATATCAGCAGCAATACATAAATTCGTATTTGTGTCTAGTATATGGCAATAATGCTCTTACCAGTCAATATCCATTGCTTGTTGCTACCAAATTATTGCACAGGTTTGCCCAACATACGTTTCGCTGACATAGATGTCGCTTCCTCAAGGGGGTGCGACCCTGGAAAAAAAAACACCTATGTTTACGTAAGTAAACTTCCCTGAAGAGTTGGGATTTCTCTGTGTTGTCAAAGGTTTGGCACAGTCAGCAATTAGTGATGTTAGTACCACTGATGTCGTTAGTGTGCTGCAAATGTCTGTTAGGCCAATTCTAATACGATCACATCTAAATGTATTTTATGACGTGGTCTAATAATCCTATACAGTTGACAGAGAAACATGCTTGCTTAATACTTGGTCTAAGCCAGCTTATTGAAGCCTGTTTTTTTTTCCGATAGATGTAATGTCTCTGAAATCCCCGTTATTTATAAAATTCATGTTCTTTGGATCAACTACAATCCTACACATTCTTTATTGCCAAAAATCTTAGGGGTTTAAGATAAAATGCCATTTTTGCATCTGTTGTATCCTTCTACTTATTTTATAGTGTAACAGTCATTTACATTTTTATTTCAGAAGTCAATAGTACACATGAAAATAAGCAATTTAGTAATAGATCTTAGCAGAGACATCTGCTTCTTTCTCCTGGGCTGGTCATTCGTTCTCAAAATTCTCATATCACAGGTAAAATCTGCATCCAGTGAAGGCACTGTTACATTACTGAGAGAAGAGATGGCAGAACTGTCTCTAGCGCCACCCTCCGTCTAAATAGAATCCAATCGGCACCAACTGCCTTCGGCCAGATCAGTGATGTAACAATGTGTCTTCACTGAATACAGATTCTATCTCAGAATTTAGTTTTGATAATGAATGATCAATTCTGTCAAAGAAAGAAGCGGTTTTCTCTAAAATATATTACAAAGTTACTAATTTTAGTATGTACTATTGATTTGTGAAATAAAAATTACAGTGGTTACTCTCTAAGTTTGTCTATGACAGGTTTGTACACTGTAAATGCTTGACATGTAAAGTATATTATAAGCAAATAATATTTGGTTCTTTCTAGAATCCCTTCCACCTGCGTATGGATACTCGAAGCTCAGTTGGCTCTCTCATGGAAATTTTAGGTAGTGTGTTACAAAACAACAGCTGGGAGGAACTTCTGGTTATTACCTGCCACCCATGGGAAACAGCGACAATTCTTGACTATCTGACAACTAATACTAGTATGATGACCCGTGACATCCTCAACATTCGCTCCCTCAATGATTCTGCTATAGGAATTTACCTGCATCATCGCTTTAAAGATATTAAGGATCTTGAGATTCCTTTGCTCCTGCATGGATGTGACCCACACAAATCTTCTTTAGTTTTCAAGGCTGCTCAGGACAGTGGCTTGGAAGTACAAGAGTTTCATTGGATGGTTGGACAGCCTCTCAAAGTGGAAGAGATGCAGACTCATGGAATGCCCCCTGGGTTACTGGCTTACGGACAGGTCAGCCGACCAAGCTTGGAAAAGTTTATAAGAGATGCAGTAGGATTAGTTACCCGGGCAATCACAAGGGCAGTGCAAGTGAGACCAGATCTTGCTCTTATTCAGACAATGGTGAACTGCAATGACAAACAGACATCACAAACTGAATCTTCTGGTATGTACCTTTCTAGGTGAGTAACAGTCTTTAATATAGAGTGCATACTTAAAATACAATTGTAACTATCCAAGGTTTAAAGGTTTGGGGTATTCTGTAAAAGTCAGAAGGCTGGTGAAACCTAGGATTTACCGGTCAATCTGGACATTTACCGAGGCCGTCGGTAAAAGCTCAAAATGAAACGTAAAATTGGACTTTTACCGGTGAAGTATTGG
Source organism: Phyllobates terribilis (assembly GCF_046119375.1). Taxonomy (NCBI): domain Eukaryota; kingdom Metazoa; phylum Chordata; class Amphibia; order Anura; family Dendrobatidae; genus Phyllobates; species Phyllobates terribilis. The sequence goes on from NW_027362782.1 coordinate 10,134,807, forward strand.
TAAATCTTAACATTTCTCAACAGCGTTGGTAAAAGTCAAATGTATTCCATATAAACGAACGATTTTGGACTTTTACCTGGGCAAATTGGTAAATCTTTACATTTACCAGCATGTGTTGGTAAAAGTAACTACCAGCATGTGTTGGTAAAACTGCGCTTACAACCCTTCTCAGCTACATTTACCAAGAAGCCGTGGTAAATGTGCACATTTACCAACTGCGCTTGGTTAAAGTCAGATGTTCCATCTTCACACCTGATATTTCTGACTTTTACCATGCTCGACGGTAAATGTGAACAATGTTAACATTCAATTTTACTTCTCATTTTGAGCTTTTACCGACTGCCTCGGTAAGTGTCCAGATTGACCGGTAAATCCTAGGTTTTACCGGCCTTCTGACTTTTACAGTAACATATACATTAATAATAAGGATAACATGAGTTATTTTTTTATCAGGATGTTTTCTTAAGAAGCTAAAAATAATGACCTTCAGAAAGACTGATGTAATCAGCCTAGATAGGCACTGAGGCTCACAAACCTGGAGAAAGGCTTTTAGCATAAGGTTGCTAAGAAATGATATTTTTAAAATCATGTTAAATAGGTATTGCGAGAGGAACATATATTATGGAAAAAAAAGCATTAAAAATATAACACAACAAATGTAATTAAATATAAAGTAATATCCGAAAGGAAGCTTTTGAGTTTGAGGAACAAGCCATTATTATAATTGCAATACAAAGATGAGAAATTATAGAATTTTCAAATACAGGAAAAATGGAAACCGTGTCAGGAGAGTAAAACTGATTTTACATGTATAATAAGAATATTAAATATAACGGAGCAGTATAAAGGAAAAGGCAATTTCTCAATTTGCTCACTAAATGTCATCCACCTCAACCAGAAAGCACAGAACTGCCTTAACCCCTTCACCCCCAGGCCATTTTCTATTTTGGCGCTTTCGTTTTTTGCTCCCCTTCTTCCCACAGCCATAACTCTTTATATTTTGGTCAATATGGCCATGTGAGGGCTTATTTTGTGGGACGAATTGTACTTTTGAACGATGCAGTTGGTTTTACCATATTTTGTACTGGAAAACAGGAAAAATAATTCCAAGTGCAGTGAAATTGCAAAAAAAGTACAATTCCACAGTTTTTTTTTTTTCCTACCATGTTCATTAAATGCTTAAACTGACCTGCTATTAAGATTCTCCAGGTCATCGCGAGTTTATAGATACCAAACATATAGATTTGTATTTAAGTGGTAAAAAGAAATCCTAAGTTTGTTTTAAAAAAACAAACAAAACCCCCCGCTATTTTATGAGACCCGTAGTGTCAACATTTCTTGGGATCTGGGGCCAGGTGAGGGCTTATTTGCACGCCGAGCTGTTGTTTTATTGATACTATTTTGGGGTAGATACGATGTTTTGATAGCCCGTTATTGCAATGTTGCGGTGACCAAAAAAACATAATTCTGGCCTTTTGATTTTTTTTTGTCATTACACAGTTTACCGATTATATTAATGGATCAGGCAATTCTGAAAGAGGCGATACCCAATATGTGTATATTTAACCCCTTTACCCCCGAGGGTGGTTTGCACGTTAATGACCAGGCCAATTTTTACAATTCTGACCACCGTCATTTTATGAGGTAATTACTCTGCAACGCTTCAACGGATCCCCCTGATTCTGAGATTGTTTTTTCATGACATATTGTACTTCATTATTGTGGTAAAATTTCTTCGATATCACTTACGTTAATTTGTGAAAAAATAAAAAATTTGGCGAAAATTTCGCAATTTTTAAAATTTTAATTTTTATGCCCTTAAATCAGAGAGATATGTTACACAAAATAGTTAATAAATAACATTTCCCAAATTTTTTTTTAGTAGGGAGCTATAAGGATTAAAAGTTGACCAGCGATTTCTCATTTTTACAACAAAATTTACAAAACCATATTTTTTAGGGACCATATCACATTTGAAGTGACTTTGAAGGGCCGTTATGAAGAAAATACCGAAAAGTGACACCATTCTAAAAACTGTACCCCTCAAGGTGCTCAAACACATTCAAGAAGTTTATTAACCCTTCAGGTTCTTCACAGGAATTTTTGGAATGTGGAAGAAAAAAATTAACATTTAACTTTTTTCACAAAAATGTTACTTTAGACCCAAATTTTTTTCATTTTCGCAGGGGTTACAGGAAAAAATGGACCCCAAAATTTGTTGTGCAATTTCCCCTGAGCATGCAGATACCCAATATGTGAGGAAAAAACACTGTTTGGGTGCACAGCAGGGCTCGGAAGGGAAGGAGCGCAATTTGACTTTTTGATTGTAAAATTTGCTTGAATAATTAGCGGACGCCATGTTGCGTTGGGGGAGCCCCTGATGTGCCTAAATAGTGGAAACCCCACACAAGTGACCCCATTTTGGAAACTGCACCCCTCAAGGATTTTATCAAGGGGTATAGTGAACATTTTGAACCCAGAGGTACGACACAGAATTTGATAACATTAGGTCATCATATTGAATAAGTTGTCATTAGTCTTGAGTGCAAGTGCTCGCTATTTGAGTTTGCATCGGGTGCTCAGGTATGCACCAAGTATTGGGGGTGCTCTAGAGACATGCTCGAGTCCCTACCCGCATGTTTCACGGTTATTAGACACCCAAAAAAAACATGCGGGGATCGCTCGTGCATGGCAGGCAATCCCCGCAAGGTTTTTTTTGGCTGTATAACAGCTGCAAAACATTTGGGGTGGAGACTCGAGCATGTCACTCGAGCACCCACTATACTCGGTGCATACCCGAGCACCCGATGCAAACTGAAGTAGCGAGCACTTGCGCTCAACATTGGTCGCCATATCATTGTCATTTTTTTCTTTACTTCTGAAAAAATCCCAACCCTAACCCTTGTCCAACCCTAACCCTTGTCCAACCCTAACCCTTACCGTTATTTTTTACGACGTTCCTCATGCGGTATAAGTGATTAGAAGACTTTATTCTTTGGGTCGGTGCGATTATAGCGATGCCAGATTCATATTGGATTTTTATGATTGACAGCTGTCACACACTAAAAGACGCATTTTTTTGCACACTAGTTTTTTACATCTCCATATTTTGAGAGTTATAATTTTTCCATATTTCGGCCGACAGTCATGTGGCGGCTTGTTTTTGCGGGACAAGTTGACGTTTTATTGGTACCATTTTCGGGCACGTAACATTTTTTGATCGCTTTCTATTCTAATTTTTAGAAGGCAGAATAAACAAAAACCAACAATTCAGGAATTGTTATTTTGAGGGTTTTTTATGCCGTTCTGCGTGTGGTAAAATTGATAAGGTAGCTTTATTCTTTGGGTCAGTACGTTTATAGCGGTACTACATTTATATATTTTTTTATATTTTGGCGCTTTTACACAATAAAAACTATTTTATAAAATTGTTTTTGCATCGCTTTGTTCTGAGAGCTATAACTTTTTTTATTTTTCGGCCGTTGGAGCTGCATGGTGGCTTGTTTATTGCGGGACAAGATGATGTTTTCAGTAGTACCATTTTTATTTACATTCGTCTTTTTGATCGCGTTCTATTCCATTTTTTGTTAGGCGGTATGAAAAAACAGTTTTATGTTTAGTTTTTTATTTATTTTTTTATCGTGTTCACTAAAGGGGTTAACCAGCAGGACAGTTTTATAGGTCAGGTCATTATGGACGCGGTGATACCAAATATGTGTACTTTTATTGGTTTATTTTTTTTTCATAAGATTATTTATGGGTAAAAAGATATAGATATAGATATATATATAGATATATATATATTATAAAAAAATATTTTTTTGTTCACATTGTCCCACTATGGGACTTTCACTTTTTGCAGCCTCACCGGCTGCATGGCATAGAGAGCAGCAGCTCCCTATGCCATGCTGCCTGTCAGCTCTGCACAGGGAGAAGTTGCTTTGGTCGTGCACTGCGCATGACCAAAGCAACTTCCTGCCTCCTGGTGTCCCGGATGTTGTCATGATGACGTCGGGTCACTATGGCAACATCCGGGACCGGACTCAGACGCCGCTGGACGCCGGCAGAGAAGATAACTATAGCGTTTACCTCCTCTTGCCACCGGAATGCTGCGATCGATTTCGATTGCAGCATTTTGGGGGTTAATGTGCCTTGAGCGGTGCTGGACTGCTCCCTGCACATTGTCACAGCTGACATCCGGTACTATCAGCTGACACCCGGCGGCTATCTCGCCCGCACAGATACGTATTAATACACCCTGGGCCAGAAAGGGGTTAAAAAAATATATATATATTTTGAATGGGGCAAAAAAAATGATTTAAACTTTTATATTGTAATTTTTTAAAAACAATTTTTTTCTTACTTTTTACATGCTTCAATAGTCTTCATGGGAAACTAAAAGCTGCAATCATTTGATCGCCTGTGTGTAGCAGAAATGGCAATCAGGTGTCTCTCACCTGATTGTATCACATTTATTATGCGGTAGCGCTACCTTTCTTTCCTTTTCCCCAAAGGATTTCCATTACTTTTATATTTTCTGTTGGACAATTTCTCTGGAACCAAGAGGATCTCCTAGTGGAGTTGTCTACAATCGAGGACGCACTTGGCGCATATACTCGAGTGTAAGACGAGGCACATAATTTTACCACAAAAAACTGGGAAAACTTATTGACTCAAGTATAAGCCGAGGGCGGAAAATGCAGCAGCTATTGGTAAATTTCCCCATCCTGGTTTGCATTGCCCCCTCATGCCCAATCCTGCTATGTATGGTACCCCTCATCCCCAATTCTGCTATGCATGGCCCCCCTATCCTGGTATACATGGCACCCCATCACTGCACACATGAAAAAAATACACTTCTACTCGCCTTCTTCCTCTCTGCTCCAGCGCAGCGTCCTGTTCTGCCAGCAGCTCATGTCAGCATCTGAGCAGCGCATGACGTCACAGGTGAGTTGTCGGGATATTCACTCCTCTCCACACCGGGACTATGGGCGTGGAGAGGAGTGAATATGCATTTTCTTTAATAGTCGGCACTATCAATTGCAGCCGTGGCTCAGCGATCCTGTGTGCCTGCTACTAAAAAGAATTAATAACTCTTCTCCACGACCATGGGTGTGGAGAAGAGTGAATATTCATTTACCTTTAGCAGTGGGCACACGTGGTAGCTGCAGCAGCTACTGCATGTCCCGCTCTGCCGCCGCAACCACCCCCACCACCACTATCCACCACTGGAATGTATATACCCAAGTATAAGCCAAGGGGGGCTTTTTCAGCACAAAAAAATAAGAAAAAGTCTGCTTATACTCGAATATACACACGTGGTCAAAATTGTTGGTTGTTTAATGAAAGAAAAACCCACAATGGTCACAGAAATAACTTGAATCTGATAAAAGTAATAATAAATTAAAAATCTATGAAAATGAACAAATGGAAATCAGTCAATGCTTTTCAACCCTGCTTACACAGAATTTAAAAAAAATAAATAAACTTATGAAATAGGCCTGGACAGAAGTGATCATACCCCTGAAAATAATGTGACAAAAGGGACATGTTAAATCAAGTTGTGTCCACTAATTAGCATTACAGGAGTCTATATCTTGTAATCAGTCAGTGGGCCTGTATATAGGGCTTCAGATACTCACTGTGCTGTTTGGTGACATGGTGTGTATCACACTCAACATGGACCAGAGGAAGTAAAGGAAAGAGTTGTCTCAGCGGATTAGAAAGAAAATTCTAGACAAGCATGTTAAAGGTAAAGGTTATAAGACCATCTCCAAGCAGCTTGATGTTCCTGTGACTACAGTTGCACGTATTATTCAGAAATTTAAGATCCATGGGACTGTAGCCAACCTCCCTAGACGTGGCAGCAGGAGGAAAATTAATGACAAATCAAAGAGACGGATAATACAAATGGTAACAAAAGAGCAAAGGATAACTTCTAAAGAGATTAAAGGTGAACTTCAAGCTCAAGAAACATCAGTGTCAGATCGCACCATCAGTCGTTTGATCCAAAGGGGACTTCATGAGAAACAACCAAGAAGAACACCATTGTTGAAAAAAAATCATAAAAATTCCAGACTGGAATTTGCCAAACTACATGTTGACAAGCCACAAAGCTTCTGGGAGAATGTCCTATGGACATGAAGTGACCGCGGGCAAGGCCGCGCATTGGTATCTATGATCTGGCCCAGCAAGATCCCCACACACAGACTCCATCTTGATAACCATATCTTTACTCGTATACATTTTTAACAGCAAAGAAAAACAATAAATGACAACCGTAAATATGCACAGTAATAACGTGTACTGATAAGCTGACCCTCACTGTCCCTACTCACACGTTACCAGTCCTTTACTCCAGAAGGATGTGTCCCACGTCGCAGGCCTGTCTGTCTTTGCAGGAGGGCGTCCCAGCCGGAGAAAAAAACAGGAACAACAAATTACGCTGAAAGGAGGGAATACTTCGGCCTCTCGCCAGAGGACCCGTTACAGTCTCTCTGATCCGGATAGCAGCTTTGGTGGATCCCTTATGTAGTCCACACTCCAGTAGCAGGGAGTGTAATAGCTGTATCCCTCAGCAGTGAAGAAGCTGGGGAAGGCCCCGAGGATATGGTGTCAGGTAAAAGAAATCCCGTTGAGAGTCTCTCCTGCGCCACGCACGAGGGCCTGCACACCGTCCTGGCTCTTTTCACAACCCACAGCAAACTCCTCGCGCGCTTTTTCCTGCTTCCCACTTTGGTCACGTGACTCTCTAGGGCCGGACACAGGAGGCTCAGTCTTTTTCTCTGTCATCACACCCTGCGCAGGTGCAACCTCTGGCCACAAGGTGGCAACATCATCCTGTGTAATCACTTCTGTAACAGGCTCTATATTAATAATCACAGAACAGCCAGAGCCGGCCAGCTCACTACAGACAGATGAGACAAAAATGGAAGTTTTTGTCAAGGCACATCAGCTCTATGTTCACAGATGGAAAAATGAAGCATATTAAGAAAAGAACTGTCCCTACTGTGAAACATGGAGGAGGCTATGTTATGTTCGGGGGCTGCTTTGCTGCATCTGGCACAGGGTGTCTTGAATCTGTGTACAATGAAATCTCAAGACTATTTAGGGATTCGAGAGAGAAATGTGCTGCCCAGTGTCAGAAAGCTTGGTCTCAGTCGTAGGTCATGGGTCTTGCAACAGGATAATGAACCAAAACACACAGCTAAAAACACCCAAGAATGGCTAAGAGGAAAACATTCTGAAGTGGCCTTCTATGGGCCCTGACCTAAATCATATTGAGCATCTTTGGAAAGAGCTGAAACATGCCATCTGGAAAAGACAACCTTCAAACACGAGACAACTGGAGCAGTTTGCTCATGAGGAGTGGGCCAAAATACCTGTCGAGAGGTGCAGAAGTCTCATTGACAGTTACAGGAATCATTTGATTGCAGTGATTGCCTCAAAAGGTTGTTCAACAAAATATTAAGTTAAGAAGAACCATCATTTCTGTCCATGCCCATTTCATGAGTTGAATTTTTTTTTAAATTCTGTGGAAGCAGGGTTGAAAAGCAATGTCTGACTTTCATATGTTCATTTTCAAAGCTTTTTAATTTATTACTTTTGTTAGATTCACGTTATTTCTGTGACCAGGGCTGGCGTCAGCACCCGGCCAAGTGCCGGGGCCCTGAGCAGGCAGGGTGGCCAACTGGCGGTCGCGCACCCCGTTGGGCTATGGGCGGAGGAGAGCGGTGTCAGCGCCCGCCCTTCTCCCCTGCTTGCTCAGGGCCCCGGCAGCCGGATACTTACCTCTCCCCGTGCCTCCTCAGATCCGCTGTCTTCCTGCTCTGCGCTTTCTGTGACGTCTCCGGTCAGAGGGCACAGTGACGTCTTTACACCGCGCCATCCCCTGAGCCGTCATAGGGAGCACAGAGCGGGACGACGCCAGCGACGATTGAGTCCAGACCTGAGTAGCGGCTGCAGGTGGGGAGGAGTGAGGTGAGTATTTGATTTTTTTTTTTTTTTTTTTTTTTTTTTAAATGTATGGAGGCATGGGGCATAATATGGAGGGGGTGACATCCTGCATGGGGCATTATAAAGAGAGGGGGGGGGGTGACATCCTGCATGGGGCATTATAAAGAGAGGGGGTGACATCCTGCACGGGGCATTATAAAGAGGGGGGGGGTGACATCCTGCATGGGGCATTATAAAGAGGGGGGGGTGACATCCTGCATGGGGCATTATAAAGAGGGGGGGTGACATCCTGCATGGGGCATTATAAAGAGGGGGGGTGACATCCTGCATGGGGCATTATAAAGAGGGGGGGTGACATCCTGCATGGGGCATTATAAAGAGGGGGGGTGACATCCTGCATGGGGCATTATAAAGAGGGGGGGTGACATCCTGCATGGGGCATTATAAAGAGGGGGGGTGACATCCTGCATGGGGCATTATAAAGAGGGGGGGTGACATCCTGCATGGGGCATTATAAAGAGGGGGGGTGACAGCCTGCATGGGGCATTATAAGGAAGGGGGGACAGCCTGCATGGAGCATTATATGGGGGCCAGTATCCTGTATGGAGCGTTATATGGGGGCCAGTATCCTGTATGGAGCGTTATATGGGGGCCAGTATCCTGTATGGAGCGTTATATGGGGGCCAGTATCCTGTATGGAGCGTTATATGGGGGCCAGTATCCTGTATGGAGCGTTATATGGGGGCCAGTATCCTGTATGGAGCGTTATATGGGGGCCAGTATCCTGTATGGAGCGTTATATGGGGGCCAGTATCCTGTATGGAGCGTTATATGGGGGCCAGTATCCTGTATGGAGCCTTATATGGGGGCCAGTATCCTGTATGGAGCCTTATATGGGGGCCAGTATTCTGTATGGAGCCTTATATGGGGGCCAGTATTCTGTATGGAGCCTTATATGGGGGCCAGTATTCCGTATGGAGCCTTATATGGGGGCAAGTATAATGTATGGAGCTTTATATGGGGGCCAGTATTCCGTATGGAGCCTTATATGGGGGCCAGTATTCCGTATGGGGCCTTATATGGGGGCCAGTATTCCGTATGGGGCCTTATATGGCGGCCAGTATTCCGTATGGGGCCTTATATGGCGGCCAGTATTCCGTATGGGGCCTTATATGGGGGCCAGTATTCCGTATGGGGCCTTATATGGGGGCCAGTATTTTGTGTGGAGTGATTCGCCGGTTTGTGAGCTATTGTGGAATTTACAATAGATATCGCTCATGTAATGTAAGAAGTGAAATCTTCGCATTGTACTATATATATATTTCTCTGCGGTATCTGTGCATCATGAATCGTGGTATGTATTAAAGGGGCCCACTGAGACTCTTTCGCCCGGGGCCTAGAAAAACCAGGAGCCGGCCCTGTCTATGATCATTGTGGGTTTTTCTTTCATTAAACAATGGGTAACAACAATTTATCGGTCGACCATGACAGCACCACGAGCGAGGGAATCCGCCCACCAAGGACAGGAAACCTACAGGCTTAAAAGGGGGCTGCCCTCCCTCTCGCCTCAGTTTTGTTTCCTGTCCTTGATGGAGGAAGCCGGTCGCAGGCGAAAGAACGTGGATGGCGACGGCTGTCGGTCCTGCGCCCCTGTCTGGGGACTGCAGCTCCAGCATTGGCCTATGCTCATGCGCCCCTATATGGGAGAGGCACAGCATCCTAAGCACTGGGGGTTCCTTTTGCAGTGGTGCTGCGCCCCTGTCTGGGGTGGCATCCCCTTTTCTACCTCAAGCCAGGTGCGCCTCCCGTGGGAGTGTAGGCCCTGGCTGAGCCCCAAAAGTGCGGTGGGGTCTGCATCCCGAGTGGGGGTGACAGCCCACTATCACCCTCCGTAAGTATGGGGAGGGGGGGGTGAGGGCCAAGGTGATTGTGTCCACTCGCCCTGCCCTGGGTGAATGCAGCGCGGTGCATCGCTAAAGCGCGGCTTACCTGAGGGAGCGCTGACAGCATGCGTCCTCGCGCGAAGCTCGTGTACTTCCGGGTTTCGGTAAGTCGCGGCCCGATGACGTCACCGCGACTCGGCAATCATGTGCCGGTGTCAAAAGAGCGCGAAATTCAAAAAAAAAAAATGGAAAAAGTGTGCTGATGCGCTGCTAGAGGGGAGGAGTCAATACCTATTTAAACTATCAGGTAACATGGCCCAGTGCTTCCCAAAGCTTCATTCTTTCATTATGGAGTCTGAAGGTGTCCAGTTGCAGCAGCAGGTGGAGCAGCCGCCATCTTCACCATCTCAGCGGCTGTCTGGGGAGCCCCAAAAAACGCATCACGCACATGGTTCTGGTAGCCGGTCCTCAGGAAAACGGAGCTCGGGGTCTAGGTCTGGTCACCATACCTCTGGTAGAACGGACCAATCTGCAGCCTCTAGGGAAGGCCCCCCGGCTGAGAAGGGTCCTTCCTCCAATCCGGTACCAGCTGTTTTTTCCCCTCCCCCATGACAGCACACCTTGAGAGAGGATCTGCCCCACCAAGGACAGGAAACCGTCTGAAATAAAAGGGCGGTACCTCTCCCTCGCTTCAGTTGGTTTCCTGTCCTTGATGGGGAACCTGTCTGGAAGAAAGAAGACTTACCTGGGTCTGTCCCGGTGTGGAAGAGCGGGCACTGGCCTATGCACCGGGTTCAGTATTCCAGAAGCGCCGTCCGCAGCTTCCCCTGGGGTCTCTGCGCCGAGCGGGGCGCACGCGGTGAGGCAGGCTCTGTCCTCCCGGAGACCGCGGCGCCGTCCTCCCCCTGCAGTGTGGAACGCTTCCGGGTGTGACGCGCCTGACGTCACGGCGCAGGGCACGCTGGGAGCGGCGCGCTGGGTGACGTCAGGAGGCGGCGCCGAACCAAGATGGCGGCGCCCATCGGAGCGTTCCAGGCCGGTTTTTTATTTATTTATTTTTTTTCAACGGAGCTCCGGCCTGAGGAAGGGGGAGGGCCCACAGACCGGAGGAGGCTGTATGGCCCTATATTTAAGTGGGGGGGGGAGCTATCCTGGAAGCGTGGTGCGCTTCTGAGACATGGCTGATCCAGATAGCCAGGAGCAGCAGCAGCAGCTTACCCCCCCCACCTCAGCAACAGAAAAAGCAGAGGGATGCATCGTATACAGACAGCCGCTCGAGTAATCGTAGTGGCAGCCGCAGGAGTAAGGCTTCGAGTGCCTCGGGACCATCCAGAATGGAATAATCGGTTCCGCGACAGCCTCCGAATCCGGTACCCGTTTGTGACCTCCGAGGGTGAGTGAGCTTCGTGAATGTCACTGGTTAATAACTGGAAGTCTCTTATGTGCTTCCTTTTTTTAGGAGCCTAAGAAGAGTAGTGCCAAGCAAAATCATAGAATGTGTGCCCTTTGCCAAGCTTCTCTCTCAGTAGAGTGGCAGAAACCACTTTGCCAGGGCTGTGTGACCAAAACCATAGCTGAGAATTCCCGGGATTTTGCTGCAGATTTCAAGTCCATAGTACATGCAGAAGTTCAGGGGTCCCTGAAAAGGTTCCTTAGAGGGAAGAAAAGGCCCCGTAGAGAGGTTTCCCCCGTCTCTGATTCCTCCCAGTCCGAGGAGCAGTGGGATTCATCGTCCTCTTCCTCATCGGGGGGCGGTAGACCCTGCTTCCCCATTGAGAATACAGACAGACTGGTTAGGGCAGTAAGATCAACCATGGGTCTGGAGGAAGAGAGAGCATCTAAATCCCGGGAGGACATCATGTTTGCGGGCTTGGGAGAGAAGAATAGACGCTCATTTCCGGTTAACAGTAAGATTCAGGGCCTCATTGACCGGGAGTGGAGGAGACCTGAGAGATCAGGGGCTTTACCCTCCTTCTCCAAAAGAAGGTACCCCTTCGAAGAGAAGGATGCGGAACCTTGGGATAAGATCCCCAAGGTGGACGGGACTGTGGCAAGGTCATCGAAAAGATCTTCCCTGCCCTTGGAGGACTCTGGCGTCCTAAAAGATGCCCTGGATAAAAGAGCTGACTCCTTCCTGCGCCACACGTGGGAGGCGGCGGCAGGTGGCCTAAAACCAGCGGTGGCTAGCACCTGTGTGGCGAGGTCCTTGATGGTGTGGCTCCAACAGCTGGAAGACCAGCTTAAAGATAAGAAGGTCTCCAGACAGGCAATACTTGCAGAGCTACCTCTAATACAAACCGCATCGGCCTTCCTGGCCGACTCTTCAGCTGACTCGGTCAGACTGTCAGCTAGGGCAGCGGGACTATCCAACGCAGCCAGGTGGGCCTTGTGGCTCAAAGGTTGCCCAGGCGACCTACCTTCGAAACAGAAACTGTGCTCCCTCCCATGTGATGGTAGACTCCTGTTTGGCCAAAAGTTAGAAGACCTGTTGGAAAAAGCAGGCGATAAAACCAAAGGGTTCCTGGGATTTTCGGGGGAACCAAGAAGATTTCGTTTTCGGAGGAGAAAATTTAACCGGGGTCGTCCTCCGGGAGACAAAAAGAAATGGGAAGCCAAGTCCAAAAAAGAATCGGCCTACATGTTTGGAGGACCATCCTAGAGTTCGAAGAGATCCTCCCAATGACGCCAGGCTGGAAGTGGGTGGAAGGCTTTCCCACTTTCTTCCAGCTTGGGATGCGATAACAGCAAACCCCTGGATTCTGAAAATTATCAATGGGGGCCTGAAGATCCGGTTCAGCCAGACCCCCTGGCGGACCTTTGTGGTTACCCCCCTACGAAAGGTCCAGGAAGAACAATTAGCCCTGGAAACAGAAGTGTTAGAGTTAGCAGGAAAGCAGGTGCTTCTCGAAGTACCAGCAACACAGAGAGGGAGGGGGTTCTATTCCCCACTATTCATGATAAAAAAAACAAACGGGTCCTTAAGGACCATCATCAACCTCAGAAGTCTGAACCAAGTAGTAGAAAACCAGACTTTCAAGATGGAGTCAGTAAGCTCGGCAGTGAAGCTCTTACATCGCAACTGCTTTATGGCTGTAATAGACTTGAAGGACGCATATTATCACGTCCTAATCCATCCGGAGTATCAGAAGTATCTGAGAGTAGCCCTGTTTATTCAGGGGAAGCTGAGGCATTTTCAGTTTGCTGCCCTACCCTTTGGCCTCTCCATTGCCCCGAGAATATTTACGAAACTAATAGCAGAAGTGACAGCCTTCCTACGGATCAAGAATGTAGTGATCGTGCCATATTTAAACGACTTCTTGATAATAGGGAAAACAGAAGCCCACTGCTCCAGTCAGCTCCTAGTGGTCACGGAAGTGTTGCTTCAGTTGGGGTGGTTAGTAAATTTCCAAAAATCAAGACTAACCCCCTCCAGGACTCAGACCTTTCTGGGTCTAATCCTAGACTCTCGTTGCCAAACCTGCTTCCTCCCAGAGGACAAAATCTGCAGGTTGATTGCATTAGTCTCGAAGGCCATTCAAGCTCCAGAGATGTCTCTGAGAGAGGCAATGTCCCTCCTGGGTTCTATGACTGCCTGTCTCCCAGCAGTAATGTGGGCCCAGGGGCATATGAGGCGGCTTCAGTTGGATGTCCTGTCAGCACAGAGGTCCTGCAACGGGCATTTAGAAGGCAGGCTCTCTCTCTCCCCACAAGTAGTAGATTCCCTTTCGTGGTGGACAGTCAGGGGAAATCTAACCGCAGGCGTTCAATGGTCCAGACCAGTAGATCGGGTAATTACGACCGACGCAAGCAGTTCCGGATGGGGGGGTCATCTGGCAGAACTCGCAATACAGGGTCACTGGGCTTACCCCGAGGGGGGAGCATCCTCAAACTTAAAGGAGCTTTGGGCCGTAGAAAGATCCCTCAGGGGCTTCCTCCCTCACATCCAAAATCACCATGTCCAGGTCAGGTCCGACAACCGGACAGCAGTAGCCTATGTGAATCACCAAGGAGGGACAAGGTCACGCCCTCTGATGGTGGTGGCAGACAGGATCCTTGGTCTAGCAGAGCGAAACCTCCTATCCCTCAGCGCCCTTCACATAAAAGGGATAGAAAACGTGAAAGCAGATTTTCTAAGCCGCCATACCCTAAGACAGGGGGAGTGGGGGTTGAACCCGGAGGTCTTCCATCAGATTGTCCAGTTATGGGGGCAGCCAGACATAGACCTGTTCGCCACAAGGGCAAACAGAAAGGTGCAGAAATTTTGCTCCCTAAATCCGGCAGAAAATCCCCATGCCGTAGATGCCCTCCAGATTCCTTGGGGGTTCAGGAAGGCCTATGCCTTTCCGCCATTAGTGATGATTCCAGTAGTGGTGAGGAAGATCCGGGAGGAAGGCGCCAGGGTGATTTTGATAGCCCCTTTTTGGCCCAAGAGGCCTTGGTTCTCTCTGCTTCGGCTAATGTCGGTGTCAGATCCCTGGATTCTACCAGAGAGGCCGGACCTTCTCATGCAGGGACCAGTATTCCATGCCCAGGCCAGGGGGTTCCATCTTTGGGCATGGAATTTGAGAGGTCGCTATTGAGTAGCAAGGGGTTTTCACCAGGCTTAGTTTCTACTTTATTGGGGAGCAGAAAACCAATTACAACTAAGATTTATAGCAGGGTTTGGGCTAAATTCCTAGAGTTTATAGATATCCCGCTATCGAGCAAACCTCCGATCAGAGGGATCCTGGAATTTCTGCAAAAGGGGCGGGACCTGGGTCTAGCTACAGGGACCCTTAAGGTTCAAGTTTCAGCTTTGGGAGCACTCTACAATTGTAATCTGGCTGGGAATAGGTGGATCTCGAGGTTTATCAAGTCCTGTGCCAGAGCAGGACCGGTTAGATCCTTGGGTGTTCCTCCTTGGGACCTGAACTTAGTCTTGAACGCTCTTACTAGTGAACCATTTGAACCTCTACACAAGGTTTCTCCAAAAACTCTCACCCTTAAGACCATCCTCCTAGTGGCCTTAACGTCAGCCCGTAGGGTGGGTGATCTGCAGGCCCTTTCGGTTAATCCTCCTTACACACAAATCTTTGAGGATAGGGTCACCTTGCGGCCAGATCCAGCATACCTTCCCAAGGTGGTATCTAGATTTCACTGTAGTCAGGAGATTGTGCTACCCTCGTAATGCAGCAATCCCAAGAACCCAGGGGAAGTCAGGTTCCATAGCCTAGATGTTAGGAGGTCCCTGCTACAGTACATTCACATGACTAGTCTGTGGAGGAAAGACGGTTCTCTGTTCCTGGCCTTTCAAGGGTGTAGGAAAGGTCACGGGGTGTCCAAGGGTACCATCTCTAGGTGGCTCAGGGAGGCCATTTGCTTAGCCTATACGTCCACAGGGGTTCCAGCCCCGGACAATGTGAGGGCTCATTCCACCAGAGCCGTTGCAACCTCCTGGGCAGAGAGAGCAGACGTCTCGATCGAGCAGATATGTAGGGCTGCTACTTGGTCTACACCATCCACCTTCTTTAAGCACTATCGGTTGGATCTATCCTCTTCTGATCTCACCTTTGGGAGAAGGGTGCTTCAGGCGGTGGTCCCTCCCTAGGGTGCTCATAAATTCTCCAAAATTCTCTCAAGGTGTGCTGTCATGGGGGAGGGGAAAACACCAAGGTTACTTACCGGTAGCCGGTTTTTCCTGAGCCCATGACAGCACCCGTAGTTTCCCCCCCTTATTTTTTCTATGTTTCTCACACCCTGGTGTGCACTGTTTGGGGTGGTGTGTATATGTATATTGTGGTTTTGGTTATGTGCCTAACCTGTTTAGGGAGGTCCTCTCAATGCTCTGTAAACAACTGAAGCGAGGGAGAGGTACCGCCCTTTTATTTCAGACGGTTTCCTGTCCTTGGTGGGGCGGATCCTCTCTCAAGGTGTGCTGTCATGGGCTCAGGAAAAACCGGCTACCGGTAAGTAACCTTGGTGTTTTCTTCCTGAGCCGCCTGGGTAAGTGATCTTCGAGTAAGTTCACTTAGTAATATGGTATCCCTTCTCCCCTTCTAAATTTTAACAGGGGAAGAAATGTACCGCCAAGGCAAGGCATATACAGTGTGCGCTATGCAAGTCTCTTCTTCCTGACTGATACCCTAAAAAGCTATGTCAGTTATGCATAAACCAGACACTGGCAGAAGAGGGTCCTGCTCTAACTTCTGGTTTAAAAACCTTAGTTAAAACAGATTCACAAGGTCCTCTCCAAGAGAGTTAAAGAGAACTCTGACTGTGACATCCCCTTAGTCTTGGATGACCCCCTATCCTCTCCCTATGAGTCGGATGCAGATAGTGCAGCCTTTTCCTCAGCTTCCTCCTCTGATAGTGGTGTGGGACAAAATTGCTTCCCCCTTGGTGAAGTGGACGGATTGATAAAAATGGTTTGGTCCACTATGGGCATCACAGAGGCCAGGCAGGAGAAGTCAGTCCAGGACGTTATGTTCGGGGGGCTGGGTCAAAGGAAGAGAAGGAGTTTACCGTTGAACGAAAAGATTCAGGGCTTAATCCTTACTGAATGGAAAAAAACGGAAAGGAAGGGCGCTCCACCTCCTGGGAAAAAGCCCCCAAGATAGATGTGGCCATTTCCAAAGCCTCTAAGAGTTCCTCCCTTCCGTTTGATGATATGGGAGCTCTTAAAGAGCCCCTGGATAGAAAGGCTGATTCTTTCTTTAGAGGGACCTGGGAGACTTCGGCGGGAGCCCTAAAACCCGCGGTGGCAGCTACTTGTACCGCCAGGTCCCTAATGATCTGACTGGACCAGCTTGAAGCCCATCATAAAAACAATACCCCCAGGAAGGAAATCATGTCTCTTCTTCAGGGGGCGGCAGCCTTTCTAGCGGACGCATCGGCAGATTCTGTCAGATTAGCAGAAAGGTCGGCCGCCATGTCTAACTCGGCCCGGAGAGCCTTGTGGCTAAAATGTTGGCCGGGGGACATTCATGCGAGGACAAGACTCTGCGCTATCCCTTGTGAAGGGGGACATCTTTTTGGGTCGGTTCTGGATAAGCTACTGGATAGAGCAAGTGACACAAAAAGGGGCTTTCCTAACCTCTCTGCCCCACGTACAAACGTCCTTTTCAGAAAAGGTTTCTACTTAATAAGCGCCAGAAGGGTCAGGATAAATGGGAAGACCATAGACCGAAAGGTAAAGGGCTCCTGTTCGGATCCTCTTCTGCTAGCCCAGGCCCCCGAAAACCGAGCCAATGACTCGCGGCCCAGGTAGGGGGGAGGTTATTGGGCTTCTTATCTGCCTGGACAAATATTTCTTCTAATAATTGGATCCTTGGTCTGGTAGGTTCCGGCCTGAGACTCGACTTTCAGCAAGTCCCTCGTGGGAGGTTCGTCCTGACCCCAAACAGGTCCTCAACACGGGAGCAGATGGCCCTACAAGTGGAGGTCCTGAATCTGGTCCATAAGGCCGTCTTAGTGGAGGTCCCAATAGCAGAAAAGGGACTGGGGTTCTACTCACCGTTATTTTTGGTCACTAAACCTAACGGATCCTTTAGGTGTATTATTAACCTTAAGGCCCTGAATACATTTTTGTTAATTCCCACCTTTAAAATGGAGTCCATTAAGTCTACTATAAAACTGTTTTCAGGCTGTCACATGGTAGTTTTGGATCTAAAGGACGCATATTACCATATCCCTATACACAGAAGCTTCCAAAAATACCTTAGAGTGGCCTTGGTCATAGGGGATGAAATTAAACATTTCCAATTTGTGGCCTTGACATTCGGTCTCGCTATAGCCCCTAGAGTATTTATGAAGGTGATAGCGGAGGTGATGGCTCATGTACGGGAACATAATGTGTTAATTATCCCTTACTTAGATGATTTTTTGATCATTGGGGACTCAGCCTCTCAATGTGTCTCCCATCTTAAATTGGTCTCCTCTATTCTGGAAGGCCTGAACTGGATTCTAAATCTGGAGAAATCCAGGGTAGTCTAGCAGTTCCTAGGTATCATGCTAGACTCAGACCTCCAGATGTGTTAACTTCCAGAAGCCAAAAAACAGAAGGTCAAAAGGCTGGTGGAAGGAGCTCTTGCGAACCCAGTCATGTCCCTTAGGGCTGCAATGTCCTTACTTGGTACCCTATCTTGTCTGCCGGGGGTAATGTGGGCACAATACCATTCCAGAGTTTTACAGTGGGACGTCCTACAGAATAAGGTCTCGTTACGTGGGCACTTGGAGAGACGGATGTTCTTATCTCCTCGGTCTATTGACTCTCTACAGTGGTGGGTGAATTTAGAAAACTTATCTCAAGGAGTTCCCTGGGTGGTCAGAATATCTGAAATAATTACAACTGACGCAAGTCTACATGGATGGGGGGCTCACTTGGGGGATATGATTGCCCAGGGGTTCTGGTCGGACGCTGAGAGAGCTCTTTCCTCTAATACCAGGGAACTACTGGCAGTTGATAGGGCTGTTTATCATTTCTTACCATTCCTTCACAATAAGAACATTAGGATCCTGTCCGATAATAAGATAGCAGTAGCTTATATTAACCATCAGGGGGGTACTCGTGCTGGATCGCTAATGAGTGGCGGATCATCGCTTTCAGATCTCGGAATGCCATCTCCTCTCTTTGACAGCCCTCCACATCAAAGGGAAAGAAAATTCAAAGGCAGACTTCTTAAGCCGTCATTTTTTAAGGCAAGGCGAATGGGAACTAAAACAGGACATTTTTTCCCTATTAGTCCGGAAATTGGGTCTTCCGGTGGTGGATCTCTTCGCCACAAAGCAAAACCGGAAGACAAAGGTTTTTTGCGCCCTAGATCCGAGAGAAAGGCCCCTGACAGTAGACTCTCTCCAAATCCCTTGGAACTTCAGTCTGGCCTATGCCTTCCCACTGTTAAACCTTCTGCCTATGGTGCTAAGAAAGATCAGAGGGGACAAGGCAAGGGTCCTCTTGATCGCCTCCTTTTGGCCCAAAAGACCCTGGTTCTCATGCCTGAGGAACATGTCCATCTCGGACCCTTGGGTCCTGCCCGAAGTTCCGGATCGCCTCAGCCAGGGTCCAGTGCTCCATCCGCGAGCTCCGGGCCTCCACTTGACAGCGTGGAATTTGAGAGGTCCCTGCTAGAACTAAAAGGGTTTTCCCAGAGTCTAGTATCTACTTTATTACGTAGTAGAAAGCCTGTCACTACCAAAATTTATGCAAAAATTTTGAACAAGTTTTTATCCCGTTACCGGTAAGTAACTAATCTCTTTTGACCACGTGTGTGTATATGGTAATTACATTCTTAGTCAAATCTGTGGGACTGACTACTAAAAGAACCGAATCTGTAAATGGTGATATCGAGATTTGTAAGAAAACTGCTGAAACTTTTTTCAAATTGGAAAAAAAGATTAAGTTAGAACTAAAACATCAATTTTAATGCTGACTTTTTGGAAATCTCTATGCAAAAATATCAGGTACCTAAAGGTTTAAAAATTAATATATCCTCCATTTTCCCTGTAGATGTAAAATTTGCCACAGAGTGGAACAACTATTTAGATACATGTTCCTTTGGTCTGACTAGAATTTTAATAACTATGCATCATGTATTTCCTTCAAAATCAATAGTACAATGTGAAACTTAATCTGATTTAGACAAATATATATCATTGCCAATTTTTGAAGATTTTACCCAGGAGTGACAGAGCTAATTGTCCTTAATGACCAAGCCAAATTTTACAATTCTGACCAGTGTCACTTTGAGGCAATATCTCTGAAATTCTTCAACGGATTCCACTGATTCTGAGAATGTATTTTCATGACATATTGTTCTTCATGATAGTGGTAAAATTTTTGATATGACTTGCGTTTATTTGTGAAAAAAAGGCAAAATTTTTAACATTTTTGCAATTTTCAAACTTTGAGTTCTTATGCCCTTAAAAAGCAGAGAGTTATGTCACACCAAACAGTTGATAATTAACATTTCCCACATGTCTACTTTACATCACAACAATTTTTGCAACAATTTTTTTTTTTTGTTAGGAAGTTGGAAAAGTTGAAAGTTGACCAGCGATTTCTCATTTTTCCAACAAAATTTACTAAACCACTTTTTTTAGAGACTACATCACATTTGAAGTGACTTTGAGGGGTCTTTACGACAGAAAATACCCAAAGGTGAGACTATACTAAAAACTGCATCCGTCAAGGTGCTCAAAACCACATTCAAGAAGATTATGAACTATTCATGCTCTTCACAGGAGCTAAAGCAACGTGGAAGGAAAAAAATGAGCATTTAACTTTTTTCATAAATTTTATTTGCCTCCAATTTTTTTATTTTCACAAGGTTAACAAGAGAAAATAAACCACTATTTGTTGTGAAATTTCTCCTTAGCATGCTGATACCCCATATGTTGGGGAAAACCACTGTTTAGGCACACAACTCGGAAGGGAAGGAGTGCCGTTTGACTTTTTGAACGCAAAATTGGCTGAAATCTAGAACGGATGCCATGTCGCATTTGGAGAGCCCCTGATGTGCTTAAATAGTGGTAACCCCCCACAAGTGACCCCATTTTGGAAACTACACTCAAGGATTTTATCAAGGGGTGTAGTGAGCATTTTGAACCCAGAGGTACGGCACAGAATTTGATAACATTAGGTCGTCCTATTGAATGTTATTAGTGTTAAGCACAAGTGCTCGCTAGTTGAGTTTGCATCGGGTACATGGGTATAGACCATGTATTGTGAGTGCTCCAGTGACATGCTTGAGTCCTCATCCCACATGTTTTGCTGCTATTAGACACCCAAAAAAGCATGTGGAGATTGCCTGTGCATGGCAGGCAATCCCTGCGTGTGTTTTTTAGGTGTATAAACAGCCGCAAAATATTTGGGGCGGGGAATCAAGCATGTCACTTGAGCACTGGCAATACTCGGAGGATACCAAAGCATTTGCGCTGAACACTAGTAATCATATTCCCATCATATTTTTTTTTTTAAATCCTAACACAACCCTAACCCTAACCCAAACTGCAAAGAATGGAGAAAAAAAATGTATTTTATAATTTTTCTATCTAACTAAAGGGGTGACAAAGGGAGATTTTTCATATTTTTTTTTTGCTTTTGATCACTGTCAATAGGGTCTGTCACAGTGATCGAAAGGAACCAATAAAGAAAATTCCCTATTGTCACTGGGTAGCGGGTATATCATGCCAGAGGAGAGCGAAATCATTGTAACCGCTGGAACACTTTTTTTTTTTGGTTTTACTGATTGACGGCGATCTCTTGATGGGGGACCAGAAAAACCAGCCCTGATCATGTTCTCCAGGCTCTCAGCTACCCATGGTAGCTGAGACCCAGGAGAGTATCCGATGATGGGGGGGCACTACACTGTTATTCCTCAGCTCCGTTAAACAGCGGCGATGAGGAATAAGTACCCTTAAAGACTGTTGTGAAAAGCCTTATCGGCTGTTAAGGGGTTAAATAAAAATGCTATATCCAGACTCAAAACATTTGAGAAAAAATTAGCAAAAAAAAAAAAAAGCAAATTAATATGCGATTCCTTTGCTCAGAGGTAATATTGCATGTTTTCACACTGGCCAGCCTTTCTCGAACAAGAAACACTCTAAAACTCATACCACCATATCATATAATACCTTTCACAACCATTCACATTCCCCTTCAATATGGTCCCGAACTCTTTGGAACACTTGATCCCCACCACACATTGCCAATAACATTAATACTATCACAACTGCTATAAATTCTTCTCACAATAAATCTTTGACCACTACCCCCACTCGATCATTCACCATTTCACATACTCCACATACAGCTGCCTCTTTCAATCACCCTCCTTCCCTATCTATCCCAATTCCTTCCCCCTCTTGCTCCCATTCAGTGTTTATTCGGTCGTCCATGACAGCACCACGTGAAAGAGAGGATCGGCCCATCAAGGACAGAAAACCTACAGGTTAAAAAGGGCGGCCCTCTCTTTCTGCCTCAGTTTTAGGTTTCCTGTCCATGATGGGAGACCTCGCAGGCTTACCTGCAGAAGATGGACTCCTGTCCCAGAGAGGGCCACAGCAGGTGGTTGGAGCCGGTCCGTCCCGGTCCTCTGGAGACGCCACGGCAGGGCTCATGGGGGCGATTCCGTGAGCGTTGCGGCAGGCGTGACATCGCCTCACGGGAGGTAGATGTCCGCCAGGTATGCGGCCGCTAGCGGTCTTCCTCCCCTCCCCCCCCCCCCCCCCCCCCCCCCCCCCGCTACCGCTTGCAGGAGATCCAGGTCGCGCCGGCGGCGCACGTGCGGGCGCGACCTTCTGACGCGACTTCCGGTGCGCCGGGCAGGAAGCCCTGTGACGTCACCGGAAGGGGCGGGGCTCGTTTGAATTTTTTGGCGAGAGCAGCTGAACGCCGGGGAATTAAGGACCTGGCGGCGAGTAGCCCACCTGGATCCCACCTGGCCACCTGGGGAGGAAGACCAAGGAGCAGGTAACGCCCTCCTGGTTAAAAAAAAAAAAAAAAGGAAACACACACCCACACATGGTACCGGTATGGCCAGTATATAAAGGGTCTGGTAACATACAGAGGTGCTTCCCAGCCCATTCTTACATTGTAAGCTATGGAAGATTCACAGGAGCTGTCACCTAGGCAACAACATCTGCTGCAGGAGCAGCCCTCTGGGGAGCACTCACAACTAGTGGCGCAGCGTCATTCCCGGCTAGGGTCTGGTCGTACAACTAGAAGAGCTACCACTAAGAGCAGGAAGGACGGTCCGGTGCGGCGTGATTCCTCGCCATGCATGCTGGATTCTTCTGCTTCTACCGTACAGAAGGTTCTGTGGGGTGAGTGTAATTTTCGTGAAAGTTCTACTAATGTTTCCTCCTTCTTTCTATCTATGACTTTCTTTTAGAGCAAGAAATGTTCCTCGAAGTCCAAGCACAGAGAGTGTGCCTTATGCAGCTGTCCACTCCCTGATTCATATAGCAAAAGGTTGTATCAGCTTTGTATCAGCAAAATGATATCGGAGGAGACCCCAGATTTTTCCCTAGGCCTAAGAACTTTAATAAGGGAAGAAATAGGCAAAGCATTGCAAGGTTCAGAGTCTGGGCATATTCCTCAAGAAACCCAGCCGGGTTCAGACTCTGAGCTATCAGTCGCTTCCTCCTCCGCCTTCTCTTCCTCTGATAGTGAGCCAGACAGACATTGCTTCCCCCTGAAGGAGGTCGATGCCCTAGTAAAAGCCGTCCGATCTACAATGGGGATAGTGGACTCGAGGGTAGGGAAGTCAGCTGAGGATGTTATGCTTGGTGGTCTGGGGCTAAAGAAGAGAAGGGTCTTTCCAGTAAATTCAAGGGTGAAAGACCTCATTGATAAGGAGTGGAGAAAGCCTGACAAGAAGGGTAGTGTTCCTCCATCCTTTAAAAGGAAATATCCATTTGAGGATGCTATGTGTTCCTCCTGGTTAAAAGCACCCAAGCTGGATGTTGCTGTTACCAAAGCAGCGAAAAGAACTTCCCTCCCGTTCGATGATATGGGTGCATTGAGAGATCCCCTAGACAGACGGGCTGATACTTTCCTGAAAGGGGCATGGGAGACAGCTGCGGGAGCACTGAGACCAACAGTAGCAGCTACCTGTACGTCCAGAGCCCTGATGGTGTGGGTTGAACAGCTAGACAGTCAGTTGAAGGATGGGACTTCTAGGAAAGACATTATTTCTTCCCTTCCACTGGTTCAGGGGGCGGCAGCTTTTCTTGCTGATGCATCTGTGGACTCGGTGAGGTTGGCAGCAAAGTCAGCAGCACTGTCAAATGCGGCTCGGCGAGCCTTGTGGATTAAAAGCTGGCCAGGGGATTTACAGACTAAGTCCAGACTGTGTACAATCCCGTGTGAAGGGGAATACCTCTTTGGTCAGACCATGGACGACTTATTGGAGAAAGCGGGGGACCCTAAGAAGGGGTTTCCATCAGTACCTCTATCCTCCTTTAAGAGATCGTTCCCGAAGAGGAAATTTTTCCGGAAGAGATATTTCAGGGAGCAAGACAAGTCTGATGAAAGAGGTCGAAAAGGTAGAGGTCTACTCTTTGGTCCGTCTCCAAAAATTGAGCAGAAGACAGGGGATACACAATCAGCCCAGGTGGGAGGGAGATTGTCATTTTTTGTCCCAGCTTGGGAACAGATTTCTCATAGTAATTGGATTTTGAGCCTGATTAAGTATGATCTTAAGTTTCAATTTAAAGCATTGCCTCACAAAAGGTTCATGGTTGTTTCCTCCAGTTCTTCCCCAGAATGCCAGGCTGCCCTCGTTTCGGAAGTACAAACCCTAATCAGAAAGCACGTCCTGATTGAGGTTCCGGAAGCTGAAAAGGGTCTTGGTTTCTACTCCCCGCTCTTCTTGATTCCGAAACCGGATGGAAGTTACAGGACAATTATAAATCTGAAATCCCTGAATAATTTCCTTAAAATACACACCTTTAAAACGGAGTCTTTAAAATCCGTAATAAAGTTACTTTTTCCCCACTGCTATATGGTAGTGCTCGATCTCAAAGATGCGTATTACCATATCCCAATTCATAGTGATTACCAGAAATACTTGAGGCTGGCCATTGAAATAGACGGGGTGGTTAAACACTTCCAATAAACTGCACTTCCCTAAGGTTTAGCTATAGCCCCACGGGTTTTTACTAAAGTAATGGCGGAAGTTATGGCCCATATAAGAGAAAGGGACATTCTAATTATCCCTTACCTGGATGATCTCCTGATAGTGGGGAATTCATTGGTTCAATGCGAGACCCACCTGCAGGAGACCATGTCGGTCTTAAAGAGTTTGGGGTGGTTTCTAAATTTAGAAAAATCTAGACTATCTCCACTCAAGGTACAACAATATCTAGGGGTCATATTAGATTCCAGGAAACAGCTATGTTGTCTTCCAGAAGAGAAAATTGATAGAATCTGGGAGTTGGTAGAACAATGTATACGTAAACCTTCTATGTCACTCCGTAAGGCCATGTCACTATTGGGAACCTTCACCTCCACTTTTCCTGCGGTTCGTTGGTCACAATTGCATTCAAGAGCCTTTCAGTGGGATGTGCTGTACAATAACGCAGCTTTAGAGGGGCATCTAGACCGCAAGTTTACGCTAGGTCCTCGTGCCATATGGTCCCTTCGTTGGTGGTTACGACAAGACAATCTTGCTAAAGGGGTTCCCTGGGAATGTAGTCCAACTGCAGTCTTGTCCACTGATGCAAGTGCTACAGGTTGGGGAGCTCACTTTGAAGGGAAATTAGTGCAGGGAACCTGGTCAAGCAGTGAGCAACAGTTGTCATCAAATGTTAAGGAGCTTCTGGCGGTGCAGCATGCGTTCAACGAGTTCCTTATATATTTTCAGGACCAGCATGTCCGTGTACTCTCGGACAATCCAGTCACGGTAGCTTACATAAACCACCAAGGGGGAACCCGCTCAAGAAACTTGATGAGGGTAGCGAACGCACTTCTGCTGAAAGCCGAAGATCACTGTCTCTCTCTTTCAGCTACTCCTCTAAAAGGCAAGGAAAACATCACAGCGGATTTCCTCAGCCGTACTTCTGTAAAAGGAGAGTGTTCCCTAAATACACAAATATTTTCCGGAATCGTAGAAATGTGGGGCCTTCCGACTGTGGACTTATTCGCAACAAGAGCCAATCGGAAAGTGGAAAATTTTTGTTCCTTAGACCCCAGAGAAGGACCCCTGGCAGTGGACGCCTTTATGGTTCCCTGGAGGTTTCCTCTGGCATATGCCTTCCCTCCCATGGTCCTGCTCCCAGCGGTGATAAGAAAGATCAGGGCAGACTGGGCCAGAGTGATACTCATATGCCCCTTTTGGCCCAAAAGACCGTGGTTCCCTTGTCTCCGGAAGATGTCCATATCAGATCCCTGGGTTCTTCCGGAGATTCCGGACCTCCTCACTCAAGGGCCACTTTCCCATCCTCCAACCCCGAGTCTACATTTGACGGCGTTGAATTTGAGAGGGTGTTATTGACCAACAAAGGATTCCCCGCAAATGTAGTGAATACTCTCCTGGCTAGCAGAAAACCTGTTACCACCCGTATTTATGCCAGGACCTGGAGGAGATTTGTAAGGCTGCCACTTGGTCTTCTCCCTCTACTTTCTATAGGCACTATAGATTGGATCTGTGTGGCTCTGCAGATCTCACTTTCGGGAGAAGGGTGCTTCAAGCTGTGGTCTCTCCCTAATTTCCTTCGTCTCTGTAATTCTCTCACGTGGTGCTGTCATGGACTACCGAATAAAGCCTTAGTTACTTACCGGTAACGGGATTTTTCGGAGCCCATGACAGCTCCCGTATATTCCTTCCCTTCACTGGTGTTGTGCACTCCTGTAGATTTGATTTCTTTTTGTGCACCCTTGTGGGAAATTGATGAAAAGTAATGTACTTAATGTGATTATGTTTTGTTATAACTAACCTTGGCGGTACTCTCATGCTCTGTTAACTAAACTGAGGCGGAAAGAGAGGGCCGCCCTTTTTAACCTGTAGGTTTCCTGTCCTTGATGGGCGGATCCTCTCTCTCACGTGGTGCGGTCATGGGCTCCGAAAAATCCCGTTATCGGTAAGTAACTAAGGCTTTTCCTTCTCTTTTGACCACTTCTGTCTCACTACCAACTCGGATACCGTCTTTGAAATCCCCTACATTTGATCCTATGGAACTTTAACTTGATCTGAGTGAACTCACTCTCCATGATCATTCCTATCAATCTTCCACTCAATCTATGGTCATTTTACATCCACCATCACCGCACATTCCTCTGCCTTCTCCATCTCCTAGTTGCACTAATTCTCATACCACGAATTGGGACCCATCCTCCGTCTCACACTCCACACACACCAACGAATCAGAGCACTCATCACTCTCCTCCCCCTCTCAGATGTGCGCCTCTGAATTGGAACATGATAAAATATTTTGGCCCGCCACCCCCTTCCACTATTTGCAAATGAAAAGAAAGGTTAGAGGAAAGCGAGGAGGGAGAACACACAATAGAAAGTCTACAAACTATAAAGATATTTCATATTTTTAATTATGTTCTCATCCAAGGTGAGCTTGCTCTTTTGAGTAATGTTCTAAATTTTTGTTCTTCCCAAAGTATAAATGACTTTCATTTGTTTCTGGATTTAATGCTTTTGTCCGTAAACTGATATAATATAGACATTTTATGATCCACAAAAGGTTTACCTGAGAATAAAACAACCCCAGTAGGTGATAACTTTATACATCATGATGCAGAGGCTAGCTAGGGTCTTGGTTCAGGAAGGGGGGGGGGGGGGAGAAACCTCTGAGTGGGCCCCTAACCAGGTAACTCTAATTACAACTATGGTGGAGCACCTAAATAGTGGATGTAGGAGAACTTAGCAGATGACCATGCTGTTACAAATCGAAATCTCTATACAAAGACCAATACTCATATTACCGCCATATGGTCACCATATAGTGTAAGATTCCAGTCGTGTAGAACATATAAGAGATTACATTGCAGTTATATATAGTGACTTACAGATGTTCTTTCTGATAAAATCGTTGACTTTTCCCATCTTTTCAATCTGGCCCAGATAGACATGACAACCTCTCCAGCCAGGACTCATCTGCAGAGATTACAACAAAGACACATTTGACTTCTCATATTTCCAGCTCCGTTCCCAACTACAACCCCTGGCAAAAATTCTGGAATCACCGGGCTCTGAGGATGTTCATTCAGTTGTTTAATGTTGATGAAAAAAAGCAGATCACAGACATGGCACAAAACTAAAGCCATTTCAAATGGCAACTTTAGGGCTTTAAGAAACATTAAAAGAAATCAAGATTAAAAATGTGATACTCAGGGTAATTTTTTTCAGACCTAGCAAAGGGAAAAAATTATGGCATCACTCAATTCTGAGGAATAATTATCACCCTGTAAATTTTCTTTTCCAAAATGAACACCTGCATCAAATTAGATCTGCTCGTTAGTCTGCATCTAAAAAGGAGACATCTGACCTTGGAGAGCTGTTGCACCAAGTGGACTGACATGAATCATGGTTCCAACACGAGAGATGTCAATTGAAACAAAGGAGAGGATTATCAAACTCTTAAAAGAAGGTAAATCATCGTGCAAAGTTGCAAAAGATGTTGGTTGTTCAGTCAGCTGTGTCTAAAATCTAAACCAAATACAAACAACATGGGAAGGTTGTTAAATGCAAACATACTGGTAGACGAAGGGAGACATCAAAGTGTCAAGACAGGAAAGTTAAAGCAATGTCTCCAAAACAGGAAATGCACAACAAAGCAAATGAGGAACGAATGGGGGGAAACTGGAGTCAATGTCTGTGACCGAACTGTAATAAACCGCCTAAAGGAAATGGAATTTACATACAGAAAAGCTAAACAAAAGCCATCATTAACACCTAAACAGAAAAAAGCAAGGTTACAATGGGCTAAGGAAAAGCAATCGTAGACTGTGGATGACTGGATGAAAGTCATATTCAGTGACGAATCGCGAATCTGCTTTGGGCAAGGTGATGATGCTGGCAGTTTTGTTTGGTGCCGTTACAATGAGATTTATAAAGATGACTGCATGAAGAGAACATGCAAATTTCCACAGTTATTGATGATATGGGGCTGCATGTCAGGTAGAGGCACTGGGGAGATGGCTGTCATTACATCTATAATAAATGCCTAAGTTTACATTGATATTTTTATCCCATCAATTGAAAGGATGTTTGGGGATGATGACATCATTTTTCAAGATAATGCATCCTGCCATAGAGCAGAAATTGTGAAAACATTCCTTGAAAGAAGACTTATAAGGTCAATGTCATGGCCTGCAAATAGTCCGGATCTCAATCCAATTGAAAATCTTTGGTGGAAGTTGAAGAAAATGGTCCATGACAAGGCTCCAACCTGCAAAGCTGATCTGGCAACAGCAATCGGAGAAAGTTGGAGCCAGATTGATGAAGAGTACTCATTAAGTCTATGCCTCAGAGACTGCAAGCTGTTATTAAATCCAGAGGTGGTGCAACAAAATACTAGTGATGTATTGCAGTGTTTTTGTGTGTTTGTTTTTGATGATTCCATAATTTTTTCCTCAGAATTGAGGGATTCCATAATTTTTTCCCTCTGCTTGGTCGGAAAAAAATTACCCTTACCGAGTACCACATTTTTTATCTTTATTTCTTTGTGTTTCTTAAAGCCCTAAAGTTGCCATTTGAAGTAACTTTAGTTTTGTGCCATGTCTGTGATGTGCTTTTTTTCAACAACATTAAACAACTGAATGAACATCCTCCGAGCCCGGTGATTCCAGAATTTTTGCCAGGGGTTGTATTCCCAACCTGCACAAACTCCTTATCCTGCTGATACAACAGCAGAGGCTCAGTATTGGGGTATGTGTCTTTATTACTGTGCCTGCTGTGTGGCACTGTGTGCCCTCTAGATTGTACAACAACCTCTAGAATATATCAATGCCCCGTACAAGTGCCCTAGAAACAATCCACATTTTGTCCCCTGGAAAGTAATAATGCCCTCTGTGTGCCCCTTTGGCAGTCACAATAACCAGAGTGCCCCTATAACAAATGCCCACTTAACTTTTCATTATGTCCCGAGTCTCTCCTCCCTCCCCCTCCTGTACAGCGCCTC
Organism: Phyllobates terribilis; assembly: GCF_046119375.1. Classification (NCBI taxonomy): domain Eukaryota; kingdom Metazoa; phylum Chordata; class Amphibia; order Anura; family Dendrobatidae; genus Phyllobates; species Phyllobates terribilis. The sequence continues at coordinate 10,164,260 of NW_027362782.1, forward strand.
TCTACACAGTATGAAGCTCTGTTATACACAATATAATGCTCCTACCCAGTATACTGACACCCTAGTAGCTCCCAAACTGTTTGATGGTTCCATCACTGTAGAAATATCCCACATTAGTTCCCACATTGTATGATTGCCTCCTCACTGTACTCCCCACACTGTGTGATGGCCCTCTCACTGTTATGGCCCCCTAAATAGTTTCCATATAGTATAATGCACTCTATAGTCCTCCATATTATAATATAATACACTCCTAATAGGCCACCATGTGGTATAATGCACTCCCTGTAGGCCTCCATACAGTATAATGCACTCCCCATAGTCCTTCGTATAGTATAATGCACTGCCTATAGGCCTCTATATAGTATGATGCACTCCCCATAGGCTCTATATAGTATAATCCACTCCCCAAATGCCTCCTTGTAGTATAATTCACTCCCCATAGGCCTCCATATAGTATAATGCTCTCCCCATAGACCTCCATATAGTATAATGCACTCCCCATAGACCTCCATATAGTATAATGCTCTCACCATAGACCGCCATACAGTATAATGCACTCACCAAAGGCCTCCATATAGTATAATGCACACTCCCCATAGGCCTCTATACAGTATAATGCACTTCCCATAGGCCTCTATATAGTGTAATACTCTCACCATAGGCCTCCATACAGTATAGTACACTCTCCAAAAGGCCTCTGTATAGTATAATGCACTCTCCAAAGACCTCTATATAATATAATGCACTTGTCATAGGCCTCTATGTAGTATCATGCACTCCCCATAGACCGTTATACAGTATAATGCACTCCCCATAGTGCTCTATATAGTATAATGAACCCCCTATAGGCCTCCATATAGTATAATGCACTCCCCATGAAAAAATACAATACTCACCTCTCCTCCTCGTTCCCCCGCGGCTCCAAGTGCCTGCTCATCTCAGCACAGTAAGTGCCATGTACTGATGTCATCATGCCCACTGTCAGTGTCTGCGTCATTGACGTCAGACACAAGGGGAATGATGAGAAAGGGATGCTCCTTCTCTCATTATGGATTTCAACTGTATCGGCATTTAGCTGATACAGTTGAATTTGCGATGGGGCAGGTGGCCCTGTGCTGGAACCACTACTCCTCCTGCTCAAGGGCCCCATAGTGGCTTGGTGGCAGTGCAGGGAGATCAATTCTCCCTGATTTGCCACAGAGTGTAACTGTAGCATATCTCCGGGTGGGGCCCTTAGTGTGTGGGGCCCGGGGCGACCGCACCCTCTTCTCCCCTGGTAGCTATGCTAATATCAGGATGTGAACCTAGTTCCAACTTTTACCCCACACATCACAGGGGTCATCAACTTAATACTTTTTTCTCTTCAGTAGCTGAGTAATTTAGGACTAGCAATTCAAAACACACTAGTTCTGACAACCTATCCACTACTGAAAGGAAAGTTCTTGAAAACCAATGATAAAGTTGTGATCAGACAAGCTGATAAAGACGGAGTGGTGATGAGACAGAATACTGCAGACAACTTAAAAAAAAGCCTATAATGTTTTGTCAGATAAAAAAAATACTGTATATAGACATCACTAATGATCCATCTGCCCAATATTATCTTTAATATCAAAAACTTATCAATGATGCCTTCAAGTGTCAAATTATAAATCGAAAAAAAGAAACCTATTCTTACCAACTCTTCCCCAAAAAAAGGCTATATTTTATCTCCCAAAGTCCATAACTATCCAAAAAATTCCCCGGGGCCTCCTAGTATAACAGGGATTAGATCTCTCACTAGTTTGATATCACATTACATCGATCTATTCTTACAAGATCTGGTCGTTAGTGTTGAGCGATACCTTCCGATATCGGGAAATATCGGATCGGATTGGATCGGACCGATACCCAAAAAGTATCGGATATCGCCGATTCCGATACTGGAAACCAATGCAAGTCAATGGGACACTAATATCGGAATGCCATCCCAGCGTGTGAGAAATTCTCCTGATTGTTTAAAAGCCGGCGGGCGGTAAAAAGCCGCCGGCTTTTAAACAATCACACAGCCCCATACTGCTTCCCCGCAGCCTCCCACCCCGATCCTCCGCTCCCCTCGCCACCTCGCATCCCGATCGTAAGTTAGGGCCGGGCGGGGAGCGCAGCACCAAGGAGCAGGGAGCGAAGGACCCGGGCGGGGAAGCCGGCAGTGAAAAGACTTCACCGCCGGCTTTCCCGTTCTGTGCTGCGCTCTCCCGCCGGTTATTTCAAATGAACAGCTGAGGTATCAGGTGATGCTGATCAGCTGTTCATTTGAAGTAGCCGCGGTGCCCTCAGAGGGTTCATGTGAGTTCATGCTTCACTGCATTGCATGAACTCACATGAACTTTCTCACGGCCGTACAGGTCAGCCACACCTCCCAGACCATCAGACCCATCATGATTGGTGTGTGCGCGGTGTCTGTGCGATGTCTGCGGGTGCTTGCGCGATCGCTGCGGGTGTCTGCGTGCAGGCAGACATGGGCCGATGTGACACTACTACTCCCATCGGCCTATGTCTGTCCCCCGTCCAATCGTGCCAGCAGGATCAGCTCGATGGGAGCAGGAGTTCCCATCAGCCTGATCCTGCTATTTAAACTGCCCCTATATACATCTTTTATTTTTTTAGGCCCCCATATATTTTTTTGGTTTTTGGTCCCCAATAAATTTTAAATACATTTCATTGGTGGCCGGTGGTTACCTAAAATAAATTAGTTTATACATTACCTGTCCCCGCCGATCGCCACCTAAAATAAAGTAAAAAATAAAAAACGACACCTATACTCACCTAGACACCTAATTCCCCGAAGCCATCGATCTCCTGTAATTAAAATATAAAATAATAAACCACAACCTTATCCTTACCTCTCCGTAGTAATCCACGAGTGTCCCACGAAGATCTCCAGTTTAGAGCAGCCACATAGAATGTGACCGCTGTAAACCGCTGCCGCCGCCAGAATGACGGGGCCATAAAGCAGCCCCATCATTGCATAAGTGGAGTCGCCGGAGTTCAGGCAGCGCTGCTCCGGTTAGCTCCTTTACAGCCCTGCTGTACCGTGAGAAATTCCCACGGTACAGCAGTGCCGTAAAGGAGGTCTCCGGAGCTGCGCTGACTGAATGCACTCCGGTGACCTCAGTCAGGGCTCACGCTGCCGGGAGCGGACGTGTTCCCGGCAGTGTGAGCTTACAGCAGCCGTGCACAGCTGTCACCATCTCCAGATGTGACAGCTGTGCATGGGAGATCAGCGCAGGAACGTGGACAGGTAACTATTTTTTTTTAGTAAACTAAGAATTAAATAAAATGGTGTTTTATTTCAAATAAAAAAATTTTTTCTGGGTGTAGTGTGTTTTTTTTCCTTTTAACACTTTGTAGGTTAGTAATGGGGGTGTCTTATAGACGCCCATCATTACTAACCTGGGCTTCATGGCAGCTGGCGCTGAAATGAACGCCACCACTATTCCATGCTGCCCTGGTGCGGTGGCAGGGGGTAAGAGCGAGGCTAAGTGCCAGAATTGGCGCATTCTATGGATGCGGCATTTCTGGGGCGGCTGACGGCTGGTGTTTCTAGCTTGGGAGGGGGTCAATATTCATGGCACCCTTCCTGGGCTATTAATATCAGCCCCCAGCTGTCTGCCTAGCCTTTGCTAGCTATTAAAATAGGGGCCACCCCACGTCATTTTTTTTGGGGGGGGTCCCCCATTTTAATAGCTAGTAAAGGCTAGGTATTCAGCTGGGGGCTGATATTAGTAGCCTGGGAAGCTCCGTGGGTATTACCCCCTTCCCAGGCTTCAAACATCTGCCCCAGCTGTCTGCTTAACCTCCGCTAGAGACTAAAATTACGGGGAACCCCACACCAATTTTTTTTAAATAAATCCTTTATTTTAACACTAAATGACACTTGAGGGGTTAATAAAGATGCCGTCCCTAAATTATTATTTATTTTTTAATAAATTTTTCACAAAAATTTTGACATGGGCTTTGCCATATTTTTGTATGCCATCAGGTACAGCATCCAGGAACGGGCTGCCCCCAACTCCCAGCTGCCTATTTGTACCTGGCTGGACACAACAATATGGGGAAGCCCTTTTTTTTTTTATTATTTCATGAATTTCATGAGTTAAGTTAAGAAAAAAAAAAAAAAAAAGTGGGGCTTCGCCCTATTTTTGTGTCCAGCCAGGTACAACTAAGCAGCTGGGGGCTGGAATCAACAGCGCAGGGTGGCCCAAGCTTTGAGGGCCCCCCCTGCTGCGAACTGCAGTCCGCAGCCACCCCAGAAAATGTTGCATTCATAGAAGTGCCATCTTCTGGCGCTGTATCCAGCTCATCCAGGGCTCTGGTGCGGTGGCTCACTGCTCACTGCAGCGCTGCTCCTGACCGTGAGAAATTCCCATGGTACAGCAGGGCCGTAAAGGAGGTCACCGGAGCTGCGCTGACTGAATGCACTCCGGTGACCTCAGTCAGGGGCTCACGCTGCCGGGAGCGGATGTGTTCCTGGCAGTGTGAGCTTACAGCAGCAATGACAGCTGTCACATCTCCAGATGTGACAGCTGTGCATGGGAGATCAGCGCAGGAACGTGGACAGGTAACTATTTTTTTTTTAGTAAACTAAGAATTAAATAAAATGGTGTGTTTTATTTCAAATTATTTTTTTCTGGGTGTAGTGTGTTTTTTTCTTTTTAACACTTTGTAGGTTAGTAATGGGGGTGTCTTATAGACGCCCATCATTACTTACCTGGGCTTCATGGCAGCTGGCGCTGACATGAACCCCACCACTATTACCCCCTGCCACCGCACCAGGGCAGTGTGGAAGAGCGAGGCTAAGCACCAGATTTGGCGCACAAATATGATGTGCCAAATCTGTGGCAGCTGAGGGCTGATATAGCCTGGGATGGGGCCTATAACCATGGCCCCTTTCTAGGCTATTAATATCAGGTCGCAGCTGTCCGCCTAGCCTTTGCTGGCTCCAATTTATAGGGGGACCCTATTTTTTTTTTTTTTGGGACTGGGGGGGTCCCACCTGTAGAATGGGCTGTAAAGCCTAAGCTAACTGCTGCGGACTGATATTAATAGCAAGGGAAGTGGCCATGATCCTTGGCTACTTCCCAGACTATTAAATCAGCCCTCAGCTTTCCCTCTTTTCCTTAAAAATACGCGTGAGCCCACCTTCTTTTTTTTTTTTTTTTTTTTTTTTTTTTTTTTTTAATATACATTGATTAGGGGTTGGACTAGGAAATGACATCAAATTGGCTTTTTTTTTTTTTTCTTCGCTAACTTTATTTGTCTTCAAAAACGCACATAGAATCCGCATGCGTTTTTCTGGCAAGGAGATTCGGAAATGGTCAGGAAAATTTCTGCTTCATTTGTGCATCGTGGGCACACAGCCTAATATTGGCGTGACCCCATGAATTTCGGGCTTGGGGCCAGCGGATAATACAAAGCTGGCCCTAACCCCTTTATTACCCAGTGAGCCCCCGCACCAGGGCCCTGGATGAGCTGGATACAGCGCCAGAAGATGGCGCTTCTATGAACGCGATATTTTCTGGGGTGGCTGCGGACTGCAGTTCGCAGCAGAGGGGTCCACAAAGCTTGGGCCACCCTGCGCTGTGGATTCCAGCCCCCAGCTGCTTAGTTGTACCTGGCTGGACACAAAAATAGGGCGAAGCCCCACGTATTTTTTTTTTTTTTTTAATTATTTCATGAAATTCATGAAATAATAATAAAAAAAGGGCTTCCCTATATTGTTGTGTCCGGCCAGGTACAAATAGGCAGCTGGGAGTTGGGGGCAGCCCGTTCCTGGATGCTGTACCTGCTGGCATACAAAAATATGGCGAAGCCCACGTCAAAATTTTTGGGAAAAATTAATTAAAAAATAAATAATAATTTAGGGACGGCATCTTTATTAACCCCTCAAGTGTCATTTAGTGTTAAAATAAAGGATTTATTTTAAAAAATAGGCGTGGGATCCCCCATAATTTTAGTCTCTAGCGGAGGTTAAGCAGACAGCTGGGGCAGATGTTTGAAGCCTGGGAAGGGGGTAATACCCACGGAGCTTCCCAGGCTACTAATATCAGTCCTCAGCTGAATACCTAGCCTTTACCAGCTATTAAAATGGGGGAACCCCCAAAAAAATGACGTGGGGTCCCCCTATTTTAATATCTAGCAAAGGCTAGGCAGACAGCTGGGGGCTGATATTAATAGCCCAGGAAGGGTGCCATGAATATTGGCCCCCTGCCAGGCTAGAAACACCAGCTGTCAGCCGCCCCAGAAATGGAGCATCCATAGGATGCGCCAATTCTGGCACTTAGCCTCGCTCTTCCACGCTGCCCTGGTGCGGTGGCAGGGGGTAATAGTGGTGGGGTTCATGTCCGCGCCAGCTGCCATGAAGCCCAGGTTAGTAATGATGGGCGTCTAGAAGACACCCCCATTACTAACCTATAAAGTGTTAAAAAGAAAAAACACACTACACCCAGAAATAAAAAATTTATTTGAAATAAAACACACCATTTTATTTAATTCTTAGTTTACTAAAAAAAAAATTACTTGTCCACGTTCCTGCGCTGATCTCCCATGCACAGCTGTCACATCTGGAGATGGTGACAGCTGTGCACGGCTGCTGTAAGCTCACACTGCCGGGAACACGTCCGCTCCCGGCAGCGTGAGCCCCTGACTGAGGTCACCGGAGTGCATTCAGTCAGCGCAGCTCCAGAGACCTCCTTTACGGCACTGCTGTACCATTGGAATTTCTCACGGTACAGCAGGGCCGTAAAGGAGCTAACCGGAGCAGCGCTGCCTGAACTCCGGCGAATCCGCTTATGCAATGAGGGGCTGCTTTAGGCCCCATCATTCTAGCGGCGGCAGCGGTTCAGAGCGGTCACATTCTATGTGGCTGCTCTAAACTGGAGATCATCGTGGGACACTCGTGGACTACTACGGAGGGGTAAGGATAAGGTTGTGGTTTATTATTTTATATTTTATTACAGGAGATCGATGGCTTTGGGGAATTAGGTGTCTAGGTGAGTATAGGTGTAGTTTTTTATTTTTTACTTTATTTTAGGTGGCGATCAGCGTGGACAGGTAATGTAAAACTAATTTATTTTAGGTAACCACTGGCCACCAATGAAATGTATTTTAAAATTTAATGGGGACCAAAAACAAAAAAAAAAATATGGGGGGCCTAAAAAAATTAAAAGATGTATATAGGGGCCAAAATAACATATGGGGCAATTTAAATAGCAGGATCAGGCTGATTTGAACTCCTGCTCCCATCGAGCTGATCCTGCTGGCACGAGTGGACGGGGACAGACATAGGCCGATGGGAGTAGTAGAAGTCACATCCCGCAGACATCCCGCAGACATCCCGCAGACATCCCGCAGACATCCCGCAACACCCGCAGACATCCCGCAGACATCCCGCAGGACATCCGCAGACATCCCGCAGACATCCCGCAGACATCCCGCAGACATCCCGCAGACATCCCGCAGACATCCCGCAGACATCCCCGCAGACATCCGCAGACATCCCGCAGACATCCCGCAGACATCCCGCAGACATCCCGCTCATGATGGGTCTGATGGTCTGGGAGGTGTGGCTGACGTGTGCGGCCGTGGGAAAGTTCATGTGAGTTCATGCAATGCAGTGAAGCATGAACTCACATGAACCCTCTGAGGGCACGCGGCTACTTCAAATGAACAGCTGATCAGCATCACCTGATACCTCAGCTGTTCATTTGAAATAACCGGCGGGAGAGCGCAGCACAGAACGGGAAAGCCGGCGGTGAAGTCTTTTCACTGCCGGCTTCCCCGTCAGGGTCCTTCGCTCCCTGCTCCTTGGTGCTGCGCTTCCCGCCCAGTCCTAACTTACGATCGGGATGTGAGGTGGCGAGGGGAGCGGAGGATTGGGCTGGAGGCTGCGGGGAAGCAGTATGTGGCTGTGTGATTGTTTAGAAGCCGGAGGCTTTTTACCGCCCGCCGGCTTTTACCGCCCGCCGGCTTTTTACCGCCCGCCGGCTTTTACCGCCCGCCGGCTTTTTACCGCCCGCCGGCTTTTTACCGCCGCCGGCTTTTTACCGCCCGCCGGCTTTTACCGCCCGCCGGCTTTTACCGCCCGCCGGCTTTTAAACAACAGGAGAATTCTCTCACGCTGGGATGGCATTCTGAGGACAGGCTGGATCGCAGCTGAGCGCTGCCATCCAGCTTGTCATCCTTCAGAGACACTGCAGAGCGCAGGCATTATGGGAACTTCCGATTCCGGTATCCGATATGTAAAAGTATCGGAACTCTGTATCGGAACTCCGATACCGCAATATCGGCCGATACCGGTATTACAGTATCGGAATGCTCAACACTACTGGTCGTTCAATTATCCTCCTATCTCATAGATTCTATATAGCTAATTGGAGAAATTTGTTTGACACTGGACGTATCAGCCCAGCGTCGGACTGGGGTGCCTAGGGTCCACCAAAGTAACTGACTCCAAGGGCCCACTCTAAATTTCAACGCTCAGGCTAGGTACACCTGTGCTTTGTAGCAGGGGTGGACACAGACTGTAGTGGGCCCCTGTGCAAGAAATTTTTGGGGGCCCCCCTGCCTTCATAAGGCAACAAAGTTATGTAAACATATCCCCCCCCCATGTTCAGCTCTCATCCCCCTCATGTTCAGCTCTCATCCCCCCCATGTTCAGCTCTCATCCCCCCCATGTTCAGCTCTCATCCCCCCCCATGTTCAGCTCTCATCCCCCCCATGTTCAGCTCTCATCCCCCCCCATGTTCAGCTCTCATCCCCCCCATGTTCAGCTCTCATCCCCCCCATGTGCATCTCTCACCCCCCCATGTGCATCTCTCACCCCCCCATGTGCATCTCTCACCCCCCCATGTGCATCTCTCACCCCCCCATGTGCATCTCTCACCCCCCCATGTGCATCTCTCACCCCCCCATGTGCATCTCTCACCCCCCCATGGCATCTCTCAACCCCCCCATGTGCATCTCTCACCCCCCCATGTGCATCTCTCACCCCCCCCATGTGCATCTCTCACCCCCCCCATGTGCATCTCTCACCCCCCCCATGTGCATCTCACCCCCCCCATGTGCATCTCTCACCCCCCCATGTGCATCATCTGCATCTCTCACCCCCCCATATGTGCATCTCTCATCCCCCCCCCCCATGTGCATCTCTCATCTCCCCCCCCCATGTGCATCTCTCATCCCCCCACTCCTAGTTAATTAATTGTATTTAAAAAAATAAAACTTGTTATACTTACCCCCACGCGATCCCTGCAGAATCCTGGCGCTCGTCCAAGTCGCTGCCACCAGGTTCTCCTGACGTTCGGCCATGTGACGGCGCCACATACATAGCCATCAGCTTTTGTTTTGGCCAAAAGATTTTTAAAGCCACACCACGATAAGGTAGACTCTTCGGGCCCGGGCCCTACTCTAACCTATTAAAATTTTCTTAAAATATCCAATACTCTTTTTAGATATTTTTATTTAGTTTTCTTTAAGGGAATGTGTCATATACATTTTTTTTTAAAATGACCCAATAATACCACATACAGGGAATACCGCCACACCATGACCAGACCACATATTACCACAACATAGTGACCGAATAATACCACACAGAAGGGAAAAAACTGCCACACCATGACCAGACCACATATTACCACCACATTACTAATATTACCATAAGTGTCATTATACACGGGAGCTCTATACATGGTATGTATAATGTAAGTGTCCAGGTAATCTAGTGATCACCAGTGACATTATACACAGGAGCTCTGTATATAGTGTCAGTGTACTGGTAATACAGTGATCACCAGTGACATTATATGCAGGAGCTCTGTATATAGTGTACAGGTAATACAGTGATCACCAGTGACATTATACACAGGAGCCCGGTACATAGTATATAGTGTAAGTGTACACCCCATCATCATTTATCATTTACTCTCCCCCACCCCACATTCATTATGTGCAGCTCTTTATCCCCCTACTGCCAATTCCCCCATGTGCAGCTCATTTTCTCCCCCCATGTGCAGCTCATTTTCTCCCCCCGTGTGCAGCTCATTTTCTCCCCCCGTGTGCAGCTCATTTTCTCCCCCCGTGTGCAGCTCATTTTCTCCCCCCGTGTGCAGCTCATTTTCTCCCCCCGTGTGCAGCTCATTTTCTCCCCCCGTGTGCAGCTCATTTTCTCCCCCCGTGTGCAGCTCATTTTCTCCCCCCGTGTGCAGCTCATTTTCTCCCCCCGTGTGCAGCTCATTTTCTCCCCCCGTGTGTGCAGCTCTCATCTCCCCCCCCGTGTGCGCAGCTCTCATCTCCCCCCCCGTGTGCGCAGCTCTCATCTCCCCCCCCCGTGTGCGCAGCTCTCATCTCCCCCCCCCGTGTGCGCAGCTCTCATCTCCCCCCCCCCGTGTGCGCAGCTCTCATCTCCCCCCCCCCCCCCCCGTGTGCGCAGCTCTCATCTCCCCCCCCCCCGTGTGCGCAGCTCTCATCTCCCCCCCCGTGTGCGCAGCTCTCATCTCCCCCCCCCCCCCCATGTGCGCGCCTCTCTCATCCCCCTCCCCCACATGTGCATCTCCGATTCCCCCCACTCCTAGTTAATCGTATTTTAAAAAAAATAAAACTTGTTATAGTTACCCCCATGCGATCCATGCAGAATCCTGGCGCTCGTCCAAATCGCTGACACCAGGTTCTCCTGACATCCGGCCATGTGACGGCGCCGGACATGACCGGAAGTCAGGGGAATCATGAAGGCGCTGAGATGTCCCAGACCAGGCGCTTGGCATGGGGCCGGGGGCCCTATGAGGAGAGAGATGCACAAGAGGGGGGCCCCCAACGGGGCTCCGAGAGGGCCCCTACCGGCCGGGCACCATACTGGAGTCAGGGCAGTCATGCCCTGATGGCGGCGAGGCTGGAGGGGCCCCCTCTCCCTCGGGGCCCCCGTTCAATGTACCGGCTGCACGGGCGGTAGTTCCGCCCCTGCTTTGTAGTATTTGTTAAAAGGCTCAGTTGTAAGTTTCATTATATTTACTAGATGAACAGGTACAACATGCTGCACGTTTTTTTTTTCTGCTAAAAAGATGGACACAACAAAGACCTGATATTCAATTGGATCTGTCCATCTCCATTTTTGTCTATTATGTGACAGATCAATTTTTTAGTTTCATTTTTCTGTTACTATAACATTACAAAAAAAACACAACTTAATTCTTATTTGATCCTAGCTATACCTGTTCACTTTTAGGCCTTCAAGATTAATTTTTTTTTTTTTTTTAGTTTTCCAGAGTCCTTTCTTTTTTTATTTTAAGTTTCTAAAAGGGCTCGATTTGGTTAATGCCGTCAACAGAGGGTGCACTCATTTAAGGGGGTTGTCTATTACTCCATAGGCTCAGGGACACAACAAAAAAAACCTGCACTTCTAGGGTGCACGCACACGTCTTTTAGACTTTGTCTTAGTGTTTTCAGAAACACATGGGAGGTGTTTTTCCTGAAGCGTCTTTTTTTTATTTTTATTTTTATTTTTTTTTTTAAATTGTGCATGTTAATAGTGAGCTTCTAGCTGATTTCTTGTAACCATTTTTCATCTTTGAAAACCTAAAGCGGTTAGAAGAAGCTGAAATGGTGAACTTATGCACAGTCATTTTTACATTGCTTATTTGATACTTTTTTGCGTGTATGTTTTTTCTAATGAAAATAATCCTTTAAAAGACAGTGTCTACGTAACCTTACTCACTCTATTGGGGTCCAGTGGCAGTGATGCCTCTTGCCACTGCTCTCGCCTTTGCTGATTGGCTGCAGCAGTGACTTCATGTCTACAGTGCTAAAATCTATCACCGAGCTCAGTGTCTTGTGATAACTATATCAGATGAGTTCAGTGATTGACTACAGCGCTGCAGACACAACTTCACAGCTGCAACCAATCAACAAACATACAGAGATACTCAGTTTTGTGGGTTTTTTTATACACATGAGCTTGTGACATAACTTTTTGAAATGGGACAACCTTTTTAATTACTTTTATAAAACTAATTTGGGTGTGGGGAGGTGGTACATTTTTTTTTTTTGCTATTAATTTATTCTGCATATAAACCTGCCAGATTTTTTTTAAAAGGTACGTGTTTTTGCATTTTGTTGTGCTTTTTGCTAAAGCATATATGCTTTTTAATGTCTGACTTTATCACTAACAATTTCACACGTATACACATTCACTTATTCACTTAAATGCAGGCCTTATACACTGTATATTTATAGTGTATATATGTTCATTTGAGAACCATGTGCTGGGTGCTTTCTCTCTCCCTCCCCCATCATATACAGAGACTCCTGGGGAATGAGAGAGGAAGGGAAGAGATCCACCCAGCACATGGTTCTCTTATGCTGCTGTCTGAGCCTCTGATCCCCACCCTACTTTATACCAGGCAATGCAGGAGCCAACAGTAAGTAAGTTAAGGCGCGCTCAGCTTTTCTCCCCTCTATTGATGGGCGGGACGCAGCTTAAATCGGGCATGCAGCTTATGTGCTCTGCATGCTGAGAAGAGCGAACCTGTTGGAGTCAAAGGCCCACTTGGGGATCCCCCAATTTCCCCGTGGGCCAGTCCGAACCTGTATCAGCCCTATATTCATATATAGACCATGTATTGGTTCTTCAAGTTATAGATTATTATACTGTTCTACAGCCAAATTATTTCAGATGAAAACAGTTGAACTTAACTAATTTTGCGATGCTGAAAAAGAATACGCTTAAATTTGCTAATTTTCAAGATACAGGGGAGGTTGTAATTACTTATGAGAAGAGATGAGAGAACCTTTAAAGGTTCAATTAGTTTCATATTGGCAGACACTATGTAAAGTGGCATTAATTGACCCACAGCACACCTTTTATAATGGCACAGCAATCAGCCATGGGCCATGCATGAGGCATCGGGGTCTGGGCCAGCATTTACAGCTTTGAATTGAACTTCAAAATAAGATGAGCTGGGTGAGGGATCGGTGTAGGTCTGCTGTGCTGGGAGCCCTGATACCACATGCAAGAGCCCAAGCTGACTTTCTGTTAAGTCGCACTCTCTATTTTACTTTCTTAATTTTTTTTTACATAGTGCCAACATATTCCGTAGTGCTTTACATACATTATCAAAGCTGTCCCCAATGGAGCTCATAATCTAAATGTACATTCCCTATCAGTATGTCTTTGGAGTGTGGGAGGAAACTGAAGGAAACCTACGCAAACACAAGGAGAACATACAAAGTCCTTGCCGATGTTGACCTTTGAACTCAGGACCCCAGCGCTGCCAGACTGCAGTGCTAACCACTCAGCCACCGTGCTGCCCACGCTCAGAGGGCAAAAAGGTCAGTTTCATAGAGTAGTATTGGTACAAAAATCTAAGTATAGTAACAAAGGTAGTTGACAAAGTAAGTGGGAGGCCTACTGCTATAGGCAACACACATGCAGGAGACTCAACCACAAGTCTCCACATTTAAAAAAAATTAGTGGCAGGCACCAGCAAAGTAACATCAATTTCACCAGAGTAAAGCTATTATAATAGGGCATTGACACCCCTTATGTGGCGCCCGTGTCTATAGTGCTACAAAATGCCTGCATGTGTAATATAATTATCTGTATTGCCAGTTATGGTGAGGGTAAGTTGTCTGCTGTTATCAGTTATCATTGCATCCACACATTGTTACCCGATCCCTTACTTTAGGACTGTGCACTTTATCCTAAACCAGGAAGTTGTGCACAATCCCTCAAAGAGGGGAGGAGGTGTTTCTGTAGTTGTAGTGTGAGGAAGAAGAAAATAGCATCACAGGGATAGCAGGCACAGCTTTCTTAGAGAAGTAATTGCAACTGGTACTGGGGGACTGCAATGACCATTATCTTTCGGAAACCATCTGTATCCACCAGGTGGAAAGGCAGCATTTCTGTGGCCAACAGATGGGAGATTGTGGAGTTCAACCTCTTAGTTTCATCCTACACATGACAAGGCTATCTTTTATGTGACCACAACTGCGGGACCGAGGGCTGGCTGCTGTGCTGACAGAGGGTGGAGTAGGGTGAACACAACAAACTGCTGGACTGGAGTGAGGTGCAGGCGGAGATGTTATGGTGGGATGAGAAAGATGTGATGCGCTTGATGAAGCAAAAACAGCAGGCATGTCCACTTCCATTACAGCTGATGGGTAGTGTTCGCCGAACTGTTCGTCGAACACCTTCGAACACCGTTAAAACCAATGGCAGGCAAACAAAAACACATAGAAACACATAGAAAACACCTTCAAAGGTGTCCAAAAGCTGACAAACTGCTCAGAAGACATAACTAACAAATGGAAAAGTGACAAGTACATATAGTCATGCGAAAAGAAAAGAGGTGGAGGAGTAAAAGGAGGGGGAGACACAGATATAGGCATGTCATGCCCTTCTAAAATCCAAAAAGTGAGAAGCTGACACGGCCAGTCCGCTCCTGCCCGTGCCACCTCCGCATCGCCGGGTTTGTGCCAGAGCCGCGGTGAACCCTGACGGCCAGCCCCCCTCTCCCAATACTGGTGCCTGTCCGCTGGTGGGTCGAGCGAGCCCCCCTGTGGTGGAGGCAGCTCTAAGCTTTTTAATTTAAATTGTCTCTCTAATTTGAATGAATACACTTTAAATCCATTTACAAGGATCTATTGAAGGGCAAGTCTCATGCCAGCAGCCACGTAATTCCAGCTCCAGTAGCGTCCACTAAAGCTGCTGCAGTTAAAAAGCTTTTATAAGGATCGAGCTCGGCTGTCCACCGCAAGGCATCCTACTGCCAGTCCCAGCCCCTATGCCTTGGGGTGCCTCCTGATGCTCTTCACTGAGTATCCCGTGGTCCCGAAGCATTTCCTTTGAAAAAATTAAGTGTCCAAACTACAGGTGGTGTAGCTTGCTTAACAGCCGGGATAATCCGCTGACTAGCAGACACTGCTACTAGGCACAAAGTATTTCCTGGGCTAGATGCAGTTAAAAATTTGTAATTAGATACTCTCGTTGGATGCTGCATTCCATAGAGTCTCCTGGCACGCCATATATGATTCTCTTAAAAAGCTTGGGGTAGGGGTCTAGGGGACCCTTTTATAGCCAAAATCACGGCCCTGTATCGCAATACGTCACCTAGGCTGAAGATAAATGGAACTGTAGCACCCGGAGGGCTCGGTTGCTACAGAGGTATTGCACCTCACCCAGAGGTGTGATATCTCACTCTCAGGTAAGGATGGAGTGTGGATCACCTGCATGCATTACACCACATTGCCGTGGGGCAGGGCGACCAATATGCCCCTGAGATGGGCACGACAGTCCCTGTCCCTGGCTGGAGTGGGGGGAGGGAACACTGAGGAAGGGGAACCCTGTAGTGCAGGAGCAGGGAGGAAGCAGTTCCTGGGTGCATTGAGAAGGGAGTATAAAAGGTGGGCACCATCTTAGTTCAGTGCAGAGAAGTCTGAGCAGAAGTGGCAGGTAGCAGGGGCTCTGCATGAGCTCTGCTCCGGAGGCGGGCCTAGTAACAGAGGCCCAGGCCTGGAAGAGGGAGAAGGAAGGAAGAGGAGCGGAGAAGGCTCCAGGAACGAGGAATGAAGGGATCCCAGGGGTGCGGACGGGCGAGTCGCCACCGCACGCCCGAATCCACCTGCGTGGAGGGGTCAGGCCAAAGGGGGAGACCGGTCCCAGAAACTAGTGGAGGCAGGAAACGACCCTCAGCTAGAAACAGGAGGCTGTGACATTTTATGTGGCGCAGCCCCTCGCTACACCCGTTAGGAAGGCACCACATAGGGTCAGGGAAACTGGCGCCAAGTTTACCAAGAGGAGGCCCAAGGCAGCCGGACAGAAGGGTTGGTAAGAAAGGCCAGACAAAGGACACACAAAGGGGGTCCTGTGAAGCGCTCCAAAGTTATCTGGGAGTTGTCTGAGCCCCTCACCTGGTGAGCACAGTACGACGTGGGCAGCCGTTACCTGCAGACGTGGTCTGGATAATAAGAACTGTGAGTAAAGGCCCTGGACTGCATCACTGACTCCGTGTCGTTACTGCTGCTGCCCTGCACCATCACCCCCATCCTCCGCATACACTGCCCTGAGGCTATAGTCCTCCCGTGGGGAGTTATGCTACGCTCTGCTGCACCCACAACACCAGCCTCAGCGGTCTGCCCTGCAGCGGCGGTTCACTCTGACCGCAATCCACGGGTGGCGTAGTCGGACATTTAAACATCAAAACCACATAAATAGTTCCGCCACTGGTTTGACCACCCTGAGCCACGGAACCGGGTCGCCGCCACGAAGACTACAACCACCAGCATCCACCAAAAAGGGTCCGGCTCCGGGTGTCCCAAGGCCAGGGGGTGCATCAGAACATTTTCATCACCTTTCACAATCACCAATGGGACAAGGCAGGGATGTCCTCTGTCCCCTCTCTTATACATCCTAGTGACGGAGCACCTGCTCTCATCAATTCGCCATAACCCCAATATTAGGTGGATTGAGGTGGGAGGCACGGAGTACAAGTGCTCTCTATTTGCTGATGATGTCCTAGTATATATCACTCAATCACATATATCCATCCATGCTGTTATGGCTGAAATAGATCACTTTGTTACATGGTCAAATTTTAAAATCAATGCAGCGAAGTCTGAGGCCCTCGATGTCTCCCTCCCCAAATCCATATAGGATTCCATCCAGTCCAACTTTTCCTTTGCCTGGCCCTCACAGGGTATCAAATACTTAGGAATTCCTATTCATAGAGACCTCTCCCATCTATGTTATCTTAATTTTGGGCCCTTTATTGAACAACTCCATACAGACCACGGTTGGCAAGTTAGAACTGTAAGATTCACTACGTGAACCACTGGTGTTTTGTGGAAAAGCACATGTACACTGCGTTCCAAATTATTATGCAAAAAGTGTTTAGGAGTGATAAGGGAAGAATTTGTTTGTTTGTCAGTTAAACTCATTGATGGTGATGTGTGTCAGGGCTCTTTATATCACTGTAAGCAATTGCAGACACCTGTGCTAATTAGTTTGGCAGGTGTGTCCAATGAAAGGCAAGACTACTTAAGAAGGCTGTCTCACATTATTAAGCAGCCTACATTTTCTGCCAAAATGGGAAAGAAAAAGGATGTGTCGGCTGCTGAGAAGCAACAAATTGTGGAGTGTTTAGGTCAAGGCATGACTACAATCAACATTGTGCGATGATCAGGATGAAGTGTCTTGGCAATCAAGAAGTATGTAGCTGATTCACAGTACACACGTGTGCGTGCTGATAAGGGCAAATTGAGGACTCTTTCCTACAGGCAATTACGTCAGGTTGAAAGAGCAGCGGCAAAAAAGCCTTGTCATAGCAGCAGACAAGTTTTTGAAGCTGCTTGTGCCTCCAACGTCCCCCGAACAACAAGATGCAGGGTCCTTCAGAGGTTTGCAGCTGTGCATACGCCATCCTGTCGACCTCCTCTATCCACTTCACACAAGCAGAAACGGCTCCAGTGGGCCAAACATTACATGAAGACTGATTTCAAAACTGTTTTGTTCACGGATGAGTGCCGTGCAGCGCTCGATGGTCCAGATGGATGGAGTGGAGGATGGCTGGTTGATGGACACCCCACGCAAACACGGCTACAGCGCCAACAAGGAGGAGGTGGAGTAATGTTTTGGGCTGGAATCATGGGGAGAGAGATTGTCGGCCCCTTTAGGATCCCTGAAGGCGCTAAAGATGAACTCCATAATGTATGTGGATTTTCTCAAACAGCACTTCCTGCCATGGTTCAAGAAGAAGAACTGTGTATTTCACAGTAAGATCATTTTTCTGCATGATAATGCACCATCTCATGCTGCACATAAAACATCTGCATCTCTGGCTGATATGGGCATAAAAGGGGACAAACTTATGGTGTGACCCCCATGCTCCCCTGACCTCTACCCCATTCAGAACCTTTGGAGCATCATTAAAAGGAGTGTCTATGATGGTGGGAGGCAGTTCACATCTAAGCAACAGCTCTGGGAGGGTATTCTGTCCTCATGCAAAACAATTGAAGCAGAAACCATCCAAAACCTGACAAATTCAATGGACGAGAGAGTTCAGAAGCTCCTTTCGGACAAGGGGTCCTATGTGAAAATGTAACATCACCTAGAATAAAGTTTTGAGTTGAAAACTGTTTGATTTCAGTTTCTAACAACCTGCTAATGCTTATAATTTCAAAAATGACCATTTTTTTGGTCTTTATTAAAATGAAAAGGTTGATCGAAAAGTTTGGGGGATCTAAGAGTGTGGCAACCCAGTAGTCATGATTACTTCGAATTCTGACAATATGAGGGTCATGTTGCAGGTAGTGCAGCAAGAAGGCACTTATGTGTCTTGCGCATCTCGGAGCCCCAAAATTATTTTCCAGTCAAGATACAGATAAACATGATTAGTAATTTTAAATCTGGTGGAGCTTATTATAGATGGCCTAATAAAATCAGTGCTGCACACTGCTACAAAGCCCAAATTATTTTCCAGCCAAGATACAGATAAACATGATTAGTAATTTGAAAGCTTAAAATGGTTGGTAGGGTGATTTTAACCAATCATCAAGCTTTTACTCTCCCCAGGATGACACAGGGGTAGAAAAGTCGTTTCGGATCCATGATTTGTTCATCTTTATGAACGTGAGTCTGTCTACATTATCAGTGGAGAGCCGCGTGCGCTTATCTGTCAGCACACCACCAGCAGCGCTGAACACACGTTCAGACAGAACGCTGGCTGCGGGTCATGACAAGATCTCCAAGGCGTAAGTGGCTAGCTCCGGCCATTTATCCAGATTGGAAGCCCAAAAAGAGCAAGGGTCCAGTGACACAGTCGTGGCTTCAATGTTTACTTGGAGATACTCCTGTACCATCGTCTCTAGGCGTTGACTATGTGTCAGACTTCTTGTCTCCTGTGGCCTTGCAAAGGATGGGCTAAAAAAGTGGTGAAATGATTCCGCAAAATTGATGTTACCAGCA
Organism: Phyllobates terribilis; assembly: GCF_046119375.1. Classification (NCBI taxonomy): domain Eukaryota; kingdom Metazoa; phylum Chordata; class Amphibia; order Anura; family Dendrobatidae; genus Phyllobates; species Phyllobates terribilis. Next base: position 10,183,257 of record NW_027362782.1, read on the forward strand.
GATACTATGGTTCTGTTACGGTTTGAGTGCTGAACACTCGACGGTCCCACGGTTGGCAAGTTGGAACTGTGAGATTCACTACGTGCACCACTGGTATTTTGTGGAAAAGCACATGTAAGATTCTGCAACAGTCTCTGCTGATACTCCTGCATGCGTGCATCCCTTTCTATGGCAGGAATAATTTCTGCAAATTTACTTTTGTACCGGGGATCTAACAGTGTGGCAACCCAGTAGTCAGGATTATTTCTAATTCTCACAATTCGAGGGTCATGTTACAGGTAGTGCACCAAGAAGGCACTCATGTGTGTTGCGCATCCAGGAGCACCAAGTCCCTGTTGTGTTGGTGGCGAGGTAACAATCATGCTTCCTTCCTCTGTCCTCTCCCCCCAACCTCGCACAACAGAAATGTGATCAAGGTCTCCCTCATCTGATGAGTCTTCCATCAGTTCGTCCTCCACTTCTTCCTGGGCTCCTGCACCTTCCTCACTAGTTTGGCTGCTACCATGCGCCCTGGTAAAACCATCTCCCCCACCCTCACATGCCTGCCGCCTTGGTGCTGCCGACCGTCTGGACCTTGCAGATGTTAGCCCTTCCGCATACAACTCCTCCATTCTCTACTTCCTCCACCTCCTCTTGTGCCACCACCTGACTCCGAATTCTGTTTAACATGTGCTCCAGCATGTAAATCACCGGAATAGTCATGCTGATAATGGCATCGTCAGCACTAAACATCTTCGTCGCCATTTCAAAACTGTGCAGAAGGGTGCATAGATCCCTGATCTGAGACCACTCCTCCAGCGTGATTTGCCCCACCTCTGGATCTCGTTGGCCCAGGCTATACGTCAGAATGTATTGCACCAGGGCTTGTCGGTGCTGCCACAGTCGCTGCAACATGTGCAGAGTTGAATTCCACCGGGTAGGCACATCGCATTTTAGCCGGTGAAGTGGCAGGCCCAACGACTTCTGTAGAGATGTAAGTCGCTGAGCTGCGGGATGCGAACGGCGGAAGTGAGCACACAGCGACCGTGCCCTCTGCAGAAGGCCATCTAGTCTGGGATAGTGGGCTAGAAATTGCTGGACAACCAGGTTCAACACGTGAGCCATACAAGGCACGTGTGTGACATTGCCCCGGCGAAGGGCCGCACCCAGGTTTGCAGCATTGTCGCACACGGCCTTCCCTGGTTTCAGGTCCAGTGGAGACGACCATTCATGAAATTGGTTCTCCAGAGCTGACCACAACTCCTCAGCTGTGTGACTCACATTTCCCAGACATTTCAATGTAAAAACCGCCTGATGACGTTGAGCCCTACTGCCAGCATAGTAAGGAGGTGTGCAGGATCCCTTCTGCGCAGTTAGAAAGCTTGTGGCATGACCAGACAGGCTTTGGGTGCAGGTGGAAGACCGAGAGGAGGTTGAGGAGGCAGAAGCAGTGGAGGAACTTTGACATAAAGATTGACGCACAACTCGTGGGGACGGCAAGACTTGGACAGCAGCCCCTTGTCCTGCTGTCACCATAGTTACCCAGTGCCCAGTCAGCGACATGTAACGCCCCTGTCCATGCCTACTCGTCCAAGTGTCTGTGGTGAAATGCACCCTGTCACACACAGAGTTTCTCAAAGAAGCGGTGATGTTGTGTGCGACATGCTGGTGGAGCGCAGGCACACCTTTCTTTGAGAAGTAGTGCCGACTGGGCATCTGGTACTGGGGCACTGCGACGGACATAAGGTCTCAAATCCTCTGTGTCCACCAGGCGGAAAGGCAGCATTTCTGTAGCCAAGAACTTGCAGATGGTGAAATTCAACCTCTTAGCTTTCTCATGGCTAGGAGGAAATGGTCTTTTACTTGTCCACATCTGAGGGACCGAGGGCTGGCTATTGTGCTTAGACGGGGTTGATAAGTGTGTCCCCGGCAAACTGCCGGTCTGTGAGGAAGATGCAGGCGGACATGTTAGGTTGCCTTGATCCAAAGGTGGTGCTATCGATGTCAGACAGCGCTTAACACCAGCTGGTGTTACCACCTCCAAAGAAAATGATGACCTGCCAATCACGCTGGCTGTTGCGGGTAAAGAGGTGGCAGGTCTGCGCCCCAAAACAGGTGTGACTGCTGTCCCCCCAGTCACAGAGGATGAAGAGGCCGCAGATGCACAAGATATGGCAGACGGTGGTTGGCCCGGCCGGCTAGGCCGCATTGTAGCACACTGAGCTTCCCACTGCAACTTATGCTTCATGTCCATGTGCCGGTTCATGCATGAAGTACTCAAACTATGTATTTTTTGGCCTCTACTTAGCTTTTGCTGACAAATGTTACAGATAACACGAGTTGGGTCATCTTTATCGATCTGAAAAAATGCCCAGGCTATGCAAGGCTTAGCACCCATGCGACCTGAAGAGCCACCACGACTTGTGGTGAGAGGCAGAGTTGTGTTTGAGGATGCAGTTGTTGATGTGCTTCCAGTACTACGTCTCTGTCCAGGAAGGCGCAACCTGACCTCGTCGTCACTAGCATCTTCCTCCACCTCCTCTGCTGACCTCATCTCTTGGCTGACTGTGGGTTGACAGTAAGTGGGATCTCCAACCTCCTCCTCATCACCCTGTGCGTTACCACACCCGTCGTCCTCAGAGCCAACCTGTTCCTGCCCTGACAAAAAACTAAAGTTGTCGCTCCAATCAGGTATTTGAGTCTTATCGTCTTCCTCATTGTCTCCACCAACAGGAGTTAGTTTGGGAATGAGGGTCTACATTATGGTCAGAACCTTCTGCGTCTGGTCCTGGATCCGACTCATAAAGATTCTGGGCATCAGTGCAGATCATTTCCTCGTCTGGATTCACAGAAGCGCTGGAGTCGACCTCTGATTCCCAGGCTATAGTATGAGTAAACAGCTCTGCAGACTCAACCATCTGTTCTACCTCATACTCAGACGGGCAGCTGGAGATTTGGGAGCTGTGAGGAAGCAAGTGCGATTGGGGTGACACCTTTGAGGACTGGAGTATTTGTGATGTTGAAGTTGATGTGGAGGAGAGCCCACTTAAAGGAGCTCTTGATATCCGTTGAAGCACCTGCTGTTTTTGTGCCTCATCTGGAATTTGTAGCGATTGGCGTGGCCGTAAGAAAGGGATCTTATCACATTGTCCGCTAAAAGAAGTAGACATTTTAGTTTGGCTGGAAGATGGTCTTTCTTCTGCAGATGTTACTGTTGCTTTAACACCTACCCCACGGACACAACCTTTTTTCCCCTTCCCAACACTCCTATTCCCCTTTCCACCAGCAGCAGGCCTTTTTCCACTCATTTTGGTGGTTAACTAATTCACAACTCTGGAGTTGTTTGCACAAAAAAACAATGGATGGGAACCGAGCAGAGCTGAGTGGCCAAACTGTGGTATTAGGCCAAAACTATTGGCTGGGTTAGATGCAGAAAAAAATTATATTCAATTTGCAACCTGATGGAGGTCAGTATAGATGGACTAATACAACAAGTCCCACACACAGCTAGAAGCCCAATATTTTTTCAGAGGTAGATGCAGAAAAAAATATATTCAGTTTGCAACCTGATGGAGGTCTGTATAGATGGATTAATAGAACAAGTCCCACACACAGCTAGAAGCCCAATATTTTTTCAGAGGTAGATGCAGAAAAAAATATATGCAGTTTGCAACCTGATGGAGGTCAGTATAGATGGATTAATAGAACAAGTCCCACACACAGCTAGAAGCCAAATATTTTTTCAGAGCTAGATGCAGAAAAAAATTATATTCAATTTGCAACCTGATGGAGGTCAGTATAGATGGACTAATAGAATGATGCTATGCCCAAAAGATTTTACTTCACTAGGTGCAGTAAAAAAATTGGTATTCTATACACAGGTGGTATATCTTGCAACACAGATAGGCTACTCCACTGACTAACACACTCTGCAATAGGCCAAAAAGGATTAGCTTTGCTAGATTCAGCCAAATGCTGTGAAAAAAACTTGCACAGCACTGGCACAGACCTGCCTGGCAAAAACTGATTGGAACTGATGTAACCTAGTCCTGAAAAGGACTCCAATTACAATTAGTCTTTACTCCCACAATCTATCTATTTAAGAGCACAGACCTGCCTGATAAAAGTCGTAGGAAATGCTGTAACCTAGTCCTTAAAAGGACTGCAATCACAACTATTCCCTACTCCAAGCTATCTGTAGATTTGTGCGAAAATTGGCTTGAAATTAACAAGGTATAGCGCACACAGCAACAGCGGTGCCGTCTAACACGCAGCTGCAGCAGTGAGAAAATGGTGGCGACGGGGAAAATGGCTTGGTCTTATAGGGCAAGGACATGTGACATACACTGCCAATGACACATGCCCTTGCTTGTGTGAAAAAAAGCACTTCGCTCCGTGTGTGCGCTGCTGATAGGCTGACAGATTGCACCTCCCCACTGCAAATGCGGGAAAGAGAAAAAAAAATGGAGATCTTCATTGTTCCTGCAGAGATCCATCCCCTGCCCCTCCCCCCACCCCGCTGTACACTCAAACTGCGTATTAACATTAATTTTCATCATTACTGAGAAAAAATCCAGTTATGATTTTGGTGCACGAACAGTTATCGAACATAACCTCGAACAGCCGAATTTTTCTCAAATTGTTCGTGTTCGCCGAACGGCTCGAACACCGCCCAAAACAGCTCGAATTTGAGATTGGCGAACAGTTCGAGTAGAACAACGCTCATCTCTACTGATGGGCTCTTACTCAGCTGACTGGAGCTGGTAAACAAGTGGAGGTTCTACGGCCGGAGACCTGTGTGACAACACTTGGCGCAGTGACGGAGGAGGAAAAAGAAGCAGATGTGGTTGGTGAGGCCCACTGGTCAGCATTTTATCACAGTGAGCTTGTCAGACTAACGCATGTTGATCACGCACTTGACGATTCATGCATGTAGTAGTGAAATTATTGCAATTTTATTCGTACTCCCATGACAGCACCACGGGGGAGAGAGGATCCGCCCATCAAGGACAGGAAACCTACAAGTTAAAAATGGCGGCACCTCTCTCCCGCCTCAGTTTAGGTTTCCTGTCCTTGATGGGAGACCTATCAGGCTTACCTGCAGGATGAAGAGAAAAGGTCTCCTACCCCAGATGGAATAGACAGGGCTGGGGCGGTGAAGTTCCTGCCCTAGTCAGTCCTGAACTTATGGAGACGCCACGGCAGGGCTCATTGGGGAACCTCCATGTGCGTTGCGGTCAGCGTGACATCCCCTCTTGTGGAGGTGGATGGTCCGCTATGTGTGGGTCCGCATGCGGGCAACCCCCCCCCGCTATACTATACAGGAGATTTGGGCCGCGCCAGCGGGGGAACGTGTCAGGTGTGGCCCTATGACGTATTTCTGGTGCGCCGGAGCCTTCCGGAAGTGGGCAAGGCTCGTGCGTGGCCAGGAAGTATGGGACCGCATGCGAGCGTGTACGCCGGAGCGGGAGCCTGTTCGCCGCTGACGAGGGGCGTCCCGCCAGTGCTGCTGGGAGGCAGTGATTAGCTCACCTGGATGAGGGGGAGGTTCCTTGCGGGGACCCACCACACAGGTACCAGGTATGGCCAGTATGAAAAAGACCTGGCAGCATACAGAGGTGCTTCCCAGCACATTGTTTTCTTTTGGCAACGTGGGAGATTCGCAGGAGGAGATTTCACCTCAGCAAGAACAACTGCTGCAGGAGCAGCCCTCTGGGGAGCCCTCACAACAGGCGGTGCAACGTCGTTCCTGGTCTGGGTCCAATCGTTTGACTAGGAAGTTCACCGCAAAAAGCAGGAAGGAAGGTCCCTTTGTCCGGCGTAATCCTCCGCCAGTTAATAAGGCTTCCTCTGCTTCTACGGTACCACATATTCCAGGGGGTAAGTGGAATCTTCGCGAAAATTCTACAAATTCTTCTTCTACTTCTCTGTCTATAATTGTTTCAGAGCAAGAAATGTTCATTTAAATCAAAACCTAAGGAATGTGCCCTATGCAGCAATCCGCTCCCTGATGCATATATTAAAAAATTGTCAACCTTGCATTGACAAGGTGATGACGGAAGAAACCCCGGGGTTTTCCTTAGGTCTAAAAACTTTAATTGAAGAAAAGATAGACCAGGCTTTGTGAGGGAATTCTGAGCCCAGGCACTCTCTTCAGGACCCTCAGCCAGTCTGACTCTGATATCTCAGACGTTTCCTCCTCTTCCCTCTCTTCCTCTAATAGCGAGTCTGATAGACCATGTTTTCCTCTGCATGAGGTTGATGCCTTGGTGAAAGCTGTCCTGACTACCATGGGCATTGTGAACAGAAGACAAGAAAAATCTTTGGAGGATGTAATGTTTGGGGGATTAGGTCAGAAAAAGAAGAGATGTTTTCCCATGAACACTAAAATTAAAGATCTCATTGATAGAGAGTGGCAAAAGCCAGACAGGAAGGGTAGCATTCCCCCCTCCTTAAAAAGGAGGTATCCGTTTTGATGATGCCGCAAGTTCCTCTTGGTCAAAGGCACCAAGGCTAGATGTTGCCATTGCTAAGGCATCAAAGAAGTCTCTCTCCCATTCGATGACATGGGAGCATTAAGAGACCCCCTGGACAGACGAGCAGATACCTTTTTGAAAGGTGCTTGGGAGACAGCTGCAGGAGCCCTGAAACCAGCAATTGCCGCCACCTGCACATCCAGAGCCCTGATGGTCTGGCTGGAACAACTAGACAACCAACTGAAGGAGGGTGCCTCCAGGAAGGAGATTATTTCTTCTCTCCCTCTAGTCCAGGGTGCAGCGGCCTTTCTGGCTGACGCGTCTGCGGACTCTGTTAGACTGGCAGCGAAATCATCAGCACTTTCAAATGCTGCTCGGAGAGCCCTATAGCTTAAATGCTGGCCTGGAGATGTACAAACGAAGTCTAGACTTTGTACAATTCCTCGTGAGGGGAAATATCTTTTCGGCCAAACCATGGATGAACTTTTTGAAAAAGCTGGAGATCCTAAGAAGGGGTTTCCGTCTGTATCTCTACCCTCTTTTAAGAAATCATTTCGGAAAAATAAGTTTGTCCGAAGAAGATTTTTTAGAGAACAGGAAAAATTCAAAGAAAAAGGTCGCAAAGGTAGAGGCCTACTCTTTGGTGGTTCTTCCAGAGATGAGCAGAAGCCAGGGGAATCACAATCGGCCCAGGTGGGAGGGAGATTGTCACTGTTTTTCCCGGCTTGGGATCGTATTTCACATAGCAATTGGATTCTGAGCCTAATTAGATTTGGTCTTAAATTTAATTTTAGAGCCATTCCTTAAAGAAAATTCATGATTATTCCCTCTAGTTCCTCCCCAGAGCAGCAGACTGCCCTCGTATCGGAGATTCAAGACCTAATAAAGAAAAACGTCCTGATTGAGGTTCTGAAAACAGAAGAGGGACACGGATTCTACTCCCCGCTCTTCCTGGTCCCCAAGCCAGATGGGTGCTTCAGGACAATCATGAATTTAAGATCCTTAAATAGCCTTCTTAAAATAGATACCTTTAAAATGGAATCATTAAAAACGATAAAATTCGTTTTCCCCCACTGTTATATGGTAGTCCTGGATCTTAGAGACGCTTAGTTATTACCATGTTCCCATTCATAAAGATTATCAGAAGTATTGAAGGGTGGCCATTGAAATAAGAGGGGTTGTTAGAGTTTTTACCAAACTAGTGGCAGAGGTTGTGGCCCATATAAGAGAAAAAGACATCGTAATATTCCCTTACCTAGATGATTTCCTGGTAGTGGGGAACTCCTTTGTACAATGCGAAGCCCACCTTCAAGTGACAATTTCTGTCCTAGAAGGCCTGTGTTGGTTTCTAAATCTGGAAAAATCAAAGTTGACCCCACAAAAGGCTCAACAGTTCCTGGGGTTCATTTTAGATTCAGAAAGAGTTATGCCATTTATAAGAAGAAAAGATTGCAAAAATGCAGGGCCTAGTAAAACATTGTATGGATAGACCCACTATGTCACTCCGTAAAGCCATGTCTTTATTGGGGAACCTGACCTCGTTTTACCGCGGTGCGTTGGTCCCAATTCCACTCAAGGACTCTACAATGGGATATATTATATAATGACTCAATTCTTTATGGACATCTAGACCAGGAGTTTACCTTGGCCCCTCGCTCCTTACAATTGGTGGTTGGTATACACTAATCTTTCTAGGGGAGTCCCTTGGGAAAGTAAACCTACTGCAGTCTTGACTACGGATGCAAGTGCTACAGGTTGGGGAGCTCATTTTGAAGGTAACTTAATTCAGGGGACCTGGTCAGAGAATGAGGTACAGTTTTCCTCAAATGTTAAGGAACTTTTGGCGGTTGATCATGCATTCAGTGGGTTCCTTGTCTATTTGCAGGGCCAGGAAGTCCGCATACTCTCGGACAATCAAGTCACAGTAGCTTATATAAATCATCAAGGGGGAACCCGTTCAAAAGACTTAATGAGAGTAGCAGACAGACTTCTTCAGAAAGCAGAAGATCATTTTCTATCCCTTTCTGCTGTACATCTAAGAGGAAAAGAGAACGTCAGAGCAGATTTTCTCAGCCGCAATTACCTAAGAGAAGGAGAATGGTCCTTGAACCCTCAGATATTCTCCAAGATTGTTGCAATGTGGGGTCTTCCAACAGTGGACTTGTTCTTGACCAGATACAATCGGAAGGTGGCAACGTTTTGTTCTCTAAACCCCAGAGAAAGGCCCTTGGCAGTGGACGCCTTCATGATTCCCTGGGAGTTTCCTTTGGCATATGCATTCCCTCCCATGGTCCTTCTTCCGTCAGTCATAAGGAAGATCAGGGCAGACAAAACCAGAATGATCCTCATATGCCCCTTTTGGCCCAAGAGGCCATGGTTCTCTTGTCTCCGGAGAATGTCAATATCAGACCCCTGGTTTCTTCCGGAGATTCCGGACCTTCTCACTCAGGGTCCGGTTTCTCATCCTCCAGCCAAAAATCTCCATTTAACGGCATGGAATTTAAAAGGGCACTGTTAACCAGCAAAGGGTTTTCCACAGATGTAGTAAACACTCTCCTATGTAGCCGAAAACCCGTTACTACCCACATCTATGCTAGAACTTGGAGGAAGTTCCTGTCCTTTTCAAAATTCAAAGCAGAGGATGGGGTTCCTATTGGGACGATTCTAGAATTTCTACAGCGGGGTTTAGATCAAGGCCTTACCACTAGTACATTGAAAGTACAAGTTTTGGCTTTAGGAGCATTATTTTCCTTCGATATAGTGGCTAATTATTGGATCGCATGGTTTATAAAAGCCTCTCTTAGGTGTAGACTTATTATTAAATCCAGATCCTCTCCCTGGGATTTAAACCTGATCTTAAATGCTTTGACTAACCCTCCCTTCCAGCCCCTAGATTCAGCCTCCAATAAAATTATTCTTCTCAAGACAGCCCTGTTAGTTGCCCTGACTTCAGTCAGAAGAGTGAGTGACATGCAGGCGCTTTCTATATCCCCACCATTTACTCGAATTCTGGATGATAGAATTGTATTAAGACCTGACCCAGCTTTTCTTCCAAAGGTAGTCTCATGATTTCATAGGACTGAAGAGATAAATCTTCCAACTTTTTGTTTTCCCCCTAAAAATCAGAAAAAGGAGAAGCTTCACACAATGGATGTTAGGAGGTACGAACTTAAATATCTGGAGGTCTCAGAGTTTTTGGAAAGATAGTTCCCTATTTATATGCCATCAGGAGGCTAGGAAAGGTTGTAAAGCTTCAAATGCTACAATTGCGAGGTGGATTAGAGAAGCCATCTCTCTTGCTTAATCTTCAGGAGATAAGGAAGTACCGGAGGGGTTGAGGGCACACTGTAACAGAGCAGTAGCAACCTCCTGGGCCGAGAAGATGGGGGTTTCCATCGAAGACATATGTAAGGCGGCCACCTGGTCTTCTCCCTTCACCTTCTATAGGCATTATAGGTTAGATTTGGGTGATTCCTCTGACCTCACCTTTGGGAGAAAGGTGCTTCAGGCTGTGGTCTCTCCCTAATTTCCTTTCGTCTCTGTAATTCTCTTGTGGTGCTGTCATGGGAGTACGAATAAAGCCTCAGTTACTTAGCGGTAGCGGGATTTTTCGGAGCCCATGACAGTACCCTTATATTCCCTCCCTACACTGGTGTTTTGCACCCCCATAGAGTTATTTTCCTTTTTTGCACCCTCGGGGGTAGTTAGTCATTTGGCTTAAAATGAATATTGTGTTTTTTGTCTTCTTGTAATTAACCTTGGCGGTCCTCTCATGCTCTGTTAACCTAAACTGAGGCGGGAGAGAGGTGCTGCCCTTTTTATTGTGCTGGCTTCCTGTCCTTGATGGGTGGATCCTCTCTCTCCCGTGGTGCTGTCATGGGCTCCGAAAAATCATGTTACCGGTAAGTAACTAAGGCTTTTCACTCTGAGTCTGTGTTTGCACAGTTGGTAGATAACATGAGTTAGGTCATCCTTTGCAGTCTCAAAAAAGGCCCAGGCTAGGCAACCCTTTCTGCCCCTGCAAGCTGCAGACCCACGACCGCTGCTGGCCACAGCCAAGGCTGAGGATGCAGTGCTAGTCGTGGTTGCATTACTCAGTGTCTGTGTGGTAGGCCGCAATGTAATCTCCTCATCTTCCTTCTCCTCCTCAGATGAGCTACTCAGCTACGTGCCTCTGGGCTCACACCAACTGGTATCGACAACCTCATCATCATCCTCTCTGTTATCTCATTCCTCGCCCTGAAAGTTACCCTTCTCTTCCAAACAGTACAGTCTGCATGTGCCTCATGTATCTAAGTCTCATCAGGATCAACACCCCCCCCCCCATGGGGGTTCACATCTGGTGATGGGGGTCAGGACTCTGCTCGGACCCTACTTTGTCCTGCCCCAGATCCAATATTTAAAAATGAATTGGTGCAGATGCTTTCCTCCTCTTGAGTCTTTGAATCTTTGGAGCAGACCTTTGATGCCAATGGCATAGAATGTGTGAACAGCTTTGCAGTCGCCCATCTGTGGTTCCCTACAGTCGGGCGGTTGGAGAGTTGTGACGCTGGGGAAACTAGGGTAATTGGGGTGCCACCTCTGTGGACTGTACTGCGTGTGATGTTGAGGTGCAGTAAGAGGAGAAGAGGCCACTTGATGCAGAGCTTGCCATCCACTGGAGCACATGCTCTTTCTGGCCCTTATCTACAAGGCGTACCGCTGTGTGGCTGCCAAAGAAAGGATAGCCTGTCCAGTAACAGTTGTCAGTTGTTTTTGGATAGGACGTGACTATGTTGGTTCGGTACAGCTTTCACTAACATAGCCACCCACCACACAAAAACCTTTAACACCAAACCTATTCCCACTTAGACCACAACCTCGCTTTTTTCCCACTCATGTTGGATGTACCCTTCCCCTTATTTAACCAGCTGTTTAACAAACAGCTCAGACTTGAGTCACCTGTCAGTAAATTACCAATCAGTATTTATTTGCTCAATTAGTGTTGCTGGAGCACGCCATTAGCAACCAAATATTTGATTTTGCACTGTAGAGCCATGGATACTGCAGAATCTCAACACAAAATAATTACAAGCTTAGATGTGGCCTGCTGCATGTGTATCATGGTAATAACATAAGAAATACGATTCTTTACTGTGGAGGGCTGGATATAGCGGAATCTCAGTGCAAAAGAATTAAAAGCCCAGATGTGGCCTGCTTCATGTAGCACGGTAGGAACAGAAAAAAATAGTTCAAAAAATGTACTCCAGCATGGAGCACAATATTAGTACAACAGAGTTCTATGCTGAAATGTGGCCTGGTGTCTGTCTGGACCACACGAATAGCAAAAACGATTGATCTGCTGGGAGGTCGATTTCATAGCACACAGGATCCTATCTATCTAATCAATCTGACTTGGAAGCAACCACCTAGCTAACTATCTCAATCTATCAGTATCCAGGAGTGGCCTCTCTGCGCTGTTACACTGACAAAATGGCACTAAAACAACATGTCCGCTCTTTATATGGAAAGGGACATGTGACTAAAGCAGCCAATGGTACAAGCCCTTGTGTCTGTACATTGTGGATGGTTCCTGCGCCCAGATTGGTTTGCCAGAATCTGCACACATTAAGTTAAGAAAAAATAAATAAATTAACAGCCCGCTGCGATTTTGACCTCACCCCATCCCCTCCACTCATCAAACATGTCTTCCCCACTCATCATACCGCATCACTATCCTAGCCAAAGTCATAAAGCAGTGGAAAAGCGATCATTTCCCACACTTTTGCTGGATTGGGCCGATTTTCAGTAAAAACGCTCGGGTGTCCAATCACCAATCCGAATGTGCAATGTTTGTGGCGAATTTGTAAAAAACAAATTTTTTCGGAACATGTTCACTCATCTCTACTTCAGACAACAGTGACACTAGTCACTTCAAACGGATTTGAGTAATTAATGAAAAAGTGATTTAATTGCTGGAAATTAGCATAGAATTTAGAGCGGGGAAATTGTGGGAATACCACTATCAGTATGGCGCCTGTGTGTACCACATGATAATTTCCAGCACCTTTCTGTGTCTTTTATTGCTTGGGCAATCCGTATATCAGAAGATCTGTGTGAGACCGAAACGTCATATGTTTACTGTGCATTGCAGTTAAATCAATTTCTTTATTACTTGAGTACCAAGTTCTTTACATATCATATTACGAGTTGGGCCCCAAACCAATTAGTGCCGTTTCCTATCTATACTACTCACAAACTAGCTACGAGTCAGAGTGATCAAGAGGTCCAAGGTCAAAGACCAGGAAGGTACATTAAATACAGAGGGATAAGACAAACGGATAGTCAGGGGTAAAGTCCAGAGTCTGGTAACTAAAGTCAGAATACATCAAGAGCAAAAGAGGTTATACAAATAGGTAGTCGAAAGGCAAATCCAAGTTAAAACAACAAAAGATCAGAATGTCAAAATACAGAGCAGAAAGTAAGCACACCACTAAGCTGAAGCTACAATTGGCAATGATCTAACATTGCCAGCTAGTTAAATAGTCTGGCAATTATCTGTAAAGGAAAACACCTGATGGAAACCCAAACACACCACTGACAGCCTGACACGCTCCTTCTATCCATAGAGTGACTGAGCTGTCACTCAGTGTCCCTAGGACTAAGTGAGTGGCAGAATCGTGACAACACCTTTCATACAGACTGATAGAAGAATTTCATCTTTATTATTTCATCATTATTGCATTGTAAGAAGCTAGTCGATTACATCTATTTTCTATTGAGCCTTCAGTATTTTATCATCTTAGGGTGACCAATCAAAAGAAGCCCACTCTGCTCTGATGACTTAATCCTTATTACAGTTGCATCACCTACTTTTATAAATGCTCTCTGTATAAGGTATACAGTTTTTGAATTTCTTAGCTTAGCTTCTTAGCATAATGACACGCTTCTGTTTTTTCAGAACTGCCTTGTTTTTGCTACATATGCGGAGAGTCAATTTTGCGTCATAAAGGCGAAACTTGACTACCATAATGAGGAAAGCCTACACCCTGTATTTTGGCTGCAGAATAGAAGATCAGGACAAGAGTTGGGCTCCACAGCCATGCTGCAATTGATGTGAATCACATCTTACCCAATGGTTGCATTAGAAAAGGCAATTGTTTTTGCAGTCCCAGTGATTTGAAGAGAACCAATCGATGACCCTACTGTTATGTTCTGCTACCAGAGCTAAGGAAAGAGAGGAGATCTGTCCCTACGATAGAACTCCGCTTTATCCCTACGATGTAACAGGGGACCTGATCCTGCGATCAGACCTGCTAAAGTCCTAAGCTAGTCTGTACGGAGACCTATAGATGTGGGGAAGGAATCCCTACAAGTACTAAGGACTGGGAGGAAAAAGGGACACCTCCTAACAGAAATAGTAGCAGACAGACAAACAAACAAAATATATAGAACACTGAGGTCCGTAGACCAAGCAAACTAACAGAGTTAGATACAGAGCACAGGCTAGCTAGAAAGTAGGTATACAATGAAGTCCAGCAAAGCCAGAAGGGCGGAGCAGGATTAAATAGGCCAACAAGGTCATGTGACCAGCAAAGGAAAAAACCTAAGAGCAAGGTTCTAACAGTACCCCCCCTTCTAAGAGGATCCTCCGGATCCCCTAGGACCAGGCTTATCAGGAAATCTCCTGTGAAACGCTCTGATAAGTCTGGACGTGGAAACATCATCTGACCTCACCCAAGAGTTATCCTCAGGTCCGAAACCTTTCCAGGCCACAAGATACTGCAAACTACCTCTATACCGTCTAGAGTTAAGGATGCGAGAAATTTCATATTCCCCGTCCTCCACTACCGGAGGAACAGAGGCAGAGGCGTCACCATCCGACACAACAGCTTTTTTTAACAGAGAGACATGAAATACCGGATTAATTCTCCAGGAGGTAGGAACCTCCAACCTAACAGCAGATTGGTTGACAACCTGAAGCACCTTAAAGGGCCCTACAAACTTGGGACCCAATTTCTTATAAGGAATCCTCAACCGCAGATTCCTAGAGGACAACCAAACCATGTCACCAACAGCGAACAAAACCTCCTGTCGTTTCCTATCAAAGTAGTCTTTAGATTTTCTGTTGGCCTCCTGAAGATTACCACGCACATCCGTCCAAACTCTCTCCAAATCACCGGAAAAATTCTCCTCCTCAGGCACGGCAGATCCCAACTTGGAGAACGACCCAAACGACGGATGTCTCCCAGAACAACAAAAAAAAGGCGAACAACCAGCAGAAGATGTATGATTGTTCAGAGCAAATTCAGCAAGTGGCAGAAACTCAGACCACCCCTCTTGATTGTCTGCCACAAAACAACGCAAGAACTGCTCAACATCCTGGTTTTTCCTTTCTGTCTGGCCATTAGATTCAGGATGATATCCGGACGAGAACGACAAATGAACTCCCAACCTGTCACAAAAGGCACGCCAAAAACGAGCCACGAACTGAGGACCCCTATCAGAAACAATGTCAGTAGGAACGCCATGAAGTCTGACAATTTCCTTGACAAAGGCCTTAGCGAGAGTTTTAGCGCAGGGCAGTTTGACGAAGGGAACCAAGTGACACATCTTGCTAAAACGGTCCATGACCACCCAGATGACAGTAAAACCCTCAGAGGGGGGAAGGTCAGTTATAAAGTCCATAGCCAAATGTGTCCAAGGAGCACTGGGAACCTCCAAAGGACAAAGCAACCCCGCAGCAGGAGTATGTGAGGACTTAGATCTAGCACATATAGTACATTGACGCACCCACTTAATGACTTCCTTCTGCCATCCAGGACACCAAAAACTGCGACCCACCAGTCTCTTGGTCTCAGAGATTCCGGGATGACCTGCCAACCGAGATTCGTGACACTCAACAAACAAATCTCTCCTAAAGGTCCCAGGCACAAACAACCTCCCATGAGGAGTGTTAGATGGGGCATTCTCCTGTGCTTTTAAGAATCTCATCTTCCAAAACAGAGTCCAAAGCAGCTATCACAACACCTTCTTGTAAAATGTTCTCCTCTTTCTCAGCACCGACTATGGGAGAAAAACTGCGAGACAAGGCATCCGCCTTAACATTCTTAGTACCAGGGATGTAAGTAACGGAGAAATTAAACCGCGAGAAAAACAGTGCCCACCTAGCCTGACGGGCATTCAGGCGCTTGGCAGCATCAAGATATATCAGATTTTTATGATCCGTAAGAACCTGAACGGGAAATTCCGCACCTTCCAAGAAGTGGCGCCAGTGTTCAAATGCGAGTTTAATAGCCAATAATTCCCGATTACCAATATCGTAATTCAGTTCAGTCTCCGAAAATTTTTTTGAAAAAAAAGCACAGGGATGTAATCCATCCCCGTTATCCTGAGACAATACTGTGCCAACCCCCACAGAGGAGGCATCAACCTCAACCAAAAACGGCTTAGTCACATCAGGCTGCATAAGAATGGGAGCAGAGGTGAACCTCTCCTTGAGATACACAAAAGCTTCAATAGCCTCAGAAGACCACTGAACCGCATCAGCACCTTTCCTGGTGAGATCGGTCAGAGGTTTGACAATACTAGAAAAATTTTTTATGAATTTTCTGTAATAATTGGCGAAACCTAAAAACCTCTGTATCGATTTCAAACCAATAGGCCTAGGCCATTCCTGCACAGCTCGAACTTTCACCGGGTCCATCTCAAAACCTTCGCTGGAGATAATGTAACCCAAAAAACTAATTCTCTGTACAGCGAACTCACATTTCTCCAGCTTAGCAAAAAGCGAATTGTCCATTAATAACTGTAATACCTCACGTACGCTCCGCCAATGAGACTCCAGATCCGGCGAATAAATCAAAATGTCATCCAAATACACAACCACATTTTTGCCGATCAAAGGTCTAAGGATGTCATTAATAAGATTCTGAAAAAATGCAGGAGCGATAGTAAGACCAAAAGGCATAACCAGATTCTCAAAATGACCCACAGGAGTGTTAAAAGCAGTCTTCCATTCGTCACCCTCCTTCATGCGCAACAGATTGTATGCCCCCTTAAGGTCAATTTTAGAGAACCACTTGGCCCCCATTAACTGGTTAAACAGATCAGGAATCAATGGCAGTGGGTAAGGATTGCGTACAGTAATTTTGTTAATCTCACGAAAATCCAGACAAGGACGTAAACCGCCGTCCTTTTTTTTTACAAAAAAAAATCCAACCGCCACAGGAGACTTAGAGGGCCTAATGTGACCGGCGGCCAAACTTGTCTGTATGTATTCCTCCAAATCCTTCCTCTCAGGAATAGTAAGATTAAATAAACGACTTTTAGGAAGAGTCGCTCCAGAGACAAATTCAATAGAACAATCATAGTCTCTATGGGGAGGCAAAACCTGCGATTCCTTCTCAGAAAAAACTCTCCAAAAATCCTGAATAGGAACAGGCAATTCTCCCCTATCCAAAGCTGCAATACGCCCGTTACAACACTTGTCATAACATTTATGGCTCCAGGATTTAATTTCACTGGTAGACCAATCCAGTACAGGATTGTGAAATTTTAACCAGGGCAATCCCAATATTACTGGAGAAGGCAAGTTATTCAAAACTACCAAATCCAATTTCTCATGGTGAACACCATTAATAGTGAGAGGAAATTCACAGACCTTGAGAGTAATATTCTTCAAAGGGGAACCATCCACAGAAACCACAACAATGGGGGATGATAAAGG
This sequence comes from Phyllobates terribilis, assembly GCF_046119375.1. Lineage (NCBI taxonomy): Eukaryota > Metazoa > Chordata > Amphibia > Anura > Dendrobatidae > Phyllobates > Phyllobates terribilis. The sequence continues at coordinate 10,200,420 of NW_027362782.1, forward strand.
TTCGGGTTTTAAATTGAGTCTTTCCAAGAATCCCCCATCAATTACATTCAGAGTAGACCCACAATCGATAAACACCCGAAATTCCATTAATTTTTCCTGAGCAATCGTGGAAGCAGCTAAAAATACACCCTTGGAATTTAAACAGGCAATACGGGCATGACTGACCATTTTTTTTTCTTTCTTCATACGAAGCTCACAGCCTTTAATCAAATGACCAGATTTTCCGCAATAGAAACACAAGCCTTCAAAAAATCTACGGTCTTTTTCTTGAGAGCGAGGTGCCACCGATCCAATCTCCATCGGTTCACCACTGTTAGTACACACATTCTCATAACCAGAAACTGACATAGCAGAGGATTTGCTCTCATTAACCCTTGCACGCAGTCTCCTATCCACCCGTATAGCTAATTGCATAGCCTGTTGCAAATCTTCAGGTGTAGGATAAGCAATTAGCAGGTCTTTAACCCTTTCATTGAGCCCAGCAAGAAATAGACTTTTCAGAGCAGAATCGTTCCACCCTGTTTGAGTAGACCATCGACGGAAATGAGTACAATATTTTTCCACATTACCTGATCCCTGTTTCAAACGTCTCAACTCAGTCTCAGCTGATGCGACACGGTCAGGATCATCATATAATAGTCCCAAAGCAGAAAAAAAACTATCCACTGATCTGAAGCATGTATCACTAGGTTGCAAAGAAAAGGCCCAATCCTGAGGCTCTTTGCGCAAAAGTGACATTATGAACCCTATGCGCTGGGATTCATCCCCAGAGGACTTGGGTCTCAAACGAAAATACAATAAGCAAGCATTTTTAAATGAAAAAAATTCTCGGTGTTCACCAAAAAATAAATCCGGCAAACATACCTTAGGCTCCAAGAAATGTGCTCCAGGACAGTTACTCACGTGCTGACGGAGCTCGGCCACCTCCAGAGAGAGTCCCTGCAGGCGATGAGCCAAATCCTGAACCGACACCATGATGGAACAGAAAAATCTTTCCTTAGAGAATTTGCAGGCTGGACTTACTGTTATGTTCTGCTACCAGAGCTAAGGAAAGAGATCTGTCCCTACGATAGAACTCAGCTTTATCCCTACGATGTAACAGGGGACCTGATCCTGCGATCAGACCTGCTAAAGTCCTAAGCTAGTCTGTACGGAGACCTATAGATGTGGGGAAGGAATCCCTACAAGTACTAAGGACTGGGAGGAAAAAGGGACACCTCCTAACAGAAATAGTAGCAGACAGACAAACAAACAAAATATATAGAACACTGAGGTCCGTAGACCAAGCAAACTAACAGAGTTAGATACAGAGCACAGGCTAGCTAGAAAGTAGGTATACAATGAAGTCCAGCAAAGCCAGAAGGGCAGAGCAGGATTAAATAGGCCAACAAGGTCATGTGACCAGCAAAGGAAAAAACCTAAGAGCAAGGTTCTAACACCTACCAATTGCTATTTCTGCATGATGCTCCCCATTAGGAAAGAATTTTCAAGGAAGAAGTGGACTTTACATTATTCAAACATTCCATCTGCAATACGCCAAGTTCCCCTGCTAGTTCTAAAAGCACCAGAAAGATTTTAAGTCAGTTAAGTGAAGAAGATGAGGGCGCTTGGTGTCATGAAGCATATTCCTCTCACGGCCTGAACTTTGTCGGCAAATTCAACTGAGCCACAACTTATAACACAAAGTAAACTGAATGATCTTGTTAGAGATTTGGATCTGCCCAAGAGTAATGCTGTGCTCTTGGGTTCCAGGCTACAGCAGTGGAACATATAGTGAGAGACAGAAACACATGCAAACAACACAGTGAAGATAAATCTAATCCTAATGGACCCATGTTATTGCATATAGGACTAAAAAAGAGAACGGGCCATCATCTTGTAACAGTAAAGGGAAGGGGGGATTGTTCCTCTGTGAAGCAGAGAAACAAAAAGATGGCCACACAAGTTCAAAATTGTAAAGAAGTAAGAAAATTCCTTTATTAACACATGTAGTAAACACAAATTACAAAGATAAATGCGGACGACAGAGTGGACACAGAGTGCTGGATCCACATGAATAAAACAATGTTAAAAACTGTGACACAGCGCCCGAAAGGTCAGCCTATATAGCAAGTGGAAATATAAGGGGGACAGCAACAGGGTCACATGTATTAATAAATATATACCACCCATCAAGAATACCTTTTCCAAATTGAACCCCCAAAACCATAATATCCCATCACAATCAAAATACCCAGAAACAAAAGGGTTAAAACCCTTATTCAGAAGAAGTAATATAAACAATTGGTCATAAATAAGCTGAAATAGCTATGTACCTGGGTAAGGCCACCAGACAGGCTCTGCTACTGTCACCCCGACGCACGTTTCGGTAGGAAAACCTTTTTCAAGGGGTTCCAGGCTACAGCAGTGGAACATAGCGGGCAATGTTCAGATTTCTTTGTCCTTCTAAAGAGATAGATATTGCCCAATAATTTATCATGTAGGGCAATCTTGTGACATTCAACAACATGAACAGTTTAATGGAAGCTCTGAAGATGAGTCATTATCCAGAGGAATGGAGGCTCTTCATTGATTTATCCAAAACAAGCATCAAAGCTGTCTTGCTGGATAATGGCAATTGTGTATTGGCAATTGGCAATTCCTTTTGATTATGCAGTCCACATGAAAGAAACCTATGATAACATAAAACAGCTGTTGAGGTGCCTGAACTGTGACCAACATTTTTGGTCTCTCTGTGGCGACTTAATTGGTTGCCCTCTTACTTGGTCTTCAGGGTGGATACACAAAGTACTGCTGCTTTCTGCATGAGTGGGATAGGCATCCAAGAGAATATCACTAAAATAAAAGACTGACCTCTCTGACATTCACTTCAGCCAGGGATTAAATGTCCTGCACTTGTTGACCCACTTAAGATTTTACCACCATTGCATATCAAGTTAGGCTTAAAGAACTTTATAAAGGCAGTAGATAAAAATGCAAAAGCATTCAAGTATCTCATTGATAAATTTCCAAGGTTGAGTGAAGCAAAGATAAAGGAAGGAGTCTTTATTGGACCACAGATTCGTTTGCTTCTGCAAGATGGGGAGTTTCTTTTGTTTTATTGCAGGGCAAGGAAAAGGCTGCATGGGTAACATTTGCTTAAGTGGTAACTAGATGAGCGAACCTTACAAGGTTTGGTGAACTTCTCGATGTTCGCCTATCAGTTCATCAAACATATCCAAACCCCATTGAATTCAACGAGAAGCAAAATTAAACACACAGACAGCACTTTCAGGGGGACCCAAAAACTGCTAAAACAGCTCACATTAGGGGCAGATACCAGGAAAAGTGGCATCATTTGACGTAAAGTACAAATAGTATAATTGCGCAGCATGGATGCATGGGACAGGGCCTGGGACAGGGCTTTGACCTGCATTTCTAGCTTAAACATTGACCGGTGGATAAGTGACAAGTTTAGGCCTGAGAGCACTGCCAAAGTCAGGCAACACACATGAAGGAAACACAACATTGAGTCCAAACATTTCCAAAAATTAGGGACAGACACCAGGAAAAATGGCATAAATTGACCCACAGCAGAAATGTTAAAATGGTACAACAGCAGTCAGGCATAGGCCATGCATGAGACAGGGTCTGGGTGTAAAAAAAATACTTCTTTCTGTATATTTTTTTTAATCAAGGACTTATCAGATGCGATCGATCAGACTATATCACGATGATATTATAAAAAAAGTATCTTTATTCTTGGATTGTCCATTAAAATGAATGATTGCAATAGTTACATAAAATAGTTAAATAGTTAGTGGTTAATTTATCCATAATTAGCTTAATAGTTGAGATTCACCCATCTTTTCCTGGAATCCTGAATGGTAGATTGCGTCTGTGTCAAGCACGTGTGTCAGGATGACACCATATGTCCGGATAAAGCACGTGTCTCCTTGGGCCTACATCGGCAGCTGTTTCCTTACACACAGATCCTCATCCAGTGTCCTGTCAAATCGCAAAAGCGCACCCTAACATGGGGTTATTTAGGCTCATCATATAGCACCTGTTCTTCTGCATATGGCACTGAACTAAAAATACATAAATGGCACATGCCATCTAGAAACCCTAGCACGGTTGCTAATGCAATCTTATGCAATGTATGGTACAGAATTCAGAATTATTTATTTATTCATTTTATTCTTAACACTGGCCCAGCACTTACAGCTTTGAATTTAAGTTTAAATTAAGAGGAGGGTGAGGGGACCCTAGTGTAGACCTGCTATGCTGGGAGCCCTCATACCTCATGCAATAGCTTAAACTGCTTTTCTGCTGAGCCGCACACAGGTGGCACATTTATCAGCTTCGTAGACTACTATTGTTTAAAAAAAACATAAGGATAGTAACACGGGTAGTTGTTCAGTAGAGCTTTCAGTAACATTACTACCTACCCCTAGAACACCAAGCCTATCCACCCTTCCACCACGACCTCGCTTTTTCCTGCTCATGTTGATGTACCCTTCCCCTCTTTTAACCATCCATTTCACAAGCCTAGGCCCAGACCTGTCAGTCACCTGTCCCTAAATTAACAATCAGTATTTATTTGCTGATAGTGTGGCTGGATCTCACAATTAGCACAAAGGATTCAGATGCTGAAATGTGGACTTGTGTCTGGGCCACACAATTAGCACAAAGTATTTGGATGCTGAAATGTGAACTGGTGTCTGGACCACCACTTAGATTTTGGAACATGGACTGCTGGTTGGACAACACAATTGTCACAAAGGATTGAAATGCTGAAATGTGGACTCATGTCAGGACCATACAATTAGCACAAAGGATTTAGATGCTGAAATGTGGAATGATGGCTGGACCACACAGCACAGTTCAAACAAAAGCATTTGTGGAAACTTGATCATTTACCGAACTTTGGCCGAATTTTGCCAATTTTGAGGAAAATGCTCGGGAATCCGAACACTAATCTGAATGTGCAATGTTCGTGCCGACTTGGAGATTGACGTATATTTCTCTAACAACAAATTCGCTCATCTCTAGTAGTAACTAATTTTTTGGGAAACTCGAGCAACGTGTCCTTAAAGATTTATTTCTTAAATTCGCATCTAGACTTTTTCCCACCAAACTGCGGAGCAGTAAGCGACTAGCACAGAAAGCAATTTCACAAAGATATTGCAGCTATGGAGAAAAAATATCAAGAAAAATGGAATCCATCAATACTTGCAGATTACTGTTGAACAATTTTAAGAGATGATCCAATGCAAGGAGTACAAGAGACAAGCAAAAAAGAGTTGTCACTCAATGAGGACCAAATTTTGTAGTGCAACTTATGTACAGTGGCTTGCAAAAGTGTTCAATCCCTTGGCATTTTATCTATCTTGTTACTTTACAACCTGATTAAATTTTCTTCTAGTCTGATTTGTGTGTGATGCATCAGCGCTATATAGTCTAAGTTGAAGTGAGAAAAATATAAGCATAAATTAAATTTATGGAATCAAATAACTAAAAATTGGCATGTACATATGTATTCACCCCTTTTGCGATGAAGCCTCTAAAAATTTCTGGTGAAAGCAATTACCTTCATAAGTAACATGCTTAGTGAAAGGAAGTCCACCTGTGTGCAATCTAAGTGTCACATGGTCTGTCAGTATATACACACTTTTTCTGAAAGGCCACATAGGCTGCAACACCATTAAACAAGAGGCACCACTAACCAAACACCATGAAGACCAATGATATCTCCAAACAAGTCGGGGACAAAGTTGTTGAGAAGTACAAGTCAGGGTTGGGTTAAAAAAAAAAAAAACTCTGATCCTCCAGAGCACCATCAAATCCATCATCATCATCAAATGGAAAGTACATGGTATCCCAACAAACCTGCCAAGAGAGGACTGCCCAAAAAAATTCAGGCTAGGCAAGGAGGGCATTAATCAGAGAGACAGCACAGAGACCAAAGGTAACCCTGAAGGAGCTGCAGAGTTCCCAAGCAGAGACTGGAGTATCTGTCCATACGACCACAATAAGCCATACATTCCATGGAAGTGGCATTTCTGGAAGAGTGGGCAGAAAAAATCCTTCATTTACATAAATTTTAAGGCTTGTTTTGAGTTTGCCAAAAGACATGTGGGTGACTTTGCAAATGTGTGATGGAAGGGTGCTGTGGTCAGATGACATTAAAATTTAACTTATTGGCCACCAAGGTAAATGCTATGTCAAGCGCCAAACCAACACAGCTCTTTACCCCAGGAACACCATCCCCACAATTAAACATGGTGCTAGCATCATGTTGTGGGGATGTTTTTCGGCAGCAGTGACAGGGAAAATGGTCCGAGTCGAGGACAAGGTGGATGGTGTGACATACAGGGATATTCTTGAGCAAAATCTGTTTCAGTCTGTGATTTGTGACTGGATCGGAAGTTCCAACAAGACAATGACCCTAAGCATACTTATAAAGCAACACTCGAGTGGTTTAAGGGGAAACCAGTAAATGTTTTGGAGTGGCTTAGTCAAAGCCCAGACCTTAATCCAATTGAGAATCAGTGGTCAGACTTGAAGATTGCTGTTCACGAGAGGCAATATCTAACTTAAAGGAGCTGGAGCAGTTTTGTCTTGACGAATGGGCAAAAATCCCAGTGGAAAGCTCATAGAGACTTATCCAAAGTGACTTGCAGCAGTAATTTCCGCAAAAGGAAGCTTTACAAAGTACTGACTTTAGGGGGGAGAATAGTTATGCACAGTGAAGCTTTGTTATTTTGTCCTATTTGTTTGCTGCACGATAAAAAGAAAATAAAATTTTAACAGTTGTAAGCATGTTCGTTAAACTGATGCAAACCCTCAAAATAAGTGAAATTCCAGGTTGTGAGGTAGCAAAACAAGAAAAATGCCGGGGGGTGGGGAGGGGTGAATACTTTCGCAAGCCACTATAACTGTTTATAATTTGCAATAGTGTTTAGACATATTTTAGTTATTTTAATTGTTTGAGTTTTCTTTAAATATCAGAAAATTGTTATAACAAAATTTTCTGCATCTTTATATTTGCAATAATGTTTCAAAGTACTCAAACTTTTATGCATTAATTTAATATAGCAGTAAAAGGGAACCTCTTTGATATCATAGAAACAAGATTTGAGTTCAGGAGGTCAAAATCATTGAAAAATGGCTAATTTCATAACTGAACCTGACAACTTTTTAAAACTAGTTGTTTTAATTTCAGGGTAAGCTGTACTTGCAGCACCTCGGTATGGCGTTAGGGTCTTGACTCGCCCCAAGTTTTGGATATCTCCTCATGGGGATAGAGTCCTTATCGCCCAGTACTTCTGACGCTTACGACAGCCATATTAAATATTATCATTGCGTGTTTTTAATAAAAAATAAAAAAAATTACATCGCATATACATTTGTGAACGCTCCATTTTTATACCTTTCTCTGCTGTGGGAGCACAAAATATCTGTGACTCTCACTGCTATCACGCACTGCCACAACTTCATTAGAGGAGCTTCCTACAGCACACCAGGTCGGCTGCGTCCCATTGCATCTTGGGCAAACTACTCCTAGTGCTGTTCTTCAGTTAGCACAACCCATTCAGATGAGCACACATTGTCTCTCACTTGATTGCATCACACTAGTTTACTATGCTTCAATAGCACCACATTTCTCTCCTATTCCCCAAGGGATTTCCATTAGTTGTACCGCTTGAAATTGGGAAATGTGCCTAATAAGTAGAGATGAGCGGTGTTCGACTTGAACTTTTCGCCAATCTCAAATTCAAGCTGTTTTGGGCGGTGTTCGAGCCATTAGACGAACCCGAACGATTTGCAAAAAATTTGGCTGTTCGTGCACCAAAAGCGTAGCTGGATTTTTTCACAGTAATACTGTTAATCAATGTTAATAGACCGTTTCAGTGTAGAGTGGGCGAGGGGAGTGGCAGGGGATGGATCTCTGCAGAAATAATGCCGATCTCCATTTTTTTTTCTCTTTCCCGCATTTACAGTGGGACAGTGCAGTCTGTCAGCCTATCAGCAGCGCACACACGCAGTGGGCATAGTAGCAGTGTCTCGTAGTCAGTGGAGTAGCCCACCTGTGAAGCAAGCTACACCGCCTGTGAATCTAATAAAATTGTTTTACTGCATCTAACCCAGCCAATCCTTTTTGGTTAGTACCACAGTTTGGCCACTCAGCTCTGCTCTGTTTCCATCCATCGTTTTTTTGTTCAAACAACTACAGAGTTGCAAATTAGTTAACCACCAAAATGAGTGGCAAAAGGCCTGCTGCTGGTGGAAAGGGGAATAGGCGTGTTGGAAAGGGAAAAACAGGTTGTGTCTGTGGGGTAGGTGGTAAAGCAACAGTAACATCGGCAGAAAAAAGACCATCTTCCAGCCAAACTAAGATGTCTACTTCTTTTCATGGACAATGTGATACGATCCCTTTCTTACGGACACGCCCATCGCTACAAATTCCAGATGAGGCACAAAAACAGCAGGTGCTTCAATGGATATCAAGTGCTCCTTCAAGTTTGCTCTCCTCCACCTCAACTTCAACATCACAAATACTCCAGTCCTCAGAGGTGTCACCCCAATCGCACTTGCTTCCTCACAGCTCCCAAGTCTCCAGCTGTCCGTCTGAGTATGGGGTAGAACAGATGGTTGAGTCTGCAGAGCTGTTTTCTCATACTATAGCATGGGAATCAGAGGTCTGCTCCAGAGCTTCTGTGAATCCAGACGAGGAAATGATCTGCACTAATGCCCAGAATGTTTGAGTCGATTCCAGGCCCAGATGAAGGTTCTGAGCATAATGTAGACCCTCGTTCCCAAACTGTAACTCCTGTTGGTGGAGACAATGAGGAAGACGATGATGAGACTCAGATACCTGATTGGAGCGACAACTTGACTTTTCGGTCAAGGCAGGAAGAGGTTGGCTCTGAGGACGACGGGTGTGAGAACACACAGGGTGATGATGACGAGGTTGGAGATCCCACTTACTGTCAACCCACAGTCAGCCAGTCGATGAGGTCAGTAGAGGAGGTGGAGGAGGATGCTATGACGACGAGGTTAGGTTGCACCTTCCTGGACAGAGACTGAGTACTGGAAGCACGTCAACAACTGCATCCTCAACCACAACTCTACCTCTGACCACAAGTCGTGGTGGCTCTTCAGGTCGCATGCGCTCTAAGCCTTGCATAGCCTGGGCATTTTTTCAGATCGATAAGGATGACCCAACTCATATTATCTGTAATATTTGTCACCAAAAGCTAAGTAGAGGCCAAAAAATCCATAGTTTGAGTACTTCATGCATGAACCGTCACATGGATATGAAGCATAAGTTGCAGTGGGAAGCTCACTGTGCTACAATTCGGCCTAGCGGGCCGGGCCAACCACCGTCTGCCCCATCTTGTGCATCCGCGGCCTCTTCATCCTCTGTGACTGGGGGACAGCAGTCACACATGTTTTTGGACGCAGACCTGCCAACTCATTATCCGCAACAGCCAGTGTGATTGGCAGGTCGTCAGTTCATTTGGAAGTAGAAACACCTGCTGGTGTTGAGCGCTCTCTGACATCGAGAGCACCACCTTTGGATCAAGGCAACATAACATGTCCGCCTGCATCTTCCTCATAGACCGGCAGTTTGACGGGGACACCCTACTCAACCCCGTCTAAGCACAACAGCCAGCCCTCGGTCCCTCAGATGTGGACAAGTAAAAGACCATTTCCTCCTAGCCATGACAAAGCTAAGAGGTTGAATTTCACCATCTGCAAGCTGTTGGCTACAGAAATGCTACCTTTCCGCCTGGTGGACACAAAGTGCCCAGTTGGCACTTCTTCTCAAAGAAAGGTGTGCCTGCGCTACACCAGAATGTCGCACACAACATCACCGCTTCTTTGAGAAACTGTGTGTGACAGGGTGCATTTCACCACAGACCCTTGGACGAGTAGGCATGGACAGAGGAGTTACATGTCGCTGACTGGGCACTGGGTAACTATGGTGACAGCAGGACAAGGGGCTGCTGTCCAAGTCTTGCCGTCCTCATGAGTTGTGCGTCAATCCTCTTTATCTCAAAGTTCCTCCACTGCTTCTGCCTCCTCAACCTCCTCTCGGTCCTCCACCTGCACCCAAAGCCTGTCTGGTAATGCCACCCGCGTTCTAACTGCGCAGAAGGAATCCTGCACACCTCCTTACTATGCTGGCAGCAGGGCTCAACGGCATCAGGTGGTGTTTAGTTTGAAATGTCTGGGAAATGTGAGTCACACAGCTGAGGAGTTGTGGTCAGCTCTGGAGACCCAGTTTCATGAATGGTTGTCTCCACTGAACCTGCAGCTAGGGAAGGCTGTGTCCGACAATGCTGGAAACCTGGGTGCGGCCCTTCGCCGGGGCAATGTCACACATGCCTTGTATGGCTCACGTGTTGAACCTGGTTGTCCAGCATTTTTTAGCCCACTCTCCCGGACTAGATGGCCTTCTGCAGAGCGTACAGTCACTGTGTGCTCACTTCCGCCGTTCGCATCCCGCAGCTCAACGACTTACATCTCTACAGAAGTCGTTGGCCCTGCCAGTTCACCGGCTGAAATGCGATGTGCCGACACGGTGGAATTCAACTCTGCACATGTTGCAGCGACTAGCAGCATCAACGAGCCCTGGTGCAATACGTTCTGAGGTATAGCCTGGGGCAACGAGATCCAGAGGTGGGGCAAATCACGCTGGAGGAGTGGTCTCCAATCAGGGACCTATGCACCCTTCTGCAGTTTTGAAATGGTGACAAAGAAGTTTAGTGCTGACGATGCCATTATCAGCATGACTATTCTGGTGATTTACATGCTGGAGCACACTTTAAACAGAATTCGGAGTCAGGTGCTGGGACAAGAGGAGGGGGAGGAAGTAGAGGAGGAGTCCTATGCGGAAGGGATAACATCTCCAAGGTCCAGACGGTCGGCAGCACCAAGGCGGCAGGCATGGGAGGGTGGGGGAGAGGGATTAACGAGGGCGCATGGTAGCAGCCAAACTGTTGAGGAAGGTGCAGGAGCCGAGGATGAAGTGGAGGACGAACTGGCGATGGGCATGGAAGACTCATCAGATGAGGGAGACCTTGATCACATTTCTGTTGTGCGAGGTTGGGGGGAGAGGGCAGAGGAAGGAAGCACGATTCTTACCTCGCCACCAACACAACAAGGACTTGGTCCTCCTGGATGCGCAAGACACATGAGTGCCTTCTTGCTGCACTACCTGCAACATGACCCTCGGATTGTCAGAATTCGAAGTAATCCCGACTACTGAGTCGCCACACTCTTAGATCCCCGGTACAAAAGTAAATTTGCCAAAATAATTCCTGCCATAGAAAGGGATTCACGCATGCAGAAGTATCAGCAGAGGCTGTTGCAGAATCTTACATGTGCTTTTCCACAAAACACCAGTGGTGCATGTAGTGAATCTAACAGTTCTAACTTGCTAACCGTGGGACTGTCGAGTCTTCATTACTCAAACCGTAGCAGTAACACCGTATCTGCTGGTAACCGCAAATTTTGTGGAATCGTTTCACCACTTTTTTAGCCCATCCTTTGCAAGGCCACAGGAGACAAGAAGTCTGACACATAGTCAACGCCTAGAGAGGATGGTACAGGAGTATCTCCAAGTGAACATCGAAGCCATGACTGTGTCACTGGACCCTTGCTCATTTTGGGCTTTCAATCTGGAAAAATGGCCTGAGCTCGCCACTCACACCTTGGAGATCTTGTGGTGCGGTAGCACGCCTTGCGGCAGACCTCCAAGCTCGATCCTTATAAAAGCTTTTTAACTACAGCAGCTTTAGTGGACGCTACTGGAGCTGGAACTCTATTTTATTATAAATGTAAAAACACAAACTAGTACAAGTAACGAATACAATTTCCAGCAATATAACCGATACATAAACAATGTATATACAAGGGACCTCACCTGCTTGACAACCACCATACAACCACAGCCTATCTAAACATACCTCAAACTTCCTCCAGACTTACACCTGATTCTGAAGGAACAAAAACCAGAGATGCAGAAGCAAAATACATATAACAAAATATAAACCATATGAAATAACACACAACACTTAAATCATAAGTAACACATGCACTACCCCAGATCTCACCATACCCCCAACCCGAACCGGCCTCTAAGTTCCAAAAAAGTCCTTCCGGACTTAGGGCGAACCCCGACAGTTTTGGGCCCGGGCCAGTCCAAGTTCATGCTTAACCCCCATCAAAACCCCCACCCCACCTAACTAACCCCCAAAGTAAAAGAACAATAAGACAACAATAATAATAACAACAACAAGAACAATAACAAAAATACCATCCACACCGGTTCGGTGCTTGTAAACCCTTTTCATGATACCATTCTCAAAACAAAAAGCTACGGTGAGAACTTAGCCCACCACCAGGAGGCTTGGAGCAATCCAGAACTAAGGCACCTGGAAGGAGAAACCCCTCCAGAGACGGGAGGCCCCTGATGCACCCAGCCTTTCATACTCCAAGGAGCGCACCTTCACCAGGTCACCCAGGATGTTGCTACATACCTCACCCACTGGGAGGATTTTACTACCCGTCGACACTAAACACCGTGCATTCCATGTGAAAAACCTAACCACTAGGCTAACTAGAAAAAGAGTGCACTGGTCCGGTCCACCAAGGTCTCTGAACGCTCCATAGGCCCACTCAGCGTAGGAGAGACCCGCCAGCCTATGCCAGCCTATGCCAGCCAATCGAAGCGCCCACCCTGCTGCATACCTCTGCATTAAAGGGACACTGAAGCAGGAAGTGCTCCATGCTCTCAAGCGCGTCAGCACAACTCTCACGAGGACAATTCCTATCCTCGGAGTTCCTGTACTTCAAGTTGTCCCTCACATACAGCTTACCCTGAAAGCAGCGCCAAGTCAAGTCCCAATACTTCGCGGGGATCCGTTTTGAATTTAAAAGACGCAACCCCACCTCCAGATCCTGACTTGGGCAGTCCCTGAGGGCCAGTGGCTTTTGAAAATGGGTCGATAAGATCCTCTCCTCGAGAAGTTTCCTCGTGAGAGTCCTCACCTCCCACACTCCCAAACCCCACCGGCGTATTACTTTCAAAACCGGGGTAACATAAGCCGGGAGATGCCCGTGCGGTGTGCGAAGATCCTTCACACGCCCTCCTGTCTCCCAATCCTGGAAGAAGGACTGCAACCATCCCCTACAGGAGAATACCCACAGAGGAGCCCTCTCTTTCCAGAGGTTTGATACATTTAGCTTAAGAAAGGTGCAAACCAAGAACACCACGGGGTTGACCATATTCAACCCCCCTAGTCTCCTCGTACGGTAAGTAACCTCCCGCTTGACTAGGTTCAGCCTGTTTCCCCATAACAGTTGGAAAAACAGGCTGTAGACCCACGTCCAGAGAGGCTCTGGCAAAATACAAACGCTGCCTAGATACATTAACAATGGGAGCAGGAACCCTTTGCACAAGCTCACCCTTTCCCTCAGGGTCAAAGACCAACCCTTCCACTGGTCCACTCTCTGGACGGCAGTTTTAAGTCTACCTTCCCAGTTTTTGGTTAGGTAATCACCCTGGCCAAATTCAATGCCTAGGATCTTGGCATACTCTTTGGGCTCTGGGAGGGTGTCCGGGAGATCAAACCTGGGATCTCCTCCCCCCAGTCAAAGACTCCCACACTTGCTCCAATTGACAATGGAACCAGAGGCCCTGGAGTAGCCCTCCACCTCAGACATCACTGCCCGCACCTCCTCTTCCGAGGAGACAAAAACAGAAATCATCAGCATAGGCCACTACCTTCAGGGCGGCCTCCCGTTCGCCCGCCTGGTCCATCCTCACCCCCGCTATTGGTCCACGATCCACCCTCCTTATGATGGGATCAATCGCGAACACATACAGCAGGGGACTGAGAGGACATCCCTGACGAACGCCAGAGCCCACCGCAAAGGCCTGTCCAATCCAACCGTTCACAAGTGAGAAACTCTCCGCCCCTCTGTACAATGTCTTCAGCCAGTCCACAAACCTCCCTGGCAGACCATACCTCAGAAGAGCGGACCACAGGTACTCGTGATCAACCCGGTCAAAGGCTTTGGCCTGATCCAAGGACAGCAGATACCCCTTCCAGAGGCCAGCCCTACCCTGCTCCACAGCCTCCCGGACACCGAGAACAGCGCTAAAAGTGCTACGGCCAGGAACACAGCAGTGCTGGGACTCTGAAAGGAGCTGTGGCGCAAACTTCACCAACCTGTTAAAGAGTACTTTAGCCAAAACCTTCCTGTCCACATTGAGAAGCGCTATAGGCCTCCAGTTCTCAATGTGCGACGGATCCTTTCCCTTAGAAAGAAGGATCAAAGCTGACCTCCTCATTGATCTCGGAAGAGTGCCCGAGGAGAGACACTCATTAAAAACCTGAGTCAATAAGGGGACCAAAAGGTCCTTAAAGGTCTTGTAGAACTCCGACGTTAAGCCGTCCGAACCTGGTGATTTTTTGAGCTGGAGCCCGTCAATCGCTAGTCTAACTTCCTCTTCTTTGATCTCATCCACCAAGACATCGAGCGAGGGGTCTACCCCTGATTCAGGAATGGCCTCAGCCAGCTAAGCCGACGTCTCATCTCGATCCAGTTCCTTCCTCCCCAAGAGATGTGAGTAAAAGGATCGGACGACCTCCAAGATCCCTGACCTGGACCTGGTCAGGGATCCTGTACTGTCCCTCAGACCCGCCACTATCTTACTACTCACTGACATCTTGCAGTTTCTGTAAGGGTCGGGTGAGCGATACTTCCCGAAGTCCCTCTCAAAAACCCAAGATGTGTGCCTATCATACTGACATCTCTTGAGTAAGGCTTTCACCCTGGTGATGTCCTCACGGCCACCCCGAGTCGAGACAAGTTCCTCGAGTTTCCTCCTCAGGCCCCGATACAGGAGATCCCCTGTTCAGGCTTCTGAGGTTAGAAAGCTGGCAGAAGAATCTCGCCACCCGATGTTTGAAGATCTCCCACCACTCTGACTTAGTGTTACTAAGGCCCAGTAGCGGTACCTGACTTTGAAAAAAATCCTCAAAGGACCGTCTTACAGCTGCTTCCTTTAGGAGTGACTAATTCTGCTTCCAAAAACCTCTTCCCATCCGAGGAGTCTCTGTAACATTGAAAGAAAACATAATCAGGCAGTGGTCGGAGAATTCAACCTCTACCACCGATAAAGGTGAAGAGACTGCCTCCTCCTTCAAATAAAACCTGTCTATTCTAGACCTACTCTGACTACCTCTGAAATAAGTGTAACCCGCGTGGCCTGTGGTGTTCCGGATGTGGACATCCACCAGGCGAGCCTCCCTAACTATGCTATTCAAGGCGACGCTGTCGTAGGCCAACCGGTCTCTGGAACCTCCTCTGTCTTGGGGCCTCGAGACATTGTTGAAGTCCCCTCCAAAGACCACCTGTCGGCTACAAAACAAAAAGGGTTTAATACTCATAAAGAGACACTTGCGGTCCCACTTAGTCTGGGGACCATAGATGTTTGAGTCTAAGCTCTTGTCCCCTTATGAACACATCCAAGATCAAGCACCTCCCCATTTCCAACTCAATAACCCGTCGGCATACTACATCTGCGGTCTTAAAAAGGACCGCCACCCCGCTATACGGCTCAGCCGCAAGAGACCAATAGGAAGGCCCATGTACCCACTCCCTCTTAGCTTTTTTAAGGGACGTGAGATCAGCCACCCTGGTCTCCTGCAAAAACAATATGTCGGCGTCAAGCTGGCCGAGAAAATGAAAGGCCGTGAACCTAGCCGCATCAGACTTTATGCTGGCAACATTAATGGTCGCCAGCGTCAATGGAGTGAGTGCCGCAATCATGAGTGATCAGGTTGGACAGCGACCTTCTTCCCACCCCCCTTACCCTTTACATGTGCTCCATTTTCCTCCTCAGAGGACGATATAGCGCGTTTCAGGCACACCGACACATCCATACCTGCAGTTCCAGACACAACTTTAATGGGCACAACTGTTTCAGGCGCACCCTTGCCCTTGTCAGGAGGCCCTGGGTCGACCCACCCCACCCGAGGCCCGGTTTCCCCGACCCCTGATGTTGAGGGCCTGGCACCCCCTTTAGCCCCTACATCCTTTTCCGCAACCCCCAGCACCAGACCCCCCTCCTCACCCCCATCCGAAGACAAGGGAGACTCGCTTAGGGCCCGGTACTGGTTGGAGAGCTCCACCGGAAGAAGGGAGGAAGAGCCTTCCTTTGGCACCTGGCCCCGGGTGGCCTTTTCCTTCGAGTTACCCGTCTTCCTCACCCTTTTCTTCTCCCTCTTCTTTTGCTATTGCCACTCTTCATTCCCCCCCTCATCCACACCTTCGCTGGATGAGGATAAGGGAGAGGTGGCCCCATCCTCCCTGACCATCCTCCTGACCTCTTCGTCTATCTCACTGTTCGGGACCTCAGCTGCAAGCTCCCCGAACTAGGGACCAGAGGCAGGGACATAACCCCTTGGTCCCTCTCCACCACTCTCCTCGGACGCTGCTCTTTACCTCCCGCCTCAGGGGGAGTTCTGCTCCTCACCGATCCCTTCCTACGCCGCCGCTAGTCCCTTCACCGGCCGGTCTGGTCCTCGCCTCCTCCCTACCAGCTCCTCCCGGATTCAGGCCAACATTGGCATAGGAGCGCAGACAGCGACTAAACGGGTGTCCCAAGACACCACACAGGTTACACCGAATGTCCCTACAGGTTGCGGCCAGATGACCCACCCCTCCACACATTGCGCACTTCTCCACCTTGCACCCCGCGCTGAAGTGAGAGGGGCTGCCGCACCTGTGGCACAACTTCGGCTGCCCCTGGTAAAAGATCAGGATTCGGTCCCTTCCCAAGAATGTTGAAGTGGGAATATGGGTAACCGAGTAACCCGAGACCTTCAGTTTTACCATAAATGTCCAGGCCCCTGACCAGATGCCATGCTTGTCCAGATTCTTTTTGGGAATCTGGACCACCTCCCCATACCTGCTCAGCCAGGTCATGATGTCCATCTCAGAAAGTGACTCGTTACTGGTGAGCACGGTCACTTTCTTCACTGAGTTTTGGCGAGAGATAGCCTGGACTATAAACCCTCGCCATTCAGGGCAAATCCGAGCCAGCTCATACTGAGACCAGAAGAGCTCTAGGCCCTCCGATCTCACAAAGCTGACGTCGAAAAAGGTGGCACCATAGGGATGAATCAGGGCATAGATGTCATCAGCCCTGAAGCCCATCCCCAGGAAAAGCTCCACCACCTTGTCCCTAGAGGGGCACGCTTCATTGCCTTCCCACCGGAGACGGACCACATTCCTACGGACACCACCCTGCCCTGCTGTCGGCAGAGACCACGTAATGTTCTCTGCCCCTAACTCTCGGAAGGCGGACCATGTCGGTCTATCCAGAACGATAAATCTACCTCCCTACCTTCCACTGTAATGGACTGCTCTCCCCTCTTCAGGGCGTCCAGGAGACGCCATTGCAAGTAACCCTGCCCAGCGTCCCCTGACAAGGACCCTCCACTACCCGCGGCAGCGGCCGCTGCAAAGGTGCGGACATGTGAACCGCCCTCTAACGAGGCCGCCAACGAACCGGGATTCCTTGGCCTCACACTTGGCCCCTCATTCACACTCACACTCTGCCTCACAGCCTCACCTACAGCTCCTGCACTACTACCATCACCACCAGCCGCACCACTCACCACTTCCATACCTGCATCCTCACCTACATCCTCACCTCCTTCATGTACCCCATTCATCCCCACCTCATGCACCCCATCCATGCCAGCCAGAACAGGTGGGGTACTAACAGCTTTACCCAAGGTCCTGGCATCACTGGGGGGGGGTTTCAGGACACTCACCACATCCGCAGCTTTGTCCTTACTCCCCTTCTCCCCCTCTGCCACCTTGGACCCTCCAATATTCATGCGCTGGGTATCACAGGGGCTGGGATTTTGGGCGCCGGGTTTTACCAACCTCACAGGTGCAGACACCCCTGACGGTTTACCCCCGGCAGCCTTGTCCCCAGCATGCGGTCCCTCAACCCTCTGGCCAGATATGGAAGCAGTGGCTCTCTCCTCCCCCACCATCCTCCGGACCTCAGCCAAGATCTCTGAAAAAGCTGCTCTGGCTCCACCGCCACAACCCCCACCTCCCTCTGCCTGAGACCCAGAGCCCATGGGAGACAGAGAAGGGAACTCCACCACACTGAATATGTCTGGCGCCACCGCCAGCGATGACCCTTTGCCATCCCTACTGTCCTCCGTAGGGATCGCCACACCATCACCACTCGCCTTACATTTGCCTTTACTCTCCCCACCGGACCTGCGCCGAGGACCAACTTCATGATCCGGGCGCCCTTGACCGGTGGGGGCTACACAGGAGACAGCAGCAGCATCAGTATCATCATTAAACACGTAACGCATACTCACCGTCTCCTGTGCCTTCTTCTTGCGCCCCTTCTTCTCCTTTCCGGGTCCCGGATCTTCATCCCCGAAACAAAAATGCTGGAGGTTCACCGGGGACTCCAGCAACCGGATGGCCACCATGAGCCCCCCGGACCCCGAAGATGCCTCCATGTCGTCCTCCTCTGATGTGCTGGAGGTAGGCAGCGCCACCTGCTCAGGACGCAGACTGGAAGATTTAGGAGGCTCCCCAGTAACGTCGGCAGGCTGCTGGACCGTTGGTTACTGCCACCTCCTGGGACACTGTTCCTGGAACCGCCTCTGTCTTCCTTGCTGTTTTTCCTGCTGTCTTCCCTGCTGCATCCCTCTCAGCCGCAGGTTTCTTCTGGGCAACTCTTGGTGCTGCGGTGGGCAGGAAGAGGGGCGGGGCACCGGTGCAAGGCTTGCTGAGCCTTGTAGTACTATAAGCATTGCTAGCTGCTTTTACTTTCATGTCCCTCCTGCCTCCCACCTTCCCTCCGCCCACAGACTGTACAGAGGCAGTGCCGAGAGCTGCGGTGGGCGTGACTAGAGGCGGACCGGGAACTGCTGGGCTCTGCAGTTTCATGTGTGTCTCTCATGGTGGCCGTGCCGATCACCGAGGTGGGAGGGGCTTGGACCGGGCTTGCAGACTGGGGGCCGCTGGGCTCGGCAGTTCCACGTGTGCCTCTCATGGTGACCGCGTCGAGCACCGAGGTGGGCGGGGCTAGGGGCGGGCCGGCAGACCGGGTGCTGCTGGGCTCTGCAGTTCCACGTGTGTCTCTCATGGTGGACACGCCGAGCGCCGAGGTGGGCGGGGCAAGGGGCTGGTCGCCGGACCGGGGACCGCTGGGCTCTGCAGTTCCTCCTGCAGCTCTCACAGCCGCCATGCTGAGCTCCGTGGTGGGCGGGGCAAGGGGCGGAGCCCCGGACCGCGATCCCCCGGCCTTTGTGCCCGCGCCCACATTAACCTCTGATCTCACTAACAGCGCGCCTCTTCCTCTACCCCCCACCTTCTCCTCCTCCATGGCTGGGGTAACCCCTGGGGCAGCACCTAGTGCTGTGGTGGGCGGGACAGGGGGCGGGGCTCCAGATAAACGTTCCTTTCCAGGCTCCTGGCTGTCATGCATAGTCCTGGGAGTGCCTTCACTGGCCGGCAGGCCCCCTTCATACGCCCCCCTTCCTTGCTGCGTGGTTAACCCCTCCTGGCCCGAGAACCACCGATCATTAGAGAATTTCTCCAGAAAGGGACCCGCAGCCCTCTCTATTTCCGCCTGCCTCTGCTCCACCTCTGCAATCCTATCCTTGACCCTCTGGATTTGCGTGGCGATAGCCGGGCGCTTCCTCTGGGCTGCTGCATTATATAGCGCCTTGGCCTGCCGCAACTCCAGCAGGAGTTTCGCCAGTACCACCTTCCCCTTTTCGTGGCACCGCAACATCTCTACCACCCGCTGGGAGAAAGCCTCCGCCGACTCGTCCGGGCCCCTCTCGGCCCATGGGGTACTCCCCTTGCTTCCCTTGGGCTTGCCAGTCACCTTGTTAGCCGATGCCGGCATGCTCACCGTAGCCGCATCACGCTGGGACAGCCTCCCAGACCTCCTCACAGAGTCCTCCGATGGATCCATATTCAGTCCTCCGACCCCACCCGGCCCAGACCGGGAGGGCCGGAGCCCGGGGATGCCCTCTGACACCCCTGCCTCGGTCCTGGGAAAACGAAGAGGCTAGGGTCGGATTTAGAAAAAAAAAAAAAGTCCTAGTTGAAGCTTCCCAGGAGCTCCTCCACACAGCTCTCACTCAGCTAGGAACACAGGCCACACCTCCTCCACTTCCTGCTACCGCAGCTGCTGGCATGAGACTTGCCCTCCAATAGATCCTTGTGCAAGGGTTTAAAGTGTACTCATTAAAACTACAGAGCTTAGACCTGCCTCTACTGCGGGGGGTCTCGACCCACCAGCGGACAGGCACCAGTATTGGGAGAGGGGGGCTGACCATCAGGGTCCACCGTGGCTCTGGAACAAACCCAGCGACACGGAGGTCGCATGGGCAGGAATGGCCTGGCCGTGTCGGCTTCGCACTCCTGCGTAGTCCCTCTGCCCGCTCGCGCCCGTAACCTCAAAGGGATGCGCAAGCGGCTTTTCTTCCCAGGGCTGTTCCCCGTCCAGCAGGAACGTGGGGGAGCTCAGGTCGGCCTTCCATCATACTCCCTTACCTCCCTCGCCCTCTTTCCTTCTTCCGTTCTCCATCTAACCTCTCGGCTCTGTGGTGTCCACTCTCCCTCCAGCTCTCTCCTTCTCACAGGTGGACTACCGCGTGTATTCACACTGTGGCGAATCTTTTGGGCCCAGGAATAAGAAGTCATTGAGGTAATAGATAATATGTGCCCCCTTAGAAACGTCCATGATGACCCATTCGAGGAAGCAACTAAACGCCTCAAATAGTGAGCAGGATCTGGAGCATCCCATGGGCGATCAGCGATCTACACTGTGTGTCGAATTATTAGGCAAATTAGTATTTTGGTCACATGATACTTTTTATACATGTTGACCTACTCCAAGCTGCATTGGCTTGAGAGCCAACTACCAATTAAGTAAATCTGGTGATGTGCATCTCTGTAATGAGGAGGGGTGTTGACTAATGACATCAACACCATATATAAGGTGTGCTTAATTTTTAAGCAACTTCCTTTCCTTTGGAAAAATGGGTCAGAAGAGAGATTTGATGGGCTCTGGAAAGTCCAAAATTGTGATATGTCTTGCAGAGGGATGCAGCAGTCTTGAAATTTCCAAACTTTTGAAGCGTGATCACCGAACAATCAAGCGTTTCATGGCAAATAGCCAACAGGGTCGCAAGAAGAGTGTTGGACAAAAAAGGCGCAAAATAACTGCCCATGAATTGAGGAAAATGAAGCGTGAAGCTGCCAAGATGCCATTCGCCACCAGTTTTGCCATATTTCAGAGCTGCAACGTTACTGGAGTATCAAAAAGCACAAAGTGTGTGATACTCAGGGACATGGCCAAGGTAAGGAAGGCTGAAAAACGACCACCTTTGAACAAGAAACATAAGATAAAAGGGCAAGAAAGGGCCAAGAAATATCTTTTTCAAAGATTTTATGGACTGATGAAATGAGTGACTCTTGATGGGCCAGATGGATGGGCCAGAGGCTGGATCAGTAAAGGACAGAGAGCTCCACTCCGACTCAGACGCCAGCAAGGTGGAGGTGGGGTACTGGTATGGGCTGGTATCATCAAAGATGAATTTGTGGGACGTTTTTGGGTTGAGGATGGAGTGAAGCTCAACTCCCAGACCTACTGCCAGTTTCTGGAAGACAACTTATTCAAGCAGTGGTACAGGAAGAAGTCGGTATCGTTCAAGAAAAACATGATTTTCATGCAGGACAATGCTCCATCACATGCATCCAACTACTCCACAGCGTGGCTGGCCAGTAAAGGTCTAAAAGAAGAAAAAATAATGATTTGGCCCCCTTGTTCACCTGATCTGAACCCCATAGACAACCTGTGGTCCATCATAAAATGTGAGATCTACAGGGAGGGAAAACAGTACACCTCTCGGAACAGTGTCTGGGAGGCTGTGGTGGCTGCTGCACGCAATGTTGATCAAAAACAGATCAAGCAACTGACAGAATCTATAGATGGAAGGCTGTTGAGTGTCATCATAAAGAAAGGTGGCTATATTGATCACTATTTTTTTTTGTTTTTGCATGTCAGAAATGTTTATTTCTAAATTTTGTGCATTGATATTGGTTTACCTGGTGAAAATAAACAAGTGAGATGGGATTATATTTGGTTTCTATTAAGTTGCCTAATAATTCGGCACAGTAATAGTTACCTGCACAAACAGATATCCTCCTAAGATAGCCAAATCGAAAAAATAAACACTCCAACTTCCAGAAATATAAAGTTTGGATATTTGAGGCTTTTGGGTTGATTGAGAACATGGTTGTTGATCAATAATAAATATAATCCTCTAAAATACAACTTGCCTAATAATTCTGCACACAGTGTATATAGTATGCTCCTTCCCAGAAGCAGCCCAATGGGCGGACACTATTCGGAGGCACAGGTAGTAAGTAACCGGAACGCCCCCTCAATGTCTGTTTTGGCCATTAGGGTGCCCCTTCCCAACTTCTTGACCCGCCTGATTGCCTGGTCAAAGGATATACAGTATATACTACTGTACTTGGTTCCGCGTCGATGTTGTCATTTACTGACCTGCCTCTTGGATATGACAAATGGTGGATTAGTCCGAATGTATTGGGTTCCGTTTTTGGCACGACTCCCAACAGGGATACCACTATGTCTTGTAAGGAAAGTGTTCTGAATGGAACCGCCATTCTACCTAAAGATATTTCTTTTTTTAATTTTCTTGTCACGACGCCTGGGTGTTGGTAGGCTGATTTTAGATTTTTACTCCAGCCTTTCTTGATTTTAGAAGGGCATGACATGCTTATAATCTGTGTCTCCTCCTCCTTTTACTCCTCCACCTCTTTTCTTTTCGCATGACTATATGTACTTGTCACTTTTCCATGTGTTAGTTGTGTCTTCTGAGCAGTTTGTCAGCTTTTGGACACCTTTGAAGGTGTTTTCTATGTGTTTTTGTTTGCCTGCCATTGGTTTTAATGGTTTTCGACGAACCGAACCGAACCCGAACACTACGGGGGTGGCTCAAAACTACTAAGTCTGCACCCAGAGTATATTGAGAACATAGGATGCTAAAAAATGTTTCCTATGAGATACTGCATACAGTTCTGCGCTGAAAACAAATCAAAATTTAATGCAGAAAAAAAACAGCAAAATATGATCCAACATTATATCTCATGGTGTGGTGCCTAAAATATCATAAGCATAACACCAATGGGTGGCTCAACCCTCATAAATATAAATCCCATACCAAAAATGGAGAAATGACCAGATAAGGTACATAAAAATATATAAATTTTTATTAACAAAAATGCACACAACATATTAAAAATGAGAGTAAAAGGGGCAACAGTGTGAGACAGTATAGTAATCAAAGATCTGCATGTACAGTAGGGTGACAATATGTTCTATAGAAAAAGTAAAATTTAGTTTTATTCAAAGCCTCACCTTTTAGATTTGTTACACATAAAGCTCTGTAATATCCTTTCTAAAAAAATTTCTTTTGGTTGTGTTTAAAATGTGGCTCAATGTCAGCCTTTAACCACTTCGTGCCAGAGCCTGTTTTCGCCTTCGTGACCAGGCCAATTTTTTCAATTCTGACCACTGTCACTTTGAGGTAATTACTCTGGAACTCTTCAATGGATCCCGCTGATTCTGAGATTGTTTTTTCGTGACATATTGTACTTCATGATAGTGGTAACATTTCTTCAATATCACTTGCATTTATTTGTGAAAAAAATTGGAAATTTGGTGAAAATTTTGAAAATTTAAATTTTCAAAATTTGAATTTTTATTCAGCTAAATCAGAGATATTTGTTACACAAAATAGTTAATACATAACATTTCCCACATGTCTACTTTACATCAGCACAATTTTGGAACCAAAATTTTTCTTCATTAGTGCGCCATAAGGGTTAAAAGTTGACCAGCGATTTCTCATTTTTCCAACAAAATTTACAAAATAATTTTTTTAGGGACCACATCACATTTGAAGTGACTTTGAGGGGCCTTTATGACAGAAAATACACAAACGTGACACCATTCTAAAAACTGCACTCCACAAGGTGCTCAAAACCACATTCAAGAAGTTTATTAACCCTTCATGTGCTTCACAGGAATTTTTGGAATGGGGAATCAAAAAATTAACATTTAACTTTTTTCACAAAAATGTCAGTGCCGGCAAAAAAAATCTTTACATTTGTGCGGTAAAAAAAAACTTTACGTGTAAAATCCGCATCATGATTTCACTTCTTAAAAGTGCACACAATGAAGGAGATAATCAAAAAGTATATAATGGCAAAACTGGCTTAGTAAAATGTAAATATCAATACTAATTAAAATACTAATTGTAATGAAATATCCGCAATAAAACACTTGAACGTTAAGATTTTGTGGTTTCGTTGAATTTCTAAAGTTTTTTTTTTGCCGACACTGTACTTTAGACCCCAATTTTTTTATTTTTGCAGGGGTAACAGGAAAAATGGACCCCAAAATTTGTCGTGCAATTTCCCCTGAGTGCGCAGATACCCCATACATGGGAAAAAAACACTGTTTGGGCGCACAGCAGGGCTCAGAAGGGAAGGAGCGCCATTTGACTTTTTGAATGTAAAATTTGCTTGAATAATTAGCGGATGCCATGTTGCGTTTTCTAGAGCCCCTGATGTGCCTAAACAGTGGAAACCCCCCACAACTGACTCCATTTTGGAAACTAGACCCCTCAGGGAACTTATCTAGATGTGTAGTGAGCATCTTGAACCCCCAGGTGCTTCACAGAAGTTTATAACATGGAGCCGTGAAAATAAAATTTTCACATTTTTCCCACAAAAATGTTTTTCAGCCCCCAGTTTTGCATTTTCATAAGGGTAACAGGAGAAATTGCACCATGCAACTTGTTGTGAAATCTCTCCTGAGTAAGCTGATAACCCATATGTGGGGGAAAACCACTGTTTGGGCACACGGCAGGGTTCGGAAGGGAAGGAGAGCCATTTGACTTTTTGAATGTAAAATTTGCTTGAATAATTAGCGGATGTGCCCATGATGTGCCTAAACAGTGGAAAACCCCCACAAGTGACACCATTTTGGAAACTAGACTGCTGAGGGAACTTATCTAGATGTGTGGGGAGCACCCTTAACCCCCAGGTGCTTCACAGAAGTTTAGAACATGAAGCCGTGAAAATCAAAAAAATCTAACTTTTTCCACAAAAATGATCTTTTTGCCCCAGTTTTTTTTTAGTTTCACAAGGGTAAGAGGAGAAAATGGAACCTAAAAACTGTTGTGCAATTTCTCCTGAGTACGCCAATACCCCATATTTTGGGAAAATACACTGTTTGGGCGCACGTCAGGGTTCAGAAGGGAAGGAGCACTGTGTGACTTTTTGAACGCAAAATTGCCTGGAATCAAGAGCGGACGCCATGTCGCATTTTGGAAGCCCCTGATGTGCTGAAATAGTGGAAATCCCCCACAAGTGACCCCATTTTGGAAACTAGACCCCTCAAGAATTTTATCAAGGGGTATAGTGTACATTTTGAACCCAAAGGTACGACGGAATTTGATAACATTAGGTCAACATATTGAATAAGTTGTCATTAGTCTTGAGCGCAAGTGCTCGCTACTTGAGTTTGCATCGGGTACTCGGGTATGCATCAAGTATAGCGGGTGCTCGAATGACATGCTCGAGTCCCCGCCCCGCATGTTTCATGGTTGTTAGACACCCAAAAGAAACATGCGGTGATCGCTCGTGCATGGCAGGCGATCCCAGCATAGTTTATTCGGTCTCCCATGACAGCACCACGTGAGAGAGAGGATCCGCCCATCAAGGACAGGAAACCTACAGGTTAAAAAGGGCGGCCCTCTCTTCCTGCCTCAGTTTAGGTTTCCTGTCCATGATGGGAGACCTCGCAGGCTTACCTGCAGAAGATGGACTCCTGTCCCAGAGAGGGCCACAGCAGGTGGTTGGAGCCGGTCCGTCCCGGTCCTCTGGAGACGCCACGGTAGGGCTCAGTGGGGCGCCTCCATGAGCGTTGCGGCGGGCGCGACATCGCCTCACGGGGAGGTAGATGTCCGCCAGGTGTGGGGCCGCTAGCGGGCTTCCAGGAGATCCAGTCACGTGCCCCGCCGGCGCGACCTACTGACGTGACTTCCGGTGCGCCGGGCAGGAAGTCCCCGTGATGTCACCGGAAGGGGCGGAGCTCGTTTGAATTTTGCGCGCGAGCAGCTGAACGCCGGGGAATTAAGGACCTGGCGGCGAGGAGCCCACCTGGAACCCACCTGGCCACCTGGGGAGGAAGACCAAGGAGCAGGTAACGCCCTCCTGGGTAAAAAAAAAAAAAAAAAAAAAAAAAGAGCACACACCCACACATGGTACCGGTATGGCCAGTATATAAAGGGTCCGGTAACATACAGAGGTGCTTCCCAGCCCATTCTTACACTGTAAGTTATTGAAGATTCACAAGAGCTGTCACCTAGGCAACAACATCTGCTGCAGGAGCAGCCCTCTGGGGAGCCCTCACAACTAGTGGCGCAGCGCCATTCCCGGCTAGGGTCTGGTCGTACAACTAGAAAAGCTACCACTAAGAGCAGGAAGGACGGTCCGGTGCGGCGTGATTCCTCACCATGCATGTTGGATTCCTCTGCTTCTACGGTACCGAAGGCTCTGTGGGGTGAGTGGGATCTTCGTGAAAGTTCTACTAATGTTTCCTCCTTCTTTCTATCTATAACTTTCTTTTAGAGCAAGAAATTTTCCTCGAAATCCAAACACAGAGAATGTGCCTTATGCAGCTGTCCACTCCCTGATTCATATAGCAAGAGGTTATGCCAGCTTTGTATTAGCAAAATGATGTCGGAGGAAACCCCAGATTTTTCCCTAGGCCTAAGAACTTTAATAAGGGAAGAAAGAGGCAAAGCATTGCAGGGTTCAGAGTCTGGGCATATTCCTCAAGAAACCCAGCCGGGTTCAGACTCTGAACTGTTGGTCGCCTCCTCCTCCGCCTTCTCTTCCTCTGACAGTGAGCCAGATAGACAGTGCTTTCCACTGAAGGAGGTCGATGCCCTAGTAAAAGCCGTCCGATCTACAATGGGAATAGTGGACACGAGGGCAGAGAAGTCAGCTGAGGATGTTATGTTTAGTGGTCTGGGGCTAAAGAAGAGAAGGGTCTTTCCAGTAAATTCAAAGGTGAAAGACCTCATTGATAAGAAGCGGAGGAAACCTGACAAGAAGGGTAGTGTTCCTCCATCCTTTAAAAGGAAATATCCATTTGAGGATGCTATGTGTTCCTCCTGGTTAAAAGCACCCAAGCTGGATGTTGCTGTTACCAAAGCAGCGAAAAGAACTTCCCTCCCGTTCGATGATATGGGTGCATTGAGAGACCCCCTAGACAGACGGGCTGATACTTTCTTGAAAGGGGCATGGGAGACAGCTGCGGGAGCACTGAGACCAACAGTAGCTGCTACCTGCACGTCCAGAGCCCTGATGGTGTGGCTTGAACAGCTAGACAGTCAGTTGAAGGATGGAACTTCTAGGAAAGACATTATTTCTTCCCTTCCACTGGTTCAGGGGGCGGCAGCTTTTCTTGCGGAAGCATCTGTGGACTCAGTAAGGTTGGCAGCAAAATCAGCAGCACTGTCAAATCCGGCTCGGCGAGCCTTGTGGATTAAATGCTGGCCAGGGGATTTACAGATTAAATCCAGACTGTGCACAATCACGTGCGAAGGAGAATACCTCTTTGGTCAGACCATGGATGACTTATTGGAGAAAGCTGGGGACCCTAAGAGGGAGTTTCCATCAGTACCTCTACCCTCCTTTAAGAGATCGTTCCGGAAGAGGAAATTTTTCCGGAAGAGATATTTCGGGGAGCAAGACAAGTCTGATGAAAGGGGTCGAAAAGTTCTTCCCCAGAATGCCAGGCTGCCCTCATTTCGGAAGTACAAACCCTAATAAGAAAGCACGTCTTGATTGAGGTTCTGGAGGCTGAAAAAGGTCTTGGTTTCTACTCCCCGCTCTTCTTGGTTCCGAAACCGGATGGAAGTTTCAGGACAATCATAAATCTGAAATCCCTGAATAATTTTCTTAAAATACACACCTTTAAAATGGAGTCTTTAAAATCTGTAATAAAGTTACTTTTTCCCCACTGCTATATGGTAGTGCTCGATCTCAAAGATGTGTATTACCATATCCCAATTCATAGTGACTATCAGAAATACTTGAGGCTGGCCATTGAAATTGACGGGGTGGTTAAACACTTTCAATACACTGCACTCCCCTTCGGTTTAGCTATAGCCCCATGAGTTTTTACTAAAGTAATGGCGGAAGTTATAGCCCATGTAAGAGAAAGGGACATTGTAATTATCCCTTACCTGGATGATCTCCTGATAGTGGGGAACTCGTTGGTTCAGTGCGAGACCCACCTGCGGGAGACCATGTCGGTCTTAAAGAGCTTGGGGTGGTTTCTAAATTTAGAAAAGTCTAGACTATCTCCACTCAAGGTACAACAATATCTGGGGGTCACATTAGATTCCAGGAAACAGCTATGTTGTCTTCCAGAAGAAAAAATTGATAGAATCCGGCGGTTGGTAGCACAATGTATACGTAAACCTTCTATGTCACTCCGTAAGGCCATGTCACTATTGGGTACCTTCACCTCCACTTTTCCTGCGGTTCGTTGGTCACAATTACATTCAAGACCTTTTCAGTGGGATGTGTTGTACAATAACGCAGCTTTAGAGGGGCATCTAGACCGTGAGTTTACGCTAGGTCCTCGTGCCATAAGGTCCCTTCGTTGGTGGTTGCGACAAGACAATCTTGCTAAAGGGGTTCCCTGGGAATGTAGTCTAACTGCAGTCTTGTCCTCTGATGCAAGTGCTACAGGTTAGGGAGCTCACTTTGAAGGGAGATTAGTGCAGGGAACCTGGTCAAGCAGTGAGCGACAGTTGTCATCAAATGTTAAGGAGCTTCTGGCGGTGCAGCATGCGTTCAACGAGTTCCTTATATATTTACAGGGCCAGCATGTCCGTATACTCTCGGACAATCAAGTCACGGTAGCTTACATAAACCACCAAGGGGGAACCCGCTCAAGAAACTTGATGAGGGTAGCGAACGCACTTCTGCTGAAAGCCAAAGATCTTTGTCCCTCTCTTTCGGCTACTCATCTAAAAGGGAAGGAAAACATCACAGCGGATTTCCTCAGCCTTACTTCCGTAAAAGAGGGAGAGTGGTCCCTAAATACGCAAATATTCTCCAGAATCGTAGAGATGTGGGGCCTTCCGACTGTGGACTTATTCACAACAAGGGCCAATCGGAAAGTGGAAAATTTTTGTTCCTTAGACCCCAGAGAAGAACCCCTGGCAGTGGACGCCTTCATGGTTCCCTGGAGATTTCTGCTGGCATATGCCTTCCCTCCCATGATCCTGCTCCCAGCGGTGATAAGAAAGATCAGGGCAGACCGGGCCAGAGTGATACTCATATGCCCCTTTTGGCCCAAAAGACCATGGTTCCCTTGTCTCCGGAAGATGTCCATATCAGATCCCTGGGTTCTTCTGGAGATTCCGGACCTCCTCACTCAGGGGCCACTTTCCCATCCTCCAACCCCGAGTCTACATTTGACGGCGTGGAATTTGAGAGGGTGTTATTGACCAACAAAGGATTCCCCGCAAATGTAGTGAATACTCTCCTGGCTAGCAGAAAACCTGTTACCACCCGTATTTATGCCAGGACCTGGAGGAAGTTTCTGTCCTTTGCAGAAGTTAAGGTGGAGGAGGGGCCCCCTATTGGGAAAATTCTGGAATTTCTGCAGCGGGGCTTAGAATTGGGTCTCACTACCAGTACCTTGAAAGTACAGGTGTCGGCGTTGGGAGCTTTATTTTCTTCCAATATTGCAGATCACTATTGGATAGCCTGTTTTATAAAAGCTTCCTTTAGGTGTAGACCCATTACCAAAGTAAAGATGTCTCCCTGGGATTTGAATTTTGTATTAGATGCCTTGACCAGTCCTCCTTTTGAGCCACTAGATTTAGTCTCCCCCAAAATTATTTTCCTAAAGACGGTCCTGTTAGTAGCCCTAACTTCAGCCAGGAGAGTCAGTGACCTACAGGCCCTTTCAATATGCCCTCCATTTATGCAAATTCTGGACGATAGGCTGAATCAGGTTTTAATATAGTCCTTTCTTCCTAAAGTGGCCACTCGATTCCATAGAACCCAGGAGATAGTTCTCCCGACTTTTTGCTTCCCGCCCAAAAATCAAAAGGAGGAGAGGCTTCACACTTTAGATGTTAGGAGGTGCGTACTAAAGTACTTAGAAGTATCACGTGGCTTTAGAAAGGATAAGTCCCTATTTATATGCTATCAGGGGGCTAGAAAGGGTTGTAAGGCCTCAAAGGCTACAATCCGTAGATGGATCAAGGAGGCCATTTCCCTCGCATACTCCTCAGGGGATAGAGATACCGGAGGGATTGAGGGCGCATTCTACCAGAGCGGTATCAACCTCCTGGGCGGAGAAGACAGGGCTTTCCATTGAGGAAATTTGTAAGGCTGCCACCTGCTCTTCTCCCTCTACTTTCTATAGGCACTATAGATTGGATCTGGGTGGCTCTGCAGATCTCACTTTCGGGAGAAGGGTGCTTCAAGCTGTGGTCCCTCCCTAATTTCCTTCGTCTCTGTAATTCTCTCACGTGGTGCTGTCATGGGAGACCGAATAAAGCCTTAGTTACTTACCGGTAATGGGATTTTTCGGAGCCCATGACAGCACCCGTATATTCCCTCCCTTCACTGGTGTTGTGCACTCCCGTAGAGTTAATTTCTTTTTGTGCACCCTTGCGGGAAATTGATGAAAAGTAATGTACTTAATGTGATTATGTTTTGTTATAACTAACCTTGGCGGTACTCTCATGCTCTGTTAACTAAACTGAGGTGGGAAGAGAGGGCCGCCCTTTTTAACCGGTAGGTTTCCTGTCCTTGATGGGCGGATCCTCTCTCTCACGTGGTGCTGTCATGGGCTCTGAAAAATCCCGTTACCGGTAAGTAACTAAGGCTTTTTTTTGGCCGCGAAGCATATGGGGCGGAGACTCGAGCATGTCACTCGAGCACCCGCGCTACTCAGTGCATACCCGAGTACCCGATGCAAACTCAAGTAGCGAGCACTTGCGCTCAACACTGGTCGCCATATTGTCATCATTTTTTTTTTCTTTACTTTTGAAAAAAAAAACAACCCTAACCCTAGCACAACCGTAACCCTAGAGTTTATTTTTTTACACCATTCCTCGTGTGGTATAAGTGATTAGACTACTTTATTCTTCGGGTCAGTGTGATTACAGCAATACCAGATTCATATCGGGTTTTTATGACTGACAGCTGTCACACACTAAAAGACGTTTTATTTTGCAAAGACTAGTGTTTGCATCACCATATTTTGAGAGCTATAATTTTTCCATATTTTGGCCGACAGAGTCATGTGATGGCTTGTTTTTTGCGGGACAAGTTGACGTTTTTATTGGTACCATATTCGGGCACGTGACATTTTTTGATCGCTTTCTATTCTGATTTTTGGGAGGCAGAATGAACAAAAACCAACAATTCAGGAATTGTTTTTTTGCGGGTTTTTTTATGCCGTTCTGTGTGTGGTAAAATTGATAATGCAGCGTTATTCTTCGGGTCAGTGCATTTACAGCCGTACCACATTTATATAGTTTTTTTGTTTTGCCGCTTTTACACAATAAAAACGATTTTCTAGAAAAAAAATTTTTTTGTATCGCTTTATTCTGAGAGCTATAACTTTTTTTTTTTTTTGGACAATGGAGCTATGTGGGGGCTTGTTTTTTGCGGGACAAGATGACGTTTTTAGCTGTACCATTTTTATTTACCTTACAGCAAGGAAAGTGAAAAATCTGCACCACCTGCAAGCAGCTGCAATAGTCAGTGCAAAGCTGAACATGTACAATGCAGACACCTAAATAGGACTTGGTAACATTTCAGGTGCAAAAGCTCATAAAAAAGTTTAAACAGTCCAAAATAATCATAAGAGAGAAAAATGAGCTGCACTCACCAGTCCTTAAAAACAGTATCTTTATTCCATGAGGATAAAAAGTCCGGCAAGCACGGAGAGCGGGGAAGAAAAAAGACTGTCTGCTTTTTTCTTCCCCGCTCTCCCTGCTTGCCGGACTTTTTATCCTCATGGAATAAAGATACTGTTTTTAAGGACTGGTGAGTGCAGCTCATTTTTCTTTCTTATGGCCATTTTTATTTACATTCGTCTTTTTGATCGCGTGTTATTCCATTTTATGTTTGGCGGCATGATGATAAAGCATTGTTTTTTTGCTTCATTTTTTATTTTCTTACCGTGTTCACTAAAGGGGTTAACTAGTGGGACAGTTTTATAGGTCAGGTCGTTCTGGACGCGGCAAAACCAAATATGTGTACTTTTATTGGTTTATTTTTTTTTTCATATTATGGGTTCAATATGTTTTTATTTTTATGGGATTTTTTGTTTTTTTTCTTTTTCACTTTTCTACTTTTTTTTTTACTTTAACACATTGTCGCACTAAGGGACTTTCACTTTTTGCAGCCTGATCGGCTGCATGGCATAGAGAGCAGCAGCTCTCTGTCATGCAGCCTGTCAGCGCTGCACACAGGGGAGACACTACTTTGGTCGCGCACTGCGCATGATCAAAGGAACATCCTGCCTCCTGGTGACCCGGATGTTGTCATGACGACATCGGGTCGTCATGGCAACATCCGGAAGCCGCCGCAGACATCACTGGACGCCGGCAGGAGAGGTGAGTATACCGATCACCTCCCCCCTTGACACCGCAATGCTGCGATTGACTTCGATCGCACCATTTTGGGGGTTAATGTGCCGGGAGCGGTGCAGGACCACTCCCAGCACATACTGTATTACCGGGTGTCAGCTGTGACAATCAGCTGACACCCGGCGGCGATCGCCCCACACCGCTTGTGTGCGGGCGCGATCGCAGCGCGCGTAATAATACATAGCTGGCCCTATAGGCCCAGGACGCAGCTACGTACTATTACTGACAAGGTCGGAAAGGGGTTAACTGACAGTTCACAGTTTAACTAGACATAGCAGAGTCGAACCGGTTGTAATTGACAGTTTTTACACTTGGCTGACTCCTTTCCTCCACAAGGCAGTTGCCAGCTGATGCTGGTGTTGATTTCTTCGGGCTTCCCCGCCCAAACAATGCTCCGTCTTCTGGCGGCAGCGGGCGGTCTCCGGTTTTACCCGCTGAGCCCCTAGTCCATAACACGGCACCTCACGTGCTCGGCTCCACAGACCCTGCGTCTCATCTCCCTTTAATCGGCTTGACTCCTCCTGTCCACTGCACTCGGCTCTTGCTCCCAGTACTGGAGCCAGGAGCCTGGACCCTCTCTCACTGCTCTCCTGAGCGGGACTCTGCTCTCCTGAGCGGGACTCTGCTCTCGGTTTTTCTGGCAAAAGTCCTAGTCTCTCCCTCTCTCTAGCCACGCCACCAGTTTTCCGGTCACCTGACCTCCCAGCTCTCTCTCTGGACATGCCCCCAGCTTCCCAGTCACCTGACTCCTGTGCTGGAAGTCTGTCTTCCCCCTGCAACCAGAGGTACGACCCCGGGAGTTCCGGATCCTTTGTTCTGAAAGTACTTACACCCCAGTCTTCCAACTTACACCCCCGCTCTCCTTTAACTTGCCATTTCACGGGCGAGAGTTCCTTC
This sequence comes from Phyllobates terribilis, assembly GCF_046119375.1. Lineage (NCBI taxonomy): Eukaryota > Metazoa > Chordata > Amphibia > Anura > Dendrobatidae > Phyllobates > Phyllobates terribilis. Next base: position 10,234,178 of record NW_027362782.1, read on the forward strand.
ACCAAACGTTCACATTCTTGGACTTCCTGGACGATACGGTACCATATGAATTCATCTTGCTCGTAACGGTGAGGACTCAATCCTGTTGTTCGTTCAGACTGACGTAACTCAGTTTGACCGATGGGGGGGTGCAGGGTCACTCGGATTCCCAATCGCCGCCTGCCCGGTGGCTTTAACCGAGGTTGTTCCCTCTCCGCCTGCACTGGGGACTGCAGGTAGTCGAGTGCTGGGGCTCGGAGGTAGAACCAACAATTCTTAGTAGACATCGTGGCTTGGTGAAACTGTGACAGGACCCTCTCTAGAAGCAGGTGATTCTTCTCCATCCTCGTCATCTTTAGACAGACAGGGTCGCAGCATACTACGATGAACCACTCTGGTAGGGGCTCCTTCAGCCCCCTCGGGTTGAACGTCATACACAGGTCCTTCAGCGCCAAGCCTGCGCTTCACTCGGTGCGGGGTCCTTTCCCACCGCCTACTCAATTTGCCACGGGGCCGCCTGTCCCGAACCAACAACTGCTCCCCGGGCCTCAGAGTTGTCCCTCGAAGAGGCTATGTCTCATGATGTTTGAGCTCCTGAAACTTTTGTTGTACCAACCATCAGAGGGTCTGCAGTCTATGCCGGTGTTCCCGGACCCAGGAAGACATCCCAGTTCGTGGGTAGTCCTCCTCGGGGTCCAGCTCTAACTCCGTAATCTTTCGCCCGAACAGCAAGGTATAAGGAGTGAACCCCGTCGCACTATTCACTCGGTTGTTGTAGACCCACACCAGCTCGGCCACAAACTCAGGCCATCGTACCTTCCGATCATCCTCCAACGTGCAGAGGATTTGGATCAGGGTCCGATTAAAGCATTCACAGGCCCCATTTCCTTGAGGGTGGTAAGGAGAAGTCTGTGACTTCTCAATCTTGTACAACCGGTGCAGCTATTCCATCACCCGGCCTTGGAGGCAGGCACCTTTATCGATGGATTCTCTTAGGGCAGCCGTACACCCGAATGAAGTCTCGGCAGATGGCCTGCGCAGCTGACTCAGCGGTCTGGTCTCTGGTCGAGGTCACTACCGCAAACTTTGTGAAGTGGTCTGTCATTACCAGGCAATGTTCATACCCGAGATGCGCCAGTCTAACAGTCAAATAGTCTATCATCAGCACCTCCAAGGGGGCAGAAGTCACAATGGTTTGTATGGGGACCCATTGCTCCGGGGGCTTAACCAGCTCACAGTTCCAACATCTTCGACAAGTGTCTTCTATTGTTGCTTGCAGTCGGATGATACACCAGCCTCTGCAATCACTGAAACGTCTTCTCTGGTCCGAAGTGAGCCCCTCATTCATGAGCCTCCTTAGCCACTACTCCGACCAACTTCTCTGGGATCACCACTTGCCAGGTGGTCCTGAACTCTCGCAGTAGCTGCACCCGTCGGTACAGCAGCCCGTCTCACAAACAGTCTCTCCCATTGTCCCAGCATTTTCAGGGCTCCCGGGGACAGGGTACTACTCTCTTCTTGACTGGGGACTTTTCCGCAAAGCCACCCATTGACGTAATTGAGCAACTTCTCTGTCAATCTGTTGAAGTCTGATCCAGTCATCTCTTGGCCGCCCTAGCACTTGTTCCTTCAACGTCTCTCCGATCTGTCCCTGCGCCGTGGCCAGCCGTCCCACAAAACTTCAGAAGCTAGGGGTCTCATCCGCCTCCAAATCTTCATCGCGGTCATGATCATAAGTCACTCTGGAGAACGCGTCGGTGTGAGTATTCTCTGCCTAAGGCCAGTAGATGGTCTTATACCAGTACCTGGCCATGCGGGCCACCCACCACTGCTCGAGGGCCCCCAATTTCGCATTCTCCAGGTGGGCCAGAGGGTTGTCATCTGTTCTCACCAGTACTTCGGACCCAGACAAATACTCTGGAAACTTCTCGGTCATTGCCCAAACCAGAGCCAGCAACTCTAATTTAAAAGAGCTATAATTATCTGGGTTCCTCTCGGAGTCATGAAGGGAGCGACTGGCGTACACAATCGCGCGCTCTTTCTCCTCCTGTACTTAGGATAACACAGCTCCCAGACCATGTAGGCTCCTATCAGTGTGGAGTATGAATGGTTGGGAGAAATCCGCATAGGCAAGTATTGGGGCCTCGGTCAGGGCCATTTTTAGGGCACGGAAGGCCTCTTCCTGGCTGCTTCCCCACCGAATCGCCTTATTCTTGGAGCCCACCGGCACTCCCTTAAGTAGCTCCAGCAATGAGTTGGCTATGCGGGTGAAGTTCTTCACGAATCTTCAGTAGTACCCGGAAAGTCCCAGGAAGGCTCGAACGTCCTTCACTGTCTTCGGAGTAGGCCACTCCTGTACGGCGGACACCTTTTCCCGGGTGGGCCTGACTCCTTCACCAGACACAGTATGACCGAGATAATCGATCTGTTTGCGGAACAGGTGGCACTTCTGGGGCTTCACCTTTAGGCCATGACTCTGTAGGCAACTCGATACTTGCTCCAGTCGCTGGAGGTGCTCCTCGAAGGTGGCGGCATAGACAATTATGTCGTCAATGTAAATCCGTGTCTCCTCGAAGTTCAAATCGCCCAGGCACCTCTCCATCAGATGCTGGAAAGTCCCGGGGGCGTTAGTCAGGCCGAAAGGCATCCGATTGGATTCAAGCCGTCCCATGGGTAATATGAACGCCATCTTCGCACTGTCATGTTCGGCCACGGGCACCTGCCAGTACCCACTGGCCAGATCCAAGGAGGAGAAGTATCTTGCCTTCCCTAAGGCCGACAGGGACTCTTCGATTCGGGGTAGTGGGTAAGAGTCCCGTACTGTACAGGCATTTAGTCGTCTATAGTCCACACAGAACCACAGTGTCCCATCTTTCTTCTGAACCAGGAAAATCGGGGCTGCTCACGGACACTGACTCTCCCGTATCACACCATTCTGTAACATATGGGCTAGCATCTCCTTAACCTCTTTATACATCTGGGGAGGTATCTGCTGATATCTCTCCTGCACTGGGGCAGCGCTCCCCATGGGAATCTCGTGGGTAATGCCTTCGGTGCAACCAAAATCATCCTCATGGCGAGCAAAGACTTCCTGGTACCGCTCCAGTACCTCCTCAATCTGCTGCACCTGTCGAGGTGTAAGTCCCGTCCATTCAGCCCCCATTCGTTCTAGGATTCTTCGTCCCCCGTTCGCACTAGCCAGATGGGATTCCGGCGGCACGGTGACCGCCAGAGTTCAGGGGTCTCCTCGTACAGCGGACAGCTGTACCACATCAGGTCTCACCAACTTCTCTGGCATTCCCAGAATCTGGGCTATTTCCGCCCTGAGAGGGAGTGTGAGATCATCTTGGCCCAGATTAACACACTGCACTATAACATTTCCACCCTGAACAATAGCCTGTGTCCGAGCCACCAAGAGTCCGGGGGGTACTTTGTCCATCGATGTTGGTTCTATCTGAACTTCGACCCCCTCAAGAGTTGTGCAGGCCCGTGCGGATAACATGAGTACAGTTTGTCCGGGCGGTAAGGTGAGCCCCGTAGCTGCTGGCACTATTATTTTCCCCAGGCTCTTCCCTTCACTCGACGTCTCCTGAGCCTGGGCAGCTCGGATTAGTTGTTGAATGCCCCAGCTCGTTCAGCACACTTCCGGATCCCCCTGCGACCAGGACAACTTTTTTTTTTTTCCTAAATCTTTTCCACAAACTCGGAACTTCATCCACACCACCCCTGCGACCGGGATGGGTAATTGATTAGCTGCTGTGAGTCTAATTACTGGTCCGCATTCAGGCCACGCTATCTCTGGAAATCGCTGTTGAAAGTATGCTTCTGTCATCGTAGTCACCTGGGATCCCGTGTCAATCAGGCAGTGAACAGCCCGACCGCTTATTTCGGCCCAGACAGTCGGGCTGGTGGAAACCAGGTCCTTGGGACTTCCTCTTTTTCTTTCCCCTTCCTCAGGCTCCGGGCTGTGTCCCCCAAACATGGAGCCCGTTAGTTTAACGGCTGCCACGACAGGGGCTGCCCTCGGCTAGCACAGCCCCTGGCGTAATGTCCTGCGCTTCCATACTTCCAGCAGGTCGTGTCTGTCTGTGTAGGGCTGCCTCACTCCCCTACGGAACTCTCCTGCAGGGGGGGTCCTGAATTCAATTCTTTCCATAACTGGAGCAATCGATCTGGGTATCTCTGGTGTCGGGCAGGGGTCTTCTTGAGACTGGACCATTCATCCCGCATCTCCTGTATCTCCTTTCACATCTCTCGAGCCCATTCCGGTTCAGCTGCAGGCGGGGTGGGTACCTCTTTACTCCGGACCATCCCTGTCAGGGCCGTCACCCCCATCTCCTGCTCTCTCACACGTGCCTCTGCCCCCACTTCTAGAAAAGTCATACGTGGGTTGGCGCGCAGGTGCTCCTTCAAGGTCTGCTTCAGCTGCACATCCCTGAGGCCTGCCACAAACTGGTCCCTTAAGATCACGTCAGGGGGGCCCCATTCTCAAATTCCCCATGTAGTCTTTTCTAGTGATATAGGCATGCTCCCTCTGTAAGGCATTAACATACAGCGTCACAGTCTCCCCCTCCTGCTGCACTTGGTGAAACAGCCATATACTCCTACATTGATGGGATCCCCAGTATCCGCACCACTTTTTCTACAGTATCCCGGTCATGGGGAGGGCGGTACATCACGGATTGTCGGGCCTCGCCGTCCAGGGCCAGTAAGGCTATTTTGGCTTGCATAGCTGGGGTCATCGGATGCATACGTAACATACTCCTAACTCTCTCTCAATCCAGTCCCACAGTATTATATTGTCCCCGGTGAACTTTGGGAGATTGCTGAGCATGGCCCCCAGTGGCAACCTAGATCTAGGGGCTCCCAGGATGGACTGCTCTGCAGTGTCTGTGTCTAAAGACTGCATCCTGCCGACTACGCCAAATGTAACACGGGTAATTTAGATGCAGCGACACAGAAACAGAGCAGCCAATACAGGGTTAATGAACAGGGGGAGATTTATTATAACAGGGTCAATCTCCACGCAGGGAGTAAAAGGGGAAATATGGGGACAACAAGGGAAGTAGCAGGTAACATGCTATAACCGACAATCCAGTTTGGCTAGATGCAGCAGAGTAAACACCATTGTATTCAGCAGTTTTACACTTGGCTGACTCTTGTTCCTCACGAGGCAGTTGCCAGCTGATGCTGGTGGTGTTTTCTTCCGGCTTCCCTGCCTAAACAATGGTCTTTCTTCTGGCGGCAGCTGGCGGTCTCCGGTTTGACCCGCTGAGCACCTAGTCCATAACACTGCACCTCACTTGCTTGGCTCCATGGACCCTGCGTCTCTTCTCCCTCTAGTTGGGCTTGACTCCCACTGTCCACTGCCGCTTTTCCCGCACAAATCCCCTTTTATACCCTCTTCCTAGACACGACACCAACTCCCCAGTCACCTGACTCCTCAGCTCTCCCGCTGGTCCTGCCCCCAGCTTTCCAGTCACCTGACTCCTGTGCTCGCAGTCTGTCTTCCACCCGCAACAAGAGGCACGGCCCCGGCAGTTCCGGATCCCTTGTTCTAAAAGTACTTACATCCCGGTCTTCCCCCTTAGAGCAATACACAGATGATGGGTCAAGGGAGGGCTTGAGGATGGATGTAATCGAGGTATGTTTGAATCATGAGGAGAAGACACCAGTTGTTAGTGACAGGTTGAACAGGTGGGTTAGGCTTGGGATGAAATCTGTGGTAAAGTTTGGAATGAAGTGGGATGGTATTAAGTCAAGTTCACAGGTGGTGAGATGTGATTTGGGGTGTAAAGCTGATCTTTTGTGATGGCGAAGAAGCTGGTTTTGGAGGAGGAGAGTTTAGTAGTTATGAGGAGGGGTTGTGGGGACTTTAAGCAAAAGCTTTGCCTTACGTTGTCAAACTTCTGCTTGAAGAATGAGGCAAAGTTTTCAGCTGAGATGAGAGGAGAGGGAGGGGGAGCTGGTGGACGGAGGGGAGACTTGAAAGTACTGAATAGCTGTTTAGGGTTATGAGACAGGTATGATATGAGAGATGAGGTGGTTTGTTTTGCTGCAGTGAGCAATTGCACAGCATTTTGACAACTTCTGTTATGGGACTGGCTACTCCACTCCCTTTCTTTAGCAGCCACACAGCAGTACGCTTTGTAGGTGTGGGGCAGAAGGAACATGTGCTCCAGTAGATAACAAGCAAGCACTGCACCAAGTGCACTTGTTTATCCACTACAGTCGGGGTGAGTGAAAGCCCGTAAGCTGTTACGGAAGTGGACATGCCTGTTGGTTTTGACTGATCTCTGACACCGAGCACACCATATGTTTCTCAATGCACCGTGACATCTCCTTCTGCACCTCAGTCTAGCAGCTTGTCTTGTTCACCCTACTCCACCCTCTTTCAGCACAGCAGCCAGTCCTCAATCCCACAGTTGTTGTCACATAAGACTGCTTCCTCCTACACATGCCAAATCAAAGAGCTTGAACTTCACCATCTCCAATCTGTTGGCCATGGAAATGCTGCCTTTCTGCCTGGTAGATACAGACGGTTTCCGAAAGCTGATGGCCGTCGCAGTCCCCTAGTACCAGTTGCCCAGTCGCCATTACTTCTCTAAGAATGATGTGCCTGCACTACACCAGCATGTTACAGACAACATCACCCTTTCCTTGAAAAAAATCGGTCTGACAGGGTGAATTTCACCACTGACAGCTGGACAAGCAAGCATGGACAGGGGTGTTACATCTCGCTGACTGTCCACTAGGTGACTCTGGTGGTGGAATCCCCAAGGCTTGTAAGGTGTTTGCTCATGGAGAACTAAACTACTAGACAACAGGGGTTGGAGTAGTAAACTACTAAACATCTAGGGTTGGAGAACTAAACCACTAGACACCACGTCTTGGAATCCCCAAGGCTTGCGGGATGAACCTCTGTATCTAATTCTTCCTCCACTGCTTTTGCCTCCTCCACTTCATGTAGGGCCTTCACCTGCACCCGCAACCTCTGTCTTATCGAGACACGCGTTCGAACAGTGCAGAGAGAATCCCCCCCCCCACCTCCATACTGCATAGCCAGGGCTCACCTCAATCAGCCAGTGTTTAAATTAATATGCCTTGGAGATCACAGTCATAAAGATCAAGAATTGCGGACAGCTATCCATGCCGAGTTTGAGCAATGGCGGTCTCCATTGAACCTGGAACCAGGGAAGGCCATGTGCGATAACGGTGCAAACCTGGTGGCAGCCCTATGCCAGGGCGACCTCACACATGTCTTTCATGGCTCACATCCTCAACCTGATGGTACAGCAGTACAATTTCTCCACCACTATCCCGGCCTGGATGCGCTGTTGCAGAAACCACGGTTGCTGTGTGCTCACTTCCGCCATTTGCAACCCATGGGTCATCGACTTGCATTGCTATAGAGATCTTTCGGCCTTCCAGATAACCGTTTGATATGCGATGTTGCAACATGGTGTAATTGAACTCTGCACATGTTGCAGTGACTGTGGCAGCAGTGATGAGCCCTGACGCAGTATGTCATTTTGGATAGCCTGGCCCAGTGCAGTACGGACTTGGTGCAAATCACACTTGCGGAGTGGACACAGATGAAGAACCTCTGCATCCTTCTGCACATTTTCAAAATGGCTACTAAGATGGTTAGCGCTGATGATGCCATAATCAGCATTACTATTCCGGTCATCTACAAGCTGAAGCACACTTTGAATGGTCTGCGGGAGGAGAAGCAGGGGAAGAGGAAGAAGCAGAGGAGGATGCGGAAGGGCTAACTATCTCAAAGTTGCTGACTGTCGTCGTACAGGCAGTTGCCATGGGAGGATGGATTACAGTGATCAAGGGGGGCTCATGGTACCAGACAAACTGTTAGTGAAGGTGTAGGAGCCGAGGAACAAATGGAGGAGGAGGAAGAGGTGATGGATGCGCAACAGTTAGAAGATGAAGAGGATAATGATCCCCTCTCTTCCTGTGGTTGTAAGGAGGGGATGGAGGAAGCAAGCTTGAGGGTTATCCTGCCACCAACACACTATGGACTTTGACCTCATGAAAGAGACCGACGCATGAATATCTTATTGCAGCACTATCTGCAACATGATTTTTGCCCGTACTGTTAGGATTAGAAATAGTGCTGACTACTGGGTTGCCACTCTGTTTGATCCACGGTACAAGAGTAAAATTTGCCAGATGCTTTCCCGCCTTCCTCCTGAAAAGGGATGCATCCATGCTGGAGTATCAAAACATGCTTGAAGATCATCTTGAGTGGCTTTCCCCAAGACAGCAGAGAGACACACAGTGTGCATCGTAGTTATAAACTTCCAACTCTGTAAACGTTGAGTCGTACATTCAAAAACATTCCCAGCCTTGCAGCACTGGGGTCCTGCGTTCCAACCCCACCAAGGACAACATCTGCAAGGAGTTTGTATGTTCTCGCTGTGTTTTCAAGGTTTTTTTTACTCATTTATCTTCCCACACTCCAAAGACATACTGATAGGAAATTTACATTGTGAGCCCCAATGGGAACAGTGCCACTAATGTCTTTAAATGTCTGTAAAGCACTGTGGAATTAATGGTGCTATAAGTTAAATGTAAAAACGAAAAAAATTCTGGGAATCATTTCACTCCATATTTAGACCAGACCATGCACCTGCAGAACAGAGTACAAGTCTGACATATAGTGAATGACTGGGAAAGATTGTGCAGGAGTATCTCAATGCCATTGTGGGGGTTTGGACCCTTTTGAATTTTGGCCTAGAAAAATGGATGAGTGGCCTGAGTTTGCCTCTCACACCTTAGAAGTTTTGTCATGGGCGGCAGCCAGCATTCTCTCAGAACATGTCTTAAGCGCTGCTGGTGGTGTTCTGACAGCTGTCCCCTAAAAGTGTAGACCACTTAACTTTCATCAAGATGAACAAGTCATAGATCTCCGGTGACGTTTGCACCCCAGTCACAGACCGGGAAGACTAGGCGATGGTGTAGTTTTGTGTGCTGCATTCATCTCTCGTTGCAGTCTGCGACACCTTTGTCATGGCTTCTGTGCCTATTGCTGCTAGTGCTGCTGATATTACTAAAATTTTTTCCAAATGTGGAGACTCCAAGTTGGGTCTTCATCTGGTGAATTGCCTGTAGTGGAAGGGGGGGTGTCAGAGCCCCATTATACTATTTCTACTATGGGTAAATTGATAATGTCTGTAAAGCGCTGTGGAATTATTGGCACTGTATAAGTGAGTAAAATAAATAAATAGAAATTGATGCCACTTTAGTGGTATCTGCCCATAATTCTTAGAAATGTTGGTCTCCAAGTTGGGTCTCATTCATGTGTGTTACCTGTATTTGGCAGAGCTCTAAGAGCACCAGGCCTTCACCTGTCACTCATCCGTCAGTTCATCTTGATCAAAGTTTAAGCTAGAAATACTGCTCCAAGCCCTGTCCTATGCTTAAATGTGGCATGGTTTCAGGATCACGCTTTTAGCACAAAGAATTTAAATTGTCAAATGTGGGCTCCTGGCTGGAGCACAATACTAGCACAAAATAATTAAAGGATAAAATGTGGCCTGCTTTATGTAGCACGGTAGTAACAGAAAAAAAAAATGATTTTTCTTACTGTGGACGAGCCTTGGATACAGCAGAATCGCAGCGGAAAAAAAATTACAACCTCAGATGTGGCTTACATTGTTGTAGCACGGTAGTAACAGAACATATTTATATTTTATCATGTGAACCCCAGAATATCAGCACCAAAGAATTAAAAGCTCAAATTTGGCCTAGTTTGTGGAGCACTGCTGTAGTAGCAGCAAATATTGAGATTAAGTAATGTGATCCCCTGGATGGAGAACAATATGAACACCCAAAAATTACAAGCGGAGATGTGGCCAGCTGTATCACTTTAGTAACAGAAGAAATTTTTTTTTACTGTGGATGATGCCTATATTAAATAAAATATATGCTCCTAACAATTTCAAACTGAGATCTCCCCTGCTGTAGTACGTTAGTAACAGAAAAAAATATTTTTTTTTACTCTGCATCAGCTCTGTACAAAGCTGGATTTCATCACCACAAAATGACAAGGTGAGATGTGGCGTGCTGTGTCACGTTAGCAACAGAAATGTATTTATTTATTTTTTTAAAGGTGTTCTCGTGCATGGAGCACAATAGAAGCAGTGCACAACAGAGTTCTATGAAACGTGCCCTGATGTCTTTGTCTGGACCTCACTAATGGCACAAGAAAAAAAAATCTGCTGGAAGGTCAATTTCACAGCCACACAGGACACTAGCTATCTAAACTATCTGACTTAGAAGCAACCGCCTAGCTAACTAGCTAAAATTTCGAATGAATCCAGGAGCAGACCAGAAGCATCCTCTCTGATCTTATAGTCACAAAATGGCACTAAAAGAAAATGTCTGCTCTTTATATAGAGAGGGACATGTGATTTCAGCAGCCAATGGCACAAGCCCTTTTCTGGACATTGTGAATGGTTCCTGCGCCCTGATTGGCTAGCATTTACCGACGCAAACCAAATTTTACTTATTTTAAGAAAAAATGCTCCCGTGTCCGATCAAGAATCTGAATATGCCATATTCGTGCAGAATTTTAAATTAGCGATCGTTTTTCGAACATATTTGCTCACCTCTAATAATGATAGGCTGACCTAGAAATATTTATCCCTCTTCAACCTATGTGTCATAGAAGCCAAGATTGACTAAAAGAGGTCATCAGAAGAGTTTTTTTTATTAATCATCACAGATCAACACAAGTGCTTAGTAGTGTTGAGTGAGTATGTGCTATTAACCCTTTCGCCAAGTATGCTCGGGCCGAGCTCTGAGTATTTACAGCTGCTCGGTGATGAGGTTAAATCGCTCCCTTGTGCTTGATTTGCAACTGTTAGACATTCCTTACATGTAATAAAGCTGTCAATTTCTTACACATTCCTCACATGTAATAAAGCTGTCAAACAGTTGCAAATCAAGCACAAGGGAGCGATTTAACCTGATCACCGAGCAGCTGTAAATACTCGGAGCTTGGCCCGAGCATACTCTGACTGAACATACTCGCTCAACCCTAGTGCCTAGTAGACTTTACCATGGTAGGGCTGCAAACTTCATGTCTAGTTAACAATACACTTTCAGTTTTATTTGCCTCAATTACCTGAAACTGATGCTGTGCTTTCTGATTCTGTCATTGATTTGCAGTTGATTTAATGAATTTAAAATACTGTTAACTTTAAAATGAAGGCAAATCTCCACTGTTATCAATATTCACTTTAAACAAAATGTTTCAATATTGAATTTCTATTCAATTTATAAGAAGCGCCTTTGACATCAATTTCAGTTAAATACAGTTATATGAAAAAGTTTGGGCACCCCTATTAATCTTAAGCTTAATGTTTTCTTAAAATAGGTGTTTTTGCAACAGCTATTTCAGTTTGACATATGTAATAACTGTTGGACACAGTAATGTTTCTGCCTTGAAATGAGGTTTATTGTACTAACAGAAAATGTGCAATCTGCATTCAAACAAAATTTGACAGGTGCATAAGTATGGACACCTCATCAGAAAAGTGACATTAATATTTAGTAGATCCTCCTTTTGCAAAAATAACAGCCTCTAGTCGCTTCCTGTAGCTTTTAATGATTTCCTGGATCCTGGATGAAGGTGTTTTTGACCATTCCTCTTTACAAAACAATTCCAGTTCAGTTAAGTTTGATGGTCGCCGAGCATGGACAGCCCTCTTCAAATGATCCCACAGATGTTCAATGATATTCACGTCTGGGGACTGGGATGGCCATTCCAGAACATTGTGATTGTTCCTCTGCATGAATGCCTGAGTAGATTTGGAGCTGTGTTTTGGATCATTGTCTTGCTGAAAGATCCATCCCCTGCGTAACTTCAACTTTGTCACTGATTCTTGAACATTATTGTCAAGAATCTGCTGCTACTGAGTGGAATCCATGCGTCCCTCAACTTTAACAAGATTCCCGGTGCCGGCATTGGCCACACAGCCCCAAAGCATGATGGAACCTCCACCAAATTTTACTGTGGGTAGCAAGTGTTTTTCTTGGAATGCTGTGTTTTTTTGCCGCCATGCATAACGCCTTTTTGTATGACCAAACAACTCAATCTTGGTTTCATCAGTCCACAGGACCTTCTTCCAAAAAGAAATTGGCTTCTCCAAATGTGCTTTTGCATACCTCAGCCGACTCTGTTTGTGGCGTGCTTGCAGAAACTGCTTCTTTCGCATCACTCTCCCATACAGCTTCTCCTTGTGCAAAGTACGTTGTATAGTTGACCGATGCACAGTGACACCATCTGCAGCAAGTTGATGCTGCAGCTCTCTGGAGGTGGTCTGAGGATTGTCCTTGACTGATCTCACCATTCTTCTTCTCTGCCTTTCTGATGTTTTTCTTGGCCTGCTACTTCTGGCCTTAACAAGAACTGTCCCTGTGTTCTTCCATTTCCTTACTATGTTCCTCACAGTGGAAACTGACAGGTTAAATCGCTGAGACAGATTTTTGTATCCTTCCCCTGAACAACTATGTTGAATAATCTTTGTTTTCAGATCATTTGACAGTTGTTTTGAGGAGCCCATGATGCCACTCTTCAGAGGAGATTCAAACAGGAGAACAACTTGCAAGTGGCCACTTTAAGTAGCTTTTCTCATGATTGCATACACCTGGCTATGAAGTTCAAAGCTCAATGAGGTTACAAAACCAAAACAAGTGCTTTAGTAAGTCAGTAAAAAGTAGGTAGGAGTATTTAAAACAAGAAAATAAGGGTGCCCATACTTATGCACCTGTCAAATTTTGTTTGAATGCAGATTGCACATTTTCTGTTAGTACAATAAACCTCATTTCAAGGCAGAAACATTACTGTGTCCAACAGTTATTACAATTATCAAACTGAAATAGCTGTTGGAAAAACACCAATTTTAAGGAAACATTAAGCTTAAGATTAATAGGAGTGCCCAAACTTTTTCATATAACTGTATGTGTGAGGCGGTCTCTGTCAGCCTCACGCATCAGAATAATCAAGTTTTTCCTTTCTTTTTTGCAAAAACTGTCCTCTCAAGTGGCTTGGGAACTGAGAGTGAGCAATTGTTTTTATATTCCTTAAAGCTTGTTCATTGACTTATTCAACTTCAGAACCTTAATAGCTATCTATCATTCTGTGTAAGTCTGGCTTTGTTTAAGTTTGCATAGGTGGGGAATAATATAGAATACATAATATTATCGTACTGTGTTACGCAGAAAAATCTCTCAAAGTATTTGTATGCCCTAAAAAGACAAAAAAAAATTCTTAGAATGATATCTTTATTGGCTAACCTGAAAAATTACTGTATATTTTCCAGCTTTCAGAGTACACAGGCTCCTTCAGACACCTTTACAAATGAGTGACTGAGACGAGAGCACAGTTAGGCTTTGTTCACACGTTGCATTTTTTTGCTCTATTTATTTATGCAAATTAGAAGCTGCTTTTTACAGTACCAGCAACAGCTATGATATTTCAGAAATCTCATGAACACACTTTTTTTTTTTCTGACTGAATTTTGAAGACTGTTGGGTTTTTGAAAATTGTGATCTAAGAGATTGTTTCTCCTTGTGGAGAGTGAAATGCCAGGCCTGGCAAGTCAGAGTGAGGAGACTTATATGCCATACATGTTCCTCTAGCAAATTAAATATGCAAATTGCCTCTTCAGAGAGGGAGAGGACTTAACTCTAGTGCCTTGCAATATGACTTATAATAAAAGCCCAAAAAAATGAGATTCTAGTTTAGCTTTTATCCTAAATCATATGGCAAGGCTCATTAAAGGGTCGATATTGACTTTTAAAATTGCTACTTCCAAAAGGTGGCGCTACAGTTCAAGTCCTCTTCCTCTCTGAAGAAGCAATTTGCATATTTGAAAACTAAAGCATGTCAAATCTTTCAGCGTTTTTGCAGTGTTTCTGCAGCATTTATTCACCCATAGAAAGTAATGAGGAAGTGAAAAAAAAACAGTAAAAATGTAGCAAAAAATGTTGCCTTCAGGTTTTGCAGCATTTTTAGTGAAACGCAGGTACAACAGGATGCAAAATGCATTTTTTTTTTTATTTTCCCAAGTTTAAACCAAAATGTGTTGGTATCCTCACATAAGCATCGCTGTTAATATTAGTACAGTTTAATTAACCCCTTCATGACATCTGCAGTACATGTATGGCGCAGCAGGTGGTGAATTACCACAAATCACTGTACATGTATGGCGTGACGATCGTGCGGGCTCTCTCAGCGCCGGCGAGATCATAAACTGGTGCCACCGCATTGCTGACACACTACGACAATGCCCACGATTGGTGATGGTGCCGTTGCGGGCTTTTAACCCTTCTGATGCTGCTGTCAATAGTGACAGTGCCATCTATCAGCGTAGCAGAGGGAGTTCCTCACAATGTGATTGCGTTGTCGATGGTCTCCATGGTGACCCAGTGCCAAATGATGGCTGCAGGGTCACCCAGAAATGGTGGCCTGTAAGCTTCAGCTGACATGCCTCCTCAATATCTGCAAGTCACTGATCTGTTGCCCTATGATGCAAAAGCATTGCTGAGTATTAGAGGAGTGATCACGGCAGGTTAAGTTGATGCCCCTTCCTGGGACAAAAAATAATTAAAAAAAATAATAAAGTAAAAAAGTGTCTGTGTGCTGCCATGTTTTACAGACGCATTAAGCATGTGTTACATGCACGGTTCAGATAGGGGCGAGACAGATTACATGAATTCTTTGGAATCCTTGGGAACCGTTACGCAGGGCGATCATAGACCATGTGCTGCAGCTTCTCTCAGGCACACAGGGATATTGACCCTCAGGCACAGACACATCGGTTGTTTCACTTGCTGACCAGACACACTTGACAAGAGTCCTCATAAATGGTAGAACAGTAGCATTTAATAAGAAGCCGCACAGCCAGTGCAAGTTAAATCTTATGAGCAACAGGTTCCAGTGACAAACAGTACAGTTTCCTTAGCAGCACAGCTGTTCACAGTCTTCCCAGTAGTACAGGACAGCACAGTTCTAATGCAAAGACACATTAATGATATAACACCCCTTTAGGGCTACCACGGTATACTGGGTGTTATGGGGGGTCTCACTGACTCGCCCAGGGTGATGGGGACGACTCGGTACCCGGGCCTTTTGCCTAACCTTGGGGATGTCGCGGTGGTCGGCTCCTGGGCCCGTACTCTGGAGTCAGCTTTTAAAAAGGGATTGGTTTGTTTATTAGTTTTATTAAAGTTAGTGATGCCACCTGTGGTGTCTGTTGAGGATCACCAGTGCTGCAGCAGTCCACTGAGGCCTGTGTTGTGGCAGCTTAGATAGTATCGCTCCCCACAGGTGGAGCAGGGCCTCAGGGCAGCGTAAGAGGGGGGGATGCAGGGCAGGCGAGACCCAGCCGGGTCAGAGCAAGAACAGGGATGGACACGATAGTCACTTCAGTACCTTTTACTGGTGGAAATTCAGGCACATCCCGGAGCACTGTAGGGTGAAGGGTGCATATCTGGATCCTCCACAATGAGCAGGTGTAGGGCCTCCTGTTTCTTACCTCTGCGTAGTAAGTTTCTGACCTGCCTGAAGCTAGGCCTAACTTTATCTCTGTCCTGCACCGGCTGACGTTGTGGAAGGGCCTTCTCTTGGAGTGCACGCTCCCAGCTTACGGGGCCTATGTGTTTCCTGGCTCTGTTACGTATCAGCACTTTAGCGATCCTGGGACCTGTAGTTCTCCAGGGATTCCGGTTATACCTTACTGGGTCATAGAGATCCGGGTAAGCTCGGACCCGATGTTCGGTAAATTCTTCAGGGTGAGCTAGGTAAGCTCCTCTGCCCCCTGTGTACTAACTCTCCACTCGCCTTCGGCCTACTCGGGCCCTCACTAGGCTATACACACTAACGGCAGCTTGCCGCGCTTCACCAATCTTATGGCGCCGGCACACCTAAAGCCCACTATTCAGAGCTACAACTGAGTCTGGACTGTGCTCCACTGCAGGAACTCTCTCAACAGGCTTGACTAGGCTGAGCTCGACTCTGTATTCAGGTCTGTACTTGCTGAACTCTCCAGAGGAACTGCTGAATCCCTCTGTACTCTAAACTAGACTAAACGGCCTGGCTCCACCTTCCCTACTTATATCCATAACGGGCTCCCTCTGCTGGTCTGAGGTGGAAGGTGGAGATGTGTGAATGTTTATGTGGGGGCCTCTTGTGGAGGACTCCATCAATGCACTCTTCTAGGATCTGTGATACCAAGCGCAGCTGGGCGTCACATTCCCCCCTAGCAAAGCTCAGCACTCCCGGGCTGAAGTAAATTTTACAACAACAATAATAAACATGAACATAAACAACAACAATCTTCCCATTATGGGAGGCACATTTCTTAAACGTTGCATAATAACATAAGTACAAAGCGTCCTCAGAATTCAAGTCTCTTGTGGTGAGGTTCCCAGACAGGATGTCCATCTCACAGGGTAGAGTACTTGGTGGTTTGAGGGACCTGTCCCAAACCCTCAACGTAGGCCCTGGGGTGGCTGCAGGGCATGGAGATCCCGAGTTGGACCTCCAGTACAGCCACTCCAGACAAGTTTTTCTTCTGAGGTCACCTAAAGGGGCACTCCAGGGAGCGCAATTATATACAATAAATATTTTTTGGGCTGCACACAGTCCTCAGCCACGCAGTTCTTTATGCAAACAATAAAGGAATTAATAAGGTAAAGTGTCAATGTCACTTGAACTGTTCAATAATAAGCAAAGCACAAAATAATATACAATAATACAGTACATTACAATTTAATACCCCAGGGGTAACTATCTACATTTTCAGAAATTTTACTTTTATTGCTTGTATCTGACAGGGGGTTGACCTCGTGTGCTACGTGTTGATCTGCGTAGTGCGGTGGTCTGAGAGGTATCAATGTCTGTACTATCAGTTACCCTACCAGTTCTACGTGTGATATGTTGTAAAACTGCCTTAACCTCTCTCTGGAACTGGCAAGTCTACCATTGGCTGGGCCTTCCTGCTCTACTCCTGCCGGGGATCCTTCGTCCGGGGATTCTTCTTGAGCTGGCTCTTCTGCGGCACTAGGCTCTTCTGCAGCACTTACAGGTTCAACTTGCTGTAGAGGGTCTTCTGGCTGTTGAACGAATTGGATTACTGGGATGATTACTGCTCCTCCTAGTTGGGGCCAATCTGCCGGGAAATCTCCTAAGTCAGTGTGAATCACTGCTTCTTTAGGCTCCTCTGGGATAACGAGAGGCACTTCTTCTTGGGGTTTCAGTAGATTTGGACATAACTTTAGATGATCCCTGGATACTGTCACGGACGTTCTTCCTCCATCTCTACTAATTATGCAGGTCTTCTTATTATCAAATCTTGACTTCAGCACAGTGTAGGGTTCCTTCTCCCACTTGTCATCAAGTTTGTTGTTCCTTCTTTTCCTTTTCAATACTATTCCACCAGGTGTGAAAGGATCTGCGGGCGCACTTTTGTTGTAGTGGGCCTTCTGCTTATCCCTCCCCCGAGTGAGACTGTCCTCGACACGGGCCTGTACTCTCCTGTACTGCTCCTGTCTGGTCGTGTCCCAGTCCTCAGTGGTCATATCAGCTTCAGGCTCAACAACATCAAGCTCCAGAGCCATGGGCAGCTTTCTTGGCCTTGCCCGCATGAGATATGCCGGAGTACAGTTTATGGAACTTACTGGTATGTGATTGTACAGATCTACTAGGTCCGGTAGTAGGTCTGGCCACTGATTTCTCTCCTCAAGTGGTATGGTCTTTAGCAAGTCGATGATGATGTTATTCATCTTCTCACAGAGACCATTGGTTTGTGGGTGGTACGGTGTAGTTCTTATTTTTTTACACTCGTACAAATGGCAGAACTCCTTAAACAATTCAGCCTCAAAGGCTGGGCCTTGGTCCGTCAGCACCTGCTCAAGGTATCCATGGGGTCTGCAGAAACACGCCTGGAAGGTTTTTGCTGCTGTCTCCGCCGTCGGGTCCTTGACGGGGGCGACCACCAGGAACCTAGAGTAGTGATCTACCATGGTCAGGGCGTAGGAGTACCCTGATCTGCTGGGGGACAGCTTGACATGGTCCAGGGCCACAATCACCAGGGGTCAAGTCATCTTGATGGGTTGCAGGGGTACCTTCTGGCTGCTGTAGTCTTTTCTTAGGCCACAGGGTCCACAGTCCTGGCACCACCGCTCAATGGAGCTGCGCAATCCTACCCAGTAGAATCGACACTTCAGCAGGGTCTCTAGCTTTTTCCAGCCAAAGTGCCCCGCCTGATCGTGGTAGGCCTCCAACACCATTTGGATGTCTGTCTTGGGGACCACTATCTGCCATACCATCTCATGGGTTTTTGGATTGACGTACCTCCAGCACAGCTTCTCACGGTAGATAAACAGCCGGCTTCTCTCGTTCCACAGCTGCTTTTCTTGTAGAGACGCTTATTTTTCCAGGGAGGGACCTTCTTGGGTTATCAGCTCCTTTATATGGCTGACAACCGGGTCACTGTCCTGGGTCTCTTTCCAGCTGTGGTGAGGCAGGGGGTTTAACGTCTTTCCACGCTGCTTCCTGGAGGCTCGTTGCTCGTGGATCATCCCATTCCGGTGAAAGGCAGGTAGCTCAATCTCTTCCCGGTCATCCACTTCTTCTTCTGTATCTGACTGGTGAGGCATCCTGGACAGGGCATCGGCATTGGCATTCTTGCGGCCCGCCCGATATTTAATTGTAAATTGGTAATTTGACAGCCGAGCCATCCATCGTTGTTCCAGTGCTCGTAGCTTGGCTGTTTCAAGATGGGTCTGTGGGTTATTGTCAGTATAGGCAGTGAACTTGCTGGAGGCCAAGTAGTGCTTAAATCTTTCGGTGATGGCCCAGACCAAGGCCAGGAACTCCAACTTGAAGCTGCTATAGTTCTCTGGGTTCCTCTCGGTCGGGCCGAGCTTCCTGCTTGCGTATGCGATTACCTTCTCCTGGCCATTCTGCTTCTGACTTAGGACAGCGCCCAGCCCTTCGTTGCTGGCATCCGTATACAGCAGGAACGGTTGGCTGTAGTCAGGGTAGGCTAGGATCTCATCGCCTGTCAGGATCTCCTTCATCTCCTGAAATGACTCGGCTTGCTCCTTACCCCAGTGGAATTGGGGATTTCTGCCTTGGGGGGACTGCCCTACCAGGAGGTCTTGCAGAGGAGCTGCTTTCTTAGTATAGTCTTTTACAAACCTCCGGTAGTATCCTGCTCGTCCCAGGAACTGACGCACCTCCTTGATGTTCTTCAGCTCTGGCCACTTCTGAATGGCAGTAACCTTCTCCGGGTCTGGTGCTACCCCTTCTGGACTGACAATGTGCCCCAGGTACTGTACCTTTCTCTTGAGCAGGTGGCACTTTGAGGGCTTCAACTTCATCCCGTATGGGACAGTGATTCAAATACCTCTGCCAGGTGCTTCAAGTGGTCCTCGTACGTTTTGGAGTACACTATCACGTCATCCAGGTATAGTAGTACAGTCTCGAAGTTGCGGTGTCCCAGGCAGCACTCCATCAATCTCTGGAACGTTCCGGTGGCATTGCAGAGTCCAAACGGCATACTATTGAACTCGCAGAGTCCCATCGGGGTAGTAAAGGCTGTCTTCTCCCGATCCTCCTTAGCCACAGCTACTTGCCAGTACCCACTAGTGAGGTCAAGGGTGGAAAAGTAATTTGCAGACTTTAAGGCAGCTAGGGACTCCTCTATTCGTGGTAAAGGGTATGCATCCTTATGTGTAATGCGATTTACTTGTCGGTAATCTACACACATTCTCATGCTCCCGTCCTTTTTCCTAACTAGCACTAGGGGAGCTGCCTAGGGACTACAACTATCCCTTACTACCCCCCACCTTTCTCATGTCGTGCAACATTTCCTTAGGCTTCTGGTAGTGAGCTGGTGGTATAAGCCTGTAACGTTTTGATTGGGGGAAGGTCGCCTGTGGGGATGTGGTGTTGAACCCCCTTAATCCTCCCGAAGTCAAGTGGATGTTTACTGAACACCTGCGCGTATTCTTGAACCACCCGGTGTACACCCTGTTTTTGATGGGCATGAGTGGTGTCTGTCCCAACATGGAGCTGTTGACACCAATCCTCCACCTGGGTTGAAGGGTCATTATCCTCCACTTCATCTGGTGAGGTTAAGGACTCCGCCTTGTGAATGCAGTTGTTATTTACAGCATGTAATTTGGCAACAGTGGCATAACGTGGCAATCTGACCTCATCTTCCCCACAGTTGAGAAGACGAACGGGCACCCTCCCATTGCGTACATCTACCACTCCTCTGGCGGTTAAGAGCGTGGGTCTATGCTCGGAGCAAAGGGGTTCTACTACCGCCTGGTAGCTCTGTCCTCTAAGACCTATGGTAGCTCTACACCAGATAAGAATTTCACTCATTGGGGGAATGACAATGGGTATGGGGTCCGTCACCCGCACATTACCGATTTCACCATCTGTTAACCTTACTTGCTGTTGGTACATCAGGACTCGGATCTCCTTCTGCAATGCCCTTCTCTGTCCTGGTCTGGCAGTGTCGGCTATCTGTTGGAGCAAGAACACAACTTCTCCCAGTTACCAACAATGTTAGTGCCTAGTACCATATACGGATTGGTGTCATCGGGATTAGTCTCTACTACAATTAGCCCCTGGTCCTTCAGCTCCACTCTCCCCACTTTTACAGTCACATTCTTAACCCCGATTAGGTTAAGGGGGAGTCCATTTAAGGCATAAACCAAAAGATTTGGAGCTGGCGGGCTTAGGTCATCCATGGACCAGAACCTCTTGTAGAGGACGTCAGGCATTATGGTTACCTGTGATCCTGTGTCCAGCAGAGCGTGCGTTGGGATGCCGTCCAGCACAATGGACAGGAAAGGTCTTCCTCCGACGAACCTGTTGTACCAGTCTGATGGGCCTGGGGAGTTTACTCCTGGGTGTCGGCCCTCGGCCCCAGGGTTTTCTCATTTAAAGGACAATTCTGGGCGGTGTGTCCGGTCTTGCGGTAGCAGGAAGGGTCCTTCTGTGAACGGCGCTGGTCACTGATCCTCGTAGAGGGTGGTGTTGGCCTCCTCCTCCTTCGCATCCAGGGTACATCCTCAGGGCTATCGGCTAACAGGATTTTCCCTCCTTCCTCGGGCTCCGTCCGCAGCTGCAGAGCACTCAGCACAGTGGTCAGGGTTTTGCTCAACTGACGCTCTTCAGAGCGCAGGCTGTCCAGCTCCCTAGGGGACATTTCTGGAACTTTGGCTTCAGCAGCCACCGGGGAAAAGGTGGGTGTTGCAGGCACTGGGGTGGCTCCACCCTGGTAACATTGGATGGAATTTGTTTCCAGAGGCTGCAGTCCTTTTATAGCCATGTCCTTAAGATTGTCAAAGGTGGCTTCTGAATGATCCAGGGACCACCAACGCACAGTCCTGCTCTCCTCAGGAGACTTCAGTCCCCGGACAAACTGTTCATTCAGCATTTTGTTCTAATTTGTGATGCTGGTCGGACTAACCTGTTTCAGAGCTCGCAGGGCCCCTTGTAGACGCCAGGCATAGTCCCGAACATTGTCCTCCAGCTGTTGAGAACAGTTGTAGAACCTCATCCTGAGGTCCGCCTCAGTATGATCCTCCAAAACAGTCTGTCGTTTATTAAAGATTGCGGACACTGACTCCTGGTCTACGGCCGACCATGTTTCCACTTCCCGCTCCGCAGCACCGGTCAGTTGTCCTAATACAACAGCGACCCTTTGCTTGCCTGTCGTAGAGTACATGTCTAAGATACCGCATATCTTCCTTTTGAATCCAGACAGGGTATCTGGTTAGCCGTTGTACTGAGGAAGCCACTTTGCTCCAGGAATATACGGTAGAGTCATGGGGATGACAGGAGTTACAGGCGTTGCTGGTGGAGCGGCCTGCTCGGCATCTGGTGCGAGTTCATTGTCAGGGATGTTAACCGGTATTCCGACATCGTGCTGTTCCACGGACATTCTGGCGCCCCCCCTAGCGAACCATGGCCTACCTTCTTTTCTTTTTCTTCCGGTAGGCCGCAGCTCCGCAGGTGACGGTCTCTTCAGGACCTTACATCGCTTGCGTCCTACGTTAGAGCGTTCACCGCGGCTCTTTCCAGGACCTGGCACTTCCTGATTTGACGTTGAGGCGTGTCCGGGGCTTTGCGCGCTTTTGCAGGTATGCCCCTCAGTTTCCCGCGGTTATGCCCTTCTCACTCGGCAGCCCAACAATGGCGGCCATCTTCACCACAGTTTAACGTACACAGTTTTTTTAATTAAAGGCGCACAGTACCCGGTGGCAACGGGCATAAAACTCCGTCGTTGCAGCGGGCACGGAATCCTGTTTGTGATGCCAGGGAAGATGACTCTGCCAGGGTGATGGGGACGACTCGGTACCTGGGCCTTATGCCTAACCTTGGGGATGTCGCGGTGGTCGGCTCCCGGGCCCGTACTCTGGGGTCAGCTTTTAAAAAGGGATTGGTTTGATTATTAGTTTTATTAAAGTTAGTGATGCCACCTGTGGTGTCTGGTGAGGATCACCAGTGCTGCAGCAGTAAACTGAGGCCTGTGTTTTGGCAGCTTAGATAGTATCGCTCCCCATAGGTGGAGCAGGGCCTCAGGGCAGCGTAGGAGGGGGGATGCAGGGCAGGCGAGACCCAGCCAGGTCAGAGCAAGAACAGGGATGGACACGATAGTCACTTCAGTACCTTTTACTGGTGGAAATTCAGGCACATCCCGGAGCACTGTAGGGTGAAGGGTGCATATCTGGATCCTCCCCAATGAGCAGGTGTAGGGCCTCCTGTTTCTTGCCTCTGCGTAGTAAGTTTCTGACCTGCCTGAAGCTAGGCCTAACTTGATCTCTGTCCTGCACCGGCTGACGTTGTGGTAGGGCCTTCTCTTGGAGTGCACGCTCCCAGCTTACGGGGCCTATGTGTTTCCTGGCTCTGTTACGTATCAGCACTTTAGCGATCCTGGGACCTGTAGTTCTCCAGGGATTCCGGTTATACCTTACTGGTCATAGAGATCCTGGTAAGCTCGGACCCGGTGTCCGGTAAATTCTTCAGGGTGAGCTAGGTAAGCTCCTCTGCCCCCTATGTACTAACTCTCCACTCGCCTTCGGCCCGCTCGGGCCCTCACTAGGCTATACACACTAACGGCAGCTTGCCGCGCTTCACCGATCTTATGGTGCCGGCACACCTAAAGCCCACTATTCAGAGCTACAACTGAGTCTGGACTGTGCTCCACTGCAGGAACTCTCTCAACAGGCTTGACTAGGCTGAGCTCGACTCTGTATTTAGGTCTGTACTTGCTGAACTCTCCAGATGAACTGCTGAATCCCTCTGTACTCTAAACTAGACTAATCGGCCTGGCTCCACCTTCCCGATTTATATCCTTAATGGGCTCCCTCTGCTGGTCTGAGGTGGAAGGTGGAGATGTGTGAATGTTTATGGGGGCCTCTTGTGGAGGACTCCATCAATGCACTCTTCTAGGATCTGTGATACCAAGCGCAGCTGGGCGTCACATCACCTCTCTAGGGTGCAGTGCCTCCACCCGAATCTTGATTGGAGCTCTCTCTCTGGGACTGCTGAAGGACGGTTATCTTCTGCCAGGGGCTGATTCGGGAAGCCCCTGCCACAGCTCAGTACACCCACAGGGAACAGGAGTAAAACTGTTTAACAGGTTTATTGCTATGCAGCAGAATTGAGGTGGGTTTAAAGGAATAACATACAATACAAGTAACGGTGCTCTATAAGTCATATACACATGACAATCTACTTCTACTCTGACCCTGCAAATATAACGTAGCAGGTTTTCCCTTTTTCTATTAACTCAGTCCAAACGTTGGGGCCCAGTTGCCGTGGATGTTGGCGCGCAAATTAGAACCGTTGGTGCACTTAGATGAATATTAATATCAATAGTCTGGGTTGTAGTGTACTCACTGTAAATAGCGCTGGTAGAACCACAAGTCTCAGAAGGGCACTCACTGTGTGTCTCAAACGGTCGGATGGTTCTCTGGACACCAGCTGGGGGCGGCAGGATTCCTCTACTAGTCTGGGGCCAGTCCACTACTGCGACCTGATCCCTTCACTGTCGGCGTGAACTCAGGTACACGGGTGGACTCTGCACTTCCTGTGCCCCTAAGATCCTTTCTCTGTCTCTGGAGCCTTTCTCACTGCCCCGGTCTTTACTCTTCACTCCCTGTGACAGACTCCTGTCACGAACTGCTCTGACTAACTCTCTGACGGTACTCACTCACTGCGCTCTTGCTCCTAGGACCCCTCTAGATTTTTCTACCCCTCCTTTTATACTGTCATGTGACCCACGTCACCAACTGTCACTCTACGTGGTCCCCTCGACCTTCAGTCCTCCCCTAAACAACTTCCTCCACCCACCTCCTCTACCTAGTTCCATCCTCCAGACAGGGACCGGGACTGTGCTCTCCCTCAGGAGCAATCTCACTTTTCCCTACTGGAGTGATGTGGTGTTGGATGTGGGTGTGTGGGTCCCTGGTAGTGCCCCCTCCTTACCCGAGAGTGGGGTACCACACCTCTGGCTGAGATGCAGTACCTCTGTGGCGACTGGACCCGCAGGGGGCGCCACACACTCACTGACAGTGCTTGTAATGCTCCTATTCTTCTGGCTGAAGTGAGGGCAACTGGCAAAATAGTTTTATAGGTCAAGATTTTAGTTTGAATATCATCTAAAGGTTCAAATGGGGGCCTGGTTAGGGCATCTAATACCAAATTAAGGTCCCATGGTGGAACTTGAGGTCCTGCCACTGGTCTATACCAATTTACTGACTTTATGAATCTCACTACACGTGGATGGTCAGCAATTTTTTTGGTCAAACAAAACACCCAGGGCTGATATCTGAACTTTTAGGGTATTTACTGACAATCCCAGCTCCAACCCTTTTTGTAAGAATTCTAGGATTTTAACCCATGGCAAGGGGTTACTTACAAAGGGATCTATTCCTGAAAATTTAAAAAACTTTACCAAACCCTTGCATAAATTTTTGGTGTCCCCTTCTTTCTACATCCCATGAGGGTAGAGATCAGATTTTTGGAAAAACCTTCAGATTCCAGGAGCTGCAGCTTAAATGCCATGCCGTCAGATTAAACTTCTCAAACTCTGGGCACACCACTGGGCCCTGGGATAGCAAATCCGGAGTCTCCGGAAGAACCCATGGATCCCCCACAGCCATTAGCCTTAACTAGGTGAACCATGTTCTTTTGGGCTGAAAGGGTTCAATTAAAATCACTTTGGCTTGGTCCGACTGAATCTTTCTTAGCACTACCGGGATCAGGGAGATGCTAGTTCATGTGTCCATTTGTGGAGCAAAGCATTCATCCCATATGGGAATTCCCTCTGGTCTAGGGCAAAAAATGTTTGCACCTTCCTGTTGATCTTAGATGCAAAAAGATCTATTTGAGGTTGCTCCCATAGCTCTATTATTCTCTGAAAGACCGACTAGTTTAGTGACCACTTATCCTGATTCAGTTGGTGTCGACTCAATTAGTCTTCTGTTATGTTGTCTTTTCCTTTTAGATAATCTGCAGACAGGCACAAAAGATTCTCTACTGCTATTGTGACGCCCAGCTGCGCTTGGTATCACAGATCCTAGAAGAGTGCATTGATTGAATCCTCCACAAGAGGCCCCCATAAGCATGCACACATCTCCACCTTCCACCTCAGACCAGCAGAGGGAGCCTGTTAGGGATATAAATAGGGAAGGTGGAGCTACGCAGTTGATTCAGAGTCTAGCAGTTAGTCTGGAGTGCACAGAGAGAGAGATGCACAAGGGTTGCTCTGTGAGGCAAGCTAGGCCTCCAGCGGTCCTGAAGCCAGTCTAGATTCAAACAGCTCAGTTAGAGCTTAAGGTGTGCCGGCGCCATAAGATCAGTGAAGCGCGACAAGCTGCTGTTAGTGTGTATAGCCTAGTGAGGGCCCAACTAGGCCAAAGGCGAGTGGAGAGTTTGTAACATAGGGGGCAGAGGAGCTTACCTAGCTCACCCTGAAGAATTTACCGGACACCGGGTCCGAGCTTACCGGGATGTCTATGACCCAGTAAGGCATAAACGGAATCCCTGGAGAACTACAGGTCCCAGGTTCACCAGAGAGCTGATACGTAACAGAGCCAGGAGACGCTTAGGCCCCGCATACTGAGAGCGTGAACTCCAAGACAAGGCCCTACCACAAGGTCAGCCAGCACAGGACAAAGATAAAGTTAGGCCTAGCTTCAGGCAGGTCAGAAACTTACTACGCAGAGGCAAGAAACAGGAGGCCCTACACCTGCTCATTGGGGAGGATCCTGATATGCACCATTCACCCTACAGTGCTCTGGGATGTGCCTGAATTTCCACAAGTAAAAGGTACTGAAGTGACTATCGTGTCCATCCCTGTTCTTGCTCTGACCCGGCTGGGTCTCGCCTGCCCTGCATCCCCCCTCCTACGCTGCCCTGAGGCCCTGCTCCACCTGTGGGGAGCGATACTATCTAAGCTGCCACAACACTGGCCTCAGTGGACTGCTGCAGCGCTGGTGATCCTCACCAGACACCACAGGTGGCGTCACTAACTTTAATAAAACTAATAAACAAACCAATCCCTTTTTAAAAGCTGACCCCAGAGTACGGGCCCGGGAACCGACCACCGCGACATCCCCAAGGTCAGGCAAAAGGCCCGGGCACCGATTCGTCCCCATCACCCTGGGCACTATGAGTTTCTGTCCCTCGGTCATCAGCGATCTGGACCTTGTGCCCCCTTGCTTGTATATAGAACACTGCTGTTTTGTTGTCTGAAAGAATCTTTGTGTTGGTTCTTTAAGCCAGGTAGGTCCTCTACTAGTGCTAGCCTGACAGCTGTCAGCTCCTTCAGATTCGAGGAGGACCTTCTCATCGCCGGTGACCATTGACTCTGATAAACTTTGTTCACCACATGAGCCCCCACCCGAAGGGACTTGAATCTGTAGTGATGACAGATTCAGAATTTCCTGGGGAACTCCCTGTAAGAAATTCTCTCGACAGAGTGACCAGACTAGGGACTCCCGAGTAGCTTCTGATACATGTATCCTGCTGTCTAGGTGTCCCTTGTGTCTTTTTTTCTGCTTCCAGAATCTCCCACTGGAATGTTCTGAAGTGTGCTCATGCCCAGCCAACTGCTGGGTTGCAAGATGATGGTGACCCCTGCAGGCCCGGATTGGCAATCTGCCAAAGCGGGATCTGGGCTGTAATGTGGGTCGCCGGCCCTTTAAAACTTTTGATTAAGCACCTGTGTGCACACGCTCTCCCTCTTACACGCACTGACAAGGCTGCCATGCATACAGCGGCAGCCCTGGTCAGCTATTGTGTGAGTCACAGCGGCCTTTCTCAGCGCGTGAAGGGGAGAGAGCGTTTACACAGGAGCTTATTAAAAAGTTTTAAAGGGCAGCCCCGGCATGCACAGGACTCTGTCTGATGCTGGCCTGGCCTGCACCAATGTCAGAACGGTTTTTGGGGCGGAGTTCGCACGCTACTCACCGGCCCCAGGGATCCACCTCTCACCAGCCCCAGCCAGGAGCCGCCGCTCACTGGCCACATGGAAAGGATCGATCCTGTCAAAGGCCCCAGGGATCATCTGCAGGCCTGCAGCTTGATGCTGAACCCCTTGCAGATCTTCACCCCCCCCATCGTAGTGATCTGGGTGAGTCCCAATAAAGAACATGTACAGTATATACAGCAGTCAGTTTTACCTGTATAATCTATAATGACTGCTGTATATATGTTATGTAGGTGATACTACAATTATACACAGCAGTAGCAGCTATATAATGTATATGGACTGCTGTATATACATTATACAGGTGCTGCTGCTGTATATACATCACCTATATAATGTATATACAGCAGTCCATATACATTATACAGGTGCTACTGCTGTATATACATTGTACAGGTGCTACTGCTGTTTATGTATCACCTATATAATGTATATACATCAGTCGCAGTATCACCTTTATAATGTATATAGACTGCTATATATACAATATATACTGTTTGTGATACTGCTGTATATACATTATATAGATGATACTGCAATTATACGAAGCACGCTCGCTCAACACTACTATATACATACTGCCCAGTACCACTTCTCCTGTCCTGTATACTGGGTGTTATTATATTGCTCCTCACTGCGGCATCCTATTTTTTTCCCGCACCCAGAGTCAGATCGCTGCGTACTACTATTTTTTTCTCACACCCAATCAGTATGAGAAAAAAAATGTTTCTCTGCACGGCCTCATTGCAGAACGTCGGTCAGTGTGCGATCTGATAAAACATCGGACAGCACACTTCTGATTTATAATCTTGGTTGCATGAGCCCTTGGCGGCATTGGACTTCTGGATTGTCATTATTGGTTTATTTTCTATATTCCTATGGGCAAATAAAAATAAATCTTGAAAAGCCTGTTTAAATGGGTTATCCCAAGTTTCTTCTGAATAGGGGATGACTTTCCGTTTGCTGTGGATCTGACCGCCTGGACCCCCACGGTTCTGACCAACGTAGCTTTGAAGAGCTTCATGTAAATGCTGCTGTGATTGATCATGCGCACCGCGGCGCCGTTCACATGTGGCTCATCAGATAAATCCTGCTGACAGGTTTGCTTTAAAGGAGTTATCTCTATAATCTAAAGGCATGGACATAATGGGGCTGTGAAGCTGATTAATCTGATACCTGATGTGAAGAGATCTGCTCAGTGGTTGTTTAATACTCACCTTATGAAGTTTTCAGAAAATGACGCCTTGTGTACTTCAGTATGCTTCGGGGCGGGACTTGGGGGCAGGGTCCTCTTATCGTTCTTCGCCCCCCACAAGCCTCCTCTGTTTCTTGTGCTGGTCACTGATTACTCAGTGACCTGCCTCCTTTTTAAAATTCAGCACAGGACTTCAATAAAATGGCGCCGAAGACAGCGCATGCGCAGATCAAGATCTCGGCTTAGTTAAGAGCTGAGATTTCGATCTGCACATTCGCCGCCTTCGGTGCCATTTAGACCCTGCCCCATGTCTCGCCCTGAAGCATACAAGACCTCATTTTCTGAAAACTTCATAAGGTGAGTATTAAACAACCACTGATCAGATCCCTTCACATCAGGTATCAGATTAATCAGGATCACAACGCCATTATAGCCATGCCTTTAATTTATAGGGCTAAATGCTGCTGACAGGTTTGCTTTAAGAGAGTGGTGAGAGGCAAAATTAACTTATCAGGGCTGATGAGTGTTATAGTATGTGGGGTTTGAGTGGCAGGGCTGCTTTTTTGTCCCAGTCCGGCCCTGGACCCCTGGATCGACATGGCTCTCCTCAGTCACTACTGGACTGTTGATCAGAGTAGAAACCATCCTCATTATTTTGTCTATCTTCTGCTCTGGGAGAAAAGACCTCTGCTTGTGTGCGTCCAGCATAATTCCTAGAAAGACCTGTCTGTTCCGGGATCATTTTGGATTTTTTTGTGTTTAACACCCATCCCAGGGAAGCGAAGACTTTGGTTACATGATGTACTGCCCGATCAGTCTGAACTTGTCCTTCCTGCTATCAGAATGTTGTCTAGATAAGGTATGAACAGTACTTCTTTTTCACTGATAAGGTCTATGAAGACCCGGGGTCTTCCATGGGTGTAATGCTACTCAGATAACATAGGGTGAGGGTAAAACACCACAAAGCGGACAATAAACACATAGAACAGTCCCAGCATATACCCAAGATGGTACAACATTACACAGTCTCACCCTTCCACTCTGCCCGCCTTGGATATTACAGCTTTGACTTTGAGACTTCCAGGGTCAACTACCTCAATCAGTGCAGTGGACCCCTGCTTCTGGCGGGCCTCCACAGAGAGGAGGTGGCTGCAAGCTTAAGAAGCTAGTAGTCCATCAAGGTACGAGGTCAGGAGACCCAATGGTCCCACCCTGGCCTCTGAGAGTTTCCATGGGGCCCGATGACTCAGGGGTCCCAATCTGGCTTCTCCGAATGTCTGCATGGGTTCCAGGCGACCGGTGGGTGTTTCCTGGCAACCCCAAACAACATATCCATGGGGCCAGGTGACTTCATCGTCTCAACCTGGTCTCTCTGATTGTCAATGGAGCAGATCCGTATCTCTCCAGTCAGGGCCGTATACCCTTAGGCAGGAATCATGTAGAATCCAAATCTGTGTCTCTTTAGGTAAAATCAATACTTCCAAGCTGATGGTCTCAGAGTCTGTGTGTCCTCTTGCTTCTCCTTGATTCTCTGTCCCAAGTCTCAAACTTACAGAAGTATATCTCCTTTATAAGTACACATCAACAGGTCAAGGGGTTAGGGAGGGAAGCCTCATGTCTCATTGTTTGAGCATTTAATGAATTTGCTTTGTTTATCTTGTCAGTTTATCTTTGTTTGCTTTATTTGTCTTGTGAGTCAATAAGCCACAGGGTCCACAAACGTTATGTAACATAATTAGCAAACATTCATTGTTCCAGAATCAAATTGGAGACAACATTCAGGGTTATACAAATAATCGTATGTCCTTCTTGAGCAAGAAAAATACACATACACTATTGTGTTCATGTTGATTTATAATTGTATTTCTCTTGGCTTAACTAATCGTCTGGCTTATTAAGAGTTTAAGCTGTATCATCACATGGGCCCACACCTCCAATATTATTTTTGTTTAAACCCTCGGGGCCCTTGCTGGTCCAAAGGGAAGGGCTTGAAACTGGAAATGCTGCCAGCTCCCTTGGATGTTTACTGTTAAGCTCAGAAACTTGTTATTCCTGAAAAATAAGCACATGGTAATATGCGTCTTAAAGATCTATTATCGCCATGTAGCAGTTTGGAAAAAGGAGTTTTACTGCTGTCCCTATTGTCTCCATTTTGAAATGCTTGATTTTCAGATACCGATTTAGATCCTTCAGGTTCACAATAGTGTTAGAACTCTCCTGTTAGTTTTTTTTTAGTTTGCTGGTCACATGACCATTTTTGCCTATTTAATCCGGCTCCGCCCTCCTGGCCTTGCTGGACTTCATTGTATTTACTACTCTTGAGCTAGCTTGGTGCTCTGTTGCCGTTCTCTGTTAGTTTTGCTAGGTCTTCTGACCTCTATGCTTTTTGTTGTGTGTTTGTCTTTGACTGCTACTATTTCTACTAGGAGGTGTCCATCTTATCCCAGTCCCTAGTTCTTGTAGGGATCCCTCCCTCACATCTATAGGTCTTCGTACAGACTAGCCTAGGACTTTAGCGGGTCTGATCGCAGGATCAGGTTCCCCGTTACATCGTAGTGATCTAGTTTAGTTCTATTGTAGGGACAGATCTCCTGTCTTTCCTTAGTCCCTGTAGCAGATCATAACAGTAAGTCCAGCCCTAAAAGAAAAAAAAAAAAATTTTCTCCAAGGAAAGACCTCCAGTTTTCCATCATGGTCTCGGTTCAAGATTTGGCTCAACGCTTGCAGGGACTCTTTCGGGAGGTGGCCAAGCTCCAACAACACGTGAGTAGCTGTTCTGGAGCACATTTTGTGGAACCAAAGGTACGTCTGCCTGATCTATTTTTTGGCGAACAACAAGATTTTTTTTCTTTAAAAATGCTTGTTTATTGTATTTTCGTTTGAGACCCGGATCCTCTGGTGATGAATCACAGCGCATAGGGTTCATAATGTCACTTTTGCGCAAAGATCCTCAGGGGTGGGCCTTCTCTCTCCAACCTAGTGATCCTTTGCTTTAGATCAGTGGATAGTTTTTTTTCTGCTTTGGGTTTGTTGTACGATGATCCTGATCGTGTCTCATCTGCTGAGTCTGAATTGAGACATCTGAGGCAGGGATCAGGTAATGTGGAAAAATATTGTTCTCACTTCCGTCGGTGGTCTGCCCAGGTGGGGTGGAACAATTCAGCTTTGAAAAGCTTGTTTCTTGCAGGGCTAGGTGAAAGGGTTAAGGATTTACTGATTGCTTATCCCACACCTGGAAACTTGCAGGAGGCAATGCAATTAGCTATACAGGTGGACAGGAGACTGCGTGCAAGGGTTAATGAGAGCAAATCCTCTGCTATGTCAGCTCCGTGTCCTGAGAGGGTCTGTGCTGACAATGGAGAGCCGATGGAGATTGGGGCGATGGCACCCCGCTCTCAGGAAAAAGACCGCAGGCTTTCTGAAGGCTTGTGCTTCTATTGCGGAAATTCTGGTCATTTTATTAAGAACTGTGTGCTTCGTATGAAGAAAGAAAAAAAAATGGTCAGTCATGCACGTATAGCCTGTTTAAATTCTAAGGGAGTATTCCTATCTGCCACTACTGCTGCTCAGGATAAATTAATTGAATTTCGGGTATTTGTGGATTGTGGTTCTACTCTGAATGTGATTGATGGGGGATTCTTGGAAAAACTTAGATTAGAACCTAAAACTTTGTCATCCCCTATTGCTGTGGTTTCTGTTGATGGCTCTCCCTTGAAGAGTGTTACTCATAAGGTCTGTGAATTTCCCCTCACTATTAATGGTATTCATCAAGAGAATTTGGATTTGGTGGTATTGGATAATTTGCCTTCTCCAGTAATATTGGGGTTACCCTGGTTAAAATTGCACAATCCTGTACTGGATTGGTCTACCAATGAAATTAAGTCCTGGAGCCCTAAGTGTTATGACAAGTGTTGTAACGGGCGCATTGCTGCTGTGGATAAAGGGGAATTACCTGTACGTATTCAGGATTTTTGGAGAGTTTTTTCTGAGGAGGAGTCACAAATTTTGCCTCCCCATAGAGACTATGATTGTACCATTGAATTTGTCCCTGGAGCGACTCTTCCTAAAAGTCGTTTATTTAATCTTACTATTCCTGAGAGAAAGGCTTTGGAGGAATACATACAGACAAGCTTGGCCGCCGGTCACATTAGGCCTTCCAAGTCTCCTGTGGCTGTTGGATTTTTTTTTGTAAAAAAAAAAAGATGGCGGTTTACGTCCTTGTCTGGATTTTCGTGAGATTAATAAAATTACTGTACGCAATTCTTACCCACTGCCATTGATTCCTGATTTATTTAACCAGTTAGTGGGGGCCAAGTGGTTCTCTAAAATTGATCTCCGGGGGGCATACAATTTGTTGCGCATGAAGGAGGGTGATGAATGGAAGACTGCTTTTAACACTCCTGTGGGTCATTTTGAGAATCTGGTGATGCCTTTTGGTCTTACCAATGCTCCAGCATTTTTTCAGAATCTTATTAATGACATCCTTAGACCTTTAATCGGCAAAAATGTGGTTGTGTATTTGGATGACATTCTGATTTATTCGCCTGATCTGGAGACTACATGGTGTTCCTACTGACATTGTTTCTGATAGGGGACCTCAGTTCGTGGCTCTTTTTTGGCGTGCCTTTTGTGACAGGTTGGGAGTTCATTTGTCGTTTTCATCCGGATATCATCCTGAGTCTAATGGTCAGACAGAAAGGAAGAACCAGGATGTTGAGCAGTTCTTGCGTTGTTTTGTGGCAGACAATCAAGAGGGGTGGTCTGAGTTTCTGCCACTTGCTGAATTTGCTCTTAACAACCATACATCCTCTTCTGCTGGGTGTTCGCTTTTTTTTTGTTGTTCTGGGAGACATCCGTCTTTTGGGTCATTCTCCAAATTGGTTTCGGCTGTGCCTGAGATGGAGAGTTTTTCCGGTGATTTGGAGAGAGTTTGGACGGATGTGCGTGGTAATCTTCAGGAGGCTAACAAAAAATCTAAGAGGTACTTTGATAGGAAACGGCAAGAGGTTTTGTTTGCTGTTGGTGACATGGTTTGGTTGTCCTCTAAGAATCTGCGATTGAGGATTCCTTCTAAAAAATTGGGTCCCAAGTTCGTAGGGCCCTTTAAGGTGCTTCTGATAGTTAACCAATCTGCTTTTAGGCTGGAGGTTCCTACGTCCTGGAAGATTAACCCGGTGTTTCATGTTACTCTGTTGAAAAAAGCTGATGTGTCGGATGGTGACGCCTCTGCCACTGTTCCTCCGGTGGTGGAGGACGGGGAATATGAACTTTCCCGCATCCTAAATTCTAGACGGTATAGAGGGAGTTTGCAGGATCTCGTCGCTTGGAAGGGTTTCGGACCTGAGGATAACTCATGGGTGAGGGCGGATGATGTTTCTGCTTCCAGACTTGTCAGAGCGTTTCACAGGAGGTTCCTCTTAGAAGAGGGGGTACTGTTAGAACTCTCCTGTTAGTTTTTTTTTAGTTTGCTGGTCACATGACCATTTTTGCCTATTTAATCCGGCTCCGCCCTCCTGGCCTTGCTGGACTTCATTGTATTTACTACTCTTGAGCTAGCTTGGTGCTCTGTTGCCGTTCTCTGTTAGTTTTGCTAGGTCTTCTGACCTCTATGCTTTTTGTTGTGTGTTTGTCTTTGACTGCTACTATTTCTGCTAGGAAGTGTCCATCCCAGTCCCTAGTTCTTGTAGGGATCCCTCCCTCACATCTATAGGTCTTCGTACAGACTAGCCTAGGACTTTAGCGGGTCTGATCGCAGGATCAGGTTCCCCGTTACATCGTAGGGATCTAGTTTAGTTCTATTGTAGGGACAGATCTCCTGTCTTTCCTTAGTCCCTGTAGCAGATCATAACAAATAGTCCTTAAGGAATGATCTGTTTTTTCCCCCATAAAAAAGGACTGTAAAATCCTCTCCCTATCTCTGACTCCTGCACCCGGGTGAGAACCCTTTTCTGTACTAGAGACAGGAATTCCTGCTGTAAAGCCTGTTGTTTTGACTCAAAGGACTGGATCTTTGTGAGTTATATTTTTTCTGGTGGCTGGGAGCAGTTTTAACCCCTGCCCTATGATGTCTAGGATCCACCTGCTTTTTGAAATCATTACCCAGGCAATACTTTTAATCTTCCACCTACCTGGGCCTGGTGTCAGTCTTCTTGGTCTTTATGTGGAATCAGTGGGAAATGTATCATAGTTGAAGCCTTTTCCTCTCCTTTGGCCCTTCCATCTTGGATCCCTGATTTTTGTAGTGGTGAACTCTCTCCCTGACGGACTAAAGGACCTCCTCTGAAAGGGGTTGATGAGAAATCCCTTCTTGGCATCTGCTGCTTTATAAAATATCTTGTCTAGGGTGGGCCCAAAGAGGAATTCCCCCTGGCATGGAGTACCACACAACTTGTTTTTTGATTGCAGATATCCTGCCCAGTTTTTTTAACCAGCGTGCATGGCGAGCAGAGTTGGCTAACGCGCATGATCGAGTCGTGAGCTTTACTGCCTTCCCCTGAGGCATCTGCCAAAAAGTCTGATGCATTCTGAATTGTTGGTAAGCTAGCTAAAATTTGGTCCCGAGGGCATTTGTTCTTTATTTGGGTTTGTAACTGATCCAACCATAAAACCATTGATCTTGCAGTATAATTGGCAGCAATATTCAGCTTGAATGCAGCCGCTCCTGACTCCCAGGCCCTTCTTACAAAATTTTCTGCCTTTTTATCTAATGGATCTTTTCATAGCCCCGAGTCGTTCAGAGGAAATGCTGATTTACAGGATACATGAGAAATAGCTGCATCAATTTTTGGGGCCTTATCCCAGCTCTGAGATATCTGCTTCAAAAGGATACTTTATCTTAACCCCTTTTGAAATGAACCCTTTCTTTTCTGGCTGCTTCCACTCCTTTTTTATTAGGGATTTTTGTGCACCAGGAAACATTTGTTTTCTTCCCTCCAACCCCCCGAACATCATGTCCTGTACTGTTCTGGGTTCTTTAATGTCCTCAATATTCATAGTGGCCCTGACTTCTTTGATCAGTCTATCTGCGTCCTAAGCCGGAAAAAAGGGACGACTCTCATTATCATCCGAGGAGGAGGAAGATGATGAGACATCTGAGTAAAACCCATCTAATTCACCTTCTTCTAACTCCTCATCTGAGCTGGTAACAAACTTCTCAGCAGGAGTGTAAGGGGTCCTATTCTTAAATCCCTTAAGGGAATTCCTGACTTCCATTTTTACAATTGTTATCAGGTTATTCATAATGGACGAAGATTCCTCTGCTACTGTTCTCTCTATGCAGGGCTGATATAACTTTTTGCCGTAGGATGACAATAGCTTCGTTTTACACAGAGCGCATTTGACGCGCCCCCAGGGCCGTGGAGTACTCGGCAGCCGGGCCTCTGGTTGCCGGTATAGGGGATATCACGGTGGCTGGTCCGGTCCGTGACCCAGGGCGGTCACTCAAAAGGGGGGAAATATTATAGGGGATTTGGGAACGTTCGTGACGCCACCTGTGGTACCTGTTGAGGATCACCAACGCTGCAACAGTCCTCTGAGGCAGATGTTAGGGCAGCTTGTGATGGGACGGCTCCCCACAGGTGGAGCAGGCCTCAGGGCAGTGTAGTAATAGAGAGTGGGTTGCGCTGGGCGTTGCGGTGCAGGGGGAACGATGGCGCCGATGAAGAATGGACGGAGGCAGTGCAGTGCAGTCATCCAAGATTTTGCTCACATTTCTTAAGACACTTCACAGGTGCACTATACAGGTAAAGGCCTCCCGCGTCACGCTGCGTTCACCGGGCAGGGGTTCAATCCTTCCTCAGGCAACTTGGGAATACCTGGCAGAACCCCACTTTCTCGTGATCCTATTTTGACCATCTTCACACTGGTCTTTCTCCCTCCTGCTCTGCGCTGCCCACTCTCCGTCCTGTTCAGGTACTCTGAGGACCCTCCTGTCCGTCGGAGTTACACAGACTTGCTTGAACCTCAGGGGACTAGAATGCGGCTGCGATCACTCTGTCTTCTGACAGATGCAGGGCGTACGGGTGCCCCCTGGGATCCTTTCTGTAGAACGGAGCCTACTCCCTGCTCCCCACCTGGGCCTCCTGACATGGCCCTGCTTGTGGAGCAGATCTTCTAATGAGACTCTGCTCCCGGACTGTTCTTCTGAACTGTCCCGAGCTGTTCTTCTGAACTGCTCCCTAACTCCGAACTGCCACCCTAAGATGGCTTCCCTATTTTATACTCCTACTAAAGTGCTCCCTCTAACTACTTCCTCCACCCACACCCCACTACTGGTTCCCCCTGCCTTTGGGTTCCCCCCCACTCCAGCCAGGGTCAGGGCTCAGCAGCTGCGCTCTGCGTGTTGCCCCTCCAGTCGGCCTTGAGCAGTGTAGTGTTGGATACAGGTGTTTGGGGTTCCGTACAGCTCTCCCACCTTACCTGAGAGAAGGGAGACACCACACCTCTGGGTGAGGTGCAGTACGTCTTTGGCGACTGAACACTCAGGGGCGCCACACATTGTTTATTCTTTGATTCACCCAGCGCTTTCCTAGGTTTGCCCTGAAATATATCCAAGGGCATAGTGTTAGGACAAGAAAACGGAGTTGTTTCACTACCTCACTCCAGCGTCGGGAAC
This sequence comes from Phyllobates terribilis, assembly GCF_046119375.1. NCBI lineage: Eukaryota > Metazoa > Chordata > Amphibia > Anura > Dendrobatidae > Phyllobates > Phyllobates terribilis. The sequence goes on from NW_027362782.1 coordinate 10,271,517, forward strand.
CTACCGCGCATGGCGGGGCTGCTTCTTCTGCAGGGCTTTTAATCTGGCTCTCTTCCTCCATTCTTTGCAGCAAACACTGGATGTGCAGCCAGGGATTGTTTGGAGGTAACTATTTTATAAGGATGGCAAACATTTTTACATTTCCCGTCACCTGCGGTAGCCTCGCCCCCTACTCCCACCCCCGGAAGTGATGTCAGACGCCAGCCATTTCCTCTTCATGCATTTGCGAGCGATGCGGCATGATTAGGAATGGAGCACTTCTGGGCCCCGACGAGCTTCTGTGCTGCGGACTATAGGTCTCCCTCCAAAGGCAGGAAACCACTGAAGCTGGAGGTGAGGCTCCGCCCTTTTAAATCTGTAGGTTTCCTGTACTTGAGGGTGGATCCTCTCTCATATAATGCTGTTGTGGGGATGGGAAAAGAGATTATTTAAAGGGTTTTTCCAACGATCAAATTACATTTTTATTAATAGATCTTAATATAAAAATAATTTATATAATTAAATGTGTTAAAAAAATGTTCCTGTGCTGAGATAATCTTATAAATGTGCCCCTGCTGTGTACTGTGTAATGGCTGTGTCTGATCGTACAGGAACATGGTCTGATCATACCACATCTCCTGGGCAGGGGGCGAGGCAAAAGAGTATACAGGCATTACAGCATGGAGGCACAGCTGATTATTTTTGTGATGCAAAACATTTTTATCTTCCTTTTTGCCAGTGTGGAGGGTGCAATATCCTGAAAGATTTGGATAGGAGTATTTTCATAAGCGAGAAGATGATTCTCTTGCTTTGGCAAGGATGACTGAGATGTCCATGAAATTGAGAAGTACACAAATTAGATCTCTTACAGGGTCTGCATTTTTTTGCTTTAGGTTTTAAAGCCATATGGACTTATTTATTATTTTGTTCCCCTTTTTCAAGGCCAACAATAGAAAAGAAAATTTATTTAGTGAACTTTTCAAGAGATTCTTGGGTGAAGGATTCAGGAACTCCTGGAACTCCTTTGATTCTTATGTTATGTCTGCTTCTATTCTCTTGGTCTTCCAAGGCAAGTATGATCATGTTAAGCTGGTGTTGATGGTATGATACTTGTTCCTCTAGGGTATTTGAGAACTTCATAAGATCTGTCTGTGAAAACTTCAGTGAATCAACCCTGTGACCTACATGTTTTAGATTTGATCTGAGGCCTGAAAGTTCTCGTAATAAGGGTTTCATGGCTTGGGCCAGGAATTTTTTGAAGAATGACCTGGAAATAGGAGCAGCGTCTTCAGATAACTGTTCACTTTCTGAGTCTTCATTGCTGAAGTCTGAGTCCTCAATAGGTGCTGAGTAGTGTTGAGCGAGTATGTTCAGTCCGAGTACGCTCGGGCCGAGCTCCGAGTATTTACAGCTGCTCGGTGATATGGTTGAATCGCTCCCCATGTGCATGATTTGCAACTGTTTGACAGCTTTATTACATGTGAGGAATGTGTAAGAAATAGACATTCCTCACATGTAATAAAGCTGTCAAACAGTTGCAAATCATGCACACAGGAGTGATTCAACCATATCACCAATCAGCTGTAAATACTCGGTGCTCGGCCCGAGCGTACTCGGTGAAAGGGTTAACAGAACATACTCGCTCAACACTAGTGCTGAGTCGAGGGAATGGGAGAGTGCCTTTTTAAATGTTGGTTGAGGGATGTATAGTTTTCTCTTTAGAAATTTGTCCAGTTTGCCGCCTTACTTACGAAATGTATTTAATTCAGAATCTTTCATGTTCTCTTTGCTAGATTTGGCCATTTTTGTATGAGCGCATGAGCGAAAAAGAATCACTACTTGTTCATGGCATGTGGTTAAACTTTCATTTCTTAATATTTGCCGCTATGTGCTAGCGATATCATTCAGGTTGTCACGTGGGTTATGTAGATGATATGGGAAGCAAAATCTTGTGAGATTGTATTTTTCCAGATGGCCTGTAGGTGTCAGTGGTGTAGTTGCAAATCCTATGTTGCACAGAGTATTGCAGTAAACTGTAGGTAATTATAGTTTTTGGGTTTTAATTCTTACACTGTATGATCCTAGGAGAGGTTATTTATTATACTGGATGATTTATGCAAAGTAAAATGAAGCTTTGCAAAATATTTGCACCGGTGCTGGGGAGAAAATGTGGCAGCGTTATAAAGCGGTTTCCATTGCCTCTTAAAACGGTGGGTTTGGTGCCAAAACTTATATAATGGCGATGCAGGAGCAGTAAGGGGAGATATAAACCCAAATGCATGGGTGACTTGTCAAGCTGCACAGGTTAATGCCTTAAAATTTCCCCAAATAAAGTCCCAGAGGCAGAAGCCCTCTACCTCTATGTAGCAGCTCTAGCACTCAGAGGTCCTCTTTCTAGCCCCCCTCCTCCATCTCCTCCTGTAGTGTGCAAGGCACCTGCTGGATGCTGCGGGGAGCAGCTTGTCTCCTCGGTTTACAGTGCTGGACTTCGGATCTGATAGCGTTTCCTTACCCTGGTCTTATGCAGCGGCGTTGCGTGTGATGCTGAGGACTCTGTGCATTACCTTCCAGCCTGGTCTTAGTCAGGAGACGCACTTCATTGCGCTTTGCTGTGATGCTCACAACTGGTGTCCAAATTCCATAAGTCTCTGCAGCAGGTCGACAGAGGGTCACAAGGGGTCTCTGCAGGTGGTCTGTGTACGATATATCGGCTCACACAGGGCACAAAAACTGCCTAGGAGCAGACCCCTTGGACGTACGTTCTCTCCCTCTCATGCCTAGGCCTCCCAGAATTATCTTTTTACCTGCTGCTTTTGATGTTTTTGTTACGCAAGAATTCAGCTGGAGAATAAAATTCTGGAATCTTCACATGGGCATTTGAAGCTATCTGATGAAGTTCTTGGTGTGAGTACTGGTCAATAGAGACATCCATAGAAACTCTGCCTAAGGAGCCCCTCATTCCGCAGCCTAGTTATGGAGTCAAAATAAGACTAGAGGCATTTCCTGAATATTTTTTATAAATTATTGACTGTATCTGTTCAGATGCTACTTTCACTATTGCATTATGGTGTGGTCTTTGACAGCCAAATATTGTATTTGTTATGGTCAAAAAGCAAAAGCATTTTTAGTTTCATTGTACCAGATGAATCTTTTCTTCATTATTTAATAACCTCATTTTGGCAAACAGTGGCCCAATATATTTACAGTTTTCAGCAGTTGCTTTGTCTATACTACCTTCCCAAGTGCTGTGAGCAGTAGTTCTAGGACGTTCTGCTTCTGTGACCTGGAGATAGTTTGTCATTACATTGACATTATGGGGTTTAAATTATTTCAAGGTCACAGCAGCAGTGTTCCTATTGCACATGCTCACAGGCATCTGACTTGTCCTAACATTCTTGAAGATGTTTCAGTCAGTTTAACAATAGTCATTTTAATGTACTATAGTTATTAACTGTCTAGTAAAAAAGTTTTTAAAAATGTATTCATAATGATATTTGATATATTTTTTCTATTCCCAAATAACCACTTTAAGCACATGCTAACATTACTTTATTAATTATAGGTACTTGGCCAATACATCATTCTCAGGACAAACTGGTGAAATCTATCTAATGAATAATAATATGATCCATACTGATCACCATTACAAAATATGGAGCCTGGTGCGTGACTCTTTAGGATACCCCACCTGGGTAACTGTGGGTGGTTGGTATGAAGGGAAAATGGAAGTAGAAGAAGGTCTGTGGCAAAATCGCATACAAAAACGTGAACCAGCACCAGTGATGACACAGCGCATAAAACTCAGAGTGGTAACCCTTGTTGAACATCCCTTTGTTTTTACTCGAGAGGTGGATGCTGATGGCAGTTGTCCAGCTGGACAAATGTGCCTGGACCCTCATACAAATAATACTGCGTTATTAGATATGCTATTTGAAGAGCTAAATTCACCAAACGGTTCTGTACCACTAGAGTACAAAACTTGCTGTTATGGCTATTGCATTGATTTATTAGAAAAGCTGTCTGAAGATCTTGGATTCAACTTTGAGCTGTACATTGTTGGAGATGGAAAATATGGAGCACGAATAGGGAACCGCTGGACAGGACTAGTTGGAGACTTGTTGAGCGGAGCAGCTCACATGGCTGTTACATCTTTTAGCATAAACTCTGCACGAAGCACTGTTATAGACTTCACTAGCCCATTTTACTCTACCAGCCTTGGCATTTTGGTTCGCATGCGAGACACTGCCTCCCCTATCGGAGCTTTCATGTGGCCTCTACACTGGTCCATGTGGGTGGGTATATTTGTGGCATTGCATTTAACTGCATTATTTCTTACATTCTATGAATGGAAGAGTCCTTTTGGTATGACTCCACATGGACGTAACCGGATGAAAATCTTCTCATATTCTTCAGCACTAAACTTATGCTATGCCATTCTGTTTGGAAGGACTGTATCAAGTAAAACTCCAAAATGCTGCACAGGAAGAGTTCTCATGAACCTGTGGGCTATTTTCTGTCTACTAGTGCTATCCAGCTACACAGCTAACCTTGCTGCAGTAATGGTGGGGGATAAGACTTTTGAAGCCTTGTCAGGAATCCATGATCCAAAGGTGGGTAACAACTTTGAATGTATTTATAAATGGTAAATCTCTGCAAATCTCTGTATTATTGTTGATATTTGAGATTTCTACCTCTGAAACATTTATTTTAGAATTTATACACTTATTTATGGATATTTACTCCATAATAAAGACCTTCTAGAAAATTTTAAAGGGGTTGTCTGTACTTTTTTTTAAGTTGCCCAATGTATTCAGCATGTGGGCATAAGTATCTCTGTAAATACCTTGTGTTGCAGATAATGCCTGGGAGCGGTACGTGACCCCCGGGTGCAGCCGGCGCTGACATCCTCGGACGTCACAAGTCCAGGCTGCAGCCGAGGGTCCCTCTTCTGCGTTCCACCTGTGGCTGCTGGGTTGTGGGTGGGGTTATTCCTCTGCGTCACACCCGGCATTCACCGCGCGCTCTCCCTCTCCCCATTCATTGGGAAAGCGCGCTGTGGATGCTGGGTGTGACGCGGGGAATAACCACGCCCACAACCCAGCAGCCACCTTGGGGACCCCAGCGCTGAGTCATGCCTCACTTGTCGTGACATCAGTGCGGGGTCACATGATGCCTGTGAGCGGCCACCAATAGCGCCGCTCACAGGCATTATCAGCAATACAAGGTATTAACAAATATACTTATGCCCATATGCTTAATACATTGGGCAATTTAAAAAAGGACCGTTCAACTTCTTTAAATGCCATTCAATATTCATGAAATATCTCCACATGGAAGATGTTAAACATATGTTTGCTTGAAGTTAGAGAGCAATAGCTTGGGATGGGAAAACCTAGATATTTTTTCTGTCAGGTGAAGTGTTGTAATAAAGGAATTGAATGTATTCGAATCAGGAATTATTAAAATATCTACATATTGAATCTCTATGGCACATACATAAATTACAGTTTTCATGAAATGTAAAAGGATAAATTGATTATCCTCACCTTAAAGGAGTTGTCCCATGAACAAAGTTCATTTTAATCTATAAATCGTGAAATAAAAATAATTTCCGCAATTGGATGTGTTTAAAAAAAATGTCCCTGTGCTGAGATAATCTTATAAATGTGCCCCTGCTGTGTACTGTGTAATGGCTGTGTCTGACTGTACAGTAACATGGTCTGATCATACCACATCTCCTGGGCAGGGGAGGAAACAAAAGAGGATACAGATGTCATAGAATGGGATCACAAATAATTATTTCTTTGACGTAAAACATTTTTTAAAAAACAGGTAGGGAAATGCTTTATCTCCCCCCAAAAAATCAGCTTTGATCCCTTACTGTAACATTTGTATACTTTTTTTTGCTTCCTCCCCTGCACAGGAGATGTGGTATGATCAGATCATGTCCCTGTACCGTCAGACACAGCCATTACACAGTACACAGAAGGAGCACATTTATAAGATTATCTCAGCACAGGAACATTATATTTAAACACATCCAATTGTGGAAATTATTATTATTCCAAAATCTATTGATTAAAATCAACTTTGTGGGAAAACCCCTTAAAATGCTCAACCATAATATATAGTTTTAAACAAATCAAAAAATAGAAACAAAAATACTACTAACAAGAAGTATAAAAAGAAAAGTATACAAGTAAAGAAAGTAAACCGGGTGGAATTGTCATGATATGTCTGTTAACTGAATTTAGGTACCAGAAAGATGCATGTAATTTGCGATTCATCTTAATGTTAATTAGGTGTTTGTTATAAAACTATGGTGTTTGGTCAACTTTGTATATTGATAATTTGCCTGTCTTTGCAGCTTCATCATCCTTCTCAAGGTTTCCGTTTTGGAACAGTTTGGGAAAGCAGTGCAGAACAATACATTAAAAAAAGTTATCCTGAAATCCACAACTATATGCGAAGGTTCAGTGTGCCATCCACTTCAGATGGAGTCCACATGTTAAAGTGAGGAGGCATTTCAGTGACAGGGTGGGCACAACTGTTAGATAATTTAAAATTATATTTGGGGAATACGTTTTTCAATCTCTACATCCATAGTATGAAAAAAAACTGATGAAACAGTGGTACATGTAACAGCGCATGGCTGCAGCCATTACTAGGGGTGTTAAACCTCTTAGTGATCAAGCCAATTTTGACCTTTATGTACAGGACAAATTTTTTAAATCTGACCAGTGTCACTTTGTGGTAACTACTTTGGAATGTTTCAATGTAAAATAGTGTTTCTGAGATTTTTTCGTAAGACATTGTACTTCAAGTTAGTAGTAAATTTAGGTGTATGTTTTTCGTTTATTTGTGAAAATATTGAAATTTTGGAGAAAAGTTTTGAAAAATTCGTATTTTTCAAACTTTTATTTTTTATACCCTTAAACCAGTTAGTCATGTTGTACAAAATAATTATTAAATAATTTCCCATGTCTGCTTTACATCTGCATTACTTTTCACACTTCATTTTATTTTGTTAGGATTTTAGAAGGGTTAACAGTTGAGCAGCAATTTTTCATTTTTTAAAGATATTTACAAAACATGTTTCTTTAGGGACCTATTAAGATTTAAATGGAATTTAGGGAGCTTTTATGTTGGAAACACCACAAAAGTGATACCATCTTATAAATGGGTCCCCTGAAATACTTCAAAACTGTTCGAATTTTTTTTAACCCTTTAGGTGCTACACAGGAATAAGTGGAGTGAAAAAACAATAAATTGTAATTTTTCCTCTAAAATGTTGCTTTAGCCCCAATATTTTCACTTTTACATGGAATAGCATAAGAAAATAGACCACAAAATTTGTTACCCAGTTTCTTCTGAGCACGCAAATACCACACATGTGGTTAGAAACCTCTATTTGGACATACAGCAGGGTTTGGAAGAGAAGGAGCACCAATTGAATTTTGGAATATAAACTTGGCTAAAATAGACAAAAAGCGTCATGATGCATTTGCCAAGCCCCTAAGCTACCTAATTAGCAGAAACCCCCAACAAGTGACGCCATTTTGGAAACTACACCCCTCAAGGATTTTATCTAGGGGTTTGAGCATTTTTAACCCACATGTACTACATGAATTTTGATAACATTAAATCATCATATTAAAAATTTTAATTTTTTTCATGAAAATGTTACTTTATTCTCAAATTTTTCACTTTTGTATAAAGGATACACAAAGAAGTGGACCCTAAAGTTTGTTACCCACTTTCTTCTGAGTTTGGCGATACCCTATATATAGTCAAAAAGTACTGTTTGAACACATGTCATGTTTCGAAAGGGAAGAAGCGACTTTTGGTATTTGGAATGTAAATTTGGTTGGAATAGATTGCAGACACCATGTCCCATTTACTGTGCCCCTGAGGTACCAAAACAGCAAAAAAAAACATAAATGACTCCATTTTGGAAACTAGACCAATCAAGAAATTTATCTAGGGTTGTGTTGAACATGTTGAACCCATGGGTGTTTCACAGAACTTATTAAAACGTAGATATGAAAATGAAAACCGTTTTTTCCGCTAAAAAATAAGTGGTGAAAAACTGCTGTTTGGGCACATGTCAGGGCTCAGAAAGGCAAGAGAGCTATTTGATTTTTGGAGCGTAAATTTGTCTGGAATATATTGTGAATGTCATGTTGCATTTGCACAGCCTCTGACATTCTAAAACTGCAGAAACCCCCAAAAAGTGACCCCACAAGGAAACTAGACCCCTCATCGAATTCATCTAGTGGTATACTGATCATTTTTAACCTACAGGTGATACTCAAAATTTTATAACTTTTAGCTGTGAATACAAAAAAATATATTTTTTTCTTCTAAAATACACTTTTAGCACCAAATTTATAGTTTACACGAGTTGTAATAGCAGAAAATGGACCCCATAATTTATGTAGCTTTTAAAGAATGTGACAGTACCCCATATGTGGTTGTATACTACTGTTTGAGCACACGGCAGGGATCGGATGGGAAGGAGCTCTACTTGGCTTTTAGAATGCAGATTCCGTTTGAATAGATTGTGGGCTCCATGAGCTGAACCCCTAAGGTAGCAGAACAGCAGAAACCCCCACAAATGCCCCCATATTGGAAGCCTCACTGCTTAAGGATTTCATCTGAGAGTGAAGTAAGTATTTTGAACCCACAGGTGAATCACAGAATTTTAGAACATTGAGACATGGAAATATGACATTTTAGTAAAAATGTGTTTTTTCGTTTCTTTTTTTATTTGCTGCAAATTTGTCAGTTACACAAGGGTTAATAGGTGAAACTGGAGCACACAATTCTTTGCGTAATTTCTCTCTAACACGGTGATGCCCCATATGTTGTCATAAACTACTGTTAGGCCACACGTCAGGGCTGAGACAAAAGAAAATGCTATTTGGCTTTTGGAGCACAGAATAAGCTAGAATAATTTGCGGATTACCAAGGTGCCAGAAGAGCAGAAAAAACACAGAAGAGACCCCATTGTAGAAATTGCACCTCTCAATGAACTCCTCTATGGCTGCAGTGACAATTTTGTAACATCTGCACCGTGCTTTATTCTGGAGAATTAGAAATATGCCTGTTTAGGGCCCATACATTGTGCCCCCATACAGTGTAGTGCTTCAGGAGACACGCACCCCGTAAACTGCTATTTGGGCTCTCCCCACTAAAAAAATGCCAAACATATAACCACTTAGTGCGAATTAGGCACAGTGGGACTCAGAAGGAGGGGGACTTTTTAATTTGGGAACCCAATTTCACTGATTTTCTTTGAGGGGTGTGTGGGAAATGTGTCACTTTTCCAGAGTTTTCGTTCTACCAGTAATGTGGGAACCCCCTATAGTTCCAGTGACAGATGACGGATCTGAGTGGGTGCTGGTTTTGCGCGGGACAAGACAGGGTTTTTATTGGTAACATTTTAGGGTGCATAACATTTTTGATCACTTCATAAGGCTGGGATAACTATCCTGTGTTCTATGCTAAGCACTTGCATTGGGGAGCACTCGCTGTGGAGAGCTTTGTGGGTGCGAAAGATGAGTTTGCATTGCATTCTGTAGCAAATGGGTAACCAGTGCAATGACTGGCACAGGGTAGAGGCATCAGTTAAGCGGCCTGATAGAAATACAACCCTGGCTGCTGCATTCCGGATGGTTTGTATAGGAGAAAGTTTGGTTAGAGGGAGACCGATCAGATGGGAGCGAGAGCGACAGTAAGAGTTTTTGCAGTTTCAAAGGTGAGATAAGGTCGGATTCTGGAGATGTTTGTTTTTTTTTTTTTTTTAAAGATGCAGGTGACCCGAGCGTGTGATTGTGTATGGGGGAATAAATGAAAGTTGTATGTCAAATAGGACTCCAAGACAGCAAGCTTGCTACTTGGTAGTTATGGTTGCACCACACAAAGAATTTGCAAAGTCGGGTATAAGTAAATTAGTAGAGGAAGGAAACACAAGGAGTTCAGTTTTCTACAGATTCAGTTTCAGATAGAGGGAAGGAAGACATGGTGTTAGACAGCAGAAAGACAATCACTGGTATTTTGTATTAAAGTGGGGGTGATGTTGGGTGTCATCAGCATAGAGATGATGTTGGAACCCAATCTGATGATGGTTTGTCCAATAGGGGCAGTATATAATGAGAAGAGGAGGGGGCCTAGGACTGAGCCTTGAGAAACCCCAATAGTAGGGGGAAGATTAGAGAAAGAAGTGCCAGCAAAAGATACCGTGAAGGAGTGGTCAGAGAACCAGGAGAGAATGGTGTCCTTTTGGCCTATAGAGCGGAGCATAGTGAGGATTTGCTGGTGATCCACCATGTCAAATGTGGCAGAGAGATCCAAAAGAAACAGGAGGGAGTATTGACCATTGGGTTTTGCTTTTTGCTTCACGTACGCCGCCTAAGTTCAGATAGGGGCGAGATCGGTTACATGAATTCGTTGGGATCCTGGGGGAACCGTTACTCAGGGCGACCATAGGCTGCAGCTTCTCTCAGGCACAGGATAGATTCAATTGCTGACCAGACACATTTGACAAGAGTCCTCATAAATGGTAGAACAGTAACATTTAATAAGGCATGGCCAGTGCAATTTAAGTGTCTCTTTGAGCAACAGGCTCCAGTAACAGTACAATCTCCTTCGCAGCACAGTAGTACACAGTCTATCCAGTAGCACAGTACAGCACAGTTTTAATGCATACACAACCACAGTCTTTTCCTTCACAAGGACTCAATAGTACACAGCATTCTTTATCCTGCATGGAGATGGAGGCGGGAGGGTCTAGTGAGGGAGATGATCCCTATTACAGGATTCCTTCCAGTCCTTATCTTTCTGCCCAATAATACTCCACACTGTTAGCTCAGGGAGTCTATCTGACCTGTGTTTAGCTTCCCGCCTGACCTGAATCCTGTTCAGTTGCCTTCTGTGAGATATAGATCATAAGCCACCTTTCGCTTCGGCTCTAGCTAGACAACTTCCCCACAATCCCCCTGGGGCTCTGCTAAAACACTCCCCTTCTCCTGTGACTGTGTTAACCCCTCTAGTTGCTGGATGCTTCTGGAGCACAACACTTCCTGTCTCCTGTGCTTGTGTTACTTAAAATAGTTGATGAATTCTTTTAAAGCAACAGCACTACTTCTGCATGTCACATGTTAGTAGGTCATTAGAGATTTAATAAGTGCAGTTTCAATAGCGTGTGAAGAGCGGAAACCAGATTGTAAAGGGTCGAGGAGAGAATCTATCCTACACTATGCTGCTCTATCCACCTGCCCCACAACTATTCCCTGGCCTCTCCTCCCAGTCAATACCTTCACTGGCTCCCCATTACCCAGAGATTCAAAGTTCAAAACCCAAACCATGACATACAAAGCCATCCACAACCTGTCTCTTTCATACATCTGTGACCTAGTCTCCCGTTACATACCCGCACGTAACCTCCGATCCTCACAAGATCTCCTTTTCTACTCCCCTCTTATCTCCTCTTCCCACAATCGCATGCAAGATTTTCCCATGATTCCCCCCTTACTCTGGAACTGTTTACCTCAACATATCAGACTGTCACCTACCGTGGAAACCTTCAAAAGGCACCTCAAGACCTACTACTTCCGACAAGCCTACCTCCTGCACTTACCCTTGTTCCACCATACCTCTACATGACCAGCTATACCCTCACCTACTGTATCCTCACCCATCCCTTGTAGACTTTCAACCCTCACAGGCAGGGTCCTCTCTCCTTTTGCACCCGTCGTGACTTGTAGTGTTCAAGATTATTGTAATTGTTTTTTATGTATACCCCTTTTCACATGTAAAACGCCATGGAATAAATGGTGCTATAATAAATGTGGTACACTTCAAATGTATAAATACACTCCTGAACATTGAAATTGCAACACCAAGTTGAAAGTCACAGAATTATGGAAATCACAGGATCGGTAGACATGTTAATGATATGCAAATGCTGAAAAAATGGAAGTGTAGCACCCCTGCGGCTTCAGTCGCCACAGAGGTACTGCATCTCACCCAGAGGTGTGGTATCTCACTCTCAGGTAAGGATGGAGTACTGCCCGGGACCCAAACACCTGCATCCAACACTACACTACTCCAGATCAGCAGGAGTAGTGTCCCTGGCTGGAGTGGGGGGAACCAAGAGAGGGAACCATGTAGTGGGTGTGGGTAGAGGAAGCAGATAGGGGAGCACTTGAGAAGTAGGATATAAAAAGGGGAAGACATCTTGGGAGTGGTGATAACAGTCTGAGGGAATAGTGAGGAGTGAGTGTGTGGAGCAGGAGCTCTGCTCAGGGAAGAGGGCCTAGTGAGAGAGGCCCAGGACAGACTGAAGAGAGGAGAGGAGCAGGAAGAAAGGCTCCAGAACAGAAAGGATCCCAGGGGCACGGGCAGTGCGGATGCCACCTGTGCACCCGAACCCACAAGGACGTGCAGGGATCAGGCCGCAGAGAGGGGACCGGCCCCTAAACTAGCAGAGTTTTTCAGGTCTCAGCTAGATAACCGTAGGGTGCAGCATTTCAGGTGCTGCAGCCCGCAGCCACATCTAAATCAACAAAAAGGTTGCCATAGAGAACCCAGGGAACAGAGAGGACGTCGCCTGACAATGTCCGCGGTCACTGGCTTGGGACACTGGGTGTGAGGCGTAGGGCAGGAGGGTGAGAGCCAGCACAGGAAGTCGACCAGAAAAGGCACACAGAACGGGGTCCCGTTTAAGTACTCCTGAAAGACGTGCGAGTTGCTTAACCCCTCCCTGAGTAGACACAGGATGACATGGGAGGTTATACACTGGTAACTGTAACCTGGAGTCTTCGCAAACTGTGAGTAAAACCCTGAAGACTGCACCCCACTGTCTCTGTGAATAATTGCTGCGCCATCACCTGCCTTCACTACACCGTAACAGCAACATCTATGACATCCCCACTACACTGCCCTGGAGCTAATCTCTACCTGTGGAGAGCTAAACCAACCCTGCTGCATTAACAACAGCTCCAGAGGATCTGCTCCGCAGCGGCGGCTCCACATAGCCGCATACCACAGGTGGCGTCACGAACATTAACACAAAAACTATAATCCTTTACTATAAAACCCCTTTTTATTGACCGCCCTGGGTCACGGGCCGGGTCACCGCCACTGTGACATCTCCCCTAGAAACGACCGGCCCGGCTACCAAGTACCCCACGGCCCAGGGGGCGCGTCAGAAGCAAAATATTCAAAACATCTCGATGTATTCAATACAGAGTGTGAGCACCACGCACAGAAGTTCATTAACTTACAAACCTTTGCATGGTATAATTAAGGTTATTAATGGTTGTGTGAGGAATGTTCTTCCACACTGGATGCACTTAGGTATACAAATCCTCAAGATTTGCTGCTGGCAGCTCCATTTGTAATTGTTGACCTCTGATCTGCATGATGGGAGACAAGTCTGGAAATACTGCAGGCAATGGTAGCATGTTAACACCACACAGGCTGCTCACAGTAGCATAAGCAACGTGCGGACTGGCATTGTCGTGTTTTAAAACTGTTCATTGCACCCTTTGGAGAAATGGCAGTACAATTGGTTCCAAGATTGATCCATTCTGTTCTGCAAGAAAAATTAATGTCACTTACCAAGATAAAGGCACCTAACATTGTCTACACAAACCATCAGAAGGTGTTTACATGACATTGAGCTATGAGCCAAACTTTCAGCCACAGTTGTTTCATTGACCTTAAAGGGGTTTTCCCACGAACAAAAGTTGATTTTATTCAATAGACCTTGGAATAATAATAACTTACACAAAAGAATGTATTTAAGTAAAATGTTCCTATGCTGAGCTAATCTTATAAATGTGCCCCTGCTGTGTACTGTGTAATGTCTGTCTGGCCATGTATGGCACACGGTCTGATCATACCACATCTCCTGAGCAAGGGAGGAAGCAAAAGAGTATACAGACATTACAGCAGGGGATCACAGATGATATTTTCTTTGCAGTAAAACATTGTTTAAAAACGGGCAGGGAAATGTTTTACTTCAAAGAAAGAATCAGGAGCTGTGGTATGATCCGATCATGTTCCTGCACGGTCAGACACGGTCGTCACACAGGGGAACATTTATAAGATTATCTCAGCACAGGAACATTTTATTCAAACACATCTAATTGTGGAAATTATTATTATTCCAAGAGCTATTGAGTAAAGTAGCTGTCAACTACTTTTACATTGATGCCCTACCCATAGGATACGATGTATGATCGACCCTGTCGATCAGCTGTTATCGGTGCCGGCGGCGGCCGCCGGCCAGAAGTGCTCACCTGCGAGGCTCCGCCGTCAAGTGGTAGTGGCCACCGCGGTGTACTGCACATCCACCTCCTATTCAATTGAAGTTGAATTAATTGGGGCTTTAGTTTGTAAAATGGGGTCGGTAATGGAAGGGTTCTGCTGTTCTGGCACCTCTGTGGCTCTGCCAATATGACATGGCACCTTCAAACCATTCCAGCAAAATCTGAAGTCCAATATAGCTCTTCACTTTTAAGCTTTGCACTGTGTCTCAAAAGTAGTTTTTGATCACATTTGGGATATTGCGGTGCTCAGGAAAAATTATGTAACAAATTTTACTGTTCATTTTTTTGTATTTTTCCTTTTGAAAAATAAAAACTTGGGGCTAAGGCAACTTTATTCATGGAAAAAAATAGTGATGTCCCATTTGCTAAGTTCAATGTTATACAATTCTGTGAATCGCATGAGGGTTAAAAATGCTAATATCCCTATATGAATTCCTCAAGAGGTGTAGTTAACAAAATGGGGTCACTTGTGCAGGTTTATGCTGTTTTGGCATGTCAAGGGCACTAAAAATGTGACATGACATTCGCAATCTATTCCACCCAAAATTGTACTCCTTTCGTTCCAAGCCCTCCTGTGCGCTCAATTAGTATTTTTATACCACATAAAGGGCATCAGTGTACTCAAGGAGAAATTGCACAATAAATTGTATGGTCCATTTTATAATGTTACCCTGTGAAAATGTAACAGTAGAAAATGAAAAATTTGGGGCTAAAGCAACATTTTTGTGGGAAAAATATATATATTTTTTCACTTTCACGGCTCAACGTTATACAATTATGTGCAGCACCTGAGGGTTTAAGATGCTCATAAATGCCTCCAATATAAGATCCAGACTCCAAGACCTGTAGCAAACACAAGGGCATCACGTTCCAAATTCACTGACTTAGAGCCCAAGTCAATGCATTTGGAACTGGCTGCTATTGTGTTTGCTACATGTCTTTGAGTCTAGGTCTCATATTGGAGACATTTGTGCCAAAAGAAAATGTTTTCAATTGCCAAACAAGGATTAAGGACATTTCATCTGTATATGGTAATATATGAAATTATAACTAAAAGAGTTCCAAACAATAAAAAGTTTTTATAGCCTATTAACCCCTTTGCACCCCAAGCCTATTTTCACCTTCCTGACCAGGCCAAATTTTACATTCTGAGATTTTTTTTCCGTGACACATTGTACTTTGATAGTTGTAAAATTTGTGATATGACTTTTGTTTGTGAAAAATACGGAAATTTGGCAAAAATTTTGAAGAAAAATATTTACATTTTTTTCACAAAAAAATTATTTTACAACCAATTTTTTTTACTTTCCCAAGGGTAACGGGAGAAAATGGACCCAAAATTTGTTGTGCAATTTTCTCCTGAGCACACCGATACACCATTTGTGGGGGAAAACCACTGTGTGGGCACACGGCTGGGCTCGGAAGGGAAGGAGCACCATTTGACTTTTTGAATGCAAAATTTGCTGTAATAATAAGCAATGGCATTATGCTTTTGGAGAGCCCCTGATGTGACTTAACAGTGGAAACCCTCCATAAGTGACACCATTTTAGAAACTAGACCCCTCAGCAAACTTAACTAGATTTATGGTGAGTACCTTGAATGTAGAGCCGTGAAAATAAAAAAATCACTTTGTTCCCACAAAAATGTAATTTTAGCCCCAAATGTTTTATTCTCACAAGGGTAACAGGAGAAAATCTACCACAAAATTTGTTGTGCAATTTCTGCTGTGTGTGCAGATATCCCATATATGGAGGAAAACTACTCTTTGGGTGCACAGCAGGCTAAGAAAGGAAGGCGTGACGCTTTCGAACCCAGACTTTGATGGAATTGTCTGCGGTTGTCATGTCGCATTTGGAGAGCCACTGATGTGCCTAGACAGTGGAACTCCCCCACAAGTGATCCCATTTTGTAAACTGGACCCTTCAAGGAATTTATCTAGACATGTGATGAGCACCTTGAACCCACAGGTGCTTCACAGAATTTTACAATATTGATCTGTGAAAATGAAAAAAATATATTTTTCCCACAAAAATGTTGTTAGCCCAAAATTTTTTCATTTTCACAAGGATAGCAGGGGAAAATGGACCTCAAAATTTGTTGTGCAGTTTCTCCTGAGTATGCCGATACCCCATATGTGGTAGAAAACTACTTTTGAGGCACATCGCAAAGTTCAGAAGGGAAGAAGCACCATATTGGAGTTCAGATTTTGCTGGACTGGTTTGAGGGTACCATGTCACATTGGCAAAGCCCCTGAGGTGACATAATAGCAGAAACCCCTCAAAAAGATCCCATTTTTCCAACTATACCTTTCAATGAATTAATCTAGGGTTGCAGTGATCATATTGACACCATGGGTAGGTCACAGAATTTTATATCCTTGGGCAGTGAAGAAAAAAATAACACTTTTTACCACCAAAATTTAATTTTAACCACTGATTTTACATTTTCATATTGGGAATTGGGTAAAAATGGCACCAAAATTTGTTCCACAATTTCTGCTGAATGTAGAAATATCTCATATGTGGCTGTACAGTACTGCTTAGCCATACGACGAGACTCAGGAGGGACGGAGCGCTATTTGCTTCCTGGAGCAGATTTGCGGACTCCATATACAGAGCCCCAAGGGCTAGAAGAGCAGAATACCCCTCAAGTGACCCCATTTTGGAAATGATACCCCTTTGTGAATTTATCTACAGGTGTAGTGACAATGTTCGCTACTGCTCGGTGCTCGCCCGAGCATCTCACTGCTCGGCGCTCGCCGAGTATTTCCGGGGTTGCTCGGCAGGAGCTCGGGTCTCCTCCCTGCATGTTTGGCGCTCTTTAGAGAGCCAATGAACATGCAGAGATTGCCTGCCACTCACTGTAATGCCGTAGCTATGTTGGTTGTGGCATTACAGTGATTGGCTGGCCGCACAGCGTCATCAGGTCTATATCAGACCTGGCGCCGCCATGCTTGTCATTTACTCCGGAATCAGACAGTGTAGGGAGAGCCGCTGCTGAGCTAGGGAGAGATTTGCTTGTTTCTAGTTAGTGTAGGTGTACAGGCTATATTAGAGATACATATGCACCTCAACAAACAGTCCTGAGGACTAATCCATCTTCAGAGATATCAGGCAGGCAGTGTATATAGCAGACTTCAGTGCATATAGCACAAGAGGCTCCATTCCAGCTCTGCCTTCTGCTGCTGTTAGATATTTCTAGACAAAGGCCCAGGTCTCAGGGGCCAGGAATAATTTTTTTTGGATCTTAATCCTCATTATTTGCTTAAAAAGCAATCCAGAGAACACTGTTTTTCTGTGCCATTTGCTTGTTGGAACTGCAGAATATAGCCAGGTCCTTTCCATATTACAGCACTAAAAATCCAGCTATTTTAAACTGTGTTTTCTGAGTCACACGGATTACATATACGTTTTCAGAAAATACTCCCATTTCGCATCTTCATTAAAAATTTGTTGCAGTGTGTCAGTGAAGCAATTGACATCAGATTGCTGTTCAAAATAGTTACCTACAGGTCAGGTATTTAAAACTGTGGTTTGTCCGTCACACGGATCACATATAAGTTCGCTCCAAATTCAGTCATTTGTTGTGAGCGTGGAAGATATTGTCCTCCATTTAAAATGGGCAAGGGACGGGGAACTGGACGTGATGGTGCATGCAGAGGCCAAGGGCAAGCTGAAATTGTGCCACAACAAACACCCACATCTTCTCGCTCGACCTTCCTGTCTCAATTAATAGGGGACTGCGGAACACCACTATTGAACACAGAGCAGTGTCAAAAGGTTATTGGTTGGATAGCAGATAATGCTTCCAGTCACTTAGCCACCACCGCCACCACCTTGTTTTTCACACGGTCAAGTCTCAGTAGCTGTGAGTCTGGACCGCATATTCCTCACCCTGAACCTCCTTCCTCCCACCATGCCGAGTGCCCAGAGACAACTGATCCCACACTTGGACACTCCGAAGAGCTGTTCACTTTCCCATTTATAGATTCGGGCCTCTCGCCTGATCCACTTGAAGCAGGGCAAGAGGAGATCGCATGTATCAATGCCCAAATATTTGAGCAGCCATGGTCACGCGAAGACGATGGTGGGAAAGTGTCCCAAGAGGTGGATGATGATGACAATGTGGCGCCCCTGAGGAATCAGTCACCACAGAGGTACTGCACCTCACCCAGAGGTGTGGTATCTCCTCTCAGGTAAGGAGGGAGTTCTCCCCGGAACCCCAACACTCACATTCAACACTACACTACTTGAGGCCGGCTGGAGGGGCAAGATGTATGCGCAGTGCTGAGCTCTGTCACTGGCTGGAGTGAGGGGAACCAAAGGTAGCGGGAACCAGTATTGGGTGTGGGTGGAGGAAGCAGTTTAGGGGAGCACCATAGAGTGAGGTATAAAAAGGGAAGCCATCTTAGGGAGGCAGGTTAGTTCAGAGGAGAGTGTTAGTCAGTCGGGGAGCAGAGTCTCTTTAGGAGCTCTGCTCCACAAGCAGGGCCCAGTCCTAGAGGCCCAGGAGGGGAGCTGAGGAGTAGGCTCCGTTCTGTTAAAGGGATCCCAGGGGGTACGGCGAGTGCAGGACAGCACCTGTACGCCCCGAATCGGTCAGAAGACTGAGGGATCATAGGCCGCAAGAAGGGGACCGGCCCCTGGACCAGCCGTGTTACTCCAGGTCTCAGCTGGAAAAAAAAACGGAGGCTTCTGGCTTATATAGTCCAGTTGCCAAAGCCTCATTCTAATCTCCATGAGGGCCAGTTAGACAGGAGGGACTTCAGAGCACCCGAGCGGGACTGAGAGTGGGGAAGCGCAGGGCAGGAGGGAGAAGATCCAGCGTGAAGACGATCTAGAGAGGAACACAAGAAAGCGGGGTTCTGTCAGGTGCTCCTAAATTACCTAAGGAAGAGCTGAACCCCCATTCTGGTGAACGCAGCGCGACGTGGGAGGCTGTAAGCTGGACAGTACAACCTGAGGAACTGAACAACTGTGAGTAAAGACTCGGATGACTGCACCGCACTGCCTCCATCCATTATTTCAGCTGCGCCATCTTCCCCCTGCACTACAACGCCCAGTGCAACCGACACTATCTACACTGCCCTGGAGCTAGCTCTTCCTGTGGAGAGCCACACCATCACTGCTGCAGTAACATAAGCTTCAGAGGACTGTTACGCAGCGGCGCATTCCACAGGTGGCGTCACGAACTTTACAAATCCTCTATAAATATAACCCCCTTTTTGTTGACCGCCCTGGGCCACGGACCGGGCCAGCCACCGTGATATCCCCCACCAGCGTCCATAGGCCCGGCTGCCGAGCACCCCACTGCCCTGGGGGTGCGTCATCTCAATTGCCAGAAAGTCAGGAGGAGGACCAGAGTGCGGAAGTGGAAGATGAGGTGGTGGATGATATAGTAACTGACCCAACCTGGCAGGAAGACATGCAGAGCGAGGACAGCAGCATACAGGGGGAGGGAGGCAGAGCACCCCAACAGGCAGGAAGAATGAGTGTGGTGGCCGCAGAAAGAAGGCAGGCAACCGTTCCCCGTAACACCAACACGAAGGAACTTGTCAGTACAACTGTTAGGTCTTCCCAAGTCTGGTTGTTTTTTTTAAAGACTGCCGATAACCCCAAAAAGGCCATTTGCATCACCTGCCAGGCCAGCATCAGCAGTGGTGGCAAAATGACCAGCCTGACCACCACCAGCATGATCAGGTGACACGCCACCAGGGCCGTGGGGTACTCGGCAGCCGTTCCTAGGGATGCCACTATGGGGAATATCTCGGTGGCTGGCCCGGTCCGTGACCCAGGGCGGTCAATCAAAAAGGGGAATAATTTATAGGGGGATTTGTTAAGTGTTCGTGACACCACCTGTGGATTGCGGCTCAAAGGTGCCGCCGCTGTGGAGCAGTCCTCTGGAGCTGGTGTTAGGCAGCAGGGATGGTGTGGCTCTCCATGGGTAGAGCAAGCTCCAGGGCAGTATAGGGGCAGATGGTGGATGCTGGGGAGAGATGGCAGGACGGTCCCGGAGGAAAGACGGACAATCACACGGGGGTAAGCTTCAGTACCTTTACCGGTGATGATGCAGGCACGGTCCAGGGTACTCAGGACGAAGGGCGCACTTTTGGACTCTCCCCAGTGAGCAGGTATAGGGCCTCCTGATCCGTGGCTTTACTCACTAAGCTTCTGGCCTGCCTGGAACTAGGCCTAGCTTGGTTACTGTCTCTCTCTCCCTTGGACCTGCTGACCTGGTGGTAGGGCTTTCTCCTGGAGATCACTCTCCCTGGTCGCTGGGGCCTCCGTGACTCCTAGCCCTGGTACTGTAGTCAGCGTTTGGTAAACCTGGGACCTGTAGTCCTCCAGGGGTTCCGGTGGTCCCTACTGGGTATGAAGGGTCCCTATAGGCGCAGACCCGGTGTCCGGTATTTATATCTCGGGGTGAGCCTGGTATGCTCCTCTGCCCCCTTGCTACTTCTTCCTTCTCCTCTCGCCTTCGGCCACACTCGGGGCCCTCGCACGTGCTGTAGGCCTTGGCTCGCCTGAGCACAACAGCCAGCGTGCTGCCTCTTCGCTGCTCTCTGAGCGTCAGCACTCTCTCAGCTCACTAACTTCTGACTCTGTCTGAACAACAACTAACTTCTGACTCCAACTGAGCTGCCTGGCTCCACGCTCCCTTTATATATCCCTAACTCGCTCTCTCTGCTGGTCTAAGGTGGTAGGGTGGAGGTGTGTGAATGTGTGAGGGCCTCTTGTGGAGAAGTCCATCCATGCACCCTTCTGGGTTCTGTGGCACCAATGCGCAGCAGGGCGCCACATCGGCACATGGCAGCAAAGCACCCGATTTTGTGGGCCGAACCCCAGGGTCCAGGAACGGTGTCTGCGGGTGCCACCATTGATTCTTCCTCTGTTGGGCATGCAAGCCAGTCCCCTGTCCATGGTGCATGCGAAGATGCCTCCTGCCCTGCACCTGTCGTTGCACACTCTCAAGTAGCATCATCAGGAAGCATGTCCACGTCCTTGTCCCAGCGCAGCGTTCAGTTGTCCATACCCCAGTCCTTGGAACGCAAGCGCAAATACGCAGCCAACGCCCCACAGGCCACAGTACTAAATTTCCACATTTCACGACTGCTTGCGCTCCATATGTTTCCTTTTAGGCTCGTGGAGACGGAAGCATTCTGCAACCTGATGGCGACGGCCGTCCCTTGGTACTCGGTCCCCAGCTCCACTATTTCTCCCGGTGTGCCATCCCCACATTACACAAGCACGTGTCCCAAAACATTAGCCGTGTCCTCAACAATGCAGTTACCGGGAAAGTCCACATAACAGTGGACAAGTGCTTGTGGACAGAGACGGTGCATCTTGCTGATGGCATACTGGGTTAACATAGTGGAAGCTGGGACCCAGTCGGACCTTGGGACGGAACACGTCCTCCCGACGCCGAGGATTGCGAGCCCTAGGTCAATCAGGATTTCCCCCACAGTCTACAGCTCCTGCAACTCATCCTCCTCAGCCTCCTCTTCAGCCTCCATCTCCGAAATGACCACATCAGTCACAAGCTGGAAGCACTTACAGCACTGGCTCGGTCAAGCTGCAACAGGCTGTGCTGAAGCTAATATGCTTAGGTGACAAACCGCAGAATGCTGAAGAGTTGTGGACAGCTCTGAAAGAGTAGGCAGATCTGTGGCTCACACCACTGAACCTACAGCCAGGCATGGTCGTGTGTGACAATGGCCGGAACCTGGTGGTGGCTCTGAGGCGAGGCGAGCTTACACACGTACCATGCCTGGCCCATGTGCTTAACCTCGTGGTTCAGCGGTTTCTCAAATCCTACCTGGAGCTGCCAGATCTGCTTGTTTAAAGTACGCCGCCTGTGTGCCCATTTTAGAAAGTCACCTACAGCTTCCACCGCCCTTGCCGTGTTTCATCAGCATTTGCTGCTTCCCGCTCACAGACTGGTATGTAATGTCCCCACGCGTTGGAACTCTTCACGGCAGATGTTGGGAAGGATTTGTGAGTAGAAGAGGGCAGTTGTTGAGCACCAGCATCAACAAGGAAGTCGGTATTCAGTTCAGACTCCACACATAAGACCTCAGGAGTGGACATGGATGTCAGACATATGAACCATCCTCCAAAACTTTGAGCACTTCACCAAGATGGTGAGCGGCGATGACACCATAATTAGCGTCACCCTTCTTCTTCTCTGTCTTCTGAAACGCTCTCTGCTCACAATCAAAGAGGATGCATTGCAGGCGGAGCACGATGAGATGGAGCAAGGAACCATACAGGGTGATTACACACAGCCCAGCCTTATCTCATTCCAATGTGGATTGGGTGACAATGAGGAGGAGGAAGAACAGGAGCTAGTTTCATGCGCTACAGACGGTACTACCTGTACAACTGTCATACTGTCTGTTCAGCGTGAATGGCCAGAGGACAGAGAAGAGGAGGAGGAGAGCATGGTCAGTCATCCTCTTAGTGAGGACACTGTTAGCAGTCTGGCACGCATGGCTGAGTTTATGTTACGCTGCCTTTCCCATGACCCTTGCATTCTCAAAATTTTGGGTGACAGTCATTACTGGTTGGTGATGCTTCCAGACCCACGCTATAAGGAGAACTTTATATCTCTTATTCCTGAGGCGGACAGGTGTACAAAAATGGGGCAGTACCAGAAGGCCCTTGTTGCAGAACTATTAAAAAAAAAATTTCCATCTGAAAACGCTGGCGGCAGAGGTCACAGTTCGTTGGACAACCAAGGAGTACAGGCAAGAGAGACACAAATGCATTCCAGCAGAGGCAGGGGATCACTGTCAAAGTTCTGGGACAGTTTTCTCAGACCCTCCCATCGCACAGGTCCTGAGGTGCGGGGTACTCTCACAAGGAGTGCAAAGTTTGGGAAGATGATGAGAGTACCTTGCCGACCGTACCAACGTCCTCAGTGATTCCTCTGTGCCTTTTAATTATTGGGTATCCAAGCTGGATACGTGGAATGAACTGGCTTTCTACGCCTTGGAGGTCCTGGGCTGCCCTGCCGCCAGCGTTTTATCGGAGCGGGTTTTTAGTGCCGCTTGTGAAATTATAACTGATAAGCGCATCCGCCAGTGAACTGAAAATGCTGACAGGCTGACTCTTATAAAAATGAACAAGGGCTGGATTGGGCCAGACTTCTCAACACCACCGATTGATAGCAGTGTAACATAAACTTGTATTCCCATGCACCTTTTCACACCCAGACATGGGTATACGGTTCCTGATTTATATGAAAATATGTCTTATATTATAGGTTCTTCAAAGTAGCCACCTTTTGCTTTGATGACTGCTTTGCACCGATTGGCTGTTGAGCTACACACCCCCATATTCCATTGGCCGCTCTGGCTTTTTAAACTCCCTCACCCCTCTTGACCACCACCCCCTGACGAAGGCAAGCTAAGCCGAAACGGGCGTAGGGCGGAGCAGGAGCGAGGCACTGTGTCTCCATATAACCACTGTAAGTATGGGATCTCTTTATGCTGTATAAATGGATGGGTGAACAGCTTGGGTACTGCCCTCATTGGCAAGTACCGATATATGTGATAAAAGCGTTTCTCTGTATCCACCCATTATCCCAGGCACATGCTTTTATTTTTAGTACCCATACTGAGTATAGTTTCCCACTGTAGGGCTTACTTAATGCGATAGACACTTGAGATCCGTTGTTTGTGCCCTTATTGCACCTATATATAACTGACATTTATGGGGCAGTACATTTAACTTGCTCACATTGTGGGGCCCATTTAAGGTATTAGATGCGTGAGCCACCATTTCATGATCTGTTTTATGAATGCCCTCATTATATTTATATATGACTGATTCCTATGGGGCTACAAATGCAACTTTGTCCTTGTCTCTTTGCTCTTCCATTGTTTTAACTTGGTGTCTGAGTGATCCGTAAATTTTTCCATTCAATTTTTTCTTTCAATAAAGAGTTTACATTTTCATAAATCTGGGACGTTTTTTCGAAGTCTTCTTTCCTATTTTGTTCGTATACCCTATAACTGTATAGCAGACGCTCTCCTTTCTAATGGGAATATGTCATACTTGTTATTGTGGCCCTGCTCTGTGTGTCTTTAAATTCTTAGTGGGATTTTTCCCATATTTTGGCAGCCCTTGCAGTCACAGCATGGGAATTACCACTATAGGAGACCCGCTCCTTTATAATGGGAACATTTTTTTTTTACTCAGAGCCTCCTCTGTCTCTTCAAAGGGGTATTGGGTTGCGTCCAAATTTTTGGCAGCCCTTGCAGTCACTGCATATGCAATAACAATATAGGAGACCCACATGTTAATAATGAGAACAACAAAGCATAGCCGACTGATTGCTTCCTAACAATAGCGAGGGCCGACTGCTGGCCCTATAAAAATAGGCTTTATGACTTTCAGAGTCCCTCCATCATAAATAAAACAGGATGTGTCTGATTTTGTGTCACACACCACATTGCCAGATAAGGTTGTAAAATGACATTTCCCGGTGAATGCATTTGTCGTAAAAAAAAAAAAAAAAAATAGGATCTTTCTTTAGTATAAAAAACAGCGTCACCAATTTAACCTCAATGTAATCACATTGTTCAGCTCCTGCACCTCCTCCTCCATCTCCGAAATGACCACATCAGTCACAAGCTGACAGCACTGCCTTGGCCGAGCGGCAACAGGCTGTGCTGAAGATAACATGCTTAATGCTTAGGTGACAAACTGCCACCACTGCAGAGTTGAAAGCTGTAACACAGCAGCCTGATCTGTGGCTCTCACCACTGAACATACAGCCAGGCATGGTCGTGTGTGACAATGGACGGAACCTGGTGATGGAGAAATGACAACCGGAGTAGATACGGTTTCCCTCTATGCCATTCCTTTCACCGAGCTAAAGAATATGGCTGTGGTGAAATACAACTTCCACTAAGAAGCTGTTTCAGATTGAAAAACATTGTGCCCACCAGAGGATTTGATTCTGAGGGCTCACCTTTCTCCCTCGCTCAAGAGCCCCATAGCAGCTGCAAAGTTAGCGCTATCATGAAGTCTCCTGAGGTAGAAGCCAAGGCACACCAGAGGATTCTCTGGTGGGACCGTCCAACCCTTTCGAGAAGCAGTCCTGGCTAAGAAAAGTGTGTGGGATGGTTCCCGGACACTCTATGGCTGCTTTTTTAATGTGGATCGGACGTGCTTATGACGCGCCCCTGGGCCTGTGTCGCGCTGCGTTGCGCACGCGGGAGCTTACCCGGAGCCGGATCTCTTGAGGGTTGTAGTCCCGTGGCGGTGACCCGGTCCGTGCCCAGGGAGTCAAACTGAGCGGCGATGTAACAGCGGTAGATGTAGGACGACTACGCTACCCGTTGAATGCAGCTATGGAGCTGCCGCTGCAGGACAGTCCGCTGAGACCGGTGGATGGATGGTGCAGCGTAGATGGTATAACCCCCAACGGGAGGGGTATGGCCTCAGGGCAGCAGATGTGGATGGTGGGGGTAGCAGGAACCACTCAGAGACGGTGCGGTGTAATTCAGGGTCTTTACTGGTAACAACGATAGACCCTCCCGGAGTACTTGCTAGTGAATGGGGCCTGGTCAGTCCTTGAGCAGATGGGATCTCCCCTGGCCAGGCGGAGTTGTAGGCCTCCCAAACTGACTGTACTCTTCTGGCTACCTTGCTAGAAGCGGATATAAGTAGCCCACGTCCCTGAGTGTACCGTGTGATGCTCACCCGTATGGCCGGTGACTCGGGGCCTTCTAATGGCTTCCGCTCCACGATGGCGGTGCTGGTCCCACGCGTGTGACCGTGCCTTCGGGTTTCTGGGCCTGAGGACCTGAAATCCCCTGCCAGTCGGCTTCTGCTGCTGGGTAAGAGTTAGTCCCCACAGCCTCGGACGCCGGGTCCGGTAAGAAAGCTTCTCAGTCAGGGCGAGCTCTGCAGCTGCCAGCCCCTGACTCGTAGTAGTATTGCTTCTGCTGTTTCTTGTCTCTACTCTCCTTGACTGACTAACCCTGCCTCAGCCCCGGGTTTATATAGGGGAAGTTCTTCCCCTCCCAAGACTGGGCAGGAGGTGTGGCATGCACAGGATCCCTGACCAAAGGACCTCCCACCTGCTCTCAGACATAACATTACATTACTGTGGAAACCAGACCCCTGGGGTGCCACATTCCCCCCTAGTAAAATTTAGTACTCCGGGACTAAACACATTTTTGTAAACATAACAGAGTACAACCAAAACATTATAATAAAGAGACACATAACAATGGTCACGGCGTGTCCGCAACCGGGTGCAGTCTTTGAGGGGAAGCAAGGTGTCCATTTCACCAAAACAGGGAGACGTAACCAGGTAGGGGGTCTGTCCTGCCCCGAGTCCTTAACAGTCTTTTAGTCCGTCCTGGGTTACGCTCCAACTATGTACACAGGATTCCAGGTAAATCCACCAAGGACTCCTAAAAACAACTAGAAACACATAATTATTTACAGGATATGGCCGCTCTCAGTCCTCGGCCAGTGGGGATAAGGATTGGCTGCTCCCAGTCCTCAGCCTGGTAAGGGATAGGGGATGGCTGCTCACAGTCCTCAGCCTGGTAAGGGATAGGGACACACGGGGAACAATTCACTAATCCCAAAGGGGACCATATTTTAATTAGCAGCAGTCCTTGTACCCTGACGGGTAACTATATACAATTCTTTGTTCACACTACTTCCCTTCAGTAGCTATGTCCTCTTTGTGCTCTCTCCTGAGGGTAGTCCTCAGACCCCTCCGGGTCCTCTTGGCTCTCCTCGTATTGGTAGTACTGCAGCTCCTCCTCGGTTAGCTGGGTTAGTATCTCTGCGACAGTCCTCCTCCCAGGTGGCCAGGACTTTACCTCCCTTTGGGCTGCCCCGGTTAATTGGGCCACCAGGATGCTCACTTTTTGCTCCTCTGTGAGGGGGTACACCCGGAAGAGGCTATCCAGCTTTTCTCTAAAGTCATGCAGGGTATGTGACTCCCCTGAGTACCGGGGTAGCCAGGCTGTCCCCGGGATATAGGGCATGGTGAAAGGCATGACCACAACAGCTGTGGCGCTGGCGGGGGTTGAAGCGGTGAAGCTCTCCTCCGTATCCGGCATCCTTCTCCCCCCTAGTGGACCGTGGCCTACCTTGCGATGATCCTCTTCCGTAGGCCGCGGCTCCGCAGTGGATCGTCAGGGTTGAGGACCTTCCGTCGCGCTCCTGTGACGTCGGCGTCTACTGGGCTCCTTCCAGGACCTTACGCAACGTCCGGACGTGAGGCGGGGCTTCAGTTCTCGCGCGCTTTCGGAGTCCACGCCCCTCTTCTTCCCGCGCGGCGTCTTCAAGATGGCGTCCAACGGCGGGAAAACTCCACGGATGGCGGGAAGAAGGCAGAAGATGGCGCCGGATGGCGGGAAAACTTCGCGGATGGCGGGAAGAAGGCAGAAGATGGCGCCGGATGGCGGGAATCTTCACCACTGGTAAGTTTGAACAGTCTTTTTCAGGCACGCAGTACCCGGTGGTTGCGGGCACGAAATCCTGCCGACTACGCCAAAAGCTGACGCGCCCCTGGGCCTGTGTCGCGCTGCGTTGCGCACGCGGGAGCTTACCCGGAGCCGGATCTCTTGAGGGTTGTAGTCCCGTGGCGGTGACCCGGTCCGTGCCCAGGGAGTCAAACTGAGCGGCGATGTAACAGCGGTAGATGTAGGACGACTACGCCACCCGTTGAATGCAGCTATGGAGCTGCCGCTGCAGGACAGTCCGCTGAGGCCGGTGGATGGATGGTGCAGCGTAGATGGTATAACCCCCAACGGGAGGGGTATGGCCTCAGGGCAGCAGATGTGGATGGTGGGGGTAGCAGGAACCACTCAGAGACGGTGCGGTGTAATTCAGGGTCTTTACTGGTAACAACGATAGACCCTCCCGGAGTACTTGCTAGTGAATGGGGCCTGGTCAGTCCTTGAGCAGATGGGATCTCCCCTGGCCAGGCGGAGTTGTAGGCCTCCCAAACTGACTGTACTCTTCTGGCTACCTTGCTAGAAGCGGATATAAGTAGCCCACGTCCCTGAGTGTACCGTGTGATGCTCACCCGTATGGCCGGTGACTCGGGGCCTTCTAATGGCTTCTGCTCCACGATGGCGGTGCTGGTCCCACGCGTGTGACCGTGCCTTCGGGTTTCTGGGCCTGAGGACCTGAAATCCCCTGCCGGTCGGCTTCTGCTGCTGGGTAAGAGTTAGTCCCCACAGCCTCGGACGCCGGGTCCGGTAAGAAAGCTTCTCAGTCAGGGCGAGCTCTGCAGCTGCCAGCCCCTGACTCGTAGTAGTATTGCTTCTGCTGTTTCTTGTCTCTACTCTCCTTGACTGACTAACCCTGCCTCAGCCCCGGGTTTATATAGGGGAAGTTCTTCCCCTCCCAAGACTGGGCAGGAGGTGTGGCATGCACAGGATCCCTGACCAAAGGACCTCCCACCTGCTCTCAGTCATAACATTACATTACTGTGGAAACCAGACCCCTGGGGTGCCACACTTATGCACGATATTTCTCAAACCGCATTGCATATCAGGCCATTGCCCAACTCTGTAGTCATGAAATTAAATGCGCAAAGAAAGATGTCTGTGTGTCAAAGTACCACCGACAAGTGCGAGTTGATTTTGGACGGGCTGCCATTGCTTCTTCAACAAGCTGCATTAGAGTACTTCCTAGGAGAAATGACACCTACAGTAGATACGATTTCCCTCTATGCCAGTCCTTTCACCGAGCTAAATACAACTCAGCAAAAAAAGCTGTGGACTGGCTCCGTACCGTCCCTGGCCACATTCACCTGTCCACGTGTTTGTGGTTAGGCGATCCTTCCCAGTAAGTGCGCTGGGGAGGGCACAGATAATGTTGTGGGACCCGTGCTTGTGGAAGGTGGAGACGATACCGGGAGAAATAGTGGTGGCTGGTGACCGAGTATGGGCACCCGGCTGCTGCTGGCGTGAGGTTGTGAAAAGCTTCTGCCTCCACAAGCCTAAAAGGCCATATTTCAATTGCAAGCAGTTGCCCAGAAATCGGGCAGTTAGTATTGAGGCCTGTGGGTGGGTGGGTGGGTGGCTGGCTGCATACTTGCGCTTGCATTCCAAGGAATGGGGTAGGGACAACTGAACGCTGCACTGGGACAAGGACGTGGATGGTGATTGTTGCAAGTCTGCAACGACAGGTGTTGAGGGGAGGGCAACAACGACCCTTCACGGTTGACCAAGTGAGTGTCAAATTTCTATGTTACAAGGTTGATTGCGCAATCCAACAGAAAACCAGACGGAGACAGAGCTCTGTATGGGAGGATTCGGAGAATCTCTAATCCCTTTTATTCTACTTATCATTATATATTGTTTTGAGTATATCAATAACCAATCACCTACAGCCAAGCTACAAGCTTAAGCCAATTTTAGTACAATTATTACAGAAACACACATATGGTCATATTATCATAAGCTCGGCGCGTGATGGATTGTTATACAAAGTTACACATCCCGGTGTAAACTAGTTAGAATAGGAGCTGAGTGTAGCCTTCAGAATGTTCTCTGTCTGTGAAAAGAATGCATGCTATGCAAGAAGTACAATAACATGATTTTAGAAACAAGCAACAGAAGTGGAGCAACTATGGCATGAATATCAATATGTCCTTTACATTTCCCCCCTAAAAATTGTTATTGTCAACAATAGAGGTGCTTTCCCAGGGTCATGTAGAGCCTGAGGGACACTGGTCTTCCCTCAATTAGTGCCCATGTTACCAATTGAGGCCGTTGCGGCATGTCCATCTCTCCTTGTTTGTTATAATTGTAGAGCTCTGATCTTCAGACGTGAAGATGGTCGGGACGAGCGGGTAAAGGGCATCATTCCCTTGCCGTCTAGGCCTTCAATGCTGGTTAAATCTGGGAGATCCGTGTATAGTAACCCTGGATGTTGGTTGACAGCGTTCTCCTTGCTCTCCGATGACTGGCAGGTTTTCCTCATGGAAATTGGGATACAATAAAAGACTAGTTTTAGTAAGACATATATTAACAAAATGAAAACAGCAATATGCAACACTCCTTGTAATATTCCAACAATCCATCCACCAATCCCTTTAAACCAATTAGCAGGATTTAAAAAGGAGAATGTATCAGACCACCAACTGTCTTTGGTCAATTTGTGGTGTTTGTTATATTCTTCCCTGAGTTTCCTAATGTCTTCCATTTTAGTCTTTAACCGTATGGTAGAGTCGGGGTCAATATAGTGAAAACAGGCTGGACCTATAACTTGACACATCCCTCCTTGAGATGCTGTCAAATAGTCCAGCACTAAGGTATGTTGATTGGTCACTATATTAAGCTGATTCTGCACCGCAACAGTAGTATTAATTACTTCCAATATACTCCAAATTTGGTCATCTAAGTAGTCCGTGACTTCCTCTAATTTGTCCCACATTTGTGTTACCATAGGGTAGAGGAAAACAGTACTAACTATCTTATTGGGTATACCCATTTGTACCAAATGAGGTCTTCCTGATGGGCGTGGGGTATTGTCACGTTTATAGATGGTATGAAGAGGGATGGCTCTCATATCTACTTTACTATGGGGAATAAGATAAGTGGCTGGAGTTAGCCGGGCCAGTGTAAAAGTCCCCCCTACTCCGACTGGGAGCCATTTATACGCATTGTTCCCACAGACCCAATATGTGGCTGATGGCAGATCCCATAAAGCGGAGTGTAATACTAATTTATGTATCAAATCGATAAGAACAGTGATATTTGACAACATACACCATGAAGGCATTTGTCCCAGGTGGCTACAATATCCAACATCCGGATTGCCACATGTTGGATCACTAGGCTTATATTCAGAAGATTCATTACAAGGGACGTTACCAGATATTTCATAACGTGTCATTGGTGCCTTTTATAAACAGATTTGCATGTACCCATGAGTGATTATGAATGTATCTTTCCAATAATGACAGTTTAAAAGCATCTGCTTTACTAGAGGTAGCATTAAAACTGATTTGTAGACCCTCAGTTGGTATGAAGCCTAAATTGGTCAAGGAAGACTTGTTCCTGGGTACCCATGTGTTTCCTTTAAGGGCAAGATATTGTAGATGTTTACTGGTTGCAGTAAGATTTCCTTGCCACCAGGGGAGATCCACCCACCCAACTACTGGTATACCTATAGTGGTGTTCCATAATTTACTAAACTTACTAGCGTTATCAGCAAGGATGTCGCTACGATTGGACCAGTTTAGTATTTCTTCTAGAGTGACTGGGACTGCCAGAAAGGGCATACTAGCGGCTGAAACTGGAGAGTGAGTACATATCCAACAGTCACTGATTTGGTTGTTCTCTAATTGACTCAATTCTTGTACCAAAATCTGGTGGTGAGTAATGAACTTGCTATTAAAAGGGTCAGTACTCTGTTGTAGGCTATTCCAGGTATTGACCAGTCTAACCACACATATTATCATAAAACATCTCAGGATGGTTGACGTTTGCAGTGTGAAGCATGGATCCATGTTGACTTCCCTTCAAGTTTTACTGCTGTTGGGGTTGTCAGGAGCACTTGGTATGGTCCGTCATACAATGGTTCTAGTCCGTGTTTCCGAACATGCCTCTTCACATACACATAATCTCCAGGCTTAAGGGTATGACAACCTTCTGCATCAGCTGGATCTGGAATAGAAGATGATACTAACGCATGGGTGTTAGTTAGTGCTTTGGCAAGCTGAATCACATACTGTACAACATAATCCATTTCTTCTGATAATTGTTGTGGGGTAAATCGAGCTATAGCTGGTTGTGACCCAAATAGTATCTCATAGGGTGACAATTTATGTTTCCCTATGCGGGTGGTACGTATGTGATATAGTGCAATGGGAAGAAGCTCAGGCCACTGGGCCGTAGTTTCCTGCATCATTTTGGTCATTTGCCTTTTCAGTGTGCCATTCAATCTCTCCACCTTGCCGCTTGACTGTGTATGGTAAGGAGTATGCAGCGCCACTGTTGATCCGATCATGGTAAGTATTTCTTGATATACACATGAGGAAAAGGCTGGTCCCTGATTACTCTCGACAACTTCTGGCACTCCATACCGGCAAACAACTTCAGAGACCAGCTTCTTGGCGGTGGTCTTGGCAGTCATGTTTGGAACGCCAAATGCTTCTGGCCAGCTGGAAAACATATCCACTACCACTAAGCAATATTCATATCGTCCTGCTTTAGAGAGAGTGATATGATCAACCTGTAATCGTTGGAACGGATACTCTGGTTTAGCAAGGTGTTTTGTTGGTACATTCTGTAATCTGCCTGGGTTGCAGGTTTGGCATATTGTGCAACCTTTGTTCTGTGCGCTCAACACAGTGGAAATTCCTGGGGCCCAATAAAGTTTCTGTACCAGTAGCAAAGCTTGGTTTTTCCCTCGATGAATCGGTCCATGGGCCCAGGCTGCAACGGCAGGATATAGGAGTCGAGGCAAACAATATAGTTGTTCCTTTTTCCATAGCCCATCTATCAATTTAGCACCTGCTTCCTTCCATGACTGACGTTCCTCTTTAGAAACTTTCTGCTGTGTGGAGCATAGTTTTGTGATTGGAGGGACCTGTTGATGATTTTCTGTAGGTTGATCCTGAGTTGGCACGGAATTTAGCTGTTTGGTCTGCTGTCACGTAACAGCCGTGGACATGGATGTCTGGAGAAGCGCTGCTTGTTAAGCATGGAGATCAGCAAGTGCATTACCTCTTGCTTCGGGGCGTCTTGTCGGGTATGAGCTTTTATCTTTACAACAGCTAGTAGTTGTACCGCTTCCATCAATTGTCTGACGCTTTCAGCATTTTTTACAGGAGAACCTGCAGTCGTGACAGCCTCTCTTTGCCCAGATCTCCCCAAAGTCATGTGCAATCCCGAAGGTGTATCTTGAGTCTGTAAATATATTCACACGTTTTCCTTTGGCCTGTTGACAAGCAGCAATCAAAGCTTTGAGCTCTGCTTCCTGTGCTGACATTCTGGGAGGTAAGGCTGCAGCCTCTACCAATGTATCTTCAGTTGTGACAGCATATCCAGTATGAAACCTGCCAGAGGTATCAGCATATCTGCATCCATCCGTATATAACGTGAGTTCTTGGTCGTCCAAGGGTACTTCCCCCACTAAAACAAGTGGAGTTGACTCCGCAGTAATTTGTTCCAGACAATCATATAGTGGAGCCTCTTTCCCCTCTCCTTCAGGTGCTGGCAGCAAGGTGGCTGGGTTGATGGTGGTGCACCGGTGTAATTTCACATTTTCTGGTAAAATCAACGAACACTGCAGCAGCAAGTATCTCTGTGTGGACAGATGTTTAGGTTGCTGTAAAGCTAAAACAGCCGCAATATCGTGTGGAGCATAAATGTGAGTCTCATGTCCAAGGATGATATCCGCCGTTTTTTCAAGTAACTGTTGTGTGGCGTGAACCGCTTGTAGACAGCTGGGGGAGGCCCTGGCAACCGGGTCCAGACGCGCTGAGTAATAACCGACCGGGCGCTGCTTTGTACAGTGTCTCTGCGTGAGTACCCCGGCTGCATGCCCTCCTGTCTCAGAGACATACAAATGGAAAGGTTGAGCATAATCCGGGTTTCCAAGTGCGGGGGCTGTCATTATCCTTGAATTTAGTTGCTCAAAGGCTTGTTGCAGCAGTTCTTGGTGGTCCTTGTTGTTTACATCAGCCAGAGAGTCTTCTTTTAGTGCATCATATAGGGTTTGCATCAGACGTGAGGCGTCTGGGATCCATTGTCTGCAGTATGTACATAGTCTGAAGAACCGTTGCAGCTCTATGGGATGGTTTGGGAATGGGAATGGTAGTAGATACAGTGGTGGCCAAAAGTATTGGCACCCCTGCAATTCTATCAGATAATACTCAGTTTCTTCCTGAAAATGATTGCAATCACAAATTCTTTGGTATTATTATCTTCATTTAATTTGTCTTCAATGAAAAAACGCAAAAAGAATTGTCCTAAAGCCAAATTGGATACAATTCTACACCAAACCTAAAAAAAGGGGTGGACAAAAGTATTGGCACTGTTTGAAAAATCATGTGATGCTTCTCTAATTCGTGTATTTAACAGCACCTGTAACTTACCTGTGGCACCTAACAGGTGTTGACAATAACTAAATCACACTCGCAGCCAGTTAACATGGATTAAAGTTGACTCAACCTCTGTCCTGTGTCCTTGTGTGTACCACATTGAGCATGGAGAAAAGAAAGAAGACCAAAGAACTGTCGGAGGACTTGAGAAACCAAATTGTGAGGAAGCATGAGCAATCTCAAGGCTACAAGTCCATCTCCAAAGACCTGAATGTTCCTGTGTCTTCCGTGCGCAGTGTCATCAAGAAGTATAAAGCCCATGGAACTGTGGCTAACCTCCCTAGATGTGGACGGAAAAGAAAAATTGACAAGAGATTTCAATGCAAGATTGTGCGGATGGTGGTTAAAGAACCTCGACTAACATCCAAACAAGTTCAAGCTGCCCTGCAGTCCGAGGGTACAACAGTGTCAACCCATACTATCCGTCGGCGTCTGAATGAAAAGGGACTGTATGGTAGAATACCCAGGAAGACCCCACTTCTTACCCCGAGACATAAAAAAGCCAGGCTGGAGTTTGCCAAAACTTACCTGAGAAAGCCTAAAACGTTTTGGAAGAATGTTCTCGGGTCAGATGAGACAAAAGTAGAGCTTTTTGGGAAAAAGCATCAACATAGAGTGTACACGGATAAAAAAGAGGCATTCAAAGAAAAGAACATGGTCCCTACAGTCAAACATGGCGGAGGTTCCCTGTTGTTTTGCAGTTGCTTTGCTGCCTCTGGCACTGGACTGCTTGACCGTGTGCATGGCATTATGAAGTCTGAAGACTACCAACAAATTTTGCAGCATAATGTAGGGCCCAGTGTGAGAAACCTGGGTCTCCCTCAGAGGTCATGGGTCTTCCAGCAGGACAATGACCCAAAACACACTTCCAAAAGCACTATAAAATGGTTTGAGAGAAAGCACTGGAGACTTCTAAGGTGGCCAGCAATGAGTCCAGACCTGAATCCCATAGAACACCTGTGGAGAGATATCAAAATGGCAGTTTGGAGAAGGCACCCTTCAAATATCAGGGACCTGGAGCAGTTTGCCAAAGAAGAATGGTCTACAATTCCAGCAGAGCATTGTAAGAAACTCATTGATGGTTACGGAAAGCGGTTGTTTGCAGTTATTTTGGCTAAAGGTTGTGCAACCAAGTATTAAGCTGAGGGTGCCAATACTTTTGTCTGGCCCATTTTTGGAGTTTTGTGTGAAATGACCAATGATTTGATTTTTGCTTCATTCTCTTTTGTGTTTTTTCCTTGCAAGCAAATTAAATGAAGATAATAAGACCAAAGAATTTGTGATTGCAATCATTTTCAGGAAGAAACTGAGTATTATCTGACAGAATTGCAGGGGTGCCAATACTTTTGGCCACCACTGTAGATGGCCGTTTTTCTTTCTTCTGTGAGATGCCTGGCACCCTGAGTAAGGCAGTGGCCTAAGAAAACCACTTGACCAAGGCAAAGCTGAAGTATCGAGGCTGAGACTCGACAATTCAGTTTTGCTAGATGCTTGAGGAGGCTAACACTGGCCCTGATGGACATTTGCTCCGTGGGGGCGCACAAAAGAAGATCATCAACGTATTGTAATAGCACTACCTCAGGGTTGTCCAGCTGCCACGGCAGCAGACAGCTGGACATGTTCTTTGTAAACTGCTTGGGGCTATTCTGTGCTCCCTGCAGCATCACTGTCCAAGTCAATTGCCTGCCCTGATATGTAAATGCAAACAGAAACTGACAGTCTTTATGTAGTGGAATACCGAAAAAGGCGTTTGCCAAATCGATTACTGTAAACCAGGCTGCAGTAGATGGTATTTGTGAGAGAAGCGTATGTGGGTTAGGCACCACAGGAGTTTCCAAGACTGTCGCTGCATTTACTGCCCTCAAATCCTGCACCAATCGATAAGCGGGCGGCTGCACCTGTTGGGATTTCTTCCCTACGGGAAACAATGGCATATTGCACGGGGAGACGCAGGGAATTAGTGACCCTTTCTCTAACAAGGTCTGAATTTGCTGGTGTAGACCTTGTTCTTGTGCATGTTTGAGCCGGTACGGGCGAACCTTGGGAAAGGGCTCTCCGGGCTTGAGGTACACCTGTATTGGTTCTACCCGCAATCTCCCAATGTCGTCTGGGCCTTATGACCACAGATGAGAAGGAATTTCCCCTATGTATGGGGCTAACCTGGGATCGTTTGGGAGATTTTCATTCGTATCTGATACGTTAACCATAACCGTGGGTAGTGCTCATAAGATGTAGACCTCCTCTACGTGTGTATCAGAATTTGGATCCTTTATACTAAGGATCATCTGACCATTGTCCTGGTATTGAATTCGGGATCGGAATTTAGACAAGAGGTCTGCCCCTAAAAGATTCACCGGGCAGGTCGGGGATATGACAAATTGTGCCATTAATTCCGGGAATGGGCCAATTGGAATAGGTTTGGTGACAGTATGTTTGTTAGGTCTGCCATCTACACCGATCAATATTAGATTGTCATTAGAAAATTGGACCGGGAGACTCTGGGGCAGTTCAGAGGATTTTAGAATGGAGTTGGCCGCCCCAGTGTCTACCATGAACTTCACCGGATTTCCTCCTACTGGGAGAATGGCAGATGAACAGAGCCCGGGGGTGGTTACAGGCATCACGATGGCAGACTCTGGTTGGCCTCCATTTCAGTATGGACGGTCTTGGGGGACATTTTCTCGTGAGTCTTGTGGGCCAGGCGTCCTATTTCTGGATATGGGGGCTTGGGCGGTACACTGATTAGCAGGGGTGTGACAGTCACTTTGGAAGTGTCCTGTCCGGCCACATATCCAACATCGAAGACAGGAATTCACTACTGGTCTTTTCCCAGGATACATTACTTGTTGATTAGGCACCGCCATGGGATAATAGTGGGGCTGTAAGGGAGGATACTGTGTTACGGGTACTGCGGGTGTCACAACTGCCACTGCAGCGGGTTTGGATTTAGACTTAACTGCAGAAGCAGTCCGGGCGACATTTTTCTGGAAGCTTTTTGCTACCTTTAGGGCATCTCCTGGGGTGGCTGACTCAACCTCTGGTCTTACAGCCAATATCGCGTTTTTGATTTCAGTACGTAAACCCTTGATAAAGGCGGATACTAACAGCTGCAATGAGTTTTAGTATGTAAGGAGAACCCAAGGTCCTTATAGACCTGCATAAGGTGCCCATAAAACTTTTCAGCCGACTCCCCTTTCTCTTGAATGACGTCTGTGAGGGTAGTGGATTGATCAGCCAACTTATCCTGAGCCCATATTTTAAGGGCTTGACAAAAGTCAACCCCACTCTCGTACGTATTGGCGTATAATGCTCTGTTATATGGGATAGCAGCCTCTACCATCGGATAATATCCTTCACCGGCTTTTACACAGAGCAGGTGTAGAAGATCTTGCCTTGTTGTAGAATATATCTCTCTATTTGCAGCCATGCCCTTGTAAAAAGCCATGGGGAAGTGTTCGGGATCCGGGAGACGGTTACACAGAGTATCCGTCTGTCCTGGGGAAAACGGGGTATATTTGGGTGGGCCGGTATTCTGGTCCGCTTCTTTCATCTCTGGGAGAGGAGGTGGAGGCGGAGGGAAATCAGCATGAGTACTGATTGTTGGGAGATCTTGGAGGTTGGGGAACACTGGGGGAGACCAGATATTGGGTTTGATTAGTTGAGCGGCATAATCGACGAGATCCCTGTTGATGGCCAAGAGTCTTATCTCTCTTAGTTTAGTTGGATTCATGGCGATGTATTGCTTTATAGTCCCAACTATTATTTTGGCCGTGTCCCGTTTCGGATATCCAAAGATATCAGTGGAAATAAATGACAGGGCTAGAGTTGGGGCCGCATGAAGTTGTGATGCGTATGCTATAATGTTCTGAATTGTTTCTGTAAGCAGGTGTTGTGACCTGGGTACATCCAGGGGGTCATAGCTTGTATAACATGCTGACATGATAGCAGTCCCGCACTTGTAGCCATCACCTCTCCTTCCCTTAACGGACCGTGGTCACGGATGTGATCGTTGGATGCGGTTTGTATTATAGGTCCCCCAATACGACATATTTCTGCAGCTAGCCCCCCCCCATGCTGTAGTTTTTCATTTGCTGCATTTACAATGATCCCAACTTGCTGTTGCGGTATACTCCCTATGCCTATTATTAATATAGTGGAATATTCCGAGGGACCATTCAGTAAAACAGACGCAACTTCCTGGTACTCGTGTCCGTGTTTTATTTCCCCAGTTTGGGAGAGGGTGAATAGGGTACAGTTCGGAGGACCTTGGGTCTCTCTGAATGGAGTATGAATCATGGCGGGAGCAGGTGGGGGCAATGGTTTATAATACCCACCGTCAGTGTTAAGTAATGGGAAGGTTGGTGCTAAAACTCCGGGTCTGCATGCTCCACAATTATAACACGTCTAACACCATCTTGGATTAGTGACCCAGCACATATTACAAAGCCAGCCATCTGAGTTATATGGTGGTGGCTGGCCATCAGTGGGAAGTGTAGGGTATTTAATCTCCTTAGGTATAAATTGCTCAGTTTCTGGGTTCAAAGGCTGGGGTACGGCTACCTTTGTGGGGGTAGGGGATGTTTCTTTAGGGGCTTCAGATTTGGTCTGTGGACACATAAGTTGGGAAGGGGAATCTGCTTCCTCCTTCACCTTTTCCCCCTCAGCTTCATTTTGTAGCACAAAACAACCAGTCTGTTACAGTGCTAGATAATTTTCCCTTCTTGACATAAAAATAATTAAAATAACCAGGCTTAGTCTCCTCCTCTATTTCAACATATCCTTCACCACAAATCTCATGTGCAACTTTCCTAAACTTTTCAGCATCATCCTACAATCCAGTGTCAGCTAGTCTTCCCCTTTTCTGCTGGATTCCTTCATCCCACAATGTAGGTTGAAGTCTCCCCTCCAAGGGAAAGTTTAACAACTTAAACATTTTCGGTGCATTCTTAAATGATCTTTTCCCTTCTCGACCGACCATGATGGTCATCACATCCTCTCCCTCCTGAGGGGGAGATACTTTCTTTCTGCTACACGGAAACATTGATTAATCACTACTGCCTTCCGACTGACAAAGATCCTTGATTTGTGCACAGTATGAGTCTGGCCAGTCTCAACTGTTCCACTGACTCATCTCCCCTTGGAGAAGTCATGTACGGTACTAGGTGAAAGGAGGAGGGCCCGCGTCTGCAACCCTCCGGACACTCGATATACGTATATCTATGTACGTGTCCTACCCAATCTTCGATCACCTGCCGCGACTGATACTAATAGTGTTCAGTCTCCTAAGAATCTTTGTCAGAGGTTAAGGGAGATTCATACAATATTTACTTGTCAATCCGAGGTGCTATTGTTTTAAAAGTAATCAATATCAGACCCCTAATGGGACTAGACCCCTAATGGGACTACACCTCTATAGTCTCACCTTTTGCGGAGTTAAAATTGCAAATTGCCGTTGTAGTGACCAGTATGTTGTAGTGACCAGCTCATGCTTCTGGAGACATGCACCCGTAAATTAAGCGAGCTCTCATAGCTACAGAAATGCCAAACATGTTGGAGCTAACTGTAGTTTGAGCACTGGTGTTCAGAAAGGAGGGGGGGCATTTGGATTTCGGAGCGCATAATTCACTTGATTTCTATTGGGGGGCGAGGAGCCATAGCACTTTTCCTGAGCTTTTGTGTTACCAGTAACATGGAAGCCCCCTATATTTCCATGGACAGATCACAGAGCTAAGTGGGGACTTGCCTTTTTTGTGGATTGATTTGAAGCTTTTGTTAGTAACATTTTCCATAACATTTGGGATCACATTTATCCTGTGCTCTACGCTGAGCCCTTATATCGGAGTTTTCATACAAATCTGAGTGACGAGAGTCAGATGAAACCCCCGAGGGATCCATTCACTATAATGAGGCAGCAGAGTTAATCTTTTCATTGGTGTCCTTTTTTCCCCAGAGGTGCACATACTGTGGCCAACGGCACTTTTTTAAACATCTAGTAAAAAGACTGACACTGCCGGATCACAGGCCAGACGGCATCCACAGTGCCGCCATCTGCCTCATTAGAGGGAATCTTTCACTGGGGGTCCCGTCTGAATCACGTATTTCAAAGATTTTCATGGAAACCACGGCGCAAGCGCTCAGCTGGGTGCAAGATAAATGCGCACCAAGCCTTACTGCGCTCTTTGGGAGGCAGAATGAACAAATCAATAGCAGGTGGAGAATTTGTTTATTACTCCATTTTTTGTGCTGTATAAGTGATTAGACGATTTTATTTTTCTGGTCAGTGCGATTACAGAGATGCCAGATTTATATCGGGTTTAAAAGACACTCTTGTTTGCAAAAACTAGTTTTTGCATCGCCCTATTTTGAGAGCTATAATTTTTCCAGATTTTGGCCGACCATGTCATGCGAGGGCTTGTTTTTGGCAGGTTGAGTTGACTCTTTTATTGGTACCATATTCGGGCACATGACATGTTTTGATTGCTTTTGATTATGATTTTTGGGAGGCAGAATGACCAGAAAGCAGCAATTTAGGATTTTTTTGTTTGGTCGTTCCAAGTGTGGTAAAATTGATAAAGCAGCTTTATTCTTCGGGTCAGTATGATTAAGGTGATACCACATTTAGATCTTTTTTTTTTTTTTTAAAGTATTGTCGCTTTTACAAAATAAAAACTATTTTATATATAAAAAAAAAAAAAATGTTTGCATCACTTTATTCTGAGAGCTATAACTTTTTTATTTTTCTGCTGATAGAGCTGTAGTATGGCAGCTTATTTTTTTGTGGGACAAGATGATGTTTTCAACAGTACTATTTTTATTTACATTTGTCTTTTTGATTGTGTTTTATTTCGCTTTTTGTTCAGCAGTCTGATGGCAAAGCATCATTTTTAGCATTTGCTTTCTTTATGGTGTTCACTAAAGGGGTTAATTAGTGTCAGTTTTATAGGTCAGGTCATTCCAGATGCTGCGATACAAGATTTTTTACATTTTTGTTTATTTTTTTTCAACTTATCTCAGTATGTGGGAATCCTGCCTCCCCTGTCAGTCGTGGAGTTCCACAATCCTCAACGCTTTTCCCCATATCGTTTTAGGTTCATCAGGAGGAAAAATTTAGAACAAGTTTGATAAGGTGTCCTGCCAATAACCTGCAGTCCAGTTAATGCTGTCCCTCTCCCTCTTAATATATCCACCTCTACAGATGTATTTAATTAGAGTCCACTCCCCCAAACACAGAGGTAAGTATCCCCCATTGATATCAATCGCGTGCTTGTCCTTCCCTCTTCTAGTGCGTATGTCTGTAAACCTGACATCCACTAGAGGTACTTCGGGTGTACTGCACAAGTGCAAGTGCCCGGTCTGATGTCAGGCATTCAAACACGCCTCCACTCCAGAGGAATTCACGGGATCGCCGCGCACAGTGAAGCCCGCGCATGAGCACCCGTCCACAAAAGTAAAAAAGTCAAAAAAAAATGAGAGGGGGGGGGTGATTGGAACAGGTTGTTACTTCAAAAAGAGTGCCAGTGGATTTTTAGATTCGGCGCTTTGACTCCGAATGGTCTCAATGAACAACAGAATTATTGTTGCTTTATCTGATTGATAGGGACTACTACTACCAGCCAGCATGGTTAAATGTTTAATTCTATTTTGATTATCGTGGATAAGTTTTTTGTCTATCACTGTCTATATCAGAGATTCTATTATAACTCAGACACCCAGTACATGCCCTTTTTACCCTCCTGTTCCCACATATATTCCCCTTAATTAGTGGAATGCATGATTTATCCCCCTTTCTTGTTAGGCGGCTTGGGGAACTGCACACACACCATAGACCTTTGTAATATAATGCTGGGGCGGTAATTAGCTGTTCCCCTGAAACAAACGTTTGTGGGGCGCCTCGATCCACTATGTGTGGCTGCACCATGTTGGGGTATCGGCGCAGTGTTCTCCATCCAATTTACTTTTGTGGACGGGTGCGCATGCGTGGTCTTCACTGTGTGCGGCGATCCCGTGAATTCCTCTGGAGTGAAGGCGTGTTTGAGTGCCTGACATCAGACCCGGCACTTGTGTAGCACCCTGAGGACTCGGCTGCTACAGGGGTATTGCACCTCAAACCAAAGGTGTGGTATTCCACTCCCGGGTAAGGATGGAGTGTGGGACTGAGCTCAGTAGGCTGCATGCACTACATACATCCCATTTCCGGGGGACAGAACTACGGTACTCCCACCAAGTAGATGTGCAGGTACGACAGCGTCTGTCCCTGGCTGGAGTGGGAGGGGGGGTGGAACATCCCAGTAGTGTAGGGGCAGATAGGGGGAGTACTCTGGGTAAAGCTAGGAGCCCATTGGGTGCTGGTCACCTGGGCTCACACATAGAGGGAGTATATATGGTGGGCACCATCTTAGGACAGGGTCGAGTTCAGCCTGAGGAGAAGCAGAGCAGAGGAGCTCAGCCAGGAGGGCTGACTGGGAGCTGTGGTTCCGGCTGGGCCCAGCTCCAGGGCCAGGCTTGTAGAGGAGAGGAAGAAGGAAGGCCCAGAGATGCAGGAAAGAGGGAACCCTAAGATCCCAGAAGCAAACCAAAAAGGGTGAAGGGTTGGCAGAAGAGGGCACTGGATCCCAAGCTGGCGGAGGCAAAAGTAACCCTTAACCAGGAACCGGAGGTCGTGGGCAAGTTTTGCCACGACCCTCACCACATCCACCAGGAAGGTACACCAAGAGTAGGGTCAGGAAAGCCAGAGAAGGTTTTACCATAGAAGGCCCAAGGGAACCGGACAAAGGTGGATCCCTGGTGGGGACGGCCAGGAGAAAGAGAGTGAGAGGGAAGCTCAGGACCACGCTCCGGAACTGCCTGGGGGTTAGCCGAGTCCCGCACCTGGTGAACGCAGTACGGCTCGGGTGGTCACTCCCGGCCGAAGTGATTAAAGCAACATCAGTGAGTAAAAACCCTGAAACTGCATCTCACGTCTCTGACTCTCCTTTCTGCATTATCACTACCTCCATCATCCTCACCAGCTGCCCTGAGGCCATACCCCTCCCGTTGGGGGTTATACCACCATCGCTGCACCCATACTACCAGCCTCAGCGGACTGTTCTGCAGCGGCGGCCTTGTGACCGCAAATCAACGGGTGGCGTAGTCATCCAACATCTACTGCTAATATACTGCCGTCCAGTTTGACTCCCTGGGCACGGACCGGGTCACTGCCACGAGACTACTACCCCCATCTGATCCGGCTCCGGGTAAGCCCCCGTGCGCGCGATGCCGCACGACACAGCAGGCCCAGGGGCGCGTTAACTTTGGCGTAGTCGGCAGGATCACGTGCCCGCAACTACCGGGTACTGCGTGCCTGAAGAAAAGTTTATATGTACCGTAAGAAGAAGTCTCCCGCCAATTCCGGAGGGTCCCCGCCATCGGACGCCATCACGGGTCGTTTCCCGCCGGTTGCCCGCCATCTGCAGCTTTTTCCCGCCATCCACGGAGTTTCCCGCCACTGGGAGACGATTCCCGCCATCTGAGAAGATTTCCCGCCCTGGCAGAGCGGACGCCATTATGGGCGTGCCAGAGGGTGGCAAGAGGCCACCTCCCATCGTGGGCCAGGTCCAAGAATGGCGCCAAAAGCGAAGACCGCCCCCACCAGCAGAGACTGCAATGATCGAGATGTCCGTCAGCGTGGGGGGTCTGCCCCTGGGACGGACAATCACCAAG
This sequence comes from Phyllobates terribilis, assembly GCF_046119375.1. NCBI lineage: Eukaryota > Metazoa > Chordata > Amphibia > Anura > Dendrobatidae > Phyllobates > Phyllobates terribilis. The sequence continues at coordinate 10,315,635 of NW_027362782.1, forward strand.
CTGCCCCGGGACCACCCTCGATGGGGGCGGATGAAGAACAAAAGAGAGAGGATGGGTGCAGCCTGGAGGAGTCTGGAGAGAACGCACCCGGAGATGGAGGGAGAGTCAGGCAGCACCGACCCTGTGGTCAGTGTAGTGCCGGCGTCCCTGCCCTCTGCTAGGCAGGGACGCTGCTCCCCTCACCGCTCTGCCCCGTGCCCGGCGTCCCTCTCCCGCTCTGCTGTCAGCGCGCGCTCCTTCCCGGCGTCCTCCTCCCGCTCTGCTCTCAGCGCGCGCTCCTTCCCGGCCCCTGTGCTTAGGGCGCGCGCGCGCTCCCCTCCTCTTAAAGGGGCCGCGCGCGCCGTCCTAAGGAGTCCCCGGCCAATGGCCGGAGGACTTCATCATATATAAGGCACCTCCTCCAAAATGGAGGTGCCCGAGCAATGTTGTTTGCACCTGTGTCTCACCTGTGCTTCAGCCCTCAGGTCCCGTTGCCAGTTACCTGCCAGTTACCTGTCAGATTCCTGCCTGATTACTTGCTACCTGTCTGCTTGCCTGAGGTCCGACGGTCTGCCTTACAACTCCGGTCAGTCTGTCTATGGACCAGCTTGCCCGCTCACCTGGGAGCGCTTCTCCGTTACCTGCCTGCTTGCCAGCCCGGAGGCTCCGTTGTCACGTGCTGTGACCACCAGCTACTCCAGACTCTTGCCCGCTCACCTGGGAGCGCTTCTCTGCTACCTGCCTGTTTGCCTACCCGGAGGCTCCGCCGTCACGTGCTGTGACCACCAACTATTCCAGAGACTCTTGCCCGCTCACCTGGGAGTGCTTCTCCGTTACCTGCCTGCTTGCCTACCTGGAGGCTCCGCCGTCACGTGCTGTGACCACCTGCTATTCCAGAGACTCTCGCTTGCTCACCTGGGAGCACACATTCTTCATCTGCCTTGCTAGCCTACCTGGAGGTTCAGCCATCACAGGTCGTACCTACCCTTTATCCAGAGACTGCCCCGATCACTTGCCGTGTCCTCCTGCCCTTACACCCAGAGACTGTCCTGGTCACCTCCTGTGACTACCTGCCTGGTCGCCACCCGCTCCCTTACAAGGACCGCCCCCTTGTATTGTAGCCCAGAGGTTCCGCCTCCCAGACCCGTTACAGTTTGCTCGGGCCATGGAACCCGGTGGCACCCAAGCTCCCTCGCTCTCGGACCTGTGTCATGAACTGTCCCGTCAGAGGTCCCAACAGGAGTCCATCTTGGGTCACCTGCGAAATGTCAATTCTTTCCTGGACACTCTGCCTGCTCCGCCAGCAACCTCCGCCAGTGCCATGACCACTAATACCATGGTATCCTACCCCGGACCCCGGCTTTCTGCACCTCCTCGCTTCGGAGGCGACTCCGTCCAGGCTCGGGGCTTCATAAATCAGTGCACCCTGCACTTTGAACTATTGTCCCACCAGTTTAACTCCGACCGAGCCAAAATTGCATTCATCATGTCCCATCTCACCGGGGAGGCTCTGGCCTGGCTAAATCCTCTATGGGAGAGAGGAGACCCCCTGGTGTCTGACTTGCCTGCCTTTCTCATGGCTTTCCGGAAAGCCTTCGACGAACCCGGACGGAAGACCTCATCCGCATCATCACTGCTACGCCTCCGTCAGGGAAGCCTCACCGTGGGCCAATATGCCATACGGTTCCGTACCCTTGCCTCGGAGCTGGCCTGGGATAACGACGCCTTGGTATCCGTCTTCTGGGAGGGTCTGTCCGGCCATATTAAAGATGAACTTGCCGGTCGGGACATTCCTACCACTCTCGATGACCTAATAACTCTTGCCACCCGGATTGACCTACGGTTCCAGGAGCGTGCCAAAGAGGTCACCCGTGAGAGGGGGTTTCCACGTCTAGTTCCTACTTTTCAGAAACCCGTCACTCCTTCCGTTTCTCCCCAGGTACACTCTCCTGAGCCTATGCAGGTCGACCAGACCAAGATGGTCAAAACCTGTCAGGACTTACGCCGTGCCGAGGGGAGCTGCTTCTACTGTGGCAGTAAGGAGCACCGGATCCGTGCCTGCCCGGAGAGGTCGGGAAAACGCCTGTGTCTAGGTTCGCTCAGAGAGGTCGACCTAGACAAAAATAAATCCTCTCCATCCCTGCTGCTGTCAGTCTCAATCATCTGCGGGGAGAACCGTTATTTCGAACTAGCCCAACTTGACTCTGGAGCAGCCGGAAATCTTATTTCACAGTCCCTGGTAGAGAAATACTGCATCCCCACCAAACCTCTGGCTGTACCCTTGTCTGTTGCTGCCGTGGATGGGGGCCTCTTACCTCGCCCCATCCAACTCATCACCGAATCTATTACTCTGCAGGTGGGAATGCTGCATTCTGAGAGTATCTCCCTTCATGTTCTGCCTGGACTCTCTCACGCCCTCTTGCTAGGTCTGCCTTGGCTCCAGAAACATGCACCCGTGCTTGACTGGCAAACCGGAGAAGTCCTTCGCTGGGGACAAGACTGTCATAAGACCTGCCTGGTTTCCGTCCATCCCGTCCGTCCCTCTCCTACCCCAGCTAATCTACCTGGACTTCCGATTCCTTATTGGTCTTATGCTGATGTCTTTAATAAAAAGGAGGCAGAGACATTACCCCCTCATAGACCATACGACTGTCCCATCGACCTGTTACCCGGTACTACTCCTCCCCGTGGGCGTATTTATCCTTTATCCGCTGCTGAGACCCGGTCGATGTCCGAATATATTGAGGAGAATCTGGCCAGGGGATTCATCCAGAAATCTACCTCCCCGGCAGGAGCAGGCTTCTTTTTCGTCAAAAAGAAGGACGGCTCTCTCCGTCCCTGTATAGACTATAGAGGCCTAAACCAGATCACGGTGAAGAATAAGTACCCTCTTCCTCTCATTCCAGAATTATTTGATCGTCTGAGGGGGGCTAGAATCTTCACCAAACTAGACCTCCGTGGGGCGTACAACCTGGTTCGTATCCGTCAGGGGGATGAATGGAAGACGGCATTCAACACCCGGGACGGCCACTATGAATACCTGGTAATGCCCTTTGGTCTCTGTAACGCTCCTGCCGTCTTTCAAGAGTTGGTCAATGACATCTTCCGGGACCTTCTCTACTCCTGCGTAGTGGTGTACCTGGACGACATCTTGGTCTTCTCTCCGGATCTCCAGACTCACCGGAGGGACGTTCGTCAGGTCCTGCTCAGGCTCAGGCAGAATCACCTCTTCGCTAAATACGAGAAGTGCCTCTTTGAGCAGACCTCGCTTCCGTTTTTGGGCTACATTATTTCTCAGACCGGCCTACGAATGGATCCAGAGAAACTGTCTGCCATCGAGAAATGGCCCCGACCGGAGGGGTTGAAGGCCATTCAGCGGTTCCTGGGCTTCGCCAACTACTACCGCCTCTTCATACCACACTTCTCTTCCCGGACTGCCCAAATTTCCGCGCTCACCCGTAAGGGTACTAATCCCAAAGAGTGGCCGCCCGAAGCAGAAGAAGCCTTTCTTTCCTTAAAACAGGCCTTCTCTTCCGCCCCGGTGCTGCATCGCCCGGACGGCAACAAGCAGTTCTTCCTGGAAGTGGACGCCTCCTCCTCTGGAGCTGGAGCGGTACTTACTCAAAAATCTTCTTCCGGGAGGATGGTAACTTGCGGCTTCTTCTCTAAACTCTTCTCCTCCTCAGAGCGCAATTATTCCATAGGAGATCGAGAGTTATTGGCCATCAAACTGGCATTGGAGGAGTGGCGTTACCTGCTCGAGGGGGCTCTTCACCCGGTTATAATTTACACTGACCACAAGAACTTGGCTTACCTCCAGCATGCCCAGAGACTCAACCCGCGCCAAGCCCGGTGGTCCTTGTTTTTTGCTCGTTTTGATTTTGTCCTTCATTTCCGCCCGGCTGACAAAAACGTCAAGGCGGACGCCTTGTCTCGATCCTTTCTGGTATCTGATCTCGAGGAAGATCCGAAACACATCATCGATCCCGCCAGAGTAATGCAGGTGGCTCCCGTGAGTCTAAATCGTCTCCCTCCCGGAAAGACGTTCGTATCAGTACCTGATCGGGAGAAGATCCTTCACTGGGGTCACTCGTCTAAACTGGCTGGCCACGCTGGTCAGAAGAAGACCCTCCAGCTTATTTCCCGGCACTACTGGTGGCCTACCCTGCACAAGGATGTAATAGACTTTGTTTCTGCCTGTGTGTCCTGCGCCCGCAACAAGGTTCCGAGACATCTGCCAGCCGGTCGCCTCCTTCCACTTCCAGTACCTGCTGCCCCCTGGCAGCATATTGCAATGGACTTCATAACTGACCTCCCACTCTCTGCCGGTTGTACGGTCATTTGGGTGGTCGCTGACCGCTTCTCCAAGATGGCTCATTTCGTTCCCTTGCCAGGCCTCCCGTCTGCACCCGAGCTAGCTAGAGACTTTATTCGTCACATCTTCCGTCTTCATGGCCTGCCCCTCCACATCGTGTCGGATCGTGGGGTACAGTTCACCTCACGCTTCTGGAGAGCCACTTGTAAACTACTAGACGTCTCCCTGGACTTCTCTTCCGCTTACCACCCACAGTCCAATGGTCAAGTGGAGCGGATCAATCAGAACCTAACCAGTTACCTCCGGCACTTCGTTAATGCCCACCATTCTGACTGGGTGGATCTCCTACCATGGGCCGAGTTCTCTTACAATAATCACGAGAGCGAATCCTCCTCCAAATCCCCGTTTTTTGTAGTCTTTGGTCAGCATCCTCGGATTCCTTTTCTTGTCTCCACCTCGGTGGACAACCCGGCTGCGGAATCTCTCGTTAGCAAATTTTCCTCCATTTGGGAGAGTACCCGATCCGCACTCCTTCAGTCGTCCGAACGGATGAAAAGACACGCTGACAAAAAACGCCTGGATCCTCCTCAATTTCGTCCAGGAGATAAGGTCTGGCTCTCATCTAAATATGTTCGACTCAAGATACCTTCTTACAAGTTAGGGCCTCGGTTCATCGGCCCCCTGGAGGTCATCAGTCAGATCAACCCGGTGGCCTATAAATTGAAACTCCCGGCCAACTTACGGATCCCTAACTCCTTCCATGTATCTCTCCTCAAACCTGTGGTACTTAACTCTTTTTCCAAGTCTACAGGTACGCCTCCTGCTCCGGTTTCTGCTGAGGACGAGTTTGAGGTAGAGAACATTCTTGCCACCAAAAGGGTAAGAGGAAAGACCTTTTTTCTGGTAGATTGGAAGGGGTTTGGTCCTGAGGAGAGAACGTGGGAGCCCCGGGAGAACATCCATGCCCCTCTCATCCTAGCTAAATTTTTGTCTGGCCTAAAAAAGGGGGGGCCTAAAGGGGGGGGGTACTGTAGTGCCGGCGTCCCTGCCCTCTGCTAGGCAGGGACGCTGCTCCCCTCACCGCTCTGCCCCGTGCCCGGCGTCCCTCTCCCGCTCTGCTGTCAGCGCGCGCTCCTTCCCGGCGTCCTCCTCCCGCTCTGCTCTCAGCGCGCGCTCCTTCCCGGCCCCTGTGCTTAGGGCGCGCGCGCGCGCGCTCCCCTCCTCTTAAAGGGGCCGCGCGCGCCGTCCTAAGGAGTCCCCGGCCAATGGCCGGAGGACTTCATCATATATAAGGCACCTCCTCCAAAATGGAGGTGCCCGAGCAATGTTGTTTGCACCTGTGTCTCACCTGTGCTTCAGCCCTCAGGTCCCGTTGCCAGTTACCTGCCAGTTACCTGTCAGATTCCTGCCTGATTACTTGCTACCTGTCTGCTTGCCTGAGGTCCGACGGTCTGCCTTACAACTCCGGTCAGTCTGTCTATGGACCAGCTTGCCCGCTCACCTGGGAGCGCTTCTCCGTTACCTGCCTGCTTGCCAGCCCGGAGGCTCCGTTGTCACGTGCTGTGACCACCAGCTACTCCAGACTCTTGCCCGCTCACCTGGGAGCGCTTCTCTGCTACCTGCCTGCTTGCCTACCCGGAGGCTCCGCCGTCACGTGCTGTGACCACCAACTATTCCAGAGACTCTTGCCCGCTCACCTGGGAGTGCTTCTCCGTTACCTGCCTGCTTGCCTACCTGGAGGCTCTGCCGTCACGTGCTGTGACCACCTGCTATTCCAGAGACTCTCGCTTGCTCACCTGGGAGCACACATTCTTCATCTGCCTTGCTAGCCTACCTGGAGGTTCAGCCATCACAGGTCGTACCTACCCTTTATCCAGAGACTGCCCCGATCACTTGCCGTGTCCTCCTGCCCTTACACCCAGAGACTGTCCTGGTCACCTCCTGTGACTACCTGCCTGGTCGCCACCCGCTCCCTTACAAGGACCGCCCCCTTGTATTGTAGCCCAGAGGTTCCGCCTCCCAGACCCGTTACAGTCAGGAGCCTGTTGCAAGCCACCACCCCACAAGGCCTGGTGGAGATCCTGGCACAGCTCCCCCGAGACCGGGAGCGTGCACAGACCGCGCTGGAGGGCCTCGCACGGAGGATGGCCCAGGTGCAGCGAGAAACGCTGACTGAGTGGAGTAGGGAGATGGCCCAGCAGGCTGGAACCCGCCAGCGGAGCACGCCACCCGAGACGAGGAGTCTGACCGCCTCTGAGGATGGTGCAGGAGGAATGAAGGCCGGAGACGATGCCGTGGAAGGAGCTGAAGAGACGGAGGCAGGTAAAGGGGACGTCACTACCCCAAGCCTAGAAACCGTGAGCCTGCCCCAGCTCCCCATCGCAGAGCCCGAAATTCCCCCTACCGTGCCCGTCGCTGCACCGCCACCGCTCCAGACTAGGCCTCAAGCAGGAGCCGCGACCACGCCCCCTGTGACGACACGCGCCTCAACCCCGAGCGCGGCCAAGCAGGAGACGCCACCGGCCTGGTCGCAGGGCCGAGTACCCCCGGGCGCCGCCGTCCCCGCAGTTCCCTTCACCTTTAAGGTGCCACCGGCCTGGTCGCAAGGCCTGGTGAACCCGGGCGCCGCTGCCACCACCGCGCCCTCAACCCACAAAGTCCTACCCTTGGGTGAAGACCTGTTCGCCCAGCACACTTGCCCGGATGGGCAGCCCTTTGAGTGGCCACCGGAGTACCTCCATCCCCGACTCCGGAAGGAAAGGCCTCTGTGTGAGCCCCTGATTCCGGCTCCGGCGCCCGCCAAGATCGTCCCGCTCCCGTTGGAGGAGGCCCAATTCGAATGGGACCCCACTGGAGAAAACCTCATTGGGTTCACCCACGAGACCCGGGCGGCCGCAGCCCAGCGAGCAGAGTGCTGCCGGCAACAGCTGGAGGTCTTCGACAGGGAGCGGCGAGAAAGGCGGGTCCGCGAGGAGCGGCTGCAAGTACAGAGTGCGGAACAGAAGAGCCGAACCAGACGAAACCCCCGTGCAGCCCATGGTCCCCGCGCCACCGGGACCGTAATCAAGTTTCAACTGCAGCACGGGTGGGGTTTTATCCGGGACCACAGAACCCCCGGCGACGTCTTTGTCACCCGCAGGGACGTCGAGAGCCATCTGCCGGAGGGACACAGAGGACGTGATCTTTACCTGGGTGATGAGGTCACCTTCACCCGGCATCAATGTGCCAAAGGTCCATATGCTCTCCATGTGCACAGATTGACTGAGGAAGAGCTGCGGTTTGAGGAAGGTCAAGAGGACCCGGACGGGTCTGAAGGTTACCCTCAAGAAGGAGCAGGAGGATGCCGTTACTAAAGTACGGTACAGTGAAGCTGTAAATAGTTACCCGTAAGAGTACAAGAACTGTTACCAGTAAAGAATAGTCCCCGTTGGGACCAGCAAACTGTTACCCGTGTGTCCCTATCCCTTAACAGGCTGAGGACTGTGAACAGCCATTCCTTATCCCCACTGGCCGAGGACTGAGAGCGGCCATATCTTGTATATAGTTGCGCTTTCTAAAGCGCCCCCTACCGGTTTTATAAGGAACTGTTTTTGTGACTGTTGCACTTTTACCTGGTCACAAGTGCACAGTGGCCAGAAACTCAAGAACATTTTATATCAGAAGAGTTTTATATGAAAAAGTTTATATTGCTAGAATCTGATAATGTTTTATATATTGGTGTATGTTTTGCAAAAAGTTTGTATGTTTTATATTGTTTTGCTCTTTTACAGCCCGAGGACGTGCTGTGATTTACCAGGGGGGAATGTAGCACCCTGAGGACTCGGCTGCTACAGGGGTATTGCACCTCAAACCAGAGGTGTGGTATTCCACTCCCGGGTAAGGATGGAGTGTGGGACTGAGCTCAGTAGGCTGCATGCACTACATACATCCCATTTCCGGGGGACAGAACTACGGTACTCCCACCAAGTAGATGTGCAGGTACGACAGCGTCTGTCCCTGGCTGGAGTGGGAGGGGGGGTGGAACATCCCAGTAGTGTAGGGGCAGATAGGGGGAGTACTCTGGGTAAAGCTAGGAGCCCATTGGGTGCTGGTCACCTGGGCTCACACATAGAGGGAGTATATATGGTGGGCACCATCTTAGGACAGGGTCGAGTTCAGCCTGAGGAGAAGCAGAGCAGAGGAGCTCAGCCAGGAGGGCTGACTGGGAGCTGTGGCTCCGGCTGGGCCCAGCTCCAGGGCCAGGCTTGTAGAGGAGAGGAAGAAGGAAGGCCCAGAGACGCAGGAAAGAGGGAACCCTAAGATCCCAGAAGCAAACCAAAAAGGGTGAAGGGTTGGCAGAAGAGGGCACCGGATCCCAAGCTGGCAGAGGCAAAAGTAACCCTTAACCAGGAACCGGAGGTCGTGGGCAAGTTTTGCCACGACCCTCACCACATCCACCAGGAAGGTACACCAAGAGTAGGGTCAGGAAAGCCAGAGAAGGTTTTACCATAGAAGGCCCAAGGGAACCGGACAAAGGTGGATCCCTGGTGGGGACGGCCAGGAGAAAGAGAGTGAGAGGGAAGCTCAGGACCACGCTCCGGAACTGCCTGGGGGTTAGCCGAGTCCCGCACCTGGTGAACGCAGTACGGCTCGGGTGGTCACTCCCGGCCGAAGTGACTAAAGCAACATCAGTGAGTAAAAACCCTGAAACTGCATCTCACGTCTCTGACTCTCCTTTCTGCATTATCACTACCTCCATCATCCTCACCAGCTGCCCTGAGGCCATACCCCTCCCGTTGGGGGTTATACCACCATCGCTGCACCCATACTACCAGCCTCAGCGGACTGTTCTGCAGCGGCGGCCTTGTGACCGCAAATCAACGGGTGGCGTAGTCATCCAACATCTACTGCTAATATACTGCCGTCCAGTTTGACTCCCTGGGCACGGACCGGGTCACCGCCACGAGACTACTACCCCCATCTGATCCGGCTCCGGGTAAGCCCCCGTGCGCGCGATGCCGCACGACACAGCAGGCCCAGGGGCGCGTCACTTGCGCTTGCGCAGTACACCCGAAGTACCTCTAGTGGATGTCGGGTTTACAGACATGCGCACTGGAGGAGGGAAGGACAAGCACGCGATTGATATCAATGGGGGATACTTACCTCTGTGTTTGGGGGAGTGGACTCTAATTAAATACATCTGTAGAGGTGGATATATTAAGAGGGAGAGGGACAGCATTAACTGGACTGCAGGTTATCGGCAGGACACCTTATCAAACTTGTTTTAATTTTTTCCTCCTGATGAACCTAAAACGATATGGGGAAACGCGTTGAGGATTGTGGAACCCCACGACTGACAGGGGAGGCAGGATTCCCACATACTGAGATAAGTTGAAAATCTTGCACCCTAACTTTATGGCAAACTGCCTTGGCAAGTCTAGTACTGTTTAATGTGAATGGTGGAAGGGACCCATGTGTGACCTTTATCAGATTCTGGCCTACATATTCTAATGATTGATAGTAGCTGGGTAATCTTTATTGTGTCCGTATGTAATCTCTTATCGTAATATATGTGGGAAATTATCTGCCACCGTGTTTCAGTCGGGGAAGTATTTATCTATACTCCTAATTTGGAGTGGAATGAGATTTTTATCTGGTAATGTGGCAATAAATATAAATATGAATATGAATATCCCGCATAGTCGGTGTGTTTAAGTATTGTGTATATGTAGTTGCTATGCTATCTATTACTTGATTTATCTTTGGAGCCACAACATACCAGCATTATCTACTGATGGTATTCCTGGTGGCATTTTTTTATCTGTGACCTATCACTGGTAGAGGTGGACGGATTTTGACTGAGAGATATTTTGTTAGTGGTTCTCGGTGTTATCTGCACGTGTGCCACAAACTGCTTTATAATAAGTGATCGATTGCCAGTAGATGGATCACGTTTTTACTTGTCTGTTTCTATAGTATTTGGTGTCTTTTGCAAGTTGTAAGACATTACTTTAATGTTATCTTTTAAATGGGTTTTTCAATGTGAGATGTACAATATATTTTAATTTTTTTTGTTTTTTTTCCCACAATTTTTTTTTTTTATAACTGTTTTAAACTTTTTTTTTTTTTTTACTTTTTTACTTTGCCCAACTAATGGGACTTTCACTTTTTGCTGGCTGATTGCTTATAAAGCATAGCAATGCTATGCTTTACAAGCTGTCCATTTTGCACTGACAAACTATCTACACCATGCACTAAGCATGGTGTAGCAAGTTTGCTAGCTCTGGTGACCCGGATGTGGTCATGACGACATTAGGTCACTATAGTAACGATTAAGCCTCGATGATGTCACGGGGTCATCGATCAAAGGGCAGAAAGGGCTTCTTTCCTCTGCCTGCTTTCTAGATGCTGCGATTCATATAGATCACAGCATTTAGGGGGTTAAAGTGGCGGGTGTCAGCTTTCAGAATCAGCTGAAACCCAGCGGCGATCGTGCGCACACAGCCCACGTGCACGCCAAATCTCCATGACGTATTCATACGTCCAAGGTCGGTAAGTACCAATCAACCTGGAAGTATGCATATGTCCAAGGTCGTAAAGGGGTTAATGTTGTCTGGAGTGCATTTTTTTCATTTTGCTACTTTGTATGGATAGGAAGAATCCATGTGTGAACTCGTATCCTTGACTCCATTGTATTACCTTTCAAAAAACTTGGCTTTTAACACTTCAAGGTGCTCACCACATCTCTAGATAAGTTCCTTGTGAGGTGTAGTTTCCAAAATAGGGTCACTTGTGGGGAGTTTCCACTGTTCTGCATGGCGACATGGCTTCCGCTAGCTATTCCAGTGAATTTTAGGCTCCTAAAGTCAAATGGTGTTCCTTCCCTTCCAAGCCCTGCCGTGCAGCCAAACAGTAGTTTTCAAACACATATGGAGTATTGGTGTACTCAGGAGAAACTGCACAACAAATTGTTTGGTCCATTTTCTCCTGTTACCCTTGTGAAAATAAAAAATGTTTTGCTTAAGCAACATATTTGTGTGAAAAATAATTTTTTTTCATTTTTTTCTTCCACGTTGGTTTAATTCTTGTGAAGCACATAAAGGGTTAATTCGCGAATGTGGTTTTCAGCACCTTGAGTGGTGCAGTTTTTAGAATGGTGTCACTTTTGGTTATTTTCTGTCACATAGGCCCCTTAAGGTTATTTCAAATATAATGTGGCCCCTAAAAAATGGTTTTGTAAATTTTGTTGGAACAATGAAATATTATCTATTTTGTGTTGTATAACTATTTGGTTTAAGGTGATAAAAATTAAACGTTTGAAAATTGCAAAACGGTCAAATTTTATTTGTCAAATTTTCGACATTTACATAAATAATTGCTAATCGACCAAAAGTTACCACTAAGATGAAATGCAACATGTCACAAAAAGCAATCTCCGAATCACTGGGATATGCTGAAACTTTCCAGAGTAATAACCTCATAAAGTTACACTGTCCAGAATTGTAAAATTTGTTCTGGTCAGGAAAGTGAAAACAAGATTGAGGGTGAAGGGGTTAAAAAATTCAGATGAATTGCAATCATACAATTGATTTTAATCTTTATATTACATTGCTTCATTTACCTTTTGGCTTCCTTCTTTTAGTATTTTCTGTCATTTATTAGAACAAGAAACTATTATGAAAATTAATAGTGATATTTACGGAGTTAAAAATAATATAGAATGTAAAAAATAGCCTCACTCAGCTGCTTTTTTCGTTTCAATCTTAAGCTGTTTTATTAAAACGTGCATCATAAACCAGGTCAACAGAAAAATAGCCGTAGTCCGTTTATGCCAAAAAGTCTGACAGCACCTTTTACAGTCTATGTACCTGCGGGAATCCGCCCACTCAGAATACAGGGTTTAATTATCTTAAGCAAGAGCAGCGCTCTGTAGGTCAGCTTCACCTTCAGATCACACATAGAACAACAATTATCCCCAGAGGCTTCACCTTTACCTGGAGCACACCCTAGGTTGGAGATATGGTGAACAGCCATTCTACCCCACTGTTTAGCTGTTAAACAAAAAAAAAACCTTGCCCTGTCATGGCTGATTAACCCCTCTTGGCACATAACATGCTGGAGCAAACTTCAAGGTTCTTATCATTGAAGCTAATAACCTCAGTGAAACATATCTCCCCTCCAGCCCATTACCAGTGATCCACTTACAACATATACAATATATATTTTTATATATTTGTTTATATAATTAATGTACGAGTGTAAGATATAGAAATCAATGTGAATTATGGAATAGAATGATGTCAGTTTTTCTCTTCATTTAAAATAGCACTTATTTTTTTTGGCTTCATATGTTTTTGATTTGTGCCATTACTATGAAAAGTTTGATAATTTTGATGTCATTTCCTTTATGTAGCCGCCTTATAAATGATGTACAACCCTTCTCCTATTTGAATTAAAGACAAATTCACCAGAGCGCTGGGACTTTATGGAAATCTGACCAAAACATACGGCCATCGGAATAAGGCGTATAACCGTGTACTGAATTTAAGAAATTTTACTGTCTATTCTGGCAATTCTACATGTTGTAAAATGTGTGGAATAGTTAATACTTAAAAAAAATATATTAAAGTGTATTTATTCTATATAGGACGGACCCATCAACATTGAATGCTTTTATTATGGACAAAGCTTTGTTGGATTATGAGGTATCCATAGACTCGGATTGCAAGTTGTTGACTGTGGGAAAACCCTTTGCCATTGAAGGTAGGTTTTAGTTCAATTTCCAGTTGATTTAAAGAAATGAATATATTGTAAAAGGTACAGATAATGTTTTCATTTCTACCCAGGTTATGGAATTGGTCTGCCCCAAAACTCTGCCCTAACCTCTAATATATCGGAGTTCATAAGTCGTTATAAATCATCTGGATTCATGGACACTCTGCATGACAAATGGTACAAAATGGTGCCTTGTGGAAAGCGGGTGTTTGCTGTGACTGAGGTAACACTATATCAAATTCTCACCCATCTGCATAGCGCTATTTTTTATACTTATTCAGTTGATTGTGTAATTTGGTTTTCTGACATCTAAAACTCGCATGAATTGACTGTAAAGGTTGAAAAAATATACATTTTAAGTTTAAAGGTCAATTTTCAGTAATTGCTTGTTGAATGGAAACTACTTGTCTTTTGTTTGTATTTTAGTTCTAAAACAAAAAAAGAATTCAACAAAGTGCTAAACAGACCTTATTAGCAAGAATTAAAGGAGAATTCCCATCTCTAAGATCCTATCCCAATATGTAGTAGGTGTAATAATAGCAAATACTTCCAATTAGAAATGTAGTATAGTTCTTCTGATTCGTTATCTCGCTTTCCCGTTTTCATGATTACAACCACTCACAGAGAGACAGTTAGTTGTTAGAGGTCAGAACCCTGGTAACCTAAGCTACTGCAATGTCCTGCACATGGGGTAAGCGACATAGCGAATCAGAAGAACTATATTGCATTTCTAATTGGAGGTATTTGCTAATACTATTATTATTCCTACTACATAATTGGGTAGGATATTGGAGATGGGTATACCCATTTAGGGTAGCGTTCAAGTGACACGTAGGGAACTGCTGTAGCTGTATAATGACTCAAGTGTGATTGTGAGAACTGATTGATCTGTGATGTACTGCAGTAACAGCTCCCTAATATCACAAAGTGCAACAAGGAGGATTGCTATTGAATCCTTTAATGCAAATGTTGCAACTGAAACAAAATTCTGAATTCAAAGCTGGTTTATTATTAAAAGTGAGATTCTTATACTTTGAAATGCTCATGCAAAAATTTTTTTAAAGGAAAATATCCATAATCTTGGAACACAACTGCTCACCTTGTGTGCATGTTGGATGTAATTCATTTTGTAGCCTGCTTAATTTCTCTAATGCTTGCCTTTGGGGCATGATAAGGCTACGTGGTCGTGTTTTCTTTTTTTGTTTTGTCACCTGTTTTAATTTTTTGAAGATCTGTTTTAATTTACTACTTTAGATAATGTAAGCTCCACGACCCTACTGCCCACTGTTGCCGCATATTCGTTTCTGATCGTGAACCTATGTGAAGCAACTTGGCAACCTAGCATTTTCGACTTCCTTAAATTAGGATTCATTTTGTATGAAAGGGAAGATTGCCAATATTTAATAAAAATAAAATGAATGAAGAATATACAGTACAGACCAAAAGTTTGGACACACCTTCTCATTTAAAGATTTTTCTGTATTTTCATGACTATAAAAATTGTACATTCACACTGAAGGCATCAAAACTATGAATTAACACATGTGGATTTATATACGTAACAAAAAAGTGTGAAACAACTGAAAATATGTCTTATATTCTAGGTTCTTCAAAGTAGCCACCTTTTGCTTTGATGACTGCTTTGCACACTCTTGGCATTCTCTTGATGAGCTTCAAGAGGTAGTCACCGGAAATGGTTTTCACTTCACAGGTGTGCCCTGTCAAGTTTAATAAGTGGGATTTCTTGCCTTATAAATGGGGTTGGGACCATCAGTTGTGTTGTGCAGAAGTCAGGTGGATACACAGCTGATAGTCCTACTGAATAAACTGTTAGAATTTGTATTATGGCAAGAAAAAAGCAGCTAAGTGAAGAAAAACGAGTGGCCATCATTACTTTAAGAAATGAAGGTCAGTCAGTCCGAAAAATTGGGCAAACTTTGAAAGTGTCCCCAAGTGCAGTTGCAAAAACCATCAAGCGCTACAAAGAAACTGGCTCACATGAGGACTGCCCCAGGAAAGGAAGACCAAGAGTCACCTCTGCTTCTGAGGATAAGTTTATCCGAGTCACCAGCATCAGAAATCGCAGGTTAACAGCAGCTCAGATTAGAGACCAGGTCAATGCCACACGGAGTTCTAGCAGCAGACACATCTTTACAAGAACTGTTAAGAGGAGACTTTGTGCAGCAGGCCTTCATGGTAAAATAGCTGCTAGGAAACCACTGCTAAGGACAGGCAACAAGCAGAAGAGACTTGTTTGGGCTAAAGAACAGAAGGAATGGACATTAGACCTGTGAAAATATGTGCTTTGGTATGAGGAGTCTAAATTTGAGATCTTTGGTTCCAACCACCGTGTCTTTGTGCAACGCAGAAAAGGTGAACGGATGGACTCTACATGCCTGGTTCCCACCGTGAAGCATGGAGGAGAAGGTGTGATGGTATGGGGGTGCTTTGCTGGTGACACTGTTGGGGATTTATTCAAAATTGAAGGCATACTGAACCAGCATGACTACCACAGCATCTTGCAGTGGCATGCTATTCCATCTGGTTTGCGTTTAGTTGGACCATCATTTATTTTTCAACAGGACAATGACCCCAAACACACCTCCAGGCTGTGTAAGGGCTATTTGACCAAGAAGGAGAGTGATGGGGTGCTACGCCAGATGACCTGGCCTCCACAGTCACCAGACCTGAACCCAATCGACATGGTTTGGGGTGAGCTGGACCGCAGAGTGAAGGCAAAAGGGCCAACAAGTGCTAAGCATCTCTGGGAACTCCTTCAAGATTGTTGGAAGACCATTTCCGGTGACTACCTCTTGAAGCTCATCAAGAGAATGCCAAGAGTGTGCAAAGCAGTCATCAAAGCAAAAGGTGGCTACTTTGAAGAACCTAGAATATAAGACATATTTTCAGTTGTCTCACACTTTTGTTGTTAAGTATATAATTCCACATGTGTTAATTCATAGTTTTGATGCCTTCAGTGTGAATGTACAATTTTCATAGTGATGAAAATACAGAAAAATCTTTAAATGTGAAGGTGTGTCCAAACTTTTGGTCTGTACTGTATGTATATGTGTGTATATAATTACATATAATTAAAGGGGAAAGTTTTGCAACTGTTTGACTAGTTGTATTTTAATAATCGTAGGCATAACAATAATACTTCTGGCTATTGTCGTAAATTGCTTTCCATGCATGAATGTAGCAATCTCGTTATTTGAAGATAAGTATTTTTTGTTTTGGATGAGCGAATTTTCAACAAAAAATATCTCCCGTTTTACTTTCTGCTAACCGATTTCAATATTCCATTTTGGCAGTGGTACACCACCTTAATATACTTATTGTCAGTTGCAGCATCTTTAGGTAGCGTTCTTAACTACTGGCATTTGATTTGTCACTTTGGCAAGGGGGAATTCAAGTGTTAGAACCCAAAATTTTTAAATAATTTATTACAGTAAATCAGTAAAGACATGTAACTGTAGGTCTATTTTGCAACACTTTAAATTAAATTGTCAAATTGTTAATTTTTAATTTAAATTGTCAAAATAGAGACACATGCATGTCATACTGATATTATGGGCAGGCGGTCATTGAATTATCCTTTGTCGTCACTTGAACCGTGCCAGTGCCTAGCATTTCTGGCTGATGTCATTTATTTCCGGGGATGGCTAAGTTTAAGTTTAGAAACAAATGAAATGTTATGCTTGTATCCAAAATATATGCTAAACCCATAGGTCTCATTGGTCACAGAAAACATACTAATGTCACAGAAAAGAATGTGTTAGCCACTTTCAGCAGCAACACAACCGACACTGCTGGCAATAACCGTCTCTGCAGTTTTAGGACCAAACACAGGTAACTTTTGGCCTCACCTGCCCCTGGCAAGTGTATTAGTGGATAGAAAGTAGAGGGCATAATAGAGTGACACCATCACCTGGATTCCATGTCCTGCTCAGTCCATCTCCTCTGCCACCATAACACATAATGTTGTACATAGCTTAATTTCTAGTCCATTAATGACACCTGATTCTGTTCTTCCCCATAATCCCCCTAACCCACTGCATCTTGTGAAAGCTAATACAGCAGAATATCATCTTCCAGCTGATTTATCGGAAGAGATATATGACGCGCCCCTGGGCCTGTGTCGCGCTGCGCTGCGCACGCGGGAGCTTACCCGGAGCCGGATCTGTGGAGGGTTGTAGTCTCGTGGCGGTGACCCGGTCCGTACCCAGGGAGTCAAACTAGACGGCAGTCTATTAGTAGTAAATGGTTGATGACTACGCCACCCGTTGAGTGCAGCCAGGGGGCTGCTGCTGCAGGGCAGACCGCTGAGGCCGATGGTGGGATTGTGCAGCGTGATAGTATGACCCCCAACGGGAGGGGTATGGCCTCAGGGCAGCCGACGTGGATGATGGGGGTAGCAGGAACCACTCAGAGACGGTACGGTGTAGTTCAGGGTCTTTACTGGTAACAACAAAAGACCCTCCCGGAGTACTCGCTAGCGAACGGGGCCTGGTCAGTCCTTGAGCAGATGGGATCTCCCCTGGCCAGGCGTAGTTGTAGGCCTCCCAAACTGACTGTACTCTTCTGGCTACCTTGCTAGAAGCTGATGTAAGTAGCCCACGTCCCTGAGTGTACCGTGTGGTGCTCACCCGTATGGCCGGTGACTCGGGGCCTTCTAATGGCTTCCGCTCCACGATGGCGGTGCTGGTCCCACGCGTGTGACCGTGCCTTCGGGCTTCTGGGCCAGAGGACCTGAAATCCCCTGCCTGACGGATTCTGCTGCTGGGTAGGAATTAGTCCCCACAGCCTCGGACTCCGGGTCCGGTAAAAAGTCTTCTTAGTCAGGGCGAACTCTGCAGCTGCCAGCCCCTGACTCCTTGTAACTGCTGTTTCTTCCTATGCTGTCTCTACTTCTTCTCTTCTTCTACTCACTCACCCTGCCTCAGCCCCAGGTTTTTATAGGGGAAGTTCTTCCCCTCCCAAGACTGGGCAGGAGGTGTGGCATGCACAGGATCCCTGACCAAAGGACCTCCCACCTGCTCTCAGACATAACATTACGTTACTGTGGCCACCAGACCCCTCGGGTGTCACATTCCCCCCTAGTAAAATTTAGTACTCCGGGACTAAACACATTATAGAAAAACATAACAAGGTAAAAACAATAACAATAAAATACAATAAGGAAACACAATAAGATGGTCACGGCGTGTCCGCAACCGGGTGCAGTCTTTGAAGAAAAGCAAAGGTGTCCATTTCACCGAAACAGGGAGACGTAACCAGGTAGGGGTCTGTTCTACCCCGAGTCCTTGACAGTCTTTAGTCCATCCTGGGTTACGCTCCAACTATGTACAAGGATTCCCGGTAAATCCACCAAGGATTCCTAAAACAACTAGAAACACAAAATTACACACAAGCAACTATAGACAGGTAAACATATAAAATAGCTTAAACATTTAGATCCTCCAACGTGCGGGTAACTGGCCTCTAGTGGCCCTAGTGGACCTACGGAGCTGACTGTCTGGCCCTGAACTACAGGGTGTAGGAGCTGTCAAGGGTAAACTGGGCAGCTGTCTACCGGCTCTTTGTCTCACTAGGGGTACGGCAGGCTCACTATAAGCAGAGGGTTGATTCTCCTGTTCTGCTTGTGTGGAGTCTTCTGCCTCCTGGACCGGCTGTTCTTCCAGCTCTACCCGTTGCTCCGTAGGTTCTTGGGATGATGGTTGGAGGAAGGTGAGTACGGGTACCACAACTGCACCATTGACTTGAGTCCAAGACCGAGGGAAGTCCCCGAGCACGGTACTAACCATATCTTCCCTTTCTTCCATGGGTCGAAGGTCTTCTTGTTCCTCTTCAGGGTTCCTCAGTTGTTCGGGACACTTCTTCAGGTGGTCCCGGGATACAATGGCTGTGGTTTCCCCTCCGTCTTTACTGATGGTACAGACCTTCGGGTTCTCGTGGCTTGAGGGCAGTACGGTGTACGGGTCCTTCTCCCACTGGTCGTCCAACTTGTGGAGCCGTCTCTTCCTCTTCAAGACCTGCTCTCCGGGTACCAGGGGAACAGCGGGAGCATACTGGTTGTATGTCTTCTCTTGTCTTTCCCTAGCCTGACAGAGACTTCGCTCCACGCTCTCCTGTACTCTCCGGTACTGCTGCTGCCTCTCTGTGTCCCAGTCTGTTTCTGGTGAAGTGTCCTCGGGTGTCAGGACTCCCATTTCCAGGTCAACAGGTAACTTACCAGGTCTTGCCCTCATTAGGTAAGCCGGGGTACAGTTGGTGGAACCTACCGGGATGTGGTTGTATAGGTCCACCAGATCGGGCAACTTCTCAGGCCACAGTCTGCGTTCTTCCAGGGGCAATGTTTTTAGAAGATCCATTACCACCTGGTTCATTTTTTCACAAAGTCCATTAGTTTGCGGATGGTAGGGTGTCGTCCTTATCTTCCGGCAGCCATACAGATTGCAGAATTCCTGGAAGACCTCCGCTTCAAAGGCAGG
Organism: Phyllobates terribilis; assembly: GCF_046119375.1. Classification (NCBI taxonomy): domain Eukaryota; kingdom Metazoa; phylum Chordata; class Amphibia; order Anura; family Dendrobatidae; genus Phyllobates; species Phyllobates terribilis. Next base: position 10,335,177 of record NW_027362782.1, read on the forward strand.
TCCCTGGTCCGTCAACACTTGGTCCGGGTACCCGTGTGGACGGCAGAAGTGCTGCTGGAAGGCTCTAGCTGCTGTTTGAGCCGTTAAGTCCTTGACGGGGACGACAACCAAGAACCGAGAGTAATGATCCACGATGGTTAACGCGTAGACGTAGCCACTTCTGCTTGGGGTCAGTTTTACATGATCCAAGGCTACCAGTTCCAACGGTTGCCGGGTGACGATGGACTGCAGGGGAGTCTTCTGGCTGGCCCGGTCCTTCCTTCTCAGATTGCACGGGCCACAGTCTCTGCACCACTTCTCGATGGTTCCCCTCATGCCTACCCAGTGGAACCGCTCGCGCAGCAGGAACTCCAGCTTTTTCCACCCGAAGTGTCCAGCTCCGTCGTGGTATGCCTCCATCACCATGGCTGCGTCTCTTCGTGGCACCACTACTTGCCAGAGTAGTTCATGCGTCCGGGAGTTGACCATTCTGCGGCACAACTTCCCCTTGTAAAGGAATAGTCGACTCTTCTCCGCCCATAGTTGTTTGGCTTCCTCCGGAGCGTCTGGGTCAAGGCGAGCCTCCGGCCGAGTCAGCATCTCCTTCACCAGTCGGACGGCAGGGTCGCTGTCTTGCGTTTCCGCCCAGTTGTAGTGGGGTAAGGGGTTCAACGTAGCAGCCTGCTTACTCCTTACCCGGTGGGAATACTGGATAGTCCCATGACGGTGGAACGCAGGGAGTTCAACTTCTTCCAGTCCCTCCGGATCTTCTCCTTCGTCCGGCAGGTTGGGCATCCTGGACAGGGCGTCCGCGTTAGTATTGGAGCGTCCTGCCCGGTATTTGATTGTGAACTCGTAGTTGGACAGACGGGCCATCCACCTCTGCTCCAGGGCACCGAGTCTTGCAGTGTCCAGGTGTGTCAACGGGTTGTTATCCGTGTATACGGTGAACCGGGAAGAAGCAAGGTAATGCTTAAAGCGCTCGGTGACTGCCCATACCACGGCCAGGAACTCTAGCTTAAATGAGCTGTAATTCTCGGGGTTCCTTTCGGTGGGTCGCAGTTTTCGGCTGGCATAGGCGATTACTCGTTCTTTCCCCTGCTGAATCTGGGACAGTACGGCTCCTAGCCCGATGTTACTGGCGTCGGTGTAGAGGATGAAGGACTGGCTATAGTCCGGGTACGCCAAGATTTCATCCCCCATGAGGGCCATCTTCAGCTGGCGGAAGGACTCTTCTTCTAGCTCTTCCCATTTGAAGGGCGGCTTCTGGTTCTTGGCCTTCCGGGACTGGCCTATCAGGAGGTCCTGCATAGGCGCTGCCTTTTTGGTGAAACCGGGAATAAACCTTCGGTAGTAGCCTACCAACCCTAGGAACTGCCGCACTTCTTTTACGCTGGAGGGGCTTGGCCATCCCTTAATTGCGGTGATCTTATCGGGGTCGGGAGCCACTCCGTCAGCGCTCACCACGTGTCCCAGGTATTGCACCTTTGGTTTCAGGAGGTGACACTTGGAGGGTTTCACCTTTAGGCCGTAACTCGCCAGAGCTTCGAACACCTCCGCCAGGTGTTTCAGGTGGTCCTCATAAGTTTTGGAGTATACGATGACATCGTCCAGGTACAACAGGACCGTCTCGAAGTTTCTGTGGCCCAGACAGCACTCCATTAATCGTTGGAAGGTTCCTGGGGCGTTGCAGAGTCCGAACGGCATGCAGGTGAACTCGCTAAGTCCCATCGGGGTGGTGAATGCGGTCTTCTCCCGGTCCGCCTCTGCTACAGGAACCTGCCAGTACCCGCTAGTGAGATCCAAGGTAGAGAAGAAGTTAGCAGATCTTAAAGCAGCCAATGACTCCTCTATCCTTGGCAAGGGGTACGCATCCTTGTGTGTGATACGGTTGATTTTCCGGTAATCTACACACATCCTCATGGTGTTGTCTTTCTTTTTGACTAAAACTAGTGGGGCTGCCCAGGGGCTACAGCTATCCCGGATTACCCCAGCCTCCTTCATGTCTCTAAGCATCCCCTTGGCGTGTTGGTAATGTGCAGGGGGTACGGGTCGATACCTCTCTTTTATGGGAGGATGATCTCCCGTGGGGATGCGGTGTTCTACCCCCTTGACTCGCCCGAAGTCTAACGGGTGTTTACTAAACACTCTCTCATACTCTTGAACCACCCGATAGACTCCTTGTTTCTGGTGTGAGGGAGTGGAGTCAGTACCCAGATGTAGTTGCTGACACCAGTCCTCCATGTCTTTCTTAGAGCCGTTACCTTCCTCCGGGTGAGATGGAGGCAAGGGTTCCACAGATTGTATAGAATTTTGATTAGTGGTATATAATTTGGCTAGCGTGGCATACCGGGGCAGGTACACTTCCCTCTCCCCGATATTTATTATGCGAACGGGCACCCTCCCATGGCGTACATTGACCACCCCCCGTGCTGTCAAAATGGTGGGCCTACTGTCTGAGTAAACTGGTTCTACCATTGCCTGGTAATCTCTACCTCTCAGACCAATAGCTGCCCGGCACCAAATCATCATTTCACTTTTTGGGGGCATGGCAATAGGAAAAGGGTCACACATTCTTACGCTACCAATCTCACCGCCGGAGAGTTCCACTTGTTGCCGTTGCATCAGTGCCCGGATCTCTTTCTGGAGCACCCGCTGCTCGCCGGAGCTGGCATTCTTGGCAACCTGCTGTAAAAGGAAAATCACCTCTGCAAGACAATTTTCAATTACATTAGTTCCTAGAGTTATTTTTGGGTGACTCTCATGTTTATCAATATCTACAATGATCAGTCCCTGTGCGGCCAGTTCGACTCTACCAATTTTGATGGTCACCTCTTTAAATCCGATCTGTGGCACGGGCTGACCATTGCTGGCGATGATACTCAGGTCGTCGTCAGGGTAGCGGGTAATATCCGAGTCATTCCAGTACTGCTTGAAGAGCACGTACGGGATGGTGGTGACCTGTGACCCGGTGTCCAATAGGGCACTCATGGGAATGCCATCCAGTACCACAGGCAAGACTGGACGTCCTCCCACATATCTGTCGCGCCAGTTCGATGGGCCTGGTGATCTTTTTCCTGGGGGTTGGCCCTCTACCCCAGGTTGTGCCCGTTTAAAGAACAGTACCTTTCCATATGTCCGGGTTGATTGCAGCGGCGGCAGATGGGTCGTCCGTCCTCGCTGTATCGGTCACTGGGTCTTCCTCTGGCCGGTGGGGTCCTCCTTTGTCGACGCCACGGGATGTCCTCCGGTCCGGATGCCAGCTGGATCTTCCCTGGGGTGGAAACCTGTAAAGACTGCACAGTTCGGGTTAGCGCAGCAACGCTCTTAGCTAGCTCTTGGACCTGATGGTGTAGGTCTGGAGCCGGGTCATTGTCCAAAGCCTGCGCATCAGCTCCCACAGGCCCTGCCGACAAGGGCGTCGCCCCCTGGTGGTAAGTGATAGCTGGGCGCCTGTGGGTCACAACGCCACCCGGTGCCGGTTCTCGGAGCACCCGGATAGCTCTGTCCTTGAACTGTGCAAAGTCCAGATGGGGATCCTGTAAGGCCATTGCCCGCAACTGGGTTCGGTGGGCATTGCAATATAAACCCTCTATAAATTGTTCAGTCAACAGCCTGTCCTCGTTTCCCACCCCATCAGGGTCGGTCTGCTTTATGGCCCTCAGGGCCTCTTGTAGGTTTAGTGCATAGTCCCTTATACTCTCATGCGCTCGCTGCTTGCACCCGTAGAATCTAAGCTTGATCTCGGCTGAGGTGCGGGTATCAAAGGTGTCCCTCAGCCGGGTTAGTATCTCTGCGACAGTCCTCCTCCCAGGTGGCCAAGATTTTACTTCCCTTTTGGCTGCCCCGGTTAATTGGGCCACCAGGATGCTCACTTTTTGCTCTTCTGTGAGGGGGTACACCTGGAAGAGGCTATCCAGCTTTTCTCTAAAGTCATGCAGGGTATGTGACTCCCCTGAGTACTGGGGTAGCCAAGCTGCTCCCGGGATATATGGCATGGTGAAGGGCATAACTGTAGCAGCGGTAGCGCTGGCGAGGGTTGAGGCAGTGAAGCTCTCCTCCGTATCCGACATCTTCCTCCCCCCTAGTGGACCGTGGCCTACCTTGCGATGATCCTGTTCCGTAGGCCGCGGCTCCGCAGTGGATCGTCAGGGTTGAGGACCTTCCGTCGCGCTCCGGTGACGTCGGCGTCTGCTGGGCTCCTTTCAGGACCTTACGCAACGTCCGGACGTGAGGCGGGGCTTCAGTTCTCGCGCGCTTTCGGAGTCCACGCCCCTCTTCTTCCCGCGCGGCGTCCTCAAGATGGCGTCCAATGGCGGGAAAACTCCACGGATGGCGGGAAGAAGGTCGAAGATGGCGCCGGATGGCGGGAAAACTTCGCGGATGGCGGGAAGAAGGTAGAAGATGGCGCCGGATGGCGGGAAACCTCCACGGATAGCGGGAATCTTCACCACTGGTAAGTTTGAACAGTCTTTGCTTTTCAGGCACGCAGTACCCGGTGGTTGCGGGCACGAGATCCTGCCGACTACGCCAAAGTTGACGCGCCCCTGGGCCTGTGTCGCGCTGCGTTGCGCACGCGGGAGCTTACCCGGAGCCGGATCTGTGGAGGGTTGTAGTCTCGTGGCGGTGACCCGGTCCGTGCCCAGGGAGTCAAACTAGACGGCAGTCTATTAGTAGTAAATGGTTGATGACTACGCCACCCGTTGAGTGCAGCCAGGGGGCTGCTGCTGCAGGGCAGACCGCTGAGGCCGATGGTGGGATTGTGCAGCGTGATAGTATGACCCCCAACGGGAGGGGTATGGCCTCAGGGCAGCCGACGTGGATGATGGGGGTAGCAGGAACCACTCAGAGACGGTACGGTGTAGTTCAGGGTCTTTACTGGTAACAACAAAAGACCCTCCCGGAGTACTTGCTAGCGAACGGGGCCTGGTCAGTCCTTGAGCAGATGGGATCTCCCCTGGCCAGGCGTAGTTGTAGGCCTCCCAAACTGACTGTACTCTTCTGGCTACCTTGCTAGAAGCTGATGTAAGTAGCCCACGTCCCTGAGTGTACCGTGTGGTGCTCACCCGTATGGCCGGTGACTCGGGGCCTTCTAATGGCTTCCGCTTCACGATGGCGGTGCTGGTCCCATGCGTGTGACCGTGCCTTCGGGCTTCTGGGCCAGAGGACCTGAAATCCCCTGCCTGACGGATTCTGCTGCTGGGTAGGAATTAGTCCCCACAGCCTCGGACTCCGGGTCCGGTAAAAAGTCTTCTTAGTCAGGGTGAACTCTGCAGCTGCCAGCCCCTGACTCCTTGTAACTGCTGTTTCTTCCTATGTTGTCTCTACTTCTTCTCTTCTTCTACTCACTCACCCTGCCTCAGCCCCAGGTTTTTATAGGGGAAGTTCTTCCCCTCCCAAGACTGGGCAGGAGGTGTGGCATGCACAGGATCCCTGACCAAAGGACCTCCCACCTGCTCTCAGACATAACATTACGTTACTGTGGCCACCAGACCCCTCGGGTGTCACATATACAGTCATCCTTTGCTCTTGGATAACATAGGGCCGAAGGAGATTTAGAACATCGTTTTAACGCCAAACTGTTTTCCTGGCTCTATAAGCTGTGGTAGTATAGTCAATGGCAGTTGTAGTAGCCCTTTGAGCCAGAGCTAATCCTGAGGTGGGAATCGGGTGGGCGTCAAAGAGCTTGGGCCAGCAACTGTCAGCTGAGTCAGGGATGACTATGATTATTCTGTGCTGAACAAGCTATGAGAACCAGATAGGTGCGCAGAGGAGGAGGATATTGGCCTCAGTGATGCACAGAACAGGCAATGGCTGGTTAGAAACATCTGGGACAAAATCTGCTTGTTTTGCGATCAGCTATGGAGATGTCACCAGTTGACTGTTGTTTATGTAGGAAGCTCAACATTGATTGAAAGTTGCAGTGATTAAAAAATGGGAGCTTTGGCCTGCTGCCTCCCCCCCCCCTAAAATCTCCAAAGATTCTTAAATTAGACTATGTACTACTACGAATTGTTCTATTTACTATTGGGTGAACAACAGTCATATTGTATAGTTTTTTTTGTTTGTTTGATGATGCTCTTTTGATGTATTATTATTGTTCTTACTATCTTATGTCACACCCACGCATATTACTGAGTTCTCCTTTATCTCCCTTCCCTCTCTCCCTTTTTTACCCCCTTACCAGTTATTCCCATCCTCTCCCATCTCTTTTTTACATCCTACAGTTTCTCTTGCTCATCCTTATGTATTATAAAATGTAAAAATGAATAATATAAATTATTGGAAAGGAAAGTTGCAGTGATTGTCGTGGTTGTAGCGACTAGTCCCATACAGTAATAATGACCCCTGAATCCCCACACACATACTAATATTGGCAAGTGAAGTTCCCACCAGACGCAGAAATTAATAGTGCCTCCTGGCGCCCATACAAGCAGTAATAAGGACTCCTCAGTCCCCCTACATACAGTAATAATGGCTAATATGAGTCCACACCAGAAATGTTAATAATGTCACCTGAGCTTCCCCCTGCAAAATAATTGTTTTTAGAAATAATGTATATACTCATCTAGCCTCTGGATCTTGTTAAGTCTGCCAGCACATTCATCATCCTGGGGTGGGTGAACCACTGCGCTTAGATACTTTTGACCTACAGATTGGAGAGTGGTAGAGCAGGGAGACCATTGTTTCCTCTGTAATACAGGTGTCTGGATGCAACGCACAGAGATCATGAGGCAGAACCAGTCATGGTATAATTTAACCCAATTTATATACAGCAATGACTTCAAACAATTAGTGTTAGTAACCAGGCAAATCAACAGTAATACTAGTAACAGCTTGGAATAGCAAAGAAAGTCTTTAATGGTAATGTTCTTTTCACAAAGGTGACTCCCAGTTGTGGGAGCCACCACGTGAATGCTCTCTCCCGATCTGGCCCTAGCGGGGGTCACCGGGTTTTCCTGCTAAGCTGCAAGCCTCTCAATGACATAATCTAAGAAGTCTATCTAAGTCTGTTGAGCCTCCCACACACCAACCGCCCCCCTCCCAACCTGAAATCCTAGTCCCAGTCAACCTCTGTACCGTAGATGTTAGCTGGAAGTGACTGCCCTGTTCTATTGCGCTGTTCCTCTGCAATCGCAGGCGAGCCTATCCTGTCTGTTTTCTCATGGCTTTTCTCGACTTGACCATCGGCGGAAGTCTCTTAGGCTTTGGAGGCTTGCCCAACGCAGGGCACGGATCCTGGTCCTGACCAGCGTAGGTGGAACTTAGTTATCCTGCGGGGGATCCAGATCTTGCCAGACTGAGACCGACACCTGGACGGCACAGATATCCTGCTGAGGCCTGTCACCCTGGACTTAGTGGCTTCTCTGGAGCACGTCTTCTCCGCTCTTGCTTGGCTCCAAATCTGCCTGCGGTTTGGAGCTCAGGGCTTTTATATCAGTGACATTCTTCCTGTGGGTCACCTGATCAGGTCCAGCACCCAAAGTCACTCCCCCTGCTGCAAATATTTGAGCACCATATGGTTCCGCTTGATATCTGCTGACCAGGCGAAATGGCAGTCTTTCCTTACAAATGGCACATCCTGCAAGAGCTCTTAAGGGAATTCACTGCTTATTACATTCCTCCCCCCTTTTTGCTCGCCAGTCCTCAGGCAAGTGGGATCCTTGCCGGTTCGACGTTTCTCCACAGGTAGCCAGAATTCATCCAATAGTTGAGTGCACTCCTTGGTTTTCTGCTGTATCTGGGACCAGACCAATTCATCCTGGGCATACTGATTGGGGGGAATCCTGGTGTTTGCCCGCTCAGTCCTGCGAGGCTCTTCTTGCAAAGGCCCCTCAGGTACCTGAAGACTCAACTGCTAGGGATTGCAAGTCGACTCCCGGTTCGTTTTCTGGCTCACTCGAGGGCTGTATCAGCATCTACGGTGAACTCAACGGCACTGCAAGCCATTCTTCCTCCTCCTCTAAGGCTCCTGTTTGTGGGACTTTGGCCACTTCTGTTAGGGTTCCAGACTGGATATGGTCCTCTGCTTCAGAAGAGCAGGGTTGCAGCATATTCTGGTGCAGTACTCGAGTTACCACTGTCATCCTCTCAAGCCTAACCTCATATACAGAGTTTTCTGGGTATAGTTTCTTCACTACTCCTTGGTCCAGCAGGCTTCCGGGTTCCTTGGCCCACGGTTCCCCAGCTGGAGTAGTCCACCTGACATCAGGGACCGACCTGAATGCTCCACTAACCAAAACTTTTGCTCAATCAACTTCTTTACTGTCTGTAGTCGGTATGTGTTCTCTGATCCAGGCACTTGGACTACTGCCCAGACAGGGGTCCTCCGAATCTAAATCTAGCTCCAGTTCATTGATCTCTTGTCAATTTTGCCCAAACAGCAGCATGTAGGGAGTGTAACTTGAAGTCACATGGTCTCAATTGTTGTAAACCCACACCAACTCAGACAATAATTCGGGCCACTTCATCGTCTGACGGGCCCTGTTCCCTTGTGGATGATATGGTATGATTCAGGATTTATAGATACAGCACAACTCGTCCATTACTCGCCCCTGGAAGCAGGCCCCATGGTCGAAGTGAATTCGCTTCGGGCACCCATATATGCAGATGAAGTCCTCACAGATAGCTCTGGCTGCAGCTTCAACTGTTTGATTGAGGGTGGAAGTCACCACCGCGAACTTTGAGAAGTTATCAGTCATCACCAAACAATACCCATAGCCTTTGTATGAAGTTCCGATCATCAGGACCTCCAAAGGTGCAGCGGTTCGGATATTCTGAATCGGAGCTCTCTGTTCTGGGGGTTTGTTCAGCTCACACCGGCAACATCTTCGGCAAACTACTTTGACCCCTTGAGGCCAGTATACAAGTTTTTGCAACCACTGATAGATCTTCTCTACACGAAAGTGGGCACCCCTCTCATGAGCTTCTTTAGTTAGCTGCACTACCTATGCTTCTGGAGCTACTACTTGCCAGGTAACATCGAACTCTCGAGGGAGTTGAATCCTTCGGCACAGCAGGCCTTCTTTAAGGAAGAGCGTTTCCCGCTGGTCCAAGATCTGCAGGGTACTTGGGGGTGAAGCAGCGCTATTCTCCTGGTCAGGCCTTGGCCCTAGAGTGACCCATTTTCTCAGCCTCGTTAGCTCCGGATCGGACTGTTGCAGGTGTATCTGCGACACCCCAGGGGTCTGGTTGCCGCAGTAATAGAGATATTATGTCTGAGAGCAAGTGGGAGGTTTCTCTGGTCAGGATCCCTAAACATGCAACACGGTCCGCCCAGACCTGGGAGGGGAGGAATCTGCCCTTTTAAACTGGGTCTGGGGCGGGATTAGAGCAGACAGAGTCAGAGCCTGGAGAGGGAAAGGAAGAACTAGGAGCTCTGTAGGAGCAGTAGCTGAAGTCCAGGGGCTGGAGCTGAGCAGAGTTCGCCCTGGACGAAGATACTAAAGCCGGACACAGGAGTCCGAGGCTGTGGGGACTGATATACACCCAGCAGCAGAAACCAGCCGGCAGGGGATTCCAGGTCCTCTGGCCATAGAAGCCCGGAGGCTCAGTCACAGAGAAGGGACCAGCGCCGCCATCCAGGAGCGGAGGCTAACAGAAGGCCCCAAGTCACCAGCCATACGGGTGAGCACCACACGGTATACTCAGGGACGTGGGCTACTTGTAACCGCTGACAGCGAGGTAGCCAGGAAGAGTGCAGATAAACGGGGAGGCCTACAACTCCACCTGGCCAGGGGAACTCCTGCTTGCTCGCAGACTGACCAGGCCCCTTATACTAGCCAGTACTCCCGGGAGGGTCTGCCTTGTACCATCAGTAAAGACCCTGAACTGCACCTCACGTCTCTGTGGTTCCTTGCCGCTCCTGCACCATTAGCACTGGGACCCTCACACCATCACTCCCATCATCTTCCACATTAGCTGCCCTGAGGCAATACTTCTCCCGTGGGGAGTCATCCCATACTCAGCTGCGCAAACAACATCAGCCTCAGCGGTCTGCAGCGCAGCGGCGGTCCCCCACTGACCGCAATCCACGGGTGGCGTAGTCGGACACTTATTACCATACAAATAGACTGCCACTGGTTTGACCACCCTGGGCACGGACCGGGTCACCGCCACGGAGAACTACAACCCCCAGCGATCCGGCTCCGGGTATTCCCCCTGCACAGCAGCAGCAGCACAGGCCCAGGGGGCGCGTCATATCCACTAGTCTCTTTAGCGGCCCAGAATCTAGATGGGTCTGGACTCTACTATAGACTCCTGAGCTGTTACTACAGCTGCGGCAAACATCTATATCTCTCTTCAATCTGGCTTGGGTGACTCTGGACAGGGCATCTGCATGTGTGTTCTGGGACTTGGACCAATGGGGGATCTTGTACTGGTATTTAGGCATCCTTGCGAACCACTGCTGCTCTAGCATGCCCAGCTCTGCATTCTCTAGGTGGGCCAGGGTTTTTTTTTTTTTTTTCATCCGTCCGCACAAGTATTTCTGACCCCGACAAATACTCTGCAAATTTCTTCGTCATGGCCCATACGAGCCCAGCAAGTCCAGTTTGAACAAGCTGTAGTTGTCCGGATTGTTTTGTGTCTTGCAGTAAGCTACTGGCATACGCGATCACTCGCTCTCTTCCTTCTTGTACTTGGGCCAGTACTTGGTCCAGTCCGTACAGGCTTCCATTGGTGTACAGCACAAAGGGCTGCTAGAAGTCAGCATAGGTTGAGTGGGACATCCATCAGTGCCAACTTCAATACCTCAAACACTTCCTCTTGCCATGAGCCCCACTGAATGGGTTGACATTTGACTTCCCCAGCTGTCCCCTGCAACAACTTGTTGAGTGGTAATGCAATCTTGTTAAGTGGTACTGCAAAGTCCTTTATGAACCTGCAGTAGTACATGGCTAGCCCTAGGAATACTCTGTTCTCTCAGGTTGATTGGTGTGGGCCACTTTCTCTGCGGTGGGGTAAACTCCCGCTCTAGACATGGTTTGTCCCAGGTATTCAATTTCTCGCTTCAATAGGTGACACTTCCGGGGCTTAATTTTTAACCTGTGTCTCTGAAGCCACTCCAGCACTTATTCTAGCCGGTTAAGGTTATCTTCAAACATGGAATAAATGATTGTCATGTAGATATATCAAAGTGGCTTCGAAGTTCAGATCTCCCAAGCATCTTTCCATTAAATGCTGAAAGGTCCCTGGTACATTTGTCAATCTGAAAGGCATCCTGTTGAACTCAAACAGGCCCATAGGGAGGACAAAGGCAGTCTTCGGGTGGTCTTTCTCAGCCACTGGGACTTGCGAGGAGCCACTGGCTAAGTTGAGGGAGGGTAAATATTTGGATTTTCCCAACACAGATAGGGACTCCTCGATTCAGGGCAAGGGAAAAAAGTCCCACACAGTACACGCTTTCCGCCTCCGGTAGTTCCCGCAGAACCTTAGAGTACTGTAATTTTTCCGAATTGACACAATGTTGGCTGCCCAGGGACTCTGGCTCTCGTGGATCACACTGTTGTGCAACATGTGGGCTGACAGCTCTCACCTCCTGGTACAACTGAGGTGGGATCTGCTGATATCTCTCTCGATTGGGAGCAGTGGTTCCTGTAGGGATCTTGTGCCAAATAGCCTGGGTGCACCCAAAGTCATCTTCATCTTGTGCGAACACCCCTGTAATAATAATGTTCAACCTGTCCAGCGTTCCTCGAGGAAAACTCTGTAAGGTTGGCCTCAATCTGTTCCAAGAGGTGTCGTCCAGCCAGTGGTTCACTTCTGTCCTCCTGACGATCGAGCGATGCTGCTAAGATCCATGAGTTTCCTCCCATAGGTGTCAGTCCTATAGCATCATCTCCAGAGAGATCTTCTGGCATTATGCAAACTCAGGTCCCCTCTTGTCAGGGCATCAACTGTAGACTGGCTCTACTTATGTATATACAGCGCATAGGTATTCGTCCCTGTCGCACAGTGGGCAGGGTGCGGGCAACCAATAATCCAGAGATTGCTTCTTCTCCCTCTATCTGCTCAATCTGGACCCTCCTGATCCACACCCTCTAAGGATACATGGGTCAGTACCAGCATAGTGAGTACAGTCTGTCCCACCAGTAGTGTCACTGAGGCTTCAGGCGGTATCAATACTTTGCCGAGAAACTATGAGGTAGCGGGCAACTTCTGAAGTTTGCTGACTAGCACAAGTTGCTGAAACACCTTTCTTACTGGCCAGGTCATGAGTGGCATGGGTCCAGTTGTTTTTATTGGGGCCCATACCCAAGAATTGTCCCACTTATTTTTGCACATTCATGCTCAAGGTTACATTGGGTCCTCCTTCTCCGGAGCCTTTTGCAGCACTATTCCTTTTTGGCCCAGGTCTTTTCCGCACACCCTGTCAAACATCCACACTACTCCAGCAGTTGATTAACCGCCACCAGTCGGATGGTGTGTTCTTTTCTGGATCTGGCAACTTTGGGAAAGTGACTCTGAAAATACGTTTCAGGCACAGTAATCACCCAAGACCCATGCCCATCAAGCCGCAAATGTGTTGCCCATTGAATTCAGCCCAAGTAATGAGTCTTTCGGAGACAATACCCTCAGAGTTCTGTCGTCCACCCTCTGAGGCTCTAAACCCCACAGTATGTTCCACAACCATGGGGCGTGTTAGTTTAACAGGCGCCTCATCTCCTTCTTTCTCAACTCTGGCAATCTCTTGAGATAAGTCCCCTTCCACCACAGGCCAAATACTCTGGCTCGTGTTCGCTGATGGGCTATATACGTGGCGTGATGGGATTCAGAAAAAGTGATTTTCCCGCTCTGACCTCCTCTCATGTAAGGCTGTGTGATCAGCCGAGGGATAGCAGCAGGGATTCCCTTGATACTGCACAGCTCAGCTCAAATGTCCCAGATCTCTTGGTTTCTCCCTCACCCAGTCGAGCTCAGTGCAGTGACCACATCATGACTCTGGACTGCGGCGGTGAGAACAGGGGTCTCTCTCTCCAAGACTCTATCTTCGGCCTCGACCTCAAGGAAGCCCAGATTCAGTTGTAGGCGCTCCTTTAAGACCTGCTTCAGAGAGGGATCCCTCAGCCCTGCAATGAGTCGGTCCCATATGACTTTGTCCAATGGACCCCAGTCCTCGGTGCCCATCTTGGGTCTTCTTGGTGATATGGGCCGTCATTTCCTGCAATGAATTAACATACTGAGCTATGGTCTCATTTTCCCCTTGAACCCACTGGAACAACCACATATGAAGGTGCTTTAGGTCCGTGGCGTCACTGTACATATCCTCCAAAATTTTTATCACCTTATCCACAGTGTCACGATCCCTAGGTTGGCGGTACATAATAGTCAGCAGGGCCTCCCCGTCAAAGGTCAGAAGGGCTAGCTATGACTGGATGGAAGGGGTCAGGGGATACATGTGCAGCATGCTTCTCAGCCTCTCTACCCTGTCCTACAGCGACAGCGCTGCCCCCTGTGAACTTTGGAAGATTGCTGAGCATAGCCCCCAAAGGTATATGTTCCATGCTGGGCTCGGTCACTGACTAGTAAGCCATCTCTGTGTCTGAATGTTGCATCCTGCCGACTATGCCAAATGTAATACTGTTGTTGGGATGCAGTCAGGGGTTGATATAACCCAATTTATATACAGATAAGACTGTTGGTGTTAACACTTAGTGTTAGTAACAAGGCAAATCAACAGTAGAACTAGCAACCGTAAGCTTGGAATAGCAAAGAAAATCTTTCATTAATTAACTGTAATGTTCTTTTCATAACAGTGGTGCGCCAAGTCATGGAAGTCACCACCTGAGTTATCTCTCCTGATCTGGCCCTAGCCGGGGGTCTCCGGGTTTTCCTGCTAGGCAACAAGTCTCTCTTGCATAGTCTATCAAAGCCCGTAAAGCCTCTCATGCACCAACCGGCCCCCTCCCAACCTGCAATCCTAGTCCCAGGTGACCCCAGTACCGTAGGTGATAGCTGGAAGTGACTGCTCTTTTAACGCGTGATGTTCCTCCGCAATCGCAGGCATGCCTCTCCTGTGGCAGTCTTCTCACTGCTCTTCATGGCTTGACCATTGGCGTAAGTCTCTAAGGCTTTGGAGGCTTGATCAGCGCTGGTCACGGATCCTGGTCCTGACCAGCGTAGGCAGAACTTGGAGTTATTTTGCGGGGACCTGGATATTGCCAGGCGGTGACCGACACCTAGGTGGTGCAGACTTCGCACTGAGGCTTGTAAAGCTGAATTCAGCGGCGTCTCTGGATCACGTCTGCTCTGCTCTCTAGCTTGGTGCCAAATCTGCCTGTGGTTTGGCGGGCAAGGCTTTTATATCAAGGTCATCCTTCATGTAGGTCACCTGATCAGGTCCAGCACCCAAAGTCACTCCTCCTGCAAATCTAACAGCACAATTTGTTTCCGTTTGATTTCACCTGGCCAGCAGGTGACAGTCCTACCTTATTGATGGCACATCCTACAAGGGCTCTTCAGGGAATTCACTGCTTCTTATTACACCTGCTCTATCGCAAAGTTTAACTGCATTAACAGTTAAGACTCGTGGTCGCTCCGAGTGGTCCTTACCATGTTGCTACGCTACTGGGTCCAAATCATCATAAATGATCATATCCAGTTGCCCAGTGCAATGTTCCTCATGTTTCAATTTATCCCCCTCTTTTAACTCTTGTACAACCTTGAGGTAAAAGATTTCAATACAAGTCAACATGTCATTCTGCTGATGCTCAGATAATTTTAATTTTTGTATCTATTTCATTGGGCTTCTGATAATCCTCTCATGAATGTCTGCAATAATAACTAGTGTCTAAACATATGGTTTGGGTTTTTTTTTTGCGATGGTTACAGATCCGTTGTTGGCCCACTTCCACACCAAATCATGTATACTGCTATTTTGCAAGAAAGTGAAAGAAGCTAAATAGTCATGTCTTTCTGTGACAACCTGTGCAAACCTAGGCCTCAACTATCACTTTTCTTTGTTGTATTGAACGTGGTATGTTGGACGCATTCACATACAACTTTACTGCCCTCTACAAATAGTACCTCCCTACCGGCAGGGAAGTGTATGATGACCTGATTACAAATGATAAGGAAGTTGAGCTCTGATTGTTTCTATTGCCAACAAAGAGCATTTTACTATCAGACCATTTTGTTGAAAGAGGTGATGACCATTATTCTTTACAATCCCCAAGCAAGAAACACAGGGGGCATGTTTTTTCTTGCCCATACTTGTATATCTTTAACTCAAATTATATGTTACTTATATAGCCCCATCACATTCTGCAGCATTTTACAGACGACATGTTCGCTGTCACCATGAGGCTTACAATCCGTATTAATATGTCTTTGGAGTGTGAGAGGAAACCCATGCAAACATAAGCAGAAGGTACAAGCACCTTACAGATGTTGTCTTTGGTGGGATTTGAACTCAGGAGGGCCCCAGCGCTGCATAGCAGATAATGGCAGATACTGTGTGATTGGAGGAGAAAGTAATTTATAATGTTTTATAGCTCAAATATATAATTGCAACCTTTTTTTGTATCCTATAGACACTCCAGATGGGAATTTACCATTTTTCTGGACTCTTTGTCCTCCTCTGTATCGGGTTTTGTGGTTCGCTTCTCACATCATTAGGAGAAAGGATTGTTTATTACTTGATCTTGCCTCGCATTAGGAGAAGACGTAGATTCAAATACTGGCTTCATACTAGTCAGGTAAGCTTTGAATTTGGGTATAAATTATATAAAAATATATTCATGGAGTTAAAACTTGTTTAAATTCCCTCAAGGAAGATGATAGATTTAAAGGGATGTGTCAAAAAATTACATGTTATTCAAATCATGGCCAGCACTACCTATTGTATTAACTAAATATGCAGGTGTAAGTAAGGTAACTAAGGAATTAACTAAGGTGTAAGTACGCTGTGGCTGCAATGCAAATAACCTTGTAGAAACCACTTGCAACAGCATTCTGTAAATTTTACACACGTGAATTACACTATTGCTCTGCAAGTAAAAACGTGAGGTTCTTGGTGTTCACATTGATTAAAATTTGGGTGCCCATCTTTTATCAACAAGGTAACCTGTTTAAGATGGTACCTTGTACTAAAAACTTACCCCTATGCCGGAAATGAACTGTGAGATTCTGCTGTATGATTGCATTATTTAAATCAGGGTTTCGTTTCAAACTTTTTTTTTAACTTTAGTATTTATTTGCCGAACAGTCAAAGAGAATTAATATAGTTGACACTTAAAATCTGTCAGCAGGATTTCACTATGTGCATGATGCCACACTTTCAAAAACAAGTCCAGCAGTACCATTGTCTGGGCAGTCCATTCCTCTGTCACTGAGAAATCAGTTTTTGAATTAATATGCAAATGAGTCTGAAGAGCTATTTGTAGATCTGAAGCCTCTGTCATTCCAGCTCGATTCCCCACCCAACGCCGCCTCCTGACAGCCTCTATGCTGCATGATTTCAGCTAAAGTACCCATCAATCAAGCAAGAGGAGGCAGCTCTAAACCGGGAATAGCGCTTTAGTCGCAGAGGCATAAGATCTACAAATAGCTCTTCAGGCTCATTTGCATAACCATTCAAAAGCTCATTTATCAGTAACAGAGGAATGACTGTCTAGATAAAGGTATTGTTGGACTTGTTTTTGAAATAGCTACATGCACATATACTTAGGAGGGGTGAAATTCTGCTGACAGATTCTCTTTAAGGCTGTGTGCCCACAATGTGTATTTTATGCGTTTTTGGTGCGGAAATTTCCGCAGCGTAAACGCATGATAAACGCATGGTAAGCCTTCTGCCAGGGTCCCCTATGCAATTGCGCACTTTCAATGCCCATGCTGCGGATTTTTCCGCAGCGTTTATGCTGCGCTCAAAAATCTGCAGCATGTCCATTAATTTTGTGGAAGCGCAGCGTTTTCGCCGCCATTAACTTGCATTAGAACGCGCCAATGCCGCAAGACTGCATCTGTACTTGCGTAATTGGCGCGTGCTAATGTGCGGATGGTACCCGGGTGTAGAGGAGAGGAGACTCTCCTCCACACCCAGGTACCATTAAAAAAATCTGTAAAAAAATAAAAAATAAAGATTATATTCACCTTCTGGCAGCTTCTTCTCCTTTGCCGGCACATCGCGTTGGACTGTAGGACCTGCGGTAACGTCACAGTCATGTGACGGTAGGTCCTTCAATACAGGGCATTGCGATATCCCAGCAGCCAGGAACGAGCGCAGCAGCACACTCCGGGCCATCGGAAGGTAAGTATACATTTTTTTTATTTTTAACCATTCTAAGGTCACACTATATAAATCCATGCCGGTTGCATAGATTTATATAGATTTATATAGTGTGACCAAGTTGTCAAGCACTTTCAAAGTGATGCTAAAATCGCTTTGAAAGCGCTTGTCAATCCGCATGCGGAAATGCATGTGAATCCGCATGTATTACGCAGGAAAAACGCATGTACAATCCGCATGCATTTTTTCTGCCAGGGAGATGCAGAAATTTTCTGCTTCATTTCTGCATCGTGGGCACATAGCCTAAGGCTAAGTGCCCACGTAGCGTTTTTCAAACGTATATGCTGCGGAATTTCCGCAGCATAAACGCTTGTTAAACGCTAGGTAATCCGCCCCCCATGGTCCCCAAGGGGATTCCGCAAGTTCTATGCCCATGCTGCTTTTTTTTCCGCAGCGTTTATGCTGCGCTCAAAAATCCGCAGCATGTCCGTTAATTTTGCGGAAGCGCAGCGTAATCACCGCCATTGACTTGCATTGAGACGCATAGAAACCGCGACTGTACATTTGTACTCACGGATTATATGCGTTTCAATGTGCGGATGGTACCCAGTTCTGGAGGAGAGGAGACTCTCATCCAGACCTGGGTACCATTGTACCTGTAAAAAAAAAATAAAATAAAAAATAAAGTTTATATTCACCTTCCAACGGCCCCCGGTCTCCTTCCCTGTGCGTGCGGGCAGGACTGAAGGACCTGCGGTGACGTCACAGTCATGTGACCGCAGGCCCTTCAGTGTAGTGTCCCGCGATATCCCGGCAGCCAGGAACAAGCGCAGCAACACACGCCGGGCCATCGGAAGGTAAGTATAGGTTTATGTTTTATTTTTAAACATTCTTACGGTCACACTATATAAATCCATGCTGTTTGCATGGATTTATATAGTGTGACCTAGTTGTCAAGCACTTTCCAAGTGATGCTAAAATCGCCTGGAAAGCGCTTGTCAATCCGCATGCGGAAATGCATGTGAAGAACGCTTCAAATCCGTATGTATTTGGCAGGAAAAATGCATGCACAATCAGCATGCGTTTTTTCTGCCAGGGAGATGCAGAAAAGCTGCAGAAATTTTCTGCTTCATTTCTGCATTGTGGGCACATAGCCTAAGTGTACACAATATTAATTTAATTGTGTATGACCCTTTGCATATTGATTCAAATAGGCTAGCCATGTCAACAGGGATGGATTACCATTGGTGCAACATGTGCACTCACACAGAGGCCCTAGTAGTGCGGGGGCCGCATTATGATGAGCTATTGGATTGCGAAGACCCCATATATTGTTCTCGAACAGGGGTCTTCCACGGTCTGTGTCCACTCCTGCATGTAAAAGTATTTCTGGACTTGCCTGTGAAAGAGCTACCGGTGTGCAGAATTATTAGTCAAGTTGTATTTTAGAGGATTATTTTTATTATTGATCAACAATTATGTTCTCAATCAACCCAAAAGACTCATAAATATCCAAGCTTAATATTTTTGGAAGTTGGAGTGGGTTTTTTTTTAGATTTGGCTATCTTAGGAGGATATCTGTTTGTGCATGTAACTATTACTGTGCAGAATTATTGGGCAACTTAATAAAAACCAAATATAATCCCATCTCACTTGTTTATTTTCACCAGGTAAACCAATATTAGCGCACAAAATTTAGAAATAAACATTTCTGACATGCAAAAACAAAAAAAAATAGTGATCAATATAGCCACCTTTCTTTATGATGACACTCAACAGCCTTCCATCCATAGATTCTGTCAGTTGCTTGATCTGTTTTCGATCAACATTGCGTGCAGCAGCCACCACAGCCTCCCAGACACTGTTCTGAGAGGTGTACTGATTTCCCTCCATGTAGATCTCACATTTTATGATGGACCACAGGTTCTCTATGGGGTTCAGATCTGGTGAACAAGGGGGCCATGTCATTATTTTTTCTTCTTTTAGACCTTTACTGGCCAGCCACACCGTGGAGTAGTTGGATGCATGTGATGGAGAATTGTCCTGCATGAAAATCATGTTTTTCTTGAACGATACCGACTTCTTCCTGTACCACTGCTTAAAGAAGTTGTCGTCCAGAAACTGGAAGTAGGTCTGGGAGTTGAGCTTCACTCCATCCTCAACCCGAAAAGGTCCCACAAGTTCATCTTTGATACCAGCCCATACCAGTACCCCACCTCCACCTTGCTGGCATCTGAGTCGGAGTGGAGCTCTCTGCCCTTTACTGATCCAGCCTCTGGCCCATCCATCTGGCCCATCAAGAGTCACTCTCATTTCATCAGTCCATAAAACCTTTGAAAAATCAGTCTTCAGATATTTCTTGGTCCATTCTTGACGTTTTATGTTATGTTTCGTGTTCAAAGATGGTCGTTTTTCAGCCTTCCTTACCTTGGCCATGTCCCTGAGTATCGCACACCTTGGGCTTTTTGATACTCCAGTAACGTTGCAGCTTTGAAATATAGCAAAACTGGTGGCGAATGGCATCTTGGCAGCTTCACGCTTGATTTTCCTCAATTCATGGACCGTTATTTTGCGCCTTTTTTGGCCAACACTCTTCTTGCGACCCTGTTGGCTATTTGCCATCAAATACTTGATTGTTCGGTGATCACGCTTCAAAAGTTTGGAAATTTCAAGACTGCTGCATCCCTCTGCAAGACATCTCACACTTTTGGACTTTTCAGAGCCCGTCAAATCTCTCTTCTGACCCATTTTGCCGAAGGAAAGGAAGTTTCCTAATAATTAAGTACACCTTATATAGGGTGTTGATGTCATTAGTCAACACCCCTCCTCATTACAGAGATGCACATCACCAGATTTACTTAATTGGTAGTTGGCTCTCAAGCCTATGCAGCTTGGAGTAGGACAACATGTATAAAAAGTATCAAAGTGATCAAAATACTCATTTGCCTAATAATTCTGCGCGCAGTGTATATGTAAATATAAATAGTTTGAGGTGTAAAGTCCTGTTGACAGATTTCCTTAACCGCTTCCCGATCGCCCACTGTACATAAACGTCCGCGCTGCCTGGGCTCTGTGCAGCGCGGATGTTTAAAAACGGTGGGTGGTCTCGCAGCGCTCAGGACCCCCAGGGTCTTGCAAGCGCTGCGAGAGCGGTGCAGAGCGTTAGCTCTGACAGGGAACATCATCGGGACCTGATTGGATCAGGTCCCAGTGATGTTAACCCTTTGCTGTCTTCTATATGCCGCGATCTATAGTGATCGCGGCATATAGAAGACAGCAGGAGGAGAGGGGGTGGTATACTTACCTCTCCGAAGACCCCTGATACCTTCAAGGACCTTGGGTTGCTATGGCAGCTGGAGGTCACATGACCGCCTCCAGCACTGCCATATATGGTGTCCTTCCAGCGTCAGCCTGCAGCCTGCAGCTGAAGCCTGGCAGGACACACTGACTGTGTGAAGATCGCATGTAATGTAATATGTCTATTACATTACATGAGATCAGCGATCAGAAAAATAAAAATTAATGTCCCATACAGGACTAAGTAAAAATGTAAAAAAAAAATTTTTTAAGCAGCTAAAAAAAAAAAAAAAAAAAATCCAAAATAAATTAAAATAAATAAATAAAATATTAAACCGATAAATCCGTATATTTATGCAAAAATAAAAAAAGTACACATTTGGTATCGCCGCGTCCGAAACAACCTGAGCTATAAAATTGTCACACTAATTAACTCCTTCTGTGCACACCGTAATAAAAATAAATAAAAAACGGAGCAAAAACTATGCTTTTTCCTCATATCGCCAAACAAAAAGTGGAAAAAAATGCGATCAAAAAGCAAAATGGAAATAAAAATGGTACCGCTGAAAATGTCATCTTGTTCCGCAAAAAAAAAAGCCACCACACAGCTCCATCAGCCAAAAAATAAAAAAGTTATAGCGCTCAGAATAAAGCAATGCAAAAAAAATATTTTTTTCTATAAAATTGTTTTATTGTGTAAAAGCGCCAAAACATTAAAAAAAATACAGTAAGTGTAGTATCGCTGTAAACGTACTGACCCGAAGAATAACGCTGCCTGATTACTTTTACCACATGCAGAACGGCATAAAAAAAAACACAAAAAAAACAATTCCTGAATTGTTTGTTTTTGTTAATTTTACCTCCCAAAAAACGAAATAGAAAGCGATCAAAAAATGTCACGTACCCAAAAATGGTACCAATAAAAAGGTCAACTCGTCCCGCAAAAAAGCAAGCCGTCACATGACTCTGTCGGTCGAAATATGGAAAAATTATAGCTCTCAAAATATGGCGATGCAAAAACTAGATTTTGCAAAAAAAGCGTCTTTTAGTGTGTGACAGCTGTCAGTCATAAAAACCCGATATAAATCTGGTATCTCTGTAATCGCACCGACCTGAAGAAAAATGTAATCACATCACTTATACCGCACGAGGAACGGCGTAAAAAATAAATAAAACCAATTCTTCACCTGCTACTGATTTGTTTATTATGTCTCCCAAAGATCGCAGTAAGGCTCTGCTCACATTTATCCTGCGCTCTGCGCTGAGCACTTAAGCCAGAGTTTCCGCGTAAATCTCTGAAATACGTGATTCAGACGGAACCCATGACGGAAGATTCCCTGTAATGAAGCAGATATAGGCCACTGTGAATGCCGTCTAGCCTGTGATCCCACGGTGTCATTTGTTTTAGGAGTGCATAAAAGTGCGGTTGGCCACAGTTTTGTGCACTTCTGAAAAAAAGGACACCGCTAAACAGAGGCCAGACGGAGTCCAGAGTAACTCTGCTGCCTCATTACAGTGAATGGATCCCGCAGGGGTTTCATCTGAATTACATCACTTGGAAATTTAGATGGAAACCCCGATGTAAGTGCTCAGCCTAGAGCGCCGGATAAATGTTACGTAAAATGTTCCAAATAAAAGCTTCAACTCAGTCCTCAAAAAAAGCTAGTCCCCACTCAGGTCCGTCATCTGTTAAAAATATTGCAAGTTACTGGTAGCAGAAAGGCTCTGGAAAAGCGAAATGGCCCTTGCCCCCCAAAAGAAATTCAGAAAATTTTGTGCTCCCAAATCCAAATGCCTATTCTACAATAATTTGTACTCCAACTGTCAAATAGCGCTCCGTCCCCCCAGATCTCGCCGTATGGCTAAGCGGTACGATACAGCCACATATGGGGTATTGACACTTTTAGAAGAAATTGTGTGACACATTTCGGCACCATTTTTACCCTTTGCCCTGTGTGAAAATGTAAAATCTGAGGGTAAAACATTTTTTTGTGGTAAAAATATAATTATGCTTTTTTCACTGCCCAATGGTATAAATTTAAAAATTAAAAAATACTCACTACTTCCCTAGATGAATTCCTTGAGAGGTGTAGTTTACAAAATGGGGTCACTTGTGGGGGTTTCTGCTGTTTCGGCATGTCAGCGACTCTTCAAATGTGACATGGTGTCTGCTGCCTATCCCAGCCAACATAGCGCTCCTTTCTCTTCCGAACCCTGCCGTACACCAAAGCAGTGGTTTTCCCCCACATATGGGGTATCGGCGTACTCAGGAGAAATTGCACAACAAATTTCATGGTGCAATTTCTCCTGTTACCCTTATGACAATGCAAAATTAGGGAATGAAAAACATTTTTTGTGGGAAAAATGTGAAAATTGTATTTTTATGGCTCAATATTATAAACTTCTGTGAAGCACCTGGGGGTGCAAGGTGCTCACCTCACATCTAGATAAGTTCCCTAAGGGGTCTAGTTTCTAAAATGGTGTCACTTGTGGGGGGTTTCCACTGTTTAGGCACATTAGGGGCCCCCCAAATGCAACATGGCGTCCGCTAATTATTCAAACAAATTTTACATTCAAAAAGTCAAATGGCGCTCCTTCCCTTCCGGACCCTGCCGTGCGCCCAAACAGTGGTTTGCCTCCACATATGGGGTATCAGCGTGTTCAGGAGAAATTGCACAACAAACTTCATGGTGCAATTTATCCTATTACCCTTATGATAATGCAAAATTAAGGGATGAAAAACGTTTTTGTAGGAAAAATGTGAAAATGTTATTTTTACAGCTCAATATTATAAACTTCTGTGAAGCACCTTGGGGTTCAAGGTGCTCACCACACATCTAGATAAGTTCCCTAAGGGGTCTAGTTTCCCAAACGGTGTCACTTGTGGGGGGTTTCCACTGTTTAGGCACATTAGGGGCCCCCCAAATGCAACATGGCGTCCGCTAATTATTCAAACAAATTTTACATTCAAAAAGTCAAATGGCGCTCCTTCCCTTCCGAACCCTGCCGTGCGCCCAAACAGTGGTTTTCCCTCACATATGGGGTATCCGCGCGCTCAAGAGAAATTGCACAAAAAATTTTGGGGTCCATTTTTTCCTGTTACCCCTGTGAAAATAAAAAAAATTGGGTCTAAAGTAACATTTTTGTGAAAAAAGTTAAATGTTAATTTTTTCCTTCCACATTCCAAAAATTCCTGTGAAGCACCTGAGGGGGTGAATAAACTTCTTGAATGTGGTTTTGAGCACCTTGAGGGGTGCAGTTTCTAGAATGGTTGTCACTTTTGGGTATTTTCTGTCATAAAGACCCCTCAAAGTGACTTCAAATATGATGTGGTCCCTAAAAAAATGTTTTTGTAAATTTTGTTGGAAAAATGAGAAATCGCTGGTCAACTTTTAACCCTTATAGCTCCCTAACAAAAAAAAATGTTGGTTCCAAAATTGTGCTGATGTAAAGTAGACATGTGGGAAATGTTATTTATTAACTATTTTGTGTGACATATCTCTCTGATTTAAGGGCATGAAAATTCAAAGTTTGAAAATTGCAAAATTTTCAAAATTTTTGCCAAATTTCTGATTTTTTCACAAATAAACGCAAGTGATATCGAAGAAATGTTACCACAATCATGAAGTACAATATGTCACGAAAAAACAATCTCAGAATCAGGGGAATCTATTGAAGCGTTCCAGAGTAATTACTTCATAAAGTGACAGTGGTCAGAATTGAAAAAATTGGCCCGGTCACGAAGGCAAAAGCAGGCTCTGGCGCGAAGTGGTTAAACTGTAAAAGAGAAATTCATACAAAAACCTTGACAAAGTCTACTTTACATCTCCCTTTCATGTAAACTAACTAGTTAAAGGGGTGGTCCAAATGCAAAGCATTTTTTCTCTATCTATTTAGTCCCATAATCAATTCCCTAACTACATTAACAACTTTTTTATTTTAATTTTCTACTTCCTGTCTGATGACCATTCAATTAAGTATCTTAGTGCATGCTTGGATACTCATACAAAGCATCATAAGAGGGCAGAGGCTGCGGTCATTGTCAAGGCCCCTGCCCCCTCCTTGAAATCAAGCTTCATCGGTGACACTTGTTTCGGGGGCTGTGCTGTCCCTGCTGCCTCCCTTGTGCAGTGTCTCCCCCAGTGCCCTGCGATGAGCATGGCGTCCAGTCTGTTGTCTGCTTAGGTGAATAGTAGTAAGCTGGCAGAATCTCAAAGAAAGTGCTCTGGTCAGATGAGACCAAAGTAGAACTGCTTGGGCTAAATGCAAAATGCTATTTGTGGCGGAAAACTGTTACTCAGGGCCAGCTCCAGGTATTCATGGGCTCCGGGTGAAAGTCTCAGTGGGCCCCTTTAACACATACCACGATTTATGATGCCCAGATACGGGAAAGAAATATAAGTCTAGTGCAATGCCGAAGATTTCACTTCTGACAGTACATAAGTGATATCCTGTAAATTCTATAATAGCTCAGAAACCGGCGAATCCTCCCAGCGCACAGTGCATGTCCTGGGGAGATACTAAAGTTTTCATTTTAGACCAGACAGTATAGTCCTCCATACAGTATTATTGGCACCACATAGTCCTCCATACAGTATTATGGGCACCACATAGTCCTCCATACAGTATTATGGGCACCACATAGTCCTCCATACAGTATTATGGGCACCACATAGTCCCCCGTACAGCATTTTGGGCACCACCTAGTCCCCCGTACAGCATTATGGGCACCACATAGTCCTCCATACAGTATTATTAGCACCACATAGTCCTCCAATACAGTATTATGGGCACCACATAGTCCTCCATACAGTATTATTGGCACCACATAGTCCTCCAATACAGTATTATGGGCACCACATAGTCCTCCATACTGTATTATGGGCACCACATAGTCCCCCGTACAGCATTTTGGGCACCACCTAGTCCCCCGTACAGCATTATGGGCACCACATAGTCCTCCATACAGTATTATTGGCACCGCATAGTCCTCCAATACAGTATTATGGGCACCACATAGTCCTCCAATACAGTATTATGGGCACCACCTAGTCCTCCATACAGTATTATGGGCACCACATAGTCCCCCATGCAGCATTTTGGGCACCACCTAGTCCTCAATACAGCATTATGGGCACCACCTAGTCCTCAATACAGCATTATGGGCGCCACCTAGTCCTCCATACAGCATTATGGGCACCACCTAGTCCTCAATACAGCATTATGGGCACTACCTAGTCCTCCATACAGCATTATGGGCACCACCTAGTCCTCCATACAGCATTATGGGCACCACCTAGTCCTCCATACAGCATTATGGGTACCACCTAGTCCTCCAACACAGTATTATGGGCACCACCTAGTCCTCCAACACAGTATGAGGGGCACCACCTAGTCCTCCATACAGTATGATGGGCACCACCTAGTCCTCCATACAGTATGATGGGCACCACATAGTCCTCCATACATTATTATGGGCACCACATAGTCCTCCAATACAGTATTATGGGCACCACATAGTCCTCTATACAACATTATGGGCACCACGTAGTCCTCCATACAACATTATGGGCACCACGTAGTCCTCAATACAACATTATGGGCACCACGTAGTCCTCCATGCAGCATTATGGGCACCACCTTGTCCTCCATGCAGCATTATGGGCACCACCTTGTCCTCCATGCGGCATTATGGGCACCACCTTGTCCTCCATGCAGCATTATGGGCACCACCTAGTCCCCCATGCAGTATTATGGCCACCACCTAGTCCTCCAATACAGCATTATGGGCACCACCCTGTCCTCCATGCAGCATTATAGGCACCACCTAGTCCTCCATGCAGCATTATGGGCACCACCTAGTCCCCCATGCAGTATTATGGCCACCACCTAGTCCTCCAATACAGCATTATGGCCACCACATAGTCCTCCATACAGCATTATGGCCACCACCTAGTCCTCCATACAGCATTATGGCCACCACCTAGTCCTCCATACAGCATTATGGCCACCACCTAGTCCTCCATACAGCATTATGGGCACTACCTAGTCCTCCATACAGCATTATGGGCACCACCTAGTCCTCCATACAGCATTATGGGCACCACCTAGTCCTCCATACAGCATTATGGGCACCACCTAGTCCTCCATACAGCATTATGGGCACCACCTAGTCCTCAATACAGCATTATGGGCACCACCTAGTCCTCAATACAGCATTATGGGCACCACCTAGTCCTCAATACAGCATTATGGGCACCACCTAGTCCTCAATACAGCATTATGGGCACCACCTAGTCCTCAATACAGCATTATGGGCACCACCTAGTCCTCAATACAGCATTATGGGCACCACCTAGTCTTCCATACAGTATTATGGGCACCACCTAGTCTTCCATACAGTATAATGGACCCCATATGTTGCTCCATACAGTATAATGGACCCCATATGTTGCTCCATACAGTATAATGGGCCCCATATAGTATTATGTAGCCTCCAAATAATATAATGTAGCCCCCAAACAGTATAATGCAGACACACATAATATAATGTAGCCCCCGTACAATATAATGCATACCCCCCCATATAATATAATTTAGCCCCCATATAATGTAGGCCCCATACAATACTACCACCCTGCTCCAGTCTCTGGAGCGTGCATCAGCAACCCCACTGCCCTGCACAGCGTGGTGTGAGATAGACTACTGCTTCAGAGGCTGAAGGGGAATGATGGGAGAGGGAGCGTCACATGACGCTCTCTTCCATCATTGCTTTTAACTGTATCTGAATGTGCGATGCGGGGGAGGAAGGGGGCATCCCTGTCAATGGGCCCCCCTGACTCATGGGCCATAGCGCCTCGTCGTGCGCCACTGGGAGCATTGGGGCCCCTAGGCAAATGCTTAGTCTGCCTGCCCCTAATACTGGCCCTGCTCTCATCTTGTCTGTAGAGAGTACAAGAGGATGCTGTAACAATCAGGCTGTGTCTGACACACAATACCTGACAGGGGATTTGATATGTTTGTTTTTAGTGAATTGTATTGCCTATAATTAACTATTTGGAAGCATCTTTTCGCTGAATTCTCTGTATTGTGTAGTTCTTTTGTTAATACTCCTGTAGGAATAAATTGACATTCCTTCTGCCCAAGGGATGACATTGTCCAATCATCACTGGCAGTAACAGACTGTGTGGAGACATTTCCTATTGATAAGAGGAATGGTAACATCAAGTCCCTTTGTCAATTATGCTGGGGCTACACAAAGACAATCTGCAGAGCTACTGATTTGATTTTTTGATGGAGTGACAGCAGATGTCTACAAAACTGCCCACAGCTCAATATATAGCTGCATGCAATTACAATTAACCCTTTAATGGCACATCCTAGTTAGGATACTTTGATGCATTATTCAAATCTTGCATCAGTCACTTAACAAAACAATAACTTTGGAATACATTAACCCAATAAGTTAACAGCAAATTTAAATTTTTGCATTTTGATTTCTTTAAGCAGATTTTCAAAGAGCTTTAAGTTTATTTTTCCATCAACATAGCCGAATGTGGACTTGTTTTTTGAGGGACAACTTAAGCTGTTCCCACGATGAGCTTTTGATGTTGCAGAGTTTCTGCACCATTTCTGCATCTATTATTTAAATTAGGTTACTTGCATTTTTTATTGCGGTTTTGTGTGCTTTTTAATATGTGTTTTTATCGTGTTTTTTACTCTGAAGTTTTTGTCTCTTGTTTGTTGTCATCCTTAAAATAAAGCTGCTTTGTTTTTTATACTTACTGGAATTTTGCTCCGCCAAAACTTTACTGATATACTTAGGTGCGGATTACATGCGTTTTTGATGTGTTTCCACTTTGGAAATGGAATGAAAATGCATGTGCCTTTATTACCTTTCTAATTTCTGCTTGAGATGCAAGTCTATGGGGAAATTCCACACAGAAAATTTGGCGTGCCCGCGAGAGAAACTGACATGTTGGGGATTTAGAACACACACTGCTGACGAGTTTACGCTGTGTCATAAAGAAGCCATGGCGCTTTACATGTGAAAAACGGGTATACATCGAAAAAAACAATTACAATAATCTTGAACAAAATGTGACAGCGACTCGTAAAGGAGAGGACCCTGCACGCGAGGGCTCACAGTCTACAAAGGATGGGTGAGGATAGAGCTGGTTGTGCAGCTCTATGGTGGAGTGAGGGTTACTGCAGGTTGTATGCTTGTCGGAAGCGGTGGGTCTTCAGGTGCCTTTTGAAGGTTTCAACAGTAGGCAAGCATCAGAAAAATTATAATAGAGAGTTCCAGAGAAGGGGGGATGCACGGGAGTCATCTTGTATGTGATTGTGGGAAGAGGAGATAAGAGGGGAGTAAAGAAGGAAATCTTGTGAGGATCGGAGGTTGCGTACAGGTAAGTACCGGGAGACTAGGTCACAGATGTCTGGAAGAGGCAGGTTGTGGATGGCTTTGCATGTCAAGGTTAGGGTTTTGAACTGGAGTCTCTTGGCAATGGGGAGCCAGTGAAGGGATTGTCAGAGAGGAGAGGCCAGGGAATATCGAGGGATACAGGTGGATTAGTTGGGCAACGGAAGTGGAAGACTAAGCAGTGGACGATGAAGTCACTGACCCAACCTGGCAAGGGGGCATGCAGAGCGAGGATAGCAGCACACAGGGAGAGGGAGGCATAGCACCACAAAAGGCAGGAGCAAGCCATGTGGTGGCCACAGACACAAGGTGGGCAACTGCTCCCAGGAACACCAACATGACGTAAGTTGCCAGTACAACTGTT
The DNA here is from genome assembly GCF_046119375.1 of Phyllobates terribilis. Lineage (NCBI taxonomy): Eukaryota > Metazoa > Chordata > Amphibia > Anura > Dendrobatidae > Phyllobates > Phyllobates terribilis. The sequence goes on from NW_027362782.1 coordinate 10,364,469, forward strand.
AGGTCTTCCCAAGTCTGGTTCTTTTTTAAAGAATGTTTAGATAACCCCAAAAAGGCTATTTGCAACATCTGCCAGGCCAGCATCAGCAAGAGCACCAAAACTATTAGCCTGACCACCACCACCAGCATGCTCAGGCATATGACAGCAAAGCACCTGACTAGCTGGGCCAAACACCAAGGTCCAGAAACAGTGTCTGCAGGGGACACTACTGCCTCTTACGCTGTTGTGCGTGCATGCCAATCCCCTGTCCATGTCTCATGTGAAGATGACTTCCGCCCTGCATCTGTCATTGCAGACTTGCTACCATCACCGTCCACGTCCTTGTTCCTTCGCAGTGTTCAGTTGTCCCTACCCCAGTCCTTGGAATGCAAGCACAAGTATGCAGCCAATCACCAACCCACAGGCCGCAATAGTAAATTACCACATTTCTGGACTGCTTGCTTGCACTTGAAATGTTGCCTTTTAGGCTCGTGGAGGCGGAAGCTTTCTACAACCTCATGGCTGCAGCCAGGTGTCAATACTCAATCCCCAGCCACCACTATTGCTCCTGGTGTTGTCTCTGCCTTCCACAAGCACAGGTCCCAGAACATTGCCCGTGCCCTCCCCAGTGCACTTAGTGGGAAGGATTGCCTAACGACAAGCACGTGGACAAGTGAATGTGGCCAGGGATGGTACATCACACTGACGCATCATTGGGTTAATATTAAGAAATCCAGGACCCAGTGGGACCCTGGGACGGAATAAGTCTTCCCGATGCAGAGGATTGCGGACCCTGGATCAATCAAGCTTTAAGACCACAATGTTCACAAGGTAGACAGCAGCAGTGTTTGATCTTCTACTCAACGAGCAAATTATTCATGATGAATCATCCATATCCTTAGCTTTGTGTTACTTGGAATGCAAGTGCAAGTATTCAGCCACCCACCCACCCACAGGCCACAATTGTAAACTGACACATTTCTGGACTACTGCTTGCACTTGAAATGTTGCCTTTTAGGTGAGAAAAGGTTGAATTCTGGAGATGTTCATGTCACCTGCACCTTAAAAACGAGTGAGTGATTTTCCAATTAAATAAAGGAAAGTGTGTTACATATGACTCCGAGACAGCAGGCATGCCAAGTGGGAGTTATGGTGGCACCACCTAAATGAAATTGCAAAGTCAGATATAGGTAGGTTCGTAAAAGTCATGTAAAGGAAAGGTAGGTTAGTAAAAGTCAGGTATAGGTAGTTTAGTAGAGGGAGGAAACGGAAGGAGTTCATTTTTGGAGATATTCAGGCTCTTGTTGAAAAATTCTAACAAAAAAAAATTCCCATCTGTAAAGCTGGCCACAGAGGTCACAGACAGTTAATTAGACAACCAAGGAGTACAAGCAAGGGAGACACAAACCAGATGAGGCAGAGGCAGGAGAATGCTGCCAAAGGTCTGGGACAGTTTTCTCAGACCCTCAAAGCGCCCAGGCCCTGATCCACGGGATACTCTGACAAGGTGGGAAAAATTTTGGAAGATGCTGAAGGACTACCTTGGTGACTGTACCAGCGTCCTCCATGATGGAGCACTGGGGTCCTGGGTTTAAATCCCACAAAGGACAACATCTGCAAAGATTTTGTATGTTCTCCCCATGTTTATGTGGGTTTTCCCTTCAGTAAAAAAGCAGCCATAGAGTATCCAGGAACCTTCACACTTTCTTAGCCAGGGCTTCTTCTCGGCAGGGTTGGACGGGCTTCTCCATCAGGAGAGTTCATAGCGCAAACTTTACACCTGCTATGGGGCTTTTGAGCGGGGGAGAAAGGTGGGCCCTCAGAATCAAATCCTCTGGTGGACCCAATGTTCTTCAGTCTGACACTGCTTCTTGGTGAGAGTTGTATTTCACCACAGCCATATTCTTTAGCTCAGTGAAAGGATAGAGGGAAACCGTATCTACTCCGGCTGTAATTTCTCCCTGGAAGTCCTCGAATGCAGCTTGTTGCATAAGCAATGACAACCCATCCAACATCAGCTCACACTTCTTTGTGGTGCTTCGACACACACAGATCTTTCTTTGCGCCTTGAATTTTATGACTACAGAGTTGGCCAATGGCCTAATCTGCAATGCAGTTTGAGAAAAAACATGCATAAACATGTCCGATACACAGTAAAAAAGCAGCCATAGTCTCCGGGAATCTTCACACAGACTTTTCTTAGCCAGGGCTGCTTCTCGGAGAGAGTTGTATTTCACCACAGCCATATTATTTAGGTCGGATGAAAGGGCTGACATACAGGGAAACTGTATCTACTCCGGCTGTCATTTCTCCGCCACCAGGTTCTGGCCATTGTCACACATGACCATGCCTTGCTCTATGTTCAGCGGGGAGAGCCACAGATCTGCCTGCTGTGTTACTGCTCTCAACAACTCTGCAGCGGTGTGTGGTTTGTCATCTAAGCATTAAGCATATTATCTTCAGCACAGCCTGTTGCTGCTTGGCAAAGGCAGTGCTGCAGTGCTTCAAGCTTTTGGCTGTGGTCATTTCGGAGATGGAGGCCGAACAGGAGGAGGAGGTTGGTGCAGGAGCTGAACAATGTGATTATGACTCGCCCCCTGGGCCGCGTGAGGAACCCGGAACCGGGCCTCTTGTGGGATGCTGGGGGTTGTAGTCTCCGTGGCGGCGACCCGGTCCTGTGGCTCAGGGTGGTCAAACCAGTGGCAGGCTTATTAGTATTCTAATTGTCCGACTACGCCACCCGTGGATTGCGGTCAGTGGGGACCGCCGCTGCGATGCAGACCACCGAGGCCAATGCTGTATGCGCAGCCAAGTATGGGATGACTCCCCACGGGAGAAGCGCAGCCCCAGGGCAGTCAGTGCAGATGATGGTAGTGATGGTGCACGAGCGTCCCAGCACTGATAGTGCTGGTGCGGCAAAGAAGCACAGAGATGTGTGGTTGCAGTTTCCAATGCTTTACTCATAGTTCTTTACTGGTCCTAGTCTCTTCGGTACCAGCGGTGACTGCCCAAGCCGTGCTGCGTCCACCAGGCAAGGGGCTCGACCAACTCCCAGGCAATTCCAAAGCGTGGCACAGGGCTCCCTTCTCTTCCCTCTCTGGCCGTGCCCCACCAGTGACTCTGTTTGTCCGGCTGCCTCGGGCCTTCTCTTGGTATGCTGATCTCAGCGTCCCTGGCCCTATGTGGTGTGCCTTCCTGGTAGGTGTAGTGAGGGGTCGCACCGAGATATAGTCACGACCACCGGTCTTTGGCTGAGGATTAGTCGCCTCCACCAATTTGGGATCCGGTACCCTATTCTGCCAACCCGTCACCCGCAATCTCCTGGGCCTATGGGGTTCCTTCTTCTCTCTTGTCTCTGGGCCTCTCTTACCGTTCTGTTCCTTGCTTCCTTTCTCTTCTGTTTCTGTTCTCTCTGCTGTTTCTGGCCTCCACTCCAGGCCTGCCTCGTGGAGCTGGGCCCAGACTGAGCCACAGCTCCCTGTCAGCCCTCTCTGGCTGAACTCCTACTCTCACTCCTCTGACTAGACTAGACTAAACTAAGATGGTGCCCACCTTATATACCTCCCTCTATGTGTGAGCCCAGGTGACTAGCAACCAATGGGCTCCTACCTATGCCCAGAGACCCACCCCTATCTGCTCCTACACCACTGGGTTTTCCTCCCCCTCCCCACTCTAGCCAGGGACAGATGCTGTCGTGCCTGCACTTCTGTCTAGTGGGAGCACCGTTGAGCTGTCCCTCGGAAATGGGGTGTGTGTGGTGCATGCAGCTTACTGAGTCCTGGTCCACACTCCATCCTTACCCGGGAGTGGAATATCACACCTCTGGTTTGAGGTGCAATACCCCTGTAGCAGCCGAGCCCTCAGGGTGCTACAATTACATTGAGGTTACATTGGTGAGTCTGGTTTTTAGACTAAAGAAAGATCCTACTGTGTTTTTATTTTTTTTTTATTTTTTTACGTCTGTACAAATGTGTATTGGAGTGCGTCCTAATTTTTGGCAGCCCTTGAAATTACTGCTTATGCAATAACTGTATAGGATACCCACTCCTTAATAATGGGAAGTACAATTCAAATAGATTATATATTCTAGAATATGATGTGTTCAATATTTTCCCCGTTCACTACAAATTTGTGGATTTTTATCGCTGTAATATGGGATCACGTCTGATGATGGAAAAGATCTGGCTGTATTCTGCAGTGCTAACAAGCAAATGGAGCAGTAAAATGATGTACTCTGGATTGCTTTTTAAGCAAATAATCAGGATTCAGGTAAAAAAGAGTCCTGGCCCATGATATCTGGGGCTATGTCTACGGATATCTGTAATAGCAAAAACAGACAATGTGCAATGGACCCTCTTGTGCTGTATACACTGCCAAAAACCTAACCTGCCTAACTCCTGCCATCACCACTGAATATATGCAGCTAGATTAGTCCTCAGAAGGACTGTTAGTTCAGATGGATATATATCTTGCTTTAGAATACCTATATCTAACTATTACACCGCAAATTCTGTCCCTAGCTCAGCAGCATCTCTCGCTACTCTGCCTGTTTCCGGTTTAGACTGTGACAAGCATAGCGGCACCAAGTCTTGTATAGACCCAATGATGCTGTGCGGCCAGCAAATCTCTGTAATGCCACAACCAACATGGCTACGGCATTACAGTGCATGGCAAGCAATCCCTGCATGTTCATTGGCTCTCTAAAGAGGATGAACATGGAAGTGGGGACTCGAGCTCCCACCCAAGCAACCCGAAATACTTGCTGAGTGTCAAGCACAGTGATGCTCGGACGAGTACCGAGCAGTGGCGAGCAGGCTCGCTCATCACTAGTGGAGAGCTAACATTTTTTATTAATACTATTTGGGGTTAAATACTATGATCACTTTTAGGCAGTATTCACTAATTCAGTATTTGGTCAGTATTTTAAATCAGTATTTGTAAGCCAAAACCAGAAGAGGGTGAAAAATGCAAATGTATTTTTGTAGTTGATGAGGGTTGCGCACATGCCAGGAGGCATTTTGGTCCACTCCTCTTTGCAGATCATCTCTAAACCATTCAGATTTTGTAGCTGTCGCTTGGCAACTCGGAACTTCAACGCCCTCCGTAAGTTTTCTATGGGATTAAGATCTGGCGACTGGCTAGGCCACTCCATGACCTTTATGTGCTTCTTTTTGAGCCACTCCTTTGTTGCCTTGGCTGTATGTTTTGGGTTATTGTCTTGCTGAAAGAAACAGCCACGACCCATTTAATGTCCTGGCGAGAGAGAAGGAGGTTGTCACTCAGGATTTTGCGGTGCATGTGACGCTCCCCCTGGGCCATGGGGTACTTGGTAGCCGGGCCGGTCGATGCTGGGGAATGTCACGGTGGCAGTGACCCGGTCTGTGACCCAGGGCGGTCAATTAAAGGGGAAAAGTGAAAAGGGGAATGAAGTTTTTATATATAATGTCTGTGACGCCACCTGTGGTATGCGTCAAAAAGGGGCCCGCGCTGCGTTGAAGATCCTCTGGAGCTGGTGGTGACGCAGCAGAGTTGGTTCAGCTCTCCACAGGCAGAGCTTACCACCAGGGCAGGATATAGTGATGCTATGAGTTAGATGTTGCTGGTGCAGTGTATTGCTGGTGATGACGCAGATAATGACCAGTCCACAGCTTAATAGCTGTTTCCTCTTATCTTTACTTGCGGTTGTTAGGCAAATCAGGTCACGGGTTCTAGCTGGTAGTGGAGGTCCGGATGACCTGGAAGCAAGTTGGGGATCCACCTCTCCAGGTGAAGCTGTAGGCCTCCCCTCTGCGCTAATCTCTTTGGCCCTGCTGCTTGTAGCTATGCTGTGGCCCTCGTCCCTGAATAAAACGTCTTTCTCCTCACCCGTATGGCAGTCAGCTTGGGCCTTCCTTATGTGTCGCTCCCACGTGGCGGTGCTGGGCCCTATGTGCTGCTGAGCCTCCGGGCATCTGATGGGGCCAGGAGACCTGCAGTCTCCTGCCCTCCGGTTTCTGCTGCTGGGCCTTGAGTGCTCCACAACCTCGGACTCCAGTGTCCAGTTCTTCTGCGCTTCCCTCTCTGGGGTGAGCTGGCTTACAGCTCCACTCCCCAGGTCTTTCCTCATCGCTGTCCTGTCTTCAACTCCTCTCAACTAACTCTCACTCTTTGTAACCCGGCCTCCAGATTCCAGGTCTGGAGCCAGGAAAGTGTTGTATGCTGGTAAACCTGATTAGGGGACCCCTCCTTGCTTTCAGGCATGGCATCACCCCTTGTGAAGGGGGCAATGCCACTGTGGCAACCGGACCCCTTGGGTGCCACACATGGCTCCATCCATTCTCCCATTGATGCGGTGAAGTAGTCCTGTGCCCTTAGCAGAGAAACACCCCCAAAACACAAGGTTTCCACCTCCATGCTTGACAGTGGGGATGGTGTTCTTTGGGTCATAGGCAGCATTTCTCTTCCTCCAAACACGGTGAGTTGAGTTAATGCCAAAGAGTTAAATTTTTGTCTCATCTGACCACAGCACCTTCTCCCAATAACTCACAGAATCCTCCAGGTGTTCATTGGCAAACTTCAGACGGGCCTGTACATGTGCTTTCTTGAGCAGGGGGACCTTGCGGGCACTGCAGGAGTTTAAACCTTTAAGGCATAATGTGTTACCAATGGTTTTCTTGGCGACTGTGGTCCCAGCTGCCTTAAGATCATTAACAAGTTCCACCCGTGTAGTTTTAGGCTGATCTCTCACCTTCCTCATGATCAAGGATACCCCACAAGGTGAGATTTTGCATGGTGCCCCAGATTGAGGTCAATTGACAGTTATTTTGTATTTCTTACTATTGCACCAACAGTTGTCTCCTTCTCAACCAGCGTCTTACTTATGGTTTTGTAGACCATTCCAGCTTTGTGCTGGTCTATGATCTTGTCCCTGACATCCTTAGAAATCTCTTTGATCTTGCCCATGTTGTAGAGGTTAGAGTATGACTAATTCATTGAGTCTGTGGACAGGAGTCCTTTATTTAGGTGACTATGTAAGACAGCTGTCTTTAATGCAGGTAACAAGTTGATTAGGAGCGTCTAACTGGTCTGTAGGAGCCAGAACTCATAATGGTTTGTAGAGGATCAAATACTTATTTCTCACTGCAAAATGCAAATAAATTTATCTAATTTATACAATCTGATTTTCTTGATGTTTTCTGGATATTCTATCTCTCAATGTTAAAATTCACCTACCCTTAAAATTAGAGACTGTTCATGTCTTTGTCAGTGGGCAAACTTACAAAAAATAGCAAGGGATCAAATAATTACACTGCTCAAAAAAATAAAGGGAGCACTCAAATAACACATCCTAGATCTGAATGAATGAAATATTCTCATTGAATACTTTGTTCTGTACAAAGTTGAATGTGCTGACAACAAAATCACACAAAAATCATCAATGGAAATCAAATTTATTAATCAATGGAGGCCTGGATTTGGAGTCACCCTCAAAATTAAAGTGGAAAAACACACTACAGGCTGATTCATCTTTGATGTAATGTCCTTAAAACAAGTCAAAATGAGGCTCAGTATTGTGTGTGGCCTCCACATGCCTGTATGACCTCCCTACAATGCCTGGGCATGCTCCTGATGAGGTTGCGGATGGTGTCCTCCCAGACCTGGACTAAAGCATCCGCCAACTCCTGGACAGTCTGTGGTGCAACGTGACGTTGGTGGATGGAGCGAGACATGATGTCCCAGATGTGCTCAATCGGATTCAGGTCTGGGGAACGGGCGGGCCAGTCCATAGCTTCAATGCCTTCATCTTGCAGGAACTGCTGACACACTCCAGCCACATGAGGTCTGGCATTGTCCTGCATTAGGAGGAGCCCAGGGCCAACCGCACCAGCACCAAGGATATTGCAGGCAGCACATCGCTCTCCACGGTGTCTCCAGACTCTATCAGGTCTGTCACATGTGCTCAATGTGAACCTGCTTTCATCTGTGAAGAGCACAGGGCGCCAGTGGTGACTTTGCCAATCCTGGTATTCTGTGGCAAATGCCAAGCATCCTGCACGGTGTTGGGCTGTGGGCACAACCCCCATCTGTGGACATCGGGCCTTATACCACCCTCATGGAGTCAGTTTCTAACCGTTTGTGCAGACACATGTGCTGGAGGTCATTTTGCAGGGCTGTGGCCGTGTTCCTCCTGTTCCGCTTTGCACAAAAGCGGAGGTAGCGGTACTGCTGCTGGGTTGTTGCCCTCCTACGGCCCCCTCCACGCCTCCTGGTGTACTGGCCCGTCTTCTGGTAGCGCCTCCAGCCTCTGGACACTACGCTGACAGACACAGCAAACCTTCTTGCCACAGCTTGCATTGATGTGCCTTCCTGGATGAGCTGCACTACCTGAGCAACTTCTGTGGGTTTTTGAGTCAGTCTCATGCTACCACGAGTGTGAAAGCACAACCAACATTCAAAAGTGACCAAAACATCAGCCAGAAAGCATTGGTCCTTGGATGTGGTCTGTGGTCCCCACCTGCAGAACCACTCCTTTATTGAGTGTATCTTGATAATTGCCAATGATTTCCATCTATTGTCTATTCCATTTGCACAACAGCATGTGAAATTGATTGTCAATCTGTGTTGCTTCCTAAGTGGACAGTTTGATTTCACAGAAGGTTGATTTACTTGGAGCTATGTTCTGTTGTTTTAAGTGTTCCCTTTATTTTTTGAGCAGTGTATTTACTTCACGTTTATAAAATATTTTTTTATTTTTGAAATTTCTTATTTTAAATCTCCCTTCTTTTCCCCAGTGAAAAATGTTTTGTTTATTCCTTTAACCCCTTCTCGATATGGCCGTTTTTTGCTTTAGTTTTTCCATTTTGTATTAAGAGACATAACTTTATAATTTTCCATCTACATAACTGTTTGAGGGCTCGTTTATTGCAAGACGAGTTATAATTTTGAATGACTCCATTCATTTTACCCATCAATGTATTTAAAGGGAAAAAAATTACGTTTGACCAAATGACATCCCACCTTTTCCCCTTCCTCTTCCTCACCACCATGTTTATTCTGGCCCTAACCTATCTCTTCAACCTATCGTCACAGGAGCTGTGCCCCCACAATCACCACCAGTAACTCGGCATGGCGATTGATTGGCAAAAGCATGGTCTAAAAGGCGTTCTGCCAGTGCAACGCTATGTTCCCAAGTTGAGATTTGGTGCATTTTTGACGCGTCTTTTTGCTGCCTCAAAAACTCTGATCAGCGTCTTACAGTTCTATCAAAGTGGATTGGATTCATAGAAATCTCCTGCCCACTGTGCATCTTGTTTTGCATAAACTTTTTTATTGAAAAAAAAGGTCATAATACAGTTAGAAAGAAACATGCAACAATTAACTTTCCATATACTTAAAGGCCAAAAGTATCTCTTAAATTAACACAACATTGTATAGAAATATATCACATAAATACAGACTTTCTTTAATATTTATAACATTTCAGCGAGGAAGAAAATATAGAAAAAGAGAGAGAAGGGGGGAGGGGGCAAAAAGGGATGACTGCGGATAAGAAAATCGCAAAATATTGAAATAAAAATATCACTCGTTGGATATTCAGCTCGATAGAATCTCTGAGAAATCGTCAGATTCTCTAAACATAATCCAACTCTGCCAGGTTCTAAAGAAACCGTCAGAATTATATTTACTATGTGCTGAGAGCCTCTCAATTCTTCATATGAAGTCCCTGCCATGACTAATGCAACCTCCTGCTCTGTGACTCCCTTCTAACACTCTTGCACCCCTACAATCTATCTTAAACGCCGCTGGCCGTCTAATCCACCTGTTCCACCGCTTTTTTCCCAGCCTCTCCCCAGCCAATCCCTGCACTGGCTCCCCATTGCCCAGGGACTCCAGTTGAAAACCCTAACTTTGGCATACAAAGCCATCCAAAACCAGTCTCCTCCATACATGCCAGTACTTACCTGAACGCAACCTCTGATCCTCACAAGATCTTCTCAACTTCCCTCTTATCTTCTCTCCTCTTATCTCCTCTTCCTACAATCGCATACATTTGTCCCGTGCATCTCCCATAGTCTGGAACTCTCTACCCACACTTAACAGACTCTCACCTACAATGGAAGCCTTCAAAAGGAACCTGAAGACCCACCTCTTCTGACAAGCGTACAACCTGCAGCAACCCTTGCTCCACTATACCGCTGCACAAACAGCTCTACCCTCACCTGCTGTATCCTCACCCATCCCTTGTAGAGTGTTTGTGATCCTTCGTGTGCAGGCACCTATCCCCTCCTGCACCAGTTGTTGATATTTTTTGTTCATGATTATGGTGCTTATAATAATAATAATAATAATAATTTTATTTATATAGAGCCAACATTTTCCGCAGCACTTTACAATTCAGACAATTTACAGACATTATCTTGTTGTTTGCTATGTATACTAGAGATGAGCGGTGTTCGACTAGAACTGTTCGCCAATCTCAAATTCGAGCTGTTTTGGGCGGTGTTCGAGTTGTTCGACGAACCTGAACGATTTGCAAAAAATTCGGCTGTTCGAGGTTATGTTCGATAACTGTTCGTGCACCAAAAGCGTGTCCTGCATGTCTGGCGCTATGTAGAGCACCAATCATGCAGGGATTGTCTGCCACTCACTGTAATGCCACAGCCATGGTGGTTGTGGCATTAGAGTGATTGCCCAAATCGATGGGAACTGTGCTCACAGTGAAACATGAAAAGCCGGCAATGCAGCAGTGGCGTACACCGGTACCCGACAATTTAGAACCGAAAGAATAGAGCTTCACACACAGATTAGATATATATGTGACTGACATGTTTCTATCTAAGAAGTACAGTGACAGTGTTGCTTACTGTACTTGTCATTTAGTGTAAAGGATTTATTAAAAAAAAATATTAGTGTTTTCATGCACCGTCTCTTTAAAAAAGCCGGCCGGCAATTCAGCAGCGGTACCCGACAATTTAGAATGGAAGGAATAGAGCATCACACATAGATTAGATAGATAGAAACATGTCAGTCACATATATATGAAATACAGTGACAGTGTTCATTAGTGTACTTGTCATTTAGTGTTAAAATAAAGGATTTATTTAAAAAAAAATTGGCGTGGGGTTCCCCGTAATTTTAGGCTCTAGCGGAGGTTAAGCAGATAGCTGGGGCAGATGTTTGAAGCCTGGGAAGGGGTAATACCCACGGAGCTTCCCAGGCTACTAATATCAGCCCCCAGCTGAATGCCTAGCCTTTACTAGCTATTAAAATGGGGGACCCCCCAAAAAATTGACGTGGGGTGGCCCCTATTTTAATAGCTAGCAAAGGCTAGGCAGACAGCTTGGGGCTGATATTAATAGCCTACGAAGGGTGCCATGAATATTGGCCCCCTCCCAGGCTAGAAACACCAGCCGTCAGCCGCCCCAGAAATGGCGCATCCATAGGATGCGCCAATTCTGGCACTTAGCCTCGCTCTTCCCACTGCCCTGTAGCAGTGGCAGTGGGGTAATAGGGCTGGGATTGATGTCAGCTTATAATGCCAGCTGACATCAAGCCCAGGTTAGTAATGGAGAGGCGTCTATAAGACACCCCCATTACTAACCCCATAGTCAAAGTTAAAAAAAACACAAACACCCAGAATAAAGTCCTTTAATTGAAATAAAGACACAATTCTTTATTGTTCTAAATTGAACCATACTTACCGTCACGCCCATTCCAGCTGAAGCCAACGATCTCCTGCAATAAAAGAAAAATAATAAAGCAACATCATCCTTACCTTTCCATGGTTCCCATGACAGCTTCAGCTCTGCTACATCGAGATGACAGGCTGGACCGCAGCAATTAAAAAAAATTGACGTGGGGCTTCGCACTATATTTGTGTCCAGCCAGGTACAGCAGGCAGGAACGGGCTGCCCCCAACCACCAGCTGCCTATTTGTACCTGGCGGACACAACAATATAGGGAAGGCCTTTTTTTCTTAATTATTTCATGAATTTCATGAAATAATTAAAAAAAAAAATACGTGGGGCTTCGCCCTATTTTTGTGTCTAGCCAGGTACAACTAGGCAGCTCGGGGCTGGAATCTGCAGCGCAGGGAGGCCCAAGCTTTCTGGGCCACCCCCGCTGCAAATTGCAGTCCGCAGCCACCCCGGAAAATGGCGCGTTCATAGAAGCGCCATCTTCTGGCGCTGTACCCAACTCATCCAGGGCCCTGGTGCTGTGGCTCACTGAGTAATAAAGGGGTTAGGGCCAGCTTGGTATTATCAGCTGGCCCTAAGCCCAAAATTCATGGGGTCACGCCAGTATTAGACATGACCGCCATGAATTTCTAGTAAAGTATTTAAAAAAAACACAACACCCAGAATAAAGTCCTTTAATTGAAATAAACACACAATTCTTTATTGTTCTAAATTAAACCATACTTACCATCACGCCCATTCCAGCTGAAGCCAACGATCTCCTGCAATAAAAGAAAAATAATAAACCAACATCATCCTTACCTTTCCATGGTTCCCATGACCGCTTCATCTCTGCTACATCGAGATGACTGGCTGGACCGCAGCAGAACGCTGCCATCCAGCCTGTCATCCCACAGACACTGAGAAGAGCAGGCTTGCTTGCGCTCCTCAGTGTCTCGCTGTGACGGCATCCAGATGAGCCGAGGTCATGTCCAATGAACTCTGCTCACCTCATGCACGTCACTGACAGCGTGGGAAAATTCTCACGCTGAAGCGCTGAGTGCAGGAGAATTTTCCCACGCTGTCAGTGACGTGCATGAGGTGAGCCGAGTTCATTGGACATGACCTCGGCTCATCTGGATGCCGTCACAGCGAGACACTGAGGAGCGAAGCAAGCCTGCTCTTCTCAGTGTCTGCGGGTTGACAGGCTGGATGGCAGCGTTCTGCTGCGGTCCAGCCTGTCATCTCGATGTAGCAGAGCTGGAGCTGTCCTGGGAACCATCGAAAGGTAAGGATGATGTTGGTTTATTATTTTATTTTTATTGCAGGAGATCATTGGCTTCAGCTGGAATGGGCGTGACGGTAAGTATGGTTTAATTTAGAACAATAAAGAATTGTGTGTTTATTTCAATTAAAGGACTTTATTCTGGGTGTTTGTGTTTTTTATAACTTTCACTATGGGGTTAGTAATGGGGGTGTCTTATAGACGCCTCTCCATTACTAACCTGGGCTTGATGTCAGCTGGCATTATAAGCTGACATCAACCCCAGCCCTATTACCCCACTGCCACCGCTACAGGGCAGTGGGATGCACCATTTCTGGGGCGGCTGACGGCTGGTGTTTCTAGCCTGGGAGGGGGCCAATATTCATGGCACCCTTCCTGAGCTATTAATATCAGCCCCCAGCTGTCTGCCTAGCCTTTGCTAGCTATTAAAATAGGGGGGACCCCACGTCATTTTTTTTGGGGGGTCCCCCATTTTAATAGCTAGTAAAGGCTAGGTATTCAGCTGGGGTCTGATATTAGTAGCCTGGGAAGCTCCGTGGGTATTACCCCCTTCCCAGGCTTCAAACATCTGCCCCAGCCGTCTGCTTAACCTCCGCTAGAGACTAAAATTAAGGGGAACCCCACGCCAATTTTTTTTTAAATAAATCCTTTATTTTAACACTAAATGACAAGTACAGTAACCAACACTATCACTGTACTTATTATATATCTGACTGACATGTTTCTATCTATCTAATCTATGTGTGATTCTCTATTCCTTCTATTCTAAATTGTCGGGTACAGATGCTGAATTGCCGGCTGTCTTCTGAGCAGTTTGTCAGCTTTTGGACACCTTTGAAGGTGTTTTCTATGTGTTTCTATGTGTTTTTGTTTGCCTGCCATTGGTTTTAACGGTGTTCGACGAACAGTTCGACGAACCGAACCGAACCCGAACACTACGGGGGTGGCTCAACACTAATGTATACGCTTTTTCACATGTAATGCGCCATGGAATAAATGGCGCTCTTATATACTATTTGTACTGTGGGTCAATTGATGCCACTTTTCCTGGCATCTGCCCTAATTTGAGCTGGTTTGGCAGATTTTGGGCCCCTTTGAAGGTGTTGTGTATGCGTTTGATTTTGCCTCCCATTGAATTCAATGGGATTCGGATATGTTCGGCGACCAACAGAAAGTTTGCCTATCTGATACAAATTGAACCTTTGAAAGTTTGCTCATCTCTAGTAATAATTACAAATACATGGGCAACCGAAACCACCCTGGACGAGGAGGAGGAGCAAGATTTTTGTTGACACTCTAGCTCTTTGATGGTTCCAGATAAAGCTTGTTATGAGTGATTAAAGTTTTTTCAAAGTTTTTGTAGATAGGAGGATGGGCAAGTTTCAGAAATATATAGTATTTTGGGAAGAATCATCATTTTAACTACTGGAATACGTCTAATCCAAGAAATAGGCATTTTGCTATATTTTTGGATATCAATGTGAATAGTATTGATTAGGGTAGAGTAGTTGGTTGCTTCCAAATTTTTGATAGGGGAAAGTTATTGATATACCTAGGTATGGTATTGCTTTATTTGTCCAGCTGAAGGGAAAAATTTCTTGTAAAGACTACTGTATGGAGGGTGGTGTGAGGATATTCAAGGTAATCCTGTGTCGATCACTGTGCACTGCCAGGCGGGTTTTACAGAGCTCTACATATGCAAATCCGACACTTTTGAATACTTCTGCAGCAAGTGGAAGGGAGGGGGCGGAGGAGCAGGGGGGTGACAAATCACACAGCAGCTGCAGCTGCACAGGATTTGTCCCTTCACCACGACATGTGCTACTGTGTGTGAACTGCTAGAATTCAACAGCAATTTATGGGAAGACGATACATCGGTGATAAACGAACCTGATTTTTGAAAACCTAAAAGAATGGAGAATCTCACCATTCCTTTCTTCATCGCCCAACGCGTAAGTAAAGGGAGATACCCGGCGCAGCCTTGCGAGGGCCCCTAGGGCCCTGGTGTTTGGTGGCCCGGCTGGATCCGATGACACCAGAACCGCTTCCCTAGGACCGTCCAGTAAGGACGCATGGCCCGTTTTAGTTTTGGGAGTTTGTTAGCTAATAGAGGCCAGGGGTGGAGATCTAGGTCCAGCCTGAGGGCTGTAAAGGGGAGTGACCCAGAGAGGTTAAATACTCCAGGAGCCCTGACACCGTTGTCTTTTTCCTTGGGAGGTCGGGACGTCAAGTCCTGCAACAACAAAGAGAAGGCCCACAAACCTCCCATGTGGCAGCCCTTCCCCCAAAAGCCATGCCTTTACATCTAACCGGTAATTGACTCTTAATAACTGCTTTATATCTTTTGTACCCATGCTACTGTGCTTGCAACTCTGATCATTGTGTATGTATAACTCTTATATATATAGTGCTTGTCTAGTGCGCCCTTACTGCGATTAAATATATAATTTAACCTTGGGCTGTTCTTTTTTTTCTCGATCCACAAACCTCACGTCCATTGTTCGGTCCAACAAACACGCTACCGGGCTGGTTTCTAGCCCGATATAAGTCTGTTATATCAAATAGTAGCTGGTGGCAGCTCTCCCAGGCTGACCAGGCTCTGCTTAACTGGAGCTAGTGAAAGAGCTTCTCAGCCTGTCAGGGGTGTGAGCGAGTGTGGTGCCACGTAAGTGACTGAGTGGGCCTCCTCTTCTTACTCCTTGGTGCCTTCCTGTACCCGTGTGTACAGGGGATGTCTGCAGAACAGTACCAATCTGACCTTACGCGTCCTCGAGGAGGGTGCGGAACATCACATAGCATAGGTGCAGAGGGCAGGTCCGTACCACATTACAATTACGTCAGGCGGGTGGCGGTGTGTGGATACATCACAAGTGGTGACAACAGCGTGATTCTGCGGTGTCTCCCTGTTGCCATTCCTTAACAGGTGGTATGCCCATATTTAGAATTAGTGATTTGGGTGCATTCACTTTGTAATAACTGGCATCGCCAAATATAGTACCAGCACACCACATCTTTCTCAATCCACATGCGTTACTTTGACAATCTCACTGCAATAAAATGCGAACCAGCGGATCTCAACAACTATCAGCCGCCCCATCAACCGCATCTGAGTTGCTGTGGGGGCAGACTGGGAAGGAGCTGCTCCACAAGTCTTGGAATCCCCAAGGCTTGCAGAACAAACCTGTATTTCACAATTCCCCCACTGCTTCTGCCTCCTCCACCTCCTCTAGGGCCTCCACCTGCTCACTCAACCTCTGCCTTAATGAGACACGCATTCCAACAGTGCAGAGCGAATCCACACCACCTCCGTACTGTGCAGCCAGGGATCACCGCAATCAGGCAGTTTAATATGCCTTGGAGATCGCAGTCATACAGCTGAAGAGTTGTGGAAAGCTCTCCAGGCTGAGTTTGCACAATGGCTGTCTCCACTGAACTTGGAGCCAGGGAAGGCCGTGTCCGATAATGCCGCAAACCTGGTGGCGCCCCTACGCCAAGGGAAGCTCACACACGTGTCTTGCATGGCTCACGTCCTCAACCTGGTGGTACAGCGATTTCTCCACCACTATCCTGGCCTGGATGAGCTGCTTCAGGAAGCGGTGTGCTCACTTCCGCCGTTCGCACCCTTCAGGCCATTGACTTGCATCGATACAGAGGTCTTTGTCAATGCCAGTTAACAGGTTGGTATGCAATGTACTGACTCAGTGGAATTCCACTCTGTACATTTTGTAGTGACTGTGGCAGCAGCAACGAGCTATGACGTAGTATGTCATGTCGTATAGCCTGGGCCAACGCAGTACTTACGTGGGGCATATGATGTTTACAGAGTGGGCACAGATTAAGGACCTCAGCACCCTTCTGCACAGTTTTGAAATGGCTACTAAGATGGTTAGCGCTGACGATGCCGTCATCAACATCACTGTTCCGGTCATCTACATGCTGGAGCAGACTTTGAATAGCCTGCGGGAGGAGGTGGTGGTCCAAGAGGAAGAGGATGCGGAATGGATAAGAATGTCTCAAAGTTCCAGACTGTCGTCACATAGGCGGGTGCCAAGGGAGGGTGGATTAATGCGATCGAGGGGGGCTGGTGATACCAGACAAACAGTTAGTGAAGGTGCAATTGTAGCACCCCGAGGGCTCGGCTGCTACAGGGGTATTGCACCTCAAACCAGAGGTGTGATATTCCACTCCCGGGTAAGGATGGAGTGTGGGCCAGGACTCGTTTAGCTGCATGCACCACACACACCCCATTTCCGAGGGACAGCTCAAC
This sequence comes from Phyllobates terribilis, assembly GCF_046119375.1. Classification (NCBI taxonomy): domain Eukaryota; kingdom Metazoa; phylum Chordata; class Amphibia; order Anura; family Dendrobatidae; genus Phyllobates; species Phyllobates terribilis. The sequence goes on from NW_027362782.1 coordinate 10,381,657, forward strand.
GGTGCTCCCACAGAAGTGCAGGCACGACAGCATCTGTCCCTGGCTGGAGTGGGGAGGGGGAGGAAAACGCAGTGGTGCAGGAGCAGATAGGGGTGGGTCTCTGGGCATAGGTAGGAGCCCATTGGTTGCTAGTCACCTGGGCTCGGGTGTTAGAAGGAGGTATATAAGGTGGGCACCATCTTAGAACAGGGTTCAGTTCAGTCCAGTCAGGAGGAGTGACAGGGAGCAGAGCTGCTGCATGGGCTCTGCTCCACGGGCAGGCCTTGTCAGGAGGCCAGGGCCTGAGAGAGAGAGGAGAAGGAACAGAAAGGAAAGTAAGCAGGGAACAGGAACAGAAGAGAAAGGAAACAAGGAACGAAACATCAAGAGGCCCAGAGACACGAGGACAGAGGGAACCCCAAAGACCCAGGAGAGTGCGGGTGGAGGGTTGGCAGAGCAGGGTACCGGAACCCAAATTGGTGGAGGCAACAGATTCCTCAGCCAAAGACCGGAGGTTGTGACCACATCTTGGTGCGACCCCTCACTACATCCACCAGGAAAGCATACCACATAGGGTCAGGGAAACCGGAGATAGGTTTCGCCAAGAGAAGGCCCGAGGAAGCTGGACAAAGGTGGGTCACTGGTGGGGACGGCCAGAGAAAGGAAGAGAAGGGAGCCCTGTGCCACGCTCTGGAATTGCCTGGGAGTTGGTCGAGCCCCCTTGCCTGGTGGACGCAGCACGGCTTGGGCAGTCACCACCGGTACCGAGGTGACTAGGACCAGTAAAGAACTGTGAGTAAAGCATTGGAAACTGCAACCACACGTCTCTGTGTTTCATCGCCACACCAGCACCACTAGTACTGGGATGCTCACATCATCACTCCCATCATCTACACTAGCTGCCCTGAGGCTATACTCCTCCCGTGGGGAGTCATCCCATTCTAAGCTGCACACATAATACCAGCCTCAGCGGTCTGCCCTGCAGCGGCGGTCCCCCTGACCGCAATCCACGGGTGGCGTAGTTGGACACTTGTTATAACACTAAGACTGCCGCTGATTTGACCGCCCTGGGCATGAACCGGGTCACCGCCACGGAAGACTACAACCCCCAGCGATACGGCTCCGGGTACTCCCGCACACGTGCATCCACAACACAGGCCCAGGGGGCGAGTCACAATAGCCGAGGTACAAATGGAGGAGGAAGAGGTGATGGGCGAGCAACAGTCAGAAGATGGAAAGGATATTCATTCTCTCACAGTTGTAAATGGTTGGCGGGAGGGGACGGAGGAAACTAGCATCAGAGTTACCTCGCCACCAAAACAGCATGGGTTTGGACCTAATGGAAGAGACCAACATATGAGTGCTTTCTTGAGGCACTATCTGCAACATAATCCCCGTATAGTTATGATTCGAAATAGTGCTGAATACTGGGTTGCCACTCTGTTACATCCATGCTATAAGAGCAAATTTTGCCAGATGCTTCCCGCCCTGGAAAGGGACCCACAAATGCTTAAGTATCGAAACACGCTTATACACAACCTCACAGCTGTCCCCAAAACAGCAGTGAGTTACACAGTGTGCATCGCAGCTCTAAACTTCCAACCTCTGGCACGTCAATTCGTCAACGCCAAAACATTAGCCGCAGCAGCAGCAGTATAAGTGGTAGAAGCAATTTCTGTAAGTCCTTTCACACATTTTTTCTAGACCAACTCGTGCACCAGCACAACAGAGTACAAGTCTGACACGTGGTGAACGACTGGAAAGGATGGTGCAAGAGTATCTAGAACTCAATATCAATACCATCAGGGAGGGTTTGGACCCTTTAATATTTTGGTCTTCAAAAATGGATGAGTGGCCTGAGCTTGCCTTTCACACCTTGGAGGTTTTATCATGCCTGGCAGCCAGCGTTATTTCAGAACGTGCCTTTAGCGCTACTGGTGGTGTCCTGATGGATAAGCACAGCCTGCTGTCCCCTGAAAGTGTAGACCCCATATGTTTTATCAAGATGAACAAGTCATGGATCTCCAAATCTCCAATTACTACTTCACCCCAATTGCAGACTGTACAGACTAGGCGATGTTGTAGTTTAGTGTGCTGCATTGATTTCATGTAATTGCAGTCTTTAGCGTGGCTTCTGTGCCTGCTGTTGCTGCTGCAGATGTTAAAAACAGACAGCATAGCCAGAACAATAGACAGAATTTTTAGAAAATAGCAAAAGGCAATGGTACTCACCAGCCAAGGTTTCAAGAAAAAATGCACACCAGGACACGGCCGGCCCCCTTTTGTTAGAAGGAGGTAACACAGCTGCAGAATGCTGATGAACAATCGCCCTTATCCACTCTCACTGGAGGGGCGACTGCCCAGCACTAAAACTGCACACAGATGAAACTTGCAGTAGGGTGCAATTCACACACTCGCGGCACCGTGCCCAGCCAGCATCCTATTACACGCCCCTACTATTCGACTAGGCGGGATGCCCGGCACCCTTTCCGTGCATCGCAGAGTTGTGAAGCCCCAACTCACAAGGTCACCATTACTGGGCCTGGCCGTGCCCTGGCAGATAAAAAAAGTGCAAAAAATATCATATGAGGTATTAGTTGATATTTTGGCCAAAATACGTAAGCTCGCAACCCATCGTCAAGGGTCCTCACGGTTTTGCGAGTCCCTACTCTAACATTAAAAACAGACAGCATAGCCAGAACAATAGACAGAATTTTTAGAAAATAGCAAAAGGCAATGGTACTCACCAGCCAAGGTTTCAAGAAAAAATGCACACCAGGACACGGCCGGCCCCCTTATGTTAGAAGGAGGTAACACAGCTGCAGAATGCTGATGAACAATCGCCCTTATCCACTCTCACTGGAGGGGCGACTGCCCAGCACTAAAACTGCACACAGATGAAACTTGCAGTAGGGTGCAATTCACACACTCGCGGCACCGTGCCCAGCCAACATCCTATTCCTATTTTCTTGAAACCTTGGCTGGTGAGTACCATTGCCTTTTGCTGCAGATGTTAACACAAATTTTTGGAAATGTGAACATTCCTGATTGGGTCTCCATCTGCTGGGTTGGCTGTAGTGGAAGAGGTATCAGTCCCCATTATACCATTTCTACTCTTGTGAAATTGATGCCACTTTGCTGGTTGGGTCTCCTTCATGTGTTGCCTGTAGCAGTAGGCCTCCCAGACTGGCAGGCCTCCACGCACTTTCAGTCAACTACCCGGGTTACTCTCCTTAAGTTTTTGTACCAATACTAATCTATGAAACAGATTTTTCTGCCATCTGAGTGTGGCTGAGCATAAAAACAGGTTGAGCTGTTGCATGTGGTATCAGGGCTCCCAGCACAGCAGACCTACACTGATCCCTCACACACCTTGTCTTAATTTGAAGTTCAATTCAAAGATTTAAATGCTGGCCCAGACCCTGATACCTCATGCATGGCCTATGGCTGATTGCTGCTGAGAGCATTGTAAATTTTGTACTGTGGGTCAATTGAGGCCACTTTCCTGGTGTCTGCCCCTAATTTGATCTGTTTTGGCAGCTTTTGGGCCTATTTGAAGGTGTTGTCTGCTTTTGGTTTTGCCCCCAATTGAATCCTATGGCTTTCTGATCTGTTCGGCGAATATTCGACTTCTAAATCGGCATATATTGCAAAATCGTTGATTGTAATCCGAACCGAACATTGAAATATTCACTCGTCTCTAGTAAAGATCAGATCATCGTTTAAAAAAATATATATATATATATATATATATATATATATATATATATATATATATATATATATATATATATATATATATATATATATATATATATATATATATATATATATATGAATCTGTCAGCGAGTGCATGGAAAATATCAATTAATGCATTGTGGAAGAGATGTATTCGACGACAATAAACAGTACTCCTCTCCAGCTGATACCTTGCACCTTTCCCTATTGTAAATGCAGCTAATTGTGGTATCAATAGGGAATAGAAGAGATATTTTTTGGCACCAGTGCGCAGTATAAGAAAGGCAGTAATACCTGGCTGGGTTGGTGTAATACGCTATCCATACTGCAAGAGCTCATCCATAAACGAATTTCAGATAAGAGGGGTAATATTGTAGAATATAGAATAGATTTGAATAGGCCTTCCCATTGTTAAGGAGTGGGTATCCTATACTGTTATTGCGTATATGTTATAATGCCCCCGGTGTCACTAAAAACCATCTCTGACAAAACTGTAGCTGCGTTTTCTCCTTCCCCCCATGACGGCACCACGGAGAGAGAGGGGATCCGCCCTTCAAGGACAGGATACCTACAGATAAAAGGGCGGTACCTCTCTCCCGCATCAGTTGGTTTCCTGTCCTTGACAGGACCCTACAGTCCGGAGGAGGCATACCTGCGGGGTGCCAGAAGATGGACGTCGTGGGATGCCAGGCCCGGCCAGTCCGATCCAGGCAGCGGGAGTCCCCTGCCTCGGCTGGTGCGGTGTCCTGATGCGCCACTGCTGGGGTCAGTGGGCCCTTAGGGTGTGCGGAGGGGGGTCCGGACGAAGAGGCAGGGCCTGTCGGGGCCGTCGAGGACTGTGCTGGACCCCCCTGGTTGTGGAGGTGAGAGCATGGCGTGCATTTCAACTTCCGAGTCTGCCTCGCGTGCGCGGCGCCGCAATGCATGACTGGGTAGCCAATCTGCGCAGGCGTCCTCCTGCAGGTGCAGGGGAGGAGGGGGCGTTGGGTCACCACAGGCACTATGGGATGGACTCCCAGTGCCTTAAAAAGACAGAGAAGGATGCCAGTAGTTGCTCATCAGAGCTCTGGCACGCTGAGTAAAATATATATATAATAATGAGTGACCAGGAGCTACCTGAGGAGCAAGAGCTACCTCCTCAGTTGCCACCGCCAACCCAACGAAAGAAGAGACCGGAAGAGATGGGGCACCAGGACCGGAACAGTGGAAGCGGGTGCTCCGGCAGATCATCGCAGCGCAGCAAGGACTCCACCTTGGCATCTTCCAGGAGGACTCCGTCTGCAAAGATGGCTCCACCTCCTGAACCGGTACCCGCTCTTCCGTCTGGTTGGTAAGTGAGCTTCGTGAAAGTCCACTTTGTAACTAGGGGCCCTTGCTCTCTCTCTCTTTTGTCTCCTATAGGGAAAAAAAGAGTACAGGGAAAACAAAAAATAGGACTTGTGCACTATGCACTGAAACCTTGCCCACTACTTGGGATAAGAGACTCTGCAGCTCCTGCATTGAACAGATCATATGCGAGGGAACCCCGAGATTTGCCTCTGAACTTAGAGACCTGATTAAATCGCAGGTCGAAAACACCATTAAATCTTTTCAGGGGTGCAAAAGGTTAAGGAAATCTAAAAACATATCCCCCGAGTCCAGGTCTAGCAGTTCTGAGGATGGCGGAGATTCGGACACTTCCACCTCTTCCTCCTCCTCTTCCTCATCTACAGATAGAGGAGGACGGAGCTGTTTCCCTATCGAGGAAACAGCCTCCTCAAGGCTGTCAGATCTTCCATGGGATTAACAGATCCCCGGCCCAAAAAATCCATACAAGACGTGATGTTCGGTCGTCTAGAACAAAAAAAGAGGAGATCTTTTCCACACAACGAAAATGTTCACTCGCTGATTAAGAAAGAGTGCAAAAGACCGGAGAGGAAGGGCTTCCTTTCCCCCAAACGAAAGTACCCATTTGAGGACCCAGTATGTTCCTTTTGGGAGAAAGCACCAAAACTAGATGTCGCCATAGCCAAGGCCTCAAAGAAATACTCCCTTCCATTTGAGGACATGGGCATCTTAAAATACCCCATGGATAAAAAGGCAGACACCTTCTTAAAGGGTTCCTGGGAAGCCGCTGGGGGGGTTAGAACCTGCGGTAGCTGCCACGTGTACGGCCAGGTCACTAATGGTCTGGCTGCATCAGCTTGAATCACAACTGAGGCAAAAAACATCAAGAGAGACAATCCTTGAATCTATCCTGATAATGAAAGGGGCAGCGGCCTTCCTGGCTGATGCCTTGGCGGACTCCGTCAGGTTAGGTGCTAGAGCAGTAGGGCTTGCGAACGCGGCTAGACGAGCCCTCTGGTTCAAATGTTGGCCCGGGGATCTGCAGGCTAAGTCTAGGTTGTGCTCTATCCCCTGTGAGGGCGATTTTCTATTTGGGCCCGCCCTTGATGATATCTTGGCTAAGGCAGGGGACAATAAGAAGCGGTTTCCTATCCTGTCTAACACTACTTAAAGGAAAAATTTTCAGAGTAGAAGGTTTATACCTAGGAAGGCCACTAAAGAACAGATAGATGAGAAGGAAGACCAAAGGATTCCTATTTAACAAGCCCTCCAGTGATAACAGAAAGGCCCCCCCCCAATGAAGATTTGCCCCGGGTGGGGGAAGGCTATCAAGTTTTCTCCCAGCCTGGGAGCTAATATCCAACAGCTCATGGATTCTGAGCCTAATACAATCGGGCCTGAAACTCCAGTTCCTCAAATTCCCTCAGCAAAACTTTGTTATAAACCCCCTAAAGGTCTTCAAATGAGGAGCAACTGGCCTTGGAGCAGGAAATCCAGGGACTGGTAGGGAAGGCTGTCCTTCTGGAGGTCCCGGGGGGGTGGAGAAGGGCATGGGCTTCTATTCTCCATTATTCCGGAGAAAAAAAAAAGATGATTGTGAATCTAAAAAAACTGAACAAACTGTTGAAGGTGGAAGCCTTCAAAATGGAAACAATAAAATCTTCAGTAAGAATGCTGTTTCCCGGTTGTTTCATGGCCGTCCTGGACTTAAAAGATACTTATTATCACGTCCCGACACACAAAGACTACCGGAAGTTCCTCAGGGTAGCCTTTCCTATGGGTGGAGTGGTCAAATACTACCAATATACAGCCCTCCCATTCGGCATTGCCATAGCCCCAAGGGTCTTCACCAAAGTTGTTGCAGAGGTGATGGCTCATCTAAGGGAACAGAACACCCTCGTCGTCCCATACCTAGACGACTTCCTGATAATAGGCAGCTCCTTCCTAGACTGCAAATCCCATCTGGAAAAGTCATGGATTCCTTGACTCACTTAGGATGGCTTTTGAATCTGGAAAAGTCCAAAATAGAACCATGCCAAATACAGGAATATCTAAGCATCGTGCTGGATTCAATGGTCAGGAGTGTCGTCTCCCCGAAGGGAAAATTCAAAAAATCTCCTAAGCCAGATATCTCGGGCAAAGTCCCACCCGTCTATGTCCCTTCGGAAAGCCATGTCCCTGCTTGGTTTCCTGACAGCATGCTTTCCGGCCGTCGAATGGGCTCAAATACATACCAGAACCCTTCAGTGGGAAATCCTAGAGGCAGAAAAAGCCCTAAAAGGGCGTTTAGAAGGACTTTTAACGCTATCTGCAAAAACCACACTTTCCCTAGAGTGGTGGGGGAACATAGACAATCTAGCCCGGGGAATTCCTTGGACAATCCCAACACCGCAAATCTTGACCACAGATGCAAGTCCCGGGGGCTAGGGGGCTCACCTCAATAATCTGGTAGCTCAGGGGGTCTGGACAAAATGCCTAAAACTAATGTCCTCAAACATGAAGGAGCTCCTAGCAGTAGAGCGGGCACTCCGGGAATTCATGCATACACTACAGGGTCATCATGTGAGGGTCTTTTCAGACAACCAAGTAGTAGTGGCATACCTGAACCACCAGGGGGGTACACGATCCCATTCCCTAATGCAGACGACAGAGGTCATCTTTCACTTAACCTAGGAGCACTTACAATCCCTATCCGCTCTACACATAAAAGGGATAGAAAATCGCACCGCAGACTTTCTGAGTCGGACACAGCTGAAGCAGGGCGAGTGGGAATTAAGTCAAGCAGTTTTTCGGCAGATTGTACAAAGGTGGGGTCGGCCCTCCACAGATCTGTTCGCCAACAATCAGAACAAAAAAACACGCTCTTTTTGCTCCCTAGATCCCAAAGGGAACCCCGTAGCCGTGGATGCCTTCATGATCCCATGGAATTACCCTCTAGCTTACACTTTTCCTCAGACCGCTTTGATTACAGCTGTTCTGAGGAAAATCAGAGAAGAGGAAGCGAGGGTAATCTTGATAGCCCCCTTTTGGCCAAAGAGGGCATGGTTTTCATGGCTGAGGAGGTTATCAATCTCCGACCCATGGGTTCTTCCGGAGCTCCCGGACCTTCTTTCTCAGGGTCCGGTCCTCCATCCTCGGGCGTCAAGCTTACACTTGACAGCCTGGAATTTAAGAGGGCTCTTCTGAAAGACAAAGGTTTCTCCCCAAATCTTATCACCACACTACTTCATAGTAGAAAACCAGTCACCACCAAACTGTATGGGAAAACCTGGAAGAAATTCCTTTCAGTCTCAGGTTCCAGGTTGGGTGGGGAGGTTCCATTGACAGCCATCCTGGAATTTTTACAGAGGAGGTTGGAGCAGGGCCTGGCCACAAGTACCTTAAAAGTTCAAGTTGCGGCCCTGGGAGCGCTCTATAATTTTGACCTGGCTAGGGATAGATGGATATCTAGGTTATTAAGGCATCAGCTAGATCCCGCCCATCCCATCCCGAAATACTACACCCTGGGATTTAAACTTGGTCCTTTCAGCTTTAACGGAGGCCCCCTTTGAATCCCTGTCGGAAGCATCCCTAAAAATTCTGTCCCTAAAGACCGCACTCTTGGTAGCTCTCACATCCGCACGTAGGGTTAGTGATATTCAGGCTCTATCGGCTGGCTCCCCCTTCACACAAATCTTGGAGGATAGGGTTATTCTGAAAACTGACCCTGTCTATCTACCAAAAGTGGCGTCAAGATTTCACAGGTCCCAGGAAATCACCCTCCCTTTTTTCTGCCCTAACCCTAGGAACACAAAAGAGAGGGTCCTGCATACACTAGACGCAAGAAGGTGCCTAATCCAGTATCTAGAGGCAACACAAGAGTGTAGGCAGGATAGTTCTCTCTTTGTCTGCTTTCAGGGTCCTCGTAAGGGGAAGAAAACTTCTAAGGGCAAGCTGTCCAGATGGATAAGGGAGGCCATCACACTATCTTACTCCTCACGGGGAGAAGCTGGCCCGGAGAAACTGAAGGCCCACTCAACAAGAGCGGTGGCAGCCTCCTGGGTGGAGAAGGCCGGTGCTACGGTAGAGCAGATATGTAGAGCGGCAACCTGGTCTTTCCCCCTCTACCTTCTTTAATCACTACCGGCTAGACTTAACCTCTTCTTCGGACCTTACTTTCTGGAGAATGGTTCTGGAAGCTGTGGTCCCCCCTAATGAGTCACTTCTCTGTAATTCTCTCCGTGGTGCCGTCATGGGGGAAGGAGAAAGACGTAGTTACTTACCGGTAACGGGATTTCTCAGAGGCCATGACGGCACCCGTACATTCCCTCCCTTCACGTGTGGGTGCGCACACTTATTAGTTACTTGTTGTAGCCACGTGGTGTGTCTGACGAGGTCTTAAATTGTAAAATTTCGTGTTACTAACCTGGTGGTCCTCTCATGCTCTGTAAACAACTGATGCGGGAGAGAAGTACCGCCCTTTTATCTGTAGGTTTCCTGTCCTTGAAGGGCGGATCCCCTTTCTCTCCGTGGTGCCGTCATGGGCTCTGAGAAATCCTGTTACCGGTAAGTAACTACGTCTTTTCAGAGTAACCCGCGCATCACGGCCTGGGCGCTGGGAGGGTCTGAGTAAACTGTCAAAGCATTCCCCTGCATTTGCTGCATCTGCTGTTTCTCCCTCGCCTGTACTTCTTGGTTGTCCAAGAAACTGTGACGTCTGCAGCCAGCATTGTCAGATGGGATTTATTTTAATAATTCTTCAACAGGGGCCATCTGGTACTGCAACATAAAACATAGGAGTGGGTCTCCTATACTGTTATTGCATATGCAGCAAGTTCAAGGGCTGCCAAAAATTAGGACACACTCCAATACCAATTTGAAGAGACATAGTGGAGGGCCTCATTAAAAAATAAATTCCTATTATAAAGGAGTGAGTCTCCTATACTATTGTTGCATATGCAGTGAGTGGCAGGGCTGCCAAAAATTAGGATGAACTCCAATACCCCTTTGACGAAATGTAGAGGAGGGCCTCATTAAAAAAAAATGTTCCCATTATTGAGTGGGTCTCCTATACTGGTAATGTCCATGCATGAAGTACATCGGCTGAAAAACATTTACTTGTGGGGGATATACATGAACATACTGTATAACATACAGAATGTTAGAGGTAGGCCTCTAAAAAAAAATATTTCCTACGGGCATCACAATTTTTTTTAAGGGTGTTTATGTGGATGTTGCATGATGGTCACCCTGTTAATATGGTAGTGGAGGATGAGGAGGAGGGTGACATAAAATAGACAAAATCATGAAGCTTATGCCCAGGTCTAGTTGTGAAGAGGTGCATGGGAATAGACCATGAAAGAGGGAGCCACTGGAATAGACTTTGTTCCGCTGCTATCATTTGGTGGTGTTGAGAAGTCTGGCCCAGTCCAGCCCTTGTTCATTTTGATGAGAGTCAGCCTGTCAGTATTTTCAGTTCACAAATGGATGCGCCTATCAGTTATAATACCCCCAGTGGCACTTAAAACCCGCTCTGACAAAACGCTAGGGGCAGGACAGGCCAGGACCTCCAAGGCATAGAGAGACAGTTCATGCCACATGTCCAGCTTGAATACCCAATAGTTATAAGGCACAGAGAAATCACGGAGAACGCTGGTATATTCGGCAAGGTACTCCTTCAGCATCCTCCAAAACTTTTCCCTCCTTATCAGAGTACCCCACGCATCCGGGCATGGGCGCTGCAAGGGTATGAGAAAACTGTCCAAGACGTTTGACAGTGTTCCCCTGCCTCTTCTGCTTCATATTTGTGCCTCCCTCGCCTGTTTTCCTTGGTTGTCCAACAAACTGTGACCTCTGCCGCCAGATGGGAATTTTTTTTATTAATTCTTCAACAAGGGTCTTCTGGTACTGCCACATTTTATTAGACATCTTCGTCACGGGAAGGAGAGATATAACGTTCTTGTAGTGTGGGTCTAGAAGTGTGATCAACCAGTAACTACTGTCAGCAAAAATGCGTACAACGCAAGGGTCACTGGAAAGGCAGCGGAACATAGTCAGCCATGTGTGCCAGATTGCCAACAGCAAAGACTTCTCTGTCCTAACCAAGAGGACGACTGTCCATGCTCTCCTCCTCCTAATTCTCCCTCTCCTCAGACCTTCCACGCTGGACAGATGGTATGACTGTTGTGTGGGTAGTACAGTCTGTAGCGCAGGAAACCAGCTCCTGTTACTCCTCCGCATTATCACCCAATCCGCGATGAGATGAGGCTGGGCTGTGAAACATCACCCTGTATAGCTAATTGCTCCATCTCATCGTGCTCCGCCTACAATGTCTCCTCTTTAATTGTGAGCAGCGAGCGTTTCAGTAGACAGAGAAGCAGGATGCTGACGCTAATTATGGCCACATAGCCGCTCACCATCTTGGTGGATTCCTCAAAGTTTTGGAGGACAGCACAGATGTCAGACATCCATGCCCACTCATCAGCTCTCGTGTGAAGGCTGACCTGAATACTGACGGGCATGTTTAAGCTGGTACTCAACAACTGCTCTCTGCTGCTCACAAATCCTTTCCAATATATGCAACATTGAGTTCCAATATGTGGTGACATTGCACACCAGTCGGTGGGATGGAAGCTGCAAATGCTACTGAAGCACAGCGAGGGCGGCGGAAGCTGTAGCTGACTTTCTGAAATGGGTACACACATGGCATACTTTCACAAGTAGCTCAGGCATATCCGGGTAGGTCTTGAGCAACTGCTGAACCACTAGGTTGAGCCCATGGGCAAGGCATGGTTCATGTGCGAGGTTGGCAAGCTTCAGAGCCACCCTCAGGTTCTGGCCATTGTCACACACGACCAAGCCTGGCTGTAGGTTCAGCGATGAGAGCCACAGATCTGCCTGCTCTTACAGCTTTCAACAACTCTGCAGCGGAGTGCAGTTTGACATCTAAGCATATTAGCTTCAGCACAGCCTGTTGCCGCTTGGCCGAGGCAGTGCTTCAGTGCTTCCAACTGATGTGGTCATTTCGGAGATAAAGGCTGAATAGGAGGTGCAGGAGCTATAGAATGTGGGGGCAACCATGATTGAGTGGAGTGAGAGACCCATCTCATTACCCATCTCAGTACACTACTATAGCTCTCTCCAAAAATAAAAACCCATATCAGGTTTTCCTAAATCTGACTTGGTCAAATAGTTTGACCAAACCCACGCTTAATTTTATTTAGCATTGCAACCACAGCTGTTAAGTCTCTAGCGGAGGTTAAGCAGACGGCTGGGGCAGATGTTTGAAGCCTGGGAAGGGGGTAATACCCACGGAGCTTCCCAGGCTACTGATATCAGCCCCCAGATGAATACCTAGCCTTTACTAGCTATTAAAATGGGGGACCCCCCCAAAAAAATGCTTCAGCTCTGCTACATTCACATGACAGGCTGGATCGCTGCAGAAAGCTGCCATCCAGCCTGTCATCCCGCAGACACTGAGAAGCGCAGGCATGCTTGCGCTCCTCAGTGTCTGGCTGTGACGGCATCCAGATGATCCGAGGTCATGTCCAATGAATTCGGCTCACCTCATGCACGTCACTGACAGCGTGGGAAAATTCTCCTGCACTCAGCGCTTCAGCGTGAGAATTTTCCCACGCTGTCAGTGACGTGCATGAGGTGAGTTCATGTCCAATGAACTCCGCTCACCTCATGCACGTCACTGACAGCGTGGGAAAATTCTCCTGCACTCAGCGCTTCAGCAGGAGAATTTTCCCACGCTGTCAGTGACGTGCATGAGGTGAGCTGAGTTCATTGGACATGACCTCGGCTCATCTGGATGCCGTCACAGCCAGACACTGAGGAGCGCAAGCATGCCTGCGCTTCTCAGTGTCTGCGGGATGACAGGCTGGATGGCCGCTTTCTGCAGCGATCCAGCCTGTCATGTGAATGTAGCAGTGCTGAAGCTGTCGTGGGAACCATGGAAAGGTAAGGATGATGTTGCTTTATTATTTTTCTTTTATTGCAGGAGATCGTTGGCTTCAGCTGGAATGGGCGTGATGGTAAGTATGGTTTAATTTAGAACAATAAAGAATTGTGTGTTTATTTCAATTAAAGGACTTTATTCTGGGTGTTGTGTTTTTTTAAATACTTTACTAGAAATTCATGGCGGTCATGTCTAATATTGGCGTGACCCCTTGAATTTCGGGCTTAGGGCCAGCTGATAATACCAAGCTGGCCCCAACCCCTTTATTACCCAGTGAGCCACCGCACCAGGGCCCTGGATGAGCTGGATACATCGCCAGAAGATGGCGCTTCTATGAACGTGCCATTTTCTGGGGTGGCTGCGGACTGCAATTTTCTACGGGGGGGGCCCAGAAAGCTTGGGCCTCCCTGCGCTGCAGATTCCAGCCCCCAGCTGCCTAGTTGTACACCTGGCTGGACACAAAATAGGGCGAAGCCCCACGTATTTTTTTTTTAATTATTTCATGAAATTCATGAAGTAATTAAGAAAAAAGGGCTTCCCTATATTGTTGTGTCCGGCCAGGTACAAATAGGCAGCTGGTGGTTGGGGGCAGCCCGTTCCTGCCTGCTGTACCTGGCTGGACACAAATATAGTGCGAAGCCCCACGTCAATTTTTTTTAAATTATTTCAGAAAATTCATGAAATAATTTAAAAAAAATTGACGTGGGGCTTCGCACTATATTTGTGTTCAGCCAGGTACAGCAGGCAGGAACGGGCTGCCCCCAACCACCAGCTGCCAATTTATACCTGGCCGGACACAACAATATAGGGAAGCCCTTTTTTGTTTTAAAATTATTTCATGAAATAATTAAAAAAAAATTGACGTGGGGCTTCGCACTATATTTGTGTCCAGCCAGGTACAGCAGGCAGGAACGGGTTGCCCCCAACCACCAGCTGCCAATTTGTACCTGGCCGGACACAACAATATAGGGAAGCCCTTTTTTTTTGATTATTTCATTAAATAATTTAAAAAAAATTGACGTGGGGCTTCGCACTATATTTGTGTTCAGCCAGGTACAGCAGGCAGGAACGGGCTGCCCCCAACCACCAGCTGCCTATTTGTACCTGGCCGGACACAACAATATAGGGAAGCCCTTTTTTTCTTAATTATTTCATGAATTTCATGAACTAATTAAAAAAAAAAAATACGTGGGGCTTCGCCCTATTTTTGTGTCCAGCCAGGTACAGCTAGGCAGCTGGGGGCTGGAATCCGCAGCGCGGGGAGGCCCAAGCTTTCTGCCCCCCCCCCCGCTGCAAATTGCAGTCTGCAGCCACCCCGGAAAATGGTGCGTTCATAGAAGCGCCATCTTCTGGCGCTGTACCCAACTCGTCCAGGGCCCTGGTGCGGTGGCTCACTGGGTAATGAAGGGGTTAGGGCCAGCTTGGCATATCAGTTGGCCCTAAGCCCGGCATGGCAAGTTGGATGGCAGCTTTCTGCTGCGATCCAGCCTGTCATCTCGATGTAGCAGAGCTGAAGCGGTCGTGGGAACCATGGAAAGGTAAGGATGAGATTGATTTATTATTTTACTTTTATTGCAGGAGATCGTTGGCTTCAGCTGGAATGGGTGTGATGGTAAGTATGGTTTAATTTAGAACAATAAAGAATTGTGTGTTTATTTCAATTAAAGGACTTTATTCTGGGTGTTTGTGTTTTTTTTTAACTTTGACTATGGGGTTAGTAATGGGGGTGTCTTATAGACGCCTCTCCATTACTAACCTGGGCTTGATGTCAGCTGGCATTATAAGCTGACATCAACCTCAGCCCTATTACCCCACTGCCACCGCTACAGGGCAGTGGGAAGAGCAAGGCTAAGTGCCAGAATTGGCGCATCCTATGAATGCGCCATTTCTGGGGCGGCTGACGGCTGGTGTTTCTAGCCTGGGGGGGGGCCAATATTCATGGCACCCTTTCTGGGCTATTAATATCAGCCCCCAGCTGTCTGCCTAGCCTTTGCTAGCTATTAAAATAGGGGGGACCCCACGTCATTTTTTTTGGGGGGGGGTCCCCCATTTTAATAGCTAGTAAAGGCTAGGTATTCAGCTGGGGGCTGATATCAGTAGCCTGGGAAGCTCCGTGGGTATTACCCCCTTCCCAGGCTTCAAACATCTGCCCCAGCCGTCTGCTTAACCTCCGCTAGAGACTAAAATTACGGGGAACCCCACGCCAATTTTTTTTTTTAATAAATCCTTTATTTTAACACTAAGTGACAAGTACAGTAAGAAACACTGTCACTGTACTTCATATATATGTGACTGACATGTTTCTATCTATCTAAGCTATGTGTGATGCTCTATCTTTCTGTTCTAAATTGTCGGGTACCGCTGCTGAATTGCCGGCCGGCTTTTTTAAAGAGACGGTGCATGAAAACACTATTATTTTTTTAAATAAATCCTTTACACTAAATGACAAGTACAGTAAGCAACACGATAACTGTACTAATTATATATGTGACTTACATGTTTCTATCTATGTAATCTATGTGCGATGCTCTATCTTTCTGTTCTAAATTGTCGGCTACCGGTGTATGCCGCTGATGAATTGCCGGCTTTTCATGTTTCACTGTGAGCACTGTTCCCATCGATTTGGGCAACCACCTCCCCCAATACATTCTACATTATTGTTGTTTTCCTTCATGTAGAATTAACCTACAAGGAAAGAAAGGGTTTATTTTCATTCCGATATTTGTGTCCCATTGACTTGCATTGGTTTCCGGTATCTGAATCGGCGATATTCGATACTTCTTGAGTATCTGCCGATCCAATCCGATCCGATATTTCCTGATATCGGAAGGTATCGCTCAACACTACTCATGATCCAAAGCATATCACATCATCTGTAAAACACGGCGGAGGCAGTGTGATGGCTTGGGCAGGCATGGCTGCCAGTGGCACTGGGTCACTAGTGTTTATTGATGATGTGACACAGGACAGAAGCAGCCGAATGAATTCTGATGTATTCAGACCCATACTGTGTGCTCAGATCCAGACAAATGCAGCCAAACTGATTGGTCGTCATTTCATACTACAGATGGACAATGACCCAAAACATAAAGCCAAAGCAACCCAGGAGTTTATTAAAGCAAAGAAGTGGAATATTCTTGAATGGCCAAGTCAGTCACCTGATCTCAACCCAACTGAGCATGCATTTAACTTGTTAAAGACAGAAAGGCCCACAAACAAAGAGCAACTGAAAACCACCGCAGTGAAGGCTTGGCAGAGCATCAAAAAGGAGGAAACACAGCGTCTAGTGATGTCCATGAGTTCAAGACTTCAGGCAGTCATTGCCAACTAAGGGTTTTCAACCAAGCACTAGAAATGAACATATTATTTACAATTATTTAATCTGTCCAATTACTTTTGGTCCCTTTAAAAACAGGGTGGCACATGTTAAGGAGCTGAAAATCCTAAACCCTTCATCCAATTTTAATGTGGATACCCTCAAATGAAAGCTGAAAGTCTGAACTTCAAATGCATCTGAATTGTTTTGTTTAAAATTTATTGTGGTAATGTCTAGAACCAAAATTAGAAAAATGTTGTCTCTGTCCAAATATATATGGACCTAACTGTATATGTACAGTATTTGTGTATATATATAAACTGCTCAAAAAAATAAAGGGAACACTCAAACAACAGAATGTAACTCCAAGTAGATCAAACTTCTGTAAAATCAAACTGTCCACTTAGGAAGCAACACCGATTGAAAATCAATTTCACCTGCTGTTGTGCAAATGGAATAGACAATAGATGGAAATTATTTGCAATTATCAAGACACCCTCAATAAAGGAGTGGTTCTGCAGGTGGGGACCACAGACCACATCTCAGTACCAATGCTTTCTGGCTGATGTTTTGGTCACTTTTGAATGTTGGTTGTGCTTTCACACTCGTGGTAGCATGAGATGGACTTTACAACCCACATAAGTTGCTCAGGTAGTGCAGCTCATCCAGGATGGCACATCAATTTGAGCTATGGCAATGTGGTTTGCTGTGTCTGTCAGCGTAGTGTCCAGAGGCTGGAGGCGCTACCAGGAGACAGGCCAGTACACCAGGAGACGTGGAGGGGGCCGTAGGAGGGCAACAACCCAGCAGCAGGACTGCTACCTCCGCCTTTGTGCAAGGAGGAACAGGAGGAGCACTGTCAGAGCCCTGCAAAATTACCTCCAGCAGGCCACAAATGTGCATGTGTCTGCAGAAACGGTTAGAAACCGACTCCATGAGGGTGGTAAGAGGGCCCGACGTCCACAGATGGGTGTTGTGCTCACAGCCCAACACCGTGCAGGATGCTTGGCATTTGCCACAGAACACCAGGATTGGCAAAATCACCACTGGCGCCCTGTGCTCTAAACAAATGAAAGCAGGTTCACACTGAGCACATGTGACAGACGTGACAGAGTCTGGAGACGCCGTGGAGAGCGATCTGCTGCCTGCAACATCCTTCAGCATGACCGGTTTGGCAGTGAGGCAGTAATGGTGTGGGGTGGCATTTCTTTGGAGGGCCGCACAGCCCTCCATGTACTCGCCAGAGGTAGCCTGACTGCCATTAGGTACTGAGATGAGATCCTCAGACCCCTTGTGAGACCATATGCTGGTGCGGTTGGACCAGGGTTCCTCCTAATGCAGGACAATGCCAGACCTCATGTGGCTGGAGTGTGTCAGCTGTTCCTGCAAGATGAAGGCATTGAAGCTATGGACTGGCCCGCCCGTTCCCCAGACATGAATCTGATTGAGCACATCTAGGACTTCATGTCTCGCTCCATCCACCAACGTCACGTTGCACCACAGACTTTCCAGGAGTTGGCGGATGCTTTAGTCCAGGTCTGGGAGGAGATTCCACAGGAGACCATCTGCAACCTCATCAAGAGCATGCCCAGGCGTTGTAGGGAGGTCATACAGGCATGTGGAGGCCACAGACAATACTGAGCCTCATTTTGACTTGTTTTAAGGACATTACATCAAAGATGGATCAGCCTGTAGTGCGTTTGTCCACTTTAATTTTGGGGGTGACTCCAAATCCAGGCCTCCATTGGTTAATAAATTTGATTTCCATTGATGATTTTTGTGTGATTTTGTTGTCAGCACATTCAACTTGGTATAGAACAAAGTATTTAATGAGAATATTTAATTCATTCAGATCTAGGATGTGTTATTTCAGTGTTCCCTGTAATTTTTTGAGCAGTGTGTGTGTATGTATATATATACTGTGTGTATATAATGTGTGTGTGTATACAGTACAGACCAAAAGTTTGGACACACCTTCTCATTTAAAGATTTTTCTGTATTTTCATCACTATGAAAATAGTACATTCACACTGAAGGCATCAAAACTATGAATTGACACATGTGAAATTATATACTTAACAAAAAAGTGTGAAACAACTGAAAATATGTCTTATATTCTAGGTTCTTCAAAGTAGCCACCTTTTTGCTTTGATGACTGCTTTGCACACTCTTGGCATTCTCTTGATGAGCTTCAAGAGGTAGTCACCGGAAATGGTCTTCCAACAATCTTGAAGGAGTTCCCAGAGATGCTTAGCACTTGTTGGCCCTTTTGCCTTCACTCTGCGGTCCAGCTCACCCCAAACCATCTTTATTGGGTTCAGGTCTGGTTACTGTGGAGGCCAGGTCATCTGGCGTAGCACCCCATCACTCTCCTTCTTGGTCAAATAGCCCTTACACAGCCTGGAGGTGTGTTTGGGGTCATTGTCCTGTTGAAAAATAAATGATGGTCCAACTAAACGCAAACCGGATGGAATAGCATGCCGCTTCAAGATGCTGTGGTAGCCATGCTGGTTCAGTATGCCTTCAATTTTGAATAAATCCCCAACAGTGTCACCAGCAATGCACCCCCACACCATCACACCTCCTCCTCCATGCTTCACAGTGGGAACCCAGCATGTAGAGTCCATCCGTTCACCTTTTCTGCGTTGTACAAAGACACTGTGGTTGGAACCAAAGATCTCAAATTTGGACTCATCAGACCAAAGCACAGATTTCCACTGGTCTGATGTCCATTCCTTGTGTTCTTTAGCCCGAACAAGTCTCTAATGCTTGTTGCCTGTCCTTAGCAGTGGTTTCCTAGCAGCTATTTTACCATGAAGGCCTGCTGCACAAAGTCTCCTCTTAACAGTTCTTGTAGAGATGTGTCTGCTGCTAGAACTCTGTGTGGCATTGACCTGGTCTCTAATCTGAGCTGCTGTTAACCTGCAATTTCTGAGGCTGGTGACTCGGATAAACTTCTCCTCAGAAGCAGAGGTGACTCTTGGTCTTCCTTTCCTGGGGCAGTCCTCATGTGAGCCAGTTTCTTTGTAGCGCTTGATGGTTTTTGCAACTGCACTTGGGGACACTTTCAAAGTATTCCCAATTTTTCGCACTGACTGACCTTCATTTCTTAAAGTAATGATGGCCACTCGTTTTTCTTTACTTAGCTGCTTTTTTCTTGCCATAATACAAATTCTAACAGTCTATTCAGTAGGACTATCAGCTGTGTATCCACCTGACTTCTGCACAACACAACTGATGCTCCCAACCCCATTTATAAGGCAAGAAATCCCACTTATTAAACCTGACAGGGCACACCTGTGAAGTGAAAAACCATTTCCAGTGACTACCTCTTGAAGCTCATCAAGAGTGTGCAAAGCAGTCATCAAAGCAAAAGGTGGCTACTTTGAAGTACCTAGAATATAAGACATATTTTCAATTAGTTCTCACACTTTTTTGTTAAGTATATAATTCCACAAGTGTTAATTCATAGTTTTGATGCCTTCAGTGTGAATGTACAATTTTTATAGTCATGAAAATGCAGAACAATCTTTAAATGAGAAGGTGTGTCCAAACTTTTGGTCTGTACTGTGTGTATGTATATATATATATATATATATATATATATATATATATATATATATATATATATATATATATATATATATATATATATATATATATATATGTATATATGTATATATGTATATATATATATATATATGTATATATATATATGTATATATATATATACATACATACACATACACACTGCTCAAAAAAACACAGGGAACACTGAAATAAAATCCTAGATCTGCATGAATTAAATATTCTCATTGTATGTATGTGTGTGTGTGTATGTATGTATATGTATATATATATATATATATATATATATATATATATATATATATATATATATATATATATATATGTGTATATATATATAATATATATATATATATATATATATATGTGTATACAGTTATATGAAAAAGTTTGGGCACCCCTATTAATCTTAAGCTTAATGTTTTATTAAAATTGGTGTTTTTGCAACAGCTATTTCAGTTTGATATATGTAATAACTGTTGGACACAGTAATGTTTCTGCCTTGAAATGAGGTTTATTGTACTAACAGAAAATGTGCAATCTGCATTCAAACAAAATTTGACAGGTGCATAAGTATGAGCACCCTTATCATTTACTTGTTTTAAATACTCCTACCTACTTTTTAGTGACTTATTAAAGAACTTTTTTTGGTTTTGTAACCTCATTGAGCTTTGAACTTCATAGCCAGGTGTATGCAATCATGAGAAAAGCTACTTAAAGTGGCCACTTGCAAGTTGTTCTCCTGTTTGAATCTCCTCTGAAGAGTGGCATCATGGGCTCCTCAAAACAACTGTCAAATGATCTGAAAACAAAGATTATTCAACATAGTTGTTCAGGGGAAGGATACAAAAAGCTGTCTCAGAGATTTAACCTGTCAGTTTCCAATGTGAGGAACATAGTAAGGAAATGGAAGAACACAGGGACAGTTCTTGTTAAGGCCAGAAGTGGCAGGCCAAGAAAAACATCAGAAAGGCAGAGAAGAAGAATGGTGAGATCAGTCAAGGACAATCCTCAGACCACCTCCAGAGAGCTGCAGCATCAACTTGCTGCAGATGGTGTCACTGTGCATCGGTCAACTATGCAACGCACTTTGCACAAGGAGAAGCTGTATGGGAGAGTGATGCGAAAGAAGCCATTTCTGCAAGCACGCCACAAACAGTCGGCTGAGGTATGCAAAAGCACATTTGGAGAAGCCAATTTCTTTTTGGAAGAAGGTCCTGTGGACTGATGAAACCAAGATTGAGTTGTTTGGTCATACAAAAAGGCGTTATGCATGGCGGCAAAAAAAACACAGCATTCCAAGAAAAACACTTGCTACCCACAGTAAAATTTGGTGGAGGTTCCATCATGCTTTGGGGCTGTGTGGCCAATGCCGGCACCGGGAATCTTGTTAAAGTTGAGGGACGCATGGATTCCACTCAATATCAGCAGATTCTTGACAATAATGTTCAAGAATCAGTGACAAAGTTGAAGTTACGCAGGGGATGGATCTTTCAGCAAGACAATGATCCAAAACACCGCTCCAAATCTACTCAGGCATTCATGCAGAGGAACAATTACAATGTTCTGGAATGGCCATCCCAGTCCCCAGACCTGAATATCATTGAACATCTGTGGGATCATTTGAAGAGGGCTGTCCATGCTCGGCGACTATCAAACTTAACTGAACTGGAATTGTTTTGTAAAGCGGAATGGTCAAAAATACCTTCATCCAGGATCCAGGAACTCATAAAAAGCTACAGGAAGCGACTAGAGGCTGTTATTTTTGCAAAAGGAGGATCTACTAAATATTAATGTCACTTTTCTGGTGAGGTGCCCATACTTATGCACCTGTCAAATTTTGTTTGAATGCAGATTGCACATTTTCTGTTAGTACAATAAACCTCATTTCAAGGCAGAAACATTACTGTGTCCAACAGTTATTACATATATCAAACTGAAATAGCTGTTGCAAAAACACCAATTTTTATAAAACATTAAGCTTAAGATTAATAGGGGTGCCCAAACTTTTTCATGTAACTGTATATACAGTACAGACCAAAAGTTTGGACACACCTTCTCATTTTAAAGATTTTTATGTATTTTCATGACTATGAACATTGTACATTCACACTGAAGGCATCAAAACTATAAATTAACACATGTGGAATTATATACTTAACAAAAAAGTGTGAAACAACTGAAAATATGTCTTATATTCTAGGTTCTTCAAAGTAGCCACCTTTTGCTTTGATGACTGCTTTGCACACTCTTGGCATTCTCTTGATGAGCTTCAAGAGGTAGTCACCGGAAATGGTCTTCCAACAATCTTGAAGGAGTTCCCAGAGATGCTTAGCACTTGTTGGCCCTTTTGTCTTCACTCTGCGGTCCAACTCACCCCAAACCATCTCGATTGGGTTCAGGTCTGGTGACTGTGGAGGCCAGTTCATCTGGCGTAGCACCCCATCACTCTCCTTCTTGGTCAAATAGCCCTTACACAGTCTGGAGGTGTGTTTGGGGTCATTGTCCTGTTGAAAAATAAATGGTGGTCCAACTAAACGCAAACCGGATGGAATAGCATGCCGCTGCAAGATGCTGTGGTAGCCATGCTGGTTCAGTATGCCTTCAACTTTGAATAAATCCCCAACAATGTCACCAGCAAAGCACCCCCACACCATCACACCTCCTCCTCCATGCTTCACGGTGCGAACCAGACATGTAGAGTGTTAGAACCTTGCTCTTAGGTTTTTTTTCCTTTGCTGGTCACATGACCTTGTTGGCCTATTTAATCCTGCTCCGCCCTTCTGGCTTTGCTGGACTTCATTGTATATCTACTTTCTAGCTAGCCTGTGCTCTGTGTCTTGCTCTGTTAGTTTGCTTGGTCTACTGACCTCTATGTTCTATATATTTTGTTTGTTCGTCTGTCTGCTACTATTTCTGTTAGGAGGTGTCCCATATTCCTCCCAGTCCTTAGTACTTGTAGGGATTCCTTCCCCACATCTATAGGTCTCCGTACAGACTAGCTTAGGACTTTAGCAGGTCTGATCGCAGGATCAGGTCCCCTGTTACATCGTAGGGATTCAGCTGAGTTCTATCGTAGGGACAGATCTCCTCTCTTTCCTTAGCTCTGGTAGCAGAACATAACAGTAAGTCCAGCCAGCAAATTCTCTAAGGAAAGATTTTTCTGTTCCATCATGGTGTCGGTTCAGGATTTGGCTCATCGCCTGCAGGGACTCTCTCTGGAGGTGGCCGAGCTCCGTCAGCACGTGAGTAGCTGTCCTGGGGCACATTTCTTGGAGCCTAAGGTATGTTTGCCGGATTTATTTTTTGGTGAACACCGAGAATTTTTTTCATTTAAAAATGCTTGCTTATTGTATTTTCGTTTGAGACCTAAGTCCTCTGGGGATGAATCCCAGCGCGTAGGGTTCATAATGTCACTTTTGCGCAAAGAGCCTCAGGAGTGGGCCTTTTCTTTGCAACCTAGTGATACATGCTTCAGATCAGTGGATAGTTTTTTTTCTGCTTTGGGACTATTATATGATGATCCTGACCGTGTCGCATCAGCTGAGACTGAGTTGAGACGTTTAAAACAGGGATCAGGTAATGTGGAAAAATATTGTACTCATTTCCGTTGTTGGTCTACTCAAACAGGGTGGAACGATTCTGCTCTGAAAAGTCTATTTCTTGCTGGGCTCAGTGAAAGGGTTAAAGACCTGCTAATTGCTTATCCTACACCTGAAGATTTGCAACAGGCTATGCAATTAGCTATACGGGTGGATAGAAGACTGCGTGCAAGGGTTAATGAGAGCAAATCCTCTGCTATATCAGTTTCTGGTTATGATAATGTGTGTACTAACAGTGGTGAACCGATGGAGATTGGATCGGTGGCACCTCGCTCTCAAGAAAAAAGACCGTCGATTTTCTGAAGGCTTGTGTTTCTATTGCGGAAAATCTGGTCATTTGATTAAAGGCTGTGAGCTTCGTATGAAGAAAGAAAAAAAATGGTCAGTCACGCCCGTATTGCCTGTTTAAATTCCAAGGGTATATTTTTAGCTGCTTCCACGATTGCTCAGAAAAAATTAATGGAATTTCGGGTGTTTGTTGATTGCGGGTCTACTCTGAATGTAATTGATGGGGGATTCGTGGAAAGACTCAATTTAAAACCTGAACCTTTATCATCCCCCATTGCTGTGGTTTCTGTGGATGGTTCCCCTTTGAAGAATATTACTCTCAAGGTCTGTGAATTTCCTCTCACTATTAATGGTGTTCACCATGAGAAATTGGATTTGGTAGTGTTGAATAACTTGCCTTCTCCAGTAATATTGGGATTGCCCTGGTTAAAATTTCACAATCCTGCACTGGATTGGTCTACCAGTGAAATTAAATCCTGGAGCCATAAATGTTATGACAAGTGTTGTAACGGGCGTATTGCAGCTTTGGATAGGGGAGAATTGCCTGTTCCTGTTCAGGATTTTTGGAGAGTTTTTTCTGAGAAGGAATCGCAGGTTTTGCCTCCCCATAGAGACTATGATTGTTCTATTGAATTTGTCCCTGGAGCGACTCTTCCTAAAAGTCATTTATTTAACCTTACTATTCCTGAGAGGAAGGCTTTGGAGGAATACATACAGACAAGTTTGGCCGCCGGTCACATTAAGCCCTCTAAGTCTCCTGTGGCGGTTGGATTTTTTTTTGTAAAAAAAAAGGACGGCGGTTTACGTCCTTGTCTAGATTTTCGTGAGATTAACAAAATTACTGTACGCAATCCTTACCCACTGCCATTGATTCCTGATCTGTTTAACCAGTTAATGGGGGCCAAGTGGTTCTCTAAAATTGACCTTAAGGGGGCATACAATCTGTTGCGCATGAAGGAGGGTGACGAATGGAAGACTGCTTTTAACACTCCTGTGGGTCATTTTGAGAATCTGGTTATGCCTTTTGGTCTTACTAATGCTCCTGCATTTTTTCAGAATCTGATTAATGACATCCTTAGACCTTTGATCGGTAAAAATGTGGTTGTGTATTTGGATGACATTTTGATTTATTCGCCAGATCTGGAGTCTCATTGGCGGAGCGTGCGTGAGGTATTACAGTTATTAATGGACAATTCGCTTTTTGCTAAGCTGGAGAAATGTGAGTTCGCTGTACAGAGAATTAGTTTTTTGGGCTACATTATCTCCAGCAAAGGTTTTGAGATGGATCCGGTTAAGGTTCAGGCTGTGCAGGAATGGCCTAGGCCTATTGGTTTGAAATCGATACAGAGGTTTTTGGGTTTCGCCAATTACTACAGAAAATTCATAAAAATTTTTTCTAGTATTGTCAAACCTCTGACTGATCTCACCAGGAAAGGTGCTGATGCGGTTCAGTGGTCTTCTGAGGCCATTGAAGCTTTTGTGTATCTCAAGGAGAGGTTCACCTCTGCTCTCATCCTTATGCAGCCTGATGTTACTAGGCCGTTTTTGGTTGAGGTTGATGCTTCCTCTGTGGGGGTTGGCGCAGTATTGTCTCAGGATAACGGGGATGGATTACATCCCTGTGCCTTTTTTTCAAAAAAATTTTCGGAGACTGAACTGAATTACGATATTGGTAATCGGGAATTAGTGGCTATTAAACTCGCATTTGAACACTGGCGCCACTTCTTGGAAGGTGCGGAATTTCCCGTTCAGGTTCTTACGGATCATAAAAATCTGATATATCTTGATGCTGCCAAGCGCCTGAATGCCCGTCAGGCTAGGTGGGCACTGTTTTTCTCGCGGTTTAATTTCTCCGTTACTTACATCCCTGGTACTAAGAATGTTAAGGCGGATGCCTTGTCTCGCAGTTTTTCTCCCATAGTCGGTGCTGAGAAAGAGGAGAACATTTTACAAGAAGGTGTTGTGATAGCTGCTTTGGACTCCGTTTTGGAAAATGAGATTCTTAAAGCACAGGAGAATGCCCCTTCTAACACTCCTCATGGGAGGTTGTTTGTGCCTGGGACCTTTAGGAGAGATTTGTTTGTTGAGTGTCACGAATCTCGGTTGGCAGGTCATCCCGGAATCTCTGAGACCAAGAGACTGGTGGGTCGCAGTTTTTGGTGGCCTGGATGGCAGAAGGAAGTCATTAAGTGGGTGCGTCAATGTACTATATGTGCTAGATCTAAGTCCTCACATACTCCTGCTGCGGGGTTGCTTTGTCCTTTGGAGGTTCCCAGTGCTCCTTGGACACATCTGGCTATGGACTTTATAACTGACCTTCCCCCCTCTGAGGGTTTTACTGTCATCTGGGTGGTCGTGGACCGTTTTAGCAAGATGTGTCACTTGGTTCCTTTCATCAAACTGCCCTGCGCTAAAACTCTCGCTAAGGCCTTTGTCAAGGAAATTGTCAGACTTCATGGCGTTCCTACTGACATTGTTTCTGATAGGGGTCCTCAGTTCGTGGCTCGTTTTTGGCGTGCCTTTTGTGATAGGTTGGGAGTTCTTGCGTTGTTTTGTGGCAGACAATCAAGAGGGGTGGTCTGAGTTTCTGCCACTTGCCGAATTTGCTCTGAACAATCATACATCTTCTTCTGCTGGTTGTTCGCCTTTTTTTTGTTGTTCTGGGAGACATCCGTCGTTTGGGTCATTCTCCAAGTTGGGATCTGCCGTGCCTGAGGAGGAGAATTTTTCCGGTGATTTGGAGAGAGTTTGGACGGATGTGCGTGGTAATCTTCAGGAGGCCAACAGAAAATCTAAAGACTACTTTGATAGGAAACGACAGGAGGTTTTGTTCGCTGTTGGTGACATGGTTTGGTTGTCCTCTAGGAATCTGCGGTTGAGGATTCCTTCAAAGAAATTGGGTCCCAAGTTTGTAGGGCCCTTTAAGGTGCTTCAGGTTGTCAACCAATCTGCTGTTAGGTTGGAGGTTCCTACCTCCTGGAGAATTAATCCGGTATTTCATGTCTCTCTGTTGAAAAAAGCTGTTGTATCGGATTGTGACGCCTCTGCCTCTGTTCCTCCGGTGGTGGAGGACGGGGAATATGAAATTTCTCGCATCCTTAACTCTAGACGGTATAGAGGTAGTTTGCAGTATCTTGTGGCCTGGAAAGGTTTCGGTCCCGAGGATAACTCTTGGGTGAGGTCGGATGAAGTTTCCGCGTCCAGACTTATCAGAGCGTTTCACAGGAGATTTCCTGATAAGCCTGGTCCTAGGGAATCCGGAGGATCCTCTTAGAAGGGGGGGTACTGTTAGAACCTTGCTCTTAGTTTTTTTTTCCTTTGCTGGTCACATGACCTTGTTGGCCTATTTAATCCTGCTCCGCCCTTCTGGCTTTGCTGGACTTCATTGTATATCTACTTTCTAGCTAGCCTGTGCTCTGTGTCTTGCTCTGTTAGTTTGCTTGGTCTACTGACCTCTATGTTCTATATATTTTGTTTGTTCGTCTGTCTGCTACTATTTCTGTTAGGAGGTGTCCCATATTCCTCCCAGTCCTTAGTACTTGTAGGGATTCCTTCCCCACATCTATAGGTCTCCGTACAGACTAGCTTAGGACTTTAGCAGGTCTGATCGCAGGATCAGGTCCCCTGTTACATCGTAGGGATTCAGCTGAGTTCTATCGTAGGGACAGATCTCCTCTCTTTCCTTAGCTCTGGTAGCAGAACATAACATAGAGTCCATCCGTTCACCTTTTCTGTGTCGCACAAAGACATGGTGGTTGGACCCAAAGATCTCAAATTTGGACTCATCAGACCAAAGCACAGATTTCCATTGGTCTAATGTCCATTCCTTGTGTTCTTTAGCCCAAACAAGTCTCTTCTGCTTCTTGTCTGTCCTTAGCAATGGTTTCCTAGCAGCTATTTTACCATGAAGGCCTGCTGCACAAAGTCTCCTCTTAACAGTTGTTGTAGAGATGTCTGCTGCTAGAACTGTGTGTGGCATTGACCTGGTCTCTAATCTGAGCTGCTGTTAACCAGCAATTTCTGAGGCTGGTGACTCAGATACACTTATCCTCAGAAGCAGAGGTGACTCTTGGTCTTCCTTTCCTTGGGCAGTCCTCATGTGAGCCAGTTTCTTTGTAGCGCTTGATGGTTTTTGCAACTGCACTTGGGGACACATGCAAAGTTTGCGCAATTTTTTCGGACTGACTGTCCTTCATTTCTTAAAGCAATGATGGCCACTCGTTTTTCTTTACTTAGAATTTGTATTATGGCAAGAAAAAAGCTGCTAACAGTCTATTCAGTAGGACTATCAGCTGTGTATCCACCAGACTTCTGCACAACACAACTGATGCTCCCAACCCCATTTATAAGGCAAGAAATTCCACTTATTAAACCTGACAGGGCACACCTGTGAAGTGAAAACCATTTCCGGTGACTACCTCTTGAAGCTCATCAAGAGAATGCCAAGAGTGTGCAAAGCAGTCATCGAAGCAAAAGGTGGCTACTTTGAAGAACTTAGAATATAAGACATATTTTCAGTTGTTTCACACTTTTCTGTTAAGTATATAATTCCACATGTTTTAATTCATAGTTTTGATGCCTTCAGTGTGAATGTACAATTTTCAAAGTCATGAAAATACAGAATTTTCTTTAAATGAGAAGGTGTGTCCAAACTTTTGGTCTGTACTGTATATATATGTTATGTGTGTGTGTATGTGTATATATATATATATATATATATATATATGTATATACAATATATCTATATACTGTATATCTCTAGTTTTGCATGGAGCAACGCCCTTTCAATGCCCTCTGACGAAGGAAATAGTTCATTTTCCAAAACGCGTAAGGGATCAGCACCGTACTCTCAGGCACCTGTACCTCATTGAAGAGTGTAACGTCACACGCCGTTTGCTTCTGTACACTGTTTTCAATATTCAGGCGAGTCACTGGCCTTCACCACAGCACGCACCCACACCTGGCACCTCCAGCAAGCATCAACGTATAGGAAGTGGTCTTTCCTCAACTTACACCTGAACAGTGAGTGGTTTAGGACTAGTGTCTTGAAAACAATGATGCATTTAAAGGGAATCTGTCAACCACTATGACTAATCAGACCTCTAATATGGGCATACAGTGGGTACGGAAAGTATTCAGACCCTTTTAAATTTTTCACTCTATTTCATTGCAGCCATTTGGTATATTCTAGAGTTCATTTTTTTTTCTCATTAAAGTACACTCTGCACCCCACCTTGACTGAAAAAAATCAGCATGTGATATTTCATGGGTTTTTTTTTAATAAATTTGCAAAAATTACTACATTTCTGTTTTTTTTTCAGTCAAGATGGGGTGCAGTGTGTACTTTAATGAGAAAAAAAAAGAACTTTTTAGAATTTACCAAATGTCTGAAAATGAAACAGAGTGAAAAATTTAAAACGGTCTAAATACTTTCCGTACCCACTGAATAGGTGATAGAAATGTAAATCTATACATACCTGTATGCCCCATATTAGAGGTCTGGTTGCTTTGAAATGTCTTTTTATTCAGTCCTTTTTCTCATTCTTGCGGGACGTGAAGAAATCCCCACCTACTTTGCTAATTACAATGTTCCTCCCCTCCCCTGCACGTCACAGTGCCCTGTGATGTGCTGTCTAGTTTTTCAGATCCCGCACCTGCGCAAATCACCCATAATGCAAGCCGCACTTTTTTTTCTCTCCCAGATATATTTTTTCCAGCAGTGCAAATGTTGAATTCGGCACAAATATGGCACTTTCGGATTCGTCAAAGGAAACACGAGCATTTTTTCTTAAAATCGGTACCATTCGGGGAGCAGTGCTGCAAAATTATTGCATTGCAACTGAAGTGTTTTTAATACTTTGGCTAGCATACTGCTTGTGTATGATGAGTGGGGGGATGTGTTTGATGAAGGGATGGGCTGGGGGGAGAGCTGACTGAAGCTGAAAGCAGCGCCATGCTTCTAATTTTTTTTTCTCCTTTGTGTGCAAATCGCTGCTAGCCAATGAGGGCGCAGGAAGCATTCACTCTGTCCAGACACAAGGGCTTGTGCTATTGGCTGCTGAAATCACATGTCCTCTCTATATAAAGAGCGGACATGTTGTCAGCACCATTTTCTAATTATAACAAGTCATAGATGCTGCTGCTGAACACTGCTCCTGCATACTGAAAAATTTTAGCTAGATAGATAGGCAGTTGCTTCTAAGTCAGATAGTTTAGATAACTAGTGTCCTGTGTGTCTGTGAAATCGACCTACCTTCCAGCAGATTTTTTTTTTCTTGTGCTATTACTGAGGTCCTCACAGACAGCAGGGCCCATGTCATAGAACTCTGTTGTGCACTGCTTCTATTGTGCTCCCTGCACTAGTATCCCTTAAACAAATTATTTTTTCGCTTGCTAATGCGATACAGTAAGTCCTACTAGCCCACCTTGTCATTTTGTGGGGTTGAAATTCAGCTGTATGCAGAGCTCCTGAGTGCAGAGTTCAAAACTAAATTTTTTCATTTGCTAATGTGATACAGCAAGCTTTAGTAGCCCACCTTGTTTTTACTGTGCATACAGCTGAATTTCACCCCCACAAACTGACAATCTATTTTTTCTGTTGCTAACCAGAGTAAAAAAAATATTTTTTTTCTGTGACAAACGTGATACAGTACATCATATGTCACATTGTAATTTTGTTACTGTCAAATTCAGCTGTATGCAGAGCTCATGCAGAGTAAAAAAAAATCTATTTTTTGTGACTAATATGATACAGCGGGCTAGATCTAAGTTTGAAAAATCTTGGAGCATATATTCTATGTTATAGAATCCTCATCCACGGTAAAAAAAATAAATACTTCTGTTACTAATGTTATACATTAGGGGGCATCTCAGTTTGAAATAGTTTGGAGCATATCTGTTATACAAGCGTCATCCACACTAAATAAATACTTTTGTTACCAACGTGATACAGCAAGCCATATCTTAAATTGACAGTGCTGCTAAAATTCAGCAGTGTGCAGAGCTGTTGCAGAGCAAAAACCTATATTTTTCAGTTGCTAACGTGATACAGCAAGCAATATTTCACTTCGTTATTTAGTGCCGCTGAAATTCAGGTTTGTCCAGAACTGATGCAGAGTAAAAAAAATATAATTTTGTTATGTTAATAGCGTGCTGCCACAACACTATCTGACCAACATGAGTGAGAAAAAGAGAGGTCATGGAGAGTAAGTGAGAATAGACTTGGTGTTCAAGGTATACGTGGTGAAGGTGGTTATGTTAGTGAAAGCACTAGTGAACCAACACAGTCACGTCCTATCCAAAGACAACTGAGAACTTCTGTTGCTGGACTGGCTACTCCACTCCCTTTTTAGGCAGCCGCACAGCGATACGCCTTGTTGATAAGGGTCAGAAAGAGCTGGTGCTCCAGTGGATAGCAAGTGCTGCTACAAGTGGTCTCTCCTCCTCTTCCTCCACATCACACACAGTACAGTCCACAGAGGTGGCACCCCAATTACCCTTGCTTCCCCCCGCGTCACAACTGTCCAACTGCCCAACTGACTGTTGGGAACCACAGGTAGGTGAGTCTGCAGAACTGTTCACACATTCTATGCCATGGGCATCAGTAGTGTACTCCAAACATTCACAGAGTCAAGAGGAGAAAAGCACTGCAAAAAAAAACTCAGTAGAGGGATTAAGTGCAATAATTTGACTAATACATGCATGAACCTTCATATGCGCAATCAACATGCGCTACACTGGCAATCTCACTGCGATAAATTGCGGATCTCAACAACCATCAGCCGCCCCATCAATCGCATCTGCTGCTTCTTCCTCCTCCTCTGTTACCATGCCAAGTATTGTCATGCACGTCTCTGACGGTAGAACCTCCGGTTCTTTACCTGCTCCAGTCAGGCTGAGTGAGAGCCCATCAGCTGTAACGGAAGTGGACATGCCTGCTGTGTTTATTTCACCAAGCACACCACATGTTTCTTAATCCAGTATAACATCTCTGCCTGCACCTAACTCATGGTCCAGCAGTTCACCATACTCTGCCCTCTCTAAGCACAGCAACCAGCCCTCAGTCCCGTAGTTGTGGTCACGTAAAAGATTTTCATCCTACAAATGAGAAAGCTGAGGTTGAAGTCCACCATCTCCAATCTGTAGGCCACGGAAATGCTGCCTTTCTGCCTGGTAGATACAGACCGTTTCCTAAAGCTGATGGCCGTCGCAGTCCCCCAGTACCAGTTGCCCAGTCGCCATTACTTCTCTAAGAAAGCTGTGCCTGCACTACACCAGCATGTCGCAGACAACATCACCCGTTCCTTGACTAAATCTTCGTCTGCCAGGATGTATTTCACCACAGACACATGGACGAGTAAGCATGACCAAGGGCATTACATCTCGCTGACTGGGCACTGGGTGAGTCTGGTGGCTATGGGGGCAGGCGGGAAAGGGGCTGCTCCACAAATCTTGGAAACCCCAAACCTGGCAGAACAAACCTCTATTTCACACTTCATCCACTGCTTCTGCCTCCTCCACCTCCTCTAGTGCCTCCACCTGCGCACTCAACCTCTGCCTTAATGAGACACGCATTCCAACAGTGCAGAGCGAATCCACACCACCTCTGTGCTGCGCAGCCAAGGCTCACTGCGATCAGGCAGTCTTAAAATTAATATGCCTTGGAGATTGCAGTTATACAGCTGAAGAGTTGTGGAGAGCTCTAAAAGCTGAGTTTGAGCAATGGCTGTCTCCACTGAATGTGGAGCCAGGGAAGGCCATGTGCGAACCTGGTGGCAGCCCTACGCCAAGGCAAGCTCACAGACGTGCCTTGCATGGCTCACGTCCACAACCTAGTGGTACAGCATTTTCTCTGCCACTATCCTGGCCTGGATGAGCTGCTTCAGAAAGCATGGAAGCGGTGTGCTTACTTCCGCCGCTCACACCCCTCAGGTCATCGACATGCATCGATACAGAGGTCTTTGTCCATGCCAGTTAATAGGTTGATATGCAGTGTGCCGACACGGTGGAATTCTGCTCTGCGCATGTTGCAGCGACTGTGGCAGCAGCAATGAGCCCTGATGCATTATGTCATGTCGTATAGCCTGGGCCAGTGCAGTATGGACGTGGGGCATATCACCTTTATGGAGTGGGCACAGATTAAGGACCTCTGCACAGTTTTGAAATGGCTACTAA
This sequence comes from Phyllobates terribilis, assembly GCF_046119375.1. Classification (NCBI taxonomy): domain Eukaryota; kingdom Metazoa; phylum Chordata; class Amphibia; order Anura; family Dendrobatidae; genus Phyllobates; species Phyllobates terribilis. Next base: position 10,414,611 of record NW_027362782.1, read on the forward strand.
GATGGTTAGCGCGGACGATGCCGTCATCAGCATCACTATTCTGGCCATCTACATGCTGGAGCAGACTTGAATAGCCTGCAGCAGCAGGTGGTGGTCCCAGAGAAAGAGAAGGATGTGGAAGGAATAATAATGTATCAAAGTTCCAGACTGTCGTCACACAGGGGGATGCCAAGTGAGGGTGGATTGCTACGATCGAGGGGGGTTGGTGCTACCAGACAAACTGTTAGTGAAGGTGCAATAGCCAAGGAACAAATGGAGGAGGAAGAGGTGATGGGCGTGCAACAGTCAGAAGATGAAGAGGATAATCATCTCTCTGTTGTTCGTGGTTGGCGGGAGGGGACGGTGGAAACAAGCAACAGTGTTACCCAGCCATCAATACAGCATGGCCTTGGACATCATGGAAGAGCCCAACATATGAGTGCCTTCTTGCTGCACTATCTGCCACATGATCCCAGTATAGTTATGATTCTCTCAAGCCCTGCCCTGGGAAGATGGGGTACTCAGAGCCGGGTCAGATGTTGAGAACGGGGGATGCAGTCGTGGCCTTGACCCGTTCCGTGCCCAGGGCCGTCACATTGAAAATGATGTTAGGGCTATCCGGGTTGAGTGGTATTTGTCAACTACGCCACCTGTGGTGTCTCGTGATGCTCCACCAGCGCCGCTAGCAGTCCACTGAGGCCCGATGTCGTGGCGGCTAAAGTTCTCGCTGCTCCCCACAGGCGGAGCAGGCCCCAGGGCAAGCAAGAACGGGACAGAAGGGGGGAAATAGTGCGGGAGTAGAGACGCGGGTACCGTGTCACGTGGTATGGCGCGTAATGAATAGTCCGGAGGCCATAGGGATGAGTTTCCAAGGCTTTACTCACAGTTCTCATAAGCAGCGCAAGGCTTTTCCCTGCTCCTCGCGGAGTCCTGCGGCCACCAGGGACGGGGGTCCGACTACCTCCGAGGAAGTACAGTCTTTGGTAGCGTCCCTACACCAGAGTGTTCCTGCACTACAGACTCTACCCCTTTCCCGTCTGTGCGTGTGTGGATAGGCCGGGTCTCCCTCTGAGCTCCTCTCAGGTGTTGGGCTCGGGTGGCAATTCCTCTCCAGCCGAGGCCCGCCGGGATCCTCAGGGCCTAACCGGGCTTTCCCGTCCTGGACATAGAGTACGAGGTCGGGTGTCGGGGGCCGGTACCCCTCTTGCAGCCGGAATCCCTCTGAATAGATCAGGTAGAAGAGGACAGGTGGAGTACTCCGCTCCGTCTGCATCCTCCCCGGGACCCATTTGCTAGGGAGCCACACTCTAAAACTCCCTGGCCTTCTCGATCCTGGTCCTTGGCCGGGTTGAGACACTCCTTGTCTGCAACCTCCCTCTCGTCCCATGGATCGGGGTATGAGGGCTGTGTCCCATGCCGGTGCAGGCCCACACAGGATCTGCGCTCCCGGAGGGAAGTCACTTTACACCCAGTATTTTGGACAGCACAGTACGACCACTTGACAGCAAGACTGCCAGAGACCACACAGGTCTGAAGGACTGGACTCTGCACTAGGCAGACAGGGTCCAGAGAACCAAAGACTGAACTGAAGGACCAAGATCAAAGATGGCATTCTATTAAATATGAAATTAGAAGTGTCACTAACTGTTCCTCCACCCACACCCACTAACTGGTTCCTACCACTTTGTGTTCCCCAGTCTCCCTGTAACCAGGGGAGCAGCACTAGTGCATACTAGCTCCCTCTGGTGGAAATGTGTTGTTGGATGCAAAAGGTTAGGTCACTGTTGTTATGTTCTGCTACCAAAGCTAAGGAAAGAGAGGAGATCTGTCCCTACTATAGGACTCAGCTGAATCCCTACGATGTAACAGGGAACCTGATCCTGCGATCAGACCTGCTAAAGTCCTAATCTAGTCTGTACGGAGACCTATAGATGTGGGGAGGGAATCCCTACAAGTACTAAGGACTGGGAGGAATATGGGACACCTCCTAACAGAAATAGTAGCAGACAGACGAACAAACAAAATAGATAGAACATAGAGGTCCGTAGACCAAGCAAACTAACAGAGTTAGATACAGAGCACAGGCTAGCTAGAAAGTAGATATACAATGAAGTCCAGCAAAGCCAGAAGGGCGGAGCAGGATTAAATAGGCCAACAAGGTCATGTGACCAGCAAAGGAAAAAAAACCTAACAGCAAGGTTCTAACAACTGTCATTGCACGGGACTTGCCTCAGAGGAGGAACACCACACTCCAATAAAGAAGTGCAGCATTCCTGTGGCGGCCGAACCCTCAGGGGCGCCAGATTCCCCCCTGGTAAAACACAGCACGTCCGCGGGCTGCAAAGGAATATCATCCAGAAAAATTATTTTTATATAAACAAGTAGAACTATCATCCCTTTATGGGAGTCACATTTCTTGTAACGTTGCATAACAGCTATAAAAGTACAAAAGTATAAAATTATAAAAATACAGAGATATAAAAGTGCAGAGATATAGAAGTGTAAAATTATTAATTAGGACAAGAGACTTTTGGATCAAGGCAGCGGACTGGTTAAAAGTAGCGACAGTCAGTTCAGTAACAAGAGGGACCTGACCTAAACCCTCTACGTGGGCCCTGGGGTGGCTGCAGGGCATGAAGATCCGGAGTTGGACCCCCACACGTGCCACTCCAGACAGGTTTTGCTTCTGAGGTCTGAGGTAGAAAGTATGCACGGTTTTGTATAAAACCAATAGGGAGCACCTAAATAGGTGCATAACTATTTACATTGCAGTCCGCCGCCTGCCATAGTCCGCAGGGACCAAAGTCTCTATAAGGAAAGGAAAACACACGATAAATAGCAGCAATAGTTAAACTTCAAACAATAACTACAGCAGCCGGGGCTGCTTTAGACTTGGGGCTCACATGGAGGGAAGGGCTCATTCCTCCCGACAGAGGGTAGCCTGTCACCTGAGGCTGAGGAGGTGGTGGCGTCACTTCCAGACACTTTGCGGACGTCCAGGGCGTACCACCCACGCTCCCCCTGGTGGCGAGAGAAAGTCACCGTATCGCCCGGGAAGAGGTTCCGGCCGAGGTGTCCCTTCTTAAGGCGCAGCTCGACGTCCCGCCGGCTGAAGAACACATCGTCTCGGAAGAGGGGACACCGAATAAACCCCCACCCCGCCTCTTGGTGAAACCGCACGATCTTGCCCTCATACCGGGGACTGGGATGGGTAGCCTCCTCCTGTCGCGCCCGAGTCTTGGAAGCCTTGGTCCGGACTTCGAGGCGCTTGCAGCGTTGCTCCCGCCGACGTCGCTCCCGTGCCAACTTGAGGACCTGATTGCTACACCATTGGCTCCTCCTCTGCGCTTCAGCTGTGGTCTCCCACGGGAAGCCCATCAGGTTGCCCCCCTGGTTTTCCCAGGCCCACTCTTCAGCCTCGGGCCAGGTTACCGCCGGGGCAGGTAGCGGGGTCAGGACGGGTTGCTGAGAGTCCTCAAGCAGTGCGGACCAATCCGGGTTGGCGCCGGTAGCCTCCTCCGCAGCTCCGGGCACCTCCGTCACGGAGCTCCCGTGGCAGTGCAAATCTCCACCGATAGCTGCCGCTTGCAGCTCGGAAGCTAACGCTTGCTCCCAGGTGACAGTTTGGGGATGTACATACTCCGCCATGAGGTCCAGGATCAGCTCCGAGGGCTCCGCAGCCGGGGCAGGGGTTGCATCCTCACCTGCCGTCAGGTCGGTTTCCACTTCGACCTCCAGGCCGACTGCTTCCGGAGCCTCCTCTCCTCGGCGGCGGTCTCGGATCCGCTGCAGCATCTCCGCTTTCCACGCAGCCGTCGCCGCCTCCTGGGCCTCTCTCTGCCTCCTAGCAAGCTCTGGAGCCTCCTGGTTCAGAAACTCGAAGTCTCCCGGTGTCAACACACTGCCGCTAGACTCTCCGCCAGATGAAGGGCCTGGATTGGGTGCAGCAGTAGCATGGCCTCGCTCCCCAGGGGCATCCATGACCGCCTCTGTTCACTGCCAAGCTCCAATTCTAATGGCCGCACCTTGTTGCTTTACTTCTTCTTCCTCCTCTTTCAGGGCAGTTCCTGGGCGGCATGTTGACAGGCCAGCCTTCGTTCAGCCCATCCAGTTTGACGGGCATTATTCCGCGGACAGTCTTTGATGGAAGAAGCAGTCCACATTTTTGGCGCCAAGCGGGAGCCCAGCCCACGATGGGAGGTGTACAAAGTCAGTCTTTTCACTGCGTGATGGCGCCTGTTCTTCTTGGGCGGGCGCCATTTTAAGTGTAAAACAACAGTCCAAGGTGTAAGGCACACAGTACCCGATAGCAATGGGCACTTTTCTCCGTTGCTGTGGGCACGAAATCCTGCCGACTACGCCAGTGATGTGACGCCTCTCAAGCCCTGCCCTGGGAAGATGGGGTACTCGGAGCCGGGTCAGATGTTGAGAACGGGGGATGCAGTCGTGGCCTTGACCCGTTCCGTGCCCAGGGCCGTCACATTGAAAATGATGATAGGGCTATCCGGGTTGAGTGGTATTTGTCGACTACGCCACCTGTGGTGTCTGGTGATGCGCCACCAGCGCCGCTAGCAGTCCACTGAGGCCCGATGTCGTGGCGGCTAAAGTTCTCGCTGCTCCCCACAGGCGGAGCAGGCCCCAGGGCAGGCAAGAACGGGACAGAAGGGGGCAAATAGTGCGGGAGTAGAGACGTGGGTACCGTGTCGCGTGGTATGGTGCGTAATAAACAGTCCGGAGGCCATAGGGATGAGTTTCCAAGGCTTTACTCACAGTTCTCATAAGCAGCGCAAGGCTTCTCCCTGCTCCTCCCGGAGTCCTGCAGCCACCAGGGACGGGGGTCCGACTACCTCCGAGGAAGTCCAGTGTTTGGTAGCGTCCCTACACCAGAGTGTTCCTGCACTACAGACTGTACCCCTTTCCCGTCTGTGCGTGTGTGGATAGGCCGGGTCTCCCTCTGAGCTCCTCTCAGGTGTTGGGCTCGGGTGGCAATTCCTCTCCAGCCGAGGCCCGCCGGGATCCTCGGGGCCTAACCGGGCTTTCCCGTCCTGGACATAGAGTACGAGGTCGGGTGCCGGTACCCCTCTTGCAGCCGGAATCCCTCTGAATAGATCAGGTAGAAGAGGACAGGTGGCGTACTCCGCTCCGTCTGCATCCTCCCCGGGACCCATTTGCTAGGGAGCCACACTCTAAAGCTCCCGGGCCTTCTCGATCCTGGTCCTTGGCCGGGTTGAGACACTCCTTGTCTGCAACCTCCCTCTCGTCCCATGGATCGGGGTACGAGGGCTGTGTCCCATGCCGGTGCAGACCCACACAGGATCTGCGCTCCCGGAGGGAAGTCACTTTACACACAGTATTTTGGACAGCACAGTACGACTACTTGACAGCAAGACTGCCAGAGACCACACGTCTGAAGGACTGGACTCTGCACTAGGCAGACTGGGTCCAGAGAACCAAAGACTGAACTGAAGGACCAAGATCAAAGATGGCATTCTATTAAATATGAAATTAGAAGTGTCACTAATTAACTGTTCCTCCACCCACACCCACTAACTGGTTCCTACCACTTTGTGTTCCCCAGTCTCCCTGTAACCAGGGGAGCAGCACTAGTGCATACTAGCTCCCTCTGGTGGAAATGTGGTGTTGGATGCAAAATTTTAGGTCACTGTCATTGCACCGGACTTACCTCAGAGGAGGAACACCACACTCCAATAAAGAAGTGCAGCATTCCTGTGGCGGCCGAACCCTCAGGGGCGCCACAATTCAATATAGTGCTGACTACTGGGTTGCCACTCTGTTAGTAAGAGTTAATTTTTCCAAATGCTTTCCACCCTGTAAAAGGACCCGCAAATGCTGGAGTATCGAAACAAGCTTTTAAACCACCTTAAGATAGGTTTTCCCCAAGATACAGGTGCTTCTCACAAAATTAGAATATCATCAAAAAGTTCATTTATTTCAGTTCTTCAATTCAAAAAGTGAAACTCATATCATAGTCATTACAAGCAGTGATCTATTTCAAGTGTTTATTTCTGTTAATGTTGATGATTATGGCTTACAGCCAATGAAAACACAAAAGTCATTATCTCAGTAAATTAGAACAACAGCACTCGATACTTGGTCGGGGTTCCTTTTGCATCACTTACTGCATCAATGCAGCGTGGCATGGAGACGATCAGCCTGTGGCACTGCTGAGGTGTTATGGAAGCCCAGGTTGCTTTGATAGCAGCCTTCAGCTCGTCTGCATTGTTGGGTCTGGTGTCTCTCATCTTCCTCTTGACAATACCCCATAGATTCTCTATGGGGTTAAGGTCAGGCGAATTTGCTGGCCAACCAAGCACATTGATAATGTTGTTTTTAAACCAGGTATTGGTACTTTTGACAGTGTGGAGAGGTGCCAAGTCCTGCTGGAGAATGAAATTTCCATCTCCAAAAAGCTTGTCGGCAGAGGGAAGAATGAAGTGCTCTAAAATTTACTGGTAGACTGCTGCGCTGACTTTGGTATTAATAAAACACAGTGCTCCTACACAAGCAGATGACATGGCTCCCCAACCATCACCGATTGTAGAAACTTCACACTAGACCTCATGTAGCTCTCCACTCTTTGTCCAGAATCTGGGACCTTGATTTCCAAATGAAATACAAAATTTACTTTTATCTTAAAACAACACCTTGGACCACTGAGAAACAGTCCAGTTCTTTTTCTCCTTGGCCCAGGTAAGACGCTTCTGGAGTTCTCTATTTGTCGTAAGTGGCTTGACACAAAGAATGCAACACTTATAGCCTCATATCCTGTGAACAGCCAGTTTCTTTAGCAATGACCTTTTGTGGCTTAACCTCCTTGTGGAGTGTGTCAATGACTGCCTTCTGGGCATCTGTCAAGTCAGCAATCTTCCCCTTGATTGTGGAGCCTACTGAAACAGACTAAGGGACCTTTTTAAACGCTTTGGAAGCCTTTTAAGATGTTTTTTGTTAATTATTCTAATTTACTGAGATAATGACTTTTCTGTTTTCATTAGCTGTAAGCCATAATCATCAGCATTAACAGAAATAAACATTTGAAATAGATCACTCTGTAATGACTCTATATAATATGAGTTTCACTTTTTGAATTGAAGAAATTAAATTAACTTTTTGATAATATTCTAATTTTGTGAGAAGCACTTGTAGCACTGAGACAGAGTGTGCATCGCAGCTGTCAACTTTCAACCTCCGGCACGTCAATTCATCTACGCCAAAACAGCAGCAGCAGCGTAAGTGGCAGAAGCAATTTCTGAGAGTCCTTTCACACATTTTTTACACCAGCTCATGCACCAGCACAACAAAGTACAAGTCTGACACGTGGTGAACAACTGGAGAGGATGGTGCAGGAGTATCTACTGTAGAGCTCTATCAGTATCATGAGGGACGGTTTGGACCCTTTAACATTTTGGTCTTCTAAAATGGATGAATGGCCTGAGCTCGCCTGTCACGTCTTGGAGGTTTTATCATGCCCTGGAGCCAGCATTCTCTCAGAACGTGTCTTCAGTGCTGCTGGTGGTGTCCTGACAGATCAGTGTAGCTGGATGTCCCCTTAAAGTGTAGCCCACTTAACTTTCATCACGATGAACAAGTCATGGATCTCCAAGAACTTTTTCTCCCCAATCGCAGACTGTACAGACTAGGCAATTTTGTAGTTTTTAGTGTGCTGCATTCATCTCGTGTAATTACAGTCTGTGATATGGCTTCTGTGCCTGCTCTTGCTACTGCTGCAGGTGTTGACACAAATTTTTGGAAATGTGAACACTCCTGGTTGGGTCTCTATCTGCTGGGTTGGCTGTAGTGGAAGATGTTTTGGTCTCCATTATACTAATTCTACTCTGGTGAAATTGATGCCACTTTGGTGGTGTTAGGCCCTAATTTTTTTATATGTGAACAGTCCTGATTGGGTCTCCATCTGCTGGGTTGGCTGTAGTGTAAGAGGTTTTGGTCTCCATTACAATAGTTATACTCTAGTGAAATTAATTTTTTGCCGCAGATCCTGTTCTCCACACAGGGGTACACAGACGTTATAAACTCAAAATTGGTTTTCTTACTACCATGGTATATAAAGCAGGCTACATCTCAGCTTAAAGTTCTTTGGGGCAGATATTGTTCTCCACACAGGGGTACACAGACATTATAAACTCAAAATTGATATTGATATTGCAGGCTACACCTCAGCTTAAATTTTTTTAAGGCAGATATTGTTCTAAACACAGGGGTACACAGACATGATAAAATCAAAATTGATTTGCTTAATACCGTGGTATATAAAGCAGACTACATCTCAGCTTAAAATTCTTTGGGGCAAATATTGTTCTCTATATGCAGGAAGAAAAAAAAGAGAAGCTGGGTCCGAACAGCTTCCTGACCCTCGTCACCTCCCAGGGGGGGAGGTGATCCTGATGAGACTCAGATACCTGAGGGTCACGTGGACTGTACTGTGCCATCAGGGCAAGAGGAGGAAGAGGGTGACTCTCAGGGCGAGGAATGGGAGTAGCTCATCTGAGGAGGTGGAGGAAGATGGTGCAGACACTGAGTGATGAAACCGCGATGAACACTGCATCCTTAGCCACAACTGTGGCTGTGACCAGCATGGGTCACGGGTCTTCAGCTCGCAAGGGCAGCAAAGGTTGCCTAGCCTGGGCCTTTTTTTGACACCGCAAAGGATGAGCCAAATCATGCTATGTGACAGCTTTGCAAGAAAAAACTCCGTAGAGAAATTAAGCGCAATAGTTTTACTACTACATACATGAACCTTTACATGCGCAATTTCACTGCGATAAAATGCGGACCTCAACAAGCTTCACCCACCCCATCAACCGCATCTGCTGCTTCTTCCTCCTCCTCTGTTACCGTGCTAAGTATTGTCACTCAGGTCTCCCACAGCAGAACCTCTGGTTCTTTAACAGCTCCAGTCAGGCTGAGTGAAAGCCCGTCAGCTGTAATGGAAGCGGACATGCCTGCTGTTTTTGACCAATCTCAGAAAATGAGCATACCACAACTTTATCAATCTCCGCCTGCATCTCACTCCCGATCCAGCAGTTTGTCCGGTTCACCATACTCTGCCCTCTCTCAGCACAGCAGCCAGCCCTCAGTCCCATAGTTGTGGTCACATAAAAGATTGTTTCCTCCTACACATGACAAAGCTAAGAGATTGAACTCCACCATCTCCAATCTGTTGGCCACGGAAATGGTGGTGTCAGGCCCGAATTTTTTGAAACGTGAACACTCATGGTTGGGTCTCCATCTGCTGGGTTGGCTGTGGTGGAAGAGTTGTCGGTCCCCATTATACTAGTTCTAATCTAGTGAAATTAATTCTTTGGTGCAGATATTGTCACACAGGTACACATGATGTAATCGAAATTGGTTTTCTACATTTCATCCTTTAATTCTTTGGTGCTTATATTGTTTTCCATAAAAGGGTACACATTAGTGATGAGTGAGCACTAAATGTGCTCGACTTAGTAGTTCAGCAGTTTCTCAAAACCTACCCAGATCTGCCAGATCTGCTTGTGAAAGTATACTGCGTGTGTGCCCATTCCAGAATGTCAGCTACAGCTTCCGCCACCCTGGCAGTGCTTCACTGACTGGTGTGCGATGTGACCACACATTGGAAATCAACGTTACAGATGTTGGGAAGGATTTGTGAGCAGCAGAGGGCAGTTGTTGAGTACCAGCTTCAACACGCCCGTTGGAATTTAGGTCAGCCTCTGCACATAAAAGCTGATGAGTGGGCATGGATGCCTGACATCTGTGCCGTCCTCCAAAACTTTCAGGACTACACCAAGATGGTGAGTGGCGGTGATGCCATAATTAGTATCACCATCCTGCTTCTCTGTCTACTGAAATGCTCGCTGCTCACAATTAAAGAGGAGGCATTGCAGGCGGAGCAAGGAACTATACAGGGTGAATCTACACAGACCATTCTCATCTCATCTCAACGCGGATTGAGTGATAATGAGGAGTAGAGATGAGCGAATGTTTCAATATTCGATTTGGATTACGAATGCCAAATTTGCAATATTCGCCTGTTTATTCGTGGAATGATCGTCGAACGTTACCGAATGCCATAGGATTCGATGGGGGGACAAAAAAACGCATACGTAACACCTTAAAAGCCCCAAAGTTGCCAAAACACATCAATTTAGTGGTAGACACCTGGAAAATGCCAATTGACCCAGAGTACAAGTACTATATTTATTATTACTATTACAGCCACATTTGTTTCGTGGCGCTTTACATGTGAAAAGGAGTCACCGTCGGTGACTCATCGACTGGTACAAGAGGAGAGAGGACACTGCCCAAGCACACAAACAATCTACAAGGGATGGGTGAGGATACTGTAGGTCAGGGTACTGCTAGTTGTGTAGCGGTATGCTAGAGCGAGGCATACCACAGATTGTACGTTTGTCACAAGAAGTGGGTCTTCAGCTTCCTTTTCAACGTTTGCTTCGTAGGTTAGAGTCTGTGTTGGGGTACAGTAATACGCAGTAGCCGAGATGCATGGGACAAATTTTGTAGGCGTAGAGAAGAAGATCTTGGAAGGATGGGAAGTTGCGTGCAGGTAACTAGTACAAGGAGACTCGGTCACACATGTATGGAGAAGACAGGTTTTCAATGGCTTGGTATGCCAGAGTTAGGCTTTTCAACTGGAGTGTCTGGGCAACAGGGAGCCAGCGCAGGGATAGACAGAGGGGAGAAGCCTGGGAATAGCAGGATGACAGGTGGATTAATCTGCCTACACAGTTTAGTATAGATTGGAGGGGTGCGACAATGGTAGGAAGGAGGCCACAGAGCAGGAGCTTGTAGTAGTCGAGGTGGGAGATGATGAGGGCCTGCTCAGGTGTTTTTCTACATTCATGGTTGAGGAATGTGCGGATCCCAGAGATACTTTGGAGTTGGAGTCAACAGCAAGTGGAAAGGGCTTAGATCTGATGTTTGAAGAACAGATCAGAGTCAAGCTTGCGGGACTGGGGAGAGTGGACAGCCATTCACTTTGATAGATAGGTCAGTTGTGGGGGAGAGGTGAATGAGATGGTGGAAAGATGCTGCATTCTGTTTTATCCATGTTAATTTTTACAAATCTAGCAGAGATGAAAGATGAAACACAGGACACACATTGTGGGATTCTGGCTAGTAAGGAGTTGATATCAGGTCCAGAGAGGTAGATCTATGTGTCGTCAGAATAGAGGTGATACTGAAAGCCGTGAGACCATGAGCTGTCATAAACCGAATGTGTAGATGGAGAAGAGCCTGGGTCCTACAACTGAACCTTAGGGGACACCAACACATAGGGGGTGAGATGAGGAGATGGTGTGTGAGTGGGAGACACTGATTGTCCTGTCAGTTAGGTATGAAAAGATCCAAGACAGGGCCAAGTCTGTGATGCCGAGAGAGGATTCTGAAGTAAAAGGATATGGTCTACTGTGTTGAAGGCAGATGACAGGTCTAGGAGGAGGAAGACAGAGTAGTCTGGCTTGGATTAGGCAGTTAGTCGGTCATTGGTGACTTTAGTAAGAGCAGTTTCAGTAGATAGAGACACAATCAGAACTGCTCACATTAAAAAAAAAATTAGGACCTAAGACCACCACTTCCGTAGCATACAAATTGGAGATGGTAGAGTTCAACCTCCTAGCTTTGTCATGTGTAGGAGTAAACAATCTTTTACGTGACCACAACTGCAGGACCGAGGGCTGGCTGCAGTGCTGAGAAAGGGTGGAGTAAGGTGAAATGGACAAACTGCTAGACCGTGATTGAGGTGCAGATGTTACGGTGGATTGAGAAACATGTGGTGTGCTCAGGGAAACAAACACAGCAGGCATGTCAGCTTCTGTTAGAGCTGACGGGCTCTCACTCAGCCTGACTGGAGCGAGTATACAACCGTAGGTTCTGCAGTCAGAGACTTGCGTGACAGTACTTGACACGGTAACAGAGGAGGAGGAAGAAGCAGCAGATGCGTTCTATGGGGGGGCTGATGGTTTGATGGTTGTTTATTGCAAACCAATTTTGAGTTGATCATGTTTGTGTACCCCTTTGTGGAGAACAATATCTGCACCAAATAATTAATCTCACTACAGTATAGCTATACAAATAGATGGAGACCAAAATCTCTTCCACTCCGACCAACCCAGGAGATGGAGACCTAACCAGAAGTGTTCACATTTCCCTAAATTGGGGCCTAACACCAACAAAGTGGCATCAATTTAACCAGAGTAGAAGTAGTTTAATGGAGACAGAAACCTCTTCCACTACAGCCAAACCCAATAGATGGAGACCCAATCAGGATTCTCCACATTTCCAAAAATTATTGGCAGACACTAGCAAAGTGGCATTAATTTTACTACAGTAGAAATTGAAGAATTAGGAACCAAAACCTCTTCCACTACAGCCAACACACCAGATGGAGACTCAATCAGGAGTGCACCATCCTCTCCAGTCGTTCACCACGTGTCAGACTTGTACTCTGTTGTGCAGGTGCACGAGCTGGTCTAAAAAATGTGTGAAAGGACTCACAGAAATTGCTTCTGCCACTTACACTACTGCGTGTGCCTCACTTCTGTCTTGGGAAAAAACTCTCTTAAGGTTGTGTAAAAGCGTGTTTCGATACTCCATCATTCGTGGGTCCCTTTCCAGGACGGGAAGCATCTGTCAAAATTTACTTTTATAATGTGAATCTAACAGAGTGGCAACCCAGTCGTCAGCACTATTTTGAATCATAACTATACAGGGATGAATTGCAGATAGTGAAGCAAGAACGCACTCACATGTGAGCCTCTTTCCTGAGGTTCAAGCTCATGCTGTGTTGGTGGCTGGGTAATTCTTGTTTCCTTCGTCCCCTCTCGCCAAACACAGAGAAGGGATGATTATCCTTTTCATGTTCTGACTGTTGCTCGCCCATCACCTCTTCCTCTTCCAGTTGTTCCTCGCCTTCACTAACACTTTCACTAAAGTTTTTCTTTTATCGCCAACCCCCCTCGATTGCAGTTAACCACCCTTCCTTGGCACCCTGAGATGTGCCCTACTGTATGACGTTAGTAACAGAAGAAAGTGTTTTTTTATTGTGGATGAGGCCTGTATAACATAGAATATATGCTCCAAGATATTTCAAACTCAGATCTAGCCTGCTGTATCACATTAGTCACAGTAAAAAATAGATTTATTTACTCTGCATAAGCTCTGCATACAGCTGAATTTCACTGCCACTAAAATAGTATGTGGCTTTTTGCAAAGTGTATGTTTGTGACACCAAAAAATCTTTTGTGGACTCTGACTAGCAATAGACAAAATATTTTTTTTTACTCTGAAAACAGCTGAAGTTCACCACCACTAACATAGTAGCTGACGTACAGTAGAGTGTATGACGTTTGTCACACAAAAAAAATCTTTGATGGACTGTGGCTAGCAACAGAAAAAATCTATCTTTTTTACTCTGAAAACAGCTGAATTTCACCCACCAAAAAAATGACAAACTGGGCTAATACAGCTTGCATGATCACATTAGCAAATGAAAAAACATTTTTTTTTGTGCTCTGCACTCAAAAGCTCTTTAGATAGCTGAATTTCAACCCCACAAAAAGTGGCCTACAAGGGCTTGCTTGCTTGCTTTATCACATTAGCAAGTGCAAAAATAGATTGAAGGTATACCCCTGCATGGATAACACAGTACAACCAGTGCACAACACTGTTTTATGCCATAGGCCCTGCTCTTTCTGTCTAAATCTCTGTAATTGCACAAAAAAACAAAAAAAGGGCTGAACGGTCGATTAAACAGGTACACTGCACAGGACTTATCTACACTATCTGACTTCCACCGAAGCACCCATCTATCTAGATAATATCTCTCAATACACAGGACAGAGCACACTCAGCAGCGTCTATCTCCTTCTGTGACATCCATAAAATGGCGCTGAGGGAACATGGCCGGTTTTTATATGGAGAGGACATGTGATTTCAGCAGCCAATTGCAGAAGCCCTCGTGTCTGCAACTCTCTGGATGCTTCCTGCGCTCTGATTGGCTAACCACGCTTTCCTGACTTAGTTATCGCCTGCAGGAGGAAAAAAAAAAAAGCGCATCGCTGATCTGACCTGTTATGAGCTATCACCAGCCCCCCCACTCATCTGCCATGTGTCCCCGCTCATCATACACAAGCATTATGCTATCAAAACTATAAAAAATGCTGTAGTTGGCCCGCAATCATGTAACCACAGAAATTCGCCAAACGTTATATTTTTTCCCAAATTTAACAAATTTTGCTCGTTTTTTTGATCACAAATCCGAATGAGCCACATTCGTGTAAAACCTAAGTTTGGAGATCGGATCTGGAACATATTCGCTCGTCACTAATGAGGAGAAGAACATGGACAGTCATCCTCTTGGTGAGGACAGGGAAGTCTTGGCTGTGTTGGAAGTCTTGATACACCTCTTTCAGTCTGTGGGAAAGCTGTATGAGTTTCGCTTAATGATGACCTTCAGTGGCCTAAACTGTGACTTTGCTTATGCACGTTATTTCTCAAAACGCATTACATATCAGGCCATTGCCCAACTTTGCAGTCATGAAATTCAAGATGTAAAGATCTTTGTGTGTCGAATCATCACCGGGAAGTGTGAGCTGATGTTAGATGGGCTGCCATTGCTTATGGAACAAGCTGCATTAGAGGACTTCCTGGGAGAAATGACAGCCAGAGTAGATACGGTTTCCCTCTATTCCAGTCCTTTCACTGACCTAAAGAACATGGCTGAGGTGAAATACAAGTGTCACCAAGAAGCAGTGTCAGACTGAAGAACATTGGGCTCACCAGAGGATTTGATTCTGGGGGCCCACCTTTCTTCCCCGCTTAAGAGACCCATATCAGCTGCAAGGTTTGCGCTATGATCTCTCCTGAAGCCAGCGTCCACCAGAGGATTCTCCGGTTCTCTGATGGGCCCCTCCAACCCTGCTGAGAAGCAGCCCTGGTTAAGAAAAGTCTGTGTGAAGGTTCCTGGACAAGGTATGGCAGCTTTTTATTGATGAGGAAACTGGAGAACCCGGGGGGAAAACCCACGCAAACACAGGGAGAACATAAAACTCCTTGCAGATGTTGTCCTTGGCGGGACAAGATATTGTCCTTGGTGGTGTTGGTTTAAACCCAGGACCCCAGCGCTGCAAGACTGCAGTGCTAGCCACTGAGCCACCATCGTGCCCTCTCTGTTCTCCCTCTGATATCTAACATGCTGGAGAAACTTGCACCTACTGCCACTAAGTGTCTTCAGGGCCTTTGTGAGAAACTAATGTTTGGGCAGCCACTTAGTCTACCAAATAAAATTCTTGAGAAGGAAATTGTGGATGACTTCGCTTCTGGTACTGGGTGCACTGCTAATACCATGGCGTCGTGCCATAATTCACTGGAAATATTCCAGGCTGGTTGGGGACAAGCTCATTCCCACAGAAAACTGCCAGCAGCAAGCTAAGGAGATGGTGGCCTCTATCATCATGAAGGAATTAGCTTGTTGTCTAGGAGACCAACCACCACTGTCTACCTTGTGAACATTGTACCCTGACCTACTGTATCCTCACCCTTCCCTTGTAGATTGTTTGTGCACCCTCGCGGGCAGGGTTCTCTCTCCTTGTACCAGTTGGTAACCCCTTTTCACATGTGAAGCGCCACGGAATAAATGTAGCTTTAATAAATGATAATTATACTACTTGTACTCTGGGTCTATTGATGGCACTTTCCTGGTGTCTGCCCCTAATTTGATGTGTTTTGGCAGCTTTTGGGCCCGTTTGAAGGTGTTGTGTATGCTTTTGTTTTTGCCTCCCATTTAAACCAATGGCATTCAGTAATGTTCTAGGAATATTTGACGAATATTGCAAATATGACAATCGTACAAACTGAAACTTTCGCTCATCTCTAATCTTGTGCACAGGTGCCGGGGAGACAACCTGTTCTGTTTCCTCTTTCATCTGACAGTCCTTTATAGACTGATTTCTATGTGAGGTAAGTTTATAATACGCTATCTATGGCTCATTGACTGAGCAATCACAACTTAAGTTAATATCACTTTTCTGTACATATATCTTTTTCAAGTTGCTTGCTCTTTTATAATGTTCATTTGAGCAGTTAGAGTACTATATCTGATGCGCCCCCAGGGCCGTGGGGTACTCTGCAGCCGGGCCTCTGGTTGCCAGGGGGTATCACGGTGGCTGGCCCGGTCCGTGACCCAGGGCGGTCAGTGAAATGGGGAAACTTCTATTATTTGGGGTTTTTGGAATTATTCGTGATGCCACCTGTGGTACCTGGTGATGATCACCAGCGCTGCTACAGTCCTCTGAGGCAGATGTTAGGGCAGCTTGTGATGGGACGGCTCCCCACAGGTGGAGCGGGTCTCAGGGCAGTGTGGGGAATGTACTGGATGGTGGTGCAGGGGAGAGATGGCAGGACGGTCCCGGAGGAAGGATGGACACTCACACAGGGGTACGCTTCAGTACTTTTACTGGTGATGCTGCAGGCACGGTCCAGGGTACTCCAGGTGAAGAGCGTACTTCTGGACTCTCCCCAGTGAGCGGGTATAGGGCCTCCTGATCCGTTGCTTTACTCTCTCTGCTTCTGGCCTGCCTTGGTTACTGTCTCTCTCTGCACCTGCTGACCTGGTGGTAGGGCCTTCTCTTTGGAGATCACTCTCCCTGGACGCTGGGACCTCTGTGACTCCTAGCCCTGGTACTGCAATCAGCATTAGGTGGACCTGGGACCTGTAGTTCTCCAGGGGTTCCGCTGGTTTCTACTGGGTGTAAAGGGTCCCTGTAGGCGCGGACCCGGTGTCCGGTAAATATATTGGGGTGAGCCTGGTATGCTCCTCTGTCCCCTCACTACTTCTTCCTTTTCCTCTCGCCTACGGCCCACTCAAGGCCCTCACTAGGCTTCCACACGTGCTGTAGGCCTTGGCTCGCCTAAGCACAGCAGCCAGCTTGCTGCTTTCTTCACTGATCTCTGAGCGTCAGCACACTCTCTGCTCACCTCTGAGCTGTGTTCCTCTCTCTCTGAACACTAAACTGAAACTACACTCAGCTGCCTTGCTCCACCCTCCCTTTATATATCCCTAACGGGCTCCCTCTGCTGCTCTGAGGTGGTAGGGTGGAGGTGTGTGAATGTGTGAGGGCCTCTTATGGAGGAGTCCATCCATGCACCCTTCTGGGTTCTGTGGCACCAATGCGCAGCAGGGCGCCACATATCCAACTTTGGAGGGCTGTGGATTTTAATGTACAGTACAGACCAAAAGTTTGGACACACCTTCTCATTTAAAGATTTTTCTGTATTTTCATGACTATGAAAATTGTACATTCACACTAAAGGCATCAAAACTATGAATTAACACATGTGGAATTATATACTTAACAACAAAAGTGTGAGACAACTGAAAATATGTCTTATATTCTAGGTTCTTCAAAGTAGCCACCTTTTGCTTTGATGACTGCTTTGCACACTCTTGGCATTCTCTTGATGAGCTTCAAGTGGTAGTCACCGGAAATGGTTTTCACTTCACAGGTGTGCCCTGTCTGGTTTAATAAGTGGGATTTCTTGCCTTATAAATGGGGTTGGGACCATCAGTTGTGTTGTGCAGAAGTCTGGTGGATACACAGCTGATAGTCCTACTGAATAGACTGTTAGAATTTGTATTATGGCAAGAAAAAAAGCAGCTAAGTAAAGAAAAACGAGTGGCTATCATTACTTTAAGAAATGAAGGTCAGTCAGTCCGAAAAACTGGGCAAACTTTGAAAGTGTTCCCAAGTGCAGTTGCAAAAACCATCAAGCGCTACTAAGGATCTGGTTCACATGAGGACCGCCCCAGGAAAGGAAGACCAAGAGTCACCTCTGCTTCTGAGGATAAGTCTATCCAAGTCACCAGCCTCAGAAATCGCAGGTTAACAGCAGCTCAGATTAGAGACCAGGTCAATGCCACAGAGTTCTAGCAGCAGACACATCTCTTCAACAACTGTTAAGAGGAGACTTTGTGCAGCAGGCCTTCATGGTAAAATAGCTGCTAGGAAACCACTGCTAAGGACAGGCAACAAGCAGAAGAGACTTGTTTTGGCTAAAGAACACAAGGAATGGACATTAGACCAGTAGAAATCTGTGCTTTGGTCTGATGAGTCCATATTTGAGATCTTTGGTTCCAACCACTGTGTCTTTGTGCGATGCAGAAAAGGTGAACGGAAGGACTTTACATGCCTGGTTCCCACCGTGAAGCATGGAGGAGGAGGTGTGATGGTGTGGGGGTGCTTTGCTGGTGACACTGTTGGAGATTTATTCAAAATTGAAGGCATACTGAACCAGCATGGCTACCACAGCATCTTGCAGCGGCATGCTATTCCATCCGGTTTGCATTTAGTTGGACCATCATTTATTTTTCAACAGGACAATTATCCCAAACACACCTCCAGGCTGTGTAAGGGCTATTTGACCAAGAAGGAGAGTGATGGGGTGCTACGCCAGATGAACTGGCCTCCACAGTCACCAGACCTGAACCCAATCGAGATGATTTGAGGTGAGCTAGACCGCAGAGTGAAGGCAAAATGGCCGACCAGTGCTAAGCATCTCTGGGAACTCCTTCAAGATTGTCGGAAGACCATTTCCGGTGACTACCTCTTGAAGCTCATCAAGAGAATGCCAAGAGTGTGCAAAGCAGTCATCAAAGTAAAAGGTGGCTACTTTGAAGAACCTAGAATATAAGACATATTTTCAGTTGTCTCACACTTTTGTTGTTAAGTATATAATTCCACATGTGTTAATTCATAGTTTTGATGCCTTCAGTGTGAATGTACAATTTTCATAGTCATGAAAATACAGAAAAATCTTTAAATGAGAAGATGTGTCCAAACTTTTGGTCTGTACTGTATGTGTATGGTTTACCAATTGAGGTTACCTATTACAGAGGTGTATGTCTTTCTACTTGCAGCTGAAAGGTTGTTGTATCCTAATATCGAAGCGTGTGTGGATGGTATACATATATTCTGCCAAAATTCTGTGAAGCACTTGTGGGTTCAAAGTGCTCACCACAGCTCTAGATAAATTCCTTGAGGGATGTAGTTTCCAAAATTGGGTCACTTGTAAGGTGTTTCCGCTGTTTATGCACATCAGGGACTCTGCAGACACGACAAGGTGTCCGATATCTATCCCAGTTAATTTCGCACATCAAAATTTAAATGGTGCTCCTTCCCTTCCGAGCCCTGCCGTGTGCCCAAATAGTAGTTTTCCACCACATATGGAGTATCGGCGTACTCGGGAGATATTTCACAGAAAATTTGGGGGTCCATTTTCTTCTGTTACACGTTTGAAAATGAAAAATTTGGTGCTTAAGCAACATTTTTGTGGGAAATATGTATTTTTTCTTTTTTATGGCTAAACGGTCAAATTCTGTGAACCATCTGTGGGCTCGAGGTGCTCACCACGCCTTTAGATAAATTCCTTGAGGGAGTGTAGTTTCCAAAATGGGGTCACTTTTTTTGGTTAACATCAGGGGCCCTACAAACTAGACATGTTTGTTTCAGCCAATTTTGTGCCTGAAAAGTCAAATGGCGCTCCTATACTTCGGGGCACAGTATTTTTCCACCACATATGGGGTATCGGCGTACTCAGTAGAAATTCTACAACTAATTTTTATGTCAATTTTCTCCTGTTACCCTTGTGAAAATGACAAATTTTGGGCCAAAGAAACGCAAAAAATATCGAACAAATTTTATTTATCTATTTATGATGAATAACTATCTGGTGTACGGGCATAAAAATTCAAAGTTTGAAAATGTTAAAATTTTCACATTTTATGTCAAATTTTTGATATTTTCATAAAACGCTAATCATATGAACCAAAATTTACCACTACCATAAAGTACAGTGTCACGTAAAAATAATCTCATAGTCACTGGTTGTGTTTAAGCATTCCAAAGTTATCACCACATAAAGTGACACTGGTCAGAATTGGAAAATGGAATTGTAAGGTGAAAACAGGTTTCGGGGTGAAGGGGTTAATATCAGTAAAATTTTATATACCGTATTTTTCGGACCAAAAGGCGCACTTTTTTTCTATCAAATTTGGGAGGAAAACGGGGGGGTGCGTCTTATGGTCTGAATGTAGAGATTACCTGATTTTCGGTGGTGGTGGAGCAGGATCGCAGGGCCCTCTGTTCCCTCCCTCCTTCAGAAACCCGGCGGCAGCAGAAGAGGTGAGATGCTGGGGGGCGGTGAGCGGCGTGGCAGAGCTACATGCGCTTCTTTCCGGTGAGCGCAGCCATCTTCCTGAAGCTGCGATCTACAGGAAAATGGCCGCTCGAGCCGGTGCATACGCAGACTGGTAGCTTGGGTGGCCATTTTCCTGTAAATCGCAGCTTCAGGAAGATGGCCGCGCACGCCGCTCAGCATCCCCTAGCCAGACACCGACATAGTGACTCAGCCATCTCACCCCTTCTGCTGCAGCTGCCAGGTTCCTGTGGGCGGGAACGGAGGGCCCTGCGATCCTTCTCCACCAGCTTCCTGAAGGACCCTGCCTCCTGTTACCCTCTTTCCAACACCCCCAGGTAAGTTACCTATGCACACTATAAGATGGACCCCCATCGTATAAAAAATATTTTTTTCCTATATTCCACCCCAAATTTTGGGGTGCGTCTTATAGTTCGAAAAAATATGGTATGCACTTATTGTATTATGATAGTGTTGTGGCATAAGGTTGGTGGTTATCTTGGCAATCAAAAAAATCTTTGAAAAAAAACTACAACCTTGTGTGGTGATGTATTTGTTATCCTTATTCACAGAAAATACATTGGGCTTTGAACATGGCTAGTGAAGACGAAGATGTGAAGCCCCCAAAACCTGACAAATGGTAGGTTTTATCTATTATATCTTTAGATGGAGCAGAAGAAAATTAATTGTCATTCCTGTAACCTATCGACTGAATCTAAAAGTATGTTACTTATTCCAGTAATGCTGTGTTGCAACTGATAGTGTCACAGTTGTATTAACATGTCAAATCGACATGATATGATTTCGAATGAAGGTGGTAGAGGTTGTACACTACTTAAAACATTAATGACCTATCCTTAAGATAGGTCATTAATGTCTGATCGGTGGGGGTGTGACACCTGCACCCCGGTCGAACAGCTGTTCAGTGTTGGCAGACAAAACTAACAAGTTATGGAGCAGCACAGCACAGCTCCGTCAACTCTATAGAGTTATGGCTCATTGATGACGTATACTAAGGATATGCCATTAATATTAAAGTAGTAGACAACCTCTTGAAGGGTGACAAAAATATCACACCTGTATCACCTATTCTGTGAAGGGTTATTTAGAAAAGATGTGTAATATTTAACACAACGTATTTACATATTTCTATATCTGGGTTTACATACTAGTTCTACTCCACTACTCCATCAGGGCATTCTGACCCCTTTACAAAGGAATACCAATACAAATCTAGTAAACTATGTGTAAAAATTATGAACAAATTAAAAAAAGGAAATATTTCCTTTTTAGTAATTCTTGTATTTGAACATGACAAAGGAACTTTTCAAAATGGATTTTTTTGCTCATGTATATTCTGGCTTTAGTTTTTACAGTCTATATGGGCAGGGCCAGCTTCAGGTTTTCATGGGCCCCAGGCAAAAGAGTCTCAGTGGGCTCCTTCAACACATACCACGATTCATGATGCCCAGATACAGCAGAGAAATTTTTCATTTTAGACCGGACAGTATAGTCCACCACATAGTACTCCATATAGTATTATGGGCACCACATAGTCCTCCATATACAGTATTATGGGCACCACATAGTCCTCCATATACAGTATTGTGGGCACCACATAGTCCTCCATATACAGTATTGTTGGCACCACATAGTCCTCCATATACAGTATTGTGGGCACCACATAGTCCTCCATATACAGTATTGTGGGCACCACATAGTCCTCCATACAGTGTATTGGGCCCCATATATTTCCCCATACAGTATGAGCCCCATATAATGCCCCACATAATGCCCCATATAATGTTCCATACAGAATAATGGCTCCCATATAATTCTCCATACAGAATAATGGACCCGTTATAATGCTCCATACAGAATAATGGACCCATATAATGCTCCATACAGAAAAATAATCCCCATATAATTCTGCATAAAGACTAATGGACCCCATATAATGTTGCACACAGAATAATGGACCCCATATAATACTGCACACAGAATAATGGACCCCATATAATACTGCACACAGAATAATGGACCCCATATAATGTTCCACACAGAATTATGGACCCCATATAATGTTCCACACAGAATTATGGACCCCATATAATGTTCCATACAGAATAATGGGCCCCAGATACTGCTGCATACAGAAAAATGGGCCCCAGATAATGCTGCATACAGAATAATGGGCCCTACATAATGCTCCATACAGTCTAATGGGCCCAATAGAATGCTCCATACAGAATGGGCGCCATACAATGCTTCATACATACAAAATAAATAAATATTTACCTTTCCTCATTCCCCACTGGCCTCTGCTCCCATCTCCTCAGCGTATTCTGGCTCTCTGCACTGCTCAGCACAGAGGGCGCACTGTAGTGAAGTCATCGTGCCCTCTGCCCTGAGACATCAGAGAGTCAAAAGATGCGCAAGAGACCGGGCAGTGGATCAACAGGGAAGTATTTCAAACAGTTTAAAGTGCAATGGGGGAGGGGCCCGGTGCCATCACCCGACTCACGGGCCCCATAGCGTGCCGGTGTCCCCAACAGCAATTGGGCCCACCCTACTTGCCCAAGGTCCCAGCTCTTGCCCGGGTGTGCAAGGTGGTGTGACACCAGCCTCGTATATGGACTTTAATGTAGCACTGGATTTGCAATTCAGACAATTTTCAATGTAGACCACCGTCATTTCATGTATAGCTTTAAAATGTTTGTGTGCTCTGACAAAATGAATCAGAGCATTGTGATACAAGCATGTGGCATTCAGGGCTTCCCATTGTCCCTCTTGGGTGTCTTATCTCAAACAGCTGCACAGTGAGAGTATAATTAAAATATCAACGCACCTAATTTACCCCAAATGGACAGGTTCCAACTGAGGTGCCAGACTAAGCATACTGCCCAGAGCCAGCATCAGCAGCAGGACGTTGCACAATGAGACGGTTTGTATTGACAGCATACAATGGTGATTCTGTGTGGCTCCTTCATGAGTATGACATTACTGCGCGGAAGAAAAACCTGGCAATCTACTTTTGTACTATGCCAAGAATTCGATATAGTGCTGGAAGATGTACCCCTAGGTCGCAAGGCAATGAACAGGATACTGGAGAAAAGCTGGTGGTGTGGTTGACCAGCGTATGGACAATGCTAATGATGTGCCAGGATCAAAGCCTCAAGGATGTCTTGGTGCGGATATCACTTGTTTAAAAGGGAAGATCAAAAGCCGCAGAGATATGAAAGTTCAGAACTTGGAGTGTACAAAACATGAACGAAGACCAACTCGACAAAGCAAAAATGGACAGAACAGGAGTCGACTTACTTGAAATTAGTTTATTAAGATGGACTCAATCTGGACATTTCCAGTCAATCGAACATTGCGTCTACTATTCTGGCAACGATGACCAAAGATGCAAGAAAAAAAGAAGTGTGTAAAGTAGTTAGGATCACTGAATATGCGAAATAGTAAATAACCAAAAAAATCTTTATTTAACAGACACAAACATACATGATATAAACAACCAGGAGTGTGTCCATGTGAGAAAAAAACACCCCTGTACACGCTGAGGTAACCCAAAATAATACACTAATATAGAAAACCTGGAAAAGATGACAGTACTGATCTATCAAGGCAAAATCCATGTAAATATATATAATGGATAACGATAATAGACAACGAATACCCTAATAAAACATGATAGTGATAAATCCTTAAATAATGAGTAGTAATACACATGTAAATCCAATATACCAGAGTAGAATTGGCTATAAAACAAGGTTCTGGGTAAAAAGTGAAAAAAGAAGACTAATAGGTGAAGTCAAGCAAACCTGTATGTAGCCGTAATAACATGGAGAGCAGGGACTAGAGATGAGCGTTGTTCTACTCGAACTGTTCACCAATCTCAAATTCGAGCTGTTTTGGGCGGTGTTCGAGCCGTTCGGCGAACACGAACAATTTGAGAAAAATTCGGCTGTTCGAGGTTATGTTCGATAACTGTTCGTGCACCAAAATCATAACTGGATTTTTTCTCAGTAATGATGAAAATTAATGTTAATACGCAGTTTGAGTGTACAGCGGGGTGGGGGGAGGGGCAGGGGATGGATCTCTGCAGGAACAATGAAGATCTCCATTTTTTTTTTCTCTTTCCCGCATTTACAGTGGGGAGGTGCAATCTGTCAGCCTATCAGCAGCGCATACACGGAGCGAAGTGCTTTTTTTCACACAAGCAAGGGCATGTGTCATTGGCAGTGTGTGTCACATGTCCTTGCCCTATAAGACCAAGCCATTTTCCCCGTCGCCACCATTTTCTCACTGCTGCAGCTGCGTGTTAGACGGCACCGCTGTTGCTGTGTGCGCTATACCTTGTTAATTTCAAGCCAATTTTCGCACAAATCTACAGATAGCTTGGGAGTAGGGAATAGTTGTGATTGCAGTCCTTTTAAGGACTAGGTTACAGCATTTCCTACGACTTTTATCAGGCAGGTCTGTGCTCTTAAATAGATAGACTGTGGGAGTAAAGACTAATTGTAATTGCAGTCCTTTTCAGGACTAGGTTACATCAGTTCCTATCAGTTTTTGCCAGGCAGGTCTGTGCCAGTGCTGTGCAAGTTTTTTTCACAGCATTTGGCTGAATCTAGCAAAGCTAATCCTTTTTGGCCTATTGCAGAGTGTGTTAGTCAGTGGAGTAGCCTATCTGTGTTGCAAGATATACCACCTGTGTATAGAATACCAATTTTTTTACTGCACCTAGTGAAGTAAAATCTTTTGGGCATAGCATCATTCTATTAGTCCATCTATACTGACCTCCATCAGGTTGCAAATTGAATATAATTTTTTTCTGCATTTAGCTCTGAAAAAATATTTGGGCTTCTAGCTGTGTGTGGGACTTGTTCTATTAGTCCATCTATACTGACCTCCATCAGGTTGCAAACTGAATATATTTTCTTCTGCATCTACCTCTGAAAAAATATTGGGCTTCTAGCTGTGTGTGGGACTTGTTGTATTAGTCCATCTATACTGACCTCCATCAGGTTGCAAACTGAATATATTTTTTTCTGCATCTACCTCTGAAAAAATATTGGGCTTCTAGCTGTGTGTGGGACTTGTTCTATTAATCCATCTATACAGACCTCCATCAGGTTGCAAACTGAATATATTTTTTTCTGCATCTACCTCTGAAAAAATATGTGGCCTTCTAGCAGTGTGTGGGACTTTCTCTATTACTCCATCTATACTGACCTCCATCAGGTTGCAAACTGAATATAATTTTTTTCTGCATCTAGCTCTGAAAAAATATTGGGCTTCTAGCTGTGTGTGGGACTTGTTGTATTAGTCCATCTATACTGACCTCCATCAGGTTGCAAATTGAATATAATTTTTATCTGCATCTAGCTCTGAAAAAATATTTGGCCTTCTAGCAGTGTGTGGGACTTTCTCTATTAGTCCATCTATACTGACCTCCATCAGGTTGCAAACTGAATATATTTTTTTTCTGCATCTACCTCTGAAAAAATATTGGGCTTGTAGCTGTGTGTGGGACTTGTTCTATTAATCCATCTATACAGACCTCCATCAGGTTGCAAACTGAATAAAAAAAATTTCTGCATCTACCTCTGAAAAAATATTTGGGCTTCTAGCTGTGTGTGGGACTTGTTCTATTAGTCCATCTATACTGACCTCCATCAGGTTGCAAATTGAATATAATTTTTTTCTGCATCTAACCCAGCCAATAGTTTTGGCCTAATACCACAGTTTGGCCACTCATCTCTGATCGGTTCCCATCCATTGTTTTTTTGTGCAAACAACTCCAGAGTTGTTGTTATGTTCTGCTACCAAAGCTAAGGAAAGAGAGGAGATCTGTCCCTACTATAGGACTCAGCTGAATCCCTACGATGTAACAGGGAACCTGATCCTGCGATCAGACCTGCTAAAGTCCTAATCTAGTCTGTACGGAGACCTATAGATGTGGGGAGGGAATCCCTACAAGTACTAAGGACTGGGAGGAATATGGGACACCTCCTAACAGAAATAGTAGCAGACAGATGAACAAACAAAATAGATAGAACATAGAGGTCCGTAGACCAAGCAAACTAACAGAGTTAGATACAGAGCACAGGCTAGCTAGAAAGTAGATATACAATGAAGTCCAGCAAAGCCAGAAGGGCGGAGCAGGACTAAATAGGCCAACAAGGTCATGTGACCAGCAAAGGAAAAAAAACCTAACAGCAAGGTTCTAACAGTACCCCCCCTTCTAAGAGGATCCTCCGGATCCCCTAGGACCAGGCTTATCAGGAAATCTCCTGTGAAACGCTCTGATAAGTCTGGACGCGGAAACATCATCTGACCTCACCCAAGAGTTATCCTCGGGTCCGAAACCTTTCCAGGCCACAAGATACTGCAAACTACCTCTATACCGTCTAGAGTCAAGGATGCGAGAAATTTCATATTCCCCGTCCTCCACCACCGGAGGAACAGAGGCAGAGGCGTCACCATCCGACACAACAGCTTTTTTTAACAGAGAGACATGAAAGACCGGATTAATTCTCCAGGAGGTAGGAACCTCCAACCTAACAGCAGATTGGTTGACAACCTGAAGCACCTTAAAGGGCCCTACAAACTTGGGACCCAATTTCTTAGAAGGAATCCTCAACCGCAGATTCCTAGAGGACAACCAAACCATGTCACCAACAGCGAACAAAACCTCCTGTCGTTTCCTGTCAAAGTAGTCTTTAGATTTTCTGTTGGCCTCCTGAAGATTACCACGCACATCCGTCCAAACTCTTTCCAAATCACCGGAAAAATTCTCCTCCTCAGGCACGGCAGATCCCAACTTGGAGAACGACCCAAACGACGGATGTCTCCCAGAACAACAAAAAAAAGGCGAACAACCAGCAGAAGATGATGTATGATTGTTCAGAGCAAATTCGGCAAGTGGCAGAAACTCAGACCACCCCTCTTGATTGTCTGCCACAAAACAACGCAAGAACTGCTCAACATCCTGGTTTTTCCTTTCTGTCTGGCCATTAGATTCAGGATGATATCCGGACGAAAACGACAAATGAATTCCCAACCTGTCACAAAAGGCACGCCAAAAACGAGCCACGAACTGAGGACCCCTATCAGAAACAATGTCAGTAGGAACGCCATGAAGTCTGACAATTTCCTTGACAAAGGCCTTAGCGAGAGTTTTAGCGCAGGGCAGTTTGACGAAGGGAACCAAGTGACACATCTTGCTAAAACGGTCCACGACCACCCAGATGACAGTAAAACCCTCAGAGGGGGGAAGGTCAGTTATAAAGTCCATAGCCAAATGTGTCCAAGGAGCACTGGGGACCTCCAAAGGACAAAGCAACCCCGCAGCAGGAGTATGTGAGGACTTAGATCTAGTACATATAGTACATTGGCGCACCCACTTAATGACTTCCTTCTGCCATCCAGGCCACCAAAAACTGCGACCCACCAGTCTCTTGGTCTCAGAGATTCCAGGATGACCTGCCAACCGAGATTCGTGACACTCAACAAACAAATCTCTCCTAAAGGTCCCAGGCACAAACAACCTCCCATGAGGAGTGTTAGATGGGGCATTCTCCTGAGCTTTAAGAATCTCATCTTCCAAAACGGAGTCTAAAGCAGCTATCACAACACCTTCTTGTAAAATGTTTTCCTCTTTCTCAGCACCGACTATGGGAGAAAAACTGCGAGACAAGGCATCCGCCTTAACATTCTTAGTACCAGGGATGTAAGTAACGGAGAAATTAAACCGCGAGAAAAACAGTGCCCACCTAGCCTGACGGGCATTCAGGCGCTTGGCAGCATCAAGATATATCAGATTTTTATGATCCGTAAGAACCTGAACGGGAAATTCCGCACCTTCCAAGAAGTGGCGCCAGTGTTCAAATGCGAGTTTAATAGCCAATAATTCCCGATTACCAATATCGTAATTCAATTCAGTCTCCGAAAATTTTTTTGAAAAAAAGGCACAGGGATGTAATCCATCCCCGTTATCCTGAGACAATACTGCGCCAACCCCCACAGAGGAAGCATCAACCTCAACCAAAAACGGCCTAGTAACATCAGGCTGCATAAGGATGGGAGCAGAGGTGAACCTCTCCTTGAGATACACAAAAGCTTCAATGGCCTCAGAAGACCACTGAACCGCATCAGCACCTTTCCTGGTGAGATCAGTCAGAGGTTTGACAATACTAGAAAAATTTTTTATGAATTTTCTATAGTAATTGGCGAAACCCAAAAACCTCTGTATCGATTTCAAACCAATAGGCCTAGGCCATTCCTGCACAGCCTGAACCTTAACCGGATCCATCTCAAAACCTTTGCTGGAGATAATGTAGCCCAAAAAACTAATTCTCTGTACAGCGAACTCACATTTCTCCAGCTTAGCAAAAACCGAATTGTCCATTAATAACTGTAATACCTCACGCACGCTCCGCCAATGAGACTCCAGATCTGGCGAATAAATCAAAATGTCATCCAAATACACAACCACATTTTTACCGATCAAAGGTCTAAGGATGTCATTAATCAGATTCTGAAAAAATGCAGGAGCATTAGTAAGACCAAAAGGCATAACCAGATTCTCAAAATGACCCACAGGAGTGTTAAAAGCAGTCTTCCATTCATCACCCTCCTTCATGCGCAACAGATTGTATGCCCCCTTAAGGTCAATTTTAGAGAACCACTTGGCCCCCAATAACTGGTTAAACAGATCAGGAATCAATGGCAGTGGGTAAGGATTGCGTACCGTAATTTTGTTAATCTCACGAAAATCCAGACAAGGACGTAAACCGCCGTCGTTTTTTTTTACAAAAAAAAATCCAACCGCCACAGGAGACTTAGAGGGCCTAATGTGACCGGCGGCCAAGCTTGTCTGTATGTATTCCTCCAAAGCTTTCCTCTCAGGAATAGTAAGGTTAAATAAACGACTCTTAGGAAGAGTCGCTCCAGGGACAAATTCAATAGAACAATCATAGTCTCTATGGGGAGGCAAAACCTGCGATTCTTTCTCAGAAAAAACTCTCCAAAAATCCTGAATAGGAACAGGCAATTCTCCCCTATCCAAAGCTGCAATACGCCCGTTACAACACTTGTCATAACATTTATGGCTCCAGAATTTAATTTCACTGGTAGACCAATCCAGTACAGGATTGTGAAATTTTAACCAGGGCAAACCCAATATTACTGGAGAAGGCAAGTTATTCAACACTACCAAATCCAATTTCTCATGGTGAACACCATTAATAGTGAGAGGAAATTCACTGACCTTGAGAGTAATATTCTTCAAAGGGGAGCCATCCACAGAAACCACAGCAATGGGGGATGATAAAGGTTCAGGTTTTAAATTGAGTTTTTCCATGAATCCCCCATCAATTACATTCAGTGTAGACCCGCAATCAACAAACACCCGAAATTCCATCAATTTTTCCTGAGCAATCGTGGAAGCAGCTAAAAATATACCCTTGGAATTTAAACAGGCAATACGGGCGTGACTGACCATTTTTTTTTCTTTCTTCATATGAAGCTCACAGCCTTTAATCAAATGACCAGATTTTCCGCAATAGAAACACAAGCCTTCCGAAAAACGACGGTCTTTTTCTTGAGAGCGAGGTGCCACCGATCCAATCTCCATCGGTTCACCACTGTTAGTACACACATTATCATAACCAGAAACTGACATAGCAGAGGATTTGCTCTCATTAACCCTAGCACGCAGTCTTCTATCCACCCGTATAGCTAATTGCATAGCCTGTTGTAAATCCTCAGGTGTAGGATAAGCAATTAGCAGGTCTTTAACCCTTTCACTGAGCCCAGCAAGAAATAGACTTTTTAGAGCAGAATCGTTCCACCCTGTTTGAGTGGACCAACGACGAAAATGTGTACATTATTTTTCCACATTACCCGATCCTTGTTTTAAACGTCTCAACTCAGTCTCAGCTGATGCGACACGGTCAGGATCATCATATAATAGTCCCAAAGCAGAAAAAAAACTATCCACTGATCTGAAGCATGTATCACTAGGTTGCAAAGAAAAGGCCCACTCCTGAGGCTCTTTGCGCAAAAGTGACATTATGAACCCTACGCGCTGGGATTCATCCCCAGAGGACTTAGGTCTCAAACGAAAATACAATAAGCAAGCATTTTTAAATGAAAAAAATTCTCGGTGTTCACCAAAAAATAAATCCGGCAAACATACCTTAGGCTCCAAGAAATGTGCTCCAGGACAGTTACTCACGTGCTGACGGAGCTCGGCCACCTCCAGAGAGAGTCCCTGCAGGCGATGAGCCAAATGCTGAACCGACACCATGATGGAACAGAAAAATCTTTCCTTAGAGAATTTGCTGGCTGGACTTACTGTTATGTTCTGCTACCAAAGCTAAGGAAAGAGAGGAGATCTGTCCCTACTATAGGACTCAGCTGAATCCCTACGATGTAACAGGGAACCTGATCCTGCGATCAGACCTGCTAAAGTCCTAATCTAGTCTGTACGGAGACCTATAGATGTGGGGAGGGAATCCCTACAAGTACTAAGGACTGGGAGGAATATGGGACACCTCCTAACAGAAATAGTAGCAGACAGACGAACAAACAAAATAGATAGAACATAGAGGTCCGTAGACCAAGCAAACTAACAGAGTTAGATACAGAGCACAGGCTAGCTAGAAAGTAGATATACAATGAAGTCCAGCAAAGCCAGAAGGGCGGAGCAGGACTAAATAGGCCAACAAGGTCATGTGACCAGCAAAGGAAAAAAAAACTAACAGCAAGGTTCTAACAGTTGTGAATTAGTTAACCACCAAAATGAGTGGAAAAAGGCCTGCTGCTGGTGGAAAGGGGAATAGGCATGTTGGGAAGGGGAAAAAAGGTTGTGTCCGTGGGGTAGGTGTTAAAGCAACAGTAACATCTGCAGAAGAAAGACCATCTTCCAGCCAAAGTAAAATGTCTACTTCTTTTAGCGGACAATGTCATAAGATCCCTTTCTTACGGCCACGCCAATCGCTACAAATTCCAGATGAGGTACAAAAACAGCAGGTGCTTCAACGGATATCAAGTGCTCCTTTAAGTGGGCTCTCCTCCACATCAACTTCAACATCACAAATACTCCAGTCCTCAAAGGTGTCACCCCAATCGCACTTGCTTCCTCACAGCTCCCAAATCTCCAGCTGCCCGTCTGAGTATGAGGTAGAACAGATGGTTGAGTCTGCAGAGCTGTTTACTCATACTATAGCCTGGGAATCAGAGGTCGACTCCAGCGCTTCTGTGAATCCAGACGAGGAAATGATCTGCACTGATGCCCAGAATCTTTGAGTCGGATCCAGGACCAGACGCAGAAGGTTCTGACCATAATGTAGACCCTCATTCCCAAACTGTAACTCCTGTTGGTGGAGACAATGAGGAAGACGATGATAAGACTCAAATACCTGATTGGAGCGACAACTTTAGTTTTTTGTCAGGGCAGGAACAGGTTGGCTCTGAGGACGACGGGTGTGATAACGCACAGGGTGATGATGATGAGGTTGGAGATCCCACTTACTGTCAACCCACAGTCAGCCAAGAGATGAGGTCAGCAGAGGAGGAGGAGGAAGATGCTAATGACGATGAGGTCAGGTTGCGCCTTCCTGGACAGAGACGTAGTACTGGAAGCACGTCAACAACTGCATCCTCAAACACAACTCTGCCTCTCACCACAAGTCGTGGTGGCTCTTCAGGTCGCATGGGTGCTAAGCCTTGCATAGCCTGGGCATTTTTTCAGATCGATAAAGATGACCCAACTCGTGTTATCTGTAACATTTGTCAGCAAAAGCTAAGTAGAGGCCAAAAAATACATAGTTTGAGTACTTCATGCATGAACCGGCACATGGACATGAAGCATAAGTTGCAGTGGGAAGCTGTGTGCTACAATGCGGCCTAGCCGGCCGGGCCAACCACCGTCTGCCATATCTTGTGCATCCGCGGCCTCTTCATCCTCTGTGACTGGGGGGACAGCAGTCACACCTGTTTTGGGGCGCAGACCTGCCACCTCTTTACCCAGCAACAGCCAGCGTGATTGGCAGGTCATCATTTTCTTTGGAGGTGGGAACACCAGCTGGTGTTGAGCGCTGTCCGACATCGATAGCACCACCTTTGGATCAAGGCAACCTAACATGTCCGCCTGCATCTTCCTCACAGACCGGCAGTTTGCCGGGGACACCCTTATCAACCCCGTCTAAGCACAATAGCCAGCCCTCGGTCCCTCAGATGTGGACAAGTAAAAGACCATTTCCTCCTAGCCATGAGAAAGCTAAGAGGTTGAATTTCACCATCTGCAAGCTCTTGGCTACAGAAATGCTGCCTTTCCGCCTGGTGGACACACAGGATTTTCGAGACCTTATGTCCGTCGCAGTGCCCCAGTACCAGATGCCCAGTCGGCACTACTTCTCAAAGAAAGGTGTGCCTGCGCTCCACCAGCATGTCGCACACAACATCACCGCTTCTTTGAGAAACTCTGTGTGTGACAGGGTGCATTTCACCACAGACACTTGGACGAGTAGGCATGGACAGGGGCGTTACATGTCACTGACTGGGCACTGGGTAACTATGGTGACAGCAGGACAAGGGGCTGCTGTCCAAGTCTTGCCGTCCCCACGAGTTGTGCGTCAATCCTCTTTATGTCAAAGTTCCTCCACTGCTTCTGCCTCCTCAACCTCCTCTCGGTCTTCCACCTGCACCCAAAGCCTGTCTGGTCATGCCACAAGCTTTCTAACTGCGCAGAAGGGATCCTGCACACCTCCTTACTATGCTGGCAGTAGGGCTCAACGTCATCAGGCGGTTTTTACATTGAAATGTCTGGGAAATGTGAGTCACACAGCTGAGGAGTTGTGGTCAGCTCTGGAGAACCAATTTCATGAATGGTTGTCTCCACTGGACCTGAAACCAGGGAAGGCCGTGTGCGACAATGCTGCAAACCTGGGTGCGGCCCTTCGCCGGGGCAATGTCACACACGTGCCTTGTATGGCTCACGTGTTGAACCTGGTTGTCCAGCAATTTTTAGCCCACTATCCCAGACTAGATGGCCTTCTGCAGAGGGCACGGTCGCTGTGTGCTCACTTCCGCCGTTCGCATCCCGCAGCTCAGCGACTTACATCTCTAC
Source organism: Phyllobates terribilis (assembly GCF_046119375.1). NCBI lineage: Eukaryota > Metazoa > Chordata > Amphibia > Anura > Dendrobatidae > Phyllobates > Phyllobates terribilis. Next base: position 10,447,957 of record NW_027362782.1, read on the forward strand.
AGAAGTCGTTGGGCCTGCCACTTCACCGGCTAAAATGCGATGTGCCTACCCGGTGGAATTCAACTCTGCACATGTTGCAGCGACTGTGGCAGCACCGACAAGCCCTGGTGCAATACATTCTGACGTATAGCCTGGGCCAACGAGATCCAGAGGTGGGGCAAATCACGCTGGAGGAGTGGTCTCAGATCAGGGACCTATGCACCCTTCTGCACAGTTTTGAAATGGCGACGAAGATGTTTAGTGCTGACGATGCCATTATCAGCATGACTATTCCGGTGATTTACATGCTGGAGCACATGTTAAACAGAATTCGGAGTCAGGTGTTGGCACAAGAGGAGGTCGAGGAAGTAGAGGAGGAGGAGTTGTATGCGGAAGGGCTAACATCTGCAAGGTCCAGACGGTCGGCAGCACCAAGGCGGCAGGCATGTGAGGGTGGGGGAGATGGTTTTACCAGGGCGCATGGTAGCAGCCAAACTAGTGAGGAAGGTGCAGGAGCCCAGGAAGAAGTGGAGGACGAACTGATGGAAGACTCATCAGATGAGGGAGACCTTGATCACATTTCTGTTGTGCGACGTTGGGGGGAGAGGACAGAGGAAGGAAGCATGATTGTTACATCGCCACCAACACAACAGGGACTTGGTGCTCCTGGATGCGCAACACACATGAGTGCCTTCTTGCTGCACTACCTGCATCATGACCCTCGAATTGTGAGAATTAGAAATAATCCTGACTACTGGGTTGCCACACTGTTAGATCCCCGGTACAAAAGTAAATTTGCAGAAATTATTCCTGCCATAGAAAGGGATGCACGCATGCAGGAGTATCAGCAGAGACTGTTGCAGAATCTTACATGTGCTTTTCCACAAAATACCAGTGGTGCACGTAGTGAATCTCACAGTTCCAACTTGCCAACCGTGGGACCGTCGAGTGTTCAGCACTCAAACCGTAACAGAACCACAGTATCTGCTGGTAACATCAATTTTGCGGAATCATTTCACCACTTTTTTTAGCCCATCCTTTGCAAGGCCACAGGAGACAAGAAGTCTGACACATAGTCAACGCCTAGAGACGATGGTACAGGAGTATCTCCAAGTAAACATTGAAGCCATGACTGTGTCACTGGACCCTTGCTGTTTTTGGGCTTCCAATCTGGATAAATGGCTGGAGCTAGCCACTTACGCCTTGGAGATCTTGTCATGCCCCGCAGCCAGCGTTCTGTCTGAACGTGTGTTCAGCGCTGCTGGTGGTGTGCTGACAGATAAGCGCACGCGGCTCTCCACTGATAATGTAGACAGACTCGCGTTCATAAAGATGAACAAATCATGGATCCGAAACGACTTTTCTACCCCTGTGTCATCCTGGGGAGAGTAAAAGCTTGATGATTGGTTAAAATCACCCTACCAACCGTTTTAAGCTTTCAAATTACTAATCATGTTTATCTGTATCTTGGCTGGAAAATAATTTGGGCTTTGTAGCAGTGTGCAGCACTGATTCTATTAGGCCATCTATAATAAGCTCCACCAGATTTAAAATTACTAATCATGTTTATCTGTATCTTGACTGGAAAATAATTTGGGCTTTGTAGCAGTGTGCAGTACTGATCCTATTAGGCCATCTATACTAAAGCTTCACCAGATTTAAAATTAATAATAATTTTTAGCTGCATCTAGCCCGGAAAATAATTTTGGGGCTCCGAGATGCGCAAGACACATGAGTGCCTTCTTGCTGCACTACCTGCAGCATGACCCTCATATTGTCAGAATTCGAAGTAATCATGACTACTGGGTTGCCACACTCTTAGATCCCCCAAACTTTTCGATCAACCTTTTCATTTTAATAAAGACCAAAAAAATGGTCATTTTTGAAATTATAAGCATTAGCAGGTTGTTAGAAACTGAAATCAAACAGTTTTCAACTCAAAACTTTATTCTAGGTGATGTTACATTTTCACATAGGACCCCTTGTTCGAAAGGAGCTTCTGAACTCTCTCGTCCATTGAATTTGTCAGGTTTTGGATGGTTTCTGCTTCAATTGTTTTGCATGAGGACAGAATACCCTCCCAGACCTGTTGCTTAGATGTGAACTGCCTCCCACCATCATAGACACTCCTTTTAATGATGCTCCAAAGGTTCTGAATGGGGTAGAGGTCAGGGGAGCATGGGGGTCACACCATAAGTTTGTCCCCTTTTATGCCCATATCAGCCAGAGATGCAGATGTTTTATGTGCAGCATGAGATGGTGCATTATCATGCAAAAAAATGATCTTGCTGTGAAATACACGGTTCTTCTTCTTGAACCATGGCAGGAAGTGCTGTTTGAGAAAATCCACATACATTATGGAGTTCATCTTTAGCGCCTTCAGGGATCCTAAAGGGGCCGACAATCTCTGTCCCCATGATTCCAGCCCAAAACATTACTCCACCTCCTCCTTGTTGGCGCTGTAGCCGTGTTTGCGTGGGGTGTCCATCAACCAGCCATCCTCCACTCCATCCATCTGGACCATCGAGCGCTGCACGGCACTCATCCGTGAACAAAACAGTTTTGAAATCAGTCTTCATGTAATGTTTGGCCCACTGGAGCCGTTTCTGCTTGTGTGAAGTGGATAGAGGAGGTCGACAGGATGGCGTATGCACAGCTGCAAACCTCTGAAGGACCCTGCATCTTGTTGTTCGGGGGACGTTGGAGGCACCAGCAGCTTCAAAAACTTGTCTGCTGCTATGACAAGGCTTTTTTGCCGCTGCTCTTTCAACCTGACGTAATTGCCTGTAGGAAAGAGTCCTCAATTTGCCCTTATCAGCACGCACACGTGTGTACTGTGAATCAGCTACATACTTCTTGATTGCCAAGACACTTCATCCTGATCATCGCACAATGTTGATTGTAGTCATGCCTTGACCTAAACACTCCACAATTTGTTGCTTCTCAGCAGCCGACACATCCTTTTTCTTTCCCATTTTGGCAGAAAATGTAGGCTGCTTAATAATGTGAGACAGCCTTCTTAAGTAGTCTTGCCTTTCATTGGACACACCTGCCAAACTAATTAGCACAGGTGTCTGCAATTGCTTACAGTGATATAAAGAGCCCTGACACACATCACCATCAATGAGTTTAACTGACAAACAAACAAATTCTTCCCTTATCACTCCTAAACACTTTTTGCATAATAATTTGGAACACAGTGTACATGTGCTTTTCCACAAAACACCAGTGGTTCACGTAGTGAATCTTACAGTTCTAACTTGCCAACCGTGGTCTGTATGGAGTTGTTCAATAAAGGGCCCAAAATTAAGATAACATAGATGGGAGAGGTCTCTATGAATAGGAATTCCTAAGTATTTGATACCCTGTGAGGGCCAGGCAAAGGGAAAGTTGGACTGGATGGAATCCTATATGGATTTGGGGAGGGAGACATCGAGGGCCTCAGACTTCGCTGCATTGATTTTAAAATTTGACCATGTAACAAAGTGATCTATTTCAGCCATAACAGCATGGATGGATATATGTGATTGAGTGATATATACTAGGACATCATCAGCAAATAGAGAGCACTTGTACTCGGTGCCTCCCACCTCAATCCACCTAATATTGGGGTTATGGCGAATTGATGAGAGCAGGTGCTCCGTCACTAGGATGTATAAGAGAGGGGACAGAGAACATCCCTGCCTTGTCCCATTGGTGATTGTGAAAGGTGATGAAAATGTTCTGACGCGCCCCCTGGGCCTTGGGACACCCGGAGCCGGACCCTTTTTGGTGGATGCTGGTGGTTGTAGTCTCCGTGGCGGCGACCCTGTTCCGTGGCTCAGGGCGGTCAAACCAGTGGCGGAACTATTTATGTGGTTTTGATGTTAAAATGTCCGACTACGCCACCCGTGGATTGCGGTCAGAGTGAACCGCCGCTCCAGGGCAGACCGCTGAGGCTGGTGTTGTGGGTGCAGCAGAGCGTAGCATAACTCCCCACGGGAGGAGTATAGCCTCAGGGCAGTGTATGCGGAGGATGGGGGTGATGGTGCAGGGCAGCAGCAGTAATGACACGGAGTCAGTGATGCAGTCCAGGGCCTTTACTCACAGTTCTTATTATCCAGACCACGTCTGCAGGTAACGGCTGCCCACGTCGTACTGTGCTCACCAGGTGAGGGGCTCAGACAACTCTCAGATAACTTTGGAGCGCTTCACAGGACCCCCTTTGTGTGTCCTTTGTCTGGCCTTTCTTACCAACCCTTCTGTCCGGCTGCCTCGGGCCTCCTCTTGGTAAACTTGGCGCCAGTTTCCCTGACCCTATGTGGTGCCTTCCTAGCGGGTGTAGCGAGGGGCTGCGCCACATAAAATGTCACAGCCTCCTGTTTCTAGCTGAGGGTCGTTTCCTGCCTCCACTAGTTTCGGGGACCGGTCTCCCCCTTTGGCCTGACCCCTCCACGCAGGTGGATTCGGGCGTGCGGTGGCGACTCGCCCGTCCGCACCCCTGGAATCCCTTCGTTCCTCGTTCCTGGAGCCTTCTCCGCTCCTCTTCCTTCCTTCTCCCTCTTCCAGGCCTGGGCCTCTGTTACTAGGCCCGCCTCCGGAGCAGAGCTCATGCAGAGCCCCTGCTCCCTGCCACTTCTGCTCAGACTTCTCTGCACTGAACTAAGATGGTGCCCACCTTTTATACTCCCTTCTCAATGCACCCAGGAACTGCTTCCTCCCTGCTCCTGCACTACAGGGTTCCCCTTCCTCAGTGTTCCCTCCCCCCACTCCAGCCAGGGACAGGGACTGTCGTGCCCATCTCAGGGGCATATTGGTCGCCCTGCCCCACGGCAATGTGGTGTAATGCATGCAGGTGTCGGGTCCTGATCCACACTACATCCTTACCTGAGAGTGAGATATCACACCTCTGGGTGAGGTGCAATACCTCTGTAGCAACCGAGCCCTCAGGGTGCTACAGTTCCATTTATCTTCAGCCTAGGTGACGTATTGCGATACAGGGCCGTGATTTTGGCTATAAAAGGGTCCCCTAGACCCCTACCCCAAGCTTTTTAAGAGAATCATATATGGCGTGCCAGGAGACTCTATGGAATGCTTTCTCAGCATCCAACGAGAGTATCTAATTACAAATTTTTAACTGCATCTAGCCCAGGAAATACTTTGTGCCTAGTAGCAGTGTCTGCTAGTCAGCGGATTATCCCGGCTGTTAAGCAAGCTACACCACCTGTAGTTTGGACACTTAATTTTTTCAAAGGAAATGCTTCGGGACCACGGGATACTCAGTGAAGAGCATCAGGAGGCACCCCAAGGCATAGGGGCTGGGACTGGCAGTAGGATGCCTTGCGGTGGACAGCCGAGCTCGATCCTTATAAAAGCTTTTTAACTGCAGCAGCTTTAGTGGACGCTACTGGAGCTGGAATTACGCGGCTGCTGGCATGAGACTTGCCCTCCAATAGATCCTTGTAAATGGATTTAAAGTGTATTCATTCAAATTAGAGAGACAATTTAAATTAAAAAGCTTAGAGCTGCCTCCACCACAGGGGGGGCTCGCTCGACCCACCAGCGGACAGGCACCAGTATTGGGAGAGGGGGGCTGGCCGTCAGGGTTCACCGCGGCTCTGGCACAAACCCGGCGACGCGGAGGTGGCACGGGCAGGAGCGGACTGAACGTGTCGGCTTCTCGCTTTTTGGATTTTAGAAGGGCATGACATGCCTATATCTGTGTCTCCCCCTCCTTTTACTCCTCCACCTCTTTTCTTTTCGCATGACTATATGTACTTGTCACTTTTCCATGTGTTAGTTGTGTCTTCTGAGCAGTTTGTCAGCTTTTGGACACCTTTGAAGGTGTTTTCTATGTGTTTCTATGTGTTTTTGTTTGCCTGCCATTGGTTTTAACGGTGTTCGAAGGTGTTCGACTAACAGTTCGGCGAACACACGGGTGTTCGACGAACCGAACCGAACTCGAACACTACGGGGGTGGCTCAACACTAGCAGGGACCTCACGTGTATCGCCACAGAATGTAGCTTCCTCAGGAGTAGTGGTAGAAGTATGCCAAGAGTCTGTGTATGTATATATGAATAAAAAAGTGATGAAAACAGCACTCCTTGTAGAATAAAGTTTATTTATTAGCTCAGAAAAAGAGTGCTGTTTTGATCGCTTTTTTTTTTTTTTTTTTTTTTTTTTTTTTACTTATGTGGAAGGTTTGATATATACCTAGAGGACGGGCACCCTGTTTGTCACATCATGATTGTAAGTGCTGCTTGAATTTTTTTTGCATGTGTATGTACTTATATGTATGAATATGTGTGTATATATAATATATGTATGTACATGTACAGTACAGACCAAAAGTTTGGACACACCTTCTTATTTAAAGATTTTTCTGTATTTTCATGACTATGAAAATTGTACATTCACACTGAAGGCATCACAACTATGAATTAACACATGTGGAATTATATACTTAACAAAAAAGTATGAAACAACTGAAAATATGTCTTATATTCTAGGTTATTCAAAGTAGCCACCTTTTGCTTTGATCACTGCTTTGCACACTCTTGGCATTCTTTTGATGAGCTTCAAGAGGTAGTCACCGGAAATGGTTTTCACTTCACAGGTGTGCCCTGTCAGGTTTAATAAGTGGGATTTCTTGCCTTCAGTTGTGTTGTGCAGAAGTCTGGTGGATACACAGCTGATAGTCCTACTGAATAGACTGTTAGAATTTGTATTATGGCAAGAAAAAAGCCGCTAAGTAAAGAAAAACGAGTGGCATGAAGGTCAGTCAGTGCGAAAAATTGGGAAAACAAGTGCAGTTGCAAAAACCATCAAGCGCTACAAAGAAACTGGCTCACATGAGGACTGCCCCAGGAAAGGAAGACCAAGAGTCACCTCTGCTTCTGAGGATAAGTTTATTCGAGTCACCAGCCTCAGAAATCACAGGTTAACAGCAGCTCAGGTTAGAGACCAGGTCAATGCCACACGGAGTTCTAGCAGCAGACACATCTCTACAACAACTGTTAAGAGGAGACTTTGTGCAGCAGGCCTTCATGGCAAAATAGCTGCTAGGAAACCACTGCTAAGGACAGGCAACAAGCAGAAGAGACTTGTTTTGGCTAAAGAACACAAGGAATGGATATTAGTCCAGTGGAAATCTGTGCTTTGGTCTGATGAGTTCAAATTTGAGATCTTTGGTTCCAACCACCGTGTCTTTGTGCGACGCAGAAAAGGTGAACGGATGGACTCTACATGCCTGTTTCCCACCGTGAAGCATGGAGGAGGTGGTGAGATGGTGTGGGGGTGCTTTGCTGGTGACACTGTTGGGTATTTATTCAAAACTGAAGGCATTCTGAACCAGCATGGCTATCACAGCATCTTGCAGCGGCATGCTATTCCATCCGGTTTGCGTTTAGTTGGACCATCATTTATTTTTCAACAGGACAATGACCCCAAACACACCTCCAGGCTGTAAGGGCTATTTGACCAAGAAGGAGAGTGATGGCATGCTATGCCAGATGACCTGGCCTCCACAGTCACCAGACCTGAACCCAATCGAGATGGTTTGGGGTGAGCTGGACCACAGAGTGAAGGGAAAAGGGCCAACAAGTGCTAAGCATCTCTGGGAACTCCTTCAAGATTGTTAGAAGACCATTTCTGGTGGCTACCTTGAAGAACCTAGAATATAAGACATATTTTCAGTTGTTTCACACTTTTTTGTTATCTATATAATTCCACATGTGTTAATTCATTGTTTTGATGCCTTCAGTGTGAATGTACAATTTTCATAGTCTGAGCTCTGCTCCAGAGTGGGCCTAGCAGAGAGGCCAGGAGGAAGGAAGGCTCCAAGAGGAACGAGGGGATCCTAGGGGTACGGGCAGTGCCGGAGGCCACCCGTACGCCCGAATCTACCAGGTGTTGGAAGGATCAAGCCGCAGAGGGGACCGGCCCCTAAACTAGTGGAGAACTACAAGGCTCAGCTAGAAACCGGAGGCTTCTGTACTTTTAGGGTGCAGTTGCCACAGCCAAAATTACATCGCCGAGAAGGTGGTCACAGAGGGTCCAGGGGACTGCAGGTCGCCCGACAAGACCCGAGGCTACCGGATTGGGACACGGATTGTGAGGCGCAGGGTAGGAGGGTGAGAGCCAGCGCAGGAAGACGACTGAGAAAGGCACATATAACGGGGTCCTGTCAGGCACTCTTGAATAGTGTTGAGCCACCCCCGTAGTGTTCGGGTTCGGTTCGGTTCGTCGAACACCGGGATGTTCGAGGAACTGTTCGTCGAACTGTTCGTCGAACACCTTAGAACACCGTCGAACACCGTTAAAACCAATGGCAGGCAAACAAAAACACATAGAAACACATAGAAAACACCTTCAAAGGTGTCCAAAAGCTGACAAACTGCTCAGAAGACGCTTTCTTTAAAAAAGCCGGCCGGCAATTCAGCAGCGGCATACACCGGTACCCGACAATTTAGACAAGAAGGAATAGAGCCTCACACATAGATTAGATAGATAGAAACATGTCAGTCACATATATATGAAGTACAGTGATAGTGTTGGTTACTGTACTTGTCATTTAGTATTAAAATAAAGGATTTATTATTAAAAAAAATTGGCGTGGGGTTCCCCTTAATTTTAGTCTCTAGCGGAGGTTAAGCAGACAGCTGGGGCAGATGTTTGAAGCCTGGGAAGGGGGCAATACCCACGGAGCTTCCCAGGCTACTAATATGAGCCCCCAGCTGAATACATAGCCTTTACTAGCTATTAAAATGGGGGACCCCCCCAAAAAAATGACGTGGGGTCCCCCCTAATTTAATAGCTAGCAAAGGCTAGGCAGACAGCTGGGGGCTGATATTAATAGCCCAGGAAGGGTGCCATGAATATTGGCCCCCTCCCAGGCTAGAAACACCAGCCGTCAGCTGCCCCAGAAATGGCGCATTCATAGGATGCGCCAATTCTGGCACTTAGCCTCGCTCTTCCACGCTGCCCTGTAGCGGTGGCAGGGGGTAATAGGGCTGGGGTTGATGTCAGCTTATAATGCCAGCTGACATCAAGCCCAGGTTAGTAATGGAGAGGCGTCTATAAGACACCCCCATTACTAACCCCATAGTCAAAGTTAAAAAAAACACAAACACCCAGAATAAAGTCCTTTAATTGAAATAAAGACACAATCCTTTATTGTTCTAAATTAAACCATACTTACCGTCACGCCCATTCCAGCTGAAGCCAACGATCTCCTGCAATAAAAGAAAAATAATAAAGCAACCTCATCCTTACCTTTCCATGGTTCCCACGACAGCTTCAGCTCTGCTACATCGAGATGACAGGCTGGACCGCAGCAGAAAGCTGCCATCCAGCCTGTCATCCCGCAGACACTGAGAAGCGCAGGCTTGCTTGCGCTCTGCAGTGTCTGGCTGTGACGGCATAAAGATGAGACGAGTTCATGTCCAATGAACTCGGCGCACCTCATGCACGTCACTGACAGCGTGGGAAAATTCTCATGCTGAAGCGCTGAGTGCAGGAGAATTCTCCCACGCTGTCAGTGACGTACATAAGGTGAGCTCATGTCCAATGAACTCAGCTCACCTCCTGCACGTCACTGACAGCGTGGGAGAATTCTCCTGCACTCAGCGCTTCAGCGTGAGAATTCTCCCACGCTGAAGTGCTGAGTGCAGGAGAATTTTCCCACGCTGTCAGTGACGTGCATAAGGTGAGCTCATGTCCAATGAACTCAGCTCACCTCCTGCACGTCACTGACAGCGTGAGAGAATTCTCCTGCACTCAGCGCTTCAGTGTGAGAATTCTCCTACGCTGAAGCGCTGAGTGCAGGAGAATTTTCCCACGCTGTCAGTGACGTACATGAGGTGAGCCGAGTTCATTGGACATTAACTCGGCTCATCTGGATGCCCTCACAGATAGACACTGTGGAGCGCAAGCAAGCCTGCGCTTCTCAGTGTCTGCGGGATGACAGGCTGGATGGCAGCGTTCTGCTGCGGTCCAGCCTGTCATCTCGATGTAGCAGAGCTGAAGCTGTCATGGGAACCATGGAAAGGTAAGGATGATGTTGCTTTATTATTTTTCTTTTATTTCAGGAGATCGTTGGCTTCAGCTGGAATGGGTGTGATGGTAAGTATGGTTTAATTTAGAACAATAAAGAATTGTGTGTTTATTTCAATTAAAGGACTTTTTTCTGGGTGTTGTGTTTTTTTTAAATACTTTACTAGAAATTCATGGTGGTCATGTCTAATATTGGCGTGACCCCATGAATTTTGGGCTTAGGGCCAGCTGATAATGCCAAGCTGGCCCTAACCCCTTTATTACCCAGTGAGCCACCGCATCAGGGCCCTGGATGAGTTGGGTACAGCGCCAGAAGATGGCGCTTCTATGAACGCGCCATTTTCCGGGGTGGCTGCGGACTGCAATTTGCAGCGGGGGTGGCCCAGAAAGCTTGGGCCTCCCTGCGCTGCGGATTCCAGCCCCCAGCTGCATAGTTGTACCTGGCTGGACACAAAAACAGGGCGAAGCCCCACGTCAATTTTCTTTAAATTATTTCATGGGAGGGGGCCAATATTCATGGCTCCCTTCCTGGGCTATTAATATCAGCCCCCAGCGGTCTGCCTAGCCTTTGCTAGCTATTAAATTAGGGGGGACCCCACGTCATTTTTTTTGGGGGGGGTCCCCCATTTTAATAGCTAGTAAAGGCTATGTATTCAGCTGGGGGCTGATATTAGTAGCCTGGGAAGCTCCGTGGGTATTACCCCCTTCCCAGGCTTCAAACATCTGCCCCAGCTGTCTGCTTAACCTCCGCTAGAGCCTAAAATTAAGGGGTACCCCACGCCAATTTTTTTAATAATAAATCCTTTATTTTAATACTAAATGACAAGTACAGTAACCAACACTATCACTGTACTTCATATATATGTGACTGACATGTTTCTATCTATCTAATCTATGTGTGAAGCTCTATTCTGTCTGTTATAAATTGTCGGGTACAGATGCTGAATTGCCGGCCGGCTTTCTTAAAGAGACGGTGCATGAAAACACTAATATTTTTTTTGATAAATCCTTTACACTAAATGACAAGTACAGTAAGCAACATTGTCACGGTACTTCATATATATGTGACTGACATGTTTCTATCTATCTAATCTATGTGTGAAGCTCTATTCTGTCTGTTATAAATTGTCGGGTACAGATGCTGAATTGCCGGCCGGCTTTTTTAAAGAGACGGTGCATGAAAACACTATTATTTTTTTTGATAAATCCTTTACGCTAAGTGACAAGTACAGTAAGCAACACTGTCACTGTACTTCTTATATATGTGGCTGACATGTTTCTATCTATCTAATCTATGTGTGAAGCTCTATTCTTTCGGTTCTAAATTGTCGGGTACCGGTGTATGCCGCTGCTGAATTGCCGGCTTTTCATGTTTCACTGTTGGCACTGTTCCCATCGATTTGGGCAATCACTGTAATGCCACAACCACCATGGCTGCGGCATTACAGTGAGTGGCAGACAATCCCTGCATGATTGGTGCTCTAAATAGCGCCAGACATGCAGGACACGCTTTTGGTGCACGAACAGTTATCGAACATAACCTCGAACAGCCGAATTTTTTGCAAATCGTTCGGTTTCGTCGAACAACTCGAACACCGCCCAAAACAGCTCGAATTTGAGATTGGCGAACAGTTCTAGTCGAACAACGCTCATCTCTACTCTTGAATTACCTGAGGGATTGCTGAACCCCTGCCTGGTGAACGCAGCGTGACTTGGGAGGCTGTAACCTGTACAGTGCAACCTGAGGAACTTAACAACTGTGAGTAAACTCTGAAGACTGCACCCCACTGTCTCTGTGAATTACTGCTGCGCCATCACTCCCTGCACTACACTGCACTACAACGCCCAGCAACATCTAAAACATCTACACTGCCCTGAAGCTAAGCTCTACCTGTGGAGAGCTAAACCAACCCTGCTGCATTTACATCAGCTCCGGAGGATCTGCTCCGCAGCGGTGGTTCCACATAGCCGCATACCACAGGTGGCGTCACAAACTTTATATCAAGAATAGTGTTGAGCGAGTATGTTCTGTTAACCCTTTCGCCGAGTATGCTCGGGCCGAGCTCCGAGTATTTACAGCTGCTCAGTGATATGTTTGAATCGCTCCCGTGTGCATGATTTACAACTGTTTGACAGTTTTATTACATGTGAGGAATGTGTAAGAAATAGACATTCCTCACATGTAATAAAGCTGTCAAACAGTCGCAAATCATGCACACGGGAGCGATTCAACCATATCACCGAGCAGCTGTAAATACTCGGAGCTCGGCCCGAGCATACTCGGCTAAAGGGTTAATAGAACATACTCGCTCAACACTAATAAAGAACTAAAAATTCCCTGTAAATAATCCCCTTTTGATTGACTGCCCTGGGTCACGGACCAGGTCACCGCCACTGTGACATCACCCCTAGCAACGACCGGCCCGGCACCGAGTACCCCACGGCCCAGGGGGCGCGTCAGCAGCAGCATCACATTGTGGGGTTTTTTTGCTGCAGGAGGGACTTGTGCACTTCTCAAAATAGATGGCATCATGAGAAAAGAAGATTGTGGCAATACTGAAGCAACATCTCAAGACATCAGCCAGGAAGTTAAAGCTTGGGCAGAAATGGGTCTTCCAAATGGATAATGACCCAAAGCATACTGCCAAAATGGTAACAAAGTGGCTTAAGGATAACAAAGTCAATGTTTTGGAGTGGCCATCACAAAGCCCTGATCTCAATCCTATTGAAAATTTATGGGCAAAGCTGAAAAGGCAGGTGCGAGCAAGGTGACCTAAAAACCTGGATCAGTTACACCAGATTTGTCAGGAGGAATGGGCCCAAATTCCGACCAACTATTGTGAGAAGCTTGTGGAAGGATATCCCAAATGTTTGACAAAAGTCATTCAGTTTAAGGGCAATGGTTCCAAATACTAATGAAATGTATCTAAACTTTTGACTTTGCAGCAAGTAATAAAAATGCCTTAAAACACTCTCTCTCTCTCATGATTCTGGCATTTGGCAAATATTAAAAATTCTGATAATCCTAATAGACAAAAAACCGGAAAGGTTTATTCAGATTTCATGTCAGACATTGAGAAAAACATGCTTATGTGTCTTTTTATATAGTGTATGTAAACTTCTGGTTTCAACTGTATGTTTGTATGTATATGTGTATATATATATATATATATATTATATATATATATATATATATATATATATATATATTAATGAAAATAGCGGTGCAGCACTGCAGAGCCCTACGGGCATAACGAAACCTCAATAGTAGTCCATGAAGAGAAAGGCAGCACTCCAATCTTCAAACTATGACTATATGTCAATAAACTACAGCTTATTTGAAGATTGGAGTGCTGCCTTTCTCTTCATGGACTACATATACAATAATAGCAAAGAAAGGCATGTGATAGTACAACCAGATGAGGTTCCATAGACAGTAAGTCTGCAGGCGTACTGCAACAGGCAAAGAGGCTATAGACTAAGCCTGTGCACATAAAAACCAATCGTGGCCAGGAATGAGCCGTCATTGCAGACTATAAACAGAGTCTGTGCAAACTAAGTATACGCAAGCACATAGCACGGTCAGTGCTATGGAACAGCCATATGTTGCACCTGCGTACAAGACGAATATCTCACAGTATAGTAATGGATAACCTGACATCAGTTACAGCAGTAAAGGTAGGGACCGCACACACCATTGTATGCATAGGCACGTAGCACCAGAAAACTTTAGACTGTGATGCGCTTGATACAACTATCCATATTCAGTTCGAAAAATTTAACATGAGTCAATTGCCAATACTGGTAGGGAAAGAACTGCACAGTAACGCATAGCAATCTAACAGTAAGTAAGTCAAATAATGCACAAAATGTGCCTTAATTAGTTAGGAATTTTACTCAGAGATAGCAATATTGTAACGGGTCTGGGAGGTGGAACCTCTGAGCAACTATACAAGGGGGCAGTCCTTGTAAGGAAGCGGGTGGCTCCCAGGGAAGGCGGGCAGGTAGTCACGGCTAGTGACGGGGACAGTCTCAGGGTGGAAGGGCAGGAGGTCACGGCAGGTGATGGGGACAGTCTCTGGGTAGAAGGGCAGGAGGTCACGGTAGGTGACGGGGACAGTCTCTGGGTAGAAGGGCAGGAGGTCATGGCAAGTGACGGGGACAGTCTCTTGACAGGCGGGTGGTCACAGCAAGTGACAGCAGAGCCTCCAGGTAGGCTAGCAGGCAGGTAGCAGGTGAGCGCTCCCAGGTGAGCGGGCAAGAGTCTCTGAACAGGCAGGTGGTCACGGCAAGTGACGGCAGAGCCTCCAGGTAGGCTAGCAGGAAGGTAGCAGGTGGGCGTTCCCAGGTGAGCGGGCAAGAGTCTCTGGACAGGCAGGTGGTCACAGCACGTGACAGCAGAGCCTCCAGGTAGGCTAGCAGGCAGGTAGCAGGTGAGCGCTCCCAGGTGAGCGGGCAAGAGTCTCTTGACAGGCAGGTGGTCACAGCACGTGACGGCAGAGCCTCCAGGTAGGCTAGCAGGCAGGTAGTAGGTGAGTGCTCCCAGGTGAGCGGGCAGACTGATCCATAGACAGACTGGCAGGGCTGGTAGGCAGACTGTCGGACCACAGATAGATAAGTATCAGGCAGGTAACTGGCAGGTAACTGGCAGGTAACTGGTAACGGGACCTGAGGGCTGAAGCAGAGTGAAGGCTTTGCAACAACATTGCTCGGGCACCTCCATTTTGGAGGAGGTGCCTTATATATGGTGTGGTCCTCCGGCCATTGGCCGGGGACTCCTTAGGACGGCGCGCGCGGCCCCTTTAAGAGAGGGGGAGCGCGCGCGCGCCCTAAGTACAGAAGCCGGGAAGCAGCGCGCGCTGCCAGCAGAGCGGGAGGAAGCCGCCGGGCACGGAGCGGAGAGGTGAAGGGAACGGCGTCCCTGCCTAGCAGGAGGCAGGGACGCCGATGCTACAAATATAAAGCTTTATAGTTTCAGGAAAATTAGTACAAAGATTACGAACGCATATTGCGAATAAAACTGCACATGTTATAGTTTGACATATCAAAGATAAACTTAGTTTATGTATACATGGACTAGTGACAAGCCTAGGAATTTCAAAAACTTGCATTATATGGAAAATAGACAAAACGAGACAAAGCGGATGGAATTATTCCATCCCTATAAATAAGTGTGCCATTCAGATCATTATAAACACCAGTAAATTGAGACGGATGTAAACCAACTGGCTAGGACTATGGTTTGGGTTATGCCAGTATTAATACTGGGGAATATATATGATGATCACCGAGCAGGTAAGTATAAAATAGTAACATTCATATAAAGAGTGTGACAAAAGATAATTCAAGTGAGAATACCAACTGCGTATACTTTTATTCTTTATTATATTCACTTGCGGATATCACATGGATTTTGCCTTGATAGATCAGTATTGTCATCTTTTTCCAGGTTTTCTACATTAGTGTATTATTTTGGGTTACCTCAGTGTGAACATTAGAGAAAGGGTGTTTTTCCCTTACATGCATAATCCTGTGGTTGTATGCAAGCTTTTTTGTCTCTTTAATTGTTTTTATCATGTATGTTTGTGTCTGTTTTGTATATTTTAAAGACTTTTTTTTTTTTTTATCATATTCAGTGATCCTGACTACTTTACACACTTCTTTTTTTCTTTTGTATTCTTACACGAAGTGAGTAGTTGGCGATCCTATTATATTAGTAGTGCCTTCAGTTTTTCAATTTAGTGATATCCGAAGAAGAGACTGTGTCACTTTTATTCTCAATCGAAGATTGGTTGGCACTGTCCTGAAGTACAATGCAGTCAGTGATAGTCATCTCGATATGCATTAGAAGAAGCGCCAATCCATGTCACAGTTATACATAAAGAGGAGAAAGATGAAAGAAGAGAGAAGAAAGACAAATTGCAAAAGGTAAGAAGCAAAACGCAGACAACATCAGTAAAAGACTTAAGAGAGCCATTTGAGCAGATAAAGAACTTTAATATCTAAACATACAGGTGCTTCTCACAAAATTAGAATATCCTCAAGCATTTAATTTATTTCAGTTCTTCAATACAAAAAGTGAGTCATTACAAACAGTGTGATCTATTTCCAGTGTTTATTTATGTTAATGTAGATGATTATGGCTTACAGCCAATGAAAACACTTTGGTCTTGATAAAACACAGTGGACCTACAGCAGCAGGTGACATGGCTCCCCAAACTATCAGTGATTGTGGAAACTTCACACTAGACCTCAAGCAGCTTGGATTGTGTGCCTCTCCACTCTTCCTCCAGACTCTGGGACCTTGATTTCCAAAAGAAATGCAAAATTTACTGTCATCTGAAAACAATACCTTGGACCACTGAGCAACAGTCCAGGTCTTTTACTCCTTGGCCCAGGTAAGACGCTTCTGGCATTGTCTGTTGGTCATGAGTGGCTTGACACAAGGAATGCGACACATGTAGCCCATATCCTGGATACGTCTGTGGGTGGTGGCTCTTGAAGCAATGACTCCAGCAGCAGTCCACTCCTTGTAAATCTCCCCCAAATGTTTGAATGGCCTTTTCTTAACAATCCTTTCAAGGCTGTGGTTATCCCGGTTGCTTGTGCACCTTTTTCTACCACACTTTTTCCTTCCACTAAACTTTCCATTAATATGCTTGGATACAGCACTCTGTGAACAGCCAGATTTTTTAGCAAGGACCTTTTGTGGCTTGCCCTCCTTGTGGAGTGTGTCAGTGAGTGCATTCTGGACATCGGTCAATTCAGCAGTCTTTCCCATGATTGCGGAGCCTACGGAAACAGACTAACGGACCTTTTTAAACGTTTTACGAAGCCTTTGCAGGTGTTTTTTTTGTTAATTATTCTCATTTACTGAGATAATGACTTTTGTGTTTTCGTTGGCTGTATTCCATAATCATCAACATTACCAGAAATAAACACTGGAAATAGATCACTCTGTTTGTAATATAATATAGGAGTTTAAATTTTTGTGTTGAAGAACTGAAAAATTAAATTTTCGATGATATTCTAATTTTGTGAGAAGCACCAGCATGTACAGAGATAGGAAGAGTACTTCTGAGGGGTAAGACCAGGAAGGTATACCCAAAGATGATATATATACAACAAAAGTTGCTGGCATGTTGAAAGACGATAATGAGAACAAACTAACTGAGCCAGAACAGATCAAGGAAAGAGTAGACGGAGCACCTCTACAAGAATGATTCAGTGATATTGGAAAAAACTGAGATTGGAAATGATAGATCCAAACATCCTGAAAGACAAAGTTGTTGCTGCTATATAAAGCTTGAGTCAAGCAACAAAGTGCCTGGATGTGACCGTATTCCAACAGAGCTAATAAAGTCTTCTGAAGTAGCAATTGATGTCATCACATGCCTGTGTTAATAGATATGGATAACTGGTGAATGGCACAAGGACTGGACACGATCTGTGTTTATTCTTATTACGAAGAAGGGAGATGCTACCGATTGCGTAAACTATTAGGCTATTGCGCTCATACCTCATCCCAGCAACATACTACTGACCAGATTAAAAAAAAACAGAATAACAAGAGTTGTGATTAACATTAGATGGCTAATGGGAAAAGACCAAAGGATACAGCAAGGATATATATTTGCTACATCGACAACAGCAAAGCCTTCAACTTTGAAATACCATGAAGGATATGGGTGTGCCGAACCCTCTGATCAGCCGCATTAAGAATCTTTATATGAACCAAGAAGCAAACGGAACATGGCAACACAGCAAGGTTCAAACAGAGAGAGGCGTCCGACAAGGCTGCATCCTGCCACAATTTTATTATGGAGTGTTAAGATGGAAAGCTCTAACATAGGACTGCTACTCAACACAAAGAAGACAAAGATATTGACTATTGCCATGTATGACCTGGACACATTTGAGATGGATAGCGACAAACTGGAAGCTGTAAAGGACTTCAACCTACACGGATTGATAACTCAAGATGCCGCAATGACACCGGAAGTCAATAGAATAGCTATGGGCAAATCAACAATAAAGTCATTGGACATGGTCTTCAATTCAAGGAACATTTGAGGAAGACATGGTTCTTATACAGTTTGGTCTTCTCTAAGGTAACATACGGATGCAAAACCTGGACGATATACAAGCAAGACAGAATAAGAATCATCGCCTTCTAAATGTAACATACATAGTTTTTTTTTAAGGTTGAAGGAAGACTAAGTCCATCTAGTTCAACCCATAGCCTAACATGTTGATCCAGAGGAAGACAAAAAAAAACCATGTGGCAAACACTAAGCTCCACATTGGGGAAAATAATTCCTTCCCGACTCCATACGACAATCAGACTAGTTCCCTGGATCAACGCCCTATCAAGGAATCTAGTATTTATAACCTGTAATATTATACTTTTCAAGAAAGGCATCTATGCCCTTCTTAAATGTCAGTAGTCAATGACTCATTGCAACATCATGCGGCAGAGAGTTCCATAGTCTCACTGCTCTTACAGTAAAGAATCTGACTCGCCCCCTGGGCCGTGGGGCACCCGGAACCGGGCCTGTTGTAGGATGCTGGGGGTTGTAGTCTCCGTGTGGCGGTGACCCGGTCCGTGGCTCAGGGTGGTCAAACCAGTGGCAGTCTATTTGCAAGTTTTGGGGTTAATTGTCCGACTACGCCACCCGTGGATTGTGGACAGTGGGGACCGCCGCTGCAAGGCAGACCGCTGAGGCCGGTGTTGTGTGTGCAGCTAAGAATGGGATGACTCCCCACAGGAGAAGTATAGCCTCAGGGCAGTTAGTGTGGATGATGGGAGTGATGGTGCACGAGCGCAGCAGGAATTACTCAGAGTCCGTGTAGTGCAGTTCAGGGTCTTTACTGGTGTTATAAATCAGACCCTCCTGGGAGTACTGGTTAGCAGTAGAGGCCTGGTCAGTCTGTGAGCAAGCAGGATCTCCCCTGGCCAGGTGGAGTTGTAGGCCTCCCCGTCTATCTGCACTCTACCTGGCTACCTTGCTGTATGCGGGAAGAAGTAGCCCACGTCCCTGAGTATACCGTGTGGTGCTCACCCGTATGGCCGGTGACTTGGGGCCTTCTGTTAGCCTCCGCTCCACAATGGCGGTGCTGGTCCCTTGCTTGTGACCGTGCCTCCGGGCTTCTATGGCCAGAGGACCTGGAATCCCCTGCGGGTTGGATTCTGCTGCTGGACCTGGATGCCCCCACAGCCTCGGACTCCGTGTCCGGTCTTAATGTCTTCAGCCAGGGTGAGCTATATCTCTACTTAGCTTCCAGCCCCTTGTCTTCTGCTCTTAGCTCCTACAGAGTTCCTGCTGTCACTTTCCCTCTTCAGGCTCTGACTGACCTAATCCCGCCCCAGACCCAGTTTATAAGGGCAGATTCCTCCTCTCCCTGGTCTGGGCGGGCGGTGTTGCATGCTTAGGGTTCCTGACCAGAGAAACCTCCCACTTGCTCTCAGACATAATATTTCTATTACTGTGGCAACCAGGAGCAATGTTTTTAGCAAGTCTATCACCACCTGGTTCATCTTCTCGCAGAGTCCATTGGTTTGGGGGTGATAGGGCGTTGTTCTTATCATCCGGCAGCCGTACAGGTTGCAGAACTCCTGGAAGACCTCCGCTTCGAAGGCTGGTCCTTGGTCTGTCAACACCTGTTCCGGATACCCATGCAGACGGCAGAAATGCAGCTGGAAGGCTCTGGCTGCTGTCTGAGCCGTTAAGTCTTTGACAGGGACTACCAACAGGAACCAGGAGTAGTGATCCACGATGGTTAGGGCGTAGACATACCCGCTTCTGCTTGGGGGGGCCAGTTTAACATGGTTCAGAGCGACCAATTCCAGCGGCTGCCTGGTGATGATGGACTGCAGGGGAGTCCTCTGGCTGGCACGGTCCCTTCTTCATAGATTGCACGGGCCACAGTCTCTACACCACCTCTCGATAGCTCCTCTCATGCCTACCCAGTAGAACCGTTCACGCAGCAGGAACTCCAGCTTCTTCCATCCGAAGTGCCCGGCTCCATCGTGGTAGGCCTCGAGCACCATAGCTGCGTCCCGTCTCGGTACCACGACCTGCCAGATCAGTTCATGTGTCCGGGAATTGACCATTCTGCGGCACAACTTCTCCTTGTAGAGAAACAGTCTACTTTTCTCCTTCCATAGTTGCTTGGTCTCCTCCGGAGCATCTGGGTCAAGGCGGGCATCGGCCTGGGTCAGCATCTCCATCACCAGACGGACTGCGGGGTCACTGTCTTGCGTCTCCGCCCAGCTGTAATGGGGTAAGGGGTTGAATGTAGCGGATCGCTTGCCCCTTACACGGTGGGAATACTGGGTAAAACCATGACGGTGAAACGCAGGGAGTTCGATCTCTTCCAATTCTTATGGATCTTCCCCTTCTTCCGGTAGGTTTGGCATTCTGGACAGGGCGTCCGCGTTGGTATTGGAGCATCCTGCCCGGCATTTGATCGTGAATTCATAGTTGGACAGGCGGGCCATCCATCTCTGCTCCAGTGCACCCAGTCTTGCAGTGTCCAGGTGTGTCAATGGGTTGTTGTCCGTGTACACGGTGAACCTGGAAGAGGCAAGGTAATGCTTAAAACGTTCGGTTACTGCCCACACCACTGCCAGGAACTCTAGCTTGAATGAGCTGTAATTCTCAGGGTTTCTTTCCGTGGGTCGCAGTTTTCGGCTGGCGTAAGCAATTACCCGTTCTCTCCCCTGCTGGATCTGGGACAGTACGGCTCCTAGCCCGATGTTGCTTGCGTCCGTGTGAAGGATAAAGGGCTGGCTGTAATCAGCGTACGCCAGCATTTCATCCCCCGTGAGGGCCATCTTCAGCTGGCGGAAGGACTCCTCTTCCAGCTTTTCCCATTTGAAGGGTGGCTTCTGGTTGTTGGCCTTCCTGGACTGGCCTATCAGGAGGTCCTGCATAGGAGCTGCCTTCTTGGTAAAACCGGGAATGAATCTTCGGTAGTAGTCTACCAACCCGAGGAACTGCCGCACTTCCTTTATGCTGGATGGTCTTGGCCAGTCCTTAATCATGGTGATTTTATCAGGGTCGGGAGCCACTCCGTCAGCACTCACCACGTGTCCCAGGTACTGCACCATTGGTTTCAGTAGATGACACTTTGATGGTTTCACCTTTAGGCCGTAGCCTGCCAGGGCTTCAAACACTTCGGCCAGGTGTTTCAGGTGGTCCTCGTAGGTCTTGGAATAGACGATGACATCGTCCAGGTAAAACAGGACCGTCTCGAAATTCCGGTGTCCCAGACAGCATTCCATCAACCGTTGGAAGGTTCCTGGTGCGTTGCAGAGCCCGAACGGCATACAGTTAAATTCGCTGAGACCCATCGGGGTGGTGAATGCGGTCTTCTCCCGGTCCGCCTCTGCTACAGGAACCTGCCAGTACCCGCTAGTGAGATTCAAAGTAGAGAAGAAGTTAGCAGATTTTAATGCGGCTAAGGACTCTTCTATCCTTGGTAACGGGTACGCATCTTTGTGTGTGATACGGTTGACCTTCCTGTAGTCTACACACATTCTCATGGTGTTGTCTTTCTTTTTCACTAGGACTAGTGGAGCTGCCCAGGGGCTACAGCTGTCCCTAATTACCCCAGCCTCCTTCATGTCTTTTAACATCCCCTTGGCGTGCTGATAGTGTGCAAGGGGTACGGGTCGGTATCTCTCCTTTATGGGAGGATGGTCTCCCGTGGGGATGTGATGTTCTACCCCCTTTACTTGCCCGAAGTCTAGCGGGTGTTTACTAAACACTCTCTCGTACTCTTGAACCACCCAATAGACTCCCTGTTTTTGGTGTGAGGGAGTGGAGTCAGTACCCAAATGCAGTTGCTGACACCAGTCCTCCATTGGTTTCTTAGAGCCGTTACCTTCCTCTGGTTGAGATGGAGGCAAGGGTTCTACGGCCTGTACAGAGTTCTGGTTTATGGTGAACAATTTGGCTAGCATGGCATACCGGGGCAGGTATACTTCTCTCTCCCCGATTTTTATGATGCGGACGGGCACCCTCCCATGGCGTACATCGACCACCCCCCGTGCTGTCAAAATGGTGGGCCTACTGTCTGAGTAGACGGGTTCTACCATTGCTTGGTAGTCTCTACCTCTAAGACCAATAGCTGCCCGACACCAAATCATCATCTCACTCTTCGGGGGCATGGCAATAGGGAACGGGTCACACATTCTCACGCTACCTATCTCACCACCAGATAATTCCACCTGTTGACGTTTCATCAGTGCCCGGATATCTTTTTGGAGGACACGCTGCTGGCTGGAACTGGCGTTCTTGGCAACCTGTTGTAAAATAAGAATCACCTCTGCAAGACCGTATTCAATTACGTTAGTACCTAGGGTTATTTTTGGGTGACTCTCGCGATGGTCAATGTCCACAATGATCAGTCCTTGTGCCGGCAGTTCAACTTTACCGACCTTGATGGTCACCTCCTTAAATCCCATCTGTGGCACGGGCTGACCATTGCTGGCGATAATGCTCAGGTCGTCATCTGGGTAGCGGGTTATGTCCGAGTCATTCCAGTACCGCTTAAAGAGCACGTACGGGATGGTGGTGCCCTGTGACCCGGTGTCCAGTAGGGCACTCATAGGAATGCCGTCCAGTACCACAGGCAAGACCGGACGTCCCCCTATGTATTTGTCACAGTACCTTGCCATATGTCCGGGTTGATTGCAGCGGCGGCAGATGGGTCGTCCGTCCTCGTTGTATCTGTCGATGGGTCTTCCTCTGGACGGTGGGGTCCTCCTCTGGCGGCACCACGGGACGTCCTCCGGTCCGGATACCAGCTGGATCTTTCCTGGAGAAGAAACCTGCAAAGACTGCACAGTTCTGGTTAGCGCGGCAACGCTTTTAGTAAGCTCTTGGACCTGATGGTGCAAGTCTGTAGCCGGGCTACTGTTCAAAGCCTGCGCATCAGCTCCCACAGGCCCTGCAGCCAAGGGCGCCGTCTCCTGGTGATAAGTGATAGCAGGGCGCCTGTGGGTCACAGCGCCACCTGGTGCCGGTTCTCTGAGCACCCGGATGGCTCTGTCCTTGAACTGTGCAAAGTCCAGGTCAGGGGCCTGTAAGGCCATTGCCCGCAACTGGGTTCGGTGGGCATTGCACAGTAGACCCTCAATAAATTGTTCAGTCAACAGCTTGTCTTCATTCCCCACGCTGTCAGGGTCCGCCTGCTTAATGGCTCTCAGGGCCCCTTGTAGGTTTAGAGCATAGTCTCTTATACTTTCGTGTGCCCGCTGTTTGCATCCGTAAAATCTGAGTTTTATTTCGGCTGAGGTTCGGGTATCAAATGTGTCTTTCAGCCGGGCTAGTATTTCTCTGACAGTCCTCTTCTTCCTAGATGGCCAGGACTTTACCTTCCTTTGGGCTGCCCCGATTAACTGGGCCACCAGGATGCTCACTTTTTGCTCTTCCGTGAGGGGGTATAACTGGAAGAGGCTATCCAGTCTCTCCCTAAAGTCACTTAGGGTATGTGACTCCCCTGAGTACTGGGGTAGCCAGGTCGCCCCCGGGATATAGGGCATGGTAAATGGCATGACCGCAGCAGCGGTTGCGCTGGCGGCCGGTGTGGCGATGGAGCTCCCCTCTGTATCCAACATCCTCCTTCCCCCCCCTAGTGGACCGTGGCCTACCTTGCGATGCTCTTCTTCCGTAGGCCGCTGCTCCGCAGTCGATCGTCGGGGTTGAGGACCTTGCGTCGCGCTCCTGTGACGTCAGCGTCGCTCCCTCTCCCTTCCAGGACCTTACGCAGCGTCAGTGCGTGGGGCGGAGCTTCGGATCTCGCGCGCTTTCGTTGTCCATGCCCCTCTTCTTCCCGCGCGGCGTCCCGGAGATGGCGTCCGATGGCGGGAAGCTGCCGCAGACGGCGGGAAGACTGCAGAAGATGGCGGGAAATGACCCAAGATGGCGTCCGATGGCGGGAAACGACTCCGGACGGCGGAAAACTTCACCACAGTAAGTATCTCAGTCTCTGAAGGCGCGCAGTACCCGGTGATAGCGGGCTGGTTTGAATCCTGCCAACTACGCCAAAGGTTGACTCGCCCCCTGGGCCATGGGGCACCCGGAACCGGGCCTGTTGTAGGATGCTGGGGGTTGTAGTCTCCGTGTGGCAGTGACCCGGTCCGTGGCTCAGGGTGATCAAACCAGTGGCAGTCTATTTGTAAGTTTTGGGGTTAATTGTCCGACTACGCCACCCGTGGATTACGGTCAGTGGGGACCGCCGCTGCAAGGCAGACCGCTGAGGCCGGTGTTGTGTGTGCAGCTAAGAATGGGATGACTCCCCACGGGAGAAGTATAGCCTCAGGGCAGTTAGTGTGGATGATGGGAGTGATGGTGCACTAGCGCAGCAGGAATAACTCAGAGTCCGTGCAGTGCAGTTCAGGGTCTTTACTGGTGTTATAAAGCAGACCCTCCCGGAGTACTGGTTAGCAGTAGAGGCCTGGTCAGTCTGTGAGCAAGCAGGATCTCCCCTGGCCAGGTGGAGTTGTAGGCCTCCCCGTCTATCTGCACTCTACCTGGCTACCTTGCTGTATGCGGGTAGAAGTAGCCTACGTCCCTGAGTATTCCGTGTGGTGCTCACCCGTATGGCCGGTGACTTGGGGCCTTTTGTTAGCCTCCACTCCACGATGGCGGTGCTGGTCCCTTGCTTGTGACCGTGCCTCCGGGCTTCTATGGCCAGAGGACCTGGAATCCCCTGCCGGTTGGATTCTGCTGCTGGACCTGGATGTCCCCACAGCCTCGGACTCCGTGTCCGGTCTTAATGTCTTCAGCCAGGGCGAGCTATATCTCTACTTATCTTCCAGCCCCTGGTCTTCTGCTCTTAGCTCCTACAGAGCTCCTGCTGTCCCTCTCCCTCTTCAGGCTCTGACTGACCTAATCCCGCCTCAGACCCAGTTTATAAGGGCAGATTCCTCCCCTCCCAGGTCTGGGCGGGCGGTGTTGCATGCTTAGGGCTCCTGACCAGAGAAACCTCCCACTTGCTCTCAGACATAATATTTCTATTACTGTGGCAACCAGACCCCTGGTGTGCCACAAATCCGCGTCTGTGATTATGATTAAACCTTCTTTCCTCCAGTCGTAGAAGATGCCCCCTTGTCCCCGTCTCAGGCCTCAGAGTAAAAAGATCAGTAGAAAGGTCTTTATACTGTCCCCTCATATACTTGTACAGTCATGGCCAAAAGTATTGAGAATGAGACAAATAGTAAGTTTTCCAAAGTTTACTGCTTCATTTTTTGTAATGGCAATTTGCATATACTCCTGAATGTCAGAGTGATCAGCTTAACAGCAATTACTGTACTTGCAAAGTCAATATTTGCCCAGAAAATGAACTTTAACCCCCAAAACACATTTCAACATCATTGCAGTCCTGCCTTAAAAGGAGCAGCTAACATCGTTTTAGTGATTGATCCATTAACACAGGTGTGGGTGTTGATGAGGACAGGGCTGGCGATAAATCAGTCATGATTAAGTAAGAATGACATCACTGGACACTTTAAAAGGAGGCTGGTTCTTGGTATCATTGTTTCTCTTCAGTTAACCATGGTTATCTCTAAAGAAACACGTGCAGCCATCATTGCACTGCACAAAAATGGCCTAACAGGGAAGAGTATCGCAGCTACAAAGATTACACCTCAGTCAACAATCTATCGCATCATCAAGAACTTCAAGGAGAGAGCTTCCATTGTTGTCAAAAAGGCTCCAGGGCGCCCAAGAAAGACCAGCAAGAGCCAGGACCGTATCTTAAAACTGTTTCAGCTGCGGGATCGGACTACCAGCAGTGCCGAGCTTGCTCAGGAATGGCAGCAGGCTGGTGTGAGTGCTTCTGCACGCACTGTGAGGCGGAGACTCTTTGAGCAAGGGCTGGTTTCAAGGAGGGCAGCAAAGAAGCCACTTCTCTCCAGAAAAAACATCAGGGACCGACTGATATTCTGCAAAAGGTACAGGGAGTGGACTGCTGAGGACTGGGGCAAAGTCATTTTCTCTGATGAATCCCCTTTTCGATTGTTTGGGACATCTGGAAAACAGCTTATTCGGAGAAGAAGAGGTGAGCGCTACCACCAGTCTTGTCTCATGCCAACTGTAAAGCATCCTGAAACCATTCATGTGTGGGGTTGCTTCTCAGCCAAGGGAATCGGCTCACTCACAGTCTTGCCTAAAAACACAGCCATGAATAAAGAATGGTACCAGAATGTCCTCCAAGAGCAGCTTCTCCCAACCGTCCAAGAGCAGTTTGGCGCCCAACAATGCCTTTTCCAGCATGATGGAGCACCTTGCCATAAAGCAAAGGTGATAACTAAATGGCTCATGGAACAAAACATAGAGATTTTGGGTCCATGGCCTGGAAACTCCCCAGATCTTAATCCCATTGAGAACTTGTGGTCAATCATCAAGAGACGGGTGGACAAACAAAAACCAACAAATTCTGGCAAAATGCAAGCATTGATTATGCAAGAATGGACTGCTATCAGTCAGGATTTGGTCCAAAAGTTGATTGAGAGCATGCCAGGGAGAATTACAGAGGTCTTGAGGAAGAAGGGGCAACACTGCAAATATTGACTTGCTGCATTAACTCATTCTAACTGTCAATATAACCTATTGGTACTCATAATATGATTGCAATTATATTTCTGTATGTGATATAAACATCAGACAAACACTAATAAAAACCAGAGGCCAGCAGATCATGTGAAAATATAATTTTAGTGTCATTCTCAAAACTTTTGGCCATGACTGTACATAGTAATAAGATCACCCCTAAGCCTTCTTTTTTCCACAGTAAATAACCCCAAGTGTAATAACCTGTCTTGGTATTGCAGACCCCCCAGTCCTCTAATAACCTTGGTCGCTCTTCTCTGCACCCGCTCTAGTTCAGCTATGTCTTTCTTATACACCGGAGACCAGAACTGTACACAGTATTCTAAGTGTGGTCGCATTAGTGACTCGCATAGAGGTAAAATTATGTTCGCCTCATGAGCATCTATGCCTCTTTTAATGCATCCCAGCCTGACACTGAAACGTGAGCTTGTCGTCCACCAATACACCCAGGTCTTTTTCAGTGACAGTTTTGCCCAGTGTTTTACAATTAAGCATATAATTATACATTTTATTTCCTCTGCCCAAGTGCATTACCTTACATTTATCCCCATTAAAGCTCATTTGCCATTTATCAGCCCAAGCTTCTAGTTTACATAGATCCTCCTGTAATATAAAATATAAAATATAAATATAAAATTGTCCTCCTCTGTATTGATTACCCTGCAGAGTTTAGTGTCATCTGCAAATATTGAAATAATACTCTATGCCCCCTACAAGGTCATTAATAAATATGTTAAAAAGAGAAGGGGGCATAATGTGATGCTGGGGAAGGATGTTAACAATACCATGGATGGCAAGAAGAACAAACAAATTAATTTTGGAAAAAATCAAGCCAGACATGTCGCTCGAAGCAAGGATCACCAAGCTATAATTTGCCTTCTTTGGACACCTCAAACAAAGATAGCAATCACTGAAAAGGAGCATCATGGTTGAAAGAATAGAAGGAACAAGGTGAAGACGACGACTAAGCAACCTGATGTCTTAATACAATCAAGATAACTGCAGAGAAGATCTTGGTGGACCTATTTAGGCTTGCACAAGATCGATTTTCCTACAGAGCCTTCATCCATCAAGTCACCATGGCTCGAGACTGAACCAAAGGCTGTTAAATAATAAATAAGTATAGATAATGAGACATATTGGTGCTTGGTAAATACAGTATGTACATTTTCCTTTCCTTAGCATTTCTATGGCCACAAGTCTACTGTACGTACAGATAAAGCTACCATTCTTACCAAACAATTTCAGAGATGATTTTGTGGCATGTTACTTGGCATCTGATAGGTATATTGCAACAATGTAAGCTTTTAATTATATGAAGATTTGCAGTCTGGGACTCCAAAATACCTTTCAGTCCACCATAATCCAAAGAAAAAATAGCTTTTAGTGTGTTATTTACTATACTCTATGGGGCAAATTAATGAAGACTTGCAAAGTGCACACCAGTATATTTGGTGTAGAGGGTGCCAAATTCAATAAGAGGCACATGCCACTTAATGAATTTGGCGCCTCTTCTGAGTGACTAGAGTAGCATTTCTGGCACAGTACACACCAGTGACTGGAGTTGTATTTGCGGTATACAAAACTCTGACATGCTTGTGTCTCGCCCAGGGGGAATATGGGGGAGACTCGGTACCTGGGCCTTTACCTCCTTGGGATGTCACGGCAGTCGGCTCCCGGGACCGTCCTCTGGGTCACTCTTTAAAAGTGGTTTTAGTGTTTTTAGTTTGTCTCGTGATGCCACCTGTGGTTTCCTGTAATAGTTACCGGCGCTGCTGCAGACCTCCGGGGGTGATGGGATGGCAGCTGGGATGAATCTGCTCTCCACAGGCGGAGCTGGCCCCCGGGGCAGTGTAGGTGTAGGCCTCTCTCCTGCTCCCCACACACAGTCCCGATCGGGTACTCTGAAGTCCCTCTGGGCAACCTGGAGTTCCCAGATCTACTTGATGCCCTTCACGGCGACTAGGGTGAGGCTGTGGCAACTGCACCATGGAAGTGCAGAAACCTCCGGTTTTTCCAGCCGAGACCTGGAGTAACACGGCTGGTCCAGGGACCGGTTCCCTTCCTGCGGCCTGATCCCTCTGACGCTTGGGAGATTCGGGCGTACGGGTGTCGTCCTGCACTAACCGTACCCCCTGGGATCCCTTCTGGTACCGGAGCCTTCCCCCCTGACT
Organism: Phyllobates terribilis; assembly: GCF_046119375.1. Taxonomy (NCBI): domain Eukaryota; kingdom Metazoa; phylum Chordata; class Amphibia; order Anura; family Dendrobatidae; genus Phyllobates; species Phyllobates terribilis. The sequence goes on from NW_027362782.1 coordinate 10,476,765, forward strand.
CCCCTCACACTCCTGGGCCCTCCATCTTACTAGGCCCCACTCTGGAGCAGAGCTCCTGAAGAGACTCTGCTCCCCTCCTCTCCTTACTGCTCACTTCACAACACTGCACTGACTACTCTACTCTAAGATGGCTTCCCTTTATATATACACCTCCTATAAAAGTGCTCCCCTGTTCTGCGTCCCACACCCACTACTGGTTCCCCCCACTCCAGCCAGGGCAGGGCTCAGCAGTAACACAGTGCATCTTGCCCTTCCAGCCGGCCTGGAGTAGTGTAGTGTTGAATGCGGGTGTTGGGGTCCCGGGAAGTACTCCATCCTTACCTGAGAGAAGGAGATGCCACACCTCAGGGTGAGGTGCAGTATCTCTGTGGCGACTGAACCCTCAGGGGCGCTATGAAGCAGTGTTCACCCAACAATACTTCAATAAATTATCATACGTTATAATAAGTTACAATAAATTTTATTCATTACAAATCTAAATACATACAAACAACGTCAAAAAACCCAAATAGCTAAAACACAAGTAAAATCAATATAGTGGGGTTACCCACTAATTTGAAGCCCACCTGCTCCAAAAAACATCCCTAGTTACAACAGAACAAGCAGTACCATAATACAACAAGTGCCAGTATTATCCCTGGTGATCAATATCGTACACATGCATATTAGTTATGACTGCCTGACATTAGTATTCAAGGAGGTGTACTATAGTCCAGAAAGATGAAGAGGGAAGTATGTACCTACTACAGCAGAGTATATATTGAAAAATACAAAGAGTCCCAAACATAAATGAAGCCCATATAGAATATCTGAGCTGACAAATACTATATACTCACATACCACAAAAAGTACTATTCAGGGTATAAATAAATACAAAACCCTTTCATGCTGTAAGTATCCCTCCTGCACATAATAGCGCTAAGATCAATCACCTCCCTGAGCACAAAATCCTATGCTGGAATGATGCAGGCGGGCATACAGTGCCCAACGCGTGTCGCCACTACACGTGGCTTCATCAGGGGTCTATAGGGCACAGGTAAGATGACGCTGTTATATATAATCAAGAACCTAATTACCATTTCAGCAGCTGATATGCGGCCACTCCAAACCGTACATTGCAGGAACATGGCGTGACCCCCAACCTGGAAGTGCTATGCATTGCACATGTGCAGGAGAGCATACAGGAAGTGAGGGGGAGGATCGCATCCTCCCCATGGTAACCCAGACGATGCAGCTGGTAACCAAACGCTGCAGCTTGTGCGTAGATGCACATTGCACAAAGCAGACAAAGCCATGATGAGCAGGGTGATGCCCGCATCCCAAAGGCTAAAGGTCACATCATGTATGTTGAAAAGTTATGCATTATGCGCAAGGAAAGAGCACCATCATAGTGAGAATATTTTGTCATTCATAGATGTAATGCCATAAGCTGGGCATCTTGCCACAGGCTATCCCAAGTCCTAATAAGTCCTGTCTGACCCTAAAGGTCATCAAATTAATCTAGTTATTTATAACATACCCCCATAACAGTTTGGCACACAGTAGGGTTTGCCAGAGGCATACAAAGTATACTTGAATCAGAGAGAGCACAATTTTGGATACTTAGCAAAAAAAAAAAAAATATTTTTAAAAACAATTTAAAAAAAAAAATAATAATATTTTTTTTATTTTTTATTTTTTTTATTCCCTTTATATTTTTATGAATAATATTATGCCGATACACACATGACAGTGTCACAAGCATTCTCCAATATACAGTGCGCACTGCTCATTCAAACATGGTATACGACCCGGCGTAGCACCCGCACAGCTATAGATTAACGTACACATAAGTCAGAGACACGTGTATTTATGTGGTGTGCAGCATGTTGATCCCCTTTTTGATTTGGATGGTGCCCTCCATAGTTTAGTGTTTATTGAACCCTCACTGGCGCCACACTTGATGAACCTTGTTTCCAGATCTTTTCACCTGATTCATTATTTGCGACTTTTTGTAAAGTCCAATCTTTGTGGAACATGCAATGTTTTTGCTTTGAAAAGATGAAAATAGAGAATTTATTTTTCACAAAATACACGAACCACATGCATCATGAATTTGGCATAAAAAAGTAATTGATTTATACAAAAAAACAAAAGTAGCCTCAAAGAACTGCAAATATGATTTGGGCCCAAAGTTTTCTCCTTGATGTGTACAGGATTTCCTTTAATAATTGTACAATTATTTGTTCCCTTCAGCTGCAACCTCCAGAAAGAATCAGCTGCAGAAACCCAATCTGTATGGAATAATCTGCGTCGCACCCCAGTTCGCCAAGAGAAAAGGGTGCATTTTAATTTAGAGACTGTAAATACTAAGGATTGTTTATGTGAAAATGGACAGCCCTGCAACACAAAGGAGCTGGAATTGAAAGAACTGGAGATGAAAATAGAAGGCATGAAGGATCAATTGAGAGCTGCCCTGATGAGAAAAAGTGAGCTGATGGTCATCCTGCAGCCACCATGTAACCACATGCAGCCAAAAACTAAGGGAGACAGATGATGCACTATTTGGCTCACGTACTTGGTATAGTCAAATGTTCTACCACAGAGCTTACAGTGGGGAGTATCGACAGTTCATGACTGATGGATTGTTGCATAAGGCACAATAATGAAATCCTCAGATACTTACACCCTCAGAACCTTGTGCAATGTGTAAGCCAGTAGATGAACACCATGCAAGCAATCAATGTATTACAAAAAATCAAAATATCTTGTTTCTGGAATTAAAATATGCCATTTGTCTTGTTTCTTGTATAAATGACACATTTTTTGTTTGTTTTTTAAGTCTTTCTATGTAAAAAGTTATTTTGTTTTAATTGAAAAGCGAACACAAGGTCAGTGCAGTATATAATGGCACAAACCTGGGAAAGCATCCTACTGTACTAACATTCCACCAAGAACTCAAAGGCATGTCCCTTCCTGATCTGTTTTCTTGTAATGGTGGGATCTTTTTAGGCTTCATTTATATAAGTATTTTGAATGCTTTAGCTCAGGGGTGGGCAACTACTGTTTTTTCAGACTATAAGAGACACCCCAAATTTTGTGGTGGAGTATAGGAAAAAAATATTTTTTATAAGATGGGGGGTCCATCTTATAGTCTGAATATGTACGGTATCTTACCTGGGGGGGCGGTGGAGTGAGGGTAATAGGAGGCAGGGTCCTTCAGGAAGCTGGTGGTGCAGCAGGATCGCAGGGCCCTCTGTTCACTACCTCAGGAACCTCACGGCTGCAGCAGAAGAGGTAAGATGGCTGGGGGCCAGTGCCTGGCTGAGGCCTGGGGCCGGTTTCTGCCTGGGGGCCAGGGCCAGTGTGTGCTGGGAGGCCGGTGAGCGGGATTTCCGGTGTGCACTGCCATCTTCCTGAATTTGTGAAATACAGGAAAATGGCCACCCGAGCTACCAGTTTGTGCATGTGCTGGCTCAGGCAGCCATTTTCCTGTAGATCACAGCTTCATGAAGATGGCACGCACATCAGAAAGCCACACCGGCTCCGGCCCCCAGGCAGACACTAGCCCGCATCATCTCACCTCTTCTGCTGCCACCGCTGGGTTCCTGCAGGAGGGGGGGAACTGAGGGCCCTTTGATCCTGCTCCACCCCCACCGCATCTATCCGGTATCAGGCTATACATTCGGACCATAAGACGCACCACCCATTTTCCTCTCAAATTTTTGGGGAAAAAAAGTGCGTCTTATGGTCCAAAAAATATGGTCATTTTCCCAAGGGGCCACATGAAAGACCATGACTGTTGTGAAAGGCCAAACAGGCTGAAATTAATTCTGCTCAATATTAATATATTAATTATAAATATTTTATATTAATTGTATCACTTAATATTGAGCAGAATTAAGTATGCTGATATCCCCCTATATACCATATAAGCCTGCACACAGCCCCCCTATATAACATATTAGCTCACACACAGCCCCTTACATACCATAAGGGCCTACACACAGCCTCCTATAAACAGTATGAGCCCTCACATAGCCTCCAATATACAGTATGATCCCCCACAAAGCCTCCTATAAACAGTGAGCCCCCACATAGCCTCCTATATACAGTATGAGCCCCCACATAGCCTCCCATATACAGTATGAGCCCCCACATAGCCTCCCATATACAGTATGAGCCCCCACATAGCCTCCTATATACAGAATGAGCAGCCACATAGCCTCCGATATACAGCATGAGCCCTTATTTAGCCTCCCATACACAGCATAAACCCTCACATAGTCTCCCATATACAGCATGAGCCCCCAACATAGCCTCCCATAAACAATATGAGCTTCTCATTTACAGCTTGAGCCCCCACATAGACTCCATATACAGTGTTGCTCACCATTATTGGCACCCCTCATTTTCATAGACTGTACAATATCTTCATAAATAAATGGAAATGTACCAAAGTTATATCCTCAGGATTTTTTAATTACTGGTCCAAAGTAATACAACAGTAAAACATTGTTTTTCAGCTTCATGTTGCAATTTCAAAGAAAAAAAAAAAAGATTAAACAGCATGTGCCACAATAAAGGCACCCCTAATTAATACTTAGTCACATTATTTAACCCCTTGAGTGAACACCGTAAAAATAAAATACACTTTTAGAAAACTATTTATTCATGATACAGCCGAACAAAGTGTAGAACAAAACGCAATCAAAAAGATATATATAAATAGAAATTGTATAGCTGAAAACGTCATCTTGTCCCGCAAAAAACAAGTCCTCCTTCCGCTCCATCAGCAGAAAAATCAAAAAGTTACAGCTGTCAGAAAATGCTATGCAAAAACTTTTTTTTTTTTTCCTAGAACATTGTTTTTAGTGTGTAAAAGCAGCAAACCATCACGGTGAATGGCAGAAAAAGTATTTCTAAATTGCTGTCTTTTGCTAATTCTGCCGCCCAAAAATTGGTATAGAAAGTGATCAAAAAATGTCATGTGCTGAAAAATGGTACCAATAAAAATTCCAAATCTTCCCGCAAAAAAAATCCCTAACATGACTGTCAGCATAAAAATACAAAAATTTATAGATCTCTAAACGTGGTGATTCAAAAAAATTTCTTTTTTTGGGCAAAAAAGCGTTTTTAATGTGTGATACTAGCAAAACCTGAAAAAAAGCGATGTAATCATGGTATCGCTGTAATCGTACTGACCTGCAGAATAAAGCCATCTTATCACTTATACCACAAGGTGAACAATTTAAAAAAATAAAATAAAACCAATTCTTGAACTGCTGTTGATTTTGCCTCCCAATGCAGTAAGGCCTCAATTAGATGTCTGAATTTAGCATACGAGTGCTTTCTGTGTTTTTCACAGATAGCACTTGTGATAATCTATGGGGCCATTCACATGTCCGATTTTTCCCTTAGACCGAGTGGTGAACAGGAAAATATTGGAGGTATATGTCTGATTTTGATCTAAGGCTCAGATCAAAATGAACAATGCAAGTCAACTGATCCGTGAAAAGAATTAGACTGCACTCGGTTGACATCCCACACGTATGGGGCATCAGCATACTCGGGAGAAAATGGACCACCCAATTTGTTGTGAAAATTCTTCTGTTACCCTTGTGAACATGACAAAGTTGGGGATAAAGCAACATTTTTGTGGAAAAAACGTAATTTTTCATTTTTACAGTCTAATATTTTAAAATTCTGTGTAGCACATGTGGATTCAAACTGTTTATCAAACTCCTAGATAAATTCCTTGACTGGTGTAATTTCCAAAATGGGGTCACTTGTGGGGAATTTCTGCTTTTTTGACACCTTATGGGCTGTTCAAATGCAAAATGGCGCCCGCAGTCTAGAGCAGCCAAATCTGTCCTCCAAAAGTCAAAGATAGCTCCTTCCTTTATGAGCACTCCAATGCACCCAAACAGTTGTTTTCCCCACATATCAGCACACTCTGGAGAAATTGCACAACAAACTGGGTTGTCAATTTTCTCCTGTTAACCTTGTGAAAATGAAAAATTTGGGGCTAAAGCAACATTTTTCGGGAAAAAACACAATATAAAAATTTCACGGTTCAATGTTTTAGAATTTTATGAAGCATCTGTGTGTTACAAATGGTCACCACACCACTAGATAAATTCAATATTAAAACAATATTACTGTGTTACCTGCCGACATGGGTAAATCAGTGATTTAATCTACAGACTAATGAGTCCATGGTCTACAGGGAATTGCCAAAGATTGAAAAGCCCCAGACGGATGAGTATGTGGGACCATAGAGCGCGCACACATAATGCAGGCAGCTAGATAGTCCCAAACATCCTGATGTACCCCAGACCACCAAAAACGATGAGTAAGAAGATCTGTTCTGGCTTTACAACCAGGATGTTATGCCAGGAGGACCAAATCGCAATGTTAACTCAAAATTCTGAGACGCAAGTTCACAGGAACAAACCGTTTACCTGAAGGATAGGCAGCAGGGGTGTCCCCCTTAGCCTCTTGGACCTACAGGTACTTCTCTAGATGATAACTTGTAGTAGCTCCTTTCTGTAATATGGAAACTGGCTCACAATTACTTCCTAACCTCTGGAAAACGACGAGATAATGCATCTGCTTTAATGTTCTTATCCTCCGGCCTATAAGTAGCAAAAAAGTTGAATCTGGTAAAAAAAACAATGACTATCTTGCCTGTCTAGGTGTCAGACGTTTAGCAGATTCCAGATACAAAAGATTTTTATGATCGTGATTACCATACCGGATGAGTTGCCCCCTTCAAAAAATGACGTAATTCCTGAAAAGCCAACTTCATTGCCAAGAGTTCCCTATTGTTAATATCATTGTTCTTCTCGGTGGACGACATTATCTTGGAGTATTATGCACACGGACACCATTTACTTGGAGATGAACCCTGCGACAATACAGCTCCCACCCCCACCTCTGATGCATCTGACGCGCCCCCTGGGCCTGTGTTGTGGATGCACGTGTGCGGGAGTACCGGGAGCTGGATCGCTGGGGGTTGTAGTCTTCCGTGGCGGTGACCCGGTCCGTGCCCAGGGCGGTCAAGCCAGTGGCAGTCTTAGTGTTATAATAAGTGTCCGACTACGCCACCCGTGGATTGCGGTCAGTGGGGACTGCCGCTGCAAGGCAGACCGCTGAGGCTGGTATTATGTGTGTAGCTTAGAATGGGATGACTCCCCACGGGAGGAGTATAGCCTCAGGGCAGTTAGTGTGGATGATGGGAGCGATGGTGCACCAGCGCAGCAGGAATTACTCAGAGTCCGTGCAGTGCAGTTCAGGGTCTTTACTGGTGTTATAAAGCAGACCCTCCCGGGAGTACTGGCTAGTATATGGGGCCTGGTCAGTCTGCGAGCAAGCAGGAGTTCCCCCGGCCAGGCCTCCCCGTCTATCTGCACTCTTCCTGGCTACCTTGCTGTAAGCGGTTACAAGTAGCCCACGTCCCTGAGTATACCGTGTGGTGCTCACCCGTATGGTTGGTGACATGGGGCCTTCTGTTAGCCTCCGCTCCTGGATGGCGGCGCTGGTCCCTTCCTTGTGACTGAGCCTCCGGGCTTCTATGGCCAGAGGACCTGGAATCCCCTGCCCGCTGGTTTCTGCTGCTGGGTGTATATCAGTCCCCACAGCCTCGGACTCCGGTGTCCGGTTTTAGTGTCCTAAGCCAGGGCGTGCTATATCTCCACTTAGCTTCCAGCCCCTGGTCTTCTGCTCTTAGCTCCTACAGAGCTCCTAGTTCTTGCTCTCCCTGTGTCTGCTGCTCTCCAGACCAGACTGCGTCTATGTCTGGGACTTCACTCACTAATCCCACCCCAGACCCAGTTTTTAAGGGCAGATTCCTCCCCTCCCAGGTCTGGGCGGGCGGTGTTGCATGTTTAGGGCTCCTGACCAGAGAAACCTCCCACTTGCTCTCAGACATAATATTTCTATTACTGTGGCAACCAGACCCCTGGGGTGCCACATTCCCCCCTAGTAAATTTTAGTACTCCGGGACTAAACACATTTTTAAGAAAATACAAATACAAGGGTATAAACAATAATACAATAACATATATACAAGAAGCTTTAGTCTGTAGAGGTCAAGGCGTGTCCGTAACCGGGTGTCCATATCACCCAAGGAGAAGTTTTGGCACAGAATAGGGGACCTGTCCACAGAAAACCCCTTGCGTTAGCCTTGGGCGTGGCTGCAAGGCGAGACTAACTACTTTGGGCCGCAAGGAGGCCACGCCAGACAGGTTTTCTCTTCCGTGGCCATCTTCGCAAGAGGCACAATGTGCAACTATCTACAAAACTGTTTCGGTTATCCAGCGTCCATAACCTGTTAGTCCAAAGAAATCTGCAGGGTAACTGAGAAACATAATTAATAACAGGCAACAACAAAAACCATAAACATTTTTCAATAAACAGGTAAATTTACAGTGCATGGCTTTATATTTTCCAGCGAGCGGACATCTGACCTCTAGTGACTCTAGTGGACCTACGGAGCTCACTAACTGGTTCTGCACCACAGGGTGTAGGGGATGTTATAGGTAAGCTGGGCAGCTGTCTGTGCACTCTTTGGCTCACTAGGGGCACGGCAGGCTCACTACTAGAAGAGGGTTGATTCTCCTGGTCTGCTGGTATGGAATTCTTCTGCCTCCTGGGCCGGCTGCTCTTCCAGCTCTACCTGGTCTTCTGTAGGCACTTGAGGGGCTGGCTGGAGAAAGGTGAGGATGGGCACCACGATAGCGTTGTTTACTTGTGTCCAGGACCGGGGAAAGTCTCCGAGTACGGTGCTGATCATGTCCTCCTTTTCCTCTGCGGGTTGAGAGTTTTCTTGATCTTCTTCAGGGCTATGCAGCTGCTCGGGACACTTCTTCAGGTGGTCTCTGGAGACAATGGCTGTGGTCTCTCCTCCATCCTTACTGATGACACAGACTTTTGGGTTCTCATGGCTTGAGGGCAGTACGGTTTACGGGTCCTTCTCCCACTGGTCGTCCAACTTGTGGAGCCGCCTCTTTCTCTTCAAGACCCGCTCTCCAGGTACCAGGGGAACAGCGGGAGCATACTGGTTATAAGCCTTCTCTTGCCTTTCTCTAGCTTGAGACAGACTTCGCTCGACGCTCTCCTGTACTTTCTGATACTGCTGCTGCCGTTCTGCATCCCAGTCTGACTCTGGCGAGGTGTCCTAAGGTGTCAGGACTCCCATATCCAGGTCAATAGGCAGCTTACCTGGTCTTGCTCTCATTAGGTAAGCCGGGGTACAGTTGGTGGAACCTACAGGGATGTGATTGTACAAGTCCACCAAATCGGGCAGTTTTTCAGGCCACAGACTGCGTTCTTCCAGGGGCAACGTTTTTAGCAAGTCTATCACCACCTGGTTCATTTTCTCACATAATCCGTTGGTCTGAGGGTGATAGGGCGTTGTTCTTATCTTCTTTCAGCCATACAGGTTTCAGAACTCCTGGAAGACCTCCGCTTCGAAGGCTGGTCCTTGGTCCGTCAACACTTGCTCCGGATACCCGTGTGGACGGCAGAAGTGCTGCTGGAAGACTCTAGCTGCTGTTTGAGCCGTTAAGTCCTTGACAGGGACCACCACCAGGAACCGGGAGTAGTGATCTACGATTGTGAGGGCGTAGACGTACCCAGATTTGCTTGGAGCCAGTTTCACATGGTCCAGGGCTACCAGTTCCAGTGGCTGTCTGGTGATGATGGGCTGCAGGGGAGTCTTCTGGCTGGCGCGGTCCTTTCTTCTCAGGTTGCACAGGCCACAGTCTCTGCACCACCTCTCGATGGCTCCTCTCATGCCTACCCAGTAGAACCGTTCACGCAACAAGAACTCCAGCTTCTTCCATCCAAAATGTCCCGCTCCGTTGTGGTATGCCTTCAGCACCATAGCCGCGTCTCGTCTTGGGACCACTACCTGCCAGGTCAACTCATGTGTTCGAGAGTTAACCATTCTCCGGCACAGCTTCTCCCTGTAGAGAAACAGCTTACTTTTCTCCTTCCACAGTTGCTTGGTCTCCTCCGGAGCGTCTGGGTCAAGACGGGCATTGGCCTGTGTCAGCATTTCCTTCACCAGACGGACTGCGGGATCACTGTCTTGCGTTTCCGCCCAGCTGTAGTGTGGCAAGGGATTGAACGTCACAGAGCGCCTGTCCTTCACACGGTGGGAATACAGGGTAATCCCATGACGGTGGAACGCAGGGAGCTCGACTTCCTCCAGATCTTCTGGATCCTCCCCTACGTCCGGTAAGTTTGGCATGCTAGACAGGGCATCCGCGTTGGCATTTGAGCGTCCCGCCCGGTATTTGATGGTGAATTCATAGTTGGACAGGCGGGCCATCCATCTCTGCTCCAGGGCACCGAGCCTTGCAGTGTCCAGGTGTGTCAACGGGTTGTTATTCGTGTACACGGTGAACTTGGAAGAGGCAAGGTAATGCTTGAAACGTTCGGTCACTGCCCACACTACTGCCAGGAACTCCAGTTGAATGAGCTATAATTCTCAGGGTTCCTCTCCGTGGGCCGTAGCTTTCAGCTGGCGTAAGCGATTACCCGTTCTTTCCCCTGCTGGATCTGGGACAGTACGGCTCCTAGCCCGATGTTGCTTGCGTCCGTGTGGAGGATAAAGGGCTGGCTGTAGTCAGGATATGCCAGGATTTCATCCCCCGTGAGGGCCATCTTCAGCTGGCAGAAGGACACCTCTTCTAGCTTTTCCCACCTGCAGGGCTGCTTCTGGTTTTTGGCTTACTGAGATTGACCTATCAGGAGGTCCTGCATAGGGGCTGCCATTTTGGTGAAACAGGGAATGAATCTTCGGTAGTAGCCTACCAACCCAAAGAACTGCCGCACTTCCTTTATGCTGGAGGGTCTTGGCCAGTCTTTAATCACGGTGATCTTATCGGGGTCGGGAGCCACTCCGTCAGCACTCACCTCGTGTCACAGGTATTGCACCTTTGGTTTCAGGAGGTGACACTTAGAGGGTTTCACGTTTAGGCCGTAGCTTGCCAGGGCGTCAAACACTTCTGCCAGGTGTTTCAGGTGGTCTTGGAATAAACGATGACATCGTCCAGGTATAACAGGACCGTCTCGAAATTCCGGTGTCCCAGACAGCATTCCATCAACCGTTGGAAGGTTCCTGGTGCGTTGCAGAGCCTGAACGGCATACAGTTAAATTCGCTGAAACCCATCGGGGTGGTGAATGCGGTCTTCTCCCGGTCCGCCTCTGCTACAGGAACCTGCAAGTACCCGCTAGTGAGATCCAAAGTGGAGAAGAAGTTAGCAGATTTTAATGCAGCTAAAGATTCTTCTATTCTAGGTAACGGGTACGCATCTTTGTGTGTGATACGGTTGACCTTTCTGTAGTCCATACACATTCTCATGGTGTTGTCTTTCTTTTTCACTAGGACTAGTGGAGCTGCCCAGGGGCTACAGCTGTCCCTGATTACCCCAGCCTCCTTCATATCTTTTAGCATCCCCTTGGCGTGTTGATAGTGTGCAGGGGGTACGGGTCGGTATCTCTCCTTTATAGGTGTAGCATCGGCGTCTCTGCCCCGTTCTAGGCAGAGACGCCGTCCCTCTCACCTCCCCGCTCCTGGCGCGGCGTCCTCCAGCGCTTCTCTCCCCGGTGCTTCCGGCACACGCTCCTTCCCCGGCAGTGCGCTTAGGGCGCGCGCGCGCTCCCCCTCTCTTAAAGGGACCGCGCGCGCCGTCCTAAGGAGTCCCCGGCCAATTGCCGGAGGACCTCCCATATAAAAGGCACCTCCTCCAAATTGGAGGTGCCCGAGCAATGTTGTAGCACTGTTCACTACTCTGCTTCAGCCCTCAGGTCCCGTTGCCAGTTACCTGCCAGATACCTGCCAGATTCCTGCCAGTCTACTGTCTAATTCCTGCCTGATATCCTGCTACCTGCCTGCTAGCCTGAGGTCCGACGGTCTGCCTTCCAACTTCTGTCAGTCTGTCTAAGGACCAGCTTGCCCCCTCACCTGGGAGCGCACATCTTCTACCTGCCTGCTTGCCTGAGGTCCGACGGTCTGCCTTCCAACTCCTGTCAGTCTGTCTAAGGACCAGCTTGCCCGCTCACCTGGGAGCGCTCATCTGCTACCTGTCTGTTGGTCTTCCTGGAGGCTCCGCCGTCACATGCTGTGACCACCCGATTATCCAGAGACTCTCGCCTGCTCACCTGGGAGCTCACGTCTATCATCTGCCGCCACAGGTCGTACCAATACTTTACCCAGAGACTGCCCCGGTCACTTGCCGTGACCTCCTGCCCGTTCATCCAGAGACTGCCCCGGTCACTTGCCGTGACCTCCTGCCCGTTCATCCAGAGACTGCCCCGGTCACTTGCCGTGATCTCCTGCCCGTTCATCCAGAGACTGCCCCGGTCACTTGCCGTGACCTCCTGTCCGTTCATTCAGAGACTGTCCCAGTCACCTGCTGTGACTGCCTGCCCGTTTAACCTGGTCGCCACCCGCTTCCTTACAAGGACCGCCCCCTTGTATAGTAGCTCAGAGGTTCCGCCTCCCAGACCCGTTACAGTTTGCTCGGGCCATGGAACCCGGTGGCACCCAAGCTCCCTCGCTCTCGGACCTGTGTCATGAACTGTCCCGTCAGAGGTCCCAACAGGAGTCCATCCTGGGTCACCTGCGGAATGTCAATTCTCGCCTGGACACTCTGACTGCTCTGCCTGCAACCACCGCCAGTGCCATGACTCGCAATCCGGCAGCTCCACTGCCCACTAATAACATGGTATCCTACCCCGGACCCCGGCTTTCTGCACCTCCTCGTTTCGGAGGCGACTCCGCCCAGGCTCGGGGCTTCATAAATCAGTGCACCCTGCACTTTGAACTCCTGTCTCACCAGTTTAACTCCGACCGGGCCAAAATTGCATTCATCATGTCCCATCTCACCGAAGAGGCCCTGGCCTGGCTAAATCCTCTATGGGAGAGAGGAGACCCCCTGGTGTCCGACTTGCCTGCCTTTCTCACGGCTTTCCGGAAAGTCTTCGACGAACCCGGACGGAAGACCTCATCCGCATCATCTCTGCTACGCCTCCGTCAGGGAAGTCTCACCGTGGGCCAATATGCCATACGGTTCCGTACCCTTGCCTCGGAGCTGGCCTGGGATAATGACGCTCTGGTTTCCGTCTTCTGGGAGGGTCTGTCCGGCCGTATTAAAGATGAACTTGCCGGTCGGGACATTCCTACCACTCTCGATGACCTAATAACTCTTGCCACCCGGATTGACCTGCGGTTCCAGGAGCGTGCCAAAGAGGTCACCCGTGAGAGGAGGTTTCCACGTCTAGCTCCTACTTTTCAGAAACCCGTCACTCCCTCCGTCTCTCCTCAGCTACACTCTCCTGAGCCTATGCAGGTCGACCAGACCAAGATGGTCGGTTCTCGCCAAGAATCTCGCCGAGCCGAGGGAAGCTGTTTCTATTATGGCAGTATGAAGCACTTCATCCGTTCCTGCCCGGAAAAGCCGGGAAACGCCAGTGTCTAGGACCACTCGGAGAGGTCGTCCTAGACAAAAGTAAGCCCTCTCCGTCTCTGACCTTACCGGTCTCTATTGCTTGGGGAGAAAACCGTCTCTTTGAACTCGCCCATCTGGATTCTGGAGCTGCTGGAAACCTCATCTCCCAGTCTCTGGTAGAGAGATACCATATTCCCACCAAGTCCCTGGCTGAACCATTGTCAGTCGCCTCCGTGGATGGAAGACTTCTCTCGGAGACCATCCTGCTCGTCACCGAACCCATAACCCTGCAGGTGGGAATGCTGCACTCTGAGGAGATCTCATTCCATGTGCTGTCCGGACTTTCTCACTCCCTGTTGCTAGGTCTACCTTGGCTCCAGACACATGAACCCGTATTGAACTGGCGGTCCGGTGAAGTACTCCGATGGGGTCCTGACTGCCATAGGACCTGCCTGGTCCCGGTCCGTCCACTTCACCCTCAGCCTACTCCAGCTAACTTACCTGGTCTCCCGGCTCCCTACTGGCCCTATGCGGACGTCTTCGGTAAGAAGGAAGCTGAGACGTTGCCACCCCATAGGCCATACGATTGCCTGATCGACCTGGTACCTGGCACCACTCCTCCCCGTGGGCGTATCTACCCGTTGTCTGCAGCCGAGACCCGAGCCATGTCTGAGTACATTGAAGAGAATCTGGCTAGGGGATTTATCCGAAAATCTACCTCCCCGGCTGGAGCCGGATTCTTCTTTGTCAAAAAGAAAGACGGCTCGCTACGTCCCTGTATTGACTACAGAGGACTCAATCTCATCACGGTAAAAAACAAATATCCCCTGCCACTCATCTCCGAATTGTTTGACCGACTCAAGGGCGCCAGGATCTTCTCCAAGCTGGATCTACGAGGAGCGTATAATCTGGTCCGTATCCGTCAAGGAGACGAGTGGAAGACGGCATTCAATACCCGGGACGGTCACTACGAGTACCTTGTGATGCCCTTCGGTCTCTGTAATGCTCCCGCGGTTTTTCAGGAACTAGTCAACGACATCTTCCGTGACGTCCTGTACTCCTGCGTAGTGGTATACCTGGACGATATCTTGGTCTTCTCTCCGGATCTCCCCACACACCGGAGGGATGTTCGTCAGGTCCTGCTTAGGCTTCGGCAGAACCACCTTTATGCCAAATACGAGAAGTGCCTCTTCGATCAGACCTCCCTTCCGTTCTTGGGCTATGTCATCTCCCAAACAGGTCTGCAAATGGATCCCGAGAAGCTCTCTTCCGTTCTAAAATGGCCTCGTCCTGAAGGTTTGAAGGCGATACAGCGATTCCTGGGCTTCGCTAATTATTATCGTCTTTTCATCCCACACTTCTCGTCTCGGACTGCTCCCATATCTGCACTTACCCGTAAGGGGGCTAACCCCAGGACATGGTCGCCTGAAGCCGAGGAGGCCTTCCTTTCCCTAAAGAAAGCCTTCGCCTCTGCTCCCGTCCTGCACCGTCCGGACTGTAATAAACAATTCTACCTGGAGGTTGATGCCTCCTCCTCCGGAGTCGGAGCGGTGCTCACCCAGAAGTCTTCTACCGGGAGAATGGTAACGTGCGGCTTCTTCTCCAAAATCTTCTCCTCGTCGGAGCGCAACTACTCCATTGGAGACCGGGAATTGCTAGCCATTAAATTGGCACTGGGAGAGTGGCGCTATCTGCTTGAAGGGGCTCTCTACCCGGTAATTATCTACACGGATCACAAAAACCTGGCATATCTCCAAAATGCCCAGAGACTCAATCCTCGCCAGGCCCGGTGATCGTTGTTTTTTGCCCGCTTCGACTTCATTCTTCATTTCCGTCCGGCGGACAAGAACGTCAAAGCTGATGCCTTGTCCCGGTCCTTCCTGTCCTCCGATCAAGAGGAGGAACCTACACACATCATCGACTCCTCCAAGGTGATGAATGTGGCCCCCTTGGATCTGACTCGTCTTCCACCCGGTAAGACGTTCGTAGCTGTGCCAGATCGGGAGAGGGTTCTTCGCTGGGGACATTCTTCTAAACTAGCTGGCCATGCTGGCCAAAAGAAGACCTTCCAACTTATTACCCGGCATTACTGGTGGCCTACCCTGCGTAAGGACGTGGTAGACTTCGTCGCGGCCTGTTCATCCTGTGCCCGTAACAAAGTTCCCCGACATCTACCTGCCGGCCATCTCCTGCCCCTTCCCGTACCTGCTGCTCCTTGGCAACACATCGCTATGGACTTTATCACCGACCTTCCAGTTTCTGCCGGTTGTACTGTCATTTGGGTTGTCGCTGACCGTTTTTCTAAGATGGCCCACTTCATTCCCCTGCCTGGTCTTCCGTCTGCACCCGAGCTGGCTAAAGACTTTATCCGCCACATCTTCCGTCTCCATGGTCTGCCCCTCCACATCGTGTCGTATCGTGGGGTTCAGTTCACCTCTCGCTTCTGGAGAGCCACATGTAAGCTGCTGGACATTACCCTGGATTTCTCCTCCGCTTACCACCCTCAGTCCAATGGTCAAGTGGAGCGGATCAATCAGATCTTGTCCAGCTACCTCCGGCACTTCATTGATGCTCACCACTCGGACTGGGTGGATCTCCTACCATGGGCCGAGTTCTCTTATAACAACCATGAGAGCGAGTCCTCTTCCAAATCCCCGTTCTTTATAGTCGGTGGCCAACATCCCCGGATTCCACTTCCTGTCTCCGTTTCTGTGGACAACCCTGCTGCGGAGTCTCTTGTCAGCGAATTTTCTACTATTTGGGAGAGCACCAGGTCCGCTCTTCTTCTCTCCTCTGAGCGGATGAAGAGATATGCTGATAAGAGACGTCTGGATCTGCCCCAATTCCGTCCGGGAGACCAGGTTTGGCTCTCATCCAAACATGTGCGGCTCAAAGTACCCTCCTACAAGTTGGGTCCTCGATTCATCGGCCCCTTCGAAGTCCTCAGGCAAATTAACCCTGTGGCCTACAAATTAAAACTCCCGGCCACCCTACGGATCCCCAACTCCTTCCACGTATCTCTCCTCAAACCCGTTGTCTTTAACTTTTTTTCCAAAGATCCAGGTGCCCCTCCTGCTCCGGTTTCCGCTGATGACATCTTTGAGGTAGAGAGTATTCTGGCCTCCAAGAGGGTAAGAGGAAAAACCTTTTTTCTGGTAGATTGGAAGGGGTTTGGTCCTGAGGAGAGAATTTGGGAACCCAGGGAGAACATCAACACCCCGCTTCTCCTTGAGAAATTTCTTTCTGGCCAAAAAAAGAGGGGGCCTAAAGGGGGGGGTACTGTAGCATCGGCGTCTCTGCCCCGTTCTAGGCAGAGACGCCGTCCCTCTCACCTCCCCGCTCCTGGCGCGGCGTCCTCCAGCGCTTCTCTCCCCGCTGCTTCCGGCACGCGCTCCTTCCCCGGCAGTGTGCTTAGGGCGCGCGCGCGCGCTCCCCCTCTCTTAAAGGGACCGCGCGCGCCGTCCTAAGGAGTCCCCGGCCAATTGCCGGAGGACCTCCCATATAAAAGGCACCTCCTCCAAATTGGAGGTGCCCGAGCAATGTTGTAGCACTGTTCACTACTCTGCTTCAGCCCTCAGGTCCCGTTGCCAGTTACCTGCCAGATACCTGCCAGTCTACTGTCTAATTCCTGCCTGATATCCTGCTACCTGCCTGCTAGCCTGAGGTCCGACGGTCTGCCTTCCAACTTCTGTCAGTCTGTCTAAGGACCAGCTTGCCCCCTCACCTGGGAGCGCACATCTTCTACCTGCCTGCTTGCCTGAGGTCCGACGGTCTGCCTTCCAACTCCTGTCAGTCTGTCTAAGGACCAGCTTGCCCGCTCACCTGGGAGCGCTCATCTGCTACCTGTCTGTTGGTCTTCCTGGAGGCTCCGCCGTCACATGCTGTGACCACCCGATTATCCAGAGACTCTCGCCTGCTCACCTGGGAGCTCACGTCTATCATCTGCCGCCACAGGTCGTACCAATCCTTTACCCAGAGACTGCCCCGGTCACTTGCCGTGACTTCCTGCCCGTTCATCCAGAGACTGCCCCGGTCACTTGCCGTGACCTCCTGCCCGTTCATCCAGAGACTGCCCCGGTCACTTGCCGTGACCTCCTGCCCGTTCATCCAGAGACTGCCCCAGTCACTTGCCGTGACCTCCTGTCCGTTCATTCAGAGACTGTCCCAGTCACCTGCTGTGACTGCCTGCCCGTCTACCCTGGTCGCCACCCGCTCCCTTACAAGGACCGACCCCTTGTATAGTAGCTCAGAGGTTCCGCCTCCCAGACCCGTTACAATAGGAGGATGGTCTCCCATGGGAATGTGATGTTCTACCCCCTTTACTCGCCCGAAGTCTAGCGGGTGTTTGCTAAACACTCTCTCGTACTCTTGAACCACCCGATAGACTCCCTGTTTTTGGTGTGAGGGAGTGGAGTCAGTACCCAAATGCAGCTGCTGACACCAGTCCTCCATTGGTCTCTTAGGGCCGTTATCTTCCTCTGGTTGAGATGGAGGCAAGAGTTCCAAGGCCTGTACAGAATTCTGGTTGATGGCGAACAATTTGGCTAGCGTAGCATACCGGGGCAGGTATACTTCTCTCTCCCCGATATTTATGATGCGGACTGGTACCCTCCCGTGGCGTACATCGACCACCCCCCGTGCTGTCAAAATGGTGGGCCTACTGTCTGAGTAGACGGGTTCTACCATTGCTTGGTAGTCTCTACCTCTTAGAACAATAGCCACCCGGCACCAAATCATCATCTCACTTTTTGGGGGCATGGCAATAGGGAACGGGTCACACATTCTCACGCTACCTATCTCACCACCAGATAGTTCCACTTGTTGCCGCTTCATCAGTGCCCGGATCTCTTTTTGGAGGACACGCTGCTGGCTGGAACTGGCATTCTTGGCAACCTGTTGCAAAATAAGAATCACCTCTGCAAGACAGTTTTTGATTATGTTAGTACCTAGGGTTATTTTTGGGTGACTCTCGCGACGGTCAATGTCCACAATGATCAGTCCTTGTGCCGGCAGTTCAACTTTACCGACCTTGATGGTCACCTCCTTAAATCCCATCTGTGGCACGGGCTGACCATTGCTGGCGATAATGCTCAGGTCGTCATCTGGGTAGCGGGTTATGTCCGAGTCATTCCAGTACCGCTTGAAGAGCACGTACGGGATGGTGGTGACCTGTGACCCGGTGTCCAGTAGGGCACTCATAGGAATGCCGTCCAGTACCACAGGCAAGACCGGATGTCCCCCTATGTATTTGTCACGCCAGTTCGATGGGCCTGATGATCTTAGGCCTGGGGGTTGGCCCTCTACCCCAGGTTGTGCCCGTTTAAATGACAGTACCTTGCCATATGTCCGAGTTGATTGCAGCGGCGGCAGATGGGTCGTCCGTCCTCGTCGTACCGGTCGCTGGGTCTTCCTCTGGACGGTGGGATCCTCCTCTGTCAGTGCCACGGGACGTCCTCCGGTCCGGATGCCAGCTGGATCTTTCCTGGAGAAGAAACCTGCAAAGACTGCACAGTTCTGGTTAGCGCGGCAACGCTTTTAGTAAGCTCTTGGACCTGATGGTGCAGGTCTGTAGCCGAGTTGTTATCCAAAGCCTGCGCATCAGCTCCCACAGGCCCTGCAGACAAGTGCGCCGTCTCCTGGTGATAAGTGATATCAGGGCGCCTCTGGGTCACAGCGCCACCTGGTGCCGGTTCTCGGAGCACCCGGATGGCTCTGTCCTTGAACTGTGCAAAGTCCAGGTCAGGGTCCTGTAAGGCCATTGCCCGCAACTGGGTTCGATGGGCATTGCACAGTAGACCCTCAATAAATTGTTTGGTCAACAGCTTGTCTTCATTCCCCACACTGTCAGGGTCCGCCTGCTTAATGGCTCTCAGGGCCTCTTGTAGGTTTAGAGCATAGTGTCTTATACTCTCGTGTGCCCGCTGTTTGCACCCGTAAAATCTGAGTTTTATTTCGGCTGAGGTTCGGGTATCAAACGTGTCTTTCAGCCGGGCTAGTATTTCTCTGACAGTCCTCTTCTTCCCAGGTGACCAGGACTTTACCTCCCTTTGGGCTGCCCCGATTAACTGGGCCACCAGGATGCTCACTTTTTGCTCTTCCGTGATGGGGTATACCTGGAAGAGGCTATCCAGTCTTTCCCTAAAGTCACTTAGGGTATGTGACTCCCCTGAGTACTGGGGTAGCCAGGTTGCCCCCGGGATATAGGGCATGGTGAATGGCATGACCGCTGCAGCGGTTGCGCTGGCGGCCGGTGTGGCGGTGGAGCTCCCCTCTGTATCCGACATCCTTCTACCCCCCTAGTGGACCAGGGCCTACCTTGCGATGCTCTTCCTCCGTAGGCCGCGGCTCCGCAGTCAATCGTCGGGGTAGAGGACCTGGCGTCGCACTCCGATGACATCAGCGTCGCTCCATCTCCCTTCCAGGACCTTGCGCAGCGTCGGTGCGTGGGGCGGAGCTTCGGGTCTCGCGCGCTTTCGGCGTCCACGCCCCTCTTCTTCCCGCGCGGCGTCCCGAAGATGGCGTCCGATGGCGGGAAGCAGCTGCGGATGGCGGGAAGACGGCAGAAGATGGCGGGAAACGACCCAAGATGGCGTCCGATGGCGGGAAACGACTCCGGACGGCGGGAAACCACCACAGGTACGTACAAAAGTCTTTTTCAGGCACCCGGTGGTTGCGGGCACGAAATCCTGCCGTCTACGCCAAAGTTGATGCGCCCCCTGGGCCTGTGTTGTGGATGCACGTGTGCGGGAGTACCCGGAGCTAGATCGCTGGGGGTTGTAGTCTTCCGTGGCGGTGACCCGGTCCGTGCCCAGGGCGGTCAAACCAGTGGCAGTCTTAGTGTTATAATAAGTGTCCGACTACGCCACCCGTGGATTGCGGTCAGTGGGGACCGCCGCTGCAGGGCAGACCGCTGACGCTGGTATTATGTGTGCAGCTTAGAATGGGATGACTCCCCACGGGAGGAGTATAGCCTCAGGGCAGTTAGTGTGGATGATGGGAGCGATGGTGCACGAGCGCAGCAGGAATTACTCAGAGTCTTTGCAGTGCAGTTCAGGGTCTTTACTGGTGATAAGAAGGCAGACCCTCCCGGGAGTACTGGCTAATATATGGGGCCTGGTCAGTCTGCGAGCAAGCAGGAGTTCCCCCGGCCAGGTGGAGTTGTAGGCCTCCCCGTCTATCTGCACTCTTCCTGGCTACCATGCTGTAAGCGATTACAAGTAGCCCACGTCCCTGAGTATACCGTGTGGTGCTCACCCGTATGGCTGGTGACTTGGGGCCTTCTGTTAGCCTCCGCTCCTGGATGGCGGCGCTGGTCCCTTCCTTGTGACTGAGCCTCCGGGCTTCTATGGCCAGAGGACCTGGAATCCCCTGCTGGCTGGTTTCTGCTGCTGGGTGTATATCAGTCCCCACAGCCTCGGACTCCGGTGTCCGGTTTTAGTGTAGTAAGCCAGGGCGAGCTATATCTCTACTTAGCTTCCAGCCCCTGGTCTTCTGCTCTTAGCTCCTACAGAGATCCTAGTTCTTGTTCTCCCTGTGTCTGCTGCTCCCCAGACCAGACTGCGTCTCTGTCTGGGACTTCATTCACTAATCCCGCCCCAGACCCAGTTTTTAAGGGCAGATTCCTCCCCTCCCAGGTCTGGGCGGGCGGTGTTGCATGCTTAGGGCTCCTGACCAGAGAAACCTCCCACTTGCTCTCAGACATAATATTTCTATTACTGTGGCAACCAGACCCCTGGGGTGCCACACATCAACCTCTACAATGAACGGCATAATTGACATCAGGCTTTGTAAGAATCGATGCAGAAGCAAGACATCTCTTCAAAGTAACAAATGCCTCACAGGCTGGTCTGGATCATTTAGAAAAGTCAGTCCCTTTTTTGGTCATATCCGTAAGTGGTTTGGATATTGCCGATAAGTTCTTAATGAATTTATTGTAATAACTAGTGAAATCCAATAATCTTTGTAAAGCGTTTACGTTTTCAGGATGATCTCAATCCAGTACCTCCTGGACTTTCGCCGGAACCTTGCAAAAAATGGTGGACGATAATAGATACCAGGAAAAAGGGATCTCCTGAATCGAAAACATCCAATTCTCTGATTTGACATACAATTTTTTTCCCCTGAGTATTTATGGGACCTGAATGACATGTACCTGATGTGACTTGAGGTCCCGTGAATAAATCAGTATGTCATCCAAATAGACTACCACAAATCTATCCGCCAGATGATGGAAAATGTTGTTTACAAAGTGCAGAAAAACGACGGGAGCATTAGTCAACTCAAATGGCATAATGAGGTTTTTAGTGTCCCTATTGTGTATTAAAAGCAGTCTTCAACTCCTCACTCTCCTTAATACAAATAAGATAAGTTCCCCCTGAGGTCAAGTTTGGAAAAACACTTAGCCCCGACAATTAAAGAAATCCGGAATGAGAGGGAAAGGGTTCTGAACCGTGATCCGATTTAGATCTTGGAAATCTAAGCAGGAACATAGCCCCCTATGTTTTTTCTTAAAGAAAAACCCTGCTGCGATGGGAAAAGAGGAAGGTCTGATATGACCCTTAGCCAGACTTTCAGTGATATAGCCCTTCATGGTCCACCTCTCCAAATGTGAAACATTACATAACCTGCTCTTAGGCAACTTCGCCCCAGAAATTAAATTAATGGAGCAATCATATGAGGCGAAGTTCTTAACATCCCTGTTCTGAAAACACATCTTCAAAATCAGACAGGTATTCCGGCAAAGACAGAGAAGCAACCCTGGCAATACGGATGCACATGCAGTGTTTTTGACAGTAATCGCGCCATCTTACTACTTCCTCTGTCTGCCAGTCCACCACAGGTTTGTGTAACATCAACCAAAGTAGTCCAAGATCCACCGGGAAGGGCAAGTCCTCTAACACATAACAATCAAAAAATTGAGTGCATGGCCCCTACTTTCAGATGTATCTCTAGAACAACTGGAGTAAAATACCCCTGGCTTAAGGGTGCAGAATCTATAGCTATTATAGTTATAGGCCTAGACAATTTGAGGACTAAGACCCTGGTCCTGCACGAATCAGGCATCAAACAGATTAAACCCCTCCCCAATGTCCAAAAAGGCATAAATAACCACCTTGCTTTTGCCTAACTTGTTCTCGGCAGGTAAAAAGAATTGTGACCTGCCCACAGAGGAAATATGTACACCTGGGTTGGTACACTCCCCACAACTTGGGCTTCTTAGTTTTCCAATGGTTTGTTTGCGACTTCATAAGGATAGACTGGTGCCCAAAGAATGCCCCTTCTTGCCCCCCCAAAAAACATACTCCCTCTTTACGCTGGCCTGCAGGAGGACTGGTGTAATCCAACTGCATAGGTTCCTTGGTAATAATCTTTATTTTTATATAGCGCTAACATATTCCACAGTGCTTTACATACATTATCATCACAATCTGCATTCCCTATCAGTATGTCTTTGGAGTGTGGGAGGAAACCCACGCAGACACAGGGACAACATACAAACTCCTTGCAGATGTTGTCTTTGAACCCAGGACCCCAGCACTGCAATGCTGCAGTGCCAACCACTGAGCCACCATGCTGCCTGGTAGACTAAGTCCTAGATTCCATTGGTACTTGACTCCCTCCCTAACCCCAAAGATTAAGGTGTTTCTTTTTGTCTCTCTCGTAGACCGTGATCTACTCAGATTGCAAGAGACATGGCAGCCTCCAGGGAGACAGGGCATCTTTCACATTCTCTGAGAGCCCCAGACAAAAGTGGTTAAGGAGCGCGGGATCATTCCACCTAGTATTTGTAGACCACCTATAGAACTCTGAGCAATACTCCTCTGCTTGCCAGTATCCCTGCTGAAGCCAGTGTAATTTAGACTAAAGCAAAGAGACATGGTCGGGGTCATCATAACTTAGACTCAGAGCATTAAATGATTCCTCGACAGTCATAAGTGACTCTGAATCAGGCGGAAGAGAAAATGCCCAGCCTTGGTGGTCACCCTCAAGAAGAAATTACAATCCCTACCCGCTGTTCCTTGGTACCTGAGGAATAAGGACTAGGGTTGAGCGAGTATGTTCTGTCCGAGTATGCTCGGGCCGAGTTTTGAGTATTTACAGCTGCTCGGTGATATGGTTGAATCGCTCCCGTGTGCATGATTTGCAACTGTTTGACAGCTTTATTACATGTGAGGAATGTGTAAGAAATAGACATTCCTCCCATATAATAAAGCTGTCAAACAGTTGCAAATCATGCACACGGGAGTGAGTCAACCATATCACCGAGCAGCTATAAATACTCAAAGCTCGGCCCGAGCATACTCGGCGAAAGGGTTAATAGAACGTACTCGCTCAACACTAATAAGGACATATAGTTTGCAGGCCTCGCTAAACACCACAAACTTATCCATACCCCTAGTGAACCTATCCGGCAAAGCTATCTTTGGTTCCAACAGGGGTTGCCCGGCGGCAGCGAACCCTAAGCCTGGAGTCGATGGAAGCTGCAAGGCCACTGACATTTATTTTCAGGACAAGCAAATTAATTTTTTGAATTTACAATTATCGGCTGACATAAGCAAACATAGAGTGAACATAGCACCTTATAGAAAGCCGACTGCTAGTAACTCCATTTTGATGGTACAAGCTTGTCACCTGGCCCACACTAATAAAATATACCTTTTGGGGAGCTTGTCTGTATTAGATGTAATTGTTCAGTGGAGAAAACAGTCCATTATGAATCTTCTCAAAATTGTAATAGACTCCACAGCATAGGATATCCCATTTGGTCTCTAGATAGAGCACACTATAGAGAATGAAGAATGGACTGTAATAATCTACTGTATGGTAAAAAAAAGATTCCAGTCAAGATTCTAATACCCCTATTACCTTTACAACGGAACGGAATACAGTTCCCAATATCAGAACATTTCTCTAATAAAAAAATATATACCAATGTTAAATGAAGATGACAATTTCACCAACTTTGGGATCGCTACTTTCTCCCAGTGTTTTCAACAGTAGCCTGAATACACAATGAACATTGGTTGAACATTAAAGGTTTTCTTTTAAATGCGGAGCAAACCGATACAAAGCTTGTAACTATGCACATAAAACACAAAATTTCTGTACTATACATAAAAAACTTATTCATTCTATTCATGACTTCATAATTTGCAATACTTCCAATGTAATCTAACTGATTGAGTATTCTGTCTCCAAGGTCCAGTATGTGGGCTGAAAAAAAGAATCAGGTGTCATCTTTCTGACACCAATAATCCCGAGGCTATTTCCACATCACCTGTATCCAAACATTTTGCTAGAACACACAAAGGAGCTGTAACAGGCTTCAGGTTTTCGGGCATATAATAAATATATAAGCCATATATAATCGTGGAGAGGATCTCAGACGTAAACTGCTGAACAGAGGAACATACTGGATCTTTATGCTTGAAACCCGCACACATTTAGGATTAAATCCAATACTGGATTTAATCCTGCAATATTGAATGTGTTTTGTTTTTCTTTCTTGCTGTTTGTCACACTATAATTTGATTTGATATGCTCTTTTTTTCTGTCTATAGGATTTATTTTAATTTACTGCTGGCATCTCGCATGATATTTGAACACACCCTACCAATTTACACCTTTGATCTATAAATTTCCTGACAACCGGCAGACAAGACAGACCATGAGTAAGACAGTGTGCTGAAACTATTTGGTCCTGTTAACAGTATTTTATACTACTACACCTGTATACTTGAAGTTTTTTATACTTAAATAAATGTCAAGTTTTATTTTTTAAAGAAAGCCTCTATTTCCGCCGGATCGTGTCTCCCTTCATTTTTGTACACGTGCAGCTGCTCTGACTGTATATGTTTTATTTAACAACTAATATTTTTTTTTAAAATACGTATTATATGGTAACATTTTCTTTACAATTTTTGACCGTAAAATAAGCAGCTAATCACATAACAGAATAAAATATCAGAAAACGCTAGAATTCAGGGGCTGGTAGTTTAAAATGAACTGGAGGGAAGGGGAATTAGATTGTCATTAACTATACTGGGCGAGGGGCAGTCTTTTAAAGCTTTGGCAATACTCTGTTCCTATCACAATTCGCTGCCCATTTCCCCCGTAACTCTCTATCCACTTTTGCGATGTCGCTCTGGCGGCTGCTGTCCCCGTTTGACTACTGTCTTTCACTCTATCCGTGCCCGGTACCATATGTCTCTGTCAGAGGTAACGGCCCATCTCGCACATCCTTCCTTGTCACCAACCCGACTGTGAATCTCCGATCTGACACCTCCGGAGCTTCTGCGACATCTTGTCACTGGTGCACACATCTGAGAGCCCTGCCGCTGCAACCTGCTCCTGTCCTGTTGACCAAAGTCACCCGGGTGAGGAACCTTGTCTGGTGTTGCTCGGATCTTCGGGGTTTGACTGTCAACGTCTGGGTTGGGAACCTTGACTGGCCCGGGTCTTTCGGGGCCTGACCGTCGACATCTGGGCTGAGCGGATACGCGGCACCTTTCTTCCTGACAAGAGCTTCGGATGCTGCTGTTACTCCTCCTGTCTCTCTCTTCGGCGTCAGAATCATCTCAGAACTTGCACACTCGCTGTTTTTCTCCTCAGCTCATTTTCCTGACAATGCTGTCCTCAGAGTCCCGATCAAACTCCTCCCCTCTGCCACGCCTCCATGCTGTTCTGGTTTCACAGTTACTTGTCTCCTTACACTACCACTGTTTTTTTTTTCTCTAAGATTGTGTCAGTTCTAGGAATTTCATGATTCCGTCTTGAGTGGTCATCCTGAGGTTACAGCAACACCGAAAGCCATTGCTAGACTTTTTTGGTGGCCGTCCATGCATAATGATATCAAAGATTTTGTATCCGCTTGTAAAATCTGCGCATGAGCTAAAGTCAGTCATAGCCGGCCAGGGAATTGGCTCCATTGCCAATTCCAGAAAGACCATGGATTTGACTCGCCCCCTCGGCCGTGGGGTACTCGGAACCGGGCTTCTGTACGATGCTGGGGGTAGTAGTGGCAACCCGATCCCGTGGCTCAGGGTGGTCAGACCAAATTGTGGCAGTCTATTTATCAGTGTTTTGAATGTCCGACTACGCCATCCGTGGATTGCGGTCAGGGATAACCGCCGCTGCAAGGCAGACCGCTGAGGCTGGTGTTGGTGTGCAGCACAGGGGTAGGATAACTCCCCACGGGAAGAGTGTAGCCTCAGGGCAGTGTAGGTGAATGCTGGGGGTGATAGTGCAGGCCGCAATAGTAAGAGTTCAGAGTCTGCTTCAAACAGTCCAGGGTCTTTATTGTAGGTATTATTACTGACCCAACGGTGGTACTGGTTAGGAATGGGCCTGGGTGTCTTAGAGCATTCGGGCGAGCCCCACTGATCAGGGTGAGTGTGTAGGCCTACCGTTCTCTCTATGCTCTTTCTGACTATCCTCCTCTTCGTGGTGTAATAGCCCACGTCCCTGAGCTGGCCGTGTACTTCTCGCCTGTATGGCTTGCGACTCAGGCCTTGGGTACCTTGTGCTTTATCCTCGCTGTACTGGTCCCTCTGTGTGGCGGAGCCTCCTGGCTTCTTAGGCCAAGGGACCTGAAATCCCTTGCTGGTTGGTTCTCTGCTGCTGGGCTTACAACCCTGACAGCCTCGGACCCCAATGTCCAGTAGATTTGTTCTCTCAGCCAGGACCGGCTCTCGTCGCCTCTGTCCCTGGCTTGCAGTTTCTCCTCTTCCTCACGGACTCCACAGCTACAGCTGAACTGTCCCTCCTTCTCTGGGACTAGTCTCAGTCCTGAGCTAGGTTGTCCAGTTCTCTCTAACCCTGCCCCCAGTTCCAGCTTTTATAGGGGCAGCCTGATCCCCCTACTGGCCTGGGACAGGAGGTGCTGTATGCTAATTGTCCCTAACCAGGGAACCTCCCTCCTGCTCTCAGACACAGCCTTTAATATTTGTGGCATCCAGGCCTGGGGTGACACAGATTCATCGGTCCATAGATTTCATCGCAGATTTGCCTCTGTCTGATGGGAAAACTACTGTTTGGGTGATGGTTGATCGTTTCAGCAAACAAGCTCATTTTGTTCCATTGTCCAGATTACCTAATACAGAGACTCTCCAGGTTGTTTATTTACCGTATTGTAAGGTTACATGGTATCCCTCTTAACATTGTGTCTGATTGGGGAGTACAATTTGTCTCTAAATTATGGAGAGCTTTGTGTTGTAAATTAGGGATTGACTTGTCATTTTCCACTGCTGTCCACTCTGAAACCAACGGTCACTGAGAGGACAAATCAATGTTTTGAACAAATTTTACGGTGCTTTTTAGCAGCTCGGCAGGAGGACTGGTCTTCCTTTTTACCGCTCACTGAGTTTGCCAATAGCAATCGGGTAAAACAGGAACCTCGCCATTTTTCTGTAATTCTGGTTTTCATCCCCATTTTGTTGAGTTCTCTAGGATTAGTTCTGAATGTCCTGGGGTGGAAGTTGCTGTGCACAGACTTGGGGATGTCTGGAGGGGAAGTTCAAAAGAATATTGGGACTGCTCAAATTTGCCAAAAACGGAAGGCCGATAGACGTTCGGTGGGTCCTGTTTTAATGTTGGGGATATGGTTTGGCTGTCATCCAGAAACCCTAAACTTAAGATGCCAGTGTGGCACCCCAGGAGTCCGGTTGCCACAGTGGCATTGCCTCCCTCACAAGGGGGTGATGCCATGCCTCGAAGCAAGGAGGGGTCCTCTAATCAGGTTTTGCTAGCATGCAACATTTCCTGGCTCCAGACCAGCAAGCTCCTCCCCTTAGCAACTGGGATCTGGAGGCGGGGTTAGTTAGTGTGATGAGTACAGAGAGGAGTTGAATACAGGACAGCTACGAGGAAAGACCTAGGGAGTGGAGCTGCACGGCAGTTCACCCCAGAGGTAGCGCAGAAGACCCGGACACCGGAGTCCGATGTTGTGGGGCACCGAAACCCCAGCAGCAGAAACCGGAGGGCAGGAGACTGCAGGTCTCCTAGCCCAATCAGACGCCCGGAAGCTCAGCAGCATCATAGGGCCCAGCACCGCCACGTGGGAGCAACACTCCAGGAAGGCCCAAGCTGCCTGCCATACGGGTGAGTACAAAGACGTTTTACTCAGGGACGGGGGCCGCAGCCTAGCTATACACAGCAGGGCCAAAGAGGTAGCGCAAAGGGAAGGCCTACAACTCCACCTGGCTAGATGGATCCCCCCAACTTTCTTCCAG
Source organism: Phyllobates terribilis (assembly GCF_046119375.1). Classification (NCBI taxonomy): domain Eukaryota; kingdom Metazoa; phylum Chordata; class Amphibia; order Anura; family Dendrobatidae; genus Phyllobates; species Phyllobates terribilis. The sequence continues at coordinate 10,505,438 of NW_027362782.1, forward strand.
GCTGCCCGGACCTCTTCCAGCTAGTACCCGTGCCCCGGTCTGCCAAACCACTAAAAGGAAAGATAAGAGGAAACCGCCATTAAGTTGTGGACTGATTATTAACTGCACCCTCCTCTGCACTACACCACACAGCAACAGCTATAAAATCACTACTTCCTGCCATGGAGCTAAGCTTTGCCTGTGGAGAGCTGAACCAACTCTGCTGTACTAACATCGGCTCCAGAGGTTCTGCACCGCAGTGGCTGCTCCATATAGCCGCATACCACAGGTGGCGTCATGAACTGTATATAAAAACTATAAATACCCTGTAAATATCCCCTTTTATTGACTGCCCTGGGTCATGGACCGGGTCACCGCCACTGTGACATCTCCCCTAGCAATGACCGGCCCGGCACCGAGTACGCCCCGGCCCAGGGGGCGCGTCAACTTGGCGTCACGAACAGGATTCACGAAGCCCGGTATAACCGGGTCCTGTGTGCCATAGACTGTACTTATCACATCATTTGCCGTAGGCCGAGGGGAAGCAGGAGGCCCCGATCCAGAACCGCCAGGTAAGAGATTCTTCCGCCTGCAGAGCAGCATACTGGTAGGTCAGCAGACGCCCAGGACCTGGCTGAGGTTCACTAGGGGGGAGGAGGATGCCCAACGGAGGAGAGGACTCAGCCGCGGCCGCTGCCACTGTAATGCCGCTATCAATGCCGTATATACCAGGGGCGGCGTGGTTGCCCCAGTACTTAAGGGAGTCGCACACCCTGAACGACTTTGAGGAGAGGTTGCGCAGTTTGTTTAAAGTGTACTCCTTGTCTGAGGAGCAAAAAGTCAGCATCCTCATAGGCCAGCTAATCGGTGCAGCCCAGAGAGTGTTGAAGTCGTGGCCGGGCAGGGACAAAGGCACTGTCAAGGAAATACTGGCCCGGTTGAAGGATACCTTTGACACCCACACCACAGCAGAAATTAAAATGAAGTTCTACGGGTGCAAACAAAGGGTGTAGGACCGTGTACGGGACTATGCTCTAAACCTGCAGGAGGCTCTGCGGGCCATTAAACAGGTGGACCCTGACAGTGTGTGAGACGAGGACAGATTGCTAACTGAGCAGTTTATTGAGGGGCTCCTGTCTAACGCTCACCGGACACAGCTGCGCATTATGGCTCTGCAAAACCCTGATTTGGACTTTGCGCAATTTAATGACCGAGCCATCCGGGTGCTGCGAGAACCAACCCCAGGCGGCACTGCATCCCTCCGGCATCCAGCTATCACATATCACCAGGAGGTGGCATCCTTTCCCCCAGCACCTGTGGAGGCTGACACGCAGACTCTAGACAATGCAAAACCAGAGAAATGGAGAGTATATATGGCACAAAAATCAAATTTTTTATTTATAATTCCGTAAAATGTATATTTAAACATTCATAAAGTATTAAATGACCAAAGGTCATTTAGAATAAAGAAGAGTGCAAAAATGTGAAAAATCTGTGGATTTACTGGTGTCCACCATTATATCCCCCCTCCAACCAATCCATTCGGCTCTCATGGACCCAGGGTGGGGTTTTACCCATGTGGCCACTGCCTGGCATGCGCCAATGTTGTGCACTCTGTCTCCTTCGCCTCGTCTGACGGCTCCCGTGAGTTTCAGATTCGCAGCTACATTTCATGCGGCTCGACACGTTATTTATTACTCTACATGTGCGTGCCAATTAATCTATATAGGTCTGACCACCAGGGAGCTGCGGGTGAGGGAGCACGTGCGTGATATTTGCGCGGCCAGGTCGGTGGCCGACCCCCGGGAACTTAGGACCCCCCCACGTCATTTCCAACGGAATCACAATTGTGGCCCCAAATGTCTGAGGATACGTGGGATAGACATCCTTCATCTGGGATCCCGTGGAGGTGATTGGGGTAAAATCCTGGCCCAAAGGGAGGCTAAATGGATTATTGACCTCGATACTCTGGCTCCGCGAGGTCTGAATGAGGCATTAGGTTTCGCTTCCTTTCTTTGACTACTTTTGGTCCAAGTTTCTCTTTTGCCCCATCAAGTAAATCCCGGCATTTCTAGTTTTTAATTCACTTTTTTATTATTATATTTTATTGATTATTTTTCTTTTCTCTTTAGCATTTGAGTGGGACGTCTCGTTACTCCTTGAATCATCTTCACTACAGGGAGAATATGATGGATCATCTCATTTACTCGTTTTTAGAAACTGTGTATTCATTCTATGATATGACTATCCTTATAACATTGGAAACTATGTTTGTTTTTGTTATGTACCACCATGTATTTTGCTATTTCAGATCAGTCTATCATATTGTTTGTGTGAGAATACTCTTGCCCTTGCTCATATGTGTGTTCTATCTATTTCTCTCTGCTTCACATGCAGTTACACTGCAGCAAGAGTGCGGTGCGCATGCGCTGTGGTCCCCTGGCTACCTGGCCCGTGCTCGGCTGGCTTCTCCCTCGGCCACGCGCTTCCGATGTGTGCGGGCACGTACTTCCTGATGTGCGCCGCTGGGTGATGGCCGACGCTCGCGCTGTGGGATCCCGGGACCTGGCGCATGCGCCATGGAGCACCTGCTACTTGGGAAATACCTCCCAATCACATGACTGTAATTGTGTCATGCGATCTTTTGGGGCGGTATGGCCTTTTCACATTTTTGCACTCTTCTTTATTCTAAATGAACTTTGGTGATTTAATACTTTATGAATGTTTAAATATACATTGTAAGGAATTATAAATAAAAAATTAGATTTTTATGCCATATATACTCTCCATTTCTCTGGTTTTATTATGTTTATGTGAGTAGGCATAAGGGTGATAGGCTTAATGTATTTACAGATGGCTTGTTCACCTGATCTTTGATATGAAGGCCGACTTGTGTTTACAGACTTTAGACAATGACCCGTCTGCGGACCTATGCCTTCAGGTCCAGGAGCTGACGAAAAGTGTGGCTACACTAACTAAAACCGTGCAGGCCATGCAAGTGTCTCCAAAGGAAAAGATCCAGCTGGCTTCCAGTCCAGATGACATCCCGTGGCGACGACAGAGAAGAATTCCACTGACCGGAGGTAGGAACAGCGATCGCTACGACCAAGACGGACAACCCATCTGCCGCCGCTGTCAAAAGGCGGGGTACTTCGCAAGATTCTGTCATTTAAACGAGCAACCCCTGGGGCAGAGGGCCAAACCCCAGGAGTAAGATGACCAGGCCCACAAAGCTGATGAGACAAGTACGTGGGAGGACTGCCTGTCGTGCTTGATGGCATCCTGATGAACGCACTGCTGGACACTGGATCCCAGGTGACCACGATGCCATATATCCTTTATAAACAATACTGGACTGATTCAGACATTACCCGTCATGCAGATGAACATCTTAGTATCTATGTCAGCAATGGTCAGCCCTTACCTCAGGTGGGGTATAAAGAGGTGACCATAAAAGTTGGCCGAGTAGAATTGCCATCACAAGGAATGATTATTGTTGATATTGATCGCCGAGAAAGGCATCCTATGATAACTATAGGCACCAATGTGATAGAGAATTGTCTTGGGGAAATTATTCTTTTGTTGCAGCTGGTCGCAGAGACTGCCAGTTCCAGTCCGCAGCAAGTTCTGCAGAAGGAGATCAGAGCCCTGATGAAAAGACAATAGGTACAGCTGTCTGGTGGAGAAGTTGACAGTGTCAGGATGAGTGATCCATTCCCCATTGCAATGCCCCCTAGGAGTGAAATGTTAATATGGTGTCGGGCAGCGATAGGTCTCAGGGGTCAAGATTATCAGGCCCTGGTAGAGCCTGTGTACTCTGATAGTAGGCCCACCATCTTGACAGCCAGGGGGGTAGTCGATGTCTGCAAGGGGAGAGTACCGATACGCATCCTGAATTGTGGGGAGAAAGAGGTTCATCTGCCCTGGTATGCTACCCTTGCTAAGCTATTCACTGTCAGTAACAATGCAATAAAGGCAGTGGAACCCTTGCCTCCATCCAAACCGGTGGAGGATAACAGCTCCAAGGAACAGATGGAGGATTGGTGTCAGAAGCTACAAGTGGGCACTGACTCCACCCCTTTGCACCAAAAGCATGGAGTACACCGGGTGGTCCAAGAATATGAGCAAGTCTTCAGCAAACATCCACTAGACTTTGGGCAGGTAAAAGGGGTCCAACATCATATCCCCACAGGAGATCATCCGCCAATTAAAGAGAGATACCGGCCTGTACCCCCAGCTCACTATCAATGTGCCAAAGGAATGCTATGGGAGATGAAGGAGGCTGGGGTGATCAGAGATAGTTGTAGTCCCTGGGCAGCTCCATTAGGTCTCGTCAGAAAGAAAGATGGTACAATGAGGATGTGTGTTGATTACAGGCAGATTAACCGCATTACACATAAGGACGCCTACCCATTACCCAGAATTGAGGAATCATTAGCTGCACTAAGATCTGCTAATTATTTCTCCACTTTGGAACTCACCAGTGGGTACTGGCAGGTTCCTGTGGCAGAGACGGACAGAGAAAAGACCGCGTTTACAACACCAATGGGCCTCAGCGAGTTCAACTGCATGCCATTCAGGCTCTGCAACGCCCAAGGAACCTTCCAGCTGTTAATGGAGTGTTGCCTAGGACACAAAAACTTTGAAACCATCCTGCTGTACCTAGATGATGTAATTGTCTACTCAAAGACATATGAAGACCACCTGGAGCACCTGGCCGAGGTGTTTGAAGCCCTATCTGGTTATGGCCTGAAAGTAAAGCCGTCCAAGTGCCACCTGTTAAAGCCCAAGGTGCAGTACCTAGGTCATGTGGTAAGCGCCGAAGGTGTAGCACCAGACCCTGAAAAAGTCACCGTGATCAAGGACTGGCCAAGACCCTCCACTATCAAGAAAGCGCCGAAGTTCCTCGGGCTGGTAGGCTACTACAGGAGATTCATCAAGGGTTTCACCAAGATAGCGGCACCCATGCAGGACCTCTTAGTGGGCCAGTCCAAGAAGGCTAAGAACCCAAAACCTCCGTTCAAATGGGGTAAACCAGAAGACGAATCTTTCACTCGACTGAAAATGGCTCTTACTGGAGACGAAGTCCTGGCCTACCCCGACTATGGCCAACCCTTTGTACTCCATACGGATGCCAGCAATGTGGGATTGGGACTGGTGCTGTCCCAGGTACAGCAGGGCAGAGAGAGAGTGATTGCCTATGCCAGCAGGAAGCTCCATCCTACGGAAAGGAACCCCGACAACTATAGTTCCTTCAAGTTGGAGTTTTTAGCCATGGTCTGGGCTGTAACAGAGAGCTTCAAACACTACCTCGCCTCCTCCAGATTTACAGTCTTCACAGACAACAACCCGCTGACGCACCTGGAGACTACGAAGCTTGGTGCCCTAGAGCAATGATGGATGGCCCGACTATCTAACTATGAGTTTACCATCAAGTATCGGGCGGGGCATAAGAACACCAATGCTGATGCGCTGACCAGGATGCCCAACTTGCCAGATGGAGGAGAAGACCCAGAAGAGCTGGAGGAGATAGAGCTACCCACTTTCCATCGTCACGGGGTGACCCAGTGCTCCCACTGTGTGAGGGACAAGCGCTCCTCCTGTTGAGAGGCCACGTTCAACCCATTGCCCCATCATGGATGGGCAGAGATGCAGGATAGCGACCCAGCTGTCCGCCTGGTAAAGGAGTTGCTGACACAAGCTGACTCGCACCCTGATCCAGATGCTCTGCAGGAGACCCAACAGTTGTGGAAGGAGAAGGGCAAACTGTTCATCTACAAGGGAAAGCTGTCGAAGTAGTATCAACTCCAGGACACACAAACTGGTCTGGCAGGTGGTAGTCCCGAGGCGGGATGCTCCAATGGTCTTAGAAGCGTATCACGATAGAGCAGGACACTTCGGGTGGAAGAAGTTGGAAGTCCTGCTATGTGAGAGATTCTACTGGGTTGGCATGAGGAAAGCAATTGAGAGATAGTGTAGAGAATGTGGTCCATGCAACCTGAGACAGAAAGACCGTGACAGCCAGAGGGCTCCCCTGCAGCCCATAATCACCAAAGAACCACTTGAAATGGTAGCCTTGGACCACGTCAAGCTAGCCCCAAGCCGGTCAGGCTATGTCTACGCTCTCACCATAGTAGACCACTACTCCAGATTCCTTGTAGGTAGTGCCAGTGAAAGATCAGACGTCAGCCAAAGCGTTTTGACAACACTTTTGTCGCCCGCACGGTTACCCTGAACGAGTGCTTACCGACCAAGGTCCAGCCTTTGAAGCAGAGGTGTTCCAGGAATTATGTAACTTGTACGGCTGCAAGAAAATAAGGACGACGCCATATCATCCCCAGATCAACGGGTTGTGTGAGAAAATGAACCAGGTGATGATAGACCTGTTGAAAACGTTGCCCCTTGAAGAACATAGCCTGTGGCCAGAGAAGTTACCAGATTTGGTGGACCTATATAACCGCATCCCAGTGAACTCCACCAACTGTACACCCACTTACCTGATGAGAGCAAGACTTGGTAAGCTACCCATTGACTTAGACATGGGAGTTTTAACACCAGAGACAACCTCACCAGATGCGGATTGGGATACAGAGCGGCAGCAATAATACCGCAAGGTGCAAGAATGTGTGGAGAGACGTTTGTCCCAGGCAAGACAGAAGCAGGAGAGAACTTACAATCAGCATGCACCTGCAGTTCCCTTATCACCTGGAGAACAGGTACTTAAGAGGAAAAGACGATTCCACAAGTTAGATGACCAGTGGGAGGTTGAGCCATACACCGTCCTTTCCCTCAAATTACGATAACACCAAGGTGTGCCTCATCAGTAGAGATGAGCGTTGTTCTACTCGAACTGTTCGCCAATCTCAAATTCGAGCTGTTTTGGGCGGTGTTCGAGCCGTTCGGCGAACACGAACAATTTGAGAAAAATTCGGCTGTTCGAGGTTATGTTCGATAACTGTTCGTGCACCAAAATCATAACTGGATTTTTTCTCAGTAATGATGAAAATTAATGTTAATACGCAGTTTGAGTGTACAGCGGGGTGGGGGGAGGGGCAGGGGATGGATCTCTGCAGGAACAATGAAGATTTCCTTTTTTTTTCTCTTTCCCGCATTTGCAGTGGGGAGGTGCAATCTGTCAGCCTATCAGCAGCGCACACACGGAGCAAAGTGCTTTTTTTCACACAAGCAAGGGCATGTGTCATTGGCAGTGTATGTCACATGTCCTTGCCCTATAAGACCAAGCCATTTTCCCCGTCGCCACCATTTTCTCACTGCTGCAGCTGCGTGTTAGACGGCACCGCTGTTGCTGTGTGTGCTATACCTTGTTAATTTCAAGCCAATTTTCGCACAAATATACAGATAGCTTGGGAGTAGGGAATAGTTGTGATTGCAGTCCTTTTAAGGACTAGGTTACAGCATTTCCTACGACTTTTATCAGGGAGGTCTGTGCTCTTAAATAGATAGATTGTGGGAGTAAAGACTAATTGTAATTGCAGTCCTTTTCAGGACTAGGTTACATCAGTTCCTATCAGTTTTTGCCAGGCAGGTCTGTGCCAGTGCTGTGCAAGTTTTTTTCACAGCATTTGGCTGAATCTAGCAAAGCTAATCCTTTTTGGCCTATTGCAGAGTGTGTTAGTCAGTGGAGTAGCCTATCTGTGTTGCAAGATATACCACCTGTGTATAGAATACCAATTTTTTTACTGCACCTAGTGAAGTAAAATCTTTTGGGCATAGCATCATTCTATTAGTCCATCTATACTGACCTCCATCAGGTTGCAAACTGAATATAATTTTTTTCTGCATCTAGCTCTGAAAAAATATTTGGCCTTCTAGCAGTGTGTCGGACTTTCTCTATTAGTCCATCTATACTGACCTCCATCAGGTTGCAAATTAAAAATAATTTTTATCTGCATCTACAGTACCTCTGAAAAAATATTTGGGCTTCTAGCTGTGTGTGGGACTTGTTGTATTAGTCCATCTATACTGACCTCCATCAGGTTGCAAACTGAATATATTTTTTTCTGCATCTACCTCTGAAAAAATATTGGGCTTCTAGCTGTGTGTGGGTCTTGTTCTATTAATCCATCTATACAGACCTCCATCAGGTTGCAAACTGAATATAATTTTTTTCTGCATCTACCTCTGAAAAAATATTGGGCTTCTAGCTGTGTGTGGGACTTGTTGTATTAGTCCATCTACACTGACCTCCATCAGGTTGCAAATTGAATATAATTTTTTTCTGCATCTAACCCAGCCAATAGTTTTGGCCTAATACCACAGTTTGGCCACTCAACTCTGCTCGGTTACCATCCATTGTTTTTTTGTGCAAACAACTCCAGAGTTGTGAATTAGTTAACCACCAAAATGAGTGGAAAAAGGCCTGCTGCTGGTGGAAAGGGGAATAGGCGTGTTGGGAAGGGGAAAAAAGGTTGTGTCCGTGGGGTAGGTGTTAAAGCAACAGTAACATCTGCAGAAGAAAGACCATCTTCCAGCCAAACTAAAATGTCTACTTCTTTTAGCGGACAATGTGATAAGATCCCTTTCTTATGGCCACGCCAATCGCTACAAATTCCAGATGAGGCACAAAAACAGCAGGTGCTTCAACGGATATCAAGTGCTCCTTTAAGTGGGCTCTCCTCCACATCAACTTCAACATCACAAATACTCCAGTCCTCAAAGGTGTCACCCCAATCGCACTTGCTTCCTCACAGCTCCCAAATCTCCAGCTGCCCGTCTGAGTATGAGGTAGAACAGATGGTTGAGTCTGCAGAGCTGTTTACTCATACTATAGCCTGGGAATCAGAGGTCGACTCCAGCGCTTCTGTGAATCCAGACGAGGAAATGATCTGCACTGATGCCCAGAATCTTTATGAGTCGGATCCAGGACCAGACACAGAAGGTTCTGACCATAATGTAGACCCTCATTCCCAAACTGTAACTCCTTTTGGTGGAGACAATGAGGAAGACGATGATAAGACTCAAATACCTGATTGGAGCGACAACTTTAGTTTTTTGTCAGGGCAGGAACAGGTTGGCTCTGAGGACGACGGGTGTGATAACGCACAGGGTGATGATGATGAGGTTGGAGATCCCACTTACTGTCAACCCACAGTCAGCCAAGAGATGAGGTCAGCAGAGGAGGTGGAGGAAGATGCTAGTGACGACGAGGTCAGGTTGCGCCTTCCTGGACAGAGACGTAGTACTGGAAGCACGTCAACAACTGCATCCTCAAACACAACTCTGCCTCTCACCACAAGTCGTGGTGGCTCTTCAGGTCGCATGGGTGCTAAGCCTTGCATAGCCTGGGCATTTTTTCAGATCGATAAAGATGACCCAACTCGTGTTATCTGTAACATTTGTCAGCAAAAGCTAAGTAGAGACCAAAAAATACATAGTTTGAGTACTTCATGCACATGGACATGAAGCATAAGTGGCAGTGGGAAGCTCAGTGTGCTACAATGCGGCCTAGCCGGCCGGGCCAACCACCGTCTGCCATATCTTGTGCATCCGCGGCCTCTTCATCCTCTGTGACTGGGGGGACAGCAGTCACACCTGTTTTGGGGCGCAGACCTGCCACCTCTTTACCCGCAACAGCCAGCGTGATTGGCAGGTCATCATTTTCTTTGGAGGTGGGAACACCAGCTGGTGTTGAGCGCTGTCCGACATCGATAGCACATCGATAGCACCACCTTTGGATCAAGGCAACCTAACATGTCCGCCTGCATCTTCCTCACAGACCGGCAGTTTGCCGGGGACACCCTTATCAACCCCGTCTAAGCACAATAGCCAGCCCTCGGTCCCTCAGATGTGGACAAGTAAAAGACCATTTCCTCCTAGCCATGAGAAAGCTAAGAGGTTGAATTTCACCATCTGCAAGCTCTTGGCTACAGAAATGCTGCCTTTCCGCCTGGTGGACACAGAGGATTTTCGAGACCTTATGTCCGTCGCAGTGCCCCAGTACCAGATGCCCAGTCGGCACTACTTCTCAAAGAAAGGTGTGCCTGCGCTCCACCAGCATGTCGCACACAACATCACCGCTTCTTTGAGAAACTCTGTGTGTGACAGGGTGCATTTCACCACAGACACTTGGACGTGTAGGCATGGACAGGGGCGTTACATGTCGCTGACTGGGCACTGGGTAACTATGGTGACAGCAGGACAAGGGGCTGCTGTCCAAGTCTTGCCGTCCCCACGAGTTGTGCGTCAATCCTCTTTATGTCAAAGTTCCTCCACTGCTTCTGCCTCCTCAACCTCCTCTCGGTCTTCCACCTGCACCCAAAGCCTGTCTGGTCATGCCACAAGCTTTCTAACTGCGCAGAAGGGATCCTGCACACCTCCTTACTATGCTGGCAGTAGGGCTCAACGTCATCAGGCGGTTTTTACATTGAAATGTCTGGGAAATGTGAGTCACACAGCTGAGGAGTTGTGGTCAGCTCTGGAGAACCAATTTCATGAATGGTTGTCTCCACTGGACCTGAAACCAGGGAAGGCCGTGTGCGACAATGCTGCAAACCTGGGTGCGGCCCTTCGCCGGGGCAATGTCACACACGTGCCTTGTATGGCTCACGTGTTGAACCTGGTTGTCCAGCAATTTTTAGCCCACTATCCCAGACTAGATGGCCTTCTGTAGAGGGCACGGTCGCTGTGTGCTCACTTCCGCCGTTTGCATCCCGCAGCTCAGCGACTTACATCTCTACAGAAGTCGTTGGGCCTGCCACTTCTCCGGCTAAAATGCGATGTGCCTACCTGGTGGAATTCAACTCTGCACATGTTGCAGCGACTGTGGCAGCACCGACAAGCCCTGGTGCAATACGTTCTGATGTATAGCCTGGGCCAACGAGATTCAGAGGTGGGGAAAATCACGCTGGAGGAGTGGTCTCAGATCAGGGACCTATGCACCCTTCTGCACAGTTTTGAAATGGCGGCGAAGATGTTTAGTGCTGACGATGCCATTATCAGCATGACTATTCCGGTGATTTACATGCTGGAGCACATGTTAAACAGAATTCGGAGTCAGGTGGTGGCACAAGAGGAGGTGGAGGAAGTAGAGGAGGAGGAGTTGTATGCGGAAGGGCTAACATCTGCAAGGTCCAGACGGTCGGCAGCACCAAGGCGGCAGGCATGTGAGGGTGGGGGAGATGGTTTTACCAGGGCGCATGGTAGCAGCCAAACTAGTGAGGAAGGTGCAGGAGCCCAGGAAGAAGTGGAGGACGAACTGATGGAAGACTCATCAGATGAGGGAGACCTTGATCACATTTCTGTTGTGCGAGGTTGGGGGGAGAGGACAGAGGAAGGAAGCATGATTGTTACCTCGCCACCAACACAACAGGGACTTGGTGCTCCTGGATGCGCAACACACATGAGTGCCTTCTTGCTGCACTACCTGCAACATGACCCTCGAATTGTGAGAATTAGAAATAATCCTGACTACTGGGTTGCCACACTGTTAGATCCCCGGTACAAAAGTAAATTTGCAGAAATTATTCCTGCCATAGAAAGGGATGCATGCATGCAGGAGTATCAGCAGAGACTGTTGCAGAATCTTACATGTGCTTTTCCACAAAATACCAGTGGTGCACGTAGTGAATCTCACAGTTCCAACTTGCCAACCGTGGGACCGTCAAGTGTTCAGCACTCAAACCGTAACAGAACCACAGTATCTGCTGGTAACATCAATTTTGCGGAATCATTTCACCACTTTTTTAGCCCATCCTTTGCAAGGCCACAGGAGACAAGAAGTCTGACACATAGTCAACGCCTAGAGACGATGGTACAGGAGTATCTCCAAGTAAACATTGAAGCCACGACTGTGTCACTGGACCCTTGCTCTTTTTGGGCTTCCAATCTGGATAAATGGCCGGAGCTAGCCACTTACGCCTTGGAGATCTTGTCATGCCCCGCAGCCAGCGTTCTGTCTGAACGTGTGTTCAGCGCTGCTGGTGGTGTGCTGACAGATAAGCGCACGCGGCTCTCCACTGATAATGTAGACAGACTCACGTTCATAAAGATGAACAAATCATGGATCCGAAACGACCTTTCTACCCCTGTGTCATCCTGGGGAGAGTAAAAGCTTGATGATTGGTTAAAATCACCCTACCAACCGTTTTAAGCTTTCAAATTACTAATCATGTTTATCTGTATCTTGACTGGAAAATAATTTGGGCTTTGTAGCAGTGTGCAGCACTGATCCTATTAGGCCATCTATACTAAAGCTTCACCAGATTTAAAATTAAAAATAATTTTTAGCTGCATCTAGCCCGGAAAATAATTTTGGGGCTCCGAGATGCGCAAGACACATAAGTGCCTTCTTGCTGCACTACCTGCAGCATGACCCTCATATTGTCAGAATTCGAAGTAATCATGACTACTGGGTTGCCACACTCTTAGATCCCCCAAACTTTTCGATCAACCTTTTCATTTTAATAAAGACCAAAAAAATGGTCATTTTTGAAATTATAAGCATTAGCAGGTTGTTAGAAACTGAAATCAAACAGTTTTCAACTCAAAACTTTATTCTAGGTGGTGTTACATTTTCACATAGGACCCCTTGTTCGAAAGGAGCTTCTGAACTCTCTCGTCCATTGAATTTGTCAGGTTTTGGATGGTTTCTGCTTCAATTGTTTTGCATGAGGACAGAATACCCTCCCAGAGCTGTTGCTTAGATGTGAACTGCCTCCCGCCATCATAGACACTCCTTTTAATGATGCTCCAAAGGTTCTGAATGGGGTAGAGGTCAGGGGAGCATGGGGGTCACACCATAAGTTTGTCCCCTTTTATGCCCATATCAGCCAGAGATGCAGATGTTTTATGTGCAGCATGAGATGGTGCATTATCATGCAGAAAAATGATCTTGCTGTGAAATACACGGTTCTTCTTCTTGAACCATGGCAGGAAGTGCTGTTTGAGAAAATCCACATACATTATGGAGTTCATCTTTAGCGCCTTCAGGGATCCTAAAGGGGCCGACAATCTCTCTCCCCATGATTCCAGCCCAAAACATTACTCCACCTCCTCCTTGTTGGCGCTGTAGCTGTGTTTGCGTGGGGTGTCCATCAACCAGCCATCCTCCACTCCATCCATCTGGACCATCGAGCGCTGCACGGCACTCATCCGTGAACAAAACTGTTTTGAAATCAGTCTTCATGTAATGTTTGGCCCACTGGAGCCGTTTCTGCTTGTGTGAAGTGGATAGAGGAGGTCGACAGGATGGCGTATGCACAGCTGCAAACCTCTGAAGGACCCTGCATCTTGTTGTTCGGGGGACGTTGGAGGCACAAGCAGCTTCAAAAACTTGTCTGCTGCTATGACAAGGCTTTTTTGCCGCTGCTCTTTCAACCTGACGTAATTGCCTGTAGGAAAGAGTCCTCAATTTGCCCTTATCAGCACGCACACGTGTGTACTGTGAATCAGCTACATACTTCTTGATTGCCAAGACACTTCATCCTGATCATCGCACAATGTTGATTGTAGTCATGCCTTGACCTAAACACTCCACAATTTGTTGTTTCTCAGCAGCCGACACATCCTTTTTCTTTCCCATTTTGGCAGAAAATGTAGGCTGCTTAATAATGTGAGAGAGCCTTCTTAAGTAGTCTTGCCTTTCATTGGACACACCTGCCAAACTAATTAGCACAGGTGTCTGCAATTGCTTACAGTGATATAAAGAGCCCTGACACACATCACCATCAATGAGTTTAACTGACAAACAAACAAATTCTTCCCTTATCACTCCTAAACACTTTTTGCATAATAATTTGGAACGCAGTGTACATGTGCTTTTCCACAAAACACCAGTGGTTCACGTAGTGAATCTTACAGTTCTAACTTGCCAACCGTGGTCTGTATGGAGTTGTTCAATAAAGGGCCCAAAATTAAGATAACATAGATGGGAGAGGTCTCTATGAATAGGAATTCCTAAGTATTTGATACCCTGTGAGGGCCAGGCAAAGGGAAAGTTGGACTGGATGGAATCCTATTTGGATTTGGGGAGGGAGACATCGAGGGCCTCAGACTTCGCTGCATTGATTTTAAAATTTGACCATATAACAAAGTGATCTATTTCAGCCATAACAGCATGGATGGATATATGTGATTGAGTGATATATACTAGGACATCATCAGCAAATAGAGAGCACTTGTACTCGGTGCCTCCCACCTCAATCCACCTAATATTGGGGTTATGGCGAATTGATGAGAGCAGGTGCTCCGTCACTAGGATGTATAAGAGAGGGGACAGAGGACATCCCTGCCTTGTCCCATTGGTGATTGTGAAAGGTGATGAAAATGTTCTGACGCACCACCTGGGCCTTGGGACACCCGGAGCCGGACCCTTTTTGGTGGATGCTGGTGGTTGTAGTCTTCGTGGCGGCGACCCGGTTCCGTGGCTCAGGGCGGTCAAACCAGTGGCGGAACTATTTATGTGGTTTTGATGTTTAAATGTACGACTACGCCACCCATGGATTGCGGTCAGAGTGAACCGCCGCTACAGGGCAGACCGCTGAGGCTGGTGTTGTGGGTGAGTATAGCCTCAGGGCAGTGTATGCGGAGGATGGGGGTGATGGTGCAGGGCAGCAGCAGTAACGACACGGAGTCAGTGATGCAGTTCATGGCCTTTACTCACAGTTCTTATTATCCAGACCACGTCTGCAGGTAATGGCTGCCCACGTCGTACTGTGCTCACCAGGTGAGGGGCTCAGACAACTCCCAGATAACTTTGGAGCACTTCACAGGACCCCCTTTGTGTGTCCTTTGTCTGGCCTTTCTTACCAACACTTCTGTCCGGCTGCCTCGGGCCTCCTCTTGGTAAACTTGGCGCCAGTTTCCCTGACCCTATGTGGTGCCTTCCTAGCGGGTGTAGCGAGGGGCTGCGCCACATAAAATGTCAGAGCCTCCGGTTTCTAGCTGAGGGTCGTTTCCTGCCTCCACTAGTTCGGGGACCGGTCTCCCCCTTTGACCTGACCCCTCCACGCAGGTGGATTCGGGCGTGCGGTGGTGACTCGCCCATCCGCACCCCTGGGATCCCTTCATTCCTCGTTCCTGGAGCCTTCTCCGCTCCTCTTCCTTCCTTCTCCCTCTTCCAGGCCTGGGCCTCTGTTATTAGGCCCGCCTCCGGAGCAGAGCTCATGCAGAGCCCCTGCTCCCTGCCACTTCTGCTCAGACTTCTCTGCACTGAACTAAGATGGTGCCCACCTTTTATACTCCCTTCTCAATGCACCCAGGAACTGCTTCCTCCCTGCTCCTGCACTACAGGGGTCCCCTTCCTCAGTGTTCCCTCCCCCCACTCCAGCCAGGGACAGGGACTGTCGTGCCCATCTCAGGGGCATATTGGTCGCCCTGCCCCACGGCAATGTGGTGTAATGCATGCAGGTGTCGGGTCCTGATCCACACTCCATCCTTACCTGAGAGTGAGATATCACACCTCTGGGTGAGGTGCAATACGTCTGTAGCAACCGAGCCCTCAGGGTGCTATAGTTCCATTTATCTTCAGCCTAGGTGACGTATTGTGATACAGGGCCATGATTTTGGCTATAAAAGGGTCCCCTAGACCCCTACCCCAAGCTTTTTAAGAGAATCATATATGGCGTGCCAGGAGACTCTATGGAATGCTTTCTCAGCATCCAACGAGAGTATCTAATTACAAATTTTTAACTGCATCTAGCCCAGGAAATACTTTGTGCCTAGTAGCAGTGTCTGCTAGTCAGCGGATTATCCCGGCTGTTAAGCAATCTACACCACCTGTAGTTTAGACACTTAATTTTTTCAAAGGAAATACTTCGGGACCATGGGATACTTAGTGAAGAGCATCAGGAGGCACCCCAAGGCATAGGGGCTGGGACTGGCAGTAGGATGCCTTGCGGTGGACAGCCGAGCTCGATCCTTATAAAAGTTTTTTAACTGCAGCAGCTTTAGTGGACGCTACTGGAGCTGGAATTACACGGCTGCTGGCATGAGACTTGCCCTCCAATAGATCCTTGTAAATGGATTTAAAGTGTATTCATTCAAATTAGAGAGACAATTTAAATTAAAAAGCTTAGAGCTGCCTCCACCACAGGGGGGCTCGCTCGACCCACCAGCGGACAGGCACCAGTATTGGGAGAGGGGGGCTGGCCATCAGGGTTCACCGCGGCTCTGGCACAAACCCGGCGACACGGAGGTGGCACGGGCAGGAGCGGACTGGCCGTGTCGGCTTCTCACTTTTTGGATTTTAGAAGGGCATGACATGCCTATATCTGTGTCTCCCCCTCCTTTTACTCCTCCACCTCTTTTATTTTCGCATGACTATATGTACTTGTCACTTTTCCATGTGTTAGTTATGTCTTCTGAGCAGTTTGTCAGCTTTTGGACACCTTTGAAGGTGTTTTCTATGTGTTTCTATGTGTTTTTGTTTGCCTGCCATTGGTTTTAACGGTGTTCGAAGGTGTTCGACGAACAGTTCGACGAACAGTTCGGCGAACACACGGGTGTTCGACGAACCGAACCGAACTCGAACACTACGGGGGTGGCTCAACACTACTCATCAGCAAAGATGGAGAGGAAACTTCAGTGGCAGTCTCAAGACACCACTTGAAGATATGTCCTGAACAGTTGAAATACAAAGAAGAAGACCAAGACAGCCCTCAGCCCACAGAAGAGGTGGAATAAACGGTACAGACAGTCCTTGGAGCATTTCCCCGGTCTTGGACCCAGGTGAACAGAGCAATTGTGGTACCGGTCCTGGCCTTTCTCCAAGCGGCCTCACCGGAAGCTGCAGAGGCTCCAGAACATCTGGAATACCAGTCGGCCCCAGAGACAGATGTTTCATCAGCAGCAGATCAGTAGAATCTACCCTCTGCTAGCAGTGAACCTTTCGTACCCAGGGTGATTCAAAGAATTCGTAGGAGTTTACCCAGCCTACCAGTGTTACCTCAGACTACCTGTAGTGTAGTTCACACTGAACCCACCACACCATGGGTAGACACTAGGGACCCGGGTAGGTCAATGACAACAAATGTACTACGTAGATCGACCCAGAGTACTAAAGGTCAGCTCCCTGCTCGCTGGAGGAACTGAAGAGTAAGAGAACTAAAGAGTATGTTCTATATAGTTGTAACCGTTAAATAATCTTGGATATATATAGTTGTTAAATTTATGGAGAATTGGACCACAGGACTAGGTGTGGTCAGGACAATACTGAAAATAGTTAGTAAGTGTCCTTGAAAATAAACCGCAGGCATGGCCGAACACCAGGCCCACCGAAAGAGTGCCCTGAAGCCACGCCCAAGGACGATACACAAAGTGGGTTGATGCGGTTCCCACTAGCCAAATATCAGTTATCCGGATTGTGGCGTAAAGACTAAGCGCTGCAGTGAATGCTGTACGTTTTTGCTTGGGTTTTTGTAGTTTTTGCCTTTTGAGATTTTGTAAACTGTAATGTGAATTGTTATTGTTGATTGTTAATTTTAAAAGGTATCCTCATTCCAGGAGTACTGATGCTAACTAGGGGGGGAATGTGGCACCCCAGGAGTCAGGTTGCCACAGTGGCATTGCCTCCCTCATAAGGGGGTGATGCCATGCATGGAAGCAAGAAGGGGTCCCCTAATCAGGTTTTGCTAGCATGCAACACTTTCCTGGCTCCAGACCAGCAAGGGGAGCTCCTCCCCTTAGCAACTGGGATCTGGAGGCGGGGTTAGTTAGTGTGAGGAGAACAGAGAGGAGTTGAATACAGCACAGCGTCATGGAAAGACCCAGGGAGTGGCACTGCACGGCAGTTCACCCCAGAGGGAGCGCAGAAGAACCGGACACCGGAGTCCGAGGTTGTGGGGCACGAAAGCCCAGCAGCAGAAACCGGGGGGCGGGAGACTGCAGGTCTCCTGGCCCCATCAGACGCCCAGCAGCATCATAGGGCCCAGCACCGCCACGTGGGAGCGACACTCCAGGAAGGCCCAAGCTGCCTGCCATACGGGTGAGCACAAAGACGTTTTACTCAGGGATGAGGGCCATAGCATAGCTACTGTATACGCAGCAGGGCCAAAGAGGTAGCGCAAAGGGAAGGCCAAAACTCCACCTGGCTAGGTGCGTCCTCCCAACTTGCTTCCAGGCCGCCCAGACCTCTACTACCCGCTAGTACCCGTACCCCGGTCTGCCTAACCACCGCAAGTAAAGATAAGAGGAAACCGCCATTAAGTTGTGGACTGATTATTAACTGCGCCATCCTCTGCACTACACCGCACAGCAACAGCTATAAAATCACTACTTCCTGCCCTGGAGCTAAGCTCTGCCTGTGGAGAGCTGAACCAACTCTGCTGCACTCACATCGGCTCCAGAGATTCTGCACCACAGCGGCGGCTCCATATAGCCGCATACCACAGGTGGCGTCACGAACTGTATATAAAAACTATAAATCCCCTGTAAATATCCCTTTTTATTGACCACCCTAGGTCACGGACCGGGTCACCGCCACTGTGACATCTCCCCTAGCAACGACCGGTTCGGCACCAAGTACCCCACGGCCCAGGGGGCGCGTCACCAGCAGTGAAGTTGGCTCCAAAGTTTCATTCCTTATGAAATTCTGGAAGTGCTCAATCCAGTGGTCTTTAGGTTGAAGCTTCCTCCATATCTCAGCATCCTTAATGTCTCCCATAAATCCCTATTGAAGGAGTTTGTCAGTGGTGTTGCCCTTGACCCCACCTCCTCTAAATGCTGTTAATGGCAGTTTAGAATATGAGGTGCAGAGAGTTGCGGACTCTCATAAGTTCTGAAATTCCTTCCAGTACCTGATCCACAGGATACAGACCTGAGGACAGATCCTGGGTCCCAGCTCAAGGCCGAGTGGTTAGTCAGGGCCTTAAATCTGAAGTTTCCTGGGAAAACTGGGGGTCCTGTGGCCCCCCTAGAAGAGTGGGTGCTGCAATGATTACACCCCTCAGTGCTGAGCTGTCTGTGTTTCGATTGACAGCTCGGCCATCCAATCTGAGACTGAGGGGTGCTGAGCTCTCGTCAGGTGCTATCAGTTCCCATAATTGCTTAGCTATTTAACTGAGCTGGCTGTTCAAGATAGCTGTCAGCCGTAGCTTCAGCTAAGTGTCTTGGTTTACTCTGTGCTTTGTACTTTGCTCATTGATCTATCGCTGCCTGAACTTGGACCTCATTCTGACCATCCGTCTGTTTAACCCCTTTGCTCTGATCCGCTATCCTCCTGGTATTTTGACCTCAGACCATTACCTGACTACGCCTTTGTCTCTTCTTTCTGTTTGAAATACCCTCCTGGCTATTGACCTCTGACTCCTCGACTATGCCGACTCATGTGACTCGGTGTCACAGGAGGATCCTAGGCTATTCCTGTACTCCACATTACCCCTGGAGGTGGATATGCTGGGGTCTCATACCTTGTTATGCTCCTATATTCATGCTGATCTGCTTCCTCCCCCACCCAGGAAGGTATGGAACAGAAATGTATAGTAAAACACAAACCTGACAGCCAGGGGAAACAGGGATAAAAGAAAACTACAATTATACACATGCACTCACCAAACAACCGAGTGGAAATCAAGGGAACAGTAGGAGGTGTAAACCAAACTGGAGAGGATTAGGATAAACGCACAATATCAAATCCACTCAGATATCTCCTGTAAACTACACCAACTGACTGCTACTAATTCAAAACTCTCCTTCACCACCCAATCAGGAAGTTGTAACTATCACCAGCAAACCCCTAGTGTTAAGTAGTGAGCATATAAACCTGAGAAGCGTGGCCAACAATGGCCGGACGACTTCCCCTTTACCTGCTGTGACTGCCAGCTTGCCTACCTGGAGCACCTGCCAGTTACCTGCCGTGCCCGCCAGCCTGCTTACCTGGAGCGCCTGCCAGTTACCTGCCGTGCCCGCCATCCTTGCCCACCAGCCTGCCTACCCGGAGCACCTGCCAGTTACCTACCGTGCCCGACAGCTTGCCTACCCGGAGCACCTGTCTGTCTATCCGCCATACCCGCCTGCTTGCCTACCCAGAGCACCTATCTGGCTAACTGCCATGGTCACCAGCTTCCCTACCTGGAGCACCTGTCTGGCTATCAGCCGTACCTGCCTGCTTATCTACCTGGATCACTCGCCAGCCTTCCTGCCGTGCTCATCCGCTGTACCGGTCAGCTCCTGTCATCTGACCCGTGGGAGTCACCTGCTCTCACACAAGGTCAGTCCCAGAGTGGCACCTGGTTCACCTGCCTGGTCCCTCCCTGGTTCACGGAGTCGACTAAGCCGTCCTGTGACCTGGGTTGGTCCGAGTAGGAACTTAGTTACGCCCCTCTGGTCCCCCCTTGCACTGAAGTGACAAGCCCAGGGGGATGGGGATTACTCAGTTACCCGTGCCTTTAGCTTTGAGGATGTCGCGGTGGTCGGCTCCGGGGCCTGTACCCTGGGGTCACTCTTTAAAAAGCGTTGATCGTTGTTAATTTTATAAAAGTTTGTGACGCCACCTGTGGTGTCTGGTGAGAATCACCAGTGCTGCGCAGTCCACTGAGGCCGATGATAAGGTAGCTCGATGGTATAGCTCCCCACAGGTGGAGCTAGGCCTCAGGGCAGCGTACGGAGAGGGGAATGCAGGGCAGGCGAGACCCAGCCGGGTCAGAGCAAGAACAGGGACAGACACGACAGTCACTTCAGTACCTTTTACTGATGGAAAGTCAGGCACGTCCTGGAGCACTGTAGGGTGAAGGGTGCATGTCAGGATCCTCCCCAATGAGCAGGTGTAGGCCCTCCTGTTACTTGCCTCTGCGTAGTAAGTTTCTGACCTGCCTGGAGCTAGGCCTAACTTTGTCTCTGTCCTGCGCTGGCTGACCTTGTGGTAGGGCCTTTCCTTGGAATACACGCTTCTCAGCTTGCGGGGCTTATGTGTCTCCCGGCTCTGTTACGTATCAGCACTTTAGCAATACTGGGACTTGTAGTCCTCCAGGGATTCCGGTTATGCCTTACTGGGTCATAGAGATCCCCGTAAGCTTCGGACCCGGTGTCCGGTATATGCTACGGGGTGAGCTGGTTAAGCTCCTCTGCCCCCTATGTACTAACTCTCCACTCGCCTTCGGCCTACTCAGGCCCTCACTAGGCTATACACACTAACGGCAGCTTGCCGTGCTTCACTGATCTTTTGGTGCCGGCACACCTAAAGCTCTAACTGAGCTACAACTGAGTCTAGACTGGGCTTACCTCTGCAGACAGATTTCTGCAGGAACCGAACTGAGAACTCCGTCCCTCTCTGACTGTGAGCAGGAACTCTGTTCTGGCTAGACTAAACTGCCTGGCTCCACCTTCCCTATTCATATCCCTAACGGGCTCCCTCTGCTGGTCTGAGGTGGAAGGTGGAGATGTATGAATTTTTATGGGGGCCTCTTGTGGAGGAATTCATCAATGCACTCTTCCAGGATCTGTGATACCAAGTGCAGCTGGGCGTCACAGAAGCACAAAGGTTCCACCACCCGGACCCGTAACACTCTTGAGTGGCTACCACGGTTGCTACAAACTGTTTGAAATTTGGGATTTTGTCGCTTTCGAGTTCGACATCCACATCTCTTTTCAGACCCACTTGAGGGACACGGGACAGTGCATGTGCATGAATGTTCTCATATTTGGACCAGTAAGAGATCTTGTACCTGTATTTGGACATTCCCGCAACCCATCTTTGTTACAGTGCACCCAGCTTCGCGTTTTCCAGGTGGGCGAGGGGATTGTAATCATGTACTGTATATTTACAATCCCGACAGGTATTCTCCAAATTATTCGGTCATGGCGCACACCAGTGCTTTCAACTCCAACTTAAAAGAGCTGTAGTTGTTCTGAATATTTTCAGTCTTTCAGTGACCGGCTGGCGTACGCGATCACTCTTTCGGTTCCCTCTTGTACTTGAGCCTGCATGGCATCTAATCCTTACAGGCTTTTGTCGACATACAGCAAGAAGGGATATGAGAAGTCAGCATAGGCTAGGATGGGGGCACCAGTCATTGCAATCTTCAAGGTCTGAAAAGCTTCTTCTTGCCTGGGTCCCAACTGAATTAGCTGCCACCTGGCTCCCCCTGCTGTCCCTTGTAGTAAAACGTTAAGTGGTGCTGCAATTGTGGCAAAGTTCTTTATAGATCTCCGGTAATACCCGGCCAGTCCCAGGAACGCCCTCAGCTCTTAGTGTGGTCGGGGTAGGCCAATTCAACTTTCTCCGTGGTGGGATAGACTCTGGTGCTGGAAACATTATGCCCCAGGTATTCAGTCTCCCTCTGGACCATGTGGCACTTCCGAGATTTGACCTTTTATCCTATGTTTTTGAAGCCACACTAACACCTGTTCCAACTTAACCCTAGAACGCGTGACCATAAAAATCTACTTATTCACATACCTGGGGCCTTTTAGGCCCGTGTGCAAATAATGTGTCACCCTGGCCTAGATGCCACAAATATAATAAAGCTGTGTCTGAGAGCAAGGGGAGGTTCTCTAGTCAGGGGAACATTAGCATGCAGTACCTCCTGTCTCAGGCCAGTAGGGGGAGCAGGCTGCCCCTATAAAAGCTGGAACTGGGGGCAGGGTTAGAGAGAACTGGACGACCTGTCTCAGGATTGAGAAGTGTCCCAGAGCAGAGAGGGACAGTTGTATTGCACCCTAAGAGGAAGTGTGGCAGTAGGAGAGACACAAGCCAGAGACAAGAGGCGAAGTGAGCCTGTCTTGGCAGATAAAGAACTCAATTTACCAGACTTTGGTGTCTGAGGCTGGGAGGATTCCACATCCTACAGCAGATAACCAGTCCGCAGGGGACTGTATGTTCCTTGGCCTAAGAAGCCTGGAGGCCCTGCCACAACAGAAGGGACCAGAAAAGCCGTACCAGGCCGGGAGCAGAAAGGAACCCACGTTGCAGGCCATACAGGCGAGAATACACGGAGAGCTCGGAAACGTGGGCTGTTACCCTATAAGGAGGAGATAGCCAGAAGGAGCGCAGAAAGCACGGTAGGCCTACACCCTCACCCTGACCAGGGCCAATTTCCCACTTGCTCTCAGACATCCAGGTCCCCTCCTAGCCGGGACTGTTTGTGGGTCAGTTTACCTGTTCTAGTAAAGACCCTGGACTGCAACCTGTTGTCTGTGTGCTCCTTGCTCCTCCAGCACTAACGGTACTGGGACGCCCTACACCCTCACCCCCATCTTCCATTATACTGCCCTGGGGCCGCACTCTTCCCGTGGGGAGTCACACTATCCCAGCTACATACATCATCAGCCCCAGCGGTCTGCCTGGCAACGGCGGTTCGCACTGACCGCAATCCACGGGTGGCGTAGTCGGACATACCAACAGCACGTAGCAGACTACCATTGGTCTGACCACCCTGAGCCACGGAACCGGGTAGCCATTACTACCCCCATCATTCCCCTATTGCCCGGCTCCGAGTGCCCCACGGCCCAGGGGGTGAGTCAGCTTTGGCGTAGTCGGCAGGATTGTAACCAACCCGCCACAAACGGGTATTGCGTGCCTGAAAAAGACTGTACACGTACCTGAAAAGAGGTTTCCCGCCATCCGGAGCCGTTTCCCGCCATTTAAAGCCGTCTCCCGCCATCTTCAGCCGTTTTCCCGCCATCGGACGCCATCTTCAGGACGCCGCACGGGAAGAAAAGGGGCGTGGGCGTCCAAATCGCTCGAGACCCGAAGCTCCGCCCCACGCACCGACGCTGCGCAAGGTCCTGGAAGGTCCTCGTCCAGAGGAGCACCAGCGGAGCCGTGGCCTACAGAAGAGGGTCGTTGGAAGGTAGGCCACGCTTAACTAGGGGGGAGGAAGATGTCGGACACGGAGGCGCCCACTACCACCAACCCAGCTGCAGCAGCGGTGATGCCATTTTCCCTGCCCTACATCCCTGGAGCGGCCTGGCTGCCCACGTATTCAGGGGAGCCCCATGCCTTAACTGACTTTAAGGAAAGGCTGTACAGTTTGTTCCAAGTTTACTCCCTGACAGAGGAACAGAAGGTCAGCATACTGACAGGGCAGTTAACTGGCGCAGCCCAGCGGGCGGTAAAGTCATGGCCCACTGAGGAGAAAAGGACTGTGAAGGACATTCTGGCCCGGCTGCGAAGTACCTTTGATACCCGTACCTCAGCAGAAATTAAATTGCGGTTCTATGGATGTAAGCAGGGGGCACAGGACAGCATTAGAGACTATGCCCTAAATTTGCAGGAAGCCTTGAGGGCCATCAAACAAACTGACCCTGGCAGCATGCAGGAAACAGATAAGCTGCTAACAGAACAATTCATAGAAGGTCTGCTGTCTAGCGCCCACAGGGCCCAGCTGCGCCTCATGTTCTTTCAGAACCCTGACCTGACCTTTGCCCAATTCAAGGACAGGGCCATAAGGGTGCTCCCGCAACCCGTGGCGCTTTAAACGCCCGGTGTCCTGCTCTCACCTACCACCAGGAAGCAGCGCCCTCCCCTATGGACTCTGTGGGGGCTGACGCACAGGCCCTGAACCAAGCCCCGTCGAAAGACCTGCACCACCAAGTCCTGGAGCTGACCAGGAGCGTCGCGGCGTTGCCCAGGACCGTCCAGGCGTTGCAAGTGGACCCGTCAAGACCCATCGAGTTGGCTTCAAGTCCGGAGGATGTCCCGTGGTGTCGACAGAGGAGGACCCCATCGTTCAGAGGGAGGCCCACAGACCGCTACGCAGAGGATGGACAGCCCATTTGCCGTCGATGCAACCAGCCCGGACACATTTCCAGGTACTGTAATTTAAACGGGTCCAACCTGGGGCAGAGGGCCAACCCCCAGGCATAAGATCACCAGGCCCTTATAATTGGCGTGATAAGTACGTTGGGGGGCGCCCGGTTTTACCTGTGGTGCTGGACGGTATCCCCATGAGCGCCTTGCTGGATACCGGGTTGCAAGTAACCACTATCCCTTATGTACTTTTTAAGCAGTATTGGACTGATGCTGATATCACACTGTATCCAGACAGTAACTTGAGCATCATTTCCAGTAATGGCTTACCCGTGCCGCAGATGGGGTTCAAGGAGATGACCATTAAAATTGGTAAAGTTGAACTACCGGCACAGGGAGTGATTATTGTGGACATTGACCGTCGTGAAAGTCACCCTAAAATAACTGTGGGTACTAACGTGATTGAAAATTGTCTTTCAGAGGTAATTGTAATTCTACAACAGGTGGCAGTGAATGCTAGTTCCAGCCAACAGAGAGTCCTCAACAAGGAGATAAAAGCCCTGATGAGACGGCAGCAGGTAGAACTGTCTGGGGGTGAGATCGGTAGCGTAAGACTGAGTGACCCATTCCCCATTTCCATACCTCCCAAAAGTGAAATGATGATCTGGTGTCGGACTGCAATCGGGTTTAGAGGTAGAGACTACCAAGCCATGGTAGAACCAGTGTACTCAGACAGCAGGCCCACCATTTTGACAGCCCGGGGGGTGGTTGATGTCCGTCATGGGAGGGTGCCCGTCCGCATCCTCAACATTGGAGAGAGGGAGGTACACTTACCTAGGTACGCTACACTTGCCAAACTGTTTGCTGTTGAGCACAAAGCTATCAGGGCCGTGGAACCCTTGCCTCCATCACCACAGGCGGAGGGTAATGGCTCCCAGAAACAAAAGGAGGACTGGTGCCAGAAACTCCATGTGGGTGCTGACTCCACTCCCCTGCACCAAAAACAAGGAGTCTACCGGGTGGTACAGGAGTACGACAGAGTTTTTAGTAAGCACCCGCTTGACTTCGGCAGAGTAAAAGGGATAGAACACCACATCCCCACAGGGAGCCACCCACCAATAAAAGAGAGACACAGACCTGTACCCCCTGCACATTATCAGAACGCAAAGGGCATGCTAAGAGAAATTAAAGAATCTGGGATCATTAGAGATAGCTGTAGCCCCTGGGCAGCCCCCTTGGTTCTGGTGAAAAAGAAAGACGGCACCATGAGAATGTGCATAGACTATAGACAAATCAACCGTATCACCCATAAAGATGCATACCCGCTGCCCAGAATAGAGGAGTCTTTAGCCACACTAAAATCAGCTAACTTCTTTTCTACTTTGGACCTTACTAGCGAAGACTGGCAGGTTCCTGTGGCAGAGGCTGACAAGGAGAAGACCGCCTTCACCACCCCGATGGGACTGAGCAAGTTCAACTGTATGACCTTCGGGCTCTGCAACGCACCAGGGACCTTCCAGAGGCTGATGGAATGCTGTCTAGGGCACCGAAACTTCGAGACGGTCCTCCTTTACCTGGACGACGTGATCGTCTATTCGAAGACCTACAAGGACCATCTGAAGCACCTGGCCGAGGTGTTCGAAGCCCTGGCAGGCTATGGCCTGAAGGTGAAGCCATCGAAGTGTCACCTGTTGAAACCAAAGGTCCAGTACCTAGGGCACGTGGTAAGCGCGGAAAGAGTGGCCCCCGACCCTGACAAGGTCACGGCAATCAAGAGCTGGCCAAGCCCCTAGAACATCAAAGAGGTGAGACAGTTCCTCCGGTTGGTAGGCTACTACCGAAGGTTCATCCCCGGGTTCACTAAGATGGCAGCTCCTATGCAGGACCTCCTGATAGGACAGTCTAAGTCCAGAAGCCAAAAGCCACCCTTTAAGTGTGATAAACCGGAAGAAGAGTCCTTCCGCCAGTTAAAGATGTCCCTCACGGGGGATGAGATCCTGGGCTACCCTGATTATGGCCAGCCTTTTATTCTCCACACGGATGCCAGTAATGTGGGACTGGGAGCTGTACTGTCCCAAAACCAACAGGGCAGAGAAAGGGTGATCGCATACGCCAGCCGGAAGCTGAGGCCCACCGAGAGGAACTCGGAGAATTACAGCTCCTTCAAGCTAGAATTCTTGGCAGTGGTGTGGGCCGTAACGGAACGCTTCAAGCATTACCTGGCCTCCGCAAAGTTCACCGTGTACACGGACAACAACCCGTTGACACACCTGAGCAATGCAAGACTGGGTGCCCTGGAACAGCGGTGGATGGCCCGTCTCTCCAACTATGACTTCGTGATCAAGTACCGGGCAGGCAAAACCAATGCCAACGCTGACGCCCTATCGAGAATGCCTCACTTACCTGAAGGTGACGAAGACCCAGAAGAGCTGGAGGAGGTAGAACTCCCCGTGTTTCACCGGTATGGAGCCGCTCAATACTCCCATCGCGTGAAGGAGGAGGATCTAACAACCGTAATGATCAATCCCCTACCTCACCACAGCTGGGCCGAGACCCAAGATAGTGACCCTGCCATCCGCCTGGTGAAAGATCAGCTGACCCAGGAAGACGCCCGCATGGATTCGGATGCTCCAGAGGAAGCTAAGCAGCTATGGAAAGAGAAGAGCAAGCTGTTCCTCTACGAAGGCAAGCTGTGCAGAGGGATTGTCAACCACCGGACGCACGAGCTGACCTGGCAAGTCGTGGTTCCAAGGCGGGATGCAGCTATGGTCCTGGGGGCTTACCATAACAGAGCGGGGCACTTCGGTTGGAAGAAACTGGAGTTCCTGCTAAGAGGACGGTTCTTTTGGGTCGGCATGAGAGGGGCTGTAGAGAAGTGGTGCAGAGACTGTGGCCCTTGTACCCTAAGAAGGAAGGACTGTGCCAGCCAGAAGACACCCTTGAGGCCCATCGTCACCACGCAGCCTCTTGAGCTGGTAGCTCTGGACCACGTCAAATTGGCTCCAAGCCGGTCAGGATACATCTACGCCCTGACAATCGTGGACCACTATTCCCGTTTTCTAGTGGTGGTCCCGGTAAAGGACTTGACAGCCCAAACAGCGGCCAGAGCCTTCCAGCAATACTTCTGCCGTCCACACGGGTATCCGGAACAGGTCCTAACAGACCAGGGTCCAACGTTCGAAGCTGAAATCTTCCAGGAGTTCAGCAACCTCTATGGCTGTAAGAAGATTCGTACAACGCCTTACCACCCACAAACCAACGGGATGTGTGAGAAAATGAACAATATAGTCATTGATCTCCTGAAGACGTTGCCCCTGGAGGAACGCAGCCTGTGGCCAGAAAAACTGCCGGACCTGGTAGACTTATACAATCATATCCCGGTGAATGCTACAAACTGCACCCCGGCCTACCTGATTCGAGCCAGACCAGGTAAGCTGCCCGTAGACCTGGAGATGGGAGTCCTAACACCTGAGGACACCTCCCCGGATGTGGACTGGGATACGGAAAGGCAACTGCAGTACAAGAAGGTACAGGAGAGTGTGGAGAGGAGCCTGGCCCAGGTGAGAGAAAGGCAAGAAAGACTCTTCAACCAACACGCCCCTGCTGGTCCCCTGGAACCTGGTGAGCAGGTCCTGAAGCGAAAGAGAAGGCTACATAAGTTGGATGACCAGTGGGAAAGGGAACCCTACACCGTACTGCAGTCTGATCACGACAACCCGAAGGTGTGCATGATCACCAAGGACGGAGGAGAAACCACTAGAACCGTCTCCAGAGACCACCTCAAAAGATGCCCCGAGCAACTCCGTACTGCAGAAGAGGATCAAAGTGACCTTGAACCCGCAGAGGACAAGTAAGAAATGATCAGCACCGTTCTAGGAGAGTTTCCTCAGTCCTGGACGAGAATAAACGATGCCATAGTGGTACCCATCCTGCATTTCCTGCAACCGGCACAGCAACAACATACACCAGAGCTGGGAGATGAAGAAGAGCAAGCAGCTCCAGAGGCAGAAGAGCCTGTACCAGCAGCCCAGGAGAGTCAACCCTCTGCTGACAGTGAACCTGCCATGCCTGCGGTAAGCCAAAGGACCCACAGACAGCTGCCTGCCCTACCTGTACACCAAGCTGGTAGCTGTACCCCTAACGCTAGTGGGGAAAGCCAGGTCGGTCCACCACCAGACAGTGGGTTAAGGAGGTCAACCAGGAGCACAAAGGGGCAGATACCCGCTTGCTGGAGAATATAGGGTGCACTAAAATTGTAAATAACCCTGTTGCCAAATGTTGAAATGTTTGCCAAGTTACCTGCATGATTATTAATAGTGTATTTCAGTTTCTTGCAGTTACCGTACGGACTCAAAGGTTATGGACTTTTAATACCTGTGACTTTGTATGGACTGCGTTCGGAGCCTAACCAAGGAATGAAATTAGACTGTAAAGGACTTGGGGTAGGACAGCCCCCCACCTGGTTAAGGCTCCCCGTTGTGTTGGTGATATGGACACCCGGTCACAGACCACACTGTGACCTTAAGAACTCAAGCTGTGCGTCATTTGTCTACTAATGTTTTGTGGTTATGCATATTGTTCTTGGTTTTTGTTTAGTCCCGGAGTACTAAATTTCACAAGGGGGGAATGTGTCACCCTGGCCTGGATGCCGCAAATATAATAAAGCTGTGTCTGAGAGCAAGGGGGAGGTTCTCTAGTCAGGGGAACATTAGCATGCAGTACCTCCTGTCTCAGGCCAGTAGGAGGAGCAGGCTGCCCCTATAAAAGCTGGAACTGGGGGCAGGGTTAGAGAGAACTGGACGACCTGTCTCAGGATTGAGAAGTGTCCCAGAGCAGAGAGGGACAGTTGTATTGCACCCTAAGAGGAAGTGTGGCAGTAGGAGAGCCACAAGCCAGAGACAAGAGGCGAAGTGAGCCTGTCTTGGCAGATAAAGAACTCAATTTACCAGACTTTGGTGTCTGAGGCTGGGAGGATTCCACATCCTACAGCAGATAACCAGTCCGCAGGGGACTGTATGTTCCTTGGCCTAAGAAGCCTGGAGGCCCTGCCACAACAGAAGGGACCAGAAAAGCCGTACCAGGCCAGGAGCAGAAAGGAACCCACGTTGCAGGCCATACAGGCGAGAATACACGGAGAGCTCGGAAACGTGGGCTGTTACCCTATGAGGAGGAGATAGCCAGAAGGAGCACAGAAAGCACGGTAGGCCTACATGCTCACCCTGACCAGGGCCAATTTCCCAATTGCTCTCAGACATCCAGGTCCCCTCCTAGTCGGGACTGTTTGTGGGTCAGTTTACCTGTTCTAGTAAAGACCCTGGACTGCAACCTGTTGTCTGTGTGCTCCTTGCTCCTCCAGCACTAACGGTACTGGGACGCCCTACACCATCACCCCCATCTTCCATTATACTGCCCTGGGGCCGCACTCTTCCCGTGGGGAGTCACACTATCCCAGCTACATACATCATCAGCCCCAGCGGTCTGCCTGGCAGCGGCGGTTCGCACTAACCGCAATCCACGGGTGGAGTAGTCGGACATACCAACAGCACGTAGCAGACTACCATTGGTCTGACCACCCTGAGCCACGGAACCGGGTAGCCATTACTACCCCCATCGTTCCCCTATTGCCCGGCTCCGAGTGCCCCACGGCCCAGGGGGTGAGTCAATAACATGGAATAACTCAAACAAAAATGACAAACAACTATATACCTGAGGAATACCTAGAGTTTCAAAATTCTAACTAAAGTAATCTTGCAGAAAATAGAAAACAATTAACAGGGCGGGCCTGCGAGGCCCCAGGTATGCGTTCTAGGGTTAATAATATGGTCTTCGAAGGTAGATGAGTAAATTATGATGTCATCAAGATATGAGTCTCTTGGATGGGCGCTGTAATTTCTTTGAGGATCTTGTCTTGTATGGTCCAGGTGAACTCAAAGTAGTCTTCGTGCCAAGCAAACACCGATTGATACCGCTGTAACAACTGTTCTACTTGCCCCACTTGTCTCAATGAGAACTCTGAGGCTTGCTTCCATTTTTCCTGGGAGATGGTGACCAGCCCAGGTCTCCGTTCTATCTTCCTGCGCATTGAGGGACACCGACAAAGTTCACTGGTCCCCCTTCATGGGCGTCAACTCTATGGCATTGGCCTTTTGTGAGATTTTCTCGCATCACGTATACATGAGCTACTCCCTTCAGGGAGTCAACTGCAGACTTGTACTGCTCAAATTTATTTTTGAGCACGGGTACACACCCTTGATGCACAGTATCTAGAGTGCAGGTTTAGCGCCCCGAGGGTTCGGCCGCTACAGGGGTATTGCACCTCTGCCAGTGGTGTGATATTCCACTCCCGGGTAAGGATGGAATGTGGACAGGGCTCAGTTAGCTGCATACAGCACACACACCCCATTTCCGAGGGACAGCTCAACGGTGCTCCCACTAGACAGAAGTGCAAGCACGACCGACTATGTCCCTGTCTGGAGTGGGGAGGGGGGTGGAACACCCAGTGCTGTAGGGGCAGATAGGGGTTGGTTCCTGAGCGTAGATAGGAGCCCATTGGTTGCTGGTCACCTGGGCTCATGGTCAGAGGGAGGTATAAAAGGTGAGCACCATCTTAGTTCTGGGTCAGTTCAGTCAGCCCAGAGTGGGCTGACAGGGAGCTGTGGCTCGGTCTGGGCCCAGCTCCAGGAGGCAGGCCTAGGGTGAAGGCCGGAGCCAGAAAGGAACAAGAACAGAAAGGAACAGAAACAGGAAAGAACAGAAGAGGAAGAGAGAGAGAGGAACAGAAGGGCTCAGGAACAAGAAGGCAGAAGGGACCCTAAGGACCCACGAGAATCCAGAGTGAAGGGTCAGGCAGATTAAGGGTACCGGATCCCAAGTTGGTGGAGGAGAAACAACCCTCAGCCAAAGACCGTGATCATTTATTATCAAACCTGCTAGGAAGGCACCATATAGGACAGCGGAGAACGGGGCCCAGGTTTACCCGCACAAGTCTGCGGCAGCTGGACAAAAGTGGGTCACTGGTGAGGAAGGCCAGAGAAAGGAAAGAAGGGGGTCCTGTGCCACATTCCTGAGCTGCCTGGGAGTTGACCGAGCCCCTCACCTGGTGGACGCAGTACGGCTCGGGCGGTCACTACCTGTACAGAAGTGACTTGGAGTACCTGAACTGTGAGTAAAAGACGTTGGACTGCAGTACGTTGTCTGTGTGCTCTTTCGCTCCTCCAGCACTAACGATACTGGGACTCTCACTACCATCACTACTCCCAACATCCCTCCACTGCCCTGGGGTTGTACTCCTCCCGTGGGGAGTCGAGCCATCAACTGCTGCACACTTCCATCAGCCCCAGCGGTCTGCACTGCAGCGGCGGTTAATCCTGACCGCGAACCACGGGTGGCGTAGTCGGACATTATCACAGCACATTGCAGACTACCGTACGCCTGACCACCCTGAGCCGCAGGACCGGGTGGCCACTGCTACCTCCCACCGTTCCCCTATTGCCCGGTTCCGCGTGCCCCACGGCCCAGGGGGCAAGTCACAGGCAATCAGCATTCCTGGGATTCCTTCGTCCCCCTCCGCAGGTTCAATATGGATGTCCACTTCTTCTATCAACACATGGGCCAGCATTGGCATTATAAGTAC
This sequence comes from Phyllobates terribilis, assembly GCF_046119375.1. NCBI lineage: Eukaryota > Metazoa > Chordata > Amphibia > Anura > Dendrobatidae > Phyllobates > Phyllobates terribilis. Next base: position 10,537,693 of record NW_027362782.1, read on the forward strand.
GGTCTGTCCTATTGGTTAGGTCACCGTAGCTTCTGGAGGCACCATCACCTTGCCGAGGCGCTGGGAAGTGGCTGATAGTTTCTGGATTTGACTGACCCGCATGAGCTGTTGGAACACACGGTTACTGGCGTGATAATGATTTGTTTGGGTCCAATTGTTGGCCTTGGGTTCATCAGCCAGGAATTGGCCTACTTCTTTCAAGACAGTCATCCCCAGGGTCACAATGGGTCCTCTCCCCCAGGGCCTTTTACCAATAGGATCCCTTTCCTGTCCAGCTCTTTTCTGCATACTCGTACCGACATCCTTACCACTCCTGCCACCGGGATAAGCAACTGGTTGCAGGGGCGGTTTTAGACAAAGTGGGGCCCTGGGCAAAAGTTTAAAGTGGGGCTCCAAATGCTCACATATGGCACTATTACATAAGACTTTGTTACATTTATATGCACTGAGTTCACGCCGTTAACAAACGTGATCAACAATATTGAAGTTGTTCGGTGCTTGTTTACCGGCCACTTTACACAGGCTGACAAATAATGATGGGGACAGAACGATTGCTAGTAGATCTGTCCCAATAGAGTATCATGTTATCGGCAACACATCTGAAGTTTACAACTTGTGATGTGCTGCTGAGAACAATGATTTTTGTTTTGCCATAAACAATCCAATCACCCGATGAATGAGCAGCAGTTTGCACGTTTATTGGGCAATTGCTAACATGTTTATACCTATGCACTCTTGTCTGCTCTGCCGATATTTATAAATGTGGATGCTACTTACAGTGAAGGAAATAATTATTTGATCCCTTGCTATTTTTTGTAAGTTTGCCCACTGATAAAGACATGAACAGTCTATAATTTTAAGGGTAGGTGAATTTTAACATTGAGAGATAGACTATCCAGAAAACATCAAGAAAATCAGATTGTATAAATTAGATAAATTTATTTGCATTTTGCAGTGAGAAATAAGTATTTGATCCCCTACAAACCATTGAGTTCTGGCTCCTGCAGACCAATTAGATGCTCCTAATCAACTTGTAACCTGCATTAAAGACAGTTGTCTTACAAAGTCACCTGTATAAAAGACTCCTGTCCACAGACTCAATTAATCAGACTCTAACCTCTACAACATGGGCAAGACCAAAGAACTTTCTAAGTATGTCAGGGACAAAATCATAGACCTGCACAAAGCTGGAATGGGCTACAAAACCATAAGTAAGACGCTGGGTGAGAAGGAGACAAGTGTTGGTGCAATAGTAAGAAAATGGAAGAAATACAAAATAACTGTCAATCGACCTCAATCTGGAGCACCATGCAAAATATCACCTCGTGCGGTATCCTTGATCATGAGTGTAGCGTCGGCGTCCCTGCCTCCTGCTAGGCAGGGACGCTGTTCCCCTCACCTCTCCGCTCCGTGCCCAGCGTCTTCCTCCCGCTCTGCTCGCAGCGCGCGCTCCTTCTCGGCCACTGTGCTTAGGGCGCGCGCGCGCTCCCCCTCTCTTAAAGGGGCCGCGCGCGCCGTCCTAAGGAGTCCCCGGCCAATGGCCGGAGGACCTCTCCATATATAAGGCACCTCCTCCAAAATGGAGGTGCCCGATCAATGTTGTTGCATAGCCTATCACTCTGCTTCAGCCCTCAGGTCCTGTTACCAGATACCTGCCAGTTACCTGCCAGTTACCTGCTTGATACCTGCCTGATACGTGTCTATCTGCTGACATTCCTGCGGTCCGACAGTCTGCCTACCAGCCCTGCCAGTCTGTCTATGGATCCGTCCGCCCGCTCACCTGGGAGCGCTCACCTGCTACCTGCCCGCTAGCCTACCTGGAGGCTCTGCTGTCACGTGCTGTGACCACCTGCCTGTCCAGAGACTCTTACCCGCTCACCTGGGAGCGCTCACCTGCTACGTGCCTGCTAGCCTACCTGGAGGCTCTGCCGTCACGTGCTGTGACCACCTGCCCATCCAGAGACTCTTGCCCGCTCACCTGGGAGCGTCCACCTGCTACCTGCCTGCTAGCCTACCTGGAGGCTCAGCCATCACTTGCTGTGACCACCTGCCTGTCCAGAGACTCTCGCCCGCTCACATGGGAGCGTCCACCTGCTACCTGCCTGCTAGCCTACCTGGAGGCTCAGCCGTCACTTGCTGTGACCACCTGCCTGTCCAGAGACTCTCGCCCGCTCACCTGGGAGCGTCCACCTGCTACCTGCCTGCTAGCCTACCTGGAGGCTCAGCCATCACTTGCTGTGATCACCTGCCTGTCCAGAGACTCTTGCCCGCTCACCTGGGAGCGTCCACCTGCTACCTGCCTGCTAGCCTACCTGGAGGCTTAGCTGTCACTTGCCGTGACCACCCGCCTGTCAAGAGACTGTCCCCGTCACTTGCCGTGACCACCCGCCTGTCAAGAGACTGTCCCCGTCACTTGCCGTGACCTCCTGCCCTCTTACCCAGAGACTGTCCCTGTCACTTGCCGTGACCTCCTGCCCTCTTACCCAGAGACTGTCCCCGTCACTAGCCGTGACTGCCTGCCCGCCTTCCCTGGGAGCCACCCGCTTCCTTACAAGGACTGCCCCTTTGTATAGTTGCTCAGAGGTTCCACCTCCCAGACCCGTTACAATGAGGAAGGTGAGAGATCAACCTAAAACTATACAGGGAAAATGTGTTAATGATCTCAAGGCAGCTGGGACCACAGTCACAAAGAAAACCATTGGTAACACATTACGCCTTAAAGGTTCAAAATCCTGCAGTGCCCGCAAGGTCCCCCTGCTCAAGAAGGCACATGTGCAGGCCCATCTGAAGTTTGTAATTTTTATATTATAATACACCTGTTCTGAGGAGAAAAGTAGGCTAACGTAACCTCAGAATAAAAAATAATCTTTATTCAAAACATTTTTTTAAAAAGAAGGACAAATACAATCAATTGTGTAAAACCACTCTCAAGGTACTGAACTCTATTCGTTATTCTACAGCGCCCTCATAGATAGAAGAGCTACTTCACACAATTTATATCTCATTGATTCTCACAAAATAATCCCCTCTCATAAGTACATAGGAATATAGGATTAAATAGAATCATATCACAAAATTGTCAGTACCCCAGGAAAATACGTGCAAAGTATAAAGTGACATTGTGCATAATTAAAAACACGGCCAGGACTTCCTGTTCCTGCCCTGGCTGCTGCAGTGGTGTAGTAAATCAGCTCCTGCAAATCCTGCCATTAAAGCGACTAATCCAGAGCCGCCGAGCCTGCCCGAGGTCCAGAATACCCACAGGAGCAGAGGGGAAAGTGACTGGCATGGACAGATACTTGCTGCGGAGTGCGGGGACTGGAGATGGCCCCGGGATCCATGGAGTTGAATCGCTCCTTCAGGAGAGGGTCATGGTGCTAGTGAAGACTCCCCGTCCCCCTAGGAGAGATGCTGCGGGAGAACAGAGAGGAGCACGGCAGGAGGGGGGAGAGGCAGACAAAGGGCAAGAGAGACAGAGAGGAGATAAAAAGAAAGTCCTGAATGCACAATACAAATCAATGGACACAAGATTTTGGTCTTTGGAGACTACTCGGCAGAGGTGACGAAGAAGAGAAAGGCATTTAGCAAGGTGTGCACGGCCCTATACCATAAAAACATACCTTTTCAACTTCTATATCCCGCTACTCTGAAGATGAAGAGTCCAGATGGTACCTTAAAGTTCTACAAGGACCACATAGAAGCAGAAAGATTATACCTATCAGAGAGAGAGAAAACCGGGGAAACACCGAGAAGAGGGAATGACGTCAGCCCAAGAGAGTCAAGGAACAGATCACAGGCCGAGAGAGGTGCAGACGAAGACAGTCCTGGGGAACAAAGATCACCAGTCGGAGCTCGCAAGATATCAAATAAAGGTCCCTGAAAAAGACTCGGGAAAGATAAATAAATTGCTACGTGTTGATTAAGCTTCAACAGCAGGAACAGATCTGGATGAAATATATATATATATATATATATATACAGTCATATGAAAAAGTTTGGGCACCCCTATTAATCTTAAGCTTAATGTTTTATAAAAATTGGTGTTTTTGCAACAGCTATTTCAGTTTGATATATGTAATAACTGTTGGATACAGTAATGTTTCTGCCTTGAAATGAGGTTTATTGTACTAACAGAAAATGTGCAATCTGCATTCAAACGAAATTTGACAGGTGCATAAGTATGGGCACCTCACCAGAAAAGTGACATTAATATTTAGTAGATCCTCCTTTTGCAAAAATAACTGCCTCTAGTCGCTTCCTGTAGCTTTTAATGAGTTCCTGGATCCTGGATGAAGGTATTTTTGACCATCCCTCTTTACAAAACAATTCCAGTTCAGTTAAGTTTGATGGTCGCCGAGCATGGACAGCCTCTTCAAATGATCCCACAGATGTTCAATGATATTCAGGTCTGGGGACTGGGATGGCCATTCCAGAACATTGTAATTGTTCCTCTGCATGAATGCCTGAGTAGATTTGGAGCGGTGTTTTGGATCATTGTCTTGCTGAAAGATCCATCCACTGCGTAACTTCAACTTTATCACTGATTCTTGAACACTATTGCCAAGAATCTGCTGATACTGAGTGGAATCCATGCGTCCCTCAACTTTAACAAGATTCCCAGTGCCGGCATTGACCACACAGCCCCAAAGCATGATGGAACCTCCACCAAATTTTACTGTGGGTAGCAAGTGTTTTTCTTGGAATGCTGTGTTTTTTTGCCACCATGCATAACGCCTTTTTGTATGACCAAACAACTCAATCTTGGTTTCATCAGTCCACAGGACCTTCTTCCAAAAAGAAATAGGCTTCTTCAAATGTGCTTTTGCATACCTCAGCCGACTCTGTTTGTGCGTACTTGCAGAAACGGCTTCTTTCGCATCACTCTCCCATACAGCTTCTCCTTGTGCAAAGTGCGTTGTATAGTTGACCGATGCACAGTGACACCATCTGCAGCAAGTTGATGCTGCAGCTCTCTGGAGGTGGTCTGAGGATTGTCCTTGACTGATCTCACCATTCTTCTTCTCTGCCTTTCTGATGTTTTTCTTGTCCTGACACTTCTGGCCTTAACAAGAACTGTCCCTATGTTCTTCCATTTCCTTACTATGTTCCTCACAGTGGAAACTGACAGGTTAAATCTCTGAGACAGCTTTTTGTATCCTTCCCCTGAACAACTATGTTGAATAATCTTTGTTTTCAGATCATTTGACAGTTGTTTTGAGGAGCCCATGATGCCACCCTTCAGAGGAGATTCAAACAGGAGAACAACTTGCAAGTGGCCACTTTAAGTAGCTTTTCTCATGATTGCATACACCTGGCTATAAAGTTCAAAGCTCAATGAGGTTACAAAACCAAAAAAAGTGCTTTAGTAAGTCAGTAAAAAGTAGGCAGGAGTATTTAAAACAAGAAAATGATAAGGGTGCCCATACTTATGCACCGGTCAAATTTTGCTTGAATGCAGATTGCACATTTTCTGTTAGCACAATAAACCTCATTTCAAGGCAGAAACATTACTGTGTCCAACAGTTATTACATATATCAAACTGAAATAGCTGTTGCAAAAACACCAATTTTTATAAAACATTAAGCTTAAGATTAATAGGGGTGCCCAAACTTTTTCATATGACTGTATATATATATGTTGCTCTTCACTGGACAAATCTCAAGAAAGGTCGTATTACCTTTTCTTTCTGAAATTAAAATTTAAGAGATTGGGAGTGGGAAGAAGAGGAGGGGGCTGAAAAGGGTAGAGCTCGGGGAAAGACACAAGAATAAGAATGAAGGGGTTATTGTTGGCATATGCAACAGATCAGGACTTATTATAAGTGAAAGGAGGACTTTACACTAACCAGAGAGCAGATGGCGATAGTGTGTAAAGTTATATGCTTGCTGTAATGTGTGGGAGAAAAGCTCTCAATTATTGGTTGTTTTTACTTCCTGTGTTTTTTCTTCTTTTCCTGAATGTGTTATGTAAGCAGCACACGGACTGTGTGACACTGAATTGTATCTCATGTTTAACCAGTATGAAGTAAATATTGTTTACTCGAGATATCTTGCTGATTGTAGCTCTCGTAAGTACAGTGGTGACTGTAAGAAGATGCACTCTGCGACAGGTTATGGGCCCAGGCTGGAACCCAGACACTAAAGCCCAGACACTACAGGCCCGCACTACAAGAGGATCCTGGTTTATAACCCCAGATAACGGAGCAGACAGATAAGCTCTGTAAACAGAAGGAAATAAATCCAGATACAGAGTGACAAAGGAATTCATGATCCCAGGAGCTGGATATAATTACAGAGAATTCAACACAGGCAGGACATACAGGAACTATCAGCAAGAAGAAAAAAACCAGGAGAATATCTTCAGTACAACTCTCTAAACAAGTAAGACTATATAAAGATGATGAGTAACACAGAACTGAAATTCACAGTAGCTAAACTGAATAGTGAAAATTATCAGTTATGGAAATTCAAAGTAGAGATGTTATCTTAGGATGATTTATGGGAAGTAATTGTTACAGAAAGACCAGATCAAGATAATCAGACATGGGATAAGAAGAATAGGCAAGCGAGAGCCACCATTAGCTTATTAGTGGATGATGCTCAATTAATACATATAAGAAATGAAGAAACAGCTAAAGGAATGTGGGAAGAATTAAGAAAACTGTATGAAAGACCGAGCTTGAATCACAAGTTATTTTTATTAAGAAAGCTTTACAGTATGAGATTGAGTGCAAATGACGACATGCAGAAGCACATATTCTCAATGATGGAAGTGATATCACAGCTAAGATCTATTGGTGAAGACATTAAAGATAGTCATGTAGCAGCTATATTATTGTGCAGTTTACCAGATTCGTATACAGCCTTGATAAATGCCCTTGAGACGAGACCAGAAACTGACATTACATTAGATTTTGCGAAAACAAGACTAATAGATGAATATCAGAGAAGAAAAGAACAAAGAAATGATCCTTCTACTGAAAAGGACAGTGAAAACGCTCTTAAAGTTACAGAATTTAAAAAACCCTATAATAGAGAGACAAGAGAATGCTTCAGATGTAAGAAAAAGGGTCATTTAAGGAAAGACTGTGCCATATGGAAAGCACAACAACAAAAATTACAACATAAAAAGCATACACAGAAAGTAAAAAACACAATTTCCGATTCATGTGAGAATAATTGGAATGGCACATTTAAAGTAACAGACAAGAAATCATCACTTGGTTGGTTTATTGATTCAGGAGCAACGAGTCATATGACAAGTGACAAGAATTTATTTACTGATCTTGATTTAGATAAGAAAGAAGCCATTTATCTTGCAGATGGAAGCAAAATAACCGCAGAAGGTATCGGACAAGGTATGCTAAATTGTTCAAACAAGTTCGGACAATATTCAAAGATACTTGTACAGGATGTGTTGTATGTTCCAAAATTGGAAGGTGGAAGGACTTACAGTAAAATTAAAAGACAATGAGTGTGCAATTATTGCAGGAAACAAGGTGATAACCAAAGTCAAGGCAGATGAACAATTATATCATTTTGACACACCAAAGGAACAGATGAAGGTATGTACACATGATCACAAAAACTGTATTCACATGTGGCATAGATGTCTAGGACATAGACACCCTGACAGTATAAGGGAACTACAGAGAAAAGAATTGACAAAAGATTTAAAGATATCAGATTGCTCAATTACCGTAAGATGTGAATGTTTATATCAAAAAGGTCAACAAATATTCCTCCAACATAGATATATTACACACATAAACCACAGTTATATAAACTTGGTTTTAAAGGAAGATATACTACAAATCCAATGAAATCATTATTTTTATTTCATCAATTTAAGAACATAATAAAAAACAAGTAAAAAGCGGGTACCTTGAAAACTAATCAAAGATGACCTTTCCAGATCAGCTTAAACACATGTAGCATTACTTATTGTCAGAGAAATATCTGCAAAGATGCCAATATTGCACCAATCCCAAATAGTAAATAGCTATGACAACTATTATATCTAAATTGCATTACTCCCATAAATATAAAGTGCTAAAGATAAAAAATATAAATAGTATTATGCACAGTACATTCAGATATAGGGCAAAAAATATTTAGACAAGTGTCACTTCCTATACATAAATAAAATCATACTATGATCATATATTAATATAAAGAGCTCGAATAAATAAATAAATAATGTTAAATACAGTGTATTCCAAATATAAAGTGTCAAAAAAAATATTTAGACAAGTGTCTCTCCCTATATCTAGGCAAAAATATTCAGTATACACTTATGATTCATACTATGGCATAATAGCAAAGGAGTTGCACTTTTCAAAGATTCAAGTAAATATTGGATGTTGTAACATTCCTGGTGGCGTCTTTGCATAGTGGTCCATCTCCCACTGTGCAAGAGCGCGCACTTGATCTCCAGTCCAGACTATCACTCTGGCTTCCCTCCATGCTGTCTGCTTGCCTCTGTTTCTGCTGCTTAAGTGCGGCGCCCGATCACTTCCTGCTTCTTGTAGCTGCTGCGGACACTCCCCTTGTGCGTCCTCAGCCTATTGCTGTCTGTCACCTGGTATTTAACCCAGCTCCTCCCTTGTATCCTTGCCTGAGCATTGTGTTCTGTCAGTTGGCTTCTTGTCACTGATGTGCCAGGTCCTGTCTATGTTTCCTGCCTTGCGGTATCAGTTCCCGTGTCTGAACTGTGTCCTGTCTGAACTATCTTCTAGCCTATTGTCTTCTGCCTATCCTGGAGGCTGTATTTCCAGGCCAGTGTGAACACGCTCCTAGCTTGTTCTTTCCACCTTCTAGGGGCCGCATACCTAGACCCGTTCCTGTATCTTGCCTGTTCCTGTCTGAACACGCTCCTAGCCTGTTCGTTCCGCCTTCTAGGGGTTGCATACCTAGACCCGCTCCTGTATCTTGCTGCTGTGTCTGTTCTTGTCTGAATACTCTCCTAGCCTGTTTCCTGTTTTTCTCTATGTCCGTACCTTCCCTTTTTCTGCAGAGTCTGTACTCGTACCTAATTCCTGCTCGTTGTCACTGTACTTCCGTTTGTGAGTTTGTGGTCCACTCGCTACTTCACTGCAAGTACCCTGTGGGTATCTGGTTCTGCCTTTCCCTTCCTGTCTGTTCCGTGTGAACAGAGTCCTGTCCCCCCTGCTCTGCCTTGCTCACCGCTCCGGCGGTTCTTGCCTGCTCTGCCTTGCTCACCGCTTCGGCGGTTCTTGCCTGCTCTGCCTTGCTCACTGCTTCGGCGGTTCTTGCCTGCTCTGCCTTGCTCACTGCTTCGGCGGTTCTTGCCTGCTCTGCCTTGCTCACTGCTCCGGCGGTTCTAGCCTGCTCTGCCTTGCTCACCGCTCCGGCGGTACAAGCCTGCTCTGCCTTGTTCACCGCTCCGGCAGTTCTAGCTCTGCTCTTACCCTTTGCTCGCTGCTCCGGCAGTCTCGCTCTGCTCTGACCCTTTGCTCGCTGCTCCGGCAGTCTCGCTCTGTTCTAACCCTTTGCTCGCTGCTCCAGCAGTCTCGCTCTGCTCTGACCCTTTGCTCGCTGCTCCGGCAGTCTCGCTCTGCTCTGACCCCTTTTCTCGCTACTCGGGCAGTCTCGCTCTGTTCTGACCCTTTGCTCGCTGCTCCGGCAGTCTCGCTCTGCTCTGACCCTTTGCTTGCTGCTCCGGCAGTCTCGCTCTGCTCTGACCCTTTGCTCGCTGCTTCGGCAGTCTCGTCCTGCTCCTCTCTCGCTCACTGCTCCAGGCGGCCTTGTCCTGCTCTTCTCTCGCTCACTGCTCCAGGCGGCCTCGCCTTGTTCTGCTCTTGCTCGCCGCTCTGGGCGGCCTCACTCTGCTATGTTTGTCCACCGCATCTGCGGTTCTGTTCTTGAGTCCCAGTCTGTACTGGGTCCTATCCACTCGGTGCTCCAACCTGTCGTACCTGCCAGTACCTCCCTGCCTGCATAACAGTCGTGATTACCAGCATCCGCCAGTCTGCATACCAGCCGTGTCTGCCTATACCCAGCAGTCTGTGTGCCAGCCTAACCTGCCTGTTCCTGTATTCCCCTGTGTGGGTCAACAGCCATGTCCGGGGTCTGTCCTGAAGTAGCACCTGGTCCCTCTGCTCGGTTCCTCCTTGGTGCACTGGCGTCGTATGCTGTCGTGCGACCCTGGTCGGATCGGGTGGATACTTAGTTACGCCCCTCCAGGCATTCACTCTCCGGCACGGTCCAGTGGAATCACTACATATACACGTACACGCCACTCAGTCCGGGCGTGTGCATTACAGATATTACTAGAGAACGGATGATAGGTGCATATAATGACATCAGAACTTAAACAACCATTATACTATAATACTTACACGTGAATTGTTTGTACTGGTATATGCCTGGAGGTCTCCTTAGAAAGGAACTGCCCCGACTACGCCGTTTCGCGTTTCTCTAGTAATATCCAATGTTTACTTGAATCTTTGAAAAGTGCAACTCCTTTGCTATTATGCCATAGTATGAATCATAAGTGTATACTGAATATTTTTGCTTAGATATAGGGAGAGACACTTGTCTAAATATTTTTTTCGGCACTTTATATTTGGAATACACTGTATTTAACATTATTTATTTATTTATTCGAGCACTTTATATTTATATATGCTTATTGTATGATTTTATTTATGTATAGGAAGTGACACTTGTCTAAATATTTTTGCCCTATATCTGAATGTACTGTGCATAATACTATTTATATTTTTTATCTTTAGCACTTTATATTTATGGGAGTAATGCAATTTAGATATAATAGTTGTCATAGCTATTTACTATTTGGGATTGGTGCAATATTGGCATCTTTGTAGATATTTCTCTGAGAATAAGTAATGCTACATGTGTTTAAGCTGATCTGGAAAGGTCTTCTATGATTAGTCTTCAAGGTACCTGCTTTTTACTTGTTTTTTATTATGTTCTTAAATTGATGAAATAAAAATAATGATTTTATTGGATTTGTAGTATATCTTCCTTTAAAACCAAGTTTATATAACTGTGGTTTATGTGTGTAAGATGTGAATGTTGTATAAAATCCAAAGCCACAAGGATATCTATTCCAAAAGAAAGTGAGATGAAAAGCGAAAGACCACTTGATTTGGTGCATACTGACGTATGTGGACCCATGAAAGTGACTACATCAGGAGGCAATAGATACATGTTGACTTTTATAGACAACTATTCAAGATACACAGTCACATACTTAATTAAGAACAAAAGTGAAGTTTTTGATAAACTTGTAGACTATGTAACAAGATCAAGTAACAAATTTCAAAGGAAGCCAATTGTCATCAGAAGTGATAATGGAGGTGAATTTACAGGTCACAGAATAGAAGACTACTTAAGACAAAATGGAATAGAACACCAGAAAACTGCTCCATACACACCTGAACAAAATGGAGTAGCAGAAAGGAAAAACAGAACTCTAACAGAAATGATAAGATGTATGCTGCCGGATTCCAAACTACCAGAGAAATATTGGGGTGAGGCAGCAATGACAGCTACATATCTACAGAACCGACTTTTTTCCAGAAAACTGATGAAAACTCCATATGAACTGTGGCAAGGTATGAAACCAAGTGTCAATCATTTAAAAGTTTTTGGATGTAAAGTTTTTATATTCATTCCAACAGAAAAACGTTCCAAACTTCAAAACAGATCCATGGAAGGAATATTCGTTGGATATAGTGAAAATTGCAAAGGATATAGAATCCTAGATCCCAAAACAGACAGAGTTATGGTGAGTAACAGTGTGACATTCATTGAAGATTTAAATGAAGACATGATTTCAGTTGAAACAAAAAATGAGAAAAACAATAGTGACATAACTGAAGAAATATCTGATGAGAAAGAAGTCAAAATTAATGAAGAACAAAATACTGAAAGTGAAGAATCACAACTACAAACAGACACAGAACCAAGACGTTCAATGAGAGAGAACAAAGGAAAACCACCAAAACGTCTCTCATACAAGACAAGTATAAGAAAAATCTATGAGCCTACCTCTTGGGAAGACATATCTAAACTTCCTGAAGAAGAAGTTAATAAATGGATAGAAGCAACAGAAACAGAAATTAAATCCATGCATGATTCAAATACATGGACACTAACAGATTTACCAGAAGGAAGAAAAGCCATAGGATGTAAATGGATTTTTAAAGTAAAATACAAAACAGATAGCACAGCTGAAAGATACCGAGCAAGACTCGAAGATAAAGGGTATTCTCAAAAATATGGAGAAGACTATGATGAGACATTTGCTGCAGTTGTCAAACACACTTCAATAAGAACTTTACTTACAGTTGCAGCAATGAAACAGATGGAACTGAGACATCTGGATGTAAAGACAGCTTTTTTGAATGGAGATTTAACAGAAGACATTTACATGGAACAACCTCCAGGATTCAAAGATGAAAAAAATCCAAGCAAAGTTTGCAAACTACAGAAAAGCATATATGGCTTAAAGCAAGCAGCTAAAGCGTGGAATGCCAAAATCACGGAAGTTCTTACAAATGAAAACTTTCAAAGAAGCAAAGCTGATCCATGCTTATACACAAAAAGGCTGATTAATAGATGGATTTATGTACTCATATATGTAGACAACATTTTGATTTGTTTTAAACAAGAAAGGGATAAAGAAAACAATCTAAAAATCCTGAAGCAACATTTCGAAATCAAAGACTTGGGAAATGTAAAACAGTACCTAGGAATACAGGTAGAAAGAGAAGAAGACGGAAGTTTCCTACTGAATCAAAATCACATGATTCAAGACATAAAAGAAAAATTTGGATTAAAGGGTGCAAAAACAGTAAAGTCTCCAATGGAAACTAATTATCTCAAAGAGATGAACAGTGAAAAAAATATGCTACCAAATAATGAAGAATACAGAACAGCAATAGGAAAACTACTGTATCTAGCGACTGTTACAAGACCAGACATCACAGCAGCAGTAGGAATCCTGAGTAGAAAGGTATCAAAACCAAATAAAGCTGATTGGAATGCTGTGAAGAGAGTAATGCATTATTTGAAAGGAACTAGCAATGTTATGCTGAAATTACCCACAAGTGATAATTTCATTTTAACAGGATATGATGATGCAGATTGCGCTGAAGATCCAACTGAAGATCTACCAGTGGACATATTTTTTTTCTCTCAGGTGGACCAATAAGTTGGACAATTAAGAAACAGTCAATTGTGACACTGTCTTCAACAGAAGCAGAATATGTTGCCACAGCATATGCGAGTTAAGAAGTACTGTGGTTAAGACAATTGTTGACAGAATTAGGACAACCACAGTTGGAACCAACAAAACTGAAAGAGGACAATCAAGGATGTCTTGTTCTTGCTCATATTGAAAGAGTCAATCCAAGAACCAAGCATATTGATGTGAAATATCATTTCTTGAGAGACCATCAGGAACAAGGAGTCTTGAAGTTAGAGTATTGTCCTACTGAAGAAATGACAGCAGACATCTTCACGAAGGCGATGAATGCTGATAAACACCAGAGACTAATAAAAAAGTTGGGTTTGATTGAATAAGTCCTTACTGTTGAGAAAGGGTGTTGGCATATGCAACAGATCAGGACTTATTATAAGTGAAAGGAAGACTTTATACTAACCAGACAGCAGATGGCGATAGTGTGTAAAGTTATATGCTTGCTGTAATGTGTGGGAGAAAAGCTCTCAATTGTTGGTTGTTTTTACTTCCTGTGTTTTTTTCTTCTTTTCCTGAATGTGTTATGTAAGCAGCACATGGACTGTGTGACACTGAATTGTATCTCATGTTTAACCAGTATGAAGTAAATACTGTTTACTCAAGATATCTTGCTGATTGAAGCTCTCGTAAATACAGTGGTGACTGTAAGAAGATGCACTCTGCGACAGTTATGGGATGCAAGTAGTGTGGCCAAAATAATGGAAGTCACAAAAAGATATGTAAAATATTATAGATATGTTTATGGGGAAGTTGTTGATATATTTGGGGGAGGGGAGGGAGAGATAAATTGCAGCTCTATCACCAACCAAAGATCAGACATTAGGTTTGTAAAACTCTCGCAGAAATTTCAAGATAAGAACAACATACCACTAGACTATGGTTAAGATCGTATCATGGAACGTTAAAAGACTCAAGTCCCCGGGAAAAAGAGCAATGGTCCTGAGACACTTGAAGAAACTAAAGCCGGACATAGCCTTACTGCAGGAATCACACTTGGGGAGAGGAGACTTTTTCAGGATGCTGAAAACATGGGTAGGTCCGATATATGGATCTCCGGCACAAGGGAGGAAAGCCGGCACATTGATACTTATGAGCAAACACTTTAATCATTCTCTTATTCTACAAGAAGATGACTCGGAGGGAAGGTGGCAACATTTAGTGATAACAGGGCCATCGGGTACTTTGAGCATACATAACGTATATGCACCTAACACAAAACAAGAGGAATTTTTTAGACAATTAGAAACAAACATTGCTAAAGATAATGAAACACACATAATAGTCGGAGGGGACTTTAATGGGGTACCTAACCACAGGAAAGACAGGAAACAAAAACCAGGAAAGACTTTAATGATAGGGGAGAATGATGGACACAAGGACATGCCATGGGAGGGTTCGGGTCTAAAAGATGTATGGAGGTTACAACATCCAAGTGAGCGGGAATTTACCCACTACTCACATCCACATGATAGTTGGTCGCGTAGCGACCAAATCTGGTTGAGTGACCCCCTGATTCCTAGAGAATATGAAAGTGTGATTGAAGACCTTGTGATATCTGACCACAGTCCAATCAGCGTTAAGATACAGGATAGATGTCAAAGAGGGACAGACATCTTGTGGCGGTTTCCGACGTTTTTACTTAGAGAGGAGAATTTTCACAGGATACTGAAGGAATGGTGGGTGGAGTTTGCAGAAACTCACAGAGAGCACGAATTAAATGTCCAACTATACTGGGAAACAGCTAAAGAAGTTTTGAGAGGGCGCCTAGTGGGATATGCGTCCACGTTCAAAAGAAGAACAACTGAGCAATATACTAAGACCAGCGGACTTTTGAGGGAAGCATACACAGCATTTTTGGCGGACCACTCCACCCTGACAAAAGAGAGATGGATAACAGCAAAAAAAGAATTTGAGCTTTGGGTGGAGAGAAAAGAACAAATGACATGAGCACAACAAGAGGTAGATTGTAATGGGTCTGGGAGGCGGAACCTCTGAGCAACTATACAAGGGGGCGGTCCTTGTAAGGAAGCGGGTGGCTCCCAGGGAAGACGGGCAGGTAGTCACGGCAAGTGACAGGGACAGTCTCTGGGTAGAAGGGCAGGTAGTCACGGCAAGTGACAGGGACAGTCTCTGGGTAGAAGGGCAGGTAGTCACGGCAAGTGACAGGGACCGTCTCTGGGTAGAAGGACGGGTACTCACGGCAAGTGACAGGGAGAGTCTCTGGGTAGAAGGACAGCAGGCAGGTGACTGGTGAGCGCTCCCAGGTGAGCGGGCGAGAGTCTCTGGACAGGCAGGTGGTCACGGCTAGTGACGGCAGAGCCTCCAGGTAGGCTAGCAGGCAAGTAGCAGGTGAGCGCTCCTAGGTGAGCAGGCGAGAGTCTCTGGACAGGCAGGTGGTCACGGCAAGTGACGGCGGAGCCTCCAGGTAGGCTAGCAGGCAGGTAGCAGATGAGCGCTCCCAGGTGAGCAGACAAGAGTCTCTGGACAGGCAGGTGGTCACGGCAAGTGACGGCGGAGCCTCCAGGTAGGCTAGCAGGCAGGTAGCAGATGAGCGCTCCCAGGTGAGCAGACAAGAGTCTCTGCACAGGCAGGTGGTCACGGCAAGTGACGGCGGAGCCTCCAGGTAGGCTAGCAGGCAGGTAGCAGATGGGCACTCCCAGGTGAGCGGGCAGGCTGGTCCATAGACAGACTGACAGGTGTCGGAAGGCAGACCGTCGGACCGCAGGCTTGCAAGCAGGTAAATGGACATCTGGCAGGTATCATGCAGGAATCTGGCAGGTGACTGGCAGGTAACAGGCAGGAATCTGGCAGGTGACTGGCAGGTAACAGGCAGGAATCTGGCAGGTGACTGGCAGGTAACTGGAAACGGGACCTGAGGGCTGAAGCAGAGTGAAGGCTTTGCAACAACATTGCTCGGGCACCTCCATTTTGGAGGAGGTGCCTTATATATGGTGAAGTCCTCCGGCCATAGGCCGGGGACTCCTTAGGACGGCGCGCGTGGCCCCTTCAAGAGAGGGGGAGCGCGCGCGCCCGCGCCCTAAGCACCGTGGCCGGGAAGCAGCGCGCGCTGCCAGCAGGGCGGGAGGAAGACGCCGGGCACAGAGCGGAGAGGTGAGGGGAACAGCGTCCCTGCCTAGCAGGAGGCAGGGACGCTGACGCTACAGTACCCCCCCCTTTAGGCCCCCCCTTTTTTAGGCCAGAGAGAAATTTATCAAGGATGAGAGGGGCATGGATGTTCTCCCGGGGCTCCCACGTTCTCTCCTCAGGACCAAACCCCTTCCAATCTACCAGAAAAAAGGTTTTTCCTCTTACACTTTTGGTGGCCAGAATGTTCTCTACCTCAAACTCGTTCTCAGCGGAAACCGGAGCAGGAGGCGTACCTGTAGACTTGGAAAAAGAGTTAAGTACCACGGGTTTGAGGAGAGATACATGGAAGGAGTTAGGGATCCGTAAGTTGGCCGGGAGTTTTAATTTATAGGCCACCTGGTTGATCTGTTTGATAACTTCCAGTGGGCCGATGAACCGAGGCCCTAACTTGTAGGAGGGAATCTTGAGCCGGACATATTTGGACGAGAGCCAGACTTTATCTCCAGGACGGAACTGTGGAGGATCCAGGCGTTTCTTGTCAGCGTGTTTTTTCATCCTTTCGGACGACTGAAAGAGTGCGGATCGGGTTCTCTCCCAAATGGAGGAGAATTCGCGAACGAGAGATTCCGCAGCCGGATTGTCCACCGAGGTGGAGACGGGAAATGGGATCCGAGGATGCTGACCGAAGACTACAAAAAACGGGGATTAGGAGGAAGATTCGCTCTCGTGATTATTGTAAGAGAACTCGGCCCATGGTAGGAGATCCACCCAGTCCGAATGGTGGGCATTAACGAAGTGCCGGAGGTAACTGGTCAGGTTCTGATTGATCCGCTCCACTTGACCATGGGACTGTGGATGGTAAGCGGAGGAGAAGTCCAGAGTAACGTCAAGCAACTTACATGTGACTCTCCAGAAGCGTGAGGTGAACTGAACCCCACGATCTGACACGATGTGGAGGGGCAGGCCATGGAGACGGAAGATGTGGCGGATAAAGTCTTTAGCCAGTTCGGGTGCAGACGGGAGACCCGGCAGGGGAATGAAGTGCGCCATCTTGGAGAAGCGATCAGCGACCACCCAAATAACCGTACAACCGGCAGAGACAGGAAGATCCGTTATAAAGTCCATAGCAATATGCTGGCACGGGGCAGCAGGTACTGGAAGAGGAAGAAGGCGACCGGCTGGCAGGTGTCTCGGAACTTTGTTGCGGGCGCAGGACACACAGGCAGAAACAAAGTCTATTACATCCTTGTGCAGGGTAGGCCACCAGTAATGCCGGGTAATGAGCTGGAGGGTCTTTTTCTGACCGGCGTGGCCAGCTAGCTTAGACGAGTGACCCCAGTGTAGGACCTTCTTCCGATCAGGTACAGTTACAAACGTCTTACCGGGAGGGAGACGATTTAGATTCACGGGAGCCACTTGCATTACTCTGGCGGGATCAATGATGTGCTTAGGTTCCTCCTCTAGATCAGATACCAGGAAGGATCGGGACAAGGCGTCAGCTTTGATGTTTTTGTCTGCCGGGCGAAAATGAAGAACAAAATCAAAGCGGGCAAAAAACAAGGACCACCGGGCTTGGCGCGGGTTAAGTCTCTGGGCGCTCTGAAGGTAAGCCAAGTTCTTGTGGTCCGTGTAAATTATTACCGGGTGAAGAGTAGAGATGAGCGTTGTTCTACTCGAACTGTTCGCCAATCTCAAATTCGAGCTGTTTTGGGCGGTGTTCGAGCCGTTCGGCGAACACGAACAATTTGAGAAAAATTCGGCTGTTCGAGGTTATGTTTGATAACTGTTCGTGCACCAAAATCATAACTGGATTTTTTCTCAGTAATGATGAAAATTAATGTTAATACGCAGTTTGAGTGTACAGCGGGGTGGGGGGAGGGGCAGGGGATGGATCTCTGCAGGAACAATGAAGATCTCCATTTTTTTTTCTCTTTCCCGCATTTGCAGTGGGGAGGTGCAATCTGTCAGCCTATCAGCAGCGCACACACGGAGCGAAGTGCTTTTTTTCACACAAGCAAGGGCATGTGTCATTGGCAGTGTATGTCACATGTCCTTGCCTTATAAGACCAAGCCATTTTCCCCGTCGCCACCATTTTCTCACTGCTGCAGCTGCGTGTTAGACGGCACCGCTGTTGCTGTGTGCGCTATACCTTGTTAATTTCAAGCCAATTTTCGCACAAATCTACAGATAGCTTGGGAGTAGGGAATAGTTGTGATTGCAGTCCTTTTAAGGACTAGGTTACAGCATTTCCTACGACTTTTATCAGGCAGGTCTGTGCTCTTAAATAGATAGATTGTGGGAGTAAAGACTAATTGTAATTGGAGTCCTTTTCAGGACTAGGTTACATCAGTTCCTATCAGTTTTTGCCAGGCAGGTCTGTGCCAGTGCTGTGCAAGTTTTTTTCACAGCATTTGGCTGAATCTAGCAAAGCTAATCCTTTTTGGCCTATTGCAGAGTGTGTTAGTCAGTGGAGTAGCCTATCTGTGTTGCAAGATATACCACCTGTGTATAGAATACCAATTTTTTTACTGCACCTAGTGAAGTAAAATCTTTTGGGCATAGCATCATTCTATTAGTCCATCTATACTGACCTCCATCAGGTTGCAAATTGAATATAATTTTTTTCTACATCTAGCTCTGAAAAAATATTGGGCTTCTAGCTGTGTGTGGGACTTGTTGTATTAGTCCATCTATACTGACCTCCATCAGGTTGAAAACTGAATATATTTTTTTCTGCATCTACCTCTGAAAAAATATTGGGCTTCTAGCTGTGTGTGGGACTTGTTGTATTAGTCCATCTATACAGACCTCCATCAGGTTGCAAACTGAATATATTTTTTTCTGCATCTACCTCTGAAAAAATATTTGGCCTTCTAGCTGTGTGTGGGACTTGTTCTATTAGTCCATCTATACTGACCTCCATAAGGTTGCAAACTGAATATAATTTTTTTCTGCATCTACCTCTGACAAAATATTTGGCCTTCTAGCTGTGTGTGGGACTTGTTCTATTAGTCATCTATACTGACCTCCATAAGGTTGCAAACTGAATATAATTTTTTTCTGCATCTACCTCTGACAAAATATTTGGCCTTATAGCAGTGTGTGGGACTTGTTCTATTAGTCCATCTATACTGACCTCCATCAGGTTGCAAACTGAATATAATTTTTTTCTGCATCTACCTCTGAAAAAATATTTGGGCTTCTAGCTGTGTGTGGGACTTGTTCTATTAGTCCATCTATACTGACCTCCATAAGGTTGCAAACTGAATATAATTTTTTTTCTGCATCTACCTCTGACAAAATATTGGCCTTCTAGCTGTGTGTGGGACTTGTTCTATTAGTCCATCTATACTGACCTCCATCAGGTTGCAAACTGAATATATTTTTTTCTGCATCTACCTCTGAAAAAATATTGGGCTTCTAGCTGTGTGTGGGACTTGTTGTATTAGTCCATCTATACAGACCTCCATCAGGTTGCAAACTGAATATATTTTTTTCTGCATCTACCTCTGAAAAAATATTTGGCCTTCTAGCTGTGTGTGGGACTTGTTCTATTAGTCCATCTATACTGACCTCCATAAGGTTGCAAACTGAATATAATTTTTTTCTGCATCTACCTCTGACAAAATATTTGGCCTTCTAGCTGTGTGTGGGACTTGTTCTATTAGTCATCTATACTGACCTCCATAAGGTTGCAAACTGAATATAATTTTTTTCTGCATCTACCTCTGACAAAATATTTGGCCTTATAGCAGTGTGTGGGACTTGTTCTATTAGTCCATCTATACTGACCTCCATCAGGTTGCAAACTGAATATAATTTTTTTCTGCATCTACCTCTGAAAAAATATTTGGGCTTCTAGCTGTGTGTGGGACTTGTTCTATTAGTCCATCTATACTGACCTCCATAAGGTTGCAAACTGAACATAATTTTTTTTCTGCATCTACCTCTGACAAAATATTTGGCCTTCTAGCTGTGTGTGGGACTTGTTCTATTAGTCCATCTATACTGACCTCCATAAGGTTGCAAACTGAATATATTTTTTTCTGCATCTACCTCTGAAAAAATATTGGGCTTCTAGCTGTGTGTGGGACTTGTTCTATTAGTCCATCTATACTGACCTCCATAAGGTTGCAAACTGAATATAATTTTTTTCTGCATCCACCTCTGAAAAAATATTTGGGCTTCTAGCTGTGTGTGGGACTTGTTCTATTAGTCCATCTATACTGACCTCCAAAAGGTTGCAAACTGAATATAATTTTTTTCTGCATCTACCTCTGAAAAAATATTTGGCCTTTTAGCTGTGTGTGGGACTTGTTCTATTAGTCCATCTATACTGACCTCCATAAGGTTGCAAACTGAATATAATTTTTTTCTGCATCTACCTCTGACAAAATATTTGGCCTTCTAGCTGTGTGTGGGACTTGTTCTATTAGTCCATCTATACTGACCTCCATAAGGTTGCAAACTGAATATAATTTTTTTCTGCATCTAGCACTGAAAAAATATTTGGCCTTCTAGCAGTGTGTGGGACTTGTTCTATTAGTCATCTATACTGACCTCCATCAGGTTGCAAATTCAAAATAATTTTTTGTCTGCATCTACCTCTGAAAAAATATTTGGCCTTCTAGCAGTGTGTGGGACTTGTTCTATTAGTCCATCTATACTGACCTCCATCAGGTTGCAAACTGAATATAATTTTTTTCTGCATCTACCTCTGACAAAATATTTGGCCTTCTAGCTGTGTGTGGGACTTGTTCTATTAGTCCATCTATACTGACCTCCATAAGGCTGCAAACTGAATATAATTTTTTTCTGCATCTACCTCTGACAAAATATTTGGCCTTCTAGCTGTGTGTGGGACTTGTTCTATTAGTCCATCTATACTGACCTCCATAAGGTTGCAAACTGAATATAATTTTTTTCTGCATCTACCTCTGAAAAAATATTTGGCCTTCTAGCTGTGTGTGGGACTTGTTCTATTAGTCCATCTATACTGACCTCCATCAGGTTGCAAACTGAATATAATTTTTTTCTGCATCTACCTCTGAAAAAATATTTGGCCTTCTAGCTGTGTGTGGGACTTGTTCTATTAGTCCATCTATACTGACCTCCATAAGGTTGCAAACTGAATATAATTTTTTTCTGCATCTACCTCTGACAAAATATTTGGCCTTCTAGCTGTGTGTGGGACTTGTTCTATTAGTCCATCTATACTGACCTCCATAAGGTTGCAAACTGAATATAATTTTTTTCTGCATCTAGCACTGAAAAAATATTTGGCCTTCTAGCAGTGTGTGGGACTTGTTCTATTAGTCATCTATACTGACCTCCATCAGGTTGCAAATTCAAAATAATTTTTTGTCTGCATCTACCTCTGAAAAAATATTTGGCCTTCTAGCAGTGTGTGGGACTTGTTCTATTAGTCCATCTATACTGACCTCCATCAGGTTGCAAACTGAATATAATTTTTTTCTGCATCTACCTCTGAAAAAATATTTGGGCTTCTAGCTGTGTGTGGGACTTGTTCTATTAGTCCATCTATACTGACCTCCATCAGGTTGCAAACTGAATATAATTTTTTTCTGCATCTACCTCTGAAAAAATATTTGGGCTTCTAGCTGTGTGTGGGACTTGTTCTATTAGTCCATCTATACTGACCTCCATAAGGTTGCAAACGGAATATAATTTTTTTCTGCATCTACCTCTGACAAAATATTTGGCCTTCTAGCTGTGTGTGGGACTTGTTCTATTAGTCCATCTATACTGACCTCCATCAGGTTGCAAACTGAATATAATTTTTTTCTGCATCTAACTCTGAAAAAATATTTGGGCTTCTAGCTGTGTGTGGGACTTGTTCTATTAGTCCATCTATACTGACCTCCATAAGGTTGCAAACTGAATATAATTTTTTTTCTGCATCTACCTCTGACAAAATATTTGGCCTTCTAGCTGTGTGTGGGACTTGTTCTATTAGTCCATCTATACTGACCTCCATAAGGTTGCAAACTGAATATAATTTTTTTCTGCATCTACCTCTGAAAAAATATTTGGCCTTCTAGCTGTGTGTGGGACTTGTTGTATTAGTCCATCTATACTGACCTCCATAAGGTTGCAAACTGCATATAATTTTTTTCTGCATCTACCTCTGAAAAAATATTTGGCCTTCTAGCTGTGTGTGGGACTTGTTCTATTAGTCCATCTATACTGACCTCCATCAGGTTGCAAACTGAATATAATTTTTTTCTGCATCTACCTCTGAAAAAATATTTGGCCTTCTAGCTGTGTGTGGGACTTGTTCTATTAGTCCATCTATACTGAACTCCATAAGGTTGCAAACTGAATATAATTTTTTTCTGCATCTACCTCTGAAAAAATATTTGGCCTTCTAGCTGTGTGTGGGACTTGTTCTATTAGTCCATCTATACTGACCTCCATCAGGTTGCAAGCTGAATATAATTTTTTTCTGCATCTAACTCTGAAAAAATATTTGGCCTTCTAGCAGTGTGTGGGTCTCATTGTATTAGGCCATCTATACCAAGCTCCACCAGCTTTTCAATTAATAATAATTTTTCGCTGCATCTAGCCCTGAAAATAATTTTTCTTCCCAATAGTGGTAGCAATAGAAATATGGGGCGCGCTCCTGGCTTACAAAAATATACGCTTCATAACAAAAAACACCAGCTTAGCGCACTGCATTAATAAGATGGCATCATCGTCTCTCCCAGTGCTAGGCCTACTTCCCAGGCTAGCATTCCTGTGCCTAAAACACAATGTATGGGTCCGCGCTAGCCACTATGCTGAGGGGTCTAAAGCTGCTGCTAACGCTTTATAACAATTCAATTGGCAGATTTTCACAGAGCTCTTCCACAATGCCCACCCATCGGGACAACAGTTGCCCACCTTCCCTATGGGATCTAGTGGCGAATAGTTGATGCCATTAATCAGAGCGTCAGTTGCCCCGTCGACGTGGCAAGCATACGGTAAGGCATGGGAAGAGTGGACACGACTAGTAGCAGGCAGACGGGTTGACCAATGTGAACAAGCCAGATCACAAGTCACCATAGAATTTCTCCACCAGCTAATGATGAGGGGCATATCAGGGGCGTCAGCGCAGCGGTGTCTGACCGAAGTAGCATTTCACTTCCAACTACTGAATTGGGGAGATGTGACAAAGATTCATCATCAGACAATCCATAAAAGGGTGGAAAAGGGGTCAGCCAAGTCAGGAGTGTAGACGTCCCGTCCCGTGTCACTAAAACTGATTTCTCACATCATATCCCTAACACCATTAACATGACACTCACAATTTGAAGCAACACTACTGTCTACTGCATTTGTGATCGCCTTCTTCGGGGCGCTATGCATAAGCGAATTAGTCCCTCAATCCAAAATTAGCACCAGTGGAGGCTTATTACACCAGGACGTAGTCATAGCCAATAATGCAATACGTCTACGCATACACAAATCGAAAATGGTTCCAGCGGGCAGGGGCACTTGGGTACTTCTACAACCCACAAACGGTACACTGAGTCGGGTAACAATAGTAAAACCATATCTAACCATCAGATCACAAAGTAATTTGTTCCTATCACACATTGATGGGACGCCATTATCAAGATACCAGTTCCAAGCTATATTTAATAAATGCATAACATCGGCAGGGAACCACCCCAAAGATTACGGGACACACTCATTCCGCATAGGCGCGGCCACAGAAGCAGCAAGAGCAGGACTGTCAGAAACGGAAGTTCAGAGGATAGAGAGATGGTGATCCACGTGTTTGGCAAGATACATAAGACCGGACTTGTTATCCTAACGTGGTTTGTTTCTTTTACAGGTGACGCTAAGCCAACAGTGTGGGTGATAGGCCACTCGTATATATATTGGGCAGATTAAAGGGCGAAAGTCCGCCCAGGCGGTAGGAAATTAGAGTTTCATAACACATATTTCAACTGGAGAGGTATTAGAGGCCTGCTATGGCCACAGGTACTAATGGAGGTAATCAAGGTAGGGAGAGAGGCAAGATGTCTGGTCATCTTAGTTATACAGGCCGGGGGAAACAACCTAGGTCATCACAAGAGCGCATAACTAATGGCAATAATGAAACTAGACACTGAGCGCTTCAGAGAATTTTTCACAAAACTAGCTATAGTATGGTCAGAGATTGTGCCGATAGCGGTATGGCAAGGTGCGCGAGACATCACGGCCATCGAACGGACAAGGCGGGTAATAAATATTCGGATGGCAAAATTTAGAAGAGACAGAGGCGGTGTAGTGGTACGACACCGACAACTGGAAGGAGATAAAGCAGGCCTCATACGGCCCGACGGTGTTCACTTAATGGATATTGGACTGGACATATTCCTGTCAGGACTCCAGGACGGAGTGGAACAAGCGTTAAGAGTGATGGGTGGGGGTCAGAGTCCTGCATACGAGTACGCAGGATCCTCCATGGCCTGGAAATAGAAAGGACATGTTGGAGAGTTACACTTGTTGGCCAAGTTGCCGGAGTGGAGACCCAGGGCATGCTGCAACAAGCTGAATTATTTTAGAAATAAAATGTCTTTCTAATGGAATGAGTATAAAGAGTTAATAAAGCTGTGACCGATCCTCACCCATCCAGTTGTAAGAGTTACATTATTGTATTGTCAAGGAAAGGGGGGCGGTAGGGGGGCTGAGCGTCTGGGTTTGGTTGGGGGTCCCCACAGTCTGCCTAGGCTAGATGCATTTAAAAATTCTTATTAGATACACAGGCGGTGCAGCTTGCTTCGCAGCTGGGCTACTACGCCCAAAGTATTGCCTAGGGTAGATGCAGTTAAAAATTCTACGCTGACTAGCAGACACTGAAGATTTGGAGCAGACCTCTGAGTAAACAGCTCTTCAGACTCAATCATCTGTGTTACCCCAAGCCATAGTGTATGTAGTTTCTTACAGTTAAAAGGGGGGGGGAGCGACCGAACCCACCTGGAATTGACGATGCCAATGTCACGTAAGACACAGCAAGGGGACTCCAAAAAGAGTTTCCATTTTTTCCCAAAATTGTGGCACAGACACCACTTAACCCTAGAACGCATACCTGGGGCCTCGCAGTCCCGCCCTGTTAATTGTTTTCTATTTTCTGCAAGATTACTTTAGTTAGAATTTTGAAACTCTAGGTATTCTTCATGTATATAGTTGTTTGTCATTTGAGTTTGAGTTATTCAATGTTATTTGCACACGGGCCTAAAAGGCCCCAGGTATATGAAAGTATAGATTTTTATGGTCATGCGTTCTAGGGTTAAGTGGCATCAATTGCCCCACAGTTGCTTAAAACGGTTGGTGAGGTGATATTACCAAATCCTCAAGCTTTTAGCCTCCCAAGGATAACACAGGATTAGAAAAGTCCTTGCGAATCCATGATTTGTTCATCTTTATGAACGTGAGTCTGTCTACATTCTCAGTGGACAGCCGCGTGCGCTTATCTGTCAGCACACCATCAGCAGTGCTGAACACACGTTCAGAGAGAACATTGGCTGCAGGGCATGACAAGATCTCCAAGGCGTGAGTGGCGAGCTCCGGCCATTTTTCCAGATTGGAATACCAAAATGAGCAAGGGTCCAGTGACACAGTCATGGCTTCGATGTTCACTTGGAGATACTCCTGCACCATCCTCTCTAGGCATTGACTATGTGTCAGACTTCTTGTCTCCTGTGGCCTTGCAAAGGATGGTCTAAAAAAGTGGTGAAACGATTTCACAAAATTGCTGTTACCATCAGATACTGTGTTACTGTTACGGTTTGAGTGATGAAGACTCGACAGTCCCGCGGTTGGCAAGTTAGAACTGTGAGATTCACTTCGTGCACCACTGGTGCTTTGTGGAAAAGCACATGTAAGATTCTGCAACAGCGTCTGCAGATACTCCTGCATGCGTCAATCCCTTTTTATGGCAGGAATTATTTCGGCAAATTTACTTTTGTACCGGGGATCTAAGAGTGTGGCAACCCAGTAGTCGAGATTACTTCGAATTCTGCAATCTGAGGGTCATGTTGCAGGTAGTGCAGCAAGAAGGCACTCATGTGTCTTGCGCATCCAGGAGGACCAAGTCCTTGTTGTGTTGGTAGCGAGGTAAGAATCATGCTTCTTTCCTCTGCCCTCTCCCCCCAACCTCGCACAACAGAAATGTGATCAAGGTCTCCCTCATCTGATGAGTCTTCCATGCCCATCGCCAGTTCATCCTCCACTTCTTCCTCGGCTCCTGCACCTTCCTCAACAGTTTGGCTGCTACCATGCACCCTGTTTAATCCCTCTCCCCCACCCTCCCATGCCTGCCTCCTTGGTGCTGCCAACCGTCTGGACCTTGGAGATGTTATCCCTTCCGCATACGACTCCTCCTCTACTTCCTCCACCTCCTCTTGTCCGACCACCTGACTCTGAATTCTGTTTAATGTGTGCTCCAGCATGTAAATCACCGGAATAGTTATGCTGATAATGGCATCGTCGTCAGCACTAAACATCTTCGTCGCCATTTCAAAACTGTGCAGAAAGGTGTTTGGCGCCCCTGAGGGTGCAGTCACCACAGAGTTACTGCATCTCACCCAGAGGTGTGGTATCTCACCCTCAGGTAAGGAAGGCGTATGGCTCGGGACCCTAACACCTGCATCCAACACATACCCGCAGTGGGGTTAGGGCGAGATTGCTCCTAAGGGAGAGCACAGTCCCAGGTCCCTAGCTGGTGGGAGGGTCCTATGTAGTGGGTGCTTAGGGGAGCAGCTTAGGGGAGCACATGACAGGGAGAGTATAAATAGGAAGCCATCTTAGAAAGAGCAAGCCAGTCAGAGGAGGAAAAGTGACAGGAGCAGAGGCTCGGCATGAGCTCTGCTCCGGAGGCGGGCCTAGCCTGGGAGGCCCAGGACTGAAGGAGAGAAGAGAGGAGTGGGAGCAGGAAGGCTCCGGATACCGAAGGTACCCTAGGGCTACGGGCCGTGCAGAAGGCCACCTGTACTCCCGCTGCTACCAGGAGGTAGAGGGGTCAGGCCAGATAAGGGGAACCGGTCCCTCAACTAGAGGAGAAACAGCAAGGCTCAACTAGAAACCGGAGGCTGCAGCATTTCATGTACTGCAGGCAAAAGTCCACACCAGTCTCACTAAGAAGGTAGCCACATAGGACCCAGGGGACGGAACACAAGTCGCCCGCCAAGGCCCGAGGATACCGGATAGAAGTGTCACTGGGTGTGAGGTGCAGGGAGAAGGCCAGAGAAAGGACACACAGAAGGGGGTCCTGCTAAGTACTCCGGAGCTATCTGGGGGTGGACTGAGCCCCTCACTGAGTACGCACAGCACGACGGGTGAGATAGCTCTGGTACCTGTAATCTGGACTGCAACAACTGTGAGTAAAGATCTTGGGACTGCATCACACGGACTCTGTGTTCATTACTGACTCCCTGCACTACAACCACCATCATCCACCCACACTGCCCTGAAGCTACACTCTTCCTGTGGTGAGTAATAATACCATTGCAGCAAAACCACCAGCTTCAGAGGACTGTTCCGCAGCGGCGGCCCCTTTGGCCGCACTCCACAGGTGGCGTAGTCGGACATTATAAAATCCATATATACAAATTACCGTTGGATTGACCGCCCTGGGTCACGGACCGGGTCACCGCCACAGTGACTACAACCCCCAGCGTCTACCGGCCCGGCTCCGGGTACCCCACGGCCCAGGGGGCGCGTCAACTTCATAGGTCCCTGATCTGAGACCACTCCTGCTGTGTGATTTGCCCCACCTCTGGATCTCGTTGGCCCAGGCTATACGTCAGAAAGTATTGCACCAGGGCTTGTCTGTGCTGCCACAGTCGCTGCAACATGTGCAGAGTTGAATTCCACCGTGTCGGCACATCGCATTTCAGCCGGTGAACTGGCAGGCCCAACGACTTCTGTAGAGATGTAAGTCGTTGAGCTGCGGGATGCGAACGGCGGAAGTGAGCACACAGCGACCGTGCCCTCTGCAGAAGGCGATCTAGTCCGGGATAGTGGGCTAAAAATTTATGGACAACCAGGTTCAACACGTGAGCCATACAAGGCACGTGTGTAACATTGCCCCGGCGAAGGGCCGCACCCAGGTTTGCAGCATTGTCGCACACGGCCTTCCCTGGTTGCAGGTCCAGTGGAGACAACCATTCATGAAACTGGGTCTCCAGAGCTGACCACAAGTCCTCAGCTGTGTGACTCACATTTCCCAGACATTTCAAAGTAAACACTGATGCCGTTGAGCCCTGCTGCCAGCATAGTAAGGAGGTGCGCAGTTAGAAAGCAGGTGGCATTACCAGACAGGCTTTGGGTGCAGGTGGAGGACCGAGAGGAGGTTGAGAAGGCAGAAGCAGTGGAGAAACTTCTAGATAAAGAGGATTGACGTACAACTCGCGGGGACGGCAAGACTTGGACAGCAGCCCCTTGTCCTGCTGTCACCATAGTTACCCAGTGCCCTGTCAGCGACATGTAACGCCCCTGTCCATGCCTACTCGTCCAAGTGTCTGTGGTTAAATGCACCCTGTCACACACAGAGTTTCTCAAAGAAGCGGTGATGTTGTGTGCGACATGCTGGTGGAGCGCAGGCACACCTTTCTTTGAGAAGTAGTGCCGACTGGGCATCTGGTACTGGGGCACTGCGACGGACATAAGGTCTCAAAAATCCACTGTGTCCTCCAGGCGGAAAGGCAGCATTTCTGTAGCCAACAGCTTGCAGATGGTGAAATTCAACCTCTTAGCTTTCTCATGGCTAGGAGGAAATGGTCTTTTACTTGTCCACATCTGAGGGACCGAGGGCTGGCTGTTGTGCTTTGACGGGGTTGAGTAGGGTGTCCCTGGCAAACTGCCGGTCTGTGAGGAAGATGCAGGCGGACATGTTAGGTTGCCTTGATCCAAAGGTGGTGCTCTCGATGTCAGAGAGCTCTCAACACCAGCAGGTGTTTCCACTTCCCAATGAACTGACGACCTGCCAATCACACTGGCTGTTGCAGGTAAAGAGGTGGCAGGTCTGCGTCCAAAAACATGTGTGACTGCTGTCCCCCCAGTCACAGAGGATGAAGAGGCCACGGATACACAAGATGGGGCAGACGGTGGTTGGCCCAGCCTGCTAGGCCGCATTGTAGCACAGTGAGCTTCCCACTGCAACTTATGCTTCATATCCATGTGACGGTACATGCATGAAGTACTCAAACTATGGATTTTTTGGCCTCTACTTAGCTTTTGGTGACAAATATTACAGATAACACGAGTTGGGTCATCCTTATCGATCTGAATAAATGCCCAGGCTATGCAAGGCTTAGAGCCCATGCGACCTGAAGAGCCACTACGACTTGTGGTCAGAGGCGGAGTTGAGGTTGAGGATGCAGTTGTTGACGTGCTTCCAGTACTCCGTCTCTGTCCAGGAAGGCGCAACCTAACCTCGTCGTCAATACCATCTGTGACGCCCCGCTGCGCTTGGTATCACAGATCCTAGAAGAGTGTATTGATGGAATCCTCCACAAGAGGCCCCCATAAACATTCACACATCTCCACCTTCTGTTATGCACACGCCCGGACTGACTGGCGTGTGCGGGTGTTGTGGTTCCACTGGACCATGGACCGGAGAGTGCCTGGAGGGGCGTGACTAAGTATCTGGCCGATCCGACCAAGGTGGCACGACGGCATACGACGCCAGTGCACCAGGGAGAAACAGGGCAGAGGGACCAGTTGCTACTCCAGGTCAAACTCCGGACACGGGGGTTGACCCACGCTGGGATTACTGGAACAGGCAGGTTAGGCTGGCACAGACTGGTGGATGTAAGCAAACACGGCAGGTATGCAGATGGGTGGATACAGGCGAGTATGCAGGCAGGGAGGTACTGGCCGAAAGGACGGGCTGGAGAACAGAGAGGTTAAGACCCAGTACAGACTGGGTCACAGAACCGCAGATGCGGTAGACAACCACAGCAGAGAGGGAACGCCCGAAGCGGTGGGCAAGAACAGAGCAGGACGGGGCTGCAGGAGCAGCGAGCACAAGCAGGGCAGGACAGGACTGCCGAAGCAGCGGGCAGAAGCAGGGCAGGGCGGAAACCGCAGAAGCAGTAAGCAAGATAAGAGCAGAGCAGAAACCGCAGGAGCGGCAAGCAAGGCAAGAGCAGAGCAGAGTGAAAACCGCAAGAGCGGCAAGCTAAGCAGGAGCAGAGCGGACACCACAGAGCGGTAAACAAGTCAGGAGCAGAGCAGAAACCGCAAGAGCGGCAAGCTAAGCAGGAGCAGAGCGGACACCGCAGAGCGGTAAACAAGGCAGGAGCAGAGCAGAAACCGCAAGAGCGGCAAGCTAAGCAGGAGCAGAGCGGACACCGCAGAGCGGTAAACAAGGCAGGAGCAGAGCAGAAACCGCAAGAGTGGCAAGCTAAGCAGGAGCAGAGCGGACACCGCAGAGCGGTAAACAAGGCAGGAGCAGAGCAGAAACCGCAAGAGCGGCAAGCTAAGCAGGAGCAGAGCGGACACCGCAGAGCGGTAAAAAGGGCAAGGGGATAGGACTCTGTTCACAAAGAACAGACGGAGAAGGAAAGGCAGAACCAGAAGCACGCACAGTACTTACATAGAAGTAGCGAGCGTACACTAAATTCACAACAGAGGTACAGAGACGACGAGAAGGAATTTAGGAGCGAGTTCAGACTCTGCAGAAAGACGCAGAAAACAGACATAGAGGGAAAAGGGAGACAAGGTTAAAGTAGAAACGAGGCACAGACAACAGGGAACAGAGGAACGGGAACAGAGACAGCAAGGCAGGAACACAAACAGGACTCTGTTCAGACGGGAACAGATACCGCAAGGCAGGAACACAAACAGGACTCTGTTCAGACGGGAACAGATACCGCAAGGCAGGGACACAAACAGGACTCTGTTCAGACGGGAACAGATACCGCAAGGCAGGGACACAAACAGGACTCTGTTCAGACGGGAACAGATACCGCAAGGCAGAGACACAAACAGGACTCTGTTCAGACGGAAACAGATACCGAAAGGCAGAGACACAAACAGGACTCTGTTCAGACGGGAACAGATACCGAAAGGCAGAGACACAAACAGGACTCTGTACAGACGGGAACAGATACCGCAAGGCACAGACAGGCAGATCTAGGAATAAGGCCCCTAGAAGGCGAAAGAACAGGCAAGAAGCGTGTTCACAAGAACAGACCACAGTTCAGACACAGAACTGGAAAACAGGCAGGAAAACAGGATAGGACCTGGCATGTCAGAGACAAAAAGCCAACTGACAAGAAACAATGCTCAGGCGCCATCTTGAGGAAGAAGGTGGTATAAATACCCAAAGATGGACAGCAATAGGCTGAAGGTGCAACAGGGGCGTGTCCGCAGCAGGTACAAGAAACAGGAAGTTCAGCGGGCGTCGCCCTATGCAGCCAAAACAGACAAACAGACAGCAAGGAGGGAAGCCAGAGAGACATTCTGGACTGGAGATCAAGTGCGCGCTCTTGCACAGTGGGAGATGGACCACCATGCAAGGACGCCGCCAGGTATGTTACAGTACCCCCCCCTTACGCCCCCTCTTCTTCAGGCCTGCCAGAATCTTCCGCAGGGAATTCGAGGACCAGTCGTTCACTTCAAGGAGATCACTTCCACTGTCCACAGGAAAAATTGATCTCATCTGGTTAGCTAGGATGCAACCTCCTATCCAGCCATCCTTAGTAGTGTTGAGCCACCCCCGTAGTGTTCGAGTTCGGTTCGGTTCGTCGAACACCCGTGTGTTCGCCGAACTGTTCGTCGAACTGTTCGTCGAACACCTTCGAACACCGTTAAAACCAATGGCAGGCAAACAAAAACACATAGAAACACATAGAAAACACCTTCAAAGGTGTCCAAAAGCTGACAAACTGCTCAGAAGACACAACTAACACATGGAAAAGTGACAAGTACATATAGTCATGCGAAAAGAAAAGAGGTGGAGGAGTAAAAGGAGGGGGAGACACAGATATAGGCATGTCATGCCCTTCTAAAATCCAAAAAGTGAGAAGCCGACACGGCCAGTCCGCTCCTGCCCGTGCCACCTCCGTGTCGCCGGGTTTGTGCCAGAGCCGCGGTGAACCTTGATGGCCAGCCCCCCTCTCCCAATACTGGTGCCTGTCCGCTGGTGGGTCGAGCGAGCCCCCCTGTGGTGGAGGCAGCTCTAAGCTTTTTAATTTAAATTGTCTCTCTAATTTGAATGAATACACTTTAAATCCATTTACAAGGATCTATTGGAGGGCAAGTCTCATGCCAGCAGCCGCGTAATTCCAGCTCCAGTAGCGTCCACTAAAGCTGCTGCAGTTAAAAAGCTTTTATAAGGATCGAGCTCGGCTGTCCACCGCAAGGCATCCTACTGCCAGTCCCAGCCCCTATGCCTTGGGGTGCCTCCTGATGCTCTTCACTGAGTATCCCATGGTCCCGAAGCATTTCCTTTGAAAAAATTAAGTGTCTAAACTACAGGTGGTGTAGCTTGCTTAACAGCCGGGATAACCCGCTGACTAGCAGACACTGCTACTAGGCACAAAGTATTTCCTGGGCTAGATGCAGTTAAAAATTTGTAATTAGATACTCTCGTTGGATGCTGAGAAAGCATTCCATAGAGTCTCCTGGCACGCCATATATGATTCTCTTAAAAAGCTTGGGGTAGGGGTCTAGGGGTCCCTTTTATAGCCAAAATCACGGCCCTGTATCGCAATACGTCACCTAGGCTGAAGATAAATGGAACTGTAGCACCCTGAGGGCTCGGTTGCTACAGACGTATTGCACCTCACCCAGAGGTGTGATATCTCACTCTCAGGTAAGGATGGAGTGTGGATCAGGACCCGACACCTGCATGCATTACACCACATTGCCGTGGGGCAGGGCGACCAATATGCCCCTGAGATGGGCACGACAGTCCCTGTCCCTGGCTGGAGTGGGGGGAGGGAACACTGAGGAAGGGGAACCCTGTAGTGCAGGAGCAGGGAGGAAGCAGTTCCTGGGTGCATTGAGAAGGGAGTATAAAAGGTGGGCACCATCTTAGTTCAGTGCAGAGAAGTCTGAGCAGAAGTGGCAGGGAGCAGGGGCTCTGCATGACCTCTGCTCCGGAGGCGGGCCTAGTAACAGAGGCCCAGGCCTGGAAGAGGGAGAAGGAAGGAAGAGGAGCGGAGAAGGCTCCAGGAACGAGGAATGAAGGGATCCCAGGGGTGCGGACGGGCGAGTCGCCACCGCACGCCCGAATCCACCTGCGTGGAGGGGTCAGGCCAAAGGGGGAGACCGGTCCCCGAACTAGTGGAGGCAGGAAACGACCCTCAGCTAGAAACCGGAGGCTCTGACATTTTATGTGGCGCAGCCCCTCGCTACACCCGCTAGGAAGGCACCACATAGGGTCAGGGAAACTGGCGCCAAGTTTACCAAGAGGAGGCCCGAGGCAGCCGGACAGAAGTGTTGGTAAGAAAGGCCAGACAAAGGACACACAAAGGGGGTCCTGTGAAGTCCTCCAAAGTTATCTGGGAGTTGTCTGAGCCCCTCACCTGGTGAGCACAGTACGACGTGGGCAGCCGTTACCTGCAGACGTGGTCTGGATAATAAGAACTGTGAGTAAAGGCCCTGGACTGCATCACTGACTCCGTGTCGTTACTGCTGCTGCCCTGCACCATCACCCCCATCCTCCGCTTACACTGCCCTGAGACTATACTCCTCCCGTGGGGAGTTATGCTACGCTCTGCTGCACCCACAACACCAGCCTCAGCGGTCTGCCCTGTAGCGGCGGTTCACTCTGACCGCAATCCACGGGTGGCGTAGTCGGACATTTAAACATCAAAACCACATAAATAGTTCCGCCACTGGTTTGACCGCCCTGAGCCACGGAACCGGGTCGCCGCCACGAAGACTACAACCACCAGCATCCACCAAAAAGGGTCCGGCTCCGGGTGTCCCAAGGCCCAGGGGGTGCGTCAGAACATTTTCATCACCTTTCACAATCACCAATGGGACAAGGCAGGGATGTCCTCTGTCCCCTCTCTTATACATCCTAGTGACGGAGCACCTGCTCTCATCAATTCGCCATAACCCCAATATTAGGTGGATTGAGGTGGGAGGCACCGAGTACAAGTGCTCTCTATTTGCTGATGATGTCCTAGTATATATCACTCAATCACATATATCCATCCATGCTGTTATGGCTGAAATAGATCACTTTGTTACATGGTAAAATTTTAAAATCAATGCAGCGAAGTCTGAGGCCCTCGATGTCTCCCTCCCCAAATCCATATAGATTCCATCCAGTCCAACTTTCCCTTTGCCTGGCCCTCACAGGGTATCAAATACTTAGGAATTCCTATTCATAGAGACCTCTCCCATCTATGTTATCTTACTTTTGGGCCCTTTATTGAACAATTCCATACAGACCACGGTTGGCAAGTTAGAACTGTAAGATTCACTACGTGAACCGCTGGTGTTTTGTGGAAAAGCACATGTACACCGCGTTCCAAATTATTATGCAAAAAGTGTTTAGGAGTGACATGGGAAGAATTTGTTTGTTTGTCAGTTAAACTCATTGATGGTGATGTGTGTCAGGGCTCTTTATATCACTGTAAGCAATTGCAGACACCTGTGCTAATTAGTTTGGCAGGTGTGTCCAATGAAAGGCAAGACTACTTAAGAAGGCTCTCTCACATTATTAAGCAGCCTATATTTTCTGCCAAAATGGGAAAGAAAAAGGATGTGTCGGCTGCTGAGAAGCAACAAATTGTGGAGTGTTTAGGTCAAGGCATGACTACAATCAACATTGTGCGATGATCAGGATGAAGTGTCTTGGCAATCAAGAAGTATGTAGCTGATTCACAGTACACACGTGTGCGTGCTGATAAGGGCAAATTGAGGACTCTTTCCTACAGGCAATTACGTCAGGTTGAAAGAGCAGCGGCAAAAAAGCCTTGTCATAGCAGCAGACAAGTTTTTGAAGCTGCTTGTGCCTCCAACGTCCCCCGAACAACAAGATGCAGGGTCCTTCAGAGGTTTGCAGCTGTGCATACGCCATCCTGTCGACCTCCTCTATCCACTTCACACAAGCAGAAACGGCTCCAGTGGGCCAAACATTACATGAAGACTGATTTCAAAACTGTTTTGTTCACGGATGAGTGCCGTGCAGCGCTCGATGGTCCAGATGGATGGAGTGGAGGATGGCTGGTTGATGGACACCCCACGCAAACACGGCTACAGCGCCAACAAGGAGGAGGTGGAGTAATGTTTTGGGCTGGAATCATGGGGAGAGAGATTGTCGGCCCCTTTAGGATCCCTGAAGGCGCTAAAGATGAACTCCATAATGTATGTGGATTTTCTCAAACAGCACTTCCTGCCATGGTTCAAGAAGAAGAACCGTGTATTTCACAGCAAGATCATTTTTCTGCATGATAATGCACCATCTCATGCTGCACATAAAACATCTGCATCTCTGGCTGATATGGGCATAAAAGGGGACAAACTTATGGTGTGACCCCCATGCTCCCCTGACCTCTACCCCATTCAGAACCTTTGGAGCATCATTAAAAGGAGTGTCTATGATGGCGGGAGGCAGTTCACATCTAAGCAACAGCTCTGGGAGGGTATTCTGTCCTCATGCAAAACAATTGAAGCAGAAACCATCCAAAACCTGACAAATTCAATGGACGAGAGAGTTCAGAAGCTCCTTTCGAACAAGGGGTCCTATGTGAAAATGTAACATCACCTAGAATAAAGTTTTGAGTTGAAAACTGTTTGATTTCAGTTTCTAACAACCTGCTAATGCTTATAATTTCAAAAATGACCATTTTTTTGGTCTTTATTAAAATGAAAAGGTTGATCGAAAAGTTTGGGGGATCTAAGAGTGTGGCAACCCAGTAGTCATGATTACTTCGAATTCTGACAATATGAGGGTCATGCTGCAGGTAGTGCAGCAAGAAGGCACTTATGTGTCTTGCGCATCTCGGAGCCCCAAAATTATTTTCCGGGCTAGATGCAGCTAAAAATTATTTTTAATTTTAAATCTGGTGTAGCTTATTATAGATGGCCTAATAGGATCAGTGCTGCACACTGCTACAAAGCCCAAATTATTTTCCAGTCAAGATACAGATAAACATGATTAGTAATTTGAAAGCTTAAAACGTTTGGTAGGGTGATTTTAACCAATCATCAAGCTTTTACTCTCCCCAGGATGACACAGGGGTAGAAAAGTCGTTTCGGATCCATGATTTGTTCATCTTTATGAACGTGAGTCTGTCTACATTATCAGTGGAGAGCCGCGTGCGCTTATCTGTCAGCACACCACCAGCAGCGCTGAACACACGTTCAGACAGAACGCTGGCTGCGGGGCATGACAAGATCTCCAAGGCGTAAGTGGCTAGCTCCGGCCATTTATCCAGATTGGAAGCCCAAAAAGAGCAAGGGTCCAGTGACACAGTCGTGGCTTCAATGTTTACTTGGAGATACTCCTGTACCATCGTCTCTAGGCGTTGACTATGTGTCAGACTTCTTGTCTCCTGTGGCCTTGCAAAGGATGGGCTAAAAAAGTGGTGAAATGATTCCGCAAAATTGATGTTACCAGCAGATACTGTGGTTCTGTTACGGTTTGAGTGCTGAACACTTGACGGTCCCACGGTTGGCAAGTTGGAACTGTGAGATTCACTACGTGCACCACTGGTATTTTGTAGAAAAGCACATGTAAGATTCTGCAACTGTCTCTGCTGATACTCCTGCATGCGTGCATCCCTTTCTATGGCAGGAATAATTTCTGCAAATTTACTTTTGTACCGGGGATCTAACAGTGTGGCAACCCAGTAGTCAGGATTATTTCTAATTCTCACAATTCGAGGGTCATGTTGCAGGTAGTGCAGCAAGAAGGCACTCATGTGTGTTGCGCATCCAGGAGCACCAAGTCCCTGTTGTGTTGGTGGCGAGGTAACAATCATGCTTCCTTCCTCTGTCCTCTCCCCCCAACCTCGCACAACAGAAATGTGATCAAGGTCTCCCTCATCTGATGAGTCTTCCATCAGTTCGTCCTCCACTTCTTCCTGGGCTCCTGCACCTTCCTCACTAGTTTGGCTGCTACCATGCGCCCTGGTAAAACCATCTCCCCCACCCTCACATGCCTGCCGCCTTGGTGCTGCCGACCTTCTGGACCTTGCAGATGTTAGCCCTTCCGCATACAACTCCTCCTCCTCTACTTCCTCCACCTCCTCTTGTGCCACCACCTGACTCCGAATTCTGTTTAACATGTGCTCCAGCATGTAAATCACCGGAATAGTCATGCTGATATTGGCATCGTCAGCACTAAACATCTTCGTCGCCATTTCAAAACTGTGCAGAAGGGTGCATAGGTCCCTGATCTGAGACCACTCCTCCAGCGTGATTTGCCCCACCTCTGAATCTCGTTGGCCCAGGCTATACGTCAGAACGTATTGCACCAGGGCTTGTCGGTGCTGCCACAGTCGCTGCAACATGTGCAGAGTTGAATTCCAACGGGTAGGCACATCGCATTTTAGCCGGTGAAGTGGCAGGCCCAACGACTTCTGTAGAGATGTAAGTCGCTGAGCTGCGGGATGCGAACGGCGGAAGTGAGCACACAGCGACCGTGTCCTCTGCAGAAGGCCATCTAGTCTGGGATAGTGGGCTAAAAATTGCTGGACAACCAGGTTCAACACGTGAGCCATACAAGGCACGTGTGTGACATTGCCCCGGCGAAGGGCCGCACCCAGGTTTGCAGCATTGTCGCACACGGCCTTCCCTGGTTTCAGGTCCAGTGGAGACAACCATTCATGAAATTGGTTCTCCAGAGCTGACCACAACTCCTCAGCTGTGTGACTCACATTTCCCAGACATTTCAATGTAAAAACCGCCTGATGACGTTGAGCCCTACTGCCAGCATAGTAAGGAGGTGTGCAGGATCCCTTCTGCGCAGTTAGAAAGCTTGTGGCATGACCAGACAGGCTTTGGGTGCAGGTGGAAGACCGAGAGGAGGTTGAGGAGGCAGAAGCAGTGGAGGAACTTTGACATAAAGAGGATTGACGCACAACTCGTGGGGACGGCAAGACTTGGACAGCAGCCCCTTGTCCTGCTGTCACCATAGTTACCCAGTGCCCAGTCAGCGACATGTAACGCCCCTGTCCATGCCTACTCGTCCAAGTGTCTGTGGTGAAATGCACCCTGTCACACACAGAGTTTCTCAAAGAAGCGGTGATGTTGTGTGCGACATGCTGGTGGAGCGCAGGTACACCTTTCTTTGAGAAGTAGTGCCGACTAGGCATCTGGTACTGGGGCACTGCGACGGACATAAGGTCTCGAAAATCCTCTGTGTCCACCAGGCAGAAAGGCAGCATTTCTGTAGCCAAGAGCTTGCAGATGGTGAAATTCAACCTCTTAGCTTTCTCATGGCTAGGAGGAAATGGTCTTTTACTTGTCCACATCTGAGGGACCGAGGGCTGGCTATTGTGTTTAGACGGGGTTGATAAGGGTGTCCCCGGCAAACTGCCGGTCTGAGAGGAAGATGCAGGCGGACATGTTAGGTTGCCTTGATCCAAAGGTGGTGCTATCGATGTCGGACAGCGCTCAACACCAGCCGGTGTTCCCACCTCCAAAGAAAATGATGACCTGCCAATCACGCTGGCTGTTGCGGGTAAAGAGGTGGCAGGTCTGCGCCCCAAAACAGGTGTGACTGCTGTCCCCCCAGTCACAGAGGATGAAGAGGCCGCGGATGCACAAGATATGGCAGACGGTGGTTGGCCCGGCCGGCTAGGCCGCATTGTAGCACACTGAGCTTCCCACTGCAACTTATGCTTCATGTCCATGTGCCGGTTCATGCATGAAGTACTCAAACTATGTATTTTTTGGCCTCTACTTAGCTTTTGCTGACAAATGTTACAGATAACACGAGTTGGGTCATCTTTATCGATCTGAAAAAATGCCCAGGCTATGCAAGGCTTAGCACCCATGCGACCTGAAGAGCCACCACGACTTGTGGTGAGAGGCAGAGTTGTGTTTGAGGATGCAGTTGTTGACGTGCTTCCAGTACTACGTCTCTGTCCAGGAAGGCGCAACCTGACCTCGTCGTCACTAGCATCTTCCTCCACCTCCTCTGCTGACCTCATCTCTTGGCTGACTGTGGGTTGACAGTAAGTGGGATCTCCAACCTCATCATCATCACCCTGTGTGTTATCACACCCGTCGTCCTCAGAGCCAACCTGTTCCTGCCCTGACAAAAAACTAAAGTTGTCGCTCCAATCAGGTATTTGAGTCTTATCATCGTCTTCCTCATTGTCTCCACCAACAGGAGTTACAGTTTGGGAATGAGGGTCTACATTATGGTCAGAACCTTCTGCGTCTGGTCCTGGATCCGACTCATAAAGATTCTGGGCATCAGTGCAGATCATTTCCTCGTCTGGATTCACAGAAGTGCTGGAGTCGACCTCTGATTCCAAGGCTATAGTATGAGTAAACAGCTCTGCAGACTCAACCATCTGTTCTACCTCATACTCAGACGGGCAGCTGGAGATTTGGGAGCTGTGAGAAAGCAAGTGCGATTTGGGTGACACCTTTGAGGACTGGAGTATTTGTGATGTTGAAGTTGATGTGGAGGAGAGCCCACTTAAAGGAGCACTTGATATCCGTTGAAGCACCTGCTGTTTTTGTGCCTCATCTGGAATTTGTAGCGATTGGCGTGGCCGTAAGAAAGGGATCTTATCACATTGTCCGCTAAAAGAAGTAGACATTTTAGTTTGGCTGGAAGATGGTCTTTCTTCTGCAGATGTTACTGTTGCTTTAACACCTACCCCACGGACACAACCTTTTTTCCCCTTCCCAACACGCCTATTCCCCTTTCCACCAGCAGCAGGCCTTTTTCCACTCATTTTGGTGGTTAACTAATTCACAACTCTGGAGTTGTTTGCACAAAAAAACAATAGATGGGAACCGAGCAGAGCTGAGTGGCCAAACTGTGGTATTAGGCCAAAATTATTGGCTGGGTTAGATGCAGAAAAAAATTATATTCAATTTGCAACCTGATGGAGGTCAGTATAGATGGACTAATAGAGAAAGTCCCACACACTGCTAGAAGGCCAAATATTTTTTCAGAGGTAGATGCAGAAAAAAATATATTCAGTTTGCAACCTGATGGAGGTCAGTATAGATGGATTAATAGAACAAGACCCACACACAGCTAGAAGCCCAATATTTTTTCAGAGGTAGATGCAGAAAAAAATATATTCAGTTTGCAACCTGATGGAGGTCAGTATAGATGGACTAATAGAACAAGTCCCACACACTGCTAGAAGCCCAAATATTTTTTCAGAGGTACTGTAGATGCAGATAAAAATTAGTTTTAATTTGCAACCTGATGGAGGTCAGTATAGATGGACTAATAGAGAAAGTCCGACACACTACTAGAAGGCCAAATATTTTTTCAGAGGTAGATGCAGAAAAAAATATATTCAGTTTGCAACCTGATGGAGGTCAGTATAGATGGATTAATAGAACAAGACCCACACACAGCTAGAAGCCCAATATTTTTTCAGAGGTAGATGCAGAAAAAAATATATTCAGTTTGCAACCTGATGGAGGTCAGTATAGATGGTCTAATAGAACAAGTCCCACACACTGCTAGAAGCCCAAATATTTTTTCAGAGGTACTGTAGATGCAGATAAAAATTAGTTTTAATTTGCAACCTGATGGAGGTCAGTATAGATGGACTAATAGAGAAAGTCCGACACACTACTAGAAGGCCAAATATTTTTTCAGAGGTAGATGCAGAAAAAAATATATTCAGTTTGCAACCTGATGGAGGTCAGTATAGATGGATTAATAGAACATGACCCACACACAGCTAGAAGCCCAATATTTTTTCAGAGGTAGATGCAGAAAAAAATATATTCAGTTTGCAACCTGATGGAGGTCAGTATAGATGGACTAATAGAACAAGTCCCACACACTGCTAGAAGCCCAAATATTTTTTCAGAGGTACTGTAGATGCAGATAAAAATTTGTTTTAATTTGCAACCTGATGGAGGTCAGTATAGATGGACTAATAGAGAAAGTCCGACACACTACTAGAAGGCCAAATATTTTTTCAGAGGTAGATGCAGAAAAAAATATATTCAGTTTGCAACCTGATGGAGGTCAGTATAGATGGACTAATACAACAAGTCCCGCACACAGCTAGAAGCCCAAATATTTTTTCAGAGGTACTGTAGATGCAGATAAAAATTATTTTTAATTTGCAACCTGATGGAGGTCAGTATAGATGGACTAATAGAGAAAGTCCGACACACTACTAGAAGGCCAAATATTTTTTCAGAGCTAGATGCAGAAAAAAATTATATTCAGTTTGCAACCTGATGGAGGTCAGCATAGATGGATTAATAGAACAAGACCCACACACAGCTAGAAGCCCAAATATTTTTTCAGAGGTACTGTAGATGCAGATAAAAATTAGTTTTAATTTGCAACCTGATGGAGGTCAGTATAGATGGACTAATAGAGAAAGTCCGACACACTACTAGAAGGCCAAATATTTTTTCAGAGCTAGATGCAGAAAAAAATTATATTCAGTTTGCAACCTGATGGAGGTCAGTATAGATGGACTAATAGAGAAAGTCCGACACACTACTAGAAGGCCAAATATTTTTTCAGAGGTAGATGCAGAAAAAAATATATTCAGTTTGCAACCTGATGGAGGTCAGTATAGATGGATTAATAGAACAAGACCCACACACAGCTAGAAGCCCAATATTTTTTCAGAGGTAGATGCAGAAAAAACTATATTCAGTTTGCAACCTGATGGAGGTCAGTATAGATGGACTAATACAACAAGTCCCACACACTGCTAGAAGCCCAAATATTTTTTCAGAGGTACTGTAGATGCAGATAAAAATTAGTTTTAATTTGCAACCTGATGGAGGTCAGTATAGATGGACTAATAGAGAAAGTCCGACACACTACTAGAAGGCCAAATATTTTTTCAGAGGTAGATGCAGAAAAAAATATATTCAGTTTGCAACCTGATGGAGGTCAGTATAGATGGACTAATAGAACAAGTCCCACACACTGCTAGAAGCCCAAATATTTTTTCAGAGGTACTGTAGATGCAGATAAAAATTAGTTTTAATTTGCAACCTGATGGAGGTCAGTATAGATGGACTAATAGAGAAAGTCCGACACACTACTAGAAGGCCAAATATTTTTTCAGAGGTAGATGCAGAAAAAAATATATTCAGTTTGCAACCTGATGGAGGTCAGTATAGATGGATTAATAGAACAAGACCCACACACAGCTAGAAGCCCAATATTTTTTCAGAGGTAGATGCAGAAAAAAATATATTCAGTTTGCAACCTGATGGAGGTCAGTATAGATGGACTAATAGAACAAGTCCCACACACTGCTAGAAGCCCAAATATTTTTTCAGAGGTACTGTAGATGCAGATAAAAATTAGTTTTAATTTGCAACCTGATGGAGGTCAGTATAGATGGACTAATAGAATGATGCTATGCCCAAAAGATTTTACTTTACTAGGTGCAGTAAAAAAATTGGTATTCTATACACAGGTGGTATATCTTGCAACACAGATAGGCTACTCCACTGACTAACACACTCTGCAATAGGCCAAAAAGGATTAGCTTTGCTAGATTCAGCCAAATGCTGTGAAAAAAACTTGCACAGCACTGGCACAGACCTGCCTGGCAAAAACTGATAGGAACTCATGTAACCTAGTCCTGAAAAGGACTGCAATTACAATTAGTCTTTACTCCCACAACCGATCTATTTAAGAGCACAGACCTCCCTGATAAAAGTCGTAGGAAATGCTGTAACCTAGTCCTTAAAAGGACTGCAATCACAACTATTCCCTACTCCCAAGCTATCTGTATATTTGTGCGAAAATTGGCTTGAAATTAACAAGGTATAGCGCACACAGCAACAGCGGTGCCGTCTAACACGCAGCTGCAGCAGTGAGAAAATGGTGGCGACGGGGAAAATGGCTTGGTCTTATAGGGCAAGGACATGTGACATACACTGCCAATGACACATGCCCTTGCTTGTGTGAAAAAAAGCACTTCGCTCCGTGTGTGCGCTGCTGATAGGCTGACAGATTGCACCTCCCCACTGTAAATGCGGGAAAGAGAAAAAAAAATGGAGATCTTCATTGTTC
This sequence comes from Phyllobates terribilis, assembly GCF_046119375.1. NCBI lineage: Eukaryota > Metazoa > Chordata > Amphibia > Anura > Dendrobatidae > Phyllobates > Phyllobates terribilis. The sequence continues at coordinate 10,581,202 of NW_027362782.1, forward strand.
CTGCAGAGATCCATCCCCTGCCCCTCCGCCCACCCCGCTGTACACTCAAACTGCGTATTAACATTAATTTTCATCATTACTGAGAAAAAATCCAGTTATGATTTTGGTGCACGAACAGTTATCGAACATAACCTCGAACAGCCGAATTTTTCTCAAATTGTTCATGTTCGCCGAAAGGCTCGAACACCGCCCAAAACAGCTCGAATTTGAGATTGGCGAACAGTTCGAGTAGAACAACGCTCATCTCTAATCCTTAGCAACAGACGAAACGGGTGGAGTACCAGGAACAGCACACAAGGAAGTCTCTCTCCACATATTTTCAGGTGGCACCCCAGAGGGTACAGGAGACAACTGGAAGTCCTTCACCGGGTTGGAGGGGGACAGAGACTTGGGGGTAATCTCTGCTTCGAGGTACATCTTGTCAAGCTCACAGGAAGAAATAGACGGGTTATCAGGTACATAATGAGAAAAAGTCACTGTCTCTTTGTTATCTGGTGGTACCCCGGAGAATTCAGGAAACAACTGGAGGTCCTCCGCCGGGTCAGAAGAGTGCAGAGGCTCAGAGAAAACATCTGCTTCAGAGTACACTAGGTCGGACTCACTGGAGGAAGCAGGCGAGGTATCGGGTACCGAGTATAGGAAAGTCTCTGTCCATTCACCACCAGGTGGCACCCCGAAGGGTTCTGGAGACAACTGGAGGTCCTCCGCCTGGTCGGAGGGGTGTAGAGACTCGGGAGTAACCTCTGCTTCGGAGTACACTAGGTTGGACTCACTGGACGAAGCGAGCGAGGTATCAGGTACAGAGTATAGGAGAGTCTCTGTCCTTTCGCTACCAGGTAGCACCCCGAAGGGTTCTGGAGACAACTGGAGGTCCTCCGCCTGGTCGGAGGGGTGTAGAGACTCGGGGGTAACTACCACTTTGGGGTACCCATTGTCAGTCTCACAGGACGAAGCGGACAAAGTATCGAGTACCGAGTGTAGAGAAGTCTCTCTCCATTTGTCATCGAGTGGTATCCCGGAGGATTCAGGAGGCAACAGGGGGTCCTCCACCAGGTAGTAGAGGTGCACAGACTCAGAGGTAACCACAGCTTTGAAGCATCCTTGGACATGCACACCGGTTAAAGTGGGTGAAGCATCTGATGCCGGGTGCAGGAAGTTCTCCTGTGTGGAGTCTGGATGGGCAGAAGTCTCTTCGGGCAGGAGAACCGGAGTACTACCCACGCACATTACCCGTTGGGGCTTCTCCGGGATACAGGGAGATGAAGCTTCAGTAGGGACTTCAAGGTTGGGGTCAGGAGGTCTCAGGGAGGACAGACCCTGGCGTGACGGCTTGCCTCTACGTCTAGCACGTCTGGACTGCCTCTTGAGGTTGGGAGAAGTATTCCGAAAAGCGTAGTCACCCTGTGAGGATTCTGGGTGGGCAGTAGTCTCATTGGGCTGGAGGACTATTGCGCTACCCACACACATTACCCATCGGGGCTGCTCCGGGATATTGGGAGGTGAAGCTTCAGCAGGAGCTTCCGGGTTAGGATCATCGAAGACCATGAGAAAGGCCACCAGGAAGGCCATTAGGTCCAGGAGGATCGGATCCTGTGTTTCATATAGGGGGTTGATCCATTCCAAGGCATCACCCGCCAGGTAAGACATAATGAATGCCACCTTAACCCGATCGGTGGGAAAACATAGAGGGTAGAACTTGAAGTGTAGCATGCATTGCTCCACAAATGCACGACTTTGTCTTGGATCCCCATAGTAACGTGGCGGATCCGCAGGAACGAGAGCAGATAGATCCATCTGGACGGGTGCGTAATTCGCCTGGAACTCAGCTGAGAAAAAAAAAAAAAAAAAAAATTATTTATTTATTTTTAATGCATGTATTCACTGGAAAACTTCTCAGAGAGCGAAGGCCGTGGGGCTCAACGGGAACCATGGCCTGAGCATGCTGTTATGCACACGCCCGGACTGACTGGCGTGTGCGGGTGTTGTGGTTCCACTGGACCATGGACCGGAGAGTGCCTGGAGGGGCGTGACTAAGTATCTGGCCGATCCGACCAAGGTGGCACGACGGCATATGACGCCAGTGCACCAGGGAGAAACCGGGCAGAGGGACCAGGTGCTACTCCAGGTCAAACTCCGGACACGGGGGTTGACCCACGCTGGGATTACTGGAACAGGCAGGTTAGGCTGGCACAGACTGGTGGATGTAAGCAAACACGGCAGGTATGCAGATGGGTGGATACAGGCGAGTATGCAGGCACGGAGGTACTGGCCGAAAGGACGGGCTGGAGAACAGAGAGGTTAAGACCCAGTACAGACTGGGTCACAGAACCGCAGATGCGGTAGACAACCACAGCAGAGAGAGAACGCCCGAAGCGGTGGGCAAGAACAGAGCAGGACGGGGCTGCAGGAGCAGCGAGCACAAGCAGGGCAGGACAGGACTGCCGGAGCAGCGGGCAGAAGCAGGGCAGGGCGGAAACCGCAGAAGCAGTAAGCAAGATAAGAGCAGAGCAGAAACCGCAGGAGCGGCAAGCAAGGCAAGAGCAGAGCAGAGTGAAAACCGCAAGAGCGGCAAGCTAAGCAGGAGCAGAGCGGACACCGCAGAGCGGTAAACAAGGCAGGAGCAGAGCAGAAACCGCAAGAGCGGCAAGCTAAGCAGGAGCAGAGCGGACACCGCAGAGCGGTAAACAAGGCAGGAGCAGAGCAGAAACCGCAAGAGCGGCAAGCTAAGCAGGAGCAGAGCGGACACCGCAGAGCGGTAAACAAGGCAGGAGCAGAGCAGAAACCGCAAGAGCGGCAAGCTAAGCAGGAGCAGAGCGGACACCGCAGAGCGGTAAACAAGGCAGGAGCAGAGCAGAAACCGCAAGAGCGGCAAGCTAAGCAGGAGCAGAGCGGACACCGCAGAGCGGTAAACAAGGCAGGAGCAGAGCAGAAACCGCAAGAGCGGCAAGCTAAGCAGGAGCAGAGCGGACACCGCAGAGCGGTAAAAAAGGCAAGGGGATAGGACTCTGTTCACAAAGAACAGACGGAGAAGGAAAGGCAGAACTAGAAGCACGCACAGTACTTACATAGAAGTAGCGAGCGTACACTAAATTCACAACAGAGGTACAGAGACGACAAGAAGGAATTTAGGAGCGAGTTCAGACTCTGCAGAAAGACGCAGAAAACAGACATAGAGGGAAAAGGGAGACAAGGTTAAAGTAGAAACGAGGCACAGACAACAGGGAACAGAGGAACGGGAACAGAGACAGCAAGGCAGGAACACAAACAGGACTCTGTTCAGATGGGAACAGATACCGAAAGGCAGAGACACAAACAGGACTCTGTTCAGATGGTAACAGATACCGAAAGGCAGAGACACAAACAGGACTCTGTTCAGACGGGAACAGATACCGAAAGGCAGAGACACAAACAGGACTCTGTTCAGACGGGAACAGATACCGCAAGGCACAGACAGGCAGATCTAGGAATAAGGCCCCTAGAAGGCGAAAGAACAGGCAAGAAGCGTGTTCACAAGAACAGACCACAGTTCAGACACAGAACTGGAAAACAGGCAGGAAAACAGGATAGGACCTGGCATGTCAGAGACAAAAAGCCAACTGACAAGAAACAATGCTCAGGCGCCATCTTGAGGAAGAAGGTGATATAAATACCCAAAGATGGACAGCAATAGGCTGAAGGTGCAACAGGGGCATGTCCGCAGCAGGTACAAGAAACAGGAAGTTCAGCGGGCGTCGCCCTATGCAGCCAAAACAGACAAACAGACAGCAAGGTGGGAAGCCAGAGAGACATTCTGGACTGGAGATCAAGTGCGCGCTCTTGCACAGTGGGAGATGGACCACCATGCAAGGACGCCGCCAGGTATGTTACACCTTCCACCTCAGACCAGCAGAGGGAGCCCGTTAGGGATATAAATAGGGAAGGTGGAGCTAGGCAGTTCAGTTCCTCTGAAGAGTTCCTGCAGTAGAGAAGCCTAAGAGAGGTCAGTCTGCAGTGGAGCTCAGTCTAGTCTAGAGAACTCAGTTAATAGTTCAGCAGTGGAGCACTAGGCTCCTGCTAGCTAGATTCAGGGAGCCCAGATAGAGCTTAAGGTGTGCCGGCGTCATAAGATCGGTGAAGCGCGGCAAGCTGCCGTTAGTGTGTATAGCCTATTGAGGGCCCGAGTAGGCCGAAGGCGAGTGGCGAGTTAGTACATAAGGGGCAGAGGAGCTTAACCAGCTCACCCCGAAGCATTTACCGGACACCGGATCCGAGCTTACCGGGATCTCTATGACCCAGTAAGGCATAACCGGAATCCCTGGAGAACTACAAGTCCCAGGATCGCTAAGGTGCTGATACGTAACAGAGCCAGGAGACGATTAGGCCCCGCATACTGGGAGCGTGAACTTCAAGAGAAGGCCCTACCACAAGGTCAGCCAGCGCAGGACAGAGACAAAGTTAGGCCTAGCTCCAGGCAGGTCAGAAACTTACTGCGCAGAGGCAAGAAACAGGAGGCCCTACACCCACTCATTGGGGAGGATCCTGATATGCACCCTTCACCCTACAGTGCTCCAGGATGTGCCTGAATTTCCTCCAGTAAAAGGTACTGAAGTGACTACCGTGTCCGTTTCCGTTCTTGCTCTGACCCAGCTGGGTCTCGCCTGTCCTGCATTCCCCCTGCATACGCTGCCCTGAGACCTAGCTCCACCTGTGGGGAGCTATACCATCGAGCTGCCTTATCACGGGCCTCAGTGGACTGCTACAGCGCTGGTGCTTCTCACCAGATACCACAGGTGGTGTCACAAACTCTTAGAAAATTAACAATTATCCACCCTTTTAAAGAGTGACCCCAGGGTACGGGCCAGGGAGCCGACCACCGCGACATCCCAAAGGCCAGGCAAAGGCCCGGGTGACCTCATCGACTGGCTGACTGTGGGTTGACAGTAAGTGGGATCTCCAACCTTGTCATCATCACCCTGTGTGTTATCACACCCGTCGTCCTCAAAGCCAACCTCTTCCTGCCCTGACCGAAAAGTCAAGTTGTCGCTCCAATCAGGTATTTGAGTCTCATCATCGTCTTCATCATTGTCTCCACCAACAGGAGTTACAGTTTGGGAACGAGGGTCTACATTATGCTCAGAACCTTCTTCATCTGGTCCTGGATCCGACTTATAAAGATTCTGGGCATCAGTGCAGATCATTTCCTCGTCTGGATTAACAGAAGCTCTGGAGCAGACCTCCGTTTCCCAGGCTATAGTATGAGTAAACAGCTGTGCAGACTCAACCATCTGTGTTACCCCATACTCAGACGGGCAGCTGGAGACTTGGGAGCTGTGAGGAAGCAAGTGCGATTGGGGTGACACCTCTGAGGACTGGAGTATTTGTGATGTTGAAGTTGAGGTGGAGGAGAGCCCACTTGAAGGAGCACTTGATATCCGCTGAAGCACCTGCTGTTTTTGTGCCTCATCTGGAATTTGTAGCGATGGGCGTGTCCGTAACAAAGGGATCGTATCACATTGTCCACGAAAAGAAGTCGACATGTTAGTTTGGCTGGAAGATGGTCTTTCTTCTGCAGATGTTACCCCCCCCCCACCGCGGGGGGCTCGACCCACCAGCGGACAGGCACCAGTATTAGGAGAGGGGGGCTGGCCGTCAGGGTCCACCGCGGCTCTGGCACAAACCCGGCGACACGGAGGTGGCACGGGCAGGAACGGACTGGCCGTGTCGGCTTCTCACTTTTTGGATTTTAGAAGGGCATGACATGCCTATATCTGTGTCTCCCCCTCCTTTTACTCCTCCACCTCTTTTATTTTCGCATGACTATATGTACTTGTCACTTTTCCATGTGTTAGTTATGTCTTCTGAGCAGTTTGTCAGCTTTTGGACACCTTTGAAGATGTTTTCTATGTGTTTCTATGTGTTTTTGTTTGCCTGCCATTGGTTTTAACGGTGTTCGACGAACAGTTCGACGAACAGTTCGGCGAACACACGGGTGTTCGACGAACCGAACCGAACTCGAACACTACGGGGGTGGCTCAACACTAGTGAAGAGCCCCCTCGAGCAGGTAACGCCACTCCTCCAGTGCCAGCTTAATGGCTAACAATTCACGGTCCCCAATAGAATAGTTGCGCTCAGAAGAGGAGAAGAGTTTGGAGAAAAAAACGCAGGTTACCATTCTTCCGGAAGATGACTTTTGGGTAAGTACCGCCCCGGCTCCGGAGGAGGAAGCGTCAACTTCTAGGAAGAATTGTTTGCTGCCGTTCGGACGATGCAGCACCGGGGCGGAGGAGAAGGCCTGTTTTAAGGAAAGAAAGGCCTCCTCAGCTTCGGGCGGCCATCTTCTGGGATTAGTACCCTTACGGGTGAGCGCAGAGATAGGGGCAGTCCGGGAAGAGAAGTGTGGTATGAAGAGGCGGTAATAGTTGGCGAAGCCCAGGAACCGCTGAATAGCCTTCAACCCCTCTGGTCGGGGCCACTTCTGGATGGCAGACAGTTTCTCAGGATCCATTTGTAGGCCGGTCTGAGAGATTATGTAGCCCAGAAATGGAAGAGAGGTCTGCTCAAAGATGCACTTCTCATATTTAGCGTAGAGGTGGTTCTGCCTGAGCCTGAGCAGGATCTGACGAACATCCCTCCGGTGAGTAGGAAGGTCCGGAGAGAAGACCAAGATGTCGTCCAGGTACACCACCACGCAGGAGTAGAGAAGGTCACGGAAGATGTCATTGACCAACTCTTGAAAGACGGCAGGAGCGTTACAGAGACCGAAGGGCATTACAAGGTGCTCATAGTGGCCGTCCCGGGTGTTGAATGCCGTCTTCCACTCATCCCTCTGATGGATACGGACCAGGTTATACGCCCCACTGAGATCCAGTTTGGTGAAGATTCTAGCCCCCCTCAGGCGGTCAAATAATTCAGGAATGAGCGGGAGGGGGTATTTATTCTTCACTGTAATCTGGTTAAGGCCTCTATAATCTATACATGGACGGAGTGAGCCGTCCTTCTTTTTGACGAAGAAGAAGCCTGCTCCCGCCGGGGAGGTAGATTTCCGGATAAATCCCCGGGCCAGATTCTCCTCAATATATTCTGACATGGACCGGGTCTCCGCTGCGGACAAAGGGTAGATACGCCCACGGGGAGGAGTAGAGCCGGGTATCAGGTCGATTGGACAATCGTATGGTCTATGAGGGGGTAATGTCTCTGCTTCTTTTTTATTGAAGACATCCGCATAAGACCAATAGGGAACCGGTAGACCGGGTAGACTGACTGGGGTAGGAGAAGGACGAGCAGGATGAACGAGAACTAGACAAGTCCTATGGCAGTCCTGTCCCCAGCGAAGGACTTCTCCGGTCTGCCAGTCAAGCACGGGTGCATGTTTTTGGAGCCAAGGTAGGCCTAACAAGAGTGCGTGAGAGAGTCCAGGCAGAACATGAAAGGAGATGCTCTCAGAATGCAGCATTCCCACCTGCAGAGTTATGGATTCGGTGATGAGTTGGATGGGATGTGGTAAGAGGCCCCCATCCACGGCGGCGACAGATAAAGGTACGGCCAGAGGTTTGGTGGGAATGCGGTATTTCTCTACCAGAGACTGAGAAATGAGATTTCCAGCAGCTCCTGAGTCAAGTTGAGCCAGTTCGAAATAGCGGTTCTCTCCGCAGGTGATAGAGACTGACAACATCAGAGATGGAGAGGGTTTACTTTTTTCTAGGGCGACCTCTCTGAGCGATCCTAGACACAGGCGTTTCCCGACCTCTCTGGGCAGGAACGGATCCGGTGCTCCTTACTGCCACAGTAGAAGCAGCTCCCCTCGGCACGGCGTAAGTCTTGACGGGTTTTGACCATCTTGGTCTGGTCGACCTGCATAGGCTCAGGTGAGTGTGCCTGGGGAGTAACGGAGGGAGTGACGGGTTTCTGGAAGGTGGGGGCTAGACGTGGAAACCTCCCCTCACGGGTGACCTCTTTGGCGCGCTCCTGGAATCGGATGTCAATCCGGGTGGCAAGTGTTATTAAGTCGTCGAGAGTGGTAGGAATGTCCCGACCGGCGAGTTCATCTTTAATACGGCCGGACAGACCCTCCCAGAAGACAGACACCAGAGCGTCGTTATCCCAGGCCAGCTCCGAAGCAAGGGTACGGAACCGTATGGCATATTGGCCCACGGTGAGATCTCCTTGACGGAGGCGTAGCAGAGACGATGTGGATGAGGTCTTCCGTCCGGGTTCGTCGAAGACTTTCCGGAAAGCCGTGAGAAAGGCTGGCAGGTCGGACACCAGGGGATCTCCTCTCTCCCACAGAGGATTTAGGCAAGCCAGAGCCTCCCCCGTGAGGTGGGACATGATAAAGGCTACTTTGGACCGGTCGGAGATAAACTGGTGGGTCAAGAGTTCAAAGTGCAGGGTGCACTGGTTTATGAAGCCCCGAGCTTGAGCTGAGTCACCTCCGAAACGAGGAGGTGCAGAAAACCGGGGTCCGGGACAGGATACCATGGTATTGGTGGGCAGCGGCGCTGCCGGGTTGCGAGTCATGACACTAGCGGTGGTTGCAGGTGGAGCAGACAGAGTGTCCAGGCGAGAGTTGACACTCCGCAGGTGACTCAGGATGGACTCCTGTTGGGACCTCTGACGGGACAGTTCATGACATAGGTCCGAGAGCGAGGGAGCTTGGGTGCCACCGGATTCCATGGCCCGAGCAAACTGTAACGGGTCTGGGAGGAAATGAGCAACTATACAAGGGGGCGGTCCTTGTAAGGAAGCGAGTGGCTCCCAGGGAAGACGGGCAGGTAGTCACGGCAAGTGACAGGGACAGTCTCTGGGTAGAAGGGTAGGTAGTCACGGCAAGTGACAGGGACAGTCTCTGGGTAGAAGGGCAGGTAGTCACGGCAAGTGACAGGGACCGTCTCTGGGTAGAAGGACGGGTACTCACGGCAAGTGACAGGGGCAGTCTCTGGGTAGAAGGACTGCAGGCAGGTGACTGGTGAGTGCTCCCAGGTGAGCAGGCGAGAGTCTCTGGACAGGCAGGTGGTCACGGCTAGTGACGGCAGAGCCTCCAGGTAGGCTAGCAGGCAGGTAGCAGGTGAGCGCTCCTAGGTGAGCAGGCAAGAGTCTCTGGACAGGCAGGTGGTCACGGCAAGTGACGGCGGAGCCTCCAGGTAGGCTAGCAGGCAGGTAGCAGATGAGCGCTCCCAGGTGAGCAGACAAGAGTCTCTGGACAGGCAGGTGGTAACGGCAAGTGACGGCAGAGCCTCCAGGTAGGCTAGCAGGCAGGTAGCAGATGAGCGCTCCCAGGTGAGCAGACAAGAGTCTCTGGACAGGCAGGTGGTCACGGCAAGTGACGGCGGAGCCTCCAGGTAGGCTAGCGGGCAGGTAGCAGATGGGCGCTCCCAGGTGAGCGGGCAGGCTGGTCCATAGACAGACTGACAGGTGTCGGAAGGCAGACCGTCGGACCGCAGGCTTGCAAGCAGGTAAACGGATATCTGGCAGGTATCAAGCAGGAATCTGGCAGGTGACTGGCAGGTAACAGGCAGGAATCTGGCAGGTGACTGGCAGGTAACTGGAAACGGGACCTGAGGGCTGAAGCAGAGTGATAGGCTATGCAACAACATTGATCGGGCACCTCCATTTTGGAGGAGGTGCCTTATATATGGAGAGGTCCTCCGGCCATAGGCCGGGGACTCCTTAGGACGGCGCGCGCGGCCCCTTTAAGAGAGGGGGAGCGCGTGCGCCCTAAGCACCGTGGCCGGGAAGCAGCGCGCGCTGCCAGCAGAGCGGGAGGAAGACACCGGGCACAGAGCGGAGAGGTGAGGGGAACAGCGTCCCTGCCTAGCAGGAGGCTGGGACGCCGATGCTACATAGATCTAAATACGTTTGGTGGCAAGGCAGGGAAAATGCTAGCTAACCTGGCAAGGGGACATAGACCCCTGACATTAATCCCTAGCCTGAATAAGAGAACAGGAGGCACCACCTCGGATCCTGGGGAGATAAGCAAGATTCTGGGCAATTACTATAGAAATCTATATGATACAGTGACGCTCACAGCCCTCCCTGGGAAATGGGGTTACTCGGAGCCGGATCAGTGTGGGTGTCTCGGGGTTGCAGTCATTGCCCGGACCCGGTCCGTGCCCAGGGCGGTCACATAAAAGATTTAATGGGCTTTCAGGGTTGAGTGGTAATTTTCCGACTACGCCACCTACGGTTTCCGGTGATGGACACCAGCGCTGTTTCAGTCCACTGAGGCCGGTGTTACAGACAGCTAAGATGGGACGGCTCCCCGCAGGCGGAGCAGGCCTCAGGGCAGTGTGAGGAAGGATAGTGGGTGCAGTGCCACGCAGGAAATAACAGGCTGAAGAGAGGTGTGAAGTCATCCAGGGTTTTTACTCACATTAAGATGAACTTTAGCCGCAAAGCTTCCCTCTGCTCCTCGCGGCGTGCTGTGGCCAGCAGGAAGGGGGTTTAGCACTTTCCAGGTAGATCAGGAGCACCTATCGAGACCCCTCTGGTGTGTGTTCCTCTCCTTGGTGAGTTCTCCCGCTAAGTCTTCTCCTGACTGTATGTGTGGTTAGAACTAGGTATAAGGCCAGGTCCTGGATAAATGCAGGTAGAGAGGTACAGGTGGTGTATTCCGCTCCGTCCGTATCCCTCCTGGGATCCACTCAGCCTCCGGGCTTTTCTGACTGAGACGTGAAGTAGCAAAGTCAGATATCAGGGGCCGGTCACCCCTCTTGCAGCAGGAGTCCCTCTGACTAGGTCAGAATAAAGAAATACAGGTGGCGTATGCCGCTCCGTCCGTATCCCCCAGGGATCCTTTTGCCTGTGGAGCTTGTCTCCTCTACTCCCCTCCAGGCCTTCTTAGGTAGGGACCTTGACCGGATAGAGGCAGTGGTTAACTCTGACCCGCTCCTCGCCTCAAGGCCAGAGAACGAGGACCGTGTATCTTCAATAGGCTGCAGGTTCTAACAGAAGGCCACAATCAGTGGTGAAGATCACAATCAAAGAACCTTGAACCTAAGATGGCTGTAGATTAAATATGAATCAATAAGTGTAACCTAAAAGTGTGTTCTCCACCCTCACCCACTACATGGTTCCCCCTATCTTTGGTTCCCCCCCATCTCCTATATCCCGGGCCGGGGCAGCACCCTGGTGCATTTAGGCCCCCTACAGGACGGGAGTGGTGTAGTGTTGAGTGATGAAGTGGTGTCCTGAGAGATGCTCCATCCTTACCTGAAAGACGAGATACCACACCTCAAACTGAGGTGCAGTACCCCTGTGGCGACTGAACCCTCAGGGGCGCCACATTCCCCCCTGGTGAAACACAGCACGTCCGCGGGCTGCAATAGAGTAAAAAGTGGTACAGACATTTCAAATTTTTGCATAACAATAACAATCTTCCCTTTATGGAAGGTAAGGACACTTTAAACGTGGCATGATATATATATAAATATAATATAGTATAAATGTAAAAAAACAGTAAAGAGACATTATGCATGTAGACAGATCAATAGAAAACATTGTAGAAAAGTGTTAGTTCAGCAGCATGAGGGACCTGTCCCAAACCCTCAATGTAGGCCCTGGGGTGGCTGCAGGGCATGGAGATCATGAGTTGGACCTCCAGGAGAGCCACTCCAGACAGGTTTCGCTTCTGAGGTCTGATGTAGAAGTAGAAGCGGTTTTGCATAAAACCAATAGGGAGCACCTAAATAGATGCATAACTATTTACAGTACAGAGTCTGTCTACTGCCAGTGTCCGCAGGAACAAATGTCTCTTCCAATTTAAATCCGGGTTTATCAAAAAGGAAAACCAAAAACAGTTCACTCAACTGTTCTCACAACAGGGAGTTGCATCTCCCAGGGCTGCTCAGAAGCGGTATCCCCGCTTGGGAAAAGGCTTTTTTTCTGCCAACTGAACCTGACCGGTCCTCTGTGGGCAGGTGCGTGGGGGCATCCCCTTTAAACACCCTATGGACGTCCAGGGCGTACCACCCCCGCTCCCCGTGGTGGCGCGGGTGTAGGACACCAAGTCGCCCGGGTAGAGGTTCCGGTCAGGGTGGCCTTGCTCCAGCCGCGGCTCGACGTCCCGCCGATTCACAAAGATGTCTCGGTGGAACTGGGGGCTGCGAATGAAGCCCCATCCGGCCTCCTGGTGGAATCGGACAATTAGGCCTTCCTCCCGGGGGCTTGGATGGGTGGCCTCTGCCTGGCGGGCCCGCGACTTTGCGACCTTGCTTCTCACCTCCAGGCGCTCGCAGCGGACCTCCTTCTGGCGTCGCTCCTTGTCAAATTGGAGGAGCTGCTCTCGGCACGTCTCCTCCCTCCTCTGCGCTTCAGCCCGGGTCTCCTGGGGGAAGCTCATCAGGCCGCCCCCCTGGTTGTCCCAGACATACTCATCTGCCGGCGGGCAGGTGACTGGAGGTGCTGGGAGCGGCAATAGCGGAGGCTGCTGTGGACCCTCTAGTAATGTGGACCAGTCCGGGTTGGGGCAGGTGGATTCCCATTAAAACTCAGGACTCTCTGGGCCAGGAGCCGGGAGGCATAGCAGGTCTCCGGTGACGGCGGTGGCTTGGGCCTCAGCCTCCAGAGCCGATAGCTGCTCCCAGATGATGGCGCTCGGGGACAGGGGTGCCGGCAAGACACTTAGGAGCGGTACAGTGCGTCCCGCGACCGGGCTAAGGCTTTCCGCCTTACCCGCTCCTGGGTTACGCACGGCCTCCTGGGTTTCCTCCGCCTGGGCTGCGGCCTCCACTCCGCCTGGGCTGCGGCCTCCACGGACCGACATGAGGAGCTCTGGCGGCGGGCCTGGATCCATTGCAGCACCGTCTTTCTCTACTCTGCGGCGACCAATCGCTGGGCGTCCTCGACCCTCCGGGTCAAGTCCGGGGTTTCTCCTCTGAGGAACTCGGCCTCCTCCGGGGTCAAGCATATTCCTTTCATGCCGAGGAAGGTGGCAGCTCGTGGAACAGCATCGAAGGCCTTGGAGGACTTCTCTTCTGCTGCGTCCATCTTGGTTGCAAGGTGCGGTCTCTCTCTACTCCTTCTTTTTGGGCGGTTCCAAGGCGGCTGGCTGACCCGGACCCGGTCCGTGCCCAGGGCAGTCACATAAAAGATTTAATGAGCTTTCAGGGTTGAGTGGTAATTTTCCGACTACGCCACCTACGGTTTCCGGTGATGGACACCAGCGCTGTTTCAGTCCACTGAGGCCGATGTTACGGACAGCTAAGATGGGACGGCTCCCCGCAGGCGGAGCAGGCCTCAGGGCAGTGTGAGGAAGGATGGTGGGTGCAGTGGCGCGCAGGAAATAACAGGCTGAAGAGAGGTGTGAAGTCATCCAGGGTTTTTATTCACATTAAGATGAACTTTAGCCGCAAAGCTTCCCTCTGCTCCTCGCGGAGTGCTGCGGCCACCAGGAAGGGGGTCCAGCACTTTCCAGGTAGATCAGGAGCACCTATCGAGACCCCTCTAGTGTGTGTTCCTCTCCTTGGTGAGTTCTCCCACTAAGTCTTCTCCTGACTGTATGTGTGGTTAGAACTAGAGATGAGCGTTGTTCGACTCGAACTGTTCGCCAATCTCAAATTCGAGCTGTTTTGGGCGGTGTTCGAGCCGTTCGGCGAACACTAACGATTTGAAAAAAATTCGGCTGTTCGAGGTTATGTTCGATAACTGTTCGTGCACCAAAATCATAACTGGATTTTTTCTCAGTAATGATGAAAATTAATGTTAGTACGCAGTTTGAGTGTACAGCGGGGCGCGGGGAGGGGCAGGGGATGAATCTCTGCAGGAATAATGAAGATCTCCATTTTTTTTTCTCTTTCCCGCATTTACAGTGGGGAGGTGCAATCTGTCAGCCTATCAGCAGCGCACACACGGAGCGAAGTGCTTTTTTTCACACAAGCAAGGGCATGTGTCATTGGCAGTGTATGTCACATGTCCTTGCCCTATAAGACCCAGCCATTTTTCCCGTCGCCACCATTTTCTCACTGCTGCAGCTGCGTGTTAGACGGCACCGCTGTTGCTGTGTGCGCTATACCTTGTTAATTTCAAGCCAATTTTCGCACAAATCTACAGATAGCTTGGGAGTAGGGAATAGTTGTGATTGCAGTCCTTTTAAGGACTAGGTTACAGCATTTCCTACGACTTTTATCAGGCAGGTCTGTGATCTTAAATAGATAGGTTGGGAGTAAAGACTAATTGTAATTGCAGTCCTTTTCAGGACTAAGTTACATCAGTTCCTATCAGTTTTTGCCAGGCAGGTCTGTGCCAGTGCTGTGCAAGTTTTTTTCACAGTATTTGGCTAAATCTAGCAAAGCTAATCCTTTTTGGCCTATTGCAGAGTGTGTTAGTCAGTGGAGTAGCCTATCTGTGTTGCAAACTACACCACCTGTGTATAGAATACCAATTTTTTTACTGCACCTAGTGAAGTAAAACCTTTTGGGCATAGCATCATTCTATTAGTCCATCTATACTGACCTCCATCAGGTTGCAAATTGAATATAATTTTTTTCTGCATCTACCTCTGAAAAAATATTTGGGCTTCTAGCAGTGTGTGGGACTTGGTCTATTAGTCCATCTATACTGACCTCCATCAGGTTGCAAATTAAAAATAATTTTTTTCTTCATCTAGCTCTGAAAAAATATTTGGGCTTCTAGCAGTGTGTGGGACTTGTTCTATTAGTCCATCTATACTGACCTCCATCAGGTTGCAAATTGAATATAATTTTGTTCTGCATCTAGCTCTGAAAAAAATATTTGGGCTTCTAGCAGTGTGTGGGACCTGGTCTATTAGTCCATCTATACTGACCTCCATCAGGTTGCAAATTAAAAATATTTTTTTTCTTCATCTAGCTCTGAAAAAATATTTGGGCTTCTAGCAGTGTGTGGGACTTGTTCTATTAGTCCATCTATACTGACCTCCATCAGGTTGCAAATTGAATATAATTTTTTTCTGCATCTAGCTCTGAAAAAATATTTGGGCTTCTAGCAGTGTGTGGGACTTGGTCTATTAGTCCATCTATACTGACCTCCATCAGGTTGCAAATTAAAAATAATTTTTTTCTGCATCTAGCTCGGAAAAAATATTTGGGCTTCTAGCAGTGTGTGGGACTTGTTCTATTAGTCCATCTATACTAACCTCCACCAGGTTGCAAATTGAATATAATGTTTTTCTGCATCTAGCTCTGAAAAAATATTTGGGCTTCTAGCAGTGTGTGGGACTTGGTCTATTAGTCCATCTATACTGACCTCCATCAGGTTGCAAATTAAAAATAATTTTTTTCTTCATCTAGCTCTGAAAAAATATTTGGGCTTCTAGCAGTGTGTGGGACTTGGTCTATTAGTCCATCTATACTGACCTCCATCAGGTTGCAAATTCAATATGATTTTTTTCTGCATCTAGCTCTGAAAAAATATTTGGGCTTCTAGCAGTGAGTGGGACTTGGTCTATTAGTCCATCTATACTGACCTCCATCAGGTTGCAAATTGAATATAATTTTTTTCTGCATCTAGCTCTGTAAAAATATTTGGGCTTCTAGCAGTGTGTGGGACTTGGTCTATTAGTCCATCTATACTGACCTCCATCAGGTTGCAAATTAAAAATAATTTTTTTCTTCATCTAGCTCTGAAAAAATATTTGGGCTTCTAGCAGTGTGTGGGACTTGGTCTATTAGTCCATCTATACTGACCTCCATCAGGTTGCAAATTGAATATAATTTTTTTCTGCATCTAACCCAGCCAATAATTTTGGCCTAATACCACAGTTTGGCCACTCAGCTCTGCTCGGTTCCCATCCATTGTTTGTTTTTTTGTGCAAACAACTCCAGAGTTGTGAATTAGTTAACCACCAAAATGAGTGGAAAAAGGCCTGCTGCTGGTGGAAAGGGGAATAGGCGTGTTGGGAAGGGGAAAAAAGGTTGTGTCCGTGGGGTAGGTGTTAAAGCAACAGTAACATCTGCAGAAGAAAGACCATCTTCCAGCCAAACTAAAATGTCTACTTCTTTTAGCGGACAATGTGATAAGATCCCTTTCTTACGGCCAAGCCAATCGCTACAAATTCCAGATGAGGCACAAAAACAGCAGGTGCTTCAACGGATATCAAGTGCTCCTTTAAGTGGGCTCTCCTCCACATCAACTTCAACATCACAAATACTCCAGTCCTCAAAGGTGTCACCCCAATCGCACTTGCTTCCTCACAGCTCCCAAATCTCCAGCTGCCCGTCTGAGTATGAGGTAGAACAGATGGTTGAGTCTGCAGAGATGTTTACTCATACTATAGCCTGGGAATCAGAGGTCGGCTCCAGCGCTTCTGTGAATCCAGACGAGGAAATGATCTGCACTGATGCAAAGAATGTTTATGAGTCGGATCCAGGACCAGACGCTGAAGGTTCTGACCATAATGTAGACGCTCATTCCCAAACTGTAACTCCTGTTGGTGGAGACAATGAGGAAGACGATGATGAGACTCAAATACCTGATTGGAGCGACAACTTTAGTTTTTTGTCAGGGCAGGAACAGGTTGGCTCTGAGGACGACGGGTGTGATAACGCACAGGGTGATGATGATGAGGTTGGAGATCCCACTTACTGTCAACCCACAGTCAGCCAAGAGATGAGGTCAGCAGAGGAGGTGGAGGAGAATGCTAGTGACGACGAGGTCAGGTTGCGCCTTCCTGGACAGAGACGTAGTACTGGAAGCACGTCAACAACTGCATCCTCAAACACAACTCTGCCTCTCACCACAAGTCGTGGTGGCTCTTCAGGTCGCATGGGTGCTAAGCCTTGCATAGCCTGGGCATTTTTTCAGATCGATAAAGATGACCCAACTCGTGTTATCTGTAACATTTGCCAGCAAAAGCTAAGTAGAGGCCAAAAAATACATAGTTTGAGTACTTCATGCATGAACTGGCACATGGACATGAAGCATAAGTTGCAGTGGGAAGCTCACTGTGCTATAATGCGGCCTAGCCGGCCGGGCCAACCACCGTCTGCCATATCTTGTGCATCCGTGGCCTCTTCATCCTCTGTGACTGGGGGGACAGCAGTCACACCTGTTTTGGGACGCAGACATGCCACCTCTTTACCCGCAACAGCCAGCGTGATTGGCAGGTCATCATTTTCTTTGGAGGTGGTAACACCAGCTGGTGTTGAGCGCTGTCCGACATCGATAGCACCACCTTTGGATCAAGGCAACCTAACATGTCCGCCTGCATCCTCCTCACAGACCGGCAGTTTGCCGGGGACACCCTTATCAACCCCGTCTAAGCACAATAGCCAGCCCTCGGTCCCTCAGATGTGGACAAGTAAAAGACCATTTCCTCCTAGCCATAAGAAAGCTAAGAGGTTGAATTTCACCATCTGCAAGCTCTTGGCTACAGAAATGCTGCCTTTCCGCCTGGTGGACACAGAGGATTTTCGAGACCTTATGTCCGTCGCAGTGCCCCAGTACCAGATGCCCAGTCAACACTACTTCTCAAAGAAAGGTGTGCCTGCGCTCCACCAGCATGTCGCACACAACATCACCGCTTCTTTGAGAAACTCTGTGTGTGACAGGGTGCATTTCACCACAGACACTTGGACGAGTAGGCATGGATAGGGGCGTTACATGTCGCTGACTGGGCACTGGGTAACTATTGTGACAGCAGGACAAGGGGCTGCTGTCCAAGTCTTGCCGTCCCCACGAGTTGTGCGTCAATCCTCTTTATCTCAAAGTTCCTCCACTGCTTCTGCCTCCTCAACCTCCTCTCGGTCCTCCACCTGCACCCAAAGCCTGTCTGGTCATGCCACAAGCTTTCTAACTGCGCAGAAGGGATCCTGCACACCTCCTTGCTATGCTGGCAGCAGGGCTCAACGTCATCAGGCGGTTTTTACTTTGAAATGTCTGGGAAATGTGAGTCACACAGCTGAGGAGATGTGGTCAGCTCTGGAGAACCAATTTCATTAATGGTTGTCTCCACTGGACCTGAAACCAGGGAAGGCCGTGTGCGACAATGCTGCAAACCTGGGTGCGGCCCTTCGCTGGGGCAATGTCACACACGTGCCTTGTATGGCTAACGTGTTGAACCTGGTTGTCTAGCAATTTTTAGCCCACTATCCCGGACTAGATGGCCTTCTGCAAAGGGCACGGTCGCTGTGTGCTCACTTCCGCCGTTCGCATCCCGCAACTCAGCGACTTACATCTCTACAGAAGTCGTTGGGCCTGCCACTTCACCGGCTAAAATGCGATGTGCCTACCCGGTGGAATTCAACTCTGCACATGTTGCAGCGACTGTGGCAGCACCGACAAGCCCTGGTGCAATACGTTCTGACGTATAGCCTGGGCCAACGAGATCCAGAGGTGGGGCAAATCACGCTGGAGGAGTGGTCTCAGATCAGGGACCTATGCACCCTTCTGCACAGTTTTGAAATGGCGACGAAGATGTTTAGTGGTGACGATGCCATTATCAGCATGACTATTCCGGTGATTTACATGCTGGAGCACATGTTAAACAGAATTCGGAGTCAGGTGGTGACACAAGAGGAGGTGGAGGAAGTAGAGGAGGAGGAGTTGTATGCGGAAGGGCTAACATCTGCAAGGTCCAGACGGTCGGCAGCACCAAGGCGGCAGGCATGTGAGGGTGGGGGAGATGGTTTTACCAGGGCGCATGGTAGCAGCCAAACTAGTGAGGAAGGTGCAGGAGCCCAGGAAGAAGTGGAGGACGAACTGATGGAAGACTCATCAGATGAGGGAGACCTTGATCACATTTCTGTTGTGCGAGGTTGGGGGGAGAGGACAGAGGAAGGAAGCAAGATTGTTACCTCGCCACCAACACAACAGGGACTTGGTGCTCCTGGATGTGCAAGACACATGAGTGCCTTCTTGCTGCACTACCTGCAACATGACCCTCGAATTGTGAGAATTAGAAATAATCCTGACTACTGGGTTGCCACACTGTTAGATCCCCGGTACAAGAGTAAATTTGCAGAAATTATTCCTGCCATAGAAAGGGATGCACGCATGCAGGAGTATCAGCAGAGACTGTTGCAGAATCTTACATGTGCTTTTCCACAAAACACCAGTGGTGCACGTAGTGAATCTCACAGTTCCAACTTGCCAACCGTGGAACCGTCGAGTGTTCAGCACTCAAACCGTAACAGAAACACAGTATCTGCTGGTAACATCAATTTTGCGGAATCATTTCACCACTTTTTTAGCCCATCCTTTGCAAGGCCACAGGAGAAAAGAAGTCTGACACATAGTCAACGCCTAGAGACGATGGTACAGGAGTATCTCCAAGTAAACATTGAAGCCATGACTGTGTCACTGGACCCTTGCTCTTTTTGGGCTTCCAATCTGGATAAATGGCCGGAGCTAGCCACTTACACCTTGGAGATCTTGTCATGCCCCGCAGCCAGCGTTCTGTCTGAATGTGTGTTCAGCGCTGCTGGTGGTGTGCTGACAGATAAGCGCACGCGGCTCTCCACTGATAATGTAGACAGACTCACGTTCATAAAGATGAACAAATCATGGATCGGAAATGACTTTTCTACCCTTGTGTCATGCTGGGGAGAGTAAAAGCTTGATGATTGGTTAAAATCACCTCACCAATCATGTTTATCTGTATCTTGGCTGGAAAATAATTTGGTCTTTGTAGCAGTGTGCAGCACTGATTCTAATAGGCCATCTATACTAAGCTCCACCAGATTTAAAATTTCTAATCATGTTTATCTGTATCTTGGCTAGAAAATAATTTGGGCTTTGTAGCAGTGTGCAGTACTGATTCTATTAGGCCATCTATACTAAGCTCCACCAGATTTAAAATTACTAATCATGTTTATCTGTATCTTGGCTGGAAAATAATTTGGGCTTTGTAGCAGTGTGCAGTACTGATTCTATTAGGCCATCTATACTAAGCTCCACCAGATTTAAAATTACTAATCATGGTTATCTTTATCTTGGCTGGAAAATAATTTGGGCTTTGTAGCAGTGTGCAGTACTGATTCTATTAGGCCATCTATACTAAGATCCACCAGATTTAAAATTACTAATCATGTTTATCTGTATCTTGGCTGGAAAATAATTTGGGCTTTGTAGCAGTGTGCAGTACTGATTCTATTAGGCCATCTATACTAAGCTCCACCAGATTTAAAATTACTAATCATGTTTATCTGTATCTTGGCTGGAAAATAATTTGGGCTTTGTAGCTGTTAGAACTCTCCTGTTAGGTTTTTTTTTAGTTTGCTGGCCACATGACCATTTTTGCCTATTTAATCTGGCTCCGCCCTCCTGGTCTTGCTGGACTTCATTGTATTTACTACTCTTGAGCTAGCTTGGTGCTCTGTTGCCGTTCTCTGTTAGTTTTGCTAGGTCTTCTGACCTCTATGCTTTTTGTTGTGTGTTTGTCTTTGACTGCTACTATTTCTGCTAGGAGGTGTCCAACTTTCCCAGTCCCTAGTTCTTGTAGGGATCCCTCCCTCACATCTATAGGTCTTCGTACAGACTAGCCGAGGACTTTAGCGGGTCTGATCGCAGGATCAGGTTCCCCGTTACATCGTAGGAATCTAGTTTAGTTCTATTGTAGGGACAGATCTCCTGTCTTTCCTTAGTCCCTGTAACAGATCATAACAGTAAGTCCAGCCATAAAAGAAAAAAAAAAATTTCTCTAAGGAAAGACCTCCAGTTTTCCATCATGGTCTCGGTTCAAGATTTGGCTCAACGCTTGCAGGGACTCTCTCTGGAGGTGGCCGAGCTCCAACAACACGTGAGTAGCTGTTCTGGAGCGCATTTTGTGGAACCAAAGGTACGTCTGCCTGATCTATTTTTTGGCGAACAACAAGATTTTTTTTCTTTTAAAAATGCTTGTTTATTGTATTTTCGTTTGAGACCCGGATCCTCTGGTGATGAATCACAGCGCATAGGGTTCATAATGTCACTTTTGCGCAAAGATCCTCAGGGATGAGCCTTCTCTCTCCAACCTAGTGATCCGTGCTTTAGATCAGTAGATAGTATTTTTTCTGCTTTGGGTTTGCTGTATGATGATCCTGATCGTGTCTCATCTGCTGAGTCTGAATTGAGACGTTTGAGGCAGGGATCAGGTAATGTGGAAAAATATTGTTCTCACTTCCGTCGGTGGTCTGCCCAGGTGGGGTGGAGCGATTCAGCTTTGAAAAGCTTGTTTCTTGCAGGGATAGGTGAAAGGGTTAAGGATTTAGTGATTGCTTATCCCACACCTGGAAACTTGCAGGAGGCAATGTAATTAGCTATACGGGTGGACAGGAGACTGCGTGCAAGGGTTAATGAGAGCAAATCCTCTGCTATGTCAGCTCCGAGTCCTGAGAGGGTCTGTGCTGACAATGGAGAGCCGATGGAGATGGGGGCGATGACACCCCGCTCTCAGGAAAAAGACCGCAGGCTTTCTGAAGGCTTGTGCTTCTATTGCGGAAATTCTGGTCATTTTATTAAGAACTGTGTGCTTCGTATGAAGAAAGAAAAAAAAATGGTCAGTTATGCCCGTATTGCCTGTTTAAATTCTAAGGGAGTATTCCTATCTGCCACTACTGCAGAGGATGAATTAATTGAATTTCGGGTATTTGAGGATTGTGGTTCTACTCTGAATGTGATTGATGGGGGATTCTTGGAAAAACTTAGATTAGGACTTAAAACTTTGTCATCCCCTATTACTGTGGTTTCTGTTGATGGCTCTCCCTTGAAGAGTGTTACTCATAAGGTCTGTGAATTCCCCCTCACTATTAATGGTATTCACCAAGAAAATTTGGATTTGGTGGTATTGGATAATTTGCCTTCTCCAGTAATATTGGGGTTACCCTGGTTAAAATTGCACAATCCTGTACTGGATTGGTCTACCAATGAAATTAAGTCCTGGAGCCCTAAGTGTTATGACAAGTGTTGTAACGGACGTATTGCTGCGGTGTAAAAAGGGGAATTACCTGTACCTATTCACGATTTTTGGAGAGTTTTTTCTGAGGAGGAGTCACAAATTTTGCCTCCCCATAGAGACTATGATTGTACCATTGAATTTGTCCCTGGAGCGACTCTTCCTAAAAGTCGTTTATTTAATCTTACTATTCCTGAGAGAAAGGCTTTGGAGGAATACATACAGACAAGCTTGGCCGCCGGTCACATTAGGCCTTCCAAGTCTCCTATGGTTGTTGGATTTTTTTTTGTAAAAAAAAAAGATGGCGGTTTACGTCCTTGTCTGGACTTTCGTGAGATTAATAAAATTACTGTACGCAATCCTTACCCACTGCCATTGATTCCTGATTTATTTAACCAGTTAGTGGGGGCCAAGTGGTTCTCTAAAATTGATCTCCGGGGGGCATACAATTTGTTGCGCATGAAGGAGGGTGATGAATGGAAGACTGCTTTTAACACTCCTGTCGGTCATTTTGAGAATCTGGTTATGCCTTTTGGACTTACCAATACTCCAGCATTTTTTCAGAATCTTATTAATGACATCCTTAGACCTTTAATCGGAAAAATGTGGTTGTGTATTTGGATGACATTCTGATTTATTCGCCTGATCTGGAGTCTCATTGGCGGAGCGTACGTGAGGTATTACAGTTATTAATGGACAATTCGCTTTTTGCTAAGCTGGAGAAATGTGAGTTCGCTGTACAGAGAATTAGTTTTTTGGGCTACATTATCTCCAGGGAAGGTTTTGAGATGGACCCGGTTAAAGTTCAAGCTGTGCAGGAATGGCCTAGGCCTATTGGTTTGAAATCGATACAGAGGTTTTTGGGTTTCGCCAATTATAACAGAAAATTCATAAAAATTTTTTCTATTATTGTCAAACCGCTGACCGATCTCACCAGGAAAGGTGCTAATGCGGTTCAGTGGACTTCTGAGGCTATTGAAGCTTTTGTGTTTCTAAAGGAGAGGTTCACCTCTGCTCCCATCCTTATGCAGCCTGATGTGACTAAGCCATTTTTGGTTGAGGTTGATGTTTCTTCGGTGGGGGTCGGTGCGGTGTTGTCTCAGGAAATCAAGGATGGAGTACATCCCTGTGCCTTTTTTTCAAAAAAAATTTCTGAGACTGAACTTAATTACGATATTGGTAATCGGGAATTGCTGGCGATTAAACTCGCATTTGAACACTGGCGTCACCTCTTGGAAGGTGCTGAATTTCCCATTCAGGTTTTCACTGATCATAAAAATCTGATCTATCTTGATGCTGCCAAGCGCTTGAATGCCCGTCAGGCTAGGTGGGCACTTTTTTTCTCGCGGTTTAATTTTTCCGTTACTTACATCCCGGGTACCAAGAATGTTAAAGCGGATGCTTTGTCTCGCAGCTTTTATCCCATGGTCAGTGTTGAGGAGGAAGAGGAGAGCATTTTACAAGAAGGTGTTGTGATTGCTGCTTTGGACTCCGTTTTGGAGGATGAGATTCTTAAAGCTCAGGAGAATGCCCCATCTAACACTCCCCATGGGAGGTTGTTTGTGCCTAGGACCTTTAGGAGAGATTTGTTTGTTGAGTGTCATGAGTCTCGGTTGGCAGGTCATCCAGGAATTTCTGAGACCAAGAGACTTGTGGGTCGCAGTTTTTGGTGGCCTGGATGGCAGAAGGAAGTCATTAAGTGGGTGTGCCAATGTACTGTGTGTGCTAGATCCAAGTCTTCGCATGCTCCTGCTGCGGGGTTGCTTTGCCCTCTGGAGGTTCCTAGTGCACCTTGGACACATCTGGCTATGGACTTTATTACTGACCTTCCCCCCTCTGAAAGTTTCACGGTCATCTGGGTGGTCGTGGACCATTTTAGCAAGATGTGTCACTTGGTTCCCTTCATCAAACTGCCTTGCGCTAAGACACTCGCTAAGGCCTTTGTCAAGGAAATTGTCAGACTACATGGTGTTCCTACTGACATTGTTTCTGATAGGGGACCTCAGTTCGTGGCTCGTTTTTGGCGTGCCTTTTGTGACAGGTTGGGAGTTCATTTGTCGTTTTCATCTGGATATCATCCTGAGTCTAATGGCCAGACAGAAAGGAAGAACCAGGATGTTGAGCAGTTCTTGCGTTGTTTTGTGGCAGACAATCAAGAGGGGTGGTCTGAGTTTCTGCCACTTGCTGAATTTGCTCTTAACAACCATACATCCTCTTCTGCTGGGTGTACGCCTTTTTTTTGTTGTTCTGGGAGACATCCGTCTTTTGGGTCATTCTCCAAATTGGTTTCGGCTGTGCCTGAGGAGGAGAGTTTTTCCGGCAATTTGGAGAGAGTTTGGATGGATGTGCGTGGTAATCTTCAGGAGGCTAACAAAAAATCTAAGAGGTTCTTTTGATAGGAAACTGCAAGAGGTTTTGTTTGCTGTTGGTGACATGGTTTGGTTGTCCTCTAAGAATCTGCGACTGAGGATTCCTTCGAAAAAATTGGGTCCCAAGTTCGTAGGGCCCTTTAAGGTGCTTCAGATAGTTAACCAATCTGCTGTTAGGTTGGAGGTTCCTACGTCCTGGAAGATTAACCCGGTGTTTCATGTTTCTCTGTTGAAAAAAGCTGATGTGTCGGATAGTGACGCCTCTGCCACTGTTCCTCCGGTGGTGGAGGTCGGGGAATATGAAATTTCCCGCATCCTAAATTCTAGACGGTATAGAGGGAGTTTGCAGTATCTCGTCGCTTGGAAGGGTTTCGGACCTGAGGATAACTCATGGGTGAGGGCGGATGATGTTTCTGCTTCCAGACTTGTCAGAGCTTTTCACAGGAGGTTTCCTGGTAAGCCTGGGCCTAGGGGATCCGGAGGATCCTCTTAGAAGAGGGGGTACTATTAGAACTCTCCTGTTAGGTTTTTATTTAGTTTGCTGGTCACATGACCATTTTTGCCTATTTAATCCGGCTCCGCCCTCCTGGTCTTGCTGGACTTCATTGTATTTACTACTCTTGAGCTAGCTTGGTGCTCTGTTGCCGGTCTCTGTTAGTTTTGCTAGGTCTTCTGACCTCTATGCTTTTTGTTGTGTGTTTGTCTTTGACTGCTACTATTTCTGCTAGGAGGTGTCCAAATTTCCCAGTCCTTAGTTCTTGTAGGGATCCCTCCCTCACATCTATAGGTCTTCGTACAGACTAGCCGAGGACTTTAGCGGGTCTGATCGCAGGATCAGGTTCCCCGTTACATCGTAGGAATCTAGTTTAGTTCTATTGTAGGGACAGTACTCCTGTCTTTCCTTAGTCCCTGTAGCAGATCATAACAGTAGCAGTGTGCAGCACTGATTCTATTAGGCCATCTATACTAAGCTCCACCAGATTTAAAATTACTAATCATGTTTATCTGTATCTTGGCTGGAAAGTAATTTGGGCTTTGTAGCAGTGTGCAGTACTGATTCTATTAGGCCATCTATACTAAGCTCCACCAGATTTAAAATTAATAATAATTTTTAGCTGCATCTAGCCCGGAAAATAATTTTGGGGCTCCGAGATGCGCAAGACACATAAGTGCCTTCTTGCTGCACTACCTGCAAAATGACCCTCAGATTGTCAGAATTCGAAGTAATCCTGACTACTGGGTTGCCACACTCTTAGATCCCCCACACTCTTCGATCAACCTTTTCATTTTAATAAAGACCAAAAAAATGGTCATATTTGAAATTATAAGCATTAGCAGGTTATTAGAAACTGAAATCAAACAGTTTTCAACTCAAAACTTTATTCTAGGTGATGCTACATTTGCACATAGGACCCCTTGTTTGAAAGGAGCTTCTGAACTCTCTCGTCCATTGAATTTGTCCGGTTTTGGATGGTTTCTGCTTCAATTGTTTTGCATGAGGACAGAATACCCTCCCAGAGCTGTTGCTTAGATGTGAACTGCCTCCCGCCATCATAGACACTCCTTTTGATGATGCTCCAGAGGTTCTGAATGGGGTAGAGGTCAGGGGAGCATGGGGGTCACACCATAAGTTTGTCCCCTTTTATGCCCATATCAGCCAGAGATGCTTGTGTGAAGTGGATAGAGAAGGTCGACAGGATGGCGTACGCACAGCTGCAAACCTCTGAAGGACCCTGCATCTTGTTGTTCGGGGGACGTTGGAGGCACTAGCAGCTTCAAAAACTTGTCTGCTGCTATGACAAGGCTTTTTTGCCGCTGCTCTTTTAACCTGACGTAATTGCCTGTAGGAAAGAGTCCTCAATTTGCCCTTATCAGCACGCACACGTGTGTACTGTGAATCAGCTACATACTTCTTGATTGCCAAGACACTTCATCCTGATCATCGCACAATGTTGATTGTAGTCATGCCTTGACCTAAACACTCCACAATTTGTTGCTTCTCAGCAGCCGACACATCCTTTTTCTTTCCCATTTTGGCAGAAAATGTAGGCTGCTTAATAATGTGGGACAGCCTTCTTAAGTAGTCTTGCCTTTCATTGGACACACCTGCCCAACTAATTAGCACAGGTGTCTGCAATTGCTTACAGTGATATAAAGAGCCCTGACACACATCGACATCACCATCAATGAGTTTAACTAACAAACAAACAAATTCTTCCCTTATCTCTCCTAAACACTTTTTGCATAATAATTTGGAACACAGTGTACATGTGCTTTTCCACAAAACACCAGTGGTTCACGTAGTGAATCTTACAGTTCTAACTTGCCAACCGTGGTCTGTATGGAGTTGTTCAATAAAGGGCCCAAAATTAAGATAACATAGACGGGAGAGGTCTCTATGAATAGGAATTCCTAAGTATTTGATACCCTGTGAGGGCCAGGCAAAGGGAAAGTTGGACTGGATGGAATCCTGTATGGATTTGGGGAGGGAGACATCGAGGGCCTCAGACTTCGCTGCATTGATTTTAAAATTTGACCATTTAACAAAATGATCTATTTCAGCCATAACAGCAGGGATGGATATATGTGATTGAGTGATATATACTAGGACATCATCAGCAAATAGAGAGCACTTGTACTCGGTGCCTCCCACCTCAATCCACCTAATATTGGGGTTATGGCGAATTGATGAGAGCAGGTGCTCCGTCACTAGGATGTATAAGAGAGGGGACAGAGGACATCCCTGCCTTGTCCCATTGGTGATTATGAAAGGTGATGAAAATGTTCTGACGCGCCCCCTGGGCCTTGGGACACCCGGAGCCGGACCCTTTTTGGTGGATGCTGGTGGTTGTAGTCTCCGTGGCGGCGACCCGGTTCCGTGGCTCAGGGCGGTCAAACCAGTGGCGGAACTATTTATGTGGTTTTGATGTTTAAATGTCCGACTACGCCACCCGTGGATTGCGGTCAGAGTGAACCGCCGCTGCAGGGCAGACCGCTGAGGCTGGTGTTGTGGGTGCAGCAGAGCGTAGCATAACTCCCCACGGGAGGAGTATAGCCTCAGGGCAGTGTATGCGGAGGATGGGGGTGATGGTGCAGGGCAGCAGCAGTAACGACACGGAGTCAGCGATGCAGTCCAGGGCCTTTACTCACAGTTCTTATTATCCAGACCACTTCTGCAAGTAACGGCTGCCCATGTCGTACTGTGCTCACCAGGTGAGGGGCTCAGACAACTCCCAGATAACTTTGGAGCGCTTCACTGGACCCCCTTTGTGTGTCCTTTGTCTGGCCTTTCTTACCAACCCTTCTGTCCGGCTGCCTCGGGCCCCCTCTTGGTAAACTTGGCGCCAGTTTCCCTGACCCTATGTGGTGCCTTTCTAGCGGGTGTAGCGAGGGGCTGCGCCACATAAAATGTCACAGCCTCCGGTTTCTAGCTGAGGGTCGTTTCCCGCCTCCACTAGTTTTGGGGACCGGTATCCCCCTTTGGCCTGACCCCTCCACGCAGGTGGATTCGGGCGTGCGGTGGCGACTCACCCGTCCGCACCCCTGGGATCCCTTCGTTCCTCGTTCCTGGAGCCTTCTCCGCTCCTCTTCCTTCCTTCTCCCTCTTCCAGGCCTGGGCCTCTGTTACTAGGCCCGCCTCCGGAGCAGAGCTCATGAAGAGCCCCTGCTCCCTGTCACTTCTGCTCAGACTTCTCTGCACTGAACTAAGATGATGCCCACCTTTTATACTCCCTTCTCAATGCACCCAGGAACTGCTTCCTCCCTGCTCCTGCACTACAGGGTTCCTCTTCCTCAGTGTTCCCTCCCCCCACTCCAGCCAGGGACAGGGACTGTCGTGCCCATCTCAGGGGCATATTGGTCGCCCTGCCCCACGGCAATGTGGTGTAATGCATGCAGGTGTTGGGTCCTGATCCACAATCCATCCTTACCTGAGAGTGAGATATCACACCTCTGGGTAAGGTGCAATACCTCTGTAGCAACCGAGACCTCAGGGTGCTACAGTTCCATTTATCTTAAGCCTAGGTGACGTATGGCGATACAAGGCCGTGATTTTGGCTATTTTGGTTCCCTAGACCCCTACCCCAAGCTTTTTAAGAGAATAATATATGGCGTGCCAGGAGACTCTATGGAATGCTTTCTCAGCATCCAACGAGAGTATCTAATTACAAATTTTTAACTGCATCTATCCCAGGAAATACTTTGTGCCTAGTAGCAATGTCTGCTAGTCAGCGGATTATCCCGGCTGTTAAGCAAGCTACACCACCTGTAGTTTGGACACTTAATTTTTTCAAAGGAAATGCTTCGGGACCACGGGATACTCAGTGAAGAGCATCAGGAGGCACCCCAAGGCATAGGGGCTGGGACTGGCGGTAGGATGCCTTGCGGTGGACAGCCGAGCTCGATCCTTATAAAAGCTTTTTAACTGCAGCAGCTTTAGTGGACGCTACTGGAGCTGGAATTACGTGGCTGCTGGCATGAGACTTGACCTCCAATAGATCCTTGTAAAAGGATTTAAAGTGTATTCATTCAAATTAGAGAGACAATTTAAATTAAAAAGCTTAGAGCTGCCTCCACCACAGGGGGGCTCGCTCGACCCACCAGCGGACAGGCACCAGTATTGGGAGAGGGGGGCTGGCCGTCAGGGTCCACCGCGGCTCTGGCACAAACCCGGCGACACGGAGGTGGCACGGTCAGGAACGGACTGGCCGTGTCGGCTTCTCACTTTTTGGATTAGAAGGTCATGACATGCCTATATGTGAGTCTCCCCCTCCTTTTACTCCTCCTCCTCTTTTCTTTTCGCATGACTATATGTACTTGTCACTTTTCCATGTGTTAGTTATGTCTTCTGAGCAGTTTGTCAGCTTTTGGACACCTTTGAAGGTGTTTTCTATGTGTTTCTATGTGTTTTTGTTTGCCTGCCATTGGTTTTAACGGTGTTCGAAGGTGTTCGATGAACAGTTCGACGAACAGTTCGGCGAACACTACGGGGGTGGCTCAACACTTGTTAGAACTAGGTGTAAGGCCGGGTCCCTCTGGATAAACGCAGGTAGAGAGATACAGGTGGTGTATGCTGCTCCGTCCGTATCCCTCTTTGGATCCACTCAGCCTCCGGGCTTTTCTGACTAAGACGTGAAGTAACAAAGTCAGATATCGGGGGCTGGTCACCTCTCTTGCAGCAGTAGTCCCTCTGACTATGTCAGAATAAAGAAATACAGGTGGCGTATGCCGCTCCGTCCGTATCCCCCAGGGATCCTTTTGCCTGTGGTACTTGTCTCCTCTTCTCACCTCCAGGCCTTCTTAGGTAGGGACCTTGATCGGCTAGAGGCAGTGGTTAACTCTGACCCGCTCCTCGCCTCAAGGCCAGAGAACGAGGACCGTGTATCTTCAATAGGCTGCAGGTTCTAACAGAAGGCCACAATCAGCGGTGAAGATCACAATCAAAGAACCTTGAACCTAAGATGGCTGTAGATTAAATATGAATCAATAAGTGTAACCTAAAAGTGTGTTCTCCACCCTCACCCACTACATGGTTCCCCCTATCTTTGGTTCCCCCCATCTCCTCTATCCCGGGCCGGGGCAGCACCCTGGTACATTTAGGCCCCCTACAGGACGGGAGTGGTGTAGTGTTAAGTGATGAAGTGGTGTCCTGAGAGATGCTCCACCCTTACCTGGAAGAGGAGATACCACACATCAAACTGAGGTGCAGTACCCCTGTGGTGACTGAACCCTAAGGGGTGCCACAATACAAAACAAGAGAAAGGGGGAGGGGAATGGTTAAAGAAGACTCACATGCAAAGTTTTACTGAACAGGAACTAGAGCTTTTGAATGCAGAGATCTTGGTGGAAGAGGTTAAGACGGTGATTGGGGGATTGAGAAATGGCAAGGCCCCGGGACCTGACGGGTTTGTAGGAGAATTTTATAAGGCCCTAGGAGAACAAGTATCGCCGGTGCTGATGGCTTGGTTTAATGCAATAGTGGGAGGAGAGGCGTTACCTCAGTATGCCAATTTGGCCTACATCAAATTACTGCCAAAAAATGCCAAAGACTTAGGTGATCCCTCCAATTACCGACCGATATCGCTTATTAACCAAGACCTAAAAATGCTGTCAAAGATCATGGCTAGCAGTGGTTTTGCCTAGAATAATTACGCCCCACCAAGTCGGCTTCGTGAAGGGACGGTCCGCCGTAACAAATTAGGAAGGCCATGTTGATTATGGATATGGTGAGAGGGGGACAGATAGGGGGTCTTCCAGCCATGGTCACACTAGATGCTGAAAAAGCATTTGACAACATACAGTGGCCATGGCTGGAACAGGTACTGGATGGAATAGGTTTGAGAGGTGCTATGCGCACCTTCATTCAGGGTCTCTACTCCAACCCCCAGGCGAGAATATATACACCTGGGTTTCTATCGGCCATCTTCCCTCTGAAGAAAGGGACGCGTCAGGGATGCCCGCTATCGTCTCTGCTATTCAACCTGGCTATAGAACCGCTATCGAGAGTTCTAAATGGTAGGGACAGTTTTGAAGGTATACCGATAGGGTGTAGGGAGATAAAGTCGGCTCTGTTTGTCGACGATATTATCTTATTCATGAGAGATCCAAGAAAAGATCTAGGGAATACGCTATCTTTGATAGAGAAATTTGGAGATTTTGCAGGTTTTAAAATTAATAAAAAGAAATGCGAAATTCTACTGCTTAATGATGAAGGGAAAAAGGAGAGGCGAGCCGACATGTGTGGGATCCCAATAGCGAAAACATCCATTAAATATCTAGGGGTTCATCTGGGCCGCACCGCAGATACAATATACAACCTAAACTATTCGCCTCTAATATCCAAAATGGAGAAGCAATTGCAGGGCTGGAGTGGTCTGCCACTACCCTTGTTAGCAAGAAATCACTTAATTAAAATGATGTGCTTTCCAAGATTGCTATACCCCTTACAGACAATTCCTTTACTGCTTAAACGCAAAGATATTCGAAGATTACATAAAGCATTCTCATCTTCCTTGTGGAAGGGAAAAAAAGTTAGGATTAATTTGAACACTCTAATGCAAGCTCCTGAGCGGGGAGGACTAAATGTTATGATCTGCTACAGGGACTAAGGAAAGACAGGAGATCTGTCCCTACAATAGAACTAAACTAGATCCCTACGATGTAATGGGGAACCTGATCCTGCGATCAGACCCGCTAAAGTCCTCGGCTAGTCTGTACGAAGACCTATAGATGTGAGGGAGGGATCCCTACAAGAACTAGGGACTGGGATAAGTTGGACACCTCCTAGCAGAAATAGTAGCAGTCAAAGACAAACACACAACAAAAAGCATAGAGGTCAGAAGACCTAGCAAAACTAACAGAGAACGGCAACAGAGCACCAAGCTAGCTCAAGAGTAGTAAATACAATGAAGTCCAGCAAGGCCAGGAGGGCGGAACCGGATTAAATAGACAAAAATGGTCATGTGACCAGCAAACTAAAAAAAACCTAACAGGAGAGTTCTAACAGTACCCCCTCTTCTAAGAAGATCCTCCGGATCCCCTAGGCCCAGGCTTACCAGGAAACCTCCTGTGAAAAGCTCTGACAAGTCTGGAAGCAGAAACATCATCCGCCCTCACCCAAGAGTTATCCTCAGGTCCGAAACCCTTCCAAGCGACGAGATACTGCAAACTCCCTCTATACCGTCTAGAATTTAGGATGCGGGAAATTTCATATTCCCCGTCCTCCACCACCGGAGGAACAGTGGCAGAGGCATCACCATCTGACACATCAGCTTTTTTCAACAGAGAAACATGAAACACCGGGTTAATCTTCCAGGACGTAGGAACCTCCAACCTAACAGCAGATTGGTTAACTATCTGAAGCAGCTTAACGGGCCCTACGAACTTGGGACCCAATTTTTTCGAAGGAATCCTCAATCTCAGATTCTTAGAGGACAACCAAACCATGTCACCAACAGCAAACAAAACCTCTTGCCGTTTCCTATCAAAGTACCTCTTAGATTTTTTGTTAGCCTCCTGAAGATTACCACACACATCCGTCCAAACTCTCTCCAAATCACCGGAATAACTCTCCTTCTAAGGCACAGCCGAAACCAATTTGGAGAATGACCCAAAAGACGGATGTCTCCCAGAACAACAAAAAAAACGCGAACATTCAGCAGAAGAGGATGTATGGTTGTTAAGAGCAAATTCAGCAAGTGGCAGAAACTTAGACCACCCCTCTTGATTGTCTGCCACAAAACAACGCAAGAACTGCTCAACATCCTGGTTCTTCCTTTCTGTCTGGCCATTAGACTCAGGATGATATCCAGATGAAAACGACAAATGAACTCCCAACCTGTCACAAAAGGCACGCCAAAAACGAGCCACGAACTGAGGTCCCCTATCAGAAACAATGTCAGTAGGAACACCATGTAGTCTGACAATTTCCTTGACAAAGGCCTTAGCGAGAGTTTTAGCGCAGGGCAGTTTGATGAAGGGACCAAGTGACACATCTTGCTAAAACGGTCCACGACCACCCAGATGACCGTGAAACCTTCAGAGGGGGGAAGGTCAGTAATAAAGTCCATAGCCAGATGTGTCCAAGGTGCACTAGGAACCTCCAGAGGGCAAAGCAACCCCGCAGCAGGAGCATGCGAAGACTTGGATCTAGCACACACAGTACATTGGCGCACCCACTTAATGACTTCCTTCTGCCATCCAGGCCACCAAAAACTGCGACCCACAAGTCTCTTGGTCTCAGAAATTCCTGGATGACCTGCCAACTGAGACTCATGACACTCAACAAACAAATCTCTCCTAAAGGTCCTAGGCACAAACAACCTCCCATGGGGAGTGTTAGATGGGGCATTCTCCTGAGCTTTAAGAATCTCATCCTCCAAAACGGAGTCCAAAGCAGCAATCACAACACCTTCTTGTAAAATGCTCTCCTCTTCCTCCTCAACACCGACCATGGGAGAAAAGCTGCGAGACAAAGCATCCGCTTTAACATTCTTGGTACCCGGGATGTAAGTAACGGAAAAATTAAACCGCGAGAAAAAAAGTGCCCACCTAGCCTGACGGGCATTCAAGCGCTTGGCAGCATCAAGATAGATCAGATTTTTATGATCAGTGA
This sequence comes from Phyllobates terribilis, assembly GCF_046119375.1. Lineage (NCBI taxonomy): Eukaryota > Metazoa > Chordata > Amphibia > Anura > Dendrobatidae > Phyllobates > Phyllobates terribilis. The sequence goes on from NW_027362782.1 coordinate 10,614,507, forward strand.
AAACCTGAATGGGAAATTCAGCACCTTCCAAGAGGCGACGCCAGTGTTCAAATGTGAGTTTAATCGCCAGCAATTCCCGATTACCAATATCGTAATTAAGTTCAGTCTCAGAAAATTTTTTTGAAAAAAAGGCACAGGGATGTACTCCATCCTTGTTTTCCTGAGACAACACCGCACTGACCCCCACCGAAGAAGCATCAACCTCAACCAAAAATGGCTTAGTCACATCAGGCTGCATAAGGATGGGAGCAGAGGTGAACCTCTCCTTTAGAAACACAAAAGCTTCAATGGCCTCAGAAGTCCACTGAACCGCATTAGCACCTTTCCTGGTGAGATCGGTCAGCGGTTTGACAATAATAGAAATTTTTTTTATGAATTTTCTGTAATAATTGGCGAAACCCAAAAACCTCTGTATCGATTTCAAACCAATAGGCCTAGGCCATTCCTGCACAGCTTGAACTTTAACCGTGTCCATCTCAAAACCTTCACTGGAGATAATGTAGCCCAAAAAACTAATTCTCTGTACAGCGAACTCACATTTCTCCAGCTTAGCAAAAAGCGAATTGTCCATTAATAACTGTAATACCTCACGTATGCTCCGCCAATGAGACTCCAGATCAGGCGAATAAATCAGAATGTCATCCAAATACACAACCACGTTTTTGCCGATTAAAGGTCTAAGGATGTCATTAATAAGATTCTGAAAAAATGCTGGAGCATTGGTAAGACCAAAAGGCATCACCAGATTCTCAAAATGACCCACAGGAGTGTTAAAAGCAGTCTTCCATTCATCACCCTCCTTCATGCGCAACAAATTGTATGCCCCCCGGAGATCAATTTTAGAGAACCACTTGGCCCCCACTAACTGGTTAAATAAATCAGGAATCAATGGCAGTGGGTAAGGATTGCGTACAGTAATTTTATTAATCTCACGAAAGTCCAGACAAGGACGTAAACCGCCATCTTTTTTTTTTACAAAAAAAAATCCAACAGCCACAGGAGACTTGGAAGGCCTAATGTGACCGGCGGCCAAGCTTGTCTGTATGTATTCCTCCAAAGCCTTTCTCTCAGGAATAGTAAGATTAAATAAACGACTTTTAGGAAGAGTCGCTCCAGGGACAAATTCAATGGTACAATCATAGTCTCTATGGGGAGGCAAAATTTGTGACTCCTCCTCAGAAAAAACTCTCCAAAAATCCTGAATAGGTACAGGTAATTCCCCCTTTTCCACCGCAGCAATACGTCCGTTACAACACTTGTCATAACACTTAGGGCTCCAGGACTTAATTTCATTGGTAGACCAATCCAGTACAGGATTGTGCAATTTTAACCAGGGTAACCCCAATATTGCTGGAGAAGGCAAATTATCCAATACCACCAAATCCAAATTCTCTTGATGAATACCATTAATAGTGAGGGGAAATTCACAGACCTTATGAGTAACACTCTTCAAGGGAGAGCCATCAACAGAAACCACAGCAATAGGGGATGACAAAGTTTTAGGTTCTAATCTAAGTTTTTCCAAGAATCCCCCATCAATCACATTCAGAGTAGAACCACAATCCACAAATACCCGAAATTCAATTAATTCATCCTGAGCAGCGGTAGTAGCAGATAGGAATACTCCCTTAGAATTTAAACAGGCAATACGTGCATGACTAACCTTTTTTTTTTCTTTCTTCATACGAAGCACACAGTTCTTAATAAAATGACCAGAATTTCCGCAATAGAAGCACAAGTCTTCAGAAAGCCTGCGGTCTTTTTCCTGAGAGCGGGGTGCCATCGCCCCAATCTCCATCGGCTCTCCATTGTCAGCACAGACCCTCTCAGCACTCGGAGCTGACATAGCAGAGGATTTGCTCTCATTAACCCTTGCACGCAGTCTCCTGTCCACCCATATAGCTAACTGCATTGCCTCCTGCAAGTTTCCAGGTGTGGGATAAGCAATCAGTAAATCCTTAACCCTTTCACCTAGCCCTGCAAGAAACAAGCTTTTCAAAGCTGAATTGTTCCACCCCACCTGGGCAGACCACCGACGGAAGTGAGAACAATATTTTTCCACATTACCTGATCCCTGCCTCAAACGTCTCAATTCAGACTCAGCAGATGAGACACGATCAGGATCATCGTACAACAAACCCAAAGCAGAAAAAAAACTATCTACTGATCTAAAGCACGGATCACTAGGTTGGAGAGAGAAGGCCCATCCCTGAGGATCTTTGCGCAAAAGTGACATTATGAACCTTATGCGCTGTGATTCATCACCAGAGGATCCGGGTCTCAAACGAAAATACAATAAACAAGCATTTTTAAAAGAAAAAAAATCTTGTTGTTCGCCAAAAAATAAATCAGGCAGACGTACCTTTGGCTCCACAAAATGTGCTCCAGAACAGCTACTCACGTGTTGTTGGAGCTTGGCCACCTCCAGAGAGAGTCCCTGCAAGTGTCGAGCCAAATCTTGAACCAAGACCATGATGGAAAACTGGAGGTCTTTCCTTAGAGAAATTTTTTTTTTTTTTCTTTTAGGGCTGGACTTACTGTTATGATCTGCTACAGGGACTAAGGAAAGACAGGAGATCTGTCCCTACAATAGAACTAAACTAGATCCCTACGATGTAACGGGGAACCTGATCCTGCGATCAGACCCGCTAAAGTCCTCGGCTAGTCTGTACGAAGACCTATAGATGTGAGGGAGGGATCCCTACAAGAACTAGGGACTGGGATAAGTTGGACACCTCCTAGCAGAAATAGTAGCAGTCAAAGACAAACACACAACAAAAAGCATACAGGTCAGAAGACCTATCAAAACTAACAGAGAACGGCAACAGAGCACCAAGCTAGCTCAAGAGTAGTAAATACAATGAAGTCCAGCAAGGCCAGGAGGGCGGAGCCGGATTAAATAGACAAAAATGGTCATGTGACCAGCAAACTAAAAAAAACCTAACAGGAGAGTTCTAACACTAAATACTCCTAATGTCAGAGCATACAATCTAGCTTGCCTCACCAGACACGTAATAGACTGGCTTAGGGAATCAGAGAGACATTCGGATATTAACCGCTTCCCGACCGCCCACTGTACATAAACGTCCGCGCTGCCTGGGCTCTGTCTAGCGCGGACGTTTAAAAACGGTGGGTGGTCCCGCAGCGCTCAGGACCCCCAGGGTCCTGCAAGCGCTGCAGGAGCGGTGCAGAGCGATAGCTCTGACAGGGAACATCATCGGGACCTGATTGGATCAGGTCCCAGTGATGTTAACCCTTTGCTGTCTTCTATATGCCGCGATCTATAGTGATCGCGGCATAGAGAAGACAGCAGGAGGAGAGGGGGTGGTATACTTACCTCTCCGAAGACCCCTGATACCTTCCAGGACCTTGGGTTGCTATGGCAGCTGGAGGTCACATGACCGCCTCCAGCTCTGCCATATATGGTGTCCTGCCTGGCTCAGCCTGCTTCTGAAGCCAGGCAGGAGACTCTGACTGTGAAACAGTCAGTGAAGATCTCATGTAATGTAATACATGTCTATTACATTACATGAGATCAGTGATCAGAAAAATAAAAATTATTGTCCCATACAGGGACTAAGTAAAAATGTAAAAAAAAGTAAAAAAAAATGTTTTGAAACTGTTAAAAAAAAAATACAAAATAAATTAAAATAAATAAATAAAATATTAAACAGATAAATCCGTATATTTATGCAAAAATAAAAAAAGTACACATATTTGGTATCGCCGCGTCCGAAACAACCTGAGATATAAAACTATCACACTAATTAACTCCTTCTGTGCACACCATAATAAAAATAAATAAAAAACGGAGCAAAAAACTATGCTTTTTCCTCATATCGCCAAACAAAAAGTGGAAAAAAATGTGATCAAAAAGCAAAATGGAAATAAAAATGGTACCGCTGAAAACGTCATCTTGTTCCGCAAAAAAAAAGCCACCATACAGCTCCATCAGCCGAAAAATAAAAAAGTTATAGCGCTCAGAATAAAGCAATGCAAAAAAAATATTTTTTCTATAAAATTGTTTTATTGTGTAAAAGCGCCAAAACATAAAAAAATATACAGTAAGAGTAGTATCGATGTAAACGTACTGACCCGAAGAATAACGCTGCCTGATCACTTTTACCACACGCAGACGGTATAAAAAAAACCCCTCAAAAAACAATTCCTGAATTATTGGTTTTTGTTAATTTTACCTCCCAAAAAACGGAATAGAAAGCGATCAAAAAATGTCACGTACCCAAAAATGGTACCAATAAAAATGTCAACTCGTCCCGCAAAAAACAAGCCATAACATGACTCTGTCGGCCGAAAAATGGAAAAATTATAGCTCTCAAAATATGGCGATGCAAAAACTAGATTTTGCAAAAAAAAAGCGTCTCTTAGTGTGTGACAGCTGTCAGTCATAAAAACCCGATATAAATCTGGTATCTCTGTAATCGCACTGACCTGAAGAATAAAGTAATCTAATCAGTTATATTACACGAGGAACGGCATAAAAAATAAACAAAACCAATTCTTCACTTGCTACTGATTTGTTTATTATGTCTCCCAAAGATCGCAGTAAGGCTCTGCTCACATTTATCCTACGCTCTGCGCTGAGCACTTACGCTAGAGTTTCCGTGTAAATTTCTGAAATACGTGATTCAGACGGAACCCATGACGGAAGATTCCCTGTAATGAGGCAGATATAGGCCGCTGTGAATGCCGTCTGGCCTGTGATCCCACGGTGTCATTTGTTTTAGGCGTGCATAAAAGTGCGGTTGGCCACAGTTTTGTGCACTTCTGAAAAAAAGGACACCGCTAAACAGAGGCCAGACGGAGTCCAGAGTAACTCTGCTGCCTCATTACAGTGAATGGATCCCGCAGGGGTTTCATCTGAATTACATCACTTGGAAATTTAGATGGAAACCCCGATGTAAGTGCTCAGCCTAGAGCGCCGGATAAACAATATGTAAAATGTTCCCAATAAAAGCTTCAACTCAGTCCTCAAAAAAAGCTAGTCCCCACTCAGGTCCGTCATCTGTTAAAAATATAAGGGACTTCCAAGTTACTGGTAGCAGAAAGCCTCTGGAAAAGCGAAATGGCCCTTGCCCCCTAAAAGAAATTCAGAAAATTTTGTGCTCCCAAATCCAAATGCCTATTCTACAATAATTTGTTCTCCAATTGTCAAATAGTGCTCCGTCCCCCCCAGATCTCGCCGTATGGCTGAGCGGTACGATACAGCCACATATGGGGTATTGACACTTTTAGAAGAAATTGTGTGACACATTTCGGCAACATTTTTACCCATTGCCCTGTGTGAAAATGTAAAATTTGAGGGTAAAACATTTTTTTGTGATAAAAATATAATTATGCTTTTTTCACTGCCCAATGGTATAAATTTAAAAATTAAAAAATACTCACTACTTCCCTAGATGAATTCCTTGAGAGGTGTAGTTTACAAAATGGGGTCACTTGTGGGGGTTTCTGCTGTTTCGGCATGTCAGCGACTCTTCAAATGTGACATGGTGTTTGCAACCTATCCCAGCCAACATAGCGCTCCTTTCTCTTCCGAACCCTGCCGTACACCAAAGCAGTGGTTTTCCCCCACATACTCAGGAGAAATTGCACAACAAATTTCATGGTGCAATTTATCCTGTTACCCTTATGATAATGCAAAATTAGGGAATGAAAAACATTTTTTGTGGGAAAAATGTGAAAATTTTATTTTTATGGCTCAATATTATAAACTTCTGTGAAGCACCTGGGGGTGCAAGGTGCTCACCTCACATCTAGATAAGTTCCCTAAGGGGTCTAGTTTCCAAAATGGGGGGTTTCCACTGTTTAGGCACATCAGGGGCTCCCCAAATGCAACATGGCGTCCGCTAATTATTCAAACAAATTTTACATTCAAAAAGTCAAATGGCGCTCCTTCCCTTCCGAACCCTGCCGTGCGCCCAAACAGTGGTTTGCCTCCACATATGGGGTATCAGCGTGTTCAGGAGAAATTGCACAACAAACTTCATGTTGCAATTTATCCTATTACCCTTGTGATAATGCAAAATTAAGGGATGAAAAACGTTTTTGTGGGAAAAATGTGAAAATTTTATTTTTACAGCTCAATATTATAAACTTCTGTGAAGCACCTTGGGGTTCAAGGTGCTCACCACACATCTAGATAAGTTCCCTAAGGGGTCTAGTTTCCAAAATGGTGTCACTTGTGACGGGTTTCCACTGTTTAGGCACATCAGGGGCTCCCCAAATGCAACATGGCATCCGCTAATTATTCAAACAAATTTTACATTCAAAAAGTCAAATGGCGCTCCTTCCCTTCCGAACCCTGCAGTGCGCCCAAACAGTGGTTTTCCCTCACATATTGGGTATCAGCGCGCTCAAGAGAAATTGCACAAAAAATTTTGGGGTCAATTTTTTCCTGTTACCCCTGTGAAAATAAAAAAAATTGGGTCTAAAGTAACATTTTTGTGAAAAAAGTTAAATGTTAATTTTTTTTTCCACATTCCAAAAATTCCTGTGAAGCACCTGAAGGGTTAATAAAGTTCTTGAATGTGGTTTTGAGCACCTTGAGGGGTGCAGTTTTTAGAATGGTGTCACTTTTGGGTATTTTCTGTCATAAAGACCCCTCAAAGTGACTTCAAATATGATGTGGTCCCTAAAAAAATGTTTTTGTAAATTTTGTTGGAAAAATGAGAAATCGCTGGTCAACTTTTAACCCTTATAGCTCCCTAACAAAAAAAACTTGGGTTCCAAAATTGTGCTGATGTAAAGTAGACATGTGGGAAATGTTATTTATTAACTATTTTGTGTGACATATCTCTCTGATTTAAGGGCATGAAAATTCAAAGTTTGAAAATTGCAAAATTTTAAACATTTTCGCCAAATTTCCGATTTTTTCACAAATAAACGCAAGTGATATCGAAGAAATTTTACCACTATCCTGAAGTACAATATGTCGTGAAAAAACAATCTCAGAATCAGGGGAATCCGTTGAAGCGTTCCAGAGTAATTACTTCAGAAAGTGACAGTGGTCAGAATTGAAAAAATTGGCCCGGTCACGAAGGCAAAAACAGGCTCTGGTGCGAAGTGGTTAAACTAGAGGGTGAATTTTGTAGTCCTTGGGCCCTGGCCTCGCTGCTACATTCCCATATGTCATGTATTAGCCCGAAAGTTAGAAACTCCATAATATGTCGCGACACGCTGTTAACTTGGAAAGCGGTACGGAAAAAGATGGGGCTTTCGTGGAAACTGTCTAAATACTTGGAACCTTGGGCATATCCAAATTTTAAGCTGGGAAAGGAAAATAAACTCTTTAAGGAATGGAAGGAAAAGGGGGTGAGACGGATGAAAGATATCATGCATGTGAATGAAAGAGATAGATGACTGAGAAGGAAGTGGTGGAACGATTTAACCTCAGTCCCTTTCAAAGCATACAATACTCACAGCTTAAAGGCTGGATTATGAAAGATTTGTGTTCGATTGAGAGGGAGTTATGTAAAAATGTTATATAGACAAATTACAAGAGGGTGATCTGTATGCTCTGAATGTATCAAGAATCTACGGCGCTTTGAGAGAAACTCTATCCCTGACAGGCGAGCAAACAATTTTCAAGGGCTGGGCGAAACAGCTTAATGACCCGGACATAGCTGATAAGATCCTACAAGGAGGGGCAACAATTAAAAAAAACGTGATTAATGAGGCATGGAAAGACACCCAATTTAGGATTATTCATAGGGCCATTTATGGGTTCAATGTCCCGATTCGGGGGGAGGGTGGAATCCGACGCAGGCCCTGCCCGAAATGTCAAGAAGATAATACTGACATGTTTCACGGGTTATGGAGTTTTAAAACAATTCAAATTTTTTGGAAGAGTATTAGGAGTAGAGATGAGCGTTGTTCTACTCGAACTGTTCGCCAATCTCAAATTCGAGCTGTTTTGGGCGGTGTTCGAGCCGGTCGGCGAACACAAACAATTTGAGAAAAATTCGGCTGTTCGAGGTTATGTTCGATAACTGTTCGTGCACCAAAATCATAACTGGATTTTTTCTCAGTAATGATGAAAATTAATGTTAATACGCAGTTTGAGTGTACAGCGGGGTGGGGGGAGGGGCAGGGGATGGATCTCTGCAGGAACAATGAAGATCTCCATTTTTTTTTCTCTTTCCCGCATTTGCAGTGGGGAGGTGCAATCTGTCAGCCTATCAGCAACGCACACACGGAGCGAAGTGCTTTTTTTCACACAAGCAAGGGCATGTGTGATTGGCAGTGTATGTCACATGTCCTTGCCCTATAAGACCAAGCCATTTTCCCCGTCGCCACCATTTTCTCACTGCTGCAGCTGCGTGTTAGACGGCACCGCTGTTGCTGTGTGCGCTATACCTTGTTAATTTCAAGCCAATTTTCGCACAAATCTACAGATAGCTTGGGAGTAGGGAATAGTTGTGATTGCAGTCCTTTTAAGGACTAGGTTACAGCATTTCCTATGACTTTTATCAAGCAGATCTGTGCTCTTAAATAGATAGATTGTGGGAGTAAAGACTAATTGTAATTGGAGTCCTTTTCAGGACTAGGTTACATCAGTTCCTATCAGTTTTTGCCAGGCAGGTCTGTGCCAGTGCTGTGCAAGTTTTTTTCACAGCATTTGGCTGAATCTAGCAAAGCTAATCCTTTTTGGCCTATTGCAGAGTGTGTTAGTCAGTGGAGTAGCCTATCTGTGTTGCAAGATATACCACCTGTGTATAGAATACCAATTTTTTTACTGCACCTAGTGAAGTAAAATCTTTTGGGCATAGCATCATTCTATTAGTCCATCTATACTGACCTCCATCAGGTTGCAAACTGAATATAATTTTTTTCTGCATCTAGCTCTGAAAAAATATTTGGGCTTCTAGCAGTGTGTGGGACTTGGTCTATTAGTCCATCTATACTGACCTCCATCAGGTTGCAAATTAAAAATCATTTTTTTCTTCATTTAGCTCTGAAAAAATATTTGGGCTTCTAGCAGTGTGTGGGACTTGGTCTATTAGTCCATCTATACTGACCTCCATCAGGTTGCAAATTAAAAATAATTTTTTTCTGCATCTAGCTCTGAAAAAATATTTGGGCTTCTAGCAGTGTGTGGGACTTGGTCTATTAGTCCATCTATACTGACCTCCATCAGGTTGCAAATTGAATAAAAAAATTTTCTGCATCTAGCTCTGAAAAAATATTTGGGCTTCTAGCGGTGTGTGGGACTTGGTCTATTAGTCCATCTATACTGACCTCCATCAGGTTGCAAATTAAAAATCATTTTTTTCTGCATCTAGCTCTGAAAAAATATTTGGGCTTCTAGCGGTGTGTGGGACTTGGTCTATTAGTCCATCTATACTGACTTCCATCAGGTTGCAAATTAAAAATAATTTTTTTCTGCATCTAGCTCTGAAAAAATATTTGGGCTTCTAGCAGTGTGTGGGACTTGGTCTATTAGTCCATCTATACTGACCTCCATCAGGTTGCAAATTAAAAATAATTTTTTTCTTCATTTAGCTCTGAAAAAATATTTGGGCTTCTAGCAGTGTGTGGGACTTGTTCTATTAGTCCTTCTATACTGACCTCCAGCAGGTTGCAAATTGAATATAATTTTTTTCTGCATCTAGCTCTGAAAAAATATTTGGGCTTCTAGCGGTGTGTGGGACTTGGTCTATTAGTCCATCTATACTGACCTCCATCAGGTTGCAAATTAAAAATAATTTTTTTCTGCATCTAGCTCTGAAAAAATATTTGGGCTTCTAGCAGTGTGTGGGACTTGGTCTATTAGTCCATCTATACTGACCTCCATCAGGTTGCAAATTGAATAAAAAAAATTTCTGCATCTAGCTCTGAAAAAATATTTGGGCTTCTAGCGGTGTGTGGGACTTGGTCTATTAGTCCATCTATACTGACCTCCATCAGGTTGCAAATTAAAAATCATTTTTTTCTGCATCTAGCTCTGAAAAAATATTTGGGCTTCTAGCGGTGCGTGGGACTTGGTCTATTAGTCCATCTATACTGACCTCCATCAGGTTGCAAATTAAAAATAATTTTTTTCTGCATCTAGCTCTGAAAAAATATTTGGGCTTCTAGCAGTGTGTGGGACTTGGTCTATTAGTCCATCTATACTGACCTCCATCAGGTTGCAAATTAAAAATATTTTTTTTCTTCATTTAGCTCTGAAAAAATATTTGGGCTTCTAGCAGTGTGTGGGACTTGTTCTATTAGTCCTTCTATACTGACCTCCAGCAGGTTGCAAATTGAATATAATTTTTTTCTGCATCTAGCTCTGAAAAAATATTTGGGCTTCTAGCGGTGTGTGGGACTTGGTCTATTAGTCCATCTATACTGACCTCCATCAGGTTGCAAATTAAAAATAATTTTTTTCTGCATCTAGCTCTGAAAAAATATTTGGGCTTCTAGCAGTGTGTGGGACTTGGTCTATTAGTCCATCTATACTGACCTCCATCAGGTTGCAAATTGAATAAAAAAATTTTCTGCATCTAGCTCTGAAAAAACATTTGGGCTTCTAGCGGTGTGTGGGACTTGGTCTATTAGTCCATCTATACTGACCTCCATCAGGTTGCAAATTAAAAATCATTTTTTTCTGCATCTAGCTCTGAAAAAATATTTGGGCTTCTAGCGGTGTGTGGGACTTGGTCTATTAGTCCATCTATACTGACCTCCATCAGGTTGCAAATTAAAAATAATTTTTTTCTGCATCTAGCTCTGAAAAAATATTTGGGCTTCTAGCAGTGTGTGGGACTTGGTCTATTAGTCCATCTATACTGACCTCCATCAGGTTGCAAATTAAAAATAATTTTTTTCTTCATTTAGCTCTGAAAAAATATTTGGGCTTCTAGCAGTGTGTGGGACTTGTTCTATTAGTCCTTCTATACTGACCTCCAGCAGGTTGCAAATTGAATATAATTTTTTTCTGCATCTAGCTCTGAAAAAATATTTGGGCTTCTAGCGGTGTGTGGGACTTGGTCTATTAGTCCATCTATACTGACCTCCATCAGGTTGCAAATTAAAAATAATTTTTTTCTGCATCTAGCTCTGAAAAAATATTTGGGCTTCTAGCAGTGTGTGGGACTTGGTCTATTAGTCCATCTATACTGACCTCCATCAGGTTGCAAATTGAATAAAAAAATTTTCTGCATCTAGCTCTGAAAAAATATTTGGGCTTCTAGCGGTGTGTGGGACTTGGTCTATTAGTCCATCTATACTGACCTCCATCAGGTTGCAAATTAAAAATCATTTTTTTCTGCATCTAGCTCTGAAAAAATATTTGGGCTTCTAGCAGTGTGTGGGACTTGGTCTATTAGTCCATCTATACTGACCTCCATCAGGTTGCAAATTAAAAATATTTTTTTTCTTCATTTAGCTCTGAAAAAATATTTGGGCTTCTAGCAGTGTGTGGGACTTGTTCTATTAGTCCTTCTATACTGACCTCCAGCAGGTTGCAAATTGAATATAATTTTTTTCTGCATCTAGCTCTGAAAAAATATTTGGGCTTCTAGCGGTGTGTGGGACTTGGTCTATTAGTCCATCTATACTGACCTCCATCAGGTTGCAAATTAAAAATAATTTTTTTCTGCATCTAGCTCTGAAAAAATATTTGGGCTTCTAGCGGTGTGTGGGACTTGGTCTATTAGTCCATCTATACTGACCTCCATCAGGTTGCAAATTAAAAATAATTTTTTTCTGCATCTAGCTCTGAAAAAATATTTGGGCTTCTAGCAGTGTGTGGGACTTGGTCTATTAGTCCATCTATACTGACCTCCATCAGGTTGCAAATTGAATAAAATAATTTTCTGCATCTAGCTCTGAAAAAATATTTGGGCTTCTAGCGGTGTGTGGGACTTGGTCTATTAGTCCATCTATACTGACCTCCATCAGGTTGCAAATTAAAAATAATTTTTTTCTGCATCTAGCTCTGAAAAAATATTTGGGCTTCTAGCAGTGTGTGGGACTTGGTCTATTAGTCCATCTATACTGACCTCCATCAGGTTGCAAATTAAAAATCATTTTTTTCTTCATTTAGCTCTGAAAAAATATTTGGGCTTCTAGCAGTGTGTGGGACTTGTTCTATTAGTCCTTCTATACTGACCTCCAGCAGGTTGCAAATTGAATATAATTTTTTTCTGCATCTAGCTCTGAAAAAATATTTGGGCTTCTAGCGGTGTGTGGGACTTGGTCTATTAGTCCATCTATACTGACCTCCATCAGGTTGCAAATTAAAAATAATTTTTTTCTGCATCTAGCTCTGAAAAAATATTTGGGCTTCTAGCAGTGTGTGGGACTTGGTCTATTAGTCCATCTATACTGACCTCCATCAGGTTGCAAATTAAAAATAATTTTTTTCTTCATTTAGCTCTGAAAAAATATTTGGGCTTCTAGCAGTGTGTGGGACTTGTTCTATTAGTCCTTCTATACTGACCTCCAGCAGGTTGCAAATTGAATATAATTTTTTTCTGCATCTAGCTCTGAAAAAATATTTGGGCTTCTAGCGGTGTGTGGGACTTGGTCTATTAGTCCATCTATACTGACCTCCATCAGGTTGCAAATTAAAAATAATTTTTTTCTGCATCTAGCTCTGAAAAAATATTTGGGCTTCTAGCAGTGTGTGGGACTTGGTCTATTAGTCCATCTATACTGACCTCCATCAGGTTGCAAATTGAATAAAAAAATTTTCTGCATCTAGCTCTGAAAAAATATTTGGGCTTCTAGCGGTGTGTGGGACTTGGTCTATTAGTCCATCTATACTGACCTCCATCAGGTTGCAAATTAAAAATCATTTTTTTCTGCATCTAGCTCTGAAAAAATATTTGGGCTTCTAGCGGTGTGTGGGACTTGGTCTATTAGTCCATCTATACTAACTTCCATCAGGTTGCAAATTAAAAATAATTTTTTTCTGCATCTAGCTCTGAAAAAATATTTGGGCTTCTAGCAGTGTGTGGGACTTGGTCTATTAGTCCATCTATACTGACCTCCATCAGGTTGCAAATTAAAAATAATCTTTTTCTTCATTTAGCTCTGAAAAAATATTTGGGCTTCTAGCAGTGTGTGGGACTTGTTCTATTAGTCCTTCTATACTGACCTCCAGCAGGTTGCAAATTGAATATAATTTTTTTCTGCATCTAGCTCTGAAAAAATATTTGGGCTTCTAGCGGTGTGTGGGACTTGGTCTATTAGTCCATCTATACTGACCTCCATCAGGTTGCAAATTAAAAATAATTTTTTTCTGCATCTAGCTCTGAAAAAATATTTGGGCTTCTAGCAGTGTGTGGGACTTGGTCTATTAGTCCATCTATACTGACCTCCATCAGGTTGCAAATTGAATAAAAAAAATTTCTGCATCTAGCTCTGAAAAAATATTTGGGCTTCTAGCGGTGTGTGGGACTTGGTCTATTAGTCCATCTATACTGACCTCCATCAGGTTGCAAATTAAAAATCATTTTTTTCTGCATCTAGCTCTGAAAAAATATTTGGGCTTCTAGCGGTGTGTGGGACTTGGTCTATTAGTCCATCTATACTGACCTCCATCAGGTTGCAAATTAAAAATAATTTTTTTCTGCATCTAGCTCTGAAAAAATATTTGGGCTTCTAGCAGTGTGTGGGACTTGGTCTATTAGTCCATCTATACTGACCTCCATCAGGTTGCAAATTAAAAATATTTTTTTTCTTCATTTAGCTCTGAAAAAATATTTGGGCTTCTAGCAGTGTGTGGGACTTGTTCTATTAGTCCTTCTATACTGACCTCCAGCAGGTTGCAAATTGAATATAATTTTTTTCTGCATCTAGCTCTGAAAAAATATTTGGGCTTCTAGCGGTGTGTGGGACTTGGTCTATTAGTCCATCTATACTGACCTCCATCAGGTTGCAAATTAAAAATAATTTTTTTCTGCATCTAGCTCTGAAAAAATATTTGGGCTTCTAGCAGTGTGTGGGACTTGGTCTATTAGTCCATCTATACTGACCTCCATCAGGTTGCAAATTGAATAAAAAAATTTTCTGCATCTAGCTCTGAAAAAACATTTGGGCTTCTAGCGGTGTGTGGGACTTGGTCTATTAGTCCATCTATACTGACCTCCATCAGGTTGCAAATTAAAAATCATTTTTTTCTGCATCTAGCTCTGAAAAAATATTTGGGCTTCTAGCGGTGTGTGGGACTTGGTCTATTAGTCCATCTATACTGACCTCCATCAGGTTGCAAATTAAAAATAATTTTTTTCTGCATCTAGCTCTGAAAAAATATTTGGGCTTCTAGCAGTGTGTGGGACTTGGTCTATTAGTCCATCTATACTGACCTCCATCAGGTTGCAAATTAAAAATAATTTTTTTCTTCATTTAGCTCTGAAAAAATATTTGGGCTTCTAGCAGTGTGTGGGACTTGTTCTATTAGTCCTTCTATACTGACCTCCAGCAGGTTGCAAATTGAATATAATTTTTTTCTGCATCTAGCTCTGAAAAAATATTTGGGCTTCTAGCGGTGTGTGGGACTTGGTCTATTAGTCCATCTATACTGACCTCCATCAGGTTGCAAATTAAAAATAATTTTTTTCTGCATCTAGCTCTGAAAAAATATTTGGGCTTCTAGCAGTGTGTGGGACTTGGTCTATTAGTCCATCTATACTGACCTCCATCAGGTTGCAAATTGAATAAAAAAATTTTCTGCATCTAGCTCTGAAAAAATATTTGGGCTTCTAGCGGTGTGTGGGACTTGGTCTATTAGTCCATCTATACTGACCTCCATCAGGTTGCAAATTAAAAATCATTTTTTTCTGCATCTAGCTCTGAAAAAATATTTGGGCTTCTAGCAGTGTGTGGGACTTGGTCTATTAGTCCATCTATACTGACCTCCATCAGGTTGCAAATTAAAAATATTTTTTTTCTTCATTTAGCTCTGAAAAAATATTTGGGCTTCTAGCAGTGTGTGGGACTTGTTCTATTAGTCCTTCTATACTGACCTCCAGCAGGTTGCAAATTGAATATAATTTTTTTCTGCATCTAGCTCTGAAAAAATATTTGGGCTTCTAGCGGTGTGTGGGACTTGGTCTATTAGTCCATCTATACTGACCTCCATCAGGTTGCAAATTAAAAATAATTTTTTTCTGCATCTAGCTCTGAAAAAATATTTGGGCTTCTAGCGGTGTGTGGGACTTGGTCTATTAGTCCATCTATACTGACCTCCATCAGGTTGCAAATTAAAAATAATTTTTTTCTGCATCTAGCTCTGAAAAAATATTTGGGCTTCTAGCAGTGTGTGGGACTTGGTCTATTAGTCCATCTATACTGACCTCCATCAGGTTGCAAATTGAATAAAATAATTTTCTGCATCTAGCTCTGAAAAAATATTTGGGCTTCTAGCGGTGTGTGGGACTTGGTCTATTAGTCCATCTATACTGACCTCCATCAGGTTGCAAATTAAAAATAATTTTTTTCTGCATCTAGCTCTGAAAAAATATTTGGGCTTCTAGCAGTGTGTGGGACTTGGTCTATTAGTCCATCTATACTGACCTCCATCAGGTTGCAAATTAAAAATCATTTTTTTCTTCATTTAGCTCTGAAAAAATATTTGGGCTTCTAGCAGTGTGTGGGACTTGTTCTATTAGTCCTTCTATACTGACCTCCAGCAGGTTGCAAATTGAATATAATTTTTTTCTGCATCTAGCTCTGAAAAAATATTTGGGCTTCTAGCGGTGTGTGGGACTTGGTCTATTAGTCCATCTATACTGACCTCCATCAGGTTGCAAATTAAAAATAATTTTTTTCTGCATCTAGCTCTGAAAAAATATTTGGGCTTCTAGCAGTGTGTGGGACTTGGTCTATTAGTCCATCTATACTGACCTCCATCAGGTTGCAAATTAAAAATAATTTTTTTCTTCATTTAGCTCTGAAAAAATATTTGGGCTTCTAGCAGTGTGTGGGACTTGTTCTATTAGTCCTTCTATACTGACCTCCAGCAGGTTGCAAATTGAATATAATTTTTTTCTGCATCTAGCTCTGAAAAAATATTTGGGCTTCTAGCGGTGTGTGGGACTTGGTCTATTAGTCCATCTATACTGACCTCCATCAGGTTGCAAATTAAAAATAATTTTTTTCTGCATCTAGCTCTGAAAAAATATTTGGGCTTCTAGCAGTGTGTGGGACTTGGTCTATTAGTCCATCTATACTGACCTCCATCAGGTTGCAAATTGAATAAAAAAATTTTCTGCATCTAGCTCTGAAAAAATATTTGGGCTTCTAGCGGTGTGTGGGACTTGGTCTATTAGTCCATCTATACTGACCTCCATCAGGTTGCAAATTAAAAATCATTTTTTTCTGCATCTAGCTCTGAAAAAATATTTGGGCTTCTAGCGGTGTGTGGGACTTGGTCTATTAGTCCATCTATACTGACTTCCATCAGGTTGCAAATTAAAAATAATTTTTTTCTGCATCTAGCTCTGAAAAAATATTTGGGCTTCTAGCAGTGTGTGGGACTTGGTCTATTAGTCCATCTATACTGACCTCCATCAGGTTGCAAATTAAAAATAATTTTTTTCTTCATTTAGCTCTGAAAAAATATTTGGGCTTCTAGCAGTGTGTGGGACTTGTTCTATTAGTCCTTCTATACTGACCTCCAGCAGGTTGCAAATTGAATATAATTTTTTTCTGCATCTAGCTCTGAAAAAATATTTGGGCTTCTAGCGGTGTGTGGGACTTGGTCTATTAGTCCATCTATACTGACCTCCATCAGGTTGCAAATTAAAAATAATTTTTTTCTGCATCTAGCTCTGAAAAAATATTTGGGCTTCTAGCAGTGTGTGGGACTTGGTCTATTAGTCCATCTATACTGACCTCCATCAGGTTGCAAATTGAATAAAAAAAATTTCTGCATCTAGCTCTGAAAAAATATTTGGGCTTCTAGCGGTGTGTGGGACTTGGTCTATTAGTCCATCTATACTGACCTCCATCAGGTTGCAAATTAAAAATCATTTTTTTCTGCATCTAGCTCTGAAAAAATATTTGGGCTTCTAGCGGTGTGTGGGACTTGGTCTATTAGTCCATCTATACTGACCTCCATCAGGTTGCAAATTAAAAATAATTTTTTTCTGCATCTAGCTCTGAAAAAATATTTGGGCTTCTAGCAGTGTGTGGGACTTGGTCTATTAGTCCATCTATACTGACCTCCATCAGGTTGCAAATTAAAAATATTTTTTTTCTTCATTTAGCTCTGAAAAAATATTTGGGCTTCTAGCAGTGTGTGGGACTTGTTCTATTAGTCCTTCTATACTGACCTCCAGCAGGTTGCAAATTGAATATAATTTTTTTCTGCATCTAGCTCTGAAAAAATATTTGGGCTTCTAGCGGTGTGTGGGACTTGGTCTATTAGTCCATCTATACTGACCTCCATCAGGTTGCAAATTAAAAATAATTTTTTTCTGCATTTAGCTCTGAAAAAATATTTGGGCTTCTAGCAGTGTGTGGGACTTGGTCTATTAGTCCATCTATACTGACCTCCATCAGGTTGCAAATTGAATAAAAAAATTTTCTGCATCTAGCTCTGAAAAAACATTTGGGCTTCTAGCGGTGTGTGGGACTTGGTCTATTAGTCCATCTATACTGACCTCCATCAGGTTGCAAATTAAAAATCATTTTTTTCTGCATCTAGCTCTGAAAAAATATTTGGGCTTCTAGCGGTGTGTGGGACTTGGTCTATTAGTCCATCTATACTGACCTCCATCAGGTTGCAAATTAAAAATAATTTTTTTCTGCATCTAGCTCTGAAAAAATATTTGGGCTTCTAGCAGTGTGTGGGACTTGGTCTATTAGTCCATCTATACTGACCTCCATCAGGTTGCAAATTAAAAATAATTTTTTTCTTCATTTAGCTCTGAAAAAATATTTGGGCTTCTAGCAGTGTGTGGGACTTGTTCTATTAGTCCTTCTATACTGACCTCCAGCAGGTTGCAAATTGAATATAATTTTTTTCTGCATCTAGCTCTGAAAAAATATTTGGGCTTCTAGCGGTGTGTGGGACTTGGTCTATTAGTCCATCTATACTGACCTCCATCAGGTTGCAAATTAAAAATAATTTTTTTCTGCATCTAGCTCTGAAAAAATATTTGGGCTTCTAGCAGTGTGTGGGACTTGGTCTATTAGTCCATCTATACTGACCTCCATCAGGTTGCAAATTGAATAAAAAAATTTTCTGCATCTAGCTCTGAAAAAATATTTGGGCTTCTAGCGGTGTGTGGGACTTGGTCTATTAGTCCATCTATACTGACCTCCATCAGGTTGCAAATTAAAAATCATTTTTTTCTGCATCTAGCTCTGAAAAAATATTTGGGCTTCTAGCAGTGTGTGGGACTTGGTCTATTAGTCCATCTATACTGACCTCCATCAGGTTGCAAATTAAAAATATTTTTTTTCTTCATTTAGCTCTGAAAAAATATTTGGGCTTCTAGCAGTGTGTGGGACTTGTTCTATTAGTCCTTCTATACTGACCTCCAGCAGGTTGCAAATTGAATATAATTTTTTTCTGCATCTAGCTCTGAAAAAATATTTGGGCTTCTAGCGGTGTGTGGGACTTGGTCTATTAGTCCATCTATACTGACCTCCATCAGGTTGCAAATTAAAAATAATTTTTTTCTGCATCTAGCTCTGAAAAAATATTTGGGCTTCTAGCGGTGTGTGGGACTTGGTCTATTAGTCCATCTATACTGACCTCCATCAGGTTGCAAATTAAAAATAATTTTTTTCTGCATCTAGCTCTGAAAAAATATTTGGGCTTCTAGCAGTGTGTGGGACTTGGTCTATTAGTCCATCTATACTGACCTCCATCAGGTTGCAAATTGAATAAAATAATTTTCTGCATCTAGCTCTGAAAAAATATTTGGGCTTCTAGCGGTGTGTGGGACTTGGTCTATTAGTCCATCTATACTGACCTCCATCAGGTTGCAAATTAAAAATAATTTTTTTCTGCATCTAGCTCTGAAAAAATATTTGGGCTTCTAGCAGTGTGTGGGACTTGGTCTATTAGTCCATCTATACTGACCTCCATCAGGTTGCAAATTAAAAATCATTTTTTTCTTCATTTAGCTCTGAAAAAATATTTGGGCTTCTAGCAGTGTGTGGGACTTGTTCTATTAGTCCTTCTATACTGACCTCCAGCAGGTTGCAAATTGAATATAATTTTTTTCTGCATCTAGCTCTGAAAAAATATTTGGGCTTCTAGCGGTGTGTGGGACTTGGTCTATTAGTCCATCTATACTGACCTCCATCAGGTTGCAAATTAAAAATAATTTTTTTCTGCATCTAGCTCTGAAAAAATATTTGGGCTTCTAGCGGTGTGTGGGACTTGGTCTATTAGTCCATCTATACTGACCTCCATCAGGTTGCAAATTAAAAATATTTTTTTTCTGCATCTAGCTCTGAAAAAATATTTGGGCTTCTAGCAGTGTGTGGGACTTGGTCTATTAGTCCATCTATACTGACCTCCATCAGGTTGCAAATTAAAATAATTTTTTTCTTCATTTAGCTCTGAAAAAATATTTGGGCTTCTAGCAGTGTGTGGGACTTGTTCTATTAGTCCTTCTATACTGACCTCCAGCAGGTTGCAAATTGAATATAATTTTTTTCTGCATCTAGCTCTGAAAAAATATTTGGGCTTCTAGCGGTGTGTGGGACTTGGTCTATTAGTCCATCTATACTGACCTCCATCAGGTTGCAAATTAAAAATAATTTTTTTCTGCATCTAGCTCTGAAAAAATATTTGGGCTTCTAGCAGTGTGTGGGACTTGGTCTATTAGTCCATCTATACTGACCTCCATCAGGTTGCAAATTGAATAAAAAAATTTTCTGCATCTAGCTCTGAAAAAATATTTGGGCTTCTAGCGGTGTGTGGGACTTGGTCTATTAGTCCATCTATACTGACCTCCATCAGGTTGCAAATTAAAAATAATTTTTTTCTGCATCTAGCTCTGAAAAAATATTTGGGCTTCTAGCGGTGTGTGGGACTTGGTCTTTTAGTCCATCTATACTGACCTCCATCAGGTTGCAAATTAAAAATAATTTTTTTCTGCATCTAACTCAGCCAATAGTTTTGGCCTAATACCACAGTTTGGCCACTCAGCTCTGCTCGGTTACCATCCATTGTTTTTTTGTGCAAACAACTCCAGAGTTGTGAATTAGTTAACCACCAAAATGAGTGGAAAAAGGCCTGCTGCTGGTGGAAAGGGGAATAGGCGTGTTGGGAAGGGGAAAAAAGGTTGTGTCCGTGGGGTAGGTGCAGAAGAAAGACCATCTTCCAGCCAAACTAAAATGTCTACTTCTTTTAGCGGACAATATGATAAGATCCCTTTCTTACGGCCACGCCAATCGCTACAAATTCCAGATGAGGCACAAAAACAGCAGGTGCTTCAACGGATATCAAGTGCTCCTTTAAGTGGGCTCTCCTCCACATCAACTTCAACATCACAAATACTCCAGTCCTCAAAGGTGTCACCCAAATCGCACTTGCTTCCTCACAGCTCCCAAATCTCCAGCTGCCCGTCTGAGTATGAGGTAGAACAGATGGTTGAGTCTGCAGAGCTGTTTACTCATACTATAGCCTGGGAATCAGAGGTCGACTCCAGCGCTTCTGTGAATCCAGACGAGGAAATGATCTGCACTGATGCCCAGAATCTTTATGAGTCGGATCCAGGACCAGACGCAGAAGGTTCTGACCATAATGTAGACCCTCATTCCCAAACTGTAACTCCTGTTGGTGGAGACAATGAGGAAGACGATGATAAGACTCAAATACCTGATTGGAGCGACAACTTTAGTCTTTTGTCAGGGCAGGAACAGGTTGGCTCTGAGGACGACGGGTGTGATAACGCACAGGGTGATGATGATGAGGTCGGAGATCCCACTTACTGTCAACCCACAGTCAGCCAAGAGATGAGGTCAGCAGAGGAGGTGGAGGAAGATGCTAGTGACGACGAGGTCAGGTTGCGCCTTCCTGGACAGAGACGTAGTACTGGAAGCACGTCAACAACTGCATCCTCAAACACAACTCTGCCTCTCACCACAAGTCGTGGTGGCTCTTCAGGTCGCATGGGTGCTAAGCCTTGCATAGCCTGGGCATTTTTTCAGATCGATAAAGATGACCCAACTCGTGTTATCTGTAACATTTGTCAGCAAAAGCTAAGTAGAGGCCAAAAAATACATAGTTTGAGTACTTCATGCATGAACCGGCACATGGACATGAAGCATAAGTTGTAGTGGGAAGCTCAGTGTGCTACAATGCGGCCTAGCCGGCCGGGCCAACCACCGTCTGCCATATCTTGTGCATCCGCGGCCTCTTCATCCTCTGTGACTGGGGGGACAGCAGTCACACTTGTTTTGGGGCGCAGACCTGCCACCTCTTTACCCGCAACAGCCAGCGTGATTGGCAGGTCATCATTTTCTTTGGAGGTGGTAACACCAGCTGGTCTTGAGCGCTGTCCGACATCGATAGCACCACCTTTGGATCAAGGCAACCTAACATGTCCGCCTGCATCTTCCTCACAGACCGGCAGTTTGCCGGGGACACCCTTATCAACCCCGTCTAAGCACAATAGCCAGCCCTCGGTCCCTCAGATGTGGACAAGTAAAAGACCATTTCCTCCTAGCCATGAGAAAGCTAAGAGGTTGAATTTCACCATCTGCAAGCTCTTGGCTACAGAAATGCTGCCTTTCCGCCTGGTGGACACAGAGGATTTTCGAGACCTTATGTCCGTCGCAGTGCCCCAGTACCAGATGCCCAGTCGGCACTACTTCTCAAAGAAAGGTGTGCCTGCGCTCCACCAGCATGTCACACACAACATCACCGCTTCTTTGAGAAACTCTGTGTGTGACAGGGTGCATTTCACCACAGACACTTGGACGAGTAGGCATGGACAGGGGCGTTACATGTCGCTGACTGGGCACTGGGTAACTATGGTGACAGCAGGACAAGGGGCTGCTGTCCAAGTCTTGCCGGCCCCACGAGTTGTGCGTCAATCCTCTTTATGTCAAAGTTCCTCCACTGCTTCTGCCTCCTCAACCTCCTCTCGGTCTTCCGCCTGCACCCAAAGCCTGTCTGCTCATGCCACAAGCTTTCTAACTGCGCAGAAGGGATCCTGCACACCTCCTTACTATGCTGGCAGTAGGGCTCAACGTCATCAGGCGGTTTTTACATTGAAATGTCTGGGAAATGTGAGTCACACAGCTGAGGAGTTGTGGTCAGCTCTGGAGAACCAATTTCATGAATGGTTGTCTCCACTGGACCTGAAACCAGGGAAGGCCGTGTGCGACAATGCTGCAAACCTGGGTGCGGCCCTTCGCCGGGGCAATGTCACACACGTGCCTTGTATGGCTCACGTGTTGAACCTGGTTGTCCAGCAATTTTTAGCCCACTATCCCAGACTAGATGGCCTTCTGCAGAGGGCACGGTCGCTGTGTGCTCACTTCCGCCGTTCGCATCCCGCAGCTCAGCGACTTACATCTCTACAGAAGTCGTTGGGCCTGCCACTTCACCGGCTAAAATGCGATGTGCCTACCCGGTGGAATTCAACTCTGCACATGTTGCAGCGACTGTGGCAGCACCGACAAGCCCTGGTGCAATACGTTCTGACGTATAGCCTGGGCCAACGAGATTCAGAGGTGGGGCAAATCACGCTGGAGGAGTGGTCTCAGATCAGGGACCTATGCACCCTTCTGCACAGTTTTGAAATGGCGACGAAGATGTTTAGTGCTGACGATGCCATTATCAACATGACTATTCCGGTGATTTACATGCTGGAGCACATGTTAAACAGAATTCGGAGTCAGGTGGTGGCACAAGAGGAGGTGGAGGAAGTAGAGGAGGAGGAGTTGTATGCGGAAGGGCTAACATCTGCAAGGTCCAGACGGTCGGCAGCACCAAGGCGGCAGGCATGTGAGGGTGGGGGAGATGATTTTACCAGGGCGCATGGTAGCAGCCAAACTAGTGAGGAAGGTGCAGGAGCCCAGGAAGAAGTGGAGGACGAACTGATGGAAGACTCATCAGATGAGGGAGACCTTGATCACATTTCTGTTGTGCGAGGTTGGGGGGAGAGGACAGAGGAAGGAAGCATGATTGTTACCTCGCCACCAACACAACAGGGACTTGGTGCTCCTGGATGCGCAACACACATGAGTGCCTTCTTGCTGCACTACCTGCAACATGACCCTCGAATTGTGAGAATTAGAAATAATCCTGACTACTGGGTTGCCACACTGTTAGATCCCCGGTACAAAAGTAAATTTGCAGAAATTATTCCTGCCATAGAAAGGGATGCACGCATGCAGGAGTATCAGCAGAGACTGTTGCAGAATCTTACATGTGCTTTTCCACAAAATACCAGTGGTGCACGTAGTGAATCTCACAGTTCCAACTTGACAACCATGGGACCGTCAAGTGTTCAGCACTCAAACCGTAACAGAACCACAGTATCTGCTGGTAACATCAATTTTGCGGAATCATTTCACCACTTTTTTAGCCCATCCTTTGCAAGGCCACAGGAGACAAGAAGTCTGACACATAGTCAACGCCTAGAGACGATGGTACAGGAGTATCTCCAAGTAAACATTGAAGCCACGACTGTGTCACTGGACCCTTGCTCTTTTTGGGCTTCCAATCTGGATAAATGGCCGGAGCTAGCCACTTACGCCTTGGAGATCTTGTCATGCCCCGCAGCCAGCGTTCTGTCTGAACGTGTGTTCAGCGCTGCTGGTGGTGTGCTGACAGATAAGCGCACGCGGCTCTCCACTGATAATGTAGACAGACTCACGTTCATAAAGATGAACAAATCATGGATCCGAAACAACTTTTCTACCCCTGTGTCATCCTGGGGAGAGTAAAAGCTTGATGATTGGTTAAAATCACCCTACCAACCGTTTTAAGCTTTCAAATTACTAATCATGTTTATCTGTATCTTGACTGGAAAATAATTTGGGCTTTGTAGCAGTGTGCAGCACTGATCCTATTAGGCCATCTATAATAAGCTTCACCAGATTTAAAATTAAAAATAATTTTTAGCTGCATCTAGCCCGGAAAATAATTTTGGGGCTCCGAGATGCGCAAGACACATAAGTGCCTTCTTGCTGCACTACCTGCAGCATGACCCTCATATTGTCAGAATTCGAAGTAATCATGACTACTGGGTTGCCACACTCTTAGATCCCCCAAACTTTTCGATCAACCTTTTCATTTTAATAAAGACCAAAAAAATGGTCATTTTTGAAATTATAAGCATTAGCAGGTTGTTAGAAACTGAAATCAAACAGTTTTCAACTCAAAACTTTATTCTAGGTGATGTTACATTTTCACATAGGACCCCTTGTTCGAAAGGAGCTTCTGAACTCTCTCGTCCATTGAATTTGTCAGGTTTTGGATGGTTTCTGCTTCAATTGTTTTGCATGAGGACAGAATACCCTCCCAGAGCTGGTGCTTAGATGTGAACTGCCTCCCGCCATCATAGACACTCCTTTTAATGATGCTCCAAAGGTTCTGAATGGGGTAGAGGTCAGGGGAGCATGGGGGTCACACCATAAGTTTGTCCCCTTTTATGCCCATATCAGCCAGAGATGCAGATGTTTTATGTGCAGCATGAGATGGTGCATTATCATGCAGAAAAATGATCTTGCTGTGAAATACACGGTTCTTCTTCTTGAACCATGGCAGGAAGTGCTGTTTGAGAAAATCCACATACATTATGGAGTTCATCTTTAGCGCCTTCAGGGATCCTAAAGGGGCCGACAATCTCTCTCCCCATGATTCCAGCCCAAAACATTACTCCACCTCCTCCTTGTTGGCGCTGTAGCCGTGTTTGCGTGGGGTGTCCATCAACCAGCCATCCTCCACTCCATTCATCTGGACCATCGAGCGCTGCACGGCACTCATCCGTGAACAAAGCAATTTTGAAATCAGTCTTCATGTAATGTTTGGCCCACTGGAGCCGTTTCTGCTTGTGTGAAGTGGATAGAGGAGGTCGACAGGATGGCGTATGCACAGCTGCAAACCTCTGAAGGACCCTGCATCTTGTTGTTCGGGGGACGTTGGAGGCACAAGCAGCTTCAAAAACTTGTCTGCTGCTATGACAAGGCTTTTTTGCCGCTGCTCTTTCAACCTGACGTAATTGCCTGTAGGAAAGAGTCCTCAATTTTCCCTTATCAGCACGCACACGTGTGTACTGTGAATCAGCTACATACTTCTTGATTGCCAAGACACTTCATCCTGATCATCGCACAATGTTGATTGTAGTCATGCCTTGACCTAAACACTCCACAATTTGTTGCTTCTCAGCAGCCGACACATCCTTTTTCTTTCCCATTTTGGCAGAAAATGTAGGCTGCTTAATAATGTGAGAGAGCCTTCTTAAGTAGTCTTGCCTTTCATTGGACACACCTGCCAAACTAATTAGCACAGGTGTCTGCAATTGCTTACAGTGATATAAAGAGCCCTGACACACATCACCATCAATGAGTTTAACTGACAAACAAACAAATTCTTCCCTTATCACTCCTAAACACTTTTTGCATAATAATTTGGAACGCGGTGTACATGTGCTTTTCCACAAAACACCAGTGGTTCACGTAGTGAATCTTACAGTTCTAACTTGCCAACCGTGGTCTGTATGGAATTGTTCAATAAAGGGCCCAAAATTAAGATAACATAGATGGGAGAGGTCTCTTTGAATAGGAATTCCTAAGTATTTGATACCCTGTGAGGGCCAGGCAAAGGGAAAGTTGGACTGGATGGAATCCTATATGGATTTAGGGAGGGAGACATCGAGGGCCTCAGACTTCGCTGCATTGATTTTAAAATTTTACCATGTAACAAAGTGATCTATTTCAGCCATAACAGCAGGGATGGATATATGTGATTGAGTGATATATACTAGGACATCATCAGCAAATAGAGAGCACTTGTACTCGGTGCCTCCCACCTCAATCCACCTAATATTGGGGTTATGGCGAATTGATGAGAGCAGGTGCTCCGTCACTAGGATGTATAAGAGAGGGGACAGAGGACATCCCTGCCTTGTCCCATTGGTGATTGTGAAAGGTGATGAAAATGTTCTGACGCACCCCCTGGGCCTTGGGACACCCGGAGCCGGACCCTTTTTGGTGGATGCTGGTGGTTGTAGTCTTCGTGGCGGCGATCCGGTTCCGTGGCTCAGGGCGGTCAAACCAGTGGCGGAACTATTTATGTGGTTTTGATATTTAAATGTCCGACTACGCCACCCGTGGATTGCGGTCAGAGTGAACCGCCTCTACAGGGCAGACCGCTAAGGCTGGTGTTGTGGGTGCAGCAGAGCGTAGCATAACTCCCCACGGGAGGAGTATAGCCTCAGGGCAGTGTATGCGGAGGATGGGGGTGATGGTGCAGGGCAGCAGCAGTAACGACACGGAGTCAGTGATGCAGTTCAGGGCCTTTACTCACAGTTCTTATTATCCAGACCACGTCTGCAGGTAACGGCTGCCCACGTCGTACTGTGCTCACCAGGTGAGGGGCTCAGACAACTCCCAGATAACTTTGGAGCGCTTCACAGGACCCCCTTTGTGTGTCCTTTGTCTGGCCTTTCTTACCAACACTTCTGTCCGGCTGCCTCGGGCCTCCTCTTGGTAAACTTGGCGCCAGTTTCCCTGACCCTATGTGGTGCCTTCCTAGCGGGTGGAGCAAGGGGCTGCGCCACATAAAATGTCAGAGCCTCCGGTTTCTAGCTGAGGGTCGTTTCCTGCCTCCACTAGTTCGGGGACCGGTCTCCCCCTTTGGCCTGACCCCTCCACGCAGGTGGATTCGGGCGTGCGGTGGCGACTCGCCCGTCCGCACCCCTGGGATCCCTTCATTCCTCGTTCCTGGAGCCTTCTCCGCTCCTCTTCCTTCCTTCTCCCTCTTGCAGGCCTGGGCCTCTGTTACTAGGCCCGCCTCCGGAGCAGAGCTCATGCAGAGCCCCTGCTCCCTGCCACTTCTGCTCAGACTTCTCTGCACTGAACTAAGATGGTGCCCACCTTTTATACTCCCTTCTCAATGCACCCAGGAACTGCTTCCTCCCTGCTCCTGCACTGCAGGGTTCCCCTTCCTCAGTGTTCCCTCCCCCCACTCCAGCCAGGGACAGGGACTGTCGTGCCCATCTCAGGGGCATATTGGTCGCCCTGCCCCACGGCAATGTGGTGTAATGCATGCAGGTGTCGGGTCCTGATCCACACTCCATCCTTATCTGAGAGTGAGATATCACACCTCTGGGTGAGGTGCAATATGTCTGCAGCAACCGAGCCCTCGGTGCTACAGTTCCATTTATCTTCAGCCTAGGTGACGTATTGTGATACAGGGCCGTGATTTTGGCTATAAAAGGGTCCCCTAGACCCCTACCCCAAGCTTTTTAAGAGAATTATATATGGCGTGCCAGGAGACTCTATGGAATGCTTTCTCAGCATCCAACGAGAGTATCTACTTACAAATTTTTAACTGCATCTAGCCCAGGAAATACTTTGTGCCTAGTAGCAGTGTCTGCTAGTCAGCGGATTATCCCGGCTGTTAAGCAAGCTACACCAC
This sequence comes from Phyllobates terribilis, assembly GCF_046119375.1. NCBI lineage: Eukaryota > Metazoa > Chordata > Amphibia > Anura > Dendrobatidae > Phyllobates > Phyllobates terribilis. Next base: position 10,642,081 of record NW_027362782.1, read on the forward strand.
CTGTAGTTTGGACACTTAATTTTTTCAAAGGAAATGCTTCAGGACCACGGGATACTCAGTGAAGAGCATCAGGAGGCACCCCAAGGCATAGGGGCTGGGACTGGCACTAGGATGCCTTGCGGTGGACAGCCGAGCTCGATCCTTATAAAAGCTTTTTAACTGCAGCAGCTTTAGTGGACGCTACTGGAGCTGGAATTACGCGGCTGCTGGCATGAGACTTGCCCTCCAATAGATCCTTGTAAATGGATTTAAAGTGTATTCATTCAAATTAGAGGGACAATTTAAATTAAAAAGCTTAGAGCTGCCTCCACCACAGGGGGGCTCTCTCGACCCACCAGCGGACAGGCACCAGTATTGGGAGAGGGGGGCTGGCCGTCAGGGTTCACCGCGGCTCTGGCACAAACCCGGCGACACGGAGGTGGTACGGGCAGGAGCGGACTGGCCGTGTCGGCTTCTCACTTTTTGGATTTTAGAAGGGCATGACATGCCTATATCTGTGTCTCCCCCTCCTTTTACTCCTCCACCTCTTTTCTTCGCATGACTATATGTACTTGTCACTTTTCCATGTGTTAGTTGTGTCTTCTGAGCAGTTTGTCAGCTTTTGGACACCTTTGAAGGTGTTTTCTATGTGTTTCTATGTGTTTTTGTTTGCCTGCCATTGGTTTTAACGGTGTTCGAAGGTGTTCGACGAACAGTTTGACGAACAGTTCGGCGAACACACGGGTGTTCGACGAACCGAACCGAACTCGAACACTACGGGGGTGGCTCAACACTAATTAGGAGTCTGGTTAAGAGGATCTGGGGGGGAAATTGGGCATTAGATCCATACTTCTGGATTTTTCACTACAGAGGAGAAGGGTTTGAAGGGGAGGATATAGGTCAACGGGGACGCAGACACATCCTAATACACAGTATCATGATCTTGGCAAAAAATGCATTCTACGAAATTGGATATCGGAGAAGGCTCCCTCCGTGAAGGAAGTGGTGTCCAACCTAAAACAGCTGATGCTTTTAGAAAAATTGGAGGCAGAAAGGCATAAGACCAAACTGACCGGGAAATTCTTTGAAAAGTAGAGACAATTCCTAGAAAGGAAATACTCACAAGAAGAATCGTGGGAGTGGTTCAGCCATTTGCTCATTCCGAGTGGTACTTATTAAATACATTCAAGGCACTTTGGGGATCTTGAAGGTCTAGTCAGGTGGTTCCGGGACACTTGTAACCATGTAACATGGACAATAGGGCGGACAAAAATTAAAATGAAACAGAGTTGCTTGGTTAGATGACAGTTTTATTTCAGGTATGGAGGACGTTATACATTACATAAATTGCTGCATTTTGGGAGGGGAGAAGGGTAGGGGGGATTTTCTATCTTTGAGTATTCATGTAAAGCTTTGATGTGAAATTTTTGTACTCATGCTTTATCCAAATATTAAAACCTTTAATAAAAATGATTGTTCAATAAAAAAAAAAAAACATGGCCAAGATCGCTCTCCCATAAATCTCTGACCAGGCCCTAGATAAATATCTGTATGCGGATTCCTACCTGACTGCGGAGGTTGGCACCCTAGTTATAGTTGATGATTTTGGCGCCCCCGCTCCACACTGGCTATTCCTCACTGTCTGAAGTTTGCCAATGAACACCTGGATGATTCTGTGAGTTATTGGGAGAAGGTGCTGTGGTCAGATGAGACAAAAATTGAGCTCTTTGACATTAACTCAACTCGCCGTGTTTGGAGGAAGAGAAATGCTGTTAGAACCTTGCTGTTAGGTTTTTTTTCCTTTGCTGGTCACATGACCTTGTTGGCCTATTTAATCCTGCTCCGCCCTTCTGGCTTTGCTGGACTTCATTGTATATCTACTTTCTAACTAGCCTGTTCTCTGTATCTGACTCTGTTAGTTTGCTTGGTCTACGGACCTCTATGTTCTATCTATTTTGTTTGTTCTTCTGTCTGCTACTATTTCTGTTAGGAGGTGTCCCATATTCCTCCCAGTCCTTAGTACTTGTAGGGATTCCCTCCCAACATCTATAGGTCTCCGTACAGACTAGATTAGGACTTTAGCAGGTCTGATCGCAGGATCAGGTTCCCTGTTACATCGTAGGGATTCAGCTGAGTATTATAGTAGGGACAGATCTCCTCTCTTTCCTTAGCTTTGATAGCAGAACATAACAGTAAGTCCAGCCTGCAAATTCTCTAAGGAAAGATTTTTTTTTGTTCCATCATGGTGTCGGTTCAGGATTTGGCTAAACACCTGCAGGGACTCTCTCTGGAAGTGGCCGAGCTCCGTCAGCACGTGAGTAACTGTCCTGGAGCATATTTCTTGGAGCCTAAGGTATGTTTGCCGGATTTATTTTTTGGTGAACATCGAGAATTTTTTTCATTTAAAAATGCTTGCTTATTGTATTTTCGTTTGAGACCCAAGTCCTCTGGGGATGAATCCCAGCGCGTAGGGTTCATAATGTCACTTTTGCGCAAAGAGCCTCAGGAGTGGGCCTTTTCTTTGCAACCTAGTGATACATGCTTCAGATCAGTGGATAGTTTTTTTTTCTGCTTTAGGACTATTATATGATGATCCTGACCGTGTCGCATCAGCTGAGACTGAGTTGAGACGTTTAAAACAAGGATCAGGTAATGTAGAAAAATATTGTACACATTTTCGTCGTTGGTCCACTCAAACAGGGTGGAACGATTCTGCTCTGAAAAGTCTATTTCTTGCTGGGCTCAGTGAAAGGGTTAAAGACCTGCTAATTGCTTATCCTACACCTGAGGATTTGCAACAGGCTATGCAATTAGCTATACGGGTGGATAGGAGACTGCGTGCTAGGGTTAATGAGAGCAAATCCTCTGCTATGTCAGTTTCTGGTTATGATAATGTGTGTACTAACAGTGGTGAACCGATGGAGATTGGATCGGTGGCACCTCGCTCTCAAGAAAAAGATCGTCGTTTTTCAGAAGGCTTGTGTTTCTATTGCGGGAAATCTGGTCATTTGATTAAAGGCTGTGAGCTTCGTATAAAGAAAGAAAAAAAAATGGTCAGTCACGCCCGTATTGCCTGTTTAAATTCCAAGGGTATATTTTTAGCTGCTTCCACGATTGCTCAGGAAAAATTAATGGAATTTCGGGTGTTTGTTGATTGCGGGTCTACACTGAATGTAATTGATGGGGGATTCGTGGAAAAACTCAATTTAAAACCTGAACCTTTATCATCCCCCATTGCTGTGGTTTCTGTGGATGGCTCCCCTTTGAAGAATATTACTCTCAAGGTCAGTGAATTTCCTCTCACTATTAATGGTGTTCACCATGAGAAATTGGATTTGGTAGTGTTGAATAACTTGCCTTCTCCAGTAATATTGGGTTTGCCCTGGTTAAAATTTCACAATCCTGTACTGGATTGGTCTACCAGTGAAATTAAATCCTGGAGCCATAAATGTTATGACAAGTGTTGTAACGGGCGTATTGCAGCTTTGGATAGGGGAGAATTGCCTGTTCCTATTCAGGATTTTTGGAGAGTTTTTTCTGAGAAAGAATCACAGGTTTTGCCTCCCCATAGAGACTATGATTGTTCTATTGAATTTGTCCCTGGAGCGACTTCCTAAAAGTCGTTTATTTAACCTTACTATTCCTGAGAGGAAGGCTTTGGAGGAATACATACAGACAAGTTTGGCCGCCGGTCACATTAGGCCCTCTAAGTCTCCTGTGGCGGTTGGATTTTTTTTTGTAAAAAAAAAGGACGGCGGTTTACGTCCTTGTCTGGATTTCCGTGAGATTAACAAAATTACGGTACGCAATCCTTACCCACTGCCATTGATTCCTGATCTGTTTAACCAGTTATTGGGGGCCAAGTGGTTCTCTAAAATTGACCTTAAGGGGGCATACAATTTGTTGCGCATGAAGGAGGGTGATGAATGGAAGACTGCTTTTAACACTCCTGTGGGTCATTTTGAGAATCTGGTTATGCCTTTTGGTCTTACTAATGCTCCTGCATTTTTTAAGAATCTGATTAATGACATCCTTAGACCTTTGATTGGTAAAAATGTGGTTGTGTATTTGGATGACATTTTGATTTATTCGCCAGATCTGGAGTCTCATTGGCGGAGCGTACGTGAGGTTTTACAGTTATTAATGGACAATTCGCTTTTTGCTAAGCTGGAGAAATGTGAGTTCGCTGTACAGAGAATTAGTTTTTTGGGCTACATTATCTCCAGCAAAGGTTTTGAGATGGATCCGGTTAAGGTTCAGGCTGTGCAGGAATGGCCTAGGCCTATTGGTTTGAAATCGATACAGAGGTTTTTGGGTTTCGCCAATTACTATAGAAAATTCATAAAAAATTTTTCTAGTAGTGTCAAACCTCTGACTGATCTCACCAGGAAAGGTGCTGATGCGGTTCAGTGGTCTTCTGAGGCCATTGAAGCTTTTGTGTATCTCAAGGAGAGGTTCACCTCTGCTCCCATCCTTATGCAGCCTGATGTTACTAGGCCGTTTTTGGTTGAGGTTGATGCTTCCTCTGTGGGGGTTGGCGCAGTATTGTCTCAGGATAACGGGGATGGATTACATCCTTGTGCCTTTTTTTCCAAAAAATTTTCGGAGACTGAATTGAATTACGATATTGGTAATCGGGAATTATTGGCTATTAAACTCGCATTTGAACACTGGCGCCACTTCTTGGAAGGTGCGGAATTTCCCGTTCAGGTTCTTACGGATCATAAAAATCTGATATATCTTGATGCTGCCAAGCGCCTGAATGCCCGTCAGGCTAGGTGGGCACTGTTTTTCTCGCGGTTTAATTTCTCCGTTACTTACATCCCTGGTACTAAGAATGTTAAGGCGGATGCCTTGTCTCGCAGTTTTTCTCCCATAGTCGGTGCTGAGAAAGAGGAAAACATTTTACAAGAAGGTGTTGTGATAGCTGCTTTAGACTCCGTTTTGGAAGATGAGATTCTTAAAGCTCAGGAGAATGCCCCATCTAACACTCCTCATGGGAGGTTGTTTGTGCCTGGGACCTTTAGGAGAGATTTGTTTGTTGAGTGTCACGAATCTCGGTTGGCAGGTCATCCCGGAATCTCTGAGACCAAGAGACTGGTGGGTCGCAGTTTTTGGTGGCCTGGATGGCAGAAGGAAGTCATTAAGTGGGTGCGCCAATGTACTATATGTGCTAGATCCAAGTCCTCACATACTCCTGCTGCGGGGTTGCTTTGTCCTTTGGAGGTCCCCAGTGCTCCTTGGACACATTTGGCTATGGACTTTATAACTGGCCTTCCCCCCTCTGAGGGTTTTACTGTCATCTGGGTGGTCGTGGACCGTTTTAGCAAGATGTGTCACTTGGTTCCCTTCGTCAAACTGCCCTGCGCTAAAACTCTCGCTAAGGCCTTTGTCAAGGAAATTGTCAGACTTCATGGCGTTCCTACTGACATTGTTTCTGATAGGGGTCCTCAGTTCGTGGCTCGTTTTTGGCGTGCCTTTTGTGACAGGTTGGGAATTCATTTGTTGTTTTCGTCCGGATACCATCCTGAATCTAATGGCCAGACAGAAAGGAAAAACCAGGATGTTGAGCAGTTCTTGCGTTGTTTTGTGGCAGACAATCAAGAGGGGTGGTCTGAGTTTCTGCCACTTGCCGAATTTGCTCTGAACAATCATACATCTTCTTCTGCTGGTTGTTCGCCTTTTTTTTGTTGTTCTGGGAGACATCCGTCGTTTGGGTCGTTCTCCAAGTTGGGATCTGCCGTGCCTGAGGAGGAGAATTTTTCCGGTGATTTGGAAAGAGTTTGGACGGATGTGCGTGGTAATCTTCAGGAGGCCAACAGAAAATCTAAAGACTACTTTGATAGGAAACGACAGGAGGTTTTGTTCGCTGTTGGTGACATGGTTTGGTTGTCCTCTAGGAATCTGCGGTTGAGGATTCCTTCTAAGAAATTGGGTCCCAAGTTTGTAGGGCCCTTTAAGGTGCTTCAGGTTGTCAACCAATCTGCTGTTAGGTTGGAGGTTCCTACCTCCTGGAGAATTAATCCGGTCTTTCATGTCTCTCTGTTAAAAAAAGCTGTCGTGTCGGATGGTGACGCCTCTGCCTCTGTTCCTCCGGTGGTGGAGGACGGGGAATATGAAATTTCTCGCATCCTTGACTCTAGACGGTATAGAGGTAGTTTGCAGTATCTTGTGGCCTGGAAAGGTTTCGGACCCGAGGATAACTCTTGGGTGAGGTCAGATGATGTTTCCGCGTCCAGACTTATCAGAGCGTTTCACAGGAGATTTCCTGATAAGCCTGGTCCTAGGGGATCCGGAGGATCCTCTTAGAAGGGGGGGTACTGTTAGAACCTTGCTGTTAGGTTTTTTTTCCTTTGCTGGTCACATGACCTTGTTGGCCTATTTAATCCTGCTCCGCCCTTCTGGCTTTGCTGGACTTCATTGTATATCTACTTTCTAGCTAGCCTGTTCTCTGTATCTGACTCTGTTAGTTTGCTTGGTCTACGGACCTCTATGTTCTATCTATTTTGTTTGTTCTTCTGTCTGCTACTATTTCTGTTAGGAGGTGTCCCATATTCCTCCCAGTCCTTAGTACTTGTAGGGATTCCCTCCCCACATCTATAGGTCTCCGTACAGACTAGATTAGGACTTTAGCAGGTCTGATCGCAGGATCAGGTTCCCTGTTACATCGTAGGGATTCAGCTGAGTATTATAGTAGGGACAGATCTCCTCTCTTTCCTTAGCTTTGATAGCAGAACATAACAAATGCTGCCTATGACTCAAAGAACATCGTCCCCACTGTCAAGCATGGAGATAGAAACATCATGTTTTGGGGGTGTTTCTCTGCTAAGGGCACAGGAATACTTCACCGCATCCATGTGAGAATGGATGGAGCCATGTACCGTAAAATCCTGAGTGACAACCTCCTTCCCTCTGCCAAGACATTAAAAATGGGTCGTGGCTGGGTCTTCCAGCAAGACAATGACCCAAAACATACAGCCAAGGCAACAAAAGAATGGCTCAAAAAGAAGCACATTAAGGTCATGGAGTGGCCTAGCCAGTCTCCAGACCTTAATCCCATAGAAAACTTATGGAGGGAGTTGAAGCTCCGAGTTGCCAAGCGACAGCCTCAAAATCTTAATGATTTAGAGATGATCTGCAAAGAGGAGTGGACAAAAATTCCTCCTGACATGTACGCAAAACTCATCATCAGCTACAAAAAAACGTCTGACTGCTGTGCTTGCCAACAAGGGTTTTGCCACAAGTATTAAGTGTTGTTTGCCAGAGGGATCAAATACTTACTTTTTTTGCATTTTGCAGTGAGAAATAAGTATCTAACTTATACAATGTGATTTTCTTGTTTTTTGGGGGGGATATTCTATCTCTCAATGTTAAAATTAACCTACCCATAAAATCATAGACTGTTCATGTCTTTGTCAGTGGCACAGAAACACTAAAAGTGTGGAGTAAACACCCACCACCAAGCAAGGATGTTAGCTTAAAAATCACTTTTTATTAATTGAGTATTAAAAATTAATCACCAATACAGATATATAGACAGGTCTAATAAGGAGATAATAGATAATGAAACATCACAATCCAGGGCAAAACGTGATTAATAGCAGCAAACACTATATAAGAAAGCATTACGCAAAACACAGGTCGGGTAGCTGTGACAGGCTCATCCAATCCTCCCTCATTCAAGGTAAAGCACTACATGGAATACTGAATAGCACATGTCACTTTAGACTTCTGTCACTTTACTATCTACATGACTTTATATTGTCTTGTCCCTCCTTAATGGTACATAACTAGGATTTACTTATATAGCGTTTGCTGCTATTAATCACAAGTTTTGCCCTGGATTGTGATGTTTCCTTATTTATTTCCTCCTTATTAGACCTGTCTATATATCTGTATTGGTGATGAATTTTTAATACTCAGCTAAAAAAATCACTTTTTATTAATTAACATCTTTGCACAAAAGCATTAAAAGATCAAATGTGGCATGGATTCTGTAGCACAGTAGTAAGACAATAAATTTTGATTTTATCATGTGAAACCCTGTATGAAGAAGAACATCAGCACCAAAGAATTAAAAGCTGAAATGTGGCCTGCTTTATGTACCCTGGTAGTAACAGAAAAAAATAGATTTTTATACGTACTCCCATGACAGCACCACGAGAGAGAGGATCCGCCCATCAAGGACAGGAAACTTACAGGTTAAAAAGGGCGGCACCTCTCTCCAACCTCAGTTTAGGTTTCCTGTCCATGATGGGAGACCTCTCAGGTTACCTGCTGGATGAAGACGGTCTCTTGCCCCAGATGGAGTCGACAGGGTGTTTGGAGTAATGAAGTCTCCCACCCTGCGTCGGTCCTGGACCTCTGGAGACACCACGGCAGGGCTCATTGGGGCGCCTCCGTGTGCGTTGCAGCGGGCGCGACATCCCCTCACTGGAGGTAGATGTCTGCCATGTGTGGAGCCGCATGCGGGCGTCCTCACCCCCTGCTATGCAATGCAAGAGTTCCGGGCCGCACCGGCGGGGAACGTGACAGGCGCGGCCCTGTGACATGTTTCCGGTGCGTCGGAGACTCCACCGGAAGTGGGCGGAGCTCGCGCGCAACCCAGAAGCCGCGTGCGAGCATGAAGACGCCGGGAGTCCAGTGAAACGCTGGAGCTGCTAGCAGCGGCGGTTAGCCCACCGGGAGGAGGGGGTGGGGGTGTGACCTCCTTCCAGACCCCAAAAAGAGAAAAAAAAAAAAAACACCCACACAGGTACCAGGTATGGCCAGTAGAGATGAGTGTTGTTCTACTCGAACTGTTCGCCATTCTCAAATTCGAGCTGTTTTGGGCGGTGTTCGAGCCGTTCGGCGAACACGAACAATTTGAGAAAAATTCGGCTGTTCGAGGTTATGTTCGATAACTGTTCGTGCACCAAAATCATAACTGGATTTTTTCTCAGTAATGATGAAAATTAATGTTAATACGCAGTTTGAGTGTACAGCGGGGTGGGGGGAGGGGCAGGGGATGGATCTCTGCAGGAACAATGAAGATCTCCATTTTTTTTTTCTCTTTCCCGCATTTACAGTGGGGAGGTGCAATCTGTCAGCCTATCAGCAGCGCACACACGGAGCAAAGTGCTTTTTTTCACACAAGCAAGGGCATGTGTCATTGGCAGTGTATGTCACATGTCCTTGCCCTATAAGACCAAGCCATTTTCCCCGTCGCCACCATTTTCTCACTGCTGCAGCTGCGTGTTAGACGGCACCGCTGTTGCTGTGTGCGCTATACCTTGTTAATTTCAAGCCAATTTTCGCACAAATCTACAGATAGCTTGGGAGTAGGGAATAGTTGTGATTGCAGTCCTTTTAAGGACTAGGTTACAGCATTTCCTATGACTTTTATCAGGCAGGTCTGTGCTCTTAAATAGATAGATTGTGGGAGTAAAGACTAATTGTAATTGGAGTCCTTTTCAGGACTAGGTTACATCAGTTCCTATCAGTTTTTGCCAGGCAGGTCTGTGCCAGTGCTGTGCAAGTTTTTTTCACAGCATTTGGCTGAATCTAGCAAAGCTAATCCTTTTTGGCCTATTGCAGAGTGTGTTAGTCAGTGGAGTAGCCTATCTGTGTTGCAAGATATACCACCTGTGTATAGAATACCAATTTTTTTACTGCACCTAGTGAAGTAAAATCTTTTGGGCATAGCATCATTCTATTAGTCCATCTATACTGACCTCCATCAGGTTGCAAATTGAATATAATTTTTTTCTGCATCTAGCTCTGAAAAAATATTGGGCTTCTAGCTGTGTGTGGTACTTGTTGTATTAGTCCATCTATACTGACCTCCATCAGGTTGCAAACTGCATATATTTTTTTCTTCATCTACCTCTGAAAAAATATTGGGCTTCTAGCTGTGTGTGGGACTTGTTCTATTAATCCATCTATACAGACCTCCATCAGGTTGCAAACTGAATATATTTTTTTCTGCATCTACCTCTGAAAAAATATTGGGCTTCTAGCTGTGTGTGGGACTTGTTGTATTAGTCCATCTATACTGACCTCCATCAGGTTGCAAACTGAATATATTTTTTTCTGCATCTACCTCTGAAAAATATTGGGCTTCTAGCTGTGTGTGGGACTTTCTCTATTAGTCCATCTATACTGACCTCCATCAGGTTGCAAATTAAAAATAATTTTTATCTGCATCTAGCTCTGAAAAAATATTTGGCCTTCTAGCAGTGTGTGGGACTTTCTCTATTAGTCCATCTATACTGACCTCCATCAGGTTGCAAATTGAATATAATTTTTTTCTGCATCTAACCCAGCCAATAGTTTTGGCCTAATACCACAGTTTGGCCACTCAGCTCTGCTCGGTTCCCATCCATTGTTTTTTTGTGCAAACAACTCCAGAGTTGTTAATTAGTTAACCACCAAAATGAGTGGAAAAAGGCCTGCTGCTGGTGGAAAGGGGAATAGGCGTGTTGGGAAGGGGAAAAAAGGTTGTGTCCGTGGGGTAGGTGTTAAAGCAACAGTAACATCTGCAGAAGAAAGACCATCTTCCAGCCAAACTAAAATGTCTACTTCTTTTAGCGGACAATGTGATAAGATCCCTTTCTTACGGCCACGCCAATCGCTACAAATTCCAGATGAGGCACAAAAACAGCAGGTGCTTCAACGGATATCAAGTGCTCCTTTAAGTGGGCTCTCCTCCACATCAACTTCAACATCATAAATACTCCAGTCCTCAAAGGTGTCACCCCAATCGCACTTGCTTCCTCACAGCTCCCAAATCTCCAGCTGCCCGTCTGAGTATGAGGTAGAACAGATGGTTGAGTCTGCAGAGCTGTTTACTCATACTATAGCCTGGGAATCAGAGGTCGACTCCAGCGCTTCTGTGAATCCAGACGAGGAAATGATCTGCACTGATGCCCAGAATCTTTATGAGTCGGATCCAGGACCAGACGCAGAAGGTTCTGACCATAATGTAGACCCTCATTCCCAAACTGTAACTCCTGTTGGTGGAGACAATGAGGAAGACGATGATAAGACTCAAATACCTGATTGGAGCGACAACTTTACTTTTTTGTCAGGGCAGGAACAGGTTGGCTCTGAGGACGACGGGTGTGATAACGCACAGGGTGATGATGATGAGGTTGGAGATCCCACTTACTGTCAACCCACAGTCAGCCAAGAGATGAGGTCAGCAGAGGAGGTGGAGGAAGATGCTAGTGACAACGAGGTCAGGTTGCGCCTTCCTGGACAGAGACGTAGTACTGGAAGCACGTCAACAACTGCATCCTCAAACACAACTCTGCCTCTCACCACAAGTCGTGGTGGCTCTTCAGGTCGCATGGGTGCTAAGCCTTGCATAGCCTGGGCATTTTTTCAGATCGATAAAGATGACCCAACTCGTGTTATCTGTAACATTTGTCAGCAAAAGCTAAGTAGAGGCCAAAAAATACATAGTTTGAGTACTTCATGCATGAACCGGCACATGGACATGAAGCATAAGTTGCAGTGGGAAGCTCAGTGTGCTACAATGCGGCCTAGCCGGCCGGGCCAACCACCGTCTGTCATATCTTGTGCATCCGCGGCCTCTTCATCCTCTGAGACTGGGGGGACAGCAGTCACACCTGTTTTGGGGCGCAGACCTGCCACCTCTTTACCCGCAACAGCCAGCGTGATTGGCAGGTCATCATTTTCTTTGGAGGTGGTAACACCAGCTGGTGTTGAGCGCTGTCCGACATCGATAGCACCACCTTTGGATCAAGGCAACCTAACATGTCCGCCTGCATCTTCCTCACAGACCGGCAGTTTGCCGGGGACACCCTTATCAACCCCGTCTAAGCACAATAGCCAGCCCTCGGTCCCTCAGATGTGGACAAGTAAAAGACCATTTCCTCCTAGCCATGAGAAAGCTAAGAGGTTGAATTTCACCATCTGCAAGTTCTTGGCTACAGAAATGCTGCCTTTCCACCTGGTGGACACAGAGGATTTTCGAGACCTTATGTCCGTCGCAGTGCCCCAGTACCAGATGCCCAGTCGGCACTACTTCTCAAAGAAATGTGTGCCTGCGCTCCACCAGCATGTCGCACACAACATCACCGCTTCTTTGAGAAACTCTGTGTGTGACAGGGTGCATTTCACCACAGACACTTGGACGAGTAGGCATGGACAGGGGCGTTACATGTCGCTGACTGGGCACTGGGTAACTATGGTGACAGCAGGACAAGGGGCTGCTGTCCAAGTCTTGCCGTCCCCACGAGTTGTGCGTCAATCCTCTTTATGTCAAAGTTCCTCCACTGCTTCTGCCTCCTCAACCTCCTCTCGGTCTTCCACCTGCACCCAAAGCCTGTCTGGTCATGCCACAAGCTTTCTAACTGCGCAGAAGGGATCCTGCACACCTCCTTACTATGCTGGCAGTAGGGCTCAACGTCATCAGGCGGTTTTTACATTGAAATGTCTGGGAAATGTGAGTCACACAGCTGAGGAGTTGTGGTCAGCTCTGGAGAACCAATTTCATGAATGGTTGTCTCCACTGGACCTGAAACCAGGGAAGGCCGTGTGCGACAATGCTGCAAACCTGGGTGCGGCCCTTCGCCGGGGCAATGTCACACATGTGCCTTGTATGGCTCACGTGTTGAACCTGGTTGTCCAGCAATTTTTAGCCCACTATCCCAGACCAGATGGCCTTCTGCAGAGGGCACGGTCGCTGTGTGCTCACTTTCGCCGTTCGCATCCCGCAGCTCAGTGACTTACATCTCTACAGAAGTCGTTGGGCCTGCCACTTCACCGGCTAAAATGCGATGTGCCTACCCGGTGGAATTCAACTCTGCACATGTTGCAGCGACTGTGGCAGCACCGACAAGCCCTGGTGCAATACGTTCTGACGTATAGCCTGGGCCAACGAGATCCAGAGGTGGGGCAAATCACGCTGGAGGAGTGGTCTCAGATCAGGGACCTATGCACCCTTCTGCACAGTTTTGAAATGGCGACGAAGATGTTTAGTGCTGACGATGCCATTATCAGCATGACTATTGCGGTGATTTACATGCTGGAGCACATGTTAAACAGAATTCGGAGTCAGGTGGTGGCACAAGAGGAGGTGGAGGAAGTAGAGGAGGAGGAGTTGTATGCGGAAGGGCTAACATCTGCAAGGTCCAGACGGTCGGCAGCACCAAGGCGGCAGGCATGTGAGGGTGGGGGAGATGGTTTTACCAGGGCGCATGGTAGCAGCCAAACTAGTGAGGAAGGTGCAGGAGCCCAGGAAGAAGTGGAGGACGAACTGATGGAAGACTCATCAGATGAGGGAGACCTTGATCACATTTCTGTTGTGCGAGGTTGGGGGGAGAGGACAGAGGAAGGAAGCATGATTGTTACCTCGCCACCAACACAACAGGGACTTGGTGCTCCTGGATGCGCAACACACATGAGTGCCTTCTTGCTGCACTACCTGCAACATGACCCTCGAATTGTGAGAATTAGAAATAATCCTGACTACTGGGTTGTCACACTGTTAGATCCCCGGTACAAAAGTAAATTTGCAGAAATTATTCCTGCCATAGAAAGGGATGGACGCATGCAGGAGTATCAGCAGAGACTGTTGCAGAATCTTACATGTGCTTTTCCACAAAATACCAGTGGTGCACGTAGTGAATCTCACAGTTCCAACTTGCCAACCGTGGGACCGTCAAGTGTTCAGCACTCAAACCGTAACAGAACCACAGTATCTGCTGGTAACATCAATTTTGCGGAATCATTTCACCACTTTTTTAGCCCATCCTTTGCAAGGCCACAGGAGACAAGAAGTCTGACACATAGTCAACGCCTAGAGACGATGGTACAGGAGTAAACATTGAAGCCACGACTGTGTCACTGGACCCTTGCTCTTTTTGGGCTTCCAATCTGGATAAATGGCCGGAGCTAGCCACTTACGCCTTGGAGATCTTGTCATGCCCCGCAGCCAGCGTTCTGTCTGAACGTGTGTTCAGCGCTGCTGGTGGTGTGCTGACAGATAAGCGCACGAGGCTCTCCACTGATAATGTAGACAGACTCACGTTCATAAAGATGAACAAATCATGGATCCGAAACGACTTTTTTACCCCTGTGTCATCCTGGGGAGAGTAAAAGCTTGATGATTGGTTAAAATCACCCTACCAACCGTTTTAAGCTTTCAAATTACTAATCATGTTTATCTGTATCTTGGCTGGAAAATAATTTGGGCTTTGTAGCAGTGTGCAGCACTGATCCTATTAGGCCATCTATACTAAAGCTTCACCAGATTTAAAATTAATAATAATTTTTAGCTGCATCTAGCCCGGAAAATAATTTTGGGGCTCCGAGATGCGCAAGACACATAAGTGCCTTCTTGCTGCACTACCTGCAGCATGACCCTCATATTGTCAGAATTCGAAGTAATCATGACTACTGGGTTGCCACACTCTTAGATCCCCCAAACTTTTCGATCAACCTTTTCATTTTAATAAAGACCAAAAAAATGGTCATTTTTGAAATTATAAGCATTAGCAGGTTGTTAGAAACTGAAATCAAACAGTTTTCAACTCAAAACTTTATTCTAGGTGATGTTACATTTTCACATAGGACCCCTTGTTCGAAAGGAGCTTCTGAACTCTCTCGTCCATTGAATTTGTCAGGTTTTGGATGGTTTCTGCTTCAATTGTTTTGCATGAGGACAGAATACCCTCCCAGAGCTGTGGCTTAGACGTGAACTGCCTCACGCCATCATAGACACTCCTTTTAATGATGCTCCAAAGGTTCTGAATGGGGTAGAGGTCAGGGGAGCATGGGGGTCACACCATAAGTTTGTCCCCTTTTATGCCCATATCAGCCAGAGATGCAGATGTTTTATGTGCAGCATGAGATGGTGCATTATCATGCAGAAAAATGATCTTGCTGTGAAATACACGGTTCTTCTTCTTGAACCATGGCAAGAAGTGCTGTTTGAGAAAATCCACATACATTATGGAGTTCATCTTTAGCGCCTTCAGGGATCCTAAAGGGGCCGACAATCTCTCTCCCCATGATTCCAGCCCAAAACATTACTCCACCTCCTCCTTGTTGGCGCTGTAGCCGTGTTTGCGTGGGGTGTCCATCAACCAGCCATCCTCCACTCCATCCATCTAGACCATCGAGCGCTGCACGGCACTCATCCGTGAACAAAACAGTTTTGAAATCAGTCTTCATGTAATGTTTGGCCCACTGGAGCCGTTTCTGCTTGTGTGAAGTGGATAGAGGAGGTCGACAGGATGGCGTTGTTAGAACCTTGCTGTTAGGTTTTTTTTCCTTTGCTGGTCACATGACCTTGTTGGCCTATTTAGTCCTGCTCCGCCCTTCTGGCTTTGCTGGACTTCATTGTATATCTACTTTCTAGCTAGCCTGTGCTCTGTATCTAACTCTGTTAGTTTGCTTGGTCTACGGACCTCTATGTTCTATCTATTTTGTTTGTTCGTCTGTCTGCTACTATTTCTGTTAGGAGGTGTCCCATATTCCTCCCAGTCCTTAGTACTTGTAGGGATTCCCTCCCCACATCTATAGGTCTCCGTACAGACTAGATTAGGACTTTAGCAGGTCTGATCGCAGGATCAGGTTCCCTGTTACATCGTAGGGATTCAGCTGAGTCCTATAGTAGGGACAGATCTCCTCTCTTTCCTTAGCTTTGGTAGCAGAACATAACAGTAAGTCCAGCCAGCAAATTCTCTAAGGAAAGATTTTTTTTCTGTTCCATCATGGTGTCGGTTCAGGATTTGGCTCATCGCCTGCAGGGACTCTCTCTGGAGGTGGCCGAGCTCCGTCAGCACGTGAGTAACTGTCCTGGAGCACATTTCTTGGAGCCTAAGGTATGTTTGCCGGATTTATTTTTTGGTGAACACCGAGAATTTTTTTCATTTAAAAATGCTTGCTTATTGTATTTTCGTTTGAGACCTAAGTCCTCTGGGGATGAATCCCAGCGCGTAGGGTTCATAATGTCACTTTTGCGCAAAGAGCCTCAGGAGTGGGCCTTTTCTTTGCAACCTAGTGATTCATGCTTCAGATCAGTGGATAGTTTTTTTTCTGCTTTGGGACTATTATATGATGATCCTGACCGTGTCGCATCAGCTGAGACTGAGTTGAGACGTTTAAAACAAGGATCGGGTAATGTGGAAAAATATTGTACACATTTTCGTCGTTGGTCCACTCAAACAGGGTGGAACGATTCTGCTCTGAAAAGTCTATTTCTTGCTGGGCTCAGTGAAAGGGTTAAAGACCTGCTAATTGCTTATGCTACACCTGAGGATTTGCAACAGGCTATGCAATTAGCTATACGGGTGGATAGAAGACTGCGTGCTAGGGTTAATGAGAGCAAATCCTCTGCTATGTCAGTTTCTGGTTATGATAATGTGTGTACTAACAGTGGTGAACCGATGGAGATTGGATCGGTGGCACCTCGCTCTCAAGAAAAAGACCGTCGTTTTTCGGAAGGCTTGTGTTTCTATTGCGGAAAATCTGGTCATTTGATTAAAGGCTGTGAGCTTCGTATGAAGAAAGAAAAAAAAATGGTCAGTCACGCCCGTATTGCCTGTTTAAGTTCCAAGGGTATATTTTTAGCTGCTTCTACGATTGCTCAGGAAAAATTGATGGAATTTCGGGTGTTTGTTGATTGCGGGTCTACACTGAATGTAATTGATGGGGGATTCATGGAAAAACTCAATTTAAAACCTGAACCTTTATCATCCCCCATTGCTGTGGTTTCTGTGGATGGCTCCCCTTTGAAGAATATTACTCTCAAGGTCAGTGAATTTCCTCTCACTATTAATGGTGTTCACCATGAGAAATTGGATTTGGTAGTGTTGAATAACTTGCCTTCTCCAGTAATATTGGGTTTGCCCTGGTTAAAATTTCACAATCCTGTACTGGATTGGTCTACCAGTGAAATTAAATCCTGGAGCCATAAATGTTATGACAAGTGTTGTAACGGGCGTATTGCAGCTTTGGATAGGGGAGAATTGCCTGTTCCTATTCAGGATTTTTGGAGAGTTTTTTCTGAGAAAGAATCGCAGGTTTTGCCTCCCCATAGAGACTATGATTGTTCTATTGAATTTGTCCCTGGAGCGACTCTTCCTAAGAGTCGTTTATTTAACCTTACTATTCCTGAGAGGAAGGCTTTGGAGGAATACATACAGACAAGCTTGGCCGCCGGTCACATTAGGCCCTCTAAGTCTCCTGTGGCGGTTTTTATTTTTTTTTGTAAAAAAAAAGGACGGCGGTTTACGTCCTTGTCTGGATTTTCGTGAGATTAACAAAATTACGGTACGCAATCCTTACCCACTGCCATTGATTCCTGATCTGTTTAACCCCTTAATAACATCTGACGTACTAATACGCGTCTGTGCCCTGGGACTTAAGAGCCAGACCCGTATTAGTACGTCATCGCGATCGCGCGCGCACACAGGCTGTGCGGGCGCGATCGCTGCCGGGTGTCAGCTGATTGTCACAGCTGACACCCGGTACTATGTGCAGGGAGCGGTCCTGCACCGCTCCCAGCACATTAACCCCCGCGATGCTGCGATCGAAGTCGATCGAAGTCGATCGCGGCATTGCGGGGGCAAGGGGAGGTGATCGGCGATACTCACCTCCTCTTCCGGCTTCCAGCGCAGTCTGCAAAGGCTTCCCGGGTGTTGCCATGACGACCCGATGTCGTCATGACAACATCCGGGTCACCAGAGAGCAGGAAGATTGCTTGGACATGCGCAGTGCATCTCCAAGCAATCTTCACACTGTGCACTTCTGACAGCCTTCATGGCATAGGGATGGTGCTCCATTCCTGTGCCATGCAGGCGATCAGAAAAAAAAAAGTGAAAGTCCCAGAGTGGGACAAAGTAATAAAGTGTATAAACTGTGTGAAAGTGGAAAAAAAAAAAAAAAAAAATGTGCAAAAATATTATAAAAAAATAAAAAAAATAATACACCAAAAATAAAAATATAATGTACCCATCAATAAATATTATTATAAAAAAAACAAAAAAAAAACAATAAAAGTACACATATTTGGTATCGCCGCGTCCGGAACAACCTGACCTATAAAACTGTCCCACTAGTTAACCCCTTCAGTGAACACGGTAAAAAAAAAAAAAAAAAACCAAGCAAAAAACAATGCTTTATCACCATACCGCCAAACAAAAAGTGGAATAACACGCGATCAAAAAGACGCATATAAATAAAAATGATACCGCTGAAAACGTCATCTCGTCCCGCAAAAAACAAGCTGCCATATAGCTCCATCAGCCGAAAAATAAAAAAGTTATAGCTCTCAGAATAAAGCGATACTAAAAAATATTTTTTTCTATAAAATAGCTTTTATTGTGTATAAGCGCCAAAACATAGAAAAATGATACAAATGTGGTACCGCTGTAAACGTACTGACCCGAAGAGTAAAGCTGCCTCATCAATTTTACCACACGCGGAACAGAATAAATAAAAAAAAAAAAAACAATTCCTGAATTGTTGGTTTTTGTTTATTCTGCCTCCCAAAAATCGGAATAGAAAGCGATCAAAAAATGTCACGTGCCTGAAAATGGCACCAATAACAACGTCAAGTCATCCCGCAAAAAACGAGCCGTCACATGACTGTCTGCCAAAATCTGGAAAAATTATAGCTCTCAAAATATGGCGATGCAAAAACTAGATTTTACAAAAAATGCGTCTTTTAGTGTGTGACAGCTGTCAGTCATAAAAATCCCATATGATTCTGGTATTGCTGTAATCACACCGACCCGAAGAATAAAGTCGTCTAATCACTTATACCGCACAAGGAACGGCGTCAAAAATAAACTCTTGAGTTAGGATTGGGCTAGGGTTAGGGCTGGGTTTGGGGCTAGGGTTGTGCTGGGGCTAGGGTTGTGCTGGGGCTAGGGTTGTGCTGGGGCTAGGGTTGTGCTGGGGTTAGGGCTGGGGTTGGGATTTTTTTCAAAAGTAAGAAAAAAAGATGACGATATGGCGACTAGTGTTGAGAGCAAGTGCTCGCTACTTGAGTTTGCATCGGGTGCTCTGGTATGCATTTAGTATCGTGGGTATTTGAGTGACATGCTCGAGTCTCTGCCCCATATGCTTCGCGGCCAAAAAACTTTACGGGGATTGCCTGCCATGCACGAGCGATCCCCGCATGTTTTTTTTTGGGTGTCTAATAACCGTGAAACATGCGGAGCAGGGACTCGAGCATGTCACTCGAGCACACGCTGTACATGGTGCATACCTGAGTACCCGATGCAAACTCAAGTAGCGAGCACTTGCGCTCAAGAATAATGACAACTTATTCAATATGATGACCTAATGTAAACAAATAATGTGCCGTACCTCTGGGTTCAAAATGTTCACTATACACCTTAATAAAATCTTTGAGGGGTATAGTTTCCAAAATGGGGACACTTGTGGGGGAGCTCCACTGTTTAGGCACATCACGGGCTCTCCAAACGCGACATGGTGTCCGCTAACAAATTGAATGGAAAATCGGCTCAAATTGTTAGCGGACGCCATGTTGCGTTTGGAGAGCCCCTGTGTGCCCAAACATTGGAGCTCCCCCACAAGTGACCCCATTTTGGAAACTAGACCCCCCAAGGCACCTATCTAGATGCATAGTGAGCACTTAGAACCCCCAGGTGCTTCACAAATTGATTCGTAAAAATGAAAAAGTGAAAATAAAACACTTTTTCATTTTTATGAATCAATTTGTGAAGCACCTGGGGTTCCAAGTGCTCACTATGAATCTAGATAGGTGCCTTGGGGGGTCTAGTTTCCAAAATGGGGTCACTTGTGGGGGAGCTCCAATGTTTGGGCACACAGGGACTCTCTAAATGCAACATGGTATCCGCTAACAAATTGAATGGAAAATCGGCTCAAATTGTTAGCGGACACCACATTGCGTTTGGAGAGCCCCTCTGTGCCCAAACTTTGGAGCTCCCCCACAAGTGACCCCATTTTGGAAACTAGACCCCCCAAGGCACCTTTCTAGATGCATAGTGAGCACTTGGAACCCCCAGGTGCTTCACAAATTGATTCGTAAAAATGAAAAAGTGAAAAAAAAAACACTTTTTCATTTTTATGAATCAATTTGTGAAGCACCTGGGGTTCCAAGTGCTCACTATGAATCTAGATAGGTGCCTTGGGGGGTCTAGTTTCCAAAATGGGGTCACTTGTGGGGGAGCTCCAATGTTTGGGCACACAGGGACTCTCCAAATGCAACATGATATCCGCTAACAAATTGTCGGCTCAAATTGTTAGCGGATATCATGTTGCATTTGGAGAGTCCCTGTGTGCCCAAACATTGGAGCTCCTCCACAAGTGACCCCATTTTGGAAACTAGACCCCCCAAGGCACCTATCTAGATGCATAGTGAGCACTTGGAACCCCTAGGTGCTTCACAAATTAATTCATACAAATGAAAAAGTGTTTTTTTTTTCACTTTTTCATTATTACGAATCAATTTGTGAAGCACCTGGGGGTTACAAGTGCTCACTATGCATCTAGAAAGGTGCCTTGGGGGGTCTAGTTTCCAAAATGGGGTCACTTGTGGGGGAGCTCCAAAGTTTGGGCACAGAGGGGCTCTCCAAACGCAATGTGGTGTCCGCTAACAATTTGAGCCGATTTTCCATTCAATTTGTTAGCGGATACCATGTTGCATTTAGAGAGTCCCTGTGTGCCCAAACATTGGAGCTCCCCCACAAGTGACCCCATTTTGGAAACTAGACCCCCCAAGGCACCTATCTAGATGCATAGTGAGCAGTTGGAACCCCCAGGTGCTTCACAAATTGATTCATAAAAATGAAAAAGTGTTTTTTTTTTCACTTTTTAATTGTTACGAATCAATTTGTGAAGCACCTGGGGGTTCCAAGTGCTCACTATGCAACTAGATAGGTGCCTTGGGGGGTCTAGTTTCCAAAATGGGGTCACTTGTGGGGGAGCTCCAATGTTTGGGCACACAGGGACTCTCTAAATGCAACATGGTGTCCTCTAACAAATTTAACGGAAAATCGGCTCAAATTGTTAGCGACACCATGTTGCGTTTGGAGAGCCGCTGTGTGCCCAAACATTGGAGCTCCCCCACAAGTGACCCCATTTTGGAAACTAGACCCCCCAAGGCACCTATCTAGATGCATTGTGAGCACTTGGAACCCTCAGGTGCTTCACAAATTGATTCATAAAAATGAAAAAGTGTTTTTTTTTTTCACTTTTTCATTGTTACTAATCAATTTGTGAAGCACCTGGGGGTTCCAAGTGCTCACTATGCATCTAGAAAGGTGCCTTGGGGGGTCTAGTTTCCAAAATGGGGTCACTTGTGGGGGAGCTCCAAAGTTTGGGCACACATGGGCTCTCCAAACACAACATGGCGTCCGCTAATTATTCAAGCAAATTTTACAATCAAAAAGTCAAATGGCGCTCCTTCCCTTCCGAGCCCTGCCGTGCGCCCAAACAGTATTTTTTCCCCAAATATTGGGTATCTGCGTACCCAGGGGAAATTGCACAACAAATTTTGGGGTCCATTTTTTCTTGTTACCCCTGTGAAAATAAAAAAAATTGGGTCTAAAGTAACATTTTTGTGAAAAAAGTTAAATGTTAATTTTTTTCTTCCACATTCAAAAAATTCCTGTGAAGCACCTGAAGGGTTAATAAAGTTCTTGAATGTGGTTTTGAGCACCTTGAGGGGTGCAGTTTTTAGAATGGTGTCACTTTTGGGTATTTTCTGTCATAAAGACCTCTCAAAGTGACTTCAAATGTGATGTGGTCCCTAAAAAAATGGTTTTGTAAATTTTGTTGGAAAAATGAGAAATCGCTGGTCAACTTTTAACCCTTATAGCTCCCTAACAAAAAAAAATTTTGGTTCCAAAATTGTGCTGATGTAAAGTAGACATGTGGGAAATGTTATTTATTAACTCTTTTGTGTGACATATCGCTCTGATTTCAGGGCTTAAAAATTCAAATTTTGAAAATTGCAAAATTTTCAAAATTTTCGCCAAATTTCCGTTTTTTTCACAAATAAACGCAAGTGATATCGAAGAAATTTTTCCACAGTCATGAAGTACAATATGTCACGAAAAAACAATCTCAGAATCAGGGGGATCCGTTGAAGCGTTCCAGAGTAATTACCTCATAAAGTGACAGTGGTCAGAATTGTAAAAATTGGCCCGGTCATTAACGTGCAAACCACCCGCGGGGCTTAAGGGGTTAACCAGTTATTGGATGCCAAGTGGTTCTCTAAAATTGACCTTAAGGGGGCATACAATCTGTTGCGCATGAAGGAGGGTGATGAATGGAAGACTGCTTTTAACACTCCTGTGGGTCATTTTGAGAATCTGGTTATGCCTTTTGGTCTTACTAATGCTCCTGCATTTTTTCAGAATCTGATTAATGACATCCTTAGACCTTTGATCGGTAAAAATGTGGTTGTGTATTTGGATGACATTTTGATTTATTCGCCAGATCTGGAGTCTCATTGGCGGAGCGTGCGTGAGGTATTACAGTTATTAATGGACAATTCGCTTTTTGCTAAGCTGGAGAAATGTGAGTTCGCTGTACAGAGAATTAGTTTTTTGGGCTACATTATCTCCAGCAAAGGTTTTGAGATGGATCCGGTTAAGGTTCAGGCTGTGCAGGAATGGCCTAGGCCTATTGGTTTGAAATCGATACAGAGGTTTTTGGGTTTCGCCAATTACTATAGAAAATTCATAAAAATTTTTTCTAGTATTGTCAAACCTCTGACTGATCTCACCAGGAAAGGTGCTGATGCGGTTCAGTGGTCTTCTGAGGCCATTGAAGCTTTTGTGTATCTCAAGGAGAGGTTCACCTCTGCTCCCATCCTTATGCAGCCTGATGTTACTAGGCCGTTTTTGGTTGAGGTTGATGCTTCCTCTGTGGGGGTTGGCGCAGTATTGTCTCAGGATAACGGGGATGGATTACATCCCTGTGCCTTTTTTTCAAAAAATTTTTCGGAGACTGAATTGAATTACGATATTGGTAATCGGGAATTATTGGCTATTAAACTCGCATTTGAACACTGGCGCCACTTCTTGGAAGGTGCGGAATTTCCCGTTCAGGTTCTTACGGATCATAAAAATCTGATATATCTTGATGCTGCCAAGCGCCTGAATGCCCGTCAGGCTAGGTGGGCACTGTTTTTCTCGCGGTTTAATTTCTCCGTTACTTACATCCCTGGTACTAAGAATGTTAAGGCGGATGCCTTGTCTCGCAGTTTTTCTCCCATAGTCGGTGCTGAGAAAGAGGAAAACATTTTACAAGAAGGTGTTGTGATAGCTGCTTTAGACTCCGTTTTGGAAGATGAGATTCTTAAAGCTCAGGAGAATGCCCCATCTAACACTCCTCATGGGAGGTTGTTTGTGCCTGGGACCTTTAGGAGAGATTTGTTTGTTGAGTGTCACGAATCTCGGTTGGCAGGTCATCCCGGAATCTCTGAGACCAAGAGACTGGTGGGTCGCAGTTTTTGGTGGCCTGGATGGCAGAAGGAAGTCATTAAGTGGGTGCGCCAATGTACTATATGTGCTAGATCTAAGTCCTCACATACTCCTGCTGCGGGGTTGCTTTGTCCTTTGGAGGTCCCCAGTGCTCCTTGGACACATTTGGCTATGGACTTTATAACTGACCTTCCCCCCTCTGAGGGTTTTACTGTCATCTGGGTGGTCGTGGACCGTTTTAGCAAGATGTGTCACTTGGTTCCCTTCGTCAAACTGCCCTGCGCTAAAACTCTCGCTAAGGCCTTTGTCAAGGAAATTGTCAGACTTCATGGCGTTCCTACTGACATTGTTTCTGATAGGGGTCCTCAGTTCGTGGCTCGTTTTTGGCGTGCCTTTTGTGACAGGTTGGGAATTCATTTGTCGTTTTCGTCCGGATATCATCCTGAATCTAATGGCCAGACAGAAAGGAAAAACCAGGATGTTGAGCAGTTCTTGCGTTGTTTTGTGGCAGACAATCAAGAGGGGTGGTCTGAGTTTCTGCCACTTGCCGAATTTGCTCTGAACAATCATACATCTTCTTCTGCTGGTTGTTCGCCTTTTTTTTGTTGTTCTGGGAGACATCCGTCGTTTGGGTCGTTCTCCAAGTTGGGATCTGCCGTGCCTGAGGAGGAGAATTTTTCCGGTGATTTGGAAAGAGTTTGGACAGATGTGCGTGGTAATCTTCAGGAGGCCAACAGAAAATCTAAAGACTACTTTGATAGGAAACGACAGGAGGTTTTGTTCGCTGTTGGTGACATGGTTTGGTTGTCCTCTAGGAATCTGCGGTTGAGGATTCCTTCTAAGAAATTGGGTCCCAAGTTTGTAGGGCCCTTTAAGGTGCTTCAGGTTGTCAACCAATCTGCTGTTAGGTTGGAGGTTCCTACCTCCTGGAGAATTAATCCGGTCTTTCATGTCTCTCTGTTAAAAAAAGCTGTTGTGTCGGATGGTGACGCCTCTGCCTCTGTTCCTCCGGTGGTGGAGGACGGGGAATATGAAATTTCTCGCATCCTTGACTCTAGACGGTATAGAGGTAGTTTGCAGTATCTTGTGGCCTGGAAAGGTTTCGGACCCGAGGATAACTCTTGGGTGAGGTCAGATGATGTTTCCGCGTCCAGACTTATCAGAGCGTTTCACAGGAGATTTCCTGATAAGCCTGGTCCTAGGGGATCCGGAGGATCCTCTTAGAAGGGGGGGTACTGTTAGAACCTTGCTGTTAGGTTTTTTTTCCTTTGCTGGTCACATGACCTTGTTGGCTTATTTAGTCCTGCTCCGCCCTTCTGGCTTTGCTGGACTTCATTGTATATCTACTTTCTAGCTAGCCTGTGCTCTGTATCTAACTCTGTTAGTTTGCTTGGTCTACGGACCTCTATATTCTATCTATTTTGTTTGTTCGTCTGTCTGCTACTATTTCTGTTAGGAGGTGTCCCATATTCCTCCCAGTCCTTAGTACTTGTAGGGATTCCCTCCCCACATCTATAGGTCTCCGTACAGACTAGATTAGGACTTTAGCAGGTCTGATCGCAGGATCAGGTTCCCTGTTACATCGTAGGGATTCAGCTGAGTCCTATAGTAGGGACAGATCTCCTCTCTTTCCTTAGCTTTGGTAGCAGAACATAACAGGCGTATGCACAGCTGCAAACCTCTGAAGGACCCTGCATCTTGTTGTTCGGGGGACGTTGGAGGCACAAGCAGCTTCAAAAACTTGTCTGCTGCTATGACAAGGCTTTCTTGCCGCTGCTCTTTCAACCTGACGTAATTGCCTGTAGGAAAGAGTCCTCAATTTGCCCTTATCAGCACGCACACGTGTGTACTGTGAATCAGCTACATACTTCTTGATTGCCAAGACACTTCATCCTGATCATCGCACAATGTTGATTGTAGTCATGCCTTGACCTAAACACTCCACAATTTGTTGCTTCTCAGCAGCCGACACATCCTTTTTCTTTCCCATTTTGGCAGAAAATGTAGGCTGCTTAATAATGTGAGAGAGCCTTCTTAAGTAGTCTTGCCTTTCATTGGACACACCTGCCAAACTAATTAGCACAGGTGTCTGCAATTGCTTACAGTGATATAAAGAGCCCTGACACACATCACCATCAATGAGTTTAACTGACAAACAAACAAATTCTTCCCTTATCACTCCTAAACACTTTTTGCATAATAATTTGGAACACAGTGTACATGTGCTTTTCCACAAAACACCAGTGGTTCACGTAGTGAATCTTACAGTTCTAACTTGCCAACCGTGGTCTGTATGGAGTTGTTCAATAAAGGGCCCAAAATTAAGATAACATAGATGGGAGAGGTCTCTATGAATAGGAATTCCTAAGTATTTGATACCCTGTGAGGGCCAGGCAAAGGGAAAGTTGGACTGGATGGAATCCTATATGGATTTGGGGATGGAGACATCGAGGGCCTCAGACTTCGCTGCATTGATTTTAAAATTTGACCATGTAACAAAGTGATCTATTTCAGCCATAACAGCATGGATGGATATATGTGATTGAGTGATATATACTAGGACATCATCAGCAAATAGAGAGCACTTGTACTCGGTGCCTCCCACCTCAATCCACCTAATATTGGGGTTATGGCAAATTGATGAGAGCAGGTGCTCCGTCACTAGGATGTATAAGAGAGGGGACAGAGAACATCCCTGCCTTGTCCCATTGGTGATTGTGAAAGGTGATGAAAATGTTCTGACGCGCCCCCTGGGCCTTGGGACACCCGGAGCCGGACCCTTTTTGGTGGATGCTGGTGGTTGTAGTCTCCGTGGCGGCAACCCGGTTCCGTGGCTCAGGGCAGTCAAACCAGTGGCGGAACTATTTATGTGGTTTTGATGTTTAAATGTCCGACTACGCCACCCGTGGATTGCGGTCAGGGTGAACCGCCGCTCCAGGGCAGACCGCTGAGGCTGGTGTTGTGGGTGCAGCAGAGCGTAGCATAACTCCCCACGGGAGGAGTATAGCCTCAGGCCAGTGTATGCGGAGGATGGGGGTGATGGTGCAGGGCAGCAGCAGTAATGACACGGAGTCAGTGATGCAGTCCAGGGCCTTTACTCACAGTTCTTATTATCCAGACCACGTCTGCAGGTAACGGCTGCCCACGTCGTACTGTGCTCACCAGGTGAGGGGCTCAGACAACTCCCAGATAACTTTGGAGCGCTTCACAGGACCCCCTTTGTGTGTCCTTTGTCTGGCCTTTCTTACCAACCCTTCTGTCCGGCTGCCTCGGGCCCCCTCTTGGTAAACTTGGCGCCAGTTTCCCTGACCCTATGTGGTGCGTTCCTAGCGGGTGTAGCGAGGGGCTGCGCCACATAAAATGTCACAGCCTCCTGTTTCTAGCTGAGGGTCGTTTCCTGCCTCCACTAGTTTCGGGGACCGGTCTCCCCCTTTGGCCTGACCCCTCCACGCAGGTGGATTCGGGCGTGCGGTGGCGACTCGCCCGTCTGCACCCCTGAGATCCCTTCATTCCTCGTTCCTGGAGCCTTCTCCGCTCCTCTTCCTTCCTTCTCCCTCTTCCAGGCCTGGGCCTCTGTTACTAGGCCCGCCTCCGGAGCAGAGCTCATGCAGAGCCCCTGCTCCCTGCCACTTCTGCTCAGACTTCTCTGCACTGAACTAAGATGGTGCCCACCTTTTATACTCCCTTCTCAATGCACCCAGGAACTGCTTCCTCCCTGCTCCTGCACTACAGGGTTCCCCTTCCTCAGTGTTCCCTCCCCCCACTCCAGCCAGGGACAGGGACTGTCGTGCCCATCTCAGGGGCATATTGGTCGCCCTGCCCCACGGCAATGTGGTGTAATGCATGCAGGTGTCGGGTCCTGATCCACACTACATCCTTACCTGAGAGTGAGATATCACACCTCTGGGTGAGGTGCAATACCTCTGTAGCAACCGAGCCCTCAGGGTGCTACAGTTCCATCTATCTTCAGCCTAGGTGACGTATTGCGATACAGGGCCGTGATTTTGGCTATAAAAGGGTCCCCTAGACCCCTACCCCAAGCTTTTTAAGAGAATCATATATGGCGTGCCAGGAGACTCTATGGAATGCTTTCTCAGCATCCAACGAGAGTATCTAATTACAAATTTTTAACTGCATCTAGCCCAGGAAATACTTTGTGCCTAGTAGCAGTGTCTGCTAGTCAGCGGATTATCCCGGCTGTTAACCAAGCTACACCACCTGTAGTTTGGACACTTAATTTTTTCAAAGGAAATGCTTCGGGACCACGGGATACTCAGTGAAGAGCATCAGGAGGCACCCCAAGGCATAGGGGCTGGGACTGGCAGTAGGATGCCTTGCGGTGGACAGCCGAGCTCGATCCTTATAAAAGCTTTTTAACTGCAGCAGCTTTAGTGGACGCTACTGGAGCTGGAATTACGCGGCTGCTGGCATGAGACTTGCCCTCCAATAGATCCTTGTAAATGGATTTAAAGTGTATTCATTCAAATTAGAGAGACAATTTAAATTAAAAAGCTTAGAGCTGCCTCCACCACAGGGGGGCTCGCTCGACCCACCAGCGGACAGGCACCAGTATTGGGAGAGGGGGGCTGGCCGTCAGGGTTCACCGCGGCTCTGGCACAAACCCGGCGACGCGGAGGTGGCACGGGCAGGAGCGGACTGAACGTGTCGGCTTCTCACTTTTTGGATTTTAGAAGGGCATGACATGCCTATATCTGTGTCTCCCCCTCCTTTTACTCCTCCACCTCTTTTCTTTTCGCATGACTATATGTACTTGTCACTTTTCCATGTGTTAGTTGTGTCTTCTGAGCAGTTTGTCAGCTTTTGGACACCTTTGAAGGTGTTTTCTATGTGTTTCTATGTGTTTTTGTTTGCCTGCCATTGGTTTTAACGGTGTTCGAAGGTGTTCGACGAACAGTTCGACGAACAGTTCGGCGAACACACGGGTGTTCGACGAACCGAACCTAACTCGAACACTACGGGGGTGGCTCAACACTAATGGCCAGTATAAAAAGTGCTTGGCAACATACGGAGGTGCTTCCCAGCCCATTGTTTTTTGCCTTGGTAAACATGGGAGATACACAGGAGCAGCTATCACCTCAGCAAGAACAACTGCTGCAGGAGCAGCCCTCACAACTGGCGATGCATCGGCGTTCCCGGTCTGGGTCCAATCGTTCGGCTAGAAAGTTCACCGCTAAAAGCAGAAAAGAAGGTCCGGTTGTTCGGCGTGATTCTCCGCCGGTTAAGATGGATTCTTCTGCTTCTACAGTACCAAATATTCCATGGGGTAAGTGGAATCTTCGTGAAAGTTCTACTAATTCTTCCTCCTCCTTCTCTGTCTATAACTTTCTTTCAGAGCATGAAATGTTCATTTAAGTCTAAACATAAGGAAAGTGCCCTATGGAGCAGTCCGCTCCCTGATGCATATGTTAAGAACTTATGCCAGCCTTGTATTGACAAGGTAGTGACGGAGGAGACCCTGGGATTTTCCTTGGGCCTAAAGTCTTTAATTAGAGAAGAAATAGGCAAGGCTCTGCAGGAGAAATATGAGTCCAGTCATGTTCCTAGAGACCCTCAGCCGGGCTCAGATTCTGATATTTCAGACGTTTCTTCTTCCTCTTTCGCTTCCTCTGATGGCGAGTCGGATAGACAGTGTTTTCCTCTGCAAGAGGTTGATGCCTTGGTGAAAGCTGTCCGGACTACCATGGGCATTATAGACACGAGGCCTAGAAAAATCTGTAGAGGATGTAATGTTTGGGGGATTAGGTCAGAAGAAGAAAAGATGCTTCCCCGTAAATACAAGAGTCAAAGATCTCATTGACAGAGAGTGGAAGAAAACAGACAGGAAGGGCAGCGTTCCTTCCTCTTTTAAAAGGAGGTATCCATTTGATGATGCCGCATGTACCTCTTGGTCAAAAGCACCAAGGTTGGATGTCATCGCTAAGGCATCAAAAAAGTCTTCTCTCCCATTTGACGACATTGGAGCATTAAGAGACCTCCTGGACAGACGAGCCAATACCTTCCTGAAAGGTGCATGGGAGACAGCTGCAGGAGCTCTGAAACCAGCAGTAGCAGCCACCTGCACATCGAGAGCCCTAATGGTTTGGCTAGAACAGTTAGACAATCAGCTAAAGGAGGGTGTCTCTAGGAAGGAGATTATTTCTTCCCTTTCCCGGGTCCAGGGTGCTGCCGCCTTTCTTGCTGATGCGTCTGCGGACTCGGTTAGATTGGCAGCAAAATCATCAGCTCTATCAAATGCTGCTTGACGAGCCCTATTGATTAAATGCTGGCCTGGGGATATACAGACGAAGTCTAGACTTTGTACAATCCCTTGCGAAAGAGAATATCTTTTCGGCCAGACCATGGACGAACTGTTGGAAAAAGCCGGAGATCCTAAGAAGGGATTTCCATCTGTACCTCTACCCTCTTTTAAGAAATTGTTCCTGAAAAAGAAATTTATCCGAAGGAGATTTTTCAGAGAACAAGAAAAATTTGAAGAAAGAGGTCGCAAAGGTAGAGGCCTACTCTTTGGTTCTTCTTCAAAAAACGAACAGAAACCAGGGAAATCACAATCAGCCCAGGTGGGAGGGAGATTGTCGTTATTCCTCCCAGCTTGGGAACGAATTTCACATAGTAATTGGATTTTGAGCCTAATTAAATTTGGTCTTAAATTTCAATTTAAAGCTCTTCCTTACAGAAGATTCATGATTGTTCCCTCTAGTTCCTCCCCAGAACGGCAGACTGCCCTCGTATCGGAAGTTCAAGTCCTAATAAAGAAAAATGTCCTGATTGAGGTTCCGGATTCAGAAGAGGGTCACGGATTCTACTCCCCGCTCTTCCTGGTCCCCAAACCAGATGGGTGTTTCAGGACAATCATAAATTTAAGATCTTTAAATAGCTTCCTTAAAATTGACACCTTTAAAATGGAATCCTTAAAAACGATAATAAAATTGCTTTTTCCCCACTGTTATATGGTAGTTCTGGATCTTAAAGATGCTTATTACAATGTTCCCATTCATAAGGACTATCAAAAGTATCTGAGGGTGTCCATTGAAATAGGTGGGGTGGTTAAACACTTTCAGTATACTGCACTTCCCTTTGGTTTAGCTATAGCCCCGCAAATTTTTACCAAGCTTGTGGCAGAGGTTATGGCCCATATAAGAGAAAGAGACATCTTAATAATCCCTTACCTTGATGATTTCCTGATAGTGGGGAACTCCTTTGTTCAATGCGAGGCCCACTTTCAGGTAACTATTTCTGTCCTGGAAGGACTAGGTTGGTTTTTAAATCTGGAAAAATCTAGATTGACTCCATTAAAAGCTCAACAGTTTCTGGGGTCATTTTAGATTCTGAAAGGCAGTTATGCTATTTATCCGAAGAAAAGATTGCAAAAATCCAGGGCTTGGTAAGTAGTGTTGAGCGAGCATGCTCGACACTGCTCGGTACTCGCCCGAGCATCACGCTACTCGGGATGTTCGGCGAGCACCGAGCATTTCCGGGTTACTCGGGCGGGAGCTCGGGTCTCCGCCCTACATGTTTGGCGCTCTTTACAGAGCCAATGAACATGCAGGGATTGCCAGCCAGTCACTGTAATGCTGCAGCCATGTTGGTTGTGGGCATTACAGTGATTGGCTGGCCGCACAGCGTCACCTCGAGTATTTAAAACCGGGCGCCGCCATCTTGGACACAGTCGCTCCGGATTAGGCAGTGTAGGGACAGCGCTGCTGATTTAGGGAGAGATGAATAAAGAGAACCACCGAATGATAGGTCCAATCGAACAAAAGTAATTAATTAAATACCTTTATTAGAGTTATGGTTAAAGTGACACTACATGCACAAGGAAAGCCGCATTACAGTGACCATACAATGTTGTTATATTGCAACGTGTGCTGGACTATAGAATATGCTGGTGAATACCAGGGTAGGTAAATACAAAACAGATGATCAGTTATACTATAGATGGAAAAAAGAGGAGCAAAATAGGCTTGGATCACCAAATAAACAACTCCAGGTAGCATATGAATGGCCAAATCATGTATACATATTTAACAATATGGAGAGGAAAATTCCTATGTACTCCATATCAATGACCATTCATGTGCCCCATACACATCTATGTAATAATCAAGGTAATCAAAATACTGACTCAGATCATAAAAGAGTTAAGAGTATATACCTGCACATTAGTCCAGCGTATGTAAACGGCACCAAGCGGCGTAACCCCGACGCGCGTTTCGGACACACGTCCTTCGTCAGGGGGTAGCGTCCATATGAACCAGCGTGTATAAGAATACTGATATGACCAATCAACAAGCACCGGATAGCCTACGTAATCAAGGCCACCTGCAATCATTATCTAAATCGGGGCGGGCGCGTGCAGCTGTGTGTCAGCCGATGTATACAGGCAGCGTTCTACATTCACGCATGCGCCGGCCGGAGGGACCGGAAGTCGCGGGCATATGGAGGACAGATTGGTGCCCATGGCTACGGGTAGGCGTTACACGCATGCGCTGTCTGTGCTCCGTGGGGCTGCGATCACGTGTCTCTATGCATCAGGTGACCCGGGTCACGTGTGTTCCCGACGTCGGCTGATGCATGACGCGATGCCCGCGACTTCCGGTCCCTCCGGCCGGCGCATGCGTGAATGTAGAACGCTGCCTGTATACATCGGCTGACACACAGCTGCACGCGCCCGCCCCGATTTAGATAATGATTGCAGGTGGCCTTGATTACGTAGGCTATCCGGTGCTTGTTGATTGGTCATATCAGTATTCTTATACACGCTGGTTCATATGGACGCTACCCCCTGACGAAGGACGTGTGTCCGAAACGCGCGTCGGGGTTACGCCGCTTGGTGCCGTTTACATACGCTGGACTAGTGTGCAGGTATATACTCTTAACTCTTTTATGATCTGAGTCAGTATTTTGATTACCTTGATTATTACATAGATGTGTATGGGGCACATGAATGGTCATTGATATGGAGTACATAGGAATTTTCCTCTCCATATTGTTAAATATGTATACATGATTTGGCCATTCATATGCTACCTGGAGTTGTTTATTTGGTGATCCAAGCCTATTTTGCTCCTCTTTTTTCCATCTATAGTATAACTGATCATCTGTTTTGTATTTACCTACCCTGGTATTCACCAGCATATTCTATAGTCCAGCACACATTGCAATATAACAACATTGTATGGTCACTGTAATGCGGCTTTCCTTGTGCATGTAGTGTCACTTTAACCATAACTCTAATAAAGGTATTTAATTAATTACTTTTGTTCGATTGGACCTATCATTCGGTGGTTCTCTTTATTCATGTGTCTTACCGAATGGTCTGCCATTCCACATTGGTCCATATAATAAGTACACGATTATTGATCGGCCTGCTGATTTGCGGGTCTGAATATGGTCAGTGTCTTATACTGCTACATTCAGTGTTGTATATATCTGATTTAGGGAGAGATATAAACTGCGAAATAGTTAGTGTAGGGTCTGTAAAGGCTGCCAGAACAAACAAACAGTCCTTTTCAGGACTAATATCCATCCCAGATACCAGGCAGGCAGGCTGTATAGGAGACACAGTGGTTATACCAGCAAACGCTGCATTACAGTCCTGTGTGCTCCTGCTGGTGAAATTGCTGGACTTAGCACCAGGTGTCGGGGGCCAGGAAAAATCCTTTTTTTTCATCTAAATCCTCCTTTTTTTTTCCTCCTTCACACTGTACAAATACCCGTCTTATTAACCTTTTGGTGTGTCCCCCCCCCCCCAAAAAAAAGCGTGTCTCTGATTTTTCAGACACAAATATAACTGTTGAAAATAGTCTGGTGTAGGCTAGAGAAACAGAAGTGTTGTTTTGCACTTCCACGGTTCAAAACTCTGTATTATCCATTTTGGGCCATTTGTATCTAAAAAAAAAAAGCAGTTTGAGTGTGTCGCTCACTGTTCAGCCACTAATATCTCTATTTAAAAAAGTGTGGTATACCCCAGTAAACAATAACTGTGGTTTTGCCATCCCACGGTAAAAAATCTCTATTATTCAGCTTTTGGTAGTTTTTTCCGTAAAGAAAAACAATAGTGTCTCCTGACTGTTGTGACACAAAAATATATCTGTTGAAAATAGTCTTGTGTAGGCCCGACATCCCAGTGTGGTTTCGCAGTTCCACGGGTCAAATCGCTGTACTATCCAGTTTTGGGCCTTTGGTATCTAAAAAAAAAGCAGTTTGAGTGTGTCGCTCACTGTTCAGCCGCAAATATCTCTATTTAAAATAGTGTGGTATACCCCAATAAACAATAACTGTGGTTTTGCCATCCCACGGTAAAAAAATCTCTATTATTCAGCTTTTGGTAGTTTTTTCCGTAAAGAAAAACAGTAGTGTCTCCTGACTGTTGTGACACAAAAATATATCTGTTGAAAATAGTCTTGTGTAGGCCCGACATCCCAGTGTGGTTTCGCAGTTCCACGGGTCAAATCGCTGTACTATCCAGTTTTGGGCCTTTGGTATCTAAAAAAAAAGCAGTTTGAGTGTGTCGCTCACTGTTCAGCCGCAAATATCTCTATTTAAAAAAGTGTGGTATACCCCAGTAAACAATAACTGTGGTTTTCCTCTTCCACGGTTCTAATCTACTCTTTATTACCCTTTTTCCATTGATAGTGCAAGTGTAAGCTATTTTACTTCATTTACAATGGGCAAGGCGCGTGGCAAGGGACGTGGAAGTGGACATTCTGGTGATGGTTCGTGCAGAGGACGGGGCCGTGACCAAGGTGAAAATGTGCCACAACCAACAGCCACATCTTCTCGCTCCCACTTCTTGACCGAATTACTAGGGAAGCACAGAACAACACCAGTATTGAGAACTGATCAGTGTGAACAGGTTATTAATTGGATAGCAGATAATACTTCCAGTTACCTGGGCACCACCACCTCCGGTCTGTCTTCCACACGGTCAACTCTTAGTAGCCGTGAGTCTCGACCGCATACTCCTCCTCACCCTGATGCTCCTTCCTCCCACCATGCCGAGTGTCGTCAGACAGCAAGTGATCCCACAGTTGGACACTCTGAAGAGCTGTTCACTGGTCCATTTCCATATTTGGGCCCCTCGCCTGATACGCTTGAAGTGGTGGAAGAGGAGATCCCATGTTGCGATGCCCAAATATTTGAACAGCCACGGCCACAGGAAGTCGACGTTGGCAATCTGTCACAAGAGGTGGACGATGACGAGACACAATTGCCAGGAAGTGAGGAGGAGGATCGTGGTGCGCAAGTGGAAGAGGAGGAGGTGGTGGATGATCTAGTAACTGACCCAACGTGGAAGGAGGACATGCAGAGTGAGGCCAGCAGCACACAGGGGGAGGGAGGCAGAGTACCCCAACAGGCAGGAAGAAGCAGTGTGGTGGCCGCAGACAGAAGGCAGGCAACCGTTCCCCGAAACACCAACACGAGGGACGTTGCCAGTACAACCGGTAGGTCTTCCAGAGTCTGGAATTTTTTTAAAGACTGCTGATAACCCCAAAAAGGCCATATGTTCCACCTGCCATGCCAGCATCAGCAGGGGTGACAAAACTATCAGCCTGACCACCACCAGCATGATCAGGCACATGGCAGCAAAGCACCCGACTTTGTGGGGCGAAACCCAGGGTCCACGACCAGTGTCAGCGGGTGTCACCACTGCTTCTTCCACTGTTGTGCATGCAATAGAACCCCCTGTTGTGTGTGCAAGGCAATCCCCTGTCCATACTGCATGTAAAGATGCCCCCTCTTCTCAGTCTTCACTTGTTATGGCAGTTTCTCAAGAAACAGCATCAACGTCCACGTCCACGTCCCACCGCAGCGTTCAATTGTCCATATCCCAGACCTTTGAACGAAAGCGGAAATTCGCAGCTAACGCCCCACAGGCCACAGTCCTAAATTCGCACATTTCATGACTGCTTGCGTTGGAAATGCTGCCTTTTAGGCTGGTGGAGAAGGAATCCTTCCGCAATCTTATGGCGGTGGCCGTCCCTCGGTGCTCGGTCCCCAGCCGACACTATTTTGTCCGGTGTGCCATCCCCGCACTACACAAGCACGTGTCCCAAAGCATCTGCCGTGCCCTCAACAACGCAGTTACTGGGAGAGTCCACCTGACAACGGACACGTGGACAAGTGGTTGTGGCCAGGGACGGTACATCTCTCTGACGGCACACTGGGTAAACATAGTGGAAGCCGGGACCCAGTCGGACCTTGGGACGGAACACATCCTCCCCACACCGAGGATTGCGGGCCCTATTTCAGTCAGAGTTGCCCCCACAGTGTACAGCTCCTGCGAATCCTCCTCCTCCTCCTCCTCATGTTCAGCCTCCATCTCAGATATCACCACATCAGTTACAAGCTGGAAGCATTGCAGTACTGCCTCCGCCAAGTGGCAACAGGCTGTGCTGAAACTCATAAGCTTAGGTGATAACCCTCACATTGCTTGTGAGTTGTGGACAGCTGTGAAAGAGCAGGCAGATCTGTGGCTGAGACCGCTGAACCTACATCCCGGCATGGTCATGTGTTTAACCTCGTGGTTCAGCGGTTTCTTAAATCGTACCCCGAGTTGCCAGATCTGCTTGTTAAAGTACGCCGCCTGTCAGCTCATTTTCGCAAGTCGGCTACAGCTTCCGCCGCCCTTGCTGTGTTGGAGCAGCGTTTGCAGCTTCCGGCACACCGACTGGTGTGTGATGTCCCCACACATTGGAACTCTACCCTCCACATGTTGCAAAGGATTTGTGAGCAGAAGAGAGCAGTTGTGGAGTACCAGCTGCAACAAGGCCGTCGATATTCAGGCCAGACTCCACACATAAGACCTCAGAAGTGGACCTGGATGTCTGACATATGTACCATCCTGACAAACTTTGAGGAGGCCACCAAGATGGTGAGTGGCGCCATCATTAGTGTCAGCATCCCACTTGTCTGTCTTTTGCAACGCTCTCTGCAGAGAATTAAAGAGGAGGCATTGCACCCGGAGTATGATGAGATGGATCAAGAAGCCATAGCGGGCGATTACACACAGCCCAGCCTCATCTCATCCCAACGTGCATTGGGGGACAATGAGGGAGAGGAGGAGGAGGAGGAGGAAGAACAGGAGCTGCTATCATGCGTTGTAGACGGTAGTACCTGTACAAGTGTCATACCGTCGGTTCAGCGTGGGTGGCCTGAGGACAGGGGGGAGGAGGAGGAGGAGGAGGAGGAGAGCATGGTCAGTCGTCATCTTGGTGAGGACACGGAAATCTTGCCCATTACCAGTCTGGCACGCATGGCTGACTTTATGTTACGCTGCCTTAACCGTGACCCTCGCGTTGTCAAAATGTTGGGTGACAGTCATTACTGGTTGGTGACACTTGTAGACCCCCGCTACAAGGAGAACTTTCACTCTCTTATTCCTGAGGTGGAGAGGTCTACAAAAATGGGGCAGTACCAGAAGGCCCTTGCTGCAGAATTCTTAAAAAAATTCCCATCTGAACACGCTAGCGGCAGAGGTCACAGTTCGTTGCCCAACCAAGGCGTACAGGCGAGAGAGATGCAACTCCAATCCAGCAGAGGCAGGGGAACACTGTCAATGTTCTGGGACAGTTTTCTGACACCCGCTCAGCTTACAGGCCCTGAGGCGCGGGGTACTCTCACAAGGAGTGGAAAGTTTCAAAAGATGGTGAGGGAGTACCTTGCTGACCGTACCAGCGTCATCCGTGATTCCTCTGTGCCTTTTAATTATTGGGTATCCAAGCTGGACACTTGGAACGAACTCGATCTGTACGCCTTGGAGGTCCTGGCCTGCCCTGCCGCTAGCGTGTTATCGGAGCGTGTTTTTAGTGCCGTTGGGGGAATTATAACTGATAAGCCCCTGTCAACTGACAATGCTGACAAGCTGACCCTTATCAAAATGAACAAGGGCTGGATTGGGCCAGACTTCTCATCACCACCAAATGACAGCAGAGTAACATAAAGTCAAATCCACTGTGTTATTTCGGGAGGTGTATTCACATGCACCGCTTCACACCCACACATGGGTATACGCTTCCTCGTTTCGGCTGTTTTATCTTCTTCTCCTTATCCTCAGCCTCCACCACCACTATACCAACAGGGTGCCAGCATTGAAAGTTCCTCCGTCCTTATTTTTGGCAGCTTTTGCTTGCAAGGCATAAGCAAATACTATGGGACACCCACTCCCCAATAATGGGACTTATGCTTGTAATATGCTGTTCTGCATGGCTCTTGTAAGGGGCATTGCAAGTTGCTCCGTCCTAATTTTTGGCAGCTTTTGCTTGGAAAGCATAAGAAAATACTATGGGACACCCACTCCCCAATAATGGGACTTATGTTTGTAATATGCTGTACTGCATGGCTCTTATAAGGGGCATAGCAAGTTGCTCCGTCCTAATTTTTGGCAGCTTTTGCTTGGAAAGCATAAGCAAATACTATGGGAGACCCACACCCCAATAATGGGACTTATGTTTGTAATATGCTGTACTGCATGGCTCTTGTAAGGGGCATTGCAAGTTGCTCCATCCTAATTTTTGGCAGCTTTTGCTTGAAAGGCATAAGCAAATACTATGGGAGACCCACTCCCCAATAATGGGACTTATGTTTGTAATATGCTGTACTGCATGGCTCTTGTAAGGGGCATTGCAAGTTGCTCCGTCCTAATTTTTGGCAGCTTTTGCTTGGAAAGCATAAGCAAATACTATGGGACACCCACTCCCCAATAATGGGACTTATGTTTGTAATATGCTGTACTGCATGGCTCTTGTAAGGGGCATTGCAAGTTGCTCCGTCCTAATTTTTGGCAGCTTTTGCTTGCAAGGCATAAGCAAATACTATGGGAAACCCACTCCCCAATAATGGGACTTATGTTTGTAATATGCTGTACTGCTTGGCTCTTGTAAGGGGCATTGCAAGTTGCTCCGTCCTAATTTTTGGCAGCTTTTGCTTGCAAGGCATAAGCAAATACTATGGGACACCCACTGCCCAATAATGGGACTTATGTTTGTAATATGCTGTACTGCATGGCTCTTGTAAGGGGCATTGCAAGTTGCTCCGTCCTAATTTTTGGCAGCTTTTGCTTGCAAGGCATAAGCAAATACTATGGGAAACCCACTCCCCAATAATGGGACTTATGTTTGTAATATGCTGTACTGCATGGCCCTTGTAAGGGGCATTGCAAGTTGCTCCAACCTAATTTTTGGCAGCTTTTGCTTGCAAGGCATAAGCAAATACTATGGGACACCCACTCCCCAATAATGGGACTTATGTTTGTAATATGCTGTACTGCATGGCTCTTGTAAGGGGCATTTCAAGTTGCTCCATCCTAATTTTTGGCAGCTTTTGCTTGCAAAGCATAAGCAAATACTATGGGACAGCCAATCCCCAATAATGGGACTTATGTTTGTAATATGCTGTACTGCATGGCTCTTGTAAGGGGCATTGCAAGTTGCTCCGTCCTAATTTTTGGCAGCTTTTGCTTGCAAGGCATAAGCAAATACTATGGGACACCCACTCCCCAATAATGGGACTTATGTTTGTAATATGCTGTACTGCATGGCTCTTGTAAGGGGCATTGCAAGTTGCTCCGTCCTAATTTTGGCAGCTTTTGCTTGCAAGGCATAAGCAAATACTATGGGAGACCCACTCCCCAATAATGGGACTTATGTTTGTAATATGCTGTACTGCATGGCTCTTGTAAGGGGCATTTCAAGTTGCTCCATCCTAATTTTTGGCAGCTTTTGCTTGCAAAGCATAAGCAAATACTATGGGACAGCCAATCCCCAATAATGGGACTTATGTTTGTAATATGCTGTACTGCATGGCTCTTGTAAGGGGCATTGCAAGTTGCTCCGTCCTAATTTTTGGCAGCTTTTGCTTGCAAGGCATAAGCAAATACTATGGGACACCCACTCCCCAATAATGGGACTTATGTTTGTAATATGCTGTACTGCATGGCTCTTGTAAGGGGCATTGCAAGTTGCTCCGTCCTAATTTTGGCAGCTTTTGCTTGCAAGGCATAAGCAAATACTATGGGAGACCCACTCCCCAATAATGGGACTTATGTTTGTAATATGCTGTACTGCATGGCTCTTGTAAGGGGCATTGCAAGTTGCTCCGTCCTAATTTTTGGCAGCTTTTGCTTGCAAGGCATAAGCAAATACTATGGGACACCCACTCCCCAATAATGGGACTTATGTTTGTAATATGCTGTACTGCATGGCTCTTGTAAGGGGCATTGCAAGTTGCTCCGTCCTAATTTTTGGCAGCTTTTGCTTGCAAGGCATAAGCAAATACTATGGGACACCCACTCCCCAATAATAAAATACTATGGGACACCCATTCCCCAATAATGGGACTTATGTTTGTAATATGCTGTACTGCTGTACTGCATGGCTCTTGTAAGGGGCATTGCAAGTTGCTCCATCCTAATTTTTGGCAGCTTTTGCTTGGAAAGCATAAGCAATTACTATGCGAGACCCACTCCCCAATAATGAGACTTATGTTTGTAATATGCTGTACTGCATGGCTCTTGTAAGGGACATTGCAAGTTGCTCCGTCCTAATTTTTGGCAGCTTTTGCTTGGAAAGCATAAGCAAATACTATGGGACACCCACTCCCCACTAATGGGACTTATGTTTGTAATATGCTGTACTGCATGTGACGCGCTCCCTGGGCCGTGTGTACACGTGTGTGGGATACCCGGTGCCGGGTCTCTGGGGTCTGTAGTGTCCGTGGCGGTGACCCGGTCCCGTGGCTCAGGCTGGTCAAACCAGAGGCAGTCTTTCTTAGGTTTTGAGGTTAATTGTCCGACTGCGCCACCCGTGGATTGCGGTCAGGGAGTACCACCGCTGCGAGGCAGACCGCTGAGGCTGGTGTTGTGTGCGCAGCAGAGAATGGAGTATAGCCTCAGGGCAGTGAGTGTGGATGATGGGGGTGATGGTGCACGAGCGCAGCAGGAGCGACTCAGAGTCTTTGCAGTGCAGTTCAGGGTCTTTACTGATGATTATAAGGTAGACCCTCCCTGGAGTACTGGCTAGCATAAGAGGCCTGGTCAGTTTGTGAGCAAGCAGGAGTTCCCCTGGCCAGGTGGAGTTGTAGGCCTCCCCGTCTGTCTGCACTCTTCCTGGCTACCTTGCTGTAAGCGGGTAGAAGTAGCCCACGTCCCTGAGTGTACCGTGTAGTGCTCACCCGTATGGCTGGTGACTTGAGGCCTTCTGTTAGCCTCTGCTCCACGACGGTGGTGCTGGTCCCTTGCTTGTGACTGAGCCTCCGGGCTTCTATGGCCAGAGGACCTGAAATCCCCTGCCGGCTGGTTTCTGCTGCTGGATATATAAGTCCTCACAGCCTCGGACTCCTGTGTCCGGTTCCTATTGTCTTCTGCCAGGGTGAGCTCTGCTCAGCTTCCAGCCCCTGGTCTTTAGCTCCTAGCTCCTACAGAGCTCCTTGCTGTTACTTTCCCTTGCTCTCACTCTGACTCTGACTGTTCTCTGTTCTCTGACTCACTCAACCCCGCCCCAGATCCAGTTTATAAGGGCAGAATTCTCCCCTCCCAGGACTTTGGCAGGAGGATGTTGCATGTTTAAGGGATCCTGACCAGGAAACCTCCCACTTGCTCTCCGACGTAATATCTCTATTACTGTGGTGACCAGACCCCTGGGGTGCTACACATGGCTCTTGTAAGGGGCATTGCAGTTCCCCATAATTTTTAGAAAACCTTCCATTCACTGCTTAGGCCAACAGTGCACAGGAGACCCACTTGCTATAAATGGAAAAAAAGGTTTAGTTAACGCCCTCTGACCTCCATGTCATTTCCAAGGGGCATTGGAGTGCCTCGAAATTTTTGGTAGGCATTGCACTCACTGTATGCCCTATAACTGTATAGCCGAACCGCTCCTTTTGTTACAGAAACATATCCTACAAGACATATCTGGTTGACTGGCCTGATATTGATGTGAATGGTCCCTGTTCCTCCTGCTCTTTCTCCTTTGCCACTACCTCATCCATCATTTATCACCTGAAGCTTTGTTTTAACGGGAGTCATAGAACTTGGATAGTAGCAGGAAAACATCCAGCAATCCTCGGAGGAGGTAGGATATGCGCTGACCACCTCAGGCCTAGCCACTACGACATACATGCGCTTGCATTACAACAAAACAAAGCAGATGCTAACTTCTATCATCCTCATCATGCTCCTCACCTTGGCACTCTCAACTCCCCTGATGGAGAAGCCAGGGCCCACCGAAGGAGTCTGATAGTCCGGTGGGCTCGGCCAATGCTGCCCTAAAGCAGGCCAGGCTAAGAAAAGTGTGGTAAAGGTTACCGGGACAAATAGGGGTGGCTGGGGACCGAGTATGGACACCCGGCCACCCC
The DNA here is from genome assembly GCF_046119375.1 of Phyllobates terribilis. Taxonomy (NCBI): domain Eukaryota; kingdom Metazoa; phylum Chordata; class Amphibia; order Anura; family Dendrobatidae; genus Phyllobates; species Phyllobates terribilis. The sequence goes on from NW_027362782.1 coordinate 10,683,870, forward strand.
CTGGAGGCTGGGGAGCAAGCGGGGACACCGGGCCACCAGGCGGCTGGGGACTGAGTATGGATACCAGGCCGCCGACTCAGCCATGGCGTGGTGGCCAGATTCCGCCTACACATGCCTAAAAGGCCCAATTTAAAGTGCAAGCAAGCAAGCAGTATGGTATTGCAGCCTGGGGGTGGGTGGGTGGCAGGCTGCATACTTGCGCTTGCATTGCAAGGAATGGGAGAGGTACAATTGAACACTGCCCTGGGACAAGGACTTGAATGGGGATAGTTGCAAGTCTGCAACGACAGGTGGTGCAAGGTGGGAGGCATCTTCGCATGTACCATGAACAGGGGTGTGGCTTGCACACACTACAACGGAATAGGCTCTCCTTCCCACTAAATGCACTGGGGAGGGCACAGGTAATGTTTTGGCATACGCACTTAATCTTATGTATAAAGCACACCAGGACAAATAGGGGCGGCTGGGGACTGAGTATGGATACCTTGCTGCCGAAGCAGCCATGAGGTAGTGGCCAGCTTCGGCCTCCTCCAAACCAAAAGGCCCCATTTCAAACGCAAGCTAGCAGTATGGAATTGCAGTCTGGGGGTGGGTGGGTGGCAGGCTGCACACTTACACTTGCATTAAAAGAAAACATAGCAGATGCTAATGTAGTGCCCCGAGGGTTCGGCCGCTACAGGGGTATTGCACCTCAGACCAGAGGTGTGATATTCCACTCCCAGGTAAGGATGGAGTATGGACCAGGGCTCAGTTAGCTGCATACAGCACACACACCCCATTTCCGAGGGACAGCTCAACGGTGCTCCCACTAGACAGAAGAGCAGGCACGACCGACTATGTCCCTGTCTGGAGTGGGGAGGGGGATGGAACACCCAGTGCTGTAGAGGCAGATAAGGGTTGGTTCCTGAGCGTAGGAAGGAGCCCATTGGTTGCTGGTCACCTGGGCTCATGGTCAGAGGGAGGTATAAAAGGTGGGCACCATCTTAGTTCTGAGTCAGTTCAGCCAGAGGAGAAGACAGGGAGTAGAGGCTCTGTAGGAGCTCTACTCCAGGAGGGCCTAGTGAGAGGCCGAGGAGGAGGTGAAGGGGAGCTGGGATTTTGGCTCATCTCAGCTCCAAGAGAACGGAACAGAAAGGAACAGAAAGGAACAGAGAAAGAGAAGGAGAGACAGAGAAACAGAAGGGCTCTGGAACAAAAAGGTGGAAGGGACCCTAAGAACCCACGAGAATCCAGGGTGCAGGGTCGGGCAGATTAAGGGTACCGGATCCCAAGTTGGTGGAGGAGAAACAACGCTCAGCCAAAGACCGGTCGTCGTGATCATCTATTGGTGCGACACCTCATCAAACCTGCTAGGAAGGCACCATATAGGACAGCGGAGGACGGGGCCCACGTTTAACCGCACAAGTCCGCGGCAGCCGGACAAAAGTGGGTCACTGGTGAGGCAGGCCAGAGAACGGATTAAAGGGGGTCCTGTGCCATGCTCTTGACTGCTTGGGAGTTGACCGAGCCCCACACCTGGTGGACGCAGCACGGCTCGGGCGGTCACTACCTGTACAGAAGTGACCCGGAACAAATGAACTGTGAGTAAAGACCCTGGACTGTGACTTGTTGTCTGTGTGTTCCTTCGCGCCTCCAGCACTACCGGTACTGGGACTCTCACCACCATCACTCCCACCATCCACTACACTGCCCTGGGGCCGCACTCTTCCCGTTGGGAGTCACACCATCCCAGCTGCACACATCATCGGCCCCAGCGGACTGCCTTGCAGCGGCGGTTCCTAATAACCGCAATCCACGAGTGGCGTAGTCGGACATTATCTAAAGTACAGTAGCAGACTGCCATTGGTCTGACCACTATGAGCCGCGGGACCGGGCCGCCACTACTACCCCCATCGTTCCCCTATCGCCCGGATCCGCGTGCCCCACGGCCCAGGGGGCGAGTCAGCTTTGGCGTAGTCGGCAGGATTTCATGCCCGCTAACCACGGGTACTGCGCGCCTGAAAAGAGACTGTTTCGTTGTACTAAAGATGGCGCCCGCCCTAGAAGAACGAGCGCCATAATGTGTGCGCCAAAAGACCACAGGAGGCCGCCTCCCATCGTGGGCCGGGTCCCAGAATGGCGCCAAAGAGGAAGCCCGCCCCCAACAACCATGAGCACGGCTGTGGAAATGTCCGTCAATGTGGGGGGGCTGCCCCTGAGAGTGATTGTCAGCAGAATGCCCCAGGACCAACCCCCATGGGGGCGGAAAGAGAAGAAAACTGCGGGGCAGGGGGTGGTCTGGATCAGTCCAGACAGACCGCACCCGGGAATGGACGCCCTCAGCAGCACCAGCCTCCTGGCCCGAAGCCTGCTGCAGGCCGAACCGCTCTGCAGCCTAGCAGAAGTCCTGGCGCAGCTCCCCAGAGACCCGGAGCGTGCGCAAGCTGCACTGGAGGACCTGGAGCGGAGGATGATCCGGGCGCAGCGAGATGCACTCACCGAGTGGAGAGAGGAACTGGCCCGGCAGGCCGAGACCCACCAGCGACAGGCCTCAGCCGCACCCCGGGGTTTGCCTGCCTCAGAGGACGGCGCAGGAGGAGAGAAGACCGGAGGCGACGCCGCGGAGGGAGCCACGAGGACTGAGGCAAGTGAAGGGGACGTCACCACCCCAAGCCCAGCACCCGCAAGCCTGCCCCAGCCTCCCGTCGCAGCACCAGAAGCCCCACTTACCGCACCTGTTGCCGCGCCGCCACTACTCCCGGCTACGCCTCAAGCGGCGAGCGCCGCGGCCACGCCCCGCCCAGCGCCACGCCCCTTGACCCCGGGCGCCGTAAAGCAGGAAGCATCATCGGCCCGGTCACAAGGCCTAGATGACCCGGGCGCCATCGCTAAGCCTGCGCCCCTGTCCCGGATGGGACTGCCACCTAGCGCAGCCACAAGACCCCCGGCCTGGTCGCAAGGCCGAGTGCCCCCGGGCGCTGCTCCCAGATCAGGTCCCCCCCACTATACCATCGCTGGGCGTGGACCTATTGGCACATCACACCGGTCCGAATGGACTGCCACTGGAGTGGCCGGCTGAAGTGACCGGCAGTCAGCCATGGAAGGCCCAGCCCCCCGTGCGAGCCTCTGATACCGGCTCCTGAACCCGTCGAGGTCACCCTACCCCCACTGGAGGACGTCCAATTTGCGTGGGACCCCACCAGCGAGAACTTGATGGGGTTCTCTCAAGAGACCCGGGCAGACGCGGTCCGTCGTCTGGAGGCCTGTCATCAGCAACTGGCGACCTTTGAGCGGGAGCGACGAGAGAGGCGCGTCAGAGAGGAACGGCTCCAAGCCCAGAGTGCTGAACAAAAATGTAAGGCCCGCCAAGACCTCCAAGCAGCCCGTGGTCCCCGAATCACCGGGACCATAGTCAAATTCCACATGGAGAACGGCTGGGGCTTTATCAGGGGCCCAGAAACCGCAGGCGACGTCTTTGTGACCCGCAGGGACGTGGAGAGTCATCTACCTGAGGGACATCGTGGCCGTGACCTATACCCTGGTGATGTGGTCGCCTTTACCCGCCACGTAGGCGCAAAAGGACCGTACGCCCTACATGTTCATCGGCTCACTGAGGAGGAGCTACGATACCGCGGCTATGAGGAGAGCCAAGAGGACCGGGACGGGTCTGAAGAACCATATGAGGAGGAAGAAGGAGCATATGGAGGACACCGCTACTAGTAAGTAGCAAAGTACCTGTGTACATAGTTACCCGTCGGGGTATCAGAACTGTTTTTGGGACTGTTCCCGTCTTGAAAGTGTGGTCCCCGTTGGGACAAGTATTGAACTGTTACCTGTGTGCCCCTCATCCCCTATCAGGCTGAGGACTGTGAGCAGCCATTCCCTTCCCAAAACTGGCCGAGGACTGCGAGCGGCCAATCCCTTGTATATAGTTGCGCTTCCTAAAGCGCCCCCTACTGGTTTTATAAAAAGACTGCAACGTCTACCTCGGGACAGCAAGTCCCTCGTGTTTACAAGTTTGCCAAAGTTCCTGCACTTACAAGAAGAGTGCACACCTGGTCGCAAGTTGCACCGCCGCCAGGATCCAAGAATGTGTTGTAAAAATGTTTTCCTGCAAATGTTTTATATGAAAAGTTTTTATATGCTGCTAGATAGTAATGTGAATGTTTTCTAATAATGTTTATATGTTAAAAGAGTTCCAGAAATATTAGTAAGCGATTATAATAGTGTGACAAGAAAAGAAAAGTGTTTCCCATGAAGGGAATTGAACCATGTTGCCTGTTTTCTGATGTGAAAAGCTTTAAAAAGTTTGCATGTCCTGTAATCAACTGTTTTTGCTCTTTTCCAGCCCGAGGACGTGCTGTGCTTTACCAGGGGGGAATGTAGCGCCCCGAGGGTTCGGCCGCTACAGGGGTATTGCACCTCAGACCAGAGGTGTGATATTCCACTCCCAGGTAAGAATGGAGTATGGACCAGGGCTCAGTTAGCTGCATACAGCACACACACCCCATTTCCGAGGGACAGCTCAACGGTGCTCCCACTAGACAGAAGTGCAGGCACGACCGACTATGTCCCTGTCTGGAGTGGGGAGGGGGGTGGAACACCCAGTGCTGTAGGGGCAGATAGGGGTTGGTTCCTGAGCGTAGGAAGGAGCCCATTGGTTGCTGGTCACCTGGGCTCATGGTCAGAGGGAGGTATAAATGGTGGGCACCATCTTAGTTCTGAGTCAGTTCAGCCAGAGGAGAAGACAGGGAGTAGAGGCTCTGTAGGAGCTCTACTCCAGGAGGGCCTAGTGAGAGGCCGAGGAGGAGGTGAAGGGGAGCTGGGATTTTGGCTCATCTCAGCTCCAAGAGAACGGAACAGAAAGGAACAGAGAAAGAGAAGGAGAGACAGAGAAACAGAAGGGCTCTGGAACAAGAAGGTGCAAGGGACCCTAAGAACCCACGAGAATCCAGGGTGCAGGGTCGGGCAGATTAAGGGTACTGGATCCCAAGTTGGTGGAGGAGAAACAACCCTCAGCCAAAGACCGGTCGTCGTGATCATCTATTGGTGCGACACCTCATCAAACCTGCTAGGAAGGCACCATATAGGACAGTGGAGGACGGGGCCCCACGTTTAACCGCACAAGTCCGCGGCAGCCGGACAAAAGTGGGTCACTGGTGAGGCAGGCCAGAGAACGGATTAAAGGGGGTCCTGTGCCATGCTCTTGACTGCTTGGGAGTTGACCGAGCCCCATACCTGGTGGACGCAGCACGGCTCGGGCGGTCACTACCTGTACAGAAGTGACCCGGAACAAATGAACTGTGAGTAAAGAACCTGGACTGTGACTTGTTGTCTGTGTGTTCCTTCATGCCTCCAGCACTACCGGTACTGGGACTCTCACCACCATCACTCCCACCATCCACTACACTGCCCTGGGGCCGCAGTCTTCCCGTGGGGAGTCACACCATCCCAGCTGCACACATCATCGGCCCCAGCGGACTGCCTTGCAGCGGCGGTTCCTAATAACCGCAATCCACGGGTGGCGTAGTCGGACATTATCTAAAGTACAGTAGCAGACTGACATTGGTCTGACCACCCTGAGCCGCAGGACCGGGCCGCCACTACTACCCCCATCGTTCCCCTATCGCCCGGATCCGCGTGCCCCACGGCCCAGGGGGCGAGTCAGCTTTGGCGTAGTCGGCAGGATTTCGTGCCCGCTAACCACGGGTACTGCACGCCTGAAAAGAGACTGTTTCGCTGTACTAAAGATGGCGCCCGCCCTAGAAGAACGAGCGCCATAATGTGCGCGCCAAAAGACCACAGGAGGCCGCCTCCCATCGTGGGCCGGGTCCCAGAATGGCGCCAAAGAGGAAGCCCGCCCCCAACAACCATGAGCACGGCTGTGGAAATGTCCGTCAATGTGGGGGGGCTGCCCCTGAGAGTGATTGTCAGCAGAATGCCCCAGGACCAACCCCCATGGGGGCGGAAAGAGAAGAAAACTGCGGGGCAGGGGGTGGTCTGGATCAGTCCAGACAGACCACACCCGGGGATGGACGCCCTCAGCAGCACCAGCCTCCTGGCCCGAAGCCTGCTGCAGGCCGAACCGCTCTGCAGCCTAGCAGAAGTCCTGGCGCAGCTCCCCAGAGACCCGGAGCGTGCGCAAGCTGCACTGGAGGACCTGGAGCGGAGGACGGTCCGGGCGCAGCGAGATGCACTCACCGAGTGGAGAGAGGAACTGGCCCGGCAGGCCGAGACCCACCAGCGACAGGCCTCAGCCGCACCCCGGGGTTTGCCTGCCTCTGAGGACGGCGCAGGAGGAGAGAGGACCGGAGGCGACGCCGCGGAGGGAGCCACGAGGACTGAGGCAAGTGAAGGGGACGTCACCACCCCAAGCCCAGCACCCGCAAGCCTGCCCCAGCCTCCCGTCGCAGCACCAGAAGCCCCACTTACCGCACCTGTTGCCGCGCCGCCACTACTCCTGGCTAGGCCTCAAGCGGCGAGCGCCGCGGCCACGCCCCGCCCAGCGCCACGCCCCTTGACCCCGGGCGCCGTAAAGCAGGAAGCATCATCGGCCCGGTCGCAAGGCCTGGATGACCCGGGCGCCATCGCTAAGCCTGCGCCCCTGTCCCGGATGGGACTGCCACCTAGCGCAGCCACAAGACCCCCGGCCTGGTCGCAAGGCCGAGTGCCCCCGGGCGCTGCTCCCAGATCAGGTCCCCCCACTATACCATCGCTGGGCGTGGACCTATTGGCACATCACACCGGTCCGGATGGACTGCCACTGGAGTGGCCGGCTGAAGTGACCGGCAGTCAGCCATGGAAGGCCCAGCCCCCGCGCGAGCCTCTGATACCGGCTCCTGAACCCGTCGAGGTCACCCTACCCCCACTGGAGGACGTCCAATTTGCGTGGGACCCCACCAGCGAGAACTTGATGGGGTTCTCTCAAGAGACCCGGGCAGACGCGGTCCGTCGTCTGGAGGCCTGTCATCAGCAACTGGCGACCTTTGAGCGGGAGCGACGAGAGAGGCGCGTCAGAGAGGAACGGCTCCAAGCCCAGAGTGCTGAACAAAAACGTAAGGCCCGCCAAGACCCCCAAGCAGCCCGTGGTCCCCGAATCACCGGGACCATAGTCAAATTCCACATGGAGAACGGCTGGGGCTTTATCAGGGGCCCAGAAACCGCAGGCGACGTCTTTGTGACCCACAGGGACGTGGAGAGTCATCTACCTGAGGGACATCGTGGCCGTGACCTATACCCTGGTGATGTGGTCGCCTTTACCCGCCACATAGGCGCAAAAGGACCGTACGCCCTACATGTTCATCGACTCACTGAGGAGGAGCTACGATACCGCGGCTATGAGGAGAGCCAAGAGGACCGGGACGGGTCTGAAGAACCATATGAGGAGGAAGAAGGAGCATATGGAGGACACCGCTACTAGTAAGTAGCAAAGTACCTGTGTACATAGTTACCCGTCGGGGTATCAGAACTGTTTTTGGGACTGTTCCCGTCTTGAAAGTGTGGTCCCCGTTGGGACAAGTATTGAACTGTTACCTGTGTGCCCCTCATCCCCTATCAGGCTGAGGACTGTGAGCAGCCATTCCCTTCCCAAAACTGGCCGAGGACTGAGAGCGGCCAATCCCTTGTATATAGTTGCGCTTCCTAAAGCGCCCCCTACTGGTTTTATAAAAAGACTGCAACGTCTACCTCAGGACAGCAAGTCCCTCGTGTTTACAAGTTTGCCAAAGTTCCTGCACTTACAAGAAGAGTGCACACCTGGTCGCAAGTTGCACCGCCGCCAGGATCCAAGAATGTGTTGTAAAAATGTTTTCCTGCAAATGTTTTATATGAAAAGTTTTTATATGCTGCTAGATAGTAATGTGAATGTTTTCTAATAATGTTTATATGTTAAAAGAGTTCCAGAAATATTAGTAAGCGTTTATAATAGTGTGACAAGAAAAGAAAAGTGTTTCCCATAAAGGGAATTGAACCATGTTGCCTGTTTTCTGATGTGAAAAGTTTTAAAAAGTTTGCATGTCCTGTAATCAACTGTTTTTGCTCTTTTCCAGCCCGAGGACGTGCTGTGCTTTACCAGGGGGGAATGTAGCGCCCCGAGGGTTCGGCCGCTACAGGGGTATTGCACCTCAGACCAGAGGTGTGATCCAGGTAAGAATGGAGTATGGACCAGGGCTCAGTTAGCTGCATACAGCACACACACCCCATTTCCGAGGGACAGCTCAACGGTGCTCCCACTAGACAGAAGTGCAGGCACGACCGACTATGTCCCTGTCTGGAGTGGGGAGGGGGGTGGAACACCCAGTGCTGTAGGGGCAGATAGGGGTTGGTTCCTGAGCGTAGGAAGGAGCCCATTGGTTGCTGGTCACCTGGGCTCATGGTCAGAGGGAGGTATAAAAGGTGGGCACCATCTTAGTTCTGAGTCAGTTCAGCCAGAGGAGAAGACAGGGAGTAGAGGCTCTGTAGGAGCTCTACTCCAGGAGGGCCTAGTGAGAGGCCGAGGAGGAGGTGAAGGGGAACTGGGATTTTGGCTCATCTCAGCTCCAAGAGAACGGAACAGAAAGGAACAGAGAAAGAGAAGGAGAGACAGAGAAACAGAAGGGCTCTGGAACAAGAAGGTGGAAGGGACCCTAAGAACCCACGAGAATCCAGGGTGCAGGGTCGGGCAGATTAAGGGTACCGGATCCCAAGTTGGTGGAGGAGAAACAACGCTCAGCCAAAGACCGGTCGTCGTGATCATCTATTGGTGCGACACCTCATCAAACCTGCTAGGAAGGCACCATATAGGACAGCGGAGGACGGGGCCCACGTTTAACCGCACAAGTCCGCGGCAGCCGGACAAAAGTGGGTCACTGGTGAGGCAGGCCAGAGAACGGATTAAAGGGGGTCCTGTGCCATGCTCTTGACTGCTTGGGAGTTGACCGAGCCCCACACCTGGTGGACGCAGCACGGCTCGGGCGGTCACTACCTGTACAGAAGTGACCCGGAACAAATGAACTGTGAGTAAAGACCCTGGACTGTGACTTGTTGTCTGTGTGTTCCTTCGCGCCTCCAGCACTACCGGTACTGGGACTCTCACCACCATCACTCCCACCATCCACTACACTGCCCTGGGGCCGCACTCTTCCCCTGGGGAGTCACACCATCCCAGCTGCACACATCATCGGCCACAGCGGACTGCCTTGCAGCGGCGGTTCCTAATAATCGCAATCCACGGGTGGCGTAGTCGGACATTATCTAAAGTACAGTAGCAGACTGCCATTGGTCTGACCACCCTGAGCCGCGGGACCGGGCCGCCACTACTACCCCCATCATTCCCCTATCGCCCGGATCCGCGTGCCCCACGGCCCAGGGGGCGAGTCACTAACTTCTGTCATCATCATCATGCTCCTCACCTTGGCACTCTCAACTCCACGATGGAGAAGTCAGGGCCCACCGGAGGAGTCTGGTTCTCTGGTGGGCTCGTCCATTGCTGCCTAAAGCAGGCCAGGATAAGAAAAGTGTGTGGGGGGATGTTCCAAGGAGAAATAGGGGCGGCTAGGAACCGTTTATGGACACCCGGTTGCCCCCAGGCGGCTGGGGACCGTGTGTGGACACCCGGCCGCGGGGCGGCTGGGGACCGAGTATGGACACCCGGCCGCCTGGCGGCTGGGAACTGAGTATGGATTCCAGGCCGCCAACACAGCCATGACGTGGTGGCCAGATTCCGCCTCCACATGCCTAAAAGGCCCAATTTCAAGTTCAAGCAAGCAAGCAGTATGGTATTGCAGCCTGGGGGTGGGTGGGTGGCAGGCTGCATACTTGCGCTTGTATTGCAAGGATTGGGGGAGGTACAATTGAACACTGCCCTGGGACTAGAACTTGCATGGGGATAGTTGCAAGTCTGCATATTTTGATGCGGCAAGGATCACTTATGATGGGCACACTTTTAGACAGTGACCTGGGAGTCAGAGATGCTTCCAGGGATCTTCCCCATGTTTTTCCCATGTCTTTTCAGCACTTTATGCATGTGTCACACAGCACATGGCCAGATAAGGTTGTAAAATGTTAAAATGACATTTCCCGGTGAATGCATTTGTCATAGTTGAAAGCAATACAAAAGTGCAAAAACGCATAAAAATGCTACTTGTGAACATAGCCGAAGGTGTGGAGGAGTATTTTTGTTTTTGGTCATTTATTTTAACTTATACACAAGTCTTTTCCCTGGAAAGGATGTTCCTTATCATATTTCACAGGAAAAAAGTTTCACTTTCGTTTTTGAACGTTTTATTGTGAGCCCGTAAAAGTGGCTTAATACCTCTGACCACGTTGTTGACAGCAGTGACATGGGGGTCAGAAATGCTTCCTGGGGCGATCCCCATGCTGTCCCCATGTCATTTGAGCACTGTCACTATCGTTTTGGGCACTTGTTAGGCTTTTAAAAGACTGCCGGGGGTGCCACCGCAAAAATGCTCGAGTCTCCCATAGACTAACATTGGGCTCGTTGCTCGAGTCAAGCACCCGAGTATCACGGCGAGTTCGGCCTGAGCTTCGAGCACCCGAGCATTTTAGTGCTCGCTCAACACTATTGGTAAGACATTTTATGAATAATCCCTCTATGACACTCCGCAAGGCCATGTCATTATTAGGGACCTTGACCTCGAGTTTTTCCGCGGTGCGTTGGTCCCAACTTCACTCAAGGGCACTTCAATGGGACATATTGTATAACAATTCGATCCTAGATGGACATCTAGACTGGGAGTTTACCTTGGCTCCTCGCTCCTTACAATCCCTTCGTTGGTGGTTAGTACATACTAATCTTTCTAGTGGGGTCCCTTCGGAATGTAAGCCTGCTGCAGTCTTGACTACAGATGCAAGTGCTACAGGTTGGGGAGCTCATTTTGAAGGTAGCTTAGTTCAGGGGACCTGGTCAGAAAATGAGGTGCGGTTTTCCTCAAATGTTAAGGAATTTTTGGGGGTTGATTATGCTTTCAATAAGTTCCTTGTATATTTACAGGGCCAGGATGTCCGTATACTCTCGGACAATCAAGTCTCAGTAGCTTATATAAATCACCAAGGGGGAACCCGTTCAAGAGACTTAATGAGAATAGCGGACAGACTTCTTCAGAATGCAGAGGATCATTGTCTCTCCCTTTCTGCTGTTCATCTAAGAGGGAAAGAAAACGTCACAGCAGATTTTCTCAGCCGTACTTCCATAAAAGAAGGAGAATGGTCCTTGAACCCTCAGATATTCTCCAGGATTGTGGCAATGTGGGGTCTTCCAACAGTGGACTTATTTGCAACAAAATCCAATCGAAAGGTGACAATATTTTGTTCCCTAAACCCCAGGGAAAAACCCCTGGCAGTGGATGCCTTCATGGTTCCCTGGGAATTCCCTTTGGCGTATGCATTTCCTCCCTTGATCCTGCTCCCATCAGTCATAAGGAAGATCAGGGCAGAAAAAGCCAGAATAATTCTCATATGCCCCTTTTGGCCCAAAAGACCGTGGTTCCCTTGTCTCCGGAGAATGTCCATAACAGACCCCTGGGTTCTTCCGGAGATTCCGGGCCTTCTCACTCAGGGTCCAGTTTCCCATCCTCCAGCCTCAAATCTCCATTTAACGGCATGGAATTTGAAAGGGAGCTGTTAACCAGCAAAGGTTTCTCCACAAATGTAGTGAATACTCTATGTAGCAGAAAACCTGTTACTACCCGCATTTATGCTAGAACCTGGAGGAAGTTTCTGTCCTTTTCAAAATTTAAACCAGAGGATGGGCCCCCTATTGGGAAAATACTAGAATTTCTGCAGCGGGGATTAGAACAGGGCCTTACCACGAGTACATTGAAAGTACAAGTTTCGGCTTTTGGAGCTTTGTTTTCTTCCGCTATAGCGGCTAATTATTGGGTAGCACGATTTATAAAAGCTTTTTTTAGGTGTAGACCTATTATTAAAACTAAATCTTCCCCTGGGATTTAAATCTAGTCCTAAATGCCTTGATTAACCCTCCCTTTGAGCCCCTAGATTCAGCTTCCCATAAAATTATTCTTCTCAAAACAGCCCTGTTAGTTGCCCTGACTTCAGCCAGAAGAGTAAGTGACATACAGGCTCTTTCTATATCCCCACCATTTACTCAAATTCTGGATGATAGAATTGTATTAAGACCTGACCCAGCCTTTCTTCCAAAGGTAGTCACTCGGTTCCATAGGACTCAGGAGATTAATCTTCCAACTTTTTGTTTTCCCCCTAAAAATCAAAAAGAGGAGAAGCTACACACATTGGATGTTAGGAGGTGCCTACTCAAATACCTGGAGGTTTCACACAGTTTTAGGAAAGATAGTTCCCTATTCATATGCCATCAGGGGGCTAGGAAGGGTTGTACGGCTTCGAAATCTACAATTGCGAGATGTATTAGAGAAGCCATCTCCCTCGCCTACTCCTCAGAGGATAAGGAAGTACCGGAGGGGTTGAGAGCTCATTCCACCAGAGCAGTAGCAACCTCCTGGGCGGAGAAGACAGGGGTTTCCATCGAAGACATATGTAAGGCTGCCACCTGGTCTTCTCCCTCCACCTTCTATAGGCATTATAGATTGGATTTGGGTGTCTCTTCTGATCTCACCTTTGGGAGAAGGGTGCTTCAAGCTGTGGTCCCTCCATAGTCTCCTTTCGTCTCTGTAATTCTCTCGTGGTGCTGTCATGGGAGTACGAATAAAGCCTTAGTTACTTAACTAAGTAACGGGAATTTTTCGGAGCCCATGACAGCACCCTTATATTCCCTGCCTACATTGGTGTTTTCACACTCCCGTAGAATTAATTTCCTTTTTTGCACCCTCAGGGGAAGTTAGTTAAAGTAATTGACTTAAAATGAATTTGTTTTGTTGTAATTAACCTTGGCGGTCCTCTCATGCTCTGTTAACTAAACTGAGGCGGGAGAGAGGTGCCGCCCATTTTAACCTGTAGGTTTCCTGTCCTTGATGGGAGGATCCTCTCTCTCTTGTGGTGCTGTCATGGGCTCTGAAAAATCCCGTTACCGGTAAGTAACTAAGGCTTTTTTTTTATTTTTTTTTTACTGTGAACGAGCTGAATCTCTGCACCAAAAAATTTCAAGCTGATATTGTAGCCTGCTGTATGTATTACATTAGTAACAGAAGAAATTAGATTTTTTTTACTGTGCATTAGGCCTGTATACAGCTGAATCTCTGTGCAAAAAAATTACACACTGAGATGTGGCCTGCTGTATGTATCATGGTAGTAACAGAAGAAATTTGATTTTTTTTACTGTGGAGCCCTGGATACAGCTGAGTCCCAGCGCTAATTAATTACAGGCTTAGATGTGGCCTGCTTTATGTAGCACTGTAGGAACAGAAATAAATTAGAGTTTCAAAGGTGTACTCATGCATGGAGCACAATATCATCACAACAGAGTTACATGCTGAAATGTGGCCTGCTGTCTCTGACTGGACCACACTAATAGCAAAAATGATTCATCTGCTGGAAGGTCAATTTCACAGCCGCACAGGATCCTCTCTATCTAAACTATCTGACTTAGAAGCAAATGCCTAGCTAACTATTTAAATCTCTCAGTATCAAGGAGCATTAAATAGCAGGATAGGAAGATTCCTGCGCTCACCGTACTACACCTCAAATTAGTAATAAAATTGTAGGTTTATTTGTCAACACATTTCAGAGTCCACTGACGCCTTCATCAAGACAACCATACATAAACTGTTATAGGCATACATGGTTTAAATACAGAAAAAATTCAAAAAAGAGCGCCAAGTGCAGAGGAAGGGATATGTACAGTCACATGTCTAAACACTGTGTATAAAGTTGTATAATAGCACATTTTTATGCAAAAATAGCTAGAAAATTACTTGTATGCTAGCTATTTTTGTATAAAAATGTGCCCTGAAACGCGTTGAAAATAAATCTACAATTTTATTAATAATATTTATCTATCTCTATCCGGAGAGCGCAGAAAATGTCTATCCTGCTATTTAATTTTACTGTTATTGGAAGCTGCTGCATCTGGAATTCAGGCTCTGTAAGTGTTGTCACACAACCACACAAGGTGAGCGGTTCTGCTTATAAATACTAACCTTTTTAACCTGGATAAAACGCTATTGCGCTCATGCATTTTTTTACAATATCCAGGAACAACGTTAGGAACAGCCCCTCTGCGCTGACTGACAAAATGTTGCTAAAACAACATGTCAGCTCTTTATATGGAGAGGGACATGTGACTTCAGCAGCCAATGGCACAAGCCCTTGTGTCTGGATGTTGTAGCCACCCCCGTAATGTTCGAGTTTGGTTCGGTTCGTCGAACACCCGTGTGTTTGCCGAATTGTTCGTCGAACTGTTCGTCGAACACATTCGAACACCGTTAAAACCAATGGCAGGCAAACAAAAACACATAGAAACACATAGAAAACACCTTCAAAGGTGTCCAAAAGCTGACAAACTGCTCAGAAGACATAACAAACACATGGAAAAGTGACAAGTACATATAGTCATGCGAAAAGAAATGAGGTGGAGGAGTAAAAGGAGGGGGAGACACAGATATAGGCATGTCATGCCCTTCTAAAATCCAAAAGGTGAGAAGCAGACACGGCCAATCCGTTCCTGCCCGTGCCACCTCCGTGTCGCCGGGTTTGTGCCAGAGCCGCGGTGGACCCTGACGGCCAGCCCCCCTCTCCCAATACTGGTGCCTGTCCGCTGGTGGGTCGAGTTCCCCCGCGGTGGGGGGGAGTAACATCTGCAGAAGAAAGACCATCTTCCAGCCAAACTAAGATGTCGACTTCTTTTCGTGGACAATGTGATACGATCCCTTTCTTACGGACACGCCCATCGCTACAAATTCCAGATGAGGCACAAAAACAGCAGGTGCTTCAGCGGATATCAAGTGCTCCTTCAAGTGGGCTCTCCTCCACCTCAATTTCAACATCACAAAAACTCCAGTCCTCAGAGGTGTCACCCCAATCGCACTTGCTTCCTCACAGCTCCTAAGTCTCCAGCTGCCCGTCTGAGTATGGGGTAACACAGATGGTTGAGTCTGAAGAGCTGTTTACTCATACTATAGCCTGGGAAACGGAGGTCTGCTCCAGAGCTTCTGTTAATCCAGACGAGGAAATGATCTTCACTGATGCCCAGAATCTTTATAAGTCGGATCCAGGACCAGATGAAGAAGATTCTGAGCATAATGTAGACCCTCGTTCCCAAACTGTAACTCCTGTTGGTGGAGAAAATGATGAAGACGATGATGAGACTCAAATACCTGATTGGAGCGACAACTTGACGTTTCTGTCAGGGCAGGAAGAGGTTGGCTTTGAGGACGACGGGTGTGATAATATACAGGGTGATGATGACGAGGTTGGAGTTCCCACTTACTGTCAACCTACAGTCAGCCAGTCGATGAGGTCAGCGGAGGAGGTGGAGGAGGATGTGACTAGCCCAGGGGATGGGGATGACTCGGTACCCGGGCCTTTGCCTGGCCTTGGGGATGTCGCGGTGGTCGGCTTCCTGGCCCGTACCCTGGGGTCACTCTTTAAAAGGGTGTATAATTGTTAATTTTATAAGAGTTCGTGACGCCACCTGTGATATCTGGTGAGAAGCACCAGCGCTGCAGCAGTCCACTGAGACCCGTGATAAGGCAGCTCGATGGTATAGCTCCCCACAGGTGGAGCTAGGTCTCAGGGCAGCGTATGCAGGGGGAATGCAGGACAGGCGAGACCCAGCTGGGTCAGAGCAAGAAAGGGAATGGACACGGTAGTCACTTCAGTACCTTTTACTGGAGGAAATTCAGGCACATCCCGGAGCACTGTAGGGTGAAGGATGCATATCAGGATCCTCCCCAATGAGCGGGTGTAGGGCCTCCTGTTTCTTGCCTCTGCGTAATAAGTTTCTGACCTGCCTGGAGATAGGCCTAACTTTGTCTCTGTCCTGCGCTGGCTGACCTTGTGGTTGGGCCTTCTCTTGGAGTTCACGCTCCCAGTATGCGGGGCCTAAGCGTCTCCTGGCTCTGTTACGTATCAGCACCTTAGCGATCCTGGGACTTGTAGTTCTCCAGGGATTCCGGTTATGCCTTACTGGGTCATAGAGATCCCGGTAAGCTCAGATCCCGTGTCCGGTAAATGCTTCGGGGTGAGCTGGTTAAGCTCCGCTGCCCCTTATGTACTAACTTGCCACTCGCCTTCGGCCTACTTGGGCCCTCACTAGGCTATACACACTAACGGCAGCTTGCCGCGCTTCACCGATCTTATGGCGCCGGCACACCTTAAGCTCTATCTGGGCTCCCCGAATCTAGCTAGCAGGAGCCTTGTGCTCCACTGCTGAACTATTAACTGAGTTCTCTAGACTAGACTGAGCTCCACTGCAGACTGACTTCTCTTAGGCTTCTCTACTGCAGGAACTCTTCAGAGGAACTGAACTGCCTAGCTCCACCTTCCCTATTTATATCCCTAACGGGCTCCCTCTGCTGGTCTGAGGTGGAAGGTGGAGATGTGTGAATGTTTATGGGGGCCTCTTGTGGAGGATTCCATCAATACACTCTTCTAGGATCTGTGATACCAAGCGAAGCGGGGCATCACAGATGCTATTGACAACGAGGTTAGGTTGCGCCTTCCTGGACAGAGGAGTACTGGAAGCACGTCAACAACTGCATCCTCAGCCACAACTCTGCCTCTGACCACAAGTCGTAGTGGCTCTTCAGGTCGCATGGGTTCTAAGCCTTGCATAGCCTGGGCATTTATTCAGATCGATAAGGATGACCCAACTCGTGTTATCTGTAATATTTGTCACCAAAAGCTAAGTAGAGGCCAAAAAATCCATAGTTTGAGTACTTCATGCATGTACCGTCACATGGATATGAAGCATAAGTTGCAGTGGGAAGCTCACTGTGCTGCAATGCGGCCTAGCCCCATCGGAGTGCATCCACGGCCTCTTCATCCTCTGTGACTGGGGGGACAGCAGTCACACATGCTTTTGGACGCAGACCTGCCACCTCTTTACCTGCAACAGCCAGTGTGATTGGCAGGTCGTCAGTTCATTGGGAAGTGGAAACACCTGCTGGTGTTGAGCGCTCTCTGACATCGAGAGCACCAACTTTGGATCAAGGCAACCTGACATGTCCGCCTGCATCTTCCTCACAGACCGGCAGTTTGCCGGGGCCACCCTACTCAACCCCGTCTAAGCACAACAGCCAGCCCTCGGTCCCTCAGATGTGGAAAAGTAAAAGACCATTTCCTCCTAGCCATGAGAAAGCTAAGAGGTTGAATTTCACCATCTGCAAGCTGATGGCTACAGAAATGCTGCCTTTCCGTCTGGAGGACACAGTGGATTTTCGAGACCTTATGTCCGTCGCAGTGCCCCAGTACCAGATGCCCAGTCGGCACTACTTCTCAAAGAAAGGTGTGCCTGCGCTCCACCAGCATGTCACATACAACATCACCGCTTCTTTGAGAAACTCTGTGTGTGACAGGGTGCATTTCACCACAGACACTTGGACGAGTAGGCAGGGACAGGGGCGTTACATGTCGCTGACTGGGCACTGGGTAACTATGGTGACAGCAGGACAAGGGGCTGCTGTCCAAGTCTTACCGTCCCCACGAGTTGTGCGTCAATCCTCTTTATCTCGAAGTTCCTCCACTGCTTCTGCCTCCTCAACCTCCTCTCGGTCCTCCACCTGCACCCAAAGCCTGTCTGGTAATGACACCTGCTTTCTAACTGCGCTGAAGGAATCCTGCACACCTCCTTACTATGCTGGCAGCAGGGCTCAACGGCATCAGTGTTTACTTTGAAATGTCTGGGAAATGTGAGTCACACAGCTGAGGAGTTGTGGTCAGCTCTGGAGACCCAGTTTCATGAATGGTTGTCTCCACTGGACCTGCAACCAGGGAAGGCCGTGTGCGACAATACTGCAAATCTGGGTGCGGCCCTTCGCCGGGGCAATGTCACACACGTGCCTTGTATGGCTCACGTGTTGAACCTGGTTGTCCATAAATTTTTAGCTCACTATCCCGGACTAGATGGCCTTCTGCAGAGGGCACAGTCGCTGTGTGCTCACTTCCGCTGTTCGCATCCCGCAGCTCAACGACTTACATCTCTACAGAAGTCGTTGGGCCTGCCAGTTCACCGACTGAAATGCGATGTGCCGACACGGTGGAATTCAACTCTGTACATGTTGCAGCGACTGTGGCAGCACCGACAAGCCCTGGTGCAATACGTTCTGACGTATAGCCTGGGCCAACGAGATCCAGAGGTGGGGTAAATCATGCTGTAGGAGTGGTCTCAGATCAGAGACCTATGAAGTTGACGCACCCCCTGGGCCGTGGGGTACCCTGAGCCGGGCCGGTAGACGCTGGGGGTTGTAGTCACTGTGGCGGTGACCCGGTCCGTGACCCAGGGCGGTCAATCCAAGGGTAATTTGTATATATGGATTTTATAATGTCCGACTACGCCACCTGTGGAGTGCGGCCAAAGGGGCCGCCGCTGCGGAACAGTCCTCTGAAGCTGGTGATTTTGCAACAATGGTATTATTACTCACCACAGGAAGAGTGTAGCTTCAGGGCATTATGGGTGGATGATGGTGGTTGAAGTGCAGGGAGTCAGTAATGAAAACAGAGCCCGTGTGATGCAGTCCCAAGATCTTTACTCACAGTTGTTGCAGTCCAGATTACAGGTACCAGAGCAATCTCACCCGTCGTGCTGTGCGTACTCAGTGAGGGGCTCAGTCCACCCCCAGATAGCTCCGGAGTACTTAGCAGGACCCCCTTCTGTGTGTCCTTTCTCTGGCCTTCTCCCTGCACCTCACACCCAGTGACACTTCCATCCGGTATCCTCGGGCCTTGGCGGGCGACTTGTGTTCCATCCCCTGGGTCCTATGTGGCTACCTTCTTAGTGAGACTGGTGTGGACTTTTGCCTGTAGTACATGAAATGCTGCAGCCTCCGGTTTCTAGTTGAGCCTTGCTGTTTCTCCACTAGTTGAGGGACCGGTTCCCCTTATCTGGCCTGACCCCTCTACCTCCTGGTAGCAGCGGGAGTACGGGTGGCCTTCTGCATGGCCCGTAGCCCTAGGGTCCCTTCGGTTCCTGGAGCCTTCCTGCTCCCACTCCTCTCTTCTCTCCTTCAGTCCTGGGCCTCCCAGGCTAGGCCCGCCTCCGGAGCAGAGCTCATGCCGAGCCTCTGCTCCTGTCACTTTTCCTCCTCTGACTGGCTTGCTGTTTCTAAGATGGCTTCCTATTTATACTCTCCCTGTCATGTGCTCCCCTAAGCTGCTCCCCTAAGCACCCACTACATAGGACCCTCCCACCAGCTAGGGACCTGGGACTGTGCTCTCCCTTAAGAGCAATCTCGCCCTACCCCCACTGCGGGTATGTGTTGGATGCAGGTGTTAGGGTCCCCAGCCATACTCCTTCCTTACCTGAGGGTGAGATACCACACCTCTGGGTGAGATACAGTACCTCTGTGACGACTGAACCCTCAGGGGCGCCACACACCCTTCTGCACAGTTTTGAAATGGCGACAAAGATGTTTAGTGCTGACAACGATGCCATTATCAGCATGACTATTCTTGTGATTTACATGCTGGAGCACACGTTAAACAGAATTCAGAGTCAGGGGTTGGGACAAGAGGAGGTGGAGGAAGTAGAGGAGAAGTCGTATGCGGAAGGGAAAACATCTCCAAGGTCCAGACAGTCGGCAGAACCAAGGTGGCAGGCATGGGAGGGTGGGGGAGAGGTATTAACCAGGGAAAATGGTAGCAGCCAAACTGTTGAGGAAGGTGCAGGAGCCAAGGAAGAAGTAGAGGACGAACTGCCGATGGGCATGTAAGACTCATCAGATGAGGGAGACCTTGATCACATTTCTGTTGTGCGAGGTTGGGGGGAGAGGGCAGAGGAAGGAAGCATGATTCTTACCTCTCTACCAACACAACAAGGACTTGGTTCTCCTGGATGCGCAAGACACATGAGTACCTTCTTGCTGCACTACCTGCAACATGACCCTCGGATTGTCAGAATTCGAAATAATCCCAACTACTGGGTTGCCACACTCTTAGATCCCCGGTACAAAAGTAAATTTGCCAAATTAATTCCTGCCATAGAAAGGGATTCACTCATGCAGGAGTATCAGCAGAGGCTGTTGCAGAATCTTACATGTGCTTTTCCACAAAACACCAGTGGTGCACGTAGTGAATCTCACAGTTCTAACTTGCAAACCGTGGGACTGTCGAGTCTTCATCACTCAAACCGTAACAGTAACACAGTATCTGCTGGTAACAGCAATTTTTTGGAATCGTTTCACCACTTTTTTAGACCATCCTTTGCAAGGCCACAGGAGACATGAAGTCTGACACATAGTCAACGCCTAGATAGGATGGTACAGGAGTATCTCCAAGTGAACATCGAAGCTATGACTGTGTCACTGGACCCTTGCTCATTTTGGGCTTCCAATCTGGAAAAATGGCCGGAGCTCGCCACTCACGCCTTGGAGATCTTGTCATGCCCTGCTTCCAGCGTTCTCTCTGAACGTGTGTTCAGCGCTGCTGCTGGTGTGCTGACAGATAAGCGCACGCGGCTGTCCACTGAGAATGTAGACAGACTCACGTTCATAAAGATGAAAAAATCATGGATCCTCAAGGACTTTTCTACCCCTGTGTCATCCTTGGGAGACTAAAAGCTTGAGGATTTGGTAAAATCACCTCACCAACCGTTTTAAGCAACTCTGGGGCAATTGATGCCACTTAAGTGGTGTCTGTGCCACAATTTTTGGAAAAAATGGAGACTCTTTTTGGAGTCCCCTTGCTGTGTTTTACGTGACGTTGGCATCGTCAGTTCCAGGTGGGTTGGGTCGCTCCCCCCCCCCCCTTTTAAATGTAAGAAACTACATACACTATGGCTTGGGGTAACACAGATGGTTGAGTCTGAAGAGCTGTTTACTCAGAGGTCTGCTCCAAAGCTTCAGTGTCTGCTAGTCAGCGTAGAATTTTTAACTGCATCTAGCCTAGGCAATAGTTTGGGCATAGTAGCCCAGCTGCGAAGCAAGCTGCACCGCCTGTGTATCTAATAAGAATGTTTAAATGCATCTAGCCTAGGCAGACTGTGGGGACCCCCAACCAAACCCAGACGCTCAGCCCCCCTACCGCCCCCCTTTCCTTGACAATACAATAATGTAACTCTTACAACTGGATGGGTGAGGATCGGTCACAGCTTTATTAACTCTTTATACTCATTCCATTAGAAAGGCATTTTATTTCTAAAATAATTTAGCTTGTTGCAGCATGCCCTGGGTCTCCACACCGGCAACAAGTGTAACTCTCCAACATGTCCTTTCTATTTCCAGGCCACGGAGGATCCTGCGTACTCGTATGCAGGACTCTGACCCCCATCCATCACTCTTAACGCTTGTTCCACTCCGTCCTGGAGTCCTGACAGGAATATGTCCAGTACAATATCCATTAAGTAAACACCGTCGGGCCGTATGAGGCCTGCTTTATCTCCTTCCAGTTGTCGGTGTTATATGACTACACCGCCTCTGTCTCTTCTAAATTTTGCCATCCGAATATTTATTACCCGCCTTGTCCGTTCGATGGCCGTGATGTCTCGCGCACCTTGCCATACCGCTATCGGCACAATCTCTGACCATACTATAGTTAGTTTTGTGAAAAATTCTCTGAAGCGCTCAGTGTCTAGTTTCATTATTGCCATTAGTTATGCGCTCTTGTGATGACCTAGGTCGTTTCCCCGGGCCTGTATAACTAAGATGACCGGACCTCTTGCCTCTCTCCCTACCTTGATTACCTCCATTAGTACCTGTGGCCATAGCAGGCCTCTAATACCTCTCCAGTTGAAATATGTGTTATGAAACTCTAATTTCCTCCCGCCTGGGCGGACTTTTGCCCTTTTTTCTGCCCAATATATATACGAGTGGCCTATCATCCACACTGTTGGCTTAGTGTCACCTGTAAAAGAAACAAACCACGTTAGGATAACAAGTCCGGTCTTATGTATCTCGCCAAACACGTGGATCGCCATCTCCCTATCCTCTGAACTTCCGTTTCTGACAGTCCTGCTCTTGCTGCTTCCGTGGCCGCGCCTATGTGGAATGAGTGTGTCCCGTAATCTTTGGGGTGGTTCCCTGCCGATGTTATGCATTTATTAAATATAGCTAGGAAATGGTATCTTGATAATGGCGTTCCATCAATGTGTGATAGGAAGAAATTACTTTGTGATCTGATGGTTATATATGTTTGTGGGTTGTAGAAGTACCCAAGTGCCCCTGCCCGCTGGAACCGTTTTCGATTGGCGTATGCGTAGACGTATTGCATTATTGGCTATGACTACGTCCTGGTGTAATAAGCCTCCACTGGTGCTAATTTTGGATTGAGAGACTAATTCGCTTATGCATAGCGCCCCGAAGAAGGCGATCGCAAATGCAGTAGACAGTAGTGTTGCTTCAAATTGTGAGTGCCATGTTAATGGTGTTAGGGATATGATGTGAGAAATCAGTTTTAGTGACACGGGACAGGACGTCTACACTCCTGACTTGGCTGACCCCTTTTCCACCCTTTTATGGATTGTCTGATGATGAATCTCTTTGTCACATCTCCCCAATTCAGTAGTTGGAAGTGAAATGCTACTCCGGTCAGACACCGCTGCGCTGATGCCCCTGATATGCCCCTCATCATTAGCTGGTGGAGAAATTCTATGGTGACTTATAATCTGGCTTGTTCACATTGGTCAACCCGTCTGCCTGCTACTAGTCGTGTCCACTCTTCCCATGCCTTACCGTATGCTTGCCACGTCGACGGGGCAACTGACGCTCTGATTAATGGCATCAACTATTCGCCACTAGATCTCATAGGGAGGGTGGGCAACTGTTGCCCGATGGGTGGGCGTTGGGGAGGAGCTCTGTGAAAATCTGCCAATTGAATTGTTATAAAGCGTTAGCAGCAGCTTTAGACCCCTCAGCATCGTGGCTAGCGCGGACCCATGCATTGTGTTTTAGGCACAGGAATGCTAGCCGGCATAGACGGGAGAGACGATGATGCCATCTTATTAATGCAGTGCGCTAGGCTGGTGTTTTTTGTTATGAAGCGTATATTTTTGTTAGCCAGGAGCGTGCCACATATTTCTATTGCTACCACTATTGGGAAGAAAAAAATTTTTCCGGGCTACATGCAGCTAAAAATTATTATTAATTTCAAAGCTGGTGGAGCTTGGTATAGATGGCCTAATACAATGAGTACCACACACTGCTACTATGCCCAAAATTATTTTCCAGGCAAGATGCAGCTAAAAATTATTAGTAATTTGAAAGCTGGTGGAGCTTAGTATAGATGGCCTAATAGAATGAGTACCACACACTGCTAATATGCCCAAAATTTGTTTACAGGCAAGATGCAGGTAAAAATTATTATTAATTTGAAACCTGGTGGAGGTTAGTATAGATGGACTAATAGAACAAGTCCCACACACTGCTACAAGCCGAAGCCCAAATATTTTTTCAGAGCTAGATGCAGATAAAAATTATTTTGAATTTGCAACCTGGTGGAGGTTAGTATAGATGGACTAATAGAACAAGTCCCACACACTGCTTCAAGCCGAAGCCCAAATATTTTTTCAGAGCTAGATGCAGATAAAAATTATTTTGAATTTGCAACCTGGTGGAGGTTAGTATAGATGGACTAATAGAGCAAGTCCCACACACTGCTACAAGCTGAAGCCCAAATATTTTTTCAGAGCTAGATGCAGATAAAAATTATTTTGAATTTGCAACCTGGTGGAGGTTAGTATAGATGGACTAATAGAACAAGTCCCACACACTGCTACAAGCCGAAGCCCAAATATTTTTTCAGAGCTAGATGCAGATAAAAATTATTTTGAATTTGCAGCCTGGTGGAGGTTAGTATAGATGGACTAATAGAACAAGTCCCACACACTGCTACAAGCCAAAGCCCAAATATTTTTTCAGAGCTAGATGCAGATAAAAATTATTTTGAATTTGCAACCTGGTGGAGGTTAGTATAGATGGACTAATAGAACAAGTCCCACACACTGCTACAAGCCCTATCACAAATATTTTTTCAGAGCTAGATGCAGATAAAAATTATTTTGAATTTGCAACCTGGTGGAGGTTAGTATAGACGGACTAATAGAACAAGTCGCACACACTGCTACAAGCCAAAGCCAAAATATTTTTTCAGAGCTAGATGCAGATAAAAATTATTTTGAATTTGCAACCTGGTGGAGGTTAGTATAGATGGACTAATAGAACAAGTCCCACACACAGCTACAAGCCGAAGCCCAAATATTTTTTCAAAACTAGATGCAGATAAAAATTATTTTGAATTTGCAACCTGGTGGAGGTTAGTATAGATGGACTAATAGAACAAATCCCACACACTGCTACAAGCCGAAGCCAAAATATTTTTTCAGAGCTAGATGCAGATAAAAATTATTTTGAATTTCCAACCTGGTGGAGGTTAGTATAGATGGACTAATAGAATTCTATGCAAAAAAGGTTTTACTTCACTAGGTGCAGTAAAAAAAATTGTATTTTATACACAGGTGGTGTAGCTTACAGCACAGATAGGCCACTCCACTGACTAACACACACTGCAAGAGACCAAAAAGGATTTGCTTTGCTAGATTTAGCCAAATGCTGTGAAAAAAACTTGCACAGCACTGGCACAGACCTTCCTGGCAAAAAGTGATAGGAACTGATGTAACCTAGCACTCAAAAGGACTGCAATTACAATTAGTCTTTACTCCCAACCTATCTATTTAAGAGCACAGACCTGCCTGATAAAAGTGATAGGAACTGATGTAACCTAGCCCTCAAAAGGACTGCAATTACAATTAGCCTTTACTCCCGACCTATCTGTAACGGGTCTGGGAGGCGGAACCTCTGAGCAACTATACAAGGGGGCGGTCCTTGTAAGGTGGCTCCCTGGGAAGACGGGCAGGTAGTCACGGCAAGTGACAGGGACAGTCTCTGGGTAGAAGGGCAGGTAGTCACGGCAAGTGACAGGGACAGTCTCTGGGTAGAAGGGCAGGTAGTCACAGGAAGTGACAGGGACAGTCTCTGGGTAGACTAGCAGACAGGTAGCAGGTGGACGCTCCCAGGTGAGTGGGCAAGAGTCTCTGGATGGGCAGGTGGTCACAGCAAGTGACGGCAGAGCCTCCAGGTAGGCTAGCAGGCAGGTAGCAGGTGAGCTCTCCCAGGTGAGCGGGCAGGCTGGTCCATAGACAGACTGACAGGTGTGGGAAGGCAGACCGTCGGACCGCAGGCTTGCAAGCAGGTAAGCGGATATCAGGCAGGTATCAAGCAGGAATCTGGCAGGTGACTGGCAGGTAACTGGTAACGGGACCTGAGGGCTGAAGCAGAGTGAAGGCTTTGCAACAACATTGCTCGGACACCTCCATTTTGGAGGAGGTGCGTTATATATGGTGAGGTCCTCCGGGGACTCCTTAGGACGGCGCGCGCGGCCCCTTTAAGAGAGGGGGAGCGCGCGCGCGCCCTAATAACAGTGGCCGGGAAGCAGCGCGCGCTGCCAGCAGAGCGGGAGGAGGACGCCGGGCATGGAGCGGAAAGGTGAGGGGAACAGCGTCCCTGCTTAGCAGGAGGCAGGGACGCCGACGCTACACTATCTATTTAAGAGCACAGACCTGCCTGATAAAAGTCGTAGGAAATGATGTAACCTAGTCTTCAAAAGGACTGCAATCACAACTATTCCCTACTCCCAAGCTATCTGTAGATTTGTGCGAAAATTGGCTTGAAATTAACACTGAAAGTATAGCGCACACAGCAACAGCGCTGCCATCTAACACGCAGCTGCAGCAGTGAGAAAATGGTGGTGACGGGGAAAATGGCTGGGTCTTATAGGGCAAGGACAAGTGACATACACTGCCAATGACACATGCCCTTGCTTGTGTGAAAAAAAGCAGTTCGCTCCGTGTGTCTGCTGCTGATAGGCTGACAGACTGCACCTCCCCACTGTAAATGCGGAAAAGCGAAAAAAAAATGGAGATCTTCATTATTTATGCAGAGATCCATCCCCTGCCCCTCCCCCCACCCCGCTGTACACTCAAACTGCGTATTAACAGTAATTTTCAGCATTACTGAGAAAAAATCCAGTTATGATTTTGATGCACGAATAGTTATCGAACATAACCTCAAACAGACAATTTTTTTTTAAATTGTTAGTGTTCGCCGAACGGCTCAAACACCGCCCAAAACAGCTCGAATTTAATATTGGCGAACAGTTCGAGTCGAACACCGCTCATGTCTAGCCATGAGATCCCTTCACTGGCTCCCAATTGACCAGCGTATCCGGTTGAAACTACTAACACTGACGTACAAAGCCATCCATAACCTTTCTTCTCTGTACATCTCTGAGCTAATCTCCCGATATATTCCCTTGCGTAATATCCGGTCCTCCCAAGACCTCCTTCTCTCCTCCACACTTATTTGTTCCTCATCCAATCGCCTCCAAGACTTCTACCAAATATCCACCATCCTCACGACTTCTGTGCCTCAACTCGCCCGATTAGCCACCACATTAGGGTCCTTCAGAAGGAAGCTGTAAACCCATCTCTTCAAGACAGCCTACAGCCTGCCATTGCTTCGCTGCCACCTCAACACCACCGGAGCTAATGCCACTGCACAACCTACTGTCTCCTTCCCCACCATCCTGTAGAATGTAAGGCCTCAAGTGCAAGGTCTACAAGACTTAAGATTCAATATGGCACCTTGGCAAAGCCTAGTTATGTTCTCCCTCTGATAGCTAACAATAACAAACAGGTCATGTTGGAGAAATTTGCACCTACTGCCACTCAGTGTCTTCAGCTCCTTTGTGAGAAACTAATGTTTGGGCAGCCAGTGTACCAAATAAAATTCCTGAGGTACGGAAATTGTGGATGGCTTCACTTCTGGTACTGGGTGCTAATACCAAACCATGGCGTGCCATTCACTGGATATTCCTGGCTGGTTGGAGACAAGCTCATTCCCATAGAAAAGTACCAGCAAGCTAAGGAGATGGTGGCCTCTATCATCATAAAGGAGTTTGCTCATTGTCTCTTACTCTGGTTTTTATATTAAAAATCCTGCTAATTTTTATAGTTTTAAGTGAGCACACAGAGACCGTGGTTTCTGCAGCAGCGCATCCAAGCCGGAATAGTGGAGGAGAAATTACTGTACCATCAGGTTGAGGATGCGAGCCATGCAAGGCACGTGTCTGAGGTTGCCCCGGCGTAGGAATGCTATTAGGTTTGCATCATTATCGCACACGGCCTTCCCTTGCTCCAGGTTCAGTGGAGACAGCCATTGCTCAAACTCATCAACTGTATGACTGCGATCTCCAAGGCATATTAATTTTAACACTGTCTGATTGTGGTGAGCCCTGGCTGCGCAGTATGGAGGTGGGGGGGTTTCTCTCTGCACTGTTTCAATGTTTGTCTCATTAAGGCAGAGTTTGAGGGCGCAGGTGCAGGCCCTAGAGGAGGTGGAGGAGGCAGAAGCACTGAAGGAAGTGTTACATGCAGAGGTTTGTCCCGCAAACCATGGGGATTCCAACACTTGTTGTCTAGAGACACCTTGGTGTCTAGTGGTTTAGTTTTCCATCCCCTGTTGTGTAGTAGTTTAGTTCTCCAACCCCTGTTTTCTATTAGTTTAGTTCTCCATGTTCTGGTGTGTATTTGTTTCATTCTCCAACCTTAGCTGTTTAGTAGTTTAGTTCTCCAACCCCTGTTGTCTATTAGTTTGGGTCTCCATCTTCTGGGGTCTAGTGGTTTAATTCTCCATCCCCTGGTGTGTAGTAGTTTAGTTCTCCAACCCTAGCTGTTCAGTACGTTAGTTCTCCAACCCCTGTTATATATTAGTTTAGTTCTCTATGTTCCGGTGTGTATTTATTTCGTTCTCCAACCCATCCATGCCCACCACCATGGGGTTAACGTCTGCTGACAAGGGTTTGGATTTTTCTCGGACCCTACTTCGTCCGGGCCCGCATCAACTGAAAGAAATTTGGGGCATCGCTACACATGCTACACCCTCTTGAGACTGTGAAGATTTGGATCAGACCTCTGATGCCCCAAAATAGGATGTGTGAACAGCTCTGCAGACTCACCCATCTGTGGTTCCCCACAGTCAGTTGGGCGGTTGGAGAGTTGTGACGCAGGGGGAAACCAGGGTAATTGGGGTGCCACCTCTGAGGGCTGTACTGTGTGTGATGTTAAGGTGGAGGAAGAGGAGCAGAGGTCGCTTGATGCAGCGCTTGTCATCTACTGGAGCACATGTTCTTCCTGCCCCTCATCTACAAGACATACCCCTGTGCGACTGCCAAAGAAAGGGAGAGGAGTCCAGTAAAAGAAGTTTTCAAAATGCTGCACAATTGCTCACTGCAGCAAAACAAACCTACTTCTCATCTCTCATATCATGCGTGTCTCACAACTCTAAACAGCTATTCAGTACTTTCAAGTTCCTCCTCTGCCCACCAGCTCCCCCTCCCTCTCCTCTCCTCTCATCTCAGCTGAAGACTTAGCCTCATTCTTTAAGCAGAAGATTGACAACGTAGGGCAAAGCTTTTGCTTAAAGTCCCCACAGCCCCTCTTCATAACTACTCAACTCTCCTCCTCCATAACCAGCTTCTCCACCATCATAGAAAATCATCTTTATTCTCCAAATCACATCTCACCACCTGTGAACATACCATCCCACCTCATTCCAAACCGTACCACAGCCTTCATCCCAAGCCTAACATTCCTCTTCAACCTGTCACTAACAACTGGTGTTTTCCCTTTATGATTCAAACATACCTCAATCACACCCATCCTCCACAAGCCCTCCCTTGATCCATCCTAGGTCTAGCTATCGCCTCATCTCACTTCACCCCTATGCCTCCAAACTACTGGATCAACACATATATTTTGAAATGTCCTCACACCTCTCCTCCTGCTTCCTCTTTGACCGCTTACAATGTGGCTTCCGACCACATCATTCCACTGAAACTGCCCTGACTAAAGTGACCAACGACCTCTTAACTGCCAAATCCAAGCAACACTACTCTGTCCTCCTCCTCCTAGACCTGTCATCTGCCTTCGACCCAGTAGACCATTCCCTCTTACTACAGACTCTCATCTCTCGACATCACAGACTTGGCCCTGTCTTGCATCTTTTCATATCTAACCGACAGGACATTGTGTCTCCCACTCACACACCACCTCCTCATCTCACCCCCTATGTGTCGGTGTCCCCCAAGGTTCAGTTCTAGGACCCCTGCTCTTCTCCATCTACATCAGTGTTTCCCAAACTCCAGTCCTCACGGCCCCCACAGGTCATGTTTTCAGGATTTCCATAGTGTTGCTGTTATGCACACGCCCGGACTGACTGGCGTGTGCGTGTTTATGTAGTGATTCCACTGTGCCATGAACCGGAGAGTGCCTGGAGGGGCGTAACTAAGTATCTGCCCGATCCGACCAAGGTCGCACGACGGCATACGACGCCAGTGCACCAGGGAGGAACCGAGCAGAGGAACCAGGGTCTACTCCAGGTCAGACTCCGGACACGGCTGTTGACCCACAACGGGGAATACAGGAACAGGCAGACTAGAGCACAAGCTGGGTAGGGTCCAGTACAGACTGGGAGACAAATTCGAAACCGCAGACGCGGTAGACAGAGCTGAGCAAAGCGAAAACCGCAGACGCGGTGGACAGAGCTGAGCAAAGCGAAAACCGCAGACACGGTGGACAGAGCTGAGCAAAGCGAAAACCGCAGACGCGGTGGACAGAGCTGAGCAAAGCGAAAACCGCAGACGCGGTGGACAGAGCTGAGCAAAGCGAAAACCGCAGACGCGGTGGACAGAGCTGAGCAAAGCGAAAACCGCAGACGCGGTGGACAGAGCTGAGCAAAGCGAAAACCGCAGACGCGGTGGACAGAGCTGAGCAAAGCGAAAACCGCAGACGCGGTGGACAGAGCTGAGCAAAGCGAAAACCGCAGACGCGGTGGACAGAGCTGAGCAAAGCGAAAACCGCAGACGCGGTGGACAGAGCTGAGCAAAGCGAAAACCGCAGACGCGGTGGACAGAGCTGAGCAAAGCGAAAACCGCAGACGCGGTGGACAGAGCTGAGCAAAGCGAAAACCGCAGACGCGGTGGACAGAGCTGAGCAAAGCGAAAACCGCAGACGCGGTGGACAGAGCTGAGCAAAGCGAAAACCGCAGACGCGGTGGACAGAGCTGAGCAAAGCGAAAACCGCAGACGCGGTGGACAGAGCTGAGCAAAGCGAAAACCGGAGACACGGTGGACAGAGCTGAGCAAAGCGAAAACCGCAGACGCGGTGGACAGAGCTGAGCAAAGCGAAAACCGCAGACGCGGTGGACAGAGCTGAGCAAAGCGAAAACCGCAGACGCGGTGGACAGAGCTGAGCAAAGCGAAAACCGCAGACGCGGTGGACAGAGCTGAGCAAAGCGAAAACCGCAGACGCGGTGGACAGAGCTGAGCAAAGCGAAAACCGCAGACGCGGTGGACAGAGCTGAGCAAAGCGAAAACCGCAGACGCGGTGGACAGAGCTGAGCAAAGCGAAAACCGCAGACGCGGTGGACAGAGCTGAGCAAAGCGAAAACCGCAGACGCGGTGGACAGAGCTGAGCAAAGCGAAAACCGCAGACGCGGTGGACAGAGCTGAGCAAAGCGAAAACCGCAGACGCGGTGGACAGAGCTGAGCAAAGCGAAAACCGCAGACGCGGTGGACAGAGCTGAGCAAAGCGAAAACCGCAGACGCGGTGGACAGAGCTGAGCAAAGCGAAAACCGCAGACGCGGTGGACAGAGCTGAGCAAAGCGAAAACCGCAGACGCGAGGAACAGGGCTCTGTTCACACGGAACAGACTAGAAGGGAAAGGCAGAACCAGATACCCACAGGGTACTTGCAGAGAAGTAGCGAGTGGACCACAAACTCACAAACGGAAGTACAGTGACAACGAGCAGGAGTTAAGTACGAGTTCAGACTCTGCAGAAAAAGGAATGGAACGGACATAGAGAAAAAACAGGTAAAAGATAGGAGAGAGTTCAGACTGGAACTGAGTGTACGGAGGAGACCGACACTGCAGCGGGATACAGGAGCGGGTCTGGGAATACGGCCCCCAGAGAGGCAGGACGAACAGGCAAGGAGCGTGTTCAGACTGGCCTGGAAATACAGCCTCCAGGAGGGCGGAACGAACAGGCAAGGAACGAGTACAGACTGCAGGTTAAGGTACACAGATAGGACACAGTACAGACATGGGAACAGATACTGCAAGACAGGTAACATAGACAGGACCTGGCATGTCAGAGACAAAAAAAGCCAACTGACAGGGCAAGATGCTCAGGCATCAGTTAATTGGGGCAGCTGATTTAAATACCAGGTGATAGACAGCAATAGGCTGAGGACGCACAAGGGGTGTGCCTGCAGCAGGTACAAAAAGCAGGAAGTGATCGGGCGCCGCCCTTAAGCAGCAGAAACAGACACAAACAGACAGCATGGAGGGAAGCCAGAGAGACACCCTGGACTGGAGATCAAGTGCGCGCTCTTGCACAGTGGGAGATGGACCACTATGCAAGGACGCCGCCAGGTATGTTACAGTACCCCCCCCCTTACGCCCCCTCTTCTTCAGGCCTGCCAGAATCTTCCGCAGGGAACTCGAGGGCCAATCCTTTACTTCAAGGAGATCACTTCCACTGTCCACTGGAGAAACTGGTCTCATCTGGGTAGCTAGGATGCTACCTCCTATCCAGCCATCCTCAGCAACAGACGAAACAGGTGGAGTACCAGGAACAGCACACAGGGAAGTCTCTCTCCACTTATTATCAGGTAGCACCCCAGAGGGTTCAGGAGACAACTGGAAGTCCTCCGCCGGGTTGAAGGAGTGCAGAGACTCGGGGGTAACCTCTGCTTCGGGGTACATCTTGTCAAACTCACAGGATGAAATAGGCGAGGTATCAGGTACAAGATGTAGAAAAGTCCCTGTTACCTTGTTATCTGGTGGTACCCAGGAGGATTCAGAAAACAACTGGGGGTCCTCCGCCGGGTCGGAGTAGTGCAGAGACTCGGGGGTAACCTCTGCTTCGGAGTACACTAGGTCGGACTCGCTGGATGAAGCGGGCGAGGTATCAGGTACCGAATATAGAAGAGTACCTGTCCATTCGTTATCAGGTAGCACCCCGAAGGGTTCAGGAGACAACTGGAGGTCCTCCGCCTGGTCGGAGGGGTGTAGAGACTCGGGGATAACCTCTGCTTCGAGGTACATCTTGTCAAATTCACAGGAATAAATAGACGGGTTATCAGGTACAGGGTGAGAAAAAGTCACTGTCTCTTTGTTATCTGGTGGTACCCCGGAGGAGTCAGGAAACAACTGGAGGTCCTCTGCCGGGTCAGAAGAGTGCAGAGGCTCGGGGAAAACATCTGCTTCAGAGTACACTAGGTCGGACTCACTGGACGAAGCAGGCGAGGTATCGGGTACCGAGTATTGGAAAGTCTCTGTCCATTCACCACCAGGTGGCACCCCGAAGGGTTCTGGAGACAACTGGAGGTCCTCCGCCTGGTCAGAGGGGTGTAGAGACTCATGGGTAACCTCTGCCTCAGAGTACACTAGGTCGGACTCACTGGACGAAGCAAGCGAGGTATCAGATCCAGGATATAGGAAAGTCTCTGTCCATTCACCACCAGGTGGCACCCCGAAGGGTTCTGGAGACAACTGGAGGTCCTCTGCCTGGTCGGAGGGGTGTAGAGACTCGGGGGTGACCTCTGCTTCGGAGTACACTAGGTTGGACTCACTAGACGAAGCGAGCGAGGAATCAGGTACAGAGTATAGGAGAGTCTCTGTCCTTTCGCTACCAGGTAGCACCCCGTAGGGTTCTGGAGACGACTGGAGGTCCTCCGCCTGGTCGGAGGGGTGTAGAGACTCGGGAGTAACCTCTGCTTCAGAGTACACTAGGTTGGACTCACTGGACGAAGCGAGCGAGGTATCAGGTACAAAGTATAGGAGAGTCTCTGTCCTTTCGCTACCAGGTAGCACCCCGAAGGGTTCTGGAGACAACTGGAGGTCCTCCGCCTGGTCGGAGGGGTGTAGAGACTCGGGGGTAACTACCACTTTGGGGTACCCATTGTCAGGCTCACAGGACGAAGCGGACAAAGTATCGAGTACCGAGTGTAGAGAAGTCTCTCTCCATTTGTCATCGAGTGGTATCCCGGAGGATTCAGGAGGCAACAGGGGGTCCTCCGCCAGGTAGTAGAGGTGCACAGACTCTGAGGTAACCACAGCTTTGGAGCATCCTTGGACATGCACACCGGTTAAAGTGGGTGAAGCATCTGATGCCGGGTGCAGGAAGTTCTCCTGTGTGGAGTCTGGATGGGCAGAAGTCTCTTCGGGCAGGAGAACCGGTGCACTACCCACGCACATTACCCGTTGGGGCTTCTCCGCGATACAGGGAGATGAAGCTTCAGTAGGGACTTCAAGGTTGGGGTCAGGAGGTCTCAGGGAGGACAGACCCTGGCGTGACGGCTTGCCTCTACGTCTAGCACGTCTGGACTGCCTCTTGAGGTTGGGAGAAGTATTCCGGAAAGCGTAATCACCCTGTGAGGATTCTGGGTGGGCAGTAGTCTCATTGGGCTGGAGGACAATTGCGCTACCCACACACATTACCCATCGGGGTTGCTCCGGGATATTGGGAAGTGAAGCTTCAGCAGGAGCCTCCGGGTTAGGATCATCAAAGACCATTAGAAAGGCCACCAGGAAGGCCATTAGGTCCAGGAGGATCGGATCCTGTGTTTCATATAGGGGGTTGATCCATTCCAAGGCATCACCCGCCAGGTAAGACATAATGAATGCCACCTTAACCCGATCGGTGGTAAAACATAGAGGGTAGAACTTGAAGTGTAGCATGCATTGCTCCACAAATGCACGACTTTGTCTTGGATCCCCATAGTAACGTAGCGGATCCGCAGGACCGAGAGCAGATAGATCCATCTGGACGGGTGCGTAATTCGCCTGGAACTCAGCTAAGAAAAAAAAAAAATTTTTATTTATTTATTTAAATGCATGTATTCGCTGAAAAACTTCTCAGAGAGCGAAGGCCGTGGGGCTCAACGGGAACCATGGCCTGAGCATGCTGTTATGCACACGCCCGGACTGACTGGCGTGTGCGTGTTTATGTAGTGATTCCACTGTGCCATGAACCGGAGAGTGCCTGGAGGGGCGTAACTAAGTATCTGCCCGATCCGACCAAGGTCGCACGACGGCATACGACGCCAGTGCACCAGGGAGGAACCGAGCAGAGGAACCAGGGTCTACTCCAGGTCAGACTCCGGACACGGCTGTTGACCCACAACGGGGAATACAGGAACAGGCAGACTAGAGCACAAGCTGGGTAGGGTCCAGTACAGACTGGGAGACAAATTCGAAACCGCAGACGCGGTAGACAGAGCTGAGCAAAGCGAAAACCGCAGACGCGGTGGACAGAGCTGAGCAAAGCGAAAACCGCAGACGCGGTGGACAGAGCTGAGCAAAGCGAAAACCGCAGACGCGGTGGACAGAGCTGAGCAAAGCGAAAATCGCAGACGCGGTGGACAGAGCTGAGCAAAGCGAAAACCGCAGACGCGGTGGACAGAGCTGAGTAAAGCGAAAACCGCAGACGCGGTGGACAGAGCTGAGCAAAGCGAAAACCGCAGACGCGGTGGACAGAGCTGAGCAAAGCGAAAACCGCAGACGCGGTGGACAGAGCTGAGCAAAGCGAAAACCGCAGACGCGGTGGACAGAGCTGAGCAAAGCGAAAACCGCAGACGCGGTGGACAGAGCTGAGCAAAGCGAAAACCGCAGACGCGGTGGACAGAGCTGAGCAAAGCGAAAACCGCAGACGCGGTGGACAGAGCTGAGCAAAGCGAAAACCGCAGACGCGGTGGACAGAGCTGAGCAAAGCGAAAACCGCAGACGCGGTGGACAGAGCTGAGCAAAGCGAAAACCGCAGACGCGGTGGACAGAGCTGAGCAAAGCGAAAACCGCAGACGCGGTGGACAGAGCTGAGCAAAGCGAAAACCGCAGACGCGGTGGACAGAGCTGAGCAAAGCGAAAACCGCAGACGCGAGGAACAGGGCTCTGTTCACACGGAACAGACTAGAAGGGAAAGGCAGAACCAGATACCCACAGGGTACTTGCAGAGAAGTAGCGAGTGGACCACAAACTCACAAACGGAAGTACAGTGACAACGAGCAGGAGTTAAGTACGAGTTCAGACTCTGCAGAAAAAGGAATGGAACGGACATAGAGAAAAAACAGGTAAAAGATAGGAGAGAGTTCAGACTGGAACTGAGTGTACGGAGGAGACCGACACTGCAGCGGGATACAGGAGCGGGTCTGGGAATACGGCCCCCAGAGAGGCAGGACGAACAGGCAAGGAGCGTGTTCAGACTGGCCTGGAAATACAGCCTCCAGGAGGGCGGAACGAACAGGCAAGGAACGAGTACAGACTGCAGGTTAAGGTACACAGATAGGACACAGTACAGACATGGGAACAGATACTGCAAGACAGGTAACATAGACAGGACCTGGCATGTCAGAGACAAAAAAAGCCAACTGACAGGGCAAGATGCTCAGGCATCAGTTAATTGGGGCAGCTGATTTAAATACCAGGTGATAGACAGCAATAGGCTGAGGACGCACAAGGGGTGTGCCTGCAGCAGGTACAAAAAGCAGGAAGTGATCGGGCGCCGCCCTTAAGCAGCAGAAACAGACACAAACAGACAGCATGGAGGGAAGCCAGAGAGACACCCTGGACTGGAGATCAAGTGCGCGCTCTTGCACAGTGGGAGATGGACCACTATGCAAGGACGCCGCCAGGTATGTTACAGTTGCACAGATGGGAGAATTCCTGATGCCTTGATGATACTTCCATCACCTGTGTAACACTAATGAAATCCTGAAAACGTGACCTGTGGGGGCCATGAGGACTGGAGTTTGGGAAACACTGATCTACACCTTCGGCCTGGAACAACTCATAGTCTCACGGCTTTCAGTATCACCTATATGCTGATGACACACAGATATACCTCTCTGGAGCTGATATCACCTCCTTACGAACCAGAATCCCACAATGTGTGTCCTCTATTTCATCTTTCTTCTCTGCTAGATTTGTAAAACTTAACATGGATGAAACCGAACGCATCATCTTTCCACCATCTCCTTCATCCCCCCCAAATGACCTATCATTCAAAGTGGATGGCTGCCCACTCTCCCCAGTCTCGCAAGCTTGACTCTGATCTGTCCTGCAAATCTCAGATCCAAGCCTTTTCCCCATGCTGGTGACTCCAACTCCAAAGTATCTCTGGGATCTACACATTCCTCAACCATCAATCTCCAAAAATACCAGTGCACACCCTCATCATCTCCCCCCTCAACTACTACAAGCTCCTGCTCTGTGGCCTCTCTTCTACTACTCTCTATCCTAAACTGTGCTGGACAATTAATCCACCTGTCACCCCACTATTCCCAGTCTTCTCCCCTCTGTCAATCCCTGCGCTGGCTCCCTGTTGCCAGAGACTCCAGTTGAAAGGCCTAACTTTAGCATACCAAGCCATCGAAAACAAGTCTCCTCCATACATGTGTGACCTAGTCTCCCTGTACTAGTTACCTGCACGCAACCTACCATTTTTACAAGATCTCCTTCTCTTCTACCCTCTTATCTCTTTTTGCCACAATCGCATACAAGATTTGTCCTGTGCATCTCCCCTACTGTGTAACTCTTTACCCCAACACATCAGACTGTCGTCTACCTTGGAAACCTTGAAAAGGAAGCTGAAAATCCACTTCTTCTGACAAGCATACAATCTGCGGTAACCCTCGCTCCAGCATACCGCTGCACGACTAGCTGTATCCTGACCTACTGTATCCTCACCCATCCCTTGTAGACTGTTTGTGCGCCCTTGCAGACAGGATCCTCTCTCCTCTTGTACCAGTCGGTGACCCCTTTTCACATGTAAAGTGCCACGGAATAAATGTCGCTGTAATAGTAATAATAATTATAGTACTTGTACTCAGGGTCAATTGATGGCACTTTCCTGATGGCTACCCCTAATTTTATGGGTTCTGGCAGCTTTTGGAGCTGTTTTAAGGTGTTGTATATGCGTTTTTTTTTGTCCCCCTATTAAATCCTATGGTGTTCGGAAATGTTTGACAAACATTCAGTGAAAAAATTCAGCGAATGTTTAAATATTCGGTGAACATTGAAATGTTTGCTCATCTCTAGTGATAACGAGGAGGAACAAGAGCTATTTTCCTGCGCTACAGACGCTACTACCCACACCACATTCATACTGTCTGTTCAGTGTGGATAGCCTGAAGAGGGGGTGGTTGAGGAGGAGAACATGGACAGCTGTTCTCTTAGTGGGGACAGGGAAGTCTTGGTTGTTGGCAGTCTGGCACATATGCCTGAGTTTATGTTTCGCTACCTTTCCTGTGACCCTCGTAAAACAGCGTGGCAATACTTTATTGAACCACAATAAACACATAGAACAGTCCCAGCAAATACCCAAGATGGTACCACATTAACAATCTCACTCTCCCGCTCCGCCAGCCTGGGATAGAACAGCTGTGACTTTGGGGACTTCCAGATCCAACTACCTCAACCAGTGGCCCCCCACTTCTGATGGACTCCCACAGAGAGAAGGTCGTGGCAAGCAAGGTACAAGGCCATGAGACCCAAGAGTCCCACCATGGCCTCTTCGAGAGTTTCCATGGGGACAGATGACCGGTGGGTCCCAGTCTGGCTTCTCCGAATGTCTTCATGGGTTCCAGGCAACCAGAGGGTTATACCTGGCAACCCCAAACCACATATCCATGGGGCCAGGCGACTTCATCTTCCCAACCTGGTTTCCTCAAATGTATCCATGTCTCTCTGATGGTCAATGGAGCAGATCCGAATATTTCCAGTAAGGGTCTCATACCCTTGGACCGTAATCATGTAGAATCCAAATCTGTGTCTCTTTAGGTAAAGCCATGCTTCCAGGCTGATGGTGTGACAGAATCTATCATCTTTTCCTTCTCCTTGATTCTCTCATGTCTGACTGCTCCAGAAGCATATCTCCTTTTTAAGTCCACATCCACAGGTTGGGGGGAAAGGGCAGCGCTCAGGTCTAGTGATGAGCGAGCACTAAAATGCTCGGGTACTTGTTGCTCTGGTCGAGCAAACTGGAATACTCAGGTGCTCGACCCGAGCAACGAGCCCAATGTAAGTCTATGGGAAACTCAAGCATTTTTCAGGCTTCTCCCCCCGGCGGTCGATGGGAACAGTGGTCAAATGACATGGGAACAGCATGGGGAAGACCCCTGGAAGCATCTCTGACTCCAAGATCACTGCTGTCAGCAATGTGGTCAGAGTATTACGCCACTTTTACGGACTCACAATAAAACATACAAAAACGAAACCAAAATGGATTTTCCTGGGAAATATGTTAAGGAACATCCTTTCCAGGGTAATGACTTGTATATAAGGCAAAATAAATAACCAAAAACAAAAATACTCCTCCACACCTTGGGCTATGTTCACATGTAGTGTTTTTGATTCGCTTTTGCACTTTTGAATTGCTTTCAACCCAGACAAATGATGTGGTGTGGTGTGTGACACATCATCAGACACATGCATACAGTGCTGAAAAGACATGGGAACAGCATGGGGAAGACCTCTAGAAGCAACTCTGACTCCCAGGTCACTGCCGAAAAAGTGTGCCCATCATAAGTGATCCTTGGTGCATGCGAAGATGCCTCCCACCATGCACCTGTCGTTGCAGACTTGCACCAATCACCATCCACGTCCTTGTCCCACTGCAACGTTCAGCTGTCCCTACCCCATTCCTTGGAATGCAAGCGCAAATATGCAGGCAGCCACCCACCCACCCACAGGCTGTAATACTAAACTGCCAAATTTTTGACAGCTGCTTGCACTTGAAATGTGGCCTTTTAGGCTCGTGGAGGCGGCAGCTTTTCACAACCTCATGCCGGCGGCGGCCGGGTGTCCATACTTGGTCCCAAGCCGCCACTATATTTCCCGGTATCGCCTCTGCCTTCCACATGCACGGGTCCCACAACATTACCCGTGCCCTCCCCAGTGCACTTACTTGGAAGGACCGCCTTACCACAAACAGGTGGACAGGTGAATGTGGCCAGGGATGGTACGGAGCCAGTCCACAACTTTTTTTGCTAAGAGTTGTATTTAGCTCGGTGAAAGGACTGGCATAGAGGGAAACCGTATCTACCCTGCGTGTCATTTCTCCCAGGAAGTCCTCTAAAGCTGCTTGCACTTGAAATGTGGCCTGAACATTACTTCTAGTACTTTTCTGTGGGAAATTGCTTGCCTCCTACCAGCCTGGAATATTTCCAGCAAACTATGGTACAACGCCATGGTATTAGCACTGCCCCCAGTACCAGTAGCGAAGCCATCCCCAATTTCCTACTCAGAAATTTTATTTGGTAGACTGAGTGGCTGCCCAAATACATTTTCTCACAAAGGAGCTGAAGATAGAGTGGCAGTAGGTGCAAGTTTCTCCAGCCTGTTAGATATTAGAGGGTGAACGGCAGCACATTGGATCAGTAGTTAGCACTGAAGACTTGCAGCGCTCGGGTCCTGGGTTCAAATCCCAGCAAGGACAACATCTGCAAGGACTTTATATGTTCTCCCCATGTTTGCATGCGTTTCCTCCTCAGTAAAAAAGCAGCCATAGAGTGTCCGGGAACCTTCCCACTAGAGATGAGCGTTGTTCTACTCGAACTGTTCGCCAATCTCAAATTCGAGCTGTTTTGGGCGGTGTTCGAGCCGTTCGGCGAACACGAACAATTTGAGAAAAATTCGGCTGTTCGAGGTTATGTTCGATAACTGTTCGTGCACCAAAATCATAACTGGATTTTTTCTCAGTAATGATGAAAATTAATGTTAATACGCAGTTTGAGTGTACAGTGGGGTGGGGGGAGGGGCAGGGGATGGATCTCTGCAGGAACAATGAAGATCTCCATTTTTTTTTCTCTTTCCCGCATTTGCAGTGGGGAGGTGCAATCTGTCAGCCTATCAGCAGTGCACACACGGAGCGAAGTGCTTTTTTTCACACAAGCAAGGGCATGTGTCATTGGCAGTGTATGTCACATGTCCTTGCCCTATAAGACCAAGCCATTTTCCCCGTCGCACCATTTTCTCACTTCTGCAGCTGCGTGTTAGACGGCACCGCTGTTGCTGTGTGCGCTATACCTTGTTAATTTCAAGCCAATTTTCGCACAAATCTACAGATAGCTTGGGAGTAGGGAATAGTTGTGATTGCAGTCCTTTTAAGGACTAGGTTACAGCATTTCCTACGACTTTTATCAGGCAGGTCTGTGCTCTTAAATAGATAGATTGTGGGAGTAAAGACTAATTGTAATTGGAGTCCTTTTCAGGACTAGGTTACATCAGTTCCTATCAGTTTTTGCCAGGCAGGTCTGTGCCAGTGCTGTGCAAGTTTTTTTCACAGCATTTGGCTGAATCTAGCAAAGCTAATCCTTTTTGGCCTATTGCAGAGTGTGTTAGTCAGTGGAGTAGCCTATCTGTGTTGCAAGATATACCACCTGTGTATAGAATACCAATTTTTTTACTGCACCTAGTGAAGTAAAATCTTTTGGGCATAGCATCATTCTATTAGTCCATCTATACTGACCTCCATCAGGTTGCAAATTGAATATAATTTTTTTCTGCATCTAGCTCTGAAAAAATATTGGGCTTCTAGCTGTGTGTGGGACTTGTTGTATTAGTCCATCTATACTGACCTCCATCAGGTTGCAAACTGAATATATTTTTTTCTGCATCTACCTCTGAAAAAATATTGGGCTTCTAGCTGTGTGTGGGACTTGTTGTATTAGTCCATCTATACAGACCTGCATCAGGTTGCAAACTGAATATATTTTTTTCTGCATCTACCTCTGAAAAAATATTGGGCTTCTAGCTGTGTGTGGGACATGTTCTATTAGTCCATCTATACTGACCTCCATAAGGTTGCAAACTGAATATAATTTTTTTCTGCATCTACCTCTGAAAAAATATTTGGCCTTCTAGCTGTGTGTGGGACTTGTTCTATTAGTCCATCTATACTGACCTCCATAAGGTTGCAAACTGAATATAATTTTTTTCTGCATCTACCTCTGAAAAAATATTTGGGCTTCTAGCTGTGTGTGGGACTTGTTCTATTAGTCCATCTATACTGACCTCCATAAGGTTGCAAATTCAAAATAATTTTTTGTCTGCATCTACCTCTGAAAAAATATTTGGCCTTCTAGCTGTGTGTGGGACTTGTTCTATTAGTCCATCTATACTGACCTCCATAAGGTTGCAAACTGAATATAATTTTTTTCTGCATCTACCTCTGAAAAAATATTTGGGCTTCTAGCTGTGTGTGGGACTTGTTCTATTAGTCCATCTATACTGACCTCCATAAGGATGCAAACTGAATATAATTTTTTTCTGCATCTACCTCTGAAAAAATATTTGGCCTTCTAGCAGTGTGTGGGTCTCATTGTATTAGGCCATCTATACCAAGCTCCACCAGCTTTTCAATTAATAATAATTTTTCGCTGCATCTAGCCCTGAAAATAATTTTTCTTCCCAATAGTGGTAGCAATAGAAATATGGGGCGCGCTCCTGGCTTACAAAAATATACGCTTCATAACAAAAAACACCAGCTTAGCGCACTGCATTAATAAGATGGCATCATCGT
Organism: Phyllobates terribilis; assembly: GCF_046119375.1. NCBI lineage: Eukaryota > Metazoa > Chordata > Amphibia > Anura > Dendrobatidae > Phyllobates > Phyllobates terribilis. The sequence goes on from NW_027362782.1 coordinate 10,725,564, forward strand.
CTCTCCCAGTGCTAGGCCTACTACCCAGGCTAGCATTCCTGTGCCTAAAACACAATGTATGGGTCCGCGCTAGCCACTATGCTGAGGGGTCTAAAGCTGCTGCTAACGCTTTATAACAATTCAATTGGCAGATTTTCACAGAGCTCTTCCACAATGCCCACCCATCGGGACAACAGTTGCCCACCTTCCCTATGGGATCTAGTGGCGAATAGTTGATGCCATTAATCAGAGCGTCAGTTGCCCCGTCGACGTGGCAAGCATACGGTAAGGCATGGGAAGAGTGGACACGACTAGTAGCAGGCAGACGGGTTGACCAATGTGAACAAGCCAGATCACAAGTCACCATAGAATTTCTCCACCAGCTAATGATGAGGGGCATATCAGGGGTGTCAGCGCAGCGGTGTCTGACCGGAGTAGCATTTCACTTCCAACTACTGAATTGGGGAGATGTGACAAAGATTCATCATCAGACAATCCATAAAATGGTGGAAAAGGGGTCAGCCAAGTCAGGAGTGTAGACGTCCCGTCCCGTGTCACTAAAACTGATTTCTCACATCATATCCCTAACACCATTAACATGACACTCACAATTTGAAGCAACACTACTGTCAACTGCATTTGTGATCGCCTTCTTCGGGGCGCTATGCATAAGCGAATTAGTCCATCAATCCAAAATTAGCACCAGTGGAGGCTTATTACACCAGGACGTAGTCATAGCCAATAATGCAATACGTCTACGCATACACAAATCGAAAATGGTTCCAGCGGGCAGGGGCACTTGGGTACTTCTACAACCCACAAACGGTACACTGAGTCGGGTAACAATAGTAAAACCATATCTAACCATCAGATCACAAAGTAATTTGTTCCTATCACACATTGATGGGACGCCATTAGCAAGATACCAGTTCCAAGCTATATTTAATAAATGCATAACATCGGCAGGGAACCACCCCAAAGATTACGGGACACACTCATTCCGCATAGGCGCGGCCACAGAAGCAGCAAGAGCAGGACTGTCAGAAACGGAAGTTCAGAGGATAGAGAGATGGTGATCCACGTGTTTGGCAAGATACATAAGACCGGACTTGTTATCCTAACGTGGTTTGTTTCTTTTACAGGTGACGCTAAGCCAACAGTGTGGGTGATAGGCCACTCGTATATATATTGGGCAGATTAAAGGGCGAAAGTCCGCCCAGGCGGGAGGAAATTAGAGTTTCATAACACATATTTCAACTGGAGAGGTATTAGAGGCCTGCTATGGCCACAGGTACTAATGGAGGTAATCAAGGTAGGGAGAGAGGCAAGATGTCTGGTCATCTTAGTTATACAGGCCGGGGGAAACAACCTAGGTCATCACAAGAGCGCATAACTAATGGCAATAATGAAACTAGACACTGAGCGCTTCAGAGAATTTTTCACAAAACTAGCTATAGTATGGTCAGAGATTGTGCCGATAGCGGTATGGCAAGGTGCGCGAGACATCACGGCCATCGAACGGACAAGGCGGGTAATAAATATTCGGATGGCAAAATTTAGAAGAGACAGAGGCGGTGTAGTGGTACGACACCGACAACTGGAAGGAGATAAAGCAGGCCTCATACGGCCCGAAGGTGTTCACTTAATGGATATTGGACTGGACATATTCCTGTCAGGACTCCAGGACGGAGTGGAACAAGCGTTAAGAGTGATGGGTGGGGGTCAGAGTCCTGCATACGAGTACGCAGGATCCTCCGTGGCCTGGAAATAGAAAGGACATGTTGGAGAGTTACACTTGTTGGCCAAGTTGCCGGAGTGGAGACCTAGGGCATGCTGCAACAAGCTGAATTATTTTAGAAATAAAATGTCTTTCTAATGGAATGAGTATAAAGAGTTAATAAAGCTGTGACCGATCCTCACCCATCCAGTTGTAAGAGTTACATTATTGTATTGTCAAGGAAAGGGGGGCGGTAGGGGGGCTGAGCATCTGGGTTTGGTTGGGGGTCCCCACAGTCTGCCTAGGCTAGATGCATTTAAAAATTCTTATTAGATACACAGGCGGTGCAGCTTGCTTCGCAGCTGGGCTACTACGCCCAAAGTATTGCCTAGTCTAGATGCAGTTAAAAATTCTACGCTGACTAGCAGACACTGAAGATTTGGAGCAGACCTCTGAGTAAACAGCTCTTCAGACTCAATCATCTGTGTTACCCCAAGCCATAGTGTATGTAGTTTCTTACAGTTAAAAGGGGGGGGGAGCGACCCAACCCACCTGGAATTGACGATGCCAACGTCACGTAAGACACACCAAGGGGACTCCAAAAAGAGTTTCCATTTTTTCCCAAAATTGTGGCACAGACACCACTTAACCCTAGAACGCATACCTGGGGCCTCGCAGTCCCGCCCTGTTAATTGTTTTCTATTTTCTGCAAGATTACTTTAGTTAGAATTTTGAAACTCTAGGTATTCTTCATGTATATAGTTGTTTGTCATTTGAGTTTGAGTTATTCAATGTTATTTGCACACGGGCCTAAAAGGCCCCAGGTATATGAAAGTGTAGATTTTTATGGTCATGCGTTCTAGGGTTAAGTGGCATCAATTGCCCCACAGTTGCTTAAAACGGTTGGTGAGGTGATATTACCAAATCCTCAAGCTTTTAGCCTCCCAAGGATAACACAGGATTAGAAAAGTCCTTGCGAATCCATGATTTGTTCATCTTTATGAACGTGAGTCTGTCTACATTCTCAGTGGACAGCCGCGTGCGCTTATCTGTCAGCACACCATCAGCAGCGCTGAACACACGTTCAGAGAGAACACTGGCTACAGGGCATGACAAGATCTCCAAGGCGTGAGTGGCGAGCTCCGGCCATTTTTCCAGATTGGAATACCAAAATGAGCAAGGGTCCAGTGACACAGTCATGGCTTCGATGTTCACTTGGAGATACTCCTGCACCATCCTCTCTAGGCATTGACTATGTGTCAGACTTCTTGTCTCCTGTGGCCTTGCAAAGGATGGTCTAAAAAAGTGGTGAAACGATTTCACAAAATTGCTGTTACCAGCAGATACTGTGTTACTATTACAGTTTGAGTGATGAAGACTCGACAGTCCCGCGGTTGGCAAGTTAGAACTGTGAGATTCACTTCGTGCACCACTGGTGTTTTGTGGAAAAGCACATGTAAGATTCTGCAACAGCGTCTGCAGATACTCCTGCATGCGTCAATCCCTTTTTATGGCAGGAATTATTTCGGCAAATTTACTTTTGTACCGGGGATCTAAGAGTGTGGCAACCCAGTAGTCGAGATTACTTCGAATTCTGCAATCTGAGGGTCATGTTGCAGGTAGTGCAGCAAGAAGGCACTCATGTGTCTTGCGCATCCAGGAGGACCAAGTCCTTGTTGTGTTGGTAGCGAGGTAAGAATCATGCTTCTTTCCTCTGCCCTCTCCCCCCAACCTCGCACAACAGAAATGAGATCAAGGTCTCCCTCATCTGATGAGTCTTCCATGCCCATCGCCAGTTCATCCTCCACTTCTTCCTCGGCTCCTGCACCTTCCTCAACAGTTTGGCTGCTACCATGCGCCCTGTTTAATCCCTCTCCCCCACCCTCCCATGCCTGCCTCCTTGGTGCTGCCAACCGTCTGGACCTTGGAGATGTTATCCCTTCCGCATACGACTCCTCCTCTACTTCCTCCACCTCCTCTTGTCCGACCACCTGACTCTGAATTCTGTTTAATGTGTGCTCCAGCATGTAAATCACCGGAATAGTTATGCTGATAATGGCATCGTCGTCAGCACTAAACATCTTCGTCGCCATTTCAAAACTGTGCAGAAAGGTGTGTGGCGCCCCTGAGGGTGCAGTCACCACAGAGTTACTGCATCTCACCCAGAGGTGTGGTATCTCACCCTCAGGTAAGGAAGGCGTATGGCTCGGGACCCTAACACCTGCATCCAACACATACCCGCAGTGGGGTTAGGGCGAGATTGCTCCTAAGGGAGAGCACAGTCCCAGGTCCCTAGCTGGTGGGAGGATCCTATGTAGTGGGTGCTTAGGGGAGCAGCTTAGGGGAGCACATGACAGGGAGAGTATAAATAGGAAGCCATCTTAGAAAGAGCAAGCCAGTCAGAGGAGGAAAAGTGACAGGAGCAGAGGCTCGGCATGAGCTCTGCTCCGGAGGCGGGCCTAGCCTGGGAGGCCCAGGACTGAAGGAGAGAAGAGAGGAGTGGGAGCAGGAAGGCTCCAGGAACCGAAGGGACCCTAGGGCTACGGGCCGTGCAGAAGGCCACCTGTACTCCCGCTGCTACCAGGAGGTAGAGGGGTCAGGCCAGATAAGGGGAACCGGTCCCTCAACTAGAGGAGAAACAGCAAGGCTCAACTAGAAACCGGAGGCTGCAGCATTTCATGTACTGCAGGCAAAAGTCCACACCAGTCTCACTAAGAAGGTAGCCACATAGGACCCAGGAGACGGAACACAAGTCGCCCGCCAAGGCCCGAGGATACCGGATAGAAGTGTCACTGGGTGTGAGGTGCAGGGAGAAGGCCAGAGAAAGGACACACAGAAGGGGGTCCTGCTAAGTACTCCAGAGCTATCTGGGGGTGGACTGAGCCCCTCACTGAGTACGCACAGCACGACGGGTGAGATAGCTCTGGTACCTGTAATCTGGACTGCAACAACTGTGAGTAAAGATCTTGGGACTGCATCATACGGACTCTGTGTTCATTACTGACTCCCTGCACTACAACCACCATCATCCACCCACACTGCCCTGAAGCTACATCTTCCTGTGGTGAGTAATAATACCATTGCAGCAAAACCACCAGCTTCAGAGGACTGTTCCGCAGCGGCGGCCCCTTTGGCCGCATTCCACAGGTGGCGTAGTCGGACATTATAAAATCCATATATACAAATTACCGTTGGATTGACCGGCCTGGGTCACGGACCGGGTCACCGCCACAGTGACTACAACCCCCAGTGTCTACCGGCCCGGCTCCGGGTACCCCACGGCCCAGGGGGCGCGTCAACTTCATAGGTCCCTGATCTGAGACCACTCCTGTTGTGTGATTTGCCCCACCTCTGGATCTCGTTGGCCCAGGCTATACGTCAGAAAGTATTGCACCAGGGCTTGTCGGTGCTGCCACAGTCGCTGCAACATGTGCAGAGTTGAATTCCACTGTGTCGGCACATCGCATTTCAGCCGGTGAACTGGCAGGCCCAACGACTTCTGTAGAGATGTAAGTCGTTGAGCTGCGGGATGCAAACGGCGGAAGTGAGCACACAGCGACCGTGCCCTCTGCAGAAGGCCATCTAGTCCGGGATAGTGGGCTAAAAATTTATGGACAACCAGGTTCAACACGTGAGCCATACAAGGCACGTGTGTAACATTGCCCCGGCGAAGGGCCGCACGCAGGTTTGCAGCATTGTCGCACACGGCCTTCCCTGGTTGCAGGTCCAGTGGAGACAACCATTCATGAAACTGGGTCTCCAGAGCTGACCACAAGTCCTCAGCTGTGTGACTCACATTTCCCAGACATTTCAAAGTAAACACTGATGCCGTTGAGCCCTGCTGCCAGCATAGTACGGAGGTGCGCAGTTAGAAAGCAGGTGGCATTACCAGACAGGTTTTGGGCGCAGGTGGAGGACCGAGAGGAGGTTGAGGAGGCAGAAGCAGTGGAGGAACTTCTAGATAAAGAGGATTGACGTACAACTCGCGGGGACGGCAAGACTTGGACAGCAGCCCCTTGTCCTGCTGTCACCATAGTTACTCAGTGTCCTGTCAGCGACATGTAACGCCCCTGTCCATGCCTACTCGTCCAAGTGTCTGTGGTGAAATGCACCCTGTCACACACAGAGTTTCTCAAAGAAGCGGTGATGTTGTGTGCGACATGCTGGTGGAGTGCAGGCACACCTTTCTTTGAGAAGTAGTGCCGACTGGGCATCTGGTACTGGGGCACTGCGACGGACATAAGGTCTCAAAAATCCACTGTGTCCTCCAGGCGGAAAAGCAGCATTTCTGTAGCCAACAGCTTGCAGATGGTGAAATTCAACCTCTTAGCTTTCTCATGGCTAGGAGGAAATGATCTTTTACTTGTCCACATCTGAGGGACCGAGGGCTGGCTGTTGTGCTTTGACGGGGTTGAGTAGGGTGTCCCTGGCAAACTGCCGGTCTGTGAGGAAGATGCAGGCGGACATGTTAGGTTGCCTTGATCCAAAGGTGGTGCTCTCGATGTCAGAGAGCTCTCAACACCAGCAGGTGTTTCCACTTCCCAATGAACTGACGACCTGCCAATCACACTGGCTGTTGCAGGTAAAGAGGTGGCAGGTCTGCGTCCAAAAACATGTGTGACTGCTGTCCCCCCAGTCACAGAGGATGAAGAGGCCGCGGATGCACAAGATGGGGCAGACGGTGGTTGGCCCAGCCTGCTAGGCCGCATTGTAGCACAGTGAGCTTCCCACTGCAACTTATGCTTCATATCCATGTGACGGTACATGCATGAAGTACTCAAACTATGGATTTTTTGGCCTCTACTTAGCTTTTGGTGACAAATATTACAGATAACACGTGTTGGGTCATCCTTATCGATCTGAATAAATGCCCAGGCTATGCAAGGCTTAGAGCCCATGCGACCTGAAGAGCCACTACGACTTGTGGTCAGAGGCGGAGTTGTGGTTGAGGATGCAGTTGTTGACGTGCTTCCAGTACTCCGTCTCTGTCCAGGAAGGCGCAACCTAACCTCGTCGTCAATAGCATCTGTGACGCCCGCTGCGCTTGGTATCACAGATCCTAGAAGAGTGTATTGATGGAATCCTCCACAAGAGGCCCCGATAAACATTCACACATCTCCACCTTCCACCTCAGACCAGCAGAGAGAGCCCGTTAGGGATATAAATAGGGAAGGTGGAGCTAGGCAGTTCAGTTCCTCTGAAGAGTTCCTGCAGTAGAGAAGCCTAAGAGAGGTCAGTCTGCAGTGGAGCTCAGTCTAGTCTAGAGAACTCAGTTAATAGTTCAGCAGTGGAGCACGAGGCTCCTGCTAGCTAGATTCAGGGAGCCCAGATAGAGCTTAAGGTGTGCCAGGGTCATAAGATCGGTGAAGCGTGGCAAGCTGCCGTTAGTGTGTATAGCCTATTGAGGGCCCGAGTAGGCCGAAGGCGAGTGGCGAGTTAGTACATAAGGGGCAGAGGAGCTTAACCAGCTCACCCCGAAGCATTTACCGGACACCGGATCCGAGCTTACCGGGATCTCTATGACCCAGTAAGGCATAACCGGAATCCCTGGAGAACTACAAGTCCCAGGATCGCTAAGGTGCTGATACGTAACAGAGCCAGGAGACGCTTAGGCCCCGCATACTGGGAGCGTGAACTTCAAGAGAAGGCCCTACCACAAGGTCAGCCAGCGCAGGACAGAGACAAAGTTAGGCCTAGCTCCAGGCAGGTCAGAAACTTACTGCGCAGAGGCAAGAAACAGGAGGCCCTACACCCGCTCATTGGGGAGGATCCTGATATGCACCCTTCACCCTACAGTGCTCCAGGATGTGCCTGAATTTCCTCCAGTAAAAGGTACTGAAGTGACTACCGTGTCCGTTTCCGTTCTTGCTCTGACCCAGCTGGGTCTCGCCTGTCCTGCATTCCCCCTGCATACGCTGCCCTGAGACCTAGCTCCACCTGTGGGGAGCTATACCATCGAGCTGCCTTATCACGGGCCTCAGTGGACTGCTGCAGCGCTGGTGCTTCTCACCAGATACCACAGGTGGTGTCACAAACTCTTATAAAATTAACAATTATCCACCCTTTTAAAGAGTGACCCCGGGGTACGGGCCAGGGAGCCGACCACCGCGACATCCCAAAGGCCAGGCAAAGGCCCGGGTGACCTCATCGACTGGCTGACTGTGGGTTGACAGTAAGTGGGATCTCCAACCTTGTCATCATCACCCTGTGTGTAATCACACCCGTCGTCCTCAAAGCCAACCTCTTCCTGCCCTGACCGAAAAGTCAAGTTGTCGCTCCAATCAGGTATTTGAGTCTCATCATCGTCTTCATCATTGTCTCCACCAACAGGAGTTACAGTTTGGGAACGAGGGTCTACATTATGCTCAGAACCTTCTTCATCTGGTCCTGGATCCGACTTATAAAGATTCTGGGCATCAGTGCAGATCATTTCCTCGTCTGGATTAACAGAAGCTCTGGAGCAGACCTCCGTTTCCCAGGCTATAGTATGAGTAAACAGCTGTGCAGACTCAACCATCTGTGTTACCCCATACTCAGACGGGCAGCTGGAGACTTGGGAGCTGTGAGGAAGCAAGTGCGATTGGGGTGACACCTCTGAGGACTGGAGTATTTGTGATGTTGAAGTTGAGGTGGAGGAGAGCCCACTTGAAGGAGCACTTGATATCCGCTGAAGCACCTGCTGTTTTTGTGCCTTATCTGGAATTTGTAGCGATGGGCGTGTCCGTAACAAAGGGATCGTATCACATTGTCCATGAAAAGAAGTCGACATGTTAGTTTGGCTGGAAGATGGTCTTTCTTCTGCAGATGTTACTCCCCCCCCACCGCGGGGGGCTCGACCCACCAGCGGACAGGCACCAGTATTAGGAGAGGGGGGCTGGCCGTCAGGGTCCACCGCGGCTCTGGCACAAACCCGGCGACACGGAGGTGGCACGGGCAGGAACGGACTGGCCGTGTCAGCTTCTCACTTTTTGGATTTTAGAAGGGCATGACATGCCTATATCTGTGTCTCCCCCTCCTTTTACTCCTCCACCTCTTTTATTTTCGCATGACTATATGTACTTGTCACTTTTCCATGTGTTAGTTATGTCTTCTGAGCAGTTTGTCAGCTTTTGGACACCTTTGAAGGTGTCTATGTGTTTCTATGTGTTTTTGTTTGCCTGCCATTGGTTTTAACGGTGTTCGAAGGTGTTCGACGAACAGTTCGATGAACAGTTCGGCGAACACACGGGTGTTCGACGAACCGAACCGAACTCGAACACTACGGGGGTGGCTCAACACTACTTCCCACACACTTTTCTTAGCCAGGACTGCTTCTCGGCAGGGTTGGACGATCCACCAGAGAATCCTCTGGTGTGCCTTGGCTTCTACCTCAGGAGAGTTCATGATAGCGCTAACTTTGCAGCTGCTATGGAGCTCTTGAGCAGGGGAGAAAGGATAGCCCTCAGAATCAAATCCTCTGGTGGGCACAATGCTTTTCAATCTGAAACAGCTTCTCAGTGGGAGTTGTATTTCACCACAGCAATATTCTTTAGCTCGGTGAAAGGGCTGGCATAGAGGGAAACCGTATCTACCCCAGCTGTCTTTTCTCCGTCACCAGGTTCCGCCCATTGTCACACACGACCATGCCTGGCTGTATGTTCAGCGGTGAGAGCCACAGATCAAGCTGCTGTGTTACAGCTTTCAACAACTCTGCAGAAAGGTTTGTCAATTAAGCATTAAGCATGTTCTCTTCAGCACAGCCTGTTGCCGCTTGGCCAAGGCAGTGCTGCAGTGCTGTCAGCTTCTGAGCAGGGCCACAGTAACAAGTACGACATGTTCCCATTAGAAAGGAGAGAGTCTGCTATACAGTTATAGGGTATGCAGTGAGTCCAACGGCTGACCAATTTTACGAAAAACCCCACAAAGAATTTAAAAACCCACAGAGCAGGGCCACAGTAACAAGGTACGACATGTTCCCATTAGAAAGGAGAGGGTCTGCTATACAGTTAAAGGGTATGCAGTGAGTCCAACGGCTGAGCAATTTTAGGAAAAGTAACACAGACCTGTAGAAGCGTTTTCACGCGAAACAGCTGTTGTCTGCTTTCTTCTTCCCCGCTCTCCCTGCTTGCCGGACCTTTTATCCTTATGGAATAAAGATATTGCTTTTAAGGACTGGTGAGTGCAGCTCATTTTTCTTTCTTATGGCAATTTTAGGAAAAGCCCCACTAAGAATTTAAAGACACACGGAGCAGGGCCACAGTAACGACAAATTCCCATTAGAAAGGAGAGAGTCTCCCATAGTGTTGGCCTATGCAGTGAATGCAAGGGCTGCCAAAAATTTGGAGGCACTTCAATGACCCTTGGAAGAGACGTGGAGGAGGGCCTCATAAAAAAATGTTCCCATTAGATAGGAGCGGGCCTACTATACTTGTAATGCCCATGCACTAAGTGTATGGGCTGACAAACATTTACCCCTGGGGGGTATACATGAACATACTGTAATAAAAAATTTTTTTACGGGAATCATAAGCACCCTTTAAAAAAATTATGTGAGTGTTGCATCACGGACCACGGTCACCCTGGTGATATGGTGGTGGAGGATGATGAGAAGGAGGAGGACAAGAGCAAATAGCCAAAATCAGGAAGCGTATACCCATGTGTGGGTGTGAAAAGGTGCATAGGAATACACCTCTCAAGAAAATACACTGGATTTGAGTTTGTTACGCTGCTATCATTCGGCGGTGTTGAGAAGTCTGGCCCAATCCAGCCCTTGTTCATTTATATAAGAGTCAGCTTGTCAGCATTTTCAGTTGACAGGCGGATGCGCTTATCAGTTATAATTCCACCAGCGGCATCAAAAACCCGCTCTGATAACCCGCTGGTGGCAGGGCAGGCCAGGACCTCCAAGGTCCAGTTCATTCCACGTATCCAGCTTGGATACCCAATCATTATAAGGCACAGAGGAATCACAGAGGACGTTGGTACGATAGGCAAGGTACTCCCTCAGCATCTTCCCAAACTTTGCACTCCTTGTGAGAGTACCCCGCGCCTCAGGACCTGTGCGATGGGAGGGTCTGAGAAAACTCTCCCAGAACTTTGACAGTGTTCCCCTGCCTCTGCTGGATTGAAGTTGTGTCTCTCTCGCCTGTACTCTTTGGTTGTCCAACGAAGTGTGCCCTCTGCCGCCAGCGTTTTCAGGTGGGAATTTTTTTTTCTTCTGGTACTGCCCCATTTTTTTACACCTGTCCGCCTCAGTAATAAGAGATATAAAGATCTCCTTAGTAAACAGACATCGGCCTTCATATCAAGGATCGGGTTACCAGGCCACCAGTCAATACATTGTGCCTATCACCCATATGCCTACTCAAACTAGCATGAAAAAACCCGGAGGAACAACGAGTATATACAAAAAGAGATTTTTATTTATAATTTATTTAAATACATCTATGAATATTCATTAAATATTTAATCTCAAAATTTATATCAAAGAAGGAGAAAGTGCAATGTGCTGGGAAAGGCCGTTACATCACCCTGGCATAAGTCCCCCAGTGGTGTTCATTCCAACTGAGCTAAGGAATATGAGACCAGCCGGAAGCTAAAGTGCCAATCATGAAATAATATACATCCATACTGCATTATAAATAAAAATCTATTTTATACCGTATATACTCATTGTTCCTCCGGGTTTTTTCATAAAGTTCTCCTTGTAGCGTGGGTCTAGAAGTGTCACCAACCAGTAATGACTGTCACCCAAAATTTTAAGAATGCGAGGGTCATGGGAAAGGCAGCGTAAAATAAACCCAGCCATGCGTGCCAGACTACTAACAGGCAAGACTTCCGTGTCATCACCAAGAGGATGACTGACCATGCTCTCCTGCTCCTCCTCCTCCTCCTCTCTGTCCTCTGGCCATCCATGCTGAACAGACGGTATGACAGCTGTGCAGGTAGTACCGTCTATAGTGCATGAAACTAGCTCCTGTCCTTCCTCCTCCTCATCCTCTTCCTCATTGTCACCCAATCCACGTTGGGATGAGATGAGGCTTGGCTGTGTGTAATCACCCTGTATGGTTCCTTGCTCCATCTCATCATGCTTCACCTGCAATGCATCCTCTTTGATTGTGAGCAGAGAGCATTTCAGAAGACAGAGAAGCGGGATGATGATGCTAATTATGACGTCATCGCCGCTCACCATCTTGGTGAAGTCCTCAAAGTTTTGGAGGATGGTACATATGTCTGACATCCATGTCCACTCCTGAGGTCTTGTGTGGAGTCTGAACTGAATACCAATGGCCTTGTTGATGCTGGTACTCAACAACTGCCCTCTTCTGCTCACAAATCCTTCCCAACATCTGCAGTGTAGAGTTCCAACACGTGGGGACAACACACACCAGTCTGTGAGCCGGAAGCTGCTAATGCTGCTGAAACACTGCAAGGGCGGCGGAAGCTGTGGCTGACTTTCTAAAATGGGCACACAGGCGGCGTACTTTAGCAAGCACATCCGGCAGCTCCGGGTAGGATTTGAGAAACTGCTGAACCACGAGGTTAAGCACATGGGCAAGGCCTGGTACGTGTGAGCTCACCTCGCCTCAGAGCCGCCACCAGGTTCCGGCCGTTGTCGCACACGACCATGGCTGGCTGTAGGTTCAGCAGTGTGAGCCACATTTCTGCCTGCTCTTTCAGAGCTGTCCACAACTCTTCAGCATTGTGCGGCTTTTCACCTAAGCATATTAGCTGCAGCACAGCCTGTTGCCGTTTGGCCGAGGGAGTGCTGCAGTGCTTCCAGCTTGTGACTGATGTGGTCATTTCGGAGATAGAGGCTGAAGAGGAGGAGGAGGCAGAGGAGGATGAGGTGCAGGAGCTGTAGACCATGGGGGCAACCCTGATTGACCTAGGGCCCGCAATCCTTGGCGTCTGGAGGACGTGTTCCGTCCCAAGATCCGACTGGGTCCCGGCTTCCACTATGTTAACCCAGTGTGCCGTCAGCGAGATGTACCGTCCCTGCCCACAAGCACTTGTCCATGGTTAGGTGGAGTTTAGCGTTAACTGCGTTGTTGAGAGCACGGCTAATGTTTTGGGACACATGCTTGTGTAATGCGGGGACGGTACACCGGGAGAAATAGTGGCGGCTGGGGACTGAGTACCGAGGGACGGCCGCCGCCATCAGGTTGCGGAATGCTTCCGTCTCCTCGAGCCTAATAGGCAACATTTCGAGCGCAAGCAGTCATGAAATGTGAGAATTTAGTAGTGTGGCCTGTGGGGCGTTGGCTGCATATTTACGCTTGCGTTCCAAGGACTGGGGTATGGAGAACTGAATGTTGTGCTGGGACAAGGACATGGACATGCTTCCTGATGCTGCTACTTGAGAGTGTGCAATGGTAGGTGCAGGGCAGGAGGCATCTTTGCATGCACCATGGACAATGGATTGGCTTGCATGCACAACAGTGGAAGAATCAATGGTGCCACCCACAGACACTGTAGCTGAATCCTGGGGTTCGGCCCACAAAGTCAGGTGCTTTGCTGCCATATGCCTGATCATGCTGGTGATGGTCAGGCTGGTCGTTTTGCCACCTCTGCTGATGCTGGCCTGGCAGGTGGTGCAAATGGCCTTTTTGGGTTTATCGGCAGAGTCTTTAAAAAACAACCAGACTCGGGAAGACCTAACAGTTGTACTGGCAACTTCCTTCATGTTGGTGTTACGGGGAACGGTTGCCTGGCTTCTGTCTGCGGTCACCACACTGCTTCTTCCTGCCTGCTGGGGTGCTCTGCCTCCCTCCCCCTGTGTGCTGCTGTCCTCGCTCTGCATGTCCTCCTGCCAGGTTGGGTCAGTTACTATATCATCTACCACTTCGTCTTCCACTTCTGCACCCTGGTCCTCCTCCTGACTTTCTGGCAATTGTGTCTCATCATTGTCCACCTCTTGTGACACTTTCCCACCGTCGCCTTCGTGTGACCGTGGCTGCTCAAATATTTGGGCATCGCTACATGCAATCTCCTCTTGCCCCGCTTCAATCTATAAATGGAAAAGTGAACAGCTCTTCAGAGTGTCCAAGTGTGGGATCAGTTGTCTCTGGGCACTCAGCGTGGTGGGAGGAAGGAGTATCAGGGTGAGGAATATGCGGTCCAGACTCACGGCTTCTGAGACTTGACCGTGTGGAAGACAGGGTGGTGGTGGTGGTGGCAAAGTGACTGGAAGCATTATCCGCTATCCAACCAACAACCTTTTGACACTGCTCTGGGTTCAATAGTGGTGTGCTGCGGTCCCCTAGAAATTGGAACAGGAAGGTCAGGCGAGAAGATGTGGGTGTTTGTTGTGGCACAATTTCGGCTTGCCCACGGCCACGGCCTTGTCCTCGGAATCGGCATGCACCATTACCATCATGTCCAGTTCCCCGTCCCTTGCCACGTGCCTTGCCCATTTTAAATGGAGGACAGTATCTTCCACGCTCACTACAAATGACTGAGTTTGGAGCGAACTTATATGTGATCCGTGTGATGGAGAAAACAGTGTTTTAAATACCTGAACAGCAAGCTGCTGTGAATTGCTTCACTGACACACTAAAGGAAATTTTTAATGGAGGCCAGAAATGGCAGTATTTTCTGACAAAGTATATGTGATCCGTTTGACGGAGAAAACACAGTTTTGAATAGCTCGATTTCTAGCGCTCTAATATGGACCTGGCTGTATTCTGCAGTGCCAACAAGCAAATGGCGCAGAAAAAACGGTGTTCTCTGGATTGCTTTTAAAGCAAATAATGAGGATTAAGATCCAAAGAAAAGTATTTCTGGCCCCTGAGACCTGGGCCTTTGTATAGAAATATCTAACAGCAGCAGAAGGAAGAATTGGAATGGAGCCTCTTGTGCTATATGCACTGCAGTTTGCTATATACACTTCCTGCCTATACACACTGCCTGCCTGATATCTCTGCAGATGGATTAGTCCTGAGAAGGACTGTTTGTTAAGATGGATATGTGTAATGTACGGTTTTTCTCCCTACACTACATAATACACAAGCAAATCTGTCCCTGACGCAGCAGCACCTCTCCCTACACAAGCAAATGGTGCTGAAAAATGGTGTTCTCTGGATTGCTTCTTAAGCAAATAATGATGATTAAGATCCAAAGAAAAGTATTCCTGGCCCCTGAGACCTGGGCCTTTGTATAGAAATATCTGACAGGTGAAGAAGGCAGAATTGGAATGGAGCCTCTTGTGCTTGTTACGGGTCCGGGAGGTGGAACCTCTGTGCTATGGTGCAAGGAGGGACCCAGAGGGGCGTGACTAAGTATCAACTCGGACTGACCCTGGTCGTATGGCAGCTAACGACTCCGTGACCAGGTAGGGACCGAGCAGAGGGACCAGGTGCTACTCTGGGGATGACCTTGTAAGGGGGCAGGTGACTCCCACGGTACAGATGGCAGGAACTGACCAGAATAGCAGGTAGGCGCAGCAGGCAGGCTGGCGAGCAGAAGCCTCCAGGTAGGCTATCAGGTAGACACGGCAAGTGACGGAAGTAGTCTCTAGGTGGGCTGGCAGATGGTCACGGCAAGTGACGGCAGGAGCCTCTGGGTAGGCACAGCAGGTAACAAGCGGGTAACAGGCAGGTCACAGGCAAATGCTCCCAGGTGAGCGGGCTGGCAAGCACAGCAGGTAACAGGCAGGCAACAGGCAAGCGCTCCCAGGTGAGCGGGCTGGCAGACACGGCAGGTAACAGGCAGGCAACAGGCAAGTGCTCCCAGGTGAGCGGGCTGGCAGGCACGACAGGTAACAGGCAGGTAACAGGCAAGTGATCCCAGGTGAGCGGGCTGGCAGGCATGGCAGGTAACAGGCAGGTAACAGGCAGGTAACAGGCAGGCGGGCAGGACTGGTAGTCAGGCTAGCAGCGGGACCTGAGGGCTGAAGCAGAGGTAAGAAACACTGTGCAACAACTTTTGCTCGGGCACCTCCATTTTGGAGGAGGTGCCTTATATGTGGGAGGACCCTCGGCTATTGGCCGGGGACTACTTAGGACAGCAGCAGGAAGAGGAGCGCTGGAGAGTGCAGAGCGGGGAGCACGGGGAGCGAGGAAGTGAGTGGGACGTCGTCTCTGCCTGGCAGGGGGCAGAGACGCCGGTGCTACAGTGGTATATGTCAGGTATCCCTGACTCGGGATCTTTGGGTTCCGTGCCATTTACCCTGGGAGGGTTAATTTTGTTCTCACATGGGAACCAGAACAGGGGCAAGTCTCTTCCCAACACAGTCCCATAGGGAAGGGTCTTCACCAGTCCCACCACATGTTTCACCTCCCCACACGGAGTAGAAAAAGTAACCTCCGCGGTCGGGTATTCTCGGTGGTCCCCATGTATGCAAACAACCCCGATTTTCCGACCATTGGGGCTGTCCTCTGCTACCAATGATGCATGGACAAGTGTTACAAGGCTCCCTGAGTCAAAGAGGGCCTCTGTTGGGTACCCATTAAGGTATACCTGGCACAGTTTGGGTTCACTGCGCGTCGTGTCTGCATTCACGGTGCAGACTGTCTGGGCATACATGGACACCCGGCGAGTAAACCCGCAGTACATGGGTTCTACAGTCAGGGGTCAGTTAGCAGCCACATGTCCAGGCCCTTGGCATCACCAGCACCTAATAGTGGAGGCACTGCTAGTCCTTGAGACCGTTTTAGGGGAAATAGTTCTCCTTCCACTCTCACTCCGGGGTACCCCTGGATTCGGTGCTGACTGTCCCTGGCAGAGGAACGCGACCCTTTCCCTGACTCCTGGGCTTTCAGGGTCCGGTGTGACAGCCACAATGGGCAGAGTCCCATATAAAGTCCTGTGTGGCTGTATACCACTCGATCAGGCCAAGCATCTGTTCTTGAGCGCCCGGGTCCTCTTGCCCCACCCAATGCTGTATAGCTGCTAGTAGAGTTCTCACCAGCCAGATGACCACCACCCTCTCCACCATCTGGGCCGGAGTCCAGGTCTCAGGCTGGAGCCACCTTTTTACTAGCTGCAGCAAGTCATATGCCTGAGACCTGGCTGGTCTGGCCTCCACAAAGGTCCATGAAATCACCCGTTGGGTTCTCACATATGTATTAACCCGCAGTTGGGCAAGGATCTCACCTTTCAGCTTCACATAGACCTGGGCATCCTCCCGACTGAGGTCAAAGTAGGCTTTCTGCACTTCTCCCATCAGGTATGGAGCCACCATTTCAGCCCACTGGGAAGTGGGCAGGTTCTCCCACTCCACTGTGTGCTCATAGACAGTGAAGAAGGCTTCCACGTCATCCTCCGGACTCGGTTTCCTCAATGCGGAACGGATCTTGCCCATGGCCTCACGACATTCCGGGGTCGGTGATGGTGGCGTCTCTCGCCGAGCAGCAATCTGCTGCACAATCAGTTCATTAGTGAGTTGCTGCTGGAACTGCTGTTGCCGCTGAGTGAGGACCAATTGCCTTAGCAGTTCCTCCATTTTGTCTGTGGGCCTGGTCTGCAATGTGGCAGTCCTAATAACAGACATGCAGCTGTCGTTGGGGTATGCCTAAGTTCACACTGCCCGCATTCTCCACCATCTTGTAGTGCAGCGGTGTTCGCACTGTGTGGTAATGAGGCAGTGACCCAAGGGAAATCCAACTTAAATGGCTTAATTTGCCAAAAACTCACAACTCAAATGCAAAGTAAACTGTCCTCCGGATCGCAGCCGGAATTTCCATACAGTCCGTGTAAACCTGTTGCCGTGGGAGACGGCCGCGCCATGTCACTTAGGCCTGTGTTCAGCTTCACACAAGCTTGCAGCGCTTCCTGCTCTGCTGCTAGCAATCCCAACACTGACACACCCAAAACCTTTGCTACAGGTGTTTAAAAGGAATCTGTGGCATCAAACTGCAACGTCCAGATGTTACAGCATAGTGGATGGGATCTCTAAAAATCGTGCATCAGAGGTTGCAAATCACCCGTGGACACTGGCATGCAGCGTGTCTTTCATGTCAAATTCTCTTGTGGAGTCGCTAGTCTCCACAACAGAAATTTGACCACTAGAATGTATAGAATGAGGTAAATACGCATGGTTCAGTGAACACATGTGGATTTACCTGTGTTCAATAGAATGCAATGTTTTGGACGCAGCAAAAAATATGCGTGCAAACGCTGCTACGTCCGGATCGTGGGCACAGAGCCTAAAATAAAATTAAAAAATGGCGTGGGCTCCCGCATCATTTTTATAACAAGCAGAGGGAAAGCTGACCGCTGGGGGCTGATATTAGTAGCCGGGGAAGGGGCCATTAGCCAACAATGTTCCCTGGCTATTAATATCAGCCCACAGCTGTTTGTTTAGCCTTTTCTGGCAAGATTACAAGGGAACCCCAGAAAAAAATTGAAGTGGGGATCCGCTATAAAATTTGAGGAGGAGAACATGGACAGCTGTTCTCTTGGTGGGGACAGGGAAGTCTTGGTTGTTGGCACATATGCCTGAGTTTATGTTTCGCTACCTTTCCTGTGACCCTCGTAAAACAGCGTGGCAATACTTTATTGAACCACAATAAACACATAGAACAGTCCCAGCAAATACCCAAGATGGTACCACATTACACAATCTCACTCTCCCGCTCCGCCAGCCTGGGATAGAACAGCTGTGACTTTGGGGACTTCCAGATCCAACTACCTCAACCAGTGGCCCCCCACTTCTGGTGGACTCCCACAGAGAGAAGGTCGCGGCAAGCAAGGTACAAGGCCATGAGACCCAAGAGTCCCACCATGGCCTCTTCGAGAGTTTCCATGGGGACAGATGACCGGTGGGTCCCAGTCTGGCTTCTCCGAATGTCTTCATGGGTTCCAAGCAACCAGAGGGTTCCACCTGGCAACCCCAAACCACATATCCATGTGCCAGGCGACTTCATCTTCCCAACCTGGTTTCCTCATATGTATCCATGTCTCTCTGATGGTCAATGGAGCAGATCCGAATATTTCCAGTAAGGGTCTCATACCCTTGGACCGTAATCATGTAGAATCCAAATCTGTGTCTCTTTAGGTAAAGCCATGCTTCCAGGCTGATGGTGTGACAGAGTCTATCATCTTTTCCTTCTCCTTGATTCTCTCATGTCTGACTGCTCCAGAAGCATATCTCCTTTTTAAGTCCACATCCACAGGTTGGGGGGAAAGGGCAGCGCTCAGGTCTAGTGATGAGCGAGCACTAAAATGCTCGGGTACTCGTTGCTCGGGTCGAGCAAATTGAAATACTCAGGTGCTTGACCCGAGCAACGAGCCCAATGTAAGTCTATGGGAAACTCAAGCATTTTTCAGGCTTCTCCCCCCGGCGGTCGATGGGAACAGTGCTCAAATGACATGGGAACAGCATGGGGAAGACCCCTGGAAGCATCTCTGACTCCAAGATCACTGCTGTCAGCAATGTGGTCAGAGTATTACGCCACTTTTACGGACTCACAATAAAACATACAAAAACGAAACCAAAATGGATTTTCCTGGGAAATATGTTAAGGAACATCCTTTCCAGGGTAATGACTTGTATATAAGGCAAAATAAATAACCCAAAACAAAAATACTCCTCCACACCTTGGGCTATGTTCACATGTAGTGTTTTTGATTCACTTTTGCACTTTTGAATTGCTTTCAACCCAGACAAATGATGTGGTGTGGTGTGTGACACATCATCAGACACATGCATACAGTGCTGAAAAGACATGGGAACAGCATGGGGAAGACCTCTAGAAGCATCTCTGACTCCCAGGTCACTGCCGAAAAAGTGTGCCCATCATAAGTGATCCTTGGCGCATGCGAAGATGCCTCCCACCATGCACCTGTCATTGCAGACTTGCACCAATCACCATCCACGTCCTTGTCCCACTGGAGCGTTCAGCTGTCCCTACCCCATTCCTTGGAATGCAAGCGCAAGTATTCAGGCAGCCACCCACCCACCCACAGGATATAATACTAAACTGCCAAATTTTTGACAGCTGCTTGCACTTGAAATGTGGCCTTTTAGGCTCGTGGAGGCGGAAGCTTTTCACAACCTCATGCCGGAGGCGGCCGGGTGTCCATACTCGGTCCCCAGCCGCCACTATATTTCCCGGTATCGCCTCTGCCTTCCACATGCACGGGTCCCACAACATTACCCGTGCCCTCCCCAGTGCACTTACTGGGAAGGACCCCCTTACCACAAACAGGTGGACAGGTGAATGTGGCCAGGGACGGTACGGAGCCAGTCCTCAACTTTTTTTGCTAAGAGTTGTATTTAGCTCGGTGAAAGGACTGGATAGAGGGAAACCGTATCTACCCTGCGTGTCATTTCTCCCAGGAAGTCCTCTAAAGCTGCTTGCACTTGAAATGTGGCCTGAACATTACTGCTGGTACTTTTCTGTGGGAAATTGCTTGCCTCCTACCAGCCTGGAATATTTCCAGCAAACTATGGTACAACACCATGGTATTAGCACTGCCCCCAGTACCAGTAGCGAAGCCATCCCCAATTTCCTACTCAGGAATTTTATTTGGTAGACTGAATGGCTGCCCAAATAAATTTTTTCACAAAGGAGCTGAAGATAGAGTGGCAGTAGGTGCAAGTTTCTCCAGCCTGTTAGATATTAGAGGGTGAACGGCAGCACATTGGATCAGTAGTTAGCACTGAAGACTTGCAGCGCTCGGATCCTGGGTTCAAATCCCAGCAAGGACAACATCTGCAAGGACTTTATATGTTCTCCCCGTGTTTGCATGCGTTTCCTCCTCAGTAAAAAAGCAGCCATAGAGTGTCCGGGAACCTTCCCACACACTTTTCTTAGTCAGGACTGCTTCTCGGCAGAATCCTCTGGTGTGCCTTGGCTTCTACCTCAGGAGAGTTCATGATAGTGCTAACTTTGCAGCTGCTATGGAGCTCTTGAGCAGGGGAGAAAGGATATCCCTCAGAATCAAATCCTCTGGTGGGCACAATGTCTTTCAATCTGAAACAGCTTCTCAGTGGGAGTTGCATTTCACCACAGCAATATTCTTTAGCTCAGTGAAAGGGCTGGCATAGAGGGAAACCGTATCTACCCCAGCTGTCTTTTCTCCGTCACCAGGTTCCGCCCATTGTCACACACGACCATGCCTGGCTGTATGTTCAGCGGTGAGAGCCACAGATCAGGCTGCTGTGTTACAGCTTTCAACAACTCTGCAGCGCTGGGAGGTTTGTCAATTAAGCATTAAGCAAGTTCTCTTCAGCACAGCCTGTTGCCGCTTGGCAAAGGCAGAGCTGCAGTGCTGTCAGCTTCTGAGCAGGGCCACAGTAACAAGTACGACATGGTCCCATTAGAAAGGAGAGAGTCTGCTATACAGTTATAGGGTATGCAGTGAGTCCAACGGCTGACCAATTTTAGGAAAAACCCCACTAAGAATTTAAAAACCTACAGAGCAGGGCCACAGTAACAAGGTACGACATGTTCCCATTAGAAAGGAGAGGGTCTGCTATACAGTTAAAGGGTATGCAGTGAGTCCAACGGCTGACCAATTTTAGGAAAAGTAACACAGACCTGTAGAAGCGTTTTCACGCGAAACAGCTGTTGTCTGCTTTTTTCTTCCCCGCTCTCCCTGCTTGCCGGACCTTTTATCCTTATGGAATAAAGATATTGCTTTTAAGGACTGGTGAGTGCAGCTCATTTTTCTTTCTTATGGCAATTTCAGGAAAAGCCCTACTAAGAATTTAAAGACACACGGAGCAGGGCCACAGTAACGACAAATTCCCATTAGAAAGGAGAGAGTCTCCCATAGTGTTGGCCTATGCAGTGAATGCAAGGGCTGCCGAAAATTTGGAGGCACTTCAATGACCCTTGGAAGAGACGCGGAGGAGGGCCTCATTAAAAAATGTTCCCATTAGATAGGAGCGGGCCTCCTATACTTGTAATGCCCATGCACTAAGTGTATGGGCTGACAAACATTTACCCCTGGGGGGTATACATGAACATACTGTAATAAAAAAATTTTTTACGGGCATCATAAGCACCCTTTAAAAAAATTATGTGGGTGTTGCATCACGGACCACGGTCACCCTGGTGATATGGTGGTGGAGGATGATGAGAAGGAGGAGGACAAGAGCAAATAGCCAAAATCAGGAAGCTTATACCCATGTGTGGGTGTGAAATGGTGCATAGGAATACACCTCTCAAAAAAATACACTGGGTTTGAGTTTGTTACGCTGCTATCATTCGGTGGTGGTGAGAAGTCTGGCCCAATCCAGCCCTTGTTCATTTATATAAGAGTCAGCCTGTCAGCATTTTCAGTTGACAGGCGGATGCGCTTATCAGTTATAATTCCACCAGCGGCACTAAAAACCCGCTCTGATAAACCGCTGGCGGCAGGGCAGGCCAGGACCTCCAAGGCGTAGAGAGCCAGTTCATTCCACGTATCCAGCTTGGATACCCAATAATTATAAAGCACAGAGGAATCACAGAGGATGTTGGTACGATCGGCAAGGTACTCCCTCAGCATCTTCCCAAACTTTGCACTCCTTGTGAGAGTACCCCGCGCCTCAGGACCTGTGCGATGGGACGGTCTAAGAAAACTCTCCCAGAACTTTGACAGTGTTCCCCTGCCTCTGCTGGATTGAAGTTGTGTCTCTCTCGCCTGTACTCTTTGGTTGTCCAACGAAGTGTGCCCTCTGCCGCCAGAGTTTTCAGATGGGAATTTTTTTAATAGCTCCGCAAGGGCCTTCTGGTACTGCCCCATTTTTTTACACCTGTCCGCCTCAGTAATAAGAGATATAAAGTTCTCCTTAGTAAACAGACATCGACCTTCATATCAAGAATCGGGTTACCAGGCCACCAGTCAATACATTGTGCCTATCACCCATATGCCTACTCAAACTAGCATGAAAAAACCCGGAGGAACAACGAGTATATACAAAAATAGATTTTTATTTATAATTTATTTAAATACATCTATGAACATTCATTAAATATTTAATCTCAAAATTAATATCAAAGAAGGAAAAAGTGCAATGTGCTGGGAAAGGCCGTTACATCACCCTGGCATAAGTCCCCCAGTGGTGTTCATTCCAACTGAGCTAAGGAATATGAGACCAGCCGGAAGCTAAAGTGCCAATCATGAAATAATATACATCCATACTGCATTATAAATAAAAATCTATTTTATACCGTATATACTCATTGTTCCTCTGGGTTTTTTCATAAAGTTCTCCTTGTAGCGTGGGTCTAGAAGTGTCACCAACCAGTAATGACTGTCACCCAAAATTTTAAGAACGCGAGGGTCATGGGAAAGACAGCATAACATAAACTCAGCCATGCGTGCCAGACTACTAACAGGCAAGACTTCCGTGTCCTCACCAAGAGGATGACTGACCATGCTCTCCTGCTCCTCCTCCTCTCTGTCCTCTGGCCATCCATGCTGAACAGACGGTATGACAGCTGTGCAGGTAGTACCATCTATAGTGCATGAAACTAGCTCCTGTCCTTCCTCCTCCTCATCCTCTTCCTCATTGTCACCCAATACATGTTGGGATGAGATGAGGCTTGGCTGTGTGTAATCACCCTGTATGGTTCCTTGCTCCATCTCATCGTGCTTCGCCTGCAATGCATCCTCTTTGATTGTGAGCAGAGAGCATTTCAGAAGACAGAGAAGCGGGATGGTGATGCTAATTATGACGCCATCGCCGCTCACCATCTTGGTGAAGTCCTCACAGTTTTGGAGGATGGTACATATGTCTGACATCCATGTCCACTCCTGAGGTCTTATGTGGAGTCTGAACTGAATACCAACGGCCTTGTTGATGCTGGTACTCAACAACTGCCCTCTTCTGCTCACAAATCCTTCCCAACATCTGCAGTGTAGAGTTCCAACACGCGGAGACATCACACACCAGTCTGTGAGCTGGAAGCTGCAAACGCTGCTGAAACACTGCAAGGGCGGCGGAAGCTGTAGCTGACTTTCTAAAATGGGCACACAGGTGGCGTACTTTAACAAGCACATCCGGCAGCTCCGGGTAGGATTTGAGAAACTGCTGAACCACGAGGTTAAGCACATGGGCCAGGCCTGGTACGTGTGTGAGCTCACCTCGCCTCAGAGCCGCCACCAGGTTCCGGCCGTTGTCGCACACGACCATGGCTGGCTGTAGGTTCAGCAGTGTGAGCCACATTTCTGCCTGCTCTTTCAGAGCTGTCTACAACTCTTCAGCATTGTGCGGCTTTTCACCTAAGCATATTAGCTGCAGCACAGCCTGTTGCCGTTTGGCCGAGGGAGTGCTGCAGTGCTTCCAGCTTGTGACTGATGTGGTCATTTCGGAGATGGAGGCTGAAGAGGAGGAGGAGGCTGAGGAGGATGAGGTGCAGGAGCTGTAGACCGTGGGGGCAACCCCGAGTGACCTAGGGCCCGCAATCCTTGGCGTCTGGAGGACGTGTTCCGTCCCAAGGTCCGACTGGGTCCCGGCTTCCACTATGTTAACCCAGTGTGCCGTCAGCGATATGTACCGTCCCTGCCCACAAGCACTTGTCCATGGTTAGGTGGAGTTTAGCGTTAACTGCGTTGTTGAGAGCACGGCTAATGTTTTGGGACACATGCTTGTGTAATGCGGGGACGGCACACCGGGAGAAATAGTGGCGGCTGGGGACCGAGTACCGAGGGGCGGCTGCCGCCATCAGGTTGTGGAATGCTTCCGTCTCCTCGAGCCTAATAGGCAACATTTCGAGCGCAAGCAGTCATGAAATGTGAGAATTTAGTAGTGTGGCCTGTGGGGCGTTGGCTGCATATTTACGCTTGCGTTCCAAGGACTGGGGTATGGAGAACTGAACGCTGTGCTGGGACAAGGACATGGACATGCTTCCTGATGCTGCTACTTGAGAGTGTGCAATGACAGGTGCAGGGCAGGAGGCATCTTTGCATGCACCATTGACAAGGGATTGGCTTGCATGCACAACAGCGGAAGAAGCAATGGTGCCACCCACAGACACTGTAACTGGACCCTGGGGTTCGGCCCACAAAGTCAGGTGCTTTGCTGCCATATGCCTGATCATGCTGGTGGTGGTCAGGCTGGTCATTTTGCCACCCCTGCTGATGCTGGCCTGGCAGGTGGCCTTTTTGGGGTTATCGGCAGAGTCTTTAAAAAACAACCAGACTCGGGAAGACCTAACAGTTGTACTGGCAACTTCCTTCATCATGGTGTTACGGGGAACGGTTGCCTGCCTTCTGTCTGCGGCCACCACACTGCTTCTTCCTGCCTGTTGGGGTGCTCTGCCTCCCTCCCCCTGTGTGCTGCTGTCCTCGCTCTGCATGTCCTCCTGCCAGGTTGGGTCAGTTACTATATCATCCACCACTTCGTCT
Source organism: Phyllobates terribilis (assembly GCF_046119375.1). Lineage (NCBI taxonomy): Eukaryota > Metazoa > Chordata > Amphibia > Anura > Dendrobatidae > Phyllobates > Phyllobates terribilis. Next base: position 10,750,525 of record NW_027362782.1, read on the forward strand.
TCCACTTCTGCACCCTGGTCCTCCTCCTGACTTTCTGGTAATTGTGTCTCATCATCGTCCACCTCTTGTGACACTTTCCCACCGTCGCCTTCGTGTGACCGTGGCTGCTAAAATATTTGGGCATCGCTACACGCGATCTCCTCTTGCCCCGCTTCAAGTGGATCGGGCGAGAGACCCGAATCTATAAATGGAAAAGTGAACAGCTCTTCAGAGTGTCCAAGTGTGGGATCAGTTGTCTCTGGGTACTCAGCGTGGTGGGAGGAAGGAGTATCAGGGTGAGGAATATGCGGTCCAGACTCATGGCTACTGAGACTTGACCGTGTGGAAGACAGGGTGGTGGTGGTGGTGGCAAAGTGACTGGAAGCATTATCCACTATCCAACCAACAACCTTTTGACACTGCTCTGGGTTCAATAGTGGTTTGCTGCGGTCCCCTAGAAATTGGGACAGGAAGGTCAGGCGAGAAGATGTGGGTGTTTGTTGTGGCACAATTTCGGCTTGCCCACAGCCTCTGCCTTGTCCTCGGAATCGGCATGCACCATTACCATCATGTCCAGTTCCCCGTCCCTTGCCACGTGCCTTGCCCATTTTAAATGGAGGACAGTATCTTCCACGCTCACTAAAAATAACTGAGTTTGGAGCGAACTTATATGTGATCCGTGTAAGGGAGAAAACAGTGTTTTAAATACCTGGCCTGTAGGTAAGTAGTTTGAACAGTAAGCTGCTGTGAATTGCTTCACTGACACACTGAAAGAAATTTTTAATGGAGGCCAGAAATGTCAGTATTTTCTGACAACGTATATGTGATCCGTTTGACGGAGAAAACACAGTTTTGAATAGCTGGATTTCTAGCGCTCTAATATGGAAAGGACCTGGCTGTATTCTGCAGTGCCAACAAGCAAATGGCGCAGAAAAAACGGTGTTCTCTGGATTGCTTTTTAAGCAAATAATGAGGATTAAGATCCAAAGAAAAGTATTCCTGGCCCCTGAGACCTGGGCCTTTGTATAGAAATATCTAACAGCAGCAGAAGGAAGAATTGGAATGGAGCCTCTTGTGCTATATGCACTGCAGTTTGCTATATACACTTCCTGCCTATACACACTGCCTGCCTGATATCTCTGCAGATGGATTAGTCCTGAGAAGGACTGTTTGTTAAGATGGATATGTGTAATGTACGTTTTTTATCCCTACACTACCTAATACACAAGCAAATCTGTCCCTGACGCAGCAGCACCTCTCCCTACACAAGCAAATGGTGCAGAAAAATGGTGTTCTCTGGATTGCTTTTTAAGCAAATAATGATGATTAAGATCCAAAGAAAAGTATTCCTAGCCCCTGAGACCTGGGCCTTCGTATAGAAATATCTAACGGCTGCAGAAGGCAGAATTGGAATGGAGAGTCTTGTGCTTGTTACGGGTCCGGGAGGTGGAACCTCTGTGCTATGGTGCAAGGAGGGACCCAGAGGGGCGTGACTAAGTATCAACTAGGACTGACCCTGGTCGTACGGCGGCTAACGACTCCGTGACCAGGTAAGGACCGAGCAGAGGGACCAGGTGCTACTCTGGGGATGACCTTGTAAGGGAGCAGGTGACTCCCACGGTACAGATGGCAGGGACTGACCGGAATAGCAGGTAGGCGCAGCAGGCAGGCTGGCGAGCAGAAGCCTCCAGGTAGGCTATCAGGTAGACACAGCAAGTGACGGATGTAGTCTCTAGGTGGGCTGGCAGATGGTCACGGCAAGTGATGGCAGGAGCCTCTGGGTAGGCACAGCAGGTAACAAGCGGGTAACAGGCAGGTCACAGGCAAGTGCTCCCAGGTGAGCGGGCTGGCAGGCACAGTTGGTAACAGGCAGGCAATAGGCAAGTGCTCCCAGGTGAGCGGGCTGGCAGAGACGGCAGGCAACAGGCAAGTGCTCCCAGGTGAGCGGGCTGGCAGGCACGACAGGTAACAGGCAGGTAACAGGCAAGTGATCCCAGGTGAGCGGGCTGGCAGGCATGGCAGGTAACAGGCAGGTAACAGGCAGGTAACAGGCAGGTAACAGGCAGGGGGGCAGGACCGGTTGTCAGGCTAGCAACGGGACCTGGGGACTGAAGCAGAGGTCAGGAACACTGTGCAACAACTTTTGCTCGGGCACCTCCATTTTGGAGGAGGTGCCTTATATGTGGGAGGACCCTCGGCTATTGGCCGGGGACTCCTTAGGACAGCAGCAGGAAGAGGAGCGCTGGAGAACGCAGAACGGGGAGCACGGGGAGCGAGGAAGTGAGTGGGACGGCGTCTCTGCCTGGCAGGGGGCAGAGACGCCGGTGCTACAGTGCTATACGCACTTCAGTCAGCTATATACACTGCCTGCCTATACACCCTGCGGCCTGATATCTCTGCAGATAGATTAGTCCTCAGAAGGACTGTTTGTTAAGATGGATATGTGTAATCTACGGTTTTTCTCCCTACACTCCCTAATACACAATCAAACCTCTCCCTAGCTCAGCAGCACCTCTCCCTACACTGTCTGATCCGCAGTGACTGTGATGAACATGGCGGCGCCATGTCTGATATAGACCTGATAACGCTGTGCAGCCAGCCAATCAGTGTAATGCCCACAACCAACATGGCTACGGCATTACAGTGCATGGCAGGCACTCCCTGCAAGTTCATTGGCTCTCTAAAGAGTGCCAAACATGCAGGGAGGGGACCCAAGTTCCCGCCCGAGCAAACCGGAAATACTCGTCGAGCGCTGAGCATATCGAGCAGTGAGTTGCTCGGGCGAGCACCGAGCAGTAGCAAGCATGCTCGCTCATCACTAATAATGACATAATCTTAATATGCTGACGAGTACTTCTGATGAGGCTCTAACACTATGTCCATCAATCTCTGTAGGGTGGCCGGAGCCCCATGTAATCCAAAAGGCAAGACGACATAGTGATAGATACCCTCTGGCATTATAAAGGCGGTCTTTTCTTTCGCCAATTCTGTCAGTGGCACCTTCCAGTAACCCTTGGGTTTGTGAAGCGTGGTGAAGTCCTGGGCCTGGCCCAGTCTCTCAATTAGCTTGTTTACCCGGGGCATTGGATACAGGTCAAAATTTGACACCTCATTCAATTTTCGGAAGTCATTACAGAATCTTAATGACCTGTCTGGCTTCGTAATCAGCACAATGTGGCTAGCCTACTCACTCCTGGATTCATCGATGACTCCTTACTGGAGCATTTGCTTTACTTCAGCCGCGATGGCTTGCCTCGTGGCCATGAGTTTACTCTGCTGTGGGCACTAGCACTAACACTTGATCCTCTTCTTTAAAGGACCTGACCGTGGCTATTTGATCATACGTGCGACTCTGCACTGCCTAGGCATCCATTAGATGTTCTTTTACTATAGGCATGACCGCTGCATGCTTACCACATGCTCAATTATACTCCTATGCAGAGTTGGCTCCTCTTCCCATGTCTTCTTGGCTACGTCCAGTAACCCCCTAGGATGCCTGCCATATAATAGCTCAAAGGGTGAGAAGCCCGTGGAAGCCTGTGGTACCTCGCAGACAGCGAACATCGAGTAGGGCAGTAACATGTCCCAATCCCTCCCATCCTTGAAAACCACTTTTTTAGCATAGAATTTAGTGTCTTATTAAATCTCTCCACCAACCCATCAGTCTTTGGGTGGTACACCGATGTGCGCAACTCTTTAATCCGGAGCAGCTTACATAGCTCACTTGTCACCTTGGACATAAAAGGAGTCCCCTGATCTGTAAGGATCTCCTTTGGTAGCCCAAGGTGACAGAACATTGCAAACAGCTCTCGGGCGATAAGTTTTGCCAAAGTGTGGCGAAGTAGTATTGCCTCTGTGTGGCATAGTCTACTATCACCAAAATATGTTGGTGGCCACAGGTGGATTTCAATATGGGCCCCACCAGATCCATTGTAATCCGCTCAAATGGTACCTCTATAATGGGCAGTGGTACCAACTGAATCTGGAAATTTGTAGTGGTAAGTGGTGTGGTAAGTTGACACTTGGGACATGACTCACAATATCTCTGCACCTCAGCATAAATCCTCCGCTACAGAATACGTACTTGTGTTTTCTTTACGCCTAAGTGTCCACCCAGCAGGTGTGTGTGGGCGATCTCTAGGACCGCCCGATGGTACGACTGGGGCACTACCAGCTTTTCCACTACTTCAGCCCAGATTTTATTAACCCTATATAATAACTCCTGGTTGACAGCCATGCGGGGGAAAACCGCCTCTGCACCCGGTTACTGTGGCACCCCATTTATTTCTACCACCATTTCTCGTGCCCGAGCTACAGTGGATCCTGGAGCTGAGCTGTCCAAAACATACCAGGGGACATTTCCAGCTCTGGAATCGATGGGGTCTCCTCAACCTCTCCTGCCAACACCTCTAGGGGAAGAATATCGGGGTTACAATCTGTCCCCAGGTTGGCGACCCCTATGTCAGGTATCCCTGACTCGGGATCTTCGGGTTCCGTGCCATTTACCCTGGGAGGGTTAATTTTGTTCTCACACGGGGACCAGAACAGGGGCAAGTCTCTTCCCAACACAGTCCCATAGGGAAGGGTCTTCACCACTCCCACCACATGTTTCACCTCCCCACACGGAGTAGAAAAAGTAACCTCCGCGGTCGGGTATTCTCGGAGGTTCCCATGTATGCAAACAACCCCGATTTTCCGACCATTGGGGCTGTCCTCTGCTACCAACGATGCATGGACAAGTGTTACAAGGCTCCCTGAGTCAAAGAGGGCCTCTGTTGGGTACCCATTAACGTATACCTGGCACAGTTTGGGTTCACTGTGCGTCGTGTCTGCATTCACGGTGCAGACTGTCTGGGCATACATGGACACCCGGCGAGTAAACCCGCAGTACATGGGTTCTACAGTCAGGGGTCAGTTAGCAGCCACATGTCCAGGCCCTTGGCATCACCAGCACCTAATAGTGGAGGCACTGCTAGTCCTTGAGACCGTTTTAGGGGAAATAGTTCTCCTTCCACTCTCACTCCGGGGTACCCCTGGATTCGGTGCTGACTGTCCCTGGCAGAGGAACGCGACCCTTTCCCTGACTCCTGGGCTTTCAGAGTCCGGTGTGACAGCCACAATGGGCAGAGTCCCGTATAAAGTCCTGTGTGGCTGTATACCACTCGATCAGGCCAAGCATCTGTTCTTGAGTGCCCGGGTCCCCTTGCCCCACCCAATGCTGTATAGCTGCTAGTAGAGTTCTCACAAGCCAGTTGACCACCACCCTCTCCACCATCTGGGCCGGAGTCCAGGTCTCAGGCTGGAGCCACCTTTTTACTAGCTGCAGCAAATCATATGCCTGAGACCTGGCTGGTCGGGCCTCCACAAAGGTCCATGAAATCACCCGTTGGGCTCTCACATATGTATTAACCCACAGTTGGGCAAGGATCTCACCTTTCAGCTTCACATAGTCCTGGGCATCCTCCCGACTGAGGTCAAAGTAGGCTTTCTGCACTTCTCCCATCAGGAACGGAGCCACCACTTCAGCCCACTGGGAAGAGGGCAGGTTCTCCCACTCCACAGTGTGCTCATAGACAGTGAAGAAAGCTTCCACGTCATCCTCCAGACTCGGTTTCCTCAATGCGGAACGGATCTTGTCCATGGCCTCACGACATTCCGGGGTCGGTGATGGTGGCGTCTCTCGCCGAGCAGCAATCTGCTGCACAATCAGTTCATTAGTGAGTTGCTGCTGGAACTGCTGTTGCCGCTGAGTGAGGACCAATTGCCTTAGCAGTTCCTCCATTTTGTCTGTGGGCCTGGTCTGCAATGTGGCAGGCCTAATAACAGACATGCAGCTGTCATTGGGGTATGCCTAAGTTCACACTGCCCGCATTCTCCGCCATCTTGTAGTGCAGCGGTGTTCGCACTGTGTGGTAATGAGGCAGTGACCCAAGGGAAGTCCAACTTAAATGGCTTAATTTGCCAAAAACTCACAACTCAAATGCAAAGTAAACTGTCCTCCGGATCGCAGCCGGAATTTCCATACAGTCCGTGTAAACCTGTTGCCGTGGGAGACGGCCGGGCCATGTCACTTAGGGTGCATTAGATACGTTGCTTTCACAGGCCTGTGTTCAGCTTCACACAAGCTTGCAGCGCTTCCTGCTCTGCTGCTAGCAATCCCAACACTGACACACCCCAAACCTTTGCTACAGGTGTTTAAAAGGAATCTGTGGCATCAAACTGCAACGTCCAGATGTTACAGCATAGTGGATGGGATCTCTAGAAATCGTGCATCAGAGGCTGCAAATCACCCGTGGACACTGGCATGCAGCGTGTCTTTCATGTCAAAGCCTCTTGTGGAGTCGCTAGTCTCCGCAACAGAAATTTGACCACTAGAATGTATAGAATGAGGTAAATACGCATGGTTCAGTGAACACATGTGGATTTACCTGTGTTCAATAGAATGCAATGTTTTGGACGCAGCAAAAAATATGCGTGCAAACGCTGCTACGTCCGGATCGTGGGCACAGAGCCTAAAATAAAATTAAAAAATGGCGTGGGCTCCCGCATCATTTTTATAACCAGCAGAGGGAAAGCTGACCGCTGGGGGCTGATATTAGTAGCCGGGGAAGGGGCCATTAGCCAACAATGTTCCCTGGCTATTAATATCAGCCCACAGCTGTTTGTTTAGCCTTTACTGGCTAGATTACAAGGGAACCCCAGAAAAAAATTTAAGTGGGGATCCCCTATAAAATTTAACCAGCAAAGGCTAAACTAGACAGCTGCGGGCTGATATTAAGAGCCAGGGAAGGGGGCATGAATACTAGCCCCTTCTGCGGCTATTAATCTCACCCCTTAGCAGTCCCAGAAATGGCGCATCCATAAGATGCGCCAAATCTGGCACTTAGCCTCCGCTCTTCCCACTGCCCTGTAGCGGTGGCAAGTTGGTAATGGGGTTGGGGTTCATGTCAGCCTTGTATTGGCGGCTTATGTGAAGCCCAGGTTATTAATGGAGGGCGTCTATAAGACGCCCCCATTACTAACTGTGTAGTAAAATGGTCACTGCTTTTTCAATAAAAGACACGGCCAGAATAAAGTATTTTAATGAAATAAAAAACACACGGTTCTATAATTTTTTTTATTACACTCTGTCCGCGAAGCCATTGATCTTCTGAAAAAAAAAGTAAAATAACAAACAACAATATCCCTCACCTGTCCGCCATCAATGATGCAGTCCATGTACCGCCGAGTGTCCCGCGATGATCCCGGTCACTTCTACAGCAGTGACATCAGCCATCACTGATGTCACTGTTGTATAAGACATCATTGTAAACTGACGGGTGTAAAATCACCCCTGTCAGTATACTGTATATGCTGCAGGAGGTCACTGGGGTTGATCAGCTGAAGATCAGCTGATCAGCCCCGGTGAGCTTACGATCAGCTGATCGTAACGTGACCATCAGCTGATCTGTGACATCAGCAATCAGCTGATGGTCAAGTGAACGCTCAGCTGATCGCTGACGTCACAGATCAGCTGAGCGGTCTCTTGACCATCAGCTGATCGTTGACATCACTGATCAGCTGAGCGGTCTCGTGACCATCAGCTGATCGCTGACATCACTGATCAGCTGAGCGGTCTCGTGACCATCAGCTGATCGCTGACATCACTGATCAGCTGAGCGGTCTCGTGATTATCAGCTGATCGCTGACATCACAGCTCAACTTAGCGGTCTCATGACCATCAGCTGATCGCTGACGTCACAGCTCAACTGAGCGGTCTCGTGACCATCAGCTAATCGCTGACGTCACAGCTCAACTGAGCGGTCTCGTGACCATCAGTTGATCGCTGACGTCACAGATCAGCTGATCGCTGACATCACAGATCAGCTGAGCGGTCTCGTGACCATCAGCTGATCACTAACGTCACAGATCAGCTGAGTGGTCTCGTGATCATCAGCTGATCGCTGACGTCACTGATCAGCTGAGCGGTCTCGTGACCATCAGCTGATCGCTGACATCCCTGATTAGCTGAGCGGTCTCATGACCATCAACTGATCGCTGACATCACTGATCAGCTGAGCGGTCTCATTACCATCAGCTGATCGCTGACATCACTTATCAACTGAGCGGTCACGTGACCATCAGCTGATCGGTGACATCACTGATCAGTTGAGCGGTCACGTGACCATCAGCTGATCGCTGACGTCACAGATCAGCTGAGTGGTCTCGTGACCATCAGCTGATCGCTGACGTCAACGATCAGCTGATGGTCATGGACCGCTCAGCTGATTTGTGAAGTCAGCTCAGGTCCTGGAAGAACAGAATACTGCGGGGAGCGAGCCTGCTCCCCGCAGTATACAACTGGCTGCCAGGAGGAGAAGATCGCCGCCGGACAGGTGAGTATAGAGGTTCATTTTTTAATTTACACTTTTTTTTTTTACACCGTCTGGTAGCCGGCTTGGCTGTTAAGATTTCTATTCCTCCCATCCACTGTTATCAGTGGGAGCGGCGATCGGGATGAGAGGAGCAGTAGTCTTCCTCTCCAACACGAGTACCGCCCGCACCGCATTTCGACCGTGTATTCGCAGCCATTGACTTTAATTGAAATGCAGAAAATCCACATATACCTGAGGGTTTGCTGCATTTCAATGGACCTCAAAGGGCGCGAATTCGCTGCCGGATCGCGGTAGAAATGGTCCTGCTGCATTTTTTAACTCAATGCGAATCCGGAGCGGAAATTTCCGCATCATGTGCACAGTGCATCCGGATTAGCATTGCTATGCATGGCAAACCTATTAACAAGCGTTTTCGCAATGTTGCCGTGGAGGGAAAACCGCATCAAAAATGCATCGTGTGAACATAACCTTAGCCAAATAGCTTGACCAAGTTCAAACTTTACTTTTATTCTGCACTGCAATCACAGCTGTGTCTGTGATAGCAATGCACTCCATCGGGTTCAATATGTCTCTATGCACATCCTAGGAGACACATACCGTCCCTTGCATATGATCCCTCTCACTGCCTCACAACATACAGACACATTAGAAATGTTATTTTTAATATGGGGATTGGGGAAGCTGGCAAAAAGTCTTGCTCACCTGCTCCTGTCCTGTGTCCTGTCTAGCTGCTCAGGCATGTGGCTGTGCAGGGCCGCTGGCGTGTGTTTGATGGCCGTCACAGACAAGGCCTTGGACCATCAGAGGGGCCCACTCACCATCGGGGCCCAGGCCACTCCCCCAGGATCTTTGCAGGACCACTGGCGCTGTTTGACGGGCTTCACTTTACCAGACATGGCCACGTGCAGTGTGCTGTGCGTCTGCTAGTAATTATGCGGCAGGGGCAACACACAAGCAAAATTAAAGGTGAGGTGCCAACTTTGCCGCATCATTACCAGACACAGCCGCACAGTGCACTGCGCGCAGCCATGTCTGGTAAAGTGACAGCAATCAAACAGCGCCAGCGGTCCTGCACAGATGCTGGGGGAACGGCCCAGGCCCTGACGGTGAGTGTGCCCCCCTGATGGTCCAGGGCGCCTGCACTTGCCTGGGTGTGCTGGGTGCTGACACTGGCCCTGCAACCAAGTATGAATTAGTGGTGCTTTTATTGCTGCACTTGCTGTTTATTCTGTTTCTTCTTTGAAATTGTAACATGGAAGTTGAAAAACAATGTTTTATTGTTGTATTACTTTGGACCACTAATTTAAAAATCCTGAGGTTATAACTTTGGTACATTTCCATTTATTTCTGAAGATATTGTACAGTCTATGAAAAAAATGAAGGTGTGGCAACAATGGTGAGCAGCACTGTGTGTATACCCACCACGGGTAAATGTTTTTCAGCCCATGCACTCAGTGCATTGGCATTACCAGTCTAGGAGACTCACTCTTTAATAATGGGAAGACATTTTTGACTGAGGCCCTCCATTATGTCTCTTCAAAGGGGGATTGTAGCGCGTTCTAATTTTTGGCAGCCCTTGAACTTGCTGCTGCATACGCAATAACAGTATAGGAGACCCACTCCTTAATAATAGAATTTTTTTTTTTTTACTGAGGCCCTCCACTATGTTACGGATCGGGGGGGTGGAACCTCTGTGCTGCGGTGCAAGGAGGGACCAGAGGGGCGTAACTAGGTATCAACTCGGACTGACCAAGGTCGCACGGCGGCTCAATCGACTCCGCGAACCAGGGAAGGACCGAGCAGAGGGACCAGGTGCTACTCTGGACCAGTCCTTGTATGAGAGCAGGTGACTCCCATGGGTCATAAGGCAGGGACTGACCGGTATAGCAGATGAGCATGGCAGGCAGGCTGACGGGTGATCCGGGAAGACGGACTAGCAGACACCACGGGTAACTGGCAGGAGCCTCCAGGTAGCCTGGCTGGTAGGCACGGCAGGTAACTGGTACGTTCTCCGGGTAGGCAGGCAAGCCTGGCCCATAGACAAACTGGCGGGTTCGGACCGTAGGCAGACCGTCGGGCTGGAGAGTGTACTTGGCAGGCGGACACAGGTAGTCAGGCTGGCGGACTGGACTGGTAGTCGGGCTGGTGGACTGGACTGGTAGTCAGGCTGGCGGACTGGACTGGTAGTCGGGCTGGCAGACTGGACTGGTAGTCGGGCTGGCGGACTGGACTGGTAGTCGGGCTGGCGGACTGGACTGGTAGTCGGGCTGGCGGACTAGACTGAGAAAAACCAAAGACAAGCAAAATACCCAAACAACTGGAAGTAAATGGATAAATCGCACAGTGCAAAAAAATATGATAAATAATAAAGGGTATTTAGTTAACATAATTTTGATCAAAATAATGTAAAAGCCATCCCACCACGTCACGGGAACCCTTATGGGACAGTCCTAACTCTAATATTAAAACCTTACCAGTTGTCAAGTGACATACATATGGATAAGGGCAGGGAGACTGAACCCCTAGTAGAAGCATAGACCTGAGAGGCAGAATGAATCTTTCAGCGCTCACAAAGGGCGGCCACACCCAGACTGGACTGGTAGTCAGGCTAGCAACGGGACCTGAGGGCTGAAGCAGAGTTTAGAACACAGAGCTACAACCTTGCACGGGCTCCTTCATTTTGGAGGAGGTGCCTTTTATATGAGAGGTCCTTCGGCCATTGGCCGGGGACTCCTTAGAACGGCGCGCGGCCCCTTTAAGAGGGAGGGAGCGCGCCCTAAGCACAGTGCTCGGGAAGCTGCGCACCGGCAGCAGTAGCAGGAAGGCCGGAGGATGCCGGGCCTGGAGTGCGGCGGTAAGGGGGACGGCGTCTCTGCCTGTCACACTACATATCTTCAAATTGGCTTTGGAGTGCTTCCTAATTTTTGGCAACCCTTGCACTTACTGCATACGCAATTACCGTATAGGAGACCCACTCCTTAATGATGGGAAGACCAATTTAAATCGATTCTATATTCTACAATATTAACTCTTATCTGAAATTTGTGTATGGGTGAGCTATCGCACTATGGATAGCTTATTACATGCATCCAGATATAATTTATTGCCTTATACTCTTGCTGCTGCAAGCAAAAAAATAAAAATTATATTCCCTATTGATACCGCTGTTACCTAGCACCTGTCCATTTTCTAAATGCAGCTATCATCAGCTGGAAATGAGTGTACATTCTGGTCACATACATATCTTCCACAGTGCATAACTTGATTGATCTTTTTCATGCACTCGTTGACTGATTCATAATTTTTAACGGTGATCTTTACTCACAAATTCATGAAAGCAGGCAGGGTTGCTTGCGCTCCTCTACAGCTTGGTGCTGTAATGTACCAAAAAAACTCTTCGGAGCCAGTTAAAATTAATTATTTATTGTACAATATTACCTTTCTTATCTGTGATTCGTGTACCGGTGAGCTATGGCAGTAGAGATAGCGTCTTACAGCCATCTAGTCAGACATTATAGTCAGTGCTGCAAAAATATATATATATTTTATTCCCTATGATATCGCTGTTACCTGCATTTAGAATAAGGACAGGTTCTAAGTATCATCAGCTGGAAAAGAGTGTTCATTCTGGTCACATACAGTCATATGAAAAAGTTTGGGCACCCCTATTAATCTTAAGCTTAATGTTTTATAAAAATTGGTGTTTTTGCAACAGCTATTTCAGTTTGATATATGTAATAACTGTTGGACACAGTAATGTTTCTGCCTTGAAATGAGGTTTATTGTGCTAACAGAAAATGTGCAATCTGCATTCAAACAAAATTTGACCTGTGCATAAGTATGGGCACCCTTATCATTTTCTTGTTTTAAATACTCCTGCCTACTTTTTAATGACTTATTAAAGCACTTTTTTTGGTTTTGTAACCTCATTGAGCTTTGAACTTTATAGCCAGGTGTATGCAATCATGAGAAAAGCTACTTAAAGTGGCCACTTGCAAGTTGTTCTCCTGTTTGAATCTCCTCTGAAGAGTGGCATCATGGGCTCCTCAAAACAACTGTCAAATGATCTGAAAACAAAGATTATTCAACATAGTTGTTCAGGGGAAGGATACAAAAAGCTGTCTCAGAGATTTAACCTGTCAGTTTCCACTGTGAGGAACATAGTAAGGAAATGGAAGAACATAGGGACAGTTCTTGTTAAGGCCAGAAGTGTCAGGACAAGAAAAACATCAGAAAGGCAGAGAAGAAGAATGGTGAGATCAGTCAAGGACAATCCTCAGACCACCTCCAGAGAGCTGCAGCATCAACTTGCTGCAGATGGTGTCACTGTGCATCGGTCAACTATACAACGCACTTTGCACAAGGAGAAGCTGTATGGGAGAGTGATGCGAAAGAAGCCGTTTCTGCAAGTACGCACAAACAGAGTCGGCTGAGGTATGCAAAAGCACATTTGAAGAAGCCTATTTCTTTTTGGAAGAAGGTCCTGTGGACTGATGAAACCAAGATTGAGTTGTTTGGTCATACAAAAAGGCGTTATGCATGGTGGCAAAAAAACACAGCATTCCAAGAAAAACACTTGCTACCCACAGTAAAATTTGGTGGAGGTTCCATCATGCTTTGGGGCTGTGTGGTCAATGCCGGCACTGGGAATCTTGTTAAAGTTGAGGGACGCATGGATTCCACTCAGTATCAGCAGATTCTTGGCAATAGTGTTCAAGAATCAGTGATAAAGTTGAAGTTACGCAGTGGATGGATCTTTCAGCAAGACAATGATCCAAAACACCGCTCCAAATCTACTCAGGCATTCATGCAGAGGAACAATTACAATGTTCTGGAATGGCCATCCCAGTCCCCAGACCTGAATATCATTGAACATCTGTGGGATCATTTGAAGAGGCTGTCCATGCTCGGCGACCATCAAACTTAACTGAACTGGAATTGTTTTGTAAAGAGGAATGGTCAAAAATACCTTCATCCAGGATCCAGGAACTCATTAAAAGCTACAGGAAGTGACTAGAGGCTGTTATTTTTGCAAAAGGAGGATCTACTAAATATTAATGTCACTTTTCTGGTGAGGTGCCCATACTTATGCACCTGTCAAATTTTGTTTGAATGCAGATTGCACATTTTCTGTTAGTACAATAAACCTCATTTCAAGGCAGAAACATTACTGTATCCAACAGTTATTACATATATCAAACTGAAATAGCTGTTGCAAAAACACCAATTTTTATAAAACATTAAGCTTAAGATTAATAGGGGTGCCCAAACTTTTTCATATGACTGTACATATCTTCCACAGTGAATTACTTAATTGATTTCTTCCATGCACTCAATGACCGATTCATAATTTTTATGGTGATCTGTACTCAGAAATTGATCAAAGTTGGCAGCAAGTTTTCAAATTAGAGGTCTAAGGGGTAACGTTTCTCCTTGTGGAGAGTGACATACCAGCTCTGGCATGTTAAGGTAAGGAGGCTTATTCACTCCTCTGGGAAATTTAATATGCAAATTGCCTCTAAAGAGAAAAAGAGGACTTTATCTCTATAGCGCCACCTATTGGAAGAAACAATCCTACAAGTCACAATCAACCCTTCAACGAGTCGTGCAATATGACTAAGATTCAATGATGAGATTCTGATTTGACTTTTATCTTAAGTCATATTGCATGACTCGTTAAAGGGTTTATTGTGACTTTGTAGGATTGCTGCTTCCAATAGGTGGCGCTATAGAGTTCAAGTCCTCTTTTTCTCTGAAGAGACAATTTGCATTTCAAATTTGACAGAAATTAATCAAAGTTAAAAATGAACTGATTTATTGTGTCCATTCGCAGTTTCTCTGTAGCTTCTGAATGTAAGATTTAATGGTGGGAGACTTGACGCTACTGGAGCATTAATTCCCACTTCAGAACTCTCCAGTGCTTTGTTTCCATCCATTTCGGGGTGATTCTTGAATTATGTTTGAGGCCATTGTCCTGCTGAAAGACCCATGACCTAGGATGCAAACCCAGCTTTATGACACTGGACACTAGATTGTGACCCAAAATCCTTTCAGGAATCTTCAATAGTGATGAGCGAACGTGCTCGCCACTGCTCGGTACTCGCCCTAGAATCACTGTGCTTGACAAGCTCGGCGAGTATTTCCGGGTTGCTCGGTCTTTAGAGAGCCAATGAACATGCAGGGATTGCCTGCCACGCACTGTAATGCCATAGCCATGTTGTTTGTGGTATTACAGTGATTGGCTGGCCGCATCAGGTGTAAATAAGACCTGGCACTTGAACATCCTGTCTGTTACTGCTGTAATAATTACAGATATTTGTAGACATAGCCCAGATATTGGGCCAGGGCAATGTTTTTTTTATCTTAATCCTGGTTATTTGCTTAAAAAGCAATGCAGAGTACACCATTTTCTGCTTCATTTGCTTGTTCTCACTGCAGAATAAAGCCAGATCTGTTCCATATTTCAGAGATAAAAATCCAGAAATTTAAACTGAACGTGGAAAATATTGGCCTCGTTTTCCCTTCTGTTGCAGTCAAGTCGGTCAAGTTATTCACTCTAGGTCTCTGTGAAGAATAGTACTAGTAAATTACAGGCCTGCTATTTAAAACCGTGGTTCTCTGTCAGACATATCACATAGAACTGCGGTTCAAATCCAGCTATTTGTAGTGAAAATATTGTCCTCCATTTATAGATTGTAGCAGTGTGTCAGTGTACACCATTTTCCAGCTCCATTTGCTTGTTCACAGAATACAGCCAGATATTTTTTCTTTTATTCATATAACTGTATTGTGGAAGCAGAGGAACTTTTTTCAATGATCAGACGCACGTGATACATATGACTGCCGTAATAATACAGAAATTTTGTGAAGTGTGCCAAATATTCCACTCCTTTTAAAGTCCGCCACCTGTGTGTTGTTGAACCAATTGACACTTGGTCGCTGACAAATACCATACTGCCTGAAACTGTGGCCATCAGACGTTATCCCATATGGCTGTCCTACTAATCCATCAATTATTGTAAATGTGTCAAATTTTACACTACATTTAAAGTATTGCAGTTGTGGGTTCAAACCTATTCTCAAGTTGGCCGCTGACAAATAGCATATCTGTGAACAATGTTGTCAGAGTATTATTCCACTTTTGCGGACTGACAAAAAAACATACAAAAAACAAGCTAAAATGGAAAAAATGTTAAGAAACATTTTTTCCAGGGTAATGACTTGTATATAAGGCCAAAGAAATAACAAAAAAATAAAGTTATGGACTGTGGAAGACATTTATGCGACCAGAATGAACACTCATCCCGAGCTGGTGATGCATCCTAAGGATGCAGATACCGTTGAAAACAAACAGGCTCTTTCAGAACTACCAGAGGTTCGGTGGGCCAGAGTCAGGACCCACCTCTTCACCTCTGGCTGCACTGTGTCCTGTCCAGCAATGCAGGAGATGAGGCTCTGCCCACCAGCTCCAGCCTGTAGTTCCAGCAGAGGGGCTGCTCCCAGTATGGCCACTGCTCTCCCTGCCTCCCCTGCTCTGCTCTTCCCCTTCTGCCTTCAGACTGGCTATTTGCAAGAACACTCTGCAGTCGGGCTCTGGGAGATGGGAGGCTGCACCAGAGAAATGCATCATGTGGAATCATCTGCAGAGAGGGTAAGTCCATGTGTAATTTGTGTGTGTGTAATTTGTGTGTGTGTAATTTGTGTGTGTGTGTGTTATGCTGGCGTGTTCTTTAATAAAATAAAATAAAACTTAAAGGACACGTCAGGGTCCACCAGACTGCAGAGGAGCTGCAGCAACTGAGTCCCAGAGGAATGTTCAGCTAAGCACAGAGGAAGAAATAAGCTAGTGTGTTAAGTGCACACACAAGTAGTAACTAATCAAGGTTCAATGCTGGGAGTTAGCAACACTCCAGAAACGAAACTAGTAAACTTCTGCACTGCAAGAAACCGCTGTGCAGAACAGGAAGGATTTGGCAGCATGAAACACCTGAGCACTAGATGGCGGCGTATAGAGCTGCAGATAGCTGCAGGCCAGGAAAGGCCTGGAACCTAAGTTCCTAAAGAGGAGGAGAATCTCTGCAGCACCCAACACATGGGTGTAAAAGCGGCAGTGTGACCACACATACAATGGCGGACCCTGGAATGCTTGATCGGTAGCAAGGACGACTCCGTGGTGTGGACACCAACCGGTGAACCGACATGGTAGAGCGTGGTGCTCACAGCATTCCCCTAGCCCTAATTGATGGCTAGGATGACTAGGGGGCACACAGTAGGAAAACTTGACAACGACTCTCACACACTTCATTTACCAGAGACCCCAGGTTAGAAAGAGATACACTAGGTACCGGAGCGGAGCCCTTAAATACACTAGAGACAGCCCCAGCCCCCCAGAACAACCAACCAACCACGCTGTACCAGACAGCAGGGGGCATGGCTTAGTGGCACATGACCGCAAGGATGTGTGACTTAGCGGCACATGAGCAGAAACCACACTTAGAATCCCTAGAACGGAACCTAAATGCTGACAATTACTGACCAGCAGGAAAGGGCCCAGCCGGACGCCGCGAGAAAGCCCTTCTCCTGCGTACTGGCCTAACAGTGTGCACATATAATAATAATCTTTATTTTTATATAGCGCTAACATATTCTGCAGTGCTTTACATACATTATTGTTGCTGTCCCCATCGGGGCTCACAATCTAGATTCCCTATTAATATGTCTTTGGAGTGTGGGAGGAAACGCACGCAAACACGGGGAGAACATACAAACTCCTTGCAGATGTTGTCCTTGGTGGGATTTGAACCCAGGACCCCAGCGCTGCAGTGTGTGTGTGTGTGTGTGTGTGTGTGTGTGTGTGTGTGTGTGTGTGTGTGTGTGTGTGTGTGTGTGTGTGTGTGTGTGTGTGTGTGTGTGTGTGTGTGTGTGTGTGTGTGTGTGTGTGTGTGTGTGTGTGTGTGTGTGTGTGTGTGTGTGTGTGTGTGTGTGTGTACGTACACCGCTCAAAAAAAAATAAAGGGAACACTCAAATAACACACCCTAGATCTGAATGAATGAAATATTCTCATTGAATACTTTGTTCTGTACAAAGTTGAATGTGCTGACAACAAAATCACACAAAAATCATCAATGGAAATCAAATTTATTAACCAATGGAGGCCTGGATTTGGAGTCACCCCCAAAATTAAAGTGGAAAAACACGCTACAGGCTGATCCAACTTTGATATAATGTCCTTAAAACAAGTCAAAATGAGGCTCAGTATTGTGTGTGGCCTCCACGTGCCTGTACGATCTCCCTACAACGCCTGGGCATGCTCCTGATGAGGTTGCGGATGGTCTCCTGTGGGATCTCCTCCCAGACCTGGACTAAAGCATCTGCCAACTCCTGGACAGTCTGAGGTGCAATGTGACGTTGGTGGATGGAACGAGATATGATGTTCCAGATGTGCTCAACCGGATTCAGGTCTGGGGAACGGGCGGGCCAGTCCATAGCTTCAATGCCTTCATCTTGCAGGAACGGCTGACACACTCCAGCCACATGAGGTCTGGCATTGTCCTGCATTAGGAGGAACCCAGGGCCAACCGCACCAGCATATGGTCTCACAAGGGGTCTGAGGATCTCATCTCGGTACCTAATGGAAGTCAGGCTACCTCTGACGAGCACATGGAGGGCTGTGCGGCCCTCCAAGAAATGCCACCCGACACCATTTCTGAGCCACTGCCAAACCGGCCATGCTGAAGGATGTTGCAGGCAGCAGATCGCTCTCCACGGCATCTCCAGACTCTGTCATGTCTGTCACATGTGCTCAGTGTGAACCAGCTTTCATTTGTGAAGAGCACAGGGCGCCAGCGGCGACTTTGCCAATCCTGGTGTTCTGTGGCAAATGCCAAGCGTCCTGCACGGTGTTGGGCTGTGAGCACAACCCCCATCTGTGGACGTTGGGCCCTCATACGACCCTCATGGAGTCGGTATCTAACCGTTTGTGCAGACGCATGCACATTTATGGCCTTCTGGAGGTTATTTTGCAGGGCCCTGGCAGTGCTCCTCCTGTTCCTCCTTGCACAAAGGCGGAGGTAGCGGTTCTGCTGCTGGCTTGTTGCCCTCCTACGGCCCCCTCAACATCTCCTGGTGTACTGCCCTGTCTCCTGGTAGCGCCTCCAGCCTCTGGACACTACGCTGACAGACACAGCAAACCTTCTTGCCACAGCTCGCATTGATGTGCCATCCTGGATGAGCTGCACTACCTGAGCAACTTCTGTGGGTTGTAGAGTCCGTCTCATGCTACCACGAGTGTGAAAGAACAACCAACATTCAAAAGTGACCAAAACATCAGCCAGAAAGCATTGGTACTGGGATGTGGTCTGTGGTCCCCACCTGCAGAACCACTCCTTTATTGAGTGTGTCTTTATAATTGCCAATAATTTCCATCTATTATCTATTACATTTGCACAACAGCATGTGAAGTTGATTGTCAATCAGTGTTGCTTCTTAACTTGACAGTTTGATTTCACAGAAGTTTGATTCACTTGGAGTTATATTCTGTTGTTTAAGTGTTCCCTTTATCTTTTTGAGCAGTGTATATATATGTGTGTGCATATATGTGTGTGTGTGCGTGTGTATATATATATATATATATATATATATATATATATATATATATATATATACAGTACAGACCAAAAGTTTGGACACACCTTGTCATTTAAAGATTTTTCTGTATTTTCATGACTATGAAAACTGTACATTCACACTGAAGGCATCAAAACTATGAATTAACACATGTGGAATTATATACTTAACAAAAAAGTGTGAAACAACTGAAATTATGTCTTATATTCTAGGTTCTTCAAAGTAGCCACCTTTTGCTTTGATGACTGCTTTGCACACTCTTGGCATTCTCTTGATGAGCTTCAAGAGGACCATGAGGCTGCATTATACTGCATGGAGGACTATGAGGGTGCATTATACTGCATGGAGAACTATGGGGAGTGAAGTATACTGTATGGAGGACCATGCTGGCCACATTATACTCTATGGAGGACCATGGGGGTGCATTATATTGTATGGAGGACTATGGGGAGTGCAGTTTACTGTATGGAGGACTATGGGGAGTGCAGTATACTGAAAGGAGGACTATGGGGAGTGCAGTATACTGTATGGAGGACCATGGGGAGTGCAGTATACTGTATGGATTAATATGGGGAGTGCAGTATACTGTATGGAGGACTATGGGGAGTGCAGTATACTGTATGGAGGACCATGGGGAATGCATTATACTGCATGGAGGACCACGGGGGTGCATTATACTGCATGGAGGACTACGGGGGTGCAGCATACTGTATGGAGGACCACGGGGGCACATTATACTGTATGGAGGACCATGGAGTACATTATACTGTATGTAGATCCATGGTGCGCTCATTATATTGCGTGAAGGATCATGGGGAGTGCATTATATTCTATGGCGGACCATGGGGTGTGCATTATACTATATGTAGGATTATGGGGGGTGCATTATACTATATGGAGGATTATGGGGAGTGCATTATACTATATGGAATGCTATGTGGGGCCATTATAATATGTGGGAGTCCATTGTTCTGTATGCAAGCAATTATACAGTGTAAAGGTTTGTGTGGGGTCCTTCATACTGTGGAGGCGATTATACTGTTTGGAGGGATAGTGCAGGCCATTATACTGTATGGTGGGGTGTGGGGGTCATACATATACTATATGTAGGCCCATTATACTGCATGGAGAGCTGTGGGGGGGGGTCACAGTTGGGGGATCATACTGTGTTGGAGTCACCATACTTTGCCTTGGGAGTTGAAGTGGGGTACAGTGAGGTCATTATACTGTGCATGTGGAGGAATTCACCATGGGGATATCATACTGTGTTTGGGGGGTACTTTTGTATAATACTTTATGGGGCAATGAAAGAGGAATAAAGGATTTCTGCAGGAGGAAAATTACTATGTAAAGGCTGGAATGTTGTGGGAGCTGCTTTTCTATGACCCCGACAATTATTACATTTTTTTTTTAGAACTTCTGCTATGGGGCCCCATGATTTCTATGTACGCCCCTGCAGCCAGGCATGGTCGTGTGTGACAATGGGTGGAACCTGGTGGTGAAGAAATGACAGTCGGAGTAGATACGGTTTCCCTCTATGCCAGTCCTTTCACTGAGCTAAAGAATATGGCTGTGGTGAAATACAACTCTCACAGAGAAGCTGTTTCAGATTGAAAAACATTGGGCCCACCAGAGGATTTGATTCTGAGGGCTCACCTTTCTTCCCCTTTCAAAAGCCCCATAGCTGCTGCAAAGTTTGCGCTATCATGAACTGTCCTGATGGAGAAGCCAGGACCCATCCATAAAACCCTGCTGAGAAGCAGTCCTGGCTAAGAAAAGTCTGTGGGAAGGTTCCTGGACACTCTGTGGCTGCTTTTTTTTTACTGTGGACTGGTTCCAGCAATCTATAAGATTGCAATCTATGATCCCTTCACTGGCTTCCCATAGGCCAGAGACTTCAGTTTGTCAGGGTAAAAAAGAATATATATTTTCTCTACTTTTATACTTTTATACTTTTATACGCTTTGCTTATGTACTAACCACCATTTTGTGTCTTATAACAATAAGCTTTCCTTGCTACGTGTTACTTAGATCGAAACTTATGCTAAGATGGTGCCAGTATCAGCCAAGCACCTGTTTCAGAGAAATGAAACCGAAACATCAACTGACTGTTGTCTGCCCAGAGACTGAGTTAAGGAGACGTGGACCAATCAGGAGTGGCCGGATACTAGACATTTATGGCTTACCCCGCCCCGAACAATCCATTTATGGCTTACCCCGCCCCGAACAACCCCTTTCCCCTCCCCATTACGTAGTGTATTTAGGTTTGTGCATGCGGAAATAAAGACGGAACATTGCTGAGATCGTGGCTTGCCAGTAGCCTCTGAGCATGCTCTGAGTTTGAACCAGCTTGTTGTCTGACTCATTCTTTGAATGGTTGACCCATGCTCATAGCCTTAATTTGGAGTGACTGGAGGACGAGTGGAATGTCGCTACGACCCCGACAAATGGCGCCCAACGTGGGGCGTGGCTAGCGGTACGCCGCCCTCCCGGACCCATATTGCTGACTTCCCTGGTGGTGACCGCGGCGGCTGAATTTGAGGCCTGATCAACCTCCATTGAACACGGTAAGTTGAGATATATTTTATATGTTTCACTTGCCTGTGTGTCAGCCGCAGCGGTTCCTGTGGGATTGTCAGTTTGGATCTGGGTGGGTGACCGGTCGAGTGGTGAGACCTCAGGCGTCCCGCGCCACGTCCCGTACCAGCAACTGTGAGACCGAGTGACGTCGCATGCCTGCGCGTGCTCGTGTGAACACCACCTCCTCCTCCCCCGGTCACTGTTCTTTTCTTAGATAGCTGCCTCCCGTGACTGATAGTCGATTCCAAGCCATCCCTAGATTGTAGTGTAAGGAAGAAAGAATCTGTGACGAATTGAGGAGTGCTCTTCGTCTACCACAGAGACTGCTGTAAAGTCAAGGTTAGGAAAGGAGATAGATTGAGGTGTCTCTCTATCTCACCAGTGTATTGAGGAGTGCTCTACACTGACGGGTGGTGACCTGTAATCAGGGTGCCGTGGTGAGTCGCACTGTAAAGTCGCCATTCAAGGTTAGGGAAGGGGATAGATTGAGGTGTCTCTCTATCTCACCAGTGTATTGAGGTGTGCTCTACACTGACCGGTGGCGACCTGTGGAGTGCATCAGTGATCTGAGTCGCGACAGATCATTGCATTCTATAAGAAAATGTTGCGTATGTTCAAATCTGAAAGACCTGGCATGTTGCCGGATGGTGCTGTGGGAGTTATCCAATTAGTAGAATCACGGGAAGGCAAGAAGGCTGTTAAGAATGTTAGGAATCTGTATTAAATGATAAGACTACCCAGTACGGGCAGACTTCAGCCTTCAGTGTAGAAAGAATACGTTATACAAAATAAGGGAAGTTGAGTGATGAAGGACACCTGCACCAGGCTCAGACACATCTTAGAGTAGATGGTGCAGGGGGGAACAGAGAATGCCGAGCCTTTGTTCGGATACATGAAAGCTGCAGAATGTGATTTGTTATGTGACCCTAAATTGGCCGTAACCCCGTTGATGCCTGTCACTACACCGAGCCCTCAGCCACCACCCTATAATGGTGCCGACGCCAAATCATCGGAAGGATGGACGTGTCGTATGTGCTGAGAGCAGAACCCGCCCTGGGAGAAGTTCTGCTGTATCTGTGGGGCGGGCCGCCCATGGCACGATGCCCAGCCTGCCCTCAAGAACAATCCCACCCCCACTCCAACTCCTCCCTCCAACGGCCATCTTACTACACCTTTTCCTGCCTCCAAGAACAATCCCACTCCCACTCCAACTCCTCCCTCCAACGGCCATTTTACTACACCTTTTACTTGTTGTGGGAGGCCTGGGAAACCCCAATCTGGCCTATATCCACTATTAGATCCGTCCGGTGCTTATTACCAGCCGCCAGCACGGGTGGAAAAGCCTGCAGTCCCAGAGCACCCATCTGAAACTAATGTGATACCCCCTGCTCCAGTCCACGATGCTGAAGCACTCCCTCTGTTCCCCATGGGGGTCGCCCATAACCCTGGGGATATCCTCCTCAACTCCCCAGAATTTCAGGCCAGACTGCTCTCCCTCCGCCAACATACTGTTACTCAAGACGATACGGAGCCAGATGAGGGATGGGCTCAAGATACTCCAGCCCCCCCCCTTTACCCCATACGTCTCCTATGGCATCCTCCACCCCACATCCATTACCCATACTCCGGCCCTTGCTCCAAGCAACTGCTGAAAGAGCACCACCCCCCAGCCCCTCAGAAGTCTGGGACCCCTGCCGCTCCTGGAATCTAGTAGACCCATCAGGACGCCCTGTCACTCAGTCAATAGGCTATGGTGACATCCTTACACATCGGGTGGGGGCCATAGTCAACCCTGCAAACACCTGTATGAGACATGCTGGAGGATTGGCTAGTAAAATTGTCCTTGCTGCTGGTTCCACTCTGGCTGCAGAATGCCAGGCTCACTTAGCCGAAAACGGAGAGCTTTGAAAAGGCCATGGATTCCACAAAAGCAGGATCCCTTAGTACGTATGAATCCGGCCTAGAATACATGAAACAGTTAAAAGCCTGGGCTCAGGATCGCTTGTCAGATCAAGCTGGGTCTGTACAAGATGTTCAACAAGACCCTGATGAATCTGTGGAAAGATATGCTGCAAGACTCAGCATGCATTTTGAGGATCTCGGATACAGTCCTCACGTCAAGACGCAGTCCGCCCTGTTGGTTCAGGCCCTAGTAGATGGCCTACAAGACGCCCTCAGAGATGAGGTTCTGAGGGTACGCCCCGAGATCCGTTCTTCTTCTTTTAACGACGCGGTGGACATTGTCAAAGCTTTCCAAAAAGCCATGCTAAAAATGGAAAAGGATACTAAGCCAAAGAAGAAAGCCGCTCCTGCCATGGTATATCAAGCTCAAGAAAGCTACCCACCCCCTGGCAACCAACATGGAATCAAGTGGGTAATGGTTAAAGGTACAGGTGATGATACTCCTCCCACATATAGAAAACAAGACAGAAGAAATGACAGGGGGCCACCTAGAGACAAGAGACAATCTCGTGATTCTGAAGGACGCATACTGTGTTGGGAATGTGGTAGCCCTAATCACATTTTCAGAGACTGTCCAACCCGCAGACAGTACCATGACCGCTCGTTTCATGATGGTCCACGCAATCATGGACCTTCCCGTGAACCATCTCACCCACGCCGATGACGGCCCGGTCAACCAGTGTCCACTTTCCCGGCTACGCACCCCACGGCCGCCTGTGGGACTGTCACTTTACAGGTGGACCATCAACCATTGAAGTTCCTGGTGGACACTGGGGCGGCCACATCTGTCATTTCTTCCTCACAGTTCCCTCACTCTCTGTGGTCCAGCGGGCCAGAGGACGTTGGCCTCCTGCAGGTTCCCCCGGTCCAAGTACACCTCAAGCCTGGACACAGGTACCCACGGTTGCCACAATACCCCCTCAAGGCGGCACAAGAACAAAGCTTGGGTACCCAAATCGCTTCCCTCCTGGAGTCAGGAGTCCTTGTTAGATGTGTATCTCCATGCAATACACCCGTCTTTCCTGTAAAAAAGAAAACCGCACCGGGAGAGCCTCCAAGATACGGGTTGGTTCAGGATCTCAGAGCCGTCAATGCAGCTACCATTTTAGAAACTCCAGTGGTACCAAACCCAAACACCCTCTTGTCTCAGGTGCCTCCAACGGCCACCTTGTTTACGGTGTTAGATCTGGCCAACGCCTTCTTCAGTATACCCTTGCATGAAGATTCGTGGTTTCTTTTTGCCTTTACCTTTCAAGGAGCACAGCTTACATGGACCAGGACTCCACAAGGAGCCCAGAACTCTCCTAACCAATTCATTCATTCTATGAAGTCTATTCTGGAGCCATGGGTTCAAGAGAACCCTCAGGTCACTCTTCTACAATATGTGGATGATCTTTTACTCTGCGGCACTGAAGAAAATTTGCCAGAGATGTCAGCATCCCTTCTCTGGTTTCTTCACTCAGCTAACTGTAAAGTCTCGAAAGGCAAAGTCCAATGGTGTCTGCCCAAGGTCATTTTCCTCGGACATTGTATATCACAAGGTGCTAGACATCTGACTGAAGAAAGAAAACAAGCCATCATGGATATCACCTTCCCAACCACCTACTCCGCTATGCAGACTTTCCTTGGCCTCATCACTTACTGCAGGCAATGGATCCCGGATGCCTCAAAGCTTATGCAACCCCTGTATGACTGTCTTAAGGACGAAGGCTCCGTCTGGCTTCATGCTGAAGATCCACGTGTCTCTCACCAATGCAGACTATGTTTTGACAGCCTTAAACAGGCTGTTGTCTCTGCCCCGGCCTTGGGCTTACTAGACTATACTCAGCCATTTCACCTCTTTGTCTCTGAATCGGAAGGTCATGCCTCTGGAGTTCTAGCACAACGCTATGATCATAAGTATCGGCCTTTAGGCTACTACTCAGCCTGCCTGGACCCTGTCGCCCGAACTGCCCCCACGTGCCTTAAGGCGGTCCACGCTGCTCACATCCTCCTTGACAAGTCAGCTGATATCATCCTTGGACATGATCTAGTTATACAGGCTGGCCATGATCTCTCGGCTGTTCTGCAACAAACCTCTCCGAAACATCTAACCAACCAAAGACACCTGCGGCTGCAGTGTTCCCTATTGTTGCCCTCCAATATAACATTTACCAGACGTCTGACTATCAACCCTGCCACTTTGCTTCCACCTTCTAGGGGGGGAGATGAACAGGGTGAAGGTCCATTGGTGGAACCTCATGATTGTATAAAAATTTTGCAGGAAGAGACTTCTGCTCCAGAGAATATGGTGGCACATCCGCTCGCACACCCTGCCTTGCACCTATGGACTGATGGATCCCGTTTCGCAGACCCTCAAGGGAAGTTCCACACGGGATATGCTGTCACAACAGACCTAACAGTCCTCAAGGCTGAAGCTCTACCACCATACATGTCTGCACAAGAAGCTGAACTTGTAGCTCTCACAGAAGCCTGCCACCTGGCAGCTGGAACAACGACAAACATATATACCGATTCTAGGTATGGACATGGAATTTGCAATGATTTTGGACTCTTGTGGAAGTCTAGAGGATTCATCACAGCTGCAGGTACACCAGTGAAACATGCCTCATGGATTAAGGCCCTAATGAAGGCCCTGGAACTACCCATTCAGGTTGCTGTTATCAAGGTCAAGGCTCATGGAAGACTAGATTCCAGGGAAGCCAGGGGCAACCACCTAGCTGACCAAGCAGCCAAGACTGCGGCAGTGGAGAATGTGTCATCAAAGTGGCAGGAAAAGGAAGAAGAGATGGGGGAGACCCTGCAAACCGTAGCTGTGGCGCTCACTAGAGCAAGAGCCAAAGAACAGCCGGCGGAAGACCATACAAGTCCAGCGGAGACACGAGTGGAATCCAGGGGGGTCAGGATGCCTGAAGAAAAATTGTGTGAGGAACAAAGGAAGACCCCCACTGAAAAAGTCAAGCAATGGAAAGCGGCGGGAGCCATGCTGGCAGGTCGCAAAGATTTAAAGGTCGACTCAACTCTTTATCAAGTGGACGGAAAACCTTGCTTGCCCAGGCGCATGTACTCAGCCGTGGCAGCATGGGCTCACGGGCCTACACACAGAGGAAAGAATCAAGCCTTGGCATGTATCAAGAAACTGTACTTTGCACCCGGAATCTCTTCCACTGTGACTGCATACTCAAAATCTTGCTCTGTCTGCGCTACCTGCAACCCAACGTGTACGGCACGGGTCCCTCACCAAAACACCTGGCTAAACCAGACTACCCTTGGCAGAGAATACAAGTCGACCATATCCAAATGCCTAAAGCAGGAAAATATGAGTACGTTTTGGTAGCCGTGAATATGTTCTCAGCCTGGCCTACCCGGTTGTCAACATGACTGCTAAAGTCACAGCCAAGAAACTGATCACTGAAATTGCCTGCAGATTTGGAGTTCCCCAAGTCATAGAATCGGATCAAGGACCAGCTTTCACAGCAAATATCTACAAAGAACTTTGGAACATGTTGGGAACAGATTTGGGCCTCCACACTCCATACCATCCTGCCAGTTCAGGCAAAGTGGAAAGGATGAATTCCACACTCAAGAGCCAGCTCTTGAAAATGACCCAAGATCATCCCCTCCCCTGGCCCGACCTACTCCCTATAGTATTGTATCATATCAGACACACCCCACAAGCTAAACATAGGCTAACTCCCTATGAAATTTTGTTTGGGACCCCACCTAAAATAGGAGAAATTAGGCCCCAAGAGTTGTCTGAAACACATGATAGAGTAGTAAAATTTGTGATTGCTCTGTCTAAAGAATTGACTAACACCCGCTCTGCAGTATCTGCTTCTCTCCCAGAATCCACAGGTGATGCGGTACATGATTTCACCCCAGGCGACCTGGTGTACGTAAAGAAGTTTGTCCGGAGAGACTGTCTCCAACCCAGATTTGAGGGCCCCTACACTGTGATCCTGACTACTCCTACAGCTCTGAAGCTTGAGGGCAAGAGCACCTGGATTCACGCCTCCCACTGCAAGAGAGACAAAGCGAGCCTATAAAAGATGACTACCTTCTTCTATATCCTTTCCATATGCTTACTGTCTGTCCCAGGGTGGACAGCTACCACATTTTGGGTAGATACTCACTCAAAAATCCAGACGTATCGATTTGATTACTGTGACATAGTGAATTGCGCAGGAATGACATGGTACTGGTATGCAGGTTGGTTGGGAGGGCTCAAGGGATTCCTCCAACAAGCTTGTCTAGTAATGGGAGGTCTACTAGTATTGGGCCTGGTGGTCCTATGCTGCATAGTCCCCTCATACAGGAAAACTATAAACAATGCTGTTCCAACCTCCGGGACCTTTTTGAATCAAGAAACCACATCTCTGTTACATGATGATACCAGTAAGGAAGACATGGAGAAATACACTCCTTTGAACAAGCCTGACCAGACCCCCCATGACAGACTCCAATTGAGAGATCTAGTTTAGGGTCAGTTGGGAGAACTCCATGTGTTATTTAGGGTAAGGCTCAATTGTTTGGGGGCGTCCCATAAGGGGGCAGCTTCTAAGATAATTGGGTGAAGAAATCCACCTCCCCTCTCCCCCACACATGGACAGTCTCAGAGGCCCCGAAGCAAGGGAAAGCTTAGTGTTTAGGGGGGAATGTCAGGGTAAAAAAGAATATATATTTTCTCTACTTTTATACTTTTATACTTTTATACGCTTTGCTTATGTACTAACCACCATTTTGTGTCTTATAACAATAAGCTTTCCTTGCTATGTGTTACTTAGATCGAAACTTATGCTAAGATGGTGCCAGTATCAGCCAAGCACCTGTTTCAGAGAAATGAAACCGAAACATCAACTGACTGTTGTCTGCCCAGAGACTGAGTTAAGGAGACGTGGACCAATCAGGAGTGGCCGGATACTAGACATTTATGGCTTACCCCGCCCCGAACAATCCATTTATGGCTTACCCCACCCCGAACAACTCCTTTCCCCTCCCCATTACGTAGTGTATTTAGGTTTGTGCATGCGGAAATAAAGACGGAACATTGCTGAGATCGTGGCTTGCCAGTAGCCTCTGAGCATGCTCTGAGTTTGAACCAGCTTGTTGTCTGACTCATTCTTTGAATGGTTGACCCATGCTCATAGCCTTAATTTGGAGTGACTGGAGGACGAGTGGAATGTCGCTACGACCCCGACAAGTTCAAAACCTTAACCATGACATGCAAAGCCATCCACAACCTGTCTGATCCATATATCTGTGACCTAGTGTCCCGGTCCATACCAGCACGCAACTTCCGATCCTCACAAGATCTCCTTCTCTACTCCCGTCTTCTCTCCTCTTTCCACAATCGCATACAAGATTTTTCCTGTGCATCCCTTCTACTCTTGAACTGTGTACCGCAACATATCAGGCTCTCGCCTACTGTTGAAACCTTTAAAAGGAAGATGAAGACCCACCTCTTCCGCCAAGCCTACAACCTGCAGTAACCCTCGCTCCACCATACCGCTGCACGACCAGCTGTACCCTCACCTACTGTATCCTCACCAATCCCTTATAGACTGTTTATGCGCCCTGACGGGCAGGATCCTCTCTGCTCTTGTACCAGTCAGTGACTTCTTTACACATGTAAAGCGCAATGGAATAAATGGCGCTATAATAATGAATAATTATAATAATACTACTTGTACTCTGGGTTGATGGCACTTTCCTGGTGACTGCCCCTAAATTTATGTGTTTTGCCATCTTTTGGTCCCTTTTGAAGATGTTGTGTATACGTTTGGTTTTGGCACCCTTTGAATCAAATGGCGTTTGGCAATGTTCGGCGAATATTCGACAATTCCATTGGCGAATATTGCAAAAACGGCGATTGTAATATGAAGCGAATATTGAAATATTTGCTCGTCTCTAATCGGAAACACCCTTAAAAAAATTGTGTTGCATCATGGTCTTCCTGGTAATATAGTAGTAGAGGATGAGGAGAAGGAGGAGGGCGACATAAAATCAAACAATTCCTGAAGGGTATACCCATGTCTGGGTGTGAAGGGGTGCATGGGAATAGACCCCCAAAATAATAACCACTGGATTTGAGTTTATGTTTGATGCTATCATCGGGTGGTGTTGGGAAGTCTGGCCCAATTGAGCCCTTGTTCATTTTTTATAACAGTCAGCCTGTCAGCATTTTCAGTTGATAGGCGGACGCATCTTTCAGTTTTATCAGTTATAATGCCCCCGGCGGCACTAAAGACTATCTCTGACAAAACGCTAGTGGCCAGGACCTCCAAGGCGTAGAAAGACAGTTCATGTCACGTGTCCAGCTTGCATCGTCCAAAACTTTTCACTCCTTGTCAGAGTACCCCGTGTATCAGGGCCTGGGAGCTCAGAGGGTCTGGGAAAACTGTCCCAAACCTGTGACAGCGTTCTCCTGCCTCTGCCACAACTGGTTTGTGTCTTCCTCGTTTGTACTCCTTGGTTGTCCAATGAACTGTCTGACTGTGACCTCTGCCGCCAGTGTTGTCAGATGGGAATTTTTTTTTTTGTTATGATTTTTCAAATAGAGCCTGAACTTAATATCTCCCAAAATGAACTCCTTCGGTTTCCTCCCTCAACTAACCTACCTATACCTGACTTTGCAATTTCCTTTAGGTGCTGCCACCATAACTCCCACTCGGCATGCCTGCTATCTTGGAGTCATATTTGACACGCAACTTTCCTTTATTCAACTTGGCTGATATCATCTGCACCTTAAAAACTTCTCCAGAAGTCGACCTTTTCTCACCTTTGATACTGCAAAAACTCTTGCTGTCACTCTTATTCACTAGTGCAACTCTCTTCTAATCGGTCTCCCTCTAAACAAACTGTCTCCTCTCCAATCCCTTCTGAATGCAGCAGCCAGGGTCGTACTTCTATCAAGCCGCTTCACCGATGTCTACCCTGTGCCAGTCATTTCACGGATTAGGTTAAACAATCACTACAGAATACAATACAACTCATCTCTCTCACTCAGTCACCAAGCTGTCCACAGGTCTGCACCAGCCTATATCTCTAAGACAGACATGCTCCTTAATCAAAACCTCACACCTCCGTCTCCAAGAATTTTCTCATGCTGTGCCAGTTTTCTGTAATGCCCAAAATGCGTACCATGCGATGGTCACAGTAAAGGCAGGGGAACATAAAGTCGGCCTTGTGTGCCAGACTGCCAACAGCCAAGACTTCCCTGTTCTCACCAAGAGTGGTACTGTCTATGCTCTCTTCCTCCTCCTCCTCCTCATTATCACCCAATCCGCACTGAGATGAGGCTGGGCTGGGTAGCATCACCATGTACAGTTCCTTGCTCCACCAGCAATGCCTCCTCTTTAATTGTGAGCAGCGAGCGTTTCAGTATACAGAGAAGCAAGATGGTGATGCTAATTATGGCATCATCCCCCCTCACCATCTTGGTGGAGTCCTGAAAGTTTTTTCATTCCAAAAAAAATCCAAATATCTGCAACGTTGATTTCCAACGAGTAGTCACATTACACACCCGTGGGTGAGCTAGAAGCTGCAAACACTGCTGAAGCCCTTCCAAGGAGGCGTAAGCTGTAGCTGACTTTCTTAAATGGGCACACACGTGGCGTACTTTCACAAGCAGCTCTGGCAGATCCGTGTAGATTTTGAGAAACTGCAGAAGCACTAAGTTGAACACATGGGCCAGGCATGGTACATGTGTGAGCTTGCCTAGCCTCAGAGCTGACACCAGGTTCTCTAATACAGCTTTCAACAACTCTGTAACGGTGTGCGGTATGACGCCTAAGCATACAGTCCTGCTTAATGTTATTGCCACACACGAAGTTTAAGTAAATAATCTGGAATATGTCCTGAAAAAATGAATCAAGTGATGGAGAGGCTGAAGAGGGGGAGGAGGAGTTGGTGCAGGAGCTGTAGAATGTAGGGGTAACCCTGATTGACCCAGGGCCTGCAATCCTCTGAGTTGGGAGGATGTGTTCCATCCCAAGGTCCCACTGGGTCCCGGCTTCCACAATATTAACCCAGTGGAATGCGTCAGTTAGATGAACCGTCCCTGGCCACATTCACTTGTCCACGTGTTTGTGTTTAGGTGGTCCTTCTCACCTAAGTGCACTGGGGAGGGCAAGGTTAATGTTCTGGGACTTGCGCTTGTGGAAGGTGGAGACGATACCGGGAGAAATAGTGGCGGCTGGGAACCGAATATGGACACCCGGCCGCCACCATGAGAGCCTCCACGAGACTAAAATACAACATTTCAAGTGCAAGCAGCTGTCCAGAAATGTGTCAGTTTAGTATTGCGGCCTGTGGGTGAGTGGCTGCCTGCATACTTGAGCTTGCATTCCAAGTAACAGAAACCTAAACAGATGGTGGCCTCTATCATCATCATGACCTAACCTTGGCACTATGAACTCTCCTGAAGGAAAAGCCAGGGCCCACCGGAGGATTCTCTGGTGGGCTCGTCCAACCCTGCCGAGAAGCAGCCCTCGCTAAGAAAAGTGTGTGGGAAGATTCCTGGACACTCTATGGCTGCTTTTTTACTGAGGGGGAAACCCACGCAAACACGGGGAGAACATAATTCTTGCAGATGTTGTTCTTGGTGGGATTTGAACCCTGTACCCCAGCGCTGCAAGGCTTCAGTGCTAATCACTGAGCCTCTCTGCTCTCCCATGGATATTTAACATGCTGGAAAAACTTGCACCTGCTGACACTCAATATCTTCAGCTCCTTTGTGAGAAACTAATGTATTTGGGCCGCCACTCAGTCTACCAAATACAATTCCTGAGAAGGAAATTGTGGATGGCTTCGCTTCTGGTACTGGTGCCAATACCAAACCACTGGAAATATTCCAGTCTAGTTGGAGCCAAGATGATTCCCACAGAAAAGTACCAGCAGCAAGCAAAGGAAATGGTGGCTTCTATTATAATCATGACCTAACCTTGGTACTATGATGGAGAAGCCAGGGCCCACCGGAAAGTTCTCTGGTGGGCCTGTTCAACCCTGCCGAGAAGCAGCCATGGCTAAAAAAATTGTGTGTGGGAAGGTTCCCGGACACTCTATGGTTGTTGTTTTACTGTGGACTGGCTCCATACCGTCCCTGGTCACATTCACCTGTCCAGGTGCTTGTGGTTAGGCTGTCCTTCCCAGTAAGTGCAAAGGGGAGGGCACGGGTAATTTTCTGGGACCCGCACTTGTGGAAGGCGGAGATGATATCGGGAGAAATAGTGGCGGCTGGGGACCGAGTATGGACACCCGGCCGCCGCCGCCATGAGGTTGTGGAAAGCTTCTGCCTCCATGAGCCTAAAAGTCAACATTTCAAGTGCAAGCAGTCCAGATAAGTGGCAGTTCAGTATTGTGGCATGTGGCTGGCTGCATACTTGCGCTTGCATTCCAAGAACTGTGGTAGGGACAACTGAACGCTGCAAAGGGACAAGGACATGGATGGTGATAGTTGCAAGTCTGCAATTACAGGTGAGGCAGGAGGCTCCTTCGCATGTGCCATGGACAGGGGATTGGCGTGCACGCATATGTAGCGCCCCGAGGGTTCAGTCGCTACAGAGGTATTGCATCTCACCCAGAGGTGCGATGTCTCACTTCCAGGTAAGGATGGAGTGTGGCTCAGGACTCTAACACCCACATGCACTACACCACATTTCCGGGGGACAGGGCGACAATGCTCCCGGGTGTGAGCACAACTGCCCCTGTCCCTGGCTGGAGTGGGGGGAGGGAACACCTAGGAAGGGGTTAACCCGGTAGTGTGTGGGTGGGGAGAGTAGATCCCGGGTGCACTGTATAGAGGAGTATATATGGTGGGCACCATCGTAGAGTCAGAGTAGAGAAAGTGGGAGAGAGCAGAGAGAGAAGGAGGCTGGGAGCAGGGGCTCTGCATGGGCTCTGCTCCACAGGCAGGCCAAGTCTTAAGGCCTGGGCCTGGAGGAGAAAGAAGGAAAGGAGAGGAACGGAGGAGGCTCCAGGAGTGGAGTGAAGGGACCCCAGGGGTGCGGACCGGCCAGCCGCCACCGCACGCCCGCTGCTACCAGAGTAGGGGGGTCAGGCCAAGAAAGGGAACCGGATCCCTCATCTAGTGGAGGAGAGCAACTACCCTCAGCTAGTAACCGGAGGCCGTGGCATTGTACGTGCACGGCCCCTCACTACACCCGTTAGGAAGGCACCATATAGGACCCAGGGAAACGGAACATACGTTTGCCCGCCAAGGCCCGAGGCAGCTGGACAGAAACGTGGTCAATTGTGGGGTACAACAGGCCAGAGAAAGGACACATGAAGGGGGTCCTGAAAAGCATTCCAAAGGTACCTGGGAGTTGGCCGAACCCCTCACCTGGTGAACACAGCACGACGTGGGCAGCCATTACCTGCAGAAGTGGCTTGGCGTGTAAAACTGTTAGTAAAGACCCTGGACTTCATCACTGGACTCTGAGTCATTACTGTTGCTCCCGCGCACCATCGCCCCCACCATCTGCACTCACTGCCCTGAGGCTATACTCCTCACGTGGGGAGTTATACTACCCTCTGCTGCGCACACAACATCAGCCTCAGCGGTCTGCCCCGCAGCGGCGGTTCTCAGTGACCGCAATCCACGGGTGGCGTAGTCGGACATTTAAACATTACAAAAACCAAAGAAACAGATCCGCCACTGGTTTGACCACCCTGAGCCACGGGACCAGGTCGCCACCACGGAAACTACAACCCCCAGCATTACACAGAGACCCGGCTCCGGGTATTCCTCTACACACACGGCCCAGGGGGTGCGTCACATAACAGCGGAAGAGGCAGTGGTGTCACCCGCAGACACTGTTTCTGGACCTTGGTGTTCGGCCCAGCTAGTCAGGTGCTTTGCTGTCATGTGCCTGAGCATGCTGGTGGTGGTCAGGCTGGTAGTTTTGGTGCTCTTGCTGATGCTGGCCTGGCAGATGTTGCAAATGGCCTTTTTGGGGTTATCTAAACAGTCTTGAAAAAAGAACCAGACTCGGGAAGACCTAACAGCTGTACTGGCAACTTCCGTCGTGTTGGTGTTCCGGGGAGCGGTTGCCCGCCTTGTGTCTGTGGCCACCAAACTGCTTGTTCCTGCCTGTTGTGTTGCTACGCATCCCTCCCCCTGTGTGCTGCTGTCCTCACTCTACATGTCTCATTGCCAGGTTGGGTTAGTGACTTCAAGGTCCACTGCTTAGTTTTCCACTTCCTCACCCTGGTCCTCCTCCTGACTTTCTGTCCATTGTGTCTCATCATTATCCATCTCTTGTGACAGTATTTGCACTTTCCTACCGTCACCTTCGGGTGACCATGGCTCCTGAAATCGCTACATTTGATTTTCTGTTGCCCTGCTCGAAGCTGGCCGGTCGAGAGGCCCAAATTTGTCAATGGAAAAGTGAAAGCTCCTGGGGTAACCCTGGACTCTAATCTCTCCTTCAAACCACATATCCATGCTCTTTTCACTTCCAAGTGGACCAAGCGTGAGGCCAGAATCTATAAATTGAAAGATGAACAAAACATCTCTTCGAAGTGTCCAAGTGTGGGATCAGTTGTCTCAGGGCACTCGGAATGGTGGGAGGAAGGAGTATCAGAGTGAGGAAGATGCTGATTGCAAGTAAAAAAAAATCTCCCGGATCCGCACATTCAACAATGAATCTACAAAGACACTAGTGCACGCGCTCATCATCTCCCTTCTCAACGACTGCAACCTCCTGCTCTGTGGTCTCCCTTCTAATACTCTCGCATTCTTCCAATCTATCCTAAACTCTGTTGCCCGACTAATCCACCTTTCCCCTTGCTATTCCCTGGCCTCTCCTCTCTATCAATTCCTTCACTGACTCCCCATTACCCAGAGACTCCATTTCAAAACCCTAACCTTGAAATGCAAAGCTACCCACAACCTGTCTCCTCCATACATCTGTGACCTAGTCTCCCGTTACTTATCTGCACACAACCTCCGATCCTCACAAGATCTCCTTCTCTACTCCCCTCTTATCTCCTCTTCCCACAATCGCATACAAGATTTCTTCTGTGCATCCCCCCTTCTCTGGAACTTTCTACCCCACCATTTCTGACTCTCACCTACTGTTGAAACCTTTACAAGGAAGCTGAAGACCCACCTCTTTCGACATGCGTATAACCTGCAGTAACCTTCGCTCCACCATACCGCTGCAAGACCAGCTCTATCTTACCTACTGTATCCACACCTATGACTTGTAGGCTGAGCCCTCACGGGCAGGGTCCTCTCCTTTCCTCTACTGTATCAGTCGCTGTCACATTTTTGTTCAAGATTATTGTAATTGTTTTTGCGATGTATACCCCTTTTTCACATGTAAAGTGCCATGGAATAAATAGTGATAAAGTAATAATAATAATGTGATCCAGACTCACATCTACTGAGACTGGACCATGTGGAACACAGGGTGGTGGCAAAGTGACTGGAAGCATTATCTGCTATCCAACCAACAACCTTTTCACACTGCTCTGGCTTCAATAGTGGTGTTCTGCGGCCCCCTAGATATTGGGACAGGAGGTAGTTCAACTTGACGTGGGTGTTTGTTGTGCTCCCTCAGCACGCACAGTTTCATCTTGCCCGCGGCCTCTGCGTGCACTATCACCATCACCATAACGTCCACTTCCCCGTCCCTTCACACACACCTTGCCCATTTTAAATGGAGTTTAAGATTTGTCATGTTGCCAAAAATATCTGTATTATTACCGCAGTAATATAGGATCACGTCTGATGAGATGACCACAGTGTTAGGCAGTGCCCTGGGAGTCAGAGATGCTTCCAGCCCCAGGGGTCTTCCCCATGCTGTTCCTATGTCACACACCACATGGCCAGGTTTAGGTTGTAAAATGTTAAAATGACATTTCCCGGTGAAATGCATTTGTCTTGGTTGAAACCAATGCAAAAGTGCAAAAGCGCATCAAAAACACTATGTCTGAACTGTAAGGCAGCGGTGTTCACACCATGCAGTAACTGAGGCAGTCACCCAAGCAAGTCCAACATAAACAGCTTTATTCAGCAACTCACGGGTAAACAGAAAAGTCCTCCGGTTCGTAGCCGGGTTAACATGAGTCTTAAACAACACTTGCATGGGCAACGGCCTTGCCGGGCCGCTCAGAGCTTGATGGGTGCAGAGCCTTCCCAGGCGTGGGTTCAGCTACTCACAGGCCCGCCAAACTTCCCTACTATGCTTCTATCAGGTACTAACACTGAACAACACTAATCCTTAGTGCAGGGTTTTTAAAGGACCTGTGGCAAGAGTCACTGGAAAACCCGGGTTGGAGGGAGGAGGCCGCCCCACTGCCTTCCTGTAGCCTCCCCCAAAGAAATGAAGGCCCTGCCGGGTTTTACTATTCTGCCTTAGCCAGATAGACTGACCAGGTCAATGCTCACCTTCATTCCTGCATTGCAGCCGCAGGTGAGTTTGTGACTGCAATGCACTCCAATGGATTTAATAGGTCTCTGTACACATTCTGGAGGATATAATAACGTCCCTCGTATACCATCCCAGTCACTGCCTCACAGAACATAGCCCAAGGTGTGGAGGAGCATTTTTGTTTTTGGTTATTTATTTTGCCTTATATACAAGTCATTACCCTGGAAAGGATGTTCCTTAACATATTTCCCATGAAAATCCATTTTGGTTTAGTTTTTGTATGTTTTATTGTGGGTCTGTAAAAGTGGCGTAATACCTCTGACAATGTTGTTGACAGCAATGACCTGGGAGTCAGAAGTGCTTCCAGGTGTCTTCCCCATACTGTTCCAATGTCATTTGAGCACTGTTCCCATTGATTTGGCCAATTGGGGGGGGGGGCACCAGAAAAATGCTCGAGTTTCCCATAGACTTACATTGGGCTCGTTACTCGGACCGAGCACTCGAGCATTCTAATTTGCTTGACTCAAACAACGAGTACCCGAGCATTTTAGTGCTCACTCATCACTAATCTTCACATTTCATGATGCCTTGCACACAGTCAAGGCACCCTGTTCCAGAGGCAGCAGAGCAACCCCTAAATATATTTGAACCCAAACCATATTTGACTGTAAGCACTGTGTGATCTTATTTGTAAGCCTCATTCCACTTACAGTAAACAGTTGAATGATGTGTGTTACCAAAAAGATCTATCTTGGTCTCATCTGTCCCCAAAACACCTGCTGGCCCTCTAAAAATAGTGAAGACTGCCTGCTGGAACTCTCTAAATTGTGAGGGCCGCCTGCTGGACATCCAAGTTTCAAACTTTACAGAATATATACAAAAAAGAAAATTTAACCACCTCAGATGGATACGTTATATTGCAGTAGCAATGTTTGGCTATGCAAAACATAGTCAGCTGATGACCCTCTAACAATAGTGAGGACCGACTGCTGGCCCTTTAACAATTTTAAGGGCCGCCTGATGACCCTGTAAAAATAGGCTTGGTGACTTTGAGTTCCTCTTTCATGAATGAAACAGAATGTGTCTGATCATGTCTCTCACACCACATGGCCAGATAAGGTAGTAAAATGTTAAAATTACATTTACTGGTGAATGTATTTTTCACTGTTGAAAGCAATGCAAAAGTGTAAAAACGCATTAAAAACACAACGTGTGAATATAGCCCAGGGTGTGGAGGAGCATTTTTCGTTATTTATTTTGCCTTATATACACAAGTCATTATCCTGGAAATAATTTTTCTTAAGATTTTTTCCAGGAAAATCCATTTTAGCTTCGTTTTTGTATGTTTATTCTCAGTCCGTAAAAGTGGCGTAATACTCTGACAACATTGTGCACAGCAGTGAGCTGGGATTCAGAGATGCTTCCAGGGTTCTTCCCCATGCTGTTCCTATGTCATTTCAGCACTGTTTCCATCAATTTGACCAATTTTTAGGCCCCCTCCAGACTTCTGGGCTGCCGGAAAAATGCTCGAGTTTCCCATTGACTTACATTGTACTCATTACTTGAGTCGAGCACCCAAGCATTACGATTTCCTTGACCCAAGTAACGAGTACCCGAGCATTTTAGTTCTCGCTCATCACTAGTCATTATGTCTCACACAGGAGTAAACTGCCTGTTCTGGACTACTCCTGTGTGAGATGTAATGAGCCCATGTTCTGATCTCACTACAGAGCAATTACAAGTTGCCCTTGGTACAAGAGACATAAATGTGATTGCTGACATATTTCCATACAGGCAGTGTGGGGGAGCGGTAGTACAACAAAACTGACAGAAGGGTTTGTAATAACTAAGAAACAAAGTAGCACTCTGTAACGCTAAGTATACGAACATGAAATATATGAAATATGAGTAGTATTACTGCTGTAGAAAATAGAAATAAATGAGAAATCTTAGCGCATAAATTGGCCAATTCATGTGTACCTGGTAGCCGCGATAAGGTGTTTCTCAAAATGCCAGGACCCTTTGACTGAGCACTCCGCCTCTATGCCACAAGCGATTTTAATTACAACAGGATCTTATTATCCCACACATAAGCAGACGGATGTCTCTTGGAGAGGTATTTACATTGATAGGGTCCTGGTATTTTGAGGAACGCCTTATCGTGGCTGCCAGGTACACATGAATTGGCTAATTTATGCGCTAAGATTTCTCATTTATTTCTATTTTCTACAGCAGTAATGCTACTCATATTTCATATATTTCATGTTCGCATACTTAGCGTTACAGATTGCTACTTTGTTTGTTAGTTGTATATGAATATGGCTGCTCCTAGTAAGCACCTATTCAAACCGATTTCTTGTTTTGGAAATGCTGGTCAGTTTTTTCTGTTTCTATGCATAAGCTGTGACTGAGCACTCTGCCTCTATGCCACGGGTGATTTTAATTACAGCAGGATCTTATTATCCCACACATAAGCAGACGGATGTATCTTGGAGAGGTATTCACATTGATAGGGTCCTGGTATTTTCAGAAACGCCTCATCACCACTACCAGGTACACATGAATTGGCCAATTTATGCGCTAAGATTTCTCATTTAATTCTATTTTCTACAGCAGTAATGCTACTCATATTTCATATATTTCATGTTCGCATACTTAGTGTTACAGAGTGCTACTTTGTTTGTTAGTTGTATATGGAGATGGCTGCTCCTAGTAAGCACTTTTTCAAACCTATTTCTTGTTTTGGAAGTGCCTTTCAGTTTTTCTGTTTCTTAGAAGGGTTTGTAATGTGATACAGCTAAACTCAGCTGTGCTGCCCATCCCCTCACAGGAACATTATCTGAAAGTTGTTAGTCATCTGTGCTTTCTAATCTGGGGTGAAAGACTTCTCCCTGTAGGATGCTGACCAGTTATAAGCCAGCAGCAGCACAGACACAGCAGAAAAATAACAATTAGAGCAGCTTTGAAAGTGCTTAAACCTTAGGCTTGGTAGGCCCTTTTTTTTGCCCGGTTTAAATTTGTCATTACTTATGTCCCGGATCTAAGAATCTCAAAGCTAATGCGTTGTCCCGTAGCATTGTTCCATAGGTAAAAAAATGAAAATACATCAAAATTATTTGTGAGGGGGATGGTGGTTGGTGCTCTGGGGGTAGATCTCAGACAGCGCATTCAGGATGCTCAGGACAGTGCGCCGGAAGGTTTACCTATAAACTAACTTTATATACCACCTTCGTTACGTGTAGATCTTCTTAATGAAGTGCATGATTCCATTTTAGATGGGCATCCAGGTACTTCTGCCACTTGGAGATTTCTTTATAGGTCCTTTTGGTGGCAGAATGCTTGTAGCGATATTGATGAGTATTTCCGTAAATGCAGAGTCTGTGGCAGAGCTAAAATCTCACATCAAGCTCCACTGGGTTATCTCTAGCCCAACGATGTTCCGTCACAGCAATGGACCCACTTGTACATGGACTTTGTCACTGATTTGCCTAACTCTAGCTGTGATAGTCATGTAGGTGGTGGTGGACCATTTCAGCAAAATGGTTATTTGGTCCCACTTCAAAAGTTGCCAACTAAAATCTTAGTAACTTTGTTCATTTCTCATATCATTAAATTGCATGGTGTTCCCAAAACATTATTTCTGATAGAGGGGCTCAATTTCTGGCTAGCTTTTGATATATAGTATTTTCTCCAGATTGGGTATTAAGCGGTCTTTTTCATCAGGTTATTATCCTCAGTCTAATGAGCAAACAGAAAGGATGAACCAAGTAGAGCAGTATTTAAGATGTTTTGTTTCCTCTAAACAGGAAGAGTAGGTGGAGTTTCTGCCCCTTGCCGATTTTGGTCTAAATAACCATACCGACTCCCAGGACCTCGCCTTTTTTTTTTGCTGAGGAAGTTTTCCTTGGGAACTTTACAGGGTTTCAGCCCTACGTGCCAGATGCCAGAGGAGGAGAGATTTTCATCCTGACTCCTGTCAGGCTCCGATCTTTAGGGTGGGGGATTTTGTGTGGTTGTCCTCAAAAAAAATCTATGCTTAAAAGTCATGTCTAAGAAGTTTGCACCTAAATTTGTAGGTCCTTATAAAATTATTGCAATTTAAAATCCTGTGATGGTTAGATTGCAACTTCCTGTTGCCTGGATGATCAAGAAGTCTTTCCATTCTATTCCTTTCTTGTGTCCAGTGTGTTGCCGCCTCCCCTCTGATTCCTCAGAAGGTACGAAATACCCCTCAATATCTTTTTAGGGACCCAGGTCTGAGGCAGTGTTTTTGAGTTGTGCAGGTCTTTCTAATCTGTACAGAGACCAGTTGGGTGTGGATGTGGTGTCTCCCTGTCTCCCTTTTCCCATTACCCATGAGTGAGTGTGTGTTGCATTCATAACATTATAGCCAGCCCTTACTGTATTCTGGGGCATCAGCATTTTCTTTGCCTCTTGTTGTCCTCTGTTCAGGCATTTTTCTCAGCTCTTGGCCTCATTTATGACGACCCTGACAAAGTCATTGCGGCTGAATCCAAGATCTGTAAGCTGCTTCAAGGAGGCTGTAGAGCTGAGGACTACTGCTCAAAATTTAAATGCTGGGCAGTAGAGACTTCCTCGAACGGCTCCGCTCTTCAGAGTCAGTTCTGCTATGAACTTTTGGATCAGATTAAGGACATGCTGGTCTACAGTATTTGTCCGCAGTCCTTGGAGGAAGCTATTAGTGATAAGCGAGTATGTTTTCTTAACCCTTTCAGTGAGTATGCTCGGGCGAGCACCGAGTATTTACAGCTGCTCGGTGATATGTTTGAATCGCTCCCGTGTGCATGATTTGCGACTGTTTGACAGCTTTAATACATGTGAGGAATGTCTGTTGAGATCTTTGGCTTCTCTGGTGACTCACCTTCCAGAATTCATTCATGACTTCTGTGATGCCAAATTGTGTGATTGCTATTATCTCTGCGACACAGAGCAATACTAAAAGAAAAATAAAGTTTTATTCCGTCCACAATTTCATTGTGTCTAGTTCAACATGTAAAATTTGGCGAGAGGTCCTCTTTAGTAGTTTTTTATTTTTGTAGTGAAGTCACATACAATGTATTGAGGAAGCGGAAATCACGGCAAGAGCATGCATAATGATTTGATTATCTGTGTCTATGAGATACCTTCTTTTTTTTGTTGTATAAAACCTGAAGAAAACATAACAAATTTTTTACAACCTGTTGTATTTTACTATACGAATACACCTACCACTATATCCATTGCATATGGGGCGTCCATTTATTCCCTGGAACTTTCACTTATTACTATCCTACCACTTATTGGCAGCTTTCTGCTTATGCAGAGTGTACACAGAAAGCTTTCTATCAATGGTGTGGGCGGGGTTACACAGAGCTCAGAATCCAGAGAACTGGTAGATCTGCAGCCATAAAACAATGATTTTATCAAAACTTCAGCAAAGTAAGTGATAACTCTGCAGGAGTTAAGGGAGAGAGGGAGGGTTAGAGATGTTCTCGCTGGTAACATGGATAAATCCATTGCTGTGATTAGAAACTAGTGGGTGCCGTACCTCCTGTTGATTGCAGCTGACAGAGAAAAACTAGGGTAATTTTCGGCACAACCAACTGGATAAAAAAATCTAAGTTTATTGAATCAAGTTAAAAGTCCATTAACCCCTTCACCCCCAAGCCTGTTTTCACTGTCATGACAAGGCCAAATTTTACAATTTTCTGACCAGTGTCACTTTATGAAGTAATTACTCTGGAACGCTTCAACGGATCCCCCTGATTCTGAGATTGTTTTTTCGTGACATATTCTACTTCATGATAGTGGTAAATTTGTTTGATCTGACTTGCGTTCATTTGTGAAAAAAAATTGAAATTTGATAAAAAGTTTGAAAATTTAGCAATTTTCTAAATTTTAATTTTTATGCCCTTAAATCAGAGAGATATGTCACACAAACTAGTTCATGAATAACATTTCCCACATGTCTACTTTACATCAGGACAATTTTTGAAACATCATTTT
Source organism: Phyllobates terribilis (assembly GCF_046119375.1). NCBI lineage: Eukaryota > Metazoa > Chordata > Amphibia > Anura > Dendrobatidae > Phyllobates > Phyllobates terribilis. The sequence goes on from NW_027362782.1 coordinate 10,793,430, forward strand.
TTTTTGTTAGGAAGTTATAAGGGTTATAAATTGACCATTGATTTCCAATTTTTCCATCAAAATTTACAAAAACATATTTTTAGGGACCACATCACATTTGAAGTCACTTTGAAGGGCCTTTATGACAGAAAATACCAAAAGTGACACCATTCTAAAAAGTGCACCTCTCAAGGTACTCAAAACCACATTCAAAAAGTTTAAAGTTTATTAACTCTTCAGGTGCTTCATAGGAATTAATGGAACGTGGAAGAAAAAAAAAAACATTTAACTTTTTTTCACAAAATTTTAACTTAGACCCATTTTTTTACTTTTAGGCTATGTGCGCACATTCAGGATTTGCTTGCAGAAATTTCTGCAGGTCTTCTACATCTCTTGGCAGGAAAAATGTTGCAGAAAAAACTTGTGTTTTCCCCTCACCCATGACAGCACACCTTGAGAGAGGGATCCGCCCCACCAAGGACAGGAAACCGTCTGAAATAAAAGGGCGGTACCTCTCCCTCGCTTCAGTTGGTTTCCTGTTCTTGATGGGAACCTGTCTGAAGAAAGGTGTCCTACTTACCTGGGCCTGTTCCGGTGTGGAAGAGCGGGCACCAGCCTGTGCACCGGGTTCCAGAAGCGCTGTCCGCGGTTCCCTGGAGCCGTGTCCGAGCGGGCGCAGGCGGTGAGGAGGGCTCCGGCTCCCCGCAGACCGCTGGGCTGTCCTCTCCCTGCTGCAGGCTCCTGGCTGGTCGCACGCCGGGAGCAGGGTCTTCCGGGTGTGACGCGCCTGACGAGGCGTGCCCGATGACGTCGGAGGGCGGCACCCGGATCCAAGATGGCGGCGCCCTGTAAGCGCTTTTTTCAAACATTGGCCGGAGGGGGGAGGACACAAGAACCGGAGGAGGTCCGGATGTGCCCTATTTAAGGTGGAGGGGTTGTCCTGGTCAAACGCTGCCTATACTCTTGTGCTGTAGCAGCTATGGCAGACCAGGACAGCCAGGAGCAGCAGCAGCTGACCCCTCCATCTCATCAATGCCAGCGGAAGAAGCAGTCAGACACCTCGCACACGGACGGCCGCTCCAGCAACCGCAGCGGCAGCAGGAAAAGTAAGGTGTCGGACGCTTCAGGGCCATCCAGAAAGGATTCATGTTATGTCCCGCCACAGCCTCCAAATCCGGTACCCTTTTGTGACTTCAGGGGTGAGTGATCTTCGTGAATGTCACTTAGTAGTAATGGAAATTTATTATGTGCTTCATTCCTTAGGAACCTAAGAAGAGTAGCACCAAAAAGAAGCACAGGGGTTGCGCCTTATGCCAGGCCCCCCTTTCCATAGATTGCCCGAAACAGATTTGTGCTATCTGTATTAACCAAACCATAACGGAGAGCACCCCGGATTTTGCTTATAATTTGAGGTCCGTAATCCGTTCAGAGGTTCAGGATTCCATGAAAATCTTACTAAGGGGGAAAAAGAGAACCCATAAAGACTATGATTTATCCTCCCAGTCAGAAGATCTTTGCCTCAGTGATTCAGCATCCTCCTCTTCATCAGACAGTGGTAGGCCCTGTTTCCCTATTGAGGATACTGACAAGTTGGTCAGAGCTGTCAGATCTACCATGGGGTTGAGGGAGGAAAAGGCAGCCAGGTCCCTGGAAGACATTATGTTCGCAGGCCTGGAGGAAAAAAAGAGACACTCATTTTCAGTGAATCCTAAAATTCAGAACCTTATAGACCGGGAATGGAGGAAGCCGGAGAAATCAGGAGTGTTGCCCTCATCCTCTAAAAGGAGGTACCCCTTCGAAGATAGTGTCTCTGGGTCCTGGGACAAAATTCCTAAAGTTGACAGGTCTGTCGCCCGATCATCCAAAAGATCGTCCCTACCCCTGGAAGATTCGGGCTGTCTAAAGGATGCTCTGGATAAGAAGGCAGATTCCTTCCTGCGTCACACATGGGAAGCAGCGGCAGGGGGCCTGAAGCCAGCTGTAGCAGGCACTTGTGTCTCTAGGTCACTTATGGTGTGGCTTCAGCAATTAGGAGACCAGCTCAAGGATAAAAAGATATCCAGAGATAAAATCCTCTCCAATCTGCCTTTTCTACAAGCAGCATCCGCTTTTCTGGCCGACTCCTCAGCGGATTCAGTTAAACTCGCTGCCAGGTCTGCAAATTTGTCTAATGCTGCCAGACGAGCCCTGTGGCTCAAGGGTTGCCCAGGAGACCTAAAATCTAAACATAAGCTATGTTCCCTTCCTTGTGATGGTAAATGTAACATCCCTGGTGGCGTGCTTGCATAGTGCACCACCTCCCACTATGCAAGACCGCAATCTTACCTGTCTGTCCAGCCTGCTAATCTTGCTCCAGTTCATGCTGTGTGCATGGCTCTTGACTGTCTGCTTAGGGCGGCGGCCCGGTTACTTCCTGATTCTTATAGCTGCTGTGGGCGCACCCCTAATGCGTCTGCAGCCTATTGCTCTGAGTCTCTGTATATTTAAACCCCCTCCACCCAGTAGGAGGTGCCTGAGCAACACTAACATTCAGTGTGCTCCTTGACTCTGAAGTTGCCAGGTCCAGTTCTGCTTCTTGTCTGTTTCCGCCATCTCTGGGGGCTGCATACCCAGACCTGTTATCTGTGTCTTCTTGTCTGTTTCCGCCATCTCTGGGGGCTGCATACCCAGACATGTTCTTGTATCTCTTTGCAGTAGCAGTTCCTGTCTGAACTGTATCCTAGCCTGTTACCTGTTTGTCTCTATGTCCGTACCTTCCCTTTTCCTGCAGTATCTGAACCTGGACCTAACTCCAAATCGTTGTCTCTGTACTTCTGTTTGTGAGTTTTGTGTCCACTCGCTACTTCATAGGAAGTACCTTGTGTGTATCTGGTTCTGCTTGTCCCTTTTCCCTTCCTCCGTATCTTCCTGTATTTTCCAGTCTGTTCCATACGAACAGAGCCCTGTCCTCTCTGCCTTGTCCACCGCACCTGCGGTTTCTCTCCACTCTGTCTTGCACACCGCTCCGGTGGTTTCTCTCTGCTCTGACTTGCCCACCGCTCCGGCGGTTTCCCTCTGCTCTGCCTTACCCACCGCTCCGGCGGTTTCTCTCTGCTCTGACTTGCCCACCGCTCCGACGGTTTCCCTCTGCTCTGCCTTACCCACCGCTCCGGCGGTTTCTCTCTGCTCTGACTTGCCCACCGCTCCGGCGGTTTCTCTCTGCTCTGCCTTACCCACCGCTCCGGCGGCTTCTCTCTGCTCTGATATTGCCCACCGCTCCGGCGGCTTCTCTCTGCTCTGCCTTGCTCACCGCACCGGCGGTTTCTCTCTGTTCTGACTTGCCCACTGCTCCGCCAGCTTCTCTCTGCTCTGCCTTGCCCACCGCTCCGGCGGCTTCTCTCTGCTCTGCCATGCTCACCGCACCAGCGGTTTCTCTCTGCTCTGACTTGACCACCGCTCCGGCGGCTTCTCTCTGCTCTGCCTTGCCCACCGCTTCGGCGGCTTCTCTCTGTTCTGCCTTGCCCACCGCTCTGGCGGTTCCGCTCTGCTCTGCCTTGTCCACCGCACCTGCGGTTGCTCTCTGCTCTGCCTTGTCCACCGCTCCGGCGGTTCCGCTCTGTTCTGCCTTGCCCACCGCACCTGCGCTTTTCGCTCCGCTCTGCTTGCTCACCGCACCAGCAGTTCCTCTCTGCTCTGCCTTGTCCTCCGCTCCGGCGGTTTCGCTTTACTCTGCTTGTCTACCGCATCTGTGGCTCTGTACCTGTCTACCAGTTTGTACTGGACCCTATCCAGCCTGCGCTCCAACCTGCTAGTACCTCCCGGTCTGCACTCCAGGCGTGCTTGCCAGTATCTCCCTGTCTGCATACCAGCCATGCTTGCCAGTGCCCACCTGTCTGCATACCAGCCGTGCTTGCCAGTGCCCACCTGTCTGCATACCAGACATACTTGCCAGTACCCACCTGTCTGCATACCAGCCATACTTGCCAATACCCACCTGCCTGTATGCCAGTCTAACCTGCCTGTTCCTGCATTCCCCGGTGTGGGTCAACAACTGTGACCGGGGTCTGACCTGGAGTCGCACCTGGTCCCTTTGCTTGGTTCCTCCTTGGTCCACAGAGTCGACTAGCCACCGTGCGACCTTGGTAGGATCGGGTTGATACTTAGTTACGCCCCTCCAAGCACTCCTCGGTTCATGGTACAGTGGGATCACTAATCACGCTCATGCCAGTCAGTCCGGGCGCGAGCGTAACAGTTTGCTCAGGCCATGGTTCCCGTTGAGCCCCACGGCCTTTCGCTCTCAGAGACATTTTGAATCCTTGTCTGGCGAATACGTGCACCAAGAAAACATTTTTTCTCAAGCTATGGCCCAGGCGATTTATGCACCAGCCCAAATTCATCTATCAGCACTCGTTCTTGCGGATCCACCACAGTACCATGGGGATCCAAAACGAAGCCGTGCATTTGTGGAGCAATGCATGCTGCATTTCAAGTTCTATGCTCACTATTTTCCTACTGATCGGGTTAAAGTAGCATTCATGATGTCCTACCTAGCGGGTGATGCTTTGAAATGGATCACCCCCCTATAGGAAGCATGGGATCCTATTGTTATGATCTGCTACAAGCACTAAGGAAAGATAGGAGATCTGTCCCTACAATAGAACTAAGCTGGATCCATACGATGTAACGGGGAACCTGATCCTGCGATCAGACCCGCTAAAGTCCTCGGCTAGTCTGAACGAAGACCTATAGATGTGAGGAAGGGATCCCTACAAGAACTAGGGACTGGGAGAAAGATGGACACCTCCTAGCAGAAATTGTAGCAGTAAAAAGACAAACAAACAACATAGAACATAGAGGTCCGAAGACCTAGCAAAACTGACTGAGAAAGGTTACAAAGCACCTGGCTAGCTAAGAGTAGAAATTACAATGAAGTCCAGCATGGCCAGGAGGTCAGAGCAGGATTAAATAGGCAAAAAAGGTCATGTGACCAGCAAGATAGAAAAAACCTAACAGGAGAGTTCTAACAGTACCCCCTCTTCTATGAGGATCCTCCGGATCCCCTAGGCCCAGGCTTATCAGGAAACCTCTTGTGAAATGCTCTGACAAGTCTGGAAGCAGAAACATCATCCGCCCTCACCCATGAGTTATCGTCGGGACCGAAACCCTTCCAAGCGATGAGATACTGTAAACTCCCTCTATACCGTCTAGAACCCAGAATGCTGGAAACTTCATATTCCCCGTCCTCCACCACCGGAGGAACAGTGGCAATGGCGTCTCTATTAGATACGTCAGCTTTTTTCAATAGAGAAACATGAAACACCAGATTAATCTTCCAGGAGGTGGGAACCTCCAATCTAACAGTAGATTGGTTAACTACCTGAAGCACCTTAAAGGGCCCTACAATCTTGGGACCCAATTTTTTAGAAGGAATCCTCAACCGCAGATTCTTAGAGGACAACCAAACCATGTCGCCAATAGCAAACAAAACCTCTTGCCGTTTCCTATCAAAGTACCGCTTAGATTTTTTGTTAGCCTCCTGAAGATTACCACGCACATCCGTCCAAGCTCTCTCCAAATCACCGGAAAAACTCTCCTCCTCAGGCACAGCCGATACCAATTTGGAGAATGACCCAAAAGATGGATGTCTCCCAGAACAACAAAAAAAAGGCGAACACCCAGCAGAAGAGGATGTATGGTTGTTAAGAGCAAATTCAGCAAGTGGCAGAAACTCAGACCACCCCTCTTGATTGTCTGCCACAAAACAATGCAAGAACTGCTCAACATCCTGGTTCTTCCTTTCTGTCTGGCCATTAGACTCAGGATGATATCCAGATGAAAATGACAAGTGAACTCCCAACCTGTCACAAAAGGCACGCCAAAAACGAGCCACGAACTGAGGTCCCCTATCAGAAACAATGTCAGTAGAAACGCCATGGAGTCTGACAATTTCCTTGACAAAGGCCTTAGCGAGTGTCTTAGCGCAGGGCAATTTGATGAAGGGAACCAAGTGACACATCTTGCTAAAACAGTCCACGACCACCCAGATGACCGTGAAACCCTCAGAGGGGGGAAGGTCAGTAATAAAGTCCATAGCCAGATGTGCCCAAGGTGCACTATGAACCTCCAGAGGGCAAAGCAACCCCGCAGCAGGAGTATGTGAAGACTTAGATCTAGCACACACAGTACATTGACGCACCCACTTAATGACTTCCTTCTGTCATCCAGGCCACCAAAAACTGCGACCCACAAGTCTCTTGGTCTCAGAATTTCCTGGATAACCTGCCTACCGAGACTCATGACACTCAACAAACAAATCTCCCCTAAAGATCCTAGGCACAAACAACCTCCCATGGGGAGTGTTAGATGGGGCATTCTCCTGTGCTTTAAGAATCTCATCTTCCAAAACGGAGTCCAATGCAGCAATCACAACACCTTCTTGTAAAATGCTCTCCTCCTCCTCAGCACCGACCATGGGGGGAAAGCTGAGACAAAGCATCAGCTTTAACATTCTTGGTACCCGGGATGTAAGTAACGGAAAAATTAAACCGCGAGAAAAAAAGTGCCCACCTAGCCTGACGGGCATTCAAGCGCTTGGCAGCATCAAGATAGATCAGATTTTTATGATCAGTGAAAACCTGAATGGGAAATTCAGCACCCTCCAAGAGATGACGCCAGTGTTCAAATGCGAGTTTAATAGCCAGCAATTCCCGATTACCAATATCGTAATTAAGTTCAGTCTCAGAAAATTTTTTTGAAAAAAAGGCACAAGGATGTTCTCCATCCTTGTTTTCCTGAGACAACACCGCACCAACCTCCACAGAAGAAGCATCAACTTCAACCAAAAACGGCTTAGTCACATCAGGCTGCATAACGACGGGGGCAGAGCTGAACCTCTCCTTTAGAAACACAAAAGCTTCAATGGCCTCAGTAGTCCACTGAACCGTATTAGCATCTTTCCTGGTGAGATCAGTGGTTTAACAATAATAGAAAATTTTTTTATTGAATTTTCTGTAATAATTGCCGAAACCCAAAAACCTCTGTATCGATTTCAAACCAATAGGCCTAGGCCATTCCTGCACAGCTTGAACTTTCACCAGGTCCATCTCAAAGCCCTCGCTGGAGGTAATGTAGCCCAAAAAACTAATTCTCTGTACAGCGAACTCACATTTCTCTAGCTTAGCAAAAAGCGAATTGTCAATTAATAACTGTAATACCTCACGTACGCTCCGCCAATGAGACTCCAGATCCGGCGAATAAATCAAAATGACATCCAAATACACAACCACGTTTTTCCCGATCAAAGGTCTAAGGATGTCATTAATAAGATTCTGAAAAAATGTTGGTGCATTGGTAAGACCAAAAGGCATAACCAGATTCTCAAAATGACCCACAGGAGTGTTAAAAGCAGTCTTCCATTCATCACCCTCCTTCATGTGCAACAAATTGTATGCCCCCTGGAGATCAATTTTAGAGAACCACTTGGCCCCCACTAACTGGTTAAACAAATCAGTAATCAATGGCAGTGGGTAGGGATTGCGTACAGTAATTTTATTAATCTCACGAAAGTCCAGACAAGGACGTAAACCGCCATCTTTTTTTTTTACAAAAAAAAATCCAACAACCATAGGAGACTTGGAAGGCCTAATGTGACCGGCGGCCAAGCTTGTCTGTATGTATTCCTCCAAAGCCTTTCTCTCAGGAATAGTAAGATTAAATAAACGACTTTTAGGAAGAGTCGCTCCAGGGACAAATTCAATGGTACAATCATAGTCTCTATGGGGAGGAAAAATTTGTGACTCCTCCTCAGAAAAAACTCTCCAAAAATCCTGAATAGGTACAGGTAATTCCCCTTTTTCCACCGCAGCAATACGTCCGTTACAACACTTGTCATAACACTTAGGGCTCCAGGACTTAATTTCATTGGTAGACCAATCCAGTACAGGATTGTGCAATTTTAACCAGGGTATCCCCAAAACTACTGGAGAAGGCAAATTATTTAATACCACCAAATCCAAATTCTCTTGGTGAATACCATTAATAGTGAGGGTAAATTCATAAACCTTGTAAGTAACACATTTCAAGGGAGAGCCATCGACAGAAACCACGGCAATAGGGGATGACAAAGGTTTGGGTTTTAATTTAAGTTTTTCCAAGAATCCCCCATCAATCACATTCAGAGTAGAACCACAATCCACAAATACCCGAAATTCAATTAATTCTTACTGAGCTGCAGTAGTAGCAGAAAGAAATACACTGTAACATACCTGGCGGCGTCCTTGCATAGTGGTCCATCTCCCACTGTGCAAGAGCGCGCACTTGATCTCCAATCCAGAATGTCTCTCTGGCTTCCCTACATGCTGTCACCTGGTATTTAAACCAGCTGCTCCAATTAACCCATGCCTGAGCACTGTGTTTCATTCAGTGTGTGCTTTCACTCTGAAGGTGCCAGGTCCCGTTCTGTGTTCTCTTGTCTGCCTATACTGGAGGCTGTATTTCCAGGCCTGTCTGAACACGCTCCTAGCCTGTTCCTCCCGCCTTCTAGGGGCCGATTACCTAGACCCGCTCCTGTATCTTGTCTGTCCTGTCTGAACACGCTCCTAGCCTGTTCCTCCCGCCTTCTAGGCGCCGATTACCTAGACCCGCTCCTGTATCTTGTCTGTCCTGTCTGAACACGCTCCTTGCCTGTTCGTTCCGCCTCTCTGGGGGCCGTATTCCCAGACCCGCTCCTGTATCCCGCTGCAGTGTCGGTTTCCTCCGTACACTCAGTTCCAGTCTGAACTCTCTCCTATCTTTTACCTGTTTTTTCTGTATGTCCGTTCCTTTCCTTTTTCTGCAGAGTCTGAACTCGTACCTAACTCCTGCTTGTTGTCTCTGTACTCCCGTTTGTGAGTTTGTGGTCCACTCGCTACTTCACTGCAAGTACCCTGTGGGTATCTGGCTCTGCCTTTCCCTTCCTGTCTGTTCCGTGTGAACTGAGCCCTGTCCCCCCTGCTCTGCCTTGCTCACCGCTCTGGCGGTTCTAGCCTGCTCTGCCTTGCTCACTGCTCGGCAGCCTTGCTCCGCTCTGACCCTTTTGCTCGCTGCTCCGGCAGCCTTGCTCCGCTCTGACTCCTTGCTCACTGCTCCGGCAGTCTCGCTCAGCTCTGACCCTTTGCTCACCGCTCCAGGCGGTCTCGTCCTGCTCTGCTCTTGCTCACCGCTCCAGGCGGCCTCGTTCTGCTCTGCTCTTGCTCACCGCTTCTGGCGGTCTCGTCCTGCTCTGCTCTTGCTCACCGCTCCTGGCGGTCTCGTCCTGCTCTGCTCTTGCTCACCGCTCCAGGCGGTCTCGTCCTGCTCTGCTCTTGCTCACCGCTCCAGGCGGTCTCGTCCTGCTCTGCTCTTGCTCACCGCTCCAGGCGGCCTCGTCCTGCTCTGCTCTTGCTCACCGCTCCAGGCGGTCTCGTCCTGCTCTGCTCTTGCTCACCGCTCCAGGCGGTCTCGTCCTGCTCTGCTCTTGCTCACCGCTCCAGGCAGCCTCGTCCTGCTCTGCTCTTGCTCACCGCTTCTGGCGGTCTTGTCCTGCTCTGCTCTTGCTCACCGCTCCTGGAGGTCTCATCCTGCTCTGCTCTTGCTCACCGCTCCAGGCGGTCTCGTCCTGCTCTGCTCTTGCTCACCACTCCAGGCGGTCTCGTCCTGCTCTGCTCTTGCTCACCGCTCCAGGCGGTCTCGTCCTGCTCTGCTCTTGCTCACCGCTCCAGGCGGTCTCGTCCTGCTCTGCTCTTGCTCACCGCTCCAGGCGGCCTCGTCCTGCTCTGCTCTTGCTCACCGCTCCAGGCGGTCTCGTCCTGCTCTGCTCTTGCTCACCGCTCCAGGCGGTCTCGTCCTGCTCTGCTCTTACTCACCGCTCCAGGCGGTCTCGTCCTGCTCTGCTCTTGCTCACCACTCCAGGCGGTCTCGTCCTGCTCTGCTCTCGCTCACCGCTCCGGGCGGTCTCGTCCTGCTCTGCTCTCGCTCACCGCTCTGGGCGGTCTCGTCCTGCTCTGCTCTCGCTCACCGCTCCGGGCGGCCTCACTCTGCTGTATTTGTCCGCCACATCTGTGGTTCTGTTCCAGAGTCCCAGTGTGTACTGGGTCCTATCCTGCCTGTGTTCCTACCTGCTAGTGCCTTCCTGTCTGCACTCTAGCCGTGCTTGCCTGTACCCCCCTGCCTGCATACCCGCCTGCCTGCATACCAGTCGTGCCTGCCTATTCCCACCAGTCTGTGTGCCAGCCTAACCAGTCTGTTCCTGTATTCCCCTGTGTGCGTCAACAGCCGTGTCCGGGGTCTGTCCTGGAGTAGCACCTGGTCCCTCTGCTCGGTTCCTCCTTGGTGCACTGGCGTCGTATGCCGTCGTGTGACCCAGGTCGGATCGGGTGAATACCTAGTTACGCCCCTCCAGGCATTCACTCTCCGGCACGGTCCAGTGGAATCACACGCACACGCCGCTCAGCCCGGGCGTGTGCATTACATACACCCTTAGTGATTAAACAGGCTATACGGGCGTAACTGACCTTTTTTTTTTTCTTTGTTCATACGAAGCACACAGTTCTTAATGAAATGGTCAGATTCGCCGCAATAAAAGCACAAACCTTCAGAAAACCTGCGGTCTTTTTCCTGAGAGCGGGGTGACATCGCCCCAATCTCCATCAGCTCTCCAATGTCAGTACAGACCCTCTCAAGACTCGGAGCTGACATGGCAGAGGATTTACTCTCAATAACCCTTGCATGCAGTCTCCTGTCCACCCGTATAGCTAATTGCATTGCCTCCTGCAAGTTTCCAGGTGTAGGATAAGCAATCAGCAGATCCTTAACCCTTTCACCTAGCCCAGCAAGAAACAAACTTTTCAAAGCTGAATCGTTCCACCCCACCTGAGCAGACCACCGACTGAAGTGAGTACAATAAATTTCCACATTACCTGATCCCTGCCTCAAACGTCTCAATTTAGTCTCAGCTGATGAGACGCGATCAGGATCATCATACAACAACCCCAAAGCAGAAAAAAAACTATCCACTGATCTAAAGCACGGATCACTAGGTTGGAGAGAAAAGGCCCATCCCTGAGGTTCTTTGCGCAAAAGTGACATTATAAACCCTATGCGCTGTGATTCATCACCAGAGGATCTGGGTCTCAAACGAAAATACAACAAACAAGCATTTCTAAAGGAAAAAAAATCTTGTTCACCAAAAAATAAATCAGACAATCGTACCTTTGGCTCCACAAAATGCACTCCAGAACAGCTACTCACGTGTTGTTGGAGCTCGGCCACCTCCAGAGAGAGTCCCTGCAGGCGTTGAGCCAAATCCTGAACCGACACCATGATGGAAACTGGAAGTCTTTCCTTAGAGATATTTTTGGGCTGGACTTACTGTTATGATCTGCTACAAGCACTAAGGAAAGACAGGAGATCTGTCCCTACAATAGAACTAAGCTGGATCCATACGATGTAACGGGGAACCTGATCCTGCGATCAGACCCGCTACAGTCCTCGGCTAGTCTGAACCAAGACCTATAGATGTGAGGAAGGGATCCCTACAAGAACTAGGGACTGGGAGAAAGATGGACACCTCCTAGCAGAAATTGTAGCAGTAAAAAGACAAACAAACAACATAGAACATAGAGGTCCGAAGACCTAGCAAAACTGACTGAGAAAGGTTACAAAGCACCTGGCTAGCTAAGAGTAGAAATTACAATGAAGTCCAGCATGGCCAGGAGGGCGGAGCAGGATTAAATAGGCAAAAAAGGTCATGTGACCAGCAAGATAGAAAAAACCTAACAGGAGAGTTCTAACACCTATCATCTTTGACCTGCAGGCCTTCCTGGTGGCCTTTCTAATGGTCTTCAATGACCCTAATCCTGAAGCCTCTGCTAAAGCTTCCCTTCCCAATATCCCGGAGCAGCCCCGATGGGTAATGTGTGTAGGTAGCCTACCAGTCCTCCAGCCCGAAGAGACTGCTGCCCACCCAGAATCCACACAGGATGACTATGCTCCACAGAATACTTCTCTTCCCAACCTCAAGAGGCAGTCCAGTCGTGCAAGGCGTAGAGGTAAACCGTCACGCCAGGTTCTGTCCTCCCAAAGACCTCCTGTTCCCCAGCCTGTAGAGGCAGCTTTCCGCACAGAATCCATGAAGGATGACTATGTTCGTCAGGCAAAGCAGAAGCAAGTACTCAGTCACAAAATCGGATTGCGGTCCCACTGCGGTGGTTTGGGACCCCCTGACGGTCTTTGTCCAGTGAAGGTTGGAGAATCCCAAGACATTAGGCCTGTAGGAGAGGCTGCCCTTGGAGTTAGTGTTTCCTCTCCACAGATGACCATGACTGTCTCCGTGGCAAGTGAAGGCCTCGGATTAACCGGAAGTTTCGGGCTTAAAGCCTTGAAGAGTCGGTGTCTAATTCCCGTCCAACAACTCCAGAAGCCGGTTTGGGCATTGTCAGCAGAAGGATGAGCCCTACTCAGAAACAGTCAAAATATGTCTGTACAAATTAAGCTCCAGATTGAAGCATTACATATGAAGAAGTTCACATTCCAGGTGCTGACTGGCTTACCCACAGGTCGTCCAGAGCCGAGAGATCTAGTGCCCGCTCAGGTCTGGAGATCCTGCATGGTGTATCCTGGGGGACTGCTAAGGTACAAGGGGTGTCCAGTCCCCACATCTTCAGGACAGTCAGCAGTTTCTTCTTCTTCTTCACCAGATCTGCTAGTCGCTGACTCGTTGTGCTCTGAAGTCTCCGAAGGAAGAGAAGCGGAGGCGATGTCCCCACACAGTCTCGACGATTGTACCAATGATCTGGCTTCAGGTACCATCCCGCCTTACAGACAAGTCATCTCTGAAACCAGTCTGAAGATGGTCCTAAAGCAAGGACCCTCCATCTCTAATAAATCTGGTCCTACGTCCATCAAGGCGGTTTTTACCCCCGAGTCTCTGCACCCCTCCAACCAGGCGGAGGACCTCCAGTTGTCTCCTGAATTCTCCGGGGTGCTACCTGATAACAAAGGGAGAGAGACTTTCCTACACCCTGTACCTGGTGCTTCGCCCACTTCATCCAGTAAGCTTGGCAAAGTGTACATCGAAGCAGTGATTACCCCTGAGTCTCGGCACCTCTCCAACCAGGCGGAGGACCTCCAGTTTTCTCCTGAATTCCCCGGGGTGCTACCTGTTAAACGGAGAGAGACTTTCCTATACCCGGTACCTGGTACGCCGCCCACTTCATCCAGTAAGCTTGGCAAAGTGAATGTCAAGGCGGTGGTTACCTCTGAGTCTCTGCACCCCTCCAACCAGGCGGAGTACCTCCAGTTGTCTCCTGAATCCACCAGGGTGCTACCTGATAACAAACGGAGAGAGACTTTCCTGTGTGCTGTTCCTGGCACTTCACCCACTTCATCTTTGCTGAGGATGGCTTGATAGGAGGAAGCATCCTAGTCACCAAGATGATGAGATCAGTTTTGTTTCCTCTAATGGACAGAAGAGGTAATCCTCTTGAAGAGAAGGATTGGCCTCCAAATTCTCTGCAGAAGACCCTTGCAGGCTTGAAAAAGAGGGGGCATAAAGGGGGGGGTACTGTAACATCCCTGGTGGCGTGCTTGATTAGTGCACCACCTCCCACTATGCAAGACCGCAATCTTACCTGTCTGTCCAGCCTGCTAATCTTGCTCCAGTTCATGCTGTGTGCATGGCTCTTGACTGTCTGCTTAGGGCGGCGGCCCGGTTACTTCCTGATTCTTATAGCTGCTGTGGGCGCACCCCTAATGCGTCTCCAGCCTATTGCTGTGAGTCTCTGGATATTTAAACCCCCTCCACCCAGTAGGAGGTGCCTGAGCAACACTAACATTCAGTGTGCTCCTTGACTCTGAAGTTGCCAGGTCCAGTTCTGCTTCTTGTCTGTTTCCGCCATCTCTGGGGGCTGCATACCCAGACCTGTTATCTGTGTCTTCTTGTCTGTTTCCGCCATCTCTGGGGGCTGCATACTCAGGCCTGTTCTTGCATCTCTTTGCAGTAGCAGTTCCTGTCTGAACTGTATCCTAGCCTGTTACCTGTTTGTCTCTATGTCCGTACCTTCCCTTTTCCTGCAGTATCTGAACCTGCACCTAACTCCAACTCGTTGTCTCTGTACTTCTGTTTGTGAGTTTTGTGTCCACTCGCTACTTCATAGGAAGTACCTTGTGTGTATCTGGTTTTGCTTGTCCCTTTTCCCTTCCTCTGTATCTTCCTGTATTTTCCAGTCTGTTCCATGTGAACAGAGCCCTGTCCTCTCTGCCGTGTCCACTGCACCTGCGGTCTCGCTCCGCTCTGTCTTGCCCACCGCTCCGGCGGCTTCTCTCTGCTCTGCCTTACCCACCGCTCCGGCGGCTTCTCTCTGCTCTGACTTGCCCACCGCTCCATCGGCTTCTCTCTGCTCTGCCTTGCCCACCGCTCCGGCGGCTTCTCTCTGCTCTGCCTTGCTCACCGCACCGGCGGTTTCTCTTTGCTCTGCCTTGCTCACCGCTCCGGCGGCTTCTCTCTGCTCTGCCTTGTCCACCGCTCCGGCGGCTTCTCTCTGCTCTGCCTTGTCCACCGCTCCAGCGGTTTCTCTCTGCTCTGCCTTGCCCACCGCTCCGGCGGTTCCGCTCTGCTCTGCCTTGTCCACCGCACCTGCCGTTGCACTCTGCTCTGCCTTGTCCACCGCTCCGGCGGTTCTGCTCTGCTCTGCCTTGCCCACCGCACCTGCTTTTTTCGCTCCGCTCTGCTTGCTCACCGCACCAGCAGTACCTCTCTGCTCTGCCTTGTCCTCCGCTCCGGCGGTTTCGCTTTACTCTGCTTGTCTACCGCATCTGCGGCTCTGTACCTGTCTCCCAGTCTGTACTGGACCCTATCCAGCCTGCGCTCCAACCTGCTAGTACCTCCCGGTCTGCACTCCAGCCGTGCTTGCCAGTATCTCCCTATCTGCATACCAGCCGTGCTTGCCAGTGCCCGCCTGTCTGCATACCAGCCATGCTTGCCAGTGCCCACCTGTCTGCATACCAGCCGTACTTGCCAGTACCCACCTGTCTGCATACCTGCCTGTATGCCAGTCTAACCTGCCTGTTCCTGCATTCCCCGGTGTGGGTCAACAACTGTGACCGGGGTCTGACCTGGAGTCGCACCTGGTCCCTCTGCTCGGTTCCTCCTTGGTCCATGGAGTCGACTAAGCCGCCGTGCGACCTAGGTCAGATCTAGTTGATACTTAGTTATGCCCCCTCCAGGCACTCGTCGGTTCATGGTACAGTGGGATCACTAATCACGCTCGCGCCAGTCAGTCCGGGCACAAGCGTAACAGTAAACTCTTGTTTGGCCAAAAACTGGACGAGCTTTTGGAGACGGCTGGCGACAGAAAGAGAGGTTTCCCAGGGTTCACGGGGGACACAAAAAGGTCCTATTTTCGGAGGAAGAGATTTAACCGGGGTCGCCCTCCGGGAGAAAGAAAAAGATGGGAGCCCAGATCTAAAAAGGACTCTGGTTACATGT
Source organism: Phyllobates terribilis (assembly GCF_046119375.1). Taxonomy (NCBI): domain Eukaryota; kingdom Metazoa; phylum Chordata; class Amphibia; order Anura; family Dendrobatidae; genus Phyllobates; species Phyllobates terribilis. The sequence goes on from NW_027362782.1 coordinate 10,808,890, forward strand.
TTGGAGCACCATCCTCCAGTACCAAAAAATCTCCCCAATGACACGAGGCTAGAGGTCGGGGGGAAGGCTTTCCCATTTTATCCCAGCTTGGGAAACCATCACTTCAAATCCCTGGTTGTTGAGTATCATAAAGAACGGCCTAAAGATACGCTTCAGTCAGGTCCCTCACCGAACCTTCATGATCACCTCCAGGAGGAAGTCCAGGGAGGAGCAGATGGCCCTAGAATCGGAAGTGTTAGACTTAGTCAACAAGCAGGTCCTTCACGAAGTTCCAGATTCACAATGGGGATGGGGATTTTATTCCCCCCTGTTCGTGATAAAAAAAAACAAATGGGTCCTTAAGGACCATTATCAACCTCAAAAGTCTAAATCAGCTGATAAAGAACCAGACTTTCAAGATGGAATCAGTGAACTTTGCAGTAAAACTCCTACACCACAATTGTTTCATGGCAGTTATCGACCTAAAAGATGCCTACTATCACGTCCCAATCCATCCGGACTACCGGAAGTACCTAAGGGTAGCCCTGTTCATCCAAGGGGAATTGAGACATTTCCAATTTACTGCCCCTCCTTTTGGACTCTCGATAGCACCGAGAGTGTTTACAAAGGTTATAGCGGAGGTGACAGATTTTCTCAGAATCAAAAATGTGGTGATTGTTCCCTATCTGGACGACTTTCTGATAATAGTCAAGCCAAAGAGAAAGGTTCTGTGAACCGAAATGTTGCCTTTTGGGTTCATTAAAGTCCATTTTTTCTAAAGAATTTTTGGAGTGCTGCCTTTTGATATACTTTCTATTGATATGCAACAGTTCGGACAGACTGTTTGGAGGCCTGGCACCCACTAGTGAGTAATAATTAAATGGTGCTGTCTTTAATATATATATACTTTTTATATATATATATATTGTAGGTGTTGGTTATGTTTCTAACCTTTACTGGAGGTCTTCTCAATGCTCTGTAATCCAACGAAAGTGAGGGAGAGGTACCGCCCTTTTATTTCAGACGGTTTCCTGTCCTTGGTAGGGCGGATCCTTCTCTCAAGGTGTGCTATCATGGGTTCAGGAAAAACCGGCTACCGGTAAGTAACCTTGGTGTTTTACCACGATTTTGATGCATTTTTTAAATTCTTTTTTTTTATGCATATTTGTACTTTAATGAATGCTTTTTGGAGCTACTGTAAATAAAGATATTTGAAAAAAAAAATGCGGGACATTACTTTAACCCTTGGATTACCGTCAGACCTGGGGTGAGTATATTGGTTAATTTAAATGATTTAAGAATATGTCTGTTGTATTTCAAATAAAGTGTTTTACTCTGTGTGTGTGTGTTTATTTAACTCTTTACTTTAATTAGGTTTTGTACTAAAAGGGTCTGATTGACACCTTGTCATCACCAAACAAAAGGGCTAGGTGTCAACTAATCCCATATACCCAATCTCATTAGCATTTCCATTCATGTAATTTCTGGGGCAGCTAGGAGCTGCTATTTTTAGCCTAGGAAGGTGCCATTAGGCAAACATGTTCCCTGGCTGTTAATAACAGCTCACAGCTGTTTGGTTAGCTGCTACGTCCCCACGACAAGCAACAAGCAGCGCTTTAAACATAGCATCCAAAATGCTGTGTTCTAATGCCACACTTTTGTTGTCAATACATGTGGATCCACCGCATATAATGACATTTCAATCGGTCAAAATTTGCAGCTGAGACTAGCGTGTCCGCTACAGAAATTGACATGCTGCGGGTGAGTTTGGGTACGTGCCCACGATCAGGAGCCACTGCGGGTTTGAAGCTGCGTGTTTATGCAGCATCAAACCCCCAGAGTCCAGATGTTACAGCATAGTGGATGGGATTTCTAGGCTGCGGATCAGACGTGGACACTGACATGCGGCGTGTCTTTCAGGACTGCAGCATGTTAAATTCTCTTGTGGAGTCGCTAGTCTCTGCAACAGAAATTTGACCACTAGAATGTATCGAATGCGATAAATCCGCATGGTTCAGTGAACACATGTGGATTTACCTGCGTTCAATAGAACACAGCGTATTGGACACAGCAAAAGTATGCGGTGTCCAAAGCGCTGCTAAATCCGGATTGTGGACACATAGCCTAAAAATTTTTTTTAAAAAAATGGCATGGGCTCCCGCTCCAGAGGGAAAGCCGGCCGCTCCGCTGGGAGCTGATATTAGTACAGGGGAAGGGGCCATTAGCTAAAAATGTTCCCTGGCTATTAATAACAGCCCACAGCTGTTTGCTTAGCTTTTACTGAATAGATTACAGGGGGACCCCAGAAAAAATTGATGTAGGGTCCCCCTATAAAATCTAAAAAGCAAAGGCTAAACAGACAGCTGCAGGTTGATATTAATAGCCAGGGAAGGGGCCATGGATCCTGGCCCCCTCCACAGCTAATAATATCATCCCTCAGCAGTCCCAGAAATGGCTCATCCATAAGATGCACCAAATCTGGCCCTTAGACTCCGCTCTTCCCACTGCCGTGTAGCGGTGGCGAGTGGGGTAATAAGGTTGGGGTTCATGTCAGCCTTATATTAGAAGCTGACATGAACCCCAGGTTAGTAATGGAGAGGTGGCTATAAGATGCCCCCATTACTAACCCCATAGTAAAGTTTTTGATGGCTTTTCAATAAAAACACAGCCAGAATAAAGTCTTTTATTGAAATAAAATTACACATGGTTTTGATAATTTATTTATTATTCAGCTAATCCCCGAATCCCTTGTCTCCTGAAAAAAAAAAAAAGAACATATTCCTCACCTGTCTGCCGTCATGACTTAATCCAGATTGTCCCACAGCAATCCTGGTAACTGCAACAGCAGCCACATCAATCACTGATGTGACTGCTGTAGAAGACCGCACTATACACTTATTGGAGAGTAAAATCACTCCTGTCAATGTACATGGCTGCAGGCTGAGGTCACGTGAGTTCATCAGCTGATCAGCCCCGGTTACCTTATACTGCATCAGTGGTACGTGGGAACATTCGTGAGAATATTCCCAGGCAGCACAGGTGCCGTAAAGTGAAGTCCCGGAGCTCTCGGCTGATCTCCAGTAGTGTTGAGCCACCCCCGTAGTGTTCGAGTTCGGTTCGGTTCATCCAACACCCGTGTGTTCGCCGAACTGTTCGTCGAACTGTTCGTCGAACACCTTCGAACACCGTTAAAACCAATGGCAGGCAAACAAAAACACATAGAAACACATAGAAAACACCTTCAAAGGTGTCCAAAAGCTGACAAACTGCTCAGAAGACATAACTAACACATGGAAAAGTGAAAAGTACATATAGTCATGCGAAAAGAAAAGAGGTGAAGGAGTAAAAGGAGGGGGAGACACAGATATAGGCATGTCATGCACTTCTAAAATCCAAAAAGTGAGAAGCTGACACGGCCAGTCCGTTCCTGCCCGTGCCACCTCCGTGTCACCGGGTTTGTGCCAGAGCCGCGGTGGACCCTGACGACCAGCCCCCCTCTCCCAATACTGGTGCCTGTCCGCTGGTGGGTCGAGCCCCCCCGCGGTGGGGGGGAGTAACATCTGCAGAAGAAAGACCATCTTCCAGCCAAACTAAGATGTCGACTTCTTTTCGTGGACAATGTGATACGATCCCTTTCTTTCGGACACGCCCATCGCTACAAATTCCAGATGAGGCACAAAAACAGCAGGTGCTTCAGCGGATATCAAGTGCTCCTTCAAGTGGGCTCTCCTCCACCTCAATTTCAACATCACAAATACTCCAGTCCTCAGAGGTGTCACTCCAATCGCACTTGCTTTCTCACAGCTCCCAAGTCTCCAGCTGCCCGTCTTAGTATGGGGTAACACAGATGGTTGAGTCTGCAGAGCTGTTTACTCATACTATAGCCTGGGAAACGGAGGTCTGCTCCAGAGCTTCTGTTAATCCAGACGAGGAAATGATCTGCACTGATGCCCAGAATCTTTATAAGTCGGATCCAGGACCAGATGAAGAAGGTTCTGAGCATAATGTAAACCCTCGTTCCCAAACTGTAACTCCTGTTGGTGGAGACAATGATGAAGACGATGATGAGGCTCAAATACCTGATTGGAGCGACAACTTGACTTTTCGGTCAGGGCAGGAAGAGGTTGGCTTTGAGGACGACGGGTGTGATAACACACAGGGTGATGATGACGAGGTTGGAGTTCCCACTTACTGTCAACCCACAGTCAGCCAGTCGATAAGGTCAGCGGAGGAGGTGGAGGAGGATGTGACTAGCCCAGGGGATGGGGATGACTCATTACCCGGGCCTTTGCCTGACCTTGCGGATGTCGCGGTGGTCGGCTCCCTGGCCCGTACCCTGGAGTCACTCTTTAAAAGGGTGGATAATTGTTAATTTTGTAAGAGTTCGTGACGCCACCTGTGGTATCTGATGAGAAGCACCAGCGCTGCAGCAGTCCATTGAGACCCGTGATAAGGCAGCTCGATGGTATAGCTCCCCACAGGTGGAGCTAGGTCTCAGGGCAGCGTATGCAGGGGGAATGCAGGACAGGCGAGACCCAGCTGGGTCAGAGCAAGAACGGGAACGGACACGGTAGTCACTTCAGTACCTTTTACTGAAGGAAATTCAGGCACATCCCGGAGCACTGTAGGGTGAAGGGTGCATATCAGGATCCTCCCCAATGAGCGGGTGTAGGGCCTCCTGTTTCTTGCCTCTGCATAGTAAGTTTCTGATCTGCCTGGAGCTAGGCCTAACTTTGTCTCTGTCCTGCTCTGGCTGACCTTGTGGTAGGGCCTTCACTTGGAGTTCACGCTCCCAGCATGCGGGGCCTAAGCGTCTCCTGGCTCTGTTACATATCAGCACCTTAGCGATCCTGGGACTTGTAGTTCTCCAGGGATTCCGGTTATGCCTTACTGGGTCATAGAGATCCCGGTAAGCTCGGATCTGGTGTCCGGTAAATGCTTCGGGGTGAGCTGGTTAAGCTCCTCTGCCCCTTATGTACTAACTCGCCACTCGCCTTCGGCCTACTCGGGCCCTCACTAGGCTATGCACACTAACGGCAGCTTGCCGCGCTTCACCGATCTTATGACGCCGGCACACCTTAAGCTCTATCTGGGCTCCCTGAATCTAGCTAGCAGGAGCCTCGTGCTCCACTGCTGAACTATTAACTGAGTTCTCTAGACTAGACTGAGCTCCACTGCAGACTGACCTCTCTTACGCTTCTCTACTGCAGGAACTCTTCAGAGGAACTGAACTGCCTAGCTCCACCTTCCCTATTTATATCCCTAATGGGCTCCCTCTGCTGGTCTGAGGTTGAAGATGGAGATGTGTGAATGTTTATGGGGGCCTCTTGTGGAGGATTCCATCAATACACTCTTCTAGGATCTGTGATACCAAGCGAAGTGGGGCGTCACAGATGCTATTGACGACAAGGTAAGTTTGCGCCTTCCTGGACAGAGACGGAGTACTGGAAGCACGTCAACAACTGCATCCTCAACCACAACTCTGGTTCTGACCACAAGTCGTAGTGGCTCTTCAGGTCGCATGGGCTCTAAGCCTTGCATAGCCTGGGCATTTATTCAGATCGATAAGGATGACCCAACTCGTGTTTAGAGATGAGCGTTGTTCTACTCGAACTGTTCGCCAATCTCAAATTCGAGCTGTTTTGGGCGGTGTTCGAGCCGTTCGGCGAACACGAACAATTTGAGAAAAATTCGGCTGTTCGAGGTTATGTTCGATAACTGTTCGTGCACCAAAATCATAACTGGATTTTTTCTCAGTAATGATGAAAATTAATGTTAATACGCAGTTTGAGTGTACAGCGGGGTGGGGGGAGGGGCAGGGGATGGATCTCTGCAGGAACAATGAAGATCTCCATTTTTTTTTCTCTTTCCCGCATTTACAGTGGGGAGGTGCAATCTGTCAGCCTATCAGCAGCGCACACACGGAGCGAAGTGCTTTTTTTCACACAAGCAAGGGCATGTGTCATTGGCAGTTTATGTCACATGTCCTTGCCCTATAAGACCAAGCCATTTTCCCCGTCGCCACCATTTTCTCACTGCTGCAGCTGCGTGTTAGACGGCGCCGCTGTTGCTGTGTGCGCTATACCTTGTTAATTTCAAGCCAATTTTCGCACAAATCTACAGATAGCTTGGGAGTAGGGAATAGTTGTGATTGCAGTCCTTTTAAGGACTAGGTTACAGCATTTCCTACGACTTTTATCAGGCAGGTCTGTGCTCTTAAATAGATAGATTGTGGGAGTAAAGACTAATTGTAATTGGAGTCCTTTTCAGGACTAGGTTACATCAGTTCCTATCAGTTTTTGCCAGGCAGGTCTGTGCCAGTGCTGTGCAAGTTTTTTTCACAGCATTTGGCTGAATCTAGCAAAGCTAATCCTTTTTGGCCTATTGCAGAGTGTGTTAGTCAGTGGAGTAGCCTATCTGTGTTGCAAGATATACCACCTGTGTATAGAATACCAATTTTTTTACTGCACCTAGTGAAGTAAAATCTTTTGGGCATAGCATCATTCTATTAGTCCATCTATACTGACCTCCATCAGGTTGCAAATTGAATATAATTTTTTTCTGCATCTAGCTCTGAAAAAATATTGGGCTTCTAGCTGTGTGTGGGACTTGTTGTACTAGTCCATCTATACTGACCTCCATCAGGTTGCAAACTGCATATATTTTTTTCTTCATCTACCTCTGAAAAAATATTGGGCTTCTAGCTGTGTGTGGGACTTGTTCTATTAATCCATCTATACAGACCTCCATCAGGTTGCAAACTGAATATATTTTTTTCTGCATCTACCTCTGAAAAAATATTTGGCCTTCTAGCTGTGTGTGGGACTTGTTCTATTAGTCCATCTATACTGACCTCCATAAGGTTGCAAACTGAATATAATTTTTTTCTGCATCTACCTCTGAAAAAATATTTGGCCTTCTAGCTGTGTGTGGGACTTGTTCTATTAGTCCATCTATACTGACCTCCATAAGGTTGCAAACTGAATATAATTTTTTTCTGCATCTACCTCTGAAAAAATATTTGGCCTTCTAGCTGTGTGTGGGACTTGTTCTATTAGTCCATCTATACTGACCTCCATAAGGTTGCAAACTGAATATAATTTTTTTCTGCATCTACCTCTGAAAAAATATTTGGCCTTCTAGCTGTGTGTGGGACTTGTTCTATTAGTCCATCTATACTGACCTCCATAAGGTTGCAAACTGAATATAATTTTTTTCTGCATCTACCTCTGAAAAAATATTTGGCCTTCTAGCTGTGTGTGGGACTTGTTCTATTAGTCCATCTATACTGACCTCCATAAGGTTGCAAACTGAATATAATTTTTTTCTGCATCTACCTCTGAAAAAATATTTGGCCTTCTAGCTGTGTGTGGGACTTGTTCTATTAGTCCATCTATACTGACCTCCATAAGGTTGCAAACTGAATATAATTTTTTTCTGCATCTACCTCTGAAAAAATATTTGGCCTTCTAGCTGTGTGTGGGACTTGTTCTATTAGTCCATCTATACTGACCTCCATAAGGTTGCAAACTGAATATAATTTTTTTCTGCATCTACCTCTGAAAAAATATTTGGCCTTCTAGCTGTGTGTGGGACTTGTTCTATTAGTCCATCTATACTGACCTCCATAAGGTTGCAAACTGAATATAATTTTTTTCTGCATCTACCTCTGAAAAAATATTTGGCCTTCTAGCTGTGTGTGGGACTTGTTCTATTAGTCCATCTATACTGACCTTCATAAGGTTGCAAACTGAATATAATTTTTTTCTGCATCTACCTCTGAAAAAATATTTGGCCTTCTAGCTGTGTGTGGGACTTGTTCTATTAGTCCATCTATACTGACCTCCATAAGGTTGCAAACTGAATATAATTTTTTTCTGCATCTACCTCTGAAAAAATATTTGGCCTTCTAGCTGTGTGTGGGACTTGTTCTATTAGTCCATCTATACTGACCTCCATAAGGTTGCAAACTGAATATAATTTTTTTCTGCATCTACCTCTGAAAAAATATTTGGCCTTCTAGCTGTGTGTGGGACTTGTTCTATTAGTCCATCTATACTGACCTCCCTAAGGTTGCAAACTGAATATAATTTTTTTCTGCATCTACCTCTGAAAAAATATTTGGCCTTCTAGCTGTGTGTGGGACTTGTTCTATTAGTCCATCTATACTGACCTCCATAAGGTTGCAAACTGAATATAATTTTTTTCTGCATCTACCTCTGAAAAAATATTTGGCCTTCTAGCTGTGTGTGGGACTTGTTCTATTAGTCCATCTATACTGACCTCCATAAGGTTGCAAACTGAATATAATTTTTTTCTGCATCTACCTCTGAAAAAATATTGGGCTTCTAGCTGTGTGTGGGACTTGTTGTATTAGTCCATCTATACAGACCTCCATCAGGTTGCAAATTGAATATCATTTTTTTCTGCATCTAACCCAGCCAATAGTTTTGGCCTAATACCACAGTTTGGCCACTCAGCTCTGCTCGGTTCCCATCCATTGTTTTTTTGTGCAAACAACTCCAGAGTTGTGAATTAGTTAACCACCAAAATGAGTGGAAAAAGGCCTGCTGCTGGTGGAAAGGGGAATAGGCGTGTTGGGAAGGGGAAAAAAGGTTGTGTCCGTGGGGTAGGTGTTAAAGCAACAGTAACATCTGCAGAAGAAAGACCATCTTCGAGCCAAACTAAAATGTCTACTTCTTTTAGCGGACAATGTGATAAGATCCCTTTCTTACGGCCACGCCAATCGCTACAAATTCCAGATGAGGCACAAAAACAGCAGGTGCTTCAACGGATATCAAGTGCTCCTTTAAGTGGGCTCTCCTCCACATCAACTTCAACATCACAAATACTCCAGTCCTCAAAGGTGTCACCCCAATCGCACTTGCTTCCTCACAGCTCCCAAATCTCCAGCTGCCCGTCTGAGTATGAGGTAGAACAGATGGTTGAGTCTGCAGAGCTGTTTACTCATACTATAGCCTGGGAATCAGAGGTCGACTCCAGCGCTTCTGTGAATCCAGACGAGGAAATGATCTGCACTGATGTCCAGAATCTTTATGAGTCGGATCCAGGACCAGACGCAGAAGGTTCTGACCATAATGTAGACCCTCATTCCCAAACTGTAACTCCTGTTGGTGGAGACAATGAGGAAGACGATGATAAGACTCAAATACCTGATTGGAGCCACAACTTTAGTTTTTTGTCAGGGCAGGAACAGGTTGGCTCTGAGGACGACGGGTGTGATAACGCACAGGGTGATGATGATGAGGTTGGAGATCCCACTTACTGTCAACCCACAGTCAGCCAAGAGATGAGGTCAGCAGAGGAGGTGGAGGAAGATGCTAGTGACGACGAGGTCAGGTTGCGCCTTCCTGGACAGAGACGTAGTACTGGAAGCACGTCAACAACTGCATCCTCAAACACAACTCTGCCTCTCACCACAAGTCGTGGTGGCTCTTCAGGTCGCATGGGTGCTAAGCCTTGCATAGCCTGGGCATTTTTTCAGATCGATAAAGATGACCCAACTCGTGTTATCTGTAACATTTGTCAGCAAAAGCTAAGTAGAGGCCAAAAAATACATAGTTTGAGTACTTCATGCATGAACCGGCACATGGACATGAAGCATAAGTTGCAGTGGGAAGCTCAGTGTGCTACAATGCGGCTTAGCCGGCCGGGCCAACCACCGTCTGCCATATCTTGTGCATCCGCAGCCTCTTCATCCTCTGTGACTGGGGGGACAGCAGTCACACCTGTTTTGGGGCGCAGACCTGCCACCTCTTTACCCGCAACAGCCAGCGTGATTGGCAGGTCATCATTTTCTTTGGAGGTGGTAACACCAGCTGGTGTTGAGCGCTGTCCGACATCGATAGCACCACCTTTGGATCAAGGCAACCTAACATGTCCGCCTGCATCTTCCTCACAGACCGGCAGTTTGCCGGGTACACCCTTATCAACCCCGTCTAAGCACAATAGCCAGCCCTCGGTCCCTCAGATGTGGACAAGTAAAAGACCATTTCCTCCTAGCCATGAGAAAGCTAAGAGGTTGAATTTCACCATCTGCAAGCTCTTGGCTACAGAAATGCTGCCTTTCCGCCTGGTGGACACAGAGGATTTTCGAGACCTTATGTCCGTCGCAGTGCCCCAGTACCAGATGCCCAGTCGGCACTACTTCTCAAAGAAAGGTGTGCCTGCGCTCCACCAGCATGTCGCACACAACATCACCGCTTCTTTGAGAAACTCTGTGTGTGACAGGGTGCATTTCACCACAGACACTTGGACGAGTAGGCATGGACAGGGGCGTTACATGTCGCTGACTGGGCACTGGGTAACTATGGTGACAGCAGGACAAGGGGCTGCTGTCCAAGTCTTGCCGTCCCACGAGTTGTGCGTCAATCCTCTTTATGTCAAAGTTCCTCCACTGCTTCTGCCTCCTCAACCTCCTCTCGGTCTTCCGCCTGCACCCAAAGCCTGTCTGCTCATGCCACAAGCTTTCTAACTGCGCAGAAGGGATCCTGCACACCTCCTTACTATGCTGGCAGTAGGGCTCCACGTCATCAGGCGGTTTTTACATTGAAATGTCTGTGAAATGTGAGTCACACAGCTGAGGAGTTGTGGTCAGCTCTGGAGAACCAATTTCATGAATGGTTGTCTCCACTGGACCTGAAACCAGGGAAGGCCGTGTGCGACAATGCTGCAAACCTGGGTGCGGCCCTTCGCCGGGGCAATGTCACACACGTGCCTTGTATGGCTCACGTGTTGAACCTGGTTGTCCAGCAATTTTTAGCCCACTATCCCAGACTAGATGGCCTTCTGCAGAGGGCACGGTCGCTGTGTGCTCACTTCCGCCGTTCGCATCCCGCAGCTCAGCGACTTACATCTCTACAGAAGTCGTTGGGCCTGCCACTTCACTGGCTAAAATGCGATGTGCCTACCCGGTGGAATTCAACTCTGCACATGTTGCAGCGACTGTGGCAGCACCGACAAGCCCTGGTGCAATACGTTCTGACGTATAGCCTGGGCCAACGAGATTCAGAGGTGGGGCAAATCACGCTGGAGGAGTGGTCTCAGATCAGGGACCTATGCACCCTTCTGCACAGTTTTGAAATGGCGACGAAGATGTTTAGTGCTGACGATGCCATTATCAACATGACTATTCCGGTGATTTACATGCTGGAGCACATGTTAAACAGAATTCGGAGTCAGGTGGTGGCACAAGAGGAGGTGGAGGAAGTAGAGGAGGAGGAGTTGTATGCGGAAGGGCTAACATCTGCAAGGTCCAGACGGTCGGCAGCACCAAGGCGGCAGACAAGTGAGGGTGGGGGAGATGATTTTACCAGGGCGCATGGTAGCAGCCAAACTAGTGAGGAAGGTGCAGGAGCCCAGGAAGAAGTGGAGGACGAACTGATGGAAGACTCATCAGATGAGGGAGACCTTGATCACATTTCTGTTGTGCGAGGTTGGGGGGAGAGGACAGAGGAAGGAAGCATGATTGTTACCTCGCCACCAACACAACAGGGACTTGGTGCTCCTGGATGCGCAACACACATGAGTGCCTTCTTGCTGCACTACCTGCAACATGACCCTCGAATTGTGAGAATTAGAAATAATCCTGACTACTGGGTTGCCACACTGTTAGATCCCCGGTACAAAAGTAAATTTGCAGAAATTATTCCTGCCATAGAAAGGGATGCACGCATGCAGGAGTATCAGCAGAGACTGTTGCAGAATCTTACATGTGCTTTTCCACAAAATACCAGTGGTGCACGTAGTGAATCTCACAGTTCCAACTTGCCAACCGTGGGACCGTCAAGTGTTCAGCTCTCAAACCGTAACAGAACCACAGTATCTGCTGGTAACATCAATTTTGCGGAATCATTTCACCACTTTTTTAGCCCATCCTTTGCAAGGCCACAGGAGACAAGAAGTCTGACACATAGTCAACGCCTAGAGACGATGGTACAGGAGTATCTCCAAGTAAACATTGAAGCCACGACTGTGTCACTGGACCCTTGCTCTTTTTGGGCTTCCAATCTGGATAAATGGCCGGAGCTAGCCACTTACGCCTTGGAGATCTTGTCATGCCCCGCAGCCAGCGTTCTGTCTGAACGTGTGTTCAGCGCTGCTGGTGGTGTGCTGACAGATAAGCGCACGCGGCTCTCCACTGATAATGTAGACAGACTCACGTTCATAAAGATGAACAAATCATGGATCCGAAACGACTTTTCTACCCCTGTGTCATCCTGGGGAGAGTAAAAGCTTGATGATTGGTTAAAATCATCCTACCAACCGTTTTAAGCTTTCAAATTACTAATCATGTTTATCTGTATCTTGGCTGGAAAATAATTTGGGCTTTGTAGCAGTGTGCAGCACTGATTCTATTAGGCCATCTATAATAAGCTCCACCAGATTTAAAATTACTAATCATGTTTATCTGTATCTTGACTGGAAAATAATTTGGGCTTTGTAGCAGTGTGCAGCACTGATCCTATTAGGCCATCTATACTAAAGCTTCACCAGATTTAAAATTAATAATAATTTTTAGCTGCATCTAGCCCGGAAAATAATTTTGGGGCTCCGAGATGCGCAAGACACATAAGTGCCTTCTTGCTGCACTACCTGCAGCATGACCCTCATATTGTCAGAATTCGAAGTAATCATGACTACTGGGTTGCCACACTCTTAGATCCCCCAAACTTTTCGATCAACCTTTTCATTTTAATAAAGACCAAAAAAATGGTCATTTTTGAAATTATAAGCATTAGCAGGTTGTTAGAAACTGAAATCAAACAGTTTTCAACTCAAAACTTTATTCTAGGTGATGTTACATTTTCACATAGGACCCCTTGTTCGAAAGGAGCTTCTGAACTCTCTCGTCCATTGAATTTGTCAGGTTTTGGATGGTTTCTGCTTCAATTGTTTTGCATGAGGACAGAATACCCTCCCAGAGCTGTTGCTTAGATGTGAACTGCCTCCCGCCATCATAGACACTCCTTTTAATGATGCTCCAAAGGTTCTGAATGGGGTAGAGGTCAGGGGAGCATGGGGGTCACACCATAAGTTTGTCCCCTTTTATGCCCATATCAGCCAGAGATGCAGATGTTTTATGTGCAGCATGAGATGGTGCATTATCATGCAGAAAAATGATCTTGCTGTGAAATACACGGTTCTTCTTCTTGAACCATGGCAGGAAGTGCTGTTTGAGAAAATCCACATACATTATGGAGTTCATCTTTAGCGCCTTCAGGGATCCTAAAGGGGCCAACAATCTCTCTCCCCATGATTCCAGCCCAAAACATTACTCTACCTCCTCCTTGTTGGCGCTGTAGCCATTTTTGCGTGGGGTGTCCATCAACCAGCCATCCTCCACTCCATCCATCTGGACCATCGAGCGCTGCACGGCACTCATCCGTGAACAAAACAGTTTTGAAATCAGTCTTCATGTAATGTTTGGCCCACTGGAGCCGTTTCTGCTTGTGTGAAGTGGATAGAGGAGGTCGACAGGATGGCGTATGCACAGCTGCAAACCTCTGAAGGACCCTGCATCTTGTTGTTCGGGGGACGTTGGAGGCACAAGCAGCTTCAAAAACTTGTCTGCTGCTATGACAAGGCTTTTTTGCCGCTGCTCTTTCAACCTGACGTAATTGCCTGTAGGAAAGAGTCCTCAATTTGCCCTTATCAGCACGCACACGTGTGTACTGTGAATCAGCTACATACTTCTTGATTGCCAAGACACTTCATCCTGATCATCGCACAATGTTGATTGTAGTCATGCCTTGACCTAAACACTCCACAATTTGTTGCTTCTCAGCAGCCGACACATCCTTTTTCTTTCCCATTTTGGCAGAAAATGTAGGCTGTTTAATAATGTGAGACAGCCTTCTTAAATAGTCTTGCCTTTCATTGGACACAGCTGCCAAACTAATTAGCACAGGTGTCTGCAATTGCTTACAGTGATATAAAGAGCCCTGACACACATCACCATCAATGAGGTTAACTGACAAACAAACAAATTCTTCCCTTATCACTCCTAAACACTTTTTGCATAATAATTTGGAACGCAGTGTACATGTGCTTTTCCACAAAACACCAGTGGTTCACGTAGTGAATCTTACAGTTCTAAATTGCCAACCGTTGTCTGTATGGAGTTGTTCAATAAAGGGCCCAAAATTAAGATAACATAGATGGGAGAGGTCTCTATGAATAGGAATTCCTAAGTATTTGATACCCTGTGAGGGCCAGGCAAAGGGAAAGTTGGACTGGATGGAATCCTATATGGATTTGGGGAGGGAGACATCGAGGGCCTCAGACTTCACTGCATTGATTTTAAAATTTGACCATGTAACAAAGTGATCTATTTCAGCCATAACAGCATGGATGGATATATGTGATTGAGTGATATATACTAGGACATCATCAGCAAATAGAGAGCACTTGTACTCGGTGCCTCCCACCTCAATCCACCTAATATTGGGGTTATGGCGAATTGATGAGAGCAGGTGCTCCGTCACTAGGATGTATAAGAGAGGGGACAGAGGACATCCCTGCCTTGTCCCATTGGTGATTGTGAAAGGTGATGAAAATGTTCTGACGCACCCCCTGGGCCTTGGGACACCCGGAGCCGGACCCTTTTTGGTGGATGCTGGTGGTTGTAGTCTTCGTGGCGGCGACCCGGTTCCGTGGCTCAGGGTGGTCAAACCAGTGGCGGAACTATTTATGTGGTTTTGATGTTTAAATGTCCGACTACGCCACCCGTGGATTGCGGTCAGAGTGAACCGCCGCTACAGGGCAGACCACTGAGGCTGGTGTTGTGGGTGCAGCAGAGCGTAGCATAACTCCCCACGGGAGGAGTATAGCCTCAGGGCAGTGTATGCGGAGGATGGGGGTGATGGTGCAGGGCAGCAGCAGTAACGACACGGAGTCAGTGATGCAGTTCAGGGCCTTTACTCACAGTTCTTATTATCCAGACCACGTCTGCAGGTAACGGCTGCCCACGTCGTACTGTGCTCACCAGGTGAGGGGCTCAGACAACTCCCAGATAACTTTGGAGCGCTTCACAGGACCCCCTTTGTGTGTCCTTTGTCTGGCCTTTCTTACCAACACTTCTGTCCGGCTGCCTCGGGCCTCCTCTTGGTAAACTTGGCACCAGTTTCCCTGACCCTATGTGGTGCCTTCCTAGCGGGTGTAGCGAGGGGCTGCGCCACATAAAATGTCAGAGCCTCCGGTTTCTAGCTGAGGGTCGTTTCCTGCCTCCACTAGTTCGGGGACCGGTCTCCCCCTTTGGCCTGACCCCTCCACGCAGGTGGATTCGGGTGTGCGGTGGCGACTCGCCCGTCCGCACCCCTGGGATCCCTTCATTCCTCGTTCCTGGAGCCTTCTCCGCTCCTCTTCCTTCCTTCTGGGTGATTAATGAGTGGAACAGGCTGCCACGAGAGGTGGTGAGTTCCCCTTCAATGGACGTCTTCAAACAGAGGCTGGACAGACATCTGTCTGAGATGATTTAGTGAATCCTGCTTTGAGCAGGGGGTTGGACCAGATGACCCAGGAGGTCCCCTCCAACTCTACCATTCTATGATTCTATGATTCTATGATTCTTCCTCTTGCAGGCCTGGGCCTCTGTTACTAGGCCTGCCTCCGGAGCAGAGCTCATGCAGAGCCCCTGCTCCCTGCCACTTCTGCTCAGACTTCTCTGCACTGAACTAAGATGGTGCCCACCTTTTATACTCCCTTCTCAATGCACCCAGGAACTGCTTCCTCCCTGCTCCTGCACTACAGGGTTCCCCTTCCTCAGTGTTCCCTACCCCCACTCCAGCCAGGGACAGGGACTGTCGTTCCCATCTCAGGGGCATATTGGTCGCCCTGCCCCACGGCAATGTGGTGTAATGCATGCAGGTGTCGGGTCCTGATCCACACTCCATCCTTACCTGAGAGTGAGATATCACACCTCTGGGTGAGGTGCAATACGTCTGTAGCAACCGAGCCCTCAGGGTGCTACAGTTCCATTTATCTTCAGCCTAGGTGACGTATTGTGATACAGGGCCGTGATTTTGGCTATAAAAGGGTCCCCTAGACCCCTACCCCAAGCTTTTTAAGAGAATCATATATGGCGTGCCAGGAGACTCTATGGAATGCTTTCTCAGCATCCAACGAGAGTATCTACTTACAAATTTTTAACTGCATCTAGCCCAGGAAATACTTTGTGCCTAGTAGCAGTGTCTGCTAGTCAGCGGATTATCCCGGCTGTTAAGCAAGCTACATCACCTGTAGTTTGGACACTTAATTTTTTCAAAGGAAATGCTTCGGGACCACGGGATACTCAGTGAAGAGCATCAGGAGGCACCCCAAGGCATAGGGGCTGGGACTGGCAGTAGGATGCCTTACAGTGGACAGCCGAGCTCGATCCTTATAAAAGCTTTTTAACTGCAGCAGCTTTAGTGGACGCTACTGGAGCTGGAATTACGCGGCTGCTGGCATGAGACTTGCCCTCCAATAGATCCTTGTAAATGGATTTAAAGTGTATTCATTCAAATTAGAGAGACAATTTAAATTAAAAAGCTTAGAGCTGCCTCCACCACAGGGGGGCTCGCTCGACCCACCAGCGGACAGGCACCAGTATTGGGAGAGGGGGGCTGGCCGTCAGGGTTCACCGCGGCTCTGGCACAATCCCGGCGACACGGAGGTGGCAAGGGCAGGAGCGGACTGAACGTGTCGGCTTCTCACTTTTTGGATTTTAGAAGGGCATGACAAGCCTATATCTGTGTCTCCCCCTCCTTTTACTCCTCCACCTCTTTTCTTTTCTCATGACAATATGTACTTGTCACTTTTCCATGTGTTAGTTGTGTCTTCTGAGCAGTTTGTCAGCTTTTGGACACCTTTGAAGGTGTTTTCTATGTGTTTCTATGTGTTTTTGTTTGCCTGCCATTGGTTTTAACGGTGTTCGAAGGTGTTCGACGAACAGTTCGACGAACAGTTCGGCGAACACACGGATGTTCGACGAACCGAACCGAACTCGAACACTACGGGGGTGGCTCAACACTACTCGTGTTATCTGTAATATTTGTCACCAAAAGCTAAGTAGAGGCCAAAAAATCCATAGTTTGAGTACTTCATGCATGTACCGTCACATGGATATGAAGCATAAGTTGCAGTGGGAAGCTCACTGTGCTACAATGCGGCCTAGCAGGCTGGGCCAACCACCGTCTGCCCCATCTTGTGCATCCGCGGCCTCTTCATCCTCTGTGACTGGGGGGACAGCAGTCACACATGTTTTTGGACGCAGACCTGCAACCTCTTTACCTGCAACAGCCAGTGTGATTGGCAGGTCGTCAGTTCATTGGGAAGTGGAAACACCTGCTGGTGTTGAGCGCTCTCTGACATCGAGAGCACCACCTTTGGATCAAGGCAACCTAACATGTCCGCCTGCATCTTCCTCACAGACCGGCATTTTTTTACTGGTCCACCCTACTCAACCCCGTGTAAGCACAACAGCCAGCCCTCGGTCCCTCAGATGTGGAAAAGTAAAAGACCATTTCCTCCTAGCCATGAGAAAGCTAAGAGGTTGAATTTCACCATCTGCAAGCTGATGGCTACAGAAATACTGCCTTTCCGCCTGGAGGACAAAGTGGATTTTCGAGACCTTATGTCCGTCGCAGTACCCCAGTACCAGATGCCCAGTCGGCACTACTTCTCAAAGAAAGGTGTGCCTGCGCTCCACCAGCATGTCGCACACAACATCATCGCTTCTTTGAGAAACTCTGTGTGTGACAGGGTGCATTTCACCACAGACACTTGGACGAGTAGGCATGGACAGGGGCGTTACATGTCGCTGACTGGGCACTGGGTAACTATGGTGACAGCAGGACAAGGGGCTGCTGTCCAAGTCTTACCGTCCCCACGAGTTGTGCGTCAATCCTCTTTATCTCGAAGTTCCTCCACTGCTTCTGCCTCCTCAATCTCCTCTCGGTCCTCCACCTGCACCCAAAGCCTGTCTGGTAATGCCACCTGCTTTCTAACTGCGCAGAAGGAATCCTGCACACCTCCTTACTATGCTGGCAGCAGGGCTCAATGGCATCAGTGTTTACTTTGAAATGTCTGGGATATGTGAGTCACACAGCTGAGGAGTTGTGGTCAGCTCTGGAGACCCAGTTTCATGAATGGTTGTCTCCACTGGACCTGCAACCAGGGAAGGCCGTGTGCGACAATGCTGCAAACCTGGGTGCGGCCCTTCGCCAGGGCAATGTCACACACGTGCCTTGTATGGCTCACGTGTTGAACCTGGTTGTCCATAAATTTTTAGCCCACTATCCCGGACTAGATGGCTTTCTGCAGAGGGCACGGTCGCTGTGTGCTCACTTCCGCCGTTCGCATTCCGCAGCTCAACGACTTACATCTCTACAGAAGTCGTTGGGCCTGCCAGTTCATCGGCTGAAATGCGATGTGCCGACATGGTGGAATTCAACTCTGCACATGTTGCAGCGACTGTGGCAGCACCGACAAGCCCTGGTGCAATACGTTCTGACGTATAGCCTGGGCCAACGAGATCCAGAGGTGGGGCAAATCACGCTGCAGGAGTGGTCTCAGATCAGGGACCTATGAAGTTGACGTGCCCCCTGGGCCGTGGGGTCACTGTGGCGGTGACCCGGTCCGTGACCCAGGGCGGTCAATCCAAGGGTAATTTGTATATATGGATTTTATAATGTCCAACTACGCCACCTGTGAAGTGCGGCCAAAGGGGCCGCCGCTACGGAACAGTCCTCTGAAGCTGGTGGTTTTGCAGCAATGGTATTATTACTCACCACCGGAAGAGTGTAGCTTCTTGGCATTATGGGTGAATGATGGTGGTTGAAGTGCAGGGAGTCAGTAATGAACACAGAGCCCGTGTGATGCAGTCTCAAGATCTTTACTCACAGTTGTTGCAGTCCAGATTACACTTACCAGAGCAATCTCACCCGTCGTGCTGTGCGCACTCTTTGAGGGGCTCAGTCCACCCCCAGATAGCTCCGGAGTACTTAGCAGGACGCCCTTCTGTGTGTCCTTTCTCTGGCCTTCTCCCTGCACCTCACACCCAGTGACACTTCTATCCGGTATCCTCGGGCCTTGGCGGGCGACTTGTGTTCCGTCCCCTGGGTCCTATGTGGCTACCTTCTTAGTGAGACTGGTGTTGACTTTTGCCTGCAGTACATGAAATGCTGCAGCCTCCGATTTCTAGTTGAGCCTTGCTGTTTCTCCGCTAGTTGAGGGACCGGTTCCCCTTATCTGGCCTGACCCCTCTACCTCCTGGTAGCAGCGGGAGTACGGGTGACCTTCTGCATGGCCCGTAGCCCTAGGGTCCCTTCGGTTCCTGGAGCCTTCCTGCTCCCACTCCTCTCTTCTCTCCTTCAGTCCTGGGCCTCCCAGGCTAAGCCCGCTTCCGGAGCAGAGCTCATGCCGAGCCTCTGCTCCTGTCACTTTTCCTCCTCTGACTGGCTTGCTCTTTCTAAGATGGCTTCCTATTTATACTCTCCCTGTCATGTGCTCCCCTAAGCTGCTCCCCTAAGCACCCACTACATAGGACCCTCCCACCAGCTAGGGACCTGGGACTGTGCTCTCCCTTAGGAGCAATCTCGCCCTACCCCCACTGCGGGCATGTGTTGGATGCAGGTGTTAGGGTCCCGAACCATACTCCTTCCTTACCTGAGGGTGAGATACCACACCTCTGGGTGAGATGCAGTAACTCTGTGGCGACTGAACCCTCAGGGGCACCACACACCCTTCTGCACAGTTTTGAAATGGCGACAAAGATGTTTAATGCTGACGACGATGCCATTATCAGCATGACTATTCCGGTGATTTACATGCTGGAGCACACATTAAACAGAATTCAGAGTCAGGTGGTGGGACAAGAGGAGGTGGAGGAAGTAGAGGAGGAGTCGTATGCGGAAGGGATAACATCTCCAAGGTCCAGACAGTTGGCAGCACCAAGGCGGCAGGCATTGGAGGGTGGGGGAGAGGGATTAACCAGGGCGCATGGTAGCAGCCAAACTGTTGAGGAAGGTGCAGGAGCCGAGGAAGGAGCCGACGAACTGGCGATGGGCATGGAAGACTCATCAGATGAGGGAGACCTTGATCACATTTCTGTTGTGCGAGGTTGGGGGGAGAGGGCAGAGGAAGGAAGCATGATTCTTACCTCGCTACCAACACAACAAGGACTTGGTCCTCCTGGATGCGAAAGACGCATGAGTGCCTTCTTGCTGCACTACCTGCAACATGACCCTCAGATTGTCAGAATTCGAAGTAATCCCGACTACTGGGTTGCCACACTCTTAGATCCCCGGTACAAAAGTAAATTTGCCTTAATAATTCCTGCCATAAAAAGGGATTGACGCATGCAGGAGTATCTGCAGACACCGTTGCAGAATCTTGCATGTGCTTTTCCACAAAACACAAGTGGTGCACGTAGTGAATCTCACAGTTCTAACTTGCCAACCGTGGGACTGTCGAGTCTTCATCACTCAAACCGTAACAGTAACACAGTATCTGCTGGTAACAGCAATTTTGTGGAATCCTTTCACCACTTTTTTAGACCATCCTTTGCAAGGCCACAGGAGACAAGAAGTCTGACACATAGTCAATGCCTAGAGAGGATGGTGCAGGAGTATCTCCAAGTGAACATCGAAGCCATGACTGTGTCACTGGACCCTTGCTCATTTTGGTATTCCAATCTGGAAAAATGGCCGGAGCTCGCCACTCACGCCTTGGAGATCTTGTCATGCCCTGCAGCCATTGTTCTCTCTGAACGTGTGTTCAGTGCTGCTGGTGGTGTGCTGACAGATAAGCGCACGCGGCTGTCCACTGAGAATGTAGACAGACTCACGTTCATAAAGATGAACAAATCAAGTATTCGCAAGGACTTTTCTACCCCTGTGTTATCCTTGGGAGACTAAAAGCTTGAGGATTTGGTAAAATCACCTCACCAACCGTTTTAAGCATCTGTGGGGCAATTGATGCCACTTAACCCTAGAACGCATGACCATAAAAATCTACACTTTCATATACCTGGGGCCTTTTAGGCCCATGTGCAAATAACATGGAATAACTGAAACTCAAATGACAAACAACTATATACATGAAGAATACCTAGAGTTTCAAAATTCTTACTAAAGTAATCTTGCAGAAAATAGAAAACAATTAACAGGGCGGGCCTGCGAGGCCCCAGGTATGCATTCTAGGGTTAAGTGGTGTCTGTGCCACAATTTTTGGAAAAAATGGAGACTCTTTTTGGAGTCCCCTTGCTGTGTCTTACGTGACGTTGGCATCGTCTATTCCAGGTGGGTTGGGTCGCTCCCCCCCCTTTTAACTGTAAGAAACTACATACACTATGGCTTGGGGTAATACAGATGGTTGAGTCTGAAGAGCTGTTTACTCAAAGGTCTGCTCCAAATCTTCAGTGTCTGCTAGTCAGCATAGAATTTTTAACTGCATCTAGCCTAGGCAATACTTTGGGCGTAGTAGCCCAGCTGTGAAGCAAGCTGCACCGCCTGTGTATCTAATAAGAATTTTTAAATGCATCTAGCCTAGGCAGACTGTGGGGACCCCAAACCAAACCCAGACGCTCAGCCCCCCTTTCCTTGACAATACAATAATGTAACTCTTACAACTGGATGAGTGAGGATCGGTCACAGCTTTATTAACTCTTTATACTCATTCCATTAGAAAGGCATTTTATTTCTAAAATAATTCAGCTTGTTGCAGCATGCCCTGGGTCTCCACTCCGGCAAGTTGGCCAACAAGTGTAACTCTCCAACATGTCCTTTCTATTTCCAGGCCACGGAGGATCCTGCGTACTCGTATGCAGGACTCTGACCCCCACCCATCACTCTTAACGCTTGTTCCACACCCTCCTGGAGTCCTGACAGGAATATGTCCAGTACAATATCCATTAAGTGAACACCGTCGGGCCGTATGAGGCCTGCTTTATCTCCTTCCAGTTGTCGGTGTCGTACCACTACACCGCCTCTGTCTCTTCTAAATTTTGGCATCCGAATATTTATTACCCGCTTTGTCCGTTCGATGGCCGTGATGTCTCGCGCACCTTGCCATACCGCTATCGGCACAATCTCTGACCATACTATAGCTAGTTTTGTGAAAAATTCTCTGAAGCGCTCAGTGTCTAGTTTCATTATTGCCATTAGTTATGCGCTCTTGTGATGACCTAGGTTGTTTCCCCCGGCCTGTATAACTAAGATGACCGGACATCTTGCCTCTCTCCCTACCTTGATTACCTCCATTAGTACCTGTGGCCATAGCAGGCCTCTAATACCTCTCCAGTTGAAATATGTGTTATGAAACTCTAATTTCCTCCCGCCTGGGCGGACTTTCGCCCTTTTTTCTACCCAATATATATGCGAGTGGCCTATCACCCACACTGTTGGCTTAGTGTCACCTGTAAAAGAAACAAACAACGTTAGGATAACAAGTCCGGTCTTATGTATCTCGCCAAACACGTGGATCGCCATCTCCCTATCCTCTGAACTTCCGTTTCTGACAGTCCTGCTCTTGCTGCTTCCGTGGCCGCGCCTAAGCGGAATGAGTGTGTCCCGTAATCTTTGGGGTGGTTCCCTGCCGATGTTATGCATTTATTAAATATAGCTTGGAACTGGGATCTTGATAATGGCGTTCCATAAATGTGTGATAGGAAGAAATTACTTTGTGATCTGACGGTTATATATGTTTTTACTATTGTTACCCGACTCAGTGTACCGTTTGTGGGTTGTAGAAGTACCCAAGTGCCCCTGCCCGCTGGAACCGTTTTCGATTTGTGTATGCGTAGACGCATTGCATTATTGGCTATGACTACGTCCTGGTGTAATAAGCCTCCACTGGTGGTAATTTTGGATTGAGGGACTAATTCGCTTATGCATAGCGCCCCGAAGAAGGTGATCACAAATGCAGTAGACAGCAGTGTTGCTTCAAATTGTGAGTGTCATGTTAATGGTGTTAGGGATATGATGTGAGAAATCAGTTTTAGTGACACGGGACGGGACGTCTACACTCCTGACTTGGCTGACACCTTTTCCACCCTTTTATGGATTGTCTGATGATGAATCTTTGTCACATCTCCCCAATTCAGTAGTTGGAAGTGAAATGCTACTCTGGTCAGACACCGCTGCGCTGATGCCCCTGATATGCCCCTCATCATTAGCTGGTGGAGAAATTCTATGGTGACTTGTGATCTGGCTTGTTCACATTGGTCAACCCGTCTGCCTGCTACTAGTCGTGTCCACTCTTCCCATGCCTTACCGTATGCTTGCCACGTCGACGGGGCAACTGACGCTCTGATTAATGGCATCAACTATTCGCCACTAGATCCCATAGGGAAGGTGGGCAACTGTTGCCCAATGGGTGGGCGTTGTGGAAGAGCGCTGTGAAAATCTGCCAATTGAATTGTTATAAAGCGTTAGCAGCAGCTTTAGACCCCTCAGCATAGTGGCTAGCGCGGACCCATACATTTTGTTTTAGGCACAGGAATGCTAGCCTGGGTAGTAGGCCTAGCACTGGGAGAGACGATGATGCCATCTTATTAATGCAGTGCGCTAGGCTGGTGTTTTTTGTTATGAAGCGTATATTTATGTAAGCCAGGTGCGCGCCCCATATTTCTATTGCTACCACTATTGGGAAGAAAAATTATTTTCAGGGCTAGATGCAGCTAAAAATTATTATTAATTTAAAAGCTGGTGGATTAGATGGCCTAATACAATGAGTCCCACACACTGCTAGAAGCCCAAATATTTTTTCAGAGCTAGATGCAGATAAAAATTATATTCAATTTGCAACCTGTTGGAGGTCAGTACAGATGGACTAATAGAACAAGTCCCACACACTGCTAGAAGGCCAAATATTTTTTCAGAGGTAGATGCAGAAAAAAATTATATTCAGTTTGCAGCCTGATGGAGGTCAGTATAGATGGACTAATAGAACAAGTCCCACACACTGCTAGAAGGCCAAATATTTTTTCAGAGCTAGATGCAGATAAAAATTATTTTTAATTTGCAACCTGATGGAGGTCAGTATAGATGGACTAATAGAACAAGTCCCACACACTGCTAGAAGGCCAAATATTTTTTCAGAGCTAGATGCAGATAAAAATTATATTCAATTTGCAACCTGATGGAGGTCAGTATAGATGGACTAATAGAACAAGTCCCACACACTGCTAGAAGGCCAAATATTTTTTCAGAGCTAGATGCAGATAAAAATTATTTTTAATTTGCAACCTGATGGAGGTCAGTATAGATGGACTAAGAGAACAAGTCCCACACACTGCTACAAGGCCAAAAATTTTTTCAGAGCTAGATGCAGATAAAAGTTATTTTTAATTTGCAACCTGATGGAGGTCAGTATAGATGGACTAATAGAACAAGTCCCACACACTGCTAGAAGTCCAAATATTTTTTCAGAGCTAGATGCAGATAAAAATTATTTTTAATTTGCAACCTGATGGAGGTCAGTATAGATGGACTAAGAGAACAAGTCCCACACACTGCTACAAGGCCAAATATTTTTTCAGAGCTAGATGCAGATAAAAATTATTTTTAATTTGCAACCTGATGGAGGTCAGTATAGATGGACTAATAGAACAATTCCCACACACTGCTAGAAGGCCAAATATTTTTTCAGAGCTAGATGCAGATAAAAATTATTTTTAATTTGCAACCTGATGGAGGTCAGTATAGATGGACTAATAGAACAAGTCCCAAACACTGCTAGAAGGCCAAATATTTTTTCAGAGCTAGTTGCAGATAAAAATTATATTCAATTTGCAACCTGATGGAGGTCAGTATAGATGGACTAATAGAACAAGTCCCACACACTGCTAGAAGGCCAAATATTTTTTCAGAGCTAGATGCTGATAAAAATTTTATTCAATTTGCAACCTGATGGAGGTCAGTATAGATGGACTAATAGAACAAGTCCCACACACTGCTAGAAGGCCAAATATTTTTTCAGAGGTAGATGCAGAAAAAAATTATATTCAATTTGCAACCTGAAGGAGGTCAGTATAGATGGACTAATAGAACAAGTCCCACACACTGCTAGAAGCCCAAATATTTTTTCAGAGGTAGATGCAGAAAAAAATTATATTCAGTTTGCAACCTGATGGAGGTCAGTATAGATGGATTAATAGAACAAATCCCACACACAGCTAGAAGCCCAAATATTTTTTCAGAGGTAGATGCAGAAAAAAATTATATTCAGTTTGCAACCTGATGGAGGTCAGTATAGATGGACTAATAGAACAAGTCCCACACACTGCTAGGAGCCCAAATATTTTTTCAGAGCTAGATGCAGATAAAAATTGTATTCAATTTGCAACCTGATGGAGGTCAGTATAGATGGAATAATAGAACAAGTCCCACACACTGCTAGAAGGCCAAATATTTTTTCAGAGGTAGATACAGAAAAAAATTATATTCAATTTGCAACCTGATGGAGGTCAGTATAGATGGACTAATAGAACAAGTCCCACACACTGCTAGAAGCCCAAATATTTTTCAGAGGTAGATGCAGAAAAAAATTATATTCAGTTTGCAACCTGATGGAGGTCAGTATAGATGGACTAATAGAATAAGTCCCACACACAGCTAGAAGCCCAAATATTTTTTCAGAGGTAGATGCAGAAAAAAATTATATTCAGTTTGCAACCTGATGGAGGTCAGTATAGATGGACTAATAGAACAAGTCCCACACACAGCTAGAAGGCCAAATATTTTTTCAGAGCTAGATGCAGATAAAAATTATTTTTAATTTGCAACCTGATGGAGGTCAGTATAGATGGACTAATA
This sequence comes from Phyllobates terribilis, assembly GCF_046119375.1. Taxonomy (NCBI): domain Eukaryota; kingdom Metazoa; phylum Chordata; class Amphibia; order Anura; family Dendrobatidae; genus Phyllobates; species Phyllobates terribilis. The sequence continues at coordinate 10,834,686 of NW_027362782.1, forward strand.
GAACAAGTCCCACACACTGCTAGAAGGCCAAATATTTTTTCAGAGCTAGGTGCAGATAAAAATTATATTCAGTTTGCAACCTGATGGAGGTCAGTATAGATGGACTAATAGAACAAGTCCCACACACTGCTAGAAGGCCAAATATTTTTTCAGAGCTAGATGCAGAAAAAAATTAAATTCAATTTGCAACCTTATGGAGGTCAGTATAGATGGACTAATAGAATGATCCTATGCCCAAAAGGTTTTAATTCACTAGGTGCAGTAAAAAAATTGGTATTCTATACACAGGTGGTGTAGCTTCCAACACAGATAGGCTAGTCCACTGACTAGCACACTCTGCAATAGGCCAAAAAGGATTAGCTTTGCTAGAATTAGCCAAATGCTGTGAAAAAAACTTGCACAGCACTGGCACAGACCTGCCTGGCAAAAACTGATAGGAACTGATGTAACTTAGTCCTGAAAAGGACTGCAATTACAATTAGTCTTTACTCCCAACCTATCTATTTAAGAGCACAGACCTGCCTGATAAAAGTCATAGGAAATGCTGTAACCTAGTCGTTAAAAGGACTGCAATCACAACTATTCCCTACTCCCAAGCTATCTGTAGATTTTTGCGAAAATTGCCTTTAAATTAACAAGGTATAGCGCACACAGCAACAGCGGTGCCGTCTAACATGCAGCTGCAGCTGTGAGAAAATGGTGGCGAGGGGGAAAATGGCTGGGTCTTATAGGGCAAGGACATGTGACATACACTGCCAATGACACATGCCCTTGCTTGTGTGAAAAAAAGCAGTTCGCTCCATGTGTGCTCTGCTGATAGGCTGACAGATTGCACCTCCCCACTGTAAATGCGGGAAAGAGAAAAAAAAATGGAGATCTTTATTATTCCTGCAGAGATCCATCCCCTGCCCCTCCCCCCGCCCCACTGTACACTCAAACTGCGTATTAACATTAATTTTCATCATTACTGAGAAAAAATCCAGTTATGATTTTGGTGCACGAACAGTTATCGAACATAACCTCTAACAGCCGAATTTTTTTCAAATCGTTCGTGTTCGCCGAACAGCTCGAACACCGCCCAAAACAGCTCGAATTTGAGATTGGCGAACAGTTCTAGTCGAACACCGCTCATCTCTAATCTCCAGCTGATGAACTCACTTGACTTCAGCCGGCAGCGCAGCGATGTCCACTGCCGGGAGCGAGCGCGCTCCCGTCAGTGTACCGCCGGGATGATCGGGTTGCAGGGGGACATGGGGAGAACGCAGGACAGGTGAGCATAAAGTCTTTTATTATTTTAAGAGATTTTTACTTTTTTTTTTTACACTGTGCATACGCCGGCTCGGCTGAGGAGACTCTCTCTCCCCTCAGCCGCGTCGCTCTCGCAGTTATCAGCGGGAGCGGCAGTCGGATGATGGGAGAAGTAGTCTTCTTCCCTGGCCCGGGTACCATTCTTTGTGCGTTTTTTGTGCTGCAGAAACACTAGAAAGAATAGACATGCTGAGTATTTTAACGCAATGACAATCCTGAGCGGAAATTTCTGCATCATGTGCACAGCAAATCAGGATTGTCACTGCATTAGCTGACAGTTTACCTAGCGTTTTTGGTGCATTTCCGAGCGGAAAAAATGTAGCAAAAATGCACAGTGTGCACATAGCCTTACAAGGGTAACAAGATAAATTGGACCTCAAAATTTGTTGTGCAATTTCTCCTGAGCACGCCGATACCCCATATGTGGGGGAAAACCACTGTATGAGCGCACGGCAGGGCTTGGAAAGGAAGGAATGCCATTTGACTTTTTGAATGTAAAATTCGCTGGAATAATTAGCGGACACCATGTCACATTTGAAGAGCCCCTGATGTGCCTAAACAGTGGAAACCCCCCACAAGGCCAGCTATGTAAAACTGTGGTTTTCCGTCACACGTATCACATATAAGTTCACTCCAAATTCAGTCATTTCTGTCCTCCATTTAAATTTTGTTGCAGTGTGTCAGTGAAGTTATTGACACGAGGTCGCTGTGAAAAATAGTAACTCACAGGCCAGCTAAAACTGTGGTTTTCCATCACACGTATCACATATCACTGCGGTTCAAATCCAGCCATTTGTAGTGAACATGGAAAATATTTTCCTCCATTTAAAATGGGCAAGGCGTGTGGCAAGGGACGGGGAAGTGGATGTGATGGTGCATGCAGAAGCCAAGGAGGTGGGCAAGCTGAAATTGTGCCACAACAAACACCCACATCTTGTCGCTTGACCTTCCTGTCCCAATTAACAGGGGACTGCAGAACACCACTACTGAACACAGAGCACTGTGAAAAGGTTATTGGTTGGATAGCAGATAATGCTTCCAGTCACTTAGCCGCCACCACCACCACCACCCTGTCTTCCACTCGGTCAAGTCTCAGTAGCCATGAGTCTGGACTGCATATTCCTCACCATGATCCTCCTGAAACTCATCCTGAGTTTATGTTACGCTGCCTTTCCAGTGACCCTCGCGTTGTCCAAATTTTGGGTGACAGTCATTATTGGTTGGTGACGCTTCTAGACCCACGCTACAGGGAGAACTTTATGTCTCTTATTCCCTTGCAGGACAGGCCTAATAAAATGGTGCAGTACGAGAAGGCCCTTGTTGCGGAATTATTAAAAAAATTCCCATCTGAAAACGCTGGCGGCAGAGGTCACAGTTCATTGGGCAACCAAGGAGTCCAGGCGAGAGAGCCACAAATGCAATCCAGTAGAGGCAGAGAAACACTGTCAAAGTTCTGGGACAGTTTTCTCAGACCCTTCCATCGCACAGGCCCTGAGGTGCAGAGTACTCTCACAAGGAGTGCAAAGTTTCGGAAGATGGTGAGGGAGTACCTTGCCGACCATACCAACGTCCTCCGTGATTCATCTGTGCCTTATAATTATTGGGTATCCAAGCTGGACACATGGCATGAACTGGCTCTCTATGCCGTGGAGGTCCTGGCCTGCCCTGCCGCTAGTGTTTTGTCAGAGCGGGTTTTTAGTGCCACCGGTGGAATTATAACCGATAGGCTCATCCACCTGTCAACTGAAAATGCTGACAGGCTGACTCTTATGAAAATGAACAAGGGCTGAATTGTCCTCCTCCACATCCTCATCCTCCACCACCATATCACAACCATATGTACCATATCAACTTATCTAAGTCTCTTGCAAGGGGCATTGGAGTTCCTCCAAATTTTTGGCAGCCGTTGCTTCACTGCATAGGCAAAAACTATGGGAGACCCACTTCCTAATAATGGGAACATTGTTTTTAGGAGGCTCTCTGACCTCTACGTCTCTTGCAAGGGGCATTGGAGTACCTCCAAATTTTTGACAGCCATTGCAGTCACTGCATAGGCAAACAGTATGGGAGACCCTCTCCTTTCTAATGGGAATATGTCTTTACTGTGGCCCTGTTCTGTGTGTCTTTAAATTGTTAGTGGGGTTTTTCCTAAATTTTGTCAGCCATTGGACTCACTGGCTGACTTACCCTATAACTGTATAGTACACCCGCTCCTTTGTAATGGAAACATGTCATTACTGTGGCCCCGCTCTATGTGTCTTTAAATTGTTAGTGGGGCTTTTCCCAAATTTTGGCAGCCCTTTGTTGTCACAGCATGGGTATTACCACTAGAGGAGACCCGCTCCTTTATAATGGGAACATTTTTTTTACTGAGACCCTCCTCTGTCTCTTCAAAGGGGTATTGAGTTGCTTCCGAATTTTTGGCAGCCCTTGCAGTCACTGCATATGCAATAACAGTACAGGAGACCCACTCGTTAATAATGGGAACAACAAAACATAGCCAGCTGATGGCTCTCTAACAATAGCGAGGGCCGACTGTTGGCCCTTTAAGAATAGTAAGGGCCGCCTGATGGCCCTATAAAAATAGGCTTTGTGACTTTCAGAGTCCCTCCATCATAAATAGAACAGTATGTGTCTGATGATGTGTGACACACCACATGGCGAGATAAGGTTGTAAAATGTTAAAATGACATTTCCTGGTGAATGCATTTGTCTTAAGAAACAGCGTAAAAAAAAGTGGGATCTTTCTTTAGTATAAAAACTAGAGTCGCCAATTTAACCTCAATGTAATCACATTGTTTAGCTCCTGCACCTCCTCCTCCAGTTCGGCCTCCATCTCCGAAATTACCACAAAAGTCACAAGCTGAAAGCACTGCAGTTCTGTCTTGGCCAAGCGGCAACAGGCTGTGCTGAAGATAACATGCTTAATGCTTAGGTGACAAACCGCCCAGCGCTGCAGAGTTGTTGAAAGCTGTAACACAGCAGCCTGATCTGTGGCTCTCACCGCTGAACATACAGCCATGCATGGTCGTGTGTGACAATGGGCGGAACCTGGTGATGGAGAAATGACAGCCGGAGTAGATACGGTTTCCCTCTATGCCAGTCCTTTCACCGAGCTAAAGATTATGGCTGTGGGGAAATACAACTCCCACTGAGAATCAGTTTCAAACTGAAAAACATTGGGCCCACCAGAGGATTTGATTCTGAGGGCTCACCTTTCTCCCCCGCTCAAGAGCCCCATAGCTGTTGCTAAGTTTGCGCAATCATGAACTTTCCTGATGGAGAAGCCAGAGCCCACCCGAGGATTCTCTGGTGGGACTGTCCAATTCTGCCGAGAAGCAGTTCTGGCTAAGAAAAGTGTGTGGAAAGGTTCCTGGACACGCTATGGCTCCTTTTTTTGCTGAGGTGAAAACCCATGCAAACATGGGGAGAACATACAAAATCTTTCCAGATGTTGTCCTTGCTGGGATTTGAACCTAGGATCCCAGCACTGCAAGGCTTCAGTGATAACCACTGAGCCAATGTGCTACCGTTCACCCTAACAGGCTGGAGAAACTTGCACCTACTGCCACTCTATCTTCAGCTCCTTTGTGAGAAACTAATGTATTTGGGCAGCCACTCAGTCTACCAAATAGAATTCCTGAGAAGGAAATTGGGGATGGCTTCACTACTGGTACTGGGGGCAGTGCTAATACCATGGCGCTGTACCATAGTTCACTGGAAATATTACAGGCTGGTAGGAGGCGAGCAGATTCCCACAGAAAAGTACCAGCAGTAATGTTCAGGGACCCTTGCTTGTGGAAGGCGGAGACGACACTGGGACAAGTAGTGGCGGCTGGGGACAGAGTATGGACACCCGGCCGCCGTCGCCATAAGGTTGTGGACAGCTTCCGCCTCCACAAGCCTACAAGACCACATTTCAAGTGCAAGCAGCTGTCAAAAATTTGGCAGTGTAGTATTGCAGCCTGTGGGTGGGTGGCTGGCTGGCTGGCTGCATACCTGCGCTTGCATTCCAAGGAATGGGGTAGGGGCAACTGAATGCTGGGATAAGGACGTGGACAGTGATTGTTGCAAGCCTGCAATGACAAATGCATGGCGGGAGGAATCTTCGCATGCATGAAGGATCACTTATGATGTGCTCACTTTTAGGCAGTGACCTGGGAGTCAGAGATGCTTCCGGGGGTCTTCCCCATGCTGTTTCCATGTCTTTTCAGCACTGTATGCATGTGTCTGATGATGTGTCACACACTACATGGCCAGATAAGGTTGAAAATGTTAAAATGACATTTCCTAGTGAATGCATTTGTCTTGGTTGAAAGCAATGCAAAAGTGCAAAAATGCATCAAAAACGCTACATGTGAGCATAGCCCAAGGTGTGGAGGAGAATTTTTGTTCTTGGTTATTTATTTTGCTTTATATACAAGTCATTACCCTGGAAAGGATGTTCCTTAACATATTTCCCAGGAAAATCAATTTTGGTTTCGTTTTTGTATGTTTTATTTTGAGTCCGTAAAAGTGGCGTAATAGCTCTGACAACATTGTTGACAGCAGTGACCTGGGAGTCAGAAATGCTTCCACAGGTCATCCCCATGCTGTTAGCATGTAATTTGAGCACTGTTCCTATCGATTTGGGCAATTTTTAGTCCCTCTGCTGATCGCCAGGGGGGAGCCGCCTGAAAAATGCTCGAGTTTCCCATAGACTTACATTGGACTCGTTACTTGGTCCGAGCACTCTAGCATTTCAATTTGCTCGATTCGAACAAAGAGTACCCGAGCATTTTAGTGCTCACTCATCACTAATGAACACATAACTTAAACTAAAAATGAAAACAGAAATGTATATCAAATGGAAAGAGGGAGTTTATCTAAAGAAGAATATAATGCTGTCTGCAGGGAATGCAGAGCCAGCGTTAGAAGAGCTAAAGCCAGTAATTAAGTGAGGATTGCTAGAGAGATCAAAGGCAATAAAAAGGTTTTTGGGGGTATGTCAAAAGTAAAAGAAAAAGCAAAGATGCTATAGGATTTTTACAGGATGAAAAGAGTGAAGTGGTCAAAAATTATGTTGAGCAGGCCAAACTTTTAAATTCCTCTTTTTCATCTGTGTTCTCTAAGATAGCAAATGTAGCATCAACTAATCTTCACTGTTCTATCAAAGAAATAAAAGAATCCTCACTATTAGTGTTGAGTGAGCACTAAAATGCTCGGGTGCTCGAAGCTCGGGCTGAGCTCACCGTGATACTCGGGTGCTCGACCCGAGCAACGAGCCCAATGTTAGTCTATGGGAGACCCGAGCATTTTTGCGGCAGGACCCCCGGCAGTCTGTAGAAAGCCTAAAAAGTGCCCAAAACAATAGTGACAGTGCTCAAATGACATGGGGACAGCATGGGGATTGCCCCAGGAAGCATTTCTGACCCCCAGGTCACTGCTGTCAACAACGTGGTCAGAGGTATTAAGCCACTTTTACCGGCTCTCAATAAAACGTTCAAAAACAAAACTGAAACTGCTTTCCTGGGAAATATGTTAAGGAACATCCTTTCCAGGGTAAAGACTTGTGTATAAGGTAAAATAAATAACCAAAAACAAAAATACGCCTCCATACCTTGGGCTATGTTCACAAGTAGCATTTTTTATGCGTTTTTGCACTTTTGTATTGCTTTCAACCGTGACAAATGCATTCACCGGGAAATGTCATTTTAACATTTTACAACCTTATCTGGCCATGTGCTGTGTGACACATGCATACAGTGCTGAAAAGACATGGGAACAGCATGGGGAAGACCCCAGGAAGCATCTCTCACACCCAGGTCACTGTCTAAAAGTGTGCCCATCAGAAGTTATCCTTGCCGCATCAGAAGATGCAGACTTACAGCTATCCCCATGCAAGTCCTTGTCCCAGGGCAGTGTTCAATTGTATCTCCCCCATTCTTTGCAATGCAAGCGCAAGTATGCAGCCTGCCACCCACACACACCCAGGCTGCAATACCATACTGCTTACTTGCACTTGAAATTGGGCCTTTTAGGCATGTGGAGGCGGATCTGGCCACCACGTCATGGCTGCATCGGTAGCCTGGTATCCATACTCAGTCCCCAGCCGCCCAGCGGCCGGGTGTCCATGCTTGGTCCCCAGCTGCCAGGGGGCGGCCGGGTGTCCATACTCAGTCCCCAGCCCCCCCTATTTGTCCCGGTAACCTTCCCCACACTTTTCTTAGCCTGGCCTGCTGTAGGGCAGCATTGGCCGAGCCCACCAGACAACCAGACTCCTCCGGTGGGCCCTGGCTTCTCCATCAGGGGAGTTGAGAGTGACAAGGTGAGGAGCATGATGATGATGATAGAAGTTAGCATCTGCTTTGTTTTCTTGGAATGCAAGTGCAAGTGTGCAGCCTAAAACCCACCCACCCCCAGGCTGCAATATCATACTGCTAGCTTGCTTGCACTTGAAATGAGGCCTTTTAGGCTTGTGGAGGCAGACGTTGGCCACCATGTCATGGCTGCATCGGCGGCCTGGTGTCCACACTCGGTCCCCAGCCGCCAGTGGGCGGCCGGGTGTCCATAAACGGTCCCCAGCCGCCCCTATTTGTCCCGGTGCGCCTTATACACAAGCGCGCAAGCCAAAACATTACCTTTGCCCTCCTCAGCGCATTTAGTGGGAAGGACAGCCTATCCACAAACACGTGGACAAGTGAATGTGGCCAGGGATAGTCCATCTCACTGAAGCCTTCACACTGTGTTAATATTGTGGAAGCCGGGACACAGTTGGACAAGGGGCTGCAACACGTCCTCAAGACATAGAGGATTGCGGGTCCTGGGTCAATCATGCTTCAACACAAAGTTCAGAAGGTAGACAGCAGCAGTGGTCGGCCTCCTACACAACGAGTAAATTATTCATGATCATGAGGCCATCCATCTCCTTAGCTTTCTGTTCCTTGGAATGCAAGCGCATGAAAGTAGTAGTGGCTAGGTCTGAGGTGGTCAGCGTTTTGGCGCATATCCTACCTCCTCCGAGGATTGTTGGATGGTTTCCAGCTACTATCACAGTTCTATGACTCCCGTTAAAACAAAGCTTCAGGTGATGAATGATGGATGATGTGGTGGAAAAGAAGAAAGAGCAGGAAGAAGAGGGACTATTCACATCAATATCAGGCCAGTCAACCACACATGTCTTGTAGGATATGTTTATGTACCAAAAGGAGCGGTTCGGCTACACAGTTATAGGGCATACAGCGAGTGCAATGCCTACCAAAAATTTTGAAGCACTCAAATGCCTCTTGGAAGTGACATGGAGGTCAGAGGGCCTTAACTAAACCATTTTTTCCATTTATAACAACTGGGTCTCCTGTACACTGTTGGCCTAAGCAGTGAATGGAAGGCTTTCCAAAAATTATGAGGAACTGCAATGCCCCTTGAAACAGACGTGGATTACAGCATACTAAAAACTTTCTACCCATTATTGGTGAGTGGGTCTCCCTTATTGTTCGCCTATGCATTGAAAAGCAAAAGCTGACTAAAATTAGAAGGAAATGCAATGCCAGTTGGAAAAGTTGTGGAGGTTAGAGGTAATTAAAAACAACATTTCAATGCACCTTGGAAGAGCTGTGAAGTTCAGAGTGGTTTAACAAGACTGTTTTAATGCCCCGTGGAAGAGACCTGGAGGTCACATAGCTTAACAAGACGGTTTTAATGCCCCTTGGAAGAGTGGAGGAGGTCGCCGTGGAATAAAAAGACAATATCAATGCCCCTTGGAAGAGATGTGGAGGTCACAGTAGCTTAACAAGACCGTTTTAATGCCCATTGGAGGAGTGGTGGAGGTCAGAGTGGTTTAACAAGATGGTTTTAATGCCCCTTGGAAGAGACGTGGAGTTCAGAGTGGTTTAACAAGATGGTTTTAATGCCCCGTGGAACGGACGTGGAGATCACAGAAGCTTAACAAGACAGTTTTAATGCCCCTTGGAAGAGTGGTGGAGGTCGCAGTGGAATAAAAAGACAATATCAATGCCCCTTGGAAGGGTGGTGAAGGTCGCAGTGGAATAAAAAGACAATATCAATGCCCCTTGGAAGAGTGGTGGAGGTCCCAGTGGAATAAAAATACAATATCAATGCCCCTTGGAAGAGTGGTGGAGGTCGCAGTGGAATAAAAAGACAATACCAATGCCCCTTGGAAGAGTGGTGGAGGTCGCAGTGGAATAAAAAGACAATATCAATTCCCCTTGGAAGAGTGGTAGAGGTCGCAGTGGAATAAAAAGACAATATCAATGCCCCTTGGAAGAGTGGTGGAAGTCGCAGTGGAATAAAAAGACAATATCAATGCACCGTGGAAGAGACGTGAAGGTCAGAGTGGTTTAACAAGATGGTTTTAATGCCCCTTGGAAGAGACGTGGAGGTCAGAGTGGTTTAACAAGATGGTTATAATGCCCCTTGGAAGAGACGTGGAGGTTAGAGTGGTTTAACAAGATGGTTTTAATGCCCCTTGGAAGAGACGTGGAGGTCAGAGTGGTTTAACAAGATGGTTTTAACTCCCCTTGGAAGAGACGTGGAGGTCAGAATGGTTCAACAAGATGGTTTTAATGCCCCTTGGAAGAGATGTGGAGTTCAGAGTGGTTTAACAAGATGGTTTTAATGCCCCGTGAAAGAGAAGTGGATGTCACAGTAGCTTAACAAGACGGTTCTAATGCCCCTTGGAAGAGTGGTGGAGGTCAGAGTGGTTCAGCAAGATGGTTTTAATGCCCCTTGGAAGAGACATGGAGGTCAGAATGGTTTAACAAGACGGTTTCAATGCCCCTTAGAAGAGTGGTGGAGGTCGCAGTGGAATAAAAAGACAATATCAATGCCCCGTGGAAGAGACATGGAGGTCACAGTAGCTTAACAAGACGTTTTTAATGCCCCTTGGAAGAGACGTGGAGGTCAGAGTGGTTTAACAAGATGGTTTTAATGCCCCTTGGAAGAGAAGTGGAGGTCAGAGTGGTTTAACAAGATGGTTGTAATGCCCCTTGGAAGAGACGTGGAGGTCAGAGTGGTTTAAGAAGATTTTTTTAATGCCCCTTGGAAGAGATGTGGAGTTCAGAGTGGTTTAACAAGACGGTTTTAATGCCCAGTGGAAGACATGTGGAGGTCACAGTAGCTTAACAAGACGGTTTTAATGCCCAGTGGAAGAGTGGTGGAGGTCAGAGTGGTTTAACAAGATGGTTTTAATGCCCCTTGGAAGAGACGTAGAGTTCAGAGTGGTTTAACAAGACAGTTTTAAAGCCCCGTGGAAGAGATGTAGAGGTCACAGTAGCTTAACAAGACAGTTTTAATGCCCCTTGGAAGAGTGGTGGAGGTCGCAGTGGAATAGAAAGACAATATCAATGCCACTTGGAAGAGTGGTGGAGGTCGCAGTGGAATAAAAAGACAATATCAATGCCCCTTGGAAGAGTGGTGGAGGTCTCAGTGGAATAAAAAGACAATATCAATGCCCCTTGGAAGACTGGTGGAGGTCGCAGTGGAATAAAAAGACAATATCAAAGCCCCTTGGAAGAGTGGTGGAGGTCACAGTGGAATAAAAAGACAATATCAATGCCCCTAGGAAGAGTGGTGGAGGTCACAGTGGAATAAAAAGACAATATCAATGCCCCTTCGAAGAGTGGTGGAGGTCGCAGTGGAATAAAAATACAATATCAATGCCCCTTTGAAGAGTGTTGGAGGTCTCAGTGGAATAAAAAGATAATAACAATGCCCCATGGAAGAGACATGGAGGTCACAGTAGCTTAACAAGACGGTTTTAATGCCCCTTGGAAGAGACGTGGAGGTCAGAGTGGTTTAACAAGATGGTTTTAATGCCCCTTGGAAGAGACGTGGAGGTCAGAGTGTTTTAACATGATGGTTTTAATGCCCCTTGGAAGAGACGTGGAGGTCAGAGTGGTTTAATAGGATGGTTATAATGCCCCTTGGAAGGGACGTGGAGTTCAGAGTGGTGTAACAAGACGGTTTTAATGCCCCGTGGAAGAGACGTGGAGGTCACAGTAGCTTAACAAGACAGTTTTAATGCCCCTTGGAAGAGTGGTGGAGGTCGCAGTGGAATAAAAAGACTATATCAATGCGCTATGGAAGAGTGGTGGAGGTCGCAGTGGAATAAAAAGACAATATCAATGCCCCTTGGAAGAGTGGTGGAGGTCGCAGTGGAATAAAAAGACAATATCAATGCCCCATGGAAGAGTAGTGGAGGTCGCAGTGGAATAAAAAGACAATATCAATGCCCTGTGGAAGAGACGTGAAGGTCACAGTAGCTTAACAAGATGGTTTTAATGCCCCTTGGAAGAGTGGTGGAGGTCGCAGTGGAATAAAAAGACAATATCACTGCCCCTTGGAAGAGTGGTTGAGGTCACAGTGGAATAAAAAGACAATATCAATGCCCCTTTGAAGAGTGGTGGAGGTCGCAGTGGAATAAGAATACAATATCAATGCCCCTTGGAAGAGTGGTGGAGGTCGCAGTGGAATAAAAAGACAATATCAATGCCCCGTGGAAGAGACATGGAGGTCACCGTAGATTAACAAGACTGTTTTAATGCCCCTTGGAAGAGACGTGGAGGTCAGAGTGGTTTAACAAGATGGTTTTAATGCCCCTTGGAAGAGACGTGGAGGTCAGAGTGGTTTAACAAGATGGTTTTAATGCCCCGTGGAAGAGACGTGGAGGTCACAGTAGCTTAACAAGATGGTTTTAATGTCCCTTCGATGAGACGTGGAGGTCAGACTGGTTTAACAAGATGGTTTTAATGCCCCTTGGAAGAGTCGAGGAGGTCAGAGTGGTTTAACAAGACTGTCCTAATGCCCCGTGGAAGAGACCTGGAGGTCACATAGCTTAACAAGACGGTTTTAATGCCCCTTGGAAGAGTGGTGGAGGTCGCCGTGGAATAAAAAGACAATATCAATGCCCCTTGAAAGAGTGGTGGAGGTCGCAGTGGAATAAAAAGACAATATCAATGCCCCGTGGAAGAGACGCGGAGGTCACAGTAGCTTAACAAGACCGTTTTAATGCCCATTGGAGGAGTGTTGGAGGTCAGAGTGGTTTAACAAGACGGTTTTAATGCCCCGTCGAACGGACGTGGAGATCACAGAAGCTTAACAAGACGGTTTTAATGCCCGTTGGGAGAGTGGTGGAGGTCGCAGTGGAATAAAAAGACAATATCTATGCCCCTTGGAAGAGTGGTGAAGGTCTCAGTGGAATAAAAAGACAATATCAATGCCCCTTGGAAGAGTGGTGAAGGTTGCAGTCGAATAAAAAGACAATATCAATGCCCCTTGGAAGAGTGGTGGAGGTCGAAGTGGAATAAAAAGACAATATCAATGCCCCTTGGAAGAGTGGTGGAGGTCGCAGTGGAATAAAAAGACAATATAAATTCCCCTTGGAAGAGTGGTAGAGGTCGCAGTGGAATAAAAAGACGATATCAATGCACCTTGAAAGAGTGGTGGAGGTCGCAGTGGAATAAAAAGACAATATCAATGCGCCGTGGAAGAGACGTGGAGGTCAGAGTGGTTTAACAAGATGGTTTTAATGCCCCTTGGAAGAGACGTGGAGGTCAGAGTGGTTTAACAAGACGGTTTTAATGCCCCTTGGAAGAAACGTGGAGGTCAGAGTGGTTTAACAAGATGGTTATAATGCCCCTTGGAAGAGACGTGGTGTTCACAGTGGTTTAACAAGATGGTTTTAATGCTCCGTGGAAGAGACGTGGAGGTCACAGTAGCTTAACAAGACGGTTTTAATGCCCATTCGATGAGACGTGGAGGTCAGACTGGTTTAACAAGATGGTTTTAATTCCCCTTGGAAGAGTCATGGAGGTCAGAGTGGTTTAACAAGATGGTTTTAAAGCCCGTTGGAAGATACGTGGAGGTCAGAGTGGTTTAAGAAGTTCGTTTTAATGCTCCTTGGAAGAGACGTGGAGTTCAGAGTGACTTAACAAGACGGTTTTAATGCCCAGTGTAAGAGACTTGGATGTCACAGTAGCTTAACAAGATGGTTTTAATGCCCCGTGGAAGAGTGGTGGAGGTCAGAGTGGTTTAACAAGATGGTTTTAATGCCCCTTGGAGGAGACGTGGAGTTCAGAGTGGTTTATCAAGACGGTTTTAATTCCCCGTGGAAGAGATGTGGAGGTCACAGTAGCTTAACAAGACAGTTTTAATGCCCCTTGGAAGAGTGGTGGAGGTCGCAGTGGAATAGAAAGACAATATCAATGCCCCTAGGAAGAGTGGTGGAGGTCGCAGTGGAATAAAAAGACAATATCAATGCCCCTAGGAAGAGTGGTGGAGGTCGCAGTGGAATAAAAAGTCAATATCAATGCCCCTTGGAAGAGTGGTGGAGGTCGCAGTGGAATAAAAAGACAATATTAATGCCCCTTGGAAGAGTGGTGGAGGTCGCAGTGGAATAAAAAGACAATATCAATGCCCCGTGGAAGAGACATGGAGGTCACAGTAGCTTAGCAAGACGTTTTTAATGCCCCTTCGATGAGACGTGAAGGACAGACTGGTTTAACAAGATGGTTTTAATGCCCCTTGGAAGAGTCATGGAGTTCAAAGTGGTTTAACAAGATGGTTTTAATGCCCCGTGGAGGAGACGTGGAGGTCACAGTATCTTAACAAGACGGTATTAATGCCCCTTCGATGAGACGTAGAGGTCAGACTGGTTTAACAAGATGGTTTTAATGCCCCTTGGAAGAGTCATGGAGGTCAGAGTGGTTTAACAAGATGGTTTTAAAGCCTCTTGGAAGAGACGTGGAGGTCAGAGTGGTTTAAGAAGTTCGTTTTAATGCCCCTTGGAAAAGACGTGGAGTTCAGAGTGGCTTAACAAGATGGTTTTAATGCCCAGAGGAAGAGACTTGGATGTCACAGTAGCTTAACAAGATGGTTTTAATGCCCCGTGGAAGAGTGGTGGAGGTCAAAGTGGATTAACAAGATGGTTTTAATGCCCCTTGGAAGAGACGTGGAGTTCAGAGTGGTTTAGCAAGACGGTTTTAATGCCCCGTGGAAGAGATGTGGAGGTCACAGTAGCTTAACAAGACAGTTTTAATGCCCCTTGGAAGAGTGGTGGAGGTCGCAGTGGAATGGAAAGACAATATCAATGCCCCTAGGAAGAGTGATGGAGGTCGCAGTGGAATAAAAAGACAATATCAATGCCCCTTGGAAGAGTGGTGGAGGTCGCAGTGGAATAAAAAGTCAATATCAATGCCCCTTGGAAGAGTGGTGGAGGTCGCAGTGGAATAAAAAGACAATATCAATGCCCCTTGGAAGAGTGGTGGAGGTTGCAGTGGAATAAAAAGACAATATCAATGCCCCGTGGAAGAGACATGGAGGTCACAGTAGCTTAACAAGACGTTTTTAATGCCCCTTGGAAGAGACGTGGAGGTCAGAGTGGTTTAACAAGATGGTTTTAATGCCCCTTGGAAGAGAAGTGGAGGTCAGAGTGGTTTAACAAGATGGTTGTTATGCCCCTTGGAAGAGACGTGGAGGTCAGAGTGGTTTAAGAAGATTTTTTTAATGCCCCTTGGAAGAGATGTGGAGTTCAGAGTGGTTTAACAAGACGGTTTTAATGCCCAGTGGAAGACATGTGGAGGTCACAGTAGCTTAACAAGACGGTTTTAATGCCCCGTGGAAGAGTGGTGGAGGTCAGAGTGGTTTAACAAGATGGTTTTAATGCCCCTTGGAAGAGACGTAGAGTTCAGAGTGGTTTAACAAGACAGTTTTAAAGCCCCGTGGAAGAGATGTAGAGGTCACAGTAGCTTAACAAGACAGTTTTAATGCCCCTTGGAAGAGTGGTGGAGGTCGCAGTGGAATAGAAAGACAATATCAATGCCACTTGGAAGAGTGGTGGAGGTCGCAGTGGAATAAAAAGACAATATCAATGCCCCTTGGAAGAGTGGTGGAGGTCTCAGTGGAATAAAAAGACAATATCAATGCCCCTTGGAAGACTGGTGGAGGTCACAGTGGAATAAAAAGACAATATCAATGCCCCTAGGAAGAGTGGTGGAGGTCACAGTGGAATAAAAAGACAATATCAATGCCCCTTCGAAGAGTGGTGGAGGTCGCAGTGGAATAAAAATACAATATCAATGCCCCTTTGAAGAGTGTTGGAGGTCTCAGTGGAATAAAAAGATAATAACAATGCCCCATGGAAGAGACATGGAGGTCACAGTAGCTTAACAAGACGGTTTTAATGCCCCTTGGAAGAGACGTGGAGGTCAGAGTGGTTTAACAAGATGGTTTTAATGCCCCTTGGAAGAGACGTGGAGGTCAGAGTGTTTTAACATGATGGTTTTAATGCCCCTTGGAAGAGACGTGGAGGTCAGAGTGGTTTAACAGGATGGTTATAATGCCCCTTGGAAGAGACGTGGAGTTCAGAGTGGTTTAACAAGACGGTTTTAATGCCCCATGGAAGAGACGTGGAGGTCACAGTAGCTTAACAAGACAGTTTTAATGCCCCTTGGAAGAGTGGTGGAGGTCGCAGTGGAATAAAAAGACTATATCAATGCGCTATGGAAGAGTGGTGGAGGTCGCAGTGGAATAAAAAGACAATATCAATGCCCCTTGGAAGAGTGGTGGAGGTCGCAGTGGAATAAAAAGACAATATCAATGCCCCATGGAAGAGTAGTGGAGGTCGCAGTGGAATAAAAAGACAATATCAATGCCCCGTAGAAGAGACGTGAAGGTCACAGTAGCTTAACAAGATGGTTTTAATGCCCCTTGGAAGAGTGGTGGAGGTCGCAGTGGAATAAAAAGACAATATCACTGCCCCTTGGAAGAGTGGTTGAGGTCACAGTGGAATAAAAAGACAATATCAATGCCCCTTTGAAGAGTGGTGGAGGTCGCAGTGGAATAAGAATACAATATCAATGCCCCTTGGAAGAGTGGTGGAGGTCGCAGTGGAATAAAAAGACAATATCAATGCCCCGTGGAAGAGACATGGAGGTCACCGTAGATTAACAAGACTGTTTTAATGCCCCTTGGAAGAGACGTGGAGGTCAGAGTGGTTTAACAAGATGGTTTTAATGCCCCTTGGAAGAGACGTGGAGGTCAGAGTGGTTTAACAAGATGGTTTTAATGCCCCTTGGAAGAGACGTGGAGGTCAGAGTGGTTTAACAAGATGGTTATAATGCCCCGTGGAAGAGACGTGGAGGTCACAGTAGCTTAACAAGATGGTTTTAATGCCCCTTCGATGAGACGTGGAGGTCAGACTGGTTTAACAAGATGGTTTTAATGCCCCTTGGAAGAGTCGAGGAGGTCAGAGTGGTTTAACAAGACTGTCCTAATGCCCCGTGGAAGAGACCTGGAGGTCACATAGCTTAACAAGACGGTTTTAATGCCCCTTGGAAGAGTGGTGGAGGTCGCCGTGGAATAAAAAGACAATATCAATGCCCCTTGGAAGAGTGGTGGAGGTCGCAGTGGAATAAAAAGACAATATCAATGCCCCGTGGAAGAGACGCGGAGGTCACAGTAGCTTAACAAGACCGTTTTAATGCCCATTGGAGGAGTGGTGGAGGTCAGAGTGGTTTAACAAGACGGTTTTAATGCACCGTCGAACGGACGTGGAGATCACAGAAGCTTAACAAGACGGTTTTAATGCTCGTTGGGAGAGGGGTGGAGGTCACAGTGGAATAAAAAGACAATATCTATGCCCCTTGGAAGAGTGGTGAAGGTCTCAGTGGAATAAAAAGACAATATCAATGCCCCTTGGAAGAGTGGTGAAGGTTGCAGTCGAATAAAAAGACAATATCAATGCCCCTTGGAAGAGTTGTGGAGGTCGAAGTGGAATAAAAAGACAATATCAATGCCCCTTGGAAGAGTGGTGGAGGTCGCAGTGGAATAAAAAGACAATATAAATTCCCCTTGGAAGAGTGGTAGAGGTCGCAGTGGAATAAAAAGACAATATCAATGCACCTTGAAAGAGTGGTGGAGGTCGCAGTGGAATAAAAAGACAATATCAATGCGCCGTGGAAGAGACGTGGAGGTCAGAGTGGTTTAACAAGATGGTGTTAATGCCCCTTGGAAGAGACGTGGAGGTCAGAGTGGTTTAACAAGACGGTTTTAATGCCCCTTGGAAGAGACGTGGAGGTCAGAGTGGTTTAACAAGATGGTTATAATGCCCCTTGGAAGAGACGTGGAGTTCACAGTGGTTTAACAAGATGGTTTTAATGCCCCGTGGAAGAGACGTGGAGGTCACAGTAGCTTAACAAGACGGTTTTAATGCCCATTCGATGAGACGTGGAGGTCAGACTGGTTTAACAAGATGGTTTTAATGCCCCTTGGAAGAGTCATGGAGGTCAGAGTGGTTTAACAAGATGGTTTTAAAGCCCGTTGGAAGAGACGTGGTGGTCAGAGTGGTTTAAGAAGTTCGTTTTAATGCCCCTTGGAAGAGACGTGGAGTTCAGAGTGACTTAACAAGACGGTTTTAATGCCCAGTGTAAGAGACTTGGATGTCACAGTAGCTTAACAAGATGGTTTTAATGCCCCGTGGAAGAGTGGTGGAGGTCAGAGTGGTTTAACAAGATGGTTTTAATGCCCCTTGGAGGAGACGTGGAGTTCAGAGTGGTTTATCAAGACGGTTTTAATTCCCCGTGGAAGAGATGTGGAGGTCACAGTAGCTTAACAAGACAGTTTTAATGCCCCTTGGAAGAGTGGTGGAGGTCGCAGTGGAATAGAAAGACAATATCAATGCCCCTAGGAAGAGTGGTGGAGGTCGCAGTGGAATAAAAAGACAATATCAATGCCCCTAGGAAGAGTGGTGGAGGTCGCAGTGGAATAAAAAGTCAATATCAATGCCCCTTGGAAGAGTGGTGGAGGTCGCAGTGGAATAAAAAGACAATATTAATGCCCCTTGGAAGAGTGGTGGAGGTCGCAGTGGAATAAAAAGACAATATCAATGCCCCGTGGAAGAGACATGGAGGTCACAGTAGCTTAGCAAGACGTTTTTAATGCCCCTTCGATGAGACGTAGAGGTCAGACTGGTTTAACAAGATGGTTTTAATGCCCCTTGGAAGAGTCATGGAGGTCAGAGTGGTTTAACAAGATGGTTTTAAAGCCTCTTGGAAGAGACGTGGAGGTCAGAGTGGTTTAAGAAGTTCGTTTTAATGCCCCTTGGAAAAGACGTGGAGTTCAGAGTGGCTTAACAAGATGGTTTTAATGCCCAGAGGAAGAGACTTGGATGTCACAGTAGCTTAACAAGATGGTTTTAATGCCCCGTGGAAGAATGGTGGAGGTCAAAGTGGATTAACAAGATGGTTTTAATGCCCCTTGGAAGAGACGTGGAGTTCAGAGTGGTTTAGCAAGACGGTTTTAATGCCCCGTGGAAGAGATGTGGAGGTCACAATAGCTTAACAAGACAGTTTTAATGCCCCTTGGAAGAGTGCTGGAGGTCGCAGTGGAATGGAAAGGCAATATCAATGCCCCTAGGAAGAGTGATGGAGGTCGCAGTGGAATAAAAAGACAATATCAATGCCCCTTGGAAGAGTGGTGGAGGTCGCAGTGGAATAAAAAGTCAATATCAATGCCCCTTGGAAGAGTGGTGGAGGTCGCAGTGGAATAAAAAGACAATATCAATGCCCCTTGGAAGAGTGGTGGAGGTTGCAGTGGAATAAAAAGACAATATGAATGCCCCGTGGAAGAGACATGGAAGTCACAGTAGCTTAGCAAGATGGTTTTAATGCCACTTGGAAGAGATGTGGAGGTCAGAGTTGTTTAACAAGATGGTTTTAATGCCCCTTGGAAGAGACGTGGAGGTCAGAGTGGTTTAACAAGATGGTTTTAATGCCCCTTGGAAGAGACGTGGAGGTCAGAGTGGTTTAACAAGATGGTTATAATGTCCCTTGGAAGAGACGTGGAGTTCAGAGTGGTTTAACAAGACGGTTTTAATGCCCCGTGGAAGAGAAATGGAGGTCACAGTAGCTTAACAAGACGGTTTTAATGCCCCTTGGAAGAGTGGTGGAGGGCACAGTGGAATAAAAAGACAATATCAATGCCCCTTGGAAGAGAGGTGGAGGTCGCTGTGGAATAAAAAGACAATATCAATGCCCCTTAGAAGAGTGTTGGAGGTTCCAGTGGAATAAAAAGACAATATCAATTCCCCTTGGAAGAGTGGTGGAGGTCTCAGTGGAATAAAAAGACAATATTAATGCCCCTTGGAAGAGTGGTGGAGGTTGCAGTGGAATAAAAAGACAATATCAATGCCCCTTGGTAGAGTGGTGGAGGTCTCAGTGGAATAAAAAGACAATATCAATGCCACTTGGAAGAGTGGTGGAGGTCGCAGTGGAATAAAAAGAAGAAAACAGTGCCCCTTGGAAGAGTGGTGTAGGTCGCAGTGGAATAAAAAGACAATATCAATGCCCCTTGGAAGAGTGGTGGAGGTCACAGTGGAATAAAGAGACAATATAATTGCCCCTTGGAAGAGTGGTGTAGGTCGCAGTGGAATAAAAAGACAATATTAATGCCCCTTGGAAGAGTGGTGGAGGTCGCAGTGGAATAAAGAGACAATATCAATGCCCCTTGGAAGAGTGTTGGAGGTCGCAGTGGCATAAAAAGACAATATCAATGCCCCTTGGAAGAGTGGTGGAGGTCGCAGTGGAATAAAAAGACAATATCAATGCACCTTGGAAGAGTGGTGGAGGTCGCAGTGGAATAAAAAGACAATATCAATGCCCCTTGGAAGAGTGGTGGAGGTTGCAGTGGAATAAAAAGACAATATCAATGCCCTGTGGAAGAGACATGGAGGTCACAGTAGCTTAGCAAGATGGTTTTAATGCCACTTGGAAGAGATGTGGAGGTCAGAGTTGTTTAACAAGATGGTTTTAATGCCCCTTGGAAGAGACGTGGAGGTCAGAGTGGTTTAACAAGATGGTTATAATGTCCCTTGGAAGAGACCTGGAGTTCAGAGTGGTTTAACAAGACGGTTTTAATGCCCCGTGGTAGAGAAATGGAGGTCACAGTAGCTTAACAAGACGGTTTTAATGCCCCTTGGAAGAGTGGTGGAGGTCGCAGTGGAATAAAGAGACAATATCAATGCCCCTTGGAAGAGTGTTGGAGGTCGCAGTGGCATAAAAAGACAATATCAATGCCCCTTGGAAGAGTGGTGGAGGTCGCAGTGGAATAAAAAGACAATATCAATGCCCCTTGGAAGAGTGGTGGAGGTCGCAGTGGAATAAAAAGACCATTTCAATGCCCCTTGGAAGAGTGGTGGAGGTCACAGTGGAATAAAAAGACAATATCAATGCCCGTTGGAAGAGTGGTGGAGGTCGCAGTTGAATAAAAAGACAATATCAATGCCCCTAGGAAGAGTGGTGGAGGTCAAAGTGGAATAAAAAGACAATATCAATGCCCCTTGGAAGAGTGTTGGAGGTCTCAGTGGAATAAAAAGATAATATCAATGCCCCATGGAAGAGACATGGAGGTCACAGTAGCTTAACAAGACGGTTTTAATGCTCCTTGGAAGAGACGTGGAGGTCAGAGTGGTTTAACAAGATGGTTTTAATGCCCCTTGGAAGAGACGTGGAGGTCAGAGTGTTTTAACATGATGGTTTTAATGCCCCTTGGAAGAGACACGGAGGTCAGAGTGGTTTAACAGGATGGTTATAATGCCCCTTGGAAGAGACGTGGAGTTCAGAGTGGTTTAACAAGACGGTTTTAATGCCCCGTGGAAGAGACGTGGAGGTCAGAGTGGTTTAACAAGATGGTTATAATGCCCCTTGGAAGAGACGTGGAGTTCAGAGTGGTTTAACAAAATGGTTTTAATGCCCCGTGGAAGAGACGTGGAGGTCACAGTAGCTTAACAAGACGGTTTTAATGCCCCGTGGAAGAGTGGTGGAGGTCGCAGTGGAATAAAAAGACTATATCAATGCGCTATGGAAGAGTGGTGGAGGTCGCAGTGGAATAAAAAGACTATCAATGCCCCTTGGAAGAGTGGTGGAGGTCGCAGTGGAATAAAAAGACAATATCAATGCCCCTTGGAAGAGTGGTGGAGGTCGCAGTGGAATAAAAAGACAATATCAATGCCCCGTGGAAGAGACGTGGAGGTCACAGTAGCTTAACAAGACCGTTTTAATGCCCATTGGAGGATTGGTGGAGGTCAGAGTGGTTTAAAAAGATGGTTTTAATGCCCCTTGGAAGAGACGCGGAGTTCAGAGTGGCTTAACAAGACGGTTTTAATGCCCAGTGGAAGAGACTTGGAGGTCACAGTAGCTTAACAAGATGGTTTTAATCCCGCGTGGAAGAGTGGTGGAGGTCAGAGTGGTTTAACAAGATGGTTTTAATGCCCCTTGGAAGAGTCGTGGAGTTCAGAGTGGTTTAGCAAGACTGTTTTAATGCCCCGTGGAAGAGATGTGGGGGTCACAGTAGCTTAACAAGACAGTTATAATGCCCCTTGGAAGAGTGGTGGAGGTCGCAGTGGAATAGAAAGACAATATCAATGCCCCTAGGAAGAGTGGAGGAGGTCGCAGTGAAATAAAAAGACAATATCAATGCCTCTAGGAAGAGTGGTGGAGGTCGCAGTGGAATAAAAAGTCCATATCAATGCCACTTGGAAGAGTGGTGGAGGTCGCAGTGAAATAAAAAGACAATATCAATGCCCCTTGGAAGAGTGGTGGAGGTCGCAGTGGAATAAAAAGACAATATCAATGCCCCGTGGAAGAGACATGGAGGTCACAGTAGCTTAACAAGACGGTTTTAATGCTCCTTGGAAGAGACGTGGAGGTCAGAGTTGTTTAACAAGATGGTTTTAATGCCCCTTGGAAGAGACGTGGAGGTCAGAGTGGTTTAACAAGATGGTTTTAATGCCCCTTGGAAGAGACGTGGAGGTCAGAGTGGTTTAACAAGATGGTTATAATGCCCCTTGGAAGAGACGTGGAGTTCAGAGTGGTTTAACAAGACGGTTTTAATGCCCCGTGGAAGAGAAGTGGAGGTCATAGTAGCTTGACAAGACGGTTTTAATGCCCCTTGGAAGAGTGGTGGAGGGCGCAGTGGAATAAAAAGACAATATCAATGTCCCTGGGAAGAGTGGTGTAGGTCGCCGTGGAATAAAAAGACAATATCAATGCCCCTTGGAAGAGTGGTGGAGGTTGCAGTGGAATAAAAAGACAATATTGATGCCCCTTGCAAGAGTGGTGGAGGCCTCAGTGGAATAAAAAGACAATATCAATGCCCCTTGGAAGAGTGGTGGAGGTTGCAGTGGAATAAAAAGACAATATCAATGCCCCTTGGAAGAGTGGTGGAGGTCTCAGTGGAATAAAAAGACAATATCAATGCCACTTGGAAGAGTGGTGGAGGTCGCAGTGGAATAAAAAGACAATATCAATGTCCCTTGGAAGAGTGGTGTAGGTCGCAGTGGAATAAAAAGACAATATCAATGCACCTTGGAAGAGTGGTGGAGGTCACAGTGGAATAAAGAGACAATATCAATGCCCCTTGGTGGAAGAGTGGTGTAGGTCGCAGTGGAATAAAAAGACAATATCAATGCCCCTTGGAAGAGTGGTGGAGGTCGCAGTGGAATAAAGAGACAATATCAATACCCCTTGGAAGACTGGTGGAGGTCGCAGTGGAATAAAAAGACAATATCAATGCCCCTTGGAAGAGTGGTGGAGGTCGCAGTGGAATAAAAAGACAATATCAATGCCCCTTGGAAGAGTGGTGGAGGTCGCAGTGGAATAAAGAGACAATATCAATGCCCCTTGGTGGAAGAGTGGTGTAGGTCGCAGTGGAATAAAAAGACTATATCAATGCGCTATGGAAGAGTGGTGGAGGTCGCAGTGGAATAAAAAGACAATATCAATGCCCCTTGGAAGAGTGGTGGAGTTCGCAGTGGAATAAAAAGACAATATCAATGCCCCATGGAAGAGTGGTGGAGGTCGCAGTGGAATAAAAAGACAATATCAATGCCCCGTGGAAGAGACGTGAAGGCCACAGTAGCTTAACAAGACGGTTTTAATGCCCCTTGGAAGAGTGGTGGAGGTCGCAGTGGAATAAAAAGACTATATCAATGCGCTATGGAAGAGTGGTGGAGGTCGCAGTGGAATAAAAAGACAATATCAATGCCCCTTGGAAGAGTGGTGGAGGTCGCAGTGGAATAAAAAAACAATATCAATGCCCCATGGAAGAGTGGTGGAGGTCGCAGTGGAATAAAAAGACAATATCAATGCCCCGTGGAAGAGACGTGAAGGTCACAGTAGCTTAACAAGACGGTTTTAATGCCCCTTGGAAGAGTGGTGGAGGTCGCAGTGGAATAAAAAGACAATATCAATGCCCCATGGAAGAGTGGTGGAGGTCGCAGTGGAATAAAAAGACAATATCAATGCCCCGTGGAAGAGACGTGAAGGGCACAGTAGCTTAACAAGACGGTTTTAATGCCCCTTGGAAGAGTGGTGGAGGTCGCAGTGGAATAAAAAGACAATATCAATTACCCTTGGAAGAGTGGTGGAGGTCACAGTGGAATAAAAAGACAATATCAGTGCCCCTTGGAAGAGACGTGGAGGTCAGAGTGGTTTAACAAGATGGTTTTAATGCCCCTTGGAAGAGACGTGGAGATCAGAGTGGTTTAACAAGATGGTTTTAATGCCCTTTGGAAGAGACGTGGAGGTCAGAGTCGTTTAACAAGACCGTTTTAATGCCCCTTCGATGAGACGTGGAGGTCAAACTGGTTTAACAAGATGGTTTTAATGCCCCTTGGAAGAGACTTGGAGGTCAGAGTGGTTTAACAAGACTGTTTTAATGCCCCGTGGAAGAGACCTGGAGGTCACATAGCTTAAAAAGACGGTTTTAATGTCCCTTGGAAGAGTGGTGGAGGTCGCCGTGGAATAAAAAGACAATATCAATGTCCCTTGGAAGAGTGGTGGAGGTCGCAGTGGAATAAAAAGACAATATCAATGCCCCGTGAAAGAGACGTGGAGGTCACAGTAGCTTAACAAGACCGTTTTAATGCCCATTGGAGGAGTGGTGGAGGTCAGAGTGGTTTAACAAGATGGTTTTAATGCCCCTTGGAAGAGACGTGGAGTTCAGAGTGGTTTAGCAAGACGGTTTTAATGCCCCATGGAAGAGATGTGTAGGTCACAGTAGCTTAACAAGACTGTTTTAATGCCCCTTGGAAGAGTGGTGGAGGTCGCAGTGGAATAGAAAGACAATATCAATGCCCCTAGGAAGAGTGGAGGAGGTCGCAGTGGAATAAAAAGACAATATCAATGCCCCGTGGAAGAGACATGGAGGTCACAGTAGCTTAACAAGACGTTTTTAATGCCCCTTGGAAGAGACGTGGAGGTCAGAGTGGTTTAACAAGAAGGTTTTAATGCCCCATTGGAAGAGACGTGGAGGTCAGAGTGTTTTAACATGATGGTTTTAATGCCCCTTGGAAGAGACGTGGAGGTCAGAGTGGTTTAACAGGATGGTTATAATGCCCCTTGGAAGAGACGTGGAGTTCAGAGTGGTTTAACATGACGGTTTTAATGCCCCGTGGAAGAGACGTGGAGGTCACAGTAGCTTAACAAGATGGTTTTAATGCCCCTTGGAAGAGTCGTGGAGGTCGCAGTGGAATAAAAAGACTATATCAATGCGCTATGGAAGAGTGGTGGAGGTCGCAGTGGAATAAAAAGACAATATCAATGCCCCTTGGAAGAGTGGTGGAGGTCGCAGTGGAATAAAAAGACAATATCAATGCCCCATGGAAGAGTGGTGGAGGTCACAGTGGAATAAAAAGACAATATCAATGCCCCGTGGAAGAGACGTGAAGGTCACAGTAGCTTAACAAGACGGTTTTAATGCCCCTTGGAAGAGTGGTGGAGGTCGCAGTGGAATAAAAAGACAATCTCAATGCCCCTAGGAAGAGTGGAGGAGGTCGCAGTGGAATAAAAAGACAATATCAATGCCCCTAGGAAGAGTGGTGGAGGTCGCAGTGGAATAAAAAGTCTATATCAATGCCCCTTGGAATAGTGGTGGAGATCGCAGTGGAATAAAAAGATAATATCAATGCCCCGTGGAAGAGACATGGAGGTCACAGTAGCTTAACAAGACGTTTTTAATGCCCCTTGGAAGAGATGTGGAGGTCAGAGTGGTTTAACAAGATGGTTTTAATGCCCCATTGGAAGAGACGTGGATGTCAGAGTGTTTTAACATGATGGTTTTAATGCCCCTTGGAAGAGACGTGGAGGTCAGAGTGGTTTAACAGGATGGTTATAATGCCCCTTGGAAGAGACGTGGAGTTCAGAGTGGTTTAACATGACGGTTTTAATGCCCCGTGGAAGAGACGTGGAGGTCACAGTAGCTTAACAAGATGGTTTTAATGCCCCTTGGAAGAGTGGTGGAGGTCGCAGTGGAATAAAAAGACTATATCAATGCGCTATGGAAGAGTGGTGGAGGTCGCAGTGGAATAAAAAGACAATATCAATGCCCCTTGGAAGAGTGGTGGAGGTCGCAGTGGAATAAAAAGACAATATCAATGCCCCATGGAAGAGACGTGAAGGTCACAGTAGCTTAACAAGACGGTTTTAATGCCCCTTGGAAGAGTGGTGGAGGTCGCAGTGGAATAAAAAGACAATATCAATGACCCTTGGAAGATTGGTGGAGGTCACAGTGGAATAAAAAGACAATATCAATGCCCCTTTGAAGAGTGGTGGAGGTCGCAGTGGAATAAAAATACAATATCAATGCCCCTTGGAAGAGTGGTGGAGGTCGCAGTGTAATAAAAAGACAATATCAATGCCCCGTGGAAGAGACATGGAGGTCACAGTAGATTAACAAGACGGTTTTAATGCCCCTTGGAAGAGACGTGGAGGTCAGAGTGGTTTAACAAGATGGTTTTAGTGCCCCTTGGAAGAGACGTGGAGGTCAGAGTGGTTTAACAAGATGGTTTTAATGCCCCTTGGAAGAGAAATGGAGGTCAGAGTGGTTTGACAAGATGGTTATAATGTCCCTTGGAAGAGACGTGGAGTTCAGAGTGGCTTAAGAAGACGGTTTTAATGCCCCGTGGAAGAGAAGTGGAGGTCATAGTTTCTTAACAAGACGGTTTTAATGCCCCTTGGAAGAGTGGTGGAGGGCGCAGTGGAATAAAAAGACAATATCAATGTGCCTGGGAAGAGTGATGGAGGTCGCCGTGGAATAAAAAGGCAATATTAATGCCCCTTGGAAGAGTGGTGGAGGTCGCAGTGGAATAAAAAGACAATATCAATGCCCCGTGGAAGAGACATGGAGGTCACAGTAGATTAACAAGACGGTTTTAATGCCCCTTGGAAGAGACGTGGAGGTCAGAGTGGTTTAACAAGATGGTTTTAATGCCCCTTGGAAGAGATGTGGAGGTCAGAGTGGTTTAACAAGATGATTTTAATGCCCCTTGGAAGAGACGTGGAGGTCAGAGTCGTTTAACAAGATGGTTATAATGCCCCTTGGAAGAGACGTGGAGTTCACAGTGGTTTAACAAGATGGTTTTAATGCCCCTTGGAAGAGACGTGGAGGTCACAGTAGCTTAACAAGACGGTTTTATTGCCCCTTCGATGAGACGTGGAGGTCAAACTGGTTTAACAAGATGGTTTTAATGCCCCTTGGAAGAGTCGTGGAGGTCAGAGTGGTTTAACAAGACTGTTTTAATGCCCCGTGGAAGAGACCTGGAGGTCACGTAGCTTAACAAGACGGTTTTAATGTCCCTTGGAAGAGTGGTGGAGGTCACCGTGTAATAAAAAGACAATATCAATGTCCCTTGGAAGATTGGTGGAGGTCGCAGTGGAATAAAAAGACAATATCAATGCCCCGTGGAAGAGACGTGGAGGTCACAGTAGCTTAACAAGACCGTTTTAATGCCCATTGGAGGAGTGGTGGAGGTCAGAGTGGTTTAACAAGATGGTTTTAATGCCCCTTGGAAGAGACGTGGAGTTCAGAGTGGTTTAGCAAGACGGTTTTAATGCCCCGTGGAAGAGATGTGTAGGTCACAGTAGCTTAACAAGACAGTTTTAATGCCCCTTGGAAGAGTGGTGGAGGTCGCAGTGGAATAGAAAGACAATATCAATGCCCCTAGGAAGAGTGGAGGAGGTCGCAGTGGAATAAAAAGACAATATCAATGCCCCTAGGAAGAGTGGTGGGGGTCGCAGTGGAATAAAAAGTCCATATCAATGCCCCTTGGAAGAGTGGTGGAGGTCGCAGTGAAATAAAAAGACAATATCAATGCCCCTTGGAAGAGTGGTGGAGGTCGCAGTGGAATAAAAAGACAATATCAATGCCCCGTGGAAGAGACATGGAGGTCACAGTAGCTTAACAAGACGGTTTTAATGCCACTTGGAAGAGACTTGGAGGTCAGAGTGGTTTAACAAGATGGTTTTAATGCCCCTTGGAAGAGAAATGGAGGTCAGAGTGGTTTAACAAGATGGTTATAATGTCCCTTGGAAGAGACGTGGAGTTCAGAGTGGTTTAACAAGACGGTTTTAATGCCCCTTGGAAGAGTCATGGAGGTCATAGTGGTTTAACAAGATGGTTTTAAAGCCCCTTGGAAGAGACGTGGAGGTCAGAGTGGTTTAACAAGTTGGTTTTAATGCCCCGTGGAAGAGACCTGGAGGTCACATAGCTTAACAAGACGGTTTTAATGTCCCTTGGAAGAGTGGTGGAGGTCGCCGTGGAATAAAAAGACAATATCAATTTCCCTTGGAAGAGTGGTGGAGGTCGCAGTGGAATAAAAAGACAATATCAATGCCCCGTGGAAGAGACGTGGAGGTCACAGTAGCTTAACAAGACCGTTTTAATGCCCATTGGAGGAGTGGTGGAGGTCAGAGTGGTTTAGCAAGACGGTTTTAATGCCCCGTGGAAGAGATGTGTAGGTCACAGTAGCTTAACAAGACAGTTTTAATGCCCCTTGGAAGAGTGGTGGAGGTCGCAGTGGAATAGAAAGACAATATCAATGCCCCGAGGTAGAGTGGAGGAGGTCGCAGTGGAATAAAAAGACAATATCAATGCCCCTAGGAAGAGTGGTGGAGATCGCAGTGGAATAAAAAGTCCATATGATTGCCCCTTGGAAGAGTGGTGGAGGTCGCAGTGAAATAAAAAGACAATATCAATGCCCCTTGGAAGAGTGGTGGAGGTCGCAGTGGAATAAAAAGACAATATCAATGCCCCGTGGAAGAGACATGGAGGTCACAGTAGCTTAACAAGACGGTTTTAATGCCCCTTGGAAGAGACGTGGAGGTCAGAGTTGTTTGACAAGATGGTTTTAATGCCCCTTGGAAGAGACGTGGAGGTCAGAGTGGTTTAACAAGATGGTTTTAATGCCCCTTGGAAGAGAAATGGAGGTCAGAGTGGTTTAACAAGATGGTTATAACGTCCCTTGGAAGAGACGTGGAGTTCAGAGTGGTTTAACAAGACGGTTTTAATGCCCCGTGGAAGAGAAGTGGAGGTCATAGTAGCTTAACAAGACAGTTTTAATGCCCCTTGGAAGAGTGGTGGAGGGCGCAGTGGAATAAAAAGACAATATCAATGTCCCTGGGAAGAGTGGTGGAGGTCGCCGTGGAATAAAAAGACAATATCAATGCCCCTTGGAAGAGTGGTGGAGGTTGCAGTGGAAAAAAAAGCCAATATTAATGCCCCTTGGAAGAGTGGTGGAGGTCTCAGTGGAATAAAAAGACAATATCAATGCCCCTTGGAAGAGTGGTGGAGGTTGCAGTGGAATAAAAAGACAATATCAATGCCCTTTGGAAGAGTGGTGGAGGTCTCAGTGGAATAAAAAGACAATATCAATGCCCCTTCGAAGAGTGGTGGAGGTCGCAGTGGAATAAAAAGACAATATCAATGCCCCTTGGAAGAGTGGTGTAGGTCGCAGTGGAATGAAAAGATAATATCAATGCCCCTTGGAAGAGTGGTGGAGGTCACAGTGGAATAAAGAGACAACATCAATGCCCCTTGGAAGAGTGGTGTAGGTCGCAGTGGAATAAAAAGACAATATCAATGCCCATTGGAAGAGTGGTGGAGGTCGCAGTGGAATAAAGAGACAATGTCAATGCCCCTTGGAAGAGTGGTGGAGGTCGCAGAGGAATAAAAAGACAATATCAATGCCCCTTGGAAGAGTGGTGGAGGTCGCAGTGGAATAAAAAGACAATATCAATGCCCCTTGGAAGAGTGGTGGAGGTCGCAGTGGAATAAAAAGACAATATCAATGCCCCTTGGAAGAGTGGTGGAGGTAGCAGTGGAATAAAAAGACAATATCAATGACCCTTGGAAGAGTGGTGAAGGTCGCAGTGGAATAAAAAGACAATATCAAATCCCCTTGGAAGAGTGGTAGAGGTCGCAGTGGAATAAAAAGACAATATCAATGCCCCGTGGAAGAGTGGTGGAGGTTGCAGTGGAATAAAAAGACAATATCAATGCACCTTGGAAGAGTGGTGGAGGTCGCAGTGGAATAAAAAGACAATATCAATGACCCGTGGAAGAGACGTGGAGGTCAGAGTGGCTTAACAAGATGGTTTTAATGCCCCTTGGAAGAGACGTGGAGGTCAGAGTGGTTTAACAAGATGGTTATAATGCCCCTTGAAAGAGACGTGGAGGACAGAGTGGTTTAACAAGATGGTTTTAATGCCCCTTGGAAGAGACGTGGAGGTCAGAGTGGTTTAACAAGAAGGTTTTAATTCCCCTTGGAAGAGACGTGGAGGTCAGAGTGGTTCAACAAGACAGTTTTAATGCCCCGTGGAAGAGACGTGGAGGTCACAGTAGATAAACAAAACAGTTTTAATGCCCCTTGGAAGAGTGGTGGAGGTCGCAGTGGAATAGAAAGACAATATCAATGCCACTTGGAAGAGTGGTGGAGGTCGCAGTGGAATAAAAAGACAATATCAATGCCCCTTGGAAGAGTGGTGGAGGTCGCAGTGGAATAAAAAGACAATATCAATGCCCCTTGGAAGAGTAGTGGAGGTCGCAGTGGAATAAAAATACAATATCAATGCCCCTGGGAAGAGTGTTGGAGGTCGCAGTGGAATAAAAAGACAATATCAATGCCCCTTCGAAGAGTGGTGAAGGTCGCAGTGGAATAAAAAGATAATATCAATGCCCCTTGGAAGAGTGTTGGAGGTCTCAGTGGAATAAAAAGACAATATCAATGCCCCGTGGAAGAGACATGGAGGGCACAGTAGCTTAACAAGACGTTTTAATGCCCCTTGGAAGAGACGTGGAGGTCAGAGTGACTTAACAAGATGGTTTTAATGCCCCTTGGAAGAGACGTGGAGGTCAGAGTGGTTTAACAAGATGGTTTTAATGCCCCTTGAAAGAGATGTGGAGGTCAGAGTGGTTTAACAGGATGGCTATAATGACCCTTGGAAGAGACGTGGAGTTCAGAGTGGTTTAACAAGACGGTTTTAATGCCCCGTGGAAGAGACGTGGAGGTCACAACAGCTTGACAAGACGGTTTTAATGCCCCTTCGATGAGACGTGGAGGTCAGACTGGTTTAACAAGATGGTTTTAATGCCCCTTGGAAGAGTCGTGGAGGTCAGAGTGGTTTAACAAGATGGTTTTAAAGCCCCTTGGAAGAGACGTGGAGGTCAGAGTGGTTTAAGAAGTTTATTTTAATGCCCCTTGGAAGAGACGTGGAGTTCAGAGTGGCTTAACAAGACGATTTTAATGCCCAGTGGAAAAGACTTGGAGGTCACAGTAGCTTAACAAGACGGTTTTAATCCCGCGTGGAAGAGTGGTGGAGGTCAGAGTGGTTTAACAAGATGGTTTTAATGCCCCTTGGAAGAGACGTGGAGTTCAGAGTGGTTTAGCAAGACGGTTTTAATGCCCCGTGGAAGAGATGTGGAGGTCACAGTAGCTTAACAAGACAGTTTTAATGCCCCTTGGAAGAGTGGTGGAGGTCGCAGTGGAATAGAAAGACAATATCAATGCCCCTGGGAAGAGTGGTGGAGGTCGCAGTGGAACAAAAAGACTATATCAATGCCCCTTGGAAGAGTGGTGGAGGTCGCAGTTTAATAAAAAGACAATATCAATGCCCCTTGGAAGAGTGGTGGAGGTCGCAGTGGAATAAAAAGACAATATCAATGCCCCTTGGAAGAGTGGTGGAGGTCGAAGTGGAATAAAAAGACAATATCAATGCCTCATGGAAGAGTGGTGGAGGTCGCAGTGGAATAAAAAGACAATAACAATGCCACTTGGAAGAGTGGTGGAGGTCGCAGTGGAATAAAAAGACAATATTAATGCCCCTTGGAAGAGTGGTGGAGGTCTCAGTGGAATAAAAAGACAATATCAATGCCCCTTGGAAGAGTGGTGGAGGTTACAGTGGAATAAAAAGACAATATCAATGCCCCTTGGAAGAGTGGTGGAGGTCTCAGTGGAATAAAAAGACAATATCAATGCCTCATGGAAGAGTGGTGGAGGTCGCAGTGGAATAAAAAGACAATAACAATGCCACTTGGAAGAGTGGTGGAGGTCGCAGTGGAATAAAAAGACAATACTAATGCCCCTTGGAAGAGTGGTGGAGGTCTCAGTGGAATAAAAAGACAATATCAATGCCCCTTGGAAGAGTGGTGGAGGTCGCAGTGGAATAAAAAGACAATATCAATGCCCCGTGGAAGAGACATGAAGGTCACAGTAGCTTAACAAGACGGTTTTAATGCCCCTTGGAAGAGTGGTGGAGGTCGCAGTGGAATAAAAAGACAATATCAATGCCCCTTGGAAGAGTGGTGGAGGTCGCAGAGGAATAAAAAGACAATATCAATGCCCCTTTGAAGAGTGGTGGAGGTCGCAGTGGAATAAAAAGACAATATCAATGCCCCTTGGAAGAGTGGTGGAGGTCGCAGTGGAATAAAAAGACAATATCAAAGCCCCTTGGGAGAGTGGTGGAGGTCGCAATGGATTAAAAAGACAATATCAATGCACCTAGGAAGAGTGGTGGAGGTCGCAGTGGAATAAAAAGTTAATATCAATGCCCCTTGGAAGAGTGGTGGAGGTCGTAGTGGAATAAAAAGACAATAACAATGCCACGTGGAAGAGTGGTGGAGGTTGCAGTGGAATAAAAAGACAATATCAATGCCCCTTGGAAGAGTGGTGGAGGTCGCAGTGGAACAAAAAGACTATATCAATGCCCCTTGGAAGAGTGGTGGAGGTCGCAGTTTAATAAAAAGACAATATCAATGCACCTAGGAAGAGTGGTGGAGGTCGCAGTGGAATAAAAAGTTAATATCAATGCCCCTTGGAAGAGTGGTGGAGGTCGTAGTGGAATAAAAAGACAATAACAATGCCACGTGGAAGAGTGGTGGAGGTTGCAGTGGAATAAAAAGACAATATCAATGACCCGTGGAAGAGACTTGGAGGTCAGAGTGGCTTAACAAAATGGTTTTAATGCCCCTTGGAAGAGACGTGGAGGTCAGAGTGGTTTAACAAGATGGTTATAATGCCCCTTGAAAGAGACGTGGAGGTCAGAGTGGTTTAACAAGATGGTACTAATGCCCCTTGGAAGAGACGTGGAGGTCAGAGTGGTTTAAAAAGAAGGTTTTAATTCCCCTTGGAAGAGACGTGGAGGTCAGAGTGGTTCAACAAGACAGTTTTAATGCCCCGTGGAAGAGACGTGGAGGTCACAGTAGATAAACAAAACAGTTTTAATGCCCCTTGGAAGAGTGGTGGAGGTCGCAGTGGAATAGAAAGACAATATCAATGCCACTTGGAAGAGTGTTGGAGGTCGCAGTGGAATAAAAAGACAATATCAATGCCCCTTGGAAGAGTGGTGGAGGTCGCAGTGGAATAAAAAGACAATATCAATGCCCCTTGGAAGAGTAGTGGAGGACGCAGTGGAATAAAAAGACAATATCAATGCCCCTTGGAAGAGTGGTGGAGGTCGCAGTGGAATAAAAAG
Organism: Phyllobates terribilis; assembly: GCF_046119375.1. NCBI lineage: Eukaryota > Metazoa > Chordata > Amphibia > Anura > Dendrobatidae > Phyllobates > Phyllobates terribilis. Next base: position 10,867,790 of record NW_027362782.1, read on the forward strand.
TTAATATCAATGCCCCTTGGAAGAGTGGTGGAGGTCGTAGTGGAATAAAAAGACAATAACAATGCCACTTGGAAGAGTGGTGGAGGTCGCAGTGGAATAAAAAGACAATATCAATGCCACTTGGTAGAGTGGTGGAGGTCGCAGTATAATAAAAAGACAATATCAATGCCCCATGGAAGAGACGTGAAGGTCACAGTAGCTTAACAAGACGGTTTTAATGCCCCTTGGAAGAGTGGTGGAGGTCGCAGTGGAATAAAAAGACAATATCAATGCCCCTTAGAAGAGTGGTGGAGGTCGCAGTGGAATAAAAAGACAATATCAATGCCCCTTTGAAGAGTGGTGGAGGTCGCAGTGGAATACAAAGACAATATCAATGCCCCTTGGAAGAGTGTTGGAGGTTTCAGGGGAATAAAAAGACAATACCAATGCCCCGTGGAAGAGACATGGAGGTCACAGTAGCTTAACAAGACGGTTTTAATGCCTCTTGGAAGAGACGTGGAGGTCAGAGTGGTTTAACAAGATGGTTTTAATGCCCCTTGGAAGAGACGTGGAGGTCAGAGTGGTTTAACATGATGGTTTTAATGCCCCTTGGAAGAGACATGGAGGTCAGAGTGGTTTACCAGGATGGTTATAATGCCCCTTAGAAGAGACATGGAGTTCAGAGTGGTTTGACAAGACGGTTTGAATGCCCCGTAGAAAAGACGTGGAGGTCACAGTAGCATAACAAGACGGTTTTAATGCCCCGTGGAAGAGTGGTGGAGGTTGCAGTTTACTAAAAAGACAATATCATTGCCCCTTGGAAGAGTGGTGGAGGTCGCAGTGGAATAAAAAGACAATATCAATGCCCCTTGGAAGAGTGGTGGAGGTCGCAGTGGAATAAAAAGACAATATCAATGCCCCTTGGCAGAGTGGTGGAGGTCGCAGTGAAATAAAAAGACAATATCAATGCCCCTTTGAAGAGTGGTGGAGGTCGCAGTGGAATAAAAAGACAATATCAAAGCCCCTTGGGAGAGTGGTGGAGGTCGCAGTGGATTAAAAAGACAATATCAATGCACCTAGGAAGAGTGGTGGAGGTCGCAGTGGAATAAAAAGTTAATATCAATGCCCCTTGGAAGAGTGGTGGAGGTCGTAGTGGAATAAAAAGACAATAACAATGCCACTTGGAAGAGTGGTGGAGGTCGCAGTGGAATAAAAAGACAATATCAATGCCCCTTGGTAGAGTGGTGGAGGTTGCAGTTGAATAAAAAGACAATATCAATGCCCCGTGGAAGAGACGTGAAGGTCACAGTAGCTTAACAAGACGGTTTTAATGCCCCTTGGAAGGGTGGTGGAGGTCGCAGTGGAATAAAAAGACAATATCAATGCCCCTTAGAAGAGTGGTGGAGGTCGCAGTGGAATAAAAAGACAATATCAATGCCCCTTTGAAGAGTGGTGGAGGTCGCAGTGGAATACAAAGACAATATCAATGCCCCTTGGAAGAGTGTTGGAGGTCTCAGGGGAATAAAAAGACAATACCAATGCCCCGTGGAAGAGACATGGAGGTCACAGTAGCTTAACAAGATGGTTTTAATGCCCCTTGGAAGAGACGTGGAGGTCAGAGTGGTTTAACATGATGGTTTTAATGCCCCTTTGAAGAGACATGGAAGTCAGAGTGGTTTAACAGGATGGTTATAATGCCCCTTGGAAGAGACATGGAGTTCAGAGTGGTTTGACAAGACGGTTTGAATGCCCCGTGGAAAAGACGTGGAGGTCACAGTAGCATAACAAGACGGTTTTAATGCCCCGTGGAAGAGTGGTGGAGGTTGCAGTTTACTAAAAAGACAATATCATTGCCCCTTGGAAGAGTGGTGGAGGTCGCAGTGGAATAAAAAGACAATATCAATGCCCCTTGGAAGAGTGGTGGAGGTCGCAGTGGAATAAAAAGACAATATCAATGCCCCTTGGCAGAGTGGTGGAGGTCGCAGTGAAATAAAAAGACAATATCAATGCCCCTTTGAAGAGTGGTGGAGGTCGCAGTGGAATAAAAAGACAATATCAAAGCCCCTTGGGAGAGTGGTGGAGGTCGCAGTGGATTAAAAAGACAATATCAATGCACCTAGGAAGAGTGGTGGAGGTCGCAGTGGAATAAAAAGTTAATATCAATGCCCCTTGGAAGAGTGGTGGAGGTCGTAGTGGAATAAAAAGACAATAACAATGCCACTTGGAAGAGTGGTGGAGGTCGCAGTGGAATAAAAAGACAATATCAATGCCCCTTGGTAGAGTGGTGGAGGTTGCAGTTGAATAAAAAGACAATATCAATGCCCCGTGGAAGAGACGTGAAGGTCACAGTAGCTTAACAAGACGGTTTTAATGCCCCTTGGAAGGGTGGTGGAGGTCGCAGTGGAATAAAAAGACAATATCAATGCCCCTTAGAAGAGTGGTGGAGGTCGCAGTGGAATAAAAAGACAATATCAATGCCCCTTTGAAGAGTGGTGGAGGTCGCAGTGGAATACAAAGACAATATCAATGCCCCTTGGAAGAGTGTTGGAGGTCTCAGGGGAATAAAAAGACAATACCAATGCCCCGTGGAAGAGACATGGAGGTCACAGTAGCTTAACAAGATGGTTTTAATGCCCCTTGGAAGAGACGTGGAGGTCAGAGTGGTTTAACATGATGGTTTTAATGCCCCTTTGAAGAGACATGGAAGTCAGAGTGGTTTAACAGGATGGTTATAATGCCCCTTGGAAGAGACATGGAGTTCAGAGTGGTTTGACAAGACGGTTTGAATGCCCCGTGGAAAAGACGTGGAGGTCACAGTAGCATAACAAGACGGTTTTAATGCCCCGTGGAAGAGTGTAGGAGGTTGCAGTTTAATAAAAAGACAATATCAATGCCCCTTGGAAGAGTGGTGGAGGTCGTAGTGGAATAAAAAGACAATAACAATGCCACTTGGAAGAGTGGTGGAGGTCGCAGTGGAATAAAAAGACAATATCAATGCCCCTTGGAAGAGTGGTGGAGGTCGTAGTGGAATAAAAAGACAATAACAATGCCACTTGGAAGAGTGGTGGAGGTCGCAGTGGAATAAAAAGAAAATATCAATGCCCCTTGGTAGAGTGGTGGAGGTCGCAGTGGAATAAAAAGACAATATCAATGCCCCGTGGAAGAGACGTGAAGTTCACTTTAGCTTAACAAGACGGTTTTAATGCCCCTTGGAAGAGTGGTGGAGGTCGCAGTGGAATAAAAAGACAATATCAATGTCCCTTAGAAGAGTTTTGGAGGTCGCACTGGAATAAAAAGACAATATCAATGCCCCTTGGGAGAGTGGTGAAGGTCGCATTGGATTAAAAAGACAATATCAATGCCCCTAGGAAGAGTGGTGGAGGTCGCAGTGGAATAAAAAGACAATATCAATGCCCCTTGGAAGAGTGGTGGAGGTCACAGTGGAATAAAAAGACAATATCAATGCCCATTTGAAGAGTGGTGGAGGTCGCAGTGGAATAAAAAGACAATATCAGTGCCCCTTGGAAGAGTGGTGGAGGTCGCAGTGGAATAAAAAGACAATATCAAAGCCGCTTGGGAGAGTGGTGGAGGTCGCAGTGGATTAAAAAGACAATATCAATGCCCCTAGGAAGAGTGATGGAGGTCGCAGTGGAATATAAAGTTAATATCAATGCCCCTTGGAAGAGTGGTGGAGGTCGTAGTGGAATAAAAAGACAATAACAATGCCACTTGGAAGAGTGGTGGAGGTCGCAGTGGAATAAAAAGAAAATATCAATGCCCCTTGGTTGAGTGGTGGAGGTCGCAGTGGAATAAAAAGACAATATCAATGCCCCGTGGAAGAGACGTGAAGGTCACTTTAGCTTAACAAGACGGTTTTAATGCCCCTTGGAAGAGTGGTGGAGGTCGCAGTGGAATAAAAAGACAATATCAATGTCCCTTAGAAGAGTTTTGGAGGTCGCACTGGAATAAAAAGACAATATCAATGCCCCTTTGAAGAGTGGTGGACGTCGCAGTGGAATAAAAAGACTATATCAATGCCCCTTGGAAGAGTGGTGGAGGTCGCAGTGGAATAAAAAGACAATATCAAAGCCCCTTGGGAGAGTGGTGAAGGTCGCATTGGATTAAAAAGACAATATCAATGCCCCTAGGAAGAGTGGTGGAGGTCGCAGTGGAATAAAAAGTTAATATCAATGCCCCTTGGAAGAGTGGTGGAGGTCACAGTGGAATAAAAAGACAATATCAATGCCTTGTGGAAGAGACATGGAGGTCACAGTAGATTAACAAGACAGTTTTAATGCCCCTTGGAAGAGACTTGGAGGTCAGAGTGGTTTAAAAAGATGGTTTTAATGCCCCTTGGAAGAGACGTGGAGGTCAGAGTGGTTTAACGAGATGGTTTTAATGCCCCTTGGAAGAGACGTGGAGGTCAGAGTGGTTTAACAGAATGGTTATAATGCCCCTTGGAAGAGACGTGGAGTTCAGAGTGTTTTAACAAGACGGTTTTAATGCCCCGTGGAAGAGACGTGGAGGTCACAGTAGCTTAACAAGACGGTTTTAATGCCCCTTTGATGAGACTTGGAGGTCAGACTGGTTTAACAAGATGGTTTTAATGCCCCTTGGAAGAGACGTGGAGGTCAGAGTGGTTTAAGAAGTTTGTTTTAATGCCCCTTGGAAGAGACGTGGAGTTCAGAGTGGTTTAACAAGACGGTTTTAATGCCTTGTGGAAGAGATGTGGAGGTCACAGTAGCTTAACAAGACAGTTTTAATGCCCCTTGGAAGAGTGGTGGAGGTCGCAGTGGAATAAAAATACAATATCAATGCCCCGTGGAAGAGACATGGAGGTCACAGTAGCTTAACAAGACGGTTTTAATGCCCCTTGGAAGAGATGTGGAGGTCAGAGTTGTTTAACAAGATGGTTTTAATGCCCCTTGGAAGAGACGTGGAGGTCAGAGTGGTTTAACAAGATGGTTTTAATGCCCCTTGGGAGACGTGGAGGTCAGAGAGGTTTAACAAGATGGTTATAATGCCCCTTGGAAGAGACGTGGAGTTCAGAGTGGTTTACCAAGACGGTTTTAATGCCGCGTGGAAGAGACGTGGAGGTCACAGTAGCTTAACAAGACGGTTTTAATGCCCCTTGGAAGAGTGGTGGAGGGCGCAGTGGAATAAAAAGACAATATCAATGCCCCTTGGATGAGTGGTGGAGGTCGCAGTATAATAAAAAGACAATATCAATGCCCCTTGGAAGAGTGGTGGAGGTTACAGTGGAATAAAAAGACAATATCAATGCCCCTTGGAAGAGTGGTGGAGGTCTCAGTGGAATAAAAACACAATATCAATGCCACTTGGAAGAGTAGTGGAGGTCGCAGTGGAATAAAAAGACAATATCAATGCCCCTTGGAAGAGTGGTGTAGGTCGCAGTGGAATAAAAAGACAATATCAATGCCCCTTGGAAGAGTGGTGGAGGTCGCAGTGGAATAAAGAGACAATATCAATGCCCCTTGGAAGAGTGGTGGAGGTCGCAGTGGAATAAAAATACAATATCAATGCCCCTTGGAAGAGTGGTGGAGGTCTCAGTGGAATAAAAAGACACTATCAATGCCTCTTGGAAGAGTGGTGGAGGTCGCAGTGGAATAAAAAGACAATATCAATGCCCTGTGGAAGAGACGTGGAGGTCACAGTAGCTTAACAAGACCGTCTTAATGCCCCTTACAAGAGCCATGCAGTACAGCTTATTAAAAACCTTATTCCCATTATGGGGGAGTGGGTCTCCCATAGTCTTTGCCTATGCCATCCAAGCAAAAGCTGCCAAAAATTTGGACGGAGGAACTTGCAATGCTGGCAACACGGACCATGGTCACCCTGGTGGTATAGTGGTGGTGGAGGCTGAAGATAAGGAGAAGAGCAAAAAACAGCCGAAATTAGGAAGCCTATACCCATGTGTGGGTGTGAAGCGGTGCATGGGAATACACCTCCCGAAACAACACAGTGGATTTGACTTTATGTTACTCTGCTGTCATTTGGTGGTGATGAGAAGTCTGGCCCAATCCAGCCCTTGTTCATTTTGATAAGGGGCAGCTTGTCAGCATTGTCAGTTGACAGGCGAGTGCGCTTATCAGTTATAATTCCCCCAGCGGCACTAAAAACACGCTCCGATAACACGCTAGCGGCAAGGCAGGCTAGGACCTCCAATGCGTTCAGAGCGAGTTCATTCCAAGTGTCCAGCTTGGATACCCAATAATTAAAAGGCACAGAGGAATCACGGAGGAGGCTGGTACGGTCGGCAAGGTACTCCATCACCATCTTTTGAAACTTTCCACTCCTTGTGAGAGTACCCCACGCCTCAGGGCCTGTAAGCTGGGCAATTCTCAGAAAACTGTCCCAGAATTTTGACAGTGTTCCCCTGCCTCTGCTGGATTGGAGTTGCGTCTCTCTCGTATGTACGCCTTGGTTGGGCAACGAACTGTGACCTCTGCCACTAGCGTTTTCAGATGGGAATTTTTTTATCAGTTCTGCAGCAAGGGCCTTCTGGTACTGCCCCATTTTTGTAGACCTCTCTACCTCAGGAATAAGAGAGTGAAAGTTCTCCTTGTAGCGGGGGTCTAAAAGTGTCACCAACCAGCAATGACTGTCACCCAACATTTTGACAACGCGAGGGTCACGGTTAAGGCAGAGTAACATAAAGTCTGCCATGCGTGCCAGACTGGTAATGGGCAAGACTTCCGTGTCCTCACCAAGATGACGACTGACCATGCTCTCCTCCTCCTCCTCCCCCCTGTCCTCAGGCCACCCACGCTGAACCGACGGTATGACAGTTGTACAGGTACTACCGTCTACAGCGCATGATACCAGCTCCTGTTCTTCCTCCTCCTCCTCCTCACTCCTCTCGCTCATTGCCCCCCAATGCACATTGGGATGAGATGAGGCTGGGCTGTGTGTAATCGCCCGCTACGGCTTCTTGATCCATCTCATCATACTCAGGCTACAATGCCTCCTCTTTAATTCTCTGCAGAGAGCGTTGCAAAAGACAGACAAGTGGGATGCTGACGCTAATGATGGTGTCATCGCCACTGACCATCTTGGTGGACTCCTCAAAGTTTGTCAGGATGGTACATATGTCAGACATCCAGATCCACTCTTGAGGTCTTATGTGTGGAGTCTGACCTGAATATTGACGGCCTTGTTGCAGCTGGTACTCCACAACTGCTCTCTTCTGCTCACAAATCCTTTGCAACATGTGGAGGGTAGAGTTCCAACGTGTGAGGACATCACACACCAGTCGGTGTGCCGGAAGCTGCAAACGCTGCTGCAACACAGCAAGTGCGGCGGAAGCTGTAGCCCACTTCCGAAAATGAGCTGACAGGCGGCGTACTTTGACGAGCAGATCTGGCAACTCGGGGTACGATTTAAGAAACCGCTGAACCACGAGGTTAAGCACATGAGCCAGGCATGGTACGTTGTGATCTCGCCTCGCCTCAGAGCCGCCGCCAGGTTACGGCCATTGTCACACACGACCATGCCTGGATGTAGGTTCAGCGGTCTCAGCCACAGATCTGCCTGCTCTTTCAGAGCTGTCCACAACTCACAAACAGTGTGAGGTTTATCACCTAAGCTTATGAGTTTCAGCACAGCCTGTTGCCGCTTGGCTGAGGTAGTACTGCAGTGCTTCCAGCTTATAACTGATGTGGTGATATCTGAGATGGAGGCTGAACATGAGGAGGAGGAGGATGATGCGCAGGAGCTGTACACTGTGGGGGCAACTCTGACTGACATAGGGCCCGCAATCCTCTGTGTGGGGAGGATGTGTTCCGTCCCAAGGTCCGACTGGGTCCCGACTTCCACTATGTTTACCCAGTGTGCCGTCAGGGAGATGTACCGTCCCTGGCCACAAGCACTTGTCCACGTGTCCGTTGTCAGGTGGACTCTCCCAGTAACTGCGCTGCTGAGGGCACGGCAGATGTTTTGGGACACGTGCTTGTGTAGTGCTGGGATGGCACACCGGGCAAAATAGTGTCGGCTGGGGACCGAGTACCGAGGGATGGCCACCGCCATAAGGTTGCGGAAGGATTCCGTCTCCACCAGCCTAAAAGGCAGCATTTCCAATGCAAGCAGTCGTGAAATGTGTGAATTTAGGACTGTGGCCTGTGGGGCGTTGGCTGCGAATTTGCGCTTTCGTTCAAAGTGAATGTTGATGCTGTTTCTTGAGAGACTGCCATAACAAGTGAAGACTGAGAGGAGGGGGCATCTTTGCATGCATGCAGTATGGACAGGGGATTGCCTTGCATGCACAACAGCAGAAGAAGAAGTGGTGACACCCGCTGACACTGGTCGTGGACCCTGAGGTTCGCCCCACAAAGTCGGGTGCTTTGCTGACATGTGCCTGATCATGCTGGTGGTGGTCAGGCTGGTAGTTTTGTCACCCCTGCTGATGCTGGCCTGGCAGGTGGTACAAATGGCCTTTTTTGGGGTTATCAGCAGAGTCTTTAAAAAAATTCCAGACTCTGGAAGACCTACCGGTTGTACTGGCAACATCCCTCGTGTTGGTGTTACGGGGAACGGTTGCCCGCCTTCTGTCTGCGGCCACCACACTGCTTCTTCCTGCCTGTTGGGGTGCTCTGCCTCCCTCCCCCTGTATGCTGCTGGCCTCGCTCTGCGTGTCCTCCTGCCACGTTGGATCAGTTACTAGATCATCCACCACCTCCTCCTCTTCCACTTCCGCACCACGGTCCTCCTCCTCACTTCGCGGCAATTGTGTCTCCTTGTCGTCCACCTCTTGTGACAAATTGCCAGCGTCGCCTTCCTGTGGCCGTGGCTGTTCAAATATTTGGCCATCGCTACATAGGATCTTCTCTTCCACCACTTCAAGTGGAGCAGGTGAGGGGCCCAAATATGGAAATGGACCAGTGAACAGCTCTTCAGAGTGTCCAACTGTGTGATCAGTTGTGTCTGCCGACACTCAGTATGGTGGGAGGAAGGAGCATCAGGATGAGGAGGAGTATGCAGTCGAGACTCACGGCTACTAACACTTGACCGTGTGGAAAACAGACCGGAGGTGGTGGTGCTCAGGTGACTGGAAGTATTATCTGCTATCCAATTAATAACCTGTTCACACTGATTCGCAATAGTGGTGCTGTTGTGTGCTTCCCTAATAATTCGGTCAAGAACTGGGAGCGAGAAGATGTGGCTGTTGGTTGTGGCACATTTTCACCTTGGCCACGGCCCCATCCTCTGCACACACCATCACCAGAATGTCCAGTTCCACGTCCCTTGCCACGCACCTTGCCCATTGTAGATGAAGTAAAATAGCTTACATCAATGGCAAAAGGGTAATAAAAAGGAGATTAGAACCGTGGAAGAGGAAAACCACAGTACTATTTCTCTGGCCTACACCAGAATCTTTTAAACAGATATATTGGTGTCTGAACAGTCAGCGAGACACTGAAAATGTTTTTTTTTTATGGAAAAAAGACAAAAAAGTGGATAATACAGAGATTTGAACCAGAGATTTGAACCATGGAACTGCAAAACCACAGTTATAATTTCCTGGTGTATACCAGACTTGTTAAAATAGATATATTTGTGTCTGAACAGTCAGCGACACACTCAAACTGTTTTTTTTTATGGAAAAAAAGGCAAGCAGGTTGATAACACCCAGATTTGAACCGTGGAAGATGAAAAACAGTTCTAGTTATCTGGCCTACACCAGACTCTTTTAAACAGATATATTTGTGTCTGATCACTCACAGACACACTCAATTTTTTTATTTTTTTTGGGGGGGGGGAATACTAAAAGGTTAATAAGATGCATATTTGTACAGTCTGACTGAGGAAAAAAAACAAAACAGGATTTAGATGAAAAAAAAAGGATTTTTCCTGGCCCCTGAGACCTGGGGATAAGTCTAGCAATTTGACCAGCAGGAGCACACAGGACTATAATGCAGTGTTTGTTGGTATAACCACTGGGTCTCCTATTCAGCCTGCCTGCCTGATATCTGGGATGGATATTAGTCCTGAGAAGGACTGTTTGTTTGATTTGGCAGGCTTTAGAGACCCTACACTAACTATTTTGCAGTATAAATCTCTCCCTAGCTCAGCAGCACTCTCCCTACACTGTCTGATCCGGAGCGACTGTGTCCAAGATGGCGGCGCCCGGTTTTAAATACTCGAGGTGACGCTGTGCAGCCAGCCAATCACTGTAATGCCCACAAACAACATGGCTGCGGCATTACAGTGACTGACTGGCAATCCCTGCATGTTCATTGGCTCTGTAAAGAGCGCCAAACGTGCAGGGCGGAGACCCGAGCTCCCGCCCGAGTAACCCGGAAATGCTCGGTGCTCGCCGAACATCCCAAGTAGTGAGATGCTCGGGCGAGTAACGAGCAGTGTTGAGCATGCTTGCTCAACACTAATAAATAACATTTCCCACATGTCTACTTTACATCAGCACAATTTTGGAACCAAAATTTTTTTTGTTAGGAAGTTATACGGGTTAAAAGTTGACCAGCGATTTCTCATTTTTCCAACAAAATTTACAAAACCATCACATTTGACCACATCAAATTTGAAGTAACTTTGAGGGCCTTTTTGACAGAAAATACCCGAAAGTGACACCATTGTACCGAGCAGTGTCAAGCATGCTCGCTCAACACTACTCACTATCTATAAACAGAGAGATGGTGATGGAACACTTGGATAATTTAAATTAATTTAATTCTCCTGGTCCAGATGAATTACATTGTAGGGTAGTGAAAGAGATAGCAGAGGAGATTGCAGAACACTAGCCAGAATCTTTGAAAAATCCTGGAAAATAGAAGTAGTCCCAGAAGATTGGAGAAGGGCAAATGTTGACGTTATCTTCAAAAAGGAAAAGAAAGTGGAGCCAGGAAATTACTGGCCAGTAAACCTTAATTTAAACAAATACTTGGAAAAAGAATACAGTAATTAACCAAAGCCAGCATGGGTTTGTACCAAACAAGTTCTGCCAGACGAATCCAATTTCCTTCTATGATGGAATCACAAACTTTAGCTAAGTATTTTATGAAGTATCTCATACTTTCCATAATTAAAAAATTGATGAAATATGGGATTGACACGGCTACGGTTAGGTGAATTCATAGCTCAGTGATCATACTCAGAGAGTGTTAATAAATGGCTGCACAGTGCACATCCGATTGGAAGAGTGTTTCAAGTGGGGCACCACAAGGCTCTGCCAGGCCCCAGTGTTGTTCAACATTTTTATAAATGATCTAGATAAGGGAAGTGAAGGTAAACTAATCAAATTTTCAGACGATGCAAAGCTAGTAGGGATAGCTAACACTAGAGAAGACAGAGAAAAGATTCAGAAGGATCTAGATAACTTGAACAATGGGCAGCAGCTAATAAAATAGTATTTAACAGGGAGAAATGCAAGATTCTATATCTGGGCAAGAAAAACCGAATGAGAGGAATCGAACTCAGCAATAGCACGTGTGAAAGATTTGGGTATACTAATAGATCAGACTGTACATGAGTCAACAGAGTGGTGCAGCAGCAAAAAAGCCAAACACAATTATGGGATGCATTAACAGAAGCATAGAGTCTAGATCCCATGAAGGAATTATCTTTCTACTCGTCCTTGGTCAGACCTCATCTGGAATACTGTGACCAGTTCTGGGCACCACATTTAAAAAAAAAAGACACAGAAAAACTGCAGTAAGTTCAGAGAAGAGCTACCAGGATGGTGAGCGAAGTGTAAACTATGTCCTATGAGGAACAGTTAAAGAAGTTGTCCACTACTTTATATGAAACCCCCAATGTATCCCCCCAGGGCCCAGAAGTGTTTTTGTAAATACCTTGCAGTACCTTTTCTGCCTCTGAGCGGCGCTATCGCTGGCCGCTCAGAGGCATCACGTGACCCGTCATTGATGTCACGTCAAGTGAGGCGTGACATCAGTGGCGCGCTCCCCGCGGTGGATGCTGGGTTGTGGGCGGGGTTACCCTGTGCGTCAAACCCAGCATTCACCGCGCATTTTCCCAGTGAATGAGGAGAGGGAGAGCGTGAGGTGTATGCCAGGTGTGACGCACAGGGGAACCCCACCCACAACCCAGCAGCCACCGGTGGAACGCGGAAGAGGGACCCTCGGCTGCAGCCTGGACTTGTTGTGACATCAGCGGATGTCAGAGCCGGCTGCAGCCAGGGGTCACGTGATGCCTGTGAGCGGCCAGTGATAGCGCCGCTCACAGGCAGAAAAGGCTCCACAAGGTATTTAGAGAAACACTTATGGGCCCTGGGGGAATATATTGGGGGATCATATAAAGTAATGGACAACCCCTTTAAAGGAGCTGAGAATGTTTAGCTTGCAAAAAAGAAGGCTAAGAGGAGACTTAATAGCTGTCTACATCTGAAGGGATGTCACAGTGTAGAGGGATCATCCTTATTGTAATGTGCACATGGAAACACGAGAAGCAATGAATTTAAACTAAAAGGGAGAAGTACAGATTACATATTAGAAGAAACTGTTTGACAGTTAGGGTGATCAATGAGTGGAACAGGCTGCCAAGAGTGGTGGTGAGTTCTCCTTCAATGGACGTCTTCAAACAGAGGTTGGACAGACATGTGTCTGAGATGGTTTTGTGAATCCTGCTTTGAGCAGGGGGTTGGATTCTGGAGGTCCCTTCCAACTCTTAACATTCTATGATAAATCACTGGAATCAGGGTCTCTGCTCCTACATCATGCTGCTATAAGATGAGGTAGTAAAAACATGATAACCGATTCCCTTTATGGCCCTTGAATGTATTACTAGCCTATTAACTGGTTGTATATCTCATTCCTGAGGTTACGAGCATCATCATCTAGTAACTATATTGAGGAGATGGGGGAAAAAAAAGTAAACTATACAATGTAAAGGGAGTGTGGCCAATATGGAAAATTACTGTTTATGGGAAGAAGGATTGTCTGTCTATTCTTCAGGACCCTTGAGACAGACAAAGAAGACAAGCTAGACCGCAGTGTGCTTTTCATTTACTGCTTCAAACAGGAAGCTGATAGAGATTGATGTCTTCATTTGTATTGCATGTAATAACTAGTGTTGAGCGAGCACTAAAATGCTCGGGTGCTCGAAGCTCGGGCCGAGCTCACTGTGATACTCGGGTGTTCGACCCGAGCAACGAGCCCAATGTTAGTCTATGGGAGACCCGAACATTTTTGCGGCGGCTCCCCCGGCAGTCTGTAGAAAGCCTAAAAAGTGCCCAAAACGATAGTGACAGTGCTCAAATGACATGGGGACAGCATGGGCATCGCCCCAGGAAGCATTTCTGACCCCCAGGTCACTGCTGTCAACAACGTGGTCAGAGGTATTAAGCTACTTTTACAGGCTCACAATAAAACGTTCAAAAACGAAAGTGAAAGTGCTTTCCTGTGAAATATGTTAACCCCTTAACGACCATGGGTCTTTCTGTTTTTGTGTTTTCCTTTTTTGCTCCCCTTTTTCCCAGAGCCACAACTTTTTTAATTTTCGTTCAATATGGCCATGTGAGGGCTTATTTTTTGCAGGACGAGTTGTACTTTTAAACACCATCACTGGTTTTAACATATCGTGTGCTGGAAAATGGGAAAAAAATTCCAAGTGCAGTGAAACTGCAAAAAAAATGCAATTCCACAGTTGTTTTTTGGGTCCTTTTTTTACCACATTCACAGATTGCTAAAACTGACCTGCCATCATTATTTTCCAGGTCGTTACGAGTTCATAGACACCAAACATGTATAGGTTCTTTTTTATTTAAGTGGTGAAAAAAAAAATCCAAAGCTTGCTAAAAAAACAAAAAAAAATGACGCCATTTTCCGAGACCCTTAGCTTCTCCATTTTTCGGGATCTAGGGCCAGGTGAGGGCTTATTTTTTGCGTGGCGGGCTGACGTTTTTATTTATACCATTTTGGGGAAGATCCGATGTTTTGATCGCCCGTTATTGCATTTTATTGCAAAGTTGTAGCGACCAAAAAAACTTAATTCTGGCGTTTAAAATTTTTTTCTCGTTACGCCGTTTACTGATTGTATTAATTCTTCTTTTATACTGATAGATCGCGCGATTCTGAACGTGGCGATACCAAATATGTGTATGTGTTTTTTTTTTATATATATATATATTTTATTTTGAATGGGGCGAAAGGGGGGTGACAAACTTTTATATATTTTTTATTTTTTTAATATTTTTATAAACTTTTTTTTTACACTCTCTGCTTGCTTCTATAGTCTCCAGAGGAGACTAGAAGCAGCAGTTTTCTGATTGCTTCTACTGCATACAAGCGATGAGCAGATCGCTTGTATGCAGGAGAAATGCTCACTTGCTATGAGCGCTGACCACTAGGTGGCGCTCATAGCAATTGAGACATGACAACCACAGGCGTCTGCTGCAGACCCTGAGTTGTCATGCCCACCCATTGGTGACCCGCGATCACGTGATGGGGTCACTGATGGGCGGGGCTTAGGACTCCCGGAAGCGCGAGTTAAATGCCACTGTCAGAGATTTAACATGTTAACAGCCGTGGGTGGATTGCGATTCCAATAATCAGCTGACATGTGCTCGCTTCAGTGCGTACTATTACTGAACAGGTCGGAAAGGGGTTAAGGAACATCCTTTCCAGGGTAAAGACTTGTGTATAAGGTAAAATAAATAACCAAAAACAAAAATACTCCTCCACACCTTGGGCTATGTTCACAAGTAGCATTTTTTATGCGTTTTTGCACGTTTGTATTGCTTTCAACCGTGACAAATGCATTCACCGGGAAATGTCATTTTAACATTTTACAACCTTATCTGGCCATGTGCTGTGTGACACATGCATACAGTGCTAAAAAGATATGGGAATAGCATGGGGAAGACCCCTGGAAGCATCTCTGACACCCAGGTCACTGCCTAAAAGTGTGCCCATCAGAAGTGATCCTTGCCGCATCAGAAGATGCAGACTTGCAACTATCCCCGTGCAAGTCCTTGTCCCAGGGCAGTGTCCAATTGTACCTCCCCCATAACTTGCAATACAAGCGCAAGTATGCAGCCTGCCACCCACCCACCCCCAGGCTACAATACCATACTGCTAGCTTGCTTGCACTTGAAATTGGGCCTTTTAGGCATGTGGAGGTGGAATCTGGCCACCACGTCATGGCTGCGTCGGTAGCTTGGTATTCATACTCAGTCCCCAGCCGCCCGTCGGCCGGGTGCCCACGCTTGGTCTCCAGCCGCCAGGGGGCGGCCGGGTGTCCATACTCAGTCCCCAGCCGCCCCGCGGCCGGGTGCCCACACACAGTCCCCAGCCGCGTGGGGGTGGCCGGGTGTCCATAAACGGTCCCCAGCCACTCCTATTTGTCCCGGTGCGCCTTATACACAAGCGCGCATACCAAAACAATACCTGTGCCCTCCCCAGTGCATTTAGTGGGAAGGACAGCCTAACCACAAACACGTGGACAAGTGAATGTGGCCAGAATGGTCCATCTCACTGACGCCTTCACACTGGGTTAATATTGTGGAAGCCGGGACACAGTTGGACACTGGGATGCAACACGTCCTCCAGACATAGAGGATTGCGGGTCCTGGGTCAATCAGGCTTCAACACAAAGTTCAGAAGGTACACAACAGCAGTGGTCGGCCTCCTACACAACGAGTAAATTATTCATGATCATGAGGCCATCCACCTCCTTAGCTTTCTGTTCCTTGGAATGCAAGCGCATGTATGTAGTAGCAGCTAGGCCTGAGGTGGTCAGCGTTTTGGCGCATATTCTACCTCCTTTGAGGATTGCTGGATGTTTTCCTGCTACTATCCCAGTTCTATGACTCCCGTTAAAACAAAGCTTCAGGTGATGAATGATGGATGAGGTGGTGGCAAAGGAGAAAGAGCAGGAGGAACAGGGACCATTCACATCAATATCAGGCCAGCCAACCACACATGTCTTGTAGGATATGTTTCTGTACCAAAAGGAGCGGTACAGCTACACAGTTATAAGGCATACAGTGAATGCAATGCCTACCAAAAATTTCGAGGCACTCCAATGCCCCTTGGAAGTGACATGGAGGTCAGAGGGCCTTAACTAAACCGTTTTTTCCATTTATAGCAACTGGGTCTCCTGTACACTGTTGGCCTAAGCAGGGAATGGAAGGCTTTCCAAAAATTATTAGGCACTGCAATGCCCCTTGAAACAGACGTGGATTACAGCGTATTAAAAACATTCTACCCATTATTGGGGAGTGGGTCTCCCTTAGTGTTCGCCTATGCATTGAAAAGCAAAAGCTGACAAAAATTAGGAGGAAATGCAATGCCCGTTGCAAGAGTCGTGGAGGTTAGAGGTAATTAAAAACAACATGTCAATGCCCCTTGGAAGAGCTGTGGAGTTCAGAGTGGTTTAACAAGACGGTTTTAATGCCCCTTAGAAGAGACATAGAGTTCAGAGTGGTTTAACAAGACAGTTTTAATGCCCCTTGGAAGAGATGTGGAGGTCACAGTAGCTTAACAAGATGGTTTTAATGCCCCTTGGAAGAGACGTGGAGTTCAGAGTGGTTTAACAAGACAGTTTTAATGCCCCTTGGAAGAGTGGTGGAGGTTACAGTGGAATAAAAAGACAATATCAATGCCCCGTGGAAGAGACGTGGAGGTCACAGTAGCTTAACAAGACGGTTTTAATGCCCCTTGGAAGAGTGGTGGAGGTCGCAGTGAAATAAAAAGACAATATCAATGCCCCTTGGAAGAGTGGTGGAGGTTACAGTGGAATAAAAAGACAATATCAACGCCCTGTGGAAGAGACGTGGAGGTCACAGTAGCTTAACAAGACGCTTTTAATGCCCCTTGGAAGAGTGGTGGAGGTCGCAGTGGAATAAAAAGACAATATTAACGACCCTTGGAAGAGACGTGGAGGTCACAGTAGCTTAACAAGACGATTTTAATGCCCCTTACAAGAGCCATGCAGTACAGCATATTAAAAACATTATTCCCATTATTGGGGAGTGGGTCTCCCATAGTCTTTGCCTATGCCTTCCAAGCAAAAGCTGCCAAAAATTAGGAAGGGGGAACTTGCAATGTCCCTTACAAGAGCCATGCAGTACAGCATATTAAAAACATTATTCCCATTATTGGGGAGTGGGTCTCCCATAGTCTTTGCCTATGCCTTCCAAGCAAAAGCTGCCAAAAATTAGGACAGAGGAACTTGCAATGCTGGCAACATGGACCACGGTCACCCTGGTGGTATAGTGGTCGTGGAGGCTGAGGATAAGGAGAAGAGCAAAAAACAGCCGAAATGAGGAAGCGTATACCCATGTGTGGGTGTGAAGCGATGCATGGGAATACACCTCCCGAAATAACACAGTGGATTTGACTTTATGTTACTCTGCTGTCATTTGGTGGTGATGAGAAGTCTGGCCCAATCCAGCCCTTGTTCATTTTGATAAGGGTCAGCTTGTCAGCATTGTCAGTTGACAGGCGAGTGCGCTTATCAGTTATAATTCCCCCAGCGGCACTAAAAACACGCTCCGATAACACGCTAGCGGCAGGGCAGGCCAGGACCTCCAAGGCATACAGAGTGAGTTCATTCCAAGTGTCCAGCTTGGATACCCAATAATTAAAAGGCACAGAGGAATCACGGAGGACGCTGGTACTCCCTCACCATCTTTTGAAACTTTCCACTCCTTGTGAGAGTACCCTGCGCCTCAGGGCCTGTAAGCTGGGCAGGTCTCAGAAAACTGTCCTAGAACATTGACAGTGTTCCCCTGCCTCTGCTGAATTGGAGTTGCGTCTCTCTCGCCTGTATGCCTTAGTTGGGCAGCGAACTGTGACCTCTGCCGCTACCTTGTTCAGATGGGAATTTTTTTAATAGTTCTGCAGCAAGGGCCTTCTGGTACTGCTCCATTTTTGTAGACCTCTCCAACTCAGGAATAAGAGAGTGAAAGTTATCCTTGTAGAGGGGGTCTAAAAGTGTCATCAACCAGTAATGACTGTCACCCAACATTTTGACAATGCGAGGGTCACAGTTAAGGCAGCGTAACATAAAGTCAGCCATGGGTGCCAGACTGGTAACGGGCAAGTCTTCCGTGTCCTCACCAAGATGACGACTGATAGTGTTGAGCGATCACTAAAATGCTCGGGTGCTCGAAGCTCGGGCCGAGCTTACCGTGATACTCGGGTGCTCGACCCGAGCAACGAGCCCAATGTTAGTCTATGAGAGACCCGAGCATTTTTGCGGCAGCACCCCCGGCAGTCTGTAGAAAGCCTAAAAAGTGCCCAAAACGATAGTGACAGTGCTCAAAAGACATGGGGGTAGCATGGGGATCGCCCCTGGAAGCATTTCTGACCCACAGGTCACTGCTGTCAACAACGTGGTCAGAGGTATTAAGCCACTTTTGCGGGCTCACAATAAAACGTTCAAAAACGAAACTGAAATGGTTTTCCTGTGAAATATGTTAAGGAATTTCCTTTCCAGGGTAAAAACTTGTGTATAAGGTAAAATAAATGACCAAAAACAAAAATACTCCTCCACACCTTGGGCTATGTCATTTTAACATTTTACAACCTTATCTGGCCATGTGCTGTGTGACACATGCATACAGTGCTGAAAAGACAAGGGATCAGCATGGGGAAGACCCCTGGAAGCATCTCTGACACCCAGGTCACTGCCTAAAAGTGTGCCCATCAGAAGTGATCCTTGCCGCATCAGAAGATGCAGACTTGCAACTATCCCCGTGCAAGTCCTTGTCCCAGGGCAGTGTTCAATTGTACCTCCCCCATTCCTTGCAATGCAAGTGAAAATATGCAGCCAACCATTCACCCACCCGCAGGCTGAAATACCATACTGCTAGCTTTCACTTGAAATGGGGCCTTTTAGTTTGGAGGAGGCCGAAGCTGGCCACTACCTCATGGCCGCTTCGGCAGCGAGGTATCCATACTCAGTCCCCAGCCGCCCGGCGGCCGGGTGTCCACGCTCGGTCCCCAGCCGCCAGGTGGCAGCCAGGTGTCCATACTCGGTCCCCAGCCGCCCTGATTTCTCCTGTCACCTTCCCCCACACTTTTCTTAGCCTGGCCTGCTTTAGGGCAGCATTGGACTAGCCCACCAGAGAACCAGACTCCTCCGGTGGGCCCTGGCTTCTCCATCAGGGGAGTTGAGAGTGCCTAGGTGAGGAGCATGATGATGATGATAGAAGTTAGCATCTGCTTTGTTTTCTTGGAATGCAAGCGCATTTATGTAGTAGCGGCTAGGCCTGAGGTGGTCCGTGTTTTGGCGCATATCCTACCTCCTTCGAGGATTGCTGGATGTTTTCCTGCTACTATCCCAGTTCTATGACTCCCGTTAAAACAAAGCTTCAGGTGATAAATGATGGATGAGGTGGTGGCAAAGGAGAAAGAGCAGGAGGAACAGGGACCATTCACATCAATATCAGGCCAGTCAACCAGATATGTCTTGTAGGATATGTTTCTGTAACAAAAGGAGCAGTTCGGCTAGCACAGTTATAGGGCATACAGTGAGTGCAATGCCTACCAAAAATTTCGAGCCACTCCAATGCCCCTTGGAAATGACATGGAGGTCAGAGGGCGTTAACTAAACCTTTTTTTCGATTTATAGCAACTGGGTCTCCCATGCACTGTTGGCCTAAACAGTGAATGGAAGGCTTTCCAAAAATTATGAGGAACTGCAATGCCCCTTACAAGAGCCATGTGTGGCACCCCAGGGGTCTGGTCACCACAGTAATAGAGATATTACGTCGGAGAGCAAGTGGGAGGTTTCCTGGTCAGGATCCCTTAAACATGCAACATCCTCCTGCCCCAGTCCTGGGAGGGGAGAATTCTGCCCTTATAAACTGGATCTGGGGTGTGGTTGAGTGAGTCAGAGAACAGTCAGAGTCAGAGTGAGAGCAAGGGAAAGTAACAGCAAGGAGCTCTGTAGGAGCTAGGAGCTAAAGACCAGGGGCTGGAAGCTGAGCAGAGCTCGCCCTGGCAGAAGACAATAGGAACCGGACACAGGAGTCCGAAGCTGTGAGGACTTAGATATCCAGCAGCAGAAACCAGCCGGCAGGGGATTTCAGGTCCTCTGGCCGTAGAAGCCCGGATGCTCAGTCACAAGCAAGGGACCAGCACCGCCGTCGTGGAGCGGAGGCTAACATAAGGCCCCAAGTCACCAGCCATACGGGTGAGCACTACACGGTACACTCAGGGACGTGGGCTACTTCTACCCGCTTACAGCAAGGTAGCCAGGAAGAGTGCAGACAGATGGGGAGGCCTACAACTCCACCTGGCCAGGGGAACTCCTGCTTGCTCACAGACTGACCAGGCCTCTTATGCTAGCCAGTACTCCCGGGAGGGTCTACCTTATAATCATCAGTAAAGACCCTGAACTGCACTGCAAAGACTCTGAGTCGTTCCTGCTGCGCTCGTGCACCATCACCCCCATAATCCACACTCACTGCCCTGAGGCTATACTCCTCCCGAGGGGAGTTATCCCATTCTATGCTGCGCACACAACACCAGCCTCAGCGGTCTGCCTCGCAGCGGTGGTACTCCCTGACCGCAATCCACGGGTGGCGCAGTCGGACAATTAACCTCAAAACCTAAGAAAGACTGCCACTGGTTTGACCAGCCTGAGCCATGGGAACGGGTCACCGCCACAGAGACTACAGACCCCAGAGACCCGGCACCGGGTATCCCACACACGTGTACACACGGCCCAGGGGGCGCGTCACATGCAGTACAGCATATTACAAACATAAGTCCCATTATTGGGGAGTGGGTGTCCCATAGTATTTGCTTAAGCCTTGCAAGCAAAAGCTGCCAAAAATTAGGACGGAGCAACTTGCAATGCCCCTTACAAGAGCCATGCAGTACAGCATATTACAAACATAAGTCCCATTATTGGGGCGTGGGTGTCCCATGGTATTTGCTTATGCTTTCCCAGCAAAAGCTGCCAAAAATTAGGACGGAGCAACTTGCAATGCCCCTTACAAGAGCCATGCAGTACAGCATATTACAAACATAAGTCCCATTATTGGGGAGTGGGTGTCCCATGGTATTTGCTTATGCTTTCCCAGCAAAAGCTGCCAAAAATTAGGATGGAGCAACTTGCAATGCCCCTTACAAGAGCCATGCAGTACAGCATATTACAAACATAAGTCCCATTATTGGGGAGTGGGTCTCCCATAGCATTTGCTTATGCTTTCCCAGCAAAAGCTGCCAAAAATTAGGACGGAGCAACTTGCAATGCCCCTTAGAAGAGCCATGCAGTACAGCATATTACAAACATAAGTCCCATTATTGGGGAGTGGGTGTCCCATGGTATTTGCTTATGCTTTCCCAGCAAAAGCTGCCAAAAATTAGGACGGAGCAACTTGCAATGCCCCTTAGAAGAGCCATGCAGTACAGCATATTACAAACATAAGTCCCATTATTGGGGAGTGGGTCTCCCATAGTATTTGCTTATGCTTTCCCAGCAAAAGTTGCCAAAAATTAGGACGGAGCAACTTGCAATGCCCCTTACAAGAGCCATGCAGTACAGCATATTACAAACATAAGTCCCATTATTGGGGAGTGGGTGTCCCATAGTATTTGCTTATGCCTTGCAAGCAAAAGCTGCCAAAAATTAGGACGGAGCAACTTGCAGTGCCCCTTACAAGAGCCATGCAGTACAGCATATTACAAACATAAGTCCCATTATTGGGGAGTGGGTCTCCCATAGCATTTGCTTATGCTTTCCCAGCAAAAGCTGCCAAAAATTAGGACGGAGCAACTTGCAATGCCCCTTACAAGAGCCATGCAGTACAGCATATTACAAACATAAGTCCCATTATTGGGGAGTGGGTGTCCCATGGTATTTGCTTATGCTTTCCCAGCAAAAGCTGCCAAAAATTAGGACGGAGCAACTTGCAATGCCCCTTAGAAGAGCCATGCAGTACAGCATATTACAAACATAAGTCCCATTATTGGGGAGTGGGTCTCCCATAGTATTTGCTTATGCTTTCCCAGCAAAAGCTGCCAAAAATTAGGACGGAGCAACTTGCAATGCCCCTTACAAGAGCCATGCAGTACAGCATATTACAAACATAAGTCCCATTATTGGGGAGTGGGTGTCCCATAGTATTTGCTTATGCCTTGCAAGCAAAAGCTGCCAAAAATTAGGACGGAGCAACTTGCAGTGCCCCTTTCAAGAGCCATGCAGTACAGCATATTACAAACATAAGTCCCATTATTGGGGAGTGGGTCTCCCATAGTATTTGCTTGTGCTTTCCCAACAAAAGCTGCCAAAAATTAGGATGGAGCAACTTGCAATGCCCCTTACAAGAGCCATGCAGTACAGCATATTACAAACATAAGCCCCATTATTGGGGAGTGGGTGTCCCATAGTATTTGCTTATGCCTTGCAAGCAAAAGCTGCCAAAAATTAGGACGGAGCAACTTGCAATGCCCCTTACAAGAGCCATGCAGTACAGCATATTACAAACATAAGTCCCATTATTGGGGAGTGGGTGTCCCATAGTATTTGCTTATGCTTTCCAAGCAAAAGCTGCCAAAAATAAGGATGGAGGAACTTGCAATGCTGGCACCCTGGTGGTATAGTGGTGGTGGAGGCTGAGGATAAGGAGAAGAAGATTAAACAGCCGAAACGAGGAAAAGTATACCCATGTGTGGGTGTGAAGCGGTGCATGTGAATACACCTCCCGAAATAACACAGTGGATTTGACTTTATGTTACTCTGCTGTCATTTGGTGGTGATGAGAAGTCTGGCCCAATCCAGCCCTTGTTCATTTTGATAAGGGTCAGCTTGTCAGCATTGTCAGTTGACAGGCGAGTGCGCTTATCAGTTATAATTCCCCCAGCGGCACTAAAAACACGCTCCGATAACACGCTAGCGGCAGGGCACTCCAGAACCTCCAAGGCATACAGAGCGAGTTCATTCCAAGTGTCCAGCTTGGATACCCAATAATTAAAAGGCACAGAGGAATCACGGAGGACGCTGGTACGATCGGCAAGGTACTCCCTCACCATCTTTTGAAACTTTCCACTCCTTGTGAGAGTACCCCGCGCCTCAGGGCCTGTAAGCTGGGCGGGTGTCAGAAAACTGTCCCAGAACGTTGACAGTGTTCCCCTGCCTCTGCTGGATTGGAGTTGCATCTCTCTCGCCTGTACGCCTTGGTTGGGCAGCGAACTGTGACCTCTGCCGCTAGCATGTTCAGATGGGAATTTTTTTAAGAGTTCTGCAGCAAGGGCCTTCTGGTATTGCCCCATTTTTGTAGACCTCTCCACCACAGGAATAAGAGAGTGAAAGTTCTCCTTGTAGCGGGGGTCTACAAGTGTCACCAAACAGTAATGACTGTCACCCAACATTTTGACAACGCGAGGGTCACGGTTAAGGCAGCGTAAAATAAAGTCAGCCATGCGTGCCAGACTGGTAACGGGCAAGATTTCCGTGTCCTCACCAAGATGATGACTGACCATGCTCTCCTCCTCCTCCTCGTACTCCTCTTCCTCCTCCCCCCTGTCCTCAGGCCACCCACGCTGAACCGACGGTATGACACTTGTACAGGTACTACCGTCTACAACGCATGATAGCATCTCCTGTTCTTCCTCCTCCTCCTCCTCCTCCTCCTCTCCCTCATTGTCCCCCAATGCACGTTGAGATGAGTTGAGGCTGGGCTGTGTGTAATCGCCCGCTACGGCTTCTTGATCCATCTCATCATAGTCTGGCTGCAATGCCTCCTCTTTAATTCTCTGCAGAGAGCATTGCAAAAGACAGACAAGTGGGATGCTGACACTAATGATGGCGTCATCGCCACTCACCATCTTGGTGGCCTCCTCAAAGTTTGTCAGGATGGTACATATGTCAGACATCCAGGTCCACTCCTGAGGTCTTATGTGTGGAGTCTGACCTGAATATCGACGGCCTTGTTGCAGCTGGTACTCCACAACTGCTCTCTTCTGCTCACAAATCCATTGCAACATGTGGAGGGTAGAGTTCCAACGTGTGGGGACATCGCACAACAGTCGGTGTGCCGGAAGCTGCAAACGCTGCTGCAACACAGCAAGGGCGGCGGAAGCTGTAGACGACTTGCGAAAATGAGCTGACAGGCGGCGTACTTTCACGAGCAGATCTGGCAACTCGGGGTACGATTTAAGAAACCGCTGAACCACGAGGTTAAGCACATGAGCCAGGCATGGTACGTGTGTGATCTCACCTCGCCTCAGAGCCGCCACCAGGTTACGGCCATTGTCACACACGACCATTCCGGGATGTAGGTTCAGCGGTCTCAGCCACAGATCTGCCTGCTCTTTCACAGCTGTCCACAACTCTGACTGACATAGGGCCCGCAATCCTCGGTGTGGGGAGGATGTGTTCCCTCCCAAGGTCCGACTGGGTCCCGGCTTCCACTATGTTTACCCAGTGTGCCCTCAGAGAGATGTACCGTCCCTGGCCACAAGCACTTGTCCACGTGTCCGTTGTCAGGTGGACTCTCCCAGTAACTGCGTTGTTGAGGGCATGGCAGATGCTTTGGGACACAAGCTTGTGTAGTGCGGGGATGGCACACCGGGCAAAATAGTGTCGGCTGGGGACCGAGTACCGAGGGACGGCCACCACCATAAGATTGCGGAAGGATTCCATCTCCACCAGCCTAAAAGGCAGCATTTCCAATGCAAGCAGTCGTGAAATGTGCGAATTTAGGACTGTGGCCTGTGGGGCGTTAGCTGCGAATTTCCACTTTCGTTCAAAGGTCTGGGATATGGACAATTGAACGCTGCGGTGGGACGTGGACGTTGATGCTGTTTCTTGAGAAACTGCCATAACAAGTGAAGACTGAGAGGAGGGGGCATCTTTACATGCAGTATGGACAGGGGATTGCCTTGAACACACAACAGGGGGTTCTATTGCATGCACAACAGTGGAAGAAGCAGTGGTGACACCCGCTGACACTGGTCGTGGACCCTGGGTTTCGCCCCACAAAGTCGGGTGCTTTGCTGCCATGTGCCTGATCATGCTGGTGGTGGTCAGGCTGGTAGTTTTGTCACCCCTGCGGATGCTGGCATGGCAGGTGGAACATATGGCCATTTTGGGGTTATCAGCAGAGTCTTTAAAAAAATTCCAGACTCTGGAAGACCTACCGGTTGTACTGGCAACGTCCCTCGTGTTGGTGTTACGGGGAACGGTTGCCTGCCTTCTGTCTGCGGCCACCACAGTGCTCCTTCCTGCCTGTTGGGGTACTCTGCCTCCCTCCCCCTGTGTGCTGCTGGCCTCACTCTGCATGTCCTCCTTCCACGTTGGGTCAGTTACTAGATCATCCACCACCTCCTACTCTTCCACTTGCGCACCACGATCCTCCTCCTCACTTCCTGGCAATTGTGTCTCGTCATCGTCCACCTCTTGTGACAGATTGCCAACGTCGACTTCCTGTGGCCGTGGCTGTTCAAATATTTGGGCATCGCAACATGGGATCTCCTCTTCCACCACTTCAAGCGTATCAGGCGAGGGGCCCAAATATGGAAATGGACCAGTGAACAGCTCTTCACAGTGTCCAAGTGTGGGATCACTTCCTGTCTGACGACACTCGGCATGGTGGGAGGAAGGAGCATCAGGGTGAGGAGGAGTAGGCGGTCGAGACTCACGGCTACTAAGAGTTGACCGTGTGGAAGACAGACCGGAGGTGGTGGTGCCCAGGTAACTGGAAGTATTGTCTGCTATCCAATTAATAACCTGTACACACTGATCAGTTCTCAATACTGGTGTTGTTCTGTGCTTCCCTAGTAATTCGGGCAAGAAGTGGGAGAGAGAAGATGTGGCTGTTGGTTGTGGCACATTTTCACCTTGGCCACGGCCCCGTCCTCTGCACGAACCATCACCAGAACGTCCACTTCCATGTCCCTTGCCACGCGCCTTGCCCATTGTAAATGAAGTAAAATAGCTTACACTTGCACTATCAATGGAAAAAGGGTAATAAAGAGTAGATTAGAACCGTGGAAGAGGAAAACCACAGTTATTGTTTACTGGGGTATACCACACTTTTTTAAATAGAGATATTTGCGGCTGAACAGTGAGCGACACACTCAAACTGCTTTTTTTTTAGATACCAAAGGCCCAAACCTGGATAGTACAGCGATTTGACCCGTGGAACTGCGAAACCACACTGGGATGTTGGGCCTACACAAGACTATTTTCAACAGATATATTTTTGTGTCACAACAGTCAGGAGACACTACTGTTTTTCTTTACGGAAAAAACTACCAAAAGCTGAATAATAGAGATTTTTTACCATGGGATGGCAAAACCACAGTTATTGTTTACTGGGGTATACCACACTTTTTTAAATAGAGATATTTGCGGCTGAACAGTGAGCGACACACTCAAACTGCTTTTTTTTTAGATACCAAAGGCCCAAAACTGGATAGTACAGCGATTTGACCCGTGGAACTGCGAAACCACACTGGGATGTCGGGCCTACACAAGACTATTTTCAACAGATATATTTTTGTGTCACAACAGTCAGGAGACACTACTGTTTATCTTTACGGAAAAAACTACCAAAAGCTGAATAATAGAGATTTTTTACCGTGGGATGGCAAAACCACAGTTATTGTTTACTGGGGTATACCACACTTTTTTAAATAGAGATATTTGCGGCTGAACAGTGGGCGACACACTCAAACTGCTTTTTTTTTTTATACCAAAGGCCCAAAACTGGATAGTACAGCGATTTGACCCGTGGAACTGCGAAACCACACTGGGATGTCGGGCCTACACAAGACTATTTTCAACAGATATATTTTTGTGTCACAACAGTCAGGAGACACTACTGTTTTTCTTTACGGAAAAAACTACCAAAAGCTGAATAATAGAGATTTTTTACCGTGGGATGGCAAAACCACAGTTATCGTTTACTGGGGTATACCACACTTTTTTAAATAGAGATATTTGCGGCTGAACAGTGAGCGACACACTCAAACTGCTTTTTTTTTAGATACCAAAGGCCCAAAACTGGATAGCACAGCGATTTGACCCGTGGAACTGCGAAACCACACTGGGATGTCGGGCCTACACAAGACTATTTTCAACAGATATATTTTTGTGTCACAACAGTCAGGAGACACTACTGTTTTTCTTTACGGAAAAAACTACCAAAAGCTGAATAATAGAGATTTTTTACCGTGGGATGGCAAAACCACAGCTATTGTTTACTGGGGTATACCACACTTTTTTAAATAGAGATATTTGCGGCTGAACAGTGAGCGACACACTCAAACTGCTTTTTTTTTAGATACCAAAGGCCCAAAACTGGATAGTACAGCGATTTGACCCGTGGAACTGCGAAACCACACTGGGATGTCGGGCCTACACAAGACTATTTTCAACAGATATATTTTTGTGTCACAACAGTCAGGAGACACTACTGTTTTTCTTTACGGAAAAAACTACCAAAAGCTGAATAATAGAGATTTTTTACCGTGGGATGGCAAAACCACAGTTATTGTTTACTGGGGTATACCACACTTTTATAAATAGAGATATTTGCGGCTGAACAGTGGGCGACACACTCAAACTGCTTTTTTTTTTTATACCAAAGGCCCAAAACTGGATAGTACAGCGATTTCACCCGTGGAACTGCGAAACCACACTGGGATGTCGGGCCTACACAAGACTATTTTCAACAGATATATTTTTGTGTCACAACAGTCAGGAGACACTACTGTTTTTCTGTACGGAAAAAACTACCAAAAGCTGAATAATAGAGATTTTTTACCGTGGGATGGCAAAACCACAGTTATTGTTTACTGGGGTACACCACACTTTTTTAAATAGAGATATTTGCGGCTGAACAGTGAGCGACACACTCAAACTGCTTTTTTTTTAGATACCAAAGGCCCAAACCTGGATAGTACAGCGATTTGACCCGTGGAACGGCGAAACCACACTGGGATGTTGGGCCTACACAAGACTATTTTCAACAGATATATTTTTGTGTCACAACAGTCAGGAGACACTACTGTTTTTCTTTACGGAAAAAACTACCAAAAGCTGAATAATAGAGATTTTTTACCATGGGATGGCAAAACCACAGTTATTGTTTACTGGGGTATACCACACTTTTTAAAATAGAGATATTTGAGGCTGAACAGTGAGCGACACACTCAAACTGCTTTTTTTTTTTAGATACCAAAGGCCCAAAACTGGATAGTACAGCGATTTGACCCGTGGAACTGCGAAACCACACTGGGATGTCGGGCCTACACAAGACTATTTTCAACAGATATATTTTTGTGTCACAACAGTCAGGAGACACTACTGTTTTTCTTTACGGAAAAAACTACCAAAAGCTGAATAATAGAGATTTTTTACCGTGGGATGGCAAAACCACAGTTATTGTTTACTGGGGTATACCACACTTTTTTAAATAGAGATATTTGCGGCTGAACAGTGGGCGACACACTCAAACTGCTTTTTTTTTTTATACCAAAGGCCCAAAACTGGATAGTACAGCGATTTGACCCGTGGAACTGCGAAACCACACTGGGATGTCGGGCCTACACAAGACTATTTTCAACAGATATATTTTTGTGTCACAACAGTCAGGAGACACTACTGTTTTTCTTTACGGAAAAAACTACCAAAAGCTGAATAATAGAGATTTTTTACCGTGGGATGGCAAAACCACAGTTATCGTTTACTGGGGTATACCACACTTTTTTAAATAGAGATATTTGCGGCTGAACAGTGAGCGACACACTCAAACTGCTTTTTTTTTAGATACCAAAGGCCCAAAACTGGATAGCACAGCGATTTGACCCGTGGAACTGCGAAACCACACTGGGATGTCGGGCCTACACAAGACTATATTCAACAGATATATTTTTGTGTCACAACAGTCAGGAGACACTACTGTTTTTCTTTACGGAAAAAACTACCAAAAGCTGAATAATAGAGATTTTTTACCGTGGGATGGAAAAACCACAGTTATCGTTTACTGGGGTATACCACACTTTTTTAAATAGAGATATTTGCGGCTGAACAGTGAGCGACACACTCAAACTGCTTTTTTTTTAGATACCAAAGGCCCAAAACTGGATAGTACAGCGATTTGACCCGTGGAACTGCGAAACCACACTGGGATGTCGGGCCTACACAAGACTATTTTCAACAGATATATTTTTGTGTCACAACAGTCAGGAGACACTACTGTTTTTCTTTACGGAAAAAACTACCAAAAGCTGAATAATAGAGATTTTTTACCATGGGATGGCAAAACCACAGTTATTGTTTACTGGGGTATACCACACTTTTTTAAATAGAGATATTTGCGGCTGAACAGTGAGCGACACACTCAAACTGCTTTTTTTTTAGATACCAAAGGCCCAAAACTGGATAGTACAGCGATTTGACCCGTGGAACTGCGAAACCACACTGGGATGTCGGGCCTACACAAGACTATTTTTAACAGATATATTTTTGTGTCACAACAGTCAGGAGACACTACTGTTTTTCTTTACGGAAAAAACTACCAAAAGCTGAATAATAGAGATTTTTTACCGTGGGATGGCAAAACCACAGTTATTGTTTACTGGGGTATACCACACTTTTTTAAATAGAGATATTTGCGGCTGAACAGTGAGCGACACACTCAAACTGCTTTTTTTTTAGATACCAAAGGCCCAAAACTGGATAGTACAGCGATTTGACCCGTGGAACTGCGAAACCACACTGGGATGTTGGGCCTACACAAGACTATTTTCAACAGATTTATTTTTGTGTCACAACAGTCAGGAGACACTACTGTTTTTCTTTATGGAAAAAACTACCAAAAGCTGAATAATAGAGATATTTTACCGTGGGATGGCAAAACCACAGTTATTGTTTACTGGGGTATACCACACTTTTTTAAATAGAGATATTTGCGGCAGAACAGTGAGCGACACACTCAAACTGCTATTTTTTTAGATACCAAAGGCCCAAAACTGGATAGCACAGCGATTTGACCCGTGGAACTGCGAAACCACACTGGGATGTTGGGCCTACACAAGACTATTTTCAACAGATATATTTTTGTGTCACAACAGTCAGGAGACACTACTGTTTTTCTTTACGGAAAAAACTACCAAAAGCTGAATAATAGAGATTTTTTACCGTGGGATGGAAAAACCACAGTTATCGTTTACTGGGTATACCACACTTTTTTAAATAGAGATATTTGCGGCTGAACAGTGAGCGACACACTCAAACTGCTTTTTTTTTAGATACCAAAGGCCCAAAACTGGATAGTACAGCGATTTGACCCGTGGAACTGCGAAACCACACTGGGATGTCGGGCCTACACAAGACTATTTTCAACAGATATATTTTTGTGTCACAACAGTCAGGAGACACTACTGTTTTTCTTTACGGAAAAAACTACCAAAAGCTGAATAATAGAGATTTTTTACCATGGGATGGCAAAACCACAGTTATTGTTTACTGGGGTATACCACACTTTTTTAAATAGAGATATTTGCGGCTGAACAGTGAGCGACACACTCAAGCTACTTTTTTTTTAGATACCAAAGGCCCAAAACTGGATAGTACAGCGATTTGACCCGTGGAACTGCGAAACCACACTGGGATGTCGGGCCTACACAAGACTATATTTAACAGATATATTTTTGTGTCACAACAGTCAGGAGACACTACTGTTTTTCTTTACGGAAAAAACTACCAAAAGCTGAATAATAGAGATTTTTTACCGTGGGATGGCAAAACCACAGTTATTGTTTACTGGGGTATACCACACTTTTTTAAATAGAGATATTTGCGGCTGAACAGTGAGCGACACACTCAAACTGCTTTTTTTTTAGATACCAAAGGCCCAAAACTGGATAGTACAGCGATTTGACCCGTGGAACTGCGAAACCACACTGGGATGTTGGGCCTACACAAGACTATTTTCAACAGATTTATTTTTGTGTCACAACAGTCAGGAGACACTACTGTTTTTCTTTATGGAAAAAACTACAAAAAGCTGAATAATAGAGATTTTTTACCGTGGGATGGCAAAACCACAGTCATTGTTTACTGGGGTATACCACACTTTTTTAAATAGAGATATTTGCGGCTGAACAGTGAGCGACACACTCAAACTGCTTTTTTTTTAGATACCAAAGGCCCAAAACTGGATAGCACAGCGATTTGACCCGTGGAACTGCGAAACCACACTGGGATGTTGGGCCTACACAAGACTATTTTCAACAGATATATTTTTGTGTCACAACAGTCAGGAGACACTACTGTTTTTCTTTACGGAAAAAACTACCAAAAGCTGAATAATAGAGATTTTTTACCGTGGGATGGCAAAACCACAGTTATTGTTTACTGGGGTATACCACAATTTTTTAAATAGAGATATTTGCGGCTGAACACTGAGCGACACACTCAAACTGCTTTTTTTTTAGACACCAAAGGCCCAAACCTGGATAGTACAGCGATTTGACCCGTGGAACTGCGAAAACACACTGGGATGTCGGGCCTACACAAGACTATTTTCAACAGATATTTTTTTGTGTCACAATAGTCAGGAGACACTACTGTTTTTCTTTACGGAAAAAACTACCAAAAGCTGAATAATAGAGATTTTTTACCGTGGGATGGCAAAACCACAGTTATTGTTTACTCGGGTGTACCACACTTTTTTAAATAGAGATATTTGCGGCTGAACAGTGAGCGACACACTCAAACTGCTTTTTTTTAGATACCAAAGGCCCAAAACTGGATAGTACAGCGATTTGACCCGTGGAACTGCGAAACCACACTGGGATGTAGGGCCTACCAAGACTATTTTCAACAGATATATTTTTGTGTCACAACAGTCAGGAGACCCTACTGTTTTTCTTTACGGAAAAAACTACCAAAAGCTGAATAATAGAGATTTTTTACCGTGGGATGGCAAAACCACAGTTATTGTTTACTGGGGTATACCACACTTTTTTAAATAGAGATATTTGCGGCTGAACAGTGAGCGACACACTCAAACTGCTTTTTTTTTAGATACCAAAGGCCCAAACCTGGATAGTACAGCGATTTGACCCGTGGAACTGCGAAACCACACTAGGATGTTGGGCCTACACAAGACTATTTTCAACAGATATATTTTTGTGTCACAACAGTCAGGAGACACTACTGTTTTTCTTTATGGAAAAAACTACCAAAAGCTGAATAATAGAGATTTTTTACCGTGGGATGGCAAAACCACAGTTATTGTTTACTGGGGTATACCACACTTTTTTAAATAGAGATATTTGCGGCTGAACAGTGAGCGACACACTCAAACTGCTTTTTTTTTAGATACCAAAGGCCCAAAACTGGATAGCACAGCGATTTGACCCGTGGAACTGCGAAACCACACTGGGATGTTGGGCCTACGCAAGACTATTTT
Source organism: Phyllobates terribilis (assembly GCF_046119375.1). Classification (NCBI taxonomy): domain Eukaryota; kingdom Metazoa; phylum Chordata; class Amphibia; order Anura; family Dendrobatidae; genus Phyllobates; species Phyllobates terribilis. The sequence continues at coordinate 10,900,143 of NW_027362782.1, forward strand.
CAACAGATTTATTTTTGTGTCACAACAGTCAGGAGACACTACTGTTTTTCTTTATGGAAAAAACTACCAAAAGCTGAATAATAGAGATTTTTTACTGTGGGATGGCAAAACCACAGTTATTGTTTACTGGGGTATACCACACTTTTTTAAATAGAGATATTTGCGGCTGAACAGTGAGCGACACACTCAAACTGCTTTTTTTTTAGATACCAAAGGCCCAAACCTGGATAGTACAGCGCTTTGACCCGTGGAACTGCGAAACCACACTAGGATGTTGGGCCTACACAAAACTATTTTCAACAGATATATTTTTGTGTCACAACAGTCAGGAGACACTACTGTTTTTCTTTATGGAAAAAACTACCAAAAGCTGAATAATAGAGATTTTTTACCGTGGGATGGCAAAACCACAGTTATTGTTTACTGGGGTATACCACACTTTTTTAAATAGAGATATTTGCGGCTGAACAGTGAGCGACACACTCAAACTGCTTTTTTATTAGATACCAAAGGCCCAAACCTGGATAGTACAGCGATTTGACCCGTGGAACTGCGAAAACACACTGGGATGTCGGGCCTACACAAGACTATTTTCAACAGATATTTTTTTGTGTCACAATAGTCAGGAGACACTACTGTTTTTCTTTACGGAAAAAACTACCAAAAGCTGAATAATAGAGATTTTTTACCGTGGGGTGGCAAAACCACAGTTATTGTTTACTCGGGTGTACCACACTTTTTTAAATAGAGATATTTGCGGCTGAAAAGTGAGCGACACACTCAAACTGCTTTTTTTTAGATACCAAAGGCCCAAAACTGGATAGTACAGCGATTTGACCCGTGGAACTGCGAAACCACACTGGGATGTCGGGCCTACCAAGACTATTTTCAACAGATATATTTTTGTGTCACAACAGTCAGGAGACACTACTGTTTTTCTTTACGGAAAAAACTACCAAAAGCTGAATAATAGAGATTTTTTACCGTGGGATGGCAAAACCACAGTTATTGTTTACTGGGGTATACCACACTTTTTTAAATAGAGATATTTGCGGCTGAACAGTGAGCGACACACTCAAACTGCTTTTTTTTAGATACCAAAGGCCCAAACTTGGATAGTACAGCGATTTGACCCGTGGAACTGCGAAACCACACTAGGATGTTGGGCCTACACAAGACTATTTTCAACAGATATATTTTTGTGTCACAACAGTCAGGAGACACTACTGTTTTTCTTTATGGAAAAAACTACCAAAAGGTGAATAATAGAGATTTTTTACCGTGGGATGGCAAAACCACAGTTATTGTTTACTGGGGTATACCACGCTTTTTTAAATAGAGATATTTGCGGCTGAACAGCGAGCGACACACTCAAACTGCTTTTTTTTTAGATACCAAAGGCCCAAAACTGGATAGTACAGCGATTTGACCCGTGGAACTGCGAAACCATACTGGGATGTCGGGCCTACAGAAGACTATTTTCAATGGATATATTTTTGTGTCACAACAGTCAGGAGACACTACTGTTTTTCTTTACGGAAAAAACTACCAAAAGCTGAATAATAGAGATTTTTTACCGTGGGATGGCAAAACCACAGTTATTGTTTACTGGGGTTTACCACACTTTTTTAAATAGAGATATTTGCGGCTCAACAGTGAGCGACACACTCAAACTGCTTTTTTTTTAGATACCAAAGGCCCAAAACTGGATAGTACAGCGATTTGACCCGTGGAACTGCGAAACCACACTGGGATGTCGGGCCTACACAAGACTATTTTCAACAGATATATTTTTGTGTCACAACAATCAGGAGACACTACTGTTTTTCTTTACGGAAAAAACTATCAAAAGCTGAATAATAGAGATTTTTTACCGTGGGATGGCAAAACCACAGTTATTGTTTACTGGGGTATACCACACTTTTTTAAATAGAGATATTTGCGGCTGAACAGTGAGCGACACACTCAAACTGCTTTTTTTTTAGATACCAAAGGCCCAAACCTGGATAGTACAGCGATTTGACCCGTGGAACTACGAAACCACACTAGGATGTTGGGCCTACACAAGACTATTTTCAACAGATATATTTTTGTGTCACAACAGTCAAGAGACACTACTGTTTTTCTTTATGGAAAAAACTACCAAAAGCTGAATAATAGAGATTTTTTACCGTGGGATGGCAAAACCACAGTTATTGTTTACTGGGGTATACCACACTTTTTTAAATAGAGATATTTGCGGCTGAACAGCGAGCGACACACTCAAACTGCTTTTTTTTTAGATACCAAAGGCCCAAAACTGGATAGTACAGCGATTTGACCCGTGGAACTGCGAAACCACACTGGGATGTCGGGCCTACACAAGACTATTTTCAATAGATACAGTCATATGAAAAAGTTTGGGCACCCCTATTAATCTTAAGCTTAATGTTTTATAAAAATTGGTGTTTTTGCAACAGCTATTTCAGTTTGATATATGTAATAACTGTTGGATACAGTAATGTTTCTGCCTTGAAATGAGGTTTATTGTACTAACAGAAAATGTGCAATCTGCATTCAAACAAAATTTGACAGGTGCATAAGTATGGGCACCTCACCAGAAAAGTGACATTAATATTTAGTAGATCCTCCTTTTGCAAAAATAACAGCCTCTAGTCACTTCCTGTAGCTTTTAATGAGTTCCTGGATCCTGGATGAAGGTATTTTTGACCATTCCTCTTTACAAAACAATTCCAGTTCAGTTAAGTTTGATGGTCGCCGAGCATGGACAGCCTCTTCAAATGATCCCACAGATGTTCAATGATATTCAGGTCTGGGGACTGGGATGGCCATTCCAGAACATTGTAATTGTTCCTCTGCATGAATGCCTGAGTAGATTTGGAGCGGTGTTTTGGATCATTGTCTTGCTGAAAGATCCATCCACTGCGTAACTTCAACTTTATCACTGATTCTTGAACACTATTGCCAAGAATCTGCTGATACTGAGTGGAATCCATGCGTCCCTCAACTTTAACAAGATTCCCAGTGCCGGCATTGACCACACAGCCCCAAAGCATGATGGAACCTCCACCAAATTTTACTGTGGGTAGCAAGTGTTTTTCTTGGAATGCTGTGTTTTTTTGCCACCATGCATAACGCCTTTTTGTATGACCAAACAACTCAATCTTGGTTTCATCAGTCCACAGGACCTTCTTCCAAAAAGAAATAGGCTTCTTCAAATGTGCTTTTGCATACCTCAGCCGACTCTGTTTGTGCGTACTTGCAGAAACGGCTTCTTTCGCATCACTCTCCCATACAGCTTCTCCTTGTGCAAAGTGCGTTGTATAGTTGACCGATGCACAGTGACACCATCTGCAGCAAGTTGATGCTGCAGCTCTCTGGAGGTGGTCTGAGGATTGTCCTTGACTGATCTCACCATTCTTCTTCTCTGCCTTTCTGATGTTTTTCTTGTCCTGACACTTCTGGCCTTAACAAGAACTGTCCCTATGTTCTTCCATTTCCTTACTATGTTCCTCACAGTGGAAACTGACAGGTTAAATCTCTGAGACAGCTTTTTGTATCCTTCCCCTGAACAACTATGTTGAATAATCTTTGTTTTCAGATCATTTGACAGTTGTTTTGAGGAGCCCATGATGCCACTCTTCAGAGGAGATTCAAACAGGAGAACAACTTGCAAGTGGCCACTTTAAGTAGCTTTTCTCATGATTGCATACACCTGGCTATAAAGTTCAAAGCTCAATGAGGTTACAAAACCAAAAAAAGTGCTTTAATAAGTCATTAAAAAGTAGGCAGGAGTATTTAAAACAAGAAAATGATAAGGGTGCCCATACTTATGCACAGGTCAAATTTTGTTTGAATGCAGATTGCACATTTTCTGTTAGCACAATAAACCTCATTTCAAGGCAGAAACATTACTGTGTCCAACAGTTATTACATATATCAAACTGAAATAGCTGTTGCAAAAACACCAATTTTTATAAAACATTAAGCTTAAGATTAATAGGGGTGCCCAAACTTTTTCATATGACTGTATATTTTTGTGTCACAACAGTCAGGAGACACTACTGTTTTTCTTTACGGAAAAAACTACCAAAAGCTGAATAATAGAGATTTTTTACCGTGGGATGGCAAAACCACAGTTATTGTTTAGTGGGGTTTACCACACTTTTTTAAATAGAGATATTTGCGGCTGAACAGTGGGCGACACACTCAAACTGCTTTTTTTTTTTATACCAAAGGCCCAAAACTGGATAGTACAGCGATTTGACCCGTGGAACTGCGAAACCACACTGGGATGTCGGGCCTACACAAGACTATTTTCAACAGATATATTTTTGTGTGACAACAGTCAGGAGACACTACTGTTTTTCTTTACGGAAAAAACTACCAAAAGCTGAATAATAGAGATTTTTTACCGTGGGATGGCACAACCACAGTTATTGTTTACTGGGGTATACCACACTTTTTTAAATAGAGATATTTGCGGCTGAACAGTGAGCGACACACTCAAACTGCTTTTTTTTTAGATACCAAAGGCCCAAAACTGGATAGTACATTGATTTGACCCATGGAACTGCGAAACCACACTGGGATGTCGGGCCTACACAAGACTATTTTCAACAGATATATTTTTGTGTCACAACAATCAGGAGACTCTACTGTTTTTCTTTACGGAAAAAACTACCAAAAGCTGAATAATAGAGATTTTTTACCGTGGGATGGCAAAACCACAGTTATTGTTTACTGGGGTATACCACACTTTTTTAAATAGAGATATTTGCGGCTGAACAGTGAGCGACACACTCAAACTGCTTTTTTTTTAGATACCAAAGACCCAAAACTGGATAGCACAGCGATTTGACCCGTGGAACTGCGAAACCACACTGGGATGTCGTGCCTACCCAAGACTATTTTCAACAGATATATTTTTGTGTCACAACAGTCAGGAGACACTACTGTTTTTCTTTACGGAAAAAACTACCAAAAGCTGAATAATAGAGATTTTTTACCGTGGGATGGCAAAACCACAGTTATTGTTTACTGGGGTATACCACACTTTTTTAAATAGAGATATTTGCGGCTGAACAGCGAGTGACACACTCAAACTGCTTTTTTTTTAGATACCAAAGGCCCAAAACTGGATAGTACAGCGATTTGACCCGTGGAACTGCGAAACCATACTGGGATGTCGGGCCTACAGAAGACTATTTTCAATGGATATATTTTTGTGTCACAACAGTCAGGAGACACTACTGTTTTTCTTTACGGAAAAAACTACCAAAAGCTGAATAATAGAGATTTTTTACCGTGGGATGGCAAAACCACAGTTATTATTTACTGGGGTTTACCACACTTTTTTAAATAGAGATATTTGCGGCTCAACAGTGAGCGACACACTCAAACTGCTTTTTTTTTAGATACCAAAGGCCCAAAACTGGATAGTACAGCGATTTGACCCGTGGAACTGCGAAACCACACTGGGATGTCGGGCCTACACAAGACTATTTTCAACAGATATATTTTTGTGTCACAACAATCAGGAGACACTACTGTTTTTCTTTACGGAAAAAACTATCAAAAGCTGAATAATAGAGATTTTTTACCGTGGGATGGCAAAACCACAGTTATTGTTTACTGGGGTATACCACACTTTTTTAAATAGAGATATTTGCGGCTGAACAGTGAGCGACACACTCAAACTGCTTTTTTTTTAGATACCAAAGGCCCAAACCTGGATAGTACAGCGATTTGACCCGTGGAACTGCGAAACAACACTAGGATGTTGGGCCTACACAAGACTATTTTCAACAGATATATTTTTGTGTCACAACAGTCAGGAGACACTACTGTTTTTCTTTATGGAAAAAACTACCAAAAGCTGAATAATAGAGATTTTTTACCGTGGGATGGCAAAACCACAGTTATTGTTTACTGGGGTATACCACACTTTTTTAAATAGAGATATTTGCGGCTGAACAGCGAGCGACACACTCAAACTGCTTTTTTTTTAGATACCAAAGGCCCAAAACTGGATAGTACAGCGATTTGACCCGTGGAACTGCGAAACCACACTGGGATGTCGGGCCTACACAAGACTATTTTCAATAGATATATTTTTGTGTCACAACAGTCAGGAGACACTACTGTTTTTCTTTACGGAAAAAACTACCAAAAGCTGAATAATAGAGATTTTTTACCGTGGGATGGCAAGACCACAGTTATTGTTTACTGGGGTTTACCACACTTTTTTAAATAGAGATATTTGCGGCTGAACAGTGGGCGACACACTCAAACTGCTTTTTTTTTTTATACCAAAGGCCCAAAACTGGATAGTACAGCGATTTGACCCGTGGAACTGCGAAACCACACTGGGATGTCGGGCCTACACAAGACTATTTTCAACAGATATATTTTTGTGTGACAACAGTCAGGAGACACTACTGTTTTTCTTTACGGAAAAAACTACCAAAAGCTGAATAATAGAGATTTTTTACCGTGGGATGGCACAACCACAGTTATTGTTTACTGGGGTATACCACACTTTTTTAAATAGAGATATTTGCGGCTGAACAGTGAGCGACACACTCAAACTGCTTTTTTTTTAGATACCAAAGGCCCAAAACTGGATAGTACATTGATTTGACCCATGGAACTGCGAAACCACACTGGGATGTCGGGCCTACACAAGACTATTTTCAACAGATATATTTTTGTGTCACAACAATCAGGAGACTCTACTGTTTTTCTTTACGGAAAAAACTACCAAAAGCTGAATATTAGAGATTTTTTACCGTGGGATGGCAAAACCACAGTTATTGTTTACTGGGGTATACCACACTTTTTGAAATAGAGATATTTGCGGCTGAACAGTGAGCGACACACTCAAACTGCTTTTTTTTTAGATACCAAAGGCCCAAAACTGGATAGCACAGCGATTTGACCCGTGGAACTGCGAAACCACACTGGGATGTCGGGCCTACCCAAGACTATTTTCAACAGATATATTTTTGTGTCACAACAGTCAGGAGACACTACTGTTTTTCTTTACGGAAAAAACTACCAAAAGCTGAATAATAGAGATTTTTTACCGTGGGATGGCAAAACCACAGTTATTGTTTACTGGGGTATACCACACTTTTTTAAATAGAGATATTTGCGGCTGAACAGTGAGCGACACACTCAAACTGCTTTTTTTTTAGATACCAAAGGCCCAAACTTGGATAGCACAGCGATTTGACCCGTGGAACTGCGAAACCACACTGGAATGTCGGGCCTACACAAGACTATTTTCAACAGATATATTTTTGTGTCACAACAGTCAGGAGACACTACTGTTTTTCTTTACGGAAAAAACTACCAAAAGCTGAATAATAGAGATTTTTTACCGTGGGATGGCAAAACCACAGTTATTGTTTACTGGGGTATACCACAATTTTTTAAATAGAGATATTTGCGGCTGAACACTGAGCGACACACTCAAACTGCTTTTTTTTTAGATACCAAAGGCCCAAACCTGGATAGTACAGCGATTTGACCCGTGGAACTGCGAAACCACACTGGGATGTCGGGCCTGCACAAGACTATTTTCAACAGATATATTTTTGTGTCACAACAGTCAGTAGACCCTACTGTTTTTCTTTACGGAAAAAACTACCAAAAGCTGAATAATAGAGATTTTTTACCGTGGGATGGCAAAACCACAGTTATTGTTTACTGGGGTATACCACACTTTTTTAAATAGAGATATTTGCGGCTGAACAGTGAGCGACACACTCAAACTGCTTTTTTTTTAGATACCAAAGGCCCAAACCTGGATAGTACAGCGATTTGACCCGTGGAACTGCGAAACCACACTAGGATGTTGGGCCTACACAAGACTATTTTCAACAGATATATTTTTGTGTCACAACAGTCAGGAGACACTACTGTTTTTCTTTATGGAAAAAACTACCAAAAGCTGAATAATAGAGATTTTTTACCGTGGGATGGCAAAACCACAGTTATTGTTTACTGGGGTATACCACACTTTTTAAAAAAAAGATATTTGCGGCTGAACAGCGAGCGACACACTCAAACTGCTTTTTTTTTAGATACCAAAGGCCCAAAACTGGATAGTACAGCGATTTGACCCGTGGAACTGCGAAACCACACTGGGATGTCGGGCCTACACAAGACTATTTTCAATAGATATATTTTTGTGTCACAACAGTCAGGAGACACTACTGTTTTTCTTTACGGAAAAAACTACCAAAAGCTGAATAATAGAGATTTTTTACCGTGGGATGGCAAAACCACAGTTATTGTTTACTGGGGTTTACCACACTTTTTTAAATAGAGATATTTGCGGCTGAACAGTGGGCGACACACTAAAACTGCTTTTTTTTTTTATACCAAAGGCCCAAAACTGGATAGTACAGCGATTTGACCCGTGGAACTGCGAAACCACACTGGGATGTCGGGCCTACACAAGACTATTTTCAACAGATATATTTTTGTGTCACAACAGTCAGGAGACCCTACTGTTTTTCTTTACGGAAAAAACTACCAAAAGCTGAATAATAGAGATTTTTTACCGTGGGATGGCAAAACCACAGTTATTGTTTACTGGGGTATACCACACTTTTTTAAATAGAGATATTTGCGGCTGAACAGTGAGCGACACACTCAAACTGCTTTTTTTTTAGATACCAAAGGCCCAAACCTGGATAGTACAGCGATTTGACCCGTGGAACTGCGAAACCACACTAGGATGTTGGGCCTACACAAGACTATTTTCAACAGATATATTTTTGTGTCACAACAGTCAGGAGACACTACTGTTTTTCTTTATGGAAAAAACTACCAAAAGCTGAATAATAGAGATTTTTTACCGTGGGATGGCAAAACCACAGTTATTGTTTACTGGGGTATACCACACTTTTTTAAAAAAAGATATTTGCGGCTGAACAGCGAGCGACACACTCAAACTGCTTTTTTTTAGATACCAAAGGCCCAAAACTGGATAGTACAGCGATTTGACCCGTGGAACTGCGAAACCACACTGGGATGTCGGGCCTACACAAGACTATTTTCAATAGATATATTTTTGTGTCACAACAGTCAGGAGACACTACTGTTTTTCTTTACGGAAAAAACTACCAAAAGCTGAATAATAGAGATTTTTTACCGTGGGATGGCAAAACCACAGTTATTGTTTACTGGGGTTTACCACACCTTTTTAAATAGAGATATTTGCGGCTGAACAGTGGGCGACACACTCAAACTGCTTTTTTTTTATACCAAAGGCCCAAAACTGGATAGTACAGCGATTTGACCCATGGAACTGCGAAACCACACTGGGATGTCGGGCCTACACAAGACTATTTTCAACAGATATATTTTTGTGTCACAACAGTCAGGAGACACTACTGTTTTTCTTTACGGAAAAAACTACCAAAAGCTGAATAATAGAGATTTTTTACCGTGGGATGGCAAAACCACAGTTATTGTTTACTGGGGTATACCACACTTTTTTAAATAGAGATATTTGCGGCTGAACAGTGAGCGACACACTCAAACTACTTTTTTTTAGATACCAAAGGCCCAAAACTGGATAGCACAGCGATTTGACCCGTGGAACTGCGAAACCACACTGGGATGTCGGGCCTACACAAGACTATTTTCAACAGATATATTTTTGTGTCACAACAGTCAGGAGACACTACTGTTTTTGTTTACGGAAAAAGCTACCAAAAGCTGAATAATAGAGATTTTTTACCGTGGGATGGCAAAACCACAGTTATTGTTTACTGGGGTATATCACACTTTTTTAAATAGAGATATTTGCGGCTGAACAGTGAGCGACACACTCAAACTGCTTTTTTTTTAGATACCAAAGGCCCAAAACTGGATAGTACAGCGATTTGACCCATGGAACTGCGAAACCACACTGGGATGTCGGGCCTACACAAGACTATTTTCAACAGATATATTTTTGTGTCACAACAGTCAGGAGACACTACTGTTTTTCTTTACGGAAAAAACTACCAAAAGCTGAATAATAGAGATTTTTTACCGTGGGATGGCAAAACCACAGTTATTGTTTACTGGGGTATACCACACTTTTTTAAATAGAGATATTTGCGGCTGAACAGTGAGCGACCCACTCAAACTGCTTTTTTTTTAGATACCAAAGGCCCAAAACTGGATAGTACAGCGATTTGACCCGTGGAACTGCGAAACCACACTGGGATGTCGGGCCTACACAAGACTATTTTCAACAGATATATTTTTGTGTGACAACAGTCAGGAGACACTACTGTTTTTCTTTACGGAAAAAACTACCAAAAGCTGAATATTAGAGATTTTTTACCGTGGGATGGCAAAACCACAGTTATTGTTTACTGGGGTATACCACACTTTTTTAAATAGAGATATTTGCGGCTGAACAGTGAGCGACACACTCAAACTGCTTTTTTTTTAGATACCAAAGACCCAAAACTGGATAGCACAGCGATTTGACCCGTGGAACTGCGAAACCACACTGGGATGTCGGGCCTACCCAAGACTATTTTCAACAGATATATTTTTGTGTCACAACAGTCAGGAGACACTACTGTTTTTCTTTACGGAAAAAACTACCAAAAGCTGAATAATAGAGATTTTTTACAGTGGGATGGCTAAACCACAGTTAATGTTTACTGGGGTATACCACACTTTTTTAAATAGAGATATTTGCGGCTGAACAGTGAGCGACACACTCAAACTGCTTTTTTTTTTAGATACCAAAGGCCCAAAACTGGATAGTACAGCGATTTGACCCGTGGAACTGCGAAACCACACTGGGATGTCGGGCCTACACAAGACTATTTTCAACAGATATATTTTTGTGTGACAACAGTCAGGAGACACTACTGTTTTTCTTTACGGAAAAAACTACCAAAAGCTGAATAATAGAGATTTTTTACCGTGGGATGGCAAAACCACAGTTATTGTTTACTGGGGTATACCACACTTTTTTAAATAGAGATATTTGCGGCTGAACAGTGGGCGACACACTCAAACTGCTTTTTTTTTTTATACCAAAGGCCCAAAACTGGATAGCACAGCGATTTGACCCGTGGAACTGCGAAACCACACTGGGATGTCGGGCCTACCCAAGACTATTTTCAACAGATATATTTTTGTGTCACAACAGTCAGTAGACACTACTGTTTTTCTTTACGGAAAAAACTACCAAAAGCTGAATAATAGAGATTTTTTACCGTGGGATGGCAAAACCACAGTTATTGTTTACTGGGGTATACCACACTTTTTTAAATAGAGATATTTGCGGCTGAACAGTGAGCGACACACTCAAACTGCTTTTTTTTTTAGATACCAAAGGCCCAAAACTGGATAGTACAGCGATTTGACCCGTGGAACTGCGAAACCACACTGGGATGTCGGGCCTACACAAGACTATTTTCAACAGATATATTTTTGTGTGACAACAGTCAGGAGACACTACTGTTTTTCTTTACGGAAAAAACTACCAAAAGCTGAATAATAGAGATTTTTTACCGTGGGATGGCAAAACCACAGTTATTGTTTACTGGGGTATACCACACTTTTTTAAATAGAGATATTTGCGGCTGAACAGTGGGCGACACACTCAAACTGCTTTTTTTTTTTATACCAAAGGCCCAAAACTGGATAGCACAGCGATTTGACCCGTGGAACTGCGAAACCACACTGGGATGTCGGGCCTACCCAAGACTATTTTCAACAGATATATTTTTGTGTCACAACAGTCAGTAGACACTACTGTTTTTCTTTACGGAAAAAACTACCAAAAGCTGAATAATAGAGATTTTTTACCGTGGGATGGCAAAACCACAGTTATTGTTTACTGGGGTATACCACACTTTTTTAAATAGAGATATTTGCGGCTGAACAGTGAGCGACACACTCAAACTGCTTTTTTTTTTAGATACCAAAGGCCCAAAACTGGATAGTACAGCGATTTGACCCGTGGAACTGCGAAACCACACTGGGATGTCGGGCCTACACAAGATTATTTTCAACAGATATATTTTTGTGTCACAACAGTCAGGAGACACTACTGCTTTTCTTTACGGAAAAAACTACCAAAAGCTGAATAATAGAGATTTTTTACCGTGGGATGGCAAAACCACAGTTAATGTTTACTGGGGTATACCACACTTTTTTAAATAGAGATATTTGCGGCTGAACAGTGAGCGACACACTCAAACTGCTTTTTTTTTTAGATACCAAAGGCCCAAAACTGGATAGTACAGCGATTTGACCCGTGGAACTGCGAAACCACACTGGGATGTCGGGCCTACACAAGACTATTTTCAACAGATATATTTTTGTGTGACAACAGTCAGGAGACACTACTGTTTTTCTTTACGGAAAAAACTTCCAAAAGCTGAATAATAGAGATTTTTTACCATGGGATGGCAAAACCACAGTTATTGTTTACTGGGGTATACCACACTTTTTTAAATAGAGATATTTGCGGCTGAACAGTGAGCGACACGCTCAAACTGCTTTTTTTTTAGATACCAAAGGCCCAAAACTGGATAGTACAGCGATTTGACCCATGGAACAGCGAAACCACACTGGGATGTCGGGCCTACACAAGACTATTTTCAACAGATATATTTTTGTGTCACAACAGTCAGGAGACACTACTGTTTTTCTTTACGGAAAAAAACTACCAAAAGCTGAATAATAGAGATTTTTTACCGTGGGATGGCAAAACCACAGTTATTGTTTACTGGGGTATACCACACTTTTTTAAATAGAGATATTTGCGGCTGAACAGTGAGCGACACACTCAAACTGCTTTTTTTTTAGATACCAAAGGCCCAAACCTGGATAGTACAGCGATTTGACCCGTGGAACTGCGAAACCACACTGGGATGTCGAGCCTACACAAGACTATTTTCAACAGATATATTTTTGTGTCACAACAGTCAGGAGACACTACTGTTTTTCTTTACGGAAAAAACTACCAAAAGCTGAATAATAGAGATTTTTTACCGTGGGATGGGAAAACCACAGTTATTGTTTACTGGGGTATACCACACTTTTTTAAATAGAGATATTTGCGGCTGAACAGTGAGTGACACACTCAAACTGCCTTTTTTTTTAGATACCAAAGGCCCAAACCTGGATAGTACAGCGATTTGACCCGTGGAACTGCGAAACCACACTGGGATGTTGGGCCTACACAAGACTATTTTCAACAGATATATTTTTGTGTCACAACAGTCAGGAGACACTACTGTTTTTCTTTATGGAAAAAACTACCAAAAGCTGAATAATAGAGATTTTTTACCGTGGGATGGCAAAACCACAGTTATTGTTTACTGGGGTATACCACACTTTTTTAAATAGAGATATTTGCGGCTGAACAGCGAGCGACACACTAAAACTGCTTTTTTTTTAGATACCAAAGGCCCAAAACTGGATAGTACAGCGATTTGACCCGTGGAACTGCGAAACCACACTGGGATGTCGGGCCTACCAAGACTATTTTCAACAGATATATTTTTGTGTCACAACAGTCAGGAGACCCTACTGTTTTTCTTTACGAAAAAAACTACCAAAAGCTGAATAATAGAGATTTTTTACCGTGGGATGGCAAAACCACAGTTATTGTTTACTGGGGTATACCACAATTATTTAAATAGAGATATTTGCGGCTGAACACTGAGCGACACACTCAAACTGCTTTTTTTTTAGATACCAAAGGCCCAAACCTGGATAGTACAGCGATTTGACCCGTGGAACTGCGAAAACACACTGGGATGTCGGGCCTACACAAGACTATTTTCAACAGATATTTTTTTGTGTCACAATAGTCAGAAGACACTACTGTTTTTCTTTACGGAAAAAACTACCAAAAGCTGAATAATAGAGATTTTTTACCGTGGGATGGCAAAACCACAGTTATTGTTTACTCGGGTGTACCACACTTTTTTAAATAGAGATATTTGCGGCTGAACAGTGAGCGACACACTCAAACTGCTTTTTTTTAGATACCAAAGGCCCAAACCTGGATAGTACAGCGATTTGACCCATGGAACTGCGAAACCACACTGGGATGTCGGGCCTACACAAGACTATTTTCAACAGATATATTTTTGTGTCACAACAGTCAGGAGACACTACTGTTTTTCTTTACGGAAAAAACTACCAAAAGCTGAATAATAGAGATTTTTTACCGTGGGATGGCACAACCACAGTTATTGTTTACTGGGGTATACCACACTTTTTTAAATAGAGATATTTGCGGCTGAACAGTGAGCGACACACTCAAACTGCTTTTTTTTTAGATACCAAAGGCCCAAAACTGGATAGTACATTGATTTGACCCATGGAACTGCGAAACCACACTGGGATGTTGGGCCTACACAAGACTATTTTCAACAGATATATTTTTGTGTCACAACAGTCAGGAGACACTACTGTTTTTCTTTATGGAAAAAACTACCAAAAGCTGAATAATAGAGATTTTTTACCGTGGGATGGCAAAACCACAGTTATTGTTTACTGGGGTATACCACACTTTTTTAAATAGAGATATTTGCGGCTGAACAGCGAGCGACACACTCAAACTGCTTTTTTTTTAGATACCAAAGGCCCAAAACTGGATAGTACAGCGATTTGACCCGTGGAACTGCGAAACCATACTGGGATGTCGGGCCTACAGAAGACTATTTTCAATGGATATATTTTTGTGTCACAACAGTCAGGAGACACTACTGTTTTTCTTTACGGAAAAAACTACCAAAAGCTGAATAATAGAGATTTTTTACCGTGGGATGGCAAAACCACAGTTATTGTTTACTGGGGTTTACCACACTTTTTTAAATAATTTGCGGCTGAACAGTGGGCGACACACTCAAACTGCTTTTTTTTTTTATACCAAAGGCCCAAAACTGGATAGTACAGCGATTTGACCCGTGGAACTGCGAAACCACACTGGGATGTCGGGCCTACACAAGACTATTTTCAACAGATATATTTTTGTGTCACAACAGTCAGGAGACACTACTGTTTTTCTTTACGGAAAAAACTACCAAAAGCTAAATAATAGAGATTTTTTACCGTGGGATGGCAAAACCACAGTTATTGTTTACTGGGGTATACCACACTTTTTTAAATAGAGATATTTGCGGCTGAACAGTGAGCGACACACTCAAACTGCTTTTTTTAGATACCAAAGGCCCAAAACTGGATAGCACAGCGATTTGACCCGTGGAACTGCGAAACCACACTGGGATGTCGGGCCTACACAAGACTATTTTCAACAGATATATTTTTGTGTCACAACAGTCAGGAGACACTACTGTTTTTCTTTACGGAAAAAACTACCAAAAGCTGAATAATAGAGATTTTTTACCGTGGGATGGCAAAACCACAGTTATTGTTTACTGGGGAATACCACACTTTTTTAAATAGAGATATTTGCGGCTCAACAGTGAGCGACACA
The DNA here is from genome assembly GCF_046119375.1 of Phyllobates terribilis. NCBI lineage: Eukaryota > Metazoa > Chordata > Amphibia > Anura > Dendrobatidae > Phyllobates > Phyllobates terribilis. The sequence goes on from NW_027362782.1 coordinate 10,915,630, forward strand.
CTCAAACTGCTTTTTTTTTAGATACCAAAGGCCCAAAACTGGATAGTACAGCGATTTGACCCATGGAACTGCGAAACCACACTGGGATGTCGGGCCTACACAAGACTATTTTCAACAGATATATTTTTGTGTCACAACAATCAGGAGACACTACTGTTTTTCTTTATGGAAAAAACTACCAAAAGCTGAATAATAGAGATTTTTTACCGTGGGATGGCAAAACCACAGTTATTGTTTACTGGGGTATACCACACTTTTTTAAATAGAGATATTTGCGGCTGAACAGTGAGCGACACACTCAAACTGCTTTTTTTTTAGATACCAAAGGCCCAAACCTGGATAGTACAGCGATTTGACCCGTGGAACTGCGAAACCACACTAGGATGTTGGGCCTACACAAGACTATTTTGAACAGATATATTTTTGTGTCACAACAGTCAGGAGACACTACTGTTTTTCTTTATGGAAAAAACTACCAAAAGCTGAATAATAGAGATTTTTTACCGTGGGATGGCAAAACCACAGTTATTGTTTACTGGGGTATACCACACTTTTTTAAATAGAGATATTTGCGGCTGAACAGCGAGCGACACACTCAAACTGCTTTTTTTTTAGATACCAAAGGCCCAAAACTGGATAGTACAGCGATTTGACCCGTGGAACTGCGAAACCACACTGGGATGTCGGGCCTACACAAGACTATTTTCAATAGATATATTTTTGTGTCACAACAGTCAGGAGACACTACTGTTTTTCTTTAGGGAAAAAACTACCAAAAGCTGAATAATAGAGATTTTTTACCGTGGGATGGCAAAACCACAGTTATTGTTTACTGGGGTTTACCACACTTTTTTAAATAGAGATATTTGCGGCTGAACAGTGGGCGACACACTCAAACTGCTTTTTTTTTTTATACCAAAGGCCCAAAACTGGATAGTACAGCGATTTGACCCGTGGAACTGCGAAACCACACTGGGATGTCGGGCCTACACAAGACTATTTTCAACAGATATATTTTTGTGTCACAACAGTCAGGAGACACTACTGTTTTTCTTTACGGAAAAAACTACCAAAAGCTGAATAATAGAGATTTTTTACCGTGGGATGGCACAACCACAGTTATTGTTTACTGGGGTATACCACACTTTTTTAAATAGAGATATTTGCGGCTGAACAGTGAGCGACACACTCAAACTGCTTTTTTTTTAGATACCAAAGGCCCAAAACTGGATAGTACATTGATTTGACCCGTGGAACTGCGAAACCACACTGGGATGTCGGGCCTACACAAGACTATTTTCAACAGATATATTTTTGTGTCACAACAATCAGGAGACACTACTGTTTTTCTTTACGGAAAAAACTACCAAAAGCTGAATAATAGAGATTTTTTACCGTGGGATGGCAAAACCACAGTTATTGTTTACTGGGGTATACCACACTTTTTTAAATAGAGATATTTGCGGCTGAACAGTGAGCGACACACTCAAACTGCTTTTTTTTTAGATACCAAAGGCCCAAAACTGGATAGTACAGCGATTTGACCCGTGGAACTGCGAAACCACACTGGGATGTCGGGCCTACACAAGACTATTTTCAATAGATATATTTTTGTGTCACAACAGTCAGGAGACACTACTGTTTTTCTTTACGGAAAAAACTACCAAAAGCTGAATAATAGAGATTTTTTACCGTGGGATTGCAAAACCACAGTTATTGTTTACTGGGGTTTACCACACTTTTTTAAATAGAGATATTTGCGGCTGAGCAGTGGGCGACACACTCAAACTGCTTTTTTTTTTATACCAAAGGCCCAAAACTGGATAGTACAGCGATTTGACCCGTGGAACTGCGAAACCACACTGGGATGTCGGGCCTACACAAGACTATTTTCAACAGATATATTTTTGTGTCACAACAGTCAGGAGACACTACTGTTTTTCTTTACGGAAAAAACTACCAAAAGCTGAATAATAGAGATTTTTTACCGTGGGATGGCAAAACCACAGTTATTGTTTACTGGGGTATACCACACTTTTTTAAATAGAGATATTTGCGGCTGAACAGTGAGCGACACACTCAAACTGCTTTTTTTTAGATACCAAAGGCCCAAAACTGGATAGCACAGCGATTTGACCCGTGGAACTGCGAAACCACACTGGGATGTCGGGCCTACACAAGACTATTTTCAACAGATATATTTTTGTGTCACAACAATCAGGAGACTCTACTGTTTTTCTTTAAGGAAAAAACTACCAAAAGCTGAATAATAGAGATTTTTTACCGTGGGATGGCAAAACCACAGTTATTGTTTACTGGGGTATACCACACTTTTTGAAACAGAGATATTTGCGGCTGAACAGTGAGCGACACACTCAAACTGCTTTTTTTTTAGATACCAAAGACCCAAAACTGGATAGCACAGCGATTTGACCCGTGGAACTGCGAAACCACACTGGGATGTCGGGCCTACCCAAGACTATTTTCAACAGATATATTTTTGTGTCACAACAGTCAGGAGACACTACTGTTTTTCTTTACGGAAAAAACTACCAAAAGCTGAATAATAGAGATTTTTTACCGTGGGATGGCAAAACCACAGTTATTGTTTACTGGGGTATACCACACTTTTTTAAATAGAGATATTTGCGGCTGAACAGTGAGCGACACACTCAAACTGCTTTTTTTTTTAGATACCAAAGGCCCAAAACTGGATAGTACAGCGATTTGACCCGTGGAACTGCGAAACCACACTGGGATGTCGGGCCTACACAAGACTATTTTCAACAGATATATCTTTGTGTCACAACAGTCAGGAGACACTACTGTTTTTCTTTACGGAAAAAACTACCAAAAGCTGAATAATAGAGATTTTTTACCGTGGGATGGCAAAACCACAGTTATTGTTTACTGGGGTATACCACACTTTTTTAAATAGAGATATTTGCGGCTGAACAGTGAGCGACACACTCAAACTGCTTTTTTTTAGATACCAAAGGCCCAAAACTGGATAGCACAGCGATTTGACCCGTGGAACTGCGAAACCACACTGGGATGTCGGGTCTACACAAGACAATTTTCAACAGATATATTTTTGTGTCACAACAATCAGGAGACTCTACTGTTTTTCTTTACGGAAAAAACTACCAAAAGCTGAATAATAGAGATTTTTTACCGTGGGATGGCAAAACCACAGTTATTGTTTACTGGGGTATACCACACTTTTTGAAATAGAGATATTTGCGGCTGAACAGTGAGCGACACACTCAAACTGCTTTTTTTTTAGATACCAAAGACCCAAAACTGGATAGCACAGCGATTTGACCCGTGGAACTGCGAAACCACACTGGGATGTCGGGCCTACCCAAGACTATTTTCAACAGATATATTTTTGTGTCACAACAGTCAGGAGACACTACTGTTTTTCTTTACGGAAAAAACTACCAAAAGCTGAATAATAGAGATTTTTTACCGTGGGATGGCAAAACCACAGTTATTGTTTACTGGGGTATACCACACTTTTTTAAATAGAGATATTTGCGGCTGAACAGTGAGCGACACACTCAAACTGCTTTTTTTTTTAGATACCAAAGGCCCAAAACTGGATAGTACAGCGATTTGACCCGTGGAACTGCGAAACCACACTGGGATGTCGGGCCTACACAAGACTATTTTCAACAGATATATTTTTGTGTGACAACAGTCAGGAGACACTACTGTTTTTCTTTACGGAAAAAACTACCAAAAGCTGAATAATAGAGATTTTTTACCGTGGGATGGCAAAACCACAGTTATTGTTTACTGGGGTATACCACACTTTTTTAAATAGAGATATTTGCGGCTGAACAGTGAGCGACACGCTCAAACTGCTTTTTTTTTAGATACCAAAGGCCCAAAACTGGATAGTACAGCGATTTGACCCGTGGAACTGCGAAACCACACTGGGATGTCGGGCCTACACAAGACTATTTTCAACAGATATATTTTTGTGTCACAACAGTCAGGAGACACTACTGTTTTTCTTTACGGAAAAAAACTACCAAAAGCTGAATAATAGAGATTTTTTACCGTGGGATGGCAAAACCACAGTTATTGTTTACTGGGGTATACCACACTTTTTTAAATAGAGATATTTGCGGCTGAACAGTGAGCGACACACTCAAACTGCTTTTTTTTTAGATACCAAAGGCCCAAACCTGGATAGCACAGCGATTTGACCCGTGGAACTGCGAAACCACACTGGAATGTCGGGCCTACACAAGACTATTTTCAACAGATATATTTTTGTGTCACAACAGTCAGGAGACACTACTGTTTTTCTTTACGGAAAAAACTACCAAAAGCTGAATAATAGAGATTTTATACCGTGGGATGGCAAAACCACAGTTATTGTTTACTGGGGTATACCACAATTTTTTAAATAGAGATATTTGCGGCTGAACACTGAGCGACACACTCAAACTGCTTTTTTTTTAGATACCAAAGGCCCAAACCTGGATAGTACAGCGATTTGACCCGTGGAACTGCGAAACCACACTGGGATGTCGGGCCTACACAAGACTATTTTCAACAGATATATTTTTTTGTCACAACAGTCAGGAGACCCTATTGTTTTTCTTTACGGAAAAAACTACCAAAAGCTGAATAATAGAGATTTTTTACCGTGGGATGGCAAAACCACAGTTATTGTTTACTGGGGTATACCACACTTTTTTAAATAGAGATATTTGCGGCTGAACAGTGAGCGACACACTCAAACTGCTTTTTTTTTAGATACCAAAGGCCCAAACCTGGATAGTACAGCGATTTGACCCGTGGAACTGCGAAACCACACTAGGATGTTGGGCCTACACAAGACTATTTTCAACAGATATATTTTTGTGTCACAACAGTCAGGAGACACTACTGTTTTTCTTTACGGAAAAAACTACCAAAAGCTGAATAATAGAGATTTTTTACCGTGGGATGGCAAAACCACAGTTATTGTTTACTGGGGTATACCACACTTTTTTAAATAGAGATATTTGCGGCTGAACAGTGAGCGACACACTCAAACTGCTTTTTTTTTAGATACCAAAGGCCCAAACCTGGATAGTACAGCGATTTGACCCGTGGAACTGCGAAACCACACTAGGATGTTGGGCCTACACAAGACTATTTTCAACAGATATATTTTTGTGTCACAACAGTCAGGAGACACTACTGTTTTTCTTTATGGAAAAAACTACCAAAAGCTGAATAATAGAGATTTTTTACCGTGGGATGGCAAAACCACAGTTATTGTTTACTGGGGTATACCACACTTTTTTAAAAAAAGATACTTGCGGCTGAACAGCGAGCGACACACTCAAACTGCTTTTTTTTTAGATACCAAAGGCCCAAAACTGGATAGTACAGCGATTTGACCCGTGGAACTGCGAAACCACACTGGGATGTCGGGCCTACACAAGACTATTTTCAATAGATATATTTTTGTGTCACAACAGTCAGGAGACACTACTGTTTTTCTTTACGGAAAAAACTACCAAAAGCTGAATAATAGAGATTTTTTACCGTGGGATGGCAAAACCACAGTTATTGTTTACTGGGGTATACCACACTTTTTTAAATAGAGATATTTGCGGCTGAACAGTGAGCGACACACTCAAACTGCTTTTTTTTTTAGATACCAAAGGCCCAAAACTGGATAGTACAGCGATTTGACCCGTGGAACTGCGAAACCACACTGGGATGTCGGGCCTACACAAGACTATTTTCAACAGATATATTTTTGTGTGACAACAGTCAGGAGACACTACTGTTTTTCTTTACGGAAAAAACTACCAAAAGCTGAATAATAGAGATTTTTTTACCGTGGGATGGCAAAACCACAGTTATTGTTTACTGGGGTATACCACACTTTTTTAAATAGAGATATTTGCGGCTGAACAGTGAGCGACACACTCAAACTGCTTTTTTTTTAGATACCAAAGGCCCAAACCTGGATAGTACAGCGATTTGACCCGTGGAACTGCGAAACCACACTGGGATGTCGGGCCTACACAAGACTATTTTCAACAGATATATTTTTGTGTCACAACAGTCAGGAGACCCTACTGTTTTTCTTTACGGAAAAAACTACCAAAGGCTGAATAATAGAGATTTTTTACCGTGGGATGGCAAAACCACAGTTATTGTTTACTGGGGTATTCCACACTTTTTTAAATAGAGATATTTGCGGCTGAACAGTGAGCGACACACTCAAACTGCTTTTTTTTTAGATAACAAAGGCCCAAACCTGGATAGTACAGCGATTTGACCCGTGGAACTGCGAAACCACACTAGGATGTTGGGCCTACACAAGACTATTTTCAACAGATATATTTTTGTGTCACAACAGTCAGGAGACACTACTGTTTTTCTTTATGGAAAAAACTACCAAAAGCTGAATAATAGAGACTTTTTACCGTGGGATGGCAAAACCACAGTTATTGTTTACTGGGGTATACCACACTTTTTTAAAAAAAGATATTTGCGGCTGAACAGTGAGCGACACGCTCAAACTGCTTTTTTTTTAGATACCAAAGGCCCAAAACTGGATAGTACAGCGATTTGACCCGTGGAACTGCGAAACCACACTGGGATGTCGGGCCTACACAAGACTATTTTCTACAGATATATTTTTGTGTCACAACAGTCAGGAGACAGTACTGTTTTTCTTTACGGAAAAAAACTACCAAAAGCTGAATAATAGAGATTTTTTACCGTGGGATGGCAAAACCACAGTTATTGTTTACTGGGGTATACCACACTTTTTTAAATAGAGATATTTGCGGCTGAACAGTGAGCGACACACTCAAACTGCTTTTTTTTTAGATACCAAAGGCCCAAACCTGGATAGTACAGCGATTTGACCCGTGGAACTGCGAAACCACACTGGGATGTCGGGCCTACACAAGACTATTTTCAACAGATATATTTTTGTGTCACAACATTCAGGAGACCCTACTGTTTTTCTTTACGGAAAAAGCTACCAAAAGCTGAATAATAGAGATTTTTTACCGTGGGATTGCAAAACCACAGTTATTGTTTACTGGGGTATACCACACTTTTTTAAATAGAGATATTTGCGGCTGAACAGTGAGCGACACACTCAAACTGCTTTTTTTTTAGATACCAAAGGCCCAAACCTGGATAGTACAGCGATTTGACCCGTGGAACTGCGAAACCACACTAGGATGTTGGGCCTACACAAGACTATTTTCAACAGATATATTTTTGTGTCACAACAGTCAGGAGACACTACTGTTTTTCTTTATGGAAAAAACTACCAAAAGCTGAATAATAGAGACTTTTTACCGTGGGATGGCAAAACCACAGTTATTGTTTACTGGGGTATACCACACTTTTTAAAAAAAAGATATTTGCGGCTGAACAGCGAGCGACACACTCAAACTGCTTTTTTTTTAGATACCAAAGGCCCAAAACTGGATAGTACAGCGATTTGACCCGTGGAACTGCGAAACCACACTGGGATGTCGGGCCTACACAAGACTATTTTCAATAGATATATTTTTGTGTCACAACAGTGAGGAGACACTACTGTTTTTCTTTACGGAAAAAACTACCAAAAGCTGAATAATAGAGATTTTTTACCGTGGGATGGCAAAACCACAGTTATTGTTTACTGGGGTTTACCACACTTTTTTAAATAGAGATATTTGCGGCTGAACAGTGAGCGACACACTCAAACTGCTTTTTTTTAGATACCAAAGGCCCAAAACTGGATAGCACAGCGATTTGACCCGTGGAACTGCGAAACCACACAGGGATGTCGGGCCTACACAAGACTATTTTCAACAGATATATTTTTGTGTCACAACAGTCAGGAGACACTACTGTTTTTGTTTACGGAAAAAGCTACCAAAAGCTGAATAATAGAGATTTTTTCCTGTGGGATGGCAAAACCACAGTTATTGTTTACTGGGGTATACCACACTTTTTTAAATAGAGATATTTGCGGCTGAACAGTGAGCGACACACTCAAACTGCTTTTTTTTTAGATACCAAAGGCCCAAAACTGGATAGTACAGCGATTTGACCCATGGAACTGCGAAACCACACTGGGATGTCGGGCCTACACAAGACTATTTTCAACAGATATATTTTTGTGTCACAACAGTCAGGAGACACTACTGTTTTTCTTTACGGAAAAAACTACCAAAAGCTGAATAATAGAGATTTTTTACCGTGGGATGGCAAAACCACAGTTATTGTTTACTGGGGTATACCACACTTTTTTAAATAGAGATATTTGCGGCTGAACAGTGAGCGACCCACTCAAACTGCTTTTTTTTTAGATACCAAAGGCCCAAAACTGGATAGTACAGCGATTTGACCCGTGGAACTGCGAAACCACACTGGGATGTCGGGCCTACACAAGACTATTTTCAACAGATATATTTTTGTGTGACAACAGTCAGGAGACACTACTGTTTTTCTTTACGGAAAAAACTACCAAAAGCTGAATATTAGAGATTTTTTACCGTGGGATGGCAAAACCACAGTTATTGTTTACTGGGGTATACCACACTTTTTTAAATAGAGATATTTGCGGCTGAACAGTGAGCGACACACTCAAACTGCTTTTTTTTTAGATACCAAAGACCCAAAACTGGATAGCACAGCGATTTGACCCGTGGAACTGCGAAACCACACTGGGATGTCGGGCCTACCCAAGACTATTTTCAACAGATATATTTTTGTGTCACAACAGTCAGGAGACACTACTGTTTTTCTTTACGGAAAAAACTACCAAAAGCTGAATAATAGAGATTTTTTACCGTGGGATGGCAAAACCACAGTTAATGTTTACTGGGGTATACCACACTTTTTTAAATAGAGATATTTGCGGCTGAACAGTGAGCGACACACTCAAACTGCTTTTTTTTTTAGATACCAAAGGCCCAAAACTGGATAGTACAGCGATTTGACCCGTGGAACTGCGAAACCACACTGGGATGTCGGGCCTACACAAGACTATTTTCAACAGATACATTTTTGTGTGACAACAGTCAGGAGACACTACTGTTTTTCTTTACGGAAAAAATTACCAAAAGCTGAATAATAGAGATTTTTTACCGTGGGATGGCAAAACCACAGTTATTGTTTACTGGGGTATACCACACTTTTTTAAATAGAGATATTTGCGGCTGAACAGTGAGCGACACGCTCAAACTGCTTTTTTTTAGATACCAAAGGCCCAAAACTGGATAGTACAGCGATTTGACCCGTGGAACTGCGAAACCACACTGGGATGTCGGGCCTACACAAGACTATTTTCAACAGATATATTTTTGTGTCACAACAGTCAGGAGACACTACTGTTTTTCTTTACGGAAAAAAACTACCAAAAGCTGAATAATAGAGATTTTTTACCGTGGGATGGCAAAACCACAGTTATTGTTTACTGGGGTATACCACACTTTTTTAAATAGAGATATTTGCGGCTGAACAGTGAGCGACACACTCAAACTGCTTTTTTTTTAGATACCAAAGACCCAAAACTGGATAGCACAGCGATTGGACCCGTGGAACTGCGAAACCACACTGGGATGTCGGGCCTACCCAAGACTATTTTCAACAGATATATTTTTGTGTCACAACAGTCAGGAGACACTACTGTTTTTCTTTACGGAAAAAACTACCAAAAGCTGAATAATAGAGATTTTTTACCGTGGGATGGCAAAACCACAGTTATTGTTTACTGGGGTATACCACACTTTTTTAAATAGAGATATTTGCGGCTGAACAGTGAGCGACCCACTCAAACTGCTTTTTTTTTAGATACCAAAGGCCCAAAACTGGATAGTACAGCGATTTGACCCGTGGAACTGCGAAACCACACTGGGATGTCGGGCCTACACAAGACTATTTTCAACAGATATATTTTTGTGTGACAACATTCAGGAGACACTACTGTTTTTCTTTACGGAAAAAACTACCAAAAGCTGAATAATAGAGATTTTTTACCGTGGGATGGCAAAACCACAGTTATTGTTTACTGGGGTATACCACACTTTTTTAAATAGAGATATTTGCGGCTGAACAGTGAGCGACACGCTCAAACTGCTTTTTTTTTAGATACCAAAGGCCCAAAACTGGATAGTACAGCGATTTGACCCGTGGAACTGCGAAACCACACTGGGATGTCGGGCCTACACAAGACTATTTTCAACAGATATATTTTTGTGTCACAACAGTCAGGAGACACTACTGTTTTTCTTTATGGAAAAAAACTACCAAAAGCTGAATAATAGAGATTTTTTACCGTGGGATGGCAAAACCACAGTTATTGTTTACTGGGGTATACCACACTTTTTTAAATAGAGATATTTGCGGCTGAACAGTGAGCGACACACTCAAACTGCTTTTTTTTTAGATACCAAAGACGCAAAACTGGATAGCACAGCGATTTGACCCGTGGAACTGCGAAACCACACTGGGATGTCGGGCCTACCCAAGACTATTTTCAACAGATATATTTTTGTGTCACAACAGTCAGGAGACACTACTGTTTTTCTTTACGGAAAAAACTACCAAAAGCTGAATAATAGAGATTTTTTACCGTGGGATGGCAAAACCACAGTTAATGTTTACTGGGGTATACCACACTTTTTTAAATAGAGATATTTGCGGCTGAACAGTGAGCGACACACTCAAACTGCTTTTTTTTTTAGATACCAAAGGCCCAAAACTGGATAGTACAGCGATTTGACCCGTGGAACTGCGAAACCACACTGGGATGTCGGGCCTACACAAGACTATTTTCAACAGATATATTTTTGTGTGACAACAGTCAGGAGACACTACTGTTTTTCTTTACGGAAAAAACTACCAAAAGCTGAATAATAGAGATTTTTTACCGTGGGATGGCAAAACCACAGTTATTGTTTACTGGGGTATACCACAATTTTTAAATAGAGATATTTGCGGCTGAACAGTGAGCGACACACTCAAACATTTTTTTTTTTAGATACCAAAGGCCCAAACCTGGATAGTACAGCGATTTGACCCGTGGAACTGCGAAACCACACTGGGATGTCGAGCCTACACAAGACTATTTTCAACAGATATATTTTTGTGTCACAACAGTCAGGAGACACTACTGTTTTTCTTTACGGAAAAAACTACCAAAAGCTGAATAATAGAGATTTTTTACCGTGGGATGGGAAAACCACAGTTATTGTTTACTGGGGTATACCACACTTTTTTAAATAGAGATATTTGCGGCTGAACAGTGAGTGACACACTCAAACTGCCTTTTTTTTAGATACCAAAGGCCCAAACCTGGATAGTACAGCGATTTGACCCGTGGAACTGCGAAACCACACTGGGATGTTGGGCCTACACAAGACTATTTTCAACAGATATATTTTTGTGTCACAACAGTCAGGAGACACTACTGTTTTTCTTTATGGAAAAAACTACCAAAAGCTGAATAATAGAGATTTTTTACCGTGGGATGGCAAAACCACAGTTATTGTTTACTGGGGTATACCACACTTTTTTAAATAGAGATATTTGCGGCTGAACAGCGAGCGACACACTAAAACTGCTTTTTTTTTAGATACCAAAGGCCCAAAACTGGATAGTACAGCGATTTGACCCGTGGAACTGCGAAACCACACTGGGATGTCGGGCCTACACAAGACTATTTTCAACAGATATATTTTTGTGTCACAACAGTCAGGAGACACTACTGTTTTTCTTTACGGAAAAAACTACCAAAAGCTGAATAATAGAGATTTTTTACCGTGGCATTGCAAAACCACAGTTATTGTTTACTGGGGTATACCACACTTTTTTAAATAGAGATATTTGCGGCTGAACAGTGAGCGACACACTCAAACTGCTTTTTTTTTAGATACCAAAGGCCCAAAACTGGATAGCACAGCGATTTGACCCGTGGAACTGTGAAACCACACTGGGATGTCGGGCCTACACAAGACTATTTTCAACAGATATATTTTTGTGTCACAACAGTCAGGAGACACTACTGTTTTTCTTTATGGAAAAAACTACCAAAAGCTGAATAATAGAGATTTTTTACCATGGGATGGCAAAACCACAGTTATTGTTTACTGGGGTATACCACACTTTTTTAAATAGAGATATTTGCGGCTGAACAGTGAGCGACACACTCAAACATTTTTCTTTTTAGATACCAAAGGCCCAAACCTGGATAGTACAGCGATTTGACCCGTGGAACTGCGAAACCACACTGGGATGTCGAGCCTACACAAGATTATTTTCAACAGATATATTTTTGTGTCACAACAGTCAGGAGACACTACTGTTTTCCTTTACGGAAAAAACTACCAAAAGCTGAATAATAGAGATTTTTTACCGTGGGATGGGAAAACCACAGTTATTGTTTACTGGGGTATACCACACTTTTTTAAATAGAGATATTTGCGGCTGAACAGTGAGTGACACACTCAAACTGCCTTTTTTTTAGATACCAAAGGCCCAAACCTGGATAGTACAGCGATTTGACCCGTGGAACTGCGAAACCACACTGGGATGTTGGGCCTACACAAGACTATTTTCAACAGATATATTTTTGTGTCACAACAGTCAGGATACACTACTGTTTTTCTTTATGGAAAAAACTACCAAAAGCTGAATAATAGAGATTTTTTACCGTGGGATGGCAAAACCACAGTTATTGTTTACTGGGGTATACCACACTTTTTTAAATAGAGATATTTGCGGCTGAACAGCGAGCGACACACTAAAACTGCTTTTTTTTTAGATACCAAAGGCCCAAAACTGGATAGTACAGCGATTTGACCCGTGGAACTGCGAAACCACACTGGGATGTCGGGCCTACACAAGACTATTTTCAACAGATATATTTTTGTGTCACAACAGTCAGGAGACACTACTGTTTTTCTTTACGGAAAAAACTACCAAAAGCTGAATAATAGAGATTTTTTACCGTGGCATTGCAAAACCACAGTTATTGTTTACTGGGGTATACCACACTTTTTTAAATAGAGATATTTGCGGCTGAACAGTGAGCGACACACTCAAACTGCTTTTTTTTTAGATACCAAAGGCCCAAAACTGGATAGCACAGCGATTTGACCCGTGGAACTGTGAAACCACACTGGGATGTCGGGCCTACACAAGACTATTTTCAACAGATATATTTTTGTGTCACAACAGTCAGGAGACACTACTGTTTTTCTTTATGGAAAAAACTACCAAAAGCTGAATAATAGAGATTTTTTACCATGGGATGGCAAAACCACAGTTATTGTTTACTGGGGTATACCACACTTTTTTAAATAGAGATATTTGCGGCTGAACAGTGAGCGACACACTCAAACTGCTTTTTTTTTAGATACCAAAGGCCCAAAACTGGATAGTACAGCGATTTGACCCGTGGAACTGCGAAACCACACTGGGATGTCGGGCCTACACAAGACTATTTTCAACAGATATATTTTTGTGTCACAACAGTCAGGAGACACTACTGTTTTTCTTTACGGAAAAAAACTACCAAAAGCTGAATAATAGAGATTTTTTACCGTGGGATGGCAAAACCACAGTTATTGTTTACTGGGGTATACCACACTTTTTTAAATAGAGATATTTGCGGCTGAACAGTGAGCGACACACTCAAACTGCTTTTTTTTTAGATACCAAAGGCCCAAACCTGGATAGTACAGCGATTTGACCCGTGGAACTGCGAAACCACACTGGGATGTCGGGCCTACACAAGACTATTTTCAACAGATATATTTTTGTGTCACAACAGTCAGGAGACACTACTGTTTTTCTTTACGGAAAAAACTACCAAAAGCTGAATAATAGAGATTTTTTACCGTGGGATGGGAAAACCACAATTATTGTTTACTGGGGTATACCACACTTTTTTAAATAGAGATATTTGCGGCTGAACAGTGAGCGACACACTCAAACTGCTTTTTTTTTAGATACCAAAGGCCCAAAACTGGATAGTACAGCGATTTGACCCGTGGAACTGCGAAACCACACTGGGATGTCGGGCCTACACAAGACTATTTTCAACAGATATATTTTTGTGTCACAACAGTCAGGAGACACTACTGTTTTTCTTTACGGAAAAAACTACCAAAACCTGAATAATAGAGATTTTTTACCGTGGGATGGCAAAACCACAGTTATTGTTTACTGGGGTATACCACACTTTTTTAAATAGAGATATTTGCGGCTGAACAGTGAGCGACACACTCAAACTGCTTTTTTTTTAGATACCAAAGGCCCAAAACTGGATAGTACAGCGATTTGACCCGTGGAACTGCGAAACCACACTGGGATATCGGGCCTACACAAGACTATTTTCAACAGATATATTTTTGTGTCACAACAGTCAGGAGACACTACTGTTTTTCTTTACGGAAAAAACTACCAAAAGCTGAATAATAGAGATTTTTTACCGTGGGATGGCAAAACCACAGTTATTGTTTACTGGGGTATACCACACTTTTTTAAATAGAGATATTTGCGGCTGAACAGTGAGCGACACACTCAAACTGCTTTTTTTTTAGATACCAAAGGCCCAAATCTGGATAGTACAGTGATTTGACCCGTGGAACTGCGAAACCACACTGGGATGTCGGGCCTACACAATTTTCAACAGATATATTTTTGTGTCACAACAGTCAGGAGACACTACTGTTTTTCTTTACGGAAAAAACTACCAAAACCTGAATAATAGAGATTTTTTACCGTGGGATGTCAAAACCACAGTTATTGTTTACTGGGGTATACCACACTTTTTTAAATAGAGATATTTGCGTCTGAACAGTGAGCGACACACTCAAACTGTTTTTTTTTTTAGATACAAATGGCCCAAAATGGATAATACAGAGGTTTGAACCGTGGAAGTGCAAAACAACGCTTCTATTTCTCTAGCCTACACCAGACTATTTTCAACAGTTATATTTGTGTCTGAAAAATCAGAAACACGCTTTTTTTTTGGGGGGGGGGGGGGAGACACACCAAAAGGTTAATAAGACGCGTATTTGTACAGTGTGAAGGAGGTAAAAAAAGGAGGATTTAGATGGAAAAAAAAGGATTTTTCCTGGCCCCCGACACCTGGTGCTAAGTCAAGCAATTTGAGCAACAGAAGCACACAGGACTGTAATGCAGCATTTGCTGGAATAACCACTGTGTTTCCTATACAGCCTGCCTGCCTGGTATGTGGGATGGATATTAGTCCTGAAAAGGACTGTTTGTTTGTTCTGGCAGCCTTTACAGACCCTACACTAACTATTTTGCAGTTTATATCTCTCCCTAAATCAGCAGCGCTGTCCCTACACTGTCTAATCCGGAGCAACTGTGTCCAAGATGGTGGCGCCCGGTTTTAAATACTCGAGGTGACGCTGTGCGGCCAGCCAATCACTGTAATACCCACAACCAACATGGCTGCAGCATTACAGTGACTGGCTGGCAATCCCTGCATGTTCATTGGCTCTGTAAAGAGCGCCAAACATGCAGGGCGGAGACCCGAGCTCCCGCCCGAGTAACCCGGAAATGCTTGGTGCTCGCCGAACATCCCGAGTAGCGTGATGCTCGGGCGAGTACCGAGCAGTGTCGAGCATGTTCACTCAACACTAGTAATAACATTAGAACCTAAACCTTTTCACATTTATGCCAAGTGAGAATGTTACAATGTTCCTTTACAAATTCATTGTTTGAAAGGTTATCAGAATATTAATTTACCTTTTGGAAATGGAACAAGAATAGTGATTTACAATACTACTGTGGAATAGAAATACCTTATTTTCTATGGAAAATGCTGCAGTGTGAGATTTTTTTATGCGAAATTTGCTTTATCCATGATGAAACACTGTAGAATACTGACATTTTTCATTTTAATTAGGTTTCAGATCCAGCTGAAAAATCCTTGACTTATTCATGCAGGTATGTTACAGCTAAATAATTGGGTTTCACCACCGCACCCAAGCTCACCACACAGATTAGATAGCTGTAGTAAAAATAATAATGATAATTTTTATTTCTATTGTGCCAACATATTCCGCAGCACTAGGGCTGTATTTGGCATTCATGCTGCCCTAGGCACATTCAGTGGTCACGTCCCCTATTGGTAATCAGACAAAAGCCTCATGCAGCTGTCAGTGTTACACGTACAGATTCTATCTATATTTTTCACTGCTACAACAGGTAACCATTATAGTCTATGAGGCAGTTCACAAACCCGTGTTTTTTTCGCGGCTCTTACACAGCCAAAAAAAAAACGCGGAGATTGCTTGCCATTCACGGGCAATCCCCACATGTTTTTTTTTGGGGTGTCTAACAACTGTGAAACATATGGGGAGGGCACTCGAGCATGTCACTTGAGCACCCGTGATACATGGTGCATACCTGAGTACCCGATGCAAACTCAAGTAGTGAGAACTTCTGTGAAGCACCTTGGGGTTCAGGGTGCTCACCACACATCTAGATAAGTTCCTTGAGGGGTCTAGTTTCCAAAATGGGGTCACTTGTGGGGGGTTTCCACTGTTTAGGCACATCAGGGGCTCCCCAAATGCGACATGGCGTCCGCTAATTATTCAAGCAAATTTTACAATCAAAAAGTCAAATGGCGCTCGTTCCCTTCTAAACCCTGCCGTGTGCCCAAACAGTGGTTTTCCCCCACATATGGGGTATTGGCGTGCTCAGGAGAAATTGCACAACAAATGGTTTGGTGAAATTTCTCTTGTTGCTCTTATGAAAATGCTAAATTGGGGGCTGAAAAACATTTTTGTGTGAAAATTTGAAAATTGTATTTTTACGGCTCAATGATATAAAGTTCTGTGAAACACCAGGGGGTTTAGAGTGCTCACCACTAGTGTTGAGCGAGTATGTTCTATTAACCCTTTCGCCGACTATGCTCGGGCCGAGCTCCGAGTATTTACAGCAGCTCGGTGATATGGTTGAATCGCTCCCGTGTGCATGATTTGCGACTGTTTGACAGCTTTATTACATGTGAGGAATGTCTATTTCTTACACATTCCTCACATGTAATAAAGCTGTCAAACAGTCGCAAATCATGCACACGGGAGCGATTCAAACACATCACCGAGCAGCTGTAAATACTCGGAGCTCGGCCCGAGCATACTCGAAACAGAACATACTCGCTCAACACTACTCACCACACATCTAGATAAGTTCCCTGAGGGGTCTAGTTTCGAAAATGGTGTCACTTGTGGGGAGTTTCTACTGTTTAGTCACATCAGGCGCTCCCCAAATGCGACATGGCATCAGCTAAGCAAATTTTACATTCAAAAAGTCAAATGACGCTCCTTCCCTTCCGAGCCCTGCCGTGCACCCAAACAGTGGTTTTCCCCCACATATGGGTTACCTGCATGCTCAGGAGAAATTGCACAACAAAATTTGGGGTATGTTTTTTCCTGTTATCCCTGCGAAAATAAAAAAAATTTGGGTCTAAAATACCATTTTTGTTAAAAAAGTTAAATGTTCATTGTTTTCTTCCACATTCCAAAAATTCCTGTGAAGCACCTGAAGGGTTAATAAAGTTCTTGAATGTGGTTTTGAGCACCTTGAGGGGTGCAGTTTTTACAATGGTGTCACTTTCGGTTATTTTCTGTCAAAAAGGCCCCTCAAAGTCACTTCAAATTTGATGTGGTCAAATGTGATGGTTTTGTAAATTTTCTTGGAAAAATGAGAAATCGCTGGTCAACTTTTAACCCTTATAACTTCCTAACAAAAAACATTTTGGTTCCAAAATTGTGCTGATGTAAAGTAGACATGTGGGAAATGTTATTTATTAGTGTTGAACGAGCATGCTCGACACTGCTCATTACTCGCCTGAGCATCTCACTACTCGGGATGTTCGGCGAGCACCGAGCATTTCCGGGTTACTCGGGCGGGAGCTCGGGTCTCTGCCTGCACATTTGGCACTCTTTACAGAGCCAATGAACATGCAGGGATTGACAGCCAGTCACTGTAATGCCGCAGCCATGTTGTTTGTGGGCATTACAGTGATTGGCTGGCCGCACAGCGTCACCTCGAGTATTTAAAACCGGGCGCCGCCGTCTTGGACACAGTCGCTCCAGATCAGACAGTGTAGAGAGGGTGCTGCTGAGTTAGGGAGAGATACAGTATATAGTGTGAAATAGGTAGTGTAGGGTCTCTAAAGCCTGCCAAATCAAACAAACAGTCCTTCTCAGGACTAATATCCATCCCAGATATCAGGCAGGCAGGCTGTATAGGAGACGCAGTGGTTATACCAGCAAACGCTGCATTACAGTCCTGTGTGCTCCTTTTGGTCAAATTGCTAGACTTATTCCCCGGTCTCAGGGGCCAGGAATTTTTTTTTTTTTTTCATCTAAATCCTGTATTTTTTTTTTCCTCAGTCAGACTGTACAAATACGCATCTTATTAACCTTTTGGTATTCCCCCACCCCCCAAAAAAAATAATTGAGTGTGTCTGTGACTGTTCAGACACCAATATATCTGTTTAAAAGAGTCTGGTGTAGGCAAGAAAAATAGAACTGCGGTTTTGCAGTTCCACGGGTCAAATCTCTGTATTATCCTGCTTTTGGCATTTTTTGCCGTAAAAAACTGTAATAGTGTCTCCCTAACAGGTCAGACACCAATATATCTGTTTAAAAGATTCTGGTATATGCCAGAAAAATAGAACTGTGGTTTTGCAGTTCCACGGGTCAAATCTCTGTATTATTCTGCTTTTGGCATTTTTTGCCGTAAAAATATAACTGTAATAGTGTCTCCCTGACTGGTCAGACACCAATATATCTGTTTAAAAGATTCTGGTGTATGCCACATAACTATAACTGTGGTTTTGCAGTTCCACGGGTCAAATCTCTGTATTATCCTGTTTTTGGCATTTTTTGCCGTAAAAAAAAACTGTAATAGTGTCTCCCTAACTTGTCAGACACCAATATATCTGTTTAAAAGATACTGGTGTACGTCAGAGAAATAGAATTGTGGTTTTGCAGTTCCACAGGTCAAATCTCTGTATTATCCTGTTTTTGGCATTTTTTGGCATAAAAAAAAACTGTAATAGTCTCTCACTGACTGGTCAGACACCAATATATCTGTTTAAAAGAGTCTGGTGTAGGCCAGAAAAATAGAACTGTGGTTTTGCAGTTCCACGGGTCAAATCTCTGTATTATCCTGTTTTTGGCATTTTTTGGCATAAAAAAAACCTGTAATAGTCTCTCACTGACTGGTCAGACACCAATCTATCAGTTTAAAAGATTCTGGTGTATGCCACATAACTATAACTGTGATTTTGCAATTCCACGGGTCAAATCTCTGTGTTATCCTGTTTTTGGCAATTTTTCCTGTAACAAAAAAACTGTAATAGTGTCTCCCTAACTGGTCAGACACCAATATATCTGTTTAAAAGATTCTGGTGTACGCCACATAACTATAACCGTGGTTTTACAGTTCCACGGGTCAAATCTCTGTATTATCTTGTTTTGAGCATTTTTTGCCGTAAAAAAAACTGTAATAGTGTCTCCCTAACTGGTCAGACACCAATATATCTGTTTAAAAGAGTCTGGTGTAGGCCAGAGAAATAGAACGGTGGTTTTGCAGTTTCACGGGTTAAATCTCTGTGTAATCCTGTTTTTGGCACTTTTTGCCATAAAAAAAACTGTAATAGTGTCTCCCTGACTGTTCAGACACAAATATATCTGTTTAAAAGAGTCTGGTGTACGCCAAATAACTATAACTGTGGTTTTGCAGTTCCACGGGTCAAATCTCTGTATTATCCTGCTTTTGGCATTTTTTGCCTTAAAAAAACTGTAATAGTGTCTCCCTGACTGGTCAGACACCAATATATCTGTTTAAAAGATTCTGGTGTATGCCACATAACTATAACTGTGGTTTTGCAGTTCCACGGGTCAAATCTCTGTATTATCCTGTTTTTGGCATTTTTTGCCGTAAAAAAAAAATTAAAAGTGTCTCCCTAACTGGTCAGACACCAATATATCTGTTTAAAAGATTCTGGTGTATGCCACATAACTATAACTGTGGTTTTGCAATTCCACGGGTCAAATCTCTGTATTATCCTGTTTTTGGCAATTTTTGCCGTAACAAAAAAACTGTAATAGTGTCTCCCTAACTGGTCAGACACCAATATATCTGTTTAAAAGATTCTGGTGTACGCCACATAACTATAACTGTGGTTTTGCAGTTCCACGGGTCAAATCTGTGTATTATCCTGTTTTTGGCAATTTTTGCCGTAAAAAAAAAACTGTAATAGTGTCTCCCTGACTGGTAAGACACCAATATATCTGTTTAAAAGAGCCTGGTGTAGGCCAGAGAAATAGAACTGTGGTTTTGCAGTTCCACGGGTCAAATCTCTGTATTATCTTGTTTTTGGCATTTTTTGCCGTAAAAAAAACTGTAATAGTGTCTCCCTAACTGGTCAGACACCAATATATCTGTTTAAAAGAGTCTGGTGTAGGCCCGAGAAATAGAACTGTGGTTTTGCAGTTCCACGGGTTAAATCTCTGTGTTATCCTGTTTTTGGCATTTTTTTGCCATAAAAAAAAACTGTAATAGTGTCTCCCTGACTGTTCAGACACCAATATATCTGTTTAAAAGATTCTGGTGTACGCCACATAACTATAACTGTGGTTTTGCAGTTCCACGGGTCAAATCTCTGTATTATCCTGTTTTTGGCATTTTTTGCCATAAAAAACTGTAATAGTGTCTCCCTGACTGGTCAGACACCAATATATCTGTTTAAAAGATTCTGGTGTATGCCACATAACTATAACTGTGGTTTTGCAGTTCCACGGGTCAAATCTCTGTATTATCCTGTTTTTGGCATTTTTTGCCGTAAAAAAAAAATTAATAGTGTCTCCCTAACTGGTCAGACACCAATATATCTGTTTAAAAGATTCTGGTGTATGCCACATAACTATAACTGTGGTTTTGCAATTCCACGGGTCAAATCTCTGTATTATCCTGTTTTTGGCAATTTTTGCCGTAACAAAAAAACTGTAATAGTGTCTCCCTAACTGGTCAGACACCAATATATCTGTTTAAAAGACTCTGGTGAACGCCACATAACTATAACTGTGGTTTTACAGTTCCACGGGTCAAATCTCTGTATTATCCTGTTTTTGGCATTTTTTGCGGTAAAAAAACCTGTAATAGTGTCTCCCTGTCTGTTCAGACATCAATATATCTGTTTAAAAGAGTCTGGTGTAGGCCAGAGGAATAGAACTGTGGTTTTCCTCTTCCACGGTTCTAATCTCCTTTTTATTACCCTTTTTCTATTGATAGTGCGAGTGTAAGCTATTTTACTTTATTTACAATGGGCAAGGCACGTGGCAAAGGACGTGGAACTGGCGTTCTGGTGATGGTGAGTGTAGAGGACGGGGCCGTGGCCAAGGTGAAAATGTCCAACAACCAACAGCCACATCTTCTCGCTCCCAGTTCTTGACCGAATTACTAGGGAAGCACACTACAACACCAGTATTGCGAACTGATCAGTGTGAACAGGTTATTAATTGGATAGCAGATTATACTTCCAGTTACCTGGGCACCATCACCTCCAGTCTGTCTTCCACACGGTCAAGTTTTAGTAGCCATGAGTCTCGACCGCATACTCCTCCTCACCCTGATGCTCCTTCCTCCCACCATGCCGAGTGTCGTCAGACAGCAACTGATCCCACACTTGGACACTCTGAAGAGCTGTTCACTGGTCCATTTCCATATTTGTGCCCCTCACCTTCTCCGCTTGAAGTGGTGGAAGAGGAGATCCCATGTAGCGATGCCCAAATATTTGAACAGCCACGGCCACAGGAAGTCGACGCCTGCAATTTGTCACAAGAGGTGGACGATGACGAGACACAATTGCCACGAAGTGAGGAGGAGGATCGTGGTGCGCAAGTGGAAGAGGAGGAAGTGGTGGATGATCTAGTAACTGACCCAACGTGGCAGGAGGACACGCAGAGCGAGGCCAGCAGCAGACAGGAAGAAGCAGTGTGGTGGCCGCACACAGAAGGCGGGCAACAGTTCCCCGTAACACCAACATGAGGGACGTTGCCAGTACAACCGGTAGGTCTTCCAGAGTCTGGAATTTTTTTAAAGACTCTGCTGATAACCCCAAAAAGGCCATTTGTACCACCTGCCATGCCAGCATCAGCATCGTTGACAAAACTACCTGCCTGACCACCACCAGCATGATCAGGCACATGGCAGCAAAGCACCCGACTTTATGGGGCGAACTCCAGGGTCCACGACCGGTGTCAGCGGGTGTCACCACTGCTTCTTCCACTGTTGTGCTTGTAATAGAACCCCCTGTTGTGCATGCAAGGCAATCCCCTGTCCATACTGCATGAAACGATGCCCCCTCCTCTCAGTCTTCACTTGTTATGGCAGTTTCTCAAGAAACAGCATCAACGTCCACGTCCACGTCCCACCGCAGCGTTCAATTGTCCATATGCCAGAGCTTTGAACGAAAGCGCAAATTCACAGCCAAAGCCCCACAGGCCACCGTCCTAAATTCGCACATTTCACAATGGCTTGCATTGGAAATGCTGCCTTTTAGGCTGGTGGAGACGGAATCCTTCCGCAACCTTATGGCGGTGGCCATCCCTCGGTACTCGGTCCCCAGCCGACACTATTTTGCCCGGTGTGCCATCCCCGCACTACACAAGCACGTGTCCAAAAACATCTGCCGTGCCCTCAACAATGCAGTTAGTGGGAGAGTCCACCTGACAACAGACACGTGGACAAGTGCTTGTGGCTAGGGACGGTACATCTTCCTGACGGCACACTGGGTAAACATAGTGGAAGCCGGGACCCAGTCGGACCTTGGGACGGAACACATCCTCCCCACACCGAGTTGCCCCCACAGTGTACAGCTCCTGTGCATTATCCTCCTCCTCCTCATGTTCAGCCTCAATCTCAGATATCACCACATCGGTTACAAGCTGGAAGCACTGCAGTACTGCCTCAGCCAAGCGGCAACAGTCTGTGCTGAAACTCAAAAGCTTAGGTGATAAACCTCACACTGCTTGCGAGTTGTGGACAGCTGTGAAAGAGCAGGCAGATCTGTGGCTGAGACCGCTGAACCTACATCCAGGCATGGTCATGTGTGACAATGGCCGTAACCTGGTGGCGACTCTGAGGCGAGGCGAGATCACACATGTTCCATGCCTGGCTCATGTGCTTAACCTCGTGGTTCAGCGGTTTCTTAAATCGTACCCAGAGTTGCCAGATCTGCTCGTCAAAGTACACTGCCTGTCAGCTCATTTTCGAAAGTCGGCTACAGCTTCCGCCGCCCTTGCTGTGTTGCAGCAGCGTTTCAGCTTCCGGCACACCGACTGGTGTGTGATATCCCACATGTTGGAACTCTACCCTCCACATGTTGCAAAGGATTTGTAAGCAGAAGAGAGCAGTTGTGGAGTACCAGCTGCAACAAGGCCGTCGATATTCAGGTCAGACTCCACACATAAGACCTCAGGAGTGGACCTGGATGTCTGACATATGTACCATCCTAACAAACTTTGAGGAGTCCACCAAGATAGTGAGTGGCGATGACACCATCATTAGCGTCAGCATCCCACTTGTCTGTCTTTTCTAACGCTCTCTGCAGAGAATTAAAGAGGAGGCATTGCAGCCAGAGTATGATGAGATGGATCAAGAACCCGTAATGGGCGATTACACACAGACCAGCCTGATCTCATCCCAATGTGCATTGGGGGACAATGAGGGAGAGGAGGAAGAACAGGAGCTGGTATCATGCGCTGTAGACAGTAGTACCTGTACAACTGTCATACAGTCGGTTCAGCGTGGGTGGCCTGAGGACAGGGGGGAGGAGGAGGAGGAGAGCATGGTCAGTCGTCATCTTGGTGAGGACACGGAAGTCTTGCCCGTTACCAGTCTGGCACGCATGGCTGACTTTATGTTACGCTGCCTTAACCGTGACCCTCGCGTTGTCAAAATGTTGGGTGACAGTCATTACTGGTTGGTGACACTTTTAGACCCCCGCTACAAGGAGAACTTTCACTTTTTTATTCCTGAGGTGGAGAGGTCTACAAAAATGGGGCAGTACCAGAAGGCCCTTGCTGCAGAACTGTTAAAAAAAATTCCCATCTGAACACGCTAGCGGCAGAGGTCACAGTTTGTTGACCAACCAAGGCGTACAGGCGAGAGAGACGCAACTCCGATCCAGCAGAGGCAGGGGAACACTGTCAACATTCTGGGACAGTTTTCTGAGACCCACCCAGCTTACAGGCCCTGAGGCGCGGGGTACTCTCACAAGGAGTGGAAAGTTTCAAAGGATGGTGAGGGAGTACCTTGCCGACCGTACCAGCATCCTCCGTGATTCCTCTGTGCCTTTTAATTATTTGGTGTCCAAGCTGGACACTTGGAATGAACGTGCTCTGTACGCCTTGGAGGTCCTGGCCTGCCCTGCCGCTAGCGTGTTATCGGAGCGTGTTTTTAGTGCCGCTGGGGGAATTATAACTGATAAGCGCACTCGCCTGTCAACTGACAATGCTGACAAGATGACCCTTATCAAAATGAACAAGGGCTGGATTGGGCCAGACTTCTCATCACCACCAAATGACAGCAGAGTAACATAAAGTCAAATCCACTGTGTTATTTCGGGAGGTGTATTCTCATGCACCGCTTCACACCCACACATGGGTATATGCTTCCTCATTTCGGCTGTATTTTGCTGTTCTCCTTATCCTCAGCCTCCACCACCACTATACCACCAGGGTGACCGTGGTCCGTGTTGCCAGCATTGCAAGTTCCTCCGTCCTAATTTTTGGCAGCTTTTCCTTGGAAGGCATAGGCAAAGAGTATGGGAGACCCACTCCCCAATAATGGGAATAATGTTTTTAATATGCTGTACTGCATGGCTCTTGTAAGGGGCATGAAAACCGTCTTGTTAAGCTACTGCGACCTCCACCATGTAACATACCTGGCGGCGTCCTTGCATGGTGGTCCATCTCCCACTGTGCAAGAGGGCGCACTTGATCTCCTGTCCAGAATGTCTCTCTGGCTTCCCTCCATGCTGTCTGTTTGTGTCTGTTTCTGCTGCTTAAGGGCGGCGCCCGATCACTTCCTGCCTTTTGTACCTGCTGTGGGTCACACCCCTTGTGCGTCCTCAGCCTATCGCTGTCTGTCACTTGGTATATAGTTCAGCAGCTCCCTTCTATCCCCGCCTGAGCATAAGTGTTTTCCTTCAGTGTGTGCTTGCACTCTGAAGGTGCCAGGTCCCGTCTTTGTTTCCTTGTCTGCCTTTCCTGGAGGCTGTATTTCCAGGCCTGTCTGAACTTAGTCCTGTATGTCTCCTGCTTTGCGGTATCAGCTCCCGTGTCTGAACTGTGTCCTGTATGTCTCCTGCTTTGCGGTATTAGTTCCCGTGTCTGAACTGAGTCCTGTATGTCTCCTGCTTTGCGGTATTAGTTCCCGTGTCTGAACTGAGTCCTTTCTGTGTATCTTGTCTGTCCTGTCTGAACACGCTCCTTGCCTGTTCGTTCCGCCTCTCTGGGGGCAGTATTCCCAGACCCGCTCCTGTATCCCGCTGCAGTGTCGGTCTCCTCCGTACACTCAGTTCCAGTCTGAACTCTCTCCTATCCTTTACCTGTTTTGCCTCTATGCCCGTTCCCTTCCTTTTTCTGCAGAGTCTGTACTCGTACCTATCTCCTGCCTGTTGTCTCTGTACTCCCGTTTGTGAGTTTGTGGTCCACTCGCTACTTCACTGCAAGTACCCTGTGGGTGTCTGGCTCTGCCTTTCCCTTCCTGTCTGTTCAGTGTGAACAGAGCCCTGTCCTCCCTGCTCAGTCTTCTGCACTCTAGTTGTGCTTGCCTGTACCCCTCTGCCTTTATTGTTCCTGAATCCCGGTGTGTACTGGGTCCTATCCCGCCTGTGTTCCTACTTGCCAGTGCCTCCCTGTCTGCACTCTAGCTGTGCTTACCTTTACCCCCCGGCCTGCATACCCGCCTGCCTGCATACCCGCCTGCCTGCATACCCGCCTGCCTGCATACCCGCCTGCCTGCATACCAGTCTGTGTGCCAGTCTACCAGTCTGTTCCTGTATTCCCCTGTGTGGGTCAACAGCCGTGTCCGGGGTCTGTCCTGGAGTAGCACCTGGTCCCTCTGCTCGGTTCCTCCTTGGTGCTCTGGCGTCGTATGCCGTCGTGCCACCTTGGTCGGATCGGGTAGATACTTAGTTACGCCCCTCCAGGCATTCACTCTCCGGCACGGTCCAGTGGAATCACTACCAATCACACGCACACGCCGCTTAGCCCGGGCGTGTGCATAACACACCACTTTTCCTAGGGGCATTGATATTGTCTTTTTATTCCACTGCGACCTCCACCACTTTTCCCAGGGACATTAAAACCGTCTTGTTAAGCTACTGCCACCTCTACCACGTTTTCAAGGGGCATTGATATTGTCTCTTTATTCCACTGCGAACTCCACCATTCTTCCAAGGGGCATGAAAACTGTCTTGTTAAACTACTGCCACCTCCACCACTTTTCCCAGGTGCATTGATATTGTCTTTTTATTCCACTGCGACCTCAACCACTTTT
Source organism: Phyllobates terribilis (assembly GCF_046119375.1). Taxonomy (NCBI): domain Eukaryota; kingdom Metazoa; phylum Chordata; class Amphibia; order Anura; family Dendrobatidae; genus Phyllobates; species Phyllobates terribilis. The sequence continues at coordinate 10,942,225 of NW_027362782.1, forward strand.
CCCAGGGGCATTAAAAAAGTCTTGTTAAGCTACTGCGACCTCCACCACTTTTCCCAGGGGCATTAAAAACCGTGTTGTTAAGCTACTGCGACCTCCACTATTCTTCCAAGGGGCATTAAAACTGTCTTGTTAAGATACTGCGACCTCCACCACTTTTCCCAGGGGCATTGATATTGTCTTTTTATTCCACTGCGACCTCCACCACTTTTCCCAGGGGAATTAAAAACGTCTTGTTAAGCTACTGCGACATCCACGTCTCTTCCAAGGGGAATTAAAACTGTCTTGTTAAGCTACTGCGACCTCCACTTTTTCAAGGGGCATTGGTATTGTCTTTTAATTCCACTGCGAACTCCACCATTCTTCCAAGGGGCATTAAAACCATCTTGTTAAGCTACTGCGACCTCCACCAAATTTTCAAGGGCCATTGATATTGTCTTTTTATTCCACTGCGACCTCCACCACTTTTCCCAGGGGCATTAAAACCGTTTTGTTAAGCTACTGCCACCTCCACCACTTTTCCCAGGGGCATTAAAACCGTCTTGTTAAGCTCCTGCGACCTCCACGTCTCTTTCAAGGGGCATTAAAACCGCCTTGTTAAGCTACTGCGACCTCCACCACTTTTCCCAGGGGCATTGATATTGTCTTTTTATTCCACTGCGATCTCCACCATTCTTCCAAGGGGCATTAAAACCGTCTTGTTAACCCTAGAACGCATACCTGGGGCCTCGCTGACCCGCCCTGTTAATTGTTTTCTAATTTCTGCAAGATTACTTTATTTAGAATTTTGAAACTCTAGGTATTCTTCAGGTATATAGTTGTTTGTCATTTTTGTTTGAGTTATTTCATGTTATTTGCACACTGGCCTAAAAGGCCCCAGGTATGTGAAAGTGTAGATTTTTATGGTTATACGTTCTAGGGTTAAGATACTGCGACCTCCACCACTTTTCCCAGGGGCATTAAAACCATCTTGTTAAGCTACTGCGACCTCCACCACTTTTCCCAGGGGCATTAAAACCCTCTTGTTAAGCTACTGCGACCTCCACCATTCTTCCAAGGGGCATTAAAACCGTCTTGTTAAGCTACGGCGACCTCTACGTCTCTTCCAAGGGGCATTAAAACCGTCTTGGTAAGCTACTGCGACCTCCACGTCTCTTCCAATGGGCATTAAAACCGTCTTGTTAAGTTACTGCGACCTCCACCACTTTTCCCAGGGGCATTGATATTGTCTTTTTATTCCACTGCGACCTCCACGTCTCTTCCAATGGGCATTAAAACCGTCTTGTTAAGCTACTGCGACCTCCACCACTTTTTCAAGGGGCATTGATATTGTCTTTTTATTCCACTGCGAACTCTACCTTTCTTCCAAGGGGCATTAACACCGTCTTGTTAAGCTACTACGACCTCCACCACTTTTTCAAGGGCATTGATAGACGGATTTTGGTAAGACCTTACCTGTAAAATCTTTTCAGCGAAGGAAGGAAGGGAGACACAGATCCATTACTAGTGGGTAGGCGGAGCCCCACAGGATAGTTCACCTCAGATTAGAAAAAGTGACGACCGGCCCCTCCAGCTTAGGCTCCTCCTACTCCCATGTCCTTCAGTCCGTACACCAGCTAAGGAAGAGCAGACAACACCAGTGGAACAACACAACCCCTTCCGAAAAATCAGAAATGCGAGAGAACAGGTTATACATATAACAGAAAAAACACACAGTCCCAGGCACTTACTCACTGGACCTGACAACTGCTATGGGCTGGCAAATGCTGGAACAGAGCCCTAGCGTGCTGATCCCCGCCCAGATGACCGCCATCAGAGAGAGGTCGCGCAGCCTCTGGAAATGCAATAATACACTTCTGCCATGGGAGGGTGCTGTGTCTCCCTTCCTTCCTTCGCTGAAAAGGATTTTACAGGTACGGTCTTACCAAAATCCGTCTTTCAGCCGCAGAAGGGAAGGAAGGGAGACACAGATCCATTACTAGTGGGACGTCCCAAAGCAGTCCAGAACTCAAGGGTGGGAAACAGTGGCAGAATCGCCAACACCCCAACAACTTAGGCAAGCGCGCAACAAGCGCCAAAACTAGATAAAGAGATAACCTTAACCACCGCCGCCTGCAGGACCCTGCGTCCCAAGGCCGCATCGGCGGAAGCACTCACGTCCACTTTATAAAATCTAGTAAAAGTGTGAACGGAGCGCCAGGTAGCCGCCCGGCAGAGCTGCGCTGCCGAGGCCCCCCTGACGAACAGCTCTCGTGGAATGAGCTCGAACCTTAACCGGACAAGGCTCGCCCTTGAGCCGGTACGCCTCCAGGATAGCTGAACGTATCCACCGAGCTATAGTATCCTTTGAAGCCCGCTGACCACGCCGACGACCAACAGGAATCACAAAAAGAGAGTCCGACTTCCGAAACCCTTGCATGATAGTAAGATAGAACTTCAAAGCCCACACCAAATCCAACGAGTGCAAGGCTCGCTCCTTTGGATTCTTCGGATTCGGACAGAGAGAGGGCAACAAGATATCCTGATTGACGTGGAAACGCGACACCACTTCAGGCAGAAAATCGCCACGGGTACGAAGCACCACGCGATCCGAGTGGAACTCCAGAAAAGGGGGCGAGCAAGACAGTGCCGCCAACTCAGAAACCCTTCTCAAAGAAGTGACCGCCACCAAGAATGCCACCTTCCAAGAAAGCAAGTAAAGCGTAGCTGAATCCATAGGCTCAAACGGCCCATGCTGAAGAGCCTCCAAAACTAGATTGAGCTGCCAAGGAGCCACAAACGCCCTCCGAGGGGGAAACTGACGAGCAACCTCGCAAAAAAATGAACGCACATCCCTGCGCGAGGCAATAGCCTTCCGAAAAAGCACGGATAGTGCAGACACTTGACCCCGCAGGGTACCAACCGCCAGACCCTTAGCCAAACCACATTGCAGAAAGGCCAAGAAGTTGGGAATGGAAAAAACCCTCGGGTTCCTTGACGATCCAGAACACCAAGAATAGAAGGCCTCCCAAGTTCTGTGATAAATCCTAGTCGTAGCCGGACCTCTGGCCGCCCGCAAGGTGGCAATGACCTCGGCCGAAAACCCATGATGGGTCAAGATCTCGGTCTCAAGTGCCACGCCGTCAAATGAAGCAACTTCAGGTCCGGATGGTGAATGGGCCCTTGGGTTAACAGGTCCGGGCGAAGAGGCAGTGGAAATGGAGGCGCCGCCAGAAGAGATACCAGCGTTGAATACCACGCCCTCCGCCGCCAATCCGGCGCCACCAAAATCACCGGAATTTGTTCGAGTTTGATCCGCCGGATCACCAGAGGAAGTAATGATACCGGCGGAAACACGTAGATCAGCTCGAACTGGTCCCACGGGGCCACTAGAGCATCTACCGCCACAGCCTCCGGGTCCCTGTACCTGGACATGAAAGTCGGCATCCTGGCGTTCAGCCTGGATGCCATCAAGTCCACCTGGTGAGTCCCCCAACGGGAGCACAGCAGTGCAAAAACTTCCTGATGAAGACTCCATTCTCCGGGATCCACCTGCTCGCGACTGAGGAAGTCCGCCGTGATATTCAGCACTCCTGGGATGTGAATCGCGGAGATGGCTGGCACCCTGGACTCGGCCCATACCAGGATCCGAGAGACCTCCATCATGAGTCTGGAACTCCTCGTCCCGCCCTGATGGTTGATATATGCGACCGCTGTCGCATTGTCCGTCTAAATCCGGACCGGCAGACCGCTCAAGGGGACCGTCCAATGACGGAAGCAGAGAAATATCGCTCTCAACTCCAGGATGTTGATCGGCAGAGGCGACTCCTCTGACGACCAGACCCCCTGAACCCAGAGATCGTTCCAAACCCCCCCCCAGGTAATGACCGACCACTGTGGGAGGAGGAAGGATTTCCCCAGGGATAAAGCCTCCGGACGTAACCACCATCCAAGAGACTCTCGCACCCTGCGGGAGATACCGACACAGCGATCTAGCGAAGCCGGCGATCGATCCCAACGGGTCAGAATAAGATTTTGGAGACCCTGGGAATGAAATTGTGCAAACGGTACCGCTTCCATTGCCGCCACCATCAGACCCAGAAGGCGCATACACTTCCAAAGGGATATCGTCATCGCCGACCTCATATCCTGGACATGGCGATGAAGGTTCGCTTGTTTGTCCGGAGGCCGGGACACCACTGATCGTACCGTGTCGAAATGCATCCCCAAGAACAGTATTGACTGCGACGGCTCCAATGACGACTTCTTCCAATTGACCAGCCACCCGAAGTCCTCCAGGTGCTGAAGGGAGAGATTGCGAGCTGTCACCGCCTCCTCCGCTGTGGGTGACACAATTAACAGGTCGTCCAGGTAGGGGAAAATCGTAACTCCTTACCTTCGAAGGAGCGCCATGAGTGGCGCCAGAATTTTTGTAAAAACCCTGGGCGCCGAGGCCAACCCGAATGGTAGAGCCACAAACTGGTAATGGGCCTGACCTATGGCGAAACGCAGGAAGCGCTGGTGAGCCCTGCCGATAGGGACATGCAAATAGGCGTCGCGGATGTCGATCGACACCAAGAAATCGTACTGCGACAGGGCCGCCACGACGGAGCGAAGAGACTCCATACGGAATTTCCGGGTCCGGACATGAACATTCAACTCTTTGAGGTCCAGAATGGGGCGAAACTTGTCCTCCTTTTTGGGGACCTCAAAAAGGTTGGAGTAAAACCCCCTTCCCCGGTCCTCCGGCGGAACCACCACACCCTGATGCAGAAGAGAGTCGACTTCCCGCAGTAGTGCGGCAGCCAGCTTGGGCTCGGACAGGATGCGTGACTGACGAAACCTGTCCCGGGGTCGAGAATGAAACTCTATGAAATAACCTGCCGACATAACCCGCGTTACCCAGGTGTCCGATACGTGGGACGCCCAAATCGACCCGAAGTGAAGCAGATGACCTCCCACCCGAGAGCTCTCGAGAGGGTCCCTGGCGTCAGTCCGCCTTAGCGGGCTTTTTGTCAACCTCTCATTTGTCCTGACGGAAATGTTGTTTCCACGGAGTAGGGGATTTCTGGGTGGTCTTCTTTCCGGAAGACGAGGGACGACCCGATCTCCAAGACGGCTGACCGAACTGTCCCCTGGGCCAAAAGGGCTGACGACCACTACCGGCACTTGACTTGCCAGATGTAGAAGCCGCTGCTTTCCGATGCGGCAAAGCGGAATCCTTGGCCTTGGCCTTAGCAATCAGCTCCGTGAGGTCCAAACCAAAAAGCTGACCGCCCTTGTACGCCAGACTCCGCAAACCTTGTTTGGATACCGCGTCTCCAGTCCACTGTTTAAGCCACAATGCTCTTCTGACTGTGACGGCCGAGGATTGAGCCCTGGACAAAACCAAAGTAGTACCCTCACTGCGTCCCTGCCATATCGGGCCGCCTCTTCCAACAGCTAGAAAAGCCTTTCCACCTGAGACAACGGAGTCCCATCTTGCCATTCCGTCCGCAGCTGATCCAACCACCGCAGAGAAGCATCACCAGCCCACATGGCCCCCAAGGCCGCTCGGAATTAGTGTTGAGCCACCCCCGTAGTGTTCGAGTTCGGTTCGGTTCGTCGAACACCCGTGTGTTCGCCGAACTGTTCGTCGAACTGTTCGTCGAACACCTTCGAACACCGTTAAAACCAATGGCAGGCAAACAAAAACACATAGAAACACATAGAAAACACCTTCAAAGGTGTCCAAAAGCTGACAAACTGCTCAGAAGACACAACTAACACATGGAAAAGTGACAAGTACATATAGTCATGCGAAAAGAAAAGAGGTGGAGGAGTAAAAGGAGGGGGAGACACAGATATAGGCATGTCATGCCCTTCTAAAATCCAAAAAGTGAGAAGCCGACACGTTCAGTCCGCTCCTGCCCGTGCCACCTCCGCGTCGCCGGGTTTGTGCCAGAGCAGCGGTGAACCCTGACGGCCAGCCCCCCTCTCCCAATACTGGTGCCTGTCCGCTGGTGGGTCGAGCGAGCCCCCCTGTGGTGGAGGCAGCTCTAAGCTTTTTAATTTAAATTGTCTCTCTAATTTGAATGAATATACTTTAAATCCATTTACAAGGATCTATTGGAGGGCAAGTCTCATGCCAGCAGCCGCGTAATTCCAGCTCCAGTAGCGTCCACTAAAGCTGCTGCAGTTAAAAAGCTTTTATAAGGATCGAGCTCGGCTGTCCACCGCAAGGCATCCTACTGCCAGTCCCAGCCCCTATGCCTCGGGGTGCCTCCTGATGCTCTTCACTGAGTATCCCGTGGTCCCGAAGCATTTCCTTTGAAAAAATTAAGTGTCCAAACTACATGTGGTGTAGCTTGGTTAACAGCCGGGATAATCCGCTGACTAGCAGACACTGCTACTAGGCACAAAGTATTTCCTGGGCTAGATGCAGTTAAAAATTTGTAATTAGATACTCTCGTTGGATGCTGAGAAAGCATTCCATAGAGTCTCCTGGCACGCCATATATGATTCTCTTAAAAAGCTTGGGGTAGGGGTCTAGGGGACCCTTTTATAGCCAAAATCACGGCCCTGTATCGCAATACGTCACCTAGGCTGAAGACAAATGGAACTGTAGCACCCTGAGGGCTCGGTTGTTACAGAGGTATTGCACCTCACCCAGAGGTGTGATATCTCACTCTCAGGTAAGGATGTAGTGTGGATCAGGACCCGACACCTGCATGCATTACACCACATTGCCGTGGGGCAGGGCAACCAATATGCCCCTGAGATGGGCACGACAGTCCCTGTCCCTGGCTGGAGTGGGGGGAGGGAACACTGAGGAAGGGGAACCCTGTAGTGCAGGAGCAGGGAGGAAGCAGTTCCTGGGTGCATTGAGAAGGGAGTATAAAAGGTGGGCACCATCTTAGTTCAGTGCAGAGAAGTCTGAGCAGAAGTGGCAGGGAGCAGGGGCTCTGCATGAGCTCTGCTCCGGAGGCGGGCCTAGTAACAGAGGCCCAGGCCTGGAAGAGGGAGAAGGAAGGAAGAGGAGCGGAGAAGGCTCCAGGAACGAGGAACGAAGGGATCTCAGGGGCGCGGATGGGCGAGTCGCCACCGCACGCCCGAATCCACCTGCGTGGAGGGGTCAGGCCAAAGGGGGAGACCGGTCCCCGAAACTAGTGGAGGCAGGAAACGACCCTCAGCTAGAAACAGGAGGCTGTGACATTTTATGTGGCGCAGCCCCTCGCTACACCCGCTAGGAAGGCACCACATAGGGTCAGGGAAACTGGCGCCAAGTTTACCAAGAGGAGGCCCGAGGCAGCCGGACAGAAGGGTTGGTAAGAAAGGCCAGACAAAGGACACACAAAGGGGGTCCTGTGAAGCGCTCCAAAGTTATCTGGGAGTTGTCTGAGCCCCTCACCTGGTGAGCACAGTACGACGTGGGCAGCCGTTACCTGCAGACGTGGTCTGGATAATAAGAACTGTGAGTAAAGGCCCTGGACTGCATCACTGACTCCGTGTCATTACTGCTGCTGCCCTGCACCATCACCCCCATCCTCCGCATACACTGCCCTGAGGCTATACTCCTCCCGTGGGGAGTTATGCTACGCTCTGCTGCACCCACAACACCAGCCTCAGCGGTCTGCCCTGGAGCGGCGGTTCACTCTGACCGCAATCCACGGGTGGCGTAGTCGGACATTTAAACATCAAAACCACATAAATAGTTCCGCCACTGGTTTGACTGCCCTGAGCCACGGAACCGGGTTGCCGCCACGGAGACTACAACCACCAGCATCCACCAAAAAGGGTCCGGCTCCGGGTGTCCCAAGGCCCAGGGGGCGCGTCAGAACATTTTCATCACCTTTCACAATCACCAATGGGACAAGGCAGGGATGTTCTCTGTCCCCTCTCTTATACATCCTAGTGACGGAGCACCTGCTCTCATCAATTCGCCATAACCCCAATATTAGGTGGATTGAGGTGGGAGGCACCGAGTACAAGTGCTCTCTATTTGCTGATGATGTCCTAGTATATATCACTCAATCACATATATCCATCCATGCTGTTATGGCTGAAATAGATCACTTTGTTACATGGTCAAATTTTAAAATCAATGCAGCGAAGTCTGAGGCCCTCGATGTCTCCCTCCCCAAATCCATATAGGATTCCATCCAGTCCAACTTTCCCTTTGCCTGGCCCTCACAGGGTATCAAATACTTAGGAATTCCTATTCATAGAGACCTCTCCCATCTATGTTATCTTAATTTTGGGCCCTTTATTGAACAACTCCATACAGACCACGGTTGGCAAGTTAGAACTGTAAGATTCACTACGTGAACCACTGGTGTTTTGTGGAAAAGCACATGTACACTCTGTTCCAAATTATTATGCAAAAAGTGTTTAGGAGTGATAAGGGAAGAATTTGTTTGTTTGTCAGTTAAACTCATTGATGGTGATGTGTGTCAGGGCTCTTTATATCACTGTAAGCAATTGCAGACACCTGTGCTAATTAGTTTGGCAGGTGTGTCCAATGAAAGGCAAGACTACTTAAGAAGGCTGTCTCACATTATTAAGCAGCCTACATTTTCTGCCAAAATGGGAAAGAAAAAGGATGTGTCGGCTGCTGAGAAGCAACAAATTGTGGAGTGTTTAGGTCAAGGCATGACTACAATCAACATTGTGCGATGATCAGGAGGAAGTGTCTTGGCAATCAAGAAGTATGTAGCTGATTCACAGTACACACGTGTGCGTGCTGATAAGGGCAAATTGAGGACTCTTTCCTACAGGCAATTACGTCAGGTTGAAAGAGCAGCGGCAAAAAAGCCTTGTCATAGCAGCAGACAAGTTTTTGAAGCTGCTTGTGCCTCCAACATCCCCCGAACAACAAGATGCAGGGTCCTTCAGAGGTTTGCAGCTGTGCATACGCCATCCTGTCGACCTCCTCTATCCACTTCACACAAGCAGAAACGGCTCCAGTGGGCCAAACATTACATGAAGACTGATTTCAAAACTGTTTTGTTCACGGATGAGTGCCGTGCAGCGCTCGATGGTCCAGATGGATGGAGTGGAGGATGGCTGGTTGATGGACACCCCACGCAAACACGGCTACAGCGCCAACAAGGAGGAGGTGGAGTAATGTTTTGGGCTGGAATCATGGGGAGAGAGATTGTCGGCCCCTTTAGGATCCCTGAAGGCGCTAAAGATGAACTCCATAATGTATGTGGATTTTCTCAAACAGCACTTCCTGCCATGGTTCAAGAAGAAGAACCGTGTATTTCACAGCAAGATCATTTTTCTGCATGATAATGCACCATCTCATGCTGCACATAAAACATCTGCATCTCTGGCTGATATGGGCATAAAAGGGGACAAACTTATGGTGTGACCCCCATGCTCCCCTGACCTCTACCCCATTCAGAACCTTTGGAGCATCATTAAAAGGAGTGTCTATGATGGCGGGAGGCAGTTCACATCTAAGCAACAGCTCTGGGAGGGTATTCTGTCCTCATGCAAAACAATTGAAGCAGAAACCATCCAAAACCTGACAAATTCAATGGACGAGAGAGTTCAGAAGCTCCTTTCGAACAAGGGGTCCTATGTGAAAATGTAACATCACCTAGAATAAAGTTTTGAGTTGAAAACTGTTTGATTTCAGTTTCTAACAACCTGCTAATGCTTATAATTTCAAAAATGACCATTTTTTTGGTCTTTATTAAAATGAAAAGGTTGATCGAAAAGTTTGGGGGATCTAAGAGTGTGGCAACCCAGTAGTCATGATTACTTCGAATTCTGACAATATGAGGGTCATGCTGCAGGTAGTGCAGCAAGAAGACACTTATGTGTCTTGCGCATCTCGGAGCCCCAAAATTATTTTCCGGGCTAGATGCAGCTAAAAATTATTATTAATTTTAAATCTGGTGAAGCTTTAGTATAGATGGCCTAATAGGATCAGTGCTGCACACTGCTACAAAGCCCAAATTATTTTCCAGTCAAGATACAGATAAACATGATTAGTAATTTTAAATCTGGTGGAGCTTATTATAGATGGCCTAATAGAATCAGTGCTGCACACTGCTACAAAGCCCAAATTATTTTCCAGCCAAGATACAGATAAACATGATTAGTAATTTGAAAGCTTAAAACGGTTGGTAGGGTGATTTTAACCAATCATCAAGCTTTTACTCTCCCCAGGATGACACAGGGGTAGAAAAGTCATTTCGGATCCATGATTTGTTCATCTTTATGAACGTGAGTCTGTCTACATTATCAGTGGAGAGCCGCGTGCGCTTATCTGTCAGCACACCACCAGCAGCGCTGAACACACGTTCAGACAGAACGCTGGCTGCGGGGCATGACAAGATCTCCAAGGCGTAAGTGGCTAGCTCCGGCCATTTATCCAGATTGGAAGCCCAAAAAGAGCAAGGGTCCAGTGACACAGTCGTGGCTTCAATGTTTACTTGGAGATACTCCTGTACCATCGTCTCTAGGCGTTGACTATTTGTAAGACTTCTTGTCTCCTGTGGCCTTGCAAAGGATGGGCTAAAAAAGTGGTGAAATGATTCCGCAAAATTGATGTTACCAGCAGATACTGTGGTTCTGTTACGGTTTGAGTGCTGAACACTTGACGGTCCCACGGTTGGCAAGTTGGAACTGTGAGATTCACTACGTGCACCACTGGTATTTTGTGGAAAAGCACATGTAAGATTCTGCAACAGTCTCTGCTGATACTCCTGCATGCGTGCATCCCTTTCTATGGCAGGAATAATTTCTGCAAATTTACTTTTGTACCGGGGATCTAACAGTGTGGCAACCCAGTAGTCAGGATTATTTCTAATTCTCACAATTCGAGGGTCATGTTGCAGGTAGTGCAGCAAGAAGGCACTCATGTGTGTTGCGCATCCAGGAGCACCAAGTTCCTGTTGTGTTGGTGGCGAGGTAACAATCATGCTTCCTTCCTCTGTCCTCTCCCCCCAACCTCGCACAACAGAAATGTGATCAAGGTCTCCCTCATTTGATGAGTCTTCCATCAGTTCGTCCTCCACTTCTTCCTGGGCTCCTGCACCTTCCTTACTAGTTTGGCTGCTACCATGCGCCCTGGTAAAACCATCTCCCCCACCCTCACATGCCTGCCGCCTTGGTGCTGCCGACTGTCTGGACCTTGCAGATGTTAGCCCTTCCGCATACAACTCCTCCTCCTCTACTTCCTCCACCTCCTCTTGTGCCACCACCTGACTCCGAATTCTGTTTAACATGTGCTCCAGCATGTAAATCACCGGAATAGTCATGCTGATAATGGCATCGTCAGCACTAAACATCTTCGTCGCCATTTCAAAACTGTGCAGAAGGGTGCATAGGTCCCTGATCTGAGACCACTCCTCCAGCGTGATTTGCCCCACCTCTGGATCTCGTTGGCCCAGGCTATACGTCAGAACGTATTGCACCAGGGCTTGTCGGTGCTGCCACAGTCGCTGCAACATGTGCAGAGTTGAATTCCACCGGGTAGGCACATCGAATTTTAGCCGGTGAAGTGGCAGGCCCAACGACTTCTGTAGAGATGTAAGTCGCTGAGCTGCGGGATGCGAATGGCGAAAGTGAGCACACAGCGACCGTGCCCTCTGCAGAAGGCCATCTAGTCTGGGATAGTGGGCTAAAAATTGCTGGACAACCAGGTTCAACACGTGAGCCATACAAGGCACGTGTGTGACATTGCCCCGGCGAAGGGCCGCACCCAGGTTTGCAGCATTGTCGCACACGGCCTTCCCTGGTTTCAGGTCCAGTGGAGACAACCATTCATGAAATTGGTTCTCCAGAGCTGACCACAACTCCTCAGCTGTGTGACTCACATTTCCCAGACATTTCAATGTAAAAACCGCCTGATGACGTTGAGCCCTACTGCCAGCATAGTAAGGAGGTGTGCAGGATCCCTTCTGCGCAGTTAGAAAGCTTGTGGCATGACCAGACAGGCTTTGGGTGCAGGTGGAAGACCGGGAGGAGGTTGAGGAGGCAGAAGCAGTGGAGGAACTTTGACATAAAGAGGATTGACGCACAACTCGTGGGGACAGCAAGACTTGGACAGCAGCCCCTTGTCCTGCTGTCACCATAGTTACCCAGTGCCCAGTCAGCGACATGTAACGCCCCTGTCCATGCCTACTCGTCCAAGTGTCTGTGGTGAAATGCACCCTGTCACACACAGAGTTTCTCAAAGAAGCGGTGATGTTGGGTGCGACATGCTGGTGGAGCGCAGGCACACCTTTCTTTTAGAAGTAGTGCCGACTGGGCATCTGGTACTGGGGCACTGCGACGGACATAAGGTCTCGAAAATCCTCTGTGTCCACCAGGCGGAAAGGCAGCATTTCTGTAGCCAAGAACCTGCAGATGGTGAAATTCAACCTCTTTGCTTTCTCATGGCTAGGAGGAAATGGTCTTTTACTTGTCCACATCTGAGGGACCGAGGGCTGGCTATTGTGCTTAGACGGGGTTGATAAGTGTGTCCCCGGCAAACTGCCGGTCTGTGAGGAAGATGCAGGCGGACATGTTAGGTTGCCTTGATCCAAAGGTGGTGCTATCGATGTCAGACAGCGCTCAACACCAGCTGGTGTTACCACCTCCAAAGAAAATGATGACCTGCCAATCACGCTGGCTGTTGCGGGTAAAGAGGTGGCAGGTCTGCGCCCCAAAACAGGTGTGACTGCTGTCCCCCCAGTCACAGAGGATGAAGAGGCCGCGGATGCACAAGATATGGCAGACGGTGGTTGGCCCGGCTGGCTAGGCCGCATTGTAGCACACTGAGCTTCCCACTGCAACTTATGCTTCATGTCCATGTGCCGGTTCATGCATGAAGTACTCAAACTATGTATTTTTTGGCCTCTACTTAGCTTTTGCTGACAAATGTTACAGACAACACGAGTTGGGTCATCTTTATCGATCTGAAAAAATGCCCAGGCTATGCAAGGCTTAGCACCCATGCGACCTGAAGAGCCACCACGACTTGTGGTGAGAGGCAGAGTTGTGTTTGAGGATGCAGTTGTTGACGTGCTTCCAGTACTACGTCTCTGTCCAGGAAGGCGCAACCTGACCTCGTCGTCACTAGCATCTTCCTCCACCTCCTCTGCTGACCTCATCTCTTGGCTGACTGTGGGTTGACAGTAAGTGGGATCTCCAACCTCATCATCATCACCCTGTGCGTTATCACACCCGTCGTCCTCAGAGCCAACCTGTTCCTGCCCTGACAAAAAACTAAAGTTGTCGCTCCAATCAGGTATTTGAGTCTTATCATCGTCTTCCTCATTGTCTCCACCAACAGGAGTTACAGTTTGGGAATGAGGGTCTACATTATGGTCAGAACCTTCTGCGTCTGGTCCTGGATCCGACTCATAAAGATTCTGGACATCAGTGCAGATCATTTCCTCGTCTGGATTCACAGAAGCGCTGGAGTCGACCTCTGATTCCCAGGCTATAGTATGAGTAAACAGCTCTGCAGACTCAACCATCTGTTCTACCTCATACTCAGACGGGCAGCTGGAGATTTGGGAGCTGTGAGGAAGCAAGTGCGATTGGGGTGACACCTTTGAGGACTGGAGTATTTGTGATGTTGAAGTTGATGTGGAGGAGAGCCCACTTAAAGGAGCACTTGATATCCGTTGAAGCACCTGCTGTTTTTGTGCCTCATCTGGAATTTGTAGCGATTGGCGTGGCCGTAAGAAAGGGATCTTATCACATTGTCCGCTAAAAGAAGTAGACATTTTAGTTTGGCTGGAAGATGGTCTTTCTTCTGCAGATGTTACTGTTGCTTTAACACCTACCCCACGGACACAACCTTTTTTCCCCTTCCCAACACGTCTATTCCCCTTTCCACCAGCAGCAGGCCTTTTTCCACTCATTTTGGTGGTTAACTAATTAACAACTCTGGAGTTGTTTGCACAAAAAAACAATGGATGGGAACCGAGCAGAGCTGAGTGGCCAAACTGTGGTATTAGGCCAAAACTATTGGCTGGGTTAGATGCAGAAAAAAATTATATTCAATTTGCAACCTGATGGAGGTCAGTATAGATGGACTAATAGAGAAAGTCCCACACACTGCTAGAAGGCCAAATATTTTTTCAGAGCTAGATGCAGAAAAAAATTATATTCAGATTGCAACCTGATGGAGGTCAGTATAGATGGACTAATAGAGAATGTCCAACACACTGCTAGAAGGCCAAATATTTTTTCAGAGCTAGATGCAGATAAAAATTATTTTTAATTTGCAACCTGATGGAGGTCAGTATAGATGGACTAATAGAGAAAGTCCCACACACTGCTAGAAGGCCAAATATTTTTTCAGAGCTAGATGCAGATAAAAATTATATTCAATTTGCAACCTGATGGAGGTCAGTATAGATGGACTAATAGAACAAGTCCCACACACAGCTAGAAGCCCAAATATTTTTTCAGAGGTACTGTAGATGCAGATAAAAATTATTTTTAATTTGCAACCTGATGGAGGTCAGTATAGATGGACTAATAGAGAAAGTCCCACACACTGCTAGAAGGCCAAATATTTTTTCAGAGCTAGATGCAGAAAAAAATTATATTCAGTTTGCAACCTGATGGAGGTCAGTATAGATGGACTAATAGAGAAAGTCCCACACACTGCTAGAAGGCCACATATTTTTTCAGAGGTAGATGCAGAAAAAAATATATTCAGTTTGCAACCTGATGGAGGTCTGTATAGATGGATTAATAGAACAAGTCCCACACACAGCTAGAAGCCCAATATTTTTTCAGAGGTAGATGCAGAAAAAAATATATTCAGTTTGCAACCTGATGGAGGTCAGTATAGATGGACTAATACAACAAGTCCCACACACAGCTAGAAGCCCAATATTTTTTCAGAGGTAGATGCAGAAAAAAATATATTCAGTTTGCAACCTGATGGAGGTCTGTATAGATGGACTAATACAACAAGTCCCACACACAGCTAGAAGCCCAATATTTTTTCAGAAGTAGATGCAGAAAAAAATATATTCAGTTTGCAACCTGATGGAGGTCTGTATAGATGGATTAATAGAACAAGTCCCACACACAGCTAGAAGCCCAATATTTTTTCAGAGGTAGATGCAGAAAAAAATATATTCAGTTTGCAACCTGATGGAGGTCAGTATAGATGGACTAATACAACAAGTCCCACACACAGCTAGAAGCCCAATATTTTTTCAGAGCTAGATGCAGAAAAAAATTATATTCAATTTGCAACCTGATGGAGGTCAGTATAGATGGACTAATAGAATGATGCTATGCCCAAAAGATTTTACTTCACTAGGTGCAGTAAAAAAATTGGTATTCTATACACAGGTGGTATATCTTGCAACACAGATAGGCTACTCCACTGACTAACACACTCTGCAATAGGCCAAAAAGGATTAGCTTTGCTAGATTCAGCCAAATGCTGTGAAAAAAACTTGCACAGCACTGGCACAGACCTGCCTGGCAAAAACTGATAGGAACTGATGTAACCTAGTCCTGAAAAGGACTCCAATTACAATTAGTCTTTACTCCCACAATCTATCTATTTAAGAGCACAGACCTGCCTGATAAAAGTCGTAGGAAATGCTGTAACCTAGTCCTTAAAAGGACTGCAATCACAACTATTCCCTACTCCCAAGCTATCTGTAGACTTGTGAGAAAATTGGCTTGAAATTAACAAGGTATAGCGCACACAGCAACAGCGGTGCCGTCTAACACGCAGCTGCAGCAGTGAGAAAATGGTGGCGACGGGGAAAATGGCTTGGTCTTATAGGGCAAGGACATGTGACATACACTGCCAATGACACATGCCCTTGCTTGTGTGAAAAAAAGCACTTCGCTCCGTGTGTGCGCTGCTGATAGGCTGACAGATTGCACCTCCCCACTGTAAATGCGGGAAAGAGAAAAAAAAAATGGAGATCTTCATTGTTCCTGCAGAGATCCATCCCCTGCCCCTCCCCCCACCCCGCTGTACACTCAAACTGCGTATTAACATTAATTTTCATCATTACTGAGAAAAAATCCAGTTATGATTTTGGTGCACGAACAGTTATCGAACATAACCTCGAACAGCCGAATTTTTCTCAAATTGTTCGTGTTCGCCGAACGGCTCGAACACCGCCCAAAACAGCTCGAATTTGAGATTGGCGAACAGTTCGAGTAGAACAACGCTCATCTCTACTCGGAATCCATGACCCGCGGCCTCGTAGATGAACTTCGCCGCTAACTCCGTCCTTCTGTCCAGCGGGTCCTGTAGACTCGCCTTCCCTTTAACAGGCAGCAAAGAGGATTTGCTCAGCTGAGACAATGGCACGTCCACTTCAGGCGAGGGGACCCAATTAGCGATCATCTCCGTAGAGCAGGGGTACAGGGCATAAAAAAAAACGCATCCCCTGGAAGCGTTTATCCGGACACAGGCGATCCTTCTCCACCGCCTCGTTAAGTTCATCGTGCGCCGGCAGCGTCGAACGAGCCCGACGCGACTCCTGATACAGCCGGGCCGACTTGCCAGGGCGCCTCGTCACCTCTTTAGACAGCTGTAACGCTACCCGCATAGCCCCAATAAAAGCGTCCACGCGGCCCGAAAGCGAAGCAGAGTGACCCTGCTGATCCTCTTCATCAGAATCGGAGATCTCACCAACAGAGTCTGTCGGTGATTCTGAAGCCTCCGACGCACTGCACGGAGGAGACGGCGCCACCACAGGCCTGTGGCGCTTCTTGCCTCGTGACGTCTATTGGGACTTAGCTGAGACCCAATGACCCAGGAAGTCCGACAGACTGTCAATGGAGCGTGTGAGCGCTTCCACTTTAACATCATTGAGACCCCCGACCAGTGTCTAACCTGACGCCGTCGAAGACCCCGGCGTATCAGATACGCGTGACCGATCCTGAAGCGGACCAGGACAGAGGTCCGCGCCCCCTGGTCCCTGATCCGACATGCCCCCACACAGTTGCGAGCGTCGCGGATAAGGCGGTAATAACCCCTTACAATGGGTACAGTAACCGAGGAAGTGTGATTCCGCTACCACAGCCTGTTCCTCACAAAAAAATCACCAAGCACTGAAGGGTTAAAGCTCCTCCTAGAGGGAGAAAGCCCAGCTGCCTGCAGAGCAAAAGTTAACCTAACAGACTGATCCCAGAAGCATGCACTCCAGAACAGGTTAACTGCCTTGATGAGTCCAGACCCCTCAGAAAGGGTTAATGCTGCTGACCACGCCTTAAAAAGGACAGAGGTGTGCGAGTCCCAGAGCCTCCTCAGCAGGGAGATAGCAGCGCCGGATATAGCACATCCTGTCTGCCTTAACAGGCCAGCAGTAAGGTGCCCTGCACTGCAATAGTAAGCAAACGGAACCTTCTGCTTTAAAAGGCAGAAGTGACTCACCAGCTGGCCGCGATGACTGCTCTTCTCTGGGAAGGTGTAGAGAGCGGGGAGTAGGGAGCAGGAGGCGCTGCACGTGGTAATGGACGCTGGCCACAGTTAAGAGAAGAAGAAGGGGCCGGACAGCTCCAGCGCGCGCTTTCCGGGCGCTTCCTGTCTGACGATAAGTGACAGGCAGCAGAGAAGCGCGAAGCCACGCCCCCCACTGTCGCCAAAGGAGCCCGCGCTCCCCCGTCCCTGCTCCCCTGCTAGCAGAGAGATCTCCAAACGCCGAATGCAGCGGAGATATCCCCTGTAACGGACAAAACTGCAGTAACCATTTGTACAGTAAGAGCGGCTGCCGCAGCAGCCGCTGAAGCACTCAGACTTAATGAGCACTTACCCAGCTGAGCGCCACAGGGACCCCCAGGGATGTGTGGCGCCATGGCCCTTTGCTCCCTGCCACGGCTGAGCAGGCAGGGACCCCACAGAAGCGGTGTGCGTCTCCGCCAGGGAGCGCCCTGTATCCCCCAGGGCCGGCAGGCTTCTGCGGTGACCTCCTTAGTGGGTACGCAGATCCGCCAGGGGAGGGTCAGGGGTCCCAGCAGCGCCGAGACCCCCTGGGACCTCTAGACCACGGGGGGTCCAGGTCTCCGGATGTAAAATAAAAAATTCTTCTGAGGAGCTGCAAAGGCAGCGACTATCCTCTGCGACCTCAAATTTTAAACTGAAGGACATAGGAGTAGGAGGAGCCTAAGCTGGATGGGCCGGTCGTCACTTTTTCTACTCTGAGGTGAACTATCCTGTGGGGCTCCGCCTACCCACTAGCAATGGATCTGTGTCTCCTTTCCTTCCCTTCTGCTGCTGAAAGTCTTTTTATTCCACTGCGAACTCCACCATTTTTCCAAGGGGCATGAAAACCGTCTTTTTAAATCACTTCGACCTTCACCACTTTTCCCAGGGGCATTGATATTGTATTTTTATTCCACTGCGACCTCCACCACTTTTCCCAGGTGCATTAAAACCGTCTTGTAAAGCTACTGCGACCTCCACCATTCTTCCAAGGGGCATTAAAACTGTCTTGTTAAGCTACTGCGACCTCCACCACTTTTCCCAGGGGCATTAAAACCGTCTTGTTAAGCTACTGCGACCTCCACCATTCTTCCAAGGGGCATTAAAACTGTCCTGTTAAGCTACTGCGACCTCCACCACTTTTCCTAGGGGCATTGATATTGTCTTCTTATTCCACTGTGACCTCCACCACTTTTCCCAGGGGAATTAAAACCGTTTTGTTAAGCTACTGCGACCTCCACGTCTCTTCCAAGGGGCATTAAAACTGTCTTGTTAAGCTACTGCGACCTCCTCCACTTTTCCCAGGGGCATTGATATTGTCTTTTTATTCCACTGCGACCTCCAGGTCTCTTCCAAGGGGCATTAAAACTGTCTTGTTAAGCTACTGCGACCTCCACCACTTTTTCAAGGGGCATTGGTATTGTCTTTTTATTTCACTGCGAACTCCACCATTCTTCCAAGGGGCATTAAAACCATCTTGTTAAGCTACTGCGACCTCCACCAAATTTTCAAGGGGCATTGATATTGTCTTTTTAATCTACTGCGACCTCCACCACTTTTCCCAGGGGCATTAAATTGTCTTGTTAAGCTACTGCGACCTCCACGTCTCTACCAAGGGGCATTAAAACCGTCTTGTTAAGCTACTGCGACCTTCCCGTCTCTTCCAAGGGGCACTAAAACAGTCTTGTTAAGCTACTGCGACCTCCATGTCTCTTCCAAGGGGCATTAAAACCATCTTGTTAAGCTACTGCGACCTCCACCACTTTTTCAAGGGGCATTGATATTGTCTTTTTATTCCACTGCGAACTCCACCATTCTTCCAAGGAGCATAAAAACCGTCTTGTTAAGCTACTGTGACCTCTACCACTTTTCCCAGGGGCATTGATATTGTCTTTTTTTTCCACTGCGACCTCCACCACTTTTCCCAGGTGCATTAAAACAGTCTTGTTAAGCTACTGCGACCTCCACCACTTTTCCCAGGGGCATTAAAACTGTCTTGTTAAGCTACTGCGACCTCCACCACTTTTCCCTGGGTCATTAAAACCATCTTGTTAAGCTACTGCGACCTCCACCATTCTTCCAAGGGGCATTAAAACCGTCTTGTTAAGCTACTGCGACCTCCACCACTTTTCCCAGGGGCATTAAAACCATCTTGTTAAGCTACTGCGATCTCCACCATTCTTCCAAGGAGCATTAAAACTGTCTTGTTAAGCTACTACGACCTCCACCACTTTTCCCAGGGGCATTGATATTGTCTTCTTATTCCACTGCGACCTCCACCACTTTTCCCAGGGGAATTAAAACCGTCTTGTTAAGCTACTGCGACCTCCACGTCTCTTCCAAGGGGCATTAAAACTGTCTTGTTAAGCTACTGCGACATCCTCCACTTTTCCCAGGGGCATTGATATTGTCTTTTTATTCCACTGGGACCTCCACGTCTCTTCCAATGGGCATTAAAACCGTCTTGTTAAGCTACTGCGACCTCCACCATTCTTCCAAGGGGCATTAAAACTGTCTTATTAAGCTACTGCGACCTCCACCACTTTTCCCAGGGGCATTGATATTGTCTTCTTATTCCACTGCGACCTCCACCACTTTTCCCAGGGGAATTAAAACCGTCTTGTTAAGCTACTGCGACCTCCCCGTCTCTTCCAAGGGGCATTAAAACTGTCTTGTTAAGCTACTGCGACCTCCTCCGCTTTTCCCAGGGGCATTGATATTGTCTTTTTATTCCACTGCGACCTCCACGTCTCTTCCAAGGGGCATTAAAACCGTCTTGTTAAGCTACTGCGACCTCCACCACTTTTCCCAGGGGCATTGATATTGGTTTTTTATTCCACGGCGACCTCCATGTCTCTTCCAAGGGGCATTAAAACTGTTTTGTTAAGCCACTGCGACCTCCACCACTTTTTCAAGGGGCATTGGTATTGTCTTTTTATTTCACTGCGAACTCCACCATTCTTCCAAGGGGCATTAAAACCATCTTGTTAAGCTACTGCGACCTCCACCAAATTTTCAAGGGGCATTGATATTGCCTTTTTATTCCACTGCGACCTCCACCACTTTTCCCAGGGGCATTAAAATTGTCTTGTTAAGCTACTGCGACCTCCGCGTCTCTTCCAAGGGGCATTAAAACCATCTTGTTAAGCTACTGCGACCTTCACGTCTCTTCCAAGGGGCACTAAAACAGTCTTGTTAAGCTACTGCGACCTCCATGTCTCTTCCAAGGGGCATTAAAACCATCTTGTTAAGCTACTGCGACCTCCACCACTTTCTCAAGGGGCATTGATATTGTCCTTTTATTCCACTACGAACTCCACCATTCTTCCAAGGGGCATGAAAACTGTCTTGTTAAGCTACTGCGACCTGTACCACTTTTCCCAGGGGCATTGATATTGTCTTTTTTTTCCACTGCGACCTCCACCCCTTTTCCCAGGGGCATTAAAACTGTCTTGTTAAGCTACTGCGACCTCCACCACTTTTCCCAGGGGCATTATAATCATCTTGTTAAGCTACTGCGACCTCCACCATTCTTCCAAGGGGCATTAAAACAGTCTTGTTAAGCTACTGCGACCTCCTCCACCATTCTTCCAAGGAGCATTAAAACTGTCTTGTTAAGCTACTGCGACCTCCACCACTTTTCCCAGGGGCATTAAAACTGTCTTGTTAAGCTACTGCGACCTCCACCACTTTTCCCAGGGTCATTAAAACCATCTTGTTAAGCTACTGCGACCTCCACCATTCTTCCAAGGGGCATTAAAACTGTCTTGTTAAGCTACTGCGACCTCCACCACTTTTCCCAGGGGCATTAAAACCATCTTGTTAAGCTACTGCGATCTTCACCATTCTTCCAAGGAGCATTAAAACTGTCTTGTTAAGCTACTGCGACCTCCACCACTTTTCCCAGGGGCATTGATATTGTCTTCTTATTCCACTGCGACCTCCACCACTTTTCCCAGGGGAATTAAAACCGTCTTGTTAAGCTACTGCGACCTCCACGTCTCTTCCAAGGGGCATTAAAACTGTCTTGTTAAGCCACTGCGACCTCCTCCACTTTTCCCAGGGGCATTGATATTGTCTTTTTATTCCACTGGGACCTCCACTTCTCTTCCAAGGGGCATTAAAACCGTCTTGTTAAGCTACTGCGACCTCCACCATTCTTCCAAGGGGCATTAAAACTGTCTTATTAAGCTACTGCGACCTCCACCACTTTTCCCAGGGGCATTGATATTGTCTTCTTATTCCACTGCGACCTCCACCACTTTTCCCAGGGGAATTAAAACCGTCTTGTTAAGCTACTGCGACCTCCTCGTCTCTTCCAAGGGGCATTAAAACTGTCTTGTTAAGCTACTGCGACCTCCTCCGCTTTTCCCAGGGGCATTGATATTGTCTTTTTATTCCACTGCGACCTCCACGTCTCTTCCAAGGGGCATTAAAACCGTCTTGTTAAGCTACTGCGACCTCCACCACTTTTCCCAGGGGCATTGATATTGTCTTTTTATTCCACGGCGAACTCCAGCATTCTTCCAACGGGCATTGCATTTCCTCCTAATTTTAGTCAGCTTTTCCTTTTCAATGCATAGGCGAACACTAAGGGAGACCGACGCCCCAATAATGGGTAGAAGGTTTTTAGTATGCTGTAATCCCTGTCTCTTTCAAGGGGCATTGCAGTTCCTCATAATTTTTGGAAAGCCTTCCATTCACTGCTTAGGCCAACAGTGCACAGGAGACCCAATTGCTATAAATGGAAAAAACGGTTTAGTTAAGGCCCTCTGACCTCCATGTCACTTCCAAGGGGCATTGGAGTGCCTCGAAATTTTTGGTAGGCATTGCACTCACTGTATACCCTATAACTATGTAGCCGAACCGCTCCTTTTGGTACATAAACATATCCTACAAGACATGTGTGGTTGACTGGCCTGATATTGATGTGAATGGTCCCTGTTCCTCCTGCTCTTTCTCCTTTGCCACCACCTCATCCATCATTCATCACCTGAAGCTTTGTTTTAACGGGAGTTATAGAACTGGGATAGTAGCAGGAAAACATCCAGCAATCCTCGAAGGAGGTAGGATATGCGCCAAAACGCTGACCACCTCAGGCCTAGCCGCTACTGCATTCCAAGAAAACAAAGCAGATGCTAACTTCTATCATCATCATCATGCTCCTCACCTTGGCACTCTCAACTCCCTTGATAGAGAAGCCAGGGCCCACCGGAGGAGTCTGGTTCTCTGGTGGGCTCGTCCATTGCTGCCCTAAAGCAGGCCGGGCTAAGAAAAGTGTGGGGGGAAGTTCCAAAGATAAATAGGGGCGGTTGGGGACCGTTTATGGACACCCGGCCGCCCCTAAGCGGCTGGGGACCGTGTTTGGACACCTGGCCGCGGGGCGGCTGGGGACCGAATATGGACACCCGTTTGCCTCCACATGCCTAAAAGGCCCAATTTCAAGTGCAATCTAGCAGTATTGTATTGCAGCCTGGGGGTGGGTGGGTGGCAGGCTGCATACTTGCGCTTGCATTGGAAGGAATGTGGGAGGTACAATTGAACACTGCCCTGGGACAAGGACTTGCACGGGGATGGTTGCAAGTCTGCATCTTCTGATGCGGCAAGGATCACTTCAGATGGGCACACTTTTAGGCAGTGACCTGGGTGTCAGCGATGCTTCCAGGGGTCTTCCCCATGCTGTTCCCATGTCGTTTCAGCACTGTATGCATGTGTCACACAGCACATGGCCAGATAAGATTGTAAAATGTTAAAATGACATTTCCCGGTGAATGCATTTGTCATGGTTGAAAGCAATACAAAATTGCAAAAACGCATAAAAAATGCTACTTGTGAACATAGCCCAAGGTGTGGAGGAGTATTTTTGTTTTTGATTATTTATTTTACCTTATACACAAGTCATTACCCTGGAAAGGATGTTCCTTAACATATTTCACAGGAAAACCGTTTCAGTTTCGTTTTTGAACGTTTTATTGTGAGCCCGTAAAAGTGGCTTAATACCTCTGACCACGTTGTTGACAGCAGTGACCTGGGGGTCAGAAATGCTTCCTGGGGCAATGCCCATGCTGTCCCCATGTAATTTGAGCACTGACACTATCGTTATGGGCACTTTTTAGGCTTTCTACAGACTGCCGGGGGTGCCGCCGCAAAAATGCTCGGGTCTCCCATAGACTAACATTGGGCTCGTTGCTCGGGTCGAGCACCTGAGTATCACGGTGAGCTCGGCCCGAGCTTCGAGCACCTGAGCATTTTAGTGCTCGCTCAACACTATTATTTATTAACTATTTTGTGTGACATATCTCTCTGATTTAAGGGCATGTTTATTCAAAGGTTTGAAAATTGCAAAATGTTCACCACTTTTCACAAAGTAACGCAAGTCATATCGAAGAAATTTGAAGATACTTAACCGTCCACTCACAACACTGGAGAATCCTCTCAGGGCACAGTTCAGGCGCTGTGAGAATTCAAAAGTTTGATATTAACGTCAAGCCTTGGACACTACTAGGACAACCCGTTCTTGATCTAAATATTTGGCACCGGTAAAATAAAAAAACTTATACTCACCTCCTGTGCTGACGCCATTCCAGCGGTGTTGGCACTCTTATGCAGTGTTGCGACACGTAAGCCCGGCGCCCAATCAGTGCTGACATCACTGTCTCTGCCTTTGTACGAGTTGAAGTCAGACTTCAGCTGCAGCCAGGACTTCCTCTTCATGTTTAGTTCATGCGAAGGTGGGGACAGTGACGTCAGCGCTGATTGGGTACAGGGCTCATGTGTCACAACAACAGCACAGGAGCCCCAGGACCGCGAGTACTGGCACTGCTGGAACGGCTTCAGCATTGGAGGTGAGTATAAGCTTTTTTATTTTATTGGGGCCAAACATTTAGATCAAGAAGGGATTGTTATAGGAGTGGACAATCCCTTTAAGACAAAAAATACATTTTATCATATATTAAAGGGATTGTCCACTATCTGGGCAACCTCTTGTAAAATAACGTAGTCCCCCTTGTAAAAGAAAAATACCCTATACTCATTTTTCTTTCTGGCACAGTTCCAGTGATGTTGGTGCTGGGTTTCTTGGGACTCACGTGGTATAACGTCAATCAGAGGCTGCTATTGTGCTGAACTCTCACTACTTTGATTTATCCAAGGTTCAGACAAAGGAAATGAGAGTGCAGCGGTCTATTAGCAGCCGCTGATTGGCTGCAGGGCTCATGTGGCATAACATTACATGAGACCTGGCGCCAACAATGATGGAACAATGCCAGAACCGGAGGTGAGTACGGACTGTTTTTATTTTACAAGGTGGAATATAGTAATTAAGAAGGGGTTGTCTGAGTAGTAGACAGTTACTTTAAGGGCAGAGGCACACTGCCGTATAACTCTTGCGAGGATCGCATCGCACCTGGTTGGCACCTCGCGTGACCTGAACATGACCGCATGATGGATTTCTATGCAACTGTCAAGCTTAGGTCAGGAGAGCCAACAGCCACTACAAGGTTTACTATGCGATCCTCACACGAAAAATACGGCAGTTTGTCTCTGTCCTAACTCTACTGCCATAGGCGTAGCTAGGGTTTTGGTTCAGGGGGGGCGAAACTTCCGAGTGGGCCCCTAACCAGGTAACCCTGATTACAACTACGGTGGCACACCCAGATAGTGGATGCAGTTACCCTATAACAATAAGTGCCCACTTAACATTTAATAATGTCCTGAGTCTCCTCCATGTACAGCTCCCCTCTACACAGTATGATGCTCTCTTATACACAGTATAATTCCGCCTCACTGTATAGTACCCCCCACACAGTATACTGACACCTTAGTAGCCTCCAAACTGATGGCTCCCACACTGTGTGATGGCGCCCACACTGTGCAAAGACCCCACATTATCACCCATGGTGTATGTCCCTAACTGTAATCCCCACACTGTATAACTAGCCTACATATTGTATAATGCACCAGATAGTCCTCCATATAGTATAAAGCACCACCATAGTCCTTCATATAGTATAATAAACCGCCCCATAGGCAGAGTCTGTAGTATAATGCTCCCACCTATAGGCAGAGTCTGTGGTATAATGCTCCCCCCATAGGCAGTCTGTAGTATAATGCTCCCCCTCATAGGCAGAGTCTGTAGTATAATGCTCCCCCCTATAGGCAGAGTCTGTAGTATAATGCCCCCCCCATAGGCAGAGACTGTAGTATAATTCTCCCCCCATAGGCAGAGTCTGTAGCATAATGCTCCCCCCATAGGCAGAGTCTGTAATATAATGCTCCCCCCATAGGCAGAGTTTGTAGTATAATGCTCCCACCCATAGGCAGAGTCTGTACTATAATGCACCCCATAGGCAGAGTCTGTAGTATAATGCCCCCCCATAGGCAGAGTTTGCAGTATAATGCCCCCCCATAGGCAGAGTCTGTAGTATAATGCTCCCCCCATAGGCAGAGTCTGTACTATAATGCACTCCATAGGCAGAGTATGTAGTATAATGCCCCCCCATAGGCAGAGACTGTAGTATAATGCTCCCCACATAGGCAGAGTCTGTAGCATAATGCTCCCCCCATAGGCAGAGTCTGTAATATAATGCTCCCCCCCATAGTCAGAGTTAGTAGTATAATGCTCCCACCCATAGGCAGAGTCTGTACTATAATGCACCCCATAGGCAGAGTCTGTAGTATAATGCCCCCCCCATAGGCAGAGTCTGTAGCATAATGCTCCCCTCCATAGGCAGAGTCTGTAGTATAATTCCCCCCCCAAAGGCAGAGTCTGTAGTATAATGCCCCCCCATAGGCAGAGTTTGCAGTATAATGCCCCCCCATAGGCAGAGTCTGCAGTATAATGCTCCCCCCATAGGCAGAGTCTGTACTATAATGCACTCCATAGGCAGAGTCTGTACTATAATGCACTCCGTAGGCAGAGTATGTAGTATAATGCCCCCCCATAGGCAGAGTCTGTAGCATAATGCTCCCCCCATAGGCAGAGTCTGTAGTATAATTCTCCCCCCCATAGGCAGAGTCTGTAGTATAAAGCTCCCCCATAGGCAGAGTTTGTAGTATAATGCCCCCCCATAGGCAGAGTCTGTAGCATAATACTCCCCCCTTAGGCAGAGTCTGTAGTATAATGCCCCCCCCCACCGTAGGCAGAGTCTCCCTGCTCTGCCCCGTAGAGTAACTGTATCGGCGTGCTGCACACGCATAGTTCCAGGTGGGCCCCCTCAGAGCGCGGGACCCGGGGACACCACCCATTTTGCCACCCAGTAGCTTCGCTACTGTCTACTGCCCAGTATTCAGTTGTCTCTCCACACCCAATGTCATTTCAGACGGTAGAGTGTACCTCAACATTAGGGCCACGTTCACGTGCGTATGTTCTAGAGAGAGAGTCCGATGTTTCACTTGCACCCATAGACTTGTGTGCGTGCGCATGATCCGAATATTGGATGTACTAACAGCATGCCCTGAATCGGCATGAGAAAAAAATTGCAGATTTGCACTGCCCCATAGTATAACATTTGGCTGAGTGCTATCTGATCGGAGAGCACTCAGCCATGTTTTCCGGCAGTGTGAGCGACCCCTTATAATTATAAAAAGGTGTGTGTGTTTTTGCAAGTGCTTTCAACTATGGTTTTGTGCACGGCTCAGAAAGGTGGACACTGCTAAAAGTGAGGTCAGATAAAGCACAAGGTGACTCCATCTGACTCCTAAAGATCAATAGCCCCGTCAGAGATTGTGCTATTATCCCATTTTTCAGGGCTTCAGATAGAAGCCCAGATGGAGCAACTGATGAGTGGCAAAAACACAACGTGAACATAGCCTTAACATGACACGTCCACACTCTTTTAAGGCCAAAATCGCACAAATAATAACATGCTGTCGATGGGGCAATTAAAGGGGCTATCCGGAACTTTTGTATATTTCGTCTTAAGGACAAAGAATTTACAGGCAGTAAGTTGCTAACTACCTGCCTGTTCTGCCCAGCACCGATCTCTGCTGACAGAGTGGTCACGGACCGCTCCTGCCAGTGATTATGTGGCTTCATTTGACTTCACTGTTAAGAGGAGGTGAGGATAATGCTTCTCAAGAGTTCAGCAGACATGCAGAACAATAAGTTGACTGTATTATCTAATGCTCCTATTAACCAAAAGCACAATATTTTTACCTGTCATGTAAAGTGCAGCTTTTACATGACAGATCTGCTTTAAAGTAAAATTTTGTAGTTTGAAATATTCTTATTTAGAGTTTGCATTTATATTTTAATTCCTTACTTGTTGGAAATATTTATTTTTTCTGTTTTTAATTGTAAAACAATGTGATCGGCAATGTTGAATAGGTGTGGCTGGGGCGTGGATGTGTGTGTGGTTAGGGGCTTGGTTTAAAAATTTAAACTTTGACCCTCTTTTCCTTCTTTAAAAGTTAGAAGGTATGGTCACTTCTGCTTATTGATAACTCCGCTGGCTGCGGTTCAGTGGGCCATCCACTTGGCCCTGCAACATAAGTGGAAGAGATTGAGTGCAATGATGCCCAACCACTTGTTTAGTTGAAGGATGAGGACATGGGAGGGCTAGTGCACACGACCACAGCAGCACATTTCTGATGATGACGAAACATATGTGCCAATGCTGCGTCTTTCTGCAGTGTGCAAACCCGGAAGGAGGGCAGGGGTGAAGAGTGAGTGGAAGGTGATGCGGGGAATGATGACCACACATGGAGTGAAGACCATACGTGTGACATGCGCAGTTCAGAGAAAGAGAAGGTGGCTAAGATGCCCCAGCTGCACAACAAAAGTTAGCAGGGTGCAAAAGTACAGTGGCCGGCCCCAAGACAGTACGTCGGCTCCCACTGCCTACCACGCTGACAAACTGAGCACACCAAAGCCTGCTCAAAGAAGCTCCCTAACGTGGTATTTCTTCAGGCAATGTGCTGACGACAAGAGACAGGTGGTTTCCACGCTGTTCAGTCAGAGCCTGAAGGGAGGCATAAGTGTTCTGAACCTGAGCACCACCTGCATGACGAGGTATCTGAATTCCAAGCAAAAGCTGCAATGGAGTATACACTTGAAAAACCAGGAAAGATCTGAGGATCCTCCTCCTCCCACTTCTGCTGCAGTCTTGGCCTTTTCCTCCTAAGGCTGTGTGCCCACGATGAGTTTTTTAAGCGTTTCCGCAGCGGCAAAAACGCTGCAGAAACACTTAAAAAACGCATGGTAGAAGGTCTGCCATGTTCCCCAATGATAATCCGCATGTGCTGTGCACATGCTGCGGAAATTTCCGCTGCGGATTATCATTGTGGAAAAAAACGCAGCACCACCAATTATTTTGCGGAAGCGCTGCGTTTTCGCCGCCATTGACTTGCATTAGAACGCATGGATTCCACATCACTGTATATGTAGATGCGCATTCCATCCGTTCCAATGTGCGGATGTTACCTGGGTGTGGAGGGCAGGAGACTCTCCTCCGGACCCGGGTACCATAGAATCTGTGAAAAAAAGAATAAAATAAAAAATAAATGTTATATTTACCTTCTGACGGCCCCCGCTGCGCTCGTTCTCCCATGCCAGCAGATCGCGGTGGACTGAAGGACCTGCACTGACGTCAGTCATGTGACGGGTCACGTGATGCTGATGTCGGTAGGTCCTTCAGTGTACCGCGATCTGCCGGCAGCCAGGACGGAGCGAAGCAAGACTGCGGGGTGCCATCGGAAGGTAAGCATAGATTTATTTTTATATTTTTAACCATTCTTTTATGGTCACACTATATAAATCCATGCCGTTTGCATGGATTTATATAGTGTGACCAAGTTGACAAGCACTTTCCAAGTGATGCTAAAATGGCTTGGAAAGCGCTTGTCAACCCGCATGCGGAAATCCATGTGAAGAACGCTTCCCATCCGCTTGTCCCTGGCAGGAAAAACGCATGTACAATCCGCATGTACAATCCGCATGTACAATCCGCATGCGTTTTTTTCTGCCAGGGAGATGCAGAAACGCTCAGGAAAAATCCGGAACATTTCTGCATCGTGGGCACATAACCTTATCCTAATCAAAAGGGCCACCTGGCTCACTGCAAAGAGGATGTGACAGCACCACCACCAGCGTCACCGAGCAGCTCCACACTGTCCCATGGAAGTGTTCAGCTGTCCATCCCCCAAACACTGAAGATAAACCAAAAGTACCCCCTACCCACCCATGAGCCCTGGTCCTAAATGACAGCATTTCAAAATTCCTGGCCTTTTCAAATGTTTCCGACTGGTGAAGACGGACAGTTTTAAAAAACTGACGGGGGCTGTCCCACACTACGTTGCTTCCCAGCTGTCACTACTTTTCCAAGCGGCCCTTCCCTGTTTCCCAGATTTGCAGCATCTGAAACAACAGAAGCCTGTGCTAGCATTTCTTCTGCGGTGTTGCTATCAGTGTGTCAAGAGTGGGAGAAGAGGGTTGCATTGACAATCCAACACAATGGGCAGCACTTTGAACACATTTTATAAGTGGTCATGAACTTGAAAAAAAATTCATGAAAGAATAAAGTTACATTAAAACCAAGCACACCATTGTTTTTCTTATAAAATTTTCAATAAGTTTGATGTGACATGACCCTCTGTTACGAACTCGGCCGGACAGACTGGCGTGAGCGTGGTTAGTGATCCCACTGGACCATGAACCGAGGAGTGCCTGGAGGGGCGTGACTTACTATCAAATCGGTCCGACCAAGGTCGCACGGCGGCTCAGTCGACTCCGTGAACCAGGGAGGAACCGAGCAGAGGGACCAGGTGCTACTCCAGGTCAGACCCCGGTCACAGCTGTTGACCCACACCAGGGAATGCAGGAACAGGCAGGTTAGGTTGGTATACTGACAGGTGGGTACTGGTAGACATGGCTGGTATGCAGACAGGTGGGTACTGGCAGGCACGGCTGGTATGCAGACAGGTGGGTACTGGCAGGCACGGCTGGTATACAGACAAGTGGGTACTGGCAGGCACAGCTGGTATACAGACAGGTGGGTACTGGCAGGTAGGAACGCAGGCAGGATAGGGACCAGTACAGACTGGGATACAGGAACACAGCCGCAGGTGCGGTAGACGAGCAGAGCAGAGCAAAACCTGCAGGTGCGGTAGACAAGCAAAGCAAAACCCGCAGGTGCGGTAGACGAGCAGAGCAGAGCAAAACCCGCAGGTGCGGTGGACGAGCAGAGCAAAACCCATAGGTGCGGTAGACGAGCTGAGCAGAGCAAAACCCGCAGGTGCGGTAGAGGAGCTGAGCAGAGCAAAACCCGCAGGTGCGGTAGACGAGCAGAGCAGAGCAAAACCCGCAGGAGCGGTAGACGAGCAGAGCAGAGCAAAACCCGCAGGTACAGTCGACGAGCAGAGCAAAACCCGCAGGTGCGGTAGACGAGCAGAGCAGAGCAAAACCCGCAGGTGCGGTAGACGAGCAGAGCAGAGCAAAACCCGCAGGTGCGGTAGACGAGCAGAGCAGAGCAAAACCCCTCAGGTGCGGTAGACGAGCGGAGCAGAGCAAAACCCGCAGGTGCGGTAGGTAGACGAGCAGAGCAGAGCAAAACCCACAGGTGCAGTAGACGAGCAGAGCAGAACAAAACACGCAGGTGCGGTAGACAAGCTGATGCACACAAGGTACTTACAATGAAGTAGCGAGTGGACACTAAACTCACAAACAGAAGTACTAAGACAACGAGTTGGAGCTAGGTGCAGGTTCAGACACTACAGGAAAAGGAAAGATATGAACATAGAGACAAACAAGTAACAGGCTAGGACACTGTTCAGACAGGAACTGAACCAGGAACAAGATACAGGAATGAGCCTGGGAACTCAGCCCCCAGGGTGGTGGAAACAGACTAGAAGTCACAGATACAGGCAACGGGCCTGGGTATACAGCCCCCAGGGTGGCGGAAACAGACTAGAAGTCATAGATACAGGCAACGGGCCTGGGTATACAGCCCCCAGGGTGGCGGAACAGACTAGAAGTCACAGATACAAATAACAGGCCTGGGTACTCAGCCCTCTGGGTGGCAGAAACAGACAAGATACAGAACAGGACCTGGCAACTCAGTTGCACAGAACACACTGAAAGAAAGTGTTGCTCAGGCACCTCCTACTTGGTGGAGGGGGTTTAAGTATCCAGTGACTCACAACAATAGGCTGGTGACGCATTAGGAGTAAGCACACAGTAACTATAAGAATAAGGCATTAACCGCGCCGCCGCCCTAAGCAATCAGACAAGAGACATGCACACAGCAGGTACTGGAACAAAGTGTGCAGCCTGGACTGATAGGTAAGATGGCGGTCTTGCATGGTGGGAGGTGGTAAGCCATGCCAGCACACCGCCAGGGATGTTACTGTAGCGCCCCGAGGGTTCGGCCGCTACAGGGGTATTGCACCTCTGCCAGAGGTGTGATATTCCACTCCCGGGTAAGGATGGAGTATGGACCAGGGCTCAGGTAGCTGCATGCAGCACACACACCCCATTTCCGGGGGACAGCTCAACGGTGCTCCCATTTAGATAATAATGCAGGCACGACAGACCATGTCCCTGGCTGGAGTGGGGAGGGGGGGGGAAAACCCGGTGCTGTAGGAGCAGGAGGGGACGATTCCTGAGCGTAGGTAGGAGCTCATTGGTTGCTGGTCACCTGGGCTCATGTTCTAGAGGGAAGTATAAAAGGGAGGAGCCATCTTAGATCTAGGTTCAGTTCAGTCTGTGAGGAGAAGTTGAGAGGAGAGCTGACAGGGAGCAGCAGCTCAGGCTGAGTGCTGCTCCAGAGGCAGGCCTAGAGAAGAGGCCAGGGCCTGAGAAGAGAAGGAACAGAGGAGAAGAGAAGGAACAGGAGAAGAAGGAAAGGAGGGGGAGAGATAGAGAAACAGAAGGGCTCAGGAACAAGAAGGTGGAAGGGACCCTTAGAACCCATGAGAATACCGGGTGAAGGGTCAGGCAGATTAAGGGTACCGGATCCCAAGTTGGTGGAGGAGAAACTACCCTTAGCCAAAGACCGGAGGTCGTGATCATTTATTGGTGCGACACCTCATCAAACCTGATAGGAAGGCACCATACAGGACAGCGGGGAACGGGGCCCACGTTTACCCGCGCAGGTCCGCGGCATCTGGACAAAAGTTGGTCACTGGTGAGGCAGGCCAGAGAAAGGATTGAAGAAGGGCCTGTGCCATGCTCCTGAACTGCCTGGGGGTTGACCGAGCCCCTCGCCTGGTGGACGCAGCACGACTTGGGCGGTCATTGCCTGTACAGAAGTGACCCGGAGCATATGAACTGTGAGTAAAAGACATTGGACTGCAGTACATTGTCTGTGTATTCCTTGCTCATCCAGCACTAACGGTACTGGGACTCTCTTCATCATCACCCCCACCATCCACTGCACTGCCCTGGGGTTACACTCTTCCCTTGGGGAGTTATACAATCTCAGCTGCACACACCATCAGCCTCAGGGGATTGCACTGCAGCGGCGTCCATAATAACCGCAATCCACGGGTGGCTTAGTCGGACATCACTTAGGACTGCTAAAGGACTACCACTGGTCTGACCACCCTGAGCCACGGATCGGGTTGCCACTACTACCCCCATCGTCTCCCTATCGCCCGGTTCCGAGTGCCCCACGGCCCAGGGGGCGAGTCATTACACCCTCTTCCCATTGAAAAAAATAAAGTTGGATCCAAAAAGGCCAACTTCAAAATGGCTGCCATGGTCACCACCCATCTGGAAAAGTTTTCCCCCTCCCATATACTAATGTGCCACAAACAGGAAGTTGATATCACCAACCATTCCCATTTAATTTTGGTGTATCCATATAAATGGCCCACACTGTATATAAAAATCAAATAGGATATGTCTAGGGACATATTAGAAATCGATAATACGAGAACATGAAACGGCAATTAATATAACTTCCATAAGACAATATGCAATAAAGAAATGGTAGCAATGCATTTTCACTGAAATACATATGATTACAAATATCAGTAGAAACAAGGGAAGGAAAAAGAAAGGAACCTTGAAATGTTCAGGACTTACTGGATAGTTGCTTCAATTCAGTTAAGGGTATAGACCAGGTGCTGAGTAGACCAATATAGTACTAGATGAAAATAAGGGTGACATAAGAATTTGCATTCCTAAAATGGTACCTAGACCCTGCATAGAACTACTGCAAAACTGTACCTTTAATATTAAAAAGGGGTTTTAAATGATGGACATAACTTCTTATGGAGGGGTGCCTTCAGGATGGGCGTAATGGTGACTCATACCGTGTGGTGAGTAACAGGACGTGACCCTTCTTATAGTGCAGTGAGGCCAAGTGCCTCCAGGAAAGTCCCGGCGTGCTCGCTAATCAGGGGCTTCTGCTCATGTGCAGTGATGTGTGGAACGCAAGCAATGCGGAATGAACCGCATATGATTTCTGGACGTGTGCACTAGAGATTTCCGGTCTGTAGCTGGAACGCATAAGTGGAACGCAAACAATAGTAGCGCTCCTATATGGCAGGAAAAGGTGTGCAAATAACTAGCTCCCAACGTACTTGGTGCAAGAAACAGGACTCCATAAAAGAGAAAAAGGGAAAGGGGGAAAAGAAAGTGATATACAGACGAGTCTTATAACCCCAAGCTATAATATGTATTGTTAGAGATCTCGGACACCTCTTTTAAAGGTACTAGAAGTTATCCCACTTCTATGCCTGCTTGAAAAACCGCTTTCAGCGATGATGGGTGACATGGTGGCACAGGAGGAAGAACAGGGACCATTCGCACCATTATCAGGCTAGTCATCCACACATGGCTCGGGTTCCTGTGACTACAGTGGCCAGGTACACAACTGTCCAGCCAGCGGACAGTTTTGGAGGATAAGGAAAAGGAGGGACCATGTTAACAGCAGGGTGGCACTCAAGGGCATCACTGGTGCGATACAGAGGACCCAGACGATACACCTTCCACCGAGGACAGTTGCCTCTGGATAGCCTGGCACATACGAGACAATGCCTGCTGCTGTGCCTGCGCAACGACTGCCGAGTTGCCCGGCTTGTTACCAGTGCAGATTACTGAGTGAACACTCTGCTGGATCCCTGCTACAAGGACCATGTACCGTCCTTACTTCCATCACTGGAGTAGGATCGGAAAATGCGGGAATACAAGCGCACGCTGGTACACGGACTACTGAAGACGTTCCCACCTGACAGCGGGAGCTCAGTGGAAGAACAAGGCTGAGTAGGAGGAAAAAGCAGCTGAGGCACTGGCACTACCTCGCAAGGGAGGGTAAGCCTAACCAAAATGTGGAAAACCTTCCTCAGAATACCACAACATCCGGCACCATCATCTGATATGGTCTTTATTAGCAGGAGGCAGCATTGCAACAACATGGTGGAAGAGTATGTGTCCACACATCTCCATGTACTGAGTGATGGGTCTGCCCCATTTAACTTCTGGGTCTCCAAATTGGACATATGGCCTGAGCTTGCACTTTACACCTTGGAGGAGCTGGCCTGCCCTGTGGCAAGTGTACTGTCAGGACGTGTGTTTAGCACGGCAAGGGGATGTGATCACAGACAGGCGCATCCACCTGTCCACAGCCAACGTGGGCAAGCTCACATTCATAAAAATGAACCAGGCGTGGATCCCACAGGACTTGTCCGTACCTTTGGCTGACTAGAGAAGTAGACCAGCTGCACCCAGCTATTGTTATACTCCACTGCAGTTTGTTCATTATATTTGCCATTCCCAATGTTTTGGGGCCATAAAAAAACAAAAATCAGTATTGGCTACTGTTAAAATAATGGTTCAGTACCAACATTGCCTTTAAGAAATCTATGTACTCTGAGTTTTTGCTCTATTCAGCTCATCTTGTTTTTCTCAAAATCACAAGATTGACCTGTATACAGCATATACTGTATATACTGTATATGACCTGTATAATTGTTCTTCAATTTCTGTGTGTCAAAGATAGCATATTACCTACATAATCCTTCTCATTTTACAAAGTCCTACCCTCTTTTACTAAGGGTATATAATCTGATGACATCTAATAATAAACAGGATGATTCTCTTGAGACAGTCTAGTGAGTGTCTTATTTGAAAGCGCCGATACAAGGGATCTCTTAGAGAATTTATTTTCTGCCTGAGAGAAGTCAGATCCCCACCAGTCTTCAACAGCTACGTCCTCCGCCTCTTCCACCTACACTGTCACCTCCTCCTCCACTTGGACCTCCGCCTCCTGGTTCAAGATTATTATTATTATTTTTTTAATTCTGTTATTTTTAGTCATTTTCCTATTCACATTTGTTTGCAGATCAATTATCCTGCTCTTACCCCCATTTTGCTTTCTTTTTCAGCTCCCTAACCTTTACTACATCCATTGCATTACAACACCAAAGTTCGGGTCCCCATTGGTTTCTATGGGGTTCGGGTTAGAGGTCAAGTTCAGGTCAAGTTCTGGTGCCCAAACCAAACTGTGGATTACAGCTTGACCGAACCCGACGAATTTGAACATGCACAGTACCGCTTTTCCATAATAGCGAGATTATTATATTTAATTAAGGGAAAGTTAGCAAACCTATATCAGTTAATTTTTCAAGAGTATCAGAAAAAAAAAGGCAAAAGACGAAAATCTCTGCTGGTTTATTTCCCCCTAATTGCTCCACCTTTCCTTTACACACATTTAAATATATCTTCAGAGTATCACAATGAAAAGTAGATTTGAACAATGGCTACCCTCAGAAATCATTTAAATGACTACTTCGGAGGTATAAATTAAACAATTCAGTCAGATTCAGTGAAAAACAAAAATGACTGGAATATTTCAGCAGTATCTTTCATGAGTTTATGAGTATCAACCAGATGCTAAGTGTAATCCCTTCTACTTTCTCAAAGAATCAACAAACATCTCTGATTCTGTTGTGCTGTATTCCAAGTGTAAATCTGGTCTCCGCATCAAAACCTCACCGTGAGCATATAACTAAATGTCTCACGGTCAGTCTGGGTATTATAGTCCATATGCAAACTGTGAAATAAGTCCATGTGAACTCAGCTTACTATTATTTTGCATGCAATGACTAGTGTTGAGCCACCCCCGTAGTGTTCGAGTTCGGTTCGGTTCGTCGAACACCCGTGTGTTCGCCGAACTGTTCGTCGAACTGTTCGTTGAACACCTTCGAACACCGTTAAAACCAATGGCAGGCAAACAAAAACACATAGAAACACATAGAAAACACCTTCAAAGGTGTCCAAAAGCTGACAAACTGCTCAGAAGACACAACTAACACATGGAAAAGTGACAAGTACATATAGTCATGCGAAAAGAAAAGAGGTGGAGGAGTAAAAGGAGGGGGAGACACAGATATAGGCATGTCATGCCCTTCTAAAATCCAAAAAGTGAGAAGCCGACACGGCCAGTCCGCTCCTGCCCGTGCCACCTCCGTGTCGCCGGGTTTGTGCCAGAGCCGCGGTGAACCCTGACGGCCAGCCACCCTCTCCCAATACTGGTGCCTGTCCGCTGGTGGGTCGAGAGAGCCCCCCTGTGGTGGAGGCAGCTCTAAGCTTTTTAATTTAAATTGTCCCTCTAATTTGAATGAATACACTTTAAATCCATTTACAAGGATCTATTGGAGGGCAAGTCTCATGCCAGCAGCCGCGTAATTCCAGCTCCAGTAGCGTCCACTAAAGCTGCTGCAGTTAAAAAGCTTTTATAAGGATCGAGCTCGGCTGTCCACCGCAAGGCATCCTAGTGCCAGTCCCAGCCCCTATGCCTTGGGGTGCCTCCTGATGCTCTTCACTGAGTATCCCGTGGTCCCGAAGCATTTCCTTTGAAAAAATTAAGTGTCCAAACTACAGGTGGTGTAGCTTGCTTAACAGCCGGGATAATCCGCTGACTAGCAGACACTGCTACTAGGCACAAAGTATTTCCTGGGCTAGATGCAGTTAAAAATTTGTAAGTAGATACTCTCGTTGGATGCTGAGAAAGCATTCCATAGAGTCTCCTGGCACGCCATATATGATTCTCTTAAAAAGCTTGGGGTAGGGGTCTAGGGGACCCTTTTATAGCCAAAATCACGGCCCTGTATCACAATACGTCACCTAGGCTGAAGATAAATGGCACTGTAGCACCGAGGGCTCGGTTGCTACAGACGTATTGTACCTCACCCAGAGGTGTGATATCTCACTCTCAGATAAGGATGGAGTGTGGATCAGGACCCGACACCTGCATGCATTACACCACATTGCCGTGGGGCAGGGCAACCAATATGCCCCTGAGATGGGCACGACAGTCCCTGTCCCTGGCTGGAGTGGGGGGAGGGAACACTGAGGAAGGGGAACCCTGCAGTGCAGGAGCAGGGAGGAAGCAGTTCCTGGGTGCATTGAGAAGGGAGTATAAAAGGTGGGCACCATCTTAGTTCAGTGCAGAGAAGTCTGAGCAGAAGTGGCAGGGAGCAGGGGCTCTGCATGAGCTCTGCTCCGGAGGCGGGCCTAGTAACAGAGGCCCAGGCCTGCAAGAGGGAGAAGGAAGGAAGAGGAGCGGAGAAGGCTCCAGGAACGAGGAATGAAGGGATCCCAGGGGTGCGGACGGGCGAGTCGCCACCGCACGCCCGAATCCACCTGCGTGGAGGGGTCAGGCCAAAGGGGGAGACCGGTCCCTGAACTAGTGGAGGCAGGAAACGACCCTCAGCTACAAACCGGAGGCTCTGACATTTTATGTGGCGCAGCCCCTTGCTCCACCCGCTAGGAAGGCACCACATAGGGTCAGGGAAACTGGCGCCAAGTTTACCAAGAGGAGGCCCGAGGCAGCCGGACAGAAGTGTTGGTAAGAAAGGCCAGACAAAGGACACACAAAGGGGGTCCTGTGAAGCGCTCCAAAGTTATCTGGGAGTTGTCTGAGCCCCTCACCTGGTGAGCACAGTACGACGTGGGCAGCCGTTACCTGCAGACGTGGTCTGGATAATAAGAACTGTGAGTAAAGGCCCTGAACTGCATCACTGACTCCGTGTCGTTACTGCTGCTGCCCTGTGTTAGAACCTTGCTCTTAGGTCTTTTTTTTCCTTTGCTGGTCACATGACCTTGTTGGCCTATTTAATCCTGCTCCGCCCTCCTGGCTTTGCTGGACTTCATTGTATATCTACTTTCTAGCTAGCCTGTGCTCTGTATCTAACTCTGTTAGTTTGCTTGGTCTATGGACCTCTATGTTCTTTCTATTTTGTTTGTTCGTCTGTCTGCTACTATTTCTGTTAGGAAGTGTCCCATATTCCTCCCAGTCCTTAGTACTTGTAAGGATTCCCTCCCCACATCTATAGGTCTCCGTACAGACTAGATTAGGACTTTAGCAGGTCTGATCGCAGGATCAGGTCCCCTGTTACATCATAGGGTTTAAGCTGAGTTTTATCGTAGGGACAGATCTCCTCTCTTTCCTTAGCTTTGGTAGCAGAACATAACAGTAAGTCCAGCCTGCAAATTCTCTAAGGAAAGATTTTTCTGTTCCATCATGGTGTCGGTTCAGGATTTGGCTAAACACCTGCAGGGACTCTCTCTGGAAGTGGCCGAGCTCCGTCAGCACGTGAGTAACTGTCCTGGAGCATATTTCTTGGAGCCTAAGGTATGTTTGCCGGATTTATTTTTTGGTGAACATCGAGAATTTTTTTCATTTAAAAATGCTTGCTTATTGTATTTTCGTTTGAGACCCAAGTCCTCTGGGGATGAATCCCAGCGCGTAGGGTTCATAATGTCACTTTTGCGCAAAGAGCCTCAGGAGTGGGCCTTTTCTTTGCAACCTAGTGATACATGATTCAGATGAGTGGATAGTTTTTTTTCTGCTTTAGGACTATTATATGATGATCCTGACCGTGTGGCATCAGCTGAGACTGAGTTGAGACGTTTAAAACAAGGGTCAGGTAATGTGGAAAAATATTGTACTCATTTTCGTCGTTGGTCCACTCAAACAGGGTGGAACGATTCTGCTCTGAAAAGTCTATTTCTTGCTGGGCTCAGTGAAAGGGTTAAAGACCTGCTAATTGCTTATCCTAAACCTGAAGATTTGCAACAGGCTATGCAATTAGCTATACGGGTGGATAGGAGACTGCGTGCAAGGGTTAATGAGAGCAAATCCTCTGCTATGTCAGTTTCTGGTTATGATAATGTGTGTACTAACAGTGGTGAACCGATGGAGATTGGATCGGTGGCACCTCGCTCTCAAGAAAAAGACCGTCGTTTTTCGGAAGGCTTGTGTTTCTATTGCGGAAAATCTGGTCATTTGATTAAAGGCTGTGAGCTTCGTATGAAGAAAGAAAAAAAAAATGGTCAGTCACGCCCGTATTGCCTGTTTAAATTCCAAGGGTATATTTTTAGCTGCTTCCACGATTGCTCAGGAAAAATTAATGGAATTTCGGGTGTTTGTTGATTGCGGGTCTACACTAAATGTAATTGATGGGGGATTCGTGGAAAAACTCAATTTAAAACCTGAACCTTTATCATCCCCCATTGCTGTGGTTTCTGTGGATGGCTCCCCTTTGAAGAATATTACTCTCAAGGTCAGTGAATTTCCTCTCACTATTAATGGTGTTCACCATGAGAAATTGGATTTGGTGGTGTTGAATAACTTGCCTTCTCCAGTAATATTGGGTTTGCCCTGGTTAAAATTTCACAATCCTGTACTGGATTGGTCTACCAGTGAAATTAAATCCTGGAGCCATAAATGTTATGACAAGTGTTGTAACGGGCGTATTGCAGCTTTGGATAGGGGAGAATTGCCTGTTCCTATTCAGGATTTTTGGAGAGTTTTTTCTGAGAAGGAATCGCAGGTTTTGCCTCCCCATAGAGACTATGATTGTTCTATTGTCCCTGGAGCGACTCTTCCTAAAAGTCGTTTATTTAACCTTACTATTCCTGAGAGGAAGGCTTTGGAGGAATACATACAGACAAGTTTGGCCGCCGGTCACATTAGGCCCTCTAAGTCTCCTGTGGCGGTTGGATTTTTTTTTGTAAAAAAAAAGGATGGCGGTTTACGTCCTTGTCTGGATTTTCGTGAGATTAACAAAATTACGGTACGCAATCCTTACCCACTGCCATTGATTCTTGATCTGTTTAACCAGTTATTGGGGGCCAAGTGGTTCTCTAAAATTGACCTTAAGGGGGCATACAATCTGTTGCGCATGAAGGAGGGTGATGAATGGAAGACTGCTTTTAACACTCCTGTGGGTCATTTTGAGAATCTGGTTATGCCTTTTGGTCTTACTAATGCTCCTGCATTTTTTCAGAATCTGATTAATGACATCCTTAGACCTTTGATCGGTAAAAATGTGGTTGTGTATTTGGATGACATTTTGATTTATTCGCCAGATCTGGAGTCTCATTGGCGGAGCGTGCGTGAGGTATTACAGTTATTAATGGACAATTCGCTTTTTGCTAAGCTGGAGAAATGTGAGTTCGCTGTACAGAGAATTAGTTTTTTGGGCTACATTATCTCCAGCAAAGGTTTTGAGATGGATCCGGTTAAGGTTCAGGCTGTGCAGGAATGGCCTAGGCCTATTGGTTTGAAATCGATACAGAGGTTTTTGGGTTTCGCCAATTACTATAGAAAATTCATAAAAAAATTTTCTAGTATTGTCAAACCTCTGACTGATCTCACCAGGAAAGGTGCTGATGCGGTTCAGTGGTCTTCTGAGGCCATTGAAGCTTTTGTGTATCTCAAGGAGAGGTTCACCTCTGCTCCCATCCTTATGCAGCCTGATGTTACTAGGCCGTTTTTGGTTGAGGTTGATGCTTCCTCTGTGGGGGTTGGCGCAGTATTGTCTCAGGATAACGGGGATGGATTACATCCCTGTGCCTTTTTTTCAAAAATTTTTTCGGAGACTGAACTGAATTACGATATTGGTAATCGGGAATTATTGGCTATTAAACTCGCATTTGAACACTGGCGCCACTTCTTGGAAGGTGCGGAATTTCCCGTTCAGGTTCTTACGGATCATAAAAATCTGATATATCTTGATGCTGCCAAGCGCCTGAATGCCCGTCAGGCTAGGTGGGCACTGTTTTTCTCGCGGTTTAATTTCTCCGTTACTTACATCCCTGGTACTAAGAATGTTAAGGCGGATGCCTTGTCTCGCAGTTTTTCTCCCATAGTCGGTACTGAGAAAGAGGAGAACATTTTACAAGAAGGTGTTGTGATAGCTGCTTTGGACTCCGTTTTGGAAAATGAGATTCTTAAAGCACAGGAGAATGCCCCTTCTAACACTCCTCATGGGAGGTTGTTTGTGCCTGGGACCTTTAGGAGAGATTTGTTTGTTGAGTGTCACGAATCTCGGTTGGCAGGTCATCCCGGAATCTCTGAGACCAAGAGACTGGTGGGTCGCAGTTTTTGGTGGCCTGGA
The DNA here is from genome assembly GCF_046119375.1 of Phyllobates terribilis. NCBI lineage: Eukaryota > Metazoa > Chordata > Amphibia > Anura > Dendrobatidae > Phyllobates > Phyllobates terribilis. Next base: position 10,983,953 of record NW_027362782.1, read on the forward strand.
TGGCAGAAGGAAGTCATTAAGTGGGTGCGTCAATGTACTATATGTGCTAGATCTAAGTCCTCACATACTCCTGCTGCGGGGTTGCTTTGTCCTTTGGAGGTTCCCAGTGCTCCTTGGACACATTTGGCTATGGACTTTATAACTGACCTTCCCCCCTCTGAGGGTTTTACTGTCATCTGGGTGGTCGTGGACCGTTTTAGCAAGATGTGTCACTTGGTTTCTTTCGTCAAACTGCCCTGCGCTAAAACTCTCGCTAAGGCCTTTGTCAAGGAAATTGTCAGACTTCATGGCGTTCCTACTGACATTGTTTCTGATAGGGGTCCTCAGTTCGTGGCTCGTTTTTGGCGTGCCTTTTGTGATAGGTTGGGAATTCATTTGTCGTTCTCGTCCGGATATCATCCTGAATCTAATGGCCAGACAGAAAGGAAAAACCAGGATGTTGAGCAGTTCTTGCGTTGTTTTGTGGCAGACAATCAAGAGGGGTGGTCTGAGTTTCTGCCACTTGCTGAATTTGCTCTGAACAATCATACATCTTCTTCTGCTGGTTGTTCGCCTTTTTTTTGTTGTTCTGGGAGACATCCGTCGTTTGGGTCGTTCTCCAAGTTGGGATCTGCCGTGCCTGAGGAGGAGAATTTTTCCGGTGATTTGGAGAGAGTTTGGACGGATGTGCGTGGTAATCTTCAGGAGACCAACAGAAAATCTAAAGACTACTTTGATAGGAAACGACAGGAGGTTTTGTTCGCTGTTGGTGACATGGTTTGGTTGTCCTCTAGGAATCTGCGGTTGAGGATTCCTTCAAAGAAATTGGGTCCCAAGTTTGTAGGGCCCTTTAAGGTGCTTCAGGTTGTCAACCAATCTGCTGTTAGGTTGGAGGTTCCTACCTCCTGGAGAATTAATCCGGTATTTCATGTCTCTCTGTTGAAAAAAGCTGTTGTATCGGATTGTGACGCCTCTGCCTCTGTTCCTCCGGTGGTGGAGGACAGGGAATATGAAATTTCTCGCATCCTTAACTCTAGACGGTATAGAGGTAGTTTGCAGTATCTTGTGGCCTGGAAAGGTTTCGGACCCGAGGATAACTCTTGGGTGAGGTCGGATGATGTTTCCGCGTCCGGACTTATCAGAGCGTTTCACAGGAGATTTCCTGATAAGCCTGGTCCTAGGGGATCCGGAGGATCCTCTTAGAAGGGGAGGTACTGTTAGAACCTTGCTCTTAGGTCTTTTTTTTCCTTTGCTGGTCACATGACCTTGTTGGCCTATTTAATCCTGCTCCGCCCTTCTGGCTTTGCTGGACTTCATTGTATATCTACTTTCTAGCTAGCCTGTGCTCTGTATCTAACTCTGTTAGTTTGCTTGGTCTACGGACCTCTATGTTCTTTCTATTTTGTTTGTTCGTCTGTCTGCTACTATTTCTGTTAGGAGGTGTCCCATATTCCTCCCAGTCCTTAGTACTTGTAGGGATTCCCTCCCCACATCTATAGGTCTCCGTACAGACTAGATTAGGACTTTAGCAGGTCTGATCGCAGGATCAGGTCCCCTGTTACATCGTAGGGTTTAAGCTGAGTTCTATCGTAGGGACAGATCTCCTCTCTTTCCTTAGCTTTGGTAGCAGAACATAACACCCTGCACCATCACCCCCATCCTCCGCATACACTGCCCTGAGGCTATACTCCTCCCTTGGGGAGTTATGCTACGCTCTGCTGCACCCACAACACCAGCCTTAGCGGTCTGCCCTGAAGCGGCGGTTCACTCTGACCGCAATCCACGGGTGGCGTAGTCGGACATTTAAACATCAAAACCACATAAATAGTTCCGCCACTGGTTTGACCGCCCTGAGCCACGGAACCGGATCGCCGCCACGAAGACTACAACCACCAGCATCCACCAAAAAGGGTCCGGCTCCAGGTGTCCCAAGGCCCAGGGGGTGCGTCAGAACATTTTCATCACCTTTCACAATCACCAATGGGACAAGGCAGGGATGTCCTCTGTCCCCTCTCTTATACATCCTAGTGACGGAGCACCTGCTCTCATCAATTCGCCATAACCCCAATATTAGGTGGATTGAGGTGGGAGGCACCGAGTACAAGTGCTCTCTATTTGCTGATGATGTCCTAGTATATATCACTCAATCACATATATCCATCCCTGCTGTTATGGCTGAAATAGATCACTTTGTTACATGGTAAAATTTTAAAATCAATGCAGCGAAGTCTGAGGCCCTCGATGTCTCCCTCCCTAAATCCATATAGGATTCCATCCAGTCCAACTTTCCCTTTGCCTGGCCCTCACAGGGTATCAAATACTTAGGAATTCCTATTCATAGAGACCTCTCCCATCTATGTTATCTTAATTTTGGGCCCTTTATTGAACAATTCCATACAGACCACGGTTGGCAAGTTAGAACTGTAAGATTCACTACGTGAACCACTGGTGTTTTGTGGAAAAGCACATGTACACCGCGTTCCAAATTATTATGAAAAAGTGTTTAGGAGTGATAAGGGAAGAATTTGTTTGTTTGTCAGTTAAACTCATTGATGGTGATGTGTGTCAGGGCTCTTTATATCACTGTAAGCAATTGCAGACACCTGTGCTAATTAGTTTGGCAGGTGTGTCCAATGAAAGGCAAGACTACTTAAGAAGGCTCTCTCACATTATTAAGCAGCCTACATTTTCTGCCAAAATGGGAAAGAAAAAGGATGTGTCGGCTGCTGAGAAGCAACAAATTGTGGAGTGTTTAGGTCAAGGCATGACTACAATCAACATTGTGCGATGATCAGGATGAAGTGTCTTGGCAATCAAGAAGTATGTAGCTGATTCACAGTACACACGTGTGCGTGCTGATAAGGGCAAATTGAGGACTCTTTCCTACAGGCAATTACGTCAGGTTGAAAGAGCAGCGGCAAAAAAGCCTTGTCATAGCAGCAGACAAGTTTTTGAAGCTGCTTGTGCCTCCAACGTCCCCCGAACAACAAGATGCAGGGTCCTTCAGAGGTTTGCAGCTGTGCATACGCCATCCTGTCGACCTCCTCTATCCACTTTACACAAGCAGAAACGGCTCCAGTGGGCCAAACATTACATGAAGACTGATTTCAAAACTGTTTTGTTCACGGATGAGTGCCGTGCAGCGCTCGATGGTCCAGATGAATGGAGTGGAGGATGGCTGGTTGATGGACACCCCACGCAAACACGGCTACAGCGCCAACAAGGAGGAGGTGGAGTAATGTTTTGGGCTGGAATCATGGGGAGAGAGATTGTCGGCCCCTTTAGAATCCCTGAAGGCGCTAAAGATGAACTCCATAATGTATGTGGATTTTCTCAAACAGCACTTCCTGCCATGGTTCAAGAAGAAGAACCGTGTATTTCACAGCAAGATCATTTTTCTGCATGATAATGCACCATCTCATGCTGCACATAAAACATCTGCATCTCTGGCTGATATGGGCATAAAAGGGGACAAACTTATGGTGTGACCCCCATGCTCCCCTGACCTCTACCCCATTCAGAACCTTTGGAGCATCATTAAAAGGAGTGTCTATGATGGCGGGAGGCAGTTCACATCTAAGCAACAGCTCTGGGAGGGTATTCTGTCCTCATGCAAAACAATTGAAGCAGAAACCATCCAAAACCTGACAAATTCAATGGACGAGAGAGTTCAGAAGCTCCTTTCGAACAAGGGGTCCTATGTGAAAATGTAACATCACCTAGAATAAAGTTTTGAGTTGAAAACTGTTTGATTTCAGTTTCTAACAACCTGCTAATGCTTATAATTTCAAAAATGACCATTTTTTTGGTCTTTATTAAAATGAAAAGGTTGATCGAAAAGTTTGGGGGATCTAAGAGTGTGGCAACCCAGTAGTCATGATTACTTCGAATTCTGACAATATGAGGGTCATGCTGCAGGTAGTGCAGCAAGAAGGCACTTATGTGCCTTGCGCATCTCGGAGCCCCAAAATTATTTTCCGGGCTAGATGCAGCTAAAAATTATTTTTAATTTTAAATCTGGTGAAGCTTTAGTATAGATGGCCTAATAGGATCAGTGCTGCACACTGCTACAAAGCCCAAATTATTTTCCAGTCAAGATACAGATAAACATGATTAGTAATTTGAAAGCTTAAAACGGTTGGTAGGGTGATTTTAACCAATCATCAAGCTTTTACTCTCCCCAGGATGACACAGGGGTAGAAAAGTCGTTTCGGATCCATGATTTGTTCATCTTTATGAACGTGAGTCTGTCTACATTATCAGTGGAGAGCCGCGTGCGCTTATCTGTCAGCACACCACCAGCAGCGCTGAACACACGTTCAGACAGAACGCTGGCTGCGGGGCATGACAAGATCTCCAAGGCGTAAGTGGCTAGCTCCAGCCATTTATCCAGATTGGAAGCCCAAAAAGAGCAAGGGTCCAGTGACACAGTCGTGGCTTCAATGTTTACTTGGAGATACTCCTGTACCATCGTCTCTAGGCGTTGACTATGTGTCAGACTTCTTGTCTCCTGTGGCCTTGCAAAGGATGGGCTAAAAAAGTGGTGAAATGATTCCGCAAAATTGATGTTACCAGCAGATACTGTGGTTCTGTTACGGTTTGAGTGATGAACACTTGACGGTCCCACGGTTGGCAAGTTGGAACTGTGAGATTCACTACGTGCACCACTGGTATTTTGTGGAAAAGCACATGTAAGATTCTGCAACAGTCTCTGCTGATACTCCTGCATGCGTGCATCCCTTTCTATGGCAGGAATAATTTCTGCAAATTTACTTTTGTACCGGGGATCTAACAGTGTGGCAACCCAGTAGTCAGGATTATTTCTAATTCTCACAATTCGAGGGTCATGTTGCAGGTAGTGCAGCAAGAAGGCACTCATGTGTGTTGCGCATCCAGGAGCACCAAGTCCCTGTTGTGTTGGTGGCGAGGTAACAATCATGCTTCCTTCCTCTGTCCTCTCCCCCCAACCTCGCACAACAGAAATGTGATCAAGGTCTCCCTCATCTGATGAGTCTTCCATCAGTTCGTCCTCCACTTCTTCCTGGGCTCCTGCACCTTCCTCACTAGTTTGGCTGCTACCATGCGCCCTGGTAAAACCATCTCCCCCACCCTCACATGCCTGCCGCCTTGGTGCTGCCGACCGTCTGGACCTTGCAGATGTTAGCCCTTCCGCATACAACTCCTCCTCCTCTACTTCCTCCACCTCCTCTTGTGCCACCACCTGACTCCGAATTCTGTTTAACATGTGCTCCAGCATGTAAATCACCGGAATAGTCATGCTGATAATGGCATCGTCAGCACTAAACATCTTCGTCGCCATTTCAAAACTGTGCAGAAGGGTGCATAGGTCCCTGATCTGAGACCACTCCTCCAGCGTGATTTGCCCCACCTCTGAATCTCGTTGGCCCAGGCTATACGTCAGAACGTATTGCACCAGGGCTTGTCGGTGCTGCCACAGTTGCTGCAACATGTGCAGAGTTGAATTCCACCGGGTAGGCACATCGCATTTTAGCCGGTGAAGTGGCAGGCCCAACGACTTCTGTAGAGATGTAAGTCGCTGAGCTGCGGGATGCGAACGGCGGAAGTGAGCACACAGCGACCGTGCCCTCTGCAGAAGGCCATCTAGTCTGGGATAGTGGGCTAAAAATTGCTGGACAACCAGGTTCAACACGTGAGCCATACAAGGCACGTGTGTGACATTGCCCCGGCGAAGGGCCGCACCCAGGTTTGCAGCATTGTCGCACACGGCCTTCCCTGGTTTCAGGTCCAGTGGAGACAACCATTCATGAAATTGGTTCTCCAGAGCTGACCACAACTCCTCAGCTGTGTGACTCACATTTCCCAGACATTTCAATGTAAAAACCGCCTGATGAAGTTGAGCCCTACTGCCAGCATAGTAAGGAGGTGTGCAGGATCCCTTCTGCGCAGTTAGAAAGCTTGTGGCATGACCAGACAGGCTTTGGGTGCAGGTGGAAGACCGAGAGGAGGTTGAGGAGGCAGAAGCAGTGGAGGAACTTTGACATAAAGAGGATTGACGCACAACTCGTGGGGACGGCAAGACTTGGACAGCAGCCCCTTGTCCTGCTGTCACCATAGTTACCCAGTGCCCAGTCAGCGACATGTAACGCCCCTGTCCATGCCTACTCGTCCAAGTGTCTGTGGTGAAATGCACCCTGTCACACACAGAGTTTCTCAAAGAAGCGGTGATGTTATGTGCGACATGCTGGTGGAGCGCAGGCACACCTTTCTTTGAGAAGTAGTGCCGACTGGGCATCTGGTACTGGGGCACTGCGACGGACATAAGGTCTCGAAAATCCTCTGTGTCCACCAGGCGGAAAGGCAGCATTTCTGTAGCCAAGAGCTTGCAGATGGTGAAATTCAACCTCTTATCTTTCTCATGGCTAGGAGGAAATGGTCTTTTACTTGTCCACATCTGAGGGACCGAGGGCTGGCTATTGTGCTTAGACGGGGTTGATAAGGGTGTCCCCGGCAAACTGCCGGTCTGTGAGGAAGATGCAGGCGGACATGTTAGGTTGCCTTGATCCAAAGGTGGTGCTATCGATGTCGGACAGCGCTCAACACCAGCTGGTGTTACCACCTCCAAAGAAAATGATGACCTGCCAATCACGCTGGCTGTTGCGGGTAAAGAGGTGGCAGGTCTGCGCCCCAAAACAGGTGTGACTGCTGTCCCCCCAGTCACAGAGGATGAAGAGGCCGCGGATGCACAAGATATGGCAGACGGTGGTTGGCCCGGCCGGCTAGGCCGCATTGTATCACACTGAGCTTCCCACTGCAACTTATGCTTCATGTCCATGTGCCGGTTCATGCATGAAGTACTCAAACTATGTATTTTTTGGCCTCTACTTAGCTTTTGCTGACAAATGTTACAGATAACACGAGTTGGGTCATCTTTATCGATCTGAAAAAATGCCCAGGCTATGCAAGGCTTAGCACCCATGCGACCTGAAGAGCCACCAAGACTTGTGGTGAGAGGCAGAGTTGTGTTTGAGGATGCAGTTGTTGACGTGCTTCCAGTACTACGTCTCTGTCCAGGAAGGCGCAACCTGACCTCGTCGTCACTAGCATCTTCCTCCACCTCCTCTGCTGACCTCATCTCTTGGCTGACTGTGGGTTGACAGTAAGTGGGATCTCCGACCTCATCATCATCACCCTGTGCGTTATCACACCCGTCGTCCTCAGAGCCAACCTGTTCCTGCCCTGACAAAAAACTAAAGTTGTCGCTCCAATCAGGTATTTGAGTCTTATCATCGTTTTCCTCATTGTCTCCACCAACAGGAGTTACAGTTTGGGAATGAGGGTCTACATTATGGTCAGAACCTTCTGCGTCTGGTCCTGGATCCGACTCATAAAGATTCTGGGCATCAGTGCAGATCATTTCCTCGTCTGGATTCACAGAAGCGCTGGAGTCGACCTCTGATTCCCAGGCTATAGTATGAGTAAACAGCTCTGCAGACTCAACCATCTGTTCTACCTCATACTCAGACGGGCAGCTGGAGATTTGGGAGCTGTGAGGAATCAAGTGCGATTTGGGTGACACCTTTGAGGACTGGAGTATTTGTGATGTTGAAGTTGATGTGGAGGAGAGCCCACTTAAAGGAGCACTTGATATCCGTTGAAGCACCTGCTGTTTTTGTGCCTCATCTGGAATTTGTAGCGATTGGCGTGGCCGTAAGAAAGGGATCTTATCACATTGTCCGCTAAAAGAAGTAGACATTTTAGTTTGGCTGGAAGATGGTCTTTCTTCTGCACCTACCCCACGGACACAACCTTTTTTCCCCTTCCCAACATGCCTATTCCCCTTTCCACCAGCAGCAGGCCTTTTTCCACTCATTTTGGTGGTTAACTAATTCACAACTCTGGAGTTGTTTGCACAAAAAAACAATGGATGGTAACCGAGCAGAGCTGAGTGGCCAAACTGTGGTATTAGGCCAAAACTATTGGCTGGGTTAGATGCAGAAAAAAATTATTTTTAATTTGCAACCTGATGGAGGTCAGTATAGATGGACTAATAGACCAAGTCCCACACACCGCTAGAAGCCCAAATATTTTTTCAGAGCTAGATGCAGAAATTTTTTTTATTCAATTTGCAACCTGATGGAGGTCAGTATAGATGGACTAATAGACCAAGTCCCACACACTGCTAGAAGCCCAAATATTTTTTCAGAGCTAGATGCAGAAAAAAATTATTTTTAATTTGCAACCTGATGGAGGTCAGTATAGATGGACTAATAGACCAAGTCCCACACACCGCTAGAAGCCCAAATATTTTTTCAGAGCTAGATGCAGAAAAAAATTATATTCAATTTGCAACCTGCTGGAGGTCAGTATAGAAGGACTAATAGAACAAGTCCCACACACTGCTAGAAGCCCAAATATTTTTTCAGAGCTAAATGAAGAAAAAAATTATTTTTAATTTGCAACCTGATGGAGGTCAGTATAGATGGACTAATAGACCAAGTCCCACACACTGCTAGAAGCCCAAATATTTTTTCAGAGCTAGATGCAGAAAAAAATTATATTCAGTTTGCAACCTGATGGAGGTCAGTATAGATGGACTAATAGACCAAGTCCCACACACCGCTAGAAGCCCAAATATTTTTTCAGAGCTAGATGCAGAAAAAAATTATATTCAATTTGCAACCTGCTGGAGGTCAGTATAGAAGGACTAATAGAACAAGTCCCACACACTGCTAGAAGCCCAAATATTTTTTCAGAGATAAATGAAGAAAAAAATTATTTTTAATTTGCAACCTGATGGAGGTCAGTATAGATGGACTAATAGACCAAGTCCCACACACTGCTAGAAGCCCAAATATTTTTTCAGAGCTAGATGCAGAAAAAAATTATTTTTAATTTGCAACCTGATGGAGGTCAGTATAGATGGACTAATAGACCAAGTCCCACACACCGCTAGAAGCCCAAATATTTTTTCAGAGCTAGATGCAGAAAAAAATTATATTCAATTGGCAACCTGCTGGAGGTCAGTATAGAAGGACTAATAGAACAAGTCCCACACACTGCTAGAAGCCCAAATATTTTTTCAGAGCTAAATGAAGAAAAAAATTATTTTTAATTTGCAACCTGATGGAGGTCAGTATAGATGGACTAATAGACCAAGTCCCACACACTGCTAGAAGCCCAAATATTTTTTCAGAGCTAGATGCAGAAAAAAATTATATTCAGTTTGCAACCTGATGGAGGTCAGTATAGATGGACTAATAGACCAAGTCCCACACACCGCTAGAAGCCCAAATATTTTTTCAGAGCTAGATGCAGAAAAAAATTATATTCAATTTGCAACCTGCTGGAGGTCAGTATAGAAGGACTAATAGAACAAGTCCCACACACTGCTAGAAGCCCAAATATTTTTTCAGAGATAAATGAAGAAAAAAATTATTTTTAATTTGCAACCTGATGGAGGTCAGTATAGATGGACTAATAGACCAAGTCCCACACACTGCTAGAAGCCCAAATATTTTTTCAGAGCTAGATGCAGAAAAAAATTATTTTTAATTTGCAACCTGATGGAGGTCAGTATAGATGGACTAATAGACCAAGTCCCACACACCGCTAGAAGCCCAAATATTTTTTCAGAGCTAGATGCAGAAAAAAATTATATTCAATTGGCAACCTGCTGGAGGTCAGTATAGAAGGACTAATAGAACAAGTCCCACACACTGCTAGAAGCCCAAATATTTTTTCAGAGCTAAATGAAGAAAAAAATTATTTTTAATTTGCAACCTGATGGAGGTCAGTATAGATGGACTAATAGACCAAGTCCCACACACTGCTAGAAGCCCAAATATTTTTTCAGAGCTAGATGCAGAAAAAAATTATATTCAGTTTGCAACCTGATGGAGGTCAGTATAGATGGACTAATAGAATGATGCTATGCCCAAAAGATTTTACTTCACTAGGTGCAGTAAAAAAATTGGTATTCTATACACAGGTGGTATATCTTGCAACACATATAGGCTACTCCACTGACTAACACACTCTGCAATAGGCCAAAAAGGATTAGCTTTGCTAGATTCAGCCAAATGCTGTGAAAAAAACTTGCACAGCACTGGCACAGACCTGCCTGGCAAAAACTGATAGGAACTGATGTAACCTAGTCCTGAAAAGGACTCCAATTACAATTAGTCTTTACTCCCACAATCTATCTATTTAAGAGCACAGACCTGCTTGATAAAAGTCGTAGGAAATGCTGTAACCTAGTCCTTAAAAGGACTGCAATCACAACTATTCCCTACTCCCAAGCTATCTGTATATTTGTGCGAAAATTGGCTTGAAATTAACAAGGTATAGCGCACACAGCAACAGCGGTGCCGTCTAACACGCAGCTGCAGCAGTGAGAAAATGGTGGCGACGGGGAAAATGGCTTGGTCTTATAGGGCAAGGACATGTGACATAAACTGCCAATCACACATGCCCTTGCTTGTGTGAAAAAAAGCACTTCGCTCCGTGTGTGCGCTGCTGATAGGCTGACAGATTGCACCTCCCCACTGCAAATGCGGGAAAGAGAAAAAAAAATGGAGATCTTCATTGTTCCTGCAGAGATCCATCCCCTGCCCCTCCCCCCGCCCCGCTGTACACTCAAACTGCGTATTAACATTAATTTTCATCATTACTGAGAAAAAATCCAGTTATGATTTTGGTGCACGAACAGTTATCGAACATAACCTCGAACAGCCGAATTTTTCTCAAATTGTTTGTGTTCGTCGACCGGCTCGAACACCGCCCAAAACAGCTCGAATTTGAGATTGGCGAACAGTTCGAGTAGAACAACGCTCATCTCTAGCAATGACCTCTACAAGCCAAGATCCTGCTTTGTGGGCCTCCACCATTTTCATCTTCAGAGTACTAGGCAGCTGCTTAGAAGAACCCATTGGGCGAATCGCTCTGGAACTGAAATCGGAACGCTCACTGACATTTCCCCTCTCTGAAAGTCTGATAAACGACGGAAAAATGACTAAGTCCACATAAAAATTGTTATCAACTTTTTTCAATTTTACCCCCGTGGGATATATATTCTACCCACGCACATTTGGAACTCTCCTGGGGTACCCTCACACATATTACTCCCTCATTTAGTGGATATTTTCACAAAAAAGTGAAATTTTTAAAAATTCTGAAAATTGGCTGAAAACGACTAAATATCAAGGACTCATCGGGCAAATTGCTCTGGAACTGAAATCGGAACGCTCACTGACATTTCCCCTATCTGAAAGTCTGATAAATGGCGGAAAAATGACGAAGTCCAAAAAAAAAATTTTTTCAACTTTTTTCAATTTTACCCCCGTGGGATATATATTCTACCCACACACATTTGGAACTCTCCTGGGGTACCCTCACATATATTGTTACCTCATTTAGTGGATATTTTCACAAAAATTGAAATTTTCAAAAATCCAGAAAATTGGCTGAAAACGACTAAATATCAAGGACTCATTGGGCGAATCGCTCTGGAACTGAAATCGGAAGGCTCACTGACATTTCCCCTATCTGAAAGTCTGATAAATGCCGGAAAAATGACTAAGTCCAAAAATAAAATCTTTTCAACTTTTTTCAATTTTACCCCTGTGGGATATATAACCCACACACATTTCGAACTCTCCTGGGGTACCCTCACACATATTATTCCTTTATTTAGTGGATATTTTCACAAAAAAGTGAAATGTTCAAAAATCAAGAAAATTGGCTGAAAACGACTAAATATCAAGGACTAAATGGGTGAATCGCTCTGGAACTCAAATCGGAACGCTCACTGACATTCCCCTATCTGAAAGTCTGATAAACGCCGGAAAAATGACTAAGACCAAAAAAAAAAAATTTTTCCAACTTTTTTCAATTTTACCCCCGTGGGATATATATTCTACCCACACACATTTGGAACTCTCTTGGGGTACCCTCACACATATTATTCCCTCATTTTGTGGATATTTTCACAAAAGAGTGAAATTTTCAAAAATCCAAAAAATTGGCTGAAAATGACTAAATATCAAGGACTCATTGGGCGAATCGCTCTGGAACTGAAATCGGAACGCTCACTGACATTTCCCCTATCTGAAAGTCTGATAAACGCCGGAAAAATGACTAAGTCCAAAAGAAAAAATTTTTCAACTTTTTTCAATTTTAACCCCGTAGGATATATACTCTATCCACACACATTTGGAACTCTCCTGTGGTACCCTCACACATATTATTCCCTCACACATATTATTCCCTCATTTAGTGAATATTTTCACAAAAAAGTGAAATTTTCAAAAATCCAGAAAATTGGCTGAAAACGACTAAATATCAAGGACTCATTGGGCGAATCGCTCTGGAACTGAAATCGGAATGCTCACTGACATTTCCCCTATCCGAAAGTCTGATAAACGCCGGAAAAATGACTAAGTCCAAAAAAATTTTTGTTTCAACTTTTTTCAATTTTACCCCCTTGGGATATATATTCTACCCACACACATTTGGAACTCTCCTGGGGTACCCTCACACATATTATTCCCTCATTTAGTGGATATTTTCACGAAAGAGTGAAATTTTCAAAAATCCAGAAAATTGGCTGAAAATGACTAAATATCAAGGACTCATTGGGCGAATCGCTCTGGAACTGAAATCGGAACGCTCACTGACATTTCCCCTATCTGAAAGTCTGATAAACGCCGGAAAAATGACTAAGTCCAAAAAAATTTTTGTTTCAACTTTTTTAATTTTACCCCCGTGGGATATATATTCTACCCACATACATTTGGAACTCTCCTGGGGTACCCTCACACATATTATTCCCTCATTTAGTGGATATTTTCACAAAAGAGTGAAATTTTCAAAAATCCAGAAAATTGGCTGAAAATGACTAAATATCAAGGACTCATTGGGCGAATCGCTCTGGAACTGAAATCGGAACGCTCACTGACATTTCCCCTATCTGAAAGTCTGATAAACGCCGGAAAAATGACTAAGTCCAAAAGAAAAAATTTTTCAACTTTTTTCAATTTTACCCCCGTAGGATATATATTCTACCCACACACATTTGGAACTGTCCTGTGGTACCCTCACACATATTATTCCCTCATTTTGTGGATATTTTCACAAAAAAGTAAAATTTTCAAAAATCCAGAAAATTGGCTGAAAACGTCTAAATATCAAGGACTCATTGGGCGAATCGCTCTGGAACTTAAATCGGAATGCTCACTGACATTTCCCCTATCCGAAAGTCTGATAAACGTCGGAAAAATGACTAAGTCCAGAAGAAAAAATCTTTAAACTTTTTTCAATTTTAACCCCGTAGGATATATATTCTACCCACACACATTTGGAGCTCTCCAGGGGTACCCTCACACATATTATTCCCTCATTTAGTGGATATTTTCACAAAAAAGTGAAATTTTCAAAAATCCAGAAAATAGGCTGAAAATGACTAAATATCAAGGAATCATTGGGCGAATCGCTCTGGAACTGAAATCGGAACGCTCACTGACATTTCCCAAATCTGAAAGTCTGATAAATGCTGGAAAAATGACTAAGTCCAAAAAAAAAAATGTTTCAACTTTTTTCAGTTTTACCCCCGTGGGATATATATTCTACTCACACACATTTGGAACTCTCCTGGGTTACCCTCACACATATTATTCCCTCATTTAGTGGATATTTTCACAAAAAAGTGAAATTTTCAAAAATCCAGAAAATTGGCTGAAAACGCCTAAATATCAAGGACTCATTGGTCAAATCGCTCTGGAACTGAAATCGGAACGCTCACTGACATTTCCCCTATCTGAAAGTCTGATAAATGCTGGAAAAATGACTAAGTCCCAAAAAAAAAATGTTTCAACTTTTTTCAATTTTACCCCCGTGGGATATATATTCTACTCACACACATTTGGAACTCTCCTGGGTTACCGTCACACATATTATTCCCTCATTTAGTGAATATTTTCACAAAAAAGTGAAATTTTCAAAAATCCAGAAAATTGGCTGAAAACGACTAAATATCAAGGACTCATTGGGCGAATCGCTCTGGAACTGAAATCGGAATGCTCACTGACATTTCCCCTATCCGAAAGTCTGATAAACGCCGGAAAAATGACTAAGTCCAAAAAAATTTTTGTTTCAACTTTTTCAATTTTACCCCCGTGGGATATATATTCTACCCACACACATTTGGAACTCTCCTGGGGTACCCTCACACATATTATTCCCTCATTTAGTGGATATTTTCACAAAAGAGTGAAATTTTCAAAAATCCAGAAAATTGGCTGAAAATGACTAAATATCAAGGACTCATTGGGCGAATCGCTCTGGAACTGAAATCGGAACGCTCACTGACATTTCCCCTATCTGAAAGTCTGATAAACGCCGGAAAAATGACTAAGTCCAAAAGAAAAAATTTTTCAACTTTTTTCAATTTTACCCCCGTAGGATATATATTCTACCCACACACATTTGGAACTCTCCTGGGGTACCCTCACACATATTATTTCCTCATTTAGTGGATATTTTCACAAAAAAGTAAAATTTTCAAAAATCCAGAAAATTGGCTGAAAATGACTAAATATCAAGGACTCAATGGGCGAATCGCTCTGAAACTGAAATCGGAACGCTCACTGACATTTCCCCTATCTGAAAGTCTGATAAACGCCGGAAAAATGACTAAGTCCAAAAGAAAAAATTTTTCAACTTTTTTCAATTTTACCCCCGTGGGATATATATTCTACCCACACACATTTGGAACTCTCCTGGGGTACTCTCACACATATTATTCCCTCATGTAGTGGATATTTTCACAAAAAAAGTGAAATTTTCAAAAATCCAGAAAATTGGCTGACAACGACTAATTATCAAGGACTCATTGGGCGAATCGCTCAGGAACTGAAATCGGAATGCTCACTGACATTTCCCCTATCTGAAAGTCTGATAAACGCCGGAAAAATGACTAAGTCCAAAAAAAAATTTTTTTCAACTTTTTTCAATTTTACTCCTGTGGGATATATATTCTACCCACACACATTTGGAACTTTCCTGGGGTACTCTCACACATATTATTCCCTCATTTAGTGGATATTTTCACAAAAAAAGTGAAATTTTCAAAAATCCAAAAAATTGACTGAAAACGACTAAATATCAAGGACTCATTGGGCGAATCGCTCTGGAACTGACAACGGAGCGCTCTCTGACATTTCCCCTATCTGAAAGTGTCAAAAACGCCGGAAAAATGACTAAGTCCACATAAAAATTGTTATCAACTTTTGTAAATTTTACCCCTGTGGGATATATATTCTACCCACGGACATTTGGAACTCTCCTGGGGTACCCTCACACATATTATTCCCACACACCTATTATTCCCTCATTTAGTGAATATTTTCACAAAAAAGTGAAATTTTCAAAAATCCAGAAAATTGGCTGAAAACGACTAAATATCAAGGACTCATTGGGCGAATCGCTCTGGAACTGAAATCGGAATGCTCACTGACATTTCCCCTATCCGAAAGTCTGACAAACGCCGGAAAAATGACTAAGTCCAAAAAAATTTTTGTTTCAACTTTTTTCAATTTTACCCTCGTGGGATATATATTCTACCCACACACATTTGGAACTCTCCTGGGGTACCCTCAGACATATTATTCCCTCACATTGTGGATATTTTCACAAAAGAGTGAAATTTTCAAAAATCCAAAAAATTGGCTGAAAATGACTAAATATCAAGGACTCATTGGGCGAATCGCTCTGGAACTGAAATCGGAATGCTCACTGACATTTCCCCTATCTGAAAGTCTGATAAATGCTGGAAAAATGACTAAGTCCCAAAAAAAAAAAGTTTCAACTTTTTTCAATTTTACCCCCGTGGTATATATATTCTACTCACACACATTTGGAACTCTCCTGGGTTACCCTCACACATATTATTCCCTCATTTAGTGAATATTTTCACAAAAAAGTGAAATTTTCAAAAATCCAGAAAATTGGCTGAAAATGACTAAATATCAAGGACTCATTGGGCGAATTGCTCAGGAACTGAAATCGGAACGCTCACTGACATTTCCCCTATCCGAAAGTCTGATAAACGCCTGAAAAATGACTAATTCCCAAAAAATTTTTGTTTCAACTTTTTTCAATTCTACCCCCCTGGGATATATATTCTACCCACACACATTTGGAACTCTCCTGGGGTACCCTCACACATACTATTTCCTCATTTAGTGGATATTTTCACAAAAAAGTGAAATTTTCAAAAATCCAGAAAATTGGCTGAAAAGGACTAAATATCAAGGACTCATTGGGCGAATCGCTCTGGAACTGAAATCGGAACGCTCACTGACATTTCCCCTATCTGAAAGTCTGATAAACGCCGGAAAAATGACTAAGTCCAAAAGAAAAAATTTTTCAACTTTTTTCAATTTTACCCCCGTAGGATATATATTCTACCCACACACATTTGGAACTCTCCTGTGGTACCCTCACACATATTATTCCCTCATTTAGTGGATATTTTCACAAAAGAGTGAAATTTTCAAAAATCCAGAAAATTGGCTGAAAATGACTAAATATCAAGGACTCATTGGGCGAATCGCTCTGGAACTGAAATCGGAACGCTCACTGACATTTCCCCTATCTGAAAGTCTGATAAACGCCGGAAAAATGACTAAGTCCAAAAGAAAAATTTTTTCAACTTTTTTCAATTTTACCCCCGTAGGATATATATTCTACCCACACACATTTGGAACTCTCCTGGGGTACCCTCACACATATTATTCCCTCATTTAGTGGATATTTTCACAAAAAAGTGAAATTTTCAAAAATTCAGAAAATTGGCTGAAAACGACTAAATATCAAGGACTCATTGGGCGAATTGCTCAGGAACTGAAATCGGAACGCTCACTGACATTTCCCCTATCTGAAAGTCTGATAAACGCCGGAAAAATGACTAAGTCCAACAGAAAAAATGTTTCAACTTTTTTCAATTTTACCCCCGTAGGATATATATTCTACCCACACACATTTGGAACTCTCCTGGGGTACCCTCACACATATTATTCCCTCATTTAGTGGATATTTTCACAAAAGAGTGAAATTTTCAAAAATCCAGAAAATTGGCTGAAAATGACTAAATATCAAGGACTCATTGGGCGAATCGCTCTGGAACTGAAATCGGAACGCTCACTGACATTTCCCCTATCTGAAAGTCTGATAAACGCCGGAAAAATGACTAAGTCCAAAAGAAAAAATGTTTCAACTTTTTTCAATTTTACCCCCGTAGGATATATATTCTACCCACACACATTTGGAACTCTCCTGGGGTACCCTCACACATATTTCCTCATTTAGTGGATATTTTCACAAAAAAGTGAAATTTTCAAAAATCCAGAAAATTGGCTGAAAATTACTAAATATCAAGGACTCAATGGGCGAATCGCTCTGAAACTGAAATCGGAACGCTCACTGACATTTCCCCTATCTGAAAGTCTGATAAACGCCGGAAAAATGACTAAGTCCAAAAGAAAAAATTTTTCAACTTTTTTCAATTTTACCCCCGTAGGATATATATTCTACCCACACACATTTGGAACTCTCCTGTGGTACCCTCACACATATTATTCCCTCATTTAGTGGATATTTTCACAAAAAAGTGAAATTTTCAAAAATCCAGAAAATTGGCTGAAAACGACTAAATATCAAGGACTCATTGGGCGAATCGCTCTGGAACTGAAATCGGAACGCTCACTGACATTTCCCCTATGTGAAAGTCTGATAAACGCCGGAAAAATGACTAAGTCCAAAAGAAAAAATTTTTCAACTTTTTTCAATTTTACCCCCGTAGGATATATATTCTACCCACATACATTTGGAACTCTCCTGGGGTACCCTCACACATATTATTCCCTCATTTAGTGGATATTTTCACAAAAAAGTGAAATTTTCAAAAATCCAGAAAATTGGCTGAAAATTACTAAATATCAAGGACTCAATGGGCGAATCGCTCTGAAACTGAAATCGGAACGCTCACTGACATTTCCCCTATCTGAAAGTCTGATAAACGCCGGAAAAATGACTAAGTCCAAAAGAAAAAATTTTTCAACTTTTTTCAATTTTACCCCTGTAGGATATATATTCTACCCACACACATTTGGAACTCTCCTGGGGTACCCTCACACATACTATTTCCTCATTTAGTGGATATTTTCACAAAAAAGTGACATTTTCAAAAATCCAGAAAATTGGCTGAAAACGACTAAATATCAAGGACTCATTGGGCGAATCGCTCTGGAACTGAAATCGGAACGCTCACTGACATTTCCCCTATCTGAAAGTCTGATAAACGCCGGAAAAATGACTAAGTCCAAAAGAAAAAATTTTTCAACTTTTTTCAATTTTACCCCCGTAGGATATATATTCTACCCACACACATTTGGAACTCTCCTGTGGTACCCTCACACATATTATTCCCTCATTTAGTGGATATTTTCACAAAAGAGTGAAATTTTCAAAAATCCAGAAAATTGGCTGAAAATGACTAAATATCAAGGACTCATTGGGCGAATCGCTCTGGAACTGAAATCGGAACGCTCACTGACATTTCCCCTATCTGAAAGTCTGATAAACGCCGGAAAAATGACTAAGTCCAAAAGAAAAATTTTTTCAACTTTTTTCAATTTTACCCCCGTAGGATATATATTCTACCCACACACATTTGGAACTCTCCTGGGGTACCCTCACACATATTATTCCCTCATTTAGTGGATATTTTCACAAAAAAGTGAAATTTTCAAAAATTCAGAAAATTGGCTGAAAACGACTAAATATCAAGGACTCATTGGGCGAATTGCTCAGGAACTGAAATCGGAACGCTCACTGACATTTCCCCTATCTGAAAGTCTGATAAACGCCGGAAAAATGACTAAGTCCAACAGAAAAAATGTTTCAACTTTTTTCAATTTTACCCCCGTAGGATATATATTCTACCCACACACATTTGGAACTCTCCTGGGGTACCCTCACACATATTATTCCCTCATTTAGTGGATATTTTCACAAAAGAGTGAAATTTTCAAAAATCCAGAAAATTGGCTGAAAATCACTAAATATCAAGGACTCATTGGGCGAATCGCTCTGGAACTGAAATCGGAACGCTCACTGACATTTCCCCTATCTGAAAGTCTGATAAACGCCGGAAAAATGACTAAGTCCAAAAGAAAAAATGTTTCAACTTTTTTCAATTTTACCCCCGTAGGATATATATTCTACCCACACATATTTGGAACTCTCCTGGGGTACCCTCACACATATTATTTCCTCATTTAGTGGATATTTTCACAAAAAAGTGAAATTTTCAAAAATCCAGAAAATTGGCTGAAAATTACTAAATATCAAGGACTCAATGGGCGAATCGCTCTGAAACTGAAATCGGAACGCTCACTGACATTTCCCCTATCTGAAAGTCTGATAAACGCCGGAAAAATGACTAAGTCCAAAAGAAAAAATTTTTCAACTTTTTTCAATTTTACCCCCGTAGGATATATATTCTACCCACACACATTTGGAACTCTCCTGTGGTACCCTCACACATATTATTCCCTCATTTAGTGGATATTTTCACAAAAAAGTGAAATTTTCAAAAATCCAGAAAATTGGCTGAAAACGACTAAATATCAAGGACTCATTGGGCGAATCGCTCTGGAACTGAAATCGGAACGCTCACTGACATTTCCCCTATGTGAAAGTCTGATAAACGCCGGAAAAATGACTAAGTCCAAAAGAAAAAAATTTTAAACTTTTTTCAATTTTGTCCCCGTAGGATATATATTCTACCCACACACATTTGGAACTCTCCTGGGGTACCCTCACACATATTATTCCCTCATTTAGTGGATATTTTCACAAAAGAGTGAAATTTTCAAAAATCCAGAAAATTGGCTGAAAATGACTAAATATCAAGGACTCATTGGGCGAATCGCTCTGGAACTGAAATTGGAACGCTCACTGACATTTCCCCTATCTGAAAGTCTGATAAACGCCGGAAAAATGACTAAGTCCAAAAGAAAAAATTTTTCAACTTTTTTCAATTTTACCCCCGTAGGATATATATTCTACCCACACACATTTGGAACTCTCCTGGGGTACCCTCACACATATTATTTCCTCATTTAGTGGATATTTTCACAAAAAAGTGAAATTTTCAAAAATCCAGAAAATTGGCTGAAAATGACTAAATATCAAGGACTCAATGGGCGAATCGCTCTGAAACTGAAATCGGAACGCTCACTGACATTTCCCCTATCTGAAAGTCTGATAAATGCTGGAAAAATGACTAAGTCCAAAAAAAAAAATGTTTCAACTTTTTTCAATTTTACCCCCGTGGGATATATATTCTACTCACACACATTTGAAACTCTCCTGGGTTACCCTCACTCATATTATTCCCTCATTTAGTGGCTATTTTCACAAAAAAGTTAAATTTTCAAAAATCCAGAAAATTGGCTGAAAACGACTAAATATCAAGGACTCATTGGGCGAATCGCTCTGGAACTGAAATCGGAACGCTCACTGACATTTCCCCTATGTGAAAGTCTGATAAACGCCGGAAAAATGACTAAGTCCAAAAGAAAAAATTTTTAAACTTTTTTCAATTTTGTCCCCGTAGGATATATATTCTACCCACACACCTTTGGAACTCTCCTGTGGTACCCTCACACATATTATTCCCTCATTTAGTGGATATTTTCACAAAAAAGTGAAATTTTCAAAAATCCAGGAAATTGGCTGAAAAAGACTAAATATCAAGGACTCATTGGGCGAATTGCTCAGGAACTGAAATCGGAACGCTCACTGACATTTCCCCTATCCGAAAGTCTGATAAACGCCTGAAAAATGACTAATTCCAAAAAAATTTTTGTTTCAACTTTTTTCAATTCTACCCCCCTGGGATATATATTCTACCCACACACATTTGGAACTCTCCTGGGGTACCCTCACACATATTATTCCCTCATTTATTGGATATTTTCACAAAAGAGTGACATTTTCAAAAATCCAGAAAATTGGCTGAAAATGACTAAATATCAAGGACTCATTGGTCGAATCGCTCTGGAACTGAAATCGGAACGCTCACTGACATTTCCCCTATCTGAAAGTCTGATAAACGCCGGAAAAATGACTAAGTCCAAAAGAAAAAATTTTTAAACTTTTTTCAATTTTACCCCCGTAGGATATATATTCTACCCACATACATTTGGAACTCTCCTGGGGTACCCTCACACATATTATTCCCTCATTTAGTGGATATTTTCACAAAAAAGTGAAATTTTCAAAAATCCAGAAAATTGGCTGAAAATGACTAAATATCAAGGACTCAATGGGCAAATCGCTCTGAAACTGAAATCGGAAAGCTCACTGACATTTCCCCTATCTGAAAGTCTGATAAACGCCGGAAAAATGACTAAGTCCAAAAGAAAAAATTTTTAAACTTTTTTCAATTTTACCCCCGGAGGATATATATTCTACCCACACACATTTGGAACTCTCCTGGGGTACCCTCACACATATTATTCCCTCATTTAGTGGATATTTTCACAAAATAGTGAAATTTTCAAAAATCCAGAAAATTGGCTGAAAACGACTAAATATCAAGGACTCATTGGGCGAATCGCTCTGGAACTGAAATCGGAACGCTCACTGACATTTCCCCTACCTGAAAGTCTGATAAACGCCGGAAAAATGACTAAGTCCAAAAGAAAAAATTTTTCAACTTTTTTCAATTTTACCCCCGTAGGATATATATTCTACCCACACATTTGGAACTCTCCTGTGGTACCCTCACACATATTATTCCCTCATTTAGTGGATATTTTCACAAAAAAGTGAAATTTTCAAAAATCCAGAAAATTGGCTGAAAACGACTAAATATCAAGGACTCATTGGGCGAAACGCTCTGGAACTTAAATCGGAATGCTCACTGACATTTCCCCTATCCGAAAGTCTGATAAACGCCGGAAAAATGACTAAGTCCAAAAGAAAAAATCTTTAAACTTTTTTCAATTTTACCCCCGTAGGATAGATATTCTATCCACACACATTTGGAGCTCTCCTGGGGTACCCTCACACATATTATTTCCTCATTTAGTGGATATTTTCACAAAAAAGTGAAATTTTCAAAAATCCAGAAAATTGGCTGAAAACGACTAAATATCAAGGACTCATTGGGCGAATCGCTCTGGAACTGAAATCGGAACGCTCACTGACATTTCCCCTATCTGAAAGTCTGATACACGCCGGAAAAATGACTAAGTCCAAAAGAAAAAATTTTTAAACTTTTTTCAATTTTGTCCCCGTAGGATATATATTCTACCCACACACCTTTGGAACTCTCCTGTGGTACCCTCACACATATTATTCCCTCATTTAGTGGATATTTTCACAAAAAAGTGAAATTTTCAAAAATCCAGAAAATTGGCTGAAAACGACTAAATATCAAGGACTCATTGGGCGAATTGCTCAGGAACTGAAATCGGAACGCTCACTGACATTTCCCCTATCCGAAAGTCTGATAAACGCCTGAAAAATGACTAATTCCAAAAAAATTTTTGTTTCAACTTTTTTCAATTCTACCCCCCTGGGATATATATTCTACCCACACACATTTGGAACTCTCCTGGGGTACCCTCACACATATTATTCCCTCATTTATTGGATATTTTCACAAAAGAGTGACATTTTCAAAAATCCAGAAAATTGGCTGAAAATAACTAAATATCAAGGACTCATTGGTCGAATCGCTCTGGAACTGAAATCGGAACGCTCACTGACATTTCCCCTATCTGAAAGTCTGATAAACGCCGGAAAAATGACTAAGTCCAAAAGAAAAAATTTTTAAACTTTTTTCAATTTTACCCCCGTAGGATATATATTCTACCCACATACATTTGGAACTCTCCTGGGGTACCCTCACACATATTATTCCCTCATTTAGTGGATATTTTCACAAAAAAGTGAAATTTTCAAAAATCCAGAAAATTGGCTGAAAATGACTAAATATCAAGGACTCAATGGGCAAATCGCTCTGAAACTGAAATCGGAAAGCTCACTGACATTTCCCCTATCTGAAAGTCTGATAAACGCCGGAAAAATGACTAAGTCCAAAAGAAAAAATTTTTAAACTTTTTTCAATTTTACCCCCGGAGGATATATATTCTACCCACACACATTTGGAACTCTCCTGGGGTACCCTCACACATATTATTCCCTCATTTAGTGGATATTTTCACAAAATAGTGAAATTTTCAAAAATCCAGAAAATTGGCTGAAAACGACTAAATATCAAGGACTCATTGGGCGAATCGCTCTGGAACTGAAATCGGAACGCTCACTGACATTTCCCCTATGTGAAAGTCTGATAAATGCCGGAAAAATGACTAAGTCCAAAAGAAAAAATTTTTAAACTTTTTTCAGTTTTGTCCCCGTAGGATATATATTCTACCCACACACATTTGGACCTCTCCTGGGGTACCCTCACACATATTATTCCCTCATTTAGTGAATATTTTCACAAAAAAGTGAAATTTTCAAAAATCCAGAAAATTTGCTGAAAACGACTAAATATCAAGGACTCATTGGTCGAATCGCTCTGGAACTGAAATCGGAATGCTCACTGATATTTCCCCTATCCGAAAGTCTGATAAACGCCGGAAAAATGACTAAGTCCAAAAAAATTTTTGTTTCAACTTTTTTCAATTTTACCCTCGTGGGATATATATTCTACCCACACACATTTGGAACTCTCCTGGGGTACCCTCAGACATATTATTCCCTCATTTTGTGGATATTTTCACAAAAGAGTGAAATTTTCAAAAAAACAAAAAATTGGCTGAAAATGACTAAATATCAAGGACTCATTGGGCGAAACGCTCTGGAACTGAAATCGGAATGCTCACTGACATTTCCCCTATCCGAAAGTCTGATAAACGCCGGAAAAATGACTAATTCCAAAAAAATTTTTGTTTCAACTTTTTTCAATTTTACCCCCGTAGAATATATATTCTACCCACACACATTTGGAACTCTCCAGGGGTACCCTCACACATATTATACCCTCATTTAGTGGATATTTTCACAAAAAAGTGAAATTTTCAAAAATCCAGAAAATAGGCTGAAAATGACTAAATATCAAGGAATCATTAGGCAAATCGCTCTGGAACTGAAATCGGAACGCTCACTGACAATTCCCCTATCTGAAAGTCTGATAAACGCCGGAATAATGACTAAGTCCAAAAGAAAAAATTTTTCAACTTTTTTCAATTTTACCCCCGTAGGATATATATTCTACCCACACACATTTGGAACTCTCCTGGGGTACCCTCACACATATTATTCCCTCATTTAGTGGATATTTTCACTAAAAAGTGAAATTTTCAAAAATCCAGAAAATTGGCTGAAAACGACTAAATATCAAGGACTCATTGCGCGAATCGCTCTGGAACTGAAATCGGAACGCTCACTGACATTTCCCCTATGTGAAAGTCTGATAAATGCTGGAAAAATGACTAAGTCCAAAAAAAAAAATGTTTCAACTTTTTTCAATTTTACCGCCGTGGGAAATATATTCTACTCACACACATTTGGAACTCTCCTGGGTTACCCTCACACATATTATTCCCTCATTTAGTGGATATTTTCACAAAAAAGTGAAATTTTCAAAAATCCAGAAAATTGGCTGAAAACGCCTAAATATCAAGGACTCATTGGGCAAATCGCTCTGGAACTGAAATCGGAACGCTCACTGACATTTCCCCTATCTGAAAGTCTGATAAATGCTGGAAAAATGACTAAGTCCAAAAAAAAAAAAGTTTCAACTTTTTTCAATTTTACCCCCGTGGGATATATATTCTACTCACACACATTTGGAACTCTCCTGGGTTACCCTCACACATATTATTCCCTCATTTAGTGGATATTTTCACAAAAAAGTGAAATTTTCAAAAATTCAGAAAATTGGCTGAAAACGACTAAATATCAAGGACTCATTGGGCGAATTGCTCAGGAACTGAAATCGGAACGATCACTGACATTTCCCCTATCTGAAAGTCTGATAAACGCCGGAAAAATGACTAAGTCCAAAAGAAAAATTTTTTCAACTTTTTTCAATTTTACCCCCGTAGGATATATATTCTACCCACACACATTTGGAACTCTCCTGGGGTACCCTCACACATATTATTCCCTCATTTAGTGGATATTTTCACAAAAGAGTGAAATTTTCAAAAATCCAGAAAATTGGCTGAAAATGACTAAATATCAAGGACTCATTGGGCGAATCGCTCTGGAACTGAAATCGGAACGCTCACTGACATTTCCCCTATGTGAAAGTCTGATAAACGCCGGAAAAATGACTAAGTCCAAAAGAAAAAATTTTTCAACTTTTTTCAATTTTACCCCCGTAGGATATATATTCTACCCACACACATTTGGAACTCTCCTGGGGTACCCTCACACATATTATTCCCTCATTTAGTGGATATTTTCACAAAAAAGTGAAATTTTCAAAAATCCAGAAAATTGGCTGAAAACGACTAAATATCAAGGACTCATTGGGCGAATTGCTCAGGAACTGAAATCGGAACGCTCACTGACATTTCCCCTATCTGAAAGTCTGATAAACGCAGGAAAAATGACTAAGTCCAAAAGAAAAATTTTTTCAACTTTTTTCAATTTTACCCCCGTAGGATAT
Organism: Phyllobates terribilis; assembly: GCF_046119375.1. Classification (NCBI taxonomy): domain Eukaryota; kingdom Metazoa; phylum Chordata; class Amphibia; order Anura; family Dendrobatidae; genus Phyllobates; species Phyllobates terribilis. Next base: position 11,009,670 of record NW_027362782.1, read on the forward strand.
ATATTCTACCCACACACATTTGGAACTCTCCTGGGGTACCCTCACACATATTATTCCCTCATTTAGTGGATATTTTCACAAAAGAGTGAAATTTTCAAAAATCCAGAAAATTGGCTGAAAATGACTAAATATCAAGGACTCATTGGGCGAATCACTCTGGAACTGAAATCGGAACGCTCACTGACATTTCCCCTATCTGAAAGTCTGATAAACGCCGGAAAAATGACTAAGTCCAAAAGAAAAAATTTTTCAACTTTTTTCAATTTTACCCCCGTAGGATATATATTCTACCCACACACATTTGGAACTCTCCTGGGGTACCCTCACACATATTATTCCCTCATTTAGTGGATATTTTCACAAAAAAAGTGAAATTTTCAAAAATCCAGAAAATTGGCTGAAAACGACTAAATATCAAGGACTCATTGGGCGAATTGCTCAGGAACTGAAATCGGAACGCTCACTGACATTTCCCCTATCTGAAAGTCTGATAAACGCAGGAAAAATGACTAAGTCCAAAAGAAAAATTTTTTCAACTTTTTTCAATTTTACCCCCGTAGGATATATATTCTACCCACACACATTTGGAACTCTCCTGGGGTACCCTCACACATATTATTCCCTCATTTAGTGGATATTTTCACAAAAGAGTGAAATTTTCAAAAATCCAGAAAATTGGCTGAAAATGACTAAATATCAAGGACTCATTGGGCGAATCACTCTGGAACTGAAATCGGAACGCTCACTGACATTTCCCCTATCTGAAAGTCTGATAAACGCCGGAAAAATGACTAAGTCCAAAAGAAAAAATTTTTCAACTTTTTTCAATTTTACCCCCGTAGGATATATATTCTACCCACACACATTTGGAACTCTCCTGGGGTACCCTCACACATATTATTCCCTCATTTAGTGGATATTTTCACAAAAAAGTGAAATTTTCAAAATTCCAGAAAATTGGCTGAAAACGACTAAATATCAAGGACTCATTGCGCGAATCGCTCTGGAACTGAAATCGGAACGCTCACTGGCATTTCCCCTATGTGAAAGTCTGATAAACGCCGGAAAAATGACTAAGTCCAAAAGAAAAAATTTTTCAACTTTTTTCAATTTTGTCCCCGTAGGATATATATTCTACCCACACACATTTGGAACTCTCCTGTGGTACCCTCACACATATTATTCCCTCATTTAGTGGATATTTTCACAAAAAAGTGAAATTTTCAAAAATCCAGAAAATTGGCTGAAAACGAATAAATATCAAGGACTCATTGGGCGAATTGCTCAGGAACTGAAATCGGAACGCTCACTGACATTTCCCCTATGTGAAAGTCTGATAAACGCCGGAAAAATGACTAAGTCCAAAAGAAAAAATTTTTCAACTTTTTTCAATTTTGTCCCCGTAGGATATATATTCTACCCACACACATTTGGAACTCTCCTGTGGTACCCTCACACATATTATTCCCTCATTTAGTGGATATTTTCACAAAAAAGTGAAATTTTCAAAAATCCAGAAAATTGGCTGAAAACGACTAAATATCAAGGACTCATTGGGCGAATTGCTCAGGAACTGAAATCGGAACGCTCACTGACATTTCCCCTATCTGAAAGTCTGATAAACGCAGGAAAAATGACTAAGTCCAAAAGAAAAAATTTTTCAACTTTTTTCAATTTTACCCCCGTAGGATATGTATTCTACCCACACACATTTGGAACTCTCCTGGGGTACCCTCACACATATTATTCCCTCATTTAGTGGATATTTTCACAAAAGAGTGAAATTTTCAAAAATCCAGAAAATTGGCTGAAAATGACTAAATATCAAGGACTCATTGGGCGAATCGCTCTGGAACTGAAATCGGAACGCTCACTGACATTTCCCCTATGTGAAAGTCTGATAAACGCCGGAAAAATGACTAAGTCCAAAAGAAAAAAATTTTCAACTTTTTTCAATTTTACCCCCGTAGGATATATATTCTACCCACACACATTTGGAACTCTCCTGGGGTACCCTCACACATATTATTCCCTCATTTAGTGGATATTTTCACAAAAAAGTGAAATTTTCAAAAATCCAGAAAATTGGCTGAAAACGACTAAATATCAAGGACTCATTGGGCGAATTGCTCAGGAACTGAAATCGGAACGCTCACTGACATTTCCCCTATCTGAAAGTCTGATAAACGCAGGAAAAATGACTAAGTCCAAAAGAAAAATTTTTTCAACTTTTTTCAATTTTACCCCCGTAGGATATATATTCTACCCACACACATTTGGAACTCTCCTGGGGTACCCTCACACATATTATTCCCTCATTTAGTGGATATTTTCACAAAAGAGTGAAATTTTCAAAAATCCAGAAAATTGGCTGAAAATGACTAAATATCAAGGACTCATTGGGCGAATCACTCTGGAACTGAAATCGGAACGCTCACTGACATTTCCCCTATCTGAAAGTCTGATAAACGCCGGAAAAATGACTAAGTCCAAAAGAAAAAATTTTTCAACTTTTTTCAATTTTACCCCCGTAGGATATATATTCTACCCACACACATTTGGAACTCTCCTGGGGTACCCTCACACATATTATTCCCTCATTTAGTGGATATTTTCACAAAAAAGTGAAATTTTCAAAAATCCAGAAAATTGGCTGAAAACGACTAAATATCAAGGACTCATTGGGCGAATTGCTCAGGAACTGAAATCGGAACGCTCACTGACATTTCCCCTATCTGAAAGTCTGATAAACGCCGGAAAAATGACTAAGTCCAAAAGAAAAATTTTTTCAACTTTTTTCAATTTTACCCCCGTAGGATATATATTCTACCCACACACATTTGGAACTCTCCTGGGGTACCCTCACACATATTATTCCCTCATTTAGTGGATATTTTCACAAAAGAGTGAAATTTTCAAAAATCCAGAAAATTGGCTGAAAATGACTAAATATCAAGGACTCATTGGGCGAATCACTCTGGAACTGAAATCGGAACGCTCACTGACATTTCCCCTATCTGAAAGTCTGATAAACGCCGGAAAAATGACTAAGTCCAAAAGAAAAAATTTTTCAACTTTTTTCAATTTTACCCCCGTAGGATATATATTCTACCCACACACATTTGGAACTCTCCTGGGGTACCCTCACACATATTATTCCCTCATTTAGTGGATATTTTCACAAAAAAGTGAAATTTTCAAAATTCCAGAAAATTGGCTGAAAACGACTAAATATCAAGGACTCATTGCGCGAATCGCTCTGGAACTGAAATCGGAACGCTCACTGGCATTTCCCCTATGTGAAAGTCTGATAAACGCCGGAAAAATGACTAAGTCCAAAAGAAAAAATTTTTCAACTTTTTTCAATTTTGTCCCCGTAGGATATATATTCTACCCACACACATTTGGAACTCTCCTGTGGTACCCTCACACATATTATTCCCTCATTTAGTGGATATTTTCACAAAAAAGTGAAATTTTCAAAAATCCAGAAAATTGGCTGAAAACGAATAAATATCAAGGACTCATTGGGCGAATTGCTCAGGAACTGAAATCGGAACGCTCACTGACATTTCCCCTATGTGAAAGTCTGATAAACGCCGGAAAAATGACTAAGTCCAAAAGAAAAAATTTTTCAACTTTTTTCAATTTTGTCCCCGTAGGATATATATTCTACCCACACACATTTGGAACTCTCCTGTGGTACCCTCACACATATTATTCCCTCATTTAGTGGATATTTTCACAAAAAAGTGAAATTTTCAAAAATCCAGAAAATTGGCTGAAAACGACTAAATATCAAGGACTCATTGGGCGAATTGCTCAGGAACTGAAATCGGAACGCTCACTGACATTTCCCCTATCTGAAAGTCTGATAAACGCAGGAAAAATGACTAAGTCCAAAAGAAAAAATTTTTCAACTTTTTTCAATTTTACCCCCGTAGGATATGTATTCTACCCACACACATTTGGAACTCTCCTGGGGTACCCTCACACATATTATTCCCTCATTTAGTGGATATTTTCACAAAAGAGTGAAATTTTCAAAAATCCAGAAAATTGGCTGAAAACGACTAAATATCAAGGACTCATTGCGCGAATCGCTCTGGAACTGAAATCGGAACGCTCACTGACATTTCCCCTATGTGAAAGTCTGATAAACGCCGGAAAAATGACTAAGTCCAAAAGAAAAAATTTTTCAACTTTTTTCAATTTTGTCCCCGTAGGATATATATTCTACCCACACACATTTGGAACTCTCCTGTGGTACCCTCACACATATTATTCCCTCATTTAGTGGATATTTTCACAAAAAAGTGAAATTTTCAAAAATTCAGAAAATTGGCTGAAAACGACTAAATATCAAGGACTCATTGGGCGAATTGCTCAGGAACTGAAATCGGAACGATCACTGACATTTCCCCTATCTGAAAGTCTGATAAACGCCGGAAAAATGACTAAGTCCAAAAGAAAAAAATTTTCAACTTTTTTCAATTTTACCCCCGTAGGATATATATTCTACCCACACACATTTGGAACTCTCATGGGGTACCCTCACACATATTATTCCCTCATTTAGTGGATATTTTCACAAAAAAGTGAAATTTTCAAAAATCCAGAAAATTGGCTGAAAACGACTAAATATCAAGGACTCATTGGGCGAATTGCTCAGGAACTGAAATCGGAACGCTCACTGACATTTCCCCTATCTGAAAGCCTGATAAACGCAGGAAAAATGACTAAGTCCAAAAGAAAAATTTTTTCAACTTTTTTCAATTTTACCCCCGTAGGATATATATTCTACCCACACACATTTGGAACTCTCCTGGGGTACCCTCACCCATATTATTCCCTCATTTAGTGGATATTTTCACAAAAAAGTGAAATTTTCAAAAATCCAGAAAATTGGCTGAAAACGACTAAATATCAAGGACTCATTGGGCGAATCGCTCTGGAACTGAAATCGGAACGCTCACTGACATTTCCCCTATCTGAAAGTCTGATAAACGCAGGAAAAATGACTAAGTCCAAAAGAAAAATTTTTTCAACTTTTTTCAATTTTACCCCCGTAGGATATATATTCTACCCACACACATTTGGAACTCTCCTGGGGTACCCTCACACATATTATTCCCTCATTTAGTGGATATTTTCACAAAAAAGTGAAATTTTCAAAAATCCAGAAAATTGGCTGAAAACGACTAAATATCAAGGACTCATTGAGCGAATCGCTCAGGAACTGAAATCGAAACGCTCACTGACATTTCCCCTATCTGAAAGTCTGATAAATGCAGGAAAAATGACTAAGTCCAAAAAACAAATGTTTTCAACTTTTTTCAATTTTACCCCAGTGGGATATATATTCTACCCACACACATTTGGAACTCTCCTGGGGTACCCTCACACATATTATTCCCTCATTTAGTGGATATTTTCACAAAAAAAGTGACATTTTCCAAAATCCAGAAAATTAGCTGAAAATGACTAAATATCAAGGACTCATTGGGCGAATGGCTCTGGAACTGAAATTGAAACTCTCAGTGACATTTCCCCTATCTGAAAGTCTGCTAAACACCGGAAAAATGACTAAGTCCAAAAAAAATTTTTTTTAACTTTTTTCAATTTTACCCCCGTGGGATATATATTCTATGCACACACACTATTTGAACTCTCCTGGGTTACCCTCACACATATTAATCCCTCATTTAGTGGATATTTTCCCAAAAAAGTGAAATTTTCAAAAATCCAGAAAATTGGCTGAAAATGACTAAATATCAAGGACTCATTGGGCGAATCACTCTGGAACTGAAATCGGAACGCTCACTGACATTTCCCCTATCTGAAAGTCTGATAAACGCCGGAAAATGACTAAGTCCAAAAGAAAAATTTTTTCAAATTTTTTACATTTTACCGCCGTGGGATATACATTTTACCCACACACATTTGGAACTCTCCTGGGGTACCCTCACACATGTTATTCCCTCATTTAGTGGTATTTTCACAAAAAAGTGAAATTTTCAAAAATCCAGAAAATTGGCTGAAATTGATTAAATATCAAGGACTCATTGGGCGAATCGCTCTGGAACTGAAATCGGAGCGCTCACTGACATTTCCCCTATCTGAAAGTCTAATAAACGCCGGAAAATGACTAAGTCCAAAAGAAAAATTTTTTCAACTTTTTTCAATTTTACCCCCCTAGTATATATATTCTACCAACCCACATTTGGAACTCTCCTGGGGTACCCTCACACATATTATTCCCTCATTTAGTGGATATTTTCACAAAAAAGTGAAATTTTCAAAAATCCAGAAAATTGGCTGCAAACAACTAAATATCAAAGACTCATTGGGCGAATCGCTCTGGAACTGAAATCGGAACGCTCACTGACATTTCCCCTATCTGAAAGTCTGATAAACACCGAAAAAATGACTAAGTCCAAAAAAATTTTTTTTCAAATTTTTAAAATTTTACCCCCGTGGGATATATATTTTACCCACACACATTTGGAACTCTTCTGGGGTACCCTCACACATATTATTCCCTCATTTAGTGGATATTTTCACAAAAGAGTGAAATTTTCAAAAATCCAGAAAATTGGCTGAAAACGACTAAATATCAAGGACTCATTGGGCGAATCGCTCTGCAACTGAAATCGGAACCCTCACTGACATTTCCCCTATCTGAAAGTCTGATAAACGCCGGAAAATGACTAAGTCCAAAAGAAAAAATTTTTCAACTTTTTTCAATTTTACCCCCGTGGGATATATATTCTACTCACACACATTTGGTACTTTCCTGGGGTACCCTCACACATATTATTCCCTCATTTAGTGGATATTTTCACAAAAAAAGTGACATTTTCCAAAATCCAGAAAATTGGCTGAAAACGACTGAATATCAAGGACTCATTGGGCGAATGGCTCTGGAACTGAAATTGAAACGCTCAGTGGCATTTCCCCTATCTGAAAGTCTGCTAAACACCGGAAAAATGACTAAGTCCAAAAAAAATTTTTTTCAAATTTTTTACATTTTACCCCCATAGGATATATATTTTACCCACACACATTTGGAACTCTCCTGGGGTACCCTCACACATATTATTCCCTCATTTAGTGGATATTTTCACAAAAAAGTAAAATTTTCAAAAATCCAGAAAATTGTCTGCAAACAACTAAATATCAAAGACTCATTGGGCGAATCGCTCTGGAACTGAAATCAGAACGCTCACTGACATTTCCCCTATCTGAAAGTCTGATAAACACCGGAAAAATGACTAAGTCCAAAAAAATGTTTTTTCAAATTTTTAAAATTTTACCCCCGTGGGATATATATTTTACCCACACACATTTGGAACTCTCCTGGGGTACCCTCACACATATTATTCCCTCATTTAGTGGATATTTTCACAAAAAAGTGAAATTTTCAAAGATCCAGAAAATTGGCTGAAAATGACTAAATATCATGGACTCATTCGACGAATCGCTCTGGAACTGAAATTGGAACACTCACTTACATTTCCCCTATCTGAAAGTGTGATAAACGCCGGAAAAATGACTAAGTCCAAAAAAATTTTTTTTCACATTTTTGAAATTTTACCCCTGTAGGATAGATATTTTACCACACACATTTGGAACTCTCCTGGGGTACCCTCACACATATTATTCCCTCATTTGGTGGATATTTTCACAAAAAAGTGAAATTTTCAAAAATCCAGAAAATTGGCTGAAAACAACTAAATATCAAAGACTCATTGGGCGAATCGCTCTGGAACTGAAATCGGAATGCTCACTGACATTTCCCCTATCTGAAAGTCTGATGAACGCCGGAAAAATGACTAAGTCCAAAAAAAAATTTTTTTAAACTAAACTGTTTTCAATTTAACCCCCGTGGGATATATATTCTATGCACACACTCTTTTGGTACTCTCCTGGGGTACCATCACACATATTAATCCCGCATTTAGTGGATATTTTCACAAAAAAGTGAAATTTTCAAAAATCCAGAAAATTGGCTGAAAACAACTAAATATCAAGGACTCATTGGGCGAATCGCTCTGGAACTGAAATCAGAATGCTCACTGACATTTCCCCTATCTGAAAGTCTGATAAACGCCTGAAAAATGACTGAGTCCAAAAAAATTTTTTTCAAATTTTTTACATTTTACCTCCGTAGGATATATATTTTACCCACACACATTTGGAACTCTCCTGGGGTACCCTCACACATATTATTCCCTCATTTAGTGGATATTTTCACAAAAAAGTGAAATTTTCAAAAATCCAGAAAATTGGCTGAAAATGACTAAATATCAAGGACTCATTGGGCGAATTGCTCTGGAACTGAAAATGGAACGCTCACTGACATTTCCCCTATCTGAAAGTCTGACAAACGCCGGAAAAATGAGTAAGTCCAAAAAAAATTTTTTTAAACTGTTTTCAATTTTACCTCCGTGGGATATATATTCTATGCACACACACTTTTGGAACTCTCCTGGGGTACCATCACACATATTAATCCCTCATTTAGTGGATATTTTCACAAAAAAAGTGAAATTTTCAAAACTCCAGAAAATTGTCTGAAATCGACTAAATATCAAGGACTCATTGGGCGAATCGCTCTGGAACTGAAATTGGAACGCTCACTGACATTTCCCCTTTCTGAAAGTCTGATAAACGCCGGAAAAATGACTAAGTCCAAAAAAAAATTTTTTTAAACTGTTTTCAATTTTACCCCCGTGGGATATATATACTATGCACACACACTTTTAGTACTCTCCTGGGGTACCATCACACATATTAATCCCTCACTTAGTGGATATTTTCACAAAAAAAGTGAAATTTTCAAAAATTCAGAAAATTCGCTGAAAATGACTAAATATCAAGGACTCATTGGGCGAATCGCTCTGGAACTGAAATCGGAACGCTCACTGACATTTCCCCTATCTGAAAGTCTGATAAACGGCGGAAAAATGACTATATCCCCCAAAATAATTTTTCAACTTTTTTCAACTTTACCCCCGTGGGATATATATTCTATGCACACACACTTTTGGAACTCTCCTGGGGTACCATCACACATATTAATCCCTCATTTAGTGGATATTTTCACAAAAAAGTGAAATTTTCAAAAATCCAGAAAATTGGCTGAAAACAACTAAACATCAAGGACTCATTGGGCAAATCGCTCTGGAACTGAAATCGGAACGCTCACTGACATTTCCCCTATCTGAAAGTCTGATAAACGCTTGAAAAATGACTAAGTCCAAAAAAAATTTTTTTCAAATTTTTTAACTTTTACCCCCGTAGGATATATATTTTACCCACACACATTTTGAACTCTCCTGGGGTACCCTCACACATATTATTCCCTCATTTAGTGGATATTTTCACAAAAAAGTGAAATTTTCAAAAATCCAGAAAATTGGCTGAAAATGACTAAATATCAAGGACTCATTGGGCGAATCGCTCTGGAACTGAAAATGGAACGCTCACTGACATTTCCCCTATCTGAAAGTCTGATAAATGCCGGAAAAATGACTAAGTCCAAAAAATTTTTTTTCAAATTTTTTAAATTTTACCCCCGTAGGATATATATTAAACATACACACATTTGGAACTCTCCTGGGGTACCCTCACACATATTATTCCCTCATTTAGTGGATATTTTCACAAAAAAAGTGAAATTTTCAAAAATCTAGAAAATTGTCTGAAAACGACTAACTATCAAGGACTCATTGGGCGAATCGCTCCGGAACTGAAATCGGAATGCTCACTGACATTTCCCCTATCTGAAAGTCTGATAAACGCCAGAAAAATGACTAAGTCCAAAAAAAATTTTTTTCAAATTTTTAAAATTTTACCCCCGTGGGATATATATTTTACCCACACACATTTGGAACTCTCCTGGGGTACACCCACACATATTATTCCCTCATTTAGTGGATATTTTCACGAAAAAGTGAAATTTTAAAAAATTCAGAAAATTAGCTGAAAATGACTAAATATCAAGGACTCATTGGGCGAATCGCTCTGGAACTGAAATCGGAACGCTCACTGACATTTCCCCTATCTGAAAGTCTGCTAAACGGCGGAAAAATGGCTAAGTCCAAAAAAAAATGTTTTCAACTTTTTTCAATTTTACCCCCGTGGGATGTATATTCTACGCACACACACTTTTGGAACTCTCTTGGGGTACCCTCACACATATTAATTCCTCATTTAGTGGATATTTTCACAAAAAAGTGAAATTTTCAAAAATCCAGAAAATTGGCTGAAAACTACTAAATATCAAGGACTCATTGGGCGAATCGCTCTGGAACTGAAATCGGAACGCTCACTGACATTTCCCCTATCTGAAAGTCTGATAAACGCCAGAAAAATGACTAAGTCCAAAAAAAAATGTTTTCAACTTTTTTCAACTTCACCCCTGTGGGATATATATTCTATGCACACACACTTTTGGAACTCTTCTGTGGTACCCTCACACATATTATTCCCTCATTTAGTGGATATTATCACAAAAAAGTGAAATTTTCAAAATTCCAGAAAATTGGCTGAAAACTACTAAAAATCAAGGACTCATTGGGCGAATCGCTCTGGAACTGAAATCGGAACGCTCACTGACATTTCCCCTATCTGAAAGTCTGATAAACGCCGGAAAAATGACTAAGTCTAAAAAAAAATGTTTTCAACTTTTTTCAATTTTACCCTCGTGGGATATATATTATACCCACACACATTTGGAACTCTTCTGTGGTACCCTCACACATATTATTCCCTCATTTAGTGGATATTTTCACAAAAAAGTGAAATTTTCAAAAATCCAGAAAATTGGCTGAAAACAACTAAATATCAAGTACTCATTGGGCGAATCGCTCTGGAACTGAAATCGGAACGCTCACTGACATTTCCCCTATCTGAAAGTCTGCTAAACGGCGGAAAAATGACTAAGTCCAAAAAAAAAATTTTTCAACTTTTTTCAATTTTACTCCCGTGGGATGTATATTCTACGCACACACACTTTTGGAACTCTCTTGGGGTACCCTCACACATATTAATCCCTCATTTAGTGGATATTTTCACAAAAAAGTGAAATTTTCAAAAATCCAGAAAATTGGCTGAAAACGACTAAATATCAAGGACTCATTGGGCGAATCGCTCTGGAACTGAAATCGTAACGCTCACTGACATTTGCCCTATCTGAAAGTCTGATAAACGCCGGAAAAATGACTTAGTCCAAAAAAAAATTTTTTTAAACTGTTATCAATTTTACCCCCATGGGATATATATTCTATGCACACACACTTTTGGAACTCTCCTGGGGTAGCATCACACATATTATTCCCTCATTTAGTGGATATTTTCACAAAAAAGTGAAATTTTCAAAAATCCAGAAAATTGTCTGAAAACAACTAAATATCAAGGACTCATTGGGCGAATCGCTCTGGAACTGAAATCGGAACGCTCACTGACATTTCCCCTATCTGAAAGTCTGATAAACGGCGGAAAAATGACTAAGTCCAAAAAAAAATTTTTTTAAACTGTTTTCAATTTTACCCCCGTGGGATATATATTCTATGCACACACACTTTTGGAACTCTCCTGGGGTACCATCACACATATTAATCCCTCATTTAGTGGATATTTTCACAAAAAAGTGAAATTTTCAAAAATCCAGAAAATTGGCTGAAAACGACTAAATATCAGGGACTCATTGGGCGAATCGCTCTGGAACTGAAATCGGAACGCTCACTGACATTTCCCCTATCTGAAAGTCTGATAAACGCCGGAAAAATGACTAAGTCCAAAAAAAAATTTTTTCAAATTTTTAAAATTTTACCCACGTGGGATATATATTTTACCCACACACATTTGGAACTCTCCTGGGGTACCCTCACACATATTATTCCCTCATTTAGTGGATATTTTCACAAAAAAGTGAAATTTTAAAAAATTCAGAAAATTCGCTTGAAAACGACTAAATATCAAGGACTCATTGGGCGAATAGCTCTGGAACTGAAATCGGAACGCTCACTGACATTTCCCCTATCTGAAAGTCTGCTAAACGGCGGAAAAATGACTAAGTCCAAAAAAAAATGTTTTCAACTTTTTTCAATTTTACCCCCGTGGGATATATATTCTACCCACACACATTTGGAACTCTCATGGGTACCCTCGCACATATTATTCCCTCATTTAGTGGATATTTTCACAAAAAAGTGAAATTTTCAAAAATCCAGAAAATTGGCTGAAAACAACTAAATATCAAGGACTCATTGGGCGCATCGCTCTGGAACTGAAATCGTAACGCTCACTGACATTTGCCCTATCTGAAAGTCTGATAAACGCCGGAAAAATGACTTAGTCCAAAAAAAAATTTTTTTAAACTGTTTTCAATTTTACCACCGTGGGATATATATTCTATGCACACACACTTTTGGAACTCTCCTGGGGTACCATCACACATATTAATCCCTCACTTAGTGGATATTTTCACAAAAAAGTGAAATTTTCAAAAATCCAGAAAATTGGCTGAAAACGAATAAATATCAAGGACTCATTGGGCGAATCGCTCTGGAACTGAAATCGGAACGCTCACTGACATTTCCCCTATCTAAAAGTCTGATAAACGCCGGAAAAAGGACTAAGTCCAAAAGAAATTTTTTTCAAATATTTTAAATTTTAACCCCGTGGGATATATATTTTACCCACACACATTTGGAACTCTCCTGGGGTACCCTCACACATATTCCCTCATTTAGTGGATATTTTCACAAAAAAGTTAAATTTTAAAAAATTCAGAAAATTCGCTGAAAACGACTAAATATCAAGGACTCATTGGGCGAATCGCTCTGGAACTGAAATCGAAACGCTCACTGACATTTCCCCTATCTGAAAGTCTGATAAACGCCGGAAAAATGACTAAGTCTAAAAAAAAATGTTTTAAACTTTTTTCAATTTTACCCTCGTGGTATATATATTATACCCACACACATTTGGAACTCTTCTGTGGTACCCTCACACATATTATTCCCTCATTTAGTGGATATTTTCACAAAAAAGTGAAATTTTCAAAAATCCAGAAAATTCGCTGAAAACGACTAAATATCAAGGACTCATTGGGCGAATCGCTCTGGAACTGAAATCGGAACGCTCACTGACATTTCCCCTATCTGAAAGTCTGATAAACGGCGGAAAAATGACTAAGTCCAAAAAAAAATTTTTTTAAACTGTTTTCAATTTTACCCCCGTGGGATATATATTCTATGCACACACACTTTTGGAACTCTCCTGGGGTACCATCACACATATTAATCCCTCATTTAGTGGATATTTTCACAAAAAAGTGAAATTTTCAAAAATCCAGAAAATTGGCTGAAAACGACTAAATATCAGGGACTCATTGGGCGAATCGCTCTGGAACTGAAATCGGAACGCTCACTGACATTTCCCCTATCTGAAAGTCTGATAAACGCCGGAAAAATGACTAAGTCCAAAAAAAAATTTTTTCAAATTTTTAAAATTTTACCCACGTGGGATATATATTTTACCCACACACATTTGGAACTCTCCTGGGGTACCCTCACACATATTATTCCCTCATTTAGTGGATATTTTCACAAAAAAGTGAAATTTTAAAAAATTCAGAAAATTCGCTTGAAAACGACTAAATATCAAGGACTCATTGGGCGAATAGCTCTGGAACTGAAATCGGAACGCTCACTGACATTTCCCCTATCTGAAAGTCTGCTAAACGGCGGAAAAATGACTAAGTCCAAAAAAAAATGTTTTCAACTTTTTTCAATTTTACCCCCGTGGGATATATATTCTACCCACACACATTTGGAACTCTCATGGGTACCCTCGCACATATTATTCCCTCATTTAGTGGATATTTTCACAAAAAAGTGAAATTTTCAAAAATCCAGAAAATTGGCTGAAAACAACTAAATATCAAGGACTCATTGGGCGCATCGCTCTGGAACTGAAATCGTAACGCTCACTGACATTTGCCCTATCTGAAAGTCTGATAAACGCCGGAAAAATGACTTAGTCCAAAAAAAAATTTTTTTAAACTGTTTTCAATTTTACCACCGTGGGATATATATTCTATGCACACACACTTTTGGAACTCTCCTGGGGTACCATCACACATATTAATCCCTCACTTAGTGGATATTTTCACAAAAAAGTGAAATTTTCAAAAATCCAGAAAATTGGCTGAAAACGAATAAATATCAAGGACTCATTGGGCGAATCGCTCTGGAACTGAAATCGGAACGCTCACTGACATTTCCCCTATCTAAAAGTCTGATAAACGCCGGAAAAAGGACTAAGTCCAAAAGAAATTTTTTTCAAATATTTTAAATTTTAACCCCGTGGGATATATATTTTACCCACACACATTTGGAACTCTCCTGGGGTACCCTCACACATATTCCCTCATTTAGTGGATATTTTCACAAAAAAGTTAAATTTTAAAAAATTCAGAAAATTCGCTGAAAACGACTAAATATCAAGGACTCATTGGGCGAATCGCTCTGGAACTGAAATCGAAACGCTCACTGACATTTCCCCTATCTGAAAGTCTGATAAACGCCGGAAAAATGACTAAGTCTAAAAAAAAATGTTTTAAACTTTTTTCAATTTTACCCTCGTGGTATATATATTATACCCACACACATTTGGAACTCTTCTGTGGTACCCTCACACATATTATTCCCTCATTTAGTGGATATTTTCACAAAAAAGTGAAATTTTCAAAAATCCAGAAAATTCGCTGAAAACGACTAAATATCAAGGACTCATTGGGCGAATCGCTCTGGAACTGAAATCGGAACGCTCACTGACATTTCCCCTATCTGAAAGTCTGATAAACGGCGGAAAAATGACTAAGTCCAAAAAAAAATTTTTTTAAACTGTTTTCAATTTTACCCCCGTGGGATATATATTCTATGCACACACACTTTTGGAACTCTCCTGGGGTACCATCACACATATTAATCCCTCATTTAGTGGATATTTTCACAAAAAAGTGAAATTTTCAAAAATCCAGAAAATTGGCTGAAAACGACTAAATATCAGGGACTCATTGGGCGAATCGCTCTGGAACTGAAATCGGAACGCTCACTGACATTTCCCCTATCTGAAAGTCTGATAAACGCCGGAAAAATGACTAAGTCCAAAAAAAAATTTTTTCAAATTTTTAAAATTTTACCCACGTGGGATATATATTTTACCCACACACATTTGGAACTCTCCTGGGGTACCCTCACACATATTATTCCCTCATTTAGTGGATATTTTCACAAAAAAGTGAAATTTTAAAAAATTCAGAAAATTCGCTTGAAAACGACTAAATATCAAGGACTCATTGGGCGAATAGCTCTGGAACTGAAATCGGAACGCTCACTGACATTTCCCCTATCTGAAAGTCTGCTAAACGGCGGAAAAATGACTAAGTCCAAAAAAAAATGTTTTCAACTTTTTTCAATTTTACCCCCGTGGGATATATATTCTACCCACACACATTTGGAACTCTCATGGGTACCCTCGCACATATTATTCCCTCATTTAGTGGATATTTTCACAAAAAAGTGAAATTTTCAAAAATCCAGAAAATTGGCTGAAAACAACTAAATATCAAGGACTCATTGGGCGCATCGCTCTGGAACTGAAATCGTAACGCTCACTGACATTTGCCCTATCTGAAAGTCTGATAAACGCCGGAAAAATGACTTAGTCCAAAAAAAAATTTTTTTAAACTGTTTTCAATTTTACCACCGTGGGATATATATTCTATGCACACACACTTTTGGAACTCTCCTGGGGTACCATCACACATATTAATCCCTCACTTAGTGGATATTTTCACAAAAAAGTGAAATTTTCAAAAATCCAGAAAATTGGCTGAAAACGAATAAATATCAAGGACTCATTGGGCGAATCGCTCTGGAACTGAAATCGGAACGCTCACTGACATTTCCCCTATCTAAAAGTCTGATAAACGCCGGAAAAAGGACTAAGTCCAAAAGAAATTTTTTTCAAATATTTTAAATTTTAACCCCGTGGGATATATATTTTACCCACACACATTTGGAACTCTCCTGGGGTACCCTCACACATATTATTCCCTCATTTAGTGGATATTTTCACAAAAAAGTTAAATTTTAAAAAATTCAGAAAATTCGCTGAAAACGACTAAATATCAAGGACTCATTGGGCGAATCGCTCTGGAACTGAAATCGAAACGCTCACTGACATTTCCCCTATCTGAAAGTCTGATAAACGCCGGAAAAATGACTAAGTCTAAAAAAAAATGTTTTAAACTTTTTTCAATTTTACCCTCGTGGTATATATATTATACCCACACACATTTGGAACTCTTCTGTGGTACCCTCACACATATTATTCCCTCATTTAGTGGATATTTTCACAAAAAAGTGAAATTTTCAAAAATCCAGAAAATTCGCTGAAAACGACTAAATATCAAGGACTCATTGGGCGAATCGCTCTGGAACTGAAATCGGAACGCTCACTGACATTTCCCCTATCTGAAAGTCTGATAAACGCCGGAAAAATGACTAAGTCCAAAAAAAAATTTTTTCAAATTTTTAAAATTTTACCCACGTGGGATATATATTTTACCCACACACATTTGGAACTCTCCTGGGGTACCCTCACACATATTATTCCCTCATTTAGTGGATATTTTCACAAAAAAGTGAAATTTTAAAAAATTCAGAAAATTCGCTTGAAAACGACTAAATATCAAGGACTCATTGGGCGAATAGCTCTGGAACTGAAATCGGAACGCTCACTGACATTTCCCCTATCTGAAAGTCTGCTAAACGGCGGAAAAATGACTAAGTCCAAAAAAAAATGTTTTCAACTTTTTTCAATTTTACCCCCGTGGGATATATATTCTACCCACACACATTTGGAACTCTCATGGGTACCCTCGCACATATTATTCCCTCATTTAGTGGATATTTTCACAAAAAAATGAAATTTTCAAAAATCCAGAAAATTGGCTGAAAACAACTAAATATCAAGGACTCATTGGGCGCATCGCTCTGGAACTGAAATCGTAACGCTCACTGACATTTGCCCTATCTGAAAGTCTGATAAACGCCGGAAAAATGACTTAGTCCAAAAAAAAATTTTTTTAAACTGTTTTCAATTTTACCACCGTGGGATATATATTCTATGCACACACACTTTTGGAACTCTCCTGGGGTACCATCACACATATTAATCCCTCACTTAGTGGATATTTTCACAAAAAAGTGAAATTTTCAAAAATCCAGAAAATTGGCTGAAAACGAATAAATATCAAGGACTCATTGGGCGAATCGCTCTGGAACTGAAATCGGAACGCTCACTGACATTTCCCCTATCTAAAAGTCTGATAAACGCCGGAAAAAGGACTAAGTCCAAAAGAAATTTTTTTCAAATATTTTAAATTTTAACCCCGTGGGATATATATTTTACCCACACACATTTGGAACTCTCCTGGGGTACCCTCACACATATTATTCCCTCATTTAGTGGATATTTTCACAAAAAAGTTAAATTTTAAAAAATTCAGAAAATTCGCTGAAAACGACTAAATATCAAGGACTCATTGGGCGAATCGCTCTGGAACTGAAATCGAAACGCTCACTGACATTTCCCCTATCTGAAAGTCTGATAAACGCCGGAAAAATGACTAAGTCTAAAAAAAAATGTTTTAAACTTTTTTCAATTTTACCCTCGTGGTATATATATTATACCCACACACATTTGGAACTCTTCTGTGGTACCCTCACACATATTATTCCCTCATTTAGTGGATATTTTCACAAAAAAGTGAAATTTTCAAAAATCCAGAAAATTCGCTGAAAACGACTAAATATCAAGGACTCATTGGGCGAATCGCTCTGGAACTGAAATCGGAACGCTCACTGACATTTCCCCTATCTGAAAGTCTGATAAACGGCGGAAAAATGACTAAGTCCAAAAAAAAATTTTTTTAAACTGTTTTCAATTTTACCCCCGTGGGATATATATTCTATGCACACACACTTTTGGAACTCTCCTGGGGTACCATCACACATATTAATCCCTCATTTAGTGGATATTTTCACAAAAAAGTGAAATTTTCAAAAATCCAGAAAATTGGCTGAAAACGACTAAATATCAGGGACTCATTGGGCGAATCGCTCTGGAACTGAAATCGGAACGCTCACTGACATTTCCCCTATCTGAAAGTCTGATAAACGCCGGAAAAATGACTAAGTCCAAAAAAAAATTTTTTCAAATTTTTAAAATTTTACCCACGTGGGATATATATTTTACCCACACACATTTGGAACTCTCCTGGGGTACCCTCACACATATTATTCCCTCATTTAGTGGATATTTTCACAAAAAAGTGAAATTTTAAAAAATTCAGAAAATTCGCTTGAAAACGACTAAATATCAAGGACTCATTGGGCGAATAGCTCTGGAACTGAAATCGGAACGCTCACTGACATTTCCCCTATCTGAAAGTCTGCTAAACGGCGGAAAAATGACTAAGTCCAAAAAAAAATGTTTTCAACTTTTTTCAATTTTACCCCCGTGGGATATATATTCTACCCACACACATTTGGAACTCTCATGGGTACCCTCGCACATATTATTCCCTCATTTAGTGGATATTTTCACAAAAAAGTGAAATTTTCAAAAATCCAGAAAATTGGCTGAAAACAACTAAATATCAAGGACTCATTGGGCGCATCGCTCTGGAACTGAAATCGTAACGCTCACTGACATTTGCCCTATCTGAAAGTCTGATAAACGCCGGAAAAATGACTTAGTCCAAAAAAAAATTTTTTTAAACTGTTTTCAATTTTACCACCGTGGGATATATATTCTATGCACACACACTTTTGGAACTCTCCTGGGGTACCATCACACATATTAATCCCTCACTTAGTGGATATTTTCACAAAAAAGTGAAATTTTCAAAAATCCAGAAAATTGGCTGAAAACGAATAAATATCAAGGACTCATTGGGCGAATCGCTCTGGAACTGAAATCGGAACGCTCACTGACATTTCCCCTATCTAAAAGTCTGATAAACGCCGGAAAAAGGACTAAGTCCAAAAGAAATTTTTTTCAAATATTTTAAATTTTAACCCCGTGGGATATATATTTTACCCACACACATTTGGAACTCTCCTGGGGTACCCTCACACATATTCCCTCATTTAGTGGATATTTTCACAAAAAAGTTAAATTTTAAAAAATTCAGAAAATTCGCTGAAAACGACTAAATATCAAGGACTCATTGGGCGAATCGCTCTGGAACTGAAATCGAAACGCTCACTGACATTTCCCCTATCTGAAAGTCTGATAAACGCCGGAAAAATGACTAAGTCTAAAAAAAAATGTTTTAAACTTTTTTCAATTTTACCCTCGTGGTATATATATTATACCCACACACATTTGGAACTCTTCTGTGGTACCCTCACACATATTATTCCCTCATTTAGTGGATATTTTCACAAAAAAGTGAAATTTTCAAAAATCCAGAAAATTCGCTGAAAACGACTAAATATCAAGGACTCATTGGGCGAATCGCTCTGGAACTGAAATCGGAACGCTCACTGACATTTCCCCTATCTGAAAGTCTGATAAACGGCGGAAAAATGACTAAGTCCAAAAAAAAATTTTTTTAAACTGTTTTCAATTTTACCCCCGTGGGATATATATTCTATGCACACACACTTTTGGAACTCTCCTGGGGTACCATCACACATATTAATCCCTCATTTAGTGGATATTTTCACAAAAAAGTGAAATTTTCAAAAATCCAGAAAATTGGCTGAAAACGACTAAATATCAGGGACTCATTGGGCGAATCGCTCTGGAACTGAAATCGGAACGCTCACTGACATTTCCCCTATCTGAAAGTCTGATAAACGCCGGAAAAATGACTAAGTCCAAAAAAAAATTTTTTCAAATTTTTAAAATTTTACCCACGTGGGATATATATTTTACCCACACACATTTGGAACTCTCCTGGGGTACCCTCACACATATTATTCCCTCATTTAGTGGATATTTTCACAAAAAAGTGAAATTTTAAAAAATTCAGAAAATTCGCTTGAAAACGACTAAATATCAAGGACTCATTGGGCGAATAGCTCTGGAACTGAAATCGGAACGCTCACTGACATTTCCCCTATCTGAAAGTCTGCTAAACGGCGGAAAAATGACTAAGTCCAAAAAAAAATGTTTTCAACTTTTTTCAATTTTACCCCCGTGGGATATATATTCTACCCACACACATTTGGAACTCTCATGGGTACCCTCGCACATATTATTCCCTCATTTAGTGGATATTTTCACAAAAAAGTGAAATTTTCAAAAATCCAGAAAATTGGCTGAAAACAACTAAATATCAAGGACTCATTGGGCGCATCGCTCTGGAACTGAAATCGTAACGCTCACTGACATTTGCCCTATCTGAAAGTCTGATAAACGCCGGAAAAATGACTTAGTCCAAAAAAAAATTTTTTTAAACTGTTTTCAATTTTACCACCGTGGGATATATATTCTATGCACACACACTTTTGGAACTCTCCTGGGGTACCATCACACATATTAATCCCTCACTTAGTGGATATTTTCACAAAAAAGTGAAATTTTCAAAAATCCAGAAAATTGGCTGAAAACGAATAAATATCAAGGACTCATTGGGCGAATCGCTCTGGAACTGAAATCGGAACGCTCACTGACATTTCCCCTATCTAAAAGTCTGATAAACGCCGGAAAAAGGACTAAGTCCAAAAGAAATTTTTTTCAAATATTTTAAATTTTAACCCCGTGGGATATATATTTTACCCACACACATTTGGAACTCTCCTGGGGTACCCTCACACATATTATTCCCTCATTTAGTGGATATTTTCACAAAAAAGTTAAATTTTAAAAAATTCAGAAAATTCGCTGAAAACGACTAAATATCAAGGACTCATTGGGCGAATCGCTCTGGAACTGAAATCGAAACGCTCACTGACATTTCCCCTATCTGAAAGTCTGATAAACGCCGGAAAAATGACTAAGTCTAAAAAAAAATGTTTTAAACTTTTTTCAATTTTACCCTCGTGGTATATATATTATACCCACACACATTTGGAACTCTTCTGTGGTACCCTCACACATATTATTCCCTCATTTAGTGGATATTTTCACAAAAAAGTGAAATTTTCAAAAATCCAGAAAATTCGCTGAAAACGACTAAATATCAAGGACTCATTGGGCGAATCGCTCTGGAACTGAAATCGGAACGCTCACTGACATTTCCCCTATCTGAAAGTCTGATAAACGCCGGAAAAATGACTAAGTCCAAAAAAAAATTTTTTCAAATTTTTAAAATTTTACCCACGTGGGATATATATTTTACCCACACACATTTGGAACTCTCCTGGGGTACCCTCACACATATTATTCCCTCATTTAGTGGATATTTTCACAAAAAAGTGAAATTTTAAAAAATTCAGAAAATTCGCTTGAAAACGACTAAATATCAAGGACTCATTGGGCGAATAGCTCTGGAACTGAAATCGGAACGCTCACTGACATTTCCCCTATCTGAAAGTCTGCTAAACGGCGGAAAAATGACTAAGTCCAAAAAAAAATGTTTTCAACTTTTTTCAATTTTACCCCCGTGGGATATATATTCTACCCACACACATTTGGAACTCTCATGGGTACCCTCGCACATATTATTCCCTCATTTAGTGGATATTTTCACAAAAAAATGAAATTTTCAAAAATCCAGAAAATTGGCTGAAAACAACTAAATATCAAGGACTCATTGGGCGCATCGCTCTGGAACTGAAATCGTAACGCTCACTGACATTTGCCCTATCTGAAAGTCTGATAAACGCCGGAAAAATGACTTAGTCCAAAAAAAAATTTTTTTAAACTGTTTTCAATTTTACCACCGTGGGATATATATTCTATGCACACACACTTTTGGAACTCTCCTGGGGTACCATCACACATATTAATCCCTCACTTAGTGGATATTTTCACAAAAAAGTGAAATTTTCAAAAATCCAGAAAATTGGCTGAAAACGAATAAATATCAAGGACTCATTGGGCGAATCGCTCTGGAACTGAAATCGGAACGCTCACTGACATTTCCCCTATCTAAAAGTCTGATAAACGCCGGAAAAAGGACTAAGTCCAAAAGAAATTTTTTTCAAATATTTTAAATTTTAACCCCGTGGGATATATATTTTACCCACACACATTTGGAACTCTCCTGGGGTACCCTCACACATATTATTCCCTCATTTAGTGGATATTTTCACAAAAAAGTTAAATTTTAAAAAATTCAGAAAATTCGCTGAAAACGACTAAATATCAAGGACTCATTGGGCGAATCGCTCTGGAACTGAAATCGAAACGCTCACTGACATTTCCCCTATCTGAAAGTCTGATAAACGCCGGAAAAATGACTAAGTCTAAAAAAAAATGTTTTAAACTTTTTTCAATTTTACCCTCGTGGTATATATATTATACCCACACACATTTGGAACTCTTCTGTGGTACCCTCACACATATTATTCCCTCATTTAGTGGATATTTTCACAAAAAAGTGAAATTTTCAAAAATCCAGAAAATTCGCTGAAAACGACTAAATATCAAGGACTCATTGGGCGAATCGCTCTGGAACTGAAATCGGAACGCTCACTGACATTTCCCCTATCTGAAAGTCTGATAAACGGCGGAAAAATGACTAAGTCCAAAAAAAAATTTTTTTAAACTGTTTTCAATTTTAACCCCGTGGGATATATATTCTATGCACACACACTTTTGGAACTCTCCTGGGGTACCATCACACATATTAATCCCTCATTTAGTGGATATTTTCACAAAAAAGTGAAATTTTCAAAAATCCAGAAAATTGGCTGAAAACGACTAAATATCAGGGACTCATTGGGCGAATCGCTCTGGAACTGAAATCGGAACGCTCACTGACATTTCCCCTATCTGAAAGTCTGATAAACGCCGGAAAAATGACTAAGTCCAAAAAAAATTTTTTTAAAATTTTTCAAATTTTACCCACGTGGGATATATATATTTTACCCACACACATTTGGAACTCTCCTGGGGTACCCTCACACATATTATTCCCTCATTTAGTGGATATTTTCACAAAAAAGTGAAATTTTAAAAAATTCAGAAAATTCGCTTGAAAACGACTAAATATCAAGGACTCATTGGGCGAATAGCTCTGGAACAGAAATCGGAACGCGCACTTTCATTTCCCCTATCTGAAAGTCTGATAAACGCCGGAAAAATGACTAAGTCCAAAAAAAAATTTTTTAAACTGTTTTCAATTTTACCCCCGTGGGATATATATTCTATGCACACACACTTTTTGAACTCTCCTGGGGTACCCTCACACATGTTATTCCCTCATTTAGTGGATATTTTCACAAAAAAGTGAAATTTTCAAAAATCCAGAAAATTGGCTGAAAACGACTAAATATCAAGGACTCATTGGGCGAATCGCTCTGGAACTGAAATCAGAATGCTCACTGACATTTCCCCTATCTGAAAGTCTGATAAATGCCTGAAAAATGACTAAGTCAAAAAAATTTTTTTTTCAAATTTTTTACATTTTACCCCCGTAGGATATATATTTTACCCACACACATTTGGAACTCTCCTGGGGTACCCTCACACATATTATTCCCTCATTTAGTGGATATTTTCACAAAAAAGTGAAATTTTCAAAAATCCAGAAAATTGGCTGAAAACAACTAAATATCAAAGACTCATTGGGCGAATCGCTCTGGAACTGAAATCGGAATGCTCACTGACATTTCCCCTATCTGAAAGTCTGATGAACGCCGGAAAAATGACTAAGTCCAAAAAAAAATTTTTTTAAACTAAACTGTTTTCAATTTAACCCCCGTGGGATATATATTCTATGCACACACACTTTTAGTACTCTCCTGGGGTACCATCACACATATTAATCCCGCATTTAGTGGATATTTTCACAAAAAAGTGAAATTTTCAAAAATCCAGAAAATTGGCTGAAAACAACTAAATATCAAGGACTCATTGGGCGAATCGCTCTGGAACTGAAATCAGAATGCTCACTGACATTTCCCCTATCTGAAAGTCTGATAAACGCCTGAAAAATGACTGAGTCCAAAAAAATTTTTTTCAAATTTTTTACATTTTACCTCCGTAGGATATATATTTTACCCACACACATTTGGAACTCTCCTGGGGTACCCTCACACATATTATTCCCTCATTTAGTGGATATTTTCACAAAAAAGTGAAATTTTCAAAAATCCAGAAAATTGGCTGAAAATGACTAAATATCAAGGACTCATTGGGCGAATTGCTCTGGAACTGAAAATGGAACGCTCACTGACATTTCCCCTATCTGAAAGTCTGACAAACGCCGGAAAAATGAGTAAGTCCAAAAAAAATTTTTTTAAACTGTTTTCAATTTTACCCCCGTGGGATATATATTCTATGCACACACACTTTTGGAACTCTCCTGGGGTACCATCACACATATTAATCCCTCATTTAGTGGATATTTTCACAAAAAAAGTGAAATTTTCAAAACTCCAGAAAATTGTCTGAAATCGACTAAATATCAAGGACTCATTGGGCGAATCGCTCTGGAACTGAAATTGGAACGCTCACTGACATTTCCCCTATCTGAAAGTCTGATAAACGGCGGAAAAATGACTAAGTCCAAAAAAAAATTTTTTTAAACTGTTTTCAATTTTACCCCCGTGGGATATATATTCTATGCACACACACTTTTGGAACTCTCCTGGGGTACCATCACACATATTAATCCCTCATTTAGTGGATATTTTCACAAAAAAGTGAAATTTTCAAAAATCCAGAAAATTGGCTGAAAACGACTAAATATCAGGGACTCATTGGGCGAATCGCTCTGGAACTGAAATCGGAACGCTCACTGACATTTCCCCTATCTGAAAGTCTGATAAACGCCGGAAAAATGACTAAGTCCAAAAAAAAATTTTTTCAAATTTTTAAAATTTTACCCACGTGGGATATATATTTTACCCACACACATTTGGAACTCTCCTGGGGTACCCTCACACATATTATTCCCTCATTTAGTGGATATTTTCACAAAAAAGTGAAATTTTAAAAAATTCAGAAAATTCGCTTGAAAACGACTAAATATCAAGGACTCATTGGGCGAATAGCTCTGGAACTGAAATCGGAACGCTCACTGACATTTCCCCTATCTGAAAGTCTGCTAAACGGCGGAAAAATGACTAAGTCCAAAAAAAAATGTTTTCAACTTTTTTCAATTTTACCCCCGTGGGATATATATTCTACCCACACACATTTGGAACTCTCATGGGTACCCTCGCACATATTATTCCCTCATTTAGTGGATATTTTCACAAAAAAGTGAAATTTTCAAAAATCCAGAAAATTGGCTGAAAACAACTAAATATCAAGGACTCATTGGGCGCATCGCTCTGGAACTGAAATCGTAACGCTCACTGACATTTGCCCTATCTGAAAGTCTGATAAACGCCGGAAAAATGACTTAGTCCAAAAAAAAATTTTTTTAAACTGTTTTCAATTTTACCACCGTGGGATATATATTCTATGCACACACACTTTTGGAACTCTCCTGGGGTACCATCACACATATTAATCCCTCACTTAGTGGATATTTTCACAAAAAAGTGAAATTTTCAAAAATCCAGAAAATTGGCTGAAAACGAATAAATATCAAGGACTCATTGGGCGAATCGCTCTGGAACTGAAATCGGAACGCTCACTGACATTTCCCCTATCTAAAAGTCTGATAAACGCCGGAAAAAGGACTAAGTCCAAAAGAAATTTTTTTCAAATATTTTAAATTTTAACCCCGTGGGATATATATTTTACCCACACACATTTGGAACTCTCCTGGGGTACCCTCACACATATTATTCCCTCATTTAGTGGATATTTTCACAAAAAAGTTAAATTTTAAAAAATTCAGAAAATTCGCTGAAAACGACTAAATATCAAGGACTCATTGGGCGAATCGCTCTGGAACTGAAATCGAAACGCTCACTGACATTTCCCCTATCTGAAAGTCTGATAAACGCCGGAAAAATGACTAAGTCTAAAAAAAAATGTTTTAAACTTTTTTCAATTTTACCCTCGTGGTATATATATTATACCCACACACATTTGGAACTCTTCTGTGGTACCCTCACACATATTATTCCCTCATTTAGTGGATATTTTCACAAAAAAGTGAAATTTTCAAAAATCCAGAAAATTCGCTGAAAACGACTAAATATCAAGGACTCATTGGGCGAATCGCTCTGGAACTGAAATCGGAACGCTCACTGACATTTCCCCTATCTGAAAGTCTGATAAACGCCGGAAAAATGACTAAGTCCAAAAAAAAATTTTTTCAAATTTTTAAAATTTTACCCACGTGGGATATATATTTTACCCACACACATTTGGAACTCTCCTGGGGTACCCTCACACATATTATTCCCTCATTTAGTGGATATTTTCACAAAAAAGTGAAATTTTAAAAAATTCAGAAAATTCGCTTGAAAACGACTAAATATCAAGGACTCATTGGGCGAATAGCTCTGGAACTGAAATCGGAACGCTCACTGACATTTCCCCTATCTGAAAGTCTGCTAAACGGCGGAAAAATGACTAAGTCCAAAAAAAAATGTTTTCAACTTTTTTCAATTTTACCCCCGTGGGATATATATTCTACCCACACACATTTGGAACTCTCATGGGTACCCTCGCACATATTATTCCCTCATTTAGTGGATATTTTCACAAAAAAGTGAAATTTTCAAAAATCCAGAAAATTGGCTGAAAACAACTAAATATCAAGGACTCATTGGGCGCATCGCTCTGGAACTGAAATCGTAACGCTCACTGACATTTGCCCTATCTGAAAGTCTGATAAACGCCGGAAAAATGACTTAGTCCAAAAAAAAATTTTTTTAAACTGTTTTCAATTTTACCACCGTGGGATATATATTCTATGCACACACACTTTTGGAACTCTCCTGGGGTACCATCACACATATTAATCCCTCACTTAGTGGATATTTTCACAAAAAAGTGAAATTTTCAAAAATCCAGAAAATTGGCTGAAAACGAATAAATATCAAGGACTCATTGGGCGAATCGCTCTGGAACTGAAATCGGAACGCTCACTGACATTTCCCCTATCTAAAAGTCTGATAAACGCCGGAAAAAGGACTAAGTCCAAAAGAAATTTTTTTCAAATATTTTAAATTTTAACCCCGTGGGATATATATTTTACCCACACACATTTGGAACTCTCCTGGGGTACCCTCACACATATTATTCCCTCATTTAGTGGATATTTTCACAAAAAAGTTAAATTTTAAAAAATTCAGAAAATTCGCTGAAAACGACTAAATATCAAGGACTCATTGGGCGAATCGCTCTGGAACTGAAATCGAAACGCTCACTGACATTTCCCCTATCTGAAAGTCTGATAAACGCCGGAAAAATGACTAAGTCTAAAAAAAAATGTTTTAAACTTTTTTCAATTTTACCCTCGTGGTATATATATTATACCCACACACATTTGGAACTCTTCTGTGGTACCCTCACACATATTATTCCCTCATTTAGTGGATATTTTCACAAAAAAGTGAAATTTTCAAAAATCCAGAAAATTCGCTGAAAACGACTAAATATCAAGGACTCATTGGGCGAATCGCTCTGGAACTGAAATCGGAACGCTCACTGACATTTCCCCTATCTGAAAGTCTGATAAACGGCGGAAAAATGACTAAGTCCAAAAAAAAATTTTTTTAAACTGTTTTCAATTTTAACCCCGTGGGATATATATTCTATGCACACACACTTTTGGAACTCTCCTGGGGTACCATCACACATATTAATCCCTCATTTAGTGGATATTTTCACAAAAAAGTGAAATTTTCAAAAATCCAGAAAATTGGCTGAAAACGACTAAATATCAGGGACTCATTGGGCGAATCGCTCTGGAACTGAAATCGGAACGCTCACTGACATTTCCCCTATCTGAAAGTCTGATAAACGCCGGAAAAATGACTAAGTCCAAAAAAAATTTTTTTCAAATTTTTCAAATTTTACCCACATGGGATATATATATTTTACCCACACACATTTGGAACTCTCCTGGGGTACCCTCACACATATTATTCCCTCATTTAGTGGATATTTTCACAAAAAAGTGAAATTTTAAAAAATTCAGAAAATTCGCTTGAAAACGACTAAATATCAAGGACTCATTGGGCGAATAGCTCTGGAACAGAAATCGGAACGCGCACTTTCATTTCCCCTATCTGAAAGTCTGATAAACGCCGGAAAAATGACTAAGTCCAAAAAAAAATTTTTTAAACTGTTTTCAATTTTACCCCCGTGGGATATATATTCTATGCACACACACTTTTTGAACTCTCCTGGGGTACCCTCACACATGTTATTCCCTCATTTAGTGGATATTTTCACAAAAAAGTGAAATTTTCAAAAATCCAGAAAATTGGCTGAAAACGACTAAATATCAAGGACTCATTGGGCGAATCGCTCTGGAACTGAAATCAGAATGCTCACTGACATTTCCCCTATCTGAAAGTCTGATAAATGCCTGAAAAATGACTAAGTCAAAAAAATTTTTTTTTCAAATTTTTTACATTTTACCCCCGTAGGATATATATTTTACCCACACACATTTGGAACTCTCCTGGGGTACCCTCACACATATTATTCCCTCATTTAGTGGATATTTTCACAAAAAAGTGAAATTTTCAAAAATCCAGAAAATTGGCTGAAAACAACTAAATATCAAAGACTCATTGGGCGAATCGCTCTGGAACTGAAATCGGAATGCTCACTGACATTTCCCCTATCTGAAAGTCTGATGAACGCCGGAAAAATGACTAAGTCCAAAAAAAAATTTTTTTAAACTAAACTGTTTTCAATTTAACCCCCGTGGGATATATATTCTATGCACACACACTTTTAGTACTCTCCTGGGGTACCATCACACATATTAATCCCGCATTTAGTGGATATTTTCACAAAAAAGTGAAATTTTCAAAAATCCAGAAAATTGGCTGAAAACAACTAAATATCAAGGACTCATTGGGCGAATCGCTCTGGAACTGAAATCAGAATGCTCACTGACATTTCCCCTATCTGAAAGTCTGATAAACGCCTGAAAAATGACTGAGTCCAAAAAAATTTTTTTCAAATTTTTTACATTTTACCTCCGTAGGATATATATTTTACCCACACACATTTGGAACTCTCCTGGGGTACCCTCACACATATTATTCCCTCATTTAGTGGATATTTTCACAAAAAAGTGAAATTTTCAAAAATCCAGAAAATTGGCTGAAAATGACTAAATATCAAGGACTCATTGGGCGAATTGCTCTGGAACTGAAAATGGAACGCTCACTGACATTTCCCCTATCTGAAAGTCTGACAAACGCCGGAAAAATGAGTAAGTCCAAAAAAAATTTTTTTAAACTGTTTTCAATTTTACCCCCGTGGGATATATATTCTATGCACACACACTTTTGGAACTCTCCTGGGGTACCATCACACATATTAATCCCTCATTTAGTGGATATTTTCACAAAAAAAGTGAAATTTTCAAAACTCCAGAAAATTGTCTGAAATCGACTAAATATCAAGGACTCATTGGGCGAATCGCTCTGGAACTGAAATTGGAACGCTCACTGACATTTCCCCTTTCTGAAAGTCTGATAAACGCCGGAAAAATGACTAAGTCCAAAAAAAAATTTTTTTAAACTGTTTTCAATTTTACCCCCGTGGGATATATATACTATGCACACACACTTTTAGTACTCTCCTGGGGTACCATCACACATATTAATCCCTCACTTAGTGGATATTTTCACAAAAAAAGTGAAATTTTCAAAAATTCAGAAAATTCGCTGAAAATGACTAAATATCAAGGACTCATTGGGCGAATCGCTCTGGAACTGAAATCGGAACGCTCACTGACATTTCCCCTATCTGAAAGTCTGATAAACGGCGGAAAAATGACTATATCCCCCAAAATAATTTTTCAACTTTTTTCAACTTTACCCCCGTGGGATATATATTCTATGCACACACACTTTTGGAACTCTCCTGGGGTACCCTCACACATATTAATCCCTCATTTAGTGGATATTTTCACAAAAAAGTGAAATTTTCAAAAATCCAGAAAATTGGCTGAAAACAACTAAACATCAAGGACTCATTGGGCAAATCGCTCTGGAACTGAAATCGGAACGCTCACTGACATTTCCCCTACCTGAAAGTCTGATAAACGCTTGAAAAATGACTAAGTCCAAAAAAAATTTTTTTCAAATTTTTTAACTTTTACCCCCGTAGGATATATATTTTACCCACACACATTTGGAACTCTCCTGGGGTACCCTCACACATATTATTCCCTCATTTAGTGGATATTTTCACAAAAAAGTGAAATTTTCAAAAATCCAGAAAATTGGCTGAAAATGACTAAATATCAAGGACTCATTGGGCGAATCGCTCTGGAACTGAAAATGGAACGCTCACTGACATTTCCCCTATCTGAAAGTCTGATAAATGCCGGAAAAATGACTAAGTCCAAAAAATTTTTTTTCAAATTTTTTAAATTTTACCCTCGTAGGATATATATTAAACACACACACATTTGGAACTCTCCTGGGGTACCCTCACACATATTAATCCCTCATTTAGTGGATATTTTCACAAAAAAGTGAAATTTTCCAAACTCCAGAAAATTGGCTGAAAACGACTAAATATCAAGGACTCATTGGGCGAATCGCTCTGGAACTGAAATTGGAACGCTCACCGACATTTCCCCTATCTGAAAGTCTGATAAATGCCGGAAAAATGACTAAGTCCAAAAAAAAATTTTTTTAAACTGTTTTCAATTTTACCCCCGTGGGATATATATTCTATGCACACACACTTTTTGAACTCTCCTGGGGTACCCTCACACATGTTATTCCCTCATTTAGTGGATATTTTCACAAAAAAGTGAAATTTTCAAAGATCCAGAAAGTTGGCTGAAAATGACTAAATATCAAGGACTCATTCGGCGAATCGCTCTGGATCTGAAATTGGAACGCTCACTGACATTTCCCTTATCTGAAAGTCTGATAAACGCCGGAAAAATGACTTAGTCCAAAAAAAAATTTTTTGAAACTGTTTTCAATTTTACCCCCGTGGGATATAAATTCTATGCACACACACTTTTGGAACTCTCCTGGGGTACCATCACACATATTAATTCCTCACTTAGTGGATATTTTCACAAAAAAGTGAAATTTTCAAAAATCCAGAAAATTGGCTGAAAACAACTAAATATCAAGGACTTATTGGGCGAATTACTCTGCAACTGAAATCGGAACGCTCACTGACATTTCCCCTATCTGAAAGTCTGATTAACGCCGGAAAAATGACTAAGTCCAAAAAAAATTTTTTTCAAATTTTTAAAATTTTACCCCCGTGGGATATATATTGTACCCACACACATTTGGAACTCTCCTGGGGTACACCCACACATATTATTCCCTCATTTAGTGGATATTTTCACGAAAAAGTGAAATTTTAAAAAATTCTGAAAATTAGCTGAAAATGACTAAATATCAAGGACTCATTGGGCGAATCGCTCTGGAACTGAAATCGGAACGCTCACTGACATTTCCCCTATCTGAAAGTCTGCTAAACGGCGGAAAAATGGCTAAGTCCAAAAAAAAATGTTTTCAACTTTTTTCAATTTTACCCCCGTGGGATGTATATTCTACGCACACACACTTTTGGAATTCTCTTGGGGTACCCTCACACATATTAATTCCTCATTTAGTGGATATTTTCACAAAAAAGTGAAATTTTCAAAAATCCAGAAAATTGGCTGAAAACGACTAAATATCAAGGACTCATTGGGCGAATCGCTCTGGAACTGAAATCGGAACGCTCACTGACATTTGCCCTATCTGAAAGTCTGATAAACGCCGGAAAAATGACTTAGTCCAAAAAAAAATTTTTTCAACTTTTTTCAATTTTACTCCCGTGGGATGTATATTCTACGCACACACACTTTTGGAACTCTCTTGGGGTACCCTCACACATATTAATCCCTCATTTAGTGGATATTTTCACAAAAAAGTGAAATTTTCAAAAATCCAGAAAATTGGCTGAAAACGATTAAATATCAAGGACTCATTGGGCGAATCGCTCTGGAACTGAAATCGGAACGCTCACTGACATTTCCCCTATCTGAAAGTCTGATAAACGCCAGAAAAATGACTAAGTCCAAAAAAAAATGTTTTCAACTTTTTTCAACTTCACCCCTGTGGGATATATATTCTATGCACACACACTTTTGGAACTCTTCTGTGGTACCCTCACACATATTATTCCCTCATTTAGTGGATATTATCACAAAAAAGTGAAATTTTCAAAATTCCAGAAAATTGGCTGAAAACTACTAAAAATCAAGGACTCATTGGGCGAATCGCTCTGGAACTGAAATCGGAACGCTCACTGACATTTCCCCTATCTGAAAGTCTGATAAACGCCGGAAAAATGACTAAGTCTAAAAAAAAATGTTTTCAACTTTTTTCAATTTTACCCTCGTGGGATATATATTATACCCACACACATTTGGAACTCTTCTGTGGTACCCTCACACATATTATTCCCTCATTTAGTGGATATTTTCACAAAAAAGTGAAATTTTCAAAAATCCAGAAAATTGGCTGAAAAAACTAAATATCAAGGACTCATTGGGCGAATCGCTCTGGAACTGAAATCGGAACGCTCACTGTTATTTCCCCTATCTGAAAGTCTGCTAAACGGCAGAAAAATGACTAAGTCCAAAAAAAAAATTTTTCAACTTTTTTCAATTTTACTCCCGTGGGATGTATATTCTACGCACACACACTTTTGGAACTCTCTTGGGGTACCCTCACACATATTAATCCCTCATTTAGTGGATATTTTCACAAAAAAGTGAAATTTTCAAAAATCCAGAAAATTGGCTGAAAACAACTAAATATCAAGGACTCATTGGGCGAATCGCTCTGGAACTGAAATCAGAATGCTCACTGACATTTCCCCTATCTGAAAGTCTGATAAACGCCTGAAAAATGACTGAGTCCAAAAAAATTTTTTTCAAATTTTTTACATTTTACCTCCGTAGGATATATATTTTACCCACACACATTTGGAACTCTCCTGGGGTACCCTCACACATATTATTCCCTCATTTAGTGGATATTTTCACAAAAAAGTGAAATTTTCAAAAATCCAGAAAATTGGCTGAAAATGACTAAATATCAAGGACTCATTGGGCGAATTGCTCTGGAACTGAAAATGGAACGCTCACTGACATTTCCCCTATCTGAAAGTCTGACAAACGCCGGAAAAATGAGTAAGTCCAAAAAAAATTTTTTTAAACTGTTTTCAATTTTACCCCCGTGGGATATATATTCTATGCACACACACTTTTGGAACTCTCCTGGGGTACCATCACACATATTAATCCCTCATTTAGTGGATATTTTCACAAAAAAAGTGAAATTTTCAAAACTCCAGAAAATTGTCTGAAATCGACTAAATATCAAGGACTCATTGGGCGAATCGCTCTGGAACTGAAATTGGAACGCTCACTGACATTTCCCCTATCTGAAAGTCTGATAAACGGCGGAAAAATGACTAAGTCCAAAAAAAAATTTTTTTAAACTGTTTTCAATTTTACCCCCGTGGGATATATATTCTATGCACACACACTTTTGGAACTCTCCTGGGGTACCATCACACATATTAATCCCTCATTTAGTGGATATTTTCACAAAAAAGTGAAATTTTCAAAAATCCAGAAAATTGGCTGAAAACGACTAAATATCAGGGACTCATTGGGCGAATCGCTCTGGAACTGAAATCGGAACGCTCACTGACATTTCCCCTATCTGAAAGTCTGATAAACGCCGGAAAAATGACTAAGTCCAAAAAAAAATTTTTTCAAATTTTTAAAATTTTACCCACGTGGGATATATATTTTACCCACACACATTTGGAACTCTCCTGGGGTACCCTCACACATATTATTCCCTCATTTAGTGGATATTTTCACAAAAAAGTGAAATTTTAAAAAATTCAGAAAATTCGCTTGAAAACGACTAAATATCAAGGACTCATTGGGCGAATAGCTCTGGAACTGAAATCGGAACGCTCACTGACATTTCCCCTATCTGAAAGTCTGCTAAACGGCGGAAAAATGACTAAGTCCAAAAAAAAATGTTTTCAACTTTTTTCAATTTTACCCCCGTGGGATATATATTCTACCCACACACATTTGGAACTCTCATGGGTACCCTCGCACATATTATTCCCTCATTTAGTGGATATTTTCACAAAAAAGTGAAATTTTCAAAAATCCAGAAAATTGGCTGAAAACAACTAAATATCAAGGACTCATTGGGCGCATCGCTCTGGAACTGAAATCGTAACGCTCACTGACATTTGCCCTATCTGAAAGTCTGATAAACGCCGGAAAAATGACTTAGTCCAAAAAAAAATTTTTTTAAACTGTTTTCAATTTTACCACCGTGGGATATATATTCTATGCACACACACTTTTGGAACTCTCCTGGGGTACCATCACACATATTAATCCCTCACTTAGTGGATATTTTCACAAAAAAGTGAAATTTTCAAAAATCCAGAAAATTGGCTGAAAACGAATAAATATCAAGGACTCATTGGGCGAATCGCTCTGGAACTGAAATCGGAACGCTCACTGACATTTCCCCTATCTAAAAGTCTGATAAACGCCGGAAAAAGGACTAAGTCCAAAAGAAATTTTTTTCAAATATTTTAAATTTTAACCCCGTGGGATATATATTTTACCCACACACATTTGGAACTCTCCTGGGGTACCCTCACACATATTATTCCCTCATTTAGTGGATATTTTCACAAAAAAGTTAAATTTTAAAAAATTCAGAAAATTCGCTGAAAACGACTAAATATCAAGGACTCATTGGGCGAATCGCTCTGGAACTGAAATCGAAACGCTCACTGACATTTCCCCTATCTGAAAGTCTGATAAACGCCGGAAAAATGACTAAGTCTAAAAAAAAATGTTTTAAACTTTTTTCAATTTTACCCTCGTGGTATATATATTATACCCACACACATTTGGAACTCTTCTGTGGTACCCTCACACATATTATTCCCTCATTTAGTGGATATTTTCACAAAAAAGTGAAATTTTCAAAAATCCAGAAAATTCGCTGAAAACGACTAAATATCAAGGACTCATTGGGCGAATCGCTCTGGAACTGAAATCGGAACGCTCACTGACATTTCCCCTATCTGAAAGTCTGATAAACGCCGGAAAAATGACTAAGTCCAAAAAAAAATTTTTTCAAATTTTTAAAATTTTACCCACGTGGGATATATATTTTACCCACACACATTTGGAACTCTCCTGGGGTACCCTCACACATATTATTCCCTCATTTAGTGGATATTTTCACAAAAAAGTGAAATTTTAAAAAATTCAGAAAATTCGCTTGAAAACGACTAAATATCAAGGACTCATTGGGCGAATAGCTCTGGAACTGAAATCGGAACGCTCACTGACATTTCCCCTATCTGAAAGTCTGCTAAACGGCGGAAAAATGACTAAGTCCAAAAAAAAATGTTTTCAACATTTTTCAATTTTACCCCCGTGGGATATATATTCTACCCACACACATTTGGAACTCTCATGGGTACCCTCGCACATATTATTCCCTCATTTAGTGGATATTTTCACAAAAAAGTGAAATTTTCAAAAATCCAGAAAATTGGCTGAAAACAACTAAATATCAAGGACTCATTGGGCGCATCGCTCTGGAACTGAAATCGTAACGCTCACTGACATTTGCCCTATCTGAAAGTCTGATAAACGCCGGAAAAATGACTTAGTCCAAAAAAAAATTTTTTTAAACTGTTTTCAATTTTACCACCGTGGGATATATATTCTATGCACACACACTTTTGGAACTCTCCTGGGGTACCATCACACATATTAATCCCTCACTTAGTGGATATTTTCACAAAAAAGTGAAATTTTCAAAAATCCAGAAAATTGGCTGAAAACGAATAAATATCAAGGACTCATTGGGCGAATCGCTCTGGAACTGAAATCGGAACGCTCACTGACATTTCCCCTATCTAAAAGTCTGATAAACGCCGGAAAAAGGACTAAGTCCAAAAGAAATTTTTTTCAAATATTTTAAATTTTAACCCCGTGGGATATATATTTTACCCACACACATTTGGAACTCTCCTGGGGTACCCTCACACATATTATTCCCTCATTTAGTGGATATTTTCACAAAAAAGTTAAATTTTAAAAAATTCAGAAAATTCGCTGAAAACGACTAAATATCAAGGACTCATTGGGCGAATCGCTCTGGAACTGAAATCGAAACGCTCACTGACATTTCCCCTATCTGAAAGTCTGATAAACGCCGGAAAAATGACTAAGTCTAAAAAAAAATGTTTTAAACTTTTTTCAATTTTACCCTCGTGGTATATATATTATACCCACACACATTTGGAACTCTTCTGTGGTACCCTCACACATATTATTCCCTCATTTAGTGGATATTTTCACAAAAAAGTGAAATTTTCAAAAATCCAGAAAATTCGCTGAAAACGACTAAATATCAAGGACTCATTGGGCGAATCGCTCTGGAACTGAAATCGGAACGCTCACTGACATTTCCCCTATCTGAAAGTCTGATAAACGGCGGAAAAATGACTAAGTCCAAAAAAAAATTTTTTTAAACTGTTTTCAATTTTAACCCCGTGGGATATATATTCTATGCACACACACTTTTGGAACTCTCCTGGGGTACCATCACACATATTAATCCCTCATTTAGTGGATATTTTCACAAAAAAGTGAAATTTTCAAAAATCCAGAAAATTGGCTGAAAACGACTAAATATCAGGGACTCATTGGGCGAATCGCTCTGGAACTGAAATCGGAACGCTCACTGACATTTCCCCTATCTGAAAGTCTGATAAACGCCGGAAAAATGACTAAGTCCAAAAAAAATTTTTTTCAAATTTTTCAAATTTTACCCACGTGGGATATATATATTTTACCCACACACATTTGGAACTCTCCTGGGGTACCCTCACACATATTATTCCCTCATTTAGTGGATATTTTCACAAAAAAGTGAAATTTTAAAAAATTCAGAAAATTCGCTTGAAAACGACTAAATATCAAGGACTCATTGGGCGAATAGCTCTGGAACAGAAATCGGAACGCGCACTTTCATTTCCCCTATCTGAAAGTCTGATAAACGCCGGAAAAATGACTAAGTCCAAAAAAAAATTTTTTAAACTGTTTTCAATTTTACCCCCGTGGGATATATATTCTATGCACACACACTTTTTGAACTCTCCTGGGGTACCCTCACACATGTTATTCCCTCATTTAGTGGATATTTTCACAAAAAAGTGAAATTTTCAAAAATCCAGAAAATTGGCTGAAAACGATTAAATATCAAGGACTCATTGGGCGAATCGCTCTGGAACTGAAATCAGAATGCTCACTGACATTTCCCCTATCTGAAAGTCTGATAAATGCCTGAAAAATGACTAAGTCAAAAAAATTTTTTTTTCAAATTTTTTACATTTTACCCCCGTAGGATATATATTTTACCCACACACATTTGGAACTCTCCTGGGGTACCCTCACACATATTATTCCCTCATTTAGTGGATATTTTCACAAAAAAGTGAAATTTTCAAAAATCCAGAAAATTGGCTGAAAACAACTAAATATCAAAGACTCATTGGGCGAATCGCTCTGGAACTGAAATCGGAATGCTCACTGACATTTCCCCTATCTGAAAGTCTGATGAACGCCGGAAAAATGACTAAGTCCAAAAAAAAATTTTTTTAAACTAAACTGTTTTCAATTTAACCCCCGTGGGATATATATTCTATGCACACACACTTTTAGTACTCTCCTGGGGTACCATCACACATATTAATCCCGCATTTAGTGGATATTTTCACAAAAAAGTGAAATTTTCAAAAATCCAGAAAATTGGCTGAAAACAACTAAATATCAAGGACTCATTGGGCGAATCGCTCTGGAACTGAAATCAGAATGCTCACTGACATTTCCCCTATCTGAAAGTCTGATAAACGCCTGAAAAATGACTGAGTCCAAAAAAATTTTTTTCAAATTTTTTACATTTTACCTCCGTAGGATATATATTTTACCCACACACATTTGGAACTCTCCTGGGGTACCCTCACACATATTATTCCCTCATTTAGTGGATATTTTCACAAAAAAGTGAAATTTTCAAAAATCCAGAAAATTGGCTGAAAATGACTAAATATCAAGGACTCATTGGGCGAATTGCTCTGGAACTGAAAATGGAACGCTCACTGACATTTCCCCTATCTGAAAGTCTGACAAACGCCGGAAAAATGAGTAAGTCCAAAAAAAATTTTTTTAAACTGTTTTCAATTTTACCCCCGTGGGATATATATTCTATGCACACACACTTTTGGAACTCTCCTGGGGTACCATCACACATATTAATCCCTCATTTAGTGGATATTTTCACAAAAAAAGTGAAATTTTCAAAACTCCAGAAAATTGTCTGAAATCGACTAAATATCAAGGACTCATTGGGCGAATCGCTCTGGAACTGAAATTGGAACGCTCACTGACATTTCCCCTTTCTGAAAGTCTGATAAACGCCGGAAAAATGACTAAGTCCAAAAAAAAATTTTTTTAAACTGTTTTCAATTTTACCCCCGTGGGATATATATACTATGCACACACACTTTTAGTACTCTCCTGGGGTACCATCACACATATTAATCCCTCACTTAGTGGATATTTTCACAAAAAAAGTGAAATTTTCAAAAATTCAGAAAATTCGCTGAAAATGACTAAATATCAAGGACTCATTGGGCGAATCGCTCTGGAACTGAAATCGGAACGCTCACTGACATTTCCCCTATCTGAAAGTCTGATAAACGGCGGAAAAATGACTATATCCCCCAAAATAATTTTTCAACTTTTTTCAACTTTACCCCCGTGGGATATATATTCTATGCACACACACTTTTGGAACTCTCCTGGGGTACCCTCACACATATTAATCCCTCATTTAGTGGATATTTTCACAAAAAAGTGAAATTTTCAAAAATCCAGAAAATTGGCTGAAAACAACTAAACATCAAGGACTCATTGGGCAAATCGCTCTGGAACTGAAATCGGAACGCTCACTGACATTTCCCCTACCTGAAAGTCTGATAAACGCTTGAAAAATGACTAAGTCCAAAAAAAATTTTTTTCAAATTTTTTAACTTTTACCCCCGTAGGATATATATTTTACCCACACACATTTGGAACTCTCCTGGGGTACCCTCACACATATTATTCCCTCATTTAGTGGATATTTTCACAAAAAAGTGAAATTTTCAAAAATCCAGAAAATTGGCTGAAAATGACTAAATATCAAGGACTCATTGGGCGAATCGCTCTGGAACTGAAAATGGAACGCTCACTGACATTTCCCCTATCTGAAAGTCTGATAAATGCCGGAAAAATGACTAAGTCCAAAAAATTTTTTTTCAAATTTTTTAAATTTTACCCTCGTAGGATATATATTAAACACACACACATTTGGAACTCTCCTGGGGTACCCTCACACATATTAATCCCTCATTTAGTGGATATTTTCACAAAAAAGTGAAATTTTCCAAACTCCAGAAAATTGGCTGAAAACGACTAAATATCAAGGACTCATTGGGCGAATCGCTCTGGAACTGAAATTGGAACGCTCACCGACATTTCCCCTATCTGAAAGTCTGATAAATGCCGGAAAAATGACTAAGTCCAAAAAAAAATTTTTTTAAACTGTTTTCAATTTTACCCCCGTGGGATATATATTCTATGCACACACACTTTTTGAACTCTCCTGGGGTACCCTCACACATGTTATTCCCTCATTTAGTGGATATTTTCACAAAAAAGTGAAATTTTCAAAGATCCAGAAAGTTGGCTGAAAATGACTAAATATCAAGGACTCATTCGGCGAATCGCTCTGGATCTGAAATTGGAACGCTCACTGACATTTCCCTTATCTGAAAGTCTGATAAACGCCGGAAAAATGACTTAGTCCAAAAAAAAATTTTTTGAAACTGTTTTCAATTTTACCCCCGTGGGATATAAATTCTATGCACACACACTTTTGGAACTCTCCTGGGGTACCATCACACATATTAATTCCTCACTTAGTGGATATTTTCACAAAAAAGTGAAATTTTCAAAAATCCAGAAAATTGGCTGAAAACAACTAAATATCAAGGACTTATTGGGCGAATTACTCTGCAACTGAAATCGGAACGCTCACTGACATTTCCCCTATCTGAAAGTCTGATTAACGCCGGAAAAATGACTAAGTCCAAAAAAAATTTTTTTCAAATTTTTAAAATTTTACCCCCGTGGGATATATATTGTACCCACACACATTTGGAACTCTCCTGGGGTACACCCACACATATTATTCCCTCATTTAGTGGATATTTTCACGAAAAAGTGAAATTTTAAAAAATTCTGAAAATTAGCTGAAAATGACTAAATATCAAGGACTCATTGGGCGAATCGCTCTGGAACTGAAATCGGAACGCTCACTGACATTTCCCCTATCTGAAAGTCTGCTAAACGGCGGAAAAATGGCTAAGTCCAAAAAAAAATGTTTTCAACTTTTTTCAATTTTACCCCCGTGGGATGTATATTCTACGCACACACACTTTTGGAATTCTCTTGGGGTACCCTCACACATATTAATTCCTCATTTAGTGGATATTTTCACAAAAAAGTGAAATTTTCAAAAATCCAGAAAATTGGCTGAAAACGACTAAATATCAAGGACTCATTGGGCGAATCGCTCTGGAACTGAAATCGGAACGCTCACTGACATTTGCCCTATCTGAAAGTCTGATAAACGCCGGAAAAATGACTTAGTCCAAAAAAAAATTTTTTCAACTTTTTTCAATTTTACTCCCGTGGGATGTATATTCTACGCACACACACTTTTGGAACTCTCTTGGGGTACCCTCACACATATTAATCCCTCATTTAGTGGATATTTTCACAAAAAAGTGAAATTTTCAAAAATCCAGAAAATTGGCTGAAAACGATTAAATATCAAGGACTCATTGGGCGAATCGCTCTGGAACTGAAATCGGAACGCTCACTGACATTTCCCCTATCTGAAAGTCTGATAAACGCCAGAAAAATGACTAAGTCCAAAAAAAAATGTTTTCAACTTTTTTCAACTTCACCCCTGTGGGATATATATTCTATGCACACACACTTTTGGAACTCTTCTGTGGTACCCTCACACATATTATTCCCTCATTTAGTGGATATTATCACAAAAAAGTGAAATTTTCAAAATTCCAGAAAATTGGCTGAAAACTACTAAAAATCAAGGACTCATTGGGCGAATCGCTCTGGAACTGAAATCGGAACGCTCACTGACATTTCCCCTATCTGAAAGTCTGATAAACGCCGGAAAAATGACTAAGTCTAAAAAAAAATGTTTTCAACTTTTTTCAATTTTACCCTCGTGGGATATATATTATACCCACACACATTTGGAACTCTTCTGTGGTACCCTCACACATATTATTCCCTCATTTAGTGGATATTTTCACAAAAAAGTGAAATTTTCAAAAATCCAGAAAATTGGCTGAAAAAACTAAATATCAAGGACTCATTGGGCGAATCGCTCTGGAACTGAAATCGGAACGCTCACTGTTATTTCCCCTATCTGAAAGTCTGCTAAACGGCGGAAAAATGACTAAGTCCAAAAAAAAAATTTTTCAACTTTTTTCAATTTTACTCCCGTGGGATGTATATTCTACGCACACACACTTTTGGAACTCTCTTGGGGTACCCTCACACATATTAATCCCTCATTTAGTGGATATTTTCACAAAAAAGTGAAATTTTCAAAAATCCAGAAAATTGGCTGAAAACGACTAAATATCAAGGACTCATTGGGCGAATCGCTCTGGAACTGAAATCGTAACGCTCACTGACATTTGCCCTATCTGAAAGTCTGATAAACGCCGGAAAAATGACTTAGTCCAAAAAAAAATTTTTTTAAACTGTTATCAATTTTACCCCCATGGGATATATATTCTATGCACACACACTTTTGGAACTCTCCTGGGGTAGCATCACACATATTATTCCCTCATTTAGTGGATATTTTCACAAAAAAGTGAAATTTTCAAAAATCCAGAAAATTGTCTGAAAACAACTAAATATCAAGGACTCATTGGGCGAATCGCTCTGGAACTGAAATCGGAACGCTCACTGACATTTCCCCTATCTGAAAGTCTGATAAACGGCGGAAAAATGACTAAGTCCAAAAAAAAATTTTTTTAAACTGTTTTCAATTTTACCCCCGTGGGATATATATTCTATGCACACACACTTTTGGAACTCTCCTGGGGTACCATCACACATATTAATCCCTCATTTAGTGGATATTTTCACAAAAAAGTGAAATTTTCAAAAATCCAGAAAATTGGCTGAAAACGACTAAATATCAGGGACTCATTGGGCGAATCGCTCTGGAACTGAAATCGGAACGCTCACTGACATTTCCCCTATCTGAAAGTCTGATAAACGCCGGAAAAATGACTAAGTCCAAAAAAATTTTTTTTCAAATTTTTAAAATTTTACCCACGTGGGATATATATTTTACCCACACACATTTGGAACTCTCCTGGGGTACCCTCACACATATTATTCCCTCATTTAGTGGATATTTTCACAAAAAAGTGAAATTTTCAAAAATCCAGAAAATTGGCTGAAAACAACTAAATATCAAGGACTCATTGGGCGCATCGCTCTGGAACTGAAATCGTAACGCTCACTGACATTTGCCCTATCTGAAAGTCTGATAAACGCCGGAAAAATGACTTAGTCCAAAAAAAAATTTTTTTAAACTGTTTTCAATTTTACCACCGTGGGATATATATTCTATGCACACACACTTTTGGAACTCTCCTGGGGTACCATCACACATATTAATCCCTCACTTAGTGGATATTTTCACAAAAAAGTGAAATTTTCAAAAATCCAGAAAATTGGCTGAAAACGAATAAATATCAAGGACTCATTGGGCGAATCGCTCTGGAACTGAAATCGGAACGCTCACTGACATTTCCCCTATCTAAAAGTCTGATAAACGCCGGAAAAAGGACTAAGTCCAAAAGAAATTTTTTTCAAATATTTTAAATTTTAACCCCGTGGGATATATATTTTACCCACACACATTTGGAACTCTCCTGGGGTACCCTCACACATATTATTCCCTCATTTAGTGGATATTTTCACAAAAAAGTTAAATTTTAAAAAATTCAGAAAATTCGCTGAAAACGACTAAATATCAAGGACTCATTGGGCGAATCGCTCTGGAACTGAAATCGGAACGCTCACTGACATTTCCCCTATCTGAAAGTCTGATAAACGCCGGAAAAATGACTAAGTCTAAAAAAAAATGTTTTAAACTTTTTTCAATTTTACCCTCGTGGTATATATATTATACCCACACACATTTGGAACTCTTCTGTGGTACCCTCACACATATTATTCCCTCATTTAGTGGATATTTTCACAAAAAAGTGAAATTTTAAAAAATTCAGAAAATTAGCTGAAAATG
This sequence comes from Phyllobates terribilis, assembly GCF_046119375.1. Classification (NCBI taxonomy): domain Eukaryota; kingdom Metazoa; phylum Chordata; class Amphibia; order Anura; family Dendrobatidae; genus Phyllobates; species Phyllobates terribilis. The sequence continues at coordinate 11,053,541 of NW_027362782.1, forward strand.
ACTAAATATCAAGGACTCATTGGGCGAATCGCTCTGGAACTGAAATCGGAACGCTCACTGACATTTCCCCTATCTGAAAGTCTGCTAAACGGCGGAAAAATGGCTAAGTCCAAAAAAAAATGTTTTCAACTTTTTTCAATTTTACCCCCGTGGGATGTATATTCTACGCACACACACTTTTGGAACTCTCTTGGGGTACCCTCACACATATTAATTCCTCATTTAGTGGATATTTTCACAAAAAAGTGAAATTTTCAAAAATCCAGAAAATTGGCTGAAAACGACTAAATATCAAGGACTCATTGGGCGAATCGCTCTGGAACTGAAATCGGAACGCTCACTGACATTTGCCCTATCTGAAAGTCTGATAAACGCCGGAAAAATGACTTAGTCCAAAAAAAAAATTTTTCAACTTTTTTCAATTTTACTCCCGTGGGATGTATATTCTACGCACACACACTTTTGGAACTCTCTTGGGGTACCCTCACACATATTAATCCCTCATTTAGTGGATATTTTCACAAAAAAGTGAAATTTTCAAAAATCCAGAAAATTGGCTGAAAACGATTAAATATCAAGGACTCATTGGGTGAATCGCTCTGGAACTGAAATCGGAACGCTCACTGACATTTCCCCTATCTGAAAGTCTGATAAACGCCAGAAAAATGACTAAGTCCAAAAAAAAATGTTTTCAACTTTTTTCAACTTCACCCCTGTGGGATATATATTCTATGCACACACACTTTTGGAACTCTTCTGTGGTACCCTCACACATATTATTCCCTCATTTAGTGGATATTATCACAAAAAAGTGAAATTTTCAAAATTCCAGAAAATTGGCTGAAAACTACTAAAAATCAAGGACTCATTGGGCGAATCGCTCTGGAACTGAAATCGGAACGCTCACTGACATTTCCCCTATCTGAAAGTCTGATAAACGCCGGAAAAATGACTAAGTCTAAAAAAAAATGTTTTCAACTTTTTTCAATTTTACCCTCGTGGGATATATATTATACCCACACACATTTGGAACACTTCTGTGGTACCCTCACACATATTATTCCCTCATTTAGTGGATATTTTCACAAAAAAGTGAAATTTTCAAAAATCCAGAAAATTGGCTGAAAAAACTAAATATCAAGGACTCATTGGGCGAATCGCTCTGGAACTGAAATCGGAACGCTCACTGTTATTTCCCCTATCTGAAAGTCTGCTAAACGGCGGAAAAATGACTAAGTCCAAAAAAAAAATTTTTCAACTTTTTTCAATTTTACTCCCGTGGGATGTATATTCTACGCACACACACTTTTGGAACTCTCTTGGGGTACCCTCACACATATTAATCCCTCATTTAGTGGATATTTTCACAAAAAAGTGAAATTTTCAAAAATCCAGAAAATTGGCTGAAAACGACTAAATATCAAGGACTCATTGGGCGAATCGCTCTGGAACTGAAATCGTAACGCTCACTGACATTTGCCCTATCTGAAAGTCTGATAAACGCCGGAAAAATGACTTAGTCCAAAAAAAAATTTTTTTAAACTGTTATCAATTTTACCCCCATGGGATATATATTCTATGCACACACACTTTTGGAACTCTCCTGGGGTAGCATCACACATATTATTCCCTCATTTAGTGGATATTTTCACAAAAAAGTGAAATTTTCAAAAATCCAGAAAATTGTCTGAAAACAACTAAATATCAAGGACTCATTGGGCGAATCGCTCTGGAACTGAAATCGGAACGCTCACTGACATTTCCCCTATCTGAAAGTCTGATAAACGGCGGAAAAATGACTAAGTCCAAAAAAAAATTTTTTTAAACTGTTTTCAATTTTACCCCCGTGGGATATATATTCTATGCACACACACTTTTGGAACTCTCCTGGGGTACCATCACACATATTAATCCCTCATTTAGTGGATATTTTCACAAAAAAGTGAAATTTTCAAAAATCCAGAAAATTGGCTGAAAACGACTAAATATCAGGGACTCATTGGGCGAATCGCTCTGGAACTGAAATCGGAACGCTCACTGACATTTCCCCTATCTGAAAGTCTGATAAACGCCGGAAAAATGACTAAGTCCAAAAAAAATTTTTTTCAAATTTTTAAAATTTTACCCACGTGGGATATATATTTTACCCACACACATTTGGAACTCTCCTGGGGTACCCTCACACATATTATTCCCTCATTTAGTGGATATTTTCACAAAAAAGTGAAATTTTCAAAAATCCAGAAAATTGGCTGAAAACAACTAAATATCAAGGACTCATTGGGCGCATCGCTCTGGAACTGAAATCGTAACGCTCACTGACATTTGCCCTATCTGAAAGTCTGATAAACGCCGGAAAAATGACTAAGTCCAAAAAAAAAAATTTTTCAACTTTTTTCAATTTTACCCCCGTGGGATATATATTCTACCCACACACACTTTTGGAACTCTCCTGGGGTACCCTCACACATATTATTGCCTCATTTAGTGGATATTTTCACAAAAAAGGGAAATTTTCAAAAATCCAGAAAATTGGCTGAAAACGACTAAATATCATGGACTCATTGGGCGAATCGCTCTGGAACTGAAATCGGAACACTCACTGACATTTGCCCTATCTGAAAGTCTGATAAACGCCGGAAAAATGACTAAGTCCAAAAAAAAAATGTTTTCAACTTTTTTCAATTTTACCCCCGTGGGATATATATTCTACGCACACACACTTTTGGAACTCTCCTGGGGTACCCTCACACATATTAATCCCTCATTTAGTGGATATTTTCACAAAAAAGTGAAATTTTCAAAAATCCAGAAAATTGGCTGAAAACGACTAAATATCAAGGACTCATTGGGCGAATCGCTCTGGAACTGAAATAGGAACGCTCACTGACATTTGCCCTATCTGAAAGTCTGATAAACGCCGGAAAAATGACTAAGTCTAAAAAAAAATGTTATCAACTTTTTTCAATTTTACCCCCGTGGTATATATATTATACGCGCACACATTTGGAACTCTCCTGGGGTACCCTCACACATATTAATCCCTCATTTAGTGGATATTTTAAAAAAAAAGTGAAATTTTCAAAAATCCAGAAAATTGGCTGAAAACTCCTAAATATCAAGGACTCATTGGGCAAATCGCTCTGGAACTGAAATCGGAACTCTCACTGACATTTGCCCTATCTGAAAGTCTGATAACCGCCGGAAAAATGACTAAGTCTAAAAAATTTTTTTATCAACTTCTTTCAATTTTACCCCCGTGGGATATATATTATACCCGCACACATTTGGAACTCTCCTGGGGTACCCTCACACATATTATTCCCTCATTTAGTGGATATTTTCACAAAAAAGTGAAATTTTAAAAAATCCAGAAAATTGGCTGAAAACGACTAAATATCAAGGACTCATTGGGCGAATCGCTCTGGAACTGAAATCGGAATGCTCATTGACATTTGCCCTATCTGAAAGTCTGATAAACGCCGGAAAAATGACTAAGTCCAAAAAAAAAATTTTTTCAACTTTTTTCAATTTTACCCCCGTGGGATATATATTCTACGCACACACACTTTTGGAACTCTACTGGGGTACCCTCACACATATTAATCCCTCATTTAGTGAATATTTTTACAAAAAAGTGAAATTTTCAAAAATCCAGAAAATTGGCTGAAAACAACTAAATATCAAGGACTCATTGGGCGAATCGCTCTGGAACTGAAATCGGAACGCTCACTGACATTTGCCCTATCTGAAAGTCTGATAAACGCCGGAAAAATGACTAAGTCCAAAAAAAAATGTTTTCAACTTTTTTCAATTTTACCCCCGTGGGATATATATGCTACGCACACACCCTTTTGGAACTCTCCTGGGGTACCCTCACACATATTAATACCTCATTTTGTGGATATTTTCACAAAAAAGTGAAATTTTCAAAAATCCAGAAAATTGGCTGAAAACGACTAAATATCAAGGACTCATTGGGCGAATCGCTCTGGAACTGAAATCGGAACGCTCACTGACATTTGCCCTATCTGAAAGTCTGATAAACGACGGAAAAATGACTAAGTCTAAAAAAAAATTTTTTTCAACTTTTTTCAATTTTACCCCCGTGGCATATATATTCTACGCACACACACTTTTGGAACTCTCCTGGGGTACCCTCACACATATTAATACCTCATTTAGTGGATATTTTCACAAAAAAGTGAAATTTTCAAAAATCCAGAAAATTGGCTGAAAACTACTAAATATCAAGGACTCATTGGGCGAATCGCTCTGGAACTGAAATCGGAACGCTCACTGACATTTGCCCTATCTGAAAGTCTGATAAACGCCGGAAAAATGACTAAGTCTAAAAAAAAAATTTATCAACTTTTTTCAATTTTACCCCCGTGGGATATATATTATACCCGCACACATTTGGAACTCTCCTGGGGTACCCTCACACATATTAATCCCTCATTTAGTGGATATTTTTTAAAAAAAGTGAAATTTTCAAAAATCCAGAAAATTGGCTGAAAACGACTAAATATCAAGGACTCATTGGGCGAATCGCTCTGGAACTGAAATCAGAATGCTCATTGACATTTGCCCTATCTGAAAGTCTGATAAACGGCGGAAAAATGACTAAGTCCAAAAAAAAAAATTTTTCAACTTTTTTCAATTTTACCCCCGTGGGATATATATTCTACGCACACACACTTTTGGAACTCTACTGGGATACCCTCACACATATTAATCCCTCATTTAGTGGATATTTTCACAAAAAAGTGAAATTTTCAAAAATCCAGAAAATTGGCTGAAAACGACTAAATATCAAGGACTCATTGGGCGAATCGCTCTGGAACTGAAATCGGAACGCTCACTGACATTTGCCCTATCTGAAAGTCTGATAAACGCCGGAAAAATGACTAAGTCCAAAAAAAAAATGTTTCCAACTTTTTTCAATTTTACCCCCGTGGGATATATATTCTACGCACACACACTTTTGGAACTCTCCTGGGGTACCCTCACACGTATTAATCCCTCATTTAGTGGATATTTTCACAAAAAAGTGAAATTTTCAAAAATCCAGAAAATTGGCTGAAAACGACTAAATATCAAGGACTCATTGGGCAAATCGCTCTGGAACTGAAATCGGAACGCTCACTGACATTTGCCCTATCTGAAATTCTGATAAACGCCGGAAAAATGACTAAGTCTAAAAAGTTTTTTTTATCAACTTTTTTCAATTTTACCCCCGTGGGATATATATTATACCAGCACACATTTGGAACTCTCCTGGGGTACCCTCACACATATTATTCCCTCATTTAGTAGATATTTTTACAAAAAAGTGAAATTTTCAAAAATCCAGAAAATTGGCTGAAACCTACTAAATATCAAGGACTCATTGGGCGAATCGCTCTGGAACTGAAATCAGAACCCTCACTGACATTTGCCCTATCTGAAAGTCTGATAAACGAAGGAAAAATGACTAAGTCTAAAAAAAATTTTTATCAACTTTTTTCAATTTTACCCCCGTGGGATATATATTCTACACACACACACTTTTGGAACTCTACTGGGGTACCCTCACACATATTAATCCCTCATTTAGTGGATATTTTCACAAAAAAGTGAAATTTTCAAAAATCCAGAAAATTGGCTGAAAACGACTAAATATCAAGGACTCATTGGGCAAATCGCTCTGGAACTGAAATCGGAACGCTCACTGACATTTGCCCTATCTGAAAGTCTGATAAACGCCGGAAAAATGACTAAGTCTAAAAAGTTTTTTTTATCAACTTTTTTCAATTTTACCCCCGTGGGATATATATTATACCAGCACACATTTGGAACTCTCCTGGGGTACCCTCACACATATTATTCCCTCATTTAGTAGATATTTTTACAAAAAAGTGAAATTTTCAAAAATCCAGAAAATTGGCTGAAACCTACTAAATATCAAGGACTCATTGGGCGAATCGCTCTGGAACTGAAATCAGAACCCTCACTGACATTTGCCCTATCTGAAAGTCTGATAAACGAAGGAAAAATGACTAAGTCTAAAAAAAATTTTTATCAACTTTTTTCAATTTTACCCCCGTGGGATATATATTCTACACACACACACTTTTGGAACTCTACTGGGGTACCCTCACACATATTAATCCCTCATTTAGTGGATATTTTCACAAAAAAGTGAAATTTTCAAAAATCCAGAAAATTGGCTGAAAACGACTAAATATCAAGGACTCATTGGGCGAATCGCTCTGGAACTGAAATCGGAACACTCACTGACATTTGCCCTATCTGAAAGTCTGATAAACGCCGGAAAAATGACTAAGTCTAAAAAAAAAATTTATCAACTTTTTTCAATTTTACCCCCGTGGGATATATATTATACCCGCACACATTTGGAACTCTCCTGGGGTACCCTCACACATATTATTCCCTCATTTAGTGGATATTTTCACAAAAAAGTGAAATTTTCAAAAATCCAGAAAATTGGCTGAAAACGACTAAATATCAAGGACTCATTGGGCGAATCGCTCTGGAACTGAAATCGGAACGCTCACTGACATTTGCCCTATCTGAAAGTCTGATAAACGACGGAAAAATGACTAAGTCTAAAAAAAAATTTTTTCAACTTTTTTCAATTTTACCCCCGTGGCATATATATTCTACGCACACACCCTTTTGGAACTCTCCTGGGGTACCCTCACACATATTAATACCTCATTTTGTGGATATTTTCACAAAAAAGTGAAATTTTCAAAAATCCAGAAAATTGGCTGAAAACGACTAAATATCAAGGACTCAATGGGCGAATCGCTCTGGAACTGAAATCGGAACGCTCACTGACATTTGCCCTATGTGAAAGTCTGATAAACGACGGAAAAATGACTAAGTCTAAAAAAAAATTTTTTCAACTTTTTTCAATTTTACCCCCGTGGCATATATATTCTACACACACACACACTTTTGGAACTCTACGGGGGTACCCTCACACATATTAATCCCTCATTTAGTGGATATTTTCACAAAAAAGTGAAATTTTCAAAAATCCAGAAAATTGGCTGAAAACGACTAAATATCAAGGACTCATTGGGCGAATCGCTCTGGAACTGAAATCGGAACGCTCACTGACATTTGCCCTATCTGAAAGTCTGATAAACGCCGGATAAATGACTAAGTGTAAAAAAAAAAATTTATCAACTTTTTTCAATTTTACCCCCGTGGGATATATATTATACCCGCACACATTTGGAACTCTCCTGGGGTACCGTCACACATATTATTCCCTCATTTAGTGGATATTTTCACAAAAAAGTGAAATTTTCAAAAATTCAGAAAATTGGCTGAAAACGAGTAAATATCAAGGACTCATTGGGCGAATCGCTCTGGAACTGAAATCGGAACGCTCACTGACATTTCCCCTATCTGAAAGTCTAATAAACGCCGGAAAAATGACTAAGTCCGAAAAAAAAAATGTTTCAACTTTTTTCAATTTTACCCCCCCTGGGATATATATTCTACGCACACACACTTTTGGAACTCTCCTGGGGTACCCTCACACATATTAATCCCTCATTTAGTGGATATTTTCCCAAAAAAGTGAAATTTTCAAAAATCCAGAAAATTGGCTGAAAACGACTAAATATCAAGGACTCATTGGGCGAATCGCTCTGGAACTGAAATCGGAACGCTCATTGACATTTGCCCTATCTGAAAGTCTGATAAACGCCGGAAAAATGACTAAGTCCAAAAAAAAAATTTTTTCAACTTTTTTCAATTTTACCCCCGTGGGATATATATTCTACGCACACGCACTTTTGGAACTCTACTGGGGTACCCTCACACATATTAATCCCTCATTTAGTGGATATTTTCACAAAAAAGTGAAATTTTCAAAAATCCAGAAAATTGGCTGAAAACGACTAAATATCAAGGACTCATTGGGCGAATCGCTCTGGAACTGAAATCGGAACGCTCACTGACATTTGCCCTATCTGAAAGTCTGATAAACGCCGGAAAAATGACTAAGTCCAAAAAAAAAATGTTTTCAACTTTTTTCAATTTTACCCCCGTGGGATATATATTCTACGCACACACACTTTTGGAACTCTCCTGGGGTACCCTCACACATATTAATCCCTCATTTAGTGGATATTTTCACAAAAAAGTGAAATTTTCAAAAATCCAGAAAATTGGCTGAAAACGACTAAATATCAAGGACTCATTGGGCGAATCGCTCTGGAACTGAAATCGGAACGCTCACTGACATTTGCCCTATCTGAAAGTCTGATAAACGCCGGAAAAATGACTAAGTCTAAAAAAAAATTTTATCAACTTCTTTCAATTTTACCCCCGTGGGATATATATTATACCCGCACACATTTGGAACTCTCCTGGGGTACCCTCACACATATTAATCCCTCATTTAGTGGATATTTTCACAAAAAAGTGAAATTTTAAAAAATCCAGAAAATTGGCTGAAAACGCCTAAATATCAAGGACTCATTGGGCGAATCGCTCTGGAACTGAAATCGGAATGCTCATTGACATTTGCCCTATCTGAAAGTCTGATAAACGCCGGAAAAATGACTAAGTCCAAAAAAAAAATTTTTTCAACTTTTTTCAGTTTTACCCCCGTGGGATATATATTCTACGCAAACACACTTTTGGAACTCTACTGGGGTACCCTCACACATATTAATCCCTCATTTAGTGAATATTTTCACAAAAAAGTGAAATTTTCAAAAATCCAGAAAATTGGCTGAAAACGACTAAATATCAAGGACTCATTGGGCGAATCGCTCTGGAACTGAAATCGGAACGCTCACTGACATTTGCCCTATCTGAAAGTCTGATAAACGCCGGAAAAATGACTAAGTCCAAAAAAAAAATGTTTTCAACTTTTTTCAATTTTACCCCTGTGGGATATATATTCTACGCACACACACTTTTGGCACTCTCCTGGGGTACCCTCACACATATTAATCCCTCATTTAGTGGATATTTTCACAAAAAAGTGAAATTTTCAAAAATCCAGAAAATTGGCTGAAAACGACTAAATATCAAGGACTCATTGGGCGAATCGCTCTGGAACTGAAATCGGAACGCTCACTGACATTTGCCCTATCTGAAAGTCTGATAAACGCCGGAAAAATGACTAAGTCTAAAAAAAAATGTTATCAACTTTTTTGAATTTTACCCCCGTGGGATATATATTCTACGCACACACACTTTTGGAACTCTCCTGGGGTACCCTCACACATATTATTGCCTCATTTAGTGGATATTTTCACAAAAAAGGGAAATTTTCAAAAATCCAGAAAATTGGCTGAAAACGACTAAATATCAAGGACTCATTGGGCGAATCGCTCTGGAACTGAAATCGGAACACTCACTGACATTTGCCCTATCTGAAAGTCTGATAAACGCCGGAAAAATGACTAAGTCCAAAAAAAAAATGTTTTCAACTTTTTTCAATTTTACCCCCGTGGGATATATATTCTACGCACACACACTTTTGGAACTCTCCTGGGGTACCCTCACACATATTAATCCCTCATTTAGTGGATATTTTCACAAAAAAGTGAAATTTTCAAAAATCCAGAAAATTGGCTGAAAACGACTAAATATCAAGGACTCATTGGGCGAATCGCTCTGGAACTGAAATCGGAACGCTCACTGACATTTGCCCTATCTGAAAGTCTGATAAACGACGGAAAAATGACTAAGTCTAAAAAAATTTTTTATCAACTTCTTTCAATTTTACCCCCGTGGGATATATATTATACCCGCACACATTTGGAACTCTCCTGGGGTACCCTCACACATATTAATCCCTCATTTAGTGGATATTTTCACAAAAAAGTGAAATTTTAAAAAATCCAGAAAATTGGCTGAAAACGCCTAAATATCAAGGACTCATTGGGCGAATCGCTCTGGAACTGAAATCGGAATGCTCATTGACATTTGCCCTATCTGAAAGTCTGATAAACGCCGGAAAAATGACTAAGTCCAAAAAAAAAATTTTTTCAACTTTTTTCAGTTTTACCCCCGTGGGATATATATTCTACGCAAACACACTTTTGGAACTCTACTGGGGTACCCTCACACATATTATTGCCTCATTTAGTGGATATTTTCACAAAAAAGGGAAATTTTCAAAAATCCAGAAAATTGGCTGAAAACGACTAAATATCAAGGACTCATTGGGCGAATCGCTCTGGAACTGAAATCGGAACACTCACTGACATTTGCCCTATCTGAAAGTCTGATAAACGCCGGAAAAATGACTAAGTCCAAAAAAAAAATGTTTTCAACTTTTTTCAATTTTACCCCCGTGGGATATATATTCTACGCACACACACTTTTGGAACTCTCCTGGGGTACCCTCACACATATTAATCCCTCATTTAGTGGATATTTTAAAAAAAAAGTGAAATTTTCAAAAATCCAGAAAATTGGCTGAAAATGCCTAAATATCAAGGACTCATTGGACAAATCGCTCTGGAACTGAAATCGGAACGCTCACTGACATTTGCCCTATCTGAAAGTCTGATAAACGCCGGAAAAAATGACTAAGTCTAAAAAAAAATTTTATCAACTTTTTTCAATTTTACCCCCGTGAGATATATATTATACCCGCACACATTTGGAACTCTCCTGGGGTACCCTCACACATATTATTCCCTCATTTAGTGGATATTTTCACAAAAAAGTGAAATTTTAAAAAATCCAGAAAATTGGCTGAAAACGACTAAATATCAAGGACTCATTGGGCGAATCGCTCTGGAACTGAAATCGGAACTCTCACTGACATTTCCCCTATCTGAAAGTCTGATAAACGCCGGAAAAATGACTAAGTCCAAACAAAAAATTTTTTCAACTTTTTTCAATTTTACCCCCGTGGGATATATATTCTACCCACACACATTTGGAACTCTCCTGGGGTACCCTCACACATATTAATCCCTCATTTAGTGGATATTTTCACAAAAAAGTGAAATTTTCAAAAATCCAGAAAATTGGCTGAAAACGACTAAATATCAAGGACTCATTGGGCGATTCGCTCTGGAACTGAAATCGGAATGCTCACTGACATTTGCCCTATCTGAAAGTCTGATAAACGCCGGAAAAATGACTAAGTCCGAAAAAAAAATTTTTTAAACTTTTTTCAATTTTACCCCCGTGGGATATATATTCTACGCACACACACTTTTGGAACTCTACTGGGGTACCCTCACACATATTAATCCCTCATTTAGTGGATATTTTCACAAAAAAGTGAAATTTTCAAAAATCCAGAAAATTGGCTGAAAACGACTAAATATCAAGGACTCATTGGGCGAATCGCTCTGGAACTGAAATCGGAACGCTCACTGACATTTGCCCTATCTGAAAGTCTGATAAACGCCGGAAAAATGACTAAGTCTAAAAAAAAATGTTATCAACTTTTTTCAATTTTACCCCCGTGGGATATATCTTATACGCGCACACATTTGGAACTCTCCTGGGGTACCCTCACACATATTAATCCCTCATTTAGTGGATATTTTAAAAAAAAAAGTGAAATTTTAAAAAATCCAGAAAATTGGCTGAAAACGACTAAATATCAAGGACTCATTGGGCGAATCGCTCTGGAACTGAAATCGGAATGCTCATTGACATTTGCCCTATCTGAAAGTCTGATAAACGCCGGAAAAATTACTAAGTCCAAAAAAAAAATTTTTTCAACTTTTTTCAATTTTACCCCCGTGGGATATGTATTCTACGCACACACACTTTTCGAACTCTACTGGGGTACCCTCACACATATTAATCCCTCATTTAGTGAATATTTTCACAAAAAAGTGAAATTTTCAAAAATCCAGAAAATTGGCTGAAAACGACTAAATATCAAGGACTCATTGGGCGAATCGCTCTGGAACTGAAATCGGAACGCTCACTGACATTTGCCCTATCTGAAAGTCTGATAAACGCCGGAAAAATGACTAAGTCCAAAAAAAAAATGTTTTCAACTTTTTTCAATTTTACCCCCGTGGGATATATATTCTACGCACACACACTTTTGGAACTCTCCTGGGGTACCTTCACACATATTAATCCCTCATTTAGTGGATACTTTCACAAAAAAGTGAAATTTTCAAAAATCCAGAAAATTGGCTGAAAACGACTAAATATCAAGGACTCATTGGGCGAATCGCTCTGGAACTGAAATCGGAACGCTCACTGACATTTGCCCTATCTGAAAGTCTGATAAACGCAGGAAAAATGACTAAGTCTAAAAAAAAATGTTATCAACTTTTTTCAATTTTACCCCCGTGGGATATATATTCTACGCACACACACTTTTGGAACTCTCCTGGGGTACCCTCACACATATTATTGCCTCATTTAGTGGATATTTTCACAAAAAAGGGAAATTTTCAAAAATCCAGAAAATTGGCTGAAAACGACTAAATATCAAGGACTCATTGTGCGAATCGCTCTGGAACTGAAATCGGAACTCTCACTGACATTTCCCCTATCTGAAAGTCTGATAAACGCCGGAAAAATGACTAAGTCCAAACAAAAAATTTTTTCAACTTTTTTCAATTTTACCCCCGTGGGATATATATTCTACGCACACACACTTTTGGAACTCTCCTGGGGTACCCTCACACATATTATTGCCCCATTTAGTGGATATTTTCACAAAAAAGTGAAATTTTAAAAAATCCAGAAAATTGGCTGAAAATGACTAAATATCAAGGACTCATTGGGCGAATCGCTCTGGAACTGAAATCGGAACTCTCACTGACATTTCCCCTATCTGAAAGTCTGATAAACGCCGGAAAAATGACTAAGTCCAAACAAAAATTTTTTTCAACTTTTTTCAATTTTACCCCCGTGGGATATATATTCTACCCACACACATTTGGAACTCTCCTGGGGTACCCTCACACATATTAATCCCTCATTTAGTGGATATTTTAAAAAAAAAGTGAAATTTTCAAAAATCCAGAAAATTGGCTGAAAATGCCTAAATATCAAGGACTCATTGGACAAATCGCTCTGGAACTGAAATCGGAACGCTCACTGACATTTGCCCTATCTGAAAGTCTGATAAACGCCGGAAAAAATGACTAAGTCTAAAAAAAAATTTTATCAACTTTTTTCAATTTTACCCCCGTGGGATATATATTATACCCGCACACATTTGGAACTCTCCTGGGGTACCCTCACACATATTATTCCCTCATTTAGTGGATATTTTCACAAAAAAGTGAAATTTTAAAAAATCCAGAAAATTGGCTGAAAACGACTAAATATCAAGGACTCATTGGGCGAATCGCTCTGGAACTGAAATCGGAACTCTCACTGACATTTCCCCTATCTGAAAGTCTGATAAACGCCGGAAAAATGACTAAGTCCAAACAAAAAATTTTTTCAACTTTTTTCAATTTTACCCCCGTGGGATATATATTCTACCCACACACATTTGGAACTCTCCTGGGGTACCCTCACACATATTAATCCCTCATTTAGTGGATATTTTCACAAAAAAGTGAAATTTTCAAAAATCCAGAAAATTGGCTGAAAACGACTAAATATCAAGGACTCATTGGGCGATTCGCTCTGGAACTGAAATCGGAATGCTCACTGACATTTGCCCTATCTGAAAGTCTGATAAACGCCGGAAAAATGACTAAGTCCGAAAAAAAATTTTTTTAAACTTTTTTCAATTTTACCCCCGTGGGATATATATTCTACGCACACACACTTTTGGAACTCTCCTGGGGTACCCTCACACATATTAATCCCTCATTTAGTGGATATTTTCACAAAAAAGTGAAATTTTCAAAAATCCAGAAAATTGGCTGAAAATGACTAAATATCAAGGACTCATTGGGCGAATCGCTCTGGAACTGAAATCGGAACGCTCACTGACATTTGCCCTATCTGAAAGTCTGATAAACGCCGGAAAAATGATTAAGTCTAAAAAAAAATGTTATCAACTTTTTTCAATTTTACCCCCGTGGGATATATCTTATACGCGCACACATTTGGAACTCTCCTGGGGTACCCTCACACATATTAATCCCTCATTTAGTGGATATTTTAAAAAAAAAGTGAAATTTTAAAAAATCCAGAAAATTGGCTGAAAACGACTAAATATCAAGGACTCATTGGGCGAATCGCTCTGGAACTGAAATCGGAACGCTCACTGACATTTGCCCTATCTGAAAGTCTGATAAACGCCGGAAAAATGACTAAGTCCAAAAAAAAAATGTTTTCAACTTTTTTCAATTTTACCCCCGTGGGATATATATTCTACGCACACACACTTTTGGAACTCTCCTGGGGTACCTTCACACATATTAATCCCTCATTTAGTGGATACTTTCACAAAAAAGTGAAATTTTCAAAAATCCAGAAAATTGGCTGAAAACGACTAAATATCAAGGACTCATTGGGCGAATCGCTCTGGAACTGAAATCGGAACGCTCACTGACATTTGCCCTATCTGAAAGTCTGATAAACGCAGGAAAAATGACTAAGTCTAAAAAAAAATGTTATCAACTTTTTTCAATTTTACCCCCGTGGGATATATATTCTACGCACACACACTTTTGGAACTCTCCTGGGGTACCCTCACACATATTATTGCCTCATTTAGTGGATATTTTCACAAAAAAGGGAAATTTTCAAAAATCCAGAAAATTGGCTGAAAACGACTAAATATCAAGGACTCATTGGGCGAATCGCTCTGGAACTGAAATCGGAACTCTCACTGACATTTCCCCTATCTGAAAGTCTGATAAACGCCGGAAAAATGACTAAGTCCAAACAAAAAATTTTTTCAACTTTTTTCAATTTTACCCCCGTGGGATATATATTCTACGCACACACACTTTTGGAACTCTCCTGGGGTACCCTCACACATATTATTGCCTCATTTAGTGGATATTTTCACAAAAAAGTGAAATTTTAAAAAATCCAGAAAATTGGCTGAAAATGTCTAAATATCAAGGACTCATTGGGCGAATCGCTCTGGAACTGAAATCGGAACTCTCACTGACATTTCCCCTATCTGAAAGTCTGATAAACGCCGGAAAAATGACTAAGTCCAAACAAAAATTTTTTTCAACTTTTTTCAATTTTACCCCCGTTGGATATATATTCTACCCACACACATTTGGAACTCTCCTGGGGTACCCTCACACATATTAATCCCTCATTTAGTGGATATTTTTAAAAAAAAGTGAAATTTTCAAAAATCCAGAAAATTGGCTGAAAATGCCTAAATATCAAGGACTCATTGGACAAATCGCTCTGGAACTGAAATCGGAACGCTCACTGACATTTGCCCTATCTGAAAGTCTGATAAACGCCGGAAAAAATGACTAAGTCTAAAAAAAAATTTTATCAACTTTTTTCAATTTTACCCCCGTGGGTTATATATTATACCCGCACACATTTGGAACTCTCCTGGGGTACCCTCACACATATTATTCCCTCATTTAGTGGATATTTTCACAAAAAAGTGAAATTTTAAAAAATCCAGAAAATTGGCTGAAAACGACTAAATATCAAGGACTCATTGGGCGAATCGCTCTGGAACTGAAATCGGAACTCTCACTGACATTTCCCCTATCTGAAAGTCTGATAAACGCCGGAAAAATGACTAAGTCCAAACAAAAAATTTTTTCAACTTTTTTCAATTTTACCCCCGTGGGATATATATTCTACCCACACACACTTTTGGAACTCTCCTGGGGTACCCTCACACATATTAATCCCTCATTTAGTGGATATTTTCACAAAAAAGTGAAATTTTCAAAAATCCAGAAAATTGGCTGAAAACGACTAAATATCAAGGACTCATTGGGCGAATCGCTCTGGAACTGAAATCGGAACGCTCACTGACATTTGCCCTATCTGAAAGTCTGATAAACGCCGGAAAAATGATTAAGTCTAAAAAAAAATGTTTTCAACTTTTTTCAATTTTACCCCCGTGGGATATATATTATACCCGCACACATATGGAACTCTCCTGGGGTACCCTCACACATATTATTCCCTCATTTAGTGGATATTTTCACAAAAAAGTGAAATTTTCAAAAATCCAGAAAATTGGCTGAAAACGACTAAATATCATGGACTCATTGGGCGAATCGCTCTGGAACTGAAATCGGAACGCTCACTGACATTTGCCCTATCTGAAAGTCTGATAAACGCCAGAAAAATGACTAAGTCTAAAAAAAAATGTTATCAACTTTTTTCAATTTTACCCCCGTGGGATATATATTATACCCGCACACATTTGGAACTCTCCTGGGGTACCCTCACACATATTATTCCCTCATTTAGTGGATATTTTCACAAAAAAGTGAATTTTTCAAAAATCCAGAAAATTGGCTGAAAACGGCTAAATATCAAGGACTCATTGAGCGAATCGCTCTGGAACTGAAATCGGAACGCTCACTGACATTTCCCCTATCTGAAAGTCTGATAAACGCCGGAAAAACGACTAAGTCCAAAAAAAATTTTTTTTCAACTTTTTTAAATTTTACCGCCGTGGGATATATATTCTACCCAGACACATTTGGAACTCTCCTGGGGTACCCTCACACATATTAATCCCTCATTTTGTGGATATTTTCACAAAAAAGTGAAATTTTCAAAAATCCAGAAAATTGGCTGAAAACGACTAAATATCAAGGACTCATTGGGCGAATCGCTCTGGAACTGAAATCGGAACGCTCACTGACATTTGCCCTATCTGAAAGTCTGATAAACGCCGGAAAAATGACTAAGTCTAAAAAAAAATGTTATCAACTTTTTTCAATTTTACCCCCGTGGGATATATATTCTACGCACACACACTTTTGGAACTCTCCTGGGGTACCCTCACACATATTATTGCCTCATTTAGTGGATATTTTCACAAAAAAGGGAAATTTTCAAAAATCCAGAAAATTGGCTGAAAACGACTAAATATCAAGGACTCATTGGGCGAATCGCTCTGGAACTGAAATCGGAACGCTCACTGACATTTGCCCTATCTGAAAGTCTGATAAACGCCGGAAAAATGACTAAGTCTAAAAAAAAATGTTATCAACTTTTTTCAATTTTACCCCCGTGGGATATATATTCTACGCACACACACTTTTGGAACTCTCCTGGGGTACCCTCACACATATTATTGCCTCATTTAGTGGATATTTTCACAAAAAAGGGAAATTTTCAAAAATCCAGAAAATTGGCTGAAAACGACTAAATATCAAGGACTCATTGGGCGAATCGCTCTGGAACTGAAATCGGAACGCTCACTGACATTTCCCCTATCTGAAAGTCTGATAAACGTCGGAAAAATTACTAAGTCTAAAAAAATTTTTTATCAACTTTTTTCTATTTTACCCCCGTGGGATATATATTTTACGCACACACACTTTTGGAACTCTCCTGGGGTACCCTCACACATATTAATCCCTCATTTAGTGGATATTTTAAAAAAAAAGTGAAATTTTCAAAAATCCAGAAAATTGGCTGAAAACGCCTAAATATCAAGGACTCATTGGGCGAATCGCTCTGGAACTGAAATCGGAACGCTCACTGACATTTGCCCTATCTGAAAGTCTGATAAACGCCGGAAAAATGACTAAGTCTAAAAAAAAATTTTATCAACTTTTTTCAATTTTACCCCCGTGGGATATATATTATACCCGCACACATTTGGAACTCTCCTGGGGTACCCTCACACATATTATTCCCCCATTTAGTGGATATTTTCACAAAAAAGTGAAATTTAAAAAATTCCAGAAAATTGGCTGAAAATGACTAAATATCAAGGACTCATTGGGCGAATCACTCTGGAACTGAAATCGGAACTCTCACTGACATTTCCCCTATCTGAAAGACTGATAAACGCTGGAAAAATGACTAAGTCCAAACAAAATTTTTTTTCATCTTTTTTCAATTTTACCCCCGTGGGATATAAATTCTACCCACACACACTTTTGGAACTCTCCTGGGGTACCCTCACACATATTAATACCTCATTTTGTGGATATTTTCACAAAAAAGTGAAATTTTCAAAAATCCAGAAAATTGGCTGAAAACGACTAAATATCAAGGACTCATTGGGCGAATCGCTCTGGAACTGAAATCGGAACGCTCACTGACATTTGCCCTATCTGAAAGTCTTATAAACGCCGGAAAAATGACTAAGTCTAAAAAAAAATTTTTTCAACTTTTTTCAATTTTACCCCCGTGGCATATATATTCTACGCACACAAACTTTTGGAATTCTCCTGGGGTACCCTCACACATATTATTGCCTCATTTAGTGGATATTTTTGCAAAAAAGTGAAATTTTCAAAAATCCAGAAAATTGGCTGAAAACGACTAAATATCAAGGACTCATTGGGCGAATCGCTCTGAAACTGAAATCGGAACGCTCACTGACATTTCCCCTATCTGAAAGTCTGATAAACGCCGGAAAAATGACTAAGTCTGAAAAAAAAATTTTTTCAACTTTTTTCAATTTTACCCCCGTGGGATATATATTCTACCCACACACATTTGGAACTCTCCTGGGGTACCCTCACACATATTATTCCCTCATTTAGTGGATATTTTCACAAAAAAGGGAAATTTTCAAAAATCCAGAAAATTGGCTGAAAACGACTAAATATCAAGGACTCATTGGGCGAATCGCTCTGGAACTGAAATCGGAACTCTCACTGACATTTCCCCTATCTGAAAGTCTGATAAACGCCGGAAAAATGACTAAGACTGAAAAAAAAATGTTTTCAACTTTTTTCAATTTTACCCCCGTGGCATATATATTCTACGCACACACACTTTTGGAACTCTCCTGGGGTACCCTCACACATATTAATACCTCATTTAGTGGATATTTTCACAAAAAAGTGAAATTTTCAAAAATCCAGAAAATTGGCTGAAAACTACTAAATATCAAGGACTCATTGGGCGAATCGCTCTGGAACTGTAATCGGAACGCTCACTGACATTTGCCCTATCTGAAAGTCTGATAAACGCCGGAAAAATGACTAAGTCTAAAAAAAAAATTTTATCAACTTTTTTCAATTTTACCCCCGTGGGATATATATTATACCCGCACACATTTGGAACTCTCCTAGGGTACCCTCACACATATTGTTCCCTCATTTAGTGGATATTTTCACAAAAAATGTGAAATTTTCAAAAATCCAGAAAATTGGCTGAAAACGACTAAATATCAAGGACTCATTGGGCAAATCGCTCTGGAACTGAAATCGGAACGCTCATTGACATTTGCCCTATCTGAAAGTCTGATAAACGCCGGAAAAATGACTAAGTCCAAAATAAAAATTTTTTCAACTTTTTTCAATTTTACCCCCGTGGGATATACATTCTACGCACACACACTTTTGGAACTCTACTGGGGTACCCTCACACATATTAATCCCTCATTTAGTGGATATTTTCACAAAAAAGTGAAATTTTCAAAAATCCAGAAAATTGGCTGAAAACGACTAAATATCAAGGACTCATTGGGCGAATCGCTCTGGAACTGAAATCGGAACGCTCACTGACATTTGCCCTATCTGAAAGTCTGATAAACGCCGGAAAAATGACTAAGTCCAAAAAAAAAATGTTTTCAACTTTTTTCAATTTTACCCCCGTGGGATATATATTCTATGCACACACACTTTTGGAACTCTCCTGGGGTACCCTCACACATATTAATCCCTCATTTAGTGGATATTTTCACAAAAAAGTGAAATTTTCAAAAATCCAGAAAATTGGCTGAAAACGACTAAATATCAAGGACTCATTGGGCGAATCGCTCTGGAACTGAAATCGGAACGCTCACTGACATTTGCCCTATCTGAAAGTCTGATAAACGCCGGAAAAATGACTAAGTCTAAAAAAACATTTTTTCAACTTTTTTCAATTTTACCCCCGTGGCATATATATTCTACGCACACACACTTTTGGAACTCTCCTGGGGTACCCTCACACATATTAATCCCTCATTTAGTGGATATTTTCACAAAAAAAGTGAAATTTTCAAAAATCCAGAAAATTGGATGAAAACGACTAAATATCAAGGACTCATTGGGCGAATCGCTCTGGAACTGAAATCGGAACGCTCACTGACATTTGCCCTATCTGAAAGTCTGATAAACGCTGGAAAAATGACTAAGTCTAAAAAAAATTTTTATCAACTTTTTTCAATTTTACCCCCGTGGGATACATATTATAACCGCACACATTTGGAACTCTCCTAGGGTACCCTCACACATATTGTTCCCTCATTTAGTGGATATTTTCACAAAAAAGTGAAATTTTCAAAAATCCAGAAAATTGGCTGAAAACGACTAAATATCAAGGACTCATTGGGCAAATCGCTCTGGAACTGAAATCGGAACGCTCATTGACATTTGCCCTATCTGAAAGTCTGATAAACGCCGGAAAAATGACTAAGTCCAAAATAAAAAATTTTTCAACTTTTTTCAATTTTACCCCCGTGGGATATACATTCTACGCACACACACTTTTGGAACTCTACTGGGGTACCCTCACACATATTAATCCCTCATTTAGTGGATATTTTCACAAAAAAGTGAAATTTTCAAAAATCCAGAAAATTGGCTGAAAACGACTAATTATCAAGGACTCATTGGGCGAATCGCTCTGGAACTGAAATCGGAACGCTCACTGACATTTGCCCTATCTGAAAGTCTGATAAATGCCCGAAAAATGACTAAGTCCAAAAAAAAAATGTTTTCAACTTTTTTCAATTTTACCCCCGTGGGATATGTATTCTATGCACACACACTTTTGGAACTCTCCTGGGGTACCCTCACACATATTAATCCCTCATTTAGTGGATATTTTCACAAAAAAGTGAAATTTTCAAAAATCCAGAAAATTGGCTGAAAACGACTAAATATCAAGGACTCATTGGGCGAATCGCTCTGGAACTGAAATCGGAACGCTCACTGACATTTGCCCTATCTGAAAGTCTGATAAACGCCGGAAAAATGACTAAGTCTAAAAAAAAATGTTATCAACTTTTTTCAATTTTACCCCCGTGGGATATATATTATACCCGCACACATTTGGAACTCTCCTGGGGTACCCTCACACATATTATTCCCTCATTTAGTGGATATTTTCACAAAAAAGGGAAATTTTCAAAAATCCAGAAAATTGGCTGAAAACGACTAAATATCAAGGACTCATTGGGCGAATCGCTCTGGAACTGAAATCGGAACGCTCACTGACATTTCCCCTATCTGAAAGTCTGATAAACGCCGGAAAAATGACTAAGTCTGAAAAAAAAATGTTTTCAACTTTTTTCAATTTTACCCCCGTGGCATATATATTCTACGCACACACACTTTTGGAACTCTCCTGGGGTACCCTCACACATATTAATCCCTCATTTAGTGGATATTTTCCCAAAAAAGTGAAATTTTCAAAAATCCAGAAAATTGGCTGAAAACGACTAAATATCAAGGACTCATTGGGCGAATCGCTCTGGAACTGAAATCGGAACGCTCACTGACATTTGCCCTATCTGAAAGTCTGATAAACGCCGGAAAAATGACTAAGTCTAAAAAAACATTTTTTCAACTTTTTTCAATTTTACCCCCGTGGCATATATATTCTACGCACACACACTTTTGGAACTCTCCTGGGGTACCCTCACACATATTAATCCCTCATTTAGTGGATATTTTCACAAAAAAGTGAAATTTTCAAAAATCCAGAAAATTGGATGAAAACGACTAAATATCAAGGACTCATTGGGCGAATCGCTCTGGAACTGAAATCGGAACGCTCACTGACATTTGCCCTATCTGAAAGTCTGATAAACGCTGGAAAAATGACTAAGTCTAAAAAAAAATTTTTTCAACTTTTTTCAATTTTACCCCCGTGGGATACATATTATAACCGCACACATTTGGAACTCTCCTAGGGTACCCTCACACATATTGTTCCCTCATTTAGTGGATATTTTCACAAAAAAGTGAAATTTTCAAAAATCCAGAAAATTGGCTGAAAACGACTAAATATCAAGGACTCATTGGGCAAATCGCTCTGGAACTGAAATCGGAACGCTCATTGACATTTGCCCTATCTGAAAGTCTGATAAACGCCGGAAAAATGACTAAGTCCAAAATAAAAAATTTTTCAACTTTTTTCAATTTTACCCCCGTGGGATATACATTCTACGCACACACACTTTTGGAACTCTACTGGGGTACCCTCACACATATTAATACCTCATTTAGTGGATATTTTCACAAAAAAGTGAAATTTTCAAAAATCCAGAAAATTGGCTGAAAACGACTAATTATCAAGGACTCATTGGGCGAATCGCTCTGGAACTGAAATCGGAACGCTCACTGACATTTGCCCTATCTGAAAGTCTGATAAACGCCCGAAAAATGACTAAGTCCAAAAAAAAAATGTTTTCAACTTTTTTCAATTTTACCCCCGTGGGATATGTATTCTATGCACACACACTTTTGGAACTCTCCTGGGGTACCCTCACACATATCAATCCCTCATTTAGTGGATATTTTCACAAAAAAGTGAAATTTTCAAAAATCCAGAAAATTGGCTGAAAACGACTAAATATCAAGGACTCATTGGGCGAATCGCTCTGGAACTGAAATCGGAACGCTCACTGACATTTGCCCTATCTGAAAGTCTGATAAACGCCGGAAAAATGACTAAGTCTAAAAAAAAATGTTATCAACTTTTTTCAATTTTACCCCCGTGGGATATATATTATACCCGCACACATTTGGAACTCTCCTGGGGTACCCTCACACATATTAATACCTCATTTTGTGGATATTTTCACAAAAAAGTGAAATTTTCAAAAATCCAGAAAATTGGCTGAAAACGACTAAATATCAAGGACTCATTGGGCGAATCGCTCTGGAACTGAAATCGGAACGCTCACTGACATTTGCCCTATCTGAAAGTCTTATAAACGCCGGAAAAATGACTAAGTCTAAAAAAAAATTTTTTCAACTTTTTTCAATTTTACCCGCGTGGCATATATATTCTACGCACACAAACTTTTGGAATTCTCCTGGGGTACCCTCACACATATTATTGCCTCATTTAGTGGATATTTTTGCAAAAAAGTGAAATTTTCAAAAATCCAGAAAATTGGCTGAAAACGACTAAATATCAAGGACTCATTGGGCGAATCGCTCTGGAACTGAAATCGGAACGCTCACTGACATTTCCCCTATCTGAAAGTCTGATAAACGCCGGAAAAATGACTAAGTCTGAAAAAAAATTTTTTTCAACTTTTTTCAATTTTACCTCCGTGGGATATATATTCTACCCACACACATTTGGAACTCTCCTGGGGTACCCTCACACATATTATTCCCTCATTTAGTGGATATTTTCACAAAAAAGGGAAATTTTCAAAAATCCAGAAAATTGGCTGAAAACGACTAAATATCAAGGACTCATTGGGCGAATCGCTCTGGAACTGAAATCGGAACTCTCACTGACATTTCCCCTATCTGAAAGTCTGATAAACGCCGGAAAAATGACTAAGTCCAAACAAAAATTTTTTTCATCTTTTTTCAATTTTACCCCCGTGGGATATATATTCTACCCACACACATTTGGAACTCTCCTGGGGTACCCTCACACATATTAATCCCTCATTTAGTGGATATTTTCCCCAAAAAGTGAAATTTTCAAAAATCCAGAAAATTGGCTGAAAACAACTAAATATCAAGGACTCATTGGGCGAATCGCTCTGGAACTGAAATCGGAACGCTCACTGACATTTGCCCTATCTGAAAGTCTGATAAACGCCAGAAAAATGACTAAGTCTGAAAAAAAAATGTTTTCAACTTTTTTCAATTTTACCCCCGTGGCATATATATTCTACGCACACACACTTTTGGAACTCTCCTGGGGTACCCTCACACATATTAATACCTCATTTAGTGGATATTTTCACAAAAAAGTGAAATTTTCAAAAATCCAGAAAATTGGCTGAAAACTACTAAATATCAGGGACTCATTGCGCGAATCGCTCTGGAACTGAAATCGGAACGCTCACTGACATTTGCCCTATCTGAAAGTCTGATAAACGCCGGAAAAATGACTAAGTCTAAAAAAAAATTTTTTCAACTTTTTTCAATTTTACCCCCGTGGCATATATATTCTACGCACACACACTTACACACTTTTGGAACTCTCCTGGGGTACCCTCACACATATTAATCCCTCATTTAGTGGATATTTTCACAAAAAAGTGAAATTTTCAAAAATCCAGAAAATTGGATGAAAACGACTAAATATCAAGGACTCATTGGGCGAATCGCTCTGGAACTGAAATCGGAACGCTCACTGACATTTGCCCTATCTGAAAGTCTGATAAACGCTGGAAAAATGACTAAGTCTAAAAAAAAATTTTTTCAACTTTTTTCAATTTTACCCCCGTGGGATACATATTATAACCGCACACATTTGGAACTCTCCTAGGGTACCCTCACACATATTGTTCCCTCATTTAGTGGATATTTTCACAAAAAAGTGAAATTTTCAAAAATCCAGAAAATTGGCTGAAAACGACTAAATATCAAGGACTCATTGGGCAAATCGCTCTGGAACTGAAATCGGAACGCTCATTGACATTTGCCCTATCTGAAAGTCTGATAAACGCCGGAAAAATGACTAAGTCCAAAATAAAAAATTTTTCAACTTTTTTCAATTTTACCCCCGTGGGATATACATTCTACGCACACACACTTTTGGAACTCTACTGGGGTACCCTCACACATATTAATACCTCATTTAGTGGATATTTTCACAAAAAAGTGAAATTTTCAAAAATCCAGAAAATTGGCTGAAAACGACTAATTATCAAGGACTCATTGGGCGAATCGCTCTGGAACTGAAATCGGAACGCTCACTGACATTTGCCCTATCTGAAAGTCTGATAAACGCCCGAAAAATGACTAAGTCCAAAAAAAAAATGTTTTCAACTTTTTTCAATTTTACCCCCGTGGGATATGTATTCTATGCACACACACTTTTGGAACTCTCCTGGGGTACCCTCACACATATCAATCCCTCATTTAGTGGATATTTTCACAAAAAAGTGAAATTTTCAAAAATCCAGAAAATTGGCTGAAAACGACTAAATATCAAGGACTCATTGGGCGAATCGCTCTGGAACTGAAATCGGAACGCTCACTGACATTTGCCCTATCTGAAAGTCTGATAAACGCCGGAAAAATGACTAAGTCTAAAAAAAAATGTTATCAACTTTTTTCAATTTTACCCCCGTGGGATATATATTATACCCGCACACATTTGGAACTCTCCTGGGGTACCCTCACACATATTATTCCCTCATTTAGTGGATATTTTCATAAAAAAGGGAAATTTTCAAAAATCCAGAAAATTGGCTGAAAACGACTAAATATCAAGGACTCATTGGGCGAATCGCTCTGGAACTGAAATCGGAACGCTCACTGACATTTCCCCTATCTGAAAGTCTGATAAACGCCGGAAAAATGACTAAGTCTAAAAAAAAATTTTTTCAACTTTTTTCAATTTTACCCGCGTGGCATATATATTCTACGCACACAAACTTTTGGAATTCTCCTGGGGTACCCTCACACATATTATTGCCTCATTTAGTGGATATTTTTGCAAAAAAGTGAAATTTTCAAAAATCCAGAAAATTGGCTGAAAACGACTAAATATCAAGGACTCATTGGGCGAATCGCTCTGGAACTGAAATCGGAACGCTCACTGACATTTCCCCTATCTGAAAGTCTGATAAACGCCGGAAAAATGACTAAGTCTGAAAAAAAAATTTTTTCAACTTTTTTCAATTTTACCTCCGTGGGATATATATTCTACCCACACACATTTGGAACTCTCCTGGGGTACCCTCACACATATTATTCCCTCATTTAGTGGATATTTTCACAAAAAAGGGAAATTTTCAAAAATCCAGAAAATTGGCTGAAAACGACTAAATATCAAGGACTCATTGGGCGAATCGCTCTGGAACTGAAATCGGAACTCTCACTGACATTTCCCCTATCTGAAAGTCTGATAAACGCCGGAAAAATGACTAAGTCCAAACAAAAATTTTTTTCATCTTTTTTCAATTTTACCCCCGTGGGATATATATTCTACCCACACACATTTGGAACTCTCCTGGGGTACCCTCACACATATTAATCCCTCATTTAGTGGATATTTTCCCCAAAAAGTGAAATTTTCAAAAATCCAGAAAATTGGCTGAAAACAACTAAATATCAAGGACTCATTGGGCGAATCGCTCTGGAACTGAAATCGGAACGCTCACTGACATTTGCCCTATCTGAAAGTCTGATAAACGCCAGAAAAATGACTAAGTCTGAAAAAAAAATGTTTTCAACTTTTTTCAATTTTACCCCCGTGGCATATATATTCTACGCACACACACTTTTGGAACTCTCCTGGGGTACCCTCACACATATTAATACCTCATTTAGTGGATATTTTCACAAAAAAGTGAAATTTTCAAAAATCCAGAAAATTGGCTGAAAACTACTAAATATCAGGGACTCATTGCGCGAATCGCTCTGGAACTGAAATCGGAACGCTCACTGACATTTGCCCTATCTGAAAGTCTGATAAACGCCGGAAAAATGACTAAGTCTAAAAAAAAATTTTTTCAACTTTTTTCAATTTTACCCCCGTGGCATATATATTCTACGCACACACACTTACACACTTTTGGAACTCTCCTGGGGTACCCTCACACATATTAATCCCTCATTTAGTGGATATTTTCACAAAAAAGTGAAATTTTCAAAAATCCAGAAAATTGGATGAAAACGACTAAATATCAAGGACTCATTGGGCGAATCGCTCTGGAACTGAAATCGGAACGCTCACTGACATTTGCCCTATCTGAAAGTCTGATAAACGCTGGAAAAATGACTAAGTCTAAAAAAAATTTTTATCAACTTTTTTCAATTTTACCCCCGTGGGATATATATTATACCCGCACACATTTGGAACTCTCCTGGGGTACCCTCACACATATTGTTCCCTCATTTAGTGGATATTTTCACAAAAAAGTGAAATTTTCAAAAATCCAGAAAATTGGCTGAAAACGACTAATTATCAAGGACTCATTGGGCGAATCGCTCTGGAACTGAAATCGGAACGCTCACTGACATTTGCCCTATCTGAAAGTCTGATAAACGCCCGAAAAATGACTAAGTCCAAAAAAAAAATGTTTTCAACTTTTTTCAATTTTACCCCCGTGGGATATGTATTCTATGCACACACACTTTTGGAACTCTCCTGGGGTACCCTCACACATATCAATCCCTCATTTAGTGGATATTTTCACAAAAAAGTGAAATTTTCAAAAATCCAGAAAATTGGCTGAAAACGACTAAATATCAAGGACTCATTGGGCGAATCGCTCTGGAACTGAAATCGGAACGCTCACTGACATTTGCCCTATCTGAAAGTCTGATAAACGCCGGAAAAATGACTAAGTCTAAAAAAAAATGTTATCAACTTTTTTCAATTTTACCCCCGTGGGATATATATTATACCCGCACACATTTGGAACTCTCCTGGGGTACCCTCACACATATTATTCCCTCATTTAGTGGATATTTTCATAAAAAAGGGAAATTTTCAAAAATCCAGAAAATTGGCTGAAAACGACTAAATATCAAGGACTCATTGGGCGAATCGCTCTGGAACTGAAATCGGAACGCTCACTGACATTTCCCCTATCTGAAAGTCTGATAAACGCCGGAAAAATGACTAAGTCTAAAAAAAAATTTTTTCAACTTTTTTCAATTTTACCCGCGTGGCATATATATTCTACGCACACAAACTTTTGGAATTCTCCTGGGGTACCCTCACACATATTATTGCCTCATTTAGTGGATATTTTTGCAAAAAAGTGAAATTTTCAAAAATCCAGAAAATTGGCTGAAAACGACTAAATATCAAGGACTCATTGGGCGAATCGCTCTGGAACTGAAATCGGAACGCTCACTGACATTTCCCCTATCTGAAAGTCTGATAAACGCCGGAAAAATGACTAAGTCTGAAAAAAAAATTTTTTCAACTTTTTTCAATTTTACCTCCGTGGGATATATATTCTACCCACACACATTTGGAACTCTCCTGGGGTACCCTCACACATATTATTCCCTCATTTAGTGGATATTTTCACAAAAAAGGGAAATTTTCAAAAATCCAGAAAATTGGCTGAAAACGACTAAATATCAAGGACTCATTGGGCGAATCGCTCTGGAACTGAAATCGGAACTCTCACTGACATTTCCCCTATCTGAAAGTCTGATAAACGCCGGAAAAATGACTAAGTCCAAACAAAAATTTTTTTCATCTTTTTTCAATTTTACCCCCGTGGGATATATATTCTACCCACACACATTTGGAACTCTCCTGGGGTACCCTCACACATATTAATCCCTCATTTAGTGGATATTTTCCCCAAAAAGTGAAATTTTCAAAAATCCAGAAAATTGGCTGAAAACAACTAAATATCAAGGACTCATTGGGCGAATCGCTCTGGAACTGAAATCGGAACGCTCACTGACATTTGCCCTATCTGAAAGTCTGATAAACGCCAGAAAAATGACTAAGTCTGAAAAAAAAATGTTTTCAACTTTTTTCAATTTTACCCCCGTGGCATATATATTCTACGCACACACACTTTTGGAACTCTCCTGGGGTACCCTCACACATATTAATACCTCATTTAGTGGATATTTTCACAAAAAAGTGAAATTTTCAAAAATCCAGAAAATTGGCTGAAAACTACTAAATATCAGGGACTCATTGCGCGAATCGCTCTGGAACTGAAATCGGAACGCTCACTGACATTTGCCCTATCTGAAAGTCTGATAAACGCCGGAAAAATGACTAAGTCTAAAAAAAAATTTTTTCAACTTTTTTCAATTTTACCCCCGTGGCATATATATTCTACGCACACACACTTACACACTTTTGGAACTCTCCTGGGGTACCCTCACACATATTAATCCCTCATTTAGTGGATATTTTCACAAAAAAGTGAAATTTTCAAAAATCCAGAAAATTGGATGAAAACGACTAAATATCAAGGACTCATTGGGCGAATCGCTCTGGAACTGAAATCGGAACGCTCACTGACATTTGCCCTATCTGAAAGTCTGATAAACGCTGGAAAAATGACTAAGTCTAAAAAAAATTTTTTTCAACTTTTTTCAATTTTACCCCCGTGGGATACATATTATAACCGCACACATTTGGAACTCTCCTAGGGTACCCTCACACATATTGTTCCCTCATTTAGTGGATATTTTCACAAAAAAGTGAAATTTTCAAAAATCCAGAAAATTGGCTGAAAACGACTAAATATCAAGGACTCATTGGGCAAATCGCTCTGGAACTGAAATCGGAACGCTCATTGACATTTGCCCTATCTGAAAGTCTGATAAACGCCGGAAAAATGACTAAGTCCAAAATAAAAAATTTTTCAACTTTTTTCAATTTTACCCCCGTGGGATATACATTCTACGCACACACACTTTTGGAACTCTACTGGGGTACCCTCACACATATTAATCCCTCATTTAGTGGATATTTTCACAAAAAAGTGAAGTTTTCAAAAATCCAGAAAATTGGCTGAAAACGACTAATTATCAAGGACTCATTGGGCGAATCGCTCTGGAACTGAAATCGGAACGCTCACTGACATTTGCCCTATCTGAAAGTCTGATAAACGCCCGAAAAATGACTAAGTCCAAAAAAAAAATGTTTTCAACTTTTTTCAATTTTACCCCCGTGGGATATGTATTCTATGCACACACACTTTTGGAACTCTCCTGGGGTACCCTCACACATATTAATCCCTCATTTAGTGGATATTTTCACAAAAAAGTGAAATTTTCAAAAATCCAGAAAATTGGCTGAAAACGACTAAATATCAAGGACTCATTGGGCGAATCGCTCTGGAACTGAAATCGGAACGCTCACTGACATTTGCCCTATCTGAAAGTCTGATAAACGCCGGAAAAATGACTAAGTCTAAAAAAAAATGTTATCAACTTTTTTCAATTTTACCCCCGTGGGATATATATTATACCCGCACACATTTGGAACTCTCCTGGGGTACCCTCACACATATTATTCCCTCATTTAGTGGATATTTTCACAAAAAAGGGAAATTTTCAAAAATCCAGAAAATTGGCTGAAAACGACTAAATATCAAGGACTCATTGGGCGAATCGCTCTGGAACTGAAATCGGAACGCTCACTGACATTTCCCCTATCTGAAAGTCTGATAAACGCCGGAAAAATGACTAAGTCTGAAAAAAAAATGTTTTCAACTTTTTTCAATTTTACCCCCGTGGCATATATATTCTACGCACACACACTTTTGGAACTCTCCTGGGGTACCCTCACACATATTAATCCCTCATTTAGTGGATATTTTCCCAAAAAAGTGAAATTTTCAAAAATCCAGAAAATTGGCTGAAAACGACTAAATATCAAGGACTCATTGGGCGAATCGCTCTGGAACTGAAATCGGAACGCTCACTGACATTTGCCCTATCTGTAAGTCTGATAAACGCCGGAAAAATGACTAAGTCTAAAATAACATTTTTTCAACTTTTTTCAATTTTACCCCCGTGGGATATATATTCTACGCACACACCCTTTTGGAACTCTCCTGGGGTACCCTCACACATATTAATACCTCATTTTGTGGATATTTTCACAAAAAAGTGAAATTTTCAAAAATCCAGAAAATTGGCTGAAAACGACTAAATATCAAGGACTCATTGGGCGAATCGCTCTGGAACTGAAATCGGAACGCTCACTGACATTTGCCCTATCTGAAAGTCTTATAAACGCCGGAAAAATGACTAAGTCTAAAAAAAAATTTTTTCAACTTTTTTCAATTTTACCCGCGTGGCATATATATTCTACGCACACAAACTTTTGGAATTCTCCTGGGGTACCCTCACACATATTATTGCCTCATTTAGTGGATATTTTTGCAAAAAAGTGAAATTTTCAAAAATCCAGAAAATTGGCTGAAAACGACTAAATATCAAGGACTCATTGGGCGAATCGCTCTGGAACTGAAATCGGAACGCTCACTGACATTTCCCCTATCTGAAAGTCTGATAAACGCCGGAAAAATGACTAAGTCTGAAAAAAAAATTTTTTCAACTTTTTTCAATTTTACCTCCGTGGGATATATATTCTACCCACACACATTTGGAACTCTCCTGGGGTACCCTCACACATATTAATCCCTCATTTAGTGGATATTTTCACAAAAAAGTGAAATTTTCAAAAATCCAGAAAATTGGCTGAAAACTACTAAATATCAGGGACTCATTGCGCGAATCGCTCTGGAACTGAAATCGGAACGCTCACTGACATTTGCCCTATCTGAAAGTCTGATAAACGCCGGAAAAATGACTAAGTCTAAAAAAAATTTTTTCAACTTTTTTCAATTTTACCCCCGTGGCATATATATTCTACGCACACACACTTAAACACTTTTGGAACTCTCCTGGGGTACCCTCACACATATTAATCCCTCATTTAGTGGATATTTTCACAAAAAAGTGAAATTTTCAAAAATCCAGAAAATTGGATGAAAACGACTAAATATCAAGGACTCATTGGGCGAATCGCTCTGGAACTGAAATCGGAACGCTCACTGACATTTGCCCTATCTGAAAGTCTGATAAACGCTGGAAAAATGACTAAGTCTAAAAAAAATTTTTATCAACTTTTTTCAATTTTACCCCCGTGGGATATATATTATACCCGCACACATTTGGAACTCTCCTGGGGTACCCTCACACATATTGTTCCCTCATTTAGTGGATATTTTCACAAAAAAGTGAAATTTTCAAAAATCCAGAAAATTGGCTGAAAACGACTAAATATCAAGGACTCATTGGGCGAATCGCTCTGGAACTGAAATCGGAATGCTCACTGACATTTGCCCTATCTGAAAGTCTGATAAACGCCGGAAAAATGACTAAGTCTAAAAAAAAATTTTTTCAACTTTTTTCAATTTTACCCCCGTGGCATATATATTCTACGCACACACACTTTTGGAACTCTCCTGGGGTACCCTCACACATATTAATACCTCATTTAGTGGATATTTTCACAAAATAGTGAAATTTTCAAAAATCCAGAAAATTGGCTGAAAACTACTAAATATCAAGGACTCATTGGGCGAATCGCTCTGGAACTGAAATCGGAACGCTCACTGACATTTGCCCTATCTGAAAGTCTGATAAACGCCGGAAAAATGACTAAGTCTAAAAAAAAATTTTTTCAACTTTTTTCAATTTTACCCCCGTGGCATATATATTCTACGCACACACACTTTTGGAACTCTCCTGGGGTACCCTCACACATATTAATCCCTCATTTAGTGGATATTTTCACAAAAAAGTGAAATTTTCAAAAATCCAGAAAATTGGCTGAAAACGACTAAATATCAAGGACTCATTGGGCGAATCGCTCTGGAACTGAAATCGGAACGCTCACTGACATTTG
Source organism: Phyllobates terribilis (assembly GCF_046119375.1). Taxonomy (NCBI): domain Eukaryota; kingdom Metazoa; phylum Chordata; class Amphibia; order Anura; family Dendrobatidae; genus Phyllobates; species Phyllobates terribilis. The sequence continues at coordinate 11,086,163 of NW_027362782.1, forward strand.
CCCTATCTGAAAGTCTGATAAACGCTGGAAAAATGACTAAGTCTAAAAAAAATTTTTATCAACTTTTTTCAATTTTACCCCCGTGGGATATATATTATACCCGCACACATTTGGAACTCTCATAGGGTACCCTCACACATATTGTTCCCTCATTTAGTGGATATTTTCACAAAAAAGTGAAATTTTCAAAAATCCAGAAAATTGGCTGAAAACGACTAAATATCAAGGACTCATTGGGCAAATCGCTCTGGAACTGAAATCGGAACGCTCATTGACATTTGCCCTATCTGAAAGTCTGATAAACGCCGGAAAAATGACTAAGTCCAAACAAAAATTTTTTTCAACTTTTTTCAACTTTACCCCCGTGGGATATATATTCTACCCACACACATTTGGAACTCTCCTGGGGTACCCTCACACATATTAATCCCTCATTTAGTGGATACTTTCACAAAAAAGTGAAATTTTCAAAAATCCAGAAAATTGGCTGAAAACGACTAAATATCAAGGACTCATTGGGCGAATCGCTCTGGAACTGAAATCGGAACGCTCACTGACATTTGCCCTATCTGAAAGTCTGATAAACGCCGGAAAAATGACTAAGTCTAAAAAAAAATGTTATCAACTTTTTTCAATTTTACCCCCGTGGGATATATATTATACCCGCACACATTTGGAACTCTCCTGGGGTACCCTCACACATATTATTCCCTCATTTAGTGGATATTTTCACAAAAAAGGGAAATTTTCAAAAATCCAGAAAATTGGCTGAAAATGACTAAATATCGAGGACTCATTGGGCGAATCGCTCTGGAACTGAAATCGGAACGCTCACTGACATTTCCCCTATCTGAAAGTCTGATAAACGTCGGAAAAATGACTAAGTCTAAAAAAATTTTTTATCAACTTTTTTCAATTTTACCCCCGTGGGATATATATTCTATGCACACACACTTTTGGAACTCTCCTGGGGTACCCTCACACATATTAATCCCTCATTTAGTGGATATTTTAAAAAAAAAGTGAAATTTTCAAAAATCCAGAAAATTGGCTGAAAACGCCTAAATATCAAGGACTCATTGGGCGAATCGCTCTGGAACTGAAATCGGAGTGCTCACTGACATTTGCCCTATCTGTAAGTCTGATAAACGCCGGAAAAATGACTAAGTCTAAAAAAAAATTTTATCAACTTTTTTCAATTTTACCCCCGCGGGATATATATTATACCCGCACACATTTGGAACTCTCCTGGGGTACCCTCACACATATTATTCCCTCATTTAGTGGATATTTTCACAAAAAAGTGAAATTTTAAAAAATCCAGAAAATTGGCTGAAAACGACTAAATATCAAGGACTCATTGGGCGAATCGCTCTGGAACTGAAATCGGAACGCTCACTGACATTTGCCCTATCTGAAAGTTTGATAAACGCCGGAAAAATGACTAAGTCTAAAAAAAAATTTTATCAACTTTTTTCAATTTTACCCCCGTGGGATATATATTATACCCGCACACATTTGGAACTCTCCTGGGGTACCCTCACACATATTATTGCCTCATTTAGTGGATATTTTTACAAAAAAGTGAAATGTTCAAAAATCCAGAAAATTGGCTGAAAACGAGTAAATATCAAGGACTCATTGGGCGAATCGCTCTGGAACTGAAATCGGAACGCTCACTGACATTTCCCCTATCTGAAAGTCTGATAAACGCCGGAAAAATGACTAAGTCCGAAAAAAAAATGCTTTCAACTTTTTTCAATTTTACCCCCGTGGGATATATATTCTACCCACACACATTTGGAACTCTCCTGGGGTACCCTCACACATATTAATCCCTCATTTAGTGGATATTTTCACAAAAAAGTGAAATTTTAAAAAATCCAGAAAATTGGCTGAAAACGACTAAATATCAAGGACTCATTGGGCGAATCGCTCTGGAACTGAAATCGGAACTCTCACTGACATTTCCCCTATCTGAAAGTCTGATAAACGCCGGAAAAATGACTAAGTCCAAACAAAAATTTTTTTCAACTTTTTTCAACTTTACCCCCGTGGTATATATATTCTACCCACACACATTTGGAACTCTCCTGGGGTACCCTCACACATATTAATCCCTCATTTAGTGGATACTTTCACAAAAAAGTGAAATTTTCAAAAATCCAGAAAATTGGCTGAAAACGACTAAATATCAAGGACTCATTGGGCGAATCGCTCTGGAACTGAAATCGGAACGCTCACTGACATTTCCCCTATCTGAAAGTCTGATAAACGTCGGAAAAATGACTAAGTCTAAAAAAAATTTTTATCAACTTTTTTCAATTTTACCCCCGTGGGATATATATTCTACGCACACACACTTTTGGAACTCTCCTGGGGTACCCTCACACATATCAATCCCTCATTTAGTGGATATTTTAAAAAAAAAGTGAAATTTTCAAAAATCCAGAAAATTGGCTGAAAACGCCTAAATATCAAGGACTCATTTGGCGAATCGCTCTGGAACTGAAATCGGAACGCTCACTGACATTTGCCCTATCTGAAAGTCTGATAAACGCCGGAAAAATGACTAAGTCTGAAAAAAAAAATTTTCAACTTTTTTCAATTTTACCCCCGTGGCATATATATTCTACGCACACACACTTTTGGAACTCTACTGGGGTACCCTCACACATATTAATCCCTCATTTAGTGGATATTTTCACAAAAAAGTGAAATTTTCAAAAATCCAGAAAATTGGCTGAAAACGACTAAATATCAAGGACTCATTGGGCGAATCGCTCTGGACCTGAAATCGGAATGCTCACTGACATTTCCCCTATCTGAAAGTCTGATAAACGCCGGAAAAATGACTAAGTCTAAAAAAAAATTTTATCAACTTTTTTCAATTTTACCCCCGCGGGATATATATTATACCCGCACACATTTGGAACTCTCCTGGGGTACCCTCACACATATTATTCCCTCATTTAGTGGATATTTTCACAAAAAAGTGAAATTTTAAAAAATCCAGAAAATTGTCTGAAAACGACTAAATATCAAGGACTCATTGGGCGAATCGCTCTGGAACTGAAATCGGAACTCTCACTGACATTTCCCCTATCTGAAAGTCTGATAAACGCCGGAAAAATGACTAAGTACAAACAAAAATTTTTTTCAACTTTTTTCAACTTTACCCCCGTGGGATATATATTCTACCCACACACATTTGGAACTCTCCTGGGGTACCCTCACACATATTAATCCCTCATTTAGTGGATACTTTCACAAAAAAGTGAAATTTTCAAAAATCCAGAAAATTGGCTGAAAACGACTAAATATCAAGGACTCATTGGGCGAATCGCTCTGGAACTGAAATCGGAACGCTCACTGACATTTGCCCTATCTGAAAGTCTGATAAACGCCGGAAAAATGACTAAGTCTAAAAAAAAATGTTATCAACTTTTTTCAATTTTACCCCCGTGGGATATATATTATACCCGCACACATTTGGAACTCTCCTGGGGTACCCTCACACATATTATTCCCTCATTTAGTGGATATTTTCACAAAAAAGGGAAATTTTCAAAAATCCAGAAAATTGGCTGAAAACGACTAAATATCAAGGACTCATTGGGCGAATCGCTCTGGAACTGAAATCGGAACGCTCACTGACATTTCCCCTATCTGAAAGTCTGATAAACGTCGGAAAAATGACTAAGTCTAAAAAAAATTTTTATCAACTTTTTTCAATTTTACCCCCGTGGGATATATATTCTACGCACACACACTTTTGGAACTCTCCTGGGGTACCCTCACACATATTAATCCCTCATTTAGTGGATATTTTTTAAAAAAAGTGAAATTTTCAAAAATCCAGAAAATTGGCTGAAAACGCCTAAATATCAAGGACTCATTGGGCGAATCGCTCTGGAACTGAAATCGGAACGCTCACTGACATTTGCCCTATCTGAAAGTCTGATAAACGCCGGAAAAATGACTAAGTCTGAAAAAAAATTTTTTCAACTTTTTTCAATTTTACCCCCGTGGCATATATATTCTACGCACACACACTTTTGGAACTCTACTGGGGTACCCTCACACATATTAATCCCTCATTTAGTGGATATTTTCACAAAAAAGTGAAATTTTCAAAAATCCAGAAAATTGGCTGAAAACGACTAAATATCAAGGACTCATTGGGCGAATCGCTCTGGACCTGAAATCGGAATGCTCACTGACATTTCCCCTATCTGAAAGTCTGATAAACGCCGGAAAAATGACTAAGTCTAAAAAAAAATTTTATCAACTTTTTTCAATTTTACCCCCGTGGGATATATATTATACCCGCACACATTTGGAACTCTCCTGGGGTACCCTCACACATATTATTCCCTCATTTAGTGGATATTTTCACAAAAAAGTGAAATTTTCAAAAATCCAGAAAATTGGCTGAAAACGTCTAAATATCAAGGACTCATTGGGCGAATCACTCTGGAACTGAAATCGGAACGCTCACTGACATTTGCCCTATCTGAAAGTCTGATAAACGCCGGAAAAATGACTAAGTCCAAAAAAAATTTTTTCAACTTTTTTCAATTTTACCCCCGTGGGATATATATTCTACGCACACACACTTTTGGATCTCTCCTGGGGTACCCTCACACATATTAATCCCTCATTTAGTGGATATTTTCACAAAAAAAGTGAAATTTTCAAAAATCCAGAAAATTGGCTGAAAACGACTAAATATCAAGGACTCATTGGGCGAATCGCTCTGGAACTGAAATCGGAATGCTCACTGACATTTCCCCTATCTGAAAGTCTGATAAACGCCGGAAAAATGACTAAGTCCGAAAAAAAAATGCTTTCAACTTTTTTCAATTTTACCCCCGTGGGATATATATTCTACCCACACACATTTGGAACTCTCCTGGGGTACCCTCACACATATTAATCCCTCATTTAGTGGATATTTTCACAAAAAAGTGAAATTTTCAAAAATCCAGAAAATTGGCTGAAAATGACTAAATATCAAGGACTCATTCGCCGAATCGCTCTGGAACTGAAATTGGAACGCTCACTGACATTTCCCCTATCTGAAAGTCTGATAAACGACCTAAAAATGACTAAGTCTAAAAAAAAATTTTTTCAACTTTTTTCAATTTTACCCCCGTGGCATATATATTCTACGCACACACCCTTTTGGAACTCTCCTGCGGTACCCTCACACATATTAATACCTCATTTTGTGGATATTTTCACAAAAAAGTGAAATTTTCAAAAATCCAGAAATTTGGCTGAAAACGACTAAATATCAAGGACTCATTGGGCGAATCGCTCTGGAACTGAAATCGGAATGCTCATTGACATTTGCCCTATCTGAAAGTCTGATAAACGACGGAAAAATGACAGTCTAAAAAAAATTTTTTTCAACTTTTTTCAATTTTACCCCCGTGGCATATATATTCTACGCACACACCCTTTTGGAACTCTCCTGGGGTACCCTCACACATATTAATCCCTCATTTAGTGGATATTTTCACAAAAAAGTGAAATTTTCAAAAATCCAGAAAATTGGCTGAAAACGACTAAATATCAAGGACTCATTGGGCGAATCGCTCTGGAACTGAAATCGGAATGCTCATTGACATTTGCCCTATCTGAAAGTCTGATAAACGCTGGAAAAATGACTAAGTCTAAAAAAAAATTTTATCAACTTTTTTCAATTTTACCCCCGTGGGATATATATTATACCCGCACACATTTGGAACTCTCCTGGGGTACCCTCACACATATTGTTCCCTCATTTAGTGGATATTTTCACAAAAAAGTGAAATTTTCAAAAATCCAGAAAATTGGCTGAAAACGACTAAATATCAAGGACTCATTGGGCGAATCGCTCTGGAACTGAAATCGGAACGCTCACTGACATTTGCCCTATCTGAAAGTCTGATAAACGCCGGAAAAATGACTAAGTCCAAAAAAATTTTTTTCAACTTTTTTCAATTTTACCCCCGTGGGATATATATTCTACGCACACACACTTTTGGATCTCTCCTGGGGTACCCTCACACATATTAATCCCTCATTTAGTGGATATTTTCACAAAAAAAGTGAAATTTTCAAAAATCCAGAAAATTGGCTGAAAACGACTAAATATCAAGGACTCATTGGGCGAATCGCTCTGGAACTGAAATCGGAACGCTCACTGACATTTGCCCTATCTGAAAGTTTGATAAACGCCGGAAAAATGACTAAGTCTAAAAAAATATTTTTTCAACTTTTTTCAATTTTAGCCCCGTGGCATATATATTCTACGCACACACACTTTTGGAACTCTCCTGGGGTACCCTCACACATATTATTGCCTCATTTAGTGGATATTTTTGCAAAAAAGTGAAATTTTCAAAAATCCAGAAAATTGGTTGAAAACGACTAAATATCAAGGACTCATTGGGCGAATCGCTCTGGAACTGAAATCGGAACGCTCACTGACATTTCCCCTATCTGAAAGTCTGATAAACGCCGGAAAAATGACTAAGTCTGAAAAAAAATTTTTTCAACTTTTTTCAATTTTACCCCCGTGGCATATATATTCTACGCACACACACTTTTGGAACTCTACTGGGGTACCCTCACACATATTAATCCCTCATTTAGTGGATATTTTCACAAAAAAGTGAAATTTTCAAAAATCCAGAAAATTGGCTGAAAACGACTAAATATCAAGGACTCATTGGGCGAATCGCTCTGGACCTGAAATCGGAATGCTCACTGACATTTCCCCTATCTGAAAGTCTGATAAACGCCGGAAAAATGACTAAGTCTAAAAAAAAATTTTATCAACTTTTTTCAATTTTACCCCCGTGGGATATATATTATACCCGCACACATTTGGAACTCTCCTGGGGTACCCTCACACATATTATTCCCTCATTTAGTGGATATTTTCACAAAAAAGTGAAATTTTCAAAAATCCAGAAAATTGGCTGAAAACGTCTAAATATCAAGGACTCATTGGGCGAATCACTCTGGAACTGAAATCGGAACGCTCACTGACATTTGCCCTATCTGAAAGTCTGATAAACGCCGGAAAAATGACTAAGTCCAAAAAAAATTTTTTCAACTTTTTTCAATTTTACCCCCGTGGGATATATATTCTACGCACACACACTTTTGGATCTCTCCTGGGGTACCCTCACACATATTAATCCCTCATTTAGTGGATATTTTCACAAAAAAAGTGAAATTTTCAAAAATCCAGAAAATTGGCTGAAAACGACTAAATATCAAGGACTCATTGGGCGAATCGCTCTGGAACTGAAATCGGAATGCTCACTGACATTTCCCCTATCTGAAAGTCTGATAAACGCCGGAAAAATGACTAAGTCCGAAAAAAAAATGCTTTCAACTTTTTTCAATTTTACCCCCGTGGGATATATATTCTACCCACACACATTTGGAACTCTCCTGGGGTACCCTCACACATATTAATCCCTCATTTAGTGGATATTTTCACAAAAAAGTGAAATTTTCAAAAATCCAGAAAATTGGCTGAAAATGACTAAATATCAAGGACTCATTCGCCGAATCGCTCTGGAACTGAAATTGGAACGCTCACTGACATTTCCCCTATCTGAAAGTCTGATAAACGACCTAAAAATGACTAAGTCTAAAAAAAAATTTTTTCAACTTTTTTCAATTTTACCCCCGTGGCATATATATTCTACGCACACACCCTTTTGGAACTCTCCTGCGGTACCCTCACACATATTAATACCTCATTTTGTGGATATTTTCACAAAAAAGTGAAATTTTCAAAAATCCAGAAATTTGGCTGAAAACGACTAAATATCAAGGACTCATTGGGCGAATCGCTCTGGAACTGAAATCGGAATGCTCATTGACATTTGCCCTATCTGAAAGTCTGATAAACGACGGAAAAATGACAGTCTAAAAAAAATTTTTTTCAACTTTTTTCAATTTTACCCCCGTGGCATATATATTCTACGCACACACCCTTTTGGAACTCTCCTGGGGTACCCTCACACATATTAATCCCTCATTTAGTGGATATTTTCACAAAAAAGTGAAATTTTCAAAAATCCAGAAAATTGGCTGAAAACGACTAAATATCAAGGACTCATTGGGCGAATCGCTCTGGAACTGAAATCGGAATGCTCATTGACATTTGCCCTATCTGAAAGTCTGATAAACGCTGGAAAAATGACTAAGTCTAAAAAAAAATTTTATCAACTTTTTTCAATTTTACCCCCGTGGGATATATATTATACCCGCACACATTTGGAACTCTCCTGGGGTACCCTCACACATATTGTTCCCTCATTTAGTGGATATTTTCACAAAAAAGTGAAATTTTCAAAAATCCAGAAAATTGGCTGAAAACGACTAAATATCAAGGACTCATTGGGCGAATCGCTCTGGAACTGAAATCGGAACGCTCACTGACATTTGCCCTATCTGAAAGTCTGATAAACGCCGGAAAAATGACTAAGTCCAAAAAAATTTTTTTCAACTTTTTTCAATTTTACCCCCGTGGGATATATATTCTACGCACACACACTTTTGGATCTCTCCTGGGGTACCCTCACACATATTAATCCCTCATTTAGTGGATATTTTCACAAAAAAAGTGAAATTTTCAAAAATCCAGAAAATTGGCTGAAAACGACTAAATATCAAGGACTCATTGGGCGAATCGCTCTGGAACTGAAATCGGAACGCTCACTGACATTTGCCCTATCTGAAAGTTTGATAAACGCCGGAAAAATGACTAAGTCTAAAAAAATATTTTTTCAACTTTTTTCAATTTTAGCCCCGTGGCATATATATTCTACGCACACACACTTTTGGAACTCTCCTGGGGTACCCTCACACATATTATTGCCTCATTTAGTGGATATTTTTGCAAAAAAGTGAAATTTTCAAAAATCCAGAAAATTGGTTGAAAACGACTAAATATCAAGGACTCATTGGGCGAATCGCTCTGGAACTGAAATCGGAACGCTCACTGACATTTCCCCTATCTGAAAGTCTGATAAACGCCGGAAAAATGACTAAGTCTGAAAAAAAATTTTTTTCAACTTTTTTCAATTTTACCCCCGTGGGATATATATTCTACCCACACACATTTGGAACTCTCCTGGGGTACCCTCACACATATTAATCCATTATTTAGTGGATATTTTCACAAAAAAGTGAAATTTTCAAAAATCCAGAAAATTGGCTGAAAACGACTAAATATCAAGGACTCATTGGGCGAATCGCTCTGGAACTGAAATCGGAAAGCTCACTGACATTTGCCCTATCTGAAAGTCTGATAAACGCCGGAAACATGACTAAGTCTAAAAAAAAAATTTTTTAACTTTTTTCAATTTTACCCCCGTGGCATATATATTCTACGCACACACACTTTTGGAACTCTCCTGGGGTACCCTCACACATATTAATCCCTCATTTAGTGGATATTTTCACAAAAAAGTGAAATTTTCAAAAATCCAGAAAATCGGATGAAAACGACTAAATATCAAGGACTCATTGGGCGAATCGCTCTGGAACTGAAATCGGAACGCTCACTGACATTTGCCCTATCTGAAAGTCTGATAAACGCTGGAAAAATGACTAAGTCTAAAAAAAATTTTTATCAACTTTTTTCAATTTTACCCCCGTGGGATATATATTATACCCGCACACATTTGGAACTCTCCTGGGGTACCCTCACACATATTGTTCCCTCATTTAGTGGATATTTTCACAAAAAAGTGAAATTTTCAAAAATCCAGAAAATTGGCTGAAAACGACTAAATATCAAGGACTCATTGGGCGAATCGCTCTGGAACTGAAATCGGAACGCTCACTGACATTTGCCCTATCTGAAAGTCTGATAAACGTCGGAAAAATGACTAAGTCTAAAAAAAATTTTTATCAACTTTTTTCAATTTTACCCCCGTGGCATATATATTCTACGCACACACACTTTTGGAACTCTCCTGGGGTACCCTCACACATATTAATCCCTCATTTAGTGGATATTTTAAAAAAAAAGTGAAATTTTCAAAAATCCAGAAAATTGGCTGAAAACGACTAAATATCAAGGACTCATTGGGCGAATCGCTCTGGAACTGAAATCGGAATGCTCACTGACATTTGCCCTATCTGAAAGTCTGATAAACGCCGGAAAAATGACTAAGTCTAAAAAAAAATTTTTTCAACTTTTTTCAATTTTACCCCCGTGGCATATATATTCTACGCACACACACTTTTGGAACTCTCCTGGGGTACCCTCACACATATTAATCCCTCATTTAGTGGATATTTTCACAAAAAAAGTGAAATTTTCAAAAATCCAGAAAATTGGCTGAAAACGACTAAATATCAAGGACTCATTGGGCGAATCGCCCTGGAACTGAAATCGGAACGCTCACTGACATTTGCCCTATCTGAAAGTCTGATAAACGCCGGAAAAATGACTAAGTCAAAAAAAAAAATGTTATCAACTTTTTTCAATTTTACCCCCGTGGGATATATATTCTACGGACACACACTTTTGGAACTCTCCTGGGGTACCCTCACACATATTAATCCCTCACTTAGTGGATATTTTCACAAAAAAGTGAAATTTTCAAAAATCCAGAAAATTGGCTGAAAACGACTAAATATCAAGGACTCATTGGGCGAATCGCTCTGGAACTGAAATCAGAACACTCACTGACATTTCCCCTATCTGAAAGTCTGATAAACGTCGGAAAAATGACTAAGTCTAAAAAAAATTTTTATCAACTTTTTTCAATTTTACCCCCGTGGGATATATATTCTACGCACACACACTTTTGGAACTCTCCTGGGGTACCCTCACACATATTAATCCCTCATTTAGTGGATATTTTAAAAAAAAAGTGAAATTTTCAAAAATCCAGAAAATTGGCTGAAAACGCCTAAATATCAAGGACTCATTGGGCGAATCGCTCTGGAACTGAAATCGGAACGCTCACTGACATTTGCCCTATCTGTAAGTCTGATAAACGCCGGAAAAATGACTAAGTCTAAAAAAAATTTTTATCAACTTTTTTCAATTTTACCCGCGTGGGATATATATTATACCCGCACACATTTGGAACTCTCCTGGGGTACCCTCACACATATTATTCCCTCATTTAGTGGATATTTTCACAAAAAAGTGAAATTTTAAAAAATCCAGAAAATTGGCTGAAAACGACTAAATATCAAGGACTCATTGGGCGAATCGCTCTGGAACTGAAATCAGAATGCTCATTGACATTTCCCCTATCTGAAAGTCTGATAAACGTCGGAAAAATGACTAAGTCCAAAAAAAAATTTTTTTCATCTTTTTTCAATTTTACCCCCGTGGGATATATATTCTATGCACACACACTTTTGGAACTCTACTGGGGTACCCTCACACATATTAATCCCTCATTTAGTGGATATTTTCACAAAAAAGTGAAATTTTCAAAAATCCAGAAAATTGGCTGAAAACGACTAAATATCAAGGACTCATTGGGCGAACCGCTCTGGAACTGAAATCGGAACGCTCACTGACATTTGCCCTATTTGAAAGTCTGATAAACGCCGGAAAAATGACTAAGTCTAAAAAAAAATGTTATCAACTTTTTTCAATTTTACCCCCGTGGGATATATATTATACCCGCACACATTTGGAACTCTCCTGGGGTACCCTCACACATATTGTTCCCTCATTTAGTGGATATTTTCACAAAAAAGTGAAATTTTCAAAAATCCAGAAAATTGGCTGAAAACGACTAAATATCAAGGACTCATTGGGCGAATCGCTCTGGAACTGAAATCGGAACGCTCACTGACATTTGCCCTATCTGAAAGTCTGATAAACACCGGAAAAATGACTAAGTCTAAAAAAAAAATTTTTCAACTTTTTTCAATTTTACCCCCGTGGCATATATATTCTACGCAAACACACTTTTGGAGCTCTCCTGGGGTACCCTCACACATATTAATACCTCATTTAGTGGATATTTTCACAAAAAAAGTGAAATTTTCAAAAATCCAGAAAATTGGCTGAAAACGCCTAAATATCAAGGACTCATTGGGCGAATCGCTCTGGAACTGAAATCGGAACGCTCACTGACATTTGCCCTATCTGTAAGTGTGATAAACGCCGGAAAAATGACTAAGTCTAAAAAAAAATGTTATCAACTTTTTTCAATTTTACCCCCGTGGGATATATATTATACCCGCACACATTTGGAACTCTCCTGGGGTACCCTCACACATATTGTTCCCTCATTTAGTGGATATTTTCACAAAAAAGTGAAATTTTCAAAAATCCAGAAAATTGGCTGAAAACGACTAAATATCAAGGACTCATTGGGCGAATCGCTCTGGAACTGAAATCGGAACGCTCACTGACATTTGCCCTATCTGAAAGTCTGATAAACACCGGAAAAATGACTAAGTCTAAAAAAAAAATTTTTCAACTTTTTTCAATTTTACCCCCGTGGCATATATATTCTACGCACACACACTTTTGGAACTCTCCTTGGGTACCGTCACACATATTAATACCTCATTTAGTGGATATTTTCACAAAAAAAGTGAAATTTTCAAAAATCCAGAAAATTGGCTGAAAACGCCTAAATATCAAGGACTCATTGGGCGAATCGCTCTGGAACTGAAATCGGAACGCTCACTGACATTTGCCCTATCTGAAAGTCTGATAAACGCCGGAAAAATGACAGCCTAAAAAAAAAATTTTTCAACTTTTTTCAATTTTCCCCCGTGGCATATATATTCTACGCACACACACTTTTGGAACTCTCCTGGGGTACCCTCACACATATTAATCCCTCATTTAGTGGATATTTTAAAAAAAAGTGAAATTTTCAAAAATCCAGAAAATTGGCTGAAAACGCATAAATATCAAGGACTCATTGGGCGAATCGCTCTGGAACTGAAATCGGAATGCTCACTGACATTTGCCCTATCTGTAAGTCTGATAAACGCCGGAAAAATGACTAAGTCTAAAAAAAAATTGTATCAACTTTTTTCAATTTTACCCCCGTGGGATATATATTATACCCGCACACATTTGGAACTCTCCTGGGGTACCCTCACACATATTATTCCCTCATTTAGTGGATATTTTCACAAAAAAGTGAAATTTTAAAAAATCCAGAAAATTGGCTGAAAACGACTAAATATCAAGGACTCATTGGGCGAATCGCTCTGGAACTGAAATCAGAATGCTCATTGACATTTCCCCTATCTGAAAGTCTGATAAACGCCGGAAAAAATGACTAAGTCTAAAAAAATTTTTTTCAACTTTTTTCAATTTTACCACCGTGGGATATATATTCTACGCACACACACTTTTGGAACTCTACTGGGGTACCCTCACACATATTAATCCCTCATTTAGTGGATATTTTCACAAAAAAGTGAAATTTTCAAAAATCCAGAAAATTGGCTGAAAACAACTAAATATCAAGGACTCATTGGGCGAATCGCTCTGGAACTGAAATCGGAACGCTCACTGACATTTGCCCTATCTGAAAGTCTGATAAACGCCGGAAAAATGACTAAGTCCAAAAAAAAAATGCTTTCAACTTTTTTCAATTTTACCCCTGTGGGATATATATTCTACGCACACACACTTTTGGAACTCTCCTGGGGTACCCTCACACATATTAATCCCTCATTTAGTGGATATTTTTTTAAAAAAGTGAAATTTTCAAAAATCTAGAAAATTGGCTGAAAACGCCTAAATATCAAGGTCTCATTGGGCGAATCGCTCTGGAACTGAAATCGGAACGCTCACTGACATTTGCCCTATCTGTAAGACTGATAAACGCCGGAAAAATGACTAAGTCTAAAAAAAAATGTTATCAACTTTTTTCAATTTTACCCCCGTGGGATATATATTATACCCGCACACATTTGGAACTCTCCTGGGGTACCCTCACACATATTGTTCCCTCATTTAGTGGATATTTTCACAAAAAAGTGAAATTTTCAAAAATCCAGAAAATTGGCTGAAAACGACTAAATATCAAGAACTCATTGGGCGAATCGCTCTGGAACTGAAATCGGAACGCTCACTGACATTTGCCCTATCTGAAAGTCTGATAAACACCGGAAAAATGACTAAGTCTAAAAAAAAAATTTTTCAACTTTTTTCAATTTTACCCCCGTGGCATATATATTCTACGCACACACACTTTTGGAACTCTCCTTGGGTACCGTCACACATATTAATACCTCATTTAGTGGATATTTTCACAAAAAAAGTGAAATTTTCAAAAATCCAGAAAATTGGCTGAAAACGCCTAAATATCAAGGACTCATTGGGCGAATCGCTCTGGAACTGAAATCGGAACGCTCACTGACATTTGCCCTATCTGAAAGTCTGATAAACGCCGGAAAAATGACTAAGTCTAAAAAAAAAATTTTTCAACTTTTTTCAATTTTACCCCCGTGGCATATATATACTACGCACACACACTTTTGGAACTCTCCTGGGGTACCGTCACACATATTATTCCCTCATTTAGTGGATATTTTCACAAAAAAGGGAAATTTTCAAAAATCCAGAAAATTGGCTGAAAACAACTAAATATCAAGGACTCATTGGGCGAATCGCTCTGGAACTGAAATCGGAACGCTCACTGACATTTCCCCTATCTGAAAGTCTGATAAACGTCGGAAAAATGACTAAGTCTAAAAAAAATTTTTATCAACTTTTTTCAATTTTACCCCCGTGGGATATATATTATACCCGCACACATTTGGAACTCTCCTGGGGTACCCTCACACATATTATTCCCTCATTTAGTGGATATTTTCACAAAAAAGTGAAATTTTCAAAAATCCAGAAAATTGGCTGAAAACGACTAAATATCAAGGACTCATTGGGCGAATCGCTCTGGAACTGAAATCAGAATGCTCATTGACATTTCCCCTATCTGAAAGTCTGATAAACGTCGGAAAAATGACTAAGTCTAAAAAAAAATTTTTTCAACTTTTTTCAATTTTACCCCCGTGGCATATATATTCTACGCACACACACTTTTGGAACTCTCCTGGGGTACCCTCACACATATTATTCCCTCATTTAGTGGATATTTTCACAAAAAAGGGAAATTTTCAAAAATCCAGAAAATTGGCTGAAAACGACTAAATATCAAGGACTCATTGGGCGAATCGCTCTGGAACTGAAATCGGAACGCTCACTGACATTTCCCCTATCTGAAAGTCTGATAAACGTCGGAAAAATGACTAAGTCTAAAAAAAATTTTTATCAACTTTTTTCAATTTTACCCCCGTGGGATATATATTATACCCGCACACATTTGGAACTCTCGTACCCTCACACATATTATTCCCTCATTTAGTGGATATTTTCACAAAAAAGTGAAATTTTAAAAAATCCAGAAAATTGGCTGAAAACGACTAAATATCAAGGACTCATTGGGCGAATCGCTCTGGAACTGAAATCGGAACTCTCACTGACATTTCCCCTATCTGAAAGTCTGATAAACGCCGGAAAAATGACTAAGTCCAAACAAAAATTTTTTTCAACTTTTTTCAATTTTACCTCCGTGGGATATATATTCTACCCACACACACTTTTGGAACTCTCCTGGGGTACCCTCACACATATTAATACCTCATTTAGTGGATATCTTCACAAAAAAGTGAAATTTTCAAAAATCCAGAAAATTGGCTGAAAACTTCTAAATATCAAGCACTCATTGGGCGAATCGCTCTGGAACTGAAATCGGAACGCTCACTGACATTTCCCTTATCTGAAAGTCTGATAAACGCTGGAAAAATGACTAAGTCCAAAAATAAATTTTTTCAACTTTTTTAAATTTTACCCCCGTGGGATATATATTCTACGCACACACACTTTTGGAACTCTACTGGGGTACCCTCACACATATTAATCCCTCATTTAGTGGATATTTTCACAAAAAAGTGAAATTTTCAAAAATCCAGAAAATTGGCTGAAAACGACTAAATATCAAGGACTCATTGGGCGAATCGCTCTGGAACAGAAATCGGAACGCTCACTGACATTTGCCCTATCTGAAAGTCTGATAAACGCCGGAAAAAAGACTAAGTCTAAAAAAAATTTTTATCAACTTTTTTCAATTTTACCCCCGTGGGATATATATTCTACCCACACACATTTGGAACTCTCCTGGGGTACCCTCACACATATTAATCCCTCATTTAGTGGATATTTTCACAAAAAAGTGAAATTTTAAAAAATCCAGAAAATTGGCTGAAAACGACTAAATATCAAGGACTCATTGGGCGAATTGCTCTGGAACTGAAATCAGAATGCTCATTGACATTTGCCCTATCTGAAAGTCTGATAAACGCCGGAAAAATGACTAAGTCCAAAAAAAAAATTTTTTCAACTTTTTTAAATTTTACCCCCGTGGGATATATATTCTACGCACACACACTTTTGGAACTCTACTGGGGTACCCTCACACATATTAATCCCTCATTTAGTGGATATTTTCACAAAAAAGTGAAATTTTCAAAAATCCAGAAAATTGGCTGAAAACGACTAAATATCAAGGACTCATTGGGCGAATCGCTCTGGAACTGAAATCGGAACGCTCACTGACATTTCCCCTATCTGAAAGTCTGATAAACGTCGGAAAAATGACTAAGTCTAAAAAAAATTTTTATCAACTTTTTTCAATTTTACCCCCGTGGGATATATATTATACCCGCACACATTTGGAACTCTCCTTGGGTACCCTCACACATATTATTCCCTCATTTAGTGGATATTTTCACAAAAAAGTGAAATTTTAAAAAATCCAGAAAATTGGCTGAAAACGACTAAATATCAAGGACTCATTGGGCGAATCGCTCTGGAACTGAAATCGGAACTCTCACTGACATTTCCCCTATCTGAAAGTCTGATAAACGCCGGAAAAATGACTAAGTCCAAACAAAAATTTTTTTCAACTTTTTTCAATTTTACCTCCGTGGGATATATATTCTACCCACACACATTTGGAACTCTCCTGGGGTACCCTCACACATATTAATCCCTCATTTAGTGGATATTTTCACAAAAAAGTGAAATTTTAAAAAATCCAGAAAATTGGCTGAAAACGACTAAATATCAAGGACTCATTGGGCGTATCGCTCTGGAACTGAAATCAAAATGCTCATTGACATTTGCCCTATCTGAAAGTCTGATAAACGCCGGAAAAATGACTAAGTCCAAAAAAAAAATTTTTTCAACTTTTTTAAATTTTACCCCCGTGGGATATATATTCTACGCACACACACTTTTGGAACTCTACTGGGGTACCCTCACACGTATTAATCCCTCATTTAGTGGATATTTTCACAAAAAAGTGAAATTTTCAAAAATCCAGAAAATTGGCTGAAAACGACTAAATATCAAGGACTCATTGGGCGAATCGCTCTGGAACTGAAATCGGAACGCTCACTGACATTTCCCCTATCTGAAAGTCTGATAAACGTCGGAAAAATGACTAAGTCTAAAAAAAATTTTTATCAACTTTTTTCAATTTTACCCCCGTGGGATATATATTATACCCGCACACATTTGGAACTCTCCTGGGGTACCCTCACACATATTATTCCCTCATTTAGTGGATATTTTCACAAAAAAGTGAAATTTTAAAAAATCCAGAAAATTGGCTGAAAACGACTAAATATCAAGGACTCATTGGGCGAATCGCTCTGGAACTGAAATCGGAACTCTCACTGACATTTCCCCTATCTGAAAGTCTGATAAACGCCGGAAAAAAGACTAAGTCTAAAAAAAATTTTTTTCAACTTTTTTCAATTTTACCTCCGTGGGATATATATTCTACCCACATACATTTGGAACTCTCCTGGGGTACCCTCACACATATTAATCCCTCATTTAGTGGATATTTTCACAAAAAAGTGAAATTTTCAAAAATCCAGAAAATTGGCTGAAAACGACTAAATATCAAGGACTCATTGGGCGAATCGCTCTGGAACTGAAATCGGAACTCTCACTGACATTTCCCCTATCTGAAAGTCTGATAAACGCCGGAAAAATGACTAAGTCTAAAAAAAAATTTTTCAACTTTTTTAAATTTTACCCCCGTGGGATATATATTATACCCACACACATTTGGAACTCTCCAGGGGTACCCTCACACATATTATTCCCTCATTTGGTGGATATTTTCACAAAAAAGTGAAATTTTCAAGAATCCAGAAAATTGGCTGAAAACGACTTAATATCAAGGACTCATTGGGCGAATCGCTCTGGAACTGAAATCGGAACGCTCACTGACATTTGCCCTATCTGAAAGTCTGATTAACGCCGGAAAAATGACTAAGTCTAAAAAAAAATGTTTTCAACTTTTTTCAATTTTACCCCCGTGGCATATATATTCTACGCACACACACTTTTGGAACTCTCCTGGGGTACCCTCACACATATTAATACCTCATTTAGTGGATATTTTCACAAAAAAGTGAAATTTTCAAAAATCCAGAAAATTGGCTGAAAACTACTAAATATCAAGGACTCATTGGGCGAATCGCTCTGGAACTGAAATCGGAACGCTCACTGACATTTGCCCTATCTGAAAGTCTGATAAACGCCGGAAAAATGACTAAGTCCAAACAAAAATTTTTTTCAACTTTTTTCAATTTTACCTCCGTGGGATATATATTCTACCCACACACATTTGGAACTCTCCTGGGGTACCCTCACACATATTAATCCCTCATTTAGTGGATATTTTCACAAAAAAGTGAAATTTTAAAAAATCCAGAAAATTGGCTGAAAACGACTAAATATCAAGGACTCATTGGGCGTATCGCTCTGGAACTGAAATCAAAATGCTCATTGACATTTGCCCTATCTGAAAGTCTGATAAACGCCGGAAAAATGACTAAGTCCAAAAAAAAAATTTTTTCAACTTTTTTAAATTTTACCCCCGTGGGATATATATTCTACGCACACACACTTTTGGAACTCTACTGGGGTACCCTCACACGTATTAATCCCTCATTTAGTGGATATTTTCACAAAAAAGTGAAATTTTCAAAAATCCAGAAAATTGGCTGAAAACGACTAAATATCAAGGACTCATTGGGCGAATCGCTCTGGAACTGAAATCGGAACGCTCACTGACATTTCCCCTATCTGAAAGTCTGATAAACGTCGGAAAAATGACTAAGTCTAAAAAAAATTTTTATCAACTTTTTTCAATTTTACCCCCGTGGGATATATATTATACCCGCACACATTTGGAACTCTCCTGGGGTACCCTCACACATATTATTCCCTCATTTAGTGGATATTTTCACAAAAAAGTGAAATTTTAAAAAATCCAGAAAATTGGCTGAAAACGACTAAATATCAAGGACTCATTGGGCGAATCGCTCTGGAACTGAAATCGGAACTCTCACTGACATTTCCCCTATCTGAAAGTCTGATAAACGCCGGAAAAAAGACTAAGTCTAAAAAAAATTTTTTTCAACTTTTTTCAATTTTACCTCCGTGGGATATATATTCTACCCACATACATTTGGAACTCTCCTGGGGTACCCTCACACATATTAATCCCTCATTTAGTGGATATTTTCACAAAAAAGTGAAATTTTCAAAAATCCAGAAAATTGGCTGAAAACGACTAAATATCAAGGACTCATTGGGCGAATCGCTCTGGAACTGAAATCGGAACTCTCACTGACATTTCCCCTATCTGAAAGTCTGATAAACGCCGGAAAAATGACTAAGTCTAAAAAAAAATTTTTCAACTTTTTTAAATTTTACCCCCGTGGGATATATATTATACCCACACACATTTGGAACTCTCCAGGGGTACCCTCACACATATTATTCCCTCATTTGGTGGATATTTTCACAAAAAAGTGAAATTTTCAAGAATCCAGAAAATTGGCTGAAAACGACTTAATATCAAGGACTCATTGGGCGAATCGCTCTGGAACTGAAATCGGAACGCTCACTGACATTTGCCCTATCTGAAAGTCTGATTAACGCCGGAAAAATGACTAAGTCTAAAAAAAAATGTTTTCAACTTTTTTCAATTTTACCCCCGTGGCATATATATTCTACGCACACACACTTTTGGAACTCTCCTGGGGTACCCTCACACATATTAATACCTCATTTAGTGGATATTTTCACAAAAAAGTGAAATTTTCAAAAATCCAGAAAATTGGCTGAAAACTACTAAATATCAAGGACTCATTGGGCGAATCGCTCTGGAACTGAAATCGGAACGCTCACTGACATTTGCCCTATCTGAAAGTCTGATAAACGCCGGAAAAATGACTAAGTCTAAAAAAAAATGTTTTCAACTTTTTTCAATTTTACCCCCGTGGCATATATATTCTACGCACACACACTTTTGGAACTCTCCTGGGGTACCCTCACACATATTAATACCTCATTTAGTGGATATCTTCACAAAAAAGTGAAATTTTCAAAAATCCAGAAAATTGGCTGAAAACTTCTAAATATCAAGGACTCATTGGGCGAATCGCTCTGGAACTGAAATCGGAACGCTCACTGACATTTCCCCTATCTGAAAGTCTGATAAACGCTGGAAAAATGACTAAGTCCAAAAAAAAATTTTTTCAACTTTTTTAAATTTTACCCCCGTGGGATATATATTCTACGCACACACACTTTTGTAACTCTACTGGGGTACCCTCACACATATTAATCCCTCATTTAGTGGATATTTTCATAAAAAAGTGAAATTTTCAAAAATCCAGAAAATTGGCTGAAAACGACTAAATATCAAGGACTCATTGGGCGAATCGCTCTGGAACAGAAATCGGAACTCTCACTGACATTTGCCCTATCTGAAAGTCTGATAAACGCCGGAAAAAAGACTAAGTCTAAAAAAAAATTTTATCAACTTTTTTCAATTTTACCCCCGTGGGATATATATTATACCCGCACACATTTGGAACTCTCCTGGGGTACCCTCACACATATTATTCCCTCATTTAGTGGATATTTTCACAAAAAAGTGAAATTTTAAAAAATCCAGAAAATTGGCTGAAAACTACTAAATATCAAGGACTCATTGGGCGAATCGCTCTGGAACTGAAATCGGAACTCTCACTGACATTTCCCCTATCTGAAAGTCTGATAAACGCCGGAAAAATGAGTAAGTCCAAAAAAAATTTTTTTTCAACTTTTTTCAATTTTACCCCCGTGGGATATATATTCTACCCACACACATTTGGAACTCTCCTGGGGTACCCTCACACATATTAATCCCTCATTTAGTGGATATTTTCACAAAAAAGTGAAATTTTCAAAAAGCCTGAAAATTGGCTGAAAACGACTAAATATCAAGGACTCATTGGGCGAATCGCTCTGGAACTGAAATCGGAACACTCACTGACATTTGCCCTATCTGAAAGTCTGATAAACGCCGGAAAAATGACTAAGTCTAAAAAAAATGTTATCAACTTTTTTCAATTTTACCCCCGTGGGATATATATTATACCCGCACACATTTGGAACTCTCCTGGGGTGCCCTCACACATATTATTCCCTCATTTAGTGGATATTTTCACAAAAAAGGGAAATTTTCAAAAATCCAGAAAATTGGCTGAAAACGACTAAATATCAAGGACTCATTGGGCGAATCGCTCTGGAACTGAAATCGGAACGCTCACTGACATTTCCCCTATCTGAAAGTCTGATAAACGTCGGAAGAATGACAAAGTCCGAAAAAAAAAATTTTTCAACTTTTTTCAATTTTACCCCCGTGGGATATATATTCTACGCACACACACTTTTGGAACTCTCCTGGGGTACCCTCACACATATTAATCCCTCATTTAGTGGATATTTTCACAAAAAAGTGAAATTTTCAAAAATCCAGAAAATTGGCTGAAAACGACTAAATATCAAGGACTCATTGGGCGAATCGCTCTGGAACTGAAATCGGAACGCTCACTGACATTTGCCCTATCTGAAAGTCTGATAAACGCCGGAAAAATGACTAAGTCCGAAAAAAAAAATTTTAAAACTTTTTTCAATTTTACCCCCGTGGGATATATATTCTACGCACACACACTTTTGGAACTCTCCTGGGGTACCCTCACACATATTAATCCCTCATTTAGTGGATATTTTCACAAAAAAAGTGAAATTTTCAAAAATCCAGAAAATTGGCTGAAAACGACTAAATATCAAGGACTCATTGGGCGAATCGCTCTGGAACTGAAATCGGAACTCTCACTGACATTTCCCCTATCTGAAAGTCTGATAAACGCCGGAAAAAAGACTAAGTCTAAAAAAAATTTTTTTCAACTTTTTTCAATTTTACCTCCGTGGGATATATATTCTACCCACATACATTTGGAACTCTCCTGGGGTACCCTCACACATATTAATCCCTAATTTAGTGGATATTTTCACAAAAAAGTGAAATTTTAAAAAATCCAGAAAATTGGCTGAAAACGACTAAATATCAAGGACTCATTGGGCGAATCGCTCTGGAACTGAAATCGGAACTCTCACTGACATTTCCCCTATCTGAAAGTCTGATAAACGCCGGAAAAATGACTAAGTCTAAAAAAAAATTTTTCAACTTTTTTAAATTTTACCCCCGTGGGATATATATTATACCCACACACATTTGGAACTCTCCAGGGGTACCCTCACACATATTATTCCCTCATTTGGTGGATATTTTCACAAAAAAGTGAAATTTTCAAGAATCCAGAAAATTGGCTGAAAACGACTTAATATCAAGGACTCATTGGGCGAATCGCTCTGGAACTGAAATCGGAACGCTCACTGACATTTGCCCTATCTGAAAGTCTGATTAACGCCGGAAAAATGACTAAGTCTAAAAAAAAATGTTTTCAACTTTTTTCAATTTTACCCCCGTGGCATATATATTCTACGCACACACACTTTTGGAACTCTCCTGGGGTACCCTCACACATATTAATACCTCATTTAGTGGATATTTTCACAAAAAAGTGAAATTTTCAAAAATCCATAAAATTGGCTGAAAACTACTAAATATCAAGGACTCATTGGGCGAATCGCTCTGGAACTGAAATCGGAACGCTCACTGACATTTGCCCTATCTGAAAGTCTGATAAACGCCGCAAAAATGACTAAGTCCAAAAAAAAATTTTTTCAACTTTTTTAAATTTTACCCCCGTGGGATATATATTCTACGCACACACACTTTTGTAACTCTACTGGGGTACCCTCACACATATTAATCCCTCATTTAGTGGATATTTTCACAAAAAAGTGAAATTTTCAAAAATCCAGAAAATTGGCTGAAAACGACTAAATATCAAGGACTCATTGGGCGAATCGCTCTGGAACAGAAATCGGAACTCTCACTGACATTTGCCCTATCTGAAAGTCTGATAAACGCCGGAAAAAAGACTAAGTCTAAAAAAAAATTTTATCAACTTTTTTCAATTTTACCCCCGTGGGATATATATTATACCCTCACACATATTATTCCCTCATTTAGTGGATATTTTCACAAAAAAGTGAAATTTTAAAAAATCCAGAAAATTGGCTGAAAACTACTAAATATCAAGGACCCATTGGGCGAATCGCTCTGGAACTGAAATCAGAACTCTCACTGACATTTCCCCTATCTGAAAGTCTGATAAACGCCGGAAAAATGAGTAAGTCCAAAAAAAATTTTTTTTCAACTTTTTTCAATTTTACCCCCGTGGGATATATATTCTACCCACACACATTTGGAACTCTCCTGGGGTACCCTCACACATATTAATCCCTCATTTAGTGGATATTTTCACAAAAAAGTGAAATTTTCAAAAAGCCTGAAAATTGGCTGAAAACGACTAAATATCAAGGACTCATTGGGCGAATCGCTCTGGAACTGAAATCGGAACACTCACTGACATTTGCCCTATCTGAAAGTCTGATAAACGCCGGAAAAATGACTAAGTCTAAAAAAAATGTTATCAACTTTTTTCAATTTTACCCCCGTGGGATATATATTCTACCCGCACACATTTGGAACTCTCCTGGGGTGCCCTCACACATATTATTCCCTCATTTAGTGGATATTTTCACAAAAAAGGGAAATTTTCAAAAATCCAGAAAATTGGCTGAAAACGACTAAATATCGAGGACTCATTGGGCGAATCGCTCTGGAACTGAAATCGGAACGCTCACTGACATTTCCCCTATCTGAAAGTCTGATAAACGTCGGAAGAATGACAAAGTCCGAAAAAAAAAAATTTTCAACTTTTTTCAATTTTACCCCCGTGGGATATATATTCTATGCACACACACTTTTGGAACTCTCCTGGGGTACCCTCACACATATTAATCCCTCATTTAGTGGATATTTTCACAAAAAAGTGAAATTTTCAAAAATCCAGAAAATTGGCTGAAAACGACTAAATATCAAGGACTCATTGGGCGAATCGCTCTGGAACTGAAATCGGAACGCTCACTGACATTTGCCCTATCTGAAAGTCTGATAAACGCCGGAAAAATGACTAAGTCCGAAAAAAAAAATTTTAAAATTTTTTTCAATTTTACCCCCGTGGGATATATATTCTACGCACACACACTTTTGGAACTCTCCTGGGGTACCCTCACACATATTAATCCCTCATTTAGTGGATATTTTCACAAAAAAGTGAAATTTTCAAAAATCCAGAAAATTGGCTGAAAACGACTAAATATCAAGGACTCATTGGGCGAATCGCTCTGGAACTGAAATCGGAATGCTCACTGACATTTGCCCTATCTGAAAGTCTGATAAACGCCGGAAAAATGACTAAGTCTAAAAAAAATTTTTATCATCTTTTTTCAATTTTACCCCCGTGGGATATATATTCTACCCACACACATTTGGAACTCTCCTGGGGTACCCTCACACATATTAATCCCTCATTTAGTGGATATTTTCACAAAAAAGTGAAATTTTCAAAAATCCAGAAAATTGGCTGAAAACGACTAAATATCAAGGACTCATTGGGCGAATCGCTCTGGAACAGAAATCGGAACGCTCACTGACATTTTCCCTATCTGAAAGTCTGATAAACGCCGGAAAAATGACTAAGTCTAAAAAAAAAATTTTCAACTTTTTTAAATTTTACCCCCGTGGGATATATATTATACCCACACACATTTGGAACTCTCCTGGGGTACCCTCACACATATTATTCCCTCATTTAGTGGATATTTTCACAAAAATGTAAAATTTTCAAAAATCTAGAAAATTGGCTGAAAACGACTAAATATCAAGGACTCATTGGGCGAATCGCTCTGGAACTGAAATCGGAATGCTCACTGACATTTCCCCTATCTGAAAGTCTGATAAATGCCGGAAAAACGACTAAGTCCAAGAAAAATTTTTTTTCAACTTTTTTCAATTTTACCGCCGTGGGATATATATTCTACCCACACACATTTGGAACTCTCCTGGGGTACCCTCAAATATGTTATTCCCTCATTTAGTGGATATTTTCACAAAAAAGTGAAATTTTCAAAAATCCAGAAAATTGGCTGAAAACGACTAAATATCAAGGACTCATTGGGCGAATCACTCTGGAACTGAAATCGGAACGCTCACTGACATTTCCCCTATCTGAAAGTCTGATAAACGTCGGAAAAATGACAAAGTCTGAAAAAAAAATTTTTTCAACTTTTTTCAATTTTACCCCCGTGGGATATATATTATACCCGCACACATTTGGAATTCTCCTGGGGTACCCTCACACATATTATTCCCTCATTTAGTGGATATTTTCACAAAAAAGTGAAATTTTAAAAAATCCAGAAAATTGGCTGAAAACGACTAAATATCAAAGACTCATTGGGCGAATCGCTCTGGAACTAAAATCGGAACTCTCACTGACATTTCCCCTATCTGAAAGTCTGATAAACGCCGGAAAAATGACTAAGTCCAAAAAAAATTTTTTTTCAACTTTTTTCAATTTTACCCCCGTGGGATATATATTCTACCCACACACTTTTGGAACTCTCCTGGGGTACCCTCACACATATTAATCCCTCATTTAGTGGATATTTTCACAAAAAAGTGAAATTTTCAAAAATCCAGAAAATTGGCTGGAAACGACTAAATATCAAGGACTCATTGGGCGAATCGCTCTGGAACTGAAATCGGAACGCTCACTGGCATTTGCCCTATCTGAAAGTCTGATAAACGTCGGAAGAATGACAAAGTCCGAAAAAAAAAATTTTTCAACTTTTTTCAATTTTACCCCCGTGGGATATATATTATACCCGCACACATTTGGAACTCTCCTGGGGTACCCTCACACATATTAATCCCTCATTTAGTGGATATTTTCACAAAAAAGTGAAATTTTCAAAAATCCATAAAATTGGCTGAAAACGACTAAATATCAAGGATTCATTGGGCGACTCGCTCTGGAACTGAAATCGGAACGCTCACTGACATTTCCTCTATCTGAAAGTCTGATAAACGCCGGAAAAACGACTAAGTCCAAAAAAAATGTTTTTTCAACTTTTTTCAATTTTACCGCCGTGGGATATATATTCTACCCACACACATTTGGAACTTTCCTGGGGTACCCTCACATATGTTATTCCCTCATTTAGTGGATATTTTCACAAAAAAGTGAAATTTTTAAAAAATCCAGAAAATTGGCTGAAAACGACTAAATATCAAGGACTCATTGGGCGAATCGCTCTGGAACAGAAATCGGAACGCTCACTGACATTTGCCCTATCTGAAAGTCTGATAAACGCCGGAAAAATGACTAAGTCTAAAAAAAATTTTTTCAACTTTTTAAAATTTTACCCCCATGGGATATTTATTATACCCACACACATTTGGAACTCTCCTGGGGTACCCTCACACATATTATTCCCTCATTTAGTGGATATTTTCACAAAAAAGTGAAATTTTCAAAAATCCAGAAAATTGGCTGAAAACGACTAAATATCAAGGACTCATTGGGCGAATCGCTCTGGAACTGAAATCGGAACGCTCACTGACATTTCCCCTATCTGAAAGTCTGATAAACGCCGGAAAAATTACTAAGTCTAAAAAAAAATGTTATCAACTTTTTTCAATTTTACCCCCGTGGGATATATATTCTACCCGCACACATTTGGAACTCTCCTGGGGTACCCTCACACATATCATTCCCTCATTTAGTGGATATTTTCACAAAAAAGTGAAATTTTAAAAAATCCAGAAAATTGGCTGAAAACGACTAAATATCAAGGACTCATTGGGCGAATCGCTCTGGAACTGAAATCGTAACTCTCACTGACATTTCCCCTATCTGAAAGTCTGATAAACGCCGGAAAAATGACTAAGTCCAAACAAAAATTTATTTCAACTTTTTTCAATTTTACCCCCGTGGGATATACATTCTACCCACACACATTTAGAACTTTCCTGGGGTACCCTCACATATGTTATTCCCTCATTTAGTGGATATTTTCACAAAAAAGTGAAATTTTCAAAAATCCAGAAAATTGGCTGAAAACGACTAAATATCATGGACTCATTGGGCAAATCGCTCTGGAACAGAAATCGGAACGCTCACTGACATTTGCCCTATCTGAAAGTCTGATAAACGACGGAAAAATGACTAAGTCTAAAAAAAATTTTTTCAATTTTTTTCAATTTTACCCCCGTGGGATATATATTATACCCACACACATTTGGAACTCTCCTGGGGTACCCTCACACATATTATTCCCTCATTTAGTGGATATTTTCACAAAAAAGTGAAATTTTCAAAAATCCAGAAAATTGGCTGAAAACGACTAAATATCAAGGACTCATTGGGCGAATCGCTCTGGAACTGAAATCGGAATGCTCACTGACATTTCCCCTATCTGAAAGTCTGATAAACGCCGGAAAAATGACTAAGTCCGAAAAAAAAAAATTTTCAACTTTTTTCAATTTTACCCCCGTGGGATATATATTCTACGCACACACACTTTTGGAACTCTCCTGGGGTACCCTCACACATATTATTCCCTCATTTAGTGGATATTTTCACAAAAAAGTGAAATTTTAAAAAATCCAGAAAATTGGCTGAAAACGACTAAATATCAAGGACTCATTGGGCGAATCGCTCTGGAACTGAAATCGGAACTCTCACTGACATTTTGCCTATCTGAAAGTCTGATAAACGACGGAAAAATGACTAAGTCCAAACAAAAATATTTTTCAACTTTTTTCAATTTTACCCCCGTGGGATATATATTCTACCCACACACATTTGGAACTCTCCTGGGGTACCCTCACACATATTAATCCCTCATTTAGTGGATATTTTCACAAAAAAGTGAAATTTTCAAAAATCCAGAAAATTGGCTGAAAACGACTAAATATCAAGGACTCATTGGGCGAATCACTCTGGAACTGAAATCGCAACGCTCACTGACATTTCCCCTATCTGAAAGTCTGAAAAACGCCGGAAAAATGACTAAGTCAAAAAATAAATTTTTTTAAACTTTTTTCAATTTTACCCCCGTGGGATATATATTCTACCCACACACATTTGGAACTCTCCTGGGGTACCCTCACACATATTATTCCCTCATTTAGTGGATATTTTCACAAAAAAGTGAAATCTTAAAAAATCCAGAAAATTGGCTGAAAACGACTAAATATCAAGGACTCATTGAGCGAATCGCTCTGGAACTGAAATCGGAACTCTCACTGACATTTTGCCTATCTGAAAGTCTGATAAACGACGGAAAAATGACTAAGTCCAAACAAAAATATTTTTCAACTTTTTTCAATTTTACCCCCGTGGGATATATGTTCTACCCACACACATTTGGAACTCTCCTGGGGTACCCTCACACATATTAATCCCTCATTTAGTGGATATTTTCACAAAAAAGTGAAATTTTCAAAAATCCAGAAAATTGGCTGAAAACGACTAAATATCAAGGACTCATTGGGCGAATCGCTCTGGAACTGAAATCGCAAAGCTCACTGACATTTCCCCTATCTGAAAATCTGAAAAACGCCAGAAAAATGACTAAGTAAAAAAAAAAAATTTTTTCAACTTTTTTCAATTTTACCCCCGTGGGATATATATTCTACCCACACACATTTGGAACTCTCCTGGGGTACCCTCACACATATTATTCCCTCATTTAGTGGATATTTTCACAAAAAAGTGAAATTTTCAAAAATCCAGAAAATTGGCTGAAAACGACTAAATATCAAGGACTCATTGGGCGAATCGCTCTGGAACTGAAATTGGAACGCTCACTGACATTTGCCCTATCTGAAAGTCTGATAAACGATGGAAAAATGACTAAGTCTAAAAAAAAATTTTTTCAACTTTTTTCAATTTTACCCCCGTGGCAGATATATTATACCCACACACATTTGGAACTCTCCTGGGGTAACCTCACACATATTATTCCCTCATTTAGTGGATATTTTCACAAAAAAGTGAAATTTTAAAAAATCCAGTAAATTGGCTGAAAACGACTAAATATCAAGGACTCATTGGGCGAATCGCTCTGGAACTGAAATCGGAACTCTCACTGACATTTTGCCTATCTGAAAGTCTGATAAACGACGGAAAAATGACTAAGTCCAAACAAAAATATTTTTCAACTTTTTTCAATTTTACCCCCGTGGGATATATATTCTACCCACACACATTTGGAACTCTCCTGGGGTACCCTCACACATATTAATCCCTCATTTAGTGGATATTTTCACAAAAAAGTGAAATTTTCAAAAATCCAGAAAATTGGCTGAAAACGACTAAATATCAAGGACTCATTGGGCGAATCGCTCTGGAACTGAAATCGGAACGCTCACTGACATTTGCCCTATCTGAAAGTCTGATAAACGACGGAAAAATGACTAAGTCTAAAAAAAAATTTTTTCAACTTTTTTCAATTTTACCCCCGTGGGATATATATTATATCCACACACATTTGGAACTCTACTGGGGTACCCTCACACATATTATTCCCTCATTTAGTGGATATTTTCACAAAAAAGTGAAATTTTAAAAAATCCAGAAAATTTGCTGAAAACGACTAAATATCAAGGACTCATTGGGCGAATCGCTCTGGAACTGAAATCGGAACGCTCACTGACATTTCCCCTATCGGAAAGTCTGATAAACGCCGGAAAAATGACTAAGTCCAAATAAAAATTTTTTTCAACTTTTTTCAATTTTACCCCCGTGGGATATATATTCTACCCACAAACATTTGGAACTCTCCTGGGGTACCCTCACACATGTTATTCCCTCATTTAGTGGATATTTTCACAAAAAAGTGAAATTTTCAAAAATCCTGAAAATTGGCTCAAAACGACTAAATATCAAGGACTCATTGGGCGAATCGCTCTGGAACTGAAATCGGAATGCTCACTGACATTTGCCCTATCTGAAAGTCTGATAAACGCCGGAAAAATGACTAAGTCTAAAAAAAAATTTTTTCAACTTTTTTCAATTTTACCCCCGTGGGATATACAGTACAGACCAAAAGTTTGGACACACCTTCTCATTTAAAGATTTTTCTGTATTTTCATGACTATGAAAATTGTACATTCACATTGAAGGCATCAAAACTATGAATTAACACATGTGGAATTATATACTTAACAAAAAAGTGTGAAACAACTGAAGATATGTCTTATATTCTAGGTTCTTCAAAGTAGCCACCTTTTGCTTTGATGACTGCTTTGCACACTCTTGGCATTCTCTTGATGAGCTTCAAGAGGTAGTCACCGGAAATGGTCTTCCAACAATCTTGAAGTAGTTCCCAGAGAAGCTTAGCACTTGTTGGCCCTTTTGCCTTCAGTCTGCGGTCCAGCTCACCCCAAACCAACTCGATTGGGTTCAGGTCTGGTGACTGTGGAGGCCAGGTCATCTGGCGTAGCACTCCATCACTCTCCTCCTTGGTCAAATAGCCCTTACACAGCCTGGAGGTGTGTTTGGGGTCATTGTCCTGTTGAAAAATAAATCATGGTCCAACTAAACGCAAACCGGATGGAATAGCATGCCGCTGCAAGATGCTGTGGAAGCCATGCTGGTTCAGTATGCCTTCAATTTTGAATAAATCCCAACAGTGTCACCAGCAAAGCACCCGCACACCATCACACCTCCTCCTCCATGCTTCACGGTGGGAACCAGACATGTAGAGTCCATCCGTTCACCTTTTCTGCGTCGCACAAAGACACGGTGGTTGGAACCAAAGATCTCAAATTTGGGCTCATCAGACGAAAGCACAGATTTCCACTAGTCTAATGTCCATTCCTTGTGTTCTTTAGCCCAAACAAGTCTCTTCTGCTTGTTGCCTGTCCTTAGCAGTGGTTTGCTAGCAGCTATTTTACCATGAAGGCCTGCTGCACAAAGTCTCCTCTTAACAGTTGTTGAAGAGATGTGTCTGCTGCTAGAACTCTGTGTGGCATTGACCTGGTCTCTAATCTGAGCTGCTGTTAACCTGCGATTTCTGAGGCTGGTGACTTGGCTAAATTTATCCTCAGAAGCAGAGGTGACTCTTCGTCTTCCTTTCCAGGGGCGGTCCTCATGTGAGCCAGTTTCTTTGTAGTGCTTGATGGTTTTTGCAACTGCACTTGGGGACACTTTCAAAGTTTGCCCAATTTTTCGGACTGACTGACCTTTATTTCTTAAAGTAATGATGGCCACTCGTTTTTCTTTACTTAGCTGCTTTTTTCTTGCCATAATACAAATTCTAACAGTCTATTCAGTAGGACTATCAGCTGTGCATCCACCTGACTTCTGCACAACACAACTGATGGTCCCAACCCCATTTATAAGGCAAGAAATCCCACTTATTAAACCTGACAGGGCACACCTGTGAAGTGAAAACCATTTCTGGTGACTACTTCTTGAAGCTCATCAAGAGAATGCCAAGAGTGTGCAAAGCAGTCATCAAAGCAAAAGGTGGCTACTTTGAAGAACCTAGAATATAAGACATATTTTCAGTTTTTTCACACTTTTTTGTTAACTATATAATTCCACATGTGTTAATTCATAGTTTTGATGCCTTCAGTGTGAATGTACAATTTTCATAGTCATGAAAATACAGAAAAATCTTTAAATAAGAAGGTGTGTCCAAACTTTTGGTCTGTACTGTATATTCTACGCACACACACTTTTCGAACTCTCCTGGGGTACCCTCACACATATTAATCCCTCATTTAGTGGATATTTTCACAAAAAAGTGAAATTTTAAAGAATCCAGAAAATTGGCTGAAAACGGCTAAATATCAAGGACTCATTGGGCGAATCGCTCTGGAACTGAAATCGGAACGCTCACTGACATTTCCCGTATCTGAAAGTCTGATAAACGCCGGAAAAATGACTAAGTCTAAAAAAAAATTTTTTTCAACTTTTTTAAATTTTACCCCCGTGGGATATATATTCTACCCACACACATTTGGAACTCTCCTGGGGTACCCTCACACATATTATTCCCTCATTTAGTGGATATTTTCACAAAAAAGTGAAATTTTAAAAAATCCAGAAAATTGGCTGAAAACGACTAAATATCAAGGACTCATTGGGCGAATCGCTCTGGATCTGAAATCGCAACGCTCACTGACATTTCCCCTATCTGAAAGTCTGATAAACTCCGGAAAAATGACATAGTCCAAAAAAAAATTTTTTATACTTGTTTCAATTTTACCCCCGTGTCATATATATTCTACGCACACACACTTTTGGAACTCTCCTGGGGTACCCTCACCCATATCAATACCTCATTTAGTGGATATTTTCACAAAAAAGTGAAATTTTCAAAAATCCAGAAAATTGGCTGAAAACGACTAAATATCAAGGACTCATTGGGCGAATCGCTCTGGAACTGAAATCGGAACGCTCACTGACATTTGCCCTATCTGAAAGTCTGATAAACGATGGAAAAATGACTAAGTCTAAAAAAAAAATTTTTCAACTTTTTTCAATTTTACCCCCGTGGCATATATATTATACCCACAGACATTTGGAACTTTCCTGGGGTACCCTCACACATATTATTCCCTCATTTAGTGGATATTTTCACAAAAAAGAGAAATTTTCAAAAATCCAGAAAATTGGCTGAAAACGACAAAATATCAAGGACTCATTGGGCGAATCGCTCTGGAACTGAAATCGGAAAGCTCACTGACATTTGCCCTATCTGAAAGTCTGATAAACGCCGGAAAAATGACATAGTCCAAAAAAAATTTTTTTATACTTGTTTCAATTTTACCCCCGTGTCATATATATTCTACGCACACACACTTTTGGAACTCTCCTGGGGTACCCTTACCCATATTAATACCTCATTTAGTGGATATTTTCACAAAAAAGTGAAATTTTCAAAAATCCAGAAAATTGGCTGAAAACGACTAAATATCAAGGACTCATTGGGCGAATCGCTCTGGAACTGAAAACGGAACGCTCACTGACATTTCCCCTATCTGAAAGTCTGATAAACGCCGGAAAAATGACTAAGTCCAAACAAAAATTTTTTTCAACTTTTTTCAATTTTACCCCCGTGGGATAGATATTCTACCCACACACATTTGGAACTCTCCTGGGGTACCCTCACAAATGTTATTCCCTCATTTAGTGGATATTTTCACAAAAAAGTGAAATTTTCAAAAATCCAGAAAATTGGCTGAAAACGACTAAATATCAAGGACTCATTGGGCGAATCGCTCTGGAACTGAAATCGGAACGCTCACTGACATTTGCCCTATCTGAAAGTCTGATAAACGCCGAAAAAATGACTTAGTCTAAAAAAATAATTTTTCAACTTTTTTCAATTTTACCCCCGTGGGATATATATTATACCCGCACACATTTGGAACTCTCCTGGGGTACCCTCACACATATTATTCCCTCATTTAGTGGATATTTTCAAAAAAAAGTGAAATTTTAAAAAATCCAGAAAATTTGCTGAAAACGACTAAATATCAAGGACTCATTGGGCGAATCGCTCTGGAACTGAAATCGGAACGCTCACTGGCATTTCCTCTATCTGAAAGTCTGATAAACGCCAGAAAAATGACTAAGTCTAAAAAAAATTTTTTTTCAACTTTTTTCAAATTTACCTCCGTGGGATATATATTCTACCCACACACATTTGGTACTCTCCTGGGGTACCCTCACACATATTATTCCCTCATTTAGTGGATATTTTCACAAAAATGTGAAATTTTCAAAAATCCAGAAAATTGGCTGAAAACGACCAAATATCAAGGACTCATTGGGCGAATGGCTCTGGAACTGAAATCGGAACGCTCACTGACATTTCCCCTATCTGAAAGTCTGATAAACGCCGGAAAAATGACTAAGTCTAAAAAAAAAATTTTTTTTTACTTTTTTCAATTTTACCCCCGTGGGATATATATTCTACCCACACACATTTGGAACTCTCCTCGGGTACCCTCACACATATTATTCCCTCATTTAGAGAATATTTTCACAAAAAAGTGACATTTTCAAAAATCCCGAAAATTGGCTGAAAAGGACTAAATATCAAGGACTCATTGGGCGAATGGCTCTGGAACTGAAATCGGAACGCTCACTGACATTTGCCCTATCTGAAAGTCTGATAAACGACGGAAAAATGACTAAGTCTAAAAAAAAATGTTTTCAACTTTTTTCAATTTTACCCCCGTGGCATATATATTGTACGCACACACACTTTTGGAACTCTCCTGGGGTACCCTCACACATATTAATACCTCATTTAGTGGATATTTTCACAAAAAAGTGAAATTTTCAAAAATCCAGAAAATTGGCTGAAAACGACGAAATATCAAGGACTCATTGGGCGAATCGCTCTGGAACTGAAATCGGAACGCTCACTGACATTTCCCCTATCTGAAAGTCTGATAAACGCCAGAAAAATGACTAAGTCTAAAAAAAAATTTTTTCAACTTTTTTCAATTTTACCCCCGTGGGATATATATTATACCCGCACACATTTGGAACTCTCCTGGTGTACCCTCACACATATTATTCCCTCATTTAGTGGATATTTTCACAAAAAAGTGAAATTTTCAAAAATCCAGAAAATTGGCTGAAAACGACTAAATATCAAGGACTCATTGGGCGAATCGCTCTGGAACTGAAATCGGAACGCTCACTGACATTTGCCCTATCTGAAAGTCTGATAAACGCCGGAAAAATGACTAAGTCTGAAAAAAAAATTTTTCAACTTTTTTCAATTTTACTCCCGTGGGATATATATTATACCCGCACACATTTGGAACTCTCCTGGTGTACCCTCACACATATTATTCCCTCATTTAGTGGATATTTTCACAAAAAAGTGAAATTTTCAAAAATCCAGAAAATTGGCTGAAAACGACTAAATATCAAGGACTCATTGGGCGAATCGCTCTGGAACTGAAATCGGAACGCTCACAGACATTTCCCCTATCTGAAAGTGTGATAAACGCCGGAAAAATGACTAAGTCCGAAAAAAAAAATTTTTCAACTTTTTTCAATTTTACCCCCGTGGGATATATATTCTATGCACACACACTTTTGGAACTCTCCTGGGGTACCCTCACACATATTAATCCCTCATTTAGTGGATATTTTCACAAAAAAGTGAAATTTTCAAAAATCCAGAAAATTGGCTGAAAACGACGAAATATCAAGGACTCATTGGGCGAATCGCTCTGGAACTGAAATCGGAACGCTCACTGACATTTCCCCTATCTGAAAGTCTGGTAAACGCCGGAAAAATGACTAAGTCCAAACAAAAAATTTTTTCAACTTTTTTCAATTTTACCCCCGTGGGATATATATTCTACCCACACACATTTGGAACTCTCCTGGGGTACCCTCACACATGTTATTCCCTCATTTAGTGGATATTTTCACAAAAAAGTGCAATTTTCAAAAATCCAGAAAATTGGCTGAAAACGACGAAATATCAAGGACTCATTGGGCGAATCCCTCTGGAACTGAAATCGGAACGCTCACTGACATTTGCCCTATCTGAAAGTCTGATAAACGCCGGAAAAATGACTAAGTCCGGAAAAAAAAAATTTCAACTTTTTTCAATTTTACCCCCGTGGGATATATATTCTACCCACACACATTTGGAACTCTCCTGGGGTACCCTCACACATATTATTCCCTCATTTAGTGGATATTTTCACAAAAATGTGAAATTTTCAAAAATCCAGAAAATTGGCTGAAAACGACCAAATATCAAGGACTCATTGGGCGAATCGCTCTGGAACTGAAATCGGAACGCTCACTGACATTTCCCCTATCTGAAAGTCTGATAAACGCCGGAAAAATGACTAAGTCCAAACAAAAATTTTTTTCAACTTTTTTCAATTTTACCCCCGTGGGATATATATTCTACCCACACACATTTGGAACTCTCCTTGGGTACCCTCACACATATTATTCCCTCATTTAGTGGATATTTTCACAAAAAAGTGAAATTTTAAAAAATCCAGAAAATTGGCTGAAAACGACTAAATATCAAGGACTCATTGGGCGAATCGCTCTAGAACTGAAATCGGAACGCTCACTGACATTTCCCCTATCTGAAAGTCTGATAAACGCCGGAAAAATGACTAAGTCCAAACAAAAATTTTTTTCAACTTTTTTCAATTTTACCCCCGTGGGATAGATATTCTACCCACACACATTTGGAACTCTCCTGGGGTACCCTCACAAATGTTATTCCCTCATTTAGTGGATATTTTCACAAAAAAGTGAAATTTTCAAAAATCCAGAAAATTGGCTGAAAACGACTAAATATCAAGGACTCATTGGGCGAATCGCTCTGGAACTGAAATCGGAACGCTCACTGACATTTGCCCTATCTGAAAGTCTGATAAACGCCGAAAAAATGACTTAGTCTAAAAAAATAATTTTTCAACTTTTTTCAATTTTACCCCCGTGGGATATATATTATACCCGCACACATTTGGAACTCTCCTGGGGTACCCTCACACATATTATTCCCTCATTTAGTGGATATTTTAAAAAAAAAGTGAAATTTTAAAAAATCCAGAAAATTTGCTGAAAACGACTAAATATCAAGGACTCATTGGGCGAATCGCTCTGGAACTGAAATCGGAACGCTCACTGGCATTTCCTCTATCTGAAAGTCTGATAAACGCCAGAAAAATGACTAAGTCTAAAAAAAATTTTTTTTCAACTTTTTTCAAATTTACCTCCGTGGGATATATATTCTACCCACACACATTTGGTACTCTCCTGGGGTACCCTCACACATATTATTCCCTCATTTAGTGGATATTTTCACAAAAATGTGAAATTTTCAAAAATCCAGAAAATTGGCTGAAAACGACCAAATATCAAGGACTCATTGGGCGAATGGCTCTGGAACTGAAATCGGAACGCTCACTGACATTTCCCCTATCTGAAAGTCTGATAAACGCCGGAAAAATGACTAAGTCTAAAAAAAAAATTTTTTTTTACTTTTTTCAATTTTACCCCCGTGGGATATATATTCTACCCACACACATTTGGAACTCTCCTCGGGTACCCTCACACATATTATTCCCTCATTTAGAGAATATTTTCACAAAAAAGTGACATTTTCAAAAATCCCGAAAATTGGCTGAAAAGGACTAAATATCAAGGACTCATTGGGCGAATGGCTCTGGAACTGAAATCGGAACGCTCACTGACATTTGCCCTATCTGAAAGTCTGATAAACGACGGAAAAATGACTAAGTCTAAAAAAAAATGTTTTCAACTTTTTTCAATTTTACCCCCGTGGCATATATATTGTACGCACACACACTTTTGGAACTCTCCTGGGGTACCCTCACACATATTAATACCTCATTTAGTGGATATTTTCACAAAAAAGTGAAATTTTCAAAAATCCAGAAAATTGGCTGAAAACGACGAAATATCAAGGACTCATTGGGCGAATCGCTCTGGAACTGAAATCGGAACGCTCACTGACATTTCCCCTATCTGAAAGTCTGATAAACGCCAGAAAAATGACTAAGTCTAAAAAAAAATTTTTTCAACTTTTTTCAATTTTACCCCCGTGGGATATATATTATACCCGCACACATTTGGAACTCTCCTGGTGTACCCTCACACATATTATTCCCTCATTTAGTGGATATTTTCACAAAAAAGTGAAATTTTCAAAAATCCAGAAAATTGGCTGAAAACGACTAAATATCAAGGACTCATTGGGCGAATCGCTCTGGAACTGAAATCGGAACGCTCACTGACATTTGCCCTATCTGAAAGTCTGATAAACGCCGGAAAAATGACTAAGTCTGAAAAAAAAATTTTTCAACTTTTTTCAATTTTACTCCCGTGGGATATATATTATACCCGCACACATTTGGAACTCTCCTGGTGTACCCTCACACATATTATTCCCTCATTTAGTGGATATTTTCACAAAAAAGTGAAATTTTCAAAAATCCAGAAAATTGGCTGAAAACGACTAAATATCAAGGACTCATTGGGCGAATCGCTCTGGAACTGAAATCGGAACGCTCACAGACATTTCCCCTATCTGAAAGTGTGATAAACGCCGGAAAAATGACTAAGTCCGAAAAAAAAAATTTTTCAACTTTTTTCAATTTTACCCCCGTGGGATATATATTCTATGCACACACACTTTTGGAACTCTCCTGGGGTACCCTCACACATATTAATCCCTCATTTAGTGGATATTTTCACAAAAAAGTGAAATTTTCAAAAATCCAGAAAATTGGCTGAAAACGACGAAATATCAAGGACTCATTGGGCGAATCGCTCTGGAACTGAAATCGGAACGCTCACTGACATTTCCCCTATCTGAAAGTCTGATAAACGCCGGAAAAATGACTAAGTCCAAACAAAAAATTTTTTCAACTTTTTTCAATTTTACCCCCGTGGGATATATATTCTACCCACACACATTTGGAACTCTCCTGGGGTACCCTCACACATGTTATTCCCTCATTTAGTGGATATTTTCACAAAAAAGTGCAATTTTCAAAAATCCAGAAAATTGGCTGAAAACGACGAAATATCAAGGACTCATTGGGCGAATCCCTCTGGAACTGAAATCGGAACGCTCACTGACATTTGCCCTATCTGAAAGTCTGATAAACGCCGGAAAAATGACTAAGTCCGGAAAAAAAAAATTTCAACTTTTTTCAATTTTACCCCCGTGGGATATATATTCTACCCACACACATTTGGAACTCTCCTGGGGTACCCTCACACATATTATTCCCTCATTTAGTGGATATTTTCACAAAAATGTGAAATTTTCAAAAATCCAGAAAATTGGCTGAAAACGACCAAATATCAAGGACTCATTGGGCGAATCGCTCTGGAACTGAAATCGGAACGCTCACTGACATTTCCCCTATCTGAAAGTCTGATAAACGCCGGAAAAATGACTAAGTCCAAACAAAAATTTTTTTCAACTTTTTTCAATTTTACCCCCGTGGGATATATATTCTACCCACACACATTTGGAACTCTCCTTGGGTACCCTCACACATATTATTCCCTCATTTAGTGGATATTTTCACAAAAAAGTGAAATTTTAAAAAATCCAGAAAATTGGCTGAAAACGACTAAATATCAAGCACTCATTGGGCGAATCGCTCTAGAACTGAAATCGGAACGCTCACTGACATTTCCCCTATCTGAAAGTCTGATAAACGCCGGAAAAATGACTAAGTCCAAAAAAAAAATGTTTTCAACTTTTTTCAATTTAATCCCCGTGGGATATATATTCTACGCACACACACTTTTGGAACTCTCCTGGGGTACCCTCACACATATTATTCCCTCATTTAGCGGATATTTTCACAAAAAAGTGAAATTTTCAAAAATCCAGAAAATTGGCTGAAAACGACTAAATATCAAGGACTCACTGGGCGAATCGCTCTGGAACTGAAATCGGAACGCTCACTGACATTTCCCCTATCTGAAAGTCTGATAAACGCTGGAAAAATGACTAAGTCTAAAAAAAAATTTTTTTCAACTTTTTTCAATTTTACCCCCGTGGGATATATATTCTACCCACACACATTTGGAACTCTCCTGGGGTACCCTCACACATATTATTCCCTCATTTAGTGGATATTTTCACAAAAAAGTGAAATTTTCAAAAATCCAGAAAATTGGCTGAAAACGACTAAATGTCAAGGAATCATTGGGCGAATCGCTCTGGAACTGAAATCGGAATGCTCACTGACATTTCCCCTATCTGAAAGTCTGATAAACGCCGGAAAAATGACTAAGTCTAAAAAAAAATTTTTTTCAACTTTTTTCAATTTTACCCCCGTGGGATATATATTCTACCCACACACATTTGGAACTCTCCTGGGTTACCCTCACCCATATTAATACCTCATTTAGTGGATATTTTCACAAAAAAGTGAAATTTTCAAAAATCCAGAAAATTGGCTGAAAACGACTAAATATCAAGGACTCATTGGGCGAATCGCTCTGGAACTGAAATCGGAACGCTCACTGGCATTTCCTCTATCTGAAAGTCTGATAAACGCCAGAAAAATGACTAAGTCTAAAAAAAATTTTTTTTCAACTTTTTTCAAATTTACCTCCGTGGGATATATATTCTACCCACACACATTTGGTACTCTCCTGGGGTACCCTCACACATATTATTCCCTCATTTAGTGGATATTTTCACAAAAATGTGAAATTTTCAAAAATCCAGAAAATTGGCTGAAAACGACCAAATATCAAGGACTCATTGGGCGAATGGCTCTGGAACTGAAATCGGAACGCTCACTGACATTTCCCCTATCTGAAAGTCTGATAAACGCCGGAAAAATGACTAAGTCTAAAAAAAAAAATTTTTTTTACTTTTTTCAATTTTACCCCCGTGGGATATATATTCTACCCACACACATTTGGAACTCTCCTCGGGTACCCTCACACATATTATTCCCTCATTTAGAGAATATTTTCACAAAAAAGTGACATTTTCAAAAATCCAGAAAATTGGCTGAAAAGGACTAAATATCAAGGACTCATTGGGCGAATGGCTCTGGAACTGAAATCGGAACGCTCACTGACATTTGCCCTATCTGAAAGTCTGATAAACGACGGAAAAATGACTAAGTCTAAAAAAAAATGTTTTCAACTTTTTTCAATTTTACCCCCGTGGCATATATATTGTACGCACACACACTTTTCGAACTCTCCTGGGGTACCCTCACACATATTAATACCTCATTTAGTGGATATTTTCACAAAAAAGTGAAATTTTCAAAAATCCAGAAAATTGGCTGAAAACGACGAAATATCAAGGACTCATTGGGCGAATCGCTCTGGAACTGAAATCGGAACGCTCACTGACATTTCCCCTATCTGAAAGTCTGATAAACGCCAGAAAAATGACTAAGTCTAAAAAAAAATTTTTTCAACTTTTTTCAATTTTACCCCCGTGGGATATATATTATACCCGCACACATTTGGAGCTCTCCTGGTGTACCCTCACACATATTATTCCCTCATTTAGTGGATATTTTCACAAAAAAGTGAAATTTTCAAAAATCCAGAAAATTGGCTGAAAACGACTAAATATCAAGGACTCATTGGGCGAATCGCTCTGGAACTGAAATCGGAACGCTCACTGACATTTGCCCTATCTGAAAGTCTGATAAACGCCGGAAAAATGACTAAGTCTGAAAAAAAAATTTTTCAACTTTTTTCAATTTTACTCCCGTGGGATATATATTATACCCGCACACATTTGGAACTCTCCTGGTGTACCCTCACACATATTATTCCCTCATTTAGTGGATATTTTCACAAAAAAGTGAAATTTTCAAAAATCCAGAAAATTGGCTGAAAACGACTAAATATCAAGGACTCATTGGGCGAATCGCTCTGGAACTGAAATCGGAACGCTCACTGACAT
The DNA here is from genome assembly GCF_046119375.1 of Phyllobates terribilis. Lineage (NCBI taxonomy): Eukaryota > Metazoa > Chordata > Amphibia > Anura > Dendrobatidae > Phyllobates > Phyllobates terribilis. The sequence goes on from NW_027362782.1 coordinate 11,128,095, forward strand.
TTCCCCTATCTGAAAGTGTGATAAACGCCGGAAAAATGACTAAGTCCGAAAAAAAAATGTTTTCAACTTTTTTCAATTTTACCCCGTGGGATATATATTCTATGCACACACACTTTTGGAACTCTCCTGGGGTACCCTCACACATATTAATCCCTCATTTAGTGGATATTTTCACAAAAAAGTGAAATTTTCAAAAATCCAGAAAATTGGCTGAAAACGACGAAATATCCAGGACTCATTGGGCGAATCGCTCTGGAGCTGAAATCGGAACGCTCACTGACATTTCCCCTATCTGAAAGTCTGATAAACGCCGGAAAAATGACTAAGTCCAAACAAAAAATTTTTTCAACTTTTTTCAATTTTACCCCCGTGGGATATATATTCTACCCACACACATTTGGAACTCTCCTGGGGTACCCTCACACATGTTATTCCCTCATTTAGTGGATATTTTCACAAAAAAGTGAAATTTTCAAAAATCCAGAAAATTGGCTGAAAACGACGAAATATCAAGGACTCATTAGGAGAATCGATCTGGAACTGAAATCGGAACGCTCACTGATATTTCCCCTATCTGAAAGTCTGATAAACGCCCGAAAAATGACTAAGTCCAAAAAAAAAATGTTTTCAACTTTTTTCAATTTTATCCCCGTGGGATATATATTCTACGCACACACTTTTGGAACTCTCCTGGGGTACCCTCACACATATTTATCCCTCATTTAGTGAATATTTTCACAAAAAAGTGAAATTTTCAAAAATCCAGAAAATTGGCTGAAAACGACTAAATATCAAGGACTCATTGGGCGAATCGCTCTGGAACTGAAATCGGAACGCTCACTGACATTTGCCCTATCTGAAAGTCTGATAAACGCCGGAAAAATGACTAAGTCTAAAAAAAAATGTTTTCAACTTTTTTCAATTTTACCCCCGTGGCATATATATTCTACGCACACACACTTTTGGAACTCTCCTGGGGTACCCTCACACATATTATTCCCTCATTTAGAGGATATTTTCACAAAAAAGTGAAATTTTCAAAAATCAAGAAAATTGGCTGAAAACGACTAAATATCAAGGACTCATTGGGCGAATCGCTCTGGAACTGAAATCCGAACGCTCACTGACATTTCCCCTATCTGAAAGTCTGATAAACGCCGGAAAAATGATTAAGTCTAAAGAAAAATTTTTTCAACTTTTTTTAACTTTACCCCCGTGGGATATATATTATACCTGCACACATTTGGAACTCTCCTGGGGTACCCTCACACATATTATTCCCTCATTTAGTGGATATTTTCACAAAAAAGTGAAATTTTCAAAAATCCAGAAAATTGGCTGAAAACGACTAAATATCAAGGATTCATTGGGCGAATCGCTCTGGAACTGAAATCGAAACGCTCACTGACATTTCCCCTATCTGAAAGTCTGATAAACGCCGGAAAAATGACTAAGTCTAAAAAAAAAATTTTTTCAACTTTTTTCAATTTTACCCCCATGTGATATATATTCTACGCACACACACTTTCGGAACTCTCCTGGGGTACCCTCACACATATTAATCCCTCATTTAGTGGATATTTTCACAAAAAAGTGAAATTTTCAAAAATCCAGAAAATTGGCTGAAAACGACTAAATATCAAAGACTCATTGGGCGAATCGCTCTGGAACTGAAATCGGAACGCTCACTGACACTTCCCCTATCTGAAAGTCTGATAAACGCCGGAATAATGACTAAGTCTAAAAAAAAATTTTTTTCAACTTTTTTTACTTTTACCCCCGTGGGATATATATTCTACCCACACACATTTGGACCTCTCCTGGGGTTCCCTCACACATATTAATCCCTCATTTAGTGGATATTTTCACAAAAAAGTGAAATTTTCAAAAATCCAGAAAATTAGCTGAAAACGACTAAATATCAAAGACTCATTGGGCGAATCGCTCTGGAACTGAAATCGGAACGCTCACTGACATTTCCCCTATCTGAAAGTCTGATAAACGCCGGAAAAATGATTAAGTCTAAAAAAAAATTTTTTCAACTTTTTTCAACTTTACCCCCGTGGGATATATATTATACCTGCACACATTTGGAACTCTCCTGGGGTACCCTCACACATATTGTTCCCTCATTTAGTGGATATTTTCACAAAAAAGTGAAATTTTCAAAAATCAAGAAAATTGGCTGAAAACGACTAAATATCAAGGACTCATTGGGCGAATCGCTCTGGAACTGAAATCGGAACGCTCACTGACATTTCCCCTATCTGAAAGTCTGATAAACGCCGGAAAAATGACTAAGTCCGAAAAAAAAATTTTTTAAACTTTTTTCAATTTTACCCCCGTGTGATATATATTCTACGCACACACACTTTTGGAACTCTCCTGGGGTACCCTCACACATATTAATCCCTCATTTAGTGGATATTTTCACAAAAAAGTGAAATTTTCAAAAATCCAGATAATTGGCTGAAAACGACTAAATATCAAGGACTTATTGGGCGAATCGCTCTGGAACTGAAATCGGAACGCTCACTGACATTTCCCCTATCTGAAAGTCTGATAAACGCCGGAATAATGACTAAGTCTAAAAAAAAATTTTTTTCAACTTTTTTTAATTTTACCCCGTGGGATATATATTCTACCCACACACATTTGAAACTCTCCTGGGGTACCCTCACACATATTATTCCCTCATTTAGTGGATATTTTCACAAAAAAAGTGAAATTTTCAAAAATCAAGAAAATTGGCTGAAAACGACTAAATATCAAGGACTCATTGGGCGAATCGCTCTGGAACTGAAATCGAAACGCTCACTGACATTTCCCCTATCTGAAAGTCTGATAAACGCCGGAAAAATGATTAAGTCTAAAGAAAAATTTTTTCAACTTTTTTTTAACTTTACCCCCGTGGGATATATATTATACCTGCACACATTTGGAACTCTCCTGGGGTACCCTCACACATATTATTCCCTCATTTAGTGGATATTTTCACAAAAAAGTGAAATTTGCAAAAATCCAGAAAATTGTCTGAAAACGACTAAATATCAAGGACTCATTGGGCGAATCGCTCTGGAACTGAAATCGAAATGCTCACTGACATTTCCCCTATCTGAAAGTCTGACAAACGCCGGAAAAATGACTAAGTCTAAAAAAAAATTTTTTCAACTTTTTTCAATTTTACCCCCGTGGGATATATATTATACCCGCACACATTTGGAACTCTCCTGGTGTACCCTCACACATATTATTCCCTCATTTAGTGGATATTTTCACAAAAAAATGAAATTTTCAAAAATCCAGAAAATTGGCTGAAAACTACTAAATATCAAGGACTCATTGGGCGAATCGCTCTGGAACTGAAATCGAAACGCTCACTGACATTTCCCCTATCTGAAAGTCTGATAAACGCCGGAAAAATGACTAAGTCCAAACAAAAAATTTTTTCAACTTTTTTCAATTTTACCCCCGTGGGATATATATTCTACCCACACACATTTGGAACTCTCCTGGGGTGCCCTCACACATATTATTCCCTCATTTAGTGGATATTTTCACAAAAAAGTGAAATTTTCAAAAATCCAGAAAATTGGCTGAAAACGACTAAATATCAAAGACTCATTGGGCGAATCGCTCTGGAACTGAAATCGGAACGCTCACTGACATTTCCCCTGTCTGAAAGTCTGATAAACGCAGGAAAAATGATAAAGTCTAAAAAAAAATTTTTTCAACTTTTTTCAACTTTACCCCCGTGGGATATATATTATACCTGCACACATTTGGAACTCTCCTGGGGTACCCTCACACATATTGTTCTCTCATTTAGTGGATATTTTCACAAAAAAGTGAAATTTTCAAAAATCAAGAAAATTGGCTGAAAACGACTAAATATCAAGGACTCATTGGTCAAATCGCTCTGGAACTGAAATCGGAGCGCTCACTGACATTTCCCCTCTCTGAAAGTCTGATAAACGCCGGAAAAATGACTAAGTCCGAAAAAAAAATTTTTTCAACTTTTTTCAATTTTACCCCCGTGGGATATATATTCTACGCACACACACTTTTGGAACTCTCCTGGGGTACCCTCACACATATTAATCCCTCATTTAGTGGATATTTTCACGAAAAAGTGACATTTTCAATAATCCAGAAAATTGTCTGAAAATGACTAAATATCAAGGACTTATTGGGCAAATCGCTCTGGAACTGAAATCGGAATGCTCACTGACATTTCCCCTATCTGAAAGTCTGATAAATGGCGGAAAAATGACTAAGTCCAAACAAAAAATGTTTTCAACTTTTTTCAATTTTACCCCCGTGGGATATATATTCTAGCCACACACATTTGGAACTCTCCTGGGCTACCCTCACACATGTTATTCCCACATTTAGTGGATATTTAAACAAAAAAGTAAAATTTTCAAAAATCCAGAAAATTGGCTGAAAACGACTAAATATCAAAGACTCATTGGGCGAATCGCTCTGAAACTGAAATCGGAACGCTCACTGACATTTGCCCTATCTGAAAGTCTGATAAACGCCGGAAAAATGACTAAGTCTAGAAAAAAATGTTTTCAACTTTTTTCAATTTTACCCCCGTGGCATATATATTGTACGCACACACACTTTTGGAACTCTCCTGGGGTACCCTCACACATATTAATACCTCATTTAGTGGATATTTTCACAAAAAAGTGAAATTTTCAAAAATCCAGAAAATTGGCTGAAAACGACTAAATATCAAGGACTCATTGGGCGAATCGCTCTGGAACTGAAATCGGAACGCTCACTGACATTTCCCCTATCTGAAAGTCTGATAAACGCCGGAAAAATGACTAAGTCTAGAAAAAAATGTTTTCAACTTTTTTCAATTTTACCCCCGTGGCATATATATTGTACGCACACACACTTTTGGAACTCTCCTGGGGTACCCTCACACATATTAATACCTCATTTAGTGGATATTTTCACAAAAAAGTGAAATTTTCAAAAATCCAGAAAATTGGCTGAAAACGACTAAATATCAAGGACTCATTGGGCGAATCGCTCTGGAACTGAAATCGGAACGCTCACTGACATTTCCCCTATCTGAAAGTCTGATAAACGCCGGAAAAATGACTAAGTCTAAAAAAAAATTTTTTTCAACTTTTTTCAATTTTACCCCCGTGGGATATATATTCTACCCATACACATTTGGAACTCTCCTGGGGTACCCTCACACATATTATTCCCTCATTTAGTGGATATTTTCACAAAAAAGTGAAATTTTAAAAAATCCAGAAAATTGGCTGAAAATGACTAAATATCAAGGTCTCATTGGGCGAATCGCTCTGGAACTGAAATCGGAATGCTCACTAACATTTCCCCTATCTGAAAGTCTGATAAACGGCGGAAAAATGACTAAGTCCATGCAAAATATTTTTTCAACTTTTTTCAATTTTACCCCCGTGGGATATATATTCTACCCACATACTTTTGGAACTCTCCTGGGGTACCCTCACACATATTAATCCCTCATTTAGTGGATATTTTCACAAAAAAGTGAAATTTTCAAAAATCCAGAAAATTGGCTGAAAACGACTAAATATCAAGGACTCATTGGGCGAATCGCTCTGGAACTGAGATCGGAACGCTCACTGACATTTCCACTATCTGAAAGTCTGATAAACGCCAGAAAAATGACTAAGTCTAAAAAAAATTTTTTTTTCAACTTTTTTCAATTTTACCCCCGTGGGATATATTTTCTACCCACACACATTTGGAACTCTCCTTGGGTACCCTCACACATATTATTCTCTCATTTAGTGGATATTTTCACAAAAAAGTGAAATTTTAAAAAATCCAGAAAATTGGCTGAAAACGACTAAATATCAAGGACTCATTGGGCGAATCGCTCTGGAACTGAAATCGGAATGCTCACTAACATTTCCCCTATCTGAAAGTCTGATAAACGGCGGAAAAATGACAAAGTCCAAACAAAAAATTTTTTCAACTTTTTTCAATTTTACCCCCGTGGCATATATATTATACCCACACACATTTGGAACTCTCCTGGGGTACCCTTACCCATATTATTACCTCATTTAGTGGATATTTTCACAAAAAAGTGAAATTTTCAAAAATCCAGAAAATTGGCTGAAAACGACTAAATATCAAGGACTCATTGGGCGAATCGCTCTGGAACTGAAATCGGAACGCTCACTGACATTTCCCCTATCTGAAAGTCTGATAAACGCCGGAAAAATGATTAAGTCTAAAAAAAAATTTTTTCAACTTTTTTCAACTTTACCCCCGTGGGATATATATTATACCTACACACATTTGGAACTCTCCTGGGGTACCCTCACACATATTGTTCTCTCATTTAGTGGATATTTTCACAAAAAAAGTGAAATTTTCAAAAATCAAGAAAATTGGCTGAAAACGACTAAATATCAAGGACTCATTGGGCGAATCGCTCTGGAACTGAAATCGGAGCACTCACTGACATTTCCCCTATCTGAAAGTCTGGTAAACGCCGGAAAAATGACTAAGTCCAAACAAAAAATGTTTTCAACTTTTTTCAATTTTACCCCCGTGGGATATATATTCTACCCACACACATTTGGAACTCTCCTGGGGTACCCTCACACATATTATTTCCTCATTTAGTGGATATTTTCACAAAAAAGTGAAATTTTTAAAAATCCAGAAAATTGGCTGAAAACGACTAAATATCAAGGACTCATTGGGCGCATCGCTCTGGAACTGAAATCGGACCACTCACTGACATTTCCCCTATCTGAAAGTCTGATAAACGCCGGAAAAATGACTAAGTGTAAAAAAAAAATTTTTTCAACTTTTTTCAATTTTACCCCCGTGGGATATATATTCTACCCACACACATTTGGAACTCTCCTGGGGTACCCTCACACATATTATTTCCTCATTTAGTGGATATTTTCACAAAAAAGTGAAATTTTCAAAAATCCAGAAAATTGGCTGAAAACGACTAAATATCAAGGACTCATTGGGCGAATCGCTCTGGAACTGAAATCGGAACGCTCACTGACATTTCCCCTATCTGAAAGTCTGATAAACGCCGGAAAAATGACTAAGTCTAAAATAAAAATTTTTTTCAACTTTTTTCAATTTTACCCCCGTGGCATATATATTCTACGGACACACACTTTTGGAACTCTCCTGGGGTACCCTCACACATGTTATTCCCTCATTTAGTGGATATTTTCACAAAAAAGTGAAATTTTCATAAATCCAGAAAATTGGCTGAAAACGACTAAATATCAAGGACTCATTGGGCGAATCGCTCTGGAACTGAAATCGGAACGCTCACTGACAATTGCCCTATCTGAAAGTCTGATAAACGACGGAAAAATGACTAAGTCTAAAAAAAAATGTTTTCAACTTTTTTCAATTTTACCCCCGTGACATATGTATTGTACGCACACACACTTTTGGAACTCTCCTGGGGTACCCTCACACATATTAATATCTCATTTAGTGGATATTTTCACAAAAAAGTGAAATTTTCAAAAATCCAGAAAATTGGCTGAAAACGACTAAATATCAAGGACTCATTGGGCGAATCGCTCTGGAACTGAAATCGAAACGCTCACTGACATTTCCCCTATCTGAAACTCTGATAAACGCCGGAAAAATGACTAAGTCTAAAAAAAATTTTTTTTCAACTTTTTTCAATTTTACCCCCGTGGGATATATATTCTACCCACACACATTTGGAACTCTCCTGGGGTACCCTCACACATATTATTCCCTCATTTAGTGGATATTTTCACAAAAAAGTGAAATTTTAAAAAATTAAGAATATTGGCTGAAAACAACTAAATATCAAGGACTCATTGGGCGAATCGCTCTGGAACAGAAATCGGAACGCTCACTGACATTTCCCCTATCTGAAAGTCTGATAAACTCCGGAAAAATGACTAAGTCCAAACAAAAATTTTTTTCAACTTTTTTCAATTTTACCCCCGTGGGATACATATTCTACCCACACACATTTGGAACTCTCCTGGGGTACCCTCACACATATTATTCCCTCATTTAGTGGATATTTTCACAAAAAAGTGAAATTTTCAAAAATCCAGAAAATTAGCTGAAAACGACTAAATATCAAGGACTCATTGGGCGAATCGCTCTGGAACTGAAATCGGAACGCTCACTGACATTTCCCCTATCTGAAAGTCTGATAAACGCCGGAAAAATGACTAAGTCTAAAATAAAAAATTTTTTTCAACTTTTTTCAATTTTACCCCCGTGGGATATATATTCTACGCACACACACTTTTGGAACTCTCCTGGGGTACTCTCAAACATATTAATACCTCATTTAGTGGATATTTTCACAAAAATGTGAAATTTTCAAAAATCCAGAAAATTGGCTGAAAACGACTAAATATCAAGGACTCATTGGGCGAATTGCTCTGGAACTGAAATCGGAACGCTCAATGACATTTGCCCTATCTGAAAGTCTGATAAACGCCGGAAAAATGACTAAGTCTAAAAAAAAATGTTTTCAACTTTTTTCAATTTTACCCCCGTGGCATATATATTGTACGCAAACACACTTTTGGAACTCTCTGGGGTACCCTCACACATATTAATACCTCATTTAGTGGATATTTTCACAAAAAAGTGAAATTTACAAAAATCCAGAAAATTGGCTGAAAACGACTAAATATCAAGGACTCATAGGGCGAATCACTCTGGAACTGAAATCGGAACTCTCACTGACATTTCCCCTATCTGAAAGTCTGATAAACGCCGGAAAAATGACTAAGTCCAAACAAAAAATTTTTTCAACTTTTTTCAATTTTACCCCCGTGGGATATATATTCTACCCACACACATTTGGAACTCTCCTGGGGTACCCTCACACATATTATTTCCTCATTTAGTGGATATTTTCACAAAAAAGTGAAATTTTCAAAAATCCAGAAAATTGGCTGAAAACGACTAAATATCAAGGACTCATTGGGCGAATCGCTCTGGAACTGAAATCGGAACGCTCACTGACATTTCCCCTATCTGAAAGTCTGATAAACGCCGGAAAAATGACTAAGTCTAAAATAAAAATTTTTTTCAACTTTTTTCAATTTTACCCCCGTGGCATATATATTCTACGGACACACACTTTTGGAACTCTCCTGGGGTACCCTCACACATGTTATTCCCTCATTTAGTGGATATTTTCACAAAAAAGTGAAATTTTCATAAATCCAGAAAATTGTCTGAAAACGACTAAATATCAAGGACTCATTGGGCGAATCGCTCTGGAACTGAAATCGGAACGCTCACTGACATTTCCCCTATCTGAAAGTCTGATAAACGCCGGAAAAATGACTAAGGCTAAAAAAAAATTTTTTTTCAACTTTTTTCATTTTTACCCCCGTGGGATATATATTCTACGGACACACACTTTTGGAACTCTCCTGGGGTACCCTCACACATACTAATACCTCATTTAGTGGATATTTTCACAAAAATGTGAAATTTTCAAAAATCCAGAAAATTGGCTGAAAACAACTAAATATCAAGGACTCATTGGGCGAATCGCTCTGGAACAGAAATCGGAACGCTCACTGACATTTCCCCTATCTGAAAGTCTGATAAACTCCGGAAAAATGACTAAGTCCAAACAAAAATTTTTTTCAACTTTTTTCAATTTTACCCCCGTAGGATACATATTCTACCCACACACATTTGGAACTCTCCTGGGGTACCCTCACACATATTATTCCCTCATTTAGTGGATATTTTCACAAAAAAGTGAAATTTTCAAAAATCCAGAAAATTAGCTGAAAACGACTAAATATCAATGACTCATTGGGCGAATCGCTCTGGAACTGAAATCGGACCGCTCACTGACATTTCCCCTATCTGAAAGTCTGATAAACGCCGGAAAAATGACTAAGGCTAAAAAAAATTTTTTTTCAACTTTTTTCAATTTTACCCCAGTGGGATACATATTCTACCCACACACATTTGGAACTCTCCTGGGGTACCCTCACACATATTATTCCCTCATTTAGTGGATATTTTCGCAAAAAAGTGAAATTTTCAAAAATCCAGAAAATTAGCTGAAAACGACTAAATATCAAGGACTCATTGGGCGAATCGCTCTGGAACTGAAATCGGACCGCTCACTGACATTTCCCCTATCTGAAAGTCTGATAAACGATGGAAAAATGACTAAGTCTAAAAAAAATTTTTTTCAACTTTTTTCAATTTTACCCCCGTGGCATATATATTCTACGCACACACACTTTTGGAACTCTCCTGGGGTACTCTTACCCATATTAATACCTCATTTAGTGGATATTTTCACAAAAAAGTGAAATTTTCAAAAATCCAGAAAATTGGCTGAAAACGACGAAATATCAAGAACTCATTGGGCGAATCGCTCTGGAACTGAAATCGGAACGCTCACTGACATTTCCCCTATCTGAAAGTCTGACAAACGCGGGAAAAATGACTAAGTCTAAAATTAAAAATTTTTTCAACTTTTTTCAATTTTACCCCCGTGGGATATATATTCTACCCACACACATTTGGAACTCTCCTGGGGTACCCTCACACATGTTATTCCCTCATTTAGTGGATATTTTCACAAAAAAGTGAAATTTTCATAAATCCAGAAAATTGGCTGAAAACGACTAAATATCAAGGACTCATTGGGCGAATCGCTCTCGAACTGAAATCGGAACGCTCACTGACAATTGCCCTATCTGAAATTCTGATAAACGACGGAAAAATGACTAAGTCTAAAAAAAAAATTTTTCAACTTTTATCAATTTTACCCCCGTGGCATATATATTCTATGCACACACACTTTTGGAACTCTCCTGGGGTACCCTCAAACATATTAATACCTCATTTAGTAGATATTTTCACAAAAATGTAAAAATTTTCAAAAATCCAGAAAATTGGCTGAAAACGACTAAATATCAAGGACTCATTGGGCGAATCGCTCTGGAACTGAAATCGGAACGCTCACTGACATTTGCCCTATCTGAAAGTCTGATAAACGCCGGAAAAATGACAAAGTCCGAAAAAAAAAATGTTTCAACTTTTTTCAATTTTACCCCCGTGGGATATATATTCTACGCACACACACTTTTGGAACTCTACTGGGGTACCCTCACACATATTAATCCCTCATTTAGTGGATATTTTCACAAAAAAGTGAAATTTTCAAAAATCCAGGAAATTGGCTGAAAACGACGAAATATCAAGGTCTCATTGGGCGAATCGCTCTGGAACTGAAATCGGAAAGCTCACTGACATTTCCCCTATCTGAAAGTCTGACAAAAGCCGGAAAAATGACTAAGTCCAAACAAAAATTTTTTTCAACTTATTTCAATTTTACCCCCGTGGGATTTATATTCTACCCACACACATTTGGAACTCTCCTGGGGTACCCTCACACATGTTATTCCCTCATTTAGTGGATATTTTCACAAAAAAGTGAAATTTTCAAAAATCCAGAAAATTGGCTGAAAACGACTAAATATCAAGGTCTCATTGGGCGAATCGCTCTGGAACTGAAATCGGAACGCTCAGTGACATTTGCCCTATCTGAAAGTCTGATAAACGATGGAAAAATGACTAAGTCTAAAAAAAATTTTTTTCAACTTTTTTCAATTTTACCCCCGTGGCATATATATTCTACGCACACACACTTTTGGAACTCTCCTGGGGTACCCTTACCCATATTAATACCTCATTTAGTGGATATTTTCACAAAAAAGTGAAATTTTCAAAAATCCAGAAAATTGGCTGAAAACGACTAAATATCAAGGACTCATTGGGCGAATCGCTCTGGAACAGAAATCGGAACGCTCACTGACATTTCCCCTATCTGAAAGTCTGATAAACGCCGGAAAAATGACTAAGTCCAAAAAAAAAATGTTTTCAACTTTTTTCAATTTTATCCCCGAGGGATATATATTCTACGCACACACACTTTTGGAACTCTCCTGGGGTACCCTCACACATATTAATCCCTCATTTAGTGGATATTTTCACAAAAAAGTGAAATTTTCAAAAATCCAGAAAATTGGCTGAAAACGACTAAATATCAAGGACTCATTGGGCAAATCGCTCTGGAACTGAAATCGAAATGCTCAGTGACATTTCCCCTATCTGAAAGTCTGATAAACGCCGGAAAAATGACTAAGTCTAAAAAAAATTTTTTTTCAACTTTTTTCAATTTTACCCCCGTGGGATATATATTCTACCCACACACATTTGGAACTCTCCTGGGGTACCCTCACACATATTATTCCCTCATTTAGTGGATATTTTCACAAAAAAGTGAAATTTTAAAAAATCCAGAAAATTGGCTGAAAATGACTAAATATCAAGGACTCATTGGGCGAATCGCTCTGGAACTGAAATCGGAACGCTCACTGACATTTCCCCTATCTGAAAGTCTGATAGACGCCGGAAAAATGACTAAGTCCAAACAAAAATTTTTTTCAACTTTTTCCAATTTTACCCCCGTGGGATATATATTCTACCCACACACATTTGGAACTCTCCTGGGGTACCCTCACACATATTATTCCCTCATTTAATGGATATTTTCACAAAAAAGTGAAATTTTCAAAAATCCAGAAAATTGGCTGAAAACGACTAAATATCAAGGACTCATTGGGCGAATCGCTCTGGAACTGAAATCGGAACGCTCACTGACATTTCCCCTATCTGAAAGTCTGATAAACGCCGGAAAAATGACTAAGTCTAAAAAAAAATTTTTTTCAACTTTTTTCAATTTTACCCCCGTGGGATATATATTCTATCCACACACATTTGGAACTCTCCTGGGGTACCCTCACACATATTATTCCCTCATTTAGTGGATATTTTCACAAAAAAGTGAAATTTTAAAAAATCCAGAAAATTGGCTGAAAACGACGAAATATCAAGGACTCATTGGGTGAATCGCTCTGGAACTGAAATCGGAACGCTCACTGACATTTCCCCTATCTGAAAGTCTGACAAACGCCGGAAAAATGACTAAGTCCAAACAAAAATTTTTTTCAACTTTTTTCAATTTTACCCCCGTGGGATATATATTCTACCCACACACATTTGGAACTCTCCTGGGGTACCCTCACACATGTTATTCCCTCATTTAGTGGATATTTTCACAAAAAAATGAAATTTTCAAAAATCCAGAAAATTGGCTGAAAACGACTAAATATCAAGGACTCATTGGGCGAATCGCTCTGGAACTGAAATCAGAACGCTCACTGACATTTGCCCTATCTGAAAGTCTGATAAACGATGGAAAAATGACTAAGTCTAAAAAAAATTTTTTTTCAACTTTTTTCAATTTTACCCCCGTGGCATATATATTCTACGCACACACACTTTTGGAACTCTCCTGGGGTACTCTTACCCATATTAATACCTCATTTAGTGGATATTTTCACAAAAAAGTGAAATTTTCAAAAATCCAGAAAATTGGCTGAAAACGACGAAATATCAAGGACTCATTGCGCGAATCGCTCTGGAACTGAAATCGGAACGCTCACTGACATTTCCCATATCTGAAAGTCTGACAAACGCCGGAAAAATGACTAAGGCCAAACAAAAATTTTTTTCAACTTTTTTCAATTTTACCCCCGTGGGATATATATTCTACCCACACACATTTGGAACTCTCCTGGGGTACCCTCACACATGTTATTCCCTCATTTAGTGGATATTTTCACAAAAAAGTGAAATTTTCAAAAATCCAGAAAATTGGCTGAAAACGACTACATATCAAGGACTCATTGGGCGAATCGCTCTGGAACTGAAATCGGAACGCTCACTGACATTTGCCCTATCTGAAAGTCTGATAAACGACGGAAAAATGACTAAGTCTAAAAAAAATTTTTTTAAACTTTTTTTCAATTTTACCCCCGTGGCATATATATTCTACGGACACACACTTTTGGAACTCTCATGGGGTACCCTCAAACATATTAATACCTCATTTAGTGGATATTTTCACAAAAATGTAAAAATTTTCAAAAATCCAGAAAATTGGCTGAAAACGAGTAAATATCAAGGACTCATTGGGCGAATCGCTCTGGAACTGAAATCGGAACGCTCACTGACATTTGCCCTATCTGAAAGTCTGATAAACGCCGGAAAAATGACAAAGTCTAAAAAAAAAATTTTCAACTTTTTTCAATTTTACCCCCGTGGGATATATATTATACCCGCACACATTTGGAACTCTCCTGGGGTACCCTCACACATATTAATCCCTCATTTAGTGGATATTTTCACAAAAAAGTGAAATTTTCAAAAATCCAGAAAATTGGCTGAAAACTACTAAATATCAAGGACTCATTGGGCGAATCGCTCTGGAACTGAAATCGGAACGCTCACTGACATTTCCCCTATCTGAAAGTCTGATAAACGCCGGAAAAATGACTAAGTCCGAAAAAAAAAATGTTTCAACTTTTTTCAATTTTACCCCCGTGGGATATATATTCTACGCACACACACTTTTGGAACTCTCCTGGGGTACCCTCACACATATTAATCCCTCATTTAGTGGATATTTTCACAAAAAAGTGAAATTTTCAAAAATCCAGGAAATTGACTGAAAACGACGAAATATCAAGGTCTCATTGGGCGAATCGCTCTGGAACTGAAATCGGAACGCTCACTGACATTTCCCCTATCTGAAAGTCTGACAAACGCCGGAAAAATGACTAAGTCCAAACAAAAATTTTTTTCAACTTTTTTCAATTTTACCCCCGTGGGATTTATATTCTACCCACACACATTTGGAACTCTCCTGGGGTACCCTCACACATGTTATTCCCTCATTTAGTGGATATTTTCACAAAAAAGTGAAATTTTCAAAAATCCAGAAAATTGGCTGAAAACGACTAAATATCAAGGTCTCATTGGGCGAATCGCTCTGGAACTGAAATCGGAACGCTCAGTGACATTTGCCCTATCTGAAAGTCTGATAAACGATGGAAAAATGACTAAGTCTAAAAAAAATTTTTTTCAACTTTTTTCAATTTTACCCCCGTGGCATATATATTCTACGCACACACACTTTTGGAACTCTCCTGGGGTACCCTTACCCATATTAATACCTCATTTAGTGGATATTTTCACAAAAAAGTGAAATTTTCAAAAATCCAGAAAATTGGCTGAAAACGACTAAATACTAAGGACTCATTGGGCGAATCGCTCTGGAACAGAATTCGGAACGCTCACTGACATTTCCCCTATCTGAAAGTCTGATAAACGCCGGAAAAATGACTAAGTCCAAAAAAAAAATGTTTTCAACTTTTTTCAATTTTATCCCCGAGGGATATATATTCTACGCACACACACTTTTGGAACTCTCCTGGGGTACCCTCACACATATTAATCCCTCATTTAGTGGATATTTTCACAAAAAAGTGAAATTTTCAAAAATCCAGAAAATTGGCTGAAAACGACTAAATATCAAGGACTCATTGGGCAAATCGCTCTGGAACTGAAATCGAAATGCTCAGTGACATTTCCCCTATCTGAAAGTCTGATAAACGCCGGAAAAATGACTAAGTCTAAAAAAAATTTTTTTTCAACTTTTTTCAATTTTACCCCCGTGGGATATATATTCTACCCACACACATTTGGAACTCTCCTGGGGTACCCTCACACATATTATTCCCTCATTTAGTGGATATTTTCACAAAAAAGTGAAATTTTAAAAAATCCAGAAAATTGGCTGAAAATGACTAAATATCAAGGACTCATTGGGCGAATCGCTCTGGAACTGAAATCGGAACGCTCACTGACATTTCCCCTATCTGAAAGTCTGATAGACGCCGGAAAAATGACTAAGTCCAAACAAAAATTTTTTTCAACTTTTTCCAATTTTACCCCCGTGGGATATATATTCTACCCACACACATTTGGAACTCTCCTGGGGTACCCTCACACATATTATTCCCTCATTTAGTGGATATTTTCACAAAAAAGTGAAATTTTCAAAAATCCAGAAAATTGGCTGAAAACGACTAAATATCAAGGACTCATTGGGCGAATCGCTATGGAACAGAAATCGGAACGCTCACTGACATTTCCCCTATCTGAAAGTCTGATAAACGCCGTAAAAATGACTAAGTCTAAAAAAAAATTTTTTTCAACTTTTTTCAATTTTTCCCCCGTGGGATATATATTCTATCCACACACATTTGGAACTCTCCTGGGGTACCCTCACACATATTATTCCCTCATTTAGTGGATATTTTCACAAAAAAGTGAAATTTTAAAAAATCCAGAAAATTGGCTGAAAACGACGAAATATCAAGGACTCATTGGGTGAATCGCTCTGGAACTGAAATCGGAACGCTCACTGACATTTGCCCTATCTGAAAGTCTGATAAACGATGGAAAAATGACTAAGTCTAAAAAAAATTTTTTTTCAACTTTTTTCAATTTTACCCCCGTGGCATATACATTCTTTGCACACACACTTTTGGAACTCTCCTGGGGTACTCTTACCCATATTAATACCTCATTTAGTGGATATTTTCACAAAAAAGTGAAATTTTAAAAAATCCAGAAAATTGGCTGAAAACGACGAAATATCAAGGACTCATTGGGTGAATCGCTCTGGAACTGAAATCGGAACGCTCACTGACATTTCCCCTATCTGAAAGTCTGACAAACGCCGGAAAAATGACTAAGTCCAAACAAAAATTTTTTTCAACTTTTTTCAATTTTACCCCCGTGGGATATATATTCTACCCACACACATTTGGAACTCTCCTGGGGTACCCTCACACATGTTATTCCCTCATTTAGTGGATATTTTCACAAAAAAATGAAATTTTCAAAAATCCAGAAAATTGGCTGAAAACGACTAAATATCAAGGACTCATTGGGCGAATCGCTCTGGAACTGAAATCAGAACGCTCACTGACATTTGCCCTATCTGAAAGTCTGATAAACGATGGAAAAATGACTAAGTCTAAAAAAAATTTTTTTTCAACTTTTTTCAATTTTACCCCCGTGGCATATATATTCTACGCACACACACTTTTGGAACTCTCCTGGGGTACTCTTACCCATATTAATACCTCATTTAGTGGATATTTTCACAAAAAAGTGAAATTTTCAAAAATCCAGAAAATTGGCTGAAAACGACGAAATATCAAGGACTCATTGCGCGAATCGCTCTGGAACTGAAATCGGAACGCTCACTGACATTTCCCCTATCTGAAAGTCTGACAAACGCCGGAAAAATGACTAAGTCCAAACAAAAATTTTTTTCAACTTTTTTCAATTTTACCCCCGTGGGATATATATTCTACCCACACACATTTGGAACTCTCCTGGGGTACCCTCACACATGTTATTCCCTCATTTAGTGGATATTTTCACAAAAAAGTGAAATTTTCAAAAATCCAGAAAATTGGCTGAAAACGACTACATATCAAGGACTCATTGGGCGAATCGCTCTGGAACTGAAATCGGAACGCTCACTGACATTTGCCCTATCTGAAAGTCTGATAAACGACGGAAAAATGACTAAGTCTAAAAAAAATTTTTTTAAACTTTTTTTCAATTTTACCCCCGTGGCATATATATTCTACGGACACACACTTTTGGAACTCTCATGGGGTACCCTCAAACATATTAATACCTCATTTAGTGGATATTTTCACAAAAATGTAAAAATTTTCAAAAATCCAGAAAATTGGCTGAAAACGACTAAATATCAAGGACTCATTGGGCGAATCGCTCTGGAACTGAAATCGGAACGCTCACTGACATTTGCCCTATCTGAAAGTCTGATAAACGCCGGAAAAATGACAAAGTCTAAAAAAAAAATTTTCAACTTTTTTCAATTTTACCCCCGTGGGATATATATTATACCCGCACACATTTGGAACTCTCCTGGGGTACCCTCACACATATTAATCCCTCATTTAGTGGATATTTTCACAAAAAAGTGAAATTTTCAAAAATCCAGAAAATTGGCTGAAAACTACTAAATATCAAGGACTCATTGGGCGAATCGCTCTGGAACTGAAATCGGAACGCTCACTGACATTTCCCCTATCTGAAAGTCTGATAAACGCCGGAAAAATGACTAAGTCCGAAAAAAAAAATGTTTCAACTTTTTTCAATTTTACCCCCGTGGGATATATATTCTACGCACACACACTTTTGGAACTCTCCTGGGGTACCCTCACACATATTAATCCCTCATTTAGTGGATATTTTCACAAAAAAGTGAAATTTTCAAAAATCCAGGAAATTGACTGAAAACGACGAAATATCAAGGTCTCATTGGGCGAATCGCTCTGGAACTGAAATCGGAACGCTCACTGACATTTCCCCTATCTGAAAGTCTGACAAACGCCGGAAAAATGACTAAGTCCAAACAAAAATTTTTTTCAACTTTTTTCAATTTTACCCCCGTGGGATTTATATTCTACCCACACACATTTGGAACTCTCCTGGGGTACCCTCACACATGTTATTCCCTCATTTAGTGGATATTTTCACAAAAAAGTGAAATTTTCAAAAATCCAGAAAATTGGCTGAAAACGACTAAATATCAAGGTCTCATTGGGCGAATCGCTCTGGAACTGAAATCGGAACGCTCAGTGACATTTGCCCTATCTGAAAGTCTGATAAACGATGGAAAAATGACTAAGTCTAAAAAAAATTTTTTTCAACTTTTTTCAATTTTACCCCCGTGGCATATATATTCTACGCACACACACTTTTGGAACTCTCCTGGGGTACCCTTACCCATATTAATACCTCATTTAGTGGATATTTTCACAAAAAAGTGAAATTTTCAAAAATCCAGAAAATTGGCTGAAAACGACTAAATATCAAGGACTCATTGGGCGAATCGCTCTGGAACAGAATTCGGAACGCTCACTGACATTTCCCCTATCTGAAAGTCTGATAAACGCCGGAAAAATGACTAAGTCCAAAAAAAAAATGTTTTCAACTTTTTTCAATTTTATCCCCGAGGGATATATATTCTACGCACACACACTTTTGGAACTCTCCTGGGGTACCCTCACACATATTAATCCCTCATTTAGTGGATATTTTCACAAAAAAGTGAAATTTTCAAAAATCCAGAAAATTGGCTGAAAACGACTAAATATCAAGGACTCATTGGGCAAATCGCTCTGGAACTGAAATCGAAATGCTCAGTGACATTTCCCCTATCTGAAAGTCTGATAAACGACGGAAAAATGACTAAGTCTAAAAAAAATTTTTTTAAACTTTTTTTCAATTTTACCCCCGTGGCATATATATTCTACGGACACACACTTTTGGAACTCTCATGGGGTACCCTCAAACATATTAATACCTCATTTAGTGGATATTTTCACAAAAATGTAAAAATTTTCAAAAATCCAGAAAATTGGCTGAAAACGACTAAATATCAAGGACTCATTGGGCGAATCGCTCTGGAACTGAAATCGGAACGCTCACTGACATTTGCCCTATCTGAAAGTCTGATAAACGCCGGAAAAATGACAAAGTCTAAAAAAAAAATTTTCAACTTTTTTCAATTTTACCCCCGTGGGATATATATTATACCCGCACACATTTGGAACTCTCCTGGGGTACCCTCACACATATTAATCCCTCATTTAGTGGATATTTTCACAAAAAAGTGAAATTTTCAAAAATCCAGAAAATTGGCTGAAAACTACTAAATATCAAGGACTCATTGGGCGAATCGCTCTGGAACTGAAATCGGAACGCTCACTGACATTTCCCCTATCTGAAAGTCTGATAAACGCCGGAAAAATGACTAAGTCCGAAAAAAAAAATGTTTCAACTTTTTTCAATTTTACCCCCGTGGGATATATATTCTACGCACACACACTTTTGGAACTCTCCTGGGGTACCCTCACACATATTAATCCCTCATTTAGTGGATATTTTCACAAAAAAGTGAAATTTTCAAAAATCCAGGAAATTGACTGAAAACGACGAAATATCAAGGTCTCATTGGGCGAATCGCTCTGGAACTGAAATCGGAACGCTCACTGACATTTCCCCTATCTGAAAGTCTGACAAACGCCGGAAAAATGACTAAGTCCAAACAAAAATTTTTTTCAACTTTTTTCAATTTTACCCCCGTGGGATTTATATTCTACCCACACACATTTGGAACTCTCCTGGGGTACCCTCACACATGTTATTCCCTCATTTAGTGGATATTTTCACAAAAAAGTGAAATTTTCAAAAATCCAGAAAATTGGCTGAAAACGACTAAATATCAAGGTCTCATTGGGCGAATCGCTCTGGAACTGAAATCGGAACGCTCAGTGACATTTGCCCTATCTGAAAGTCTGATAAACGATGGAAAAATGACTAAGTCTAAAAAAAATTTTTTTCAACTTTTTTCAATTTTACCCCCGTGGCATATATATTCTACGCACACACACTTTTGGAACTCTCCTGGGGTACCCTTACCCATATTAATACCTCATTTAGTGGATATTTTCACAAAAAAGTGAAATTTTCAAAAATCCAGAAAATTGGCTGAAAACGACTAAATATCAAGGACTCATTGGGCGAATCGCTCTGGAACAGAATTCGGAACGCTCACTGACATTTCCCCTATCTGAAAGTCTGATAAACGCCGGAAAAATGACTAAGTCCAAAAAAAAAATGTTTTCAACTTTTTTCAATTTTATCCCCGAGGGATATATATTCTACGCACACACACTTTTGGAACTCTCCTGGGGTACCCTCACACATATTAATCCCTCATTTAGTGGATATTTTCACAAAAAAGTGAAATTTTCAAAAATCCAGAAAATTGGCTGAAAACGACGAAATATCAAGGACTCATTGGGCGAATCGCTCTGGAACTGAAATCGGAACGCTCACTGACATTTCCCCTATCTGAAAGTCTGACAAACGCCGGAAAAATGACTAAGTCCAAACAAAAATTTTTTTCAACTTTTTTCAATTTTACCCCCGTGGGATATATATTCTACCCACACACATTTGGAACTCTCCTGGGGTACCCTCACACATGTTATTCCCTCATTTAGTGGATATTTTCACAAAAAAGTGAAATTTTCAAAAATCCAGAAAATTGGCTGAAAACGACTACATATCAAGGACTCATTGGGCGAATCGCTCTGGAACTGAAATCGGAATGCTCACTGACATTTGCCCTATCTGAAAGTCTGATAAACGACGGAAAAATGACTAAGTCTAAAAAAAATTTTTTTAAACTTTTTTTCAATTTTACCCCCGTGGCATATATATTCTACGGACACACACTTTTGGAACTCTCATGGGGTACCCTCAAACATATTAATACCTCATTTAGTGGATATTTTCACAAAAATGTGAAATTTTCAAAAATCCAGAAAATTGGCTGAAAACGACTAAATATCAAGGACTCATTGGGCAAAACGCTCTGGAACTGAAATCGGAACGCTCACTGACATTTGCCCTATCTGAAAGTCTGATAAACGCCGGAAAAATGACTAAGTCTAAAAAAAAATGTTTTCAACTTTTTTCAATTTTACCCCCGTGGCATATATATTGTACGCACACACACTTTTGGAACTCTCCTGGGGTACCCTCACACATATTAATACCTCATTTAGTGGATATTTTCACAAAAAAGTGAAATTTTCAAAAATCCAGAAAATTGGCTGAAAACGACTAAATATCAAGGACTCATTGGGCGAATCGCTCTGGAACTGAAATCGGAACGCTCACTGACATTTGCCCTATCTGAAAGTCTGATAAACGCCGGAAAAATGACTAAGTCTAAAAAAAAATGTTTTCAACTTTTTTCAAATTTACCCCCGTGGCATATATATTGTACGCACACACACTTTTGGAACTCTCCTGGGGTACCCTCACACATAATATTCCCTCATTTAGTGGATATTTTCACAAAAAAGTGAAATTTTCAAAAATCCAGAAAATTGGCTGAAAACGACTAAATATCAAGGACTCATTGGGCGAATCGCTCTGGAACTGAAATCAGAACGCTCACTGACATTTGCCCTATCTGAAAGTCTGATAAACGATGGAAAAATGACTAAGTCTAAAAAAAATTTTTTTTCAACTTTTTTCAATTTTACCCCCGTGGCATATATATTCTACGCACACACACTTTTGGAACTCTCCTGGGGTACTCTTACCCATATTAATACCTCATTTAGTGGATATTTTCACAAAAAAGTGAAATTTTCAAAAATCCAGAAAATTGGCTGAAAACGACGAAATATCAAGGACTCATTGCGCGAATCGCTCTGGAACTGAAATCGGAACGCTCACTGACATTTCCCCTATCTGAAAGTCTGACAAACGCCGGAAAAATGACTAAGTCCAAACAAAAATTTTTTTCAACTTTTTTCAATTTTACCCCCGTGGGATATATATTCTACCCACACACATTTGGAACTCTCCTGGGGTACCCTCACACATATTAATCCCTCATTTAGTGGATATTTTCACAAAAAAGTGAAATTTTCAAAAATCCAGAAAATTGGCTGAAAACTACTAAATATCAAGGACTCATTGGGCGAATCGCTCTGGAACTGAAATCGGAACGCTCACTGACATTTGCCCTATCTGAAAGTCTGATAAACGACGGAAAAATGACTAAGTCTAAAAAAAAAAATGTTTCAACTTTTTTCAATTTTACCCCCGTGGGATATATATTCTACGCACACACACTTTTGGAACTCTCCTGGGGTACCCTCACACATATTAATCCCTCATTTAGTGGATATTTTCACAAAAAAGTGAAATTTTCAAAAATCCAGGAAATTGGCTGAAAACGACTACATATCAAGGACTCATTGGGCGAATCGCTCTGGAACTGAAATCGGAATGCTCACTGACATTTGCCCTATCTGAAAGTCTGATAAACGACGGAAAAATGACTAAGTCTAAAAAAAATTTTTTTAAACTTTTTTTCAATTTTACCCCCGTGGCATATATATTCTACGGACACACACTTTTGGAACTCTCATGGGGTACCCTCAAACATATTAATACCTCATTTAGTGGATATTTTCACAAAAATGTGAAATTTTCAAAAATCCAGAAAATTGGCTGAAAACGACTAAATATCAAGGACTCATTGGGCAAAACGCTCTGGAACTGAAATCGGAACGCTCACTGACATTTGCCCTATCTGAAAGTCTGATAAACGCCGGAAAAATGACTAAGTCTAAAAAAAAATGTTTTCAACTTTTTTCAATTTTACCCCCGTGGCATATATATTGTACGCACACACACTTTTGGAACTCTCCTGGGGTACCCTCACACATATTAATACCTCATTTAGTGGATATTTTCACAAAAAAGTGAAATTTTCAAAAATCCAGAAAATTGGCTGAAAACGACTAAATATCAAGGACTCATTGGGCGAATCGCTCTGGAACTGAAATCGGAACGCTCACTGACATTTGCCCTATCTGAAAGTCTGATAAACGCCGGAAAAATGACTAAGTCTAAAAAAAAATGTTTTCAACTTTTTTCAAATTTACCCCCGTGGCATATATATTGTACGCACACACACTTTTGGAACTCTCCTGGGGTACCCTCACACATAATATTCCCTCATTTAGTGGATATTTTCACAAAAAAGTGAAATTTTCAAAAATCCAGAAAATTGGCTGAAAACGACTAAATATCAAGGACTCATTGGGCGAATCGCTCTGGAACTGAAATCAGAACGCTCACTGACATTTGCCCTATCTGAAAGTCTGATAAACGATGGAAAAATGACTAAGTCTAAAAAAAATTTTTTTTCAACTTTTTTCAATTTTACCCCCGTGGCATATATATTCTACGCACACACACTTTTGGAACTCTCCTGGGGTACTCTTACCCATATTAATACCTCATTTAGTGGATATTTTCACAAAAAAGTGAAATTTTCAAAAATCCAGAAAATTGGCTGAAAACGACGAAATATCAAGGACTCATTGCGCGAATCGCTCTGGAACTGAAATCGGAACGCTCACTGACATTTCCCCTATCTGAAAGTCTGACAAACGCCGGAAAAATGACTAAGTCCAAACAAAAATTTTTTTCAACTTTTTTCAATTTTACCCCCGTGGGATATATATTCTACCCACACACATTTGGAACTCTCCTGGGGTACCCTCACACATGTTATTCCCTCATTTAGTGGATATTTTCACAAAAAAGTGAAATTTTCAAAAATCCAGAAAATTGGCTGAAAACGACTACATATCAAGGACTCATTGGGCGAATCGCTCTGGAACTGAAATCGGAACGCTCACTGACATTTGCCCTATCTGAAAGTCTGATAAACGACGGAAAAATGACTAAGTCTAAAAAAAATTTTTTTAAACTTTTTTTCAATTTTACCCCCGTGGCATATATATTCTACGGACACACACTTTTGGAACTCTCATGGGGTACCCTCAAACATATTAATACCTCATTTAGTGGATATTTTCACAAAAATGTAAAAATTTTCAAAAATCCAGAAAATTGGCTGAAAACGACTAAATATCAAGGACTCATTGGGCGAATCGCTCTGGAACTGAAATCGGAACGCTCACTGACATTTGCCCTATCTGAAAGTCTGATAAACGCCGGAAAAATGACAAAGTCTAAAAAAAAAATTTTCAACTTTTTTCAATTTTACCCCCGTGGGATATATATTATACCCGCACACATTTGGAACTCTCCTGGGGTACCCTCACACATATTAATCCCTCATTTAGTGGATATTTTCACAAAAAAGTGAAATTTTCAAAAATCCAGAAAATTGGCTGAAAACTACTAAATATCAAGGACTCATTGGGCGAATCGCTCTGGAACTGAAATCGGAACGCTCACTGACATTTCCCCTATCTGAAAGTCTGATAAACGCCGGAAAAATGACTAAGTCCGAAAAAAAAAATGTTTCAACTTTTTTCAATTTTACCCCCGTGGGATATATATTCTACGCACACACACTTTTGGAACTCTCCTGGGGTACCCTCACACATATTAATCCCTCATTTAGTGGATATTTTCACAAAAAAGTGAAATTTTCAAAAATCCAGGAAATTGACTGAAAACGACGAAATATCAAGGTCTCATTGGGCGAATCGCTCTGGAACTGAAATCGGAACGCTCACTGACATTTCCCCTATCTGAAAGTCTGACAAACGCCGGAAAAATGACTAAGTCCAAACAAAAATTTTTTTCAACTTTTTTCAATTTTACCCCCGTGGGATTTATATTCTACCCACACACATTTGGAACTCTCCTGGGGTACCCTCACACATGTTATTCCCTCATTTAGTGGATATTTTCACAAAAAAGTGAAATTTTCAAAAATCCAGAAAATTGGCTGAAAACGACTAAATATCAAGGTCTCATTGGGCGAATCGCTCTGGAACTGAAATCGGAACGCTCAGTGACATTTGCCCTATCTGAAAGTCTGATAAACGATGGAAAAATGACTAAGTCTAAAAAAAATTTTTTTCAACTTTTTTCAATTTTACCCCCGTGGCATATATATTCTACGCACACACACTTTTGGAACTCTCCTGGGGTACCCTTACCCATATTAATACCTCATTTAGTGGATATTTTCACAAAAAAGTGAAATTTTCAAAAATCCAGAAAATTGGCTGAAAACGACTAAATATCAAGGACTCATTGGGCGAATCGCTCTGGAACAGAATTCGGAACGCTCACTGACATTTCCCCTATCTGAAAGTCTGATAAACGCCGGAAAAATGACTAAGTCCAAAAAAAAAATGTTTTCAACTTTTTTCAATTTTATCCCCGAGGGATATATATTCTACGCACACACACTTTTGGAACTCTCCTGGGGTACCCTCACACATATTAATCCCTCATTTAGTGGATATTTTCACAAAAAAGTGAAATTTTCAAAAATCCAGAAAATTGGCTGAAAACGACTAAATATCAAGGACTCATTGGGCAAATCGCTCTGGAACTGAAATCGAAATGCTCAGTGACATTTCCCCTATCTGAAAGTCTGATAAACGACGGAAAAATGACTAAGTCTAAAAAAAATTTTTTTAAACTTTTTTTCAATTTTACCCCCGTGGCATATATATTCTACGGACACACACTTTTGGAACTCTCATGGGGTACCCTCAAACATATTAATACCTCATTTAGTGGATATTTTCACAAAAATGTAAAAATTTTCAAAAATCCAGAAAATTGGCTGAAAACGACTAAATATCAAGGACTCATTGGGCGAATCGCTCTGGAACTGAAATCGGAACGCTCACTGACATTTGCCCTATCTGAAAGTCTGATAAACGCCGGAAAAATGACAAAGTCTAAAAAAAAAATTTTCAACTTTTTTCAATTTTACCCCCGTGGGATATATATTATACCCGCACACATTTGGAACTCTCCTGGGGTACCCTCACACATATTAATCCCTCATTTAGTGGATATTTTCACAAAAAAGTGAAATTTTCAAAAATCCAGAAAATTGGCTGAAAACTACTAAATATCAAGGACTCATTGGGCGAATCGCTCTGGAACTGAAATCGGAACGCTCACTGACATTTCCCCTATCTGAAAGTCTGATAAACGCCGGAAAAATGACTAAGTCCGAAAAAAAAAATGTTTCAACTTTTTTCAATTTTACCCCCGTGGGATATATATTCTACGCACACACACTTTTGGAACTCTCCTGGGGTACCCTCACACATATTAATCCCTCATTTAGTGGATATTTTCACAAAAAAGTGAAATTTTCAAAAATCCAGGAAATTGACTGAAAACGACGAAATATCAAGGTCTCATTGGGCGAATCGCTCTGGAACTGAAATCGGAACGCTCACTGACATTTCCCCTATCTGAAAGTCTGACAAACGCCGGAAAAATGACTAAGTCCAAACAAAAATTTTTTTCAACTTTTTTCAATTTTACCCCCGTGGGATTTATATTCTACCCACACACATTTGGAACTCTCCTGGGGTACCCTCACACATGTTATTCCCTCATTTAGTGGATATTTTCACAAAAAAGTGAAATTTTCAAAAATCCAGAAAATTGGCTGAAAACGACTAAATATCAAGGTCTCATTGGGCGAATCGCTCTGGAACTGAAATCGGAACGCTCAGTGACATTTGCCCTATCTGAAAGTCTGATAAACGATGGAAAAATGACTAAGTCTAAAAAAAATTTTTTTCAACTTTTTTCAATTTTACCCCCGTGGCATATATATTCTACGCACACACACTTTTGGAACTCTCCTGGGGTACCCTTACCCATATTAATACCTCATTTAGTGGATATTTTCACAAAAAAGTGAAATTTTCAAAAATCCAGAAAATTGGCTGAAAACGACTAAATATCAAGGACTCATTGGGCGAATCGCTCTGGAACAGAATTCGGAACGCTCACTGACATTTCCCCTATCTGAAAGTCTGATAAACGCCGGAAAAATGACTAAGTCCAAAAAAAAAATGTTTTCAACTTTTTTCAATTTTATCCCCGAGGGATATATATTCTACGCACACACACTTTTGGAACTCTCCTGGGGTACCCTCACACATATTAATCCCTCATTTAGTGGATATTTTCACAAAAAAGTGAAATTTTCAAAAATCCAGAAAATTGGCTGAAAACGACGAAATATCAAGGACTCATTGGGCGAATCGCTCTGGAACTGAAATCGGAACGCTCACTGACATTTCCCCTATCTGAAAGTCTGACAAACGCCGGAAAAATGACTAAGTCCAAACAAAAATTTTTTTCAACTTTTTTCAATTTTACCCCCGTGGGATATATATTCTACCCACACACATTTGGAACTCTCCTGGGGTACCCTCACACATGTTATTCCCTCATTTAGTGGATATTTTCACAAAAAAGTGAAATTTTCAAAAATCCAGAAAATTGGCTGAAAACGACTACATATCAAGGACTCATTGGGCGAATCGCTCTGGAACTGAAATCGGAATGCTCACTGACATTTGCCCTATCTGAAAGTCTGATAAACGACGGAAAAATGACTAAGTCTAAAAAAAATTTTTTTAAACTTTTTTTCAATTTTACCCCCGTGGCATATATATTCTACGGACACACACTTTTGGAACTCTCATGGGGTACCCTCAAACATATTAATACCTCATTTAGTGGATATTTTCACAAAAATGTGAAATTTTCAAAAATCCAGAAAATTGGCTGAAAACGACTAAATATCAAGGACTCATTGGGCAAAACGCTCTGGAACTGAAATCGGAACGCTCACTGACATTTGCCCTATCTGAAAGTCTGATAAACGCCGGAAAAATGACTAAGTCTAAAAAAAAATGTTTTCAACTTTTTTCAATTTTACCCCCGTGGCATATATATTGTACGCACACACACTTTTGGAACTCTCCTGGGGTACCCTCACACATATTAATACCTCATTTAGTGGATATTTTCACAAAAAAGTGAAATTTTCAAAAATCCAGAAAATTGGCTGAAAACGACTAAATATCAAGGACTCATTGGGCGAATCGCTCTGGAACTGAAATCGGAACGCTCACTGACATTTGCCCTATCTGAAAGTCTGATAAACGCCGGAAAAATGACTAAGTCTAAAAAAAAATGTTTTCAACTTTTTTCAAATTTACCCCCGTGGCATATATATTGTACGCACACACACTTTTGGAACTCTCCTGGGGTACCCTCACACATAATATTCCCTCATTTAGTGGATATTTTCACAAAAAAGTGAAATTTTCAAAAATCCAGAAAATTGGCTGAAAACGACTAAATATCAAGGACTCATTGGGCGAATCGCTCTGGAACTGAAATCGGAACGCTCACTGACATTTCCCCTATCTGAAAGTCTGATAAACGCCGGAAAAATGACTAAGTCCAAAAAAAAAATTTTTTCAACTTTTTTCAATTTTACCGCCGTGGGATATTTATTCTACCCACACACATTTGGAACTCTCCTGGGGTACCCTCACACATGTTATTCTCTCATTTAGTGGATATTTTCATAAAAAAATGAAATTTTCAAAAATCCAGAAAATTGGCTGAAAACGACTAAATATCAAGGACTCATTGGGCGAATCGCTCTGGAACTGAAATCGGAACGCTCACTGACATTTGCCCTATCTGAAAGTCTGATAAACGATGGAAAAATGACTAAGTCTAAAAAAAATTTTTTTTCAACTTTTTTCAATTTTACCCCCGTGGCATATATATTCTACGCACACACACTTTTGGAACTCTCCTGGGGTACTCTTACCCATATTAATACCTCATTTAGTGGATATTTTCACAAAAAAGTGAAATTTTCAAAAATCCAGAAAATTGGCTGAAAACGACGAAATATCAAGGACTCATTGGGCGAATCGCTCTGGAACTGAAATCGGAACGATCACTGACATTTCCCCTATCTGAAAGTCTGACAAACGCCGGAAAAATGACTAAGTCCGAAAAAAAAAAATTTTCAACTTTTTTCAATTTTACCCCCGTGGGATATATATTCTACGCACACACAATTTTGGAATTCTCCTGGGGTACCCTCACAAATATTAATCCCTCATTTAGTGGATACTTTCACAAAAAAGTGAAATTTTCAAAAAGCCAGAAAATTGGCTGAAAACGACTAAACATCAAGGACTCATTGGGCGAATCGCTCTGGAACTGAAATCGGAACGCTCACTGACATTTGACCTATCTGAAAGTCTGATAAACGCCGGAAAAATGACTAAGTCTAAAAAAAAAATGTTTCAACTTTTTTCAATTTTATCCCCGTGGGATATATATTATACCCACACACATTTGGAACTCTCCTGGGGTACCCTCACACATATTATTCCCTCATTTAGTGGATATTTTCACAAAAAAGTGAAATTTTCAAAAAGCCAGAAAATTGGCTGAAAACGACTAAACATCACGGACTCATTGGGCGAATCGCTCTGGAAATGAATTCGGAACGTCACTGACATTTCCCCTATCTGAAAGTCTGATAAACGCCGGAAAAATGACTAAGTCTAAAAAAAAAATTATTCAACTTTTTTCAATTTTACCCCCGTGGCATATATATTCTACGCACACACACTTTTGGAACTCTACTGGGGTACCCTCACACATATTATTCCCTCATTTAGTGGATATTTTCACAAAAAAGGATAATTTTCAAAAATCCAGAAAATTGGCTGAAAACACCTAAATATCAAGGACTCATTGGGCGAATCGCTCTGGAACTCAAATCGGAACGCTCACTGACATTTCCCCTATCAGAAAGTCTGATAAACGCCGGAAAAATGACTAAGTCCAAAAAAATGTTTTTTTCAATTTTACCCCCGTGGGATATATATTCTACCCACACACATTTGGAACTCTCCTGGGGTACCCTCACACATATTATACCCTCATTTAGTGGATATTTTCACAAAAAAGGGAAATTTTCAAAAATTCAGAAAATTGGCTGAAAATGACTAAATATCAAGGACTCACTGGGCGAAACGCTCTGGAACTGAAATCGGAACGCTCACTGACATTTCCCCTATCTGAAAGTCTGATAAACGCCGGAAAAATGACTAAGTCCAAAAAAAAATTTTTTCAACTTTTTTCAATTTTACCCCCGTGGGATATATATTCTATGCACACACACTTTTGGAACTCTCCTGGGGTACCCTCACACATATTATTCCCTCATTTAGTGGATATTTTCACAAAAAAGTGAACTTTTCTAAAATCCAGAAAATTGGCTGAAAACGACTAAATATCAAGGACTCATCAGGTGAATTGCACTGGAACAGAAATCGGAATGCTCACTGACATTTCCCCTATTAGAAAGCCTGATAAACGCCGGAAAAATGACTAAGTCCAAAAAATTTTTTTTTTCAATTTTACCCCCGTGGGATATATATTCTACCCACACACATTTGGAACTCTCCTGGGGTACCCTCACACATATTATACCCTCATTTAGTGGATATTTTCACAAAAAAGGGAAATTTTAAAAAATTAAGAAAATTGGCTGAAAATGACTAAATATCAAGGACTCATTGGGCGAAACGCTCTGGAACTGAAATCGGAACGCTCACTGACATTTCCCCTATCTGAAAGTCTGATAAACGCCGGAAAAATGACTAAGTCCAAAAAAAAATTTTTTCAACTTTTTTCAATTTTACCCCCGTGGGATATATATTCTACCCACACACATTTGGAACTCTCCTGGGGTACCCTCACAAATATTATTCCCTTATTTAGTGGATATTTTCATAAAAAAGTGAAATTTTCAAAAATCCTTAGAATTGGCTGAAAACACCTAAATATCAAGGACTCATTGGGCGAATCGCTCTGGAACTGAAATCGGAACACTCACTGACATTTCCCTTATCTGAAAGTCTGATAAACGCCGGAAAAATGACTAAGTCGAAAAAAAAAAGTTTTTCAACTTTTTCAATTTTACCCCCGTGGGATATATATTCTATGCACACACACTTTTGGAACTCTCCTGGGGTACCCTCACACATATTATTCCCTCATTTAGTTGATATTTTCACAAAAAAGTGAAATTTGCAAAAATCCAGAAAGTTGGCTGAAAACTACGAAATATCAAGGACTCATTGGGCGAAACGCTCTGGTACTGAAATCGGAACGCTCACTGACATTTCCCCTATCTGATAATCTGATAAACGCCGGAAAAATTACTAAGTCCAAAAAAAAATTTTTCAACTTTTTTCAATTTTACCCCCGTGGGATATATATTTTACCCACACACATTTGGAACTCTCCTAGGGTACCCTTACACATATTATTCCCTCATTTAGTGGATATTTTCACAAAAAAGGGAAATTTTCAAAAATTCAGAAAATTGGCTGAAAATGACTAAATATCAAGGACTCATTGGGCGAAACGCTCTGAAACTGAAATCGGAACGCTCACTGACATTTCCCCTATCTGAAAGTCTGATAAACGCCGGAAAAATGACTAAGTCCAAAAAAAAATTTTTTCAACTTTTTTCAATTTTACCCACGTGGGATATATATTCTACCCACACACATTTGGAACTCTCCTGGGGTACCCTCACACATATTATTCCCTCATTTAGTGGATATTTTCACAAAAAAGGGAAATTTTCAAAAATTCAGAAAATTGGCTGAAAACACCTAAATATCAAGGACTCATTGGGCGAATCGCTCTGGAACTGAAATCGGAACACTCACTGACATTTCCCCTATCTGAAAGTCTGATAAACGTCGGAAAAAAGACTAAGTCGAAAAAAAAAAGTTTTTCAACTTATTCAATTTTACCCCCGTGGGATATATATTCTATGCACACACACTTTTGGAACTCTCCTGGGGTACCCTCACACATATTATTGCCTCATTTAGTGGATATTTTCACAAAAAAGTGAAATTTTCAAAAATCCAGAAAATTGGCTGAAAACGACTAAATATCAAGGACTCATTGGGCGAATCGCTCTGGAACTGAAATCGAAACGCTCACTGACATTTCCCCTATTTGAAAGTCTGATAAACGCCGGAAAAAATGACAAAGTCCAAAAAAAAATTTTTTCAACTTTTTTCAATTTTACCCCCGTGGGATATATATTCTTCCCACACACATTTGGAACTCTCCTGGGGTACCCTCACACATATTATTCCCTCATTTAGTGGATATTTTCACAAAAAAGTGAAATTTTCAAAAATCCAGAAAATTGGCTGAAAACGACTAAATATCAAGGACTCATCAGGCGAATTGCACTGGAACAGAAATCGGAATGCTCACTGACATTTCCCCTATCAGAAAGTCTGATAAACGCCGGAAAAATGACGAAGTCCAAAAAAAAATTTTTTTCAACTTTTTTCTATTTTACCCCCGTGGGATATGTATTCTACCCACACACATTTGGAACTCTCCTGGGGTACCCTCACACATATTATTCCCTCATTTAGTGGATATTTTTATAAAAAAAAAGGAAATTTCCAAATATCCAGAAAATTGGCTGAAAACAACTAAATATCAAGGACTCATTAGGCGAAACACTCTGGAACTGAAATCGGAACACTCACTGACATTTCCCCTATCTGAAAGTCTGATAAATGCCGGAAAAATGACTAAGTCGAAAAAAAAAAGTTTTTCAACTTTTTCAATTTTACCCCCGTGGGATATATATTCTACCCACACACATTTGGAACTCTCCTGGGGTACCCTCACACATATTATTCCCTCATTTAGTGGATATTTTCACAAAAAAGTGAAATTTTCAAAAATCCTGAGAATTGGCTGAAAACACCTAAATATCAAGGACTCATTGGGCGAATCGCTCTGGAACTGAAATCGGAACACTCACTGACATTTCCCCTTTCTGAAAGTCTGATAAACGCCGGAAAAATGACTAAGTCAAAAAAAAAACGTTTTTCAACTTTTTCAATTTTACCCCCGTGGGATATATATTCTATGCACACACACTTTTGGAACTCTCCTGGGGTACCCTCACACATATTATTCCCTCATTTAGTGGATATTTTCACAAAAAAGTGAACTTTTCTAAAATCCAGAAAATTGGCTGAAAACGACTAAATATCAAGGACTCATCAGGTGAATTGCACTGGAACAGAAATCGGAATGCTCACTGACATTTCCCCTATTAGAAAGCCTGATAAACGCCGGAAAAATGACTAAGTCCAAAAAATTTTTTTTTTCAATTTTACCCCCGTGGGATATATATTCTACCCACACACATTTGGAGCTCTCCTGGGGTACCCTCACACATATTATACCCTCATTTAGTGGATATTTTCACAAAAAAGGGAAATTTTAAAAAATTCAGAAAATTGGCTGAAAATGACTAAATATCAAGGACTCATTGGGCGAAACGCTCTGGAACTGAAATCGGAACGCTCACTGACATTTCCCCTATCTGAAAGTCTGATAAACGCCGGAAAAATGACTAAGTCCAAAAAAAAATTTTTTCAACTTTTTTCAATTTTACCCCCGTGGGATATATATTCTACCCACACACATTTGGAACTCTCCTGGGGTACCCTCACAAATATTATTCCCTTATTTAGTGGATATTTTCATAAAAAAGTGAAATTTTCAAAAATCCTGAGAATTGGCTGAAAACACCTAAATATCAAGGACTCATTGGGCGAATCGCTCTGGAACTGAAATCGGAACACTCACTGACATTTCCCTTATCTGAAAGTCTGATAAACGCCGGAAAAATGACTAAGTCGAAAAAAAAAAGTTTTTCAACTTTTTCAATTTTACCCCCGTGGGATATATATTCTATGCACACACACTTTTGGAACTCTCCTGGGGTACCCTCACACATATTATTCCCTCATTTAGTTGATATTTTCACAAAAAAGTGAAATTTGCAAAAATCCAGAAAGTTGGCTGAAAACTACGAAATATCAAGGACTCATTGGGCGAAACGCTCTGGTACTGAAATCGGAACGCTCACTGACATTTCCCCTATCTGATAATCTGATAAACGCCGGAAAAATTACTAAGTCCAAAAAAAAAATTTTCAACTTTTTTCAATTTTACCCCCGTGGGATATATATTTTACCCACACACATTTGGAACTCTCCTAGGGTACCCTTACACATATTATTCCCTCATTTAGTGGATATTTTCACAAAAAAGGGAAATTTTCAAAAATTCAGAAAATTGGCTGAAAATGACTAAATATCAAGGACTCATTGGGCGAAACGCTCTGAAACTGAAATCGGAACGCTCACTGACATTTCCCCTATCTGAAAGTCTGATAAACGCCGGAAAAATGACTAAGTCCAAAAAAAAATTTTTTCAACTTTTTTCAATTTTACCCACGTGGGATATATATTCTACCCACACACATTTGGAACTCTCCTGGGGTACCCTCACACATATTATTCCCTCATTTAGTGGATATTTTCACAAAAAAGGGAAATTTTCAAAAATTCAGAAAATTGGCTGAAAACAACTAAATATCAAGGACTCATTGGGCGAATCGCTCTGGAACTGAAATCGGAACACTCACTGACATTTCCCCTATCTGAAAGTCTGATAAACGTCGGAAAAATGACTAAGTCGAAAAAAAAAAGTTTTTCAACTTATTCAATTTTACCCCCGTGGGATATATATTCTATGCACGCACACTTTTGGAACTCTCCTGGGGTACCCTCACACATATTATTGCCTCATTTAGTGGATATTTTCACAAAAAAGTGAAATTTTCAAAAATCCAGAAAATTGGCTGAAAACGACTAAATATCAAGGACTCATTGGGCGAATCGCTCTGGAACTGAAATCGAAACGCTCACTGACATTTCCCCTATTTGAAAGTCTGATAAACGCCGGAAAAAATGACAAAGTCCAAAAAAAAATTTTTTCAACTTTTTTCAATTTTACCCCCGTGGGATATATATTCTTCCCACACACATTTGGAACTCTCCTGGGGTACCCTCACACATATTATTCCCTCATTTAGTGGATATTTTCACAAAAAAGTGAAATTTTCAAAAATCCAGAAAATTGGCTGAAAACGACTAAATATCAAGGACTCATCAGGCGAATTGCACTGGAACAGAAATCGGAATGCTCACTGACATTTCCCCTATCAGAAAGTCTGATAAACGCCGGAAAAATGACTAAGTCAAAAAAATGTTTTTTTCAATTTTACCCCCGTGGGATATATATTCTACCCACACACATTTGGAACTCTCCTGGGGTACCCTCACACATATTATACCCTCATTTAGTGGATATTTTCCCAAAAAAGTGAAATTTTCAAAAATTCAGAAAATTGGCTGAAAATGACTAAATATCAAGGACTCATTGGGCGAAACGCTCTGGAACTGAAATCGGAACGCTCACTGACATTTCCCCTATCTGAAAGTCTGATAAACGCCGGAAAAATGACGAAGTCCAAAAAAAAATTTTTTTCAACTTTTTTCTATTTTACCCCCGTGGGATATGTATTCTACCCACACACATTTGGAACTCTCCTGGGGTACCCTCACACATATTATTCCCTCATTTAGTGGATATTTTTATAAAAAAAAAGGAAATTTCCAAATATCCAGAAAATTGGCTGAAAACAACTAAATATCAAGGACTCATTAGGCGAAACACTCTGGAACTGAAATCGGAACACTCACTGACATTTCCCCTATCTGAAAGTCTGATAAACGCCGGAAAAATGACTAAGTCGAAAAAAAAAAGTTTTTCAACTTTTTCAATTTTACCCCCGTGGGATATATATTCTATGCACACACACTTTTGGAACTCTCCTGGGGTACCCTCACACATATTATTCCCTCATTTAGTGGATATTTTCACAAAAAAGTGAAATTTTCAAAAATCCAGAAAATTGGCTGAAAACGACTAAATATCAAGGACTCATTGGGCGAATCACTCTGGAACTGAAATCGGAACGCTCACTGACATTTCCCGTATCTGAAAGTCTAATAAATGCCGGAAAAATGACTAAGTCCAAAAGAAAAATTTTTTCAACTTTTTTCAATTTTACCCCCGTGGGATATATATTCTACCCACACACATTTGGAACTCTCCTGGGGTACCCTCACACATATTATTCCCTCATTTAGTGGATACTTTCACAAAAAAGTGAAATTTTCAAAAATCCAGAAAATTGGCTGAAAACGACTAAATATCAATTACTCATCAGGCGAATTGCACTGGAACAGAAATCGGAATGCTCACTGACATTTGCCCTATCAGAAAGTCTGATAAACGTCGGAAAAATGACTAAGTCCAAAAAAAGTTTTTTTCAATTTTACCCCCGTGGGATATATATTCTACCCACACACATTTGGAACTCTCCTGGGGTACCCTCACACATATTATACCCTCATTTAGTGGATATTTTCCCAAAAAAGTGAAATTTTCAAAAATCAAGAAAATTGGCTGAAAATGACTAAATAACAAGGACTCATTGGGGGAATCGCTCTGGAACTGAAATCGGAACGCTCACTGACATTTCCCCTATCTGAAAGTCTGATAAACGCCGGAAAAAATGACTAAGTCCAAAAAAAAATTTTTTCAACTTTTTTCAATTTTACCCCCGTGGGATATATATTCTACCAACACACATTTGGAACTCTCCTGGGGTACCCTCACACATATTATACCCTCATTTAGTGGATATTTTTCCAAAAAAGTGAAATTTTCAAAAATCCAGAAAATTGGCTGAAAACGACTAAATATCAAGGACTCATCAGGCGAATTGCACTGGAACAGAAATCGGAATGCTCACTGACATTTCCCCTATCAGAAAGTCTGATAAACGCCGGAAAAATGACTAAGTCCAAAAAAATATTTTTTTCAATTTTACCCCCGTGGGATATATATTCTACCCACACACATTTGGAACTCTCCTGGGGTACCCTCACACATATTATACCCTCATGTAGTGGATATTTTTATAAAAAAAGGGAAATTTCCAAAAATCCAGAAAATTGGCTGAAAACAACTAAATATCAAGGACTCATTGGGCGAAACGCTCTGGAACTGAAATCGGAACACTCACTGACATTTCCCCTATCTGAAAGTCTGATAAATGCCGGAAAAATGACTAAGTCCAAAAGAAAAATTTTTTCAACTTTTTTCAATTTTACCCCCGTGGGATACAGTGCCTACAAGTCATATTCAACTCCCTGCAGATTTAGCTGGTTTGATAAGATGCAAATAAGTTAGAGCCTTCAAACTGCAAACGAGAGTAGGTTTTATGAACAGAAGCATAAATCTTACAAACCAAAAAGTTATGTTGCTCAGTTGAATTTTATTAAATTTTAAACATAAAAGTGTGGGTCAATTATTATACAACCCTTATGTTTAATATTTTGTGGAATAACCCTTGTTTGCAATTACAGCTAATAATCGTCTTTTATAAGACCTGATCAGGCCGGCACAGGTCTGTGGAGTTATCTTGGCCCACTCCTCCATGCAGATCTACTCAAAGTTATCTAGGTTCTTTGGGTGTCTCATGTGGACTTTATTCTTGAGCTCCTTCCACAAGTTTTCAATTGGGTTAAGGTCAGGGGACTGACTAGGCCACTCCAACACCTTGACTTTTTCCCTCTTGAACCAGGCCTTGGTTTTCTTGGCTGTGTGCTTTGGGTCGTTGTCTTGTTGGAAGATGAAATTACGACCCATCTTAAGATCCTTGATGGAGGAGCGGAGGTTCTTGGCCAAAATCTCCAGATAGGCCGTGCTATCCTTCTTCCCATGGATGCGGACCAGATGGCCAGGCCCCTTGGCAGAGAAACAGCCCCACAGCATGATGCTGCCACCACCATGCTTGACTGTAGGGATGGTATTCTTGGGGTCGTATGCAGTGCCATCCAGTCTCCAAACGTCACGTGTGTGGTTGGCACCAAAGATCTCGATCTTGGTCTCATCAGACCATAGAACCTTGAACCAGTCTGTCTCAGAGTCCTCCAAGTGATCATGAGCAAACTGTAGACGAGCCTTGACATGACGCTTTGAAAGTAAAGGTACCTTACGGGCTCGTCTGGAACGGAGACCATTGCGGTGGAGTACGTTACTTATGGTATTGACTGAAACCAATGTCCCCACTGCCATGAGATCTTCCCGGAGCTCCTTCCTTGTTGTCCTTGGGTTAGCGTTGACTCTTCGGACAAGCCTTGCCTCGGCACGGGAGGACACTTTCAAAGGCTGTCCTGGCCGTGGAAGGCTAACAGTAGTTCCATAAGCCTTCCACTTACGGATGATGCTCCCAACAGTGGAGACAGGTTGGCCCAACTCCTTGGAAAGGGTTTTGTACCCCTTGCCAGCCTTGTGACCCTCCACGATCTTGTCTCTGATGGCCTTGGAATGCTACTTTGTCTTTCCCATGTTGACCATGTCTGAGTGCTGTTCACAAGTTTGGGGAGGGTCTTAAATAGTCAGAAAAGGCTGGCAAAAGAGATCTTTAATCCACACATGTGAAGCTCATTATTCTTGGTGCCTGAACTACTTCTTAATACTTTTGGGGGACCAAACAGAATTCTTGTGGTTTGAGGGGTTGAATAATAAATGACACTCTGAATTAACTTTTAACGTTTTTAAAAAAAAATAAAAAAAAAAACAAAAACAAAATTTGCTGCAGTGCATTTCCCACTTCCAGGCTGATCTACAGTACAAATGTCACAATGCCAAGTTAATTCTGCATGTGTCAACCAGCTAAATCTGCAGGGGGTTGAATACTACTTGTAGGCACTGTATATATTCTACCCACACACATTTGGAACTCTCCTGGGGTACCCTCACACATATTATTCCCTCATTTAGTGGATATTTTCCCAAAAAAGTGAAATTTTCAAAAATCCAGAAAATTGGCTGAAAATGACTAAATACCAAGGTCTCATTGGGTGAATCGCTCTGGAACTGAAATCGGAACGCTCACTGACATTTCCCCTATCTGAAAGTCTGATAAACGGCGGAAAAATGACTAAGTCCAAAAAAATGTTTTTTTAAATTTTACCCCCGTGGGATATATATTCTACCCACACACATTTGGAACTCTCCTAGGGTACCCTCACACATATTAATCCCTCATTTAGTGGATATTTTCACAAAAAAGTGAAATTTTCAAAAATCCCGAAAATTGTCTGAAAACGACTAAATATCAATGACTCATCAGGCGAATTGCACTGGAACAGAAATCGGAATGCTCACTGACATTTCCCCTATCAGAAAGTCTGATAAACGCCGGAAAAATGACTAAGTCCAAAAAAATGTTTTTTTCAATTTTACCTCCCTGGGATATTATATTCTACCCACACACATTTGGAACTCTCCTGGGGTACCCTCACACATATTATTCCCTCATTTAGTGGATATTTTCACAAAAAAGGGAAATTTTCAAAAATCCAGAAAATTGGCTGAAAACACCTAAATATCAAGGACTCATTGGGCGAATCGCTCTGGAACTGAAATCGGAATGCTCACTGACATTTCCCCTATCTGAAAGTCTGATAAACGCCGGAAAAATGACTAAGTCCAAAAGAAAAATTTTTTAAACTTTTTTCAATTTTACCCCCCTAGGATATATATTCTACCCACACACATTTGGAACTCTCCTGGGGTACCCTCACACATATTATTCCCTCATTTAGTGGATATTTTCACAAAAAAGTAAAATTTTCAAAAATCCAGAAAATTGACTGAAAATGACTAAATACCAAGGACTCATTGGGCGAATCGCTCTGGAACTGAAATCGGAACGCTCACTGACAGTTCCCCTATCTGAAAGTCTGATAAACGCCGGAAAAATGACTAAGTCCAAAAAAATATTTTTTTCAATTTTACCCCCGTGGGATATATATTCTACCCACACACATTTGGAACTCTCCTGGGGTACATTCACACATATTATTCCCTCATTTAGTGGATATTTTCCTAAAAAAAGTGAAATTTGCAAAAATCCAGAAAATTGGCTGAAAACGACTTAATATCAAGGGCTCATTGGGCGAATCGCTCTGGTACTGAAATCCGAACGCTCACTGACATTTCCCCTATCTGAAAGTCTGATAAACGCCGGAAAAATGACTAAGTCCAAAAGAAAAATTTTTTCAACTTTTTTCAATTTTACTCCCCTAGGATATATATTCTACCCACACACATTTGGAACTCTCCTGGGGTACCCTCACACATATTATTCCCTCATTTAGTGGATATTTTCACAAAAAAGTGAAATTTGCAAAAATCCAGAAAATTGGCTGAAAACGACTAAATATCAAGGACTCATTGGGGGAAACGCTCTGGAACTGAAATCGGAACACTCACTGACATTTCCACTATCTGAAAGTCTGATAAACGCCGGAAAAATGACTAAGTCCAAAAAAAAAAATGTTTTCAACTTTTTTCAATTTTACCCCCGTGGGATATATATTCTACCCACGCACATTTGGAACTCTCCTGAGGTACCCTCACTCATATTATTCCCTCATTTAGTGGATATTTTCACAAAAAAGTGAAATTTGCAAAAATCCAGAAAATTAGCTGAAAACTACTAAATATCAAGGACTCATTGGGCGAAACGCTCTGGAATTGAAATCGGAACACTCACTGACATTTCCCCTATCTGAAAGTCTGATAAACACCGGAAAAATGACTAAGTCCCAAAAAAATTTTTTTCAACTTTTTTAAATGTTACCCCCGTGAGATACATATTATACTCACACACATTTGGAACTCTCCTGGGGTAAACTCACACATATTATTCCCTCATTTAGTGGATATTTTGACAAAAAAGTGAAATTTTCAAAAATCCAGTAAATTGGCTGAAAACGCCTAAATATCAAGGACTCATTGGGCGAATCGCTCTGGAACTGAAATCAGAACGTTCACTGACATTTCCCCTATCTGAAAGTCTGATAAACGCCGGAAAAATGACTAAATCCCCCCAAAAAATTTTTCAACTTTTTTCAATTTTACCCCTGTGGGATATATATTCTTCCCACACACATTTGGAATTCTCCTGGGGTACCATCACACATATTATTCCCTCATTTAGTGGATATTTTCACAAAAAAGTGAAATTTTCAAAAATCCAGAAAATTGGCTGAAAATGACTAAATATCAAGGACTCATTGGGCGAATCGCTCTGGAGCTGACATCGGAACGCTCACTGACATTTCCCCTATCTGAAAGTCTGATAAACGCCGGAAAAATGACTAAGTCCAAAAAAAATGTTTTTAACTTTTTTCAATTTTACCCCCGTGGGATATATATTCTTCCCACACACATTTGGAACTCTCCTGGGGTACCGTCACACATATTATTCCCTCATTTAGTGGATATTTTCACAAAAAAAGTGAAATTTTCAAAAATCCAGAAAATTCGCTGAAAATGCCTAAATATCAAGGACTCATTGGGCGAATCACTCTGGAACTGAAATCGGAACGCTCACTGACATTTCCCCTATCTGAAAGTCTGATAAACGCCGGAAAAATGACGAAGTCCAAAAACAAAATTTTTTCAACTTTTTTCAATTTTACCCCCCTATGATATATATTCTACCCACACACATTTGGAACTCTCCTGGGGTACCCTCACACATATTATTCCCTCATTAAGTGGATATTTTCACAAAAAAGTGAAATTTTCAAAAATCCAGAAAATTGGCTTAAATCGACTAAATATCAAGGACTCATTGGGCGAATCGCTATGGAACTGAAATCAGAACGCTCACTGACATTTCCCCTATCTGAAAGTCTGATAAACGCCGGAAAAATGACTAAG
Organism: Phyllobates terribilis; assembly: GCF_046119375.1. Taxonomy (NCBI): domain Eukaryota; kingdom Metazoa; phylum Chordata; class Amphibia; order Anura; family Dendrobatidae; genus Phyllobates; species Phyllobates terribilis. Next base: position 11,170,341 of record NW_027362782.1, read on the forward strand.
TCCCCAAAAAATTTTTTTTCAAGTTTTTTCAATTTTACCCCCGTGTGATATATATTCTATGCACACACACTTTTGGAACTCTACTGGGTTACCCTCACACATATTAATCCCTCATTTAGTGGATATTTTCACAAAAAAGTGAAATTTTCAAAAATTCAGAAAATTGGCTGAAAACGACTAAATATCTAGGACTCATTGGGCGAATCGCTCTGGAACTGACATCGGAACACTCACTGACATTTCCCCTATCTGAAAGTCTGATAAACGCCGGAAAAATGACTAAGTCCAAAAAAAATGTTTTCAACTTTTTTCAATTTTACCCCCGTGGGATATATATACTTCCCACACACATTTGGAACTCTCCTGGGGTACCCTCACACATATTATTCCCTCATTTAGTGGATATTTTCACAAAAAAGGGAAATTTTAAAAAATTCAGAAAATTGGCTGAAAACGACTAAATGTCAAGGACTCATCAGGCGAATTGCTCTGGAACTGAAATCGGAATGCTCACTGACATTTCCCCTATCTGAAAGTCTGATAAACGGCAGAAAAATGACTAAGTCCAAAAAACATTTTTTTTCAACTTTTTTCCATTTTACCCCCTTGTGATATATATTCTATGCACACACACTTTTGGAACTCTCCTGGGGTACCCTCACACATATTAATCCCTCATTTAGTGGATATTTTCACAAAAAAGTGAAATTTTAAAAAATTCAGAAAATTCGCTGAAAACGACTAAATACCAAGGACTCATCAGCCGAATTGCTCTGGAACAGAAATCGGAATGCTCATTGACATTTCCCCTATCCGAAAGTCTGATAAACGCCGGAAAAACGACTAAGTCCAAAAAAAAAAGTTTTCAACTTTTTTCAATTTTACCCCCGTGGGATATATATTTTACCCACACACATTTGAAACTCTCCTGGGGTACCCTCAAACATATTATTCCCTCATTTAGTGGATATTTTCACAAAAAAGTGAAATTTTCAAAAATCCAAAAAATGGCTGAAAACGACTAAATATCAAGGACTCATTGGTCGAATCGCTCTGGAACTGAAAACGGAATGCTCACTGACATTTCCCCTATCTGAAAGTCAGATAAACGTCGGAAAAATGACTAAATCCCCCAAAAAAAATTTTTCAACTTTTTTCAATTTTACCCCCGTGGGATATATATTCTTCCCACACACATTTGGAACTCTCCTGGGGTACCGTCACACATATTATTCCCTCATTTAGTGGATATTTTCACAAAAAAAAGTGAAATTTTCAAAAATCCAGAAATTTTCCTGAAAATGCCTAAATTTCAAGGACTCATTGGGCGAATCGCTCAGGAACTGAAATCGGAACGCTCACTGACATTTCCCCTATCTGAAAGTCTGATAAACGCCGGAAAAACGACTAAGTCCAAAAAAAATTTTTTTCAACTTTTTTCAATTTTACCCCCGTGGGATATATTCTACCCACACACATTTGGAACTCTCCTGGGGTACCCTCACACATATTATTCCCTCATTTAGTGGATATTTTCAAAAAAAAAGTGAAATTTTCAAAAATCAAGAAAATTGGCTGAAAATACCTAAATATCAAGGACTCATTGGGCGCATCGCTCTGGAACTGAAATCGGAACGCTCACTGACATTTCCCCTATCTGAAAGTCTGATAAACGCCGGAAAAATGACTAAGTCCAAAACAAAATTTTTTAAACTTTTTTCAATTTTACCCCCGTGGGATATATATTCTACCCACACACAGTTGGAACTCTCCTGGGGTACCCTCACACATATTATTCCCTCATTTAGTGGATATTTTCACAAAAAAGTGAAATTTTCAAAAATCCAGAAAATTGGCTGAAATCGACTAAATATCAAGGACTCATCAGGCGAATTGATCTGGAACTGAAATCAGAACGCTCACTGACATTTCCCCTATCTGAAAGTCTGATAAACGCCGGAAAAATGACTAAGTAAAAAAAATATTTTTTTTCAACTTTTTCAATTTTACCCCCGTGTGATATATATTCTATGCACACACACTTTTGGAACTCTCCTGGGGTACCCTCACACATATTAATCCCTCATTTAGTGGATATTTTCACAAAAAAGTGAAATTTTAAAAAATTCTGAAAATTCGCTGAAAACGACTAAATACCAAGGACTCATCAGGCGAATTGCTCTGGAACTGAAATCGGAACGCTCACTGACATTTCCCCTATCTGAAAGTCTGATAAACGCCGGAAAAATGACTAAGTCCAAAAAAAAATTTTCTAAAACTTTTTTCAATTTTACCCCCGTGGGATATATATTCTAGCCACACACAATTGGAACTCTCCTGGGGTACCCTCACACATATTATTCCCTCATTTAGTGGATATTTTCACAAAAAAAGTGAAATTTTCAAAAATCAAGAAAATTGGCTGAAAATCCCTAAATATCAAGGACTCATTGGGCGAATCGCTCTGGAACTGAAATCGGAATGCTCAATGACATTTCCCCTATCTGAAAGTCTGATAAACGCCGGAAAAATGACTAAGTCCAAAAAAAAATTTTTTTCAACTTTTTTCAATTTTACCCCCGTGGGATATATATTCTACCCACACACATTTGGAACTCTCCTGGGGTTCCCTCACACATATTATTCCCTCATTTAGTGGATATTTTCACAAAAAAAGTGAAATTTTCAAAAATCAATAAAATTGGCTGAAAATCCCTAAATATCAAGGACTCATTGGGCGAATCGCTCTGGAACTGAAATCGGAACGCTCACTGATATTTCCCCTATCTGAAAGTCTGATAAACGCCGGAAAAATGACTAAGTCCAAAAAAAAATTTTTTTCAACTTTTTTCAATTTTACCCCCGTGGGATATATATTCTACCAGCCCCCCTCTCCCAATACTGGTGCCTGTCCGCTGGTGGGTCGAGCGAGCCCCCCTGTGGTGGAGGCAGCTCTAAGCTTTTTAATTTAAATTGTCTCTCTTATTTGAATGAATACACTTTAAATCCATTTACAAGGATCTATTGGAGGGCAAGTCTCATGCCAGCAGCCGCGTAATTCCAGCTTCAGTAGCGTCCACTAAAGCTGCTGCAGTTAAAAAGCTTTTATAAGGATCGAGCTCGGCTGTCCACCGCAAGGCATCCTACTGCCAGTCCCAGCCCCTATGCCTTGGGGTGCCTCCTGATGCTCTTCACTGAGTATCCCGTGGTCCCGAAGCATTTCCTTTGAAAAAATTAAGTGTCCAAACTACAGGTGGTGTAGCTTGCTTAACAGCCGGGATAATCCGCTGACTAGCAGACACTGCTACTAGGCACAAAGTATTTCCTGGGCTAGATGCAGTTAAAAATTTGTAATTAGATACTCTCGTTGGATGCTGAGAAAGCATTCCATAGAGTCTCCTGGCACGCCATATATGATTCTCTTAAAAAGCTTGGGGTAGGGGTCTAGGGGACCCTTTTATAGCCAAAATCACGGCCCTGTATCGCAATACGTCACCTAGGCTGAAGATAAATGGAACTGTAGCACCCTGAGGGCTCGGTTGCTACAGAGGTATTGCACCTCACCCAGAGGTGTGATATCTCACTCTCAGGTAAGGATGTAGTGTGGATCAGGACCCGACACCTGCATGCATTACACCACATTGCCATGGGGCAGGGCGACCAATATGCCCCTGAGATGGGCACGACAGTCCCTGTCCCTGGCTGGAGTGGGGGGAGGGAACACTGAGGAAGGGGAACCCTGTAGTGCAGGAGCAGGGAGGAAGCAGTTCCTGGGTGCATTGAGAAGGGAGTATAAAAGGTGGGCACCATCTTAGTTCAGTGCAGAGAAGTCTGAGCAGAAGTGGCAGGGAGCAGGGGCTCTGCATGAGCTCTGCTCCGGAGGCGGGCCTAGTAACAGAGGCCCAGGCCTGGAAGAGGGAGAAGGAAGGAAGAGGAGCGGAGAAGGCTCCAGGAACGAGGAACGAAGGGATCCCAGGGGTGCGGACGGGCGAGTCGCCACCGCACGCCCGAATCCACCTGCGTGGAGGGGTCAGGCCAAAGGGGGAGACCGGTCCCCGAAACTAGTGGAGGCAGGAAACGACCCTCAGCTAGAAACAGGAGGCTGTGACATTTTATGTGGCACAGCCCCTCGCTACACCCGCTAGGAAGGCACCACATAGGGTCAGGGAAACTGGCGCCAAGTTTACAAAGAGGAGGCCCGAGGCAGCCGGACAGAAGGGTTGGTAAGAAAGGCCAGACAAAGGACACACAAAGGGGGTCCTGTGAAGCGCTCCAAAGTTATCTGGGAGTTGTCTGAGCCCCTCACCTGGTGAGCACAGTACGACGTGGGCAGCCTTTACCTGCAGACGTGGTCTGGATAATAAGAACTGTGAGTAAAGGCCCTGGACTGCATCACTGACTCCGTGTCGTTACTGCTGCTGCCCTGCACCATCACCCCCATCCTCCGCATACACTGCCCTGAGGCTATACTCCTCCCGTGGGGAGTTATGCTACGCTCTGCTGCACCCACAACACCAGCCTCAGCGGTCTGTCCTGGAGCGGCGGTTCACTCTGACCGCAATCCACGGGTGGCATAGTCGGACATTTAAACATCAAAACCACATAAATAGTTCCGCCACTGGTTTGACCGCCCTGAGTCACGGAACCGGGTCGCCGCCACGGAGACTACAACCACCAGCATCCACCAAAAAGGGTCCGGCTCCGGGTGTCCCAAGGCCCATGTTAGAACCTTGCTGTTAGGTTTTTTTTCCTTTGCTGGTCACATGACCTTGTTGGCCTATTTAATCCTGCTCCGCCCTTCTGGCTTTGCTGGACTTCATTGTATATCTACTTTCTAGCTAGCCTGTGCTCTGTATCTAACTCTGTTAGTTTGCTTGGTCTACGGACCTCTATGTTCTATCTATTTTGTTTGTTCGTCTGTCTGCTACTATTTCTGTTAGGAGGTGTCCCATATTCCTCCCAGTCCTTAGTACTTGTAGGGATTCCCTCCCCACATCTATAGGTCTCCGTACAGACTAGATTAGGACTTTAGCAGGTCTGATCGCAGGATCAGGTTCCCTGTTACATCGTAGGGATTCAGCTGAGTCCTATAGTAGGGACAGATCTCCTCTCTTTCCTTAGCTTTGGTAGCAGAACATAACAGTAAGTCCAGCCTGCAAATTCTCTAAGGAAAGATTTTTTTTTGTTCCATCATGGTGTCGGTTCAGGATTTGGCTAAACACCTGCAGGGACTCTCTCTGGAAGTGGCCGAGCTCCGTCAGCACGTGAGTAACTGTCCTGGAGCATATTTCTTGGAGCCTAAGGTATGTTTGCCGGATTTATTTTTTGGTGAACATCGAGAATTTTTTTCATTTAAAAATGCTTGCTTATTGTATTTTCGTTTGAGACCCAAGTCCTCTGGGGATGAATCCCAGCGCGTAGGGTTCATAATGTCACTTTTGCGCAAAGAGCCTCAGGAGTGGGCCTTTTCTTTGCAACCTAGTGATACATGCTTCAGATCAGTGGATAGTTTTTTTTCTGCTTTAGGACTATTATATGATGATCCTGACCGTGTGGCATCAGCTGAGACTGAGTTGAGACGTTTAAAACAAGGATCAGGTAATGTGGAAAAATATTGTACTCATTTTCGTCGTTGGTCCACTCAAACAGGGTGGAACAATTCTGCTCTGAAAAGTCTATTTCTTGCTGGGCTCAGTGAAAGGGTTAAAGACCTGCTAATTGCTTATCCTACACCTGAGGATTTGCAACAGGCTATGCAATTAGCTATACGGGTGGATAGAAGACTGCGTGCTAGGGTTAATGAGAGCAAATCCTCTGCTATGTCAGTTTCTGGTTATGATAATGTGTGTACTAACAGTGGTGAACCGATTGAGATTGGATCGGTGGCACCTCGCTCTCAAGAAAAAGACCGTCGTTTTTCGGAAGGCTTGTGTTTCTATTGCGGAAAATCTGGTCATTTGATTAAAGGCTGTGAGCTTCGTATGAAGAAAGAAAAAAAAATGGTCAGTCACGCCCGTATTGCCTGTTTAAATTCCAAGGGTATATTTTTAGCTGCTTCCACGATTGCTCAGGAAAAATTAATGGAATTTCGGGTGTTTGTTGATTGCGGGTCTACACTGAATGTAATTGATGGGGGATTCGTGGAAAAACTCAATTTAAAACCTGAACCTTTATCATCCCCCATTGCTGTGGTTTCTGTGGATGGCTCCCCTTTGAAGAATATTACTCTCAAGGTCAGTGAATTTCCTCTCACTATTAATGGTGTTCACCATGAGAAATTGGATTTGGTAGTGTTGAATAACTTGCCTTCTCCAGTAATATTGGGTTTGCCCTGGTTAAAATTTCACAATCATGTACTGGATTGGTCTACCAGTGAAATTAAATCCTGGAGCCATAAATGTTATGACAAGTGTTGTAACGGGCGTATTGCAGCTTTGGATAGGGGAGAATTGCCTGTTCCTATTCAGGATTTTTGGAGAGTTTTTTCTGAGAAAGAATCGCAGGTTTTGCCTCCCCATAGAGACTATGATTGTTCTATTGAATTTGTCCCTGGAGCGACTCTTCCTAAAAGTCGTTTATTTAACCTTACTATTCCTGAGAGGAAGGCTTTGGAGGAATACATACAGACAAGTTGGGCCGCCGGTCACATTAGGCCCTCTAAGTCTCCTGTGGCGGTTGGATTTTTTTTTGTAAAAAAAAAGGACGGCGGTTTACGTCCTTGTCTGGATTTTCGTGAGATTAACAAAATTACGGTACGCAATCCTTACCCACTGCCATTGATTCCTGATCTGTTTAACCAGTTATTGGGGGCCAAGTGGTTCTCTAAAATTGACCTTAAGGGGGCATACAATCTGTTGCGCATGAAGGAGGGTGATGAATGGAAGACTGCTTTTAACACTCCTGTGGGTCATTTTGAGAATCTGGTTATGCCTTTTGGTCTTACTAATGCTCCTGCATTTTTTCAGAATCTGATTAATGACATCCTTAGACCTTTGATCGGTAAAAATGTGGTTGTGTATTTGGATGACATTTTGATTTATTCGCCAGATCTGGAGTCTCATTGGCGGAGCGTGCGTGAGGTATTACAGTTATTAATGGACAATTCGCTTTTTGCTAAGCTGGAGAAATGTGAGTTCGCTGTACAGAGAATTAGTTTTTTGGGCTACATTATCTCCAGCAAAGGTTTTGAGATGGATCCGGTTAAGGTTCAGGCTGTGCAGGAATGGCCTAGGCCTATTGGTTTGAAATCGATACAGAGGTTTTTGGGTTTCGCCAATTACTATAGAAAATTCATAAAAAATTTTTCTAGTATTGTCAAACCTCTGACTGATCTCACCAGGAAAGGTGCTGATGCGGTTCAGTGGTCTTCTGAGGCCATTGAAGCTTTTGTGTATCTCAAGGAGAGGTTCACCTCTGCTCCCATCCTTATGCAGCCTGATGTTACTAGGCCGTTTTTGGTTGAGGTTGATGCTTCCTCTGTGGGGGTTGGCGCAGTATTGTCTCAGGATAACGGGGATGGATTACATCCCTGTGCCTTTTTTTCAAAAAAATTTTCGGAGACTGAATTGAATAACGATATTGGTAATCGGGAATTATTATTGGCTATTAAACTCGCATTTGAACACTGGCGCCACTTCTTGGAAGGTGCGGAATTTCCCGTTCAGGTTCTTACGGATCATAAAAATCTGATATATCTTGACGCTGCCAAGCGCCTGAATGCCCGTCAGGCTAGGTGGGCACTGTTTTTCTCGCGGTTTAATTTCTCCGTTACTTACATCCCTGGTACTAAGAATGTTAAGGCGGATGCCTTGTCTCGCAGTTTTTCTCCCATAGTCGGTGCTGAGAAAGAGGAAAACATTTTACAAGAAGGTGTTGTGATAGCTGCTTTAGACTCCGTTTTGGAAGATGAGATTCTTAAAGCTCAGGAGAATGCCCCATCTAACACTCCTCATGGGAGGTTGTTTGTGCCTGGGACCTTTAGGAGAGATTTGTTTGTTGAGTGTCACGAATCTCGGTTGGCAGGTCATCCCGGAATCTCTGAGACCAAGAGACTGGTGGGTCGCAGTTTTTGGTGGCCTGGATGGCAGAAGGAAGTCATTAAGTGGGTGCGCCAATGTACTATATGTGCTAGATCTAAGTCCTCACATACTCCTGCTGCGGGGTTGCTTTGTCCTTTGGAGGTCCCCAGTGCTCCTTGGACACATTTGGCTATGGACTTTATAACTGACCTTCCCCCCTCTGAGGGTTTTACTGTCATCTGGGTGGTCGTGGACCGTTTTAGCAAGATGTGTCACTTGGTTCCCTTCGTCAAACTGCCCTGCGCTAAAACTCTCGCTAAGGCCTTTGTCAAGGAAATTGTCAGACTTCATGGCGTTCCTACTGACATTGTTTCTGATAGGGGTCCTCAGTTCGTGGCTCGTTTTTGGCGTGCCTTTTGTGACAGGTTGGGAATTCATTTGTCGTTTTCGTCCGGATATCATCCTGAATCTAATGGCCAGACAGAAAGGAAAAACCAGGATGTTGAGCAGTTCTTGCGTTGTTTTGTGGCAGACAATCAAGAGGGGTGGTCTGAGTTTCTGCCACTTGCCGAATTTGCTCTGAACAATCATACATCTTCTTCTGCTGGTTGTTCGCCTTTTTTTTGTTGTTCTGGGAGACATCCGTCGTTTGGGTCGTTCTCCAAGTTGGGATCTGCCGTGCCTGAGGAGGAGAATTTTTCCGGTGATTTGGAAAGAGTTTGGACGGATGTGCGTGGTAATCTTCAGGAGGCCAACAGAAAATCTAAAGACTACTTTGATAGGAAACGACAGGAGGTTTTGTTCGCTGTTGGTGACATGGTTTGGTTGTCCTCTAGGAATCTGCGGTTGAGGATTCCTTCTAAGAAATTGGGTCCCAAGTTTGTAGGGCCCTTTAAGGTGCTTCAGGTTGTCAACCAATCTGCTGTTAGTTTGGAGGTTCCTACCTCCTGGAGAATTAATCCGGTCTTTCATATCTCTCTGTTAAAAAAAGCTGTTGTGTCGGATGGTGACGCCTCTGCCTCTGTTCCTCCGGTGGTGGAGGACGGGGAATATGAAATTTCTCGCATCCTTGACTCTAGACGGTATAGAGGTAGTTTGCAGTATCTTGTGGCCTGGAAAGGTTTCGGACCCGAGGATAACTCTTGGGTGAGGTCAGATGATGTTTCCGCGTCCAAACTTATCAGAGCGTTTCACAGGAGATTTCCTGATAAGCCTGGTCCTAGGGGATCCGGAGGATCCTCTTAGAAGGGGGGGTACTGTTAGAACCTTGCTGTTAGTTTTTTTTTCCTTTGCTGGTCACATGACCTTGTTGGCCTATTTAATCCTGCTCCGCCCTTCTGGCTTTGCTGGACTTCATTGTATATCTACTTTCTAGCTAGCCTGTGCTCTGTATCTAACTCTGTTAGTTTGCTTGGTCTACGGACCTCTATGTTCTATCTATTTTGTTTGTTCGTCTGTCTGCTACTATTTCTGTTAGGAGGTGTCCCATATTCTTCCCAGTCCTTAGTACTTGTAGGGATTCCCTCCCCACATCTATAGGTCTCCGTACAGACTAGATTAGGACTTTAGCAGGTCTGATCGCAGGATCAGGTTCCCTGTTACATCGTAGGGATTCAGCTGAGTCCTATAGTAGGGATAGATCTCCTCTCTTTCCTTAGCTTTGGTAGCAGAACATAACAGCCCAGGGGGCGCGTCAGAACATTTTCATCACCTTTCACAATCACCAATGGGACAAGGCAGGGATGTTCTCTGTCCCCTCTCTTATACATCCTAGTGACGGAGCACCTGCTCTCATCAATTCGCCTTAACCCCAATATTAGGTGGATTGAGGTGGGAGGCACCGAGTACAAGTGCTCTCTATTTGCTGATGATGTCCTAGTATATATCACTCAATCACATACATCCATCCATGCTGTTATGGCTGAAATAGATCACTTTGTTACATGGTCAAATTTTAAAATCAATGCAGCGAAGTCTGAGGCCCTCGATGTCTCCCTCCCCAAATCCATATAGGATTCCATCCAGTCCAACTTTCCCTTTGCCTGGCCCTCACAGGGTATCAAATACTTAGGAATTCCTATTCATAGAGACCTCTCCCATCTATGTTATCTTAATTTTGGGCCCTTTATTGAACAACTCCATACAGACCACGGTTGGCAAGTTAGAACTGTAAGATTCACTACGTGAACCACTGGTGTTTTGTGGAAAAGCACATGTACACTGTGTTCCAAATTATTATGCAAAAAGTGTTTAGGAGTGATAAGGGAAACATTTGTTTGTTTGTCAGTTAAACTCATTGATGGTGATGTGTGTCAGGGCTCTTTATATCACTGTAAGTAATTGCAGACACCTGTGCTAATTAGTTTGGCAGGTGTGTCCAATGAAAGGCAAGACTACTTAAGAAGGCTGTCTCACATTATTAAGCAGCCTACATTTTCTGCCAAAATGGGAAAGAAAAAGGATGTGTCGGCTGTTGAGAAGCAACAAATTGTGGAGTGTTTAGGTCAAGGCATGACTACAATCAACATTGTGCGATGATCAGGATGAAGTGTCTTGGCAATCAAGAAGTATGTAGCTGATTCACAGTACACACGTGTGCGTGCTGATAAGGGCAAATTGAGGACTCTTTCCTACAGGCAATTACGTCAGGTTGAAAGAGCAGCGGCAAAAAAGCCTTGTCATAGCAGCAGACAAGTTTTTGAAGATGCTGGTGCCTCCAACGTCCCCCGAACAACAAGATGCAGGGTCCTTCAGAGGTTTGCAGCTGTGCATACGCCATCCTGTCGACCTCCTCTATCCACTTCACACAAGCAGAAATGGCTCCAGTGGGCCAAACATTACATGAAGACTGATTTCAAAACTGTTTTGTTCACGGATGAGTGCCGTGCAGCGCTCGATGGTCCAGATGGATGGAGTGGAGGATGGCTGGTTGATGGACACCCCACGCAAACACGGCTACAGCGCCAACAAGGAGGAGGTGGAGTAATGTTTTGGGCTGGAATCATGGGGAGAGAGATTGTCGGCCCCTTTAGGATCCCTGAAGGCGCTAAAGATGAACTCCATAATGTATGTGGATTTTCTCAAACAGCACTTCCTGCCATGGTTCAAGAAGAAGAACCGTGTATTTCACAGCAAGATCATATTTTTGCATGATAATGCACCATCTCATGCTGCACATAAAACATCTGCATCTCTGGCTGATATGGGCATAAAAGGGGACAAACTTATGGTGTGACCCCCATGCTCCCCTGACCTCTACCCCATTCAGAACCTTTGGAGCATCATTAAAAGGAGTGTCTATGATGGCGGGAGGCAGTTCACATCTAAGCAACAGCTCTGGGAGGGTATTCTGTCCTCATGCAAAACAATTGAAGCAGAAACCATCCAAAACCTGACAAATTCAATGGACGAGAGAGTTCAGAAGCTCCTTTCGAACAAGGGGTCCTATGTGAAAATGTAACATCACCTAGAATAAAGTTTTGAGTTGAAAACTGTTTGATTTCAGTTTCTAACAACCTGCTAATGCTTATAATTTCAAAAATGACCATTTTTTTGGTCTTTATTAAAATGAAAAGGTTGATCGAAAAGTTTGGGGGATCTAAGAGTGTGGCAACCCAGTAGTCATGATTACTTCGAATTCTGACAATATGAGGGTCATGCTGCAGGTAGTGCAGCAAGAAGGCACTTATGTGTCTTGCGCATCTCGGAGCCCCAAAATTATTTTCCGGGCTAGAAGCAGCTAAAAATTATTATTAATTTTAAATCTGGTGAAGCTTTAGTATAGATGGCCTAATATGATCAGTGCTGCACACTGCTACAAAGCCCAAATTATTTTCCAGTCAAGATACAGATAAACATGATTAGTAATTTTAAATCTGGTGGAGCTTATTATAGATGGCCTAATAGAATCAGTGCTGCACACTGCTACAAAGCCCAAATTATTTTCCAGCCAAGATACAGATAAACATGATTAGTAATTTGAAAGCTTAAAACGGTTGGTAGGGTGATTTTAACCAATCATCAAGCTTTTACTCTCCCCAGGATGACACAGGGGTAGAAAAGTCGTTTCGGATCCATGATTTGTTCATCTTTATGAACGTGAGTCTGTCTACATTATCAGTGGAGAGCCACGTGCGCTTATCTGTCAGCACACCACCAGCAGCGCTGAACACACGTTCAGACAGAACGCTGGCTGCGGGGCATGACAAGATCTCCAAGGCGTAAGTGGCTAGCTCCGGCCATTTATCCAGATTGGAAGCCCAAAAAGAGCAAGGGTCCAGTGACACAGTCATGGCTTCAATGTTTACTTGGAGATACTCCTGTACCATCGTCTCTAGGCGTTGACTATGTGTCAGACTTCTTGTCTCCTGTGGCCTTGCAAAGGATGGGCTAAAAAAGTGGTGAAATGATTCCGCAAAATTGATGTTACCAGCAGATACTGTGGTTCTGTTACGGTTTGAGTGCTGAACACTTGATGGTCCCACGGTTGGCAAGTTGGAACTGTGAATTCACTACGTGCACCACTGGTATTTTGTGGAAAAGCACATGTAAGATTCTGCAACAGTCTCTGCTGATACTCCTGCATGCGTGCATCCCTTTCTATGGCAGGAATAATTTCTGAAAATTTACTTTTGTACCGGGGATCTAACAGTGTGGCAACCCAGTAGTCAGGATTATTTCTAATTCTCACAATTCGAGGGTCATGTTGCAGGTAGTGCAGCAAGAAGGCACTCATGTGTGTTGCGCATCCAGGAGCACCAAGTCCCTGTTGTGTTGGTGGCGAGGTAACAATCATGCCTCCTTCCTCTGTCCTCTCCCCCCAACCTCGCACAACAGAAATGTGATCAAGGTCTCCCTCATCTGATGAGTCTTCCATCAGTTCGTCCTCCACCTCTTCCTGGGCTCCAACACCTTCCTCACTAGTTTGGCTGCTACCATGCGCCCTGGTAAAACCATCTCCCCCACCCTCACATGCCTGCCGCCTTGGTGCTGCCGACCGTCTGGACCTTGCAGATGTTAGCCCTTCCGCATACAACTCCTCCTCCTCTACTTCCTCCACCTCCTCTTGTGCCACCACCTGACTCCGAATTCTGTTTAACATGTGCTCCAGCATGTAAATCACCGGAATAGTCATGCTGATAATGGCATCGTCAGCACTAAACATCTTCGTCGCCATTTCAAAATTGTGCAGAAGGGTGCATAGGTCCCTGATCTGAGACCACTCCTCCAGCGTGATTTGCCCCACCTCTGGATCTCGTTGGCCCAGGCTATACGTCAGAACGTATTGCACCAGGGCTTGTCGGTGCTGCCACAGTCGCTGTAACATGTGCAGAGTTGAATTCCACCGGGTAGGCATATCGCATTTTAGCCGGTGAAGTGGCAGGCCCAAAGACTTCTGTAGAGATGTAAGTCGCTGAGCTGCGGGATGCGAATGGCGGAAGTGAGCACACAGAGACCGTGCCCTCTGCAGAAGGCCATCTAGTCTGGGATAGTGGGCTAAAAATTGCTGGACAACCAGGTTCAACACGTGAGCCATACAAGGCACGTGTGTGACATTGCCCCGGCGAAGGGCCGCACCCAGGTTTGCAGCATTGTCGCACACGGCCTTCCCTGGTTTCAGGTCCAGTGGAGACAACCATTCATGAAATTGGTTCTCCAGAGCTGACCACAACTCCTCAGCTGTGTGACTCACATTTCCCAGACATTTCAATGTAAAAACCGCCTGATGACGTTGAGCCCTACTGCCAGCATAGTAAGGAGGTGTGCAGGATCCCTTCTGCGCAGTTAGAAAGCTTGTGGCATGACCAGACAGGCTTTGGGTGCAGGTGGAAGACCGAGAGGAGGTTGAGGAGGCAGAAGCAGTGGAGGAACTTTGACATAAAGAGGATTGACGCACAACTCGTGGGGACGGCAAGACTTGGACAGCAGCCCCTTGTCTTGCTGTCACCATAGTTAGCCAGTGCCCAGTCAGCGACATGTAACGCCCCTGTCCATGCCTACTCGTCCAAGTGTCTGTGGTGAAATGCACCCTGTCACACACAGAGTTTCTCAAAGAAGCGGTGATGTTGTGTGCGACATGCTGGTGGAGCGCAGGCACACCTTTCTTTGAGAAGTAGTGCCGACTGGGCATCTGGTACTGGGGCACTGCGACGGACATAAGGTCTCGAAAATCCTCTGTGTCCACCAGGCGGAAAGGCAGCATTTCTGTAGCCAAGAGCTTGCAGATGGTGAAATTCAACCTCTTAGCTTTCTCATGGCTAGGAGGAAATGGTCTTTTACTTGTCCACATCTGAGGGACCGAGGGCTGGCTATTGTGCTTAGACGGGTTGATAAGGGTGTCCCCGGCAAACTGCCGGTCTGTGAGGAAGATGCAGGCGGACATGTTAGGTTGCCTTGATCCAAAGGTGGTGCTATCGATGTCGGACAGCGCTCAACACCAGCTGGTGTTACCACCTCCAAAGAAAATGATGACCTGCCAATCACGCAGGCTGTTGCGGGTAAAGAGGTGGCAGGTCTGCGCCCCAAAACAGGTGTGACTGCTGTCCCCCCAGTCACAGAGGATGAAGAGGCCGCGGATGCACAAGATATGGCAGACGGTGGTTGGCCCGGCCAGCTAGGCCGCATTGTAGCACACTGAGCTTCCCACTGCAACTTATGCTTCATGTCCATGTACCGGTTCATGCATGAAGTACTCAAACTATGTATTTTTTGGCCTCTACTTAGCTTTTGCTGACAAATGTTACCGATAACACGAGTTGGGTCATCTTTATCGATCTGAAAAAATGCCCAGGCTATGCAAGGCTTAGCACCCATGCGACCTGAAGAGCCACCACGACTTGTGGTGAGAGGCAGAGTTGTGTTTGAGGATGCAGTTGTTGACGTGCTTCCAGTACTACGTCTCTGTCCAGGAAGGCGCAACCTGACCTCGTCGTCACTAGCATCTTCCTCCACCTCCTCTGCTGACCTCATCTCTTGGCTGACTGTGGGTTGACAGTAAGTGGGATCTCCAACCTCATCATCATCACCCTGTGCGTTATCACACCCGTCGTCCTCAGAGCCAACCTGTTCCTGCCCTGACAAAAAACTAAAGTTGTCGCTCCAATCAGGTATTTGAGTCTTATCATCGTCTTCCTCATTGTCTCCACCAACAGGAGTTACAGTTTCGGAATGAGGGTCTACATTATGGTCAGAACCTTCTGCGTCTGGTCCTGGATCCGACTCATAAAGATTCTGGGCATCAGTGCAGATCATTTCCTCGTCTGGATTCACAGAAGCGCTGGAGTCGACCTCTGATTCCCAGGCTATAGTATGAGTAAACAGCTCTGCAGACTCAACCATCTGTTCTACCTCATACTCAGACGGGCAGCTGGAGATTTGGGAGCTGTGAGGAAGCAAGTGCGATTGGGGTGACACCTTTGAGGACTGGAGTATTTGTGATGTTGAAGTTGATGTGGAGGAGAGCCCACTTAAAGGAGCACTTGATATCCGTTGAAGCACCTGCTGTTTTTGTGCCTCATCTGGAATTTGTAGCGATTGGCGTGGCCGTAAGAAAGGGATCTTATCACATTGTCCGCTAAAAGAAGTAGACATTTTAGTTTCGCTGGAAGATGGTCTTTCTTCTGCAGATGTTACTGTTGCTTTAACACCTACCCCACGGACACAACCTTTTTTCCCCTTCCCAACACGCCTATTCCCCTTTCCACCAGCAGCAGGCCTTTTTCCACTCATTTTGGTGGTTAACTAATTCACAACTCTGGAGTTGTTTGCACAAAAAAACAATGGATGGGAACCGAGCAGAGCTGAGTGGCCAAACTGTGGTATTAGGCCAAAACTATTGGCTGGGTTAGATGCAGAAAAAAATTATATTCAATTTGCAACCTGATGGAGGTCAGTATAGATGGACTAATAGAACAAGTCCCACACACAGCTAGAAGCCCAAATATTTTTTCAGAGGTAGATGCAGAAAAATTTTTTATTCAGTTTGCAACCTGATGGAGGTCTGTATAGATGGATTAATAGAACAAGTCCCACACACAGCTACAAGCCCAATATTTTTTCAGAGGTAGATGCAGAAAAAAAATATATTCAGTTTGCAACCTGATGGAGGTCAGTATAGATGGACTAATAGAGAAAGTCCCACACACTGCTAGAAGGCCAAATATTTTTTCAGAGCTAGATGCAGACAAAAAATTATTTTGAATTTGCAACCTGATGGAGGTCAGTATAGATGGACTAATAGAGAAAGTCCCACACACTGCTAGAAGGCCAAATATTTTTTCAGAGCTAGATGCAGATAAAAATTATTTTTAATTTGCAACCTGATGGAGGTCAGTATAGATGGACTAATAGAACAAGTCCCACACACAGCTAGAAGCCCAAATATTTTTTCAGAGGTACTGTAGATGCAGATAAAAATTATTTTTAATTTGCAACCTGATGGAGGTCAGTATAGATGGACTAATAGAGAAAGTCCCACACACTGCTAGAAGGCCAAATATTTTTTCAGAGCTAGATGCAGATAAAAATTATATTCAATTTGCAACCTGATGGAGGTCAGTATAGATGGACTAATAGAGAAAGTCCCACACACTGTTAGAAGGCCAAATATTTTTTGAGAGCTAGATGCAGATAATAATTATATTCAATTTGCAACCTGATGGAGGTCAGTATAGATGGACTAATAGAACAAGTCCCACACACAGCTAGAAGCCCAAATATTTTTTCAGAGGTACTGTAGATGAAGATAAAAATTATTTTTAATTTGCAACCTGATGGAGGTCAGTATAGATGGACTAATACAACAAGTCTCACACACAGCTAGAAGCCTAATATTTTTTCAGAGGTAGATGCAGAAAAAAATATATTCAGTTTGCAACCTGATGGAGGTCAGTATAGATGGAGTAATAGAACAAGTCCCACACACAGCTAGAAGCCCAAATATTTTTTCAGAGGTCGATGCAGATAAAAATTATTTTTAATTTGCAACCTGATGGAGGTCAGTATAGATGGACTAATAGAGAAAGTCCCACACACTGCTAGAAGGCCAAATATTTTTTCAGAGCTAGATGCAGATAAAAATTATATTCAATTTGCAACCTGATGGAGGTCAGTATAGATGGACTAATAGAGAAAGTCCCACACACTGCTAGAAGGCCAAATATTTTTTCAGAGCTAGATGCAGATAAAAATTATATTCAATTTGCAACCTGATGGAGGTCAGTATAGATGGACTAATAGAACAAGTCCCACACACAGCTAGAAGCCCAAATATTTTTTCAGAGGTACTGTAGATGCAGATAAAAATTATTTTTAATTTGCAACCTGATGGAGGTCAGTATAGATGGACTAATAGAGAAAGTCCCACACACTGCTAGAAGGCCAAATATTTTTTCAGAGCTAGATGCAGAAAAAAATAATATTCAGTTTGCAACCTGATGGAGGTCAGTATAGATGGACTAATAGAGAAAGTCCCACACACTGCTAGAAGGCCACATATTTTTTCAGAGGTAGATGCAGAAAAAAATATATTCAGTTTGCAACCTGATGGAGGTCTGTATAGATGGATTAATAGAACAAGTCACACACACAGCTAGAAGCCCAATATTTTTTCAGAGGTAGATGCAGAAAAAAATATATTCAGTTTGCAACCTGATGGAGGTCAGTATAGATGGACTAATACAACAAGTCCCACACACAGCTAGAAGCCCAATATTTTTTCAGAGGTAGATGCAGAAAAAAATATATTCAGTTTTCAACCTGATGGAGGTCTGTATAGATGGATTAATAGAACAAGTCCCACACACAGCTAGAAGCCCAATATTTTTTCAGAGGTAGATGCAGAAAAAAATATATTCATTTTGCAACCTGATGGAGGTCAGTATAGATGGACTAATACAACAAGTCCCACACACAGCTAGAAGCCCAATATTTTTTCAGAGGTAGATGCAGAAAAAAATATATTCAGTTTGCAACCTGATGGAGGTCTGTATAGATGGATTAATAGAACAAGTCCCACACACAGCTAGAAGCCCAATATTTTTTCAGAGGTAGATGCAGAAAAAAATATATTCAGTTTGCAACCTGATGGAGGTCAGTATAGATGGACTAATACAAGTCCCACACACAGCTAGAAGCCCAATATTTTTTCAGAGCTAGATGCAGAAAAAAATTATATTCAATCTGCAACATGATGGAGGTCAGTATAGATGGACTAATAGAATGATGCTATGCCCAAAAGATTTTACTTCACTAGGTGCAGTAAAAAAATTGGTATTCTATACACAGGTGGTATATCTTGCAACACAGATAGGCTACTCCACTGACTAACACACTCTGCAATAGGCCAAAAAGGATTAACTTTGCTAGATTCAGCCAAATGCTGTGAAAAAAACTTGCACAGCACTGGCACAGACCTGCCTGGCAAAAACTGATAGGAACTGATGTAACCTAGTCCTGAAAAGGACTCCAATTACAATTAGTCTTTACTCCCACAATCTATCTATTTAAGAGCACAGACCTGCCTGATAAAAGTCGTAGGAAATGCTGTAACCTATTCCTTAAAAGGACTGCAATCACAACTATTCCCTACTCCCAAGCTATCTGTAGATTTGTGCGAAAATTGGCTTGAAATTAACAAGGTATAGCGCACACAGCAACAGCGGTGCCGTCTAACACGCAGCTGCAGCAGTGAGAAAATGGTGGCGACGGGGAAAATGGCTTGGTCTTATAGGGCAAGGACATGTGACATACACTGCCAATGACACATGCCCTTGTTTGTGTGAAAAAAAGCACTTCGCTCCGTGTGTGCGCTGCTGTTAGGCTGACAGATTGCACCTCCCCACTGTAAATGCAGGAAAGAGAAAAAAAAAATGGAGATCTTCATTGTTCCTGCAGAGATCCATCCCCTGCCCCTCCCCCCACCCCGCTGTACACTCAAACTGCGTATTAACATTAATTTTCATCATTACTGAGAAAAAATCCAGTTATTATTTTGGTGCACGAACAGTTATCGAACATAACCTCGAACAGCCGAATTTTTCTCTAATTGTTCGTGTTCGCCGAACGGCTCGAACACCGCCCAAAACAGCTCGAATTTGAGATTGGCGAACAGTTCGAGTAGAACAACGCTCATCTCTACTCATTAGGTGAATTGCTCTGGAACAGAAATCGGAATGCTCACTGACATTTCCCCTATCCGAAAGTCTGATAAACGCCGGAAAAATGACTAAGTCCAAAAAAAATTTTTTTAAAACTTTTTTCAATTTTACCCCCGTGGGATATATATTCTAGCCACACACAATTGGAACTTTCCTGGGGTACCCTCACACATATTATTCCCTCATTTAGTGGATATTTTCACAAAAAAGTGAAATTTTAAAAAATTCAGAAAATTGGCTGAAAACGCCTAAATATCAAGGACTCATTGGGCGAATCGCTCTGGAACTGACATCGGAACGCTCACTGACATTTCCCCTATCTGAAAGTCTGATAAACGCCGGAAAAATTACTAAATCCCCCCCAAACAAATTTTCAACTTTTTTCAATTTTACCCCCGTGGGACATATATTCTTCCCACACACATTTGGAACTCTCCTGGGGTACCCTCACACATATTATTCCCTCATTAAGTGGATATTTTCACAAAAAAGTGAAATTTTAAAAAATTCAGAAAATTTGCTGAAAATGACTAAATATCAAGGACTCATCAGGCGAATTGCTCTGGAACTGAAATCGGAATGCTCACTGATATTTCCACTATCTGAAAGTCTGATAAACACCGGAAAAATGACTAAGTCCAAAAAAAAATTTTTTCAACTTTTTGCAATTTTACCCCCGTGGGATATATATTCTACCCACACACATTTGGAACTCTCCTGGGGTACCCTCACACATATTATTCCCTCATTTAGTGGATATTTTCACAAAAAAAGTGAAATTTTCAAAAATCAAGAAAATTGGCTGAAAACGACTAAATATCAAGGACTCATTGGGCGAATCGCTCTGGAACTGAAATTGGAATGCTCACTGACATTTCCCATATCTGAAAGTCTGATAAACGCCGGAAAAATGACTAAATCCCCCCCCAAAAAATTTTCAACTTTTTTCAATTTTACCCCTGTGGGATATATATTCTTCCCACACACATTTGGAACTCTCCTGGGGTACCCTCACACATATTATTCCCTCATTTAGTGGATATTTTCATAAAAAAAGTGAAATTTTCAAAAATCAAGAAAATTGGCTGAAAATCCCTAAATATCAAGGACTCATTGGGCGAATCGCTCTGGAACTGAAATCGGAACGCTCACTGACATTTCCCCTATCTGAAAGTCTGATAAACGCCGGAAAAATGACTAAGTCCAAAACAAAATTTTTTAAACTTTTTTCAATTTTACCCCCGTGGGATATATATTCTACCCACACACAGTTGGAACTCTCCTGGGGTACCCTCACACATATTATTCCCTCATTTAGTGGATATTTTCACAAAAAAGTGAAATTTACAAAAATCCAGAAAATTGGCTGAAATCGACTAAATATCAAGGACTCATCAGGCGAATTGCTCTGGAACTGAAATCAGAATGCTCACTGACATTTCCCCTATCTGAAAGTCTGATAAACGCCGGAAAAATGACTAAGTCCAAAAAAAAATGTTTTCAACTTTTTTCAATTTTACCCCCGTGGGATATATATTCTTCCCACACACATTTGGAACTCTCCTGGGGTACCCTCACACATATTATTCCCTCATTTAGTGGATATTTTCACAAAAAAGTGAAATTTTAAAAAATTCAGAAAATTTGCTGAAAATAACTAAATATCAAGGACTCATCAGGCGAATTGCTCTGGAACTGAAATCGGAATGCTCACTGATATTTCCCCTATCTGAAAGTCTGATAAACGCCGGAAAAATGACTAAGTCCAAAAAAAAATTTTTTAAACTTTTTTCAATTTTACCCCCGTGGGATATATATTATACCGACACACATTTGGAACTCTCCTGGGGTACCCTCACACATATTATTCCCTCATTTAGTGGATATTTTCACAAAAAAGTGAAATTTTCAAAAATCCAGAAAAATGGCTGAAAACGACTAAATATCAAGGACTCATTGGGCGAATCGCTCTGGAACTGAAATTGGAATGCTCACTGACATTTCCCATATCTGAAAGTCTGATAAACGCCAGAAAAATGACTAAATCCCCCCCAAAAAATTTTTCAACTTTTTCAATTTTACCCCCGTGGGATATATATTCTTCCCACACACATTTGGAACTCTCCTGGGGTACCCTCACACATATTATTCCCTCATTTAGTGGATATTTTCACAAAAAAAGTGAAATTTTCAAAAATCAAGAAAATTGGCTGAAAATGCCTAAATATCAAGGACTCATTGGGCGAATCGCTCTGGAACTGAAATCGGAATGCTCACTGACATTTCCCCTATCTGAAAGTCTGCTAAACGCCGGAAAAATGCCTAAGTCCAAAAACAAAATTTTTTCAACTTTTTTCAATTTTACCCCCGTGGGATATATATTCTACCCACACACATTTGGAACTCTCCTGGGGTACCCTCACACATATTATTCCCTCATTTAGTGGATATTTTCACAAAAAAGTGAAATTTTCAAAAATCCAGAAAAATGGCTGAAAACGACTAAATATCAAGGACTCATTGGGCGAATTGCTCTGGAACTGAAATCGAAACGCTCACTGACATTTCCCCTATCTGAAAGTCAGATAAACGCCAGAAAAATGACTAAGTCCAAAAAAAATTTTTTTAAACTTTTTTGAATTTTACCCCCGTGGGATATATATTCTTCCCACACACATTTGGAACTCTCCTGGGGTACCCTCACACATATTATTCCCTCATTTAGTGGATATTTTCACAAAAAAAGTGAAATTTTCAAAAATCAAGAAAATTGGCTGAAAATGCCTAAATATCAAGGACTCATTGGGCGAATCGCTCTGGAACTGAAATCGGAATGCTCACTGACATTTCCCCTATCTGAAAGTCTGCTAAACGCCGGAAAAATGCCTAAGTCCAAAAACAAAATTTTTTCAACTTTTTTCAACTTTACCCCCGTGGGATATATATTCTACCCACACACATTTGGAACTCTCCTGGGGTACCCTCACACATATTATTCCCTCATTTAGTGGATATTTTCACAAAAAAGTGAAATTTTCAAAAATCCAGAAAAATGGCTGAAAACGACTAAATATCAAGGACTCATTGGGCGAATCGCTCTGGAACTGAAATTGGAACGCTCACTGACATTTCCCATATCTGAAAGTCTGATAAACGCCAGAAAAATGACTAAATCCCCCCAAAAAATTTTTTCAACTTTTTTCAATTTTACCCCCGTGGGATATATATTCTTCCCACACACATTTGGAACTCTCCTGGGGTACCCTCACACATATTATTCCCTCATTTAGTGGATATTTTCACAAAAAAAGTGAAATTTTCAAAAATCAAGAAAATTGGCTGAAAATGCCTAAATATCAAGGACTCAATGGGCGAATCGCTCTGGAACTGAAATCGGAACGCTCACTGACATTTCCCCTATTTGAAAGTCTGATAAATGCCGGAAAAATGACTAAGTCCAAAACAAAATTTTTTTAACTTTTTTCAATTTTACCCCCGTGGGATATATATTCTACCCACACACAGTTGGAACTCTCCTGGGGTACCCTCACACATATTATTTCCTCATTTAGTGGATATTTTCACAAAAAAGTGAAATTTTCAAAAATCCAGAAAAATGGCTGAAAACGCCTAAATATCAAGGACTCATTGGGCGAATCGCTCTGGAACTGAAATCGAAACGCTCACTGACATTTCCCCTATCTGAAAGTCAGATAAACGCCGGAAAAATGACTAAGTCCAAAAAAAATTTTTTTCAACTTTTTTCAATTTTACCCAAGTGGGATATATATTCTTCCCACACACATTTGGAACTCTCCTGGGGTACCCTCACACATATTATTCCCTCATTTAGTGGATATTTTCACAAAAAAAGTGAAATTTTCAAAAATCAAGAAAATTGGCTGAAAATGCCTAAATATCAAGGACTCAATGGGCGAATCGCTCTGGAACTGAAATCGGAACGCTCACTGACATTTCCCCTATTTGAAAGTCTGATAAACGCCGGAAAAATGACTAAGTCCAAAACAAAATTTTTTCAACTTTTTTCAATTTTACCCCCGTGGGATATATATTCTACTCACACACATTTGGAACTCTCCTGGGGTAACCTCACACATATTATTCCCTCATTTAGTGGATATTTTCACAAAAAAGTGAAATTTTCAAAAATCCAGAAAAATGGCTGAAAACGACTAAATATCAAGGACTCATTGGGCGAATCGCTCTGGAACTGAAATTGGAATGCTCACTGACATTTCCCATATCTGAAAGTCTGATAAACGCCAGAAAAATGACTAAATCCCACAAAAAAATTTTTTCAACTTTTTTCAATTTTACCCCCGTGGGATATATATTCTTCCCACACACATTTGGAACTCTCCTGGGGTACCCTCACACATATTATTCCCTCATTTAGTGGATATTTTCACAAAAAAAGTGAAATTTTCAAAAATCAAGAAAATTGGCTGAAAATGCCTAAATATCAAGGACTCATTGGGCGAATCGCTCTGGAACCGAAATCGGAATGCTCACTGACATTTCCCCTATCTGAAAGTCTGCTAAACGCCGGAAAAATGCCTAAGTCCAAAAACAAAATTTTTTCAACTTTTTTCAATTTTACCCCCGTGGGATATATATTCTACCCACACACATTTGGAACTCTCCTGGGGTACCCTCACACATATTGTTCCCTCATTTAGTGGATATTTTCACAAAAAAGTGAAATTTTCAAAAATCCAGAAAAATGGCTGAAAATGACTAAATATCAAGGACTCATTGGGCGAATCGCTCTGGAACTGAAATTGGAACGCTCACTGACATTTCCCATATCTGAAAGTCTGATAAACGCCAGAAAAATGACTAAATCCCCCCCAAAAATTTTTTCAACTTTTTTCAATTTTACCCCCGTGGGATATATATTCTTCCCACACACATTTGGAACTCTCCTGGGGTACCCTCACACATATTATTCCCTCATTTAGTGGATATTTTCACAAAAAAAGTGAAATTTTCAAAAATCAAGAAAATTGGCTGAAAATGCCTAAATATCAAGGACTCAATGGGCGAATCGCTCTAGAACTGAAATCGGAACGCTCACTGACATTTCCCCTATTTGAAAGTCTGATAAACGCCGGAAAAATGACTAAGTCCAAAACAAAATTTTTTCAACTTTTTTCAATTTTACCCCCGTGGGATATATATTCTACTCACACACATTTGGAACTCTCCTGGGGTACCCTCACACATATTATTCCCTCATTTAGTGGATATTTTCACAAAAAAGTGAAATTTTCAAAAATCCAGAAAAATGGCTGAAAACGACTAAATATCAAGGACTCATTGGGCGAATCGCTCTGGAACTGAAATTGGAATGCTCACTGACATTTCCCATATCTGAAAGTCTGATAAACGCCAGAAAAATGACTAAATCCCACCAAAAAATTTTTTCAACTTTTTTCAATTTTACCCCCGTGGGATATATATTCTACTCACACACATTTGGAACTCTCCTGGGGTACCCTCACACATATTATTCCCTCATTTAGTGGATATTTTCACAAAAAAAGTGAAATTTTCAAAAATCAAGAAAATTGGCTGAAAATGCCTAAATATCAAGGACTCATTGGGCGAATCGCTCTGGAACCGAAATCGGAATGCTCACTGACATTTCCCCTATCTGAAAGTCTGCTAAACGCCGGAAAAATGCCTAAGTCCAAAAACAAAATTTTTTCAACTTTTTTCAATTTTACCCCCGTGGGATATATATTCTACCCACACACATTTGGAACTCTCCTGGGGTACCCTCACACATATTGTTCCCTCATTTAGTGGATATTTTCACAAAAAAGTGAAATTTTCAAAAATCCAGAAAAATGGCTGAAAATGACTAAATATCAAGGACTCATTGGGCGAATCGCTCTGGAACTGAAATTGGAACGCTCACTGACATTTCCCATATCTGAAAGTCTGATAAACGCCAGAAAAATGACTAAATCCCCTCCAAAAATTTTTTCAACTTTTTTCAATTTTACCCCCGTGGGATATATATTCTTCCCACACACATTTGGAACTCTCCTGGGGTACCCTCACACATATTATTCCCTCATTTAGTGGATATTTTCACAAAAAAAGTGAAATTTTCAAAAATCAAGAAAATTGGCTGAAAATGCCTAAATATCAAGGACTCAATGGGCGAATCGCTCTGGAACTGAAATCGGAACGCTCACTGACATTTCCCCTATTTGAAAGTCTGATAAACGCCGGAAAAATGACTAAGTCCAAAACAAAATTTTTTCAACTTTTTTCAATTTTACCCCCGTGGGATATATATTCTACCCACACACATTTGGAACTCTCCTGGGGTACCCTCACACATATTATTCCCTCATTTAGTGGATATTTTCACAAAAAAGTGAAATTTTCAAAAATCCAGAAAAATGGCTGAAAACGACTAAATATCAAGGACTCATTGGGCGAATCGCTCTGGAACTGAAATTGGAATGCTCACTGACATTTCCCATATCTGAAAGTCTGATAAACGCCAGAAAAATGACTAAATCCCACCAAAAAATTTTTTCAACTTTTTTCAATTTTACCCCCGTGGGATATATATTCTTCCCACACACATTTGGAACTCTCCTGGGGTACCCTCACACATATTATTCCCTCATTTAGTGGATATTTTCACAAAAAAAGTGAAATTTTCAAAAATCAAGAAAATTGGCTGAAAATGCCTAAATATCAAGGACTCATTGGGCGAATCGCTCTAGAACTGAAATCGGAATGCTCACTGACATTTCCCCTATCTGAAAGTCTGCTAAACGCCGGAAAAATGCCTAAGTCCAAAAACAAAATTTTTTCAACTTTTTTCAATTTTACCCCCGTGGGATATATATTCTACCCACACACATTTGGAACTCTCCTGGGGTACCCTCACACATATTATTCCCTCATTTAGTGGATATTTTCACAAAAAAGTGAAATTTTCAAAAATCCAGAAAAATGGCTGAAAACGACTAAATATCAAGGACTCATTGGGCGAATCGCTCTGGAACTGAAATTGGAACGCTCACTGACATTTCCCATATCTGAAAGTCTGATAAACGCCAGAAAAATGACTAAATCCCCCCAAAAAATTTTTTCAACTTTTTAATTTTACCCCCGTGGGATATATATTCTTCCCACACACATTTGGAACTCTCCTGGGGTACCCTCACACATATTATTCCCTCATTTAGTGGATATTTTCACAAAAAAAGTGAAATTTTCAAAAATCAAGAAAATTGGCTGAAAATGCCTAAATATCAAGGACTCAATGGGCGAATCGCTCTGGAACTGAAATCGGAACGCTCACTGACATTTCCCCTATCTGAAAGTCTGATAAATGCCGGAAAAATGACTAAGTCCAAAAAAACATTTTTTTCACCTTTTTTGAATTTTACCCCCGTGGGATATATATTCTTCCCACACACATTTGGAACTCTCCTGGGGTACCCTCACACATATTATTCCCTCATTTAGTAGATATTTTCTCAAAAAAGTGAAATTTTAAAAAATTCTGAAAATTGGCTGAAAATGCCTAAATATCAAGGACTCAATGGGCGAATCGCTCTGGAACTGAAATCGGAACGCTCACTGACATTTCCCCTATTTGAAAGTCTGATAAACGCCGGAAAAATGACTAAGTCCAAAAAAACATTTTTTTCAACTTTTTTCAATTTTACCCCCGTGGGATATATATTCTTCCCACACACATTTGGAACTCTCCTGGGGTACCCTCACACATATTATTCCCTCATTTAGTGGATATTTTCACAAAAAAGTGAAATTTTCAAAAATCCAGAAAAATGGCTGAAAACGACTAAGTATCAAGGACTCATTGGGCGAATCGCTCTGGAACTGAAATTGGAATGCTCACTGACATTTCCCATATCTGAAAGTCTGATAAACGCCAGAAAAATGACTAAATCCCCCCCAAAAATTTTTTCAACTTTTTTCAATTTTACCCCCGTGGGATATATATTCTTCCCACACACATTTGGAACTCTCCTGGGGTACCCTCACACATATTATTCCCTCATTTAGTGGATATTTTCACAAAAAAAGTGAAATTTTCAAAAATCAAGAAAATTGGCTGAAAATGCCTAAATATCAAGGACTCAATGGGCGAATCGCTCTGGAACTGAAATCGGAACGCTCACTGACATTTCCCCTATTTGAAAGTCTGATAAACGCCGGAAAAATTACTAAGTCCAAAACAAAAATTTTTTAACTTTTTTCAATTTTACCCCCGTGGGATGGGATATATATTCTACCCACACACATTTGGAACTCTCCTGGGGTACCCTCACACATATTATTCCCTCATTTAGTGGATATTTTCACAAAAAAGTGAAATTTTCAAAAATCCAGAAAAATGGCTGAAAACGACTAAATATCAAGGACTCATTGGGCGAATCGCTCTGGAACTGAAATTGGAACGCTCACTGACATTTCCCATATCTGAAAGTCTGATAAACTCCAGAAAAATGACTAAATCCCCCCAAAAAATGTTTCAACTTTTTTCACTTTTACCCCCGTGGGATATATATTTTTCCCACACACATTTGGAACTCTCCTGGGGTACCCTCACACATATTATTCCCTCATTTAGTGGATATTTTCACAAAAAAAGTGAAATTTTCAAAAATCAAGAAAATTGGCTGAAAATGCCTAAATATCAAGGACTCATTGGGCGAATCGCTCTGGAACTGAAACCGGAATGCTCACTGACATTTCCCCTATCTGAAAGTCTGCTAAACGCCGGAAAAATGCCTAAGTCCAAAAACAAAATTTTTTCAACTTTTTTCAATTTTACCCCCGTGGGATATATATTCTACCCACACACATTTGGAACTCTCCTGGGGTACCCTCACACATATTATTCCCTCATTTAGTGGATATTTTCACAAAAAAGTGAAATTTTCAAAAATCCAGAAAAATGGCTGAAAACGACTAAATATCAAGGACTCATTGGGCGAATCGCTCTGGAACTGAAATCGGAACGCTCACTGACATTTCCCCTATCTGAAAGTCTGATAAACGCCGGAAAAATGACTAAGTCCAAAAAAACATTTTTTTCAACTTTTTTGAATTTTACCCCCGTGGGATATATATTCTTCCCACACACATTTGGAACTCTCCTGGGGTACCCTCACACATATTATTCCCTCATTTAGTGGATATTTTCTCAAAAAAGTGAAATTTTAAAAAATTCAGAAAATTTGCTGAAAATGACTAAATATCAAGGACTCATTGGGCGAATCGCTCTGGAACTGAAATCGAAACGCTCACTGACATTTCCCCTATCTGAAAGTCAGATAAACGCCAGAAAAATGACTAATTCCCAAAAAAATTTTTTTCAACTTTTTTCAATTTTACCCAAGTGGGATATATATTCTACCCACACACATTTGGAACTCTCCTGGGGTACCCTCACACATATTATTCCCTCATTTAGTGGATATTTTCACAAAAAAAGTGAAATTTTCAAAAATCAAGAAAATTGGCTGAAAATGCCTAAATATCAAGGACTCAATGGGCGAATCGCTCTGGAACTGAAATCGGAACGCTCACTGACATTTCCCCTATTTGAAAGTCTGATAAACGCCGGAAAAATTACTAAGTCCAAAACAAAAATTTTTTAACTTTTTTCAATTTTACCTCCGTGGGATATATATTCTACCCACACACAGTTGGAACTCTCCTGGGGTACCCTCACACATATTATTCCCTCATTTAGTGGATATTTTCACAAAAAAGTGAAATTTTCAAAAATCGAGAAAAATGGCTGAAAACAACTAAATATCAAGGACTCATTGGGCGAATCGCTCTGGAACTGAAATTGGAATGCTCACTGACATTTCCCATATCTGAAAGTCTGATAAACGCCAGAAAAATGACTAAATCCCCCTAAAAAATGTTTTCAACTTTTTTCAATTTTACCCCCGTGGGATATATATTCTTCCCACACACATTTGGAACTCTCCTGGGGTACCCTCACACATATTATTCCCTCATTTAGTGTATATTTTCACAAAAAAAGTGAAATTTTCAAAAATCAAGAAAATTGGCTGAAAATGCCTAAATATCAAGGACTCATTGGGCGAATCGCTCTGGAACTGAAATCGGAATGCTCACTGACATTTCCCCTATCTGAAAGTCTGCTAAACGCCGGAAAAATGACTAAGTCCAAAACAAAATTTTTTTAACTTTTTTCAATTTTACCCCCGTGGGATATATATTCTACCCACACACAGTTGGAACTCTCCTGGGGTACCCTCACACATATTATTCCCTCATTTAGTGGATATTTTCACAAAAAAAGTGAAATTTTCAAAAATCAAGAAAATTGGCTGAAAATCCCTAAATATCAAGGACTCATTGGGCGAATCGCTCTGGAACTGAAATCGGAACGCTCACTGACATTTCCCCTATCTGAAAGTCTGATAAACGCCGGAAAAATGACTAAGTCCAAACAAAAATTTTTTCAACTTTTTTCAATTTTACCCCCGTGGGATATATATTATACCGACACACATTTGGAACTCTCCTGGGGTACCCTCACACATATTATTTCCTCATTTAGTGGATATTTTCACAAAAAAGTGAAATTTTCAAAAATCCAGAAAAATGGCTGAAAAAGCCTAAATATCAAGGACTCATTGGGCGAATCGCTCTGGAACTGAAATTGGAACGCTCACTGACATTTCCCATACCTGAAAGTCTGATAAACGCCAGAAAAATGACTAAATCCCCCCAAAAAATTTTTCAACTTTTTTCAATTTTACCCCCGTGGGATATATATTTTTCCCACACACATTTGGAACTCTCCTGGGGTACCCTCACACATATTATTCCCTCATTTAGTGGATATTTTCACAAAAAAGTGAAATTTTCAAAAATCAAGAAAATTGGCTGAAAATGCCTAAATATCAAGGACTCATTGGGCGAATCGCTCTGGAACTGAAATCGGAATGCTCACTGACATTTCCCCTTTCTGAAAGTCTGCTAAACGCCGGAAAAATGCCTAAGTCCAAAAACAAAATTTTTTCAACTTTTTTCAATTTTACCCCCGTGGGATATATATTCTACCCACACACATTTGGAACTCTCCTGGGGTACCCTCACACATATTATTCCCTCATTTAGTGGATATTTTCACAAAAAAGTGAAATTTTCAAAAATCCAGAAAAATGGCTGAAAACGACTAAATATCAAGGACTCATTGGGCGAATCGCTCTGGAACTGAAATTGGAACGCTCACTGACATTTCCCATGTATGAAAGTCTGATAAACGCTAGAAAAATGACTAAATCCCCTCAAAAAATTTTTTCAACTTTTTTCAATTTTACCCCCGTGGGATATATATTCTTCCCACACACATTTGGAACTCTCCTGGGGTACCCTCACACATATTATTCCCTCATTTAGTGGATATTTTCACAAAAAAAGTGAAATTTTCAAAAATCAAGAAAATTGGCTGAAAATGCCTAAATATCAAGGACTCAATGGGCGAATCGCTCTGGAACTGAAATCGGAACGCTCACTGACATTTCCCCTATTTGAAAGTCTGATAAACGCCGGAAAAATGACTAAGTCCAAAACAAATTTTTTTCAACTTTTTTCAATTTTACCCCCGTGGGATATATATTCTACCCACACACAGTTGGAACTCTCCTGGGGTACCCTCACACATATTATTCCCTTATTTAGTGGATATTTTCACAAAAATGTGAAATTTTCAAAAATCCAGAAAAATGGCTGAAAACGACTAAATATCAAGGACTCATTGGGCGAATCGCTCTGGAACTGAAATCGAAACGCTCACTGACATTTCCCCTATCTGAAAGTCAGATAAACGCCAGAAAAATGACTAAGTCCAAAAAAAATTTTTTTCAACTTTTTTCAATTTTACCCAAGTGGGATATATATTCTACCCACACACATTTGGAACTCTCCTGGGGTACCCTCACACATATTATTCCCTCATTTAGTGGATATTTTCACAAAAAAAGTGAAATTTTCAAAAATCAAG
Organism: Phyllobates terribilis; assembly: GCF_046119375.1. Lineage (NCBI taxonomy): Eukaryota > Metazoa > Chordata > Amphibia > Anura > Dendrobatidae > Phyllobates > Phyllobates terribilis. Next base: position 11,201,591 of record NW_027362782.1, read on the forward strand.
AAAATTGGCTGAAAATCCCTAAATATCAAGGACTCATTGGGCGAATCGCTCTGGAACTGAAATCGGAACGCTCACTGACATTTCCCCTATCTGAAAGTCTGATAAACGCCGGAAAAATGACTAAGTCCAAACAAAAATTTTTTCAACTTTTTTCAATTTTACCCCCGTGGGATATATATTCTACCCACACACATTTGGAACTCTCCTGGGGTACCCTCACACATATTATTCCCTCATTTAGTGCATATTTTCACAAAAAAGTGAAATTTTCAAAAATCCAGAAAAATGGCTGAAAATGACTAAATATCAAGGACTCATTGGGCGAATCGCTCTGGAACTGAAATTGGAACGCTCACTGACATTTCCCATATCTGAAAGTCTGATAAACGCCAGAAAAATGACTAAATCCCCCCAAAAAATGTTTTCAACTTTTTTCAATTTTACCCCCGTGGGATATATATTCTTCCCACACACATTTGGAACTCTCCTGGGGTACCCTCACACATATTATTCCCTCATTTAGTGGATATTTTCACAAAAAAAGTGAAATTTTCAAAAATCAAGAAAATTGGCTGAAAATGACTAAATATCAAGGACTCATCAGGCGAATTGCTCTGGAACTGAAATCAGAATGCTCACTGACATTTCCCCTATCTGAAAGTCTGATAAACGCCTGAAAAATGACTAAATCCCCCCCAAATATTTTTTCAACTTTTTTCAATTTTACCCCCGTGGGATATATATTCTTCCCACACACATTTGGAACTCTCCTGGGGTACCCTCACACATATTATTCCCTCATTTAGAGGATATTTTCACAAAAAAAGTGAAATTTTCAAAAATCAAGAAAATTGGCTGAAATCGACTAAATATCAAGGACTCATCAGGCGAATTGCTCTGGAACTGAAATCAGAATGCTCACTGACATTTCCCCTATCTGAAAGTCTGATAAACGCCGGAAAAATGACTAAGTCCAAAACAAATTTTTTTTAACTTTTTTCAATTTTACCCCCGTGGGATATATATTCTACCCACACACAGTTGGAACTCTCCTGGGGTACCCTCACACATATTATTCCCTCATTTAGTGGATATTTTCACAAAAAAGTGAAATTTTCAAAAATCCAGAAAATTGGCGGAAATCGACTAAATATCAAGGACTCATCAGGCGAATTGCTCTGGAACTGAAATCAGAATGCTCACTGACATTTCCCCTATCTGAAAGTCTGATAAACGCCTGAAAAATGACTAAGTCCAAAAAAAATTTTTTTTAAACTTTTTCAATTTTACCCCCGTGTGATATATATTCTATGCACACACACTTTTGGAACTCTACTGGGGTACCCTCACACATATTAATCCCTCATTTAGTGGATATTTTCACAAAAAAGTGAAATTTTAAAAAATTCAGAAAATTCACTGAAAACGACTAAATACCAAGGACTCATCAGGCGAATTGCTTTGGAACAGAAATCGGAATGCTCACTGACATTTCCCCTATCCGAAAGTCTGATAAACGCCGGAAAAATGACTAATTCCAAAAAAATTTTTTTAAAACTTTTTTCAATTTTACCCCCGTGGGATATATATTCTAGCCACACACAATTGGAACTCTCGTGGGGTACCCTCACACATATTATACCCTCATTTAGTGGATATTTTCCCAAAAAAGTGAAGTTTTAAAAAATTCAGAAAATTGGCTGAAAACGACTAAATATCAAGGACTCATTGGGCGAATCGCTCTGGAACTGAAATCGGAACTCTCACTGACATTTCCCCTATCTGAAAGTCTGATAAACGCCGGAAAAATGACTAAGTCCAAAAAAACATTTTTTTCAACTTTTTTGAATTTTACCCCCGTGGGATATATATTCTTCCCACACACATTTGGAACTCTCCTGGGGTACCCTCACACATATTATTCCCTCATTTAGTGGATATTTTCACAAAAAAGTGAAATTTTAAAAAATTCAGAAAATTTGCTGAAAATGACTAAATATCAAGGACTCATCAGGCGAATTGCTCTGGAACTGAAATCGGAACGCTCACTGACATTTCCCCTATCTGAAAGTCTGATAAACGCCGGAAAAATGACTAAGTCCAAAAAAATTTTTTTAAAACTTTTTCAATTTTACCCCCGTGTGATATATATTCTATGTGTTATGTTCTGCTACCAAAGATAAGGAAAGAGAGGAGATCTGTCCCTACTATAGGACTCAGCTGAATCCCTACGATGTAACAGGGAACCTGATCCTGCGATCAGACCTGCTAAAGTCCTAATCTAGTCTGTACGGAGACCTATAGATGTGGGGAGGGAATCCCTACAAGTACTAAGGACTGGGAGGAATATGGGACACCTCCTAACAGAAATAGTAGCAGACAGAAGAACAAACAAAATAGATAGAACATAGAGGTCCGTAGACCAAGCAAACTAACAGAGTTAGATACAGAGCACAGGCTAGCTAGAAAGTAGATATACAATGAAGTCCAGCAAAGCCAGAAGGGCGGAGCAGGATTAAATAGGCCAACAAGGTCATGTGACCAGCAAAGGAAAAAAAAACTAACAGCAAGGTTCTAACAGTACCCCCCCTTCTAAGAGGATCCTCCGGATCCCCTAGGACCAGGCTTATCAGGAAATCTCCTGTGAAACGCTCTGATAAGTCTGGACGCGGAAACATCATCTGACCTCACCCAAGAGTTATCCTCGGGTCCGAAACCTTTCCAGGCCACAAGATACTGCAAACTACCTCTATACCGTCTAGAGTCAAGGATGCGAGAAATTTCATATTCCCCGTCCTCCACCACCGGAGGAACAGAGGCAGAGGCGTCACCATCCGACACAACAGCTTTTTTTAACAGAGAGACATGAAAGACCGGATTAATTCTCCAGGAGGTAGGAACCTCCAACCTAACAGCAGATTGGTTGACAACCTGAAGCACTTTAAAGGGCCCTACAAACTTGGGACCCAATTTCTTAGAAGGAATCCTCAACCGCAGATTCCTAGAGGACAACCAAACCATGTCACCAACAGCGAACAAAACCTCCTGTCGTTTCCTATCAAAGTAGTCTTTAGATTTTCTGTTGGCCTCCTGAAGATTACCACGCACATCCGTCCAAACTCTTTCCAAATCACCGGAAAAATTCTCCTCCTCAGGCACGGCAGATCCCAACTTGGAGAACGACCCAAACGACGGATGTCTCCCAGAACAACAAAAAAAAGGCGAACAACCAGCAGAAGAAGATGTATGATTGTTCAGAGCAAATTCGGCAAGTGGCAGAAACTCAGACCACCCCTCTTGATTGTCTGCCACAAAACAACGCAAGAACTGCTCAACATCCTGGTTTTTCCTTTCTGTCTGGCCATTAGATTCAGGATGATATCCGGACGAAAACGACAAATGAATTCCCAACCTGTCACAAAAGGCACGCCAAAAACGAGCCACGAACTGAGGACCCCTATCAGAAACAATGTCAGTAGGAACGCCATGAAGTCTGACAATTTCCTTGACAAAGGCCTTAGCGAGAGTTTTAGCGCAGGGCAGTTTGACGAAGGGAACCAAGTGACACATCTTGCTAAAACGGTCCACGACCACCCAGATGACAGTAAAACCCTCAGAGGGGGGAAGGTCAGTTATAAAGTCCATAGCCAAATGTGTCCAAGGAGCACTGGGGACCTCCAAAGGACAAAGCAACCCCGCAGCAGGAGTATGTGAGGACTTAGATCTAGCACATATAGTACATTGGCGCACCCACTTAATGACTTCCTTCTGCCATCCAGGCCACCAAAAACTGCGACCCACCAGTCTCTTGGTCTCAGAGATTCCGGGATGACCTGCCAACCGAGATTCGTGACACTCAACAAACAAATCTCTCCTAAAGGTCCCAGGCACAAACAACCTCCCATGAGGAGTGTTAGATGGGGCATTCTCCTGAGCTTTAAGAATCTCATCTTCCAAAACGGAGTCTAAAGCAGCTATCACAACACCTTCTTGTAAAATGTTTTCCTCTTTCTCAGCACCGACTATGGGAGAAAAACTGCGAGACAAGGCATCCGCCTTAACATTCTTAGTACCAGGGATGTAAGTAACGGAGAAATTAAACCGCGAGAAAAACAGTGCCCACCTAGCCTGACGGGCATTCAGGCGCTTGGCAGCATCAAGATATATCAGATTTTTATGATCCGTAAGAACCTGAACGGGAAATTCCGCACCTTCCAAGAAGTGGCGCCAGTGTTCAAATGCGAGTTTAATAGCCAATAATTCCCGATTACCAATATCGTAATTCAATTCAGTCTCCGAAAATTTTTTTGAAAAAAAGGCACAGGGATGTAATCCATCCCCGTTATCCTGAGATAATACTGCGCCAACCTCCACAGAGGAAGCATCAACCTCAACCAAAAACGGCCTAGTAACATCAGGCTGCATAAGGATGGGAGCAGAGGTGAACCTCTCCTTGAGATACACAAAAGCTTCAATGGCCTCAGAAGACCACTGAACCGCATCAGCACCTTTCCTGGTGAGATCAGTCAGAGGTTTGACAATACTAGAAAATTTTTTTATGAATTTTCTATAGTAATTGGCGAAACCCAAAAACCTCTGTATCGATTTCAAACCAATAGGCCTAGGCCATTCCTGCACAGCCTGAACCTTAACCGGATCCATCTCAAAACCTTTGCTGGAGATAATGTAGCCCAAAAAACTAATTCTCTGTACAGCGAACTCACATTTCTCCAGCTTAGCAAAAAGCGAATTGTCCATTAATAACTGTAATACCTCACGCACGCTCCGCCAATGAGACTCCAGATCTGGCGAATAAATCAAAATGTCATCCAAATACACAACCACATTTTTACCGATCAAAGGTCTAAGGATGTCATTAATCAGATTCTGAAAAAATGCAGGAGCATTAGTAAGACCAAAAGGCATAACCAGATTCTCAAAATGACCCACAGGAGTGTTAAAAGCAGTCTTCCATTCATCACCCTCCTTCATGCGCAACAGATTGTATGCCCCCTTAAGGTCAATTTTAGAGAACCACTTGGCCCCCAATAACTGGTTAAACAGGTCAGGAATCAATGGCAGTGGGTAAGGATTGCGTACCGTAATTTTGTTAATCTCATGAAAATCCAGACAAGGACGTAAACCGCCGTCCTTTTTTTTTACAAAAAAAAATCCAACCGCCACAGGAGACTTAGAGGGCCTAATGTGACCGGTGGCCCAACTTGTCTGTATGTATTCCTCCAAAGCCTTCCTCTCAGGAATAGTAAGGTTAAATAAACGACTTTTAGGAAGAATCGCTCCAGGGACAAATTCAATAGAACAATCATAGTCTCTATGGGGAGGCAAAACCTGCGATTCTTTCTCAGAAAAAACTCTCCAAAAATCCTGAATAGGAACAGGCAATTCTCCCCTATCCAAAGCTGCAATACGCCCGTTACAACACTTGTCATAACATTTATGGCTCCAGGATTTAATTTCACTGGTAGACCAATCCAGTACAGGATTGTGAAATTTTAACCAGGGCAAACCCAATATTACTGGAGAAGGCAAGTTATTCAACACTACCAAATCCAATTTCTCATGGTGAACACCATTAATAGTGAGAGGAAATTCACTGACCTTGAGAGTAATATTCTTCAAAGGGGAGCCATCCACAGAAACCACAGCAATGGGGGATGATAAAGGTTCAGGTTTTAAATTGAGTTTTTCCACGAATCCCCCATCAATTACATTCAGTGTAGACCCGCAATCAACAAACACCCGAAATTCCATTAATTTTTCCTGAGCAATCGTGGAAGCAGCTAAAAATATACCCTTGGAATTTAAACAGGCAATACGGGCGTGACTGACCATTTTTTTTTCTTTCTTCATACGAAGCTCACAGCCTTTAATCAAATGACCAGATTTTCCGCAATAGAAACACAAGCCTTCCGAAAAACGACGGTCTTTTTCTTGAGAGCGAGGTGCCACCGATCCAATCTCCATCGGTTCACCACTTTTAGTACACACATTATCATAACCAGAAACTGACATAGCAGAGGATTTGCTCTCATTAACCCTAGCACGCAGTCTTCTATCCACCCGTATAGCTAATTGCATAGCCTGTTGCAAATCCTCAGGTGTAGGATAAGCAATTAGCAGGTCTTTAACCCTTTCACTGAGTCCAGCAAGAAATAGACTTTTCAGAGCAGAATCGTTCCACCCTGTTTGAGTGGACCAACGACGAAAATGTGTACAATATTTTTCCACATTACCTGATCCTTGTTTTAAACGTCTCAACTCAGTCTCAGCTGATGCGACACGGTCAGGATCATCATATAGTAGTCCCAAAGCAGAAAAAAAACTATCCACTGATCTGAAGCATGAATCACTAGGTTGCAAAGAAAAGGCCCACTCCTGAGGCTCTTTGCGCAAAAGTGACATTATGAACCCTACGCGCTGGGATTCATCCCCAGAGGACTTAGGTCTCAAACGAAAATACAATAAGCAAGCATTTTTAAATGAAAAAAATTCTCGGTGTTCACCAAAAAATAAATCCGGCAAACATACCTTAGGCTCCAAGAAATGTGCTCCAGGACAGTTACTCACGTGCTGACGGAGCTCGGCCACCTCCAGAGAGAGTCCCTGCAGGCGATGAACCAAATCCTGAACCGACACCATGATGGAACAGAAAAATCTTTCCTTAGAGAATTTGCTGGCTGGACTTACTGTTATGTTCTGCTACCAAAGCTAAGGAAAGAGAGGAGATCTGTCCCTACTATAGGACTCAGCTGAATCCCTATGATGTAACAGGGAACCTGATCCTGCGATCAGACCTGCTAAAGTCCTAATCTAGTCTGTACGGAGACCTATAGATGTGGGGAGGGAATCCCTACAAGTACTAAGGACTGGGAGGAATATGGGACACCTCCTAACAGAAATAGTAGCAGACAGAAGAACAAACAAAATAGATAGAACATAGAGGTCCGTAGACCAAGCAAACTAACAGAGTTAGATACAGAGCACAGGCTAGCTAGAAAGTAGATATACAATGAAGTCCAGCAAAGCCAGAAGGGCGGAGCAGGATTAAATAGGCCAACAAGGTCATGTGACCAGCAAAGGAAAAAAAAACTAACAGCAAGGTTCTAACACTATGCACACACACTTTTGGAACTCTCCTGGGGTACCCTCACACATATTATACCCTCATTTAGTGGATATTTTCCCAAAAAAGTGAAGTTTTAAAAAATTCAGAAAATTTGCTGAAAATGACTAAATATCAAGGACTCATCAGGCGAATTGCTCTGGAACTGAAATCGGAATGCTCACTGATATTTCCCCTATCTGAAAGTCTGATAAACGCCGGAAAAATGACTAAGTCCAAAAAAAAAATGTTTTCAACTTTTTTCAATTTTACCCCCGTGGGATATATATTCTACCCACACACATTTGGAACTCTCCTGGGGTACCCTCACACATATTATTCCCTCATTTAGTGGATATTTTCACAAAAAAGTGAAATTTTCAAATATCCAGAAAATTGGCTGAAAACGCCTAAATATCAAGGACTCATTGGTCGAATCGCTCTGGAACTGAAATCGGAACGCTCACTGACATTTCCCCTATCTGAAAGTCTGATAAACGCCGGAAAAATGACTAAGTCCAAAAAAAATTTTTTTAAACTTTTTTCAATTTTACCCCCGTGGGATATATATTCTAACCACACACATTTGGAACTCTCCTGGGGTACCCTCACACATATTATTCCCTCATTTAGTGGATATTTTCCCAAAAAAAGTGAAATTTTCAACAATCAAGAAAATTGGCTGAAAATGGCTCAATATCAAGGACTCATGGGGCGAATCGCTCTGGAACTGAAATCGGAATGCTCACTGACATTTCCCCTATCTGAAAGTCTGATAAACGCCTGAAAAATGACTAAGTCCAAAAACAAAATTTTTTAAACTTTTTTCAATTTTACCCCCGTGGGATATATATTCTACCCACACACATTTGGAACTCTCCTGGGGTACCCTCACACATATTATTTCCTCATTTAGTGGATATTTTCACAAAAAAGTGAAATTTTCAAAAATTCAGAAAATTGGCTGAAAACGACTAAATATCAAGGACTCATTGGGCGAATCGCTCTGTAACTGAAATTGGAACGCTCACTGACATTTACCATATCTGAAAGTCTGATAAACGGCAGAAAAATGACTAAATCCCCCCCAAAAATTTTTTCAACTTTTTTCAATTTTACCCCCGTGGGATATATATTCTTCCCACACACATTTGGAACTCTCCTGGGGTACCCTCACACATATTAATCCCTCATTTAGTGGATATTTTCACAAAAAAGAGAAATTTTCAAAAATCCAGAAAATTGGCTGAAAACGCCTAAATATCAAGGACTCATTGGGCGAATCGCTCTGGAACTGAAATCGGAACGCTCACTGACATTTCCCCTATCTGAAAGTCTGATAAACGCCGGAAAAATGACTAAGTCCAAAAAAAAAATGTTTTCAACTTTTTTAAATTTTACCACCGTAGGATATATATTCCACTCACACACATTTGGAAATCTCCTGGGGTACCCTCACACATATTATTCCCTCATTTAGTGGATATTTTCACAAAAAAGAGAAATTTTCAAAAATCCAGAAAATTGGCTGAAAACGCCTAAATATCAAGGACTCATTGGGCGAATCGCTCTGGAACTGAAATCGGAACGCTCACTGACATTTCCCCTATCTGAAAGTCTGATAAACGCCGGAAAAATGACTAAGTCCAAAAACAAAATGTTTTCAACTTTTTTCAATTTTACCCCCGTGGGATATATATTCTACACACACACATTTGGAACTCTCCTGGGGTACCCTTACACATATTATTCCCTCATTTAGTGGATATTTTCACAAATAAGTGAAATTTTCAAAAATCCAGAAAATTGGCTGAAAATTACTAAATATTAAGGACTCATTGGGCGAATCGCTCTGGAACTGAAATCGGAATGCTCACTGCCATTTCCCCTATCTGAAAGTTTGATAAACGTCGGAAAAATGACTAAGTCCAAAAAAAAATTTTTTTCAACTTTTTTCAATTTTACCTCCGTGGGATATATATTCTACCCACTCACATTTGGAACTCTCCTGGGGTACCCTCACACATATTATTCCCTCATTTAGTGGATATTTTCACAAAAAAGTGAAATTTTCAAAAATCCAGAAAATTGGCTGAAAACGCCTAAATATCAAGGACTCATTGGGCGAATCGCTCTGGAACTGAAATCGGAACGCTCACTGACATTTCCCCTATCTGAAAGTCTGATAAAAGCAAGAAAAATGACTAAGTCCAAAAAAAAAATGTTTTCAACTTTTTTCAATTTTACCCCCGTAGGATATACATTCCACTCACACACATTTGGAACTCTCCTGGGGTACCGTCACACATATTATTCCCTCATTTAGTGGTTATTTTCACAAAAAAAGTGAAATTTTCAAAAATCAAGAAAATTGTCTGAAAATGCCTAAATATCAAGGACTCATTGGGCAAATCGCTCTGGAACTGAAATCGGAACGCTCACTGACATTTCTCCTATCTGAAAGTCTGATAAACGCCGGAAAAATGACTAAGTCCAAAAAAAAAATGTTTTCAACTTTTTTCAATTTTACCCCCATGGGACATATATTCTACCCACACACATTTGGAACTCTCCTGGGGTACCCTCACACATATTATTCCCTCATTTAGTGGATATTTTCACAAAAAAGTGAAATTTTCAAAAATCCAGAAAATTGGCTGAAAATGACTAAATATCAAGGACTCATTGGGCGAATCGCTCTGGAACTGAAATCGGAACGCTCACTGACATTTCCCCTATCTGAAAGTCTGATAAACGCCGGAAAAATGACTAAGTCCAAAAAAAAAATGTTTTCAACTTTTTTCAATTTTACCCCCGTAGGATATATATTCCACTCACACACATTTGGAAATCTCCTGGGGTACCCTCACACATATTATTCCCCCATTTAGTGGATATTTTCACAAAAAAGAGAAATTTTCAAAAATCCAGAAAATTGGCTGAAAATGACTAAATATCAAGGACTCATTGGGCGAATCGCTCTGGTACTGAAATCGGAACGCTCACTGACATTTCCCCTATCTGAAAGTCTGATAAACGCCGGAAAAATGACTAAGTCCAAAAAAAAATGTTTTCAACTTTTTTCAATTTTACCCCCGTAGGATATATATTCCACTCACACACATTTGGAAATCTCCTGGGGTACCCTCACACATATTATTCCCTCATTTAGTGGATATTTTCACAAAAAAGAGAAATTTTCAAAAATCCAGAAAATTGGCTGAAAACGCCTAAATATCAAGGATTCATTGGGCGAATCGCTCTGGAACTGAAATCGGAACGCTCACTGACATTTCCCCTATCTGAAAGTCTGATAAACGCCGGAAAAATGACTAATTCCAAAAACAAAATGTTTTCAACTTTTTTCAATTTTACCCCCGTGATATATATATTCTACCCACACACATTTGGAACTCTCCTGGGGTACCCTTACACATATTATTCCCTCATTTAGTGGATATTTTCACAAAAAAGTGAAATTTTCAAAAATCCAGAAAATTGGCTGAAAATGACTAAATATCAAGGACTCATTGGGCGAATCGCTCTGGAACTGAAATCGGAATGCTCACTGACATTTCCCCTATCTGAAAGTCTGATAAACGCCGGAAAAATGACTAAGTCCAAAAAAAAAATGTTTTCAACTTTTTTCAATTTTACCCCCGTAGGATATACATTCCACTCACACACATTTGGTACTCTCCTGGGGTACCGTCACACATATTATTCCCTCATTTAGTGGATATTTTCACAAAAAAAGTGAAATTTTCAAAAATCAAGGAAATTGTCTGAAAATGCCTAAATATCAAGGACTCATTGGGCAAATCGCTCTGGAACTGAAATCGGAACGCTCACTGACATTTCCCCTATCTGAAAGTCTGATAAACGCCGGAAAAATGACTAAGTCCAAAAAAAAAATGTTTTCAACTTTTTTCAATTTTACCCCCATGGGACATATATTCTACCCACACACATTTGGAACTCTCCTGGGGTACCCTCACACATATTATTCCCTCATTTAGTGGATATTTTCACAAAAAAGTGAAATTTTCAAAAATCCAGAAAATTGGCTGAAAATGAATAAATATCAAGGACTCATTGGGCGAATCGCTCTGGAACTGAAATCGGAATGCTCACTGACATTTCCCCTATCTGAAAGTCTGATAAACGCCGGAAAAATGATTAAGTCCAAAAAAAAAATGTTTTCAACTTTTTTCAATTTTACCCCCGTAGGATATATATTCCACTCACACACATTTGGAAATCTCCTGGGGTACCCTCACACATATTATTCCCTCATTTAGTGGATATTTTCACAAAAAAGAGAAATTTTCAAAAATCCAGAAAATTGGCTGAAAACGCCTAAATATCAAGGACTCATTGGGCGAATCGCTCTGGAACTGAAATCGGAACGCTCACTGACATTTCCCCTATCTGAAAGTCTGATAAACGCCGGAAAAATGACTAAGTCCAAAAACAAAATGTTTTCAACTTTTTTCAATTTTACCCCCGTGGGATATATATTCTACCCACACACATTTGGAACTCTCCTGGGGTACCCTTACACATATTATTCCCTCATTTAGTGGATATTTTCACAAAAAAGTGAAATTTTCAAAAATCCAGAAAATTGGCTGAAAATGACTAAATATCAAGGACTCATTGGGCGAATCGCTCTGGAACTGAAATCGGAATGCTCACTGACATTTCCCCTATCTGAAAGTTTGATAAACGTCGGAAAAATGACTAAGTCCAAAAAAAAATTTTTTTAAACTTTTTTCAATTTTACCTCCGTGGGATATATATTCTACCCACTCACATTTGGAACTCTCCTGGGGTACCCTCACACATATTATTCCCTCATTTAGTGGATATTTTCACAAAAAAGTGAAATTTTCAAAAATCCAGAAAATTGGCTGAAAACGCCTAAATATCAAGGACTCATTAGGCGAATCGCTCTGGAACTGCAATCGGAACGCTCACTGACATTTCCCCTATCTGAAAGTCTGATAAAAGCCGGAAAAATGACTAAGTCCAAAAAAAAAATGTTTTCAACTTTTTTCAATTTTACCCCCATGGGACATATATTCTACCCACACACATTTGGAACTCTCCTGGGGTACTCTCACACATATTATTCCCTCATTTAGTGGACATTTTCACAAAAAAGTAAAATTTTCAAAAATCCAGAAAATTGGCTGAAAATGACTAAATATCAAGGACTCATTGGGCGAATCGCTCTGGAACTGAAATCGGAACGCTCACTGACATTTCCCCTATCTGAAAGTTTGATAAACGTCGGAAAAATGACTAAGTCCAAAAAAAAATTTTTTTCAACTTTTTTCAATTTTACCTCCGTGGGATATATATTCTACCCACACACATTTGGAACTCTCCTGGGGTACCCTCACACATATTATTCCCTCATTTAGTGGATATTTTCACAAAAAAGTGAAATTTTCAAAAATCCAGAAAATTGGCTGAAAATGACTAAATATCAAGGACTCATTGGGCGAATCGCTCTGGAACTGAAATCGGAACGCTCACTGACATTTCCCCTATCTGAAAGTCTGATAAACGCCGGAAAAATGACTAAGTCCAAAAAAAAAATGTTTTCAACTTTTTTCAATTTTACCCCCGTGGGACATATATTCTACCCACACACATTTGGAACTCTCCTGGGGTACCCTCACACATATTATTCCCTCATTTAGTGGATATTTTCACAAAAAAGTGAAATTTTCAAAAATCCAGAAAATTGGCTGAAAATGAATAAATATCAAGGACTCATTGGGCGAATCGCTCTGGAACTGAAATCGGAATGCTCACTGACATTTCCCCTATCTGAAAGTCTGATAAACGCCGGAAAAATGATTAAGTCCAAAAAAAAAATGTTTTCAACTTTTTTCAATTTTACCCCCGTAGGATATATATTCCACTCACACACATTTGGAAATCTCCTGGGGTACCCTCACACATATTATTCCCTCATTTAGTGGATATTTTCACAAAAAAGAGAAATTTTCAAAAATCCAGAAAATTGGCTGAAAACGCCTAAATATCAAGGACTCATTGGGCGAATCGCTCTGGAACTGAAATCGGAACGCTCACTGACATTTCCCCTATCTGAAAGTCTGATAAACGCCGGAAAAATGACTAAGTCCAAAAACAAAATGTTTTCAACTTTTTTCAATTTTACCCCCGTGGGATATATATTCTACCCACACACATTTGGAACTCTCCTGGGGTACCCTTACACATATTATTCCCTCATTTAGTGGATATTTTCACAAAAAAGTGAAATTTTCAAAAATCCAGAAAATTGGCTGAAAATGACTAAATATCAAGGACTCATTGGGCGAATCGCTCTGGAACTGAAATCGGAATGCTCACTGACATTTCCCCTATCTGAAAGTTTGATAAACGTCGGAAAAATGACTAAGTCCAAAAAAAAATTTTTTTAAACTTTTTTCAATTTTACCTCCGTGGGATATATATTCTACCCACTCACATTTGGAACTCTCCTGGGGTACCCTCACACATATTATTCCCTCATTTAGTGGATATTTTCACAAAAAAGTGAAATTTTCAAAAATCCAGAAAATTGGCTGAAAACGCCTAAATATCAAGGACTCATTGGGCGAATCGCTCTGGAACTGCAATCGGAACGCTCACTGACATTTCCCCTATCTGAAAGTCTGATAAAAGCCGGAAAAATGACTAAGTCCAAAAAAAAAATGTTTTCAACTTTTTTCAATTTTACCCCCATGGGACATATATTCTACCCACACACATTTGGAACTCTCCTGGGGTACCCTCACACATATTATTCCCTCATTTAGTGGACATTTTCACAAAAAAGTAAAATTTTCAAAAATCCAGAAAATTGGCTGAAAATGACTAAATATCAAGGACTCATTGGGCGAATCGCTCTGGAACTGAAATCGGAACGCTCACTGACATTTCCCCTATCTGAAAGTTTGATAAACGTCGGAAAAATGACTAAGTCCAAAAAAAAATTTTTTTCAACTTTTTTCAATTTTACCTCCGTGGGATATATATTCTACCCACACACATTTGGAACTCTCCTGGGGTACCCTCACACATATTATTCCCTCATTTAGTGGATATTTTCACAAAAAAGTGAAATTTTCAAAAATCCAGAAAATTGGCTGAAAATGACTAAATATCAAGGACTCATTGGGCGAATCGCTCTGGAACTGAAATCGGAACGCTCACTGACATTTCCCCTATCTGAAAGTCTGATAAACGCCGGAAAAATGACTAAGTCCAAAAAAAAAATGTTTTCAACTTTTTTCAATTTTACCCCCGTGGGACATATATTCTACCCACACACATTTCGAACTCTCCTGGGGTACCCTCACACATATTATTCCCTCATTTAGTGGATATTTTCACAAAAAAGTGAAATTTTCAAAAATCCAGAAAATTGGCTGAAAATGACTAAATATCAAGGACTCATTGGGCGAATCGCTCTGGAACTGAAATCAGAATGCTCACTGACATTTCCCCTATCTGAAAGTCTGATAAACGCCGGAAAAATGATTAAGTCCAAAAAAAAAATGTTTTCAACTTTTTTCAATTTTACCCCCGTAGGATATATATTCCACTCACACACATTTGGAAATCTCCTGGGGTACCCTCACACATATTATTCCCTCATTTAGTGGATATTTTCACAAAAAAGAGAAATTTTCAAAAATCCAGAAAATTGGCTGAAAACGCCTAAATATCAAGGACTCATTGGGCGAATCGCTCTGGAACTGAAATCGGAACGCTCACTGACATTTCCCCTATCTGAAAGTCTGATAAACGGCGGAAAAATGACTAAGTCCAAAAACAAAATGTTTTCAACTTTTTTCAATTTTACCCCCGTGGGATATATATTCTACCCACACACATTTGGAACTCTCCTGGGGTACCCTTACACATATTATTCCCTCATTTAGTGGATATTTTCACAAAAAAGTGAAATTTTCAATAATCCAGAAAATTGGCTGAAAATGACTAAATATCAAGGACTCATTGGGCGAATCGCTCTGGAACTGAAATCGGAATGCTCACTGACATTTCCCCTATCTGAAAGTCTGATAAACGCCGGAAAAAAGACTAAGTCCAAAAAAAAATTTTTTTAAACTTTTTTCAATTTTACCTCCGTGGGATATATATTCTACCCACACACATTTGGAACTCTCCTGGGGTACCCTCACACATATTATTCCCTCATTTAGTGGATATTTTCACAAAAAAGAGAAATTTTCAAAAATCCAGAAAATTGGCTGAAAACGCCTAAATATCAAGGACTCATTGGGCGAATCGCTCTGGAACTGAAATCGGAACGCTCACTGACATTTCTCCTATCTGAAAGTCTGATAAACGCCGGAAAAATGACTAAGTCCAAAAACAAAATGTTTTCAACTTTTTTCAATTTTACCACCGTGGGATATATATTCTACCCACACACATTTGGAACTCTCCTGGGGTACCCTTACACATATTATTCCCTCATTTAGTGGATATTTTCACAAAAAAGTGAAATTTTCAAAAATCCAGAAAATTGGCTGAAAATGACTAAATATCAAGGACTCATTGGGCGAATCGCTCTGGAACTGAAATCGGAATGCTCACTGACATTTCCCCTATCTGAAAGTCTGATAAACGCCGGAAAAAAGACTAAGTCCAAAAAAAAATTTTTTTAAACTTTTTTCACTTTTACCTCCGTGGGATATATATTCTACCCACACACATTTGGAACTCTCCTGGGGTACCCTCACACATATTATTCCCTCATTTAGTGGATATTTTCACAAAAAAGTAAAATTTTCAAAAATCCAGAAAATTGGCTGAAAATGACTAAATATCAAGGACTCATTGGGCGAATCGCTCTGGAACTGAAATTGGAACGCTCACTGACATTTCCCCTATCTGAAAGTCTGATAAACGCCGGAAAAATGACTAAGTCCAAAAAAAAAAATGTTTTCAACTTTTTTCAATTTTACCCCCATGGGACATATATTCTACCCACACACATTTGGAACTCTCCTGGGGTACCCTCACACATATTATTCCCTCATTTAGTGGATATTTTCACAAAAAAGTGAAATTTTCAAAAATCCAGAAAATTGGCTGAAAATGACTAATTATCAAGGACTCATTGGGCGAATCGCTCTGGAACTGAAATCGGAACGCTCACTGACATTTCCCCTATCTGAAAGTCTGATAAACGCCGGAAAAATGACTAAGTCCAAAAAAAAAATGTTTTCAACTTTTTTCAATTTTACCCCCGTGGGACATATATTCTACCCACACACATTTGGAACTCTCCTGGGGTACCCTCACACATATTATTCCCTCATTTAGTGGATATTTTCACAAAAAAGTGAAATTTTCAAAAATCCAGAAAATTGGCTGAAAATGACTAAATATCAAGGACTCATTGGGCGAATCGCTCTGGAACTGAAATCGGAATGCTCACTGACATTTCCCCTATCTGAAAGTATGATAAACGCCGGAAAAATGATTAAGTCCAAAAAAAAAATGTTTTCAACTTTTTTCAATTTTACCCCCGTAGGATATATATTCCACTCACACACATTTGGAAATCTCCTGGGGTACCCTCACACATATTATTCCCTCATTTAGTGGATATTTTCACAAAAAAGTGAAATTTTCAAAAATCCAGAAAATTGGCTGAAAATGACTAAATATCAAGGACTCATTGGGCGAATCGCTCTGGAACTGAAATCGGAACGCTCACTGACATTTCCCCTATCTGAAAGTCTGATAAACGCCGGAAAAATGACTAAGTCCAAAAAAAAAATGTTTTCAACTTTTTTCAATTTTACCCCCATGGTACATATATTCTACGAACACACATTTGGAACTCTCCTGGGGTACCCTCACACATATTATTCCCTCATTTAGTGGATATTTTCACAAAAAAGTGAAATTTTCAAAAATCCAGAAAATTGGCTGAAAATGACTAAATATCAAGGACTCATTGGGCGAATCGCTCTGGAACTGAAATCGGAACGCTCACTGACATTTCCCCTATCTGAAAGTCTGATAAACGCCGGAAAAATGACTAAGTCCAAAAAAAAAATGTTTTCAACTTTTTTCAATTTTACCCCCGTGGACCATATATTCTACCCACACACATTTGGAACTCTCCTGGGGTACCCTCACACATATTATTCCCTCATTTAGTGGATATTTTCACAAAAAAGTGACATTTTCAAAAATCCAGAAAATTGGCTGAAAATGACTAAATATCAAGGACTCATTGGGCGAATCGCACTGGAACTGAAATCGGAACGCTCACTGACATTTCTCCTATCTGAAAGTCTGATAAACGTCGGAAAAATGACTAAGTCTAAAAAAAATTTTTTTCAACTTTTTTCTATTTTACCCCCTTGGGATATATATTCTACCCACACATATTTGGAACTCTCTTGGGGTACCCTCACACATATTATTCCCTTAGTTAGTGGATATTTTCACAAAAAAAGTGAAATTTTCAAAAATCAAGAAAATTGGCTGAAAATGCCTAAATAACAAGGACTCTTTGGGCGAATCGCTCTGGAACTGAAATCGGAACGCTCACTGACATTTCCCCTATCTGAAAGTCTGATAAACGCCGGAAAAATGATTAAGTCCAAAAAAAAAATGTTTTCAACTTTTTTCAATTTTACCCCCGTAGGATATATATTCCACTCACACACATTTGGAAATCTCCTGGGGTACCCTCACACATATTATTCCCTCATTTAGTGGATATTTTCACAAAAAAGAGAAATTTTAAAAAATCCAGAAAATTGGCTGAAAACGCCTAAATATCAAGGACTCTTTGGGCGAATCGCTCTGGAACTGAAATCGGAACGCTCACTGACATTTCCCCTATCTGAAAGTCTGATAAACACCGGAAAAATGACTAAGTCCAAAAACAAAATGTTTTCAACTTTTTTCAATTTTACCCCCTTGGGATATATATTCTACCCACACACATTTGGAACTCTCCTGGGGTACCCTTACACATATTATTCCCTCATTTAGTGGATATTTTCACAAAAAAGTGAAATTTTCAAAAATCCAGAAAATTGGCTGAAAATGACTAAATATCAAGGACTCATTGGGCGAATCGCTCTGAAACTGAAATTGGAATGCTCACTGACATTTCCCCTATCTGAAAGTCTGATAAACGCCGGAAAAATGACTAAGTCCAAAAAAAAATTTTTTTCAACTTTTTTCAATTTTACCTCCGTGGGATATATATTCTACCCACACACATTTGGAACTCTCCTGGGGTACCCTCACACATATTATTCCCTCATTTAGTGGATATTTTCACAAAAAAGTAAAATTTTCAAAAATCCAGAAAATTGGCTGAAAACGCCTAAATATCAAGGACTCATTGGGCGAATCGCTCTGGAACTGAAATCGGAACGCTCACTGACATTTCCCCTATCTGAAAGTCTGATAAAAGCCGGAAAAATGACTAAGTCCAAAAAAAAAATGTTTTCAACTTTTTTCAATTTTACCCCCGTAGGATATACATTCCACTCACACACATTTGGAACTCTCCTGGGGTACCGTCACACATATTATTCCCTCATTTAGTGGATATTTTCACAAAAAAAGTGAAATTTTCAAAAATCAAGAAAATTGTCTGAAAATGCCTAAATATCAAGGACTCATTGGGCAAATCGCTCTGGAACTGAAATCGGAACGCTCACTGACATTTCCCCTATCTGAAAGTATGATAAACGCCGGAAAAATGACTAAGTCCAAAAAAAAAATGTTTTCAACTTTTTTCAATTTTACCCCCATGGGACATATATTCTACCCACACACATTTGGAACTCTCCTGGGGTACCCTCACACATATTATTCCCTCATTTAGTGGATATTTTCACAAAAAAGTGAAATTTTCAAAAATCCAGAAAATTGGCTGAAAATGCCTAAATATCAAGGACTCATTGGGCGAATCGCTCTGGAACTGAAATCGGAACGCTCACTGACATTTCCCCTATCTGAAAGTCTGATAAACGCCGGAAAAATGATTAAGTCCAAAAAAAAAATGTTTTCAACTTTTTTCAATTTTACCCCCGTAGGATATATATTCCACTCACACACATTTGGAAATCTCCTGGGGTACCCTCACACATATTATTCCCTCATTTAGTGGATATTTTCACAAAAAAGAGAAATTTTCAAAAATCCAGAAAATTGGCTGAAAACGCCTAAATATCAAGGACTCATTGGGCGAATCGCTCTGGAACTGAAATCGGAACGCTCACTGACATTTCCCCGATCTGAAAGTCTGATAAACACCGGAAAAATGACTAAGTCCAAAAACAAAATGTTTTCAACTTTTTTCAATTTTACCCCCTTGGGATATATATTCTATCCACACACATTTGGAACTCTCCTGGGGTACCCTTACACATATTATTCCCTCATTTAGTGGATATTTTCACAAAAAAGTGAAATTTTCAAAAATCCAGAAAATTGGCTGAAAATGACTAAATATCAAGGACTCATTGGGCGAATCGCTCTGGAACTGAAATTGGAATGCTCACTGACATTTCCCCTATCTGAAAGTCTGATAAACGCCGGAAAAATGACTAAGTCCAAAAAAAAATTTTTTTCAACTTTTTTCAATTTTACCTCCGTGGGATATATATTCTACCCACACACATTTGGAACTCTCCTGGGGTACCCTCACACATATTATTCCCTCATTTAGTGGATATTTTCACAAAAAAGTAAAATTTTCAAAAATCCAGAAAATTGGCTGAAAACGCCTAAATATCAAGGACTCATTGGGCGAATCGCTCTGGAACTGAAATCGGAACGTTCACTGACATTTCCCCTATCTGAAAGTCTGATAAAAGCCGGAAAAATGACTAAGTCCAAAAGAAAAATGTTTTCAACTTTTTTCAATTTTACCCCCGTAGGATATACATTCCACTCACACACATTTGGAACTCTCCTGGGGTACCGTCACACATATTATTCCCTCATTTAGTGGATATTTTCACAAAAAAAGTGAAATTTTCAAAAATCAAGAAAATTGTCTGAAAATGCCTAAATATCAAGGACTCATTGGGCAAATCGCTCTGGAACTGAAATCGGAACGCTCACTGACATTTCCCCTATCTGAAAGTATGATAAACGCCGGAAAAATGACTAAGTCCAAAAAAAAAATGTTTTCAACTTTTTTCAATTTTACCCCCATGGGACATATATTCTACCCACACACATTTGGAACTCTCCTGGGGTACCCTCACACATATTATTCCCTCATTTAGTGGATATTTTCACAAAAAAGTGAAATTTTCAAAAATCCAGAAAATTGGCTGAAAATGCCTAAATATCAAGGACTCATTGGGCGAATCGCTCTGGAACTGAAATCGGAACGCTCACTGACATTTCCCCTATCTGAAAGTCTGATAAACGCCGGAAAAATGATTAAGTCCAAAAAAAAAATGTTTTCAACTTTTTTCAATTTTACCCCCGTAGGATATATATTCCACTCACACACATTTGGAAATCTCCTGGGGTACCCTCACACATATTATTCCCTCATTTAGTGGATATTTTCACAAAAAAGAGAAATTTTCAAAAATCCAGAAAATTGGCTGAAAACGCTTAAATATCAAGGACTCATTGGGCGAATCGCTCTGGAACTGAAATCGGAACGCTCACTGACATTTCCCCTATCTGAAAGTCTGATAAACGCCGGAAAAATGACTAAGTCCAAAAAAAAATTTTTTCAACTTTTTTCAATTTTACCCCCGTGGGATATATATTCTACCCACACACATTTGGAACTCTCCTGGGGTACCCTCACACATATTATTCTCTCAGTTAGTGGATATTTTCACAAAAAAAGTGAAATTTTCAAAAATCCAGAAAATTGGCTGAAAATGACTAAATATCAAGGACTCATTGGGCGAATCACTCTGGAACTGAAATTGGAATGCTCACTGACATTTCCCCTATCTGAAAGTCTGATAAACGCCGGAAAAATGACGAAGTCCAAAAAAAAATTTTTTTCAACTTTTTTCAATTTTACCTCCGTGGGATATATATTCTACCCACACACATTTGGAACTCTCCTGGGGTACCCTCACACATATTATTCCCTCATTTAGTGGATATTTTCACAAAAAAGTACAATTTTCAAAAATCCAGAAAATTGGCTGAAAATGCCTAAATATCAAGGACTCATTGGGCGAATCGCTCTGGAACTGAAATCGGAACGCTCACTGACATTTCCCCTATCTGAAAGTCTGATAAAAGCCGGAAAAATGACTAAGTCCAAAAAAAAAATGTTTTCAACTTTTTTCAATTTTACCCCCGTAGGATATACATTCCACTCACACACATTTGGAACTCTCCTGGGGTACCGTCACACATATTATTCCCTCATTTAGTGGATATTTTCACAAAAAAGTGAAATTTTCAAAAATCAAGAAAATTGTCTGAAAATGCCTAAATATCAAGGACTCATTGGGCAAATCGCTCTGGAACTGAAATCGGAACGCTCACTGACATTTCCCCTATCTGAAAGTATGATAAACGCCGGAAAAATGACTAAGTCCAAAAAAAAAATGTTTTCAACTTTTTTCAATTTTACCCCCATGGGACATATATTCTACCCACACACATTTGGAACTCTCCTGGGGTACCCTCACACATATTATTCCCTCATTTAGTGGATATTTTCACAAAAAAGTGAAATTTTCAAAAATCCAGAAAATTGGCTGAAAATTCCTAAATATCAAGGACTCATTGGGCGAATCGCTCTGGAACTTAAATCGGAACGCTCACTGACATTTCCCCTATCTGAAAGTCTGATAAACGCCGGAAAAATGATTAAGTCCAAAAAAAAAATGTTTTCAACTTTTTTCAATTTTACCCCCGTAGGATATATATTCCACTCACACACATTTGGAAATCTCCTGGGGTACCCTCACACATATTATTCCCTCATTTAGTGGATATTTTCACAAAAAAGAGAAATTTTCAAAAATCCAGAAAATTGGCTGAAAACGCCTAAATATCAAGGACTCATTGGGCGAATCGCTCTGGAACTGAAATCGGAACGCTCACTGACATTTCCCCTATCTGAAAGTCTGATAAACGCCGGAAAAATGACAAAGTCCAAAAAAAAATTTTTTCAACTTTTTTCTATTTTACCCCCTTGGGATATATATTCTACCCACACACATTTGGAACTCTCCTGGGGTACCCTCACACATATTATTCCCTTACTTAGTGGATATTTTCACAAAAAAAGTGAAATTTTCAAAAATCAAGAAAATTGGCTGAAAATGCCTAAATATCAAGGACTCTTTGGGCGAATCGCTCTGGAACTGAAATCGGAACGCTCACTGACATTTCCCCTATCTGAAAGTCTGATAAACGCCGGAAAAATGATTAAGTCCAAAAAAAAAATGTTTTCAACTTTTTTCAATTTTACCCCCGTAGGATATATATTCCACTCACACACATTTGGAAATCTCCTGGGGTACCCTCACACATATTATTCCCTCATTTAGTGGATATTTTCACAAAAAAGAGAAATTTTCAAAAATCCAGAAAATTGGCTGAAAACGCCTAAATATCAAGGACTCATTGGGCGAATCGCTCTGGAACTGAAATCGGAACGCTCACTGACATTTCCCCTATCTGAAAGTCTGATAAACGCAGGAAAAATGACTAAGTCCAAAAACAAAATGTTTTCAACTTTTTTCAATTTTACCCCCGTGGGATATATATTCTACCCACACACATTTGGAACTCTCCTGGGGTACCCTCACACATATTATTCCCTCATTTAGTGGATATTTTCACAAAAAAGTGAAATTTTCAAAAATCCAGAAAATTAGCTGAAAATGACTAAATATCAAGGACTCATTGGGCGAATCGCTCTGGTACTGAAATCGGAACGCTCACTGACATTTCCCCTATCTGAAAGTCTGATAAACACGGGAAAAATGACTAAGTCCAAAAAAAAAATGTTTTCAACTTTTTTCAATTTTACCCCCTTGGGATATATATTCTACCCACACACATTTGGAACTCTCCTGGGGTGCCCTCACACATATTATTCCCTCAGATAGTGGATATTTTCACAAAAAAAGTGAAATTTTCAAAAATCAAGAAAATTGGCTGAAAATGCCTAAATATCAAGGACTCATTGGGCGAATCGCTCTGGAACTGAAATCGGAACGCTCACTGACATTTCACCTATCTGAAAGTCTGATAAACGCCGGAAAAATGATTAAGTCCAAAAAAAAAATGTTTTCAACTTTTTTCAATTTTACCCCCGTAGGATATATATTCCACTCACACACATTTGGAAATCTCCTGGGGTACCCTCACACATATTATTCCCTCATTTAGTGGATATTTTCACAAAAAAGAGAAATTTTCAAAAATCCAGAAAATTGGCTGAAAACGCCTAAATATCAAGGACTCATTGGGCGAATCGCTCTGGAACTGAAATCGGAACGCTCACTGACATTTCCCCTATCTGAAAGTCTGATAAACGCCGGAAAAATGACTAAGTCCAAAAACAAAATGTTTTCAACTTTTTTCAATTTTACCCCCTTGGGATATATATTCTACCCACACACATTTGGAACTCTCCTGGGGTACCCTCACACATATTATTCCCTCATTTAGTGGATATTTTCACAAAAAAGAGAAATTTTCAAAAATCCAGAAAATTGGCTGAAAACGCCTAAATATCAAGGACACATTGGGCGAATCGCTCTGGAACTGAAATCGGAACGTTCACTGACATTTCCCCTATCTGAAAGTCTGATAAACGCCGGAAAAATGACTAAGTCCAAAAAAAAAATGTTTTCAACTTTTTTCAATTTTACCCCCGCAGGATATATATTCCACTCACACACATTTGGAAATTTCCTGGGGTACCCTCACACATATTATTCCCTCATTTAGTGGATATTTTCACAAAAAAGAGAAATTTTCAAAAATCCAGAAAATTGGCTGAAAACGCCTAAATATCAAGGACTCATTGGGCGAATCGCTCTGGAACTGAAATCGGAACGCTCACTGACATTTCCCCTATCTGAAAGTCTGATGAACGCCGGAAAAATGACTAAGTCCAAAAAAAATTTTTTTCAACTTTTTTCAATTTTACCCCCTTGGGATATATATTCTATCCACACACATTTGGAACTCTCCTGGGGTACCCTCACACATATTATTCCCTCAGTTAGTGGATATTTTCACAAAAAAAGTGAAATTTTCAAAAATCAAGAAAATTGGCTGAAAATGCCTAAATATCAAGGACTCATTGGGCGAATCGCTCTGGAACTGAAATCGGAACGCTCACTGACATTTCCCCTATCTGAAAGTCTGATAAACGCCGGAAAAATGACTAAGTCCAAAAAAAAAATGTTTTCAACTTTTTTCAATTTTACCCCCGTAGGATATATATTCCACTCACACACATTTGGAAATCTACTGGGGTACCCTCACACATATTATTCCCTCATTTAGTGGATATTTTCGCAAAAAAGAGAAATTTTCAAAAATCCAGAAAATTGGCTGAAAACGCCTAAATATCAAGGACTCATTGGGAGAATCGCTCTGGAACTGAAATCGGAACACTCACTGACATTTCCCCTATCTGAAAGTCTGATAAACGCCGGAAAAATGACTAAGTCCAAAAACAAAATGTTTTCAACTTTTTTCAATTTTACCCCCGTGGGATATATATTCTACCCCCACACATTTGGAACTCTCCTGGGGTACCCTTACACATATTATTCCCTCATTTAGTGGATATTTTCACAAAAAAGTGAAATTTTCAAAAATCCAGAAAATTGGCTGAAAATGACTAAATATCAAGGACTCTTTGGGCGAATCGCTCTGGAACTGAAATCGGAACGCTCACTGACATTTCCCCTATCTGATAATCTGATAAACGCCGGAAAAATTACTAAGTCCAAAAAAAAATTTTTCAACTTTTTTCAATTTTACCCCCGTGGGATATATATTTTACCCACACACATTTGGAACTCTCCTAGGGTACCCTTACACATATTATTCCCTCATTTAGTGGATATTTTCACAAAAAAGGGAAATTTTCAAAAATTCAGAAAATTGGCTGAAAATGACTAAATATCAAGGACTCATTGGGCGAAACGCTCTGAAACTGAAATCGGAACGCTCACTGACATTTCCCCTATCTGAAAGTCTGATAAACGCCGGAAAAATGACTAAGTCCAAAAAAAAATTTTTTCAACTTTTTTCAATTTTACCCACGTGGGATATATATTCTACCCACACACATTTGGAACTCTCCTGGGGTACCCTCACACATATTATTCCCTCATTTAGTGGATATTTTCACAAAAAAGTGAAATTTTCAAAAATCCAGAAAATTGGCTGAAAACGACTAAATATCAAGGACTCATTGGGCGAATCGCTCTGGAACTGAAATCGAAACGCTCACTGACATTTCCCCTATTTGAAAGTCTGATAAACGCCGGAAAAAATGACAAAGTCCAAAAAAAAATTTTTTCAACTTTTTTCAATTTTACCCCCGTGGGATATATATTCTTCCCACACACATTTGGAACTCTCCTGGGGTACTCCCACACATATTATTCCCTCATTTAGTGGATATTTTCACAAAAAAGTGAAATTTTCAAAAATCCAGAAAATTGGCTGAAAACGACTAAATATCAAGGACTCATCAGGCGAATTGCACTGGAACAGAAATCGGAATGCTCACTGACATTTCCCCTATCAGAAAGTCTGATAAACGCCGGAAAAATGACTAAGTCAAAAAAATGTTTTTTTCAATTTTACCCCCGTGGGATATATATTCTACCCACACACATTTGGAACTCTCCTGGGGTACCCTCACACATATTATACCCTCATTTAGTGGATATTTTCCCAAAAAAGTGAAATTTTCAAAAATTCAGAAAATTGGCTGAAAATGACTAAATATCAAGGACTCATTGGGCGAAACGCTCTGGAACTGAAATCGGAACGCTCACTGACATTTCCCCTATCTGAAAGTCTGATAAACGCCGGAAAAATGACGAAGTCCAAAAAAAAATTTTTTTCAACTTTTTTCTATTTTACCCCCGTGGGATATGTATTCTACCCACACACATTTGGAACTCTCCTGGGGTACCCTCACACATATTATTCCCTCATTTAGTGGATATTTTTATAAAAAAAAAGGAAATTTCCAAATATCCAGAAAATTGGCTGAAAACAACTAAATATCAAGGACTCATTAGGCGAAACACTCTGGAACTGAAATCGGAACACTCACTGACATTTCCCCTATCTGAAAGTCTGATAAACGCCGGAAAAATGACTAAGTCGAAAAAAAAAAGTTTTTCAACTTTTTCAATTTTACCCCCGTGGGATATATATTCTATGCACACACACTTTTGGAACTCTCCTGGGGTACCCTCACACATATTATTCCCTCATTTAGTGGATATTTTCACAAAAAAGTGAAATTTTCAAAAATCCAGAAAATTGGCTGAAAACGACTAAATATCAAGGACTCATTGGGCGAATCACTCTGGAACTGAAATCGGAACGCTCACTGACATTTCCCGTATCTGAAAGTCTAATAAATGCCGGAAAAATGACTAAGTCCAAAAGAAAAATTTTTTCAACTTTTTTCAATTTTACCCCCGTGGGATATATATTCTACCCACACACATTTGGAACTCTCCTGGGGTACCCTCACACATATTATTCCCTCATTTAGTGGATACTTTCACAAAAAAGTGAAATTTTCAAAAATCCAGAAAATTGGCTGAAAACGACTAAATATCAATTACTCATCAGGCGAATTGCACTGGAACAGAAATCGGAACGCTCACTGACATTTCCCCTATCTGAAAGTCTGATAAACGCCGGAAAAAATGACTAAGTCCAAAAAAAAATTTTTTCAACTTTTTTCAATTTTACCCCCGTGGGATATATATTCTACCAACACACATTTGGAACTCTCCTGGGGTACCCTCACACATATTATACCCTCATTTAGTGGATATTTTTCCAAAAAAGTGAAATTTTCAAAAATCCAGAAAATTGGCTGAAAACGACTAAATATCAAGGACTCATCAGGCGAATTGCACTGGAACAGAAATCGGAATGCTCACTGACATTTCCCCTATCAGAAAGTCTGATAAACGCCGGAAAAATGACTAAGTCCAAAAAAATATTTTTTTCAATTTTACCCCCGTGGGATATATATTCTACCCACACACATTTGGAACTCTCCTGGGGTACCCTCACACATATTATACCCTCATGTAGTGGATATTTTTATAAAAAAAGGGAAATTTCCAAAAATCCAGAAAATTGGCTGAAAACAACTAAATATCAAGGACTCATTGGGCGAAACGCTCTGGAACTGAAATCGGAACACTCACTGACATTTCCCCTATCTGAAAGTCTGATAAATGCCGGAAAAATGACTAAGTCCAAAAGAAAAATTTTTTCAACTTTTTTCAATTTTACCCCCGTGGGATACAGTGCCTACAAGTAGTATTCAACCCCCTGCAGATTTAGCTGGTTTGATAAGATGCAAATAAGTTAGAGCCTTCAAACTGCAAACGAGAGTAGGTTTTATGAACAGAAGCATAAATCTTACAAACCAAAAAGTTATGTTGCTCAGTTGAATTTTATTAAATTTTAAACATAAAAGTGTGGGTCAATTATTATACAACCCTTATGTTTAATATTTTGTGGAATAACCCTTGTTTGCAATTACAGCTAATAATCGTCTTTTATAAGACCTGATCAGGCCGGCACAGGTCTGTGGAGTTATCTTGGCCCACTCCTCCATGCAGATCTACTCAAAGTTATCTAGGTTCTTTGGGTGTCTCATGTGGACTTTATTCTTGAGCTCCTTCCACAAGTTTTCAATTGGGTTAAGGTCAGGAGACTGACTAGGCCACTCCAACACCTTGACTTTTTCCCTCTTGAACCAGGCCTTGGTTTTCTTGGCTGTGTGCTTTGGGTCGTTGTCTTGTTGGAAGATGAAATTACGACCCATCTTAAGATCCTTGATGGAGGAGCGGAGGTTCTTGGCCAAAATCTCCAGATAGGCCGTGCTATCCTTCTTCCCATGGATGCGGACCAGATGGCCAGGCCCCTTGGCAGAGAAACAGCCCCACAGCATGATGCTGCCACCACCATGCTTGACTGTAGGGATGGTATTCTTGGGGTCGTATGCAGTGCCATCCAGTCTCCAAACGTCACGTGTGTGGTTGGCACCAAAGATCTCGATCTTGGTCTCATCAGACCATAGAACCTTGAACCAGTCTGTCTCAGAGTCCTCCAAGTGATCATGAGCAAACTGTAGACGAGCCTTGACATGACGCTTTGAAAGTAAAGGTACCTTACGGGCTCGTCTGGAACGGAGACCATTGCGGTGGAGTACGTTACTTATGGTATTGACTGAAACCAATGTCCCCACTGCCATGAGATCTTCCCGGAGCTCCTTCCTTGTTGTCCTTGGGTTAGCGTTGACTCTTCGGACAAGCCTTGCCTCGGCACGGGAGGACACTTTCAAAGGCTGTCCTGGCCGTGGAAGGCTAACAGTAGTTCCATAAGCCTTCCACTTACGGATGATGCTCCCAACAGTGGAGACAGGTTGGCCCAACTCCTTGGAAAGGGTTTTGTACCCCTTGCCAGCCTTGTGACCCTCCACGATCTTGTCTCTGATGGCCTTGGAATGCTACTTTGTCTTTCCCATGTTGACCATGTCTGAGTGCTGTTCACAAGTTTGGGGAGGGTCTTAAATAGTCAGAAAAGGCTGGCAAAAGAGATCTTTAATCCACACATGTGAAGCTCATTATTCTTGGTGCCTGAACTACATCTTAATACTTTTGGGGGACCAAACAGAATTCTTGTGGTTTGAGGGGTTGAATAATAAATGACACTCTGAATTAACTTTTAACGTTTTTAAAAAAAAATAAAAAAAAAAACAAAAACAAAATTTGCTGCAGTGCATTTCCCACTTCCAGGCTGATCTACAGTACAAATGTCACAATGCCAAGTTAATTCTGCATGTGTCAACCAGCTAAATCTGCAGGGGGTTGAATACTACTTGTAGGCACTGTATATATTCTACCCACACACATTTGGAACTCTCCTGGGGTACCCTCACACATATTATTCCCTCATTTAGTGGATATTTTCCCAAAAAAGTGAAATTTTCAAAAATCCAGAAAATTGGCTGAAAATGACTAAATACCAAGGTCTCATTGGGCGAATCGCTCTGGAACTGAAATCGGAACGCTCACTGACATTTCCCCTATCTGAAAGTCTGATAAACGGCGGAAAAATGACTAAGTCCAAAAAAATGTTTTTTTCAATTTTACCCCCGTGGGATATATATTCTACCCACACACATTTGGAACTCTCCTAGGGTACCCTCACACATATTAATCCCTCATTTAGTGGATATTTTCACAAAAAAGTGAAATTTTCAAAAATCCCGAAAATTGTCTGAAAACGACTAAATATCAAGGACTCATCAGGCGAATTGCACTGGAACAGAAATCGGAATGCTCACTGACATTTCCCCTATCAGAAAGTCTGATAAACGCCGGAAAAATGACTAAGTCCAAAAAAATGTTTTTTTCAATTTTACCTCCCTGGGATATATATTCTACCCACACACATTTGGAACTCTCCTGGGGTACCCTCACACATATTATTCCCTCATTTAGTGGATATTTTCACAAAAAAGAGAAATTTTCAAAAATCCAGAAAATTGGCTGAAAACGCCTAAATATCAAGGACTCATTGGGCGAATCGCTCTGGAACTGAAATCGGAATGCTCACTGACATTTCCCCTATCTGAAAGTCTGATAAACGCCGGAAAAATGACTAAGTCCAAAAGAAAAATTTTTTCAACTTTTTTCAATTTTACCCCCCTAGGATATATATTCTACCCACACACATTTGGAACTCTCCTGGGGTACCCTCACACATATTATTCCCTCATTTAGTGGATATTTTCACAAAAAAGTAAAATTTTCAAAAATCCAGAAAATTGACTGAAAATGACTAAATACCAAGGACTCATTGGGCGAATCGCTCTGGAACTGAAATCGGAACGCTCACTGACAGTTCCCCTATCTGAAAGTCTGATAAACGCCGGAAAAATGACTAAGTCCAAAAAAATATTTTTTTCAATTTTACCCCCGTGGGATATATATTCTACCCACACACATTTGGAACTCTCCTGGGGTACATTCACACATATTATTCCCTCATTTAGTGGATATTTTCCTAAAAAAAGTGAAATTTGCAAAAATCCAGAAAATTGGATGAAAACGACTTAATATCAAGGGCTCATTGGGCGAATCGCTCTGGTACTGAAATCCGAACGCTCACTGACATTTCCCCTATCTGAAAGTCTGATAAACGCCGGAAAAATGACTAAGTCCAAAAGAAAAATTTTTTCAACTTTTTTCAATTTTACTCCCCTAGGATATATATTCTACCCACACACATTTGGAACTCTCCTGGGGTACCCTCACACATATTATTCCCTCATTTAGTGGATATTTTCACAAAAAAGTGAAATTTTCAAAAATCCAGAAAATTGGCTGAAAACAACTAAATATCAAGGACTCATTGGGCGAATCGCTCTGGAACTAAAATCGGAACGCTCACTGACATTTGCCCTATCTGAAAGTCTAATAAATGCCGGAAAAATGACTAAGTCCAAAAGAAAAATTTTTTCAACTTTTTTCAATTTTACCCCCGTGGGATATATATTCTACCCACACACATTTGGAACTCTCCTGGCGTACCCTCACATATATTATTCCCTCATTTAGTGGATATTTTCACAAAAAAGTGAAATTTGCAAAAATCCAGAAAATTGGCTGAAAACGACTAAATATCAAGGACTCATTGGGCGAAACGCTCTGGAACTGAAATCGGAACACTCACTGACATTTCCACTATCTGAAAGTCTGATAAACGCCGGAAAAATGACTAAGTCCAAAAAAAAAAATGTTTTCAACTTTTTTCAATTTTACCCCCGTGGGATATATATTCTACCCACGCACATTTGGAACTCTCCTGAGGTACCCTCACTCATATTATTCCCTCATTTAGTGGATATTTTCACAAAAAAGTGAAATTTGCAAAAATCCAGAAAATTGGCTGAAAACGACTAAATATCAAGGACTCATTGGGCGAAACGCTCTGGAATTGAAATCGGAACACTCACTGACATTTCCCCTATCTGAAAGTCTGATAAACACCGGAAAAATGACTAAGTCCCAAAAAAATTTTTTTCAACTTTTTTAAATGTTACTCCCGTGAGATACATATTATACTCACACACATTTGGAACTCTCCTGGGGTAAACTCACACATATAATTCCCTCATTTAGTGGATATTTTCACAAAAAAGTGAAATTTTCAAAAATCCAGTAAATTGGCTGAAAACGCCTAAATATCAAGGACTCATTGGGCGAATCGCTCTGGAACTGAAATCAGAACGTTCACTGACATTTCCCCTATCTGAAAGTCTGATAAACGCCGGAAAAATGACTAAATCCCCCAAAAAAATTTTTCAACTTTTTTCAATTTTACCCCTGTGGGATATATATTCTTCCCACACACATTTGGAACTCTCCTGGGGTACCCTCACACATATTATACCCTCATTTAGTGGATATTTTCCCAAAAAAGTGAAATTTTCAAAAATCAAGAAAATTGGCTGAAAATGACTAAATAACAAGGACTCATTGGGGGAATCGCTCTGGAACTGAAATCGGAACGCTCACTGACATTTCCCCTATCTGAAAGTCTGATAAACGCCGGAAAAAATGACTAAGTCCAAAAAAAAATTTTTTCAACTTTTTTCAATTTTACCCCCGTGGGATATATATTCTACCAACACACATTTGGAACTCTCCTGGGGTACCCTCACACATATTATACCCTCATTTAGTGGATATTTTTCCAAAAAAGTGAAATTTTCAAAAATCCAGAAAATTGGCTGAAAACGACTAAATATCAAGGACTCATCAGGCGAATTGCACTGGAACAGAAATCGGAATGCTCACTGACATTTCCCCTATCAGAAAGTCTGATAAACGCCGGAAAAATGACTAAGTCCAAAAAAATATTTTTTTCAATTTTACCCCCGTGGGATATATATTCTACCCACACACATTTGGAACTCTCCTGGGGTACCCTCACACATATTATACCCTCATGTAGTGGATATTTTTATAAAAAAAGGGAAATTTCCAAAAATCCAGAAAATTGGCTGAAAACAACTAAATATCAAGGACTCATTGGGCGAAACGCTCTGGAACTGAAATCGGAACACTCACTGACATTTCCCCTATCTGAAAGTCTGATAAATGCCGGAAAAATGACTAAGTCCAAAAGAAAAATTTTTTCAACTTTTTTCAATTTTACCCCCGTGGGATACAGTGCCTACAAGTAGTATTCAACCCCCTGCAGATTTAGCTGGTTTGATAAGATGCAAATAAGTTAGAGCCTTCAAACTGCAAACGAGAGTAGGTTTTATGAACAGAAGCATAAATCTTACAAACCAAAAAGTTATGTTGCTCAGTTGAATTTTATTAAATTTTAAACATAAAAGTGTGGGTCAATTATTATACAACCCTTATGTTTAATATTTTGTGGAATAACCCTTGTTTGCAATTACAGCTAATAATCGTCTTTTATAAGACCTGATCAGGCCGGCACAGGTCTGTGGAGTTATCTTGGCCCACTCCTCCATGCAGATCTACTCAAAGTTATCTAGGTTCTTTGGGTGTCTCATGTGGACTTTATTCTTGAGCTCCTTCCACAAGTTTTCAATTGGGTTAAGGTCAGGAGACTGACTAGGCCACTCCAACACCTTGACTTTTTCCCTCTTGAACCAGGCCTTGGTTTTCTTGGCTGTGTGCTTTGGGTCGTTGTCTTGTTGGAAGATGAAATTACGACCCATCTTAAGATCCTTGATGGAGGAGCGGAGGTTCTTGGCCAAAATCTCCAGATAGGCCGTGCTATCCTTCTTCCCATGGATGCGGACCAGATGGCCAGGCCCCTTGGCAGAGAAACAGCCCCACAGCATGATGCTGCCACCACCATGCTTGACTGTAGGGATGGTATTCTTGGGGTCGTATGCAGTGCCATCCAGTCTCCAAACGTCACGTGTGTGGTTGGCACCAAAGATCTCGATCTTGGTCTCATCAGACCATAGAACCTTGAACCAGTCTGTCTCAGAGTCCTCCAAGTGATCATGAGCAAACTGTAGACGAGCCTTGACATGACGCTTTGAAAGTAAAGGTACCTTACGGGCTCGTCTGGAACGGAGACCATTGCGGTGGAGTACGTTACTTATGGTATTGACTGAAACCAATGTCCCCACTGCCATGAGATCTTCCCGGAGCTCCTTCCTTGTTGTCCTTGGGTTAGCGTTGACTCTTCGGACAAGCCTTGCCTCGGCACGGGAGGACACTTTCAAAGGCTGTCCTGGCCGTGGAAGGCTAACAGTAGTTCCATAAGCCTTCCACTTACGGATGATGCTCCCAACAGTGGAGACAGGTTGGCCCAACTCCTTGGAAAGGGTTTTGTACCCCTTGCCAGCCTTGTGACCCTCCACGATCTTGTCTCTGATGGCCTTGGAATGCTACTTTGTCTTTCCCATGTTGACCATGTCTGAGTGCTGTTCACAAGTTTGGGGAGGGTCTTAAATAGTCAGAAAAGGCTGGCAAAAGAGATCTTTAATCCACACATGTGAAGCTCATTATTCTTGGTGCCTGAACTACATCTTAATACTTTTGGGGGACCAAACAGAATTCTTGTGGTTTGAGGGGTTGAATAATAAATGACACTCTGAATTAACTTTTAACGTTTTTAAAAAAAAATAAAAAAAAAAACAAAAACAAAATTTGCTGCAGTGCATTTCCCACTTCCAGGCTGATCTACAGTACAAATGTCACAATGCCAAGTTAATTCTGCATGTGTCAACCAGCTAAATCTGCAGGGGGTTGAATACTACTTGTAGGCACTGTATATATTCTACCCACACACATTTGGAACTCTCCTGGGGTACCCTCACACATATTATTCCCTCATTTAGTGGATATTTTCCCAAAAAAGTGAAATTTTCAAAAATCCAGAAAATTGGCTGAAAATGACTAAATACCAAGGTCTCATTGGGCGAATCGCTCTGGAACTGAAATCGGAACGCTCACTGACATTTCCCCTATCTGAAAGTCTGATAAACGGCGGAAAAATGACTAAGTCCAAAAAAATGTTTTTTTCAATTTTACCCCCGTGGGATATATATTCTACCCACACACATTTGGAACTCTCCTAGGGTACCCTCACACATATTAATCCCTCATTTAGTGGATATTTTCACAAAAAAGTGAAATTTTCAAAAATCCCGAAAATTGTCTGAAAACGACTAAATATCAAGGACTCATCAGGCGAATTGCACTGGAACAGAAATCGGAATGCTCACTGACATTTCCCCTATCAGAAAGTCTGATAAACGCCGGAAAAATGACTAAGTCCAAAAAAATGTTTTTTTCAATTTTACCTCCCTGGGATATATATTCTACCCACACACATTTGGAACTCTCCTGGGGTACCCTCACACATATTATTCCCTCATTTAGTGGATATTTTCACAAAAAAGGGAAATTTTCAAAAATCCAGAAAATTGGCTGAAAACACCTAAATATCAAGGACTCATTGGGCGAATCGCTCTGGAACTGAAATCGGAATGCTCACTGACATTTCCCCTATCTGAAAGTCTGATAAACGCCGGAAAAATGACTAAGTCCAAAAGAAAAATTTTTTCAACTTTTTTCAATTTTACCCCCCTAGGATATATATTCTACCCACACACATTTGGAACTCTCCTGGGGTACCCTCACACATATTATTCCCTCATTTAGTGGATATTTTCACAAAAAAGTAAAATTTTCAAAAATCCAGAAAATTGACTGAAAATGACTAAATACCAAGGACTCATTGGGCGAATCGCTCTGGAACTGAAATCGGAACGCTCACTGACAGTTCCCCTATCTGAAAGTCTGATAAACGCCGGAAAAATGACTAAGTCCAAAAAAATATTTTTTTCAATTTTACCCCCGTGGGATATATATTCTACCCACACACATTTGGAACTCTCCTGGGGTACATTCACACATATTATTCCCTCATTTAGTGGATATTTTCCTAAAAAAAGTGAAATTTGCAAAAATCCAGAAAATTGGATGAAAACGACTTAATATCAAGGGCTCATTGGGCGAATCGCTCTGGTACTGAAATCCGAACGCTCACTGACATTTCCCCTATCTGAAAGTCTGATAAACGCCGGAAAAATGACTAAGTCCAAAAGAAAAATTTTTTCAACTTTTTTCAATTTTACTCCCCTAGGATATATATTCTACCCACACACATTTGGAACTCTCCTGGGGTACCCTCACACATATTATTCCCTCATTTAGTGGATATTTTCACAAAAAAGTGAAATTTTCAAAAATCCAGAAAATTGGCTGAAAACAACTAAATATCAAGGACTCATTGGGCGAATCGCTCTGGAACTAAAATCGGAACGCTCACTGACATTTGCCCTATCTGAAAGTCTAATAAATGCCGGAAAAATGACTAAGTCCAAAAGAAAAATTTTTTCAACTTTTTTCAATTTTACCCCCGTGGGATATATATTCTACCCACACACATTTGGAACTCTCCTGGCGTACCCTCACATATATTATTCCCTCATTTAGTGGATATTTTCACAAAAAAGTGAAATTTGCAAAAATCCAGAAAATTGGCTGAAAACGACTAAATATCAAGGACTCATTGGGCGAAACGCTCTGGAACTGAAATCGGAACACTCACTGACATTTCCACTATCTGAAAGTCTGATAAACGCCGGAAAAATGACTAAGTCCAAAAAAAAAAATGTTTTCAACTTTTTTCAATTTTACCCCCGTGGGATATATATTCTACCCACGCACATTTGGAACTCTCCTGAGGTACCCTCACTCATATTATTCCCTCATTTAGTGGATATTTTCACAAAAAAGTGAAATTTGCAAAAATCCAGAAAATTGGCTGAAAACGACTAAATATCAAGGACTCATTGGGCGAAACGCTCTGGAATTGAAATCGGAACACTCACTGACATTTCCCCTATCTGAAAGTCTGATAAACACCGGAAAAATGACTAAGTCCCAAAAAAAATTTTTTCAACTTTTTTAAATGTTACCCCCGTGAGATACATATTATACTCACACACATTTGGAACTCTCCTGGGGTAAACTCACACATATAATTCCCTCATTTAGTGGATATTTTCACAAAAAAGTGAAATTTTCAAAAATCCAGTAAATTGGCTGAAAACGCCTAAATATCAAGGACTCATTGGGCGAATCGCTCTGGAACTGAAATCAGAACGTTCACTGACATTTCCCCTATCTGAAAGTCTGATAAACGCCGGAAAAATGACTAAATCCCCCAAAAAAATTTTTCAACTTTTTTCAATTTTACCCCTGTGGGATATATATTCTTCCCACACACATTTGGAACTCTCCTGGGGTACCATCACACATATTATTCCCTCATTTAGTGGATATTTTCACAAAAAAGTGAAATTTTCAAAAATCCAGAAAATTGGCTGAAAATGACTAAATATCAAGGACTCATTGGGCGAATCGCTCTGGAGCTGACATCGGAACGCTCACTGACATTTCCCCTATCTGAAAGTCTGATAAACGCCGGAAAAATGACTAAGTCCAAAAAAAATGTTTTTAACTTTTTTCAATTTTACCCCCGTGGGATATATATTCTTCCCACACACATTTGGAACTCTCCTGGGGTACCGTCACACATATTATTCCCTCATTTAGTGGATATTTTCACAAAAAAAGTGAAATTTTCAAAAATCCAGAAAATTCGCTGAAAATGCCTAAATATCAAGGACTCATTGGGCGAATCACTCTGGAACTGAAATCGGAACGCTCACTGACATTTCCCCTATCTGAAAGTCTGATAAACGCCGGAAAAATGACTAAGTCCCCAAAAAATTTTTTTTCAAGTTTTTTCAATTTTACCCCCGTGTGATATATATTCTATGCACACACACTTTTGGAACTCTACTGGGTTACCCTCACACATATTAATCCCTCATTTAGTGGATATTTTCACAAAAAAGTGAAATTTTCAAAAATTCAGAAAATTGGCTGAAAACGACTAAATATCTAGGACTCATTGGGCGAATCGCTCTGGAACTGACATCGGAACACTCACTGACATTTCCCCTATCTGAAAGTTTGATAAACGCCGGAAAAATGACTAAGTCCAAAAAAAATGTTTTCAACTTTTTTCAATTTTACCCCCGTTGGATATATATTCTACCCACACACATTTGGAACTCTCCTGGGGTACCCTCACACATATTATTCCCTCATTTAGTGGATATTTTCACAAAAAAAGTGAAATTTTCAAAAATCCAGAAAATTGGCTGAAAACGACTTAATATCAAGGACTCATTGGGCGAATCGCTCTGGAACTGAAATCGGAACGCTCACTGACATTTCCCCTATCTGAAAGTCTGATAAACGCCGGAAAAATGACTAAGTCCAAAAAAAAATTTTTCAACTTTTTTCAATTTTACCCCCGTGGGATATATATTTTACCCACACACATTTGGAACTCTCCTGGCGTACCCTCACACATATTATTCCCTCATTTAGTGGATATTTTCACAAAAAAGTAAAATTTGCAAAAATCCAGAAAATTGGCTGAAAACGACTAAATATCAAGGACTCATTGGGCGAAACGCTCTGGAATTGAAATCGGAACACTCACTGACATTTCCCCTATCTGAAAGTCTGATAAACGCCGGAAAAATGACTAAGTCCCAAAAAAATTTTTTTCAACTTTTTTAAATGTTACCCCCGTGAGATATATATTATACTCACACACATTTGGAACTCTCCTGGGGTAAACTCACACATATTATTCCCTCATTTAGTGGATATTTTCACAAAAAAGTGAAATTTTCAAAAATCCAGTAAATTGGCTGAAAACGCCTAAATATCAAGGACTCATTGGGCGAATCGCTCTGGAACTGAAATCAGAACGTTCACTGACATTTCCCCTATCTGAAAGTCTGATAAACGCCGGAAAAATGACTAAATCCCCCAAAATAATTTTTCAACTTTTTTCAATTTTACCCCTGTGGGATATATATTCTTCCCACACACATTTGGAACTCTCCTGGGGTACCATCACACATATTATTCCCTCATTTAGTGGATATTTTCACAAAAAAGTGAAATTTTCAAAAATCCAGAAAATTGGCTGAAAATGACTAAATATCAAGGACTCATTGGGCGAATCGCTCTGGAGCTGACATCGGAACGCTCCCTGACATTTCCCCTATCTGAAAGTCTGATAAACGCCGGAAAAATGACTAAGTCCAAAAAAAATGTTTTTAACTTTTTTCAATTTTACCCCCGTGGGATATATATTCTTCCCACACACATTTGGAACTCTCCTGGGGTACCGTCACACATATTATTCCCTCATTTAGTGGATATTTTCACAAAAAAAGTGAAATTTTCAAAAATCCAGAAAATTCGCTGAAAATGCCTAAATATCAAGGAGTCATTGGGCGAATCACTCTGGAACTGAAATCGGAACGCTCACTGACATTTCCCCTATCTGAAAGTCTGATAAACGCCGGAAAAATGACTAAGTCCAAAAGAAATGTTTTCAACTTTTTTCAATTTTACCCCCGTGGGATATATATACTTCCCACACACATTTGGAACTCTCCTGGGGTACCCTCACACATATTATTCCCTCATTTAGTGGATATTTTCACAAAAAAGGGAAATTTTAAAAAATTCAGAAAATTGGCTGAAAACGACTAAATGTCAAGGACTCATCAGGCGAATTGCTCTGGAACTGAAATCGGAATGCTCACTGACATTTCCCCTATCTGAAAGTCTGATAAACGGCAGAAAAATGACTAAGTCCAAAAAACATTTTTTTTCAACTTTTTTCCATTTTACCCCCTTGTGATATATATTCTATGCACACACACTTTTGGAACTCTCCTGGGGTACCCTCACACATATTAATCCCTCATTTAGTGGATATTTTCACAAAAAAGTGAAATTTTAAAAAATTCAGAAAATTCGCTGAAAACGACTAAATACCAAGGACTCATCAGCCGAATTGCTCTGGAACAGAAATCGGAATGCTCACTGACATTTCCCCTATCCGAAAGTCTGATAAACGCCGGAAAAACGACTAAGTCCAAAAAAAAAAGTTTTCAACTTTTTTCAATTTTACCCCCGTGGGATATATATTTTACCCACACACATTTGAAACTCTCCTGGGGTACCCTCAAACATATTATTCCCTCATTTAGTGGATATTTTCACAAAAAAGTGAAATTTTCAAAAATCCAAAAAATGGCTGAAAACGACTAAATATCAAGGACTCATTGGTCGAATCGCTCTGGAACTGAAAACGGAATGCTCACTGACATTTCCCCTATCTGAAAGTCAGATAAACGTCGGAAAAATGACTAAATCCCCCCAAAAAAATTTTTCAACTTTTTTCAATTTTACCCGCGTGGGATATATATTCTTCCCACACACATTTGGAACTCTCCTGGGGTACCGTCACACATATTAATCCCTCATTTAGTGGATATTTTCACAAAAAAAAGTGAAATTTTCAAAAATCCAGAAATTTTCCTGAAAATGCCTAAATTTCAAGGACTCATTGGGCGAATCGCTCAGGAACTGAAATCGGAACGCTCACTGACATTTCCCCTAGCTGAAAGTCTGATAAACGCCGGAAAAACGACTAAGTCCAAAAAAAATTTTTTTCAACTTTTTTCAATTTTACCCCCGTGGGATATATTCTACCCACACACATTTGGAACTCTCCTGGGGTACCCTCACACATATTATTCCCTCATTTAGTGGATATTTTCAAAAAAAAAGTGAAATTTTCAAAAATCAAGAAAATTGGCTGAAAATACCTAAATATCAAGGACTCATTGGGCGCATCGCTCTGGAACTGAAATCGGAACGCTCACTGACATTTCCCCTATCTGAAAGTCTGATAAACGCCGGAAAAATGACTAAGTCCAAAACAAAATTTTTTAAACATTTTTCAATTTTACCCCCGTGGGATATATATTCTACCCACACACAGTTGGAACTCTCCTGGGGTACCCTCACACATATTATTCCCTCATTTAGTGGATATTTTCACAAAAAAGTGAAATTTTCAAAAATCCAGAAAATTGGCTGAAATCGACTAAATATCAAGGACTCATCAGGCGAATTGATCTGGAACTGAAATCAGAACGCTCACTGACATTTCCCCTATCTGAAAGTCTGATAAACGCCGGAAAAATGACTAAGTAAAAAAAATATTTTTTTTCAACTTTTTCAATTTTACCCCCGTGTGATATATATTCTATGCACACACACTTTTGGAACTCTCCTGGGGTACCCTCACACATATTAATCCCTCATTTAGTGGATATTTTCACAAAAAAGTGAAATTTTAAAAAATTCTGAAAATTCGCTGAAAACGACTAAATACCAAGGACTCATCAGGCGAATTGCTCTGGAACTGAAATCGGAACGCTCACTGACATTTCCCCTATCTGAAAGTCTGATAAACGCCGGAAAAATGACTAAGTCCAAAAAAAAATTTTCTAAAACTTTTTTCAATTTTACCCCCGTGGGATATATATTCTAGCCACACACAATTGGAACTCTCCTGGGGTACCCTCACACATATTATTCCCTCATTTAGTGGATATTTTCACAAAAAAAGTGAAATTTTCAAAAATCAAGAAAATTGGCTGAAAATCCCTAAATATCAAGGACTCATTGGGCGAATCGCTCTGGAACTGAAATCGGAATGCTCAATGACATTTCCCCTATCTGAAAGTCTGATAAACGCCGGAAAAATGACTAAGTCCAAAAAAAAATTTTTTTCAACTTTTTTCAATTTTACCCCCGTGGGATATATATTCTACCCACACACATTTGGAACTCTCCTGGGGTTCCCTCACACATATTATTTCCTCATTTAGTGGATATTTTCACAAAAAAAGTGAAATTTTCAAAAATCAATAAAATTGGCTGAAAATCCCTAAATATCAAGGACTCATTGGGCGAATCGCTCTGGAACTGAAATCGGAACGCTCACTGACATTTCCCCTATCTGAAAGTCTGATAAACGCCGGAAAAATGACTAAGTCCAAAAAAAAATTTTTTTCAACTTTTTTCAATTTTACCCCCGTGGGATATATATTCTACCAGCCCCCCTCTCCCAATACTGGTGCCTGTCCGCTGGTGGGTCGAGCGAGCCCCCCTGTGGTGGAGGCAGCTCTAAGCTTTTTAATTTAAATTGTCTCTCTTATTTGAATGAATACACTTTAAATCCATTTACAAGGATCTATTGGAGGGCAAGTCTCATGCCAGCAGCCGCGTAATTCCAGCTTCAGTAGCGTCCACTAAAGCTGCTGCAGTTAAAAAGCTTTTATAAGGATCGAGCTCGGCTGTCCACCGCAAGGCATCCTACTGCCAGTCCCAGCCCCTATGCCTTGGGGTGCCTCCTGATGCTCTTCACTGAGTATCCCGTGGTCCCGAAGCATTTCCTTTGAAAAAATTAAGTGTCCAAACTACAGGTGGTGTAGCTTGCTTAACAGCCGGGATAATCCGCTGACTAGCAGACACTGCTACTAGGCACAAAGTATTTCCTGGGCTAGATGCAGTTAAAAATTTGTAATTAGATACTCTCGTTGGATGCTGAGAAAGCATTCCATAGAGTCTCCTGGCACGCCATATATGATTCTCTTAAAAAGCTTGGGGTAGGGGTGTAGGGGACCCTTTTATAGCCAAAATCACGGCCCTGTATCGCAATACGTCACCTAGGCTGAAGATAAATGGAACTGTAGCACCCTGAGGGCTCGGTTGCTACAGAGGTATTGCACCTCACCCAGAGGTGTGATATCTCACTCTCAGGTAAGGATGTAGTGTGGATCAGGACCCGACACCTGCATGCATTACACCACATTGCCATGGGGCAGGGCGACCAATATGCCCCTGAGATGGGCACGACAGTCCCTGTCCCTGGCTGGAGTGGGGGGAGGGAACACTGAGGAAGGGGAACCCTGTAGTGCAGGAGCAGGGAGGAAGCAGTTCCTGGGTGCATTGAGAAGGGAGTATAAAAGGTGGGCACCATCTTAGTTCAGTGCAGAGAAGTCTGAGCAGAAGTGGCAGGGAGCAGGGGCTCTGCATGAGCTCTGCTCCGGAGGCGGGCCTAGTAACAGAGGCCCAGGCCTGGAAGAGGGAGAAGGAAGGAAGAGGAGCGGAGAAGGCTCCAGGAACGAGGAACGAAGGGATCCCAGGGGTGCGGACGGGCGAGTCGCCACCGCACGCCCGAATCCACCTGCGTGGAGGGGTCAGGCCAAAGGGGGAGACCGGTCCCCGAAACTAGTGGAGGCAGGAAACGACCCTCAGCTAGAAACAGGAGGCTGTGACATTTTATGTGGCACAGCCCCTCGCTACACCCGCTAGGAAGGCACCACATAGGGTCAGGGAAACTGGCGCCAAGTTTACAAAGAGGAGGCCCGAGGCAGCCGGACAGAAGGGTTGGTAAGAAAGGCCAGACAAAGGACACACAAAGGGGGTCCTGTGAAGCGCTCCAAAGTTATCTGGGAGTTGTCTGAGCCCCTCACCTGGTGAGCACAGTACGACGTGGGCAGCCTTTACCTGCAGACGTGGTCTGGATAATAAGAACTGTGAGTAAAGGCCCTGGACTGCATCACTGACTCCGTGTCGTTACTGCTGCTGCCCTGCACCATCACCCCCATCCTCCGCATACACTGCCCTGAGGCTATACTCCTCCCGTGGGGAGTTATGCTACGCTCTGCTGCACCCACAACACCAGCCTCAGCGGTCTGCCCTGGAGCGGCGGTTCACTCTGACCGCAATCCACGGGTGGCATAGTCGGACATTTAAACATCAAAACCACATAAATAGTTCCGCCACTGGTTTGACCGCCCTGAGTCACGGAACCGGGTCGCCGCCACGGAGACTACAACCACCAGCATCCACCAAAAAGGGTCCGGCTCCGGGTGTCCCAAGGCCCATGTTAGAACCTTGCTGTTAGGTTTTTTTTCCTTTGCTGGTCACATGACCTTGTTGGCCTATTTAATCCTGCTCCGCCCTTCTGGCTTTGCTGGACTTCATTGTATATCTACTTTCTAGCTAGCCTGTGCTCTGTATCTAACTCTGTTAGTTTGCTTGGTCTACGGACCTCTATGTTCTATCTATTTTGTTTGTTCGTCTGTCTGCTACTATTTCTGTTAGGAGGTGTCCCATATTCCTCCCAGTCCTTAGTACTTGTAGGGATTCCCTCCCCACATCTATAGGTCTCCGTACAGACTAGATTAGGACTTTAGCAGGTCTGATCGCAGGATCAGGTTCCCTGTTACATCGTAGGGATTCAGCTGAGTCCTATAGTAGGGACAGATCTCCTCTCTTTCCTTAGCTTTGGTAGCAGAACATAACAGCCCAGGGGGCGCGTCAGAACATTTTCATCACCTTTCACAATCACCAATGGGACAAGGCAGGGATGTTCTCTGTCCCCTCTCTTATACATCCTAGTGACGGAGCACCTGCTCTCATCAATTCGCCATAACCCCAATATTAGGTGGATTGAGGTGGGAGGCACCGAGTACAAGTGCTCTCTATTTGCTGATGATGTCCTAGTATATATCACTCAATCACATACATCCATCCATGCTGTTATGGCTGAAATAGATCACTTTGTTACATGGTCAAATTTTAAAATCAATGCAGCGAAGTCTGAGGCCCTCGATGTCTCCCTCCCCAAATCCATATAGGATTCCATCCAGTCCAACTTTCCCTTTGCCTGGCCCTCACAGGGTATCAAATACTTAGGAATTCCTATTCATAGAGACCTCTCCCATCTATGTTATCTTAATTTTGGGCCCTTTATTGAACAACTCCATACAGACCACGGTTGGCAAGTTAGAACTGTAAGATTCACTACGTGAACCACTGGTGTTTTGTGGAAAAGCACATGTACACTGTGTTCCAAATTATTATGCAAAAAGTGTTTAGGAGTGATAAGGGAAACATTTGTTTGTTTGTCAGTTAAACTCATTGATGGTGATGTGTGTCAGGGCTCTTTATATCACTGTAAGTAATTGCAGACACCTGTGCTAATTAGTTTGGCAGGTGTGTCCAATGAAAGGCAAGACTACTTAAGAAGGCTGTCTCACATTATTAAGCAGCCTACATTTTCTGCCAAAATGGGAAAGAAAAAGGATGTGTCGGCTGTTGAGAAGCAACAAATTGTGGAGTGTTTAGGTCAAGGCATGACTACAATCAACATTGTGCGATGATCAGGATGAAGTGTCTTGGCAATCAAGAAGTATGTAGCTGATTCACAGTACACACGTGTGCGTGCTGATAAGGGCAAATTGAGGACT
This sequence comes from Phyllobates terribilis, assembly GCF_046119375.1. Lineage (NCBI taxonomy): Eukaryota > Metazoa > Chordata > Amphibia > Anura > Dendrobatidae > Phyllobates > Phyllobates terribilis. The sequence goes on from NW_027362782.1 coordinate 11,246,338, forward strand.
CTTTCCTACAGGCAATTACGTCAGGTTGAAAGAGCAGCGGCAAAAAAGCCTTGTCATAGCAGCAGACAAGTTTTTGAAGATGCTGGTGCCTCCAACGTCCCCCGAACAACAAGATGCAGGGTCCTTCAGAGGTTTGCAGCTGTGCATACGCCATCCTGTCGACCTCCTCTATCCACTTCACACAAGCAGAAATGGCTCCAGTGGGCCAAACATTACATGAAGACTGATTTCAAAACTGTTTTGTTCACGGATGAGTGCCGTGCAGCGCTCGATGGTCCAGATGGATGGAGTGGAGGATGGCTGGTTGATGGACACCCCACGCAAACACGGCTACAGCGCCAACAAGGAGGAGGTGGAGTAATGTTTTGGGCTGGAATCATGGGGAGAGAGATTGTCGGCCCCTTTAGGATCCCTGAAGGCGCTAAAGATGAACTCCATAATGTATGTGGATTTTCTCAAACAGCACTTCCTGCCATGGTTCAAGAAGAAGAACCGTGTATTTCACAGCAAGATCATATTTTTGCATGATAATGCACCATCTCATGCTGCACATAAAACATCTGCATCTCTGGCTGATATGGGCATAAAAGGGGACAAACTTATGGTGTGACCCCCATGCTCCCCTGACCTCTACCCCATTCAGAACCTTTGGAGCATCATTTAAAGGAGTGTCTATGATGGCGGGAGGCAGTTCACATCTAAGCAACAGCTCTGGGAGGGTATTCTGTCCTCATGCAAAACAATTGAAGCAGAAACCATCCAAAACCTGACAAATTCAATGGACGAGAGAGTTCAGAAGCTCCTTTCGAACAAGGGGTCCTATGTGAAAATGTAACATCACCTAGAATAAAGTTTTGAGTTGAAAACTGTTTGATTTCAGTTTCTAACAACCTGCTAATGCTTATAATTTCAAAAATGACCATTTTTTTGGTCTTTATTAAAATGAAAAGGTTGATCGAAAAGTTTGGGGGATCTAAGAGTGTGGCAACCCAGTAGTCATGATTACTTCGAATTCTGACAATATGAGGGTCATGCTGCAGGTAGTGCAGCAAGAAGGCACTTATGTGTCTTGCGCATCTCGGAGCCCCAAAATTATTTTCCGGGCTAGAAGCAGCTAAAAATTATTATTAATTTTAAATCTGGTGAAGCTTTAGTATAGATGGCCTAATATGATCAGTGCTGCACACTGCTACAAAGCCCAAATTATTTTCCAGTCAAGATACAGATAAACATGATTAGTAATTTTAAATCTGGTGGAGCTTATTATAGATGGCCTAATAGAATCAGTGCTGCACACTGCTACAAAGCCCAAATTATTTTCCAGCCAAGATACAGATAAACATGATTAGTAATTTGAAAGCTTAAAACGGTTGGTAGGGTGATTTTAACCAATCATCAAGCTTTTACTCTCCCCAGGATGACACAGGGGTAGAAAAGTCGTTTCGGATCCATGATTTGTTCATCTTTATGAACGTGAGTCTGTCTACATTATCAGTGGAGAGCCACGTGCGTTTATCTGTCAGCACACCACCAGCAGCGCTGAACACACGTTCAGACAGAACGCTGGCTGCGGGGCATGACAAGATCTCCAAGGCGTAAGTGGCTAGCTCCGGCCATTTATCCAGATTGGAAGCCCAAAAAGAGCAAGGGTCCAGTGACACAGTCATGGCTTCAATGTTTACTTGGAGATACTCCTGTACCATCGTCTCTAGGCGTTGACTATGTGTCAGACTTCTTGTCTCCTGTGGCCTTGCAAAGGATGGGCTAAAAAAGTGGTGAAATGATTCCGCAAAATTGATGTTACCAGCAGATACTGTGGTTCTGTTACGGTTTGAGTGCTGAACACTTGATGGTCCCACGGTTGGCAAGTTGGAACTGTGAATTCACTACGTGCACCACTGGTATTTTGTGGAAAAGCACATGTAAGATTCTGCAACAGTCTCTGCTGATACTCCTGCATGCGTGCATCCCTTTCTATGGCAGGAATAATTTCTGAAAATTTACTTTTGTACCGGGGATCTAACAGTGTGGCAACCCAGTAGTCAGGATTATTTCTAATTCTCCCAATTCGAGGGTCATGTTGCAGGTAGTGCAGCAAGAAGGCACTCATGTGTGTTGCGCATCCAGGAGCACCAAGTCCCTGTTGTGTTGGTGGCGAGGTAACAATCATGCCTCCTTCCTCTGTCCTCTCCCCCCAACCTCGCACAACAGAAATGTGATCAAGGTCTCCCTCATCTGATGAGTCTTCCATCAGTTCGTCCTCCACCTCTTCCTGGGCTCCAACACCTTCCTCACTAGTTTGGCTGCTACCATGCGCCCTGGTAAAACCATCTCCCCCACCCTCACATGCCTGCCGCCTTGGTGCTGCCGACCGTCTGGACCTTGCAGATGTTAGCCCTTCCGCATACAACTCCTCCTCCTCTACTTCCTCCACCTCCTCTTGTGCCACCACCTGACTCCGAATTCTGTTTAACATGTGCTCCAGCATGTAAATCACCGGAATAGTCATGCTGATAATGGCATCGTCAGCACTAAACATCTTCGTCGCCATTTCAAAATTGTGCAGAAGGGTGCATAGGTCCCTGATCTGAGACCACTCCTCCAGCGTGATTTGCCCCACCTCTGGATCTCGTTGGCCCAGGCTATACGTCAGAACGTATTGCACCAGGGCTTGTCGGTGCTGCCACAGTCGCTGCAACATGTGCAGAGTTGAATTCCACCGGGTAGGCATATCGCATTTTAGCCGGTGAAGTGGCAGGCCCAAAGACTTCTGTAGAGATGTAAGTCGCTGAGCTGCGGGATGCGAATGGCGGAAGTGAGCACACAGAGACCGTGCCCTCTGCAGAAGGCCATCTAGTCTGGGATAGTGGGCTAAAAATTGCTGGACAACCAGGTTCAACACGTGAGCCATACAAGGCACGTGTGTGACATTGCCCCGGCGAAGGGCCGCACCCAGGTTTGCAGCATTGTCGCACACGGCCTTCCCTGGTTTCAGGTCCAGTGGAGACAACCATTCATGAAATTGGTTCTCCAGAGCTGACCACAACTCCTCAGCTGTGTGACTCACATTTCCCAGACATTTCAATGTAAAAACCGCCTGATGACGTTGAGCCCTACTGCCAGCATAGTAAGGAGGTGTGCAGGATCCCTTCTGCGCAGTTAGAAAGCTTGTGGCATGACCAGACAGGCTTTGGGTGCAGGTGGAAGACCGAGAGGAGGTTGAGGAGGCAGAAGCAGTGGAGGAACTTTGACATAAAGAGGATTGACGCACAACTCGTGGGGACGGCAAGACTTGGACAGCAGCCCCTTGTCTTGCTGTCACCATAGTTAGCCAGTGCCCAGTCAGCGACATGTAACGCCCCTGTCCATGCCTACTCGTCCAAGTGTCTGTGGTGAAATGCACCCTGTCACACACAGAGTTTCTCAAAGAAGCGGTGATGTTGTGTGCGACATGCTGGTGGAGCGCAGGCACACCTTTCTTTGAGAAGTAGTGCCGACTGGGCATCTGGTACTGGGGCACTGCGACGGACATAAGGTCTCGAAAATCCTCTGTGTCCACCAGGCGGAAAGGCAGCATTTCTGTAGCCAAGAGCTTGCAGATGGTGAAATTCAACCTCTTAGCTTTCTCATGGCTAGGAGGAAATGGTCTTTTACTTGTCCACATCTGAGGGACCGAGGGCTGGCTATTGTGCTTAGACGGGTTGATAAGGGTGTCCCCGGCAAACTGCCGGTCTGTGAGGAAGATGCAGGCGGACATGTTAGGTTGCCTTGATCCAAAGGTGGTGCTATCGATGTCGGACAGCGCTCAACACCAGCTGGTGTTACCACCTCCAAAGAAAATGATGACCTGCCAATCACGCTGGCTGTTGCGGGTAAAGAGGTGGCAGGTCTGCGCCCCAAAACAGGTGTGACTGCTGTCCCCCCAGTCACAGAGGATGAAGAGGCCGCGGATGCACAAGATATGGCAGACGGTGGTTGGCCCGGCCAGCTAGGCCGCATTGTAGCACACTGAGCTTCCCACTGCAACTTATGCTTCATGTCCATGTACCGGTTCATGCATGAAGTACTCAAACTATGTATTTTTTGGCCTCTACTTAGCTTTTGCTGACAAATGTTACCGATAACACGAGTTGGGTCATCTTTATCGATCTGAAAAAATGCCCAGGCTATGCAAGGCTTAGCACCCATGCGACCTGAAGAGCCACCACGACTTGTGGTGAGAGGCAGAGTTGTGTTTGAGGATGCAGTTGTTGACGTGCTTCCAGTACTACGTCTCTGTCCAGGAAGGCGCAACCTGACCTCGTCGTCACTAGCATCTTCCTCCACCTCCTCTGCTGACCTCATCTCTTGGCTGACTGTGGGTTGACAGTAAGTGGGATCTCCAACCTCATCATCATCACCCTGTGCGTTATCACACCCGTCGTCCTCAGAGCCAACCTGTTCCTGCCCTGACAAAAAACTAAAGTTGTCGCTCCAATCAGGTATTTGAGTCTTATCATCGTCTTCCTCATTGTCTCCACCAACAGGAGTTACAGTTTCGGAATGAGGGTCTACATTATGGTCAGAACCTTCTGCGTCTGGTCCTGGATCCGACTCATAAAGATTCTGGGCATCAGTGCAGATCATTTCCTCGTCTGGATTCACAGAAGCGCTGGAGTCGACCTCTGATTCCCAGGCTATAGTATGAGTAAACAGCTCTGCAGACTCAACCATCTGTTCTACCTCATACTCAGACGGGCAGCTGGAGATTTGGGAGCTGTGAGGAAGCAAGTGCGATTGGGGTGACACCTTTGAGGACTGGAGTATTTGTGATGTTGAAGTTGATGTGGAGGAGAGCCCACTTAAAGGAGCACTTGATATCCGTTGAAGCACCTGCTGTTTTTGTGCCTCATCTGGAATTTGTAGCGATTGGCGTGGCCGTAAGAAAGGGATCTTATCACATTGTCCGCTAAAAGAAGTAGACATTTTAGTTTCGCTGGAAGATGGTCTTTCTTCTGCAGATGTTACTGTTGCTTTAACACCTACCCCACGGACACAACCTTTTTTCCCCTTCCCAACACGCCTATTCCCCTTTCCACCAGCAGCAGGCCTTTTTCCACTCATTTTGGTGGTTAACTAATTCACAACTCTGGAGTTGTTTGCACAAAAAAACAATGGATGGGAACCGAGCAGAGCTGAGTGGCCAAACTGTGGTATTAGGCCAAAACTATTGGCTGGGTTAGATGCAGAAAAAAATTATATTCAATTTGCAACCTGATGGAGGTCAGTATAGATGGACTAATAGAACAAGTCCCACACACAGCTAGAAGCCCAAATATTTTTTCAGAGGTAGATGCAGAAAAATTTTTTATTCAGTTTGCAACCTGATGGAGGTCTGTATAGATGGATTAATAGAACAAGTCCCACACACAGCTACAAGCCCAATATTTTTTCAGAGGTAGATGCAGAAAAAAAATATATTCAGTTTGCAACCTGATGGAGGTCAGTATAGATGGACTAATAGAGAAAGTCCCACACACTGCTAGAAGGCCAAATATTTTTTCAGAGCTAGATGCAGACAAAAAATTATTTTGAATTTGCAACCTGATGGAGGTCAGTATAGATGGACTAATAGAGAAAGTCCCACACACTGCTAGAAGGCCAAATATTTTTTCAGAGCTAGATGCAGATAAAAATTATTTTTAATTTGCAACCTGATGGAGGTCAGTATAGATGGACTAATAGAACAAGTCCCACACACAGCTAGAAGCCCAAATATTTTTTCAAAGGTACTGTAGATGCAGATAAAAATTATTTTTAATTTGCAACCTGATGGAGGTCAGTATAGATGGACTAATAGAGAAAGTCCCACACACTGCTAGAAGGCCAAATATTTTTTCAGAGCTAGATGCAGATAAAAATTATATTCAATTTGCAACCTGATGGAGGTCAGTATAGATGGACTAATAGAGAAAGTCCCACACACTGTTAGAAGGCCAAATATTTTTTGAGAGCTAGATGCAGATAATAATTATATTCAATTTGCAACCTGATGGAGGTCAGTATAGATGGACTAATAGAACAAGTCCCACACACAGCTAGAAGCCCAAATATTTTTTCAGAGGTACTGTAGATGAAGATAAAAATTATTTTTAATTTGCAACCTGATGGAGGTCAGTATAGATGGACTAATACAACAAGTCTCACACACAGCTAGAAGCCTAATATTTTTTGAGAGGTAGATGCAGAAAAAAATATATTCAGTTTGCAACCTGATGGAGGTCAGTATAGATGGAGTAATAGAACAAGTCCCACACACAGCTAGAAGCCCAAATATTTTTTCAGAGGTCGATGCAGATAAAAATTATTTTTAATTTGCAACCTGATGGAGGTCAGTATAGATGGACTAATAGAGAAAGTCCCACACACTGCTAGAAGGCCAAATATTTTTTCAGAGCTAGATGCAGATAAAAATTATATTCAATTTGCAACCTGATGGAGGTCAGTATAGATGGACTAATAGAGAAAGTCCCACACACTGCTAGAAGGCCAAATATTTTTTCAGAGCTAGATGCAGATAAAAATTATATTCAATTTGCAACCTGATGGAGGTCAGTATAGATGGACTAATAGAACAAGTCCCACACACAGCTAGAAGCCCAAATATTTTTTCAGAGGTACTGTAGATGCAGATAAAAATTATTTTTAATTTGCAACCTGATGGAGGTCAGTATAGATGGACTAATAGAGAAAGTCCCACACACTGCTAGAAGGCCAAATATTTTTTCAGAGCTAGATGCAGAAAAAAATAATATTCAGTTTGCAACCTGATGGAGGTCAGTATAGATGGACTAATAGAGAAAGTCCCACACACTGCTAGAAGGCCACATATTTTTTCAGAGGTAGATGCAGAAAAAAATATATTCAGTTTGCAACCTGATGGAGGTCTGTATAGATGGATTAATAGAACAAGTCACACACACAGCTAGAAGCCCAATATTTTTTCAGAGGTAGATGCAGAAAAAAATATATTCAGTTTGCAACCTGATGGAGGTCAGTATAGATGGACTAATACAACAAGTCCCACACACAGCTAGAAGCCCAATATTTTTTCAGAGGTAGATGCAGAAAAAAATATATTCATTTTGCAACCTGATGGAGGTCAGTATAGATGGACTAATACAACAAGTCCCACACACAGCTAGAAGCCCAATATTTTTTCAGAGGTAGATGCAGAAAAAAATATATTCAGTTTGCAACCTGATGGAGGTCTGTATAGATGGATTAATAGAACAAGTCCCACACACAGCTAGAAGCCCAATATTTTTTCAGAGGTAGATGCAGAAAAAAATATATTCAGTTTGCAACCTGATGGAGGTCAGTATAGATGGACTAATACAAGTCCCACACACAGCTAGAAGCCCAATATTTTTTCAGAGCTAGATGCAGAAAAAAATTATATTCAATCTGCAACATGATGGAGGTCAGTATAGATGGACTAATAGAATGATGCTATGCCCAAAAGATTTTACTTCACTAGGTGCAGTAAAAAAATTGGTATTCTATACACAGGTGGTATATCTTGCAACACAGATAGGCTACTCCACTGACTAACACACTCTGCAATAGGCCAAAAAGGATTAGCTTTGCTAGATTCAGCCAAATGCTGTGAAAAAAACTTGCACAGCACTGGCACAGACCTGCCTGGCAAAAACTGATAGGAACTGATGTAACCTAGTCCTGAAAAGGACTCCAATTACAATTAGTCTTTACTCCCACAATCTATCTATTTAAGAGCACAGACCTGCCTGATAAAAGTCGTAGGAAATGCTGTAACCTATTCCTTAAAAGGACTGCAATCACAACTATTCCCTACTCCCAAGCTATCTGTAGATTTGTGCGAAAATTGGCTTGAAATTAACAAGGTATAGCGCACACAGCAACAGCGGTGCCGTCTAACACGCAGCTGCAGCAGTGAGAAAATGGTGGCGACGGGGAAAATGGCTTGGTCTTATAGGGCAAGGACATGTGACATACACTGCCAATGACACATGCCCTTGTTTGTGTGAAAAAAAGCACTTCGCTCCGTGTGTGCGCTGCTGTTAGGCTGACAGATTGCACCTCCCCACTGTAAATGCAGGAAAGAGAAAAAAAAAATGGAGATCTTCATTGTTCCTGCAGAGATCCATCCCCTGCCCCTCCCCCCACCCCGCTGTACACTCAAACTGCGTATTAACATTAATTTTCATCATTACTGAGAAAAAATCCAGTTATTATTTTGGTGCACGAACAGTTATCGAACATAACCTCGAACAGCCGAATTTTTCTCTAATTGTTCGTGTTCGCCGAACGGCTCGAACACCGCCCAAAACAGCTCGAATTTGAGATTGGCGAACAGTTCGAGTAGAACAACGCTCATCTCTACTCATTAGGTGAATTGCTCTGGAACAGAAATCGGAATGCTCACTGACATTTCCCCTATCCGAAAGTCTGATAAACGCCGGAAAAATGACTAAGTCCAAAAAAAATTTTTTTAAAACTTTTTTCAATTTTACCCCCGTGGGATATATATTCTAGCCACACACAATTGGAACTTTCCTGGGGTACCCTCACACATATTATTCCCTCATTAAGTGGATATTTTCACAAAAAAGTGAAATTTTAAAAAATTCAGAAAATTGGCTGAAAACGACTAAATATCAAGGACTCATTGGGCGAATCGCTCTGGAACTGACATCGGAACGCTCACTGACATTTCCCCTATCTGAAAGTCTGATAAACGCCGGAAAAATTACTAAATCCCCCCCAAACAAATTTTCAACTTTTTTCAATTTTACCCCCGTGGGACATATATTCTTCCCACACACATTTGGAACTCTCCTGGGGTACCCTCACACATATTATTCCCTCATTTAGTGGATATTTTCACAAAAAAGTGAAATTTTAAAAAATTCAGAAAATTTGCTGAAAATGACTAAATATCAAGGACTCATCAGGCGAATTGCTCTGGAACTGAAATCGGAATGCTCACTGATATTTCCACTATCTGAAAGTCTGATAAACGCCGGAAAAATGACTAAGTCCAAAAAAAATTTTTTTCAACTTTTTGCAATTTTACCCCCGTGGGATATATATTCTACCCACACACATTTGGAACTCTCCTGGGGTACCCTCACACATATTATTCCCTCATTTAGTGGATATTTTCACAAAAAAAGTGAAATTTTCAAAAATCAAGAAAATTGGCTGAAAACGACTAAATATCAAGGACTCATTGGGCGAATCGCTCTGGAACTGAAATTGGAACGCTCACTGACATTTCCCATATCTGAAAGTCTGATAAACGCCGGAAAAATGACTAAATCCCCCCCCAAAAAATTTTCAACTTTTTTCAATTTTACCCCTGTGGGATATATATTCTTCCCACACACATTTGGAACTCTCCTGGGGTACCCTCACACATATTATTCCCTCATTTAGTGGATATTTTCATAAAAAAAGTGAAATTTTCAAAAATCAAGAAAATTGGCTGAAAATCCCTAAATATCAAGGACTCATTGGGCGAATCGCTCTGGAACTGAAATCGGAACGCTCACTGACATTTCCCCTATCTGAAAGTCTGATAAACGCCGGAAAAATGACTAAGTCCAAAACAAAATTTTTTAAACTTTTTTCAATTTTACCCCCGTGGGATATATATTCTACCCACACACAGTTGGAACTCTCCTGGGGTACCCTCACACATATTATTCCCTCATTTTGTGGATATTTTCACAAAAAAGTGAAATTTACAAAAATCCAGAAAATTGGCTGAAATCGACTAAATATCAAGGACTCATCAGGCGAATTGCTCTGGAACTGAAATCAGAATGCTCACTGACATTTCCCCTATCTGAAAGTCTGATAAACGCCGGAAAAATGACTAAGTCCAAAAAAAAATGTTTTCAACTTTTTTCAATTTTACCCCCGTGGGATATATATTCTTCCCACACACATTTGGAACTCTCCTGGGGTACCCTCACACATATTATTCCCTCATTTAGTGGATATTTTCACAAAAAAGTGAAATTTTAAAAAATTCAGAAAATTTGCTGAAAATAACTAAATATCAAGGACTCATCAGGCGAATTGCTCTGGAACTGAAATCGGAATGCTCACTGATATTTCCCCTATCTGAAAGTCTGATAAATGCCGGAAAAATGACTAAGTCCAAAAAAAAATTTTTTAAACTTTTTTCAATTTTACCCCCATGGGATATATATTATACCGACACACATTTGGAACTCTCCTGGGGTACCCTCACACATATTATTCCCTCATTTAGTGGATATTTTCACAAAAAAGTGAAATTTTCAAAAATCCAGAAAAATGGCTGAAAACGACTAAATATCAAGGACTCATTGGGCGAATCGCTCTGGAACTGAAATTGGAACGCTCACTGACATTTCCCATATCTGAAAGTCTGATAAACGCCAGAAAAATGACTAAATCCCCCCAAAAAATTTTTTAAACTTTTTTCAATTTTACCCCCGTGGGATATATATTCTTCCCACACACATTTGGAACTCTCCTGGGGTACCCTCACACATATTATTCCCTCATTTAGTGGATATTTTCACAAAAAAAGTGAAATTTTCAAAAATCAAGAAAATTGGCTGAAAATGCCTAAATATCAAGGACTCAATGGGCGAATCGCTCTGGAACTGAAATCGGAACGCTCACTGACATTTCCCCTATTTGAAAGTCTGATAAACGCCGGAAAAATGACTAAGTCCAAAACAAAATTTTTTTAACTTTTTTCAATTTTACCCCCGTGGGATATATATTCTACCCACACACAGTTGGAACTCTCCTGGGGTACCCTCACACATATTATTTCCTCATTTAGTGGATATTTTCACAAAAAAGTGAAATTTTCAAAAATCCAGAAAAATGGCTGAAAACGCCTAAATATCAAGGACTCATTGGGCGAATCGCTCTGGAACTGAAATCGAAACGCTCACTGACATTTCCCCTATCTGAAAGTCAGATAAACGCCGGAAAAATGACTAAGTCCAAAAAAAATTTTTTTCAACTTTTTTCAATTTTACCCAAGTGGGATATATATTCTTCCCACACACATTTGGAACTCTCCTGGGGTACCCTCACACATATTATTCCCTCATTTAGTGGATATTTTCACAAAAAAAGTGAAATTTTCAAAAATCAAGAAAATTGGCTGAAAATGCCTAAATATCAAGGACTCATTGGGCGAATCGCTCTAGAACTGAAATCGGAATGCTCACTGACATTTCCCCTATCTGAAAGTCTGCTAAACGCCGGAAAAATGCCTAAGTCCAAAAACAAAATTTTTTCAACTTTTTTCAATTTTACCCCCGTGGGATATATATTCTACCCACACACATTTGGAACTCTCCTGGGGTACCCTCACACATATTATTCCCTCATTTAGTGGATATTTTCACAAAAAAGTGAAATTTTCAAAAATCCAGAAAAATGGCTGAAAACGACTAAATATCAAGGACTCATTGGGCGAATCGCTCTGGAACTGAAATTGGAACGCTCACTGACATTTCCCATATCTGAAAGTCTGATAAACGCCAGAAAAATGACTAAATCCCCCCAAAAAATTTTTTCAACTTTTTAATTTTACCCCCGTGGGATATATATTCTTCCCACACACATTTGGAACTCTCCTGGGGTACCCTCACACATATTATTCCCTCATTTAGTGGATATTTTCACAAAAAAAGTGAAATTTTCAAAAATCAAGAAAATTGGCTGAAAATGCCTAAATATCAAGGACTCAATGGGCGAATCGCTCTGGAACTGAAATCGGAACGCTCACTGACATTTCCCCTATCTGAAAGTCTGATAAATGCCGGAAAAATGACTAAGTCCAAAAAAACATTTTTTTCACCTTTTTTGAATTTTACCCCCGTGGGATATATATTCTTAAGACACATTTGGAACTCTCCTGGGGTACCCTCACACATATTATTCCCTCATTTAGTGGATATTTTCACAAAAAAGTGAAATTTTCAAAAATCAAGAAAATTGGCTGAAAATGCCTAAATATCAAGGACTCAATGGGCGAATCGCTCTGGAACTGAAATTGGAATGCTCACTGACATTTCCCATATCTGAAAGTCTGATAAACGCCAGAAAAATGACTAAATCCCCCCAAAAAATTTTTTCAACTTTTTTCAATTTTACCCCCGTGGGATATATATTCTTCCCACACACATTTGGAACTCTCCTGGGGTACCCTCACACATATTATTCCCTCATTTAGTGGATATTTTCACAAAAAAAGTGAAATTTTCAAAAATCAAGAAAATTGGCTGAAAATGCCTAAATATCAAGGACTCAATGGGCGAATCGCTCTGGAACTGAAATCGGAACGCTCACTGACATTTCCCCTATTTGAAAGTCTGATAAACGCCGGAAAAATTACTAAGTCCAAAACAAAAATTTTTTAACTTTTTTCAATTTTACCTCCGTGGGATATATATTCTACCCACACACAGTTGGAACTCTCCTGGGGTACCCTCACACATATTATTCCCTCATTTAGTGGATATTTTCACAAAAAAGTGAAATTTTCAAAAATCAAGAAAATTGGCTGAAAATGCCTAAATATCAAGGACTCAATGGGCGAATCGCTCTGGAACTGAAATTGGAATGCTCACTGACATTTCCCATATCTGAAAGTCTGATAAACGCCAGAAAAATGACTAAATCCCCCCAAAAAATGTTTTCAACTTTTTTCAATTTTACCCCCGTGGGATATATATTCTTCCCACACACATTTGGAACTCTCCTGGGGTACCCTCACACATATTATTCCCTCATTTAGTGGATATTTTCACAAAAACAGTGAAATTTTCAAAAATCAAGAAAATTGGCTGAAAATGCCTAAATATCAAGGACTCATTGGGCGAACCGCTCTGGAACTGAAATCGGAATGCTCACTGACATTTCCCATATCTGAAAGTCTGATAAACTCCAGAAAAATGACTAAATCCCCCCAAAAAATGTTTCAACTTTTTTCACTTTTACCCCCGTGGGATATATATTTTTCCCACACACATTTGGAACTCTTCTGGGGTACCCTCACACATATTATTCCCTCATTTAGTGGATATTTTCACAAAAAAAGTGAAATTTTCAAAAATCAAGAAAATTGGCTGAAAATGCCTAAATATCAAGGACTCATTGGGCGAATCGCTCTGGAACTGAAATCGGAATGCTCACTGACATTTCCCCTATCTGAAAGTCTGCTAAACGCCGGAAAAATGCCTAAGTCCAAAAACAAAATTTTTTCAACTTTTTTCAATTTTACCCCCGTGGGATATATATTCTACCCACACACATTTGGAACTCTCCTGGGGTACCCTCACACATATTATTCCCTCATTTAGTGGATATTTTCACAAAAAAGTGAAATTTTCAAAAATCCAGAAAAATGGCTGAAAACGACTAAATATCAAGGACTCATTGGGCGAATCGCTCTGGAACTGAAATCGGAACGCTCACTGACATTTCCCCTATCTGAAAGTCTGATAAACGCCGGAAAAATGACTAAGTCCAAAAACAAAATTTTTTCAACTTTTTTCAATTTTACCCCCGTGGGATATATATTCTACCCACACACATTTGGAACTCTCCTGGGGTACCCTCACACATATTATTCCCTCATTTAGTGGATATTTTCTCAAAAAAGTGAAATTTTAAAAAATTCAGAAAATTTGCTGAAAATGACTAAATATCAAGGACTCATCAGGCGAATTGCTCTGGAACTGAAATCGGAATGCTCACTGATATTTCCCCTATCTGAAAGTCTGATAAACGCCGGAAAAATGACTAAGTCCAAAAACAAAATTTTTTCAACTTTTTTCAATTTTACCCCCGTGGGATATATATTCTACCCACACACATTTGGAACTCTCCTGGGGTACCCTCACACATATTATTCCCTCATTTAGTGGATATTTTCACAAAAAAGCGAAATTTTCAAAAATCCAGAAAAATGGCTGAAAACGACTAAATATCAAGGACTCATTGGGCGAATCGCTCTGGAACTGAAATTGGAATGCTCACTGACATTTCCCATATCTGAAAGTCTGATTAACGCCAGAAAAATGACTAAATCCCCCCAAAAAATTTTTTCAACTTTTTTCAATTTTACCCCCGTGGGATATATATTCTTCCCACACACATTTGGAACTCTCCTGTTGTACCCTCACACATATTATTCCCTCATTTAGTGGATATTTTCACAAAAAAAGTGAAATTTTCAAAAATCAAGAAAATTGGCTGAAAATGCCTAAATATCAAGGACTCAATGGGCGAATCGCTCTGGAACTGAAATCGGAACGCTCACTGACATTTCCCCTATTTGAAAGTCTGATAAACGCCGGAAAAATGACTAAGTCCAAAACAAAATTTTTTTAACTTTTTTCAATTCTACCCCCGTGGGATATATATTCTACCCACACACAGTTGGAACTCTCCTGGGGTACCCTCACACATATTATTCCCTCATTTAGTGGATATTTTCACAAAAAAGTGAAATTTTCAAAAATCCAGAAAAATGGCTGAAAACGACTAAATATCAAGGAGTCATTGGGCGAATCTCTCTGGAACTGAAATCGAAACGCTCACTGACATTTCCCCTATCTGAAAGTCAGATAAACGCCAGAAAAATGACTAATTCCAAAAAAAATTTTTTTCAACTTTTTTCAATTTTACCCAAGTGGGATATATATTCTACCCACACACATTTGGAACTCTCCTGGGGTACCCTCACACATATTATTCCCTCATTTAGTGGATATTTTCACAAAAAAGTGAAATTTTCGAAAATCGAGAAAAATGGCTGAAAACAACTAAATATCAAGGACTCATTGGGCGAATCGCTCTGGAACTGAAATTGGAATGCTCACTGACATTTCCCATATCTGAAAGTCTGATAAACGCCAGAAAAATGACTAAATCCCCCTAAAAAATGTTTTCAACTTTTTTCAATTTTACCCCCGTGGGATATATATTCTTCCCACACACATTTGGAACTCTCCTGGGGTACCCTCACACATATTATTCCCTCATTTAGTGTATATTTTCACAAAAAAAGTGAAATTTTCAAAAATCAAGAAAATTGGCTGAAAATGCCTAAATATCAAGGACTCATTGGGCGAATCGCTCTGGAACTGAAATCGGAATGCTCACTGACATTTCCCCTATCTGAAAGTCTGCTAAACGCCGGAAAAATGCCTAAGTCCAAAAACAAAATATTTTCAACTTTTTTCAATTTTACCCCCGTGGGATATATATTCTACCCACACACATTTGGAACTCTCCTGGGGTACCCTCACACATATTATTCCCTCATTTAGTGGATATTTTCACAAAAAAGTGAAATTTTCAAAAATCCAGAAAAATGGCTGAAAACGACTAAATATCAAGGACTCATTGGGCGAATCGCTCTGGAACTGAAATTGGAACGCTCACTGACATTTCCCATATCTGAAAGTCTGATAAACGCCAGAAAAATGACTAAATCCCCCCAAAAAAATTTTTCAATTTTTTTCAATTTTACCCCCGTGGGATATATATTCTTCCCACACACATTTGGAACTCTCCTGGGGTACCCTCACACATATTATTCCCTCATTTAGTGGATATTTTCACAAAAAAAGTGAAATTTTCAAAAATCAAGAAAATTGGCTGAAAATGCCTAAATATCAAGGACTCAATGGGCGAATCGCTCTGGAACTGAAATCGGAACGCTCACTGACATTTCCCCTATTTGAAAGTCTGATAAACGCCGGAAAAATGACTAAGTCCAAAACAAAATTTTTTTAACTTTTTTCAATTTTACCCCCGTGGGATATATATTCTACCCACACACAGTTGGAACTCTCCTGGGGTACCCTCACACATATTATTCCCTCATTTAGTGGATATTTTCACAAAAAAAGTGAAATTTTCAAAAATCAAGAAAATTGGCTGAAAATCCCTAAATATCAAGGACTCATTGGGCGAATCGCTCTGGAACTGAAATCGGAACGCTCACTGACATTTCCCCTATCTGAAAGTCTGATAAACGCCGGAAAAATGACTAAGTCCAAACAAAAATTTTTTCAACTTTTTTCAATTTTACCCCCGTGGGATATATATTATACCGACACACATTTGGAACTCTCCTGGGGTACCCTCACACATATTATTTCCTCATTTAGTGGATATTTTCACAAAAAAGTGAAATTTTCAAAAATCCAGAAAAATGGCTGAAAAAGCCTAAATATCAAGGACTCATTGGGCGAATCGCTCTGGAACTGAAATTGGAACGCTCACTGACATTTCCCATACCTGAAAGTCTGATAAACGCCAGAAAAATGACTAAATCCCCCCAAAAAATTTTTCAACTTTTTTCAATTTTACCCCCGTGGGATATATATTTTTCCCACACACATTTGGAACTCTCCTGGGGTACCCTCACACATATTATTCCCTCATTTAGTGGATATTTTCACAAAAAAGTGAAATTTTCAAAAATCAAGAAAATTGGCTGAAAATGCCTAAATATCAAGGACTCATTGGGCGAATCGCTCTGGAACTGAAATCGGAATGCTCACTGACATTTCCCCTATCTGAAAGTCTGCTAAACGCCGGAAAAATGCCTAAGTCCAAAAACAAAATTTTTTCAACTTTTTTCAATTTTACCCCCGTGGGATATATATTCTACCCACACACATTTGGAACTCTCCTGGGGTACCCTCACACATATTATTCCCTCATTTAGTGGATATTTTCACAAAAAAGTGAAATTTTCAAAAATCCAGAAAAATGGCTGAAAACGACTAAATATCAAGGACTCATTGGGCGAATCGCTCTGGAACTGAAATTGGAACGCTCACTGACATTTCCCATGTATGAAAGTCTGATAAACGCTAGAAAAATGACTAAATCCCCTCAAAAAATTTTTTCAACTTTTTTCAATTTTACCCCCGTGGGATATATATTCTTCCCACACACATTTGGAACTCTCCTGGGGTACCCTCACACATATTATTCCCTCATTTAGTGGATATTTTCACAAAAAAAGTGAAATTTTCAAAAATCAAGAAAATTGGCTGAAAATGCCTAAATATCAAGGACTCAATGGGCGAATCGCTCTGGAACTGAAATCGGAACGCTCACTGACATTTCCCCTATTTGAAAGTCTGATAAACGCCGGAAAAATGACTAAGTCCAAAACAATTTTTTTTTAACTTTTTTCAATTTTACCCCCGTGGGATATATATTCTACCCACACACAGTTAGAACTCTCCTGGGGTACCCTCACACATATTATTCCCTCATTTAGTGGATATTTTCACAAAAATGTGAAATTTTCAAAAATCCAGAAAAATGGCTGAAAACGACTAAATATCAAGGACTCATTGGGCGAATCGCTCTGGAACTGAAATCGAAACGCTCACTGACATTTCCCCTATCTGAAAGTCAGATAAACGCCAGAAAAATGACTAAGTCCAAAAAAAATTTTTTTCAACTTTTTTCAATTTTACCCAAGTGGGATATATATTCTACCCACACACATTTGGAACTCTCCTGGGGTACCCTCACACATATTATTCCCTCATTTAGTGGATATTTTCACAAAAAAAGTGAAATTTTCAAAAATCAAGAAAATTGGCTGAAAATCCCTAAATATCAAGGACTCATTGGGCGAATCGCTCTGGAACTGAAATCGGAACGCTCACTGACATTTCCCCTATCTGAAAGTCTGATAAACGCCGGAAAAATGACTAAGTCCAAACAAAAATTTTTTCAACTTTTTTCAATTTTACTCCCGTGGGATATATATTATACCGACACACATTTGGAACTCTCCTGGGGTACCCTCACACATATTATTTCCTCATTTAGTGGATATTTTCACAAAAAAGTGAAATTTTCAAAAATCCAGAAAAATGGCTGAAAAAGCCTAAATATCAAGGACTCATTGGGCGAATCGCTCTGGAACTGAAATTGGAACGCTCACTGACATTTCCCATACCTGAAAGTCTGATAAACGCCAGAAAAATGACTAAATCCCCCCAAAAAATTTTTCAACTTTTTTCAATTTTACCCCCGTGGGATATATATTTTTCCCACACACATTTGGAACTCTCCTGGGGTACCCTCACACATATTATTCCCTCATTTAGTGGATATTTTCACAAAAAAAGTGAAATTTTCAAAAATCAAGAAAATTGGCTGAAAATGCCTAAATATCAAGGACTCTTTGGGAGAATCGCTCTGGAACTGAAATCGGAACGCTCACTGACATTTCCCCTATCTGAAAGTCTGATAAACGCCGGAAAAATGACTAAGTCCAAAAACAAAATTTTTTCAACTTTTTTAAATTTTACCCCTGTGGGATATATATTCTACCCACACACATTTGGAACTCTCCTGGGGTACCCTCACACATATTATTCCCTCATTTAGTGCATATTTTCACAAAAAAGTGAAATTTTCAAAAATCCAGAAAAATGGCTGAAAATGACTAAATATCAAGGACTCATTGGGCGAATCGCTCTGGAACTGAAATTTGAACGCTCACTGACATTTCCCATATCTGAAAGTCTGATAAACGCCAGAAAAATGACTAAATCCCCCCAAAAAATTTTTTCAACTTTTTTCAATTTTACCCCCGTGGGATATATATTCTTCCCACACACATTTGGAACTCTCCTGGGGTACCCTCACACATATTATTCCCTCATTTAGTGGATATTTTCACAAAAAAAGTGAAATTTTCAAAAATCAAGAAAATTGGCTGAAAATGACTAAATATCAAGGACTCATCAGGCGAATTGCTCTGGAACTGAAATCAGAATGCTCACTGACATTTCCCCTATCTGAAAGTCTGATAAACGCCTGAAAAATGACTAAATCCCCCCCAAATATTTTTTCAACTTTTTTCAATTTTACCCCCGTGGGATATATATTCTTCCCACACACATTTGGAACTCTCCTGGGGTACCCTCACACATATTATTCCCTCATTTAGAGGATATTTTCACAAAAAAAGTGAAATTTTCAAAAATCAAGAAAATTGGCTGAAATCGACTAAATATCAAGGACTCATCAGGCGAATTGCTCTGGAACTGAAATCAGAATGCTCACTGACATTTCCCCTATCTGAAAGTCTGATAAACGCCGGAAAAATGACTAAGTCCAAAACAAATTTTTTTAAACTTTTTTCAATTTTACCCCCGTGGGATATATATTCTACCCACACACAGTTGGAACTCTCCTGGGGTACCCTCACACATATTATTCCCTCATTTAGTGGATATTTTCACAAAAAAGTGAAATTTTCAAAAATCCAGAAAATTGGCGGAAATCGACTAAATATCAAGGACTCATCAGGCGAATTGCTCTGGAACTGAAATCAGAATGCTCACTGACATTTCCCCTATCTGAAAGTCTGATAAACGCCTGAAAAATGACTAAGTCCAAAAAAAATTTTTTTTAAACTTTTTCAATTTTACCCCCGTGTGATATATATTCTATGCACACACACTTTTGGAACTCTACTGGGGTACCCTCACACATATTAATCCCTCATTTAGTGGATATTTTCACAAAAAAGTGAAATTTTAAAAAATTCAGAAAATTCACTGAAAACGACTAAATACCAAGGACTCATCAGGCGAATTGCTTTGGAACAGAAATCGGAATGCTCACTGACATTTCCCCTATCCGAAAGTCTGATAAACGCCGGAAAAATGACTAATTCCAAAAAAATTTTTTTAAAACTTTTTTCAATTTTACCCCCGTGGGATATATATTCTAGCCACACACAATTGGAACTCTCGTGGGGTACCCTCACACATATTATACCCTCATTTAGTGGATATTTTCCCAAAAAAGTGAAGTTTTAAAAAATTCAGAAAATTGGCTGAAAACGACTAAATATCAAGGACTCATTGGGCGAATCGCTCTGGAACTGAAATCGGAACTCTCACTGACATTTCCCCTATCTGAAAGTCTGATAAACGCCGGAAAAATGACTAAGTCCAAAAAAACATTTTTTTCAACTTTTTTGAATTTTACCCCCGTGGGATATATATTCTTCCCACACACATTTGGAACTCTCCTGGGGTACCCTCACACATATTATTCCCTCATTTAGTGGATATTTTCACAAAAAAGTGAAATTTTAAAAAATTCAGAAAATTTGCTGAAAATGACTAAATATCAAGGACTCATCAGGCGAATTGCTCTGGAACTGAAATCGGAACGCTCACTGACATTTCCCCTATCTGAAAGTCTGATAAACGCCGGAAAAATGACTAAGTCCAAAAAAATTTTTTTTAAACTTTTTCAATTTTACCCCCGTGTGATATATATTCTATGTGTTATGTTCTGCTACCAAAGCTAAGGAAAGAGAGGAGATCTGTCCCTACTATAGGACTCAGCTGAATCCCTACGATGTAACAGGGAACCTGATCCTGCGATCAGACCTGCTAAAGTCCTAATCTAGTCTGTACGGAGACCTATAGATGTGGGGAGGGAATCCCTACAAGTACTAAGGACTGGGAGGAATATGGGACACCTCCTAACAGAAATAGTAGCAGACAGAAGAACAAACAAAATAGATAGAACATAGAGGTCCGTAGACCAAGCAAACTAACAGAGTTAGATACAGAGCACAGGCTAGCTAGAAAGTAGATATACAATGAAGTCCAGCAAAGCCAGAAGGGCGGAGCAGGATTAAATAGGCCAACAAGGTCATGTGACCAGCAAAGGAAAAAAAAACTAACAGCAAGGTTCTAACAGTACCCCCCCTTCTAAGAGGATCCTCCGGATCCCCTAGGACCAGGCTTATCAGGAAATCTCCTGTGAAACGCTCTGATAAGTCTGGACGCGGAAACATCATCTGACCTCACCCAAGAGTTATCCTCGGGTCCGAAACCTTTCCAGGCCACAAGATACTGCAAACTACCTCTATACCGTCTAGAGTCAAGGATGCGAGAAATTTCATATTCCCCGTCCTCCACCACCGGAGGAACAGAGGCAGAGGCGTCACCATCCGACACAACAGCTTTTTTTAACAGAGAGACATGAAAGACCGGATTAATTCTCCAGGAGGTAGGAACCTCCAACCTAACAGCAGATTGGTTGACAACCTGAAGCACTTTAAAGGGCCCTACAAACTTGGGACCCAATTTCTTAGAAGGAATCCTCAACCGCAGATTCCTAGAGGACAACCAAACCATGTCACCAACAGCGAACAAAACCTCCTGTCGTTTCCTATCAAAGTAGTCTTTAGATTTTCTGTTGGCCTCCTGAAGATTACCACGCACATCCGTCCAAACTCTTTCCAAATCACCGGAAAAATTCTCCTCCTCAGGCACGGCAGATCCCAACTTGGAGAACGACCCAAACGACGGATGTCTCCCAGAACAACAAAAAAAAGGCGAACAACCAGCAGAAGAAGATGTATGATTGTTCAGAGCAAATTCGGCAAGTGGCAGAAACTCAGACCACCCCTCTTGATTGTCTGCCACAAAACAACGCAAGAACTGCTCAACATCCTGGTTTTTCCTTTCTGTCTGGCCATTAGATTCAGGATGATATCCGGACGAAAACGACAAATGAATTCCCAACCTGTCACAAAAGGCACGCCAAAAACGAGCCACGAACTGAGGACCCCTATCAGAAACAATGTCAGTAGGAACGCCATGAAGTCTGACAATTTCCTTGACAAAGGCCTTAGCGAGAGTTTTAGCGCAGGGCAGTTTGACGAAGGGAACCAAGTGACACATCTTGCTAAAACGGTCCACGACCACCCAGATGACAGTAAAACCCTCAGAGGGGGGAAGGTCAGTTATAAAGTCCATAGCCAAATGTGTCCAAGGAGCACTGGGGACCTCCAAAGGACAAAGCAACCCCGCAGCAGGAGTATGTGAGGACTTAGATCTAGCACATATAGTACATTGGCGCACCCACTTAATGACTTCCTTCTGCCATCCAGGCCACCAAAAACTGCGACCCACCAGTCTCTTGGTCTCAGAGATTCCGGGATGACCTGCCAACCGAGATTCGTGACACTCAACAAACAAATCTCTCCTAAAGGTCCCAGGCACAAACAACCTCCCATGAGGAGTGTTAGATGGGGCATTCTCCTGAGCTTTAAGAATCTCATCTTCCAAAACGGAGTCTAAAGCAGCTATCACAACACCTTCTTGTAAAATGTTTTCCTCTTTCTCAGCACCGACTATGGGAGAAAAACTGCGAGACAAGGCATCCGCCTTAACATTCTTAGTACCAGGGATGTAAGTAACGGAGAAATTAAACCGCGAGAAAAACAGTGCCCACCTAGCCTGACGGGCATTCAGGCGCTTGGCAGCATCAAGATATATCAGATTTTTATGATCCGTAAGAACCTGAACGGGAAATTCCGCACCTTCCAAGAAGTGGCGCCAGTGTTCAAATGCGAGTTTAATAGCCAATAATTCCCGATTACCAATATCGTAATTCAATTCAGTCTCCGAAAATTTTTTTGAAAAAAAGGCACAGGGATGTAATTCATCCCCGTTATCCTGAGATAATACTGCGCCAACCTCCACAGAGGAAGCATCAACCTCAACCAAAAACGGCCTAGTAACATCAGGCTGCATAAGGATGGGAGCAGAGGTGAACCTCTCCTTGAGATACACAAAAGCTTCAATGGCCTCAGAAGACCACTGAACCGCATCAGCACCTTTCCTGGTGAGATCAGTCAGAGGTTTGACAATACTAGAAAAATTTTTTATGAATTTTCTATAGTAATTGGCGAAACCCAAAAACCTCTGTATCGATTTCAAACCAATAGGCCTAGGCCATTCCTGCACAGCCTGAACCTTAACCGGATCCATCTCAAAACCTTTGCTGGAGATAATGTAGCCCAAAAAACTAATTCTCTGTACAGCGAACTCACATTTCTCCAGCTTAGCAAAAAGCGAATTGTCCATTAATAACTGTAATACCTCACGCACGCTCCGCCAATGAGACTCCAGATCTGGCGAATAAATCAAAATGTCATCCAAATACACAACCACATTTTTACCGATCAAAGGTCTAAGGATGTCATTAATCAGATTCTGAAAAAATGCAGGAGCATTAGTAAGACCAAAAGGCATAACCAGATTCTCAAAATGACCCACAGGAGTGTTAAAAGCAGTCTTCCATTCATCACCCTCCTTCATGCGCAACAGATTGTATGCCCCCTTAAGGTCAATTTTAGAGAACCACTTGGCCCCCAATAACTGGTTAAACAGATCAGGAATCAATGGCAGTGGGTAAGGATTGCGTACCGTAATTTTGTTAATCTCATGAAAATCCAGACAAGGACGTAAACCGCCGTCCTTTTTTTTTACAAAAAAAAATCCAACCGCCACAGGAGACTTAGAGGGCCTAATGTGACCGGTGGCCAAACTTGTCTGTATGTATTCCTCCAAAGCCTTCCTCTCAGGAATAGTAAGGTTAAATAAACGACTTTTAGGAAGAATCGCTCCAGGGACAAATTCAATAGAACAATCATAGTCTCTATGGGGAGGCAAAACCTGCGATTCTTTCTCAGAAAAAACTCTCCAAAAATCCTGAATAGGAACAGGCAATTCTCCCCTATCCAAAGCTGCAATACGCCCGTTACAACACTTGTCATAACATTTATGGCTCCAGGATTTAATTTCACTGGTAGACCAATCCAGTACAGGATTGTGAAATTTTAACCAGGGCAAACCCAATATTACTGGAGAAGGCAAGTTATTCAACACTACCAAATCCAATTTCTCATGGTGAACACCATTAATAGTGAGAGGAAATTCACTGACCTTGAGAGTAATATTCTTCAAAGGGGAGCCATCCACAGAAACCACAGCAATGGGGGATGATAAAGGTTCAGGTTTTAAATTGAGTTTTTCCACGAATCCCCCATCAATTACATTCAGTGTAGACCCGCAATCAACAAACACCCGAAATTCCATTAATTTTTCCTGAGCAATCGTGGAAGCAGCTAAAAATATACCCTTGGAATTTAAACAGGCAATACGGGCGTGACTGACCATTTTTTTTTCTTTCTTCATACGAAGCTCACAGCCTTTAATCAAATGACCAGATTTTCCGCAATAGAAACACAAGCCTTCCGAAAAACGACGGTCTTTTTCTTGAGAGCGAGGTGCCACCGATCCAATCTCCATCGGTTCACCACTTTTAGTACACACATTATCATAACCAGAAACTGACATAGCAGAGGATTTGCTCTCATTAACCCTAGCACGCAGTCTTCTATCCACCCGTATAGCTAATTGCATAGCCTGTTGCAAATCCTCAGGTGTAGGATAAGCAATTAGCAGGTCTTTAACCCTTTCACTGAGTCCAGCAAGAAATAGACTTTTCAGAGCAGAATCGTTCCACCCTGTTTGAGTGGACCAACGACGAAAATGTGTACAATATTTTTCCACATTACCTGATCCTTGTTTTAAACGTCTCAACTCAGTCTCAGCTGATGCGACACGGTCAGGATCATCATATAGTAGTCCCAAAGCAGAAAAAAAACTATCCACTGATCTGAAGCATGAATCACTAGGTTGCAAAGAAAAGGCCCACTCCTGAGGCTCTTTGCGCAAAAGTGACATTATGAACCCTACGCGCTGGGATTCATCCCCAGAGGACTTAGGTCTCAAACGAAAATACAATAAGCAAGCATTTTTAAATGAAAAAAATTCTCGGTGTTCACCAAAAAATAAATCCGGCAAACATACCTTAGGCTCCAAGAAATGTGCTCCAGGACAGTTACTCACGTGCTGACGGAGCTCGGCCACCTCCAGAGAGAGTCCCTGCAGGCGATGAACCAAATCCTGAACCGACACCATGATGGAACAGAAAAATCTTTCCTTAGAGAATTTGCTGGCTGGACTTACTGTTATGTTCTGCTACCAAAGCTAAGGAAAGAGAGGAGATCTGTCCCTACTATAGGACTCAGCTGAATCCCTATGATGTAACAGGGAACCTGATCCTGCGATCAGACCTGCTAAAGTCCTAATCTAGTCTGTACGGAGACCTATAGATGTGGGGAGGGAATCCCTACAAGTACTAAGGACTGGGAGGAATATGGGACACCTCCTAACAGAAATAGTAGCAGACAGAAGAACAAACAAAATAGATAGAACATAGAGGTCCGTAGACCAAGCAAACTAACAGAGTTAGATACAGAGCACAGGCTAGCTAGAAAGTAGATATACAATGAAGTCCAGCAAAGCCAGAAGGGGGGAGCAGGATTAAATAGGCCAACAAGGTCATGTGACCAGCAAAGGAAAAAAAACCTAACAGCAAGGTTCTAACACTATGCACACACACTTTTGGAACTCTCCTGGGGTACCCTCACACATATTATACCCTCATTTAGTGGATATTTTCCCAAAAAAGTGAAGTTTTAAAAAATTCAGAAAATTTGCTGAAAATGACTAAATATCAAGGACTCATCAGGCGAATTGCTCTGGAACTGAAATCGGAATGCTCACTGATATTTCCCCTATCTGAAAGTCTGATAAACGCCGGAAAAATGACTAAGTCCAAAAAAAAAATGTTTTCAACTTTTTTCAATTTTACCCCCGTGGGATATATATTCTACCCACACACATTTGGAACTCTCCTGGGGTACCCTCACACATATTATTCCCTCATTTAGTGGATATTTTCACAAAAAAGTGAAATTTTCAAATATCCAGAAAATTGGCTGAAAACGCCTAAATATCAAGGACTAATTGGTCGAATCGCTCTGGAACTGAAATCGGAACGCTCACTGACATTTCCCCTATCTGAAAGTCTGATAAACGCCGGAAAAATGACTAAGTCCAAAAAAAAATGTTTTCAACTTTTTTCAATTTTACCCCCGTGGGATATATATTCTACCCACACACATTTGGAACTCTCCTGGGGTACTCTCACACATATTATTCCCTCATTTAGTGGATATTTTCACAAAAAAGTGAAATTTTCAAAAATCCAGAAAATTGGCTGAAAACGACTAAATATCAAGGACTCATTGGGCGAATCGCTCTGGAACTGAAATCGGAACGCTCACTGACATTTCCCATATCTGAAAGTCTGATAAACGCCAGAAAAATGACTAAATCCCCCCCAAAAAAATTTTCAACTTTTTTCAATTTTACCCCCGTGGGATATATATTCTTCCCACACACATTTGGAACTCTCCTGGGGTACCCTCACACATATTATTCCCTCATTTAGTGGATATTTTCACAAAAAAAGTGAAATTTTCAAAAATCCAGAAAATTGGCTGAAAACGACTAAATATCAAGGACTCATTGGGCGAATCACTCTGGAACTGAAAACGGAATGCTCCCTGACATTTCCCCTATCTGAAAGTCAAATAAACGCTGGAAAAATGACTAAGTCCAAAAAAAATTTTTTTAAACTTTTTTCAATTTTACCCCCGTGGGATATATATTCTAACCACACACATTTGGAACTCTCCTGGGGTACCCTCACACATATTATTCCCTCATTTAGTGGATATTTTCCCAAAAAAAGTGAAATTTTCAACAATCAAGAAAATTGGCTGAAAATGGCTAAATATCAAGGACTCATGGGGCGAATCGCTCTGGAACTGAAATCGGAATGCTCACTGACATTTCCCCTATCTGAAAGTCTGATAAACGCCTGAAAAATGACTAAGTCCAAAAACAAAATTTTTTAAACTTTTTTCAATTTTACCCCCGTGGGATATATATTCTACCCACACACATTTGGAACTCTCCTGGGGTACCCTCACACATATTATTTCCTCATTTAGTGGATATTTTCACAAAAAAGTGAAATTTTCAAAAATTCAGAAAATTGGCTGAAAACGACTAAATATCAAGGACTCATTGGGCGAATCGCTCTGTAACTGAAATTGGAACGCTCACTGACATTTACCATATCTGAAAGTCTGATAAACGGCAGAAAAATGACTAAATCCCCCCCAAAAATTTTTTCAACTTTTTTCAATTTTACCCCCGTGGGATATATATTCTTCCCACACACATTTGGAACTCTCCTGGGGTACCCTCACACATATTAATCCCTCATTTAGTGGATATTTTCACAAAAAAGAGAAATTTTCAAAAATCCAGAAAATTGGCTGAAAACGCCTAAATATCAAGGACTCATTGGGCGAATCGCTCTGGAACTGAAATCGGAACGCTCACTGACATTTCCCCTATCTGAAAGTCTGATAAACGCCGGAAAAATGACTAAGTCCAAAAAAAAAATGTTTTCAACTTTTTTAAATTTTACCACCGTAGGATATATATTCCACTCACACACATTTGGAAATCTCCTGGGGTACCCTCACACATATTATTCCCTCATTTAGTGGATATTTTCACAAAAAAGAGAAATTTTCAAAAATCCAGAAAATTGGCTGAAAACGCCTAAATATCAAGGACTCATTGGGCGAATCGCTCTGGAACTGAAATCGGAACGCTCACTGACATTTCCCCTATCTGAAAGTCTGATAAACGCCGGAAAAATGACTAAGTCCAAAAACAAAATGTTTTCAACTTTTTTCAATTTTACCCCCGTGGGATATATATTCTACACACACACATTTGGAACTCTCCTGGGGTACCCTTACACATATTATTCCCTCATTTAGTGGATATTTTCACAAAAAAGTGAAATTTTCAAAAATCCAGAAAATTGGCTGAAAATTACTAAATATTAAGGACTCATTGGGCGAATCGCTCTGGAACTGAAATCGGAATGCTCACTGCCATTTCCCCTATCTGAAAGTTTGATAAACGTCGGAAAAATGACTAAGTCCAAAAAAACATTTTTTTCAACTTTTTTCAATTTTACCTCCGTGGGATATATATTCTACCCACTCACATTTGGAACTCTCCTGGGGTACCCTCACACATATTATTCCCTCATTTAGTGGATATTTTCACAAAAAAGTGAAATTTTCAAAAATCCAGAAAATTGGCTGAAAATGACTAAATATCAAGGACTCATTGGGCGAATCGCTCTGGAACTGAAATCGGAACGCTCACTGACATTTCCCCTATCTGAAAGTCTGATAAACGCCGGAAAAATGACTAAGTCCAAAAAAAATTTTTTTCAACTTTTTTCTATTTTACCCCCTTGGGATATATATTCTACCCACACACATTTGGAACTCTCCTGGGGTACCCTCACACATATTATTCCCTTAGTTAGTGGATATTTTCACAAAAAAAGTGAAATTTTCAAAAATCAAAAAAATTGGCTGAAAATGCCTAAATATCAAGGACTCTTTGGGCGAATTGCTCTGGAACTGAAATCGGAACGCTCACTGACATTTCCCCTATCTGAAAGTCTGATAAACGCCGGAAAAATGATTAAGTCCAAAAAAAAAATGTTTTCAACTTTTTTCAATTTTACCCCCGTAGGATATATATTCCACTCACAAACATTTGGAAATCTCCTGGGGTACCCTCACACATATTATTCCTTCATTTAGTGGATATTTTCACAAAAAAGAGAAATTTTCAAAAATCCAGAAAATTGGCTGAAAACGCCTAAATATCAAGGACTCATTGGGCGAATCGCTCTGGAACTGAAATCGGAACGATCACTGACATTTCCCCTATCTGAAAGTCTGATAAACGCCGGAAAAATGACTAAGTCCAAAAACAAAATGTTTTCAACTTTTTTCAATTTTACCCCCGTGGAATATATATTCTACCCACACACATTTGGAACTCTCCTGGGGTACCCTTACACATATTATTCCCTCATTTAGTGGATATTTTCACAAAAAAGTGAAATTTTCAAAAATCCAGAAAATTGGCTGAAAATGACTAAATATCAAGGACTCATTGGGCGAATCGCTCTGGAACTGAAATCGGAACGCTCACTGACATTTCCCCTATCTGAAAGTCTGATAAACGCCGGAAAAATGACTAAGTCCAAAAAAAAAATGTTTTCAACTTTTTTCAATTTTACCCCCATGGGACATATATTCTACCCACACACATTTGGAACTCTCCTGGGGTACCCTCACACATATTATTCCCTCATTTAGTGGATATTTTCACAAAAAAGTGAAATTTTCAAAAATCCAGAAAATTGGCTGAAAATGACTAAATATCAAGGACTCATTGGGCGAATCGCTCTGGAACTGAAATCGTAATGCTCACTGACATTCCCCCTATCTGAAAGTCTGATAAACGCCGAAAAAATGATTAAGTCCAAAAAAAAAATGTTTTCAACTTTTTTCAATTTTACCCCCGTAGGATATATATTCCACTCACACACATTTGGAAATCTCCTGGGGTACCCTCACACATATTATTCCCCCATTTAGTGGATATTTTCACAAAAAAGAGAAATTTTCAAAAATCCAGAAAATTGGCTGAAAATGACTAAATATCAAGGACTCATTGGGCGAATCGCTCTGGTACTGAAATCGGAACGCTCACTGACATTTCCCCTATCTGAAAGTCTGATAAACGCCGGAAAAATGACTAAGTCCAAAAAAAAATGTTTTCAACTTTTTTCAATTTTACCCCCGTAGGATATATATTCCACTCACACACATTTGGAAATCTCCTGGGGTACCCTCACACATATTATTCCCTCATTTAGTGGATATTTTCACAAAAAAGAGAAATTTTCAAAAATCCAGAAAATTGGCTGAAAACGCCTAAATATCAAGGATTCATTGGGCGAATCGCTCTGGAACTGAAATCGGAACGCTCACTGACATTTCCCCTATCTGAAAGTCTGATAAACGCCAGAAAAATGACTAAGTCCAAAAACAAAATGTTTTCAACTTTTTTCAATTTTACCCCCGTGGGATATATATTCTACCCACACACATTTGGAACTCTCCTGGGGTACCCTTACACATATTATTCCCTCATTTAGTGGATATTTTCACAAAAAAGTGAAATTTTCAAAAATCCAGAAAATTGGCTGAAAATGACTAAATATCAAGGACTCATTGGGCGAATCGCTCTGGAACTGAAATCGGAATGCTCACTGACATTTCCCCTATCTGAAAGTCTGATAAACGCCGGAAAAATGACTAAGTCCAAAAAAAAATTTTTTTAAACTTTTTTCAATTTTACCTCCGTGGGATATATATTCTACCCACTCACATTTGGAACTCTCCTGGAGTACCCTCACACATATTATTCCCTCATTTAGTGGATATTTTCACAAAAAAGTGAAACTTTCAAAATACCAGAAAATTGGCTGAAAACGCCTAAATATCAAGGACTCATTGGGCGAATCGCTCTGGAACTGAAATCGGAACGCTCACTGACATTTCCCCTATCTGAAAGTCTGATAAAAGCCGGAAAAATGACTAAGTCCAAAAAAAAAATGTTTTCAACTTTTTTCAATTTTACCCCCGTAGGATATACATTCCACTCACACACATTTGGAACTCTCCTGGGGTACCGTCACACATATTATTCCCTCATTTAGTGGATATTTTCACAAAAAAAGTGAAATTTTCAAAAATCAAGAAAATTGTCTGAAAATGCCTAAATATCAAGGACTCATTGGGCAAATCGTTCTGGAACTGAAATCGGAACGCTCACTGACATTTCCCCTATCTGAAAGTCTGATAAACGCCGGAAAAATGACTAAGTCCAAAAAAAAAATGTTTTCAACTTTTTTCAATTTTACCCCCATGGGACATATATTCTACCCACACACATTTGGAACTCTCCTGGGGTACCCTCACACATATTATTCCCTCATTTAGTGGATATTTTTACAAAAAAGTGAAATTTTCAAAAATCCAGAAAATTGGCTGAAAATGACTAAATATCAAGGACTCATTGGGCGAATCGCTCTGGAACTGAAATCGGAACGCTCACTGACATTTCCCCTAACTGAAAGTCTGATAAACGCCGGAAAAATGACTAAGTCCAAAAAAAAAATGTTTTCAACTTTTTTCAATTTTACCTCCGTGGGATATATATTCTACCCACACACATTTGGAACTCTCCTGGGGTACCCTCACACATATTATTCCCTCATTTAGTGGATATTTTCACAAAAAAGTGAAATTTTCAAAAATCCAGAAAATTGGCTGAAAATGACTAAATATCAAGGACTCATTGGGCGAATCGCTCTGGAACTGAAATCGGAACGCTCACTGACATTTCCCCTATCTGAAAGTCTGATAAACGCCGGAAAAATGACTAAGTCCAAAAAAAAAATGTTTTCAACTTTTTTCAATTTTACCCCCGTGGGACATATATTCTACCCACACACATTTCGAACTCTCCTGGGGTACCCTCACACATATTATTCCCTCATTTAGTGGATATTTTCACAAAAAAGTGAAATTTTCAAAAATCCAGAAAATTGGCTGAAAATGACTAAATATCAAGGACTCATTGGGCGAATCGCTCTGGAACTGAAATCGGAACGCTCACTGACATTTCCCCTATCTGAAAGTCTGATAAAAGCCGGAAAAATGACTAAGTCCAAAAAAAAAATGTTTTCAACTTTTTTCAATTTTACCCCCGTAGGATATACATTCCACTCACACACATTTGGAACTCTCCTGGGGTACCGTCACACATATTATTCCCTCATTTAGTGGATATTTTCACAAAAAAAGTGAAATTTTCAAAAATCAAGAAAATTGTCTGAAAATGCCTAAATATCAAGGACTCATTGGGCAAATCGTTCTGGAACTGAAATCGGAACGCTCACTGACATTTCCCCTATCTGAAAGTCTGATAAACGCCGGAAAAATGACTAAGTCCAAAAAAAAAATGTTTTCAACTTTTTTCAATTTTACCCCCATGGGACATATATTCTACCCACACACATTTGGAACTCTCCTGGGGTACCCTCACACATATTATTCCCTCATTTAGTGGATATTTTCACAAAAAAGTGAAATTTTCAAAAATCCAGAAAATTGGCTGAAAATGAATAAATATCAAGGACTCATTGGGCGAATCGCTCTGGAACTGAAATCGGAATGCTCACTGACATTTCCCCTATCTGAAAGTCTGATAAACGCCGGAAAAATGATTAAGTCCAAAAAAAAAAATGTTTTCAACTTTTTTCAATTTTACCCCCGTAGGATATATATTCCACTCACACACATTTGGAAATCTCCTGGGGTACCCTCACACATATTATTCCCTCATTTAGTGGATATTTTCACAAAAAAGAGAAATTTTCAAAAATCCAGAAAATTGGCTGAAAATGAATAAATATCAAGGACTCATTGGGCGAATCGCTCTGGAACTGAAATCGGAACGCTCACTGACATTTCCCCTATCTGAAAGTCTGATAAACGCCGGAAAAATGACTAAGTCCAAAAACAAAATGTTTTCAACTTTTTTCAATTTTACCCCCGTGGGATATATATTCTACCCACACACATTTGGAACTCTCCTGGGGTACCCTTACACATATTATTCCCTCATTTAGTGGATATTTTCACAAAAAAGTGAAATTTTCAAAAATCCAGAAAATTGGCTGAAAATGACTAAATATCAAGGACTCATTGGGCGAATCGCTCTGGAACTGAAATCGGAATGCTCACTGACATTTCCCCTATCTGAAAGTTTGATAAACGTCGGAAAAATGACTAAGTCCAAAAAAAAATTTTTTTAAACTTTTTTCAATTTTACCTCCGTGGGATATATATTCTACCCACTCACATTTGGAACTCTCCTGGGGTACCCTCACACATATTATTCCCTCATTTAGTGGATATTTTCACAAAAAAGTGAAATTTTCAAAAATCCAGAAAATTGGCTGAAAACGCCTAAATATCAAGGACTCATTGGGCGAATCGCTCTGGAACTGCAATCGGAACGCTCACTGACATTTCCCCTATCTGAAAGTCTGATAAAAGCCGGAAAAATGACTAAGTCCAAAAAAAAAATGTTTTCAACTTTTTTCAATTTTACCCCCATGGGACATATATTCTTCTACCCACACACATTTGGAACTCTCCTGGGGTACCCTCACACATATTATTCCCTCATTTAGTGGATATTTTTACAAAAAAGTGAAATTTTCAAAAATCCAGAAAATTGGCTGAAAATGACTAAATATCAAGGACTCATTGGGCGAATCGCTCTGGAACTGAAATCGGAACGCTCACTGACATTTCCCCTAACTGAAAGTCTGATAAACGCCGGAAAAATGACTAAGTCCAAAAAAAAAATGTTTTCAACTTTTTTCAATTTTACCTCCGTGGGATATATATTCTACCCACACACATTTGGAACTCTCCTGGGGTACCCTCACACATATTATTCCCTCATTTAGTGGATATTTTCACAAAAAAGTGAAATTTTCAAAAATCCAGAAAATTGGCTGAAAATGACTAAATATCAAGGACTCATTGGGCGAATCGCTCTGGAACTGAAAACGGAACGCTCACTGACATTTCCCCTATCTGAAAGTCTGATAAACGCCGGAAAAATGACTAAGTCCAAAAAAAAAATGTTTTCAACTTTTTTCAATTTTACCCCCGTGGGACATATATTCTACCCACACACATTTCGAACTCTCCTGGGGTACCCTCACACATATTATTCCCTCATTTAGTGGATATTTTCACAAAAAAGTGAAATTTTCAAAAATCCAGAAAATTGGCTGAAAATGACTAAATATCAAGGACTCATTGGGCGAATCGCTCTGGAACTGAAATCGGAACGCTCACTGACATTTCCCCTATCTGAAAGTCTGATAAACGCCGGAAAAATGACTAAGTCCAAAAAAAAATTTTTTTCAACTTTTTTCAATTTTACCTCCGTGGGATATATATTCTACCCACTCACATTTGGAACTCTCCTGGGGTACCCTCACACATATTATTCCCTCATTTAGTGGATATTTTCACAAAAAAGTGAAATTTTCAAAAATCCAGAAAATTGGCTGAAAACGCCTAAATATCAAGGACTCATTGGGCGAATCGCTCTGGAACTGAAATCGGAATGCTCACTGACATTTCCCCTATCTGAAAGTCTGATAAAAGCCGGAAAAATGACTAAGTCCAAAAAAAAATGTTTTCAACTTTTTTCAATTTTACCCCCGTAGGATATACATTCCACTCACACACATTTGGAACTCTCCTGGGGTACCGTCACACATATTATTCCCTCAATTAGTGGATATTTTCACAAAAAAAGTGAAATTTTCAAAAATCAAGAAAATTGTCTGAAAATGCCTAAATATCAAGGACTCATTGGGCAAATCGCTCTGGAACTGAAATTGGAACGCTCACTGACATTTCCCCTATCTGAAAGTCTGATAAACGCCGGAAAAATGACTAAGTCCAAAAAAAAAATGTTTTCAACTTTTTTCAATTTTACCCCCATGGGACATATATTCTACCCACACACATTTGGAACTCTCCTGGGGTACCCTCACACATATTATTCCCTCATTTAGTGGATATTTTCACAAAAAAGTGAAATTTTCAAAAATCCAGAAAATTGGCTGAAAATGACTAATTATCAAGGACTCATTGGGCGAATCGCTCTGGAACTGAAATCGGAACGCTCACTGACATTTCCCCTATCTGAAAGTCTGATAAACGCCGGAAAAATGACTAAGTCCAAAAAAAAAATGTTTTCAACTTTTTTCAATTTTACCCCCGTGGGACATATATTCTACCCACACACATTTGGAACTCTCCTGGGGTACCCTCACACATATTATTCCCTCATTTAGTGGATATTTTCACAAAAAAGTGAAATTTTCAAAAATCCAGAAAATTGGCTGAAAATGACTAAATATCAAGGACTCATTGGGCGAATCGCTCTGGAACTGAAATCGGAATGCTCACTGACATTTCCCCTATCTGAAAGTCTGATAAACGCCGGAAAAATGATTAAGTCCAAAAAAAAAATGTTTTCAACTTTTTTCAATTTTACCCCCGTAGGATATATATTCCACTCACACACATTTGGAAATCTCCTGGGGTACCCTCACACATATTATTCCCTCATTTAGTGGATATTTTCACAAAAAAGAGAAATTTTCAAAAATCCAGAAAATTGGCTGAAAACGCCTAAATATCAAGGACTCATTGGGCGAATCGCTCTGGAACTGAAATCGGAACGCTCACTGACATTTCCCCTATCTGAAAGTCTGATAAACGCCGGAAAAATGACTAAGTCCAAAAACAAAATGTTTTCAACTTTTTTCAATTTTACCCCCGTGGGATATATATTCTACCCACACACATTTGGAACTCTCCTGGGGTACCCTTACACATATTATTCCCTCATTTAGTGGATATTTTCACAAAAAAGTGAAATTTTCAATAATCCAGAAAATTGGCTGAAAATGACTAAATATCAAGGACTCATTGGGCGAATCGCTCTGGAACTGAAATCGGAATGCTCACTGACATTTCCCCTATCTGAAAGTCTGATAAACGCCGGAAAAAAGACTAAGTCCAAAAAAAAATTTTTTTAAACTTTTTTCAATTTTACCTCCGTGGGATATATATTCTACCCACACACATTTGGAACTCTCCTGGGGTACCCTCACACATATTATTCCCTCATTTAGTGGATATTTTCACAAAAAAGAGAAATTTTCAAAAATCCAGAAAATTGGCTGAAAACGCCTAAATATCAAGGACTCATTGGGCGAATCGCTCTGGAACTGAAATCGGAACGCTCACTGACATTTCCCCTATCTGAAAGTCTGATAAACGCCGGAAAAATGACTAAGTCCAAAAACAAAATGTTTTCAACTTTTTTCAATTTTACCACCGTGGGATATATATTCTACCCACACACATTTGGAACTCTCCTGGGGTACCCTTACACATATTATTCCCTCATTTAGTGGATATTTTCACAAAAAAGTGAAATTTTCAATAATCCAGAAAATTGGCTGAAAATAACTAAATATCAAGGACTCATTGGGCGAATCGCTCTGGAACTGAAATCGGAATGCTCACTGACATTTCCCCTATCTGAAAGTCTGATAAACGCCGGAAAAATGACTAAGTCCAAAAAAAAATATTGTTTTCAACTTTTTTCAATTTTACCCCCGTGGGACATATATTCTACGAACACACATTTGGAACTCTCCTGGGGTACCCTCACACATATTATTCCCTCATTTAGTGGATATTTTCACAAAAAAGTGAAATTTTCAAAAATCCAGAAAATTGGCTGAAAATGACTAAATATCAAGGACTCATTGGGCGAATCGCTCTGGAACTGAAATCGGAACGCTCACTGACATTTCCCCTATCTGAAAGTCTGATAAACGCCGGAAAAATGACTAAGTCCAAAAAAAAAATGTTTTCAAATTTTTTCAATTTTACCCCCGTGGGACATATATTCTACCCACACACATTTGGAACTCTCCTGGGGTACCCTCACACATATTATTCCCTCATTTAGTGGATATTTTCACAAAAAAGAGAAATTTTCAAAAATCCAGAAAATTGGCTGAAAATGACTAAATATCAAGGACTCATTGGGCGAATCGCTCTGGAACTGAAATCAGAATGCTCACTGACATTTCCCCTATCTGAAAGTCTGATAAACGCCGGAAAAATGATTAAGTCCAAAAAAAAAATGTTTTCAACTTTTTTCAATTTTACCCCCGTAGGATATATATTCCACTCACACACATTTTGAAATCTCCTGGGGTACCCTCACACATATTATTCCCTCATTTAGTGGATATTTT
Source organism: Phyllobates terribilis (assembly GCF_046119375.1). NCBI lineage: Eukaryota > Metazoa > Chordata > Amphibia > Anura > Dendrobatidae > Phyllobates > Phyllobates terribilis. The sequence goes on from NW_027362782.1 coordinate 11,283,064, forward strand.
CACAAAAAAGAGAAATTTTCAAAAATCCAGAAAATTGGCTGAAAACGCCTAAATATCAAGGACTCATTGGGCGAATCGCTCTGGAACTGAAATCGGAACGCTCACTGACATTTCCCCTATCTGAAAGTCTGATAAACGCCGGAAAAATGACTAAGTCCAAAAACAAAATGTTTTCAACTTTTTTCAATTTTACCACCGTGGGATATATATTCTACCCACACACATTTGGAACTCTCCTGGGGTACCCTTACACATATTATTCCCTCATTTAGTGGATATTTTCACAAAAAAGTGAAATTTTCAATAATCCAGAAAATTGGCTGAAAATAACTAAATATCAAGGACTCATTGGGCGAATCGCTCTGGAACTGAAATCGGAATGCTCACTGACATTTCCCCTATCTGAAAGTCTGATAAACGCCGGAAAAATGACTAAGTCCAAAAAAAAATATTGTTTTCAACTTTTTTCAATTTTACCCCCGTGGGACATATATTCTACGAACACACATTTGGAACTCTCCTGGGGTACCCTCACACATATTATTCCCTCATTTAGTGGATATTTTCACAAAAAAGTGAAATTTTCAAAAATCCAGAAAATTGGCTGAAAATGACTAAATATCAAGGACTCATTGGGCGAATCGCTCTGGAACTGAAATCGGAACGCTCACTGACATTTCCCCTATCTGAAAGTCTGATAAACGCCGGAAAAATGACTAAGTCCAAAAAAAAAATGTTTTCAAATTTTTTCAATTTTACCCCCGTGGGACATATATTCTACCCACACACATTTGGAACTCTCCTGGGGTACCCTCACACATATTATTCCCTCATTTAGTGGATATTTTCACAAAAAAGAGAAATTTTCAAAAATCCAGAAAATTGGCTGAAAATGACTAAATATCAAGGACTCATTGGGCGAATCGCTCTGGAACTGAAATCAGAATGCTCACTGACATTTCCCCTATCTGAAAGTCTGATAAACGCCGGAAAAATGATTAAGTCCAAAAAAAAAATGTTTTCAACTTTTTTCAATTTTACCCCCGTAGGATATATATTCCACTCACACACATTTTGAAATCTCCTGGGGTACCCTCACACATATTATTCCCTCATTTAGTGGATATTTTCACAAAAAAGAGAAATTTTCAAAAATCCAGAAAATTGGCTGAAAACGCCTAAATATCAAGGACTCATTGGGCGAATCGCTCTGGAACTGAAATCGGAACGCTCACTGACATTTCCCCTATCTGAAAGTCTGATAAACGCCGGAAAAATGACTAAGTCCAAAAACAAAATGTTTTCAACTTTTTTCAATTTTACCCCCGTGGGATATATATTCTACCCACACACATTTGGAACTCTCCTGGGGTACCCTTACACATATTATTCCCTCATTTAGTGGATATTTTCACAAAAAAGTGAAATTTTCAAAAATCCAGAAAATTGGCTGAAAATGACTAAATATCAAGGACTCATTGGGCGAATCGCTCTGGAACTGAAATCGGAACGCTCACTGACATTTCCCCTATCTGAAAGTCTGATAAACGCCGGAAAAATGACTAAGTCCAAAAAAAAATTTTTTTCAACTTTTTTCAATTTTACCTCCGTGGGATATATATTCTACCCACACACATTTGGAACTCTCCTGGGGTACCCTCACACATATTATTCCCTCATTTAGTGGATATTTTCACAAAAAAGTAAAATTTTCAAAAATCCAGAAAATTGGCTGAAAATGACTAAATATCTAGGACTCATTGGGCGAATCGCTCTGGAACTGAAATCGGAACGCTCACTGACATTTCCCCTATCTGCAAGTTTGATAAACGTCGGAAAAATGACTAAGTCCAAAAAAAAATTTTTTTCAACTTTTTTCAATTTTACCTCCGTGGGATATATATTCTACCCACTCACATTTGGAACTCTCCTGGGGTACCCTCACACATATTATTCCCTCATTTAGTGGATATTTTCACAAAAAAGAGAAATTTTCAAAAATCCAGAAAATTGGCTGAAAACGCCTAAATATCAAGGACTCATTGGGCGAATCGCTCTGGAACTGAAATCGGAACGCTCACTGACATTTCCCCTATCTGAAAGTCTGATAAAAGCCGGAAAAATGACTAAGTCCAAAAAAAAAATGTTTTCAACTTTTTTCAATTTTACCCCCGTAGGATATACATTCCACTCACACACATTTGGAACTCTCCTGGGGTACCGTCACACATATTATTCCCTCATTTAGTGGATATTTTCACAAAAAAAGTGAAATTTTCAAAAATCAAGAAAATTGTCTGAAAATGCCTAAATATCAAGGACTCATTGGGCAAATCGCTCTGGAACTGAAATCGGAACGCTCACTGACATTTCCCCTATCTGAAAGTCTGATAAACGCCGGAAAAATGACTAAGTCCAAAAAAAAAATGTTTTCAACTTTTTTCAATTTTACCCCCATGGGACATATATTCTACCCACACACATTTGGAACTCTCCTGGGGTACCCTCACACATATTATTCCTTCATTTAGTGGATATTTTCACAAAAAAGTGACATTTTCAAAAATCCAGAAAATTGGCTGAAAATGACTAAATATCAAGGACTCATTGGGCGAATCGCACTGGAACTGAAATCGGAACGCTCACTGACATTTCTCCTATCTGAAAGTCTGATAAACGCCGGAAAAATGACTAAGTCTAAAAAAAATTTTTTTCAGCTTTTTTCTATTTTACCCCCTTGGGATATATATTCTACCCACACATATTTGGAACTCTCTTGGGGTACCCTCACACATATTATTCCCTTGGTTAGTGGATATTTTCACAAAAAAAGTGAAATTTTCAAAAATCAAGAAAATTGGCTGAAAATGCCTAAATAACAAGGACTCTTTGGGCGAATCGTTCTGGAACTGAAATCGGAACGCTCACTGACATTTCCCCTATCTGAAAGTCTGATAAACGCCGGAAAAATGATTAAGTCCAAAAAAAAAATGTTTTCAACTTTTTTCAATTTTACCCCCGTAGGATATATATTCCACTCACACACATTTGGAAATCTCCTGGGGTACCCTCACACATATTATTCCCTCATTTAGTGGATATTTTCACAAAAAAGAGAAATTTTCAAAAATCAAGAAAATTGGCTGAAAACGCCTAAATATCAAGGACTCATTGGGCGAATCGCTCTGGAACTGAAATCGGAACGCTCACTGACATTTCCCCTATCTGAAAGTCTGATAAACGCCGGAAAAATGACTAAGTCTAAAAAAAAATTTTTTCAACTTTTTTCAATTTTACCCCCGTGGGATATATATTCTACCCACACACATTTGGAACTCTCCTGGGGTACCCTCACACATATTATTCTCTCAGTTAGTGGATATTTTCACAAAAAAAGTGAAATTTTCAAAAATCCAGAAAATTGGCTGAAAATGACTAAATATCAAGGACTCATTGGGCGAATCGCTCTGGAACTGAAATTGGAATGCTCACTGACATTTCCCCTATCTGAAAGTCTGATAAACGCCGGAAAAATGACGAAGTCCAAAAAAAAATTTTTTTCAACTTTTTTCAATTTTACCTCCGTGGGATATATATTCTACCCACACACATTTGGAACTCTCCTGGGGTACCCTCACACATATTATTCCCTCATTTAGTGGATATTTTCACAAAAAAGTACAATTTTCAAAAATCCAGAAAATTGGCTGAAAACGCCTAAATATCAAGGACTCATTGGGCGAATCGCTCTGGAACTGAAATCGGAACGCTCACTGACATTTCCCCTATCTGAAAGTCTGATAAAAGCCGGAAAAATGACTAAGTCCAAAAAAAAAATGTTTTCAACTTTTTTCAATTTTACCCCCGTAGGATATACATTCCACTCACACACATTTGGAACTCTCCTGGGGTACCGTCACACATATTATTCCCTCATTTAGTGGATATTTTCACAAAAAAAGTGAAATTTTCAAAAATCAAGAAAATTGTCTGAAAATTCCTAAATATCAAGGACTCATTGGGCAAATCGCTCTGGAACTGAAATCGGAACGCTCACTGACATTTCCCCTATCTGAAAGTATGATAAACGCCGGAAAAATGACTAAGTCCAAAAAAAAAATGTTTTCAACTTTTTTCAATTTTACCCCCATGGGACATATATTCTACCCACACACATTTGGAACTCTCCTGGGGTACCCTCACACATATTATTCCCTCATTTAGTGGATATTTTCACAAAAAAGTGAAATTTTCAAAAATCCAGAAAATTGGCTGAAAATGCCTAAATATCAAGGACTCATTGGGCGAATCGCTCTGGAACTGAAATCGGAACGCTCACTGACATTTCCCCTATCTGAAAGTCTGATAAACGCCGGAAAAATGATTAAGTCCAAAAAAAAAATGTTTTCAACTTTTTTCAATTTTACCCCCGTAGGATATATATTCCACTCACACACATTTGGAAATCTCCTGGGGTACCCTCACACATATTATTCCCTCATTTAGTGGATATTTTCACAAAAAAGAGAAATTTTCAAAAATCCAGAAAATTGGCTGAAAACGCCTAAATATCAAGGACTCATTGGGCGAATCGCTCTGGAACTGAAATCGGAACGCTCACTGACATTTCCCCTATCTGAAAGTCTGATAAACGCCGGAAAAATGACTAAGTCCAAAAAAAAATTTTTTCAACTTTTTTCTATTTTACCCCCTTGGGATATATATTCTACCCACACACATTTGGAACTCTCCTGGGGTACCCTCACACATATTATTCCCTTACTTAGTGGATATTTTCACAAAAAAAGTGAAATTTTCAAAAATCAAGAAAATTGGCTGAAAATGCCTAAATATCAAGGACTCTTTGGGCGAATCGCTCTGGAACTGAAATCGGAACGCTCACTGACATTTCCCCTATCTGAAAGTCTGATAAACGCCGGAAAAATGATTAAGTCCAAAAAAAAAATGTTTTCAACTTTTTTCAATTTTACCCCCGTAGGATATATATTCCACTCACACACATTTGGAAATCTCCTGGGGTACCCTCACACATATTATTCCCTCATTTAGTGGATATTTTCACAAAAAAGAGAAATTTTCAAAAATCCAGAAAATTGGCTGAAAACGCCTAAATATCAAGGACTCATTGGGCGAATCGCTCTGGAACTGAAATCGGAACGCTCACTGACATTTCCCCTATCTGAAAGTCTGATAAACGCCGGAAAAATGACTAAGTCCAAAAACAAAATGTTTTCAACTTTTTTCAATTTTACCCCCGTGGGATATATATTCTACCCACACACATTTGGAACTCTCCTGGGGTACCCTCACACATATTATTCCCTCATTTAGTGGATATTTTCACAAAAAAGAGAAATTTTCAAAAATCCAGAAAATTGGCTGAAAACGCCTAAATATCAAGGACTCATTGGGCGAATCGCTCTGGAACTGAAATCGGAACGCTCACTGACATTTCCCCTATCTGAAAGTCTGATAAACGCCGGAAAAATGACTAAGTCCAAAAAAAAATGTTTTCAACTTTTTTCAATTTTACCCCCTTGGGATATATATTCTACCCACACACATTTGGAACTCTCCTGGGGTACCCTCACACATATTATTCCCTCAGTTAGTGGATATTTTCACAAAAAAGTGAAATTTTCAAAAATCCAGAAAATTGGCTGAAAATGACTAAATATCAAGGACTCATTGGGCGAATCGCTCTGGAACTGAAATCGGAACGCTCACTGACATTTCACCTATCTGAAAGTCTGATAAGCGCCGGAAAAATGATTAAGTCCAAAAAAAAAATGTTTTCAACTTTTTTCAATTTTACCCCCGCAGGATATATATTCCACTCACACACATTTGGAAATTTCCTGGGGTACCCTCACACATATTATTCCCTCATTTAGTGGATATTTTCACAAAAAAGAGAAATTTTCAAAAATCCAGAAAATTGGCTGAAAACGCCTAAATATCAAGGACTCATTGGGCGAATCGCTCTGGAACTGAAATCGGAACGCTCACTGACATTTCCCCTATCTGAAAGTCTGATGAACGCCGGAAAAATGACTAAGTCCAAAAAAAATTTTTTTCAACTTTTTTCAATTTTACCCCCTTGGGATATATATTCTATCCACACACATTTGGAACTCTCCTGGGGTACCCTCACACATATTATTCCCTCATTTAGTGGATATTTTCACAAAAAAGTGAAATTTTCAAAAATCCAGAAAATTGGCTGAAAATGACTAAATATCAAGGACTCTTTGGGCGAATCGCTCTGGAACTGAAATCGGAACGCTCACTGACATTTCACCTATCTGAAAGTCTGATAAACGCCGGAAAAATGACTAAGTCCAAAAACAAAATGTTTTCAACTTTTTTCAATTTTACCCCCGTGGGTTATATATTCTACCCACACACATTTGGAACTCTCCTGGGGTACTCTCACACATATTATTCCCTCATTTAGTGGATATTTTCACAAAAAAGAGAAATTTTCAAAAATCCAGAAAATTGGCTGAAAATGACTAAATATCAAGGACTCATTGGGCGAATCGCTCTGGAACTGAAATCGGAACGCTCACTGACATTTCCCCTATCTGAAAGTCTGATAAACGCCGGAAAAATGACTAAGTCCAAAAAAAAAATGTTTTCAACTTTTTTCAATTTTACCCCCGTGGGACATATATTCTACCCACACACATTTGGAACTCTCCTGGGGTACCCTCACACATATTATTCCCTCATTTAGTGGATATTTTCACAAAAAAGTGAAATTTTCAAAAATCCAGAAAATTGGCTGAAAATGACTAAATATCATGGACTCATTGGGCGAATCGCTCTGGAACTGAAATCGGAACGCTCACTGACATTTCCCCTATCTGAAAGTCTGATAAACGCCGGAAAAATGACTAAGTCCAAAAAAAAATGTTTTCAACTTTTTTCAATTTTACCCCCTTGGGATATATATTCTACCCACACACATTTGGAACTCTCCTGGGGTACCCTCACACATATTATTCCCTCAGTTAGTGGATATTTTCACAAAAAAGTGAAATTTGCAAAAATCCAGAAAGTTGGCTGAAAACTACGAAATATCAAGGACTCATTGGGCGAAACGCTCTGGTACTGAAATCGGAACGCTCACTGACATTTCCCCTATCTGATAATCTGATAAACGCCGGAAAAATTACTAAGTCCAAAAAAAAATTTTTCAACTTTTTTCAATTTTACCCCCGTGGGATATATATTTTACCCACACACATTTGGAACTCTCCTAGGGTACCCTTACACATATTATTCCCTCATTTAGTGGATATTTTCACAAAAAAGGGAAATTTTCAAAAATTCAGAAAATTGGCTGAAAATGACTAAATATCAAGGACTCATTGGGCGAAACGCTCTGAAACTGAAATCGGAACGCTCACTGACATTTCCCCTATCTGAAAGTCTGATAAACGCCGGAAAAATGACTAAGTCCAAAAAAAATTTTTTTCAACTTTTTTCAATTTTACCCACGTGGGATATATATTCTACCCACACACATTTGGAACTCTCCTGGGGTACCCTCACACATATTATTCCCTCATTTAGTGGATATTTTCACAAAAAAGGGAAATTTTCAAAAATTCAGAAAATTGGCTGAAAACACCTAAATATCAAGGACTCATTGGGCGAATCGCTCTGGAACTGAAATCGGAACACTCACTGACATTTCCCCTATCTGAAAGTCTGATAAACGTCGGAAAAATTACTAAGTCGAAAAAAAAAAGTTTTTCAACTTATTCAATTTTACCCCGTGGGACATATATTCTATGCACACACACTTTTGGAACTCTCCTGGGGTACCCTCACACATATTATTGCCTCATTTAGTGGATATTTTCACAAAAAAGTGAAATTTTCAAAAATCCAGAAAATTGGCTGAAAACGACTAAATATCAAGGACTCATTGGGCGAATCGCTCTGGAACTGAAATCGAAACGCTCACTGACATTTCCCCTATTTGAAAGTCTGATAAACGCCGGAAAAAATGACAAAGTCCAAAAAAAATTTTTTTCAACTTTTTTCAATTTTACCCCCGTGGGATATATATTCTTCCCACACACATTTGGAACTCTCCTGGGGTACCCTCACACATATTATTCCCTCATTTAGTGGATATTTTCACAAAAAAGTGAAATTTGCAAAAATCCAGAAAATTGGCTGAAAACGACTAAATATCAAGGACTCATCAGGCGAATTGCACTGGAACAGAAATCGTAATGCTCACTGACATTTCCCCTATCAGAAAGTTTGATAAACGCCGGAAAAATGACTAAGTCAAAAAAATGTTTTTTTCAATTTTACCCCCGTGGGATATATATTCTACCCACACACATTTGGAACTCTCCTGGGGTACCCTCACACATATTATACCCTCATTTAGTGGATATTTTCCCAAAAAAGTGAAATTTTCAAAAATTCAGAAAATTGGCTGAAAATGACTAAATATCAAGGACTCATTGGGCGAAACGCTCTGGAACTGAAATCGGAACGCTCACTGACATTTCCCCTATCTGAAAGTCTGATAAACGCCGGAAAAATGACGAAGTCCAAAAAAAAATTTTTTTCAACTTTTTTCTATTTTACCCCCGTGGGATATGTATTCTACCCACACACATTTGGAACTCTCCTGGGGTACCCTCACACATATTATTCCCTCATTTAGTGGATATTTTCACAAAAAAGTGAAATTTTCAAAAATCCAGAAAATTGGCTGAAAACGACTAAATATCAAGGACTCATTGGGCGAATCACTCTGGAACTGAAATCGGAACGCTCACTGACATTTCCCGTATCTGAAAGTCTAATAAATGCCGGAAAAATGACTAAGTCCAAAAGAAAAATTTTTTCAACTTTTTTCAATTTTACCCCCGTGGGATATATATTCTACCCACACACATTTGGAACTCTCCTGGGGTACCCTCACACATATTATTCCCTCATTTAGTGGATACTTTCACAAAAAAGTGAAATTTTCAAAAATCCAGAAAATTGGCTGAAAACGACTAAATATCAATTACTCATCAGGCGAATTGCACTGGAACAGAAATCGGAATGCTCACTGACATTTGCCCTATCAGAAAGTCTGATAAACGTCGGAAAAATGACTAAGTCCAAAAAAAGTTTTTTTCAATTTTACCCCCGTGGGATATATATTCTACCCACACACATTTGGAACTCTCCTGGGGTACCCTCACACATATTATACCCTCATTTAGTGGATATTTTCCCAAAAAAGTGAAATTTTCAAAAATCAAGAAAATTGGCTGAAAATGACTAAATAACAAGGACTCATTGGGGGAATCGCTCTGGAACTGAAATCGGAACGCTCACTGACATTTCCCCTATCTGAAAGTCTGATAAACGCCGGAAAAAATGACTAAGTCCAAAAAAAAATTTTTTCAACTTTTTTCAATTTTACCCCCGTGGGATATATATTCTACTAACACACATTTGGAACTCTCCTGGGGTACCCTCACACATATTATACCCTCATTTAGTGGATATTTTTCCAAAAAAGTGAAATTTTCAAAAATCCAGAAAATTGGCTGAAAACGACTAAATATCAAGGACTCATCAGGCGAATTGCACTGGAACAGAAATCGGAATGCTCACTGACATTTCCCCTATCAGAAAGTCTGATAAACGCCGGAAAAATGACTAAGTCCAAAAAAATATTTTTTTCAGTTTTACCCCCGTGGGATATATATTCTACCCACACACATTTGGAACTCTCCTGGGGTACCCTCACACATATTATACCCTCATGTAGTGGATATTTTTATAAAAAAAGGGAAATTTCCAAAAATCCAGAAAATTGGCTGAAAACAACTAAATATCAAGGACTCATTGGGCGAAACGCTCTGGAACTGAAATTGGAACACTCACTGACATTTCCCCTATCTGAAAGTCTGATAAATGCCGGAAAAATGACTAAGTCCAAAAGAAAAATTTTTTCAACTTTTTTCAATTTTACCCCCGTGGGATACAGTGCCTACAAGTAGTATTCAACCCCCTGCAGATTTAGCTGGTTTGATAAGATGCAAATAAGTTAGAGCCTTCAAACTGCAAACGAGAGTAGGTTTTATGAACAGAAGCATAAATCTTACAAACCAAAAAGTTATGTTGCTCAGTTGAATTTTATTAAATTTTAAACATAAAAGTGTGGGTCAATTATTATACAACCCTTATGTTTAATATTTTGTGGAATAACCCTTGTTTGCAATTACAGCTAATAATCGTCTTTTATAAGACCTGATCAGGCCGGCACAGGTCTGTGGAGTTATCTTGGCCCACTCCTCCATGCAGATCTACTCAAAGTTATCTAGGTTCTTTGGGTGTCTCATGTGGACTTTATTCTTGAGCTCCTTCCACAAGTTTTCAATTGGGTTAAGGTCAGGAGACTGACTAGGCCACTCCAACACCTTGACTTTTTCCCTCTTGAACCAGGCCTTGGTTTTCTTGGCTGTGTGCTTTGGGTCGTTGTCTTGTTGGAAGATGAAATTACGACCCATCTTAAGATCCTTGATGGAGGAGCGGAGGTTCTTGGCCAAAATCTACAGATAGGCCGTGCTATCCTTCTTCCCATGGATGCGGACCAGATGGCCAGGCCCCTTGGCAGAGAAACAGCCCCACAGCATGATGCTGCCACCACCATGCTTGACTGTACGGATGGTATTCTTGGGGTCGTATGCAGTGCCATCCAGTCTCCAAACGTCACGTGTGTGGTTGGCACCAAAGATCTCGATCTTGGTCTCATCAGACCATAGAACCTTGAACCAGTCTGTCTCAGAGTCCTCCAAGTGATCATGAGCAAACTGTAGACGAGCCTTGACATGACGCTTTGAAAGTAAAGGTACCTTACGGGCTCGTCTGGAACGGAGACCATTGCGGTGGAGTACGTTACTTATGGTATTGACTGAAACCAATGTCCCCACTGCCATGAGATCTTCCCGGAGCTCCTTCCTTGTTGTCCTTGGGTTAGCGTTGACTCTTCGGACAAGCCTTGCCTCGGCACGGGAGGACACTTTCAAAGGCTGTCCTGGCCGTGGAAGGCTAACAGTAGTTCCATAAGCCTTCCACTTACGGATGATGCTCCCAACAGTGGAGACAGGTTGGCCCAACTCCTTGGAAAGGGTTTTGCACCCCTTGCCAGCCTTGTGACCCTCCACGATCTTGTCTCTGATGGCCTTGGAATGCTACTTTGTCTTTCCCATGTTGACCATGTCTGAGTGCTGTTCACAAGTTTGGGGAGGGTCTTAAATAGTCAGAAAAGGCTGGCAAAAGAGATCTTTAATCCACACATGTGAAGCTCATTATTCTTGGTGCCTGAACTACTTCTTAATACTTTTGGGGGACCAAACAGAATTCTTGTGGTTTGAGGGGTTGAATAATAAATGACACTCTGAATTAACTTTTAACGTTTTTAAAAAAAAATAAAAAAAAAAACAAAAACAAAATTTGCTGCAGTGCATTTCCCACTTCCAGGCTGATCTACAGTACAAATGTCACAATGCCAAGTTAATTCTGCATGTGTCAACCAGCTAAATCTGCAGGGGGTTGAATACTACTTGTAGGCACTGTATATATTCTACCCACACACATTTGGAACTCTCCTGGGGTACCCTCACACATATTATTCCCTCATTTAGTGGATATTTTCCCAAAAAAGTGAAATTTTCAAAAATCCAGAAAATTGGCTGAAAATGACTAAATACCAAGGTCTCATTGGGCGAATCGCTCTGGAACTGAAATCGGAACGCTCACTGACATTTCCCCTATCTGAAAGTCTGATAAACGGCGGAAAAATGACTAAGTCCAAAAAAATGTTTTTTTCAATTTTACCCCCGTGGGATATATATTCTACCCACACACATTTGGAACTCTCCTAGGGTACCCTCACACATATTAATCCCTCATTTAGTGGATATTTTCACAAAAAAGTGAAATTTTCAAAAATCCCGAAAATTGTCTGAAAACGACTAAATATCAAGGACTCATCAGGCGAATTGCACTGGAACAGAAATCGGAATGCTCACTGACATTTCCCCTATCAGAAAGTCTGATAAACGCCGGAAAAATGACTAAGTCCAAAAAAATGTTTTTTTCAATTTTACCTCCCTGGGATATATATTCTACCCACACACATTTGGAACTCTCCTGGGGTACCCTCACACATATTATTCCCTCATTTAGTGGATATTTTCACAAAAAAGGGAAATTTTCAAAAATCCAGAAAATTGGCTGAAAACACCTAAATATCAAGGACTCATTGGGCGAATCGCTCTGGAACTGAAATCGGAATGCTCACTGACATTTCCCCTATCTGAAAGTCTGATAAACGCCGGAAAAATGACTAAGTCCAAAAGAAAAATTTTTTAAACTTTTTTCAATTTTACCCCCCTAGGATATATATTCTACCCACACACATTTGGAACTCTCCTGGGGTACCCTCACACATATTATTCCCTCATTTAGTGGATATTTTCACAAAAAAGTAAAATTTTCAAAAATCCAGAAAATTGACTGAAAATGACTAAATACCAAGGACTCATTGGGCGAATCGCTCTGGAACTGAAATCGGAACGCTCACTGACAGTTCCCCTATCTGAAAGTCTGATAAACGCCGGAAAAATGACTAAGTCCAAAAAAATATTTTTTTCAATTTTACCCCCGTGGGATATATATTCTACCCACACACATTTGGAACTCTCCTGGGGTACATTCACACATATTATTCCCTCATTTAGTGGATATTTTCCTAAAAAAAGTGAAATTTGCAAAAATCCAGAAAATTGGCTGAAAACGACTTAATATCAAGGGCTCATTGGGCGAATCGCTCTGGTACTGAAATCCGAACGCTCACTGACATTTCCCCTATCTGAAAGTCTGATAAACGCCGGAAAAATGACTAAGTCCAAAAGAAAAATTTTTTCAACTTTTTTCAATTTTACTCCCCTAGGATATATATTCTACCCACACACATTTGGAACTCTCCTGGGGTACCCTCACACATATTATTCCCTCATTTAGTGGATATTTTCACAAAAAAGTGAAATTTTCAAAAATCCAGAAAATTGGCTGAAAACGACTAAATATCAAGGACTCATTGGGCGAATCGCTCTGGAACTAAAATCGGAACGCTCACTGACATTTGCCCTATCTGAAAGTCTAATAAATGCCGGAAAAATGACTAAGTCCAAAAGAAAAATTTTTTCAACTTTTTTCAATTTTACCCCCGTGGGATATATATTCTACCCACACACATTTGGAACTCTCCTGGCGTACCCTCACACATATTATTCCCTCATTTAGTGGATATTTTCACAAAAAAGTGAAATTTGCAAAAATCCAGAAAATTGGCTGAAAACGACTAAATATCAAGGACTCATTGGGCGAAACGCTCTGGAACTGAAATCGGAACACTCACTGACATTTCCACTATCTGAAAGTCTGATAAACGCCGGAAAAATGACTAAGTCCAAAAAAAAAAATGTTTTCAACTTTTTTCAATTTTACCCCCGTGGGATATATATTCTACCCACGCACATTTGGAACTCTCCTGAGGTACCCTCACTCATATTATTCCCTCATTTAGTGGATATTTTCACAAAAAAGTGAAATTTGCAAAAATCCAGAAAATTGGCTGAAAACGACTAAATATCAAGGACTCATTGGGCGAATTGCACTGGAACAGAAATCGGAATGCTCACTGACATTTCCCCTATCAGAAAGTCTGATAAACGCCGGAAAAATGACTAAGTCCAAAAAAATATTTTTTTCAGTTTTACCCCCGTGGGATATATATTCTACCCACACACATTTGGAACTCTCCTGGGGTACCCTCACACATATTATACCCTCATGTAGTGGATATTTTTATAAAAAAAGGGAAATTTCCAAAAATCCAGAAAATTGGCTGAAAACAACTAAATATCAAGGACTCATTGGGCGAAACGCTCTGGAACTGAAATTGGAACACTCACTGACATTTCCCCTATCTGAAAGTCTGATAAATGCCGGAAAAATGACTAAGTCCAAAAGAAAAATTTTTTCAACTTTTTTCAATTTTACCCCCGTGGGATACAGTGCCTACAAGTAGTATTCAACCCCCTGCAGATTTAGCTGGTTTGATAAGATGCAAATAAGTTAGAGCCTTCAAACTGCAAACGAGAGTAGGTTTTATGAACAGAAGCATAAATCTTACAAACCAAAAAGTTATGTTGCTCAGTTGAATTTTATTAAATTTTAAACATAAAAGTGTGGGTCAATTATTATACAACCCTTATGTTTAATATTTTGTGGAATAACCCTTGTTTGCAATTACAGCTAATAATCGTCTTTTATAAGACCTGATCAGGCCGGCACAGGTCTGTGGAGTTATCTTGGCCCACTCCTCCATGCAGATCTACTCAAAGTTATCTAGGTTCTTTGGGTGTCTCATGTGGACTTTATTCTTGAGCTCCTTCCACAAGTTTTCAATTGGGTTAAGGTCAGGAGACTGACTAGGCCACTCCAACACCTTGACTTTTTCCCTCTTGAACCAGGCCTTGGTTTTCTTGGCTGTGTGCTTTGGGTCGTTGTCTTGTTGGAAGATGAAATTACGACCCATCTTAAGATCCTTGATGGAGGAGCGGAGGTTCTTGGCCAAAATCTACAGATAGGCCGTGCTATCCTTCTTCCCATGGATGCGGACCAGATGGCCAGGCCCCTTGGCAGAGAAACAGCCCCACAGCATGATGCTGCCACCACCATGCTTGACTGTACGGATGGTATTCTTGGGGTCGTATGCAGTGCCATCCAGTCTCCAAACGTCACGTGTGTGGTTGGCACCAAAGATCTCGATCTTGGTCTCATCAGACCATAGAACCTTGAACCAGTCTGTCTCAGAGTCCTCCAAGTGATCATGAGCAAACTGTAGACGAGCCTTGACATGACGCTTTGAAAGTAAAGGTACCTTACGGGCTCGTCTGGAACGGAGACCATTGCGGTGGAGTACGTTACTTATGGTATTGACTGAAACCAATGTCCCCACTGCCATGAGATCTTCCCGGAGCTCCTTCCTTGTTGTCCTTGGGTTAGCGTTGACTCTTCGGACAAGCCTTGCCTCGGCACGGGAGGACACTTTCAAAGGCTGTCCTGGCCGTGGAAGGCTAACAGTAGTTCCATAAGCCTTCCACTTACGGATGATGCTCCCAACAGTGGAGACAGGTTGGCCCAACTCCTTGGAAAGGGTTTTGCACCCCTTGCCAGCCTTGTGACCCTCCACGATCTTGTCTCTGATGGCCTTGGAATGCTACTTTGTCTTTCCCATGTTGACCATGTCTGAGTGCTGTTCACAAGTTTGGGGAGGGTCTTAAATAGTCAGAAAAGGCTGGCAAAAGAGATCTTTAATCCACACATGTGAAGCTCATTATTCTTGGTGCCTGAACTACTTCTTAATACTTTTGGGGGACCAAACAGAATTCTTGTGGTTTGAGGGGTTGAATAATAAATGACACTCTGAATTAACTTTTAACGTTTTTAAAAAAAAATAAAAAAAAAAACAAAAACAAAATTTGCTGCAGTGCATTTCCCACTTCCAGGCTGATCTACAGTACAAATGTCACAATGCCAAGTTAATTCTGCATGTGTCAACCAGCTAAATCTGCAGGGGGTTGAATACTACTTGTAGGCACTGTATATATTCTACCCACACACATTTGGAACTCTCCTGGGGTACCCTCACACATATTATTCCCTCATTTAGTGGATATTTTCCCAAAAAAGTGAAATTTTCAAAAATCCAGAAAATTGGCTGAAAATGACTAAATACCAAGGTCTCATTGGGCGAATCGCTCTGGAACTGAAATCGGAACGCTCACTGACATTTCCCCTATCTGAAAGTCTGATAAACGGCGGAAAAATGACTAAGTCCAAAAAAATGTTTTTTTCAATTTTACCCCCGTGGGATATATATTCTACCCACACACATTTGGAACTCTCCTAGGGTACCCTCACACATATTAATCCCTCATTTAGTGGATATTTTCACAAAAAAGTGAAATTTTCAAAAATCCCGAAAATTGTCTGAAAACGACTAAATATCAAGGACTCATCAGGCGAATTGCACTGGAACAGAAATCGGAATGCTCACTGACATTTCCCCTATCAGAAAGTCTGATAAACGCCGGAAAAATGACTAAGTCCAAAAAAATGTTTTTTTCAATTTTACCTCCCTGGGATATATATTCTACCCACACACATTTGGAACTCTCCTGGGGTACCCTCACACATATTATTCCCTCATTTAGTGGATATTTTCACAAAAAAGGGAAATTTTCAAAAATCCAGAAAATTGGCTGAAAACACCTAAATATCAAGGACTCATTGGGCGAATCGCTCTGGAACTGAAATCGGAATGCTCACTGACATTTCCCCTATCTGAAAGTCTGATAAACGCCGGAAAAATGACTAAGTCCAAAAGAAAAATTTTTTAAACTTTTTTCAATTTTACCCCCCTAGGATATATATTCTACCCACACACATTTGGAACTCTCCTGGGGTACCCTCACACATATTATTCCCTCATTTAGTGGATATTTTCACAAAAAAGTAAAATTTTCAAAAATCCAGAAAATTGACTGAAAATGACTAAATACCAAGGACTCATTGGGCGAATCGCTCTGGAACTGAAATCGGAACGCTCACTGACAGTTCCCCTATCTGAAAGTCTGATAAACGCCGGAAAAATGACTAAGTCCAAAAAAATATTTTTTTCAATTTTACCCCCGTGGGATATATATTCTACCCACACACATTTGGAACTCTCCTGGGGTACATTCACACATATTATTCCCTCATTTAGTGGATATTTTCCTAAAAAAAGTGAAATTTGCAAAAATCCAGAAAATTGGCTGAAAACGACTTAATATCAAGGGCTCATTGGGCGAATCGCTCTGGTACTGAAATCCGAACGCTCACTGACATTTCCCCTATCTGAAAGTCTGATAAACGCCGGAAAAATGACTAAGTCCAAAAGAAAAATTTTTTCAACTTTTTTCAATTTTACTCCCCTAGGATATATATTCTACCCACACACATTTGGAACTCTCCTGGGGTACCCTCACACATATTATTCCCTCATTTAGTGGATATTTTCACAAAAAAGTGAAATTTTCAAAAATCCAGAAAATTGGCTGAAAACGACTAAATATCAAGGACTCATTGGGCGAATCGCTCTGGAACTAAAATCGGAACGCTCACTGACATTTGCCCTATCTGAAAGTCTAATAAATGCCGGAAAAATGACTAAGTCCAAAAGAAAAATTTTTTCAACTTTTTTCAATTTTACCCCCGTGGGATATATATTCTACCCACACACATTTGGAACTCTCCTGGCGTACCCTCACACATATTATTCCCTCATTTAGTGGATATTTTCACAAAAAAGTGAAATTTGCAAAAATCCAGAAAATTGGCTGAAAACGACTAAATATCAAGGACTCATTGGGCGAAACGCTCTGGAACTGAAATCGGAACACTCACTGACATTTCCACTATCTGAAAGTCTGATAAACGCCGGAAAAATGACTAAGTCCAAAAAAAAAAATGTTTTCAACTTTTTTCAATTTTACCCCCGTGGGATATATATTCTACCCACGCACATTTGGAACTCTCCTGAGGTACCCTCACTCATATTATTCCCTCATTTAGTGGATATTTTCACAAAAAAGTGAAATTTGCAAAAATCCAGAAAATTGGCTGAAAACGACTAAATATCAAGGACTCATTGGGCGAAACGCTCTGGAATTGAAATCGGAACACTCACTGACATTTCCCCTATCTGAAAGTCTGATAAACACCGGAAAAATGACTAAGTCCCAAAAAAATTTTTTTCAACTTTTTTAAATGTTACCCCCGTGAGATACATATTATACTCACACACATTTGGAACTCTCCTGGGGTAAACTCACACATATAATTCCCTCATTTAGTGGATATTTTCACAAAAAAGTGAAATTTTCAAAAATCCAGTAAATTGGCTGAAAACGCCTAAATATCAAGGACTCATTGGGCGAATCGCTCTGGAACTGAAATCAGAACGTTCACTGACATTTCCCCTATCTGAAAGTCTGATAAACGCCGGAAAAATGACTAAATCCCCCAAAAAAATTTTTCAACTTTTTTCAATTTTACCCCTGTGGGATATATATTCTTCCCACACACATTTGGAACTCTCCTGGGGTACCATCACACATATTATTCCCTCATTTAGTGGATATTTTCACAAAAAAGTGAAATTTTCAAAAATCCAGAAAATTGGCTGAAAATGACTAAATATCAAGGACTCATTGGGCGAATCGCTCTGGAGCTGACATCGGAACGCTCACTGACATTTCCCCTATCTGAAAGTCTGATAAACGCCGGAAAAATGACTAAGTCCAAAAAAAATGTTTTTAACTTTTTTCAATTTTACCCCGTGGGATATATATTCTTCCCACACACATTTGGAACTCTCCTGGGGTACCGTCACACATATTATTCCCTCATTTAGTGGATATTTTCACAAAAAAAGTGAAATTTTCAAAAATCCAGAAAATTCGCTGAAAATGCCTAAATATCAAGGACTCATTGGGCGAATCACTCTGGAACTGAAATCGGAACGCTCACTGACATTTCCCCTATCTGAAAGTCTGATAAACGCCGGAAAAATGACGAAGTCCAAAAACAAAATTTTTTCAACTTTTTTCAATTTTACCCCCCTATGATATATATTCTACCCACACACATTTGGAACTCTCCTGGGGTACCCTCACACATATTATTCCCTCATTAAGTGGATATTTTCACAAAAAAGTGAAATTTTCAAAAATCCAGAAAATTGGCTTAAATCGACTAAATATCAAGGACTCATTGGGCGAATCGCTATGGAACTGAAATCAGAACGCTCACTGACATTTCCCCTATCTGAAAGTCTGATAAACGCCGGAAAAATGACTAAGTCCCCAAAAAATTTTTTTTCAAGTTTTTTCAATTTTACCCCCGTGTGATATATATTCTATGCACACACACTTTTGGAACTCTACTGGGTTACCCTCACACATATTAATCCCTCATTTAGTGGATATTTTCACAAAAAAGTGAAATTTTCAAAAATTCAGAAAATTGGCTGAAAACGACTAAATATCTAGGACTCATTGGGCGAATCGCTCTGGAACTGACATCGGAACACTCACTGACATTTCCCCTATCTGAAAGTCTGATAAACGCCGGAAAAATGACTAAGTCCAAAAAAAATGTTTTCAACTTTTTTCAATTTTACCCCCGTTGGATATATATTCTACCCACACACATTTGGAACTCTCCTGGGGTACCCTCACACATATTATTCCCTCATTTAGTGGATATTTTCACAAAAAAAGTGAAATTTTCAAAAATCCAGAAAATTGGCTGAAAACGACTTAATATCAAGGACTCATTGGGCGAATCGCTCTGGAACTGAAATCGGAACGCTCACTGACATTTCCCCTATCTGAAAGTCTGATAAACGCCGGAAAAATGACTAAGTCCAAAAAAAAATTTTTCAACTTTTTTCAATTTTACCCACGTGGGATATATATTTTACCCACACACATTTGGAACTCTCCTGGCGTACCCTCACACATATTATTCCCTCATTTACTGGATATTTTCACAAAAAAGTGAAATTTGCAAAAATCCAGAAAATTGGCTGAAAACGACTAAATATCAAGGACTCATTGGGCGAAACGCTCTGGAATTGAACTCGGAACACTCACTGACATTTCCCCTATCTGAAAGTCTGATAAACGCCGGAAAAATGACTAAGTCCCAAAAAAATTTTTTTCAACTTTTTTAAATGTTACCCCCGTGAGATATATATTATACTCACACACATTTGGAACTCTCCTGGGGTAAACTCACACATATTATTCCCTCATTTAGTGGATATTTTCACAAAAAAGTGAAATTTTCAAAAATCCAGTAAATTGGCTGAAAATGCCTAAATATCAAGGACTCATTGGGCGAATCGCTCTGGAACTGAAATCAGAACGTTCACTGACATTTCCCCTATCTGAAAGTCTGATAAACGCCGGAAAAATGACTAAATCCCCCCAAAAAATTTTTCAACTTTTTTCAATTTTACCCCTGTGGGATATATATTCTTCCCACACACATTTGGAACTCTCCTGGGGTACCATCACACATATTATTCCCTCATTTAGTGGATATTTTCACAAAAAAGTGAAATTTTCAAAAATCCAGAAAATTGGCTGAAAATGACTAAATATCAAGGACTCATTGGGCGAATCGCTCTGGAGCTGACATCGGAACGCTCACTGACATTTCCCCTATCTGAAAGTCTGATAAACGCCGGAAAAATGACTAAGTCCAAAAGAAAAATTTTTTCAACTTTTTTCAATTTTACTCCCCTAGGATATATATTCTACCCACACACATTTGGAACTCTCCTGGGGTACCCTCACACATATTATTCCCTCATTTAGTGGATATTTTCACAAAAAAGTGAAATTTTCAAAAATCCAGAAAATTGGCTGAAAACGACTAAATATCAAGGACTCATTGGGCGAATCGCTCTGGAACTAAAATCGGAACGCTCACTGACATTTGCCCTATCTGAAAGTCTAATAAATGCCGGAAAAATGACTAAGTCCAAAAGAAAAATTTTTTCAACTTTTTTCAATTTTACCCCTGTGGGATATATATTCTTCCCACACACATTTGGAACTCTCCTGGGGTACCATCACACATATTATTCCCTCATTTAGTGGATATTTTCACAAAAAAGTGAAATTTTCAAAAATCCAGAAAATTGGCTGAAAACGACTAAATATCAAGGACTCATTGGGCGAATCACTCTGGAACTGAAATCGGAACGCTCACTGACATTTCCCCTATCTGAAAGTCTGATAAACGCCGGAAAAATGACGAAGTCCAAAAACAAAATTTTTTCAACTTTTTTCAATTTTACCCCCCTATGATATATATTCTACCCACACACATTTGGAACTCTCCTGGGGTACCCTCACACATATTATTCCCTCATTAAGTGGATATTTTCACAAAAAAGTGAAATTTTCAAAAATCCAGAAAATTGGCTTAAATCGACTAAATATCAAGGACTCATTGGGCGAATCGCTATGGAACTGAAATCAGAACGCTCACTGACATTTCCCCTATCTGAAAGTCTGATAAACGCCGGAAAAATGACTAAGTCCCCAAAAAATTTTTTTTCAAGTTTTTTCAATTTTACCCCCGTGTGATATATATTCTATGCACACACACTTTTGGAACTCTACTGGGTTACCCTCACACATATTAATCCCTCATTTAGTGGATATTTTCACAAAAAAGTGAAATTTTCAAAAATTCAGAAAATTGGCTGAAAACGACTAAATATCTAGGACTCATTGGGCGAATCGCTCTGGAACTGACATCGGAACACTCACTGACATTTCCCCTATCTGAAAGTCTGATAAACGCCGGAAAAATGACTAAGTCCAAAAAAAATGTTTTCAACTTTTTTCAATTTTACCCCCGTTGGATATATATTCTACCCACACACATTTGGAACTCTCCTGGGGTACCCTCACACATATTATTCCCTCATTTAGTGGATATTTTCACAAAAAAAGTGAAATTTTCAAAAATCCAGAAAATTGGCTGAAAACGACTTAATATCAAGGACTCATTGGGCGAATCGCTCTGGAACTGAAATCGGAACGCTCACTGACATTTCCCCTATCTGAAAGTCTGATAAACGCCGGAAAATTGACTAAGTCCAAAAAAAAATTTTTCAACTTTTTTCAATTTTACCCACGTGGGATATATATTTTACCCACACACATTTGGAACTCTCCTGGCGTACCCTCACACATATTATTCCCTCATTTACTGGATATTTTCACAAAAAAGTGAAATTTGCAAAAATCCAGAAAATTGGCTGAAAACGACTAAATATCAAGGACTCATTGGGCGAAACGCTCTGGAATTGAAATCGGAACACTCACTGACATTTCCCCTATCTGAAAGTCTGATAAACGCCGGAAAAATGACTAAGTCCCAAAAAAATTTTTTTCAACTTTTTTAAATGTTACCCCCGTGAGATATATATTATACTCACACACATTTGGAACTCTCCTGGGGTAAACTCACACATATTATTCCCTCATTTAGTGGATATTTTCACAAAAAAGTGAAATTTTCAAAAATCCAGTAAATTGGCTGAAAATGCCTAAATATCAAGGACTCATTGGGCGAATCGCTCTGGAACTGAAATCAGAACGTTCACTGACATTTCCCCTATCTGAAAGTCTGATAAACGCCGGAAAAATGACTAAATCCCCCCAAAAAATTTTTCAACTTTTTTCAATTTTACCCCTGTGGGATATATATTCTTCCCACACACATTTGGAACTCTCCTGGGGTACCATCACACATATTATTCCCTCATTTAGTGGATATTTTCACAAAAAAGTGAAATTTTCAAAAATCCAGAAAATTGGCTGAAAATGACTAAATATCAAGGACTCATTGGGCGAATCGCTCTGGAGCTGACATCGGAACGCTCACTGACATTTCCCCTATCTGAAAGTCTGATAAACGCCGGAAAAATGACTAAGTCCAAAAGAAAAATTTTTTCAACTTTTTTCAATTTTACTCCCCTAGGATATATATTCTACCCACACACATTTGGAACTCTCCTGGGGTACCCTCACACATATTATTCCCTCATTTAGTGGATATTTTCACAAAAAAGTGAAATTTTCAAAAATCCAGAAAATTGGCTGAAAACGACTAAATATCAAGGACTCATTGGGCGAATCGCTCTGGAACTAAAATCGGAACGCTCACTGACATTTGCCCTATCTGAAAGTCTAATAAATGCCGGAAAAATGACTAAGTCCAAAAGAAAAATTTTTTCAACTTTTTTCAATTTTACCCCCGTGGGATATATATTCTACCCACACACATTTGGAACTCTCCTGGCGTACCCTCACACATATTATTCCCTCATTTAGTGGATATTTTCACAAAAAAGTGAAATTTGCAAAAATCCAGAAAATTGGCTGAAAACGACTAAATATCAAGGACTCATTGGGCGAAACGCTCTGGAACTGAAATCGGAACACTCACTGACATTTCCACTATCTGAAAGTCTGATAAACGCCGGAAAAATGACTAAGTCCAAAAAAAAAAATGTTTTCAACTTTTTTCAATTTTACCCCCGTGGGATATATATTCTACCCACGCACATTTGGAACTCTCCTGAGGTACCCTCACTCATATTATTCCCTCATTTAGTGGATATTTTCACAAAAAAGTGAAATTTGCAAAAATCCAGAAAATTGGCTGAAAACGACTAAATATCAAGGACTCATTGGGCGAAACGCTCTGGAATTGAAATCAGAACACTCACTGACATTTCCCCTATCTGAAAGTCTGATAAACACCGGAAAAATGACTAAGTCCCAAAAAAATTTTTTTCAACTTTTTTAAATGTTACCCCCGTGAGATACATATTATACTCACACACATTTGGAACTCTCCTGGGGTAAACTCACACATATAATTCCCTCATTTAGTGGATATTTTCACAAAAAAGTGAAATTTTCAAAAATCCAGTAAATTGGCTGAAAACGCCTAAATATCAAGGACTCATTGGGCGAATCGCTCTGGAACTGAAATCAGAACGTTCACTGACATTTCCCCTATCTGAAAGTCTGATAAACGCCGGAAAAATGACTAAATCCCCCAAAAAAATTTTTCAACTTTTTTCAATTTTACCCCTGTGGGATATATATTCTTCCCACACACATTTGGAACTCTCCTGGGGTACCATCACACATATTATTCCCTCATTTAGTGGATATTTTCACAAAAAAGTGAAATTTTCAAAAATCCAGAAAATTGGCTGAAAATGACTAAATATCAAGGACTCATTGGGCGAATCGCTCTGGAGCTGACATCGGAACGCTCACTGACATTTCCCCTATCTGAAAGTCTGATAAACGCCGGAAAAATGACTAAGTCCAAAAAAAATGTTTTTAACTTTTTTCAATTTTACCCCCGTGGGATATATATTCTTCCCACACACATTTGGAACTCTCCTGGGGTACCGTCACACATATTATTCCCTCATTTAGTGGATATTTTCACAAAAAAAGTGAAATTTTCAAAAATCCAGAAAATTCGCTGAAAATGCCTAAATATCAAGGACTCATTGGGCGAATCACTCTGGAACTGAAATCGGAACGCTCACTGACATTTCCCCTATCTGAAAGTCTGATAAACGCCGGAAAAATGACGAAGTCCAAAAACAAAATTTTTTCAACTTTTTTCAATTTTACCCCCCTATGATATATATTCTACCCACACACATTTGGAACTCTCCTGGGGTACCCTCACACATATTATTCCCTCATTAAGTGGATATTTTCACAAAAAAGTGAAATTTTCAAAAATCCAGAAAATTGGCTTAAATCGACTAAATATCAAGGACTCATTGGGCGAATCGCTATGGAACTGAAATCAGAACGCTCACTGACATTTCCCCTATCTGAAAGTCTGATAAACGCCGGAAAAATGACTAAGTCCCCAAAAAATTTTTTTTCAAGTTTTTTCAATTTTACCCCCGTGTGATATATATTCTATGCACACACACTTTTGGAACTCTACTGGGTTACCCTCACACATATTAATCCCTCATTTAGTGGATATTTTCACAAAAAAGTGAAATTTTCAAAAATTCAGAAAATTGGCTGAAAACGACTAAATATCTAGGACTCATTGGGCGAATCGCTCTGGAACTGACATCGGAACACTCACTGACATTTCCCCTATCTGAAAGTCTGATAAACGCCGGAAAAATGACTAAGTCCAAAAAAAATGTTTTCAACTTTTTTCAATTTTACCCCCGTTGGATATATATTCTACCCACACACATTTGGAACTCTCCTGGGGTACCCTCACACATATTATTCCCTCATTTAGTGGATATTTTCACAAAAAAAGTGAAATTTTCAAAAATCCAGAAAATTGGCTGAAAACGACTTAATATCAAGGACTCATTGGGCGAATCGCTCTGGAACTGAAATCGGAACGCTCACTGACATTTCCCCTATCTGAAAGTCTGATAAACGCCGGAAAAATGACTAAGTCCAAAAAAAAATTTTTCAACTTTTTTCAATTTTACCCACGTGGGATATATATTTTACCCACACACATTTGGAACTCTCCTGGCGTACCCTCACACATATTATTCCCTCATTTACTGGATATTTTCACAAAAAAGTGAAATTTGCAAAAATCCAGAAAATTGGCTGAAAACGACTAAATATCAAGGACTCATTGGGCGAAACGCTCTGGAATTGAAATCGGAACACTCACTGACATTTCCCCTATCTGAAAGTCTGATAAACGCCGGAAAAATGACTAAGTCCCAAAAAAATTTTTTTCAACTTTTTTAAATGTTACCCCCGTGAGATATATATTATACTCACACACATTTGGAACTCTCCTGGGGTAAACTCACACATATTATTCCCTCATTTAGTGGATATTTTCACAAAAAAGTGAAATTTTCAAAAATCCAGTAAATTGGCTGAAAATGCCTAAATATCAAGGACTCATTGGGCGAATCGCTCTGGAACTGAAATCAGAACGTTCACTGACATTTCCCCTATCTGAAAGTCTGATAAACGCCGGAAAAATGACTAAATCCCCCCAAAAAATTTTTCAACTTTTTTCAATTTTACCCCTGTGGGATATATATTCTTCCCACACACATTTGGAACTCTCCTGGGGTACCATCACACATATTATTCCCTCATTTAGTGGATATTTTCACAAAAAAGTGAAATTTTCAAAAATCCAGAAAATTGGCTGAAAATGACTAAATATCAAGGACTCATTGGGCGAATCGCTCTGGAGCTGACATCGGAACGCTCACTGACATTTCCCCTATCTGAAAGTCTGATAAACGCCGGAAAAATGACTAAGTCCAAAAGAAAAATTTTTTCAACTTTTTTCAATTTTACTCCCCTAGGATATATATTCTACCCACACACATTTGGAACTCTCCTGGGGTACCCTCACACATATTATTCCCTCATTTAGTGGATATTTTCACAAAAAAGTGAAATTTTCAAAAATCCAGAAAATTGGCTGAAAACGACTAAATATCAAGGACTCATTGGGCGAATCGCTCTGGAACTAAAATCGGAACGCTCACTGACATTTGCCCTATCTGAAAGTCTAATAAATGCCGGAAAAATGACTAAGTCCAAAAGAAAAATTTTTTCAACTTTTTTCAATTTTACCCCCGTGGGATATATATTCTACCCACACACATTTGGAACTCTCCTGGCGTACCCTCACACATATTATTCCCTCATTTAGTGGATATTTTCACAAAAAAGTGAAATTTGCAAAAATCCAGAAAATTGGCTGAAAACGACTAAATATCAAGGACTCATTGGGCGAAACGCTCTGGAACTGAAATCGGAACACTCACTGACATTTCCACTATCTGAAAGTCTGATAAACGCCGGAAAAATGACTAAGTCCAAAAAAAAAAATGTTTTCAACTTTTTTCAATTTTACCCCCGTGGGATATATATTCTACCCACGCACATTTGGAACTCTCCTGAGGTACCCTCACTCATATTATTCCCTCATTTAGTGGATATTTTCACAAAAAAGTGAAATTTGCAAAAATCCAGAAAATTGGCTGAAAACGACTAAATATCAAGGACTCATTGGGCGAAACGCTCTGGAATTGAAATCAGAACACTCACTGACATTTCCCCTATCTGAAAGTCTGATAAACACCGGAAAAATGACTAAGTCCCAAAAAAATTTTTTTCAACTTTTTTAAATGTTACCCCCGTGAGATACATATTATACTCACACACATTTGGAACTCTCCTGGGGTAAACTCACACATATAATTCCCTCATTTAGTGGATATTTTCACAAAAAAGTGAAATTTTCAAAAATCCAGTAAATTGGCTGAAAACGCCTAAATATCAAGGACTCATTGGGCGAATCGCTCTGGAACTGAAATCAGAACGTTCACTGACATTTCCCCTATCTGAAAGTCTGATAAACGCCGGAAAAATGACTAAATCCCCCCAAAAAATTTTTCAACTTTTTTCAATTTTACCCCTGTGGGATATATATTCTTCCCACACACATTTGGAACTCTCCTGGGGTACCATCACACATATTATTCCCTCATTTAGTGGATATTTTCACAAAAAAGTGAAATTTTCAAAAATCCAGAAAATTGGCTGAAAATGACTAAATATCAAGGACTCATTGGGCGAATCGCTCTGGAGCTGACATCGGAACGCTCACTGACATTTCCCCTATCTGAAAGTCTGATAAACGCCGGAAAAATGACTAAGTCCAAAAAAAATGTTTTTAACTTTTTTCAATTTTACCCCCGTGGGATATATATTCTTCCCACACACATTTGGAACTCTCCTGGGGTACCGTCACACATATTATTCCCTCATTTAGTGGATATTTTCACAAAAAAAGTGAAATTTTCAAAAATCCAGAAAATTCGCTGAAAATGCCTAAATATCAAGGACTCATTGGGCGAATCACTCTGGAACTGAAATCGGAACGCTCACTGACATTTCCCCTATCTGAAAGTCTGATAAACGCCGGAAAAATGACGAAGTCCAAAAACAAAATTTTTTCAACTTTTTTCAATTTTACCCCCCTATGATATATATTCTACCCACACACATTTGGAACTCTCCTGGGGTACCCTCACACATATTATTCCCTCATTAAGTGGATATTTTCACAAAAAAGTGAAATTTTCAAAAATCCAGAAAATTGGCTTAAATCGACTAAATATCAAGGACTCATTGGGCGAATCGCTATGGAACTGAAATCAGAACGCTCACTGACATTTCCCCTATCTGAAAGTCTGATAAACGCCGGAAAAATGACTAAGTCCCCAAAAAATTTTTTTTCAAGTTTTTTCAATTTTACCCCCGTGAGATACATATTATACTCACACACATTTGGAACTCTCCTGGGGTAAACTCACACATATAATTCCCTCATTTAGTGGATATTTTCACAAAAAAGTGAAATTTTCAAAAATCCAGTAAATTGGCTGAAAACGCCTAAATATCAAGGACTCATTGGGCGAATCGCTCTGGAACTGAAATCAGAACGTTCACTGACATTTCCCCTATCTGAAAGTCTGATAAACGCCGGAAAAATGACTAAATCCCCCAAAAAAATTTTTCAACTTTTTTCAATTTTACCCCTGTGGGATATATATTCTTCCCACACACATTTGGAACTCTCCTGGGGTACCATCACACATATTATTCCCTCATTTAGTGGATATTTTCACAAAAAAGTGAAATTTTCAAAAATCCAGAAAATTGGCTGAAAATGACTAAATATCAAGGACTCATTGGGCGAATCGCTCTGGAGCTGACATCGGAACGCTCACTGACATTTCCCCTATCTGAAAGTCTGATAAACGCCGGAAAAATGACTAAGTCCAAAAAAAATGTTTTTAACTTTTTTCAATTTTACCCCCGTGGGATATATATTCTTCCCACACACATTTGGAACTCTCCTGGGGTACCGTCACACATATTATTCCCTCATTTAGTGGATATTTTCACAAAAAAAGTGAAATTTTCAAAAATCCAGAAAATTCGCTGAAAATGCCTAAATATCAAGGACTCATTGGGCGAATCACTCTGGAACTGAAATCGGAACGCTCACTGACATTTCCCCTATCTGAAAGTCTGATAAACGCCGGAAAAATGACGAAGTCCAAAAACAAAATTTTTTCAACTTTTTTCAATTTTACCCCCCTATGATATATATTCTACCCACACACATTTGGAACTCTCCTGGGGTACCCTCACACATATTATTCCCTCATTAAGTGGATATTTTCACAAAAAAGTGAAATTTTCAAAAATCCAGAAAATTGGCTTAAATCGACTAAATATCAAGGACTCATTGGGCGAATCGCTATGGAACTGAAATCAGAACGCTCACTGACATTTCCCCTATCTGAAAGTCTGATAAACGCCGGAAAAATGACTAAGTCCCCAAAAAATTTTTTTTCAAGTTTTTTCAATTTTACCCCCGTGTGATATATATTCTATGCACACACACTTTTGGAACTCTACTGGGTTACCCTCACACATATTAATCCCTCATTTAGTGGATATTTTCACAAAAAAGTGAAATTTTCAAAAATTCAGAAAATTGGCTGAAAACGACTAAATATCTAGGACTCATTGGGCGAATCGCTCTGGAACTGACATCGGAACACTCACTGACATTTCCCCTATCTGAAAGTCTGATAAACGCCGGAAAAATGACTAAGTCCAAAAAAAATGTTTTCAACTTTTTTCAATTTTACCCCCGTTGGATATATATTCTACCCACACACATTTGGAACTCTCCTGGGGTACCCTCACACATATTATTCCCTCATTTAGTGGATATTTTCACAAAAAAAGTGAAATTTTCAAAAATCCAGAAAATTGGCTGAAAACGACTTAATATCAAGGACTCATTGGGCGAATCGCTCTGGAACTGAAATCGGAACGCTCACTGACATTTCCCCTATCTGAAAGTCTGATAAACGCCGGAAAAATGACTAAGTCCAAAAAAAAATTTTTCAACTTTTTTCAATTTTACCCACGTGGGATATATATTTTACCCACACACATTTGGAACTCTCCTGGCGTACCCTCACACATATTATTCCCTCATTTACTGGATATTTTCACAAAAAAGTGAAATTTGCAAAAATCCAGAAAATTGGCTGAAAACGACTAAATATCAAGGACTCATTGGGCGAAACGCTCTGGAATTGAAATCGGAACACTCACTGACATTTCCCCTATCTGAAAGTCTGATAAACGCCGGAAAAATGACTAAGTCCCAAAAAAATTTTTTTCAACTTTTTTAAATGTTACCCCCGTGAGATATATATTATACTCACACACATTTGGAACTCTCCTGGGGTAAACTCACACATATTATTCCCTCATTTAGTGGATATTTTCACAAAAAAGTGAAATTTTCAAAAATCCAGTAAATTGGCTGAAAATGCCTAAATATCAAGGACTCATTGGGCGAATCGCTCTGGAACTGAAATCAGAACGTTCACTGACATTTCCCCTATCTGAAAGTCTGATAAACGCCGGAAAAATGACTAAATCCCCCCAAAAAATTTTTCAACTTTTTTCAATTTTACCCCTGTGGGATATATATTCTTCCCACACACATTTGGAACTCTCCTGGGGTACCATCACACATATTATTCCCTCATTTAGTGGATATTTTCACAAAAAAGTGAAATTTTCAAAAATCCAGAAAATTGGCTGAAAATGACTAAATATCAAGGACTCATTGGGCGAATCGCTCTGGAGCTGACATCGGAACGCTCACTGACATTTCCCCTATCTGAAAGTCTGATAAACGCCGGAAAAATGACTAAGTCCAAAAGAAAAATTTTTTCAACTTTTTTCAATTTTACTCCCCTAGGATATATATTCTACCCACACACATTTGGAACTCTCCTGGGGTACCCTCACACATATTATTCCCTCATTTAGTGGATATTTTCACAAAAAAGTGAAATTTTCAAAAATCCAGAAAATTGGCTGAAAACGACTAAATATCAAGGACTCATTGGGCGAATCGCTCTGGAACTAAAATCGGAACGCTCACTGACATTTGCCCTATCTGAAAGTCTAATAAATGCCGGAAAAATGACTAAGTCCAAAAGAAAAATTTTTTCAACTTTTTTCAATTTTACCCCCGTGGGATATATATTCTACCCACACACATTTGGAACTCTCCTGGCGTACCCTCACACATATTATTCCCTCATTTAGTGGATATTTTCACAAAAAAGTGAAATTTGCAAAAATCCAGAAAATTGGCTGAAAACGACTAAATATCAAGGACTCATTGGGCGAAACGCTCTGGAACTGAAATCGGAACACTCACTGACATTTCCACTATCTGAAAGTCTGATAAACGCCGGAAAAATGACTAAGTCCAAAAAAAAAAATGTTTTCAACTTTTTTCAATTTTACCCCCGTGGGATATATATTCTACCCACGCACATTTGGAACTCTCCTGAGGTACCCTCACTCATATTATTCCCTCATTTAGTGGATATTTTCACAAAAAAGTGAAATTTGCAAAAATCCAGAAAATTGGCTGAAAACGACTAAATATCAAGGACTCATTGGGCGA
Organism: Phyllobates terribilis; assembly: GCF_046119375.1. Lineage (NCBI taxonomy): Eukaryota > Metazoa > Chordata > Amphibia > Anura > Dendrobatidae > Phyllobates > Phyllobates terribilis. The sequence continues at coordinate 11,314,411 of NW_027362782.1, forward strand.
AACGCTCTGGAATTGAAATCAGAACACTCACTGACATTTCCCCTATCTGAAAGTCTGATAAACACCGGAAAAATGACTAAGTCCCAAAAAAATTTTTTTCAACTTTTTTAAATGTTACCCCCGTGAGATACATATTATACTCACACACATTTGGAACTCTCCTGGGGTAAACTCACACATATAATTCCCTCATTTAGTGGATATTTTCACAAAAAAGTGAAATTTTCAAAAATCCAGTAAATTGGCTGAAAACGCCTAAATATCAAGGACTCATTGGGCGAATCGCTCTGGAACTGAAATCAGAACGTTCACTGACATTTCCCCTATCTGAAAGTCTGATAAACGCCGGAAAAATGACTAAATCCCCCCAAAAAATTTTTCAACTTTTTTCAATTTTACCCCTGTGGGATATATATTCTTCCCACACACATTTGGAACTCTCCTGGGGTACCATCACACATATTATTCCCTCATTTAGTGGATATTTTCACAAAAAAGTGAAATTTTCAAAAATCCAGAAAATTGGCTGAAAATGACTAAATATCAAGGACTCATTGGGCGAATCGCTCTGGAGCTGACATCGGAACGCTCACTGACATTTCCCCTATCTGAAAGTCTGATAAACGCCGGAAAAATGACTAAGTCCAAAAAAAATGTTTTTAACTTTTTTCAATTTTACCCCCGTGGGATATATATTCTTCCCACACACATTTGGAACTCTCCTGGGGTACCGTCACACATATTATTCCCTCATTTAGTGGATATTTTCACAAAAAAAGTGAAATTTTCAAAAATCCAGAAAATTCGCTGAAAATGCCTAAATATCAAGGACTCATTGGGCGAATCACTCTGGAACTGAAATCGGAACGCTCACTGACATTTCCCCTATCTGAAAGTCTGATAAACGCCGGAAAAATGACGAAGTCCAAAAACAAAATTTTTTCAACTTTTTTCAATTTTACCCCCCTATGATATATATTCTACCCACACACATTTGGAACTCTCCTGGGGTACCCTCACACATATTATTCCCTCATTAAGTGGATATTTTCACAAAAAAGTGAAATTTTCAAAAATCCAGAAAATTGGCTTAAATCGACTAAATATCAAGGACTCATTGGGCGAATCGCTATGGAACTGAAATCAGAACGCTCACTGACATTTCCCCTATCTGAAAGTCTGATAAACGCCGGAAAAATGACTAAGTCCCCAAAAAATTTTTTTTCAAGTTTTTTCAATTTTACCCCCGTGAGATACATATTATACTCACACACATTTGGAACTCTCCTGGGGTAAACTCACACATATAATTCCCTCATTTAGTGGATATTTTCACAAAAAAGTGAAATTTTCAAAAATCCAGTAAATTGGCTGAAAACGCCTAAATATCAAGGACTCATTGGGCGAATCGCTCTGGAACTGAAATCAGAACGTTCACTGACATTTCCCCTATCTGAAAGTCTGATAAACGCCGGAAAAATGACTAAATCCCCCAAAAAAATTTTTCAACTTTTTTCAATTTTACCCCTGTGGGATATATATTCTTCCCACACACATTTGGAACTCTCCTGGGGTACCATCACACATATTATTCCCTCATTTAGTGGATATTTTCACAAAAAAGTGAAATTTTCAAAAATCCAGAAAATTGGCTGAAAATGACTAAATATCAAGGACTCATTGGGCGAATCGCTCTGGAGCTGACATCGGAACGCTCACTGACATTTCCCCTATCTGAAAGTCTGATAAACGCCGGAAAAATGACTAAGTCCAAAAAAAATGTTTTTAACTTTTTTCAATTTTACCCCCGTGGGATATATATTCTTCCCACACACATTTGGAACTCTCCTGGGGTACCGTCACACATATTATTCCCTCATTTAGTGGATATTTTCACAAAAAAAGTGAAATTTTCAAAAATCCAGAAAATTCGCTGAAAATGCCTAAATATCAAGGACTCATTGGGCGAATCACTCTGGAACTGAAATCGGAACGCTCACTGACATTTCCCCTATCTGAAAGTCTGATAAACGCCGGAAAAATGACGAAGTCCAAAAACAAAATTTTTTCAACTTTTTTCAATTTTACCCCCCTATGATATATATTCTACCCACACACATTTGGAACTCTCCTGGGGTACCCTCACACATATTATTCCCTCATTAAGTGGATATTTTCACAAAAAAGTGAAATTTTCAAAAATCCAGAAAATTGGCTTAAATCGACTAAATATCAAGGACTCATTGGGCGAATCGCTATGGAACTGAAATCAGAACGCTCACTGACATTTCCCCTATCTGAAAGTCTGATAAACGCCGGAAAAATGACTAAGTCCCCAAAAAATTTTTTTTCAAGTTTTTTCAATTTTACCCCCGTGTGATATATATTCTATGCACACACACTTTTGGAACTCTACTGGGTTACCCTCACACATATTAATCCCTCATTTAGTGGATATTTTCACAAAAAAGTGAAATTTTCAAAAATTCAGAAAATTGGCTGAAAACGACTAAATATCTAGGACTCATTGGGCGAATCGCTCTGGAACTGACATCGGAACACTCACTGACATTTCCCCTATCTGAAAGTCTGATAAACGCCGGAAAAATGACTAAGTCCAAAAAAAATGTTTTCAACTTTTTTCAATTTTACCCCCGTTGGATATATATTCTACCCACACACATTTGGAACTCTCCTGGGGTACCCTCACACATATTATTCCCTCATTTAGTGGATATTTTCACAAAAAAAGTGAAATTTTCAAAAATCCAGAAAATTGGCTGAAAACGACTTAATATCAAGGACTCATTGGGCGAATCGCTCTGGAACTGAAATCGGAACGCTCACTGACATTTCCCCTATCTGAAAGTCTGATAAACGCCGGAAAAATGACTAAGTCCAAAAAAAAATTTTTCAACTTTTTTCAATTTTACCCCCGTGGGATATATATTTTACCCACACACATTTGGAACTCTCCTGGCGTACCCTCACACATATTATTCCCTCATTTACTGGATATTTTCACAAAAAAGTGAAATTTGCAAAAATCCAGAAAATTGGCTGAAAACGACTAAATATCAAGGACTCATTGGGCGAAACGCTCTGGAATTGAAATCGGAACACTCACTGACATTTCCCCTATCTGAAAGTCTGATAAACGCCGGAAAAATGACTAAGTCCCAAAAAAATTTTTTTCAACTTTTTTAAATGTTACCCCCGTGAGATATATATTATACTCACACACATTTGGAACTCTCCTGGGGTAAACTCACACATATTATTCCCTCATTTAGTGGATATTTTCACAAAAAAGTGAAATTTTCAAAAATCCAGTAAATTGGCTGAAAATGCCTAAATATCAAGGACTCATTGGGCGAATCGCTCTGGAACTGAAATCAGAACGTTCACTGACATTTCCCCTATCTGAAAGTCTGATAAACGCCGGAAAAATGACTAAATCCCCCCAAAAAATTTTTCAACTTTTTTCAATTTTACCCCTGTGGGATATATATTCTTCCCACACACATTTGGAACTCTCCTGGGGTACCATCACACATATTATTCCCTCATTTAGTGGATATTTTCACAAAAAAGTGAAATTTTCAAAAATCCAGAAAATTGGCTGAAAATGACTAAATATCAAGGACTCATTGGGCGAATCGCTCTGGAGCTGACATTGGAACGCTCACTGACATTTCCCCTATCTGAAAGTCTGATAAACGCCGGAAAAATGACTAAGTCCAAAAAAAATGTTTTTAACTTTTTTCAATTTTACCCCCGTGGGATATATATTCTTCCCACACACATTTGGAACTCTCCTGGGGTACCGTCACACATATTATTCCCTCATTTAGTGGATATTTTCACAAAAAAAGTGAAATTTTCAAAAATCCAGAAAATTCGCTGAAAATGCCTAAATATCAAGGACTCATTGGGCGAATCACTCTGGAACTGAAATCGGAACGCTCATTGACATTTCCCCTATCTGAAAATCTGATAAACGCCGGAAAAATGACTAAGTCCAAAAGAAATGTTTTCAACTTTTTTCAATTTTACCCCCGTGGGATATATATACTTCCCACACACATTTGGAACTCTCCTGGGGTACCCTCACACATATTATTCCCTCATTTAGTGGATATTTTCACAAAAAAGGGAAATTTTAAAAAATTCAGAAAATTGGCTGAAAACGACTAAATGTCAAGGACTCATCAGGCGAATTGCTCTGGAACTGAAATCGGAATGCTCACTGACATTTCCCCTATCTGAAAGTCTGATAAACGGCAGAAAAATGACTAAGTCCAAAAAACATTTTTTTTCAACTTTTTTCCATTTTACCCCCTTGTGATATATATTCTATGCACACACACTTTTGGAACTCTCCTGGGGTACCCTCACACATATTAATCCCTCATTTAGTGGATATTTTCACAAAAAAGTGAAATTTTAAAAAATTCAGAAAATTCGCTGAAAACGACTAAATACCAAGGACTCATCAGCCGAATTGCTCTGGAACAGAAATCGGAATGCTCACTGACATTTCCCCTATCCGAAAGTCTGATAAACGCCGGAAAAACGACTAAGTCCAAAAAAAAAAGTTTTCAACTTTTTTCAATTTTACCCCCGTGGGATATATATTTTACCCACACACATTTGAAACTCTCCTGGGGTACCCTCAAACATATTATTCCCTCATTTAGTGGATATTTTCACAAAAAAGTGAAATTTTCAAAAATCCAAAAAATGGCTGAAAACGACTAAATATCAAGGACTCATTGGTCGAATCGCTCTGGAACTGAAAACGGAATGCTCACTGACATTTCCCCTATCTGAAAGTCAGATAAACGTCGGAAAAATGACTAAATCCCCCCAAAAAAATTTTTCAACTTTTTTCAATTTTACCCCCGTGGGATATATATTCTTCCCACACACATTTGGAACTCTCCTGGGGTACCGTCACACATATTATTCCCTCATTTAGTGGATATTTTCACAAAAAAAAGTGAAATTTTCAAAAATCCAGAAATTTTCCTGAAAATGCCTAAATTTCAAGGACTCATTGGGCGAATCGCTCAGGAACTGAAATCGGAACGCTCACTGACATTTCCCCTATCTGAAAGTCTGATAAACGCCGGAAAAACGACTAAGTCCAAAAAAAAATTTTTTTCAACTTTTTTCAATTTTACCCCCGTGGGATATATATTCTACCCACACACATTTGGAACTCTCCTGGGGTTCCCTCACACATATTATTTCCTCATTTAGTGGATATTTTCACAAAAAAAGTGAAATTTTCAAAAATCAATAAAATTGGCTGAAAATCCCTAAATATCAAGGACTCATTGGGCGAATCGCTCTGGAACTGAAATCGGAACGCTCACTGACATTTCCCCTATCTGAAAGTCTGATAAACGCCGGAAAAATGACTAAGTCCAAAAAAAAATTTTTTTCAACTTTTTTCAATTTTACCCCCGTGGGATATATATTCTACCAGCCCCCCTCTCCCAATACTGGTGCCTGTCCGCTGGTGGGTCGAGCGAGCCCCCCTGTGGTGGAGGCAGCTCTAAGCTTTTTAATTTAAATTGTCTCTCTTATTTGAATGAATACACTTTAAATCCATTTACAAGGATCTATTGGAGGGCAAGTCTCATGCCAGCAGCCGCGTAATTCCAGCTTCAGTAGCGTCCACTAAAGCTGCTGCAGTTAAAAAGCTTTTATAAGGATCGAGCTCGGCTGTCCACCGCAAGGCATCCTACTGCCAGTCCCAGCCCCTATGCCTTGGGGTGCCTCCTGATGCTCTTCACTGAGTATCCCGTGGTCCCGAAGCATTTCCTTTGAAAAAATTAAGTGTCCAAACTACAGGTGGTGTAGCTTGCTTAACAGCCGGGATAATCCGCTGACTAGCAGACACTGCTACTAGGCACAAAGTATTTCCTGGGCTAGATGCAGTTAAAAATTTGTAATTAGATACTCTCGTTGGATGCTGAGAAAGCATTCCATAGAGTCTCCTGGCACGCCATATATGATTCTCTTAAAAAGCTTGGGGTAGGGGTCTAGGGGACCCTTTTATAGCCAAAATCACGGCCCTGTATCGCAATACGTCACCTAGGCTGAAGATAAATGGAACTGTAGCACCCTGAGGGCTCGGTTGCTACAGAGGTATTGCACCTCACCCAGAGGTGTGATATCTCACTCTCAGGTAAGGATGTAGTGTGGATCAGGACCCGACACCTGCATGCATTACACCACATTGCCATGGGGCAGGGCGACCAATATGCCCCTGAGATGGGCACGACAGTCCCTGTCCCTGGCTGGAGTGGGGGGAGGGAACACTGAGGAAGGGGAACCCTGTAGTGCAGGAGCAGGGAGGAAGCAGTTCCTGGGTGCATTGAGAAGGGAGTATAAAAGGTGGGCACCATCTTAGTTCAGTGCAGAGAAGTCTGAGCAGAAGTGGCAGGGAGCAGGGGCTCTGCATGAGCTCTGCTCCGGAGGCGGGCCTAGTAACAGAGGCCCAGGCCTGGAAGAGGGAGAAGGAAGGAAGAGGAGCGGAGAAGGCTCCAGGAACGAGGAACGAAGGGATCCCAGGGGTGCGGACGGGCGAGTCGCCACCGCACGCCCGAATCCACCTGCGTGGAGGGGTCAGGCCAAAGGGGGAGACCGGTCCCCGAAACTAGTGGAGGCAGGAAACGACCCTCAGCTAGAAACAGGAGGCTGTGACATTTTATGTGGCACAGCCCCTCGCTACACCCGCTAGGAAGGCACCACATAGGGTCAGGGAAACTGGCGCCAAGTTTACAAAGAGGAGGCCCGAGGCAGCCGGACAGAAGGGTTGGTAAGAAAGGCCAGACAAAGGACACACAAAGGGGGTCCTGTGAAGCGCTCCAAAGTTATCTGGGAGTTGTCTAAGCCCCTCACCTGGTGAGCACAGTACGATGTGGGCAGCCTTTACCTGCAGACGTGGTCTGGATAATAAGAACTGTGAGTAAAGGCCCTGGACTGCATCACTGACTCCGTGTCGTTACTGCTGCTGCCCTGCACCATCACCCCCATCCTCCGCATACACTGCCCTGAGGCTATACTCCTCCCGTGGGGAGTTATGCTACGCTCTGCTGCACCCACAACACCAGCCTCAGCGGTCTGCCCTGGAGCGGCGGTTCACTCTGACCGCAATCCACGGGTGGCATAGTCGGACATTTAAACATCAAAACCACATAAATAGTTCCGCCACTGGTTTGACCGCCCTGAGTCACGGAACCGGGTCGCCGCCACGGAGACTACAACCACCAGCATCCACCAAAAAGGGTCCGGCTCCGGGTGTCCCAAGGCCCATGTTAGAACCTTGCTGTTAGGTTTTTTTTCCTTTGCTGGTCACATGACCTTGTTGGCCTATTTAATCCTGCTCCGCCCTTCTGGCTTTGCTGGACTTCATTGTATATCTACTTTCTAGCTAGCCTGTGCTCTGTATCTAACTCTGTTAGTTTGCTTGGTCTACGGACCTCTATGTTCTATCTATTTTGTTTGTTCGTCTGTCTGCTACTATTTCTGTTAGGAGGTGTCCCATATTCCTCCCAGTCCTTAGTACTTGTAGGGATTCCCTCCCCACATCTATAGGTCTCCGTACAGACTAGATTAGGACTTTAGCAGGTCTGATCGCAGGATCAGGTTCCCTGTTACATCGTAGGGATTCAGCTGAGTCCTATAGTAGGGACAGATCTCCTCTCTTTCCTTAGCTTTGGTAGCAGAACATAACAGCCCAGGGGGCGCGTCAGAACATTTTCATCACCTTTCACAATCACCAATGGGACAAGGCAGGGATGTTCTCTGTCCCCTCTCTTATACATCCTAGTGACGGAGCACCTGCTCTCATCAATTCGCCATAACCCCAATATTAGGTGGATTGAGGTGGGAGGCACCGAGTACAAGTGCTCTCTATTTGCTGATGATGTCCTAGTATATATCACTCAATCACATACATCCATCCATGCTGTTATGGCTGAAATAGATCACTTTGTTACATGGTCAAATTTTAAAATCAATGCAGCGAAGTCTGAGGCCCTCGATGTCTCCCTCCCCAAATCCATATAGGATTCCATCCAGTCCAACTTTCCCTTTGCCTGGCCCTCACAGGGTATCAAATACTTAGGAATTCCTATTCATAGAGACCTCTCCCATCTATGTTATCTTAATTTTGGGCCCTTTATTGAACAACTCCATACAGACCACGGTTGGCAAGTTAGAACTGTAAGATTCACTACGTGAACCACTGGTGTTTTGTGGAAAAGCACATGTACACTGTGTTCCAAATTATTATGCAAAAAGTGTTTAGGAGTGATAAGGGAAACATTTGTTTGTTTGTCAGTTAAACTCATTGATGGTGATGTGTGTCAGGGCTCTTTATATCACTGTAAGTAATTGCAGACACCTGTGCTAATTAGTTTGGCAGGTGTGTCCAATGAAAGGCAAGACTACTTAAGAAGGCTGTCTCACATTATTAAGCAGCCTACATTTTCTGCCAAAATGGGAAAGAAAAAGGATGTGTCGGCTGTTGAGAAGCAACAAATTGTGGAGTGTTTAGGTCAAGGCATGACTACAATCAACATTGTGCGATGATCAGGATGAAGTGTCTTGGCAATCAAGAAGTATGTAGCTGATTCACAGTACACACGTGTGCGTGCTGATAAGGGCAAATTGAGGACTCTTTCCTACAGGCAATTACGTCAGGTTGAAAGAGCAGCGGCAAAAAAGCCTTGTCATAGCAGCAGACAAGTTTTTGAAGATGCTGGTGCCTCCAACGTCCCCCGAACAACAAGATGCAGGGTCCTTCAGAGGTTTGCAGCTGTGCATACGCCATCCTGTCGACCTCCTCTATCCACTTCACACAAGCAGAAATGGCTCCAGTGGGCCAAACATTACATGAAGACTGATTTCAAAACTGTTTTGTTCACGGATGAGTGCCGTGCAGCGCTCGATGGTCCAGATGGATGGAGTGGAGGATGGCTGGTTGATGGACACCCCACGCAAACACGGCTACAGCGCCAACAAGGAGGAGGTGGAGTAATGTTTTGGGCTGGAATCATGGGGAGAGAGATTGTCGGCCCCTTTAGGATCCCTGAAGGCGCTAAAGATGAACTCCATAATGTATGTGGATTTTCTCAAACAGCACTTCCTGCCATGGTTCAAGAAGAAGAACCGTGTATTTCACAGCAAGATCATATTTTTGCATGATAATGCACCATCTCATGCTGCACATAAAACATCTGCATCTCTGGCTGATATGGGCATAAAAGGGGACAAACTTATGGTGTGACCCCCATGCTCCCCTGACCTCTACCCCATTCAGAACCTTTGGAGCATCATTTAAAGGAGTGTCTATGATGGCGGGAGGCAGTTCACATCTAAGCAACAGCTCTGGGAGGGTATTCTGTCCTCATGCAAAACAATTGAAGCAGAAACCATCCAAAACCTGACAAATTCAATGGACGAGAGAGTTCAGAAGCTCCTTTCGAACAAGGGGTCCTATGTGAAAATGTAACATCACCTAGAATAAAGTTTTGAGTTGAAAACTGTTTGATTTCAGTTTCTAACAACCTGCTAATGCTTATAATTTCAAAAATGACCATTTTTTTGGTCTTTATTAAAATGAAAAGGTTGATCGAAAAGTTTGGGGGATCTAAGAGTGTGGCAACCCAGTAGTCATGATTACTTCGAATTCTGACAATATGAGGGTCATGCTGCAGGTAGTGCAGCAAGAAGGCACTTATGTGTCTTGCGCATCTCGGAGCCCCAAAATTATTTTCCGGGCTAGAAGCAGCTAAAAATTATTATTAATTTTAAATCTGGTGAAGCTTTAGTATAGATGGCCTAATATGATCAGTGCTGCACACTGCTACAAAGCCCAAATTATTTTCCAGTCAAGATACAGATAAACATGATTAGTAATTTTAAATCTGGTGGAGCTTATTATAGATGGCCTAATAGAATCAGTGCTGCACACTGCTACAAAGCCCAAATTATTTTCCAGCCAAGATACAGATAAACATGATTAGTAATTTGAAAGCTTAAAACGGTTGGTAGGGTGATTTTAACCAATCATCAAGCTTTTACTCTCCCCAGGATGACACAGGGGTAGAAAAGTCGTTTCGGATCCATGATTTGTTCATCTTTATGAACGTGAGTCTGTCTACATTATCAGTGGAGAGCCACGTGCGCTTATCTGTCAGCACACCACCAGCAGCGCTGAACACACGTTCAGACAGAACGCTGGCTGCGGGGCATGACAAGATCTCCAAGGCGTAAGTGGCTAGCTCCGGCCATTTATCCAGATTGGAAGCCCAAAAAGAGCAAGGGTCCAGTGACACAGTCATGGCTTTAATGTTTACTTGGAGATACTCCTGTACCATCGTCTCTAGGCGTTGACTATGTGTCAGACTTCTTGTCTCCTGTGGCCTTGCAAAGGATGGGCTAAAAAAGTGGTGAAATGATTCCGCAAAATTGATGTTACCAGCAGATACTGTGGTTCTGTTACGGTTTGAGTGCTGAACACTTGATGGTCCCACGGTTGGCAAGTTGGAACTGTGAATTCACTACGTGCACCACTGGTATTTTGTGGAAAAGCACATGTAAGATTCTGCAACAGTCTCTGCTGATACTCCTGCATGCGTGCATCCCTTTCTATGGCAGGAATAATTTCTGAAAATTTACTTTTGTACCGGGGATCTAACAGTGTGGCAACCCAGTAGTCAGGATTATTTCTAATTCTCACAATTCGAGGGTCATGTTGCAGGTAGTGCAGCAAGAAGGCACTCATGTGTGTTGCGCATCCAGGAGCACCAAGTCCCTGTTGTGTTGGTGGCGAGGTAACAATCATGCCTCCTTCCTCTGTCCTCTCCCCCCAACCTCGCACAACAGAAATGTGATCAAGGTCTCCCTCATCTGATGAGTCTTCCATCAGTTCGTCCTCCACCTCTTCCTGGGCTCCAACACCTTCCTCACTAGTTTGGCTGCTACCATGCGCCCTGGTAAAACCATCTCCCCCACCCTCACATGCCTGCCGCCTTGGTGCTGCCGACCGTCTGGACCTTGCAGATGTTAGCCCTTCCGCATACAACTCCTCCTCCTCTACTTCCTCCACCTCCTCTTGTGCCACCACCTGACTCCGAATTCTGTTTAACATGTGCTCCAGCATGTAAATCACCGGAATAGTCATGCTGATAATGGCATCGTCAGCACTAAACATCTTCATCGCCATTTCAAAATTGTGCAGAAGGGTGCATAGGTCCCTGATCTGAGACCACTCCTCCAGCGTGATTTGCCCCACCTCTGGATCTCGTTGGCCCAGGCTATACGTCAGAACGTATTGCACCAGGGCTTGTCGGTGCTGCCACAGTCGCTGCAACATGTGCAGAGTTGAATTCCACCGGGTAGGCATATCGCATTTTAGCCGGTGAAGTGGCAGGCCCAAAGACTTCTGTAGAGATGTAAGTCGCTGAGCTGCGGGATGCGAATGGCGGAAGTGAGCACACAGAGACCGTGCCCTCTGCAGAAGGCCATCTAGTCTGGGATAGTGGGCTAAAAATTGCTGGACAACCAGGTTCAACACGTGAGCCATACAAGGCACGTGTGTGACATTGCCCCGGCGAAGGGCCGCACCCAGGTTTGCAGCATTGTCGCACACGGCCTTCCCTGGTTTCAGGTCCAGTGGAGACAACCATTCATGAAATTGGTTCTCCAGAGCTGACCACAACTCCTCAGCTGTGTGACTCACATTTCCCAGACATTTCAATGTAAAAACCGCCTGATGACGTTGAGCCCTACTGCCAGCATAGTAAGGAGGTGTGCAGGATCCCTTCTGCGCAGTTAGAAAGCTTGTGGCATGACCAGACAGGCTTTGGGTGCAGGTGGAAGACCGAGAGGAGGTTGAGGAGGCAGAAGCAGTGGAGGAACTTTGACATAAAGAGGATTGACGCACAACTCGTGGGGACGGCAAGACTTGGACAGCAGCCCCTTGTCTTGCTGTCACCATAGTAAGCCAGTGCCCAGTCAGCGACATGTAACGCCCCTGTCCATGCCTACTCGTCCAAGTGTCTGTGGTGAAATGCACCCTGTCACACACAGAGTTTCTCAAAGAAGCGGTGATGTTGTGTGCGACATGCTGGTGGAGCGCAGGCACACCTTTCTTTGAGAAGTAGTGCCGACTGGGCATCTGGTACTGGGGCACTGCGACGGACATAAGGTCTCGAAAATCCTCTGTGTCCACCAGGCGGAAAGGCAGCATTTCTGTAGCCAAGAGCTTGCAGATGGTGAAATTCAACCTCTTAGCTTTCTCATGGCTAGGAGGAAATGGTCTTTTACTTGTCCACATCTGAGGGACCGAGGGCTGGCTATTGTGCTTAGACGGGTTGATAAGGGTGTCCCCGGCAAACTGCCGGTCTGTGAGGAAGATGCAGGCGGACATGTTAGGTTGCCTTGATCCAAAGGTGGTGCTATCGATGTCGGACAGCGCTCAACACCAGCTGGTGTTACCACCTCCAAAGAAAATGATGACCTGCCAATCACGCTGGCTGTTGCGGGTAAAGAGGTGGCAGGTCTGCGCCCCAAAACAGGTGTGACTGCTGTCCCCCCAGTCACAGAGGATGAAGAGGCCGCGGATGCACAAGATATGGCAGACGGTGGTTGGCCCGGCCAGCTAGGCCGCATTGTAGCACACTGAGCTTCCCACTGCAACTTATGCTTCATGTCCATGTACCGGTTCATGCATGAAGTACTCAAACTATGTATTTTTTGGCCTCTACTTAGCTTTTGCTGACAAATGTTACTGATAACACGAGTTGGGTCATCTTTATCGATCTGAAAAAATGCCCAGGCTATGCAAGGCTTAGCACCCATGCGACCTGAAGAGCCACCACGACTTGTGGTGAGAGGCAGAGTTGTGTTTGAGGATGCAGTTGTTGACGTGCTTCCAGTACTACGTCTCTGTCCAGGAAGGCGCAACCTGACCTCGTCGTCACTAGCATCTTCCTCCACCTCCTCTGCTGACCTCATCTCTTGGCTGACTGTGGGTTGACAGTAAGTGGGATCTCCAACCTCATCATCATCACCCTGTGCGTTATCACACCCGTCGTCCTCAGAGCCAACCTGTTCCTGCCCTGACAAAAAACTAAAGTTGTCGCTCCAATCAGGTATTTGAGTCTTATCATCGTCTTCCTCATTGTCTCCACCAACAGGAGTTACAGTTTCGGAATGAGGGTCTACATTATGGTCAGAACCTTCTGCGTCTGGTCCTGGATCCGACTCATAAAGATTCTGGGCATCAGTGCAGATCATTTCCTCGTCTGGATTCACAGAAGCGCTGGAGTCGACCTCTGATTCCCAGGCTATAGTATGAGTAAACAGCTCTGCAGACTCAACCATCTGTTCTACCTCATACTCAGACGGGCAGCTGGAGATTTGGGAGCTGTGAGGAAGCAAGTGCGATTGGGGTGACACCTTTGAGGACTGGAGTATTTGTGATGTTGAAGTTGATGTGGAGGAGAGCCCACTTAAAGGAGCACTTGATATCCGTTGAAGCACCTGCTGTTTTTGTGCCTCATCTGGAATTTGTAGCGATTGGCGTGGCCGTAAGAAAGGGATCTTATCACATTGTCCGCTAAAAGAAGTAGACATTTTAGTTTCGCTGGAAGATGGTCTTTCTTCTGCAGATGTTACTGTTGCTTTAACACCTACCCCACGGACACAACCTCTTTTCCCCTTCCCAACACGCCTATTCCCCTTTCCACCAGCAGCAGGCCTTTTTCCACTCATTTTGGTGGTTAACTAATTCACAACTCTGGAGTTGTTTGCACAAAAAAACAATGGATGGGAACCGAGCAGAGCTGAGTGGCCAAACTGTGGTATTAGGCCAAAACTATTGGCTGGGTTAGATGCAGAAAAAAATTATATTCAATTTGCAACCTGATGGAGGTCAGTATAGATGGACTAATAGAACAAGTCCCACACACAGCTAGAAGCCCAAATATTTTTTCAGAGGTAGATGCAGAAAAATTTTTTATTCAGTTTGCAACCTGATGGAGGTCTGTATAGATGGATTAATAGAACAAGTCCCACACACAGCTACAAGCCCAATATTTTTTCAGAGGTAGATGCAGAAAAAAAATATATTCAGTTTGCAACCTGATGGAGGTCAGTATAGATGGACTAATAGAGAAAGTCCCACACACTGCTAGAAGGCCAAATATTTTTTCAGAGCTAGATGCAGACAAAAAATTATTTTGAATTTGCAACCTGATGGAGGTCAGTATAGATGGACTAATAGAGAAAGTCCCACACACTGCTAGAAGGCCAAATATTTTTTCAGAGCTAGATGCAGATAAAAATTATTTTTAATTTGCAACCTGATGGAGGTCAGTATAGATGGACTAATAGAACAAGTCCCACACACAGCTAGAAGCCCAAATATTTTTTCAGAGGTACTGTAGATGCAGATAAAAATTATTTTTAATTTGCAACCTGATGGAGGTCAGTATAGATGGACTAATAGAGAAAGTCCCACACACTGCTAGAAGGCCAAATATTTTTTCAGAGCTAGATGCAGATAAAAATTATATTCAATTTGCAACCTGATGGAGGTCAGTATAGATGGACTAATAGAGAAAGTCCCACACACTGTTAGAAGGCCAAATATTTTTTGAGAGCTAGATGCAGATAATAATTATATTCAATTTGCAACCTGATGGAGGTCAGTATAGATGGACTAATAGAACAAGTCCCACACACAGCTAGAAGCCCAAATATTTTTTCAGAGGTACTGTAGATGAAGATAAAAATTATTTTTAATTTGCAACCTGATGGAGGTCAGTATAGATGGACTAATACAACAAGTCTCACACACAGCTAGAAGCCTAATATTTTTTCAGAGGTAGATGCAGAAAAAAATATATTCAGTTTGCAACCTGATGGAGGTCAGTATAGATGGAGTAATAGAACAAGTCCCACACACAGCTAGAAGCCCAAATATTTTTTCAGAGGTCGATGCAGATAAAAATTATTTTTAATTTGCAACCTGATGGAGGTCAGTATAGATGGACTAATAGAGAAAGTCCCACACACTGCTAGAAGGCCAAATATTTTTTCAGAGCTAGATGCAGATAAAAATTATATTCAATTTGCAACCTGATGGAGGTCAGTATAGATGGACTAATAGAACAAGTCCCACACACAGCTAGAAGCCCAAATATTTTTTCAGAGGTACTGTAGATGCAGATAAAAATTATTTTTAATTTGCAACCTGATGGAGGTCAGTATAGATGGACTAATAGAGAAAGTCCCACACACTGCTAGAAGGCCAAATATTTTTTCAGAGCTAGATGCAGAAAAAAATAATATTCAGTTTGCAACCTGATGGAGGTCAGTATAGATGGACTAATAGAGAAAGTCCCACACACTGCTAGAAGGCCACATATTTTTTCAGAGGTAGATGCAGAAAAAAATATATTCAGTTTGCAACCTGATGGAGGTCTGTATAGATGGATTAATAGAACAAGTCACACACACAGCTAGAAGCCCAATATTTTTTCAGAGGTAGATGCAGAAAAAAATATATTCAGTTTGCAACCTGATGGAGGTCAGTATAGATGGACTAATACAACAAGTCCCACACACAGCTAGAAGCCCAATATTTTTTCAGAGGTAGATGCAGAAAAAAATATATTCAGTTTTCAACCTGATGGAGGTCTGTATAGATGGATTAATAGAACAAGTCCCACACACAGCTAGAAGCCCAATATTTTTTCAGAGGTAGATGCAGAAAAAAATATATTCATTTTGCAACCTGATGGAGGTCAGTATAGATGGACTAATACAACAAGTCCCACACACAGCTAGAAGCCCAATATTTTTTCAGAGGTAGATGCAGAAAAAAATATATTCAGTTTGCAACCTGATGGAGGTCTGTATAGATGGATTAATAGAACAAGTCCCACACACAGCTAGAAGCCCAATATTTTTTCAGAGGTAGATGCAGAAAAAAATATATTCAGTTTGCAACCTGATGGAGGTCAGTATAGATGGACTAATACAAGTCCCACACACAGCTAGAAGCCCAATATTTTTTCAGAGCTAGATGCAGAAAAAAATTATATTCAATCTGCAACATGATGGAGGTCAGTATAGATGGACTAATAGAATGATGCTATGCCCAAAAGATTTTACTTCACTAGGTGCAGTAAAAAAATTGGTATTCTATACACAGGTGGTATATCTTGCAACACAGATAGGCTACTCCACTGACTAACACACTCTGCAATAGGCCAAAAAGGATTAGCTTTGCTAGATTCAGCCAAATGCTGTGAAAAAAACTTGCACAGCACTGGCACAGACCTGCCTGGCAAAAACTGATAGGAACTGATGTAACCTAGTCCTGAAAAGGACTCCAATTACAATTAGTCTTTACTCCCACAATCTATCTATTTAAGAGCACAGACCTGCCTGATAAAAGTCGTAGGAAATGCTGTAACCTATTCCTTAAAAGGACTGCAATCACAACTATTCCCTACTCCCAAGCTATCTGTAGATTTGTGCGAAAATTGGCTTGAAATTAACAAGGTATAGCGCACACAGCAACAGCGGTGCCGTCTAACACGCAGCTGCAGCAGTGAGAAAATGGTGGCGACGGGGAAAATGGCTTGGTCTTATAGGGCAAGGACATGTGACATACACTGCCAATGACACATGCCCTTGTTTGTGTGAAAAAAAGCACTTCGCTCCGTGTGTGCGCTGCTGTTAGGCTGACAGATTGCACCTCCCCACTGTAAATGCAGGAAAGAGAAAAAAAAAATGGAGATCTTCATTGTTCCTGCAGAGATCCATCCCCTGCCCCTCCCCCCACCCCGCTGTACACTCAAACTGCGTATTAACATTAATTTTCATCATTACTGAGAAAAAATCCAGTTATTATTTTGGTGCACGAACAGTTATCGAACATAACCTCGAACAGCCAAATTTTTCTCTAATTGTTCGTGTTCGCCGAACGGCTCGAACACCGCCCAAAACAGCTCGAATTTGAGATTGGCGAACAGTTCGAGTAGAACAACGCTCATCTCTACTCATTAGGTGAATTGCTCTGGAACAGAAATCGGAATGCTCACTGACATTTCCCCTATCCGAAAGTCTGATAAACGCCGGAAAAATGACTAAGTCCAAAAAAAATTTTTTTTAAACTTTTTTCAATTTTACCCCCGTGGGATATATATTCTAGCCACACACAATTGGAACTTTCCTGGGGTACCCTCACACATATTATTCCCTCATTTAGTGGATATTTTCACAAAAAAGTGAAATTTTAAAAAATTCAGAAAATTGGCTGAAAACGACTAAATATCAAGGACTCATTGGGCGAATCGCTCTGGAACTGACATCGGAACGCTCACTGACATTTCCCCTATCTGAAAGTCTGATAAACGCCGGAAAAATTACTAAATCCCCCCCAAACAAATTTTCAACTTTTTTCAATTTTACCCCCGTGGGACATATATTCTTCCCACACACATTTGGAACTCTCCTGGGGTACCCTCACACATATTATTCCCTCATTTAGTGGATATTTTCACAAAAAAGTGAAATTTTAAAAAATTCAGAAAATTTGCTGAAAATGACTAAATATCAAGGACTCATCAGGCGAATTGCTCTGGAACTGAAATCGGAATGCTCACTGATATTTCCACTATCTGAAAGTCTGATAAACGCCGGAAAAATGACTAAGTCCAAAAAAAAATTTTTTCAACTTTTTGCAATTTTACCCCCGTGGGATATATATTATACCGACACACATTTGGAACTCTCCTGGGGTACCCTCACACATATGATTCCCTCATTTAGTGGATATTTTCACAAAAAAGTGAAATTTTCAAAAATCCAGAAAAATGGCTAAAAACGACTAAATATCAAGGACTCATTGGGCGAATCGCTCTGGAACTGAAATCGAAACGCTCACTGACATTTCCCCTATCTGAAAGTCAGATAAACGCCGGAAAAATGACTAAGTCCAAAAAAAATTTTTTTCAACTTTTTTCAATTTTACCCCCGTGGGATATATATTCTACCCACACACATTTGGAACTCTCCTGGGGTACCCTCACACATATTATTCCCTCATTTAGTGGATATTTTCACAAAAAAAGTGAAATTTTCAAAAATCAAGAAAATTGGCTGAAAATCCCTAAATATCAAGGACTCATTGGGCGAATCGCTCTGGAACTGAAATCGGAACGCTCACTGACCCCCTATCTGAAAGTCTGATAAACGCCGGAAAAATGACTAAGTCCAAAACAAAATTTTTTAACTTTTTTCAATTTTACCCCCGTGGGATATATATTCTACCCACACACAGTTGGAACTCTCCTGGGGTACCCTCACACATATTATACCCTCATTTAGTGGATATTTTCCCAAAAAAGTGAAGTTTTAAAAAATTCAGAAAATTGGCTGAAAACGACTAAATATCAAGGAATCATTGGGCGAATCGCTCTGGAACTGACATCGGAACTCTCACTGGCATTTCCCCTATCTGAAAGTCTGATAAACGCCGGAAAAATGACTAAGTCCAAAAACAAAATGTTTTCAACTTTTTTCAATTTTACCCAAGTGGGATATATATTCTACCCACACACATTTGGAACTCTCCTGGGGTACCCTCACACATATTATTCCCTCATTTAGTGGATATTTTCACAAAAAAGTGAAATTTTCAAAAATCAAGAAAATTGGCTGAAAACGACTAAATATCAAGGACTCATTGGGCGAATCGCTCTGGAACTGAAATTGGAACGCTCACTGACATTTCCCATATCTGAAAGTCTGATAAACGCCGGAAAAATGACTAAATCCCCCCCCAAAAAATTTTCAACTTTTTTCAATTTTACCCCTGTGGGATATATATTCTTCCCACACACATTTGGAACTCTCCTGGGGTACCCTCACACATATTATTCCCTCATTTAGTGGATATTTTCATAAAAAAAGTGAAATTTTCAAAAATCAAGAAAATTGGCTGAAAATCCCTAAATATCAAGGACTCATTGGGCGAATCGCTCTGGAACTGAAATCGGAACGCTCACTGACATTTCCTCTATCTGAAAGTCTGATAAACGCCGGAAAAATGACTAAGTCTAAATCAAACTTTTTTTAAACTTTTTTCAATTTTACCCCCGTGGGATATATATTCTACCCACACACAGTTGGAACTCTCCTGGGGTACCCTCACACATATTATTCCCTCATTTAGTGGATATTTTCACAAAAAAGTGAAATTTACAAAAATCCAGAAAATTGGCTGAAATCGACTAAATATCAAGGACTCATCAGGCGAATTGCTCTGGAACTGAAATCAGAATGCTCACTGACATTTCCCCTATCTGAAAGTCTGATAAACGCCGGAAAAATGACTAAGTCCAAAAAAAAATGTTTTCAACTTTTTTCAATTTTACCCCCGTGGGATATATATTCTTCCCACACACATTTGGAACTCTCCTGGGGTACCCTCACACATATTATTCCCTCATTTAGTGGATATTTTCACAAAAATGTGAAATTTTAAAAAATTCAGAAAATTTGCTGAAAATAACTAAATATCAAGGACTCATCAGGCGAATTGCTCTGGAACTGAAATCGGAATGCTCACTGACATTTCCCCTATCTGAAAGTCTGCTAAACGCCGGAAAAATGCCTAAGTCCAAAAACAAAATTTTTTCAACTTTTTTCAATTTTACCCCCGTGGGATATATATTCTACCCACACACATTTGGAACTCTCCTGGGGTACCCTCACACATATTATTCCCTCATTTAGTGGATATTTTCACAAAAAAGTGAAATTTTCAAAAATCCAGAAAAATGGCTGAAAACGACTAAATATCAAGGACTCATTGGGCGAATTGCTCTGGAACTGAAATCGAAACGCTCACTGACATTTCCCCTATCTGAAAGTCAGATAAACGCCAGAAAAATGACTAAGTCCAAAAAAAATTTTTTTCAACTTTTTTGAATTTTACCCCCGTGGGATATATATTCTTCCCACACACATTTGGAACTCTCCTGGGGTACCCTCACACATATTATTCCCTCATTTAGTGGATATTTTCACAAAAAAAGTGAAATTTTCAAAAATCAAGAAAATTGGCTGAAAATGCCTAAATATCAAGGACTCATTGGGCGAATCGCTCTGGAACTGAAATCGGAATGCTCACTGACATTTCCCCTATCTGAAAGTCTGCTAAACGCCGGAAAAATGCCTAAGTCCAAAAACAAAATTTTTTCAACTTTTTTCAATTTTACCCCCGTGGGATATATATTCTACCCACACACATTTGGAACTCTCCTGGGGTACCCTCACACATATTATTCCCTCATTTAGTGGATATTTTCACAAAAAAGTGAAATTTTCAAAAATCCAGAAAAATGGCTGAAAACGACTAAATATCAAGGACTCATTGGGCGAATCGCTCTGGAACTGAAATTGGAACGCTCACTGACATTTCCCATATCTGAAAGTCTGATAAACGCCAGAAAAATGACTAAATCCCCCCAAAGAATTTTTTCAACTTTTTTCAATTTTACCCCCGTGGGATATATATTCTTCCCACACACATTTGGAACTCTCCTGGGGTACCCTCACACATATTATTCCCTCATTTAGTGGATATTTTCACAAAAAAAGTGAAATTTTCAAAAATCAAGAAAATTGGCTGAAAATGCTTAAATATCAAGGACTCAATGGGCGAATCGCTCTGGAACTGAAATCGGAACGCTCACTGACATTTCCCCTATTTGAAAGTCTGATAAACGCCGGAAAAATGACTAAGTCCAAAAAAAATTTTTTTCAACTTTTTTCAATTTTACCCAAGTGGGATATATATTCTTCCCACACACATTTGGAACTCTCCTGGGGTACCCTCACACATATTATTCCCTCATTTAGTGGATATTTTCACAAAAAAAGTGAAATTTTCAAAAATCAAGAAAATTGGCTGAAAATGCCTAAATATCAAGGACTCAATGGGCGAATCGCTCTGGAACTGAAATCGGAACGCTCACTGACATTTCCCCTATTTGAAAGTCTGATAAACGCCGGAAAAATGACTAAGTCCAAAACAAAATTTTTTCAACTTTTTTCAATTTTACCCCCGTGGGATATATATTCTACTCACACACATTTGGAACTCTCCTGGGGTACCCTCACACATATTATTCCCTCATTTAGTGGATATTTTCACAAAAAAAGTGAAATTTTCAAAAATCCAGAAAATTGGCTGAAAACGACTAAATATCAAGGACTCATTGGGCGAATCGCTCTGGAACTGAAATTGGAACGCTCACTGACATTTCCCATATCTGAAAGTCTGATAAACGCCGGAAAAATGACTAAATCCCCCCCCAAAAATTTTTCAACTTTTTTCAATTTTACCCCTGTGGGATATATATTCTTCCCACACACATTTGGAACTCTCCTGGGGTACCCTCACACATATTATTCCCTCATTTAGTGGATATTTTCATAAAAAAAGTGAAATTTTCAAAAATCAAGAAAATTGGCTGAAAATCCCTAAATATCAAGGACTCATTGGGCGAATCGCTCTGGAACTGAAATCGGAACGCTCACTGACATTTCCCCTATCTGAAAGTCTGATAAACGCCGGAAAAATGACTAAGTCCAAAACAAAATTTTTTAAACTTTTTTCAATTTTACCCCTGTGGGATATATATTCTACCCACACACAGTTGGAACTCTCCTGGGGTACCCTCACACATATTATTCCCTCATTTAGTGGATATTTTCACAAAAAAGTGAAATTTTCAAAAATCCAGAAAAATGGCTGAAAACGACTAAATATCAAGGACTCATTGGGCGAATCACTCTTCAACTGAAATTGGAATGCTCACTGACATTTCCCATATCTGAAAGTCTGATAAACGCCAGAAAAATGACTAAATCCCACCAAAAAATTTTTTCAACTTTTTTCAATTTTACCCCCGTGGGATATATCTTCTTCCCACACACATTTGGAACTCTCCTGGGGTACCCTCACACATATTATTCCCTCATTTAGTGGATATTTTCACAAAAAAAGTGAAATTTTCAAAAATCAAGAAAATTGGCTGAAAATGCCTAAATATCAAGGACTCATTGGGCGAATCGCTCTGGAACCGAAATCGGAATGCTCACTGACATTTCCCCTATCTGAAAGTCTGCTAAACGCCGGAAAAATGCCTAAGTCCAAAAACAAAATTTTTTCAACTTTTTTCAATTTTACCCCCGTGGGATATATATTCTACCCACACACATTTGGAACTCTCCTGGGGTACCCTCACACATATTGTTCCCTCATTTAGTGGATATTTTCACAAAAAAGTGAAATTTTCAAAAATCCAGAAAAATGGCTGAAAATGACTAAATATCAAGGACTCATTGGGCGAATCGCTCTGGAACTGAAATTGGAACGCTCACTGACATTTCCCATATCTGAAAGTCTGATAAACGCCAGAAAAATGACTAAATCCCCCCAAAAAATTTTTTCAACTTTTTTCAATTTTACCCCCGTGGGATATAAATTCTTCCCACACACATTTGGAACTCTCCTGGGGTACCCTCACACATATTATTCCCTCATTTAGTGGATATTTTCACAAAAAAAGTGAAATTTTCAAAAATCAAGAAAATTGGCTGAAAATGCCTAAATATCAAGGACTCAATGGGCGAATCGCTCTGGAACTGAAATCGGAACGCTCACTGACATTTCCCCTATTTGAAAGTCTGATAAACGCCGGAAAAATGACTAAGTCCAAAACAAAATTTTTTCAACTTTTTTCAATTTTACCCCCGTGGGATATATATTCTACTCACACACATTTGGAACTCTCCTGGGGTACCCTCACACATATTATTCCCTCATTTAGTGGATATTTTCACAAAAAAGTGAAATTTTCAAAAATCCAGAAAAATGGCTGAAAACGACTAAATATCAAGGACTCATTGGGCGAATCGCTCTGGAACTGAAATTGGAATGCTCACTGACATTTCCCATATCTGAAAGTCTGATAAACGCCAGAAAAATGACTAAATCCCACCAAAAAATTTTTTCAATTTTTTTCAATTTTACCCCCGTGGGACATATATTCTACCCACACACATTTCGAACTCTCCTGGGGTACCCTCACACATATTATTCCCTCATTTAGTGGATATTTTCACAAAAAAAGTGAAATTTTCAAAAATCAAGAAAATTGGCTGAAAATGCCTAAATATCAAGGACTCATTGGGCGAATCGCTCTAGAACTGAAATCGGAATGCTCACTGACATTTCCCCTATCTGAAAGTCTGCTAAACGCCGGAAAAATGCCTAAGTCCAAAAACAAAATTTTTTCAACTTTTTTCAATTTTACCCCCGTGGGATATATATTCTACCCACACACATTTGGAACTCTCCTGGGGTACCCTCACACATATTATTCCCTCATTTAGTGGATATTTTCACAAAAAAGTGAAATTTTCAAAAATCCAGAAAAATGGCTGAAAACGACTAAATATCAAGGACTCATTGGGCGAATCGCTCTGGAACTGAAATTGGAACGCTCACTGACATTTCCCATATCTGAAAGTCTGATAAACGCCAGAAAAATGACTAAATCCCCCCAAAAAATTTTTTCAACTTTTTAATTTTACCCCCGTGGGATATATATTCTTCCCACACACATTTGGAACTCTCCTGGGGTACCCTCACACATATTATTCCCTCATTTAGTGGATATTTTCACAAAAAAAGTGAAATTTTCAAAAATCAAGAAAATTGGCTGAAAATGCCTAAATATCAAGGACTCAATGGGCGAATCGCTCTGGAACTGAAATCGGAACGCTCACTGACATTTCCCCTATCTGAAAGTCTGATAAATGCCGGAAAAATGACTAAGTCCAAAAAAACATTTTTTTCACCTTTTTTGAATTTTACCCCCGTGGGATATATATTCTTCCCACACACATTTGGAACTCTCCTGGGGTACCCTCACACATATTATTCCCTCATTTAGTAGATATTTTCTCAAAAAAGTGAAATTTTAAAAAATTCAGAAAATTTGCTGAAAATGACTAAATATCAAGGACTCATCAGGCGAATTGCTCTGGAACTGAAATCGGAATGCTCACTGATATTTCCCCTATCTGAAAGTCTGATAAACGCCGGAAAAATGACTAAGTCCAAAAACAAAATTTTTTCAACTTTTTTCAATTTTACCCCCGTGGGATATATATTCTACCGACACACATTTGGAACTCTCCTGGGGTACCCTCACACATATTATTCCCTCATTTAGTGGATATTTTCACAAAAAAGTGAAATTTTCAAAAATCAAGAAAATTGGCTGAAAATGCCTAAATATCAAGGACTCAATGGGCGAATCGCTCTGGAACTGAAATTGGAATGCTCACTGACATTTCCCATATCTGAAAGTCTGATAAACGCCAGAAAAATGACTAAATCCCCCCAAAAAATTTTTTCAACTTTTTTCAATTTTACCCCCGTGGGATATATATTCTTCCCACACACATTTGGAACTCTCCTGGGGTACCCTCACACATATTATTCCCTCATTTAGTGGATATTTTCACAAAAAAAGTGAAATTTTCAAAAATCAAGAAAATTGGCTGAAAATGCCTAAATATCAAGGACTCAATGGGCGAATCGCTCTGGAACTGAAATCGGAACGCTCACTGACATTTCCCCTATTTGAAAGTCTGATAAACGCCGGAAAAATTACTAAGTCCAAAACAAAAATTTTTTAACTTTTTTCAATTTTACCTCCGTGGGATATATATTCTACCCACACACAGTTGGAACTCTCCTGGGGTACCCTCACACATATTATTCCCTCATTTAGTGGATATTTTCACAAAAAAGTGAAATTTTCAAAAATCCAGAAAAATGGCTGAAAACAACTAAATATCAAGGACTCATTGGGCGAATCGCTCTGGAACTGAAATTGGAATGCTCACTGACATTTCCCATATCTGAAAGTCTGATAAACGCCAGAAAAATGACTAAAACCGCCTAAAAAATGTTTTCAACTTTTTTCAATTTTACCCCCGTGGGATATATATTCTTCCCACACACATTTGGAACTCTCCTGGGGTACCCTCACACATATTATTCCCTCATTTAGTGGATATTTTCACAAAAAAAGTGAAATTTTCAAAAATCAAGAAAATTGGCTGAAAATGCCTAAATATCAAGGACTCATTGGGCGAATCGCTCTGGAACTGAAATCGGAACGCTCACTGACATTTCCCCTATCTGAAAGTCTGCTAAACGCCGGAAAAATGCCTAAGTCCAAAAACAAAATTTTTTCAACTTTTTTCAATTTTACCCCCGTGGGATATATATTCTACCCACACACATTTGGAACTCTCCTGGGGTACCCTCACACATATTATTCCCTCATTTAGTGGATATTTTCACAAAAAAGTGAAATTTTCAAAAATCCAGAAAAATGGCTGAAAACGACTAAATATCAAGGACTCATTGGGCGAATCGCTCTGGAACTGAAATCGGAACGCTCACTGACATTTCCCCTATCTGAAAGTCTGATAAACGCCGGAAAAATGACTAAGTCCAAAAAAACATTTTTTTCAACTTTTTTTAATTTTACCCCCGTGGGATATATATTCTTCCCACACACATTTGGAACTCTCCTGGGTACCCTCACACATATTATTCCCTCATTTAGTGGATATTTTCTCAAAAAAGTGAAATTTTAAAAAATTCAGAAAATTTGCTGAAAATGACTAAATATCAAGGACTCATCAGGCGAATTGCTCTGGAACTGAAATCGGAATGCTCACTGATATTTCCCCTATCTGAAAGTCTGATAAACGCCGGAAAAATGACTAAGTCCAAAAACAAAATTTTTTCAACTTTTTTCAATTTTACCCCCGTGGGATATATATTCTACCCACACACATTTGGAACTCTCCTGGGGTACCCTCACACATATTATTCCCTCATTTAGTGGATATTTTCACAAAAAAGTGAAATTTTCAAAAATCCAGAAAAATGGCTGAAAACGACTAAATATCAAGGAGTCATTGGGCGAATCGCTCTGGAACTGAAATCGAAACGCTCACTGACATTTCCCCTATCTGAAAGTCAGATAAACGCCAGAAAAATGACTAATTCCAAAAAAAATTTTTTTCAACTTTTTTCAATTTTACCCAAGTGGGATATATATTCTACCCACACACATTTGGAACTCTCCTGGGGTACCCTCACACATATTATTCCCTCATTTAGTGGATATTTTCACAAAAAAGTGAAATTTTCAAAAATCCAGAAAAATGGCTGAAAACGACTAAGTATCAAGGACTCATTGGGCGAATCGCTCTGGAACTGAAATTGGAATGCTCACTGACATTTCCCATATCTGAAAGTCTGATAAACGCCAGAAAAATGACTAAATCCCCCCCAAAAAATTTTTCAACTTCTTTCAATTTTACCCCCGTGGGATATATATTCTTCCCACACACATTTGGAACTCTCCTGGGGTACCCTCACACATATTATTCCCTCATTTAGTGGATATTTTCACAAAAAAAGTGAAATTTTCAAAAATCAAGAAAATTGGCTGAAAATGCCTAAATATCAAGGACTCAATGGGCGAATCGCTCTGGAACTGAAATCGGAACGCTCACTGACATTTCCCCTATTTGAAAGTCTGATAAACGCCGGAAAAATTACTAAGTCCAAAACAAAATTTTTTAACTTTTTTCAATTTTACCTCCGTGGGATATATATTCTACCCACACACAGTTGGAACTCTCCTGGGGTACCCTCACACATATTATTCCCTCATTTAGTGGATATTTTCACAAAAAAGTGAAATTTTCAAAAATCGAGAAAAATGGCTGAAAACAACTAAATATCAAGGACTCATTGGGCGAATCGCTCTGGAACTGAAATTGGAATGCTCACTGACATTTCCCATATCTGAAAGTCTGATAAACGCCAGAAAAATGACTAAATCCCCCTAAAAAATGTTTTCAACTTTTTTCAATTTTACCCCCGTGGGATATATATTCTTCCCACACACATTTGGAACTCTCCTGGGGTACCCTCACACATATTATTCCCTCATTTAGTGTATATTTTCACAAAAAAAGTGAAATTTTCAAAAATCAAGAAAATTGGCTGAAAATGCCTAAATATCAAGGACTCATTGGGCGAATCGCTCTGGAACTGAAATCGGAATGCTCACTGACATTTCCCCTATCTGAAAGTCTGCTAAACGCCGGAAAAATGCCTAAGTCCAAAAACAAAATTTTTTCAACTTTTTTCAATTTTACCCCCGTGGGATATATATTCTACCCACACACATTTGGAACTCTCCTGGGGTACCCTCACACATATTATTCCCTCATTTAGTGGATATTTTCACAAAAAAGTGAAATTTTCAAAAATCCAGAAAAATGGCTGAAAACGACTAAATATCAAGGACTCATTGGACGAATCGCTCTGGAACTGAAATTGGAACGCTCACTGACATTTCCCATATCTGAAAGTCTGATAAACGCCAGAAAAATGACTAAATCCCCCCAAAAAAATTTTTCAACTTTTTTCAATTTTACCCCCGTGGGATATATATTCTTCCCACACACATTTGGAACTCTCCTGGGGTACCCTCACACATATTATTCCCTCATTTAGTGGATATTTTCACAAAAAAAGTGAAATTTTCAAAAATCAAGAAAATTGGCTGAAAATGCCTAAATATCAAGGACTCATTGGGCGAATCGCTCTGGAACTGAAATCGGAATGCTCACTGACATTTCCCCTATCTGAAAGTCTGCTAAACGCCGGAAAAATGCCTATGTCCAAAAACAAAATTTTTTCAACTTTTTTCAATTTTACCCCCGTGGGATATATATTCTACCCACACACATTTGGAACTCTCCTGGGGTACCCTCACACATATTATTCCCTCATTTAGTGGATATTTTCACAAAAAAGTGAAATTTTCAAAAATCCAGAAAAATGGCTGAAAACGACTAAATATCAAGGACTCATTGGGCGAATCGCTCTGGAACTGAAATTGGAACGCTCACTGACATTTCCCATATCTGAAAGTCTGATAAACGCCAGAAAAATGACTAAATCCCCCCCAAAAATTTTTTCAACTTTTTTCAATTTTACCCCCGTGGGATATATATTCTTCCCACACACATTTGGAACTCTCCTGGGGTACCCTCACACATATTATTCCCTCATTTAGTGGATATTTTCACAAAAAAAGTGAAATTTTCAAAAATCAAGAAAATTGGCTGAAAATGCCTAAATATCAAGGACTCAATGGGCGAATCGCTCTGGAACTGAAATCGGAACGCTCACTGACATTTCCCCTATTTGAAAGTCTGATAAACGCCGGAAAAATGACTAAGTCCAAAACAAAATTTTTTTAACTTTTTTCAATTTTACCCCCGTGGGATATACAGTCATATGAAAAAGTTTGGGCACCCCTATTAATCTTAAGCTTAATGTTTTATAAAAATTGGTGTTTTTGCAACAGCTATTTCAGTTTGATATATGTAATAACTGTTGAACACAGTAATGTTTCTGCCTTGAAATGAGGTTTATTGTGCTAACAGAAAATGTGCAATCTGCATTCAAACAAAATTTGACCGGTGCATAAGTATGGGCACCCTTATCATTTTCTTGTTTTAAATACTCCTGCCTACTTTTTACTGACTTACTAAAGCACTTTTTTTGGTTTTGTAACCTCATTGAGCTTTGAACTTTATAGCCAGGTGTATGCAATCATGAGAAAAGCTACTTAAAGTGGCCACTTGCAAGTTGTTCTCCTGTTTGAATCTCCTCTGAAGAGTGGCATCATGGGCTCCTCAAAACAACTGTCAAATGATCTGAAAACAAAGATTATTCAACATAGTTGTTCAGGGGAAGGATACAAAAAGCTGTCTCAGAGATTTAACCTGTCAGTTTCCACTGTGAGGAACATAGTAAGGAAATGGAAGAACATAGGGACAGTTCTTGTTAAGGCCAGAAGTGTCAGGACAAGAAAAACATCAGAAAGGCAGAGAAGAAGAATGGTGAGATCAGTCAAGGACAATCCTCAGACCACCTCCAGAGAGCTGCAGCATCAACTTGCTGCAGATGGTGTCACTGTGCATCGGTCAACTATACAACGCACTTTGCACAAGGAGAAGCTGTATGGGAGAGTGATGCGAAAGAAGCCGTTTCTGCAAGTACGCACAAACAGAGTCGGCTGAGGTATGCAAAAGCACATTTGAAGAAGCCTATTTCTTTTTGGAAGAAGGTCCTGTGGACTGATGAAACCAAGATTGAGTTGTTTGGTCATACAAAAAGACGTTATGCATGGTGGCAAAAAAACACAGCATTCCAAGAAAAACACTTGCTACCCACAGTAAAATTTGGTGGAGGTTCCATCATGCTTTGGGGCTGTGTGGTCAATGCCGGCACTGGGAATCTTGTTAAAGTTGAGGGACGCATGGATTCCACTCAGTATCAGCAGATTCTTGGCAATAGTGTTCAAGAATCAGTGATAAAGTTGAAGTTACGCAGTGGATGGATCTTTCAGCAAGACAATGATCCAAAACACCGCTCCAAATCTACTCAGGCATTCATGCAGAGGAACAATTACAATGTTCTGGAATGGCCATCCC
Source organism: Phyllobates terribilis (assembly GCF_046119375.1). Taxonomy (NCBI): domain Eukaryota; kingdom Metazoa; phylum Chordata; class Amphibia; order Anura; family Dendrobatidae; genus Phyllobates; species Phyllobates terribilis. The sequence continues at coordinate 11,344,138 of NW_027362782.1, forward strand.
AGTCCCCAGACCTGAATATCATTGAACATCTGTGGGATCATTTGAAGAGGCTGTCCATGCTCGGAGACCATCAAACTTAACTGAACTGGAATTGTTTTGTAAAGAGGAATGGTCAAAAATACCTTCATCCAGGATCCAGGAACTCATTAAAAGCTACAGGAAGCGACTAGAGGCTGTTATTTTTGCAAAAGGAGGATCTACTAAATATTAATGTCACTTTTCTGGTGAGGTGCCCATACTTATGCACCTGTCAAATTTTGTTTGAATGCAGATTGCACATTTTCTGTTAGTACAATAAACCTCATTTCAAGGCAGAAACATTACTGTATCCAACAGTTATTACATATGTCAAACTGAAATAGCTGTTGCAAAAACACCAATTTTTATAAAACATTAAGCTTAAGATTAATAGGGGTGCCCAAACTTTTTCATATGACTGTATATTCTACCCACACACAGTTGGAACTCTCCTGGGGTACCCTCACACATATTATTCCCTCATTTAGTGGATATTTTCACAAAAATGTGAAATTTTCAAAAATCCAGAAAAATGGCTGAAAACGACTAAATATCAAGGACTCATTGGGCGAATCGCTCTGGAACTGAAATCGAAACGCTCACTGAAATTTCCCCTATCTGAAAGTCAGATAAACGCCAGAAAAATGACTAAGTCCAAAAAAAATTTTTTTCAACTTTTTTCAATTTTACCCAAGTGGGATATATATTCTACCCACACACATTTGGAACTCTCCTGGGGTACCCTCACACATATTATTCCCTCATTTAGTGGATATTTTCACAAAAAAAGTGAAATTTTCAAAAATCAAGAAAATTGGCTGAAAATCCCTAAATATCAAGGACTCATTGGGCGAATCGCTCTGGAACTGAAATCGGAACGCTCACTGACATTTCCCCTATCTGAAAGTCTGATAAACGCCGGAAAAATGACTAAGTCCAAACAAAAATTTTTTCAACTTTTTTCAATTTTACCCCCGTGGGATATATATTATACCGACACACATTTGGAACTCTCCTGGGGTACCCTCACACATATTATTTCCTCATTTAGTGGATATTTTCACAAAAAAGTGAAATTTTCAAAAATCCAGAAAAATGGCTGAAAAAGCCTAAATATCAAGGACTCATTGGGCGAATCGCTCTGGAACTGAAATTGGAACGCTCACTGACATTTCCCATACCTGAAAGTCTGATAAACGCCAGAAAAATGACTAAATCCCCCCAAAAAATTTTTCAACTTTTTTCAATTTTACCCCCGTGGGATATATATTTTTCCCACACACATTTGGAACTCTCCTGGGGTACCCTCACACATATTATTCCCTCATTTAGTGGATATTTTCACAAAAAAAGTGAAATTTTCAAAAATCAAGAAAATTGGCTGAAAATGCCTAAATATCAAGGACTCAATGGGCGAATCGCTCTGGAACTGAAATCGGAACGCTCACTGACATTTCCCCTATTTGAAAGTCTGATAAACGCCGGAAAAATGACTAAGTCCAAAACAAATTTTTTTTAACTTTTTTCAATTTTACCCCCGTGGGATATATATTCTACCCACACACAGTTGGAACTCTCCTGTGGTACCCTCACACATATTATTCCCTCATTTAGTGGATATTTTCACAAAAATGTGAAATTTTCAAAAATCCAGAAAAATGGCTGAAAACGACTAAATATCAAGGACTCATTGGGCGAATCGCTCTGGAACTGAAATCGAAACGCTCACTGACATTTCACCTATCTGAAAGTCAGATAAACGCCAGAAAAATGACTAAGTCCAAAAAAAATTTTTTTCAACTTTTTTCAATTTTACCCAAGTGGGATATATATTCTACCCACACACATTTGGAACTCTCCTGGGGTACCCTCACACATATTATTCCCTCATTTAGTGGATATTTTCACAAAAAAAGTGAAATTTTCAAAAATCAAGAAAATTGGCTGAAAATCCCTAAATATCAAGGACTCATTGGGCGAATCGCTCTGGAACTGAAATCGGAACGCTCACTGACATTTCCCCTATCTGAAAGTCTGATAAACGCCGGAAAAATGACTAAGTCCAAACAAAAATTTTTTCAACTTTTTTCAATTTTACCCCCGTGGGATATATATTATACCGACACACATTTGGAACTCTCCTGGGGTACCCTCACACATATTATTTCCTCATTTAGTGGATATTTTCACAAAAAAGTGAAATTTTCAAAAATCCAGAAAAATGGCTGAAAAAGCCTAAATATCAAGGACTCATTGGGCGAATCGCTCTGGAACTGAAATTGGAACGCTCACTGACATTTCCCATACCTGAAAGTTTGATAAACGCCAGAAAAATGACTAAATCCCCCCAAAAAATTTTTCAACTTTTTTCAATTTTACCCCCGTGGGATATATATTTTTCCCACACACATTTGGAACTCTCCTGGGGTACCCTCACACATATTATTCCCTCATTTAGTGGATATTTTCACAAAAAAGTGAAATTTTCAAAAATCAAGAAAATTGGCTGAAAATGCCTAAATATCAAGGACTCATTGGGCGAATCGCTCTGGAACTGAAATCGGAATGCTCACTGACATTTCCCCTATCTGAAAGTCTGCTAAACGCCGGAAAAATGCCTAAGTCCAAAAACAAAATTTTTTCAACTTTTTTCAATTTTACCCCCGTGGGATATATATTCTACCCACACACATTTGGAACTCTCCTGGGGTACCTTCACACATATTATTCCCTCATTTAGTGGATATTTTCACAAAAAAGTGAAATTTTCAAAAATCCAGAAAAATGGCTGAAAACGACTAAATATCAAGGACTCATTGGGCGAATCGCTCTGGAACTGAAATTGGAACGCTCACTGACATTTCCCATATATGAAAGTCTGATAAACGCTAGAAAAATGACTAAATCCCCTCAAAAAAAATTTTCAACTTTTTTCAATTTTACCCCCGTGGGATATATATTCTTCTCACACACATTTGGAACTCTCCTGGGGTACCCTCACACATATTATTCCCTCATTTAGTGGATATTTTCACAAAAAAAGTGAAATTTTCAAAAATCAAGAAAATTGGCTGAAAATGCCTAAATATCAAGGACTCAATGGGCGAATCGCTCTGGAACTGAAATCGGAACGCTCACTGACATTTCCCCTATTTGAAAGTCTGATAAACGCCGGAAAAATGACTAAGTCCAAAACAAATTTTTTTTAACTTTTTTCAATTTTACCCCCGTGGGATACAGTTATATGAAAAAGTTTGGGCACCCCTATTAAACTTAAGCTTAATGTTTTATAAAAATTGGTGTTTTTGCAACAGCTATTTCAGTTTGATATATGTAATAACTGTTGGACACAGTAATGTTTCTGCCTTGAAATGAGGTTTATTGTACTAACAGAAAATGTGCAATCTGCATTCAAACAAAATTTGACAGGTGCATAAGTATGGGCACCCTTATCATTTTCTTGTTTTAAATACTCCTACCTACTTTTTACTGACTTACTAAAGCACTTTTTTTGGTTTTGTAACCTCATTGAGCTTTGAACTTCATTGCCAGGTGTATGCAATCATGAGAAAAGCTACTTAAAGTGGCCACTTGCAAGTTGTTCTCCTGTTTGAATCTCCTCTGTAGAGTGGCATCATGGGCTCCTCAAAACAATTGTCAAATGATCTGAAAACAAAGATTATTCAACATAGTTGTTCAGGGGAACGATACAAAAAGCTGTCTCAGAGATTTAACCTGTCAGTTTCCACTGAGAGGAACATAGTAAGGAAATGGAAGAACACAGGGACAGTTCTTGTTAAGGCCAGAAGTGGCAGGCCAAGAAAAACATCAGAAAGGCAGAGAAGAAGAATGGTGAGATCAGTCAAGGACAATCCTCAGACCACCTCCAGAGAGCTGCAGCATCAGCTTGCTTCAGATGGTGTCACTGTGCATCGGTCAACTATACAACGCACTTTGCACAAGGAGAAGCTGTATGGGAGAGTGATGCGAAAGAAGCCGTTTCTGCAAGCACGCCACAAACAGAGTCGGCTGAGGTATGCAAAAGCACATTTGGGGAAGCCAATTTCTTTTTGGAAGAAGGTCCTGTGGACTGATGAAACCAATATTGAGTTGTTTGGTCATACAAAAAGGTGTTATGCATGGCGGCAAAAAAACACAGCATTCCAAGAAAAACACTTGCTACCCACAGTAAAATTTGGTGGAGGTTCCATCATGCTTTGGGGCTGTGTGGCCAATGCCGGCACCGGGAATCTTGTTAAAGTTGAGGGACGCATGGATTCCACTCAGTATCAGCAGATTCTTGACAATAATGTTCAAGAATTAGTGATAAAGTTGAAGTTACGCAGGGGATGGATCTTTCAGCAAGACAATGATCCAAAACACCGCTCCAAATCTACTCAGGCATTCATGCAGAGGAACAATTACAATGTTCTGGAATGGCCATCCCAGTCCCCAGACCTGAATATCATTGAACATCTGTGGGATCATTTGAAGAAGGCTGTCCATGCTCGGCAACCATCAAACTTAACTGAACTGGAATTGTTTTGTAAAGAGTAATGGTCAAAAATACCTTCATCCAGGATCCAGGAACTCATTAAAAGCTACAGGAAGCGACTAGAGGCTGTTATTTTTGCAAAAGGAGGATCTACTAAATATTAATGTCACTTTTCTGGTGAGGTGCCCATACTTATGCACCTGTCAAATTTTGTTTGAATGCAGATTGCACATTTTCTGTTAGTACAATAAACCTCATTTCAAGGCAGAAACATTACTGTGTCCAACAGTTAGTACATATATCAAACTGAAATAGCTGTTGCAAAAACACCAATTTTTATAAAACATTAAGCTTAAGATTAATAGGGGTGCCCAAACTTTTTCATATAACTGTATATATTCTACCCACACACAGTTGGAACTCTCCTGGGGTACCCTCACACATATTATTCCCTCATTTAGTGGATATTTTCACAAAAATGTGAAATTTTCAAAAATCCAGAAAAATGGCTGAAAACGACTAAATATCAAGGACTCATTGGGCGAATCGCTCTGGAACTGAAATCGAAACGCTCACTGACATTTCCCCTATCTGAAAGTCAGATAAACGCCAGAAAAATGACTAAGTCCAAAAAAAATTTTTTTCAACTTTTTTCAATTTTACCCAAGTGGGATATATATTCTACCCACACACATTTGGAACTCTCCTGGGGTACCCTCACACATATTATTCCCTCATTTAGTGGATATTTTCACAAAAAAAGTGAAATTTTCAAAAATCAAGAAAATTGGCTGAAAATCCCTAAATATCAAGGACTCATTGGGCGAATCGCTCTGGAACTGAAATCGGAACGCTCACTGACATTTCCCCTATCTGAAAGTCTGATAAACGCCGGAAAAATGACTAAATCCCCCCAAAAAATTTTTCAACTTTTTTCAATTTTACCCCCGTGGGATATATATTTTTCCCACACACATTTGGAACTCTCCTGGGGTACCCTCACACATATTATTCCCTCATTTAGTGGATATTTTCACAAAAAAAGTGAAATTTTCAAAAATCCAGAAAAATGGCTGAAAAAGCCTAAATATCAAGGACTCATTGGGCGAATCGCTCTGGAACTGAAATTGGAACGCTCACTGACATTTCCCATACCTGAAAGTCTGATAAACGCCAGAAAAATGACTAAATCCCCCCAAAAAATTTTTCAACTTTTTTCAATTTTACCCCCGTGGGATATATATTTTTCCCACACACATTTGGAACTCTCCTGGGGTACCCTCACACATATTATTCCCTCATTTAGTGGATATTTTCACAAAAAAAGTGAAATTTTCAAAAATCAAGAAAATTGGCTGAAAATGCCTAAATATCAAGGACTCATTGGGAGAATCGCTCTGGAACTGAAATCGGAACGCTCACTGACATTTCCCCTATCTGAAAGTCTGATAAACGCCGGAAAAATGACTAAGTCCAAAAACAAAATTTTTTCAACTTTTTTCAATTTTACCCCTGTGGGATATATATTCTACCCACACACATTTGGAACTCTCCTGGGGTACCCTCACACATATTATTCCCTCATTTAGTGGATATTTTCACAAAAAAAGTGAAATTTTCAAAAATCAAGAAAATTGGCTGAAAATGACTAAATATCAACGACTCATCAGGCGAATTGCTCTGGAACTGAAATCAGAATGCTCACTGACATTTCCCCTATCTGAAAGTCTGATAAACGCCTGAAAAATGACTAAATCCCCCCCAAATATTTTTTCAACTTTTTTCAATTTTACCCCCGTGGGATATATATTCTTCCCACACACATTTGGAACTCTCCTGGGGTACCCTCACACATATTATTCCCTCATTTAGAGGATATTTTCACAAAAAAAGTGAAATTTTCAAAAATCAAGAAAATTGGCTGAAATCGACTAAATATCAAGGACTCATCAGGCGAATTGCTCTGGAACTGAAATCAGAATGCTCACTGACATTTCCCCTATCTGAAAGTCTGATAAACGCCTGAAAAATGACTAAATCCCCCCCAAATATTTTTTCAACTTTTTTCAATTTTACCCCCGTGGGATATATATTCTTCCCACACACATTTGGAACTCTCCTGGGGTACCCTCACACATATTATTCCCTCATTTAGAGGATATTTTCACAAAAAAAGTGAAATTTTCAAAAATCAAGAAAATTGGCTGAAATCGACTAAATATCAAGGACTCATCAGGCGAATTGCTCTGGAACTGAAATCAGAATGCTCACTGACATTTCCCCTATCTGAAAGTCTGATAAACGCCGGAAAAATGACTAAGTCCAAAACAAAATTTTTTTAACTTTTTTCAATTTTACCCCCGTGGGATATATATTCTACCCACACACAGTTGGAACTCTCCTGGGGTACCCTCACACATATTATTCCCTCATTTAGTGGATATTTTCACAAAAAAGTGAAATTTTCAAAAATCCAGAAAATTGGCTGAAATCGACTAAATATCAAGGACTCATCAGGCGAATTGCTCTGGAACTGAAATCAGAATGCTCACTGACATTTCCCCTATCTGAAAGTCTGATAAACGCCTGAAAAATGACTAAGTCCAAAAAAAATTTTTTTTAAACTTTTTCAATTTTACCCCCGTGTGATATATATTCTATGCACACACACTTTTGGAACTCTACTGGGGTACCCTCACACATATTAATCCCTCATTTAGTGGATATTTTCACAAAAAAGTGAAATTTTAAAAAATTCAGAAAATTCACTGAAAACGACTAAATACCAAGGACTCATCAGGCGAATTGCTTTGGAACAGAAATCGGAATGGTCACTGACATTTCCCCTATCCGAAAGTCTGATAAACGCCGGAAAAATGACTAATTCCAAAAAAATTTTTTTAAAACTTTTTTCAATTTTACCCCCGTGGGATATATATTCTAGCCACACACAATTGGAACTCTCGTGGGGTACCCTCACACATATTATACCCTCATTTAGTGGATATTTTCCCAAAAAAGTGAAGTTTTAAAAAATTCAGAAAATTTGCTGAAAATGACTAAATATCAAGGACTCATCAGGCGAATTGCTCTGGAACTGAAATCGGAATGCTCACTGATATTTCCCCTATCTGAAAGTCTGATAAACGCCGGAAAAATGACTAAGTCCAAAAAAAAAATGTTTTCAACTTTTTTCAATTTTACCCCCGTGGGATATATATTCTACCCACACACATTTGGAACTCTCCTGGGGTACCCTCACACATATTATTCCCTCATTTAGTGGATATTTTCACAAAAAAGTGAAATTTTCAAATATCCAGAAAATTGGCTGAAAACGCCTAAATATCAAGGACTCATTGGTCGAATCGCTCTGGAACTGAAATCGGAACGCTCACTGACATTTCCCCTATCTGAAAGTCTGATAAACGCCGGAAAAATGACTAAGTCCAAAAAAAAATGTTTTCAACTTTTTTCAATTTTACCCCCGTGGGATATATATTCTACCCACACACATTTGGAACTCTCCTGGGGTACTCTCACACATATTATTCCCTCATTTAGTGGATATTTTCACAAAAAAGTGAAATTTTCAAAAATCCAGAAAATTGGCTGAAAACGACTAAATATCAAGGACTCATTGGGCGAATCGCTCTGGAACTGAAATCGGAACGCTCACTGACATTTCCCATATCTGAAAGTCTGATAAACGCCAGAAAAATGACTAAATCCCCCCCAAAAAAATTTTCAACTTTTTTCAATTTTACCCCCGTGGGATATATATTCTTCCCACACACATTTGGAACTCTCCTGGGGTACCCTCACACATATTATTCCCTCATTTAGTGGATATTTTCACAAAAAAAGTGAAATTTTCAAAAATCCAGAAAATTGGCTGAAAACGACTAAATATCAAGGACTCATTGGGCGAATCGCTCTGGAACTGAAAACGGAATGCTCCCTGACATTTCCCCTATCTGAAAGTCAAATAAACGCTGGAAAAATGACTAAGTCCAAAAAAAATTTTTTTAAACTTTTTTCAATTTTACCCCCGTGGGATATATATTCTAACCACACACATTTGGAACTCTCCTGGGGTACCCTCACACATATTATTTCCTCATTTAGTGGATATTTTCACAAAAAAGTGAAATTTTCAAAAATTCAGAAAATTGGCTGAAAACGACTAAATATCAAGGACTCATTGGGCGAATCGCTCTGTAACTGAAATTGGAACGCTCACTGACATTTACCATATCTGAAAGTCTGATAAACGGCAGAAAAATGACTAAATCCCCCCCAAAAATTTTTTCAACTTTTTTCAATTTTACCCCCGTGGGATATATATTCTACCCACACACATTTGGAACTCTCCTGGGGTACTCTCACACATATTATTCCCTCATTTAGTGGATATTTTCACAAAAAAGTGAAATTTTCAAAAATCCAGAAAATTGGCTGAAAACGACTAAATATCAAGGACTCATTGGGCGAATCGCTCTGGAACTGAAATCGGAACGCTCACTGACATTTCCCATATCTGAAAGTCTGATAAACGCCAGAAAAATGACTAAATCCCCCCCAAAAAAATTTTCAACTTTTTTCAATTTTACCCCCGTGGGATATATATTCTTCCCACACACATTTGGAACTCTCCTGGGGTACCCTCACACATATTATTCCCTCATTTAGTGGATATTTTCACAAAAAAAGTGAAATTTTCAAAAATCCAGAAAATTGGCTGAAAACGACTAAATATCAAGGACTCATTGGGCGAATCGCTCTGGAACTGAAAACGGAATGCTCCCTGACATTTCCCCTATCTGAAAGTCAAATAAACGCTGGAAAAATGACTAAGTCCAAAAAAAATTTTTTTAAACTTTTTTCAATTTTACCCCCGTGGGATATATATTCTAACCACACACATTTGGAACTCTCCTGGGGTACCCTCACACATATTATTTCCTCATTTAGTGGATATTTTCACAAAAAAGTGAAATTTTCAAAAATTCAGAAAATTGGCTGAAAACGACTAAATATCAAGGACTCATTGGGCGAATCGCTCTGTAACTGAAATTGGAACGCTCACTGACATTTACCATATCTGAAAGTCTGATAAACGGCAGAAAAATGACTAAATCCCCCCAAAAAATTTTTTCAACTTTTTTCAATTTTACCCCCGTGGGATATATATTCTTCCCACACACATTTGGAACTCTCCTGGGGTACCCTCACACATATTAATCCCTCATTTAGTGGATATTTTCACAAAAAAGAGAAATTTTCAAAAATCCAGAAAATTGGCTGAAAACGCCTAAATATCAAGGACTCATTGGGCGAATCGCTCTGGAACTGAAATCGGAACGCTCACTGACATTTCCCCTATCTGAAAGTCTGATAAACGCCGGAAAAATGACTAAGTCCAAAAAAAAATGTTTTCAACTTTTTTAAATTTTACCACCGTAGGATATATATTCCACTCACACACATTTGGAACTCTCCTGGGGTACCGTCACACATATTATTCCCTCATTTAGTGGATATTTTCACAAAAAAAGTGAAATTTTCAAAAATCAAGAAAATTGTCTGAAAATGCCTAAATATCAAGGACTCATTGGGCGAATCGCTCTGGAACTGAAATCGGAACGCTCACTGACATTTCCCCTATCTGAAAGTCTGATAAACGCCGGAAAAATGACTAAGTCCAAAAAAACATTTTTTCAACTTTTTTGAATTTTACCCCCGTGGGATATATATTCTTCCCACACACATTTGGAACTCTCCTGGGGTACCCTCACACATATTATTCCCTCATTTAGTGGATATTTTCACAAAAAAGTGAAATTTTCAAAAATCCAGAAAATTGGCTGAAAACGACTAAATATCAAGGACTCATTGGGCGAATCGCTCTGGAACTGAAATCGGAACGCTCACTGACATTTCCCATATCTGAAAGTCTGATAAACGCCAGAAAAATGACTAAATCCCCCCCAAAAAAATTTTCAACTTTTTTCAATTTTACCCCCGTGGGATATATATTCTTCCCACACACATTTGGAACTCTCCTGGGGTACCCTCACACATATTATTCCCTCATTTAGTGGATATTTTCACAAAAAAAGTGAAATTTTCAAAAATCCAGAAAATTGGCTGAAAACGACTAAATATCAAGGACTCATTGGGCGAATCGCTCTGGAACTGAAAACGGAATGCTCCCTGACATTTCCCCTATCTGAAAGTCAAATAAACGCTGGAAAAATGACTAAGTCCAAAAAAAATTTTTTTAAACTTTTTTCAATTTTACCCCCGTGGGATATATATTCTAACCACACACATTTGGAACTCTCCTGGGGTACCCTCACACATATTATTTCCTCATTTAGTGGATATTTTCACAAAAAAGTGAAATTTTCAAAAATTCAGAAAATTGGCTGAAAACGACTAAATATCAAGGACTCATTGGGCGAATCGCTCTGTAACTGAAATTGGAATGCTCACTGACATTTACCATATCTGAAAGTCTGATAAACGGCAGAAAAATGACTAAATCCCCCCCAAAAATTTTTTCAACTTTTTTCAATTTTACCCCCGTGGGATATATATTCTTCCCACACACATTTGGAACTCTCCTGGGGTACCCTCACACATATTAATCCCTCATTTAGTGGATATTTTCACAAAAAAGAGAAATTTTCAAAAATCCAGAAAATTGGCTGAAAACGCCTAAATATCAAGGACTCATTGGGCGAATCGCTCTGGAACTGAAATCGGAACGCTCACTGACATTTCCCCTATCTGAAAGTCTGATAAACGCCGGAAAAATGACTAAGTCCAAAAAAAAATGTTTTCAACTTTTTTCAATTTTACCCCCGTAGGATATATATTCCACTCACACACATTTGGAAATCTCCTGGGGTACCCTCACACATATTATTCCCTCATTTAGTGGATATTTTCACAAAAAAGAGAAATTTTCAAAAATCCAGAAAATTGGCTGAAAACGCCTAAATATCAAGGACTCATTGGGCGAATCGCTCTGGAACTGAAATCGGAACGCTCACTGACATTTCCCCTATCTGAAAGTCTGATAAACGCCGGAAAAATGACTAAGTCCAAAAACAAAATGTTTTCAACTTTTTTCAATTTTACCCCCGTGGGATATATATTCTACACACACACATTTGGAACTCTCCTGGGGTACCCTTACACATATTATTCCCTCATTTAGTGGATATTTTCACAAAAAAGTGAAATTTTCAAAAATCCAGAAAATTGGCTGAAAACGCCTAAATATCAAGGACTCATTGGGCGAATCGCTCTGGAACTGAAATCGGAACGCTCACTGACATTTCCCCTATCTGAAAGTCTGATAAAAGCAAGAAAAATGACTAAGTCCAAAAAAAAAATGTTTTCAACTTTTTTCAATTTTACCCCCGTAGGATATACATTCCACTCACACACATTTGGAACTCTCCTGGGGTACCGTCACACATATTATTCCCTCATTTAGTGGATATTTTCACAAAAAAAGTGAAATTTTCAAAAATCAAGAAAATTGTCTGAAAATGCCTAAATATCAAGGACTCATTGGGCAAATCGCTCTGGAACTGAAATCGGAACGCTCACTGACATTTCTCCTATCTGAAAGTCTGATAAACGCTGGAAAAATGACTAAGTCCAAAAAAAAAATGTTTTCAACTTTTTTCAATTTTACCCCCGTGGGACATATATTCTACCCACACACATTTGGAACTCTCCTGGGGTACCCTCACACATATTATTCCCTCATTTAGTGGATATTTTCACAAAAAAGTGAAATTTGCAAAAATCCAGAAAATTGGCTGAAAATGACTAAATATCAAGGACTCATTGGGCGAATCGCTCTGGAACTGAAATCGGAACGCTCACTGACATTTCCCCTATCTGAAAGTCTGATAAACGCCGGAAAAATGACTAAGTCCAAAAAAAATTTTTTTCAACTTTTTTCTATTTTACCCCCTTGGGATATATATTCTACCCACACACATTTGGAACTCTCCTGGGGTACCCTCACACATATTATTCCCTTAGTTAGTGGATATTTTCACAAAAAAAGTGAAATTTTCAAAAATCAAAAAAATTGGCTGAAAATGCCTAAATATCAAGGACTCTTTGGGCGAATCGCTCTGGAACTGAAATCGGAACGCTCACTGACATTTCCCCTATCTGAAAGTCTGATAAACGCCGGAAAAATGATTAAGTCCAAAAAAAAAATGTTTTCAACTTTTTTCAATTTTACCCCCGTAGGATATATATTCCACTCACAAACATTTGGAAATCTCCTGGGGTACCCTCACACATATTATTCCCTCATTTAGTGGATATTTTCACAAAAAAGAGAAATTTTCAAAAATCCAGAAAATTGGCTGAAAACGCCTAAATATCAAGGACTCATTGGGCGAATCGCTCTGGAACTGAAATCGGAACGATCACTGACATTTCCCCTATCTGAAAGTCTGATAAACGCCGGAAAAATGACTAAGTCCAAAAACAAAATGTTTTCAACTTTTTTCAATTTTACCCCCGTGGGATATATATTCTACCCACACACATTTGGAACTCTCCTGGGGTACCCTTACACATATTATTCCCTCATTTAGTGGATATTTTCACAAAAAAGTGAAATTTTCAAAAATCCAGAAAATTGGCTGAAAATGACTAAATATCAAGGACTCATTGGGCGAATCGCTCTGGAACTGAAATCGGAACGCTCACTGACATTTCCCCTATCTGAAAGTCTGATAAACGCCGCAAAAATGACTAAGTCCAAAAAAAAAATGTTTTCAACTTTTTTCAATTTTACCCCCATGGGACATATATTCTACCCACACACATTTGGAACTCTCCTGGGGTACCCTCACACATATTATTCCCTCATTTAGTGGATATTTTCACAAAAAAGTGAAATTTTCAAAAATCCAGAAAATTGGCTGAAAATGACTAAATATCAAGGACTCATTGGGCGAATCACTCTGGAACTGAAATCGGAATGCTCACTGACATTCCCCCTATCTGAAAGTCTGATAAACGCCGAAAAAATGATTAAGTCCAAAAAAAAAATGTTTTCAACTTTTTTCAATTTTACCCCCGTAGGATATATATTCCACTCACACACATTTGGAAATCTCCTGGGGTACCCTCACACATATTATTCCCCCATTTAGTGGATATTTTCACAAAAAAGAGAAATTTTCAAAAATCCAGAAAATTGGCTGAAAATGACTAAATATCAAGGACTCATTGGGCGAATCGCTCTGGTACTGAAATCGGAACGCTCACTGACATTTCCCCTATCTGAAAGTCTGATAAACGCCGGAAAAATGACTAAGTCCAAAAAAAAATGTTTTCAACTTTTTTCAATTTTACCCCCGTAGGATATATATTCCACTCACACACATTTGGAAATCTCCTGGGGTACCCTCACACATATTATTCCCTCATTTAGTGGATATTTTCACAAAAAAGAGAAATTTTCAAAAATCCAGAAAATTGGCTGAAAACGCCTAAATATCAAGGATTCATTGGGCGAATCGCTCTGGAACTGAAATCGGAACGCTCACTGACATTTCCCCTATCTGAAAGTCTGATAAACGCCGGAAAAATGACTAAGTCCAAAAACAAAATGTTTTCAACTTTTTTCAATTTTACCCCCGTGGGATATATATTCTACCCACACACATTTGGAACTCTCCTGGGGTACCCTTACACATATTATTCCCTCATTTAGTGGATATTTTCACAAAAAAGTGAAATTTTCAAAAATCCAGAAAATTGGCTGAAAATGACTAAATATCAAGGACTCATTGGGCGAATCGCTCTGGAACTGAAATCGGAATGCTCACTGACATTTCCCCTATCTGAAAGTCTGATAAACGCCGGAAAAATGACTAAGTCCAAAAAAAAATTTTTTTCAACTTTTTTCAATTTTACCTCCGTGGGATATATATTCTACCCACTCACATTTGGAACTCTCCTGGAGTACCCTCACACATATTATTCCCTCATTTAGTGGATATTTTCACAAAAAAGTGAAATTTTCAAAAATCCAGAAAATTGGCTGAAAACGCCTAAATATCAAGGACTCATTGGGCGAATCGCTCTGGAACTGAAATCGGAACGCTCACTGACATTTCCCCTATCTGAAAGTCTGATAATAGCCGGAAAAATGACTAAGTCCAAAAAAAAAATGTTTTCAACTTTTTTCAATTTTACCCCCGTAGGATATACATTCCACTCACACACATTTGGAACTCTCCTGGGGTACCGTCACACATATTATTCCCTCATTTAGTGGATATTTTCACAAAAAAAGTGAAATTTTCAAAAATCAAGAAAATTGTCTGAAAATGCCTAAATATCAAGGACTCATTGGGCAAATCGCTCTGGAACTGAAATCGGAACGCTCACTGACATTTCCCCTATCTGAAAGTCTGATAAACGCCGGAAAAATGACTAAGTCCAAAAAAAAAATGTTTTCAACTTTTTTCAATTTTACCTCCGTGGGATATATATTCTACCCACACACATTTGGAACTCTCCTGGGGTACCCTCACACATATTATTCCCTCATTTAGTGGATATTTTCACAAAAAAGTAAAATTTTCAAAAATCCAGAAAATTCCCTGAAAATGACTAAATATCAAGGACTCATTGGGCGAATCGCTCTGGAACTGAAATCGGAACGCTCACTGACATTTCCCCTATCTGAAAGTTTGATAAACGTCGGAAAAATGACTAAGTCCAAAAAAATATTTTTTTCAACTTTTTTCAATTTTACCTCCGTGGGATATATATTCTACCCACACACATTTGGAACTCTCCTGGGGTACCCTCACACATATTATTCCCTCATTTAGTGGATATTTTCACAAAAAAGTGAAATTTTCAAAAATCCAGAAAATTGGCTGAAAATGACTAAATATCAAGGACTCATTGGGCGAATCGCTCTGGAACTGAAATCGGAACGCTCACTGACATTTCCCCTATCTGAAAGTCTGATAAACGCCGGAAAAATGACTAAGTCCAAAAAAAAAATGTTTTCAACTTTTTTCAATTTTACCCCCGTGGGACATATATTCTACCCACACACATTTCGAACTCTCCTGGGGTACCCTCACACATATTATTCCCTCATTTAGTGGATATTTTCACAAAAAAGTGAAATTTTCAAAAATCCAGAAAATTGGCTGAAAATGACTAAATATCAAGGACTCATTGGGCGAATCGCTCTGGAACTGAAATCGGAACGCTCACTGACATTTCCCCTATCTGAAAGTCTGATAAACGCCGGAAAAATGACTAAGTCCAAAAAAAAATTTTTTTCAACTTTTTTCAATTTTACCTCCGTGGGATATATATTCTACCCACTCACATTTGGAACTCTCCTGGGGTACCCTCACACATATTATTCCCTCATTTAGTGGATATTTCCACAAAAAAGTGAAATTTTCAAAAATCCAGAAAATTGGCTGAAAACGCCTAAATATCAAGGACTCATTGGGCGAATCGCTCTGGAACTGAAATCGGAATGCTCACTGACATTTCCCCTATCTGAAAGTCTGATAAAAGCCGGAAAAATGACTAAGTCCAAAAAAAAAATGTTTTCAACTTTTTTCAATTTTACCCCCGTAGGATATACATTCCACTCACACACATTTGGAACTCTCCTGGGGTACCGTCACACATATTATTCCCTCATTTAGTGGATATTTTCACAAAAAAAGTGAAATTTTCAAAAATCAAGAAAATTGTCTGAAAATGCCTAAATATCAAGGACTCATTGGGCAAATCGCTCTGGAACTGAAATTGGAACGCTCACTGACATTTCCCCTATCTGAAAGTCTGATAAACGCCGGAAAAATGACTAAGTCCAAAAAAAAAATGTTTTCAACTTTTTTCAATTTTACCCCCATGGGACATATATTCTACCCACACACATTTGGAACTCTCCTGGGGTACCCTCACACATATTATTCCCTCATTTAGTGGATATTTTCACAAAAAAGTGAAATTTTCAAAAATCCAGAAAATTGGCTGAAAATGACTAATTATCAAGGACTCATTGGGCGAATCGCTCTGGAACTGAAATCGGAACGCTCACTGACATTTCCCCTCTCTGAAAGTCTGATAAACGCCGGAAAAATGACTAAGTCCAAAAAAAAAATGTTTTCAACTTTTTTCAATTTTACCCCCGTGGGACATATATTCTACCCACACACATTTGGAACTCTCCTGGGGTACCCTCACACATATTATTCCCTCATTTAGTGGATATTTTCACAAAAAAGTGAAATTTTCAAAAATCCAGAAAATTGGCTGAAAATGACTAAATATCAAGGACTCATTGGGCGAATCGCTCTGGAACTGAAATCGGAATGCTCACTGACATTTCCCCTATCTGAAAGTCTGATAAACGCCGGAAAAATGACTAAGTCCAAAAAAAAAATGTTTTCAACTTTTTTCAATTTTACCCCCGTGGGACATATATTCTACCCACACACATTTCGAACTCTCCTGGGGTACCCTCACACATATTATTCCCTCATTTAGTGGATATTTTCACAAAAAAGTGAAATTTTCAAAAATCCAGAAAATTGGCTGAAAATGAATAAATATCAAGGACTCATTGGGCGAATCGCTCTGGAACTGAAATCGGAACGCTCACTGACATTTCCCCTATCTGAAAGTCTGATAAACGCCGGAAAAATGACTAAGTCCAAAAAAAAATTTTTTTCAACTTTTTTCAATTTTACCTCCGTGGGATATATATTCTACCCACTCACATTTGGAACTCTCCTGGGGTACCCTCACACATATTATTCCCTCATTTAGTGGATATTTTCACAAAAAAGTGAAATTTTCAAAAATCCAGAAAATTGGCTGAAAACGCCTAAATATCAAGGACTCATTGGGCGAATCGCTCTGGAACTGAAATCGGAATGCTCACTGACATTTCCCCTATCTGAAAGTCTGATAAAAGCCGGAAAAATGACTAAGTCCAAAAAAAAAATGTTTTCAACTTTTTTCAATTTTACCCCCGTAGGATATACATTCCACTCACACACATTTGGAACTCTCCTGGGGTACCGTCACACATATTATTCCCTCATTTAGTGGATATTTTCACAAAAAAAGTGAAATTTTCAAAAATCAAGAAAATTGTCTGAAAATGCCTAAATATCAATGACTCATTGGGCAAATCGCTCTGGAACTGAAATTGGAACGCTCACTGACATTTCCCCTATCTGAAAGTCTGATAAACGCCGGAAAAATGACTAAGTCCAAAAAAAAAATGTTTTCAACTTTTTTCAATTTTACCCCCATGGGACATATATTCTACCCACACACATTTGGAACTCTCCTGGGGTACCCTCACACATATTATTCCCTCATTTAGTGGATATTTTCACAAAAAAGTGAAATTTTCAAAAATCCAGAAAATTGGCTGAAAATGACTAATTATCAAGGACTCATTGGGCGAATCGCTCTGGAACTGAAATCGGAACGCTCACTGACATTTCCCCTCTCTGAAAGTCTGATAAACGCCGGAAAAATGACTAAGTCCAAAAAAAAAATGTTTTCAACTTTTTTCAATTTTACCCCCGTGGGACATATATTCTACCCACACACATTTGGAACTCTCCTGGGGTACCCTCACACATATTATTCCCTCATTTAGTGGATATTTTCACAAAAAAGTGAAATTTTCAAAAATCCAGAAAATTGGCTGAAAATGACTAAATATCAAGGACTCATTGGGCGAATCGCTCTGGAACTGAAATCGGAATGCTCACTGACATTTCCCCTATCTGAAAGTCTGATAAACGCCGGAAAAATGATTAAGTCCAAAAAAAAAATGTTTTCAACTTTTTTCAATTTTACCCCCGTAGGATATATATTCCACTCACACACATTTGGAAATCTCCTGGGGTACCCTCACACATATTATTCCCTCATTTAGTGGATATTTTCACAAAAAAGAGAAATTTTCAAAAATCCAGAAAATTGGCTGAAAACGCCTAAATATCAAGGACTCATTGGGCGAATCGCTCTGGAACTGAAATCGGAACGCTCACTGACATTTCCCCTATCTGAAAGTCTGATAAACGCCGGAAAAATGACTAAGTCCAAAAACAAAATGTTTTCAACTTTTTTCAATTTTACCCCCGTGGGATATATATTCTACCCACACACATTTGGAACTCTCCTGGGGTACCCTTACACATATTATTCCCTCATTTAGTGGATATTTTCACAAAAAAGTGAAATTTTCAATAATCCAGAAAATTGGCTGAAAATGACTAAATATCAAGGACTCATTGGGCGAATCGCTCTGGAACTGAAATCGGAATGCTCACTGACATTTCCCCTATCTGAAAGTCTGATAAACGCCGGAAAAAAGACTAAGTCCAAAAAAAAATTTTTTTAAACTTTTTTCAATTTTACCTCCGTGGGATATATATTCTACCCACACACATTTGGAACTCTCCTGGGGTACCCTCACACATATTATTCCCTCATTTAGTGGATATTTTCACAAAAAAGTGAAATTTTCAAAAATCCAGAAAATTGGCTGAAAATGACTAAATATCAAGGACTCATTGGGCGAATCGCTCTGGAACTGAAATCGGAATGCTCACTGACATTTTCCCTATCTGAAAGTCTGATAAACGCCGGAAAAATGATTAAGTCCAAAAAAAAAATGTTTTCAACTTTTTTCAATTTTACCCCCGTAGGATATATATTCCACTCACACACATTTGGAAATCTCCTGGGGTACCCTCACACATATTATTCCCTCATTTAGTGGATATTTTCACAAAAAAGAGAAATTTTCAAAAATCCAGAAAATTGGCTGAAAACGCCTAAATATCAAGGACTCATTGGGCGAATCGCTCTGGAACTGAAATCGGAACGCTCACTGACATTTCCCCTATCTGAAAGTCTGATAAACGCCGGAAAAATGACTAAGTCCAAAAACAAAATGTTTTCAACTTTTTTCAATTTTACCCCCGTGGGATATATATTCTACCCACACACATTTGGAACTCTCCTGGGGTACCCTCACACATATTATTCCCTCATTTAGTGGATATTTTCACAAAAAAGTGAAATTTTCAAAAATCCAGAAAATTGGCTGAAAATGACTAAATATCAAGGACTCATTGG
The DNA here is from genome assembly GCF_046119375.1 of Phyllobates terribilis. Taxonomy (NCBI): domain Eukaryota; kingdom Metazoa; phylum Chordata; class Amphibia; order Anura; family Dendrobatidae; genus Phyllobates; species Phyllobates terribilis. The sequence goes on from NW_027362782.1 coordinate 11,363,858, forward strand.
GCGAATCGCTCTGGAACTGAAATCGGAACGCTCACTGACATTTCCCCTATCTGAAAGTCTGATAAACGCCGGAAAAATGACTAAGTCCAAAAAAAAAATGTTTTCAACTTTTTTCAATTTTACCCCCGTGGGACATATATTCTACCCACACACATTTGGAACTCTCCTGGGGTACCCTCACACATATTATTCCCTCATTTAGTGGATATTTTCACAAAAAAGAGAAATTTTCAAAAATCCAGAAAATTGGCTGAAAATGACTAAATATCAAGGACTCATTGGGCGAATCGCTCTGGAACTGAAATCAGAATGCTCACTGACATTTCCCCTATCTGAAAGTCTGATAAACGCCGGAAAAATGATTAAGTCCAAAAAAAAAATGTTTTCAACTTTTTTCAATTTTACCCCCGTAGGATATATATTCCACTCACACACATTTGGAAATCTCCTGGGGTACCGTCACACATATTATTCCCTCATTTAGTGGATATTTTCACAAAAAAAGTGAAATTTTCAAAAATCAAGAAAATTGTCTGAAAATGCCTAAATATCAAGGACTCATTGGGCAAATCGCTCTGGAACTGAAATTGGAACGCTCACTGACATTTCCCCTATCTGAAAGTCTGATAAACGCCGGAAAAATGACTAAGTCCAAAAAAAAAATGTTTTCAACTTTTTTCAATTTTACCCCCATGGGACATATATTCTACCCACACACATTTGGAACTCTCCTGGGGTACCCTCACACATATTATTCCCTCATTTAGTGGATATTTTCACAAAAAAGTGAAATTTTCAAAAATCCAGAAAATTGGCTGAAAATGACTAATTATCAAGGACTAATTGGGCGAATCGCTCTGGAACTGAAATCGGAACGCTCACTGACATTTCCCCTCTCTGAAAGTCTGATAAACGCCGGAAAAATGACTAAGTCCAAAAAAAAAATGTTTTCAACTTTTTTCAATTTTACCCCCGTGGGACATATATTCTACCCACACACATTTGGAACTCTCCTGGGGTACCCTCACACATATTATTCCCTCATTTAGTGGATATTTTCACAAAAAAGTGAAATTTTCAAAAATCCAGAAAATTGGCTGAAAATGACTAAATATCAAGGACTCATTGGGCGAATCGCTCTGGAACTGAAATCGGAATGCTCACTGACATTTCCCCTATCTGAAAGTCTGATAAACGCCGGAAAAATGATTAAGTCCAAAAAAAAAATGTTTTCAACTTTTCTCAATTTTACCCCCGTAGGATATATATTCCACTCACACACATTTGGAAATCTCCTGGGGTACCCTCACACATATTATTCCCTCATTTAGTGGATATTTTCACAAAAAAGAGAAATTTTCAAAAATCCAGAAAATTGGCTGAAAACGCCTAAATATCAAGGACTCATTGGGCGAATCGCTCTGGAACTGAAATCGGAACGCTCACTGACATTTCCCCTATCTGAAAGTCTGATAAACGCCGGAAAAATGACTAAGTCCAAAAACAAAATGTTTTCAACTTTTTTCAATTTTACCCCCGTGGGATATATATTCTACCCACACACATTTGGAACTCTCCTGGGGTACCCTTACACATATTATTCCCTCATTTAGTGGATATTTTCACAAAAAAGTGAAATTTTCAATAATCCAGAAAATTGGCTGAAAATGACTAAATATCAAGGACTCATTGGGCGAATCGCTCTGGAACTGAAATCGGAACGCTCACTGACATTTCCCCTCTCTGAAAGTCTGATAAACGCCGGAAAAATGACTAAGTCCAAAAAAAAAATGTTTTCAACTTTTTTCAATTTTACCCCCGTGGGATATATATTCTACCCACACACATTTGGAACTCTCCTGGGGTACCCTCACACATATTATTCCCTCATTTAGTGGATATTTTCACAAAAAAGTGAAATTTTCAAAAATCCAGAAAATTGGCTGAAAATGACTAAATATCAAGGACTCATTGGGCGAATCGCTCTGGAACTGAAATCGGAATGCTCACTGACATTTCCCCTATCTGAAAGTCTGATAAACGCCGGAAAAATGATTAAGTCCAAAAAAAAAATGTTTTCAACTTTTTTCAATTTTACCCCCGTAGGATATATATTCCACTCACACACATTTGGAAATCTCCTGGGGTACCCTCACACATATTATTCCCTCATTTAGTGGATATTTTCACAAAAAAGAGAAATTTTCAAAAATCCAGAAAATTGGCTGAAAACGCCTAAATATCAAGGACTCATTGGGCGAATCGCTCTGGAAATGAAATCGGAACGCTCACTGACATTTCCCCTATCTGAAAGTCTGATAAACGCCGGAAAAATGACTAAGTCCAAAAACAAAATGTTTTCAACTTTTTTCAATTTTACCCCCGTGGGATATATATTCTACCCACACACATTTGGAACTCTCCTGGGGTACCCTTTCACATATTATTCCCTCATTTAGTGGATATTTTCACAAAAAAGTGAAATTTTCAATAATCCAGAAAATTGGCTGAAAATGACTAAATATCAAGGACTCATTGGGCGAATCGCTCTGGAACTGAAATCGGAATGCTCACTGACATTTCCCCTATCTGAAAGTCTGATAAACGCCGGAAAAAAGACTAAGTCCAAAAAAAAATTTTTTTAAACTTTTTTCAATTTTACCTCCGTGGGATATATATTCTACCCACACACATTTGGAACTCTCCTGGGGTACCCTCACACATATTATTCCCTCATTTAGTGGATATTTTCACAAAAAAGTGAAATTTTCAAAAATCCAGAAAATTGGCTGAAAATGACTAAATATCAAGGACTCATTGGGCGAATCGCTCTGGAACTGAAATCGGAATGCTCACTGACATTTCCCCTATCTGAAAGTCTGATAAACGCCGGAAAAATGATTAAGTCCAAAAAAAAAATGTTTTCAACTTTTTTCAATTTTACCCCCGTAGGATATATATTCCACTCACACACATTTGGAAATCTCCTGGGGTACCCTCACACATATTATTCCCTCATTTAGTGGATATTTTCACAAAAAAGAGAAATTTTCAAAAATCCAGAAAATTGGCTGAAAACGCCTAAATATCAAGGACTCATTGGGCGAATCGCTCTGGAACTGAAATCGGAACACTCACTGACATTTCCCCTATCTGAAAGTCTGATAAACGCCGGAAAAAAGACTAAGTCCAAAAAAAAATTTTTTTTAACTTTTTTCAATTTTACCTCCGTGGGATATATATTCTACCCACACACATTTGGAACTCTCCTGGGGTACCCTCACACATATTATTCCCTCATTTAGTGGATATTTTCACAAAAAAGTGAAATTTTCAAAAATCCAGAAAATTGGCTGAAAATGACTAAATATCAAGGACTCATTGGGCGAATCGCTCTGGAACTGAAATCGGAATGCTCACTGACATTTCCCCTATCTGAAAGTCTGATAAACGCCGGAAAAATGATTAAGTCCAAAAAAAAAATGTTTTCAACTTTTTTCAATTTTACCCCCGTAGGATATATATTCCACTCACACACATTTGGAAATCTCCTGGGGTACCCTCACACATATTATTCCCTCATTTAGTGGATATTTTCACAAAAAAGAGAAATTTTCAAAAATCCAGAAAATTGGCTGAAAACGCCTAAATATCAAGGACTCATTGGGCGAATCGCTCTGGAACTGAAATCGGAACGCTCACTGACATTTCCCCTATCTGAAAGTCTGATAAACGCCGGAAAAATGACTAAGTCCAAAAACAAAATGTTTTCAACTTTTTTCAATTTTACCCCCGTGGGATATATATTCTACCCACACACATTTGGAACTCTCCTGGGGTACCCTTACACATATTATTCCCTCATTTAGTGGATATTTTCACAAAAAAGTGAAATTTTCAATAATCCAGAAAATTGGCTGAAAATGACTAAATATCAAGGACTCATTGGGCGAATCGCTCTGGAACTGAAATCGGAATGCTCACTGACATTTCCCCTATCTGAAAGTCTGATAAACGCCGGAAAAATGACTAAGTCCAAAAAAAAATATTGTTTTCAACTTTTTTCAATTTTACCCCCGTAGGATATATATTCCACTCACACACATTTGGAAATCTCCTGGGGTACCCTCACACATATTATTCCCTCATTTAGTGGATATTTTCACAAAAAAGAGAAATTTTCAAAAATCCAGAAAATTGGCTGAAAACGCCTAAATATCAAGGACTCATTGGGCGAATCGCTCTGGAACTGAAATCGGAACGCTCACTGACATTTCCCCTATCTGAAAGTCTGATAAACGCCGGAAAAATGACTAAGTCCAAAAAAAAAATGTTTTCAACTTTTTTCAATTTTACCCCCATGGGACATATATTCTACCCACACACATTTGGAACTCTCCTGGGGTACCCTCACACATATTATTCCCTCATTTAGTGGATATTTTCACAAAAAAGTGAAATTTTCAAAAATCCAGAAAATTGGCTGAAAATGACTAAATATCAAGGACTCATTGGGCGAATCGCTCTGGAACTGAAATCGGAACGCTCACTGACATTTCCCCTATCCGAAAGTCTGATAAACGCCGGAAAAATGACTAAGTCCAAAAAAAAAATGTTTTCAACTTTTTTCAATTTTACCCCCGTGGGATATATATTCTACCCACACACATTTGGAACTCTCCTGGGGTACCCTCACACATATTATTCCCTCATTTAGTGGATATTTTCACAAAAAAGTGAAATTTTCAAAAATCCAGAAAATTGGCTGAAAATGACTAAATATCAAGGACTCATTGGGCGAATCGCTCTGGAACTGAAATCGGAACGCTCACTGACATTTCCCCTATCTGAAAGTCTGATAAACGCCGGAAAAATGACTAAGTCCAAAAAAAAAATGTTTTCAACTTTTTTCAATTTTACCCCCGTGGGACATATATTCTACCCACACACATTTGGAACTCTCCTGGGGTACCCTCACACATATTATTCCCTCATTTAGTGGATATTTTCACAAAAAAGTAAAATTTTCAAAAATCCAGAAAATTGGCTGAAAATGACTAAATATCTAGGACTCATTGGGCGAATCGCTCTGGAACTGAAATCGGAACGCTCACTGACATTTCCCCTATCTGCAAGTTTGATAAACGTCGGAAAAATGACTAAGTCCAAAAAAAAATTTTTTTCAACTTTTTTCAATTTTACCTCCGTGGGATATATATTCTACCCACTCACATTTGGAACTCTCCTGGGGTACCCTCACACATATTATTCCCTCATTTAGTGGATATTTTCACAAAAAAGAGAAATTTTCAAAAATCCAGAAAATTGGCTGAAAACGCCTAAATATCAAGGACTCATTGGGCGAATCGCTCTGGAACTGAAATCGGAACGCTCACTGACATTTCCCCTATCTGAAAGTCTGATAAAAGCCGGAAAAATGACTAAGTCCAAAAAAAAAATGTTTTCAACTTTTTTCAATTTTACCCCCGTAGGATATACATTCCACTCACACACATTTGGAACTCTCCTGGGGTACCGTCACACATATTATTCCCTCATTTAGTGGATATTTTCACAAAAAAAGTGAAATTTTCAAAAATCAAGAAAATTGTCTGAAAATGCCTAAATATCAAGGACTCATTGGGCAAATCGCTCTGGAACTGAAATCGGAACGCTCACTGACATTTCCCCTATCTGAAAGTATGATAAACGCCGGAAAAATGACTAAGTCCAAAAAAAAAATGTTTTCAACTTTTTTCAATTTTACCCCCATGGGACATATATTCTACCCACACACATTTGGAACTCTCCTGGGGTACCCTCACACATATTATTCCCTCATTTAGTGGATATTTTCACAAAAAAGTGAAATTTTCAAAAATCCAGAAAATTGGCTGAAAATGCCTAAATATCAAGGACTCATTGGGCGAATCGCTCTGGAACTGAAATCGGAACGCTCACTGACATTTCCCCTATCTGAAAGTCTGATAAACGCCGGAAAAATGATTAAGTCCAAAAAAAAAATGTTTTCAACTTTTTTCAATTTTACCCCCGTAGGATATATATTCCACTCACACACATTTGGAAATCTCCTGGGGTACCCTCACACATATTATTCCCTCATTTAGTGGATATTTTCACAAAAAAGTGAAATTTTCAAAAATCCAGAAAATTGGCTGAAAATGACTAAATATCAAGGAATCATTGGGCGAATCGCTCTGGAACTGAAATCGGAACGCTCACTGACATTTCCCCTATCTGAAAGTCTGATAAAAGCCGGAAAAATGACTAAGTCCAAAAAAAAAATGTTTTCAACTTTTTTCAATTTTACCCCCGTAGGATATACATTCCACTCACACACATTTGGAACTCTCCTGGGGTACCGTCACACATATTATTCCCTCATTTAGTGGATATTTTCACAAAAAAAGTGAAATTTTCAAAAATCAAGAAAATTGTCTGAAAATGCCTAAATATCAAGGACTCATTGGGCAAATCGCTCTGGAACTGAAATCGGAACGCTCACTGACATTTCCCCTATCTGAAAGTCTGATAAACACAGGAAAAATGACTAAGTCCAAAAACAAAATGTTTTCAACTTTTTTCAATTTTACCCCCATGGGACATATATTCTACCCACACACATTTGGAACTCTCCTGGGGTACCCTCACACATATTATTCCCTCATTTAGTGGATATTTTCACAAAAAAGTGAAATTTTCAAAAATCCAGAAAATTGGCTGAAAATGCCTAAATATCAAGGACTCATTGGGCGAATCGCTCTGGAACTGAAATCGGAACGCTCACTGACATTTCCCCTATCTGAAAGTCTGATAAACGCCGGAAAAATGATTAAGTCCAAAAAAAAAATGTTTTCAACTTTTTTCAATTTTACCCCCGTAGGATATATATTCCACTCACACACATTTGGAAATCTCCTGGGGTACCCTCACACATATTATTCCCTCATTTAGTGGATATTTTCACAAAAAAGAGAAATTTTCAAAAATCCAGAAAATTGGCTGAAAACGCCTAAATATCAAGGACTCATTGGGCGAATCGCTCTGGAACTGAAATCGGAACGCTCACTGACATTTCCCCGATCTGAAAGTCTGATAAACACCGGAAAAATGACTAAGTCCAAAAACAAAATGTTTTCAACTTTTTTCAATTTTACCCCCGTGGGATATATATTCTACCCACACACATTTGGAACTCTCCTGGGGTACCCTTACACATATTATTCCCTCATTTAGTGGATATTTTCACAAAAAAGTGAAATTTTCAAAAATCCAGAAAATTGGCTGAAAATGACTAAATATCAAGGACTCATTGGGCGAATCGCTCTGGAACTGAAATTGGAATGCTCACTGACATTTCCCCTATCTGAAAGTCTGATAAACGCCGGAAAAATGACTAAGTCCAAAAAAAAATTTTTTTCAACTTTTTTCAATTTTACCTCCGTGGGATATATATTCTACCCACACACATTTGGAACTCTCCTGGGGTACCCTCACACATATTATTCCCTCATTTAGTGGATATTTTCACAAAAAAGTGAAATTTTCAAAAATCCAGAAAATTGGCTGAAAATGCCTAAATATCAAGGACTCATTGGGCGAATCGCTCTGGAACTGAAATCGGAACGCTCACTGACATTTCCCCTATCTGAAAGTCTGATAAACGCCGGAAAAATGATTAAGTCCAAAAAAAAAATGTTTTCAACTTTTTTCAATTTTACCCCCGTAGGATATATATTCCACTCACACACATTTGGAAATCTCCTGGGGTACCCTCACACATATTATTCCCTCATTTAGTGGATATTTTCACAAAAAAGAGAAATTTTCAAAAATCCAGAAAATTGGCTGAAAACGCCTAAATATCAAGGACTCATTGGGCGAATCGCTCTGGAACTGAAATCGGAACGCTCACTGACATTTCCCCTATCTGAAAGTCTGATAAACGCCGGAAAAATGACTAAGTCCAAAAAAAAATTTTTTCAACTTTTTTCAATTTTACCCCCGTGGGATATATATTCTACCCACACACATTTGGAACTCTCCTGGGGTACCCTCACACATATTATTCTCTCAGTTAGTGGATATTTTCACAAAAAAAGTGAAATTTTCAAAAATCCAGAAAATTGGCTGAAAACGCCTAAATATCAAGGACTCATTGGGCGAATCGCTCTGGAACTGAAATCGGAACGCTCACTGACATTTCCCCTATCTAAAAGTCTGATAAAAGCCGGAAAAATGACTAAGTCCAAAAAAAAAATGTTTTCAACTTTTTTCAATTTTACCCCCGTAGGATATATATTCCACTCACACACATTTGGAAATCTACTGGGGTACCCTCACACATATTATTCCCTCATTTAGTGGATATTTTCACAAAAAAAGTGAAATTTTCAAAAATCAAGAAAATTGTCTGAAAATGCCTAAATATCAAGGACTCATTGGGCAAATCGCTCTGGAACTGAAATCGGAACGCTCACTGACATTTCCCCTATCTGAAAGTATGATAAACGCCGGAAAAATGACTAAGTCCAAAAAAAAAATGTTTTCAACTTTTTTCAATTTTACCCCCATGGGACATATATTCTACCCACACACATTTGGAACTCTCCTGGGGTACCCTCACACATATTATTCCCTCATTTAGTGGATATTTTCAGAAAAAAGTGAAATTTTCAAAAATCCAGAAAATTGGCTGAAAATGCCTAAATATCAAGGACTCATTGGGCGAATCGCTCTGGAACTGAAATCGGAACGCTCACTGACATTTCCCCTATCTGAAAGTCTGATAAACGCCGGAAAAATGATTAAGTCCAAAAAAAAAATGTTTTCAACTTTTTTCAATTTTACCCCCGTAGGATATATATTCCACTCACACACATTTGGAAATCTCCTGGGGTACCCTCACACATATTATTCCCTCATTTAGTGGATATTTTCACAAAAAAGAGAAATTTTCAAAAATCCAGAAAATTGGCTGAAAACGCCTAAATATCAAGGACTCATTGGGCGAATCGCTCTGGAACTGAAATCGGAACGCTCACTGACATTTCCCCAATCTGAAAGTCTGATAAACGCCGGAAAAATGACTAAGTCCAAAAACAAAATGTTTTCAACTTTTTTCAATTTTACCCCCGTGGGATATATATTCTACCCACACACATTTGGAACTCTCCTGGGGTACCCTCACACATATTATTCCCTCATTTAGTGGATATTTTCACAAAAAAGTGAAATTTTCAAAAATCCAGAAAATTAGCTGAAAATGACTAAATATCAAGGACTCATTGGGCGAATCGCTCTGGTACTGAAATCGGAACGCTCACTGACATTCCCCTATCTGAAAGTCTGATAAACACGGGAAAAATGACTAAGTCCAAAAAAAAAATGTTTTCAACTTTTTTCAATTTTACCCCCTTGGGATATATATTCTACCCACACACATTTGGAACTCTCCTGGGGTGCCCTCACACATATTATTCCCTCAGATAGTGGATATTTTCACAAAAAAAGTGAAATTTTCAAAAATCAAGAAAATTGGCTGAAAATGCCTAAATATCAAGGACTCATTGGGCGAATTGCTCTGGAACTGAAATCGGAACGCTCACTGACATTTCACCTATCTGAAAGTCTGATAAACGCCGGAAAAATGATTAAGTCCAAAAAAAAAATGTTTTCAACTTTTTTCAATTTTACCCCCGTAGGATATATACTCCACTCACACACATTTGGAAATCTCCTGGGGTACCCTCACACATATTATTCCCTCATTTAGTGGATATTTTCACAAAAAAGAGAAATTTTCAAAAATCCAGAAAATTGGCTGAAAACGCCTAAATATCAAGGACTCATTGGGCGAATCGCTCTGGAACTGAAATCGGAACGCTCACTGACATTTCCCCTATCTGAAAGTCTGATAAACGCCGGAAAAATGACTAAGTCCAAAAACAAAATGTTTTCAACTTTTTTCAATTTTACCCCCTTGGGATATATATTCTACCCACACACATTTGGAACTCTCCTGGGGTACCCTCACACATATTATTCCCTCATTTAGTGGATATTTTCACAAAAAAGAGAAATTTTCAAAAATCCAGAAAATTGGCTGAAAACGCCTAAATATCAAGGACTCATTGGGCGAATCGCTCTGGAACTGAAATCGGAACGCTCACTGACATTTCCCCTATCTGAAAGTCTGATAAACGCCGGAAAAATGACTAAGTCCAAAAAAAATTTTTTTTCAACTTTTTTCAATTTTACCTCCGTGGGATATATATTCTACCCACACACATTTGGAACTCTCCTGGGGTACCCTCACACATATTATTCCCTCATTTAGTGGATATTTTCACAAAAAAGTGAAATTTTCAAAAATCCAGAAAATTGGCTGAAAATGCCTAAATATCAAGGACTCATTGGGCGAATCGCTCTGGAACTGAAATCGGAACGCTCACTGACATTTCCCCTATCTGAAAGTCTGATAAACGCCGGAAAAATGATTAAGTCCAAAAAAAAAATGTTTTCAACTTTTTTCAATTTTACCCCCGTAGGATATATATTCCACTCACACACATTTGGAAATCTCCTGGGGTACCCTCACACATATTATTCCCTCATTTAGTGGATATTTTCACAAAAAAAGTGAAATTTTCAAAAATCAAGAAAATTGTCTGAAAATGCCTAAATATCAAGGACTCATTGGGCAAATCGCTCTGGAACTGAAATCGGAACGCTCACTGACATTTCCCCTATCTGAAAGTATGATAAACGCCGGAAAAATGACTAAGTCCAAAAAAAAAATGTTTTCAACTTTTTTCAATTTTACCCCCATGGGACATATATTCTACCCACACACATTTGGAACTCTCCTGGGGTACCCTCACACATATTATTCCCTCATTTAGTGGATATTTTCACAAAAAAGAGAAATTTTCAAAAATCCAGAAAATTGGCTGAAAACGCCTAAATATCAAGGACTCATTGGGCGAATCGCTCTGGAACTGAAATCGGAACGCTCACTGACATTTCCCCTATCTGAAAGTCTGATAAACGCCGGAAAAATGACTAAGTCCCAAAAAAATTTTTTTCAACTTTTTTCAATTTTACCCCCGTGGGATATATATTCTACCCACACACATTTGGAACTCTCCTGGGGTACCCTCACACATATTATTCTCTCAGTTAGTGGATATTTTCACAAAAAAAGTGAAATTTTCAAAAATCCAGAAAATTGGCTGAAAACGCCTAAATATCAAGGACTCATTGGGCGAATCGCTCTGGAACTGAAATCGGAACGCTCACTGACATTTCCCCTATCTGAAAGTCTGATAAAAGCCGGAAAAATGACTAAGTCCAAAAAAAAAATGTTTTCAACTTTTTTCAATTTTACCCCCGTAGGATATACATTCCACTCACACACATTTGGAACTCTCCTGGGGTACCGTCACACATATTATTCCCTCATTTAGTGGATATTTTCACAAAAAAAGTGAAATTTTCAAAAATCAAGAAAATTGTCTGAAAATGCCTAAATATCAAGGACTCATTGGGCAAATCGCTCTGGAACTGAAATCGGAACGCTCACTGACATTTCCCCTATCTGAAAGTATGATAAACGCCGGAAAAATGACTAAGTCCAAAAAAAAAATGTTTTCAACTTTTTTCAATTTTACCCCCATGGGACATATATTCTACCCACACACATTTGGAACTCTCCTGGGGTACCCTCACACATATTATTCCCTCATTTAGTGGATATTTTCAGAAAAAAGTGAAATTTTCAAAAATCCAGAAAATTGGCTGAAAATGTCTAAATATCAAGGACTCATTGGGCGAATCGCTCTGGAACTGAAATCGGAACGCTCACTGACATTTCCCCTATCTGAAAGTCTGATAAACGCCGGAAAAATGACTAAGTCCAAAAAAAAATTTTTTTCAACTTTTTTCAATTTTACCTCCGTGGGATATATATTCTACCCACACACATTTGGAACTCTCCTGGGGTACCCTCACACATATTATTCCCTCATTTAGTGGATATTTTCACAAAAAAGTGAAATTTTCAAAAATCCAGAAAATTGGCTGAAAATGCCTAAATATCAAGGACTCATTGGACGAATCGCTCTGGAACTGAAATCGGAACGCTCACTGACATTTCCCCTATCTGAAAGTCTGATAAAAGCCGGAAAAATGACTAAGTCCAAAAAAAAAATGTTTTCAACTTTTTTCAATTTTACCCCCGTAGGATATACATTCCACTCACACACATTTGGAACTCTCCTGGGGTACCGTCACACATATTATTCCCTCATTTAGTGGATATTTTCACAAAAAAAGTGAAATTTTCAAAAATCAAGAAAATTGTCTGAAAATGCCTAAATATCAAGGACTCATTGGGCAAATCGCTCTGGAACTGAAATCGGAACGCTCACTGACATTTCCCCTATCTGAAAGTATGATAAACGCCGGAAAAATGACTAAGTCCAAAAAAAAAATGTTTTCAACTTTTTTCAATTTTACCCCCATGGGACATATATTCTACCCACACACATTTGGAACTCTCCTGGGGTACCCTCACACATATTATTCCCTCATTTAGTGGATATTTTCACAAAAAAGAGAAATTTTCAAAAATCCAGAAAATTGGCTGAAAACGCCTAAATATCAAGGACTCATTGGGCGAATCGCTCTGGAACTGAAATCGGAACGCTCACTGACATTTCCCCTATCTGAAAGTCTGATAAACGCCGGAAAAATGACTAAGTCCAAAAAAAATTTTTTTCAACTTTTTTCTATTTTACCCCCTTGGGATATATATTCTACCCACACACATTTGGAACTCTCCTGGGGTACCCTCACACATATTATTCCCTTACTTAGTGGATATTTTCACAAAAAAAGTGAAATTTTCAAAAATCAAGAAAATTGGCTGAAAATGCCTAAATATCAAGGACTCTTTGGGCGAATCGCTCTGGAACTGAAATCGGAACGCTCACTGACATTTCCCCTATCTGAAAGTCTGATAAACGCCGGAAAAATGATTAAGTCCAAAAAAAAAATGTTTTCAACTTTTTTCAATTTTACCCCCGTAGGATATATATTCCACTCACACACATTTGGAAATCTCCTGGGGTACCCTCACACATATTATTCCCTCATTTAGTGGATATTTTCACAAAAAAGAGAAATTTTCAAAAATCCAGAAAATTGGCTGAAAACGCCTAAATATCAAGGACTCATTGGGCGAATCGCTCTGGAACTGAAATCGGAACGCTCACTGACATTTCCCCTATCTGAAAGTATGATAAACGCCGGAAAAATGACCAAGTCCAAAAAAAAAATGTTTTCAACTTTTTTCAATTTTACCCCCATGGGACATATATTCTACCCACACACATTTGGAACTCTCCTGGGGTACCCTCACACATATTATTCCCTCATTTAGTGGATATTTTCAGAAAAAAGTGAAATTTTCAAAAATCCAGAAAATTGGCTGAAAATGTCTAAATATCAAGGACTCATTGGGCGAATCGCTCTGGAACTGAAATCGGAACGCTCACTGACATTTCCCCTATCTGAAAGTCTGATAAACGCCGGAAAAATGACTAAGTCCAAAAAAAAATTTTTTTCAACTTTTTTCAATTTTACCTCCGTGGGATATATATTCTACCCACACACATTTGGAACTCTCCTGGGGTACCCTCACACATATTATTCCCTCATTTAGTGGATATTTTCACAAAAAAGTGAAATTTTCAAAAATCCAGAAAATTGGCTGAAAATGCCTAAATATCAAGGACTCATTGGACGAATCGCTCTGGAACTGAAATCGGAACGCTCACTGACATTTCCCCTATCTGAAAGTCTGATAAAAGCCGGAAAAATGACTAAGTCCAAAAAAAAAATGTTTTCAACTTTTTTCAATTTTACCCCCGTAGGATATACATTCCACTCACACACATTTGGAACTCTCCTGGGGTACCGTCACACATATTATTCCCTCATTTAGTGGATATTTTCACAAAAAAAGTGAAATTTTCAAAAATCAAGAAAATTGTCTGAAAATGCCTAAATATCAAGGACTCATTGGGCAAATCGCTCTGGAACTGAAATCGGAACGCTCACTGACATTTCCCCTATCTGAAAGTATGATAAACGCCGGAAAAATGACTAAGTCCAAAAAAAAAATGTTTTCAACTTTTTTCAATTTTACCCCCATGGGACATATATTCTACCCACACACATTTGGAACTCTCCTGGGGTACCCTCACACATATTATTCCCTCATTTAGTGGATATTTTCACAAAAAAGAGAAATTTTCAAAAATCCAGAAAATTGGCTGAAAACGCCTAAATATCAAGGACTCATTGGGCGAATCGCTCTGGAACTGAAATCGGAACGCTCACTGACATTTCCCCTATCTGAAAGTCTGATAAACGCCGGAAAAATGACTAAGTCCAAAAAAAATTTTTTTCAACTTTTTTCTATTTTACCCCCTTGGGATATATATTCTACCCACACACATTTGGAACTCTCCTGGGGTACCCTCACACATATTATTCCCTTACTTAGTGGATATTTTCACAAAAAAAGTGAAATTTTCAAAAATCAAGAAAATTGGCTGAAAATGCCTAAATATCAAGGACTCATTGGGCGAATCGCTCTGGTACTGAAATCGGAACGCTCACTGACATTTCCCCTATCTGAAAGTCTGATAAACACGGGAAAAATGACTAAGTCCAAAAAAAAAATGTTTTCAACTTTTTTCAATTTTACCCCCTTGGGATATATATTCTACCCACACACATTTGGAACTCTCCTGGGGTGCCCTCACACATATTATTCCCTCAGATAGTGGATATTTTCACAAAAAAAGTGAAATTTTCAAAAATCAAGAAAATTGGCTGAAAATGCCTAAATATCAAGGACTCATTGGGCGAATCGCTCTGGAACTGAAATCGGAACGCTCACTGACATTTCACCTATCTGAAAGTCTGATAAACGCCGGAAAAATGATTAAGTCCAAAAAAAAAATGTTTTCAACTTTTTTCAATTTTACCCCCGTAGGATATATATTCTACCCACACACATTTGGAACTCTCCTGGGGTACCATCACACATATTATTCCCTCATTTAGTGGATATTTTCACAAAAAAGAGAAATTTTCAAAAATCCAGAAAATTGGCTGAAAACGCCTAAATATCAAGGACTCATTGGGCGAATCGCTCTGGAACTGAAATCGGAACGCTCACTGACATTTCCCCTATCTGAAAGTCTGATAAACGCCGGAAAAATGACTAAGTCCAAAAAAAAATGTTTTCAACTTTTTTCAATTTTACCCCCTTGGGATATATATTCTACCCACACACATTTGGAACTCTCCTGGGGTACCCTCACACATATTATTCCCTCAGTTAGTGGATATTTTCACAAAAAAGTGAAATTTTCAAAAATCCAGAAAATTGGCTGAAAATGACTAAATATCAAGGACTCATTGGGCGAATCGCTCTGGAACTGAAATCGGAACGCTCACTGACATTTCACCTATCTGAAAGTCTGATAAGCGCCGGAAAAATGATTAAGTCCAAAAAAAAAATGTTTTCAACTTTTTTCAATTTTACCCCCGTAGGATATATATTCCACTCACACACATTTGGAAATTTCCTGGGGTACCCTCACACATATTATTCCCTCATTTAGTGGATATTTTCACAAAAAAGAGAAATTTTCAAAAATCCAGAAAATTGGCTGAAAACGCCTAAATATCAAGGACTCATTGGGCGAATCGCTCTGGAACTGAAATCGGAACGCTCACTGACATTTCCCCTATCTGAAAGTCTGATGAACGCCGGAAAAATGACTAAGTCCAAAAAAAATTTTTTTCAACTTTTTTCAATTTTACCCCCTTGGGATATATATTCTATCCACACACATTTGGAACTCTCCTGGGGTACCCTCACACATATTATTCCCTCAGTTCGTGGATATTTTCACAAAAAAAGTGAAATTTTCAAAAATCAAGAAAATTGGCTGAAAATGCCTAAATATCAAGGACTCATTGGGCGAATCGCTCTGGAACTGAAATCGGAACGCTCACTGACATTTCACCTATCTGAAAGTCTGATAAACGCCGGAAAAATGATTAAGTCCAAAAAAAAAATGTTTTCAACTTTTTTCAATTTTACCCCCGTAGGATATATATTCCACTCACACACATTTGGAAATCTCCTGGGGTACCCTCACACATATTATTCCCTCATTTAGTGGATATTTTCACAAAAAAGAGAAATTTTCAAAAATCCAGAAAATTGGCTGAAAACGCCTAAATATCAAGGACTCATTGGGCGAATCGCTCTGGAACTGAAATCGGAACGCTCACTGACATTTCCCCTATCTGAAAGTCTGATGAACGCCGGAAAAATGACTAAGTCCAAAAAAAATTTTTTTCAACTTTTTTCAATTTTACCCCCTTGGGATATATATTCTATCCACACACATTTGGAACTCTCCTGGGGTACCCTCACACATATTATTCCCTCAGTTCGTGGATATTTTCACAAAAAAAGTGAAATTTTCAAAAATCAAGAAAATTGGCTGAAAATGCCTAAATATCAAGGACTCATTGGGCGAATCGCTCTGGAACTGAAATCGGAACGCTCACTGACATTTCCCCTATCTGAAAGTCTGATAAACGCCGGAAAAATGACTAAGTCCAAAAAAAAAATGTTTTCAACTTTTTTCAATTTTACCCCCGTAGGATATATATTCCACTCACACACATTTGGAAATCTACTGGGGTACCCTCACACATATTATTCCCTCATTTAGTGGATATTTTCGCAAAAAAGAGAAATTTTCAAAAATCCAGAAAATTGGCTGAAAACGCCTAAATATCAAGGACTCATTGGGAGAATCGCTCTGGAACTGAAATCGGAACACTCACTGACATTTCCCCTATCTGAAAGTCTGATAAACGCCGGAAAAATGACTAAGTCCAAAAACAAAATGTTTTCAACTTTTTTCAATTTTACCCCCGTGGGATATATATTCTACCCCCACACATTTGGAACTCTCCTGGGGTACCCTTACACATATTATTCCCTCATTTAGTGGATATTTTCACAAAAAAGTGAAATTTTCAAAAATCCAGAAAATTGGCTGAAAATGACTAAATATCAAGGACTCTTTGGGCGAATCGCTCTGGAACTGAAATCGGAACGCTCACTGACATTTCACCTATCTGAAAGTCTGATAAACGCCGGAAAAATGGCTAAGTCCAAAAACAAAATGTTTTCAACTTTTTTCAATTTTACCCCCGTGGGTTATATATTCTACCCACACACATTTGGAACTCTCCTGGGGTACTCTCACACATATTATTCCCTCATTTAGTGGATATTTTCACAAAAAAGTGAAATTTTCAAAAATCCAGAAAATTGGCTGAAAATGACTAAATATCAAGGACTCATTGGGCGAATCGCTCTGGAACTGAAATCGGAACGCTCACTGACATTTCCCCTATCTGAAAGTCTGATAAACGCCGGAAAAATGACTAAGTCCAAAAAAAAAAATGTTTTCAACTTTTTTCAATTTTACCCCCGTGGGACATGTATTCTACCCACACACATTTGGAACTCTCCTGGGGTACCCTCACACATATTATTCCCTCATTTAGTGGATATTTTCACAAAAAAGTGAAATTTTCAAAAATCCAGAAAATTGGCTGAAAATGACTAAATATCAAGGACTCATTGGGCGAATCGCTCTGGAACTGAAATCGGAACGCTCACTGACATTTCACCTATCTGAAAGTCTGATAAGCGCCGGAAAAATGATTAAGTCCAAAAAAAAAATGTTTTCAACTTTTTTCAATTTTACCCCCGTAGGACATATATTCCACTCACACACATTTGGAAATTTCCTGGGGTACCCTCACACATATTATTCCCTCATTTAGTGGATATTTTCACAAAAAAGAGAAATTTTCAAAAATCCAGAAAATTGGCTGAAAACGCCTAAATATCAAGGACTCAGTGGGCGAATCGCTCTGGAACTGAAATCGGAACGCTCAACGCCGGAAAAATGACTAAGTCCAAAAAAAAAATGTTTTCAACTTTTTTCAATTTTACCCCCTTAGGATATATATTCCACTCACACACATTTGGAAATCTCCTGGGGTACCCTCACACATATTATTCCCTCATTTAGTGGATATTTTCACAAAAAAGAGAAATTTTCAAAAATCCAGAAAATTGGCTGAAAACGCCTAAATATCAAGGACTCAGTGGGCGAATCGCTCTGGAACTGAAATCGGAACGCTCAACGCCGGAAAAATGACTAAGTCCAAAAAAAAAATGTTTTCAACTTTTTTCAATTTTACCCCCTTAGGATATATATTCCACTCACACACATTTGGAAATCTCCTGGGGTACCCTCACACATATTATTCCCTCATTTAGTGGATATTTTCACAAAAAAGAGAAATTTTCAATAATCCAGAAAATTGGCTGAAAACGCCTAAATATCAAGGACTCATTGGGCGAATCGCTCTGGAACTGAAATCGGAACGCTCACTGACATTTCCCCTATCTGAAAGTCTGATAAACGCCGGAAAAATGACTAAGTCCAAAAAAAAATGTTTTCAACTTTTTTCAATTTTACCCCCTTGGGATATATATTCTACCCACACACATTTGGAACTCTCCTGGGGTACCCTCACACATATTATTCCCTCATTTAGTGGATATTTTCACAAAAAAGTGAAATTTTCAAAAATCCAGAAAATTGGCTGAAAATGACTAAATATCAAGGACTCATTGGGCGAATCGCTCTGGAACTGAAATCGGAACGCTCACTGACATTTCCCCTATCTGAAAGTCTGATAAACGCCGGAAAAATGACTAAGTCCAAAAAAAATTTTTTTCAACTTTTTTCAATTTTACCCCCTTGGGATATATATTCTACCCACACACATTTGGAACTCTCCTGGGGTACCCTCACACATATTATTCCCTCAGTTAGTGGATATTTTCACAAAAAAAGTGAAATTTTCAAAAATCAAGAAAATTGGCTGAAAATGCCTAAATATCAAGGACTCATTGGGCGAATCGCTCTGGAACTGAAATCGGAACGCTCACTGACATTTCACCTATCTGAAAGTCTGATAAACGCCGGAAAAATGATTAAGTCCAAAAAAAAAATGTTTTCAACTTTTTTCAATTTTACCCCCGTGGGATATATATTCTTCCCAGACACATTTGGAACTCTCCTGGGGTACCCTCACACATATTATTCCCTCATTTAGTGGATATTTTCACAAAAAAGTGAAATTTTCAAAAATCCAGAAAATTGGCTGAAAATGACTAAATATCAAGGAGTCATTGGGCGAATCGCTCTGGAACTGAAATCGGAACGCTCACTGACATTTCCCCTATCTGAAAGTCTGATAAACGCCGGAAAAATGACTAAGCCCAAAAAAAAATTTTTCAACTTTTTTCAATTTTACCCCCGTGGGATATATATTCTACCCACACACATTTGGAACTCTCCTGGGGTACCCGCACACATATTATTCCCTCATTTAGTGGATATTTTCACAAAAAAGTGAAATTTTCAAAAATCCAGAAAAATGGCTGAAAACGACTAAATATCAAGGACTAATTGGGCGAATCGCTCTGGAACTGAAATCGGAACGCTCACTGACATTTCCCCTATCTGAAAGTCTGATAAACGCCGGAAAAATGACTAAGTCCCAAAAAAAATTTTTCAACTTTTTTCAATTTTACCCCCTTGGGATATATATTCTACCCACACACATTTGGAACTCTCCTGGGGTACCCTCACACATATTATTACCTCAGTTAGTGGATATTTTCACAAAAAAAGTGAAATTTTCAAAAATCAAGAAAATTGGCTGAAAATGCCTAAATATCAAGGACTCATTGGGCGAATCGCTCTGGAACTGAAATCGGAACGCTCACTGACATTTCACCTATGTGAAAGTCTGATAAACACCGGAAAAATGATTAAGTCCAAAAAAAAAATGTTTTCAACTTTTTTCAATTTTACCCCCGTAGGATATATATTCCACTCACACACATTTGGAAATCTCCTGGGGTACCCTCACACATATTATTCCCTCATTTAGTGGATATTTTCACAAAAAAGAGAAATTTTCAAAAATCCAGAAAATTGGCTGAAAACGCCTAAATATCAAGGACTCATTGGGCGAATCGCTCTGGAACTGAAATCGGAAAGCTCACTGACATTTCCCCTATCTGAAAGTCTGATAAACGCCGGAAAAATGACTAAGTCCAAAAACAAAATGTTTTCAACTTTTTTCAATTTTACCCCCGTGGGATATATATTCTACCCACACACATTTGGAACTCTCCTGGGGTACCCTCACACATATTGTTCCCTCATTTAGTGGATATTTTCACAAAAAAGTGAAATTTTCAAAAATCCAGAAAATTGGCTGAAAATGACTAAATATCAAGGACTCATTGGGCGAATCGCTCTGGAACTGAAATCGGAACGCTCACTGACATTTCCCCTATCTGAAAGTCTGATAAACGCCGGAAAAATGACTAAGTCCAAAAAAAATTTTTTTCAACTTTTTTCAATTTTACCCCCTTGGGATATATATTCTACCCACACACATTTGGAACTCTCCTGGGGTACCCTCACACATATTATTCCCTCAGTTAGTGGATATTTTCACAAAAAAAGTGAAATTTTCAAAAATCAAGAAAATTGGCTGAAAATGCCTAAATATCAAGGACTCATTGGGCGAATCGCTCTGGAACTGAAATCGGAACGCTCACTGACATTTCACCTATCTGAAAGTCTGATAAACGCCGGAAAAATGATTAAGTCCAAAAAAAAAATGTTTTCAACTTTTTTCAATTTTACCCCCGTGGGATATATATTCTTCCCAGACACATTTGGAACTCTCCTGGGGTACCCTCACACATATTATTCCCTCATTTAGTGGATATTTTCACAAAAAAGTGAAATTTTCAAAAATCCAGAAAATTGGCTGAAAATGACTAAATATCAAGGAGTCATTGGGCGAATCGCTCTGGAACTGAAATCGGAACGCTCACTGACATTTCCCCTATCTGAAAGTCTGATAAACGCCGGAAAAATGACTAAGCCCAAAAAAAAATTTTTCAACTTTTTTCAATTTTACCCCCGTGGGATATATATTCTACCCACACACAATTGGAACTCTCCTGGGGTACCCTCACACATATTATTCCCTTATTTAGTGGATATTTTCACAAAAAAAGTGAAATTTTCAAAAATCAAGAAAATTGGCTGAAAATGCTTAAATATCAAGGACTCATTGGGTGAATCGCTCTGGAACTGAAATCGGAACTCTCACTAACATTTCCTCTATCTGAAAGTCTGATAAACGCCGGAAAAATGACTAAGTCCAAAAAAAAAATTTTTTCAACTTTTTTCAATTTTACCCCCGTGGGATATATATTCTACCCACACACATTTGGAACTCTCCTGGGGTACCCTCACACATATTATTCCCTCATTTAGTGGATATTTTCACAAAAAAGTGAAATTTTCAAAAATCCAGAAAAATGGCTGAAAACGACTAAATATCAAGGACTAATTGGGCGAATCGCTCTGGAACTGAAATCGGAACGCTCTCTGACATTTCCCCTATCTGAAAGTCTGATAAACGCCGGAAAAATGACTAAGTCCAAAAACAAAATGTTTTCAACTTTTTTCAATTTTACGCCCGTGGGATATATATTCTACCCACACACATTTTGAACTCTCCTGCGGTACCCTCACACATATTATTCCCTCATTTAGTGGATATTTTCACAAAAAAGTGAAATTTTCAAAAATCCAGAAAATTGGCTGAAAATGACTAAATATCAAGGATTCATTGGGCGAATCGCTCTGGAACTGAAATCGGAACGCTCACTGACATTTCCCCTATCTGAAAGTCTGATAAACGCCGGAAAAATGACTAAGTCCCAAAAAAATTTTTTTCAACTTTTTTCAATTTTACCCCTTGGGATATATTTTCTACCCACACACATTTGGAACTCTCCTGGGGTACCCTCACACATATTATTACCTCAGTTAGTGGATATTTTCACAAAAAAAGTGAAATTTTCAAAAATCAAGAAAATTGGCTGAAAATGCCTAAATATCAAGGACTCATTGGGCGAATCGCTCTGGAACTGAAATCGAAACGCT
This sequence comes from Phyllobates terribilis, assembly GCF_046119375.1. Classification (NCBI taxonomy): domain Eukaryota; kingdom Metazoa; phylum Chordata; class Amphibia; order Anura; family Dendrobatidae; genus Phyllobates; species Phyllobates terribilis. The sequence goes on from NW_027362782.1 coordinate 11,386,111, forward strand.
CACTGACATTTCACCTATCTGAAAGTCTGATAAACACCGGAAAAATGATTAAGTCCAAAAAAAAAATGTTTTCAACTTTTTTCAATTTTACCCCCGTAGGATATATATTCCACTCACACACATTTGGAAATCTCCTGGGGTACCCTCACACATATTATTCCCTCATTTAGTGGATATTTTCACAAAAAAGAGAAATTTTCAAAAATCCAGAAAATTGGCTGAAAACGCCTAAATATCAAGGACTCATTGGGCGAATCGCTCTGGAACTGAAATCGGAAAGCTCACTGACATTTCCCCTATCTGAAAGTCTGATAAACGCCGGAAAAATGACTAAGTCCAAAAACAAAATGTTTTCAACTTTTTTCAATTTTACCCCCGTGGGATATATATTCTACCCACACACATTTGGAACTCTCCTGGGGTACCCTCACACATATTGTTCCCTCATTTAGTGGATATTTTCACAAAAAAGTGAAATTTTCAAAAATCCAGAAAATTGGCTGAAAATGACTAAATATCAAGGACTCATTGGGCGAATCGCTCTGGAACTGAAATCGGAACGCTCACTGACATTTCCCCTATCTGAAAGTCTGATAAACGCCGGAAAAATGACTAAGTTCAAAAAAAATGTTTTTCAACTTTTTTCAATTTTACCCCCTTGGGATATATATTCTACCCACACACATTTGGAACCCTCCTGGGGTACCCTCACACATATTATTCCCTCAGTTAGTGGATATTTTCACAAAAAAAGTAAAATTTTCAAAAATCAAGAAAATTGGCTGAAAATGCCTAAATATCAAGGACTCATTGGGCGAATCGCTCTGGAACTGAAATCGGAACGCTCACTGACATTTCACCTATCTGAAAGTCTGATAAACGCCGGAAAAATGATTAAGTCCAAAAAAAAAATGTTTTCAACTTTTTTCAATTTTACCCCCTTAGGATATATATTCCACTCACACACATTTGGAAATCTCCTGGGGTACCCTCACACATATTATTCCCTCATTTAGTGGATATTTTCACAAAAAAGAGAAATTTTCAAAAATCCAGAAAATTGGCTGAAAACGCCTAAATATCAAGGACTCATTGGGCGAATCGCTCTGCAACTGAAATCGGAACGCTCACTGACATTTCCCCTATCTGAAAGTCTGATAAACGCAGGAAAAATGACTAAGTCCAAAAAAAAATGTTTTCAACTTTTTTCAATTTTACCCCCTTGGGATATATATTCTACCCACACACATTTGGAACTCTCCTGGGGTACCCTCACACATATTATTCCCTCATTTAGTGGATATTTTCACAAAAAAGTGAAATTTTCAAAAATCCAGAAAATTGGCTGAAAATGACTAATTATCAAGGAGTCATTGGGCGAATCGCTCTGGAACTGAAATCGGAACGCTCACTGACATTTCCCCTATCTGAAAGTCTGATAAACGCCGGAAAAATGACTAAGTCCAAAAAAAAATTTTTTCAACTTTTTTCAATTTTACCCCCGTGGGATATATATTCTACCCACACACATTTGGAACTCTCCTGGGGTACCCTCACACATATTATTCCCTCATTTAGTGGATATTTTCACAAAAAAAGTGAAATTTTCAAAAATCAAGAAAATTGGCTGAAAATGCTTAAATATCAAGGACTCATTGGGTGAATCGCTCTGGAACTGAAATCGGAACGCTCACTGACATCTCCCCTATCTGAAAGTCTGATAAACGCCAGAAAAATGACTAAGTCCAAAAACAAAATGTTTTCAACTTTTTTCAATTTTACGCCCGTGGGATATGTATTCTACCCACACACATTTGGAACTCTCCTGAGGTACCCTCACACATATTATTCCCTCATTTAGTGGATATTTTCACAAAAAAGTGAAATTTTCAAAAATCCAGAAAATTGGCTGAAAATAACTTAATATCAAGGACTCATTGGGCGAATCGCTCTGGAACTGAAATCGGAATGCTCAGAAACATTTCCCCTATCTGAAAGTCTGATAAACGCCGGAAAAATGACTAAGTCCAAAAAAAAAATGTTTTCAACTTTTTTCAATTTTACCCCCGTGGGACATATATTCCACGCACACACATTTGGAACTCTCCTGGGGTACCCTCACACATATTATTCCCTCATTTAGTGGATATTTTCACAAAAAAGAGAAATTTTCAAAAATCCAGAAAATTGGCGGTAAATGACTAAATATCAAGGACTCATTGGGCGAATCGCTCTGGAACTAAAATCGGAACGATCACTGACATTTCCCCTATCTGAAAGTTTGATAAACGTCGGAAAAATGACTAAGTCCAAAAACAAAATGTTTTCAACTTTTTTCAATTTTACCTCCGTGGGATATATATTCTACCCACACACATTTGGAACTCTCCTGGGGTACCCTCACAAATATTATTCCCTCATTTAGTGGATATTTTCACAAAAAAGGGAAATATTCAAAAATCCAGAAAATTGGCTGAAAACGCCTAAATATCAAGGACTCATTGGGCGAATCGCTCTGGAACTGTAATCGGAACGCTCACTGACATTTCCCCTATCTGAAAGTCTGATAAACGCCAGAAAAATGACTAAGTCCAAAAACAAAATGTTTTCAACTTTTTTCAATTTTACCTCCGTGGGATATATATTCTACCCACACACATTTGGAACTCTCCTGGGGTACCCTCACACATATTATTCCCTCATTTAGTGGATATTTTCACAAAAAAGTGAAATTTTCAAAAATCCAGAAAATTGGCTGAAAACGCCAAAATATCAAGGACTCATTGGGCGAATCGCTCTGGAACTGAAATCGGAACCCTCACTGACATTTCCCCTATCTGAAAGTCTGATAAACGCAGGAAAAATGACTAAGTCCAAAAACAAAATGTTTTCAACTTTTTTCAATTTTACTTCAGTGGGATATATATTCTACCCACACACATTTGGAACTCTCCTGGGGTACCCTCACACATATTATTCCCTCATTTAGTGGATATTTTCACAAAAAAAGTGAAATTTTCAAAAATCCAGAAAATTGGCTGAAAATGCCTAAATATCAAGGACTCATTGGGCGAATCGCTCTGGAACTGAAATCGGAACGCTCACTGACATTTCCCCTATCTGAAAGTCTGATAAACGCCGGAAAAATGACTAAGTCCAAAAACAAAATGTTTTCAACTTTTTTCAATTTTACCTCCGTGGGATATATATTCTACCCACACACATTTTGAACTCTCCTGCGGTACTCTCACACATATTATTCCCTCATTTAGTGGATATTTTCACAAAAAAGTGAAATTTTCAAAAATCCAGAAAATTGGCTGAAAATGACTTAATATCAAGGACTCATTGGGCGAATCGCTCTGGAACTAAAATCAGAACGCTCACTGACATTTCACCTATCTGAAAGTTTGATAAACGTCGGAAAAATGACAGTCCAAAAAAAATTTTTTTTCAACTTTTTTTCAATTTTACCTCCGTGGGATATATATTCTACCCACACACATTTGCAACTCTCCTGGGGTACCCTCACACATATTATTCCCTCATTTAGTGGATATTTTCACAAAAAAGTGAAATTTTCAAAAATCCAGAAAATTGGCTGAAAATGACTAATTATCAAGGAGTCATTGGGCGAATCGCTCTGGAACTGAAATTGGAACGCTCACTGACATTTCCCCTATCTGAAAGTCTGATAAACGCCGGAAAAATGACTAAGTCCAAAAAAAAATGTTTTCAACTTTTTTCAATTTTACCCCCGTGGGATATATATTCTACCCACACACATTTGGAACTCTCCTGGGGTACCCTCACACATATTATTCCCTCATTTAGTGGATATTTTCACAAAAATGTGAAATTTTCAAAAATCCAGAAAATTGGTGGAAAATGACTAAATATCAAGGACTCATTGGGCGAGTCACTCTGGAACTAAAATCGGAACACTCACTGACATATCCCCTATCTGAAAGCTTGATAAACGTTGGAAAAATGACTAAGTCCAAAAAAAAATTTTTTTCAACTTTTTTCAATTTTACCTCCGTGGGATATATATTCTACCCACACACATTTGGAACTCTCCTGGGGTACCCTCACACATATTATTCCCTCATTTAGTGGATATTTTCACAAAAAAGTGAAATTTTCAAAAATCCAGAAAATTGGCTGAAAACGTCTAAATATCAAGGACTCATTGGGCGAATCGCTCTGGAACTGAAATCGGAACGCTCACTGACATCTCCCCTATCTGAAAGTCTGATAAACGCCAGAAAAATGACTAAGTCCAAAAACAAAATGTTTTCAACTTTTTTCAATTTTACGCCCGTGGGATATGTATTCTACCCACACACATTTGGAACTCTCCTGAGGTACCCTCACACATATTATTCCCTCATTTAGTGGATATTTTCACAAAAAAGTGAAATTTTCAAAAATCCAGAAAATTGGCTGAAAATAACTTAATATCAAGGACTCATTGGGCGAATCGCTCTGGAACTGAAATCGGAATGCTCAGAAACATTTCCCCTATCTGAAAGTCTGATAAACGCCGGAAAAATGACTAAGTCCAAAAAAAAAATGTTTTCAACTTTTTTCAATTTTACCCCCGTGGGACATATATTCCACGCACACACATTTGGAACTCTCCTGGGGTACCCTCACACATATTATTCCCTCATTTAGTGGATATTTTCACAAAAAAGAGAAATTTTCAAAAATCCAGAAAATTGGCGGTAAATGACTAAATATCAAGGACTCATTGGGCGAATCGCTCTGGAACTAAAATCGGAACGATCACTGACATTTCCCCTATCTGAAAGTTTGATAAACGTCGGAAAAATGACTAAGTCCAAAAACAAAATGTTTTCAACTTTTTTCAATTTTACCTCCGTGGGATATATATTCTACCCACACACATTTGGAACTCTCCTGGGGTACCCTCACAAATATTATTCCCTCATTTAGTGGATATTTTCACAAAAAAGGGAAATATTCAAAAATCCAGAAAATTGGCTGAAAACGCCTAAATATCAAGGACTCATTGGGCGAATCGCTCTGGAACTGTAATCGGAACGCTCACTGACATTTCCCCTATCTGAAAGTCTGATAAACGCCAGAAAAATGACTAAGTCCAAAAACAAAATGCTTTCAACTTTTTTCAATTTTACCTCCGTGGGATATATATTCTACCCACACACATTTGGAACTCTCCTGGGGTACCCTCACACATATTATTCCCTCATTTAGTGGATATTTTCACAAAAAAGTGAAATTTTCAAAAATCCAGAAAATTGGCTGAAAACGCCAAAATATCAAGGACTCATTGGGCGAATCGCTCTGGAACTGAAATCGGAACCCTTACTGACATTTCCCCTATCTGAAAGTCTGATAAACGCAGGAAAAATGACTAAGTCCAAAAACAAAATGTTTTCAACTTTTTTCAATTTTACTTCAGTGGGATATATATTCTACCCACACACATTTGGAACTCTCCTGGGGTACCCTCACACATATTATTCCCTCATTTAGTGGATATTTTCACAAAAAAAGTGAAATTTTCAAAAATCCAGAAAATTGGCTGAAAATGCCTAAATATCAAGGACTCATTGGGCGAATCGCTCTGGAACTGAAATCGGAACGCTCACTGACATTTCCCCTATCTGAAAGTCTGATAAACGCCGGAAAAATGACTAAGTCCAAAAACAAAATGTTTTCAACTTTTTTCAATTTTACCTCCGTGGGATATATATTCTACCCACACACATTTTGAACTCTCCTGCGGTACTCTCACACATATTATTCCCTCATTTAGTGGATATTTTCACAAAAAAGTGAAATTTTCAAAAATCCAGAAAATTGGCTGAAAATGACTTAATATCAAGGACTCATTGGGCGAATCGCTCTGGAACTAAAATCAGAACGCTCACTGACATTTCACCTATCTGAAAGTTTGATAAACGTCGGAAAAATGACAGTCCAAAAAAAATTTTTTTTCAACTTTTTTTCAATTTTACCTCCGTGGGATATATATTCTACCCACACACATTTGCAACTCTCCTGGGGTACCCTCACACATATTATTCCCTCATTTAGTGGATATTTTCACAAAAAAGTGACATTTTCAAAAATCCAGAAAATTGGCTGTAAACGCCTAAATAGCAAATACTCATTGGGCGAATCGCTCTGGAACTGAAATCGGAACCCTCACTGACATTTCCCCTATCTGAAAGTCTGATAAACGCCGGAAAAATGACTAAGTCCAAAAAAAAAATGTTTTCAACTTTTTTCAATTTTACCCCCGTGGGATATATATTCTACCCACACACATTTGGAACTCTCTTGGGGTACCCTCACACATATTATTCCCTCATTTAGTGGATATTTTCACAAAAAAAGTGAAATTTTCAAAAATCAAGAAAATTGGCTGAAAATGCCTAAATATCAAGGACTCATTGGGCGAATCGCTCTGGAACTGAAATCGGAACGCTCACTGACATTTCCCCTATCTGAAAGTCTGATAAACGCCGGAAAAATGACTAAGTCCAAAAACAAAATGTTTTCAACTTTTTTCAATTTTACGCCCGTGGGATATATATATTCTACCCACACACATTTGGAACTCTCCTGAGGTACCCTCACACATATTATTCCCTCATTTAGTGGATATTTTCACAAAAAAGTGAAATTTTCAAAAATCCAGAAAATTGGCTGAAAATGACTTAATATCAAGGACTCATTGGGCGAATCGCTCTGGAACTGAAATCGGAACGCTCACTAACATTTCCCCTATCTGAAAGTCTGATAAACGCCGTAAAAATGACTAAGTCCAAAAAAAAAATGTTTTCAACTTTTTTCAATTTTACCCCCGTGGGACATATATTCTATGCACACACATTTGGAACTCTCTTGGGGTACCCTCACCCATATTATTCCCTCATTTAGTGGATATTTTCACAAAAAAGTGAAATTTTCAAAAATCCAGAAAATTGGCGGAACATGACTAAATATCAAGGACTCATTGGGCGAATCGCTCTGGAACTAAAATCAGAATGCTCACTGACATTTCCCCTATCTGAAAGTTTGATAAACGTCGGAAAAATGACTAAGTCCAAAAAAAATTTTTTTTCAACTTTTTTCAATTTTACCTCCGTGGGATATATATTCTACCCACACACATTTGGAACTCTCTTGGGGTACCCTCACACATATTATTCCCTCATTTAGTGGATATTTTCACAAAAAAAGTGAAATTTTCAAAAATTAAGAAAATTGGCTGAAAATGCCTAAATATCAAGGACTCATTGGGCGAATCGCTCTGGAACTGAAATCGGAACCCTCACTGACATTTCCCCTATCTGAAAGTCTGATAAACGCAGGAAAAATGACTAAGTCCAAAAACAAAATGTTTTCAACTTTTTTCAATTTTACGCCCGTGGGATATATATTCTACCCACACACATTTGGAACTCTCCTGAGGTACCCTCACACATATTATTCCCTCATTTAGTGGATATTTTCACAAAAAAGTGAAATTTTCAAAAATCCAGAAAATTGGCTGAAAATGACTTAATATCAAGGACTCATTGGGCGAATCGCTCTGGAACTGAAATCGGAATGCTCAGAAACATTTCCCCTATCTGAAAGTCTGATAAACGCCGGAAAAATGACTAAGTCCAAAAAAAAAATGTTTTCAACTTTTTTCAATTTTACCCCCGTGGGACATATATTCCACGCACACACATTTGGAACTCTCCTGGGGTACCCTCACACATATTATTCCCTCATTTAGTGGATATTTTCACAAAAAAGAGAAATTTTCAAAAATCCAGAAAATTGGCGGTAAATGACTAAATATCAAGGACTCATTGGGCGAATCGCTCTGGAACTAAAATCGGAACGATCACTGACATTTCCCCTATCTGAAAGTTTGATAAACGTCGGAAAAATGACTAAGTCCAAAAACAAAATGTTTTCAACTTTTTTCAATTTTACCTCCGTGGGATATATATTCTACCCACACACATTTGGAACTCTCCTGGGGTACCCTCACAAATATTATTCCCTCATTTAGTGGATATTTTCACAAAAAAGGGAAATATTCAAAAATCCAGAAAATTGGCTGAAAACGCCTAAATATCAAGGACTCATTGGGCGAATCGCTCTGGAACTGTAATCGGAACGCTCACTGACATTTCCCCTATCTGAAAGTCTGATAAACGCCAGAAAAATGACTAAGTCCAAAAACAAAATGTTTTCAACTTTTTTCAATTTTACCTCCGTGGGATATATATTCTACCCACACACATTTGGAACTCTCCTGGGGTACCCTCACACATATTATTCCCTCATTTAGTGGATATTTTCACAAAAAAGTGAAATTTTCAAAAATCCAGAAAATTGGCTGAAAACGCCAAAATATCAAGGACTCATTGGGCGAATCGCTCTGGAACTGAAATCGGAACCCTCACTGACATTTCCCCTATCTGAAAGTCTGATAAACGCAGGAAAAATGACTAAGTCCAAAAACAAAATGTTTTCAACTTTTTTCAATTTTACTTCAGTGGGATATATATTCTACCCACACACATTTGGAACTCTCCTGGGGTACCCTCACACATATTATTCCCTCATTTAGTGGATATTTTCACAAAAAAAGTGAAATTTTCAAAAATCCAGAAAATTGGCTGAAAATGCCTAAATATCAAGGACTCATTGGGCGAATCGCTCTGGAACTGAAATCGGAACGCTCACTGACATTTCCCCTATCTGAAAGTCTGATAAACGCCGGAAAAATGACTAAGTCCAAAAACAAAATGTTTTCAACTTTTTTCAATTTTACCTCCGTGGGATATATATTCTACCCACACACATTTTGAACTCTCCTGCGGTACTCTCACACATATTATTCCCTCATTTAGTGGATATTTTCACAAAAAAGTGAAATTTTCAAAAATCCAGAAAATTGGCTGAAAATGACTTAATATCAAGGACTCATTGGGCGAATCGCTCTGGAACTAAAATCAGAACGCTCACTGACATTTCACCTATCTGAAAGTTTGATAAACGTCGGAAAAATGACAGTCCAAAAAAAATTTTTTTTCAACTTTTTTTCAATTTTACCTCCGTGGGATATATATTCTACCCACACACATTTGCAACTCTCCTGGGGTACCCTCACACATATTATTCCCTCATTTAGTGGATATTTTCACAAAAAAGTGAAATTTTCAAAAATCCAGAAAATTGGCTGAAAACGCCAAAATATCAAGGACTCATTGGGCGAATCGCTCTGGAACTGAAATCGGAACCCTCACTGACATTTCCCCTATCTGAAAGTCTGATAAACGCAGGAAAAATGACTAAGTCCAAAAACAAAATGTTTTCAACTTTTTTCAATTTTACTTCAGTGGGATATATATTCTACCCACACACATTTGGAACTCTCCTGGGGTACCCTCACACATATTATTCCCTCATTTAGTGGATATTTTCACAAAAAAAGTGAAATTTTCAAAAATCCAGAAAATTGGCTGAAAATGCCTAAATATCAAGGACTCATTGGGCGAATCGCTCTGGAACTGAAATCGGAACGCTCACTGACATTTCCCCTATCTGAAAGTCTGATAAACGCCGGAAAAATGACTAAGTCCAAAAACAAAATGTTTTCAACTTTTTTCAATTTTACCTCCGTGGGATATATATTCTACCCACACACATTTTGAACTCTCCTGCGGTACTCTCACACATATTATTCCCTCATTTAGTGGATATTTTCACAAAAAAGTGAAATTTTCAAAAATCCAGAAAATTGGCTGAAAATGACTTAATATCAAGGACTCATTGGGCGAATCGCTCTGGAACTAAAATCAGAACGCTCACTGACATTTCACCTATCTGAAAGTTTGATAAACGTCGGAAAAATGACAGTCCAAAAAAAATTTTTTTTCAACTTTTTTTCAATTTTACCTCCGTGGGATATATATTCTACCCACACACATTTGCAACTCTCCTGGGGTACCCTCACACATATTATTCCCTCATTTAGTGGATATTTTCACAAAAAAGTGACATTTTCAAAAATCCAGAAAATTGGCTGTAAACGCCTAAATAGCAAGGACTCATTGGGCGAATCGCTCTGGAACTGAAATCGGAACCCTCACTGACATTTCCCCTATCTGAAAGTCTGATAAACGCCGGAAAAATGACTAAGTCCAAAAAAAAAATGTTTTCAACTTTTTTCAATTTTACCCCCGTGGGATATATATTCTACCCACACACATTTGGAACTCTCTTGGGGTACCCTCACACATATTATTCCCTCATTTAGTGGATATTTTCACAAAAAAAGTGAAATTTTCAAAAATTAAGAAAATTGGCTGAAAATGCCTAAATATCAAGGACTCATTGGGCAAACCGCTCTGGAACTGAAATCGGAACCCTCACTGACATTTCCCCTGTCTGAAAGTCTGATAAACGCAGGAAAAATGACTAAGTCCAAAAACAAAATGTTTTCAACTTTTTTCAATTTTACGCCCGTGGGATATATATATTCTACCCACACACATTTGGAACTCTCCTGAGGTACCCTCACACATATTATTCCCTCATTTAGTGGATATTTTCACAAAAAAGTGAAATTTTCAAAAATCCAGAAAATTGGCTGAAAATGACTTAATATCAAGGACTCATTGGGCGAATCGCTCTGGAACTGAAATCGGAACGCTCACTAACATTTCCCCTATCTGAAAGTCTGATAAACGCCGTAAAAATGACTAAGTCCAAAAAAAAAATGTTTTCAACTTTTTTCAATTTTACCCCCGTGGGACATATATTCTATGCACACACATTTGGAACTCTCTTGGGGTACCCTCACCCATATTATTCCCTCATTTAGTGGATATTTTCACAAAAAAGTGAAATTTTCAAAAATCCAGAAAATTGGCGGAACATGACTAAATATCAAGGACTCATTGGGCGAATCGCTCTGGAACTAAAATCAGAATGCTCACTGACATTTCCCCTATCTGAAAGTTTGATAAACGTCGGAAAAATGACTAAGTCCAAAAAAAATTTTTTTTCAACTTTTTTCAATTTTACCTCCGTGGGATATATATTCTACCCACACACATTTGGAACTCTCTTGGGGTACCCTCACACATATTATTCCCTCATTTAGTGGATATTTTCACAAAAAAGTGAAATTTTCAAAAATTAAGAAAATTGGCTGAAAATGCCTAAATATCAAGGACTCATTGGGCGAATCGCTCTGGAACTGAAATCGGAACCCTCACTGACATTTCCCCTATCTGAAAGTCTGATAAACGCAGGAAAAATGACTAAGTCCAAAAACAAAATGTTTTCAACTTTTTTCAATTTTACGCCCGTGGGATATATATTCTACCCACACACATTTGGAACTCTCCTGAGGTACCCTCACACATATTATTCCCTCATTTAGTGGATATTTTCACAAAAAAGTGAAATTTTCAAAAATCCAGAAAATTGGCTGAAAATGACTTAATATCAAGGACTCATTGGGCGAATCGCTCTGGAACTGAAATTGGAACGCTCATTGACATTTCCGCTATCTGAAAGTTTGATAAACGTCGGAAAAATGACTAAGTCCAAAAAAAAATTTTTTTCAACTTTTTTCAATTTTCCCTCTGTGGGATATATATTCTACCCACACACATTTGGAACTCTCCTGGGGCACCCTCACACATATTATTCCCTCATTTAGTGGATATTTTCACAAAAAAAGTGAAATTTTCAAAAATCCAGAAAATTGGCTGAAAATGCCTAAATATCAAGGACTCATTGGGCGAATCGCTCTGGAACTGAAATCGGAATGCTCACTGACATTTCCCCTATCTGAAAGTCTGATAAACGCCGGAAAAATGACTAAGTCCAAAAACAAAATGTTTTCAACTTTTTTCAATTTTACCTCCGTGGGATATATATTCTACCCACACACATTTTGAACTCTCCTGCGGTACTCTCACACATATTATTCCCTCATTTAGTGGATATTTTCACAAAAAAGTGAAATTTTCAAAAATCCAGAAAATTGGCTGAAAATGACTTAATATCAAGGACTCATTGGGCGAATCGCTCTGGAACTAAAATCAGAACGCTCACTGACATTTCACCTATCTGAAAGTTTGATAAACGTCGGAAAAATGACAGTCCAAAAAAAATTTTTTTTCAACTTTTTTTCAATTTTACCTCCGTGGGATATATATTCTACCCACACACATTTGCAACTCTCCTGGGGTACCCTCACACATATTATTCCCTCATTTAGTGGATATTTTCACAAAAAAGTGACATTTTCAAAAATCCAGAAAATTGGCTGTAAACGCCTAAATAGCAAGGACTCATTGGGCGAATCGCTCTGGAACTGAAATCGGAACCCTCACTGACATTTCCCCTATCTGAAAGTCTGATAAACGCCGGAAAAATGACTAAGTCCAAAAAAAAAATGTTTTCAACTTTTTTCAATTTTACCCCCGTGGGATATATATTCTACCCACACACATTTGGAACTCTCTTGGGGTACCCTCACACATATTATTCCCTCATTTAGTGGATATTTTCACAAAAAAAGTGAAATTTTCAAAAATTAAGAAAATTGGCTGAAAATGCCTAAATATCAAGGACTCATTGGGCAAACCGCTCTGGAACTGAAATCGGAACCCTCACTGACATTTCCCCTGTCTGAAAGTCTGATAAACGCAGGAAAAATGACTAAGTCCAAAAACAAAATGTTTTCAACTTTTTTCAATTTTACGCCCGTGGGATATATATATTCTACCCACACACATTTGGAACTCTCCTGAGGTACCCTCACACATATTATTCCCTCATTTAGTGGATATTTTCACAAAAAAGTGAAATTTTCAAAAATCCAGAAAATTGGCTGAAAATGACTTAATATCAAGGACTCATTGGGCGAATCGCTCTGGAACTGAAATCGGAACGCTCACTAACATTTCCCCTATCTGAAAGTCTGATAAACGCCGTAAAAATGACTAAGTCCAAAAAAAAAATGTTTTCAACTTTTTTCAATTTTACCCCCGTGGGACATATATTCTATGCACACACATTTGGAACTCTCTTGGGGTACCCTCACCCATATTATTCCCTCATTTAGTGGATATTTTCACAAAAAAGTGAAATTTTCAAAAATCCAGAAAATTGGCGGAACATGACTAAATATCAAGGACTCATTGGGCGAATCGCTCTGGAACTAAAATCAGAATGCTCACTGACATTTCCCCTATCTGAAAGTTTGATAAACGTCGGAAAAATGACTAAGTCCAAAAAAAATTTTTTTTCAACTTTTTTCAATTTTACCTCCGTGGGATATATATTCTACCCACACACATTTGGAACTCTCTTGGGGTACCCTCACACATATTATTCCCTCATTTAGTGGATATTTTCACAAAAAAAGTGAAATTTTCAAAAATTAAGAAAATTGGCTGAAAATGCCTAAATATCAAGGACTCATTGGGCGAATCGCTCTGGAACTGAAATCGGAACCCTCACTGACATTTCCCCTATCTGAAAGTCTGATAAACGCAGGAAAAATGACTAAGTCCAAAAACAAAATGTTTTCAACTTTTTTCAATTTTACGCCCGTGGGATATATATTCTACCCACACACATTTGGAACTCTCCTGAGGTACCCTCACACATATTATTCCCTCATTTAGTGGATATTTTCACAAAAAAGTGAAATTTTCAAAAATCCAGAAAATTGGCTGAAAATGACTTAATATCAAGGACTCATTGGGCGAATCGCTCTGGAACTGAAATTGGAACGCTCATTGACATTTCCGCTATCTGAAAGTTTGATAAACGTCGGAAAAATGACTAAGTCCAAAAAAAAATTTTTTTCAACTTTTTTCAATTTTCCCTCTGTGGGATATATATTCTACCCACACACATTTGGAACTCTCCTGGGGCACCCTCACACATATTATTCCCTCATTTAGTGGATATTTTCACAAAAAAGTGAAATTTTCAAAAATCCAGAAAATTGGCGGAACATGACTAAATATCAAGGACTCATTGGGCGAATCGCTCTGGAACTAAAATCAGAACGCTCACTGACATTTCCCCTATCTTAAAGTTTGATAAACGTCGGAAAAATGACTAAGTCCAAAAACAAAATGTTTTCAACTTTTTTCAATTTTACCCCCGTGGGATATATATTCTACCCACACACATTTGGAACTCTCCTGGGGTACCCTCACCCATATTATTCCCTCATTTAGTGGATATTTTCACAAAAAAGTGAAATTTTCAAAAATCCAGAAAATTGGCGGAACATGACTAAATATCAAGGACTCATTGGGCGAATCGCTCTGGAACTAAAATCAGAACGCTCACTGACATTTCCCGTATCTGAAAGTTTGATAAACGTCGGAAAAATGACTAAGTCCCAAAAAAAATTTTTTTCAACTTTTCTCAATTTTACCTCCGTGGGATATATATTCTACCCACACACATTTGGAACTCTCCTGGGGTACCCTCACACATATTATTCCCTCATTTAGTGGATATTTTCACAAAAAAGAGAAATTTTCAAAAATCCAGAAAATTGGCGGTAAATGACTAAATATCAAGGACTCATTGGGCGAATCGCTCTGGAACTAAAATCGGAACGATCACTGACATTTCCCCTATCTGAAAGTTTGATAAACGTCGGAAAAATGACTAAGTCCAAAAACAAAATGTTTTCAACTTTTTTCAATTTTACCTCCGTGGGATATATATTCTACCCACACACATTTGGAACTCTCCTGGGGTACCCTCACAAATATTATTCCCTCATTTAGTGGATATTTTCACAAAAAAGGGAAATATTCAAAAATCCAGAAAATTGGCTGAAAACGCCTAAATATCAAGGACTCATTGGGCGAATCGCTCTGGAACTGTAATCGGAACGCTCACTGACATTTCCCCTATCTGAAAGTCTGATAAACGCCAGAAAAATGACTAAGTCCAAAAACAAAATGCTTTCAACTTTTTTCAATTTTACCTCCGTGGGATATATATTCTACCCACACACATTTGGAACTCTCCTGGGGTACCCTCACACATATTATTCCCTCATTTAGTGGATATTTTCACAAAAAAGTGAAATTTTCAAAAATCCAGAAAATTGGCTGAAAACGCCAAAATATCAAGGACTCATTGGGCGAATCGCTCTGGAACTGAAATCGGAACCCTCACTGACATTTCCCCTATCTGAAAGTCTGATAAACGCAGGAAAAATGACTAAGTCCAAAAACAAAATGTTTTCAACTTTTTTCAATTTTACTTCAGTGGGATATATATTCTACCCACACACATTTGGAACTCTCCTGGGGTACCCTCACACATATTATTCCCTCATTTAGTGGATATTTTCACAAAAAAAGTGAAATTTTCAAAAATCCAGAAAATTGGCTGAAAATGCCTAAATATCAAGGACTCATTGGGCGAATCGCTCTGGAACTGAAATCGGAACGCTCACTGACATTTCCCCTATCTGAAAGTCTGATAAACGCCGGAAAAATGACTAAGTCCAAAAACAAAATGTTTTCAACTTTTTTCAATTTTACCTCCGTGGGATATATATTCTACCCACACACATTTTGAACTCTCCTGCGGTACTCTCACACATATTATTCCCTCATTTAGTGGATATTTTCACAAAAAAGTGAAATTTTCAAAAATCCAGAAAATTGGCTGAAAATGACTTAATATCAAGGACTCATTGGGCGAATCGCTCTGGAACTAAAATCAGAACGCTCACTGACATTTCACCTATCTGAAAGTTTGATAAACGTCGGAAAAATGACAGTCCAAAAAAAATTTTTTTTCAACTTTTTTTCAATTTTACCTCCGTGGGATATATATTCTACCCACACACATTTGCAACTCTCCTGGGGTACCCTCACACATATTATTCCCTCATTTAGTGGATATTTTCACAAAAAAGTGACATTTTCAAAAATCCAGAAAATTGGCTGTAAACGCCTAAATAGCAAGGACTCATTGGGCGAATCGCTCTGGAACTGAAATCGGAACCCTCACTGACATTTCCCCTATCTGAAAGTCTGATAAACGCCGGAAAAATGACTAAGTCCAAAAAAAAAATGTTTTCAACTTTTTTCAATTTTACCCCCGTGGGATATATATTCTACCCACACACATTTGGAACTCTCTTGGGGTACCCTCACACATATTATTCCCTCATTTAGTGGATATTTTCACAAAAAAAGTGAAATTTTCAAAAATTAAGAAAATTGGCTGAAAATGCCTAAATATCAAGGACTCATTGGGCAAACCGCTCTGGAACTGAAATCGGAACCCTCACTGACATTTCCCCTGTCTGAAAGTCTGATAAACGCAGGAAAAATGACTAAGTCCAAAAACAAAATGTTTTCAACTTTTTTCAATTTTACGCCCGTGGGATATATATATTCTACCCACACACATTTGGAACTCTCCTGAGGTACCCTCACACATATTATTCCCTCATTTAGTGGATATTTTCACAAAAAAGTGAAATTTTCAAAAATCCAGAAAATTGGCTGAAAATGACTTAATATCAAGGACTCATTGGGCGAATCGCTCTGGAACTGAAATCGGAACGCTCACTAACATTTCCCCTATCTGAAAGTCTGATAAACGCCGTAAAAATGACTAAGTCCAAAAAAAAAATGTTTTCAACTTTTTTCAATTTTACCCCCGTGGGACATATATTCTATGCACACACATTTGGAACTCTCTTGGGGTACCCTCACCCATATTATTCCCTCATTTAGTGGATATTTTCACAAAAAAGTGAAATTTTCAAAAATCCAGAAAATTGGCGGAACATGACTAAATATCAAGGACTCATTGGGCGAATCGCTCTGGAACTAAAATCAGAATGCTCACTGACATTTCCCCTATCTGAAAGTTTGATAAACGTCGGAAAAATGACTAAGTCCAAAAAAAATTTTTTTTCAACTTTTTTCAATTTTACCTCCGTGGGATATATATTCTACCCACACACATTTGGAACTCTCTTGGGGTACCCTCACACATATTATTCCCTCATTTAGTGGATATTTTCACAAAAAAAGTGAAATTTTCAAAAATTAAGAAAATTGGCTGAAAATGCCTAAATATCAAGGACTCATTGGGCGAATCGCTCTGGAACTGAAATCGGAACCCTCACTGACATTTCCCCTATCTGAAAGTCTGATAAACGCAGGAAAAATGACTAAGTCCAAAAACAAAATGTTTTCAACTTTTTTCAATTTTACGCCCGTGGGATATATATTCTACCCACACACATTTGGAACTCTCCTGAGGTACCCTCACACATATTATTCCCTCATTTAGTGGATATTTTCACAAAAAAGTGAAATTTTCAAAAATCCAGAAAATTGGCTGAAAATGACTTAATATCAAGGACTCATTGGGCGAATCGCTCTGGAACTGAAATTGGAACGCTCATTGACATTTCCGCTATCTGAAAGTTTGATAAACGTCGGAAAAATGACTAAGTCCAAAAAAAAATTTTTTTCAACTTTTTTCAATTTTCCCTCTGTGGGATATATATTCTACCCACACACATTTGGAACTCTCCTGGGGCACCCTCACACATATTATTCCCTCATTTAGTGGATATTTTCACAAAAAAGTGAAATTTTCAAAAATCCAGAAAATTGGCGGAACATGACTAAATATCAAGGACTCATTGGGTGAATCGCTCTGGAACTAAAATCAGAACGCTCACTGACATTTCCCCTATCTGAAAGTTTGATAAACGTCGGAAAAATGACTAAGTCCAAAAACAAAATGTTTTCAACTTTTTTCAATTTTACCCCCGTGGGATATATATTCTACCCACACACATTTGGAACTCTCCTGAGGTACCCTCACACATATTATTCCCTCATTTAGTGGATATTTTCACAAAAAAGTGAAATTTTCAAAAATCCAGAAAATTGGCTGAAAATGACTTAATATCAAGGACTCATTGGGCGAACCGCTCTGGAACTGAAATTGGAACGCTCATTGACATTTCTCTATCTGAAAGTTTGATAAACGTCGGAAAAATGACTAAGTCCAAAAAAAATTTTTTTCAACTTTTTTCAATTTTCCCTCCGTGGGATATATATTCTACCCACACACATTTGGAACTCTCCTGGGGCACCCTCACACATATTATTCCCTCATTTTTTTCACAAAAAAGGGAAATTTTCAAAAATCCAGAAAATTGGCTGAAAACGTGTAAATATCAAGTAAATATCAAGGACTCATTGGGCGAATCGCTCTGGAACTGAAATCGGAACGCTCACTGACATTTCCCCTATCTGAAAGTCTGATAAACGCCGGAAAAATGACTAAGTCCAAAAACAAAATGTTTTCAACTTTTTTCAATTTTACCCCCGTGGGATATATATTCTACCCACACACATTTGGAACTCTCCTGGGGTACCCTCACACATATTATTCCCTCATTTAGTGGATATTTTCACAAAAAAAGTGAAATTTTCAAAAATCAAGAAAATTGGCTGAAAATGCCTAAATATCAAGGACTCATTGGGCGAATCGCTCTGGAACTGAAATCGGAACACTCACTAACATTTCCCCTATCTGAAAGTTTGATAAACGTCGGAAAAATGACTAAGTCGAAAAAAAAATTTTTTTCAACTTTTTTCAATTTTACCTCCGTGGGATATATATTCTACCCACACACATTTGGAACTCTCCTGGGGTACCCTCACACATATTATTCCCTCATTTAGTGGATATTTTCACAAAAAAGTGACATTTTCAAAAATCCAGAAAATTGGCTGTAAACGCCTAAATATCAAGGACTCATTGGGCGAATCGCTCTGGAACTGAAATTGGAACGCTCATTGACATTTCCCCTATCTGAAAGTTTGATAAACGTCGGAAAAATGACTAAGTCCCAAAAAAATTTTTTTTCAACTTTTTTCAATTTTACCTCCGTGGGATATATATTCTACCCACACACATTTGGAACTCTCCTGGGGTACCCTCACACATATTATTCCCTCATTTAGTGGATATTTTCACAAAAAAAGTGAAATTTTCAAAAATCAAGAAAATTGGCTGAAAATGCCTAAATATCAAGGACTCATTGGGCGAATCGCTCTGGAACTGAAATCGGAACACTCACTAACATTTCCCCTATCTGAAAGTTTGATAAACGTCGGAAAAATGACTAAGTCGAAAAAAAAATTTTTTTCAACTTTTTTCAATTTTACCTCCGTGGGATATATATTCTACCCACACACATTTGGAACTCTCCTGGGGTACCCTCACACATATTATTCCCTCATTTAGTGGATATTTTCACAAAAAAAGTGAAATTTTCAAAAATTAAGAAAATTGGCTGAAAATGCCTAAATATCAAGGACTCATTGGGCGAATCGCTCTGGAACTGAAATCGGAACCCTCACTGACATTTCCCCTATCTGAAAGTCTGATAAACGCAGGAAAAATGACTAAGTCCAAAAACAAAATGTTTTCAACTTTTTTCAATTTTACGCCCGTGGGATATATATTCTACCCACACACATTTGGAACTCTCCTGAGGTACCCTCACACATATTATTCCCTCATTTAGTGGATATTTTCACAAAAAAGTGAAATTTTCAAAAATCCAGAAAATTGGCTGAAAATGACTTAGTATCAAGGACTCATTGGGCGAATCGCTCTGGAACTGAAATTGGAACGCTCATTGACATTTCCCCTATCTGAAAGTTTGATAAACGTCGGAAAAATGACTAAGTCCAAAAAAAAATTTTTTTCAACTTTTTTCAATTTTACCTCCGTGGGATATATATTCTACCCACACACATTTGGAACTCTCCTGGGGTACCCTCACACAAATTATTCCCTCATTTAGTGGATATTTTCACAAAAAAGTGACATTTTCAAAAATCCAGAAAATTGGCTGTAAACGCCTAAATATCAAGGACTCATTGGGCGAATCGCTCTGGAACTGAAATCGGAACGCTCACTGACATTTCCCCTATCTGAAAGTCTGATAAACGCCGGAAAAATGACTAAGTCCAAAAAAAAAATGTTTTCAACTTTTTTCAATTTTACCCCCGTGGGATATATATTCTACCCACACACATTTGGAACTCTCCTGGGTTACCCTCACACATATTATTCCCTCATTTAGTGGATATTTTCACAAAAAAAGTGAAATTTTCAAAAATCCAGAAAATTGGCTGAAAATGACTAAATATCAAGGACTCATTGGGCGAATCGCTCTGGAACTGAAATCAGAACGCTCACTGACATTTCCCCTATCTGAAAGTCTGATAAACGCCGGAAAAATGACTAAGTCCAAAAACAAAATGTTTTCAACTTTTTTCAATTTTACCTCCGTGGGATATATATTCTACCCACACACATTTTGAACTCTCCTGCGGTACCCTCACACATATTATTCCCTCATTTAGTGGATATTTTCACAAAAAAAGTGAAATTTTCAAAAATCAAGAAAATTGGCTGAAAATGCCTAAATATCAAGGACTCATTGGGCGAATCGCTCTGGAACTGAAATCGGAACGCTCACTAACATTTCCCCTATCTGAAAGTCTGATAAACGCCGTAAAAATGACTAAGTCCAAAAAAAAAATGTTTTCAACTTTTTTCAATTTTACCCCCGTGGGACATATATTCTATGCACACACATTTGGAACTCTCTTGGGGTACCCTCACCCATATTATTCCCTCATTTAGTGGATATTTTCACAAAAAAGTGAAATTTTCAAAAATCCAGAAAATTGGCGGAACATGACTAAATATCAAGGACTCATTGGGCGAATCGCTCTGGAACTAAAATCAGAACGCTCACTGACATTTCCCCTATCTGAAAGTTTGATAAACGTCGGAAAAATGACTAAGTCCAAAAAAAATTTTTTTTCAACTTTTTTCAATTTTACCTCCGTGGGATATATATTCTACCCACACACATTTGGAACTCTCCTGGGGTACCCTCACACATATTATTCCCTCATTTAGTGGATATTTTCACAAAAAAGTGAAATTTTCAAAAATCCAGAAAATTGGCTGTAAACGCCTAAATATCAAGGACTCATTGGGCGAACCGCTCTGGAACTGAAATCGGAACGCTCACTGACATTTCCCCTATCTGAAAGTCTGATAAACGTCGGAAAAATGACTAAGTCCAAAAAAAAAATGTTTTCAACTTTTTTCAATTTTACCCCCGTGGGATATATATTCTACCCACACACATTTGGAACTCTCCTGGGGTACCCTCACACATATTATTCCCTCATTTAGTGGATATTTTCACAAAAAAAGTGAAATTTTCAAAAATCCAGAAAATTGGCTGAAAATGCCTAAATATCAAGGACTCATTGGGCGAATCGCTCTGGAACTGAAATTGGAACGCTCATTGACATTTCCCCTATCTGAAAGTCTGATAAACGCTGGAAAAATGACTAAGTCCAAAAACAAAATGTTTTCAACTTTTTTCAATTTTACCTCCGTGGGATATATATTCTACCCACACACATTTTGAACTCTCCTGCGGTACCCTCACACATATTATTCCCTCATTTAGTGGATATTTTCACAAAAAAAGTGAAATTTTCAAAAATCAAGAAAATTGGCTGAAAATGCCTAAATATCAAGGACTCATTGGGCGAATCGCTCTGGAACTGAAATCGGAACGCTCACTAACATTTCCCCTATCTGAAAGTCTGATAAACGCCGTAAAAATGACTAAGTCCAAAAAAAAAATGTTTTCAACTTTTTTCAATTTTACCCCCGTGGGACATATATTCTATGCACACACATTTGGAACTCTCTTGGGGTACCCTCACCCATATTATTCCCTCATTTAGTGGATATTTTCACAAAAAAGTGAAATTTTCAAAAATCCAGAAAATTGGCGGAACATGACTAAATATCAAGGACTCATTGGGCGAATCGCTCTGGAACTAAAATCAGAACGCTCACTGACATTTCCCCTATCTGAAAGTTTGATAAACGTCGGAAAAATGACTAAGTCCCAAAAAAATTTTTTTTCAACTTTTTTCAATTTTACCTCCGTGGGATATATATTCTACCCACACACATTTGGAACTCTCCTGGGGTACCCTCACACATATTATTCCCTCATTTAGTGGATATTTTCACAAAAAAAGTGAAATTTTCAAAAATCAAGAAAATTGGCTGAAAATGCCTAAATATCAAGGACTCATTGGGCGAATCGCTCTGGAACTGAAATTGGAACGCTCACTGACATTTCCCCTATCTGAAAGTCTGATAAACGCCGTAAAAATGACTAAGTCCAAAAAAAAAATGTTTTCAACTTTTTTCAATTTTACCCCCGTGGGACATATATTCTATGCACACACATTTGGAACTCTCTTGGGGTACCCTCACCCATATTATTCCCTCATTTAGTGGATATTTTCACAAAAAAGTGAAATTTTCAAAAATCCAGAAAATTGGCTGAAAATGACTTAGTATCAAGGACTCATTGGGCGAATCGCTCTGGAACTGAAATTGGAACGCTCATTGACATTTCCCCTATCTGAAAGTTTGATAAACGTCGGAAAAATGACTAAGTCCAAAAAAAAATTTTTTTCAACTTTTTTCAATTTTACCTCCGTGGGATATATATTCTACCCACACACATTTGGAACTCTCCTGGGGTACCCTCACACAAATTATTCCCTCATTTAGTGGATATTTTCACAAAAAAGTGACATTTTCAAAAATCCAGAAAATTGGCTGTAAACGCCTAAATATCAAGGACTCATTGGGCGAATCGCTCTGGAACTGAAATCGGAACGCTCACTGACATTTCCCCTATCTGAAAGTCTGATAAACGCCGGAAAAATGACTAAGTCCAAAAAAAAAATGTTTTCAACTTTTTTCAATTTTACCCCCGTGGGATATATATTCTACCCACACACATTTGGAACTCTCCTGGGTTACCCTCACACATATTATTCCCTCATTTAGTGGATATTTTCACAAAAAAAGTGAAATTTTCAAAAATCCAGAAAATTGGCTGAAAATGACTAAATATCAAGGACTCATTGGGCGAATCGCTCTGGAACTGAAATCAGAACGCTCACTGACATTTCCCCTATCTGAAAGTCTGATAAACGCCGGAAAAATGACTAAGTCCAAAAACAAAATGTTTTCAACTTTTTTCAATTTTACCTCCGTGGGATATATATTCTACCCACACACATTTTGAACTCTCCTGCGGTACCCTCACACATATTATTCCCTCATTTAGTGGATATTTTCACAAAAAAAGTGAAATTTTCAAAAATCAAGAAAATTGGCTGAAAATGCCTAAATATCAAGGACTCATTGGGCGAATCGCTCTGGAACTGAAATCGGAACGCTCACTAACATTTCCCCTATCTGAAAGTCTGATAAACGCCGTAAAAATGACTAAGTCCAAAAAAAAAATGTTTTCAACTTTTTTCAATTTTACCCCCGTGGGACATATATTCTATGCACACACATTTGGAACTCTCTTGGGGTACCCTCACCCATATTATTCCCTCATTTAGTGGATATTTTCACAAAAAAGTGAAATTTTCAAAAATCCAGAAAATTGGCGGAACATGACTAAATATCAAGGACTCATTGGGCGAATCGCTCTGGAACTAAAATCAGAACGCTCACTGACATTTCCCCTATCTGAAAGTTTGATAAACGTCGGAAAAATGACTAAGTCCAAAAAAAATTTTTTTTCAACTTTTTTCAATTTTACCTCCGTGGGATATATATTCTACCCACACACATTTGGAACTCTCCTGGGGTACCCTCACACATATTATTCCCTCATTTAGTGGATATTTTCACAAAAAAGTGAAATTTTCAAAAATCCAGAAAATTGGCTGTAAACGCCTAAATATCAAGGACTCATTGGGCGAACCGCTCTGGAACTGAAATCGGAACGCTCACTGACATTTCCCCTATCTGAAAGTCTGATAAACGTCGGAAAAATGACTAAGTCCAAAAAAAAAATGTTTTCAACTTTTTTCAATTTTACCCCCGTGGGATATATATTCTACCCACACACATTTGGAACTCTCCTGGGGTACCCTCACACATATTATTCCCTCATTTAGTGGATATTTTCACAAAAAAAGTGAAATTTTCAAAAATCCAGAAAATTGGCTGAAAATGCCTAAATATCAAGGACTCATTGGGCGAATCGCTCTGGAACTGAAATTGGAACGCTCATTGACATTTCCCCTATCTGAAAGTCTGATAAACGCTGGAAAAATGACTAAGTCCAAAAACAAAATGTTTTCAACTTTTTTCAATTTTACCTCCGTGGGATATATATTCTACCCACACACATTTGGAACTCTCCTGAGGTACCCTCACACATATTATTCCCTCATTTAGTGGATATTTTCACAAAAAAAGTGAAATTTTCAAAAATCCAGAAAATTGGCTGAAAATGCCTAAATATCAAGGACTCATTGGGCGAATCGCTCTGGAACTGAAATTGGAACGCTCATTGACATTTCCCCTATCTGAAAGTCTGATAAACGCTGGAAAAATGACTAAGTCCAAAAACAAAATGTTTTCAACTTTTTTCAATTTTACCTCCGTGGGATATATATTCTACCCACACACATTTTGAACTCTCCTGCGGTACCCTCACACATATTATTCCCTCATTTAGTGGATATTTTCACAAAAAAGGTGAAATTTCAAAAATCAAGAAAATTGGCTGAAAATGCCTAAATATCAAGGACTCATTGGACGAATCGCTCTGGAACTGAAATCGGAACGCTCACTAACATTTCCCCTATCTGAAAGTCTGATAAACGCCGTAAAAATGACTAAGTCCAAAAAAAAAATGTTTTCAACTTTTTTCAATTTTACCCCCGTGGGACATATATTCTATGCACACATTTGGAACTCTCTTGGGGTACCCTCACCCATATTATTCCCTCATTTAGTGGATATTTTCACAAAAAAGTGAAATTTTCAAAAATCCAGAAAATTGGCGGAACATGACTAAATATCAAGGACTCATTGGGCGAATCGCTCTGGAACTAAAATCAGAACGCTCACTGACATTTCCCCTATCTGAAAGTTTGATAAACGTCGGAAAAATGACTAAGTCCAAAAAAAATTTTTTTTCAACTTTTTTCAATTTTACCTCCGTGGGATATATATTCTACCCACACACATTTGGAACTCTCCTGGGGTACCCTCACACATATTATTCCCTTATTTAGTGGATATTTTCACAAAAAAGTGACATTTTCAAAAATCCAGAAAATTGGCTGTAAACGCCTAAATATCAAGGACTCATTGGGCGAATCGCTCTGGAACTGAAATCGGAACGCTCACTGACATTTCCCCTATCTGAAAGTCTGATAAACGCCGGAAAAATAACTAAGTCCAAAAAAAAAATGTTTTCAACTTTTTTCAATTTTACCCCCGTGGGATATATATTCTACCCACACACATTTGGAACTCTCCTGGGTTACCCTCACACATATTATTCCCTCATTTAGTGGATATTTTCACAAAAAAAGTGAAATTTTCAAAAATTAAGAAAATTGGCTGAAAATGCCTAAATATCAAGGACTCATTGGGCGAATCGCTCTGGAACTGAAATCGGAACCCTCACTGACATTTCCCCTATCTGAAAGTCTGATAAACGCAGGAAAAATGACTAAGTCCAAAAACAAAATGTTTTCAACTTTTTTCAATTTTACGCCCGTGGGATATATATTCTACCCACACACATTTGGAACTCTCCTGAGGTACCCTCACACATATTATTCCCTCATTTAGTGGATATTTTCACAAAAAAAGTGAAATTTTCAAAAATCCAGAAAATTGGCTGAAAATGACTAAATATCAAGGACTCATTGGGCGAATCGCTCTGGAACTGAAATCGGAACGCTCACTGACATTTCCCCTATCTGAAAGTCTGATAAACACCGGAAAAATGACTAAGTCCAAAAACAAAATGTTTTCAACTTTTTTCAATTTTACCTCCGTGGGATATATATTCTACCCACACACATTTTGAACTCTCCTGCGGTACCCTCACACATATTATTCCCTCATTTAGTGGATATTTTCACAAAAAAAGTGAAATTTCCAAAAATCAAGAAAATTGGCTGAAAATGCCTAAATATCAAGGACTCATTGGGCGAATCGCTCTGGAACTGAAATCGGAACGCTCACTAACATTTCCCCTATCTGAAAGTCTGATAAACGCCGTAAAAATGACTAAGTCCAAAAAAAAAATGTTTTCAACTTTTTTCAATTTTACCCCCGTGGGACATATATTCTATGCACACACATTTGGAACTCTCTTGGGGTACCCTCACCCATATTATTCCCTCATTTAGTGGATATTTTCACAAAAAAGTGAAATTTTCAAAAATCCAGAAAATTGGCGGAACATGACTAAATATCAAGGACTCATTGGGCGAATCGCTCTGGAACTAAAATCAGAACGCTCACTGACATTTCCCCTATCTGAAAGTTTGATAAACGTCGGAAAAATGACTAAGTCCAAAAACAAAATGTTTTCAACTTTTTTCAATTTTACGCCCGTGGGATATATATTCTACCCACACACATTTGGAACTCTCCTGAGGTACCCTCACACATATTATTCCCTCATTTAGTGGATATTTTCACAAAAAAGTGAAATTTTCAAAAATCCAGAAAATTGGCTGAAAATGACTAAATATCAAGGACTCATTGGGCGAATCGCTCTGGAACTGAAATCGGAACGCTCACTGACATTTCCCCTATCTGAAAGTCTGATAAACACCGGAAAAATGACTAAGTCCAAAAACAAAATGTTTTCAACTTTTTTCAATTTTACCTCCGTGGGATATATATTCTACCCACACACATTTGGAACTCTCCTGCGGTACCCTCACACATATTATTCCCTCATTTAGTGGATATTTTCACAAAAAAAGTGAAATTTTCAAAAATTAAGAAAATTGGCTGAAAATGCCTAAATATCAAGGACTCATTGGGCGAATCGCTCTGGAACTGAAATCGGAACCCTCACTGACATATCCCCTATCTGAAAGTCTGATAAACGCAGTAAAAATGATTAAGTCCAAAAACAAAATGTTTTCAACTTTTTTCAATTTTACGCCCGTGGGATATATATTCTACCCACACACATTTGGAACTCTCCTGAGGTACCCTCACACATATTATTCCCTCATTTAGTGGATATTTTCACAAAAAAAGTGAAATTTTCAAAAATACAGAAAATTGGCTGAAAATGCCTAAATATCAAGGACTCATTGGGCGAATCGCTCTGGAACTGAAATCGGAACGCTCACTGACATTTCCCCTATCTGAAAGTCTGATAAACGCCGGAAAAATGATTAAGTCCAAAAAAAAAATGTTTTCAACTTTTTTCAATTTTACCCCCGTGGGACATATATTCTACGCACACACATTTGGAACTCTCCTGGTGTACCCTCACACATATTATTCCCTCATTTAGTGGATATTTTCACAAAAAAGTGAAATTTTCAAAAATCCAGAAAATTGGCTGAAAACGCGTAAATATCAAGGACTCATTGGGCGAATCGCTCTGGAACTGAAATCGGAACGCTCACTGACATTTCCCCTATCTGAAAGTCTGATAAACGCAGGAAAAATGAGTAAGTCCAAAAAAAAAATGTTTTCAACTTTTTTCAATTTTACCCCCGTGGGATATATATTCTACCCACACACATTTGGAACTCTCCTGAGGTACCCTCTCACATATTATTCCCTCATTTAGTGTATATTTTCACAAAAAAGTGAAATTTTCAAAAATCCAGAAAATTGGCTGAAAATGACTTAATATCAAGGACTCATTGGGCAAATCGCTCTGGAACTGAAATCGGAACGCTCACTGACATTTCCCCCATCTGAAAGTTTGATTAACGTCGGAAAAATGACTAAGTCCAAAAAAAAATTTTTTTCAACTTTTTTCAATTTTACCTCCGTGGGATATATATTCTACCCACACACATTTGGAACTCTCCTGGGGTACCCTCACACATATTATTCCCTCATTTAGTGGATATTTTCACAAAAAAAGTGAAATTTTCAAAAATCAAGAAAATTGGCTGAAAATGCCTAAATATCAAGGACTCATTGGGCGAATCGCTCTGGAACTGAAATCGGAACGCTCACTGACATTTCCCCTATCTGAAAGTCTGATAAACGCCGGAAAAATGACTAAGTCCAAAAACAAAATGTTTTCAACTTTTTTAAATTTTACCTCCGTGGGATATATATTCTACCCACACACATTTTGAACTCTCCTGGGGTACCCTCACACATATTATTCCCTCATTTAGTGGATATTTTCACAAAAAAGTGACATTTTCAAAAATCCAGAAAATTGGCTGTAAACGCCTAAATATCAAGGACTCATTGGGCGAATCGCTCTGGAACTGAAATCGGAACGCTCACTGACATTTCCCCTATCTGAAAGTCTGATAAACGCAGGAAAAATGACTAAGTCCAAAAACAAAATGTTTTCAACTTTTTTCAATTTTACGCCCGTGGGATATATATTCTACCCACACACATTTGGAACTCTCCTGAGGTACCCTCACACATATTATTCCCTCATTTAGTGGATATTTTCACAAAAAAGTGAAATTTTCAAAAATCCAGAAAATTGGCTGAAAATGACTTAATATCAAGGACTCATTGGGCGAATCGCTCTGGAACTGAATTCGGAACCCGCACTAACATATCCCCTATCTGAAAGTCTGATAAACGCAGGAAAAATGATTAAGTCCAAAAACAAAATGTTTTCAACTTTTTTCAATTTTACGCCCGTGGGATATATATTCTACCCACACACATTTGGAACTCTCCTGAGGTACCCTCACACATATTATTCCCTCATTTAGTGGATATTTTCACAAAAAAAGTGAAATTTTCAAAAATCCAGAAAATTGGCTGAAAATGACTAAATATCAAGGACTCATTGGGCGAATCGCTCTGGAACTGAAATCGGAACGCTCACTGACATTTCCCCTATCTGAAAGTCTGATAAACGCCGGAAAAATGACTAAGTCCAAAAACAAAATGTTTTCAACTTTTTTCAATTTTACCTCCGTGGGATATATATTCTACCCACACACATTTTGAACTCTCCTGCGGTACCCTCACACATATTATTCCCTCATTTAGTGTATATTTTCACAAAAAAGTGACATTTTCAAAAATCCAGAAAATTGGCTGTAAACGCCTAAATATCAAGGACTCATTGGGCGAATCGCTCTGGAACTGAAATCGGAACGCTCACTGACATTTCCCCTATCTGAAAGTCTGATAAACGCAGGAAAAATGACTAAGTCCAAAAACAAAATGTTTTCAACTTTTTTCAATTTTACGCCCGTGGGATATATATTCTACCCACACACATTTGGAACTCTCCTGAGGTACCCTCACACATATTATTCCCTCATTTAGTGGATATTTTCACAAAAAAGTGAAATTTTCAAAAATCCAGAAAATTGGCTGAAAATGACTTAATATCAAGGACTCATTGGGCGAATCGCTCTGGAACTGAAATTGGAACGCTCATTGACATTTCCCCTATCTGAAAGTTTGATAAACGCCGGAAAAATGACTAAGTCCAAAAACAAAATGTTTTCAACTTTTTTCAATTTTACCTCCGTGGGATATATATTCTACCCACACACATTTGGAACTCTCCTGGGGTACCCTCACACATATTATTCCCTCATTTAGTGGATATTTTCACAAAAAAAGTGAAATTTTCAAAAATTAAGAAAATTGGCTGAAAATGCCTAAATATCAAGGACTCATTGGGCGAATCGCTCTGGAACTGAATTCGGAACCCGCACTGACATATCCCCTATCTGAAAGTCTGATAAACGCAGGAAAAATGATTAAGTCCAAAAACAAAATGTTTTCAACTTTTTTCAATTTTACCCCCGTGGGATATATATTCTACCCACACACATTTGGAACTCTCCTGAGGTACCCTCACACATATTATTCCCTCATTTAGTGTATATTTTCACAAAAAAGTGAAATTTTCAAAAATCCAGAAAATTGGCTGAAAATGACTTAATATCAAGGACTCATTGGGCAAATCGCTCTGGAACTGAAATCGGAACGCTCACTGACATTTCCCCTATCTGAAAGTTTGATTAACGTCGGAAAAATGACTAAGTCCAAAAAAAAATTTTTTTCAACTTTTTTCAATTTTACCTCCGTGGGATATATATTCTACCCACACACATTTGGAACTCTCCTGGGGTACCCTCACACATATTATTCCCTCATTTAGTGGATATTTTCACAAAAAAAGTGAAATTTTCAAAAATTAAGAAAATTGGCTGAAAATGCCTAAATATCAAGGACTCATTGGGCGAATCGCTCTGGAACTGAAATCGGAACCCTCACTGACATTTCCCCTATCTGAAAGTCTGATAAACGCAGGAAAAATGACTAAGTCCAAAAACAAAATGTTTTCAACTTTTTTCAATTTTACGCCCGTGGGATATATATTCTACCCACACACATTTGGAACTCTCCTGAGGTACCCTCACACATATTATTCCCTCATTTAGTGGATATTTTCACAAAAAAGTGAAATTTTCAAAAATCCAGAAAATTGGCTGAAAATGACTTAATATCAAGGACTCATTGGGCGAATCGCTCTGGAACTGAATTCGGAACCCGCACTAACATATCCCCTATCTGAAAGTCTGATAAACGCAGGAAAAATGATTAAGTCCAAAAACAAAATGTTTTCAACTTTTTTCAATTTTACGCCCGTGGGATATATATTCTACCCACACACATTTGGAACTCTCCTGAGGTACCCTCACACATATTATTCCCTCATTTAGTGGATATTTTCACAAAAAAAGTGAAATTTTCAAAAATCCAGAAAATTGGCTGAAAATGACTAAATATCAAGGACTCATTGGGCGAATCGCTCTGGAACTGAAATCGGAACGCTCACTGACATTTCCCCTGTCTGAAAGTCTGATAAACGCCGGAAAAATGACTAAGTCCAAAAACAAAATGTTTTCAACTTTTTTCAATTTTACCTCCGTGGGATATATATTCTACCCACACACATTTTGAACTCTCCTGCGGTACCCTCACACATATTATTCCCTCATTTAGTGGATATTTTCACAAAAAAGTGACATTTTCAAAAATCCAGAAAATTGGCTGTAAACGCCTAAATATCAAGGACTCATTGGGCGAATCGCTCTGGAACTGAAATCGGAAGGCTCACTGACATTTCCCCTATCTGAAAGTCTGATAAACGCCGGAAAAATGACTAAGTCCAAAAAAAAAATGTTTTCAACTTTTTTCAATTTTACCCCCGTGGGATATATATTCTACCCACACACATTTGGAACTCTCCTGGGGTACCCTCACACATATTATTCCCTCATTTAGTGGATATTTTCAGAAAAAAAGTGAAATTTTCAAAAATTAAGAAAATTGGCTGAAAATGCCTAAATATCAAGGACTCATTGGGCGAATCGCTCTGGAACTGAAATCGGAACCCTCACTGACATTTCCTCTATCTGAAAGTCTGATAAACGCAGGAAAAATGACTAAGTCCAAAAACAAAATGTTTTCAACTTTTTTCAATTTTACGCCCGTGGGATATATATTCTACCCACACACATTTGGAACTCTCCTGAGGTACCCTCACACATATTATTCCCTCATTTAGTGGATATTTTCACAAAAAAGTGAAATTTTCAAAAATCCAGAAAATTGGCTGAAAATGACTTAATATCAAGGACTCATTGGGCGAATCGCTCTGGAACTGAAATTGGAACGCTCATTGACATTTCCCCTATCTGAAAGTTTGATAAACGCCGGAAAAATGACTAAGTCCAAAAACAAAATGTTTTCAACTTTTTTCAATTTTACCTCCGTGGGATATATATTCTACCCACACACATTTGGAACTCTCCTGGGGTACCCTCACACATATTATTCCCTCATTTAGTGGATATTTTCACAAAAAAAGTGAAATTTTCAAAAATTAAGAAAATTGGCTGAAAATGCCTAAATATCAAGGACTCATTGGGCGAATCGCTCTGGAACTGAATTCGGAACCCGCACTGACATATCCCCTATCTGAAAGTCTGATAAACGCAGGAAAAATGATTAAGTCCAAAAACAAAATGTTTTCAACTTTTTTCAATTTTACCCCCGTGGGATATATATTCTACCCACACACATTTGGAACTCTCCTGAGGTACCCTCACACATATTATTCCCTCATTTAGTGGATATTTTCACAAAAAAGTGAAATTTTCAAAAATCCAGAAAATTGGCTGAAAATGACTTAATATCAAGGACTCATTGGGCAAATCGCTCTGGAACTGAAATCGGAACGCTCACTGACATTTCCCCTATCTGAAAGTCTGATAAACACCGGAAAAATGACTAAGTCCAAAAAAAATTTTTTCAACTTTTTTCAATTTTACCCCCGTGGGATATATATTCTACCCACACACATTTGGAACTCTCCTGGGGTACCCTCACACATATTATTCCCTCATTTAGTGGATATTTTCACAAAAAAAGTGAAATTTTCAAAAATCAAGAAAATTGGCTGAAAACGCCTAAATATCAAGGACTCATTGGGCGAATCGCTCTGGAACTGAAATCAGAACGCTCACTGACATTTCCCCTATCTGAAAGTCTGATAAACGCCGGAAAAATGACTAAGTCCAAAAACAAAATGTTTTCAACTTTTTTCAATTTTACCCCCGTGGGATATACATTCTACCCACACACATTTGGAACTCTCCTGGGGTACCCTCACACATATTATTCCCTCATTTAGTGGATATTTTCACAAAAAAAGTGAAATTTTCAAAAATCAAGAAAATTGGCTGAAAATGCCTAAATATCAAGGACTCATTGGGCGAATCGCTCTGGAACTGAAATCGGAACCCTCACTGACATTTCCCCTATCTGAAAGTTTGATAAACGTCGGAAAAATGACTAAGTCCAAAAAAAAATTTTTTTCAACTTTTTTCAATTTTACCTCCGTGGGATATATATTCTACCCACACACATTTGGAACTCTCCTGGGGTACCCTCACACATATTATTCCCTCATTTAGTGGATATTTTCACAAAAAAGGGAAATTTTCAAAAATCCAGAAAATTGGCTGAAAACGCCTAAATATCAAGGACTCAATGGGCGAATCGCTCTGGAACTGAAATCGGAATGCTCACTGACATTTCCCCTATCTGAAAGTCTGATAAACGCCGGAAAAATGCCTAATTCCAAAAACAAAATGTATTCAACTTTTTTCAATTTTACCTCCGTGGGATATATATTCTACCCACACACATTTGGAACTCTCCTGGGGTACCCTCACACATATTATTCCCTCATTTAGTGGATATTTTCACAAAAAAAGTGAAATTTTCAAAAATCCAGAAAATTGGCTGAAAACGCCTAAATATCAAGGACTCATTGGGCGAATCGCTCTGGAACTGAAATCGGAACGCTCACTGACATTTCCCCTATCTGAAAGTCTGATAAACGCCGGAAAAATGACTAAGTCGAAAAAAAAAATGTTTTCAACTTTTTTCAATTTTACCCCCGTGGGATATATATTCTACCCACACACATTTGGAACTCTCCTGGGGTACCCTCACACATATTATTCCCTCATTTAGTGGATATTTTCACAAAAAAAGTGAAATTTTCAAAAATTAAGAAAATTGGCTGAAAATGCCTAAATATCAAGGACTCATTGGGCGAATCGCTCTGGAACTGAAATCGGAACCCTCACTGACATTTCCCCTATCTTAAAGTCTGATAAACGTCGTAAAAATGACTAAGTCCAAAAAAAAATTTTTTTCAACTTTTTTCAATTTTACCTCCGTGGGATATATATTCTACCCACACACATTTGGATCTCTCCTGGGGTACCCTCACACATATTATTCCCTCATTTAGTGGATATTTTCACAAAAAAAGTGAAATTTTCAAAAATCCAAAAAATTGGCTGAAAACGCCTAAATATCAAGGACTCATTGGGCGAATCGCTCTGGAACTGAAATCGGAACGCTCACTGACATTTCGCCTATCTGAAAGTCTGATAAACGCCGGAAAAATGACTAAGTCCAAAAAAAAAATGTTTTCAACTTTTTTCAATTTTACCTCCGTGGGATATACATTCTACCCACACACATTTGGAACTCTCCTGGGGTACCCTCACACATATTATTCCCTCATTTAGTGGATATTTTCACAAAAAAAGTGACATTTTCAAAAATCAAGAAAATTGGCTGAAAATGCCTAAATATCAAGGACTCATTGGGCGAATCGCTCTGCAACTGAAATCGGAACCCTCACTGACATTTCCCCTATCTGAAAGTTTGATAAACGTCGGAAAAATGACTAAGTCCAAAAAAAAAATTTTTTAAACTTTTTTCAATTTTACCTCCGTGGGATATATATTCTACCCACACACATTTGGAACTCTCCTGGGGTACCCTCACACATATTATTCCCTCATTTAGTGGATATTTTCACAAAAAAGGGAAATTTTCAAAAATCCAGAAAATTGGCTGAAAACGCCTAAATATCAAGGACTCATTGGGCGAATCGCTCTGGAACTGAAATCGGAACGCTCACTGACATTTCCCCTATCTGAAAGTCTGATAAACGCCGGAAAAATGACTAAGTCCAAAAACAAAATGTTTTCAACTTTTTTCAATTTTACCTCCGTGGGATATATATTCTACCCACACACATTTGGAACTCTCCTGGGGTACCCTCACATATATTATTCCCTCATTTAGTGGATATTTTCACAAAAAAAGTGAAATTTTCAAAAATCCAGAAAATTGGCTGAAAATGACTAAATATCAAGGACTCATTGGGCGAATCGCTCTGGAACTGAAATCGGAACGCTCACTGACATTTCCCCTATCTGAAAGTGTGATAAACGCCGGAAAAATGACTAAGTCCAAAAAAAAATTTTTTCAACTTTTTTCAATTTTACCCCCGTGGGATATATATTCTACCCACACACATTTGGAACTCTCCTGGGGTACCCTCACACATATTATTTCCTCATTTAGTGGATATTTTCACAAAAAAAGTGAAATTTTCAAAAATCAAGAAAATTGGCTGAAAATGACTAAATATCAAGGACTCATTGGGCGAATCGCTCTGGAACTGAAATCGGAATGCTCACTAACATTTCCCCTATCTGAAAGTCTGATAAACGCCGTAAAAATGACTAAGTCCAAAAAAAAATGTTTTCAACTTTTTTCAATTTTACGCCCGTGGGATATATATTCTACCCGCACACATTTGGAACTCTCCTGAGGTACCCTCATACATATTATTCCCTCATTTAGTGGATATTTTCACAAAAAAGTGAAATTTTCAAAAATCCAGAAAATTGGGTGAAAATGACTTAATATCAAGGATTCATTGGGCGAATCGCTCTGGAACTGAAATTGGAACGCTCATTGACATTTCCCCTATCTGAAAGTTTGATAAACGTCGTAAAAATGACTAAGTCCAAAAAAAAATTTTTTTCAACTTTTTTCAATTTTACCTCCGTGGGATATATATTCTACCCACACACATTTGGAACTCTCCTGGGGTACCCTCACACATATTATTCCCTCATTTAGTGGATATTTTCACAAAAAAAGTGAAATTTTCAAAAATCCAGAAAATTGGCTGAAAATGACTAAATATCAAGGACTCATTGGGTGAATCGCTCTGGAACTGAAATCGGAACGCTCACTGACATTTCCCCTATCTGAAAGTCTGATAAACGCCGGAAAAATAACTAAGTCCAAAAACAAAATGTTTTCAACTTTTTTCAATTTTACCTCCGTGGGATATATATTCTACCCACACACATTTTGAACTCTCCTGCGGTACCCTCACACATATTATTCCCTCATTTAGTGGATATTTTCACAAAAAAAGTGAAATTTTCAAAAATCAAGAAAATTGGCTGAAAATGCCTAAATATCAAGGACTCATTGGGCGAATCGCTCTGGAACTGAAATCGGAACGCTCACTAACACTTCCCCTATCTGAAAGTCTGATAAACGCCGTAAAAATGACTAAGTCCAAAAAAAAACGTTTTCAACTTTTTTCAATTTTACCCCCGTGGGACATATATTCTATGCACACACATTTGGAACTCTCTTGGGGTACCCTCACCCATATTATTCCCTCATTTAGTGGATATTTTCACAAAAAAGTGAAATTTTCAAAAATCCAGAAAATTGGCGGAACATGACTAAATATCAAGGACTCATTGGGCGAATCGCTCTGGAACTAAAATCAGAACGCTCACTGACATTTCCCCTATCTGAAAGTTTGATAAACGTCGGAAAAATGACTAAGTCCAAAAAAAATTTTTTTTCAATTTTACCTCCGTGGGATATATATTCTACCCACACACATTTGGAACTCTCCTGGGGTACCCTCACACATATTATTCCCTCATTTAGTGGATATTTTCACAAAAAAGTGAAATTTTCAAAAATCCAGAAAATTGGCTGTAAACGCCTAAATATCAAGGACTCATTGGGCGAATCGCTCTGGAACTGAAATCGGAACGCTCACTGACATTTCCCCTATCTGAAAGTCTGATAAACGCAGGAAAAATGAGTAAGTCCAAAAAAAAAATGTTTTCAACTTTTTTCAATTTTACCCCCGTGGGATATATATTCTACCCACACACATTTGGAACTCTCCTGAGGTACCCTCTCACATATTATTCCCTCATTTAGTGTATATTTTCACAAAAAAGTGAAATTTTCAAAAATCCAGAAAATTGGCTGAAAATGACTTAATATCAAGGACTCATTGGGCAAATCGCTCTGGAACTGAAATCGGAACGCTCACTGACATTTCCCCTATCTGAAAGTTTGATTAACGTCGGAAAAATGACTAAGTCCAAAAAAAAATTTTTTTCAACTTTTTTCAATTTTACCTCCGTGGGATATATATTCTACCCACACACATTTGGAACTCTCCTGGGGTACCCTCACACATATTATTCCCTCATTTAGTGGATATTTTCACAAAAAAGGGAAATTTTCAAAAATCCAGAAAATTGGCTGAAAACGCCTAAATATCAAGGACTCATTGGGCGAATCGCTCTGGAACTGAAATCGGAACGCTCACTGACATTTCCCCTATCTGAAAGTCTGATAAACGCCGGAAAAATGACTAAGTCCAAAAAAAAATTTTTTCAACTTTTTTCAATTTTACCCCCGTGGGATATATATTCTACCCACACACATTTGGAACTCTCCTGGGGTACCCTCACACATATTATTCCCTCATTTAGTGGATATTTTCACAAAAAAAGTGAAATTTTCAAAAATCAAGAAAATTGGCTGAAAATGCCTAAATATCAAGGACTCATTGGGCGAATCGCTCTGGAACTGAAATCGGAACGCTCACTAACATTTCCCCTATCTGAAAGTCTGATAAACGTCGGAAAAATGACTAAGTCCAAAAACAAAATGTTTTCAACTTTTTTCAATTTTACCTCCGTGGGATATATATTCTACCCACACACATTTGGAACTCTCCTGGGGTACCCTCACACATATTATTCCCTCATTTAGTGGATATTTTCACAAAAAAAGTGAAATTTTCAAAAATCCAGAAAATTGGCTGAAAACGCCTAAATATCAAGGACTCATTGGGCGAATCGCTCTGGAACTGAAATCGGAACGCTCACTGACATTTCCCCTATCTGAAAGTCTGATAAACGCCGGAAAAATGACTAAGTCCAAAAACAAAATGTTTTCAACTTTTTTCAATTTTACCTCCGTGGGATATATATTCTACCCACACACATTTGGAACTCTCCTGGGGTACCCTCACACATATTATTCCCTCATTTAGTGGATATTTTCACAAAAAAGTGAAATTTTCAAAAATCCAGAAAATTGGCTGAAAATGACTTAATATCAAGGACTCATTGGGCGAATCGCTCTGGAACTGAAATTGGAACGCTCATTGACATTTCCCCTATCTGAAAGTTTGATAAACGTCGTAAAAATGACTAAGTCCAAAAAAAAATTTTTTTCAACTTTTTTCAATTTTTTCCTCCGTGGGATATATATTCTACCCACACACATTTGGAACTCTCCTGGGGTACCCTCACACATATTATTCCCTCATTTAGTGGAAATTTTCACAAAAAAAGTGAAATTTTCAAAAATCCAGAAAATTGGCTGAAAATGACTAAATATCAAGGACTCATTGGGTGAATCGCTCTGGAACTGAAATCGGAACGCTCACTGACATTTCCCCTATCTGAAAGTCTGATAAACGCCGGAAAAATGACTAAGTCCAAAAACAAAATGTTTTCAACTTTTTTAAATTTTACCTCCGTGGGATATATATTCTACCCACACACATTTTGAACTCTCCTGCGGTACCCTCACACATATTATTCCCTCATTTAGTGGATATTTTCACAAAAAAGTGACATTTTCAAAAATCCAGAAAATTGGCTGTAAACGCCTAAATATCAAGGACTCATTGGGCGAATCGCTCTGGAACTGAAATCGGAACGCTCACTGACATTTCCCCTATCTGAAAGTCTGATAAACGCCGGAAAAATGACTAAGTCCAAAAAAAAAATGTTTTCAACTTTTTTCAATTTTACCCCCGTGGGATATATATTCTACCCACACACATTTGGAACTCTCCTGGGGTACCCTCACACATATTATTCCCTCATTTAGTGGATATTTTCACAAAAAAAGTGAAATTTTCAAAAATTAAGAAAATTGGCTGAAAATGCCTAAATATCAAGGACTCATTGGGCGAATCGCTCTGGAACTGAAATCGGAACCCTCACTGACATTTCCCCTATCTGAAAGTCTGATAAACGCAGGAAAAATGACTAAGTCCAAAAACAAAATGTTTTCAACTTTTTTCAATTTTACGCCCGTGGGATATATATTCTACCCACACACATTTGGAACTCTCCTGAGGTACCCTCACACATATTATTCCCTCATTTAGTGGATATTTTCACAAAAAAGTGAAATTTTCAAAAATCCAGAAAATTGGCTGAAAATGACTTAATATCAAGGACTCATTGGGCGAATCGCTCTGGAACTGAATTCGGAACCCGCACTAACATATCCCCTATCTGAAAGTCTGATAAACGCAGGAAAAATGATTAAGTCCAAAAACAAAATGTTTTCAACTTTTTTCAATTTTACGCCCGTGGGATATATATTCTACCCACACACATTTGGAACTCTCCTGAGGTACCCTCTCACATATTATTCCCTCATTTAGAGGATATTTTCACAAAAAAAGTGAAATTTTCAAAAATCCAGAAAATTGGCTGAAAATGACTAAATATCAAGGACTCATTGGGCGAATCGCTCTGGAACTGAAATCGGAACGCTCACTGACATTTCCCCTATCTGAAAGTCTGATAAACGCCGGAAAAATGACTAAGTCCAAAAACAAAATGTTTTCAAC
Organism: Phyllobates terribilis; assembly: GCF_046119375.1. Classification (NCBI taxonomy): domain Eukaryota; kingdom Metazoa; phylum Chordata; class Amphibia; order Anura; family Dendrobatidae; genus Phyllobates; species Phyllobates terribilis. The sequence goes on from NW_027362782.1 coordinate 11,425,703, forward strand.
TTTTTTCAATTTTACCTCCGTGGGATATATATTCTACCCACACACATTTTGAACTCTCCTGCGGTACCCTCACACATATTATTCCCTCATTTAGTGGATATTTTCAGAAAAAAAGTGAAATTTTCAAAAATTAAGAAAATTGGCTGAAAATGCCTAAATATCAAGGACTCATTGGGCGAATCGCTCTGGAACTGAAATCGGAACCCTCACTGACATTTCCCCTATCTGAAAGTCTGATAAACGCAGGAAAAATGACTAAGTCCAAAAACAAAATGTTTTCAACTTTTTTCAATTTTACGCCCGTGGGATATATATTCTACCCACACACATTTGGAACTCTCCTGAGGTACCCTCACACATATTATTCCCTCATTTAGTGGATATTTTCACAAAAAAGTGAAATTTTCAAAAATCCAGAAAATTGGCTGAAAATGACTTAATATCAAGGACTCATTGGGCGAATCGCTCTGGAACTGAAATTGGAACGCTCATTGACATTTCCCCTATCTGAAAGTTTGATAAACGCCGGAAAAATGACTAAGTCCAAAAACAAAATGTTTTCAACTTTTTTCAATTTTACCTCCGTGGGATATATATTCTACCCACACACATTTGAAACTCTCCTGGGGTACCCTCACACATATTATTCCCTCATTTAGTGGATATTTTCACAAAAAAAGTGAAATTTTCAAAAATTAAGAAAATTGGCTGAAAATGCCTAAATATCAAGGACTCATTGGGCGAATCGCTCTGGAACTGAATTCGGGACCCGCACTGACATATCCCCTATCTGAAAGTCTGATAAACGCAGGAAAAATGATTAAGTCCAAAAACAAAATGTTTTCAACTTTTTTCAATTTTACCCCCGTGGGATATATATTCTACCCACACACATTTGGAACTCTCCTGAGGTACCCTCACACATATTATTCCCTCATTTAGTGTATATTTTCACAAAAAAGTGAGATTTTCAAAAATCCAGAAAATTGGCTGAAAATGACTTAATATCAAGGACTCATTGGGCAAATCGCTCTGGAACTGAAATCGGAACGCTCACTGACATTTCCCCTATCTGAAAGTTTGATTAACGTCGGAAAAATGACTAAGTCCAAAAAAAAATTTTTTTCAACTTTTTTCAATTTTACCTCCGTGGGATATATATTCTACCCACACACATTTGGAACTCTCCTGGGGTACCCTCACACATATTATTCCCTCATTTAGTGGATATTTTCACAAAAAAGGGAAATTTTCAAAAATCCAGAAAATTGGCTGAAAACGCCTAAATATCAAGGACTCATTGGGCGAATCGCTCTGGAACTGAAATCGGAACGCTCACTGACATTTCCCCTATCTGAAAGTCTGATAAACGCCGGAAAAATGACTAAGTCCAAAAACAAAATGTTTTCAACTTTTTTCAATTTTACCTCCGTGGGATATATATTCTACCCACACACATTTGGAACTCTCCTGGGGTACCCTCACACATATTATTCCCTCATTTAGTGGATATTTTCACAAAAAAAGTGAAATTTTCAAAAATCCAGAAAATTGGCTGAAAATGACTAAATATCAAGGACTCATTGGGCGAATCGCTCTGGAACTGAAATCGGAACGCTCACTGACATTTCCCCTATCTGAAAGTCTGATAAACGCCGGAAAAATGACTAAGTCCAAAAACAAAATGTTTTCAACTTTTTTCAATTTTACCTCCGTGGGATATATATTCTACCCACACACATTTTGAACTCTCCTGCGGTACCCTCACACATATTATTCCCTCATTTAGTGGATATTTTCAGAAAAAAAGTGAAATTTTCAAAAATTAAGAAAATTGGCTGAAAATGCCTAAATATCAAGGACTCATTGGGCGAATCGCTCTGGAACTGAAATCGGAACCCTCACTGACATTTCCCCTATCTGAAAGTCTGATAAACGCAGGAAAAATGACTAAGTCCAAAAACAAAATGTTTTCAACTTTTTTCAATTTTACGCCCGTGGGATATATATTCTACCCACACACATTTGGAACTCTCCTGAGGTACCCTCACACATATTATTCCCTCATTTAGTGGATATTTTCACAAAAAAGTGAAATTTTCAAAAATCCAGAAAATTGGCTGAAAATGACTTAATATCAAGGACTCATTGGGCGAATCGCTCTGGAACTGAAATTGGAACGCTCATTGACATTTCCCCTATCTGAAAGTTTGATAAACGCCGGAAAAATGACTAAGTCCAAAAACAAAATGTTTTCAACTTTTTTCAATTTTACCTCCGTGGGATATATATTCTACCCACACACATTTGGAACTCTCCTGGGGTACCCTCACACATATTATTCCCTCATTTAGTGGATATTTTCACAAAAAAAGTGAAATTTTCAAAAATTAAGAAAATTGGCTGAAAATGCCTAAATATCAAGGACTCATTGGGCGAATCGCTCTGGAACTGAATTCGGGACCCGCACTGACATATCCCCTATCTGAAAGTCTGATAAACGCAGGAAAAATGATTAAGTCCAAAAACAAAATGTTTTCAACTTTTTTCAATTTTACCCCCGTGGGATATATATTCTACCCACACACATTTGGAACTCTCCTGAGGTACCCTCACACATATTATTCCCTCATTTAGTGTATATTTTCACAAAAAAGTGAGATTTTCAAAAATCCAGAAAATTGGCTGAAAATGACTTAATATCAAGGACTCATTGGGCAAATCGCTCTGGAACTGAAATCGGAACGCTCACTGACATTTCCCCTATCTGAAAGTTTGATTAACGTCGGAAAAATGACTAAGTCCAAAAAAAAATTTTTTTCAACTTTTTTCAATTTTACCTCCGTGGGATATATATTCTACCCACACACATTTGGAACTCTCCTGGGGTACCCTCACACATATTATTCCCTCATTTAGTGGATATTTTCACAAAAAAGGGAAATTTTCAAAAATCCAGAAAATTGGCTGAAAACGCCTAAATATCAAGGACTCATTGGGCGAATCACTCTGGAACTGAAATCGGAACGCTCACTGACATTTCCCCTATCTGAAAGTCTGATAAACGCCGGAAAAATGACTAAGTCCAAAAACAAAATGTTTTCAACTTTTTTCAATTTTACCTCCGTGGGATATATATTCTACCCACACACATTTGGAACTCTCCTGGGGTACCCTCACACATATTATTCCCTCATTTAGTGGATATTTTCACAAAAAAAGTGAAATTTTCAAAAATCAAGAAAATTGGCTGAAAACGCCTAAATATCAAGGACTCATTGGGCAAATCGCTCTGGAACTGAAATCGGAACGCTCACTGACATTTCCCCTATCTGAAAGTCTGATAAACGCCGGAAAAATGACTAAGTCCAAAAAAAAAATGTTTTCAACTTTTTTCAATTTTACCCCCGTGGGATATACATTCTACCCACACACATTTGGAACTCTCCTGGGGTACCCTCACACATATTATTCCCTCATTTAGTGGATATTTTCACAAAAAAAGTGAAATTTTCAAAAATCAAGAAAATTGGCTGAAAATGCCTAAATATCAAGGACTCATTGGGCGAATCGCTCTGGAACTGAAATCGGAACCCTCACTGACATTTCCCCTATCTGAAAGTTTGATAAACGTCGGAAAAATGACTAAGTCCAAAAAAAAATTTTTTTCAACTTTTTTCAATTTTACCTCCGTGGGATATATATTCTACCCACACACATTTGGAACTCTCCTGGGGTACCCTCACACATATTATTCCCTCATTTAGTGGATATTTTCACAAAAAAGTGAAATTTTCAAAAATCCAGAAAATTGGCTGAAAATGACTTAATATCAAGGACTCATTGGGCGAATCGCTCTGGAACTGAAATTGGAACGCTCATTGACATTTCCCCTATCTGAAAGTTTGATAAACGTCGTAAAAATGACTAAGTCCAAAAAAAAATTTTTTTCAACTTTTTTCAATTTTTTCCTCCGTGGGATATATATTCTACCCACACACATTTGGAACTCTCCTGGGGTACCCTCACACATATTATTCCCTCATTTAGTGGAAATTTTCACAAAAAAAGTGAAATTTTCAAAAATCCAGAAAATTGGCTGAAAATGACTAAATATCAAGGACTCATTGGGTGAATCGCTCTGGAACTGAAATCGGAACGCTCACTGACATTTCCCCTATCTGAAAGTCTGATAAACGCCGGAAAAATGACTAAGTCCAAAAACAAAATGTTTTCAACTTTTTTAAATTTTACCTCCGTGGGATATATATTCTACCCACACACATTTTGAACTCTCCTGCGGTACCCTCACACATATTATTCCCTCATTTAGTGGATATTTTCACAAAAAAGTGACATTTTCAAAAATCCAGAAAATTGGCTGTAAACGCCTAAATATCAAGGACTCATTGGGCGAATCGCTCTGGAACTGAAATCGGAACGCTCACTGACATTTCCCCTATCTGAAAGTCTGATAAACGCCGGAAAAATGACTAAGTCCAAAAAAAAAATGTTTTCAACTTTTTTCAATTTTACCCCCGTGGGATATATATTCTACCCACACACATTTGGAACTCTCCTGGGGTACCCTCACACATATTATTCCCTCATTTAGTGGATATTTTCACAAAAAAAGTGAAATTTTCAAAAATTAAGAAAATTGGCTGAAAATGCCTAAATATCAAGGACTCATTGGGCGAATCGCTCTGGAACTGAAATCGGAACCCTCACTGACATTTCCCCTATCTGAAAGTCTGATAAACGCAGGAAAAATGACTAAGTCCAAAAACAAAATGTTTTCAACTTTTTTCAATTTTACGCCCGTGGGATATATATTCTACCCACACACATTTGGAACTCTCCTGAGGTACCCTCACACATATTATTCCCTCATTTAGTGGATATTTTCACAAAAAAGTGAAATTTTCAAAAATCCAGAAAATTGGCTGAAAATGACTTAATATCAAGGACTCATTGGGCGAATCGCTCTGGAACTGAATTCGGAACCCGCACTAACATATCCCCTATCTGAAAGTCTGATAAACGCAGGAAAAATGATTAAGTCCAAAAACAAAATGTTTTCAACTTTTTTCAATTTTACGCCCGTGGGATATATATTCTACCCACACACATTTGGAACTCTCCTGAGGTACCCTCTCACATATTATTCCCTCATTTAGTGGATATTTTCACAAAAAAGTGAAATTTTCAAAAATCCAGAAAATTGGCTGAAAATGACTAAATATCAAGGACTCATTGGGCGAATCGCTCTGGAACTGAAATCGGAACGCTCACTGACATTTCCCCTATCTGAAAGTCTGATAAACGCCGGAAAAATGACTAAGTCCAAAAACAAAATGTTTTCAACTTTTTTCAATTTTACCTCCGTGGGATATATATTCTACCCACACACATTTTGAACTCTCCTGCGGTACCCTCACACATATTATTCCCTCATTTAGTGGATATTTTCAGAAAAAAAGTGAAATTTTCAAAAATTAAGAAAATTGGCTGAAAATGCCTAAATATCAAGGACTCATTGGGCGAATCGCTCTGGAACTGAAATCGGAACCCTCACTGACATTTCCCCTATCTGAAAGTCTGATAAACGCAGGAAAAATGACTAAGTCCAAAAACAAAATGTTTTCAACTTTTTTCAATTTTACGCCCGTGGGATATATATTCTACCCACACACATTTGGAACTCTCCTGAGGTACCCTCACACATATTATTCCCTCATTTAGTGGATATTTTCACAAAAAAGTGAAATTTTCAAAAATCCAGAAAATTGGCTGAAAATGACTTAATATCAAGGACTCATTGGGCGAATCGCTCTGGAACTGAAATTGGAACGCTCATTGACATTTCCCCTATCTGAAAGTTTGATAAACGCCGGAAAAATGACTAAGTCCAAAAACAAAATGTTTTCAACTTTTTTCAATTTTACCTCCGTGGGATATATATTCTACCCACACACATTTGGAACTCTCCTGGGGTACCCTCACACATATTATTCCCTCATTTAGTGGATATTTTCACAAAAAAAGTGAAATTTTCAAAAATTAAGAAAATTGGCTGAAAATGCCTAAATATCAAGGACTCATTGGGCGAATCGCTCTGGAACTGAATTCGGGACCCGCACTGACATATCCCCTATCTGAAAGTCTGATAAACGCAGGAAAAATGATTAAGTCCAAAAACAAAATGTTTTCAACTTTTTTCAATTTTACCCCGTGGGATATATATTCTACCCACACACATTTGGAACTCTCCTGAGGTACCCTCACACATATTATTCCCTCATTTAGTGTATATTTTCACAAAAAAGTGAGATTTTCAAAAATCCAGAAAATTGGCTGAAAATGACTTAATATCAAGGACTCATTGGGCAAATCGCTCTGGAACTGAAATCGGAACGCTCACTGACATTTCCCCTATCTGAAAGTTTGATTAACGTCGGAAAAATGACTAAGTCCAAAAAAAAATTTTTTTCAACTTTTTTCAATTTTACCTCCGTGGGATATATATTCTACCCACACACATTTGGAACTCTCCTGGGGTACCCTCACACATATTATTCCCTCATTTAGTGGATATTTTCACAAAAAAGGGAAATTTTCAAAAATCCAGAAAATTGGCTGAAAACGCCTAAATATCAAGGACTCATTGGGCGAATCGCTCTGGAACTGAAATCGGAACGCTCACTGACATTTCCCCTATCTGAAAGTCTGATAAACGCCGGAAAAATGACTAAGTCCAAAAACAAAATGTTTTCAACTTTTTTCAATTTTACCTCCGTGGGATATATATTCTACCCACACACATTTGGAACTCTCCTGGGGTACCCTCACACATATTATTCCCTCATTTAGTGGATATTTTCACAAAAAAAGTGAAATTTTCAAAAATCAAGAAAATTGGCTGAAAACGCCTAAATATCAAGGACTCATTGGGCGAATCGCTCTGGAACTGAAATCGGAACGCTCACTGACATTTCCCCTATCTGAAAGTCTGATAAACGCCGGAAAAATGACTAAGTCCAAAAAAAAAATGTTTTCAACTTTTTTCAATTTTACCCCCGTGGGATATACATTCTACCCACACACATTTGGAACTCTCCTGGGGTACCCTCACACATATTATTCCCTCATTTAGTGGATATTTTCACAAAAAAAGTGAAATTTTCAAAAATCAAGAAAATTGGCTGAAAATGCCTAAATATCAAGGACTCATTGGGCGAATCGCTCTGGAACTGAAATCGGAACCCTCACTGACATTTCCCCTATCTGAAAGTTTGATAAACGTCGGAAAAATGACTAAGTCCAAAAAAAAATTTTTTTCAACTTTTTTCAATTTTACCTCCGTGGGATATATATTCTACCCACACACATTTGGAACTCTCCTGGGGTACCCTCACACATATTATTCCCTCATTTAGTGGATATTTTCACAAAAAAGTGAAATTTTCAAAAATCCAGAAAATTGGCTGAAAATGACTTAATATCAAGGACTCATTGGGCGAATCGCTCTGGAACTGAAATTGGAACGCTCATTGACATTTCCCCTATCTGAAAGTTTGATAAACGCAGGAAAAATGACTAAGTCCAAAAACAAAATGTTTTCAACTTTTTTCAATTTTACCTCCGTGGGATATATATTCTACCCACACACATTTGGAACTCTCCTGGGGTACCCTCACACATATTATTCCCTCATTTAGTGGATATTTTCACAAAAAAAGTGAAATTTTCAAAAATTAAGAAAATTGGCTGAAAATGCCTAAATATCAAGGACTCATTGGGCGAATCGCTCTGGAACTGAATTCGGGACCCGCACTGACATATCCCCTATCTGAAAGTCTGATAAACGCAGGAAAAATGATTAAGTCCAAAAACAAAATGTTTTCAACTTTTTTCAATTTTACCCCCGTGGGATATATATTCTACCCACACACATTTGGAACTCTCCTGAGGTACCCTCACACATATTATTCCCTCATTTAGTGTATATTTTCACAAAAAAGTGAAATTTTCAAAAATCCAGAAAATTGGCTGAAAATGACTTAATATCAAGGACTCATTGGGCAAATCGCTCTGGAACTGAAATCGGAACGCTCACTGACATTTCCCCTATCTGAAAGTTTGATTAACGTCGGAAAAATGACTAAGTCCAAAAAAAAATTTTTTTAAACTTTTTTCAATTTTACCTCCGTGGGATATATATTCTACCCACACACATTTGGAACTCTCCTGGGGTACCCTCACACATATTATTCCCTCATTTAGTGGATATTTTCACAAAAAAAGTGAAATTTTCAAAAATCAAGAAAATTGGCTGAAAACGCCTAAATATCAAGGACTCATTGGGCGAATCGCTCTGGAACTGAAATCGGAACGCTCACTGACATTTCCCCTATCTGAAAGTCTGATAAACGCCGGAAAAATGACTAAGTCCAAAAAAAAAATGTTTTCAACTTTTTTCAATTTTACCCCCGTGGGATATACATTCTACCCACACACATTTGGAACTCTCCTGGGGTACCCTCACACATATTATTCCCTCATTTAGTGGATATTTTCACAAAAAAAGTGAAATTTTCAAAAATCAAGAAAATTGGCTGAAAATGCCTAAATATCAAGGACTCATTGGGCGAATCGCTCTGGAACTGAAATCGGAACCCTCACTGACATTTCCCCTATCTGAAAGTTTGATAAACGTCGGAAAAATGACTAAGTCCAAAAAAAAATTTTTTTCAACTTTTTTCAATTTTACCTCCGTGGGATATATATTCTACCCACACACATTTGGAACTCTCCTGGGGTACCCTCACACATATTATTCCCTCATTTAGTGGATATTTTCACAAAAAAGGGAAATTTTCAAAAATCCAGAAAATTGGCTGAAAACGCCTAAATATCAAGGACTCAATGGGCGAATCGCTCTGGAACTGAAATCTGAATGCTCACTGACATTTCCCCTATCTGAAAGTCTGATAAACGCCGGAAAAATGACTAAGTCCAAAAACAAAATGTTTTCAACTTTTTTCAATTTTACCTCCGTGGGATATATATTCTACCCACACACATTTGGAACTCTCCTGGGGTACCCTCACACATATTATTCCCTCATTTAGTGGATATTTTCACAAAAAAAGTGAAATTTTCAAAAATCCAGAAAATTGGCTGAAAATGACTAAATATCAAGGACTCATTGGGCGAATCGCTCTGGAACTGAAATCGGAACGCTCACTAACATTTCCCCTATCTGAAAGTCTGATAAACGCCGGAAAAATGACTAAGTCCAAAAACAAAATGTTTTCAACTTTTTTCAATTTTACCTCCGTGGGATATATATTCTACCCACACACATTTTGAACTCTCCTGCGGTACCCTCACACATATTATTCCCTCATTTAGTGGATATTTTCACAAAAAACTGAAATTTTCAAAAATCCAGAAAATTGGCTGAAAATGACTAAATATCAAGGACTCATTGGGCGAATCGCTCTGGAACTGAAATCGGAACGCTCACTGACATTTCCCCTATCTTAAAGTCTGATAAACGCAGGAAAAATGACTAAGTCCAAAAACAAAATGTTTTCAACTTTTTTCAATTTTACCTCCGTGGGATATATATTCTACCCACACACATTTGGAACTCTCCTGGGGTACCCTCACACATATTATTCCCTCATTTAGTGGATATTTTCACAAAAAAGGGAAATTTTCAAAAATCCAGAAAATTGGCTGAAAACGCCTAAATATCAAGGACTCATTGGGCGAATCGCTCTGGAACTGAAATCGGAACGCTCACTGACATTTCCCCTATCTGAAAGTCTGATAAACGCCGGAAAAATGACTAAGTCCAAAAACAAAATGTTTTCAACTTTTTTCAATTTTACCTCCGTGGGATATATATTCTACCCACACACATTTGGAACTCTCCTGGGGTACCCTCACATATATTATTCCCTCATTTAGTGGATATTTTCACAAAAAAAGTGAAATTTTCAAAAATCCAGAAAATTGGCTGAAAATGACTAAATATCAAGGACTCATTGGGCGAATCGCTCTGGAACTGAAATCGGAACGCTCACTGACATTTCCCCTATCTGAAAGTCTGATGAACGCCGGAAAAAAGACTAAGTCCAAAAACAAAATTTTTTCAACTTTTTTCAATTTTACCCCCGTGGGATATATATTCTACCCACACACATTTGGAACTCTCCTGGGGTACCCTCACACATATTATTTCCTCATTTAGTGGATATTTTCACAAAAAAAGTGAAATTTTCAAAAATCAAGAAAATTGGCTGAAAATGACTAAATATCAAGGACTCATTGGGCGAATCGCTCTGGAACTGAAATCGGAATGCTCACTAACATTTCCCCTATCTGAAAGTCTGATAAACGCCGTAAAAATGACTAAGTCCAAAAAAAAAATGTTTTCAACTTTTTTCAATTTTACGCCCGTGGGATATATATTCTACCCACACACATTTGGAACTCTCCTGAGGTACCCTCATACATATTATTCCCTCATTTAGTGGATATTTTCACAAAAAAGTGAAATTTTCAAAAATCCAGAAAATTGGGTGAAAATGACTTAATATCAAGGATTCATTGGGCGAATCGCTCTGGAACTGAAATTGGAACGCTCATTGACATTTCCCCTATCTGAAAGTTTGATAAACGTCGTAAAAATGACTAAGTCCAAAAAAAAATTTTTTTCAACTTTTTTCAATTTTACCTCCGTGGGATGTATATTCTACCCACACACATTTGGAACTCTCCTGGGGTACCCTCACACATATTATTCCCTCATTTAGTGGATATTTTCACAAAAAAAGTGAAATTTTCAAAAATCCAGAAAATTGGCTGAAAATGACTAAATATCAAGGACTCATTGGGTGAATCGCTCTGGAACTGAAATCGGAACGCTCACTGACATTTCCCCTATCTGAAAGTCTGATAAACGCCGGAAAAATGACTAAGTCCAAAAACAAAATGTTTTCAACTTTTTTCAATTTTACCTCCGTGGGATATATATTCTACCCACACACATTTTGAACTCTCCTGCGGTACCCTCACACATATTATTCCCTCATTTAGTGGATATTTTCACAAAAAAAGTGAAATTTTCAAAAATCAAGAAAATTGGCTGAAAATGCCTAAATATCAAGGACTCATTGGGCGAATCGCTCTGGAACTGAAATCGGAACGCTCACTAACACTTCCCCTATCTGAAAGTCTGATAAACGCCGTAAAAATGACTAAGTCCAAAAAAAAATGTTTTCAACTTTTTTCAATTTTACCCCCGTGGGACATATATTCTATGCACACACATTTGGAACTCTCTTGGGGTACCCTCACCCATATTATTCCCTCATTTAGTGGATATTTTCACAAAAAAGTGAAATTTTCAAAAATCCAGAAAATTGGCTGTAAACGCCTAAATATCAAGGACTCATTGGGCGAATCGCTCTGGAACTGAAATCGGAACGCTCACTGACATTTCCCCTATCTGAAAGTCTGATAAACGCCGGAAAAATGACTAAGTCCAAAAAAAAATATGTTTTCAACTTTTTTCAATTTTACCCCCGTGGGATATACATTCTACCCACACACATTTGGAACTCTCCTGGGGTACCCTCACACATATTATTCCCTCATTTAGTGGATATTTTCACAAAAAAAGTGAAATTTTCAAAAATCAAGAAAATTGGCTGAAAATGCCTAAATATCAAGGACTCATTGGGCGAATCGCTCTGCAACTGAAATCGGAACCCTCACTGACATTTCCCCTATCTGAAAGTTTGATAAACGTCGGAAAAATGACTAAGTCCAAAAAAAAATTTTTTTAAACTTTTTTCAATTTTACCTCCGTGGGATATATATTCTACCCACACACATTTGGAACTCTCCTGGGGTACCCTCACACATATTATTCCCTCATTTAGTGGATATTTTCACAAAAAAGGGAAATTTTCAAAAATCCAGAAAATTGGCTGAAAACGCCTAAATATCAAGGACTCATTGGGCGAATCGCTCTGGAACTGAAATCGGAACGCTCACTGACATTTCCCCTATCTGAAAGTCTGATAAACGCCGGAAAAATGACTAAGTCCAAAAACAAAATGTTTTCAACTTATATCAATTTTACCTCCGTGGGATATATATTCTACCCACACACATTTGGAACTCTCCTGGGGTACCCTCACATATATTATTCCCTCATTTAGTGGATATTTTCACAAAAAAAGTGAAATTTTCAAAAATCCAGAAAATTGGCTGAAAATGACTAAATATCAAGGACTCATTGGGCGAATCGCTCTGGAACTGAAATCGGAACGCTCACTGACATTTCCCCTATCTGAAAGTCTGATGAACGCCGGAAAAAAGACTAAGTCCAAAAACAAAATGTTTTCAACTTTTTTCAATTTTACCTCCGTGGGATATATATTCTACCCACACACATTTTGAACTCTCCTGCGGTACCCTCACACATATTATTCCCTCATTTAGTGGATATTTTCACAAAAAACTGAAATTTTCAAAAATCCAGAAAATTGGCTGAAAATGACTAAATATCAAGGACTCATTGGGCGAATCGCTCTGGAACTGAAATCGGAACGCTCACTGACATTTCCCCTATCTGAAAGTGTGATAAACGCCGGAAAAATGACTAAGTCCAAAAAAAAATTTTTTCAACTTTTTTCAATTTTACCCCCGTGGGATATATATTCTACCCACACACATTTGGAACTCTCCTGGGGTACCCTCATACATATTATTCCCTCATTTAGTGGATATTTTCACAAAAAAGTGAAATTTTCAAAAATCCAGAAAATTGGGTGAAAATGACTTAATATCAAGGATTCATTGGGCGAATCGCTCTGGAACTGAAATTGGAACGCTCATTGACATTTCCCCTATCTGAAAGTTTGATAAACGTCGTAAAAATGACTAAGTCCAAAAAAAAATTTTTTTCAACTTTTTTCAATTTTACCTCCGTGGGATGTATATTCTACCCACACACATTTGGAACTCTCCTGGGGTACCCTCACACATATTATTCCCTCATTTAGTGGATATTTTCACAAAAAAGGGAAATTTTCAAAAATCCAGAAAATTGGCTGAAAACGCCTAAATATCAAGGACTCATTGGGCGAATCGCTCTGGAACTGAAATCGGAACGCTCACTGACATTTCCCCTATCTGAAAGTCTGATAAACGCCGGAAAAATGACTAAGTCCAAAAACAAAATGTTTTCAACTTTTTTCAATTTTACCTCCGTGGGATATATATTCTACCCACACACATTTGGAACTCTCCTGGGGTACCCTCACATATATTATTCCCTCATTTAGTGGATATTTTCACAAAAAAAGTGAAATTTTCAAAAATCCAGAAAATTGGCTGAAAATGACTAAATATCAAGGACTCATTGGGCGAATCGCTCTGGAACTGAAATCGGAACGCTCACTGACATTTCCCCTATCTGAAAGTCTGATGAACGCCGGAAAAAAGACTAAGTCCAAAAACAAAATTTTTTCAACTTTTTTCAATTTTACCCCCGTGGGATATATATTCTACCCACACACATTTGGAACTCTCCTGGGGTACCCTCACACATATTATTTCCTCATTTAGTGGATATTTTCACAAAAAAAGTGAAATTTTCAAAAATCAAGAAAATTGGCTGAAAATGACTAAATATCAAGGACTCATTGGGCGAATCGCTCTGGAACTGAAATCGGAATGCTCACTAACATTTCCCCTATCTGAAAGTCTGATAAACGCCGTAAAAATGACTAAGTCCAAAAAAAAAATGTTTTCAACTTTTTTCAATTTTACGCCCGTGGGATATATATTCTACCCACACACATTTGGAACTCTCCTGAGGTACCCTCATACATATTATTCCCTCATTTAGTGGATATTTTCACAAAAAAGTGAAATTTTCAAAAATCCAGAAAATTGGGTGAAAATGACTTAATATCAAGGATTCATTGGGCGAATCGCTCTGGAACTGAAATTGGAACGCTCATTGACATTTCCCCTATCTGAAAGTTTGATAAACGTCGTAAAAATGACTAAGTCCAAAAAAAAATTTTTTTCAACTTTTTTCAATTTTACCTCCGTGGGATGTATATTCTACCCACACACATTTGGAACTCTCCTGGGGTACCCTCACACATATTATTCCCTCATTTAGTGGATATTTTCACAAAAAAAGTGAAATTTTCAAAAATCCAGAAAATTGGCTGAAAATGACTAAATATCAAGGACTCATTGGGTGAATCGCTCTGGAACTGAAATCGGAACGCTCACTGACATTTCCCCTATCTGAAAGTCTGATAAACGCCGGAAAAATGACTAAGTCCAAAAACAAAATGTTTTCAACTTTTTTCAATTTTACCTCCGTGGGATATATATTCTACCCACACACATTTTGAACTCTCCTGCGGTACCCTCACACATATTATTCCCTCATTTAGTGGATATTTTCACAAAAAAAGTGAAATTTTCAAAAATCAAGAAAATTGGCTGAAAATGCCTAAATATCAAGGACTCATTGGGCGAATCGCTCTGGAACTGAAATCGGAACGCTCACTAACACTTCCCCTATCTGAAAGTCTGATAAACGCCGTAAAAATGACTAAGTCCAAAAAAAAATGTTTTCAACTTTTTTCAATTTTACCCCCGTGGGACATATATTCTATGCACACACATTTGGAACTCTCTTGGGGTACCCTCACCCATATTATTCCCTCATTTAGTGGATATTTTCACAAAAAAGTGAAATTTTCAAAAATCCAGAAAATTGGCTGTAAACGCCTAAATATCAAGGACTCATTGGGCGAATCGCTCTGGAACTGAAATCGGAACGCTCACTGACATTTCCCCTATCTGAAAGTCTGATAAACGCCGGAAAAATGACTAAGTCCAAAAAAAAAAATGTTTTCAACTTTTTTCAATTTTACCCCCGTGGGATATACATTCTACCCACACACATTTGGAACTCTCCTGGGGTACCCTCACACATATTATTCCCTCATTTAGTGGATATTTTCACAAAAAAAGTGAAATTTTCAAAAATCAAGAAAATTGGCTGAAAATGCCTAAATATCAAGGACTCATTGGGCGAATCGCTCTGCAACTGAAATCGGAACCCTCACTGACATTTCCCCTATCTGAAAGTTTGATAAACGTCGGAAAAATGACTAAGTCCAAAAAAAAATTTTTTTAAACTTTTTTCAATTTTACCTCCGTGGGATATATATTCTACCCACACACATTTGGAACTCTCCTGGGGTACCCTCACACATATTATTCCCTCATTTAGTGGATATTTTCACAAAAAAGGGAAATTTTCAAAAATCCAGAAAATTGGCTGAAAACGCCTAAATATCAAGGACTCATTGGGCGAATCGCTCTGGAACTGAAATCGGAACGCTCACTGACATTTCCCCTATCTGAAAGTCTGATAAACGCCGGAAAAATGACTAAGTCCAAAAACAAAATGTTTTCAACTTATATCAATTTTACCTCCGTGGGATATATATTCTACCCACACACATTTGGAACTCTCCTGGGGTACCCTCACATATATTATTCCCTCATTTAGTGGATATTTTCACAAAAAAAGTGAAATTTTCAAAAATCCAGAAAATTGGCTGAAAATGACTAAATATCAAGGACTCATTGGGCGAATCGCTCTGGAACTGAAATCGGAACGCTCACTGACATTTCCCCTATCTGAAAGTCTGATGAACGCCGGAAAAAAGACTAAGTCCAAAAACAAAATGTTTTCAACTTTTTTCAATTTTACCTCCGTGGGATATATATTCTACCCACACACATTTTGAACTCTCCTGCGGTACCCTCACACATATTATTCCCTCATTTAGTGGATATTTTCACAAAAAACTGAAATTTTCAAAAATCCAGAAAATTGGCTGAAAATGACTAAATATCAAGGACTCATTGGGCGAATCGCTCTGGAACTGAAATCGGAACGCTCACTGACATTTCCCCTATCTGAAAGTGTGATAAACGCCGGAAAAATGACTAAGTCCAAAAAAAAATTTTTTCAACTTTTTTCAATTTTACCCCCGTGGGATATATATTCTACCCACACACATTTGGAACTCTCCTGGGGTACCCTCATACATATTATTCCCTCATTTAGTGGATATTTTCACAAAAAAGTGAAATTTTCAAAAATCCAGAAAATTGGGTGAAAATGACTTAATATCAAGGATTCATTGGGCGAATCGCTCTGGAACTGAAATTGGAACGCTCATTGACATTTCCCCTATCTGAAAGTTTGATAAACGTCGTAAAAATGACTAAGTCCAAAAAAAAATTTTTTTCAACTTTTTTCAATTTTACCTCCGTGGGATGTATATTCTACCCACACACATTTGGAACTCTCCTGGGGTACCCTCACACATATTATTCCCTCATTTAGTGGATATTTTCACAAAAAAAGTGAAATTTTCAAAAATCCAGAAAATTGGCTGAAAATGACTAAATATCAAGGACTCATTGGGTGAATCGCTCTGGAACTGAAATCGGAACGCTCACTGACATTTCCCCTATCTGAAAGTCTGATAAACGCCGGAAAAATGACTAAGTCCAAAAACAAAATGTTTTCAACTTTTTTCAATTTTACCTCCGTGGGATATATATTCTACCCACACACATTTTGAACTCTCCTGCGGTACCCTCACACATATTATTCCCTCATTTAGTGGATATTTTCACAAAAAAAGTGAAATTTTCAAAAATCAAGAAAATTGGCTGAAAATGCCTAAATATCAAGGACTCATTGGGCGAATCGCTCTGGAACTGAAATCGGAACCCTCACTGACATTTCCCCTTCTGAAAGTCTGATAAACGCCGTAAAAATGACTAAGTCCAAAAAAAAATGTTTTCAACTTTTTTCAATTTTACCCCCGTGGGACATATATTCTATGCACACACATTTGGAACTCTCTTGGGGTACCCTCACCCATATTATTCCCTCATTTAGTGGATATTTTCACAAAAAAGTGAAATTTTCAAAAATCCAGAAAATTGGCGGAACATGACTAAATATCAAGGACTCATTGGGCGAATCGCTCTGGAACTAAAATCAGAACGCTCACTGACATTTCCCCTATCTGAAAGTTTGATAAACGTCGGAAAAATGACTAAGTCCAAAAAAAATTTTTTTTCAATTTTACCTCCGTGGGATATATATTCTACCCACACACATTTGGAACTCTCCTGGGGTACCCTCACACATATTATTCCCTCATTTAGTGGATATTTTCACAAAAAAGTGAAATTTTCAAAAATCCAGAAAATTGGCTGTAAACGCCTAAATATCAAGGACTCATTGGGCGAATCGCTCTGGAACTGAAATCGGAACGCTCACTGACATTTCCCCTATCTGAAAGTCTGATAAACGCCGGAAAAATGACTAAGTCCAAAAAAAAAATGTTTTCAACTTTTTTCAATTTTACCCCCGTGGGATATATATTCTACCCACACACATTTGGAACTCTCCTGGGGTACCCTCACACATATTATTCCCTCATTTAGTGGATATTTTCACAAAAAAAGTGAAATTTTCAAAAATTAAGAAAATTGGCTGAAAATGCCTAAATATCAAGGACTCATTGGGCGAATCGCTCTGGAACTGAAATCGGAACCCTCACTGACATTTCCCCTATCTGAAAGTCTGATAAACGCAGGAAAAATGACTAAGTCCAAAAACAAAATGTTTTCAACTTTTTTCAATTTTACGCCCGTGGGATATATATTCTACCCACACACATTTGGAACTCTCCTGAGGTACCCTCACACATATTATTACCTCATTTAGTGGATATTTTCACAAAAAAAGTGAAATTTTCAAAAATCAAGAAAATTGGCTGAAAATGCCTAAATATCAAGGACTCATTGGGCGAATCGCTCTGGAACTGAAATCGGAACCCTCACTGACATTTCCCCTATCTGAAAGTCTGATAAACGCCGGAAAAATGACTAAGTCCAAAAACAAAATGTTTTCAACTTTTTTCAATTTTACCTCCGTGGGATATATATTCTACCCACACACATTTGGAACTCTCCTGGGGTACCCTCACACATATTATTCCCTCATTTAGTGGATATTTTCACAAAAAAAGTGAAATTTTCAAAAATCCAGAAAATTGGCTGAAAATGACTAAATATCAAGGACTCATTGGGCGAATCGCTCTGGAACTGAAATCGGAACGCTCACTAACATTTCCCCTATCTGAAAGTCTGATAAACGCCGGAAAAATGACTAAGTCCAAAAACAAAATGTTTTCAACTTTTTTCAATTTTACCTCCGTGGGATATATATTCTACCCACACACATTTGGAACTCTCCTGGGGTACCCTCACACATATTATTCCCTCATTTAGTGGATATTTTCACAAAAAAGGGAAATTTTCAAAAATCCAGAAAATTGGCTGAAAACGCCTAAATATCAAGAACTCATTGGGCGAATCGCTCTGGAACTGAAATCGGAACGCTCACTGACATTTCCCCTATCTGAAAGTCTGATAAACGCCGGAAAAATGACTAAGTCCAAAAACAAAATGTTTTCAACTTTTTTCAATTTTACGCCCGTGGGATATATATTCTACCCACACACATTTGGAACTCTCCTGAGGTACCCTCACACATATTATTCCCTCATTTAGTGGATATTTTCACAAAAAAGTGAAATTTTCAAAAATCCAGAAAATTGGCTGAAAATGACTTAATATCAAGGACTCAATGGGCGAATCGCTCTGGAACTGAAATTGGAACGCTCATTGACATTTCCGCTATCTGAAAGTTTGATAAACGTCGGAAAAATGACTAAGTCCAAAAAAAAATTTTTTTCAACTTTTTTCAATTTTCCCTCCGTGGGATATATATTCTACCCACACACATTTGGAACTATCCTGGGGTACCCTCACACATATTATTCCCTCATTTAGTGGATATTTTCACAAAAAAAGTGAAATTTTCAAAAATCCAGAAAATTGGCTGAAAATGCCTAAATATCAAGGACTCATTGGGCGAATCGCTCTGGAACTGAAATCGGAACGCTCACTGACATTTCCCCTATCTGAAAGTCTGATAAACGCCGGAAAAATGACTAAGTCCAAAAACAAAATGTTTTCAACTTTTTTCAATTTTACCTCCGTGGGATATATATTCTACCCACACACATTTGGAACTCTCCTGGGGTACCCTCACACATATTATTCCCTCATTTAGTGGATATTTTCACAAAAAAAGTGAAATTTTCAAAAATCCAGAAAATTGGCTGAAAATGACTAAATATCAAGGACTCATTGGGCGAATTGCTCTGGAACTGAAATCGGAACGCTCACTGACATTTCCCCTATCTGAAAGTCTGATAAACGCCGGAAAAATGACTAAGTCCAAAAAAAAAATGTTTTCAACTTTTTTCAATTTTACCCCCGTGGGATATATATTCTACCCACACACATTTGGAACTCTCCTGGGGTACCCTCACACATATTATTCCCTCATTTAGTGGATATTTTCACAAAAAAAGTGAAATTTTCAAAAATCCAGAAAATTGGCTGAAAATGACTAAATATCAAGGACTCATTGGGCGAATCGCTCTGGAACTGAAATCGGAACGCTCACTGACATTTCCCCTATCTGAAAGTCTGATAAACGCCGGAAAAATGACTAAGTCCAAAAACAAAATGTTTTCAACTTTTTTCAATTTTACCTCCGTGGGATATATATTCTACCCACACACATTTTGAACTCTCCTGCGGTACCCTCACACATATTATTCCCTCATTTAGTGGATATTTTCACAAAAAAGTGACATTTTCAAAAATCCAGAAAATTGGTTGTAAACGCCTAAATATCAAGGACTCATTGGGCGAATCGCTCTGGAACTGAAATCGGGACGCTCACTGACATTTCCCCTATCTGAAAGTCTGATAAACGCCGGAAAAATGACCAAGTCCAAAAAAAAAATGTTTTCAACTTTTTTCAATTTTACCCCCGTGGGATATATATTCTACCCACACACATTTGGAACTCTCCTGGGGTACCTTCACACATATTATTCCCTCATTTAGTGGATATTTTCACAAAAAAAGTGAAATTTTCAAAAATTAAGAAAATTGGCTGAAAATGCCTAAATATCAAGGACTCATTGGGCGAATCGCTCTGGAACTGAAATTGGAACCCTCACTGACATTTCCCCTATCTGAAAGTTTGATAAATGTCGGAAAAATGACTAAGTCCAAAAAAAAATGTTTTTCAACTTTTTTCAATTTTACCTCCGTGGGATATATATTCTACCCACACACATTTGGAACTCTCCTGGGGTACCCTCACACATATTATTCCCTCATTTAGTGGATATTTTCACAAAAAAAGTGAAATTTTCAAAAATCCAGAAAATTGGCTGAAAATGACTAAATATCAAGGACTCATTGGGTGAATCGCTCTGGAACTGAAATCGGAACGCTCACTGACATTTCCCCTATCTGAAAGTCTGATAAACGCCGGAAAAATGACTAAGTCCAAAAACAAAATGTTTTCAACTTTTTTCAATTTTACCTCCGTGGGATATATATTCTACCCACACACATTTTGAACTCTCCTGCGGTACCCTCACACATATTATTCCCTCATTTAGTGGATATTTTCACAAAAAAGTGACATTTTCAAAAATCCAGAAAATTGGCTGTAAACGCCTAAATATCAAGGACTCATTGGGCGAATCGCTCTGGAACTGAAATTGGAACGCTCACTGACATTTCCCCTATCTGAAAGTCTGATAAACGCCGGAAAAATGACTAAGTCCAAAAAAAAAATGTTTTCAACTTTTTTCAATTTTACCCCCGTGGGATATATATTCTACCCACACACATTTGGAACTCTCCTGGGGTACCCTCACACATATTATTCCCTCATTTAGTGGATATTTTCACAAAAAAAGTGAAATTTTCAAAAATTAAGAAAATTGGCTGAAAATGCCTAAATATCAAGGACTCATTGGGCGAATCGCTCTGGAACTGAAATCGGAACCCTCACTGACATTTCCCCTATCTGAAAGTCTGATAAACGCAGGAAAAATGACTAAGTCCAAAAACAAAATGTTTTCAACTTTTTTCAATTTTACGCCCGTGGGATATATATTCTACCCACACACATTTGGAACTCTCCTGAGATACCCTCACACATATTATTCCCTCATTTAGTGGATATTTTCACAAAAAAGTGAAATTTTCAAAAATCCAGAAAATTGGCTGAAAATGACTTAATATCAAGGACTCATTGGGCGAATCGCTCTGGAACTGAAATTGAAACGCTCATTGACATTTCCCCTATCTGAAAGTTTGATAAACGTCGTAAAAATGACTAAGTCCAAAAAAAAATTTTTTTCAACTTTTTTCAATTTTACCTCCGTGGGATATATATTCTACCCACACACATTTGGAACTCTCCTGGGGTACCCTCACACATATTATTCCCTCATTTAGTGGATATTTTCACAAAAAAAGTGAAATTTTCAAAAATTAAGAAAATTGGCTGAAAATGCCTAAATATCAAGGACTCATTGGGCGAATCGCTCTGGAACTGAAATCGGAACCCTCACTGACATTTCCCCTATCTGAAAGTCTGATAAACGCAGGAAAAATGACTAAGTCCAAAAACAAAATGTTTTCAACTTTTTTCAATTTTACGCCCGTGGGATATATATTCTACCCACACACATTTGGAACTCTCCTGAGGTACCCTCACACATATTATTACCTCATTTAGTGGATATTTTCACAAAAAAAGTGAAATTTTCAAAAATCAAGAAAATTGGCTGAAAATGCCTAAATATCAAGGACTCATTGGGCGAATCGCTCTGGAACTGAAATCGGAACCCTCACTGACATTTCCCCTATCTGAAAGTCTGATAAACGCCGGAAAAATGACTAAGTCCAAAAACAAAATGTTTTCAACTTTTTTCAATTTTACCTCCGTGGGATATATATTCTACCCACACACATTTGGAACTCTCCTGGGGTACCCTCACACATATTATTCCCTCATTTAGTGGATATTTTCACAAAAAAAGTGAAATTTTCAAAAATCCAGAAAATTGGCTGAAAATGACTAAATATCAAGGACTCATTGGGCGAATCGCTCTGGAACTGAAATCGGAACGCTCACTAACATTTCCCCTATCTGAAAGTCTGATAAACGCCGGAAAAATGACTAAGTCCAAAAACAAAATGTTTTCAACTTTTTTCAATTTTACCTCCGTGGGATATATATTCTACCCACACACATTTGGAACTCTCCTGGGGTACCCTCACACATATTATTCCCTCATTTAGTGGATATTTTCACAAAAAAGGGAAATTTTCAAAAATCCAGAAAATTGGCTGAAAACGCCTAAATATCAAGAACTCATTGGGCGAATCGCTCTGGAACTGAAATCGGAACGCTCACTGACATTTCCCCTATCTGAAAGTCTGATAAACGCCGGAAAAATGACTAAGTCCAAAAACAAAATGTTTTCAACTTTTTTCAATTTTACGCCCGTGGGATATATATTCTACCCACACACATTTGGAACTCTCCTGAGGTACCCTCACACATATTATTCCCTCATTTAGTGGATATTTTCACAAAAAAGTGAAATTTTCAAAAATCCAGAAAATTGGCTGAAAATGACTTAATATCAAGGACTCAATGGGCGAATCGCTCTGGAACTGAAATTGGAACGCTCATTGACATTTCCGCTATCTGAAAGTTTGATAAACGTCGGAAAAATGACTAAGTCCAAAAAAAAATTTTTTTCAACTTTTTTCAATTTTCCCTCCGTGGGATATATATTCTACCCACACACATTTGGAACTATCCTGGGGTACCCTCACACATATTATTCCCTCATTTAGTGGATATTTTCACAAAAAAAGTGAAATTTTCAAAAATCCAGAAAATTGGCTGAAAATGCCTAAATATCAAGGACTCATTGGGCGAATCGCTCTGGAACTGAAATCGGAACGCTCACTGACATTTCCCCTATCTGAAAGTCTGATAAACGCCGGAAAAATGACTAAGTCCAAAAACAAAATGTTTTCAACTTTTTTCAATTTTACCTCCGTGGGATATATATTCTACCCACACACATTTGGAACTCTCCTGGGGTACCCTCACACATATTATTCCCTCATTTAGTGGATATTTTCACAAAAAAAGTGAAATTTTCAAAAATCCAGAAAATTGGCTGAAAATGACTAAATATCAAGGACTCATTGGGCGAATTGCTCTGGAACTGAAATCGGAACGCTCACTGACATTTCCCCTATCTGAAAGTCTGATAAACGCCGGAAAAATGACTAAGTCCAAAAAAAAAATGTTTTCAACTTTTTTCAATTTTACCCCCGTGGGATATATATTCTACCCACACACATTTGGAACTCTCCTGGGGTACCCTCACACATATTATTCCCTCATTTAGTGGATATTTTCACAAAAAAAGTGAAATTTTCAAAAATCCAGAAAATTGGCTGAAAATGACTAAATATCAAGGACTCATTGGGCGAATCGCTCTGGAACTGAAATCGGAACGCTCACTGACATTTCCCCTATCTGAAAGTCTGATAAACGCCGGAAAAATGACTAAGTCCAAAAACAAAATGTTTTCAACTTTTTTCAATTTTACCTCCGTGGGATATATATTCTACCCACACACATTTTGAACTCTCCTGCGGTACCCTCACACATATTATTCCCTCATTTAGTGGATATTTTCACAAAAAAGTGACATTTTCAAAAATCCAGAAAATTGGTTGTAAACGCCTAAATATCAAGGACTCATTGGGCGAATCGCTCTGGAACTGAAATCGGGACGCTCACTGACATTTCCCCTATCTGAAAGTCTGATAAACGCCGGAAAAATGACCAAGTCCAAAAAAAAAATGTTTTCAACTTTTTTCAATTTTACCCCCGTGGGATATATATTCTACCCACACACATTTGGAACTCTCCTGGGGTACCTTCACACATATTATTCCCTCATTTAGTGGATATTTTCACAAAAAAAGTGAAATTTTCAAAAATTAAGAAAATTGGCTGAAAATGCCTAAATATCAAGGACTCATTGGGCGAATCGCTCTGGAACTGAAATTGGAACCCTCACTGACATTTCCCCTATCTGAAAGTTTGATAAATGTCGGAAAAATGACTAAGTCCAAAAAAAAATGTTTTTCAACTTTTTTCAATTTTACCTCCGTGGGATATATATTCTACCCACACACATTTGGAACTCTCCTGGGGTACCCTCACACATATTATTCCCTCATTTAGTGGATATTTTCACAAAAAAAGTGAAATTTTCAAAAATCCAGAAAATTGGCTGAAAATGACTAAATATCAAGGACTCATTGGGTGAATCGCTCTGGAACTGAAATCGGAACGCTCACTGACATTTCCCCTATCTGAAAGTCTGATAAACGCCGGAAAAATGACTAAGTCCAAAAACAAAATGTTTTCAACTTTTTTCAATTTTACCTCCGTGGGATATATATTCTACCCACACACATTTTGAACTCTCCTGCGGTACCCTCACACATATTATTCCCTCATTTAGTGGATATTTTCACAAAAAAGTGACATTTTCAAAAATCCAGAAAATTGGCTGTAAACGCCTAAATATCAAGGACTCATTGGGCGAATCGCTCTGGAACTGAAATTGGAACGCTCACTGACATTTCCCCTATCTGAAAGTCTGATAAACGCCGGAAAAATGACTAAGTCCAAAAAAAAAATGTTTTCAACTTTTTTCAATTTTACCCCCGTGGGATATATATTCTACCCACACACATTTGGAACTCTCCTGGGGTACCCTCACACATATTATTCCCTCATTTAGTGGATATTTTCACAAAAAAAGTGAAATTTTCAAAAATTAAGAAAATTGGCTGAAAATGCCTAAATATCAAGGACTCATTGGGCGAATCGCTCTGGAACTGAAATCGGAACCCTCACTGACATTTCCCCTATCTGAAAGTCTGATAAACGCAGGAAAAATGACTAAGTCCAAAAACAAAATGTTTTCAACTTTTTTCAATTTTACGCCCGTGGGATATATATTCTACCCACACACATTTGGAACTCTCCTGAGATACCCTCACACATATTATTCCCTCATTTAGTGGATATTTTCACAAAAAAGTGAAATTTTCAAAAATCCAGAAAATTGGCTGAAAATGACTTAATATCAAGGACTCATTGGGCGAATCGCTCTGGAACTGAAATTGAAACGCTCATTGACATTTCCCCTATCTGAAAGTTTGATAAACGTCGAAAAAATGACTAAGTCCAAAAAAAAATTTTTTTCAACTTTTTTCAATTTTACCTCCGTGGGATATATATTCTACCCACACACATTTGGAACTCTCCTGGGGTACCCTCACACATATTATTCCCTCATTTAGTGGATATTTTCACAAAAAAAGTGAAATTTTCAAAAATTAAGAAAATTGGCTGAAAATGCCTAAATATCAAGGACTCATTGGGCGAATCGCTCTGGAACTGAAATCGGAACCCTCACTGACATTTCCCCTATCTGAAAGTCTGATAAACGCAGGAAAAATGGTTAAGTCCAAAAACAAAATGTTTTCAACTTTTTTCAATTTTACGCCCGTGGGATATATATTCTACCCACACACATTTGGAACTCTCCTGAGGTACCCTCACACATATTATTCCCTCATTTAGTGGATATTTTCACAAAAAAGTGAAATTTTCAAAAATCCAGAAAATTGGCTGAAAATGACTTAATATCAAGGACTCATTGGGAGAATCGCTCTGGAACTGAAATTGGAACGCTCATTGACATTTCCCCTATCTGAAAGTTTGATAAACGTCGTAAAAATGACTAAGTCCAAAAAAAAATTTTTTTCAACTTTTTTCAATTTTACCTCCGTGGGATATATATTCTACCCACACACATTTTGAACTCTCCTGCGGTACCCTCACACATATTATTCCCTCATTTAGTGGATATTTTCACAAAAAAGTGACATTTTCAAAAATCCAGAAAATTGGCTGTAAACGCCTAAATATCAAGGACTCATTGGGCGAATCGCTCTGGAACTGAAATCGGGACGCTCACTGACATTTCCCCTATCTGAAAGTCTGATAAACGCAGGAAAAATGACTAAGTCCAAAAACAAAATGTTTTCAACTTTTTTCAATTTTACCTCCGTGGGATATATATTCTACCCACACACATTTTGAACTCTCCTGCGGTACCCTCACACATATTATTCCCTCATTTAGTGGATATTTTCACAAAAAAAGTGAAATTTTCAAAAATCAAGAAAATTGGCTGAAAATGCCTAAATATCAAGGACTCATTGGGCGAATCGCTCTGGAACTGAAATCGGAACGCTCACTAACATTTCCCCTATCTGAAAGTCTGATAAACGCCGTAAAAATGACTAAGTCCAAAAAAAAAATGTTTTCAACATTTTTCAATTTTACCCCCGTGGGACATATATTCTATGCACACACATTTGGAACTCTCTTGGGGTACCCTCACCCATATTATTCCCTCATTTAGTGGATATTTTCACAAAAAAAGTGAAATTTTCAAAAATTAAGAAAATTGGCTGAAAATGCCTAAATATCAAGGACTCATTGGGCGAATCGCTCTGGAACTGAAATCGGAACCCTCACTGACATTTCCCCTATCTGAAAGTCTGATAAACGCAGGAAAAATGGTTAAGTCCAAAAACAAAATGTTTTCAACTTTTTTCAATTTTACGCCCGTGGGATATATATTCTACCCACACACATTTGGAACTCTCCTGAGGTACCCTCACACATATTATTCCCTCATTTAGTGGATATTTTCACAAAAAAGTGAAATTTTCAAAAATCCAGAAAATTGGCTGAAAATGACTTAATATCAAGGACTCATTGGGAGAATCGCTCTGGAACTGAAATTGGAACGCTCATTGACATTTCCCCTATCTGAAAGTTTGATAAACGTCGTAAAAATGACTAAGTCCAAAAAAAAATTTTTTTCAACTTTTTTCAATTTTACCTCCGTGGGATATATATTCTACCCACACACATTTTGAACTCTCCTGCGGTACCCTCACACATATTATTCCCTCATTTAGTGGATATTTTCACAAAAAAGTGACATTTTCAAAAATCCAGAAAATTGGCTGTAAACGCCTAAATATCAAGGACTCATTGGGCGAATCGCTCTGGAACTGAAATCGGGACGCTGACTGACATTTCCCCTATCTGAAAGTCTGATAAACGCAGGAAAAATGACTAAGTCCAAAAACAAAATGTTTTCAACTTTTTTCAATTTTACCTCCGTGGGATATATATTCTACCCACACACATTTTGAACTCTCCTGCGGTACCCTCACACATATTATTCCCTCATTTAGTGGATATTTTCACAAAAAAAGTGAAATTTTCAAAAATCAAGAAAATTGGCTGAAAATGCCTAAATATCAAGGACTCATTGGGCGAATCGCTCTGGAACTGAAATCGGAACGCTCACTAACATTTCCCCTATCTGAAAGTCTGATAAACGCCGTAAAAATGACTAAGTCCAAAAAAAAAATGTTTTCAACATTTTTCAATTTTACCCCCGTGGGACATATATTCTATGCACACACATTTGGAACTCTCTTGGGGTACCCTCACCCATATTATTCCCTCATTTAGTGGATATTTTCACAAAAAAGTGAAATTTTCAAAAATCCAGAAAATTGGCGGAACATGACTAAATATCAAGGACTCATTGGGCGAATCGCTCTGGAACTAAAATCAGAACGCTCACTGACATTTCCCCTATCTGAAAGTTTGATAAACGTCGGAAAAATGACTAAGTCCAAAAAACTTTTTTTTCAACTTTTTTCAATTTTACCTCCGTGGGATATATATTCTACCCACACACATTTGGAACTCTCCTGGGGTACCCTCACACATATTATTCCCTCATTTAGTGGATATTTTCACAAAAAAGTGAAATTTTCAAAAATCCAGAAAATTGGCTGTAAACGCCTAAATATCAAGGACTCATTGGGCGAATCGCTCTGGAACTGAAATCTGAACGCTCACTGACATTTCCCCTATCTGAAAGTCTGATAAACGCCGGAAAAATGACTAAGTCCAAAAAAAAAATGTTTTCAACTTTTTTCAATTTTACCCCCGTGGGATATATATTCTACCCACACACATTTGGAACTCTCCTGCGGTACCCTCACACATATTATTCCCTCATTTAGTGGATATTTTCACAAAAAAGTGACATTTTCAAAAATCCAGAAAATTGGCTGTAAACGCCTAAATATCAAGGACTCATTGGGCGAATCGCTCTGGAACTGAAATCGGGACGCTCACTGACATTTCCCCTATCTGAAAGTCTGATAAACGCAGGAAAAATGATTAAGTCCAAAAACAAAATGTTTTCAACTTTTTTCAATTTTACGCCCGTGGGATATATATTCTACCCACACACATTTGGAACTCTCCTGAGGTACCCTCACACATATTATTCCCTCATATAGTGGATATTTTCACAAAAAAGTGAAATTTTCAAAAATCCAGAAAATTGGCTGAAAATGACTTAATATCAAGGACTCATTGGGCGAATCGCTCTGGAACTGAAATTGGAACGCTCATTGACATTTCCCCTATCTGAAAGTTTGATAAACGTCGTAAAAATGACTAAGTCCAAAAAAAAATTTTTTTCAACTTTTTTCAATTTTACCTCCGTGGGATATATATTCTACCCACACACATTTTGAACTCTCCTGCGGTACCCTCACACATATTATTCCCTCATTTAGTAGATATTTTCACAAAAAAAGTGAAATTTTCAAAAATCAAGAAAATTGGCTGAAAATGCCTAAATATCAAGGACTCATTGGGCGAATCGCTCTGGAACTGAAATCGGAACGCTCACTAACATTTCCCCTATCTGAAAGTCTGATAAACGCCGGAAAAATGACTAAGTCCAAAAACAAAATGTTTTCAACTTTTTTCAATTTTACCTCCGTGGGATATATATTCTACCCACACACATTTTGAACTCTCCTGCGGTACCCTCACACATATTATTCCCTCATTTAGTGGATATTTTCACAAAAAAGTGACATTTTCAAAAATCCAGAAAATTGGCTGTAAACGCCTAAATATCAAGGACTCATTGGGCGAATCGCTCTGGAACTGAAATCGGGACGCTCACTGACATTTCCCCTATCTGAAAGTCTGATAAACGCCGGAAAAATGACCAAGTCCAAAAAAAAAATGTTTTCAACTTTTTTCAATTTTACCCCCGTGGGATATATATTCTACCCACACACATTTGGAACTCTCCTGGGGTACCCTCACACATATTATTCCCTCATTAAGTGGATATTTTCACAAAAAAAGTGAAATTTTCAAAAATTAAGAAAATTGGCTGAAAATGCCTAAATATCAAGGACTCATTGGGCGAATCGCTCTGGAACTGAAATCGGAACCCTCACTGACATTTCCCCTATCTGAAAGTCTGATAAACGCAGGAAAAATGACTAAGTCCAAAAACAAAATGTTTTCAACTTTTTTCAATTTTACCTCCGTGGGATATATATTCTACCCACACACATTTTGAACTCTCCTGCGGTACCCTCACACATATTATTCCCTCATTTAGTGGATATTTTCACAAAAAAGTGAAATTTTCAAAAATCAAGAAAATTGGCTGAAAATGCCTAAATATCAAGGACTCATTGGGCGAATCGCTCTGGAACTGAAATCGGGACGCTCACTGACATTTCCCCTATCTGAAAGTCTGATAAACGCAGGAAAAATGATTAAGTCCAAAAACAAAATGTTTTCAACTTTTTTCAATTTTACCTCCGTGGGATATATATTCTACCCACACACATTTTGAACTCTCCTGCGGTACCCTCACACATATTATTCCCTCATTTAGTGGATATTTTCACAAAAAAGTGAAATTTTCAAAAATCCAGAAAATTGGCTGTAAACGCCTAAATATCAAGGACTCATTGGGCGAATCGCTCTGGAACTGAAATCGGGACGCTCACTGACATTTCCCCTATCTGAAAGTCTGATAAACGCAGGAAAAATGACTAAGTCCAAAAACAAAATGTTTTCAACTTTTTTCAATTTTACCTCCGTGGGATATATATTCTACCCACACACATTTTGAACTCTCCTGCGGTACCCTCACACATATTATTCCCTCATTTAGTGGATATTTTCACAAAAAAAGTGAAATTTTCAAAAATCAAGAAAATTGGCTGAAAATGCCTAAATATCAAGGACTCATTGGGCGAATCGCTCTGGAACTGAAATCGGGACGCTCACTGACATTTCCCCTATCTGAAAGTCTGATAAACGCAGGAAAAATGATTAAGTCCAAAAACAAAATGTTTTCAACTTTTTTCAATTTTACCTCCGTGGGATATATATTCTACCCACACACATTTTGAACTCTCCTGCGGTACCCTCACACATATTATTCCCTCATTTAGTGGATATTTTCACAAAAAAGTGAAATTTTCAAAAATCCAGAAAATTGGCTGAAAATGACTTAATATCAAGGACTCATTGGGCGAATCGCTCTGGAACTGAAATTGGAACGCTCATTGACATTTCCCCTATCTGAAAGTTTGATAAACGTCGTAAAAATGACTAAGTCCAAAAAAAAATTTTTTTCAACTTTTCTCAATTTTACCTCCGTGGGATATATATTCTACCCACACACATTTTGAACTCTCCTGCGGTACCCTCACACATATTATTCCCTCATTTAGTGGATATTTTCACAAAAAAAGTGAAATTTTCAAAAATCAAGAAAATTGGCTGAAAATGCCTAAATATCAAGGACTCATTGGGCGAATCGCTCTGGAACTGAAATCGGAACGCTCACTAACATTTCCCCTATCTGAAAGTCTGATAAACGCCGGAAAAATGACTAAGTCCAAAAACAAAATGTTTTCAACTTTTTTCAATTTTACCTCCGTGGGATATATATTCTACCCACACACATTTTGAACTCTCCTGCGGTACCCTCACACATATTATTCCCTCATTTAGTGGATATTTTCACAAAAAAGTGACATTTTCAAAAATCCAGAAAATTGGCTGTAAACGCCTAAATATCAAGGACTCATTGGGCGAATCGCTCTGGAACTGAAATCGGGACGCTCACTGACATTTCCCCTATCTGAAAGTCTGATAAACGCCGGAAAAATGACCAAGTCCAAAAAAAAATGTTTTCAACTTTTTTCAATTTTACCCCCGTGGGATATATATTCTACCCACACACATTTGGAACTCTCCTGGGGTACCCTCACACATATTATTCCCTCATTTAGTGGATATTTTCACAAAAAAAGTGAAATTTTCAAAAATTAAGAAAATTGGCTGAAAATGCCTAAATATCAAGGACTCATTGGGCGAATCGCTCTGGAACTGAAATCGGAACCCTCACTGACATTTCCCCTATCTGAAAGTCTGATAAACGCAGGAAAAATGACTAAGTCCAAAAACAAAATGTTTTCAACTTTTTTCAATTTTACCTCCGTGGGATATATATTCTATGCACACACATTTGGAACTCTCTTGGGGTACCCTCACCCATATTATTCCCTCATTTAGTGGATATTTTCACAAAAAAGTGAAATTTTCAAAAATCCAGAAAATTGGCGGAACATGACTAAATATCAAGGACTCATTGGGCGAATCGCTCTGGAACTAAAATCAGAACGCTCACTGACATTTCCCCTATCTGAAAGTTTGATAAACGTCGGAAAAATGACTAAGTCCAAAAAACTTTTTTTTCAACTTTTTTCAATTTTACCTCCGTGGGATATATATTCTACCCACACACATTTGGAACTCTCCTGGGGTACCCTCACACATATTATTCCCTCATTTAGTGGATATTTTCACAAAAAAGTGAAATTTTCAAAAATCCAGAAAATTGGCTGTAAACGCCTAAATATCAAGGACTCATTGGGCGAATCGCTCTGGAACTGAAATCTGAACGCTCACTGACATTTCCCCTATCTGAAAGTCTGATAAACGCCGGAAAAATGACTAAGTCCAAAAAAAAAATGTTTTCAACTTTTTTCAATTTTACCCCGGTGGGATATATATTCTACCCACACACATTTGGAACTCTCCTGGGGTACCCTCACACATATTATTCCCTCATTTAGTGGATATTTTCACAAAAAAGTGAAATTTTCAAAAATCCAGAAAATTGGCTGTAAACGCCTAAATATCAAGGACTCATTGGGCGAATCGCTCTGGAACTGAAATCGGAACGCTCACTGACATTTCCCCTATCTGAAAGTCTGATAAACGCCGTAAAAATGACTAAGTCCAAAAAAAAAATGTTTTCAACATTTTTCAATTTTACCCCCGTGGGACATATAATCTATGCACACACATTTGGAACTCTCTTGGGGTACCCTCACCCATATTATTCCCTCATTTAGTGGATATTTTCACAAAAAAGTGAAATTTTCAAAAATCCAGAAAATTGGCGGAACATGACTAAATATCAAGGACTCATTGGGCGAATCGCTCTGGAACTAAAATCAGAACGCTCACTGACATTTCCCCTATCTGAAAGTTTGATAAACGTCGGAAAAATGACTAAGTCCAAAAAACTTTTTTTTCAACTTTTTTCAATTTTACCTCCGTGGGATATATATTCTACCCACACACATTTGGAACTCTCCTGGGGTACCCTCACACATATTATTCCCTCATTTAGTGGATATTTTCACAAAAAAGTGAAATTTTCAAAAATCCAGAAAATTGGCTGTAAACGCCTAAATATCAAGGACTCATTGGGCGAATCGCTCTGGAACTGAAATCTGAACGCTCACTGACATTTCCCCTATCTGAAAGTCTGATAAACGCCGGAAAAATGACTAAGTCCAAAAAAAAAATGTTTTCAACTTTTTTCAATTTTACCCCCGTGGGATATATATTCTACCCACACACATTTGGAACTCTCCTGCGGTACCCTCACACATATTATTCCCTCATTTAGTGGATATTTTCACAAAAAAGTGACATTTTCAAAAATCCAGAAAATTGGCTGTAAACGCCTAAATATCAAGGACTCATTGGGCGAATCGCTCTGGAACTGAAATCGGGACGCTCACTGACATTTCCCCTATCTGAAAGTCTGATAAACGCAGGAAAAATGATTAAGTCCAAAAACAAAATGTTTTCAACTTTTTTCAATTTTACGCCCGTGGGATATATATTCTACCCACACACATTTGGAACTCTCCTGAGGTACCCTCACACATATTATTCCCTCATTTAGTGGATATTTTCACAAAAAAGTGAAATTTTCAAAAATCCAGAAAATTGGCTGTAAACGCCTAAATATCAAGGACTCATTGGGCGAATCGCTCTGGAACTGAAATCGGAACGCTCACTGACATTTCCCCTATCTGAAAGTCTGATAAACGCCGGAAAAATGACTAAGTCCAAAAAAAAAATGTTTTCAACTTTTTTCAATTTTACCCCCGTGGGATATATATTCTACCCACACACATTTGGAACTCTCCTGGGGTACCCTCACACATATTATTCCCTCATTTAGTGGATATTTTCACAAAAAAGGGAAATTTTCAAAAATCCAGAAAATTGGCTGAAAACGCGTAAATATCAAGGACTCATTGGGCGAATCGCTCTGGAACTGAAATCGGAACGCTCACTGACATTTCCCCTATCTGAAAGTCTGATAAACGCCGGAAAAATGACGAAGTCCAAAAAAAAATGTTTTCAACTTTTTTCAATTTTACCCCCGTGGGACATATATTCTATGCACACACATTTGGAACTTTCTTGGGTTACCCTCACCCATATTATTCCCTCATTTAGTAGATATTTTCACAAAAAAGTGAAATTTTCAAAAATCCAGAAAATTGGCGGAACATGACTAAATATCAAGGACTCATTGGGCGAATCGCTCTGGAACTAAAATCAGAACGATCACTGACATTTCCCCTATCTGAAAGTTTGATAAACGTCGGAAAAATGACTAAGTCCAAAAAACTTTTTTTTCAACTTTTTTCAATTTTACCTCCGTGGGATATATATTCTACCCACACACATTTGGAACTCTCCTGGGGTACCCTCACACATATTATTCCCTCATTTAGTGGATATTTTCACAAAAAAGTGAAATTTTCAAAAATCCGGAAAATTGGCTGTAAACGCCTAAATATCAAGGACTCATTGGGCGAATCGCTCTGGAACTGAAATCGGAACGCTCACTGACATTTCCCCTATCTGAAAGTCTGATAAACGCCGGAAAAATGACTAAGTCCAAAAAAAAAATGTTTTCAACTTTTTTCAATTTTACCTCCGTGGGATATATATTCTACCCACACACATTTGGAACTCTCCTGGGGTACCCTCACACATATTATTCCCTCATTTAGTGGATATTTTCACAAAAAAAGTGAAATTTTCAAAAATCCAGAAAATTGGCTGAAAACGCCTAAATATCAAGGACTCATTGGGCGAATCGCTCTGGAACTGAAATCGGAACGCTCACTGACATTTCCCCTATCTGAAAGTCTGATAAACGCCGGAAAAATGACTAAGTCCAAAAAAAAAATGTTTTCAACTTTTTTCAATTTTACCCCCGTGGGATATACATTCTACCCACACACATTTAGAACTCTCCTGGGGTACCCTCACACATATTATTCCCTCATTTAGTGGATATTTTCACAAAAAAAGTGAAATTTTCAAAAATCAAGAAAATTCCCTGAAAACGCCTAAATATCAAGGACTCATTGGGCGAATCGCTCTGGAACTGAAATCGGAACCCTCACTGACATTTCCCCTATCTGAAAGTCTGATAAACGCAGGAAAAATGATTAAGTCCAAAAACAAAATGTTTTCAACTTTTTTCAATTTTACGCCCGTGGGATATATATTCTACCCATACACATTTGGAACTCTCCTGAGGTACCCTCACACATATTATTCCCTCATTTAGTGGATATTTTCACAAAAAAGTGAAATTTTCAAAAATCCAGAAAATTGGCTGAAAATGACTTGATATCAAGGACTCATTGGTCGAATCGCTCTGGAACTGAAATTGGAACGCTCATTGACATTTCCCCTATCTGAAAGTTTGATAAACGTCGTAAAAATGACTAAGTCCAAAAAAAAATTTTTTTCAACTTTTTTCAATTTTACCTCCGTGGGATATATATTCTACCCACACACATTTTGAACTCTCCTGCGGTACCCTCACACATGTTATTCCCTCATTTAGTGGATATTTTCACAAAAAAAGTGAAATTTTCAAAAATCAAGAAAATTGGCTGAAAATGCCTAAATATCAAGGACTCATTGGGCGAATCGCTCTGGAACTGAAATCGGAACGCTCACTAACATTTCCCCTATCTGAAAGTCTGATAAACGCCGTAAAAATGACTAAGTCCAAAAAAAAATGTTTTCAACTTTTTTCAATTTTACCCCCGTGGGACATATATTCTATGCACACACATTTGGAACTCTCTTGGGGTACCCTCACCCATATTATTCCCTCATTTAGTGGATATTTTCACAAAAAAGTGAAATTTTCAAAAATCCAGAAAATTGGCGGAACATGACTAAATATCAAGGACTCATTGGGCGAATCGCTCTGGAACTAAAATCAGAACGATCACTGACATTTCCCCTATCTGAAAGTTTGATAAACGTCGGAAAAATGACTAAGTCCAAAAAACTTTTTTTTCAACTTTTTTCAATTTTACCTCCGTGGGACATATATTCTACCCACACACATTTGGAACTCTCCTGGGGTACCCTCACACATATTATTCCCTCATTTAGTGGATATTTTCACAAAAAAGTGAAATTTTCAAAAATCCAGAAAATTGGCTGTAAACGCCTAAATATCAAGGACTCATTGGGCAAATCGCTCTGGAACTGAAATCGGAACGCTCACTGACATTTCCCCTATCTGAAAGTCTGATAAACGCCGGAAAAATGACTAAGTCCAAAAAAAAAATGTTTTCAACTTTTTTCAATTTTACCCCCGTGGGATATATATTCTACCCACACACATTTGGAACTCTCCTGGGGTACCCTCACACATATTATTCCCTCATTTAGTGGATATTTTCACAAAAAAAGTGAAATTTTCAAAAATTAAGAAAATTGGCTGAAAATGCCTAAATATCAAGGACTCATTGGGCGAATCGCTCTGGAACTGAAATTGGAACCCTCACTGACATTTCCCCTATCTGAAAGTCTGATAAACGCAGGAAAAATGACTAAGTCCAAAAACAAAATGTTTTCAACTTTTTTCAATTTTACGCCCGTGGGATTTATATTCTACCCACACACATTTGGAACTCTCCTGAGGTACCCTCACACATATTATTCCCTCATTTAGTGGATATTTTCACAAAAAAGTGAAATTTTCAAAAATCCAGAAAATTGGCTGAAAATGACTTAATATCAAGGACTCATTGGGCGAATCGCTCTGGAACTGAAATTGGAATGCTCATTGACATTTCCCCTATCTGAAAGTTTGATAAACGTCGTAAAAATGACTAAGTCCAAAAAAAAATTTTTTTCAACTTTTTTCAATTTTACCTCCGTGGGATATATATTCTACCCACACACATTTTGAACTCTCCTGCGGTACCCTCACACATGTTATTCCCTCATTTAGTGGATATTTTCACAAAAAAAGTGAAATTTTCAAAAATCAAGAAAATTGGCTGAAAATGCCTAAATATCAAGGACTCATTGGGCGAATCGCTCTGGAACTGAAATCGGAACGCTCACTAACATTTCCCCTATCTGAAAGTCTGATAAACGCCGTAAAAATGACTAAGTCCAAAAAAAAATGTTTTCAACTTTTTTCAATTTTACCCCCGTGGGACATATATTCTATGCACACACATTTGGAACTCTCTTGGGGTACCCTCACCCATATTATTCCCTCATTTAGTGGATATTTTCACAAAAAAGTGAAATTTTCAAAAATCCAGAAAATTGGCGGAACATGACTAAATATCAAGGACTCATTAGGCGAATCGCTCTGGAACTAAAATCAGAACGATCACTGACATTTCCCCTATCTGAAAGTTTGATAAACGTCGGAAAAATGACTAAGTCCAAAAAACTTTTTTTTCAACTTTTTTCAATTTTACCTCCGTGGGATATATATTCTACCCACACACATTTGGAACTCTCCTGGGGTACCCTCACACATATTATTCCCTCATTTAGTGGATATTTTCACAAAAAAGTGAAATTTTCAAAAATCCAGAAAATTGGCTGTAAACGCCTAAATATCAAGGACTCATTGGGCAAATCGCTCTGGAACTGAAATCGGAACGCTCACTGACATTTCCCCTATCTGAAAGTCTGATAAACGCCGGAAAAATGACTAAGTCCAAAAAAAAAATGTTTTCAACTTTTTTCAATTTTACCCCCGTGGGATATATATTCTACCCACACACATTTGGAACTCTCCTCGGGTACCCTCACACATATTATTCCCTCATTTAGTGGATATTTTCACAAAAAAAGTGAAATTTTCAAAAATTAAGAAAATTGGCTGAAAATGCCTAAATATCAAGGACTCATTGGGCGAATCGCTCTGGAACTGAAATCGGAACCCTCACTGACATTTCCCCTATCTGAAAGTCTGATAAACGCAGGAAAAATGACTAAGTCCAAAAACAAAATGTTTTCAACTTTTTTCAATTTTACGCCCGTGGGATTTATATTCTACCCACACACATTTGGAACTCTCCTGAGGTACCCTCACACATATTATTCCCTCATTTAGTGGATATTTTCACAAAAAAGTGAAATTTTCAAAAATCCAGAAAATTGGCTGAAAATGACTTAATATCAAGGACTCATTGGGCGAATCGCTCTGGAACTGAAATTGGAATGCTCATTGACATTTCCGCTATCTGAAAGTTTGATAAACGTCGGAAAAATGACTAAGTCCAAAAAAAAATTTTTTTCAACTTTTTTCAATTTTCCCTCCGTGGGATATATATTCTACCCACACACATTTTGAACTCTCCTGCGGTACCCTCACACATATTATTCCCTCATTTAGTGGATATTTTCACAAAAAAAGTGAAATTTTCAAAAATCCAGAAAATTGGCTGAAAACGCCTAAATATCAAGGACTCATTGGGCGAATCGCTCTGGAACTGAAATCGGAACGCTCACTAACATTTCCCCTATCTGAAAGTCTGATAAACGCCGTAAAAATGACTAAGTCCAAAAAAAAAATGTTTTCAACTTTTTTCAATTTTACCCCCGTGGGACATATATTCTACCCACACACATTTGAAACTCTCCTGGGGTACCCTCACACATATTATTCCCTCATTTAGTGGATATTTTCACAAAAAAAGTGAAATTTTCAAAAATCCAGAAAATTGGCTGAAAATGACTAAATATCAAGGACTCATTGGGCGAATCGCTCTGGAACTGAAATCGGAACGCTCACTGACATTTCCCCTATCTGAAAGTCTGATAAACGCCGGAAAAATGACTAAGTCCAAAAAAAAATGTTTTCAACTTTTTTCAATTTTACCTCCGTGGGATATATATTCTACCCACACACATTTGGAACTCTCCTGGGGTACCCTCACACATATTATTCCCTCATTTAGTGGATATTTTCACAAAAAAAGTGAAATTTTCAAAAATCCAGAAAATTGGCTGAAAACGCCTAAATATCAAGGACTCATTGGGCGAATCGCTCTGGAACTGAAATCGGAACGCTCACTGACATTTCCCCTATCTGAAAGTCTGATAAACGCCGGAAAAATGACTAAGTCCAAAAAAAAAATGTTTTCAACTTTTTTCAATTTTACGCCCGTGGGATTTATATTCTACCCACACACATTTGGAACTCTCCTGAGGTACCCTCACACATA
The DNA here is from genome assembly GCF_046119375.1 of Phyllobates terribilis. Lineage (NCBI taxonomy): Eukaryota > Metazoa > Chordata > Amphibia > Anura > Dendrobatidae > Phyllobates > Phyllobates terribilis. The sequence goes on from NW_027362782.1 coordinate 11,464,739, forward strand.
TTATTCCCTCATTTAGTGGATATTTTCACAAAAAAGTGAAATTTTCAAAAATCCAGAAAATTGGCTGAAAATGACTTAATATCAAGGACTCATTGGGCGAATCGCTCTGGAACTGAAATTGGAATGCTCATTGACATTTCCGCTATCTGAAAGTTTGATAAACGTCGGAAAAATGACTAAGTCCAAAAAAAAATTTTTTTCAACTTTTTTCAATTTTCCCTCCGTGGGATATATATTCTACCCACACACATTTTGAACTCTCCTGCGGTACCCTCACACATATTATTCCCTCATTTAGTGGATATTTTCACAAAAAAAGTGAAATTTTCAAAAATCCAGAAAATTGGCTGAAAACGCCTAAATATCAAGGACTCATTGGGCGAATCGCTCTGGAACTGAAATCGGAACGCTCACTAACATTTCCCCTATCTGAAAGTCTGATAAACGCCGTAAAAATGACTAAGTCCAAAAAAAAAATGTTTTCAACTTTTTTCAATTTTACCCCCGTGGGACATATATTCTACCCACACACATTTGAAACTCTCCTGGGGTACCCTCACACATATTATTCCCTCATTTAGTGGATATTTTCACAAAAAAAGTGAAATTTTCAAAAATCCAGAAAATTGGCTGAAAACGCCTAAATATCAAGGACTCATTGGGCGAATCGCTCTGGAACTGAAATCGGAACGCTCACTGACATTTCCCCTATCTGAAAGTCTGATAAACGCCGGAAAAATGACTAAGTCCAAAAAAAAAATGTTTTCAACTTTTTTCAATTTTACCCCCGTGGGATATACATTCTACCCACACACATTTGGAACTCTCCTGGGGTACCCTCACACATATTATTCCCTCATTTAGTGGATATTTTCACAAAAAAAGTGAAATTTTCAAAAATCAAGAAAATTGGCTGAAAACGCCTAAATATCAAGGACTCATTGGGCGAATCGCTCTGGAACTGAAATCGGAACGCTCACTGACATTTCCCCTATCTGAAAGTTTGATAAACGTCGGAAAAATGACTAAGTCCAAAAAAAAATTTTTTTCAACTTTTTTCAATTTTACCTCCGTTGGATATATATTCTACCCACACACATTTGGAACTCTCCTGAGGTACCCTCACACATATTATTCCCTCATTTAGTGGATATTTTCACAAAAAAGTGAAATTTTCAAAAATCCAGAAAATTGGCTGAAAATGACTTAATATCAAGGACTCATTGGGCGAATTGCTCTGGAACTGAAATTGGAATGCTCATTGACATTTCTGCTATCTGAAAGTTTAATAAACGTCGGAAAAATGACTAAGTCCAAAAAAAAATTTTTTTCAACTTTTTTCAATTTTCCCTCCGTGGGATATATATTCTACCCACACACATTTGGAACTCTCCTGGGGTACCCTCACACATATTATTCCCTCATTTAGTGGATTTTTTCACAAAAAAGGGAAATTTTCAAAAATCCAGAAAATTGGCTGAAAACGCCTAAATATCAAGGACTCATTGGGCGAATCGCTCTGGAACTGAAATCGGAATGCTCACTGACATTTCCCCTATCTGAAAGTCTGATAAACGCCGGAAAAATGACTAAGTCCAAAAACAAAATGTTTTCAACTTTTTTCAATTTTACCTCCGTGGGATATATATTCTACCCACACACATTTGGAACTCTCCTGGGGTACCCTCACACATATTATTCCCTCATTTAGTGGATATTTTCACAAAAAAAGTGAAATTTTCAAAAATCCAGAAAATTGGCTGAAAATGACTAAATATCAAGGACTCATTGGGCGAATCGCTCTGGAACTGAAATCGGAACGCTCACTGACATTTCCCCTATCTGAAAGTCTGATAAACGCCGGAAAAATGACTAAGTCCAAAAAAAAAATGTTTTCAACTTTTTTCAATTTTACCTCCGTGGGATATATATTCTACCCACACACATTTTGAACTCTCCTGCGGTACCCTCACACATATTATTCCCTCATTTAGTGGATATTTTCACAAAAAACTGAAATTTTCAAAAATCCAGAAAATTGGCTGAAAATGCCTAAATATCAAGGACTCATTGGGCGAATCGCTCTGGAACTGAAATCGGAACCCTCACTGACATTTCCCCTATCTGAAAGTCTGATAAACGCAGGAAAAATGACTAAGTCCAAAAACAAAATGTTTTCAACTTTTTTCAATTTTACGCCCGTGGGATTTATATTCTACCCACACACATTTGGAACTCTCCTGAGGTACCCTCACACATATTATTCCCTCATTTAGTGGATATTTTCACAAAAAAGTGAAATTTTCAAAAATCCAGAAAATTGGCTGAAAATGACTTAATATCAAGGACTCATTGGGCGAATCGCTCTGGAACTGAAATTGGAATGCTCATTGACATTTCCGCTATCTGAAAGTTTGATAAACGTCGGAAAAATGACTAAGTCCAAAAAAAAATTTTTTTCAACTTTTTTCAATTTTCCCTCCGTGGGATATATATTCTACCCACACACATTTTGAACTCTCCTGCGGTACCCTCACACATATTATTCCCTCATTTAGTGGATATTTTCACAAAAAAAGTGAAATTTTCAAAAATCCAGAAAATTGGCTGAAAACGCCTAAATATCAAGGACTCATTGGGCGAATCGCTCTGGATCTGAAATCGGAACGCTCACTAACATTTCCCCTATCTGAAAGTCTGATAAACGCCGTAAAAATGACTAAGTCCAAAAAAAAAATGTTTTCAACTTTTTTCAATTTTACCCCCGTGGGACATATATTCTACCCACACACATTTGAAACTCTCCTGGGGTACCCTCACACATATTATTCCCTCATTTAGTGGATATTTTCACAAAAAAAGTGAAATTTTCAAAAATCCAGAAAATTGGCTGAAAATGACTAAATATCAAGGACTCATTGGGCGAATCGCTCTGGAACTGAAATCGGAACGCTCACTGACATTTCCCCTATCTGAAAGTCTGATAAACGCCGGAAAAATGACTAAGTCCAAAAAAAAAATGTTTTCAACTTTTTTCAATTTTACCCCCGTGGGATATACATTCTACCCACACACATTTGGAACTCTCCTCGGGTACCCTCACACATATTATTCCCTCATTTAGTGGATATTTTCACAAAAAAAGTGAAATTTTCAAAAATTAAGAAAATTGGCTGAAAATGCCTAAATATCAAGGACTCATTGGGCGAATCGCTCTGGAACTGAAATCGGAACCCTCACTGACATTTCCCCTATCTGAAAGTCTGATAAACGCAGGAAAAATGACTAAGTCCAAAAACAAAATGTTTTCAACTTTTTTCAATTTTACGCCCGTGGGATTTATATTCTACCCACACACATTTGGAACTCTCCTGAGGTACCCTCACACATATTATTCCCTCATTTAGTGGATATTTTCACAAAAAAGTGAAATTTTCAAAAATCCAGAAAATTGGCTGAAAATGACTTAATATCAAGGACTCATTGGGCGAATCGCTCTGGAACTGAAATTGGAATGCTCATTGACATTTCCGCTATCTGAAAGTTTGATAAACGTCGGAAAAATGACTAAGTCCAAAAAAAAATTTTTTTCAACTTTTTTCAATTTTACCCCCGTGGGACATATATTCTACCCACACACATTTGAAACTCTCCTGGGGTACCCTCACACATATTATTCCCTCATTTAGTGGATATTTTCACAAAAAAAGTGAAATTTTCAAAAATCCAGAAAATTGGCTGAAAATGACTAAATATCAAGGACTCATTGGGCGAATCGCTCTGGAACTGAAATCGGAACGCTCACTGACATTTCCCCTATCTGAAAGTCTGATAAACGCCGGAAAAATGACTAAGTCCAAAAAAAAAATGTTTTCAACTTTTTTCAATTTTACCTCCGTGGGATATATATTCTACCCACACACATTTGGAACTCTCCTGGGGTACCCTCACACATATTATTCCCTCATTTAGTGGATATTTTCACAAAAAAAGTGAAATTTTCAAAAATCCAGAAAATTGGCTGAAAACGCCTAAATATCAAGGACTCATTGGGCGAATCGCTCTGGAACTGAAATCGGAACGCTCACTGACATTTCCCCTATCTGAAAGTCTGATAAACGCCGGAAAAATGACTAAGTCCAAAAAAAAAATGTTTTCAACTTTTTTCAATTTTACCCCCGTGGGATATACATTCTACCCACACACATTTGGAACTCTCCTGGGGTACCCTCACACATATTATTCCCTCATTTAGTGGATATTTTCACAAAAAAAGTGAAATTTTCAAAAATCAAGAAAATTGGCTGAAAACGCCTAAATATCAAGGACTCATTGGGCGAATCGCTCTGGAACTGAAATCGGAACGCTCACTGACATTTCCCCTATCTGAAAGTTTGATAAACGTCGGAAAAATGACTAAGTCCAAAAAAAAATTTTTTTCAACTTTTTTCAATTTTCCCTCCGTGGGATATATATTCTACCCACACACATTTGGAACTCTCCTGGGGTACCCTCACACATATTATTCCCTCATTTAGTGGATATTTTCACAAAAAAGGGAAATTTTCAAAAATCCAGAAAATTGGCTGAAAACGCCTAAATATCAAGGACTCATTGGGCGAATCGCTCTGGAACTGAAATCGGAATGCTCACTGACATTTCCCCTATCTGAAAGTCTGATAAACGCCGGAAAAATGACTAAGTCCAAAAACAAAATGTTTTCAACTTTTTTCAATTTTACCTCCGTGGGATATATATTCTACCCACACACATTTGGAACTCTCCTGGGGTACCCTCACACATATTATTCCCTCATTTAGTGGATATTTTCACAAAAAAAGTGAAATTTTCAAAAATCCAGAAAATTGGCTGAAAATGACTAAATATCAAGGACTCATTGGGCGAATCGCTCTGGAACTGAAATCGGAACGCTCACTGACATTTCCCCTATCTGAAAGTCTGATAAACGCCGGAAAAATGACTAAGTCCAAAAAAAAAATGTTTTCAACTTTTTTCAATTTTACCTCCGTGGGATATATATTCTACCCACACACATTTTGAACTCTCCTGCGGTACCCTCACACATATTATTCCCTCATTTAGTGGATATTTTCACAAAAAACTGAAATTTTCAAAAATCCAGAAAATTGGCTGAAAATGACTAAATATCAAGGACTCATTGGGCGAATCACTCTGGAACTGAAATCGGAACGCTCACTGACATTTCCCCTATCTGAAAGTCTGATAAACGCCGGAAAAATGACTAAGTCCAAAAAAAAATTTTTTCAACTTTTTTCAATTTTACCCCCGTGGGATATATATTCTACCCACACACATTTGGAACTCTCCTGGGGTACCCTCACACATATTATTCCCTCATTTAGTGGATATTTTCACAAAAAAAGTGAAATTTTCAAAAATCAAGAAAATTGGCTGAAAATGCCTAAATATCAAGGACTCATTGGGCGAATCGCTCTGGAACTGAAATCGGAACACTCACTAACATTTCCCCTATCTGAAAGTCTGATAAACGCCGGAAAAATGACTAAGTCCAAAAACAAAATGTTTTCAACTTTTTTCAATTTTACCTCCGTGGGATATATATTCTACCCACACACATTTGGAACTCTCCTGGGGTACCCTCACACATATTATTCCCTCATTTAGTGGATATTTTCACAAAAAAAGTGAAATTTTCAAAAATCCAGAAAATTGGCAGAAAACGCCTAAATATCAAGGACTCATTGGGCGAATCGCTCTGGAACTGAAATCGGAACGCTCACTGACATTTCCCCTATCTGAAAGTCTGATAAACGCCGGAAAAATGACTAAGTCCAAAAAAAAAATGTTTTCAACTTTTTTCAATTTTACCCCCGTGGGATATACATTCTACCCACACACATTTGGAACTCTCCTGGGGTACCCTCACACATATTATTCCCTCATTTAGTGGATATTTTCACAAAAAAAGTGAAATTTTCAAAAATCAAGAAAATTGGCTGAAAATGCCTAAATATCAAGGACTCATTGGGCGAATCGCTCTGGAACTGAAATCGGAACCCTCACTGACATTTCCCCTATCTGAAAGTCTGATAAACGCAGGAAAAATGACTAAGTCCAAAAACAAAATGTTTTCAACTTTTTTCAATTTTACGCCCGTGGGATATATATTCTACCCATACACATTTGGAACTCTCCTGAGGTACCCTCACACATATTATTCCCTCATTTAGTGGATATTTTCACAAAAAAGTGAAATTTTCAAAAATCCAGAAAATTGGCTGAAAATTACTTAATATCAAGGACTCATTGGGCGAATCGCTCTGGAACTGAAATTGGAACGCTCATTGACATTTCCCCTATCTGAAAGTTTGATAAACGTCGCAAAAATGACTAAGTCCAAAAAAAAATTTTTTTCAACTTTTTTCAATTTTACCTCCGTGGGATATATATTCTACCCACACACATTTGGAACTCTCCTGGGGTACCCTCACACATATTATTCCCTCATTTAGTGGATATTTTCACAAAAAAGGGAAATTTTCAAAAATCAAGAAAATTGGCTGAAAACGCCTAAATATCAAGGACTCATTGGGCGAATCGCTCTGGAACTGAAATCGGAATGCTCACTGACATTTCCCCTATCTGAAAGTCTCATAAACGCCGGAAAAATGACTAAGTCCAAAAACAAAATGTTTTCAACTTTTTTCAATTTTACCTCCGTGGGATATATATTCTACCCACACACATTTGGAACTCTCCTGGGGTACCCTCACACATATTATTCCCTCATTTAGTGGATATTTTCACAAAAAAAGTGAAATTTTCAAAAATCAAGAAAATTGGCTGAAAATGCCTAAATATCAAGGACTCATAGGGCGAATCGCTCTGGAACTGAAATCGGAACGCTCACTAACATTTCCCCTATCTGAAAGTCTGATAAACGTCGGAAAAATGACTAAGTCCAAAAACAAAATGTTTTCAACTTTTTTCAATTTTACCTCCGTGGGATATATATTCTACCCACACACATTTGGAACTCTCCTGGGGTACCCTCACACATATTATTCCCTCATTTAGTGGATATTTTCACAAAAAAAGTGAAATTTTCAAAAATCCAAAAATTGGCTGAAAACTCCTAAATATCAAGGACTCATTGGGCGAATCGCTCTGGAACTGAAATCGGAACGCTCACTGACATTTCCCCTATCTGAAAGTCTGATAAACGCCGGAAAAATGACTAAGTCCAAAAAAAAAATGTTTTCAACTTTTTTCAATTTTACCCCCGTGGGATATACATTCTACCCACACACATTTGGAACTCTCCTGGGGTACCCTCACACATATTATTCCCTCATTTAGTGGATATTTTCACAAAAAAAGTGAAATTTTCAAAAATCCAGAAAATTGGCTGAAAATGACTTAATATCAAGGACTCATTGGGCGAATCGCTCTGGAACTGAAATCGGAATGCTCACTGACATTTCCCCTATCTGAAAGTTTGATAAACGGCGGAAAAATGACTAAGTCCAAAAAAAAATTTTTTTCAACTTTTTTCAATTTTACCTCCGTGGGATATATATTCTACCCACACACATTTGGAACTCTCCTGGGGTACCCTCACACATATTATTCCCTCATTTAGTGGATATTTTCACAAAAAAGTGAAATTTTCAAAAATCCAGAAAATTGGCTGAAAATGACTTAATATCAAGGACTCATTGGGCGAATCGCTCTGGAACTGAAATTGGAACGCTCATTGACATTTCCACTATCTGAAAGTTTGATAAACGTCGGAAAAATGACTAAGTCCAAAAAAAAATTTTTTTCAACTTTTTTCAATTTTCCCTCCGTGGGATATATATTCTACCCACACACATTTGGAACTCTCCTGGGGTACCCTCACACATATTATTCCCTCATTTAGTGGATATTTTCACAAAAAAAGTGAAATTTTCAAAAATTAAGAAAATTGGCTGAAAATGCCTAAATATCAAGGACTCATTGGGCGAATCGCTCTGGAACTGAAATCGGAACCCTCACTGACATTTCCCCTATCTGAAAGTCTGATAAACGCAGGAAAAATGATTAAGTCCAAAAACAAAATGTTTTCAACTTTTTTCAATTTTACGCCCGTGGGATATATATTCTACCCACACACATTTGGAACTCTCCTGGGGTACCCTCACACATATTATTCCCTCATTTAGTGGATATTTTCACAAAAAAGTGAAATTTTCAAAAATCCAGAAAATTGGCTGAAAATGACTTAATATCAAGGACTCATAGGGCGAATCGCTCTGGAACTGAAATCGGAACGCTCACTAACATTTCCCCTATCTGAAAGTCTGATAATCGTCGGAAAAATGACTAAGTCCAAAAACAAAATGTTTTCAACTTTTTTCAATTTTACCTCCGTGGGATATATATTCTACCCACACACATTTGGAACTCTCCTGGGGTACCCTCACACATATTATTCCCTCATTTAGTGGATATTTTCACAAAAAAGGGAAATTTTCAAAAATCCAGAAAATTGGCTGAAAACGCCTAAATATCAAGGACTCATTGGGCGAATCGCTCTGGAACTGAAATCGGAATGCTCACTGACATTTCCCCTATCTGAAAGTCTGATAAACGCCGGAAAAATGACTAAGTCCAAAAACAAAATGTTTTCAACTTTTTTCAATTTTACCTCCGTGGGATATATATTCTACCCACACACATTTGGAACTCTCCTGGGGTACCCTCACACATATTATTCCCTCATTTAGTGGATATTTTCACAAAAAAAGTGAAATTTTCAAAAATCCAGAAAATTGGCTGAAAATGACTAAATATCAAGGACTCATTGGGCGAATCGCTCTGGAACTGAAATCGGAACGCTCACTGACATTTCCCCTATCTGAAAGTCTGATAAACGCCGGAAAAATGACTAAGTCCAAAAAAAAAATGTTTTCAACTTTTTTCAATTTTACCTCCGTGGGATATATATTCTACCCACACACATTTTGAACTCTCCTGCGGTACCCTCACACATATTATTCCCTCATTTAGTGGATATTTTCACAAAAAACTGAAATTTTCAAAAATCCAGAAAATTGGCTGAAAATGACTAAATATCAAGGACTCATTGGGCGAATCACTCTGGAACTGAAATCGGAACGCTCACTGACATTTCCCCTATCTGAAAGTCTGATAAACGCCGGAAAAATGACTAAGTCCAAAAAAAAATTTTTTCAACTTTTTTCAATTTTACCCCCGTGGGATATATATTCTACCCACACACATTTGGAACTCTCCTGGGGTACCCTCACACATATTATTCCCTCATTTAGTGGATATTTTCACAAAAAAAGTGAAATTTTCAAAAATCAAGAAAATTGGCTGAAAATGCCTAAATATCAAGGACTCATTGGGCGAATCGCTCTGGAACTGAAATCGGAACGCTCACTAACATTTCCCCTATCTGAAAGTCTGATAAACGCCGGAAAAATGACTAAGTCCAAAAACAAAATGTTTTCAACTTTTTTCAATTTTACCTCCGTGGGATATATATTCTACCCACACACATTTGGAACTCTCCTGGGGTACCCTCACATATATTATTCCCTCATTTAGTGGATATTTTCACAAAAAAAGTGAAATTTTCAAAAATCCAGAAAATTGGCAGAAAACGCCTAAATATCAAGGACTCATTGGGCGAATCGCTCTGGAACTGAAATCGGAACGCTCACTGACATTTCCCCTATCTGAAAGTCTGATAAACGCCGGAAAAATGACTAAGTCCAAAAAAAAAATGTTTTCAACTTTTTTCAATTTTACCCCCGTGGGATATACATTCTGCCCACACACATTTGGAACTCTCCTGGGGTACCCTCACACATATTATTCCCTCATTTAGTGGATATTTTCACAAAAAAAGTGAAATTTTCAAAAATCAAGAAAATTGGCTGAAAATGCCTAAATATCAAGGACTCATTGGGCGAATCGCTCTGGAACTGAAATCGGAACCCTCACTGACATTTCCCCTATCTGAAAGTCTGATAAACGCAGGAAAAATGACTAAGTCCAAAAACAAAATGTTTTCAACTTTTTTCAATTTTACGCCCGTGGGATATATATTCTACCCATACACATTTGGAACTCTCCTGAGGTACCCTCACACATATTATTCCCTCATTTAGTGGATATTTTCACAAAAAAGTGAAATTTTCAAAAATCCAGAAAATTGGCTGAAAATTACTTAATATCAAGGACTCATTGGGCGAATCGCTCTGGAACTGAAATTGGAACGCTCATTGACATTTCCCCTATCTGAAAGTTTGATAAACGTCGCAAAAATGACTAAGTCCAAAAAAAAATTTTTTTCAACTTTTTTCAATTTTACCTCCGTGGGATATATATTCTACCCACACACATTTGGAACTCTCCTGGGGTACCCTCACACATATTATTCCCTCATTTAGTGGATATTTTCACAAAAAAGGGAAATTTTCAAAAATCAAGAAAATTGGCTGAAAACGCCTAAATATCAAGGACTCATTGGGCGAATCGCTCTGGAACTGAAATCGGAATGCTCACTGACATTTCCCCTATCTGAAAGTCTCATAAACGCCGGAAAAATGACTAAGTCCAAAAACAAAATGTTTTCAACTTTTTTCAATTTTACCTCCGTGGGATATATATTCTACCCACACACATTTGGAACTCTCCTGGGGTACCCTCACACATATTATTCCCTCATTTAGTGGATATTTTCACAAAAAACTGAAATTTTCAAAAATCCAGAAAATTGGCTGAAAATGACTAAATATCAAGGACTCATTGGGCGAATCGCTCTGGAACTGAAATCGGAACGCTCACTGACATTTCCCCTATCTGAAAGTCTGATAAACGCCGGAAAAATGACTAAGTCCAAAAAAAAATTTTTTCAACTTTTTTCAATTTTACCCCCGTGGGATATATATTCTACCCACACACATTTGGAACTCTCCTGGGGTACCCTCACACATATTATTCCCTCATTTAGTGGATATTTTCACAAAAAAAGTGAAATTTTCAAAAATCAAGAAAATTGGCTGAAAATGCCTAAATATCAAGGACTCATAGGGCGAATCGCTCTGGAACTGAAATCGGAACGCTCACTAACATTTCCCCTATCTGAAAGTCTGATAAACGTCGGAAAAATGACTAAGTCCAAAAACAAAATGTTTTCAACTTTTTTCAATTTTACCTCCGTGGGATATATATTCTACCCACACACATTTGGAACTCTCCTGGGGTACCCTCACACATATTATTCCCTCATTTAGTGGATATTTTCACAAAAAAAGTGAAATTTTCAAAAATCCAAAAAATTGGCTGAAAACTCCTAAATATCAAGGACTCATTGGGCGAATCGCTCTGGAACTGAAATCGGAACGCTCACTGACATTTCCCCTATCTGAAAGTCTGATAAACGCCGGAAAAATGACTAAGTCCAAAAAAAAAATGTTTTCAACTTTTTTCAATTTTACCCCCGTGGGATATACATTCTACCCACACACATTTGGAACTCTCCTGGGGTACCCTCACACATATTATTCCCTCATTTAGTGGATATTTTCACAAAAAAAGTGAAATTTTCAAAAATCCAGAAAATTGGCTGAAAATGACTTAATATCAAGGACTCATTGGGCGAATCGCTCTGGAACTGAAATCGGAATGCTCACTGACATTTCCCCTATCTGAAAGTTTGATAAACGGCGGAAAAATGACTAAGTCCAAAAAAAAATTTTTTTCAACTTTTTTCAATTTTACCTCCGTGGGATATATATTCTACCCACACACATTTGGAACTCTCCTGGGGTACCCTCACACATATTATTCCCTCATTTAGTGGATATTTTCACAAAAAAGTGAAATTTTCAAAAATCCAGAAAATTGGCTGAAAATGACTTAATATCAAGGACTCATTGGGCGAATCGCTCTGGAACTGAAATTGGAACGCTCATTGACATTTCCACTATCTGAAAGTTTGATAAACGTCGGAAAAATGACTAAGTCCAAAAAAAAATTTTTTTCAACTTTTTTCAATTTTCCCTCCGTGGGATATATATTCTACCCACACACATTTGGAACTCTCCTGGGGTACCCTCACACATATTATTCCCTCATTTAGTGGATATTTTCACAAAAAAAGTGAAATTTTCAAAAATTAAGAAAATTGGCTGAAAATGCCTAAATATCAAGGACTCATTGGGCGAATCGCTCTGGAACTGAAATCGGAACCCTCACTGACATTTCCCCTATCTGAAAGTCTGATAAACGCAGGAAAAATGATTAAGTCCAAAAACAAAATGTTTTCAACTTTTTTCAATTTTACGCCCGTGGGATATATATTCTACCCACACACATTTGGAACTCTCCTGGGGTACCCTCACACATATTATTCCCTCATTTAGTGGATATTTTCACAAAAAAGTGAAATTTTCAAAAATCCAGAAAATTGGCTGAAAATGACTTAATATCAAGGACTCATAGGGCGAATCGCTCTGGAACTGAAATCGGAACGCTCACTAACATTTCCCCTATCTGAAAGTCTGATAATCGTCGGAAAAATGACTAAGTCCAAAAACAAAATGTTTTCAACTTTTTTCAATTTTACCTCCGTGGGATATATATTCTACCCACACACATTTGGAACTCTCCTGGGGTACCCTCACACATATTATTCCCTCATTTAGTGGATATTTTCACAAAAAAAGTGAAATTTTCAAAAATCCAAAAAATTGGCTGAAAACTCCTAAATATCAAGGACTCATTGGGCGAATCGCTCTGGAACTGAAATCGGAACGCTCACTGACATTTCCCCTATCTGAAAGTCTGATAAACGCCGGAAAAATGACTAAGTCCAAAAAAAAAATGTTTTCAACTTTTTTCAATTTTACCCCCGTGGGATATACATTCTACCCACACACATTTGGAACTCTCCTGGGGTACCCTCACACATATTATTCCCTCATTTAGTGGATATTTTCACAAAAAAAGTGAAATTTTCAAAAATCCAGAAAATTGGCTGAAAATGACTTAATATCAAGGACTCATTGGGCGAATCGCTCTGGAACTGAAATCGGAACGCTCACTAACATTTCCCCTATCTGAAAGTCTGATAATCGTCGGAAAAATGACTAAGTCCAAAAACAAAATGTTTTCAACTTTTTTCAATTTTACCTCCGTGGGATATATATTCTACCCACACACATTTGGAACTCTCCTGGGGTACCCTCACACATATTATTCCCTCATTTAGTGGATATTTTCACAAAAAAAGTGAAATTTTCAAAAATCCAAAAAATTGGCTGAAAACTCCTAAATATCAAGGACTCATTGGGCGAATCGCTCTGGAACTGAAATCGGAACGCTCACTGACATTTCCCCTATCTGAAAGTCTGATAAACGCCGGAAAAATGACTAAGTCCAAAAAAAAAATGTTTTCAACTTTTTTCAATTTTACCCCCGTGGGATATACATTCTACCCACACACATTTGGAACTCTCCTGGGGTACCCTCACACATATTATTCCCTCATTTAGTGGATATTTTCACAAAAAAAGTGAAATTTTCAAAAATCCAGAAAATTGGCTGAAAATGACTTAATATCAAGGACTCATTGGGCGAATCGCTCTGGAACTGAAATCGGAACGCTCACTGACATTTCCCCTATCTGAAAGTTTGATAAACGGCGGAAAAATGACTAAGTCCAAAAAAAAATTTTTTTCAACTTTTTTCAATTTTACCTCCGTGGGATATATATTCTACCCACACACATTTGGAACTCTCCTGGGGTACCCTCACACATATTATTCCCTCATTTAGTGGATATTTTCACAAAAAAGTGAAATTTTCAAAAATCCAGAAAATTGGCTGAAAATGACTTAATATCAAGGACTCATTGGGCGAATCGCTCTGGAACTGAAATTGGAACGCTCATTGACATTTCCACTATCTGAAAGTTTGATAAACGTCGGAAAAATGACTAAGTCCAAAAAAAATTTTTTTTCAACTTTTTTCAATTTTCCCTCCGTGGGATATATATTCTACCCACACACATTTGGAACTCTCCTGGGGTACCCTCACACATATTATTCCCTCATTTAGTGGATATTTTCACAAAAAAGGGAAATTTTCAAAAATCCAGAAAATTGGCTGAAAACGCGTAAATATCAAGGACTCATTGGGTGAATCGCTCTGGAACTGAAATCGGAACGCTCACTGACATTTCCCCTATCTGAAAGTCTGATAAACGCCGGAAAAATGACTAAGTCCAAAAACAAAATGTTTTCAACTTTTTTCAATTTTACCCCCGTGGGATATATATTCTACCCACACACATTTGGAACTCTCCTGGGGTACCCTCACACATATTATTCCCTCATTTAGTGGATATTTTCACAAAAAAAGTGAAATTTTCAAAAATTAAGAAAATTGGCTGAAAATGCCTAAATATCAAGGACTCATTGGGCGAATCGCTCTGGAACTGAAATCGGAACCCTCACTGACATTTCCCCTATCTGAAAGTCTGATAAACGCAGGAAAAATGATTAAGTCCAAAAACAAAATGTTTTCAACTTTTTTCAATTTTACGCCCGTGGGATATATATTCTACCCACACACATTTGGAACTCTCCTGGGGTACCCTCACACATATTATTCCCTCATTTAGTGGATATTTTCACAAAAAAGTGAAATTTTCAAAAATCCAGAAAATTGGCTGAAAATGACTTAATATCAAGGACTCATTGGGCGAATCGCTCTGGAACTGAAATTGGAACGCTCATTGACATTTCCACTATCTGAAAGTTTGATAAACGTCGGAAAAATGACTAAGTCCAAAAAAAAATTTTTTTCAACTTTTTTCAATTTTCCCTCCGTGGGATATATATTCTACCCACACACATTTGGAACTCTCCTGGGGTACCCTCACACATATTATTCCCTCATTTAGTGGATATTTTCACAAAAAAGGGAAATTTTCAAAAATCCAGAAAATTGGCTGAAAACGCCTAAATATCAAGGACTCATTGGGCGAATCGCTCTGGAACTGAAATCGGAATGCTCACTGACATTTCCCCTATCTGAAAGTCTGATAAACGCCGGAAAAATGACTAAGTCCAAAAAAAAATTTTTTCAACTTTTTTCAATTTTACCTCCGTGGGATATATATTCTACCCACACACATTTGGAACTCTCCTGGGGTACCCTCACACATATTATTCCCTCATTTAGTGGATATTTTCACAAAAAAAGTGAAATTTTCAAAAATCAAGAAAATTGGCTGAAAACGCCTAAATATCAAGGACTCATTGGGCGAATCGCTCTGGAACTGAAATCGGAACGCTCACTGACATTTCCCCTATCTGAAAGTTTGATAAACGTCGGAAAAATGACTAAGTCCAAAAAAAAATTTTTTTCAACTTTTTTCAATTTTACCTCCGTGGGATATATATTCTACCCACACACATTTGGAACTCTCCTGGGGTACCCTCACACATATTATTCCCTCATTTAGTGGATATTTTCACAAAAAAAGTGAAATTTTCAAAAATTAAGAAAATTGGCTGAAAATGCCTAAATATCAAGGACTCATTGGGCGAATCGCTCTGGAACTGAAATCGGAACCCTCACTGACATTTCCCCTATCTGAAAGTCTGATAAACGCAGGAAAAATGATTAAGTCCAAAAACAAAATGTTTTCAACTTTTTTCAATTTTACGCCCGTGGGATATATATTCTACCCACACACATTTGAAACTCTCCTGGGGTACCCTCACACATATTATTCCCTCATTTAGTGGATATTTTCACAAAAAAGTGAAATTTTCAAAAATCCAGAAAATTGGCTGAAAATGACTTAATATCAAGGACTCATTGGGCGAATCGCTCTGGAACTGAAATTGGAACGCTCATTGACATTTCCCCTATCTGAAAGTTTGATAAACGTCGGAAAAATGACTAAGTCCAAAAAAAATTTTTTTTCAACTTTTTTCAATTTTCCCTCCGTGGGATATATATTCTACCCACACACATTTGGAACTCTCCTGGGGTACCCTCACACATATTATTCCCTCATTTAGTGGATATTTTCACAAAAAAGGGAAATTTTCAAAAATCCAGAAAATTGGCTGAAAACGCCTAAATATCAAGGACTCATTGGGCGAATCGCTCTGGAACTGAAATCGGAATGCTCACTGACATTTCCCCTATCTGAAAGTCTGATAAACGCCGGAAAAATGACTAAGTCCAAAAACAAAATGTTTTCAACTTTTTTCAATTTTACCTCCGTGGGATATATATTCTACCCACACACATTTGGAACTCTCCTGGGGTACCCTCACACATATTATTCCCTCATTTAGTGGATATTTTCACAAAAAAGGGAAATTTTCAAAAATCCAGAAAATTGGCTGAAAACGCCTAAATATCAAGGACTCATTGGGCGAATCGCTCTGGAACTGAAATCGGAATGCTCACTGACATTTCCCCTATCTGAAAGTCTGATAAACGCCGGAAAAATGACTAAGTCCAAAAACAAAATGTTTTCAACTTTTTTCAATTTTACCTCCGTGGGATATATATTCTACCCACACACATTTGGAACTCTCCTGGGGTACCCTCACACATATTATTCCCTCATTTAGTGGATATTTTCACAAAAAAGGGAAATTTTCAAAAATCCAGAAAATTGGCTGAAAACGCCTAAATATCAAGGACTCATTGGGCGAATCGCTCTGGAACTGAAATCGGAATGCTCACTGACATTTCCCCTATCTGAAAGTCTGATAAACGCCGGAAAAATGACTAAGTCCAAAAAAAAATTTTTTCAACTTTTTTCAATTTTACCTCCGTGGGATATATATTCTACCCACACACATTTGGAACTCTCCTGGGGTACCCTCACACATATTATTCCCTCATCTAGTGGATATTTTCACAAAAAAAGTGAAATTTTCAAAAATCAAGAAAATTGGCTGAAAACGCCTAAATATCAAGGACTCATTGGGCGAATCGCTCTGGAACTGAAATCGGAACGCTCACTGACATTTCCCCTATCTGAAAGTTTGATAAACGTCGGAAAAATGACTAAGTCCAAAAAAAAAATTTTTTTCAACTTTTTTCAATTTTACCTCCGTGGGATATATATTCTACCCACACACATTTGGAACTCTCCTGGGGTACCCTCACACATATTATTCCCTCATTTAGTGGATATTTTCACAAAAAAAGTGAAATTTTCAAAAATTAAGAAAATTGGCTGAAAATGCCTAAATATCAAGGACTCATTGGGCGAATCGCTCTGGAACTGAAATCGGAACCCTCACTGACATTTCCCCTATCTGAAAGTCTGATAAACGCAGGAAAAATGATTAAGTCCAAAAACAAAATGTTTTCAACTTTTTTCAATTTTACGCGCGTGGGATATATACAGTCATATGAAAAAGTTTGGGCACCCCTATTAATCTTAAGCTTAATGTTTTATAAAAATTGGTGTTTTTGCAACAGCTATTTCAGTTTGATATATGTAATAACTGTTGGACACAGTAATGTTTCTGCCTTGAAATGAGGTTTATTGTGCTAACAGAAAATGTGCAATCTGCATTCAAGCAAAATTTGACCGGTGCATAAGTATGGGCACCCTTATCATTTTCTTGTTTTAAATACTCCTGCCTACTTTTTACTGACTTACTAAAGCACTTTTTTTGGTTTTGTAACCTCATTGAGCTTTGAACTTTATAGCCAGGTGTATGCAATCATGAGAAAAGCTACTTAAAGTGGCCACTTGCAAGTTGTTCTCCTGTTTGAATCTCCTCTGAAGGGTGGCATCATGGGCTCCTCAAAACAACTGTCAAATGATCTGAAAACAAAGATTATTCAACATAGTTGTTCAGGGGAAGGATACAAAAAGCTGTCTCAGAGATTTAACCTGTCAGTTTCCACTGTGAGGAACATAGTAAGGAAATGGAAGAACATAGGGACAGTTCTTGTTAAGGCCAGAAGTGTCAGGACAAGAAAAACATCAGAAAGGCAGAGAAGAAGAATGGTGAGATCAGTCAAGGACAATCCTCAGACCACCTCCAGAGAGCTGCAGCATCAACTTGCTGCAGATGGTGTCACTGTGCATCGGTCAACTATACAACGCACTTTGCACAAGGAGAAGCTGTATGGGAGAGTGATGCGAAAGAAGCCGTTTCTGCAAGTACGCACAAACAGAGTCGGCTGAGGTATGCAAAAGCACATTTGAAGAAGCCTATTTCTTTTTGGAAGAAGGTCCTGTGGACTGATGAAACCAAGATTGAGTTGTTTGGTCATACAAAAAGGCGTTATGCATGGTGGCAAAAAAACACAGCATTCCAAGAAAAACACTTGCTACCCACAGTAAAATTTGGTGGAGGTTCCATCATGCTTTGGGGCTGTGTGGTCAATGCCGGCACTGGGAATCTTGTTAAAGTTGAGGGACGCATGGATTCCACTCAGTATCAGCAGATTCTTGGCAATAGTGTTCAAGAATCAGTGATAAAGTTGAAGTTACGCAGTGGATGGATCTTTCAGCAAGACAATGATCCAAAACACCGCTCCAAATCTACTCAGGCATTCATGCAGAGGAACAATTACAATGTTCTGGAATGGCCATCCCAGTCCCCAGACCTGAATATCATTGAACATCTGTGGGATCATTTGAAGAGGCTGTCCATGCTCGGCGACCATCAAACTTAACTGAACTGGAATTGTTTTGTAAAGAGGGATGGTCAAAAATACCTTCATCCAGGATCCAGGAACTCATTAAAAGCTACAGGAAGCGACTAGAGGCAGTTATTTTTGCAAAAGGAGGATCTACTAAATATTAATGTCACTTTTCTGGTGAGGTGCCCATACTTATGCACCTGTCAAATTTCGTTTGAATGCAGATTGCACATTTTCTGTTAGTACAATAAACCTCATTTCAAGGCAGAAACATTACTGTATCCAACAGTTATTACATATATCAAACTGAAATAGCTGTTGCAAAAACACCAATTTTTATAAAACATTAAGCTTAAGATTAATAGGGGTGCCCAAACTTTTTCATATGACTGTATTCTACCCACACACATTTGGAACTCTCCTGGGGTACCCTCACACATATTATTCCCTCATTTAGTGGATATTTTCACAAAAAAGTGAAATTTTCAAAAATCCAGAAAATTGGCTGAAAATGACTTAATATCAAGGACTCATTGGGCGAATCGCTCTGGAACTGAAATTGGAACGCTCATTGACATTTCCACTATCTGAAAGTTTGATAAACGTCGGAAAAATGACTAAGTCCAAAAAAAATTTTTTTTCAACTTTTTTCAATTTTCCCTCCGTGGGATATATATTCTACCCACACACATTTGGAACTCTCCTGGGGTACCCTCACACATATTATTCCCTCATTTAGTGGATATTTTCACAAAAAAGGGAAATTTTCAAAAATCCAGAAAATTGGCTGAAAACGCCTAAATATCAAGGACTCATTGGGCGAATCGCTCTGGAACTGAAATCGGAATGCTCACTGACATTTCCCCTATCTGAAAGTCTGATAAACGCCGGAAAAATGACTAAGTCCAAAAACAAAATGTTTTCAACTTTTTTCAATTTTACCTCCGTGGGATATATATTCTACCCACACACATTTGGAACTCTCCTGGGGTACCCTCACACATATTATTCCCTCATTTAGTGGATATTTTCACAAAAAAAGTGAAATTTTCAAAAATTAAGAAAATTGGCTGAAAATGCCTAAATATCAAGGACTCATTGGGCGAATCGCTCTGGAACTGAAATCGGAACCCTCACTGACATTTCCCCTATCTGAAAGTCTGATAAACGCAGGAAAAATGACTAAGTCCAAAAACAAAATGTTTTCAACTTTTTTCAATTTTACGCCCGTGGGATATATATTCTACCCACACACATTTGGAACTCTCCTGGGGTACCCTCACACATATTATTCCCTCATTTAGTGGATATTTTCACAAAAAAGGGAAATTTTCAAAAATCCAGAAAATTGGCTGAAAACGCCTAAATATCAAGGACTCACTGGGCGAATCGCTCTGGAACTGAAATCGGAATGCTCACTGACATTTCCCCTATCTGAAAGTCTGATAAACGCCGGAAAAATGACTAAGTCCAAAAACAAAATGTTTTCAACTTTTTTCAATTTTACCTCCGTGGGATATATATTCTACCCACACACATTTGGAACTCTCCTGGGGTACCCTCACACATATTATTCCCTCATTTAGTGGATATTTTCACAAAAAAAGTGAAATTTTCAAAAATCCAGAAAATTGGCTGAAAATGACTAAATATCAAGGACTCATTGGGCGAATCGCTCTGGAACTGAAATCGGAACGCTCACTGACATTTCCCCTATCTGAAAGTCTGATAAACGCCGGAAAAATGACTAAGTCCAAAAAAAAAATGTTTTCAACTTTTTTCAATTTTACCTCCGTGGGATATATATTCTACCCACACACATTTGGAACTCTCCTGGGGTACCCTCACACATATTATTCCCTCATTTAGTGGATATTTTCACAAAAAAGTGAAATTTTCAAAAATCCAGAAAATTGGCTGAAAATGACTTAATATCAAGGACTCATTGGGCGAATCGCTCTGGAACTGAAATTGGAACGCTCATTGACATTTCCACTATCTGAAAGTTTGATAAACGTCGGAAAAAAGACTAAGTCCAAAAAAAATTTTTTTTCAACTTTTTTCAATTTTCCCTCCGTGGGATATATATTCTACCCACACACATTTGGAACTCTCCTGGGGTACCCTCACACATATTATTCCCTCATTTAGTGGATATTTTCACAAAAAAGGGAAATTTTCAAAAATCCAGAAAATTGGCTGAAAACGCCTAAATATCAAGGACTCATTGGGCGAATCGCTCTGGAACTGAAATCGGAATGCTCACTGACATTTCCCCTATCTGAAAGTCTGATAAACGCCGGAAAAATGACTAAGTCCAAAAACAAAATGTTTTCAACTTTTTTCAATTTTACCTCCGTGGGATATATATTCTACCCACACACATTTGGAACTCTCCTGGGGTACCCTCACACATATTATTCCCTCATTTAGTGGATATTTTCACAAAAAAAGTGAAATTTTCAAAAATTAAGAAAATTGGCTGAAAATGCCTAAATATCAAGGACTCATTGGGCGAATCGCTCTGGAACTGAAATCGGAACCCTCATTGACATTTCCCCTATCTGAAAGTCTGATAAACGCAGGAAAAATGACTAAGTCCAAAAACAAAATGTTTTCAACTTTTTTCAATTTTACGCCCGTGGGATTTATATTCTACCCACACACATTTGGAACTCTCCTGAGGTACCCTCACACATATTATTCCCTCATTTAGTGGATATTTTCACAAAAAAGTGAAATTTTCAAAAATCCAGAAAATTGGCTGAAAATGACTTAATATCAAGGACTCATTGGGCGAATCGCTCTGGAACTGAAATTGGAATGCTCATTGACATTTCCGCTATCTGAAAGTTTGATAAACGTCGGAAAAATGACTAAGTCCAAAAAAAAATTTTTTTCAACTTTTTTCAATTTTCCCTCCGTGGGATATATATTCTACCCACACACATTTGGAACTCTCCTGGGGTACCCTCACACATATTATTCCCTCATTTAGTGGATATTTTCACAAAAAAGGGAAATTTTCAAAAATCCAGAAAATTGGCTGAAAACGCGTAAATATCAAGGGCTCATTGGGCGAATCGCTCTGGAACTGAAATCGGAACGCTCATTGACATTTCCCCTATCTGAAAGTTTGATAAACGTCGTAAAAATGACTAAGTCCAAAAAAAAATTTTTTTCACCTTTTTTCAATTTTACCTCCGTGGGATATATATTCTACCCACACACATTTTGAACTCTCCTGCGGTACCCTCACACATATTATTCCCTCATTTAGTGGATATTTTCACAAAAAAAGTGAAATTTTCAAAAATCCAGAAAATTGGCTGAAAACGCCTAAATATCAAGGACTCATTGGGCGAATCGCTCTGGAACTGAAATCGGAACGCTCACTAACATTTCCCCTATCTGAAAGTCTGATAAACGCCGGAAAAATGACTAAGTCCAAAAAAAAAATGTTTTCAACTTTTTTCAATTTTACCCCCGTGGGACATATATTCTACCCACACACATTTGGAACTCTCCTGGGGTACCCTCACACATATTATTCCCTCATTTAGTGGATATTTTCACAAAAAAAGTGAAATTTTCAAAAATCCAGAAAATTGGCTGAAAATGACTAAATATCAAGGACTCATTGGGCGAATCGCTCTGGAACTGAAATCGGAACGCTCACTGACATTTCCCCTATCTGAAAGTCTGATAAACGCCGGAAAAATGACTAAGTCCAAAAAAAAAATGTTTTCAACTTTTTTCAATTTTACCTCCGTGGGATATATATTCTACCCACACACATTTGGAACTCTCCTGGGGTACCCTCACACATATTATTCCCTCATTTAGTGGATATTTTCACAAAAAAAGTGAAATTTTCAAAAATCCAGAAAATTGGCTGAAAACGCCTAAATATCAAGGACTCATTGGGCGAATCGCTCTGGAACTGAAATCGGAACGCTCACTGACATTTCCCCTATCTGAAAGTCTGATAAACGCCGGAAAAATGACTAAGTCCAAAAAAAAAATGTTTTCAACTTTTTTCAATTTTACCCCCGTGGGATATACATTCTACCCACACACATTTGGAACTCTCCTGGGGTACCCTCACACATATTATTCCCTCATTTAGTGGATATTTTCACAAAAAAAGTGAAATTTTCAAAAATCAAGAAAATTGGCTGAAAACGCCTAAATATCAAGGACTCATTGGGCGAATCGCTCTGGAACTGAAATCGGAACGCTCACTGACATTTCCCCTATCTGAAAGTTTGATAAACGTCGGAAAAATGACTAAGTCCAAAAAAAAATTTTTTTCAACTTTTTTCAATTTTACCTCCGTGGGATATATATTCTACCCACACACATTTGGAACTCTCCTGAGGTACCCTCACACATATTATTCCCTCATTTAGTGGATATTTTCACAAAAAAGTGAAATTTTCAAAAATCCAGAAAATTGGCTGAAAATGACTTAATATCAAGGACTCATTGGGCGAATTGCTCTGGAACTGAAATTGGAATGCTCATTGACATTTCCGCTATCTGAAAGTTTAATAAACGTCGGAAAAATGACTAAGTCCAAAAAAAAATTTTTTTCAACTTTTTTCAATTTTCCCTCCGTGGGATATATATTCTACCCACACACATTTGGAACTCTCCTGGGGTACCCTCACACATATTATTCCCTCATTTAGTGGATATTTTCACAAAAAAGGGAAATTTTCAAAAATCCAGAAAATTGGCTGAAAACGCCTAAATATCAAGGACTCACTGGGCGAATCGCTCTGGAACTGAAATCGGAATGCTCACTGACATTTCCCCTATCTGAAAGTCTGATAAACGCCGGAAAAATGACTAAGTCCAAAAACAAAATGTTTTCAACTTTTTTCAATTTTACCTCAGTGGGATATATATTCTACCCACACACATTTGGAACTCTCCTGGGGTACCCTCACACATATTATTCCCTCATTTAGTGGATATTTTCACAAAAAAAGTGAAATTTTCAAAAATCCAGAAAATTGGCTGAAAATGACTAAATATCAAGGACTCATTGGGCGAATCGCTCTGGAACTGAAATCGGAATGCTCACTGACATTTCCCCTATCTGAAAGTCTGATAAACGCCGGAAAAATGACTAAGTCCAAAAAAAAAATGTTTTCAACTTTTTTCAATTTTACCTCCGTGGGATATATATTCTACCCACACACATTTGGAACTCTCCTGGGGTACCCTCACACATATTATTCCCTCATTTAGTGGATATTTTCACAAAAAAGTGAAATTTTCAAAAATCCAGAAAATTGGCTGAAAATGACTTAAAATCAAGGACTCATTGGGCGAATCGCTCTGGAACTGAAATTGGAACGCTCATTGACATTTCCACTATCTGAAAGTTTGATAAACGTCGGAAAAATGACTAAGTCCAAAAAAAATTTTTTTTCAACTTTTTTCAATTTTCCCTCCGTGGGATATATATTCTACCCACACACATTTGGAACTCTCCTGGGGTACCCTCACACATATTATTCCCTCATTTAGTGGATATTTTCACAAAAAAGGGAAATTTTCAAAAATCCAGAAAATTGGCTGAAAACGCCTAAATATCAAGGACTCATTGGGCGAATCGCTCTGGAACTGAAATCGGAATGCTCACTGACATTTCCCCTATCTGAAAGTCTGATAAAAGCCGGAAAAATGACTAAGTCCAAAAACAAAATGTTTTCAACTTTTTTCAATTTTACCTCCGTGGGATATATATTCTACCCACACACATTTGGAACTCTCCTGGGGTACCCTCACACATATTATTCCCTCATTTAGTGGATATTTTCACAAAAAAAGTGAAATTTTCAAAAATTAAGAAAATTGGCTGAAAATGCCTAAATATCAAGGACTCATTGGGCGAATCGCTCTGGAACTGAAATCGGAACCCTCACTGACATTTCCCCTATCTGAAAGTCTGATAAACGCAGGAAAAATGACTAAGTCCAAAAACAAAATGTTTTCAACTTTTTTCAATTTTACGCCCGTGGGATTTATATTCTACCCACACACATTTGGAACTCTCCTGAGGTACCCTCACACATATTATTCCCTCATTTAGTGGATATTTTCACAAAAAAGTGAAATTTTCAAAAATCCAGAAAATTGGCTGAAAATGACTTAATATCAAGGACTCATTGGGCGAATCGCTCTGGAACTGAAATTGGAATGCTCATTGACATTTCCGCTATCTGAAAGTTTGATAAACGTCGGAAAAATGACTAAGTCCAAAAAAAAATTTTTTTCAACTTTTTTCAATTTTCCCTCCGTGGGATATATATTCTACCCACACACATTTGGAACTCTCCTGGGGTACCCTCACACATATTATTCCCTCATTTAGTGGATATTTTCACAAAAAAGGGAAATTTTCAAAAATCCAGAAAATTGGCTGAAAACGCGTAAATATCAAGGGCTCATTGGGCGAATCGCTCTGGAACTGAAATCGGAACGCTCATTGACATTTCCCCTATCTGAAAGTTTGATAAACGTCGTAAAAATGACTAAGTCCAAAAAAAAATTTTTTTCACCTTTTTTCAATTTTACCTCCGTGGGATATATATTCTACCCACACACATTTTGAACTCTCCTGCGGTACCCTCACACATATTATTCCCTCATTTAGTGGATATTTTCACAAAAAAAGTGAAATTTTCAAAAATCCAGAAAATTGGCTGAAAATGACTAAATATCAAGGACTCATTGGGCGAATCGCTCTGGAACTGAAATCGGAACGCTCACTGACATTTCCCCTATCTGAAAGTCTGATAAACGCCGGAAAAATGACTAAGTCCAAAAACAAAATGTTTTCAACTTTTTTCAATTTTACCTCCGTGGGATATATATTCTACCCACACACATTTGGAACTCTCCTGGGGTACCCTCACACATATTATTCCCTCATTTAGTGGATATTTTCACAAAAAAAGTGAAATTTTCAAAAATTAAGAAAATTGGCTGAAAATGCCTAAATATCAAGGACTCATTGGGCGAATCGCTCTGGAACTGAAATCGGAACCCTCACTGACATTTCCCCTATCTGAAAGTCTGATAAACGCAGGAAAAATGACTAAGTCCAAAAACAAAATGTTTTCAACTTTTTTCAATTTTACGCCCGTGGGATTTATATTCTACCCACACACATTTGGAACTCTCCTGAGGTACCCTCACACATATTATTCCCTCATTTAGTGGATATTTTCACAAAAAAGTGAAATTTTCAAAAATCCAGAAAATTGGCTGAAAATGACTTAATATCAAGGACTCATTGGGCGAATCGCTCTGGAACTGAAATTGGAATGCTCATTGACATTTCCGCTATCTGAAAGTTTGATAAACGTCGGAAAAATGACTAAGTCCAAAAAAAAATTTTTTTCAACTTTTTTCAATTTTCCCTCCGTGGGATATATATTCTACCCACACACATTTGGAACTCTCCTGGGGTACCCTCACACATATTATTCCCTCATTTAGTGGATATTTTCACAAAAAAGGGAAATTTTCAAAAATCCAGAAAATTGGCTGAAAACGCGTAAATATCAAGGGCTCATTGGGCGAATCGCTCTGGAACTGAAATCGGAACGCTCATTGACATTTCCCCTATCTGAAAGTTTGATAAACGTCGTAAAAATGACTAAGTCCAAAAAAAAATTTTTTTCACCTTTTTTCAATTTTACCTCCGTGGGATATATATTCTACCCACACACATTTTGAACTCTCCTGCGGTACCCTCACACATATTATTCCCTCATTTAGTGGATATTTTCACAAAAAAAGTGAAATTTTCAAAAATCCAGAAAATTGGCTGAAAATGACTAAATATCAAGGACTCATTGGGCGAATCGCTCTGGAACTGAAATCGGAACGCTCACTGACATTTCCCCTATCTGAAAGTCTGATAAACGCCGGAAAAATGACTAAGTCCAAAAAAAAAATGTTTTCAACTTTTTTCAATTTTACCTCCGTGGGATATATATTCTACCCACACACATTTGGAACTCTCCTGGGGTACCCTCACACATATTATTCCCTCATTTAGTGGATATTTTCACAAAAAAAGTGAAATTTTCAAAAATCCAGAAAATTGGCTGAAAACGCCTAAATATCAAGGACTCATTGGGCGAATCGCTCTGGAACTGAAATCGGAACGCTCACTGACATTTCCCCTATCTGAAAGTCTGATAAACGCCGGAAAAATGACTAAGTCCAAAAAAAAAATGTTTTCAACTTTTTTCAATTTTACCCCCGTGGGATATACATTCTACCCACACACATTTGGAACTCTCCTGGGGTACCCTCACACATATTATTCCCTCATTTAGTGGATATTTTCACAAAAAAAGTGAAATTTTCAAAAATCAAGAAAATTGGCTGAAAACGCCTAAATATCAAGGACTCATTGGGCGAATCGCTCTGGAACTGAAATCGGAACGCTCACTGACATTTCCCCTATCTGAAAGTTTGATAAACGTCGGAAAAATGACTAATTCCAAAAAAAAATTTTTTTCAACTTTTTTCAATTTTACCTCCGTGGGATATATATTCTACCCACACACATTTGGAACTCTCCTGAGGTACCCTCACACATATTATTCCCTCATTTAGTGGATATTTTCACAAAAAAGTGAAATTTTCAAAAATCCAGAAAATTGGCTGAAAATGACTTAATATCAAGGACTCATTGGGCGAATTGCTCTGGAACTGAAATTGGAATGCTCATTGACATTTCCGCTATCTGAAAGTTTAATAAACGTCGGAAAAATGACTAAGTCCAAAAAAAAATTTTTTTCAACTTTTTTCAATTTTCCCTCCGTGGGATATATATTCTACCCACACACATTTGGAACTCTCCTGGGGTACCCTCACACATATTATTCCCTCATTTAGTGGATATTTTCACAAAAAAGGGAAATTTTCAAAAATCCAGAAAATTGGCTGAAAACGCCTAAATATCAAGGACTCACTGGGCGAATCGCTCTGGAACTGAAATCGGAATGCTCACTGACATTTCCCCTATCTGAAAGTCTGATAAACGCCGGAAAAATGACTAAGTCCAAAAACAAAATGTTTTCAACTTTTTTCAATTTTACCTCCGTGGGATATATATTCTACCCACACACATTTGGAACTCTCCTGGGGTACCCTCACACATATTATTCCCTCATTTAGTGGATAATTTCACAAAAAAAGTGAAATTTTCAAAAATCCAGAAAATTGGCTGAAAATGACTAAATATCAAGGACTCATTGGGCGAATCGCTCTGGAACTGAAATCGGAACGCTCACTGACATTTCCCCTATCTGAAAGTCTGATAAACGCCGGAAAAATGACTAAGTCCAAAAAAAAAATGTTTTCAACTTTTTTCAATTTTACCTCCGTGGGATATATATTCTACCCACACACATTTGGAACTCTCCTGGGGTACCCTCACACATATTATTCCCTCATTTAGTGGATATTTTCACAAAAAAAGTGAAATTTTCAAAAATCCAGAAAATTGGCTGAAAACGCCTAAATATCAAGGACTCATTGGGCGAATCGCTCTGGAACTGAAATCGGAACGCTCACTGACATTTCCCCTATCTGAAAGTCTGATAAACGCCGGAAAAATGACTAAGTCCAAAAAAAAAATGTTTTCAACTTTTTTCAATTTTACCTCCGTGGGATATATATTCTACCCACACACATTTGGAACTCTCCTGGGGTACCCTCACACATATTATTCCCTCATTTAGTGGATATTTTCACAAAAAAGTGAAATTTTCAAAAATCCAGAAAATTGGCTGAAAATGACTTAATATCAAGGACTCATTGGGCGAATCGCTCTGGAACTGAAATTGGAACGCTCATTGACATTTCCACTATCTGAAAGTTTGATAAACGTCGGAAAAATGACTAAGTCCAAAAAAAATTTTTTTTCAACTTTTTTCAATTTTCCCTCCGTGGGATATATATTCTACCCACACACATTTGGAACTCTCCTGGGGTACCCTCACACATATTATTCCCTCATTTAGTGGATATTTTCACAAAAAAGGGAAATTTTCAAAAATCCAGAAAATTGGCTGAAAACGCCTAAATATCAAGGACTCATTGGGCGAATCGCTCTGGAACTGAAATCGGAATGCTCACTGACATTTCCCCTATCTGAAAGTCTGATAAACGCCGGAAAAATGACTAAGTCCAAAAACAAAATGTTTTCATCTTTTTTCAATTTTACCTCCGTGGGATATATATTCTACCCACACACATTTGGAACTCTCCTGGGGTACCCTCACACATATTATTCCCTCATTTAGTGGATATTTTCACAAAAAAAGTGAAATTTTCAAAAATTAAGAAAATTGGCTGAAAATGCCTAAATATCAAGGACTCATTGGGCGAATCGCTCTGGAACTGAAATCGGAACCCTCACTGACATTTCCCCAATCTGAAAGTCTGATAAACGCAGGAAAAATGACTAAGTCCAAAAACAAAATGTTTTCAACTTTTTTCAATTTTACGCCCGTGGGATTTATAATCTACCCACACACATTTGGAACTCTCCTGAGGTACCCTCACACATATTATTCCCTCATTTAGTGGATATTTTCACAAAAAAGTGAAATTTTCAAAAATCCAGAAAATTGGCTGAAAATGACTTAATATCAAGGACTCATTGGGCGAATCGCTCTGGAACTGAAATTGGAATGCTCATTGACATTTCCGCTATCTGAAAGTTTAATAAACGTCGGAAAAATGACTAAGTCCAAAAAAAAATTTTTTTCAACTTTTTTCAATTTTCCCTCCGTGGGATATATATTCTACCCACACACATTTCGAACTCTCCTGGGGTACCCTCACACATATTATTCCCTCATTTAGTGGATATTTTCACAAAAAAGGGAAATTTTCAAAAATCCAGAAAATTGGCTGAAAACGCCTAAATATCAAGGACTCACTGGGCGAATCGCTCTGGAACTGAAATCGGAATGCTCACTGACATTTCCCCTATCTGAAAGTCTGATAAACGCCGGAAAAATGACTAAGTCCAAAAACAAAATGTTTTCAACTTTTTTCAATTTTACCTCCGTGGGATATATATTCTACCCACACACATTTGGAACTCTCCTGGGGTACCCTCACACATATTATTCCCTCATTTAGTGGATATTTTCACAAAAAAAGTGAAATTTTCAAAAATCCAGAAAATTGGCTGAAAATGACTAAATATCAAGGACTCATTGGGCGAATCGCTCTGGAACTGAAATCGGAACGCTCACTGACATTTCCCCTATCTGAAAGTCTGATAAACGCCGGAAAAATGACTAAGTCCAAAAAAAAAATGTTTTCAACTTTTTTCAATTTTACCTCCGTGGGATATATATTCTACCCACACACATTTGGAACTCTCCTGGGGTACCCTCACACATATTATTCCCTCATTTAGTGGATATTTTCACAAAAAAAGTGAAATTTTCAAAAATCCAGAAAATTGGCTGAAAACGCCTAAATATCAAGGACTCATTGGGCGAATCGCTCTGGAACTGAAATCGGAACGCTCACTGACATTTCCCCTATCTGAAAGTCTGATAAACGCCGGAAAAATGACTAAGTCCAAAAAAAAAATGTTTTCAACTTTTTTCAATTTTACCCCCGTGGGATATACATTCTACCCACACACATTTGGAACTCTCCTGGGGTACCCTCACACATATTATTCCCTCATTTAGTGGATATTTTCACAAAAAAAGTGAAATTTTCAAAAATCAAGAAAATTGGCTGAAAACGCCTAAATATCAAGGACTCATTGGGCGAATCGCTCTGGAACTGAAATCGGAACGCTCACTGACATTTCCCCTATCTGAAAGTTTGATAAACGTCGGAAAAATGACTAAGTCCAAAAAAAAATTTTTTTCAACTTTTTTCAATTTTACCTCCGTGGGATATATATTCTACCCACACACATTTGGAACTCTCCTGAGGTACCCTCACACATATTATTCCCTCATTTAGTGGATATTTTCACAAAAAAGTGAAATTTTCAAAAATCCAGAAAATTGGCTGAAAATGACTTAATATCAAGGACTCATTGGGCGAATTGCTCTGGAACTGAAATTGGAATGCTCATTGACATTTCCGCTATCTGAAAGTTTAATAAACGTCGGAAAAATGACTAAGTCCAAAAAAAAATTTTTTTCAACTTTTTTCAATTTTCCCTCCGTGGGATATATATTCTACCCACACACATTTGGAACTCTCCTGGGGTACCCTCACACATATTATTCCCTCATTTAGTGGATATTTTCACAAAAAAGGGAAATTTTCAAAAATCCAGAAAATTGGCTGAAAACGCCTAAATATCAAGGACTCACTGGGCGAATCGCTCTGGAACTGAAATCGGAATGCTCACTGACATTTCCCCTATCTGAAAGTCTGATAAACGCCGGAAAAATGACTAAGTCCAAAAACAAAATGTTTTCAACTTTTTTCAATTTTACCTCCGTGGGATATATATTCTACCCACACACATTTGGAACTCTCCTGGGGTACCCTCACACATATTATTCCCTCATTTAGTGGATATTTTCACAAAAAAAGTGAAATTTTCAAAAATCCAGAAAATTGGCTGAAAATGACTAAATATCAAGGACTCATTGGGCGAATCGCTCTGGAACTGAAATCGGAACGCTCACTGACATTTCCCCTATCTG
This sequence comes from Phyllobates terribilis, assembly GCF_046119375.1. Lineage (NCBI taxonomy): Eukaryota > Metazoa > Chordata > Amphibia > Anura > Dendrobatidae > Phyllobates > Phyllobates terribilis. The sequence goes on from NW_027362782.1 coordinate 11,496,199, forward strand.
AAAGTCTGATAAACGCCGGAAAAATGACTAAGTCCAAAAAAAAAATGTTTTCAACTTTTTTCAATTTTACCTCCGTGGGATATATATTCTACCCACACACATTTTGAACTCTCCTGCGGTACCCTCACACATATTATTCCCTCATTTAGTGGATATTTTCACAAAAAACTGAAATTTTCAAAAATCCAGAAAATTGGCTGAAAATGACTAAATATCAAGGACTCATTGGGCGAATCACTCTGGAACTGAAATCGGAACGCTCACTGACATTTCCCCTATCTGAAAGTCTGATAAACGCCGGAAAAATGACTAAGTCCAAAAAAAAATTTTTTCAACTTTTTTCAATTTTACCCCCGTGGGATATATATTCTACCCACACACATTTGGAACTCTCCTGGGGTACCCAAACACATATTATTCCCTCATTTAGTGGATATTTTCACAAAAAAAGTGAAATTTTCAAAAATCAAGAAAATTGGCTGAAAATGCCTAAATATCAAGGACTCATTGGGCGAATCGCTCTGGAACTGAAATCGGAACGCTCACTAACATTTCCCCTATCTGAAAGTCTGATAAACGCCGGAAAAATGACTAAGTCCAAAAACAAAATGTTTTCAACTTTTTTCAATTTTACCTCCGTGGGATATATATTCTACCCACACACATTTGGAACTCTCCTGGGGTACCCTCATACATATTATTCCCTCATTTAGTGGATATTTTCACAAAAAAAGTGAAATTTTCAAAAATCCAGAAAAATGGCAGAAAACGCCTAAATATCAAGGACTCATTGGGCGAATCGCTCTGGAACTGAAATCGGAACGCTCACTGACATTTCCCCTATCTGAAAGTCTGATAAACGCCGGAAAAATGACTAAGTCCAAAAAAAAAATGTTTTCAACTTTTTTCAATTTTACCCCCGTGGGATATACATTCTACCCACACACATTTGGAACTCTCCTGGGGTACCCTCACACATATTATTCCCTCATTTAGTGGATATTTTCACAAAAAAAGTGAAATTTTCAAAAATCAAGAAAATTGGCTGAAAATGCCTAAATATCAAGGACTCATTGGGCGAATCGCTCTGGAACTGAAATCGGAACCCTCACTGACATTTCCCCTATCTGAAAGTCTGATAAACACAGGAAAAATGACTAAGTCCAAAAACAAAATGTTTTCAACTTTTTTCAATTTTACGCCCGTGGGATATATATTCTACCCACACACATTTGGAACTCTCCTGAGGTACCCTCACACATATTATTCCCTCATTTAGTGGATATTTTCACAAAAAAGTGAAATTTTCAAAAATCCAGAAAATTGGCTGAAAATTACTTAATATCAAGGACTCATTGGGCGAATCGCTCTGGAACTGAAATTGGAACGCTCATTGACATTTCCCCTATCTGAAAGTTTGATAAACGTCGCAAAAATGACTAAGTCCAAAAAAAAATTTTTTTCAACTTTTTTCAATTTTACCTCCGTGGGATATATATTCTACCCACACACATTTGGAACTCTCCTGGGGTACCCTCACACATATTATTCCCTCATTTAGTGGATATTTTCACAAAAAAGGGAAATTTTCAAAAATCAAGAAAATTGGCTGAAAACGCCTAAATATCAAGGACTCATTGGGCGAATCGCTCTGGAACTGAAATCGGAATGCTCACTGACATTTCCCCTATCTGAAAGTCTCATAAACGCCGGAAAAATGACTAAGTCCAAAAACAAAATGTTTTCAACTTTTTTCAATTTTACCTCCGTGGGATATATATTCTACCCACACACATTTGGAACTCTCCTGGGGTACCCTCACACATATTATTCCCTCATTTAGTGGATATTTTCACAAAAAAAGTGAAATTTTCAAAAATCCAGAAAATTGCCTGAAAATGACTAAATATCAAGGACTCATTGGGCGAATCGCTCTGGAACTGAAATCGGAACGCTCACTGACATTTCCCCTATCTGAAAGTCTGATAAACGCCGGAAAAATGACTAAGTCCAAAAAAAAAATGTTTTCAACTTTTTTCAATTTTACCTCCGTGGGATATATATTCTACCCACACACATTTTGAACTCTCCTGCGGTACCCTCACACATATTATTCCCTCATTTAGTGGATATTTTCACAAAAAACTGAAATTTTCAAAAATCCAGAAAATTGGCTGAAAATGACTAAATATCAAGGACTCATTGGGCGAATCGCTCTGGAACTGAAATCGGAACGCTCACTGACATTTCCCCTATCTGAAAGTCTGATAAACGCCGGAAAAATGACTAAGTCCAAAAAAAAATTTTTTCAACTTTTTTCAATTTTACCCCCGTGGGATATATATTCTACCCACACACATTTGGAACTCTCCTGGGGTACCCTCACACATATTATTCCCTCATTTAGTGGATATTTTCACAAAAAAAGTGAAATTTTCAAAAATCAAGAAAATTGGCTGAAAATGCCTAAATATCAAGGACTCATTGGGCGAATCGCTCTGGAACTGAAATCGGAACGCTCACTAACATTTCCCCTATCTGAAAGTCTGATAAACGTCGGAAAAATGACTAAGTCCAAAAACAAAAAGTTTTCAACTTTTTTCAATTTTACCTCCGTGGGATATATATTCTACCCACACACATTTGGAACTCTCCTGGGGTACCCTCACACATATTATTCCCTCATTTAGTGGATATTTTCACAAAAAAAGTGAAATTTTCAAAAATCCAGAAAATTGGCTGAAAACTCCTAAATATCAAGGACTCATTGGGCGAATCGCTCTGGAACTGAAATCGGAACGCTCACTGACATTTCCCCTATCTGAAAGTCTGATAAACGCCGGAAAAATGACTAAGTCCAAAAAAAAAATGTTTTCAACATTTTTCAATTTTACCCCCGTGGGATATACATTCTACCCACACACATTTGGAACTCTCCTGGGGTACCCTCACACATATTATTCCCTCATTTAGTGGATATTTTCACAAAAAAAGTGAAATTTTCAAAAATCAAGAAAATTGGCAGAAAACGCCTAAATATCAAGGACTCATTGAGCGAATCGCTCTGGAACTGAAATCAGAACGCTCACTGACATTTCCCCTATCTGAAAGTTTGATAAACGGCGGAAAAATGACTAAGTCCAAAAAAAAATTTTTTTCAACTTTTTTCAATTTTACCTCCGTGGGATATATATTCTACCCACACACATTTGGAACTCTCCTGGGGTACCCTCACACATATTATTCCCTCATTTAGTGGATATTTTCACAAAAAAGTGAAATTTTCAAAAATCCAGAAAATTGGCTGAAAATGACTTAATATCAAGGACTCATTGGGCGAATCGCTCTGGAACTGAAATTGGAACGCTCATTGACATTTCCACTATCTGAAAGTTTGATAAACGTCGGAAAAATGACTAAGTCCAAAAAAAAATTTTTTTCAACTTTTTTCAATTTTCCTTCCGTGGGATATATATTCTACCCACACACATTTGGAACTCTCCTGGGGTACCCTCACACATATTATTCCCTCATTTAGTGGATATTTTCACAAAAAAGGGAAATTTTCAAAAATCCAGAAAATTGGCTGAAAACGCGTAAATATCAAGGACTCATTGGGCGAATCGCTCTGGAACTGAAATCGGAACGCTCACTGACATTTCCCCTATCTGAAAGTCTGATAAACGCCGGAAAAATGACTAAGTCCAAAAACAAAATGTTTTCAACTTTTTTCAATTTTACCCCCGTGGGATATATATTCTACCCACACACATTTGGAACTCTCCTGGGGTACCCTCACACATATTATTCCCTCATTTAGTGGATATTTTCACAAAAAAAGTGAAATTTTCAAAAATTAAGAAAATTGGCTGAAAATGCCTAAATATCAAGGACTCATTGGGCGAATCGCTCTGGAACTGAAATCGGAACCCTCACTGACATTTCCCCTATCTGAAAGTCTGATAAACGCAGGAAAAATGATTAAGTCCAAAAACAAAATGTTTTCAACTTTTTTCAATTTTACGCCCGTGGGATATATATTCTACCCACACACATTTGGAACTCTCCTGGGGTACCCTCACACATATTATTCCCTCATTTAGTGGATATTTTCACAAAAAAGTGAAATTTTCAAAAATCCAGAAAATTGGCTGAAAATGACTTAATATCAAGGACTCATTGGGCGAATCGCTCTGGAACTGAAATTGGAACGCTCATTGACATTTCCACTATCTGAAAGTTTGATAAACGTCGGAAAAATGACTAAGTCCAAAAAAAATTTTTTTTCAACTTTTTTCAATTTTCCCTCCGTGGGATATATATTCTACCCACACGCATTTGGAACTCTCCTGGGGTACCCTCACACATATTATTCCCTCATTTAGTGGATATTTTCACAAAAAAGGGAAATTTTCAAAAATCCAGAAAATTGGCTGAAAACGCGTAAATATCAAGGACTCATTGGGTGAATCGCTCTGGAACTGAAATCGGAACGCTCACTGACATTTCCCCTATCTGAAAGTCTGATAAACGCCGGAAAAATGACTAAGTCCAAAAAAAAATTTTTTTCAACTTTTGTCAATTTTCCCTCTGTGGGATATATATTCTACCCACACACATTTGGAACTCTCCTGGGGTACCCTCACACATATTATTCCCTCATTTAGTGGATATTTTCACAAAAAAGGGAAATTTTCAAAAATCCAGAAAATTGGCTGAAAACGCCTAAATATCAAGGACTCATTGGGCGAATCGCTCTGGAACTGAAATCGGAATGCTCACTGACATTTCCCCTATCTGAAAGTCTGATAAACGCCGGAAAAATGACTAAGTCCAAAAACAAAATATTTTCAACTTTTTTCAATTTTACCTCCGTGGGATATATATTCTACCCACACACATTTGGAACTCTCCTGGGGTACCCTCACACATATTATTCCCTCATTTAGTGGATATTTTCACAAAAAAAGTGAAATTTTCAAAAATCCAGAAAATTGGCTGAAAATGACTAAATATCAAGGACTCATTGGGCGAATCGCTCTGGAACTGAAATCGGAACACTCACTGACATTTCCCCTATCTGAAAGTCTGATAAACGCCGGAAAAATGACTAAGTCCAAAAAAAAAATGTTTTCAACTTTTTTCAATTTTACCTCCGTGGGATATATATTCTACCCACACACATTTGGAACTCTCCTGCGGTACCCTCACACATATTATTCCCTCATTTAGTGGATATTTTCACAAAAAAAGTGAAATTTTCAAAAATCCAGAAAATTGGCTGAAAATGACTAAATATCAAGGACTCATTGGGCGAATCGCTCTGGAACTGAAATCGGAACACTCACTGACATTTCCCCTATCTGAAAGTCTGATAAACGCCGGAAAAATGACTAAGTCCAAAAAAAAAATGTTTTCAACTTTTTTCAATTTTACCTCCGTGGGATATATATTCTACCCACACACATTTTGAACTCTCCTGCGGTACCCTCACACATATTATTCCCTCATTTAGTGGATATTTCCACAAAAAACTGAAATTTTCAAAAATCCAGAAAATTGGCTGAAAATGAATAAATATCAAGGACTCATTGGGCGAATCGCTCTGGAACTGAAATCGGAACGCTCACTGACATTTCCCCTATCTGAAAGTCTGATAAACGCCGGAAAAATGACTAAGTCCAAAAAAAAATTTTTTCAACTTTTTTCAATTTTACCCCCGTGGGATATATATTCTACCCACACACATTTGGAACTCTCCTGGGGTACCCTCACACATATTATTCCCTCATTTAGTGGATATTTTCACAAAAAAAGTGAAATTTTCAAAAATCAAGAAAATTGGCTGAAAACGCCTAAATATCAAGGACTCATTGGGCGAATCGCTCTGGAACTGAAATCGGAACGCTCACTGACATTTCCCCTATCTGAAAGTTTGATAAACGTCGGAAAAATGACTAAGTCCAAAAAAAAATTTTTTTCAACTTTTTTCAATTTTACCTCCGTGGGATATATATTCTACCCACACACATTTGGAACTCTCCTGGGGTACCCTCACACATATTATTCCCTCATTTAGTGGTTATTTTCACAAAAAAAGTGAAATTTTCAAAAATTAAGAAAATTGGCTGAAAATGCCTAAATATCAAGGACTCATTGGGCGAATCGCTCTGGAACTGAAATCGGAACCCTCACTGACATTTCCCCTATCTGAAAGTCTGATAAACGCAGGAAAAATGATTAAGTCCAAAAACAAAATGTTTTCAACTTTTTTCAATTTTACGCCCGTGGGATATATATTCTACCCACACACATTTGGAACTCTCCTGGGGTACCCTCACACATATTATTCCCTCATTTAGTGGATATTTTCACAAAAAAGGGAAATTTTCAAAAATCCAGAAAATTGGCTGAAAACGCGTAAATATCAAGGACTTATTGGGCGAATCGCTCTGGAACTGAAATCGGAACGCTCACTGACATTTCCCCTATCTGAAAGTCTGATAAACGCCGGAAAAATGACTAAGTCCAAAAAAAAATTTTTTTCAACTTTTTTCAATTTTCCCTCCGTGGGATATATATTCTACCCACACACATTTGGAACTCTCCTGGGGTACCCTCACACATATTATTCCCTCATTTAGTGGATATTTTCACAAAAAAGGGAAATTTTCAAAAATCCAGAAAATTGGCTGAAAACGCCTAAATATCAAGGACTCATTGGGCGAATCGCTCTGGAACTGAAATCGGAATGCTCACTGACATTTCCCCTATCTGAAAGTCTGATAAACGCCGGAAAAATGACTAAGTCCAAAAACAAAATAATTTCAACTTTTTTCAATTTTACCTCCGTGGGATATATATTCTACCCACACACATTTGGAACTCTCCTGGGGTACCCTCACACATATTATTCCCTCATTTAGTGGATATTTTCACAAAAAAAGTGAAATTTTCAAAAATCCAGAAAATTGGCTGAAAATGACTAAATATCAAGGACTCATTGGGCGAATCGCTCTGGAACTGAAATCGGAACGCTCACTGACATTTCCCCTATCTGAAAGTCTGATAAACGCCGGAAAAATGACTAAGTCCAAAAAAAAAATGTTTTCAACTTTTTTCAATTTTACCTCCGTGGGATATATATTCTACCCACACACATTTTGAACTCTCCTGCGGTACCCTCACACATATTATTCCCTCATTTAGTGGATATTTCCACAAAAAAGTGAAATTTTCAAAAATCCAGAAAATTGGCTGAAAATGACTTAATATCAAGGACTCATTGGGCGAATCGCTCTGGAACTGAAATCGGAACGCTCACTGACATTTCCCCTATCTGAAAGTTTGATAAACGTCGGAAAAATGACTAAGTCCAAAAAAAAATTTTTTTCAACTTTTTTCAATTTTCCCTCCGTGGGATATATATTCTACCCACACACATTTGGAACTCTCCTGGGGTACCCTCACACATATTATTCCCTCATTTAGTGGATATTTTCACAAAAAAGGGAAATTTTCAAAAATCCAGAAAATTGGCTGAAAACGCGTAAATATCAAGGACTCATTGGGCGAATCGCTCTGGAACTGAAATCGGAACGCTCACTGACATTTCCCCTATCTGAAAGTCTGATAAACGCCGGAAAAATGACTAAGTCCAAAAACAAAATGTTTTCAACTTTTTTCAATTTTACCCCCGTGGAATATATATTCTACCCACACACATTTGGAACTCTCCTGGGGTACCCTCACACATATTATTCCCTCATTTAGTGGATATTTTCACAAAAAAAGTGAAATTTTCAAAAATTAAGAAAATTGGCTGAAAATGCCTAAATATCAAGGACTCATTGGGCGAATCGCTCTGGAACTGAAATCGGAACCCTCACTGATATTTCCCCTATCTGAAAGTCTGATAAACGCAGGAAAATTGATTAAGTCCAAAAACAAAATGTTTTCAACTTTTTTCAATTTTACGCCCGTGGGATATATATTCTACCCACACACATTTGGAACTCTCCTGAGGTACCCTCACACATATCATTCCCTCATTTAGTGGATATTTTCACTAAAAAGTGAAATTTTCAAAAATCCAGAAAATTGGCTGAAAACGCCTAAATATCAAGGACTCATTGGGCGAATCGCTCTGGAACTGAAATCGGAACCCTCACTGACATTTCCCCTATCTGAAAGTCTGATAAACGCCGGAAAAATGACTAAGTCCAAAAACAAAATGTTTTCAACTTTTTTCAATTTTACCCCCGTGGGATATATATTCTACCCACACACATTTGGAACTCTCCTGGGGTACCCTCACACATATTATTCCCTCATTTAGTGGATATTTTCACAAAAAAGTGAAATTTTCAAAAACCCAGAAAATTGGCTGAAAACGCCTAAATATCAAAGACTCATTGGGCGAATCGCTCTGGAACTGAAATCGGAACGCTCACTGACATTTCCCCTATCTGAAAGTCTGATAAACGCCGGAAAAATGACTAAGTCCAAAAAAAAAATGTTTTCAACTTTTTTCAATTTTACCCCCGTAGGATATATATTCTACTCACACACATTTGGAAATCTCCTGGGGTACCCTCACACATATTATTCCCTCATTTAGTGGATATTTTCACAAAAAAGAGAAATTTTAAAAAATCCAGAAAATTGGCTGAAAACGCCTAAATATCAAGGACTCATTGGGCGAATTGCTCTGGAACTGAAGTCGGAACGCTCACAGACATTTCCCCTATCTGAAAGTCTGATAAACGCCGGAGAAATGACTAAGTCCCAAAAAAATTTTTTTCAACTTTTTTCAATTTTACCCCCGTGGGATATATATTCTACCCACACACATTTGGAACTGTCCTGGGGTACCCTCACACATATTATTCCCTCATTTAGTGGATATTTTCACAAAAAAAGTGAAATTTTCAAAAATCAAGAAAATTGGCTGAAAATGCCTAAATATCAAGAACTCATTGGGCGAATCGCTCTGGAACTGAAATCGGAACGCTCACTGACATTTCCCCTATCTGAAAGTCTGATAAACGCCGGAAAAATGACTAAGTCCAAAAACAAAATGTTTTCAACTTTTTTCAATTTTACCCCCGTGGGATATATATTCTACCCACACAGATTTGGAACTCTCCTGGGGTACCCTCACACATATCATTCCCTCATTTAGTGGATATTTTCACAAAAAAGTGAAATTTTCAAAAATCCAGAAAATTGGCTGAAAATGACTAAATATCATGGACTCATTGGCGCGAATCTCTCTGGAACTGAAATCGGAACACTCACTGACATTTCCCCTATCTGAAAGTTTGATAAACGCCGGAAAAATGACTAAGTCCAAAAAAAATTATTTTTCAACTTTTTTCAATTTTACCTCCGTGGGATATATATTCAACCCACACACATTTGGAACTCTCCTGGGGTACCCTCACACATATTATTCCCTCATTTAGTGTATATTTTCACAAAAAAGTTAAATTTTCAAAAATCCAGAAAATTGGCTGAAAACGCCTAAATATCAAGGACTCATTGGGCGAATCGCTCTGGAACTGAAATCGGAACCCTCACTGACATTTCCCCTATCTGAAAGTCTGATAAACGCCGGAAAAATGACTAAGTCCAAAAACAAAATGTTTTCAACTTTTTTCAATTTTACCCCCGTGGGATATATATTCTACCCACACACATTTGGAACTCTCCTGGGGTACCCTCACACATATCATTCCCTCATTTAGTGTATATTTTCACAAAAAAGTGAAATTTTCAAAAATCCAGAAAATTGGCTGAAAACGCCTAAATATCAAGGACTCATTGGGCGAATCGCTCTGGAACTGAAATTGGAACGCTCACTGACATTTCCCCTATCTGAAAGTTTGATAAACGCCGGAAAAATGACTAAGTCCAAAAAAAATGTTTTCAACTTTTTTCAATTTTACCCCCGTGGGATATATATTCTACCCACACACATTTGGAACTCTCCTGGGGTACCCTCACACATATTATTCCCTCATTTAGTGGATATTTTCACAAAAAAGTGAAATTTTCAAAAATCCAGAAAATTGGCTAAAAATGAGTAAATATCAAGGACTCATTGGGCGAATCGCTCTGGAACTGAAATCGGAACGCTCACTGACATTTCCCCTATCTGAAAGTCTGATAAACGCCGGAAAAATGACTAAGTCCAAAAACAAAATGTTTTCAACTTTTTTCAATTTTACCCCCGTGGGATATATATTCTACCCACACAGATTTGGAACTCTCCTGGGGTACCCTCACACATATCATTCCCTCATTTAGTGGATATTTTCACAAAAAAGTGAAATTTTCAAAAATCCAGAAAATTGGCTGAAAACGCCTAAATATCAAGGACTCATTGGGCGAATCACTCTGGAACTGAAATCGGAACGCTCACTGACATTTCCCCAATCTGAAAGTCTGATAAACGCCGGAAAAATGACTAAGTCCAAAAAAAAAATGTTTTCAACTTTTTTCAATTTTACCCCCGTAGGATATATATTCCACTCACACACATTTGGAAATCTCCTGGGGTACCCTCACACATATTATTCCCTCATTTAGTGGATATTTTCACAAAAAAGAGAAATTTTCAAAAATCCAGAAAATTGGCTGAAAACGCCTAAATATCCAGGACTCATTGGGCGAATCGCTCTGGAACTGAAATCGGAATGCTCACTGTCATTTCCCAATCTGAAAGTCTGATAAACGCCGGAAAAATGACTAAGTCCAAAAAAAATTATTTTTCAACTTTTTTCAATTTTACCTCCGTGGGATATATATTCAACCCACACACATTTGGAACTCTCCTGGGGTACCCTCACACATATTATTCCCTCATTTAGTGGATATTTTCACAAAAAAGTGAAATTTTCAAAAATCCAGAAAATTGGCTAAAAATGAGTAAATATCAAGGACTCATTGGGCGAATCGCTCTGGAACTGAAATCGGAACGCTCACTGACATTTCCCCTATCTGAAAGTCTTATAAACGCCGGAAAAATGACTAAGTCCAAAAACAAAATGTTTTCAACTTTTTTCAATTTTACCCCCGTGGGATATATATTCTACCCACACAGATTTGGAACTCTCCTGGGGTACCCTCACACATATCATTCCCTCATTTAGTGGATATTTTCACAAAAAAGTGAAATTTTCAAAAATCCAGAAAATTGGCTGAAAACGCCTAAATATCAAGGACTCATTGGGCGAATCGCTCTGGAACTGAAATCGGAACCCTCACTGACATTTCCCCTATCTGAAAGTCTGATAAACGCCGGAAAAATGACTAAGTCCAAAAACAAAATGTTTTCAACTTTTTTCAATTTTACCCCCGTGGGATATATATTCTACCCACACACATTTGGAACTCTCCTGGGGTACCCTCACACATATTATTCCCTCATTTAGTGGATATTTTCACAAAAAAGTGAAATTTTCAAAAACCCAGAAAATTGGCTGAAAACGCCTAAATATCAAAGACTCATTGGGCGAATCGCTCTGGAACTGAAATCGGAACGCTCACTGACATTTCCCCTATCTGAAAGTCTGATAAACGCCGGAAAAATGACTAAGTCCAAAAAAAAAATGTTTTCAACTTTTTTCAATTTTACCCCCGTAGGATATATATTCTACTCACACACATTTGGAAATATCCTGGGGTACCCTCACACATATTATTCCCTCATTTAGTGGATATTTTCACAAAAAAGAGAAATTTTAAAAAATCCAGAAAATTGGCTGAAAACGCCTAAATATCAAGGACTCATTGGGCGAATCGCTCTGGAACTGAAATTGGAACGCTCACTGACATTTCCCCTATCTGAAAGTTTGATAAACGCCGGAAAAATGACTAAGTCCAAAAAAAATGTTTTCAACTTTTTTCAATTTTACCCCCGTGGGATATATATTCTACCCACACACATTTGGAACTCTCCTGGGGTACCCTCACACATATCATTCCCTCATTTAGTGGATATTTTCACAAAAAAGTGAAATTTTCAAAAATCCAGAAAATTGGCTGAAAACGCCTAAATATCAAGGACTCATTGGGCGAATCACTCTGGAACTGAAATCAGAACGCTCACTGACATTTCCCCAATCTGAAAGTCTGATAAACGCCGGAAAAATGACTAAGTCCAAAAAAAAAATGTTTTCAACTTTTTTCAATTTTACCCCCGTAGGATATATATTCCACTCACACACATTTGGAAATCTCCTGGGGTACCCTCACACATATTATTCCCTCATTTAGTGGATATTTTCACAAAAAAGAGAAATTTTCAAAAATCCAGAAAATTGGCTGAAAACGCCTAAATATCCAGGACTCATTGGGCGAATCGCTCTGGAACTGAAATCGGAATGCTCACTGTCATTTCCCAATCTGAAAGTCTGATAAACGCCGGAAAAATGACTAAGTCCAAAAAAAATTATTTTTCAACTTTTTTCAATTTTACCTCCGTGGGATATATATTCAACCCACACACATTTGGAACTCTCCTGGGGTACCCTCACACATATTATTCCCTCATTTAGTGTATATTTTCACAAAAAAGTTAAATTTTCAAAAATCCAGAAAATTGGCTGAAAACACCTAAATATCAAGGACTCATTGGGCGAATCGCTCTGGAACTGAAATCGGAACCCTCACTGACATTTCCCCTATCTGAAAGTCTGATAAACGCCGGAAAAATGACTAAGTCCAAAAAAAAAATGTTTTCAACTTTTTTCAATTTTACCCCCGTGGGATATATATTCTACCCACACACATTTGGAACTCTCCTGGGGTACCCTCACACATATTATTCCCTCATTTAGTGGATATTTTCACAAAAAAGTGAAATTTTCAAAAACCCAGAAAATTGGCTGAAAACGCCTAAATATCAAAGACTCATTGGGCGAATCGCTCTGGAACTGAAATCGGAACGCTCACTGACATTTCCCCTATCTGAAAGTCTGATAAACGCCGGAAAAATGACTAAGTCCAAAAAAAAAATGTTTTCAACTTTTTTCAATTTTACCCCCGTAGGATATATATTCTACTCACACACATTTGGAAATCTCCTGTGGTACCCTCACACATATTATTCCCTCATTTAGTGGATATTTTCACAAAAAAGAGAAATTTTAAAAAATCCAGAAAATTGGCTGAAAACGCCTAAATATCAAGGACTCATTGGGCGAATTGCTCTGGAACTGAAGTCGGAACGCTCACAGACATTTCCCCTATCTGAAAGTCTGATAAACCCCGGAGAAATGACTAAGTCCCAAAAAAATTTTTTTCAACTTTTTTCAATTTTACCCTTGTGGGATATATATTCTACCCACACACATTTGGAACTGTCCTGGGGTACCCTCACACATATTATTCCCTCATTTAGTGGATATTTTCACAAAAAAAGTGAAATTTTCAAAAATCAAGAAAATTGGCTGAAAATGCCTAAATATCAAGAACTCATTGGGCGAATCGCTCTGGAACTGAAATCGGAACGCTCACTGACATTTCCCCTATCTGAAAGTCTGATAAACGCCGGAAAAATGACTAAGTCCAAAAACAAAATGTTTTCAACTTTTTTCAATTTTACCCCTGTGGGATATATATTCTACCCACACAGATTTGGAACTCTCCTGGGGTACCCTCACACATATCATTCCCTCATTTAGTGGATATTTTCACAAAAAAGTGAAATTTTCAAAAATCCAGAAAATTGGCTGAAAATGACTAAATATCATGGACTCATTGGCGCGAATCTCTCTGGAACTGAAATCGGAACACTTACTGACATTTCCCCTATCTGAAAGTTTGATAAACGCCGGAAAAATGACTAAGTCCAAAAAAAATTATTTTTCAACTTTTTTCAATTTTACCTCCGTGGGATATATATTCAACCCACACACATTTGGAACTCTCCTGGGGTACCCTCACACATATTATTCCCTCATTTAGTGTATATTTTCACAAAAAAGTTAAATTTTCAAAAATCCAGAAAATTGGCTGAAAACGCCTAAATATCAAGGACTCATTGGGCGAATCGCTCTGGAACTGAAATCGGAACTCTCACTGACATTTCCCCGATCTGAAAGTCTGATAAACGCCGGAAAAATGACTAAGTCCAAAAACAAAATGTTTTCAACTTTTTTCAATTTTACCCCCGTGAGATATATATTCTACCCACACACATTTGGAACTCTCCTGGGGTACCCTCACACATATCATTCCCTCATTTAGTGTATATTTTCACAAAAAAGTGAAATTTTCAAAAATCCAGAAAATTGGCTGAAAACGCCTAAATTTCAAGGACTCATTGGGCGAATCGCTCTGGAACTGAAATTGGAACGCTCACTGACATTTCCCCTATCTGAAAGTTTGATAAACGCCGGAAAAATGACTAAGTCCAAAAAAAATGTTTTCAACTTTTTTCAATTTTACCCCCGTGGGATATATATTCTACCCACACACATTTGGAACTCTCCTGGGGTACCCTCACACATATTATTCCCTCATTTAGTGGATATTTTCACAAAAAAGTGAAATTTTCAAAAATCCAGAAAATTGGCTAAAAATGAGTAAATATCAAGGACTCATTGGGCGAATCGCTCTGGAACTGAAATCGGAACGCTCACTGACATTTCCCCTATCTGAAAGTCTGATAAACGCCGGAAAAATGACTAAGTCCAAAAAAAAATGTTTTCAACTTTTTTCAATTTTACCCCCGTGGGATATATATTCTACCCACACACATTTGGAACTCTCCTGGGGTACCCTCACACATATTATTCCCTCATTTAGTGGATATTTTCACAAAAAAAGTGAAATTTTCAAAATCCAGAAAATTGGCTGAAAATGCCTAAATATCAAGGACTCATTGGGCGAATCGCTCTGGAACTGAAATCGGAACGCTCACTGACTTTCCCCTATCTGAAAGTCTGATAAACGCCGGAAAAATGACTAAGTCCAAAAAAAATGTTTTCAACTTTTTTCAATTTTACCCCCGTGGGATATATATTCTACCCACACACATTTGGAACTTTCCTGGGGTACCCTCACACATATTATTCCCTCATTTAGTGGATATTTTCACAAAAAAAGTTAAATTTTCAAAATCCAGAAAATTGGCTGAAAATGCCTAAATATCAAGGACTCATTGGGCGAATCACTCTGGAACTGAAATCGGAACGCTCACTGACATTTCCCCAATCTGAAAGTCTGATAAACGCCGGAAAAATGACTAAGTCCAAAAAAAAAATGTTTTCAACTTTTTTCAATTTTACCCCCGTAGGATATATATTCCACTCACACACATTTGGAAATCTCCTGGGGTACCCTCACACATATTATTCCCTCATTTAGTGGATATTTTCACAAAAAAGAGAAATTTTCAAAAATCCAGAAAATTGGCTGAAAACGCCTAAATATCCAGGACACATTGGGCGAATCGCTCTGGAACTGAAATCGGAACGCTCACTGTCATTTCCCCTATCTGAAAGTCTGATAAACGCCGGAAAAATGACTAAGTCCAAAAAAAATTATTTTTCAACTTTTTTCAATTTTACCTCCGTGGGATATATATTCAACCCACACACATTTGGAACTCTCCTGGGGTATCCTCACACATATTATTCCCTCATTTAGTGTATATTTTCACAAAAAAGTTAAATTTTCAAAAATCCAGAAAATTGGCTGAAAACGCCTAAATATCAAGGACTCATTGGGCGAATCGCTCTGGAACTGAAATTGGAACGCTCACTGACATTTCTACTATCTGAAAGTCTGATAAACGCCGGAAAAATGACTAAGTCCAAAAAAAATGTTTTCAACTTTTTTCAATTTTACCCCCGTGGGATATATATTCTACCCACACACATTTGGAACTCTCCTGGGGTACCCTCACACATATTATTCCCTCATTTAGTGGATATTTTCACAAAAAAGTGAAATTTTCAAAAATCCAGAAAATTGGCTAAAAATGAGTAAATATCAAGGACTCATTGGGCGAATCGCTCTGGAACTGAAATCGGAACGCTCACTGACATTTCCCCTATCTGAAAGTCTGATAAACGCCGGAAAAATGACTAAGTCCAAAAAAAAATGTTTTCAACTTTTTTCAATTTTACCCCCGTGGGATATATATTCTACCCACACACATTTGGAACTCTCCTGGGGTACCCTCACACATATTATTCCCTCATTTAGTGGATATTTTCACAAAAAAAGTGAAATTTTCAAAATCCAGAAAATTGGCTGAAAATGCCTAAATATCAAGGACTCATTGGCCAAATCGCTCTGGAACTGAAATCGGAACGCTCACTGACTTTCCCCTATCTGAAAGTCTGATAAACGCCGGAAAAATGACTAAGTCCAAAAAAAAATGTTTTCAACTTTTTTCAATTTTACCCCCGTGGGATATATATTCTACCCACACACATTTGGAACTCTCCTGTGGTACCCTCACACATATTATTCCCTCATTTAGTGGATATTTTCACAAAAAAGTGAAATTTTCAAAAATCCAGAAAATTGGCTGAAAATGACTAAATATCAAGGAATCATTGGGCGAATCGCTCTGGAACTGAAATCGGAACGCTCACTGACATTTCCCCTATCTGAAAGTCTGATAAACGCCGGAAAAATGACTAAGTCCAAAAAAAATTTTTTTAAACTTTTTTTAATTTTACCCCCTTGGGATATATATTCTACCCACACACATTTGGAACTCTCCTGGGGTACCCTCACACATATTATTCCCTCATTTAGTGGATATTTTCACAAAAAAGTGAAATTTTCAAAAATCCAGAAAATTGGCTGAAAATGACTAAATATCAAGGAATCATTGGGCGAATCGCTCTGGAACTGAAATCGGAACGCTCACTGATATTTCCCCTATCTGAAAGTCTGATAAACGCCGGAAAAATGACTAAGTCCAAAAAAAAAATGTTTTCAACTTTTTTCAATTTTACCCCCGTAGGATCTATATTCTACTCACACACATTTGGAAATCTCCTGGGGTACCCTCACACATATTATTCCCTCATTTAGTGGATATTTTCACAAAAAAGTGAAATTTTCAAAAATCCAGAAAATTGGCTGAAAAAGTTTAAATATCAAGGACTCATAGGGCGAATCGCTCTGGAACTGAAATCGTAATGCTCACTGACATTTCCCCTATCTGAAAGTCTGATAAACGCCGGAAAAATGACAGTCTAAAAAAAAAATGTTTTCAACTTTTTTCAATTTTACCCCCGTAGGATATATATTCCACTCACACACATTTGGAAATCTCCTGGGGTACCCTCACACATATTATTCCCTCATTTACTGGATATTTTCATAAAAAAGTGAAATTTTCAAAAATCCAGAAAATTGGCTGAAAACGCCTAAATATCAAGGACTCATTGGGCGAATCGCTCTGGAACTGAAATCGGAATGCTCACTGACATTTCCCCTATCCGAAAGTTTGATAAACGCCGGAAAAATGACTAAGTCCAAAAACAAAATTTTTTTAAACTTTTTTCAATTTTACCCCCGTGGGATATATATTCTACCCACACACATTTGGAACTCTCCTGGGGTACCCTCACACATATTATTCCCTCATTTAGTGGATATTTTCACAAAAAAGTGACATTTTCAAAAATCCAGAAAATTGGCTGAAAATGACTAAATATCAAGGTCTCATTGGGCGAATCGCTCTGGAACTGAAATTGGAACGCTCACTGACATTTCCCCTATCTGAAAGTCTGATAAACGCCGGAAAAATGACTAAGTCCAAAAAAAGTGTTTTCAACTTTTTTCAATTTTACCCCCGTGGGATATATATTCTACCCACACCCATTTGGAACTCTCCTGGGGTACCCTCACACATATTATTCCCTCATTTAGTGGATATTTTCACAAAAAAGTGAAATTTTCAAAAATCCAGAAAATTGGCTGAAAATGACTAAATATCAAGGAATCATTGGGCAAATCGCTCTGGAACTGAAATCGGAATGCTCACTGACATTTCCCCTATCTGAAAGTCTGATAAACGCCGGAAAAATGACTAAGTCCAAAAAAAAATGTTTTCAACTTTTTTCAATTTTACCCCCGTGGGATATATATTCTACCCACACACATTTGGAACTCTCTTCTTGGGTACCCTCACACATATTGTTCCCTCATTTAGTGGATATTTTCACAAAAAAGTGAAATTTTCAAAAATCTAGAAAATTGGCTGAAAACGCCTAAATATCAAGGACTCATTGGGCGAATCGCTCTGGAACTGAAATCGGAACGCTCACTGACATTTCCCCTATCTGAAAGTCTGATAAACGCCGGAAAAATGACTAAGTGCAAAAAAAATTTTTTAAAACTTTTTTCAATTTTACCCCCTTGGGATATATATTCTACCCACACACATTTGGAACTCTCCTGGGGTACGCTCACACATATTATTCCCTCAGTTAGTGGATATTTTCACAAAAAAAGTGAAATTTTCAAAAATCAAGAAAATTGGCTGAAAATGCCTAAATATCAAGGACTCATTGGGCGAATCGCTCTGGAACTGAAATCGGAACGCTCACTGACATTTCCCCTATCTGAAAGTTTGATAAACGCCGGAAAAATGACTAAGTTCAAAAAAAAAATGTTTTTAACTTTTTTCAATTTTACCCCCATAGGATATATATTCCACTCACACACATTTGGAAATCTCCTGGGGTACCCTCACACATATTATTCCCTCATTTAGTGGATATTTTCACAAAAAAGTGAAATTTTCAAAAATCCAGAAAATTTGCTGAAAACGACGAAATATCAAGAACTCATTGGGCGAATAGCTCTGGTACTGAAATCGGAACGCTCACTGACATTTCCCTTGTCTGAAAGTTTGATAAACGCCGGAAAAATGACTAAGTCCAAAAAAAAATTTTTTTCAACTTTTTTCAATTTTACCCTCGTGGGATATATATTCTTCCCACACACATTTGGAACTCTCCTGGGGTACCCTCACACATATTTTTCCCTCATTTAGTGGATATTTTCACAAAAAAGAGAAATTTTCAAAAATCCAGAAAATTGGCTGAAAACGCCTAAATATCAAGGACTCATTGGGCGAATTGCTCTGGAACTGAAATCGGAATGCTCACAGACATTTCCCCTATCTGAAAGTCTGATAAACGCCGGAAAAATGACTAAGTCTAAAAAAAAAATGTTTTCAACTTTTTTCAATTTTACCCCCGTAGGATATATATTCCACTCACACACATTTGGAAATCTCCTGGGGTACCCTCACACATATTATTCCCTCATTTAGTGGATATTTTCACAAAAAAGTGAAATTTTCAAAAATCCAGAAAATTGGCTGAAAACGCCTAAATATCAAGGACTCATTGGGCGAATCGCTCTGGAACTGAAATCGGAATGCTCACTGACATTTCCCCTATCCGAAAGTTTGATAAACGCCGGAAAAATGACTAAGTCCAAAAACAAAATTTTTTTAAACTTTTTTCAATTTTACCCCCGTGGGATATATATTCTACCCACACACATTTGGAACTCTCCTGGGGTACCCTCACACATATTGTTCCCTCATTTAGTGGATATTTTCACAAAAAAGTGAAATTTTCAAAAATCCAGAAAATTGGCTGAAAATGACTAAATATCAAGGACTCATTGGGCGAATCGCTCTGGAACTGAAATCGGAATGCTCACTGACATTTCCCCTATCTGAAAGTCTGATAAACGCCGGAAAAATGACTAAGTCCAAAAAAAAATGTTTTCAACTTTTTTCAATTTTACCCCCGTGGGATATATATTCTACCCACACACATTTGGAACTCTCCTGGGGTACCCTCACACATATTATTCCCTCATTTAGTGGATATTTTCACAAAAAAAGTGAAATTTTCAAAATCCAGAAAATTGGCTGAAAATGCCTAAATATCAAGGACTCATTGGGCGAATCGCTCTGGAACTGAAATCGGAACGCTCACTGACTTTCCCCTATCTGAAAGTCTGATAAACGCCGGAAAAATGACTAAGTCCAAAAAAAAATGTTTTCAACTTTTTTCAATTTTCCCCCGTGGGATATATATTCTACCCACACACATTTGGAACTCTCCTGGGGTACCCTCACACATATTGTTCCCTCATTTAGTGGATATTTTCACAAAAAAGTGAAATTTTCAAAAATCCAGAAAATTGGCTGAAAATGACTAAATATCAAGGACTCATTGGGCGAATCGCTCTGGAACTGAAATCGGAATGCTCACTGACATTTCCCCTATCTGAAAGTCTGATAAACGCCGGAAAAATGACTAAGTCCAAAAAAAAATGTTTTCAACTTTTTTCAATTTTACCCCCGTGGGATATATATTATACCCACACACATTTGGAACTCTCCTGGGGTACCCTCACACATATTATTCCCTCATTTAGTGGATATTTTCACAAAAAAAGTGAAATTTTCAAAATCCAGAAAATTGGCTGAAAATGCCTAAATATCAAGGACTCATTGGGCGAATCGCTCTGGAACTGAAATCGGAACGCTCACTGACTTTCCCCTATCTGAAAGTCTGATAAACGCCGGAAAAATGACTAAGTCCAAAAAAAAATGTTTTCAACTTTTTTCAATTTTACCCCCGTGGGATATATATTCTACCCACACACATTTGGAACTCTCCTGTGGTACCCTCACACATATTATTCCCTCATTTAGTGGATATTTTCACAAAAAAGTGAAATTTTCAAAAATCCAGAAAATTGGCTGAAAATGACTAAATATCAAGGAATCATTGGGCGAATCGCTCTGGAACTGAAATCGGAACGCTCACTGACATTTCCCCTATCTGAAAGTCTGATAAACGCCGGAAAAATGACTAAGTCCAAAAAAAATTTTTTTAAACTTTTTTCAATTTTACCCCCTTGGGATATATATTCTACCCACACACATTTGGAACTCTCCTGGGGTACCCTCACACATATTATTCCCTCAGTTAGTGGATATTTTCACAAAAAAAGTGAAATTTTCAAAAATCAAGAAAATTGGCTGAAAATGCCTAAATATCAAGGACTCATTGGGCGAATCGCTCTGGAACTGAAATCGGAACGCTCATTGACATTTCCCCTATCTGAAAGGTTGATAAACGCCGGAAAAATGACTAAGTCCAAAAAAAAAAATGTTTTTAACTTTTTTCAATTTTACCCCCATAGGATATATATTCCACTCACACACATTTGGAAATCTCCTGGGGTACCCTCACACATATTATTCCCTCATTTAGTGGATATTTTCACAAAAAAGTGAAATTTTCAAAAATCCAGAAAATTGGCTGAAAACGACTAAATATCAAGAACTCATTGGGCGAATAGCTCTGGTACTGAAATCGGAACGCTCACTGACATTTCCCTTATCTGAAAGTTTGATAAACGCCGGAAAAATGACTAAGTCCAAAAAAAATTTTTTTTCAACTTTTTCCAATTTTACCCTCGTGGGATATACATTCTTCCCACACACATTTGGAACTCTCCTGGGGTACCCTCACACATATTATTCCCTCATTTAGTGGATATTTTCACAAAAAAGTGAAATTTTCAAAAATCCAGAAAATTGGCTGAAAACGCCTAAATATCAAGGACTCATTGGGCGAATTGCTCTGGAACTGAAATCGGAACGCTCACAGACATTTCCCCTATCTGAAAGTCTGATAAACGCCGGAAAAATGACTAAGTCCAAAAAAAAATGTTTTCAACTTTTTTCAATTTTACCCCCGTGGGATATATATTCTACCCACACACATTTGGAACTCTCCTGGGGTACCCTCACACATATTGTTCCCTCATTTAGTGGATATTTTCACAAAAAAGTGAAATTTTCAAAAATCCAGAAAATTGGCTGAAAATGACTAAATATCAAGGACTCATTGGGCGAATCGCTCTGGAACTGAAATCGGAATGCTCACTGACATTTCCCCTATCTGAAAGTCTGATAAACGCCGGAAAAATGACTAAGTCTAAAAAAAAAATGTTTTCAACTTTTTTCAATTTTACCCCCGTAGGATATATATTCCACTCACACACATTTGGAAATCTCCTGGGGTACCCTCACACATATTATTCCCTCATTTAGTGGATATTTTCACAAAAAAGTGAAATTTTCAAAAATCCAGAAAATTGGCTGAAAACGCCTAAATATCAAGGACTCATTGGGCGAATCGCTCTGGAACTGAAATCGGAATGCTCACTGACATTTCCCCTATCTGAAAGTCTGATAAATGCCGGAAAAATGACTAAGTCCAAAAAAAAATGTTTTCAACTTTTTTCAATTTTACCCCCGTGGGATATATATTCTACCCACACACATTTGGAACTCTCCTGGGGTACCCTCACACATATTATTCCCTCATTTAGTGGATATTTTCACAAAAAAAGTGAAATTTTCAAAATCCAGAAAATTGGCTGAAAATGCCTAAATATCAAGGACTCATTGGGCGAATCGCTCTGGAACTGAAATCGGAACGCTCACTGACTTTCCCCTATCTGAAAGTCTGATAAACGCCGGAAAAATGACTAAGTCCAAAAAAAAATGTTTTCAACTTTTTTCAATTTTACCCCCGTGGGATATATATTCTACCCACACACATTTGGAACTCTCCTGTGGTACCCTCACACATATTATTCCCTCATTTAGTGGATATTTTCACAAAAAAGTGAAATTTTCAAAAATCCAGAAAATTGGCTGAAAATGACTAAATATCAAGGAATCATTGGGCGAATCGCTCTGGAACTGAAATCGGAACGCTCACTGACATTTCCCCTATCTGAAAGTCTGATAAACGCCGGAAAAATGACTAAGTCCAAAAAAAATTTTTTTAAACTTTTTTCAATTTTACCCCCTTGGGATATATATTCTACCCACACACATTTGGAACTCTCCTGGGGTACCCTCACACATATTATTCCCTCAGTTAGTGGATATTTTCACAAAAAAAGTGAAATTTTCAAAAATCAAGAAAATTGGCTGAAAATGCCTAAATATCAAGGACTCATTGGGCGAATCGCTCTGGAACTGAAATCGGAATGCTCATTGACATTTCCCCTATCTGAAAGTTTGATAAACGCCGGAAAAATGACTAAGTCCAAAAAAAAAAATGTTTTTAACTTTTTTCAATTTTACCCCCATAGGATATATATTCCACTCACACACATTTGGAAATCTCCTGGGGTACCCTCACACATATTATTCCCTCATTTAGTGGATATTTTCACAAAAAAGTGAAATTTTCAAAAATCCAGAAAATTGGCTGAAAACGACTAAATATCAAGAACTCATTGGGCGAATAGCTCTGGTACTGAAATCGGAACGCTCACTGACATTTCCCTTATCTGAAAGTTTGATAAACGCCGGAAAAATGACTAAGTCCAAAAAAAATTTTTTTTCAACTTTTTCCAATTTTACCCTCGTGGGATATATATTCTTCCCACACACATTTGGAACTCTCCTGGGGTACCCTCACACATATTATTCCCTCATTTAGTGGATATTTTCACAAAAAAGTGAAATTTTCAAAAATCCAGAAAATTGGCTGAAAACGCCTAAATATCAAGGACTCATTGGGCGAATTGCTCTGGAACTGAAATCGGAACGCTCACAGACATTTCCCCTATCTGAAAGTCTGATAAACGCCGGAAAAATGACTAAGTCCAAAAAAAAATGTTTTCAACTTTTTTCAATTTTACCCCCGTGGGATATATATTCTACCCACACACATTTGGAACTCTCCTGGGGTACCCTCACACATATTGTTCCCTCATTTAGTGGATATTTTCACAAAAAAGTGAAATTTTCAAAAATCCAGAAAATTGGCTGAAAATGACTAAATATCAAGGACTCATTGGGCGAATCGCTCTGGAACTGAAATCGGAATGCTCACTGACATTTCCCCTATCCGAAAGTTTGATAAACGCCGGAAAAATGACTAAGTCCAAAAACAAAATTTTTTTAAACTTTTTTCAATTTTACCCCCGTGGGATATATATTCTACCCACACACATTTGGAACTCTCCTGGGGTACCCTCACACATATTGTTCCCTCATTTAGTGGATATTTTCACAAAAAAGTGAAATTTTCAAAAATCCAGAAAATTGGCTGAAAATGACTAAATATCAAGGACTCATTGGGCGAATCGCTCTGGCACTGAAATCGGAATGCTCACTGACATTTCCCCTATCTGAAAGTCTGATCAACACCGTAAAAATGACTAAGTCCAAAAAAAAAAATGTTTTCAAATTTTTTCAATTTTACCCCCGTAGGATATATATTCCACTCACACACATTTGGAAATCTCCTGGGGTACCATCACACATATTATTCCCTCATTTAGTGGATATTTTCACAAAAAAGAGAAATTTTCAAAAATCCAGAAAATTGGCTGAAAACGCCTAAATATCAAGGAATCATTGGGCAAATCGCTCTGGAACTGAAATCGGAATGCTCACTGACATTTCCCCTATCTGAAAGTCTGATAAACGCCGGAAAAATGACTAAGTCCAAAAAAAAATGTTTTCAACTTTTTCCATTTTCCCCCGTGGGATATATATTCTACCCACACACATTTGGAACTCTCCTGGGGTACCCTCACACATATTATTCCCTCATTTAGTGGATATTTTCACAAAAAAGTGAAATTTTCAAAAATCCAGAAAATTGGCTGAAAACGACTAAATATCAAGGACTCATTGGGCGAATCGCTCTGGAACTGAAATCGGAACGCTCACTGATATTTCCCCTATCTGAAAGTCTGATAAACGCCGGAAAAATGACAAAGTCCAAAAAAAAAATGTTTTCAACTTTTTTCAATTTTACCCCCGTAGGATATATATTCTACTCAAACACATTTGGAAATCTCCTGGGGTACCCTCACACATATTATTCCCTCATTTAGTGGATATTTTCACAAAAAAGTGAAATTTTCAAAAATCCAGAAAATTGGCTGAAAAAGTTTAAATATCAAGGACTGATTGGGCGAATCGCTCTGGAACTGAAATCGGAACGCTCACTGATATTTCCCCTATCTGAAAGTCTGATAAACGCCGGAAAAATGACAAAGTCCAAAAAAAAATTTTTTTCAACTTTTTTCAATTTTACCCTCGTGGGATATATATTCTTCCCACACACATTTGGAACTCTCCTGGGGTACCCTCACACATATTTTTCCCTCATTTAGTGGATATTTTCACAAAAAAGAGAAATTTTCAAAAATCCAGAAAATTGGCTGAAAACGCTAAATATCAAGGACTCATTGGGCGAATTGCTCTGGAACTGAAATCGGAACGCTCACAGACATTTCCCCTATCTGAAAGTCTGATAAACGCCGGAAAAATGACTAAGTCCCAAAAAAAATTTTTTCAACTTTTTTCAATTTTACCCCCGTGGGATATATATTCTACCCACACACATTTGGAAATCTCCTGGGGTACCCTCACACATATTATTCCCTCATTTAGTGGATATTTTCACAAAAAAGTGAAATTTTCAAAAATCCAGAAAATTGGCTGAAAAAGTTTAAATATCAAGGACTCATAGGGCGAATCGCTCTGGAACTGAAATCGTAACGCTCACTGACATTTCCCCTACCTGAAAGTCTGATAAACGCCGGAAAAATGACTAAGTCTAAAAAAAAAATGTTTTCAACTTTTTTCAATTTTACCCCCGTAGGATATATATTCCACTCACACACATTTGGAAATCTCCTGGGGTACCCTCACACATATTATTCCCTCATTTAGTGGATATTTTCACAAAAAAGTGAAATTTTCAAAAATCCAGAAAATTGGCTGAAAACGCCTAAATATCAAAGACTCATTGGGCGAATCGCTCTGGAACTGAAATCGGAATGCTCACTGACATTTCCCCTATCCGAAAGTTTGATAAACGCCGGAAAAATGACTAAGTCCAAAAACAAAATTTTTTTAAACTTTTTTCAATTTTACCCCCGTGGGATATATATTCTACCCACACACATTTGGAACTCTCCTGGGGTACCCTCACACATATTGTTCCCTCATTTAGTGGATATTTTCACAAAAAAGTGAAATTTTCAAAAATCCAGAAAATTGGCTGAAAATGACTAAATATCAAGGACTCATTGGGCGAATCGCTCTGGAACTGAAATCGGAATGCTCACTGACATTTCCCCTATCTGAAAGTCTGATCAACACCGTAAAAATGACTAAGTCCAAAAAAAAAAATGTTTTCAAATTTTTTCAATTTTACCCCCGTAGGATATATATTCCACTCACACACATTTGGAAATCTCCTGGGGTACCCTCACACATATTATTCCCTCATTTAGTGGATATTTTCACAAAAAAGTGAAATTTTCAAAAATCCAGAAAATTGGCTGAAAAAGTTTAAATATCAAGGACTCATAGGGCGAATCGCTCTGGAACTGAAATCGTAACGCTCACTGACATTTCCCCTATCTGAAAGTCTGATAAACGCCGGAAAAATGACTAAGTCTAAAAAAAAAATGTTTTCAACTTTTTTCAATTTTACCCCCGTGGGATATATATTCTACCCACACACATTTGGAACTCTCCTGGGGTACCCTCACACATATTATTCCCTCATTTAGTGGATATTTTCACAAAAAAGTGACATTTTCAAAAATCCAGAAAATTGGCTGAAAATGACTAAATATCAAGGTCTCATTGGGCGAATCGCTCTGGAACTGAAATCGGAACGCTCACTGACATTTCCCCTCTCTGAAAGTCTGATAAACGCCGGAAAAATGACTAAGTCCAAAAAAAAATTTTTTCAACTTTTTTCAATTTTACCCCCGTGGGATATATATTCTACCCACACACATTTGGAACTCTCCTGGGGTACCCTCACACATATTGTTCCCTCATTTAGTGGATATTTTCACAAAAAAGTGAAATTTTCAAAAATCCAGAAAA
The DNA here is from genome assembly GCF_046119375.1 of Phyllobates terribilis. Classification (NCBI taxonomy): domain Eukaryota; kingdom Metazoa; phylum Chordata; class Amphibia; order Anura; family Dendrobatidae; genus Phyllobates; species Phyllobates terribilis. The sequence continues at coordinate 11,523,164 of NW_027362782.1, forward strand.
TTGGCTGAAAATGACTAAATATCAAGGACTCATTGGGCGAATCGCTCTGGAACTGAAATCGGAATGCTCACTGACATTTCCCCTATCTGAAAGTCTGATCAACGCCGGAAAAATGACTAAGTCCAAAAAAAAAAATGTTTTCAAATTTTTTCAATTTTACCCCCGTAGGATATATATTCCACTCACACACATTTGGAAATCTCCTGGGGTACCCTCACACATATTATTCCCTCATTTAGTGGATATTTTCACAAAAAAGAGAAATTTTCAAAAATCCAGAAAATTGGCTGAAAACGCCTAAATATCAAGGAATCATTGGGCAAATCACTCTGGAACTGAAATCGGAATGCTCACTGACATTTCCCCTATCTGAAAGTCTGATAAACGCCAGAAAAATGACTAAGTCCAAAAAAAAATGTTTTCAACTTTTTTCAATTTTACCCCCGTGGGATATATATTCTACCACACACATTTGGAACTCTCCTGGGGTACCCTCACACATATTATTCCCTCATTTAGTGGATATTTTCACAAAAAAAGTGAAATTTTCAAAAATCCAGAAAATTGGCTGAAAACGCCTAAATATCAAGGACTCAATGGGCGAATCGCTCTAGAACTGATATCGGAACGCTCACTGACATTTCCCCTATCTGAAAGTCTGATAAACGCCGGAAAAAAGACTAAGTCCAAAAAAAAAATGTTTTCAACGATTTTCAATTTTACCCCCATGGGATATATATTCTACCCACACACATTTGGAACTCTCCTGGGGTACCCTCACACATATTATTCCCTCATTTACTGGATATTTTCACAAAAAAGTGAAATTTTCAAAAATCCAGAAAATTGGCTGAAAACGCCTAAATATCAAGGACTCATTGGGCGAATCGCTCTGGAACTGAAATCGGAATGCTCACTGACATTTCCCCTATCCGAAAGTTTGATAAACGCCGGAAAAATGACTAAGTCCAAAAACAAAATTTTTTTAAACTTTTTTCAATTTTACCCCCGTGGGATATATATTCTACCCACACACATTTGGAACTCTCCTGGGGTACCCTCACACATATTATTCCCTCATTTAGTGGATATTTTCACAAATAAGTGACATTTTCAAAAATCCAGAAAATTGGCTGAAAATGACTAAATATCAAGGTCTCATTGGGTGAATCGCTCTGGAACAGAAATCGGAACGCTCACTGACATTTCCCCTATCTGAAAGTCTGATAAATGCCGGAAAAATGACTAAGTCCAAAAAAAAAATGTTTTCAACTTTTTTCAATTTTACCCCCGTAGGATATATATTCCACTCACACACATTTGGAAATCTCCTGGGGTACCCTCACACATATTATTCCCTCATTTAGTGGATATTTTCACAAAAAAGTGAAATTTTCAAAAATCCAGAAAATTGGCTGAAAACGCCTAAATATCAAAGACTCATTGGGCGAATCGCTCTGGAACTGAAATCGGAATGCTCACTGACATTTCCCCTATCCGAAAGTTTGATAAACGCCGGAAAAATGACTAAGTCCAAAAACAAAATTTTTTTAAACTTTTTTCAATTTTACCCCCGTGGGATATATATTCTACCCACACACATTTGGAACTCTCCTGGGGTACCCTCACACATATTGTTCCCTCATTTAGTGGATATTTTCACAAAAAAGTGAAATTTTCAAAAATCCAGAAAATTGGCTGAAAATGACTAAATATCAAGGACTCATTGGGCGAATCGCTCTGGAACTGAAATCGGAATGCTCACTGACATTTCCCCTATCTGAAAGTCTGATCAACACCGTAAAAATGACTAAGTCCAAAAAAAAAAATGTTTTCAAATTTTTTCAATTTTACCCCCGTAGGATATATATTCCACTCACACACATTTGGAAATCTCCTGGGGTACCCTCACACATATTATTCCCTCATTTAGTGGATATTTTCACAAAAAAGTGAAATTTTCAAAAATCCAGAAAATTGGCTGAAAAAGTTTAAATATCAAGGACTCATAGGGCGAATCGCTCTGGAACTGAAATCGTAACGCTCACTGACATTTCCCCTATCTGAAAGTCTGATAAACGCCGGAAAAATGACTAAGTCTAAAAAAAAAATGTTTTCAACTTTTTTCAATTTTACCCCCGTGGGATATATATTCTACCCACACACATTTGGAACTCTCCTGGGGTACCCTCACACATATTATTCCCTCATTTAGTGGATATTTTCACAAAAAAGTGACATTTTCAAAAATCCAGAAAATTGGCTGAAAATGACTAAATATCAAGGTCTCATTGGGCGAATCGCTCTGGAACTGAAATCGGAACGCTCACTGACATTTCCCCTCTCTGAAAGTCTGATAAACGCCGGAAAAATGACTAAGTCCAAAAAAAAATTTTTTCAACTTTTTTCAATTTTACCCCCGTGGGATATATATTCTACCCACACACATTTGGAACTCTCCTGGGGTACCCTCACACATATTGTTCCCTCATTTAGTGGATATTTTCACAAAAAAGTGAAATTTTCAAAAATCCAGAAAATTGGCTGAAAATGACTAAATATCAAGGACTCATTGGGCGAATCGCTCTGGAACTGAAATCGGAATGCTCACTGACATTTCCCCTATCTGAAAGTCTGATCAACGCCGGAAAAATGACTAAGTCCAAAAAAAAAAATGTTTTCAAATTTTTTCAATTTTACCCCCGTAGGATATATATTCCACTCACACACATTTGGAAATCTCCTGGGGTACCCTCACACATATTATTCCCTCATTTAGTGGATATTTTCACAAAAAAGAGAAATTTTCAAAAATCCAGAAAATTGGCTGAAAACGCCTAAATATCAAGGAATCATTGGGCAAATCACTCTGGAACTGAAATCGGAATGCTCACTGACATTTCCCCTATCTGAAAGTCTGATAAACGCCAGAAAAATGACTAAGTCCAAAAAAAAATGTTTTCAACGATTTTCAATTTTACCCCCATGGGATATATATTCTACCCACACACATTTGGAACTCTCCTGGGGTACCCTCACACATATTATTCCCTCATTTACTGGATATTTTCACAAAAAAGTGAAATTTTCAAAAATCCAGAAAATTGGCTGAAAACGCCTAAATATCAAGGACTCAATGGGCGAATCGCTCTAGAACTGATATCGGAACGCTCACTGACATTTCCCCTATCTGAAAGTCTGATAAACGCCGGAAAAAAGACTAAGTCCAAAAAAAAAATGTTTTCAACGATTTTCAATTTTACCCCCATGGGATATATATTCTACCCACACACATTTGGAACTCTCCTGGGGTACCCTCACACATATTATTCCCTCATTTACTGGATATTTTCACAAAAAAGTGAAATTTTCAAAAATCCAGAAAATTGGCTGAAAACGCCTAAATATCAAGGACTCATTGGGCGAATCGCTCTGGAACTGAAATCGGAATGCTCACTGACATTTCCCCTATCCGAAAGTTTGATAAACGCCGGAAAAATGACTAAGTCCAAAAACAAAATTTTTTTAAACTTTTTTCAATTTTACCCCCGTGGGATATATATTCTACCCACACACATTTGGAACTCTCCTGGGGTACCCTCACACATATTATTCCCTCATTTAGTGGATATTTTCACAAATAAGTGACATTTTCAAAAATCCAGAAAATTGGCTGAAAATGACTAAATATCAAGGTCTCATTGGGTGAATCGCTCTGGAACAGAAATCGGAACGCTCACTGACATTTCCCCTATCTGAAAGTCTGATAAATGCCGGAAAAATGACTAAGTCCAAAAAAAAAATGTTTTCAACTTTTTTCAATTTTACCCCCGCAGGATATATATTCCACTCACACACATTTGGAAATCTCCTGGGGTACCCTCACACATATTATTCCCTCATTTACTGGATATTTTCACAAAAAAAGTGAAATTTTCAAAAATCCAGAAAATTGGCTGAAAATGACTAAATATCAAGGACTCATTGGGCGAATAGCTCTGGAACTGAAATCGGAACGCTCACTGACATTACCCCTATCTGAAAGTCTGATAAACGCCGGAAAAATGACTAAGTCCAAAAAAAATTTTTTTTCAGCTTTTTCCAATTTTCCCCCGTGGTATATATATTCTACCCACACACATTTGGAACTCTCCTGGGGTACCCTCACACATATTATTCCCTCATTTAGTGGATATTTTCACAAAAAAGTGAAATTTTCAAAAATCCAGAAAATTGGCTGAAAACGACTAAATATCAAGGACTCATTGGTCGAATCGCTCTGGAACTGAAATCGGAACGCTCACTGATATTTCCCCTATCTGAAAGTCTGATAAACGCCGGAAAAATGACTAAGTCAAAAAAAAAATGTTTTCAACTTTTTTCAATTTTACCCCCGTAGGATATATATTCTACTCACACACATTTGGAAATCTCCTGGGGTACCCTCACACATATTATTCCCTCATTTAGTGGATATTTTCACAAAAAAGAGAAATTTTCAAAAATCCAGAAAATTGGCTGAAAATGCCTAAATAGCAAGGACTCATTGGGCGAATCACTCTGGAACTGAAATCGGAACGCTCACTGACATTTCCCCTATCTGAAAGTCTGATAAACGCCGGAAAAATGACTAAGTCCAAAAAAATTTTTTTTTCAACTTTTTTCAATTTTCCCCCGTGGGATATATATTCTACCCACACACATTTGGAACTCTCCTGGGGTACCCTCACACATATTATTCCCTCATTTAGTGGATATTTTCACAAAAAAGTGAAATTTTCAAAAATCCAGAAAATTGGCTGAAAACGACTAAACATCAAGGACTCATTGGGCGAATCGCTCTGGAACTGAAATCGGAACGCTCACTGACATTTCCCCTATCTGAAAGTTTGATAAACGCCGGAAAAATGACTAAGTCCAAAAAAAAAATTTTTTAAACTTTTTTCAATTTTACCTCCGTGGGATATATATTCTACCCACACACATTTGGAACTCTCCTGGGGTACCCTCACACATATTATTCCCTCATTTAGTGGATATTTTCACAAAAAAGAGAAATTTTCAAAAATCCAGAAAATTGGCTGAAAATGCCTAAATAGCAAGGACTCATTGGGCGAATCGCTCTGGAACTGAAATCGGAACGCTCACTGATATTTCCCCTATCTGAAAGTCTGATAAACGCCGGAAAAATGACTAAGTCCAAAAAAAAAATGTTTTCAACTTTTTTCAATTTTACCCCCGTAGGATATATATTCTACTCACACACATTTGGAAATCTCCTGGGGTACCCTCACACATATTATTCCCTCATTTAGTGGATATTTTCACAAAAAAAGTGAAATTTTCAAAAATCCAGAAAATTGGCTGAAAACGCCTAAATATCAAGGACTCAATGGGCGAATCGCTCTGGAACTGATATCGGAACGCTCACTGACATTTCCCCTATCTGAAAGTCTGATAAACGCCGGAAAAATGACTAAGTCCAAAAAAAAAATGTTTTCAACGATTTTCAATTTTACCCCCGTGGGATATATATTCTACCCACACACATTTGGAACTCTCCTGGGGTACCCGCACACATATTATTCCCTCATTTGGTGGATATTTTCACAAAAAAAGTGAAATTTTCAAAAATCCAGAAAATTGGCTGAAAAAGTTTAAATATCAAGGACTCATAGGGCGAATCGCTCTGGAACTGAAATCGGAACGCTCACTGACATTTCCCCTATCTGAAAGTCTGATCAACGCCGGAAAAATGACTAAGTCCAAAAAAAAAAATGTTTTCAAATTTTTTCAATTTTACCCCCGTAGGATATATATTCCACTCACACACATTTGGAAATCTCCTGGGGTACCCTCACACATATTATTCCCTCATTTAGTGGATATTTTCACAAAAAAGAGAAATTTTCAAAAATCCAGAAAATTGGCTGAAAACGCCTAAATATCAAGGAATCATTGGGCAAATCACTCTGGAACTGAAATCGGAATGCTCACTGACATTTCCCCTATCTGAAAGTCTGATAAACGCCAGAAAAATGACTAAGTCCAAAAAAAAATGTTTTCAACTTTTTTCAATTTTACCCCCGTGGGATATATATTCTACCACACACATTTGGAACTCTCCTGGGGTACCCTCACACATATTATTCCCTCATTTAGTGGATATTTTCACAAAAAAAGTGAAATTTTCAAAAATCCAGAAAATTGGCTGAAAACGCCTAAATATCAAGGACTCAATGGGCGAATCGCTCTAGAACTGATATCGGAACGCTCACTGACATTTCCCCTATCTGAAAGTCTGATAAACGCCGGAAAAAAGACTAAGTCCAAAAAAAAAATGTTTTCAACGATTTTCAATTTTACCCCCATGGGATATATATTCTACCCACACACATTTGGAACTCTCCTGGGGTACCCTCACACATATTATTCCCTCATTTACTGGATATTTTCACAAAAAAGTGAAATTTTCAAAAATCCAGAAAATTGGCTGAAAACGCCTAAATATCAAGGACTCATTGGGCGAATCGCTCTGGAACTGAAATCGGAATGCTCACTGACATTTCCCCTATCCGAAAGTTTGATAAACGCCGGAAAAATGACTAAGTCCAAAAACAAAATTTTTTCAAACTTTTTTCAATTTTACCCCCGTGGGATATATATTCTACCCACACACATTTGGAACTCTCCTGGGGTACCCTCACACATATTATTCCCTCATTTAGTGGATATTTTCACAAATAAGTGACATTTTCAAAAATACAGAAAATTGGCTGAAAATGACTAAATATCAAGGTCTCATTGGGTGAATCGCTCTGGAACAGAAATCGGAACGCTCACTGACATTTCCCCTATCTGAAAGTCTGATAAATGCCGGAAAAATGACTAAGTCCAAAAAAAAAATGTTTTCAACTTTTTTCAATTTTACCCCCGCAGGATATATATTCCACTCACACACATTTGGAAATCTCCTGGGGTACCCTCACACATATTATTCCCTCATTTACTGGATATTTTCACAAAAAAGTGAAATTTTCAAAAATCCAGAAAATTGGCTGAAAATGACTAAATATCAAGGACTCATTGGGCGAATAGCTCTGGAACTGAAATCGGAACGCTCACTGACATTACCCCTATCTGAAAGTCTGATAAACGCCGGAAAAATGACTAAGTCCAAAAAAAATTTTTTTTCAGCTTTTTCCAATTTTCCCCCGTGGTATATATATTCTACCCACACACATTTGGAACTCTCCTGGGGTACCCTCACACATATTATTCCCTCATTTAGTGGATATTTTCACAAAAAAGTGAAATTTTCAAAAATCCAGAAAATTGGCTGAAAACGACTAAATATCAAGGACTCATTGGTCGAATCGCTCTGGAACTGAAATCGGAACGCTCACTGACATTTCCCCTCTCTGAAAGTCTGATAAACGCCGGAAAAATGACTAAGTCCAAAAAAAAAAAATGTTTTCAAATGTTTTCAATTTTACCCCCGTAAGATATATATTCCACTCACACACATTTGGAAATCTCCTGGGGTACCCTCACACATATTATTCCCTCATTTAGTGGATATTTTCACAAAAAAGAGAAATTTTCAAAAATCCAGAAAATTGGCTGAAAACGCCTAAATATCAAGGAATCATTGGGCAAATCGCTCTGGAACTGAAATCGGAATGCTCTCTGACATTTCCCCTATCTGAAAGTCTCATAAACGCCAGAAAAATGACTAAGTCCAAAAAAAAATGTTTTCAACTTTTTTCAATTTTACCCCCGTGGGATATATATTCTACCCACACACATTTGGAACTCTCCTGGGGTACCCTCACACATATTATTCCCTCATTTAGTGGATATTTTCACAAAAAAGTGAAATTTTCAAAAATCCAGAAAATTGGCTGAAAACGACTAAATATCAAGGACTCATTGGGCGAATCGCTCTGGAACTGAAATCGGAACGCTCACTGATATTTCCCCTATCTGAAAGTCTGATAAACGCCGGAAAAATGACTAAGTCAAAAAAAAAATGTTTTCAACTTTTTTCAATTTTACCCCCGTAGGATATATATTCTACTCACACACATTTGGAAATCTCCTGGGGTACCCTCACACATATTATTCCCTCATTTAGTGGATATTTTCACAAAAAAGAGAAATTTTCAAAAATCCAGAAAATTGGCTGAAAATGCCTAAATAGCAAGGACTCATTGGGCGAATCACTCTGGAACTGAAATCGGAACGCTCACTGACATTTCCCCTATCTGAAAGTCTGATAAACGCCGGAAAAATGACTAAGTCCAAAAAAATTTTTTTTTCAACTTTTTTCAATTTTCCCCCGTGGGATATATATTCTACCCACACACATTTGGAACTCTCCTGGGGTACCCTCACACATATTATTCCCTCATTTAGTGGATATTTTCACAAAAAAGTGAAATTTTCAAAAATCCAGAAAATTGGCTGAAAACGACTAAACATCAAGGACTCATTGGGCGAATCGCTCTGGAACTGAAATCGGAACGCTCACTGACATTTCCCCTATCTGAAAGTTTGATAAACGCCGGAAAAATGACTAAGTCCAAAAAAAAAATTTTTTAAACTTTTTTCAATTTTACCTCCGTGGGATATATATTCTACCCACACACATTTGGAACTCTCCTGGGGTACCCTCACACATATTATTCCCTCATTTAGTGGATATTTTCACAAAAAAGAGAAATTTTCAAAAATCCAGAAAATTGGCTGAAAATGCCTAAATAGCAAGGACTCATTGGGCGAATCACTCTGGAACTGAAATCGGAACGCTCACTGACATTTCCCCTATCTGAAAGTCTGATAAACGCCGGAAAAATGACTAAGTCCAAAAAAATTTTTTTTTCAACTTTTTTCAATTTTCCCCCGTGGGATATATATTCTACCCACACACATTTGGAACTCTCCTGGGGTACCCTCACACATATTATTCCCTCATTTAGTGGATATTTTCACAAAAAAGTGAAATTTTCAAAAATCCAGAAAATTGGCTGAAAACGACTAAACATCAAGGACTCATTGGGCGAATCGCTCTGGAACTGAAATCGGAACGCTCACTGACATTTCCCCTATCTGAAAGTTTGATAAACGCCGGAAAAATGACTAAGTCCAAAAAAAAAATTTTTTAAACTTTTTTCAATTTTACCTCCGTGGGATATATATTCTACCCACACACATTTGGAACTCTCCTGGGGTACCCTCACACATATTATTCCCTCATTTAGTGGATATTTTCACAAAAAAGAGAAATTTTCAAAAATCCAGAAAATTGGCTGAAAATGCCTAAATAGCAAGGACTCATTGGGCGAATCACTCTGGAACTGAAATCGGAACGCTCACTGACATTTCCCCTATCTGAAAGTCTGATAAACGCCGGAAAAATGACTAAGTCCAAAAAAATTTTTTTTTCAACTTTTTTCAATTTTCCCCCGTGGGATATATATTCTACCCACACACATTTGGAACTCTCCTGGGGTACCCTCACACATATTATTCCCTCATTTAGTGGATATTTTCACAAAAAAGTGAAATTTTCAAAAATCCAGAAAATTGGCTGAAAACGACTAAACATCAAGGACTCATTGGGCGAATCGCTCTGGAACTGAAATCGGAACGCTCACTGATATTTCCCCTATCTGAAAGTCTGATAAACGCCGGAAAAATGACTAAGTCCAAAAAAAAAATGTTTTCAACTTTTTTCAATTTTACCCCCGTAGGATATATATTCTACTCACACACATTTGGAAATCTCCTGGGGTAGCCTCACACATATTATTCCCTCATTTAGTGGATATTTTCACAAAAAAAGTGAAATTTTCAAAAATCCAGAAAATTGGCTGAAAACGCCTAAATATCAAGGACTCAATGGGCGAATCGCTCTGGAACTGATATCGGAACGCTCACTGACATTTCCCCTATCTGAAAGTCTGATAAACGCCGGAAAAATGACTAAGTCCAAAAAAAAAATGTTTTCAACGATTTTCAATTTTACCCCCGTGGGATATATATTCTACCCACACACATTTGGAACTCTCCTGGGGTACCCGCACACATATTATTCCCTCATTTGGTGGATATTTTCACAAAAAAAGTGAAATTTTCAAAAATCCAGAAAATTGGCTGAAAAAGTTTAAATATCAAGGACTCATAGGGCGAATCGCTTTGGAACTGAAATCGGAACGCTCACTGACATTTCCCCTATCTGAAAGTCTGATAAACGCCGGAAAAATGACTAAGTCTAAAAAAAAAATGTTTTCAACTTTTTTCAATTTTACCCCCGTAGGATATATATTCCACTCACACACATTTGGAAATCTCCTGGGGTACCCTCACACATATTATTCCCTCATTTACTGGATATTTTCACAAAAAAGTGAAATTTTCAAAAATCCAGAAAATTGGCTGAAAACGCCTAAATATCAAGGACTCATTGGGCGAATCGCTCTGGAACTGAAATCGGAATGCTCACTGACATTTCCCCTATCCGAAAGTTTGATAAACGCCGGAAAAATGACTAAGTCCAAAAACAAAATTTTTTTAAACTTTTTTCAATTTTACCCCCGTGGGATATATATTCTACCCACACACATTTGGAACTCTCCTGGGGTACCCTCACACATATTATTCCCTCATTTAGTGGATATTTTCCCAAAAAAGTGACATTTTCAAAAATCCAGAAAATTGGCTGAAAATGACTAAATATCAAGGACTCATTGGGCGATTCGCTCTGGAACTGAAATCGGAACGCTCACTGACATTTCCCCTATCTGAAAGTCTGATAAGCGCCGGAAAAATGACAGTCCAAAAAAAAATGTTTTCAACTTTTTTCAATTTTACCCCCGTAGGATATATATTCTACTCACACACATTTGGAAGTCTCCTGAGGTACCCTCACACATATTATTCCCTCATTTAGTGGATATTTTCACAAAAAAGTGAAATTTTCAAAAATCCAGAAAATTGGCTGAAAATGACTAAATATCAAGGACTCAATGGGCGAATCGCTCTGGAACTGATATCGGAACGCTCACTGACATTTCCCCTATCTGAAAGTCTGATAAACGCCGGATAAATGACTAAGTCCAAAAAAAAAATGTTTTCAACGATTTTCAATTTTACCCCCGCGGGATATATATTCTATCCACACACATTTGGAAATCTCCTGGGGTACCCTCACACATATTATTCCCTCATTTAGTGGATATTTTCACAAAAAAGTGAAATTTTCAAAAATCCAGAAAATTGGCTGAAAAAGTTTAAATATCATGGACTCATAGGGCGAATCGCTCTGGAACTGAAATCGGAAGGCTCACTGACATTTCCCCTATCTGAAAGTCTGATAAACGCCGGAAAAATGACTAAGTCCAAAAAAAAATGTTTTCAACTTTTTTCAATTTTACCCCCGTGGGATATATATTCTACCCACACACATTTGGAACTCTCCTGGGGTACCCTCACACATATTATTCCCTCATTTAGTGGATATTTTCACAAAAAAGTGAAATTTTCAAAAATCCAGAAAATTGGCTGAAAATGACTAAATATCAAGGACTCATTGGGCGAATCGCTCTGGAACTGAAATCGGAACGCTCACTTACATTTCCCCTATCTGAAAGTCTGATAAACGCCGGAAAAATGACTAAGTCCAAAAAAAAAATGTTTTCAACTTTTTTCAATTTTACCCCCGCAGGATATATATTCCACTCACACACATTTGGAAATCTCCTGGGGTACCCTCACACATATTATTCCCTCATTTACTGGATATTTTCACAAAAAAGTAAAATTTTCAAAAATCCAGAAAATTGTCTGAAAATGACTAAATATCAAGGACTCATTGGGCGAATAGCTCTGGAACTGAAATCGGAACGCTCACTGACATTTCCCCTATCTGAAAGTCTGATAAACGCCGGAAAAATGACTAAGTCCAAAAAAATTTTTTTTTCAACTTTTTTCAATTTTCCCCCGTGGGATATATATTCTACCCACACACATTTGGAACTCTCCTGGGGTACCCTCACACATATTATTCCCTCATTTAGTGGATATTTTCACAAAAAAGTGAAATTTTCAAAAATCCAGAAAATTGGCTGAAAACGACTAAACATCAAGGACTCATTGGGCGAATCGCTCTGGAACTGAAATCGGAACGCTCACTGACATTTCCCCTATCTGAAAGTCTGATAAACGCCGGAAAAATGACTAAGTCCAAAAAAAAAATTTTTTAAACTTTTTTCAATTTTACCTCCGTGGGATATATATTCTACCCACACACATTTGGAACTCTCCTGGGGTACCCTCACACATATTATTCCCTCATTTAGTGGATATTTTCACAAAAAAGAGAAATTTTCAAAAATCCAGAAAATTGGCTGAAAATGCCTAAATAGCAAGGACTCATTGGGCGAATCACTCTGGAACTGAAATCGGAACGCTCACTGACATTTCCCCTATCTGAAAGTCTGATAAACGCCGGAAAAATGACTAAGTCCAAAAAAATTTTTTTTTCAACTTTTTTCAATTTTCCCCCGTGGGATATATATTCTACCCACACACATTTGGAACTCTCCTGGGGTACCCTCACACATATTATTCCCTCATTTAGTGGATATTTTCACAAAAAAGTGAAATTTTCAAAAATCCAGAAAATTGGCTGAAAACGACTAAACATCAAGGACTCATTGGGCGAATCGCTCTGGAACTGAAATCGGAACGCTCACTGATATTTCCCCTATCTGAAAGTCTGATAAACGCCGGAAAAATGACTAAGTCCAAAAAAAAAATGTTTTCAACTTTTTTCAATTTTACCCCCGTAGGATATATATTCTACTCACACACATTTGGAAATCTCCTGGGGTACCCTCACACATATTATTCCCTCATTTAGTGGATATTTTCACAAAAAAAGTGAAATTTTCAAAAATCCAGAAAATTGGCTGAAAACGCCTAAATATCAAGGACTCAATGGGCGAATCGCTCTGGAACTGATATCGGAACGCTCACTGACATTTCCCCTATCTGAAAGTCTGATAAACGCCGGAAAAATGACTAAGTCCAAAAAAAAAATGTTTTCAACGATTTTCAATTTTACCCCCGTGGGATATATATTCTACCCACACACATTTGGAACTCTCCTGGGGTACCCGCACACATATTATTCCCTCATTTGGTGGATATTTTCACAAAAAAAGTGAAATTTTCAAAAATCCAGAAAATTGGCTGAAAAAGTTTAAATATCAAGGACTCATAGGGCGAATCGCTCTGGAACTGAAATCGGAACGCTCACTGACATTTCCCCTATCTGAAAGTCTGATAAACGCCGGAAAAATGACTAAGTCTAAAAAAAAAATGTTTTCAACTTTTTTCAATTTTACCCCCGTAGGATATATATTCCACTCACACACATTTGGAAATCTCCTGGGGTACCCTCACACATATTATTCCCTCATTTACTGGATATTTTCACAAAAAAGTGAAATTTTCAAAAATCCAGAAAATTGGCTGAAAACGCCTAAATATCAAGGACTCATTGGGCGAATCGCTCTGGAACTGAAATCGGAATGCTCACTGACATTTCCCCTATCCGAAAGTTTGATAAACGCCGGAAAAATGACTAAGTCCAAAAACAAAATTTTTTTAAACTTTTTTCAATTTTACCCCCGTGGGATATATATTCTACCCACACACATTTGGAACTCTCCTGGGGTACCCTCACACATATTATTCCCTCATTTAGTGGATATTTTCCCAAAAAAGTGACATTTTCAAAAATCCAGAAAATTGGCTGAAAATGACTAAATATCAAGGACTCATTGGGCGATTCGCTCTGGAACTGAAATCGGAACGCTCACTGACATTTCCCCTATCTGAAAGTCTGATAAGCGCCGGAAAAATGACAGTCCAAAAAAAAATGTTTTCAACTTTTTTCAATTTTACCCCCGTAGGATATATATTCTACTCACACACATTTGGAAGTCTCCTGAGGTACCCTCACACATATTATTCCCTCATTTAGTGGATATTTTCACAAAAAAGTGAATTTTTCAAAAATCCAGAAAATTGACTGAAAACGACTAAATATCAAGGACTCATTGGGCGAATTGCTGTGGAACTGAAATCAGAACGCTCACTGACATTTCCCCTATCTGAAAGTCTGATAAACGCCGGAAAAATGACTAAGTCCAAAAAAAAAATGTTTTAAACTTTTTTCAATTTTACCTCCGTGGGATATATATTCTACCCACACACATTTGGAACTCTCCTGGGGTACCCGCACAGATATTATTCCCTCATTTAGTGGATATTTTCACAAAAAAGTGAAATTTTCAAAAATCCAGAAAAATTGGCTGAAAATGACTAAATATCAAGGACTCATTGGGCGAATCGCTCTGGAACTGAAATCGGAACGCTCACTGACATTTCCCCTATCTGAAAGTCTGATAAGCGCCGGAAAAATGACAGTCCAAAAAAAAATGTTTTCAACTTTTTTCAATTTTACCCCCGTAGGATATATATTCTACTCACACACATTTGGAAGTCTCCTGAGGTACCCTCACACATATTATTCCCTCATTTAGTGGATATTTTCACAAAAAAGTGAAATTTTCAAAAATCCAGAAAATTGGCTGAAAACGACTAAATATCAAGGACTCAATGGGCGAATCGCTCTGGAACTGATATCGGAACGCTCACTGACATTTCCCCTATCTGAAAGTCTGATAAACGCCGGATAAATGACTAAGTCCAAAAAAAAAATGTTTTCAACGATTTTCAATTTTACCCCCGCGGGATATATATTCTATCCACACACATTTGGAAATCTCCTGGGGTACCCTCACACATATTATTCCCTCATTTAGTGGATATTTTCACAAAAAAGTGAAATTTTCAAAAATCCAGAAAATTGGCTGAAAAAGTTTAAATATCATGGACTCATAGGGCGAATCGCTCTGGAACTGAAATCGGAAGGCTCACTGACATTTCCCCTATCTGAAAGTCTGATAAACGCCGGAAAAATGACTAAGTCCAAAAAAAAATGTTTTCAACTTTTTTCAATTTTACCCCCGTGGGATATATATTCTACCCACACACATTTGGAACTCTCCTGGGGTACCCTCACACATATTATTCCCTCATTTAGTGGATATTTTCACAAAAAAGTGAAATTTTCAAAAATCCAGAAAATTGGCTGAAAATGACTAAATATCAAGGACTCATTGGGCGAATCGCTCTGGAACTGAAATCGGAACGCTCACTTACATTTGCCCTATCTGAAAGTCTGATAAACGCCGGAAAAATGACTAAGTCCAAAAAAAAAATGTTTTCAACTTTTTTCAATTTTACCCCCGCAGGATATATATTCCACTCACACACATTTGGAAATCTCCTGGGGTACCCTCACACATATTATTCCCTCATTTACTGGATATTTTCACAAAAAAGTAAAATTTTCAAAAATCCAGAAAATTGTCTGAAAATGACTAAATATCAAGGACTCATTGGGCGAATAGCTCTGGAACTGAAATCGGAACGCTCACTGACATTTCCCCTATCTGAAAGTCTGATAAACGCCGGAAAAATGACTAAGTCCAAAAAAAAATGTTTTCAACTTTTTTCAATTTTACCCCCGTGGGATATATATTCTACCCACACACATTTGGAAATCTCCTGGGGTACCCTCACACATATTATTCCCTCATTTACTGGATATTTTCACAAAAAAGTGAAATTTTCAAAAATCCAGAAAATTGGCTGAAAACGCCTAAATATCAAGGACTCATTGGGCGAATCGCTCTGGAACTGAATTCGGAACGCTCACTGACATTTCCCCTATCTGAAAGTCTGATAAACGCCGGAAAAATGACTAAGTCCAAAAAAAAATGTTTTCAACTTTTTTCAATTTTCCCCCGTGGGATGTATATTCTACCCACACACATTTGGAACTCTCCTGGGGTACCCTCACACATATTATTCCCTCATTTAGTGGATATTTTCACAAAAAAGTGAAATTTTCAAAAATCCAGAAAATTGGCTGAAAACGACTAAATATCAAGGACTCATTGGGCGAATCGCTCTGGAACTGAAATCGGAACGCTCACTGACATTTCCCCTATCTGAAAGTCTGATAAACGCTGGAAAAATGACTAAGTCCAAAAAAAAAATGTTTTCAACTTTTTTCAATTTTACCCCCGTAGGATATATATTCTACTCACACACATTTGGAACTCTCCTGGGGTACCCTCACACATATTATTCCCTCATTTAGTGGATATTTTCACAAAAAAAGTGAAATTTTCAAAAATCCAGAAAATTGGCTGAAAACGCCTAAATATCAAGGACTCAATGGGCGAATCGCTCTGGAACTGATATCGGAACGCTCACTGACATTTCCCCTATCTGAAAGTCTGATAAACGCCGGAAAAATGACTAAGTCCAAAAAAAAAATGTTTCCAACGATTTTCAATTTTACCCCCGTGGGATATATATTCTACCCACACACATTTGGAACTCTCCTGGGGTACCCGCACACATATTATTCCCTCATTTGGTGGATATTTTCACAAAAAAGTGAAATTTTCAAAAATCCAGAAAATTGGCTGAAAACGCCTAAATATCAAGGACTCATTGGGCGAATCACTCTGGAACTGAAATCGGAACGCTCACTGACATTTCCCCTATCTGAAAGGCTGATAAACGCCGGAAAAATGACTAAGACCAAAAAAAAATGTTTTCAACTTTTTTCAATTTTACCCCCGTGGGATATGTATTCTACCCACACACATTTGGAACTCTCCTGGGGTACCCTCACACATATTATTCCCTCATTTAGTGGATATTTTCACAAAAAAGTGAAATTTTCAAAAATCCAGAAAATTGGCTGAAAATGACTAAATATCAAGGACTCATTGGGCGAATCGCTCTGGAACTGAAATCGGAACGCTCACTTACATTTCCCCTATCTGAAAGTTTGATAAACGCCGGAAAAATGACTAAGTCCAAAAAAGAAATGTTTTCAACTTTTTTCAATTTTACCCCCGTAGGATATATATTCCACTCACACACATTTGGAACTCTCCTGGGGTACCCTCACACATATTATTCCCTCATTTAGTGGATATTTTCACAAAAAAGTGAATTTTTCAAAAATCCAGAAAATTGACTGAAAACGACTAAATATCAAGGACTCATTGGGCGAATTGCTGTGGAACTGAAATCAGAACGCTCACTGACATTTCCCCTATCTGAAAGTCTGATAAACGCCGGAAAAATGACTAAGTCCAAAAAAAAAATGTTTTAAACTTTTTTCAATTTTACCTCCGTGGGATATATATTCTACCCACACACATTTGGAACTCTCCTGGGGTACCCGCACAGATATTATTCCCTCATTTAGTGGATATTTTCACAAAAAAGTGAAATTTTCAAAAATCCAGAAAAATTGGCTGAAAATGACTAAATATCAAGGACTCATTGGGCGAATCGCTCTGGAACTGAAATCGGAACGCTCACTGACATTTCCCCTATCTGAAAGTCTGATAAGCGCCGGAAAAATGACAGTCCAAAAAAAAATGTTTTCAACTTTTTTCAATTTTACCCCCGTAGGATATATATTCTACTCACACACATTTGGAAGTCTCCTGAGGTACCCTCACACATATTATTCCCTCATTTAGTGGATATTTTCACAAAAAAGTGAAATTTTCAAAAATCCAGAAAATTGGCTGAAAACGACTAAATATCAAGGACTCAATGGGCGAATCGCTCTGGAACTGATATCGGAACGCTCACTGACATTTCCCCTATCTGAAAGTCTGATAAACGCCGGATAAATGACTAAGTCCAAAAAAAAAATGTTTTCAACGATTTTCAATTTTACCCCCGCGGGATATATATTCTATCCACACACATTTGGAAATCTCCTGGGGTACCCTCACACATATTATTCCCTCATTTAGTGGATATTTTCACAAAAAAGTGAAATTTTCAAAAATCCAGAAAATTGGCTGAAAAAGTTTAAATATCATGGACTCATAGGGCGAATCGCTCTGGAACTGAAATCGGAAGGCTCACTGACATTTCCCCTATCTGAAAGTCTGATAAACGCCGGAAAAATGACTAAGTCCAAAAAAAAATGTTTTCAACTTTTTTCAATTTTACCCCCGTGGGATATATATTCTACCCACACACATTTGGAACTCTCCTGGGGTACCCTCACACATATTATTCCCTCATTTAGTGGATATTTTCACAAAAAAGTGAAATTTTCAAAAATCCAGAAAATTATCTGAAAATGACTAAATGTCAAGGACTCATTGGGCGAATCGCTCTGGAACTGAAATCGGAACGCTCACTTACATTTCCCCTATCTGAAAGTTTGATAAACGCCGGAAAAATGACTAAGTCCAAAAAAAAAATGTTTTCAACTTTTTTCAATTTTACCCCCGTAGGATATATATTCCACTCACACACATTTGGAACTCTCCTGGGGTACCCTCACACATATTATTCCCTCATTTAGTGGATATTTTCACAAAAAAGTGAATTTTTCAAAAATCCAGAAAATTGACTGAAAACGACTAAATATCAAGGACTCATTGGGCGAATTGCTGTGGAACTGAAATCGGAACGCTCACTGACATTTCCCCTATCTGAAAGTCTGATAAACGCCGGAAAAATGACTAAGTCCAAAAAAAAAATGTTTTAAACTTTTTTCAATTTTACCTCCGTGGGATATATATTCTACCCACACACATTTGGAACTCTCCTGGGGTACCCGCACAGATATTATTCCCTCATTTAGTGGATATTTTCACAAAAAAGTGAAATTTTCAAAAATCCAGAAAAATTGGCTGAAAATGACTAAATATCAAGGACTCATTGGGCGAATCGCTCTGGAACTGAAATCGGAATGCTCACTGACATTTCCCCTATCTGAAAGTCTGATAAGCGCCGGAAAAATGACAGTCCAAAAAAAAAATGTTTTCAACTTTTTTCAATTTTACCCCCGTAGGATATATATTCTACTCACACACATTTGGAAGTCTCCTGGGGTACCCTCACACATATTATTCCCTCATTTAGTGGATATTTTCACAAAAAAGTGAAATTTTCAAAAATCCAGAAAATTGGCTGAAAACGACTAAATATCAAGGACTCAATGGGCGAATCGCTCTGGAACTGATATCGGAACGCTCACTGACATTTCCCCTATCTGAAAGTCTGATAAACGCCGGAAAAATGACTAAGTCCAAAAAAAAATGTTTTCAACTTTTTTCAATTTTACCCCCGTGGGATATATATTCTACCCACACACATTTGGAACTCTCCTGGGGTACCCTCACACATATTATTCCCTCATTTAGTGGATATTTTCACAAAAAAGTGAAATTTTCAAAAATCCAGAAAATTGGCTGAAAATGACTAAATATCAAGGACTCATTGGGCGAATCGCTCTGGAACTGAAATCGGAATGCTCACTTACATTTCCCCTATCTGAAAGTCTGATAAACGCCGGAAAAATGACTAAGTCCAAATAAAAATGTTTTCAACTTTTTTCAATTTTACCCCCGTGGGATATATATTCTACCCACACACATTTGGAATTCTCCTGGGGTACCCTCACACATATTATTCCCTCATTTAGTGGATATTTTCACAAAAAAGTGAAATTTTCAAAAATCCAGAAAATTGGCTGAAAATGACTAAATATCAAGGACTCATTGGGCGAATCGCTCTGGAACTGAAATCGGAACGCTCACTGACATTTCCCCTATCTGAAAGTCTGATAAGCGCCGGAAAAATGACAGTCCAAAAAAAAATGTTTTCAACTTTTTTCAATTTTACCCCCGTAGGATATATATTCTACTCACACACATTTGGAAGTCTCCTGGGGTACCCTCACACATATTATTCCCTCATTTAGTGGATATTTTCACAAAAAAGTGAAATTTTCAAAAATCCAGAAAATTGGCTGAAAACGACTAAATATCAAGGACTCAATGGGCGAATCGCTCTGGAACTGATATCGGAACGCTCACTGACATTTCCCCTATCTGAAAGTCTGATAAACGCCGGAAAAATGACTAAGTCCAAAAAAAAAATGTTTTCAACGATTTTCAATTTTACCCCCGCGGGATATATATTCTATCCACACACATTTGGAAATCTCCTGGGGTACCCTCACACATATTATTCCCTCATTTAGTGGATATTTTCACAAAAAAGGGAAATTTTCAAAAATCCAGAAAATTGGCTGAAAAAGTTTAAATATCATGGACTCATAGGGCGAATCGCTCTGGAACTGAAATCGGAAGGCTCACTGACATTTCCCCTATCTGAAAGTCTGATAAACGCCGGAAAAATGACTAAGTCCAAAAATAAATGTTTTAAACTTTTTTCAATTTTACCCCCGTAGGATATATATTCCACTCACACACATTTGGAACTCTCCTGGGGTACCCTCACACATATTATTCCCTCATTTAGTGGATATTTTCACAAAAAAAGTGAAATTTTCAAAAATCCAGAAAATTGGCTCAAAAGGCCTAAATATCAAGGACTCATTGGGCGAATCGCTCTGGAACTGAAATCGGAACGCTCACTGACATTTCCCCTATCTGAAAGTCTGATAAACGCCGGAAAAATGACTAAGTACAAAAAAAAAATGTTTTCAACTTTTTTCAATTTTACCCCTGTGGGATATATATTCTACCCACACACATTTAGAACTCTCCTGGGGTACCCTCACACATATTATTCCCTCATTTAGTGGATATTTTCACAAAAAAGTGAAATTTTCAAAAATCCAGAAAAATTGGCTGAAAATGACTAAATATCAATGACTCATTGGGCGAATCGCTCTGGAACTGAAATCGGAACGCTCACTGACATTTCCCGTATCTGAAAGTCTGATAAACGCCGGAAAAATGACTAAGTCCAAAAAAAAAATGTTTTAAACTTTTTTCAATTTGACGCCCGTGGGATATATATTCTACCCACACACATTTGGAACTCTCCTGGGGTACCCTCACACATATTATTCCCTCATTTAGTGGATATTGTCACAAAAAAAGCGAAATTTTCAAAAATCCAGAAAATTGGCTGAAAACGACTAAATATCAAGGACGCATTGGGCGAATCGCTCTGGAACTGAAATCGGAATGCTCACTGACTTTTCCCCTATCTGAAAGTCTGATAAACGCCGGAAAAATGATTAAGTCCAAAAAAAAATTTTTTCAACTTGTTTCAATTTTACCCCCGTGGGATATATATTCTACCCACACACATTTGGAATTCTCCTGGGGTACCCTCACACATATTATTCCCTCATTTAGTGGATATTTTCACAAAAAAGTGAAATTTTCAAAAATCCAGAAAATTGGCTGAAAATGACTAAATATCAAGGACTCATTGGGCGAATCGCTCTGGAACTGAAATCGGAACGCTCACTGACATTTCCCCTATCTGAAAGTCTGATAAGCGCCGGAAAAATGACAGTCCAAAAAAAAATGTTTTCAACTTTTTTCAATTTTACCCCCGTAGGATATATATTCTACTCACACACATTTGGAAGTCTCCTGGGGTACCCTCACACATATTATTCCCTCATTTAGTGGATATTTTCACAAAAAAGTGAAATTTTCAAAAATCCAGAAAATTGGCTGAAAACGACTAAATATCAAGGACTCAATGGGCGAATCGCTCTGGAACTGATATCGGAACGCTCACTGACATTTCCCCTATCTGAAAGTCTGATAAACGCCGGAAAAATGACTAAGTCCAAAAAAAAAATGTTTTCAACGATTTTCAATTTTACCCCCGCGGGATATATATTCTATCCACACACATTTGGAAATCTCCTGGGGTACCCTCACACATATTATTCCCTCATTTAGTGGATATTTTCACAAAAAAGGGAAATTTTCAAAAATCCAGAAAATTGGCTGAAAAAGTTTAAATATCATGGACTCATAGGGCGAATCGCTCTGGAACTGAAATCGGAAGGCTCACTGACATTTCCCCTATCTGAAAGTCTGATAAACGCCGGAAAAATGACTAAGTCCAAAAATAAATGTTTTAAACTTTTTTCAATTTTACCCCCGTAGGATATATAT
This sequence comes from Phyllobates terribilis, assembly GCF_046119375.1. Taxonomy (NCBI): domain Eukaryota; kingdom Metazoa; phylum Chordata; class Amphibia; order Anura; family Dendrobatidae; genus Phyllobates; species Phyllobates terribilis. The sequence continues at coordinate 11,545,315 of NW_027362782.1, forward strand.
TCCACTCACACACATTTGGAACTCTCCTGGGGTACCCTCACACATATTATTCCCTCATTTAGTGGATATTTTCACAAAAAAAGTGAAATTTTCAAAAATCCAGAAAATTGGCTCAAAAGGCCTAAATATCAAGGACTCATTGGGCGAATCGCTCTGGAACTGAAATCGGAACGCTCACTGACATTTCCCCTATCTGAAAGTCTGATAAACGCCGGAAAAATGACTAAGTACAAAAAAAAAATGTTTTCAACTTTTTTCAATTTTACCCCTGTGGGATATATATTCTACCCACACACATTTAGAACTCTCCTGGGGTACCCTCACACATATTATTCCCTCATTTAGTGGATATTTTCACAAAAAAGTGAAATTTTCAAAAATCCAGAAAAATTGGCTGAAAATGACTAAATATCAATGACTCATTGGGCGAATCGCTCTGGAACTGAAATCGGAACGCTCACTGACATTTCCCGTATCTGAAAGTCTGATAAACGCCGGAAAAATGACTAAGTCCAAAAAAAAAATGTTTTAAACTTTTTTCAATTTGACGCCCGTGGGATATATATTCTACCCACACACATTTGGAACTCTCCTGGGGTACCCTCACACATATTATTCCCTCATTTAGTGGATATTGTCACAAAAAAAGCGAAATTTTCAAAAATCCAGAAAATTGGCTGAAAACGACTAAATATCAAGGACGCATTGGGCGAATCGCTCTGGAACTGAAATCGGAATGCTCACTGACTTTTCCCCTATCTGAAAGTCTGATAAACGCCGGAAAAATGATTAAGTCCAAAAAAAAATTTTTTCAACTTGTTTCAATTTTACCCCCGTGGGATATATATTCTACCCACACACATTTGGAACTCTCCTGGGGTACCCTCACACATATTATTCCCTCATTTAGTGGATATTTTCACAAAAAAGTGAAATTTTCAAAAATCCAGAAAATTGGCTGAAAATGACTAAATATCAAGGACTCATTGGGCGAATCGCTCTGGAACTGAAATCGGAACGCTCACTGACATTTCCCCTATCTGAAAGTCTGATAAACGCCGGAAAAATGACTAAGTCCAAAAAAAAAATGTTTTCAACTTTTTTCAATTTGACGCCCGTGGGATATATATTCTACCCACACACATTTGGAACTCTCCTGGGGTACCCTCACACATATTATTCCCTCATTTAGTGGATATTGTCACAAAAAAGCGAAATTTTCAAAAATCCAGAAAATTGGCTGAAAACGACTAAATATCAAGGACGCATTGGGCGAATCGCTCTGGAACTGAAATCGGAATGCTCACTGACTTTTCCCCTATCTGAAAGTCTGATAAACGCCGGAAAAATGATTAAGTCCAAAAAAAAATTTTTTCAACTTGTTTCAATTTTACCCCCGTGGGATATATATTCTACCCACACACATTTGGAACTCTCCTGGGGTACCCTCACACATATTATTCCCTCATTTAGTGGATATTTTCACAAAAAAAGTGAAATTTTCAAAAATCCAGAAAATTGGTTCAAAAGGCCTAAATATCAAGGACTCATTGGGCGAATCGCTCTGGAACTGAAATCGGAACGCTCACTGACATTTCCCCTATCTGAAAGTCTGATAAACGCCGGAAAAATGACTAAGTACAAAAAAGAAATGTTTTCAACTTTTTTCAATTTTACCCCTGTGGGATATATATTCTACCCACACACATTTGGAACTCTCCTGGGGTACCCTCACACATATTATTCCCTCATTTAGTGGATATTTTCACAAAAAAGTGAAATTTTCAAAAATCCAGAAAATTGGCTGAAAATGACTAAATATCAAGGACTCATTGGGCGAATCGCTCTGGAACTGAAATCGGAACGCTCACTGACATTTCCCCTGTCCTAAAGTCTGATAAATGCCGGAAAAATGACTAAGTCCCTAAAAAAATTTTTTTCAACTTTTTTCAATTTTACCCCCGTGGGATATATATCCTACCCACACACATTTGGAACTCTCCTGGGGTATCCTCACACATATTATACCGTCATTTAGTGGATGTTTTCTCAAAAAAGTGAAATTTTCAAAAATCCATAAAATTGGCTGAAAACGACTAAATATCAAGGACTCATTGGGCGAATCGCTCTGGAACTGAAATCGGAACGCTCACTGACATTTCCCCTATCTGAAAGGCGGATAAACGCCGGAAAAATGACTAAGTCCAAAAAAAAAATGTTTTCAACTTTTTTCAATTTTACCCCCGTAGGATATATATTCCACTCACACACATTTGGAACTCTCCTGGGGTACCCGCACACATATTATTCCCTCATTTAGTGGATATTTTCACAAAAAAGTGAAATTTTCAAAAATCCAGAAAAATTGGCTGAAAATGACTAAATATCAAGGACTCATTGGGCGAATCGCTCTGGAACTGAAATCGGAACGCTCACTGACATTTCCCCTATCTGAAAGTCTGATAAGCGCCGGAAAAATGACAGTCCAAAAAAAAAATGTTTTCAACTTTTTTCAATTTTACCCCCGTGGGATATATATTCTACCCACACACATTTGGAACTCTCCTGGGGTAGCCTCACACATATTATTCCCTCATTTAGTGGATATTTTCACAAAAAAGTGAAATTTTCAAAAATCCAGAAAATTGGCTGAAAGCGCCTAAACATCAAGGACTCATTGGGCAAAACGCTCTGGAACTAAAATCGAAACGCTCACTGACATTTCCCCTGTCCTAAAGTCTGATAAATGCCGGAAAAATGACTAAGTCCCTAAAAAAATTTTTTTCAACTTTTTTCAATTTTACCCCCGTGGGATATATATTCTACCCACACACATTTGGAACTCTCCTGGGGTATCCTCACACATATTATACCGTCATTTAGTGGATGTTTTCTCAAAAAAGTGAAATTTTCAAAAATCCATAAAATTGGCTGAAAACGACTAAATATCAAGGACTCATTGGGCGAATCGCTCTGGAACTGAAATCGGAACGCTCACTGACATTTCCCCTATCTGAAAGTCGGATAAACGGCGGAAAAATGACTAAGTCCAAAAAAAAAATGTTTTCAACTTTTTTCAATTTTACCCCCGTAGGATATATATTCCACTCACACACATTTGGAACTCTCCTGGGGTACCCGCACACATATTATTCCCTCATTTAGTGGATATTTTCACAAAAAAGTGAAATTTTCAAAAATCCAGAAAAATTGGCTGAAAATAACTAAATATCAAGGACTCATTGGGCGAATCGCTCTGGAACTGAAATCGGAACGCTCACTGACATTTCCCCTATCTGAAAGTCTGATAAGCGCCGGAAAAATGACAGTCCAAAAAAAAAATGTTTTCAACTTTTTTCAATTTTACCCCCGTGGGATATATATTCTACCCACACACATTTGGAACTCTCCTGGGGTAGCCTCACACATATTATTCCCTCATTTAGTGGATATTTTCACAAAAAAGTGAAATTTTCAAAAATCCAGAAAATTGGCTGAAAGCGCCTAAACATCAAGGACTCATTGGGCAAAACGCTCTGGAACTAAAATCGAAACGCTCACTGACATTTCCCCTGTCCTAAAGTCTGATAAATGCCGGAAAAATGACTAAGTCCCTAAAAAAATTTTTTTCAACTTTTTTCAATTTTACCCCCGTGGGATATATATTCTACCCACACACATTTGGAACTCTCCTGGGGTATCCTCACACATATTATACCGTCATTTAGTGGATGTTTTCTCAAAAAAGTGAAATTTTCAAAAATCCATAAAATTGGCTGAAAACGACTAAATATCAAGGACTCATTGGGCGAATCGCTCTGGAACTGAAATCGGAACGCTCACTGACATTTCCCCTATCTGAAAGTCGGATAAACGGCGGAAAAATGACTAAGTCCAAAAAAAAAATGTTTTCAACTTTTTTCAATTTTACCCCCGTAGGATATATATTCCACTCACACACATTTGGAACTCTCCTGGGGTACCCGCACACATATTATTCCCTCATTTAGTGGATATTTTCACAAAAAAGTGAAATTTTCAAAAATCCAGAAAAATTGGCTGAAAATGACTAAATATCAAGGACTCATTGGGCGAATCGCTCTGGAACTGAAATCGGAACGCTCACTGACATTTCCCCTATCTGAAAGTCTGATAAGCGCCGGAAAAATGACAGTCCAAAAAAAAAATGTTTTCAACTTTTTTCAATTTTACCCCCGTAGGATATATATTCTACTCACACACATTTGGAAGTCTCCTGGGGTACCCTCACACATATTATTCCCTCATTTAGTGGATATTTTCACAAAAAAGTGAAATTTTCAAAAATCCAGAAAATTGGCTGAAAACGACTAAATATCAAGGACTCAATGGGCGAATCGCTCTGGAACTGATATCGGAACGCTCACTGACATTTCCCCTATCTGAAAGTCTGATAAACGCCGGAAAAATGACTAAGTCCAAAAAAAAAATGTTTTCAACGATTTTCAATTTTACCCCCGCGGGATATATATTCTATCCACACACATTTGGAAATCTCCTGGGGTACCCTCACACATATTATTCCCTCATTTAGTGGATATTTTCACAAAAAAGGGAAATTTTCAAAAATCCAGAAAATTGGCTGAAAAAGTTTAAATATCATGGACTCATAGGGCGAATCGCTCTGGAACTGAAATCGGAAGGATCACTGACATTTCCCCTATCTGAAAGTCTGATAAACGCCGGAAAAATGACTAAGTCAAAAAATAAATGTTTTCAACTTTTTTCAATTTTACCCCCGTGGGATATATATTCTACCCACACACATTTGGAACTCTCCTGGGGTACCCTCACACATATTATTCCCTCATTTAGTGGATATTTTCACAAAAAAGTGAAATTTTCAAAAATCCAGAAAATTGGCTGAAAATGACTAAATATCAAGGACTCATTGGGCGAATCGCTCTGGAACTGAAATCGGAACGCTCACTTACATTTCCCCTATCTGAAAGTTTGATAAACGCCGGAAAAATGACTAAGTCCAAAAAAAAAATGTTTTAAACTTTTTTCAATTTTACCCCCGTAGGATATATATTCCACTCACACACATTTGGAACTCTCCTGGGGTACCCTCACACATATTATTCCCTCATTTAGTGGATATTTTCACAAAAAAAGTGAAATTTTCAAAAATCCAGAAAATTGGCTCAAAAGGCCTAAATATCAAGGACTCATTGGGCGAATCGCTCTGGAACTGATATAGGAACGCTCACTGACATTTCCCCTATCTGAAAGTCTGATAAACGCCGGAAAAATGACTAAGTACAAAAAAAAAATGTTTTCAACTTTTTTCAATTTTACCCCTGTGGGATATATATTCTACCCACACACATTTGGAACTCTCCTGGGGTACCCTCACACATATTATTCCCTCATTTAGTGGATATTTTCACAAAAAAGTGACATTTTCAAAAATCCAGAAAATTGGCTGAAAATGACTAAATATCAAGGACTCATTGGGCGAATCGCTCTGGAACTGAAATCGGAACGCTCACTGACATTTCCCTTATCTGAAAGTCTGATAAACGCCGGAAAAATGACTAAGTCCAAAAAAAAAATTTTTTAAACTTTTTTCAATTTTACCTCCGTGGGATATATATTCTACCCACACACATTTAGAACTCTCCTGGGGTACCCTCACACATATTATTCCCTCATTTAGTGGATATTTTCACAAAAAAGTGAAATTTTCAAAAATCCAGAAAAATTGGCTGAAAATGACTAAATATCAAGGACTCATTGGGCGAATCGCTCTGGAACTGAAATCGGAACGCTCACTGACATTTCCCCAATCTGAAAGTCTGATAAACGCCGGAAAAATGACTAAGTCCAAAAAAAAAATGTTTTCAACTTTTTTCAATTTGACGCCCGTGGGATATATATTCTACCCACACACATTTGGAACTCTCCTGGGGTACCCTCACACATATTATTCCCTCATTTAGTGGATATTGTCACAAAAAAGCGAAATTTTCAAAAATCCAGAAAATTGGCTGAAAACGACTAAATATCATGGACTCAATGGGCGAATCGCTCTGGAACTGATATCGGAACACTCACTGATATTTCCCCTATCTGAAAGTCTGATAAACGCCGGAAAAATGACTAAGTCCAAAAAAAAATGTTTTCAACTATTTTCAATTTTACCACCGTGGGATACATATTCTACCCACACACATTTGGAACTGTCCTGGGGTACCCTCACACATGTTATTCCCTCATTTAGTGGATATTTTCACAAAAAAGTGACATTTTCAAAAATTCTGAAAATTGGCTGAAAACGCCTAAATGTCAAGGACTCATTGGGCGAATTGCTCTTTAACTGAAATCGGAACGCTCACTGACATTTCCCCCATCTGAAAGTCTGATAAATGCCGGAAAAATGACTAAGTCCCAAAAAAAAAAATTTTTTTCAACTTTTTTTAGTTTTAACCCCGTGGGATATATATTCTACCCACACACATTTGGAACTCTCCTGGGGTACCCTCACACATGTTATTCCCTCATTTAATGGATATTTTCACAAAAAAGTGAAATTTTCAAAAATCCAGAAAATTGGCTGAAAACGACTAAATGTCAAGGACTCATTGGGCATATTGTTCTGGAACTGAAATTGGAACGCTCACTGACAATTCCCCTATCTGAAAGTCTTATAAACGCTGGAAAAATGGCTAAGTCAGAAAAAAATTTTTTTTCAACTTTTTTCAATTTTACCCCCGTGGGATATATATTCTACCCACACACATTTGGAACTCTCCTGAGGTACCCTCACACATATTATACCCTCATTTAGTGGATATTTTCACAAAAAAGTGAAATTTTCAAAAATTCAGAAAATTGGCAGAAAACGCCTAAATGTCAAGGACTCATTGGGCGAATTGCTCTGGAACTGAAATTGGAACGCTCACTGACATTTCCCCCATCTGAAATTCTGATAAACGCCGGAAAAATGACTAAGTCCAAAAAAAAATTTTTTTCAACTTTTTTCAATTTTACCCCCGTGGGATATATATTCTACCCACACACATTTGGAACTCTCCTGGGGTACCCTCACACATATTATTCCCTCATTTAGTGGATATTTTCACAAAAAAAGTGACATTTTCAAAAATCCAGAAAATTGGCTGAAAACGCCTAAATGTCAAGTACTCATTGGGCGAATTGCTCTGGAACTGAAATTGGAACGCTCACTGACATTTACCCCATCTGAAAGTCTGATAAAAGCCGGAAAAATGACGAAGTCCAAAAAAAAATTTTTTTCAACTTTTTTTAATTTTAACCCCGTGGGATATATATTCTACCCACACACATTTAGAACTCTCCTGGGGTACCCTCACACACATTATTCCCTCATTTAGTGGATATTTTCACAAAAAAGTGAAATTTTCAAAAATCCAGAAAATTGGCTGAAAACGACTAAATATCAAGGACTCATTGGGCGAATTGCTCTGGAACTGAAATTGGAATGCTCACTGACAATTCCCCCATCTGAAAGTCTGATAAATGCCGGAAAAATGACTAAGTCCCAAAAAAAAAATTTTTTCAACTTTTTTTCATTTTAACCCCATGGGATATATATTCTACCCACACACATTTGGAACTGTCCTGGGGTACCCTCACACATGTTATTCCCTCATTTAGTGGATATTTTCACAAAAAAGTGACATTTTCAAAAATTCTGAAAATTGGCTGAAAATGCCTAAATGTCAAGGACTCATTGGGCGAATTGCTCTTTAACTGAAATCGGAACGCTCACTGACATTTCATCCATCTGAAAGTCTGATAAATGCCGGAAAAATGACTAAGTCCAAAAAAAAAATTTTTTCAACTTTTTTTAATTTTAACCCCGTGGGATATATATTCTACCCACACACATTTAGAACTCTCCTGGGGTACCCTCACACACATTATTCCCTCATTTAGTGGATATTTTCACAAAAAAGTGAAATTTTCAAAAATCCAGAAAATTGGCTGAAAACGCCTCAATGTCAAGTACTCATTGGGCGAATTGCTATGGAACTGAAATTGGAACGCTCACTGACATTTCCCCCATCTGAAAGTCTGATAAAAGCCGGAAAAATGACTAAGTCCAAAAAAAAAATTTTTTCAACTTTTTTTAATTTTACCCCCGTGGGATATATATTCTACCCACACACATTTGGAACTCTCCTGGGGTACCCTCACACATGTTATTCCCTCATTTAGTGGATATTTTCACAAAAAAGTGACATTTTCAAAAATTCTGAAAATTGGCTGAAAACGACTAAATGTCAAGGACTCATTGGGCGAATTGCTCTTTAACTGAAATCGGAACGCTCACTGACATTTCCCCCATCTGAAAGTCTGATAAATGCCGGAAAAATGACTAAGTCCCCAAAAAAAAAATTTTTTTCAACTTTTTTTAGTTTTAACCCCGTGGGATATATATTCTACCCACACACATTTGGAACTCTCCTGGGGTACCCTCACACATGTTATTCCCTCATTTAATGGATATTTTCACAAAAAAGTGAAATTTTCAAAAATCCAGAAAATTGGCTGAAAACGACTAAATGTCAAGGACTCATTGGGCATATTGCTCTGGAACTGAAATTGGAACGCTCACTGACAATTCCCCTATCTGAAAGTCTTATAAACGCTGGAAAAATGGCTAAGTCAGAAAAAAAATTTTTTTCAACTTTTTTCAATTTTACCCCCGTGGGATATATATTCTACCCACACACATTTGGAACTCTCCTGAGGTACCCTCACACATATTATACCCTCATTTAGTGGATATTTTCACAAAAAAGTGAAAATTTCAAAAAAACAGAAAATTGGCTGAAAACGACTAAATGTCAAGTACTCATTGGGCGAATTGCTCTGGAACTGAAATTGGAACGCTCACTGACATTTCCCCCTTCTGAAAGTCTGATAAAAGCCGGAAAGATGACTAAGTCCAAAAAAAAAAATGTTTTCAACTTTTTTTAATTTTAACCCCGTGGGATATATATTCGACCCACACACATTTGGAACTCTCCTGGGGTACCCTCACACATATTATTCCCTCATTTAGTGGATATTTTCACAAAAAAGTGAAATTTTCAAAAATCCAGAAAATTGGCTGAAAACGACTAAATGTCAAGGACTCATTGGGCATATTGCTCTGGAACTGAAATTGGAACGCTCACTGACAATTCCCCTATCTGAAAGTCTTATAAACGCTGGAAAAATGGCTAAGTCAGAAAAAAAATTTTTTTCAACTTTTTTCAATTTTACCCCCGTGGGATATATATTCTACCCACACACATTTGGAACTCTCCTGAGGTACCCTCACACATATTATACCCTCATTTAGTGGATATTTTCACAAAAAAGTGAAAATTTCAAAAAAACAGAAAATTGGCTGAAAACGACTAAATGTCAAGTACTCATTGGGTGAATTGGTCTGAAACTGAAATTGGAACGCTCACTGACATTTCCCCCATCTGAAAGTCTGATAAAAGCCGGAAAAATGACTAAGTCCAAAAAAAAAATTTTTCAACTTTTTTTAATTTTACCCCCGTGGGATATATATTTTACCCACACACATTTGGAACTCTCCTGGGGTACTCTCACACATATTATTCCCTCATTTAGTGGATATTTTCACAAAAAAGTGAAATTTTCAAAAATCCAGAAAATTGGCTGAAAACGACTAAATATCAAGGACTCAATGGGCAAATCGCTCTGGAACTGAAATCGGAACGCTGACTGACATTTCACCTATCTGAAAGTCTGATAAATGCCAGAAAAATGACTAAGTCCAAAAAAAAAAATGTTTTCAACTTTTTTTAATTTTAACCCCGTGGGATATATATTCTACCCACACACATTTGGAACTCTCCTGGGGTACCCTCACACATATCATTCCCTCATTTAGTGGATATTTTCACAAAAAAGTGAAATATTCAAAAATACAGAAAATTGGCTGAAAACGACTAAATATCAAGTACTCATTGGGCGAATCGCTCTGGAACTGAAATCGGAACGCTCACTGACATTTCCCCTATCTGAAAGTCTAATAAACGCCGGAAAAATGGCTAAGTCAAAAAAAAAATATTTTCAACTTTTTTCATTTTTACCCCCGTGGGATATTTATTCTACCCACACACATTTGGAACTCTCCTGGGGTACCCTCACTTATATTATACCCTCATTTAGTGGATATTTTCACAAAAAAGTGAAATTTTCAAAAAACCAGAAAATTGGCTGAAAACGACTAAATATCAAGGACTCATTGGGCGAATCGCTCTGGTACTGACATCGGAACGCTCACTGACATTTCCCCTATCTGAAAGTCTGATAAACGCCGGAAAAATGACTAAGTACAAAAAAAAATTTTTTTCAACTTTTTTCAATTTTAACCCTGTGGGATATATATTCTACCCACACACATTTGGAACTCTCCTGGGGTACCCTCACACATATTAATCCCTCATTTAGTGGATATTTTCACAAAAAAGTGAAATTTTCAAAAATCCAGAAAATTGGCTGAAAACGCCTAAATGTCAAGGACTCATTGGGCGAATTGCTCTGGAACTGAAATAGGAACGCTCACTGACATTTCCCTTATCTGAAAGTCTGATAAATGCCGGAAAAATGAGTAAGTCAAAAAAAAATTTTTTTTCAACTTTTTTCAATTTTACCCTTGTGGGATATATATTCTACCCACACACATTTGGAACTCTCCTGGGGTACCCTCACACATATTATACCCTCATTTAGTGGATATTTTCTCAAAAAAGTGAAATTTTCAAAAATCCAGAAAATTGGCTGAAAACGACTAAATATCAAGGACTCATTGGGCGAATCGCTCTGGAACTGAAATCGGAACGCTCACTGACATTTCACCCATCTGAAAGTCTGATAAATGCCGGAAAAATGACTAAGTCCCACAAAAAAGTTTTTTAAACTTTTTTCAATTTTACCCCCGTGGGATATATATTCTACCCACACACATTTGGAACTCTCCTGGGGTACCCTCACACATGTTATACCCTCATTTAGTGGATATTTTCACAAAAAAGTGAAATTTTAAAAAATCCAGAAAATTGGCTGAAAACGACTAAATGTCAAGGACTCATTGGGCGAATCGCTCTGGTACTGACATCGGAACGCTCACTGACATTTCCCCTATCTGAAAGTCTGATAAACGCCGGAAAAATGACTAAGTACAAAAAAAAATTTTTTTTAAACTTTTTTCAATTTTACTCTCGTGGGATATATATTCTACCCACACACATTTGGAACTCTCCTGGGGTACCCTCACACATGTTATACCCTCATTTAGTGGTTATTTTCACAAAAAAGTGAAATTTTCAAAAATCAAGAAAATTGGCTGAAAATGACTAAATGTCAAGGACTCATTGGGCGAATCGCTCTGGTACTGACATCAGAACGCTCACTGACATTTCCCCTATCTGAAAGTCTGATAAACGCCGGAAAAATGACTAAGTACAAAAAAAAAATTTTTTTAAACTTTTTTCAATTTTAACCCTTTGGGATATATATTCTACCCACACACATTTGGAACTCTCCTGGGGTACCCTCACACATGTTATTCCCTCATTTAGTGGATATTTTCACAAAAAAGTGAAATTTTCAAAAATCCAGAAAATTGGCTGAAAACGCCTAAATGTCAAGGACTCATTGGGCGAATTGCTCTGGAACTGAAATTGGAACGCTCACTGACATTTCTCCTATCTGAAAGTCTGATAAATGCCGGAAAAATGAGTAAGTCCCCAAAAAATTTTTTTTCAACTTTTTTAAATTTTACTCTCGTGGGATATATATTCTACCCACACACATTTGGAACTCTCCTGGGGTACCCTCACACATGTTATACCCTCATTTAGTGGATATTTTCACAAAAAAGTGAAATTTTCAAAAATCCAGAAAATTGGCTGAAAATGACTAAATGTCAAGGACTCATTGGGCGAATCGCTCTGGTACTGACATCGGAACGCTCACTGACATTTCCCCTATCTGAAAGTCTGATAAACGCCGGAAAAATGACTAAGTACAAAAAAAAATTTTTTTTAAACTTTTTTCAATTTTAACCCTTTGGGATATATATTCTACCCACACACATTTGGAACTCTCCTGGGGTACCCTCACACATGTTATTCCCTCATTTAGTGGATATTTTCACAAAAAAGTGAAATTTTCAAAAATCCAGGAAATTGGCTGAAAACGCCTAAATGTCAAGGACTCATTGGGCGAATTGCTCTGGAACTGAAATTGGAACGCTCACTGACATTTCTCCTATCTGAAAGTCTGATAAATGCCGGAAAAATGAGTAAGTCCCCAAAAAATTTTTTTTCAACTTTTTTCAATGTTACTCTTGTGGGATATATATTCTACCCACACACATTTGGAACTCTCCTGGGGTACCCTCACACATGTTATACCCTCATTTAGTGGATATTTTCACAAAAAAGTGAAATTTTCAAAAATCCAGAAAATTGGCTGAAAATGACTAAATGTCAAGGACTCATTGGGCGAATTGGTCTGGAACTGAAATTGGAACGCTCACTGACATTTCTCCTATCTGAAAGTCTGATAAATGCGGAAAAATGAGTAAGTCCCCCAAAAATTTTTTTTCAACTTTTTTCAATTTTACTCTCGTGGGATATATATTCTACCCACACACATTTGGAACTCTCCTGGGGTACCCTCACACATGTTATACCCTCATTTAGTGGATATTTTCACAAAAAAGTGAAATTTTCAAAAATCCAGAAAATTGGCTGAAATCGCTTAAATATCAAGGACTTATTGGGTGAATCGCTCTGGAACTGAAATTGGAACGCTCACTGAAATTTCACCTATCTGAAAGTCTGATAAATGCCAGAAAAATGACTAAGTCCCAAAAAAAAATTTTTTCAACTTTTTTAAATTTTACCCCCGTGGGATATATATTCTACCCACACACATTTGGAACTCTCCTGGGATACCCTCACACATATTATTCCCTCATTTAGTGGATATTTTCACAAAAAAGTGAAATTTTCAAAAATCAAGAAAATTGGCTGAAAATGACTAAATGTCAAGGACTCATTGGGCGAATCGCTCTGGTACTGACATCAGAACGCTCACTGACAGTTCCCCTATCTGAAAGTCTGATAAACGCCGGAAAAATGACTAAGTACAAAAAAAAAATTTTTTTAAACTTTTTTCAATTTTAACCCTTTGGGATATATATTCTACCCACACACATTTGGTACTCTCCTGGGGTACCCTCACACATGTTATTCCCTCATTTAGTGGATATTTTCACAAAAAAGTGAAATTTTCAAAAATCCAGGAAATTGGCTGAAAACGCCTAAATGTCAAGGACTCATTGGGCGAATTGCTCTGGAACTGAAATTGGAACGCTCACTGACATTTCTCCTATCTGAAAGTCTGATAAATGACGGAAAAATGAGTAAGTCCCCAAAAAATTTTTTTTCAACTTTTTTCAATTTTACTCTCGTGGGATATATATTCTACCCACACACATTTGGAACTCTCCTGGGGTACCCTCACACATGTTATACCCTCATTTAGTGGATATTTTCACAAAAAAGTGAAATTTTCAAAAATCCAGAAAATTGGCTGAAAATGACTAAATGTCAAGGACTCATTTGGCGAATCGCTCTGGTACTGACATCGGAACGCTCACTGACATTTCCCCTATCTGAAAGTCTGATAAACGCCGGAAAAATGACTAAGTACAAAAAAAAATTTTTTTAAAACTTTTTTCAATTTAAACCCTGTGGGATATATATTCTACCCACACACATTTGGAACTCTCCTGGGGTACCCTCACACATGTTATTCCCTCATTTAGTGGATATTTTCACAAAAAAGTGAAATTTTCAAAAATCCAGAAAATTGGCTGAAAACGCCTAAATGTCAAGGACTCATTGGGCGAATTGGTCTGGAACTGAAATTGGAACGCTCACTGACATTTCTCCTATCTGAAAGTCTGATAAATGCGTAAAAATGAGTAAGTCCCCCAAAAAATTTTTTTCAACTTTTTTCAATTTTACTCTCGTGGGATATATATTCTACCCACACACATTTGGAACTCTCCTGGGGTACCCTCACACATGTTATACCCTCATTTAGTGGATATTTTCACAAAAAGTGAAATTTTCAAAAATCCAGAAAATTGGCTGAAAACGACTAAATATCAAGGACTCATTGGGCGAATCGCTCTGGTACTGACATCGGAACGCTCACTGACATTTCCCCTATCTGAAAGTCTGATAAACGCCGGAAAAATGACTAAGTCCCCCAAAAAATGTTTTTCAACTTTTTTCAATTTTACCCCATGGGATATATATTCTACCCACACACATTTGGAACTCTCCTGGGTACCCTCACACATATTATTCCCTCATTTAGTGGATATTTTCACAAAAAAGTGAAATTTTCAAAAATCCAGAAAATTGGCTGAAAACGCCTAAATATCAAGGACTTTTTGGGCGAATCGCTCTGGTACTGACATCGGAACGCTCACTGACATTTCCCCTATCTGAAAGTCTGATAAACGCCGGAAAAATGACTAAGTACAAAAAAAAAATTTTTTTAAACTTTTTTCAATTTTAACCCTGTGGGATATATATTCTACCCACACACATTTGGAACTCTCCTGGGGTACCCTCACACATGTTATTCCCTCATTTAGTGGATATTTTCACAAAAAAGTGAAATTTTCAAAAATCCAGAAAATTGGCTGAAAACGACTAAATATCAAGGACTCATTGGGCGAATCGCTCTGGTACTGACATCGGAATGCTCACTGACATTTCCCCTATCTGAAAGTCTGATAAACGCCGGAAAAATGACTAAGTACAAAAAAAAATTTTTTTAAACTTTTTTCAATTTTAACCCTGTGGGATATATATTCTACCCACACACAGTTGGAACTCTCCTGGGGTACCCTCACACATATTAATCCCTCATTTAGTGGATATTTTCACAAAAAAGTGAAATTTTCAAAAATCCAGAAAATTGGCTGAAATCGCTTAAATATCAAGGACTTATTGGGCGAATCGCTCTGGTACTGACATCGGAACGCTCACTGACATTTCCCCTATCTGAAAGTCTGATAAACGCCGGAAAAATGTTTTCAACTTTTTTTAATTTTATCCCCGTGGGATATATATTCTACCCACACACATTTGGAAATCTCCTGGGGTACCCTCACACATATTATTCACTCATTTAGTGGATATTTTCTCAAAAAAGTGAAATTTTCAAAAATCCAGAAAATTGGCTGAAAATGACTAAATATCAAGGACTCATTGGGCGAATCGCTCTGGAACTGAAATTGGAATGCTCACTGACATTTCACCTATCTGAAAGTCTGATCAATGCCGGAAAAATGACTAAGTCCCAAAAAATTTTTTTTTCAACTTTTTTTAATTTTACCCCCGTGGGATATATATTCTACCCACACACATTTGGAACTCTCCTGAGGTACCCTCACACATATTATCCCCTCATTTAGTGGATATTTTCTCAAAAAAGTGAAATTTTCAAAAATCCAGAAAATTGGCAGAAAACGACTAAATATCAAGGACTCATTGGGCGAATCGCTCTGGTACTGACATCGGAATGCTCACTGACATTTCCCCTATCTGAAAGTCTGATAAACGCCGGAAAAATGACTAAGTCCCCCAAAAAATGTTTTTCAACTTTTTTCAATTTTACCCCCGTGGGATATATATTCTACCCAAACACATTTGGAACTCTCCTGGGGTACCCTCACACATATTATTCCCTCATTTAGTGGATATTTTCACAAAAAAGTGAAATTTTAAAAAATCCAGAAAATTGGCTGAAAACGACTAAATATCAAGGACTCATTGGGCGAATCGCTCTGGTACTGACATCGGAACGCTCACTGACATTTCCCCTATCTGAAAGTCTGATAAACGCCGGAAAAATGACTAAGTACAAAAAAAATTTTTTTTAAACTTTTTTCAATTTTAACCCTGTGGGATATATATTCTACCCACACACATTTGGAACTCTCCTGGGGTACCCTCACACATATTAATCCCTCATTTAGTGGATATTTTCACAAAAAAGTGAAATTTTCAAAAATCCAGAAATTTGGCTGAAAACTCCTAAATATCAAGGACTTATTGGGCGAATCGCTGTGGTACTGACATGGGAACGCTCACTGACATTTCCCCTATCTGAAAGTCTGATAAACGCCAGAAAAATGACTAAGTCCAAAAAAAAATTTTTTTTTAACTTTTTTCAATTTTAACCCTGTGGGATATATATTCTACCCACACACATTTGGAACTCTCCTGGGGTACCCTCACACATATTAATCCCTCATTTAGTGGATATTTTCACAAAAAAGTGAAATTTTCAAAAATCCAGAAAATTGGCTGAAAACAACTAAATATCAAGGACTCATTGGGCGAATCGCTCTGGTACTGACATCGGAACGCTCACTGACATTTCCCCTATCTGAAAGTCTGATAAACGCTGGAAAAATGACTAAGTACAAAAAAAAAATTTAATTCAACTTTTTTCAATTTTAACCCTGTGGGATATATATGCTACCCACACACATTTGGAACTCTCCTGGGGTACCCTCACACATGTTACCCTCATTTAGTGGATATTTTCACAAAAAAAGTGAAATTTTCAAAAATCCAGAAAATTGGCTGAAAACGACTAAATATCAAGGACTCATTGGGCGAATCGCTCTGGTACTGACATCGGAACGCTCACTGACATTTCCCCTATCTGAAAGTCTGATAAACGCCGGAAAAATGAATAAGGAAAAAAAAAAAATTTTTTTCAACTTTTTTCAACTTTAGCCCCGTGGGATATATATTCTACCCACACACATTTGGAACTCTCCTGGGGTACCCTCACACATGTTACCCTCATTTAGTGGATATTTTCACAAAAAAAGTGAAATTTTCAAAAATCCAGAAAATTGGCTGAAAACGACTAAATATCAAGGACTCATTGGGCGAATCGCTCTGGTACTGACATTGGAACGCTCACTGACATTTCCCCTATCTGAAAGTCTGATAAACGCCGGAAAAATGAATAAGTCAAAAAAAAAAATTTTTTCAACTTTTTTTAATTTTAACCCCGTGGGATATATATTCTACCCACACACATTTGGAACTCTCCTGGGGTACGCTCACACATATTATTCCCTCATTTAGTGGATGTTTTCACAAAAAAGTGAAATTTTCAAAAATCCAGAAAATTGGCTGAAAACGCCTAAATGTCAAGGACTCATCGGGCGAATTGCTCTGGAACTGAAATTGGAACGCTCACTGACATTTCCCCTATCTGAAAGTCTGATAAATGCCGGAAAAATGAGTAAGTCCCAAAAAAAATTTTTTTCAACTTTTTTCAATTTTACCCTCGTGGGATATATATTCTACCCACACACATTTGGAACTCTCCTGGGGTACCATTGGGACTCATTGGGCGAATCACTCTGGAACTGAAATCAGAACGCTCACTGACATTTGCCCTATCTGAAAGTCTGATAGATGCCGGAAAAATGACTAAGTCCAAAAAAAAATTTTTTTTAAACTTTTGTCAATTTTAACCCTGTGGGATATATATTCTACCCACACACATTTGGAACTCTCCTGGGGTACCCTCACACATATTATTCCCTCATTTAGTGGATATTTTCACAAAAAAGTGAAATTTTCAAAAATCCAGAAAATTGGCTGAAAACGACTAAATATCAAGGACTCATTGGGCGAATCGCTCTGGTACTGACATCGGAACGCTCACTGACATTTCCCCTATCTGAAAGTCTGATAAACGCCGGAAAAATGAATAAGGAAAAAAAAAAAAATTTTTTTCAACTTTTTTCAATTTTACCCCCATGGGATATATATTCTACCCATACACATTTGGAACTCTCCTGGGGTACCCTCACACATGTTATACCCTCATTTAGTGGATATTTTCACAAAAAAGTGAAATTTTCAAAAATCCAGAAAATTGGCTGAAAACGACTAAATGTCAAGTACTCATTGGGCGAATCGCTCTGGTACTCACATCGGAATGCTCACTGACATTTCCCCTATCTGAAAGTCTGATAAACGCCGGAAAAATGACTAAATACAAAAAAAAATATTTTTTCAACTTTTTTCAATTTAAACCCTGTGGGATATATATTCTACCCACACACATTTGGAACTCTCCTGGGGTACCCTCACACATGTTATACTCTCATTTAGTGGATATTTTCACAAAAAGTGAAATTTTCAAAAATCCAGAAAATTGGCTGAAAACGACTAAATATCAAGGACTCATTGGGCGAATCGCTCTGGTACTGACATCGGAACGCTCACTGACATTTCCCCTATCTGAAAGTCTGATAAACGCCGGAAAAATGACTAAGTCCCCCAAAAAATGTTTTTCAACTTTTTTCAATTTTACCCCCGTGGGATATATATTCTACCCACACACATTTGGAACTCTCCTGGGGTACCCTCACACATATTATTCCCTCATTTAGTGGATATTTTCACAAAAAAGTGAAATTTTCAAAAATCCAGAAAATTGGCTGAAAACGACTAAATATCAAGGACTCATTGGGCGAATCGCTCTGGTACTGACATTGGAACGCTCACTGACATTTCCCCTATCTGAAAGTCTGGTAAACCCCAGAAAAATGACTAAGTACAAAAAAAAATTTTTTTCAACTTTTTTCAATTTCAACCCTGTGGGATATATATTCTACCCACACACATTTGGAACTCTCCTGGGGTACCCTCACACATGTTATACTCTCATTTAGTGGATATTTTCACAAAAAGTGAAATTTTCAAAAATCCAGAAAATTGGCTGAAAACGACTAAATATCAAGGACTCATTGGGCGAATCGCTCTGGTACTGACATCGGAACGCTCACTGACATTTCCCCTATCTGAAAGTCTGATAAACGCTGGAAAAATGACTAAGTACAAAAAAAAAATTTAATTCAACTTTTTTCAATTTTAACCCTGTGGGATACATATGCTACCCACACACATTTGGAACTCTCCTGGGGTACCCTCACACATATTAATCCCTCATTTAGTGGATATTTTCACAAAAAAGTGAAATTTTCAAAAATCCAAAAAATTGGCTGAAAACGCCTAAATATCAAGGACTTATTGGACGAATCGCTCTGGTACTGACATCGGAACGCTCACTGACATTTCCCCTATCTGAAAGTCTGATAAACGCCAGAAAAATGACTAAGTACAAAGAAAAATTTTTTTTAAACTTTTGTCAATTTTAACCCTGTGGGATATATATTCTACCCACACACATTTGGAACTCTCCTGGGGTACCCTCACACATATTATTCCCTCATTTAGTGGATATTTTCACAAAAAAGTGAAATTTCCAAAAATCCAGAAAATTGGCTGAAAACGACTAAATATCAAGGACTCATTGGGCGAATCGCTCTGGTACTGACATCGGAACGCTCACTGACATTTCCCCTATCTGAAAGTCTGATAAACGCCGGAAAAATGAATAAGGAAAAAAAAAAAAAATTTTTCAACTTTTTTCAACTTTACCCCCGTGGGATATATATTCTACCCACACACATTTGGAACTCTCCTGGGGTACGCTCACACATATTATTCCCTCATTTAGTGGATATTTTCACAAAAAAGTGAAATTTTCAAAAATCCAGAAAATTGGCTGAAAACGCCTAAATGTCAAGGACTCATCGGGCGAATTGCTCTGGAACTGAAATTGGAACGCTCACTGACATTTCCCCTATCTGAAAGTCTGATAAATGCCGGAAAAATGAGTAAGTCCCAAAAAAAATTTTTTTCAACTTTTTTCAATTTTACCCTCGTGGGATATATATTCTACCCACACACATTTGGAACTCTCCTGGGGTACCATTGGGACTCATTGGGCGAATCACTCTGGAACTGAAATCAGAACGCTCACTGACATTTGCCCTATCTGAAAGTCTGATAGATGCCGGAAAAATGACTAAGTCCAAAAAAAAATTTTTTTTAAACTTTTGTCAATTTTAACCCTGTGGGATATATATTCTACCCACACACATTTGGAACTCTCCTGGGGTACCCTCACACATATTATTCCCTCATTTAGTGGATATTTTCACAAAAAAGTGAAATTTTCAAAAATCCAGAAAATTGGCTGAAAACGACTAAATATCAAGGACTCGTTGGGCGAGTCGCTCTTGAACTGAAATCGGAATGCTCACTGACATTTGCCCTATCTGAAAGTCTGATAAACGCCAGAAAAATGACTAAGTCCAAAAAAAAATTTTTTTTAAACTTTTGTCAATTTTAACCCTGTGGGATATATATTCTACCCACACACATTTGGAACTCTCCTGGGGTACCCTCACACATATTATTCCCTCATTTAGTGGATATTTTCACAAAAAAGTGAAATTTTCAAAAATCCAGAAAAT
This sequence comes from Phyllobates terribilis, assembly GCF_046119375.1. Classification (NCBI taxonomy): domain Eukaryota; kingdom Metazoa; phylum Chordata; class Amphibia; order Anura; family Dendrobatidae; genus Phyllobates; species Phyllobates terribilis. The sequence goes on from NW_027362782.1 coordinate 11,565,821, forward strand.
TGGCTGAAAACGACTAAATATCAAGGACTCATTGGGCGAATCGCTCTGGAACTGACATCGGAACGCTCACTGACATTTCCCCTATCTGAAAGTCTGATAAACGCCGGAAAAATGAATAAGGAAAAAAAATAATTTTTTTTCAACTTTTTTCAATTTTACCCCCATGGGATATATATTCTACCCACACACATTTGGAACTCTCCTGGGGTACCCTCACACATGTTATACCCTCATTTAGTGGATATTTTCACAAAAAAGTGAAATTTTCAAAAATCCAGAAAATTGGCTGAAAACGACTAAATGTCAAGTACTCATTGGGCGAATCGCTCTGGTACTGACATCGGAATGCTCACTGACATTTCCCCTATCTGAAAGTCTGATAAACGCCGGAAAAATGACTAAGTACAAAAAAAAATTTTTTTGAAACTTTTTTCAATTTAAACCCTGTGGGATATATATTCTACCCACACACATTTGGAACTCTCCTGGGGTACCCTCACACATGTTATACCCTCATTTAGTGGATATTTTCACAAAAAAAGTGAAATTTTCAAAAATCCAGAAAATTGGCTGAAAACGACTAAATATCAAGGACTCATTGGGCGAATCGCTCTGGTACTGACATTGGAACGCTCACTGACATTTCCCCTATCTGAAAGTCTGATAAACGCCGGAAAAATGACTAGTCCAAAAAAAAAATGTTTTCAACTTTTTTTAATTTTAACCCCGTGGGATATATATTCTACCCACACACATTTGGAACTCTCCTGGGGTACCCTCACACATATTATTCCCTCATTTAGTGGATATTTTCACAAAAAAGTGAAATTTTCAAAAATCCAGAAAATTGGCTGAACACGACTAAATATCAATGACTCATTGGGAGAATCGCTCTGGAACTGAAATCGGAATGCTCACTGACATTTGCCCTATCTGAAAGTCTGATAAACACCGGTAAAATGACTAAGTCCAAAAAAAAATTTTTTTCAACTTTTTTCAATTTTACCCCCGTGGGATATAAATTCTACCCACACACATTTGGAACTCTCCTGGGGTTCCCTCACACATATTATTCCCTCATTTAGTGGATATTTTCACAAAAAAGTGAAATTTTCAAAAATCCAGAAAATTGGCTGAAAACGACTAAATATCAAGGACTCATTTGGCGAATCACTCTGGAACTAAAATCGGAACGCTCACTGACATTCCCTATCTGAAAGTCTAATAAACGCCGGAAAAATGACTAAGTCCAAAAAAAAATTTTTTCAACTTTTTTCAATTTTACCCCCGTGGGATATATATTCTACCCACACACATTTGGAACTCTCCTGGGGTACTCTCACACATATTATTCCCTCATTTAGTGGATATTTTCACAAAAAAGTGAAATTTTCAAAAATCCAGAAAATTGGCTGAAAACAACTAAATATCAAGGACTCATTGGGCGAATCGCTCTGGAACTGAAATCGGAACGCTCACTGACATTTTCCCTATCTGAAAGACTGATAAACGCCGGAAAAATTACTAAGTCCAAAAAATAATTTTTTTCAACTTTTTTCAATTTTACCCCCGTGGGATATATATTCTACCCACACACATTTGGAACTCTCCTGGGGTACCCTCACACATATTATTCCCTCATTTAGTGGATATTTTCACAAAAAAGTGAAATTTTCAAAAATCCAGAAAATTGGCTGAACACGACTAAATATCAATGACTCATTGGGCGAATCGCTCTGGAACTGAAATCGGAACGCTCACTGACATTTCCCCTATCTGAAAGTCTGATAAACGACGAAAAATGACTAAGTCGAAAAAAAAAATTTTTTCAACTTTTTTCAGTTTTACCCCCGTGGGATATATATTCTACCTACACACATTTGGAACTCTCCTGGGGTACCCTCACAAATATTTCTCCCTCATTTAGTGGATATTTTCACAAAAAAGTGAAATTTTCAAAAATCCAGAAAATTGGTTGAAAACAACTAAATATCAAGGACTCATTGGGCGAATCGCTCTGGAACTGAAATCGGAACGCTCACTGACATTTCCCCTATCTGAAAGACTGATAAACGCCGGAAAAATTACTAAGTCCAAAAAAAAAAATTTTTTCAACTTTTTTCAATTTTACCCCCGTGGGATATATATTCTACCCACACACATTTGGAACTCTCCTGGGGTACTCTCACACATATTATTCCCTCATTTAGTGGATATTTTCACAAAAAAGTGAAATTTTCAAAAATCCAGAAAATTGGCTGAACACGACTAAATATCAATGACTCATTGGGAGAATCGCTCTGGAACTGAAATCGGAACGCTCACTGACATTTCCTCTATCTGAAAGTCTGATAAACGCCGGAAAAATGACTAAGTCCAAAAAAAAAAAATTTTCATCTTTTTTCAATTTTACCCCCGTGGGATATATATCCTACCCACATACATTTGGAACTCTCCTGGGGTACCCTCACACATATTATTCCCTCATTTAGTGGATATTTTCACAAAAAAGTGAAATTTTCAAAAAGCCAGAAAATTGGTTGAACACGACTAAATATCAAGGACTCATTGGGCGAATCGCTCTGGAACTGAAATCGGAACGCTCACTGACATTTGCCCTATCTGAAAGTCTGATAAACGACGAAAAATGACTAAGTCGAAAAAAAAAAAATTTTCAACTTTTTTCAATTTTACCCCCGTGGGATATATATTCTACCCACACACATTTGGAACTCTCCTGGGGTACCCTCACACATATTTCTCCCTCATTTAGTGGATATTTTCACAAAAAAGTGAAATTTTCAAAAATCCAGAAAATTGGCTGAAAACAACTAAATATCAAGGACTCATTGGGCGAATCGCTCTGGAACTGAAATCGGAACGCTCACTGACATTTTCCCTATCTGAAAGTCTGATAAACGCTGGAAAAATGACGAAGTCCAAAAAAAAAAATTTTTCATCTTTTTTCAATTTTACCCCCGTGGGATATATATTCTACCCACACACATTTGGAACTCTCCTGGGGTACCCTCACACATATTATTCCCTCATTTAGTGGATATTTTCACAAAAAAGTGACATTTTCAAAAATCCAGAAAATTGGCTGAAAACTACTAAATATCAAGGACTCATTGGGCGAATCGCTCTGGAACTGAAATCGGAACGCTCACTGACATTTGCCCTATCTGAAAGTCTGATAAACACCGGAAAAATGACTAAGTTCAAAAAAAAATTTTTTTCAACTTTTTTCAATTTTACCCCGTTGTATATATATTCTACCCACACACATTTGGAACTCTCCTGGGGTACCCTCACACATATTATTCCCTCATTTAGTGGATATTTTCACAAAAAAGTGAAATTTTCAAAAATCCAGAAAATTGGCTGAACACGACTAAATATCAATGACTCATTGGGCGAATCGCTCTGGAATTGAAATCGGAACGCTCACTGACATTTGCCCTTTCTGAAAGTCTGATAAACACCGGTAAAATGACTAAGTCCAAAAAAAAATTTTTTTCAACTTTTTTCAATTTTGCCCCCGTGGGATATATATTCTACCCACACACATTTGGAACTCTCCTGGGGTACCCTCACACATATTATTCCCTCATTTAGTGGATATTTTCACAAAAAAGTGAAATTTTCAAAAATCCAGAAAATTGGCTGAACACGACTAAATATCAATGACTCATTGGGCGAATCACTCTGGAACTGAAATCGGAACGCTCACTGACATTTGCCCTATCTGAAAGTCTGATAAACACCGGAAAAATGACTAAGTCCAAAAAAATTTTTTTTCAACTTTTTTCAATTTTACCCCCGTTGTATATATATTCTACCCACACACATTTGGAACTCTCCTGGGGTACCCTCACACATATTATTCCCTCATTTAGTGGATATTTTCACAAAAAAGTGAAATTTTCAAAAATCCAGAAAATTGGCTGAACACGACTAAATATCAATGACTCATTGGGCGAATCGCTCTGGAATTGAAATCGGAACGCTCACTGACATTTGCCCTTTCTGAAAGTCTGATAAACACCGGTAAAATGACTAAGTCCAAAAAAAAAATATTTTCAACTTTTTTCAATTTTACCCCCGTGGGATATATATTCTACCCACACACATTTGGAACTCTCCTGGGGTACCCTCACACATATTATTCCCTCATTTAGTGGATATTTTCACAAAAAAGTGAAATTTTCAAAAATCCAGAAAATTGGCTGAAAACGACTAAATATCAAGGACTCATTGGGCGAATCGCTCTGGAACTGAAATCGGAACGCTCACTGACATTTGCCCTATCTGAAAGTCTGATAAACACCGGAAAAATGACTAAGTCCAAAAAAAATTTTTTTTCAACTTTTTTCAATTTTACCCCCGTTGTATATATATTCTACCCACACACATTTGAAACTCTCCTGCGGTACCCTCACACATATTATTCCCTCATTTAGTGGATATTTTCACAAAAAAGTGAAATTTTCAAAAATCCAGAAAATTGGCTGAAAAAGACTAAATATCAAGGACTCATTGGGCGAATCACTCTGGAACTGAAATCGGAACGCTCACTGACATTCCCTATCTGAAAGTCTAATAAACACCGGAAAAATGACTAAGTCCAAAAAAAAATTTTTTTCAACTTTTTTCAATTTTACCCCAGTGGGATATATATTCTACCCACACACATTTGGAACTCTCCTGGGGTACCCTCACACATATTATTCCCTCATTTAGTGGATATTTTCACAAAAAAAGTGAAATTTTCAAAAATCCAGAAAATTGGCTGAACACGACTAAATATCAATGAATCATTGGGCGAATCGCTCTGGAACTGAAATCGGAACGCTCACTGACATTTGCCCTATCTGAAAGTCTGATAAACACCGGAAGAATGACTAAGTCCAAAAAAAATTTTTTTTCAACTTTTTTCAATTTTACCCCCGTTGTATATATATTCTACCCACACACATTTGGAACTCTCCTGGGGTACCCTCACACATATTATTCCCTCATTTAGTGTATATTTTCACAAAAAAGTGAAATTTTCAAAAATCCAGAAAATTGGCTGAACACGACTAAATATCAATGAATCATTGGGCGAATCGCTCTGGAACTGAAATCGGAACGCTCACTGACATTTGCCCTATCTGAAAGTCTGATAAACACCGGAAGAATGACTAAGTCCAAAAAAAATTTTTTTTCAACTTTTTTCAATTTTACCCCCGTTGTATATATATTCTACCCACACACATTTGGAACTCTCCTGGGGTACCCTCACACATATTATTCCCTCATTTAGTGGATATTTTCACAAAAAAGTGAAATTTTCAAAAATCCAGAAAATTGGCTGAAAACGACTAAATATCAAGGACTCATTGGGCGAATCGCTCTGGAACTGAAATCGGAACGCTCACTGACATTTCCCCTATCTGAAAGTCTGATAAACGACGAAAAATGACTAAGTCGAAAAAAAAAAATTTTTCAACTTTTTTCAATTTTACCCCCGTGGGATATATTTTCTACCCACACACATTTGGAACTCTCCCGGGGTACCCTCACACATATTTCTCCCTCATTTAGTGGATATTTTCACAAAAAAGTGAAATTTTCAAAAATCCAGAATATTGGCTGAACACGACTAAATATCAATGACTCATTCGGCGAATTGCTCTGGAACTGAAATCGGAACACTCACTGACATTTCCTCTATCTGAAAGTCTGATAAACGCCGGAAAAATGACTAAGTCCAAAAAAAAATTTTTTCATCTTTTTTCAATTTTACCCCCGTGGGATATATATTCTACCCACACACATTTGGAACTCTCCTGGGGTACCCTCACACATATTATTCCCTCATTTAGTGGATATTTTCACAAAAAAGTGAAATTTTCAAAAATCCAGAAAATTGGCTGAAAACGACTAAATATCAAGGACTCATTGGGCGAATCGCTCTGGAACTGAAATCGGAACGCTCACTGACATTTCCCCTATCTGAAATACTGATAAACGCCGGAAAAATTTCTAAGTCGAAAAAAAAAAATTTTTCATCTTTTTTCAATTTTATCCCCGTGGGATATATATTCTACCCACACACATTTGGAACTCTCCTGGGGTACCCTCACACATATTATTCCCTCATTTAGTGGATATTTTCACAAAAAAGTGAAATTTTCAAAAATCCAGAAAATTGGCTGAAAACTACTAAATATCAAGGACTCATTGGGCGAATCGCTCTGGAACTGAAATCGGAACGCTCACTGACATTTCCCCTATCTGAAAGTCTGATAAACACCGGAAGAATGACTAAGTCCAAAAAAAATTTTTTTTCAACTTTTTTCAATTTTACCCCCGTTGTATATATATTCTACCCACACACATTTGGAACTCTCCTGGGGTACCCTCACACATATTATTCCCTCATTTAGTGGATATTTTCACAAAAAAGTGAAATTTTCAAAAATCCAGAAAATTGGCTGAAAACGACTAAATATCAAGGACTCATTGGGCGAATCGCTCTGGAACTGAAATTGGAACGCTCACTGACATTTCCCCTATCTGAAAGACTGATAAACGCCGGAAAAATTTCTAAGTCGAAAAAAAAAAAATTTTCATCTTTTTTCAATTTTACCCCCGTGGGATATATATTCTACCCACACACATTTGGAACTCTCCTGGGGTACCCTCACACATATTATTCCCTCATTTAGTGGATATTTTCACAAAAAAGTGAAATTTTCAAAAATCCAGAAAATTGGCTGAAAACTACTAAATATCAAGGACTCGTTGGGCGAATCGCTCTGGAACTGAAATCGGAATGCTCACTGACATTTGCCCTATCTGAAAGTCTGATAAACACTGGAAAAATGACTAAGTCCAAAAAAAAATTTTTTTCAACTTTTTTCAATTTTACCCCCGTTGTATATATATTCTACCCACACACATTTGGAACTCTACTGGGGTACCCTCACACATATTATTCCCTCATTTAGTGGATATTTTCACAAAAAAGTGAAATTTTCAAAAATCCAGAAAATTGGCTGAACAATAAATATCAATGGCTCATTGGGCGAATCGCTCTGGAACTGAAATTGGAACGCTCACTGACATTTCCCCTATCTGAAAGTCTGATAAACGACGAAAAATGACTAAGTCGAAAAAAAAAAATTTTTCAACTTTTTTCAATTTTACCCCCGTGGGATATATTTTCTACCCACACACATTTGGAACTCTCCCGGGGTACCCTCACACATATTTCTCCCTCATTTAGTGGATATTTTCACAAAAAAGTGAAATTTTCAAAAATCCAGAATATTGGCTGAACACGACTAAATATCAATGACTCATTCGGCGAATTGCTCTGGAACTGAAATCGGAACACTCACTGACATTTCCTCTATCTGAAAGTCTGATAAACGCCGGAAAAATGACTAAGTCCAAAAAAAAATTTTTTCATCTTTTTTCAATTTTACCCCCGTGGGATATATATTCTACCCACACACATTTGGAACTCTCCTGGGGTACCCTCACACATATTATTCCCTCATTTAGTGGATATTTTCACAAAAAAGTGAAATTTTCAAAAATCCAGAAAATTGGCTGAAAACGACTAAATATCAAGGACTCGTTGGGCGAATCGCTCTGGAACTGAAATCGGAATCCTCACTGACATTTGCCCTATCTGAAAGTCTGATAAACACCGGAAAAATGACTAAGTCCCAAAAAAATTTTTTTTCAACTTTTTTCAATTTTACCCCCGTTGAATATATATTCTACCCACACACATTTGGAACTCTCCTGGGGTACCCTCACACATACCTCATTTAGTGGGTATTTTCACAAAAAAGTGAAATTTTCAAAAATCCAGAAAATTGGCTGAAAACGACTAAATATCAATGACTCATTGGGAGAATCGCTCTGGAACTGAAATCGGAACGCTCACTGACATTTGCCCTATCTGAAAGTCTGATAAACAACGGAAAAATGACTAAGCCCCAAAAAAATTTTTTTTCAACTTTTTTCAATTTTACCCCCGTTGTATATATATTCTACCCACACACATTTGGAACTCTCCTGGGGTACCCTCACACATATTATTCCCTCATTTAGTGGATATTTTCACAAAAAAGTGAAATTTTCAAAAATCCAGAAAATTGGCTGAACACGACTAAATATCAATGAATCATTGGGCAAATCGCTCTGGAACTGAAATCGGAATGCTCACTGACATTTGCCCTATCTGAAAGTCTGATAAACGCCGGAAAAATGACTAAGTCCAAAAAAAAAAATTTTTCATCTTTTTTCAATTTTACCCCCGTGGGATATATATTCTACCCACACACATTTGGAACTCTCCTGGGGTACCCTCACGCATATTATTCCCTCATTTAGTGGATATTGTCACAAAAAAATGAAATTCTCAAAAATCCAGAAAATTGGCTGAACACGACTAAATATCAATGACTCATTGGGCAAATCGCTCTGGAACTGAAATCGGAACGCTCACTGACATTTGCCCTATCTGAAAGTCTGATAAACACCGGAAAAATGACTAAGTCCAAAAAAAAATTTTTTTCAACTTTTTTCAATTTTACCCCAGTGGGATATATATTCTACCCACACACATTTGGAACTCTCCTGGGGTACCCTCACACATATTATTCCCTCATTTAGTGGATATTTTCACAAAAAAGTGAAATTTTCAAAAACCCAGAAAATTGGCTGAACACGACTAAATATCAATGAATCATTGGGCGAATCACTCTGGAACTGAAATCGGAACGCTCACTGACATTTCCTCTTTCTGAAAGTCTGATAAACACCGGAAAAATGACTAAGTCCAAAAAAAAAATTTTTCATCTTTTTTCAATTTTACCCCCGTGGGATATATATTCTACCCACACACATTTGGAACTCTCCTAGGGTACCCTCACACAAACCTCATTTAGTGGGTATCTTCACAAAAAAGTGAAATTTTCAAAAATCCAGAAAATTGGCTGAAAACTACTAAATATCAAGGACTCGTTGGGCGAATCGCTCTGGAACTGAAATCGGAATGCTCACTGACATTTGCCCTATCTGAAAGTCTGATAAACGCCGGAAAAATGACTAAGTCCAAAAAAAAAAATTTTTCATCTTTTTTCAATTTTACCCCCGTGGGATATATATTCTACCCACACACATTTGGAACTCTCCTGGGGTACCCTCACACATATTATTCCCTCATTTAGTGGATATTTTCACAAAAAAATGAAATTCTCAAAAATCCAGAAAATTTGCTGAACACGACTAAATATCAATGACTCATTGGGCGAATCGCTCTGGAACTGAAATCGGAACGCTCACTGACATTTGCCCTATCTGAAAGTCTGATAAACACCGGAAAAATGACTAAGTCCAAAAAAAAATTTTTTTCAACTTTTTTCAATTTTACCCCCGTGGGATATATATTCTACCGACACACATTTGGAACTCTCCTGGGGTACCCTCACACATATTATTCCCTCATTTAGTGGATATTTTCACAAAAAAGTGAAATTTTCAAAAATCCACAAAATTGGCTGAACACGACTAAATATCAAAGAATCATTGGGCGAATCGCTCTGGAACTGAAATCGGAACACTCACTGACATTTCCTCTATCTGAAAGTCTGATAAACGCCGGAAAAATGACTAAGTCCAAAAAAAATTTTTTTCATCTTTTTTCAATTTTACCCCCGTGGGATATATATTCTACCCACACACATTTGGAACTCTCCTGGGGTACCCTCACACATATTATTCCCTCATTTAGTGGATATTTTCACAAAAAAGTGAAATTTTCAAAAATCCAGAAAATTGGCTGAAAACGACTAAATATCAAGGACTCGTTGGGCAAATCGCTCTGGAACTGAAATCGCAATCCTCACTGACATTTGCCCTATCTGAAAGTCTGATAAACACCGGAAAAATGACTAAGTCCCAAAAAAATTTTTTTTCAACTTTTTTCAATTTTACCCCCGTTGTATATATATTCTACTCACACACATTTGGAACTCTCCTGGGGTACCCTCACACATACCTCATTTAGTGGGTATTTTCACAAAAAAGTGAAATTTTCAAAAATCCAGAAAATTGGCTGAAAACGACTAAATATCAATGACTCATTGGGAGAATCGCTCTGGAACTGAAATCGGAACGCTCACTGACATTTGCCCTATCTGAAAGTCTGATAAACAACGGAAAAATGACTAAGCCCCAAAAAAATTTTTTTTCAACTTTTTTCAATTTTACCCCCGTTGTATATATATTCTACCCACACACATTTGGAACTCTCCTGGGGTACCCTCACACATATTATTCCCTCATTTAGTGGATATTTTCACAAAAAAGTGAAATTTTCAAAAATCCAGAAAATTGGCTGAACACGACTAAATATCAATGAATCATTGGGCAAATCGCTCTGGAACTGAAATCGGAATGCTCACTGACATTTGCCCTATCTGAAAGTCTGATAAACGCCGGAAAAATGACTAAGTCCAAAAAAAAAAATTTTTCATCTTTTTTCAATTTTACCCCCGTGGGATATATATTCTACCCACACACATTTGGAACTCTCCTGGGGTACCCTCACGCATATTATTCCCTCATTTAGTGGATATTGTCACCAAAAAATGAAATTCTCAAAAATCCAGAAAATTGGCTGAACACGACTAAATATCAATGACTCATTGGGCAAATCGCTCTGGAACTGAAATCGGAACGCTCACTGACATTTGCCCTATCTGAAAGTCTGATAAACACCGGAAAAATGACTAAGTCCAAAAAAAAAATTTTTTTCAACTTTTTTCAATTTTACCCCAGTGGGATATATATTCTACCCACACACATTTGGAACTCTCCTGGGGTACCCTCACACATATTATTCCCTCATTTAGTGGATATTTTCACAAAAAAGTGAAATTTTCAAAAACCCAGAAAATTGGCTGAACACGACTAAATATCAATGAATCATTGGGCGAATCACTCTGGAACTGAAATCGGAACGCTCACTGACATTTCCTCTTTCTGAAAGTCTGATAAACACCGGAAAAATGACCAAGTCCAAAAAAAAAATTTTTCATCTTTTTTCAATTTTACCCCCGTGGGATATATATTCTACCCACACACATTTGGAACTCTCCTAGGGTACCCTCACACAAACCTCATTTAGTGGGTATCTTCACAAAAAAGTGAAATTTTCAAAAATCCAGAAAATTGGCTGAAAACTACTAAATATCAAGGACTCGTTGGGCGAATCGCTCTGGAACTGAAATCGGAATGCTCACTGACATTTGCCCTATCTGAAAGTCTGATAAACGCCGGAAAAATGACTAAGTCCAAAAAAAAAAATTTTTCATCTTTTTTCAATTTTACCCCCGTGGGATATATATTCTACCCACACACATTTGGAACTCTCCTGGGGTACCCTCACACATATTATTCCCTCATTTAGTGGATATTTTCACAAAAAAATGAAATTCTCAAAAATCCAGAAAATTTGCTGAACACGACTAAATATCAATGACTCATTGGGCGAATCGCTCTGGAACTGAAATCGGAACGCTCACTGACATTTGCCCTATCTGAAAGTCTGATAAACACCGGAAAAATGACTAAGTCCAAAAAAAAATTTTTTTCAACTTTTTTCAATTTTACCCCCGTGGGATATATATTCTACCGACACACATTTGGAACTCTCCTGGGGTACCCTCACACATATTATTCCCTCATTTAGTGGATATTTTCACAAAAAAGTGAAATTTTCAAAAATCCACAAAATTGGCTGAACACGACTAAATATCAAAGAATCATTGGGCGAATCGCTCTGGAACTGAAATCGGAACACTCACTGACATTTCCTCTATCTGAAAGTCTGATAAACGCCGGAAAAATGACTAAGTCCAAAAAAAATTTTTTTCATCTTTTTTCAATTTTACCCCCGTGGGATATATATTCTACCCACACACATTTGGAACTCTCCTGGGGTACCCTCACACATATTATTCCCTCATTTAGTGGATATTTTCACAAAAAAGTGAAATTTTCAAAAATCCAGAAAATTGGCTGAAAACGACTAAATATCAAGGACTCGTTGGGCAAATCGCTCTGGAACTGAAATCGCAATCCTCACTGACATTTGCCCTATCTGAAAGTCTGATAAACACCGGAAAAATGACTAAGTCCCAAAAAAATTTTTTTTCAACTTTTTTCAATTTTACCCCCGTTGTATATATATTCTACTCACACACATTTGGAACTCTCCTGGGGTACCCTCACACATACCTCATTTAGTGGGTATTTTCACAAAAAAGTGAAATTTTCAAAAATCCAGAAAATTGGCTGAAAACGACTAAATATCAATGACTCATTGGGAGAATCGCTCTGGAACTGAAATCGGAACGCTCACTGACATTTGCCCTATCTGAAAGTCTGATAAACAACGGAAAAATGACTAAGCCCCAAAAAAATTTTTTTTCAACTTTTTTCAATTTTACCCCCGTTGTATATATATTCTACCCACACACATTTGGAACTCTCCTGGGGTACCCTCACACATATTATTCCCTCATTTAGTGGATATTGTCACAAAAAAATGAAATTCTCAAAAATCCAGAAAATTGGCTGAACACGACTAAATATCAAGGACTCATTGGGCGAATCGCTCTGGAACTGAAATCGGAACGCTCACTGACATTTGCCCTATCTGAAAGTCTGATAAACGCCGGAAAAAAGACTAAGTCCAAAAAAAAAATTTTTCATCTTTTTTCAATTTTACCCCCGTGGGATATATATTCTACCCACACACATTTGGAACTCTCCTGGGGTACCCTCACACATATTATTCCCTCATTTAGTGGATATTTTCACAAAAAAGTGACATTTTCAAAAATCCAGAAAATTGGCTGAAAAATAAATATCAATGGCTCATTGGGCGAATCGCTCTGGAACTGAAATCGGAATGCTCACTGACATTTCCCCTATCTGAAAGTCTGATAAACGACGAAAAATGACTAAGTCGAAAAAAAAATTTTTCAACTTTTTTCAATTTTACCCCCGTGGGATATATATTCTACCCACACACATTTGGAACTCTCCTGGGGTACCCTCACACATATTTCTCCCTCATTTAGTGGATATTTTCACAAAAAAGTGAAATTTTCAAAAATCCAGAAAATTGGCTGAAAACGACTAAATATCAAGGACTCGTTGGGCGAATCGCTCTGGAACTGAAATCGGAATGCTCACTGACATTTGCCCTATCTGAAAGTCTGATAAACACCGGAAAAATGACTAAGTCCAAAAAAAAAATTTTTCATCTTTTTTCAATTTTACCCCCGTGGGATATATATTCTACCCACACACATTTGGAACTCTCCTGGGGTGCCCTCACACATATTATTCCCTCATTTAGTGGATATTTTCACAAAAAAGTGAAATTTTCAAAAATCCAGAAAATTGGCTGAACACGACTAAATATCAATGAATCATTGGGCGAATCGCTCTGGAACTGAAATCGGAATGCTCACTGACATTTGCCCTATCTGAAAGTCTGATAAACGCCGGAAAAATGACTAAGTTTAAAAAAAAAAATTTTTCATCTTTTTTCAATTTTACCCCCGTGGGATATATATTCTACCCACACACATTTGGAACTCTCCTGGGGTACCCTCACACAAACCTCATTTAGTGGGTATCTTCACAAAAAAGTGAAATTTTCAAAAATCCAGAAAATTGGCTGAAAACTACTAAATATCAAGGACTCGTTGGGTGAATCGCTCTGGAACTGAAATCGGAACACTCACTGACATTTCCCCTATCTGAAAGTCTGATAAACGCCGGAAAAATGACTAAGTCCAAAAAAAAAATTTTTCATCTTTTTTCAATTTTACCCCCGTGGGATATATATTCTACCCACACACATTTGGAACTCTCCTGGGGTACCCTCACACATATTATTCCCTCATTTAGTGGATATTTTCACAAAAAAGTGACATTTTCAAAAATCCAGAAAATTGGCTGAAAAATAAATATCAATGGCTCATTGGGCGAATCGCTCTGGAACTGAAATCGGAATGCTCACTGACATTTCCCCTTTCTGAAAGTCTGATAAACGACGAAAAATGACTAAGTCGAAAAAAAAAAATTTTTCAACTTTTTTCGATTTTACCCCCTTGGGATATATATTCTACCCACACACATTTGGAACTCTCCTGGGGTACCCTCACACATATTATTCCCTCATTTAGTGGATATTTTCACAAAAAAGTGAAATTTTCAAAAATCCAGAAAATTGGCTGAACACGACTAAATATCAATGAATCATTGGGCGAATCGCTCTGGAACTGAAATCGGAACACTCACTGACATTTCCTCTATCTGAAAGTCTGATAAACGCCGGAAAAATGACTAAGTCCAAAAAAAAAATTTTTCATCTTTTTTCAATTTTACCCCCGTGGGATATATATTCTACCCACACACATTTGGAACTCTCCTGGGGTACCCTCACACATATTATTCCCTCATTTAGTGGATATTTTCACAAAAAAGTGAAATTTTCAAAAATCCAGAAAATTGGCTGAAAACAACTAAATATCAAGGACTCATTGGGCGAATCGCTCTGGAACTGAAATCGGAACGCTCACTGACATTTCCCCTATCTGAAAGACTGATAAACGCCGGAAAAATTACTAAGTCCAAAAAAAATTTTTTTTCAAATTTTTTCAATTTTACCCCCGTGGGATATATATTCTACCCACACACATTTGGAACTCTCCTGGGGTACCCTCACACATACCTCATTTAGTGGGTATTTTCACAAAAAAGTGAAATTTTCAAAAATCCAGAAAATTGGCTGAAAACGACTAAATATCAAGGACTCGTTGGGTGAATCGCTCTGGAACTGAAATCGGAATGCTCACTGACATTTGCCCTATCTGAAAGTCTGATAAACACCGGAAAATGAATAAGTCCAAAAAAAAAAATTTTCATCTTTTTTCAATTTTACCCCCGTGGGATATATATTCTACCCACACACATTTGGAACTCTCCTGGGGTACTCTCACACATATTATTCCCTCATTTAGTGGATATTTTCACAGAAAAGGGAAATTTTCAAAAATCCAGAAAATTGGCTGAAAACGACTAAATATCAAGGACTCATTGGGCGAATCACTCTGGAACTGAAATCGGAACGCTCACTGACATTTCCCCTATCTGAAAGTCTGATAGACGCCGGAAAAATGACTAAGTCCAAAAAAAAATTTTTTTCAACTTTTTTCAATTTTACCCCCGTGCGATATATATTCTACCCACACACATTTGGAACTCTCCTGGGGTACTCTCACACATATTATTCCCTCATTTAGTGGATATTTTCACAGAAAAGGGAAATTTTCAAAAATCCAGAAAATTGGCTGAAAACGACTAAATATCAAGGACTCATTGGGCGAATCACTCTGGAACTGAAATCGGAACGCTCACTGACATTTCCCCTATCTGAAAGTCTGATAGACGCCGGAAAAATGACTAAGTCCAAAAAAAAATTTTTTTCAACTTTTTTCAATTTTACCCCCGTGCGATATATATTCTACCCACACACATTTGGAACTCTCCTGGGGTACTCTCACACATATTATTTCCTCATTTAGTGGATATTTTCACAGAAAAGGGAAATTTTCAAAAATCCAGAAAATTGGCTGAAAACGACTAAATATCAAGGACTCATTGGGCGAATCACTCTGGAACTGCAATCGGAACGCTCACTGACATTTCCCCTATCTGAAAGTCTGATAAACGCCGGAAAAATGACTAAGTCCAAAAAAAAAATTTTTTCAACTTTTTTCAATTTTACCCCCGTGGGATATATATTCTACCCACACACATTTGGAACTCTCCTGGGGTACCCTCACACATATTTCTCCCTCATTTAGTGGATATTTTCACAAAAAAGGGAAATTTTCAAAAATCCAGAAAATTGGCTGAAAACGACTAAATATCAAGGACTCATTGGGCGAATCACTCTGGAACTGAAATCGGAACGCTCACTGACATTCCCTATCTGAAAGTCTAATAAACACCGAAAAATTACTAAGTCCAAAAAAAAAAAATTTTTTCAACTTTTTTCAATTTTACCCCCGTGGGATATATATTCTACCCACACACATTTGAAACTCTCCTGGGGTACCCTCACACATATTATTCCCTCATTTAGTGGATATTTTCACAAAAAAATGAAATTTTCAAAAATCCAGAAAATTGGCTGAAAACGACTAAATATCAAGGACTCATTGGGCGAATCGCTCTGGAACTGAAATCAGAACGCTCACTGACATTTCCCCTATCTGAAAGACTGATAAACGCCGGAAAAATGACTAAGTCCATAAAAAAAATGTTTTCAACTTTTTTCAATTTTACCCCCGTGGGATATATGTTCTACCCACACACATTTGGAACTCTCCTGGGGTACCGTCACACATATTATTCCCTCATTTAGTGGATATTTTCACAAAAAAAGTGAAATTTTCAAAAATCCAAAATATTGGCTGAAAACGACTAAATATCAAGGACTCATTGGGCGAATCGCTCTGGAACTGAAATCAGAACGCTCACTGACATTTCCCCTATCTGAAAGACTGATAAACGCCGGAAAAATGACTAAGTCCATAAAAAAAATGTTTTCAACTTTTTTCAATTTTACCCCCGTGGGATATATGTTCTACCCACACACATTTGGAACTCTCCTGGGGTACCCTCACACATATTATTCCCTCATTTAGTGGATATTTTCACAAAAAAGCGAAATTTTCAAAAATCCAGAAAATTGTCTGAAAACGACTAAATATCAAGGACTCATTGGGCGAATCATTCTGGAACTGAAATCGGAATGCTCACTGACATTTGCCCTATCTGAAAGTCTGATAGACGCCGGATAAATGACTAAGTCCAAAAAAAAAATTTTTTCAACTTTTTTCAATTTTACCCCCGTGCAATATATATTCTACCCACACACATTTGGAACTCTCCTGGGGTACCCTCACACATATTTCTCCCTCATTTAGTGGATATTTTCACAAAAAAGTGAAATTTTCAAAAATCCAGAAAATTGGCTGAAAACGACTAAATGTCAAGGACTCATTGGGCGAATCGCTCTGGAACTGAAATCGGAATGCTCACTGACATTTGCCCTATCTGAAAGTCTGATAAACGCCGGAAAAATGACTAAGTCAAAAAAAAATTTTTTTTCAACTTTTTTCAATTTTACCCCCGTGGGATATATATTCTACCCACACACATTTGGAACTCTCCTGGGGTGCTCTCACACATATTATTCCCTCATTTAGTGGATATTTTCACAAAAAAGGGAAATTTTCAAAAATCCAGAAAATTGGCTGAAAACGACTAAATATCAAGGACTCATTGGGCGAATCACTCTGGAACTGAAATCGGAACGCTCACTGACATTTCCCATATCTGAAAGTCTGATAGACGCCGGAAAAATAACTAAGTCCAAAAAAAAATTTTTTTCAACTTTTTTCAATTTTACCCCCGTGCGATATATATTCTACCCACACATATTTGGAACTCTCCTGGGGTACCCTCACACATATTTCTCCCTCATTTAGTGGATATTTTCACAAAAAAGTGAAATTTTCAAAAATCCAGAAAATTGGCTGAAAACGACTAAATATCAAGGACTCATTGGGCGAATCGCTCTGGAACTGAAATCGGAACACTCATTGACATTTGCCCTATCTGAAAGTCTGATAAACACCGGAAAAATGACTAAGTCCAAAAAAAAAATTTTTCATCTTTTTTCAATTTTACCCCCGTGGGATATATATTCTACCCACACACATTTGGAACTCTCCTGGGGAACTCTCACACATATTATTCCCTCATTTAGTGGATATTTTCACAGAAAAGGGAAATTTTCAAAAATCCAGAAAATTGGCTGAAAACGACTAAATATCAAGGACTCATTGGGCGAATCACTCTGGAACTGAAATCGCAACGCTCACTGACATTTCCCCTATCTGAAAGTCTGATAAACGCCGGAAAAATGACTAAGTCCAAAAAAAAAATTTTTTCAACTTTTTTCAATTTTACCCCCGTGGGATATATATTCTACCCACACACATTTGGAACTCTCCTGGGGTACTCTCACACATATTATTCCCTCATTTAGTGGATATTTTCACAAAAAAGGGAAATTTTCAAAAATCCAGAAAATTGGCTGAAAACGACTAAATATCAAGGACTCATTGGGCGAATCACTCTGGAACTGAAATCGCAACGCTCACTGACATTTCCCCTATCTGAAAGTCTGATAAACGCCGGAAAAATGACTAAGTCCAAAAAAAAAATTTTTTCAACTTTTTTCAATTTTACCCCCGTGGGATATATATTCTACCCACACACATTTGGAACTCTCCTGGGGTACTCTCACACATATTATTCCCTCATTTAGTGGATATTTTCACAAAAAAAGTGAAATTTTCAAAAATCCAGAATATTGGCTGAAAACGACTAAATATCAAGGACTCATTGGGCGAATCGCTCTGGAACTGAAATCAGAACGCTCACTGACATTTCCCCTATCTGAAAGACTGATAAACGCCGGAAAAATGACTAAGTCCAAAAAAAAATTTTTTTCAACTTTTTGCAATTTTACCCCCGTGCGATATATATTCTACCCACACACATTTGGAACTCTCCTGGGGTACCCTCACACATATTTCTCCCTCATTTAGTGGATATTTTCACAAAAAAGGGAAATTTTCAAAAATCCAGAAAATTGGCTGAAAACGACTAAATATCAAGGACTCATTGGGCGAATCACTCTGGAACTGAAATCGGAACGCTCACTGACATTCCCTATCTGAAAGTCTAATAAACACCGAAAAATTACTAAGTCCAAAAAAAAAAAATTTTTTCAACCTTTTTCAATTTTACCCCCGTGGGATATATATTCTACCCACACACATTTGGAACTCTCCTGGGGTACCCTCACACATATTATTCCCTCATTTAGTGGATATTTTCACAAAAAAATGAAATTTTCAAAAATCCAGAAAATTGGCTGAAAACGACTAAATATCAAGGACTCATTGGGCGAATCGCTCTGGAACTGAAATCGGAATGCTCACTGACATTTGCCCTATCTGAAAGTCTGATAAACGCCGGAAAAATGACTAAGTCCAAAAAAAAATTTTTTTCAACTTTTTTCAATTTTACCCCTGTGGGATATATATTCTACCCACACACATTTGGAACTCTCCTGGGGTACTCTCACACATATTATTCCCTCATTTAGTGGATATTTTCACAAAAAAGGGAAATTTTCAAAAATCCAGAAAATTGACTGAAAACGACTAAATATCAAGGACTCATTGGGCGAATCAGTCTGGAACTGAAATCGGAACGCTCACTGACATTTCCCCTATCTGAAAGTCTGATAAACGCCGGAAAATTACTAAGTCCAAAAAAAAAAAATTTTTTCAACTTTTTTCAATTTTACCCCCGTGGGATATATATTCTACCCACACACATTTGAAACTCTCCTGGGGTACCCTCACACATATTATTCCCTCATTTAGTGGATATTTTCACAAAAAAATGAAATTTTCAAAAATCCAGAAAATTGGCTGAAAACGACTAAATATCAAGGACTCATTGGGCGAATCGCTCTGGAACTGAAATCAGAACGCTCACTGACATTTCCCCTATCTGAAAGACTGATAAACGCCGGAAAAATGACTAAGTCCATAAAAAAAATGTTTTCAACTTTTTTCAATTTTACCCCCGTGGGATATATGTTCTACCCACACACATTTGGAACTCTCCTGGGGTACCCTCACACATATTATTCCCTCATTTAGTGGATATTTTCACAAAAAAAGTGAAATTTTCAAAAATCCAAAATATTGGCTGAAAACGACTAAATATCAAGGACTCATTGGGCGAATCGCTCTGGAACTGAAATCAGAACGCTCACTGACATTTCCCCTATCTGAAAGACTGATAAACGCCGGAAAAATGACTAAGTCCATAAAAAAAATGTTTTCAACTTTTTTCAATTTTACCCCCGTGGGATATATGTTCTACCCACACACATTTGGAACTCTCCTGGGTACCCTCACACATATTATTCCCTCATTTAGTGGATATTTTCACAAAAAAGTGAAATTTTCAAAAATCCAGAAAATTGGCTGAACAATAAATATCAATGACTCATTCGGCGAATTGCTCTGGAACTGAAATCGGAACGCTCACTGACATTTGCCCTATCTGAAAGACTGATAAACGCCGGAAAAATTACTGAGTCCAAAAAAAAATTTTTTTCAAATTTTTTCAATTTTACCCCCGTGGGATATATATTCTACCCACTCACATTTGGAACTCTCGTGGGGTACCCTCACACATATTATTCCCTCATTTAGTGGATATTTTCACAAAAAAGCGAAATTTTCAAAAATCCAGAAAATTGGCTGAACAATAAATATCAATGGCTCATTGGGCGAATCGCTCTGGAACTGAAATCGGAACGCTCACTGACATTTCCCCTATCTGAAAGACTGATAAACGCCGGAAAAATGACTAAGTCCAAAAAAAAATTTTTTTCAACTTTTTTCAATTTTACCCCCGTGCGATATATATTCTACCCACACACATTTGGAACTCTCCTGGGGTACCCTCACACATATTTCTCCCTCATTTAGTGGATATTTTCACAAAAAAAGGAAATTTTCAAAAATCCAGAAAATTGGCTGAAAACGACTAAATATCAAGGACTCATTGGGCGAATCACTCTGGAACTGAAATCGGAACGCTCACTGACATTTCCCATATCTGAAAGTCTGATAGACGCCGGAAAAATGACTAAGTCCAAAAAAAAATTTTTTTCAACTTTTTTCAATTTTACCCCCGTGCGATATATATTCTACCCACACATATTTGGAACTCTCCTGGGGTACCCTCACACATATTTCTCCCTCATTTAGTGGATATTTTCACAAAAAAGTGAAATTTTCAAAAATCCAGAAAATTGGCTGAAAACGACTAAATATCAAGGACTCATTGGGCGAATCACTCTGGAACTGAAATCGGAACGCTCACTGACATTTCCCCTATCTGAAAGTCTGATAAACGCCGGAAAAATGACTAAGTCCAAAAAAAAAATTTTTTCAACTTTTTTCAATTTTACCCCCGTGCGATATATATTCTACCCACACACATTTGGAACTCTCCTGGGGTACCCTCACACATATTTCTCCCTCATTTAGTGGATATTTTCACAAAAAAAGGAAATTTTCAAAAATCCAGAAAATTGGCTGAAAACGACTAAATATCAAGGACTCATTGGGCGAATCACTCTGGAACTGAAATCGGAACGCTCACTGACATTTCCCATATCTGAAAGTCTGATAGACGCCGGAAAAATGACTAAGTCCAAAAAAAAATTTTTTTCAACTTTTTTCAATTTTACCCCCGTGCGATATATATTCTACCCACACATATTTGGAACTCTCCTGGGGTACCCTCACACATATTTCTCCCTCATTTAGTGGATATTTTCACAAAAAAGTGAAATTTTCAAAAATCCAGAAAATTGGCTGAAAACGACTAAATATCAAGGACTCATTGGGCAAATCACTCTGGAACTGAAATCGCAACGCTCACTGACATTTCCCCTATCTGAAAGTCTGATAAACGCCGGAAAAATGACTAAGTCCAAAAAAAAAATTTTTTCAACTTTTTTCAATTTTACCCCCGTGGGATATATATTCTACCCACACACATTTGGAACTCTCCTGGGGTACTCTCACACATATTATTCCCTCATTTAGTGGATATTTTCACAAAAAAGGGAAATTTTCAAAAATCCAGAAAATTGGCTGAAAACGACTAAATATCAAGGACTCATTGGGCGAATCACTCTGGAACTGAAATCGCAACGCTCACTGACATTTCCCCTATCTGAAAGTCTGATAAACGCCGGAAAAATGACTAAGTCCAAAAAAAAAATTTTTTCAACTTTTTTCAATTTTACCCCCGTGGGATATATATTCTACCCACACACATTTGGAACTCTCCTGGGGTACTCTCACACATATTATTCCCTCATTTAGTGGATATTTTCACAAAAAAAGTGAAATTTTCAAAAATCCAGAATATTGGCTGAAAACGACTAAATATCAAGGACTCATTGGGCGAATCGCTCTGGAACTGAAATCAGAACGCTCACTGACATTTCCCCTATCTGAAAGACTGATAAACGCCGGAAAAATGACTAAGTCCAAAAAAAAATTTTTTTCAACTTTTTGCAATTTTACCCCCGTGCGATATATATTCTACCCACACACATTTGGAACTCTCCTGGGGTACCCTCACACATATTTCTCCCTCATTTAGTGGATATTTTCACAAAAAAGGGAAATTTTCAAAAATCCAGAAAATTGGCTGAAAACGACTAAATATCAAGGACTCATTGGGCGAATCACTCTGGAACTGAAATCGGAACGCTCACTGACATTCCCTATCTGAAAGTCTAATAAACACCGAAAAATTACTAAGTCCAAAAAAAAAAAATTTTTTCAACCTTTTTCAATTTTACCCCCGTGGGATATATATTCTACCCACACACATTTGGAACTCTCCTGGGGTACCCTCACACATATTATTCCCTCATTTAGTGGATATTTTCACAAAAAAATGAAATTTTCAAAAATCCAGAAAATTGGCTGAAAACGACTAAATATCAAGGACTCATTGGGCGAATCGCTCTGGAACTGAAATCGGAATGCTCACTGACATTTGCCCTATCTGAAAGTCTGATAAACGCCGGAAAAATGACTAAGTCCAAAAAAAAATTTTTTTCAACTTTTTTCAATTTTACCCCTGTGGGATATATATTCTACCCACACACATTTGGAACTCTCCTGGGGTACTCTCACACATATTATTCCCTCATTTAGTGGATATTTTCACAAAAAAGGGAAATTTTCAAAAATCCAGAAAATTGGCTGAAAACGACTAAATATCAAGGACTCATTGGGCGAATCAGTCTGGAACTGAAATCGGAACGCTCACTGACATTTCCCATATCTGAAAGTCTGATAAACACCGGAAAAATGACTAAGTCCAAAAAAAAAATTTTTCATCTTTTTTCAATTTTACCCCCGTGGGATATATATTCTACCCACACACATTTGGAACTCTCCTGGGGTACTCTCACACATATTATTCCCTCATTTAGTGGATATTTTCACAGAAAAGGGAAATTTTCAAAAATCCAGAAAATTGGCTGAAAACGACTAAATATCAAGGACTCATTGGGCGAATCACTCTGGAACTGAAATCGGAACGCTCACTGACATTTCCCCTATCTGAAAGTCTGATAAACGCCGGAAAATTACTAAGTCCAAAAAAAAAAAATTTTTTCAACTTTTTTCAATTTTACCCCCGTGGGATATATATTCTACCCACACACATTTGAAACTCTCCTGGGGTACCCTCACACATATTATTCCCTCATTTAGTGGATATTTTCACAAAAAAATGAAATTTTCAAAAATCCAGAAAATTGGCTGAAAACGACTAAATATCAAGGACTCATTGGGCGAATCGCTCTGGAACTGAAATCAGAACGCTCACTGACATTTCCCCTATCTGAAAGACTGATAAACGCCGGAAAAATGACTAAGTCCATAAAAAAAATGTTTTCAACTTTTTTCAATTTTACCCCCGTGGGATATATGTTCTACCCACACACATTTGGAACTCTCCTGGGGTACCCTCACACATATTATTCCCTCATTTAGTGGATATTTTCACAAAAAAAGTGAAATTTTCAAAAATCCAAAATATTGGCTGAAAACGACTAAATATCAAGGACTCATTGGGCGAATCGCTCTGGAACTGAAATCAGAACGCTCACTGACATTTCCCCTATCTGAAAGACTGATAAACGCCGGAAAAATGACTAAGTCCATAAAAAAAATGTTTTCAACTTTTTTCAATTTTACCCCCGTGGGATATATGTTCTACCCACACACATTTGGAACTCTCCTGGGGTACCCTCACACATATTATTCCCTCATTTAGTGGATATTTTCACAAAAAAGTGAAATTTTCAAAAATCCAGAAAATTGGCTGAACAATAAATATCAATGACTCATTCGGCGAATTGCTCTGGAACTGAAATCGGAACGCTCACTGACATTTGCCCTATCTGAAAGACTGATAAACGCCGGAAAAATTACTGAGTCCAAAAAAAAATTTTTTTCAAATTTTTTCAATTTTACCCCCGTGGGATATATATTCTACCCACTCACATTTGGAACTCTCGTGGGGTACCCTCACACATATTATTCCCTCATTTAGTGGATATTTTCACAAAAAAGCGAAATTTTCAAAAATCCAGAAAATTGGCTGAACAATAAATATCAATGGCTCATTGGGCGAATCGCTCTGGAACTGAAATCGGAACGCTCACTGACATTTCTCCTATCTGAAAGTCTGAAAAACGACAAAAAATGACTAAGTCGAAAAAAAAATTTTTTTCAACTTTTTTCAATTTTACCCCCGTGGGATATATATTCTACCCACACACATTTGGAACTCTCCTGGGGTACCCTCACACATATTTCTCCCTCATTTAGTGAATATTTTCACAAAAAAGTGAAATTTTCAAAAATCCAGAAAATTGTCTGAAAACGACTAAATATCAAGGACTCATTGGGCGAATCATTCTGGAACTGAAATCGGAATGCTCACTGACATTTGCCCTATCTGAAAGTCTGATAGACGCCGGATAAATGACTAAGTCCAAAAAAAAAATTTTTTCAACTTTTTTCAATTTTACCCCCGTGCAATATATATTCTACCCACACACATTTGGAACTCTCCTGGGGTTCCCTCACACATATTATTCCCTCATTTAGTGGATATTTTCACAAAAAAGTGAAATTTTCAAAAATTCAGAAGATTGGCTGAAAACGACTAAATATCAAGGACTCATTGGGTGAATCGCTCTGGAACTGAAATCGGAATGCTCACTGACATTTCCCCTATCTGAAAGCCTGATAAACGTCGGAAAAATGAATAAGTCCAAAAAAAAAATTTTTTCAACTTTTTTCAATTTTACCCCCGTGGGATATATATTCTACCCACACACATTTGGAACTCTCCTGGGGTACCCTCACACATATTATTCCCTCATTTAGTGGATATTTTCACAAAAAAGTGAAATTTTCAAAAATCCAGAAAATTGGCTGAAAACGACTAAATATCAAGGACTCATTGGGCAAATCACTCTCGAACTGAAATCGGAACTCTCACTGACATTTGCCCTATCTGAAAGTCTGATAAACACCGGAAAAATGACTAAGTCCAAAAAAAAATTTTTTTCAACTTTTTTCAATTTTACCCCCGTGGGATATATATTCTATCCACACACATTTGGAACTCTCCTGGGGTACCCTCACACATATTATTCCCTCATTTAGTGGATATTTTCACAAAAAAGTGAAATTTTAAAAAATCCAGAAAATTGGCTGAAAACGACTAAATATCAAGGACTCATTGGTCGAATCGCTCTGGTACTGAAATCGGAACGCTCACTGACATTACCTATCTGAAAGTCCAATAAACACCGGAAAAATGACTAAGTCCAAAAAAAAAATGTTTTAAACTTTTTTCAAATTTATCCCCGTGGGGTTTATATTATACCCACACACATTTCAAACTCTCCTGGGGTACCCTCACACATATTATTCCCTCATTTAGTGGGTTATTTCACAAAAAAGTGAAATTTTCAAAAATCCAGAAAATTGGCTGAAAATGACTAAATATCAAGGACTCATTGGGCCAATCGCTCTGGAACTGAAATCGGAATGCTCACTGACATTTGCCCTATCTGAAAGTCTGATAAACACCGGAAAAATGACTAAGTCCAAAAAAAAATTTTTTTCAACTTTTTTCAATTTTACCCCCGTGGGATATATATTCTACCCACACACATTTGGAACTCTCCTGGGGTACCCTCACACATATTATTCTCTCATTTAGTGGATATTTTCACAAAAAAGTGAAATTTTCAAAAATGCAGAAAATTGGCTGAAAACGACTAAATATCAAGGACTCATTGGGCAAATCACTCTCGAACTGAAATCGGAACTCTCACTGACATTCACTATCTGAAAGTCTAATAAACGCCGGAAAAATGACTAAGTCCAAAAAAAAAATTTTTTCAACTTTTTTCAATTTTACCCCCGTGGGATATATATTCTACCCACACACATTTGGAACTCTCCTGGGGTACCCTCACACATATTATTCCCTCATTTAGTGGATATTTTCACAAAAAAGTGAAATTTTCAAAAAGCCAGAAAATTGGCTGAACACGACTAAATATCACTGACTCACTAGGCGAATCGCTCTGGAACTGAAATCGGAACGCTCACTGACATTTCCCCTATCTGAAAGTCTGATAAACGACGGAAAAATGACTAAGTCAAAAAAAAAAATGTTTTCAACTTTTTTAAATTTTACTCCCGTGGGATATATATTCTACCCACACACATTTGGAACTCTCCTGGGGTACCCTCACACATATTATTCTCTCATTTAGTGGATATTTTCACAAAAAAGTGAAATTTTCAAAAATTCAGAAAATTGGCTGAAAACGACTAAATATCAAGGACTCATTGGGCAAATCACTCTCGAACTGAAATCGGAACTCTCACTGACATTTGCCCTATCTGAAAGTCTGATAAACACCGGAAAAATGACTAAGTCCAAAATAAAATTTTTTTCAACTTTTTTCAATTTTACCTCCTTGGGATATATATTCTACCCACACACATTTGGAACTCTCCTGGGGTACCCTCACACATATTATTCCCTCATTTAGTGAATATTTTCACAAAAAAGTGAAATTTTCAAAAATCCAGAAGATTGGCTGAACACGACTAAATATCAAGGACTCATTGGGCGAATCGCTCTGGAACTGAAATCGGAACGCTCACTGACATTTGCCCTATCTGAAAGTCTGATAAACACCGGAAAAATGACTAAGTCAAAAAAAAATTTTTTTCAACTTTTTTCAATTTTACCCCCGTGGGTTATATATTCTACCGACACACATTTGGAACTCTCCTGGGGTACCCTCACACATATTATTCCCTCATTTAGTGGATATTTTCACAAAAAAGTGAAATTTTCAAAAATCCAGAAAATTGGCTGAAAACGACTAAATATCAAGGACTCATTGGGCGAATCGCTCTGGAACTGAAATCAGAATGCTCACTGACATTTCCCCTATCTGAAAGCCTGATAAACATCGGAAAAATGAATAAGTCCAAAAAAAAAATTTTTTCAACTTTTTTCAATTTTACCCCCGTGGGATATATATTCTACCCACACACATTTGGAACTCTCCTGGGGTACCCTCACACATATTATTCCCTCATTTAGTGGATATTTTCACAAAAAAGTGAAATTTTCAAAAAGCCAGAAAATTGGCTGAACACGACTAAATATCACTGACTCACTAGGCGAATCACTCTGGAACTGAAATCGGAACGCTCACTGACATTTCCCCTATCTGAAAGTCTGATAAACGACGGAAAAATGACTAAGTCAAAAAAAAAAATGTTTTCAACTTTTTTAAATTTTACTCCCGTGGGATATATATTCTACCCACACACATTTGGAACTCTCCTGGGGTACCCTCACACATATTATTCTCTCATTTAGTGGATATTTTCACAAAAAAGTGAAATTTTCAAAAATCCAGAAAATTGGCTGAAAATGACTAAATATCAAGGACTCATTGGGCAAATCACTCTCGAACTGAAATCGGAACTCTCACTGACATTTGCCCTATCTGAAAGTCTGATAAACACCGGAAAAATGACTAAGTCCAAAAAAAAATTTTTTTCAACTTTTTTCAATTTTACCCCCGTGGGATATATATTCTATCCACACACATTTGGAACTCTCCTGGGGTACCCTCACACATATTATTCCCTCATTTAGTGGATATTTTCACAAAAAAGTGAAATTTTAAAAAATCCAGAAAATTGGCTGAAAACGACTAAATATCAAGGACTCATTGGTCGAATCGCTCTGGTACTGAAATCGTAATGCTCACTGACATTTCCAATATCTGAAAGCCTGATAAACGCCGGAAAAATGAATAAGTCCGAAAAAAAATTTTTTGCAACTTTCTCAATTTTACCCCCGTGGGATATATATTCTACCCACACACATTAGGAACTCTGCTGGGGTACCCTCACACATATTATTCCCTCATTTAGTGGATATTTTCACAAAAAAAGTGAAATTTTCAAAAATCCAGAAAATTGGCTGAAAACGACTAAATATCAAGGACTCACTGGGCGAATCGCACTGGAACTGAAATCGGAACACTCACTGACATTTGCCCTATCTGAAAGTCTGATAAACACCGGAAAAATGACTAAGTCCCCAAAAAAAATTTTTTCAACTTTTTTCAATTTTACTCCCATGGGATATATATTCTACCCACACACATTTGGAACTGTCCTGGGGTACCCTCACACATATTATTCCATCAGTCAGTGGATATTTTCACAAAAAAGTGAAATTTTCAAAAATCCAGAAAATTGGCTGAAAACGACTAAATATCAAGGACTCATTGGGCGAATCACTCTGGAACTGAAATCGGAACGCTCACTGACATTTGCCCTATCTGAAAGTCTGATAAACACTGGAAAAATGACTAAGTCCAAAAAAAAAATTTTTTCAACTTTTTTCAATTTTACCCCCGTGGGATATATATTCTACCCACACACATTTGGAACTCTCCTGGGGTACCCTCACACATATTATTCCCTCATTTAGTGGATATTTTCAGAAAAAAGTGAAATTTTCAAAAATCCAGAAAATTGGCTGAAAACGACTAAATATCAAGGACTCATTGGGCGAATCACTCTGGAACTGAAATCGGAATGCTCACTGACATTTGCCCTATCTGAAAGTCTGATAAACACCGGAAAAATGACTAAGTCCCCCAAAAAATTTTTTTCAACTTTTTTCAATTTTACTCCCATGGGATATATATTCTACCCACACACATTTGGAACTGTCCTGGGGTACCCTCACACATATTATTCCATCAGTCAGTGGATATTTTCACAAAAAAGTGAAATTTTCAAAAATCCAGAAAATTGGCTGAAAACGACTAAATATCAAGGACTCATTGGGCGAATCACTCTGGAACTGAAATCGGAATGCTCACTGACATTTCCCCTATCTGAAAGTCTGATAAACGCTGGAAAAATGAATAAGTCCAAAAAAATTTTTTTTTCAACTTTTTTCAATTTTACCCCCCGTGGGATATATATTCTACCCACACACATTTGGAACTCTCCTGGGGTACCCTCACACATATTATTCCCTCATTTAGTGGATATTTTCAGAAAAAAGTGAAATTTTCAAAAATCCAGAAAATTGGCTGAAAACGACTAAATATCAAGGACTCATTGGGCGAATCGCACTGGAACTGAAATCGGAACACTCACTGACATTTGCCCTATCTGAAAGTCTGATAAACACCGGAAAAATGACTAAGTCCCAAAAAAAAAATTTTTCAACTTTTTTCAATTTTACTCCCGTGGGATACATATAGTACCCACATACATTTGGAACTCTCCTGGGGTACCCTCACACATATTATTCCGTCATTTAGTGGATATTTTCAGAAAAAAGTGAAATTTTCAAAAATCCAGAAAATTGGCTGAAAACGACTAAATATCAAGGAATCATTGGGCGAATAGCTCTGGAACTGAAATCGGAATGCTCACTGACATTTCCCCTATCTGAAAGTCTGATAAACGCCAGAAAAATAACTAAGTCCAAATAAAATAATTTTCAACTTTTTTCAATTTTACCCCCGTGGGATATATATTCTACCCACACACATTTGGAACTCTCCTGGGGTACCCTCACACATATTATTCCCTCATTTAGTGGATATTTTCACAAAAATGTGACATTTTCAAAAATCCAAAATATTGGCTGAAAACGACTAAATATCAAGGACTCATTGGGCGAATCACTCTGGAACTGAAATCGGAACGCTCACTGACATTTGCCCTATCTGAAAGTCTGATAAACACCGGAAAAATAACTAAGTCCAAAAAAAAATTTTTTTCAACTTTTTTCAATTTTACCCCCGTGGGATACATATTCTACCCACACACATTTGGAACTCTCCTGGGGTACCCTCGCAGATATTATTCCCTCATTTAGTGGATATTTTCACAAAAAAGTGAAATTTTCAAAAATCCAGAAAATTGGCTGAAAACGACTAAATATCAAGGACTCATTGGGCGAATCACTCTGGAACTGAAATCGGAACGCTCACTGACATTTGCCCTATCTGAAAGTCTGATAAACACCGGAAAAATAACTAAGTCCAAAAAAAAATTTTTTTCAACTTTTTTCAATTTTACCCCCGTGGGATACATATTCTACCCACACACATTTGGAACTCTCCTGGGGTACCCTCGCAGATATTATTCCCTCATTTAGTGGATATTTTCACAAAAAAGTGAAATTTTCAAAAATCCAGAAAATTGGCTGAAAACGACTAAATATCAAGGACTCATTGGGCGAATCACTCTGGAATTGAAATCGGAATGCTCACTGACATCTGCCCTATCTGAAAGTCTGATAAACACCGGAAAAATAACGAAGTCCAAAAAAAAATTTTTTTCAACTTTTTTCAATTTTACCCCCGTGGGATACATATTCTACCCACACACATTTGGAACTCTCCTGGGGTACCCTCGCAGATATTATTCCCTCATTTAGTGGATATTTTCACAAAAAAGTGAAATTTTCAAAAATCCAGAAAATTGGCTGAAAACGACTAAATATCAAGGACTCATTGGGCGAATCACTCTGGAATTGAAATCGGAATGCTCACTGACATCTGCCCTATCTGAAAGTCTGATAAACACCGGAAAATTGACTTATTCCAAAAAAAAAATTTTTTCAACTTTTTTCAATTTTACCCCCGTGGGATATATATTCTACCCACATACATTTGGAACTCTCCTGGGGTACCCTTACACATATTATTCCGTCATTTAGTGGATATTTTCAGAAAAAAGTGAAATTTTCAAAAATCCAGAAAATTGGCTGAAAACGACTAAATATCAAGGACTCATTGGGCGAATCACTCTGGAATTGAAATCGGAATGCTCACTGACATCTGCCCTATCTGAAAGTCTGATAAACACCGGAAAATTGACTTATTCCAAAAAAAATTTTTTCAACTTTTTTAAATTTTACCCCCGTGGGATATATATTCTACCCACACACATTTGGAACTGTCCTGGGGTACCCTCACACATATTATTCCCTCATTTAGTGGATATTTTCACAGAAAAGTGAAATTTTCAAAAATCCAGAAAATTGGCTGAAAACGACTAAATATCAAGGACTCATTGGGCGATTCGCTCTGGAACTGAAATCGGAACGCTCACTGACATTTGCACTATCTGAAAGTCTGATAAACACCGGAAAAATGACTAAGTCCCAAAAAAATTTTTTTTCAACTTTTTTCAATTTTACCCCCTGGGATATATATTCTACCAACACGCATTTGGAACTCTCCTGGGGTACCCTCACACATATTATTCGCTCATTTAGTGGATATTTTCACAAAAAAGTGAAATTTTCAAAAATCCAGAAAATTGGTTAAAAACGACTAAATATCAAGGACTCATTGGGCGAATCGCTCTGGAACTGAAATCGTAATGCTCACTGACATTTCCAATATCTGAAAGCCTGATAAACGCCGGAAAAATGAATAAGTCCGAAAAAAATTTTTTTGCAACTTTCTCAATTTTACCCCCGTGGGATATATATTCTACCC
Source organism: Phyllobates terribilis (assembly GCF_046119375.1). Taxonomy (NCBI): domain Eukaryota; kingdom Metazoa; phylum Chordata; class Amphibia; order Anura; family Dendrobatidae; genus Phyllobates; species Phyllobates terribilis. The sequence goes on from NW_027362782.1 coordinate 11,597,775, forward strand.
ACACACATTTGGAACTCTGCTGGGGTACCCTCACACATATTATTCCCTCATTTAGTGGATATTTTCACAAAAAAAGTGAAATTTTCAAAAATCCAGAAAATTGGCTGAAAACGACTAAATATCAAGGACTCACTGGGCGAATCGCACTGGAACTGAAATCGGAACACTCACTGACATTTGCCCTATCTGAAAGTCTGATAAACACCGGAAAAATGACTAAGTCCCCAAAAAAAATTTTTTCAACTTTTTTCAATTTTACTCCCATGGGATATATATTCTACCCACACACATTTGGAACTGTCCTGGGTTACCCTCACACATATTATTCCATCAGTCAGTGGATATTTTCACAAAAAAGTGAAATTTTCAAAAATCCAGAAAATTGGCTGAAAACGACTAAATATCAAGGACTCATTGGGCGAATCACTCTGGAACTGAAATCGGAACGCTCACTGACATTTGCCCTATCTGAAAGTCTGATAAACACTGGAAAAATGACTAAGTCCAAAAAAAAAATTTTTTCAACTTTTTTCAATTTTACCCCCGTGGGATATATATTCTACCCACACACATTTGGAACTCTCCTGGGGTACCCTCACACATATTATTCCCTCATTTAGTGGATATTTTCAGAAAAAAGTGAAATTTTCAAAAATCCAGAAAATTGGCTGAAAACGACTAAATATCAAGGACTCATTGGGCGAATCACTCTGGAACTGAAATCGGAATGCTCACTGACATTTGCCCTATCTGAAAGTCTGATAAACACCGGAAAAATGACTAAGTCCCCCAAAAAAATTTTTTCAACTTTTTTCAATTTTACTCCCATGGGATATATATTCTACCCACACACATTTGGAACTCTCCTGGGGTACCCTCACACATATTATTCCCTCATTTAGTGGATATTTTCACAGAAAAGTGAAATTTTCAAAAATCCATTAAATTGGCTGAAAACGACTAAATATCAAGGACTCATTGTGCGAATAGCTCTGGAACTGAAATCGGAATGTTCACTGACATTTTCCCTATCTGAAAGTCTGATAAATGCCGGAAAAATAACTAAGTCCAAATAAAAAAAATTTTCAACTTTTTTCAATTTTACCCCCGTGGGATATATATTCTACCCACACACATTTGGAACTCTCCTGGGGTTCCCTCGCACATATTATTCCCTCATTTAGTGGATATTTTCACAAAAAAGTGAAATTTTCAAAAATTCAGAAAATTGGCTGAAAACGACTAAATATCAAGGACTCATTGGTAGAATCGCTCTGGAACTGAAATTGGAACGCTCACTGACAATTCCCCTATCTGAAAGTCTGATAAACGCTGAAAAAATGAATAAATCCAAAAAAAAATTTTTTTCAACTTTTTTCAATTTTACCCCCCGTGGGATATATATTCTACCCACACACATTTGGAACTCTCCTGGGGTACCCTCACACATATTATTCCCTCATTTAGTGGATATTTTCAGAAAAAAGTGAAATTTCCAAAAATCCAGAAAATTGGATGAAAACGACTAAATATCAAGGACTCATTGGGCGAATCACTCTGGAACTGGAATCGGAACGCTCACTGACATTTGCCCTATCTGAAAGTCTGATAAACTCTGGAAAAATGAAAAGGCCAAAAAAAAAAATTTTTCAACTTTTTTCAATTTTACCCCCATGGGATATATATTCTACCCACACACATTTGGAACTCTCCTGGGGTACCCTCACACATATTATTCCCTCATTTAGTGGATATTTTCACAAAAAAGTGAAATTTTCAAAAATCCAGAGAATTTGCTGAAAATGACTAAATATCAAGTACTCATTGGGCGAATCGCTCTGGAACTGAAATCGGAACGCTCACTGACATCTGCCCTATCTGAAAGTCTGATAAACACCGGAAAAATGACTAAGTCCCCAAAAAAAATTTTTTCAACTTTTTTCAATTTTACTCCCATGGGATATATATTCTACCCACACACATTTGGAACTGTCCTGGGGTACCCTCACACATATTATTCCATCAGTCAGTGGATATTTTCACAAAAAAGTGAAATTTTCAAAAATCCAGAAAATTGGCTGAAAACGACTAAATATCAAGGACTCATTGGGCGAATCACTCTGGAACTGAAATCGGAACGCTCACTGACATTTGCCCTATCTGAAAGTCTGATAAACACTGGAAAAATGACTAAGTCCAAAAAAAAAATTTTTTCAACTTTTTTCAATTTTACCCCCGTGGGATATATATTCTACCCACACACATTTGGAACTCTCCTGGGGTACCCTCACACATATTATTCCCTCATTTAGTGGATATTTTCAGAAAAAAGTGAAATTTTCAAAAATCCAGAAAATTGGCTGAAAACGACTAAATATCAAGGACTCATTGGGCGAATCACTCTGGAACTGAAATCGGAATGCTCACTGACATTTGCCCTATCTGAAAGTCTGATAAACACCGGAAAAATGACTAAGTCCCCCAAAAAAATTTTTTCAACTTTTTTCAATTTTACTCCCATGGGATATATATTCTACCCACACACATTTGGAACTGTCCTGGGGTACCCTCACACATATTATTCCATCAGTCAGTGGATATTTTCACAAAAAAGTGAAATTTTCAAAAATCCAGAAAATTGGCTGAAAACGACTAAATATCAAGGACTCATTGGGCGAATCACTCTGGAACTGAAATCGGAATGCTCACTGACATTTGCCCTATCTGAAAGTCTGATAAACACTGGAAAAATGACTAAGTCCAAAAAAAAAATTTTTTCAACTTTTTTTAATTTTACCCCCGTGGGATATATATTCTACCCACACACATTTGGTACTCTCCTGGGGTACCGTCACACATATTATTCCCTCATTTAGTGGATATTTTCACAAAAAAGTGAAATTTTCAAAAATCCAGAAAATTGGCTGAAAACGACTAAATATCAAGGACTCATTGGGCGAATCACTCTGGAACTGAAATCGGAACGCTCACTGACATTTGCCCTATCTGAAAGTCTGATAAACACTGGAAAAATGACTAAGTCCAAAAAAAAAATTTTTTCAACTTTTTTCAATTTTACCCCCGTGGGATATATATTCTACCCACACACATTTGGAACTCTCCTGGGGTACCCTCACACATATTATTCCCTCATTTAGTGGATATTTTCAGAAAAAAGTGAAATTTTCAAAAATCCAGAAAATTGGATGAAAACGACTAAATATCAAGGACTCATTGGGCGAATCACTCTGGAACTGGAATCGGAACGCTAACTGACATTTGCCCTATCTGAAAGTCTGATAAACTCTGGAAAAATGAAAAGGCCAAAAAAAAAAATTTTTCAACTTTTTTCAATTTTACCCCCATGGGATATATATTCTACCCACACACATTTGGAACTCTCCTGGGGTACCCTCACACATATTATTCCCTCATTTAGTGGATATTTTCACAAAAAAGTGAAATTTTCAAAAATCCAGAGAATTTGCTGAAAATGACTAAATATCAAGTACTCATTGGGCGAATCGCTCTGGAACTGAAATCGGAATGCTCACTGACATTTCCCCTATCTGAAAGTCTGATAAACGCCGGAAAAATGAATAAGTCCAAAAAAAAATTTTTTTCAACTTTTTTCAATTTTACCCCCGTGGGATACATATTCTATCCACACACATTTGGAACTCTCCTGGGGTACCCTCGCACATATTATTCCCTCATTTAGTGGATATTTTCACAAAAAAGTGAAATTTTCAAAAATTCAGAAAATTGGCTGAAAACGACTAAATATCAAGGACTCATTGGTCAAATCACTCTGGAACTGAAATCGGAACGCTCACTGACATTTGCCCTATCTGAAAGTCTGATAAACACCGGAAAAATAACTAAGTCCAAAAAAAAATTTTTTTCAACTTTTTTCAATTTTACCCCCGTGGGATACATATTCTACCCACACACATTTGGAACTCTCCTGGGGTACCCTCGCAGATATTATTCCCTCATTTAGTGGATATTTTCACAAAAAAGTGAAATTTTCAAAAATCCAGAAAATTGGCTGAAAACGACTAAATATCAAGGACTCATTGGGCGAATCACTCTGGAATTGAAATCGGAATGCTCACTGACATCTGCCCTATCTGAAAGTCTGATAAACACCGGAAAAATAACTAAGTCCAAAAAAAAATTTTTTTCAACTTTTTTCAATTTTACCCCCGTGGGATACATATTCTACCCACACACATTTGGAACTCTCCTGGGGTACCCTCGCAGATATTATTCCCTCATTTAGTGGATATTTTCACAAAAAAGTGAAATTTTCAAAAATCCAGAAAATTGGCTGAAAACGACTAAATATCAAGGACTCATTGGGCGAATCACTCTGGAATTGAAATCGGAATGCTCACTGACATCTGCCCTATCTGAAAGTCTGATAAACACCGGAAAATTGACTTATTCCAAAAAAAAAATTTTTTCAACTTTTTTCAATTTTACCCCCGTGGGATATATATTCTACCCACATACATTTGGAACTCTCCTGGGGTACCCTTACACATATTATTCCGTCATTTAGTGGATATTTTCAGAAAAAAGTGAAATTTTCAAAAATCCAGAAAATTGGCTGAAAACGACTAAATATCAAGGACTCATTGGGCGAATCACTCTGGAACTGAAATCGGAATGCTCACTGACATTTGCCCTATCTGAAAGTCTGATAAACACTGGAAAAATGACTAAGTCCAAAAAAAAAATTTTTTCAACTTTTTTAAATTTTACCCCCGTGGGATATATATTCTACCCACACACATTTGGAACTCTCCTGGGGTACCCTCACACATATTATTCCCTCATTTAGTGGATATTTTCACAGAAAAGTGAAATTTTCAAAAATCCAGAAAATTGGCTGAAAACGACTAAATATCAAGGACTCATTGTGCGAATAGCTCTGGAACTGAAATCGGAATGTTCACTGACATTTTCCCTATCTGAAAGTCTGATAAATGCCGGAAAAATAACTAAGTCCAAATAAAAAAAATTTTCAACTTTTTTCAATTTTACCCCCGTGGGATATATATTCTACCCACACACATTTGGAACTCTCCTGGGGTTCCCTCGCACATATTATTCCCTCATTTAGTGGATATTTTCACAAAAAAGTGAAATTTTCAAAAATCCAGAAAATTGGCTGAAAACTACTAAATATCAAGGACTCATTGGGCGAATCACTCTGGAACTGAAATCGGAACGCTCACTGACATCTGCCCTATCTGAAAGTCTGATAAATACCGGAAAATTGACTAAGTCCAAAAAAAAATTTTTTTCAACTTTTTTCAATTTTACCCCCGTGGGATATATATTCTACCCACACACATTTGGAACTCTCCTGGGGTACCTCACACATATTATTCCCTCATTTAGTGGATATTTTCACAAAAAAGTGAAATTTTCAAAAATTCAGAAAATTGGCTGAAAACGACTAAATATCAAGGACTCATTGGTAGAATCGCTCTGGAACTGAAATTGGAACGCTCACTGACAATTCCCCTATCTGAAAGTCTGATAAACGCTGAAAAAATGAATAAATCCAAAAAAAAATTTTTTTCAACTTTTTTCAATTTTACCCCCCGTGGGATATATATTCTACCCACACACATTTGGAACTCTCCTGGGGTACCCTCACACATATTATTCCCTCATTTAGTGGATATTTTCAGAAAAAAGTGAAATTTTCAAAAATCCAGAAAATTGGATGAAAACGACTAAATATCAAGGACTCATTGGGCGAATCACTCTGGAACTGGAATCGGAACGCTCACTGACATTTGCCCTATCTGAAAGTCTGATAAACTCTGGAAAAATGAAAAGGCCAAAAAAAAAAATTTTTCAACTTTTTTCAATTTTACCCCCATGGGATATATATTCTACCCACACACATTTGGAACTCTCCTGGGGTACCCTCACACATATTATTCCCTCATTTAGTGGATATTTTCACAAAAAAGTGAAATTTTCAAAAATCCAGAGAATTTGCTGAAAATGACTAAATATCAAGTACTCATTGGGCGAATCGCTCTGGAACTGAAATCGGAACGCTCACTGACATCTGCCCTATCTGAAAGTCTGATAAACACCGGAAAATTGACTTATTCCAAAAAAAAAATTTTTTCAACTTTTTTCAATTTTACCCCCGTGGGATATATATTCTACCCACATACATTTGGAACTCTCCTGGGGTACCCTTACACATATTATTCCGTCATTTAGTGGATATTTTCAGAAAAAAGTGAAATTTTCAAAAATCCAGAAAATTGGCTGAAAACGACTAAATATCAAGGACTCATTGGGCGAATCACTCTGGAACTGAAATCGGAATGCTCACTGACATTTGCCCTATCTGAAAGTCTGATAAACACTGGAAAAATGACTAAGTCCAAAAAAAAAATTTTTTCAACTTTTTTAAATTTTACCCCCGCGGGATATATATTCTACCCAAACACATTTGGAACTCTCCTGGGGTACCCTCACACATATTATTCCCTCATTTAGTGGATATTTTCACAGAAAAGTGAAATTTTCAAAAATCCAGAAAATTGGCTGAAAACGACTAAATATCAAGGACTCATTGGGCGAATAGCTCTGGAACTGAAATCGGAATGCTCACTGACATTTCCCCTATCTGAAAGTCTGATAAACGCTGGAAAAATGACTAAGTCCAAAAAAAATAATTTTTTCAACTTTTTTCAATTTTACCCCCGTGGGATATATATTCTACCCACACACATTTGGAACTCTCCTGGTGTACCCTCACACATATTATTCCCTCATTTAGTGGATATTTTCACAAAAAAGAGAAATTTTCAAAAATTCAGAAAATTGGCTGAAAACGACTAAATATCAAGGACTCATTGGTCAAATCGCTCTGGAACTGAAATCGGAACGCTCACTGACATTTCCCCTATCTGAAAGTCTGATAAACGCTGGAAAAATGAATAAGTCCCAAAAAATTTTTTTTTCAACTTTTTTCAATTTTACCCCCCGTGGGATATATATTCTACCCACACACATTTGGAACTCTCCTGGGGTACCCTCACACATATTATTCCCTCATTTAGTGGATATTTTCACAAAAAAGTGAAATTTTAAAAAATTCAGAAAATTGGCTGAAAACGACTAAATATCAAGGACTCATTGGTCAAATCGCTCTGGAACTGAAATCGGAACGCTCACTGACATTTCCCCTATCTGAAAGTCTGATAAACGGTTGAAAAATTAATAAGTCCAAAAAAAATTTTTTTCAACTTTTTTCAATTTTACCCCTCGTGGGATATATATTCTACCCACACACATTTGGAACTCTCCTGGGGTACCCTCACACATATTATTCCCTCATTTAGTGGATATTTTCACAAAAAAGTGAAATTTTAAAAAATTCAGAAAATTGGCTGAAAACGACTAAATATCAAGGACTCATTGGTCAAATCGCTCTGGAACTGAAATCGGAACGCTCACTGACATTTCCCCTATCTGAAAGTCTGATAAACGGTTGAAAAATTAATAAGTCCAAAAAAAATTTTTTTCAACTTTTTTCAATTTTACCCCTCGTGGGATATATATTCTACCCACACACATTTGGAACTCTCCTGGGGTACCCTCACACATATTATTCCCTCATTTAGTGGATATTTTCAGAAAAAAGTGAAATTTTCAAAAATCCAGAAAATTGGCTGAAAACGACTAAATATCAAGGACTCATTGGGCGAATCGCACTGGAACTGAAATCGGAACACTCACTGACATTTGCCCTATCTGAAAGTCTGATAAACACCGGAAAAATGACTAAGTCCAAAAAAAAAATTTTTTCAACTTTTTTCAATTTTGCCCCCGTGGGATATATATTCTACCCACACGCATTTGGAAATCTCCTGGGGTACCGTCACACATATTATTCCCTCATTTAGTGGATATTTTCACAAAAAAGTGAAATTTTCAAAAATCCAGAAAATTGGCTGAAAATGACTAAATATCAAGGACTCATTGGGCGAATCGCTCTGGAACTGAAATCGGAACGCTCACTGACATTTGCCCTATCTGAAAGTCTGATAAAGACCGGAAAATTGACTAAGTACAAAAAAAATTTTTTTAAACTTTTTTCAATTTTAGCCCCGTGGGATATATATTCTACCCACACACATTTGGAACTCTCCTGGGGTACCCTCACACATATTATTCCCTCATTTAGTGGATATTTTCACAGAAAAGTGAAATTTTCAAAAATCCAGAAAATTGGCTGAAAACGACTAAATATCAAGGACTCATTGGGCGAATAGCTCTGGAACTGAAATCGGAATGCTCACTGACATTTCCCCTATCAGAAAGCCTGATGAAGGCTGGAAAAATGACTAAGTCCAAAAAAAATATTTTCTTCAACTTTTTTCAATTTTAACCCCGTGGGATATATAATCTACCCTAACACATTTGGAACTCTCCTGGGGTACCCTCACACATATTATTCCCTCATTTAGTGGATATTTTCAGAAAAAAGTGAAATTTTCAAAAATCCAGAAGATTGGATGAAAACGACTAAATATCAAGGACTCATTGGGCAAATCACTCTGGAACTGAAATCGGAATGCTCACTGACATTTGCCCTATCTGAAAGTCTGATAAACACCGGAAAAATGACTAAGTCCAAAAAATATTTTTTTTCAACTTTTTTCAATTTTATCCCCGTGGGATATATATTCTACCCACACACATTTGGAACTCTCCTGGTGTACCCTCACACATATTATTCCCTCATTTAGTGGATATTTTCACAAAAAAAGTGAAATTTTCAAAAATCCAGAAAATTGGCTGAAAACGACTAAATATCAAGGACTCATTGGGTGAATCACTCTGGAACTGAAATCGGAATGCTCACTGACATTTGCCCTATCTGAAAGTCTGATAAACACTGGAAAAATGACTAAGTCCAAAAAAAAAATTTTTTCAACTTTTTTCAATTTTACCCCCGTGAGATATATATTCTACCCACACACATTTGGAACTCTCCTGGTGTACCCTCACACATATTATTCCCACATTTAGTGGATATTTTCACAAAATAAGTGACATTTTCAAAAATCCAAAATATTGTCTGAAAACGACTAAATATCAAGGACTCATTGGGCGAATCACTCTGGAACTGAAATCGGAACGCTCACTGACATTTGCCCTATCTGAAAGTCTGATAAACACCGGAAATATGAATAAGTCCAAAAAAAATTTTTTTCAACTTTTTTCAATTTTACCCTCCGTGCGATATATATTCTACCCACACACATTTGGAACTCTCCTGGGGTGCCCTCACGCATATCATTCCCTCATTTAGTGGATATTTTCACAAAAAAGTGAAATTTTCAAAAATCCAGAAAATTGGCTGAAAACGACTAAATATCAAGGACTCATTGGGCGAATCGCTCTGGAACTGAAATCGGAACACTCACTGACATTTGCCCTATCTGAAAGTGTGATAAACACCGGAAAAATGACTAAGTCCAAAAAAAATTTTTTTCAACTTTTTTCACGTTTACCCCGTGGGATATATATTCTACCCACACACATGTGGAACTCTCCTGGGGTACCCTCACACATATTATTCCCTCATTTAGTGGATATTTTCACAAAAAAAGTGAAATTTTCAAAAATCCAGAAAATTGGCTGAACACGAATAAATATCAATGACTCATTGGGCGAATCGCTCTGGAACTGAAATCGGAACGCTCACTGACATTTCCCATATCTGAAAGTCTGATAAACGCCGAAAAAATGACTAAGTCCAAAAAAAATAATTTTTTCAACTTTTTTCAATTTTACCCCCGTGGGATATATATTCTACCCACACACATTTCGAACTCTCCTGGGGTACCCTCACACATATTATTCCCTCATTTAGTGGATATTTTCACAAAAAAGTGAAATTTTCAAAAATCCAGAAAATTGGCTGAAAACGACTAAATATCAATGACTCATTGGGCGAATCGCTCTGGAACTGAAATCGGAACGCTCACTGACATTTCCCCTATCTGAAAGTCTGATAAATGCTGGAAAAATGAATAAGTCCAAAAAAAAAAATTTTTCAACTTTTTTCAATTTTACCCCCGTGGGATATATATTCTACCCACACACATTTGGTACTCTCCTGGGGAACCCTCATACATATTATTCCTTCATTTAGTGGATATTTTCACAAAAAGGTGAAATTTTCAAAAATCCTGAAAATTGGCTGAAAACGACTAAATATCAAGGACTCATGGGCGAATCGCTCTGGAACTGAAATGGGAACACTCACTGACATTTGCCCTATCTGAAAGACTGATAAACACCAGAAAAATGACTAAGTCCAAAAAAAAATTTTTTTCAACTTTTTCCAATTTTACCCCTGTGAGATATATATTCTACCCACACACATTTGGAACTCTCCTGGGGTACCCTCACACATATTATTCCCTCATTTAGTGGATATTTTCACAAAAAAGTGAAATTTTCAAAAATCCAGAAAATTGGCTGAAAACGGCTAAATATCAAGGACTCAATGGGCGAATAGCTCTGGAACTGAAATGGGAATGCTCACCGACATTTCCCCTATCTGAAAGTCTGCTAAACACCGGAAAAATGACTAAGTCCAAAATAAATTTTTTTCAATTTTACCCCCGTGGGATATATATTTTACCCACACACATTTGGAACTCTCCTGGGGTACCCTCACACATATTATTCCCTCATTTAGTGGATATTTTCACAAAAAAAGTGAAATTTTCAAAAATCCACAAAATTGGCTGAAAACGACTAAATATCAAGGACTCATTGGGCAAATCGCTCTGGAACTGAAATCGGAACGCTCACTGACATTTGCCCTATCTGAAAGTCTGATAAACACCGGAAAAATGACTATGTCCAAAAAAAAAAATTTTTCAACTTTTTTCAATTTTACCCTCGTGGGATATGTATTTTACCCACACACATTTGGAAATCTCCTGGGGTACCCTCACACATATTATTCCCACATTTAGTGGATATTTTCACAAAATAAGTGACATTTTCAAAAATCCAAAATATTGTCTGAAAACGACTAAATATCAAGGACTCATTGGGCGAATCACTCTGGAACTGAAATCGGAACGCTCACTGACATTTGCCCTATCTGAAAGTCTGATAAACACCGGAAATATGAATAAGTCCAAAAAAAATTTTTTTCAACTTTTTTCAATTTTACCCCCCGTGCGATATATATTCTACCCACACACATTTGGAACTCTCCTGGGGTGCCCTCATGCATATCATTCCCTCATTTAGTGGATATTTTCACAAAAAAGTGAAATTTTCAAAAATCCAGAAAATTGGCTGAAAACGACTAAATATCAAGGACTCATTGGGCGAATCGCTCTGGAACTGAAATCGGAACGCTCACTGACATTTCCCATATCTGAAAGTCTGATAAACGCCGAAAAAATGACTAAGTCCAAAAAAAATAATTTTTTCAACTTTTTTCAATTTTACCCCCGTGGGATATATATTCTACCCACACACATTTCCAACTCTCCTGGGGTATCCTCACACATATTATTCCCTCATTTAGTGGATATTTTCACAAAAAAGTGAAATTTTCAAAAATCCAGAAAATTGGCTGAAAACGACTAAATATCAATGACTCATTGGGCGAATCGCTCTGGAACTGAAATCGGAACGCTCACTGACATTTCCCCTATCTGAAAGTCTGATAAATGCTGGAAAAATGAATAAGTCCAAAAAAAAAAATTTTTCAACTTTTTTCAATTTTACCCCCGTGGGATATATATTCTACCCACACACATTTGGTACTCTCCTGGGGAACCCTCATACATATTATTCCTTCATTTAGTGGATATTTTCACAAAAAGGTGAAATTTTCAAAAATCCAGAAAATTGGCTGAAAACGACTAAATATCAAGGACTCATTGGGCGAATAGCTCTGGAACTGAAATCGGAATGCTCACTGACATTTCCCCTATCTGAAAGTCTGCTAAACGCCGGAAAAATGAATAAGTCCAAAAAAAATTTTTTTTCAACTTTTTTCAATTTTGCCCCCGTGGGATATATATTCTACCCACACACATTTGGAAATCTCCTGGGGTACCCTCACACATAATATTCCCTCATTTAGTGGATATTTTCACAAAAAAGTTAAATTTTCAAAAATCCAGGAAATTGGCTGAAAACGACTTAATATCAAGGACTCATTGGGCGAATAGCTCTGGAACTGAAATCGGAATGCTCACTGACATTTCCCCTATCTGAAAGTCTGATAAACGCCGGAAAAATGACTAAGTCCAAATAAAAATTTTTTCAACTTTTTTCAATTTTACCCCCGTGGGATATATATTCTACCCACACACATTTGGAACTCTCCTGGGGTACCCTCACACATATTATTCCCTCATTTAGTGGATATTTTCACAAAAATAGTGACATTTTCAAAAATCCAGAAAATTGGCTGAAAACGACTAAATATCAAAGACTCATTGGGAGAATCGCTCTGGAACTGAAATCGGAATGCTCACTGACATTTGCCCTATCTGAAAGCCTGATAAACGCCGGAAAAATGAATAAGTCCAAAAAAAAAATTTTTTCAACTTTTTTCAATTTTACCCCCGTGGGATATATATTCTACCCACACACATTTGGAACTCTCCTGGGGTACCCTCACACATATTATTCCCTCATTTAGTGGATATTTTCACAAAAAAGTGAAATTTTCAAAAATCCAGAAAATTGGCTGAACACGAATAAATATCAAGGACTCATTGGGCGAATCGCTCTGGAACTGAAACCGGAATGCTCACTGACATTTGCCCTATCTGAAAGCCTGATAAACGCCGGAAAAATGAATAAGTCCAAAAAAAAAAATTTTTCAACTTTTTTCAATTTTTCCCCCGTGGGATATATATTCTACCCACACACATTTGGAACTCTCCTGGGGTACCCTCACACATATTATTCCCTCATTTAGTGGATATTTTCACAAAAAAGTGAAATTTTCAAAAATCCAAAATATTGGCTGAAAACGACTAACTATCAAGGAATCATTGGGCGAATCGCTCTGGAACTGAAATGGGAACACTCACTGACATTTGCCCTATCTGAAAGCCTGATAAACGCCGGAAAAATGAATAAGTCCAAAAAAAAATTTTTTTCAACTTTTTTCAATTTTACCCCCGTGGGATATATATTCTACCCACACACATTTGGAACTCTCCTGGGGTACCCTCACACATATTATTCCCTCATTTAGTGGATATTTTCACAAAAAAGTGAAATTTTCAAAAATCCAGAAAATTGGCTGAACACGAATAAATATCAAGGACTCATTGGGCGAATCGCTCTGGAACTGAAACCGGAATGCTCACTGACATTTGCCATATCTGAAAGCCTGATAAACGCCAGAAAAATGAATAAGTCCAAAAAAAAAAATTTTTCAACTTTTTTCAATTTTTCCCCCGTGGGATATATATTCTACCCACACACATTTGGAACTCTCCTGGGGTACCCTCACACATATTATTCCCTCATTTAGTGGATATTTTCACAAAAAAGTGATATTTTCAAAAATCCAAAATATTGGCTGAAAACGACTAACTATCAAGGAATCATTGGGCGAATCGCTCTGGAACTGAAATGGGAACACTCAATGACATTTGCCCTATCTGAAAGACTGATAAACACCAGAAAAATGACTAAGTCCAAAAAAAAATTTTTTTCAACTTTTTTCAATTTTACCCCCGTGGGATATATATTCTACCCACACACATTTGGAACTCTCCTGGGGTACCCTCACACATATTATTCCCTCATTTAGTGGATATTTTCACAAAAATAGTGACATTTTCAAAAATCCAGAAAATTGGCTGAAAACGACTAAATATCAAAGACTCATTGGGAGAATCGCTCTGGAACTGAAATCGGAATGCTCACTGACATTTGCCCTATCTGAAAGCCTGATAAACGCCGGAAAAATGAATAAGTCCAAAAAAAAAATTTTTTCATCTTTTTTCAATTTTACCCCCGTGGGATATATATTCTACCCACACACATTTGGAACTCTCCTGGGGTACCCTCACACATATTATTCCCTCATTTAGTGGATATTTTCACAAAAAAGTGAAATTTTCAAAAATCCAGAAAATTGGCTGAACACGAATAAATATCAAGGACTCATTGGGCGAATCGCTCTGGAACTGAAACCGGAATGCTCACTGACATTTGCCCTATCTGAAAGCCTGATAAACGCCGGAAAAATGAATAAGTCCAAAAAAAAAAATTTTTCAACTTTTTTCAATTTTTCCCCCGTGGGATATATATTCTACCCACACACATTTGGAACTCTCCTGGGGTACCCTCACACATATTATTCCCTCATTTAGTGGATATTTTCACAAAAAAGTGAAATTTTCAAAAATCCAAAATATTGGCTGAAAACGACTAAATATCAAGGAATCATTGGGCGAATCGCTCTGGAACTGAAATGGGAACACTCACTGACATTTGCCCTATCTGAAAGACTGATAAACACCAGAAAAATGACTAAGTCCAAAAAAAAATTTTTTTCAACTTTTTCCAATTTTACCCCTGTGGGATATATATTCTACCCACACACATTTGGAACTCTCCTGGGGTACCCTCACACATATTATTCCCTCATTTAGTGGATATTTTCACAAAAAAGTGAAATTTTCAAAAATCCAGAAAATTGGCTGAAAACGACTAAATATCAAGGACTCAATGGACGAATAGCTCTGGAACTGAAATGGGAATGCTCACTGACATTTCCCCTATCTGAAAGTCTGCTAAACACCGGAAAAATGACTAAGTCCAAAATAAATTTTTTTCAATTTTACCCCCGTGGGATATATATTCTACCCACACACATTTGGAACTCTCCTGGGGTACCCTCACACATATTATTCCCTCATTTAGTGGATATTTTCACAAAAAAAGTGAAATTTTCAAAAATCCACAAAATTGGCTGAAAACGACTAAATATCAAGGACTCATTGGGCGAATAGCTCTGGAAATGAAATCGGAATGCTCACTGACATTTCCCCTATCTGAAAGTCTGCTAAACGCCGGAAAAATGAATAAGTCCAAAAAAACTTTTTTTTCAACTTTTTTCAATTTTGCCCCCGTGGGATATATATTCCACCCACACACATTTGGAAATCTCCTGGGGTACCCTCACACATATTATTCCCTCATTTAGTGGATATTTTCACAAAAAAGTTAAATTTTCAAAAATCCAGGAAATTGGCTGAAAACGACTTAATATCAAGGACTCATTGGGCGAATAGCTCTGGAACTGAAATCGGAATGCTCACTGACATTTCCCCTATCTGAAAGTCTGATAAACGCCGGAAAAATGACTAAGTCCAAATAAAAATTTTTTCAACTTTTTTCAATTTTACCCCCGTGGGATATATATTCTACCCACACACATTTGGAACTCTCCTGGGGTACCCTCACACATATTATTCCCTCATTTAGTGGATATTTTCACAAAAATAGTGACTTTTTCAAAAATCCAGAAAATTGGCTGAAAACGACTAAATATCAAGGACTCATTGGGCGAATCGCTCTGGAACTGAAATCGGAATGCTCACTGACATTTGCCCTATCTGAAAGCCTGATAAACGCCGGAAAAATGAATAAGTCCAAAAAAAAAATTTTTTCAACTTTTTTCAATTTTACCCCCGTGGGATATATATTCTACCCACACACATTTGGAACTCTCCTGGGGTACCCTCACACATATTATTCCCTCATTTAGTGGATATTTTCACAAAAAAGTGAAATTTTCAAAAATCCAAAATATTGGCTGAAAACGACTAAATATCAAGGAATCATTGGGCGAATCACTCTGGAACTGAAATGGGAACACTCACTGACATTTGCCCTATCTGAAAGACTGATAAACACCAGAAAAATGACTAAGTCCAAAAAAAAATTTTTTTCAACTTTTTCCAATTTTACCCCCGTGGGATATATATTCTACCCACACACATTTGGAACTCTCCTGGGGTACCCTCACACATATTATTCCCTCATTTAGTGGATATTTTGACAAAAAAGTGAAATTTTCAAAAAATCCAGAAAATTGGCTGAAAACGACTAAATATCAAGGACTCATTGGGCGAATAGTTCTGGAACTGAAATCGGAATGCTCACTGACATTTCCCCTATCTGAAAGCCTGATAAACGCCGGAAAAATGAATAAGTCCAAAAAAAATTTTTTTTCAACTTTTTTCAATTTTGCCCCCGTGGGATATATATTCTACCCACACACATTTGGAACTCTCCTGGGGTACCCTCACACATATTATTCCCTCATTTAGTGGATATTTTCACAAAAAAGTGAAATTTTCAAAAAATCCAGAAAATTGGCTGAAAACGACTAAATATCAAGGACTCATTGGGCGAATAGTTCTGGAACTGAAATCGGAATGCTCACTGACATTTCCCCTATCTGAAAGCCTGATAAACGCCGGAAAAATGAATAAGTCCAAAAAAAATTTTTTTTCAACTTTTTTCAATTTTGCCCCCGTGGGATATATATTCTACCCACACACATTTGGAACTCTCCTGGGGTACCCTCACACATATTATTCCCTCATTTAGTGGATATTTTCACAAAAAAGTGAAATTTTCAAAAAATCCAGAAAATTGGCTGAAAACGACTAAATATCAAGGACTCATTGGGCGAATAGTTCTGGAACTGAAATCGGAATGCTCACTGACATTTCCCCTATCTGAAAGCCTGATAAACGCCGGAAAAATGAATAAGTCCAAAAAAAATTTTTTTTCAACTTTTTTCAATTTTGCCCCCGTGGGATATATATTCTACCCACACACATTTGGAACTCTCCTGGGGTACCCTCACACATATTATTCCCTCATTTAGTGGATATTTTCACAAAAAAGTGAAATTTTCAAAAATCCAGAAAATTGGCTGAAAACGACTAAATATCAAGGACTCATTGGGCGAATAGCTCTGGAACTGAAATCGGAATGCTCACTGACTTTTGCCCTATCTGAAAGTCTGATAAACACCGGAAAAATGACTAAGTCCAAAAAAATTTTTTTTCAATTTTACCCCCGTAGGATATATATTCTACCCACACATATTTGGAAATCTCCTGGGGTACCCTCACACATATTATTCCCTCATTTAGTGGATATTTTCACAAAAATAGTGAAATTTTCAAAAATCCAAAATATTGGCTGAAAACGACTAAATATCAAGGACTCATTGGGCGAATCACTCTGGAACTGAAATCGGAACGCTCACTGACATTTCCCCTATCTGAAAGCCTGATAAACGCCGGAAAAATGAATAAGTCCAAAAAAAAATTTTTTTCAACTTTTTTCAATTTTACCCCCGTGGGATATATATTCTACCCACACACATTTGGAACTCTCCTTGGGTACCCTCACACATATTATTCCCTCATTTAGTGGATATTTTCACAAAAAAGTGACATTTTCAAAAATCCAGAAAATTGGCTGAAAACGACTAAATATCAAGGACTCATTGGGTGAATCGCTCTGGAACTGAAATCGGAATGCTCACTGACATTTTCCCTATCTGAAAGCCAGATAAACGGCAGAAAAATGAATAAGTCCCAAAAAAAATTTTTTTCAACTTTTTTCAATTTTACCCCCGTGGGATATATATTCTACCCACACACATTTGGAGCTCTCCTGGGGTACCCTCACACATATTATTCCCTCATTTAGTGGATATTTTCACAAAAAAGTGAAATTTTCAAAAATCCAGAAAATTGGCTGAAAACGACTAAATATCAAGGACTCATTGGGCGAATCGCTCTGGAACTGAAATCGGAACGCTCACTGACATTTGCCCTATCTGAAAGTCTGATAAATACCGGAAAAATGACTAAGTCCAAAAAAAATTTTTTTTAAACTTTTTTCAATTTTACCCCCATGGGATATATATTCTACCCACACACATTTGGAACTCTCCTGGGGTACCCTCACACATATTATTCCCTCATTTAGTGGATATTTCCACGAAAAAGTGAAATTTTCAAAAATCCAGAAAATTGGCTGAAAACGACTAAATATCAAGGACTCATTGGGCGAATCGCTCTGGAACTGAAATCGGAATGCTCACTGACATTTCCCCTATCTGAAAGTCTGATAAACGCCGGAAAAATGACTAAGTCCAAAAAAAAAATTTTTTAACTTTTTTCAATTTTACCCCCGTGTGATATATATTCTACCCACACTCATTTGGAACTCTCCTGGGGTACCCTCACACATATTATTCCCTCATTTAGTGGATATTTTCACAAAATAAGTGACATTTTCAAAAATCCAAAATATTGGCTGAAAACTACTAAATATCAAGGACTCATAGGGCGAATCACTCTGGAACTGAAATCGGAACGCTCACTGACATTTCCCCTATCTGCAAGTCTGATAAACACCGGAAAAATGACTAAGTCCAAAAAAAATTTTTTTCAACTTTTTTCAATTTTACCCCCGTGGGATATATATTCTACCCACACACATTTGGAACTCTCCTGGGGTACCCTCACACATATTATTCCCTCATTTAGTGGATATTTTCACAAAGAAGTGAAATTTTCAAAAATCCAAAATCTTGGCTGAAAACGACTAAATATCAAGAACTCATTGGGCGAATCACTCTGGAACTGAAATCGGAACGCTCACTGACATTTGCCCTATCTGAAAGTCTGATAAACACCGAAAAAATGACTAAGTCCAACAAAATTTTTTTTAAACTTTTTCAATTTTACCCCCGTGGGATATATATTCTACCCACACACATTTGGAACTCTCCTGGGGTACCCTCACACATATTATTCCCTCATTTAGTGGATATTTTCACAAAAAAGTGAAATTTTCAAAAAATCCAGAAAATTGGCTGAAAACGACTAAATATCAAGGACTCATTGGGCGAATAGTTCTGGAACTGAAATCGGAATGCTCACTGACATTTCCCCTATCTGAAAGCCTGATAAACGCCTGAAAAATGAATAAGTCCAAAAAAAATTTTTTTTCAACTTTTTTCAATTTTGACCCCGTGGGATATATATTCTACCCACACACATTTGGAACTCTCCTGGGGTACCCTCACACATATTATTCCCTCATTTAGTGGATATTTTCACAAAAAAGTGAAATTTTCAAAAATCCAGAAAATTGGCTGAAAACGACTAAATATCAGGGACTCATTGGGCGAATAGCTCTGGAACTGAAATCGGAATGCTCACTGACATTTCCCCTATGTGAAAGTCTGCTAAACGACGGAAAAATGACTAAGTCCAAAAAAAATTTTTTTCAATTTTACCCCCGTGGGATATATATTCTACCCACACACATTTGGAACTCTCCTGGGGTAACCTCACACATATTATTCCCTCATTTAGTGGATATTTTCACAAAAAAGTGAAATTTTCAAAAAATCCAGAAAATTGGCTGAAAACGACTAAATATCAAGGACTCATTGGGCGAATAGTTCTGGAACTGAAATCGGAATGCTCACTGACATTTCCCCTATCTGAAAGCCTGATAAACGCCGGAAAAATGAATAAGTCCAAAAAAAATTTTTTTTCAACTTTTTTCAATTTTACCCCGTGGGATATATATTCTACCCACACACATTTGGAACTCTCCTGGGGTACCCTCACACATATTATTCCCTCATTTAGTGGATATTTTCACAAAAAAGTGAAATTTTCAAAAATCCAGAAAATTGGCTGAAAACGACTAAATATCCAGGACTCATTGGGCGAATAGCTCTGGAACTGAAATCGGAATGCTCACTGACATTTCCCTTATCTGAAAGTCTGCTAAACGCCGGAAAAATGACTAGGTCCAAAAAAAATTTTTTTCAATTTTACCCCCGTGGGATATATATTCTACCCACACACATTTGGAACTCTCCTGGGGTACCCTCACACATATTATTCCCTCATTTAGTGGATATTTTCACAAAAAAGTGACATTTTCAAAAATCCAGAAAATTGGCTGAAAACGACTAAATATCAAGGACTCATTGGGTGAATCGCTCTGGAACTGAAATCGGAATGCTCACTGACATTTTCCCTATCTGAAAGCCAGATAAACGGCAGAAAAATGAATAAGTCCCAAAAAAAATTTTTTTCAACTTTTTTCAATTTTACCCCTGTGGGATATATATTCTACCCACACACATTTGGAGCTCTCCTGGGGTACCCTCACACATATTATTCCCTCATTTAGTGGATATTTTCACAAAAAAGTGAAATTTTCAAAAATCCAGAAAATTGGCTGAAAACGACTAAATATCAAGGACTCATTGGGCGAATCGCTCTGGAACTGAAATCGGAACGCTCACTGACATTTGCCCTATCTGAAAGTCTGATAAATACCGGAAAAATGACTAAGTCCAAAAAAAATTTTTTTTAAACTTTTTTCAATTTTACCCCCATGGGATATATATTCTACCCACACACATTTGGAACTCTCCTGGGGTACCCTCACACATATTCCCTCATTTAGTGGATATTTTCACAAAAAAGTGAAATTTTCAAAAATCCAGAAAATTGGCTGAAAACGACTAAATATCAAGGACTCATTGGGCGAATTACTCTGGAACTGAAATCGGAATGCTCTCTGACATTTCCCCTATCTGAAAGTTTGCTAAATGCCGGAAAAATGACTAAGCCCAAAAAAAATTTTTTTCAATTTTACCCCCGTAGGATATATATTCTACCCACACACATTTTGAACTCTCCTGGGGTACCCTCACACATATTATTCCCTCATTTAGTGGATATTTTCACAAAAAAGTGAAATTTTCAAAAATCCAGAACATTGGCTGAAAACGACTAAATATCAAGGACTCATTGGGCGAATAGCTCTGGAACTGAAATCGGAATGCTCACTGACATTTCCCCTATCTGAAAGTCTGATAAACGCCGGAAAAATGACTAAGTCCAAAAAAAAAATTTTTCAACTTTTTTCAATTTTACCCCCGTGGGATATATATTCTACCCACACACATTTGGAACTCTCCTGGGGTACCCTCACACATATTATTCCCTCATTTAGTGGATATTTTCACAAAAAAGTGAAATTTTCAAAAATCCAGGAAATTGGCTGAAAACGACTAAATATCAAGGACTCATTGGGCGAATAGCTCTGGAACTGAAATCGGAATGCTCACTGATATTTCCCTTATCTGAAAGTCTGCTTAACGCCGGAAAAATGACTAGGTCCAAAAAAAATTTTTTTCAATTTTACCCCCGTGGGATATATATTCTACCCACACACATTTGGAACTCTCCTGGGGTACCCTCACACATATTATTCCCTCATTTAGTGGATATTTCCACGAAAAAGTGAAATTTTCAAAAATCCAGAAAATTGGCTGAAAACGACTAAATATCAAGGACTCATTGGGCGAATCGCTCTGGAACTGAAATCGGAATGCTCACTGACATTTCCCCTATCTGAAAGTCTGATAAACGCCGGAAAAATGACTAAGTCCAAAAAAAAATTTTTTTAACTTTTTTCAATTTTACCCCCGTGGGATATATATTCTACCCACACTCATTTGGAACTCTCCTGGGGTACCCTCACACATATTATTCCCTCATTTAGTGGATATTTTCACAAAATAAGTGACATTTTCAAAAATCCAAAATATTGGCTGAAAACTACTAAATATCAAGGACTCATAGGGCGAATCACTCTGGAACTGAAATCGGAACGCTCACTGACATTTCCCCTATCTGCAAGTCTGATAAACACCGGAAAAATGACTAAGTCCAAAAAAAATTTTTTTCAACTTTTTTCAATTTTACCCCCGTGGGATATATATTCTACCCACACACATTTGGAACTCTCCTGGGGTACCCTCACACATATTATTCCCTCATTTAGTGGATATTTTCACAAAGAAGTGAAATTTTCAAAAATCCAAAATCTTGGCTGAAAACGACTAAATATCAAGAACTCATTGGGCGAATCACTCTGGAACTGAAATCGGAACGCTCACTGACATTTGCCCTATCTGAAAGTCTGATAAACACCGGAAAAATGACTAGTCCAACAAAATTTTTTTTAAACTTTTTTCAATTTTACCCCCGTGGGATATATATTCTACCCACACACATTTGGAACTCTCCTGGGGTACCCTCACACATATTATTCCCTCATTTAGTGGATATTTTCACAAAAAAGTGAAATTTTCAAAAAATCCAGAAAATTGGCTGAAAACGACTAAATATCAAGGACTCATTGGGCGAATAGTTCTGGAACTGAAATCGGAATGCTCACTGACATTTCCCCTATCTGAAAGCCTGATAAACGCCGGAAAAATGAATAAGTCCAAAAAAAATTTTTTTTCAACTTTTTTCAATTTTACCCCGTGGGATATATATTCTACCCACACACATTTGGAACTCTCCTGGGGTACCCTCACACATATTATTCCCTCATTTAGTGGATATTTTCACAAAAAAGTGAAATTTTCAAAAATCCAGAAAATTGGCTGAAAACGACTAAATATCAAGGACTCATTGGGCGAATTACTCTGGAACTGAAATCGGAATGCTCTCTGACATTTCCCCTATCTGAAAGTTTGCTAAACGCCGGAAAAATGACTAAGTCCAAAAAAAATTTTTTGCAATTTTACCCCCGTAGGATATATATTCTACCCACACACATTTTGAACTCTCCTGGGGTACCCTCACACATATTATTCCCTCATTTAGTGGATATTTTCACAAAAAAGTGAAATTTTCAAAAATCCAGAAAATTGGCTGAAAACGACTAAATATCAAGGACTCATTGGGCGAATCACTCTGGAACTGAAATCGGAATGCTCACTGACATTTCCCCTATCTGAAAGTCTGATAAACACCGGAAAAATGACTAGTCCAACAAAATTTTTTTTAAACTTTTTTCAATTTTACCCCCGTGGGATATATATTCTACCCACACACATTTGGAACTCTCCTGGGGTACCCTCACACATATTATTCCCTCATTTAGTGGATATTTTCACAAAAAAGTGAAATTTTCAAAAAATCCAGAAAATTGGCTGAAAACGACTAAATATCAAGGACTCATTGGGCGAATAGTTCTGGAACTGAAATCGGAATGCTCACTGACATTTCCCCTATCTGAAAGCCTGATAAACGCCGGAAAAATGAATAAGTCCAAAAAAAATTTTTTTTCAACTTTTTTCAATTTTACCCCGTGGGATATATATTCTACCCACACACATTTGGAACTCTCCTGGGGTACCCTCACACATATTATTCCCTCATTTAGTGGATATTTTCACAAAAAAGTGAAATTTTCAAAAATCCAGAAAATTGGCTGAAAACGACTAAATATCAAGGACTCATTGGGCGAATTACTCTGGAACTGAAATCGGAATGCTCTCTGACATTTCCCCTATCTGAAAGTTTGCTAAACGCCGGAAAAATGACTAAGTCCAAAAAAAATTTTTTTCAATTTTACCCCCGTAGGATATATATTCTACCCACACACATTTTGAACTCTCCTGGGGTACCCTCACACATATTATTCCCTCATTTAGTGGATATTTTCACAAAAAAGTGAAATTTTCAAAAATCCAGAAAATTGGCTGAAAACGACTAAATATCAAGGACTCATTGGGCGAATCACTCTGGAACTGAAATCGGAATGCTCACTGACATTTCCCCTATCTGAAAGTCTGATAAACACCGGAAAAATGACTAAGTCCAAAAAAAATTTTTTTCAACTTTTTTCAATTTTACCCCCGTGGGATATATATTCTACCCACACACATTTGGAACTCTCCTGGGGTACCCTCACACATATTATTCCCTCATTTAGTGGATATTTTCACAAAAATAGTGAAATTTTCAAAAATCCAGAAAATTGGCTGAAAACGACTAAATATCAAGGACTCATTGGGCGAATAGCTCTGGAACTGAAATCAGAATGCTCACTGACATTTCCCCTATCTGAAAGTCTGATAAACGCCGGAAAAATGACTAAGTCCAAATAAAAAAATTTTTCAACTTTTTTCAATTTTACCCCCGTGGGATATATATTCTACCCACACAAATTTGGAACTCTCCTGGGGTACCCTCACACATATTATTCCCTCATTTAGTGGATATTTTCACAAAAAAGTGAAATTTTCAAAAATCCAGGAAATTGGCTGAAAACGACTAAATATCAAGGACTCATTGGGCGAATAGCTCTGGAACTGAAATCGGAATGCTCACTGACATTTCCCTTATCTGAAAGTCTGCTAAACGCCGGAAAAATGACTAGGTCCAAAAAAAAATTTTTTCAATTTTACCCCCGTGGGATATATATTCTACCCACACACATTTGGAACTCTCCTGGGGTACCCTCACACATATTATTCCCTCATTTAGTGGATATTTCCACGAAAAAGTGAAATTTTCAAAAATCCAGAAAATTGGCTGAAAACGACTAAATATCAAGGACTCATTGGGCGAATCGCTCTGGAACTGAAATCGGAACGCTCACTGACATTTGCCCTATCTGAAAGTCTGATAAACACCGGAAAAATGACTAAGTCCAAAAAAAATTTTTTTTCAACTTTTTTCAATTTTACCCCCATGGGATATATATTCTACCCACACACATTTTGAACTCTCCTGGGCTACCCTCACACATATTATTCCCTCATTTAGTGGATATTTTCACAAAAAAGTTAAATTTTCAAAAATCCAGAAAATTGGCTGAAAACGACTAAATATCAAGGACTCATTGGGCGAATCGCTCTGGAACTGAAATCGGAATGCTCACTGACATTTCCCCTATCTGAAAGTCTGATAAACGCCGGAAAAATGACTAAGTCCAAAAAAAAAATTTTTTAACTTTTTTCAATTTTACCCCCGTGGGATATATATTCTACCCACACACTTTTGGAACTCTCCTGGGGTACCCTCACACATATTATTCCCTCATTTAGTGGATATTTTCACAAAATAAGTGACATTTTCAAAAATCCAAAATATTGGCTGAAAACTACTAAATATCAAGGACTCATAGGGCGAATCACTCTGGAACTGAAATCGGAACGCTCACTGACATTTCCCCTATCTGCAAGTCTGATAAACACCGGAAAAATGACTAAGTCCAAAAAAAATTTTTTTCAACTTTTTTCAATTTTACCCCCGTGGGATATATATTCTACCCACACACATTTGGAACTCTCCTGGGGTACCCTCACACATATTATTCCCTCATTTAGTGGATATTTTCACAAAAAAGTGAAATTTTCAAAAATCCAAAATATTGGCTGAAAACGACTAAATATCAAGGACTCATTGGGCGAATCACTCTGGAACTGAAATCGGAACGCTCACTGACATTTGCCCTATCTGAAAGTCTGATAAACACCGGAAAAATGACTAAGTCCAACAAAAATTTTTTTTAACTTTTTTCAATTTTACCCCCGTGGGATATATATTCTACCCACACACATTTGGAACTCTCCTGGGGTACCCTCACACATATTATTCCCTCATTTAGTGGATATTTTCACAAAAATAGTGAAATTTTCAAAAATCCAGAAAATTGGCTGAAAACGACTAAATATCAAGGACTCATTGGGCGAATCGCTCTGGAACTGAAATCGTGATGCTCACTGACATTACCCGTATCTGAAAGCATGATAAACGCCGGAAAAATGAATAAGTCCAAAAAAAAAAATTTTTGCAACTTTTTTCAATTTTACCCCCGTGGGATATATATTCTACCCACACACATTTGGAACTCTCCTGGGGTACCCTCACACATATTATTCCCTCATTTAGTGGATATTTTCACAAAAAAGTGAAATTTTCAAAAATCCAGAAAATTGGCTGAAAACGACTAAATATCAAGGACTCATTGGGCGAATAGCTCTGGAACTGAAATCGGAATGCTCACTGACATTTCCCCTATCTGAAAGTCTGATAAACGCCGGAAAAATGAATAAGTCCAAAAAAAAATTTTTTTCAATTTTACCCCCGTGGGATATATATTCTACCCACACAAATTTGGAACTCTCCTGGGGTACCCTCACACATATTATTCCCTCATTTAGTGGATATTTTCACAGAAAAGTGAAATTTTCAAAAATCCAGAAAATTGGCTGAAAACGACTAAATATCAAGGACTCATTGGGCGAATCGCTCTGGAACTGAAATCGGAATGCTCACTGACATTTGCCCTATCTGAAAGTATAATAAACGCCAGAAAATGACAAAGTCCAAAAAAAAATTTTTTTCAACTTTTTTCAATTTTACCCCCGTGGGATATATATTCTACCTACACACATTTGGAACTCTCCTGGGGTACCCTCACACATATTATTCCCTAATTTAGTGGATATTTTCACAAAAAAGTGACATTTTCAAAAACCCACGAAAATTGGCTGAAAACGACTAAATATCAAGGACTCATTGGGCGAATCGCTCTGGAACTGAAATCGGAACGCTCACTGACATTTGCCCTATCTGAAAGTCTGATAAACACCGGAAAAATGACTAAGTCCAAAAAAAATTTTTTTTAAACTTTTTTCAATTTTACCCCCATGGGATATATATTCTACCCACACACATTTGGAACTCTCCTGGGGTACCCTCACACATATTCCCTCATTTAGTGGATATTTTCACAAAAAAGTGAAATTTTCAAAAATCCAGAAAATTGGCTGAAAACGACTAAATATCAAGGACTCATTGGGCGAATTACTCTGGAACTGAAATCGGAATGCTCTCTGACATTTCCCCTATCTGAAAGTTTGCTAAACGCCGGAAAAATGACTAAGTCCAAAAAAAATTTTTTTCAATTTTACCCCCGTAGGATATATATTCTACCCACACACATTTTGAACTCTCCTGGGGTACCCTCACACATATTATTCCCTCATTTAGTGGATATTTTCACAAAAAAGTGAAATTTTCAAAAATCCAGAAAATTGGCTGAAAACGACTAAATATCAAGGACTCATTGGGCGAATCACTCTGGAACTGAAATCGGAATGCTCACTGACATTTCCCCTATCTGAAAGTCTGATAAACACCGGAAAAATGACTAAGTCCAAAAAAAATTTTTTTCAACTTTTTTCAATTTTACCCCCGTGGGATATATATTCTACCCACACACATTTGGAACTCTCCTGGGGTACCCTCACACATATTATTCCCTCATTTAGTGGATATTTTCACAAAAATAGTGAAATTTTCAAAAATCCAGAAAATTGGCTGAAAACGACTAAATATCAAGGACTCATTGGGCGAATAGCTCTGGAACTGAAATCGGAATGCTCACTGACATTTCCCCTATCTGAAAGCCTGATAAACGCCGGAAAAATGAATAAGTCCAAAAAAAATTTTTTTTCAACTTTTTTCAATTTTACCCCGTGGGATATATATTCTACCCACACACATTTGGAACTCTCCTGGGGTACCCTCACACATATTATTCCCTCATTTAGTGGATATTTTCACAAAAAAGTGAAATTTTCAAAAATCCAGAAAATTGGCTGAAAACGACTAAATATCAAGGACTCATTGGGCGAATAGCTCTGGAACTGAAATCGGAATGCTCACTGACATTTCCCTTATCTGAAAGTCTGCTAAACGCCGGAAAAATGACTAGGTCCAAAAAAAATTTTTTTCAATTTTACCCCCGTGGGATATATATTCTACCCACACACATTTGGAACTCTCCTGGGGTACCCTCACACATATTATTCCCTCATTTAGTGGATATTTTCACAAAAAAGTGACATTTTCAAAAATCCAGAAAATTGGCTGAAAACGACTAAATATCAAGGACTCATTGGGTGAATCGCTCTGGAACTGAAATCGGAATGCTCACTGACATTTTCCCTATCTGAAAGCCAGATAAACGGCAGAAAAATGAATAAGTCCCAAAAAAAATTTTTTTCAACTTTTTTCAATTTTACCCCCGTGGGATATATATTCTACCCACACACATTTGGAACTCTCCTGGGGTACCCTCACACATATTCCCTCATTTAGTGGATATTTTCACAAAAAAGTGAAATTTTCAAAAATCCAGAAAATTGGCTGAAAACGACTAAATATCAAGGACTCATTGGGCGAATTACTCTGGAACTGAAATCGGAATGCTCTCTGACATTTCCCCTATCTGAAAGTTTGCTAAACGCCGGAAAAATGACTAAGTCCAAAAAAAATTTTTTTCAATTTTACCCCCGTAGGATATATATTCTACCCACACACATTTTGAACTCTCCTGGGGTACCCTCACACATATTATTCCCTCATTTAGTGGATATTTTCACAAAAAAGTGAAATTTTCAAAAATCCAGAAAATTGGCTGAAAACGACTAAATATCAAGGACTCATTGGGCGAATCACTCTGGAACTGAAATCGGAATGCTCACTGACATTTCCCCTATCTGAAAGTCTGATAAACACCGGAAAAATGACTAAGTCCAAAAAAAATTTTTTTCAACTTTTTTCAATTTTACCCCCGTGGGATATATATTCTACCCACACACATTTGGAACTCTCCTGGGGTACCCTCACACATATTATTCCCTCATTTAGTGTATATTTTCACAAAAATAGTGAAATTTTCAAAAATCCAGAAAATTGGCTGAAAACGACTAAATATCAAGGACTCATTGGGCGAATAGCTCTGGAACTGAAATCAGAATGCTCACTGACATTTCCCCTATCTGAAAGTCTGATAAACGCCGGAAAAATGACTAAGTCCAAATAAAAAAAATTTTCAACTTTTTTCAATTTTACCCCCGTGGGATATATATTCTACCCACACAAATTTGGAACTCTCCTGGGGTACCCTCACACATATTATTCCCTCATTTAGTGGATATTTTCACAAAAAAGTGAAATTTTCAAAAATCCAGGAAATTGGCTGAAAACGACTAAATATCAAGGACTCATTGGGCGAATAGCTCTGGAACTGAAATCGGAATGCTCACTGACATTTCCCTTATCTGAAAGTCTGCTAAACGCCGGAAAAATGACTAGGTCCAAAAAAAATTTTTTTCAATTTTACCCCCGTGGGATATATATTCTACCCACACACATTTGGAACTCTCCTGGGGTACCCTCACACATATTATTCCCTCATTTAGTGGATATTTCCACGAAAAAGTGAAATTTTCAAAAATCCAGAAAATTGGCTGAAAACGACTAAATATCAAGGACTCATTGGGCGAATCGCTCTGGAACTGAAATCGGAACGCTCACTGACATTTGCCCTATCTGAAAGTCTGATAAACACCGGAAAAATGACTAAGTCCAAAAAAAATTTTTTTTCAACTTTTTTCAATTTTACCTTCATGGGATATATATTCTACCCACACACATTTTGAACTCTCCTGGGCTACCCTCACACATATTATTCCCTCATTTAGTGGATATTTTCACATAAAAGTTAAATTTTCAAAAATCCAGAAAATTGGCTGAAAACGACTAAATATCAAGGACTCATTGGGCGAATCGCTCTGGAACTGAAATCGGAATGCTCACTGACATTTCCCCTATCTGAAAGTCTGATAAACGCCGGAAAAATGACTAAGTCCAAAAAAAAAATTTTTTAACTTTTTTCAATTTTACCCCCGTGGGATATATATTCTACCCACACACTTTTGGAACTCTCCTGGGGTACCCTCACACATATTATTCCCTCATTTAGTGGATATTTTCACAAAATAAGTGACATTTTCAAAAATCCAAAATATTGGCTGAAAACTACTAAATATCAAGGACTCATAGGGCGAATCACTCTGGAACTGAAATCGGAACGCTCACTGACATTTCCCCTATCTGCAAGTCTGATAAACACCGGAAAAATGACTAAGTCCAAAAAAAATTTTTTTCAACTTTTTTCAATTTTACCCCCGTGGGATATATATTCTACCCACACACATTTGGAACTCTCCTGGGGTACCCTCACACATATTATTCCCTCATTTAGTGGATATTTTCACAAAAAAGTGAAATTTTCAAAAATCCAAAATATTGGCTGAAAACGACTAAATATCAAAGACTCATTGGGCGAATCACTCTGGAACTGAAATCGGAACGCTCACTGACATTTGCCCTATCTGAAAGTCTGATAAACACCGGAAAAATGACTAAGTCCAACAAAAATTTTTTTTAACTTTTTTCAATTTTACCCCCGTGGGATATATATTCTACCCACACACATTTGGAACTCTCCTGGGGTACCCTCACACATATTATTCCCTCATTTAGTGGATATTTTCACAAAAATAGTGAAATTTTCAAAAATCCAGAAAATTGGCTGAAAACGACTAAATATCAAGGACTCATTGGGCGAATCGCTCTGGAACTGAAATCGGGATGCTCACTGACATTACCCGTATCTGAAAGCATGATAAACGCCGGAAAAATGAATAAGTCCAAAAAAAAAAATTTTTGCAACTTTTTTCAATTTTACCCCCGTGGGATATATATTCTACCCACACACATTTGGAACTCTCCTGGGGTACCCTCACACATATTATTCCCTCATTTAGTGGATATTTTCACAAAAAAGTGAAATTTTCAAAAATCCAGAAAATTGGCTGAAAACGACTAAATATCAAGCACTCATTGGGCGAATAGCTCTGGAACTGAAATCGGAATGCTCACTGACATTTCCCCTATCTGAAAGTCTGATAAACGCCGGAAAAATGAATAAGTCCAAAAAAAAATTTTTTTCAATTTTACCCCCGTGGGATATATATTCTACCCACACAAATTTGGAACTCTCCTGGGGTACCCTCACACATATTATTCCCTCATTTAGTGGATATTTTCACAAAAAAGTGAAATTTTCAAAAATCCAGGAAATTGGCTGAAAACGACTAAATATCAAGGACTCATTGGGCGAATAGCTCTGGAACTGAAATCGGAATGCTCACTGACATTTCCCTTATCTGAAAGTCTGCTAAACGCCGGAAAAATGACTAGGTCCAAAAAAAATTTTTTTAAATTTTACCCCCGTGGGATATATATTCTACCCACACACATTTGGAACTCTCCTGGGGTACCCTCACACATATTATTCCTCATTTAGTGGATATTTTCACAAAATAAGTGACATTTTCAAAAATCCAAAATATTGGCTGAAAACTACTAAATATCAAGGACTCATAGGGCGAATCACTCTGGAACTGAAATCGGAACGCTCACTGACATTTCCCCTATCTGCAAGTCTGATAAACACCGGAAAAATGACTAAGTCCAAAAAAAATTTTTTTCAACTTTTTTCAATTTTACCCCCGTGGGATATATATTCTACCCACACACATTTGGAACTCTCCTGGGGTACCCTCACACATATTATTCCCTCATTTAGTGGATATTTTCACAAAAAAGTGAAATTTTCAAAAATCCAAAATATTGGCTGAAAACGACTAAATATCAAGGACTCATTGGGCGAATCACTCTGGAACTGAAATCGGAACGCTCACTGACATTACCCGTATCTGAAAGCATGATAAACGCCGGAAAAATGAATAAGTCCAAAAAAAAAATTTTTGCAACTTTTTTCAATTTTACCCCCGTGGGATATATATTCTACCCACACACATTTGGAACTCTCCTGGGGTACCCTCACACATATTATTCCCTCATTTAGTGGATATTTTCACAAAAAAGTGAAATTTTCAAAAATCCAGAAAATTGGCTGAAAACGACTAAATATCAAGGACTCATTGGGCGACTAGCTCTGGAACTGAAATCGGAATGCTCACTGACATTTCCCCTATCTGAAAGTCTGATAAACGCCGGAAAAATGACTAAGTCAAAAAAAAAATTTTTTTCACTTTTTTCCAATATTACCAACGTGGGATATATGTTGTACCCACGCACATTTGGAACTCTCCTGTGGTACCCTCACACATATTATTCCCTCATTTAGTGGATATTTTCACAGAAAAGTGAAATTTTCAAAAATCCAGAAAATTGGCTGAAAACGACTAAATATCAAGGACTCATTGGGCGAATCGCTCTGGAACTGAAATCGGAACGCTCACTGACATTTCCCCTATCTGAAAGTCTGATAAACGCCGGAAAAATGACTAAGCCCCCCAAAAAATTTTTTTAAACTTTTTTCAATTTTACCCCCGTGGGATATATATTCTAACCACACACATTTAGAACTCTCCTGGGGTACCCTCACACATATAATTCCCTCATTAAGTGGATATTTTCACAAAAAAGTGAAATTTTCCAAAATCCAGAAAATTGACTGAAAACGACTAAATATCAAGAACTGATTGGGCGAATCGCTCGGGAACTGAAATCGGAATGCTCACTGACATTTCCCCTATCTGAAAGTCTGATAAACGCTGAAAAAATGACTAAGTCAAAAAAAAAAATTTTTTTCTCCTTTTTCCAATATTACCCCCGTGGGATATATGTTGTACCCACACACATTTTGAACTCTCCTGGGGTACCTTCACACATATTATTCCCTCATTTAGTGGATATTTTCACAAAAAAGTGACATTTTCAAAAATCCAAAATATTGGCTGAAAACGGCCAAATGTCAAGGACTCATTGAGCGAATCACTCTGGAACTGAAAACGGAACGCTCACTGACATTTGCCCTACCTGAAAGTCTGATAAACGCCGGAAAAATGACTAAGTCCAAAAAAAACTTTTTTTCAACTTTTTCCAATATTACCCCCGTGGGATATATATTCTACCCACACACATTTGGAATTCTCCTGGGGTACCCTCACACATCTTATTCCCTCATTTAGTGGATATTTTCACAAAAAAGTGAAATTTTCAAAAATCCAGAAAATTGGCTGAAATACGACTAAATATCAAGGACTCATTGGGCGAATCGCTCGGGAACTGAAATCGGAATGCTCACTGACATTTGCCCTATCTGAAAGTATAATAAACGCCGGAAAAATGATTAAGTCCCCCAAAAAAATTTTTTCAACTTTTTTCAATTTTACCCCCGTGGGATATATATTCTAACCACACACATTTAGAACTCTCCTGGGGTACCCTCACACATATTATTCCCTCATTTAGTGGATATTTTCACAAAAAAGTGAAATTTTCAAAAATCCAGAAAATTGGCTGAAAACGACTAAATATCAAGCACTCATTGGGAGAATAGCTCTGGAACTGAAATCGGAATGCTCACTGACATTTCCCCTATCTGAAAGTCTGATAAACGCCGGAAAAATGAATAAGTCCAAAAAAAAATTTTTTTCAATTTTACCCCCGTGGGATATATATTCTACCCACACAAATTTGGAACTCTCCTGGGGTACCCTCACACATATTATTCCCTCATTTAGTGGATATTTTCACAAAAAAGTGAAATTTTCAAAAATCCAGGAAATTGGCTGAAAACGACTAAATATCAAGGACTCATTGGGCGAATAGCTCTGGAACTGAAATCGGAATGCTCACTGACATTTCCCTTATCTGAAAGTCTGCTAAACGCCGGAAAAATGACTAGGTCCAAAAAAAATTTTTTTAAATTTTACCCCCGTGGGATATATATTCTACCCACACACATTTGGAACTCTCCTGGGGTACCCTCACACATATTATTCCTCATTTAGTGGATATTTTCACAAAATAAGTGACATTTTCAAAAATCCAAAATATTGGCTGAAAACTACTAAATATCAAGGACTCATAGGGCGAATCACTCTGGAACTGAAATCGGAACGCTCACTGACATTTCCCCTATCTGCAAGTCTGATAAACACCGGAAAAATGACTAAGTCCAAAAAAAATTTTTTTCAACTTTTTTCAATTTTACCCCCGTGGGATATATATTCTACCCACACACATTTGGAACTCTCCTGGGGTACCCTCACACATATTATTCCCTCATTTAGTGGATATTTTCACAAAAAAGTGAAATTTTCAAAAATCCAAAATATTGGCTGAAAACGACTAAATATCAAGGACTCATTGGGCGAATCACTCTGGAACTGAAATCGGAACGCTCACTGACATTACCCGTATCTGAAAGCATGATAAACGCCGGAAAAATGAATAAGTCCAAAAAAAAAATTTTTGCAACTTTTTTCAATTTTACCCCCGTGGGATATATATTCTACCCACACACATTTGGAACTCTCCTGGGGTACCCTCACACATATTATTCCCTCATTTAGTGGATATTTTCACAAAAAAGTGAAATTTTCAAAAATCCAGAAAATTGGCTGAAAACGACTAAATATCAAGGACTCATTGGGCGAATAGCTCTGGAACTGAAATCGGAATGCTCACTGACATTTCCCCTATCTGAAAGTCTGATAAACGCCGGAAAAATGACTAAGTCAAAAAAAAAAATTTTTTCACTTTTTTCCAATATTACCAACGTGGGATATATGTTGTACCCACGCACATTTGGAACTCTCCTGGGGTACCCTCACACATATTATTCCCTCATTTAGTGGATATTTTCACAGAAAAGTGAAATTTTCAAAAATCCAGAAAATTGGCTGAAAACGACTAAATATCAAGGACTCATTGGGCGAATCGCTCTGGAACTGAAATCGGAACGCTCACTGACATTTCCCCTATCTGAAAGTCTGATAAACGCCGGAAAAATGACTAAGCCCCCCAAAAAATTTTTTTAAACTTTTTTCAATTTTACCCCCGTGGGATATATATTCTAACCACACACATTTAGAACTCTCCTGGGGTACCCTCACACATATAATTCCCTCATTAAGTGGATATTTTCACAAAAAAGTGAAATTTTCCAAAATCCAGAAAATTGACTGAAAACGACTAAATATCAAGAACTGATTGGGCGAATCGCTCGGGAACTGAAATCGGAATGCTCACTGACATTTCCCCTATCTGAAAGTCTGATAAACGCTGAAAAAATGACTAAGTCAAAAAAAAAAATTTTTTTCTCCTTTTTCCAATATTACCCCCGTGGGATATATGTTGTACCCACACACATTTTGAACTCTCCTGGGGTACCTTCACACATATTATTCCCTCATTTAGTGGATATTTTCACAAAAAAGTGACATTTTCAAAAATCCAAAATATTGGCTGAAAACGGCCAAATGTCAAGGACTCATTGAGCGAATCACTCTGGAACTGAAAACGGAACGCTCACTGACATTTGCCCTACCTGAAAGTCTGATAAACGCCGGAAAAATGACTAAGTCCAAAAAAAACTTTTTTTCAACTTTTTCCAATATTACCCCCGTGGGATATATATTCTACCCACACACATTTGGAATTCTCCTGGGGTACCCTCACACATCTTATTCCCTCATTTAGTGGATATTTTCACAAAAAAGTGAAATTTTCAAAAATCCAGAAAATTGGCTGAAATACGACTAAATATCAAGGACTCATTGGGCGAATCGCTCGGGAACTGAAATCGGAATGCTCACTGACATTTGCCCTATCTGAAAGTATAATAAACGCCGGAAAAATGATTAAGTCCCCCAAAAAAATTTTTTCAACTTTTTTCAATTTTACCCCCGTGGGATATATATTCTAACCACACACATTTAGAACTCTCCTGGGGTACCCTCACACATATTATTCCCTCATTTAGTGGATATTTTCACAAAAAAGTGAAATTTTCCAAAATCCAGAAAATTGGCTGAAAAAACGACTAAATATCAAGAACTGATTGGGCGAATCGCTCGGGAACTGAAATCGAAATGCTCACTGACATTTCCCCTATCTGAAAGTCTGATAAACGGCGGAAAAATGACAAAGTCTAAAAAAAAATTTTTTTAAACTTTTTTCAATTTTACCCCCGTGGGATATATATTCTACCCACACACATTTGGAACTCTCCTGGGGTACCCTCACACATATTATTCCCTCATTTAGTGGATATTTCACAAAAAAGGGAAATTTTCAAAAATCCAGAAAATTGGCTGAAAACGACTAAATATCAAGGACTCATTGGGCGAATCGCTCTGGAACTGAAATCGGAACGCTCACTGACATTTCCCCTCTCTGAAAGTCTGATAAATGCCAGAAAAATGACAAAGTCCAAAAAAAAAAATTTTTTCAACTTTTTTCAACTTTACCCCCTTGGGATATACATTCTGCCCACACACATTTGGAAATCTCCTGGGGTACCCTCACACATATAATTCCCTCATTAAGTGGATATTTTCACAAAAAAGTGAAATTTTCCAAAATCCAGAAAATTGGCTGAAAAACGACTAAATATCAAGAACTGATTTGGCGAATCGCTCGGGAACTGAAATCGGAATGCTCACTGACATTTCCCCTATCTGAAAGTCTGATAAACGCTGAAAAAATGACTAAGTCCAAAAAAAATTTTTTTTCTCCTTTTTCCAATATTACCCCCGTGGGATATATGTTGTACCCACACACATTTGGAACTCTCCTGGGGTACCTTCACACATATTATTCCCTCATTTAGTGGATATTTTCACAAAAAAGTGACATTTTCAAAAATCCAAAATATTGGCTGAAAACGGCCAAATATCAACGACTCATTGAGCGAATCACTCTGGAACTGAAATCGGAACGCTCACTGACATTTGCCGTACCTGAAAGTCTGATAAACGCCGGAAAAATGACTAAGTCCAAAAAAAAATTTTTTTCAACTTTTTCCAATATTACCCCCGTGGGATATATATTCTACCCACACACATTTGGAATTCTCCTGGGGTACCCTCACACATCTTATTCCCTCATTTAGTGGATATTTTCACAAAAAAGTGAAATTTTCAAAAATCCAGAAAATTGGCTGAAAAACGACTAAATATCAAGGACTCATTGGGCGAATCGCTCGGGAACTGAAATCGGAATGCTCACTGACATTTCCCCTATCTGAAAGTCTGATAAACGCCGGAAAAATGACTAAGTCCAAAAAAAAATTTTTTTCACCTTTTTCCAATATTACCCATAGTGGGATATATGTTGTACCCACACACATTTGGAACTCTCCTGGGGTACCTTCACACATATTATTCCCTCATTTAGTGGATATTTTCACAAAAAAGTGAAATTTTCAAAAATCCAAAATATTGGCTGAAAACGACTACATATCAAGGACTCATTGGTCGAATCGCTCTGGAACTGAAATCGGAACACTCATTGACATTTGTCCTATCTGAAAGTCTGATAAACGCCAGAAAAATGACAAAGTCCAAAAAAAAAAATTTTTCAACTTTTTTCAAATTTACCCCCGTGGGATATATATTCTACCCACACACATTTGGAACTCTCCTGGGGTACCCTCACACATGTTATTCCCTCATTTAGTGGATATTTTCACAAAAAAGTGAAATTTTCAAAAATCCAGAAAATTGGCAGAAAACGACTAAATATCAAGGACTCATTGGGCGAATCGCTCTGGAACTGAAATCGGAACGCTCACTGATATTTGCCCTATCTGAAAGTATGATAAACGCCAGAAAAATGACAAAGTCCAAAAAAAAATTTTTTTCAACTTTTTTCAATTTTACCCCCGTGGGATATATATTCTACCCACACACATTTGGAACTCTCCTGGGGTACCTTCACACATATTATTCCCTCATTTAGTGGATATTTTCACAAAAAAGTGAAATTTTCAAAAATCCAAAATATTGGCTGAAAACGACTACATATCAAGGACTCATTGGTCGAATCGCTCTGGAACTGAAATCGGAACGCTCACTGACATTTGCCCTATCTGAAAGTCTGATAAACGCCAGAAAAATGACAAAGTCCAAAAAAAAAAATTTTTTCAACTTTTTTCAAATTTACCCCCGTGGGATATATATTCTACCCACACACATTTGGAACTCTCCTGGGGTACCCTCACACATATTATTCCCTCATTTAGTGGATATTTTCACAAAAAAGTGAAATTTTCAAAAATCCAGAAAATTGGCAGAAAACGACTAAATATCAAGCACACATTGGGCGAATCGCTCTGGAACTGAAATCGGAACGATCACTGACATTTGCCCTATCTGAAAATCTGATAAACACCAGAAAAATGACAAAGTCCAAAAAAAAAAATTTTATACTTTTTTCAAATTTACCCGCGTGGGATATATATTCTACCCACACACATTTGGAACTCTCCTGGGGTACCCTCACACATATTATTCCCTAATTTAGTGGATATTTTCACAAAAAAGTGACATTTTCAAAAACCCAGAAAATTGGCTGAAAACGACTAAATATCAAGGACTCATTGGGCGAATCGCTCTGGAACTGAAATCGGATTGCTCACTGACATTTCCCCTATCTGAAAGTCTGATAAACGCCGGAAAAATGACTAAGTCCCCCAAAAAATTTTTTTCAATTTTACCCCCGTGGGATATATATTCTACCCACACACATTTGGAACTCTCCTGGGGTACCCTCACACATATTATTCCCTCATATAGTGGATATTTTCACAAAAAAGTGAAATTTTCAAAAATCCAGAAAATTGGCTGAAAACGACTATCAAGGACTCATTGGGCGAATCGCTCTGGAACTGAAATCGGAACGCTCACTGACATTTCCTCTATCTGAAAGTCTGATAAACGCCGGAAAAATGACTATGTCCAAAAAAAAATTGTTTTCAACTTTTTTCAATTTTACCCCAGTGGGATATATATTCTACCCACACACATTTGGAACTCTCCTGGGGTACCCTCACACATATTATTCCCTCATATAGTGGATATTTTCACAAAAAAGTGAAATTTTCAAAAATCCAGAAAATTGGCTGAAAACGACTATCAAGGACTCATTGGGCGAATCGCTCTGGAACTGAAATCGGAACGCTCACTGACATTTCCTCTATCTGAAAGTCTGATAAACGCCGGAAAAATGACTATGTCCAAAAAAAAATTGTTTTCAACTTTTTTCAATTTTACCCCGTGGGATATATATTCTACCCACACACATTTGGATCTCTTCTGGAGTACCCTCACACATATTGTTGACTCATTTAGTTGATATTTTCACAAAAAAGTGACATTTTCAAAAATCCAGAAAATTGGCGGAAAACGACTATAAAGGACTCATTGGGCAAATCGCTCTGGAACTGAAATCGGAATGCTCACTGATATTTCCCCTATCTGAAAGTCTGATAAACGCCGGAAAAATTATTAAGTCCAAAAAAAATTTTTTTCAACTTTTTTCAATTTTACCCCCTTGGGATATATATTCTACCCACACACCTTTGGAACTCTCCTGGGGTACCCTCACACATATTATTCCCTCATTTAGTGGATATTTTCACAAAAAAGTGAAATTTTCAAGTATCCAGAAAGTTGGCTGAAAACGACTAAATATCAAGGACTCATTGGACAAATCTCTCTGGAACTGAAATCGGAATGCTCACTGACATTTCCCCTATCTGAAATTCTGATAAACGCTGGAAAAATGACTAAGTACAAAAAAAAATGTTTTCAACTTTTTTCAATTTTACCCCCGTGGGATATATATTCTACCCACATACATTTGGAACTCTCCTGGGGTACCCTCACACATATTATTCCCTCTTTTAGTGGATATTTTCACAAAAAAGTGAAATTTTCAAAAATCCAGAAAATTGGCTGAAAACGACTAAATATCAAGGAATCATTGGGCGAATCGCTCTGGAACTGAAATCGGAATGCTCACTGACATTTCCCATATCTGAAAGCCTGATAAACGCCGGAAAAATGACTAAGTCCAAAAAAAAAATTTTTTTCAATTTTACCCCCTTGGGATATATAGTCTACCCACACACATTTGGAACTCTCCTGGGGTACCCTCACACATATTATTCCCTCATTTAGTGGATATTTTCACAAAAAAGTGAAATTTTCAAGAATCCAGAAAATTGGCTGAAAACGACTAAATATCAAGGACTCATTGGGCGAATCGCTCTGGAACTGAAATCGGAATGCTCACTGACATTTCCCCTATCTGAAAGTCTGTTAAACGCCGGAAAAATGACTAAGTCCAAGAAAAAATTTTTTTCAACTTTTTTCAATTTTACCCCTGTGGGATATATATTCTACCCACACACATTTGGAACTCTCCTGGGGTACTCTCACACATATTATTCCCTCATTTAGTGGATATTTTCACAAAAAAGTGAAATTTTCAAAAATCCAGAAAATTGGCTGAAAATGACTAAATATCAAGGACTCATTGGGCGAATCGCTCTGGAACTGAAATCGGAACGCTCACTGACATTTCCCCTATCTGAAAGTGTGATAAACGCCAGCAAAATGACTAAGTCCAAGAGAAAATTTTTTTCAACTTTCTTCAATTTTACCCCCGTGGGATATATATTCTACCCACACACATTTGGAACTCTCCTGGGGTACCCTGACACATATTATTCCCTCATTTAGTGGATATTTTCACAAAAAAGTGAAATTTTCAAAAATCCTGAAAATTGGCTGAAAACGACTAAATATGAAGAACTCATTGGGCGAATCGCTCTGGAACTGAAATCGAAATGCTCACTGACATTTCCCCTATCTGAAAGTCTGATAAACGCAGGAAAAATGACAAAGTCCATGAAAAAAATTTTTTCAACTTTTTTCAATTTTACCCCCGTGGGATATATATTCTACCCACACACATTTGGAACTCTCCTGGGGTACCCTCACACATATTATTCACTCATTTAGTGGATATTTTCACAAAAAAGTGAAATTTTCAAGAATCCAGAAAATTGGCTGAAAACGACTAAATATCAAGGACTCATTGGGCGAATCGCTCTGGAACTGAAATCGGAACGCTCACTGACATTTCCCCTATCTGAAAGTCTGATAAACGCCGGAAAAATAACTAAGTAAAAAAAAAAATTTTTTTCAACTTTTTTCAATTTTACCCCCTTGGGATATATATTCTACCCACACACATTTGGAACTCTCCTGGGGTACCCTCACACATATTATTCCCTCATTTAGTGGATATTTTCACAAAAAAGTGAAATTTTCAAAAATCCAGAAAATTGGCTGAAAACGACTATAAAGGACTCATTGGGCAAATCGCTCTGGAACTGAAATCGGAATTCTCACTGATATTTCCCCTATCTGAAAGTCTGATAAACGCCAGAAAAATTATTAAGTCCAAAAAATATTTTTTTCAACTTTTTTCAATTTTACCCCCTTGGGATATATATTCTACCCACACACCTTTGGAACTCTCCTGGGGTACCCTCACACATATTATTCCCTCATTTAGTGGATATTTTCACAAAAAAGTGAAATTTTCAAAAATCCAGAAAATTGGCTGAAAACGACTAAATATCAAGGACTCATTGGGCGAATCGCTCTGGAACTGAAATCGGAATGCTCACTGACATTTCCCCTATCTGAAAGCCTGATAAACGCCGGAAAAATGACTAAGTCCAAGAAAAAATTTTTTTCAACTTTTTTCAATTTTACCCCTGTGGGATATATATTCTACCCACACACATTTGGAACTCTCCTGGGGTACCCTCACACATATTATTCCCTCATTTAGTGGATATTTTCACAAAAAAGTGAAATTTTCAAAAATCCAGAAAATTGGCTGAAAATGACTAAATATCAAGGACTCATTGGGCGAATCGCTCTGGAACTGAAATCGGAACGCTCACTGAAATTTCCCCTATCTGAAAGTGTGATAAACGCCAGAAAAATGACTAAGTCCAAGAGAAAATTTTTTTCAACTTTCTTCAATTTTACCCCCGTGGGATATATATCCTACCCACACACATTTGGAACTCTCCTCGGGTACCCTCACACATATTATTCCCTCATTTAGTGGATATTTTCACAAAAAAGTGAAATTTTCAAAAATTCGGAAAATTGGCTGAAAACGACTAAATATCAAGGACTCATTGGGCGAATCGCTCTGGAACTGAAATCGGAATGCTCACTGACATTTCCCCTATCTGAAAGTCTGATAAACGCCGGAAAAATGACTAAGTCCCAAAAAAATTTTTTTCAACTATTTTCAATTTTACCCCCGTGGGATATATAGTCTACCCACACACATTTGAAACTCTCCTGGGGTACCCTCACACATATTATTCCCTTATTTAGTGGATATTTTCACAAAAAAGTGAAATTTTCAAAAATCCTGAAAATTGGCTGAAAACGACTAAATATGAAGAACACATTAGGCGAATCGCTCTGGAACTGAAATCGAAATGCTCACTGACATTTCCCCTATCTGAAAGTCTGATAAACGCCGGAAAAATAACTAAGTCAAAAAAAATATTTTTTTCAACTTTTTTCAATTTTACCCCCTTGGGATATATATTTTACCCACACACATTTGGAACTCTCCTGGGGTACCCTCACACATATTATTCCCTCATTTAGTGGATATTTTCGCAAAAAAGTGAAATTTTCATAAATTCGGAAAATTGGCTGAAAACGACTAAATATCAAGGACTCATTGGGCGAATCGCTCTGGAACTGAAATCGGAATGCTCACTGACATTTCCCCTATCTGAAAATCTGATAAACGCCGGAAAAATGACTAAGTCCAAAAAAAAATTTTTTTCAACTTTTTTCAATTTTACACCCGTGGGATATATAGTCTACCCACACACATTTGGAACTCTCCTGGGGTACCCTCACACATATTATTCCCTCATTTAGTGGATATTTTCACAAAAAAGTGAAATTTTCAAAAATCCAGAAAATAGGCTGAAAACGACTAAATATCAAGGACTCATTGGGCGAATCGCTCTGGAGCTGAAATCGGAATGCTCACTGACATTTCCCTTATCTGAAAGTCTGATAAACGCCGGAAAAATGACTAAGTCAAAAAAAAATTTTTTTTTCAACTTTTTTCAATTTTACCCCCGTGGGATATATATTTTACCCACACACATTTGGAACTCTCCTGGGGTACCCTCACAGATATTATTCCCTCATTTAGTGGATATTTTCACAAAAAAGTGAAATTTTCAAGAATCCAGAAAATTGGCTGAAAACGACTAAATATGAAGAACACATTGGGCGAATCGCTCTGGAACTGAAATCGAAATGCTCACTGACATTTCACCTATCTGAAAGTCTGATAAACGCCTGAAAAATTACTAAGTCCAAAAAAAAATTTTTTCAACTATTTTCAATTTTACCCCCGTGGGATATATAGTCTACCCACACACATTTGAAACTCTCCTGGGGTACCCTCACACATATTATTCCCTTATTTAGTGGATATTTTCACAAAAAAGTGAAATTTTCAAAAATCCTGAAAATTGGCTGAAAACGACTAAATATGAAGAACACATTGGGCGAATCGCTCTGGAACTGAAATCGAAATGCTCACTGACATTTCACCTATCTGAAAGTCTGATAAACGCAGGAAAAATGACTAAGTCCAAAAAAAATTTTTTTCAACTTTTTTCAATTTTACCCCTGTGGGATATATATTCTACCCACACACATTTGGAACTCTCCTGGGGTACCCTCACACATATTATTCCCTCATTTAGTGGATATTTTCGCAAAAAAGTGAAATTTTCATAAATTCGGAAAATTGGCTGAAAACGACTAAATATCAAGGACTCATTGGGCGAATCGCTCTGGAACTGAAATCGGAACGCTCACTGACATTTCCCCTATCTGAAAATCTGATAAAATGCCGGAAAAATGACTAAGTCCAAAAAAAAATTTTTTTCAACTTTTTTCAATTTTACACCCGTGGGATATATAGTCTACCCACACACATTAGGAACTCTCCTGGGGTACCCTCACACATAATATTCCCTCATTTAGTGGATATTTTCACAAAAAAGTAAAATTTTCAAAAATCCAGAAAATAGGCTGAAAACGACTAAATATCAAGGACTCATTGGGCGAATCGCTCTGGAACTGAAATCGGAATGCTCACTGACATTTCACCTATCTGAAAGTCTGATAAACGCCGGAAAAATGACTAAGTCCAAAAAAAATTTTTTTTCAACTTTTTTCAATTTTACCC
The DNA here is from genome assembly GCF_046119375.1 of Phyllobates terribilis. Lineage (NCBI taxonomy): Eukaryota > Metazoa > Chordata > Amphibia > Anura > Dendrobatidae > Phyllobates > Phyllobates terribilis. The sequence goes on from NW_027362782.1 coordinate 11,641,781, forward strand.
CTGTGGGATATATATTCTACCCACACACATTTGGAACTCTCCTGGGGTACCCTCACACAGATTATTCCCTCATTTAGTGGATATTTTCACAAAAAAGTGAAATTTTCAAAAATCCAGAAAATTGGCTGAAAACCACTAAATATCAAGGACGCATTGGGCGAATTGCTCTGGAACTGAAATCGGAACGTTCACTGATATTTCGCCTATCTGAAAGTCTGATAAACGCCGGAAAAATGACTAAGTGCAAACAAAAATTTTTTTCAACTTTTTTCAATTTTACCCCCGTGGGATATATATTCTACCCACACATATTTGGTACTTTCCTGGGGTACCCTCACACATATTATTCCCTCATTTAGTGGATATTTTCACAAAAAAGTCAAATTTTCAAAAATCCAGAAAATAGGCTGAAAACGACTAAATAACAAGGACTCATTGGGCGATTCGCTCTGGAACTGAAATCGGAACGCTCACTGACATTTCCCCTATCTGAAAGTCTGATAAACGCCGGAAAAATGACTAAGTCAAAAAAAAAAAATTTTTTCCACTTTTTTCAATTTTACCCCCGTGGGATATATATTTTACCCACACACATTTGGAACTCTCCTGGGGGTACCCTCACACATATTATTCCCTCATTTAGTGGATATTTTCACAAAAAAGTGAAATTTTCAAAAATCCAGAAAATAGGCTGAAAACGACTAAATATCAAGGACTCATTGGGCGAATCGCTCTGGAGCTGAAATCGGAATGCTCACTGACATTTCCCTTATCTGAAAGTCTGATAAACGCCGGAAAAATGACTAAGTCAAAAAAAAAATTTTTTTTCAACTTTTTTCAATTTTACCCCCGTGGGATATATATTTTACCCACACACATTTGGAACTCTCCTGGGGTACCCTCACAGATATTATTCCCTCATTTAGTGGATATTTTCACAAAAAAGTGAAATTTTCAAGAATCCAGAAAATTGGCTGAAAACGACTAAATATGAAGAACACATTGGGCGAATCGCTCTGGAACTGAAATCGAAATGCTCACTGACATTTCACCTATCTGAAAGTCTGATAAACGCCTGAAAAATTACTAAGTCCAAAAAAAAATTTTTTCAACTATTTTCAATTTTACCCCCGTGGGATATATAGTCTACCCACACACATTTGAAACTCTCCTTGGGTACCCTCACACATATTATTCCCTTATTTAGTGGATATTTTCACAAAAAAGTGAAATTTTCAAAAATCCTGAAAATTGGCTGAAAACGACTAAATATGAAGAACACATTGGGCGAATCGCTCTGGAACTGAAATCGAAATGCTCACTGACATTTCACCTATCTGAAAGTCTGATAAACGCAGGAAAAATGACTAAGTCCAAAAAAAATTTTTTTCAACTTTTTTCAATTTTACCCCTGTGGGATATATATTCTACCCACACACATTTGGAACTCTCCTGGGGTACCCTCACACATATTATTCCCTCATTTAGTGGATATTTTCGCAAAAAAGTGAAATTTTCATAAATTCGGAAAATTGGCTGAAAACGACTAAATATCAAGGACTCATTGGGCGAATCGCTCTGGAACTGAAATCGGAACGCTCACTGACATTTCCCCTATCTGAAAATCTGATAAAATGCCGGAAAAATGACTAAGTCCAAAAAAAAATTTTTTTCAACTTTTTTCAATTTTACACCCGTGGGATATATAGTCTACCCACACACATTAGGAACTCTCCTGGGGTACCCTCACACATATTATTCCCTCATTTAGTGGATATTTTCACAAAAAAGTAAAATTTTCAAAAATCCAGAAAATAGGCTGAAAACGACTAAATATCAAGGACTCATTGGGCGAATCGCTCTGGAACTGAAATCGGAATGCTCACTGACATTTCCACTATCTGAAAGTCTGATAAACGCCGGAAAAATGACTAAGTCCAAGAAAAAAAATTTTTCAACTGTTTTCAATTTTACCCCTGTGGGATATATATTCTACCCACACACATTTGGAACTCTCCTGGGGTACCCTCACACAGATTATTCCCTCATTTAGTGGATATTTTCACAAAAAAGTGAAATTTTCAAAAATCCAGAAAATTGGCTGAAAACCACTAAATATCAAGGACGCATTGGGCGAATTGCTCTGGAACTGAAATCGGAACGTTCACTGATATTTCGCCTATCTGAAAGTCTGATAAACGCCGGAAAAATGACTAAGTGCAAACAAAAATTTTTTTCAACTTTTTTCAATTTTACCCCCGTGGGATATATATTCTACCCACACATATTTGGTACTTTCCTGGGGTACCCTCACACATATTATTCCCTCATTTAGTGGATATTTTCACAAAAAAGTCAAATTTTCAAAAATCCAGAAAATAGGCTGAAAATGACTAAATAACAAGGACTCATTGGGCGATTCGCTCTGGAACTGAAATCGGAACGCTCACTGACATTTCCCCTATCTGAAAGTCTGATAAACGCCGGAAAAATGACTAAGTCAAAAAAAAAAAATTTTTTCCACTTTTTTCAATTTTACCCCCGTGGGATATATATTTTACCCACACACATTTGGAACTCTCCTGGGGGTACCCTCACACATATTATTCCCTCATTTAGTGGATATTTTCACAAAAAAGTGAAATTTTCAAAAATTCTGAAATTTGGCTGAAAACGACTAAATATCAAGGACTCATTGGGCGAATCGCTCTGGAACTGAAATCGGAATGCTCACTGACATTTTCCCTATCTGAAAGTCTGATAAACGCAGGAAAAATGACTAAGTCCAAAAAAAATTTTTTTCAACTTTTTTCAATTTTACCCCTGTGGGATCTATATTCTACCCACACACATTTGGAACTCTCCTGGGGTACCCTCACACATATTATTCCCTCATTTAGTGGATATTTTCACAAAAAAGTGAAATTTTCAAAAATCCAGAAAATTGGCTGAAAAAGACTAAATATCAAGGACTCATTGGGCGAATCGCTCTGTAACTGAAATCGGAACGCTCACTGACATTTCCCCTATCTGAAAATCTGATAAACGCCGGAAAAATGACTAAGTCCAAAAAAAATTTTTTTTCAACTTTTTTCAATTTTACACCCGTGGGATATATATTCTACCCACACACATTTGGAACTCTCCTGGGGTACCCTCACACATATTATTCCCTCATTTTGTGGATATTTTCACAAAAAAGTGAAATTTTCAAAAATCCAGAAAATAGGCTGAAAACGACTAAATATCAAGGACTCATTGGGCGAATCGCTCTGGAACTGAAATCGGAATGCTCACTGACATTTCACCTATCTGAAAGTCTGATAAACGCCGGAAAAATTACTAAGTCCAAAAAAAAATTTTTTTCAACTTTTTTCAATTTTACCCCTATGGGATATATATTCTACCCACACACATTTGGAACTCTCCTGGGGTACCCTCACACATATTATTCCCTCATTTAGTGGATATTTTCACAAAAAAGTGAAATTTTCAAGAATCCAGAAAATTGGCTGAAAACGACTAAATATCAAGGACTCAATGGGCGAATCGCTCTAGAACTGAAATCGGAACGCTCACTGACATTTCCCCTATCTGAAAGTCTGATAAACGCCGGAAAAATGACTAAGTCAAAAAAAAATTTTTTTTTCAACTTTTTTCAATTTTACCCCCGTGTGATATATATTTTACCCACACACATTTGGAACTCTCCTGGGGTACCCTCACACATATTATTCCTTCAATTAGTGGATATTTTCACAAAAAAGTGAAATTTTCAAGAATCCAGAAAATTGGCTGAAAACGACTAAATATCAAGGACTCATTGGGCGAATCGCTCTGGAACTGAAATCGGAATGCTCACTGACATTTCACCTATCTGAAAGTCTGATAAACGCCTGAAAAATTACTAAGTCCAAAAAAAAATTTTTTTCAACTTTTTTCAATTTTACCCCTATGGGATATATAGTCTACCCACACACATTTGGAACTCTCCTGGGGTACCCTCACACATATTATTCCCTCATTTAGTGGATATTTTCCCAAAAAAGTGAAATTTTCAAAAATTCGGAAAATTGGCTGAAAACGACTAAATATCAAGGACTCATTGGGCGAATCGCTCTGGAACTGAAATCGGAATGCTCACTGACATTTCCACTATCTGAAAGTCTGATAAATGCCGGAAAAATGACTAAGTCCAAGAAAAAAATTTTTTCAACTGTTTTCAATTTTACCCTTGTGGGATATATATTCTACCCACACACATTTGGAACTCTCCTGGGGTACCCTCACACAGATTATTCCCTCATTTAGTGGATATTTTCACAAAAAAGTGAAATTTTCAAAAATCCAGAAAATTGGCTGAAAACCACTAAATATCAAGGACGCATTGGGCGAATTGCTCTGGAACTGAAATCGGAACGTTCACTGATATTTCGCCTATCTGAAAGTCTGATAAACGCCGGAAAAATGACTAAGTGCAAAAAAAAATTTTTTTCAACTTTTTTCAATTTTACACCCGTGGGATATATAGTCTACCCACACACATTTGGAACTCTCCTGGGGTACCCTCACACATATTATTCCCTCATTTAGTGGATATTTTCACAAAAAAGTAAAATTTTCAAAAATCCAGAAAATAGGCTGAAAACGACTAAATAACAAGGACTCATTGGGCGAATCGCTCTGGTACTGAAATCGGAACGCTCACTGACATTTCCCCTATCTGAAAGTCTGATAAACGCCGGAAAAATGACTAAGTCAAAAAAAAAAATTTTTTTCCACTTTTTTCAATTTTACCCCCGTGGGATATATATTTTACCCACACACATTTGGAACTCTCCTGGGGGTACCCTCACACATATTATTCCCTCATTTAGTGGATATTTTCACAAAAAAGTGAAATTTTCAAAAATTCTGAAATTTGGCTGAAAACGACTAAATATCAAGGACTCATTGGGCGAATCGCTCTGGAACTGAAATCGGAATGCTCACTGACATTTCCCCTATCTGAAAGTCTGATAAACGCAGGAAAAATGACTAAGTCCAAAAAAATTTTTTTTCAACTTTTTTCAATTTTACCCCTGTGGGATCTATATTCTACCCACACACATTTGGAACTCTCCTGGGGTACCCTCACACATATTATTCCCTCATTTAGTGGATATTTTCACAAAAAAGTGAAATTTTCAAAAATCCAGAAAATTGGCTGAAAAAGACTAAATATCAAGGACTCATTGGGCGAATCGCTCTGTAACTGAAATCGGAACGCTCACTGACATTTCCCCTATCTGAAAATCTGATAAACGCCGGAAAAATGACTAAGTCCAAAAAAAAATTTTTTTCAACTTTTTTCAATTTTACACCCGTGGGATATATATTCTACCCACACACATTTGGAACTCTCCTGGGGTACCCTCACACATATTATTCCCTCATTTAGTGGATATTTTCACAGAAAAGTGAAATTTTCAAAAATCCAGAAAATAGGCTGAAAACGACTAAATATCAAGGACTCATTGGGCGAATCGCTCTGGAACTGAAATCGGAATGCTCACTGACATTTCACCTATCTGAAAGTCTGATAAACGCCGGAAAAATTACTAAGTCCAAAAAAAAATTTTTTTCAACTTTTTTCAATTTTACCCCTATGGGATATATATTCTACCCACACACATTTGGAACTCTCCTGGGGTACCCTCACACATATTATTCCCTCATTTAGTGGATATTTTCCCAAAAAAGTGAAATTTTCAAAAATTCGGAAAATTGGCTGAAAACGACTAAATATCAAGGACTCATTGGGCGAATCGCTCTGGAACTGAAATCGGAATGCTCACTGACATTTCCACTATCTGAAAGTCTGATAAACGCCGGAAAAATGACTAAGTCCAAGAAAAAAATTTTTTCAACTGTTTTCTATTTTACCCTTGTGGGATATATATTCTACCCACACACATTTGGAACTCTCCTGGGGTACCCTCACACAGATTATTCCCTCATTTAGTGGATATTTTCACAAAAAAGTGAAATTTTCAAAAATCCAGAAAATTGGCTGAAAACCACTAAATATCAAGGACGCATTGGGCGAATTGCTCTGGAACTGAAATCGGAACGTTCACTGATATTTCCCCTATCTGAAAGTCTGATAAACGCCGGAAAAATGACTAAGTGCAAACAAAAATTTTTTTCAACTTTTTTCAATTTTACCCCCGTGGGATATATATTCTACCCACACATATTTGGTACTTTCCTGGGGTACCCTCACACATATTATTCCCTCATTTAGTGGATATTTTCACAAAAAAGTGAAATTTTCAAAAATCCAGAAAATAGGCTGAAAACGACTAAATATCAAGGACTCATTGGGCGAATCGCTCTGGAACTGAAATCGGAACGCTCACTGACATTTCCCCTATCTGAAAGTCTGATAAACGCCGGAAAAATGACTAAGTGCAAAAAAAAATTTTTTTCAACTTTTTTAAATTTTACCCCCGTGGGATATATATTCTACCCACACACATTTGGAACTCTCCTGGGGTACCCTCACACATATTATTCCCTCATTTAGTGGATATTTTCACAAAAAAGAGAAATTTTCAAGAATCCAGAAAATTGGCTGAAAACGACTAAATATCAAGGACTCATTGGGTGAATCGCTCTGGAACTGAAATTGGAATTCTTACTTACATTTCCCCTATCTGAAAGTCTGATAAACGCCGGAAAAATGACTAAGTCCAAAAAAAAATTTTTTTCAACTTTTTTCACTTTTACACCCGTGGGATATATAGTCTACCCACACACATTTGGAACTCTCCTGTGGTACGCTCACACATATTATTCCCTCATTTAGGGGATATTTTCACAAAAAAGTGAAATTTTGAAAAATCCAGAAAATTGGCTGAAAACCACTAAATATCAAGGACGCATTGGGCGAATTGCTCTGGAACTGAAATCGTAATGCTCACTGATATTTACCCTATCTGAAAGTCTGATAAACGCCAGAAAAATGACTAAGTGCAAACAAAAATTTATTTCAAGTTTTTTCAATTTTACCCCCGTGGGATATATATTCTACCCACACATATTTGGTACTTTCCTGGGGTACCCTCACACATATTATTCCCTCATTTAGTGGATATTTTCACAAAAAAGTGAAATTTTCAAAAATCCAGAAAATAGGCTGAAAACGACTAAATATCAAGGACTCTTTGGGCGAAACGCTCTGGAACTGAAATCGGAATGCTCACTGACATTTCCCCTATCTGAATGTCTGATAAACGCCAGAAAAATGACTAAGTCCACGAAAAAAATTTTTTCAACTTTTTTCAATTTTTCCCGCGTGGGATATATATTCTACCCACACACATTTGGAACTCTCCTGGGGTACCCTCACACATATTATTCCCTCATTTAGTGGATATTTTCACAAAAAAGTGAAATTTTCAAGAATCCAGAAAATTGGCTGAAAACGACTAAATATCAAGGACGCATTGGGCAAATCGCTCTGGAACTGAAATCGGAATGCTCACTGACATTTCCCCTATCTGAAAGTCTGATAAATCCGGAAAAATGACTAAGTGCAAACAAAAAATTTTTTCAACTTTTTTCAATTTTTCCCCCGTGGGATATATATTCTACCCACACACATTTGGAACTCTCCTGGGGTACCCTCACACATATTATTCCCTCATTTAGTGAATATTTTCACAAAAAAGAGAAATTTTCAAGAATCCAGAAAATTGGCTGAAAATGACTAAATATCAAGGACTCATTGGGTGAATCGCTCTGGAACTGAAATTGGAATTCTCACTGACATTTCCCCTATCTGAAAGTCTGATAAACGCCGGAAAAATGACTAAGTCCAAGAAAAAAAATTTTTCAACTTTTTTCAATTTTTCCCGCGTGGGATATATATTCTACCCACACACATTTGGAACTCTCCTGGGGTACTCTCACACATATTATTCCCTCATTTAGTAGATATTTTCACAAAAAAGTGACATTTTCAAAAATCCTGAAAATTGGCTGAAAAAGACTAAATGTCAAGGACTCATTGGGTGAAATGCTCTGGAACTGAAATCGGAATGCTCACTGACATTTCCCCTATCTGAAAGTCTGATAAATGCCGGAAAAATGACGAAGTCCAAAAAAAAAATTTTTTCAACTTTTTTCAATTTTACCACTGCGGGATATATATTCTACCCACACACATTTGGAACTCTCCTGGGGTACCCTCACACATATTATTCCCTCATTTAGTGGATATTTTCACAAAAAATTGAAATTTTCAAAAATCAAAAATATTGGATGAAAACGACTAAATATCAAGGACTCATTGGGCCATTCGCTCTGGAACTGAAATCGGAATGCTCACTGACATTTCCCCTATCTGAAAGTCTGATAAACGCCAGAAAAATGACTAAGTCCAAAAAAAAAATTTTTTCAACTTTTTTCAATTTTACCCCCGTGGGATATATATTCTACCCACACACATTTGGAACTCTCCTGTTGTACGCTCACAGATATTATTCCCTCATTTAGTGGATATTTTCACAAAAAAGTGAAATTTTCAAGAATCCAGAAAATTGGCTGAAAACGACTAAATATCAAGGACGCATTGGGCGAATCGCTCTGGAACTGAAATCGGAACGCTCACTGACATTTCCCCTATCTGAAAGTCTGATAAACGCCGGAAAAATGACTAAGTCCAAGAAAAAAAATGTTTCAACTTTTTTCAATTTTACCCCCGTGGGATATATATTCTACCCACACACATTTGGAACTCTCCTGGGGTACCCTCACACATATTATTCCCTCATTTAGTGGATATTTTCACAAAAAAGAGAAATTTTCAAGAATCCAGAAAATTGGCTGAAAACGACTAAATGTCAAGGACTCATTGGGTGAAACGCTCTGGAACTGAAATCGGAATGCTCACTGACATTTCCCCTATCTGAAAGTCTGATAAATGCCGGAAAAATGACGAAGTCCAAAAAAAAAATTTTTTCAACTTTTTTCAATTTTACCACTGCGGGATATATATTCTACCCACACACATTTGGAACTCTCCTGGGGTACCTTCACACATATTATTCCCTCATTTAGTGGATATTTTCACAAAAAAGTTAAATTTTCAAAAATCCAAAATATTGGCTGAAAACTACTAAATATCAAGGACTCATTGGGCAAATCGCTCTGGAACTGAAAACGGAACGCTCACTGAGATTTGCCTTATCTGAAAGTCTGATAAATGCCGGAAAAATGACTAAGTCCAAGAAAAAAAAATGTTCAACTTTTTTCAATTTTACCCGCGTGAGATATATATTCTACCCACACACATTTAGGAACTCTCCAGGGGTACTCTCACACATATTATTCCCTCATTTAGTGGATATTTTCACAAAAAAGTGAAATTTTCAAAAATCCAGAAAATTAGCTGAAAAAGACTAAATATCAAGGACTCATTGGGCGAAACGCTCTGGAACTGAAATCGGAATGCTCACTGACATTTCCCCTATCTGAAAGTCTGATAAACGTCGGAAAAATGACTAAGTCCAAGAAAAAATTTTTTTCAACTTTTTTCAATTTTACCCGCGTGGGATATATATTCTACCCACACACATTTGGAACTCTCCAGGGGTACTCTCACACATATTATTCCCTCATTTAGTAGATATTTTCACAAAAAAGTGAAATTTTCAAAAATCCAGAAAATTGGCTGAAAAAGACTAAATGTCAAGGACGCATTCGGCGAAACGCTCTGGAACTGAAATCGGAATGCTCAGTGACATTTCCCCTATCTGAAAGTCTGATAAATGCCAGAAAAATGAGGAAGTCCAAAAAAAAATTTTTTTCAACTTTTTTCAATTTTACCACTGCGGGATATATATTCTACCCACACATATTTGGAACTCTCCTGGGGTACCCTCACACATATTATTCCCTCGTTTAATGGATATTTTCACAAAAAATTGAAATTTTCAAAAATCTAAAATATTGGAAGAAAACGACTAAATATCAAGGACACATTGGGCAAATCGCTCTGGAACTGAAAACGGAACGCTCACTGACATTTGCCTTATCTGAAAGTCTGATAAACGCCGGAAAAATGACTAAGTCCAAGAAAAAAAAATGTTCAACTTTTTTCAATTTTACCCGCGTGAGATATATATTCTACCCACACACATTTAGGAACTCTCCTGGGGTACTCTCACACATATTATTCCCTCATTTAGTAGATATTTTCACAAAAAAGTGAAATTTTCAAAAATCCAGAAAATTGGCTGAAAAAGACTAAATGTCAAGGACGCATTCGGCGAAACGCTCTGGAACTGAAATCGGAATGCTCACTGACATTTCCCCTATCTGAAAGTCTGATAAATGCCGGAAAAATGAGGAAGTCCAAAAGAAAATTTTTTCAACTTTTTTCAATTTTACCACTGTGGGATATATATTCTACCCACACATATTTGGAACTCTCCTGGGGTACCCTCACACATATTATTCCCTCATTTAATGGATATTTTCACAAAAAATTGAAATTTTCAAAAATCCAGAAAATTGGCTGAAAACAACTATATATCAAGGACTCATTGGGCGAATCGCTCTGGAACTGAAATCGTTATGCTCACTGACATTTCCCCTATCTGAAAGTCTGATAAACGCCAGAAAAATGACTAAGTCCAATAAAAAAAAATTTTCAACTTTTTTCAATTTTACTCCCGTGGGATATATATTCTACCCACACACATTTGGAACTCTCCTGGGGTACCTTCACACATATTATTCCCTCATTTAGTGGATATTTTCACAAAAAAGTTAAATTTTCAAAAATCCAAAATATTGGCTGAAAACTACTAAATATCAAGGACTCATTGGGCAAATCGCTCTGGAACTGAAAACGGAACGCTCACTGACATTTGCCTTATCTAAAAGTCTGATAAACGCCGGAAAAATGACTAAGTCCAAAAACAAATATTTTTCAACTTTTTCCAATTTGACCACCGTTGGAAATATATTCTACCCACACACATTTGGAACTCTCCTGGGGCACCCTCACACATATTATTCCCTCATTTAGTGGATATTTTCACAAAAAAGTGACATTTTCAAAAATCCAGAAAATTGGCTGAAAACAACTAAATATCAAGGACTCATTGGGCGAATCGCTCTGGAACTGAAATTGGAACACTCACTGACATTTCCCCTATCTGAAAGTCTGATAAACGCCGAAAAATGACTAAGTCCAAAAAAAAATTTTTTTCAAATTTTTTCAATTTTACCCCCGTGGGATATATATTCTACCCACACATTTGGAACTCTCCTGGGGTTACCCTCACACATATTATTCCCTCATTTAGTGGATATTTTCACAAAAAAGTGAACTATTCAAAAATCCAGAAAATTGGCTGAAAACGACTAAATATTAAGGACTCATTGGGCGAATCGCTCTGGAACTGAAATCGGTACGCTCACTGACATTTCCCCTATCTGAAAGTCTGATAAACGCCGGAAAAATGACTAAGTCCAAAAAAAATTTTTTTTCAACTTTTTTCAATTTTACCCTCGTGGGATATATATTCTACCCACACACATTTGGAACTCTCCTGGGGTACCCTCACACATATTATTCCCTCATTTAGTGGATATTTTCACAAAAAAGTTACATTTTCAAAAATCCAAAGTATTGGCTGAAAACGACTAAATATCAAGGACTCATTGGGCGAATCGCTCTGGAACTAAAATCGGAACGCTCACTGACATTTGTCCAATCTGAAAGTCTGATAAACGCCGGAAAAATGACTAAGTCCAAAAAAAAATTTTTTTCAACTTTTTTCAATTTTACCCCCGTGGGATATATATTCTACCCACACACATTTGGAACTCTCCTGGGGTACCCTCACACATATTATTCCCTCATTTAGTGGATATTTTCACAAAAAAGTGAACTTTTCAAATTTCCAGAAAATTGGCTGAAAATGGCTAAATATCAAGGACTCATTGGGCGAATCGCTCTGGAACTGAAATCGGAACGCTCACTGACATTTCCCCTATCTGAAAGTCTGATAAACGCCGGAAAAATGACTAAGTCCAAAAAAAATTTTTTTTCAACTTTTTTCAATTTTACCTTCGTGGGATATATATTCTACCCACACACATTTGGAACTCTCCTGGGGTACCCTCACACATATTATTCCCTCATTTAGTGGATATTTTCACAAAAAAGTGAAATTTTCAAAAATCCAGAAAATTGGCTGAAAAAGACTAAATGTCAAGGACTCATTCGGCGAAACGCTCTGGAACTGAAATCGGAATGCTCACTGACATTTCCCCTATCTGAAAGTCTGATAAATGCCAGAAAAATGACTAAGTCCAAAAAAAATTTTTTCAACTTTTTTCAATTTTACCCCCGTGGGATATATATTCTACCCACACACATTTGGAACTCTCCTGGGGTACCCTCACACATATTATTCCCTCATTTAGTGGATATTTTCACAAAAAAGTGAACTTTTCAAATTTCCAGAAAATTGGCTGAAAATGGCTAAATATCAAGGACTCATTGGGCGAATCGCTCTGGAACTGAAATCGGAACGCTCACTGACATTTCCCCTATCTGAAAGTCTGATAAACGCCGGAAAAATGACTAAGTCCAAAAAAAATTTTTTTTCAACTTTTTTCAATTTTACCTTCGTGGGATATATATTCTACCCACACACATTTGGAACTCTCCTGGGGTACCCTCACACATATTATTCCCTCATTTAGTGGATATTTTCACAAAAAAGTGAAATTTTCAAAAATCCAGAAAATTGGCTGAAAAAGACTAAATGTCAAGGACTCATTCGGCGAAACGCTCTGGAACTGAAATCGGAATGCTCACTGACATTTCCCCTATCTGAAAGTCTGATAAATGCCGGAAAAATGAGGAAGTCCAAAAAAAAAATTTTTTCAACTTTTTTCAATTTTACCACTGCGGGATATATATTCTACCCACACATATTTGGAACTCTCCTGGGGTACCCTCACACATATTATTCCCTCATTTAGTGGATATTTTCACAAAAAATTGAAATTTTCAAAAATCAAAAATATTGGATGAAAACGACTAAATATCAAGGACTCATTGGGCGAATCGCTCTGGAACTGAAATCGGAATGCTCACTGACATTTCCCCTATCTGAAAGTCTGATGAACGCCGGAAAAATGACTAAGTCCAATAAAAAAAAATTTTTTCAACTTTTTTCAACTTTACCCCCGTGGGATATATATTCTACCCACACACATTTGGAACTCTCCTGGTGTACCCTCACACATATTATTCCCTCATTTAGTGGATATTTTCACAAAAAAGTGAAATTTTCAAAAATCCAGAAAATTGGCTGAAAATGACTAAATATCAAGGACTCATTGGGCGAATCGTTCTGGAACTGAAATCGGAACGCTCACTGACATTTGCCCAATCTGAAAGTCTGCTAAACGCCGGAAAAATGACTAAGTCCAAAAAAAATTTTTTTTAAACTTTCTTCAATTTTACCCCCGTGGGATATGTATTCTACCCACACACATTTGGAACTCTCCTAGGGTACCCTCACACATATTATTCCCTCATTTAGTGGATATTTTCACATAAAAGTGAAATTTTCAAAAATCCAGAAAATTGGCTGAAAACGACTAAATATCAAGGACTCATTGGTCGAATCGGTCTGGAACTGAAATCGGAACACTCACTGACATTTCCCCTATCTGAAAGTCTGATAAATGCCGGAAAAATGACAAAATCCCCCAAAAAAATGTTTTCAACTTTTTTAAATTTTACCCCCGTGGGATATATATTCTACCCACACACATTTGGAACTCTCCTGGGGTACCCTCACACATATTATTCCCTCATTTAGTGAATATTTTCACAAAAAAGTGAAATTTTCAAAAATCCAGAAACTAGGCTGAAAACGCCTAAATATCAAGGACTCATTGGGCGAATCGCTCTGGAACTGAAATCGAAATGCTCACTGACATTTGCCCAATCTGAAAGTCTGATAAACGAAGGAAAAATGACTAAGTCCAAAAAAAAAATTTTTTCAACTTTTTTCAATTTTACCCCCGTGGGATATATATTCTACCCACACACATTTGGAACTCTCCTGGGGTACCCTCACACATATTATTCCCTCATTTAGTGGATATTTTCACAAAAAAAGTGAAATTTTTAAAAATCAAAAATATTGGCTGAAAATGACGAAATATCAAGGACTCATCCGGCGAATCGCTCTGGAACTGAAATCGGAACGCTCACTGACATTTCCCCTATCTGAAAGTCTGATAAACGCCGGAAAAATGACTAAGACCATAAAAAAAATTTTTTCAACTTTTTTCAATTTTACCCCCGTGGGATATATATTCTTCCCACACACATTTGGAACTCTCCTGGGGTACCCTCACACATATTATTCCCTCATTTAGTGGATATTTTCACAAAAAAGTGAAATTTTCAAAAATCCAGAAAATAGGCTGAAAACGCCTAAATATCAAGGACTCATTGGGCGAATCGCTTTGGAACTGAAATCGGAATGCTCACTGACATTTCCCCTATCTGAAAGTCTGATAAACGCCGGAAAAATGACTAAGTCCAAAAAAAAACATGTTTTTAACTTTTTTCAATTTTACTCCCGTGGGATATATATTCTACCCACACAAATTTGGAACTCTCCTGGGGTACCATCACACATATTATTCCTTCATTTAGTGGATATTTTAAAAAAAAATTGAAATTTTCAAAAATCAAAAATATTGGCTGACAACGACGAAATATCAAGGAGTCATCCGGCGAATCGCTCTGGAACTGAAATCGGAACACTCACTGACATTTCCCCTATCTGAAAGTCAGATAAACGCCGGAAAAAAGACTAAGTACAAAAAAAAAATTTTCAACTTTTTTCAATTTTTCCCGCGTGGGATATATATTCTACCCACACACATTTGGAACTCTCCTGGTGTACCCTCACACATATTATTCCCTCACTTAGTGGAAATTTTCACAAAAAAGTGAAATTTTCAAAAATCCAGAAAATTGGCTGAAAACGACTAAATATCAAGGACTCATTGGGCGAATCGCTCTGGAAGTGAAATCGGAACGCTCACTGACATTTACCGTATCTGAAAGTCTGATAAACGCTGGAAAAATAACTAAGTCCAAAAAAAAAATTTTTTTCAACTTTTTTCAATTTTACCCCCGTGGGATATATATTCTACCCACACACATTTGGAACTCTCCTGGGGTACCCTCACACATATTATTCCCTCATTTAGTAGATATTTTCACAAAAAAGTTAAATTTTCAAAAATCCAGAAAATTCACTGAAAACGACTAAATATCAAGGACTCATCGGGTGAATCGCTCTGGAACTGAAATCGGAACACTCACTGACATTTCCCCTATCTGAAAGTCAGATAAATGCCGGAAAAAAGACTAAGTACAAAAAAAAATGTTTTCAACTTTTTTCAATTTTACCTCGGTGGGATATATATTCTACCCACACACATTTGGAACTCTCCTGGGGTACCCTCACACATATTATTCCCTCATTTAGTGGATATTTTCACAAAAAAGTGAAATTTTCAAAAATCCAGAAAGTAGGCTGAAAACGCCTAAATATCAAGGACTCATTGGGCGAATCGCTTTGGAACTGAAATCGGAACGCTCACTGACATTTCCCCTATCTGAAAGTCTGATAAACGCCGGAAAAATGACTAAGTCCAAAAAAAAAAATGTTTTTAACTTTTTTCAATTTTACTCCCGTGTGATATATATTCTACCCACACAAATTTGGAACTCTCCTGGGGTACCATCACACATATTATTCCTTCATTTAGTGGATATTTTAAAAAAAAATTGAAATTTTCAAAAATCAAAAATATTGGCTGACAACGACGAAATATCAAGGAGTCATCCGGCGAATCGCTCTGGAACTGAAATCGGAACACTCACTGACATTTCCCCTATCTGAAAGTCAGATAAACGCCGGAAAAAAGACTAAGTACAAAAAAAAAATTTTCAACTTTTTTCAATTTTTCCCGCGTGGGATATATATTCTACCCACACACATTTGGAACTCTCCTGGTGTACCCTCACAGATATTATTCCCTCACTTAGTGGAAATTTTCACAAAAAAGTGAAATTTTCAAAAATCCAGAAAATTGGCTGAAAACGACTAAATATCAAGGACTCATTGGGCGAATCGCTCTGGAACTGAAATCGGAACGCTCACTGACATTTACCGTATCTGAAAGTCTGATAAACGCTGGAAAAATAACTAAGTCCAAAAAAAAAAATTTTTTCAACTTTTTTCAATTTTACCCCCGTGGGATATATATTCTACCCACACACATTTGGAACTCTCCTGGGGTACCCTCACACATATTATTCCCTCATTTAGTGGATATTTTCACAAAAAAGTTAAATTTTCAAAAATCCAGAAAATTCACTGAAAACGACTAAATATCAAGGACTCATCGGGTGAATCGCTCTGGAACTGAAATCGGAACACTCACTGACATTTCCCCTATCTGAAAGTCAGATAAATGCCGGAAAAAAGACTAAGTACAAAAAAAAATGTTTTCAACTTTTTTCAATTTTACCCCGGTGGGATATATATTCTACCCACACACATTTGAAACTCTCCTGGGGTACCCTCACACATATTATTCCCTCATTTAGTGGATATTTTCACAAAAAAGTGAAATTTTCAAAAATCCAGAAAATTGGTTGAAAACTACTAAATATCAAGGACTCATTCGGCGAATCGCTCTGGAACTGAAATCGAAACGCTCACTGACATTTCCCCTATCTGAAAGTCTGGTAACGCCGGAAAAATGACTAAGTCCAAAAAAATATTTTTTCAATTTTTTTCAATTTTACCCCCGTGGGATATATATTCTACCCACACAAATTTGGAACTCTCCTGGGGTACCCTCACACATATTATTCCTTCATTTAGTGGATATTTTCACAAAAAATTGAAATTTTCAAAAATCAAAAATATTGGCTGACAACGACGAAATATCATGGAGTCATCCGGCGAATCGCTCTGGAACTGAAATTGGAACACTCACTGACATTTCCCCTATCTGAAAGTCAGATAAACGCCGGAAAAAAGACTAAGTACAAAAAAAAAATTTTCAACTTTTTTCAATTTTACCCGCGTGGGATATATATTCTACCCACACACATTTGGAACTCTCCTGGGGTACCCTCACACATATTATTCCCTCACTTAGTGGAAATTTTCACAAAAAAGTGAAATTTTCAAAAATCCAGAAAATTGGCTGAAAACGACTAAATATCAAGGACTCATTGGGCGAATCGCTCTGGAACTGAAATCGGAATGCTCACTGACATTTCCCGTGTCTGAAAGTCTGATAAACGCCGGAAAAATAACGAAGTCCAAAAAAAAAATTTTTTTCAACTTTTTTCAATTTTACCCCCGTGGGATATATATTCTACCCTCACACATTTGGAACTCTCCTGGGGTACCCTCACACATATTATTCCCTCATTTAGTGGATATTTTCAGAAAAAAGTTAAATTTTCAAAAATCCAGAAAATTCGCTGAAAACGACTAAATATGAAGGACTCATTGGGCGAATCGCTCTGGAACTGAAATCGGAACACTCACTGACATTTCCCCTGTCTGAAAGTCAGATAAATGCCGGAAAAAAGACTAAGTACAAAAAAAAATGTTTTCAACTTTTTTCAATTTTACCCCGGTGGGATAAATATTCTACCCACACACATTTGGAACTCTCCTGGGGTACCCTCACACATATTATTCCCTCATTTAGTGGATATTTTCACAAAAAAGTGAAATTTTCAAAAATCCAGAAAATTGGTTGAAAACTACTAAATATCAAGGACTCATTCGGCGAATCGCTCTGGAACTGAAATCGAAACGCTCACTGACATTTCCCCTATCTGAAAGTCTGGTAACGCCGGAAAAATGACTAAGTCCAAAAAAAAATTTTTTCAATTTTTTTCAATTTTACCCCCGTGGGATATATATTCTACCCACACAAATTTGGAACTCTCCTGGGGTACCCTCACACATATTATTCCTTCATTTAGTGGATATTTTCACAAAAAATTGAAATTTTCAAAAATCAAAAATATTGGCTGACAACGATGAAATATCATGGAGTCATCCGGCGAATCGCTCTGGAACTGAAATTGGAACACTCACTGACATTTCCCCTATCTGAAAGTCAGATAAACGCCGGAAAAAAGACTAAGTACAAAAAAAAATTTTCAACTTTTTTCAATTTTACCCGCGTGGGATATATATTCTACCCACACACATTTGGAACTCTCCTGGGGTACCCTCACACATATTCTTCCCTCACTTAGTGGAAATTTTCACAAAAAAGTAAAATTTTCAAAAATCCAGAAAATTGGCTGAAAACGACTAAATATCAAGGACTCATTGGGCGAATCGCTCTGGAACTGAAATCGGAACGCTCACTGACATTTCCCGTGTCTGAAAGTCTGATAAACGCCGGAAAAATAACTAAGTCCAAAAAAAAAAATTTTTTCAACTTTTTTCAATTTTACCCCCGTGGGATATATATTCTACCCACACACATTTGGAACTCTCCTGGGGTACCCTCACACATATTATTCCCTCATTTAGTGGATATTTTCAGAAAAAAGTTAAATTTTCAAAAATCCAGAAAATTCGCTGAAAACGACTAAATATGAAGGACTCATTGGGCGAATCGCTCTGGAACTGAAATCGGAACACTCACTGACATTTCCCCTGTCTGAAAGTCAGATAAATGACGGAAAAAAGACTAAGTACAAAAAAATATGTTTTCAACTTTTTTCAATTTTACCCCGGTGGGATAAATATTCTACCCACACACATTTGGAACTCTCCTGGGGTACCCTCACACATATTATTCCCTCATTTAGTGGATATTTTCACAAAAAAGTGAAATTTTCAAAAATCCAGAAAATTCGCTGAAAACGACAAAATATCAAGGACTCATTGGGCGAATCGCTCTGGAACTGAAATCGGAATACTCACTGACATTTCCCCTATCTGAAAGTCAGATAAACGCCGGAAAAAAGACTAAGTACAAAAAAATAAATTTTCAACTTTTTTCAATTTTACCCGCGTGGGATATATATTCTACCCACACACATCAGTAAATCTCCTGGGGTAACCCTCACACATATTATTCCCTCATTTAGCGGATATTTTCACAAAGAAGTAAAATTTTCAAAAATCCAGATAATTCGCTGAAAACGACTAAATATCAAGGACTCATTGGGCGAATCGCTCTGGAACTGAAATCGGAACACTCACTGACAATCCCCCTATCTGAAAGTCAGATAAACGCAGAAAAAAGACTAAGTAAAAAAAAATTTTTTTCAACTTTTTTCAATTTTACCCCCGTGGGATATATATTCTACCCACACACATCTGTAAATCTCCTGAGGCACCCTCACACATATTATTCCCTCATTTAGTGGATATTTTCACAAAAAAAGTTACATTTTCAAAAATCCAGATAATTCGCTGAAAACGACTAAATATCAAGGACTCATTGGGCGAATCGCTCTGGAACTGAAATCGGAACGCTCACTGACATTTCCCCTACCTGAAAGTCTGATAAACGCCGGAAAAATGACTAAGTCCAAAAAAAATTTTTTTTAACTTTTTTCAATTTTACCCCCGTGGGATATATATTCTACCCACACACATTTGGAACTCTCCTGGGGTACTCTCACACATATTATTCCCTCATTTAGTGGATATTTTCACAAAAAATTGAAATTTTCAAAAATGCAGAAAATTGGCTGAAAACGCCTAAATATCAAGGACTCATTGGGCGAATCGCTCTGGAACTGAAATCGGAATGCTCACTGACATTTCCCCTATCTGAAAGTCTGATAAACGCCGGAAAAATGACTAAGTCCAAAAAAAAATTTTTTTCAACTTTTTTCAATTTTACCCCCGTGGGATATATATTCTACCCACACACATTTGGAACTCTCCTGGGGTACCCTCACACAATTATTCCCTCATTTAGTGGATATTTTCACAAAAAAGTGACATTTTCAAAAATCCAGAAAATTGGCTGAAAACTAATAAATATCAAGGACTCATTCGGCGAATCGCTCTGGAACTGAAATCGGAACGCTCACTGACATTTCCCCTATCTGAAAGTCTGGTAACGCCGGAAAAATGACTAAGTCCAAAAAAAAATTTTTTTCAATTTTACCCCCGTGGGATATATATTCTACCCACACAAATTTGAAACTCTCCTGGGGTACCCTCACACATATTATTCCTTCATTTAGTGGATATTTTCTCAAAAAATTGAAATTTTCAAAAATCAAAAATATTGGCTGACAACGACGAAATATCAAGGACTCATTTGGCGAATCGCTCTGGAACTGAAATCGGAACGCTCAATGACATTTTCCCTATCTGAAAGTCAGATAAACGCCGGAAAAAAGACTAAGTACAAAAAAAAATTTTTTCAACTTTTTTCAATTTTACCCCCGTGGGATATATATTCTACCCACACACATCTGTAAATCTCCTGGGGTACCCTTACACATATTGTTCCCTCATTTAGTGGATATTTTCACAAAAATGTTAAATTTTCAAAAATCCAGAAAATTCGCTGAAAACGACTAAATATCAATGACTCATTGGGCGAATCGCTCTGGAACTGAAATCGGAACGCTCACTGACATTTCCCCTATCTGAAAGTCTGATAAACGGCGGAAAAATACCTAAGTCCCAAAAAAATTTTTTTTCAACTTTTTTCAATTTTACCCCTGTTGGATATATATTCTACCCACACACATTTGGAACTCTCCTGGGGTACCCTCACACATATTATTCCTTCATTTAGTGGATATTTTCACAAAAAATTGAAATTTTCAAAAATCAAAAATATTGGCTGACAACGCCTAAATATCAAGGACTCATTGGGCGAATCGCTCTGGAACTGAAATTGGAATGCTCACTGACATTTCCCCTATCTGAAAGTCTGATAAACGACGGAAAAATGACTAAGTCCAAAAAAAATTTTTTTTTAACTTTTATCAATTTTACCCCCCTGGGATATATATTCTACCCACACACATTGGGAACTCTCCTGGGGTACCCTCACACATATTATTCCCTCATTTAGTGGATATTTTCACAAAAAAATGAAATTTTCAAAAATCCAGAAAATTGGCTGAAAACTACTAAATATCAAGGACTCATTCGGCGAATCGCTCTGGAACTGAAATCGGAATGCTCACTGACATTTCCCCTATCTGAAAGTCTGGTAACGCCGCAAAAATGACTAAGTCCAAAAAAAATTTTTTTTCAATTTTTCCCCGGTGGGACATATATTCTACCCACACAAATTTGGAACTCTCCTGGGGTACCCTCACACATATTATTCCTTCATTTAGTGGATATTTTCACAAAAAATTGAAATTTTCAAAAATCAAAAATATTGGCTGACAACGACGAAATATCAAGGAGTCATCCGGCGAATCGCTCTGGAACTGAAATCGGAACACTCACTGACATTTTCCCTATGTGAAAGTCAGATAAACGCACAAAAAAGACTAAGTAAAAAAAAAATTTTTTCAACTTTTTTCAATTTTACCCCCGTGGGATATATATTCTACCCACACACATTTGTAAATCTCCTGAGGCACCCTCACACATATTATTCCCTCATTTAGTGGATATTTTCACAAAAAGTGAAATTTTCAAACATCCAGAAAATTGGCTGAAAACGACTAAATATCAAGGACTCATTCGGCGAATCTCTCTGGAACTGAAATCGGAACGCTCACTGACATTTCCTCTATCTGAAAGTCTGATAAACGCCGGAAAAATGACTAAGTCCAAACAAAAAATTTTTTTCAACTTTTTTCAATTTTACCCCTGTGGGATATATATTCTACCCACACACATTTGGAACTCTCCTGGGGTACCCTCACACATATTATTCCCTCATTTAGTGGATATTTTCACAAAAAAGTTAAATTTTCAAAAATCCAGAAAATTCGCTGAAAATGATTAAATATCAAGGACTCATTGGGCGAATCGCTCTGAAACTGAAATCGGAACGCTCACTGACATTTCCCCTATCTGAAAGTCAGATAAACGCAGAAAAAAGAGTAAGTCCAAAAAAAAATTTTTTTAAATTTTACCCCCGTGGGATATATATTCTACCCACACAAATTTGGAACTCTCCTGGGGTACCCTCACACATATTATTCCTTCATTTAGTGGATATTTTCACAAAAAATTGAAATTTTCAAAAATCAAAAATATTGGCTGACAACGCCTAAATATCAAGGACTCATTGGGCGAATCGCTCTGGAACTGAAATTGGAATGCTCACTGACATTTCCCCTATCTGAAAGTCTGATAAACGACGGAAAAATGACTAAGTCCAAAAAAAAATTTTTTTTAACTTTTATCAATTTTACCCCCGTGGGATATATATTCTACCCACACACATTTGGAACTCTCCTGGGGTACCCTCACACATATTATTCCCTCATTTAGTGGATATTTTCACAAAAAAGTGAAATTTTCAAAAATCCAGAAAATTGGCTGAAAACTACTAAATATCAAGGACTCATTTGGCGAATCGCTCTGGAACTGAAATCGGAATGCTCACTGACATTTCCCCTATCTGAAAGTCTGGTAACGCCGCAAAAATGACTAAGTCCAAAAAAAATTTTTTTTCAATTTTTCCCCGGTGGGACATATATTCTACCCACACAAATTTGGAACTCTCCTGGGGTACCCTCACACATATTATTCCTTCATTTAGTGGATATTTTCACAAAAAATTGAAATTTTCAAAAATCAAAAATATTGGCTGACAACGACGAAATATCAAGGAGTCATCCGGCGAATCGCTCTGGAACTGAAATCGGAACACTCACTGACATTTTCCCTATGTGAAAGTCAGATAAACACAGAAAAAAGACTAAGTAAAAAAAAAATTTTTTCAACTTTTTTCAATTTTACCCCCGTGGGATATATATTCTACCCACACACATTTGTAAATCTCCTGAGGCACCCTCACACATATTATTCCCTCATTTAGTGGATATTTTCACAAAAAGTGAAATTTTCCAACATCCAGAAAATTGGCTGAAAACGACTAAATATCAAGGACTCATTCGGCGAATCTCTCTGGAACTGAAATCGGAACGCTCACTGACATTTCCTCTATCTGAAAGTCTGATAAACGCCGGAAAAATGACTAAGTCCAAAAAAAAATTTTTTTCAACTTTTTTCAATTTTACCCCCGTGGGATATATATTCTACCCACACACATTTGGAACTCTCCTGGGGTACCCTCACACATATTATTCCCTCATTTAGTGGATATTTTCACATAAAAGTGAAATTTTCAAAAATCCAGAAAATTGTCTGAAAACTACTAAATATCAAGGACTCATTGGGCGAATCGCTCTGGAACTGAAATCGGAACGCTCACTGACATTTCCCCTATCTGAAAGTCTGATAAACTCCGGAAAAATGACTTAATCCAAAAAAAAATGTTTTCAACTTTTTTTAATTTTACCCCAGTGGGATATATATTCTAACCAAACACATTTAGAACTCTCCTGGGGTACCCTCACACATATTTCCTCATTTAGTGGATATTTTCACATAAAAATGAAATTTTCAAAAATCCAGAAAATTGGCTGAAAACTACTAAATATCAAGGACTCATTGGGCGAACCATTCTGGAACTGAAATCGGAACACTCACTGACATTTCCCCTATCTGAAAGTCTGATAAACGACGGAAAAAAGACTAAGTACAAAAAAATAATTTTTCAACTTTTTTCAATTTTACCCCCGTGGGATATATATTCTACCCACACACATTTGGAACTCTCCTGGGGTACCCTCACACATATTATTCCCTCATTTAGTGGATATTTTCACAAAAAAAGTGAAATTTTCAAAAATCAAAAATATTGGCTGAAAACGATGAAAAATCAAGGACTCGTCCGGCGAATTTCTCTGGAAGTGAAATCGGAATGCTCACTGACATTTCCCCTATCTGAAAGTCTGATAAACTCCGGAAAAATGACTAAGTCCAAAAAAAAAATTTTTTCAAGTTTTTTCAATTTTACCCCCGTGGGATATATATTCTACCCACACACATTTGGAACTCTCCTGGGGTACCCTCACACATATTATTCCCTCATTTAGTGGATATTTTCACAAAAAAGTGAAATTTTCAAAAATCCAGAAAATTGGCTGAAAACGATTAAATATCAAGGACTCATTCGGCGAATCGCTCTGGAATTGAAATCGGAACGCTCACTGACATTTCCTCTATCTGAAAGTCTGATAAACGCCAGAAAAATGACTAAATACAAAAAAAAAAATTTTCAACTTTTTTCAATTTTACCCCCGTGGGATATATATTCTACCCACACACATTTGGAACTCTCCTGGGGTACCCTCACACATATTATTCCCTCATTTAGTGGATATTTTCACAAAAAAAGTGAAATTTTCAAAAATCAAAAATATTGGCTGAAAACGACGAAAAATCAAGGACTCATCCGGCGAATCGCTCTGGAACTGAAATCTGAACACTCACTGACATTTCCCCTATCTGAAAGTCTGATAAACGCCGGAAAAATGACTAAATACAAAAAAAAATTTTTTCTTCTTTTTTTAATTTTGCCCCCGTGGGATATATATTCTACCCACACACATTTGGAACTCTCCTGGGGTACCCTCACACATATTATTCCCTCATTTAGTGGATATTTTCACAAAAAAGTGAAATTTTCAAAAATCCAGAAAATTGGCTGAAAATGACTAAATAACAAGGACTCATTGGGCGAATCGCTCTGGAACTGAAATCGGAATGCTCACTGACATTTCCCCTATCTGAAAGTCTGATAAACTCCGGAAAAATGACTAAGTCAAAAAAAAAATTTTTTCAATTTTTTTAATTTTACCCCCGTGGGATATATATTCTAACCAAATACATTTGGAACTCTCCTGGGGTACCCTCACACATATTATTTCCTCATTTAGAGGATATTTTCACATAAAAGTGAAATTTTCAAAAATCCAGAAAATTGGCTGAAAATGACTAAATATCAAGGACTCATTGGGCGAATCGCTCTGGAACTGAAATCTGAACACTCACTGACATTTCCCCTATCTGAAAGTCTGATAAACGCCGGAAAAATGACTAAATACAAAAAAAAATTTTTTCTTCTTTTTTTAATTTTGCCCCCGTGGGATATATATTCTACCCACACACATTTGGAACTCTCCTGGGGTACCCTCACACATATTATTCCCTCATTTAGTGGATATTTTCACAAAAAATTGAAATTTTCAAAAATATTGAATGAAAACAACTAAATATCAAGGATTCATTCGGCGAATCGCTCTGGAACTGAAATCGGAACGCTCACTGACATTTCCCCTATCTGAAAGTCTGATAAACACCGGAAAAATGACTAAGTCCCAAAAAAAATTTTTTTAAACTTTTTTCAATTTTACCTCCGTGGGATATATATTCTACCCACACACATTTGGAACTCTCCTGGGGTACCCTCACACATATTATTCCCTCATTTAGTGGATATTTTCACAAAAAAAGTGAAATTTTCAAAAATCAAAAATATTGGCTGAAAACGACGAAAAATCAAGGACTCATCCGGCGAATTGCTCTGGAACTGAAATCTGAACGCTCACTGCCATTTCCCCTATCTGAAAGTCAGATAAACGCCGGAAAAATGACTAAGTCCAAAAAAAAAATTTTTCAACTTTTTTCAATTTTACCCCCGTGGGATACATATTCTACCCACACACATTTGGAACTCTCCTGGGGTACCCTCACACATATTATTCCCTCATTTAGTGGATATTTTCACAAAAAAGTGAAATTTTCAAAAATCCAGAAAATTGGCTGAAAACGACTAAATATCAAGGACTCATTGGGCGAATCGCTCTGGAACTGAAATCGGAACGCTCACTGACACTTCCCCTATCTGAAAGTCTGATAAACTCCGGAAAAATGACTAAGTCCAAAAAAAAATTTTTTCAACTTTTTTCAATTTTACCCCCGTGGGATATATATTCTAACCAAACACATTTGGAACTCTCCTGGGGTACCCTCACACATATTATTTCCTCATTTAGTGGATATTTTCACAAAAAAGTGAAATTTTCAAAAATCCAGAAAATTGGCTGAAAACTACTAAATATCAAGGACTCATTGGGCGAATCGCTCTGGAACTGAAATCGGAACGCTCACTGACACTTCCCCTATTTGAAAGTCTGATAAACTCCGGAAAAATGACTAAGTCCAAAAAAAAATTTTTTCAACTTTTTTCAATTTTACCCCCGTGGGATATATTTTCTAACCAAACACATTTGGAACTCTCCTGGGGTACCCTCACACATATTATTTCCTCATTTAGTGGATATTTTCACAAAAAAAGTGAAATTTTCAAAAATCAAAAATATTGGCTGAAAATGAAGAAATATCAAGGACTCATCCGGCGAATCGCTCTGGAACTGAAATCGGAACACTCACTGACATTTCCCCTATCTGAAAGTCATCTAAACGCAGGAAAAATGACTAAGTACAAAAAAAAAAAAATTTGAACTTTTTTGAATTTTACCCCCGTGGGATATATATTCTACCCACACACATTTGGAACTCTCCTGGGGTACCCTCACACATATTATTCCCTCACTTAGTGGATATTTTAACAAAAAATTGAAATTTTCAAAAATATTGGATGAAAACGATTAAATATCAAGGACTAATTGGGCGAATCGCTCTGGAACTGAAATCGGAATGCTCACTGACATTTCCCCTATCTGAAAGTCTGATAAACGGCGGAAAAATGACTTAGTCCAAAAAAAAATCTTTTTCAACTATTTTCAATTTTACGCCCGTGGGATATATATTCTACCCACACACATTTGGAACTCTCCTGGGGTACCCTCACACATATTATTCCCTCATTTAGTGGATATTTTCACAAAAAATTGAAATTTTCGAAAATCAAAAATATTGGATGAAAACGATGAAATATCAAGGACTCATTGGGCGAATCGCTCTGGAACTGAAACCGGAACGCTCATTGACATTTCCCCTATCTGAAAGTCTGATAAACACCGGAAAAATGACTAAGTCCAAAAAAAAAATTTTTCAACTTTTTTCAATTTTACCCCCGTGGGATACATATTCTACCCACACACATTTGGAACTCTCCTGGGGTACCCTCACACATATTATTCCCTCATTTAGTGGATATTTTCACAAAAAAGTGAAATTTTCAAAAATCCAGAAAATTGGCTGAAAACGACTAAATATCAAGGACTCATTGGGCGAATCGCTCTGGAACTGAAATCGGAACGCTCACTGACACTTCCCCTATCTGAAAGTCTGATAAACTCCGGAAAAATGACTAAGTCCAAAAAAAAATTTTTTCAACTTTTTTCAATTTTACCCCCGTGGGATATATATTCTAACCAAACACATTTGGAACTCTCCTGGGGTACCCTCACACATATTATTTCCTCATTTAGTGGATATTTTCACAAAAAAGTGAAATTTTCAAAAATCCAGAAAATTGGCTGAAAACTACTAAATATCAAGGACTCATTGGGCGAATCGCTCTGGAACTGAAATCGGAACGCTCACTGACACTTCCCCTATTTGAAAGTCTGATAAACTCCGGAAAAATGACTAAGTCCAAAAAAAAATTTTTTCAACTTTTTTCAATTTTACCCCCGTGGGATATATATTCTAACCAAACACATTTGGAACTCTCCTGGGGTACCCTCACACATATTATTTCCTCATTTAGTGGATATTTTCACAAAAAAAGTGAAATTTTCAAAAATCAAAAATATTGGCTGAAAATGAAGAAATATCAAGGACTCATCCGGCGAATCGCTCTGGAACTGAAATCGGAACACTCACTGACATTTCCCCTATCTGAAAGTCATCTAAACGCAGGAAAAATGACTAAGTACAAAAAAAAAAAAATTTGAACTTTTTTGAATTTTACCCCCGTGGGATATATATTCTACCCACACACATTTGGAACTCTCCTGGGGTACCCTCACACATATTATTCCCTCACTTAGTGGATATTTTAACAAAAAATTGAAATTTTCAAAAATATTGGATGAAAACGATTAAATATCAAGGACTAATTGGGCGAATCGCTCTGGAACTGAAATCGGAATGCTCACTGACATTTCTCCTATCTGAAAGTCTGATAAACGGCGGAAAAATGACTTAGTCCAAAAAAAAATTTTTTTCAACTATTTTCAATTTTACGCCCGTGGGATATATATTCTACCCACACACATTTGGAACTCTCCTGGGGTACCCTCACACATATTATTCCCTCATTTAGTAGATATTTTCACAAAAAATTGAAATTTTCGAAAATCAAAAATATTGGATGAAAACGATTAAATATCAAGGACTCATTGGGCGAATCGCTCTGGAACTGAAACCGGAACGCTCATTGACATTTCCCCTATCTGAAAGTCTGATAAACACCGGAAAAATGACTAAGTCCAAAAAAAAATTTTTTTCAACTATTTTAAATTTTACCCCCGTGGGATATATATTCTACCCACACACATTTGGAACTCTCCTGGGGTACCCTCACACATATTATTCCCTCATTTAGTGGATATTTTCACAAAAAAGTGAAATTTTCAAAAATCCAGAAAATTGGCTGAAAACGACTAAATATCAAGGACTCATTGGGCAAATCGCTCTGGAACTGAAATCGGAACGCTCACTGACACTTCCCCTATCTGAAAGTCTGATAAACTCCGGAAAAATGACTAAGTCCAAAAAAAAATTTTTTCAACTTTTTTCAATTTTACCCCCGTGGGATATATATTCTAACCAAACACATTTGGAACTCTCCTGGGGTACCCTCACACATATTATTTCCTCATTTAGTTGATATTTTCACAAAAAAGTGAAATTTTCAAAAATCCAGAAAATTGGCTGAAAACTACTAAATATCAAGGACTCATTGGGCGAATCGCTCTGGAACTGAAATCGGAACGCTCACTGACACTTCCCCTATCTGAAAGTCTGATAAACTCCGGAAACATGACTAAGTCCAAAAAAAAATTTTTTCAACTTTTTTCAATTTTACCCCCGTGGGATATATATTCTAACCAAACACATTTGGAACTCTCCTGGGGTACCCTCACACATATTATTTCCTCATTTAGTGGATATTTTCACAAAAAAAGTGAAATTTTCAAAAATCAAAAATATTGGCTGAAAATGAAGAAATATCAAGGACTCATCCGGCGAATCGCTCTGGAACTGAAATCGGAACACTCACTGACATTTCCCCTATCTGAAAGTCATCTAAACGCAGGAAAAATGACTAAGTACAAAAAAAAAAATTTGAACTTTTTTGAATTTTACCCCCGTGGGATATATATTCTACAAACACACATTTGGAACTCTCCTGGGGTACCCTCACACATATTATTCCCTCACTTAGTGGATATTTTAACAAAAAATTGAAATTTTCAAAAATATTGGATGAAAACGATTAAATATCAAGGACTCATTGGGCGAATCGCTCTGGAACTGAAACCGGAACGCTCATTGACATTTCCCCTATCTGAAAGTCTGATAAACACCGGAAAAATGACTAAGTCCAAAAAAAAATTTTTTTCAACTTTTTTCAATTTTACCCGCGTGGGATATATATTCTACCCACACACATTTGGAACTCTCCTGGGGTACCCTCACACATATTATTCCCTCATTTAGTGGATATTTTCACATAAAAGTGAAATTTTCAAAAATCCAGAAAATTGGCTGAAAATGACTAAATATCAAGGACTCATTGGGAGAATCGCTCTGGAACTGAAATCGGAACGCTCACTGACATTTCCCCTATCTGAAAGTCTGATAAACGCCATAAAAATGACTAAGTCCAAAAAAAAAATTTTTTCAACGATTTTAAATTTTACCCCCGTGGGATATATATTCTACCCACACACATTTGGAACTCTCCTGGGGTACCCTCACACATATTATTTCCTCATTTAGTGGATATTTTCACAAAAAAGTGAAATTTTCAAAAATCCAGAAAATTGGCTGAAAACTACTAAATATCAAGGACTCATTGGGCAAATCGCTCTGGAACTGAAATCGGAACGCTCACAGACATTTCCCCTATCTGAAAGTCTGATAAATGCCGCAAAAATGACTAAATACAAAAAAAAAATTTTTCAACTTTTTTCAATTTTACCCCGTGGGATATATATTCTACCCACACACATTTGGAACTCTCCTGGGGTACCCTCACACATCTTATTCCCTCATTAAGTGGATATTTTCACAAAAAAAGTGAAATTTTCAAAAATCAAAAATATTGGCTGAAAATGACGAAATATCAAGGACTCATCCGGCGAATCGCTCTGGAACTGAAATCGGAACACTCACTGACATTTCCCCTATCTGAAAGTCAGATAAACGCAGGAAAAATGACTAAGTACAAAAAAAAAAATTTCAACTTTTTTGAATTTTACCCCCATGGGATATATATTCTACCCACACACATTTGGAACTCTCCTGGGGTACCCTCACACATATTATTCCCTCACTTAGTGGATATTTTAACAAAAAATTGAAATTTTCAAAAATATTGGATGAAAACGATTAAATATCAAGGACTCATTGGGCGAATCGCTCTGGAACTGAAACCGGAACGCTCATTGACATTTCCCGTATCTGAAAGTCTGATAAACACCGGAAAAATGACTAAGTCCAAAAAAAATTTTTTTTCAACTTTTTTCAATTTTACCCCCGTGGGATATATATTCTACCCACACACATTTGGAACTCTCCTGGGGTACCCTCACACATATTATTCCCTCATTTAGTGGATATTTTCACATAAAAGTGAAATTTTCAAAAATCCAGAAAATTGGCTGAAAATGACTAAATATCAAGGACTCATTGGGCGAATCGCTCTGGAACTGAAATCGGAACGCTCACTGACATTTCCCCTATCTGAAAGTCTGATAAACGCCAGAAAAATGACTAAGTCCAAAAAAAAATTTTTTTCAACTATTTTAAATTTTACCCCCGTGGGATATATATTCTACCCACACACATTTGGAACTCTCCTGGGGTACCCTCACACATATTATTCCCTCATTTAGTGGATATTTTCACAAAAAAGTGAAATTTTCAAAAATCCAGAAAATTGGCTGAAAACGACTAAATATCAAGGACTCATTTGGCGAATCGCTCTGGAACTGAAATCGGAACGCTCACTGACACTTCCCCTATCTGAAAGTCTGATAAACTCCGGAAAAATGACTAAGTCCAAAAAAAAATTTTTTCAACTTTTTTCAATTTTATCCCCGTGGGATATATATTCTAACCAAACACATTTGGAACTCTCCTGGGGTACCCTCACACATATTATTTCCTCATTTAGTGGATATTTCACAAAAAAGTGAAATTTTCAAAAATCCAGAAGATTGGCTGAAAACTACTAAATATCAAGGACTCATTGGGCAAATCGCTCTGGAACTGAAATCGGAACGCTCACTGACATTTCCCCTATCTGAAAGTCTGATAAACGCCGGAAAAATGACTAAATACAAAAAAAATTTTTTTCAACTTTTTTCAATTTTACCCCCTTGGTATATATATTCTACCCACACACATTTGGAACTCTCCAGGGGTACCCTCACACATATTATTCCCTCATTTAGTGGATATTTTCACAAAAAATTGAAATTTTCAAAAATCAAAAATATTGGATGAAAACGACGAAATATCAAGGATTCATCCGGCGAATCGCTCTGGAACTGAAATCGGAACACTCATTGACATTTCCCCTATCTGAAAGTCAGATAAACGCCGGAAAAAAGACTAAGTCTTTTTTCCACCGTTTATCATACTTTCAGATAGGGGAAATGTCAGTGAGCATTCCCATTTCAGTTCCAGAGCAATTCGCCCAATGAGTCATTGATATTTAGTCATTTTCAGCCAATATTTTTGAAAATTTGACTTTTTTGTGAAAATATCCACTAAATGAGGGAATAATATGTGTGAGGGTACCCCAGGAGAGTTCCAAATGTGTGTGAGTAGAATATATATCCCACGTGGGTAAAATTGAAAAAAGTTGAAAAATTTTTTTTTTTGGACTTACTCATTTTTCCGGCGTTTATCAGACTTTCAGATAGGGGAAATGTCAGTGAGCGTTCCGATTTCAGTTCCAGAGCGATTCGCCCAATGAGTCCTTGATATTTACTCGATTTCAGTCAATATTTTTGATTTTTGAAAATTTAACTTTTTTGTGAAAATATTCACTAAATGAGGGAATAATATGTGTGAGGGTACCCAAGGAGAGTTCCAAATGTGTGTGGGTAGAATATATATCCCACGGGGGTAAAATTGAAAAAAGTTGAAAAATTTTTTTTTTTGGACTTAGTCATTTTTCCGGCGTCTATCAGACTTTCAGATAGGGGAAATGTCAGTGAGCGTTCCGATTTCAGTTCCAGAGCGATTCGCCCAATGAGTCCTTGATATTTAGTCGTTTTCAGCCAATTTTCTTTATTTTGGAAAATTTCACTTTTTTGTGAAAATATCCACTAAATGAGGGAATAATATGTGTGAGGGTACCCCAGGAGAGTTCCAAATGTGTGTGAGTAGAATATATATCCCACGTGGGTAAAATTGAAAAAAGTTGAAAATTTTTTTTTTTTGGACTTACTCATTTTTCCGGCGTTTATCAGACTTTCAGATAGGGGAAATGTCAGTGAGCGTTCCGACTTCAGTTCCAGAGCCATTCGCCCAATGAGTCCTTGATATTTAGTCGTTTTCAGCCAATTTTCTGGATTTTGGAAAATTTCACTTTTTTGTGAAAATATCCACTAAATGAGGGAATAATATGTGTGAGGGTACCCCAGGAGAGTTCCAAATGTGTGTGGGTAGAATATATATCCCACGGGGGTAAAATTGAAAAAAGTTGAAAAATTTTTTTTTTGGGACTTACTCATTTTTCCGGCGTTTATCAAACTTTCAGATAGGGGAAATGTCAGTGAGCGTTCCGACTTCAGTTCCAGAGCCATTCGCCCAATGAGTCCTTGATATTTAGTCGTTTTCAGCCAATTTTCTGGATTTTGGAAAATTTCACTTTTTTGTGAAAATATCCACTAAATGAGGGAATAATATGTGTGAGGGTACCCCAGGAGAGTTCCAAATGTGTGTGGGTAGAATATATATCCCACGGGGGTAAAATTGAAAAAAGTTTAAAAATTTTTTTTTTGGACTTAGTCATTTTTCCGGCATCTATCAGACTTTCAGATAGGGGAAATGTCAGTGAGCGTTCCGATTTCAGTTCCAGAGCGATTCGCCCAATGAGTCCTTGATATTTAGTCGTTTTCAGCCAAATTTCTGGATTTTGGAAAATTTCACTTTTTTGTGAAAATATCCACTAAATGAGGGAATAATATGTTTGAGGGTACCCCAGGAGAGTTCCAAATGTGTGTGAGTAGAATATATATCCCACGTGGGTAAAATTGAAAGAAGTTGAAAAAATTTTTTTTTTGGACTTACTCATTTTTCCGGCGTTTATCAGACTTTCAGATTGGGCAAATGTCAGTGAGCGTTCCGATTTCAGTTCCAGAGCAATTCGCCCAATGAGTCCTTGATATTTACCCGTTTTCAGCCAACATTTTTGAAAATTTCACTTTTTTGTGAAAATATCCACTAAATGAGGGAATAATATGTGTGAGGGTACCCCAGGAGAGTTCCAAATGTGTGTGGGTGGAATATATATCCCACAGGGGTAAAATTGAAAAAAGTTGAAAAATTATTTTTTTGGGACTTAGTCATTTTTCCGGCGTCTATCAGACTTTCAGATAGGGGAAATGTCAGTGAGCGTTCCGATTTCAGTTCCAGAGCGATTCGCCCAATGAGTGCTTGAAATTTAGTCGTTTTCAGCCAATTTTCTTTATTTTGGAAAATTTCACTTTTTTGTGAAAATATCCACTAAATGAGGGAATAATATGTGTGAGGGTACCCCAGGAGAGTTCCAAATGTGTGTGAGTAGAATATATATCCCAAGTGGGTAAAATTGAAAAAAGTTGAAAAATTTTTTTTTTTGGACTTACTCATTTTTCCGGCGTTTATCAGACTTTCAGATAGGGCAAATGTCAGTGAGCGTTCCGATTTCAGTTCCAGAGCGATTCGCCCAATGAGTCCTTGATATTTACTCGATTTCAGTCAATATTTTTGATTTTTGAAAATTTAACTTTTTTGTGAAAATATTCACTAAATGAGGGAATAATATGTGTGAGGGTACCCAAGGAGAGTTCCAAATGTGTGTGGGTAGAATATATATCCCACGGGGGTAAAATTGAAAAAAGTTGAAAAATTTTTTTTTTTGGACTTAGTCATTTTTCCGGCGTCTATCAGACTTTCAGATAGGGGAAATGTCAGTGAGCGTTCCGACTTCAGTTCCAGAGCCATTCGCCCAATGAGTCCTTGATATTTAGTCGTTTTCAGCCAATTTTCTGGATTTTGGAAAATTTCACTTTTTTGTGAAAATATCCACTAAATGAGGGAATAATATGTGTGAGGGTACCCCAGGAGAGTTCCAAATGTGTGTGGGTAGAATATATATCCCACGGGGGTAAAATTGAAAAAAGTTGAAAAATTTTTTTTTTTGGACTTACTCATTTTTCCGGCATCTATCAGACTTTCAGATAGGGGAAATGTCAGTGAGCGTTCCGATTTCAGTTCCAGAGCGATTCGCCCAATGAGTCCTTGATATTTAGTCGTTTTCAGCCAAATTTCTGGATTTTGGAAAATTTCACTTTTTTGTGAAAATATCCACTAAATGAGGGAATAATATGTTTGAGGGTACCCCAGGAGAGTTCCAAATGTGTGTGAGTAGAATATATATCCCACGTGGGTAAAATTGAAAGAAGTTGAAAAAAATTTTTTTTTGGACTTACTCATTTTTCCGGCGTTTATCAGACTTTCAGATTGGGCAAATGTCAGTGAGCGTTCCGATTTCAGTTCCAGAGCAATTCGCCCAATGAGTCCTTGATATTTACCCGTTTTCAGCCAATATTTTTGAAAATTTCACTTTTTTGTGAAAATATCCACTAAATGAGGGAATAATATGTGTGAGGGTACCCCAGGAGAGTTCCAAATGTGTGTGGGTGGAATATATATCCCACAGGGGTAAAATTGAAAAAAGTTGAAAAATTATTTTTTTGGGACTTAGTCATTTTTCCGGCGTCTATCAGACTTTCAGATAGGGGAAATGTCAGTGAGCGTTCCGATTTCAGTTCCAGAGCGATTCGCCCAATGAGTGCTTGAAATTTAGTCGTTTTCAGCCAATTTTCTTTATTTTGGAAAATTTCACTTTTTTGTGAAAATATCCACTAAATGAGGGAATAATATGTGTGAGGGTACCCCAGGAGAGTTCCAAATGTGTGTGAGTAGAATATATATCCCAAGTGGGTAAAATTGAAAAAAGTTGAAAAATTTTTTTTTTTTGACTTACTCATTTTTCCGGCGTTTATCAGACTTTCAGATAGGGCAAATGTCAGTGAGCGTTCCGATTTCAGTTCCAGAGCGATTCGCCCAATGAATCCTTGATATTTACTCGTTTTCAGCCAATATTTTTGATTTTTGAAAATTTCAGTTTTTTGTGAAAATATCCACTAAATGAGGGAATAATATGTGTGAGGGTACCCCAGGAGAGTTCCAAATGTGTGTGAGTAGAATATATATCCCACGGGGGTAAAATTGAAAAAAGTAGAAAAATTATTTTTTTTGGACTTAGTCATTTTTCCGTCGTTTATCAGACTTTCAGATAAGGCAAATGTCAGTGAGCATTCCGATTTCAGTTCCAGAGCGATTCGCCCAATGAGTCCTTGATATTTAGTCGTTTTCAGCCAATATTTTGGATTTTTGAAAATTTCACTTTTTTGTGAAAGTATCCACTAAATGAGGGAATAATATGTGTGAGGGTACCCCAGGAAAGTTCCAAATGTGTGTGGGTAGAATATATATCCCACAGGGGTAAAATTGAAAATAGTTGAAAAATTATTTTTTTTGGACTTACTCATTTTTCCGGCGTTTATCAGACTTTCAGATAGGGGAAATGTCAGTGAGCGTTCCGACTTCAGTTCCAGAGCCATTCGCCCAATGAGTCCTTGATATTTAGTCGTTTTCAGCCAATTTTCTGGATTTTGGAAAATTTCACTTTTTTGTGAAAATATCCACTAAATGAGGGAATAATATGTGTGAGGGTACCCCAGGAGAGTTCCAAATGTGTGTGGGTAGAATATATATCCCATGAGGGTAAAATTGAAAAAAGTTGAAAAAATTTTTTTTGGGACTTAGTCATTTTTCCGTCGTTTATCAGACTTTCAGATAGGGCAAATGTCAGTGAGCGTTCCGATTTCAGTTCCAGAGCGATTCGCCCAATGAATCCTTGATATTTACTCGTTTTCAGCCAATATTTTTGATTTTTGAAAATTTCAGTTTTTTGTGAAAATATCCACTAAATGAGGGAATAATATGTGTGAGGGTACCCCAGGAGAGTTCCAAATGTGTGTGAGTAGAATATATATCCCACGGGTGTAAAATTGAAAAAAGTTGAACATTTTTTTTTTTGTACTTACTCATTTTTCCGGCGTTTATCAGACTTTCAGATAGGGGAAATGTCAGTGAGCGTTCCGATTTCAGTTCCAGAGCGATTCGCCCAATGAGTCCTTGATATTTAGTCGTTTTCAGCCAATTTTCTGGATTTTGGAAAATTTCACTTTTTTGTGAAAATATCCACTAAATGAGGGAATAATATGTGTGAGGGTACCCCAGGAGAGTTCCAAATGTGTGTAAGTAGAATATATATCCCACAGGGGTAAAATTGAAAAAAGTTGAAAAATTTTTTTTTTTGACTTAGTCATTTTTCCGCCGTTTA
This sequence comes from Phyllobates terribilis, assembly GCF_046119375.1. Classification (NCBI taxonomy): domain Eukaryota; kingdom Metazoa; phylum Chordata; class Amphibia; order Anura; family Dendrobatidae; genus Phyllobates; species Phyllobates terribilis. The sequence continues at coordinate 11,678,840 of NW_027362782.1, forward strand.
TCAGACTTTCAGATAGGGGAAATGTCAGTGAGCGTTCCGATTTCAGTTCCAGAGCAATTCGCCCAATGAGTCATTGATATTTAGTCGTTTTCAGGCAATATTTTTGAAAATTTCACTTTTTTGTGAAAATATCCACTAAATGAGGGAATAATATGTGTGAGGGTACCCCAGGAGAGTTCCAAATGTGTGTGAGTAGAATATATATCCCACAGGGGTAAAATTGAAAAAAGTTGAACATTTTTTTTTTTGTACTTACTCATTTTTCCGGCGTTTATCAGACTTTCAGATAGGGGAAATGTCAGTGAGCGTTCCGATTTCAGTTCCAGAGCGATTCGCCCAATGAGTCCTTGATATTTAGTCCTTTTCAGCCAAATTTCTGGATTTTGGAAAATTTCACTTTTTTGTGAAAATATCCACTAAATGAGGGAATAATATGTTTGAGGGTACCCCAGGAGAGTTCCAAATGTGTTTGAGTAGAATATATATCCCACGTGGGTAAAATTGAAAGAAGTTGAAAAAATTTTTTTTTTGGACTTACTCATTTTTCCTGCGTTTATCAGACTTTCAGATTGGGCAAATGTCAGTGAGCGTTCCGATTTCAGTTCCAGAGCGATTCGCCCAATGAGTCCTTGATATTTACCCGTTTTCAGCCAATATTTTTGATTTTTGAAAATTTCAGTTTTTTGTGAAAATATCCACTAAATGAGGGAATAATATGTGTGAGGGTACCCCAGGAGAGCTCCAAATGTGTGTGAGTAGAATATATATCCCACGGGGGTAAAATTGAAAAAAGTAGAAAAATTTTTTTTTTTGGACGTAGTCATTTTTCCGTCGTTTATCAGACTTTCAGATAGGGCAAATGTCAGTGAGCATTCCAATTTCAGTTCCAGAGCGATTTGCCCAATGAGTCATTGATATTTAGTCGTTTTCAGGCAATATTTTTGAAAATTTCACTTTTTTGTGAAAATATCCACTAAATGAGGGAATAATATGTGTGAGGGTACCCCAGGAGAGTTCCAAATGTATGTGGGTAGAATATATATCCCATGGGGGTAAAATTGAAAAAAGTTGAAAAAATGTTTTTTTGGACTTAGTCATTTTTCCGCCGTTTATCAGACTTTCAGATAGGGGAAATGTCAGTGAGCGCTCCGATTTCAGTTCCAGAGCAATTCTCCCAATGAGTGCTCGAAATTTAGTCGTTTTCAGCCAATATTTTTGATTTTTGAAAATTTCACTTTTTTGTGAAAATATCCACTAAATGAGGGAATATGTGTGAGGGTACCCCAGGAGAGTTCCAAATGTGTGTGGGTAGAATATATATCCCACGGGGGTAAAATTGAAAAAAGTTGAAAAATTTTTTTTTTTGGACTTACTCATTTTTCCGGCGTTTATCAGACTTTCAGATAGGGGAAATGTCAGTGAGCGTTTCGACTTCAGTTCCAGAGCCATTCGCCCAATGAGTCCTTGATATTCAGTCGTTTTCAGCCAATTTTCTGGATTTTGGAAAATTTCACTTTTTTGTGAAAATATCCACTAAATGAGGGAATAATATGTGTGAGGGTACCCCAGGAGAGTTCCAAATGTGTGTGGGTAGAATATATATCCCACGGGGGTAAAATTGAAAAAAGTTGAAACATTATTTTTTTTGGACTTAGTCATTTTTCCGGCATCTATCAGACTTTCAGATAGGGGAAATGTCAGTGAGCGTTCCGATTTCAGTTCCAGAGCGATTCGCCCAATGAGTCCTTGATATTTAGTCGTTTTCAGCCAAATTTCTGGATTTTGGAAAATTTCACTTTTTTGTGAAAATATCCACTAAATGAGGGAATAATATGTTTGAGGGTACCCCAGGAGAGTTCCAAATGTGTTTGAGTAGAATATATATCCCACGTGGGTAAAATTGAAAGAAGTTGAAAAAATTTTTTTTTTGGACTTAGTCATTTTTCCGTCGTTTATCAGACTTTCAGATAGGGCAAATGTCAGTGAGCATTCCAATTTCAGTTCCAGAGCGATTTGCCCAATGAGTCATTGATATTTAGTCGTTTTCAGGCAATATTTTTGAAAATTTCACTTTTTTGTGAAAATATCCACTAAATGAGGGAATAATATGTGTGAGGGTACCCCAGGAGAGTTCCAAATGTGTGTGGGTAGAATATATATCCCACGGGGGTAAAATTGAAAAAAGTTGAAAAATTATTTTTTTTGGACCTAGTCATTTTTCGGGCGTCTATCAGACTTTCAGATAGGGGAAATGTCAGTGAGCGTTCCGATTTCAGTTCCAGAGCGATTCGCCCAATGAGTCCTTGATATTTAGTCGTTTTCAGCCAATTTTCTTTATTTTGGAAAATTTCACTTTTTTGTGAAAATATCCACTAAATGAGGGAATAATATGTGTGAGGGTACCCCAGGAGAGTTCCAAATGTGTGTGAGTAGAATATATATCCCACGTGGGTAAAATTGAAAAAAGTTGAAAAATTTTTTTTTTGGACTTACTCATTTTTCCGGCGTTTATCAGACTTTCAGATAGGGCAAATGTCAGTGAGCGTTCCGACTTCAGTTCCAGAGCGATTCACCCAATGAATCCTTGATATTTACTCGTTTTCAGCCAATATTTTTGATTTTTGAAAATTTCAGTTTTTTGTGAAAATATCCACTAAATGAGGGAATAATATGTGTGAGGGTACCCCAGGAGAGTTCCAAATGTGTGTGAGTAGAATATATATCCCACGTGGGTAAAATTGAAAAAAGTTGAAAATTTTTTTTTTTCGGACTTACTCATTTTTCCGGCGTTTATCAGACTTTCAGATAGGGGAAATGTCAGTGAGCGTTCCGACTTCAGTTCCAGAGCCATTCGCCCAATGAGTCCTTGATATTTAGTCGTTTTCAGCCAATTTTCTGGATTTTGGAAAATTTCACTTTTTTGTGAAAATATCCACTAAATGAGGGAATAATATGTGTGAGGGTACCCCAGGAGAGTTCCAAATGTGTGTGGGTAAAATGTATATCCCACGGGGGTAAAATTGAAAAAAGTTGAAAAATTATTTTTTTTGGACTTAGTCATTTTTCCGGCGTCTATCAGACTTTCAGATAGGGCAAATGTCAGTGAGCGTTCCGATTTCAGTTCCAGAGCGATTCGCCCAATGAGTCCTTGATATTTACTCGTTTTCAGCCAATATTTTTGATTTTTGAAAATTTAACTTTTTTGTGAAAATATTCACTAAATGAGGGAATAATATGTGTGAGGGTACCCCAGGAGAGTTCCAAATGTGTGTGAGTAGAATATATATCCCACGTGGGTAAAATTGAAAAAAGTTGAAAAATTTTTTTTTTTGGACTTACTCATTTTTCCGGCGTTTATCAGACTTTCAGATAGGGCAAATGTCAGTGAGCGTTCCGACTTCAGTTCCAGAGCCATTCGCCCAATGAGTCCTTGATATTTAGTCGTTTTCAGCCAATTTTCTGGATTTTGGAAAATTTCACTTTTTTGTGAAAATATCCACTAAATGAGGGAATAATATGTGTGAGGGTACCCCAGGAGAGTTCCAAATGTGTGTGAGTAGAATATATATCCCACGTGGGTAAAATTGAAAAAAGTTGAAAAATTTTTTTTTTTGGACTTACTCATTTTTCCGGCGTTTATCAGACTTTCAGATAGGGGAAATGTCAGTGAGCGTTCCGATTTCAGTTCCAGAGCAATTCTCCCAATGAGTGCTTGAAATTTAGTCGTTTTCAGCCAATATTTTTGATTTTTGAAAATTTAACTTTTTTTGTGAAAATATTCACTAAATGAGGGAATAATATGTGTGAGGGTACCCAAGGAGAGTTCCAAATGTGTGTAGGTAGAATATATATCCCACGGGGGTAAAATTGAAAAAAGTTGAAAAAATTTTTTTTTTGGACTTACTCATTTTTCCGGCGTTTATCAGACTTTCAGATAGGGCAAATGTCAGTGAGCGTTCCGACTTCAGTTCCAGAGCCATTCGCCCAATGAGTCCTTGATATTTAGTCGTTTTCAGCCAATTTTCTGGATTTTGGAAAATTTCACTTTTTTGTGAAAATATCCACTAAATGAGGGAATAATATGTGTGAGGGTACCCCAGGAGAGTTCCAAATGTGTGTGAGTAGAATATATATCCCACGGGGGTAAAATTGAAAAAAGTTGAAAAATTATTTTTTTTGGACTTAGTCATTTTTCCGGCGTTTATCAGACTTTCAGATAGGGGAAATGTCAGTGAGTGTTCCGATTTCAGTTCCAGAGCAATTCTCCCAATGAGTGCTTGAAATTTAGTCGTTTTCAGCCAATATTTTTGATTTTTGAAAATTTCACTTTTTTGTGAAAATATCCACTAAATGAGGGAATAATATGTGTGACGGTACCCCAGGAGAGTTCCAAATGTGTGTGAGTAGAATATATATCCCACGGGGGTAAAATTGAAAAAAGTTGAAAATTTTTTTTTTTTGGACTTAGTCATTTTTCCGTCGTTTATCAGACTTTCAGATAAGGCAAATGTCAGTGAGCATTCCGATTTCAGTTCCAGAGCGATTCGCCCAATGAGTGCTTGAAATTTAGTCGTTTTCAGCCAATATTTTTGATTTTTGAAAATTTCACTTTTTTGTGAAAATATCCACTGAATGAGGGAATAATATGTGTGAGGGTACCCCAGGAGAGTTCCAAATGTGTGTGGGTAGAATATATATCCCACGGGGGTAAAATTGAAAAAAGTTGAAAAATTATTTTTTTTGGACTTAGTCATTTTTCCGGCGTCTATCAGACTTTCAGATAGGGGAAATGTCAGTGAGCGTTCCGATTTCAGTTCCAGAGCGATTCGCCCAATGAGTCCTTGATATTTAGTCGTTTTCAGCCAATTTTCTTTATTTTGGAAAATGTCACTTTTTTGTGAAAATATCCACTAAATGAGGGAATAATATGTGTGAGGGTACCCCAGGAGAGTTCCAAATGTGTGTGAGTAGAATATATATCCCACGTGGGTAAAATTGAAAAAAGTTGAAAAATTTTTTTTTTTGGACTTTCTCATTTTTCCGTCGTTTATCAGACTTTCAGATAGGGCAAATGTCAGTGAGCGTTCCGATTTCAGTTCCAGAGCGATTCGCCCAATGAATCCTTGATATTTACTCGTTTTCAGCCAATATTTTTGATTTTTGAAAATTTCAGTTTTTTGTGAAAATATCCACTAAATGAGGGAATAATATGTGTGAGGGTACCCCAGGAGAGTTCCAAATGTGTGTGAGTAGAATATATATCCCACGGGGGTAAAATTGAAAAAAGTAGAAAAATTTTTTTTTTTGGACTTTCTCATTTTTCCGTCGTTTATCAGACTTTCAGATAAGGCAAATGTCAGCGAGCATTCCGATTTCAGTTCCAGAGCGATTTGCCCAATGAGTCCTTGATATTTAGTCGTTTTCAGGCAATATTTTTGAAAATTTCACTTTTTTGTGAAAATATCCACTAAATGAGGGAATAATATGTGTGAGGGTACCCCAGGAGAGTTCCAAATGTGTGTGAGTAGAATATATATCCCACGGGGGTAAAAATGAAAAAAGTTGAAAATTATTTTTTTTTGGACTTAGTCATTTTTCCGTCGTTTATCAGACTTTCAGATTGGGCAAATGTCAGTGAGCATTCCGATTTCAGTTCCAGAGCGATTTGCCCAAAGAGTCCTTGATATTTAGTCGTTTTCAGCCAATTTTCTGGATTTTGGAAAATTTCACTTTTTTTGTGCAAATATCCACTAAATGAGGGAATAATATGTGTGAGGGTACCCCAGGAGAGTTCCAAATGTGTGTGAGTAGAATATATATCCCACGGGGGTAAAATTGAAAAAAGTTGAAAAATTATTTTTTTTGGACTTAGTCATTTTTCCGGCGTTTATCAGACTTTCAGATAGGGGAAATGTCAGTGAGCGTTACAATTTCAGCTCCAGAGCGATTCGCCCAATGAGTCCTTGATATTTAGTCGTTTTCAGCCAATATTTTGGATTTTTGAAAATTTCACTTTTTTGTGAAAATATCCACTAAATGAGGGAATAATATGTGTGAGGGTACCCCAGGAGAGTGCCAAATGTATGTCGGTAGAATATATATCCCATGGGGTTAAAATTTTAAAAAGTTTAAAAAAATTTTTTTTTGGACTGTCATTTTTCCGGCGCTTATCAGACTTTCAGATAGGGGAAATGTCAATGAGAGTTCCGATTTCAGTTCCAGAGCAATTCGCCCAATGAGTCCTTGATATTTAGTTGTTTTCAGCCAATATTTTTGAAATTTTCACTTTTTTATAAAAATATCCACTAAATGAGGGAATAATATGTGTGAGGGTACCCCAGGAGAGTTCCAAATGTGTGTGGGTAGAATATATATCCCACGGGGGTAATATTGAAAAGAGTTTTAAAAAATTTTTTTTTGGACTTAGTCATTTTTCCGGCGTTTATCAGACTTTCAGATACGGCAAATGTCAGTGAGTGTTCAGATTTCAGTTCCAGAGCGATTCGCCCAATGAGTCCTTGATATTTAGTCGTTTTCAGCCAATATTTTTGATTTTTGAAAATTTCACTTTATTGTGAAAATATCCACTAAATGAGGGAATAATATGTGTGAGGGTACCCCAGGAGAGTTCCAAATGTGTGTGGTAGAATATATATCCCACGGGGGTAAAATTGAAAAAAGTTTAAAAAAAATTTTTTTTGGACTTAGTCATTTTTCCGGCGTTTATCAGACTTTCGGATACGGCAAATGTCAGTGAGCGTTCCGATTTCAGTTCCAGAGCGATTCGCCCATTGAGTCCTTGATATTTAGTCGTTTTCAGCCAATATTTTTGATTTTAGAAAATATCACTTTTTTGTGAAAATATCCACTAAATGAGGGAATAATATGTGTGAGGGTACCCCAGGAGAGTTCCAAATGTGTGTGAGTAGAATATATATCCCACGGGGGTAAAAATGAAAAAAGTTGAAAATTATTTTTTTTTGGACTTAGTCATTTTTCCGTCGTTTATCAGACTTTCAGATTGGGCAAATGTCAGTGAGCATTCCGATTTCAGTTCCAGAGCGATTTGCCCAAAGAGTCCTTGATATTTAGTCGTTTTCAGCCAATTTTCTGGATTTTGGAAAATTTCACTTTTTTGTGCAAATATCCACTAAATGAGGGAATAATATGTGTGAGGGTACCCCAGGAGAGTTCCAAATGTGTGTGGGTAGAATATATTTCCCACGGGGGTAAAATTGAAAAAAGTTGAAAAAAATTTTTTTTGGACTTAGTCATTTTTCCGCCGTTTATCAGACTTTCAGATAGGGGAAATGTCAGTGAGCGTTCCAATTTCAGCTCCAGAGCGATTCGCCCAATGAGTCCTTGATATTTATTCGTTTTCAGCAAATATTTTGGATTTTTGAAAATTTGACTTTTTTGTGAAAATATCCACTAAATGAGGGAATAATATGTGTGAGGGTACCCCAGGAGAGTTCCAAATGTATGTCGGTAGAATATATATCCCATTAGGTTAAAATTTTAAAAAGTTTAAAAAAATTTTTTTTTGGACTTAGTCATTTTTCCGCCGTTTATCAGACTTTCACATAGGGGAAATGTCAGTGAGCGTTCCGATTTCAGTTCCAGAGCGATTCGCCTAATGAGTCCTTGATATTTAGTCGTTTTCAGCCAATATTTTTGATTTTTGAAAATTTCACTTTTTTGTGAAAATATCCACTAAATGAGGGAATAATATGTGTGAGGGTACCCCAGGAGAGGTCCAAATGTGTGTGGGTAGAATATATATCCCACGGGGGTAAAATTGAAAAAAGTTGAAAAAATTTTTTTTTTTGGACTTAGTCATTTTTCCGGCGTTTATCAGACTTTCAGATAGGGGAAATGTCAGTGAGCGTTCCAATTTCAGCTCCAGAGCGATTCGCCCAATGAGTCCTTGATATTTAGTCGTTTTCAGCCAATATTTTTGATTTTTGAAAATTTCACTTTATTGTGAAAATATCCACTAAATGAGGGAATAATATGTGTGAGGGTACCCCAGGAGAGTTCCAAATGTGTGTGGTAGAATATATATCCCACGGGGGTAAAATTGAAAAAAGTTTAAAAAAAATTTTTTTTGGACTTAGTCATTTTTCCGGCGTTTATCAGACTTTCAGATAGGGGAAATGTCAGTGAGCGTTCCAATTTCAGCTCCAGAGCGATTCGCCCAATGAGTCCTTGATATTTAGTCGTTTTCAGCCAATATTTTGGATTTTTGAAAATTTGACTTTTTTGTGAAAATATCCACTAAATGAGGGAATAATATGTGTGAGGGTACCCCAGGAGAGTGCCAAATGTATGTCGGTAGAATATATATCCCATGGGGTTAAAATTTTAAAAAGTTTAAAAAAATTTTTTTTTGGACTTAGTCATTTTTCCGCCGTTTATCAGACTTTCAGATAGGGGAAATGTCAATGAGAGTTCCGATTTCAGTTCCAGAGCAATTCGCCCAATGAGTCCTTGATATTTAGTTGTTTTCAGCCAATATTTTTGAAATTTTCACTTTTTTATAAAAATATCCACTAAATGAGGGAATAATATGTGTGAGGGTACCCCAGGAGAGTTCCAAATGTGTGTGGGTAGAATATATATCCCACGGGGGTAATATTGAAAAGAGTTTTAAAAAATTTTTTTTTGGACTTAGTCATTTTTCCGGCGTTTATCAGACTTTCAGATACGGCAAATGTCAGTGAGTGTTCAGATTTCAGTTCCAGAGCGATTCGCCCAATGAGTCCTTGATATTTAGTCGTTTTCAGCCAATATTTTTGATTTTTGAAAATTTCACTTTATTGTGAAAATATCCACTAAATGAGGGAATAATATGTGTGAGGGTACCCCAGGAGAGTTCCAAATGTGTGTGGTAGAATATATATCCCACGGGGGTAAAATTGAAAAAAGTTTAAAAAAAATTTTTTTTGGACTTAGTCATTTTTCCGGCGTTTATCAGACTTTCGGATACGGCAAATGTCAGTGAGCGTTCCGATTTCAGTTCCAGAGCGATTCGCCCATTGAGTCCTTGATATTTAGTCGTTTTCAGCCAATATTTTTGATTTTAGAAAATATCACTTTTTTGTGAAAATATCCACTAAATGAGGGAATAATATGTGTGAGGGTACCCCAGGAGAGTTCCAAATGTGTGTGAGTAGAATATATATCCCACGGGGGTAAAAATGAAAAAAGTTGAAAATTATTTTTTTTTGGACTTAGTCATTTTTCCGTCGTTTATCAGACTTTCAGATTGGGCAAATGTCAGTGAGCATTCCGATTTCAGTTCCAGAGCGATTTGCCCAAAGAGTCCTTGATATTTAGTCGTTTTCAGCCAATTTTCTGGATTTTGGAAAATTTCACTTTTTTGTGCAAATATCCACTAAATGAGGGAATAATATGTGTGAGGGTACCCCAGGAGAGTTCCAAATGTGTGTGGGTAGAATATATTTCCCACGGGGGTAAAATTGAAAAAAGTTGAAAAAAATTTTTTTTGGACTTAGTCATTTTTCCGCCGTTTATCAGACTTTCAGATAGGGGAAATGTCAGTGAGCGTTCCAATTTCAGCTCCAGAGCGATTCGCCCAATGAGTCCTTGATATTTATTCGTTTTCAGCAAATATTTTGGATTTTTGAAAATTTGACTTTTTTGTGAAAATATCCACTAAATGAGGGAATAATATGTGTGAGGGTACCCCAGGAGAGTTCCAAATGTATGTCGGTAGAATATATATCCCATTAGGTTAAAATTTTAAAAAGTTTAAAAAAATTTTTTTTTGGACTTAGTCATTTTTCCGGCGTTTATCAGACTTTCACATAGGGGAAATGTCAGTGAGCGTTCCAATTTCAGCTCCAGAGCGATTCGCCCAATTAGTCCTTGATATTTAGTCGTTTTCAGCCAATATGTTTGATTTTTGAAAATTTCACTTTATTGTGAAAATATCCACTAAATGAGGGAATAATATGTGTGAGGGTACCCCAGGAGAGTTCCAAATGTGTGTGGTAGAATATATATGCCACGGGGGTAAAATTAAAAAAAGTTTAAAAAAAATTTTTTTGGGACTTAGTCATTTTTCCGGCGTTTATCAGACTTTCACATAGGGGAAATGTCAGTGAGCGTTCCAATTTCAGCTCCAGAGCGATTTGCCCAATGAGTCCTTGATATTTAGTCGTTTTCAGCCAATATTTTGGATTTTTGAAAATTTGACTTTTTTGTGAAAATATCCACTAAATGAGGGAATAATATGTGTGAGGGTACCCAAGGAGAGTTCCAAATGTATGTCGGTAGAATATATATCCCATGGGGTTAAAATTTTAAAAAGTTTAAAAAAATTTTTTTTTGGACTTAGTCATTTTTCCACCGTTTATCAGACTTTCAGATAGGGGAAATGTCAATGAGAGTTCCGATTTCAGTTCCAGAGCAATTCGCCCAATGAGTCCTTGATATTTAGTCGTTTTCAGCCAATATTTTTGATTTTTGAAAATTTCACTTTTTTGTGAAAATATCCACTAAATGAGGGAATAATATGTGTGAGGGTACCCAAGGAGAGTTCCAAATGTGTGTAGGTAGAATATATATCCCACGGGGGTAAAATTGAAAAAAGTTGAAAAAATTTTTTTTTTGGACTTACTCATTTTTCCGGCGTTTATCAGACTTTCAGATAGGGCAAATGTCAGTGAGCGTTCCGACTTCAGTTCCAGAGCGATTCGCCCAATGAATCCATGATGTTTACTCGTTTTCAGACAATATTTTTGATTTTTGAAAATTTCACTTTTTTGTGAAAATATCCACTAAATGAGGGAATAATATGTGTGAGGGTACCCTAGGAGAGTTCCAAATGTGTGTGGGTAGAATATATATCCCACGGGGGTAAAATTGAAAAAAGTTGAAAAATTATTTTTTTTGGACTTAGTCATTTTTCCGGCGTCTATCAGACTTTCAGATAGGGGAAATGTCAGTGAGCGTTCCGATTTCAGTTCCAGAGCGATTCGCCCAATGAGTCCTTGATATTTAGTCGTTTTCAGCCATTATTTTGGATTTTTGAAAATTTCACATTTTTGTGAAAGTATCCACTAAATGAGGGAATAATATGTGTGAGGGTACCCCAGGAGAGTTCCATATGTGTGTGGGTAGAACATATATCCCACGGGGGTAAAATTGAAAAAAGTTGAAAACATTTTTTTTTTGGACTTACTCATTTTTCCGGCGTTTATCAGACTTTCAGATAGGGGAAATGTCAGTGAGCGTTCCGACTTCAGTTCCAGAGCGATTTGCCCAAAGAGTCCTTGATATTTAGTCGTTTTCAGCCAATTTTCTGGATTTTGGAAAATTTCACTTTTTTGTGCAAATATCCACTAAATGAGGGAATAATATGTGTGAGGGTACCCCAGGAGAGTTCCAAATGTGTGTGAGTAGAATATATATCCCACGGGGGTAAAATTGAAAAAAGTTGAAAAATTATTTTTTTTGGACTTAGTCATTTTTCCGGCGTCTATCAGACTTTCAGATAGGGGAAATGTCAGTGAGCGTTCCGATTTCAGTTCCAGAGCAATTCGCCCAATGAGTCCTTGATATTTAGTCGTTTTCAGCCAATTTTCTTTATTTTGGAAAATTTCACTTTTTTGTGAAAATATCCACTAAATGAGGGAATAATATGTGTGAGGGTACCCCAGGAGAGTTCCAAATGTGTGTGAGTAGAATATATATCCCACGTGGGTAAAATTGAAAAAAGTTGAAAAATTATTTTTTTTTTGACTTACTCATTTTTCCGGCGTTTATCAGACTTTCAGATAGGGGAAATGTCAGTGAGCGTTCCGACTTCAGTTCCAGAGCCATTCGCCCAATGAGTCCTTGATATTTAGTCGTTTTCCGCCAATTTTCTGGATTTTGGAAAATTTCACTTTTTTGTGAAAATATCCACTAAATGAGGGAATAATATGTGTGAGGGTACCCCAGGAGAGTTCCAAATGTGTGTGGGTAGAATATATATCCCATGGGGGTAAAATTGAAAAAAGTTGAAAAAATTTTTTTTTGGACTTAGTCATTTTTCCGTCGTTTATCAGACTTTCAGATAGGGCAAACGTCAGTGAGCGTTCCGATTTCAGTTCCAGAGCGATTCGCCCAATGAATCCTTGATATTTACTCGTTTTCAGCCAATATTTTTGATTTTTGAAAATTTCAGTTTTTTGTGAAAATATCCACTAAATGAGGGAATAATATGTGTGAGGGTACCCCAGGAGAGTTCCAAATGTGTGTGAGTAGAATATATATCCCACGTGGGTAAAATTGAAAAATGTTGAAAAATTATTTTTTTTTTGACTTACTCATTTTTCCGGCGTTTATCAGACTTTCAGATAGGGGAAATGTCAGTGAGCGTTCCGACTTCAGTTCCAGAGCCATTCGCCCAATGAGTCCTTGATATTTAGTCGTTTTCCGCCAATTTTCTGGATTTTGGAAAATTTCACTTTTTTGTGAAAATATCCACTAAATGAGGGAATAATATGTGTGAGGGTACCCCAGGAGAGTTCCAAATGTGTGTGGGTAGAATATATATCCCATGGGGGTAAAATTGAAAAAAGTTGAAAAAATTTTTTTTTGGACTTAGTCATTTTTCCGTCGTTTATCAGACTTTCAGATAGGGCAAACGTCAGTGAGCGTTCCGATTTCAGTTCCAGAGCGATTCGCCCAATGAATCCTTGATATTTACTCGTTTTCAGCCAATATTTTTGATTTTTGAAAATTTCAGTTTTTTGTGAAAATATCCACTAAATGAGGGAATAATATGTGTGAGGGTACCCCAGGAGAGTTCCAAATGTGTGTGAGTAGAATATATATCCCACGGGGGTAAAAATGAAAAAAGTTGAAAATTTTTTTTTTTTGGACTTAGTCATTTTTCCGTCGTTTATCAGACTTTCAGATTGGGCAAATGTCAGTGAGCATTCCGATTTCAGTTCCAGAGCGATTCGCCCAATGAGTCCTTGATATTTAGTCGTTTTCAGCCAATATTTTTGAAATTTTCACTTTTTTATAAAAATATCCACTAAATGAGGGAATAATATGTGTGAGGGTACCCCAGGAGAGTTCCAAGTGTGTGTGGGTAGAATATATATCCCATGGGGTTAAAATTTAAAAAAGTTGAAAAAAATTTTTTTTTGGACTTAGTCATTTTTCCGTCGTTTATCAGACTTTCAGATAGAGCAAATGTCAGTGAGCATTCCGATTTCAGTTCCAGAGCGATTCGCCCAATGAATCCTTGATATTTACTCGTTTTCAGCCAATATTTTTGATTTTTGAAAATTTCAGTTTTTTGTGAAAATATCCACTAAATGAGGGAATAATATGTGTGAGGGTACCCCAGGAGAGTTCCAAATGTGTGTGAGTAGAATATATATCCCACGGGGGTAAAATTGAAAAAAGTTGAAAAATTATTTTTTTTGGACTTAGTCATTTTTCTTCCCTTTATCAGACTTTCAGATAGGGGAAATGTCAATGAGAGTTCCGATTTCAGTTCCAGAGCAATTCGCCCAATGAGTCCTTGATATTTAGTCGTTTTCAGCCAATATTTTTGATTTTTGAAAATTTCACTTTATTGTGAAAATATACACTAAATGAGGGAATAATATGTGTGAGGGTACCCCAGGAGATTTCGAAATGTGTGTGGTAGAATATATATCCCACGTGGGTAAAATTGAAAAAAGTTTAAAAAAAATTTTTTTTGGACTTAGTCATTTTTCCGGCGTTTATCAAACTTTCGGATACGGCAAATGTCAGTGAGCGTTCCGATTTCAGTTCCAGAGCGATTCGCCCATTGAGTCCTTGATATTTAGTCGTTTTCAGCCAATATTTTTGATTTTAGAAAATATCACTTTTTTGTGAAAATATCCATTAAATGAGGGAATAATATGTGTGAGGGTACCCCAGGAGAGTTCCAAATGTGTGTGAGTAGAATATATATCCCACGGGGGTAAAAATGAAAAAAGTTGAAAATTATTTTTTTTTGGACTTAGTCATTTTTCCGTCGTTTATCAGACTTTCAGATTGGGCAAATGTCAGTGAGCATTCCGATTTCAGTTCCAGAGCGATTTGCCCAAAGAGTCCTTGATATTTAGTCGTTTTCAGCCAATTTTCTGGATTTTGGAAAATTTCACTTTTTTGTGCAAATATCCACTAAATGAGGGAATAATATGTGTGAGGGTACCCCAGGAGAGTTCCAAATGTGTGTGGGTAGAATATATTTCCCATGGGGGTAAAATTGAAAAAAGTTGAAAAAAATTTTTTTTGGACTTAGTCATTTTTCCGCCGTTTATCAGACTTTCAGATAGGGGAAATGTCAGTGAGCGTTCCAATTTCAGCTCCAGAGCGATTCGCCCAATGAGTCCTTGATATTTAGTCGTTTTCAGCCATTATTTTGGATTTTTGAAAATTTCACATTTTTGTGAAAGTATCCACTAAATGAGGGAATAATATGTGTGAGGGTACCCCAGGAGAGTTCCATATGTGTGTGGGTAGAACATATATCCCACGGGGGTAAAATTGAAAAAAGTTGAAAACATTTTTTTTTTGGACTTACTCATTTTTCCGGCGTTTATCAGACTTTCAGATAGGGGAAATGTCAGTGAGCGTTCCGACTTCAGTTCCAGAGCGATTTGCCCAAAGAGTCCTTGATATTTAGTCGTTTTCAGCCAATTTTCTGGATTTTGGAAAATTTCACTTTTTTGTGCAAATATCCACTAAATGAGGGAATAATATGTGTGAGGGTACCCCAGGAGAGTTCCAAATGTGTGTGAGTAGAATATATATCCCACGGGGGTAAAATTGAAAAAAGTTGAAAAATTATTTTTTTTGGACTTAGTCATTTTTCCGGCGTCTATCAGACTTTCAGATAGGGGAAATGTCAGTGAGCGTTCCGATTTCAGTTCCAGAGCAATTCGCCCAATGAGTCCTTGATATTTAGTCGTTTTCAGCCAATTTTCTTTATTTTGGAAAATTTCACTTTTTTGTGAAAATATCCACTAAATGAGGGAATAATATGTGTGAGGGTACCCCAGGAGAGTTCCAAATGTGTGTGAGTAGAATATATATCCCACGTGGGTAAAATTGAAAAAAGTTGAAAAATTATTTTTTTTTTGACTTACTCATTTTTCCGGCGTTTATCAGACTTTCAGATAGGGGAAATGTCAGTGAGCGTTCCGACTTCAGTTCCAGAGCCATTCGCCCAATGAGTCCTTGATATTTAGTCGTTTTCCGCCAATTTTCTGGATTTTGGAAAATTTCACTTTTTTGTGAAAATATCCACTAAATGAGGGAATAATATGTGTGAGGGTACCCCAGGAGAGTTCCAAATGTGTGTGGGTAGAATATATATCCCATGGGGGTAAAATTGAAAAAAGTTGAAAAAATTTTTTTTTGGACTTAGTCATTTTTCCGTCGTTTATCAGACTTTCAGATAGGGCAAACGTCAGTGAGCGTTCCGATTTCAGTTCCAGAGCGATTCGCCCAATGAATCCTTGATATTTACTCGTTTTCAGCCAATATTTTTGATTTTTGAAAATTTCAGTTTTTTGTGAAAATATCCACTAAATGAGGGAATAATATGTGTGAGGGTACCCCAGGAGAGTTCCAAATGTGTGTGAGTAGAATATATATCCCACGGGGGTAAAAATGAAAAAAGTTGAAAATTTTTTTTTTTTGGACTTAGTCATTTTTCCGTCGTTTATCAGACTTTCAGATTGGGCAAATGTCAGTGAGCATTCCGATTTCAGTTCCAGAGCGATTCGCCCAATGAGTCCTTGATATTTAGTCGTTTTCAGCCAATATTTTTGAAATTTTCACTTTTTTATAAAAATATCCACTAAATGAGGGAATAATATGTGTGAGGGTACCCCAGGAGAGTTCCAAGTGTGTGTGGGTAGAATATATATCCCATGGGGTTAAAATTTAAAAAAGTTGAAAAAAATTTTTTTTTGGACTTAGTCATTTTTCCGTCGTTTATCAGACTTTCAGATAGAGCAAATGTCAGTGAGCATTCCGATTTCAGTTCCAGAGCGATTCGCCCAATGAATCCTTGATATTTACTCGTTTTCAGCCAATATTTTTGATTTTTGAAAATTTCAGTTTTTTGTGAAAATATCCACTAAATGAGGGAATAATATGTGTGAGGGTACCCCAGGAGAGTTCCAAATGTGTGTGAGTAGAATATATATCCCACGGGGGTAAAATTGAAAAAAGTTGAAAAATTATTTTTTTTGGACTTAGTCATTTTTCTTCCCTTTATCAGACTTTCAGATAGGGGAAATGTCAATGAGAGTTCCGATTTCAGTTCCAGAGCAATTCGCCCAATGAGTCCTTGATATTTAGTCGTTTTCAGCCAATATTTTTGATTTTTGAAAATTTCACTTTATTGTGAAAATATACACTAAATGAGGGAATAATATGTGTGAGGGTACCCCAGGAGATTTCGAAATGTGTGTGGTAGAATATATATCCCACGTGGGTAAAATTGAAAAAAGTTTAAAAAAAATTTTTTTTGGACTTAGTCATTTTTCCGGCGTTTATCAAACTTTCGGATACGGCAAATGTCAGTGAGCGTTCCGATTTCAGTTCCAGAGCGATTCGCCCATTGAGTCCTTGATATTTAGTCGTTTTCAGCCAATATTTTTGATTTTAGAAAATATCACTTTTTTGTGAAAATATCCATTAAATGAGGGAATAATATGTGTGAGGGTACCCCAGGAGAGTTCCAAATGTGTGTGAGTAGAATATATATCCCACGGGGGTAAAAATGAAAAAAGTTGAAAATTATTTTTTTTTGGACTTAGTCATTTTTCCGTCGTTTATCAGACTTTCAGATTGGGCAAATGTCAGTGAGCATTCCGATTTCAGTTCCAGAGCGATTTGCCCAAAGAGTCCTTGATATTTAGTCGTTTTCAGCCAATTTTCTGGATTTTGGAAAATTTCACTTTTTTGTGCAAATATCCACTAAATGAGGGAATAATATGTGTGAGGGTACCCCAGGAGAGTTCCAAATGTGTGTGGGTAGAATATATTTCCCATGGGGGTAAAATTGAAAAAAGTTGAAAAAAATTTTTTTTGGACTTAGTCATTTTTCCGCCGTTTATCAGACTTTCAGATAGGGGAAATGTCAGTGAGCGTTCCAATTTCAGCTCCAGAGCGATTCGCCCAATGAGTCCTTGATATTTAGTCGTTTTCAGCCATTATTTTGGATTTTTGAAAATTTCACATTTTTGTGAAAGTATCCACTAAATGAGGGAATAATATGTGTGAGGGTACCCCAGGAGAGTTCCATATGTGTGTGGGTAGAACATATATCCCACGGGGGTAAAATTGAAAAAAGTTGAAAACATTTTTTTTTTGGACTTACTCATTTTTCCGGCGTTTATCAGACTTTCAGATAGGGGAAATGTCAGTGAGCGTTCCGACTTCAGTTCCAGAGCGATTTGCCCAAAGAGTCCTTGATATTTAGTCGTTTTCAGCCAATTTTCTGGATTTTGGAAAATTTCACTTTTTTGTGCAAATATCCACTAAATGAGGGAATAATATGTGTGAGGGTACCCCAGGAGAGTTCCAAGTGTGTGTGGGTAGAATATATATCCCATGGGGTTAAAATTTAAAAAAGTTGAAAAAAATTTTTTTTTGGACTTAGTCATTTTTCCGTCGTTTATCAGACTTTCAGATAGAGCAAATGTCAGTGAGCATTCCGATTTCAGTTCCAGAGCGATTCGCCCAATGAATCCTTGATATTTACTCGTTTTCAGCCAATATTTTTGATTTTTGAAAATTTCAGTTTTTTGTGAAAATATCCACTAAATGAGGGAATAATATGTGTGAGGGTACCCCAGGAGAGTTCCAAATGTGTGTGAGTAGAATATATATCCCACGGGGGTAAAATTGAAAAAAGTTGAAAAATTATTTTTTTTGGACTTAGTCATTTTTCTTCCCTTTATCAGACTTTCAGATAGGGGAAATGTCAATGAGAGTTCCGATTTCAGTTCCAGAGCAATTCGCCCAATGAGTCCTTGATATTTAGTCGTTTTCAGCCAATATTTTTGATTTTTGAAAATTTCACTTTATTGTGAAAATATACACTAAATGAGGGAATAATATGTGTGAGGGTACCCCAGGAGATTTCGAAATGTGTGTGGTAGAATATATATCCCACGTGGGTAAAATTGAAAAAAGTTTAAAAAAAATTTTTTTTGGACTTAGTCATTTTTCCGGCGTTTATCAAACTTTCGGATACGGCAAATGTCAGTGAGCGTTCCGATTTCAGTTCCAGAGCGATTCGCCCATTGAGTCCTTGATATTTAGTCGTTTTCAGCCAATATTTTTGATTTTAGAAAATATCACTTTTTTGTGAAAATATCCATTAAATGAGGGAATAATATGTGTGAGGGTACCCCAGGAGAGTTCCAAATGTGTGTGAGTAGAATATATATCCCACGGGGGTAAAAATGAAAAAAGTTGAAAATTATTTTTTTTTGGACTTAGTCATTTTTCCGTCGTTTATCAGACTTTCAGATTGGGCAAATGTCAGTGAGCATTCCGATTTCAGTTCCAGAGCGATTTGCCCAAAGAGTCCTTGATATTTAGTCGTTTTCAGCCAATTTTCTGGATTTTGGAAAATTTCACTTTTTTGTGCAAATATCCACTAAATGAGGGAATAATATGTGTGAGGGTACCCCAGGAGAGTTCCAAATGTGTGTGGGTAGAATATATTTCCCATGGGGGTAAAATTGAAAAAAGTTGAAAAAAATTTTTTTTGGACTTAGTCATTTTTCCGCCGTTTATCAGACTTTCACATAGGGGAAATGTCAGTGAGCGTTCCGATTTCAGTTCCAGAGCGATTCGCCTAATGAGTCCTTGATATTTAGTCGTTTTCAGCCAATATTTTTGATTTTTGAAAATTTCACTTTATTGTGAAAATATACACTAAATGAGGGAATAATATGTGTGAGGGTACCCCAGGAGAGGTCCAAATGTGTGTGGGTAGAATATATATCCCACGGGGGTAAAATTGAAAAAAGTTGAAAAAATTTTTTTTTTTGGACTTAGTCATTTTTCCGGCGTTGATCAGACTTTCAGATAGGGGAAATGTCAGTGAGCGTTCCAATTTCAGCTCCAGAGCGATTCGCCCAATGAGTCCTTGATATTTAGTCGTTTTCAGCCAATATTTTTGATTTTTGAAAATTTCACTTTATTGTGAAAATATCCACTAAATGAGGGAATAATATGTGTGAGGGTACCCCAGGAGAGTTCCAAATGTGTGTGGTAGAATATATATCCCACGGGGGTAAAATTGAAAAAAGTTTAAAAAAAATTTTTTTTGGACTTAGTCATTTTTCCGGCGTTTATCAGACTTTCAGATAGGGGAAATGTCAGTGAGCGTTCCAATTTCAGCTCCAGAGCGATTCGTCCAATGAGTCCATGATATTTAGTCGTTTTCAACCAATATTTTGGATTTTTGAAAATTTGACTTTTTTGTGAAAATATCCACTAAATGAGGGAATAATATGTGTGAGGGTACCCCAGGAGAGTTCCAAATGTATGTCGGTAGAATATATATCCCATGGGGTTAAAATTTTAAAAAGTTTAAAAAAATTTTTTTTTGGACTTAGTCATTTTTCCACCGTTTATCAGACTTTCAGATAGGGGAAATGTCAATGAGACTTTCGATTTCAGTTCCAGAGCAATTCGCCCAATGAGTCCTTGATATTTAGTCGTTTTCAGCCAATATTTTTGATTTTTGAAAATTTCACTTTTTTGTGAAAATATCCACTAAATGAGGGAATAATATGTGTGAGGGTACCCCAGGAGAGGTCCAAATGTGTGTGGGTAGAATATATATCCCACGGGGGTAAAATTGAAAAAAGTTGAAAAAATTTTTTTTTTTGGACTTAGTCATTTTTCCGGCGTTTATCAGACTTTCAGATAGGGCAAATGTCAGTGAGCGTTCCGACTTCAGTTCCAGAGCGATTCGCCCAATGAATCCTTGATGTTTACTCGTTTTCAGCCAATATTTTTGATTTTTGAAAATTTCAGTTTTTTGTGAAAATATCCACTAAATGAGGGAATAATATGTGTGAGGGTACCCCAGGAGAGTTCCAAATGTGTGTGAGTAGAATATATATCCCACGGGGGTAAAATTGAAAAAAGTTGAAAAATTATTTTTTTGGGACTTAGTCATTTTTCCGGCGTCTATCAGACTTTCAGATAGGGGAAATGTCAGTGAGCGTTCCGATTTCAGTTCCAGAGCGATTCGCCCAATGAGTGCTTGAAATTTAGTCGTTTTCAGCCAATTTTCTTTATTTTGGAAAATTTCACTTTTTTGTGAAAATATCCACTAAATGAGGGAATAATATGTGTGAGGGTACCCCAGGAGAGTTCCAAATGTGTGTGAGTAGAATATATATCCCACGTGGGTAAAATTGAAAAAAGTTGAAAAATTATTTTTTTTTTTACTTACTCATTTTTCCGGCGTTTATCAGACTTTCAGATAGGGGAAATGTCAGTGATCGTTCCGACTTCAGTTCCAGAGCCATTCGCCCAATGAGTCCTTGATATTTAGTCGTTTTCCGCCAATTTTCTGGATTTTGGAAAATTTCACTTTTTTGTGAAAATATCCACTAAATGAGGGAATAATATGTGTGAGGGTACCCCAGGAGAGTTCCAAATGTGTGTGGGTAGAATATATATCCCACGGGGGTAAAAATGAAAAAAGTTGAAAATTTTTTTTTTTTGGACTTAGTCATTTTTCCGTCGTTTATCAGACTTTCAGATTGGGCAAATGTCAGTGAGCATTCCGATTTCAGTTCCAGAGCGATTCGCCCAATGAGTCCTTGATATTTAGTCGTTTTCAGCCATTATTTTGGATTTTTGAAAATTTCACTTTTTTGTGAAAATATCCACTAAATGAGGGAATAATATGTGTGAGGGTACCCCAGGAGAGTTCCATATGTGTGTGGGTAGAATATATATCCCACGGGGGTAAAATTGAAAAAAGTTGAAAACATTTTTTTTTTGGACTTACTCATTTTTCCGGCGTTTATCAGACTTTCAGATAGGGGAAATGTCAGTGAGCGTTCCGACTTCAGTTCCAGAGCGATTTGCCCAAAGAGTCCTTGATATTTGGTCGTTTTCAGCCAATTTTCTGGATTTTGGAAAATTTCACTTTTTTGTGCAAATATCCACTAAATGAGGGAATAATATGTGTGAGGGTACCCCAGGAGAGTTCCAAATGTGTGTGAGTAGAATATATATCCCACGGGGGTAAAATTGAAAAAAGTTGAAAAATTATTTTTTTTTTGACTTACTCATTTTTCCGGCGTTTATCAGACTTTCAGATAGGGGAAATATTAGTGAGCGTTCCGACTTCAGTTCCAGAGCCATTCGCCCAATGAGTCCTTGATATTTAGTCGTTTTCTGCCAATTTTCTGGATTTTGGAAAATTTCACTTTTTTGTGAAAATATCCACTAAATGAGGGAATAATATGTGTGAGGGTACTCCAGGAGAGTTCCAAATGTGTGTGAGTAGAATATATATCCCATGGGGGTAAAATTGAAAAAAGTTGAAAAAATTTTTTTTTGGACTTAGTCATTTTTCCGTCGTTTATCAGACTTTCAGATAGGGCAAATGTCAGTGAGCGTTCCGATTTCAGTTCCAGAGCGATTCGCCCAATGAATCCTTGATATTTACTCGTTTTCAGCCAATATTTTTGATTTTTGAAAATTTCAGTTTTTTGTGAAAATATCCACTAAATGAGGGAATAATATGTGTGAGGGTACCCCAGGAGAGTTCCAAATGTGTGTGAGTAGAATATATATCCCACGGGGGTAAAATTGAAAAAAGTTGAAAAATTATTTTTTTGGGACTTAGTCATTTTTCCCGCGTCTATCAGACTTTCAGATAGGGGAAATGTCAGTGAACGTTCCGATTTCAGTTCCAGAGCGATTCGCCCAATGAGTCCTTGATATTTAGTCGTTTTCAGCCAATTTTCTTTATTTTGGAAAATTTCACTTTTTTGTGAAAATATCCACTAAATGAGGGAATAATATGTGTGAGGGTACCCCAGGAGAGTTCCAAATGTGTGTGAGTAGAATATATATCCCACGTGGGTAAAATTGAAAAAAGTTGAAAAATTATTTTTTTTTTGACTTACTCATTTTTCCGGCGTTTATCAGACTTTCAGATAGGGGAAATATCAGTGAGCGTTCCGACTTCAGTTCCAGAGCCATTCGCCCAATGAGTCCTTGATATTTAGTCGTTTTCCGCCAATTTTCTGGATTTTGGAAAATTTCACTTTTTTGTGAAAATATCCACTAAATGAGGGAATAATATGTGTGAGGGTACTCCAGGAGAGTTCCAAATGTGTGTGAGTAGAATATATATCCCATGGGGGTAAAATTGAAAAAAGTTGAAAAAATTTTTTTTTGGACTTAGTCATTTTTCCGTCGTTTATCAGACTTTCAGATAGGGCAAATGTCAGTGAGCGTTCCGATTTCAGTTCCAGAGCGATTCGCCCAATGAATCCTTGATATTTACTCGTTTTCAGCCAATATTTTTGATTTTTGAAAATTTCAGTTTTTTGTGAAAATATCCACTAAATGAGGGAATAATATGTGTGAGGGTACCCCAGGAGAGTTCCAAATGTGTGTGAGTAGAATATATATCCCACGGGGGTAAAAATGAAAAAAGTTGAAAATTTTTTTTTTTGGACTTAGTCATTTTTCCGTCGTTTATCAGACTTTCAGATTGGGCAAATGTCAGTGAGCATTCCGATTTCAGTTCCAGAGCGATTCGCCCAATGAGTCCTTGATATTTTGTCGTTTTCAGCCATTATTTTGGATTTTTGAAAATTTCACTTTTTTGTGAAAGTATCCACTAAATGAGGGAATAATATGTGTGAGGGTACCCCAGGAGAGTTCCATATGTGTGTGGGTAGAATATATATCCCATGGGGGTAAAATTGAAAAAAGTTGAAAAAAATTTTTTTTTGACTTAGTCATTTTTCCGGCGTTTATCAGACTTTCAGATAGGGGAAATGTTAGTGAGCGTTCCAATTTCAGCTCCAGAGCGATTCGCCCAATGAGTCCTTGATATTTAGTCGTTTTCAGCCAATATTTTGGATTTTTGAAAATTTGACTTTTTTGTGAAAATATCCACTAAATGAGGGAATAATATGTGTGAGGGTACCCCAGGAGAGTTCCAAATGTATGTCGGTAGAATATATATCCCATGGGGTTAAAATTTTAAAAAGTTAAAAAAATTTTTTTCTTGGACTTAGTCATTTTTCCGGCGTTTATCAGACTTTCAGATAGGGGAAATGTCAATGAGAGTTCCGATTTCAGTTCCAGAGCAATTCGCCCAATGAGTCCTTGATATTTAGTCGTTTTCAGCCAATATTTTTGAAATTTTCACTTTTTTATAAAAATATCCACTAAATGAGGGAATAATATGTGTGAGGGTACCCCAGGAGAGTTCCAAGTGTGTGTGGGTAGAATATATATCCCATGGGGTTAAAATTTAAAAAAGTTGAAAAAAATTTTTTTTTGGACTTAGTCATTTTTCCGTCGTTTATCAGACTTTCAGATAGGGCAAATGTCAGTGAGCATTCCGATTTCAGTTCCAGAGCGATTCGCCCAATGAATCCTTGATATTTACTCGTTTTCAGCCAATATTTTTGATTTTTGAAAATTTCAGTTTTTTGTGAAAATATCCACTAAATGAGGGAATAATATGTGTGAGGGTACCCCAGGAGAGTTCCAAATGTGTGTGGGTAGAATATATATCCCACGGGGGTAAAATTGAAAAAAGTTGAAAAATTATTTTTTTTAGACTTAGTCATTTTTCCGTCGTTTATCAGACTTTCAGATAGGGCAAATATCAGTGAGCATTCCGATTTCAGTTCCAGAGCGATTCGCCCAATGAATCCTTGATATTTACTCGTTTTCAGCCAATATTTTTGATTTTTGAAAATTTCACTTTTTTGTGAAAATATCCACTAAATGAGGGAATAATATGTGTGAGGGTACCCCAGGAGAGTTCCAAATGTGTGTGGGTAGAATATATATCCCACGGGGGTAAAATTGAAAAAAGTTGAAAAATTATTTTTTTGGGACTTAGTCATTTTTCCGCTGTTTATCAGACTTTCAGATAGGGGAAATGTCAGTGAGCGTTCCGATTTCAGTTCCAGAGCAATTCTCCCAATGAGTGCTTGAAATTTAGTCGTTTTCAGCCAATATTTTTGATTTTTGAAAATTTCACTTTTTTGTGAAAATATCCACTAAATGAGGGAATAATATGTTTGAGGGTACCCCAGGAGAGTTCCAAATGTGTGTGAGTAGAATATATATCCCACGATGGTAAAATTGAAAAAAGTTGAAAATTTTTTTTTTTTTGGACTTACTCATTTTTCCGTCGTTTATCAGACTTTCAGATAGGGCACATGTCAGTGAGCATTCCGATTTCAGTTCCAGAGCGATTCGCCCAATGAGTCCTTGATATTTAGTCGTTTTCAGCCATTATTTTGGATTTTTGAAAATTTCACTTTTTTGTGAAAGTATCCACTAAATGAGGGAATAATATGTGTGAGGGTACCCCAGGAGAGTTCCAAATGTGTGTGGGTAGAATATATATCCCACGGGGGTAAAATTGAAAAAAGTTGAAAAATTATTTTTTTTAGACTTAGTCATTTTTCCGTCGTTTATCAGACTTTTCAGATAGGGCAAATGTCAGTGAGCGTTCCGATTTCAGTTCCAGAGCGATTCGCCCAATGAGTCCTTGATATTTAGTCTTTTTTTGCCAATTTTCTGGATTTTGGAAAATTTCACTTTTTTGTGAAAATATCCACTAAATGAGGGAATAATATGTGTGAGGGTACCCCAGGAGAGTTCCAAATGTGTGTGAGTAGAATATATATCCCACGGGGGTAAAATTGAAAAAAGTTGAAAATTTGTTTTTTTTTGGACTTAGTCATTTTTCCGTCGTTTATCAGACTTTCAGATAAGGCAAATGTCAGTGATCATTCCGATTTCAGTTCCAGAGCTATTCGCCCAATGAGTCCTTGATATTTAGTCGTTTTCAGCCAATATTTTGGATTTTTGAAAATTTCACTTTTTTGTGAAAATATCCATTAAATGAGGGAATAATATGTGTGAGGGTACCCCAGGAGAGTTCCAAATGTGTGTGAGTAGAATATATATCCCACGGGGGTAAAATTGAAAAAAGTTGAAAATTTTTTTTTTTTGGACTTAGTCATTTTTCCGTCGTTTATCAGACTTTCAGATAGGGCAAATGTCAGTGAGCATTCCGAATTCAGTTCCAGAGCGATTTGCCCAATGAGTCATTGATATTTAGTCGTTTTCAGGCAATATTTTTGAAAATTTCACTTTTTTGTGAAAATATCCACTAAATGAGGGAATAATATGTGTGAGGGTACCCCAGGAGAGTTCCAAATGTGTGTGGTAGAATATATATCCCACGGGGGTAAAATTGAAAAAAGTTTAAAAAAAATTTTTTTGGGACTTAGTCATTGTTCCGACGTTTATCAGACTTTCGGATACGGCAAATGTCAGTGAGCGTTCCGATTTCAGTTCCAGAGCGATTCGCCCAATGAGTCCTTGATATTTAGTCGTTTTCAGCCAATATTTTTGATCTTTGAAAATATCACTTTTTTGTGAAAATATCCACTAAATGAGGGAATACTATGTGTGAGGGTACCCCAGGAGAGTTCCAAATGTGTGTGGGTAGAATATATATCCCATGGGGGTAAAATTGAAAAAAGTTAAAAAAAATTTTTTTTAGACTTAGTCATTTTTCCGCCGTTTATCAGACTTTCAGATAGGAGAAATGTCAGTGAGCGTTCCGACTTCAGTTCCAGAGCGATTTGCCCAATGAGTCCTTGATATTTAGTCGTTTTCAGCCAATTTTCTGGATTTTGGAAAATTTCACTTTTTTGTGCAAATATCCACTAAATGAGGGAATAATATGTTTGAGGGTACCCCAGGAGAGTTCCAAATGTGTGTGAGCAGAATATATATCCCACGGGGGTAAAATTGAAAAAAGTTGAAAAATTTTTTTTTTTGGACTTAGTCATTTTTCCAACGTTTATCAGACTTTCAGATAGGGCAAATGTCAGTGAGCGTTGCGACTTCAGTTCCAGAGAGATTCGCCTAATGAGTCCTTGATATTTACTCGTTTTCAGCCAATATTTTGGATTTTTGAAAATTTGACTTTTTTTGTGAAAATATCCACTAAATGAGGGAATAATATGTGTGAGGGTACCCCAGGAGAGTTCCAAATGTGTGTGGGTAGAATATATATCCCAAGGGGTTAAAATGTAAAAAAGTTTTAAAACATTTTTTTTTGGACTTAGTCATTTTTCCGTCGTTTATCAGACTTTCAGATAGGGCAAATGTCAGTGAGCGTTCCGATTTCAGTTCCAGAGCGATTCGCCCCATGAGTCCTTGATATTTACTCGTTTTCAGCCAATATGTTTGATTTTTTAAAATTTCACTTTTTTGTGAAAATATCCACTAAATGAGGGAATAATATGTGTGAGAGTACCCCAGGAGAGTTCCAAATGTGTGTGGGTAGAATATATATCCCACGGGGGTAAAATTGAAAAAAGTAGAAAAAATTTTTTTTTTGGACTTAGTCATTTTTCCGTCGTTTATCAGACTTTCAGATAGGGCAAATGTCAGTGAGCGTTCCGATTTCAGTTGCAGAGCGATTCGCCCAATGAGTCCTTGATATTTACTCGTTTTCAGCCAATATTTTTGCTTTTTGAAAATTTCACTTTTTTGTGAAAATATCCACTAAATGAGGGAATAATATGTGTGAGGGTACCCCAGGAGAGTTCCAAATGTGTGTGAGTAGAATATATATCCCACCGGGGTAAAATTGAAAAAAGTTGAAAAATTTTTTTTTTTGGACTTAGTCATTTTTCCGTCGTTTATCAGACTTTCAGATAGGGCAAATGTCAGTGAGCGTTCCGATTTCAGTTGCAGAGCGATTCGCCCAATGAGTCCTTGATATTTACTCGTTTTCAGCCAATATTTTTGCTTTTTGAAAATTTCACTTTTTTGTGAAAATATCCACTAAATGAGGGAATAATATGTGTGAGAGTACCCCAGGAGAGTTCCAAATGTGTGTGGGTAGAATATATATCCCACGGGGGTAAAATTGAAAAAAGTAGAAAAAATTTTTTTTTTGGACTTAGTCATTTTTCCCACGTTTATCAGAATTTCAGATAGGGGAAATGTCAGTGAGCGTTCCGATTTCAGTTCCAGAGCAATTCGCGCAATGAGTCCTTGATATTTAGTCGTTTTCGGCCAATTTTCTGGATTTTGGAAAATTTCACTTTTTTGTGAAAATATCCACTAAATGAGGGAATAATATGTGTGAGGGTACCCCAGGAGAGTTCCAAATGTGTGTGAGTAGAATATATATCCCACCGGGGTAAAATTGAAAAAAGTTGAAAAATTTTTTTTTTTGGACTTAGTCATTTTTCCGTCGTTTATCAGACTTTCAGATAGGGCAAATGTCAGTGAGCGTTCCGATTTCAGTTGCAGAGCGATTCGCCCAATGAGTCCTTGATATTTACTCGTTTTCAGCCAATATTTTTGCTTTTTGAAAATTTCACTTTTTTGTGAAAATATCCACTAAATGAGAGAATAATATGTGTGAGGGTACCCCAGGAGAGGTCCAAATGTGTGTGGGTAGAATATATATCCCACGGGGGTAAAATTTAAAAAAGTTGAAAAAATTTTTTTTATGGACTTAGTCATTTTTCCGGTGTTTATCAGACTTTCAGATAGGGCAAATGTCAGTGAGCGTTCCGATTTCAGTTCCAGAGCGCTTCGCCCAATGAGTCCTTGATATTTACTCGTTTTCAGCCAATATTTTTGATTTTTGAAAATTTCACTTTTTTGTGAAAATATCCACTAAATGAGGGAATAATATGTGTGAGGGTACCCCAGGAGAGTTCCAAATGTGTGTGGGTAGAATATATATCCCACGGGGGTAAAATTGAAAAAAGTAGAAAAAATTTTTTTTTTGGACTTAGTCATTTTTCCCACGTTTATCAGAATTTCAGATAGGGGAAATGTCAGTGAGCGTTCCGATTTCAGTTCCAGAGCAATTCGCGCAATGAGTCCTTGATATTTAGTCGTTTTCGGCCAATTTTCTGGATTTTGGAAAATTTCACTTTTTTGTGAAAATATCCACTAAATGAGGGAATAATATGTGTGAGGGTACCCCAGGAGAGTTCCAAATGAGTGTGGGTAGAATATATATCCCAAGGGGGTAAAATTGAAAAAATTTGAAAAAAATTTTTTTTTGGACTTAGTCATTTTTCCAACGTTTATAAGACTTTCAGATAGGGCAAATGTCAGTGAGCGTTCCGATTTCAGTTCCAGAGCAATTCGCCCAATGAGTCCTTGATATTTACTCGTTTTCAGCCAATATTTTGGATCTTTGAAAATTTGACTTTTTTTGTGAAAATATCCACTAAATGAGGGAATAATATGTGTGAGGGTACCCCAGGAGAGTTCCAAATGTGTGTGAGTAGAATATATATCCCACGGGGGTAAAATTGAAAAAAGTTGAAAAATTTTTTTTTTGGACTTAGTCATTTTTCCGGCGTTTATCAGACTTTCAGATAGGGCAAATGTCAGTGAGCGTTCCGATTTCAGTTCCAGAGCGCTTCGCCCAATGAGTCCTTGATATTTACTCGTTTTCAGCCAATATTTTTGATTTTTGAAAATTTCACTTTTTTGTGAAAATATCCACTAAATGAGGGAATAATATGTGTGAGGGTACCAAAGGAGAGTTCCAAATGTGTGTGGGTAGAATATATATCCCACGGAGGTAAAATTGAAAAAAGTTGAAAAAATTTTTTTTTTGGACTTAGTCATTTTTCCGGCGTTTATCAGACTTTCAGATAGGGGAAATGTCAGTGAGCGTTCCGATTTCAGTTCCATAGCGATTCGCCCAATGAGTCCTTGATATTTGTAACGGGTCTGGGAGGCGGAACCTCTGAACTACTAAACAAGGGGGCGGTCCTTGTAAGGGAGCGGGTGGCGACCAGGCAGGTAGTCACAGCAGGTGACCAGGACAGTCTCTGGAAGAACGGGCAGGAGGTCACGGCAAGTGACCGGGGCAGTCTCAGGATGAATGGGCAGATGGTCTCGGCAAGTGACCGGGGCAGTCTCTGGGTAAAGGGTTGGTACGACCTGTGGCGGCTGATGGTAGACGTGAGCTCCCAGGTGAGCAGGCGAGAGTCTCTGGATAAACGGTTGGTCACAGCATGTGACGGCGGAGCCTCCAGGAAGATCAACAGACAGGCGGCAGATGAGCACTCCCAGGTGAGCGGGCAGAAGTCTCTGGACAGGCGGGTGGTCACAGCACGTGACGGCAGAGCCTCCAGGTAGGCTAGCAGACAGGCAGCAGATGAGCGCTCCCAGGTGAGCGGGCAGGAGTCACTGGACAGGCAGGTGGTCACAGCACGTGACGGCGAAGCCTCCGGGTAGGCTAGCAGGCAGGTAGCAGATGTGCGTTCCCAGGTGAGCGGGCAAGCTGGTCCATAGACAGACTGACAGGAGTTGGAAGGCAGACCGTCGGACCTCAGGCAAGCAGGCAGGTAGCTGCTGTGCGCTGCCAGGTGAGCGGGCAAGCTGGTCCTTAGACAGACTGACAGGAGTTGTACGGCAGACCGTCGGACCTCAGGCTAGCAAGCAGGTAGCAGAATATCAGGCAGGAATAAGACAGCAAGCTGGCAGGAATCTGGCAGGTATCTGGCAGGTAACTGGCAACGGGACCTGAGGGCTGAAGCAGAGTAGTGAACAGTGCAACAACATTGCTCGAGCACCTCCATTTTGGAGGAGGTGCCTTATATATGGTGAAGTCCTCCGGCCATTGGCGTGGCCCTTTTAAGAGGGAGTGAGAGCGCGCGCGCGCGCCCTAAGCACATTGGCCGGGAAGGAGCGCGCGCTGCCAGCAGAGCGGGAGGAGGACGCCGGGCACGGAGCAGAGAGGTGAGGGGAACAGCGTCCCTGCCTAGCAGAGGGCAGGGACGCCGGCGCTACTGTACCCCCCCCTTTAGACCCCCCCTTTTTTAGGCCAGACAGAAATTTAGCAAGGATAAGAGGGGCATGGATGTTCTCCCAGGGCTCCCACGTTCTTTCCTCAGGACCAAACCCCTTCCAATCTACTAGAAAAAAGGTCTTTCCTCTTACCCTTTTGGTGGCAAGAATTTTCTCTACCTCAAACTCGTCCTCAGCAGAAACCGGAGCAGGAGGCGTACCTGTAGACTTGGAAAAAGAGTTAAGTACCACAGGTTTGAGGAGAGATACATGGAAGGAGTTAGGGATCCGTAAGTTGGCCGGGAGTTTCAATTTATAGGCCACCGGGTTGATCTGACTGATGACCTCCAGAGGACCTATGAACCGAGGCCCTAACTTGTAAGAAGGTATCTTGAGTCGGACATATTTAGATGAAAGCCAGACTTTATCTCCAGGACGAAATTGTGGAGGATCCAGGCGTTTTTTGTCAGCGTGTCTTTTCATCCGTTCGGACGACTGAAGGAGTGCGGATCGGGTACTCTCCCAAATGGAGGAAAATTTGCTAACGAGAGATTCCGCAGCCGGGTTGTCCACAGAGGTGGAGACAGGAAAAGGAATCCGAGGATGCTGACCGAAGACTACAAAAAACTGGGATTTGGAGGAGGATTCGCTCTCGTGATTGTTATAAGAGAACTCGGCCCATGGTAGGAGATCAACCCAGTCTGAATGATGGGCATTAACGAAGTGCCGGAGGTAACTGGTCAGGTTCTGATTGATCCGCTCCACTTGACCATTGGACTGTGGGTGGTAAGCGGAAGAGAAGTCCAGGGTGACGTCTAGCAGTTTACAAGTGGCTCTCCAGAAGCGTGAGGTGAACTGTACCCCACGATCTGACACGATGTGGAGGGGCAGGCCATGAAGACGAAAGATGTGACGAATAAAGTCTTTAGCTAGCTCGGGTGCAGACGGGAGGCCTGGCAGGGGAACGAAATGAGCCATCTTGGAGAAGCGGTCAGCGACCACCCAAATGACCGTACAACCGGCAGAGACTGGGAGGTCAGTTATAAAGTCCATTGCTATATGCTGTCAGGGGGCAGCAGGTACAGAAAGCGGAAGGAGGCGACCGGCTGGCAGATGTCTCGGAACCTTGTTGCGGGCGCAGGACACACAGGCAGAAACAAAGTCTATTACGTCCTTGTGCAGGGTAGGCCACCAGTAGTGCCAGGTAATAAGCTGGAGGGTCTTTTTCTGACCGGCGTGGCCAGCCAGTTTAGACGAGTGACCCCAGTGAAGGATCTTCTCCCGATCAGGTACTGATACGAACGTCTTTCCGGGAGGGAGATGATTTAGACTCACGGGAGCCACCTGCATTACTCTGGCGGGATCGATGATGTGTTTCGGATCTTCCTCGAAATCAGACACCAGAAAGGATCGAGACAAGGCGTCCGCCTTGATGTTTTTGTCAGCCGGGCGAAAATGAAGAACAAAATCAAAGCGAGCAAAAAACAAGGACCACCGGGCTTGGCGCGGGTTAAGTCTCTGGGCATGCTGGAGGTAAGCCAAGATCTTGTGGTCAGTGTAAATTATTACCGGGTGAAGAGCCCCCTCGAGCAGGTAGCGCCACTCCCCCAATGCCAGTTTGATGGCCAATAACTCTCGGTCTCCTATGGAATAATTGCGCTCTGAGGAGGAGAAGAGTTTAGAGAAGAAGCCGCAAGTTACCATCCTCCCGGAAGATGATTTTTGAGTAAGTACCGCTCCGGCTCCAGAGGAGGAGGCGTCAACTTCCAGGAAGAACTGCTTGTTGCCGTCCGGGCGATGCAGCACCGGGGCGGAAGAGAAGGCCTGTTTTAAGGAAAGAAAGGCCTCCTCTGCTTCGGGCGGCCACTCTTTGGGATTAGTACCCTTACGGGTGAGCGCGGAAATTGGGGCAGTCCGGGAAGAGAAGTGTGGTATGAAGAGGCGGTAGTAGTTGGCGAAGCCCAGGAACGGCTGAATGGCCTTCAACCCCTCCGGTCGAGGCCATTTCTCGATGGCAGACAGTTTCTCTGGATCCATTCGTAGGCCGGTCTGAGAAATAATGTAGCCCAAAAACGGAAGCGAGGTCTGCTCAAAGAGGCACTTCTCGTATTTAGCGAAGAGGTGATTCTGCCTGAGCCTGAGCAGGACCTGACGAACTTCCCTCCGGTGAGTCTGGAGATCCGGAGAGAAGACCAAGATGTCGTCCAGGTACACCACTACGCAGGAGTAGAGAAGGTCCTGGAAGATGTCATTGACCAACTCTTGAAAGACGGCAGGAGCGTTACAGAGACCAAAGGGCATTACCAGATATTCATAGTGGCCGTCCCGGGTGTTGAATGCCGTCTTCCATTCATCCCCCTGACGGATACGAACCAGGTTGTACGCCCCACGGAGGTCCAGTTTGGTGAAGATTCAAGCCCCCCTCAGACGATCAAATAACTCCGGAATGAGCGGAAGGGGGTACTTATTCTTCACCGTGATCTGGTTAAGGCCTCTATAGTCTATACAGGGACGGAGAGAGCCGTCCTTCTTTTTGACGAAAAAGAAGCCTGCTCCCGCCGGGGAGGTAGATTTCCGGATGAATCCCCTGGCCAGATTCTCCTCAATATATTCGGACATCGACCGGGTCTCAGCAGCGGATAATGGATAAATACGCCCACGGGGAGGAGTAGTACCGGGTAACAGGTCGATAGGGCAGTCGTATGGTCTATGAGGGGGTAGTGTCTCTGCCTCCTTTTTATTAAAGACATCAGCATAAGACCAATAAGGAATCGGAAGTCCAGGTAGATTAGCTGGGGTAGGAGAAGGACGGACGGGATGGACGGGAACCAGACAGGTCTTATGGCAGTCCTGTCCCCAGCGAAGGACTTCTCCGGTCTGCCAGTCAAGCACGGGTGCATGTCTCTGGAGCCAAGGTAGACCTAGCAAGAGGGCGTGAGAGAGTCCAGGCAGAACATGAAAGGAGATACTCTCAGAATGCAGCATTCCCACCTTTTGAGTAATGGATTCGGTGATGAGTTGGATGGGGCGTGGTAAGAGACCCCCATCCACGGCAGCAACAGACAAGGGTACAGCCAGAGGTTTGGTGGGGATGCTGTATTTCTCTACCAGGGACTGTGAAATAAGATTCCCGGCTGCTCCAGAGTCAAGTTGGGCTAGTTCGAAATAACGGTTCTCCCAGCAGACGATTGAGACTGACAGCAGCAGAGATGGAGAGGATTTATTCTTGTCTAGGTCGACCTCTCTGAGCGAACCTAGACACAGGCCTTTCCCGACCTCTCCGGGCAGGCACGGATCCGGTGCTCCTTACTGCCACAGTAGAAGCAGCTCCCCTCGGCACGGCGTAAGTCCTGACGGGTTTTGACCATCTTGGTCTGGTCGACCTGCATAGGCTCAGGAGAGTGTACCTGGGGAGAGACGGAGGGAGTGACGGGTTTCTGAAAAGTAGGAGCTAGATGTGGAAACCTCCTCTCACGGGTGACCTCTTTGGCACGATCCTGGAACCATAGGTCAATCCGGGTGGCAAGAGTTATTAGGTCATCGAGAGTGGTAGGAATGTCCCGACCGGCAAGTTCATCTTTAATACGGCCGGACAGACCCTCCCAGAAGACGGATACCAGAGCGTCGTTATCCCAGGCCAGCTCCGAGGCAAGGGTACGGAACCGTATGGCATATTGGCCCACGGTGAGACTTCCCTGATGGAGGCGTAGCAGTGATGATGCGGATGAGGTCTTCCGTCCGGGTTCGTCGAAGACTTTCCGGAAAGCCGTGAGAAAGGCAGGCAAGTCGGACACCAGGGGGTCTCCTCTCTCCCATAGAGGATTTAGCCAGGACAGGGCCTCCCCGGTGAGATGGGACATGATGAAGGCAATTTTGGCCCGGTCGGAGTTAAACTGGTGGGACAGGAGTTCAAAGTGCAGGATGCACTGATTTATAAAGCCCCGAGCCTGGGCGGAGTCGCCTCCGAAGCGAGGAGGTGCAGAAAGCCGGGGTCCGGGGTAGGATATCATGGTATTAGTGGGCAGCGGAGCTGCCGGATTGCAAGTCATGGCACTGGCGGAGGTTGCTGGCGGAGCAGACAGAGTGTCCAGGCGAGAATTGACATTCCGCAGGTGACCCAGGATGGACTCCTGTTGGGACCTCTGACGGGACAGTTCATGACACAGGTCCGAGAGCGAGGGAGCTTGGGTGCCACCGGGTTCCATGGCCCGAGCAAACTGTAACGGGTCTGGGAGGCGGAACCTCTGAGCTACTAAACAAGGGGGCGGTCCTTGTAAGGGAGCGGGTGGCGACCAGGCAGGCAGTCACAGCAGGTGACCGGGACAGTCTCTGAAAGAACGGGCAGGAGGTCACGGCAAGTGACCGGGGCAGTCTCAGGATGAACGGGCAGATGGACACGGCAAGTGACCGGGGCAGTCTCTGGGTAAAGGGTTGGTACGACTTGTGGCGGCTGATGGTAGACGTGAGCTCCCAGGAGAGCAGGCGAGAGTCTCTGGAAAAACGGGTGGTCACAGCATGTGACGGCGGAGCCTCCAGGAAGATCAACAGACAGGCGGCAGATGAGCGCTCCCAGGTGAGCGGGCAGAAGTCTCTGGACAGGCGGGTGGTCACAGCACGTGACGGCAGAGCCTTCAGGTAGGCTAGCAGACAGGCAGCAGATGAGCGCTCCCAGGTGAGTGGGCAGGAGTCACTGGACAGGCAGGTGGTCACAGCACGTGACGGCAGAGCCTCCAGGTAGGCTAGCAGGCAGGTAGCAGATGTGCGCTCCCAGGTGAGCGGGCAAGCTGGTCCATAGACAGACTGACAGGAGTTGGAAGGCAGACCGTCGGACCTCAGGCAAGCAGGCAGGTAGCTGATGTGCGCTCCCAGGTGAGCGGGCAAGCTGGTCCTTAGACAGACTGACAGGAGTTGTACGGCAGACCGTCGGACCTCAGGCTAGCAGGGAGGTAGCAAAATATCAGGCAGGAATAAGACAACAAGCTGGCAGGAATCTGGCAGGTAACTGGCAACGGGACCTGAGGGCTGAAGCAGAGTAGTGAACAGTGCAACAACATTGCTCGGGCACCTCCATTTTGGAGGAGGTGCCTTATATATGGTGAAGTCCTCCGGACATTGGCCGGGGACTCCTTAGGACGGCGCGCGCGGCCCCTTTAAGAGGGAGGGAGAGCGCGCGCGCCCTAAGCACAGTGGCCAGTAAGGAGCGCGCGCTGCCAGCAGAGCAGGAGGAGGACGCCGGGCACGGAGCAGAGAGGTGAGGGGAACAGCGTCCCTGACTAGCAGAGCGCAGGGACGCCGGCGCTACAATATTTAGTCGTTTTCAGCCAATTTTCTGGATTTTGGAAAATTTCACTTTTTTGTGAAAATATCCACTAAATGAGGGAATAATATGTGTGAGGGTACCCCAGGAGAGTTCCAAATGTGTGTGAGTAGAATATATATCCCACGTAGGTAAAATTTAAAAAAGTTGAAAAATTTTTTTTTTTGGACTTAGTCATTTTTCTGTCGTTTATCAGACTTTCAGATAGGGCAAATGTCAGTGAGCGTTCCGATTTCAGTTCCAGAGCAATTCTCCCAATGAGTCCTTGATATTTAGTCGTTTTCAGCCAATATTTTGGATTTTTGAAAATTTCACTTTATTGTGAAAATATCCACTAAATGAGGGAATAATATGTGAAAGGGTACCCCAGGAGAGTTCCAAATGTGTGTGAGTAGAATACATATCCCACGGGGGTAAAATTGAAAAAAGTTGAAAAATATTTTTTTTTGGACTTAGTCATTTTTCCATCGTTTATCAGACTTTCAGATAGGGCAAATGTCAGTGAGCGTTCCGATTTCAGTTCCAGAGCGATTCGCCCAAAGAGTCCTTGATATTTACTCGTTTTCAGCCAATATTTTGGATTTTTGAAAATTTGACTTTTTTGTGAAAATATCCACTAAATGAGGGAATAATATGTGTGAGGGTACCCCAGGAGAGTTCCAAATGCGTGTGGGTAGAATATATATCCCTTGGGGTTAAAATTTAAAAAAGTTTAAAAAAAATTTTTTTTGGACTTAGTCATTTTTCCGCCGTTTATCATACTTTCAGATAGGGGAAATGTCAGTGAGCGTTCCGATTTCAGTTCCAGAGCGATTCGCCCAATGAGTCCTTGATATTTACTCGTTTTCAGCCAATATTTTGGATTTTTGAAAATTTGACTTTTTTGTGAAAATATCCACTAAATGAGGGAATAATATGTGTGAGGGTACACCAGGAGAGTTCCAAATGCGTGTGGGTAGAAAATATATCCCATGGGGTGAAAATTTAAAAAAGATGAAAAAAAATTTTTTTTGGACTTAGTCATTTTTCCGCCGTTTATCAGACTTTCAGATAGGGCAAATGTCAGTGAGCGTTCCGATTTCAGTTCCAGAGCGTTTCGCATAATGAGTCCTTGATATTTACTCGTTTTCAGCCAATATTTTTGATTTTTGAAAATTTCACTTTTTTGTGAAAATATCCACTAAATGAGGGAATAATATGTGTGAGGGTACCCCAGGAGAGTTCCAAATGTGTGTGGGTAGAATATATATCCCACGGGGGTAAAATTGAAAAAAGTTGAAAAAATTTTTTTTTTGGACTTAGTCATTTTTCCGTCGTTTATCAGACTTTCAGATAGGGCAAATGTCAGTGAGCGTTCCGATTTCAGTTCCAGAGCGATTCGCCCAATAAGTCCTTGATATTTGCTCGTTTTCAGCCAATATTTTTGATTTTTGAAAATTTCACTTTTTTGTGAAAATATCCACTAAATGAGGGAATCATATGTGTGAGGGTACCCCAGGAGAGTTCCAAATGTGTGTGAGTAGAATATATATCCCACGGGGGTAAAATTGAAAAAAGTTGAAAAATATTTTTTTTTGGACTTAGTCATTTTTCCGTCGTTTATCAGACTTTCAGATAAGGCAAATGTCAGTGAGCGTTCCGATTTCAGTTCCAGAGCGATTCGCCCAATGAGTCCTTGATATTTACTCGTTTTCAGCCAATATTTTGGATTTTTGAAAATGTGACTTTTTTGTGAAAATATCCACTAAATGAGGGAATAATATGTGTGAAAGTACCCCAGGAGAGTTCCAAATGTGTGTGGGTAGAATATATATCCCATGGGGTAAAAATTGAAAAAAATTGAAAAAAATTTTTTTTTGGACTTAGTCATTTTTCCGCCGTTTATCAGACTTTCAGATAGGGGAAATGTCAGTGAGCGTTCCGATTTCAGTTCCAGAGCAATTCGCCCAATAAGTCCTTGATATTTAGTCGTTTTCAGCCAATATTTTTGAAAATTTCACTTTTTTGTGAAAATATCCACTAAATGAGGGAATAATATGTGTGAGGGTACCCCAGGAGAGGTCCAAATGTGTGTGGGTAGAATATATATCCCACGGGGGTAAAACTGAAAAAAATTGAAAAAATTTTTTTTTGGGACTTAGTCGTTTTTCCAACGTTTATCAGACTTTCAAATAGTGGAAATGTCAGTGAGCGTTCCGATTTCAGTTCCAGAGCAATTCGCCCAATGAGTGGTTGAAAATTAGTCGTTTTCAGCCAATATTTTTGATTTTTGAAAATTTCACTTTTTTGTGAAAATATCCACTAAATGAGGGAATAATATGTGTGAGGGTACCCCAGGAGAGTTCCAAATGTGTGTGAGTAGAATATATATCCCACGGGGGTAAAATTGAAAAAAGTTGAAAAATTTATTTTTTTTGGACTTATTTATTTTTCCGTCGTTTATCAGACTTTTAGATAGGGCAAATGTCAGTAAGCGTTCCGATTTCAGTTCCAGAGCAATTCACCCAATGAGTCCTTGATATTTACTCGTTTTCAGCCAATATTTTGGATTTTTGAAAATTTGACTTTTTTGTGAAAATATCCACTAAATGAGGGAATAATATGTGTGAGGGTACCCCAGGAGAGTTCCAAATGTGTGTGGGTAGAATATATATCCCACGTGGGTAAAATTGAAAAAAGTTGAAAAAATTATTTTTTTTGACTTAGTCATGTTTCCGACGTTTATCAGACTTTCAGATAGGGCAAATGTCAGTGAGCGTTCCAATTTCAGTTCCAGAGCGAATCGCCCAATGAGTCCTTGATATTTAGTCGTTTTCAGTCAATTTTCTGGATTTTGGAAAATTTCACTTTTTTGTGAAAATATCCACTAAATGAGGGAATAATATGTGTGAGGGTACCCCAGGAGAGTTCCAAATGTGTGTGGGTAGAATATATATCCCACGGGGGTAAAACCTTTTTTCTGAAAATATCCACTAAATGAGGGAATAATATGTGTGAGGGTACCCCAGGAGAGTTCCAAATGTGTGTGGGTAGAATATATATCCCACGGGGGTAAAATTGAAAAAAGTTGAAAAATTTTTTTTTTTGTACTTGTCATTTTTCCGTCGTTTATCAGACTTTCAGATAGGGGAAATGTCAGTGAGCATTCCGATTTCAGTTCCAGAGCGATTCGCCCAATGAGTCCTTGATATTTTGTCGTTTTCAGCCAATTTTCTGGATTTTGGAAAATTTCACTTTTTTGTGAAAATATCCACTAAATGAGGGAATAATATGTGTGAGGGTACCCCAGGAGAGGTCCAAATGTGTGTGGGTAGAATATATATCCCACGGGGGTAAAATTGAAAAAAGTTGAAAAAATTTTTTTTTTGGACTTAGTCATTTTTCCGGCGTTTATCAGGCTTTCAGATAGGGGAAATGTCAGTAAGCGTGCCGATTTCAGTTCCAGAGCGATTCGCCCAATGAGTCCTTGATATTTAGTCGTTTTCAGCCGATATTTAGGATTTTTGAAAATTTCACTTTTTTGTGATAGTATCCACTAAATGAGGGAATAATATGTGTGAGGGTACCCCAGGAGAGTTCCAAATGTGTGTGGGTAGAATATATATCCCACGGGGGTAAAATTAAAATAAGTTGAAAAAAATTTTTTTTTGAACTTAGTCATTTTTCCGGCGTTTATCAGACTTTCAGATACGGCAAATGTCAGTGAGCTTTCCGATTTCAGTTCCAAAGCGATTCGCCCAATTAGTCCTTGATATTTAGTCATTTTCAGCCAATATTTTTGAAAATTTCACTTTTTTGTGAAAATATCCACTAAATGAGGGAATAATGTGTGAGGGTACCCCAGGAGAGTTCCAAATGTGTGTGGGTAGAATATATATCCCACGGGGGTAAAATTGAAAAAAGTTGAAAAAAATTTTTTTTTTGTACTTAAGTCATTTTTCCAGCGTTTATCAGACTTTCAGATAGGGGAAATTTCAGTGAGCGTTCCGATTTCAGTTCCAGAGCGATTCTCCCAATGACTCCTTGATATTTACTCGTTTTCAGCCAATTTTCTGGATTTTTGAAAATTTCACTTTTTTGTGAAATTATCCACTAAATGAGGGAATAATATTTGTGAGGGTACCCCAGGAGAGTTCCAAATGCGTGTGGTAGAATATATATCCCATGGGGTTAAAATTGAAAAAAGTTGAAAACATTTTTTTTGGACTTAGTCAATTTTCCGTCGTTTAGCAGACTTTCTGATAGGGCAAATGTCAGTGAGCGTTCCGATTTCAGTTCCAGAGCGATTCTCCCAATGAGTCCTTGATATTTAGTCGTTTTCAGCCAATATTTAGGATTTTTGAAAATTCACTATTTTGTGAAAATATCCACTAAATGAGGGAATAATATGTGTGAGGGTGCCCCAGGAGAGTTCCAAATGTGAGTGGGTAGAATATATATCCCACGGGGTTAAAATTGAAAAAAGTTGAAAAAAATTTTTTTTTAAACTTAGTCATTTTTCCGGCGTTTATCAGACTTTCAGATAGGGGAAATGTCAGTGAGCGTTCCGATTTCAGTTCCAGAGCGATTCGCCCAATGAGTCCTTGATATTTAGTCGTTTTCAGCCAATTTTCTGGATTTTTGGAAATTTCACTTTTTTGTGAAAATATCCACCAAATGAGGGAATAATATGTGTGAGGGTACCCCAGGAGAGATCCAAATGTGTGTGGGTAGAATATATATCCCACGGGGGTAAAATTGAAAAAAGTAAAAAAAAATTTTTTTTTTGGACTTAGTCATTTTTCCTGCGTTTAGCAGACTTTCAGATAGGGCAAATGTCAGTGAGCATTCCGATTTCAGTTCCAGAGCGATTCGCCCAACGAGTCCTTGATATTTAGTCATTTTCAGCCAATATTTTGGATTTTTGAAAATGTCACTTTTTTGTGAAAATATCGACTAAATGAGGGAATAATATGCGTGACGGTACCCCAGGAGAGTTCCAAATGTGTGTGGGTAGAATATATATCCCACAGGGTTAAAATTGAAAAAAGTTTAAAAATATTTTTTTTTGGACTTAGTCATTTTTCCGTCGTTTATCAGACTTTCAGATAGGGAAAATATCAGTGAGAGTTCCAATTTCAGTTCCAGAGCTATTCGCCCAATGAGTCCTTGATATTTAGTCGTTTTCAGCCAATTTTCTGGATTTTGGAAAATTTCACTTTTTTGTGAAAATATCCACTAAATGAGGGAATAATATGTGTGAGGGTACCCCAGGAGAGTTCCAAATGTGTGTGGGTAGAATATATATCCCTCGGGGGTAAAATTGAAAAAGGTTGAAAAATTTTTTTGGACTTTGTCATTTTTCCGGCGTTTATCAGACTTTCAGATAGGGGAAATATCAGTGAGCGTTCCGATTTCAGTTCCAGAGCGATTCGCCCAATGAGTCCTTGATATTTAGTCGTTTTCAGCCAATATTTTGGATTTTTGAAAATTTCACTATTTTGTGAAAATATCCACTAAATGAGGGAATAATATGTGTGAGGGTACCCCAGGAGAGTTCCAAATGTGTGTGGGTAAAATATATATCCCACGGGGGTAAAATTGAAAAAAGTTGAAAAAAATTTTTTTTTTAACTTAGTCATTTTTTCGTCGCTTATCAGACTTTCAGATAGGGTAAATGTCAGTGAGCGTTCCAATTTCAGTTCCAGAGCGATTTGCCCAATGAGTGCTTGAAATTTAGTTGTTTTCAGCCAATATTTTTGATTTTTGAAAATGTCACTTTTTTGTGAAAATATCCACTAAATGAGGGAATAATATGCGTGACTAACCCAAGGAGAGTTCCAAATGTGTGTGGGTAGAATATATATCCCACGGGGGTAAAATTGAAAAAAGTTGAAAATAATTTTTTTTTGAACTTAGTCATTTTTCCGTCGCTTATCAGACTTTCAGATAAGGCAAATGTCAGTGAGCATTCCGATTTTAGTTCCAGAGCGATTCGCCCAATGAGTACTTGATATTTAGTCGTTTTCAGTCAATTTTCTGGTATTTTGAAAATTTCACTTTTTTGTGAAAATATCCACTTAAATGAGAGAATAATATGTGTGAGGGTACCCCAGGAGAGTTCCAAATGTGTGTGGGTAGAATATATATCCCAAGGGGGTAAAATTGAAAAAAGCTGAAAAAATTTTTTTTTTTCAACTTAGTCATTTTTTCACCGTTTATCATACTTTCAGATAGGGAAATTTCAGTGAGCGTTCCGATTTCAGTTCCAGAGCGATTCGCCCAATGAGTCCTTGATATTTAGTCGATTTCAGCCAATATTTTTGATTTATGAAAATTTCACTTTTTTGTGAAAATATCCACTAAATGAGGGAATAATATGTGTGAGGGTACCCCAGGAGAGTTCCAAATGTGAGTGGGTAGAATATATATCCCACGGGGTTAAAATTGAAAAAAGTTGAAAAAAAATTTTTTTTAGACTTAGTCATTTTTCCGGCGTTTATCAGACTTTCAGATAGGGGAAATGTCAGTGAGCGTTCCGATTTCAGTTCCAGAGCGATTCGCCCAATGAGTCCTTGATATTTAGTCGTTTTCAGCCAATTTTCTGGATTTTTGAAAATTTCACTTTTTTTGTGAAAATATCCACCAAATGAGGGAATAATATATGTGAGGGTACCCCAGGAGAGATCCAAATGTGTGTGGGTAGAATATATATCCCACGGGGGTAAAAATGAAAAAAGTTGAAAACATTTTTTTTTGGACTTAGTCATTTTTCCGCCATTTATCATACTTTCAGATAGGGGAAATTTCAGTGAGCGTTCCGATTTCAGTTCCAGAGCGATTCGCCCAATGAGTCCTTGATATTTAGTCGTTTTCAGCCAATTTTCTGGATTTTTGAAAATTTCACTTTTTTGTGAAATTATCCACTAAATGAGGGAATAATATGTGTGAGGGTACCCCAGGAGAGTTCCAAATGCGTGTGGGTAGAATATATATCCGACGGGGGTAAAATTGAAGAAAGTTGAAAAAAATTTTTTTTTGGACTTAGTCATTTTTCCTGCGTTTATCAGACTTTCAGATAGGGCAAATGTCAGTGAGCGTTCCGATTTCAGTTCCAGAGCGATTCGCCCAACGAGTCCTTGATATTTAGTCGTTTTCAGCCAATATTTTGGATTTTTGAAAATGTCACTTTTTTGTGAAAATATCCATTAAATGAGGGAATAATATGTGTGAGGGTACCCCAGGAGAGTTCCAAATGCGTGTGGGTAGAATATATATCCCACGGGGTTAACCCCTTAATAACATCTGACGTACTAATACGCGTCTGTGCCCTGGGACTTAAGAGCCAGACCCGTATTAGTACGTCATCGCGATCGCGCCCGCACACAGGCTGTGCGGGCGCGATCGCCGCCGGGTGTCAGCTGATTGTCACAGCTGACACCCGGTACTATGTGCAGGGAGCGGTCACGCACCGCTCCCAGCACATTAACCCCCGCGATGCTGCGATCGAAGTCGATCGAAGTCGATCGCGGCATTGCGGGGGCAAGGGGAGGTGATCGGCGATACTCACCTCCTCTTCCGGCTTCCAGCTCAGTCTGCAAAGGCTTCCCGGGTGTTGCCATGACGACCCGATGTCGTCATGACAACATCCGGGTCACCAGAGAGCAGGAAGATTGCTTGGACATGCGCAGTGCATCTCCAAGCAATCTTCACACTGTGCATTTCTGACAGCTTGCATGGCATAGGGATGGTGCTCCATTCCTGTGCCATGCAGGCGATCAGAAAAAAAAAGTGAAAGTCCCAGAGTGGGACAAAGTAATAAAGTGTATAAACTGTGTGAAAGTGGAAAAAAAAAAAAAAAAAAATGTGCAAAAATATTATAAAAAAATAAAAAAAATAATACACCAAAAATAAAAATATAATGTACCCATCAATAAATATTATTATAAAAAAAATAAAAAAAAAACAATAAAAGTACACATATTTGGTATCGCCGCGTCCGGAACAACCTGACCTATAAAACTGTCCCACTAGTTAACCCCTTCAGTGAACACGGTAAAAAAAAAAAAAAAAAAAACCAAGCAAAAAACAATGCTTTATCACCATACCGCCAAACAAAAAGTGGAATAACACGCGATCAAAAAGACGCATATAAATAAAAATGA
Source organism: Phyllobates terribilis (assembly GCF_046119375.1). NCBI lineage: Eukaryota > Metazoa > Chordata > Amphibia > Anura > Dendrobatidae > Phyllobates > Phyllobates terribilis. Next base: position 11,722,415 of record NW_027362782.1, read on the forward strand.
TACCGCTGAAAACGTCATCTCGTCCCGCAAAAAACAAGCCGCCATATAGCTCCATCAGCCGAAAAATAAAAAAGTTATAGCTCTCAGAATAAAGCAATACTAAAAAATATTTTTTTCTATAAAATAGCTTTTATTGTGTATAAGCGCCAAAACATAGAAAAATGATACAAATGTGGTACCGCTGTAAACGTACTGACCCGAAGAGTAAAGCTGCCTCATCAATTTTACCACACGCGGAACAGAATAAAAAAAAAAAAAAAAAACAATTCCTGAATTGTTGGTTTTTGTTTATTCTGCCTCCCAAAAATCGGAATAGAAAGCGATCAAAAAATGTCACGTGCCTGAAAATGGCACCAATAACAACGTCAAGTCATCCCGCAAAAAACGAGCCGTCACATGACTGTCTGCCAAAATCTGGAAAAATTATAGCTCTCAAAATATGGCGATGCAAAAACTAGATTTTACAAAAAATGCGTCTTTTAGTGTGTGACAGCTGTCAGTCATAAAAACCCCATATGATTCTGGCATTGCTGTAATCACACCGACCCGAAGAATAAAGTCGTCTAATCACTTATACCGCACAAGGAACGGCGTCAAAAATAAACTCTTGAGTTAGGATTGGGCTAGGGTTAGGGCTGGGTTTGGGGCTAGGGTTGTGCTGGGGCTAGGGTTGTGCTGGGGCTAGGGTTGTGCTGGGGCTAGGGTTGTGCTGGGGCTAGGGTTGTGCTGGGGCTAGGGTTGTGCTGGGGCTAGGGTTGTGCTGGGGCTAGGGTTGTGCTAGGGTTAGGGCTGGGGTTGGGATTTTTTTCAAAAGTAAGAAAAAAAGATGACGATATGGCGACTAGTGTTGAGAGCAAGTGCTCGCTACTTGAGTTTGCATCGGGTGCTCTGGTATGCATTTAGTATCGTGGGTATTTGAGTGACATGCTCGAGTCTCTGCCCCATATGCTTCGCGGCCAAAAAACTTTATGGGGATTGCCTGCCATGCACGAGCGATCCCCGCATGTTTTTTTTTGGGTGTCTAATAACCGTGAAACATGCGGAGCAGGGACTCGAGCATGTCACTCGAGCACTTGAGCAAACTCAAGTAGCGAGCACTTGCGCTCAAGAATAATGAAAACTTATTCAATATGATGACCTAATGTAAACAAATAATGTGCCGTACCTCTGGGTTCAAAATGTTCACTATACACCTTAATAAAATCTTTGAGGGGTATAGTTTCCAAAATAGGGACACTTGTGGGGGAGCTCCACTGTTTAGGCACATCACGGGCTCTCCAAACGCGACATGGTGTCCGCTAACAAATTGAATGGAAAATCGGCTCAAATTGTTAGCGGACGCCATGTTGCGTTTGGAGAGCCCCTGTGTGTCCAAACATTGGAGCTCCCCCACAAGTGACCCCATTTTGGAAACTAGACCCCCCAAGGCACCTATCTAGATGCATAGTGAGCACTTAGAACCCCCAGGTGCTTCACAAATTGATTCGTAAAAATGAAAAAGTGAAAATAAAACACTTTTTCATTTTTATGAATCAATTTGTGAAGCACCTGGGGTTCCAAGTGCTCACTATGAATCTAGATAGGTGCCTTGGGGGGTCTAGTTTCCAAAATGGGGTCACTTGTGGGGGAGCTCCAATGTTTGGGCACACAGGGACTCTCTAAATGCAACATGGTATCCGCTAACAAATTGAATGGAAAATCGGCTCAAATTGTTAGCGGACACCACATTGCGTTTGGAGAGCCCCTCTGTGCCCAAACTTTGGAGCTCCCCCACAAGTGACCCCATTTTGGAAACTAGACCCCCCAAGGCACCTTTCTAGATGCATAGTGAGCACTTGGAACCCCCAGGTGCTTCACAAATTGATTCGTAAAAATGAAAAAGTGAAAAAAAAAACACTTTTTCATTTTTATGAATCAATTTGTGAAGCACCTGGGGTTCCAAGTGCTCACTATGAATCTAGATAGGTGCCTTGGGGGGTCTAGTTTCCAAAATGGGGTCACTTGTGGGGGAGCTCCAATGTTTGGGCACACAGGGACTCTCCAAATGCAACATGATATCCGCTAACAAATTGTCGGCTCAAATTGTTAGCGGATATCATGTTGCATTTGGAGAGTCCCTGTGTGCCCAAACATTGGAGCTCCTCCACAAGTGACCCCATTTTGGAAACTAGACCCCCCAAGGCACCTATCTAGATGCATAGTGAGCACTTGGAACCCCTAGGTGCTTCACAAATTAATTCGTAAAAATGAAAAAGTGTTTTTTTTTTCACTTTTTCATTATTACGAATCAATTTGTGAAGCACCTGGGGGATCCAAGTGCTCACTATGCATCTAGAAAGGTGCCTTGGGGGGTCTAGTTTCCAAAATGGGGTCACTTGTGGGGGAGCTCCAAAGTTTGGGCACAGAGGGGCTCTCCAAACGCAATGTGGCGTCCGCTAACAATTTGAGCCGATTTTCCATTCAATTTGTTAGCGGATACCATGTTGCATTTAGAGAGTCCCTGTGTGCCCAAACATTGGAGCTCTCCCACAAGTGACCCCATTTTGGAAACTAGACCCCCCAAGGCACCTATCTAGATGCATAGTGAGCAGTTGGAACCCCCAGGTGCTTCACAAATTGATTCATAAAAATGAAAAAGTGTTTTTTTTTTCACTTTTTCATTGTTACGAATCAATTTGTGAAGCACCTGGGGGTTCCAAGTGCTCACTATGCATCTAGAAAGGTGCCTTGGGGGGTCTAGTTTCCAAAATGGGGTCACTTGTGGGGGAGCTCCAAAGTTTGGGCACAGAGAAGCTCTCCAAACGCAATGTGGTGTCCGCTAACAATTTGAGCCGATTTTCCATTCAATTTGTTAGCGGATACCATGTTGCATTTAGAGAGTCCCTGTGTGCCCAAACATTGGAGCTCTCCCACAAGTGACCCCATTTTGGAAACTAGACCCCCCAAGGCACCTATCTAGATGCATAGTGAGCAGTTGGAACCCCCAGGTGCTTCACAAATTGATTCATAAAAATGAAAAAGTGTTTTTTTTTTCACTTTTTCATTGTTACGAATCAATTTGTGAAGCACCTGGGGGTTCCAAGTGCTCACTATGCATCTAGATAGGTGCCTTGGGGGGTCTAGTTTCCAAAATGGGGTCACTTGTGGGGGAGCTCCAATGTTTGGGCACACAGCAGCTCTCCAAACGCAACATGGTGTCGCTAACAATTTGAGCCAATTTTGCGTTAAATTTGTTAGCGGACACCATGTTGCATTTAGAGAGCCGCTGTGTGCCCAAATATTGGAGCTCCCCCACAAGTGACCCCATTTTGGAAACTAGACCACCCAAGGCACCTATCTAGATGCATAGTGAGCACTTGGAACCCTCAGGTGCTTCACAAATTGATTCATACAAATGAAAAAGTGTTTTTTTTTTCACTTTTTCATTGTTACGAATCAATTTGTGAAGCACCTGGGGGTTCCAAGTGCTCACTATGCATCTAGAAAGGTGCCTTGGGGGGTCTAGTTTCCAAAATGGGGTCACTTGTGGGGGAGCTCCAAAGTTTGGGCACACATGGGCTCTCCAAACACAACATGGCGTCCGCTAATTATTCAAGCAAATTTTACAATCAAAAAGTCAAATAGCGCTCCTTCCCTTCCGAGCCCTGCCGTGCGCGCAAACAGTATTTTTTCCCCAAATATTGGGTATCTGCGTGCCCAGGGGAAATTGCACAACAAATTTTGGGGTCCATTTTTTCTTGTTACCCCTGTGAAAATAAAAAAAATTGGGTCTAAATTAACATTTTTGTGAAAAAAGTTAAATGTTCATTTTTTTCTTCCACATTCAAAAAATTCCTGTGAAGCACCTGAAGGGTTAATAAAGTTCTTGAATGTGGTTTTGAGCACCTTGAGGGGTGCAGTTTTTAGAATGGTGTCACTTTTGGGTATTTTCTGTCATAAAGACCTCTCAAAGTGACTTCAAATGTGATGTGGTCCCTAAAAAAATGGTTTTGTAAATTTTGTTGGAAAAATGAGAAATCGCTGGACAACTTTTAACCCTTATAGCTCCCTAACAAAAAAAAATTTTGGTTCCAAAATTGTGCTGATGTAAAGTAGACATGTGGGAAATGTTATTTATTAACTCTTTTGTGTGACATATCGCTCTGATTTCAGGGCTTAAAAATTCAAATTTTGAAAATTGCAAAATTTTCAAAATTTTCGCCAAATTTCTGTTTTTTTCACAAATAAACGCAAGTGATATCGAAGAAATTTTTCCACAATCATGAAGTACAATATGTCACGAAAAAACAATCTCAGAATCAGGGGGATCCGTTGAAGCGTTCGAGAGTAATTACCTCATAAAATGACAGTGGTCAGAATTGTAAAAATTGGCCCGGTCATTAACGTGCAAACCACCCGCGGGGCTTAAGGGGTTAAAATTGAAAAAAAGTTGAAGAATTATTTTTTTTGGACTTAGTCATTTTTCCGGCGTTTATCAGACTTTCAGATAGGGGAAATTTCAGTGAGCGTTCCGATTTCAGTTCCAGAGCGATTCGCCCAAGGAGTCCTTGATATTTAGTCGTTTTCAGTCAATTTTCTGGATTTTTGAAAATTTCACTTTTTTGTGAAAATATCCACCAAATGAGGGAATAATATGTGTGAGGGCACCCCAGGAGAGTTCCAAATGTGTGTGGGTAGAATATATATCCCACGGGGGTAAAATTGAAAAAAGTTGAAAAAATTTTTTTTTTGAACTTAGTCATTTTTACGTCGCTTATCACACTTTCAGAAAAGGCAAATGTCAGTGAGCATTCCGATTTTAGTTCCAGAGCGATTCGCCCAATGAGTACTTGATATTTAGTCGTTTTCAGCCAATTTTCTGGATTTTTGAAAATTTCACTTTTTTGTGAAAATATCCACCAAATGAGGGAATAATATGTGTGAGGGTACCCCAGGAGAGATCCAAATGTGTGTGGGTAGAATATATATCCCACGGGGGTAAAATTGAAAAAAGTTGAAAATTTTTTGTTTTTTTCGACTTAGTCATTTTTCCGGCGTTTATCAGACTTTCAGATAGGGCAAATGTCAGTGAGCATTCCGATTTTAGTTCCAGAGTGATTCGCCCAATGAGTACTTGATATTTAGTAGTTTTCAGCCAATTTTCTGGTATTTTGAAAATTTCACTTTTTTGTGAAAATATCCACTAAATGAGGGAATAATATGTGTCAGGGTACCCCAGGAGAGTTCCAAATGTGTGTAGGTAGAATATATATCCCTCGGGGGTAAAATTGAAAAAGGTTGAAAAATTTTTTTGGACTTTGTCATTTTTCCGGCGTTTATCAGACTTTCAGATAGGGGAAATGTCAGTGAGCGTTCCGATTTCAGTTCCAGAGCGATTCGCCCAATGAGTCCTTGCTATTTACTCGTTTTCAGCCAATATTCTGGATTTTTGAAAATTTCACTTTTTTGTGAAATTATCCACTAAAGGAGGGAATAATATGTGTGAGGGTACCCCAGGAGAGTTCCAAATGTGTGTGGGTAGAAAATATATCCCACGGGGGTAAAATTGAAGAAAGTTGAAAAAAATTTTTTTTTGGACTTAGTCATTTTTCCAACGTTTATCAGACTTTCAGATAGGGGAAATGTCAGTGAGCGTTCCGATTTCAGTTCCAGAGCGATTCACCCAATGAGTCCTTGATATTTAGTCGTTTTCAGCCAATTTTCTGGATTTTTGAAAATTTCACTTTTTTGTGAAAATATCCACTAAATGAGGGAATAATATGTGTGAGGGTACCCCAGGAGAGTTCCAAATGTGTGTGGGTAGAATATATATCCCACGGGAGTAAAATTGAAAAAAGTTGAAAACATTTTTTTTTTGAGCTTAGTCATTTTTCCGGCGTTTATCAGACTTTCAGATAGGGCAAATGTCAGTGAGCGTTCCGATTTCAGTTCCAGAGCGATTCGCCCAACGAGTCCTTGATATTTAGTCGTTTTCAGCCAATATTTTTGATTTTTGAAAATTTCACTTTTTTGTAAAAATATCCACTAAATGAGGGAATAATATGTGTGACGGTACCCCAGGAGAGTTCCAAATGTGTGTGGGTAGAATATATATCCCACGGGGGTAAAACTGAAAAAAGTTGAAAAATTTTTTTGGACTTTGTCATTTTTCCGGCGTTTATCAGACTTTCAGATAGGGGAAATGTCAGTGAGCGTTTCGATTTCAGTTCCAGAGCGATTCGCCCAATGAGTCCTTGATATTTAGTCGTTTTCAGCCAATTTTCTGGATTTTTGAAAATTTCACTTTTTTGTGAAAATATCCACCAAATGAGGGAATAATATGTGTGAGGGTACCCCAGGAGAGATCCAAATGTGTGTGGGTAGAATATATATCCCACGGGGGTAAAATTGAAAAAAGTTGAAAACATTTTTTTTGGACTTAGTCATTTTTCCGTCGTTTATCAGACTTTCTGATAGGGCAAATGTCAGTGAGCGTTCCGATTTCAGTTCCAGAGCGATTCTACCAATGAGTCCTTGATATTTAGTTGTTTTCAGCCAATATTTTGGATTTTTGAAAATTTCACTATTTTGTGAAAATATCCACTAAATGAGGGAATAATATGTGTGAGGGTACCCCAAGAGAGTTCCAAATGTGTGTGGGTAGAATATATATCCCACGGGGGTAAAATTGAAAAAAGCAGAAAAAAAATTTTTTTTTTGGACTTAGTCATTTTTCCAACGTTTATCAGACTTTCAGATAGGGGAAATGTCAGTGAGCGTTCCGATTTCAGTTCCAGAGCGATTCGCCCAATGAGTCCTTGATATTTAGTCGTTTTCAGCCATTTTTCTGGATTTTTGAAAATTTCACTTTTTTGTGAAAATATCCACTAAATGAGGGAATAATATGTGTGAGGGTACCCCAGGAGAGTTCCAAATGTGTGTGGGTAGAATATATATCCCACGGGAGTAAAATTAAAAAAAGTTGAAAAAAATTTTTTTTTTGAGCTTAGTCATTTTTCCGGCGTTTATCACACTTTCAGATAGGGCAAATGTCAGTGAGCGTTCCGATTTCAGTTCCAGAGCGATTCGCCCAACGAGTCCTTGATATTTAGTCGTTTTCAGCCAATATTTTTGATTTTTGAAAATTTCACTTTTTTGTGAAAATATCCACTAAATGAGGGAATAATATGTGTGACGGTACCCCAGGAGAGTTCCAAATGTGTGTGGGTAGAATATATATCCCACGGGGGTAAAACTGAAAAAAGTTGAAAAATTTTTTTGGACTTTGTCTTTTTTCCGGCGTTTATCAGACTTTCAGATAGGGGAAATGTCAGTGAGCGTTTCGATTTCAGTTCCAGAGCGATTTGCCCAATGAGTCCTTGATATTTAGTCGTTTTCAGCCAATTTTCTGGATTTTTGAAAATTTCACTTTTTTTTTGAAAATCTCCACTAAATGAGGGAATAATATGTGAGGGTACCCCAGGAGAGTTTCAAATATGTGTGGGTAGAATATATATCCCACGGGGGTAAAATTGAAAAAAGTAAAAAAAAAAAAATTTTTTGGACTTAGTCATTTTTCCAACGTTTATCAGACTTTCAGATAGGGGAAATGTCAGTGAGCGTTCCGATTTCAGTTCCAGAGCGATTCGCCCAATGAGTCCTTGATATTTAGTCGTTTTCAGCCAATATTTTGGATTTTTGAAAATTTCACTATTTTGTGAAAATATCCACTAAATGAGGGAATAATATGTGTGAGGGCACCCCAGGAGAGTTCCAAATGTGTGTGGGTAGAATATATATCCCACGGGGGTAAAATTGAAAAAAGTTGAAAAAATTTTTTTTTTTCGACTTATTCATTTTTCCGGCGTTTATCAGACTTTCAGATAAGGCAAATGTCAGTGAGCATTCCGATTTCAGTTCCAGAGCGATTCGCCCAATGAGTACTTGATATTTAGTCGTTTTCAGCCAATTTTCTGGTATTTTGAAAATTTCTCTTTTTTGTGAAAATATCCACTAAATGAGGGAATAAAATGTGTGAGGGTACCCCAGGAGAGTTCCAAATGTGTGTGGGTAGAATATATATCCCTCGGGGGTAAAATTGAAAAAAGTTGAAAAAATTTTTTTTTTTCGACTTATTCATTTTTCCGGCGTTTATCAGACTTTCAGATAAGGCAAATGTCAGTGAGCATTCCGATTTCAGTTCCAGAGCGATTCGCCCAATGAGTCCTTGATATTTAGTCGTTTTCAGCCAATTTTCTGGATTTTTGAAAATTTCACTTTTTTGTGAAAATATCCACTAAATGAGGGAATAATATGTGTGAGGGTACCCCAGAAGAGGTCCAAATGTGTGTGGGTAGAATATATATCCCACGGGGGTAAAATTGAAAAAAGTTGAAAAAATTTTTTTTTTGGACTTAGTCATTTTTCCGGCGTTTATCAGACTTTCAGATAAGGCAAATGTCAGTAAGCGTTCCGATTTCATTTCCAAAGCGATTTGCCCAATGAGTCCTTGATATTTAGTCGTTTTCAGCAAATTTTCTGGATTTTTGAAAATTTCACTTTTTTTGTGAAAATATCCACTAAATGAGGGAATAATATGTGAGGGTACCCCAGGGGAGTTCCAAATATGTGTGGGTAGAATATATATCCCACAGGGGTAAAATTGAAAAAAGTAAAAAAAAAATTTTTTTGGACTTGGTCATTTTTCCGGCGTTTATCAGACTTTCAGATAGGGGAAATGTCAGTGAGCGTTCCGATTTCAGTTCCAGAGCGATTCGCCCAATGAGTCCTTGATATTTAGTCGTTTTCAGCCAATTTTCTGGATTTTTGAAAATTTCACTTTTTTGTGAAAATATCCACTAATTGAGGGAATAATATGTGTGACGGTACCCCAGGAGAGTTGCTAATGTGTGTGGGTAGAATATATATCCCACGGGGGTAAAACTGAAAAAAGTTGAAAAATTTTTTTGGACTTTGTCATTTTTCAGGCGTTTATCAGACTTTCAGATAGGGGAAATGTCAGTGAGCGTTCCGATTTCAGTTCCAGAGTGATTCGCCCAATGAGTCCTTGATATTTAGTCATTTTCAGCCAATTTTCTGGATTTTTGAAAATTTCACTTTTTTTGTGAAAATATCCACTAAATGAGGGAATAATATGTGAGGGTACCCCAGGAGAGTTCCAAATATGTGTGGGTAGAATATATATCCCACGGGGGTAAAATTGAAAAAAGTTGAAAAATTTTTTTTTTGGACTTAGTCATTTTTCTGGCGTTTATCAGACTTTCAGATAGGGGAAATGTCAGTGAGCGTTCCGATTTCAGTTCCAGAGCGATTCGTCCAATAAGTCCTTGATATGTAGTCGTTTTCAGCCAATATTTTGGATTTTTGAAAATTTCACTTTTTTTGTGAAAATATCCACTAAATGAGGGAATAATATGTGTGAGGGTACCCCAGGAGAGTTCCAAATGTGTGTGGGTAGAATATATATCCCACGGGGGTAAAATTTAAAAAAGGTGAAAAAAAATTTTTTTTAGACTTAGTCATTTTTCCGGCGTTTATCAGACTTTCAGATAAGGCAAATGTCAGTAAGCGTTCCGATTTCATTTCCAGAGCGATTCGCCCAATGAGTCCTTGACATTTAGTCGTTTTCAGCAAATTTTCTGGATTTTTGAAAATTTCACTTTTTTGTGAAAATATCCACTAAATGAGGGAATAATATGTGAGGGTACCCCAGGAGAGTTCCAAATATGTGTGGGTAAAATTGAAAAAAGTAAAAAAAAAAAATTTTTTTGGACTTAGTCATTTTTCCAACGTTTATCAGACTTTCAGATAGGGGAAATGTCAGTGAGCGTTCCGATTTCAGTTCCAGAGCGATTCGCCCAATGAGTCCTTGATATTTAGTCGTTTTCAGCCAATTTTCGGGATTTTTGAAAATTTCACTTTTTTGTGAAAATATCCACTAAATGAGGGAATAATATGTGTGAGGGTACCCCAGGAGAGTTCCTAATGTGTGTGGGTAGAATATATATCCCACGGGGGTAAAATTGAAAAAAGTTGAAAAAAATTTTTTTTTTGGACTTAGTCATTTTTCCGGCGTTTATCAGATTTTTAGATAGGGGAAATGTCAGTGAGCGTTCCGATTTCAGTTCCAGAGCGATTCGCCCAATCAGTCCTTAGTATTTAGTCGTTTTCAGCCAATTTTCTGGATTTTTGAAAATTTCACTTTTTTTGTGAAAATATCCACTAAATGAGGGAATAATATGTGAGGGTACCCCAGGAGAGTTCCAAATATGTGTGGGTAGAATATATATCCCACGGGGGTAAAATTGAAAAAAGTAAAAAAAAAAATTTTTTTGGACTTAGTCATTTTTCCAACGTTTATCAGACTTTCAGATAGGGGAAATGTCAGTGAGCGTTCCGATTTCAGTTCCAGAGCGATTCGCCCAATGAGTCCTTGATATTTAGTCGTTTTCAGCCAATATTTTGGATTTTTGAAAATTTCGCTTTTTTGTGAAAATATCCACTAAATGAGGGAATAATATGTGTGAGGGTACCCCAGGAGAGTTCCTAATGTGTGTGGGTAGAATATATATCCCACGGGGGTAAAATTGAAAAAAGTTAAAAAAAAAATTTTTTTGGACTTAGTCATTTTTCCAACGTTTATCAGACTTTCAGATAGGGGAAATGTCAGTTAGCGTTCCGATTTCAGTTCCAGATATGTGTGAGGGTACCCCAGGAGAGTTCCAAATGTGTGTGGGTAGAATATATATCCCACGGGGATAAAATTGAAAAAAGTTGAAAATTTTTTTTTTTTCGACTTAGTCATTTTTCCGTCGTTTATCAGACTTTCAGATAGGGCAAATGTCAGTGAGCGTTCCGATTTCAGTTCCAGAGCGATTCGCCCAATGAGTCCTTGATATTTAGTCGTTTTCAGCCAATTTTCTGGATTTTTGAAAATTTCGCTTTTTTGTGAAAATATCCACTAAATGAGGGAATAATATGTGTGAGGGTACCCCAGAAGAGGTCCAAATGTTTGTGGGTAGAATATATATCCCACGGGGGTAAAATTGAAAAAAGTTGAAAAAAATTTTTTTTTGGACTTAGTCATTTTTCCGCCGTTTATCAGACCTTCAGATACGGAAAATATCAGTGAGAGTTCCGATTTCAGTTCCAGAGCGATTCGCCCAAACAGTCCTTGATATTTAGTCGTTTTCAGCCAATTTTCTGGATTTTTGAAAATTTCACTTTCTTGTGAAAATATCCACTAAATGAGGGAATAAAATGTGTGAGGGTACCCCAGGAGAGTTCCAAATGTGTGTGGGTAGAATATATATCCCACGGGGGTAAAATTGAAAAAAGTTTAAAAAATTTTTTTTTTGACTTAGTCATTTTTCCGTCGTTTATCAGACTTTCAGATAGGGCAAATGTCAGTGAGCGTTCCGATTTCAGTTCCAGAGCGATTCGCCCAATGAGTCCTTGATATGTAGTCGTTTTCAGCCAATATTTTGGATTTTTGAAAATTTCACTTTTTTGTGAAAATATCCACTAAATGAGGGAATAATATGTGTGAGGGTACCCCAGAAGAGGTCCAAATGTGTGTGGGTAGAATATATATCCCATGGGGTTAAAATTTAAAAAAGTTTAAAACATTTTTTTTTTGGACTTAATCATTTTTCCGCCGTTTATCAGACTTTCAGATAGGGGAAGTGTCAGTGAGCATTCCGATTTAAGTTCCAGAGCGATTCGCCGGATGAGTCCTTGATATTTATTCGTTTTCAGCCAATTTTCTGGATTATTGAAAATTTCACTTTTTTGTGAAAATATCCACTAAATGAGGGAATAATATGTGTGAGGGTACCCCAGGAGAGTTCCAAATGTGTGTGGGTAGAATATATATCCCACGGGGGTAAAATTGAAAAAAGTTGAAACACTTTTTTTTTGTACTTAGTCATTTTTTCCAGCGTTCATCACACTTTCAGATAGGGGAAATGTCAGTGAGCGTTCCAATTTAAGTTCCAGAGCAATTCGCCCAATGAGTACTTGATATTTCGTCGTTTTCAGCCAATTTTCTGGATTTTTTAAAAATTTCACTTTTTTGTGAAAATATCCACTAAATGAGGGAATAATATGTGTGAGGGTACCCCAGGAGAGTGCCAAATGTGTGTGGGTAGAATATATATCCCACAGGGTGAAAATTGAAAAAAGTTGAAAAATTTTTTTTTTTGTACTTAGTCATTTTTCCGGCGTTTATCAGTCTTTCAGATAGGGGAAATGTCAGTGAGCCTTCCGATTTCAGTTCCAGAGCGTTTCGCCGGATGAGTCCTTGATATTTAGTCGTTTTCAGCCAATTTTCTGGATTATTGAAAATTTCACTTTTTTGTGAAAATATCCACTAAATGAGGGAATAATATGTGTGAGGGTACCCCAGGAGAGTTCCAAATGTGTGTGGGTAGAATATATATCCCACGGGGGTAAAATTGAAAAAAGTTGAAACTTTTTTTTTTTGGGACTTAGTCATTTTTCCGGCGTTTATCAGACTTTCAGATAGGGGAAATGTCAGTGAGAGTTCCGATTTCAGTTCCATAGCGATTCGCCCAATGAGTTCTTGCTATTTAGTCGTTTTCAGCCAATTTTCTGGATTTTTGAAAATTTCACTTTTTTGTGAAAATATCCACTAAATGAGGGAATAATATGTGTGAGGGTACCCCAGGAGAGTTCCAAATGTGTCTGGGTAGAATATATATCCCACGGGGGTAAAATTGAAAAAAGTTGAAAAATTTTTTTTTTTTGGACTAAGTCATTTTTCCGGCGTTTATCAGACTTTCAGATAGGGGAAATGTCAGTGAGGGTGCCGATTTCAGTTCCAGAGCGATTCGTCCAATGAGTCCTTGATATTTAGTCGTTTTCAGACAATTTTCTGGATTTTTGAAAATTTCACTTTTTTGTGAAAATATCCACTAAATGAGGGAATAATATGTGTGAGGGTACCCCAGGAGAGATCCAAATGTGTGTGGGTAGAATATATATCCCACGGGGGTAAAATTGAAAAAAGTTGAAATTTTTTTTTTTTCGACTTAGTCATTTTTCCAGCGTTTATCATACTTTAAGATACGGCAAATGTCAGTGAGCGTTCCGATTTCATTTCCAGAGCGATTCGCCCAATGAGTCCTTGATATTTAGTCGTTTTCAGCCAATTTTTTGGATTTTTGAAAATTTCACTTTTTTGTGAAAATATCCACTAAATGAGGGAATAATATGTGAGGGTACCCCAGGGGAGTTCCAAATATGTGTGGGTAGAATATATATCCCACGGGGGTAAAATTTAAAAAAGAAAAAAAAACAAATTTTTTTTTGGACTTTGTCATTTTTCCAACGTTTATCAGACTTTCAGATAGGGGAAATGTCAGTGAGCGTTCCGATTTCAGTTCCAGAGCGATTCGCCCAATGAGTCCTTGATATTTAGTCGTTTTCAGCCAATATTTTGGATTTTTGAAAATTTCACTTTTTTGTGAAAATATCCACTACATGAGGGAATAATATGTGTGAGGGTACCCCAGAGGAGGTCCAAATGTGTTTGGGTAGAATATATATGCCACGGGGGTAAAATTGAAAAAAATTTTTTTTTGGACTTAGTCATTTTTCCGGCGTTTATCAGACTTTCAGATAGGGGAAATGTCAGTGAGCGTTCCGATTTCAGTTCCAGAGCGATTCGCCCAATGAGTCCTTGATATTTAGTCGTTTTCAGCCAATTTTCTGGATTTTTGAAAATTTTGCTTTTTTGTGAAAATATCCACTAAATGAGGGAATAATATGTGTGAGGGTACCCCAGGAGAGTTCCAAATGTGTGTGGGTAGAATATATATCCCACGGGGGTAAAATTGAAAAAAGTTGAAAAAAAAATTATTTGGACTTAGTCATTTTTCCGGCGTTTATCAGACTTTCAGATAGGGCAAATTTCAGTGAGCGTTTCGATTTCAGTTCCAGAGCAATTCGACCAATGAGTCCTTGATATTTAGTCGTTTTCAGCCAATTTTCTGGATTTTTGAAAATTTCACTTTTTTGTGAAAATATCCACTAAATGAGGGAATAATATGTGTGAGGGTACCCCAGGAGAGTTCCAAATGTGTGTGGGTAGAATATATATCCCATGGGGGTAAAATTGAAAAAAGTTTAAAACATTTTTTTTTTGGACTTAATCATTTTTCCGCCGTTTATCAGACTTTCAGATAGGGGAAGTGTCAGTGAGCATTCCGATTTAAGTTCCAGAGCGATTCGCCGGATGAGTCCTTGATATTTATTCGTTTTCAGCCAATTTTCTGGATTATTGAAAATTTCACTTTTTTGTGAAACTATCCACTAAATGAGGGAATAATATGTGTGAGGGTACCCCAGGAGAGTTCCAAATGTGTGTGGGTAGAATATATATCCCACAGGGGTAAAATTGAAAAAAGTTGAAACATTTTTTTTTTGTATTTAGTCATTTTTTCCAGCGTTCATCACACTTTCAGATAGGGGAAATGTCAGTGAGCGTTCCAATTTAAGTTCCAGAGCAATTCGCCCAATGAGTCCTTGATATTTAGTCGTTTTCAGCCAATTTTCTGGATTTTTGAAAATTTCACTTTTTTGTGAAAATATCCACTAAATGAGGGAATAATATGTGTGAGGGTACCCCAGGAGAGTTCAAAATGTGTGTGGGTAGAATATATATCCCACGGGGGTAAAATTGAAAAAAGTTGAAAAAATTTTTTTTTTGGACTTAGTCATTTTTCCTGCGTTTATCAGACTTTCAGATAGGGGAAATGTCAGTGAGCATTCGGATTTCAGTTCCAGAGTGATTCGCCCAATGAGTCCTTGATATTTAGTCGTTTTCAGCCAATTTTCTGGATTTTTGAAAATGTCACTTTTTTGTGAAATTATCCATTAAATGAGGGAATAATATGTGTGAGGGTACCCCAGAAGAGGTCCAAATGTGTGTGGGTAGAATATATATCCCACGGGGGTAAAATTGAAAAAAATTTTTTTTTGGACTTAGTCATTTTTCCGGCGTTTATCAGACTTTCAGATAGGGGAAATGTCAGTGAGCGTTCCGATTTCAGTTCCAGAGCGATTCGCCCAATGAGTCCTTGATATTTAGTCGTTTTCAGGCAATTTTCTGGATTATTGAAAATTTCACTTGTTTGTGAAAATATCCACTAAATGAGGGAATAATATGTGTGAGGGTACCCCAGGAGAGTTCCAAATGTGTGTGGGTAAAATATATATCCCACGGGGGTAAAATTGAAAAAAGTTTAAAAAATTTTTTTTTTGCACTTAGTCATTTTTTCCAGCGTTTATCACACTTTCAGATAGGGGAAATGTCAGTGAGCGTTCCGATTTCAGTTCCAGAGCGATTCGTCCAATGAGTCCTTGATATTTAGTCGTTTTCAGCCAATTTTCTGGATTTTTGAAAATTTCACTTTTTTGTGAAAATATCCACTAAATGAGGGAATAATATGTGTGAGGGTACCCCAGGAGAGTTCCTAATGTGTGTGGGTAGAATATATATCCCACGGGGGTAAAATTGAATAAAGTTGAATAAAAAAAATTATTTGGACTTAGTCATCTTTCCGGCGTTTATCAGACTTTCAGAGAGGGCAAATGTGAGTGAGCGTTCCGATTTCAGTTCCAGAGCGATTCGCCCAATGAGTCCTTGATATTTAGTCGTTTTCAGCCAATTTTCTGGATTTTTGAAAATTTCACTTTTTTGTGAAAATATCCACTAAATGAGGGAATAATATGTGTGAGGGTACCCCAGGAGAGTTACAAATGTGTGTGGGTAGAATATATATCCCACGGGGGTAAAATTGAAAAAAGTTGAAAAATTTTTTTTTCGTCTTAGTCATTTTTCCAGCGTTTATCAGACTTTCAGATAGGGGAAATGTCAGTGAGCTTTCCGATTTCAGTTCCAGAGCGATCCGCCCAATGTGTCCTTGATATTTAGTCGTTTTCAGGCAATTTTCTGGATTTTTGAAAATTTCACTTTTTTGTGAAAATATCCACTAAATGAGGGAATAATATGTGTGAGGGTACCCCAGGAGAGTTCCAAATGTGTGTGGGTAGAATATATATCCCACAGGGGTAAAATTGAAAAAAGTTTAAAAAATTTTTTATTTGGACTTAGTCATCTTTCCGGCGTTTATCAGACTTTCAGAGAGGGCAAATGTGAGTGAGCATTCCGATTTCAGTTCCAGAGCGATTCGCCCAATGAGTCCTTGATATTTAGTCGTTTTCAGCCAATTTTCTGGATTTTTTAAAATTTCACTTTTTTGAGAAAATATCCACTAAATGAGGGAATAATATGTGTGAGGGTACCCCAGGAAAGTTCCAAATGTGTCTGGGTAGAATATATATCCCACGGGGGTAAAATTGAAAAAAGTTGAAAAAATTTTTTTTTTGGACTTAGTCATTTTTCCGGCGTTTATCAGACTTTCAGATAGGGGAAATGTCAGTGAGCGTTCTGATTTCAGTTCCTGAGGGATTTGCCCAATGAGTCCTTGATATTTAGTCGTTTTCAGGCAATTTTCTGGATTTTTTAAAATTTCACTTTTTTGTGAAAATATCCACTAAATGAGGGAATAATATGTGTGAGGGTACCCCAGGAGAGTTCCAAATGTGTGTGGGTAGAATATATATCCCACGGGGGTAAAATTGAATAAAGTTGAAAAAAAAAATTATTTGGACTTAGTCATTTTTCTGGCATTTATCAGCCTTTCAGATAGGGCAAATGTCAGTGAGCGTTCCGATTTCAGTTCCAGAGCAATTCGCCCAATGAGTCCTTGATATTTAGTTGTTTTCAGCCAATATTTTGGATTTTTGAAAATTTCACTTTTTTGTGAAAATATCCACTAAATGAGGGAATAATATGTGTGAGGGTACCCCAGGAGAGTTCCAAATGTGTTTGGGTAGAATATATATCCCACGGGGGTAAAATTGAAAAAAAGTTGAAAATTTTTTTTTTTTCGACTTAGTCATTTTTCCAGCGTTTATCAGACTTTCAGATAGGGGAAATGTCAGTGAGCTTTCCGATTTCAGTTCCAGAGCGATTCGCCCAATGAGTCCTTGATATTTAGTCGTTTTCAGGCAATTTTCTGGATTTTTGAAAATTTCACTTTTTTGTGAAAATATCCACTAAATGAGAAAATAATATGTGTGAGGGTACCCCAGGAGAGTTCCTAATGTGTGTGGGTAGAATATATATCCCACGGGAGTAAAATTGAATAAAGTTGAATAAAAAATTTATTTGGACTTAGTCATCTTTCCGGCGTTTATCAGACTTTCAGAGAGGGCAAATGTCAGTGAGCGTTCCAATTTCAGTTCCAGAGCGATTCGCCTAATGTGTCCTTGATATTTAATCGTTTTCAGGCAATTTTCTGGATATTTGAAAATTTCACTTTTTTGTGAAAATATCCACTAAATAAGAAAATAATATGTGTGAGGGTACCCCAGGAGAGTTCCAAATGTGTGTGGGTAGAATATATATCCCACGGGGGTAAAATTGAAAAAAGTTGATTTTTTTTTTTTTCGTCAATCATTTTTCCAGCGTTTATCAGACTTTGATATAGGGGAAATGTCAGTGAGCTTTCCGAATTCAGTTCCAGAGCGATTGGCCAATGAGTCCTTGATATTTAGTCGTTTTCAGGCAATTTTCTGGATTTTTGAAAATTTCACTTTTTTGTGAAAATATCCACTAAATGAGGGAATAATATGTGTGAGGGCACCCCAGGAGAGATCCAAATGTGTGTGGGTAGAATATATATCCCACGAGGGTAAAATTGAAAAAAGTTGAAATTTTTTTTTTTCGACTTAGTCATTTTTCCGGCGTTTATCAGACTTTCAGATAGGGGAAATGTCAGTGAGCTTTCCGAATTCAGTTCCAGAGCGATTGGCCAATGAGTCCTTGATATTTAGTCGTTTTCAGGCAATTTTCTGGATTTTTGAAAATTTCACTTTTTTGTGAAAATATCCACTAAATGAGGGAATAATATGTGTGAGGGTACACCAGGAGAGTTCCTAATGTGTGTGGGTAGAATATATATCCCACGGGGGTAAAATTGAATAAAGTTGAATAAAAAATGTATTTGGACTTAGTCATTTTTCCGGCGTTTATCAGACTTTCAGATAGGGCAAATGTCAGTGAGCGTTCCGATTTCAGTTCCAGAGCGATTCGCCCAATGAGTCCTTGATATTTAGTCATTTTCAGCCAATATTTTGGATTTTTGAAAATTTTACCTTTTTGTGAAAATATCCACTAAATGAGGGAATAATATGTGTGAGGGTACCCCAGGAGAGTTCCAAATGTGTGTGGGTAGAATATATATCCCACGGCGGTAAAATTGAAAAAAGTTGAAAACATTTTTTTTTGGACTTAGTCATTTTTCCGGCGTTTATCAGACTTTCAGATAGGGGAAATGTCAGTGAGCTTTCCGATTTCAGTTCCAGAGCGATTCGCCCAATGAGTCCTTGATATTTAGTCGTTTTCAGCCAATTTTCTGGATTTTTGAAAATTTCACTTTTTTGAGAAAATATCCACTAAATGAGAAAATAACATGTGTGAGGGTACCCCAGGAGAGTTCCACATGTGTGTGGGTAGAATATATATCCCACGGGGGTAAAATTGAATAAAGTTGAATAAAAAATTTATTTGGACTTAGTCATTTTTCTGGCATATATCAGCCTTTCAGATAGGGCAAATGTCAGTGAGCGTTCCGATTTCAGTTCCAGAGCAATTCGCCCAATGAGTCCTTGATATTTAGTTGTTTTCAGCCAATATTTTGGATTTTTGAAAATTTCACTTTTTTGTGAAAATATCCACTAAATGAGGGAATAATATGTGTGAGGGTACCCCAGGAGAGTTCCAAATGTGTGTGGGTAGAATATATATCCCACGGGGGTAAAATTGAAAAAAAGTTGAAAAATTTTTTTTTTCGACTTATTCATTTTTCCAGCGTTTATCAGACTTTCAGATAGGGGAAATGTCAGTGCGCTTTCCGATTTCAGTTCCAGAGCGATTCGCCCAATGAGTCCTTGATATTTAGTCGTTTTCAGGCAATTTTCTGGATTTTTGAAAATTTCACTTTTTTGTGAAAATATCCACTAAATGAGAAAATAATATGTGTGAGGGTACCCCAGGAGAGTTCCTAATGTGTGTGGGTAGAATATATATCCCACGGGGGTAAAATTGAATAAAGTTGAATAAAAAATTTATTTGGACTTAGTCATCTTTCCGGCGTTTATCAGACTTTCAGAGAGGGCAAAAGTGAGTGAGCGTTCCGATTTCAGTTCCAGAGCGATTCACCCAATGAGTCCTTGATATTTAGTCGTTTTCAGCCTATTTTCTGGATTTTTGAAAATTTCACTTTTTTGTGAAAATATCCACTAAATGAGGGAATAATATGTGTGAGGGTACCCCAGGAGAGTTCCAAATGTGTGTGGGTAGAATATATATCCTACGGGGGTAAAATTGAATAAAGTTGAATAAAAAATTTATTTGGACTTAGTCATCTTTCCGGCGTTTATCAGACTTTCAGAGAGGGCAAATGTCAGTGAGCGTTCCAATTTCAGTTCCAGAGCGATTCGCCTAATGTGTCCTTGATATTTAATCGTTTGCAGGCAATTTTCTGGATTTTTGAAAATTTCACTTTTTTGTGAAAATATCCACTAAATAAGAAAATAATATGTGTGAGGGTACCCCAGGAGAGTTCCAAATGTGTGTGGGTAGAATATATATCCCACGGGGGTAAAATTGAAAAAAGTTGATTTTTTTTTTTTTTCGTCAATCATTTTTCCAGCGTTTATCAGACTTTGAGATAGGGGAAATGTCAGTGAGCTTTCCGAATTCAGTTCCAGAGCGATTGGCCAATGAGTCCTTGATATTTAGTCGTTTTCAGGCAATTTTCTGGATTTTTGAAAATTTCACTTTTTTGTGAAAATATCCACTAAATGAGGGAATAATATGTGTGAGGGCACCCCAGGAGAGATCCAAATGTGTGTGGGTAGAATATATATCCCACGAGGGTAAAATTGAAAAAAGTTGAAATTTTTTTTTTTCGACTTAGTCATTTTTCCAGCGTTTATCAGACTTTCAGATAGGGGAAATGTCAGTGAGCTTTCCGATTTCAGTTCCAGAGCGATTCGCCCAATGAGTCCTTGATATTTAGTCGTTTTCAGGCAATTTTCTGGATTTTTGAAAATTTCACTTTTTTGTGAAAATATCCACTAAATGAGGGAATAATATGTGTGAGGGTACCCCAGGAAAGTTCCTAATGTGTGTGGGTAGAATATATATCCCACGGGGGTAAAATTGAATAAAGTTGAATAAAAAATGTATTTGGACTTAGTCATTTTTCCGGCGTTTATCAGACTTTCAGATAGGGCAAATGTCAGTGAGCGTTCCGATTTCAGTTCCAGAGCAATTCGCCCAATGAGTCCTTGATATTTAGTCATTTTCAGCCAATATTTTGGATTTTTGAAAATTTTACCTTTTTGTGAAAATATCCACTAAATGAGGGAATAATATGTGTGAGGGTACCCCAGGAGAGTTCCAAATGTGTGTGGGTAGAATATATATCCCACGGCGGTAAAATTGAAAAAAGTTGAAAACATTTTTTTTTGGACTTAGTCATTTTTCCGGCGTTTATCAGACTTTCAGATAGGGCAAATGTCAGTGAGCGTTCCGATTTCAGTTCCAGAGCGATTCGCTCAATGAGTCCTTGATATTTAGTCATTTTCAGCCAATAGTTTGGATTTTTGAAAATTTCACTTTTTTGTGAAAATATCCACTAAATGAGGGAATAATATGTGTGAGGGTACCCCAGAAGAGTTCCTAATGTGTGTGGGTAGAATATATATCCCACGGGGGTAAAATTGAATAAAGTTGAATGAAAAATTTATTTGGACTTAGTCATTTTTCCAGCGTTTATCAGACTTTCAGATAGGGGAAATGTCAGTGAGCTTTCCGATTTCAGTTCCAGAGCGATTCGCCCAATGTGTCCTTGATATTTAGCCGTTTTCAGGCAATTTTCTGCATTTTTGAAAATTTCACTTTTTTGTGAAAATATCCACTAAATGAGAAAATAATATGTGTGAGGGTACCCCAGGAGAGTTTCAAATGTGTGTGGGTAGAATATATATCCCACAGGGGTAAAATTGAAAAAAGTTGAAAATTTTTTTTATTTGGACTTAGTAATTTTTCCGGCGTTTATCAGACTTTCAGATAGGGCAAATGTCAGTGAGCTTTCCGATTTCAGTTCCAGAGCGATTCGCCTAATGTGTCCTTGATATTTAGTCGTCTTCAGGCAATTTTCTAGATTTTTGAAAATTTCACTTTTTTGTGAAAATATCCACCAAATGAGAAAATAATATGTGTGAGGGTACCCCAGGAGAGTTCCAACTGTGTTTGGATAGTATATATATCCCACGGGGGTAAAATTGGAAAAAGTTTAAAAAAAAAAATTTTTTTGTACTTAGTCATTTTTCCGGCGTTTATCAGACTTTCAGATAGGGCAAATGTCAGTGAGCATTCCGATTTCAGTTCCAGAGCGATTCGCCCATTGATTCCTTTATATTTAGTTGTTTTCAGTCAATTTTCTGGATTTTTGAAAATTTCACTTTTTTTGTGAAAATATTCACTAAATAAGGGAATAATATGTGTGAGGGTACCCCAGGAGAGTTCCAAATGTGTCTAGGTAGAATATATATCCCACGGGGGTAAAATTGAAGAAAGTTGAAAAATTTTTTTTTTAGACTTAGTCATTTTTCCAGCGTTTATCAGACTTTCAGATAGGGCAAATGTCAGTGAGCTTTCCGATTTCAGTTCCATAGCGATTCGCCCAATGAGTCCTTGATATTTAGTCGTTTTCAGGCAATTTTCTGGATTTTTGAAAATTTCACTTTTTTGTGAAAATATCCACTAAATGAGAAAATAATATGTGTGAGGGTACCCCAGGAGAGTTCCAACTGTGTGTGGGTAGAATATATATCCCACGGGGGTAAAATTGGAAAAAGTTTAAAAAAAAAAATTTTTTTGTACTTAGTCATTTTTCCGGCGTTTATCAGACTTTCAGATAGGGCAAATGTCAGTGAGCATTCCGATTTCAGTTCCAGAGCGATTCGCCCATTGATTCCTTTATATTTAGTTGTTTTCAGTCAATTTTCTGGATTTTTGAAAATTTCACTTTTTTGTGAAAATATTCACTAAATAAGGGAATAATATGTGTGAGGGTACCCCAGGAGAGTTCCAAATGTGTCTGGGTAGAATATATATCCCACGGGGGTAAATTTGAAGAAAGTTGAAAAATTTTTTTTTTAGACTTAGTCATTTTTCCAGCGTTTATCAGACTTTCAGATAGGGCAAATGTCAGTGAGCTTTCCGATTTCAGTTCCATAGCGATTCGCCCAATGAGTCCTTGATATTTAGTCGTTTTCAGCCAATTTTCTGGATTTTTGAAAATTTCACTTTTTTTGTGAAAATATCCACTAAATGAGGGAATAATATGTGTGAGGTTACCCCAGGAGAGTTCCAAATGTGTGTGGGTAGAATATATATCCCACAGGGGTAAAATTGAAAAAAGTTGAAACAGGTTTTTTTTTGTACTTAGTCATTTTTCCTGAATTTATCAGACTTTCAGATAGGGGAAATGTCAGTGAGCGTTCTGATTTCAGTTCCAGAGCGATTCGCCCAATGAGTCCTTGATATTTAGTCATTTTCAGCCAATATTTTGGATTTTTGAAAATTTTACCTTTTTGTGAAAATATCCACTAAATGAGGGAATAATATGTGTGAGGGTACCCCAGGAGAGTTCCAAATGTGTGTGGGTAGAATATATATCCCACGGCGGTAAAATTGAAAAAAGTTGAAAACATTTTTTTTTGGACTTAGTCATTTTTCCGGCGTTTATCAGACTTTCAGATAGGGCAAATGTCAGTGAGCGTTCCGATTTCAGTTCCAGAGCGATTCGCTCAATGAGTCCTTGATATTTATTCGTTTTCAGCCAATATTTTGGATTTTTGAAAATTTCACTTTTTTGTGAAAATATCCACTAAATGAGGGAATAATATGTGTGAGGGTACCCCAGGAGAGTTCCTAATGTGTGTGGTTAGAATATATATCCCACGGGGGTAAAATTGAATAAAGTTGAATAAAAAATTTATTTGGACTTAGTCATCTTTCCGGCGTTTATCAGACTTTCAGAGAGGGCAAAAGTGAGTGAGCGTTCCGATTTCAGTTCCAGAGCGATTCACCCAATGAGTCCTTGATATTTAGTCGTTTTCAGCCTATTTTCTGGATTTTTGAAAATTTCACTTTTTTGTGAAAATATCCACTAAATGAGGGAATAATATGTGTGAGGGTACCCCAGGAGAGTTCCAAATGTGTGTGGGTAGAATATATATCCCACGGGGGTAAAATTGAAAAAAGTTGATTTTTTTTTTTTTCCGTCAATCATTTTTCCAGCGTTTATCAGACTTTGAGATAGGGGAAATGTCAGTGAGCTTTCCGAATTCAGTTCCAGAGCGATTGGCCAATGAGTCCTTTATATTTAGTCGTTTTCAGGCAATTTTCTGGATTTTTGAAAATTTCACTTTTTTGTGAAAATATCCACTAAATGAGGGAATAATATGTGTGAGAGCACCCCAGGAGAGATCCAAATGTGTGTGGGTAGAATATATATCCCACGGCGGTAAAATTGAAAAAAGTTGAAAACATTTTTTTTTGGACTTATTCATTTTTCCGGCGTTTATCAGACTTTCAGATAGGGCAAATGTCAGTGAGCGTTCCGATTTCAGTTCCAGAGCGATTCGCTCAATGAGTCCTTGATATTTAGTCGTTTTCAGCCAATATTTTGGATTTTTGAAAATTTCACTTTTTTGTGAAAATATCCACTAAATGAGGGAATAATATGTGTGAGGGTACCCCAGAAGAGTTCCTAATGTGTGTGGGTAGAATATATATCCCACGGGGGTAAAACTGAATAAAGTTGAATGAAAAATTTATTTGGACTTAGCCATTTTTCCAGCGTTTATCAGACTTTCAGATAGGGGAAATGTCAGTGAGCTTTCCGATTTCAGTTCCAGAGCGATTCGCCCAATGTGTCCTTGATATTTAGCCGTTTTCAGGCAATTTTCTGCATTTTTGAAAATTTCACTTTTTTGTGAAAATATCCACTAAATGAGAAAATAATATGTGTGAGGGTACCCCAGGAGAGTTTCAAATCTGTGTGGGTAGAATATATATCCCACAGGGGTAAAATTGAAAAAAGTTGAAAATTTTTTTTATTTGGACTTAGTAATTTTTCCGGCGTTTATCAGACTTTCAGATAGGGCAACTGTCAGTGAGCTTTCCGATTTCAGTTCCAGAGCGATTCGCCTAATGTGTCCTTGATATTTAGTCGTTTTCAGGCAATTTTCTGGATTTTTGAAAATTTCACTTTTTTGTGAAAATATCCACTAAATGAGAAAATAATATGTGTGAGGGCACCCCAGGAGAGATCCAAATGTGTGTGGGTAGAATATATATGCCACGGGGGTAAAATTGAAAAAAGTTGAAATTTTTTTTTTTTTTGACTTAGTCATTTTTCCGGCGTTTATCAGACTTTCAGATAGGGGAAATGTCAGTGAGAGTTCCGATTTCAGTTCCATAGCGATTCGCCCAATGAGTCCTTGATATTTAGTCGTTTTCAGCCAATTTTCTGGATTTTTGAAAATTTCACTTTTTTGTGAAAATATCCACTAAATGAAGGAATAATATGTGTGAGGGT
This sequence comes from Phyllobates terribilis, assembly GCF_046119375.1. Taxonomy (NCBI): domain Eukaryota; kingdom Metazoa; phylum Chordata; class Amphibia; order Anura; family Dendrobatidae; genus Phyllobates; species Phyllobates terribilis. The sequence goes on from NW_027362782.1 coordinate 11,747,185, forward strand.
ACCCCAGGAGAGTTCCAAATGTGTGTGGGTAGAATATATATCCCACAGGGGTAAAATTGAAAAAAGTTGAAAATTTTTTTTATTTGGACTTAGTAATTTTTCCGGCGTTTATCAGACTTTCAGATAGGGCAAATGTCAGTGAGCTTTCCGATTTCAGTTCCAGAGCGATTCGCCTAATGTGTCCTTGATATTTAGTCGTTTTCAGGCAATTTTCTGGATTTTTGAAAATTTCACTTTTTTGTGAAAATATCCACTAAATGAGAAAATAATATGTGTGAGGGTACCCCAGGAGAGTTCCAACTGTGTGTGGGTAGAATATATATCCCACGGGGGTAAAATTGAAAAAAGTTTAAAAAAAAAAATTTTTTTGTACTTAGTCATTTTTCTGGCGTTTATCAGACTTTCAGATAGGGCAAATGTCAGTGAGCATTCCGATTTCAGTTCCAGAGCGATTCGCCCATTGATTCCTTTATATTTAGTTGTTTTCAGTCAATTTTCTGGATTTTTGAAAATTTCACTTTTTTGTGAAAATATTGACTAAATAAGGGAATAATATGTGTGAGGGTACCCCAGGAGAGTTCCAAATGTGTCTGGGTAGAATATATATCCCACGGGGGTAAAATTGAAAAAAGTTGAAAAATTTTTTTTTTAGACTTAGTCATTTTTCCAGCGTTTATCAGACTTTCAGATAGGGCAAATGTCAGTGAGCTTTCCAATTTCAGTTCCATAGCGATTCGCCCAATGAGTCCTTGATATTTAGTCGTTTTCAGCCAATTTTCTGGATTTTTGAAAATTTCACTTTTTTGTGAAAATATCCGCTAAATGAGGGAATAATATGTGTGAGGTTACCCCAGAAGAGTTCCAAATGTGTGTGGGTAGAATATATATCCCACAGGGGTAAAATTGAAAAAAGTTGAAACAGTTTTTTTTTTGTACTTAGTCATTTTTCCTGAATTTATCAGACTTTCAGATAGGGGAAATGTCAGTGAGCGTTCCGATTTCAGTTCCAGAGCGATTCGCCCAATGAGTCCTTGATATTTAGTCATTTTCAGCCAATATTTTGGATTTTTGAAAATTTTACCTTTTTGTGAAAATATCCACTAAATGAGGGAATAATATGTGTGAGGGTACCCCAGGAGAGTTCCAAATGTGTGTGGGTAGAATATATATCCCACGGCGGTAAAATTGAAAAAAGTTGAAAACATTTTTTTTTGGACTTAGTCATTTTTCCGGCGTTTATCAGACTTTCAGATAGGGCAAATGTCAGTGAGCGTTCCGATTTCAGTTCCAGAGCGATTCGCTCAATGAGTCCTTGATATTTATTCGTTTTCAGCCAATATTTTGGATTTTTGAAAATTTCACTTTTTTGTGAAAATATCCACTAAATGAGGGAATAATATGTGTGAGGGTACCCCAGGAGAGTTCCTAATGTGTGTGGGTAGAATATATATCCCACGGGGGTAAAATTGAATAAAGTTGAATGAAAAATTTATTTGGACTTAGTCATTTTTCCAGCGTTTATCAGACTTTCAGATAGGGCAAATGTCAGTGAGCGTTCCGATTTCAGTTCCAGAGCGATTCGCCCAATGAGTACTTGATATTTAGTTGTTTTCAGCCAATATTTTGGATTTTTGAAAATGTCACTTTTTTGTGAAAATATCCACTAAATGAGGGAATAATATGTGTTAGGGTACCCCAGGAGAGTTCCAAATGTGTGTGGGTAGAATACATATCCCACAGGGGTAAAATTGAAAAAAGTTTTAAAAAAATTTTTTTTGGATTTAGTCATTTTTCCGGCGTTTATCACACTTTCAGATAGGGCAAATGTCAGTGAGCGCTCCGATTTCAGTTCCAGAGCGATTCGCCCAATGATTCCTTGATATGTAGTCGTTTTCAGTCAATTTTCTGGATTTTTGAAAATTTTTACTTTTTTGTGAAAATATTCACTAAATGAGGGAATAATATGTGTGAGGGTACCCCAGGAGAGTTCCAAATGTGTGTGGGTAGAATATATATCCCACGGGGGTAAAATTGAAAAAAGTTGATAACATTTTTTTTTTGGACTTAGTCATTTTTCCAACGTTTATCAGACTTTCAGATAGGGCAAATGTCAGTGAGCTTTCCGATTTCAGTTCCATAGCGATTCGCCCAATGAGTCCTTGATATTTAGTCGTTTTCAGGCAATTTTCTGGATTTTTGAAAATTTCACTTTTTTGTGAAAATATCCACTAAATGATAAAATAATATGTGTGAGGGCACCCCAGGAGAGTTCCAAATGTGTGTGGGTAGAATATATATCCCACAGGGGTAAAATTGAAAAAAGTTGATTTTTTTTTTTCGACGTAATCATTTTTCCAGCGTTTATCAGACTTTCAGATAGGGGAAATGTCAGTGAGCTTTCCGAATTCAGTTCCAGAGCGATTGGCCAATGAGTCCTTGATATTTAGTCGTTTTCAGGCAATTTTCTCGATTTTTGAAAATTTCACTTTTTTGTGAAAATATCCACTAAATGAGGGAATAATATGTGTGAGGGCACCCCAGGAGAGATCCAAATGTGTGTGGGTAGAATATATATCCCACGGGGGTAAAATTGAAAAAAGTTGAAATTTTTTTTTTTTTGACTTAGTCATTTTTCCGGCGTTTATCAGACTTTCAGATAGGGGAAATGTCAGTGAGAGTTCCGATTTCAGTTCCATAGCGATTCGCCCAATGAGTCCTTGATATTTAGTCGTTTTCAGCCAATTTTCTGGATTTTTGAAAATTTCACTTTTTTGTGAAAATATCCACTAAATGAGGGAATAATATGTGTGAGGGTACCCCAGGAGAGTTCCAAATGTGTGTGGGTAGAATATATATCCCACAGGGGTAAAATTGAAAAAAGTTGAAACATTTTTTTTTTTTGTACTTAGTCATTTTTCCTGAATTTATCAGACTTTCAGATAGGGGAAATGTCAGTGAGCGTTCTGATTTCAGTTCCAGAGCGATTCGCCGGTTGAGTCCTTGATATTTATTCGTTTTCAGCCAATTTTCTGGATTTTTTAAAATTTCACTTTTTTGTGAAAATATCCACTAAATGAGGGAATAATATGTGTAATTGTACCCCAGGAGAGTTCCAAATGTGTGTGGGTAGAATATATATCCCACGGGGGTAAAATTGAATAAAGTTGAAAAAAAAAATTATTTGGACTTAGTCATTTTTCCGGCGTTTATCAGACTTTTAGATAGGGCAAAGGTCAGTGAGCGTTCCGATTTCAGTTCCAGAGCGATTCAGCCAATGAGTCCTTGATATTTAGTCGTTTTCAGCCAATTTTCTGGATTTTTGAAAATTTCACTTTTTTGTGAAAATATCCACTAAATGAGGGAATAATATGTGTGAGGGTACCCCAGGAGAGTTCCAAATGTGTCTGGGTAGAATATATATCCCACGGGGGTAAAATTGAAAAAAGTTGAAAAAAATTTTCTTTTGGACTTAGTCACTTTTCCTGCATTTATCAGACTTTCAGATAGGGCAAATGTCAGTGAGCTTTCCGATTTCAGTTCCAGAGCGATTCGCCCAATGAGTCCTTGATATTTAGTCGTTTTCAGCCAATATTTTGGATTTTTGAAAATTTCACTTTTTTGTGAAAATATCCACTAAATGAGCAAATAATATGTGTGAGGGTACCCCAGGAGAGTTCCAAATGTGTGTGGGTAGAATATATATCCCACAGGGGTAAAATTGAAAAAAGTTTAAAAAAAATTTTTTTTGGACTTAGTCATTTTTCCGGCGTTTATCAGACTTTCAGATAGGGCAAATGTCAGTGAGCGTTACGATTTCAGAGTTCCAGAGCGATTCGCCCAATGATTCCTTGATATTAAGTCGTTTTCAGTCAATTTTCTGGATTTTTGAAAATTTCACTTTTTTGTGAAAATATCCACTAAATGAGGGAATAACATGTGTGAGGGTACCCCAGGAGAGTTCCAAATGTGTGTGGGTAGAATATATATCGGACGGGGGTAAAATTGAAAAAAGTTGATAACATTTTTTTTTTGGACTTAGTCATTTTTCCAACGTTTATCAGACTTTCATATAGGGGAAATGTCAGTGAGCGTTCCGATTTCAGTTCCAGAGCGATTCGCCCAATAAGTCCTTGATGTTTAGTCGTTTTCAGACAATATTTTGGATTTTTGAAAATGTCACTTTTTTGTGAAAGTATCCACTAAATGATGGAATAATATGTGTAAGGGTGCCCAAAGGAGGGTTCCAAATGTGTGTGGGTAGAATATATATCCCACGGGGGTAAAATTGAAAAAAGTTTTAAAAAATTTTTTTTTGGACTTAGTCATTTTTCCGGCGTTTATCAGACTTTCAGATAGGGCAAATGTCAGTGAGCGTTCCGATTTCAGTTCCAGAGCGATTCGCCCAATGAGTCCTTGATATTTAGTCGTTTTCAGGCAATTTTCTGGATTTTTGAAAATTTAACTTTTTTGTGAAAATATCCACTAAATGAGAAAATAATATGTGTGAGGGCACCCCAGGAGAGTTCCAAATGTGTGTGGGTAGAATATATATCCCACGGGGGTAAAATTGAAAAAAGTTGATAACATTTTTTTTTTGGACTTAGTCATTTTTCCAACGTTTATCAGACTTTCATATAGGGGAAATATCAGTGAGGGTTCCGATTTCAGTTCCAGAGCGATTCGCCCAATAAGTCCTTGATGTTTAGTCGTTTTCAGACAATATTTTGGATTTTTGAAAATTTCACTTTTTTGTGAAAATATCCACTAAATGAGGGAATAATATGTGTGAGGGTACCCCAGGAGAGTTCCAAATGTGTGTGGGTAGAATATATATCCCACAGGGGTAAAATTGAAAAAAGTTTTAAAAAAATTTTTTTTGGACTTAGTCATTTTTCCGGCGTTTATCAGACTTTCAGATAGGGCAAATGTCAGTGAGCGTTCCGATTTCAGTTCCAGAGCGATTCGCCCAATGAGTCCTTGATATTTAGTCATTTTCAGGCAATTTTCTGGATTTTTGAAAATTTCACTTTTTTGTGAAAATATCCACTAAATGAGAAAATAATATGTGTGAGGGCACCCTAGGAGAGTTCCAAATGTGTGTGGGTAGAATATATATCCCACGGCGGTAAAATTGAAAAAAGTTGATAACATTTTTTTTTTGGACTTAGTCATTTTTCTAACGTTTATCAGACTTTCATATAGGGGAAATGTCAGTGAGCGTTCCGATTTCAGTTCCAGAGCGATTCGCCCAATAAGTCCTTGATGTTTAGTCGTTTTCAGACAATATTTTGGATTTTTGAAAATGTCACTTTTTTGTGAAAGTATCCACTAAATGAGGGAATAATATGTGTAAGGGTGCCCAAAGGAGGGTTCCAAATGTGTGTGGGTAGAATATATATCCCACGGGGGTAAAATTGAAAAAAGTTTTTAAAACATTTTTTTTGGACTTAGTCATTTTTCCGGCGTTTATCAGACTTTCAGATAGGGCAAATGTCAGTGAGCGTTCCGATTTCAGAGTTCCAGAGCGATTCGCCCAATGATTCCTTGATATTAAGTCGTTTTCAGTCAATTTTCTGGATTTTTGAAAATTTCACTTTTTTGTGAAAATATTCACTAAATGAGGGAATAATATGTGTGAGGGTACCCCAGGAGAGTTACAAATGTGTGTGGGTAGAATATATATCCCACAGGGGTAAAATTGAAAAAAGTTGATAACATTTTTTTTTTGGACTTAGTCATTTTTCCAACGTTTATCAGACTTTCATATAGGGGAAATGTCAGTGAGCGTTCCGATTTCAGTTCCAGAGCGATTCGCCCAATAAGTCCTTGATATTTAGTTGTTTTCAGCCAATATTTTGGATTTTTGAAAATTTCTCTTTTTTGTGAAAGTATCCACTAAATGAGGGAATAATATGTGTAAGGGTGCCCCAGGAGTGTACCAAATGTGTGTGGGTAGAATATATATCCCACGGGGGTAAAATTGAAAAAAGTTGATTTTTTTTTTTTTTCGACTTAATCATTTTTCCAGCGTTTATCAGACTTTCAGATAGGGGAAATGTCAGTGAGATTTCCGATTTCAGTTCCAGAGCGATTCGCCCAATGATTCCTTGATATTAAGTCGTTTTCAGTCAATTTTCTGGATTTTTGAAAATTTCACTTTTTTGTGAAAATATCCACTAAATGAGGGAATAACATGTGTGAGGGTACCCCAGGATAGTTCCAAATGTGTGTGGGTAGAATATATATCGGACGGGGGTAAAATTGAAAAAAGTTGATAACATTTTTTTTTTGGACTTAGTCATTTTTCCAACGTTTATCAGACTTTCATATAGGGGAAATGTCAGTGAGCGTTCCGATTTCAGTTCCAGAGCGATTCGCCCAATAAGTCCTTGATATTTAGTTGTTTTCAGCCAATATTTTGGATTTTTGAAAATTTCACTTTTTTGTGAAAGTATCCACTAAATGAGGGAATAATATGTGTGAGGGTACCCCAGGAGAGTTCCAAATGTGTGTGGGTAGAATACATATCCCACAGGGGTAAAATTGAAAAAAGTTTAAAAAAATTTTTTTTGGGACTTAGTCATTTTTCCAGCGTTTATCAGACTTTCAGATAGGGCAAATGTCAGTGAGCTTTCCGATTTCAGTTCCAGAGCGATTCGCCCAATGAGTCCTTGATATTTAGTCGTTTTCAGGCAATTTTCTGGATTTTTGAAAATTTCACTTTTTTGTGAAAATATCCACTAAATGAGGGAATAATATGTGTGAGGGTACCCCAGGAGAGATCCAAATGTGTGTGGGTAGAATATATATCCCACTGGGGTAAAATTGAAAAAAGTTGATTTTTTTTTTTTTTCGACTTAATCATTTTTCCAGCGCTTATCAGACTTTCAGATAGGGGAAATGTCAATGAGCTTTCCGATTTCAGTTCCAGAGCGATTCGCCCAATGAGTCCTTGATATTTAGTCGTTTTCAGGCATTTTTCTGGATTTTTGAAAATTTCACTTTTTTGTGAAAATATTCACTAAATGAGAAAATAATATGTGTGAGGGCACCCCAGGAGAGTTCCAAATGTGTGTGGGTAGAATATATATCCCACGGGGGTAAAATTGAAAAAAGTTGATTTTTTTTTTTTTCGACTTAATCATTTTTCCAGCGTTTATCAGACTTTCAGATAGGGGAAATGTCAGTGAGCTTTCCGATTTCAGTTCCAGAGCGATTGGCCAATGAGTCCTTGATATTTAGTCGTATTTAGTCAATTTTCTGGATTTTTGAAAATTTCACTTTTTTGTGAAAATATCCACTAAATGAGGGAATAATATGTGTAAGGGTGCCCAAAGGAGGGTTCCAAATGTGTGTGGGTAGAATATATATCCCACGGGGGTAAAATTGAAAAAAGTTTTAAAAAAAATTTTTTTGGACTTAATCATTTTTCCAGCGTTTATCAGACTTTCAGAGAGGGGAAATGTCAATGAGCTTTCCGATTTCAGTTCCAGAGCGATTGGCCAATGAGTCCTTGATGTTTAGTCGTTTTCAGGCAATTTTCTGGATTTTTGAAAATTTTACTTTTTTGTGAAAATATCCACTAAATGAGGGAATAATATGTGTGAGGGCACCCCAGGAGAGATCCAAATGTGTGTGGGTAGAATATATATCCCACGGGGGTAAAATTGAAAAAAGTTTAAATTTTTTTTTTTTCAACTTAGTCATTTTTCCAGCGTTTATCAGACTTTCAGATAGGGGAAATGTCAGTGAGAGTTCCGATTTCAGTTCCATAGCGATTCACCCAATGAGTCCTTGATATTTCGTCGTTTTCAGCCAATTTTCTGGATTTTTGAAAATTTCACTTTTTTGTGAAAATATCCACTAAATGAGGGAATAATATGTGTGAGGGTACCCCAGGAGAGTTCCAAATGTGTGTGGGTAGAATATATATCCCACAGGGGTAAAATTGAAAAAAGTTGAAACATTTTTTTTTTTTGTACTTAGTCATTTTTCCTGAATTTATCAGACTTTCAGATAGGGGAAATGTCAGTGAGCGTTCCGATTTCAGTTCCAGAGCGATTCGCCCAATGAGTCCTTGATATTTAGTCGTTTTCAGCCAATTTTCTGGATTTTTGAAATTTTCACTTTTTTGTGAAAATATCCACTAAATGAGGGAATAATATGTGTGAGGGTACCCCAGGAGAGTTCCAAATGTGTGTGGGTAGAATATATATCCCACGGGGGTAAAATTGAAAAAAGTTGAAAAAAAAATTTTTTTGGACTTAGTCATTTTTCCGCCGTTTATCAGACTTTCAGATAGGGCAAATGTCAGTGAGCGTTCCGATTTCAGTTCCAGAGCGATTCGCCCAATGAGTCCTTGATATTTAGTCGTTTTCAGCCAATATTTTGGATTTTTGAAAATTTCACTTTTTTGTGAAAATATCCACTAAATGAGGGAATAATATGTGTGAGGGTACCCCAGGAGAGTTCCAAATGTGTGTGGGTAGAATATATATCCCACGGGGGTAAAATTGAAAAAAGTTAAAAAAAATTTTTATTTGGACTTAGTCATTTTTCCGGCGTTTATCAGACTTTCAAATAGGGCAAATGTCAGTGAGCGTTCAGATTTCAGTTCCATAGCGATTCGCCCAATGAGTCCTTGATATTTAGTCGTTTTCAGCCAATTTTCTGGATTTTTGAAAATTTCACTTTTTTGTGAAAATATCCACTAAATGAGGGAATAATATGTGTGAGGGTACCCCAGGAGAGTTCCAAATGTGTGTGGGTAGAATATATATCCCACAGGGGTAAAATTGAAAAAAGTTGAAACATTTTTTTTTTTTGTACTTAGTCATTTTTCCTGAATTTATCAGACTTTCAGATAGGGGAAATGTCAGTGAGCGTTCTGATTTCAGTTCCAGAGCGATTCGCCGGTTGAGTCCTTGATATTTATTCGTTTTCAGCCAATTTTCTGGATTTTTTAAAATTTCACTTTTTTGTGAAAATATCCACTAAATGAGGGAATAATATGTGTGAGGGTACCCCAGGAGAGTTCCTAATGTGTTTAGGTAGAATATATATCCCACAGGGGTAAAATTGAATAAAGTTGAATTAAAAAATTTATTTGGACTTGGTCATTTTTCCGGCGTTTATCAGACTTTCAGATAGGGGAAATGTCAGTGAGAGTTCCGATTTCAGTTCCAAAGCGATTCGCCCAATAAGTCCTTGATATTTAGTTGTTTTCAGCCAATATTTTGGATTTTTGAAAATTTCACTTTTTTGTGAAAGTATCCACTAAATGAGGGAATAATATGTGTAAGGGTGCCCCAGGAGTGTTCCAAATGTGTGTGGGTAGAATATATATCCCACGGTGGTAAAATTGAAAAAAGTTGAAAAATTTTTTTTTTTGGACTTAGTCATTTTTCCGCCGTTTATCAGACTTTCAGATAGGGCAAATGTCAGTCAGCGTTCTGATTTCAGTTCCAGAGCAATTCGCCCAATGATTCCTTGATATTTAGTAGTTTTCAGGCAATTTTCTGGATTTTTTAAAATTTCACTTTTTTGTGAAAATATCCACTAAATGAGGGAATAATATGTGTGATTGTACCCCAGGAGAGTTCAAAATGTGTGTGGGTAGAATATATATCCCACGGGGGTAAAATTGAATAAAGTTGAAAAAAAAATTTATTTGGACTTAGTCATTTTTCCTGCATTTATCAGACTTTCAGATAGGGCAAATGTCAGTGAGCGTTCCGATTTCAGTTTCAGAGCGATTCGCCGGTTGAGTCCTTGATATTTATTCGTTTTCAGCCAATTTTCTGGATTTTTTAAAATTTCACTTTTTTGTGAAAATATCTACTAAATGAGGGAATAATATGTGTGAGGGTACCCCAGGAGAGTTCCTAATGTGTTTGGGTAGAATATATATCCCACAGGGGTAAAATTGAATAAAGTTGAATTAAAAAATTTAATTGGACTTGGTCATTTTTCCGGCGTTTATCAGACTTTCAGATAGGCCAAATGTCAGTGAGCGTTCCGATTTCAGTTCCAGAGCGATTCGCCCAATGAGTCCTTGATATGTAGTCGTTTTCAGGCAATTTTCTGGATTTTTGAAAATTTCACTTTTTTGTGAAAGTATCCACTAAATGAGGGAATAATATGTGTGAGGGTACCCCAGGAGAGTTCCAAATGTGTGTGGGTAGAATATATATCCCACAGGGGTAAAATTGAAAAAAGTTTAAAAAAAATTTTTTTTGGACTTAGTCATTTTTCCGGCGTTTATCAGACTTTCAGATAGGGCAAATGTCAGTGAGCGTTCCGATTTCAGTTCCAGAGCGATTCGCCCAATGATTCCTTGATATTAAGTCGTTTTCAGTCAATTTTCTGGATTTTTGAAAATTTCACTTTTTTGTGAAAATATCCACTAAATGAGGGAATAACATGTGTGAGGGTACCCCAGGATAGTTCCAAATGTGTGTGGGTAGAATATATATCGGACGGGGGTAAAACTGAAAAAAGTTGAAAAAAAAATTTTTTTGGACTTAGTCATTTTTCCGCCGTTTATCAGACTTTCAGATAGGGCAAATGTCAGTGAGCGTTCCGATTTCAGTTCCAGAGCGATTCGCCCAATGAGTCCTTGATATTTAGTCGTTTTCAGCCAATATTTTGGATTTTTGAAAATTTCACTTTTTTGTGAAAATATCCACTAAATGAGGGAATAATATGTGTGAGGGTACCCCAGGAGAGTTCCAAATGTGTGTGGGCAGAATATATATCCCACGGGGGTAAAATTGAAAAAAGTTAAAAAAAATTTTTATTTGGACTTAGTCATTTTTCCGGCGTTTATCAGACTTTCAAATAGGGCAAATGTCAGTGAGCGTTCCGATTTCAGTTCCAGAGCGATTCGCCCAATGAGTCCTTGATATGTAGTCGTTTTCAGCCAATTTTCTGGATTTTTGAAAATTTCACTTTTTTGTGAAAATATCCACTAAATGAGGGAATAATATGTGTGAGGGTACCCCAGGAGAGTTCCAAATGTTTGTGGGTAGAATACATATCCCACGGGGGTAAAATTGAAAAAAGATTTAAAAAAAATTTTTTTGGACTTATTCATTTTTCCGGCGTTTATCAGACTTTCAGATAGGGCAAATGTCAGTGAGCGTTCCGATTTCAGTTCCAGAGCAATTCGCCCAATGAATCCTTGATATTTAGTCGTATTTAGTCAATTTTCGGGATTTTTGAAAATTTCACTTTTTTGTGAAAATATCCACTAAATGAGGGAATAATATGTGTGAGGGTACCCCAGGAGAGATCCAAATGTGTGTGGGTAGAATATATATCCCACGGGGGTAAAATTGAAAAAAGTTGATTTTTTTTTTTTTTCGACTTAATCATTTTTCCAGCGTTTATCAGACTTTCAGATAGGGGAAATGTCAGTGAGCTTTCCAATTTCAGTTCCAGAGCGATTGGCCAATGAGTCCTTGATATTTAGTCGTTTTCAGGCAATTTTCTGGATTTTTGAAAATTTCACTTTTTTGTGAAAATATCCACTAAATGAGGGAATAATATGTGTGAGGGCACCCCAGGAGAGATCCAAATGTGTGTGGGTAGAATATATATCCCACGGGGGTAAAATTGAAAAAAGCTGAAATTTTTTTTTTTTCGACTTAGTCATTTTTCCAGCGTTTATCAGACTTTCAGATAGGGGAAATGTAAGTGAGCATTCCGATTTCAGTTCCAGAGCGATTCGCCCAATGAGTCCTTGATATTTAGTCGTTTTCAGGCAATTTTCTGGATTTTTGAAAATTTCACTTTTTTGTGAAAATATTCACTAAATGAGGGAATAATATGTGTGAGGGTACCCCAGGAGAGTTCCAAATGTGTGTGGGTAGAATATATATCCCACAGGGGTAAAATTGAAAAAAGTTGATAACATTTTTTTTTTGGACTTAGTCATTTTTCCAACGTTTATCAGACTTTCATATAGGGGAAATGTCAGTGAGCGTTCCGATTTCAGTTCCAGAGCGATTCGCCCAATAAGTCCTTGATATTTAGTTGTTTTCAGCCAATATTTTGGATTTTTGAAAATTTCACTTTTTTGTGAAAGTATCCACTAAATGAGGGAATAATATGTGTAAGGGTGCCCCAGGAGTGTACCAAATGTGTGTGGGTAGAATATATATCCCACGGGGGTAAAATTGAAAAAAGTTTAAAAAAATTTTTTTTTGGACTTAGTAATTTTTCCAGCGTTTATCAGACTTTCAGAGAGGGGAAATGTCAGTGAGCTTTCCGATTTCAGTTCCAGAGCGATTGGCCAATGACTCCTTGATATTTAATCGTTTTCAGGAAATTTTCTGGATTTTTCAAAATTTTAGTTTTTTGTGAAAATATCCACTAAATGAGGGAATAATATGTGTGAGGGTACCCCAGGAGAGATCCAAATGTGTGTGGGTAGAATATATATCCCACGGGGGTAAAATTGAAAAAAGTTGAAATTTTTTTTTTTTCGACTTAGTCATTTTTCCAGCGTTTATCAGACTTTCAGATAGGGGAAATGTCAGTGAGCGTTCTGATTTCAGTTCCAGAGCGATTCGCCGGTTGAGTCCTTGATATTTATTCGTTTTCAGCCAATTTTCTGGATTTTTTAAAATTTCACTTTTTTGTGAAAATATCCACTAAATGAGGGAATAATATGTGTGAGGGTACCCCAGGAGAGTTCCTAATGTGTTTGGGTAGAATATATATCCCACAGGGGTAAAATTGAATAAAGTTGAATTAAAAAATTTATTTGGACTTGGTCATTTTTCCGGCGTTTATCAGACTTTCAGATAGGGCAAATGTCAGTGAGCGTTCCGATTTCAGTTCCAGAGCGATTCGCCCAATGAGTCCTTGATATTTAGTCGTTTTCAGCCAATTTTCTGGATTTTTGAAATTTTCACTTTTTTGTGAAAATATCCACTAAATGAGGGAATAATATGTGTGAGGGTACCCCAGGAGAGTTCCAAATGTGTGTGGGTAGAATATATATCCCACGGGGGTAAAATTGAAAAAAGTTGAAAAAAAATTTTTTTTGGACTTAGTCATTTTTCCGCCGTTTATCAGACTTTCAGATAGGGCAAATGTCAGTGAGCGTTCCGATTTCAGTTCCAGAGCGATTCGCCCAATGAGTCCTTGATATTTAGTCGTTTTCAGCCAATATTTTGGATTTTTGAAAATTTCACTTTTTTGTGAAAATATCCACTAAATGAGCAAATAATATGTGTGAGGGTACCCCAGGAGAGTTCCAAATGTGTGTGGGTGGAATATATATCCCACGGGGGTAAAATTGAAAAAAGTTAAAAAAAAAATTTATTTGGACTTTGTCATTTTTCCGGCGTTTATCAGACTTTCAAATAGGGCAAATGTCAGTGGGCGTTCCGATTTCAGTTCCAGAGCGATTCGCCCAATGAGTCCTTGATATGTAGTCGTTTTCAGCCAATTTTCTGGATTTTTGAAAATTTCACTTTTTTGTGAAAGTATCCACTAAATGAGGGAATAATATGTGTGAGGGTACCCCAGGAGAGTTCCAAATGTGTGTGGGTAGAATATATATCCCACAGGGGTAAAATTGAAAAAAGATTAAAAAAAATTGTTTTTGGACTTAGTCATTTTTCCGGCGTTTATCAGACTTTCAGATAGGGCAAATGTCAGTGAGCGTTCCGATTTCAGTTCCAGAGCGATTCGCCCAATGATTCCTTGATATTAAGTCATTTTCAGTCAATTTTCAGGATTTTTGAAAATTTCACTTTTTTGTGAAAATATCCACTAAATGAGGGAATAACATGTGTGAGGGTACCCCAGGAGAGTTCCAAATGTGTGTGGGTAGAATATATATCGGACGGGGGTATAATTGAAAAAAGTTTAAAAAAAATTTTTATTTGGACTTAGTCATTTTTCCGGCGTTTATCAGACTTTCAAATAGGGCACATGTCAGTGAGCGTTCCGATTTCAGTTCCAGAGCGATTCGCCCAATGAGTCCTTGATATGTAGTCGTTTTCAGCCAATTTTCTGGATTTTTGAAAATTTCACTTTTTTGTGAAAATATCCACTAAATGAGGGAATAATATGTGTGAGGGTACCCCAGGAGAGTTCCAAATGTTTGTGGGTAGAATACATATCCCACGGGGGTAAAATTGAAAAAAGATTTAAAAAAATTTTTTTTGGACTTATTCATTTTTCCGGCGTTTATCAGACTTTCAGATAGGGCAAATGTCAGTGAGCGTTCCGATTTCAGTTCCAGAGCAATTCGCCCAATGAATCCTTGATATTTAGTCGTATTTAGTAAATTTTCGGGATTTTTGAAAATTTCACTTTTTTGTGAAAATATCCACTAAATGAGGGAATAATATGTGTGAGGGTACCCCAGGAGAGATCCAAATGTGTGTGGGTAGAATATATATCCCACGGGGGTAAAATTGAAAAAAGTTGATTTTTTTTTTTTTCGACTTAATCATTTTTCCAGCGTTTATCAGACTTTCAGATAGGGGAAATGTCAGTGAGCTTTCCGATTTCAGTTCCAGAGCGATTGGCCAATGAGTCCTTGATATTTTGTCGTTTTCAGGCAATTTTCTGGATTTTTGAAAATTTCACTTTTTTGTGAAAATATCCACTAAATGAGGGAATAATATGTGTGAGGGCACCCCAGGAGAGATCCAAATGTGTGTGGGTAGAATATATATCCCACGGGGGTAAAATTGAAAAAAGCTGAAATTTTTTTTTTTTCGACTTAGTCATTTTTCCAGCGTTTATCAGACTTTCAGATAGGGGAAATGTAAGTGAGCATTCCGATTTCAGTTCCAGAGCGATTCGCCCAATGAGTCCTTGATATTTAGTCGTTTTCAGGCAATTTTCTGGATTTTTGAAAATTTCACTTTTTTGTGAAAATATTCACTAAATGAGGGAATAATATGTGTGAGGGTACCCCAGGAGAGTTCCAAATGTGTGTGGGTAGAATATATATCCCACAGGGGTAAAATTGAAAAAAGTTGATAACATTTTTTTTTTGGACTTAGTCATTTTTCCAACGTTTATCAGACTTTCATATAGGGGAAATGTCAGTGAGCGTTCCGATTTCAGTTCCAGAGCGATTCGCCCAATAAGTCCTTGATATTTAGTTGTTTTCAGCCAATATTTTGGATTTTTGAAAATTTCACTTTTTTGTGAAAGTATCCACTAAATGAGGGAATAATATGTGTAAGGGTGCCCCAGGAGTGTACCAAATGTGTGTGGGTAGAATATATATCCCACGGGGGTAAAATTGAAAAAAGTTGAAAAATTTTTTTTTTTGGACTTAGTCATTTTTCCGGCGTTTATCAGACTTTCAGATAGGGCAAATATCAGTGAGCGTTCCGATTTCAGTTCCAGAGCGATTCGCCCAATGAGTCCTTGATATTTAGTTGTTTTCAGCCAATATTTTGGATTTTTGAAAATGTCACTTTTTTGTGAAAATATCCACTAAATGAGGGAATAATATGTGTGAGGGTACCCCAGGAGAGTTCCAAATGTGTGTGAGTAGAATACATATCCCACAGGGGTAAAATTGAAAAAAGTTTAAAAAAATTTTTTTTTGGACTTAGTAATTTTTCCAGCGTTTATCAGACTTTCAGAGAGGGGAAATGTCAGTGAGCTTTCCGATTTCAGTTCCAGAGCGATTGGCCAATGACTCCTTGATATTTAATCGTTTTCAGGAAATTTTCTGGATTTTTGAAAATTTTAGTTTTTTGTGAAAATATCCACTAAATGAGGGAATAATATGTGTGAGGGTACCCCAGGAGAGATCCAAATGTGTGTGGGTAGAATATATATCCCACGGGGGTAAAATTGAAAAAAGTTGAAATTTTTTTTTTTTCGACTTAGTCATTTTTCCAGCATTTATCAGACTTTCAGATAGGGGAAATGTCAGTGAGCGTTCTGATTTCAGTTCCAGAGCGATTCGCCGGTTGAGTCCTTGATATTTATTCGTTTTCAGCCAATTTTCTAGATTTTTTAAAATTTCACTTTTTTGTGAAAATATCCACTAAATGAGGGAATAATATGTGTGAGGGTACCCCAGGAGAGTTCCTAATGTTTTTGGGTAGAATATATATCCCACAGGGGTAAAATTGAATAAAGTTGAATTAAAAAATTTATTTGGACTTGGTCATTTTTCCGGCGTTTATCAGACTTTCAGATAGGGCAAATGTCAGTGAGCGTTCCGATTTCAGTTCCAGAGCGATTCGCCCAATGAGTCCTTGATATTTAGTCGTTTTCAGCCAATTTTCTGGATTTTTGAAATTTTCACTTTTTTGTGAAAATATCCACTAAATGAGGGAATAATATGTGTGAGGGTACCCCAGGAGAGTTCCAAATGTGTGTGGGTAGAATATATATCCCACGGGGGTAAAATTGAAAAAAGTTGAAAAAAAATTTTTTTTGGACTTAGTCATTTTTCCGCCGTTTATCAGACTTTCAGATAGGGCAAATGTCAGTGAGCGTTCCGATTTCAGTTCCAGAGCGATTCGCCCAATGAGTCCTTGATATTTAGTCGTTTTCAGTCAATATTTTGGATTTTTGAAAATTTCACTTTTTTGTGAAAATATCCACTAAATGAGCAAATAATATGTGTGAGGGTACCCCAGGAGAGTTCCAAATGTGTGTGGGTGGAATATATATCCCACGGGGGTAAAATTGAAAAAAGTTAAAAAAAAAATTTATTTGGACTTTGTCATTTTTCCGGCGTTTATCAGACTTTCAAATAGGGCAAATGTCAGTGGGCGTTCCGATTTCAGTTCCAGAGCGATTCGCCCAATGAGTCCTTGATATGTAGTCGTTTTCAGCCAATTTTCTGGATTTTTGAAAATTTCACTTTTTTGTGAAAGTATCCACTAAATGAGGGAATAATATGTGTGAGGGTACCCCAGGAGAGTTCCAAATGTGTGTGGGTAGAATATATATCCCACAGGGGTAAAATTGAAAAAAGATTAAAAAAAATTTTTTTTGGACTTAGTCATTTTTCCGGCGTTTATCAGACTTTCAGATAGGGCAAATGTCAGTGAGCGTTCCGATTTCAGTTCCAGAGCGATTCGCCCAATGATTCCTTGATATTAAGTCATTTTCAGTCAATTTTCTGGATTTTTGAAAATTTCACTTTTTTGTGAAAATATCCACTAAATGAGGGAATAACATGTGTGAGGGTACCCCAGGAGAGTTCCAAATGTGTGTGGGTAGAATATATATCGGACGGGGGTAAAATTGAAAAAAGTTGATAACATTTTTTTTTTGGACTTAGTCATTTTTCCAACGTTTATCAGACTTTCATATAGGGGAAATGTCAGTGAGCGTTCCGATTTCAGTTCCAGAGCGATTCGCCCAATAAGTCCTTGATGTTTAGACGTTTTCAGACAATATTTTGGATTTTTGAAAATGTCACTTTTTTGTGAAAGTATCCACTAAATGAGGGAATAATATGTGTGATTGTACCCCAGGAGAGTTCCAAATGTGTGTAGGCAGAATATATATCCCACGTGGGTAAAATTGAAAAAAGTAAAAAAAAAATGTTATTTGGACTTAGTCATTTTTCCGGCGTTCATCAGACTTTCAAATAGGGCAAATGTCAGTAAGCGTTCCGATTTCAGTTCCATTGCGATTCGCCCAATGAGTCCTTGATATTTAGTCGTTTTCAGGCAATTTTCTGGATTTTTGAAAATTTCACTTTTTTGTGAAAATATCCACTAAATGAGGGACTAATATGTGTGAGGGTACCCCAGGAGAGATCCAAATGTGTGTGGGTAGAATATATATCCCACAGGGGTAAAATTGAAAAAAGTTTAAAAAAAATTTTATTTGGACTTAGTCATCTTTCCGGCGTTTATCAGACTTTCAAATAGTGCAAATGTCAGTGATCGTTCCGATTTCAGTTCCAGAGCGATTCGCCCAATGAGTCCTTGATATTTACTCTTTTTCAGCCAATATTTTGGATTTTTGAAAATTTGACTTTTTTTGTGAAAATATCCACTAAATGAGGGAATAATATGTGTGAGGGTACCCCAGGAGAGTTCCAAATGTGTGTGGGTAGAATATATATCCCACGGGGGTAAAATTGAAAAAAGTTGAAAAATTTTTTTTTGGGACTTAGTCATTTTTCCGGCGTTTATCAGACTTTCAGATAGGGGAAATGTCAGTGAGAGTTCTGATTTCAGTTCCATAGCGATTCGCCCAATGAGTCCTTGATATTTAGTCGTTTTCAGCCAATTTTCTGGATTTTTGAAAATTTCACTTTTTTGTGAAAATATCCACTAAATGAGGGAATAATATGTGTGAGGGTACCCCAGGAGAGATCCAAATGTGTTTGGGTAGAATATATATCCCACGGGGGTAAAATTGAAAAAAGTTGAAAAATTTTTTTTTTTCGACTTAGTCATTTTTCCAGCGTTTATCAGACTTTCAGATAGGGGAAATGTCAGTGAGCTTTCCGATTTCAGTTCCAGAGCAATTCGCCCAATGAGTCCTTGATATTTAGTCGTTTTCAGGCAATTTTCTGGATTTTTGAAAATTTTACTTTTTTGTGAAAATATCCACTAAATGAGAAAATAATATGTGTGAGGGTACCCCAGAAGAGTTCCAAATGCGTGTGGGTAGAATATATATCCCACGGCGATAAAATTGAAAAAAGTTGAACATTTTTTTTTTTGGGACTTAGTCATTTTTCCGGCGTTTATCAGACTTTCAGATAGGGGAAATGTCAGTGAGAGTTCCGATTTCAGTTCCATAGCGATTCGCCCAATGAGTCCTTGATATTTAGTCGTTTTCAGGCAATTTTCTGGATTTTTGAAAATTTCACTTTTTTGTGAAAATATCCACTAAATGAGAAAATAAAATGTGTGAGGGTACCCCAGGAGAGTTCCAAATGTGTGTGGGTAGAATATATATCCCACAGGGGTAAAATTGAAAAAAGTTATAATTTTTTTTATTTTCGACTTGGTCATTTTTCCAGCGTTTATCAGACTTTCAGATAGGGAAATGTCAGTGAGCTTTCCAATTTCAGTTCCAGAGCGATTCGCCCAATGAGTCCTTGATATTTAGTCGTTTTCAGGCAATTTTCTGGATTTTTGAAAATTTCATTTTTTTGTGAAAATATCCACTAAACGGGAAAATAATATGTGTGAGGGTACCCCAGGAGAGTTCCAAATGTGTGTGGGTAGAATATATATCCCACGGGGGTAAAATTGAAAAAAGTTGAACAAATTTTTTTTCTGGACTTAGTCATTTTTCCGGCATTTATCAGACTTTCAGATAGGGCAAATGTCAATGAGTGTTCCGATTTCAGTTCCAGAGCGATTCGCCCAATGAGTCCTTGATATTAAGTCGTTTTCAGCCAATTTTCTGGATTTTTGAAAATTTCACTTTTTTGTGAAAATATCCACTAAATGAGGGAATAATATGTGTGAGGGTACCCCAGGAGAGTTCCAAATGTGTGTGGGTAGAATATATATCCCACAGGGGTAAAATTGAAGAAAGTTTAAAAAATGTTTTATTTGGACTTAGTCATCTTTCTGGCGTTTATCAGACTTTCAGATAGTGCAAATGTCAGTGATCGTTCCGATTTCAGTTCCAGAGCGATTCGCCCAATGAGTCCTTGATATTTCCTCTTTTTCAGCCAATATTTTGGATTTTTGAAAATTTGACTTTTTTTGTGAAAATATCCACTAAATGAGGGAATAATATGTGTGAGGGTACCCCAGGAGAGTTCCAAATGTGTGTGGGTAGAATATATATCCCATGGGGTTAACATTGAAAAAAGTTGAAAAAAAAATTTTTTTCGACTTAGTCATTTTTCCGCCGTTTATCAGACTTTCAGATAGGGGAAATGTCAGTGAGCGTTCCGATTTCAGTTCCAGAGCAATTCGCCTAATGAGTACTTGATATTTAGTCGTTTTCAGCCAATATTTTGGATTTTTGAAAATTTCACTTTTTTGTGAAAATATCCACTAAATGAGGGAATAATATGTGTGAGGGTACCCCAGTAGAGATCCAAATGTGTTTGGGTAGAATATATATCCCACGGGGGTAAAATTGAAAAAAGTTGAAAAATTTTTTTTTTTCGACTTAGTCATTTTTCCAGCGTTTAAAAGCCTTTCAGATAGGGGAAATGTCAGTGAGCTTTCCGATTTCAGTTCCAGAGCGATTCGCCCAATGAGTCCTTGATATTTAGTCGTTTTCAGGCAATTTTCTGGATTTTTGAAAATTTCACTTTTTTGTGAAAATATCCACTAAATGAGAAAATAATATGTGTGAGGGTACCCCAGGAGAGTTCCAAATGTGTGTGGGTAGAATATATATCCCACGGGGGTAAAATTGAAAAAAGTTGATTTTTTTTTTTTTTTCGACTTAGTCATTTTTCCAGCGCTTATCAGACTTTCAGATAGGGGACATGTCAGTGAGCTTTCCGATTTCAGTTCCAGAGTGATTCGCCCAATGAGTCCTTGATATTTAGTCGTTTTCAGGCAATTTTCTGGATTTTTGAAAATATCACTTTTTTGTGAAAATATCCACTAAATGAGAAAATAAAATGTGTGAGGGTACCCCAGGAGAGTTCCAAATGTGTGTGGGTAGAATATATATCCCACAGGGGTAAAATTGAAAAAAGTTATAATTTTTTTTTTTTTCGACTTGGTCATTTTTCCAGCGTTTATCAGACTTTCAGATAGGGAAATGTCAGTGAGCTTTCCAATTTCAGTTCCAGAGCGATTCGCCCAATGAGTCCTTGATATTTAGTCGTTTTCAGGCAATTTTCTGCATTTTTGAAAATTTCACTTTTTTGTGAAAATATCCACTAAATGAGAAAATAAAATGTGTGAGGGTACCCCAGGAGAGTTCCAAATGTGTGTGGGTAGAATATATATCCCACAGGGGTAAAATTGAAAAAAGTTATAATTTTTTTTTTTTTCGACTTGGTCATTTTTCCAGCGTTTATCAGACTTTCAGATAGGGAAATGTCAGTGAGCTTTCCAATTTCAGTTCCCGATCGATTCGACCAATGAGTCCTTGATATTTAGTCGTTTTCAGGCAGTTTTCTGGATTTTTGAAAAATTTCATTTTTTTGTGAAAATATCCACTAAACGGGAAAATAATATGTGTGAGGGTACCCCAGGAGAGTTCCAAATGTGTGTGGGTAGAATATATATCCCACGGGGATAAAATTGAAAAAAGTTGAACATTTTTTTTTTTGGGTCTTAGTCATTTTTCCGGCGTTTATCAGACTTTCAGATAGGGGAAATGTCAGTGAGAGTTCCGATTTCAGTTCCATAGCGATTCGCCCAATGAGTCCTTGATATTTAGTCGTTTTCAGCCAATTTTCTGGATTTTTGAAAATTTCACTTTTTTGTGAAAATATCCACTAAATCAGGGAATAATATGTGTGAGGGTACCCCAGGAGAGATCCAAATTTGTGTGGGTAGAATATATATCCCACGGGGGTAAAATTGAAAAAAGTTGTTTTTTTTTTTTTTTTCGACTTAGTCATTTTTCCGGCGTTTATCAGACTTTCAGATAGGGGAAATGTCAGAGAGCATTCTGATTTCAGTTCCAGAGCGATTCGCCCAATGAGTCCTTGATATTTAGTCGTTTTCAGGCAATTTTCTGGATTTTTTAAAATTTCACTTTTTTGTGAAAATATCCACTAAATGAGGGAATAATATGTGTGAGGGTGCCCCATGAGAGTTCCAAATGTGTGTGGGTAGAATATATATCCCACGGGGGAAAAATTGAAAAAAGTTGAAAACATTTTTTTTTTGGACTTAGTTATTTTTCCGGCGTTTTTCAGACTTTCATATAGGGGAAATGTCAGTGAGCATTCCGATTTCAGTTCCAGAGTGATTCGCCCAATGATTCCTTGATATTTAGTCGTTTTCAGGCAATTTTCTGGATTTTTGAAAATTTCACTTTTTTGTGAAAATATCCACTAAATGGGAAAATAATATGTGTGAGGGTACCCCAGGAGAGTTCCAAATGTGTGTGGGTAGAATATATATCCCACAGGGGTAAAATTGAAAAAAAATTTTTTTTGGACTTAGTCATTTTTCCGGCGTTTATCAGACTTTCAGATAGGGCAAATGTCAGTGAGCGTTCTGATTTCAGTTCCAGAGCGATTCGCCCAATGAGTCCTTGATATTTAGTCGTCTTCAGCCAATATTTAGGATTTTTGAAAATTTCACTTTTTTTGTGAAAATATCCACTAAATGAGCAAATAATATGTGTGAGGGTACCCCAGGAGAGTTCCAAATGTGTGTGGGTAGAATATATATCCCACGGGGGTAAAATTGAAAAAAGTTAAAAAAAAAATTTATTAGGACTTAGTCATTTTTCCAGCGTTCATCAGACTTTCAGATAGGGGAAATGTCAGTAAGCGTTCCGATTTCATTTCCAGAGCGATTCGCCCAATGAGTCCTTGATATTTAGTCGTTTTCAGCCAATTTTCTGGATTTTTGAAAATTTCACTTTTTTGTGTAAGTATCCACTAAATGAGGGAATAATATGTGTGAGGGTACCCCAGGAGAGTTCCAAATGTGTGTGGGCAGAATATATATCCCACGGGGGTAAAATTGAAAAAAGTAAAAAAAAAATTTTATTTGGACTTAGACATTTTTCCGGCGTTCATCAGACTTTCAAATAGGGCAAATGTCAGTGAGCGTTCCGATTTCAGTTCCAGAGCGATTCGCCCATTGAGTCCTTGATATTTAGTCGTTTTCTGCCAATTTTCTGGATTTTTGAAAATTTCACTTTTTTGTGAAAATATCCACTAAATGAGGGAATAATATGTGTGAGGGTACCCCAGGAGAGTTCCAAATGTGTGTGGGTAGAATATATATCCCACGGGGGTAAAATTGAAAAAAGTTAAAAAAAATTTTTATTAGGACTTAGTCATTTTTCCGGCATTTATCAGACTTTCAGATAGGGCAAATGTCAGTGAGCTTTCCGATTTCAGTTCCAGAGCGATTCGCCCAATGAATCCTTGATATTTAGTCGTTTTCAGACAATATTTTGGATTTTTGAAAATTTCACTTTTTTGTGAAAATATCCACTAAAAGAGCGAATAATATGTGTGAGGGTACCCCAGGAGAGTTCCAAATGTGTGTGGGTAGAATATATATCCCACGGGGGTAAAATTGAAAAATGTTGAAAAAATATTTTTTTTGGACTTAGTGATTTTTCCGGCGTTTATCAGACTTTCAAATAGGGCAAATGTCATTGAGCATTCCGATTTCAGTTCCAGAGAGATTCGCCCAATGAGTCCTTGATATTTAGTCGTTTTCAGCCAATATTTTGGATTTTTCAAAATTTCACTTTTTTGTGAAAGTATCCACTAAATGAGGGAATAATATGTGTGACGGTACCCCAGGAGAGTTCCAAATGTGTGTGGGTAGAATATATATCCCACGGGGGTAAAATTGAAAAATGTTGAAAAAATATTTTTTTTGGACTTAGTAATTTTTCCGGCGTTTATCAGACTTTCAAATAGGGCAAATGTCATTGAGCATTCCGATTTCAGTTCCAGAGAGATTCGCCCAATGAGTCCTTGATATTTAGTGGTTTTCAGGCAATTTTCTGGATTTTTGAAAATGTCACTTTTTTGTGAAAATATCCACTAAATGGGAAAATAATATGTGTGAGGGTACCCCAGGAGAGTTCCAAATGTGTGTGGGTAGAATATATATCCCATGGGTTAACATTTAAAAAAGTTGAAAAAAAATTTTTTTTAGACTTAGTAATTTTTCCGCCATTTATCAGACTTTCAAATAGGGCAAATGTCAGTGTTCGTTCCGATTTCAGTTCCAGAGCGATTCGCCCAATGAGACCTTGATATTTAGTCGTTTTCAGCCAATATTTTGGATTTTTGAAAATTTCACTTTTTTGTGAAAGTATCCACTAAATGAGGGAATAATATGTGTGAGGGTACCCCAGGAGAGTTCCAAATGTGTGTGGGTAGAATATATATCCCACGGGGGTAAAATTGAAAAAAGTTAAAAAAATTTTTATTAGGACGTAGTCATTTTTCCAGCGTTTATCAGACTTTCAAATAGGGCAAATGTCAGTGAGCGTTCCGATTTCAGTTCCAGAGCGATTCGCCCAATGAGTCCTTGATATTTAGTCGTTTTCAGCCAATTTTCTGGATTTTGGAAAATTTCACTTTTTTTGTGAAAATATCCACTAAATGAGGGAACAATATGTGTGAGGGTACCCCAGGAGAGTTCCAAATGTGTGTGGGCAGAATATACATCCCACGGGGGTAAAATTGAAAAAAGTTGAAAAAAATTTTTTTTTGGACTTAGTCATTTTTCCGGCGTTTATCAGACTTTCAAATAGGGCAAATGTCAGTGAGCGTTCCGATTTCAGTTCCAGAGCGATTTGCCCAATGAGTCCTTGATATTTAGTCGTTTTCAGCCAATACTTTGGATTTTTGAAAATTTCACTTTTTTGTGAAAGTATCCACTAAATGAGGGAATAATATGTGTGAGGGTACCCCAGGAGAGTTCCAAATGTGTGTGGGCAGAATATATATCCCACGGGGGTAAAATTGAAAAAAGTAAAAAAAAAATTTTTTTTGGACTTAGTCTTTTTTCCGGCGTTTATCAGACTTTCAAATAGGGCAAATGTCAGTGAGCGTTCCGATTTCAGTTCCAGAGCGATTCGCCCAATGAGTCCTTAATATTAAGTCGTTTTCAGCCAATGTTTTGGATTTTTGAAAATTTCACTTTTTTGTGAAAATATCCACTAAATGATGGAATAAGATGTGTGAGAGTACCCCAGGAGAGTTCCAAATGTGTGTGAGTAGAATATATATCCCACGGGGGTAAAATTGAAAAAAGTTGAAAAATAATTTTTTTTGGACTTAGTCATTTTTCCGTCGTTTATCAGACTTTCAGATAGGGCAAATGTCAGTGAGCGTTCCGATTTCAGTTCCAGAGCGATTCGCCCAATGAGTCCTTGATATTTAGTCGTTTTCAGCCAAAATTTGGGATTTTTGAAAAAATCACTTTTTTTGTGAAAGTATCCACTAAATGAGGGAATAATATGTGTGAGGGCACCCCAGGAGAGTTCCAAATGTGTGTAGATAGAATATATATCCCACAGGGGTAAAATTGAAAAAAGTAAAAAAAAAATTTTATTTGGACTTAGTCATTTTTCCAGGGTTTATCAGACTTTCAGATAGGGCAAATGTCAATGAGCGTTCCGATTTCAGTTCCAGAGCGATTCGCCCAATGAGTCCTTGATATTTAGACGTTTTAAGCCAATATTTTGGATTTTTGAAAATTTCACTTTTTTGTGAAAGTATCCACTAAATGAGGGAATAATATGTGTGAGGGTACCCCAGGAGAGTTCCAAATGTGTGTGGGTAGAATATATATCCCACGGAGGTAAAATTGAAAAAAGTAAAAAAAATTTTTTATTTGGACTTAGTCATTTTTCCGGCGTTTATCAGACTTTCTAATAGGGTAAATGTGAGTGAGCGTTCCGATTTCAGTTCCAGTGCGATTCGCCCAATGAGTCCTTGATATTTAGTCGTTTTCAGCCAATATTTTGGATTTTTGAAAATTTCACTTTTTTGTGAAAGTATCCACTAAATGAGGGAATAATATGTGTGAGGGTACCCCAGGAGAGTTCCAAATGTGTGTAGGTAGAATATATATCCCACAGGGGTAAAATTGAAAAAAGTTAAAAACAATTTTTATTTGGACTTAGTCATTTTTCCGGCGTTTATCAGACTTTTAGATAGGGCAAATGTCAGTGATTGTTCCGATTTCAGTTCCAGAGCGATTCGCCCAATGAGTCCTTGATATTTAGTCGTTTTCAGCCAATATTTTTGATTTTTGAAAATTTCACTTTTTTGTGAAAATATCCACTAATAGAGGGAATAATATGTGTGAGGGTACCCCAGGAGAGTTCCAAATGTGTGTGGGTAGAATATATATCCCACGGGGTTAAAATTGAAAAAAGTTGAAAAAAAATTTTTTTTGGACTTAGTCATTTTTCCGGCGTTTATCATACTTTCAGATAGGGCAAATGTCAGTGAGCATTCCGATTTCAGTTCCAGAGCGATTCGCCCAATGAGTCCTTGATAGTCGTTTTCAACCAATTTTCTGGATTTTTGAAAATTTCACTTTTTTGTGATAATATCCACTAAATGATGGAATAATATGTGTGATGGAACCCCAGGAGAGTTCCAAATGTGTGTGGGTAGAATATATATCCCACGGGGGTAAAATTTAAAAAAGTTTAAAAAAAAATTTATTTGGACTTAGTCATTTTTCCAGGGTTTATCAGAATTTCAGATAGGGCAAATGTCAATGAGCGTTCCGATTTCAGTTCCAGAGCGATTCGCCCAATGAGTCCTTGATATTTAGTCGTTTTCAGCCAATATTTTGGATTTTTGAAAATTTCACTTTTTTTGTGAAAGTATCCACTAAATGAGGGAATAATATGTGTGAGGGCACCCCAGGAGAGTTCCAAATGTGTGTGGGTAGAATATATATCCCACGGGGGTAAAATTGAAAAAAGTTTAAAAAAAATTTTTTTTGGACTTAGTCATTTTTCCGGCGTTTATCAGACTTTCAGATAGGGCAAATGTCAGTAAGCGTTCCGATTTCAGTTCCAGAGCGATTCGCCCAATGAGTCCTTGATAGTCGTTTTCAACCAATTTTCTGGATTTTTGAAAATTTCACTTTTTTGTGAAATTATCCACTAAATGAGGGAATAATATGTGTGAGGGCACCCCAGGAGAGTTCCAAATGTGTGTGGGTAGAATATATATCCCACGGGGGGTAAAATTTAAAAAAGTAAAAAAAAAATTTTATTTGGACTTAGTCATTTTTCCGGCGTTTATCAGACTTTCAGATAGGGGAAATGTCAGTAAGCGTGCCGATTTCAGTTTCAGAGCGATTTGCCCAATGAGTCCTTAATATTTAGTCGTTTTCAGCGAATTTTCTGGATTTTTGAAAATTTCACTTTTTTGTGAAATTATCCACTAAATGAGGGAATAATATGTGTGAGGGCACCCCAGGAGAGTTCCAAATGTGTGCGGGTAGAATATATATCCCACGGCGGTAAAATTGAAAATAGTTGAAAAAATTTTTTTTTTGGACTTAGTCATTTTTCCGGCGTTTATCAGACTTTCAGATAGGGCAAATGTCAGTCAGTGAGCGTTCCGATTTCAGTTCCAGAGCGATTCGCCCAATGAGTCCTTGATATTAAGTCGTTTTCAGCCAATATTTTTGATTTTTGAAAATTTCACTTTTTTGTGAAAGTATCCACTAAATGAGGGAATAATATGTGTGAGGGTACCCCAGGAGAGTTCCAAATGTGTGTGGGTAGAATATATATCCCATGGGGTTAAAATTTAAAAAAGTTTAAAAAATTTTTTTTTTGGACTTAGTCATTTTTCCGGCGTTTATCAGACTTTCAGATAGGGCAAATGTCAGTGAGCGTTCCGATTTCAGTTCCAGAGCGAATCGCCCAATGAGTCCTTGATATTTACTCGTTTTCAGCCAATATTTTGGATTTTTGAAAATTTGACTTTTTTGTGAAAGTATCCACTAAATGAGGGAATAATATGTGTGAGGGCACCCCAGGAGAGTTCCAAATGTGTGTGGGTAGAATATATATCCCACGGGGGTAAAATTGAAAAAAGTTGAAAAAATTTTCTTTTTGGACTTAGTCATTTTTCCGGCGTTTATCAGACTTTCAGATAGGGCAAATGTCAGTGAGCGTTCCGATTTCAGTTCCAGAGCGAATCGCCCAATGAGTCATTGATATTTAGTCGTTTCAGCAAATTTTCTGTATTTTTTAAAATTTCACTTTTTTGTGAAAATATCCACTAAATGAGGGAATAATATGTGTGAGGGTACCCCAGGAGAGTTCCAAATGTGTGTGGGTAGAATATATATCCCACGGGGGTAAAATTGAAAAAAGGTGAAAAAAATTTTTTTTTTGGACTTAGTCATTTTTCCAACGTTTATCAGACTTTCAGATAGGGGAAATGTCAGTGAGCGTTCCGATTTCAGTTCCAGAGCAATTCGCCCAATGAGTCCTTCATATTTAGTCGTTTTCAGCCAATATTTTTGAAAATTTCACTTTTTTGTGAAAATATCCACTAAATGAGGGAATAATATGTGTGAGGTTACCCCAGGAGAGTTCCAAATGTGTGTGGGTAGAATATATATCCCACGGGCGTAAAATTGAAAGAAGTTAAAAAAAATTTTATTTGGACATAGTCATTTTTCCGCCGTTTATCAGACTTTCAAATAGGGCAAATGTGATTGAGCGTTCCGATTTCAGTTCCAGAGCGATTCGCCCAATGTGTCCTTGATATTTAGTCGTTTTCAGCCAATTTTTTGGATTTTTGAAAATTTCAATTTTTCGTGAAAGTATCCACTAAATAAGGGAATAATATGTGTGAGGGTACCCCAGGAGAGTTCCATATGTGTGTGGGTAGAATATATATCCCATGGGGGTAAAATTGAAAAAAGTAAAAAAAAAATTTTATTTGGACTTAGTCATTTTTCCGCCGTTTATCAGACTTTCAAATAGGGCAAATGTGAGTGAGTGTTCCGATTTCAGTTCCAGAGCGATTCGCCCAATGAGTCCTTGATATTTAGTCGTTTTCAGCCAATATTTTTGATTTTTGAAAATTTCACTTTTTTGTGAAAATATCCACTAAATGAGGGAATAATATGTGTGAGGGTACCCCAGGAGAGTTCCAAATGTGTGTGGGTAGAATATATATCCCACGCGGGTAAAATTGAAAAAAGTTGAAAAACTTTTTTTATTGGGACTTAGTCATTTTTCCGGCGTTTATCAGACTTTCAGATAGGACAAATGTCAGTGAGCGTTCCGATTTCAGTTCCAGAGCGAATCGCCTAATGAGTCCTTAATATTTAGTCGTTTTCAGCCAATTTTCTGGATTTTTGAAAATTTCACTTTTTTTGAAAATATCCACTAAATGAGGGAATAATATGTGTGAGGGTACCCCAGGAGAGTTCCAAATGTGTGTGGGTAGAATATATATCCCACGGGGGTAAAATTGAAAAAAGTTAAAAAAATTTTTTTTTGGACTTAATCATTTTTCCGACGTTTATCAGACTTTCAGATAGGGGAAATGTCAGTGAGTGTTCCGATTTCAGTTCCAGAGCGATTCGCCCAATGAGTCCTTGATATTTAGTCGTTTTCAGCCAATATTTTGGATTTTTGAAAATTTCACTTTTTTTGTGAAAGTATCCACTAAATGAGGGAATAATATGTGTGAGGGTACCCCAGGAGAGTTCCATATGTGTGTGGGTAGAATATATATCCCACGGGGGTAAAATTGAAAAAAGTAAAAAAAAAATTTTATTTGGACTTAGTAATTTTTCCAACGTTTATCAGACTTTCAGATAGGGGAAATGTGAGTGAGCGTTCCGATTTCAGTTCCAGAGCGATTCGCCCAATGAGTCCTTGATATTTAGTCGTTTTCAGCCAATATTTTTGATTTTTGAAAATTTCACTTTTTTGTGAAAATATCCACTAAATGAGGGAATAATATGTGTGAGGGTACCCCAGGAGAGTTCCAAATGTGTGTGGGTAGAATATATATCCCACGGGGGTAAAATTGAAAAAAGGTGAAAAAATTTTTTTTTTGGACTTAGTCATTTTTCCAACGTTTATCAGACTTTCAGATAGGGGAAATGTGAGTGAGCATTCCGATTTCAGTTCCAGAGCGATTCGCCCAATGAGTCCTTGATATTTAGTCGTTTTCAGCCAATATTTTGGATTTTTGAAAATTTCACTTTTTTGTGAAAGTATCCACTAAATGAGGGAATAATATGTGTGAGGGCATCCCAGGAGAGTTCCAAATGTGTGTGGGTAGAATATATATCCCACGCGGGTAAAATTGAAAAAAGTTGAAAAACTTTTTTTATTGGGACTTAGTCATTTTTCCGGCTTTTATCAGACTTTCAGATAGGGCAAATGTCAGTGAGCGTTCCGATTTCAGTTCCAGAGCGATTCACCCAATGAGTCCTTGATATTTAGTCGTTTTCAGCCAATTTTTTGGATTTTTGAAAATTTCACTTTTTCGTGAAAGTATCCACTAAATGAGGGAATAACATGTGTGAGGGTACCCCAGGAGAGTTCCATATGTGTGTGGGTAGAATATATATCCCACGGGGGTAAAATTGAAGAAAGTAAAAAAAAAATTTTATTTGGACTTAGTCATTTTTCCGCCGTTTATCAGACTTTCAAATAGGGCAAATGTGAGTGAGTGTTCCGATTTCAGTTCCAGAGCGATTCGCCCAATGAGTCCTTGATATTTAGTCGTTTTCAGACAATATTTTTGATTTTTGAAAATTTCACTTTTTTGTGAAAATATCCACTAAATGAGGGAATAATATGTGTGAGGGTACCCCAGGAGAGTTCCAAATGTGTGTGGGTAGAATATATATCCCACGGGGGTAAAATTGAAAAAAGGTGAAAAAATTTTTTTTTTGGACTTAGTCATTTTTCCAACGTTTATCAGACTTTCAGATAGGGGAAATGTGAGTGAGCATTCCGATTTCAGTTCCAGAGCGATTCGCCCAATGAGTCCTTGATATTTAGTTGTTTTCAGCCAATATTTTGGATTTTTGAAAATTTCACTTTTTTGTGAAAGTATCCACTAAATGAGGGAATAATATGTGTGAGGGCACCCCAGGAGAGTTCCAAATGTGTGTGGGTAGAATATATATCCCACGCGGGTAAAATTGAAAAAAGTTGAAAAACTTTTTTTATTGGGACTTAGTCATTTTTCCGGCGTTTATCAGACTTTCAGATAGGACAAATGTCAGTGAGCGTTCCGATTTCAGTTCCAGAGCGAATCGCCTAATGAGTCCTTAATATTTAGTCGTTTTCAGCCAATTTTCTGGATTTTTGAAAATTTCACTTTTTTTGAAAATATCCACTAAATG
The DNA here is from genome assembly GCF_046119375.1 of Phyllobates terribilis. Classification (NCBI taxonomy): domain Eukaryota; kingdom Metazoa; phylum Chordata; class Amphibia; order Anura; family Dendrobatidae; genus Phyllobates; species Phyllobates terribilis. Next base: position 11,778,156 of record NW_027362782.1, read on the forward strand.
AGGGAATAATATGTGTGAGGGTACCCCAGGAGAGTTCCAAATGTGTGTGGGTAGAATATATATCCCACGGGGGTAAAATTGAAAAAAGTTAAAAAAATTTTTTTTTGGACTTAATCATTTTTCCGACGTTTATCAGACTTTCAGATAGGGGAAATGTCAGTGAGTGTTCCGATTTCAGTTCCAGAGCGATTCGCCCAATGAGTCCTTGATATTTAGTCGTTTTCAGCCAATATTTTGGATTTTTGAAAATTTCACTTTTTTTGTGAAAGTATCCACTAAATGAGGGAATAATATGTGTGAGGGTACCCCAGGAGAGTTCCATATGTGTGTGGGTAGAATATATATCCCACGGGGGTAAAATTGAAAAAAGTAAAAAAAAAATTTTATTTGGACTTAGTAATTTTTCCAACGTTTATCAGACTTTCAGATAGGGGAAATGTGAGTGAGCGTTCCGATTTCAGTTCCAGAGCGATTCGCCCAATGAGTCCTTGATATTTAGTCGTTTTCAGCCAATATTTTTGATTTTTGAAAATTTCACTTTTTTGTGAAAGTATCCACTAAATGAGGGAATAATATGTGTGAGGGTACCCCAGGAGAGTTCCAAATGTGTGTGGGTAGAATATATATCCCACGGGGGTAAAATTGAAAAAAGTTGAAAAAATTTTATTTTTGGACTTAGTCATTTTTCCGGCGTTTATCAGAGTTTCAGATAGGGGAAATGTCAGTGAGCGTTCCGATTTCAGTTCCAGAGCGATTCGCCCAATGAGTCCTTGATATTTAGTCATTTTCAGCCAATTTTCTGGATTTTGGAAAATTTCACTTTTTTGTGAAAATATCCACTAAATGAGGGGATAATATGTGTGAGGGTACCCCAGGAGAGTTCCAAATGTGTGTGGGTAGAATATATATCCCACGGGGGTAAAATTGAAAAAAGTTGAAAATTATTTTTTTTTGGATTTAGTCATTTTTCCGGCGTTTATCAGACTTTCAGATAGTGCAAATGTCAGTGAGTGTTCCGATTTCAGCTCCAGAGCGATTCGCCCAATGAGTCCTTGATATTTAGTCGTTTTCAGCCAATATTTTTGATTTTTTAAAATTTCACTTCTTTTGTGAAAGTATCCACTAAATGAGGGAATAATATGTGTGAGGGTACCCCAGGAGAGTTCCAAATGTGTGTGGGTAGAATATATATCCCACGGGGGTAAAATTGATAAAAGGTGAAAAAAATTTTTTTTTGGACTTATGTCATTTTTCCAACGTTTATCAGACTTTCAGATAGGGGAAATGTCAGTGAGCGTTCCGATTTCAGTTCCAGAGCAATTCGCCCAATGAGTCCTTCATATTTAGCCGTTTTCAGCCAATATTTTTGAAAATTTCACTTTTTTGTGAAAATATCCACTAAATGAGGGAATAATATGTGTGAGGGTACCCCAGGAGAGTTCCAAATGTGTGTGGGTAGAATATATATCCCACGGGGGTAAAATTGAAAAAAGTTGAAAAAAAATTTTTTTTGGACTTAGTCATTTTTCCGCCGTTTATCACACTTTCAGATAGGGGAAATGTCAGTGAGCGTTCCAATTTCAGTTCCAGAGCAATTCGCCCAATGAGTCCTTCATATTTAGCCGTTTTCAGCCAATATTTTTGAAAATTTCACTTTTTTGTGAAAATATCCACTAAATGAGGGAATAATATGTGTGAGGGTACCCCAGGAGAGTTCCAAATGTGTGTGGGTAGAATATATATCCCACGGGGGTAAAATTGAAAAAAGTTGAAAAAAAATTTTTTTTGGACTTAGTCATTTTTCCGGCGTTTATCAGACTTTCAGATAGGGGAAATTTCAGTGAGCGTTCCGATTTCAGTTCCAGAGCGATTCGCCCAATGAGTCCTTGATATTTAGTCGTTTTCAGCCAATATTTTTGATTTTTGAAAATTTCACTTTTTTGTGAAAATATCCACTAAATGAGGGAATAATATGTGTGAGGGTACCCCAGGAGAGGTCCAAATGTGTGTGGGTAGAATATATATCCCATGGGGTTAAAATTGAAAAAAGTTGAAAAAAATTTTTTTTTGGACTTAGTCATTTTTCCGCCGTTTATCAGACTTTCAGATGGGGGAAATGTCAGTGAGCGTTCCGTTTTCAGTTCCAGAGCAATTCGCCCAATGAGTCCTTCATATTTAGCCGTTTTCAGCCAATATTTTTTCAAAATTTCACTTTTTCGTGAAAATATCCACTAAATGAGGGAATAATATGTGTGAGGGTACCCCAGGAGAATTCAAAATGTGTGTGGGTAGAATATATATCCCACGGGGGTAAAATTGAAAAAAGTTGAAAAAAAATTTTTTTTGGACTTAGTAATTTTTCCGGCGTTTATCAGACTTTCAGATAGGGGAAATGTCAGTAAGCGTTCCGATTTCAGTTCCAGAGCGATTCGCCCAATGAGTCCTTGATATTTAGTCGTTTTCAGCCAATATTTTTGATTTTTGAAAATTTCACTTTTTCGTGAAAATATCCACTAAATGAGGGAATAATATGTGTGAGGGTAACCCAGGAGAGGTCCAAATGTGTGTGGGTAGAATATATATCCCATGGGGTTAAAAATGAAAAAAGTTGAAAAAAAATTTTTTTTGGACTTAGTCATTTTTCCGCCGTTTATCAGACTTTCAGATGGGGCAAATGTCAGTGAGCGTTCCGATTTCAGTTCCAGAGCGATTCGCCCAATGAGTCCTTGATATTTAGTCGTTTTCAGCCAATTTTCTGGATTTTGGAAAATTTCACTTTTTTGTGAAAATATCCACTAAATGAGGGAATAATATGTATGAGGGTACCCCAGGAGAGTTCCAAATGTGTGTGGGTAGAATATATATCCCACGGGGGTAAAATTGAAATAAGTTAAAAAAAATTTTTTTTGGACTTAGTCATTTTTCTGACGTTTAGCAGACTTTCAGATAGGGGAAATGTCAGTGAGCATTCCGATTTCAGTTCCAGAGCGATTCGCCCAATGAGTCCTTGATGTTTAGTCGTTTTCAGCCAATATTTTTGATTTTTGAAAATTTGACTTTTTTGTGAAAATATCCACTAAATGAGGGAATAATATGTGTGAGGGTACCCCAGGAGAGTTCCAAATGTGTGCGGGTAGAATATATATCCCATGGGGTTAAAATTTAAAAAAGTTGAAAAAAATTTTTTTTTGGACTTAGTCATTTTTCCGCCGTTTATCAGACTTTCAGATAGGGGAAATATCAGTGAGCGTTCCGATTTCAGTTCCAGAGCAATTTGCCCAATGAGTCCTTCATATTTAGCCATTTTCAGCCAATATTTTTGAAAATTTCACTTTTTTGTGAAAATATCCACTAAATGAGGGAATAATATGTGTGAGGGTACCCCAGGAGAGGTCCAAATGTGTGTGGGTGGAATATATATCCCACGGGGGTAAAATTGAAAAAAGTTGAAAATTATTTTTTTTGGGATTTAGTCATTTTTCCGGCGTTTATCAGACTTTCAGATAGTGCAAATGTCAGTGAGTGTTCCGATTTCAGCTCCAGAGCGATTCGCCCAATGAGTCCTTGATATTTAGTCGTTTTCAGCCAATATTTTTGATTTTTTAAAATTTCACTTCTTTTGTGAAAGTATCCACTAAATGAGGGAATAATATGTGTGAGGGTACCCCAGGAGAGTTCCAAATGTGTGTGGGTAGAATATATATCCCATGGGGTTAAAATTGAAAAAAAATTTTTTTTGAACTTAGTCATTTTTCCAACGTTTATCAGACTTTCAGATAGGGGAAATGTCAGTGAGCGTTCCGATTTCAGTTCCAGAGCAATTCGCCCAATGAGTCCTTCATATTTAGCCGTTTTCAGCCAATATTTTTGAAAATTTCACTTTTTTGTGAAAATATCCACTAAATGAGGGAATAATATGTGTGAGGGTACCCCAGGAGAGTTCCAAATGTGTGTGGGTAGAATATATATCCCACGGGGGTAAAATTGAAAAAAGTTGAAAAAAAATTTTTTTTGGACTTACTCATTTTTCCGCCGTTTATCAGACTTTCAGATAGGGGAAATGTCAGTGAGCGTTCCGATTTCAGTTCCAGAGCAATTCGCCCAATGAGTCCTTCATATTTAGCCATTTTCAGCCAATATTTTTGAAAATTTCACTTTTTTGTGAAAATATCCACTAAATGAGGGAATAATATGTGTGAGGGTACCCCAGGAGAGGTCCAAATGTGTGTGGGTGGAATATATATCCCACGGGGGTAAAATTGAAAAAAGTTGAAAATTATTTTTTTTGGGATTTAGTCATTTTTCCGGCGTTTATCAGACTTTCAGATAGTGCAAATGTCAGTGAGCGTTCCGATTTCAGCTCCAGAGCGATTCGCCCAATGAGTCCTTGATATTCAGTCGTTTTCAGCCAATATTTTTGATTTTTTAAAATTTCACTTCTTTTGTGAAAGTATCCACTAAATGAGGGAATAATATGTGTGAGGGTACCCCAGGAGAGTTCCAAATGTGTGTGGGTAGAATATATATCCCATGGGGTTAAAATTGAAAAAAATTTTTTTTTGAACTTAGTCATTTTTCCAACGTTTATCAGACTTTCAGATAGGGGAAATGTCAGTGAGCGTTCCGATTTCAGTTCCAGAGCAATTCGCCCAATGAGTCCTTCATATTTAGCCGTTTTCAGCCAATATTTTTGAAAATTTCACTTTTTTGTGAAAATATCCACTAAATGAGGGAATAATATGTGTGAGGGTACCCCAGGAGAGGTCCAAATGTGTGTGGGTAGAATATATATCCCACGCGGGTAAAATTGAAAAAAGGTGAAAAAAATTTGTTTTTGGACTTAGTCATTTTTCCTCCGTTTATCAGACTTTCAGATAGGGGAAATGTCAGTGAGCGTTCCGATTTCAGTTCCAGAGCAATTCGCCCAATGAGTCCTTCATATTTATCCGTTTTCAGCCAATATTTTTGAAAATTTCACTTTTTTGTGAAAATATCCACTAAATGAGGGAATAATATGTGTGAGGGTACCCCAGGAGAGTTCCAAATGTGTGTCGATAGAATATATATCCCACGGGGGTAAAATTGAAAAAAGTTGAAAAATTTTTTTTTTTGGACTTAGTCATTTTTCCGGCGTTTATCAGACTTTCAGATAGGGCAAATGTCAGTGAGCGTTCCGATTTCCGTTCCAGAGCGATTCGCCCAATGAGTCATTGATATTTAGTCGTTTTCAGCCAATATTTTGGATTTTTGAAAATTTCATTTTTTTGTGAAAATATCCACTAAATGAGGGAATAATCGGTGTGAGGGTACCCCAGGAGAGTTCCAAATGTGTTTGGGTAGAATATGTATCACACGGGGGTAAAATTGAAAAAAGTTGAAAAAATTTTTTTTTTGGACTTAGTCATTTTTCCGGCGTTTATCAGACTTTCAGATACGGCAAATGTCAGTGAGCGTTCCGATTTCAGTTCCAGAGCGATTCGCCCAATGAGTCCCTGATATTTACTCGTTTTCAGCCAATATTTTTGATTTTTGAAAATTTCACTTTTTTGTGAAAATATCCTCTAAATGAGGGAATAATATGTGTGAGGGTACCCCAGGAGAGGTCCAAATGTGTGTGGGTGGAATATATATCCCACGGGAGTAAAATTGAAAAAAGTTGAAAATTATTTTTTTTTGGACTTAGTCATTTTTCCGCCGTTTATCACACTTTCAGATAGGGGAAATGTCAGTGAGCGTTCCAATTTCAGTTCCAGAGCAATTCGCCCAATGAGTCCTTCATATTTAGCCGTTTTCAGCCAATATTTTTGAAAATTTCACTTTTTTGTGAAAATATCCACTAAATGAGGGAATAATATGTGTGAGGGTACCCCAGGAGAGTTCCAAATGTGTGTGGGTAGAATATATATCCCACGGGGGTAAAATTGAAAAAAGTTGAAAAAAAATTTTTTTTGGACTTAGTCATTTTTCCGGCGTTTATCAGACTTTCAGATAGGGGAAATTTCAGTGAGCGTTCCGATTTCAGTTCCAGAGCGATTCGCCCAATGAGTCCTTGATATTTAGTCGTTTTCAGCCAATATTTTTGATTTTTGAAAATTTCACTTTTTCGTGAAAATATCCACTAAATGAGGGAATAATATGTGTGAGGGTACCCCAGGAGAGGTCCAAATGTGTGTGGGTAGAATATATATCCCATGGGGTTAAAATTGAAAAAAGTTGAAAAAAAATTTTTTTTGGACTTAGTCATTTTTCCGCCGTTTATCAGACTTTCAGATGGGGGAAATGTCAGTGAGCGTTCCGTTTTCAGTTCCAGAGCAATTCGCCCAATGAGTCCTTCATATTTAGCCGTTTTCAGCCAATATTTTTTCAAAATTTCACTTTTTCGTGAAAATATCCACTAAATGAGGGAATAATATGTGTGAGGGTACCCCAGGAGAATTCAAAATGTGTGTGGGTAGAATATATATCCCACGGGGGTAAAATTGAAAAAAGTTGAAAAAAAATTTTTTTTGGACTTAGTAATTTTTCCGGCGTTTATCAGACTTTCAGATAGGGAAATGTCAGTAAGCGTTCCGATTTCAGTTCCAGAGCGATTCGCCCAATGAGTCCTTGATATTTAGTCGTTTTCAGCCAATATTTTTGATTTTTGAAAATTTCACTTTTTTGTGAAAATATCCACTAAATGAGGGAATAATATGTGTGAGGGTAACCCAGGAGAGGTCCAAATGTGTGTGGGTAGAATATATATCCCATGGGGTTAAAAATGAAAAAAGTTGAAAAAAAATTTTTTTTGGACTTAGTCATTTTTCCGCCGTTTATCAGACTTTCAGATGGGGCAAATGTCAGTGAGCGTTCCGATTTCAGTTCCAGAGCGATTCGCCCAATGAGTCCTTGATATTTAGTCGTTTTCAGCCAATTTTCTGGATTTTGGAAAATTTCACTTTTTTGTGAAAATATCCACTGAATGAGGGAATAATATGTATGAGGGTAACCCAGGAGAGTTCCAAATGTGTGTGGGTAGAATATATATCCCACGGGGGTAAAATTGAAATAAGTTAAAAAAAATTTTTTTTGGACTTAGTCATTTTTCTGACGTTTAGCAGACTTTCAGATAGGGGAAATGTCAGTGAGCATTCCGATTTCAGTTCCAGAGCGATTCGCCCAATGAGTCCTTGATGTTTAGTCGTTTTCAGCCAATATTTTTGATTTTTGAAAATTTCACTTTTTTGTGAAAATATCCACTAAATGAGGGAATAATATGTGTGAGGGTACCCCAGGAGAGGTCCAAATGTGTGTGGGTGGAATATATATCCCACGGGGGTAAAATTGAAAAAAGTTGAAAATTATTTTTTTTTGGATTTAGTCATTTTTCCGGCGTTTATCAGACTTTCAGATAGTGCAAATGTCAGTGAGTGTTCCGATTTCAGCTCCAGAGCGATTCGCCCAATGAGTCCTTGATATTTAGTCGTTTTCAGCCAATATTTTTGATTTTTTAAAATTTCACTTCTTTTGTGAAAGTATCCACTAAATGAGGGAATAATATGTGTGAGGGTACCCCAGGAGAGTTCCAAATGTGTGTGGGTAGAATATATATCCCATGGGGTTAAAATTGAAAAAAATTTTTTTTTGAACTTAGTCATTTTTCCAACGTTTATCAGACTTTCAGATAGGGGAAATGTCAGTGAGCGTTCCGATTTCAGTTCCAGAGCAATTCGCCCAATGAGTCCTTCATATTTAGCCGTTTTCAGCCAATATTTTTGAAAATTTCACTTTTTTGTGAAAATATCCACTAAATGAGGGAATAATATGTGTGAGGGTACCCCAGGAGAGTTCCAAATGTGTTTGGGTAGAATATATATCACACGGGGGTAAAATTGAAAAAAGTTGAAAAAATTTTTTTTTTGGACTTAGTCATTTTTCCGGCGTTTATCAGACTTTCAGATACGGCAAATGTCAGTGAGCGTTCCGATTTCAGTTCCAGAGCGATTCGCCCAATGAGTCCCTGATATTTACTCGTTTTCAGCCAATATTTTTGATTTTTGAAAATTTCACTTTTTTGTGAAAATATCCACTAAATGAGGGAATAATATGTGTGAGGGTACCCCAGGAGAGGTCCAAATGTGTGTGGGTGGAATATATATCCCACGGGAGTAAAATTGAAAAAAGTTGAAAATTATTTTTTTTTGGACTTAGTCATTTTTCCGGCGTTTATCATACTTTCAGATAGTGCAAATGTCAGTGAGCGTTCCGATTTCAGCTCCAGAGCGATTCGCCCAATGAGTCCTTGATATTTAGTCGTTTTCAGCCAATACTTTTGATTTTTTAAAATTTCACTTTTTTGTGAAAATATCCACTAAATGAGGGAATAATATGTGTGAGGCTACCCCAGGAGAGTTCCAAATGTGTGTGGATAGAATATATATCCCACGGGGGTAAAATTGAAAAAAGTTGAAAAATATTTTTTTTTGGACTTAGTCATTTTTCCGGCGTTTATCAGACTTTCAGATAGGGCAAATGTCAGTGAGCGTTCCGATTTCCGTTCCAGAGCGATTCGCCCAATGAGTCATTGATATTTAGTCGTTTTCAGCCAATATTTTGGATTTTTGAAAATTTCATTTTTTTGTGAAAATATCCACTAAATGAGGGAATAATATGTGCGAGGGTACCCCAGGAGAGTTCCAAATGTGTTTGGGTAGAATATATATCACACGGGGGTAAAATTGAAAAAAGTTGAAAAAATTTTTTTTTTGGACTTAGTCATTTTTCCGGCGTTTATCAGACTTTCAGATACGGCAAATGTCAGTGAGCGTTCCGATTTCAGTTCCAGAGCGATTCGCCCAATGAGTCCCTGATATTTACTCGTTTTCAGCCAATATTTTTGATTTTTGAAAATTTCACTTTTTTGTGAAAATATCCACTAAATGAGGGAATAATATATGTGAGGGTACCCCAGGAGAGGTTCAAATGTGTGTGGGTGGAATATATATCCCACGGGAGTAAAATTGAAAAAAGTTGAAAATTATTTTTTTTTGGACTTAGTCATTTTTCCGGCGTTTATCAGACTTTCAGATAGTGCAAATGTCAGTGAGCGTTCCGATTTCAGCTCCAGAGCGATTCGCCCAATGAGTCCTTGATATTTAGTCGTTTTCAGCCAATATTTTTGAAAATTTCACTTTTTTGTGAAAATATCCACTAAATGAGGGAATAATATGTGTGAGGGTACCCCAGGAGAGTTCCAAATGTGTGTGGATAGAATATATATCCCAAGGGGGTAAAATTGAAAAAAGTTGAAAAATATTTTTTTTTGGACTTAGTCATTTTTCCGGCGTTTATCAGACTTTCAGATACGGCAAATGTCAGTGAGCGTTCCGATTTCAGTTCCAGAACGATTCGCCCAATGAGTCCTTGATATTTACTCGTTTTCAGCCAATATTTTTGATTTTTGAAAATTTCACTTTTTTGTGAAAATATCCACTAAATGAGGGAATAATATGTGTGAGGGTACCCCAGGAGAGGTCCAAATGTGTGTGGGTGGAATATATATCCCACGGGGGTAAAATTGAAAAAAGTTGAATATTATTTTTTTTTGGACTTAGTCATTTTACCGTCGTTTATCAGACTTTCAGATAGGGCAAATGTCAGTGAGCGTTCCGATTTCAGTTCCAGAGCGATTCTCCCATTGAGTCCTTGATATTTACTCGTTTTCAGCCAATATTTTGAATTTTTGAAAATTTGACTTTTTTGTGAAATAATCCACTAAATGAAGGAATAATATGTGTGAGGGTACCCCAGGAGAGTTCCAAACGTGTGTGGGTAGAATATATATCCCATGGGGTTAAAATTTAAAAAAGTTGAAAAAAATTTTTTTTTGGACTTAGTCATTTTTCTGGCGTTTATCAGACTTTCAGATAGGGGAAATGTCAGTGAGCGTTCCGATTTCAGTTCCAGAGCGATTCGCCCAATGAGTCCTTGATATTTAGTCGTTTTCAGCCAATTTTCTGGATTTTGGAAAATGTCACTTTTTTGTGAAAATATCCACTAAATGAGGGAATAATATGTGTGAGGGTACCCCAGGAGAGTTCCAAATGTGTGTGGGTGGAATATATATCCCACGGGGGTAAAATTGAAAAAAGTTGAAAAAAAATTTTTTTTGGACTTAGTCATTTTTCCGGCGTTTATCAGACTTTCAGATATGGCAAATGTCAGTGAGCGTTCCGATTTCAGTTCCAGAGCGATTCGCCCAATGAGTCCCTGATATTTACTCGTTTTCAGCCAATATTTTTGATTTTTGAAAATTTCACTTTTTTGTGAAAATATCCACTAAATGAGGGAATAATATGTGTGAGGGTACCCCAGGAGAGTTCCAAATGTGTTTGGGTAGAATATATATCACACGGGGGTAAAATTGAAAAAAGTTGAAAAAATTTATTTTTTGGACTTAGTCATTTTTCCGGCGTTTATCAGACTTTCAGATACGGCAAATGTCAGTGAGCGTTCCGATTTCAGTTCCAGAGCGATTCGCCCAATGAGTCCCTGATATTTACTCGTTTTCAGCCAATATTTTTGATTTTTGAAAATTTCACTTTTTTGTGAAAATATCCACTAAATGAGGGAATAATATGTGTGAGGGTACCCCAGGAGAGGTCCAAATGTGTGTGGGTGGAATATATATCCCACGGGAGTAAAATTGAAAAAAGTTGAAAATTATTTTTTTTTGGACTTAGTCATTTTTCCGGCGTTTATCATACTTTCAGATAGTGCAAATGTCAGTGAGCGTTCCGATTTCAGCTCCAGAGCGATTCGCCCAATGAGTCCTTGATATTTAGTCGTTTTCAGCCAATACTTTTGATTTTTTAAAATTTCACTTTTTTGTGAAAATATCCACTAAATGAGGGAATAATATGTGTGAGGGTACCCCAGGAGAGGTCCAAATGTGTGTGGGTAGAATATATATCCCACGGGGGTAAAATTGAAAAAAGGTGAAAAAATTTTTTTTTTGGACTTAGTCATTTTTCCTCCGTTTATCAGACTTTCAGATAGGGGAAATGTCAGTGAGCGTTCCGATTTCAGTTCCAGAGCAATTCGCCCAATGAGTCCTTCATATTTATCCGTTTTCAGCCAATATTTTTGAAAATTTCACTTTTTTGTGAAAATATCCACTAAATGAGGGAATAATATGTGTGAGGGCACCCCAGGAGAGTTCCAAATGTGTGTTGATAGAATATATATCCCACGGGGGTAAAATTGAAAAAAGTTGAAAAATATTTTTTTTTGGACTTAGTCATTTTTCCGGCGTTTATCAGACTTTCAGATAGGGCAAATGTCAGTGAGCGTTCCGATTTCCGTTCCAGAGCGATTCGCCCAATGAGTCATTGATATTTAGTCGTTTTCAGCCAATATTTTGGATTTTTGAAAATTTCATTTTTTTGTGAAAATATCCACTAAATGAGGGAATAATATGTGCGAGGGTACCCCAGGAGAGTTCCAAATGTGTTTGGGTAGAATATATATCACACGGGGGTAAAATTGAAAAAAGTTGAAAAAATTTTTTTTTTGGACTTAGTCATTTTTCCGGCGTTTATCAGACTTTCAGATAGGGCAAATGTCAGTGAGCGTTCCGATTTCAGTTCCAGAGCGATTCGCCCAATGAGTCCCTGATATTTACTCGTTTTCAGCCAATATTTTTGATTTTTGAAAATTTCACTTTTTTGTGAAAATATCCACTAAATGAGGGAATAATATATGTGAGGGTACCCCAGGAGAGGTCCAAATGTGTGTGGGTGGAATATATATCCCACGGGAGTAAAATTGAAAAAAGTTGAAAATTATTTTTTTTTGGACTTAGTCATTTTTCCGGCGTTTATCAGACTTTCAGATAGTGCAAATGCCAGTGAGCGTTCCGATTTCAGCTCCAGAGCGATTCGCCCAATGAGTCCTTGATATTTAGTCGTTTTCAGCCAATATTTTTGAAAATTTCACTTTTTTGTGAAAATATCCACTAAATGAGGGAATAATATGTGTGAGGGTACCCCAGGAGAGTTCCAAATGTGTGTGGATAGAATATATATCCCAAGGGGGTAAAATTGAAAAAAGTTGAAAAATATTTTTTTTTGGACTTAGTCATTTTTCCGGCGTTTATCAGACTTTCAGATACGGCAAATGTCAGTGAGCGTTCCGATTTCAGTTCCAGAGCGATTCGCCCAATGAGTCCTTGATATTTACTCGTTTTCAGCCAATATTTTTGATTTTTGAAAATTTCACTTTTTTGTGAAAATATCCACTAAATGAGGGAATAATATGTGTGAGGGTACCCCAGGAGAGGTCCAAATGTGTGTGGGTGGAATATATATCCCACGGGGGTAAAATTGAAAAAAGTTGAATATTATTTTTTTTTGGACTTAGTCATCTTTCCTCCGTTTATCAAACTTTCAGATAGGGGAAATGTCAGTGAGCGTTCCAATTTCAGTTCCAGAGCAATTCGCCCAATGAGTCCTTCATATTTAGCCGTTTTCAGCCAATATTTTTGAAAATTTCACTTTTTTGTGAAAATATCCACTAAATGAGGGAATAATATGTGTGAGGGTACCCCAGGAGAGTTCCAAATGTGTGTTGATAGAATATATATCCCACGGGGGTAAAGTTGAAAAAAGTTCAAAAAAATTTCTTTTGGACTTAGTCATTTTTCCGGCGTTTATCAGACTTTCAGATACGGCAAATGTCAGTGAGCGTTCCGATTTCAGTTCCAGAGCGATTCGCCCAATGAGTCCTTGATATTTACTCGTTTTCAGCCAATATATTTGATTTTTGAAAATTTCACTTTTTTGTGAAAATGTCCACTAAATGAGGGAATAATATGTGTGAGGGTACCCCAGGAGAGGTCCAAATGTGTGTGGGTGGAATATATATCCCACGGGGGTAAAATTGAAAAAAGTTGAATATTATTTTTTTTTGGACTTAGTCATTTTACCGTCGTTTATCAGACTTTCAGATAGGGCAAATGTCAGTGAGCGTTCCGATTTCAGTTCCAGAGCGATTCGCCCATTGAGTCCTTGATATTTACTCGTTTTCAGCCAATATTTTGAATTTTTGAAAATTTGACTTTTTTGTGAAATAATCCACTTAATGAGGGAATAATATGTGTGAGGGTACCCCAGGAGAGTTCCAAACGTGTGTGGGTAGAATATATATCCCATGGGGTTAAAATTTAAAAAAGTTGAAAAAAATTTTTTTTTGGACTTAGTCATTTTTCTGGCGTTTATCAGACTTTCAGATAGGGGAAATGTCAGTGAGCGTTCCGATTTCAGTTCCAGAGCGATTCGCCCAATGAGTCCTTGATATTTAGTCGTTTTCAGCCAATTTTCTGGATTTTGGAAAATTTCACTTTTTTGTGAAAATATCCACTAAATGAGGGAATAATATGTGTGAGGGTACCCCAGGAGAGTTCCAAATGTGTGTGGGTGGAATATATATCCCACGGGGGTAAAATTGAAAAAAGTTGAAAAAAAATTTTTTTGGGAATTAGTCATTTTTCCGGCGTTTAGCAGACTTTCAGATACGGCAAATGTCAGTGAGCGTTCTGATTTCTGTTCCAGAGCGATTCGCCCAATGAGTCCTTGATATTTACTCGTTTTCAGCCAATATATTTGATTTTTGAAAATTTCACTTTTTTGTGAAAATATCCACTAAATGAGGGAATAATATGTGTGAGGGTACCCCAGGAGAGGTCCAAATGTGTGTGGGTGGAATATATATCCCACGGGGGTAAAATTGAAAAAAGTTGAATATTATTTTTTTTTGGACTTAGTCATTTTACCGTCGTTTATCAGACTTTCAGATAGGGCAAATGTCAGTGAGCGTTCTGATTTCAGTTCCAGAGCGATTGGCCCATTGAGTCCTTGATATTTACTCGTTTTCAGCCAATATTTTGAATTTTTGAAAATTTGACTTTTTTGTGAAATAATCCACTAAATGAGGGAATAATATGTGTGAGGGTACCCCAGGAGAGGTCCAAATGTGTGTGGGTAGAATATATATCCCACGGGGGTAAAATTGAAAAAAGGTGAAAAAAATTTTTTTTTGGACTTAGTCATCTTTCCTCCGTTTATCAAACTTTCAGATAGGGGAAATGTCAGTGAGCGTTCCAATTTCAGTTCCAGAGCAATTCGCCCAATGAGTCCTTCATATTTAGCCGTTTTCAGCCAATATTTTTGAAAATTTCACTTTTTTGTGAAAATATCCACTAAATGAGGGAATAATATGTGTGAGGGTACCCCAGGAGAGTTCCAAACGTGTGTGGGTAGAATATATATCCCATGGATTTAAAAAAGTTGAAAAAAATTTTTTTTTGGACTGTCATTTTTCCACCGTTTATCAGACTTTCAGATAGGGGAAATGTCAGTGAGCGTTCCGATTTCAGTTCCAGAGCAATTCGCCCAATGAGTTCTTCATATTTAGCCGTTTTCAGCCAATATTTTTGAAAATTTCACTTTTTTGTGAAAATATCCACTAAATGAGGGAATAATATGTGTGAGGGTACCCCAGGAGAGTTCCAAATGTGTGTGGATAGAATATATATCCCACGGGGGTAAAATTGAAAAAAGTTCAAAAAAATTTTTTTTGGACTTAGTCATTTTTCCGGCGTTTATCAGACTTTCAGATACGGCAAATGTCAGTGAGCGTTCCGATTTCAGTTCCAGAGCGATTCGCCCAATGAGTCCTTGATATTTACTCGTTTTCAGCCAATATTTTTGATTTTTGAAAATTTCTCTTTTTTGTGAAAATATCCACTAAATGAGGGAATAATATGTGTGAGGATACCCCAGGAGAGGTCCAAATGTGTGTGGGTGAAATATATATCCCACGGGGGTAAAATTGAAAAAAGTTGAAAATTTTTTTTTTGGACTTCGTCGTTTTTCCGACGTTTATCAGACTTTCAGATAGGAGAAATGTCAGTGAGCGTTCCGATTTCAGTTCCAGAGCAATTCGCCCAATGAGTCCTTGATATTTAGTCGTTTTCAGCCAATTTTCTGGATTTTGGAAAATTTCACTTTTTTGTGAAAATATCCACTAAATGAGGGAATAATATGTGTGAGGGTACCCCAGGAGAGTTCCAAATGTGTGTGAGTAGAATATATATCCCGCGGGGGTAAAATTGAAAAAAGTTGAAAAATTTTTTTTTTCGGACTTAATCATTTTTCCATCGTTTATCAGACTTTCAGATAGGGCAAATGTCAGTGAGCGTTCCGATTTCAGCTCCAGAGCGATTCGCCCAATGAGTCCTTGATATTTACTCGTTTTCAGCCAATATTTTTGATTTTTGAAAATTTCACTTTTTTGTGAAAATATCCACTAAATGAGGGAATATTATGTGTGAGGGTACCCCAGGAGAGTTCCAAATGTGTGTGGGTAGAATATATATCCCACGGGGGTAAAATTGAAAAAAGTTGAAAAAATTTTTTTTTTGGACTTAGTTATTTTTCCGGCGTTTATCAGACTTTCAGACAGGGGAAATGTCAGTGAGTGTTCCGACTTCAGTTCCAGAGCGATTCGCCCAATGAGTCCTTGATATTTAGTCGTTTTCAGACAATTTTCTGGATTTTGGAAAATTTCACTTTTTTGTGAAAATATCCACTAAATGAGGGAATAATATGTGTGAGCGTACCCCAGGAGCGTTCCAAATGTGTGTGGGTAGAATATATATCCCACAGGGGTAAAACTGAAAAAAGTTGAAAAAATTTTTTTTTTGGACTTAGTCATTTTTCCGGCGTTTATCAGACTTTCAGATAGGGGAAATGTCAGTGAGTGTTCCGATTTCAGTTCCAGAGCGATTCGCCCAATGAGTCCTTGATATTTAGTCGTTTTCAGCCAATA
Organism: Phyllobates terribilis; assembly: GCF_046119375.1. Classification (NCBI taxonomy): domain Eukaryota; kingdom Metazoa; phylum Chordata; class Amphibia; order Anura; family Dendrobatidae; genus Phyllobates; species Phyllobates terribilis. Next base: position 11,794,023 of record NW_027362782.1, read on the forward strand.
TTTTTGATTTTAGAAAATTTCACTTTTTTGTGAAAATATCCACTAAATGAGGGAATAATATGTGTGAGGGAACCCCAGGAGAGTTCCAAATGTATGTGGGTAGAATATATATCCCACGGGGGTAAAATTGAAAAAAGTTGAAAATTTTTTTTTTTGGACTTAGTCATTTTTCCGGCGTTTATCAGACTTTCAGATAGGGCAAATGTCAGTGAGCATTCCGATTTCAGTTCCAGAGCGATTCGCCCAATGAGTCCTTGATATTTACTCGTTTTAAGCCAATATTTTGGATTTTTGAAAAGTTGACTTTTTTGTGAAAATATCCACTAAATGAGGGAATAATATGTGTGAGGGAACCCCAGGAGAGTTCCAAATGTGTGTGGGTAGAATATATATCCCACGGGGGTAAAATTGAAAAAAGTTGAAAAATTCTTTTTTTGGACTTAGTCATTTTTCCAACGTTTATCAAACTTTCAGATAGGGGAAATGTCAGTGAGCGTTCCGATTTCAGTTACAGAGCGATTCGCCCAATGAGTCCTTGATATTTAGTAGTTTTCAGCCAATATTTTTGATTTTAGAAAATTTCACTTTTTTGTGAAAATATCCACTAAATGAGGGAATAATATGTGTGAGGGTACCCCAGGAGAGTTCTAAATGTGTGTGGGTAGAATATATATCCCATGGGGGTAAACTTGAAAAAAGTTGAGAAATTTTTTTTTTTGGACTTAGTCATTTTTCCGTCGTTTATCAGACTTTCAGATAGGGCAAATGTCATTGAGCGTTCCGATTTCAGTTCCAGAGCGATTCGCCCAATGAGTCCTTGATATTTAGTAGTTTTCAGCCAATATTTTTTATTTTAGAAAATTTCACTCTTTTGTGAAAATATCCACAAAATGAGGGAATAATATGTGTGAGGGAACCCCAGGAGAGCTCCAAATGTGTGTGGGTAGAATATATATCCCGCGGGGGTAAAATTGAAAAATTTTTTTTTTTGGACTTAGTCATTTTTCCAACGTTTATCAGACTTTCAGATAGGGGAAATGTCAGTGAGCGTTCCGATTTCAGTTCCAGAGCGATTCGCCCAATGAGTCCTTGATATTTAGTAGTTTTCAGCCAATATTTTTGATTTAAGAAAATTTCACTTTTTTGTGAAAATATCCACTAAATGAGGGAATAATATGTGTGAGGGTACCCCAGGAGAGTTCCAAATGTGTGTGGGTAGAATATATATCCCACGGGGGTAAACTTGAAAAAAGTTGAAAAATTTTTTTTTTTGGACTTAGTCATTTTTCCGTCGTTTATGAGACTTTCAGATAGGGAAAATGTCAGTGAGCGTTCCGATTTCAGTTCCAGAGCGATTCGCACAATGAGTCCTTGATATTTACTCGTTTTAAGCCAATATTTTGGATTTTTGAAAAGTTGACTTTTTTGTGAAAATATCCACTAAATGAGGGAATAATATGCGTGAGGGTACCCCAGGAGAGTTCCAAATGTGTGTGGGTAGAATATATATCCCACGGGGGTAAAATTGAAAAAAGTTGAAAAAATTTTTTTTTTGGACTTAGTTATTTTTCCGGCGTTTATCAGACTTTCAGATAGGGGAAATGTCAGTGAGTGTTCCGACTTCAGTTCCAGAGCGATTCGCCCAATGAGTCCTTGATATTTAGTCGTTTTCAGACAATTTTCTGGATTTTGGAAAATTTCACTTTTTTGTGAAAATATCCACTAAATGAGGGAATAATATGTGTGAGGGTACCCCAGGAGCGTTCCAAATGTGTGTGGGTAGAATATATATCCCACAGGGGTAAAACTGAAAAAAGTTGAAAAAATTTTTTTTTTGGACTTAGTTATTTTTCCGGCGTTTATCAGACTTTCAGATAGGGGAAATGTCAGTGAGTGTTCCGACTTCAGTTCCAGAGCGATTCGCCCAATGAGTCCTTGATATTTAGTCGTTTTCAGCCAATATTTTTGATTTTTGAAAATTTCACTTTTTTGTGAAAATATCCACTAAATGAGGGAATAATATGCGTGAGGGTACCCCAGGAGAGTTCCAAATGTGTGTGAGTAGAATATATATCCCATGGGGTTAAAATTTAAAAAAGTTGATAAAAATTTTTTTTTGGACTTAGTCATTTTTCTGCCGGTTATCATACTTTCAGATAGGGGAAATGTCAGTGAGCATTCCCATTTCAGCTCCAGAGCGATTCGCCCAATGAGTCCTTGATATTTAGTCGTTTTCAGCCAATTTTCTGGATTTTTGAAAATTTGACTTTTTTGTGAAAATATCCACTAAATGAGGGAATAATATGTGTGAGGGAACCCCAGGAGAGTTCCAAATGTGTGTGGGTAGAATATATATCCCACGTGGGTAAAATTGAAAAAAGTTGAAAAAATTTTTTTTTGGACCTAGTCAATTTTCCAACGTTTATCAGACTTTCAGATAGGGGAAATGTCAGTGAGTGTTCCGACTTCAGTTCCAGAGCGATTCGCCCACTGAGTCCTTGATATTTAGTCGTTTTCAGACAATTTTCTAGATTTTGGAAAATGTCACTTTTTTGTGAAAATATGCACTAAATGAGGGAATAATATGTGTGAGGGTACCCCAGGAGAGTTCCAAATGTGTGTGGGTAGAATATATATCCCACGGGGGTAAAATTGAAAAAAGTTGAAAAAATTTTTTTTTGGACTTAGTCATTTTTCTGCCGGTTATCATACTTTCAGAAAGGGCAAATGTCAGTGAGCGTTCCGATTTCAGTTCCAGAGCGATTCGCCCAATGAGTCCTTGATATTTACTCGTTTTCAGCCAATTTTCTGGATTTTTGAAAATTTTACTTTTTTGTGAAAATATCCACTAAATGAGGGAATAATATGTGTGAGGGAACCCCAGGAGAGTTCCAAATGTGTGTGGGTAGAATATATATCCCACGTGGGTAAAGTTGAAAAAAGTTGAAAAATATTTTTTTTTGGACTTAGTCATTTTTCCAACGTTTATCAGACTTTCAGATAGGGGAAATGTCAGTGAGCGTTCCGATTTCAGTTCCAGAGCGATTCGCCCAATGAGTCCTTGATATTTAGTAGTTTTCAGCCAATATTTTTGATTTTAGAAAATTTCACTTTTTTGTGAAAATATCCACTAAATGAGGGAATAATATATGTGAGGGAACCCCAGGATAGTTCCAAATGTGTGTGGGTAGAATATATATCCCACGGGGGTAAAATTGAAAAAAGTTGAAAAATTTTTTTTTTTGGACTTAGTCATTTTTCCGTCGTTTATCAGACTTTCAGATAGGGCAAATGTCAGTGAGCGTTCCGATTTCAGTTCCGGAGCGATTCGCCCAATGAGTCCTTGATATTTAGTCGTTTTCAGCCAATTTTCTGGATTTTTGAAAATTTGACTTTTTTGTGAAAATATCCACTAAATGAGGGAATAATATGTGTGAGGGAACCCCAGGAGAGTTCCAAATGTGTGTGGGTAGAATATATATCCCACGTGGGTAAAATTGAAAAAAGTTGAAAAATTTTTTTTTTTTGACTTAGTCATTTTTCCGTCGTTTATCAGACTTTCAGATAGGGCAAATGTCAGTGAGCGTTCCGATTTCAGTTCCAGAGCGATTCGCCCAATGAGTCCTTGATATTTACTCGTTTTAAGCCAATATTTTGGATTTTTGAAAAGTTGACTTTTTTGTGAAAATATCCACTAAATGAGGGAATAATATGCGTGAGGGTACCCCAGGAGAGTTCCAAATGTGTGTGGGTAGAATATATATCCCATGGGGTTAAAATTTAAAAAAGTTGAAAAATTCTTTTTTTGGACTTAGTCATTTTTCCAACGTTTATCAGACTTTCAGATAGGGGAAATGTCAGTGATCGTTCCGATTTCAGTTCCAGAGCGATTCGCCCAATGAGTCCTTGATATTTAGTAGTTTTCAGCCAATATTTTTGATTTTAGAAAATTTTTACTTTTTTGTGAAAATATCCACTAAATGAGGGAATAATATGTGTGAGGGAACCCCAGGAGAGTTCCAAATGTGTGTGGGTAGAATATATATCCCACGGGGGTAAAATTGAAAAAAGTTGAAAAAATTTTTTTTTGGACCTAGTCAATTTTCCAACGTTTATCAGACTTTCAGATAGGGGAAATGTCAGTGAGTGTTCCGACTTCAGTTCCAGAGCGATTCGCCCACTGAGTCCTTGATATTTAGTCGTTTTCAGCCAATTTTCTGGATTTTGGAAAATTTCACTTTTTTGTGAAAATATCCACTAAATGAGGGAATAATATGTGTGAGGGAACCCCAGGAGAGTTCCAAATGTGTGTGGGTAGAATATATATCCCACGGGGGTAAAATTGAAAAAAGTTGAAAAATTTTTTTTTTTGGACTTAGTCATTTTTCCGTCGTTTATCAGACTTTCAGATAGGGCAAATGTCAGTGAGCGTTCCGATTTCAGTTCCAGAGCAATTCGCCCAATGAGTCCGTGATATTTAGTCGTTTTCAGACAATTTTCTAGATTTTGGAAAATGTCACTTTTTTGTGAAAATATGCACTAAATGAGGGAATAATATGTGTGAGGGTACCCCAGGAGAGTTCCAAATGTGTGTGGGTAGAATATATATCCCACGGGGGTAAAATTGAAAAAAGTTGAAAAATTTTTTTTTTGGACTTAGTCATTTTTCTGCCGGTTATCATACTTTCAGAAAGGGCAAATGTCAGTGAGCGTTCCGATTTCAGTTCCAGAGCGATTCGCCCAATGAGTCCTTGATATTTACTCGTTTTCAGCCAATTTTCTGGATTTTTGAAAATTTGACTTTTTTGTGAAAATATCCACTAAATGAGGGAATAATATGTGTGAGGGAACCCCAGGAGAGTTCCAAATGTGTGTGGGTAGAATATATATCCCACGTGGGTAAAATTGAAAAAAGTTGAAAAATTTTTTTTTTTGGACTTAGTCATTTTTCCGTCGTTTATCAGACTTTCAGATAGGGCAAATGTCAGTGAGCGTTCCGATTTCAGTTCCGGAGCGATTCGCCCAATGAGTCCTTGATATTTAGTCGTTTTCAGCCAATTTTCTGGATTTTTGAAAATTTCACTTTTTTGTGAAAATATCCACTAAATGAGGGAATAATATGTGTGAGGGAACCCCAGGAGAGTTCCAAATGTGTGTGGGTAGAATATATATCCCACGTGGGTAAAATTGAAAAAAGTTGAAAAATTTTTTTTTTTGACTTAGTCATTTTTCCGTCGTTTATCAGACTTTCAGATAGGGCAAATGTCAATGAGCGTTCCGATTTCAGTTCCAGAGCGATTCGCCCAATGAGTCCTTGATATTTACTCGTTTTAAGCCAATATTTTGGATTTTTGAAAAGTTGACTTTTTTGTGAAAATATCCACTAAATGAGGGAATAATATGCGTGAGGGTACCCCAGGAGAGTTCCAAATGTGTGTGGGTAGAATATATATCCCATGGGGTTAAAATTTAAAAAAGTTGAAAAATTCGTTTTTTGGACTTAGTCATTTTTCCAACGTTTATCAGACTTTCAGATAGGGGAAATGTCAGTGATCGTTCCGATTTCAGTTCCAGAGCGATTCGCCCAATGAGTCCTTGATATTTAGTAGTTTTCAGCCAATATTTTTGATTTTAGAAAATTTTTACTTTTTTGTGAAAATATCCACTAAATGAGGGAATAATATGTGTGAGGGAACCCCAGGAGAGTTCCAAATGTGTGTGGGTAGAATATATATCCCACGGGGGTAAAATTGAAAAAAGTTGAAAAAATTTTTTTTTTGGATTTAGTCTTTTTTCCGGCGTTTATCAGAATTTCAGATAGGGGAAATGTCAGTGTCCATTCCGATTTCAGTTCCAGAGCGATTCGCTCAATGAGTGTTTGAAATTTAGTCGTTTTCAGCCAATATTTTTGATTTTAGAAAATTTCACTTTTTTGCGAAAATATCCACTAAATGAGGGATTAATATGTGTCAGGGAACCCCAGGAGAGTTCCAAATGTATGTGGGTAGAATTTATATCCCACGGGGGTAAAATTGAAAAAAGTTTAAAAAATTTTTTTTTTGGGCTTAGTCATTTTTCCAGCGTTAATCAGACTTTCAGATAGGGAAAATGTCAGTGCCCGTTCCGATTTCAGTTCCAGTGCGATTCGCCCAATGAGTAGTGTTGAGCCACCCCCGTAGTGTTCGAGTTCGGTTTGGTTCGTCGAACACCTGTGTGTTCGCCGAACTGTTCGTCGAACTGTTCGTCGAACACCTTCGAACACCGTTAAAACCAATGGCAGGCAAACAAAAACACATAGAAACACATAGAAAACACCTTCAAAGGTGTCCAAAAGCTGACAAACTGCTCAGAAGACACAACTAACACATGGAAAAGTGACAAGTACATATAGTCATGCGAAAATAAAAGAGGTGGAGGAGTAAAAGGAGGGGGAGACACAGATATAGGCATGTCATGCCCTTCTAAAATCCAAAAAGTGAGAAGCTGACACTGCCAGTCCGCTCCTGCCCGTGCCACCTCCGTGTCGCCGGGTTTGTGCCAGAGCCGCGGTGAACCCTCATGGCCAGCCCCCCTCTCCCAATACTGGTGCCTGTCCGCTGGTGGGTCGAGCGAGCCCCCCTGTGGTGGAGGCAGCTCTAAGCTTTTTAATTTAAATTGTCTCTCTAATTTGAATGAATACACTTTAAATCCATTTACAAGGATCTATTGGAGGGCAAGTCCCATGCCAGCAGCCGCGTAATTCCAGCTCCAGTAGCGTCCACTAAAGCTGCTGCAGTTAAAAAGCTTTTATAAGGATCGAGCTCGGCTGTCCACCGCAAGGCATCCTACTGCCAGTCCCAGCCCCTATGCCTTGGGGTGCCTCCTGATGCTCTTCACTGAGTATCCCATGGTCCCGAAGCATTTCTTTTGAAAAAATTAAGTGTCTAAACTACAGGTGGTGTAGCTTGCTTAACAGCCGGGATAATCCGCTGACTAGCAGACACTGCTACTAGGCACAAAGTATTTCCTGGGCTAGATGCAGTTAAAAATTTGTAATTAGATACTCTCGTTGGATGCTGAGAAAGCATTCCATAGAGTCTCCTGGCACGCCATATATGATTCTCTTAAAAAGCTTGGGGTAGGGGTCTAGGGGACCCTTTTATAGCCAAAATCACGGCCCTGTATTGCAATACGTCACCCAGGCTGAAGATAAATGGAACTGTAGCTGTTATGTTCTGCTACCAAAGCTAAGGAAAGAGAGGAGATCTGTCCCTACTATAAGACTCAGCTGAATCCCTACGATGTAACAGGGAACCTGATCCTGCGATCAGACCTGCTAAAGTCCTAATCTAGTCTGTACGGAGACCTATAGATGTGGGAAGGGAATCCCTACAAGTACTAAGGACTGGGAGGAATATGGGACACCTCCTAACAGAAATAGTAGCAGACAGACGAACAAACAAAATAGATAGAACATAGAGGTCCGTAGACCAAGCAAACTAACAGAGTTAGATACAGAGCACAGGCTAGCTAGAAAGTAGATATACAATGAAGTCCAGCAAAGCCAGAAGGGCGGAGCAGGATTAAATAGGCCAACAAGGTCATGTGACCAGCAAAGGAAAAAAAAACCTAACAGCAAGGTTCTAACAGTACCCCCCCTTCTAAGAGGATCCTCCGGATCCCCTAGGACCAGGCTTATCAGGAAATCTCCTGTGAAACGCTCTGATAAGTCTGGACGCGGAAACATCATCTGACCTCACCCAAGAGTTATCCTCGGGTCCGAAACCTTTCCAGGCCACAAGATACTGCAAACTACCTCTATACCGTCTAGAGTCAAGGATGCGAGAAATTTCATATTCCCCGTCCTCCACCACCGGAGGAACAGAGGCAGAGGCGTCACCATCCGACACAACAGCTTTTTTTAACGGAGAGACATGAAAGACCGGATTAATTCTCCAGGAGGTAGGAACCTCCAACCTAACAGCAGATTGGTTGACAACCTGAAGCACCTTAAAGGGCCCTACAAACTTGGGACCCAATTTCTTAGAAGGAATCCTCAACCGCAGATTCCTAGCGGACAACCAAACCATGTCACCAACAGCGAACAAAACCTCCTGTCGTTTCCTATCAAAGTAGTCTTTAGATTTTCTGTTGGCCTCCTGAAGATTACCACGCACATCCGTCCAAACTCTTTCCAAATCACCGGAAAAATTCTCCTCCTCAGGCACGGCAGATCCCAACTTGGAGAACGACCCAAACGACGGATGTCTCCCAGAACAACAAAAAAAAAGGCGAACAACCAGCAGAAGAAGATGTATGATTGTTCAGAGCAAATTCGGCAAGTGGCAGAAACTCAGACCACCCCTCTTGATTGTCTGCCACAAAACAACGCAAGAACTGCTCAACATCCTGGTTTTTCCTTTCTGTCTGGCCATTAGATTCAGGATGATATCCGGACGAAAACGACAAATGAATTCCCAACCTGTCACAAAAGGCACGCCAAAAACGAGCCACGAACTGAGGACCCCTATCAGAAACAATGTCAGTAGGAACGCCATGAAGTCTGACAATTTCCTTGACAAAGGCCTTAGCGAGAGTTTTAGCGCAGGGCAGTTTGACGAAGGGAACCAAGTGACACATCTTGCTAAAACGGTCCACGACCACCCAGATGACAGTAAAACCCTCAGAGGGGGGAAGGTCAGTTATAAAGTCCATAGCCAAATGTGTCCAAGGAGCACTGGGGACCTCCAAAGGACAAAGCAACCCCGCAGCAGGAGTATGTGAGGACTTAGATCTAGCACATATAGTACATTGGCGCACCCACTTAATGACTTCCTTCTGCCATCCAGGCCACCAAAAACTGCGACCCACCAGTCTCTTGGTCTCAGAGATTCCGGGATGACCTGCCAACCGAGATTCGTGACACTCAACAAACAAATCTCTCCTAAAGGTCCCAGGCACAAACAACCTCCCATGAGAAGTGTTAGATGGGGCATTCTCCTGAGCTTTAAGAATCTCATCTTCCAAAACGGAGTCTAAAGCAGCTATCAAAACACCTTCTTGTAAAATGTTTTCCTCTTTCTCAGCACCGACTATGGGAGAAAAACTGCGAGACAAGGCATCCGCCTTAACATTCTTAGTACCAGGGATGTAAGTAACGGAGAAATTAAACCGCGAGAAAAACAGTGCCCACCTAGCCTGACGGGCATTCAGGCGCTTGGCAGCATCAAGATATATCAGATTTTTATGATCCGTAAGAACCTGAACGGGAAATTCCGCACCCTCCAAGAAGTGGCGCCAGTGTTCAAATGCGAGTTTAATAGCCAATAATTCCCGATTACCAATATCGTAATTCAATTCAGTCTCCGAAAATTTTTTTGAAAAAAAGGCACAGGGATGTAATCCATCCCCGTTATCCTGAGACAATACTGCGCCAACCCCCACAGAGGAAGCATCAACCTCAACCAAAAACGGCCTAGTAACATCAGGCTGCATAAGGATGGGAGCAGAGGTGAACCTCTCCTTGAGATACACAAAAGCTTCAATGGCCTCAGAAGACCACTGAACCGCATCAGCACCTTTCCTGGTGAGATCAGTCAGAGGTTTGACAATACTAGAAAAATTTTTTATGAATTTTCTATAGTAATTGGCGAAACCCAAAAACCTCTGTATCGATTTCAAACCAATAGGCCTAGGCCATTCCTGCACAGCCTGAACCTTAACCGGATCCATCTCAAAACCTTTGCTGGAGATAATGTAGCCCAAAAAACGAATTCTCTGTACAGCGAACTCACATTTCTCCAGCTTAGCAAAAAGCGAATTGTCCATTAATAACTGTAATACCTCACGCACGCTCCGCCAATGAGACTCCAGATCTGGCGAATAAATCAAAATGTCATCCAAATACACAACCACATTTTTACCGATCAAAGGTCTAAGGATGTCATTAATCAGATTCTGAAAAAATGCAGGAGCATTAGTAAGACCAAAAGGCATAACCAGATTCTCAAAATGACCCACAGGAGTGTTAAAAGCAGTCTTCCATTCATCACCCTCCTTCATGCGCAACAGATTGTATGCCCCCTTAAGGTCAATTTTAGAGAACCACTTGGCCCCCAATAACTGGTTAAACAGATCAGGAATCAATGGCAGTGGGTAAGGATTGCGTACCGTAATTTTGTTAATCTCACAAAAATCCAGACAAGGACGTAAACCGCCGTCCTTTTTTTTTACAAAAAAAAATCCAACCGCCACAGGAGACTTAGATGGGCCTAATGTGACCGGCGGCCAAACTTGTCTGTATGTATTCCTCCAAAGCCTTCCTCTCAGGAATAGTAAGGTTAAATAAACGACTTTTAGGAAGAGTCGCTCCAGGGACAAATTCAATAGAACAATCATAGTCTCTATGGGGAGGCAAAACCTGCGATTCTTTCTCAGAAAAAACTCTCCAAAAATCCTGAATAGGAACAGGCAATTCTCCCCTATCCAAAGCTGCAATACGCCCGTTACAACACTTGTCATAACATTTATGGCTCCAGGATTTAATTTCACTGGTAGACCAATCCAGTACAGGATTGTGAAATTTTAACCAGGGCAAACCCAATATTACTGGAGAAGGCAAGTTATTCAACACTACCAAATCCAATTTCTCATGGTGAACACCCTTAATAGTGAGAGGAAATTCACTGACCTTGAGAGTAATATTCTTCAAAGGGGAGCCATCCACAGAAACCACAGCAATGGGGGATGATAAAGGTTCAGGTTTTAAATTGAGTTTTTCCACGAATCCCCCATCAATTACATTCAGTGTAGACCCGCAATCAACAAACACCCGAAATTCCATTAATTTTTCCTGAGCAATCGTGGAAGCAGCTAAAAATATACCCTTGGAATTTAAACAGGCAATACGGGCGTGACTGACCATTTTTTTTTCTTTCTTCATACGAAGCTCACAGCCTTTAATCAAATGACCAGATTTTCCGCAATAGAAACACAAGCCTTCCGAAAAACGACGGTCTTTTTCTTGAGAGCGAGGTGCCACCGATCCAATCTCCATCGGTTCACCACTGTTAGTACACACATTATCATAACCAGAAACTGACATAGCAGAGGATTTGCTCTCATTAACCCTTGCACGCAGTCTCCTATCCACCCATATAGCTAATTGCATAGCCTGTTGCAAATCCTCAGGTGTAGGATAAGCAATTAGCAGGTCTTTAACCCTTTCACTGAGCCCAGCAAGAAATAGACTTTTCAGAGCAGAATCGTTCCACCCTGTTTGAGTGGACCAACGACGAAAATGAGTACAATATTTTTCTACATTACCTGATCCTTGTTTTAAACGTCTCAACTCAGTCTCAGCTGATGCGACACGGTCAGGATCATCATATAATAGTCCCAAAGCAGAAAAAAAACTATCCACTGATCTGAAGCATGTATCACTAGGTTGCAAAGAAAAGGCCCACTCCTGAGGCTCTTTGCGCAAAAGTGACATTATGAACCCTACGCGCTGGGATTCATCCCCAGAGGACTTGGGTCTCAAACGAAAATACAATAAGCAAGCATTTTTAAATGAAAAAAATTCTCGATGTTCACCAAAAAATAAATCCGGCAAACATACCTTAGGCTCCAAGAAATATGCTCCAGGACAGTTACTCACGTGCTGACGGAGCTCAGCCACTTCCAGAGAGAGTCCCTGCAGGTGTTTAGCCAAATCCTGAACCGACACCATGATGGAACAAAAAAAATCTTTCCTTAGAGAATTTGCTGGCTGGACTTACTGTTATGTTCTGCTACCAAAGCTAAGGAAAGAGAGGAGATCTGTCCCTACTATAAGACTCAGCTGAATCCCTACGATGTAACAGGGAACCTGATCCTGCGATCAGACCTGCTAAAGTCCTAATCTAGTCTGTACGGAGACCTATAGATGTGGGGAGGGAATCCCTACAAGTACTAAGGACTGGGAGGAATATGGGACACCTCCTAACAGAAATAGTAGCAGACAGACGAACAAACAAAATAGATAGAACATAGAGGTCCGTAGACCAAGCAAACTAACAGAGTTAGATACAGAGCACAGGCTAGCTAGAAAGTAGATATACAATGAAGTCCAGCAAAGCCAGAAGGGCGGAGCAGGATTAAATAGGCCAACAAGGTCATGTGACCAGCAAAGGAAAAAAAACCTAACAGCAAGGTTCTAACAGTAGCACCCTGAGGGCTCGGTTGCTACATACGTATTGCACCTCACCCAGAGGTGTGATATCTCACTCTCAGGTAAGGATGGAGTGTGGATCAGGACCCGACACCTGCATGCATTACACCACATTGCCGTGGGGCAGGGCGACCAATATGCCCCTGAGTTGGGCACGACAGTCCCTGTCCCTGGCTGGAGTGGGGGGAGGGAACACTGAGGAAGGGGAACCCTGTAGTGCAGGAGCAGGGAGGAAGCAGTTCCTGGGTGCATTGAGAAGGGAATATAAAAGGTGGGCACCATCTTAGTTCAGTGCAGAGAAGTCTGAGCAGAAGTGGCAGGGAGCAGGGGCTCTGCATGAGCTCTGCTCCAGAGGCGGGCCTAGTAACAGAGGCCCAGGCCTGGAAGAGGGAGAAGGAAGGAAGAGGAGCGGAGAAGGCTCCAGGAACGAGGAATGAAGGGATCCCAGGGGTGCGGACGGGCGAGTCGCCACCGCACGCCCGAATCCACCTGCGTGGAGGGGTCAGGCCAAAGGGGGAGACCGGTCCCCGAACTAGTGGAGGCAGGAAACGACCCTCAGCTAGAAACCGGAGGCTCTGACATTTTATGTGGCGCAGCCCCTCGCTACACCCGCTAGGAAGGCACCACATAGGGTCAGGGAAACTGGCGCCAAGTTTACCAAGAGGAGGCCCGAGGCAGCCGGACAGAAGTGTTGGTAAGAAAGGCCAGACAAAGGACACACAAAGGGGGTCCTGTGAAGTGCTCCAAAGTTATCTGGGAGTTGTCTGAGCCCCTCACCTGGTGAGCACAGTACGACGTGGGCAGCCGTTACCTGCAGACGTGGTCTGGATAATAAGAACTGTGAGTAAAGGCCCTGGACTGCATCACTGACTCCGTGTCGTTACTGCTGCTGCCCTGCACCATCACCCCCATCCTCCGCATACACTGCCCTGAGGCTATACTCCTCCCGTGGGGAGTTATGCTACGCTCTGCTGCACCCACAACACCAGCCTCAGCGGTCTGCCCTGTAGCGGCGGTTCACTCTGACCGCAATCCACGGGTGGCGTAGTCGGACATTTAAACATCAAAACCACATAAATAGTTCCGCCACTGGTTTGACCGCCCTGAGCCACAGAACCGGGTCGCCGCCACGAAGACTACAACCACCAGCATCCACCAAAAAGGGTCCGGCTCCGGGTGTCCCAAGGCCCAGGGGGTGCGTCAGAACATTTTCATCACCTTTCACAATCACCAATGGGACAAGGCAGGGATGTCCTCTGTCCCCTCTCTTATACATCCTAGTGACGGAGCACCTGCTCTCATCAATTCGCCATAACCCCAATATTAGGTGGATTGAGGTGGGAGGCACCGAGTACAAGTGCTCTCTATTTGCTGATGATGTCCTAGTATATATCACTCAATCACATATATCCATCCATGCTGTTATGGCTGAAATAGATCACTTAGTTACATAGTAAAATTTTAAAATCAATGCAGCGAAGTCTGAGGCCCTCGATGTCTCCCTCCCCAAATCCATATAGGATTCCATCCAGTCCAACTTTCCCTTTGCCTGGCCCTCACAGGGTATCAAATACTTAGGAATTCCTATTCATAGAGACCTCTCCCATCTATGTTATCTTAATTTTGGGCCCTTTATTGAACAATTCCATACAGACCACGGTTGGCAAGTTAGAACTGTAAGATTCACTACGTGAACCGCTGGTGTTTTGTGGAAAAGCACATGTACACCACGTTCCAAATTATTATGCAAAAAGTGTTTAGGAGTGATAAGGGAAGAATTTGTTTGTTTGTCAGTTAAACTCATTGATGGTGATGTGTGTCAGGGCTCTTTATATCACTGTAAGCAATTGCAGACACCTGTGCTAATTAGTTTGGCAGGTGTGTCCAATGAAAGGCCAGACTACTTAAGAAGGCTCTCTCACATTATTAAGCAGCCTACATTTTCTGCCAAAATGGGAAAGAAAAAGGATGTGTCGGCTGCTGAGAAGCAACAAATTGTGGAGTGTTTAGGTCAAGGCATGACTACAATCAACATTGTGCGATGATCAGGATGAAGTGTCTTGGCAATCAAGAAGTATGTAGCTGATTCACAGTACACACGTGTGCGTGCTGATAAGGGAAAATTGAGGACTCTTTCCTACAGGCAATTACGTCAGGTTGAAAGAGCAGCGGCAAAAAAGCCTTGTCATAGCAGCAGACAAGTTTTTGAAGCTGCTTGTGCCTCCAACGTCCCCCGAACAACAAGATGCAGGGTCCTTCAGAGGTTTGCAGCTGTGCATACGCCATCCTGTCGACCTCCTCTATCCACTTCACACAAGCAGAAACGGCTCCAGTGGGCCAAACATTACATGAAGACTGATTTCAAAACTGTTTTGTTCACGGATGAGTGCCGTGCAGCGCTCGATGGTCCAGATGGATGGAGTGGAGAATGGCTGGTTGATGGACACCCCACGCAAACACGGCTACAGCGCCAACAAGGAGGAGGTGGAGTAATGTTTTGGGCTGGAATCATGGGGAGAGAGATTGTCGGCCCCTTTAGGATCCCTGAAGGCGCTAAAGATGAACTCCATAATGTATGTGGATTTTCTCAAACAGCACTTCCTGCCATGGTTCAAGAAGAAGAACCGTGTATTTCACAGCAAGATCATTTTTCTGCATGATAATACACCATCTCATGCTGCACATAAAACATCTGCATCTCTGGCTGATATGGGCATAAAAGGGGACAAACTTATGGTGTGACCCCCATGCTCCCCTGACCTCTACCCCATTCCGAACCTTTGGAGCATCATTAAAAGGAGTGTCTATGATGGCGGGAGGCAGTTCACATCTAAGCAACAGCTCTGGGAGGGTATTCTGTCCTCATGCAAAACAATTGAAGCAGAAACCATCCAAAACCTGACAAATTCAATGGACGAGAGAGTTCAGAAGCTCCTTTCGAACAAGGGGTCCTATGTGAAAATGTAACATCACCTAGAATAAAGTTTTGAGTTGAAAACTGTTTGATTTCAGTTTCTAACAACCTGCTAATGCTTATAATTTCAAAAATGACCATTTTTTTGGTCTTTATTAAAATGAAAAGGTTGATCGAAAAGTTTGGGGGATCTAAGAGTGTGGCAACCCAGTAGTCATGATTACTTCGAATTCTGACAATATGAGGGTCATGCTGCAGGTAGTGCAGCAAGAAGGCACTTATGTGTCTTGCGCATCTCGGAGCCCCAAAATTATTTTCCGGGCTAGATGCAGCTAAAAATTATTTTTAATTTTAAATCTGGTGAAGCTTATTATAGATGGCCTAATAGGATCAGTGCTGCACACTGCTACAAAGCCCAAATTATTTTCCAGTCAAGATACAGATAAACATGATTAGTAATTTGAAAGCTTAAAACGTTTGGTAGGGTGATTTTAACCAATCATCAAGCTTTTACTCTCCCCAGGATGACACAGGGGTAGAAAAGTCGTTTCGGATCCATGATTTGTTCATCTTTATGAACGTGAGTCTGTCTACATTATCAGTGGAGAGCCGCGTGCGCTTATCTGTCAGCACACCACCAGCAACGCTGAACACACGTTCAGACAGAACGCTGGCTGCGGGGCATGACAAGATCTCCAAGGCGTAAGTGGCTAGCTCCGGCCATTTATCCAGATTGGAAGCCCAAAAAGAGCAAGGGTCCAGTGACACAGTCGTGGCTTCAATGTTTACTTGGAGATACTCCTGTACCATCGTCTCTAGGCGTTGACTATGTGTCAGACTTCTTGTCTCCTGTGGCCTTGCAAAGGATGGGCTAAAAAAGTGGTGAAATGATTCCGCAAAATTGATGTTACCAGCAGATACTGTGGTTCTGTTACGATTTGAGTGCTGAACACTTGACGGTCCCACGGTTGGCAAGTTGGAACTGTGAGATTCACTACGTGCACCACTGGTATTTTGTGGAAAAGCACATGTAAGATTCTGCAACAGTCTCTGCTGATACTCCTGCATGCGTGCATCCCTTTCTATGGCAGGAATAATTTCTGCAAATTTACTTTTGTACCGGGGATCTAACAGTGTGGCAACCCAGTAGTCAGGATTATTTCTAATTCTCACAATTCGAGGGTCATGTTGCAGGTAGTGCAGCAAGAAGGCACTCATGTGTGTTGCGCATCCAGGAGCACCAAGTCCCTGTTGTGTTGGTGGCGAGGTAACAATCATGCTTCCTTCCTCTGTCCTCTCCCCCCAACCTCGCACAACAGAAATGTGATCAAGGTCTCCCTCATCTGATGAGTCTTCCATCAGTTCGTCCTCCACTTCTTCCTGGGCTCCTGCACCTTCCTCACTAGTTTGGCTGCTACCATGCGCCCTGGTAAAACCATCTCCCCCACCCTCACATGCCTGCCGCCTTGGTGCTGCCGACCTTCTGGACCTTGCAGATGTTAGCCCTTCCGCATACAACTCCTCCTCCTCTACTTCCTCCACCTCCTCTTGTGCCACCACCTGACTCCGAATTCTGTTTAACATGTGCTCCAGCATGTAAATCACCGGAATAGTCATGCTGATAATGGCATCGTCAGCACTAAACATCTTCGTCGCCATTTCAAAACTGTGCAGAAGGGTGCATAGGTCCCTGATCTGAGACCACTCCTCCAGCGTGATTTGCCCCACCTCTGAATCTCGTTGGCCCAGGCTATACGTCAGAACGTATTGCACCAGGGCTTGTCGGTGCTGCCACAGTCGCTGCAACATGTGCAGAGTTGAATTCCACCGGGTAGGCACATCGCATTTTAGCCGGTGAAGTGGCAGGCCCAACGACTTCTGTAGAGATGTAAGTCGCTGAGCTGCGGGATGCGAACGGCGGAAGTGAGCACACAGCGACCGTGCCCTCTGCAGAAGGCCATCTAGCCTGGGATAGTGGGCTAAAAATTGCTGGACAACCAGGTTCAACACGTGAGCCATACAAGGCACGTGTGTGACATTGCCCCGGCGAAGGGCCGCACCCAGGTTTGCAGCATTGTCGCACACGGCCTTCCCTGGTTTCAGGCCCAGTGGAGACAACCATTCATGAAATTGGTTCTCCAGAGCTGACCACAACTCCTCAGCTGTGTGACTCACATTTCCCAGACATTTCAATGTAAAAACCGCCTGATGACGTTGAGCCCTACTGCCAGCATAGTAAGGAGGTGTGCAGGATCCCTTCTGCGCAGTTAGAAAGCTTGTGGCATGACCAGACAGGCTTTGGGTGCAGGTGGAAGACCGAGAGGAGGTTGAGGAGGCAGAAGCAGTGGAGGAACTTTGACATAAAGAGGATTGACGCACAACTCGTGGGGACGGCAAGACTTGGACAGCAGCCCCTTGTCCTGCTGTCACCATAGTTACCCAGTGCCCAGTCAGCGACATGTAACGCCCCTGTCCATGCCTACTCATCCAAGTGTCTGTGGTGAAATGCACCCTGTCACACACAGAGTTTCTCAAAGAAGCGGTGATGTTGTGTGCGACATGCTGGTGGAGCGCAGGCACACCTTTCTTTGAGAAGTAGTGCCGACTGGGCATCTGGTACTGGGGCACTGCGACGGACATAAGGTCTCGAAAATCCTCTGTGTCCACCAGGCGGAAAGGCAGCATTTCTGTAGCCAAGAGCTTGCAGATGGTGAAATTCAACCTCTTAGCTTTCTCATGGCTAGGAGGAAATGGTCTTTTACTTGTCCACATCTGAGGGACCGAGGGCTGGCTATTGTGCTTAGACGGGGTTGATAAGGGTGTCCCCGGCAAACTGCCGGTCTGTGAGGAAGATGCAGGCGGACATGTTAGGTTGCCTTCATCCAAAGGTGGTGCTATCGATGTCGGACAGCGCTCAACACCAGCTGGTGTTACCACCTCCAAAGAAAATGATGACCTGCCAATCACGCTGGCTGTTGCGGGTAAAGAGGTGGCAGGTCTGCGCCCCAAAACAGGTGTGACTGCTGTCCCCCCAGTCACAGAGGATGAAGAGGCCGCGGATGCACAAGATATGGCAGACGGTGGTTGGCCCGGCCGGCTAGGCCGCATTGTAGCACACTGAGCTTCCCACTGCAACTTATGCTTTATGTCCATGTGCCGGTTCATGCATGAAGTACTCAAACTATGTATTTTTTGGCCTCTACTTAGCTTTTGCTTACAAATGTTACAGATAACACGAGTTGGGTCATCTTTATCGATCTGAAAAAATGCCCAGGCTATGCAAGGCTTAGCACCCATGCGACCTGAAGAGCCACCACGACTTGTGGTGAGAGGCAGAGTTGTGTTTGAGGATGCAGTTGTTGACGTGCTTCCAGTACTACGTCTCTGTCCAGGAAGGCGCAACCTGACCTCGTCATCACTAGCATCTTCCTCCACCTCCTCTGCTGACCTCATCTCTTGGCTGACTGTGGGTTGACAGTAAGTGGGATCTCTGACCTCATCATCATCACCCTGTGCGTTATCACACCCGTCGTCCTCAGAGCCAACCTGTTCCTGCCCTGACAAAAAACTAAAGTTGTCGCTCCAATCAGGTATTTGAGTCTTATCATCGTCTTCCTCATTGTCTCCACCAACAGGAGTTACAGTTTGGGAATGAGGGTCTACATTATGGTCAGAACCTTCTGCGTCTGGTCCTGGATCCGACTCATAAAGATTCTGGGCATCAGTGCAGATCATTTCCTCGTCTGGATTCACAGAAGCGCTGGAGTCGACCTCTGATTCCCAGGCTATAGTATGAGTAAACTCAGACTCAACCATCTGTTCTACCTCATACTCAGACGGGCAGCTGGAGATTTGGGAGCTGTGAGGAAGCAAGTGCGATTTGGGTTACACCTTTGAGGACTGGAGTATTTGTGATGTTGAAGTTGATGTGGAGGAGAGCCCACTTAAAGGAGCACTTGATATCCGTTGAAGCACCTGCTGTTTTTGTGCCTCATCTGGAATTTGTAGCGATTGGCGTGGCCGTAAGAAAGGGATCTTATCACATTGTCCGCTAAAAGAAGTAGACATTTTAGTTTGGCTGGAAGATGGTCTTTCTTCTGCAGATGTTACTGTTGCTTTAACACCTACCCCACGGACACAACCTTTTTTCCCCTTCCCAACACGCCTATTCCCCTTTCCACCAGCAGCAGGCCTTTTTCCACTCATTTTGGTGGTTAACTAATTCACAACTCTGGAGTTGTTTGCACAAAAAAACAATGGATGGTAACCGAGCAGAGCTGAGTGGCCAAACTGTGGTATTAGGCCAAAACTATTGGCTGGGTTAGATGCAGAAAAAAATTATTTTGAATTTGCAACCTGATGGAGGTCAGTATAGATGGACTAATAGAGAAAGTCCGACACACTACTAGAAGGCCAAATATTTTTTCAGAGCTAGATGCAGAAAAAAATTATATTCAGTTTGCAACCTGATGGAGGTCAGTATAGATGGATTAATAGAACAAGACCCACACACAGCTAGAAGCCCAATATTTTTTCAGAGGTAGATGCAGAAAAAAATATATTCAGTTTGCAACCTGATGGAGGTCAGTATAGATGGACTAATAGAACAAGTCCCACACACTGCTAGAAGCCCAAATATTTTTTCAGAGGTACTGTAGATGCAGATAAAAATTAGTTTTAATTTGCAACCTGATGGAGGTCAGTATAGATGGACTAATAGAGAAAGTCCGACACACTACTAGAAGGCCAAATATTTTTTCAGAGCTAGATGCAGAAAAAAATTATATTCAGTTTGCAACCTGATGGAGGTCAGTATAGATGGACTAATAGAGAAAGTCCGACACACTACTAGAAGGCCAAATATTTTTTCAGAGGTAGATGCAGAAAAAAATATATTCAGTTTGCAACCTGATGGAGGTCAGTATAGATGGATTAATAGAACAAGACCCACACACAGCTAGAAGCCCAATATTTTTTCAGAGGTAGATGCAGAAAAAACTATATTCAGTTTGCAACCTGATGGAGGTCAGTATAGATGGACTAATAGAACAAGTCCCACACACTGCTAGAAGCCCAAATATTTTTTCAGAGGTACTGTAGATGCAGATAAAAATTAGTTTTAATTTGCAACCTGATGGAGGTCAGTATAGATGGACTAATAGAGAAAGTCCGACACACTACTAGAAAGCCAAATATTTTTTCAGAGCTAGATGCAGAAAAAAATTATATTCAGTTTGCAACCTGATGGAGGTCAGTATAGATGGACTAATAGAGAAAGTCCGACACACTACTAGAAGGCCAAATATTTTTTCAGAGGTAGATGCAGAAAAAAATATATTCAGTTTGCAACCTGATGGAGGTCAGTATAGATGGATTAATAGAACAAGACCCACACACAGCTAGAAGCCCAATATTTTTTCAGAGGTAGATGCAGAAAAAACTATATTCAGTTTGCAACCTGATGGAGGTCAGTATAGATGGACTAATAGAACAAGTCCCACACACTGCTAGAAGCCCAAATATTTTTTCAGAGGTACTGTAGATGCAGATAAAAATTAGTTTTAATTTGCAACCTGATGGAGGTCAGTATAGATGGACTAATAGAGAAAGTCCGACACACTACTAGAAGGCCAAATATTTTTTCAGAGGTAGATGCAGAAAAAAATATATTCAGTTTGCAACCTGATGGAGGTCAGTATAGATGGATTAATAGAACAAGACCCACACACAGCTAGAAGCCCAATATTTTTTCAGAGGTAGATGCAGAAAAAAATATATTCAGTTTGCAACCTGATGGAGGTCAGTATAGATGGACTAATAGAACAAGTCCCACACACTGCTAGAAGCCCAAATATTTTTTCAGAGGTACTGTAGATGCAGATAAAAATTAGTTTTAATTTGCAACCTGATGGAGGTCAGTATAGATGGACTAATAGAGAAAGTCCGACACACTACTAGAAGGCCAAATATTTTTTCAGAGGTAGATGCAGAAAAAAATATATTCAGTTTGCAACCTGATGGAGGTCAGTATAGATGGATTAATAGAACAAGACCCACACACAGCTAGAAGCCCAATATTTTTTCAGAGGTAGATGCAGAAAAAAATATATTCAGTTTGCAACCTGATGGAGGTCAGTATAGATGGACTAATAGAACAAGTCCCACACACTGCTAGAAGCCCAAATATTTTTTCAGAGGTACTGTAGATGCAGATAAAAATTAGTTTTAATTTGCAACCTGATGGAGGTCAGTATAGATGGACTAATAGAGAAAGTCCGACACACTACTAGAAGGCCAAATATTTTTTCAGAGGTAGATGCAGAAAAAAATATATTCAGTTTGCAACCTGATGGAGGTCAGTATAGATGGATTAATAGAACAAGACCCACACACAGCTAGAAGCCCAATATTTTTTCAGAGGTAGATGCAGAAAAAAATATATTCAGTTTGCAACCTGATGGAGGTCAGTATAGATGGACTAATAGAACAAGTCCCACACACTGCTAGAAGCCCAAATATTTTTTCAGAGGTACTGTAGATGCAGATAAAAATTTGTTTTAATTTGCAACCTGATGGAGGTCAGTATAGATGGACTAATAGAATGATGCTATGCCCAAAAGATTTTACTTCACTAGGTGCAGTAAAAAAATTGGTATTCTATACACAGGTGGTATATCTTGCAACACAGATAGGCTACTCCACTGACTAACACACTCTGCAATAGGCCAAAAAGGATTAGCTTTGCTAGATTCAGCCAAATGCTGTGAAAAAAACTTGCACAGCACTGGCACAGACCTGCCTGGCAAAAACTGATAGGAACTCATGTAACCTAGTCCTGAAAAGGACTGCAATTACAATTAGTCTTTTCTCCCACAACCGATCTATTTAAGAGCACAGAACTCCCTGATAAAAGTCGTAGGAAATGCTGTAACCTAGTCCTTAAAAGGACTGCAATCACAACTATTCCCTACTCCCAAGCTATCTGTATATTTGTGCGAAAATTGGCTTGAAATTAACAAGGTATAGCGCACACAGCAACAGCGGTGCCGTCTAACACGCAGCTGCAGCAGTGAGAAAATGGTGGCGACGGGGAAAATGGCTTGGTCTTATAGGGCAAGGACATGTGACATACACTGCCAATGACACATGCCCTTGCTTGTGTGAAAAAAAGCACTTCGCTCCGTGTGTGCGCTGCTGATAGGCTGACAGATTGCACCTCCCCACTGTAAATGCGGGAAAGAGAAAAAAAAATGGAGATCTTCATTGTTCCTGCAGAGATCCATCCCCTGCCCCTCCCCCCACCCCGCTGTACACTCAAACTGCATATTAACATTAATTTTCATCATTACTGAGAAAAAATCCAGTTATGATTTTGGTGCACGAACAGTTATCGAACATAACCTCGAACAGCCGAATTTTTCTCAAATTGTTCGTGTTCGCCGAACGGCTCGAACACCGCCCAAAACAGCTCGAATTTGAGATTGGCGAACAGTTCGAGTAGAACAACGCTCATCTCTACCAATGAGTCCTTGATATTTAGTCGTTTTCAGCCAATTTTCTGGATTTTGGAAAATTTCACTTTTTTGTGAAAATATGCACTAAATGAGGAAATAATATGCGTGAGGGTACCCCAGGAGAGTTCCAAATGTGTGTGGGTAGAATATATATCCCATGGGGTTAAAATTTAAAAAAGTTGAAAAAAATTTTTTTTTGGACTTAGTCATTTTTCTGCCGTTTATCAGACTTTCAGATAGGGCAAATGTCAGTGAGCGTTCCGATTTCAGTTCCAGAGCGATTCGCCCAATGAGTCCTTGATATTTACTCGTTTTAAGCCAATATTTTGGATTTTTGAAAAGTTGACTTTTTGGTGAAAATATCCACTAAATGAGGGAATAATATGCGTGAGGGTACCCCAGGAGAGTTCCAAATGTGTGTGGGTAGAATATATATCCCATGGGGTTAAAATTAAAAATAGTTGAAAAAAATTTTTTTTTGGACTTAGTCATTTTTCTGCCGGTTATCATACTTTCAGATAGGGGAAATGTCAGTGAGCATTCCCATTTCAGTTCCAGAGCAATTCGCCAAATGAGTCCTTGATATTTAGTCATTTTCAGCCAATATTTTTGATTTTTGAAAATTTCACTTTTTTGTGAAAATATCCACTAAATGAGGGAATAATATGTGTGAGGGTACCCCAGGAGAGTTCCAAATGTGTGTGCGTAGAATATATATCCCACGGGTGTAAAATTGAAAAAGGTTGAAAAATTCTTTTTTTGGACATAATCATTTTTCCAACGTTTATCAGACTTTCAGATAGGGGAAATGTCAGTGAGCGTTCCGATTTCAGTTCCAGAGCGATTCGCCCAATGAGTCCTTGATATTTAGTAGTTTTCAGCCAATATTTTTGATTTTAGAAAATTTCACTTTTTTGTGAAAATATCCACTAAATAAGGGAATAATATGTGTGAGGGTACCCCAGGAGAGTTCCAAATGTGTGTGGGTAGAATATATATCCCACGGGGGTAAAATTGAAAAAAGTTGAAAAAATTTTTTTTTTGGGCTTAGTCATTTTTCTCGCGTTAATCAGACTTTCAGATAGGGGAAATGTCAGTGAGCATTCCGATTTCAGTTCCAGAGCGATTCGCCCAATGAGTCCTTGATATTTAGTCGTTTTCAGCCAATATTTTTGATTTTAGAAAATTTCGCTTTTTTGTGAAAATATCCACTAAATGAGGAAATAATATGTGTGAGGGAACCCCAGGAGAGTTCCAAATGTGTGTGGGTAGAATATATATCCCACGGGGGTAAAATTGAAAAAAGTTGCAAAAATTTTTTTTTTGCACTTAGTCATTTTTCCGGCGTTTATCAGACTTTCAGATAGGGAAAATGTCAGTGACCGTTCCGATTTCAGTTCCAAGGCGATTCGCCCAATGAGTCCTTGATATTTAGTCGTTTTCAGCCAATTTTCTGGATTTTGGAAAATTTCACTTTTTTGTGAAAATATGCACTAAATGAGGGAATAATATGCGTGAGGGTACCCCAGGAGAGTTCCAAATGTGTGTGGGTAGAATATATATCCCATGGGGTTAAAATTTAAAAAAGTTGAAAAAAATTTTTTTTGGACTTAGTCATTTTTCCAACGTTTAGCAGACTTTCAGATAGGGGAAATGTCAGTGAGCGTTCCGATTTCAGTTCCAGAGCGATTCGCCCAATGAGTCCTTGATATTTAGTAGTTTTCAGCCAATATTTTTGATTTTAGAAAATTTCACTTTTTTGTGAAAATATCCACTAAATGAGGGAATAATATGTGTGAGGGAACCCCAGGAGAGTTCCAAATGTGCGTGGGTAGAATATATATCCCACAGGGGTAAAATTGAAAAAAGTTGAAAATTTTTTTTTTTTGGACTTAGTCATTTTTCCGTTGTTTATCAGACTTTCAGATAGGGCAAATGTCAGTGAGCATTCCTATTTCAGTTCCAGAGCAATTCGCCCAATGAGTCCTTGATATTTCGTCATTTTCAGCCAATATTTTTGATTTTTGAAAATTTCACTTTTTTGTGAAAATATCCACTAAATGAGGGAATAATATGTGTGAGGGAACCCCAGGAGAGTTCCAAATGTGTGTGGGTAGAAAATATATCCCACGGGGGTAAAATTGAAAAAAGTTGCAAAAATTTTTTTTTTGCACTTAGTCATTTTTCCGCCGTTTATCAGACTTTCAGATAGGGAAAATGTCAGTGCCCGTTCCGATTTCAGTTCCAGGGCGATTCGCCCAATGAGTCCTTGATATTTAGTCGTTTTCAGCCAATTTTCTGGATTTTCGAAAATTTCACTTCTTTGTGAAAATATCCACTAAATGAGGGAATAATATGCGTGAGGGTACCCCAGGAGAGTTCCAAATGTGTGTGGGTAGAATATATATCCCATGGGGTTAAAATTTAAAAAAGTTGAAAAAAATTTTTTTTTGGACTTAGTCATTTTTCTGCCGTTTATCAGACTTTCAGATAGGGCAAATGTCAGTGAGCGTTCCGATTTCAGTTCCAGAGCGATTCGCCCAATGAGTCCTTGATATTTAGTAGTTTTCAGCCAATATTTTTGATTTTAGAAAATTTCACTTTTTTGTGAAAATATCCACTAAATGAGGGAATAATATGTGTGAGGGAACCCCAGGAGAGTTCCAAATGTGTGTGGGTAGAATATATATCCCACAGGGGTAAAATTGAAAAAAGTTGAAAATTTTTTTTTTTTGGACTTAGTCATTTTTCCGTTGTTTATCAGACTTTCAGATAGGGGAAATGTCAGTGTCCATTCCGATTTCAGTTCCAGGGCGATTCGCCCAATGAGTCCTTGATATTTAGTCGTTTTCTGCCAATTTTCTGGATTTTGGAAAATTTTACTTTTTTGTGAAAATATGCACTAAATGAGGGAATAATATGTGTGAGGGTACCCCAGGAGAGTTCCAAATGTGTGTGTGTAGAATATATATCCCATGGGGTTAAAATTAAAAAAAGTTGAAAAAAATTTTTTTTTGGACTTAGTCATTTTTCCGTCGTTTATCAGACTTTCAGATAGGGCAAATGTCAGTGAGCATTCCCATTTCAGTTCCAGAGCAATTCGCCCAATGAGTCCTTGATATTTAGTAGTTTTCAGCCAATATTTTTGATTTTAGAAAATTTCACTTTTTGTGAAAATATCCACTAAATAAGGGAATAATATGTGTGAGGGTACCCCAGGAGAGTTCCAAATGTGTGTGGGTAGAATATATATCCCACGGGGGTAAAATTGAAAAAAGTTGAAAATTATTTTTTTTTTGGACTTAGTCATTTTTCCGTCGTTTATCAGACTTTCAGATAGGGCAAATGTCAGTGAGATTTTCGATTTCAGTTCCAGAGCGATTCGCCCAATGAGTCCTTGATATTTAGTCGTTTTCAGCCAATATTTTGGATTTTTGAAAATTTCACTTTTTTGTGAAAATATCCACTAAATGAGGGAATAATATGTGTGAGGGTACCCCAGGAGAGTTTCAAATTTGTGTGGGCAGAATATATATCCCACGGGGGTAAAATTGAAAAAAGTTGAAAAAAATTTTTTTTTGGACTTTGTCATTTTTCGCCGTTTATCATACTTTCAGATAGGGGAAATGTCAGTGAGCGTTCCGATTTCAGTTCCAGAGCAATTCGCCCAATGAGTCCTTGATATTAAGTCATTTTCAGCCAATATTTTTGATTTTTGAAAATTTGACTTTTTTGTGAAAATATCCACTAAATGATGGAATAATATGTGTGAGTGTACACCAGGAGAGTTCCAAATGCGTGTGGGTAGAATATATATCCCATGGGGTTAAAATTTAAAAAAGATGAATAAAACTTTTTTTTGGACTTAGTCATTTTTCCGCCGTTTATCATTCTTTCAGATAGGGGAAATGTCAGTGAGCGTTCCGATTTCAGTTCCAGAACGATTCGCCCAATGAGTCCTTGATATTTAGTCGTTTTCAGCCAATTTTCAGGATTTTGGAAAATTTCACTTTTTTGTGAAAATATCCACTAAATGAGGGAATAATATGTGTGAGGGTACCCCAGGAGAGTTCCAAATGTGTGTGAGTAGAATATATATCCCACGGGAGTAAATTTGAAAAAAGTTGAAAAAAATTTTTTTTTGCACTTAGTCATTTTTCCGTCGTTTATCAGACTTTCAGATAGGGCAAATGTCAGTGAGCGTTCCGATTTCAGTTCCAGAGCGATTCAACCAATGAGTCCTTGATATTTAGTCGTTTTCAGCCAATTTTCTGGATTTTGGAAAATGTCACTTTTTTGTGAAAATATCCACTAAATGAGGGAATAATATGTGTGAGGGAACCTCAGGAGAGTTCCAAATGTGTGTGGGTAGAATATATATCCCACGGGGGTAAAATTTAAAAAAGTTGAAAAAAATTTTTTTTTGGACTTAGTCATTTTTCTGCCGTTTATCAGACTTTCAGATAGGGCAAATGTCAGTGAGCGTTCCGATTTCAGTTCCAGAGCGATTCGTCCAATGAGTCCTTGATATTTACTCGTTTTAAGCCAATATTTTGAATTTTTGAAAAGTTAACTTTTTTGTGAAAATATCCACTAAATGAGGGAATAATATGCATTAGGGTACCCCAGGAGAGTTCCAAATGTGTGTGGGTAGAATATATATCCTATGGGGTTAAAATTTAAAAAAGTTGAAAAAAAATTTTTTTTGGACTTAGTCATTTTTCCAACGTTTAGCAGACTTTCAGATAGGGGAAATGTCAGTGAGCGTTCCGATTTCAGTTCCAGAGCGATTCGCCCAATGAGTCCTTGATATTTAGTAGTTTTCAGCCAATATTTTTGATTTTAGAAAATTTCACTTTTTTGTGAAAATATCCACTAAATGAGGGAATAATATGTGTGAGGGAACCCCAGGAGAGTTCCAAATGTGTGTGGGTAGAATATATATCCCACAGGGGTAAAATTGAAAAAAGTTGAAAATTTTTTTTTTTTGGACTTAGTCATTTTTCCGTTGTTTATCAGACTTTCAGATAGGGGAAATGTCAGTGTCCATTCCGATTTCAGTTCCAGGGCGATTCGCCCAATGAGCCCTTGATATTTAGTCGTTTTCTGCCAATTTTCTGGATTTTGGAAAATTTTACTTTTTTGTGAAAATATGCACTAAATGAGGGAATAATATGTGTGAGGGTACCCCAGGAGAGTTCCAAATGTGTGTGGGTAGAATATATATCCCATGGGGTTAAAATTAAAAAAAGTTGAAAAAAATTTTTTTTTGGACTTAGTCATTTTTCCGTCGTTTATCAGACTTTCAGATAGGGCAAATGTCAGTGAGCATTCCCATTTCAGTTCCAGAGCAATTCGCCCAATGAGTCCTTGATATTTAGTAGTTTTCAGCCAATATTTTTGATTTTAGAAAATTTCACTTTTTTGTGAAAATATCCACTAAATAAGGGAATAATATGTGTGAGGGTACCCCAGGAGAGTTCCAAATGTGTGTGGGTAGAATATATATCCCACGGGGGTAAAATTGAAAAAAGTTGAAAAATTTTTTTTTTTGGACTTAGTCATTTTTCCGTTGTTTATCAGACTTTCAGATAGGGGAAATGTCAGTGTCCATTCCGATTTCAGTTCCAGGGCGATTCGCCCAATGAGTCCTTGATATTTAGTCGTTTTCTGCCAATTTTCTGGATTTTGGAAAATTTTACTTTTTTGTGAAAATATGCCCTAAATGAGGGAATAATATGTGTGAGGGTACCCCAGGAGAGTTCCAAATGTGTGTGGGTAGAATATATATCCCATGGGGTTAAAATTAAAAAAAGTTGAAAAAAATTTTTTTTTCGACTTAGTCATTTTTCCGTCGTTTATCAGACTTTCAGATAGGGCAAATGTCAGTGAGCATTCCCATTTCAGTTCCAGAGCAATTCGCCCAATGAGTCCTTGATATTTAGTAGTTTTCAGCCAATATTTTTGATTTTAGAAAATTTCATTTTTTTGTGAAAATATCCACTAAATAAGGGAATAATATGTGTGAGGGTGCCCCAGGAGAGTTCCAAATGTGTGTGGGTAGAATATATATCCCACGGGGGTAAAATTGAAAAAAGTTGAAAAATTTTTTTTTTTGGACTTAGTCATTTTTCCGTCGTTTATCAGACTTTCAGATAGGGCAAATGTCAGTGAGCGTTCTGATTTCTGTTCCAGAGCGATTCGCCCAATGATTCCTTGATATTTACTCGTTTTAAGCCAATATTTTGGATTTTTGAAAAGTTGACTTTTTTGTGAAAATATCCACTAAATGAGGGAATGATATGCATTAGGGTACCCCAGGAGAGTTCCAAATGTGTGTGGGTAGAATATATATCCCATGGGGTTAAAATTTAAAAAAGTTGAAAAAAATTTTTTTTTGGACTTAGTCATTTTTCCAACGTTTAGCAGACTTTCAGATAGTGGAAATGTCAGTGAGCGTTCCGATTTCAGTTCCAGAGCGATTCGCCCAATGAGTCCTTGATATTTAGTCGTTTTCAGCCAATTTTCTGGATTTTGGAAAATTTCACTTTTTTTGTGAAAATATCCACTAAATGAGGGAATAATATGTGTGAGCGTACCCCAGGAGAGTTCCAAATGTGTGTGAGTAGAATATATATCCCACGGGGGTAAAATTGAAAAAAGTTGAAAAAATTTTTTTTGTGGACTTAGTCATTTTTCCGGCGTTAATCAGACTTTCAGATAGGGGAAATGTCAGTGAGCATTCCGATTTCAGTTCCACAGCGATTCGCCCAATGAGTCCTTGATATTTAGTCGTTTTCAGCCAATATTTTTGATTTTAGAAAATTTCACTTTTTTGTGAAAATATCCACTAAATGAGGGAATAATATGTGTGAGGGAACCCCAGGAGAGTTCCAAATGTGTGTGGGTAGAATATATATCCCACGGGGGTAAAATTGAAAAAAGTTGCAAAAATTTTTATTTTGCACTTAGTCATTTTTCTGGCGTTTATCAGACTTTCAGATAGGGAAAATGTCAGTGAGCGTTCCGATTTCAGTTCCAGAGCGATTTGCCCAATGAGTCCTTGATATTTACTCGTTTTAAACCAAGATTTTGGATTTTTGCAAATTTGACTTTTTTGTGAAAATATCCACTAAATGAGGGAATAATATGTGTGAGGGTACCCCAGGAGAGTTCCAAATGTGTGTGGGTAGAATATATATCCCACGGGGGTAAAATTGAAAAAAGTTAAAAAAAATTTTTTTTTGGACTTAGTCATTTTTCCGTCGTTTATCAGACTTTCAGAAAGGGCAAATGTCAGTGAGCGTTCCGATTTCAGTTCCAGAGCGATTCGTCCAATGAGTGTTTGATATTTAGTCGTTTTCAGCCAATATTTTTGATTTTAGAAAATTTCACTTTTTTGTGAAAATATCCACTAAATGAGGGAATAATATGTGTGAGGGAACCCCAGGAGAGTTCCAAATGTGTGTGGGTAGAATATATATCCCACAGGGGTAAAATTGAAAAAAGTTGAAAATTTTTTTTTTTTGGACTTAGTCATTTTTCCGTTGTTTATCAGACTTTCAGATAGGGGAACTGTCAGTGTCCATTCCGATTTCAGTTCCAGGGCGATTCGCCCAATGAGTCCTTGATATTTAGTCGTTTTCTGCCAATTTTCTGGATTTTGGAAAATTTTACTTTTTTGTGAAAATATGCACTAAATGAGGGAATAATATGTGTGAGGGTACCCCAGGAGAGTTCCAAATGTGTGTGGGTAGAATATATATCCCATGGGGTTAAAATTAAAAAAAGTTGAAAAAAATTTTTTTTTGTACTTAGTCATTTTTCCGTCGTTTATCAGACTTTCAGATAGGGCAAATGTCAGTGAGCATTCCCATTTCAGTTCCAGAGCAATTCGCCCAATGAGTCCTTGATATTTAGTAGTTTTCAGCCAATATTTTTGATTTTAGAAAATTTCACTTTTTTGTGAAAATATCCACTAAATAAGGGAATAATATGTGTGAGGGTACCCCAGGAGAGTTCCAAATGTGTGTGGGTAGAATATATATCCCACGGGGGTAAAATTGAAAAAAGGTGAAAAATTTTTTTTTTTGGACTTAGTCATTTTTCAGTTGTTTATCAGACTTTCAGATAGGGGAAATGTCAGTGTCCATTCCGATTTCAGTTCCAGGGCGATTCGCCCAATGAGTCCTTGATATTTAGTCGTTTTCTGCCAATTTTCTGGATTTTGGAAAATTTTACTTTTTTGTGAAAATATGCCCTAAATGAGGGAATAATATGTGTGAGGGTACCCCAGGAGAGTTCCAAATGTGTGTGGGTAGAATATATATCCCATGGGGTTAAAATTAAAAAAAGTTGAAAAAAATTTTTTTTTGGACTTAGTCATTTTTCCGTCGTTTATCAGACTTTCAGATAGGGCAAATGTCAGTGAGCATTCCCATTTCAGTTCCAGAGCAATTCGCCCAATGAGTCCTTGATATTTAGTAGTTTTCAGCCAATATTTTTGATTTTAGAAAATTTCACTTTTTTGTGAAAATATCCACTAAATGAGGGAATAATATGTGTGAGGGAACCCCAGGAGAGTTCCAAATGTGTGTGGGTAGAATATATATCCCACGGGGGTAAAATTGAAAAAAGTTGAAAAAATTTTTTTTGTGGACTTAGTCATTTTTCCGGCGTTAATCAGACTTTCAGATAGGGGAAATGTCAGTGAGCATTCCGATTTCAGTTCCAGAGCGATTCGCCCAATGAGTCCTTGATATTTAGTCGTTTTCAGCCAATATTTTTGATTTTAGAAAATTTCACTTTTTTGTGAAAATATCCACTAAATGAGGGAATAATATGTGTGAGGGAACCCCAGGAGAGTTCCAAATGTGTGTGGGTAGAATATATATCCCACGGGGGTAAAATTGAAAAAAGTTGCAAAAATTTTTTTTTTGCACTTAGTCATTTTTCTGGCGTTTATCAGACTTTCAGATAGGGAAAATGTCAGTGAGCGTTCCGATTTCAGTTCCAGAGCGATTTGCCCAATGAGTCCTTGATATCTACTCGTTTTAAACCAAGATTTTGGATTTTTGCAAATTTGACTTTTTTGTGAAAATATCCACTAAATGAGGGAATAATATGTGTGAGGGTACCCCAGGAGAGTTCCAAATGTGTGTGGGTAGAATATATATCCCACGGGGGTAAAATTGAAAAAAGTTAAAAAAATTTTTTTTTTGGACTTAGTGATTTTTCCGTCGTTTATCAGACTTTCAGATAGGGCAAATGTCAGTGAGCGTTCCGATTTCAGTTCCAGAGCGATTCGTCCAATGAGTGTTTGATATTTAGTCGTTTTCAGCCAATATTTTTGATTTTGGAAAATTTCACTTTTTTGTGAAAATATCCACTAAATGAGGGAATAATATGTGTGAGGGTACCCCAGGAGAGTTCCAAATGTGTGTGAGTAGAATATATATCCCACGGGGGTAAAATTGAAAAAAGTTGAAAATTATTTTTTTTTTGGACTTAGTCATTTTTCCGTCGTTTATCAGACTTTCAGATAGGGCAAATGTCAGTGAGATTTCCGATTTCAGTTCCAGAGCGATTCGCCCAATGAGTCCTTGATATTTAGTCGTTTTCAGCCAATATTTTGGATTTTTGAAAATTTCACTTTTTTGTGAAAATATCCACTAAATGAGGGAATAATATGTGTGAGGGTACCCCAGGAGAGTTTCAAATTTGTGTGGGCAGAATATATATCCCACGGGGGTAAAATTGAAAAAAGTTGAAAAAAATTTTTTTTTGGACTTTGTCATTTTTCGCCGTTTATCATACTTTCAGATAGGGGAAATGTCAGTGAGCGTTCCGATTTCAGTTCCAGAGCAATTCGCCCAATGAGTCCTTGATATTAAGTCATTTTCAGCCAATATTTTTGATTTTTGAAAATTTGACTTTTTTGTGAAAATATCCACTAAATGATGGAATAATATGTGTGAGTGTACACCAGGAGAGTTCCAAATGCGTGTGGGTAGAATATATATCCCATGGGGTTAAAATTTAAAAAAGATGAATAAAACTTTTTTTTGGACTTAGTCATTTTTCCGTCGTTTATCAGACTTTCAGATAGGGCAAATGTCAGTGAGCGTTCCGATTTCAGTTCCAGAGCGATTCAACCAATGAGTCCTTGATATTTAGTCATTTTCAGACAATTTTCAGGATTTTGGAAAATTTCACTTTTTTGTGAAAATATCCACTAAATGAGGGAATAATATGTGTGAGGGTACCCCAGGAGAGTTCCAAATGTGTGTGAGTAGAATATATATCCCACGGGGGTAAATTTGAAAAAAGTTGAAAAAAATTTTTTTTTGCACTTAGTCATTTTTCCGTCGTTTATCAGACTTTCAGATAGGGCAAATGTCAGTGAGCGTTCCGATTTCAGTTCCAGAGCGATTCAACCAATGAGTCCTTGATATTTAGTCGTTTTCAGCCAATTTTCTGGATTTTGGAAAATGTCACTTTTTTGTGAAAATATCCACTAAATGAGGGAATAATATGTGTGAGGGAACCTCAGGAGAGTTCCAAATGTGTGTGGGTAGAATATATATCCCCCAGGGGTAAAATTGAAAAAAGTTGAAAATTATTTTTTTTTGGACTTAGTCATTTTTCTGCCGTTTATCAGACTTTCAGATAGGGCAAATGTCAGTGAGCGTTCCGATTTCAGTTCCAGAGCGATTCGTCCAATGAGTCCTTGATATTTACTCGTTTTAAGCCAATATTTTGAATTTTTGAAAAGTTAACTTTTTTGTGAAAATATCCACTAAATGAGGGAATAATATGCATTAGGGTACCCCAGGAGAGTTCCAAATGTGTGTGGGTAGAATATATATCCTATGGGGTTAAAATTTAAAAAAGTTGAAAAAAAATTTTTTTTGGACTTAGTCATTTTTCCAACGTTTAGCAGACTTTCAGATAGGGGAAATGTCAGTGAGCGTTCCGATTTCAGTTCCAGAGCGATTCGCCCAATGAGTCCTTGATATTTAGTAGTTTTCAGCCAATATTTTTGATTTTAGAAAATTTCACTTTTTTGTGAAAATATCCACTAAATGAGGGAATAATATGTGTGAGGGAACCCCAGGAGAGTTCCAAATGTGTGTGGGTAGAATATATATCCCACAGGGGTAAAATTGAAAAAAGTTGAAAATTTTTTTTTTTTGGACTTAGTCATTTTTCCGTTGTTTATCAGACTTTCAGATAGGGGAAATGTCAGTGTCCATTCCGATTTCAGTTCCAGGGCGATTCGCCCAATGAGTCCTTGATATTTAGTCGTTTTCTGCCAATTTTCTGGATTTTGGAAAATTTTACTTTTTTGTGAAAATATGCACTAAATGAGGGAATAATATGTGTGAGGGTACCCCAGGAGAGTTCCAAATGTGTGTGGGTAGAATATATATCCCATGGGGTTAAAATTAAAAAAAGTTGAAAAAAATTTTTTTTTGGACTTAGTCATTTTTCCGTCGTTTATCAGACTTTCAGATAGGGCAAATGTCAGTGAGCATTCCCATTTCAGTTCCAGAGCAATTCGCCCAATGAGTCCTTGATATTTAGTAGTTTTCAGCCAATATTTTTGATTTTAGAAAATTTCACTTTTTTGTGAAAATATCCACTAAATAAGGGAATAATATGTGTGAGGGTACCCCAGGAGAGTTCCAAATGTGTGTGGGTAGAATATATATCCCACGGGGGTAAAATTGAAAAAAGTTGAAAAATTTTTTTTTTTGGACTTAGTCATTTTTCCGTTGTTTATCAGACTTTCAGATAGGGGAAATGTCAGTGTCCATTCCGATTTCAGTTCCAGGGCGAATCGCCCAATGAGTCCTTGATATTTAGTCGTTTTCTGCCAATTTTCTGGATTTTGGAAAATTTTACTTTTTTGTGAAAATATGCCCTAAATGAGGGAATAATATGTGTGAGGGTACCCCAGGAGAGTTCCAAATGTGTGTGGGTAGAATATATATCCCATGGGGTTAAAATTAAAAAAAGTTGAAAAAAATTTTTTTTTGGACTTAGTCATTTTTCCAACGTTTAGCAGACTTTCAGATAGGGGAAATGTCAGTGAGCGTTCCGATTTCAGTTCCAGAGCGATTCGCCCAATGAGTCCTTGATATTTACTCGTTTTAAGCCAATATTTTGAATTTTTGAAAAGTTAACTTTTTTGTGAAAATATCCACTAAATGAGGGAATAATATGCATTAGGGTACCCCAGGAGAGTTCCAAATGTGTGTGGGTAGAATATATATCCTATGGGGTTAAAATTTAAAAAAGTTGAAAAAAAATTTTTTTTGGACTTAGTCATTTTTCCAACGTTTAGCAGACTTTCAGATA
Source organism: Phyllobates terribilis (assembly GCF_046119375.1). Classification (NCBI taxonomy): domain Eukaryota; kingdom Metazoa; phylum Chordata; class Amphibia; order Anura; family Dendrobatidae; genus Phyllobates; species Phyllobates terribilis. The sequence continues at coordinate 11,829,004 of NW_027362782.1, forward strand.
GGGGAAATGTCAGTGAGCGTTCCGATTTCAGTTCCAGAGCGATTCGCCCAATGAGTCCTTGATATTTAGTAGTTTTCAGCCAATATTTTTGATTTTAGAAAATTTCACTTTTTTGTGAAAATATCCACTAAATGAGGGAATAATATGTGTGAGGGAACCCCAGGAGAGTTCCAAATGTGTGTGGGTAGAATATATATCCCATGGGGTTAAAATTAAAAAAAGTTGAAAAACATTTTTTTTGTGGACTTAGTCATTTTTCTGGCGTTTATCAGACTTTCAGATAGGGAAAATGTCAGTGAGCGTTCCGATTTCAGTTCCAGAGCGATTTGCCCAATGAGTCCTTGATATTTACTCGTTTTAAACCAAGATTTTGGATTTTTGCAAATTTGACTTTTTTGTGAAAATATCCACTAAATGAGGGAATAATATGTGTGAGGGTACCCCAGGAGAGTTCCAAATGTGTGTGGGTAGAATATATATCCCACGGGGGTAAAATTGAAAAAAGTTAAAAAAAATTTTTTTTTGGACTTAGTCATTTTTCCGTCGTTTATCAGACTTTCAGATAGGGCAAATGTCAGTGAGCGTTCCGATTTCAGTTCCAGAGCGATTCGTCCAATGAGTGTTTGATATTTAGTCGTTTTCAGCCAATATTTTTGATTTTGGAAAATTTCACTTTTTTGTGAAAATATCCACTAAATGAGGGAATAATATGTGTGAGGGTACCCCAGGAGAGTTCCAAATGTGTGTGAGTAGAATATATATCCCACGGGGGTAAAATTGAAAAAAGTTGAAAATTATTTTTTTTTTGGACTTAGTCATTTTTCCGTCGTTTATCAGACTTTCAGATAGGGCAAATGTCAGTGAGATTTCCGATTTCAGTTCCAGAGCGATTCGACCAATGAGTCCTTGATATTTAGTCGTTTTCAGCCAATATTTTGGATTTTTGAAAATTTCACTTTTTTGTGAAAATATCCACTAAATGAGGGAATAATATGTGTGAGGGTACCCCAGGAGAGTTTCAAATTTGTGTGGGCAGAATATATATCCCACGGGGGTAAAATTGAAAAAAGTTGAAAAAAATTTTTTTTTGGACTTTGTCATTTTTCGCCGTTTATCATACTTTCAGATAGGGGAAATGTCAGTGAGCGTTCCGATTTCAGTTCCAGAGCAATTCGCCCAATGAGTCCTTGATATTAAGTCATTTTCAGCCAATATTTTTGATTTTTGAAAATTTGACTTTTTTGTGAAAATATCCACTAAATGATGGAATAATATGTGTGAGTGTACACCAGGAGAGTTCCAAATGCGTGTGGGTAGAATATATATCCCATGGGGTTAAAATTTAAAAAAGATGAATAAAACTTTTTTTTGGACTTAGTCATTTTTCCGCCGTTTATCATTCTTTCAGATAGGGGAAATGTCAGTGAGCGTTCTGATTTCAGTTCCAGAACGATTCGCCCAATGAGTCCTTGATATTTAGTCGTTTTCAGCCAATTTTCAGGATTTTGGAAAATTTCACTTTTTTGTGAAAATATCCACTAAATGAGGGAATAATATGTGTGAGGGTACCCCAGGAGAGTTCCAAATGTGTGTGAGTAGAATATATATCCCACGGGGGTAAATTTGAAAAAAGTTGAAAAAAATTTTTTTTTGCACTTAGTCATTTTTCCGTCGTTTATCAGACTTTCAGATAGGGCAAATGTCAGTGAGCGTTCCGATTTCAGTTCCAGAGCGATTCAACCAATGAGTCCTTGATATTTAGTCGTTTTCAGCCAATTTTCTGGATTTTGGAAAATGTCACTTTTTTGTGAAAATATCCACTAAATGAGGGAATAATATGTGTGAGGGAACCTCAGGAGAGTTCCAAATGTGTGTGGGTAGAATATATATCCCACGGGGGTAAAATTTAAAAAAGTTGAAAAAAATTTTTTTTTGGACTTAGTCATTTTTCTGCCGTTTATCAGACTTTCAGATAGGGCAAATGTCAGTGAGCGTTCCGATTTCAGTTCCAGAGCGATTCGTCCAATGAGTCCTTGATATTTACTCGTTTTAAGCCAATATTTTGAATTTTTGAAAAGTTAACTTTTTTGTGAAAATATCCACTAAATGAGGGAATAATATGCATTAGGGTACCCCAGGAGAGTTCCAAATGTGTGTGGGTAGAATATATATCCTATGGGGTTAAAATTTAAAAAAGTTGAAAAAAAATTTTTTTTGGACTTAGTCATTTTTCCAACGTTTAGCAGACTTTCAGATAGGGGAAATGTCAGTGAGCGTTCCGATTTCAGTTCCAGAGCGATTCGCCCAATGAGTCCTTGATATTTAGTAGTTTTCAGCCAATATTTTTGATTTTAGAAAATTTCACTTTTTTGTGAAAATATCCACTAAATGAGGGAATAATATGTGTGAGGGAACCCCAGGAGAGTTCCAAATGTGTGTGGGTAGAATATATATCCCATGGGGTTAAAATTAAAAAAAGTTGAAAAACATTTTTTTTGTGGACTTAGTCATTTTTCTGGCGTTTATCAGACTTTCAGATAGGGAAAATGTCAGTGAGCGTTCCGATTTCAGTTCCAGAGCGATTTGCCCAATGAGTCCTTGATATTTACTCGTTTTAAACCAAGATTTTGGATTTTTGCAAATTTGACTTTTTTGTGAAAATATCCACTAAATGAGGGAATAATATGTGTGAGGGTACCCCAGGAGAGTTCCAAATGTGTGTGGGAAGAATATATATCCCACGGGTGTAAAATTGAAAAAAGTTGAAAAATTTTTATTTTTGGACTTAGTCATTTTTACGGCGTTTATCAGACTTTCAGATAGGGGAAATGTCAGTGAGCGTTCCGATTTCAGTTCCAGAGCGATTCGCCCAATGAGTCCTTGATATTTAGTCATTTTCAGCCAATATTTTTGAAAATTTCACTTTTTTGTGAAAATATCCACCAATTGAGGGAATAATATGTGTGAGGGTACCCCAGGAGAGTTCCAAATGTGTGTGGGTAGAATATATATCCCACGGGGGTAAAATTGAAAAAAGTTGAAAAAAATTTTTTTTTTGTACTTAGTCATTTTTCCGGCGTTTATCAGACTTTCAGATAGGGGAAATGTCAGTGAGCATTCCGATTTCAGTTCCAGAGCGATTCGCCCAATGAGTCCTTGATATTTAGTCGTTTTCAGCCAATATTTTTGATTTTTGAAAATTTCACTTTTTTGTGAAAATATCCACTAAATGAGGGAATAATATGTGTGAGGGTACCCCAGGAGAGGTCCAAATGTGTGTGGGTAGAATATATATACCACGGGGGTAAAATTGAAAAAAGTTGAAAAATTTTTTTTTTTGGACTTAGTCATTTTTGCGGCGTTTATCATACTTTCAGATAGGGGAAATGTCAGTGAGCGTTCCGATTTCAGTTCCAGAGCAATTCGCCCAATGAGTCCTTGATATTTAGTCGTTTTCAGCCAATTTTCTGGATTTTGGAAAATTTCACTTTTTTGTGAAAATATCCACTAAATGAGGGAATAATATGTGTGAGGGTACCCCAGGAGAGTTCCAAATGTGCGTGAGTAGAATATATATCCCACGGTGGTAAAATTGAAAAAAGTTGAAAATTTTTTTTTGGGAATTAGTCATTTTTCCGTCGTCTATCAGACTTTCAGATAGGGCAAATGTCAGTGAGCATTCCGATTTCAGTTCCAGAGCGATTCGCCCAATGAGTCCTTGATATTTAGTCGTTTTCAGCCAATTTTCTGGATTTTGGAAAATGTCACTTTTTAGTGAAAATATCCACTAAATGAGGGAATAATATGTGTGAGGGTACCCCAGGAGAGTTCCAAATGTGTGTGAGTAGAATATATATCCCACGGGGGGTAAAATTGAAAAAAGTTGAAAAAAATTTTTTTTTGTACTTAGTCATTTTTCCAGCGTTTATCATACTTTCAGATAGTGGAAATGTCAGTGAGCGTTCCGATTTCAGTTCCAGAGCAATTCGCCCAATTAGTCCTTGATATTTACTCGTTTTCAGCCAATATTTTGGATTTTTGAAAATTTGCCTTTTTTGTGAAAATGTCCACTAAATGAGTGAATAGTATGTGTGAGGGTACCCCAGGAGAGTTCCAAATGCGTGTGGGTAGAATATATATCCCATGGGGTTAAAATTTAAAAAAGTTAAAAAAAATTTTTTTTTGGACTTAGTCATTTTTCCAGCGTTTATCAGACTTTCAGATAGGGGAAATGTCAGTGAGCGTTCCAATTTCAGTTCCAGAGCGATTCGCCCAATGAGTCCTTGATATTTAGTCGATTTCAGCCAATTTTCTGGATTTTGGAAAATTTCACTTTTTTGTGAAAATATCCACTAAATGAGGGAATAATATGTGTGAGGGTACCCCAGGAGAGGTCCAAATGTGTGTGGGTAGAATATATATCCCACGGGGGTAAAATTGAAAAAAGTTGAAAAATTATTTTTTTTGGACTTAGTCAATTTTCCGTCGTTTATCAGACTTTCAGATAGGGCAAATGTCAGTGAGCGTTCTGATTTCAGTTCCAGAGCGATTCGCCCAATGAGTCCTTGATATTTAGTCGATTTCAGCCAATTTTCTGGATTTTGGAAAATTTCACTTTTTTGTGAAAATATCCACTAAATGAGGGAATAATATGTGTGAGGGTACCCCAGGAGAGTTCCAAATGCGTGTGGGTAGAATATATATCCCACGGGGGTAAAATTGAAAAAGTGGAAAAAATTTTTTTTTTGGACTTAGTCATTTTTCCGGCGTTTATCAGACTTTCAGATAGGGGAAATGTCAGTGAGCGTTCCGATTTCAGTTCCAGAGCGATTCGCCCAATGAGTCCTTGATATTTAGTCGTTTTCAGCCAATATTTTTGATTTTTTGAAAATTTCACTTTTTTGTGAAAATATCCACTAAATGAGGGAATAATATGTGTGAGTGTACCCCAGGAGAGCTCCAAATGTGTGTGAGTAGAATATATATCCCACGGGGGTAAAATTAAAAAAAGTTGAAAAATATTTTTTTTGGACGTAGTCATTTTTCCGTCGTTTATCAGACTTTCAGATAGGGCAAATGTCAGTGAGCGTTCCGATTTCAGTTCCAGAGCGATTCGCCCAATGAGTCCTTGATATTTACTCGTTTTCAGCCAATATTTTGGATTTTTGAAAATTTGACTTTTTTGTGAAAATATCCACTAAATGAGGGAATAATATGGGTGAGGGTACCCCAGGAGAGTTCCAAATGCGTGTGGGTAGAATATATATAACATGGGGTTAAAATTTAAAAAAATTGTAAAAAATTTTTTTTTGGACTTAGTAATTTTTCCGCCGTTTATCAGACTTTCAGATAGGGGAAATGTCAGTGAGCATTCCGATTTCAGTTCCAGAGCAATTCGCCCAATGAGTCCTTGATATTTAGTCGTTTTCAGCCAATATTTTTGAAAATTTCACTTTTTTGTGAAAATATCCACTAAATGAGGGAATAATATGTGTGAGTGTACCCCAGGAGAGTTTCAAATGTGTGTGGGTAGAATATATATCCCACGGGGGTAAAATTGAAAAAAGTTGAAAAAAATTTTTTTTTGGACTTAGTCATTTTCCGGTGTTTTTCAGACTTTCAGATAGTGTCAGTGAGCGTTCCGATTTCAGTTCCAGAGCGATTCGCCCAATGAGTCCTTGATATTTAGTCGATTTCAGCCAATTTTCTGGATTTTGGAAACTTTCACTTTTTTGTGAAAATATCCACTAAATGAGGGAATAATATGTGTGAGGGTACCCCAGGAGAGTTCCAAATGCGTGTGGGTAGAATATATATCCCATGGGGTTAAAATTTAAAAAAGATGAAAAAAAATTTTTTTGGACTTAGTCATTTTTGCGCCGTTTATCATACTTTCAGATAGTGGAAATGTCAGTGAGCTTTCCGATTTCAGTTCCAGAGCAATTCCCCCAATGAGTCCTTGATATTTACTCGTTTTCAGCCAATTTTCTGGATTTTGGAAAATTTCACTTTTTTGTGAAAATATCCACTAAATGAGGGAGTAATATGTGTGAGGGTACCCCAGGAGAGGTCCAAATGTGTTTGGGTAGAATATATATCCCACGGGGGTAAAATTGAAAAAAGTTGAAAAAAATATTTTTTTTGTACTTAGTCATTTTTCCGGCGTTTATCAGACTTTCAGATAGGGGAAATGTCAGTGAGCGTTCCGATTTCAGTTCCAGATCGATTCGCCCAATGACTCCTTGATATTTAGTCGTTTTCAGCCAATATTTTTGATTTTTTGAAAATTTCACTTTTTTGTGAAAATATCCACTAAATGAGGGAATAATATGTGTGAGGGTACCCCAGGAGAGGTCCAAATGTGTGTGGGTAGAATATATATCCCACGGGGGTAAAATTGAAATAAGTTGAAAAATTTTTTTTTTGGACTTAGTCATTTTTCCGGCGTTTATCAGACTTTCAGATAGGGGAAATGTCAGTGAGCGTTCTGATTTCAGTTCCAGAGCGATTCGCCCAATGAGTCCTTGATATTTAGTCGATTTCAGCCAATTTTCTGGATTTTGGAAAATTTCACTTTTTTGTGAAAATATCCACTAAATGAGGGAATAATATGTGTGAGGGTACCCCAGGAGAGTTCCAAATGTGTGTGAGTAGAATATATATCCCACGGGGGTAAAATTGAAAAAAGTTGAAAAATTATTTTTTTTGGACTTAGTCAATTTTCTGTCGTTTATCAGACTTTCAGATAGGGCAAATGTCAGTGAGCGTTCCGATTTCAGTGCCAGAGCGATTCACCCAATGAGTCCTTGATATTTACTCGTTTTCAGCCAATATTTTGGATTTTTGAAAATTTGACTTTTTTGTGAAAATATCCACTAAATGAGGGAATAATATGTGTGAGGGTACACCAGGAGAGTTCCAAATGCGTGTGGGTAGAATATATATCCCATGGGGTTAAAATTTAAAAAAGATGAAAAAAAAATTTTTTTGGACTTAGTCATTTTTCCGCCGTTTATCATACTTTCAGATAGTGGAAATGTCAGTGAGCGTTCCGATTTCAGTTCCAGAGCAATTCCCCCAATGAGTCCTTGATATTTACTCGTTTTCAGCCAATTTTCTGGATTTTGGAAAATTTCACTTTTTTGTGAAAATATCCACTAAATGAGGGAGTAATATGTGTGAGGGTACCCCAGGAGAGGTCCAAATGTGTTTGGGTAGAATATATATCCCACGGGGGTAAAATTGAAAAAAGTTGAAAAAAATTTTTTTTTTGTACTTAGTCATTTTTCCGGCGTTTATCAGACTTTCAGATGAGGGAAATGTCAGTGAGCGTTCCGATTTCAGTTCCAGATCGATTCGCCCAATGAGTCCTTGATATTTAGTCGTTTTCAGCCAATATTTTAGATTTTTTGAAAATTTCACTTTTTTGTGAAAATATCCACTAAATGAGGGAATAATATGTGTGAGGGTACCCCAGGAGAGGTCCAAATGTGTGTGGGTAGAATATATATCCCACAGGGGTAAAATTGAAAAAAGTTGAAAAATTTTTTTTTTGGACTTAGTCATTTTTCCGGCGTTTATCAGACTTTCAGATAGGGGAAATGTCAGTGAGCGTTCCGATTTCAGTTCCAGAGCGATTCGCCCAATGAGTCCTTGATATTTACTCGTTTTCAGCCAATATTTTTGATTTTTGAAAATTTCACTTTTTTGTGAAAATATCCACTAAATGAGGGAATAATATGTGTGAGGGTACCCCAGGAGAATTCCAAATGTGTGTGGGTAGAATATATATCCCACGGGGGTAAAATTGAAAACAGTTGAAAAAAATTTTTTTTTGGACTTAGTCATTTTTCCGGTGTTTATCAGACTTTCAGATAGTGTCAGTGAGCGTTCCGATTTCAGTTCCAGAGCGATTCGCCCAATGAGTCCTTGATATTTACTCGTTTTCAGCCAATATTTTGGATTTTTGAAAACTCGACTTTTTTGGGAAAATATCCACTAAATCAGGGAATAATATGTGTGAGGGTACCCCAGTAGAGTTCCAAATGTGTGTGAGTAGAATATATATCCCACGGGGGTAAAATTAAAAAAAGTTGAAAAATATTTTTTTTGGACGTAGTCATTTTTCCTTCGTTTATCAGACTTTCAGATAGGGCAAATGTCAGTGAGCGTTCCGATTTCAGTTCCAGAGCGATTCGCCCAATGATTCCTTGATATTTACTCGTTTTCAGCCAATATTTTGGATTTTTGAAAATTTGTCTTTTTTGTGAAAATATCCACTAAATGAGGGAATAATATGTGTGAGGGTACCCCAGGAGAGTTCCAAATGCGTGTGGGTAGAATATATATAACATGGGGTTAAAATTTAAAAAAATTGTAAAAAAAATTTTTTGGACTTAGTAATTTTTCCGCCGTTTATCAGACTTTCAGATAGGGGAAATGTCAGTGAGCATTCCGATTTCAGTTCCAGAGCAATTCGCCCAATGAGTCCTTGATATTTAGTCGTTTTCAGCCAATATTTTTGAAAATTTGACTTTTTTGTGAAAATATCCACTAAATGAGGGAATAATATGTGTGAGGGTACACCAGGAGAGTTCCAAATGCGTGTGGGTAGAATATATATCCCATGGGGTTAAAATTTAAAAAAGATGAAAAAAAAATTTTTTTGGACTTAGTAATTTTTCCGTTCTTTATCAGACTTTCAGATAGGGCAAATGTCAGTGAGCGTTCCGATTTCAGTTCCAGAGCAATTCGCCCAATGAGTCCTTGATATTTAGTCATTTTCAGCCAATATTTTTGATTTTTGAAAATTTCACTTTTTTGTGAAAATATCCACTAAATGAGGGAATAATATGTGTGAGGGTACCCCAGGAGTGTTCCAAATGTGTGTGAGTAGAATATATATCCCACGGGGGTAAAATTGAAAAAAGTAAAAAAAATTTTTTTTTTGGTCTTAGTCATTTTTCCGGCATTTATCAGACTTTCAGATAGGGGAAATGTCAGTGAGCGTTCCGATTTCAGTTCCAGAGCAATTCGCCCAATGATTCCTTGATATTTAGTCGTTTTCAGCCAATATTTTTGAAAATTTGACATTTTTGTGAAAATATCCACTAAATGAGGGAATAATATGTGTGAGGGTACCCCAGGAGAGATCCAAATGTGTGTGAGTAGAATATATATCCCACGGCGGTAAAATTGAAAAAAGTTGAAAAATTTTTTTTTTTTGGACTTAGTCATTTTTCCGTCGTTCATCAGACTTTCAGATACGGCAAATGTCAGTGAGCGTTCCGATTTCAGTTCCAGAGCGATTCGCCCAATGAGTCCTTGATATTTAGTCGTTTTCAGCCAATATTTTTGAAAATTTCACTTTTTTGTGAAAATATCCACTAAATGAGGGAATAATATGTGTGAGGGTACCCCAGGAGAGTTCCAAATGTGTGTGGGTAGAATATATATCCCATGGGGTTAAAATTTAAAAAAGTTGAAAAAATTTTTTTTTTGGACTTAGTCATTTTTCCGCCGTTTATCAGACTTTCAGATAGGGGAAATGTCAGTGAGCATTCCGATTTCAGTTCCAGAGCAATTCGTCCAATGAGTGCTAGAAAATAAGTCGATTTCAGCCAATATTTTTGATTTTTGAAAATTTCACTTTTTTGTGAAAATATCCACTAAATGAGGGAATAATATGTGTGAGGGTACCCCAGGAGAGTTCCAAATGTGTGTTGGTAGAATATATATCCCATGAAGTTAAAATTTTAAAAAGTTGAAAAAAATTTTTTTTTGTACTTAGTCATTTTTCCGCCGTTTATCAGACTTTCAGATAGGGGAAATGTCAGTGAGCATTCCGATTTCAGTTCCAGAGCAATTCGCCCAATGAGTCCTTGATATTTACTCGTTTTCAGCCAATATTTTTGATTTTTGAAAATTTCACTTTTTTGTGAAAATATCCACTAAAATCAGGGAATAATATGTGTGAGGGTACCCCAGGAGAGTTACAAATGTGTGTGGGTAGAATATATATCCCACGGGGGTAAAATTGAAAACAGTTGAAAAAAATTTTTTTTTGGACTTAGTCATTTTTTCGGTGTTTATCAGACTTTCAGATAGTGTCAGTGAGCGTTCCGATTTCAGTTCCAGAGCGATTTGACCAATGAGTCCCTGATATTTAGTCGTTTTCAGCCAATATTTTGGATTTTTGAAAATTTGACTTTTTTGTGAAAATATCCACTAAATGAGGGAATAATATGAGTGAGGGTACCCCAGGAGAGTTCCAAATGCTTGTGGGTAGAATATATATCCCATGGGGTTAAAATTTAAAAAAGTTGCAAAAAATTTTTTTTTGGACTTAGTCATTTTTCCGCCGTTTATCAGACTTTCAGATAGGGGAAATGTCAGGGAGCGTTCCAATTTCAGTTCCAGAGCGATTCGCCCAATGAGTCCTTGATATTTACTCGTTTTCAGCCAATTTTCTGGATTTTGGAAAATTTCACTTTTTTGTGAAAATATCCACTAAATGAGGGAATAATATGTGTGAGGGTACCCCAGGAGAGTTCCAAATGAGTGTGGGTAGAATATATATAACATGGGGTTAAAATTTAAAAAATTGAAAAACATTTTTTTTTGGACTTAGTCATTTTTCCGCCGTTTATCAGACTTTCAGATAGTGGAAATGTCAGTGAGCATTCCGATTTCAGTTCCAGAGCAATTCGCCCAATGAGTCCTTGATATTTAGTCGTTTTCAGCCAATATTTTGGAAAATTTCACTTTTTTGTGAAAATATCCACTAAATGAGGGAATAATATGTGTGAGGGTACCCCAGGAGAGTTCCAAATGCGTGTGAGTAGAATATATATCCCACGGGGGTAAAATTGAAAAAAGTTGAAAAATTTTTTTTTTGGACTTAGTAATTTTTCCGTTGTTTATCAGACTTTCAGATAGGGGAAATGTCAGTGAGCATTCGGATTTCAGTTCCAGAGCGATTCACCCAATGAGTCCTTGATATTTACTCGTTTTCAGCCAATATTTTGGATTTTTGAAAATGTGACTTTTTTGTGAAAATATCCACTAAATGAGGGAATAATATGTGTGAGGGTACCCCAGGAGAGTTCCAAATGTGTGGGTAGAATATATATCCCATGGGATAAAAAAAAAGTTTAAAAAAATTTTTTTTTAGACTTAGTCATTTTTCCGCCGTTTATCAGACTTTCAGATAGGGAAAATGTCAGTGAGCGTTCCGATTTCAGTTCCAGAGCAATTCGCCCAATGATTCCTTGATATTTAGACGTTTTCAGCCAATATTTTTGAAAATTTGACATTTTTGTTAAAATATCCACTAAATGAGGGAATAATATGTGTGAGGGTACCCCAGGAGAGATCCAAATGTGTGTGAGTAGAATATATATCCCACGGCGGTAAAATTGAAAAAAGTTGAAAAATTTTTTTTTTTTGGACTTAGTCATTTTTCCGTCGTTCATCAGACTTTCAGATACGGCAAATGTCAGTGAGCGTTCCGATTTCAGTTCCAGAGCGATTCGCCCAATGAGTCCTTGATATTTAGTCGTTTTCAGCCAATATTTTTGAAAATTTCACTTTTTTGTGAAAATATCCACTAAATGAGGGAATAATATGTGTGAGGGTACCCCAGGAGAGTTCCAAATGTGTGTGGGTAGAATATATATCCCATGGGGTTAAAATTTAAAAAAGTTGAAAAAATTTTTTTTTTGGACTTAGTCATTTTTCCGCCGTTTATCAGACTTTCAGATAGGGGAAATGTCAGTGAGCATTCCGATTTCAGTTCCAGAGCAATTCGTCCAATGAGTGCTAGAAAATAAGTCGATTTCAGCCAATATTTTTGATTTTTGAAAATTTCACTTTTTTGTGAAAATATCCACTAAATGAGGGAATAATATGTGTGAGGGTACCCCAGGAGAGTTCCAAATGTCTGTGGGTAGAATATATATCCCACGGGGGTCAATTTGAAAAAATATGAAAAAATTATTTTTTTGGACTTAGTCATTTTTCCGTCGTTTATCAGACTTTCAGATAGTGCAAATGTCGGTGAGCGTTCCGATTTCAGTTCCAGAGCGATTCGTCCAATGAGTCCTTGATATTTACTCGTTTTCAGCCAATATTTTGGATTTTTGAAAATTCTACTTTTTTGTGAAAATATCCACTAAATGAGGGAATAATATGCCTGAGGGTACCCCAGGAGAGTTCCAAATGTGTGTGAGTAGAATATATATCCCACGGCGGTAAAATTGAAAAAAGTTGAAAAATTTTTTTTTTTGGACTTAGTCATTTTTCCGTCGTTTATCAGACTTTCAGATAGGGCAAATATCAGTGAGCATTCCGATTTCAGTTCCAGAACGATTCGCCCCATGAGTCCTTGATATTTAGTCGTTTTCAGCCAATATTTTGGATTTTTGAAAATTTGACTTTTTTGTGAAAATATCCACTAAATGAGGGAATAATATGTGTGAGGGTACCCCAGGAGAGTTCCAAATGTGTGTGGGTAGAATATATATCCCATGAAGTAAAAATTTTAAAAAGTTGAAAAAAATTTTTTTTTGTACTTAGTCATTTTTCCGCCGTTTATCAGACTTTCAGATAGGGGAAATGTCAGTGAGCATTCCGATTTCAGTTCCAGAGCAATTCGCCCAATGAGTCCTTGATATTTACTCGTTTTCAGCCAATATTTTTGATTTTTGAAAATTTCACTTTTTTGTGAAAATATCCACTAAAATCAGGGAATAATATGTGTGAGGGTACCCCAGGAGAGTTCCAAATGTGTGTGGGTAGAATATATATCCCACGGGGGTAAAATTGAAAACAGTTGAAAAAAATTTTTTTTTGGACTTAGTCATTTTTCCGGTGTTTATCAGACTTTCAGATAGTGTCAGTGAGCGTTCCGATTTCAGTTCCAGAGCGATTTGACCAATGAGTCCCTGATATTTAGTCGTTTTCAGCCAATATTTTGGATTTTTGAAAATTTGACTTTTTTGTGAAAATATCCACTAAATGAGGGAATAATATGAGTGAGGGTACCCCAGGAGAGTTCCAAATGCTTGTGGGTAGAATATATATCCCATGGGGTTAAAATTTAAAAAAGTTGCAAAAAATTTTTTTTTGGACTTAGTCATTTTTCCGCCGTTTATCAGACTTTCAGATAGGGGAAATGTCAGGGAGCGTTCCGATTTCAGTTCCAGAGCAATTCGCCCAATGAGTCCTTGATATTTACTCGTTTTCAGCCAATTTTCTGGATTTTGGAAAATTTCACTTTTTTGTGAAAATATCCACTAAATGAGGGAATAATATGTGTGAGGGTACCCCAGGAGAGTTCCAAATGAGTGTGGGTAGAATATATATAACATGGGGTTAAAATTTAAAAAATTGAAAAACATTTTTTTTTGGACTTAGTCATTTTTCCGCCGTTTATCAGACTTTCAGATAGTGGAAATGTCAGTGAGCATTCCGATTTCAGTTCCAGAGCAATTCGCCCAATGAGTCCTTGATATTTAGTCGTTTTCAGCCAATATTTTGGAAAATTTCACTTTTTTGTGAAAATATCCACTAAATGAGGGAATAATATGTGTGAGGGTACCCCAGGAGAGTTCCAAATGCGTGTGGGTAGAATATATATCCCATGGGGTTAAAATTGAAAAAAGTTGAAAAATTTTTTATTTGGACTTAGTTATTTTTCCGTTGTTTATCAGACTTTCAGATAGGGGAAATGTCAGTGAGCATTCGGATTTCAGTTCCAGAGCGATTCACCCAATGAGTCCTTGATATTTACTCGTTTTCAGCCAATATTTTGGATTTTTGAAAATGTGACTTTTTTGTGAAAATATCCACTAAATGAGGGAATAATATGTGTGAGGGTACCCCAGGAGAGTTCCAAATGCGTGTGGGTAGAATATATATCCCATGGGATAAAAAAAAAGTTTAAAAAAATTTTTTTTTAGACTTAGTCATTTTTCCGCCGTTTATCAGACTTTCAGATAGGGAAAATGTCAGTGAGCGTTCCGATTTCAGTTCCAGAGCAATTCGCCCAATGATTCCTTGATATTTAGACGTTTTCAGCCAATATTTTTGAAAATTTCACATTTTTGTTAAAATATCCACTAAATGAGGGAATAATATGTGTGAGGGTACCCCAGGAGAGATCCAAATGTGTGTGAGTAGAATATATATCCCACGGCGGTAAAATTGAAAAAAGTTGAAAAATTTTTTTTTTTGGACTTAGTCATTTTTCCGTCGTTCATCAGACTTTCAGATACGGCAAATGTCAGTGAGCGTTCTGATTTCAGTTCCAGAGCGATTCGCCCAATGAGTCCTTGATACTTAGTCGTTTTCAGCCAATATTTTTGAAAATTTCACTTTTTTGTGAAAATATCCACTAAATGAGGGAATAATATGTGTGAGGGTACCCCAGGAGAGTTCCAAATGTGTGTGGGTAGAATATATATCCCATGGGGTTAAAATTTTAAAAAGTTGAAAAAAATTTTTTTTTGTACTTAGTCATTTTTCCGCCGTTTATCAGACTTTCAGATAGGGGAAATGTCAGTTAGCATTCCGATTTCAGTTCCAGAGCAATTCGCCCAATGAGTCCTTGATATTTAGTCGTTTTCAGCCAATATTTTTGAAAATTTCACTTTTTTGTGAAAATATCCACTAAATGAGGGAATAATATGTGTGAGGGTACCCCAGGAGAATTCCAAATGTGTGTGGGTAGAATATATATCCCACGGGGGTAAAATTGAAAAAAGTTGAAAACATTTTTTTTTTGGACTTAGTCATTTTTCCGGTGTTTATCAGACTTTCAGATAGGGGAAATGTCAGTAAGCGTTCCGATTTCTTTTCCAGAGCGATTCGCCCAATGAGTCCTTGATATTTAGTCGTTTTCAGCCAATTTTCTGGATTTTTGAAAATTTCACTTTTTTTGTGAAAATATCCACTAAATGAGGGAATAATATGTGTGAGGGTACCCCTGGAGAGTTACAAATGTGCATGGGTAGAATATATATCCCACGGGGGTAAAAGTGAAAAAAAATTTTTTTTTGGACTTAGTCATTTTTCCGGCGTTTATCAGACTTTCAGATATGGGAAATGTCAGTGAGCGTTCCGATTTCAGTTCCAGAGCAGTTCGACCTATGAGTCCTTGATATTTAGTCGTTTTCAGTGTATTTTCTGAATTTTTGAAAATTTCACTTTTTTGTGAAAATATCCACTAAATGAGGGAATAATATGTGTGAGGGTACCCCAGGAGAGTTCCAAATGTGTGTGGGTAGAATATATATCCCACGGGAGTAAAATTGAAAAAAGTTGAACATTTTTTTTTATTGGATTAGTCATTTTTCTGGCGTTTATCAGACTTTCAGATAGGGGAAAAGTCAGTGTGCGTTCCGATTTCAGTTCCAGAGCGATTCGCCCAATGAGTCCTTGATATTTAGTAGTTGTCAGCCATTATTTTGGATTTTTGAAAATTTCACTTTTTTGTGAAAATATCCACTAAATGAGGGAATAATATGTGTGAGGTTACCCCAGGAGAGTTCCAAATGTGTGTGGGTAGAATATACATCCCACGGGGGAAAAATTGAAAAAAGTTGAAAACATTTTTTTTTTGGACTTAGTCATTTTTCCGGCGTTTATCAGACTTTCAGATAGGGCAAATGTCAGTGAGCGTTCCGATTTCAGTTCCAGAGCGATTCGCCCAATGAGTCCTTGATATTTAGTCGTTTTCAACCAATTTTCTGGATTTTTGAAAATTTCACTTTTTTGTGAAAATATCCACTAAATGAGGGAATAATATGTGTGAGGGTACCCCAGGAGAGTTCCAAATGTGTGTGGGTAGAATATATATCCCACGGGGGTAAAATTGAAAAAAGTTGAAAAAAATTTTTTATTTGGACTTAGTCATTTTTACGGCATGTATCAGACTTTCAGAAAGGGGAAATGTCAGTGAGCGTTCCGATTTCAGTTCCAGAGCGATTCGCCCAATGAGTCCTTGATATTTAGTCATTTTCAGCCAATTTTCTAGATTTTTGAAAATTTCACTTTTTTGTGAAAATATCCACTAACTGATGGAATAATAAGTGTGAGGGTACCCCAGGAGAGTTCCAAATGTGTGTGGGTAGAATATATATCCAACGGGGGTAAAATAGAAAAAAGTTGAAATTTTTTTTTTATTGGATTAGTCATTTTTCCGGCGCTTATCAGACTTTCAGAAAGGGGAAATGTCAGTGAGCGTTCCGATTTCAGTTCCAGAGCGATTCGCCCAATGAGTCCTTGATATTTAGTAGTTTTCAGCCAATATTTTTGATTTAAGAAAATTTCACTTTTTTGTGAAAATATCCACTAAATGAGGGAATAATATGTGTGAGGGTACCCCAGGAGAGTTCCAAATGTGTGTGGGTAGAATATATATCCCACGGGAGTAAAATTGAAAAAAGTTGAAAACATTTTTTTTTTGGACTTAGTCATTTTTCCGGCGTTAATCAGACTTTCAGATAGGGGAAATGTCACTAAGCGTTCCGATTTCTTTTCCAGAGCGATTCGCCCAATGAGTCCTTGATATTTAGTCGTTTTCAGCCAATTTTCTGGATTTTTGAAAATTTCACTTTTTTTGTGAAAATATCCACTAAATGAGGGAATAATATGTGTGAGGGTTCCCCTGGAGAGTTACAAATGTGCGTGGGTAGAATATATATCCCACGGGGGTAAAATTGAAAAAAGTTGAAAACATTTTTTTTTTGGACTTAGTCATTTTTCCGGCGTTTATCAGACTTTCAGATAGGGGAAATGTCAGTGAGCGTTCCGATTTCAGTTCCAGAGCAGTTCGACCTATGAGTCCTTGATATTTAGTCGTTTTCAGTGTATTTTCTGAATTTTTGAAAATTTCACTTTTTTGTGAAAATATCCACTAAATGAGGGAATAATATGTGTGAGGTTACCCCAGGAGAGTTCCAAATGTGTGTGGGTAGAATATATATCCCACGGGGGTAAAATTGAAAAAAGTTGAAAACATTTTTTTTTTGGACTTAGTCATTTTTCCGGCGTTTATCAGACTTTCAGATAGGGGAAATGTCAGTGAGCGTTCCGATTTCAGTTCCAGAGCGATTCACCCAATGAGTCCTTGATATTTAGTAGTTGTCAGCCATTATTTTGGATTTTTGAAAATTTCACTTTTTTGTGAAAATATCCACTAAATGAGGGAATAATATGTGTGAGGTTACCCCAGGAGAGTTCCAAATGTTTGTGGGTAGAATATATATCCCACGGGGGTAAAATTGAAAAAAGTTGAAAACATTTTTTTTTTGGACTTAGTCATTTTTCCGGCGTTTATCAGACTTTCAGATAGGGCAAATGTCAGTGAGCGTTCCGATTTCAGTTCCAGAGCGATTCGCCCAATGAGTCTTTGATATTTAGTCGTTTTCAACCAATTTTCTGGATTTTTGAAAATTTTACTTTTTTGTGAAAATATCCACTAAATGAGGGAATAATATGTGTGAGGGTACCCCAGGAGAGTTCCAAATGTGTGTGGGTAGAATATATATCCCACGGGGGTAAAATTGAAAAAAGTTGAAAAAAAAATTTTATTTGGACTTAGTCATTTTTACGGCATGTATCAGACTTTCAGAAAGGGGAAATGTCAGTGAGCGTTCCGATTTCAGTTCCAGAGCGATTCGCCCAATGAGTCCTTGATATTTAGTCATTTTCAGCCAATTTTCTAGATTTTTGAAAATTTCACTTTTTTGTGAAAATATCCACTAACTTATGGAATAATAAGTGTGAGGGTACCCCAGGAGAGTTCCAAATGTGTGTGGGTAGAATATATATCCAACGGGGGTAAAATAGAAAAAAGTTGAAATTTTTTTTTTATTGGATTAGTCATTTTTCCGGCGCTTATCAGACTTTCAGAAAGGGGAAATGTCAGTGAGCGTTCCGATTTCAGTTCCAGAGCGATTCGCCCAATGAGTCCTTGATATTTAGTAGTTTTCAGCCAATATTTTTGATTTAAGAAAATTTCACTTTTTTGTGAAAATATCCACTAAATGAGGGAATAATATGTGTGAGGGTACCCCAGGAGAGTTCCAAATGTGTGTGGGTAGAATATATATCCCACGGGAGTAAAATTGAAAAAAGTTGAAAACATTTTTTTTTTGGACTTAGTCATTTTTCCGGCGTTAATCAGACTTTCAGATAGGGGAAATGTCACTAAGCGTTCCGATTTCTTTTCCAGAGCGATTCGCCCAATGAGTCCTTGATATTTAGTCGTTTTCAGCCAATTTTCTGGATTTTTGAAAATGTCACTTTTTTGTGAAAATATCCACTAAATGAGGGAATAATATGTGTGAGGGTACCCCAGGAGAGTTCCAAATGTGTGTGGGTAGAATATATATCCCACGGGGGTAAAATTGAAAAAAGTTGAAAACATTTTTTTTTTGGACTTAGTCATTTTTCCGGTGTTTATCAGACTTTCAGATAGGGGAAATGTCAGTAAGCGTTCCGATTTCTTTTCCAGAGCAATTCGCCCCATGAGTCCTTGATATTTAGTCGTTTTCAGCCAATTTTCTGGATTTTTGAAAATTTCACTTTTTTTGTGAAAATATCCACTAAATGAGGGAATAATATGTGTGAGGGTTCCCCTGGAGAGTTACAAATGTGCGTGGGTAGAATATATATCCCACGGGGGTAAAATTGAAAAAAGTTGAAAACATTTTTTTTTTGGACTTAGTCATTTTTCCGGCGTTTATCAGACTTTCAGATAGGGGAAATGTCAGTGAGCGTTCCGATTTCAGTTCCAGAGCAGTTCGACCTATGAGTCCTTGATATTTAGTCGTTTTCAGTGTATTTTCTGAATTTTTGAAAATTTCACTTTTTTGTGAAAATATCCACTAAATGAGGGAATAATATGTGTGAGGGTACCCCAGGAGAGTTCCAAATGTGTGTGGGTAGAATATATATCCCACGGGAGTAAAATTGAAAAAAGTTGAACATTTTTTTTTATTGGATTAGTCATTTTTCTGGCGTTTATCAGACTTTCAGATAGGGGAAAAGTCAGTGTGCGTTCCGATTTCAGTTCCAGAGCGATTCGCCCAATGAGTCCTTGATATTTAGTAGTTGTCAGCCATTATTTTGGATTTTTGAAAATTTCACTTTTTTGTGAAAATATCCACTAAATGAGGGAATAATATGTGTGAGGTTACCCCAGGAGAGTTCCAAATGTGTGTGGGTAGAATATATATCCCACGGGGGTAAAATTGAAAAAAGTTGAAAACATTTTTTTTTTGGACTTAGTCATTTTTCCGGCGTTTATCAGACTTTCAGATAGGGCAAATGTCAGTGAGCGTTCCGATTTCAGTTCCAGAGCGATTCACCCAATGAGTCCTTGATATTTAGGCGTTTTCTTCCAAATGTGGGTGGGTAGAATATAAATCCCACGTTGGTAAAATTGAAAAAAGTTGACATTTTTTTTTATTTAATTAGTCATTTTTCCGGCGTTTATCAGACTTTCAGATAGGGGAAATGTCAGTGAGTGTTCCGATTTCAGTTCCAGAGCGATTCGCCCAATGAGTCCTTGATATTTAGTCGTTTTCAGCCAATTTTCTGGATTTTTTAAAATTTCACTTTTTTTGGGAAAATATCCACTAAATGAGGGAATAATATGTGTGAGGGTACCCCAGGAGAGTTCCAATTGTGTGTGGGTAGAATATATATCCCACGGGGGTAAAATTGAAAAAAGTTGAAAAAAAATATTTTTTTTGGGCTTAGTCATTTTTCCGGCATGTATCAGACTTTCAGAAAGGTGAAATGTCAGTGAGCGTTCCGATTTCAGTTCCAGAGCGATTCGCCCAATGAGTCCTTGATATTTAGTCGTTTTAAGTGTATTTTCTGAATTTTTGAAAATTTCACTTTTTTGTGAAAATATCCACTAAATGAGGGAATAATATGTGTGAGGGTACCCCAGGAGAGTTCCAAATGTGTGTGGGTAGAATATATATCCCACGGGGGTAAAATTGAAAAAAGTTTAAAAAAATTTTTTTTGGGACTTAGTCATTTTTCCGGCGTTTATCAGACTTTCAGATACGGCAAATGACAGTGAGTGTTCCGATTTCAGTTCCAAAGCGATAAGCCCAATGAATACTTGATATTTAGTCGTTTTCAGACAATTTTCTGGATTTTTGAAAATTTCACTTTTTTGTGAAAATATCCACTAAATGAGGGAATAATATGTGTGAGGGTACCCCAGGAGAGTTCCAAATGTGTGTAGGTAGAATATATATCCCACGGGGGTAAAATTGAAAAAAGTTTTAAAAAAATTTTTTTTGGGACTTAGTCATTTTTCCGGCGTTTATCAGACTTTCAGATAGGGGAAATGTCAGTGAGCGTTCCGATTTCAGTTCCAGAGCAGTTCGCCCTATGAGTCCTTGATATTTAGTCGTTTTCAGCCAATATTTTGGATTTTTGAAAATTTTACTTTTTTGTGAAAATATCCACTAAATGAGGGAATAATATGTGTGAGGGTACCCCAGGAGAGTTCCAAATGTGTGTAGGTAGAATATATATCCCACGGGGGTAAAATTGAAAAAAGTTTTAAAAAAATTTTTTTTGGACTTAGTCATTTTTCCGGCATTTATCAGACTTTCAGATAGGGGAAATGTCAGTGAGCCTTCCGATTTCAGTTCCAGAGCGATTCGCCCAATGAGTCCTTGATATTTAGTCGTTTTCAGCCAATATTTTGGATTTTTGAAAATTTCACTTTTTTGTGAAAATATCCACTAAATGAGGGAATAATGTGTGTGAGGGTACCCCAGGAGAGTTCCAAATGTGTGTGGGTAGAATTTATATCGCACAGGGGTAAAATTGAAATAAGTTGAACATTTTTTTTTATTGGATTTGTCATTTTTCCGGCGTTTATCAGACTTTCAGATAGGGGAAATGTCAGTGAGCGTTCCTATTTCAGTTCCAGAGCGATTCGCCCAATGAGTCCTTGATATTTAGTCATTTTCAGTGTATTTTCTGAATTTTTTAAAATTTCAATTTTTTGTGAAAATATCCACTAAATGAGGGAATAATATGTGTGAGGGTACCCCAGGAGAGTTCCAAATGTGTGTGGGTAGAAAATATATCCCACGGGGGCAAAATTGAAAAAAGTTGAAAAAAATTTTTTTGATGGACTTAGTCTTTTTTCCGGCATTTATCATACTTTCAGAAAGGGGAAATGTCAATGAGCATTCCGATTTCAGTTCCAGAGCGATTCGCTTGATGATTCCATGATATTTAGTCGTTTTCAGTGTATTTTCTGAATTTTTTAAAATTTCACTTATTTGTGAAAATATCCACTAAATGAGGGAATAATATGTGTGAGGGTACCCCAGGAGAGTTCCAAATGTGTGTGGGTAGAATATATATCCCACGGGGGTAAAATTGAAAAAAGTGGAATTTTTTTTTTTATTGGATGTCATTTTTCCGGCATTTATCAGACTTTCAGATAGGGGAAATGTCAGTGAGTGTTCCGATTTCAGTTCTAGAGCGATTCGCCCAATGAGTCCTTGATATTTAGTCATTTTCAGCCAATTTTCTGGATTTTTGAAAATTTCACTTTTTTTGTGAAAATATCCACTAAATGAGGGAATAATATGTGTGAGGGTACCACAGGAGAGTTCCAAATGTGTGTGGGTAGAAGATATATCCCACGGGGGTAAAATTGAAAAAAGTGGAATTTTTTTTTTTTTTTGATTAGTCATTTTTCGGGCGTTTAGCAGACTTTCAGATAGGGCAAATGTCAGTGAGAGTTCCGATTTCAGTTCCAGAGTGATTCGCCCAATGAATACCTGTTATTCAGTCGTTTTCAGCCAATTTTATGGATTTTTGAAAATTTCACTTTTTTGTGAAAATATCCACTAAATGAGGGAATAATATGTGTGAGGGTACCCCAGGAGAGTTCCAAATGTGTGTGGGTAGAATATATATCCCACGGGGGTAAAATTGAAAAAAGTTGACAATTTTTTTTTATTGGATTAGTAATTTTTCCGGTGTTTATCAGACTTTCAGATATGGGAAATGTCAGTGAGCGTTCCGATTTCTTTTCCAGAGCGATTCGCCCAATGAGTCCTTGATATTTAGTCGTTTTCAGCCAATTTTCTGGATTTTTGAAAATTTCACTTTTTTTGTGAAAATATCCACTAAATGAGGAAATAATATGTGTGAGGGTACCCCTGGAGAGTTACAAATGTGTGTGGGTAGAATATATATCCCAAGTGGGGTAAAATTGAAAAAAGTTTAAAAAAATTTTTTTGGGGGATTTAGTCATTTTTCCGGCGTTTATCAGACTTTCAGATAGGGGAAATGTCAGTGAGCTTTCCGATTTCAGTTCCAGAGCGATTCGCCTGATGAGTCCTTGATATTTCGTCGTTTTCAGCCAATTTTCTGGATTTTTGAAAATTACACTTTTATTGTGAAAATATCCACTAAATGAGGGATTAATATGTGTGAGCATACCCCAGGAGAGTTCCAAATGTGTGTGGGTAGAATATATATCCCACGGGGGTAAAATTGAAAAAAGTTGAAAAATTTTTTTTTTTGGACTTAGTCATTTTTCCGGCATTTATCAGACTTTCTGATAGGAGTAATGTCAGTGAGCGTTCCGATTTCAGTTCCAGAGCGATTCGCCTGATGAGTCCTTGATATTTAGTCATTTTCAGTGTATTTTCTGAATTTTTTAAAATTTCACTTTTTTGTGAAAATATCCACTAAATCAGGGAATAATATGTGAGGGTACACCCATCAGAGTTCCAAATGTGTGTGTGGGTAGAATATATATCCCACGGGGGTAAAATTGAAAAAAGTTGAAAAAAAATTTTTTTTGGACTTAGTCATTTTTCCGACGTTTATCAGACTTTCAGATAGCGCAAATGTCAGTGAGCATTCCGATTTCAGTTCCAGAGCGATTCGCCAATGAATATTTGATATTTAGTTGTTTTCAGCCAATTTTCTGGATTTTTGAAAATTTCACTTTTTTGTGAAAATATCCACTAAATGAGGGAATAATATGTGTGAGTGTACCCCAGGAGAGTTCCAAATGTGTGTGGGTAGAATATATATCCCACGGGGGTAAAATTGAAAAAAGTTGAAAAATTTTTTTTTATGGACTTAGTCATTTTTCCGGCTTTTATCAAACTTTCAGATAGCGCAAATGTCAGTGAGCGTTCTGATTTGAGTTCCAGAGCGATTCGCCCAATGAGTCCTTTATATTTAGTCGTTTTCAGCCAATATTTTGGATTTTTGAAAAGTTCACTTTTTTGTGAAAATATCCAATAAATGAGGGAAGAATATGTGTGAGGGTACCCCATGAGAGTTCCAAATGTGTGTGGTTAGAATATATATCCCACGGGTAAAATTGAAAAAAGTTAAAAAAAATTTTTTTTGGGACTTAGTCATTTTTCCGCCATTTATCAGACTTTCAGATAGGAGAAATGTCAGTGAGCATAACGATTTCAGTTCCAGAGCGATTCGCCCAATGAGTCCTTGATATTTAGTCGCTTTCAGCCAATTTTCTGGATTTTTGAAAATTTCACTTTTTTGTGAAAATATCCACTAAATGAGGGAATAATATGTGTGAGGGTACCCCAGGAGAGATCCATATGTGTGTGGGTAGGATATATATCCCACTGGGGTAAATTTGAAAAAAGTTTAAAAAAATTTTTTTTTGGACTCAGTCATTTTTCCTGCATTTATCAGACTTTCAGATAGGAGAAATGTCAGTGAGCGTTCTGATTTCAGTTCCAGAGCGATTCGCCCAATGAGTCATTTATATTTAGTCGTTTTCAGCCAATATTTTGGATTTTTCAAAAGTTCACTTTTTTGTGAAAATATCCACTAAATGAGGGAATAATATGTGTGAGGGTACCCCAGGAGAGTTCCAAATGTGTGTGGGTAGAATATATATCCCACGGGGGTAAATTTGAAAAAAGTTTAAAAAAATTTTTTTTTGGACTTAGTCATTTTTCCGCCATTTATCAGACTTTCAGATAGGAGAAATGTCAGTGAGCATAACGATTTCAGTTCCAGAGCGATTCGCCCAATGAGTCCTTGATGTTTAGTCGCTTTCAGCCAATTTTCTGGATTTTTGAAAATTTCACTTTTTTGTGAAAATATCCACTAAATGAGGGAATAATATGTGTGAGGGTACCCCAGGAGAGATCCATATGTGTGTGGGTAGATTATATATCCCACTGGGGTAAATTTGAAAAAAGTTGAAAAAAATTATTTTTTGGACTTAGTCATTTTTCCGCCGTTTATCAGACTTTAAGATAGCGCAAATGTCAGTGAGCGTTCCAATTTCAGTTCCAGAGCAATTCTCCCAATGAGTCCTTGATATTTAGTCGTTTTCAGCCAACATTTTGGATTTTTGAAAATTTCACTTTTTTGTGAAAATATCCACTAAATGAGGGAATAATATGTGTGAGGGTACCCCAGGAGAGTTCCAAATGTGTGTGGGTAGAATATATATCCCACAGGGGTAAAATTCAAAAAAGTTGAAAAAATTTTTTTTTTGGACTCAGTCATTTTTCCGGCATTTATCAGACTTTCAGATAGGAGAAATGTCAGTGAGCGTTCTGATTTCAGTTCCAGAGCGATTCGCCCAATGAGTCCTTGATATTTAGTCGTTTTCAGCCAATATTTTGGATTTTTGAAAAGTTCACTTTTTTTGTGAAAATATCCACTAAATGAGGGAATAATATGTGTGAGGGTACCCCATGAGAGTTCCAAATGAGTGTGGTTAGAATATATATCCCACGGGGGTAAAATTGAAAAAAGTAAAAAAAAAATTTTTTTTGGACTTAGTAATTTTTCTGGCATTTATCAGACTTTCAGATAGGAGAAATGTCAGTGAGCATAACGATTTCAGTTCCAGAGCGATTCGCCCAATGAGTCCTTGATATTTAGTCGCTTTCAGCCAATTTCCTGGATTTTTGAAAATTTCACTTTTTTGTGAAAATATCCACTAAATGAGGGAATAATATGTGTGAGGGTACCTCTGGAGAGATCCATATGTGTGTGGGTAGAATATATATCCCACGGGGGTAAATTTGAAAAAAGTTTAAAAAAATTTTTTTTTGGACTTAGTCATTTTTCTGCCGTTTATCAGACTTTCAGATAGGGCAAATGTCAGTGAGCATTCCGATTTCAGTTCCAGAGCGATTCGCCCAATGAATACTTGATATTTAGTTGTTTTCAGCCAATTTTCTGTATTTTAGAAAATTTCACTTTTTTGTGAAAATATCCACTAAATGAGGTAATAATATGTGTGAGGGTACCCCAGGACAGTTCCAAATGTGTGTCGGTAGAATACATATCCCACGGGGGTAAAATTGAAAAAAGTTGAAAAAATTTTTTTTTGGGACTTAGTCATTTTTCCGGCATTTATCAGACTTTCAGATAGGGCAAATGTCAGTGAGCATTCCGATTTTAGTTCCAGAGCGATTTGCCCAATGAATACTTGATATTTAGTCATTTTCAGCCAATTTTCTGGATTTTTGAAAATTTCACTTTTTTGTGAAAATATCCACTAAATGAGGGAATAATATGTGTGAGGGTACCCCAGGAGAGTTCCAAATGTGTGTGGGTAGAATATATATCCCACAGGGGTAAAATTCAAAAAAGTTGAAAAAATTTTTTTTTTGGACTCAGTCATTTTTCCGGCATTTATCAGACTTTCAGATAGGAGAAATGTCAGTGAGCATTCTGATTTCAGTTCCAGAGCGATTCGCCCAATGAGTCCTTGATATTTAGTCGCTTTCAGCCAATTTCCTGGATTTTTGAAAATTTCACTTTTTTGTGAAAATATCCACTAAATGAGGGAATAATATGTGTGAGGGTACCCCTGGATAGTTCCAAATGTGTGTGGGTAGAATATATATCCCACGGGGGTAAAATTGAAAAAAGTTGAAGAAAATTATTTTTTGGACTCAGTCATTTTTCCGCCGTTTATTAGACTTTCAGATAGCGCAAATGTCAGTGAGCATTCCGATTTCAGTTCCAGAGCGATTCGCCCAATGAATACTTGATATTTAGTCGTTTTCAGCCAATTTTCTGGATTTTTGAAAATTTCACTTTTTTGTGAAAATATCCACTAAATGAGGGAATAATATGTGTGAGGGTAGCCCAGGAGAGTTCCAAATGTGTGTGGGTAGAATATATATCCCACGGGGGTAAAATTCAAAAAAGTTGAAAACATTTTTTTTTGGGCTCAGTCATTTTTCTGGCGTTTATCAGACTTTCAGATAGGAGAAATGTCAGTGAGCGTTCTGATTTCAGTTCCAGAGCGATTCGCCCAATGAGTCCTTGATATTTAGTCGTTTTCAGCCAATATTTTGGATTTTTTGAATTTTTCACTTTTTTGTGAAAATATGCACTAAATGAGGGAATAATATGTGTGAGGGTACCCCGGGAGAGTTCCAAATGTGTGTGGGTAGAATATATATCCCACAGGGGTAAAATTCAAAAAAGTTGAAAAAATTTTTTTTTTGGACTCAGTCATTTTTCCGGCATTTATCAGACTTTCAGATAGGAGAAATGTCAGTGAGCGTTCTGATTTCAGTTCCAGAGCGATTCGCCCACTGAGTCCGTGATATTTAGTCGTTTTCAGCCAATAATTTGAATTTTTGAAAAGTTCACTTTTTTGTGAAAATATCCACTCAATGAGGGAATAATATGTGTGAGGGTACCCCATGAGAGTTCCAAATGTGTGTGGTTAGAATATATATCCCACGGGGGTAAAATTGAAAAAAGTTGAAAAAATTTTTTTTTTGGACTTAGTCATTTTTCCGGCATTTATCAGACTTTCAGATAGGGGAAATTTCAGTGAGCATAACGATTTCAGTTCCAGAGCGATTCGCCCAATGAGTCCTTGATATTTAGTCGGTTTCAGCCAATTTTCTGGATTTTTGAAAATTTCACTTTTTTGTGAAAATATCCACTAAATGAGGGAACAATATGTGTGAGGGTACCGAAGGAGAGATCCAAATGTGTGTGGGTAGAATATAAATCCCACGGGGGTAAAATTGAAAAAAGTTGAGTCGTTGATATTTAGTCGTTTTCAGCCAATATTTTGGATTTTTTGAATTTTTCACTTTTTTGTGAAAATATCCACTAAATGAGGGAATAATATGTGTTAGGGTACCCCAGGAGAGTTCCAAATGTGTGTGGGTAGAATATATATCCCACGGTGGTAAAATTGAAAAAAGTTGAAAAAAATTATTTTTTGGACTTCGTCATTTTTCCGGCGTTTATCAGACTTTCAGATAGCGCAAATGTCAGTGAGCATAACGATTTCAGTTCCAGAGCGATTCGCCCAATGAGTCCTTGATATTTAGTCGTTTTCAGCCAATATTTTGGATTTTTTGAATTTTTCACTTTTTTGTGAAAATATCCACTAAATGAGGGAATAATATGTGTGAGGGTACCCCAGGAGAGTTCCAAATGTGTGTGGGTAGAATATATATATCCCACGGGGGTAAAATTCAAAAAAGTTGAAAAAAATTTTTTTTTGGACTCAGTCATTTTTCCGGCGTTTATCAGACTTTCAGATAGGAGAAATGTCAGTGAGCATAACGATTTCAGTTCCAGAGCGATTCGCCCAATGAGTCCTTGATATTTAGTCGCTTTCAGCCAATATTTTGGATTTTTTGAATTTTTCACTTTTTTGTGAAAATATCCACTAAATGAGGGAATAATATGTGTGAGGGTACCCCGGGAGATTTCCAAATGTGTGTGGGTAGAATATATATCCCACGGGGGTAAAATTCAAAAAAGTTTAAAAAAAATTTTTTTTGCACTCAGTAATTTTTCCGGCGTTTATCGGACTTTCAGATAGCGCAAATGTCAGTCAGCGTTCCGATTTCAGTTCCAGAGCAATTCTCCCAATGAGTCCTTGATATTTAGTCATTTTCAGCCAACATTTTGGATTTTTGAAAATTTCACTTTTTTGTGAAAATATCCACTAAATGAGGGAATAATATGTGTGAGGGTACCCCAGGAGAGTTCCAAATGTGTGTGGGTAGAATATATATCCCACAGGGGTAAAATTCAAAAAAGTTGAAGAAAATTATTTTTTGGACTCAGTCATTTTTCCGCCGTTTATTAGACTTTCAGATAGCGCAAATGTCAGTGAGCATTCCGATTTCAGTTCCAGAGCGATTCGCCCAATGAATACTTGATATTTAGTCGTTTTCAGCCAATTTTCTGGATTTTTGAAAATTTCACTTTTTTGTGAAAATATCCACTAAATGAGGGAACAATATGTGTGAGGGTATCGAAGGAGAGATCCAAATGTGTGTGGGTAGAATATAAATCCCACGGGGGTAAAATTGAAAAAAGTTGAAAAAAATTTTTTTTTGGACTTAGTCATTTTTCTGCCGTTTATCAGACTTTCAGATAGGTCAAATGTCAGTGAGCATTCCGATTTCAGTTCCAGAGCGATTCGCCCAATGAATACTTGATATTTAGTCGTTTTCAGCCAATTTTCTGGATTTTTGAAAATTTCACTTTTTTGTGAAAATATCCACTGAATGAGGGAATAATATGTGTGAGGGTACCCCAGGAGAGTTCCAAATGTGTGTGGGTAGAATATATATCCCACGGGGGTAAAATTCAAAAAAGTTGAAAACATTTTTTTTTGGGCTCAGTCATTTTTCCTGCGTTTATCAGACTTTCAGATAGGAGAAATGTCAGTGAGCGTTCTGATTTCAGTTCCAGAGCGATTCGCCCAATGAGTCCTTGATATTTAGTCGTTTTCAGCCAATATTTTGGATTTTTTGAATTTTTCACTTTTTTGTGAAAATATCCACTAAATGAGGGAATAATATGTGTTAGGGTACCCCAGGAGAGTTCCAAATGTGTGTGGGTAGAATATATATCCCACGGTGGTAAAATTGAAAAAAGTTGAAAAAAATTATTTTTTGGATTTAGTCATTTTTCCGGCGTTTATCAGACTTTCAGATAGCGCAAATGTCAGTGAGCATAACGATTTCAGTTCCAGAGCCATTCGCCCAATGAGTCCTTGATATTTAGTCGGTTTCAGCCAATTTTCTGGATTTTTGAAAATTTCACTTTTTTGTGAAAATATCCACTAAATGAGGGAATAATATGTGTGAGGGTACCCCAGGAGAGATCCAAATGTGTGTGGGTAGAATATATATCCCACGGGGGTAAAATTGAAAAAAGTTGAAAAAAATTTTTTTTGGGATTTAGTCATTTTTCCGGCATTTATCAGACTTTCAGATAGGGCAAATGTCAGTGAGCATTCCGATTTCAGTTCCAGAGCGATTTGCCCAATGAGTCCTTGATTTTTAGTCGTTTTCAGCCAATATTTTGGATTTTTTGAATTTTTCACTTTTTTGTGAAAATATCCACTAAATGAGGGAATAATATGTGTGAGGGTATACCAGGAGAGTTCCAAATGTGTGTGGGTAGAATATATATCCCACTGGGGTAAAATTCAAAAAAGTTGAAAAAATTTTTTTTTTGGACTCAGTCATTTTTCCGGCGTTTATCTGACTTTCAGATAGGAGAAATGTCAGTGAGCATTGTGATTTCAGTTCCAAAGCGATTCGCCCAATGAGTCCTTGATATTTAGTCGTTTTCAGCCAATATTTTGGATTTTTTGAATTTTTCACTTTTTTGTGAAAATATCCACTAAATGAGGGAATAATATGTGTGGGGGTACCCCAGGAGAGTTCCAAATGTGTGTGGGTAGAATATATATCCCACGGGGGTAAAATTCAAAAAAGTTGAAAAATTTTTTTTTTTGGACTCAGTCATTTTTCCGGCATTTATCAGACTTTCAGATAGGAGAAATGTCAGTGAGCGTTCTGATTTCAGTTCCAGAGCGATTCGCCCAATGAGTCCTTGATATTTAGTCGTTTTCAGCCAATTCTCTGGATTTTAGAAAATTTCACTTTTTTTGTGAAAATATCCACTAAATGAGGGAATAATATGTGTGAGGGTACCCCAGGAGAGTTCCAAATGTGTGTGGGTAGAATATATATATCCCACGGGGGTAAAATTCAAAAAAGTTGAAAAAAAATTTTTTTTGGACTCAGTCATTTTTCCGGCGTTTATCAGACTTTCAGATAGGAGAAATGTCAGTGAGCATTCTGATTTCAGTTCCAGAGCGATTCGCCCAATGAGTCCTTGATATTTAGTCGTTTTCAGCCAATATTTTGGATTTTTTGAATTTTTCACTTTTTTGTGAAAATATCCACTAAATGAGGGAATAATGTGTGTGAGGGTACCCCAGGAGAGTTCCAAATGTGTGTGGGTAGAATATATATCCCATGGGGGTAAAATTAAAAAAAGTTGAAAAAATTTTTTTTTTGGACTCAGTCATTTTTCCGCATTTATCAGACTTTCAGATAGGAGAAATGTCAGTGAGCGTTCTGAATTCAGTTCTAGAGCAATTCGCAAAATGAGTCCTTGATATTTAGTCGTTTTCAGCCAATTCTTTGGATTTTAGAAAATTTCACTTTTTTTGTGAAAATATCCACTAAATGAGGGAATAATATGTGTGAGGGTACCCCAGGAGATTTCCAAATGTGTGTGGGTAGAATATATATCCCACGGGGGTAAAATTCAAAAAAGTTTAAAAAAAATTTTTTTTGGACTCAGTAATTTTTCCGGCGTTTATCAGACTTTCAGATAGGAGAAAAGTCAGTGAGCGTTCTGATTTCAGTTCCAGAGCGATTCGCCCAATGAGTCCTTGATATTTAGTCGTTTTCAGCCAATTCTCTGGATTTTAGAAAATTTCACTTTTTTTGTGAAAATATCCACTAAATGAGGGAATAATATGTGTGAGGGTACCCCAGGAGAGTTCCAAATGTGTGTGGGTAGAATATATATATCCCACGGGGGTAAAATTCAAAAAAGTTGAAAAAATTTTTTTTTTGGACTCAGTCATTTTTCCGGCGTTTATCAGACTTTCAGATAGGAGAAATGTCAGTGAGCATTCTGATTTCAGTTCCAGAGCGATTCGCCCAATGAGTCCTTGATATTTAGTCGTTTTCAGCCAATATTTTGGATTTTTTGAATTTTTCACTTTTTTGTGAAAATATCCACTAAATGAGGGAATAATATGTGTGAGGGTACCCCAGGAGAGTTCCAAATGTGTGTGGGTAGAATATATATCCCACGGGGGTAAAATTAAAAAAAGTTGAAAAAATTTTTTTTTTGGACTCAGTCATTTTTCCGCATTCATCAGACTTTCAGATAGGAGAAATGTCAGTGAGCGTTCTGAATTCAGTTCCAGAGCAATTCGCAAAATGAGTCCTTGATATTTAGTCGTTTTCAGCCAATTCTCTGGATTTTAGAAAATTTCACTTTTTTTGTGAAAATATCCACTAAATGAGGGAATAATATGTGTGAGGGTACCCCAGGAGATTTCCAAATGTGTGTGGGTAGAATATATATCCCACGGGGGTAAAATTCAAAAAAGTTTAAAAAAAATTTTTTTTGGACTCAGTAATTTTTCCGGCGTTTATCAGACTTTCAGATAGGAGAAAAGTCAGTGAGCGTTCTGATTTCAGTTCCAGAGCGATTCGCCCAATGAGTCCTTGATATTTAGTCGCTTTCAGCCAATATTTGGGATTTTTTGAAATTTTCACTTTTTTGTGAAAATATCCACTAAATGAGGGAATAATATGTGTGAGGGTACCCCAGGAGAGTTCCAAATGTGTGTGGGTAGAATATATATCCCACAGGGGTAAAATTCAAAAAAGTTGAAAAAATTTTTTTTTTGGACTCAGTCATTTTTCCGCCATTTATCAGACTTTCAGATAGGAGAAATGTCAGTGAGCGTTCTGATTTCAGTTCCAGAGCGATTCGCCCAATGAGTCCTTGATATTTAGTCGTTTTCAGCCAATATTTTGGATTTTTGAAAAGTTCACTTTTTTGTGAAAATATCCACTAAATGAGGGAATAATATGTGTGAGGGTACCCCATGAGAGTTCCAAATGTGTGTGGTTAGAATATATATCCCACGGGGGTAAAATTGAAAAAAGTTAAAAAAAAATTTTTTTTGGACTTAGTAATTTTTCCGGCATTTATCAGACTTTCAGATAGGAGAAATGTCAGTGAGCATAACGAATTCAGTTCCAGAGCGATTCGCCCAATGAGTCCTTGATATTTAGTTGCTTTCAGGCAATTTCCTGGATTTTTGAAAATTTCACTTTTTTGTGAAAATATCCACTAAATGAGGGAATAATATGTGTGAGGGTACCCCTGGATAGTTCCAAATGTGTGTGGGTAGAATATATATCCCACGGGGGTAAAATTGAAAAAAGTTGAAGAAAATTATTTTTTGGACTCAGTCATTTTTCCGCCGTTTATTAGACTTTCAGATAGCGCAAATGTCAGTGAGCATTCCGATTTCAGTTCCAGAGCAATTCTCCCAATGAGTCCTTGATATTTAGTTGTTTTCAGCCAACATTTTGGATTTTTGAAAATTTCACTTTTTTGTGAAAATATCCACTAAATGAGGGAATAATATGTGTGAGGGCACCCCAGGAGAGTTCCAAATGTGTGTGGGTAGAATATATATCCCACAGGGGTAAAATTCAAAAAAGTTGAAAAAATTTTTTTTTTGGACTCAGTCTTTTTTCCGGCATTTATCAGACTTTCAGATAGGGGAAATTTCAGTGAGCATAACGATTTCAGTTCCAGAGCGATTCGCCCAATGAGTCCTTGATATTTAGTCGGTTTCAGCATATTTTCTGGATTTTTGAAAATTTCACTTTTTTGTGAAAATATCCACTAAATGAGGGAACAATATGTGTGAGGGTACCGAAGGAGAGATCCAAATGTGTGTGGGTAGAATATAAATCCCATGGGGGTAAAATTGAAAAAAGTTGAAAAAAATTTTTTTTTGGACTTAGTCATTTTTCTGCCGTTTATCAGACTTTCAGATAGGTCAAATGTCAGTGAGCATTCCGATTTCAGTTCCAGAGCGATTCGCCCAATGAGTCCTTGATATTTAGTCGTTTTCAGCCAATATTTTGGATTTTTTGAAAATTTCACTTTTTTGTGAAAATATCCACTAAATGAGGGAATAATATGTGTGAGGGTACCCCAGGAGAGTTCCAAATGTGTGTGGGTAGAATATATATCCCACTGTGGTAAAATTGAAAAAATTTGAAAAAAATTATTTTTTGGACTTTTTCATTTTTCCGGCGTTTATCAGACTTTCAGATAGCGCAAATGTCAGTGAGCATAACGATTTCAGTTCCAGAGCGATTCGCCCAATGAGTCCTTGATATTTAGTCGGTTTCAGCCAATTTTCTGGATTTTTGAAAATTTCACTTTTTTGTGAAAATATCCACTAAATGAGGGAATAATATGTGTGAGGGTACCCCAGGAGAGATCCAAATGTGTGTGGGTAGAATATATATCCCACGGGGGTAAAATTAAAAAAAGTTGAAAAAATTTTTTTTTTGGATTTAGTCATTTTTCCGGCATTTATCAGACTTTCAGATAGGGCAAATGTCAGTGAGCATTCCGATTTCAGTTCCAGAGCGATTCGCCCAATGAGTCCTTGATATTTAGTCGTTTTCAGCCAATATTTTGGATTTTTTGAATTTTTCACTTTTTTGTGAAAATATCCACTAAATGAGGGAATAATATGTGTGAGGGTACCCCAGGAGATTTCCAAATGTGTGTGGGTAGAATATATATCCCACGGGGGTAAAATTCAAAAAAGTTTAAAAAAAATTTTTTTTGGACTCAGTAATTTTTCCGGCGTTTATCAGACTTTCAGATAGGAGAAAAGTCAGTGAGCGTTCTGATTTCAGTTCCAGAGCGATTCGCCCAATGAGTCCTTGATATTTAGTCGTTTTCAGCCAATTCTCTGGATTTTAGAAAATTTCACTTTTTTTGTGAAAATATCCACTAAATGAGGGAATAATATGTGTGAGGGTACCCCAGGAGAGTTCCAAATGTGTGTGGGTAGAATATATATATCCCACGGGGGTAAAATTCAAAAAAGTTTAAAAAAAATTTTTTTTGGACTCAGTAATTTTTCCGGCGTTTATCAGACTTTCAGATAGGAGAAAAGTCAGTGAGCGTTCTGATTTCAGTTCCAGAGCGATTCGCCCAATGAGTCCTTGATATTTAGTCGCTTTCAGCCAATATTTGGGATTTTTTGAAATTTTCACTTTTTTGTGAAAATATCCACTAAATGAGGGAATAATATGTGTGAGGGTACCCCAGGAGAGTTCCAAATGTGTGTGGGTAGAATATATATCCCACAGGGGTAAAATTCAGAAAAGTTGAAAAAATTTTTTTTTTGGACTCAGTCATTTTTCCGCCATTTATCAGACTTTCAGATAGGAGAAATGTCAGTGAGCGTTCTGATTTCAGTTCCAGAGCGATTCGCCCAATGAGTCCTTGATATTTAGTCGTTTTCAGCCAATATTTTGGATTTTTGAAAAGTTCACTTTTTTGTGAAAATATCCACTAAATGAGGGAATAATATGTGTGAGGGTACCCCATGAGAGTTCCAAATGTGTGTGGTTAGAATATATATCCCACGGGGGTAAAATTGAAAAAAGTTAAAAAAAAATTTTTTTTGGACTTAGTAATTTTTCCGGCATTTATCAGACTTTCAGATAGGAGAAATGTCAGTGAGCATAACGAATTCAGTTCCAGAGCGATTCGACCAATGAGTCCTTGATATTTAGTTGCTTTCAGCCAATTTCCTGGATTTTTGAAAATTTCACTTTTTTGTGAAAATATCCACTAAATGAGGGAATAATATGTGTGAGGGTACCCCTGGATAGTTCCAAATGTGTGTGGGTAGAATATATATCCCACGGGGGTAAAATTGAAAAAAGTTGAAGAAAATTATTTTTTGGACTTAGTAATTTTTCCGGCATTTATCAGAGTTTCAGATAGGGGAAATTTCAGTGAGCATAACGATTTCAGTTCCAGAGCGATTCGCCCAATGAGTCCTTGATATTTAGTCGGTTTCAGCATATTTTCTGGATTTTTGAAAATTTCACTTTTTTGTGAAAATATCCACTAAATGAGGGAACAATATGTGTGAGGGTACCGAAGGAGAGATCCAAATGTGTGTGGGTAGAATATAAATCCCACGGGGCTAAAATTGAAAAAAGTTGAAAAAAATTTTTTTTTGGACTTAGTCATTTTTCTGCCGTTTATCAGACTTTCAGATAGGTCAAATGTCAGTGAGCATTCCGATTTCAGTTCCAGAGCGATTCGCCCAATGAATACTTGATATTTAGTCGTTTTCAGCCAATTTTCTGGATTTTTGAAAATTTCACTTTTTTGTGAAAATATCCACTAAATGAGGGAACAATATGTGTGAGGGTACCGAAGGAGAGATCCAAATGTGTGTGGGTAGAATATAAATCCCACGGGGGTAAAATTGAAAAAAGTTGAAAAAAATTTTTTTTTGGACTTAGTCATTTTTCTGCCGTTTATCAGACTTTCAGATAGGTCAAATGTCAGTGAGCATTCCGATTTCAGTTCCAGAGCGATTCGCCCAATGAATACTTGATATTTAGTCGTTTTCAGCCAATTTTCTGGATTTTTGAAAATTTCACTTTTTTGTGAAAATATCCACTAAATGAGGGAATAATATGTGTGAGGGTACCCCAGGAGAGTTCCAAATGTGTGTGGGTAGAATATATATCCCACGGGGGTAAAATTCAAAAAAGATGAAAACATTTTTTTTTGGACTCAGTCATTTTTCCGGCGTTTATCAGACTTTCAGATAGGGGAAATTTCAGTGAGCATAACGATTTCAGTTCCAGAGCGATTCGCCCAATGAGTCCTTGATATTTAGTCGGTTTCAGCATATTTTCTGGATTTTTGAAAATTTCACTTTTTTGTGAAAATATCCACTAAATGAGGGAACAATATGTGTGAGGGTACCGAAGGAGAGATCCAAATGTGTGTGGGTAGAATATAAATCCCATGGGGGTAAAATTGAAAAAAGTTGAAAAAAATTTTTTTTTGGACTTAGTCATTTTTCTGCCGTTTATCAGACTTTCAGATAGGTCAAATGTCAGTGAGCATTCCGATTTCAGTTCCAGAGCGATTCGCCCAATGAGTCCTTGATATTTAGTCGTTTTCAGCCAATATTTTGGATTTTTTGAAAATTTCACTTTTTTGTGAAAATATCCACTAAATGAGGGAATAATATGTGTGAGGGTACCCCAGGAGAGTTCCAAATGTGTGTGGGTAGAATATATATCCCACTGTGGTAAAATTGAAAAAATTTGAAAAAAATTATTTTTTGGACTTATTCATTTTTCCGGCGTTTATCAGACTTTCAGATAGCGCAAATGTCAGTGAGCATAACGATTTCAGTTCCAGAGCGATTCGCCCAATGAGTCCTTGATATTTAGTCGGTTTCAGCCAATTTTCTGGATTTTTGAAAATTTCACTTTTTTGTGAAAATATCCACTAAATGAGGGAATAATATGTGTGAGGGTACCCCAGGAGAGATCCAAATGTGTGTGGGTAGAATATATATCCCACGGGGGTAAAATTGAAAAAAGTTGAAAAAAATTTTTTTTGGGATTTAGTCATTTTTCCGGCATTTATCAGACTTTCAGATAGGGCAAATGTCAGTGAGCATTCCGATTTCAGTTCCAGAGCGATTCCCCCAATGAGTCCTTGATATTTAGTCGTTTTCAGCCAATATTTTGGATTTTTTGAATTTTTCACTTTTTTGTGAAAATATCCACTAAATGAGGGAATAATATGTGTGAGGGTATACCAGGAGAGTTCCAAATGTGTGTGGGTAGAAAATATATCCCACTGGGGTAAAATTCAAAAAAGTTGAAAAAATTTTTTTTTTGGACTCAGTCATTTTTCCGGCGTTTATCTGACTTTCAGATAGGAGAAATGTCAGTGAGCGTTCTGATTTCAGTTCCAAAGCGACTCGCCCAATGAGTCCTTGATATTTAGTCGTTTTCAGCTAATATTTTGGATTTTTTGAATTTTTCACTTTTTTGTGAAAATATCCACTAAATGAGGGAATAATATGTGTGGGGGTACCCCAGGAGAGTTCCAAATGTGTTTGGGTAGAATATATATCCCACGGGGGTAAAATTCAAAAAAGTTGAAAAATTTTTTTTTTTGGACTCAGTCATTTTTCCGGCGTTTATC
This sequence comes from Phyllobates terribilis, assembly GCF_046119375.1. Classification (NCBI taxonomy): domain Eukaryota; kingdom Metazoa; phylum Chordata; class Amphibia; order Anura; family Dendrobatidae; genus Phyllobates; species Phyllobates terribilis. Next base: position 11,866,192 of record NW_027362782.1, read on the forward strand.
AAACTTTCAGATAGGAGAAATGTCAGTGAGCGTTCTGATTTTAGTTTCAAAGCGATTCGCCCAATGAGTCCTTGATATTTAGTCGTTTTCAGCCAATATTTTGGATTTTTTGAATTTTTCACTTTTTTGTGAAAATATCCACTAAATGAGGGAATAATATGTGTGAGGGTACCCCAGGAGAGTTCCAAATGTGTGTGGGTAAAATATATATCCCACGGGGGTAAAATTAAAAAAAGTTGAAAAAATTTTTTTTTTGGACTCAGTCATTTTTCCGCATTTATCAGACTTTCAGATAGGAGAAATGTCAGTGAGCGTTCTGAATTCAGTTCTAGAGCAATTCGCAAAATGAGTCCTTGATATTTAGTCGTTTTCAGCCAATTCTCTGGATTTTAGAAAATTTCACTTTTTTTGTGAAAATATCCACTAAATGAGGGAATAATATGTGTGAGGGTACCCCAGGAGATTTCCAAATGTGTGTGGGTAGAATATATATCCCACGGGGGTAAAATTCAAAAAAGTTTAAAAAAAATTTTTTTTGGACTCAGTAATTTTTCCGGCGTTTATCAGACTTTCAGATAGGAGAAAAGTCAGTGAGCGTTCTGATTTCAGTTCCAGAGCGATTCGCCCAATGAGTCCTTGATATTTAGTCGTTTTCAGCCAATTCTCTGGATTTTAGAAAATTTCACTTTTTTTGTGAAAATATCCACTAAATGAGGGAATAATATGTGTGAGGGTACCCCAGGAGAGTTCCAAATGTGTGTGGGTAGAATATATATATCCCACGGGGGTAAAATTCAAAAAAGTTTAAAAAAAATTTTTTTTGGACTCAGTAATTTTTCCGGCGTTTATCAGACTTTCAGATAGGAGAAAAGTCAGTGAGCGTTCTGATTTCAGTTCCAGAGCGATTCGCCCAATGAGTCCTTGATATTTAGTCGCTTTCAGCCAATATTTGGGATTTTTTGAAATTTTCACTTTTTTGTGAAAATATCCACTAAATGAGGGAATAATATGTGTGAGGGTACCCCAGGAGAGTTCCAAATGTGTGTGGGTAGAATATATATCCCACAGGGGTAAAATTCAGAAAAGTTGAAAAAATTTTTTTTTTGGACTCAGTCATTTTTCCGCCATTTATCAGACTTTCAGATAGGAGAAATGTCAGTGAGCGTTCTGATTTCAGTTCCAGAGCGATTCGCCCAATGAGTCCTTGATATTTAGTCGTTTTCAGCCAATATTTTGGATTTTTGAAAAGTTCACTTTTTTGTGAAAATATCCACTAAATGAGGGAATAATATGTGTGAGGGTACCCCATGAGAGTTCCAAATGTGTGTGGTTAGAATATATATCCCACGGGGGTAAAATTGAAAAAAGTTAAAAAAAAATTTTTTTTGGACTTAGTAATTTTTCCGGCATTTATCAGACTTTCAGATAGGAGAAATGTCAGTGAGCATAACGAATTCAGTTCCAGAGCGATTCGCCCAATGAGTCCTTGATATTTAGTTGCTTTCAGCCAATTTCCTGGATTTTTGAAAATTTCACTTTTTTGTGAAAATATCCACTAAATGAGGGAATAATATGTGTGAGGGCACCCCAGGAGAGTTCCAAATGTGTGTGGGTAGAATATATATCCCACAGGGGTAAAATTCAAAAAAGTTGAAAAATTTTTTTTTTTGGACTCAGTCTTTTTTCCGGCATTTATCAGACTTTCAGATAGGAGAAATGTCAGTGAGCGTTCTGATTTCAGTTCCAGAGCGATTCGCCCAATGAGTCATTGATATTTAGTCGTTTTCAGCCAATTTTCTGGATTTTAGAAAATTTCACTTTTTTGTGAAAATATCCACTAAATGAGGGAATAATATGTGTGAGGGTACCCCAGGAGAGTTCCAAATGTGTGTGGGTAGAATATATATCCCACGGGGGTAAAATTGAAAAAAGTTGAAAAAAATTTTTTTTTGGACTTAGTCATTTTTCCGGCATTTATCAGACTTTCAGATAGGGGAAATTTCAGTGAGCATAACGATTTCAGTTCCAGAGCGATTCGCCCAATGAGTCCTTGATATTTAGTCGGTTTCAGCATATTTTCTGGATTTTTGAAAATTTCACTTTTTTGTGAAAATATCCACTAAATGAGGGAACAATATGTGTGAGGGTACCGAAGGAGAGATCCAAATGTGTGTGGGTAGAATATAAATCCCACGGGGCTAAAATTGAAAAAAGTTGAAAAAAATTTTTTTTTGGACTTAGTCATTTTTCTGCCGTTTATCAGACTTTCAGATAGGTCAAATGTCAGTGAGCATTCCGATTTCAGTTCCAGAGCGATTCGCCCAATGAATACTTGATATTTAGTCGTTTTCAGCCAATTTTCTGGATTTTTGAAAATTTCACTTTTTTGTGAAAATATCCACTAAATGAGGGAACAATATGTGTGAGGGTACCGAAGGAGAGATCCAAATGTGTGTGGGTAGAATATAAATCCCACGGGGGTAAAATTGAAAAAAGTTGAAAAAAATTTTTTTTTGGACTTAGTCATTTTTCTGCCGTTTATCAGACTTTCAGATAGGTCAAATGTCAGTGAGCATTCCGATTTCAGTTCCAGAGCGATTCGCCCAATGAATACTTGATATTTAGTCGTTTTCAGCCAATTTTCTGGATTTTTGAAAATTTCACTTTTTTGTGAAAATATCCACTAAATGAGGGAATAATATGTGTGAGGGTACCCCAGGAGAGTTCCAAATGTGTGTGGGTAGAATATATATCCCACGGGGGTAAAATTCAAAAAAGATGAAAACATTTTTTTTTGGACTCAGTCATTTTTCCGGCGTTTATGAGACTTTCAGATAGGAGAAATGTCAGTGAGCGTTCTGATTTCAGTTCCAGAGCGATTCGCCCAATCAGTCCTTGATATTTAGTCGTTTTCAGCCAATATTTTGGATTTTTTGAATTTTTCACTTTTTTGTGAAAATATCCACTAAATGAGGGAATAATATGTGTTAGGGTACCCCAGGAGAGTTCCAAATGTGTGTGGGTAGAATATATATCCCACTGTGGTAAAATTGAAAAAAGTTGAAAAAAATTATTTTTTGGACTCAGTCATTTTTCCGGCGTTTATCAGACTTTCAGATAGCGCAAATGTCAGTGAGCATAACGATTTCAGTTCCAGAGCGATTCGCCCAATGAGTCCTTGATATTTAGTCGGTTTCAGCCAATTTTCTGGATTTTTGAAAATTTCACTTTTTTGTGAAAATATCCACTAAATGAGGGAATAATATGTGTGAGGGTACCCCAGGAGAGATCCAAATGTGTGTGGGTAGAATATATATCCCACGGGGGTAAAATTCAAAAAAGTTGAAAAATTTTTTTTTTTGGACTCAGTCATTTTTCCGGCGTTTATCTGACTTTCAGATAGGAGAAATGTCAGTGAGCGTTCTGATTTCAGTTCCAAAGCGACTCGCCCAATGAGTCCTTGATATTTAGTCGTTTTCAGCTAATATTTTGGATTTTTTGAATTTTTCACTTTTTTGTGAAAATATCCACTAAATGAGGGAATAATATGTGTGGGGGTACCCCAGGAGAGTTCCAAATGTGTTTGGGTAGAATATATATCCCACGGGGGTAAAATTCAAAAAAGTTGAAAAATTTTTTTTTTTGGACTCAGTCATTTTTCCGGCGTTTATCAAACTTTCAGATAGGAGAAATGTCAGTGAGCGTTCTGATTTTAGTTTCAAAGCGATTCGCCCAATGAGTCCTTGATATTTAGTCGTTTTCAGCCAATATTTTGGATTTTTTTAATTTTTCACTTTTTTGTGAAAATATCCACTAAATGAGGGAATAATATGTGTGAGGGTACCCCAGGAGAGTTCCAAATGTGTGTGGGTAAAATATATATCCCACGGGGGTAAAATTAAAAAAAGTTGAAAAAAATTTTTTTTTTGCACTCTGTCATTTTTCCGGCATTTATCAGACTTTCAGATAGGAGAAATGTCAGTGAGCATTCTGATTTCAGTTCCAGAGCGATTCGTCCAATGAGTCCTTGATATTTAGTCGTTTTCAGCCAATTCTCTGGATTTTAGAAAATTTCACTTTTTTTGTGAAAATATCCACTAAATGAGGGAATAATATGTGTGAGGGTACCCCAGGAGAGTTCCAAATGTGTGTGGGTAAAATATATATCCCACGGGGGTAAAATTAAAAAAAGTTGAAAAAATTTTTTTTTTGGACTCAGTCATTTTTCCGCATTTATCAGACTTTCAGATAGGAGAAATGTCAGTGAGCGTTCTGAATTCAGTTCTAGAGCAATTCGCAAAACGAGTCCTTGATATTTAGTCGTTTTCAGCCAATTCTCTGGATTTTAGAAAATTTCACTTTTTTTGTGAAAATATCCACTAAATGAGGGAATAATATGTGTGAGGGTACCCCAGGAGATTTCCAAATGTGTGTGGGTAGAATATATATCCCACGGGGGTAAAATTCAAAAAAGTTTAAAAAAAATTTTTTTTGGACTCAGTAATTTTTCCGGCGTTTATCAGACTTTCAGATAGGAGAAAAGTCAGTGAGCGTTCTGATTTCAGTTCCAGAGCGATTCGCCCAATGAGTCCTTGATATTTAGTCGTTTTCAGCCAATTCTCTGGATTTTAGAAAATTTCACTTTTTTTGTGAAAATATCCACTAAATGAGGGAATAATATGTGTGAGGGTACCCCAGGAGAGTTCCAAATGTGTGTGGGTAGAATATATATCCCATGGTGGTAAAATTGAAAAAAGTTGAAACAATTTTTTTTTGGACTTAGTCATTTTTCCGGCGTTTATCAGACTTTCAGATAGGAGAAATGTCAGTGAGCGTTCTGATTTCAGTTCCAGAGCGATTCGCCCAATGAGTCCTTGATATTTAGTCATTTTCAGCCAATTCTCTGGATTTTAGAAAATTTCACTTTTTTTGTGAAAATATCCACTAAATGAGGGAATAATATGTGTGAGGGTACCCCAGGAGATTTCCAAATGTGTGTGGGTAGAATATATATCCCACGGGGGTAAAATTAAAAAAAGTTGAAAAAATTTTTTTTTTGGACTCAGTCATTTTTCCGGCGTTTATCAGACTTTCAGATAGGAGAAATGTCAGTGAGCATTCTGATTTCAGTTCCAGAGCGATTCGCCCAATGAGTCCTTGATATTTAGTCGTTTTCAGCCAATATTTTGGATGTTTTGAATTTTTCACTTTTTTGTGAAAATATCCACTAAATGAGGGAATAATATGTGTGAGGGTACCCCAGGAGAGTTCCAAATGTGTGTGGGTAGAATATATATCCCACGGGGGTAAAATTCAAAAAAGTTGAAAAAATTTTTTTTTTGGACTCAGTCATTTTTCCGCATTTATCAGACTTTCAGATAGGAGAAATGTCAGTGAGCGTTCTGATTTCAGTTCCAGAGCGATTCGCAAAATGAGTCCTTGATATTTAGTCGTTTTCAGCCAATTCTCTGGATTTTAGAAAATTTCACTTTTTTTGTGAAAATATCCACTAAATGAGGGAATAATATGTGTGAGGGTACCCCAGGAGATTTCCAAATGTGTGTGGGTAGAATATATATCCCACGGGGGTAAAATTCAAAAAAGTTTAAAAAAAAATTTTTTTGGACTCAGTAATTTTTCCGGCGTTTATCAGACTTTCAGATAGGAGAAAAGTCAGTGAGCGTTCTGATTTCAGTTCCAGAGCGATTCGCCCAATGAGTCCTTGATATTTAGTCGCTTTCAGCCAATATTTGGGATTTTTTGAATTTTTCACTTTTTTGTGAAAATATCCACTAAATGAGGGAATAATATGTGTGAGGGTACCCCAGGAGAGTTCCAAATGTGTGTGGGTAGAATATATATCCCACGGTGGTAAAATTGAAAAAAGTTGAAACAATTTTTTTTTGGACTTAGTCATTTTTCCGGCGTTTATCAGACTTTCAGATAGGAGAAATGTCAGTGAGCGTTCTGATTTCAGTTCCAGAGCGATTCGCCCAATGAGTCCTTGATATTTAGTCATTTTCAGCCAATTCTCTGGATTTTAGAAAATTTCACTTTTTTTGTGAAAATATCCACTAAATGAGGGAATAATATGTGTGAGGGTACCCCAGGAGATTTCCAAATGTGTGTGGGTAGAATATATATCCCACGGGGGTAAAATTAAAAAAAGTTGAAAAAATTTTTTTTTTGGACTCAGTCATTTTTCCGGCGTTTATCAGACTTTCAGATAGGAGAAATGTCAGTGAGCATTCTGATTTCAGTTCCAGAGCGATTCGCCCAATGAGTCCTTGATATTTAGTCGCTTTCAGCCAATATTTGGGATTTTTTGAATTTTTCACTTTTTTGTGAAAATATCCACTAAATGAGGGAATAATATGTGTGAGGGTACCCCAGGAGAGTTCCAAATGTGTGTGGGTAGAATATATATCCCACGGGGGTAAAATTAAAAAAAGTTGAAAAAAATTTTTTTTTGGACTCAGTCATTTTTCCGGCGTTTATCAGACTTTCAGATAGGAGAAATGTCAGTGAGCGTTCTGATTTCAGTTCCAGAGCGATTCGCCCAATTAGTCCTTGATATTTAGTCGTTTTCAGCCAATATTTGGGATTTTTTTAATTTTTCACTTTTTTGTGAAAATATCCACTAAATGAGGGAATAATATGTGTGAGGGTACCCCAGGAGAGTTCCAAATGTGTGTGGGTAGAATATATATCCCAAGTGGGTAAAATTCAAAAAAGTTGAAAAAATTTTTTTTTTGGACTCAAGTCATTTTTCCGGCGTTTATCAGACTTTCAGATAGGGGATATGTCAGTGAGCATTCTGATTTCAGTTCCAGAGCGATTCGCCCAATTAGTCCTTGATATTTAGTTGTTTTCAGCCAATATTTTGGATTTTTGAAAATTTCACTCTTTTGTGAAATTATCCACTAAATGAGGGAATAATATGCGTGAGGGTACCCCATGGGAGTTCCAAATGTGTGTGGGTAGAATATATATCCCACGGGGGTAAAATTGAAAAAAGTTGAAACATTTTTTTTTTTGGACTTAGTCATTTTTCCGGCATTTATCAGACTTTCAGATAGGGGAAATGTCAGTGAGTCTTCCGATTTCATTTCCAGAGCGATTCACCCAATGATTATTTGATATTTAGTCGTTTTCAGCCGATGATCTGATTTTTTGAAAATTTCACTCTTTTGTGAAAATATCCACTAAATGAGGGAATAATATGTGTGAGGGTACCCCAGGAGATTTCCAAATGTGTGTGGGTAGAATATATATCCCACGGGGGTAAAATTGAAAAAATTTGAAAAATTTTTTTTTTGGACTTAGTCATTTTTTCGGCGTTTATCAGACTTTCAAATAGGGGAAATGTCTGTGAGCGTTCCGATTTCGGTTCCAGAGCGATTCGCCCAATGAGTCCTTGATATTTAATCATTTTCAGCCAATATTTTGGATTTTTGAAAATTTCACTTTTTTGTGAAAATATCCACTAAATGAGGGAATAATATGCGTGAGGGTACCCCATGAGAGTTCCAAATGTGTGTGGGTAGAATATATATCCTACGGGGGTAAAATTGAAAAGAGTTGAAACATTTTTTTTTTTGGACTTAGTCATTTTTCCGGCGTTTATCAGACTTTCAGATAGGGGAAATGTCAGTGAGTCTTCCGATTTCATTTCCAGAGCGATTCACCCAATGATTATTTGATATTTAGTCGTTTTCAGCCGATTATCTGAATTTTTGAAAATTTCACTCTTTTTGGAAATTATCCACTAAATGAGGGAATAATATGTGTGAGGGTACCCCAGGAGAGTTCCAAATGTGTGAGGGTAGAATATATATCCCACAGGGGTAAAATTGAAAAAAGTTGAAAAAAAATTTTTTTTCGACTTAGTCATTTTTCCTGCGTTTATCAGACTTTCAGGTAGGAGAAATGTCAGTGAGCGTTCTAATTTCAGTTCCAAAGCGATTCGCCCAATGAGTCCTTGATATTTAGTCGTTTTCAGCCAATATTTAGGATTTTTTGAATTTTTCACTTTTTTGTGAAAATATCCACTAAATGAGGGAATAATATGTGTGAGGGTACCCCAGGAGAGTTCCAAATGTGTGTGGGTAGAATATATATCCCACGGGGGTAAAATTTAAAAAAGTTGAAAAAATTTTTTTTTTTGGACTTAGTCATTTTTCCGGCGTTTTTCAGACTTTCATATAGGGGAAATGTCAGTGAGCATTCCCATTTCAGTTCCAGAGCGATTCGCCCAATGAGTCCTTGATATTTAGTTGTTTTCAGCCAATTTTCTGAATTTTTGAAAATTTCACTTTTTTGTGAAAATATCCACTAAATGAGGGAGTGATATGTGTGAGGGTACCCCAGGAGAGTTCCAAATGTGTGTGGGTAGAATATATATCCCACGGGGGTAAAATTGAAAAAAGTTTAAAAAAAATTTTTTTGGACTTAGTCATTATTCCGGCGTTTATCACACTTTCAGATAGGGGAAATGTCAGTGAGCATTCCGATTTCAGTTCCAGAGCGATTCGCCCATTGAGTCCTTGATATTTAGTCGTTTTCAGCCAATTTTCTGAATTTTTAAAAATGTCACTCTTTTGTGAAATTATCCACTAAATGAGGGAATAATATGTGTGAGGGTACCCCAGGAGAGTTCCAAATGTGTGTGGGTAGAATATATATCCCACGGGGGTAAAATTGAAAAAAGTTGAAAAAAATGTTTTTTTGGACTTAGTTATTTTTCCCGCGTTTTTCAGACTTTCAGATAGGGGAAATGTCAGTGAGCGTTCCGATTTCAGTTCCAGAGCGACTCACCCAATGAGTTCTTGATATTTAGTCGTATTCAGCCAATTTTCTGAATTTTTGAAAATTTCACTGTTTTGTGAAAATATCCACTAAATGAGGAAATAATATGTGTGAGGGTACCCCAGGGGAGTTCCAAATGTGTGAGGGTAGAATATATATCCCACAGGGGTAAAATTGAAAAAAGTTAAAAAAAATTTTTTTTTGGACTTAGTCATTTTTCCGGCGTTTATCAGACTTTCAGATAGGGGAAATGTCAGTGAGCATTCTGATTTCAGTTCCAGAGCGATTCGCCCAATGAGTCCTTGATATTTAGTCATTTTCAGCCAATTTTCCGAATTTTTGAAAATTTCACTCTTTTGTGAAATTATCCACTAAATGAGGGAATAATATGTGTGAGGGTACCCCAGGAGAGTTCCAAATGTGTGTGGGTAGAATATATATCCCACAGGGGTAAAATTGAAAAAAGGTGAAAAAAAATTTTTTTTTGGACTCAGTCATTTTTCCAGCGTCTATCAGACTTTCAGATAGGGGAAATGTCAGTGATTATTCCGATTTCAGTTCCAGAGCGATTCGCCCAATGAGTCTTTGATATTTAGTTGTTTTCAGCCAATTTTCTGAATTTTTGAAAATTTCACTTTTTTGTGAAAATATCCACTAAATGAGGGAATAATATGTGTGAGGGTACCCCAGGAGAGTTCCAAATGTGTGTGGGTAGAATATATATCCCACGTGGGTAAAATTGAAAAAAGTTGAAAAAAATTTTTTTTTTGGACTTAGTCATTTTTCCGGCATTTATCAGACTTTCAGATAGGGGAAATGTCAGTGAGCGTTCTGATTTCAGCTCCAGAGAGATTCGCCCAATGAGTCCTTGATATTTAGTCATTTTCAGCCAATTTTCCGAATTTTTGAAAATTTCACTCTTTTGTGAAATTATCCACTAAATGAGGGAATAATATGTGTGAGGGTACCCCAGGAGAGTTCCAAATGTGTGTGGGTAGAATATATATCCCACAGGGGTAAAATTGAAGAAAGTTGAAAAAAAAATTTTTTTGGACTTAGTCATTTTTCCGGCGTTTATCAGACTTTCAGATAGGGGAAATGTCAGTGAGTGTTCCGATTTCATTTCCAGAGCGATTCGCCCGGTGAGTCCTTGATATTTAGTCGTTTTCAGCCGATTAACTGAATTTTTGAAAATGTCACTCTTTTGTGAAATTATCCACTAAATGAGGGAATAATATGTGTGAGGGTACCCCAGGAGAGTTCCAAACGAGTGTGGGTAAAATATATATCCCACGGGGGTAAAATTGAAAAAAGTTGAAAAAAATTTTTTTTTTGGACTTAGTCATTTTTCCGGCGTTTATCAGACTTTCAGATAGGGGAAATGTCAGTGAGGCTTCCGATTTCATTTCCAGAGCGATTCGCCCAATGATTATTTGATATTTAGTCGTTTTCAGCCGATTATCTGATTTTTTGAAAATTTCACTCTTTTGTGAAATTATCCACTAAATGAGGGAATAATATGTGTGAGGGTACCGCAGGAGAGTTCCAAATGTGTGTGGGTAGAATATATATACCACGGGGGTAAAATTGAAAAGAGTTGAAAATTTTTTTATTTGGACTTAGTTATTTTTCCGGCGTTTATCAGACTTTCAGTTAGGGGAAATGTCAGTGAGCGTTCTGATTTCAGTTCCAGAGCGATTCGCCCAATGAGTCCTTGATATTTAGTCGTTTTCAGCAAATTTTCAGAATTTTTGAAAATTTCACTCTTTTGTGAAATTATCCACTAAATGAGGGAATAATATGTGTGAGGGTACCCCAGGAGAGTTCCAAATGTGTGTGGGTAGAATATATATCCCACAGGGGTAAAATTGAAGAAAGTTGAAAAAAAATTTTTTTTGGACTTAGTAATTTTTCCGGCGTTTATCAGACTTTCAGATAGGGGAAATGTCAGTGAGTGTTCCGATTTCATTTCCAGAGCGATTCGCCGGATGAGTCCTTGATATTTAGTCGTTTTCAGCCGATTATCTGAATTTTTGAAAATGTCACTCTTTTGTGAAATTATCCACTAAATGAGGGAATAATATGTGTGAGGGTACCCCAGGAGAGTTCCAAACGAGTGTGGGTAGAATATATATTCCACGGGGGTAAAATTGAAAAAAGTTTAAAAAAATTTTTTTTTGGACTTAGTCATTTTTCCCACGTTTTTCAGACTTTCAGATAGGGGAAATGTCAGTGAGCATTTCGATTTCAGTTCAAGAGCGATTCGCCCAATGAGTCCTTGATATTTAGTTGTTTTCAGCCAATTTTCTGAATTTTTGAAAATTTCACTTTTTTGTGAAAATATCCACTAAATGAGGGAATAACATGTGTGAGGGTACCCCAGGAGAGTTCCAATTGTGTGTGGGTAGAATATATATCCCACGGGGGTAAAATTGAAAAAAGTTAAAAAAAAATTTTTTTTGGACTTAGTCATTTTTCCAGCGTCCATCAGACTTTCAGATAGGGGAAATGTCAGTTATTATTCCGATTTCAGTTCCAGAGCGATTCGCCCAATGAGTCCTTGATATTTAGTTGTTTTCAGCCAATTTTCTGAATTTTTGAAAATTTCACTTTTTTGTGAAAATATCCACTAAATGAGGGAGTGATATGTGTGAGGGTACCCCAGGAGAGTTCCAAATGTGTGTGGGTAGAATATATATCCCACGGGGGTAAAATTGAAAAAAGTTTAAAAAAAATTTTTTTGGACTTAGTCATTATTCCGGCGTTTATCACACTTTCAGATAGGGGAAATGTCAGTGAGCATTCCGATTTCAGTTCCAGAGCGATTCGCCCATTGAGTCCTTGATATTTAGTCGTTTTCAGCCAATTTTCTGAATTTTTAAAAATGTCACTCTTTTGTGAAATTATCCACTAAATGAGGGAATAATATGTGTGAGGGTACCCCAGGAGATTTCCAAATGTGTGTGGGTAGAATATATATCCCACGTGGGTAAAATTGAAAAAAGTTGAAAAAAATTTTTTTTTTGGACTTAGTCATTTTTCCGGCGTTTATCAGACTTTCAGATAGGGGAAATGTCAGTGAGCGTTCTGATTTCAGCTCCAGAGCGATTCGCCCAATGAGTCCTTGATATTTAGTCATTTTCAGCCAATTTTCCGAATTTTTGAAAATTTCACTCTTTTGTGAAATTATCCACTAAATGAGGGAATAATATGTGTGAGGGTACCCCAGGAGATTTCCAAATGTGTGTGGGTAGAATATATATCCCACGGGGGTAAAATTCAAAAAAGTTTAAAAAAAATTTTTTTTTGGACTCAGTAATTTTTCCGGCGTTTATCAGACTTCCAGATAGGAGAAAAGTCAGTGAGCGTTCTGATTTCAGTTCCAGAGCGATTCGCCTAATGAGTCCTTGATATTTAGTCGCTTTCAGCCAATATTTGGCATTTTTTGAATTTTTCACTTTTTTGTGAAAATATCCACTAAATGAGGGAATAATATGTGTGAGGGTACCCCAGGAGAGTTCCAAATGTGTGTGGGTAGAATATATATCCCACGGTGGTAAAATTGAAAAAAGTTGAAACAATTTTTTTTTGGACTTAGTCATTTTTCCGGCGTTTATCAGACTTTCAGATAGGAGAAATGTCAGTGAGCGTTCTGATTTCAGTTCCAGAGCGATTCGCCCAATGAGTCCTTGATATTTAGTTGTTTTCAGCCAATTTTCTGAATTTTTGAAAATTTCACTTTTTTGTGAAAATATCCACTAAATGAGGGAATAACATGTGTGAGGGTACCCCAGGAGAGTTCCAATTGTGTGTGGGTAGAATATATATCCCACGGGGGTAAAATTGAAAAAAGTTAAAAAAAAATTTTTTTTGGACTTAGTCATTTTTCCAGCGTCCATCAGACTTTCAGATAGGGGAAATGTCAGTTATTATTCCGATTTCAGTTCCAGAGCGATTCGCCCAATGAGTCCTTGATATTTAGTTGTTTTCAGCCAATTTTCTGAATTTTTGAAAATTTCACTTTTTTGTGAAAATATCCACTAAATGAGGGAGTGATATGTGTGAGGGTACCCCAGGAGAGTTCCAAATGTGTGTGGGTAGAATATATATCCCACGGGGGTAAAATTGAAAAAAGTTTAAAAAAAATTTTTTTGGACTTAGTCATTATTCCGGCGTTTATCACACTTTCAGATAGGGGAAATGTCAGTGAGCATTCCGATTTCAGTTCCAGAGCGATTCGCCCATTGAGTCCTTGATATTTAGTCGTTTTCAGCCAATTTTCTGAATTTTTAAAAATGTCACTCTTTTGTGAAATTATCCACTAAATGAGGGAATAATATGTGTGAGGGTACCCCAGGAGATTTCCAAATGTGTGTGGGTAGAATATATATCCCACGTGGGTAAAATTGAAAAAAGTTGAAAAAAATTTTTTTTTTGGACTTAGTCATTTTTCCGGCGTTTATCAGACTTTCAGATAGGGGAAATGTCAGTGAGCGTTCTGATTTCAGCTCCAGAGCGATTCGCCCAATGAGTCCTTGATATTTAGTCATTTTCAGCCAATTTTCCGAATTTTTGAAAATTTCACTCTTTTGTGAAATTATCCACTAAATGAGGGAATAATATGTGTGAGGGTACCCCAGGAGATTTCCAAATGTGTGTGGGTAGAATATATATCCCACGGGGGTAAAATTCAAAAAAGTTTAAAAAAAATTTTTTTTTGGACTCAGTAATTTTTCCGGCGTTTATCAGACTTCCAGATAGGAGAAAAGTCAGTGAGCGTTCTGATTTCAGTTCCAGAGCGATTCGCCTAATGAGTCCTTGATATTTAGTCGCTTTCAGCCAATATTTGGCATTTTTTGAATTTTTCACTTTTTTGTGAAAATATCCACTAAATGAGGGAATAATATGTGTGAGGGTACCCCAGGAGAGTTCCAAATGTGTGTGGGTAGAATATATATCCCACGGTGGTAAAATTGAAAAAAGTTGAAACAATTTTTTTTTGGACTTAGTCATTTTTCCGGCGTTTATCAGACTTTCAGATAGGAGAAATGTCAGTGAGCGTTCTGATTTCAGTTCCAGAGCGATTCGCCCAATGAGTCCTTGATATTTAGTCGTTTTCAGCCAATATTTGGGATTTTTTGAATTTTTCACTTTTTTGTGAAAATATCCACTAAATGAGGGAATAATATGTGTGAGGGTACCCCAGGAGAGTTCCAAATGTGTGTGGGTAGAATATATATATCCCACGGGGGTAAAATTCAAAAAAGTTGAAAAAAATTTTTTTTTGGACTCAGTCATTTTTCCGGCGTTTATCAGACTTTCAGATAGGAGAAATGTCAGTGAGCGTTCTGATTTCAGTTCCAGAGCGATTCGCAAAATGAGTCCTTGATATTTAGTCGTTTTCAGCCAATTCTCTGGATTTTAGAAAATTTCACTTTTTTTGTGAAAATATCCACTAAATGAGGGAATAATATGTGTGAGGGTACCCCAGGAGATTTCCAAATGTGTGTGGGTAGAATATATATCCCACGGGGGTAAAATTCAAAAAAGTTTAAAAAAAATTTTTCTTGGACTCAGTAATTTTTCCGGCGTTTATCAGACTTTCAGATAGGAGAAAAGTCAGTGAGCGTTCTGATTTCAGTTCCAGAGCGATTCGCCCAATGAGTCCTTGATATTTAGTCGCTTTCAGACAATATTTGGGATTTTTTGAATTTTTCACTTTTTTGTGAAAATATCCACTAAATGAGGGAATAATATGTGTGAGGGTACCCCAGGAGAGTTCCAAATGTGTTTGGGTAGAATATATATCCCACGGTGGTAAAATTGAAAAAAGTTGAAACAATTTTTTTTTGGACTTAGTCATTTTTCCGGCGTTTATCAGATTTTCAGATAGGAGAAATGTCAGTGAGCGTTCTGATTTCAGTTCCAGAGCGATTCGCCCAATGAGTCCTTGATATTTAGTCATTTTCAGCCAATTCTCTGGATTTTAGAAAATTTCACTTTTTTTGTGAAAATATCCACTAAATGAGGGAATAATATGTGTGAGGGTACCCCAGGAGATTTCCAAATGTGTGTGGGTAGAATATATATCCCACGGGGGTAAAATTAAAAAAAGTTGAAAAAATTTTTTTTTTGGACTTAGTCATTTTTCCAGCGTCCATCAGACTTTCAGATAGGGGAAATGTCAGTTATTATTCCGATTTCAGTTCCAGAGCGATTCGCCCAATGAGTCCTTGATATTTAGTTGTTTTCAGCCAATTTTCTGAATTTTTGAAAATTTCACTTTTTTGTGAAAATATCCACTAAATGAGGGAGTGATATGTGTGAGGGTACCCCAGGAGAGTTCCAAATGTGTGTGGGTAGAATATATATCCCACGGGGGTAAAATTGAAAAAAGTTTAAAAAAAATTTTTTTGGACTTAGTCATTATTCCGGCGTTTATCACACTTTCAGATAGGGGAAATGTCAGTGAGCATTCCGATTTCAGTTCCAGAGCGATTCGCCCATTGAGTCCTTGATATTTAGTCGTTTTCAGCCAATTTTCTGAATTTTTAAAAATGTCACTCTTTTGTGAAATTATCCACTAAATGAGGGAATAATATGTGTGAGGGTACCCCAGGAGATTTCCAAATGTGTGTGGGTAGAATATATATCCCACGTGGGTAAAATTGAAAAAAGTTGAAAAAAATTTTTTTTTTGGACTTAGTCATTTTTCCGGCGTTTATCAGACTTTCAGATAGGGGAAATGTCAGTGAGCGTTCTGATTTCAGCTCCAGAGCGATTCGCCCAATGAGTCCTTGATATTTAGTCATTTTCAGCCAATTTTCCGAATTTTTGAAAATTTCACTCTTTTGTGAAATTATCCACTAAATGAGGGAATAATATGTGTGAGGGTACCCCAGGAGATTTCCAAATGTGTGTGGGTAGAATATATATCCCACGGGGGTAAAATTCAAAAAAGTTTAAAAAAAATTTTTTTTTGGACTCAGTAATTTTTCCGGCGTTTATCAGACTTCCAGATAGGAGAAAAGTCAGTGAGCGTTCTGATTTCAGTTCCAGAGCGATTCGCCTAATGAGTCCTTGATATTTAGTCGCTTTCAGCCAATATTTGGCATTTTTTGAATTTTTCACTTTTTTGTGAAAATATCCACTAAATGAGGGAATAATATGTGTGAGGGTACCCCAGGAGAGTTCCAAATGTGTGTGGGTAGAATATATATCCCACGGTGGTAAAATTGAAAAAAGTTGAAACAATTTTTTTTTGGACTTAGTCATTTTTCCGGCGTTTATCAGACTTTCAGATAGGAGAAATGTCAGTGAGCGTTCTGATTTCAGTTCCAGAGCGATTCGCCCAATGAGTCCTTGATATTTAGTTGTTTTCAGCCAATTTTCTGAATTTTTGAAAATTTCACTTTTTTGTGAAAATATCCACTAAATGAGGGAATAACATGTGTGAGGGTACCCCAGGAGAGTTCCAATTGTGTGTGGGTAGAATATATATCCCACGGGGGTAAAATTGAAAAAAGTTAAAAAAAAATTTTTTTTGGACTTAGTCATTTTTCCAGCGTCCATCAGACTTTCAGATAGGGGAAATGTCAGTTATTATTCCGATTTCAGTTCCAGAGCGATTCGCCCAATGAGTCCTTGATATTTAGTTGTTTTCAGCCAATTTTCTGAATTTTTGAAAATTTCACTTTTTTGTGAAAATATCCACTAAATGAGGGAGTGATATGTGTGAGGGTACCCCAGGAGAGTTCCAAATGTGTGTGGGTAGAATATATATCCCACGGGGGTAAAATTGAAAAAAGTTTAAAAAAAATTTTTTTGGACTTAGTCATTATTCCGGCGTTTATCACACTTTCAGATAGGGGAAATGTCAGTGAGCATTCCGATTTCAGTTCCAGAGCGATTCGCCCATTGAGTCCTTGATATTTAGTCGTTTTCAGCCAATTTTCTGAATTTTTAAAAATGTCACTCTTTTGTGAAATTATCCACTAAATGAGGGAATAATATGTGTGAGGGTACCCCAGGAGATTTCCAAATGTGTGTGGGTAGAATATATATCCCACGTGGGTAAAATTGAAAAAAGTTGAAAAAAATTTTTTTTTTGGACTTAGTCATTTTTCCGGCGTTTATCAGACTTTCAGATAGGGGAAATGTCAGTGAGCGTTCTGATTTCAGCTCCAGAGCGATTCGCCCAATGAGTCCTTGATATTTAGTCATTTTCAGCCAATTTTCCGAATTTTTGAAAATTTCACTCTTTTGTGAAATTATCCACTAAATGAGGGAATAATATGTGTGAGGGTACCCCAGGAGATTTCCAAATGTGTGTGGGTAGAATATATATCCCACGGGGGTAAAATTCAAAAAAGTTTAAAAAAAATTTTTTTTTGGACTCAGTAATTTTTCCGGCGTTTATCAGACTTCCAGATAGGAGAAAAGTCAGTGAGCGTTCTGATTTCAGTTCCAGAGCGATTCGCCTAATGAGTCCTTGATATTTAGTCGCTTTCAGCCAATATTTGGCATTTTTTGAATTTTTCACTTTTTTGTGAAAATATCCACTAAATGAGGGAATAATATGTGTGAGGGTACCCCAGGAGAGTTCCAAATGTGTGTGGGTAGAATATATATCCCACGGTGGTAAAATTGAAAAAAGTTGAAACAATTTTTTTTTGGACTTAGTCATTTTTCCGGCGTTTATCAGACTTTCAGATAGGAGAAATGTCAGTGAGCGTTCTGATTTCAGTTCCAGAGCGATTCGCCCAATGAGTCCTTGATATTTAGTCGTTTTCAGCCAATATTTGGGATTTTTTGAATTTTTCACTTTTTTGTGAAAATATCCACTAAATGAGGGAATAATATGTGTGAGGGTACCCCAGGAGAGTTCCAAATGTGTGTGGGTAGAATATATATATCCCACGGGGGTAAAATTCAAAAAAGTTGAAAAAAATTTTTTTTTGGACTCAGTCATTTTTCCGGCGTTTATCAGACTTTCAGATAGGAGAAATGTCAGTGAGCGTTCTGATTTCAGTTCCAGAGCGATTCGCAAAATGAGTCCTTGATATTTAGTCGTTTTCAGCCAATTCTCTGGATTTTAGAAAATTTCACTTTTTTTGTGAAAATATCCACTAAATGAGGGAATAATATGTGTGAGGGTACCCCAGGAGATTTCCAAATGTGTGTGGGTAGAATATATATCCCACGGGGGTAAAATTCAAAAAAGTTTAAAAAAAATTTTTCTTGGACTCAGTAATTTTTCCGGCGTTTATCAGACTTTCAGATAGGAGAAAAGTCAGTGAGCGTTCTGATTTCAGTTCCAGAGCGATTCGCCCAATGAGTCCTTGATATTTAGTCGCTTTCAGACAATATTTGGGATTTTTTGAATTTTTCACTTTTTTGTGAAAATATCCACTAAATGAGGGAATAATATGTGTGAGGGTACCCCAGGAGAGTTCCAAATGTGTTTGGGTAGAATATATATCCCACGGTGGTAAAATTGAAAAAAGTTGAAACAATTTTTTTTTGGACTTAGTCATTTTTCCGGCGTTTATCAGATTTTCAGATAGGAGAAATGTCAGTGAGCGTTCTGATTTCAGTTCCAGAGCGATTCGCCCAATGAGTCCTTGATATTTAGTCATTTTCAGCCAATTCTCTGGATTTTAGAAAATTTCACTTTTTTTGTGAAAATATCCACTAAATGAGGGAATAATATGTGTGAGGGTACCCCAGGAGATTTCCAAATGTGTGTGGGTAGAATATATATCCCACGGGGGTAAAATTAAAAAAAGTTGAAAAAATTTTTTTTTTGGACTCAGTCATTTTTCCGGCGTTTATCAGACTTTCAGATAGGAGAAATGTCAGTGAGCATTCTGATTTCAGTTCCAGAGCGATTCGCCCAATGAGTCCTTGATATTTAGTCGCTTTCAGCCAATATTTGGGATTTTTTGAATTTTTCGTGAAAATATCCACTAAATGAGGGAATAATATGTGTGAGGGTACCCCAGGAGAGTTCCAAATGTGTGTGGGTAGAATATATATCCCACAGGGGTAAAATTGAAAAAAGTTGAAAAAAAATTTTTTTTGGACTTAGTCATTTTTCCGGCGTTTATCAGACTTTCAGATAGTGGAAATGTCAGTGAGTGTTCCGATTTCATTTCCAGAGCGATTCGCCGGATGAGTCCTTGATATTTAGTCGTTTTCAGCCGATTATCTGAATTTTTGAAAATGTCACTCTTTTGTGAAATTATCCACAAAATGAGGGAATAATATGTGTGAGGGTACCCCAGGAGAGTTCCAAATGAGTGTGGGTAGAATATATATTCCACGGGGGTAAAATTGAAAAAAGTTTAAAAAAAATTTTTTTTTGGACTTAGTTATTTTTCCAGCGTCTATCAGACTTTCAGATAGGGGAAATGTCAGTGATTATTCCGATTTCAGTTCCAGAGCGATTCGCCCAATGAGTCTTTGATATTTAGTTGTTTTCAGCCAATTTTCAGAATTTTTGAAAATTTCACTTTTTTGTGAAAATATCCACTAAATGAGGGAATAATATGTGTGAGGGTACCCCAGGAGAGTTCCAAATGTGTGTGGGTAGAATATATATCCCACGTGGGTAAAATTGAAAAAAGTTGAAAAAATTTTTTTTTTTGGACTTAGTCATTTTTCCGGCGTTTATCAGACTTTCAGATAGGGGAAATGTCAGTGAGCGTTCTGATTTCAGCTCCAGAGCGATTCGCCCAATGAGTCCTTGATATTTAGTCGCTTTCAGACAATATTTGGGATTTTTTGAATTTTTCACTTTTTTGTGAAAATATCCACTAAATGAGGGAATAATATGTGTGAGGGTACCCCAGGAGAGTTCCAAATGTGTGTGGGTAGAATATATATCCCACGGTGGTAAAATTGAAAAAAGTTGAAACAATTTTTTTTTGGACTTAGTCATTTTTCCGGCGTTTATCAGATTTTCAGATAGGAGAAATGTCAGTGAGCGTTCTGATTTCAGTTCCAGAGCGATTCGCCCAATGAGTCCTTGATATTTAGTCGTTTTCAGCCAATATTTGGGATTTTTTGAATTTTTCACTTTTTTGTGAAAATATCCACTAAATGAGGGAACAATATGTGTGAGGGTACCCCAGGAGAGTTCCAAATGTGTGTGGGTAGAATATATATATCCCACGGGGGTAAAATTCAAAAAAGTTGAAAAAAATTTTTTTTTGGACTCAGTCATTTTTCCGGCGTTTATCAGACTTTCAGATAGGAGAAATGTCAGTGAGCGTTCTGATTTCAGTTCCAGAGCGGTTCGCCCAATGAGTCCTTGATATTTAGTCGCTTTCAGCCAATATTTTGGATTTTTTGAATTTTTCACTTTTTTGTGAAAATATCCACTAAATGAGGGAATAATATGTGTGAGGGTACTCCAGGAGAGTTCCAAATGTGTGTGGGTAGAATATATATCCCACGGGGGTAAAATTCAAAAAAGTTGAAAAAATTTTTTTTTTGGACTCAGTCATTTTTCCGGCATTTATCAGACTTTCAGATAGGAGAAATGTCAGTGAGCGTTCTGATTTCAGTTCCAGAGCGATTCGCCCAATGAGTCCTTGATATTTAGTCATTTTCAGCCAATTCTCTGGATTTTAGAAAATTTCACTTTTTTTGTGAAAATATCCACTAAATGAGGGAATAATATGTGTGAGGGTACCCCAGGAGATTTCCAAATGTGTGTGGGTAGAATATATATCCCACGGGGGTAAAATTAAAAAAAGTTGAAAAAATTTTTTTTTTGGACTCAGTCATTTTTCCGGCGTTTATCAGACTTTCAGATAGGAGAAATGTCAGTGAGCATTCTGATTTCAGTTCCAGAGCGATTCGCCCAATGAGTCCTTGATATTTAGTCGCTTTCAGCCAATATTTGGGATTTTTTGAATTTTTCGTGAAAATATCCACTAAATGAGGGAATAATATGTGTGAGGGTACCCCAGGAGAGTTCCAAATGTGTGTGGGTAGAATATATATCCCACAGGGGTAAAATTGAAAAAAGTTGAAAAAAAATTTTTTTTGGACTTAGTCATTTTTCCGGCGTTTATCAGACTTTCAGATAGTGGAAATGTCAGTGAGTGTTCCGATTTCATTTCCAGAGCGATTCGCCGGATGAGTCCTTGATATTTAGTCGTTTTCAGCCGATTATCTGAATTTTTGAAAATGTCACTCTTTTGTGAAATTATCCACAAAATGAGGGAATAATATGTGTGAGGGTACCCCAGGAGAGTTCCAAATGAGTGTGGGTAGAATATATATTCCACGGGGGTAAAATTGAAAAAAGTTTAAAAAAAATTTTTTTTTGGACTTAGTTATTTTTCCAGCGTCTATCAGACTTTCAGATAGGGGAAATGTCAGTGATTATTCCGATTTCAGTTCCAGAGCGATTCGCCCAATGAGTCTTTGATATTTAGTTGTTTTCAGCCAATTTTCAGAATTTTTGAAAATTTCACTTTTTTGTGAAAATATCCACTAAATGAGGGAATAATATGTGTGAGGGTACCCCAGGAGAGTTCCAAATGTGTGTGGGTAGAATATATATCCCACGTGGGTAAAATTGAAAAAAGTTGAAAAAAATTTTTTTTTTGGACTTAGTCATTTTTCCGGCGTTTATCAGACTTTCAGATAGGGGAAATGTCAGTGAGCGTTCTGATTTCAGCTCCAGAGCGATTCGCCCAATGAGTCCTTGATATTTAGTCATTTTCAGCCAATTTTCCGAATTTTTGAAAATTTCACTCTTTTGTGAAATTATCCACTAAATGAGGGAATAATATGTGTGAGGGTACCCCAGGAGATTTCCAAATGTGTGTGGGTAGAATATATATCCCACGGGGGTAAAATTCAAAAAAGTTTAAAAAAAATTTTTTTTGGACTCAGTAATTTTTCCGGCGTTTATCAGACATTCAGATAGGAGAAAAGTCAGTGAGCGTTCTGATTTCAGTTCCAGAGCGATTCGCCTAATGAGTCCTTGATATTTAGTCGCTTTCAGCCAATATTTGGCATTTTTTGAATTTTTCACTTTTTTGTGAAAATATCCACTAAATGAGGGAATAATATGTGTGAGGGTACCCCAGGAGAGTTCCAAATGTGTGTGGGTAGAATATATATCCCACGGTGGTAAAATTGAAAAAAGTTGAAACAATTTTTTTTTGGACTTAGTCATTTTTCCGGCGTTTATCAGACTTTCAGATAGGAGAAATGTCAGTGAGCGTTCTGATTTCAGTTCCAGAGCGATTCGCCCAATGAGTCCTTGATATTTAGTCGTTTTCAGCCAATATTTGGGATTTTTTGAATTTTTCACTTTTTTGTGAAAATATCCACTAAATGAGGGAATAATATGTGTGAGGGTACCCCAGGAGAGTTCCAAATGTGTGTGGGTAGAATATATATATCCCACGGGGGTAAAATTCAAAAAAGTTGAAAAAAATTTTTTTTTGGACTCAGTCATTTTTCCGGCGTTTATCAGACTTTCAGATAGGAGAAATGTCAGTGAGCGTTCTGATTTCAGTTCCAGAGCGATTCGCCCAATGAGTCCTTGATATTTAGTCGCTTTCAGCCAATATTTTGGATTTTTTGAATTTTTCACTTTTTTGTGAAAATATCCACTAAATGAGGGAATAATATGTGTGAGGGTACTCCAGGAGAGTTCCAAATGTGTGTGGGTAGAATATATATCCCACGGGAGTAAAATTCAAAAAAGTTGAAAAAATTTTTTTTTTGGACTCAGTCATTTTTCCGACATTTATCAGACTTTCAGATAGGAGAAATGTCAGTGAGCGTTCTGATTTCAGTTCCAGAGCGATTCGCCCAATGAGTCCTTGATATTTAGTCATTTTCAGCCAATTCTCTGGATTTTAGAAAATTTCACTTTTTTTGTGAAAATATCCACTAAATGAGGGAATAATATGTGTGAGGGTACCCCAGGAGATTTCCAAATGTGTGTGGGTAGAATATATATCCCACGGGGGTAAAATTAAAAAAAGTTGAAAAAATTTTTTTTTTGGACTCAGTCATTTTTCCGGCGTTTATCAGACTTTCAGATAGGAGAAATGTCAGTGAGCATTCTGATTTCAGTTCCAGAGCGATTCGCCCAATGAGTCCTTGATATTTAGTCGTTTTCAGCCAATATTTTGGATTTTTTGAATTTTTCACTTTTTTGTGAAAATATCCACTAAATGAGGGAATAATATGTGTGAGGGTACCCCAGGAGAGTTCCAAATGTGTGTGGGTAGAATATATATCCCACGGGGGTAAAATTCAAAAAAGTTGAAAAAATTTTTTTTTTGGACTCAGTCATTTTTCCGCATTTATCAGACTTTCAGATAGGAGAAATGTCAGTGAGCGTTCTGATTTCAGTTCCAGAGCGATTCGCAAAATGAGTCCTTGATATTTAGTCGTTTTCAGCCAATTCTCTGGATTTTAGAAAATTTCACTTTTTTTGTGAAAATATCCACTAAATGAGGGAATAATATGTGTGAGGGTACCCCAGGAGATTTCCAAATGTGTGTGGGTAGAATATATATCCCACGGGGGTAAAATTCAAAAAAGTTTAAAAAAAATTTTTTTTGGACTCAGTAATTTTTCCGGCGTTTATCAGACTTTCAGATAGGAGAAAAGTCAGTGAGCGTTCTGATTTCAGTTCCAGAGCGATTCGCCCAATGAGTCCTTGATATTTAGTCGCTTTCAGCCAATATTTGGGATTTTTTGAATTTTTCACTTTTTTGTGAAAATATCCACTAAATGAGGGAATAATATGTGTGAGGGTACCCCAGGAGAGTTCCAAATGTGTGTGGGTAGAATATATATCCCACGGTGGTAAAATTGAAAAAAGTTGAAACAATTTTTTTTTGGACTTAGTCATTTTTCCGGCGTTTATCAGACTTTCAGATAGGAGAAATGTCAGTGAGCGTTCTGATTTCAGTTCCAGAGCGGTTCGCCCAATGAGTCCTTGATATTTAGTCGCTTTCAGCCAATATTTTGGATTTTTTGAATTTTTCACTTTTTTGTGAAAATATCCACTAAATGAGGGAATAATATGTGTGAGGGTACTCCAGGAGAGTTCCAAATGTGTGTCGGTAGAATATATATCCCACGGGGGTAAAATTCAAAAAAGTTTAAAAAATTTTTTTTTTGGACTCAGTCATTTTTCCGGCATTTATCAGACTTTCAGATAGGAGAAATGTCAGTGAGCGTTCTGATTTCAGTTCCAGAGCGATTCGCCCAATGAGTCCTTGATATTTAGTCATTTTCAGCCAATTCTCTGGATTTTAGAAAATTTCACTTTTTTTGTGAAAATATCCACTAAATGAGGGAATAATATGTGTGAGGGTACCCCAGGAGATTTCCAAATGTGTGTGGGTAGAATATATATCCCACGGGGGTAAAATTAAAAAAAGTTGAAAAAATTTTTTTTTTGGACTCAGTCATTTTTCCGGCGTTTATCAGACTTTCAGATAGGAGAAATGTCAGTGAGCATTCTGATTTCAGTTCCAGAGCGATTCGCCCAATGAGTCCTTGATATTTAGTCGCTTTCAGCCAATATTTGGGATTTTTTGAATTTTTCACTTTTTTGTGAAAATATCCACTAAATGAGGGAATATTATGTGTGAGGGTACCCCAGGAGAGTTCCAAATGTGTGTGGGTAGAATATATATCCCACGGGGGTAAAATTCAAAAAAGTTGAAAAAAATTTTTTTTTGGACTCAGTCATTTTTCCGGCGTTTATCAGACTTTCAGATAGGAGAAATGTCAGTGAGCGTTCTGATTTCAGTTCCAGAGCGATTCGCCCAATGAGTCCTTGATATTTAGTCGCTTTCAGCCAATATTTTGGATTTTTTGAATTTTTCACTTTTTTGTGAAAATATCCACTAAATGAGGGAATAATATGTGTGAGGGTACTCCAGGAGAGTTCCAAATGTGTGTGGGTAGAATATATATCCCACGGGAGTAAAATTCAAAAAAGTTGAAAAAATTTTTTTTTTGGACTCAGTCATTTTTCCGGCATTTATCAGACTTTCAGATAGGAGAAATGTCAGTGAGCGTTCTGATTTCAGTTCCAGAGCGATTCGCCCAATGAGTCCTTGATATTTAGTCATTTTCAGCCAATTCTCTGGATTTTAGAAAATTTCACTTTTTTTGTGAAAATATCCACTAAATGAGGGAATAATATGTGTGAGGGTACCCCAGGAGATTTCCAAATGTGTGTGGGTAGAATATATATCCCACGGGGGTAAAATTAAAAAAAGTTGAAAAAATTTTTTTTTTGGACTCAGTCATTTTTCCGGCGTTTATCAGACTTTCAGATAGGAGAAATGTCAGTGAGCATTCTGATTTCAGTTCCAGAGCGATTCGCCCAATGAGTCCTTGATATTTAGTCGTTTTCAGCCAATATTTTGGATTTTTTGAATTTTTCACTTTTTTGTGAAAATATCCACTAAATGAGGGAATAATATGTGTGAGGGTACCCCAGGAGAGTTCCAAATGTGTGTGGGTAGAATATATATCCCACGGGGGTAAAATTCAAAAAAGTTGAAAAAATTTTTTTTTTGGACTCAGTCATTTTTCCGCATTTATCAGACTTTCAGATAGGAGAAATGTCAGTGAGCGTTCTGATTTCAGTTCCAGAGCGATTCGCAAAATGAGTCCTTGATAATTAGTCGTTTTCAGCCAATTCTCTGGATTTTAGAAAATTTCACTTTTTTTGTGAAAATATCCACTAAATGAGGGAATAATATGTGTGAGGGTACCCCAGGAGATTTCCAAATGTGTGTGGGTAGAATATATATCCCACGGGGGTAAAATTCAAAAAAGTTTAAAAAAAATTTTTTTTGGACTCAGTAATTTTTCCGGCGTTTATCAGACTTTCAGATAGGAGAAAAGTCAGTGAGCGTTCTGATTTCAGTTCCAGAGCGATTCGCCCAATGAGTCCTTGATATTTAGTCGCTTTCAGCCAATATTTGGGATTTTTTGAATTTTTCACTTTTTTGTGAAAATATCCACTAAATGAGGGAATAATATGTGTGAGGGTACCCCAGGAGAGTTCCAAATGTGTGTGGGTAGAATATATATCCCACGGTGGTAAAATTGAAAAAAGTTGAAACAATTTTTTTTTGGACTTAGTCATTTTTCCGGCGTTTATCAGACTTTCAGATAGGAGAAATGTCAGTGAGCGTTCTGATTTCAGTTCCAGAGCGGTTCGCCCAATGAGTCCTTGATATTTAGTCGCTTTCAGCCAATATTTTGGATTTTTTGAATTTTTCACTTTTTTGTGAAAATATCCACTAAATGAGGGAATAATATGTGTGAGGGTACTCCAGGAGAGTTCCAAATGTGTGTCGGTAGAATATATATCCCACGGGGGTAAAATTCAAAAAAGTTGAAAAAATTTTTTTTTTGGACTCAGTCATTTTTCCGGCATTTATCAGACTTTCAGATAGGAGAAATGTCAGTGAGCGTTCTGATTTCAGTTCCAGAGCGATTCGCCCAATGAGTCCTTGATATTTAGTCATTTTCAGCCAATTCTCTGGATTTTAGAAAATTTCACTTTTTTTGTGAAAATATCCACTAAATGAGGGAATAATATGTGTGAGGGTACCCCAGGAGATTTCCAAATGTGTGTGGGTAGAATATATATCCCACGGGGGTAAAATTAAAAAAAGTTGAAAAAATTTTTTTTTTGGACTCAGTCATTTTTCCGGCGTTTATCAGACTTTCAGATAGGAGAAATGTCAGTGAGCATTCTGATTTCAGTTCCAGAGCGATTCGCCCAATGAGTCCTTGATATTTAGTCGCTTTCAGCCAATATTTGGGATTTTTTGAATTTTTCACTTTTTTGTGAAAATATCCACTAAATGAGGGAATATTATGTGTGAGGGTACCCCAGGAGAGTTCCAAATGTGTGTGGGTAGAATATATATCCCACGGGGGTAAAATTAAAAAAAGTTGAAAAAAATTTTTTTTTGGACTCAGTCATTTTTCCGGCGTTTATCAGACTTTCAGATAGGAGAAATGTCAGTGAGCGTTCTGATTTCAGTTCCAGAGCGGTTCACCCAATGAGTCCTTGATATTTAGTCGCTTTCAGCCAATATTTTGGATTTTTTGAATTTTTCACTTTTTTGTGAAAATATCCACTAAATGAGGGAATAATATGTGTGAGGGTACTCCAGGAGAGTTCCAAATGTGTGTGGGTAGAATATATATCCCACGGGGGTAAAATTCAAAAAAGTTGAAAAAATTTTTTTTTTGGACTCAGTCATTTTTCCGGCATTTATCAGACTTTCAGATAGGAGAAATGTCAGTGAGCGTTCTGATTTCAGTTCCAGAGCGATTCGCCCAATGAGTCCTTGATATTTAGTCATTTTCAGCCAATTCTCTGGATTTTAGAAAATTTCACTTTTTTTGTGAAAATATCCACTAAATGAGGGAATAATATGTGTGAGGGTACCCCAGGAGATTTCCAAATGTGTGTGGGTAGAATATATATCCCGCGGGGGTAAAATTAAAAAAAGTTGAAAAAATTTTTTTTTTGGACTCAGTCATTTTTCCGGCGTTTATCAGACTTTCAGATAGGAGAAATGTCAGTGAGCATTCTGATTTCAGTTCCAGAGCGATTCGCCCAATGAGTCCTTGATATTTAGTCGCTTTCAGCCAATATTTGGGATTTTTTGAATTTTTCGTGAAAATATCCACTAAATGAGGGAATAATATGTGTGAGGGTACCCCAGGAGAGTTCCAAATGTGTGTGGGTAGAATATATATCCCACAGGGGTAAAATTGAAAAAAGTTGAAAAAAAATTTTTTTTGGACTTAGTCATTTTTCCGGCGTTTATCAGACTTTCAGATAGTGGAAATGTCAGTGAGTGTTCCGATTTCATTTCCAGAGCGATTCGCCGGATGAGTCCTTGATATTTAGTCGTTTTCAGCCGATTATCTGAATTTTTGAAAATGTCACTCTTTTGTGAAATTATCCACAAAATGAGGGAATAATATGTGTGAGGGTACCCCAGGAGAGTTCCAAACGAGTGTGGGTAGAATATATATTCCACGGTTGTAAAATTGAAAAAATTTAAAAAAAATTTTTTTTTGGACTTAGTCATTTTTCCAGCGTCTATCAGACTTTCAGATAGGGGAAATGTCAGTGATTATTCCGATTTCAGTTCCAGAGCGATTCGCCCAATGAGTCTTTGATATTTAGTTGTTTTCAGCCAATTTTCAGAATTTTTGAAAATTTCACTTTTTTGTGAAAATATCCACTAAATGAGGGAATAATATGTGTGAGGGTACCCCAGGAGAGTTCCAAATGTGTGTGGGTAGAATATATATCCCACGTGGGTAAAATTGAAAAAAGTTGAAAAAAATTTTTTTTTTGGACTTAGTCATTTTTCCGCCGTTTATCAGACTTTCAGATAGGGGAAATGTCAGTGAGCGTTCTGATTTCAGCTCCAGAGCGATTCGCCCAATGAGTCCTTGATATTTAGTCATTTTCAGCCAATTTTCCGAATTTTTGAAAATTTCACTCTTTTGTGAAATTATCCACTAAATGAGGGAATAATATGTGTGAGGGTACCCCAGGAGATTTCCAAATGTGTGTGGGTAGAATATATATCCCACGGGGGTAAAATTCAAAAAAGTTTAAAAAAAATTTTTTTTGGACTCAGTAATTTTTCCGGCGTTTATCAGACTTTCAGATAGGAGAAAAGTCAGTGAGCGTTCTGATTTCAGTTCCAGAGCGATTCGCCTAATGAGTCCTTGATATTTAGTCGCTTTCAGCCAATATTTGGCATTTTTTGAATTTTTCACTTTTTTGTGAAAATATCCACTAAATGAGGGAATAATATGTGTGAGGGTACCCCAGGAGAGTTCCAAATGTGTGTGGGTAGAATATATATCCCACGGTGGTAAAATTGAAAAAAGTTGAAACAATTTTTTTTTGGACTTAGTCATTTTTCCGGCGTTTATCAGACTTTCAGATAGGAGAAATGTCAGTGAGCGTTCTGATTTCAGTTCCAGAGCGATTCGCCCAATGAGTCCTTGATATTTAGTCATTTTCAGCCAATTCTCTGGATTTTAGAAAATTTCTCTTTTTTTGTGAAAATATCCACTAAATGAGGGAATAATATGTGTGAGGGTACCCCAGGAGATTTCCAAATGTGTGTGGGTAGAATATATATCCCACGGGGGTAAAATTAAAAAAAGTTGAAAAAATTTTTTTTTTGGACTCAGTCATTTTTCCGGCGTTTATCAGACTTTCAGATAGGAGAAATGTCAGTGAGCATTCTGATTTCAGTTCCAGAGCGATTCGCCCAATGAGTCCTTGATATTTAGTCGTTTTCAGCCAATATTTTGGATTTTTTGAATTTTTCACTTTTTTGTGAAAATATCCACTAAATGAGGGAATAATATGTGTGAGGGTACCCCAGGAGAGTTCCAAATGTGTGTGGGTAGAATATATAACCCACGGTGGTAAAATTGAAAAAAGTTGAAACAATTTTTTTTTGGACTTAGTCATTTTTCCGGCGTTTATCAGACTTTCAGATAGGAGAAATGTCAGTGAACGTTCTGATTTCAGTTCCAGAGCGATTCGCCCAATGAGTCCTTGATATTTAGTCGTTTTCAGCCAATATTTGGGATTTTTTGAATTTTTCACTTTTTTGTGAAAATATCCACTAAATGAGGGAATAATATGTGTGAGGGTACCCCAGGAGAGTTCCAAATGTGTGTGGGTAGAATATATATATCCCACGGGGGTAAAATTCAAAAAAGTTTAAAAAAATTTTTTTTGGACTCAGTCATTTTTCCGGCGTTTATCAGACTTTCAGATAGGAGAAATGTCAGTGAGCGTTCTGATTTCAGTTCCAGAGCGGTTCGCCCAATGAGTCCTTGATATTTAGTCGCTTTCAGCCAATATTTTGGATTTTTTGAATTTTTCACTTTTTTGTGAAAATATCCACTAAATGAGGGAATAATATGTGTGAGGGTACTCCAGGAGAGTTCCAAATGTGTGTCGGTAGAATATATATCCCACGGGGGTAAAATTCAAAAAAGTTGAAAAAATTTTTTTTTTGGACTCAGTCATTTTTCCGGCATTTATCAGACTTTCAGATAGGAGAAATGTCAGTGAGCGTTCTGATTTCAGTTCCAGAGCGATTCGCCCAATGAGTCCTTGATATTTAGTCATTTTCAGCCAATTCTCTGGATTTTAGAAAATTTCACTTTTTTTGTGAAAATATCCACTAAATGAGGGAATAATATGTGTGAGGGTACCCCAGGAGAGTTCCAAATGTGTGTGGGTAGAATATATATCCCACGGGGGTAAAATTAAAAAAAGTTGAAAAAAATTTTTTTTTGGACTCAGTCATTTTTCCGGCGTTTATCAGACTTTCAGATAGGAGAAATGTCAGTGAGCGTTCTGATTTCAGTTCCAGAGCGATTCGCCCAATTAGTCCTTGATATTTAGTCGTTTTCAGCCAATATTTGGGATTTTTTGAATTTTTCACTTTTTTGTGAAAATATCCACTAAATGAGGGAATAATATGTGTGAGGGTACCCCAGGAGAGTTCCAAATGTGTGTGGGTAGAATATATATCCCAAGTGGGTAAAATTCAAAAAAGTTGAAAAAATTTTTTTTTTGGACTCAAGTCATTTTTCCGGCGTTTATCAGACTTTCAGATAGGGGATATGTCAGTGAGCATTCTGATTTCAGTTCCAGAGCGATTCGCCCAATTAGTCCTTGATATTTAGTTGTTTTCAGCCAATATTTTGGATTTTTGAAAATTTCACTCTTTTGTGAAATTATCCACTAAATGAGGGAATAATATGCGTGAGGGTACCCCATGAGAGTTCCAAATGTGTGTGGGTAGAATATATATCCCACGGGGGTAAAATTGAAAAAAGTTGAAACATTTTTTTTTTTGGACTTAGTCATTTTTCCGGCATTTATCAGACTTTCAGATAGGGGAAATGTCAGTGAGTCTTCCGATTTCATTTCCAGAGCGATTCACCCAATGATTATTTGATATTTAGTCGTTTTCAGCCGATGATCTGATTTTTTGAAAATTTCACTCTTTTGTGAAAATATCCACTAAATGAGGGAATAATATGTGTGAGGGTACCCCAGGAGATTTCCAAATGTGTGTGGGTAGAATATATATCCCACGGGGGTAAAATTGAAAAAATTTGAAAAATTTTTTTTTTTGGACTTAGTCATTTTTTCGGCGTTTATCAGACTTTCAAATAGGGGAAATGTCTGTGAGCGTTCCGATTTCAGTTCCAGAGCGATTCGCCCAATGAGTCCTTGATATTTAATCATTTTCAGCCATTATTTTGGATTTTTGAAAATTTCACTTTTTTGTGAAAATATCCACTAAATGAGGGAATAATATGTGTGAGGGTACCCCAGGAGAGTTCCAAATGTGTGTGGGTAGAATATATATCCCACGGGGGTAAAATTTAAAAAAGTTGAAAAAATTTTTTTTTTTGGACTTAGTCATTTTTCCGGCGTTTTTCAGACTTTCATATAGGGGAAATGTCAGTGAGCATTCCCATTTCAGTTCCAGAGCGATTCGCCTAATGAGTCCTTGATATTTAGTTGTTTTCAGCCAATTTTCTGAATTTTTGAAAATTTCACTTTTTTGTGAAAATATCCACTAAATGAGGGAGTGATATGTGTGAGGGTACCCCAGGAGAGTTCCAAATGTGTGTGGGTAGAATATATATCCCATGGGGGTAAAATTGAAAAAAGTTTAAAAAAAATTTTTTTGGACTTAGTCATTATTCCGGCGTTTATCACACTTTCAGATAGGGGAAATGTCAGTGAGCGTTCCGATTTCAGTTCCAGAGCGACTCACCCAATGAGTTCTTGATATTTAGTCGTATTAAGCCAATTTTCTGAATTTTTAAAAATGTCACTCTTTTGTGAAATTATCCACTAAATGAGGAAATAATATGTGTGAGAGTACCCCAGGGGAGTTCCAAATGTGTGAGGGTAGAATATATATCCCACAGGGGTAAAATTGAAAAAAGTTAAAAAAAATTTTTTTTTGGACTTAGTCATTTTTCCGGCGTTTATCAGAATTTCAGATAGGGGAAATGTCAGTGAGCATTCTGATTTCAGTTCCAGAGCGATTCGCCCAATGAGTCCTTGATATTTAGTCATTTTCAGCCAATTTTCTGAATTTTTGAAAATTTCACTCTTTTGTGAAATTATCCACTAAATGAGGGAATAATATGTGTGAGGGTACCCCAGGAGAGTTCCAAATGTGTGTGGGTAGAATATATATCCCACAGGGGTAAAATTGAAAAAAGGTGAAAAAAAATTTTTTTTTGGACTTAGTCATTTTTCCAGCGTCTATCAGACTTTCAGATAGGGGAAATGTCAGTGATTATTCCGATTTCAGTTCCAGAGCGATTCGCCCGGTGAGTCCTTGATATTTAGTCGTTTTCAGCCGATTAACTGAATTTTTGAAAATGTCACTCTTTTGTGAAATTATCCACTAAATGAGGGAATAATATGTGTGAGGGTACCCCAAGAGAGTTCCAAACGAGTGTGGGTAGAATATATATTCCACGGGGGTAAAATTGAAAAAAGTTGAAAAAAAATTTTTTGGACTTAGTCATTTTTTCGGTGTTTATCAGACTTTCAGAAAGGGGAAATGTCAGTGAGCGTTCCGATTTCAGTTCCAGAGCGATTCTCCCAATGAGTCCTTGATATTTAGTTGTTTTCAGCCAATATTTTGGATTTTTGAAAATTTCACTTTTTTGTGAAAATATCCACTAAATGAGGGAATAATATGTGTGAGGGTACCAGGAGAGTTCCAAATGTGTGTGGGTAGAATATATATCCCACGGGGGTAAAATTGAAAAAAGTTGAAAAAAAATTTTTTTTGGACTTAGTCATTTTTCCGGCGTTTTTCAGACTTTCAGATACGGGAAATGTCAGTGAGCATTCCGATTTCAGTTCCAGAGTAATTCGCCCAATGAGTCCTTGATATTTAGTCGTTTTCAGCCAATTTTCAGAATTTTTGAAAATTTCACTTTTTTGTGAAAATATCCACTAAATGAGGGAATAATATGTGTGAGGGTACCCCAGGAGAGTTCCAAATGTGTGTGGGTAGAATATATATACCACGGGGGTAAAATTGAAAAGAGTTGAAAAAATTTTTATTTGGACTTAGTTATTTTTCCGGCGTTTATCAGACTTTCAGATAGTGGAAATGTCAGTGAGTGTTCCGATTTCATTTCCAGAGCGATTCTCCGGATGAGTCCTTGATATTTAGTCGTTTTCAGCCGATTATCTGAATTTTTGAAAATGTCACTCTTTTGTGAAATTATCCACAAAATGAGGGAATAATATGTGTGAGGGTACCCCAGGAGAGTTCCAAACGAGTGTGGGTAGAATATATATTCCACGGGGGTAAAATTGAAAAAAGTTTAAAAAAAATTTTTTTTTGGACAGTCATTTTTCCAGCGTCTATCAGACTTTCAGATAGGGGAAATGTCAGTGATTATTCCGATTTCAGTTCCAGAGCGATTCGCCCAATGAGTCTTTGATATTTAGTTGTTTTCAGCCAATTTTCAGAATTTTTGAAAATTTCACTTTTTTGTGAAAATATCCACTAAATGAGGGAATAATATGTGTGAGGGTACCCCAGGAGAGTTCCAAATGTGTGTGGGTAGAATATATATCCCACGTGGGTAAAATTGAAAAAAGTTGAAAAAAATTTTTTTTTTGGACTTAGTCATTTTTCCGGCGTTTATCAGACTTTCAGATAGGGGAAATGTCAGTGAGCGTTCTGATTTCAGCTCCAGAGCGATTCGCCCAATGAGTCCTTGATATTTAGTCATTTTCAGCCAATTTTCCGAATTTTTGAAAATTTCACTCTTTTGTGAAATTATCCACTAAATGAGGGAATAATATGTGTGAGGGTACCCCAGGAGAGTTCCAAACGAGTGTGGGTAGAATATATATTCCACGGGGGGTAAAATTGAAAAAAGTTGAAAAAAATTTTTTTTGGACTTAGTCATTTTTTCGGTGTTTATCAGACTTTCAGAAAGGGGAAATGTCAGTGAGCGTTCCGATTTCAGTTCCAGAGCGATTCTCCCAATGAGTCCTTGATATTTAGTTGTTTTCAGCCAATATTTTGGATTTTTGAAAATTTCACTTTTTTGTGAAAATATCCACTAAATGAGGGAATAATATGTGTGAGGGTACCAGGAGAGTTCCAAATGTGTGTGGGTAGAATATATATCCCACGGGGGTAAAATTGAAAAAAGTTGAAAAAAATTTTTTTTTGGACTTAGTCATTTTTCCGGCGTTTTTCAGACTTTCAGATACGGGAAATGTCAGTGAGCATTCCGATTTCAGTTCCAGAGTAATTCGCCCAATGAGTCCTTGATATTTAGTCGTTTTCAGCCAATTTTCAGAATTTTTGAAAATTTCACTTTTTTGTGAAAATATCCACTAAATGAGGGAATAATATGTGTGAGGGTACCCCAGGAGAGTTCCAAATGTGTGTGGGTAGAATATATATCTCACGGGGGTAAAATTGAAAAAAGTTGAAAATTTTTTTTTTTGGACTTAGTCATTTTTCCGTCGTTTACCAGACTTTCAGATAGGGGAAATGTCAGTGAGCATTCCGATTTCAGTTCCAGAGCAATTCTCCCAATGAGTCCTTGATATTTAGTAGTTTTCAGCCAATTTTCTGCATTTTTGAAAATTTCACTTTTTTGTGAAAATATCCACTAAGTGAGGGAATAATATGTGTGAGGGTACCCCAGTAGAGATCCAAATGTGTGTGGGTAGAATATATATCTCACGGGGGTAAAATTGAAAAAAGTTGAAAAAAAAATTTTTTTGCACTTGGTCATTTTTCCGGCGTTCATCATGCTTTCAGAGAGGGGAAATGTCAGTGAGCATTCCGATTTCAGTTCCAGAGCAATTCGCCCAATGAGTCCTTGATATTTAATAGTCTTCTGCCAATATTTTGGATTTTGGAAAATTTCACTTTTTGGTGAAAATATCCACTAAATGAGGGAATAATATGTGTGAGGGTACCCCAGGAGAGTTCCAAATGTGTGTGGGTAGAATATATATCCCACGGGGGTAAAATTGAAAAAAGTTGAAACATTTTTTTTTTGGACTTATTCATTTTTCCGGCGTTTATCAGAATTTCAGAGAGGGGAAATGTCAGTGAGCGTCCCGATTTCAGTTCCAGAGCGATTCGCCAATGAGTCCTTGATATTTAGTCGTTTTCAGCCAATTTTCTGGATTTTTGAAAATTTCACTTTTTTGTGAAAATATCCACTAAATGAGGGAATAATATGTGTGAGGGTACCCCAGGAGAGTTCCAAATGTGTGTGGGTAGAATATATCTCCCATGGGGGTAAAATTGAAAAAAGTTTAAAATTTTTTTTGGGGGATTTAGTCATTTTTCCGGCGTTTATCAGACTTTCAGATATGGCAAATGTCAGTGACTGTTCCGATTTCAGTTCCAGAGCGATTCTACCAATGAGCCCTTGATATTTAGTCGTTTTCAGCCAATATTTTGGATTTTTGAAAATTTCACTTTTTTGTGAAAATATCCACTAAATGAGGGAATAATATGTGTGAGGGTACCCCAGGAGAGTTCCAAATGTGTGTGGGTAGAATATATATCCCACGGGGGTAAAATTGAAAAAAGTTGAAAAAAATTTTTTTTTGGACTTAGTCATTTTTCCGGCGTTTTTCAGACTTTCAGATACGGGAAATGTCAGTGAGCATTCCGATTTCAGTTCCAGAGTATTTCGCCCAATGAGTCCTTGATATTTAGTCGTTTTCAGCCAATTTTCAGAATTTTTGAAAATTTCACTTTTTTGTGAAAATATCCACTAAATGAGGGAATAATATGTGTGAGGGTACCCCAGGAGAGTTCCAAATGTGTGTGGGTAGAATATATATACCACGGGGGTAAAATTGAAAAGAGTTGAAAAAATTTTTATTTGGACTTAGTTATTTTTCCGGCGTTTATCAGACTTTCAGATAGTGGAAATGTCAGTGAGTGTTCCGATTTCATTTCCAGAGCGATTCGCCGGATGAGTCCTTGATATTTAGTCGTTTTCAGCCGATTATCTGAATTTTTGAAAATGTCACTCTTTTGTGAAATTATCCACAAAATGAGGGAATAATATGTGTGAGGGTACCCCAGGAGAGTTCCAAACGAGTGTGGGTAGAATATATATTCCACGGGGGTAAAATTGAAAAAAGTTTAAAAAAAATTTTTTTTTGGACAGTCATTTTTCCAGCGTCTATCAGACTTTCAGATAGGGGAAATGTCAGTGATTATTCCGATTTCAGTTCCAGAGCGATTCGCCCAATGAGTCTTTGATATTTAGTTGTTTTCAGCCAATTTTCAGAATTTTTGAAAATTTCACTTTTTTGTGAAAATATCCACTAAATGAGGGAATAATATGTGTGAGGGTACCCCAGGAGAGTTCCAAATGTGTGTGGGTAGAATATATATCCCACGTGGGTAAAATTGAAAAAAGTTGAAAAAAATTTTTTTTTTGGACTTAGTCATTTTTCCGGCGTTTATCAGACTTTCAGATAGGGGAAATGTCAGTGAGCGTTCTGATTTCAGCTCCAGAGCGATTCGCCCAATGAGTCCTTGATATTTAGTCATTTTCAGCCAATTTCCCGAATTTTTGAAAATTTCACTCTTTTGTGAAATTATCCACTAAATGAGGGAATAATATGTGTGAGGGTACCCCAGGAGAGTTCCAAACGAGTGTGGGTAGAATATATATTCCACGGGGGTAAAATTGAAAAAAGTTGAAAAAAATTTTTTTTGGACTTAGTCATTTTTTCGGTGTTTATCAGACTTTCAGAAAGGGGAAATGTCAGTGAGCGTTCCGATTTCAGTTCCAGAGCGATTCTCCCAATGAGTCCTTGATATTTAGTTGTTTTCAGCCAATATTTTGGATTTTTGAAAATTTCACTTTTTTGTGAAAATATCCACTAAATGAGGGAATAATATGTGTGAGGGTACCAGGAGAGTTCCAAATGTGTGTGGGTAGAATATATATCCCACGGGGGTAAAATTGAAAAAAGTTGAAAAAAATTTTTTTTTGGACTTAGTCATTTTTCCGGCGTTTTTCAGACTTTCAGATACGGGAAATGTCAGTGAGCATTCCGATTTCAGTTGCAGAGTAATTCGCCCAATGAGTCCTTGATATTTAGTCGTTTTCAGCCAATTTTCAGAATTTTTGAAAATTTCACTTTTTTGTGAAAATATCCACTAAATGAGGGAATAATATGTGTGAGGGTACCCCAGGAGAGTTCCAAATGTGTGTGGGTAGAATATATATCTCACGGGGGTAAAATTGAAAAAAGTTGAAAATTTTTTTTTTTGGACTTAGTCATTTTTCCGTCGTTTACCAGACTTTCAGATAGGGGAAATGTCAGTGAGCATTCCGATTTCAGTTCCAGAGCAATTCTCCCAATGAGTCCTTGATATTTAGTAGTTTTCAGCCAATTTTCTGCATTTTTGAAAATTTCACTTTTTTGTGAAAATATCCACTAAGTGAGGGAATAATATGTGTGAGGGTACCCCAGTAGAGATCCAAATGTGTGTGGGTAGAATATATATCTCACGGGGGTAAAATTGAAAAAAGTTGAAAAAAAAATTTTTTTGCACTTGGTCATTTTTCCGGCGTTCATCATGCTTTCAGAGAGGGGAAATGTCAGTGAGCATTCCGATTTCAGTTCCAGAGCAATTCGCCCAATGAGTCCTTGATATTTAATAGTCTTCTGCCAATATTTTGGATTTTGGAAAATTTCACTTTTTGGTGAAAATATCCACTAAATGAGGGAATAATATGTGTGAGGGTACCCCAGGAGAGTTCCAAATGTGTGTGGGTAGAATATATATCCCACGGGGGTAAAATTGAAAAAAGTTGAAACATTTTTTTTTTGGACTTATTCATTTTTCCGGCGTTTATCAGAATTTCAGAGAGGGGAAATGTCAGTGAGCGTCCCGATTTCAGTTCCAGAGCGATTCGCCAATGAGTCCTTGATATTTAGTCGTTTTCAGCCAATTTTCTGGATTTTTGAAAATTTCACTTTTTTGTGAAAATATCCACTAAATGAGGGAATAATATGTGTGAGGGTACCCCAGGAGAGTTCCAAATGTGTGTGGGTAGAATATATCTCCCATGGGGGTAAAATTGAAAAAAGTTTAAAATTTTTTTTGGGGGATTTAGTCATTTTTCCGGCGTTTATCAGACTTTCAGATATGGCAAATGTCAGTGACTGTTCCGATTTCAGTTCCAGAGCGATTCTACCAATGAGCCCTTGATATTTAGTCGTTTTCAGCCAATATTTTGGATTTTTGAAAATTTCACTTTTTTGTGAAAATATCCACTAAATGAGG
This sequence comes from Phyllobates terribilis, assembly GCF_046119375.1. Lineage (NCBI taxonomy): Eukaryota > Metazoa > Chordata > Amphibia > Anura > Dendrobatidae > Phyllobates > Phyllobates terribilis. The sequence goes on from NW_027362782.1 coordinate 11,904,438, forward strand.
GAATAATATGTGTGAGGGTACCCCAGGAGAGTTCCAAATGTGAGTGGGTAGAATATATATCACACGGGGGTAAAATTGAAAAAAGTTGAAAAATTTATTTTTTTGGACTTAGTCATTTTTACGGCGTTTATCAGACTTTCAGATAGGGGAAATGTCAGTGAGCGTTCCGATTTCAGTTACAGAGCGATTCGACCAATGAGTCCTTGATATTTTGTCGTTTTCAGCCAATATTTTGGATTTTTGAAAATTTCACTTTTTTGTGAAAATATCCACTAAATGAGGGAATAATATGTGTGAGGGTACCCCAGGAGAGTTCCAAATGTGTGTGGGTAGAATATATATCCCACGGGGGTAAAATTGAAAAAAGTTGAAAAAAATTTTTTTTTTGGACATAGTCATTTTTCCGGCGTTTATCAGACTTTCAGATAGGGGAAATGTCAGTGAGCCTTCCGATTTCAGTTCCAGAGTGATTCGCCCAATGAGTCCTTGATATTTCGTCGTATTCAGGCAATTTTCTGAATTTTTAAAAATTTCACTTTGTTGTGAAAATATCCACTAAATGAGGGAATAATATGTGTGAGGGTACCCCAGGAGAGTTCCAAATGTGTGTGGGTAGAATACATATCCCACGGGGGGTAAAATTGCAAAAAGTTGAAAAAATTTTTTTTTTTGGACTTAGTCATTTTTCCGGCGTTTATCAGACTTTCAGATAGGGGAAATATCAGTGAGCGTTCCGATTTCAGCTCCAGAGCGATTCGCCCAATAAGTCCTTGATATTTAGTCATTTTCAGCCAATTTTCTGGATTTTTGAAAATTTCACTTTTTTGTGAAAATATCCACTAAATGAGGGAATAATATGTGTGAGGGTACCCCAGGAGAGTTCCAAATGTGTGTGGGTAGAATATATATCCCACGGGGGTAAAATTGAAAAAAGTTGAAAAATTTTTTTTTTTGGACTTAGTCATTTTTCCGTCGTTTATCAGACTTTCAGATAGGGGAAATGTCAGTGAGGGTTCCGATTTCAGTTCCAAAGCGATTCGACCAATGAGTCCTTGATGTTTTGTCGTTTTCAGCCAATATTTTGGATTTTTGAAAATTTCACTTTTTTGTGAAAATATCCACTAAATGAGGGAATAATATGTGTGAGGGTACCCCAGGAGAGTTCCAAATGTGTGTGGGTAGAATATATATCCCACGGGCGTAAAATTGAAAAAAGTTGAAAAATTTTTTTTTTTGGACTTAATCATTTTTCGGGAGTTTATCTGACGTTCAGATAGCGGAAATGTCAGTGAGCATTCCGATTTCAGTTCCAGAGCGATTCGCCCAATAAGCCCTTGATATTTAGTCATTTTCAGCCAATTTTCTGGATTTTGGAAAATGTCACTTTTTTGTGAAAATATCCACTAAATGAGGGAATAATATGTGTGAGGGTAACCCAGGAGAGTTAAAATGTGTGTGGGTAGAATATATATCCCACGGGGGTAAAATTGAAAAAAGGTGAAAAAAATTTTTTTTTTGGACTTAGTCATTTTTCCGGCATTTATCAGACTTTCAGATAGGGGAAATGTAAGTGAGCGTTCCAATTTCAGTTCCAGAGCGATTCGACCAATGAGTCCTTGATATTTTGTTTTCCGCCAATATTTTGGATTTTTGAAAATTTCACTTTTTTGTGAAAATATCCACTAAATGAGGGAATAATATGTGTGAGGGTAACCCAGGAGAGTTCCAAATGTGTGTGGGTAGAATATATATCCCACGGGGGTAAAATTGAAAAAAGGTGAAAAAAAATTTTTTTTTGGACTTAGTCATTTTTCGGGCGTTTATCAGACTTTCAGATAGGGGAAATGTCAGTGAGCGTTCCGATTTCAGTTCCAGAGCGATTCGACCAATGAGCCCTTGATATTTAGTCGTTTTCAGACAATACTTTGGATTTTTGAAAATTTCACTTTTTTGTGAAAATATCCACTAAATGAGGGAATAATATGTGTGAGGGTACCCCAGGAGAGTTCCAAATTTGTGTGGGTAGACTATATATCCCACGGGGGTAAAATTGAAAAAAGTTGAAAAATTATTTTTATTGGACTTAGTCATTTTTCCGGCGCTTATCAGACTTTCAGATAGGGGAAATGTCAGTGAGCGTTCCGATTTCAGTTCCAGAGCGATGCGACCAATGAGTCCTTGATGTTTTGGCGTTTTCAGCCAATATTTTTGATTTTTGAAAATTTCACTTTTTTGTGAAAATATCCACTAAATGAGGGAATAATATGTGTGAGGGTACCCCAGGAGAGTTCCAAATGTGTGTGGGTAGAATATATCTCCCACGGGGGTAAAATTGAAAAAAGTTGAAAAAAATTTTTTTTTTGGACTTAGTCATTTTTCCGGCGTTTATCAGACTTTCAGATAGGGGAAATGTCAGTGAGCGTTCTGATTTCAGCTCCAGAGCGATTCGCCCAATGAGTCCTTGATATTTAGTCATTTTCAGCCAATTTTCCGAATTTTTGAAAATTTCACTCTTTTGTGAAATTATCCACTAAATGAGGGAATAATATGTGTGAGGGTACCCCAGGAGATTTCCATATGTGTGTGGGTAGAATATATATCCCACGGGGGTAAAATTCAAAAAAGTTTAAAAAAAAATTTTTTTGGACTCAGTAATTTTTCCGGCGTTTATCAGACTTTCAGATAGGAGAAAAGTCAGTGAGCGTTCTGATTTCAGTTCCAGAGCGATTCGCCTAATGAGTCCTTGATATTTAGTCGCTTTCAGCCAATATTTGGCATTTTTTGAATTTTTCACTTTTTTGTGAAAATATCCACTAAATGAGGGAATAATATGTGTGAGGGTACCCCAGGAGAGTTCCAAATGTGTGTGGGTAGAATATATATCCCACGGTGGTAAAATTGAAAAAAGTTGAAACAATTTTTTTTTGGACTTAGTCATTTTTCCGGCGTTTATCAGACTTTCAGATAGTGGAAATGTCAGTGAGTGTTCCGATTTCATTTCCAGAGCGATTCGCCGGATGAGTCCTTGATATTTAGTCGTTTTCAGCCGATTATCTGAATTTTTGAAAATGTCACTCTTTTGTGAAATTATCCACAAAATGAGGGAATAATATGTGTGAGGGTACCCCAGGAGAGTTCCAAACGAGTGTGGGTAGAATATATATTCCACGGGGGTAAAATTAAAAAAAGTTTAAAAAAAATTTTTTTTTGGACTTAGTTATTTTTCCAGCGTCTATCAGACTTTCAGATAGGGGAAATGTCAGTGATTATTCCGATTTCAGTTCCAGAGCGATTCGCCCAATGAGTCTTTCATATTTAGTTGTTTTCAGCCAATTTTCAGAATTTTTGAAAATTTCACTTTTTTGTGAAAATATCCACTAAATGAGGGAATAATATGTGTGAGGGTACCCCAGGAGAGTTCCAAATGTGTGTGGGTTGAATATATATCCCACGTGGGTAAAATTGAAAAAAGTTGAAAAAAATTTTTTTTTTGGACTTAGTCATTTTTCCGGCGTTTATCAGACTTTCAGATAGGGGAAATGTCAGTGAGCGTTCTGATTTCAGCTCCAGAGCGATTCGCCCAATGAGTCCTTGATATTTAGTCATTTTCAGCCAATTTTCCGAATTTTTGAAAATTTCACTCTTTTGTGAAATTATCCACTAAATGAGGGAATAATATGTGTGAGGGTACCCCAGGAGATTTCCAAATGTGTGTGGGTAGAATATATATCCCACGGGGGTAAAATTCAAAAAAGTTTAAAAAAAATTTTTTTTGGACTCAGTAATTTTTCCGGCATTTATCAGACTTTCAGATAGGAGAAAAGTCAGTGAGCGTTCTGATTTCAGTTCCAGTGCGATTCGCCTAATGAGTCCTTGATATTTAGTCGCTTTCAGCCAATATTTGGCATTTTTTGAATTTTTCACTTTTTTGTGAAAATATCCACTAAATGAGGGAATAATATGTGTGAGGGTACCCCAGGAGAGTTCCAAATGTGTGTGGGTAGAATATATATCCCACGGTGGTAAAATTGAAAAAAGTTGAAACAATTTTTTTTTGGACTTAGTCATTTTTCCGGCGTTTATCAGACTTTCAGATAGGAGAAATGTCAGTGAGCGTTCTGATTTCAGTTCCAGAGCGATTCGCCCAATGAGTCCTTGATATTTAGTCGTTTTCAGCCAATATTTGGGATTTTTTGAATTTTTCACTTTTTTGTGAAAATATCCACTAAATGAGGGAATAATATGTGTGAGGGTACCCCAGGAGAGTTCCAAATGTGTGTGGGTAGAATATATATATCCCACGGGGGTAAAATTCAAAAAAGTTGAAAAAAAATTTTTTTTGGACTCAGTCATTTTTCCGGCGTTTATCAGACTTTCAGATAGGAGAAATGTCAGTGAGCGTTCTGATTTCAGTTCCAGAGCGATTCGCCCAATGAGTCCTTGATATTTAGTCATTTTCAGCCAATTCTCTGGATTTTAGAAAATTTCACTTTTTTTGTGAAAATATCCACTAAATGAGGGAATAATATGTGTGAGGGTACCCCAGGAGATTTCCAAATGTGTGTGGGTAGAATATATATCCCACGGGGGTAAAATTAAAAAAAGTTGAAAAAATTTTTTTTTTGGACTCAGTCATTTTTCCGGCGTTTATCAGACTTTCAGATAGGAGAAATGTCAGTGAGCATTCTGATTTCAGTTCCAGAGCGATTCGCCCAATGAGTCCTTGATATTTAGTCGCTTTCAGCCAATATTTGGGATTTTTTGAATTTTTCACTTTTTTGTGAAAATATCCACTAAATGAGGGAATAATATGTGTGAGGGTACCCCAGGAGAGTTCCAAATGTGTGTGGGTAGAATATATATCCCACGGGGGTAAAATTAAAAAAAGTTGAAAAAAATTTTTTTTTGGACTCAGTCATTTTTCCGGCGTTTATCAGACTTTCAGATAGGAGAAATGTCAGTGAGCGTTCTGATTTCAGTTCCAGAGCGGTTCGCCCAATGAGTCCTTGATATTTAGTCGCTTTCAGCCAATATTTTGGATTTTTTGAACTTTTCACTCTTTTGTGAAAATATCCACTAAATGAGGGAATAATATGTGTGAGGGTACTCCAGGAGAGTTCCAAATGTGTGTGGGTAGAATATATATCCCACGGGGGTAAAATTCAAAAAAGTTGAAAAAATTTTTTTTTTGGACTCAGTCATTTTTCCGGCATTTATCAGACTTTCAGATAGGAGAAATGTCAGTGAGCGTTCTGATTTCAGTTCCAGAGCGATTCGCCCAATGAGTCCTTGATATTTAGTCATTTTCAGCCAATTCTCTGGATTTTAGAAAATTTCACTTTTTTTGTGAAAATATCCACTAAATGAGGGAATAATATGTGTGAGGGTACCCCAGGAGATTTCCAAATGTGTGTGGGTAGAATATATATCCCACGGGGGTAAAATTAAAAAAAGTTGAAAAAATTTTTTTTTTGGACTCAGTCATTTTTCCGGCGTTTATCAGACTTTCAGATAGGAGAAATGTCAGTGAGCATTCTGATTTCAGTTCCAGAGCGATTCGCCCAATGAGTCCTTGATATTTAGTCGCTTTCAGCCAATATTTGGGATTTTTTTAATTTTTCGTGAAAATATCCACTAAATGAGGGAATAATATGTGTGAGGGTACCCCAGGAGAGTTCCAAATGTGTGTGGGTAGAATATATATCCCACAGGGGTAAAATTGAAAAAAGTTGAAAAAAAATTTTTTTTGGACTTAGTCATTTTTCCGGCGTTTATCAGACTTTCAGATAGTGGAAATGTCAGTGAGTGTTCCGATTTCATTTCCAGAGCGATTCGCCCAATGACTCTTTGATATTTAGTTGTTTTCAGCCAATTTTCAGAATTTTTGAAAATTTCACTTTTTTGTGAAAATATCCACTAAATGAGGGAATAATATGTGTGAGGGTACCCCAGGAGAGTTCCAAATGTGTGTGGGTAGAATATATATCCCACGTGGGTAAAATTGAAAAAAGTTGAAAAAAATTTTTTTTTTGGACTTAGTCATTTTTCCGGCGTTTATCAGACTTTCAGATAGGGGAAATGTCAGTGAGCGTTCTGATTTCAGCTCCAGAGCGATTCGCCCAATGAGTCCTTGATATTTAGTCATTTTCAGCCAATTCTCTGGATTTTAGAAAATTTCACTTTTTTTGTGAAAATATCCACTAAATGAGGGAATAATATGTGTGAGGGTACCCCAGGAGATTTCCAAATGTGTGTGGGTAGAATATATATCCCACGGGGGTAAAATTAAAAAAAGTTGAAAAAATTTTTTTTTTGGACTCAGTCATTTTTCCGGCGTTTATCAGACTTTCAGATAGGAGAAATGTCAGTGAGCATTCTGATTTCAGTTCCAGAGCGATTCGCCCAATGAGTCCTTGATATTTAGTCGTTTTCAGCCAATATTTTGGATTTTTTGAATTTTTCACTTTTTTGTGAAAATATCCACTAAATGAGGGAATAATATGTGTGAGGGTACCCCAGGAGAGTTCCAAATGTGTGTGGGTAGAATATATATCCCACGGGGGTAAAATTCAAAAAAGTTGAAAAAATTTTTTTTTTGGACTCAGTCATTTTTCCGCATTTATCAGACTTTCAGATAGGAGAAATGTCAGTGAGCGTTCTGATTTCAGTTCCAGAGCGATTCGCAAAATGAGTCCTTGATATTTAGTCGTTTTCAGCCAATTCTCTGGATTTTAGAAAATTTCACTTTTTTTGTGAAAATATCCACTAAATGAGGGAATAATATGTGTGAGGGTACCCCAGGAGAGTTCCAAATGTGTGTGGGTAGAATATATATCCCACGGGGGTAAAATTCAAAAAAGTTGAAAAAATTTTTTTTTTGGACTCAGTCATTTTTCCGCATTTATCAGACTTTCAGATAGGAGAAATGTCAGTGAGCGTTCTGATTTCAGTTCCAGAGCGATTCGCAAAATGAGTCCTTGATATTTAGTCGTTTTCAGCCAATTCTCTGGATTTTAGAAAATTTCACTTTTTTTGTGAAAATATCCACTAAATGAGGGAATAATATGTGTGAGGGTACCCCAGGAGATTTCCAAATGTGTGTGGGTAGAATATATATCCCACGGGGGTAAAATTCAAAAAAGTTTAAAAAAAATTTTTTTTGGACTCAGTAATTTTTCCGGCGTTTATCAGACTTTCAGATAGGAGAAAAGTCAGTGAGCGTTCTGATTTCAGTTCCAGAGCGATTCGCCTAATGAGTCCTTGATATTTAGTCGCTTTCAGCCAATATTTGGCATTTTTTGAATTTTTCACTTTTTTGTGAAAATATCCACTAAATGAGGGAATAATATGTGTGAGGGTACCCCAGGAGAGTTCCAAATGTGTGTGGGTAGAATATATATCCCACGGTGGTAAAATTGAAAAAAGTTGAAACAATTTTTTTTTGGACTTAGTCATTTTTCCGGCGTTTATCAGACTTTCAGATAGGAGAAATGTCAGTGAGCGTTCTGATTTCAGTTCCAGAGCGATTCGCCCAATGAGTCCTTGATATTTAGTCGTTTTCAGCCAATATTTGGGATTTTTTGAATTTTTCACTTTTTTGTGAAAATATCCACTAAATGAGGGAATAATATGTGTGAGGGTACCCCAGGAGAGTTCCAAATGTGTGTGGGTAGAATATATATATCCCACGGGGGTAAAATTCAAAAAAGTTGAAAAAAAATTTTTTTTGGACTCAGTCATTTTTCCGGCGTTTATCAGACTTTCAGATAGGAGAAATGTCAGTGAGCGTTCTGATTTCAGTTCCAGAGCGATTCGCCCAATGAGTCCTTGATATTTAGTCATTTTCAGCCAATTCTCTGGATTTTAGAAAATTTCACTTTTTTTGTGAAAATATCCACTAAATGAGGGAATAATATGTGTGAGGGTACCCCAGGAGATTTCCAAATGTGTGTGGGTAGAATATATATCCCACGGGGGTAAAATTAAAAAAAGTTGAAAAAATTTTTTTTTTGGACTCAGTCATTTTTCCGGCGTTTATCAGACTTTCAGATAGGAGAAATGTCAGTGAGCATTCTGATTTCAGTTCCAGAGCGATTCGCCCAATGAGTCCTTGATATTTAGTCGCTTTCAGCCAATATTTGGGATTTTTTGAATTTTTCACTTTTTTGTGAAAATATCCACTAAATGAGGGAATAATATGTGTGAGGGTACCCCAGGAGAGTTCCAAATGTGTGTGGGTAGAATATATATCCCACGGGGGTAAAATTAAAAAAAGTTGAAAAAAATTTTTTTTTGGACTCAGTCATTTTTCCGGCGTTTATCAGACTTTCAGATAGGAGAAATGTCAGTGAGCGTTCTGATTTCAGTTCCAGAGCGGTTCGCCCAATGAGTCCTTGATATTTAGTCGCTTTCAGCCAATATTTTGGATTTTTTGAACTTTTCACTCTTTTGTGAAAATATCCACTAAATGAGGGAATAATATGTGTGAGGGTACTCCAGGAGAGTTCCAAATGTGTGTGGGTAGAATATATATCCCACGGGGGTAAAATTCAAAAAAGTTGAAAAAATTTTTTTTTTGGACTCAGTCATTTTTCCGGCATTTATCAGACTTTCAGATAGGAGAAATGTCAGTGAGCGTTCTGATTTCAGTTCCAGAGCGATTCGCCCAATGAGTCCTTGATATTTAGTCATTTTCAGCCAATTCTCTGGATTTTAGAAAATTTCACTTTTTTTGTGAAAATATCCACTAAATGAGGGAATAATATGTGTGAGGGTACCCCAGGAGATTTCCAAATGTGTGTGGGTAGAATATATATCCCACGGGGGTAAAATTAAAAAAAGTTGAAAAAATTTTTTTTTTGGACTCAGTCATTTTTCCGGCGTTTATCAGACTTTCAGATAGGAGAAATGTCAGTGAGCATTCTGATTTCAGTTCCAGAGCGATTCGCCCAATGAGTCCTTGATATTTAGTCGCTTTCAGCCAATATTTGGGATTTTTTTAATTTTTCGTGAAAATATCCACTAAATGAGGGAATAATATGTGTGAGGGTACCCCAGGAGAGTTCCAAATGTGTGTGGGTAGAATATATATCCCACAGGGGTAAAATTGAAAAAAGTTGAAAAAAAATTTTTTTTGGACTTAGTCATTTTTCCGGCGTTTATCAGACTTTCAGATAGTGGAAATGTCAGTGAGTGTTCCGATTTCATTTCCAGAGCGATTCGCCCAATGACTCTTTGATATTTAGTTGTTTTCAGCCAATTTTCAGAATTTTTGAAAATTTCACTTTTTTGTGAAAATATCCACTAAATGAGGGAATAATATGTGTGAGGGTACCCCAGGAGAGTTCCAAATGTGTGTGGGTAGAATATATATCCCACGTGGGTAAAATTGAAAAAAGTTGAAAAAAATTTTTTTTTTGGACTTAGTCATTTTTCCGGCGTTTATCAGACTTTCAGATAGGGGAAATGTCAGTGAGCGTTCTGATTTCAGCTCCAGAGCGATTCGCCCAATGAGTCCTTGATATTTAGTCATTTTCAGCCAATTCTCTGGATTTTAGAAAATTTCACTTTTTTTGTGAAAATATCCACTAAATGAGGGAATAATATGTGTGAGGGTACCCCAGGAGATTTCCAAATGTGTGTGGGTAGAATATATATCCCACGGGGGTAAAATTAAAAAAAGTTGAAAAAATTTTTTTTTTGGACTCAGTCATTTTTCCGGCGTTTATCAGACTTTCAGATAGGAGAAATGTCAGTGAGCATTCTGATTTCAGTTCCAGAGCGATTCGCCCAATGAGTCCTTGATATTTAGTCGTTTTCAGCCAATATTTTGGATTTTTTGAATTTTTCACTTTTTTGTGAAAATATCCACTAAATGAGGGAATAATATGTGTGAGGGTACCCCAGGAGAGTTCCAAATGTGTGTGGGTAGAATATATATCCCACGGGGGTAAAATTCAAAAAAGTTGAAAAAATTTTTTTTTTGGACTCAGTCATTTTTCCGCATTTATCAGACTTTCAGATAGGAGAAATGTCAGTGAGCGTTCTGATTTCAGTTCCAGAGCGATTCGCAAAATGAGTCCTTGATATTTAGTCGTTTTCAGCCAATTCTCTGGATTTTAGAAAATTTCACTTTTTTTGTGAAAATATCCACTAAATGAGGGAATAATATGTGTGAGGGTACCCCAGGAGATTTCCAAATGTGTGTGGGTAGAATATATATCCCACGGGGGTAAAATTCAAAAAAGTTTAAAAAAAATTTTTTTTGGACTCAGTAATTTTTCCGGCGTTTATCAGACTTTCAGATAGGAGAAAAGTCAGTGAGCGTTCTGATTTCAGTTCCAGAGCGATTCGCCCAATGAGTCCTTGATATTTAGTCGCTTTCAGCCAATATTTGGGATTTTTTGAATTTTTCACTTTTTTGTGAAAATATCCACTAAGTGAGGGAATAATATGTGTGAGGGTACCCCAGGAGAGTTCCAAATGTGTGTGGGTAGAATATATATCCCACGGTGGTAAAATTGAAAAAAGTTGAAACAATTTTTTTTTGGACTTAGTCATTTTTCTGGCGTTTATCAAACTTTCAGATAGGAGAAATGTCAGTGAGCGTTCTGATTTCAGTTCCAGAGCGATTCGCCCAATGAGTCCTTGATATTTAGTCGTTTTCAGCCAATATTTGGGATTTTTTGAATTTTTCACTTTTTTGTGAAAATATCCACTAAATGAGGGAATAATATGTGTGAGGGTACCAGGAGAGTTCCAAATGTGTGTGGGTAGAATATATATCCCACGGGGGTAAAATTGAAAAAAGTTGAAAAAAATTTTTTTTTGGACTTAGTCATTTTTCCGGCGTTTTTCAGACTTTCAGATACGGGAAATGTCAGTGAGCATTCCGATTTCAGTTCCAGAGTAATTCGCCCAATGAGTCCTTGATATTTAGTCGTTTTCAGCCAATTTTCAGAATTTTTGAAAATTTCACTTTTTTGTGAAAATATCCACTAAATGAGGGAATAATATGTGTGAGGGTACCCCAGGAGAGTTCCAAATGTGTGTGGGTAAAATATATATCCCACGGGGGTAAAATTGAAAAAAGTTGAAAAAAATTTTTTTTTTGGACTTAGTCATTTTTCCGGCGTTTATCAGACTTTCAGATAGGGGAAATGTCAGTGAGGCTTCCGATTTCATTTCCAGAGCGATTCGCCCAATGATTATTTGATATTTAGTCGTTTTCAGCCGATTATCTGATTTTTTGAAAATTTCACTCTTTTGTGAAATTATCCACTAAATGAGGGAATAATATGTGTGAGGGTACCCCAGGAGAGTTCCAAATGTGTGTGGGTAGAATATATATACCACGGGGGTAAAATTGAAAAGAGTTGAAAAAATTTTTATTTGGACTTAGTTATTTTTCCGGCGTTTATCAGACTTTCAGTTAGGGGAAATGTCAGTGAGCGTTCTGATTTCAGTTCCAGAGCGATTCGCCCAATGAGTCCTTGATATTTAGTCGTTTTCAGCCAATTTTCTGGATTTTTGAAAATTTCACTTTTTTGTGAAAATATCCACTAAATGAGGGAATAATATGTGTGAGGGTACCCCAGGAGAGTTCCAAATGTGTGTGGGTAGAATATATATCCCACAGGGGTAAAATTGAAAAAAGTTAAAAAAAAATTTTTTTTGGACTTAGTCATTTTTCCGGCGTTTATCAGACTTTCAGATAGGGGAAATGTCAGTGAGCGTTCTGATTTCAGTTCCAGAGCGATTCGCCCAATGAGTCCTTGATATTTAGTCATTTTCAGCCAATTTTCCGAATTTTTGAAAATTTCACTCTTTTGTGAAATTATCCACTAAATGAGGGAATAATATGTGTGAGGGTACCCCAGGAGAGTTCCAAATGTGTGTGGGTAGAATATATATCCCACAGGGGTAAAATTGAAAAAAGTTGAAAAAAAATTTTTTTTGGACTTAGTCATTTTTCCGGCGTTTATCAGACTTTCAGATAGTGGAAATGTCAGTGAGTGTTCCGATTTCATTTCCAGAGCGATTCGCCGGATGAGTCCTTGATATTTAGTCGTTTTCAGCCGATTATCTGAATTTTTGAAAATGTCACTCTTTTGTGAAATTATCCACAAAATGAGGGAATAATATGTGTGAGGGTACCCCAGGAGAGTTCCAAACGAGTGTGGGTAGAATATATATTCCACGGGGGTAAAATTGAAAAAAGTTGAAAAAAATTTTTTTTGGACTTAGTCATTTTTTCGGTGTTTATCAGACTTTCAGAAAGTAGAAATGTCAGTGAGCGTTCCGATTTCAGTTCCAGAGCGATTCTCCCAATGAGTCCTTGATATTTAGTTGTTTTCAGCCAATATTTTGGATTTTTGAAAATTTCACTTTTTTGTGGAAATATCCACTAAATGAGGGAATAATATGTGTGAGGGTACCAGGAGAGTTCCAAATCTGTGTGGGTAGAATATATATCCCACGGGGTAAAATTGAAAAAAGTTGAAAAAAATTTTTTTTTGGACTTAGTCATTTTTCCGGCATTTTTCAGACTTTCAGATACGGGAAATGTCAGTGAGCATTCCGATTTCAGTTCCAGAGTAATTCGCCCAATGAGTCCTTGATATTTAGTCGTTTTCAGCCAATTTTCAGAATTTTTGAAAATTTCACTTTTTTGTGAAAATATCCACTAAATGAGGGAATAATATGTGTGAGGGTACCCCAGGAGAGTTCCAAATGTGTGTGGGTAGAATATATATCTCACGGGGGTAAAATTGAAAAAAGTTGAAAATTTTTTTTTTTGGACTTAGTCATTTTTCCGTCGTTTACCAGACTTTCAGATAGGGGAAATGTCAGTGAGCATTCCGATTTCAGTTCCAGAGCAATTCTCCCAATGAGTCCTTGATATTTAGTAGTTTTCAGCCAATTTTCTGCATTTTTGAAAATTTCACTTTTTTGTGAAAATATCCACTAAGTGAGGGAATAATATGTGTGAGGGTACCCCAGTAGAGATCCAAATGTGTGTGGGTAGAATATATATCTCACGGGGGTAAAATTGAAAAAAGTTGAAAAAAAAATTTTTTTGCACTTGGTCATTTTTCTGGCGTTCATCATGCTTTCAGAGAGGGGAAATGTCAGTGAGCATTCCGATTTCAGTTCCAGAGCAATTCGCCCAATGAGTCCTTGATATTTAATAGTCTTCTGCCAATATTTTGGAAAATTTCACTTTTTGGTGAAAATATCCACTAAATGAGGGAATAATATGTGTGAGGGTACCCCAGGAGAGTTCCAAATGTGTGTGGGTAGAATATATATCCCACGGGGGTAAAATTGAAAAAAGTTGAAACATTTTTTTTTTGGACTTATTCATTTTTCCGGCGTTTATCAGAATTTCAGAGAGGGGAAATGTCAGTGAGCGTTCCGATTTCAGTTCCAGAGCAATTCGCCCAATGAGTCCTTGATATTTCGTCGTTTTCAGGCAATTTTCTGAATTTTTGAAAATTTCACTTTTTTTGTGAAAATATCAACTAAATGAGGGAATAATATGTGTGAGTTTACCCCAGGAGAGTCCCAAATGTGTGTGGGTAGACTATATATTCCACGGGGGTAAAATTGAAAAAAGTTGAAAAATTATTTTTTTTGGACTTAGTCATTTTTCCGGCGTTTATCAGACTTTCAGATAGGGGAAATGTCAGTGAGCATTCCGATTTCAGTTCCAGAGCGATTCGCCCAATAAGTCCTTGATATTTAGTCGTTTTCAGCCAATTTTCTGGATTTTTGAAAATTTCACTTTTTTGTAAAAATATCCACTAAATGAGGGGATAATATATGTGAGGGTACCCCAGGAGAGTTCCAAATGTGTGTGGGTAGAATATATCTCCCATGGGGGTAAAATTGAAAAAAGTTTAAAATTTTTTTGGGGGGATTTAGTCATTTTTCCGGCGTTTATCAGACTTTCAGATATGGCAAATGTCAGTGACTGTTCCGATTTCAGTTCCAGAGCGATTCGACCAATGAGCCCTTGATATTTAGTCGTTTTCAGCCAATATTTTGGATTTTTGAAAATTTCACTTTTTTGTGAAAATATCCACTAAATGAGGGAATAATATGTGTGAGGGTACCCCAGGAGAGTTCCAAATGTGAGTGGGTAGAATATATATCACACGGGGGTAAAATTGAAAAAAGTTGAAAAATTTATTTTTTTGGACTTAGTCATTTTTCCGGCGTTTATCAGACTTTCAGATAGGGGAAATGTCAGTGAGTGTTCCGATTTCATTTCCAGAGCGATTCGCCCAATGAGTCTTTGATATTTAGTTGTTTTCAGCCAATTTTCAGAATTTTTGAAAATTTCACTTTTTTGTGAAAATATCCACTAAATGAGGGAATAATATGTGTGAGGGTACCCCAGGAGAGTTCCAAATGTGTGTGGGTAGAATATATATCCCACAGGGGTAAAATTGAAAAAAGTTGAAAAAAAATTTTTTTTGGACTTAGTCATTTTTCCGGCGTTTATCAGACTTTCAGATAGTGGAAATGTCAGTGAGTGTTCCGATTTCATTTCCAGAGCGATTCGCCGGATGAGTCCTTGATATTTAGTCGTTTTCAGCCGATTATCTGAATTTTTGAAAATGTCACTCTTTTGTGAAATTATCCACAAAATGAGGGAATAATATGTGTGAGGGTACCCCAGGAGAGTTCCAAACGAGTGTGGGTAGAATATATATTCCACGGGGGTAAAATTGAAAAAAGTTGAAAAAAATTTTTTTTGGACTTAGTCATTTTTTCGGTGTTTATCAGACTTTCAGAAAGTAGAAATGTCAGTGAGCGTTCCGATTTCAGTTCCAGAGCGATTCTCCCAATGAGTCCTTGATATTTAGTTGTTTTCAGCCAATATTTTGGATTTTTGAAAATTTCACTTTTTTGTGGAAATATCCACTAAATGAGGGAATAATATGTTTGAGGGTACCAGGAGAGTTCCAAATCTGTGTGGGTAGAATATATATCCCACGGGGTAAAATTGAAAAAAGTTGAAAAAAATTTTTTTTTGGACTTAGTCATTTTTCCGGCATTTTTCAGACTTTCAGATACGGGAAATGTCAGTGAGCATTCCGATTTCAGTTCCAGAGTAATTCGCCCAATGAGTCCTTGATATTTAGTCGTTTTCAGCCAATTTTCAGAATTTTTGAAAATTTCACTTTTTTGTGAAAATATCCACTAAATGAGGGAATAATATGTGTGAGGGTACCCCAGGAGAGTTCCAAATGTGTGTGGGTAGAATATATATCTCACGGGGGTAAAATTGAAAAAAGTTGAAAATTTTTTTTTTTGGACTTAGTCATTTTTCCGTCGTTTACCAGACTTTCAGATAGGGGAAATGTCAGTGAGCATTCCGATTTCAGTTCCAGAGCAATTCTCCCAATGAGTCCTTGATATTTAGTAGTTTTCAGCCAATTTTCTGCATTTTTGAAAATTTCACTTTTTTGTGAAAATATCCACTAAGTGAGGGAATAATATGTGTGAGGGTACCCCAGTAGAGATCCAAATGTGTGTGGGTAGAATATATATCTCACGGGGGTAAAATTGAAAAAAGTTGAAAAAAAAATTTTTTTGCACTTGGTCATTTTTCTGGCGTTCATCATGCTTTCAGAGAGGGGAAATGTCAGTGAGCATTCCGATTTCAGTTCCAGAGCAATTCGCCCAATGAGTCCTTGATATTTAATAGTCTTCTGCCAATATTTTGGATTTTGGAAAATTTCACTTTTTGGTGAAAATATCCACTAAATGAGGGAATAATATGTGTGAGGGTACCCCAGGAGAGTTCCAAATGTGTGTGGGTAGAATATATATCCCACGGGGGTAAAATTGAAAAAAGTTGAAACATTTTTTTTTTGGACTTATTCATTTTTCCGGCGTTTATCAGAATTTCAGAGAGGGGAAATGTCAGTGAGCGTCCCGATTTCAGTTCCAGAGCGATTCGCCCATGAGTCCTTGATATTTATTCGTTTTCAGCCAATTTTCTGGATTTTTGAAAATTTCACTTTTTTGTGAAAATATCCACTAAATGAGGGAATAATATGTGTGAGGGTACCCCAGGAGAGTTCCAAATGTGTGTGGACAGAATATATATCCCACGGGGGTAAAATTGAAAAAAGTTGCAAAATTTTTTTTTGGACTTAGTCATTTTTCCGGCGTTTATCAGACTTTCAGATAGGGGAAATGTCAGTGAGCGTTCCGATTTCAGTTCCAGAGCAATTCGCCCAATGAGTCCTTGATATTTCGTCGTTTTCAGGCAATTTTCTGAATTTTTGAAAATTTCACTTTTTTTGTGAAAATATCAACTAAATGAGGGAATAATATGTGTGAGTTTACCCCAGGAGAGTCCCAAATGTGTGTGGGTAGACTATATATTCCACGGGGGTAAAATTGAAAAAAGTTGAAAAATTATTTTTTTTGGACTTAGTCATTTTTCCGGCGTTTATCAGACTTTCAGATAGGGGAAATGTCAGTGAGCATTCCGATTTCAGTTCCAGAGCGATTCGCCCAATAAGTCCTTGATATTTAGTCGTTTTCAGCCAATTTTCTGGATTTTTGAAAATTTCACTTTTTTGTAAAAATATCCACTAAATGAGGGGATAATATATGTGAGGGTACCCCAGGAGAGTTCCAAATGTGTGTGGGTAGAATATATCTCCCATGGGGGTAAAATTGAAAAAAGTTTAAAATTTTTTTGGGGGGATTTAGTCATTTTTCCGGCGTTTATCAGACTTTCAGATATGGCAAATGTCAGTGACTGTTCCGATTTCAGTTCCAGAGCGATTCGACCAATGAGCCCTTGATATTTAGTCGTTTTCAGCCAATATTTTGG
This sequence comes from Phyllobates terribilis, assembly GCF_046119375.1. Lineage (NCBI taxonomy): Eukaryota > Metazoa > Chordata > Amphibia > Anura > Dendrobatidae > Phyllobates > Phyllobates terribilis. The sequence goes on from NW_027362782.1 coordinate 11,921,299, forward strand.
ATTTTTGAAAATTTCACTTTTTTGTGAAAATATCCACTAAATGAGGGAATAATATGTGTGAGGGTACCCCAGGAGAGTTCCAAATGTGAGTGGGTAGAATATATATCACACGGGGGTAAAATTGAAAAAAGTTGAAAAATTTATTTTTTTGGACTTAGTCATTTTTCCGGCGTTTATCAGACTTTCAGATAGGGGAAATGTCAGTGAGCGTTCTGATTTCAGCTCCAGAGCGATTCGCCCAATGAGTCCTTGATATTTAGTCGTTTTCAGCCAATATTTTGGATTTTTTGAATTTTTCACTTTTTTGTGAAAATATCCACTAAATGAGGGAATAATATGTGTGAGGGTACCCCAGGAGAGTTCCAAATGTGTGTGGGTAGAATATATATCCCACGGGGGTAAAATTCAAAAAAGTTGAAAAAATTTTTTTTTTGGACTCAGTCATTTTTCCGCATTTATCAGACTTTCAGATAGGAGAAATGTCAGTGAGCGTTCTGATTTCAGTTCCAGAGCGATTCGCAAAATGAGTCCTTGATATTTAGTCGTTTTCAGCCAATTCTCTGGATTTTAGAAAATTTCACTTTTTTTGTGAAAATATCCACTAAATGAGGGAATAATATGTGTGAGGGTACCCCAGGAGATTTCCAAATGTGTGTGGGTAGAATATATATCCCACGGGGGTAAAATTCAAAAAAGTTTAAAAAAAATTTTTTTTGGACTCAGTAATTTTTCCGGCGTTTATCAGAATTTCAGATAGGAGAAAAGTCAGTGAGCGTTCTGATTTCAGTTCCAGAGCGATTCGCCCAATGAGTCCTTGATATTTAGTCGCTTTCAGCCAATATTTGGGATTTTTTGAATTTTTCACTTTTTTGTGAAAATATCCACTAAATGAGGGAATAATATGTGTGAGGGTACCCCAGGAGAGTTCCAAATGTGTGTGGGTAGAATATATATCCCACGGTGGTAAAATTGAAAAAAGTTGAAACAATTTTTTTTTGGACTTAGTCATTTTTCTGGCGTTTATCAAACTTTCAGATAGGAGAAATGTCAGTGAGCGTTCTGATTTCAGTTCCAGAGCGATTCGCCCAATGAGTCCTTGATATTTAGTCGTTTTCAGCCAATATTTGGGATTTTTTGAATTTTTCACTTTTTTGTGAAAATATCCACTAAATGAGGGAATAATATGTGTGAGGGTACCCCAGGAGAGTTCCAAATGTGTGTGGGTAAAATATATATCCCACGGGGGTAAAATTGAAAAAAGTTGAAAAAAATTTTTTTTTTGGACTTAGTCATTTTTCCGGCGTTTATCAGACTTTCAGATAGGGGAAATGTCAGTGAGGCTTCCGATTTCATTTCCAGAGCGATTCGCCCAATGATTATTTGATATTTAGTCGTTTTCAGCCGATTATCTGATTTTTTGAAAATTTCACTCTTTTGTGAAATTATCCACTAAATGAGGGAATAATATGTGTGAGGGTACCCCAGGAGAGTTCCAAATGTGTGTGGGTAGAATATATATACCACGGGGGTAAAATTGAAAAGAGTTGAAAAAATTTTTATTTGGACTTAGTTATTTTTCCGGCGTTTATCAGACTTTCAGTTAGGGGAAATGTCAGTGAGCGTTCTGATTTCAGTTCCAGAGCGATTCGCCCAATGAGTCCTTGATATTTAGTCATTTTCAGCCAATTTTCCGAATTTTTGAAAATTTCACTCTTTTGTGAAATTATCCACTAAATGAGGGAATAATATGTGTGAGGGTACCCCAGGAGAGTTCCAAATGTGTGTGGGTAGAATATATATCCCACAGGGGTAAAATTGAAAAAAGTTGAAAAAAAATTTTTTTTGGACTTAGTCATTTTTCCGGCGTTTATCAGACTTTCAGATAGTGGAAATGTCAGTGAGTGTTCCGATTTCATTTCCAGAGCGATTCGCCGGATGAGTCCTTGATATTTAGTCGTTTTCAGCCGATTATCTGAATTTTTGAAAATGTCACTCTTTTGTGAAATTATCCACAAAATGAGGGAATAATATGTGTGAGGGTACCCCAGGAGAGTTCCAAACGAGTGTGGGTAGAATATATATTCCACGGGGGTAAAATTGAAAAAAGTTGAAAAAAATTTTTTTTGGACTTAGTCATTTTTTCGGTGTTTATCAGACTTTCAGAAAGTAGAAATGTCAGTGAGCGTTCCGATTTCAGTTCCAGAGCGATTCTCCCAATGAGTCCTTGATATTTAGTTGTTTTCAGCCAATATTTTGGATTTTTGAAAATTTCACTTTTTTGTGGAAATATCCACTAAATGAGGGAATAATATGTGTGAGGGTACCAGGAGAGTTCCAAATCTGTGTGGGTAGAATATATATCCCACGGGGTAAAATTGAAAAAAGTTGAAAAAAATTTTTTTTTGGACTTAGTCATTTTTCCGGCATTTTTCAGACTTTCAGATACGGGAAATGTCAGTGAGCATTCCGATTTCAGTTCCAGAGTAATTCGCCCAATGAGTCCTTGATATTTAGTCGTTTTCAGCCAATTTTCAGAATTTTTGAAAATTTCACTTTTTTGTGAAAATATCCACTAAATGAGGGAATAATATGTGTGAGGGTACCCCAGGAGAGTTCCAAATGTGTGTGGGTAGAATATATATCTCACGGGGGTAAAATTGAAAAAAGTTGAAAATTTTTTTTTTTGGACTTAGTCATTTTTCCGTCGTTTACCAGACTTTCAGATAGGGGAAATGTCAGTGAGCATTCCGATTTCAGTTCCAGAGCAATTCTCCCAATGAGTCCTTGATATTTAGTAGTTTTCAGCCAATTTTCTGCATTTTTGAAAATTTCACTTTTTTGTGAAAATATCCACTAAGTGAGGGAATAATATGTGTGAGGGTACCCCAGTAGAGATCCAAATGTGTGTGGGTAGAATATATATCTCACGGGGGTAAAATTGAAAAAAGTTGAAAAAAAAATTTTTTTGCACTTGGTCATTTTTCTGGCGTTCATCATGCTTTCAGAGAGGGGAAATGTCAGTGAGCATTCCGATTTCAGTTCCAGAGCAATTCGCCCAATGAGTCCTTGATATTTAATAGTCTTCTGCCAATATTTTGGATTTTGGAAAATTTCACTTTTTGGTGAAAATATCCACTAAATGAGGGAATAATATGTGTGAGGGTACCCCAGGAGAGTTCCAAATGTGTGTGGGTAGAATATATATCCCACGGGGGTAAAATTGAAAAAAGTTGAAACATTTTTTTTTTGGACTTATTCATTTTTCCGGCGTTTATCAGAATTTCAGAGAGGGGAAATGTCAGTGAGCGTCCCGATTTCAGTTCCAGAGCGATTCGCCCATGAGTCCTTGATATTTAGTCGTTTTCAGCCAATTTTCTGGATTTTTGAAAATTTCACTTTTTTGTGAAAATATCCACTAAATGAGGGAATAATATGTGTGAGGGTACCCCAGGAGAGTTCCAAATGTGTGTGGACAGAATATATATCCCACGGGGGTAAAATTGAAAAAAGTTGAAAAATTTTTTTTTGGACTTAGTCATTTTTCCGGCGTTTATCAGACTTTCAGATAGGGGAAATGTCAGTGAGCGTTCCGATTTCAGTTCCAGAGCAATTCGCCCAATGAGTCCTTGATATTTCGTCGTTTTCAGGCAATTTTCTGAATTTTTGAAAATTTCACTTTTTTTGTGAAAATATCAACTAAATGAGGGAATAATATGTGTGAGTTTACCCCAGGAGAGTCCCAAATGTGTGTGGGTAGACTATATATTCCACGGGGGTAAAATTGAAAAAAGTTGAAAAATTATTTTTTTTGGACTTAGTCATTTTTCCGGCGTTTATCAGACTTTCAGATAGGGGAAATGTCAGTGAGCATTCCGATTTCAGTTCCAGAGCGATTCGCCCAATGAGTCCTTGATATTTAGTCATTTTCAGCCAATTTTCCGAATTTTTGAAAATTTCACTCTTTTGTGAAATTATCCACTAAATGAGGGAATAATATGTGTGAGGGTACCCCAGGAGAGTTCCAAATGTGTGTGGGTAGAATATATATCCCACAGGGGTAAAATTGAAAAAAGTTGAAAAAAAATTTTTTTTGGACTTAGTCATTTTTCCGGCGTTTATCAGACTTTCAGATAGTGGAAATGTCAGTGAGTGTTCCGATTTCATTTCCAGAGCGATTCGCCGGATGAGTCCTTGATATTTAGTCGTTTTCAGCCGATTATCTGAATTTTTGAAAATGTCACTCTTTTGTGAAATTATCCACAAAATGAGGGAATAATATGTGTGAGGGTACCCCAGGAGAGTTCCAAACGAGTGTGGGTAGAATATATATTCCACGGGGGTAAAATTGAAAAAAGTTGAAAAAAATTTTTTTTGGACTTAGTCATTTTTTCGGTGTTTATCAGACTTTCAGAAAGTAGAAATGTCAGTGAGCGTTCCGATTTCAGTTCCAGAGCGATTCTCCCAATGAGTCCTTGATATTTAGTTGTTTTCAGCCAATATTTTGGATTTTTGAAAATTTCACTTTTTTGTGGAAATATCCACTAAATGAGGGAATAATATGTGTGAGGGTACCAGGAGAGTTCCAAATCTGTGTGGGTAGAATATATATCCCACGGGGTAAAATTGAAAAAAGTTGAAAAAAATTTTTTTTTGGACTTAGTCATTTTTCCGGCATTTTTCCGACTTTCAGATACGGGAAATGTCAGTGAGCATTCCGATTTCAGTTCCAGAGTAATTCGCCCAATGAGTCCTTGATATTTAGTCGTTTTCAGCCAATTTTCAGAATTTTTGAAAATTTCACTTTTTTGTGAAAATATCCACTAAATGAGGGAATAATATGTGTGAGGGTACCCCAGGAGAGTTCCAAATGTGTGTGGGTAGAATATATATCTCACGGGGGTAAAATTGAAAAAAGTTGAAAATTTTTTTTTTTGGACTTAGTCATTTTTCCGTCGTTTACCAGACTTTCAGATAGGGGAAATGTCAGTGAGCATTCCGATTTCAGTTCCAGAGCAATTCTCCCAATGAGTCCTTGATATTTAGTAGTTTTCAGCCAATTTTCTGCATTTTTGAAAATTTCACTTTTTTGTGAAAATATCCACTAAGTGAGGGAATAATATGTGTGAGGGTACCCCAGTAGAGATCCAAATGTGTGTGGGTAGAATATATATCTCACGGGGGTAAAATTGAAAAAAGTTGAAAAAAAAATTTTTTTGCACTTGGTCATTTTTCTGGCGTTCATCATGCTTTCAGAGAGGGGAAATGTCAGTGAGCATTCCGATTTCAGTTCCAGAGCAATTCGCCCAATGAGTCCTTGATATTTAATAGTCTTCTGCCAATATTTTGGATTTTGGAAAATTTCACTTTTTGGTGAAAATATCCACTAAATGAGGGAATAATATGTGTGAGGGTACCCCAGGAGAGTTCCAAATGTGTGTGGGTAGAATATATATCCCACGGGGGTAAAATTGAAAAAAGTTGAAACATTTTTTTTTTGGACTTATTCATTTTTCCGGCGTTTATCAGAATTTCAGAGAGGGGAAATGTCAGTGAGCGTCCCGATTTCAGTTCCAGAGCGATTCGCCCATGAGTCCTTGATATTTAGTCGTTTTCAGCCAATTTTCTGGATTTTTGAAAATTTCGCTTTTTTGTGAAAATATCCACTAAATGAGGGAATAATATGTGTGAGGGTACCCCAGGAGAGTTCCAAATGTGTGTGGACAGAATATATATCCCACGGGGGTAAAATTGAAAAAAGTTGAAAAATTTTTTTTTGGACTTAGTCATTTTTCCGGCGTTTATCAGACTTTCAGATAGGGGAAATGTCAGTGAGCGTTCCGATTTCAGTTCCAGAGCAATTCGCCCAATGAGTCCTTGATATTTCGTCGTTTTCAGGCAATTTTCTGAATTTTTGAAAATTTCACTTTTTTTGTGAAAATATCAACTAAATGAGGGAATAATATGTGTGAGTTTACCCCAGGAGAGTCCCAAATGTGTGTGGGTAGACTATATATTCCACGGGGGTAAAATTGAAAAAAGTTGAAAAATTATTTTTTTTGGACTTAGTCATTTTTCCGGCGTTTATCAGACTTTCAGATAGGGGAAATGTCAGTGAGCATTCCGATTTCAGTTCCAGAGCGATTCGCCCAATAAGTCCTTGATATTTAGTCGTTTTCAGCCAATTTTCTGGATTTTTGAAAATTTCACTTTTTTGTAAAAATATCCACTAAATGAGGGGATAATATATGTGAGGGTACCCCAGGAGAGTTCCAAATGTGTGTGGGTAGAATATATCTCCCATGGGGGTAAAATTGAAAAAAGTTTAAAATTTTTTTGGGGGGATTTAGTCATTTTTCCGGCGTTTATCAGACTTTCAGATATGGCAAATGTCAGTGACTGTTCCGATTTCAGTTCCAGAGCGATTCGACCAATGAGCCCGTGATATTTAGTCGTTTTCAGCCAATATTTTGGATTTTTGAAAATTTCACTTTTTTGTGAAAATATCCACTAAATGAGGGAATAATATGTGTGAGGGTACCCCAGGAGAGTTCCAAATGTGAGTGGGTAGAATATATATCACACGGGGGTAAAATTGAAAAAAGTTGAAAAATTTATTTTTTTGGACTTAGTCATTTTTCCGGCGTTTATCAGACTTTCAGATAGGGGAAATGTCAGTGAGCGTTCCGATTTCAGTTACAGAGCGATTCGACCAATGAGTCCTTGATATTTTGTCGTTTTCAGCCAATATTTTGGAGTTTTGAAAATTTCACTTTTTTGTGAAAATATCCACTAAATGAGGGAATAATATGTGTGAGGGTACCCCAGGAGAGTTCCAAATGTGTGTGGGTAGAATATATATCCCACGGGGGTAAAATTGAAAAAAGTTGAACATTTTTTTTTTTTGGACTTAGTCATTTTTCCGGCGTTTATCAGACTTTCAGATAGGGGAAATGTCAATGAGCGTTCCGATTTCAGTTCCAGAGCGATTCGAACAATGAGTCCTTGATATTTTGTCGTTTTCAGCCAATATTTTTGGATTTTTGAAAATTTCACTTCTTTGTGAAAATATCCACTAAATGAGGGAATAATATGTGTGAGGGTACCCCAGGAGAGTTCCAAATGTGTGTGGGTAGAATAAATCTCCCACGGGGGTAAAATTGAAAAAAGTTTAAAAATTTTTTGGGGGGATTTAGTCATTTTTCCGGCGTTTATCAGACTTTCAGATATGGCAAATGCCATTGAGTGTTCCGATTTCAGTTCCAGAGCGATTCGACCAATGAGCCCTTGATATTTAGTTGTTTTCAGACAATATTTTGGATTTTTGAAAATTTCACTTTTTTGTGAAAATATCCACTAAATGAGGGAATAATATGTGTGAGGGTACCCCAGGAGAGTTCCAAATGTGTGTGGGTAGAATATATATCCCACGCGGGTAAAATTGAAAAAAGTTGAAAAATTTTTTTTTTTGGACTTAGTCATTTTTCCGGCGCTTATCAGACTTTCAGATAGGGGAAATGTCAGTGAGCGTTCCGATTTCAGTTCCAGAGCGATTCGCCCTATGAGTCCTTGATATTTCGTCATTTTCAAGCAATTTTCTGAATTTTTGAAAATTTCACTTTTTTTGTGAAAATATCAACTAAATGATGGAATAATATGTGTGAGGGTACCCCAGGAGAGTTCCAAATGTGTGTGGGTAGAATATATATCCCACGGGGGTAAAATTGAAAAAAGTTGAAAAAAATATTTTTTTTGGACTTAGTCATTTTTCCGGCATTTATCAGACTTTCAGATTGGATGAAATGTAAGTGAGCGTTCCGATTTCAGTTCCAGAGCGATTCGACCAATGAGTCCTTGATGTTTTGTCGTTTTCAGCCAATATTTTGGATTTTTGAAAATTTCAATTTTTGTGAAAATATCCACTAAATGAGGAAATAATATGTGTGAGGGTACCCCAGGAGAGTTCCAAATGTGTGTGGGTAGAATATATCTCCCACGGGGGTAAAATTGAAAAAAGTTTAAAAATTTTTTGGGGGGATTTAGTCATTTTTCCGGCGTTTATCAGACTTTCAGATAGGGGAAATGTCAGTGAGCGTTCCAAATTCAGTTCCAAAGCAATTCGCCCAATGAGTCCTTGATATTTCGTCGTTTTCAGGCAATTTTCTGAATTTTTGAAAATTTCACTTTTTTTGTGAAAATATCAACTAAATGAGGAAATAATATGTGTGAGGGTACCCCAGGAGAGTTCCAAATGTGTGTGGGTAGAATATATATCCCACGGGGGTAAAATTGAAAAAAGTTGAAAAATTATTTTTTTTGGACTTAGTCATTTTTCCGGCTTTTATCAGACTTTCAGATAGGTGAAATGTCAGTGAGCCTTCCGATTTCAGTTCCAGAGTGATTCGCCCAATGAGTCCTTGATATTTCGTCGTTTTCAGGCAATTTTCTGAATTTTTGAAAATTTCACTTTTTTGTGAAAATATCCACTAAATGAGGGAATAATATGTGTGAGGGTACCCCAGGAGAGTCCCAAATGTGTGTGGGTAGACTATGTATCCCACGGGGGTAAAATTGAAAAAAGTTGAAAAATTTTTTTTTTTGGACTTAGTCATTTTTCTGGCGTTTATCAGACTTTCAGATAGGGGAAATGTCAGTGAGCATTCCGATTTCAGTTCCAGAGCGATTCGCCCTATGAGTCCTTGATATTTAGTCGTTTCCAGCCAATTTTCTGGATTTTTGAAAATATCACTTTTTTGTGAAAATATCCACTAGATGAGGGAATAATATGTGTGAGGGTACCCCAGGAGAGTTCCAAATGTGTGTGGGTAGATTATATATCCCACGGGGGTAAAATTGAAAAAAGATTAAAACATTTTTTTTTTGGACTTAGTCATTTTTCCGGCATTTATCAGACTTTCAGATAGGGGAAATGTCAGTGAGCGTTCCGATTTCAGTTCCAGAGCGATTCGCCCTATGAGTCCTTGATATTAAGTCGTTTTCAGCCAATTTTTTGGATTTTTGAAAATATCACTTTTTTGTGAAAATATCCACTAGATGAGGGAATAATATGTGTGAGGGTACCCCAGGAGAGTTCCAAATGTGTGTGGGTAGAATATATATCCCACGGGGGTAAAATTGAAAAAAGTTGAAAATAATTTTTTTGGACTTAGTCATTTTTCCGGCGTTTATCAGACTTTCAGATAGGGGAAATGTCAGTGAGCGTTCCAATTTCAGTTCCAAAGCAATTCGCCCAATGAGTCCTTGATATTTCGTCATTTTCAGCCAATTTTCTGAATTTTTTAAAATTTCACTTTTTTTGTGAAAATATCAACTAAATGAGGGAATAATATGTGTGAGGGTACCCCAGGAGATTTCCAAATGTGTGTGGGTAGAATATATATCCCACGGGGGTAAAATTGAAAAAAGTTGAAAAATGTTTTTTTTTGGACTTAGTCATTTTTCCGGCGTTTATCAGACTTTCAGATAGGGGAAATGTCAGTGAGCGTTCCAATTTCAGTTCCAAAGCAATTCGCCCAATGAGTCCTTGATATTTCGTCGTTTTCAGGCAATTTTCTGAATTTTTGAAAATTTCACTTTTTTTGTGAAAATATCAACTAAATGAGGAAATAATATGTGTGAGGGTACCCCAGGAGAGTTCCAAATGTGTGTGGGTAGAATATATATCCCACGGGGGTAATATTGAAAAAAGTTGAAAAATTATTTTTTTTGGACTTAGTCATTTTTCCGGCGTTTATCAGACTTTCAGATAGGGGAAATGTCAGTGAGCCTTCCGATTTCAGTTCCAGAGTGATTCGCCCAATGAGTCCTTGATATTTCGTCGTTTTCAGGCAATTCTCTGAATTTTTGAAAATTTCACTTTTTTGTGAAAATATCCACTAAATGAGGGAATAATATGTGTGAGGGTACCCCAGGAGAGTCCCAAATGTGTGTGGGTAGAATATATATCCCACGGGGGTAAAATTGAAAAAAGTTGAAAAATTATTTTTTTTGGACTTAGTCATTTTTCCGGCGTTTATCAGACATTCAGATAGGGGAAATGTCAGTGAGCGTTCCGATTTCAGTTCCAGAGCGATTAGCCCAATAAGTCCTTGATATTTAGTCATTTTCAGCCAATTTTCTGGATTTTTGAAAATTTCACTTTTTTGTGAAAATATCAACTAAATGAGGGAATAATATGTGTGAGGGTACCCCAGGAGAGTTCCAAATGTGTGTGGGTAGAATATATATCCCACGGGGGTAAAATTGAAAAAAGTTGAAAAAAATATTTTTTTGGGACATAGTCATTTTTCCGGCGTTTATCAGACTTTCAGATAGGGGAAATGTCAGTGAGCCTTCCGATTTCAGTTCCAGAGCGATTCGCCCTATGAGTCCTTGATATTTAGTCATTTTCAGCCAATTTTCTGGATTTTTGAAAATATCACTTTTTTGTGAAAATATCCACTAAATGAGGGAATAATATGTGTGAGGGTACCCCAGGAGAGTTCCAAATGTGTGTGGGTAGAATATATATCCCACGGGGGTAAAATTGAAAAAAGTTGAAAAAAATATTTTTTTGGGACATAGTCATTTTTCCGGCGTTTCTCAGACTTTCAGATAGGGGAAATGTCAGTGAGCCTTCCGATTTCAGTTCCAGAGTGATTCGCCCAATGAGTCCTTGATATGTCGTCGTTTTCAGGCTATTTTCTGAATTTTTGAAAATTTCACTTTTTTGCGAAAATATCCACTAAATGAGGGAATAATATGTGTGAGGGTACCCCAGGAGAGTCCCAAATGTGTGTGGGTAGACTATATATCCCACGGGGGTAAAATTGAAAAAAGTTGAAAAATTATTTTTTTTGGACTTAGTCATTTTTCCGGCGTTTATCAGACTTTCAGATAGGGGAAATGTCAGTGAGCGTTCCGATTTCAGTTCCAGAGCGATTCGCCCTATGAGTCCTTGATATTTAGTCGTTTCCAGCCAATTTTCTGGATTTTTGAAAATATCACTTTTTTGTGAAAATATCCACTAGATGAGGGAATAATATGTGTGAGGGTACCCCAGGAGAGTTCCAAATGTGTGTGGGTAGATTATATATCCCACGGGGGTAAAATTGAAAAAAGATTAAAACATTTTTTTTTTGGACTTAGTCATTTTTCCGGCATTTATCAGACTTTCAGATAGGGGAAATGTCAGTGAGCGTTCCGATTTCAGTTCCAGAGCGATTCGCCCTATGAGTCCTTGATATTTAGTCGTTTTCAGCCAATTTTTTGGATTTTTGAAAATATCACTTTTTTGTGAAAATATCAACTAGATGAGGGAATAATATGTGTGAGGGTACCCCAGGAGAGTTCCAAATGTGTGTGGGTAGAATATATATCCCACGGGGGTAAAATTGAAAAAAGTTGAAAAATAATTTTTTTGGACTTAGTCATTTTTCCGGCGTTTATCAGACTTTCAGATAGGGGAAATGTCAGTGAGCGTTCCAATTTCAGTTCCAAAGCAATTCGCCCAATGAGACCTTGATATTTCGTCGTTTTCAGCCAATTTTCAGAATTTTTTAAAATTTCACTTTTTTTGTGAAAATATCAACTAAATGAGGGAATAATATGTGTGAGGGTACCCCAGGAGAGTTCCAAATGTGTGTGGGTAGAATATATATCCCACGGGGGTAAAATTGAAAAAAGTTGAAAAATTTTTTTTTTTGGACTTAGTCATTTTTCCGGCGTTTATCAGACTTTCAGATAGGGGAAATGTCAGTGAGCGTTCCGATTTCAGTTCCAGAGCGATTCGCCCAATAAGTCCTTGATATTTAGTCGTTTTCAGCCAATTTTCTGGATTTTTGAAAATTTCACTTTTTTGTGAAAATATCCACTAAATGAGGGAATAATATGTGTGAGGGTACCCCAGGAGAGTTCCAAATGTGTGTGGGTAGATTGTATATCCCACGGGGGTAAAATTGAAAAAAGTTTAAAAAATTTTTTTTTTGGACTTAGTCATTTTTCCGGCATTTATCAGACTTTCAGATAGGGGAAATGTCAGTGAGCGTTCCGATTTCAGTTCCAGAGCGATTCGACCAATGAGTCCTTGATGTTTTGTCGTTTTCAGCCAATATTTTGGATTTTTGAAAATTTCACTTTTTTTGTGAAAATATCAACTAAATGAGGGAATAATATGTGTGAGGGTACCCCAGGAGAGTTCCAAATGTGTGTGGGTAGAATATATCTCCCACGGGGGTAAAATTGAAAAAAGTTTAAAATTTTTGGGGGGGATTTAGTCATTTTTCCGGCGTTTATCAGACTTTCAGATATGGCAAATGTCAGTGAGTGTTCCGATTTCAGCTCCAGAGCGATTCGACCAATGAGCCCTTGATATTTAGTCGTTTTCAGCCAATTTTTTGGATTTTTGAAAATTTAACTTTTTTGTGAAAATATCCACTAAATGAGGGAATAATATGTGTGAGGGTACCCCAGGAGAGTCCTAAATGTGTGTGGGTAGAATATATATCCCACGGGGGTAAAATTGAAAAAAGTTGAAAAATTATTTTTTTTGGACTTAGTCATTTTTCCGGCGTTTATCAGACTTTCAGATAGGGGAAATGTCAGTGAGCGTTCCGATTTCAGTTCCAGAGCGATTCGCCCTATGAGTTCTTGATATTTAGTCGTTTTCAGTCAATTTTCTGGATTTTTGAAAATGTCACTTTTTTGTGAAAATATCCACTAAATGAGGGAATAATATGTGTGAGGGTACCCCAGGAGAGTTCCAAATGTGTGTGGGTAGAATATATATCCCACGGGGGTAAAATTTAAAAAAGTTGAAAAATTTTTTTTTTTGGACTTAGTCATTTTTCCGGCGTTTATCAGACTTTCAGATAGGGGAAATGTCAGTGAGCGTTCCGATTTCAGTTCCAGAGCGATTCGACCAATGAGTCCTTGATGTTTTGTCGTTTTCAGCCAATATTTTGGATTTTTGAAAATTTCACTTTTTTTGTGAAAATATCAACTAAATGAGGGAATAATATGTGTGAGGGTACCCCAGGAGAGTTCCAAATGTGTGTGGGTAGAATATATCTCCCACGGGGGTAAAATTGAAAAAAGTTTAAAATTTTTGAGGGGGATTTAGTCATTTTTCCGGCGTTTATCAGACTTTCAGATATGGCAAATGTCAGTGAGTGTTCCGATTTCAGTTCCAGAGCGATTCGACCAATGAGCCCTTGATATTTAGTCGTTTTCAGCCAATTTTTTGGATTTTTGAAAATTTAGCTTTTTTTGAAAATATCCACTAAATGAGGGAATAATATGTGTGAGGGTACCCCAGGAGAGTCCCAAATGTGTGTGGGTAGAATATATATCCCACGGGGGTAAAATTGAAAAAAGTTGAAAAATTATTTTTTTTGGACTTAGTCATTTTTCCGGCGTTTATCAGACTTTCAGATAGGGGAAATGTCAGTGAGCGTTCCGATTTCAGTTCCAGAGCGATTCGCCCAATAAGTCCTTGATATTTTGTCGTTTTCAGCCAATTTTCTGGATTTTTGAAATTTTCACTTTTTTGTGAAAATATCCACTAAATGAGGGAATAATATGTGTGAGGGTACCCCAGGAGATTTTAAAATGTGTGTGGGTAGAATATATATCCCACGGGGGTAAAATTGAAAAAAGTTGAAAAATTTTTTTGTAGGGAATTTAGTCATTTTTCCGGCGTTTATCAGACTTTCAGATATGGGAAATGTCAGTGAGCGTTCCGATTTTAGTTCCAGAGCGATTCGCCCTATGAGTCCTTGATATTTAGTCGTTTTCAGCCAATTTTCTGGATTTTTGAAAATATCATTTTTTTGTGAAAATATCCACTAGATGAGGGAATAATGTGTGAGGGTACCCCAGGAGAGTTCCAAATGTGTGTGGGTAGAATATATATCCCACGGGGTCAAAATTGAAAAAAGTTGAAAAATTTTTTTTTTTGGACTTAGTCATTTTTCCGGCGTTTAGCAGACTTTCAGATAGGAGAAATGTCAGTGAGCGTTCTGATTTCAGTTCCAGAGCGATTCGACCAATGAGTCCTTGATGTTTTGTCGTTTTCAGCCAATATTTTGGATTTTTGAAAATTTCACTTTTTTGTGAAAATATCTACTAAATGAGGGAATAATATGTGTGACGGTACCCCAGGAGAGTTCCAAATGTGTGTGGGTAGAATATATCTCCCACGGGGGTAAAATTGAAAAAAGTTTAAAAATTTTTTTTGGGGATTTAGTCATTTTTCCGGCGTTTATCAGACTTTCAGACATGGCAGATGTCAGTGAGTGTTCCAATTTCAGTTCCAGAGCGATTTGCCCAATGAGCCCTTGATATTTAGTCATTTTCAGCCAATATTTTGGATTTTTGAAAATTTCACTTTTTTGTGAAAATATCCACTAAATGAGGGAATAATATGTGTGAGGGTACCCCAGGAGAGTTCCAAATGTGTGTGGGTAGAATATATCTCCCACAGGGGTAAAATTGAAAAAAGTTGAAAAAAAATTTTTATTTGGACATAGTCATTTTTCCGGCGTTTATCAAACTTTCAGATAGGGGAAATGTCAGTGAGCGTTCCGATTTCAGTTCCAGAGCGATTCGCCCAATAAGTCCTTGATATTTTGTCGTTTTCAGCCAATTTTCTGGATTTTTGAAAATTTCACTTTTTTGTGAAAATATCCACTAAATGAGGGAATAATATGTGTGAGGGTACCCCAGGAGATTTTAAAATGTGTGTGGGTAGAATATATATCCCACGGGGGTAAAATTGAAAAAAGTTGAAAAAAATTTTTTTTTGAACTTAGTCATTTTTCCGGCATTTATCAGACTTTCAGATAGGGGAAATGTAAGTGAGCGCTCCGATTTCAGTTCCAGAGTGATTCGACCAATGAGTCCTTGATGTTTTGTCGTTTTCACCCAATATTTTGGATTTTTGAAAATTTCACTTTTTTGTGAAAATATCCACTAAATGAGGGAATAATATGTGTGAGGGTACCCCAGGAGAGTTCCAAATGTGTGTGGGTAGAATATATCTTCCACGGGGGTAAAATTGAAAAAAGTTTAAAAGTTTTTTTGGGGGATTTAGTCATTTTTCCGGCGTTTATCAGATTTTCAGATATGGCAGATGTCAGTGAGTGTTCCGATTTCAGTTCCAGAGCGATTCGCCCAATGAGCCCTTGATATTTAGTCGTTTTCAGCCAATATTTTGGATTTTTGAAAATTTCACTTTTTTGTGAAAATATCCACTAAATGAGGGAATAATATGTGTGAGGGTACCCCAGGAGAGTCCCAAATGTGTGTGGGTAGAATATATATCCCACGGGGGTAAAATTGAAAAAAGTTGAAAAATTTTTTTTTTTGGACTTAGTCATTTTTCCGGCGTTTATCAGACTTTCAGATAGGGGAACTGTCAGTGAGGGTTACGATTTCATTTCCAGAGCGATTCGCCCAATAATTCCTTGATATTTAGTCGTTTTCAGCCAATTTTCTGGATTTTTGAAAATTTCACTTTTTTGTGAAAATATCCACTAAATGAGGGAATAATATGTGTGAGGGTACCCCAGGAGATTTCCAAATGTGTGTGGGTAGAATATATATCCCACGGGGGTAAAATTGAAAAAAGTTGAAAAAAATTTTTTTTTGAACTTACTCATTTTTCCGGCGTTTATCAGACTTTCAGATAGGGGAAATGTAAGTGAGCGTTCCGATTTCATTTCCAGTGCGATTCGACCAATGAGTCCTTGATGTTTTGTCGTTTTCAGCCAATATTTTGGATTTTTGAAAATTTCACTTTTTTGTGAAAATATCCACTAAATGAGGGAATAATATGTGTGAGGGTACCCCAGGAGAGTTCCAAATGTGTGTGGGTAGAATATATCTCCCACGGGGGTAAAATTGAAAAAAGTTTAAAATTTTTTTGGGGGGACTTAGTCATTTTTCCGGCGTTTATCAGACTTTCAGATAGGGGAAATGTCAGTGAGGGTTACGATTTCAGTTCCAGAGCGATTCGCCCAATAAGTCCTTGATATTTAGTCGTTTTCAGCCAATTTTCTGGATTTTTGAAAATTTCACTTTTTTGTGAAAATATCCACTAAATGAGGGAATAATATGTGTGAGGGTACCCAAGGAGAGTTCCAAATGTGTGTGGGTAGAATATATATCCCACGGGGGTAAAATTGAAAAAAGTTGAAAAATTTTTTTTTTTGGACTTAGTCATTTTTCCGGCGTTTATCAGACTTTCAGATAGGGGAAATGTCAGTGAGCGTTCCGATTTCAGTTCCAGAGCGATTCGCCCTATGAGTCCTTGATATTTAGTCGTTTTCAGCCAATTTTCTGGATTTTTGAAAATATCACTTTTTTGCGAAAATATGCAGTAGATGAGGGAATAATATGTGTGAGGGTACCCCAGGAGAGTTCCAAATGTGTGTGGGTAGAATATATCTCCCACGGGGGTAAAATTGAAAAAAGTTTAAAAATTTTTTGGGGGGATTTAGTCATTTTTCCGGCGTTTATCAGACTTTCAGATATGGCAGATGTCAGTGAGTGTTCCGATTTCAGTTCCAGAGCGATTCGCCCAATGAGCCCTTGATATTTAGTCGTTTTCAGCCAATATTTTGGATTTTTGAAAATTTCACTTTTTTGTGAAAATATCCACTAAATGAGGGAATAATATGTGTGAGGGTACCCCAGGAGAGTTCCAAATGTGTGTGGGTAGAATATATATCCCACGGGGGTAAAATTTAAAAAAATTTAAAATTTTTTTGGGGGGATTTAGTCATTTTTCCGGCGTTTATCAGACTTTCAGATAGGGGAAATGTCAGTGAGGGTTACGATTTCAGTTCCAGAGCGATTCGCCAAATAAGTCCTTGATATTTAGTCGTTTTCAGCCAATTTTCTGGATTTTTGAAAATTTCACTTTTTTGTGAAAATATCCACTAAATGAGGGAATAATATGTGCGAGGGTACCCCAGGAGATTTCCAAATGTGTGTGGGTAGAATATATATCCCACGGGGGTAAAATTGAAAAAAGTTTAAAATTTTTTTGGGGGGATTTAGTCATTTTTCCGGCGTTTATCAGACTTTCAGATAGGGGAAATGTCAGTGAGGGTTACGATTTCAGTTCCAGAGCGATTCGCCCAATGAGCCCTTGATATTTAGTCGTTTTCAGCCAATATTTTGGATTTTGGAAAATTTCACTTTTTTGTGAAAATATCCACTAAATGAGGGAATAATATGTGTGAGGGTAACCCAGGAGAGTTCCAAATGTATGTGGGTAGAATATATATCCCACGGGGGTAAAATTGAAAAAAGTTGAAAAAAAATTTTTTTTTGGACTTAGTCATTTTTCCGGCGTTTATCAGACTTTCAGATAGGGGAAATATCAGTGAGGGTTACGATTTCAGTTCCAGAGCGATTCGCCCAATAAGTCCTTGATATTTAGTCGTTTTCAGCCAATTTTCTGGATTTTTGAAAATTTCACTTTTTTGTGAAAATAACCACTAAATGAGGGAATAATATGTGTGAGGGTACCCCAGGAGATTTCCAAATGTGTGTGGGTAGAATATATATCCCACGGGGGTAAAATTGAAAAAAGTTGAAAAAATTTTTTTGGGGGATTTAGTCATTTTTCTGGCGTTTATCAGACTTTCAGATAGGGGAAATGTCAGTGATCGTTCCGATTTCAGCTCCAGAGCGATTCGCCCAATGAGTCCTTGATATTTAGTCGTTTTCAGCCAATTTTCTGGATTTTTTAAAATTTCACTTTTTTGTTAAAATATCCACTAAATGAGGGAATAATATGTGTGAGGGTACCCCTGGAGAGTTCCAAATGTGTTTGGGTAGAATACATATCCCACGGGGGTAAAATTGAAAAAAGTAGAAAAAAAAATTATTTTGACCATAGTCATTTTTTCCGTCGTTTATCAGACTTTCAGAGAGGGGAAATGTCAGTGAGCGTTCCGATTTCAGTTCCAGAGCGATTCGCCAAATGAGTCCTTGATATTTCGTCGTTTTCAGCCAATATTTTGGATTTTTGAAAATTTCACTTTTTTGTGAAAATATCCACTAAATGAGGGAATAATTTTGTGTGAGGGTACCCCAGGAGAGTTCCAAATGTGTGTGGGTAGAATATATATCCCACGGAGGTAAAATTGAAAAAAGTTGAAAATTTTTTTTTTTGGGACTTAATCATTTTTCCGGGGTTTATCAGACTTTCAGATAGGGGAAATGTCAGTGAAAGTTCCGATTTCTGTTCCAGAGCGATTCGCCCAATGAGTCCTTGATATTTAGTCGTTTTCAGCCAATTTTCTGGATTTTTGAAAATTTCACTTTTTTTGTGAAAATATCCACTAAATGAGGGAATAATATGTGTGAGGGTACCCCAGGAGAGTTCCAAATGTGTGTGGGTAGAATATATATCCAACGGGGGTAAAATTGAAAAAAGTTGAAAAAAAAAATATTTTGGCCATAGTCATTTTTCCGGCGTTTATCAGACTTTCAGATAGGGGAAATGTCAGTGATCGTCCCGATTTCTGTTCCAGAGCGATTCGCCCAATGAGTCCTTGATATTTAGTCGTTTTCAGCCAATTTTCTGGATTTTTGAAAATTTCACTTTTTTGTGAAAATATCCACTAAATGAGGGAATAATATGTGTGAGAGTACCCCAGGAGAGTTCCAAATGTGTGTGGGTAGAATATATATCCAACGGGAGTAAAATTGAAAAAAGTTGAAAAAAATTTTTTTTTGGACTTAGTCATTTTTCCGGCGTTCATCAGACTTTAAGATAGGGGAAATGTCTGTGAGCAATCCGATTTCAGTTCCAGAGCGATTCGCCCTATGAGTCCTTGATATTTAGTCGTTTTCAGCCAATTTTCTGCATTTTTGAAAATTTCACTTTTTTGTGAAAATATCCACTAAATGAGGGAATAATATGTGTGAGGGTACCCCAGGAGAGTTCCAAATGTGTGTGGGTAGAATATATATCCCACGGGGGTAAAATTGAAAAAAGTTTAAAAAAATTTTTTTTTTGGACTTAGTCATTTTTCCAGAGTTTATCTGACTTTCAGATAGGGGAAATGTCAGTGAGCATTCCGATTTCAGTTCCAGAGCAATTCGCCGAATGAGTCCTTGATATTTCATCATTTTCAGGCAATTTTCTGAAATTTTGAAAATTTCACTTTTTTGTGAAAATATCCGCTAAATGAGGGAATAATATGTGTGAGGGTACCCCAGAAGAGTCCCAAATGTGTGTCGGTAGAATATATATCCCACGGGGGTAAAATTGAAAAAAGTTGCAAAATTATTTTTTTTTGACTTAGTCATTTTTCCGGCGTTTATCAGACTTTCAGATAGGGGAAATGTCAGTGAGCGTTCCGATTTCAGTACCAGAGCAATTCGCCCAATGAGTCCTTGATATTTCGTCGTTTTCAGGCAATTTTCTGAATTTTTGAAAATTTCACTTTTTTGTGAAAATATCCACTAAATGAGGGAATAATATGTGTGAGGGTACCCCTGGAGAGTTCCAAATGTGTGTGGGTAGAATACATATCCCACGGGGGTAAAATTGAAAAAAGTTGAAAAAAAAATTATTTTGGCCATAGTCATTTTTCCGGCGTTTATCAGACTTTCAGATAGGGGAAATGTCAGTGATCATTCCGATTTCAGTTCCAGAGCGATTCGCCCAATGAGTCCTTGATATTTAGTCGTTTTCAGCCAATTTTCTGAATTTTTGAAAATTTCACTTTTTTGTGAAAATATCCACTAAATGAGGGAATAATATGTGTGAGGGTACCCCTGGAGAGTTCCAAATGTGTGTGGGTAGAATACATAACCCACGGGGGTAAAATTGAAAAAAGTTGAAAAAAAAATTATTTTGGCCATAGTCATTTTTCCGGCGTTTATCAGACTTTTAGATAGGGGAAATATCAGTGAGCGTTCCGATTTCAGTTCCAGAGCAATTCGCCCAATCAGTCCTTGACATTTCGTCGTTTTCAGGCAATTTTCTGAATTTTTGAAAATTTCAATTTTTTGTGAAAATATCCACTTCATTAGGGAATAATATGTGTGAGGGTACCCCAGGAGAGTTCCAAATGTGTGTGGGTAGAATATATATCCCACGGGGGTAAAATTGAAAAAAGTTGAAAATTATTTTTTTTGGACTTAGTCATTTTTCCGGCGTTTATCAGACTTTCAGATAGGGGAAATGTCAGTGATCGTTCCGATTTCTGTTCCAGAGCGATTCGCCCAATGAGTCCTTGATATTTAGTCGTTTTCAGCCAATTTTCTGGATTTTTGAAAATTTCACTTTTTTGTGAAAATATCCACTAAATGAGGGAATAATATGTGTGAGAGTACCCCAGGAGAGTTCCAATTGTGTGTGGGTAGAATATATGTCCAACGGGGGTAAAATTGAAAAAAGTTGAAAAAAATTTTTTTTTTGGACATAGTCATTTTTCCGGCGTTTATCACTTTCAGATAGGGGAAATGTCAGTGAGCGTTCCGATTTCAGCTCCACAGCGATTCGCCCTTTGAGTCCTTGATATTTAGTCGTTTTCAGCCAATTTTCTAGATTTTTGAAAATTTCACTTTTTTGTGAAAATATCCACTAAATGAGGGAATAATATGTGTGAGGGTACCCCAAGAGAGTTCCAAATGTGTGTGGGTAGAATATATATCCCACGGAGGTAAAATTGAAAAAAGTTGAAAATTTATTTTTTTTGTACATAGTCATTTTTCCGGCGTTTATCAGACTTTCAGAGAGGGGAATTGTCAGTGAGCATTCTGATTTCAGTTCCAGAGCGATTCGCCCTTTGAGTCCATGATATTTAGTCGTTTTCTGCCAATTTTCTAGATTTTTGAAAATTTCACTTTTTTGTGAAAATATCCACTAAATGAGGGAATAATATGTGTGAGGGTACCCCAGGAGAGTTACAAATGTGTGTGGGTAGAATATATATCCCACGGGGGTAAAATTGAAGAAAGTTGAAAAAAATTTTTTTTTTGGATTTAGTCATTTTTCCGGCGTTTATCAGACTTTCAGATAGGGGAAATGTCAGTGAGCGTTCCGATTTCAGTTCCAGAGCGATTCGCCCAATGTTTCCTTGATATTTCTTCATTTTCAGCCAATATTTTGGATTTTTGAAAATTTCACTTTTTTGTGAAAATATCCACTAAATGAGGGAATAATATGTGTGAAGGTACCCCAGGAGAGTTCCAAATGTGTGTGGGTAGAATATATATCCCACGGGGGTAAAATTGAAAAAAGTTGAAAATTTTTTTTTTTTTTTGATTTCGTCATTTTTCCGGCGTTTATCAGACTTTCAGATAGGGGAAATGTCAGTGAGCGTTCCGATTTCAGCTCCAGAGCAATTCGCCCAATCAGTCCTTGATATTTCGTCGTTTTCAGGCAATTTTCTGAATTTTTGAAAATTTCACTTTTTTGTGAAAATATCCACTAAATGAGGGAATAATATGTGTGAGGGTACCCCAGGAGAGTTACAAATGTGTGTGGGTAGAATATATATCCCACGGGGGTAAAATTGAAAAAAGTTGAAAAAATTTTTTTTTTTGAACTTAGTCATTTTTCCGGCGTTTATTAGACTTTCAGATAGGGGAAATGTCAGTGAGCGTTCCGATTTCAGTTCCAGAGCAATTCGCCCAATCAGTCCTTGATATTTCGTTGTTTTCAGGCAATTTTCTGAATTTTTGAAAATTTCACTTTTTTGTGAAAATATCCACTAAATGAGGGAATAATTTTGTGTGAGGGTACCCCAGGAGAGTTCCAAATGTGTGTGGGTAGAATACATATCCCACGGGGGTAAAATTGAAAAAAGTTGAAAAAAATTTTTTTTTTGGACATAGTAATTTTTCCGGCGTTTATCAGACTTTCAGAGAGGGGAATTGTCAGTGAGCATTCTCATTTCAGTTCCAGAGCGATTCGCCCTTTGAGTCCTTGATATTTAGTCGTTTTCAGCCAATTTTCTAGATTTTTGAAAATTTCACTTTTTTGTGAAAATATCCACTACATGAGGGAATGATATGTGTGAGGGTACCTCAGGAGAGTTCTAAATGTGTGTGGGGAGAATATATATCCCACGGGGGTAAAATTGAAAATAGTTGAAAAATTTTTTTTTTTGGACTTAGTCATTTTTCCGGCGTTTATCAGACTTTCAGATAGGGGAAATGTCATTGAGCGTTCCGATTTCAGTTCCAGAGCGATTCGCCCAATGAGTCCTTGATATTTCGTCGTTTTCAGCCAATATTTTGGATTTTTGAAAATTTCACTTTTTTGTGAAAATATCCACTAAATGAGGGAATAATTTTGTGTGAGGGTACCCCAGGAGAGT
The DNA here is from genome assembly GCF_046119375.1 of Phyllobates terribilis. NCBI lineage: Eukaryota > Metazoa > Chordata > Amphibia > Anura > Dendrobatidae > Phyllobates > Phyllobates terribilis. The sequence goes on from NW_027362782.1 coordinate 11,943,645, forward strand.
TCCAAATGTGTGTGGGTAGAATACATATCCCACGGGGGTAAAATTGAAAAAAGTTGAAAAAAATTTTTTTTTTGGACAGTCATTTTTCCGGCGTTTATCAGACTTTCAGATAGGGGAAATGTCAGTGAGCGTTCCGATTTCAGTTCCAGAGCAATTCGCCCAATGAGTCCTTGATATTTCGTCGTTTTCAGCCAATGTTTTGGATTTTTGAAAATTTCACTTTTTTGTGAAAATATCCACTAAATGAGGGAATAATATGTGTGAGGGTACCCCAGGAGACTTCCAAATGTGTGTGGGTAGAATACATATCCCACGGGGGTAAAATTGAAAAAAGTTTAAAAAAAATTTTTTTTTTGGACAGTCATTTTTCCGGCGGTTATCAGACTTTCAGAGAGGGGAATTGTCAGTGAGCATTCTGATTTCAGTTCCAGAGCGATTCGCTCAATAAGTCCTTGATATTTAGTCGTTTTCAGCTAATTTTCTGGATTTTTGAAAATTTCACTTTTTTGTGAAAATATCCAGCAAATGAGGGAATAATTTTGTGTGAGGGTACCCCAGGAGAGTTCCAAATATGTGTGGGTAGAATATATATCCCACGGGGGTAAAATTGAAAATAGTTGAAAAATTTTTTTTTTTGGACTTAGTCATTTTTCCGGCGTTTATCAGACTTTCAGATAGGGGAAATGTCATTGAGCGTTCCAATTTCAGTTCCAGAGCGATTTGCCCAATGAGTCCTTGATATTTCGTCGTTTTCAGCCAATATTTTCGATTTTCGAAAATTTCACTTTTTTGTGAAAATATCCACTAAATGAGGGAATAATTTTGTGTGAGGGTACCCCAGGAGAGTTCCATATGTGTGTGGGTAGAATACATATCCCATGGGGGTAAAATTGAAAAAAATTTTTTTTTTGGACAGTCATTTTTCCGGCGGTTATCAGACTTTCAGAGAGGGGAATTGTCAGTGAGCATTCTCATTTCAGTTCCAGAGCGATTTGCCCAATGAGTCCTTGATATTTCGTCATTTTCAGGCAATTTTCTGAATTTTTGAAAATTTCACTTTTTTGTAAAAATATCCACTAAATGAGGGAATAATATGTGTGAGGGTAACCCAGGAGAGTTCCAAATGTGTGTGGGTAGAATATATATCCCACGGGGGTAAAATTGAAAAAAGTTGAAAATTTTTTTTTTTTTGGACTTAGTCATTTTTCCGGCGTTTATCAGACTTTCAGATATGGGAAATGTCAGTGAGCGTTCCGATTTCAGTTCCAGAGCAATTCGCCCAATAAGTCCTTGATATTTCGTCATTTTCAGGCAATTTTCTGAATTTTTGAAAATTTCACTTTTTTGTGAAAATATCCACCTCATGAGGGAATAATATGTGTGAGGGTACCCCAGGAGAGTTCCAAATGTGTGTGGGTAGAATATATATCCCACGAAGGTAAAATTGAAAAAAGTTGAAAATTTTTTCTTTTTGCACTTAGTCATTTATCCGGCGTTTATCAGACTTTCAGAGAGGGGAAATGTCAGTGAGCATTCCGATTTCAGTTCCAGAGCGATTCGCCCTATGAGTCCTTGATATTTAGTCGTTTTCAGCCAATTTTCTGGATTTTTGAAAATTTCACTTTTTTGTGAAAATATCAACTAAATGAGGGAATAATATGTGTGAGGGTACCCCAGGAGAGTTCCAAATGTTTGTGGGTAGAATACATATCCCACGGGGGTAAAATTGAAAAAAGTTGAAAAAAATTTTTTTTTTATACAGTCATTTTTGCGGCGTTTATCAGACTTTCAGAGAGGGGAAATGTCAGTGAGCATTCGGATTTCAGTTCCAGAGAGATTCGCCCTTTGAGTCCCTGATATTTAGTCGTTTTCAGCCAATTTTCGGGATTTTTGAAAATTTCACTTTTTTGTGAAAATATCCACCTCATGAGGGAATAATATGTGTGATGGTACCCCAGGAGAGTTCCAAATGTGTGTGGGTAGAATACATATCCCACGGGGGTAAAATTGAAAAAAGTTTAAAATTTTTTTGCGGGGATTTAGTCATTTTTCCGGCGTTTATCAGACTTTCAGATAGGGAAAATGTCATTGAGCGTTCCGATTTCAGTTCCAGAGCGATTCGCCCAATGAGTCCTTGATATTTCGTCGTTTTCCGCCAATATTTTGGATTTTTGAAAATTTCACTTTTTTGTGAAAATATCCAATACATGAGGGAATAATTTTGTGTGAGGGTACCCCAGGAGAGTTCCAAATGTGTGTGGGTAGAACATATATCCCACGGAGGTAAAATTTAAAAAAGTTGAAAATTTTTTCTTTTTGCACTTAGTCATTTATCCGACGTTTATCAGACTTTCAGAGAGGGGAAATGTCAGTGAGCATTCCGATTTCAGTTCCAGAGCGATTCGCCCTTTGAGTCCTTGATATTTAGTCCTTTTCAGCCAATTTTCTAGATTTTTGAAAATTTCACTTTTTTGTGAAAATATCCACTAAATGAGGGAATAATATGTGTGAGGGTACCCCAGGAGAGTTCCAAATGTGTGTGGGTAGAATATATATCCCACGGGGGTAAAATTGAAAAAAGTTGCAAATTTTTTTTTTTTTGGACTGTCATTTTTCCGGCGTTTGTCAGACTTTCAGATAGGGAAATGTCAGTGAAAGTTCAGATTTCAGTTCCAGAGCGATTCGCCCAATGAGTTCTTGATATTTAGTCGTTTTCAGCCAATTTTCTGGATTTTTGAAAATTTCACTTTTTTGTGAAAATATCCACTAAATGAGGGAATAATATGTGTGAGGGTACCCCAGGAGAGTTCCAAATGTGTGTGGGTAGAATACATATCCCACGGGGGTAAAATTGAAAAAAGTTTTAAAAAAATTTTTTGGGGACATACTAATTTTTCCGGCCTTTATCAGACTTTCAGATATGGGAAATGTCAGTGATTGTTCAGATTTCTGTTCCAGAGCAATTCTCCCAATGAGCCCTTGATATTTCTTCGTTTTCAGGCAATTTTCTGAATTTTTGAAAATTTCACTTTTCTGTGAAAATATCCACTTCATGAGGGAATAATATGTGTGAGGGTACCCCAGGAGAGTTCCAAATGTGTGTGGGTAGAATACATATCCCACGGGGGTAAAATTGAAAAAAGTTGAAAATTTTTTTTTTTTGGACTTAGTCATTTTTCCGGCGTTTATCAGACTTTCAGATAGGGGAAATGTCAGTGAGCATTCCGATTTCAGTTCCAGAGCGATTCGCCCAATGAGTCCATGATATTTAGTCGTTTTCAGCCAATATTTTGGATTTTTGAAAATTTCACTTTTTTGTGAAAATATCCACTATATGAGGGAATAATATGTGTGAGGGTACCCCAGGAGAGTTCCAAATGTGTGTGGGTAGATTATATATCCCACGGGGGTAAAATTGAAAAAAGTTGAAAAAAATTTTTTTTTGGACTTAGTCATTTTTCCGGCGCTTATCAGACTTTCAGATAGGGGAAATGTCAGTGAAAGTTCCGATTTCAGTTCCAGAGCGATTTGCTCAATAAGTCCTTGATATTTAGTCGTTTTCAGCTAATTTTCTGGATTTTTGAAAATTTCACTTTTTTGTGAAAATATCCACTAAATGAGGGAATATGTGTGAGGGTACCCCTGGAGAGTTCCAAATGTGTGTGGGTACAATATATATCCCACGGGGGTAAAATTGAAAAAAGTTTTAAAAAATTTTTTTTGGGACATACTCATTTTTACGGCGTTTATCAGACTTTCAGATATGGGAAATGTCAGTGAACGTTCCGATTTCTGTTCCAGAGCAATTCGCCCTATGAGCCCTTGATATTTCTTCGTTTTCAGGCAATTTTCTGAATTTTTGAAAATTTCACTTTTCTGTGAAAATATCCACTTCATGAGGGAATAATATGTGTGAGGGTACCCCAGGAGAGTTCCACATGTGTGTGGGTAGAATACATATCCCACGTGGGTAAAATTGAAAAAAGTTGAAAAAAAATTTTTTTTTGGACTTAGTCATTTTTCCGGCGTTTATCAGACTTTCAGAGAGGGGAAATGTCAGTGAGCATTCCGATTTCAGTTCCAGAGCGATTCGCCCTTTGAGTCCTTGATATTTAGTCGTTTTCAGCCAATTTTCTAGATTTTTGAAAATTTCACTTTTTTGTGAAAATATCCACTAAATGAGGGAATAATATGTGTGAGGGTACCCCAGGAGAGTTCCAAATGTGTGTGGGTAGAATACACATCCCACGGGGGTAAAATTGAAAAAAGTTGAAAATTTTTTTTTTTTGGACTTAGTCATTTTTCCGGCGTTTATCAGACTTTCAGATAGGGGAAATGTCAGTGAGTATTCCGATTTCAGTTCCAGAGCGATTCGCCCAATGAGTCCATGATATTTAGTCGTTTTCAGCCAATATTTTGGATTTTTGAAAATTTCACTTTTTTGTGAAAATATCCACTATATGAGGGAATAATATGTGTGAGGGTACCCCAGGAGAGTTCCAAATGTGTGTGGGTAGATTATATATCCCACGGGGGTAAAATTGAAAAAAGTTGAAAAAAATTTTTTTTTGGACTTAGTCATTTTTCCGGCGTTTATCAGACTTTCGGATAGGGAAAATGTCATTGAGCGTTCCGATTTCAGTTCCAGAGCGATTCGCCCAATGAGTCCTCGATATTTCGTCGTTTTCAGCCAATATTTTGGATTTTTGAAAATTTCACTTTTTTGTGAAAATATCCAATAAATGAGGGAATAATTTTGTGTGAGGGTACCCCAGGAGAGTTCCAAATGTGTGTGGGTAGAATATATATCCCACGGAGGTAAAATTGAAAAAAGTTTTAAAAAAATTTTTTTGGGACATAGTCATTTTTCCGGCGTTTATGAGACTTTCAGATAGGGGAAATGTCAGTGAAAGTTCCGATTTCAGTTCCAGAGCGATTTGCTCAATAAGTCCTTGATATTTAGTCGTTTTCAGCTAATTTTCTGGATTTTTGAAAATTTCACTTTTTTGTGAAAATATCCACTAAATGAGGGAATATGTGTGAGGGTACCTCTGGAGAGTTCCAAATGTGTGTGGGTAGAATATATATCCCACGGGGGTAAAATTGAAAAAAGTTGTAAAAAAATTTTTTTTTGGACTTAGTAATTTTTCCGGCGTTTATCAGACTTTCAGATAGGGGAAATGTCAGTGAGCGTTCCGATTTCAGTTCCAGAGCAATTCGCCCAATCAGTCCTTGATATTTCGTCGTTTTCAGGCAATTTTCTGAATTTTTGAAAATTTCACTTTTTTGTGAAAATATCCACTAAATGAGGGAATAATATGTGTGAGGGTAACCCAGGAGAGTTCCAAATGTGTGTGCGTAGAAGATATATCCCACGGGGGTAAAATTGAAAAAAGTTGAAAATTTTTTTTTTTTTGGACTTAGTCATTTTTCCGGCGTTTATCAGACTTTCAGATAGGGGAAATGTCAGTGAGCATTCCGATTTCAGTTCCAGAGCAATTCGCCCAATGAGTCCTTGATATTTCGTCGTTTTCAGCCAATATTTTGGATTTTTGAAAATTTCACTTTTTTGTGAAAATATCCAATAAATGAGGGAATAATTTTGTGTGAGGGTACCCCAGGAGAGTTCCAAATGTGTGTGGGTAGAATACATATCCCATGGGGGGTAAAATTGAAAAAAATTTTTTTTTTGGACATAGTCATTTTTCCGGCGTTTATCAGACTTTCAGATAGGGGAAATGTCAGTGAGCGTTCCGATTTCAGCTCCAGAGCGATTGGCCCTTTGAGTCCTTGATATTTAGTCGTTTTCAGCCAATTTTCTGGATTTTTGAAAATTTCACTTTTTTTGTGAAAATATCCACTAAATGAGGGAATAATATGTGTGAGGGTACCCCAGGAGAGTTCCAAATGTGTGTGGGTAGAATACATATCCCACGGTGGTAAAATTGAAAAAAGTTTTAAAAAAATTTTTTTGGGACATAGTCATTTTTCCGGCGTTTATCAGACTTTCAGATAGGGAAATGTCAGTGAAAGTTCAGATTTCAGTTCCAGAGCGATTCGCCCAATGAGTTCTTGATATTTAGTCGTTTTCAGCCAATTTTCTGGATTTTTGAAAATTTCACTTTTTTGTGAAAATATCCACTAAATGAGGGAATAATATGTGTGAGGGTACCCCAGGAGAGTTCCAAATGTGTGTGGGTAGAATACATATCCCACGGGGGTAAAATTGAAAAAAGTTTTAAAAAAATTTTTTTGGGACATACTCATTTTTCCGGCGTTTATCAGACTTTCAGATATGGGAAATGTCAGTGAACGTTCCGATTTCTGTTCCAGAGCAATTCGCCCAATGAGCCCTTGATATTTCTTCGTTTTCAGGCAATTTTCTGAATTTTTGAAAATGTCACTTTTCTGTGAAAATATCCACTTCATGAGGGAATAATATGTGTGAGGGTACCCCAGGAGAGTTCCAAATGTGTGTGGGTAGAATACATATCCCACGTGGGTAAAATTGAAAAAAGTTGAAAAAAAATTTTTTTTTGGACTTAGTCATTTTTCCGGCGTTTATCAGACTTTCAGAGAGGGGAAATGTCAGTGAGCATTCCGATTTCAGTTCCAGAGCGATTCGCCCTTTGAGTCCTTGATATTTAGTCGTTTTCAGCCAATTTTCTAGAATTTTGAAAATTTCACTTTTTTGTGAAAATATCCACTAAATGAGGGAATAATATGTGTGAGGGTACCCCAGGAGAGTTCCAAATGTGTGTGGGTAGAATACATATCCCACGAGGGTAAAATTGAAAAAAGTTGAAAATTTTTTCTTTTTGCACTTAGTCATTTATCCGGCGTTTATCAGACTTTCAGAGAGGGGAAATGTCAATGAGCATTCCGATTTCAGTTCCAGAGCGATTCGCCCTTTGAGTCCTTGATATTTAGTCGTTTTCAGCCAATTTTCTGGATTTTTGAAAATTTCACTTTTTTGTGAAAATATCCACTAAATGAGGGAATAATATGTGTGAGGGTACCCCAGGAGAATTCCAAATGTGTGTGGGTAGAATATATATCCCACGGGGGTAAAATTGAAAAAAGTTGAAAAAAATTTTTTTTTTGGACTTAGTCATTTTTCCGGCTTTTATCAGACTTTCAGAGAGGGGAAATGTCAGTGAGCATTCCGATTTCAGTTCCAGAGCGATTTGCCCAATAAGTCCTTGATATTTAGTCGTTTTCAGCTAATTTTCTGGATTTTTGAAAATTTCACTTTTTTGTGAAAATATCCACTAAATGAGGGAATAATATGTGTGAGGGTACCCCAGGAGAGTTCTAAATGTGTGTGGGTAGAATACATATCCCACGGGGGTAAAATTGAAAAGAGTTTTAAAAAAATTTTTTTGGGACATACTCATTTTTCCGTCCTTTATCAGACTTTCAGATAGGGGAAATGTCAGTGAGCGTTCCGATTTCAGTTCCAGAGCAATTCGCCCAATCAGTCCTTGATATTTCGTCGTTTTCAGGCAATTTTCTGAATTTTTGAAAATTTCACTTTTTTGTGAAAATATCCACTAAATGAGGGAATAATATGTGTGAGGGTAACCCAGGAGAGTTCCAAATGTGTGTGCGTAGAAGATATATCCCACGGGGGTAAAATTGAAAAAAGTTGAAAATTTTTTTTTTTTTGGACTTAGTCATTTTTCCGGCGTTTATCAGACTTTCAGATAGGGGAAATGTCAGTGAGCATTCCGATTTCAGTTCCAGAGCAATTCGCCCAATGAGTCCTTGATATTTCGTCGTTTTCAGCCAATATTTTGGATTTTTGAAAATTTCACTTTTTTGTGAAAATATCCAATAAATGAGGGAATAATTTTGTGTGAGGGTACCCCAGGAGAGTTCCAAATGTGTGTGGGTAGAATATATATCCCACGGGGGTAAAATTGAAAAAAGTTTAAAAAAAATTTTTTTTTGGACTTAGTAATTTTTCCGGCGTTTATCAGACTTTCAGATAGGGGAAATGTCAGTGAACGTTCCGATTTCAGTTCCAGAGCAATTCGCCCAATGAGTCCTTGATATTTCGTCGTTTACAGGCAATTTTCTGAATTTTTGAAAATTTCACTTTTTTTGTGAAAATATCCACCTCATGAGGGAATAATATGTGTGAGGGTACCCCAGGAGAGTTCCAAATGTGTGTGGGTAGAATACATATCCCATGGGGGTAAAATTGAAAAAAATTTTTTTTTTGGACATAGTCATTTTTCCGGCGTTTATCAGACTTTCAGATAGGGGAAATGTCAGTGAGCGTTCCGATTTCAGCTCCAGAGCGATTTTCCCTTTGAGTCCTTGATATTTAGTCGTTTTCAGCCAATTTTCTGGATTTTTGAAAATTTCACTTTTTTTGTGAAAATATCCACTAAATGAGGGAATAATATGTGTGAGGGTACCCCAGGAGAGTTCCAAATGTGTGTGGGTAGAATACATATCCCACGGTGGTAAAATTGAAAAAAGTTTTAAAAAAAATTTTTTGGGACATAGTCATTTTTCCGGCGTTTATCAGACTTTCAGATAGGGAAATGTCAGTGAAAGTTCAGATTTCAGTTCCAGAGCGATTCGCCCAATGAGTTCTTGATATTTAGTCGTTTTCAGCCAATTTTCTGGATTTTTGAAAATTTCACTTTTTTGTGAAAATATCCACTAAATGAGGGAATAATATGTGTGAGGGTACCCCAGGAGAGTTCCAAATGTGTGTGGGTAGAATACATATCCCACGGGGGTAAAATTGAAAAAAGTTTTAAAAAAATTTTTTTGGGACATACTCATTTTTCCGGCGTTTATCAGACTTTCAGATATGGGAAATGTCAGTGAACGTTCCGATTTCTGTTCCAGAGCAATTCGCCCAATGAGCCCTTGATATTTCTTCGTTTTCAGGCAATTTTCTGAATTTTTGAAAATGTCACTTTTCTGTGAAAATATCCACTTCATGAGGGAATAATATGTGTGAGGGTACCCCAGGAGAGTTCCAAATGTGTGTGGGTAGAATACATATCCCACGTGGGTAAAATTGAAAAAAGTTGAAAAAAAATTTTTTTTTGGACTTAGTCATTTTTCCGGCGTTTATCAGACTTTCAGAGAGGGGAAATGTCAGTGAGCATTCCGATTTCAGTTCCAGAGCGATTCGCCCTTTGAGTCCTTGATATTTAGTCGTTTTCAGCCAATTTTCTAGATTTTTGAAAATTTCACTTTTTTGTGAAAATATCCACTAAATGAGGGAATAATATGTGTGAGGGTACCCCAGGAGAGTTCCAAATGTGTGTGGGTAGAATACATATCCCACGAGGGTAAAATTGAAAAAAGTTGAAAATTTTTTCTTTTTGCACTTAGTCATTTATCCGGCGTTTATCAGACTTTCAGAGAGGGGAAATGTCAGTGAGCATTCCGATTTCAGTTCCAGAGCGATTCGCCCTATGAGTCCTTGATATTTAGTCGTTTTCAGCCAATTTTCTGGATTTTTGAAAATTTCACTTTTTTGTGAAAATATCCACTAAATGAGGGAATAATATGTGTGAGGGTACCCCAGGAGAGTTCCAAATGTGTGTGGGTAGAATACATATCCCACGAGGGTAAAATTGAAAAAAGTTGAAAAAAAATTTTTTTTGAACTTAGTCATTTTTCCGGCGTTTATCAGACTTTCATATAGGGGAAATGTCAGTGAGCGTTCCGATTTCAGTTCCAGAGCGATTGCCCTTTGAGTCCTTGATATTTAGTCGTTTTCAGCCAATTTTCTGGATTTTTGAAAATTTCACTTTTTTGTGAAAATATCCACTAAATGAGGGAATAATATGTGTGAGGGTACCCCAGGAGAGTTCTAAATGTGTGTGGGTAGAATACATATCCCACGTGGGTAAAATTGAAAAGAGTTTTAAAAAAATTTTTTTGGGACATACTCATTTTTCCGGCCTTTATCAGACTTTCAGATAGGGGAAATGTCAGTGAACGTTCCGATTTCTGTTCCAGAGCAATTCGCCCAATGAGCCCTTGATATTTCTTCGTTTTCAGGCAATTTTCTGAATTTTTGAAAATTTCACTTTTTTGTGAAAATATCCACTTCATGAGGGAATAATATGTGTGAGGGTACCCCAGGAGAGTTCCAAATGTGTTTGGGTAGAATATATATCCCACGGGGGTAAAATTGAAAAAAGTTGAAAATTTTTTTTTTTTTGAACTTAGTCATTTTTCTGGCGTTTATCAGACTTTCAGATAGGGGAAATGTCATTGAGCGTTCCGATTTCAGTTCCAGAGCGATTCGCCCAATGAGTCCTTGATATTTCGTCGTTTTCAGCAAATATTTTGGAATTTTGAAAATTTCACTTCTTTGTGAAAATATCCACTAAATGAGGGAATAATTTTGTGTGAGGGTACCCCAGTAGAGTTCCAAATGTGTGTGGGTAGAATACATATCCCACGGGGGTAAAATTGAAAAAAGTTGAAAAATTTTTTTTTTGGACTTAGTCATTTTTCCGGCGTTTATCAGACTTTCAGATAGGGGAAATGTCAGTGAGCGTTCCGATTTCAGTTCCAGAGCAATTCGCCCAATGAGTCCTTGATATTTCGTCGTTTTCAGGCAATTTTCTGAATTTTTGAAAATTTCACTTTTTTGTGAAAATATCCAACTCATGAGGGAATAATATGTGTGAGGGTACCCCAGGAGAGTTCCAAATGTGTGTGGGTAGAATATATATCCCACGGAGGTAAATTGAAAAAAGTTGAAAATTCTTTCTTTTTGCACTTAGTCATTTATCCGGCGTTTATCAGACTTTCAGAGAGGGGAAATGTCAGTGAGCATTCCGATTTCAGTTCCAGAGCGATTCGCCCTATGAGTCCTTGATATTTAGTCGTTTTCAGCCAATTTTCTGGATTTTTGAAAATATCACTTTTTTGTGAAAATATCCACTAAATGAGGGAATAATATGTGTGAGGCTACCCCAGGAGAGTTCCAAATGTGTGTGGGTAGAATACATATCCCACGAGGGTAAAATTGAAAAAAGTTGAAAAAAAATTTTTTTTGAACTTAGTCATTTTTCCGGCGTTTATCAGACTTTCAGATAGGGGAAATGTCAGTGAGCGTTCCGATTTCAGTTCCAGAGCAATTCGCCCAATGAGACCTTGATATTTCGTCGTTTTCAGCCAATATTTTGGATTTTTGAAAATTTCACTTTTTTGTGAAAATATCCACTAAATGAGGGAATAATTTTGTGTGAGTGTACCCCAGTAGAGTTCCAAATGTGTGTGGGTAGAATACATATCCCACGGGGGTAAAATTGAAAAAAAATTTTTTTTTGGACATAGTTATTTTTCCGGCGTTTATCAGACTTTCAGATAGGGGAAATGTCAGTGAAAGTTCCGATTTCAGTTCCAGAGCGATTCGCCCAATAAGTCCTTGATATTTAGTCGTTTTCAGCTAATTTTCTGGATTTTTGAAAATTTCACTTTTTTATGAAAATATCCACAAAATGAGGGAATAATATGTGTGAGGGTACCCCAGGAGAGTTCCAAATGTGTGTGGGTAGAATATATATCCCACGGGGGTAAAATTGAAAAAAGTTTTAAAAAAATTTTTTTGGGACATAGTCATTTTTCCGACGTTTATCATACTTTCAGATAGGGGAAATGTCAGTGAAAGTTCCGATTTCAGTTCCAGATCGATTCGCCCAATGAGTCCTTGATATTTCGTCGTTTTCAGCCAATTTTCTTAATTTTTTTGAAAATTTCACTTTTTTGTGAAAATATCCACTAAATGAGGGAATAATATGTGTGAGTTTACCCCAGGAGACTTCCAAATGTGTGTGGGTAGAATATATATCCCACGGGGGTAAAATTGAAAAAAGTTGCAATTTTTTTTTTTTTTTGGACTTAGTCATTTTTCCGGCGTTTATCAGACTTTCAGATAGGGGAAATGTCAGTGAGCGTTCCGATTTCAGTTCCAAAGCGATTCGCCCAATGAGTCCTTGATATTTCATCGTTTTCAGCCAATATTTAGGATTTTTGAAAATTTCACTTTTTTGTGAAAATATCCACTAAATGAGGGAATAATATGTGTGAGGGTACCCTAGGAGAGTTCCAAATGTGTGTGGGTAGAATATATATCCCACGGGGATAAAATTGAAAAAAGTTGAAATTTTTTTTTTTTTTGGACTTAGTCATTTTTCTGGCGTTTATCAGACTTTCAGATAGGGGAAATGTCAGGGAGCGTTCCGATTTCAGTTCCAGAACGATTCGCCCAATGAGTCCTTGATATTTAGTCGTTTTCAGCCAATTTTCTGGATTTTTGAAAATTTCACTTTTTTGTGAAAATATCCACTAAATGAGGGAATAATAAATGTGAGGGTACCCCAGGAGAGTTCCAAATGTGTGTGGGTAAAATATATATCACTTGGGGGTAAAATTGAAAAAAGTTGAAAATTTTTTCTTTTTGCACTTAGTCATTTATAAGGCGTTTATCAGACTTTCAGAGAAGGGAAATGTCAGTGAGCATTCCGATTTCAGTTCCAGAGCGATTCGCCCTATGAGTCCTTGATATTTAGTCGTTTTCAGACAATTTTCTGGATTTTTGAAAATTTCACTTTTTTGTGAAAATATCCACTAAATGAGGGAATAATATGTGTGAGGGTACCCCAGGAGAGTTCCAAATGTGTGTGGGTAGAATATATATCCCAAGGGGGTAAAATTGAAAAAAGTTTAAAAAAAATTTTTTTTTGGACTTAGTCATTTTTCCGGCGTTTATCAGACTTTCAGATAGGGGAAATGTCATTGAGCGTTCCGATTTCAGTTCCAGAGCAATTCGCCCAATGAGTCCTTGATATTTCGTCGTTTTCAGGCAATTTTCTGAATTTTTGAAAATTTCACTTTTTTGTGAAAATATCCACCTCATGAGGGAATAATATGTGTGAGGGTACCCCAGGAGAGTTCCAAATGTGTGTGGGTAGAATATATATCCCACGGAGGTAAATTGAAAAAAGTTGAAAATTTTTTCTTTTTGCACTTAGTCATTTATCCGGCGTTTATCAGACTTTCAGAGAGGGGAAATGTCAGTGAGCATTCCGATTTCAGTTCCAGAGCGATTCGCCCTATGAGTCCTTGATATTTAGTCGTTTTCAGCCAATTTTCTGGATTTTTGAAAATTTCACTTTTTTGTGAAAATATCCACTAAATGAGGGAATAATATGTGTGAGGGTACCCCAGGAGAGTTCCAAATGTGTGTGGGTAGAATATATATCCCACGGGGGTAAAATTGAAAAAAGTTGAAAATTTTTTTTTTTTTGGACTTAGTCATTTTTCCGGCGTTTATCAGACTTTCAGATAGGGGAAATGTCAGTGAGCGTTCCGATTTCAGTTCCAGAGCAATTCGCCCAATGAGTCCTTGATATTTCGTCGTTTTCAGCCAATATTTTGGATTTTTGAAAATTTCACTATTTTGTGAAAATATCCACTAAATGAGGGAATAATTTTGTGTGAGTGTACCCCAGTAGAGTTCCAAATGTGTGTGGGTAGAATACATATCCCACGGGGGTAAAATTGAAAAAAAATTTTTTTTTGGACATAGTTATTTTTCCGGCGTTTATCAGACTTTCAGATAGGGGAAATGTCAGTGAAAGTTCCGATTTCAGTTCCAGAGCGATTCGCCCAATAAGTCCTTGATATTTAGTCGTTTTCAGCTAATTTTCTGGATTTTTGAAAATTTCACTTTTTTGTGAAAATATCCACTAAATGAGGGAATAATATGTGTGAGGGTACCCCAGGAGAGTTCCAAATGTGTGTGGGTAGAATATATATCCCACGGGGGTAAAATTGAAAAAAGTTGAAAAAAAAATTTTTTTTGGACTTAGTCATTTTTCCAGCGTTTATCAGACTTTCAGATAGGGGAAATGTCAGTGAGAGTTCCGATTTCAGTTCCAGAGCAATTCGCCCAATAAGTCCTTGATATTTAGTCGTTTTCAGCTAATTTTCTGGATTTTTGAAAATTTCACTTTTTTGTGAAAATATCCACCTCATGAGGGAATAATATGTGTGAGGGTACCCCAGGAGAGTTCCAAATGTGTGTGGGTAGAATATATATCCCACGGAGGTAAAATTGAAAAAAGTTGAACATTTTTTCTTTTTGCACTTAGTCATTTATCCGGCGTTTATCAGACTTTCAGAGAGGGGAAATGTCAGTGAGCATTCCGATTTCAGTTCCAGAGCGATTCGCACTATGAGTCCTTGATATTTAGTCGTTTTCAGCCAATTTGCTGGATTTTTGAAAATTTCACTTTTTTGTGAAAATATCCACAAAATGAGGGAATAATATGTGTGAGGGTACCCCAGGAGAGTTCCAAATGTGTGTGGGTAGAATACATATTCCACGGGGGTAAAATTGAAAAAAGTTGAAAAAAAATTTTTTCTTGGACTTAGTCATTTTTCCGGTGTTTATCAGACTTTCAGATAGGGGAAATGTCAGTGAGCTTTCCGATTTCAGTTCCAGAGCGATTCTCCCTTTGAGTCCTTGGTATTTAGTCGTTTTCAGCCAATTTTCTGGATTTTTGAAAATTTCACTTTTTTGTGAAAATATCCACTAAATGAGGGAATAATATGTGTGAGGGCACCCCAGGAGAGTTTGAAATGTGTGTGGGTAGAATACATATCCCACGGGGGTAAAATTGAAAAAAGTTTAAAAAAAATTTTTTTGGGACATAGTCATTTTTCCGGCCTTTATCAGACTTTCAGATAGGGGAAATGTCAGTGAGCGTTCCGATTTCTGTTCCAGAGCAATTCACCCAATGAGCCCTTGATATTTCGTCGTTTTCAGGCAATTTTCTGAATTTTTGAAAATTTCACTTTTTTGTGAAAATATCCACTTCATGAGGGAATAATATGTGTGACGGTACCCCAGGAGAGTTCCAAATGTGTGTGGGTAGAATACATATCCCACGGGGGTAAAATTCAAAAAAATTGAAAAAAAATTTTTTTGCACTTAGTCATTTTTTCGGCGTTTATCAGACTTTCAGATAGGGGAAATGTCAGTGAGCGTTCCGATTTCAGTTCCAGAGCGATTCACCCAATGAGTCCTTGATATTTAGTCGTTTTCAGCCAATTTTCTGGATTTTTGAAAATTTCACTTTTTTGTGAAAATATCCACTAAATGAGGGAATAATATATGTGAGGGTACCCCAGGAGAGTTCCAAATGTGTGTGGGTAGAATACATATCCCACGGGTGTAAAATTGAAAAAAAATTTTTTTTTTGGACATAGTCATTTTTCCGCCGTTTATCAGACTTTCAGATAGGGGAAATGTCAGTGAAAGTTCCGATTTCAGTTCCAGATCGATTCGCCCAATGAGTCCTTGATATTTCGTCGTTTTCAGGCAATTTTCTTAATTTTTTTGAAAATTTCACTTTTTTGTGAAAATATCCACTAAATGAGGGAATAATATGTGTGAGTTTACCCCAGGAGAGTTCCAAATGTGTGTGGGTAGAATACATATCCCACGGGGGTAAAATTGAAAAAAATTGAAAAAAATTTTTTTTTGCACTTAGTCATTTTTCCGGCGTTTATCAGACTTTCAGATAGGGGAAATGTCAGTGAGCGTTCCGATTTCAGTTCCAGAGCAATTTGCCCAATGAGTCCGTGATATTTCGTCGTTTTCAGCCAATTTTCTGGATTTTTGAAAATTTCACTTTTTTGTGAAAATATCCACTTCATGAGGGAATAATATGTGTGAGTGTACCCCAGGAGAGTTCCAAATGTGTGTGGGTAGAATATATATCCCATGGGGGTAAAATTGAAAAAAGTTTAAAAATTTTTTTTTTTGCACTTAGTCATTTTTCCGGCGTTTATTAGACTTTCAGATAGGGGAAATGTCAGTGAGCATTCCGATTTCAGTTCCAAAGCGATTCGCCCAATGAGTCCTTGATATTTCATCGTTTTCAGCCAATATTTAGGATTTTTGAAAATTTCACTTTTTTGTGAAAATATCCACTAAATGAGGGAATAATATGTGTGAGGGTACCCCAGGAGAGTTCCAAATGTGTGTGGGTAGAATATATATCCCACGGGGGTAAAATTGAAAAAAATTGAAAAAAAATTTTTTTTTGCACTTAGTCATTTTTCCCGCGTTTATCAGACTTTCAGATAGGGGAAATGTCAGTGAGCGTTCCGATTTCAGTTCCAGAGCAATTCGCCCAATGAGTCCTTGATATTTCGTCGTTTTCAGGAAATTTTCAAAATTTTTGAAAATTTCACTTTTTTGTGAAAATATCCACTTCATGAGGGAATAATATGTGTGAGTGTACCCCAGGAGAGTTCCAAATGTGTGGGTAGAATATATATCCCATGGGTGTAAAATTGAAAAAAGTTGAAAATTTTTTTTTTTGGATTTAGTCATTTTTCCGGCGTTTATCAGACTTTCAGATAGGGGAAATGTCAGAGAGCGTTCCGATTTCAGTTCCAGATCTATTCGCCCAATGAGTCCTTGATATTTCGTCGTTTTCAGCCAATTTTCTGGATTTTTGAAAATTTCACTTTTTTGTGAAAATATCCACTAAATGAGGGAATAATATGTGTGAGGGTACCCCAGGAGAGTTCCAAATGTGTGTGGGTAGAATACATATCCCACGGGGGTAAATTTGAAAAAAGTTAAAAAAAAATTTTTTTTTTGCACTTAGTCATTTTTCCGGCGTTTATCAGACTTTCAGATAGGGGAAATGTCAGTGAGCGTTCCGATTTCAGTTCCAGAGCGATTCACCCAATGCACCCAATGAGTCCTTGATATTTAGTCGTTTTCAGCCAATTTTCTGAATTTTGAAAATTTCACTTTTTTGTGAAAATATCCACTAAATGAGGGAATAATATATGTGAGGGTACCCCAGGAGAGTTCCAAATGTGTGTTGGTAGAATATATATCCCACGGGGGTAAAATTGAAAAAAGTTTAAAAATTTTTTTTTTTTGGACATAGTCATTTTTCCAGCGTTTATTAGACTTTGAGATAGGGGAAATGTCAATGAGCATTCCGATTTCAGTTCCAAAGTGATTCGCCCAATCAGTCCTTGATATTTAGTCGTTTTCAGCCAATTTTCTGGATTTTTGAAAATGTCACTTTTTTGTGAAAATATCCACTAAATGAGGGAATAATATATGTGAGGGTACCCCAGGAGAGTTCCAAATGTGTGTGGGTAGAATATATATCCCACGGGGATAAAATTGAAAAAAGTTGAAATTTTTTTTTTTTTGGACTTAGTCATTTTTCTGGCGTTTATCAGACTTTCAGATAGGGGAAATGTCAGAGAGCGTTCCGATTTCAGTTCCAGAACGATTCGCCCAATGAGTTCTTGATATTTAGTCGTTTTCAGCCAATTTTCTGGATTTTTGAAAATTTCACTTTTTTGTGAAAATATCCACTAAATGAGGGAATAATATGTGTGAGGGTACCCCAGGAGAGTTCCAAATGTGTGTGGGTAGAATTCATATCCCACGGGGGCAAAATTGAAAAAAGTAAAAAAAAAAATTTTTCTTTGCGCTTAGTCATTTTTCTGGCGTTTATCAGACTTTCAGAGAGGTGAAATGTCAGTGAGCGTTCCGATTTCAGTTCCAGAGCGATTCACCCAATGAGTCCTTGATATTTAGTCGTTTTCAGCCAATTTTCTGGATTTTTGAAAATGTCACTTTTTTGTGAAAATATCCACTAAATGAGGGAATAATATGTGTGAGGGTACCCCAGGAGAGATCCAAATGTGTGTGGGTAGAATATATATCCCACGGGGGTAAAATTGAAAAAAGTTGAAAAAAATTTTTTTTTTGGACTTAGTAATTTTTCCGGCGTTTATCAGACTTTCAGATAGGGGAAATGTCAGTGAGCATTCCGATTTGAGTTCCAGAGCAATTCGCCCAATGAGTAGTGTTGAGCCACCCCCGTAGTGTTCGGGTTAGGTTCGGTTCGTCAAACACCGGGATGTTCGAGGAACTGTTCGTCGAACTGTTCGTCGAACACCTTAGAACACCGTCGAACACCGTTAAAACCAATGGCAGGCAAACAAAAACACATAGAAACACATAGAAAACACCTTCAAAACTGTCCAAAAACTGCTCAAAAGACGCTCTCTTTAAAAAAGCCGGCCGGCAATTCAGCAGCGGCATACACCGGTACCCGACAATTTAGACAAGAAGGAATAGAGCCTCACACATAGATTAGATAGATAGAAACATGTCAGTCACACATATAAGAAGCACAGTGACAGTGTTGCTTACTGTACTTGTCATTTAGTGTAAAGGATTTATTTAAAAAAATAATAGTGTTTTCATGCACCATCTCTTTAAAAAAGCCGGCCGGCAATTCAGCAGCGGTACCCGACAATTTATAACAGAAAGAATAGAGCATCACACATAGATAGATATAAACATGCCAATCACATATATAAGAAGTACAGTGACAGTGTTGGTTACTGTACTTGTCATTTAGTGTTAAAATAAAGGATTTATTAAAAAAAAAAATTGGCATGGGGTTCCCCTTAATTTTAGTCTCTAGCGGAGGTTAAGCAGACCGCTGGAACAGATGTTTGAGGCCTGGGAAGGGGGTAATACTCATGGAGCTTCCCAGGCTACTAATATCAGCCCCCAGCTGAATACCTAGCCTTTACTAGCTATTAAAATGGGGGACCCCCCCAAAAAAATGACGTGGGATCCCCCCTATTTTAATAGCTAGCAAAGGCTAGGCAGACAGCTGGGGGCTGATATTAATAGCCCAGGAAGGGTACCATGAATATTGGCCCCCTCCCAGGCTAGAAACACCAGCCGTCAGCCACCCCAGAAATGGCGCATCCATAGGATGCGCCAATTCTGGCACTTAGCCTCGCTCTTCCACGCTGCCCTGGTGCGGTGGCAGGGGGTTATAGGGCTGGGGTTGATGTCAGCTTATAATGCCAGCTGACATCAAGCCCAGGTTAGTAATGGAGAGGCGTCTATAAGACACCCCCATTACTAACCCAGTAGTCAAAGTTAAAAAATAAAACACAAACACCCAGAATAAAGTCCTTTAATTGAAATAAACACACAATTCTTTATTGTTCTAAATTAAACTCTACTTACCATCACGCCCATTCCAGCTGAAGCCAACGATCTCCTGCAATAAAAGAAAAATAATAAAGCAACCTCATCCTTATCTTTCCATGGTTCCCACGACAGCTTCAGCTCTGCTACATCGAGATGACAGGCTGGACCGCAGCAGAACGCTGCCATCCAGCCTGTCATCCCGCAGACACTGAGAAGCGCAGGAATGCTTCCGCTCCTCAGTGTCTCTCTGTGACGGCATAAAGATGAGTCGAGGTCATGTCCAATGAACTCAGCTCACCTCATGCACGTCACTGACAGCGTGGGAAAATTCTCCTGCACTCAGCGCTTCAGCGTGAGAATTTTCCCACGCTGTCAGTGACGTGCATGAGGTGAGGTCATGTCCAATGAACTCAGCTCACCTCATGTACGTCACTGACAGCGTGGGAGAATTCTCACGCTGAAGCGCTGAGTGCAGGAGAATTTTCCCACGCTGTCAGTGACGTGCATGAGGCTGATATTTAAATTTGGCGCACAAATCGGTGATTGGTCGCGGGCAGCGTCCGCGACCAATCA
This sequence comes from Phyllobates terribilis, assembly GCF_046119375.1. Lineage (NCBI taxonomy): Eukaryota > Metazoa > Chordata > Amphibia > Anura > Dendrobatidae > Phyllobates > Phyllobates terribilis. The sequence goes on from NW_027362782.1 coordinate 11,963,278, forward strand.
GCATGGTAGTGTTTAACTTTGGCGGCAAGATCAGTGATTGGTCGCGCGCCAAGACCGCGACCAATCACCGATTTGGGCGCCACATTTAAATATCGGCCGCGACCAATCAGCACAGCGTTGTTTAAATGTGGATCCAAGATCGGTGATTGGTCGCGGCCGATATTTAAATTTGGCGCACAAATCTGTGATTGGTCGCGGGCAGCGTCCGCGACCAATCAGCACAGTAGTGTTTAACTTTGGCTGCAAGATCAGTGATTGGTCGCGGTCAAGACGGCGACCAATCACCGATTTGTGTAGCACATTTAAATAGCGGCCGCGACCAATTGGATGTCAGCGCCGCTCCCCGGTCCTCCCTTCACACCCTAGCCGCATGGATGTCAGCGGCGCTGCCTGTGCGGATACTTCCGCTGCGAGAACCCGGGACATGAGCGGGCGCTCGCAGCAGAAGTATCCCGACCCGCAGCGCCGCTCCCCGGTCCTCCCTTCACACCCTAGCCGCTGATGTCCCCACAGTATCAGCGATTTTTAACACAAATGTCCGGATCTTTGTAACACCATGCGGATACTGTGGGGACATCAGCGGCTAGGGTGTCAAGGGAGGACCGGGGAGCGGCGCTGCGGGTCGGGATACTTCTGCTGCGAGCAGTCTCTCATCTCCCGGCTTCTCGCAATGGAAGTATCCGACCAGGCAGCGGCGCTCCCCGGTCCTCACCAATACGATTAGCTGATTGGTCGCGCTCTCCGCACGCGACCAAACAGTGATCTTGGCGCTAAAGTTAAACACCGCTCTGCTGATTGGTCGCGGACGCTGCCTGCGACCAATCACCGATTTGGGCGCCACATTTAAATAGCGGCCGCGACCAATCAGCGAGCTTGGCGCCAAATTTAAACAACGCTCTGCTGATTGGTCGCGGACGCCAGACGCGTCCAATCAGTGAGATTGGCGCCAAATTTAAACAATGCTCTGCTGATTGGTCGCGGACTCCAGCCACGACCAATCAGCGAGATTGGCGCCAAATTTAAACCCCGCTCTGCTAATTGGTCGCGGATGCCGGCCGTGACTAATCAGCATTATTGGCGCCAAATTTAAACACCGCTCTGCTGATTGATCGCGGTCGCCGTCTGCGACCAATCAGTAGTATTGGCGCCAAATTTAAACCCTGCTCGGCTGATTGGTCACGGTTGCCGGCCGCGACCAATCAGCAGTATTGGCGCCAAATTTAAACCCCGCTCTACTGATTGGTCGTGACCGCCGGCCGCGACTAATCAACATTGTTGCCGCCAAATTTAAACACCGCTCTGCTGAATGGTCGAGGTCGTGACCAATCACCATTATTGGCGCCAAATTTAAACACCGCTTTGCTGATTGGTCGCGACCACAACCTATCAGCATTATTGGCGCAAAATTTAAACCCCGCTCTGCTGATTAGTCGCGACCGCCGGCCGCGACTAATCAACATTGTTGCCGCCAAATTTAAACACCGCTCTGGTGAATGGTCGAGGTCGTGACCAATCACCATTATTGGCGCCAAATTTAAACACCACTTTGCGGATTGGTCGCGACCACAACCTATCAGCATTATTGGCGCAAAATTTAAACCCCGCTCTGCTGATTAGTCGCGACCGCCGGCCGTGACCAATCAGTGATATAGTCACCAAATTTCAACACCGCTTTGCTGATTGGTCGCGGTTGCTGGCCGCGACCAGTCAGCGATTTTGGCGCCAAATTTAAACACCGCTCTGTTGATTGCGCCGGGTCTGCCGCATACATATTCTCGAATACCCGATGCGTTAGAATCGGGCCACCATCTAGTTTCATGAAATAATTTAAAAAAAAATTGACGTGGGGCTTCGCACTATATTTGTGTCCAGCCAGGTACAGCAGGCAGGAACGGGCTGCCCCCAACCACCAGCTGCCTATTTGTACCTGGCCGGACACAACAATATAGGGAAGCCCTTTTTTTCTTAATTATTTCATGAATTTCATGAAATAATTTAAAAAAAAAATACGTGGGGCTTCGCCCTATTTTTGTGTCCAGCCATGTACAACTAGGCAGCTGGGGGCTGGAATCTGCAGCGCAGGGAGGCCCAAGCTTTCTGGGTCCCCCCAGCTGCAAATTGCAGTCCGCAGCCACCCCGGAAAATGGCGCGTTCATAGAAGCACCATCTTCTGGCGCTGTACCCAACTCATCCAGGGCCCTGGTGCGGTGGCTCACTGGGTAATAAAGGGGTTAGGGCCAGCTTGGCATTATCAGCTGGCCCTAAGCCCGAAATTCATGGGGTCACGCCAATATTAGACATGACCACTATGAATTTCTAGTAAAGTATTTAAAAAAAACACAACACCCAGAAAAAAGTCCTTTAATTGAAATAAACACACAATTCTTTATTCTTCTAAATTAAACCATACTTACCGTCACGCCCATTCCAGCTGAAGCCAACGATCTCCTGCAATAAAAGTAAAATAATAAAGCAACCTCATCCTTACCTTTCCAGGGTTCCCAGACAGCTTCAGCTCTGCTACATCGAGATGACAGGCTGGACCGCAGCAGAACGCTGCCATCCAGCCTGTCATCCCGCAGACACTGAGAAGCACAGGCATGCTTGCGCTCCTCAGTGTCTCGCTGTGACGGCATCCAGATGAGCCGAGGTCATGTCCAATGAACTCAGCTCACCTCATTTACGTTACTGACAGCGTGGAAGAATTCTCCTGCACTCAGCGCTTCAGCGTGAGAATTTTCCCACGCTGTCAGTGACGTACATGAGGTCAGCTGAGTTCAATGGACATGAATGAGCTCACCTCATGCACGTCACTGACAGCGTGGGAAAATTCTCCTGCACTCAGCGCTTCAGCGTGAGAATTTTCCTACACTGTCAGTGACGTGCATGAGGTGAGCTCATTCATGTCCAATGAACTCGGCTCACCTCATGCACGTCACTGACAGCATGGGAAAATTCTCACGCTGAAGCGCTGATTGCAGGAGAATTCTCCCACGCTGTCACTGACGTGCATGAGGTGAGCCGAGTTCAATGTTGGCTCATCTTTATGCCGTCACAGCGAGACACTGAGGAGCGCAAGCATGCCTGCGCTTCTCAGTGTCTGCGGGATGACAGGCTGGATGGCAGCGTTCTGCTGCGGTCCAGCCTGTCATCTCAATGTAGCAGAGCTGAAGCTGTCCTGGGAACCATGGAAAGGTAAGGATGAGGTTGCTTTATTATTTTACTTTTATTGCAGGAGATCGTTGGCTTCAGCTGGAATGGGCGTGGTGGTAAGTATGGTTTAATTTAGAACAATAAAGGATTGTGTCTTTATTTCAATTAAAGGACTTTATTCTGGGTGTTTGTGTTTTCTTTTAACTTTGACTATGGGGTTAGTAATGGGGGTGTCTTATAGACGCCTCTCCATTACTAACCTGGGCTTGATGTCAGCTGGCATTATAAGCTGACATCAACCCCAGCCCTATTACCCCACTGCCACCGCTACAGGGCAGTGGGAAGAGCGAGGCTAAGTGCCAGAATTGGCGCATCCTATGGATGCGCCATTTCTGGGGCGGCTGACGGCTGGTGTTTCTAGCCTGGGAGGGGGCCAATATTCATGGCACCCTTCCTGGGCTATTAATATCAGCCCCCAGCTGTCTGCCTAGCCTTTGCTAGCTATTAAAATAGGGGGGACCCCACGTCATTTTTTGGGGGGGTCCCCCATTTTAATAGCTAGTAAAGGCTAGGTATTCTGCTGGGGGCTGATATTAGTAGCCTGGGAAGCTCCGTGGGTATTACCCCCTTCCCAGGCTTCAAACATCTGCCCCAGCCGTCTGCTTAACCTCCGCTAGAGCCTAAAATTACGGGGAACCCCACGCCAATTTTTTTTTAAATAAATCCTTTATTTTAACACTAAATGACAAGTACAGTAATCAACACTATCACTGTACTTCTTATATATGTGACTGACATGTTTCTATCTATCTAATCTATGTGTGATGCTCTATTCCTTCTATTCTAAATTGTCGGGTACAGATGCTGAAATGCCGGCCGGCTTTTTTAAAGAGACAGTGCATGAAAACACTATTATTTTTTTAAATAAATCCTTTACACTAAATGACAAGTACAGTAAGCAACACTGTCACTGTACTTCATAAATATGAGACTGACATGTTTCTATCTATCTAATCTATGTGTGATTCTCTATTCTTTCTATTCCAAATTGTCGGGTACCGCTGCTGAATTGCCGGCCGGCTTTTTTAAAGAGACGGTGCATGAAAACACTATTATTTTTTTTGATAAATCCTTTACACTAAATGACAAGTACAGTAAGCAACACTGTCACTGTACTTCATATATATGTGGCTGACATGCTTCTATCTATCTAATCTATGTGTGAAGCTCTATTGTTTCGGTTCTAAATTGTCGGGTACCGGTGTATGCCGCTGCTGAATTGCCGGCTTTTCATGTTTCACTGTTGGCACTGTTCCCATCGATTTGGGCAATCACTGTAATGCCACAACCACCATGGCTGTGGCATTACAGTGAGTGGCAGACAATCCCTGCATGATTGGTGCTCTAAATAGCGCCAGACATGCAGGACAAGCTTTTGGTGCACGAACAGTTATCGAACATAACCTCGAACAGCCGAATTTTTTGCAAATCGTTCGGGTTCGTGGAACAACTCGAACACCGCCCAAAACAGCTCGAATTTGAGATTGGCGAACAGTTCGAGTCGAACACCGCTCATCTCTACCAATGAGCCCTTGATATTTCGTCGTTTTCAGGCAATTTTCAGAATTTTTGAAAATTTCACTTTTTTGTGAAAATATCCACTTCATGAGGGAATAATATGTGTGAGGGTACCCCAGGAGAGTTCCAAATGTGTGTGGGTAGAATATATATCCCACGGGGGTAAAATTGAAAAAAGTTGAAAATTTTTTTTTTTGGACTTAGTCATTTTTCCGGCGTTTATCAGACTTTCAATAGGGGAAATGTCAGTGAGCGTTCCGATTTCAGTTCCAGAGCGATTCCCCCAATGAGTTCTTGATATTTAGTCGTTTTCAGCCAATTTTCTGGATTTTTGGAAATGTCACTTTTTTGTGAAAATATCCACTAAATGAGGGAATAATATATGTGAGGGTACCCCAGGAGAGTTTCAAATGTGTGTGGGTAGAATACATATCCCACGGGGGTAAAATTGAAAAAAATTGAAAAAAATTTTTTTTTTGCACTTAGTCATTTTTCCGGTGTTTATCAGACTTTCAGAAAGGGGAAATGTCAATGAGCGTTCCGATTTCAGTTCCAGAGCAATTCGCCCAATGAGTCCTTGATAGTTAGTCGTTTTCAGCCAATTTTCTGGATTTTTGAAAATTTCACTTTTTTTGTGAAAATATCCACTAAATGATGGAATAATATGTGTGAGGGTACCCCAGGAGTGTTCCAAATGTGTGTGGGTAGAATACATATCCCATGGGGGTAAAATTGAAAAAAGTTGAAAAAAAATTTTTTTTTTGTACTTAGTCATTTTTCCGGCGTTTATCAGACTTTCAGATAGGGGAAATGTCTGTGAGCGTTCCGATTTCAGTTCCAGAGCGATTCGCCCTATGAGTCCTTGATATTTAGTCGTTTTCAGCCAATTTTCTGGATTTTTGAAAATGTCACTTTTTTGTGAAAATATCCACTAAATGAGGGAATAATATGTGTGAGGGTACCCCAGGAGAGTTTCAAATGTGTGTGGGTAGAATATATATCCCACGGGGATAAAATTGAAAAAAATTTAAAAAAAATTTTTTTTTGCACTTAGTCATTTTTCCGGCGTTTATCAGACTTTCAATAGGGGAAATGTCAGTGAGCGTTCCGATTTCAGTTCCAGAGCGATTCCCCCAATGAGTCCTTGATATTTAGTCGTTTTCAGCCAATTTTCTGGATTTTTGGAAATTTCACTTTTTTGTGAAAATATCCACTAAATGAGGGAATAAAATGTGTGAGGGTACCCCAGGAGAGTTTCAAATGTGTGTGGGTAGAATACATATCCCACGGGGGTAAAATTGAAAAAAGTTGAAAAAAAATTTTTTTTTGGACTTAGTCATTTTTTCGGCGTTTATCAGACTTTCAGATAGGGGAAATGTCAGTGAGCGTTCCGATTTCAGTTCCAGAGCAATTCGCCCAATGAGTCCTTGATATTTCGTCGTTTTCAGGCAATTTTCCGAATTTTTGAAAATTTCACTTTTTTTGTGAAAATATCCACTAAATGAGGGAATAATATGTGTGAGGGTACCCCAGGAGAGTTCCAAATGTGTGTGGGTAGAATACATATCCCATGGGGGTAAAATTGAAAAAAGTTGAAAAAAATTTTTTTTTTTGTACTTAGTCATTTTTCTGGCGTTTATCAGACTTTCAGATAGGGGAAATGTCTGTGAGCGTTCCGATTTCAGTTCCAGAGCGATTCGCCCTATGAGTCCTTGATATTTAGTCATTTTCAGCCAATTTTCTGGATTTTTGAAAATGTCACTTTTTTGTGAAAATATCCACTAAATGAGGGAATAATATGTGTGAGGGTACCCCAGGAGAGTTTCAAATGTGTGTGGGTAGAATATATATCCCACGGGGGTAAAATTGAAAAAAATTTAAAAAAAATTTTTTTTTGCACTTAGTCATTTTTCCGGCGTTTATCAGACTTTCAATAGGGGAAATGTCAGTGAGCGTTCCGATTTCAGTTCCAGAGCGATTACCCCAATGAGTCCTTGATATTTAGTCGTTTTCAGCCAATTTTCTGGATTTTTGGAAATTTCACTTTTTTGTGAAAATATCCACTAAATGAGGGAATAATATGTGTGAGGGTACCCCAGGAGAGTTTCAAATGTGTGTGGGTAGAATACATATCCCACGGGGGTAAAATTGAAAAAAATTTTAAAAAAATATTTTTTTGCACTTAGTCATTTTTCCGGCGTTTTTCAGACTTTCAATAGGGGAAATGTCAGTGAGCGTTCCGATTTCAGTTCCAGAGCGATTCGCACTATGAGTCCTTGATATTTAGTCGTTTTCAGCCAATTTTCTGGATTTTTGGAAATTTCACTTTTTTGTGAAAATATCCACTAAATGAGGGAATAATATGTGTGAGGGTACCCCAGGAGAGTTTCAAATGTGTGTGGGTAGAATACATATCCCACGGGGGTAAAATTGAAAAAAATTTTAAAAAAATATTTTTTTGCACTTAGTCATTTTTCCGGCGTTTATCAGACTTTCAATAGGGGAAATGTCAGTGAGCGTTCCGATTTCAGTTCCAGAGCGATTCGCACTATGAGTCCTTGATATTTAGTCGTTTTCAGCCAATTTTCTGGATTTTTGAAAATGTCACTTTTTTGTGAAAATATCCACTAAATGAGGGAATAATATGTGTGAGGGTACCCCAGGAGATTTCCAAATGTGTGTGGGTAGAATATATATCCCACGGGGGTAAAATTGAAAAAAGTTGAAAAATTTTTTTTTTTGGACTTAGTCATTTTTCCTGCGTTTATCAGACTTTCAGAAAGGTGAAATGTTAGTGAGCGTTCCGATTTCAGTTCCAGAGCGATTCGCCCAATGAGTCCCTGATATTTAGTCGTTTTCAGCCAATTTTATGGATTTTTGAAAATTTCACTTTTTTGTGAAAATATCCACTAAATGAGGGAATAATATGTGTGAGGGTACCCCAGGAGAGTTCCAAATGTGTGTGGGTAGAATATACAGTCATATGAAAAAGTTTGGGCACCCCTATTAATCTTAAGCTTAATGTTTTATAAAAATTGGTGTTTTTGCAACAGCTATTTCAGTTTGATATATGTAATAACTGTTGGATACAGTAATGTTTCTGCCTTGAAATGAGGTTTATTGTACTAACAGAAAATGTGCAATCTGCATTCAAACAAAATTTGACAGGTGCATAAGTATGGGCACCTCACCAGAAAAGTGACATTAATATTTAGTAGATCCTCCTTTTGCAAAAATAACAGCCTCTAGTCGCTTCCTGTAGCTTTTAATGAGTTCCTGGATCCTGGATGAAGGTATTTTTGACCATTCCTCTTTACAAAACAATTCCAGTTCAGTTAAGTTTGATGGTCGCCGAGCATGGACAGCCTCTTCAAATGATCCCACAGATGTTCAATGATATTCAGGTCTGGGGACTGGGATGGCCATTCCAGAACATTGTAATTGTTCCTCTGCATGAATGCCTGAGTAGATTTGGAGCGGTGTTTTGGATCATTGTCTTGCTGAAAGATCCATCCACTGCGTAACTTCAACTTTATCACTGATTCTTGAACACTATTGCCAAGAATCTGCTGATACTGAGTGGAATCCATGCGTCCCTCAACTTTAACAAGATTCCCAGTGCCGGCATTGACCACACAGCCCCAAAGCATGATGGAACCTCCACCAAATTTTACTGTGGGTAGCAAGTGTTTTTCTTGGAATGCTGTGTTTTTTTGCCACCATGCATAACGCCTTTTTGTATGACCAAACAACTCAATCTTGGTTTCATCAGTCCACAGGACCTTCTTCCAAAAAGAAATAGGCTTCTTCAAATGTGCTTTTGCATACCTCAGCCGACTCTGTTTGTGGCGTACTTGCAGAAACGGCTTCTTTCGCATCACTCTCCCATACAGCTTCTCCTTGTGCAAAGTGCGTTGTATAGTTGACCGATGCACAGTGACACCATCTGCAGCAAGTTGATGCTACAGCTCTCTGGAGCTGGTCTGAGGATTGTCCTTGACTGATCTCACCATTCTTCTTCTCTGCTTTTCTGATGTTTTTCTTGTCCTGACACTTCTGGCCTTAACAAGAACTGTCCCTATGTTCTTCCATTTCCGTACTATGTTCCTCACAGTGGAAACTGACAGGTTAAATCTCTGAGACAGCTTTTTGTATCCTTCCCCTGAACAACTATGTTGAATAATCTTTGTTTTCAGATCATTTGACAGTTGTTTTGAGGAGCCCATGATGCCACTCTTCAGAGGAGATTCAAACAGGAGAACAACTTGCAAGTGGCCACTTTAATAGCTTTTCTCATGATTGCATACACCTGGCTATAAAGTTCAAAGCTCAATGAGGTTACAAAACCAAAAAAAGTGCTTTAGTAAGTCAGTAAAAAGTAGGCAGGAGTATTTAAAACAAGAAAATGATAAGGGTGCCCATACTTATGCACAGGTCAAATTTTGTTTGAATGCAGATTGCACATTTTCTGTTAGCACAATAAACCTCATTTCAAGGCAGAAACATTACTGTGTCCAACAGTTATTACATATATCAAACTGAAATAGCTGTTGCAAAAACACCAATTTTTATAAAACATTAAGCTTAAGATTAATAGGGGTGCCCAAACTTTTTCATATGACTGTATATCCCACACGGTGAAAATTGAAAAAAGTTGAAAAAAAAAAATTTTTTGTACTTAGTAATTTTTCCGGCGTTTATCAGACTTTTAGATAGGGGAAATGTCAGTGAGCGTTCCGATTTCAGTTCCAGAGCAATTCGCCCAATGAGCCCTTGATATTTCGTCGTTTTCAGGCAATTTTCTGAATTTTTGAAAATATCACTTTTTTGTGAAAATATCCACTTCATGAGGGAATAATATGTGTGAGGGTACCCCAGGAGAGTTCCAAATGTGTTTGGGTAGAATATATATCCCACGGGGGTAAAATTGAAAAAAGTTGAAAATTTTTTTTTTTGGACTTAGTCATTTTTCCGGCGTTTATCAGACTTTCAATAGGGGAAATGTCAGTGAGCGTTCCGATTTCAGTTCCAGAGCGATTCCCCCAATGAGTCCTTGATATTTAGTCGTTTTCAGCCAATTTTCTGGATTTTTGAAAATTTCACTTTTTTTGTGAAAATATCCACTAAATGATGGAATAATATGTGTGAGGGTACCCCAGGAGTGTTCCAAATCTGTGTGGGTAGAATACATATCCCATGGGGGTAAAATTGAAAAAAGTTGAAAAAAAATTTTTTTTTGGACTTAGTCATTTTTCCGGCGTTTATCAGACTTTCAGATAGGGGAAATGTCAGTGAGCGTTCCGATTTCAGTTCCAGAGCAGTTCGCCCAATGAGTCCTTGATATTTCGTCGTTTTCAGGCAATTTTCCGAATTTTTGAAAATTTCTCTTTTTTGGTGAAAATATCCACTAAATGAGGGAATAATATGTGTGAGGGTACCCCAGGAGAGTTCCAAATGTGTGTGGGTAGAATACATATCCCACGGGGGTAAAATTGAAAAAAGTTGAAAAAATTTTTTTTTTTTGTACTTAGTCATTTTTCCGGCGTTTATCAGACTTTCAGATAGGGGAAATGTCTGTGAGCGTTCCGATTTCAGTTCCAGAGCGATTCGCCCTATGAGTCCTTGATATTTAGTCGTTTTCAGCCAATTTTCTGGATTTTTGAAAATGTCACTTTTTTGTGAAAATATCCACTAAATGAGGGAATAATATGTGTGAGGGTACCCCAGGAGAGTTTTAAATGTGTGTGGGTAGAATACATATCCCACGGGGGTAAAGTTGAAAAAAATTTAAAAAAAAATTTTTTTTTTTGCACTTAGTCATTTTTCCGGCGTTTATCAGACTTTCAATAGGGGAAATGTCAGTGAGCATTCCGATTTCAGTTCCAGAGCGATTCTCCCAATGAGTCCTTGATATTTTGTCGTTTTCAGCCAATTTTCTGGATTTTTGGAAATTTCACTTTTTTGTGAAAATATCCACTAAATGAGGGAATAATATGTGTGAGGGTACCCCAGGAGAGTTTCAAATGTGTGTGGGTAGAATACATATCCCACGGGGGTAAAATTGAAAAAAGTTGAAAAAATTTTTTTTTTGGACTTAGTCAATTTTCCTGCGTTTATCAGACTTTCAGAAAGGTGAAATGTTAGTGAGCGTTCCGATTTCAGTTCCAGAGCGATTCGCCCAATGAGTCCCTGATATTTAGTCGTTTTCAGCCAATTTTATGGATTTTTGAAAATTTCACTTTTTTGTGAAAATATCCACTAAATGAGGGAATAATATGTGTGAGGGTACCCCAGGAGAGTTCCAAATGTGTGTGGGTAGAATATATATCCCACACGGTTAAAATTGAAAAAAGTTGAAAAAAAAATAATTTTTTGTACTTAGTAATTTTTCCGGCGTTTATCAGACTTTCAGATAGGGGAAATGTCAGTGAGCGTTCCGATTTCAGTTCCAGAGCAATTCGCTCAATGAGCCCTTGATATTTCGTCGTTTTCAGGCAATTTTCTGAATTTTTGAAAATTTCACTTTTTTGTGAAAATATCCACTTCATGAGGGAATAATATGTGTGAGGGTACCCCAGGAGAGTTCCAAATGTGTTTGGGTAGAATATATATCCCACGGGGGTAAAATTGAAAAAAGTTGAAAAATTTTTTTTTTGGACTTAGTCATTTTTCCGGCGTTTATCAGACTTTCAATAGGGGAAATGTCAGTGAGCGTTCCGATTTCAGTTCCAGAGCGATACCCCCAATGAGTCCTTGATATTTAGTCGTTTTCAGCCAATTTTCTGGATTTTTGGAAATTTCACTTTTTTGTGAAAATATGCACTAATTGAGGGAATAATATGTGTGAGGGTACCCCAGGAGAGTTCCAAATGTGTGTGGGTAGAATACATATCCCACGGGGGTAAAATTGAAAAAAATTTAAAAAATTTTTTTTTTGCACTTAGTCATTTTTCCGGCGTTTATCAGACTTTCAGATACGGGAAATGTCAGTGAGTGTTCCGATTTCAGTTCCAGAGCGATTCGCCCTATGAGTTCTTGATATTTATTCGTTTTCAGCCAATTTTCTGCATTTTTGAAAATGTCACTTTTTTGTGAAAATATCCACTAAATGAGGGAATAATATGTGTGAGGGTACCCCAGGAGAGTTCCAAATGTGTGCTGGTAGAATATATATCCCACGGGGGTAAAATTGAAAAAAGTTGAAAAATATTTTTTTTTGGACATAGTCATTTTTCCAGCGTTTATCAAACTTTCAGATAGAGGAAATGTCAGTGAGCATTCCGATTTCAGTTCCAGAGCGATTCACCCAAAGAGTCCTTGATACTTCGTCGTTTTCAGGCAATTTTCAGAATTTTTGAAAATTTCACTTTTTTATGAAAATACCCACTAAATGAGGGAATAATATGTGTGAGGGTACCCCAGGAGAGTTCCAAATGTGTGTGGGTAGAATATATATCCCATGGGGGTAAAATTGAAAAAAGTTGAAAAAAAATTTTTTTTTGGACTTAGTCATTTTTCCGGCGTTTATCAGACTTTCAGATAGGGGAAATGTCAGTGAGCTTTCCGATTTCAGTTCCAGAGCAATTCGCCCTATGAGTCCTTGATATTTCATCGTTTTCAGACAATTTTCTGGATTTTTTAAAATTTCACTCTTTTGTGAAAATATCCACTAAATGAGGGAATAATATGTGTGAGGGTACCCCAGGAGAGTTCCAAATGTGTGTGGGTAGAATATATATCCCACAGGGTTAAAATTGAAAAAAGTTGAACATTTTTTTTTTTATTGTACTTTGTCATTTTTCCTGCGTTTATCGACTTTCAGATAGGGGAAATGTCAGTGAGCATAATGATTTCAGTTCCAAAGCGATTCGCCCAATGAGTCCTTGATATTTAGTCTATTTCAGCCAATTTTCTGGATTTTTGAAAATGTCACTTTTTTGTGAAAATATCCACTAAATGAGAGAATAATATGTGTGAGGGTACCCCATGAGAGTTCCAAATGTGTGTGGTTAGAATATATATCCCACGGGGGTAAAATTGAAAAAAGTTAAAAAAAATTTTTTTTTGGACTTAGTCATTTTTCCGCCATTTATCAGACTTTCAGATAGGAGAAATGTCAGTGAGCGTTCTGATTTCAGTTCCAGAGCGATTCGCCCAATGAGTCATTGATATTTAGTCGTTTTCAGCCAATTTTCTGGATTTTAGAAAATTTCACTTTTTTGTGAAAATATCCACTAAATGAGGGAATAATATGTGTGAGGGTACCCCAGGAGAGTTCCAAATGTGTGTGGGTAGAATATATATCCCACGGGGGTAAAATTGAAAAAAGTTGAAAAAAATTTTTTTTTGGACTTAGTCATTTTTCCGGCGTTTAGCAGACTTTCAGATAGGAGAAATGTCAGTGAGCGTTCTGATTTCAGTTCCAGAGCGATTCGCCCAATGAGTCCTTGATATTTTGTCGTTTTCAGCCAATATTTTGGATTTTTCAAAAGTTCACTTTTTTGTGAAAATATCCACTAAATGAGGGAATAATATGTGTGAGGGTACCTCAGGAGAGATCCATATGTGTGTGGGTAGAATATATATCCCACGGGGGTAAAATTGAAAAAAGTTGAAAAAAATTATTTTTTGGACTTAGTCATTTTTCCGCCGTTTATTAGACTTTCAGATAGCGCAAATGTCAGTGAGCGTTCCGATTTCAGTTCCAGAGCGATTCCCCCAATGAGTCCTTGATATTTAGTCGTTTTCAGCCAATTTTCTGGATTTTTGGAAATTTCACTTTTTTGTGAAAATATCCACTAAATGAGGGAATAATATGTGTGAGGGTACCCCAGGAGTGTTCCAAATGTGTGTGGGTAGAATACATATCCCATAGGGGTAAAATTGGAAAAAGTTGAAAAAAAATTTTTTTTTGGACTTAGTCATTTTTCCGCCGTTTATCAGACTTTCAGATAGGGGAAATGTCAGTGAGCGTTCCGATTTCAGTTGCAGAGCAATTCACCCAATGAGTCCTTCATATTTCGTCGTTTTCAGGCAATTTTCCGAATTTTTGAAAATTTCACTTTTTTTGTGAAAATATCCACTAAATGAGGGAATAATATGTGTGAGGGTACCCCAGGAGAGTTTCAAATGTGTGTGGGTAGAATACATATCCCACGGGGGTAAAATTGAAAAAAATGTAAAAAAAATTTTTTTTTGCACTTAGTCATTTTTCCGGCGTTTATCAGACTTTCAATAGGGGAAATGTCAGTGAGCATTCCGATTTCAGTTCCAGAGCGATTCCCCCAATGAGTCCTTGATATTTAGTCGTTTTCAGCCAATTTTCTTGATTTTTGGAAATTTCACTTTTTTGTGAAAATATCCACTAAATGAGGGAATAATATGTGTGAGGGTACCCCAGGAGAGTTTCAAATGTGTGTGGGTAGAATACATATCCCACGGGGGTAAAATTGAAAAAAATTGAAAAAAAATTTTTTTTTGCACTTAGTCATTTTTCCGGCGTTTATCAGACTTTCAGAAAGGGGAAATGTCAGTGAGCGTTCCGATTTCTGTTCCAGAGCAATTCACCCAATGAGTCCTTGATAGTTAGTCGTTTTCAGCCAATTTTCTGGATTTTAGAAAATTTCACTTTTTTGTGAAAATATCCACTAAATGAGGGAATAATATGTGTGAGGGTACCCCAGGAGAGTTCCAAATGTGTGTGGGTTGAATATATATCCCACGGGGGTAAATTTGAAAAAAGTTGAAAAAAAATTTTTTTTGGACTTAGTCATTTTTCCGGCGTTTAGCAGATTTTCAGATAGGAGAAATGTCAGTGAGCGTTCTGATTTCAGTTCAAGAGCGATTCGCCCAATGAGTCCTTGATATTTAGTCGTTTTCAGCCAATATTTTGGATTTTTCAAAAGTTCACTTTTTTGTGAAAATATCCACTAAATGAGGGAATAATATGTGTGAGGGTACCCCATGAGAGTTCCAAATGTGTGTGGTTAGAATATATATCCCACAGGGGGAAAATTGAAAAAAGTTAAAAAAAATTTTTTTTTGGACTTAGTAATTTTTCCGGCATTTATCAGACTTTCAGATAGGAGAAATGTCAGTGAGCATAACGATTTCAGTTCCAGAGCGATTCGCCCAATGAGTCCTTGATATTTAGTCGCTTTCAGCCAATTTCCTGGATTTTTGAAAATTTCACTTTTTTGTGAAAATATCCACTAAATGAGGGAATAATATGTGTGAGGGTACCTCAGGAGAGATCCATATTTGTGTGGGTAGAATATATATCCCACGGGGGTAAATTTGAAAAAATTTTAAAAAAATTATTTTTTGGACTTAGTCATTTTTCTGCCGTTTATCAGACTTTCAGATAGGGCAAATGTCAGTGAGCATTCCGATTTCAGTTCCAGAGCGATTCGCCCAATGAATACTTGATATTTAGTTGTTTTCAGCCAATTTTCTGTATTTTAGAAAATTTCACTTTTTTGTGAAAATATCCACTAAATGAGGTAATAATATGTGTGAGGGTACCCCAGGACAGTTCCAAATGTGTGTGGGTAGAATACATATCCCACGGGGGTAAAATTGAAAAAAATTGAAAAAAAATTTTTTTTTGCACTTAGTCATTTTTCCGGCGTTTATCAGACTTTCAGAAAGGGGAAATGTCAGTGAGCGTTCCGATTTCAGTTCCAGAGCAATTCGCCCAATGAGTCCTTGATAGTTAGTCGTTTTCAGCCAATTTTCTGGATTTTTGAAAATTTCACTTTTTTTGTGAAAATATCCACTAAATGATGGAATAATATGTGTGAGGGTACCCCAGGAGTGTTCCAAATGTGTGTGGGTAGAATACATATCCCATAGGGGTAAAATTGAAAAAAGTTGAAAAAAAATTTTTTTTTGGACTTAGTCATTTTTCCGGCGTTTATCAGACTTTCAGATAGGTGAAATGTCAGTGAGCGTTCCGATTTCAGTTCCAGAGCAATTCACCCAATGAGTCCTTGATATTTCATCGTTTTCAGGCAATTTTCCAAATTTTTGAAAATTTCACTTTTTTTGTGAAAATATCCACTAAATGAGGGAATAATATGTGTGAGGGTACCCCAGGAGAGTTTCAAATGTGTATGGGTAGAATACATATCCCACGGGGGTAAAATTGAAAAAAATTGAAAAAAATTTTTTTTTTGCACTTAGTCATTTTTCCGGCGTTTATCAGACTTTCAGAAAGGGGAAATGTCAGTGAGCGTTCCGATTTCAGTTCCAGAGCAATTCGCCCAATGAGTCCTTGATAGTTAGTCGTTTTCAGCCAATTTTCTGGATTTTTGAAAATTTCACTTTTTTTGTGAAAATATCCACTAAATGAGGGAATAATATGTGTGAGGGTACCCCAGGAGTGTTCCAAATGTGTGTGGGTAGAATACATATCCCATAGGGGTAAAATTCAAAAAAGTTGAAAAAATTTTTTTTTTGGACTCAGTCATTTTTCCGGCATTTATCAGACTTTCAGATAGGAGAAATGTCAGTGAGCGTTCTGATTTCAGTTCCAGAGCGATTCGCCCAATGAGTCATTGATATTTAGTCGTTTTCAGCCAATTTTCTGGATTTTAGAAAATTTCACTTTTTTGTGAAAATATCCACTAAATGAGGGAATAATATGTGTGAGGGTACCCCAGGAGAGTTCCAAATGTGTGTGGGTAGAATATATATCCCACGGGGGTAAAATTGAAAAAAGTTGAAAAAAATTTTTTTTTGGACTTAGTCATTTTTCCGGCGTTTAGCAGACTTTCAGATAGGAGAAATGTCAGTGAGCGTTCTGATTTCAGTTCAAGAGCGATTCGCCCAATGAGTCCTTGATATTTAGTCGTTTTCAGCCAATATTTTGGATTTTTCAAAAGTTCACTTTTTTGTGAAAATATCCACTAAATGAGGGAATAATATGTGTGAGGGTACCCCTGGATAGTTCCAAATGTGTGTGGGTAGAATATATATCCCACAGGGGTAAAATTCAAAAAAGTTGAAAAATTTTTTTTTTTGGACTCAGTCATTTTTCCGGCATTTATCAGACTTTCAGATAGGAGAAATGTCAGTGAGCTTTCTGATTTCAGTTCCAGAGCGATTCGCCCAATGAGTCCTTGATATTTAGTCGTTTTCAGCCAATATTTTGGATTTTTCAAAAGTTCACTTTTTTGTGAAAATATCCACTAAATGAGGGAATAATATGTGTGAGGGTACCCCAGGAGAGTTCCAAATGTGTGTGGGTAGAATATATATCCCACGGGGGTAAATTTGAAAAAAGTTTAAAAAAATTTTTTTTTGGACTTAGTCATTTTTCTGCCATTTATCAGACTTTCAGATAGGAGAAATGTCAGTGAGCATTCTGATTTCAGTTCCAGAGCGATTCGCCCAATGAGTCATTGATATTTAGTCGTTTTCAGCCAATTTTCTGGATTTTAGAAAATTTCACTTTTTTGTGAAAATATCCACTAAATGAGGGAATAATATGTGTGAGGGTACCCCAGGAGAGTTCCAAATGTGTGTGGGTAGAATATATATCCCACGTGGGTAAATTTGAAAAAAGTTTAAAAAAATTTTTTTTTGGACTTAGTCATTTTTCTGCCGTTTATCAGACTTTCAGATAGGAGAAATGTCAGTGAGCATTCTGATTTCAGTTCCAGAGCGATTCGCCCAATGAGTCATTGATATTTAGTCGTTTTCAGCCAATTTTCTGGATTTTAGAAAATTTCACTTTTTTGTGAAAATATCCACTAAATGAGGGAATAATATGTATGAGGGTACCCCAGGAGAGTTCCAAATGTGTGTGGGTAGAATATATATCCCACGGGGGTAAAATTGAAAAAAGTTGAAAAAAATTTTTTTTTGGACTTAGTCATTTTTCCGGCGTTTAGCAGACTTTCAGATAGGAGAAATGTCAGTGAGCGTTCTGATTTCAGTTCCAGAGCGATTCGCCCAATGAGTCCTTGATATTTAGTCGTTTTCAGCCAATATTTTGGATTTTTGAAAAGTTCACTTTTTTGTGAAAATATCCACTAAATGAGGGAACAATATGTGTGAGGGTACCGAAGGAGAGATCCAAATGTGTGTGGGTAGAATATAAATCCCACGGGGGTAAAATTGAAAAAAGTTGAAAAAAATTTTTTTTTGGACTTAGTCATTTTTCCGGAGTTTAGCAGACTTTCAGATAGGAGAAATGTCAGTGAGCGGTCTGATTTCAGTTCCAGAGCGATTCGCCCAATGAGTCCTTGATATTTAGTCGTTTTCAGCCAATATTTTGGATTTTTGAAAATTTCACTTTTTTGTGAAAATATCCACTAAATGAGGGAACAATATGTGTGAGGGTACCGAAGGAGAGATCCAAATGTGTGTGGGTAGAATATAAATCCCACGGGGGTAAAATTGAAAAAAGTTGAAAAAAATTTTTTTTTGGACTTAGTCATTTTTCTGCCGTTTATCAGACTTTCAGATAGGGCAAATGTCAGTGAGCATTCCGATTTCAGTTCCAGAGCGATTCGCCCAATGAATACTTGATATTTAGTCGTTTTCAGCCAATTTTCTGGATTTTTGAAAATTTCACTTTTTTGTGAAAATATCCACTAAATGAGTGAATAATATGTGTGAGGGTACCCCAGGAGATTTCCAAATGTGTGTGGGTAGAATATATATCCCACGGGGGTAAAATTCAAAAAAGTTGAAAAAATTTTTTTTTGGGCTCAGTCATTTTTCCGGCGTTTAGCAGACTTTCAGATAGGAGAAATGTCAGTGATCTTTCTGATTTCAGTTCCAGAGCGATTCGCCCAATGAGTCCTTGATATTTAGTCGTTTTCAGCCAATATTTTGGATTTTTTGAATTTTTCACTTTTTTGTGAAAATATCCACTAAATGAGGGAATAATATGTGTGAGGGTACCCCAGGAGAGTTCCAAATGTGTGTGGGTAGAATATATATCCCACGTGGGTAAATTTGAAAAAAGTTTAAAAAAATTTTTTTTTGGACTTAGTCATTTTTCTGCCGTTTATCAGACTTTCAGATAGGAGAAATGTCAGTGAGCATTCTGATTTCAGTTCCAGAGCGATTCGCCCAATGAGTCATTGATATTTAGTCGTTTTCAGCCAATTTTCTGGATTTTAGAAAATTTCACTTTTTTGTGAAAATATCCACTAAATGAGGGAATAATATGTATGAGGGTACCCCAGGAGAGTTCCAAATGTGTGTGGGTAGAATATATATCCCACGGGGGTAAAATTGAAAAAAGTTGAAAAAAATTTTTTTTTGGACTTAGTCATTTTTCCGGCGTTTAGCAGACTTTCAGATAGGAGAAATGTCAGTGAGCGTTCTGATTTCAGTTCCAGAGCGATTCGCCCAATGAGTCCTTGATATTTAGTCGTTTTCAGCCAATATTTTGGATTTTTGAAAAGTTCACTTTTTTGTGAAAATATCCACTAAATGAGGGAACAATATGTGTGAGGGTACCGAAGGAGAGATCCAAATGTGTGTGGGTAGAATATAAATCCCACGGGGGTAAAATTGAAAAAAGTTGAAAAAAATTTTTTTTTGGACTTAGTCATTTTTCCGGAGTTTAGCAGACTTTCAGATAGGAGAAATGTCAGTGAGCGGTCTGATTTCAGTTCCAGAGCGATTCGCCCAATGAGTCCTTGATATTTAGTCGTTTTCAGCCAATATTTTGGATTTTTGAAAATTTCACTTTTTTGTGAAAATATCCACTAAATGAGGGAACAATATGTGTGAGGGTACCGAAGGAGAGATCCAAATGTGTGTGGGTAGAATATAAATCCCACGGGGGTAAAATTGAAAAAAGTTGAAAAAAATTTTTTTTTGGACTTAGTCATTTTTCTGCCGTTTATCAGACTTTCAGATAGGGCAAATGTCAGTGAGCATTCCGATTTCAGTTCCAGAGCGATTCGCCCAATGAATACTTGATATTTAGTCGTTTTCAGCCAATTTTCTGGATTTTTGAAAATTTCACTTTTTTGTGAACATATCCACTAAATGAGTGAATAATATGTGTGAGGGTACCCCAGGAGATTTCCAAATGTGTGTGGGTAGAATATATATCCCACGGGGGTAAAATTCAAAAAAGTTGAAAAAATTTTTTTTTGGGCTCAGTCATTTTTCCGGCGTTTAGCAGACTTTCAGATAGGAGAAATGTCAGTGAGCGTTCTGATTTCAGTTCCAGAGCGATTCGCCCAATGAGTCCTTGATATTTAGTCGTTTTCAGCCAATATTTTGGATTTTTTGAATTTTTCACTTTTTTGTAAAAATATCCACTAAATGAGGGAATAATATGTGTGGGGGTACCCCAGGAGAGTTCCAAATGTGTGTGGGTAGAATATATATCCCACGGGGGTAAAATTCAAAAAAGTTGAAAAAATTTTTTTTTTGGACTCAGTCATTTTTCCGGCATTTATCAGACTTTCAGATAGGAGAAATGTCAGTGAGCGTTCTGATTTCAGTTCCAGAGCGATTCGCCCAATGAGTCCTTGATATTTAGTCGTTTTCAGCCAATATTTTGGATTTTTTGAATTTTTCACTTTTTTGTGAAAATATCCACTAAATGAGGGAATAATATGTGTGAGGGTACCCCAGGAGAGTTCCAAATGTGTGTTGGTAGAATATATATCCCACGGGGGTAAAATTAAAAAAAGTTGAAAAAATTTTTTTTTTGGACTCAGTCATTTTTCCGGCATTTATCAGACTTTCAGATAGGAGAAATGTCAGTGAGCGTTCTGATTTCAGCTCCAGAGCGATTCGCCCAATGAGTCCTTGATATTTAGTCGTTTTCAGCCAATTCTCTGGATTTTAGAAAATTTCCCTTTTTTTGTGAAAATATCCACTAAATGAGGGAATAATATGTGTGAGGGTACCCCAGGAAATTTCCAAATGTGTGTGGGTAGAATATATATCCCACGGGGGTAAAATTCAAAAAAGTTTGAAAAAAATGTTTTTTGTACTCAGTCATTTTTCCGGCGTTTATCAGACTTTCAGATAGGAGAAAAGTCAGTGAGCGTTCTGATTACAGTTCCAGAGCGATTCGCCCAATGAGTCCTTGATATTTAGTCGCTTTCAGCCAATATTTGGGATTTTTTGAATTTTTCACTTTTTTGTGAAAATATCCACTAAATGAGGGAATAATATGTGTGAGGGTACCCCAGGAGAGTTCCAAATGTGTGTGGGTAGAACATATATCCCACGGTGGTAAAATTGAAAAAAGTTGAAACAATTTTTTTTTGGACTCAGTCATTTTTCCGGCGTTTATCAGACTTTCAGATAGCGCAAATGTCAGTGAGCGTTCCGATTTCAGTTCCAGAGCAATTCTCCCAATGAGTCCTTGATATCTAGTAGTTTTCAGCCAATATTTTGGATTTTTGAAAATTTCACTTTTTTGTGAAAATATCCACTAAATGAGGGAATAATATGTGTGAGGGTACCCCAGGAGAGTTCCAAATGTGTGTGGGTAGAATAAATATCCCACGGGGGTAAAATTAAAAAAAGTTGAAAAAAATTTTTTTTTGGACTCAGTCATTTTTCCGGCGTTTATCAGACTTTCAGATAGGAGAAATGTCAGTGAGTGTTCTGATTTCAGTTCCAGAGCGATTCGCCCAATGAGTCCTTGATATTTAGTCGTTTTCAGCCAATTTTCTGAATTTTTGAAAATTTCAATTTTTTTGTGAAAATATCCACTAAATGAGGGAATAATATGTGTGAGGGTTCCCCTGGAGAGTTCCAAATGTGTGTGGGTAGAATATATATCCCACGGGGGTAAAATTAAAAAAAGTTTAAAAAATTTATTTTTTTGGACTTAGTCATTTTTCCAGCGTTTATCAGACTTTCAGATAGGGGATATGTCATTGAGTGCTCCGATTTCAGTTCCAGAGCGATTCGCCCAATGAGTCCTTGATATTTAGTTGTTTTCAGCCAATATTTTGGATTTTTGAAAATTTCACTCTTTTGTGAAATTATCCACTAAATGAGGGAATAATATGTGTGAGGGTACCCCAGGAGAGTTCCACATGTGTGTGGGTAGAATATATATCCCACGGGGGTAAAATTGAAAAAATTTGAAAAAATTTTTTTTTTGGACTTAGTCATTTTTCCGGCGTTTATCAGACTTTCAGATACGGGAAATGTCAGTGAGCATTCCGATTTTAGTTCCAGAGTAATTCGCCCTATGAGTCCTTGATATTTAGTCGTTTTCAGCCAATTTTCTGAATTTTTGAAAATTTCACTTTTTTGTGAAAATATCCACTAAATGAGGGAATAATATGTGTGAGGGTACCCCTGGAGAGTTTCAAATGTGTGTGGGTAGAATATATAACCCACGGGTGTAAAATTGAAAAAAGTTGAAACATTTTTTTTTTTGGACTTAGTCATTTTTCCGGCGTTTATCAGATAGGGGAAATGTCAGTGAGCGTTCTGATTTCAGTTCCAAAGCGATTCGCCCAATGAGTCCTTGATATTTAGTCGTTTTCAGCCAATATTTTGGATTTTTTTAATTTTTCACCTTTTTGTGAAAATGTCCACTAAATGAGGGAATAATATGTGTGAGGGTACCCCAGGAGAGTTCCAAATGTGTGTGGGTAGAATATATATCCCACGGGGGTAAAATTTAAAAAAGTTGAAAAAAATTTTTTTTTTGGACTTAGTCATTTTTCCGGCGTTTATCAGACTTTCAGATAGGAGAAATGTCAGTGAGCGTTCTGATTTCAGTTCCAAAGCGATTCGCCCAATGAGTCCTTGTTATTTAGTCGTTTTCAGCCAATATTTTGGATTTTTTGAATTTTTCACTTTTTTGTGAAAATATCCACTAAACGAGGGAATAATATGTGTGAGGGTACCCCAGGAGAGTTCCAAATGTTTGTGGGTAGAATATATATCCCACGGGGGTAAAATTGAAAAAAGTTGAAAAAATTTTTTTTTGACTTAGTCATTTTTCCGGCGTTTATCAGACTTTCAGATAGGGGATATGTCATTGAGCGCTCCTATTTCAGTTCCAGAGCGATTCGCCCAATGAGTCCTTGATATTTAGTTGTTTTCAGCCAATATTTTGGATTTTTGAAAATTTCACTTTTTTGTGAAAATATCCACTAAATGAGGGAATAATATGTGTGAGGGTACCCCAGGAGATTTCCAAATGTGTGTGGGTAGAATATATATCCCACGGGGGTAAAATTGAAAAAATTTGAAAAATTTTTTTTTTTGGACTTAGTCATTTTTTCGGCGTTTATCAGACTTTCAAATAGGGGAAATGTCTGTGAGCGTTCCGATTTCAGTTCCAGAGCGATTCGCCCAATGAGTCCTTGATATTTAATCATTTTCAGCCAATATTTTGGATTTTTGAAAATTTCACTTTTTTGTGAAAATATCCACTAAATGAGGGAATAATATGCGTGAGGGTACCCCATGAGAGTTCCAAATGTGTGTGGGTAGAATATATATCCCACGGGGGTAAAATTGAAAAAAGTTGAAAAAATTTTTTTTTTGGACTTAGTCATTTTTCCGGCGTTTTTCAGACTTTCATATAGGGGAAATGTCAGTAAGCATTCCCATTTCAGTTCCAGAGCGATTCGCCCAATGAGTCCTTGATATTTAGTCGTTTTCAGCCAATTTTCTGAATTTTTGAAAATTTCACTTTTTTGTGAAAATATCCACTAAATGAGGGAATAATATGTGTGAGGGTACCCCAGGAGAGTTCCAAATGTGTGTGGGTAGAATATATATCCCACAGGGGTAAAATTGAAGAAAGTTGAAAAAAAATTTTTTTTGGACTTAGTCATTTTTCCGGCGTTTATCAGACTTTCAGATAGGGGAAATGTCATTGAGCGCTCCGATTTCAGTTCCAGAGCGATTCGCCCAATGAGTCCTTGATGTTTAGTTGTTTTCAGCCAATATTTTGGATTTTTGAAAATTTCACTCTTTTGTGAAATTATCCACTAAATGAGGGAATAATATGTGTGAGGGTACCCCAGGAGAGTTCCAAATGTGAGTGGGTAGAATATATATCCAACGGGGGTAAAATTGAAAAAAGTTGAAAAAAATTTTTTTGGGACTTAGTCATTTTTCCCACGTTTTTCAGACTTTCAGATAGGGGAAATGTCAGTGAGCGTTCCGATTTCAGTTCCAGAGCGATTCGCCAAATGAGTCCTTGATATTTAGGTCTTTTCAGCCAATATTTTGGATTTTTGAAAATTTCACTTTTTTGTGAAAATATCCACTAAATGAGGGAATAATATGTGTGAGGGTACCCCAGGAGAGTTCCACATGTGTGTGGGTAGAATATATATCCCACGGGGGTAAAATTGAAAAAATTTGAAAAAATTTTTTTTTTGGACTTAGTCATTTTTCCGGCGTTTATCAGACTTTCAGATACGGGAAATGTCAGTGAGCATTCCGATTTCAGTTCCAGAGTAATTCGACCTATGAGTCCTTGATATTTAGTCGTTTTCAGCCAATTTTCTGAATTTTTGAAAATTTCACTTTTTTGTGAAAATATCCACTAAATGAGGGAATAATATGTGTGAGGGTACCCCTGGAGAGTTCCAAATTTGTGTGGGTAGAATATATAACCCACGGGTGTAAAATTGAAAAAAGTTGAAACATTTTTTTTTTTGGACTTAGTCATTTTTCCGGCGTTTATCAGACTTTCAGATAGGGGAAATGTCAGTGAGCGTTCTGATTTCAGTTCCAAAGCGATTCGCCCAATGAGTCCTTGATATTTAGTCGTTTTCAGCCAATATTTTGGATTTTTTTAATTTTTCACCTTTTTGTGAAAATGTCCACTAAATGAGGGAATAATATGTGTGAGGGTACCCCAGGAGAGTTCCAAATGTGTGTGGGTAGAATATATATCCCACGGGGGTAAAATTTAAAAAAGTTGAAAAAAATTTTTTTTTTGGACTTAGTCATTTTTCCGGCGTTTATCAGACTTTCAGATAGGGGAAATGTCAGTGCTGCTTCCGATTTCATTTCCAGAGCGATTCGCCCAATGATTATTTGATATTTAGTCGTTTTCAGCCGATTATCTGATTTTTTGAAAATTTCACTCTTTTGTGAAATTATCCACTAAATGAGGGAATAATATGTGTGAGGGTACCCCAAGAGAGTTCCAAATGTGTGTGGGTAGAATATATATACCACGGGGGTAAAATTGAAAAGAGTTGAAAAAATTTTTTTTTTGGACTTAGTTATTTTTCCGGCGTTTATCAGACTTTCAGTTAGGGGAAATGTCAGTGAGCGTTCTGATTTCAGTTCCAGAGCGATTCGCCCAATGAGTCCTTGATATTTAGTCGTTTTCAGCCAATTTTCTGAATTTTTGAAAATTTCACTCTTTTGTGAAATTATCCACTAAATGAGGGAATAATATGTGTGAGGGTACCCCAGGAGAGTTCCAAATGTGTGTGGGTAGAATATATATCCCACAGGGGTAAAATTGAAGAAAGTTTAAAAAAAATTTTTTTTGGACTTAGTCATTTTTCCGGCGTTTATCAGACTTTCAGATAGGGGAAATGTCAGTGAGTGTTCCGATTTCATTTCCAGAGCGATTCGCCGGATGAGTCCTTGATATTTAGTCGTTTTCAGCCGATTATCTGAATTTTTGAAAATGTCACACTTTTGTGAAATTATCCACTAAATGAGGGAATAATATGTGTGAGGGTACCCGAGGAGAGTTCCAAACGAGTGTGGGTAGAATATATATTCCACGGGGGTAAAATTGAAAAAAGTTGAAAAAATTTTTTTTTTGGACTTAGTTATTTTTCCGGCGTTTATCAGACTTTCAGATAGGGGAAATGTCAGTGAGCGTTCCGATTTCAGTTCCAGAGCGCCTCGCCCAATGAGTTCTTGATATTTAATCGTATTCAGCCAATTTTCTGGATTTTTGAAAATTTCACTTTTTTGTGAAAATATCCACTAAATGAGGGAATAATATGTGTGAGGGTACCCCAGGAGAGTTCGAAATGTGTGTGGGTAAAATATATATCCCACGGGGGAAAAATTGAAAAAAGTTGAAAAAAAACTTTTTTTTGGACTTAGTCATTTTTACGGCGTTTATCAGACTTTCAGATAGGGGAAATGTCAGTGAGGCTTCCGATTTCATTTCCAGAGCGATTCGCCCGATGAGTTCTTGATATTTAGTCATTTTCAGCCGATTATCTGAATTTTTGAAAATGTCACTCTTTTGTGAAATTATCCACTAAATGAGGGAATAATATGTGTGAGGGTACCCCAGGAGAGTTTCAATTGTGTGAGGGTAGAATATATATCCCACGGGGGTAAAATTGAAAAATGTTGAAAAATTTTCTTTTTTGGACTTAGTCATTTTTCCGGCGTTTATCAGACTTTCAGATAGGGGAAATGTCAGTGAGTGTTCCGATTCCATTTCCAGAGCGATGCTCCCGATGAGTACTTCATATTTAGTTGTTTTCAGACGATTATCTCAATTTTTGAAAATGTCACTCTTTTGTGAAATTATCCACTAAATGAGGGAATAATATGTGTGAGGGTACCCCAGGAGAGTTCCAAATGTGTGTGGGTAGAATATATATCCCACGGGGGTAAAATAGAAAAAAGTTGAAAAAATTTTTTTTTTTGGACTTAGTCATTTTTCCGGCGTTTATCAGACTTTCAGATAGGGGAAATGTCAGTGAGGCTTCCGATTTCATTTCCAGAGCGATTCGCCCAATGATTATTTGATATTTAGACGTTTTCAGCCGATTATCTGATTTTTTAAAATTTCACTCTTTTGTGAAATTATCCACTAAATGAGGGAATAATATGTGTGAGGGTACCCCAGGAGAGTTCCAAATGTGTGTGGGTAGAATAGATATACAACGGGGGTAAAATTGAAAAGAGTTGGAAAAATTTTTTTTTTGGACTTAGTTATTTTTCCGGCGTTTATCAGACTTTCAGTTAGGGGAAATGTCAGTGAGCGTTCTGATTTCAGTTCCAGAGCGATTCGCCCAATGAGTCCTTGATATTTAGTCGTTTTCAGCCAATTTTCTGAATTTTTGAAAATTTCACTCTTTTGTGAAATTATCCACTAAATGAGGGAATAATATGTGTGAGGGTACCCCAGGAGAGTTCCAAACGAGTGTGGGTAGAATATATATTCCACGGGGGTAAAATTGAAAAAAGTTGAAAAAAAATTTTTTTTGGACTTAGTCATTTTTCCCACGTTTTTCAGACTTTCAGATAGGGGAAATGTCAGTGAGCATTTCGATTTCAGTTCAAGAGCGATTCGCCCAATGAGTCCTTGATATTTAGTCGTTTTCAGCCAATTTTCTGGATTTTTGAAAATTTCACTTTTTTGTGAAAATATCCACTAAATGAGGGAGTGATATGTGTGAGGGTACCCCAGGAGAGTTCCAAATGTGTGTGGGTAGAATATATATCCCATGAGGGTAAAATGGAAAAAAGTTTTAAAAAAATTTTTTTGGACTTAGTCATTATTCCGGCGTTTATCACACTTTCAGATAGGGGAAATGTCAGGGAGCATTCCGATTTCAGTTCCAGAGCAATTCGCCCATTGAGTCCTTGATATTTAGTCGTTTTCAGCCAATTTTCTGAATTTTTAAAAATTTCACTCTTTTGTGAAATTATCCACTAAATGAGGGAATAATATGTGTGAGGGTACCCCAGGAGAGTTCCAAATGTGTGTGGGTAGAACTGAAAAAAGTTGAAAAAAAATATTTTTTTGGACTTAGTCATTTTTCCGGAGTTTATCAGACTTTCAGATAGGGGAAATGTAAGTGAGCCTTCCGATTTCAGTTCCAGAGCGATTCGCCCAATGAGTCCTTGATATTTAGTCGTTTTCATCGAATTTTCTGGATTTTTGAAAATGTCACTTTTTTGTGAAAATATCCACTAAATGAGGGAATAATATGTGTGAGTGTACCCCAGGAGAGTTCCAAATGTGTGTGGGTAGAATATATATCCCACGGTGGTAAAATTGAAAAAAGTTGAAAAATTTTTTTTTTGAACTTACTCATTTTTCCGGCTTTTATTAGACTTTCAGATAGAGGAAATGTCAGTGAGCGTTCCGATTTGAGTTAAAGAGCGATTCGCCCAATGAGTCCTTGATATTTTGTCGTTTTCAGGCAATTTTCTGTATGTTTGAAAATTTCACTTTTTTGTGAAAATATCCACTAAATGAGGAAATAATATGTGGAGGGTACCCCAGGAGTGTTCCAATTGTGTGTGGGTAGAATATATATCCCACGGGGGTAAAATTGAAAAAAGTTAAAAAATATTTTTTTTGGACTTAGTCATTTTTCCAGCGTTTATCAGACTTTCAGAGAGGGTACGTCAGTGAGCGTTCCGATTTCAGTTCCAGAGCGATTCGCCCTATGAGTCATTGATATTTAGTCGTTTTCAATCAATTTTCTGGATTTTTGAAAATTTCCCTTTTTTGTGAAAATATCCACAAAATGAGGCAATAATATGTGTGAGGGTATCACAGGAGAGTTCCAAATGTGTGTGGGTAGAATATATATCTCACGGGGGTAAAATTGAAAAAAGTTGAAAAAATATTTTTTTTGGCTTTGTCATTTTTCCGGCATTTATCAGACTTTCAGATAGGGGAAATGTTATTGAGTGTTCTGATTTCAGTTCCAGAGCGATTCGCCCTATGAGTCCTTGATATTTAGTCATATTCAGTCAATTTCTGGATTTTTGAAAATTTCACTTTTTTGTGAAAATATCCACTAAATGAGGGAATAATATGTGTGAGGGTACCGCAGGAGAGTTCCAAATGTGTTTGGGTAGAATACATATCCCACGGCGGTAAAATTGAAAAAAGTTGAAAAAAAGTTTTTTTTTGAACTTAGTCATTTTTTGGGAGTGTATCTGACTTTCAGATAAGGGAAATGTCAGTGAGCATTCCGATTTCAGTTCCAGAGCGATTCGCCCAATAAGCCCTTGATATTTAGTCGTTTTCAGCCAATTTTCTGGATTTTTGAAAATTTCACTTTTTTGTGAAAATATCCACTAAATGAGGGAATAATATGTGTGAGGGTACCCCAGGAGAGTTCCAAATGTGTTTGGGTAGAATATATATCTCAAGGGGGTAAAATTGAAAAAAGTTGAAAATTTTTTTTTTTTCGCTTAGTCATTTTTCCTGCGTTTATCAGACTTTCAGAGAGGGTAAATGTCAGTGGGCGTTCCAATTTCAGTTCCAGAGCGATTCGCCCAATGAGTCCTTGATATTTTGTCATTTTCAGCCAATTTCTGAATTTTTGAAAATTTCACTTTTTTGTGAAAATATCCACTAAATGAGGGAATAATATGTGTGAGGGCACCCCAGGAGAGTTCCAAATGTGTTTGGGTAGAATATATATCTCACGGGGGTAAAATTGAAAAAAGTTGAAAAAAATTTTTTTTTGGACTTGGTCATTTTTCCGGCGTTCATCAGACTTTCAGATAAGGGAAATGTCAGTGAGCGTTACGATTTCAGTTCCAGAGCGATTCGCCCAATAAGTCCTTGGTATTTAGTCGTTTTCAGCCAATTTTCTGGATTTTTGAGAATTTCACTTTTTTGTGAAAATATCCACTAAATGAGGGAATAATATGTGTGAGGGTAACCCAGGAGAGTTCCAAATGTGTGTGGGTAGAATATATATCTCACGGGGGTAAAATTGAAAAAAGTTGAAAAAATGTTTTTTTTGGACTTAGTCATTTTTTCAGCGTTTATCAGAATTTCAGAGAGGGGAAATGTCAGTGAGCGTTCCGATTTCAGTTCCAGAGCGATTCTCCCTATGAGTCCTTGATATTTCGTCATTTTCAGCCAATTTTCTGGATTTTTGAAAATTTCACTTTTTTTGTGAAAATATCCACTAAATGAGGGAATAATATGTGGGAGGGTACCCCAGGAGAGTTCCAAATATGTGTGGGTAGAATGTATATCCCACGGGGTAAAATTGAAAAAAATTGAATAATTTTTTTTTTTTGGACTTAGTCATTTTTCCGGCGTTTATCACACTTTCAGAAAGGGGAAATGTCAGTGAGCGTTCCGATTTCAGTTCCAGAGCGATTCGCCCAATGTGTCCTTGATATTTAGTCGTTTTCAGCCAATTTTCTGGATTTTTGAAAATTTCAATATTTTATGAAACTATCCACTAAATGAGGGAATAATATGTGTGAGGGTACCCCAGGAGAGTCCCAAATGTGTGTGGGTAGAATATATATCCCACGGGGTTAAAATTGAAAAAAGTTGAAAAAAAATTTTTTTTGGACTTAGTCATTTTTTCAGCGTTTATCAGAATTTCAGAGAGGGGAAATGTCAGTGAGCATTCCGATTTCAGTTCCAGAGTGATTTGCCCATGAGTCCTTGATATTTAGTCGTTTTTAGCCAATTTTCTGGATTTTTGAAAATTTCACTTTTTTGTGAAAATATCCACTAAATGAAGGAATAATATGTGTGAGGGTACCCCAGGAGAGATCCAAATGTGTGTGGGTAGAATATATATCTCAAGGGGGTAAAATTGAAAAAAGTTGAAAAAAAATTTTTTTGGGCTTTGTCATTTTTCCGGCGTTTATCAGAATTTCACAGAGGGGAAATGTCAGTGAGCGTTCCGATTTCAGTTCCAGAGCGATTGGCCCAATGTGTCCTTGATATTTAGTCGTTTTCAGCCAATTTTCTGGATTTTTGAAAATTTCAATTTTTTATGAAACTATCCACTAAATGAGGGAATAATATGTGTGAGGGTACCCCAGGAGAGTCCCAAATGTGTGTGGGTAGAATGTATATCTCACGGGGGTAAAATTGAAAAAAGTTGAAAAAAATTTTTTTTTTGGCTTAGTCATTTTTCCGGCGTTTATCAGACTTTCAGATAGGGGAAATGTCAGTGAGCGTTCCGATTTCACTTCCAGAGCTCCCTATGAGTCCTTGATATTTTGTCGCTTTCAGCCAATTTTCTGGATTTTTGAAAATTTCACTTTTTTTGTGAAAATATCCACTAAATGAGGGAATAATATGTGGGAGGGTACCCCAGGAGAGTTCCAAATGTGTGTGGGTAGAATGTATATCTCACGGGGGTAAAATTGAAAAAAGTTGAAAAAAAATTTTTTTTGGACCTAGTCATTTTTCCGGCGTTTAGCAGACTTTCAGAAAGGGGAAATGTCAGTGAGAGTTCCGATTTCAGTTCCAGAGCGATTCACCCTATGAATCCTTGATATTTAGTCGTTTTCAGCCAATTTTCTGGATTTTTGAAAATTTCACTTTTTTGTGAAAATATCCACTAAATGAGGGAATAATATGTGTGAGGGTACCCCAGGAGAGTTCCAAATGTGTGTGGGTAGAATATATATCTCACGGGGGTAAAATTGAAAAAAGTTGAAACATTTTTTTTTTGGGACTTTGTCATTTTTCCGGCGTTTATCAGAATTTCAGAGAGGGGAAATGTCAGTGAGTGTTCCGATTTCAGTTCCAGAGCGATTCGCCCATGAGTCCTTGATATTTCGTCGTTTTCAGCCAATTTTCTGGATTTTTGAAAATTTCACTTTTTTGTGAAAATATCCACTAAATGAGGGAATAATATGTGTGAGGGTACCCCAGGAGAGTTCCAAATGTGTGTGGGTAGAATATATATCTCACGGGGGTAAAATTGAAAAAAGTTAAAAAAAATTTTTTTTGGACTTAGTCATTTTTCCGGCGTTTATCAGAATTTCAGAGAGGGGAAATGTCAGTGAGCATTCCGATTTCAGTTCCAGAGCGATTCTCCCAATGAGTCCTTGATATTTAGTCGTTTTCAGCCAATTTTCTGCATTTTTGAAAATTTCACTTTTTTGTGAAAATATCCACTAAGTGAGGGAATAATATGTGTGAGGGTACCCCAGTAGAGATCCAAATGTGTGTGGGTAGAATATATATCTCACGGGGGTAAAATTGAAAAAAGTTGAAAAAAAAATTTTTTTGCACTTGGTCATTTTTCCGGCGTTCATCATACTTTCAGAGAGTGGAAATGTCAGTGAGCATTCCGATTTGAGTTCCAGAGCGATTCGCCCATGAGTCCTTGATATTTAGTCGTTTTCAGCCAATATTTTGGATTTTGGAAAATTTCACTTGTTTGTGAAAATATCCACTAAATGAGGGAATAATATGTGTGAGGGTACCCCAGGAGAGTTCCAAATGTGTGTGGGTATAATATATATCTCACGGGGGTAAAATTGAAAAAAATTTAAAAAAATTTTTTTTTGGACTTAGTCATTTTTCCGCCGTTTATCAGAATTTCAAAGAGGGGAAATGTCAGTGAGCATTCCGATTTCAGTTCCAGAGCGATTCGCCCAATGAGTCCTTGATATTTAGTCGTCTTCTGCCAATATTTTGGATTTTGGAAAATTTCACTTGTTTGTGAAAATATCCACTAAATGAGGGAATAATATGTGTGAGGGTACCCCAGGAGAGTTCCAAATGTGTGTGGGTAGAATATATATCCCACGGGGGTAAAATTGAAAAAAGTTGAAACATTTTTTTTTTGGACTTAGTCATTTTTCCGGCGTTTATCAGAATTTCAGAGAGGGGAAATGTCAGTGAGCGTCCCGATTTCAGTTCCAGAGCGATTCGCCCATGAGTCCTTGATATTTAGTCGTTTTCAGCCAATTTTCTGGATTTTTGAAAATATCACTTTTTTGTGAAAATATCCACTAAATGAGGGAATAATATGTGTGAGCGTACAACAGGAGAGTCCCAAATGTGTGTGGGTAGAATATATATCTCACGGTGGTAAAATTGCAAAAAGTTGAAAAAAAAATTTTTTTGGACTTAGTCATTTTTCCTGCGTTTATCAGACTTTCAGATAGGGGAAATGTCAGTGAGCGTCCCGATTTCAGTTCCAGAGCGATTCGCCCATGAGTCCTTGATATTTAGTCGTTTTCAGCCAATTTTCTGGATTTTTGAAAATTTCACTTTTTTGTGAAAATATCCACTAAATGAGGGAATAATATGTGTGAGGGTACCCCAGTAGAGATCCAAATGTGTGTGGGTAGAATATATATCTCACGGGGGTAAAATTGAAAAAAGTTGAAAAAAAAATTTCTTTGCACTTGGTCATTTTTCCGGCGTTCATCATACTTTCAGAGAGTGGAAATGTCAGTGAGCATTCCGATTTCAGTTCCAGAGCGATTCGCCCAATGAGTCCTTGATATTTAGTCGTCTTCTGCCAATATTTTGGATTTTGGAAAATTTCACTTGTTTGTGAAAATATCCACTAAATGAGGGAATAATATGTGTGAGGGTACCCCAGGAGAGTTCCAAATGTGTGTGGGTAGAATATATATCCCACGGGGGTAAAATTGAAAAAAGTTAAAACATTTTTTTTTTGGACTTAGTCATTTTTCCGGCGTTTATCAGAATTTCAGAGAGGGGAAATGTCAGTGAGCGTCCCGATTTCAGTTCCAGAGCGATTCGCCCATGAGTCCTTGATATTTAGTCGTTTTCAGCCAATTTTCTGGATTTTTGAAAATTTCACTTTTTTGTGAAAATATCCACTAAATGAGGGAATAATATGTGTGAGGGTACAACAGGAGAGTCCCAAATGTGTGTGGGTAGAATATATATCTCACGGTGGTAAAATTGCAAAAAGTTGAAAAAAAATTTTTTTTGGACTTAGTCATTTTTCCTGCGTTTATCAGACTTTCAGATAGGGGAAATGTCAGTGAGCGTCCCGATTTCAGTTCCAGAGCGATTCGCCCATGAGTCCTTGATATTTAGTAATTTTCAGCCAATTTTCTGGATTTTTGAAAATTTCACTTTTTTGTGAAAATATCCACTAAATGAGGGAATAATATGTGTGAGGGTACCCCAGGAGAGCTCCAAATGTGTGTGGGTAGAATATATATCCCACGGGGGTAAAATTGAAAAAAGTTGAAAAATTTTTTTTTTGGACTTAGTCATTTTTCCGGCGTTTATCAGACTTTCAGAGAGGGGAAATGTCAGTGAGCGTTCCGATTTCAGTTCCCGAGCGATTCGCCCTATGAGTCCTTGATATTTAGTCGTTTTCAGTCAATTTTCTGGATTTTTGAAAATTTCACTTTTTTGTGAAAATATCCACTAAATGAGGGAATAATATGTGTGAGGGTACCCCAGGAGAGTTCCAAATGTGTGTGGGTAGAATATATATCTCACGGGGGTAAAATTGAAAAAAGTTGAAAATTTTTTTTTTTGGACTTAGTCATTTTTCCGTCGTTTATCAGACTTTCAGATAGGGGAAATGTCAGTGAGCATTCCGATTTCAGTTCCAGAGCGATTCTCCCAATGAGTCCTTGATATTTAGTCGTTTTCAGCCAATTTTCTGCATTTTTGAAAATTTCACTTTTTTGTGAAAATATCCACTAAGTGAGGGAATAATATGTGTGAGGGTACCCCAGTAGAGATCCAAATGTGTGTGGGTAGAATATATATCTCACGGGGGTAAAATTGAAAAAAGTTGAAAAAAAAATTTCTTTGCACTTGGTCATTTTTCCGGCGTTCATCATACTTTCAGAGAGTGGAAATGTCAGTGAGCATTCCGATTTCAGTTCCAGAGCGATTCGCCCAATGAGTCCTTGATATTTAGTCGTCTTCTGCCAATATTTTGGATTTTGGAAAATTTCACTTGTTTGTGAAAATATCCACTAAATGAGGGAATAATATGTGTGAGGGTACCCCAGGAGAGTTCCAAATGTGTGTGGGTAGAATATATATCCCACGGGGGTAAAATTGAAAAAAGTTGAAACATTTTTTTTTTGGACTTAGTCATTTTTCCGGCGTTTATCAGAATTTCAGAGAGGGGAAATGTCAGTGAGCGTCCCGATTTCAGTTCCAGAGCGATTCGCCCATGAGTCCTTGATATTTAGTCGTTTTCAGCCAATTTTCTGGATTTTTGAAAATTTCACTTTTTTGTGAAAATATCCACTAAATGAGGGAATAATATGTGTGAGGGTACAACAGGAGAGTCCCAAATGTGTGTGGGTAGAATATATATCTCACGGTGGTAAAATTGCAAAAAGTTGAAAAAAAATTTTTTTTGGACTTAGTCATTTTTCCTGCGTTTATCAGACTTTCAGATAGGGGAAATGTCAGTGAGCGTCCCGATTTCAGTTCCAGAGCGATTCGCCCATGAGTCCTTGATATTTAGTAATTTTCACCCAATTTTCTGGATTTTTGAAAATTTCACTTTTTTGTGAAAATATCCACTAAATGAGGGAATAATATGTGTGAGGGTACCCCAGGAGAGTCCCAAATGTGTGTGGGTAGAATATATATCCCACGGGGTTAAAATTGAAAAAAGTTGAAAAAAAATTTTTTTTGGACTTAGTCATTTTTTCAGCGTTTATCAGAATTTCAGAGAGGGGAAATGTCAGTGAGCATTCCGATTTCAGTTCCAGAGTGATTTGCCCATGAGTCCTTGATATTTAGTCGTTTTTAGCCAATTTTCTGGATTTTTGAAAATTTCACTTTTTTGTGAAAATATCCACTAAATGAAGGAATAATATGTGTGAGGGTACCCCAGGAGAGATCCAAATGTGTGTGGGTAGAATATATATCTCAAGGGGGTAAAATTGAAAAAAGTTGAAAAAAAATTTTTTTGGGCTTTGTCATTTTTCCGGCATTTATCAGAATTTCACAGAGGGGAAATGTCAGTGAGCGTTCCGATTTCAGTTCCAGAGCGATTGGCCCAATGTGTCCTTGATATTTAGTCGTTTTCAGCCAATTTTCTGGATTTTTGAAAATTTCAATTTTTTATGAAACTATCCACTAAATGAGGGAATAATATGTGTGAGGGTACCCCAGGAGAGTCCCAAATGTGTGTGGGTAGAATGTATATCTCACGGGGGTAAAATTGAAAAAAGTTGAAAAAAATTTTTTTTTTGGCTTAGTCATTTTTCCGGCGTTTATCAGACTTTCAGATAGGGGAAATGTCAGTGAGCGTTCCGATTTCAGTTCCAGAGCGATTCGCCCAATGAGTCCTTGAAATTTAGTCGTTTTCAGCCAATTTTCTGGATTTTTGAAAATTTCACTTTTTTGTGAAAGTATCCACAAAATGAAGGAATAATATGTGTGAGGGTACCCCAGGAGAGTTCCAAATGTGTGTGGGTAGAATATATATCTCACGGGGGTAAAATTGAAAAAAGTTAAAAAAAATTTTTTTTTGGACTTAGTCATTTTTCCGGCGTTTATCAGAATTTCAGAGAGGGGAAATGTCAGTGAGCATTCCGATTTCAGTTCCAGAGCGATTCTCCCAATGAGTCCTTGATATTTAGTCGTTTTCAGCCAATTTTCTGCATTTTTGAAAATTTCACTTTTTTGTGAAAATATCCACTAAGTGAGGGAATAATATGTGTGAGGGTACCCCAGTAGAGATCCAAATGTGTGTGGGTAGAATATATATCTCACGGGGGTAAAATTGAAAAAAGTTGAAAAAAAAATTTTTTTGCACTTGGTCATTTTTCCGGCGTTCATCATACTTTCAGAGAGTGGAAATGTCAGTGAGCATTCCGATTTGAGTTCCAGAGCGATTCGCCCATGAGTCCTTGATATTTAGTCGTTTTCAGCCAATATTTTGGATTTTGGAAAATTTCACTTGTTTGTGAAAATATCCACTAAATGAGGGAATAATATGTGTGAGGGTACCCCAGGAGAGTTCCAAATGTGTGTGGGTATAATATATATCTCACGGGGGTAAAATTGAAAAAAATTTAAAAAAATTTTTTTTTGGACTTAGTCATTTTTCCGCCGTTTATCAGAATTTCAAAGAGGGGAAATGTCAGTGAGCATTCCGATTTCAGTTCCAGAGCGATTCGCCCAATGAGTCCTTGATATTTAGTCGTCTTCTGCCAATATTTTGGATTTTGGAAAATTTCACTTGTTTGTGAAAATATCCACTAAATGAGGGAATAATATGTGTGAGGGTACCCCAGGAGAGTTCCAAATGTGTGTGGGTAGAATATATATCCCACGGGGGTAAAATTGAAAAAAGTTGAAACATTTTTTTTTTGGACTTAGTCATTTTTCCGGCGTTTATCAGAATTTCAGAGAGGGGAAATGTCAGTGAGCGTCCCGATTTCAGTTCCAGAGCGATTCGCCCATGAGTCCTTGATATTTAGTCGTTTTCAGCCAATTTTCTGGATTTTTGAAAATATCACTTTTTTGTGAAAATATCCACTAAATGAGGGAATAATATGTGTGAGCGTACAACAGGAGAGTCCCAAATGTGTGTGGGTAGAATATATATCTCACGGTGGTAAAATTGCAAAAAGTTGAAAAAAAAATTTTTTTGGACTTAGTCATTTTTCCTGCGTTTATCAGACTTTCAGATAGGGGAAATGTCAGTGAGCGTCCCGATTTCAGTTCCAGAGCGATTCGCCCATGAGTCCTTGATATTTAGTCGTTTTCAGCCAATTTTCTGGATTTTTGAAAATTTCACTTTTTTGTGAAAATATCCACTAAATGAGGGAATAATATGTGTGAGGGTACCCCAGTAGAGATCCAAATGTGTGTGGGTAGAATATATATCTCACGGGGGTAAAATTGAAAAAAGTTGAAAAAAAAATTTCTTTGCACTTGGTCATTTTTCCGGCGTTCATCATACTTTCAGAGAGTGGAAATGTCAGTGAGCATTCCGATTTCAGTTCCAGAGCGATTCGCCCAATGAGTCCTTGATATTTAGTCGTCTTCTGCCAATATTTTGGATTTTGGAAAATTTCACTTGTTTGTGAAAATATCCACTAAATGAGGGAATAATATGTGTGAGGGTACCCCAGGAGAGTTCCAAATGTGTGTGGGTAGAATATATATCCCACGGGGGTAAAATTGAAAAAAGTTAAAACATTTTTTTTTTGGACTTAGTCATTTTTCCGGCGTTTATCAGAATTTCAGAGAGGGGAAATGTCAGTGAGCGTCCCGATTTCAGTTCCAGAGCGATTCGCCCATGAGTCCTTGATATTTAGTCGTTTTCAGCCAATTTTCTGCATTTTTGAAAATTTCACTTTTTTGTGAAAATATCCACTAAGTGAGGGAATAATATGTGTGAGGGTACCCCAGTAGAGATCCAAATGTGTGTGGGTAGAATATATATCTCACGGGGGTAAAATTGAAAAAAGTTGAAAAAAAAATTTCTTTGCACTTGGTCATTTTTCCGGCGTTCATCATACTTTCAGAGAGTGGAAATGTCAGTGAGCATTCCGATTTCAGTTCCAGAGCGATTCGCCCAATGAGTCCTTGATATTTAGTCGTCTTCTGCCAATATTTTGGATTTTGGAAAATTTCACTTGTTTGTGAAAATATCCACTAAATGAGGGAATAATATGTGTGAGGGTACCCCAGGAGAGTTCCAAATGTGTGTGGGTAGAATATATATCCCACGGGGGTAAAATTGAAAAAAGTTGAAACATTTTTTTTTTGGACTTAGTCATTTTTCCGGCGTTTATCAGAATTTCAGAGAGGGGAAATGTCAGTGAGCGTCCCGATTTCAGTTCCAGAGCGATTCGCCCATGAGTCCTTGATATTTAGTCGTTTTCAGCCAATTTTCTGGATTTTTGAAAATTTCACTTTTTTGTGAAAATATCCACTAAATGAGGGAATAATATGTGTGAGGGTACAACAGGAGAGTCCCAAATGTGTGTGGGTAGAATATATATCTCACGGTGGTAAAATTGCAAAAAGTTGAAAAAAAATTTTTTTTGGACTTAGTCATTTTTCCTGCGTTTATCAGACTTTCAGATAGGGGAAATGTCAGTGAGCGTCCCGATTTCAGTTCCAGAGCGATTCGCCCATGAGTCCTTGATATTTAGTAATTTTCACCCAATTTTCTGGATTTTTGAAAATTTCACTTTTTTGTGAAAATATCCACTAAATGAGGGAATAATATGTGTGAGGGTACCCCAGGAGAGCTCCAAATGTGTGTGGGTAGAATATATATCCCACGGGGGTAAAATTGAAAAAAGTTGAAAAATTTTTTTTTTGGACTTAGTCATTTTTCCGGCGTTTATCAGACTTTCAGATAGGGGAAATGTCAGTGAGCGTTCCGATTTCAGTTCCAGAGCGATTCGCCCTATGAGTCCTTGATATTTTGTCGTTTTCAGCCAATTTTCTGGATTTTTGAAAATTTCACTTTTTTGTGAAAATATCCACTAAATGAGGGAATAATATGTGTGAGGATACCCCAGGAGAGTTCCAAATGTGTGTGGGTAGAATATATATCCCACAGGGGTAAAATTGAAAAAAGTTGAAAAATTTTTTTTTTGGACTTAGTCATTTTTCCGGCGTTTATCAGACTTTCAGATAGGGGAAATGTCAGTGAGCGTTCCGATTTCAGATCCAAAGCGATTCGCCCTATGAGTCCTTGATATTTTTTCGTTTTCAGCCAATTTTCTGGATTTTTGAAAATTTCACTTTTTTGTGAAAATATTCACTAAATGAGGGAATAATATGTGGGAGGGTACCCCAGGAGAGTTCCAAATGTGTGTGGGTAGAATGTATATCTCAGGGGGGTAAAATTGAAAAAAGTTGAAAAAATTTTTGTTTTGGACTTAGTCATTTTTCCGGCATTTATCAGTTACAGAGAGGGGAAATGTCAGTGAGCGTTCCGATTTCAGTTCCAGAGCGATTCGCCCAATGAGTCCTTGATATTTAGTCGTTTTCAGCCAATTTTCTGGATTTTTGAACATTTCACTTTTTTGTGAAAATATCCACTAAATGAGGGAATAATATGTGTGAGGGTACACCAGGAGAGTTCCAAATGTGTGTGGGTAGAAAATATATCCCACTGGGGTAAAATTGAAAAAAGTTGAAACATTTTTTCTTTGGACTTAGTCATTTTTCCGTCGTTTATCAGAATTTCAGAGAGGGGAAATGTCAGTGAGCGTTCCGATTTCAGTTCCAGAGCGATTCGCCCATGAGTCCTTGATATTTATTCGTTTTCAGCCAATTTTCTGGATTTTTGAAAATTTCACTTTTTTGTAAAAATATCCACTAAATGAGGGAATAATATGTGTGAGGGTAACCCAGGAGAGTACCAAATGTGTGTGGGTAGAATATATATCTCAAGGGGGTAAAATTGAAAAAAGTTTAAAAATATTTTTTTTTGGACTTAGTCATTTTTCCGGCGTTTATCAGAATTTCAGAGAGGGGAAATGTCAGTGAGCGTTCCGATTTCAGTTCCAGAGAGATTCGCCCATGAGTCCTTAATATTTTTTCGTTTTCAGCCAATTTTCTGGATTTTTGAAAATTTCACTTTTTTGTGAAAATATCCACTAAATGAGGGAATAATATGTGTGAGGGTACCCAAGGAGAGTTCCAAATGTGTGTGGGTAGAATGTATATTTCACGGGGGTAAAATAGAAAAAAGTTGAAAAAAAATTTTTTTTTGGACTTAGTCATTTTTCCGGCGTTTATCAGACTTTCAGAAAGGGGAAATGTCAGTGAGCATTCCGATTTCAGTTCCAGAGCGATTCTCCCTATGAGTCCTTGATATTTAGTTGTTTTCAGCCAATTTTCTGGATTTTTGAAAATTTCACTTTTTTGTGAAACTATCCACTAAATGAGGGAATAATGTGTGTGAGGGTACCCCAGGAGAGTCCCAAATGTGTGTGGGTAGAATATATATCCCACTGGGGTAAAATTGAAAAAAGTTGAAAAAAAATTTTTTTGGGACTTAGTCATTTTTCCTGCGTTTATCAGACTTTCAGAGAGGGGAAATGTCAGTGAGCGTTCCGATTTCAGTTCCCGAGCGATTCGCCCTGTGAGTCCTTGATATTTAGTCGTTTTCAGTCAATTTTCTGGATTTTTCAAAATTTCACTTTTTTGTGAAAATATCCACTAAGTGAGGGAATAATATGTGTGAGGGTACCCCTGGAGAGTTCCAAATGTGTGTGGGTAGAATACATATCCCACGGGGGGTAAAAATTGAAAAAAGTTTAAAAAAATTTTTTTTTGGACATTGTCATTTTTCCGGCCTTCATCAGACTTTCAGATATGGGAAATGTCAGTGAGCATTCCGAATTCAGTTCCAGAGCGATTCGACCAATGAGATCTTGATATTTTGTCGTTTTCAGCCAATTTTCTGGATTTTTGAAAATTTTACTTTTTTGCGAAAATATCCACTAAATGAGGGAATAATATGTGTGAGGGTACCCCAGGAGAGTTCCAAATGTGTGTGGGTATAATATATATCTCACGGGGGTAAAATTGAAAAAAGTTGAAAAAAATTTTTTTTTGGACCTAGTCATTTTTCCGGCGTTTATCAGAATTTCAGAGAGGGGAAATGTCAGTGAGCCTTCCGATTTCAGTTCCAGAGCGATTCTCCCTATGAATCCTTGATATTTAGTCGTTTTCAGCCAATTTTCTGGATTTTTGAAAATTTCACTTTTTTTCTGAAAATATCCACTAAATGAGGGAATAATATGTGTGAGGGTACCCCTGGAGAGTTCCAAATGTGTGTGGGTAGAATACATATCCCACGGGGGGTAAAATTGAAAAAAGTTGAAAAAAAATTTTTTTTGGACATAGTCATTTTTCCGGCCTTCATCAGACTTTCAGATATGGGAAATGTCAGTGAGCATTCAGAATTCAGTTCCAGAGCGATTCGACCAATGAGTCCTTGATAGTTTGTCGTTTTCAGCCAAAATTTTGGATTTTTGAAAATTTAACTTTTTTGTGAAAATATCCACAAAATGAGGGAATAATATGTGTGAGGGTACCCCAGAAGAGTTCCAAATGTGTGTGGGTAGAATATATATCTCACGGGGGTAAAATTGAAAATAGTTGAAAAAAATTTTTTTTTAGACTTAGTCATTTTTCCGGCGTTTTTCAGAATTTCAGAGAGAGGAAATGTCAGTGAGCGTTCCGATTTCAGTTCCAGAGCGATTCGCCCATGAGTCCTTGATATTTAGTCGTTTTCAGCCAATTTTCTGGATTTTTCAAAATTTCACTTTTTTTGTGAAAATATCCACTAAATGAGGGAATAATATGTGTGAGGGTACCCCAGGAGAGTTCCAAATGTGTGTGGGTAGAATATATATCCCACGGGGGTAAAATTGAAAAAAGTTGAAAAATTTTTTTTTTGGACTTGATTCATTTTTCCAGCGTTTATCAGACTTTCAGATAGGGGAAATGTCAGTGAGCGTTCCGATTTCAGTTCCAGAGCGATTTGCCCAATAAGTCCTTGATATTTTCTCGTTTTCAGCCAATATTTTGGATTTTTGAAAATTTCTCTTTTTTGTGAAAATATCCACTAAATGAGGGAATAATATGTGTGAGGGTACCCCAGGAGAGTTCCAAATGTGTGTGGGTAGAATATATATCCCACGGGGGTAAAATTGAAAAAAGTTGAAAAAAATATTTTTTTTGGACTTAGTCATTTTTCGGGAGTTTATCTAACTTTCAGACAGGGGAAATGTAAGTGAGCGTTCCGATTTCAGTTCCAGAGTGATTCGACCAATGAGTCCTTAATATTTTGTCGTTTTCAGCCAATATTTTGGTTTTTTGAAAATTTCACTTTTTTGTGAAAATATCCACTAAATGAGGGAATAATATGTGTGAGGGTACCCCAGGAGAGTTCCAAATGTGTGTGGGTAGAATATATATCCCACGGGGGTAACATTTAAAAAAGTTGAAAAATTTTTTTTTTTGGACTTAGTCATTTTTCCGGCGTTTATCAGACTTTCAGATAGGGGAAATGTCAGTCAGCATTCCGATTTCAGTTCCAGAGCGATTCGCCCAATAAGTCCTTGATATTTAGTCATTTTCAGCCAATTTTCTGTATTTTTGAAAATGTCACTTTTTTGTGAAAATATCCACTAAATGAGGGAATAATATGTGTGAGGGTACCCCAGGAGAGTTCCAAATGTGTGTGGGTAGAATATATGTCCCACGGGGGTAAAATTGAAAAAAGTTATCAATTTTTTTTTTTTGGACTTAGTCATTTTTCCGGTGTTTATCAGAATTTCAGACAGGGGAAATGTCAGTGAGCGTTCCGATTTCAGTTCCCGAGCGATTCGCCCTGTGAGTCCTTGATATTTAGTCGTTTTCAGTCAATTTTCTGGATTTTTGAAAATTTCACTTTTTTGTGAAAATATCCACTAAATGAGGGAATAATATGTGTGAGGGTACCCCAGGAGAGTTCCAAATGTGTGTGGGTAGAATACATATCCCACGGGGGGTAAAATTGAAAAAAGTTTAAAAAAATTTTTTTTTTGGACTTAGTCATTTTTCGGGAGTTTATCTGACTTTCAGATAGGGGAAATGTCAGTGAGCGTTCTGATTTCAGTTCCAGAGCAATTCGACCTATGAGTCCTTGATATTTTGTCATTTTCAGCCAATATTTAGGATTTTTGAAAATTTCACTTTTTTGTGAAAATATCCACTAAATGAGGGAATAATATGTGTGAGGGTACCCCAGGAGAGTTCCAAATGTGTGTGTGTAGAATATATATCCCACGGGGGTAAAATTGAAAAAAGTTGAAAAATTTTTTTTTGGACTAAGTCATTTTTCCGGCGTTTATCAGACTTTCAGATAGGGGAAATGTCAGTGAGCGTTCCGATTTCAGTTCCAGAGCGATTTGCCCAATAAGTCTTTGATATTTTGTCGTTTTCAGCCAATATTTTGGATTTTTGAAAATTTCTCTTTTTTGTGAAAATATCCACTAAATGAGGGAATAATATGTGTGAGGGTTCCCCAGGAGAGTTCCAAATGTGTGTGGGTAGAATATATATCCCACGGGGGTAAAATTGAAAAAAGTTGAAAAAAATATTTTTTTTGGACTTAGTCATTTTTCGGGAGTTTATCTAACTTTCAGATAGGGGAAATGTCAGTGAGCATTCCGAATTCAGTTCCAGAGCGATTCGCCCAATGAGTCCTTTATATTTAGTCGTTTTCAGCCAATTTTCTGGATTTTTGAAAATTTCACTTTTTTGTGAAAATATCCACTAAATGAGGGAATAATATGTGTGAGGGTACCCCAGGAGAGTCTCAAATGTGTGTGGGTAGAATGTATATCCCACTGGGG
Source organism: Phyllobates terribilis (assembly GCF_046119375.1). Lineage (NCBI taxonomy): Eukaryota > Metazoa > Chordata > Amphibia > Anura > Dendrobatidae > Phyllobates > Phyllobates terribilis. Next base: position 12,007,009 of record NW_027362782.1, read on the forward strand.
TAAAATTGAAAAAAGTTAAAAAAAAAATTTTTTTGGACTTAGTCATTTTTCTGGCTTTTATCAGAATTTCAGAGAGGGGAAATGTCAGTGACCGTTCCGATTTCAGTTCCAGAGCGATTCGCCCATGAGTCCTTGATATTTAGTCGTTTTCAGAAAATTTTCGGGATTTTTGAAAATTTCACTTTTTTGTAAAAATATCCACTAAATGAGGGAATGATATCTGTAACGGTAACCCAGGAGAGTTCCAAATGTGTGTGGGTATAATATATATCTCACGGGGGTAAAATTGAAAAAAGTTGAAAAAAATTTTTTTTTGGACCTAGTCATTTTTCCGGCGTTCATCAGACTTTCAGATATGGGAAATGTCAGTGAGCATTCAGAATTCAGTTCCAGAGCGATTCGACCAATGAGTCCTTGATATTTTGTCGTTTTCAGCCAAAATTTTGGATTTTTGAAAATTTAACTTTTTTGTGAAAATATCCACAAAATGAGGGAATAATATGTGTGAGGGTACCCCAGAAGAGTTCCAAATGTGTGTGGGTAGAATATATATCTCACGGGGGTAAAATTGAAAATAGTTGAAAAAAATTTTTTTTTAGACTTAGTCATTTTTCCGGCGTTTTTCAGAATTTCAGAGAGAGGAAATGTCAGTGAGCGTTCCGATTTCAGTTCCAGAGCGATTCACCCATGAGTCCTTGATATTTAGTCGTTTTCAGCCAATTTTCTGGATTTTTCAAAATTTCACTTTTTTTGTGAAAATATCCACTAAATGAGGGAATAATATGTGTGAGGGTACCCCAGGAGAGTTCCAAATGTGTGTGGGTAGAATATATATCCCACGGGGGTAACATTTAAAAAAGTTGAAAAATTTTTTTTTTTGGACTTAGTCATTTTTCCGGCGTTTATCAGACTTTCAGATAGGGGAAATGTCAGTCAGCATTCCGATTTCAGTTCCAGAGCGATTCGCCCAATAAGTCCTTGATATTTAGTCATTTTCAGCCAATTTTCTGTATTTTTGAAAATGTCACTTTTTTGTGAAAATATCCACTAAATGAGGGAATAATATGTGTGAGGGTACCCCAGGAGAGTTCCAAATGTGTGTGGGTAGAATATATATCCCACGGGGTAAAATTGAAAAAAGTTTAAAAAAATTTTTTTTTTGGACTTAATAATTTTTCGGGAGTTTATCTGACTTTCAGATAGCGGAAATGTCAGTGAGCATTCCGATTTCAGTTCCAGAGCGATTAGCCCAATAAGTCCTTGATATTTAGTCATTTTCAGCCAATTTTCGTGATTTTTGAAAATGTCACTTTTTTGTGAAAATATCCACTAAATGAGGGAATAATATGTGTGAGGGTACCCCAGGAGAGTTCCAAATGTGTGTGGGTAGAATATATATCCCACGGGGCGTAAAATTGAAAAAAGCTGAAAAAAATTTTTTTTTTGGACTTAGTCATTTTTCGGGAGTTTATCTGACTTTCAGATAGGGGAAATGTCAGTGAGCGTTCTGATTTCAGTTCCAGAGCGATTCGACCAATGAGTCCTTGATATTTTGTCGTTTTCAGCCAATATTTTGGATTTTTGAAAATTTCACTTTTTTGTGAAAATATCCACTAAATGATGGAATAATATGTGTGAGGGTACCCCAGGAGAGTTCCAAATGTGTGTGGGTAGAATATGTATCCCACGGGGGTAACATTTAAAAAAGTTGAAAAATTTTTTTTTTTGGACTTAGTCATTTTTCGGGAGTTTATCTGACTTTCAGATAGGGGAAATGTCAGTGAGCGTTCCGATTTCAGCTCCAGAGCGATTCGCCCAATAAGTCTTTGATATTTAGTCGTTTTCAGCCAATTTTCTGGATTTTTGAAAATTTCACTTTTTTGTGAAAATATCCACTAAATGAGGGAATAATATGTGTGAGGGTACCCCAGGAGAGTTCCAAATGTGTGTGGGTAGAATATATATCCCACGGGGGTAAAATTGAAAAACGTTGAAAAATTTTTTTTTTGGACTTAGTCATTTTTCCGGCGTTTATCAGACTTTCAGATAGGGGAAATGTCAGTCAGCATTCCGAATTCAGTTCCAGAGCGATTCGACCAATGAGTCCTTGATATTTTGTCGTTTTCAGCCAATATTTTGAATTTTTGAAAATTTCACTTTTTTGTGAAAATATCAACTAAATGAGGGAATAATATGTGTGAGGGTACCCCAGGAGAGTTCCAAATGTGTGTGGGTAGACTATATATCCCACGGGGGTGAAATTGAAAAAAGTTGAAAAATTATTTTTATTGGACTTAGTCATTTTTCCGGCGTTTATCAGACTTTCAGATAGGGGAAATGTCAGTGTGCGTTCCGATTTCAGTTCCAGAGCAATTCGCCCAATGAGTCGTTGATATTTCGTCGTTTTCAGGCAATTTTCTGAATTTTTGAAAATTTCACTTTTTTTGTGAAAATATCAACTAAATGAGGGAATAATATGTGTGAGGGTACCCCAGGAGAGTTCCCAATGTGTGTGGGTAGAATATATATCCCACGGGGGTAAAATTGAAAAAAGTTGAAAAAATTTTTTTTTTGGACTTAATCATTTTTCGGGAGTTTATCTGACTTTCAGTTAGCGGAAATGTCAGTGAGCATTCCGATTTCAGTTCCAGAGCGATTTGCCCAATAAGTCCTTGATATTTAGTCATTTTCAGCCAATTTTCTGGATTTTTGAAAATGTCACTTTTTTTGTGAAAATATCCACTAAATGAGGGAATAATATGTGTGAGGGTACCGCAGGAGAGTTCCTAATGTGAGTGGGTAGAATACATATCCCACGGGGCGTAAAATTGAAAAAAGTTGAAAAAAAATTTTTTTTTGGACTTAGTCATTTTTCGGGAGTTTATCTGACTTTCAGATAGGGGAAATGTCAGTGAGCGTTCCGATTTCAGTTCCAGAGCGATTTGACCAATGAGTCCTTGATATTTTGTCGTTTTTAGCCAATATTTTGGATTTTTGAAATTTTCACTTTTTTGTGAAAATATTCACTAAATGAGGGAATAATATGTGTGAGGGTACCCCAGGAGAGTTCCAAATGTGTGTGGGTAGAATATATATCCCACGGGGTAAAATTGAAAAAAGTTTAAAAAAATTTTTTTTTTGGACTTAATCATTTTTCGGGAGTTTATCTGACTTTCAGATAGCGGAAATATCAGTGAGCATTCCGATTTCAGTTCCAAAGCGATTAGCCCAATAAGTCCTTGATATTTAGTCATTTTCAGCCAATTTTCGTGATTTTTGAAAATGTCACTTTTTTGTGAAAATATCCACTAAATGAGGGAATAATATGTGTGAGGGTACCCCAGGAGAGTTCCAAATGTGTGTGGGTAGAATACATATCCCACGGGGCGTAAAATTGAAAAAAGTTGAAAAAAATTTTTTTTTTGGACTTAGTCATTTTTCGGGAGTTTATCTGACTTTCAGATAGGGGAAATGTCAGTGAGCGTTCTGATTTCAGTTCCAGAGCAATTCGACCAATGAGTCCTTGATATTTTGTCGTTTTCAGCCAATATTTTGGATTTTTGAAAATTTCACTTTTTTGTGAAAATATCCACTAAATGAGGGAATAATATGTGTGAGAGTACCCCAGGAGAGTTCCAAATGTGTGTGGGTAGAATATATATCCCACGGGGGTAAAATTGAAAAACGTTGAAAAATTTTTTTTTTGGACTTAGTCATTTTTCCGTCGTTTATCAGACTTTCAGATAGGGGAAATGTCAGTGAGCATTCCGAACTCAGTTCCAGAGCGATTCGACCAATGAGTCCTTGATATTTTGTCGTTTTCAGCCAATATTTTGAATTTTTGAAAATTTAACTTTTTTTGTGAAACTATCAACTAAATGAGGGAATAATATGTGTGAGGGTACCCCAGGAGAGTTCCAAATGTGTGTGGGTAGACTATATATCCCACGGGGGTAAAATTGAAAAAAGTTGAAAAATTATTTTTATTGGACTTAGTCATTTTTCCGGCGTTTATCAGACTTTCAGATAAGGGAAATGTCAGTGAGCGTTCCGATTTCAGTTCCAGAGCAATTCGCCCAATGAGTCCTTGATATTTCGTCGTTTTCAGGCAATTTTAAGAATTTTTGAAAATTTCACTTTTTTTGTGAAACTATCAACTAAATGAGGGAATAATATGTGTGAGGGTACCCCAGGAGAGTTCCAAATGTGTGTGGGTAGACTATATATTCCACGGCGGTAAAATTGAAAAAAGTTGAAAAATTATTTTTATTGGACTTAGTCATTTTTCCGGCGTTTATCAGACTTTCTGATAGGGGAAATGTCAGTGAGCGTTCCGAATTCAGTTCCAGAGCAATTCACCCAATGAGTCCTTGATATTTCGTCATTTTCAGGGAATTTTCTGAATTTTTGAAAATTTCACTTTTTTTGTGAAAATATCAACTAAATGAGGGAATAATATGTGTGAGGGTACCCCAGGAGAGTTCCAAATGTGTGTGGGTAGACTATATATCCCACGGTGGTGAAATTGAAAAAAGTTGAAAAATTTTTTTTTTGGACTTAGTCATTTTTCCGCCATTTATCAGGCTTTCAGATAGGGGAAATGTAAGTGAGCGTTCCAATTTCTGTTCCAGAGCGATTCGACCAATGAGTCCTTGATATTTTGTTGTTTTCCGCCAATATTTTTGATTTTTGAAAATTTCACTTTTTTTTTTTAAATATCCACTAAATGAGGGAATAATATGTGTGAGGGTACCCCAGGAGAGTTCCAAATGTGTGTGGGTGGAATATATATCCCACGGGGGTAAAATTGAAAAAAGTTGAAAAAAAATTTTTTTTAGACAGTCATTTTTCCGGCATTTAACAGACTTTCAGATAGGGGAAATGTCAGTGAGCCTTCCGATTTCAGTTCCAGAGTGATTCGCCCAATGAGTCCTTGATATTTCGTCGTTTTCAGGCAATTTTCTGAATTTTTAAAAATTTCACTTTTTTGTGAAAATAACCACTAAATGAGGGAATAATATGTGTGAGGGTACCCCAGGAGAGTCCCAAATGTTTGTGGGTAGACTATATATCCCACGGGGGTAAAATTGAAAAAAGTTGAAAAAAAATTTTTTTTGAACTTAGTCTTTTTTCCGGCGTTTATCAGACTTTCAGATAGGGGAAATGTCAGTGAGGGTTCCGATTTCAGTTCCAGAGCGATTCGCCCAATAAGTCCATGATATTTAGTCGTTTTCAGCCAATTTTCTGGATTTTTGAAAATTTCACTTTTTTGTGAAAATATCCACTAAATGAGGGAATAATATGTGTGAGGGTACCCCAGGAGAGTTCCAAATGTGTGTGGGTAGAACATATATCCCACGGGGGTAAAATTGAAAAAAGTTGAAAAAAAATTTTTTTTTGGACAGTCATTTTTCCGGCGTTTATCAGACTTTCAGATAGGGGAAATGTCAGTGAGCCTTCCGATTTCAGTTCCAGAGTGATTCGCCCTATGAGTTCTTGATATTTAATCGTTTTCAGTCAATTTTCTGGATTTTTTAAAATGTCACTTTTTTGTGAAAATATCCACTAAATGAGGGAATAATATGTGTGAGGGTACCCCAGGAGAGTTCCAAATGTGTGTGGGTAGAATATATATCCCACGGGGGTAAAACTGAAAAAAGTTGAAAAATTTTTTTTTTTGGACTTAGTCATTTTTCCGGCATTTTTCAGACTTTCAGATAGGGGAAATGTAAGTGAGCGTTCCAATTTCAGTTCCAGAGCGATTCGACCAATGAGTCCTTGCTATTTTGTTGTTTTCCGCCAATATTTTGGATTTTTGAAAATTTCACTTTTTTTTTTAAATATCCACTAAATGAGGGAATAATATGTTTGAGGGTACCCCAGGAGAGTCCCAAATGTTTGTGGGTAGACTATATATCCCACGGGGGTAAAATTGAAAAAAGTTGAAAAAAAATTTTTTTTGAACTTAGTCATTTTTCCGGCGTTTATCAGACTTTCAGATAGGGGAAATGTAAGTGAGCGTTCCGATTTTTATTTCCAGAGCGATTCGACCAATGAGTCCTTGATGTTTTGTCGTTTTCAGCCAATATTTTGGATTTTTGAAAATTTCACTTTTTTGTGAAAATATTCACTAAATGAGGGAATAATATGTGTGAGGGTACCCCAGGAGAGTTCCAAATGTGTGTGGGTAGAATATATCTCCCACGGGAGTAAAATTGAAAAAAGTTTCAAAATTTTTTGGGGGTATTTAGTCATTTTTCCGGCGTTTATCAGACTTTCAGATATGGCAAATTTCAGTGAGTGTTCCGATTTCTGTTCCAGAGCGATTCGCCCAATGAGCCCTTGATATTTATTCGTTTTCAGCCAATATTTTGGATTTTTGAAAATTTCACTTTTTTGTGAAAATATCCACTAAATGAGGGAATAATATTTGTGAGGGTACCCCAGGAGAGTTCCAAATGTGTGTGGGTAGAATATATATCCCACGGGGGTGAAATTGAAAAAAGTTGAAAAAAAATATTTTTTTGGACAGTCATTTTTCCGGCGTTTATCAGACTTTCAGATAGGGGAAATGTAAGTGAGCGTTCCGTTCTCAGTTCCAGAGCGATTCGCCCAATAAGTCCTTAATATTTAGTCATTTTCAGCCAATTTTCTGGATTTTTGAAAATTTCACTTTTTAGTGAAAATATCCACTAAATGAGGGAATAATATGTGTGAGAGTACCCCAGGAGAGTTCCAAATGTGTGTGGTAGAATATATCTCCCACGTGGGTAAAATTGAAAAAAGTTAAAAATTTTTTTTGGGGGATTTAGTCATTTTTTCGGCGTTTATCAGACTTTCAGATATGCCAAATGTCAGTGAGTGTTCCGATTTCAGTTCCAGAGTGATTCGCCCAATGAGCCCTTGATATTTAGTCGTTTTCAGCCAATATTTTGGATTTTTGAAAATTTCACTTTTTTGTGAAAATATCCACTAAATGAGGGAATAATATGTGTGAGGGTACCCCAGGAGAGTTCCATATGTGTGTGGGTAGAATATATATCCCAAGGGGGTAAAATTGAAAAAAGTTGAAAAAAATTTTTTTTTTGGACAGTCATTTTTCCGGCGTTTATCAGACTTTCAGATAGGGGAAATGTCAGTGAGCCTTCCGATTTCAGTTCCAGAGTGATTCGCCCTATGAGTTCTTGATATTTAATCGTTTTCAGTCAATTTTCTGGATTTTTGAAAATGTCACTTTTTAGTGAAAATATCCACTAAATGAGGGAATAATATGTGTGAGGGTACCCCAGGAGAGTTCCAAATGTGTGTGGGTAGAATATATATCACACGGGGTAAAACTGAAAAAAGTTGAAAAATTTTTTTTTTTGGACTTAGTAATTTTTCCGGCATTTATCAGACTTTCAGATAGGGGAAATGTAAGTGAGCATTCCAATTTCAGTTCCAGAGCGATTCGACCAATGAGTCCTTGCTATTTTGTTGTTTTCCGCCAATATTTTGGATTTTTGAAAATTTCACTTTTTTTTTAAAATATCCACTAAATGAGGGAATAATATGTGTGAGGGTACCCCAGGAGAGTTCCAAATGTGTGTGGGTAGAATATATATCCCACGGCGGTAAAATTGAAAAAAGTTGAAAAATTTTTTTTTATGGACATAGTCATTTTTCCGGCATTTAACAGACTTTCAGATAGGGGAAATGTCAGTGAGCCCTCCGATTTCAGTTCCAGAGTGATTCGCCCTATGAGTTCTTGATATTTTATCGTTTTCAGTCAATTTTCTGGATTTTTGAAAATGTCACTTTTTTGTGAAAATATCCACTAAATGAGGGAATAATATGTGTGAGGGTACCCCAGGAGAGTTCCAAATGTGTGTGGGTAGAATATATATCCCACGGGGGTGAAATTGAAAAAAGTTGAAAAAAAATATTTTTTTGGACAGTCATTTTTCCGGCGTTTATCAGACTTTCAGATAGGGGAAATGTCAGTGAGCGTTCCGATTTCAGTTCCAGAGCGATTCGCCCAATAAGTCCTTGATATTTAGTAGTTTTCAGTCAATTTTCTGGATTTTTGAAAATGTCACTTTTTTGTGAAAATATCCACTAAATGACAGAATAATATGTGTGATGGTACCCCAGGAGAGTTCCAAATGTGTGTGGGTAGAATATATATCCCACGGGGGTAAAATTGAAAAAAGTTGAAAAAAAATTTTTTTTTGAACTTAGTCATTTTTCCGGCATTTATCAGACTTTCAGATAGGGGAAATGTAAGTGAGCATTCCAATTTTTATTTCCAGAGCGATTCGACCAATGAGTCCTTGATGTTTTGTCATTTTCAGCCAATATTTTGGATTTTTGAAAATTTCACTTTTTTGTGAAAATATCCACTAAATGAGGGAATAATATGTGTGAGGGTACCCCAGGAGAGTTCCATATGTGTGTGGGTAGAATATATATCCCACGGGGGTAAAATTGAAAAAAGTTGAAAAATTTTTTTTTTTTCGACAGTCATTTTTCCGGCGTTTATCAGACTTTCAGATAGGGAAAATGTCAATGAGCGTTCCGATTTCAGTTCCAGAGCGATTCGCCCAATAAGTCCTTGATATTTAGTCGTTTTCAGGCAATTTTCTGGATTTTTGAAAATGTCACTTTTTTGTGAAAATATCCACTAAATGAGGGAATAATATGTGTGATTGTACCCCAGGAGAGTTCCAAATGTGTGTGGGTAGAATATATATCCCACGGGGGTAAAATTGAAAAAAGTTGAAAAATTTTTTTTTTTTAACTTAGTCATTTTTCCGGCGTTTATCAGACTTTCAGATAGGGGAAATGTCAGTGAGGGTTCCGATTTCAGTTCCAGAGCGATTCGCCCAATAGGTCCTTGATATTTAGTCGTTTTCAGCCAATTTTCTTGATTTTTGAAAATTTCACTTTTTTGTGAAAATATCCACTAAATGAGGGAATAATATGTGTGAGGGTACCCCAGGAGAGTTCCAAATGTGTGTGGGTAGAACATATATCCCACGGGGGTAAAATTGAAAAAAGCTGAAAAAAATTTTTTTTTGGACTTCGTCATCTTTCCGGCGTTTATCAGACTTTCAGATAGGGGAAATGTCAATGAGCGTTCCGATTTCAGTTCCAGAGCGATTCGACCTATGAGTTCTTGATATTTAATCGTTTTCAGTCAATTTTCTGGATTTTTGAAAATGTCACTTTTTTGTGAAAATATCCACTAAATGAGGGAATAATATGTGTGAGGGTACCCCAGGAGAGTTCCAAATGTGTGTGGGTAGAATATATATCCCACGGGGGTAAAATTGAAAAAAGTTGAAAATTTTTTTTTTTGGACTTAGTCATTTTTCCGGCGTTTATCAGACTTTCAGATAGGGGAAATGTAAGTGAGCATTCCAATTTCAGTTCCAGAGCGATTCGACCAATGAGTCCTTGCTATTTTGTTGTTTTCCGCCAATATTTTGGATTTTTTAAAATTTCACTTTTTTTTTAAAATATCCACTAAATGAGGGAATAATATGTGTGAGGGTACCCCAGGAGAGTTCCAAATGTGTGTGGGTAGAATATATATCCCACGGGGGTAAAATTGAAAAAAGTTGAAAAATTTTTTTTTATGGACATAGTCATTTTTCCGGCATTTAACAGACTTTCAGATAGGGGAAATGTCAGTGAGCCTTCCGATTTCAGTTCCAGAGTGATTCGCCCAATGAGTCCTTGATATTTCATCGTTTTCAGGCAATTTTCTGGATTTTTGAAAATTTCACTTTTTTTGTGAAAATATCAACTAAATGAGGGAATAATATGTGTGAGGGTACCCCAGGAGAGTTCCAAATGTGTGTGGGTAGAACATATATCCCACGGGGGTAAAATTGAAAAAAGCTGAAAAAAATTTTTTTTTGGACAGTCATTTTTCCGGCGTTTATCAGACTTTCAGATAGGGGAAATGTCAGTGAGCCCTCCGATTTCAGTTCCAGAGTGATTCGCCCTATGAGTTCTTGATATTTAATCGTTTTCAGTCAATTTTCTGGATTTTTGAAAATGTCACTTTTTTGTGAAAATATCCACTAAATGAGGGAATAATATGTGTGAGGGTACACCAGGAGAGTTCCAAATGTGTGTGGGTAGAATATATATCCCACGGGGGTAAAACTGAAAAAAGTTTAAAAATTTTTTTTTTTGGACTTAGTCATTTTTCCGGCATTTATCAGACTTTCAGATAGGGGAAATGTAAGTGAGCGTTCCGATTTCAGTTCCAGAGTAATTCGCCCAATGAGTCCTTGATATTTCGTCGTTTTCAGGCAATTTTCTGAATTTTTAAAAATTTCACTTTTTTGTGAAAATATCCACTAAATGAGGGAATAATATGTGTGAGGGTACCCCAGGAGAGTTCCAAATGTGTGTGGGTAGAATATATATCCCACGGGGGTGAAATTGAAAAAAGTTGAAAAAAAATATTTTTTTGGACAGTCATTTTTCCGGCGTTTATCAGACTTTCAGATAGGGGAAATGTCAGTGAGCGTTCCGATTTCAGTTCCAGAGCGATTCGCCCAATAAGTCCTTGATATTTAGTAGTTTTCAGTCAATTTTCTGGATTTTTGAAAATGTCACTTTTTTGTGAAAATATCCACTAAATGAGGGAATAATATGTGTGAGGGTACCCCAGGAGAGTTCCAAATGTGTGTGGGTAGAACATATATCCCACGGGGGTAAAATTGAAAAAAGCTGAAAAAATTTTTTTTTTGGACAGTCATTTTTCCGGCGTTTATCAGACTTTCAGATAGGGGAAATGTCAGTGAGCCCTCCGATTTCAGTTCCAGAGTGATTCGCCCTATGAGTTCTTGATATTTAATCGTTTTCAGTCAATTTTCTGGATTTTTGAAAATGTCACTTTTTTGTCAAAATATCCACTAAATGAGGGAATAATATGTGTGAGGGTACTCCAGGAGAGTTCCAAATGTGTGTGGGTAGAATATATATCCCACGGGGGTAAAATTTTAAAAAAATTTTTTTGGACTTAGTGATTTTTCCGGTGTTTATCAGACTTTCAGATAGGGGAAATGTCGGCGAGCGTTCCGATTTCAGTCCCAGAGCGATTCTCCGGATGAGTCCTTGATATTTAATCGTTTTCAGCCAATTTTCTGGATTTTTGAAAATTTCACTTATTTGTGAGAATATCCACTATATGAGGGAATAATATGTGTGAGGGTACCCCAGTAGAGTTCCAAATGTGTGTGGGTAGAATAAATATCCCACGGGGGTAAAATTGAAAAGAGGTGAAAAATTTTTTTTTTGGACTTAGTCATTTTTCCGGTGTTTATCAGACTTTCAGATAGGGCAAATGTCAGTGAGCATTCCGATTTCAGTTCCACAGCGATTCGCCCAATGAGTCCTTGATATTTAGTCATTTTCAGCCAATTTTCTGGATTTTTGAAAATTTCACTTTTTTGTGAAAATATCCACTAAATGAGGGAATAATATGTGTGAGGGTACCCCAGGAGAGTTCCAAATGTGTGTGGGTAGAATAAATATCCCACGGGGGTAAAATTGAAAAAAGGTGAAAAATTATTTTTTTTGGACTCAGTCATTTTTCCGGCGTTTATCAGACTTTCAGATAAGGGAAATGTCAGTGAGCGTTCCGATTTCAGTTCCAGAGCGATTCGCCCAATGAGTCCTTGGTATTTAGTAGTTTTCAGCCAATTTTCTGGATTTTTGAAAATTTCACTTTTTTGTGAAAATATCCACTAAATGAAGGAATAATATGTGTGAGGGCACCTCAGCAGAGTTAAAAATGTGTGTGGGTAGAATATATATCCCACGGGGGTAAAATTGAAAAAAGTTTTAAAAAATTTTTTTTAGACTTAGTCATTTTTCCGGCGCTTATCAGACTTTCAGATAGGGCAAATGTCAGTGAGCGTTCCGATTTCAGTTCCAGAGCGATTCGCCCAATGAGTCCTTGATATTTAGTCATTTTCAGCCAATATTTTGGGTTTTTGAAAATTTCACTTTTTTGTTAAAATATCCACTAAATGAGGGAATAATATGTGTGAGGGTACCCCAGGAGAGTTCCAAATGTGTGTGGGTAGAATATATCCCACGGGAGTAAAATTGAAAAAAGTTGAAAAAAATTTTTTTTTGACTTAGTCATTTTTCCCGCGTTTATCAGACTTTCAGATAGGGGAAATGTCAGTGAGCATTCTGATTTCAGTTCCAGAGCGATTCGCCCAATGAGTCCTTGATATTTAGTCGTTTTCAGCCAATATTTTGGATTTTTGAAAATTTCACTTTTTTGTGAAAATATCCCCTAAATGAGGGAATAATATGTGTGAGGGTACCCCAGGAGAGTTCCAAATGTGTGTGGGTAGAATATATATCCCACGGGGGTAAAATTGAAAAAAGTTGAAAAAAATTTTTTTTTTGGACTTAGTCATTTTTCCGGCGTTTATCAGACTTTCAGATAGGGCAAATGTCAGTGAGCATTCCAATTTCAATTCCAGAGCGATTCGCCCAATGACTCCATGATATTTTTTCGTTGTCAAGCAATTTTCTGAATTTTTGAAAATTTCACTTTTTTGTGAAAATATCCACTAAATGAGGGAATAATATGTGTGAGGGTACCCCAGGAGAGTTCCAAATGTGTGTGGGTAGAATATATATCCCACGGGGGTAAAATTGAAAAAAGTTTTAAAAAATTTTTTTTAGACTTAGTCATTTTTCCGGCGTTTATCAGACTTTCAGATAGGGGAAATGTCAGTGAGCATTCTGATTTCAGTTCCAGAGCGATTCGCCCAATGAGTCCTTGATATCTAGTCGTTTTCAGCCAATATTTTGGATTTTTGAAAATTTCACTTTTTTGTGAAAATATCCACTAAATGAGGGAATAATATGTGTGAGGGTACCCCTGGAGAGTTCCAAATGTGTATGGGTAGAATATACATCCCACGGGGGTAAAATTGAAAAAAGTTGAAAAATTTTTTTTTTGGACTTAGTCATTTTTCCGGCGTTTATCAGACTTTCAGATAGGGGAAATGTCAGTGAGCGTTCCGATTTCAGTTCTAGAGCGATTCGCTGGATGAGTCCCTGATATTTTGTCGTTTTCAGGCAATTTTCTGAATTTTTGAAAATTTCACTTTTTTGTGAAAATATCCACTAAATGATGGAATAATATGTGTGAGGGTACCCCAGGAGAGTTCCAAATGTGTGTGGGTAGAATATATATCCCACGGGGGTAAAATTGAAAATAGTTAAAAAATTTATTTTTTTTGGACTTAGTTATTTTTCTGGCATTTATCAGACTTTCAGATAGGGGAAATGTCAGTGAGCGTTCCGAACTCAGTTCCAGAGCAATTCACCGGATGAGTACTTGATATTTTGTCATTTTTAGGCAATTTTCTGATATTTGGAAAATGTCACTTTTTTGTGAAAATATGAGGGTACCCCAGGAGAGTTCCAAATGTGTGTGGATAGAATATATATCCCACGGCGGTAAAATTGTAAAAAGTTGAAAAATTTATTTTTTTGGACTTAGTCATTTTTTCGGCGTTTATCATACTTTCAGATAGGGCAAATGTCAGTGAGCGTTCCGATTTCAGTTCCAGAGCGATTCGCCAAATGAGTCCTTGATAATTCGTCGCTGTCAGGCAATTTTCTGAATTTTTGAAAATTTCACTTTTTTGTGAAAATATCCACTAAATGAGGGATTAATATGTGTGAGGGTACCCCAGGAGAGTTCCAAATGTGTGTGGGTAGAATATATATCCCACGGGGGTAAAATTGAAAAAAGTTGAAAACATTTTTTTTTGGACTTAGTCATTTCTCTGGCGTTTATCAGACTTTCAGATAGGGCAAATATCAGTGAGCGTTCCGATTTCAGTTCCAGAGCGATTCGCCCAATGAGTCATTGATATTTCATCGTTTTCAGGCAATTTTCTGGATTTTTGAAAATTTCACTTTTTTGTGAAAATATCCACTAAATGAGGGATTAATATGTGTGAGGGTACCCCAGGAGAGTTCCAAATGTGTTTGGGTAGAATATATATCCCACAGGGTTAAAATTGAAAAGAGTTTTAAAAAAATTTTTTTTTGGACTTAGTCATTTTTCCGGCGTTTATCAGACTTTGAGATAGGGCAAATGTCAGTGAGCATTCCGATTTCAGTTCCAGAGCGATTCGCCCAATGAGTCCTTGATATTTAGTCGTTTTCAGCCAATTTTCTGGATTTTTGAAAATTTCACTTTTTTCTGAAAATATCCACTAAATGATGGAATAATATGTGAGAGGGTACCCCAGGAGACTTCCAAATGTGTATGGGTAGAATATATATCCCCCGGGGGTAAAATTGAAAAAAATTGAAAAAATTTTTTTTTTGGACTTAGTCTTTTTTCCGGTGTTTATCAGACTTTCAGATAGGGGAAATGTCAGTGAGCGTTCCGATTTCAGTTCCAGAGCGATTCGCCCAATAAGTCCTTGATATTTCATCGTTTTCAGGCAATTTTCTGGATTTTTGAAAATTTCACTTTTTTGTGAAAATATCCACTAAATAAGGGAATAATATGTGTGAGGGTACCCCAGGAGAGTTCCAAATGTGTGTGGGTAGAATATATATCCCATGGGGTAAAATTGAAAAAAGTTGAAAAAAAATTTTTTTTGGACTTAGTCATTTTTACAGCGTTTATCAGACTTTCAGATAGGGAAAATGTCACTGAGCAATCCGATTTCAGTTCCAGAGTGGATCGCACAATGAGTCCTTGATATTTAGTTGTTTTCAGCCAATTTTCTGGATTTTTGAAAATTTCACTTTTTTTGTGAAAATATCCACTAAATGAGGGAATAATATGTGTGAGGGTACACCAGGAGAGTTCCAAATGTTTGTCGGTAGAATATATATCCCACAAGGTAAAATTGCAAAAAGTTGAAAAAATTTTTTTTTTGGACTTAGTCATTTTTTTGGCGTTTATCAGACTTTCAGATAGGGAAAATGTCAGTGAGCATTCCGATTTCAGTTCCAGAGTGGATCGCACAATGAGTCCTTGATATTTTGTCGTTTTCAGCCAATTTTCTGGATTTTTGAAAATTTTAATTTTTTGTGAAAATATCCACTAAATGAGGGAATAATATGTGTGAGGGTACCCCAGGAGAGTTCCAAATGTGTGTGGGTAGAATATATATCCCACGGGGTAAAATTGAAAAAAGTTGAAAGCATTTTTTTTTTGCACTTAGTCATTTTTCCGGCGTTTATCAGACTTTCAGATAGGGGAAATGTCAGTGAGCTTTTCGATTTCAGTTCCACAGTGGATCGCACAATGAGTCCTTGATATTTAGTCATTTTCAGCCAATTTTCTGCATTTTTGAAAATTTCACTTTTTTGTGAAAATATCCACTAAATGAGGGAATAATATGTGTGAGGATACCCCAGGAGAGTTCCAAATGTGTGTGGGTAGAATATATATCCCATGGGGGTAAAATTGAACAAAGTTGAAAAAAAATTTTTTTGGGATTTAGTCATTTTTCCGGCGTTTAACAGACTTTCAGATAGGGGAAATGTCAGTGAGCATTCCGATTTCAGTTCCTGAGCGATTCGCACAATGAGTCCTTGATATTTAGTCGTTTCCAGCCAATTTTCTGGATTTTTGAAAATTTCACTTTTTTGTGAAAATATCCACTAAATGAGGGAATAATATGTGTCAGGGTACCCCATGAGAGTTCCAAATGTGTGTGGGTAGAATATATATCCCACAGGGTTACAATTGAAAAAAGTTGAAAAAATTTTTTTTTTGGACTTAGTCATTTTTTTGGCGTTTATCAGACTTTCAGATAGGGAAAATGTCAGTGAGCGTTCCGATTTCAGTTCCAGAGTGGATCGCACAATGAGTCCTTGATATTTTGTCGTTTTCAGCCAATTTTCTGGATTTTTGAAAATTTTAATTTTTTGTGAAAATATCCACTAAATGAGGGAATAATATGTGTGAGGGTACCCCAGGAGAGTTCCAAATGTGTGTGGGTAGAATATATATCCCATGGGGTAAAATTGAAAAAAGTTGAATAAAAATTTTTTTTGGACTTAGTCATTTTTCCAGCGTTTATCAGACTTTCAGATAGGGGAAATGTCACTGAGCAATCCGATTTCAGTTCCAGAGTGGATCGCACAATGAGTCCTTGATATTTTGTCGTTTTCAGCCAATTTTCTGGATTTTTGAAAATTTTAATTTTTTGCGAAAATATCCACTAAATGAGGGAATAATATGTGTGAGGGTACCCCAGGAGAGTTCTGTGTGAGGGTACCCCAGGAGAGTTCCAAATGTGTGTGGGTAGAATATATATCCCACGGGGTAAAATTGAAAAAAGTTTACAAAAATTTTTTTTTGGACTAGGTCATTTTTCCAGCGTTTATCAGACTTTCAGATAGGGGAAATGTCAGTGAGCGTTCCGATTTCAGTTCCAGAGCGGATCGCACAATTAGTCCTTGATATTTAGTCGTTTTCAGC
Organism: Phyllobates terribilis; assembly: GCF_046119375.1. Taxonomy (NCBI): domain Eukaryota; kingdom Metazoa; phylum Chordata; class Amphibia; order Anura; family Dendrobatidae; genus Phyllobates; species Phyllobates terribilis. Next base: position 12,023,495 of record NW_027362782.1, read on the forward strand.
CAATTTTCTGGATTTTGGAAAATTTTAATTTTTTGTGAAAATATCCACTAAATGAGGGAATAATATGTGTGAGGGTACCCCAGGAGAGTTCCAAATGTGTGTGGGTAGAATATATATCCCACGGGGGTAAAATTGAAAAAAGTTTAAAAAATTTTTTTTTTGGACTTAGTCATTTTTTCGTCGTTTATCAGACTTTCAGATAGGGAAAATGTCAGTGAGCGTTCCGATTTCAGTTCCAGAGTGGATCGCACAATGAGTCCTTGATATTTTGTCGTTTTCAGCCAATTTTCTGGATTTTTGAAAAATTTAATTTTTTGTGAAAATATCCACTAAATGAGGGAATAATATGTGTGAGGGTACCCCAGGAGAGTTCCAAATGTGTGTGGGTAGAATATATATCCCACGGGGCAAAATTGAAAAAAGTTGAAAAAAAATTTTTTTTGGACTTAGTCATTTTTCCGGCGTTTATCAGACTTTCAGATAGGGGAAATGTCAGTGAGCGTTCCGATTTCAGGTCCAGAGCGGATCACACAAGTAGTCCTTGATATTTAGTCGTTTTCAGCCAATTTTCTGGATTTTTGTAAATTTAAATTTTTTGTGAAAATATCCTCTAAATGAGGGAATAATATATGTGAGGGTACCTCAGGAGAGTTCCAAATGTGTGTGGGTAGAAAATATATCCCACGGGGGTAAAATTGAAAAAAGTTGAAAAATTTTTTTTTTTGGACTTAGTCATTTTTCCGGTGTTTATCAGACTTTCAGATAGGGGAAATGTCAGTGAGCGTTCCGATTTCAGTTCCAGAGCGATTTGCCCAATCAGTCCTTGATATTTAGTTGTTTTCAGCCAATTTTCTGGATTTTTGAAAATTTCACTTTTTTTGTGAAAATATCCACTAAATGAGGGAATAATATGTGTGAGGGTACCCCAGGAGAGTTCCAAATGTTTGTCGGTAGAATATATATCCCACAAGGTAAAATTGCAAAAAGTTGAAAAAATTTTTTTTTTGGAGTTAGTCATTTTTTTGGCGTTTATCAGACTTTCAGATAGGGAAAATGTCAGTGAGCATTCCGATTTCAGTTCCAGAGTGGATCGCACAATGAGTCCTTGATATTTTGTCGTTTTCAGCCAATTTTCTGGATTTTTGAAAATTTTAATTTTTTGTGAAAATATCCACTAAATGAGGGAATAATATGTGTGAGGGTACCCAGTAGAGTTCCAAATGTGTGTGGGTAGAATATATATCTCACGGGGGTAAAATTGAAAAAAGTTGAAAAAAATTTTTTTGGGGACTTAGTCATTTTTCCGGCGTTTATCAGACTTTCAGATAGGGCAATTATCAGTGAGCATTCCGATTTCAGTTCCAGAGCGATTCGCCCAATGAGTCCTTGATATTTAGTCGTTTACAGCTAATATTTTAAATTTTTGAAAATTTCAAATTTTTGTGAAAATATCCACTAAATGAGGGAATAATATGTGTGAGGGTACCCCATGAGAGTTCCAAATGTGTGTGGGTAGAATATATATCCCACAGGGTTAATATTGAAAAAAGTTGAAAAAAAATTTTGTTTTGCACTTAATCATTTTTCCGGTGTTTATCAAACTTTCAGATAGGGCAAATGTGAGTGAGCGTTCCAATTTCAGTTCCAGAGCGATTCACCCAATGAGTCCTTGAAATTTAGTCGTTTTCAGTCAATTTTTTGGATTTTTGAAAATTTTACTTTTTTGTGAAAATATCCACTAAATGAGGGAATAATATGTGTTAGGGTACCCCAGGAGAGTTCCAAATGTTTGTGGGTAGAATATATATCCCACAGGATTAAAATTGAAAAAAAAATTTTTTTTTTGGACTGAGTCATTTTTCCGGCGTTTATCAGACTTTCAAATAGGGAAATGTTAGTGAGCGTTCCGATTTCAGTATTTCAGTTCCAGAGCAATTCGCCCAATGAGTCCTTGATATTTCTTCGTTGTCAGGCAATTTTCTGAATTTTTGAAAATTTTACTTTTCTATGAAAATATCCACTAAATGAGGGAATAATATGTGTGAGGGTATCCCAGGAGAGTTCCAAATGTGTTTGGGTAGAATATATATCCCACGGGGGTAAATTTGAAAAAAGTTGAAAAAAAATTTTGTTTGGATTTAGCATTTTTTTCGGCGTTTATCATACTGTCAGATAGGGGAAATGTCAGTGAGCGTTCCGATTTCAGTTCCAGAGCGGATCGCACAAATGGTCCTTGATATTTAGTCGTTTTCAGCCAATTTTCTGGATTTTTAAAAAATATTTTTTTTTGTGAAAATATCCACTAAATGAGGGAATAATATGTGTGAGGTTACCTCAGGAGAGTTCCAAATGTGTGTGGGTAGAATATATATCCCACGGGGGTAAAGTTGAAAAAAGTTGAAAAATTATTTTTTTTACACTTAGTCATTTTTCCGGCGTTTATTAGACTTTCAGATAGGGGAAATGTCAGTGAGCATTCCGATTTCAGTTCCAGAGCGATTCGTCCAATGAGTCCTTGATATTTTGTCGTTTTCAGCCAATATTTTGGATTTTTGAAAATTTCACTTTTTTGTTAAAATATCCACTAAATGAGGGAATAATATGTGTGAGGGTACGCCAGGAGAGATCCAAATGTGTGTGGGTAGAATATATATCCCACGGGGGTAAAATTGAAAAAAGTTGAAAAAAATTTTTTTTTTGACTTAGTGATTTCTCCGGCTTTTATCAGACTTTCAGATAGGGTAAATGTCAGTGAGCATTCCGATTTCAGTTCCAGAGCGATTCGCCCAATGACTCCATGATATTTTTTCGTTGTCAAGCAATTTTCTGAATTTTTGAAAATTTCACTTTTTTGTGAAAATATCCACTAAATGAGGGAATAATATGTGTGAGGGTACCCCAGGAGAGTTCCAAATGTGTGTGGGTAGAATATATATCCCACGGGGGTAAAATTGAAAAAAGTTTTAAAAAATTTTTTTTAGACTTAGTCATTTTTCCGGCGTTTATCAGACTTTCAGATAGGGGAAATGTCAGTGAGCATTCTGATTTCAGTTCCAGAGCGATTCGCCCAATGAGTCCTTGATATCTAGTCGTTTTCAGCCAATATTTTGGATTTTTGAAAATTTCACTTTTTTGTGAAAATATCCACTAAATGAGGGAATAATATGTGTGAGGGTACCCCTGGAGAGTTCCAAATGTGTATGGGTAGAATATACATCCCACGGGGGTAAAATTGAAAAAAGTTGAAAAATTTTTTTTTTGGACTTAGTCATTTTTCCGGCGTTTATCAGACTTTCAGATAGGGGAAATGTCAGTGAGCGTTCCGATTTCAGTTCTAGAGCGATTCGCTGGATGAGTCCCTGATATTTTGTCGTTTTCAGGCAATTTTCTGAATTTTTGAAAATTTCACTTTTTTGTGAAAATATCCACTAAATGATGGAATAATATGTGTGAGGGTACCCCAGGAGAGTTCCAAATGTGTGTGGGTAGAATATATATCCCACGGGGGTAAAATTGAAAATAGTTAAAAAATTTATTTTTTTTGGACTTAGTTATTTTTCTGGCATTTATCAGACTTTCAGATAGGGGAAATGTCAGTGAGCGTTCCGAACTCAGTTCCAGAGCAATTCACCGGATGAGTACTTGATATTTTGTCATTTTTAGGCAATTTTCTGATATTTGGAAAATGTCACTTTTTTGTGAAAATATGAGGGTACCCCAGGAGAGTTCCAAATGTGTGTGGATAGAATATATATCCCACGGCGGTAAAATTGTAAAAAGTTGAAAAATTTATTTTTTTGGACTTAGTCATTTTTTCGGCGTTTATCATACTTTCAGATAGGGCAAATGTCAGTGAGCGTTCCGATTTCAGTTCCAGAGCGATTCGCCAAATGAGTCCTTGATAATTCGTCGCTGTCAGGCAATTTTCTGAATTTTTGAAAATTTCACTTTTTTGTGAAAATATCCACTAAATGAGGGATTAATATGTGTGAGGGTACCCCAGGAGAGTTCCAAATGTGTGTGGGTAGAATATATATCCCACGGGGGTAAAATTGAAAAAAGTTGAAAACATTTTTTTTTGGACTTAGTCATTTCTCTGGCGTTTATCAGACTTTCAGATAGGGCAAATATCAGTGAGCGTTCCGATTTCAGTTCCAGAGCGATTCGCCCAATGAGTCATTGATATTTCATCGTTTTCAGGCAATTTTCTGGATTTTTGAAAATTTCACTTTTTTGTGAAAATATCCACTAAATGAGGGATTAATATGTGTGAGGGTACCCCAGGAGAGTTCCAAATGTGTTTGGGTAGAATATATATCCCACAGGGTTAAAATTGAAAAGAGTTTTAAAAAAATTTTTTTTTGGACTTAGTCATTTTTCCGGCGTTTATCAGACTTTGAGATAGGGCAAATGTCAGTGAGCATTCCTATTTCAGTTCCAGAGCGATTCGCCCAATGAGTCCTTGATATTTAGTCGTTTTCAGCCAATTTTCTGGATTTTTGAAAATTTCACTTTTTTCTGAAAATATCCACTAAATGATGGAATAATATGTGAGAGGGTACCCCAGGAGACTTCCAAATGTGTATGGGTAGAATATATATCCCCCGGGGGTAAAATTGAAAAAAATTGAAAAAATTTTTTTTTTGGACTTAGTCTTTTTTCCGGTGTTTATCAGACTTTCAGATAGGGGAAATGTCAGTGAGCGTTCCGATTTCAGTTCCAGAGCGATTCGCCCAATAAGTCCTTGATATTTCATCGTTTTCAGGCAATTTTCTGGATTTTTGAAAATTTCACTTTTTTGTGAAAATATCCACTAAATAAGGGAATAATATGTGTGAGGGTACCCCAGGAGAGTTCCAAATGTGTGTGGGTAGAATATATATCCCATGGGGTAAAATTGAAAAAAGTTGAAAAAAAATTTTTTTTGGACTTAGTCATTTTTACAGCGTTTATCAGACTTTCAGATAGGGAAAATGTCACTGAGCAATCCGATTTCAGTTCCAGAGTGGATCGCACAATGAGTCCTTGATATTTAGTTGTTTTCAGCCAATTTTCTGGATTTTTGAAAATTTCACTTTTTTTGTGAAAATATCCACTAAATGAGGGAATAATATGTGTGAGGGTACACCAGGAGAGTTCCAAATGTTTGTCGGTAGAATATATATCCCACAAGGTAAAATTGCAAAAAGTTGAAAAAATTTTTTTTTTGGACTTAGTCATTTTTTTGGCGTTTATCAGACTTTCAGATAGGGAAAATGTCAGTGAGCATTCCGATTTCAGTTCCAGAGTGGATCGCACAATGAGTCCTTGATATTTTGTCGTTTTCAGCCAATTTTCTGGATTTTTGAAAATTTTAATTTTTTGTGAAAATATCCACTAAATGAGGGAATAATATGTGTGAGGGTACCCCAGGAGAGTTCCAAATGTGTGTGGGTAGAATATATATCCCACGGGGTAAAATTGAAAAAAGTTGAAAGCATTTTTTTTTTGCACTTAGTCATTTTTCCGGCGTTTATCAGACTTTCAGATAGGGGAAATGTCAGTGAGCTTTTCGATTTCAGTTCCACAGTGGATCGCACAATGAGTCCTTGATATTTAGTCATTTTCAGCCAATTTTCTGCATTTTTGAAAATTTCACTTTTTTGTGAAAATATCCACTAAATGAGGGAATAATATGTGTGAGGATACCCCAGGAGAGTTCCAAATGTGTGTGGGTAGAATATATATCCCATGGGGGTAAAATTGAACAAAGTTGAAAAAAAATTTTTTTGGGATTTAGTCATTTTTCCGGCGTTTAACAGACTTTCAGATAGGGGAAATGTCAGTGAGCATTCCGATTTCAGTTCCTGAGCGATTCGCACAATGAGTCCTTGATATTTAGTCGTTTCCAGCCAATTTTCTGGATTTTTGAAAATTTCACTTTTTTGTGAAAATATCCACTAAATGAGGGAATAATATGTGTCAGGGTACCCCATGAGAGTTCCAAATGTGTGTGGGTAGAATATATATCCCACAGGGTTACAATTGAAAAAAGTTGAAAAAATTTTTTTTTTGGACTTAGTCATTTTTTTGGCGTTTATCAGACTTTCAGATAGGGAAAATGTCAGTGAGCGTTCCGATTTCAGTTCCAGAGTGGATCGCACAATGAGTCCTTGATATTTTGTCGTTTTCAGCCAATTTTCTGGATTTTTGAAAATTTTAATTTTTTGTGAAAATATCCACTAAATGAGGGAATAATATGTGTGAGGGTACCCCAGGAGAGTTCCAAATGTGTGTGGGTAGAATATATATCCCATGGGGTAAAATTGAAAAAAGTTGAATAAAAATTTTTTTTGGACTTAGTCATTTTTCCAGCGTTTATCAGACTTTCAGATAGGGGAAATGTCACTGAGCAATCCGATTTCAGTTCCAGAGTGGATCGCACAATGAGTCCTTGATATTTTGTCGTTTTCAGCCAATTTTCTGGATTTTTGAAAATTTTAATTTTTTGCGAAAATATCCACTAAATGAGGGAATAATATGTGTGAGGGTACCCCAGGAGAGTTCTGTGTGAGGGTACCCCAGGAGAGTTCCAAATGTGTGTGGGTAGAATATATATCCCACGGGGTAAAATTGAAAAAAGTTTACAAAAATTTTTTTTTGGACTAGGTCATTTTTCCAGCGTTTATCAGACTTTCAGATAGGGGAAATGTCAGTGAGCGTTCCGATTTCAGTTCCAGAGCGGATCGCACAATTAGTCCTTGATATTTAGTCGTTTTCAGCCAATTTTCTGGATTTTGGAAAATTTTAATTTTTTGTGAAAATATCCACTAAATGAGGGAATAATATGTGTGAGGGTACCCCAGGAGAGTTCCAAATGTGTGTGGGTAGAATATATATCCCACGGGGGTAAAATTGAAAAAAGTTTAAAAAATTTTTTTTTTGGACTTAGTCATTTTTTCGTCGTTTATCAGACTTTCAGATAGGGAAAATGTCAGTGAGCGTTCCGATTTCAGTTCCAGAGTGGATCGCACAATGAGTCCTTGATATTTTGTCGTTTTCAGCCAATTTTCTGGATTTTTGAAAAATTTAATTTTTTGTGAAAATATCCACTAAATGAGGGAATAATATGTGTGAGGGTACCCCAGGAGAGTTCCAAATGTGTGTGGGTAGAATATATATCCCACGGGGCAAAATTGAAAAAAGTTGAAAAAAAATTTTTTTTGGACTTAGTCATTTTTCCGGCGTTTATCAGACTTTCAGATAGGGGAAATGTCAGTGAGCGTTCCGATTTCAGGTCCAGAGCGGATCGCACAAGTAGTCCTTGATATTTAGTCGTTTTCAGCCAATTTTCTGGATTTTTGTAAATTTAAATTTTTTGTGAAAATATCCTCTAAATGAGGGAATAATATATGTGAGGGTACCTCAGGAGAGTTCCAAATGTGTGTGGGTAGAAAATATATCCCACGGGGGTAAAATTGAAAAAAGTTGAAAAATTTTTTTTTTTGGACTTAGTCATTTTTCCGGTGTTTATCAGACTTTCAGATAGGGGAAATGTCAGTGAGCGTTCCGATTTCAGTTCCAGAGCGATTTGCCCAATCAGTCCTTGATATTTAGTTGTTTTCAGCCAATTTTCTGGATTTTTGAAAATTTCACTTTTTTTGTGAAAATATCCACTAAATGAGGGAATAATATGTGTGAGGGTACCCCAGGAGAGTTCCAAATGTTTGTCGGTAGAATATATATCCCACAAGGTAAAATTGCAAAAAGTTGAAAAAATTTTTTTTTTGGAGTTAGTCATTTTTTTGGCGTTTATCAGACTTTCAGATAGGGAAAATGTCAGTGAGCATTCCGATTTCAGTTCCAGAGTGGATCGCACAATGAGTCCTTGATATTTTGTCGTTTTCAGCCAATTTTCTGGATTTTTGAAAATTTTAATTTTTTGTGAAAATATCCACTAAATGAGGGAATAATATGTGTGAGGGTACCCAGTAGAGTTCCAAATGTGTGTGGGTAGAATATATATCTCACGGGGGTAAAATTGAAAAAAGTTGAAAAAAATTTTTTTGGGGACTTAGTCATTTTTCCGGCGTTTATCAGACTTTCAGATAGGGCAATTATCAGTGAGCATTCCGATTTCAGTTCCAGAGCGATTCGCCCAATGAGTCCTTGATATTTAGTCGTTTACAGCTAATATTTTAAATTTTTGAAAATTTCAAATTTTTGTGAAAATATCCACTAAATGAGGGAATAATATGTGTGAGGGTACCCCATGAGAGTTCCAAATGTGTGTGGGTAGAATATATATCCCACAGGGTTAATATTGAAAAAAGTTGAAAAAAAATTTTGTTTTGCACTTAATCATTTTTCCGGTGTTTATCAAACTTTCAGATAGGGCAAATGTGAGTGAGCGTTCCAATTTCAGTTCCAGAGCGATTCACCCAATGAGTCCTTGAAATTTAGTCGTTTTCAGTCAATTTTTTGGATTTTTGAAAATTTTACTTTTTTGTGAAAATATCCACTAAATGAGGGAATAATATGTGTTAGGGTACCCCAGGAGAGTTCCAAATGTTTGTGGGTAGAATATATATCCCACAGGATTAAAATTGAAAAAAAAATTTTTTTTTTGGACTGAGTCATTTTTCCGGCGTTTATCAGACTTTCAAATAGGGAAATGTTAGTGAGCGTTCCGATTTCAGTATTTCAGTTCCAGAGCAATTCGCCCAATGAGTCCTTGATATTTCTTCGTTGTCAGGCAATTTTCTGAATTTTTGAAAATTTTACTTTTCTATGAAAATATCCACTAAATGAGGGAATAATATGTGTGAGGGTATCCCAGGAGAGTTCCAAATGTGTTTGGGTAGAATATATATCCCACGGGGGTAAATTTGAAAAAAGTTGAAAAAAAATTTTGTTTGGATTTAGCATTTTTTTCGGCGTTTATCATACTGTCAGATAGGGGAAATGTCAGTGAGCGTTCCGATTTCAGTTCCAGAGCGGATCGCACAAATGGTCCTTGATATTTAGTCGTTTTCAGCCAATTTTCTGGATTTTTGAAAATTTCACTTTTTTGTTAAAATATCCACTAAATGAGGGAATAATATGTGTGAGGGTACGCCAGGAGAGATCCAAATGTGTGTGGGTAGAATATATATCCCACGGGGGTAAAATTGAAAAAAGTTGAAAAAAATTTTTTTTTTGACTTAGTGATTTCTCCGGCTTTTATCAGACTTTCAGATAGGGTAAATGTCAGTGAGCATTCCGATTTCAGTTCCAGAGCGATTCGCCCAATGAGTCCTTGATATTAAGTCATTTTAAGCCAATATTTTGGGTTTTTGAAAATTTCACTTTTTTGTGAAAATATCCACTAAATGAGGGAATAATATGTGTGAGGGTACCCCAGGAGAGTTCCAAATGTGTGTGGGTAGAATATATATCCCACGGGGGTAAAATTGAAAAAAGTTGAAAAAAAATTTTTTTTGGACTTAGTCATTTTTCCGGCGTTTATCACACTTTCAGATAGGGAGTAAGCTAGGGAGTGAGCGTTCCGATTTCAGTTCCAGAGCGATTCGCACAATGAGTCCTTGATATTTAGTCGTTTTCAGCCAATTTTCTGGATTTTTGGAAATTTCACTTTTTTGTGAAAATATCCACTAAATGAGGGAATAATATGTGTGAGGGTACCCAAGGAGAGTTCCAAATGTGTGTGGGTAGAATATATATCACACGGGGTAAAATTGAAAAAAGTTTAAAAAATTTTTTTGGGGGAATTAGTCATTTTTCCGGCGTTTATCAGACTTTCAGATAGGGCAAATGTCAGTGAGCGTTCCGACTTCAGTTCCACAGCGATTCGCCCAATGAGTCCTTGATATTTAGTCATTTTCAGCCAATTTTCTGAATTTTTGAAAATTTCACTTTTTTGTGAAAATATCCACTAAATGAGGGAATAATATGTGTGAGGGTACCCCAGGAGAGTTCCAAATGTGTGTGGGTAGAATATATATCACACGGGGGTAAAATTGAAAAAAGTTGAAAAAATTTTTTTTTGGACTTAGTCATTTTTCCGGCGTTTATCATACTTTCAGATAGGGGAAATGTCAGTGAGTGTTCCGATTTCAGTTACAGAGTGATTCACCCAATGAGTCCTTGATATTTAGTCATTTTCAGCCAATTTTCTGGATTTTTAAAAATTTCACTTTTTTGTGAAAATATCCACTAAATGAGGGAATAATATGTGTGAGGGTACCCCAGGAGCGTTCCAAATGTGTGTGGGTAGAATATATATCCCACAGGATTAAAATTGAAAAAAGTTGAAAAAAATTTTTTTTTTGGACTTAGTCATTTTTCCTTCGTGTACAATACTTTCAGATAGGGAGTAAGCTAGGGAGTGAGCGTTCCGATTTCAGTTCCAGAGCGATTCGCCCAATGAGTCCTTGATATTTCGTCGTTGTCAGGCAATTTTCTGAATTTTTGAAAATTTCACTTTTTTGTGAAAATATCCACTAAATGAGGGAATAATATCTGTGAGGGTACCCCAGGAGAGTTCCAAATGTGTGTGGGAAGAATATATATCCCACGGGGGTAAAATTGAAAAAAGTTGAAAAAAAATTTTGTGTGGATTTAGTATTTTTTTCTGCGTTTTTCAGACTTTCAGATAGGGAAAATGTCAGTGAGCGTTCCGATTTCAGTTCCAGAGTGGATTGCACAATGAGTCCTTGATATTTTGTCGTTTTCAGCCAATTTTCTGGATTTTTGAAAATTTTAATTTTTTGTGAAAATATCCACTAACTGAGGGAATAATATGTGTGAGGGTACCCCAGGAGAGTTCCAAATGTGTGTGGGTAAAATATATATCCCACGGGGTAAAATTGAAAAAAGTTAAGAAAAAATTTTTTTTGGACTTAGTCATTTTTCCAGCGTTTATCAGACTTTCAGATAGGGGAAATATCACTGAGCGTTCCGATTTCAGTTCCAGAGTGGATCGCACAATGAGTCCTTGATATTTTGTCGTTTTCAGCCAATTTTCTGGATTTTTGAAAATGTTACTTTTTTCTGAAAATATCCACTAAATGAGGGAATAATTTGTGTGAGGGTACCCCAGGAGAGTTTCAAATGTTTGTGGGTAGAATATATATCACAAGGGGTAAAATTGAAAAAAGTTTAAAAAATTTTTTTTTGGGACTTAGTCATTTTTCCGGCGTTTATCAGACTTTCAGATAGGGCAAATGTCAGTGAGCGTTCCGATTTCAGTTCCAGAGCGATTCACCCAATGAGTCCTTGATATTTAGTCGTTTTCAGCCAATTTTTTGAATTTTTGAAAACTTTACTTTTTTGTGAAAATGTCCACTAAATGAGGGAATAATATGTGTGAGGGTACCCCAGGAGAGTTCCAAATGTGTGTGGGTAGAATATATATCCCACGGGGGTAAAATTGAAAAAAGTTGAAAAAAAATATTTTTTGAATTAGTCATTTTTCCGGCGTTTATCAGTTTCAGGTAGGGGAAATGTCAATGAGCGTTCCAATTTCAGTTCCAGAGCGATTCACCCAATGAGTCCTTGATATTTAGTCGTTTTCAGCCAATTTTCTGGATTTTTGAAAATTTTACTTTTTTGTGAAAATATCCACTAAATGAGGGAATAATATGTGTGAGGGTACCCCAGGAGAGTTCCAAATGTGTGTGGGTAGAATAAATATCCCACGGGGGTAAAATTGAAAAAAGTTTAAAAAATTTTTTTTTTGGAATTAGTCATTTTTCCGGAGTTTATCAGAGTTTCATTTAGGGGAAATGTCAGTGAGCGTTCCGATTTCAGTTCCAGAGCGATTCACCCAATGAGTCCTTGATATTTAGTCGTTTTCAGCCAATTTTCTGGATTTTTGAAAATTTTACTTTTTTCTGAAAATATCCATTAAATGAGGGAATAATATGTGTGAGGGTACCCCAGGAGAGTTCCAAATGTTTGTGGGTAGAATATATATCACACGGGGAAAAATTGAAAAAAGTTTAAAAAAATTTTTTTGGGGACTTAGTCATTTTTCCGGCGTTTTTCAGACTTTCAGATAGGGAAAATGTCAGTGAGCGTTCCGATTTCAGTTCCAGAGTGGATTGCACAATGAGTCCTTGATATTTTGTCGTTTTCAGCCAATTTTCTGGATTTTTGAAAATTTTAATTTTTTGTGAAAATATCCACTAACTGAGGGAATAATATGTGTGAGGGTACCCCAGGAGAGTTCCAAATGTGTGTGGGTAAAATATATATCCCACGGGGTAAAATTGAAAAAAGTTAAGAAAAATTTTTTTTTGGACTTAGTCATTTTTCCAGCGTTTATCAGACTTTCAGATAGGGGAAATATCACTGAGCGTTCCGATTTCAGTTCCAGAGTGGATCGCACAATGAGTCCTTGATATTTTGTCGTTTTCAGCCAATTTTCTGGATTTTTGAAAATGTTACTTTTTTCTGAAAATATCCACTAAATGAGGGAATAATTTGTGTGAGGGTACCCCAGGAGAGTTTCAAATGTTTGTGGGTAGAATATATATCACAAGGGGTAAAATTGAAAAAAGTTTTAAAAATTTTTTTTTGGGACTTAGTCATTTTTCCGGCGTTTATCAGACTTTCAGATAGGGCAAATGTCAGTGAGCGTTCCGATTTCAGTTCCAGAGCGATTCACCCAATGAGTCCTTGATATTTAGTCGTTTTCAGCCAATTTTTTGAATTTTTGAAAACTTTACTTTTTTGTGAAAATGTCCACTAAATGAGGGAATAATATGTGTGAGGGTACCCCAGGAGAGTTCCAAATGTGTGTGGGTAGAATATATATCCCACGGGGGTAAAATTGAAAAAAGTTGAAAAAAAATATTTTTTGAATTAGTCATTTTTCCGGCGTTTATCAGTTTCAGGTAGGGGAAATGTCAATGAGCGTTCCAATTTCAGTTCCAGAGCGATTCACCCAATGAGTCCTTGATATTTAGTCGTTTTCAGCCAATTTTCTGGATTTTTGAAAATTTTACTTTTTTGTGAAAATATCCACTAAATGAGGGAATAATATGTGTGAGGGTACCCCAGGAGAGTTCCAAATGTGTGTGGGTAGAATAAATATCCCACGGGGGTAAAATTGAAAAAAGTTGAAAAAATTTTTTTTTTGGAATTAGTCATTTTTCCGGAGTTTATCAGAGTTTCATTTAGGGGAAATGTCAGTGAGCGTTCCGATTTCAGTTCCAGAGCGATTCACCCAATGAGTCCTTGATATTTAGTCGTTTTCAGCCAATTTTCTGGATTTTTGAAAATTTTACTTTTTTGTGAAAATATCCACTAAATGAGGGAATAATATGTGTGAGGGTACCCCAGGAGAGTTCCAAATGTGTGTTGGTAGAATATATATCCCACGGGGGTAAAATTGAAAAAAGTTGAAAACATTTTGTTTGGACTTAGTCATTTTTTTCGGCGTTTATCAGACTTTCAGATAGGGGAAATGTTAGTGAGCGTTCCGATTTCAGTTCCAGAGCGATTCACCCAATGAGTCCTTGATATTTAGTCGTTTTCAGCCAATTTTCTGGATTTTTGAAAATTTTACTTTTTTCTGAAAATATCCATTAAATGAGGGAATAATATGTGTGAGGGTACCCCAGGAGAGTTCCAAATGTTTGTGGGTAGAATATATATCACACGGGGAAAAATTGAAAAAAGTTTAAAAAATTTTTTTTGGGGACTTAGTCATTTTTCCGGCGTTTATCAGACTTTCAGATAGGGCAAATGTCAGTGAGCGTTCCGATTTCAGTTCCAGAGTGGATTGCACAATGAGTCCTTGATATTTTGTCGTTTTCAGCCAATTTTCTGGATTTTTGAAAATTTTAATTTTTTGTGAAAATATCCACTAACTGAGGGAATAATATGTGTGAGGGTACCCCAGGAGAGTTCCAAATGTGTGTGGGTAAAATATATATCCCACGGGGTAAAATTGAAAAAAGTTAAGAAAAAATTTTTTTTGGACTTAGTCATTTTTCCAGCGTTTATCAGACTTTCAGATAGGGGAAATATCACTGAGCGTTCCGATTTCAGTTCCAGAGTGGATCGCACAATGAGTCCTTGATATTTTGTCGTTTTCAGCCAATTTTCTGGATTTTTGAAAATGTTACTTTTTTCTGAAAATATCCACTAAATGAGGGAATAATTTGTGTGAGGGTACCCCAGGAGAGTTTCAAATGTTTGTGGGTAGAATATATATCACAAGGGGTAAAATTGAAAAAAGTTTTAAAAATTTTTTTTTGGGACTTAGTCATTTTTCCGGCGTTTATCAGACTTTCAGATAGGGCAAATGTCAGTGAGCGTTCCGATTTCAGTTCCAGAGCGATTCACCCAATGAGTCCTTGATATTTAGTCGTTTTCAGCCAATTTTTTGAATTTTTGAAAACTACTTTTTTGTGAAAATGTCCACTAAATGAGGGAATAATATGTGTGAGGGTACCCCAGGAGAGTTCCAAATGTGTGTGGGTAGAATATATATCCCACGGGGGTAAAATTGAAAAAAGTTGAAAAAAAATATTTTTTGAATTAGTCATTTTTCCGGCGTTTATCAGTTTCAGGTAGGGGAAATGTCAATGAGCGTTCCAATTTCAGTTCCAGAGCGATTCACCCAATGAGTCCTTGATATTTAGTCGTTTTCAGCCAATTTTCTGGATTTTTGAAAATTTTACTTTTTTGTGAAAATATCCACTAAATGAGGGAATAATATGTGTGAGGGTACCCCAGGAGAGTTCCAAATGTGTGTGGGTAGAATAAATATCCCACGGGGGTAAAATTGAAAAAAGTTGAAAAAATTTTTTTTTTGGAATTAGTCATTTTTCCGGAGTTTATCAGAGTTTCATTTAGGGGAAATGTCAGTGAGCGTTCCGATTTCAGTTCCAGAGCGATTCACCCAATGAGTCCTTGATATTTAGTCGTTTTCAGCCAATTTTCTGGATTTTTGAAAATTTTACTTTTTTCTGAAAATATCCATTAAATGAGGGAATAATATGTGTGAGGGTACCCCAGGAGAGTTCCAAATGTTTGTGGGTAGAATATATATCACACGGGGAAAAATTGAAAAAAGTTTAAAAAAATTTTTTTGGGGACTTAGTCATTTTTCCGGCGTTTTTCAGACTTTCAGATAGGGAAAATGTCAGTGAGCGTTCCGATTTCAGTTCCAGAGTGGATTGCACAATGAGTCCTTGATATTTTGTCGTTTTCAGCCAATTTTCTGGATTTTTGAAAATTTTAATTTTTTGTGAAAATATCCACTAACTGAGGGAATAATATGTGTGAGGGTACCCCAGGAGAGTTCCAAATGTGTGTGGGTAAAATATATATCCCACGGGGTAAAATTGAAAAAAGTTAAGAAAAATTTTTTTTTGGACTTAGTCATTTTTCCAGCGTTTATCAGACTTTCAGATAGGGGAAATATCACTGAGCGTTCCGATTTCAGTTCCAGAGTGGATCGCACAATGAGTCCTTGATATTTTGTCGTTTTCAGCCAATTTTCTGGATTTTTGAAAATTTTACTTTTTTCTGAAAATATCCATTAAATGAGGGAATAATATGTGTGAGGGTACCCCAGGAGAGTTCCAAATGTTTGTGGGTAGAATATATATCACACGGGGAAAAATTGAAAAAAGTTTAAAAAAATTTTTTTGGGGACTTAGTCATTTTTCCGGCGTTTATCAGACTTTCAGATAGGGCAAATGTCAGTGAGCGTTCCGATTTCAGTTCCAGAGCTATTCGCCCAATGAGTCCTTGATATTTAGTCGTTTTCAGCCAATATTTTGGATTTTTGAAAATTTCACTTTTTTGTGAAAATATCCACTAAATGAGGGAATAATATGTGTGAGGGTACCCCAGGAGAGTTCCAAATGCGTGTGGGTAGAATATATACCCCACGGGGGTAAAATTGAAAAAAGTTGAAAAAAAATTTTTTTTGGACTTAGTCATTTTTCCGGCGTTTATCACACTTTCAGATAGGGAGTAAGCTAGGGAGTGAGCATTCCGATTTCAGTTCCAGAGCGATTCGCACATTGAGTCCTTGATATTTAGTCGTTTTCAGCCAATTTTCTGGATTTTTGGAAATTTCACTTTTTTGTGAAAATATCCACTAAATGAGGGAATAATATGTGTGAGGGTACCCAAGGAGAGTTCCAAATGTGTGTGGGTAGAATATATATCACACGGGGTAAAATTGAAAAAAGTTTAAAAAATTTTTTTTGGGGAATTAGTCATTTTTCCGGCGTTTATCAGACTTTCAGATAGGGCAAATGTTAGTGAGCGTTCCGATTTCAGTATTTCAGTTCCAGAGCAATTCGCCCAATGAGTCCTTGATATTTCGTCGTTGTCAGGCAATTTTCTGAATTTTTGAAAATTTCACTTTTTTGTGAAAATATCCACTAAATGAGGGAATAATATGTGTGAGGGTATCCCAGGAGAGTTCCAAATGTGTTTGGGTAGAATATATATCCTACGGGGGTAAATTTGAAAAAAGTTGAAAAAAAATTTTGTTTGGATTTAGCATTTTTTTCGGCGTTTATCAGACTTTCAGATAGGGCAAATGTGAGTGAGCGTTCCAATTTCAGTTCCAGAGCGATTCACCCAATGAGTCCTTGATATTTAGTCATTTTCAGCCAATTTTCTGGATTTTTGAAAATTTAACTTTTTTGTGAATATATCCACTAAATGAGGGAATAATATGTGTGAGGGAAACCCAGGAGAGTTCCAAACGTGTGTGGGTAAAATATATATCCCACGGGGGTAAATTTGAAAAAAGTTAAAAAAAAAATTTGTTTTGATTTAGCATTTTTTTCGGCGTTTATCAGACTTTCAGATAGGGGAAATGTCTGTGAGCGTTCCGATTTTAGTTCCAGAGCGATTCGCCCAATGAGTCATTGATATTTAGTCGTTTTCAGCCAATATTTTGGATTTTTGAAAGTTTCACTTTTTTGTGAAAATATCCACTAAATGAGGGAATAATATGTGTGAGGGTACCCCAGGAGAGTTCCAAATGTGTGTGGGTAGAATATATTTCCCACAGGATTAAAATTGAAGAAAGTCGAAAAAAAATTTTTTTTTGGACTTAGTCATTTTTCCGGCGTTCATCATACTTTCAGATAGGGAGTAAGCTAGGGAGTGAGTGTTCCGAATTCAGTTCCAGAGCGATTCGCCCAATGAGTCCTTGATATTTCGGCGTTGTCAGGCAATTTTCTGAATTTTTGAAAATTTCACTTTTTTGTGAAAATATCCACTAAATGAGGGAATAATATCTGTGAGGGTACCCCAGGAGAGTTCCAAATGTGTGTGGGTAGAATATATATCCCACGGGGGTAAAATTGAAAAAAGTTAAAAAAAAATTTTGTTTGGATTTAGTATTTTTTTCTGCGTTTTTCAGACTTTCAGATAGGGGAAATGTCAGTGAGCGTTCCGATTTCAGTTCCAGAGCGATTCGCCCAATGAGTCCTTGATATTTAGTCATTTTCAGCCAATATTTTGGATTTTAGAAAATTTCACTTTTTTGTGAAAATATCCACTAAATGAGGGAATAATATGTGTGAGGGTACCCCATAAGAGTTCCAAATGCGTGTGGGTAGAATATATATCCCACAGGGTTAATATTGAAAAAAGTTGGAAAAAAATTTTTTTTTGCACTTAGTCATTTTTCTGGCGTTTATCAGACTTTCAGATAGGGCAAATGTGAGTGAGCGTTCCAATTTCAGTTCCAGAGCGATTCACCCAATGAGTCCTTGATATTTAGTCATTTTCAGCGAATTTTCTGGATTTTTGAAAATTTCACTTTTTTGTGAAAATATCCACTAAATGAGGGAATAATATGTGTGAGGGTACCCCAGGAGAGTTCCAAATGTGTGTGGGTAGAATATATATCCCACGGGGTAAATTTGAAAAAAGTTGAAAAAATTTTTTTTTGGGGTTTAGCATTTTTTTCGGCGTTTATCAGACTTTCAGATAGGGGAAATGTCTGTGAGCGTTCCGATTTCAGTTCCAGAGCGATTGGCCCATGAGTCCTTGATATTTAGTCGTTTTCAGCCAATTTTCTGGATTTTTGAAAATTTCACTTTTTTGTGAAAATATCCACTAAATGAGGGAATAATATGTGTGAGGGTACCCCATGAGAGTTCCTAATGTGTGTGGGTAGAATATATATCCCGCAGGGTTAAAATTGAAAAAAGTTGAAAAAAATTTTTTTTTTGCACTTAGTCATTTTTCCGGTGTTTATCATACTTTCAGATAGGGAGTAAACTAGGGAGTGAGCGTTCCGATTTCAGTTCCAGAGCGATTCGCCCAATGAGTCCTTGATATTTCGTCGTTGTCAGGCAATATTCTGAATTTTTAAAAATTTCACTTTTTTGTGAAAATATCCACTAAATGAGGGAACAATATCTGTGAGGCAACCCCATGAGAGTTCCAAATGTGTGTGGGTAGAATATATATCCCATGGGGGTAAAATAGAAAAAAGTTGAAAAAAATTTTTGTTTGGATTTAGTATTTTTTTCTGCGTTTTTCAGACTTTCAGATAGGGGAAATGTCAGTGAGTGTTCCGATTTCAGTTCCAGAGCGATTCGCCCAATGAGTCCTTGATATTTAGTCGTTTTCAGCCAATATTTTGGATTTTTGAAAATTTCACTTTTTTGTGAAAATATCCACTAAATGAGGGAATAATATGTGTGAGGGTACCCCAGGAGTGTTCCAAATGTGTGTGGGTAGAATATATATCCCATGGGGGGTAAAATTGAAAAAAAATTTTTTTTTGGACTTAGTAATTTTTCCAGCGTTTATCAGACTTTCAGATAGGGCAAATGTGAGTGAGCGTTCCAATTTCAGTTCCAGAGCGATTCGCCCAATGAGTCCTTGATATTTAGTCATTTTCAGCCAATTTTCTGGATTTTTGAAAATTTCACTTTTTTGTGAAAGTATCCACTAAATGAGGGAATAATGTGTGTGAGGGTACCCCAGGAGAGTTCCAAATGTGTGTGGATAGAATATATATCCCACAGGATTAAAATTGAAAAAAGTTGCAAAAAATTTTTTTGGGGGACTTAGTCATTTTTCCGGCGTTTATCATACTTTCAGATAGGGGAAATGTCAGTGAGCGTTCCGATTTCAGTTCCAGAGCAATTCACCCAATGAGTCCTTGATATTTAGTCGTTTTCAGCCAATATTTTGGATTTTTGAAAATTTCACTTTTTTGTGAAAATATCCACTAAATGAGGGAATAAAATGTGTGAGGGTACCCCAGGAGAGTTCCAAATGTGTGTGGGTAGAATATATATCCCACGGGGGTAAAATTGAAAAAAGTTGATAAAATTTTGTTTTTGGACTTAGTAATTTTTCCGCCGTTTATCAGACTTTCAGATAGGGGAAATGTCAGTGAGCGTTCCGATTTCAGTTCCAGAGCAGATCGCACAATGAGTCCTTGATATTTAGTCATTTTCAGCCAATTTTCTGGATTTTTTAAAATTTCACTTTTTTGTGAAAATATCCACTAAATGAGGGAATAATATGTGTGAGGGTACCCCAGGAGAGTTCCAAATGTGTGTGGGTAGAATACATATCCAACAGGATTAAAATTGAAAAAAGTTTAAAAAAAATTTTTTTTTGGACTTAGTCATTTTTCCGGCGTTTATCAGACTTTCAGATAGGGAGTGTAGCGTCGGCTTCCCTGCCTCCTGGTAGGCAGGGACGCTGTTCCCCTCACCTCTCCGCTCTGTGCCCGGCGTCCTCCTCCCGCTCTGCTGGCAGCGCGCGCTGCTTCCCGGCTACGGTGCTTAGGGTGCGCGCGCTCCCCCTCTCTTAAAGGGGCCGCGCGCGCCATCCTAAGGAGTCCCCGGCCAATGGCTGGAGGACTTCACCATATATAAGAAGCCTCCTCCAAAATGGAGGTGCCCAAACAATGTTGTTGCAAAGCCTTCACTCTGCTTCAGCCCTCAGTTTTCGTTTCCATTTACCTGCCAGTCACCTGCCAGATTCCTGCCTGTTACCTGCCTGTTACCTGCCAGTCACCTGCCAGATTCCTGCCTGTTACCTGCCAGTCACCTGCCAGATTCCTGCTTGATACCTGCCAGATATCCGTTTATCTGCTTGCAAGCCTGCGGTCCGACGGTGTGCCTTCCGACACCTGTCAGTCTGTCTATGGACCAGCCTGCCCGCTCACCTGGGAGCGCTCGTCTGCTACCTGCCTGCTAGCCTACCTGGAGGCTCCGCCGTCACTTGCCGTGACCACCTGCCTGTCCAGAGACTCTTGTCTGCTCACCTTGGAGTGCTCATCTGCTACCTGCCTGCTAGCCTACCTGGAGGTCCCGCCGTCACTTGCCGTGACCACTTGCCTGTCCAGAGACTCTTGTCTGCTCACCTGGGAGCGCTCATCTGCTACCTGCCTGCTAGCCTACCTGGAGGCTCCGCCGTCACTTGCCGTGACCACCTGCCTGTCCAGAGACTCTCGGCTGCTCACCTAGGAGTGCTCACCTGCTACCTGCCTGCTAGCCTACCTGGAGGCTCTGTCGTCACTAGCCGTGACCACCTGCCTGTCCAGAGACTGTCCCTGTCACTTGCCGTAATTACCCGTCCTTCTACCCAGAGACTGTCCCTGTCACTTGCCGTGACTACCTGCCCTTCTGCCCAGAGACTGTCCCTGTCACTTGCCGTGACTACCTGCCCTTCTACCCAGAGACTGTCCCTGTCACTTGCCGTGATTTCCTGCCCGTCTTCCCTGGAAGCCACCCGCTTCCTTACAAGGACCGCCCCCTTGTATAGTTGCTCAGAGGTTCCGCCTCCCAGACCCGTTACAGTTTGCTCGGGCCATGGAATCCGGTGACACCCAAGCTCCCTCGCTCTCGGACCTATGTCATGAACTGTCCTGTCAGAGGTCCCAACAGGAGTCCATCCTGAGTCACCTGCGGAGTGTCAACTCTCGCCTGGACACTCTGTCTGCTCCACCTGCAACCACCGCTAGTGTCATGACTCGCAACCCGGCAGCACCGCTGCCCACCAATACCATGGCATCCTGTCCCGGACCCCGGTTTTCTGCACCTCCTCGTTTCGGAGGTGACTCCGCTCAAGCTCGGGGCTTCATAAACCAGTGCACCCTGCACTTTGAACTCTTGTCCCACCAGTTTATCTCCGACCGTTCCAAAGTAGCCTTTATCATGTCCCACCTCACGGGGGAGGCTCTGGCTTGGCTAAATCCTCTGTGGGAGAGAGGAGATCCCCTGGTGCCCGACCTGCCAGCCAGTCTCACAGCTTTCCGGAAAATCTTCGACGAACCCGGACGGAAGGCCTCATCCGCATCGTCTCTGCTACGCCTCCGTCAAGGAGATCTCACCGTGGGCCAATATGCCATACGGTTCCGTACCCTTGCTTCAGAGCTGGCCTGGGATAATGACGCTCTGGTGTCTGTCTTCTGGGAGGGTCTGTCCGGCCGTATTAAAGATGAACTCGCCGGTCGGGACATTCCTACCACTCTCGACGACTTAATAACACTTGCCACCCGGATTGACATCCGATTCCAGGAGCGCGCCAAAGAGGTCACCGTGAGAGGAGGTTTCCACGTCTAGCCCCCACCTTCCAGAAACCCGTCTCTCCCTCCGTTACTCCCCAGGCACACTCACCTGAGCCTATGCAGGTCGACCAGACCAAGATGGTCAAAACCCGTCAAGACTTACGCCGTGCCGAGGGGAGCTGCTTCTACTGTGGCAGTAAGGAGCACCGGATCTGTTCCTGCCCAGAGAGGTCGGGAAACGCCTGTGTCTAGGATCGCTGAGAGAGGTCGCCCTAGACAAAAGTAAACCCTATCCATCTCTGATGCTGTCAGTCTCTATCACCTGCGGAGAGAACCGCTATTTCGAACTGGCTCAACTTGACTCAGGAGCTGCTGGAAATCTCATTTCTCAGTCTCTGGTAGAGAAATACCGCATTCCCACCAAACCTCTGGCTGTACCCTTATCTGTCGCCACCGTGGATGGGGGCCTCTTACCACATCCCATCCAACTCATCACCGAATCCATAACTCTGCAGGTGGGAATGCTGCATTCTGAGAGCATCTCCTTTCATGTTCTGCCTGGACTCTCCCACGCACTCCTGTTAGGCCTACCTTGGCTCCAGAAACATGCACCCGTGCTTGACTGGCAGACCGGAGAAGTCCTTCGCTGGGGACAGGACTGCCATAGGACTTGTCTAGTTCCCGTTCATCCTGCTCGTCCTTCTCCTACCCCAGTCAGTCTAACCGGTCTACCGGTTCCCTATTGGTCTTATGCGGATGTCTTCAATAAAAAAGAAGCAGAGACATTACCCCCTCATAGACCATACGATTGTCCAATCGACCTGATACCCGGCTCTACTCCTCCCTGTGGGCTTATCTACCCTTTGTCCGCAGCGGAGACCCAGTCCATGTCAAAATATATTGAGGAGAATCTGGCCCGGGGATTTATCCGGAAATCTACCTCCCCGGCGGGAGCAGGCTTCTTCTTCGTCAAAAAGAAGGACGGCTCACTCCGTCCATGTATAGATTATAGAGGCCTTAACCAGATTACAGTGAAGAATAAATACCCCCTCCCGCTCATTCCTGAATTATTTGACTGCCTGAGGGGGGCTAGAATCTTCACCAAACTGGATCTCCGTGGGGCGTATAACCTGGTCCATATCCGTCAGGGGGATGAGTGGAAGACGGCATTCAACACCTGGGACGGCCACTATGAGTACCTTGTAATGCCCTTCGGTCTCTGTAACGCTCCTGTCGTCTTTCAAGAGTTGGTCAATGACATCTTCCGTGACCTTCTCTACTCCTGCGTGGTGGTGTACCTGGACGACATCTTGGTCTTCTCTCCGGACCTTCCTACTCACCGGAGGGATGTTCGTCAGGTCCTGCTCAGGCTCAGGCAGAACCACCTTTACGCTAAATATGAGAAGTGCATCTTTGAGCAGACCTCTCTTCCATTTCTGGGCTACATAATCTCTCAGACCGGCCTACAAATGGATCCTGAGAAACAGTCTGGCATCCAGAAGTGGCCCCGACCAGAGGGGTTGAAGGCTATTCAGCGGTTCCTGGGCTTCGCCAACTATTACCGCCTCTTCATACCGCACTTCTCTTCCCGGACTGCCCCTATCTCTGCGCTCACCCGTAAGGGTACTAATCCCAGAAGATGGCCGCCCGAAGCTGAGGAGGCCTTTCTTTCCTTAAAACAGGCCTTCTCCTCTGCTCCGGTGCTGCATCGTCTGGACGGCAACAAACAATTCTTCCTAGAAGTTGACGCTTCCTCCTCCGGAGCCGGGGCGGTACTTACCCAAAAGTCATCTTCCGGGAGAATGGTAACCTGCGTTTTTTTCTCCAATCTCTTCTCCTCTTCTGAGCGTAACTATTCTATTGGAGATCGTAAATTGTTAGCCATCAAGCTGGCACTGGAGGAGTGGCATTACCTGCTCGAGGGGGCTCTTCACCCGGTAACAATTTACACGGACCACAAGAACTTGGCTTACCTTCAGAGCGCCCAGAGACTTAACTCGCGCCAAGCCCGGTGGTCCTTGTTTTTTGCCTGCTTTGATTTTGTTCTTCATTTTCGCCCGGCAGACAAAAACATCAAAGCTGACGCCTTGTCCCGATCCTTCCTGGTGTCTGATCAAGAGGAGGAACCTAAGCACATCATTGATCCCGCCAGAGTAATGCAAGTGGCTCCCGTGAATCTAAATCGTCTCCCTCCTGGTAAGACGTTTGTAACTGTACCTGATTGGAAGAAGGTCCTACACTGGGGTCATTCGTCTAAGCTAGCTGGCCACGCCAGTCAGAAAAAGACCCTCCAGCTCATTACCTGGCATTACTGGTGGCCTACCCTGCACAAGGATGTAATAGACTTTGTTTCTGCCTGTGTGTCCTGCGCCCGCAACAAAGTTCCGAGACACCTGCCAGCCGGTCGCCTTCTTCCTCTTCCAGTACCTGCTGCCCCGTGGCAGCATATTGCTATGGACTTTATAACGGATCTTCCTGTCTCTGCCGGTTGTACGGTCATTTGGGTGGTCGCTGATCGCTTCTCCAAGATGGCGCACTTCATTCCCCTGCCGGGTCTCCCGTCTGCACCCGAACTGGCTAAAGACTTTATCCGCCACATCTTCCGTCTCCATGGCCTGCCCCTCCACATCGTGTCAGATCGTGGGGTTCAGTTCATCTCACGCTTCTGGAGAGCCACATGTAAGTTGCTTGACGTCACTCTGGACTTCTCCGCTTACCATCCACAGTCCAATGGTCAAGTGGAGCGGATCAATCAGAACCTGACCAGTTACCTCCGGCACTTTGTTAATGCCCACCATTCGGACTGGGTGGATCTCCTACCATGGGCCGAGTTCTCTTACAATAATCACGAGAGCGTATCTTCCTCCAAATCCCCGTTTTTTGTAGTCTTCGGTCAGCATCCTCGGATCCCATTTCCCGTCTCCACCTCGGTGGACAATCCGGCTGCGGAATCTCTCGTTCGCGAATTCTCCTCCATTTGGGAGAGTACACAATCCGCACTCCTTCAGTCGTCCGAACGGATGAAAAAACACGCTGACAAGAAACGCCTGGATCCTCCACAATTCCGTCCTGGAGATAAAGTCTGGCTCTCATCCAAATATGTCGGCTCAAGATTCCCTCCTACAAATTAGGGCCTCGGTTCATCGGCCCACTGGAAGTTATCAAACAGATTAACCCGGAGGCCTATAAATTAAAACTCCCGGCCAACTTGCGGATCCCTAACTCCTTCCATGTATCTCTCCTCAAATCCGTGGTACTTAACTCTTTTTCCAAGTCTACAGGCACGTCTCCTGCTCCGGTTTCCGCTGAGAACGAGTTTGAGGTAGAGAACATTCTGGCCACCAAAAGGGTAAGAGGAAAAACCTTTTTTCTGGTAGATTGGAAGGGGTTTGGTCCTGAGTAGAGAACGTGGGAGCCCCGGGAGAACATCCATGCCCCTCTCATCCTTGATAAATTTCTGTCTGGCCTAAAAAAGGTGGCCTAAAGGGGGGGTACTGTAGCGTCGGCGTCCCTGCCTCCTGCTAGGCAGGGACGCTGTTCCCCTCACCTCTCCGCTCTGTGCCCGGCGTCTTCCTCCCGCTCTGCTGGCAGCGCGCGCTGCTTCCCGGCCACGGTGCTTAGGGCGCGCGCGCACGCGCTCCCCCTCTCTTAAAGGGGCTGCGAGCGCCGTCCTAAGGAGTCCACGGCCAATGACCGGTGGACTTCACCATATATAAGGCACCTCCTCCAAAATGGAGGTGCCCGAACAATGTTGTTGCAAAGTCTTCACTCTGCTTCAGCCCTCAGGTTCCGTTTCCAGTTACCTGCCAGTCACCTGCCAGATTCCTGCCTCTTACCTGCCAGTCACCTGCCAGATTCCTGCTTGATACCTGCCAGATATCCATTTACCTGCTTGCAAGCCTGCGGTCCGACGGTCTGCCTTCCGACACCTGTCAGTCTGTCTATGGACCAGCCTGCCCGCTCACCTGGGAGCGCTCGTCTGCTACCTGCCTGCTAGCCTACCTGGAGGCTCCGCCATCACTTGCCGTGACCACCTGCCTGTCCAGAGACTCTTGTCTGCTCACCTGGGAGCGCTCATCTGCTACCTGCCTGCTAGCCTACCTGGAGGTCCCGCCGTCACTTGCCGTGACCACCTGCCTGTCCAGAGACTCTTGTCTGCTCAACTGGGGGCGCTCATCTGCTACCTGCCTGCTAGCCTACCTGGAGGCTCTGCCGTCACTAGCCGTGACCACCTGCCTGTCCAGAGACTGTCCCTGTCACTTGCCGTGACTACCTGCCCTTCTACCCAGAGACTGTCCCTGTCACTTGCCGTGAGTACCTGCCCTTCTACCCAGAGACTGTCCCTGTCACTTGCCGTGATTTCCTGCCCGTCTTCCCTGGGAGCCACCCGCTTAATTACAAGGACCGCCCCCTTGTATAGTTGCTCAGAGGTTCCGCCTCCCAGACCTGTTACAGGGAGTAAGCTAGGGAGTGAGCATTCCGATTTCAGTTCCAGAGCGATTCGCCCAATGAGTCCTTGATATTTCGTCGTTGTCAGGCAATTTTCTGAATTTTTGAAAATTTCACTTTTTTGTGAAAATATCCACTAAATGAGGGAATAATATGTGTGAGGGTACCCCAGGAGAGTTCCAAATGTGTGTGGGTAGAATATATATCCCACGGGGGTAAAATTGAAAAAAGTTAAAAAAAAATTTGGTTTGGATTTAGTATTTTTTTCGGCGTTTATCAGACTTGCAGATAGGGGAAATGTCAGTGAGCGTTCCGATTTCAGTTCCAGAGCGATTCGCCCAATGAGTCCTTGATATTTAGTCATTTTCAGCCAATATTATGGATTTTTGAAAATTTCCCTTTTTTGAAAATATCCACTAAATGAGGGAATAATATGTGTGAGGGTACCCCATGAGAGTTCCAAATGTGTGTGGGTAGAATATATATCCCACAGGGTTAAAATTGAAAAAAGTTGAAAAAAAATTTTTTTTTGCACTTAGTCATTTTTCCGGCGTTTATCAGACTTTCAGATAGGGCAAATGTGAGTGAGCGTTCCAATTTCAGTTCCAGAGCGGATCGCACAATGAGTCCTTGATATTTAGTCGTTTTCAGCCA
This sequence comes from Phyllobates terribilis, assembly GCF_046119375.1. Classification (NCBI taxonomy): domain Eukaryota; kingdom Metazoa; phylum Chordata; class Amphibia; order Anura; family Dendrobatidae; genus Phyllobates; species Phyllobates terribilis. The sequence continues at coordinate 12,050,106 of NW_027362782.1, forward strand.
ATTTTCTGAATTTTTGAAAATTTCACTTTTTTGTGAAAATATCCACTAAATGAGGGAATAATATGTGTGAGGGTACCCCAGGAGAGTTCCAAATGTGTGTGGGTAGAATATATATCCCACGGGGGTAAAATTGAAAAAAGTTGAAAAAAATTTTTTTTTGGACTTAGTCATTTTTCCGGCGTTTATCAGACTTTCAGATAGGGAAAATGTCAGTGAGCGTTCCGATTTCAGTTCCAGAGCGATTCGCCGAATTAGTCCTTGATATTTAGTCGTTTTCAGCCAATATTTTGGATTTTTGAAAATTTCCCTTTTTTGTGAAAATATCCACTAAATGAGGGAATAATATGTGTGTGGGTACCCCAGGAGAGTTCCAAATGTGTGTGGGAAGAATATATATCACACGGGGGGTAAAATTGCAAAAAGTTGAAAAAAATTTTTTTTTGGACTTAGTTATTTTTCCGGCGTTTATCATACTTTCAGATAGGGGAAATGTCTGTGAGCGTTCCGATTTCAGTTCCAGAGCGATTCACCCAATGAGCCCTTGATATTTCGTCGTTTTCAGACAATATTTTGGATTTTTGAAAATTTCACTTTTTTGTGAAAATATCCACTAAATGAGGGAATAATATGTGTGAGGGTACCCCAGGAGAGTTCCAAATGTGTGTGGGTAGAATATATATCCCACGGGGGTAAAATTGAAAAAGTTGAAAAAAATTTTTTTTTGGATTTAGTCATTTTTCCGGCATTTATCAGACTTTCAGATAGGGAGTGCGCGTTCCGATTACAGTTCCAGAGCGATTCGACCAATGAGTCCTTGATATTTAGTCGTTTTCAGCCAATTTTCTGGATTTTTGAAAATTTCACTTTTTTGTAAAAATATCCACTAAATGAGGGAATAATATGTGTGAGGGTACCCCAGGAGAGTTCCAAATGTGTGTGGGTAGAATATATATCCCACAGGATTAAAATTGAAAAAAGTTTAAAAAACATTTTTTTTTGGACTTAGTCATTTTTCCGGCGTTTATCAGACTTTCAGATAGGGAGTAAGCTAGGGAATGAGCGTTCCGATTTCAGATCCAGAGCGATTCGCCCAATGAGTCCTTGATATTTCGTCGTTGTCAGGCAATTTTCTGAATTTTTGAAAATGTCACTTTTTTGTGAAAATATCCACTAAATGAGGGAATAATATGTGTGAGGGTACCCCAGGAGAGTTCCAAATGTGTGTGGGTAGAATATATATCCCACGGGGGTAAAATTGAAAAAAGTAAAAAAAAAATTTTGTTTGGATTTAGTATTTTTTTCGGCGTTTATCAGACTTTCAGATCGGAGAAATGTCAGTGAGCGTTCCGATTTCAGTTCCAGAGCGATTCGCCCAATGAGTCCTTGATATTTAGTCATTTTCAGCCAATATTTTGGATTTTTGAAAATTTCACTTTTTTGTGAAAATATCCACTAAATGAGGGAATAATATGTGTGAGGGTACCCCAGGAGAGTTCCAAATGTGTGTGGGTAGAATATATATCCCACGGGGGTAAAATTGAAAAAAGTTTAAAAAAATTTATTTTTGGGCTTAGTCATTTTTCCGGCATTCATCAGACTTTCAGATAGGGGAAATGTCAGTTACCGTTCCGATTTCAGTTCCAGAGTGGTTCACCCAATGAGTCCTTGATATTTAGTCGTTTTCAGCCAATTTTCTGGATTTTTGAAAATTTTACTTTTTTGTGAAAATATCCACTAAATGAGGGAATAATATGTGTGAGGGTACCCCGGGAGAGTTCCAAATGTGTGTGGGTAGGATATATATCCCACGGGGTAAAATTGAAAAAAGTTGAAAAAAAATTTTTTTTGGACTTATTCATTTTTCCGGTGTTTATCAGACTTTCAGATAGGGGAAATGTCAGTGAGAATTCCGATTTCAGTTCTAGAGCGATTCACCCAATGAGTCCTTGATATTTAGTCGTTTTCAGCCAATTTTGTGGATTTTTGAAAATTTCACTTTTTTGTGAAAATATCCACTAAATGAGGGAATAATATGTGTGAGGGTACCCCAGGAGAGTTCCAAATGTGTGTGGGTAGAATATATATCCCATGGGGGTAAAATTGAAAAAAGTTGAAAAAAATTTTTTTTTGGACTTATTCATTTTTCCGGCGTTTATCAGACTTTCAGATAGGGGAAATGTCAGAGAGCGTTCTGATTTCAGTTCCAGAGCGATTCACCCAATGAGTCCTTAATATTTAGTCGTTTTCAGCCAATTTTCTGGATTTTTGAAAATTTTACTTTTTTGTGAAAATATCCACTAAATGAGGGAATGATATGTGTGAGGGTAACCCACCAGAGTTCCAAATGTGTGTGGGTAGAATATATATCCCACGGGGGTAAAATTGGAAAAAGTTGACTTTTTTTTTTTTTCGGACTTAGTAATTTTTCCGGCGTTTATCAGACTTTCAGATAGGGGAAATGTCAGTGAGCGTTCCGATTTCAGTTCCAGAGCGCATCGCACAATGAGTCCTTGATATTTAGTCGTTTTCAGCCAATTTTCTGGATTTTTGAAAATGTCACTTTTTTGTGAAAATATCCACGAAATGAGGGAATAATATGTGCGAGGGTACTCCAGGAGACTTCCAAATGTGTGTGGGTAGAATATATATCACATGGGGGGGTAAAATTGAAAAAAGTTGAAAAAAAAATTTTTTTGGACTTACTAATTTTTCCGGCGTTTATCAGACTTTCAGATAGGGGAAATGTCAGTGAGTGTTCCGATTTCAGTTCCAGAGCGGATTGCACAATGAGTCCTTGATATTTAGTCGTTTTCAGCCAATTTTCTGGATTTTTGAAAATTTCACTTTTTTGTGAAAATATCCACTAAATGAGGGAATAATATGTGTGAGGGTGCCCCAGGAGAGTTCCAAATGTGTGTGGGTAGAATATATATCCCACGGGAGTAAAATTGAAAAAAGTTGAAAAAAAATTTTTTGGGGTCTTATTCATTTTTCCGGCATTTATCAAACTTTCAGATAGGGGAAAAGTCAGTGAGTGTTCCGATTTCAGTTCCAGAGCGATTCGCCCAATGAGTCCTTGATATTTAGTCGTTTTAATCCAATTTTCTGGATTTTTGAAAATGTCACTTTTTTGTGACAATATCCACTAAATGAGGGAATAATATGTGTGAGGGTACCCAAGAAGAGTGCAAAATGTGTGTGGGTAGAATATATATCCCACGGATGTAAAATTGAAAAAAGGTGAAAACATTTTTTTTGGACTTAGTCATTTTTCCGGCTTTTATCAGACTTTCAGATAGGGGAAATGTCAGTGAGCGTTCCAATTTCAGTTCCAGAGCGATTCGCCCAATGAGTCCTTGATATTTAGTCGTTTTCAGCCAATTTTCTGGATTTTTGAAAATTTCACTTTTTTGTGAAAATATCCACTAAATGAGGGAATAATATGTGTAAGAGTACCCCAGGAGAGTTCCAAATGTGTGTGTGTAGTATATATATCCCACGGCGGTAAAATTGAAAATATTTAAAAAAAATATTTTTTTTGGTCTTAGTCATTTTCCCGGCGTTTAGCAAACTTTCAGATAGGGGAAATGTCAGTGAGCGTTCCGATTTCAGTTCCAGAGCGATTCACCCAATGAGTCCTTGATATTTAGTCATTTTCAGCCAATTTTCTGGATTTTTGAAAAATTCACTTTTTTGTGACAATATCCACTAAATGAGGGAATAATATGTGTGAGGGTACCCCAGGAGAGTACTAAATGTGTGTATGTAGAATATATATCCCACGGGGGTAAAATTGAAAAAAGTTGAAAATATTTTTTTTTTTGACTTAGTCATTATTCCGGCGTTTATCAGACTTTCAGATAGGTCAAATGTCAGTGAGCGCTCCGATTTCAGTTCCAGAGCGATTCGCCCTATGAGTCCTTGATGTTTAGTCGTTTTCAGCCAATATTTTGGATTTTTGAAAATTTCACATTTTTGTGAAAATATCCACTAAATGAGGGAATAATATGTGTGAGGGTACCCCAGGAGAGTTCCAAATGTGTGTGGGTAGAATATATATCCCACGGGGGTAAAACTGAAAAAAGTTTAAAAAAATTTTTTTTGGTCTTAGTCATTTTTCCGGCGTTTATCAAACTTTCAGATAGGGGAAATGTCAATGAGCGTTCCGATTTCAGTTCCAGAGCGATTCGCCCAATGAGTCCTTGATATTTAGTCGTTTTCAGCCAATTTTCTGGATTTTTGAAAATTTCACTTTTTTGCGAAAATATCCACTAAATGAGGGAATAATGTGTGTGAGGGTACCCCAGGAGAATTCCAAATGCGTGTGGGTAGAATATATATCCCATGGAGGTAAAATTGAATATAGTTAAAAAAAATTTTTTTTTTTGGGCTTAGTCGTTTTTCCGGCGTTTATCAAACTTTCAGATAGGGTAAAATGTCATTGAGAGTTCCGATTTCAGTTCCAGAGCTATTCGCCCCATGAGTCCTTGATATTTAGTCGTTTTCAGCCAATTTTCTGGATTTTTGAAAATTTCATTTTTTTGTGACAATATCCACTAAATGAGGGAATAATATGTGTGAGGGTACCCCAGGAGAATACCAAATGTGTGTGGGTAGAATATATATCCCACGGGGGTAAAATTGAAAAAAGTTGAAAAAATTTTTTGGGGGTCTTATTCATTTTTCCGGCGTTTATCAAACTTTCAGATAGGGGAAAAGTCAGTGAGTGTTCCGATTTCAGTTCCAGAGCGATTCGCCCAATGAGTCCTTGATATTTAGTCGTTTTCATCCAATTTTCTGGATTTTTGAAAATGTCACTTTTTTGTGACAATATCCACTAAATGAGGGAATAAGATGTGTGAGAGTACCCCAGGAGAGTTCCAAATGTGTGTGGGTAGAATATATATCCCACGGCGGTAAAATTGAAAATAGTTAAAAAAAAATTTTTTTTTTGGTCTTAGTCTTTTTCCCGGCGTTTAGCAAACTTTCAGATAGGGGAAATGTCAGTGAGCGTTCCGATTTCAGTTCCAGAGCGATTCTCCCAATGAGTCCTTGATATTTAGTCGTTTTCAGCCAATTTTCTGGATTTTTGAAAATTTTACTTTTTTGTGACAATATCCACTAAATGAGGGAATAATATGTGTGAGGGTACCCCAGGAGAATACTAAATGTGTGTATGTAGAATATATATCCCACGGGGGTAAAATTGAAAAAAGTTGAAAATATTTTTTTTTTTGACTTAGTCATTTTTCCGGCGTTTATCAGACTTTCAGATAGGTCAAATGTCAGTGAGCGCTCCGATTTCAGTTCCAGAGCGATTCGCCCAATGAGTCCTTGATGTTTAGTCGTTTTCAGCCAATATTTTGGATTTTTGAAAATTTCACATTTTTGTGAAAATATCCACTAAATGAGGGAATAATATGTGTGAGGGTACCCCAGGAGAGTTCCAAATGTGTGTGGGTAGAATATATATCCCACGGAGGTAAAATTGAAAATAGTTGAAAAAAATTTCTTTTTTGGACTTAGTCATTTTTCCGGCGTTTATCAGACTTTCAGATAGGTCAAATGTCAGTGAGCGTTCCAATTTCAATTCTAGAGCGATTAGCCCAATGAGTCCTTGATATTTAGTCGTTTTCAGCCAATTTTCTGGATTTTTGAAAATTTTAATTTTTTTGTGAAAATATCCACTAAATGAGGGAATAATATGTGTGAGGGTACCCCAGGAGAGTTCCAAATGTTTGTGGGTAGAAAATCTATCCCACGGGGGTAAAATTTAAAAAAGTTGAAAACAATTTCTTTTTGGACTTAGTCATTTTTCCGGCGTTTATCAAACTTTTAGTTAGGGGAAATGTCAGTGAGCGTTCCAATTTCAGTTCCAGAGCGATTCGCCCAATCAGTCCTTGATATTTAGTCGTTTTCAGCCAATTTTCTGGATTTTTGAAAATTTCACTTTTTTGTGACAATATCCACTAAATGAGGGAATAATATGTGTGAGGGTACCCCAGGAGAGTTCCAAATGTGTGTGGGTAGAATATATATCCCACGGGGGTAAAATTGAAAATAGTTGAAAAAAATTTCTTTTTTGGACTTAGTCATTTTTCCGGCCTTTATCAGACTTTCAGATAGGGGAAATGTCATTGAGCGTTCCGATTACAGTTCCAGAGCGATTCGCCCAATGAGTCCTTGATATTTAGTCGTTTTCAGCCAATTTTCGAAAATTTCAATTTTTTGTGAAAATATCCACTAAATGAGGGAATAATATGTGTGAGGGTACCCCAGGAGAGTTCCAAATGTTTGTGGGTAGAATATATATCTCACGGGGGTAAAATTTAAAAAAGTTGAAAAAAATTTATTTTTGGACTAAGTCATTTTTCCGGCGTTTATCAAACTTTCAGATAGGGGAAATGTCTGTGAGCGTTCCGATTTCAGTTCCAGAGCGATTCGCCCAATTAGTCCTTGATATTTAGTCGTTTTCAGCCAATTTTCTGGATTTTTGAAAATTTCACTTTTTTGTGACAATATCCGCTAAATGACGGAATAATATGTGTGAGGGTACCCCAGGAGAGTTCCAAATGTGTGTGGGTGGAATATATATCCCACGGTGGTAAAATTGAAAAAGTTGAAAATTTTTATTTTTGGACTTAGTCATTTTTGCGGCGTTAATCAGACTTTCAGATAGGTCAAATGTCAGTGAGCGTACCAATTTCAGTTCCAGAGCGATTACCCCAATGAGTCCTTGATATTTAGTCGTTTTCAGCCAATATTTTGTATTTTTGAAAATTTCACTTTTTTGTGAAAATATCCACTAAATGAGGGAATAATATGTGTGAGGGTACCCCAGGAGAATACCAAATGTGTGTGGGTAGAATATATATCCCACGGGGGTAAAACTGAAAAAAGTTGAAAACATTTTTTTTTTTGGACTTAGTCATTTTTTCGGCGTTTATTAGACTTTCAGATAGGTGAAATGTCAGTGAGTGTTCCGATTTCACTTCCAAAGCGATTCGTCCAATGAGTCCTTGATATTTAGTCATTTTCAGCCAATATTTTGGATTTTTGAAAATTTCACATTTTTGTGAAAATATCCACTAAATGAGGGAATAATATGTGTGAGGGTACCCCAGGAGAGTTCCAAATGTGTGTGGGTAGAATATATATCCCACGGGGGTAAAATTGAAAAAAGTTTAAAAAAATTTTTTTGGGGTCTTAGTAATTTTTTCGGCGTTTATCAAACTTTCAGATAGTGGAAATGTCAGTGAGCGTTCCGATTTCAGTTCCAGAGCGATTCGCCCAATGAGTCCTTGATATTTAGTCGTTTTCAGCCAATTTTCTGGATTTTTGAAAATTTCACTTTTTTGTGACAATATCCACTAAATGACGGAATAATATGTGTGAGGGTACCCCAGGAGAGTTCCAAATGTGTGTGGGTAGAATATATATCCCACGGAGGTAAAATTGAAAATAGTTGAAAAAAATTTCTTTTTTGGACTTAGTCATTTTTCCGGCGTTTATCAGACTTTCAGATAGGTCAAATGTCAGTGAGCGTTCCAATTTCAATTCTAGAGCGATTAGCCCAATGAGTCCTTGATATTTAGTCGTTTTCAGCCAATTTTCTGGATTTTTGAAAATTTTAATTTTTTTGTGAAAATATCCACTAAATGAGGGAATAATATGTGTGAGGGTACCCCAGGAGAGTTCCAAATGTGTGTGGGTAGAATATCTATCCCACGGGGGTAAAATTTAAAAAAGTTGAAAACAATTTCTTTTTGGACTTAGTCATTTTTCCGGCGTTTATCAAACTTTTAGTTAGGGGAAATGTCAGTGAGCGTTCCAATTTCAGTTCCAGAGCGATTCGCCCAATCAGTCCTTGATATTTAGTCGTTTTCAGCCAATTTTCTGGATTTTTGAAAATTTCACTTTTTTGTGACAATATCCACTAAATGAGGGAATAATATGTGTGAGGGTACCCCACGAGAGTTCCAAATGTGTGTGGGTAGAATATATATCCCACGGGGGTAAAACTGAAAAAAGTTCAAAAAAATTTTTTTTGGTCTTAGTCATTTTTCCGGCGTTTATCAAACTTTCAGATAGGGGAAATGTCAGTGATCGTTCCGATTTCAGTTCCAGAGCGATTTGCCGGATGAGTCCTTGATATTTCGTTGTTTTCAGGCAATTTTCTGAATTTTTGAAAATTTCACTTTTTTGTGAAAATATCCACTAAATGAGGGAATAATATGTGTGAGGGAGCCCCAGGAGAATTCCAAATGTGTGTGGGTAGAATATATATCCCACAGGGGTAAAATTGAAAAAAGTTGAAAAAATTTTTTTTTTACTTAGTCATTTTTCTGGCGTTTATCAGACTTTCAGATAGGGCAAATGTCATTGAGCATTCCGATCACAGTTCCAGAGCGATTCGCCCAATGAGTCCTTGATATTTAGTCATTTTCAGACAATTTTCTGGATTTTTGAAAGTTTCACTTTTTTGTGAAAGTATTCACTAAATGAGGGAATAATATGTGTGAGGGTACCCCAGAAGAGTTCCAAATGTGTGTGGGTAGAATATATATCCCACGGGGGTAAAATTGAAAAAACTTGAAAACATTTTTTTTTTGGACTTAGTCATTTTTCCGGCGTTTATCAAACTTTCAGATAGGGGAAATGTCAGTGAGCGTTCCGATTTCAGTTCCAGAGCGAATCGCCCAATGAGTCCTTGATATTTAGTCGTTTTCAGCCAATATTTTGGCTTTTTGAAAGTTTCACTTTTTTGTGAAAATATCCACTAAATGAGGGAATAATATGTGTGAGGGTACCCCAGGAGAGTTCCAAATGTGTGTGGGTAGAATATATATCCCACGGGGGTAAAATTGAAAAAAGGAGAAAAAATTTTTTTTTTGGACTTAGTCTTTTTCCCGGCGTTTAGCAAACTTTCAGATAGGGGAAATGTCAGTGAGCGTTCCGATTTCAGTTCCAGAGCGATTCGCCCAATGAGTCCTTGATATTTAGTTGTTTTCAGCCAATTTTCTGGATTTTTGAAAATTTTACTTTTTTGTGACAATATCCACTAAATGAGGGAATAATATGTGTGAGGGTACCCAAGGAGAATACTAAATGTGTGTATGTAGAATATATATCCCACGGGGGTAAAATTGAAAAAAGTTGAAAATATATATTTTTTTGACTTAGTCATTTTTCCGGCGTTTATCAGGCTTTCAGATAGGTCAAATGTCAGTGAGCGTTCCAATTTCAGTTCCAGAGTGCTTAGCCCAATGAGTCCTTGATATTTAGTCGTTTTCAGCCAATTTTCTGGATTTTTGAAAATTTCAATTTTTTTGTGAAAATATCCACTAAATGAGGGAATAATATGTGTGAGGGTACCCCAGGAGAATTCCAAATGTGTGTGGGTTGAATATATATCCCACGGGGGTAAAATTGAAAAAGGTTGAAAACATTTTTTTTTTGACTTAGTCATTTTTCCGGCGTTTATCAGACTTTCAGATAGGGGAAATGTCAGTGAGCATTCCGATTTCAGTTCCAGAGTGATTCGCCCAATGAGACCTTGATATTTAGTCGTTTTCAGCCAATTTTCTGGATTTTTGAAAATTTCACTTTTTTGTGACAATATCCACTAAATGACAGAATAATATGTGTGAGGGTACCCCAGGAGAGTTCCAAATGTGTGTGGGTAGAATATATATCCCACGGGGGTAAAACTGAAAAAAGTTTAAAAAAATTTTTTTTGGTCTTAGTCATTTTTCCGGCGTTTATCAAACTTTCAGATAGGGGAAATGTCAGTGAGCGTTCCGATTTCAGTTCCAGAGCGATTCGCCCAATGAGTCCTTGATATTTAGTCGTTTTCAGCCAATTTTCTGGATTTTTGAAAATTTCACTTTTTTGTGAAAATATCCACTAAATGAGGGAATAATATGTGTGAGGGTACCCCAGGAGAGTTCCAAATGTGTGTGGGTAGAATATATATCCCACGGGGGTAAAACTGAAAAAAGTTTTAAAAAATTTTTTTTGGTCTTAGTCATTTTTCCGGCGTTTATCAAACTTTCAGATAGGGGAAATGTCAGTGAGCGTTCCGACTTCTGTTCCAGAGCGATTCGCCCAATGAGTCCTTGATATTTAGTCGTTTTCAGCCAATTTTCTGGATTTTTGAAAATTTCACTTTTTTGTGACAATATCTACTAAATGAGGGAATAATATGTGTGAGGGTACCCCAGGAAAGTTCCAAATGTGTGTGGGTAGAATATATATCCCACGGTGGTAAAATTGAAAAAGTTGAAAAATTTTTTTTTTTGGACTTAGTCATTTTTCCGGCGTTAATCAGACTTTCAGATAGGTCAAATGTCAGTGAGCATACCAATTTCAGTTCCAGAGCGATTAGCTCAATGAGTCCTTGATATTTAGTCGTTTTCAGCCAATTTTCGAAAATTTCAATTTTTTGTGAAAATATCCACTAAATGAGGGAATAATATGTGTGAGGGTACCCCAGGAGAGTTCCAAATGTGTGTGGGTAGAATATATATCTCACGGGGGTAAAATTTAAAAAAGTTGAAAAAAATTTATTTTTGGACTTAGTCATTTTTCCGGCGTTTATCAAACTATCAGATAGGGGAAATGTCTGTGAGCGTTCCGATTTCAGTTCCAGAGCGATTCGCCCAATTAGTCCTTGATATTTAGTCGTTTTCAGCCAATTTTCTGGATTTTTGAAAATTTCACTTTTTTGTGACAATATCCGCTAAATGACGGAATAATATGTGTGAGGGTACCCCAGGAGAGTTCCAAATGTGTGTGGGTGGAATATATATCCCACCGTGGTAAAATTGAAAAAAGTTGAAAACATATTTTTTTTTGGACTTAGTCATTTTTGCGGCGTTAATCAGACTTTCAGAGAGGTCAAATGTCAGTGAGCGTACCAATTTCAGTTCCAGAGCGATTAGCCCAATGAGTCCTTGATATTTAGTCGTTTTCAGCCAATATTTTGTATTTTTGAAAATTTCACTTTTTTGTGAAAATATACACTAAATGAGGGAATCATATGTGTGAGGGTACCCCAGTAGAGTTCCAAATGTGTGTGGGTAGAATATATATCCCACGGAGGTAAAATTGAAAATAGTTGAAAAAAATTTCTTTTTTGGACTTAGTCATTTTTCCGGCGTTTATCAGACTTTCAGATAGGTCAAATGTCTGTGAGCGTTCCAATTTCAGTTCCAGAGCGATTAGCCCAATGAGTCCTTGATATTTAGTCGTTTTCAGCCAATTTTCTGGATTTTTGAAAATTTTAATTTTTTTGTGAAAATATCCACTAAATGAGGGAATAATATGTGTGAGGGTACCCCAGGAGACTTCCAAATGTGTGTGGGTAGAATATCTATCCCACGGGGGTAAAATTTAAAAAAGTTGAAAAAAAATTCTTTTTGGACTTAGTCATTTTTCCGGCGTTTATCAAACTTTTAGTTAGGGGAAATGTCAGTGAGCGTTCCAATTTCAGTTCCAGAGCGATTCGCCCAATCAGTCCTTGATATTTAGTCGTTTTCAGCCAATTTTCTGGATTTTTTAAAATTTCACTTTTTTGTGACAATATCCACTAAATGAGGGAATAATATGTGTGAGGGAGCCCCAGGAGAGTTCCAAATGTGTGTGGGTAGAATATATATCCCACAGGGGTAAAATTGAAAAAAGTTGAAAAAATTTTTTTTTTACTTAGTCATTTTTCCGGCGTTTATCAGACTTTCAGATAGGGCAAATGTCATTGAGCGTTCCGATCACAGTTCCAGAGCGATTCGCCCAATGAGTCCTTGATATTTAGTCGTTTTCAGCCAATTTTCTGGATTTTTGAAAATTTCACTTTTTAGTGACAATATCCACTAAATGAGGGAATCATATGTGTGAGGGTACCCCAGGAGAGTTCCAAATGTGTGTGGGTAGAATACATATCCCACGGTGGTAAAATTGAAAAAAGTTGAAAAAATTTTTTTTTTACTTAGTCATTTTTCCGGCGTTTATCAGAATTTCAGATAGGGCATATGTCAGTGAGCATTCCGATTTCAGTTCCAGAGCGATTCGCCAAATGAGTCCTTGATATTTAGTCGTTTTCAAACAATTTTCTGGATTTTTGAAAATTTCACTTTTTTGTGAAAATATCCACTAAATGAGGGAATAATATGTGTGAGGGAAACCCAGGAGAGTTCCAAATGTGTGTGGGTAGAATACATATCCCACGGTGGTAAAATTGAAAAAAGTTGAAAAAAATTTTTTTTTACTTAGTCATTTTTCCGGCGTTTATCAGACTTTCAGATAGGGCAAATGTCAGTGAGCATTCCGATTTCAGTTCCAGAGCAATTCGCCCAATGAGTCCTTGATATTTAGTCGTTTTCAGACAATTTTCTGGATTTTTGAAAATTTCACTTTTTTGTGAAAATATCCACTAAATGAGGGAATAATATGTGTGAGGGTTCCCCAGGAGAGTTCCAAATGTGTGTGGGTAGAATATATATCCCACGGGGGTAAAATTGAAAAAAGTTGAAAAAAAATTTTTTTTGGACTTAGTCATTTTTCCGGCGTTTATCAGACTTTCAGATAGGGGAAATGTCAGTGAGCATTCCGATTTCAGTTCCAGAGCGATTTGCCGGATGAGTCCTTGATATTTCGTCGTTTTCAGCCAATTTTCTGGATTTTTGAAAATTTCACTTTTTTGTGACAATATCCACTAAATGAGGGAATAATATGTGTGAGGGTACCCCAGGAGAGTTCCAAATGTGTGTGGGTAGAATATATAACCCACGGGGGTAAAACTGAAAAAAGTTGAAAAATTTTTTTTTTGGCCTTAGTCATTTTTCCGGCGTTTATCAAACTTTCAGATAGGGGAAATGTCAGTGAGCGTTCCGATTTCAGTTCCAGAGCGATTAGCTCAATGAGTCCTTGATATTTAGTCGTTTTCAGCCAATTTTCGAAAATTTCAATTTTTTGTGAAAATATTCACTAAATGAGGGAATAATATGTGTGAGGGTACCCCAGGAGAGTTCCAAATGTGTGTGGGTAGAATATATTTCCCACGGGGGTAAAATTGAAAAAAATTTTTTTTTTGGACTTAGTCATTTTTCCGGCGTTTATCAGACTTTCAGATAGGTCAAATGTCAGTGAGCGTTCCGATTTCAGTTCCAGAGCGATTCGCCCAATGAGTCCTTGATATTTAGTCGTTTTCAGCCAATATTTTGGATTTTTGAAAGTTTCAGTTTTTTGTGAAAATATCCACTAAATGAGGGAGTAATATGTGTGAGGGTACCCCAGGAGAGTTTCAAATGTGTTCGGGTAGAATATATATCCCACGCCCGTAAAATTGAAAAAAGTTGAAAACATTTTTTTTTTGGACTTAGTCATTTTTCCGGCGTTTATCAGACTTTCAGATAGGTCAAATGTCAGTGAGCGTTCCGTTTTCAGTTCCAGAGCGATTCGCCCAATGAGTCATTGATATTTAGTCATTTTCAGCCAATTTTCTGGATTTTTGAAAATTTCACTTTTTAGTGACAATATCCACTAAATGAGGGAATCATATGTGTGAGGGTACCCCAGGAGAATTCCAAATGTGTGTGGGTAGAATATATATCCCACGGGGGTAAAATTGAAAAAAATTGAAAACATTTTTTTTTTGGACTTAGTCATTTTTCCGTCTTTTATCAGACTTTTAGATACGGGAAATGTCAGTGAGCGTTCTGATTTCAGTTCCAGAGCAATTCGCCCAATGAGTCCTTGATATTTAGTCGTTTTCAGCCAATTTTCTGGATTTTTGAAAATTTCACTTTTTTTGTGAAAATATCCACTAAATGAGGGAATAATATGTGCGAGGGTACCCCAGGAGAGTTCCAAATGTGTGTGGGTAGAATATATATCCCACGGGGGTAAAATTGAAAAAAGTTGAAAAAAATTTATTTTTGGACTTAGTCATTTTTCCGGCGTTTATCAGACTTTCAGATAGGTCAAATATCAGTGAGCGTTCCGATTTCAGTTCCAGAGCGATTCGCCCAATGAGTCCTTAATATTTAGTCGTTTTCAGCCAATTTTTTGGAATTTTGAAAATTTCACTTTTTTGTGACAATATCCACTAAATGAGGGAATAATGTGTGTGAGGGTACCCCAGGAGAGTTCCAAATGTGTGTGGGTAGAATACATATCCCACGGTGGTAAAATTGAAAAAAGTTGAAAAAATTTTTTTTTTGCTTAGTCATTTTTCCGGCGTTTATCAGACTTTCAGATAGGGCAAATGTCAGTGAGCATTCCGATTTCAGTTCCAGAGCGATTCGCCCAATGATTCCTTGATATTTAGTAGTTTTCAGACAATTTTCTGGATTTTTGAAAATTTCACTTTTTTGTGAAAATATCAACTAAATGAGGGAATAATATGTGTGAGGGTACCCCAGGAGAGTTCCAAATGTGTGTGGGTAGAATATATATCCCACGGGGGTAAAATTGAAAAAAGTTGAAAAAAATTTTTTTTTGGACTTACTCATTTTTCCGGCGTTTATCAGACTTTCAGATAGGGGAAATGTCAGTGAGCATACCAATTTCAGTTCCAGAGCGATTCGCCCAATGAGACCTTGATATTTAGTCGTTTTCAGCCAATTTTCTGGATTTTTTTAAATTTCACTTTTTAGTGACAATATCCACTAAATGAGGGAATCATATGTGTGAGGGTACCCCAGGAGAGTTCCAAATGTGTGTCGGTAGAATATATATCCCACGGGGGGTAAAATTGAAAAATGTTGAAAACATTTTTTTTTTGGACCTGGTCATTTTTCTGGCGTTTATCAGACTTTCAGATAGGGGAAATGTCAGTGAGCGTTCCGATTTCAGTTCCAGAGCGATTTGCCGGATGAGTCCTTGATATTTCGTCATTTTCAGGCAATTTTCTGAATTTTTGAAAATTTCACTTTTTTGTGAAAATATCCACTAAATGAGGGAATAATATGTGTGAGGGAATCCCAGGAGAGATCCAAATGTGTGTGGGTAGAATATATATCCCACGGGGGTAAAATTGAAAAAAAGTTGAAAATTTTTTTTTTTTTACTTAGTCATTTTTCCGGCGTTTATCAGACTTTCAGATAGGGCAAATGTCAGTGAGCGTTCCGATTCCAGTTCCAGAGCTATTCGCCCAATGAGTCCTTGATATTTAGTCGTTTTCAGCCAATTTTCTGGATTTTTGAAAATTTCACTTTTTTGTGAAAATATCCACTAAATGAGGGAATAATATGTGTGAGGGTACCCAGGAGAGTTCTTTATGTGTGTGGGTAGAATATATATCCCACGGGGGTAAAATTGAAAAAAGTTGAAAAAAATTTTTTTTAGACTTAGTCATTTTTCTGCCGTTTATCAGACTTTCAGATAGGGGAAATGTCAGTGAGCGTTCCGATTTCAGTTCCAGAGCGATTTGCCGGATTAGTCCTTGATATTTCGTCGTTTTCAGGCAATTTTCTGAATTTTTGAAAATTTCACTTTTTTGTGAAAATATCCACTAAATGAGGGAATAATATGTGTGAGGGAACCCCAGGAGAGTTCCAAATGTGTGTGGGTAGAATATATATCCCACGGTGGTAAAATTGAAAACATTTTTTTTTTACTTAGTCATTTTTCCGGAGTTTATCAGACTTTCAGATAGGGCAAATGTCAGTGAGCGTTCCGATTCCAGTTCGAGAGCGATTCGCCCAATGAGTCCTTGATATTTAGTCGTTTTCAGCCAATTTTCTGGATTTTTTAAAATTTCACTTTTTAGTGACAATATCCACTAAATGAGGGAATCATATGTGTGAGGGTACCCCAGGAGAGTTCCAAATGTGTGTGGGTAGAATATATATCCCACGGGGGTAAAATTGAAAAAAGTTGAAAACATTTTTTTTTGGACTTAGTTATTTTTCCGGCTTTTATCAGACTTTTAGATAGGGGAAATGACAGTGAGCGTTCCGATTTCAGTTCCAGAGCGATTCGCCGGATGAGTCCTTGATATTTAGTCGTTTTCAGCCAATTTTCTGGATTTTTGAAAATTTCACTTTTTTGTGACAATATCCACTAAATGAGGGAATAATATGTGTGAGGGTATCCCAGGAGAGTTCCAAATGTGTGTCGGTAGAATATATATCCCACGGGGGGTAAAATTGAAAAATGTTGAAAACATTTTTTTTTTGGACCTGGTCATTTTTCTGGCGTTTATCAGACTTTCAGATAGGGGAAATGTCAGTGAGCGTTCCGATTTCAGTTCCAGAGCGATTTGCCGGATGAGTCCTTGATATTTCGTCGTTTTCAGGCAATTTTCTGAATTTTTGAAAATTTCACTTTTTTGTGAAAATATCCACTAAATGAGGGAATAATATGTGTGAGGGAATCCCAGGAGAGTTCCAAATGTGTGTCGGTAGAATATATATCCCACGGGGGGTAAAATTGAAAAATGTTGAAAACATTTTTTTTTTGGACCTGGTCATTTTTCTGGCGTTTATCAGACTTTCAGATAGGGCAAATGTCAGTGAGCATTCCAATTTCAGTTCCAGAGCTATTCGCCCAATGAGTCCTTGATATTTAGAGGTTTTCAGACAATTTTCGGGATTTTTGAAAATTTCACTTTTTTGTGAAAATATCCACTAAATGAGGGAATAATATATGTGAGGGTACTCCAGGAGAGATCCAAATGTGTGTGGGTAGAATATATATCCCACGGGGGTAAAATTGAAAAAAAGTTGAAATTTTTTTTTTTTTACTTAGTCATTTTTCCGGCGTTTATCAGACTTTCAGATAGGGCAAATGTCATTGAGCATACCAATTTCAGTTCCAGAGCGATTCGCCCAATGAGTCCTTGATATTTAGACGTTTTCAGCCAATTTTCTGGATTATTGAAAATTTCAATTTTTAGTGACAATATCCACTAAATGAGGGAATAATATGTGTGAGGGTACCCCAAGAGAGTTCCAAATGTGTGTGGGTAGAATATATATCCCACAGGGGTAAAATTGAAAAAAGTTGAAAACATTTTTTTTTGGACTTAGTCATTTTTCCGGCATTTATCAGACTTTCAGATAGGGGAAATGTCAGTGAGCATTCCGATTTCAGTTCCAGAGAGATTCACCCAATGAGTCCTTGATATTTAGTCGTTTTCAGCCAATTTTCTGGATTTTTGAAAATTTCACTTTTTTGTGAAAATATCCACTAAATGAGGGAATAATATGTGTGAGGGTTCCCCAGGAGAGTTCCAAATGTGTGTGGGTAGAATATATATCCCACAGGGGTAAAATTGAAAAAAGTTGAAAACATTTTTTTTTGGGACTTAGTCATTTTATCAGACTTTCAGATAGGGGAAATGTCAGTGAGCGTTCCGATTTCAGTTCCAGAGCGATTCACCCAATGAGTCCTTGATATTTAGTCATTTTCAGACAATATTTTGGATTTTTGAAAATTTCACTTTTTTGTCTAAATATCCACTAAATGAGGGAATAATATGTGTGAGGGTACCCCAGGAGAGTTCCAAATGTGTGTGGGTAGAATATATATCCCACGGGGGTAAAATTGAAAAATGTTGAAAACATTTTTTTTTTGGACCTGGTCATTTTTCTGGCGTTTATCAGACTTTCAGATAGGGGAAATGTCAGTGAGCGTTCCGATTTCAGTTCCAGAGCGATTTGCCGGATGTGTCCTTGATATTTCGTCGTTTTCAGGCAATTTTCTGAATTTTTGAAAATTTCACTTTTTTGTGAAAATATCCACTAAATGAGGGAATAATATGTGTGAGGGAATCCCAGGAGAGTTCCAAATGTGTGTGGGTAGAATATATATCCCACGGTGGTAAAATTGAAAAAAGTTGAAAAAATTTTTTTTTTACTTAGTCATTTTTCCGGCGTTTATCAGACTTTCAGATAGGGCAAATGTCAGTGAGCATTCCAATTTCAGTTCCAGAGCGATTCGCCCAATGAGTCCTTGATATTTAGACGTTTTCAGACAATTTTCTGGATTTTTGAAAATTTCACTTTTTTGTGAAAATATCCACTAAATGAGGGAATAATATGTGTGAGGGTACTCCAGGAGAGATCCAAATGTGTGTGGGTAGAATATATATCCCACGGGGGTAAAATTGAAAAAAAGTTGAAATTTTTTTTTTTTTACTTAGTCATTTTTCCGGCGTTTATCAGACTTTCAGATAGGGCAAATGTCAGTGAGCGTTCCGATTCCAGTTCCAGAGCTATTCGCCCAATGAGTCCTTGATATTTAGTCGTTTTCAGCCAATTTTCTGGATTTTTGAAAATTTCACTTTTTTGTGAAAATATCCACTAAATGAGGGAATAATATGTGTGAGGGTACCCAGGAGAGTTCTTTATGTGTGTGGGTAGAATATATATCCCACGGGGGTAAAATTGAAAAAAGTTGAAAAAAATTTTTTTTAGACTTAGTCATTTTTCTGCCGTTTATCAGACTTTCAGATAGGGGAAATGTCAGTGAGCGTTCCGATTTCAGTTCCAGAGCGATTTGCCGGATTAGTCCTTGATATTTCGTCGTTTTCAGGCAAATTTCTGAATTTTTGAAAATTTCACTTTTTTGTGAAAATATCCACTAAATGAGGGAATAATATGTGTGAGGGAACCCCAGGAGAGTTCCAAATGTGTGTGGGTAGAATATATATCCCACGGTGGTAAAATTGAAAACATTTTTTTTTTACTTAGTCATTTTTCCGGAGTTTATCAGACTTTCAGATAGGGCAAATGTCAGTGAGCGTTCCGATTCCAGTTCGAGAGCGATTCGCCCAATGAGTCCTTGATATTTAGTCGTTTTCAGCCAATTTTCTGGATTTTTTAAAATTTCACTTTTTAGTGACAATATCCACTAAATGAGGGAATCATATGTGTGAGGGTACCCCAGGAGAGTTCCAAATGTGTGTGGGTAGAATATATATCCCACGGGGGTAAAATTGAAAAAAGTTGAAAACATTTTTTTTTGGACTTAGTTATTTTTCCGGCTTTTATCAGACTTTTAGATAGGGGAAATGACAGTGAGCGTTCCGATTTCAGTTCCAGAGCGATTCGCCGGATGAGTCCTTGATATTTAGTCGTTTTCAGCCAATTTTCTGGATTTTTGAAAATTTCACTTTTTTGTGACAATATCCACTAAATGAGGGAATAATATGTGTGAGGGTATCCCAGGAGAGTTCCAAATGTGTGTCGGTAGAATATATATCCCACGGGGGGTAAAATTGAAAAATGTTGAAAACATTTTTTTTTTGGACCTGGTCATTTTTCTGGCGTTTATCAGACTTTCAGATAGGGGAAATGTCAGTGAGCGTTCCGATTTCAGTTCCAGAGCGATTTGCCGGATGAGTCCTTGATATTTCGTCGTTTTCAGGCAATTTTCTGAATTTTTGAAAATTTCACTTTTTTGTGAAAATATCCACTAAATGAGGGAATAATATGTGTGAGGGAATCCCAGGAGAGTTCCAAATGTGTGTCGGTAGAATATATATCCCACGGGGGGTAAAATTGAAAAATGTTGAAAACATTTTTTTTTTGGACCTGGTCATTTTTCTGGCGTTTATCAGACTTTCAGATAGGGCAAATGTCAGTGAGCATTCCAATTTCAGTTCCAGAGCTATTCGCCCAATGAGTCCTTGATATTTAGAGGTTTTCAGACAATTTTCGGGATTTTTGAAAATTTCACTTTTTTGTGAAAATATCCACTAAATGAGGGAATAATATATGTGAGGGTACTCCAGGAGAGATCCAAATGTGTGTGGGTAGAATATATATCCCACGGGGGTAAAATTGAAAAAAAGTTGAAATTTTTTTTTTTTTACTTAGTCATTTTTCCGGCGTTTATCAGACTTTCAGATAGGGCAAATGTCATTGAGCATACCAATTTCAGTTCCAGAGCGATTCGCCCAATGAGTCCTTGATATTTAGACGTTTTCAGCCAATTTTCTGGATTATTGAAAATTTCACTTTTTAGTGACAATATCCACTAAATGAGGGAATAATATGTGTGAGGGTACCCAGGAGAGTTCTTTATGTGTGTGGGTAGAATATATATCCCACGGGGGTAAAATTGAAAAAAGTTGAAAAAAATTTTTTTTAGACTTAGTCATTTTTCTGCCGTTTATCAGACTTTCAGATAGGGGAAATGTCAGTGAGCGTTCCGATTTCAGTTCCAGAGCGATTTGCCGGATTAGTCCTTGATATTTCGTCGTTTTCAGGCAATTTTCTGAATTTTTGAAAATTTCACTTTTTTGTGAAAATATCCACTAAATGAGGGAATAATATGTGTGAGGGAACCCCAGGAGAGTTCCAAATGTGTGTGGGTAGAATATATACAATTATTAAATTGTATTTATGTTGTTTTATCCTATGCTTTATTAAATTGTATTTATGTTGTTTTAACCCATGCTTTATTAAATTGTATTTATGTTGTTTTATCCTATGCTTTATTAAATTGTATTTATGTTGTTTTATCCTATGCTTTATTAAATTGTATATAGGTTGTTTTATCCTATGCTTTATTAAATTGTGTTTATGTTGTTTTAACCCATGCTTTATTAAATTGTATTTATTTTGTTTTATCCTATGCTTTATTAAATTGTATTTATGTTGTTTTGTCCTATGCTTTATTAAATTGTATTTATGTTGTTTTATCCTATGCTTTATTAAATTGTATTTATGTTGTTTTATCCTATGCTTTATTAAATTGTGTTTATGTTGTATTATCCTATGCTTTATTAAATTGTATTTATGTTGTTTTATCCTGTTTTATTAAATTGTATTTATGTTATTTTATCGTATGCTTTATTAAACTGCATTTATGTTGTTTTATCCTATGCTTTAATAAATTGTATTTATGTTGTTTTATCCTATGTTTTAATAAATTGTATTTATGTTGTTTTATTGTATGCTTTATTAAATTGTATTTACATAGTTACATAGTTACATAGTTTATAACTATGTAACTATGTAAATACAATTTAATAAAGCATACAATAAAACAACATAAATACAATTTATTAAAACATAGGATAAAACAACATAAATACAATTTATTAAAGCATAGGCTGAACTGGATGGACGCTTGTCTTTTTTCGGCCTTATAAACTATGTAACTATCCCACGGTGGTAAAATTGAAAACATTTTTTTTTTACTTAGTCATTTTTCCGGAGTTTATCAGACTTTCAGATAGGGCAAATGTCAGTGAGCGTTCCGATTCCAGTTCGAGAGCGATTCGCCCAATGAGTCCTTGATATTTTGTCGTTTTCAGCCAATTTTCTGGATTTTTTAAAATTTCACTTTTTAGTGACAATATCCACTAAATGAGGGAATCATATGTGTGAGGGTACCCCAGGAGAGTTCCAAATGTGTGTGGGTAGAATATATATCCCACGGGGGTAAAATTGAAAAAAGTTGAAAACATTTTTTTTTGGACTTAGTTATTTTTCCGGCTTTTATCAGACTTTTAGATAGGGGAAATGACAGTGAGCGTTCCGATTTCAGTTCCAGAGCGATTCGCCGGATGAGTCCTTGATATTTAGTCGTTTTCAGCCAATTTTCTGGATTTTTGAAAATTTCACTTTTTTGTGACAATATCCACTAAATGAGGGAATAATGTGTGTGAGGGTATCCCAGGAGAGTTCCAAATGTGTGTCGGTAGAATATATATCCCACGGGGGGTAAAATTGAAAAATGTTGAAAACATTTTTTTTTTGGACCTGGTCATTTTTCTGGCGTTTATCAGACTTTCAGATAGGGGAAATGTCAGTGAGCGTTCCGATTTCAGTTCCAGAGCAATTTGCCGGATGAGTCCTTGATATTTCGTCGTTTTCAGGCAATTTTCTGAATTTTTGAAAATTTCACTTTTTTGTGAAAATATCCACTAAATGAGGGAATAATATGTGTGAGGGAATCCCAGGAGAGTTCCAAATGTGTGTGGGTAGAATATATATCCCACGGTGGTAAAATTGAAAAAAGTTGAAAAAAATTTTTTTTTACTTAGTCATTTTTCCGGCGTTTATCAGACTTTCAGATAGGGCAAATGTCAGTGAGCATTCCAATTTCAGTTCCAGAGCTATTCGCCCAATGAGTCCTTGATATTTAGAGGTTTTCAGACAATTTTCGGGATTTTTGAAAATTTCACTTTTTTGTGAAAATATCCACTAAATGAGGGAATAATATGTGTGAGGGTACTCCAGGAGAGATCCAAATGTGTGTGGGTAGAATATATATCCCACGGGGGTAAAATTGAAAAAAAGTTGAAATTTTTTTTTTTTTACTTAGTCATTTTTCCGGCGTTTATCAGACTTTCAGATAGGGCAAATGTCAGTGAGCGTTCCGATTCCAGTTCCAGAGCTATTCGCCCAATGAGTCCTTGATATTTAGTCGTTTTCAGCCAATTTTCTGGATTTTTGAAAATTTCACTTTTTTGTGAAAATATCCACTAAATGAGGGAATAATATGTGTGAGGGTACCCCAGGAGAGTTCTTTATGTGTGTGGGTAGAATATATATCCCACGGGGGTAAAATTGAAAAAAGTTGAAAAAAAATTTTTTTAGACTTAGTCATTTTTCTGCAGTTTATCAGACTTTCAGATAGGGGAAATGTCAGTGAGCGTTCCGATTTCAGTTCCAGAGCGATTTGCCGGATTTGTCCTTGATATTTCGTCGTTTTCAGGCAATTTTCTGAATTTTTGAAAATTTCACTTTTTTGTGAAAGTATCCTCTAAATGAGGGAATAATATGTGTGAGGGAACCCCAGGAGAGTTCCAAATGTGTGTGGGTAGAATATATATCCCACGGTGGTAAAATTGAAAACATTTTTTTTTTACTTAGTCATTTTTCCGGCGTTTATCAGACTTTCAGATAGGGGAAATGTCAGTGAGCATTCCGATTTCAGTTCCAGAGCGATTTGCCAGATGATTCCTTGATATTACGTCGTTTTCAGGCAATTTTCTGGATTTTTGAAAATTTCAATTTTTTTGTGAAAATATCCACTAAATGAGGGAATACTATGTGTGAGAGTACCCCAGGAGAGTTCCAAATATGTGTGGGTAGAAAATATATCTCACGGGGGTAAAATTGAAAAAAGTTGAAAAAATTTTTTTTTTACTTAGTCATTTTTCCGGCTTTATCAGACTTTCAGATAGGGCAAATGTCAGTGAGCATTTCAATTTCAGTTCCAGAGCGATTCGCCCAATGAGTACTTGATATTTAGTTGTTTTCAGCCAATTTTCTGGAATTTTGAAAATTTCACTTTTTTGTGAAAATATCCACTAAATGAGGGAATAATATGTGTGAGGGTACCCCAGGACAGTTCCAAATGTGTGTGGGTAGAATATATATCCCACGGGGGTAAAATTGAAAAAAGTTTAAAAAATTTTTTTCGGGGACTTAGTCATTTTATCAGACATTCAGATAGGGCAAATGTCAGTGAGCATTTCAATTTCAGTTCCAGAGCGATTCGCCCAATGAATCCTTGATATTTATTCGTTTTCAGCCAATATTTAGAATTTTTGAAATTTTCACTTTTTTGTGAAAATATCCACTATATGAGGGAATAATATGTGTGAGGGTACCCCAGGAGAGGTCCAAATATGTGTGGGTAGAAAATATATCCCACGGGGGTAAAATTGAAAAAAGTTTAAACATTTTTTTTTTTGGACTGTCATTTTTCCGGGATTTATCAGACTTTCAGATACGGGAAATGTCAGTGAGCGTTTCGATTTCAGTTCCAGAGCGATTCGCCCAATGAGTCCTTGATATTTAGTTGTATTCAGCCAATTTTCTGGATTTTTGAAAATTTCACTTTTTTGTGAAAATATCCACTAAATGAGGGAATAATATGTGTGAGGGTACCCCAGGAGAGTTCCAAATGTGTGTGTGTAGAATATATATCCCACGGGGGTAAAAATGAAAAAAGTTGAAAACATTTTTTTTTGGACTTAGTCATTTTTCCGGCTTTTATCAGACTTTCACATAGGGGAAATATCAGTGAGCATTCCGATTTTAGTTCCAGAGCGATTCGCCCAATGAGTTCTTGATGTTTAGTCGCTTTCAGCCAATATTTTGGATTTTTGAAAATTTCACTTTTTTGTGAAAATATCCACTAAATGAGGGAATAATATGTGTGGGTAGAATATATATCCCACGGGGGTAAAATTGAAAAAAGTTTAAAAAATTTTTTTCGGGGACTTAGTCATTTTATCAGACTTTCAGATAGGGCAAATGTCAGTGAGCATTCCAATTTCAGTTCCAGAGCGATTCGTCGGATGAGTCCTTGATATTTAGTTATTTTCAGGCAATTTTCTGAATATTTGAAAATGTCATTTTTTTGTGAAAATAACCACTAAATGAGGGAATAATATGTGTGAGGGTACCCCAAGAGAGTTCCAAATGTGTGTGGGTAGAATATATAGCCAACGGGGGTAAAATTGAAAAAAGTTGAATAATTTTTTTTTTGACTTAGTCATTTTTCCGGCGTGTAGCAGACTTTCAGATAGGGCAAATGTCAGTGAGCATTCCGATTTCAGTTCCAGAGCGATTCGCCCAATGAGTCCTTGATATTTAGTCGTTTTCAGCCAATTTTCTGGATTTTTGAAAATTTCACTTTTTTGTGAAAATATCCACTAAATGAGGGAATAATATGTGTGAGGGTACCCCAGGAGAGTTCCAAATGTGTGTGGGTAGAATATATATCCCCCGGGGGTAAAATTGAAAAAAGTTTTAAAAATTTTTTTTAGGGGACTTAGTCATTTTATCAAACTTTCAGATAGGGCAAATGTCAGTGAGCATTCCGATTTCAGTTCCAGAGCGATTCTCCCAATGAGTCCTTGATATTTAGTCGTTTTCAGCCAATCTTTTGAATTTTTGAAAATTTCACTTTTTTGTGAAAATATCCACTATATGAGGGAATAATATGTGTGAGGGTACCCCAGGAGAGTTCCAAATGTGTGTGGGTAGAATATATATCCCACGGGGGTAAAATTGAAAAAAGTTTAAACATTTTTTTTTTTTGGACTGTCATTTTTCCGGGATTTTTCAAACTTTCAGATAGGGCAAATGTCAGTGGGCGTTCCAATTTCAGTTCCAGAGTGATTCGCCGAATGAGTCCTTGATATTTAGTCGTTTTCAGCCAATTTTCTGGATTTTTGAAAATTTCACTTTTTTGTGAAAATATCCACTAAATGAGGGAATAATATGTGTGAGGGTACCCCAGGAGAGTTCCAAATGTGTGTGGGTAGAATATATATCCCACGGGGGTAAAATTAAAAAAGTTGAAAATTATTTTTTTTTGGACTGTCATTTTCCGGCGTTTATCAAACTTTCAGATAGGGCAAATGTCAGGGAGAGTTCCAATTTCAGTTCCAGAGCGATTCGCCCAATGAGTCCTTGATATTTAGTAGTTTTCAACCAATTTTCTGGATTTTTGAAAATTTCACTTTTTTGTGAAAATATCCACTAAATGAGGGAATAATATGTGTGAGGTTACCCCAGGAGAGTTCCAAATGTGTGTGGGTGGAATATATATCCCACGGGGGTAAAATTGAAAAATGTTGAAAAATTTTTTTTTTTGGACTTAGTCATTTTTCCGGCGTTTATCAGACTTTCAGATAGGGGAAATGTTAGTGAGCGTTTCAATTTCAGTTCCAGAGTGATTCGCCCAATGAGTCCTTGATACTTAGTAGTTTTCAGCCAATTTTCTGGATTTTTGAAAATTTCACTGTTTTGTGAAAATATCCACTAAATGAGGGAATAATATGTGTGAGGGTACCCCAGGAGAGTTCCAAATGTGTGTGGGTAGAATATAAATCCCACGAGGGTAAAATTGAAAAAAGTTGAAAAAAATTTTTTTTTGGACTTAGAAATTTTTCCGGCGTTTATCAGACTTTCAGAGAGGGTAAATGTCAGTTTGGAACCCTTCCATTGTTCTCGGAATTCTGCTGAAGTTTAAAAATGCTTCGGAACTCTTCCATTGTTTTCAAAATTCCGCTGAAGTTTAAAAATGCTTCGGAACCCTTCCATTGTTCTCGGAATTCTGCTGAAGTTTAAAAATGCTTCGGAAATCTTCCATTGTTTTCAAAATTCCGCTGACGCTTAAAAATGCTTCAGAACTCTTCCATTGTTTTCGGAATTCCGCTGACGTTTAATAATGCTTCGCAACTCTTTCATTGTTCTCGGAATTCCGCTGATGTTTAAAAATGCTTCGGAACTCTTCCATTGTTCTCGGAATTCCGTTGAAGTTTAAAAATGCTTCGAAACTCTTCCATTGTTCTCGGAATTCTGCTGAAGTTTAAAAATGCTTCGAAACTCTTTCATTGTTCTCGGAATTCTGCTGAAGTTTAAAAATGCTTCAGAACTCTTCCATTGCTCTCGGAATTCCGCTGACGTTTAATAATGCTTCGCAACTCTTCCATTGTTCTCGGAATTCCGTTGAAGTTTAAAAATGCTTCGAAACTCTTCCATTGTTCTCGGAATTCTGCTGAAGTTTAAAAATGCTTCGGTACTCTTCCATTGTTCTCGGAATTCCGCTGACATATAAAAATGCTTCGGAAATCTTGCATTGTTCTCGGCATTCCGCTGACATTTAAAAATGCTTCGGAACTCTTCAATTGTTCTCGGAATTCTGCTGAACTTTTAA
Organism: Phyllobates terribilis; assembly: GCF_046119375.1. Lineage (NCBI taxonomy): Eukaryota > Metazoa > Chordata > Amphibia > Anura > Dendrobatidae > Phyllobates > Phyllobates terribilis. The sequence goes on from NW_027362782.1 coordinate 12,076,743, forward strand.
AATGCTTTGGAACTCTTCCATTGCTCTCGGAATTCGGGTGAAGTTTAAAAATGCTTCGGAACTCTTCTATTGTTCTCGGAATTCCGCTGAAGTTTAAAAATGCTTAAAATCTCTTCCATTGTTCTCGTAATTCTGCTCATGTTTAAAAATGCTTCGGAACTCTTCCATTGTTCTCGTAATTCCGCTGACGCTTAAAAATGCTTCAGAACTCTTCCATTGTTCTCGGAATTCCGCTGACGTTTAATAATGCTTCGCAACTCTTCTATTGTTCTCGGAATTCCGCTGAAATTTAAAAATGCTTAAAATCTCTTACATTGTTCTCGGAATTCCGCTGAAGTTTAAAAATGCTTTGGAACTCTTCCATTGTTCTCGGAATTCTGCTGAAGTTTAAAAATGCTTCAGAACTCTTCCATTGTTCTCAGAATTCCGCTGACGTTTAAAAATGCTTCGGAAATCTTCCATTGTTTTCAAAATTCCGCTGACGTTTAAAAATGCTTCAGAACTTTTCCATTGTTCTCCGAATTCTGCTGACGTTTAAAAATGCTTCGGAACTCTTCCATTGTTCTCGGAATTCCGCTGACATTTAAAAATGCTTCACAACTCTTCCATTGTTCTCGGAATTCCTCTGACTTTTAAAAATGCTTCGGAACTCTTCCATTGTTTTCAAAATTCCGCTGACGTTTAAAAATGCTTCGGAAATCTTCCATTGTTTTCAAAATTCCGCTGACGTTTAAAAATGCTTCAGAACTTTTCCATTGTTCTCCGAATTCTGCTGACGTTTAAAAATGCTTCGGAACTCTTCCATTGTTCTCCAAATTCCGCTGAAGTTTAAAAATGCTTCGGAACTCTTCCATTGTTCTCGGAATTCTGCTGACGTTTAAAAATGCTTCGGAACTCTTCCATTGTTCTCGGAATTCTGTTGAAGTTTAAAAATGCTTCGAAACTCTTCCATTGTTCTCGGAATTCTGCTGAAGTTTAAAAATGCTTCAGAACTCTTCCATTGTTCTCGGAATTCCGCTGACGTTTAATAATGCTTCGCAACTCTTTCATTGTTCTCGGAATTCTGCTGACGTTTAAAAATGCTTCGGAACTCTTCCATTGTTCTCGGAATTCCGTTGAAGTTTAAAAATGCTTCGAAACTCTTCCATTGTTCTCGGAATTCTGCTGAAGTTTAAAAATGCTTCGGAACTCTTCCATTGTTCTCGGAATTCCGCTGACATATAAAAATGCTTCGGAAATCTTGCATTGTTCTCGACATTTCGCTGACGTTTAAAATTGCTTCGGAACTCTTCAATTGTTCTCGGAATTCTGCTGAACTTTTAAAATGCTTCGGAACTCTTCCATTGTTCTCGGAATTCCGTTGAAGTTTAAAAATGCTTCGAAACTCTTCCATTGTTCTCGGAATTCTGCTGAAGTTTAAAAATGCTTCGTAACTCTTCCATTGTTCTCAGAATTCCGCTGACGTTTAAAAATGCTTCGGTACTCTTCCATTGTTCTCTTAATTCCGCTGACATATAAAAATGCTTCGGAAATCTTGCATTGTTCTCGGCATTCTACTGACATTTAAAAATGCTTCGTAACTCTTCAATTGTTCTTTGAATTCTGCTAAACTTTTAAAATGCTTCGGAACTCTTCCATTGCTCTCGGAATTCTGCTGAAGTTTAAAAATGCTTCAGAACTCTTACATTGTTCTCGGAATTCTGCTGACGTTTAAAAATGCTTCGGAACTCTTCCATTGTTCTTGGAATTCCGCTGAAGTTTAAAAATGCTTCGGAACTCTTCCATTGTTCTCGGAATTCTGCTGAAGTTTAAAAATGCTTCAGAACTCTTTCATTGTTCTCAGAATTCCGCTGAAGTTTAAAAATGCTTCGGAACTCTTCCATTGTTCTCGGAATTCCGCTGACATTTAAAAATGCTTCACAACTCTTCCATTGTTCTCGGAATTCCTCTGACTTTTAAAAATGCTTCGGAACTCTTCCATTGTTTTCAAAATTCCGCTGACGTTTAAAAATGCTTCGGAAATCTTCCATTGTTTTCAAAATTCCGCTGACGTTTAAAAATGCCTCAGAACTTTTCCATTGTTCTCCGAATTCTGCAGACGTTTAAAAATGCTTCGGAACTCTTCCATTGTTCTCCAAATTCCGCTGAAGTTTAAAAATGCTTCGGAACCCTTCCATTGTTCTCGGAATTCTGCTGAAGTTTAAAAATGCTTCGGAACTCTTCCATTGTTCTCAGAATTCCGCTGACGTTTAAAAATGCTTCGGAAATCTTCCATTGTTTTCAAAATTCCGCTGACGCTTAAAAATGCTTCAGAACTCTTCCATTGTTCTCGGAATTCCGCTGGCGTTTAATAATGCTTCGCAACTCTTTCATTGTTCTCGGAATTCCGCTGAAGTTTAAAAATGCTTCGGAACTCTTCCATTGTTCTCGGAATTCTGCTGACGTTTAAAAATGCTTCGGAACTCTTCCATTGTTCTCGGAATTCCGTTGAAGTTTAAAAATGCTTCGAAACTCTTCCATTGTTCTCGGAATTCCGCTGTCATATAAAAATGCTTCGGAAATCTTGCATTGTTCTCGACATTTCGCTGACGTTTAAAAATGCTTCGTAACTCTTCCATTGTTCTCAGAATTCCGATGACGTTTAAAAATGCTTCGGTACTCTTCCATTGTTCTCGGAATTCCACTGACATATAAAAATGCTTCGGAAATCTTGCATTGTTCTCGGCATTCCGCTGACGTTTAAAAATGCTTCGGAACTCTTCAATTGTTCTCGGAATTCTGCTGAACTTTTAAAATGCTTTGGAACTCTTCCATTGCTCTCGGAATTCTGCTGTAGTTTAAAAATGCTTCAGAACTCTTACATTGTTCTCGGATTTCTGCTGACGTTTAAAAATGCTTCGGAACTCTTCCATTGTTCTCAGAATTCCGCTGAAGTTTAAAAATGCTTCGGAACTCTTCCATTGTTCTCGGAATTCTGCTGAAGTTTAAAAATGCTTCGGAACTCTTCCATTGTTCTCAGAATTCTGCTGACGTTTAAAAATGCTTCAGAAATCTTCCATTGTTTTCAAAATTCCGCTGCCGTTTAAAAATGCTTCAGAACTCTTCCATTGTTCTCAGAATTCCGCTGACGTTTAAAAATGCTTTGGAACTCTTCCATTGTTCTCGGAATTCCGCTGAAGTTTAAAAATGCTTCGGAACTCTTCCATTGTTCTCGGAATTCCGCTGACATATAAAAATGCTTCGGAAATCTTGCATTGTTCTCGGCATTCCGCTGACGTTTAAAAATGCTTTGGAACTCTTCAATTGTTCTCGGAATTCTGCTGAACTTTTAAAATGCTTTGGAACTCTTCCATTGCTCTCGGAATTCTGCTGAAGTTTAAAAATGCTTCAGAACTCTTACATTGTTCTCGGAATTCTGCTGACGTTTAAAAATGCTTCGGAACTCTTCCACTGTTCTCGGAATTCCGTTGAAGTTTAAAAATGCTTCGAAACTCTTCCATTGTTCTCGAAATTCTGCTGAACTTTTAAAATGCTTTGGAACTCTTCCATTGCTCTCGGAATTCTGCTGAAGTTTAAAAATGCTTCAGAACTCTTACATTGTTCTCGGAATTCTGCTGACGTTTAAAAATGCTTCGGAACTCTTCCATTGTTCTCGGAATTCTATTGAAGTTTAAAAATGCTTCGAAACTCTTCCATTGTTCTCGGAATTCTGCTGAAGTTTAAAAATGCTTCAGAACTCTTCCATTGTTCTCGGAATTCCGCTGACGTTTAATAATGCTTCGCAACTCTTTCATTGTTCTCGGAATTCCGCTGACGTTTAAAAATGCTTCGGAACTCTTCCATTGTTCTCGGTATTCCGTTGAAGTTTAAAAATGCTTCGAAACTCTTCCATTGTTCTCGGAATTCTGCTGAAGTTTAAAAATGCTTCGGAACTCTTCCATTGTTCTCGGAATTCCGCTGACATATAAAAATGCTTCGGAAATCTTGCATTGTTCTCGACATTTCGCTGACGTTTAAAATTGCTTCGGAACTCTTCAATTGTTCTCGGAATTCTGCAGAACTTTTAAAATGCTTCGGAACTCTTCAATTGTTCTTTGAATTCTGCTAAACTTTTAAAATGCTTCGGAACTCTTCCATTGCTCTCGGAATTCTGCTGAAGTTTCAAAATGCTTCAGAACTCTTACATTGTTCTCGGAATTCTGCTGACGTTTAAAAATGCTTCGGAACTCTTCCATTGTTCTCGGAATTCCGCTGAAGTTTAAAAATGCTACGGAACTCTTCCATTGTTCTCGGAATTCTGCTGAAGTTTAAAAATGCTTCAGAACTCTTCCATTGTTCTCAGAATTCCGCTGAAGTTTAAAAATGCTTCGGAACTCTTCCATTGTTCTCGGAATTCTGCTGAAGTTTAAAAATGCTTCACAACTCTTCCATTGTTCTCGGAATTCCTATGACTTTTAAAAATGCTTCGGAACTCTTCCATTGTTCTCGGAATTCTGCTGAAGTTTAAAAATGATTCGGAACTCTTCCATTGTTCTCAGAATTCCGCTGACGTTTAAAAATGCTTCGGAAATCTTCCATTGTTTTCAAAATTCCGCTGACGCTTAAAAATGCTTCAGAACTCTTCCATTGTTCTCGGAATTCCGCTGACGTTTAATAATGCTTCGCAACTCTTTCATTGTTCTCGGAATTCCGCTGACGTTTAAAAATGCTTCGGAACTCTTCCATTGTTCTCGGAATTCCGTTGAAGTTTAAAAATGCTTCGAAACTCTTCCATTGTTCTCGGAATTCTGCTGAAGTTTAAAAATGCTTCGAAACTCTTTCATTGTTCTCGGAATTCTGCTGAAGTTTAAAAATGCTTCAGAACTCTTCCATTGCTCTCGGAATTCCGCTGACGTTTAATAATGCTTCGCAACTCTTCCATTGTTCTCGGAATTCCGTTGAAGTTTAAAAATGCTTCGAAACTCTTCCATTGTTCTCGGAATTCTGCTGAAGTTTAAAAATGCTTCGGTACTCTTCCATTGTTCTCGGAATTCCGCTGACATATAAAAATGCTTCGGAAATCTTGCATTGTTCTCGGCATTCCGCTGACATTTAAAAATGCTTCGGAACTCTTCAATTGTTCTCGGAATTCTGCTGAACTTTTAAAATGCTTTGGAACTCTTCCATTGCTCTCAGAATTCGGGTGAAGTTTAAAAATGCTTCGGAACTCTTCTATTGTTCTCGGAATTCCGCTGAAGTTTAAAAATGCTTAAAATCTCTTCCATTGTTCTCGTAATTCTGCTCATGTTTAAAAATGCTTCGGAACTCTTCCATTGTTCTCGTAATTCCGCTGAAGTTTAAAAATGGTTCAGAACTCTTCCATTGTTCTCGGAATTCCGATGACATTTTAAAATGCTTCGGTACTCTTCCATTGTTCTCGGAATTCCGCTGACGTTTAAAAATGCTTCGGAACTCTTCCATTGTTATCGGAATTCTGCTGAAGTTTAAAAATGCTTCGGAACTCTTCCATTGTTCTAGGAATTCTGCTGAAGTCTAAAAATTCATCTGAACTCTTCCATTATTCTCGGAATTCGTGTGAATTTTAAAAATGCTTCGGAACTCTTCTATTGTTCTCGGAATTCCGCTGAAATTTAAAAATGCTTAAAATCTCTTACATTGTTCTCGGAATTCCGCTGAAGTTTAAAAATGCTTCGGAACTCTTCCATTGTTCTCGGAATACTGCTGAAGTTTAAAAATGCTTCAGAACTCTTCCATTGTTCTCAGAATTCCGCTGACGTTTAAAAATGCTTCAGAACTCTTCCATTGTTCTCGGAATTCCGCTGGCGTTTAATAATGCTTCGCAACTCTTTCATTGTTCTCGGAATTCCGCTGAAGTTTAAAAATGCTTCGGAACTCTTCCATTGTTCTCGGAATTCTGCTGACGTTTAAAAATGCTTCGGAACTCTTCCATTGTTCTCGGAATTCCGTTGAAGTTTAAAAATGCTTCGAAACTCTTCCATTGTTCTCGGAATTCCGCTGTCATATAAAAATGCTTCGGAAATCTTGCATTGTTCTCGACATTTCGCTGACGTTTAAAAATGCTTCGTAACTCTTCCATTGTTCTCAGAATTCCGATGACGTTTAAAAATGCTTCGGTACTCTTCCATTGTTCTCGGAATTCCACTGACATATAAAAATGCTTCGGAAATCTTGCATTGTTCTTGGCATTCCGCTGACGTTTAAAAATGCTTCGGAACTCTTCAATTGTTCTCGGAATTCTGCTGAACTTTTAAAATGCTTTGGAACTCTTCCATTGCTCTCGGAATTCTGCTGTAGTTTAAAAATGCTTCAGAACTCTTACATTGTTCTCGGATTTCTGCTGACGTTTAAAAATGCTTCGGAACTCTTCCATTGTTCTCAGAATTCCGCTGAAGTTTAAAAATGCTTCGGAACTCTTCCATTGTTCTCGGAATTCTGCTGAAGTTTAAAAATGCTTCGGAACTCTTCCATTGTTCTCAGAATTCTGCTGACGTTTAAAAATGCTTCAGAAATCTTCCATTGTTTTCAAAATTCCGCTGCCGTTTAAAAATGCTTCAGAACTCTTCCATTGTTCTCAGAATTCCGCTGACGTTTAAAAATGCTTTGGAACTCTTCCATTGTTCTCGGAATTCCGCTGAAGTTTAAAAATGCTTCGGAACTCTTCCATTGTTCTCGGAATTCCGCTGACATATAAAAATGCTTCGGAAATCTTGCATTGTTCTCGGCATTCCGCTGACGTTTAAAAATGCTTTGGAACTCTTCAATTGTTCTCGGAATTCTGCTGAACTTTTAAAATGCTTTGGAACTCTTCCATTGCTCTCGGAATTCTGCTGAAGTTTAAAAATGCTTCAGAACTCTTACATTGTTCTCGGAATTCTGCTGACGTTTAAAAATGCTTCGGAACTCTTCCACTGTTCTCGGAATTCCGTTGAAGTTTAAAAATGCTTCGAAACTCTTCCATTGTTCTCGAAATTCTGCTGAACTTTTAAAATGCTTTGGAACTCTTCCATTGCTCTCGGAATTCTGCTGAAGTTTAAAAATGCTTCAGAACTCTTACATTGTTCTCGGAATTCTGCTGACGTTTAAAAATGCTTCGGAACTCTTCCATTGTTCTCGGAATTCTATTGAAGTTTAAAAATGCTTCGAAACTCTTCCATTGTTCTCGGAATTCTGCTGAAGTTTAAAAATGCTTCAGAACTCTTCCATTGTTCTCGGAATTCCGCTGACGTTTAATAATGCTTCGCAACTCTTTCATTGTTCTCGGAATTCCGCTGACGTTTAAAAATGCTTCGGAACTCTTCCATTGTTCTCGGAATTCCGTTGAAGTTTAAAAATGCTTCGAAACTCTTCCATTGTTCTCGGAATTCTGCTGAAGTTTAAAAATGCTTCGGAACTCTTCCATTGTTCTCGGAATTCCGCTGACATATAAAAATGCTTCGGAAATCTTGCATTGTTCTCGACATTTCGCTGACGTTTAAAATTGCTTCGGAACTCTTCAATTGTTCTCGGAATTCTGCAGAACTTTTAAAATGCTTCGGAACTCTTCCATTGTTCTCGGAATTCCGTTGAAGTTTAAAAATGCTTCGAAACTCTTCCATTGTTCTCGTAATTCTGCTGAAGTTTAAAAATGCTTCGTAACTCTTCCATTGTTCTCTTAATTCCACTGACATATAAAAATGCTTCGGAAATCTTGCATTGTTCTCGGCATTCCACTGACATTTAAAAATGCTTCGTAACTCTTCAATTGTTCTTTGAATTCTGCTAAACTTTTAAAATGCTTCGGAACTCTTCCATTGCTCTCGGAATTCTGCTGAAGTTTCAAAATGCTTCAGAACTCTTACATTGTTCTCGGAATTCTGCTGACGTTTAAAAATGCTTCGGAACTCTTCCATTGTTCTCGGAATTCCGCTGAAGTTTAAAAATGCTACGGAACTCTTCCATTGTTCTCGGAATTCTGCTGAAGTTTAAAAATGCTTCAGAACTCTTCCATTGTTCTCAGAATTCCGCTGAAGTTTAAAAATGCTTCGGAACTCTTCCATTGTTCTCGGAATTCCGCTGACATTTAAAAATGCTTCACAACTCTTCCATTGTTCTCGGAATTCCTATGACTTTTAAAAATGCTTCGGAACTCTTCCATTGTTCTCGGAATTCTGCTGAAGTTTAAAAATGATTCGGAACTCTTCCATTGTTCTCAGAATTCCGCTGACGTTTAAAAATGCTTCGGAAATCTTCCATTGTTTTCAAAATTCCGCTGACGCTTAAAAATGCTTCAGAACTCTTCCATTGTTCTCGGAATTCCGCTGACGTTTAATAATGCTTCGCAACTCTTTCATTGTTCTCGGAATTCCGCTGACGTTTAAAAATGCTTCGGAACTCTTCCATTGTTCTCGGAATTCCGTTGAAGTTTAAAAATGCTTCGAAACTCTTCCATTGTTCTCGGAATTCTGCTGAAGTTTAAAAATGCTTCGAAACTCTTTCATTGTTCTCGGAATTCTGCTGAAGTTTAAAAATGCTTCAGAACTCTTCCATTGCTCTCGGAATTCCGCTGACGTTTAATAATGCTTCGCAACTCTTCCATTGTTCTCGGAATTCCGTTGAAGTTTAAAAATGCTTCGAAACTCTTCCATTGTTCTCGGAATTCTGCTGAAGTTTAAAAATGCTTCGGTACTCTTCCATTGTTCTCGGAATTCCGCTGACATATAAAAATGCTTCGGAAATCTTGCATTGTTCTCGGCATTCCGCTGACATTTAAAAATGCTTCGGAACTCTTCAATTGTTCTCGGAATTCTGCTGAACTTTTAAAATGCTTTGGAACTCTTCCATTGCTCTCAGAATTCGGGTGAAGTTTAAAAATGCTTCGGAACTCTTCTATTGTTCTCGGAATTCCGCTGAAGTTTAAAAATGCTTAAAATCTCTTCCATTGTTCTCGTAATTCTGCTCATGTTTAAAAATGCTTCGGAACTCTTCCATTGTTCTCGTAATTCCGCTGAAGTTTAAAAATGGTTCAGAACTCTTCCATTGTTCTCGGAATTCCGATGACATTTTAAAATGCTTCGGTACTCTTCCATTGTTCTCGGAATTCCGCTGACGTTTAAAAATGCTTCGGAACTCTTCCATTGTTATCGGAATTCTGCTGAAGTTTAAAAATGCTTCGGAACTCTTCCATTGTTCTAGGAATTCTGCTGAAGTCTAAAAATTCATCTGAACTCTTCCATTATTCTCGGAATTCGTGTGAATTTTAAAAATGCTTCGGAACTCTTCTATTGTTCTCGGAATTCCGCTGAAATTTAAAAATGCTTAAAATCTCTTACATTGTTCTCGGAATTCCGCTGAAGTTTAAAAATGCTTCGGAACTCTTCCATTGTTCTTGGAATACTGCTGAAGTTTAAAAATGCTTCAGAACTCTTCCATTGTTCTCAGAATTCCGCTGACGTTTAAAAATGCTTCGGAAATCTTCCATTGTTTTCAAAATTCCGCTGACGTTTAAAAATGCTTCAGAACTTTTCCATTGTTCTCCGAATTCTGCTGACGTTTAAAAATGCTTCGGAACTCTTCCATTGTTCTCCAAATTCCGCTGAAGTTTAAAAATGCTTCGGAACCCTTCCATTGTTCTCGGAATTCTGCTGAAGTTTAAAAATGCTTCGGAACTCTTCCATTGTTTTCAAAATTCCGCTGACGCTTAAAAATGCTTCGGAACCCTTCCATTGTTCTCGGAATTCTGCTGAAGTTTAAAAATGCTTCGGAACTCTTCCATTGTTTTCAAAATTCCGCTGAAGTTTAAAAATGCTTCGGAACCCTTCCATTGTTCTCGGAATTCTGCTGAAGTTTAAAAATGCTTCGGAAATCTTCCATTGTTTTCAAAATTCCGCTGACGCTTAAAAATGCTTCAGAACTCTTCCATTGTTCTCGGAATTCCGCTGACGTTTAATAATGCTTCGCAACTCTTTCATTGTTCTCGGAATTCCGCTGACGTTTAAAAATGCTTCGGAACTCTTCCATTGTTCTCGGAATTCTGTTGAAGTTTAAAAATGCTTCGAAACTCTTCCATTGTTCTCGGAATTCTGCTGAAGTTTAAAAATGCTTCGGAACTCTTCCATTGTTCTCGGAATTCCGCTGACATATAAAAATGCTTCGGAACTCTTCCATTGTTCTCGGAATTCCGTTGAAGTTTAAAAATGATTCGAAACTCTTCCATTGTTCTCGGAATTCTGCTGAAGTTTAAAAATGCTTCAGAACTCTTCCATTGTTCTCGGAATTCCGCTGACATTTAATAATGCTTCGCAACTCTTTCATTGTTCTCGAAATTCCGCTGACGTTTAAAAATGCTTCGGAACTCTTCCATTGTTCTCGGAATTCCGTTGAAGTTTAAAAATGCTTCGAAACTCTTCCATTGTTCTCGGAATTCCGCTGAAATTTAAAAATGCTTCGGAAATCTTCCATTGTTTTCAAAATTCCGCTGACATTTAAAAATGCTTCAGAACTCTTCCATTGTTCTCGGAATTCTGCTGACATTTAAAAATGCTTCGGAACTCTTCCATTGTTCTCGGAATTCCGCTGACGTTTAAAAATTGTTCGGTACTCTTCCATTGTTCTCGGAATTCCGCTGACATATAAAAATGCTTCGGAAATCTTGCATTGTTCTCGGCATTCCGCTGACGTTTAAAAATGCTTCGGAAATCTTCCATTGTTTTCAAAATTCCGCTGACGTTTAAAAATGCTTCAGAACTCTTCCATTGTTCTTGGAATTCCGCTGACGTTTAAAAATGCTTCGGAACTCTTCCATTGTTCTCGGAATTCTGCTGAAGTTTAAAAATGCTTCAGAACTCTTCTATTGTTCTCGGAATTCCGCAGACGTTTAAAAATGCTTCGGAACTCTTCCATTGTTCTCCAAATTCCGTTGAAGTTTAAAAATGCTTCGAAACTCTTCCATTGTTCTCGGAATTCTGCTGAAGTTTAAAAATGCTTCGAAACTCTTTCATTGTTCTCGGAATTCTGCTGAAGTTTAAAAATGCTTCAGAACTCTTCCATTGCTCTCGGAATTCCGCTGACGTTTAATAATGCTTCGCAACTCTTCCATTGTTCTCGGAATTCCGTTGAAGTTTAAAAATGCTTCGAAACTCTTCCATTGTTCTCGGAATTCTGCTGAAGTTTAAAAATGCTTCGGTACTCTTCCATTGTTCTCGGAATTCCGCTGACATATAAAAATGCTTCGGAAATCTTGCATTGTTCTCGGCATTCCGCTGACATTTAAAAATGCTTCGGAAATCTTCAATTGTTCCCGGAATTCTGCTGAACTTTTAAAATGCTTTGGAACTCTTCCATTGCTCTCGGAATTCGGGTGAAGTTTAAAAATGCTTCGGAACACTTCTATTGTTCTCGGAATTCCGCTGAAGTTTAAAAATGCTTAAAATCTCTTCCATTGTTCTCGTAATTCTGCTCATGTTTAAAAATGCTTCGGAACTCTTCCATTGATCTAGGAATTCTGCTGAAGTCTAAAAATTCATCTGAACTCTTCCATTATTCTCGGAATTCGTGTGAATTTTAAAAATGCTTCGGAACTCTTCTATTGTTCTCGGAATTCCGCTGAAGTTTAAAAATGCTTAAAATCTCTTACATTGTTCTCGGAATTCCGCTGAAGTTTAAAAATGCTTCGGAACTCTTCCATTGTTCTCGGAATTCTGCTGAAGTTTAAAAATGCTTCAGAACTCTTCCATTGTTCTCAGAATTCCGCTGACGTTTAAAAATGCTTCGGAAATCTTCCATTGTTTTCAAAATTCCGCTGACGTTTAAAAATGCTTCAGAACTTTTCCATTGTTCTCCGAATTCTGCTGACGTTTAAAAATGCTTCGGAACTCTTCCATTGTTCTCCAAATTCCGCTGAAGTTTAAAAATGCTTCGGAACCCTTCCATTGTTCTCGGAATTCTGCTGAAGTTTAAAAATGCTTCGGAACTCTTCCATTGTTTTCAAAATTCCGCTGACGCTTAAAAATGCTTCGGAACCCTTCCATTGTTCTCGGAATTCTGCTGAAGTTTAAAAATGCTTCGGAACTCTTCCATTGTTTTCAAAATTCCGCTGAAGTTTAAAAATGCTTCGGAACCCTTCCATTGTTCTCGGAATTCTGCTGAAGTTTAAAAATGCTTCGCAACTCTTTCATTGTTCTCGGAATTCCGCTGACGTTTAAAAATGCTTCGGAACTCTTCCATTGTTCTCGGAATTCTGTTGAAGTTTAAAAATGCTTCGAAACTCTTCCATTGTTCTCGGAATTCTGCTGAACTTTTAAAATGCTTTGGAACTCTTCCATTGCTCTCAGAATTCGGGTGAAGTTTAAAAATGCTTCGGAACTCTTCTATTGTTCTCGGAATTCCGCTGAAGTTTAAAAATGCTTAAAATCTCTTCCATTGTTCTCGTAATTCTGCTCATGTTTAAAAATGCTTCGGAACTCTTCCATTGTTCTCGTAATTCCGCTGAAGTTTAAAAATGGTTCAGAACTCTTCCATTGTTCTCGGAATTCCGATGACGTTTTAAAATGCTTCGGTACTCTTCCATTGTTCTCGGAATTCCGCTGACGTTTAAAAATGCTTCGGAACTCTTCCATTGTTATCGGAATTCTGCTGAAGTTTAAAAATGCTTCGGAACTCTTCCATTGTTCTAGGAATTCTGCTGAAGTCTAAAAATTCATCTGAACTCTTCCATTATTCTCGGAATTCGTGTGAATTTTAAAAATGCTTCGGAACTCTTCTATTGTTCTCGGAATTCCGCTGAAATTTACAAATGCTTAAAATCTCTTACATTGTTCTCGGAATTCCGCTGAAGTTTAAAAATGCTTCGGAACTCTTCCATTGTTCTCGGAATTCTGCTGAAGTTTAAAAATGCTTCAGAACTCTTCCATTGTTCTCAGAATTCCGCTGACGTTTAAAAATGCTTCGGAAATCTTCCATTGTTTTCAAAATTCCGCTGACGTTTAAAAATGCTTCAGAACTTTTCCATTGTTCTCCGAATTCTGCTGACGTTTAAAAATGCTTCGGAACTCTTCCATTGTTCTCGGAATTCCGCTGACATTTAAAAATGTTTTACAACTCTTCCATTGCTCTCGGAATTCCTCTGACTTTTAAAAATGCTTCGGAACTCTTCCATTGTTTTCAAAATTCCGCTGACATTTAAAAATGCTTCGGAAATCTTCCATTGTTTTCAAAATTCCGCTGACGTTTAAAAATGCTTCAGAACTTTTCCATTGTTCTCCGAATTCTGCTGACGTTTAAAAATGCTTCGGAACTCTTCCATTGTTCTCCAAATTCCGCTGAAGTTTTAAAATGCTTCGGAACCCTTCCATTGTTCTCGGAATTCTGCTGAAGTTTAAAAATGCTTCGGAACTCTTCCATTGTTCTCAGAATTCCGCTTACGTTTAAAAATGCTTCGGAAATCTTCCATTGTTTTCAAAATTCCGCTGACGCTTAAAAATGCTTCAGAACTCTTCCATTGTTCTCGGAATACCGCTGGCGTTTAATAATGCTTTGCAACTCTTCAATTGTTCTCGGAATTCTGCTAAACTTTTAAAATGCTTCGGAACTCTTCCATTGCTCTCGGAATTCTGCTGAAGTTTAAAAATGCTTCAGAACTCTTCCATTGTTCTCGGAATTCTGCTGACGTTTAAAAATGCTTCGGAACTCTTCCATTGTTCTCAGAATTCCGCTGAAGTTTAAAAATGCTTCGGAACTCTTCCATTGTTCTCGGAATTCTGCTGAAGTTTAAAAATGCTTCAGAACTCTTCTATTGTTCTCGGAATTCCGCTGACGTTTAAAAATGCTTCGGAACTCTTCCATTGTTCTCCAAATTCCGTTGAAGTTTAAAAATGCTTCGAAACTCTTCCATTGTTCTCGGAATTCTGCTGAAGTTTAAAAATGCTTCGAAACTCTTTCATTGTTCTCGGAATTCTGCTGAAGTTTAAAAATGCTTCAGAACTCTTCCATTGCTCTCGGAATTCCGCTGACGTTTAATAATGCTTCGCAACTCTTCCATTGTTCTCGGAATTCCGTTGAAGTTTAAAAATGCTTCGAAACTCTTCCATTGTTCTCGGAATTCTGCTGAAGTTTAAAAATGCTTCGGTACTCTTCCATTGTTCTCGGAATTCCGCTGACATATAAAAATGCTTCGGAAATCTTGCATTGTTCTCGGCATTCCGCTGACATTTAAAAATGCTTCGGAACTCTTCAATTGTTCTCGGAATTCTGCTGAACTTTTAAAATGCTTTGGAACTCTTCCATTGCTCTCGGAATTCGGGTGAAGTTTAAAAATGCTTCGGAACTCTTCTATTGTTCTCGGAATTCCGCTGAAGTTTAAAAATGCTTAAAATCTCTTCCATTGTTCTCGTAATTCTGCTCATGTTTAAAAATGCTTCGGAACTCTTCCATTGTTCTAGGAATTCTGCTGAAGTCTAAAAATTCATCTGAACTCTTCCATTATTCTCGGAATTCGTGTGAATTTTAAAAATGCTTCGGAAATCTTCTATTGTTCTCGGAATTCCGCTGAAGTTTAAAAATGCTTAAAATCTCTTACATTGTTCTCGGAATTCCGCTGAAGTTTAAAAATGCTTCGGAACTCTTCCATTGTTCTCGGAATTCTGCTGAAGTTTAAAAATGCTTCAGAACTCTTCCATTGTTCTCAGAATTCCGCTGACGTTTAAAAATGCTTCGGAAATCTTCCATTGTTTTCAAAATTCCGCTGACGTTTAAAAATGCTTCAGAACTTTTCCATTGTTCTCCGAATTCTGCTGATGTTTAAAAATGCTTCGCAACTCTTCCATTGTTCTCCAAATTCCGCTGAAGTTTAAAAATGCTTCGGAACCCTTCCATTGTTCTCGGAATTCTGCTGAAGTTTAAAAATGCTTCGGAACTCTTCCATTGTTTTCAAAATTCCGCTGACGCTTAAAAATGCTTCGGAACCCTTCCATTGTTCTCGGAATTCTGCTGAAGTTTAAAAATGCTTCGGAACTCTTCCATTGTTTTCAAAATTCCGCTGAAGTTTAAAAATGCTTCGGAACCCTTCCATTGTTCTCGGAATTCTGCTGAAGTTTAAAAATGCTTCGGAAATCTTCCATTGTTTTCAAAATTCCGCTGACGCTTAAAAATGCTTCAGAACTCTTCCATTGTTCTCGGAATTCCGCTGACGTTTAATAATGCTTCGCAACTCTTTCATTGTTCTCGGAATTCCGCTGACGTTTAAAAATGCTTCGGAACTCTTCCATTGTTCTCGGAATTCTGTTGAAGTTTAAAAATGCTTCGAAACTCTTCCATTGTTCTCGGAATTCTGCTGAAGTTTAAAAATGCTTCGGAACTCTTCCATTGTTCTCGGAATTCCGCTGACATATAAAAATGCTTCGGAACTCTACCATTGTTCTCGGAATTCCGTTGAAGTTTAAAAATGCTTCGAAACTCTTCCATTGTTCTCGGAATTCTGCTGAAGTTTAAAAATGCTTCAGAACTCTTCCATTGTTCTCGGAATTCCGCTGACATTTAATAATGCTTCGCAACTCTTTCATTGTTCTCGGAATTCCGCTGACGTTTAAAAATGCTTCGGAACTCGTCCATTGTTCTCGGAATTCCGTTGAAGTTTAAAAATGCTTCGAAACTCTTCCATTGTTCTCGGAATTCCGCTGACATTTAAAAATGCTTCGGAAATCTTCCATTGTTTTCAAAATTCCGCTGACGTTTAAAAATGCTTCAGAACTCTTCCATTGTTCTCGGAATTCTGCTGACATTTAAAAATGCTTCGGAACTCTTCCATTGTTCTCGGAATTCCGCTGACGTTTAAAAATTGTTCGGTACTCTTCCATTGTTCTCGGAATTCCGCTGACATATAAAAATGCTTCGGAAATCTTGCATTGTTCTCGGCATTCTGCTGACGTTTAAAAATGCTTCGGAAATCTTCCATTGTTTTCAAAATTCCGCTGACGTTTAAAAATGCTTCAGAACTCTTCCATTGTTCTTGGAATTCCGCTGACGTTTAAAAATGCTTTGGAACTCTTCCATTGTTCTCGGAATTCCGCTGACGTTTAAAAATGCTTCGGAACTCTTCCATTGTTCTCGGAATTCTGTTGAAGTTTAAAAATGCTTCGAAACTCTTCCATTGTTCTCGGAATTCTGCTGACGTTTAAAAATGCTTCGGAACTCTTCCACTGTTCTCGGAATTCTGTTGAAGTTTAAAAATGCTTCGAAACTCTTCCATTGTTCTCAGAATTCCGCTGAAGTTTAAAAATGCTTCGGAACTCTTCCATTGTTCTCGGAATTCTGCTGAAGTTTAAAAATGCTTCAGAACTCTTCTATTGTTCTCGGAATTCCGCTGACGTTTAAAAATGCTTCGGAACTCTTCCATTGTTCTCCAAATTCCGTTGAAGTTTAAAAATGCTTCGAAACTCCTCCATTGTTCTCGGAATTCTGCTGAAGTTTAAAAATGCTTCGAAACTCTTTCATTGTTCTCGGAATTCTGCTGAAGTTTAAAAATGCTTCAGAACTCTTCCATTGCTCTCGGAATTCCACTGACGTTTAATAATGCTTCGCAACTCTTCCATTGTTCTCGGAATTCCGTTGAAGTTTAAAAATGCTTCGAAACTCTTCCATTGTTCTCGGAATTCTGCTGAAGTTTAAAAATGCTTCGGTACTCTTCCATTGTTCTCGGAATTCCGCTGACATATAAAAATGCTTCGGAAATCTTGCATTGTTCTCGGCATTCCGCTGACATTTAAAAATGCTTCGGAACTCTTCAATTGTTCCCGGAATTCTGCTGAACTTTTAAAATGCTTTGGAACTCTTCCATTGCTCTCGGAATTCGGGTGAAGTTTAAAAATGCTTCGGAACACTTCTATTGTTCTCGGAATTCCGCTGAAGTTTAAAAATGCTTAAAATCTCTTCCATTGTTCTCGTAATTCTGCTCATGTTTAAAAATGCTTCGGAACTCTTCCATTGTTCTAGGAATTCTGCTGAAGTCTAAAAATTCATCTGAACTCTTCCATTATTCTCGGAATTCGTGTGAATTTTAAAAATGCTTCGGAACTCTTCTATTGTTCTCGGAATTCCGCTGAAGTTTAAAAATGCTTAAAATCTCTTACATTGTTCTCGGAATTCCGCTGAAGTTTAAAAATGCTTCGGAACTCTTCCATTGTTCTCGGAATTCTGCTGAAGTTTAAAAATGCTTCAGCACTCTTCCATTGTTCTCAGAATTCCGCTGACGTTTAAAAATGCTTCGGAAATCTTCCATTGTTTTCAAAATTCCGCTGACGTTTAAAAATGCTTCAGAACTTTTCCATTGTTCTCCGAATTCTGCTGACGTTTAAAAATGCTTCGGAACTCTTCCATTGTTCTCCAAATTCCGCTGAAGTTTAAAAATGCTTCGGAACCCTTCCATTGTTCTCGGAATTCTGCTGAAGTTTAAAAATGCTTCGGAACTCTTCCATTGTTTTCAAAATTCCGCTGACGCTTAAAAATGCTTCGGAACCCTTCCATTGTTCTCGGAATTCTGCTGAAGTTTAAAAATGCTTCGGAACTCTTCCATTGTTTTCAAAATTCCGCTGAAGTTTAAAAATGCTTCGGAACCCTTCCATTGTTCTCGGAATTCTGCTGAAGTTTAAAAATGCTTCGGAAATCTTCCATTGTTTTCAAAATTCCGCTGACGCTTAAAAATGCTTCAGAACTCTTCCATTGTTCTCGGAATTCCGCTGACATTTAATAATGCTTCGCAACTCTTTCATTGTTCTCGGAATTCCGCTGACGTTTAAAAATGCTTCGGAACTCTTCCATTGTTCTCGAAATTCTGTTGAAGTTTAAAAATGCTTCGAAACTCTTCCATTGTTCTCGGAATTCTGCTGAAGTTTAAAAATGCTTCGGAACTCTTCCATTGTCTCGGAATTCCGCTGACATATAAAAATGCTTCGGAACTCTTCCATTGTTCTCGGAATTACGTTGAAGTTTAAAAAATGCTTCGAAACTCTTCCATTGTTCTCGGAATTCTGCTGAAGTTTAAAAATGCTTCAGAACTCTTCCATTGTTCTCGGAATTCCGCTGACATTTAATAATGCTTCGCAACTCTTTCATTGTTCTCGGAATTCCGCTGACGTTTAAAAATGCTTCGGAACTCTTCCATTGTTCTCGGAATTCCGTTGAAGTTTAAAAATGCTTCGAAACTCTTCCATTGTTCTCGGAATTCCGCTGACATTTAAAAATGCTTCGGAAATCTTCCATTGTTTTCAAAATTCCGCTGACGTTTAAAAATGCTTCAGAACTCTTCCATTGTTCTCGGAATTCCGCTGACATTTAAAAATGCTTCGGAACTCTTCCATTGTTCTCGGAATTCCGCTGACGTTTAAAAATTGTTCGGTACTCTTCCATTGTTCTCGGAATTCCGCTGACATATAAAAATGCTTCGTAAATCTTGCATTGTTCTCGGCATTCCGCTGACGTTTAAAAATGCTTCGGAAATCTTCCATTGTTTTCAAAATTCCGCTGACGTTTAAAAATGCTTCAGAACTCTTCCATTGTTCTTGGAATTCCGCTGACGTTTAAAAATGCTTTGGAACTCTTCCATTGTTCTCGGAATTCCGCTGACGTTTAAAAATGCTTCGGAAATCTTGCATTGTTCTCGACATTTCGCTGACGTTTAAAAATGCTTCGGAACTCTTCAATTGTTCTCGGAATTCTGCTGAACTTTTAAAATGCTTCGGAACTCTTCCATTGTTCTCGGAATTCCGTTGAAGTTTAAAAATGCTTCGAAATTCTTCCATTGTTCTCGGAATTCTGCTGAAGTTTAAAAATGCTTCGTAACTCTTCCATTGTTCTCAGAATTCCGCTGACGTTTAAAAATGCTTCGGTACTCTTCCATTGTTCTCTTAATTCCGCTGACATATAAAAATGCTTCGGAAATCTTGCATTGTTCTCGGCATTCCACTGACATTTAAAAATGCTTCGTAACTCTTCAATTGTTCTTTGAATTCTGCTAAACTTTTAAAATGCTTCGGAACTCTTCCATTGCTCTCGGAATTCTGCTGAAGTTTAAAAATGCTTCAGAACTCTTCCATTGTTCTCGGAATTCTGCTGACGTTTAAAAATGCTTGGGAACTCTTCCATTGTTCTCGGAATTCCGCTGAAGTTTAAAAATGCTTCGGAACTCTTCCATTGTTCTCGGAATTCTGCTGAAGTTTAAAAATGCTTCAGAACTCTTCCATTGTTCTCAGAATTCCGCTGAAGTTTAAAAATGCTTCGGAACTCTTCCATTGTTCTCGGAATTCCGCTGACATTTAAAAATGCTTCACAACTCTTCCATTGTTCTCGGAATTCCTCTGACTTTTAAAAATGCTTCGGAACTCTTCCATTGTTTTCAAAATTCCGCTGACGTTTAAAAATGCTTCGTAAATCTTCCATTGTTTTCAAAATTCCGCTGACGTTTAAAAATGCTTCAGAACTTTTCCATTGTTCTCCGAATTCTGCAGACGTTTAAAAATGCTTCGGAACTCTTCCATTGTTCTCCAAATTCCGCTGAAGTTTAAAAATGCTTCGGAACCCTTCCATTGTTCTCGGAATTCTGCTGAAGTTTAAAAATGCTTCGGAACTCTTCCATTGTTCTCAGAATTCCGCTGACGTTTAAAAATGCTTCGGAAATCTTCCATTGTTTTCAAAATTCCGCTGACGCTTAAAAATGCTTCAGAACTCTTCCATTGTTCTCGGAATTCCGCTGGCGTTTAATAATGCTTCGCAACTCTTTCATTGTTCTCGGAATTCCGCTGAAGTTTAAAAATGCTTCGGAACTCTTCCATTGTTCTCGGAATTCTGCTGACGTTTAAAAATGCTTCGGAACTCTTCCATTGTTCTCGGAATTCCGTTGAAGTTTAAAAATGCTTCGAAACTCTTCCATTGTTCTCGGAATTCCGCTGTCATATAAAAATGCTTCGGAAATCTTGCATTGTTCTCGACATTTCGCTGACGTTTAAAAATGCTTCGTAACTCTTCCATTGTTCTCAGAATTCCGATGACGTTTAAAAATACTTCGGTACTCTTCCATTGTTCTCGGAATTCCACTGACATATAAAAATGCTTCGGAAATCTTGCATTGTTCTCGGAATTCTGCTGACGTTTAAAAATGCTTCGGAACTCTTCCATTGTTCTCAGAATTCCGCTGAAGTTTAAAAATGCTTCGGAACTCTTCCATTGTTCTCGGAATTCTGCTGAAGTTTAAAAATGCTTCGGAACTGTTCCATTGTTCTCAGAATTCTGCTGACGTTTAAAAATGCTTCAGAAATCTTCCATTGTTTTCAAAATTCCGCTGCCGTTTAAAAATGCTTCAGAACTCTTCCATTGTTCTCAGAATTCCGCTGACGTTTAAAAATGCTTTGGAACTCTTCCATTGTTCTCGGAATTCCGCTGAAGTTTAAAAATGCTTCGGAACTCTTCCATTGTTCTCGGAATTCCGCTGACATATAAAAATGCTTCGGAAATCTTGCATTGTTCTCGGCATTCCGCTGACGTTTAAAAATGCTTTGGAACTCTTCAATTGTTCTCGGAATTCTGCTGAACTTTTAAAATGCTTTGGAACTCTTCCATTGCTCTCGGAATTCTGCTGAAGTTTAAAAATGCTTCAGAACTCTTACATTGTTCTCGGAATTCTGCTGACGTTTAAAAATGCTTCGGAACTCTTCCATTGTTCTCGGAATTCCACTGACATATAAAAATGCTTCGGAAATCTTGCATTGTTCTCGGCATTCCGCTGACGTTTAAAAATGCTTCGGAACTCTTCAATTGTTCTCGGAAATCTGCTGAACTTTTAAAATGCTTTGGAACTCTTCCATTGCTCTCGTAATTCTGCTGAAGTTTAAAAATGCTTCAGAACTCTTACATTGTTCTCAGAATTCCGCTGAAGTTTAAAAATGCTTCGGAACTCTTCCATTGTTTTCGGAATTCTGCTGAAGTTTAAAAATGCTTCGGAACTCTTCCATTGTTCTCAGAATTCCGCTGAAGTTTAAAAATGCTTCGGAACTCTTCCATTGTTTTCGGAATTCTGCTGAAGTTTAAAAATGCTTCGGAACTCTTCCATTGTTCTCAGAATTCCGCTGACGTTTAAAAATGCTTCGGATATCTTCCATTGTTTTCAAAATTCCGCTGACGTTTAAAAATGCTTCAGAACTCTTCCATTGTTCTCGGAATTCCGCTGACGTTTAAAAATGCTTTGGAACTCTTCCATTTTTCTCGGAATTCCGCTGAAGTTTAAAAATGCTTCGGAACTCTTCCATTGTTCTCAGAATTCTGCTGACGTTTAAAAATGCTTCGGAACTCTTTTATTGTTCTCGGAATTCTGCTGACGTTTAAAAATGCTTCAGAACTCTTCCATTGTTCTCGGAATTCCGCTGACGTTTAAAAATGCTTCGGAACTCTTCCATTGTTCTCGGAATTCTGCTGAAGTTTAAAAATGATTCGGAACTCTTCCATTGTTCTCAGAATTCTGCTGACATTTAAAAATGCTTCGGAAATCTTCCATTGTTTTCAAAATTCCGCTGACGCTTAAAAATGCTTCAGAACTCTTCCATTGTTCTCGGAATTCCGCTGACGTTTAATAATGCTTCGCAACTCTTCCATTGTTCTCGGAATTCCGATGACGTTTTAAAATGCTTCGGTACTCTTCCATTGTTCTCGGAATTCCGCTGACGTTTAAAAATGCTTCGGAACTCTTCCATTGTTATCGGAATTCTGCTGAAGTTTAAAAATGCTTCGGAACTCTTCCATTTTTCTCGGAATTCCGCTGAAGTTTAAAAATGCTTCGGAACTCTTCCATTGTTCTCAGAATTCTGCTGACGTTTAAAAATGCTTCGGAACTCTTTTATTGTTCTCGGAATTCTGCTGACGTTTAAAAATGCTTCAGAACTCTTCCATTGTTCTCGGAATTCCGCTGACGTTTAAAAATGCTTCGGAACTCTTCCATTGTTCTCGGAATTCTGCTGAAGTTTAAAAATGATTCGGAACTCTTCCATTGTTCTCAGAATTCTGCTGACATTTAAAAATGCTTCGGAAATCTTCCATTGTTTTCAAAATTCCGCTGACGCTTAAAAATGCTTCAGAACTCTTCCATTGTTCTCGGAATTCCGCTGACGTTTAATAATGCTTCGCAACTCTTCCATTGTTCTCGGAATTCCGATGACGTTTTAAAATGCTTCGGTACTCTTCCATTGTTCTCGGAATTCCGCTGACGTTTAAAAATGCTTCGGAACTCTTCCATTGTTATCGGAATTCTGCTGAAGTTTAAAAATGCTTCGGAACTCTTCCATTTTTCTCGGAATTCCGCTGAAGTTTAAAAATGCTTCGGAACTCTTCCATTGTTCTCAGAATTCTGCTGACGTTTAAAAATGCTTCGGAACTCTTTTATTGTTCTCGGAATTCTGCTGACGTTTAAAAATGCTTCAGAACTCTTCCATTGTTCTCGGAATTCCGCTGACGTTTAAAAATGCTTCGGAACTCTTCCATTGTTCTCGGAATTCTGCTGAAGTTTAAAAATGATTCGGAACTCTTCCATTGTTCTCAGAATTCTGCTGACATTTAAAAATGCTTCGGAAATCTTCCATTGTTTTCAAAATTCCGCTGACGCTTAAAAATGCTTCAGAACTCTTCCATTGTTCTCGGAATTCCGCTGACGTTTAATAATGCTTCGCAACTCTTTCATTGTTCTCGGAATTCCGCTGACGTTTAAAAATGCTTCGGAACTCTTCCATTGTTCTCGGAATTCCGTTGAAGTTTAAAAATGCTTCGAAACTCTTCCATTGTTCTCGGAATTCTGCTGAAGTTTAAAAATGCTTCGAAACTCTTTCATTGTTCTCGGAATTCTGCTGAAGTTTAAAAATGCTTCAGAACTCTTCCATTGCTCTCGGAATTCCGCTGACGTTTAATAATGCTTCGCAACTCTTCCATTGTTCTCGGAATTCCGTTGAAGTTTAAAAATGCTTCGAAACTCTTCCATTGTTCTCGGAATTCTGCTGAAGTTTAAAAATGCTTCGGTACTCTTCCATTGTTCTCGGAATTCCGCTGACATATAAAAATGCTTCAGAAATCTTGCATTTTTCTCGGCATTCCGCTGACATTTAAAAATGCTTCGGAACTCTTCAATTGTTCTCGGAATTCTGCTGAACTTTTAAAATGCTTTGGAACTCTTCCATTGCTCTCGTAATTCGGGTGAAGTTTAAAAATGCTTTGGAACTCTTCTATTGTTCTCGGAATTCCGCTGAAGTTTAAAAATGCTTAAAATCTCTTCCATTGTTCTCGTAATTCTGCTCATGTTTAAAAATGCTTCGGAACTCTTCCATTGTTCTCGTAATTCCGCTGAAGTTTAAAAATGGTTCGGAACTCTTCCATTGTTCTCGGAATTCCGATGACGTTTTAAAATGCTTCGGTACTCTTCCATTGTTCTCGGAATTCCGCTGACGTTTAAAAATGCTTCGGAACTCTTCCATTGTTATCGGAATTCTGCTGAAGTTTAAAAATGCTTCGGAACTCTTCCATTGTTCTAGGAATTCTGCTGAAGTCTAAAAATTCATCTGAACTCTTCCATTATTCTCGGAATTCGTGTGAATTTTAAAAATGCTTCGGAACTCTTCTATTGTTCTCGGAATTCCGCTGAAATTTAAAAATGCTTAAAATCTCTTACATTGTTCTCGGAATTCCGCTGAAGTTTAAAAATGCTTCGGAACTCTTCCATTGTTCTCGGAATTCTGCTGAAGTTTAAAAATGCTTCAGAACTCTTCCATTGTTCTCAGAATTCCGCTGACGTTTAAAAATGCTTCGGAAATCTTCCATTGTTTTCAAAATTCCGCTGACGTTTAAAAATGCTTCAGAACTTTTCCATTGTTCTCCGAATTCTGCTGACGTTTAAAAATGCTTCGGAACTCTTCCATTGTTCTCGTAATTCCTCTGACTTTTAAAAATGCTTCGGAACTCTTCCATTGTTTTCAAAATTCCGCTGACATTTAAAAATGCTTCGGAAATCTTCCATTGTTTTCAAAATTCCGCTGACGTTTAAAAATGCTTCAGAACTTTTCCATTGTTCTCCGAATTCTGCTGACGTTTAAAAATGCTTCGGAACTCTTCCATTGTTCTCCAAATTCCGCTGAAGTTTTAAAATGCTTCGGAACCCTTCCATTGTTCTCGGAATTCTGCTGAAGTTTAAAAATGCTTCGGAACTCTTCCATTGTTCTCAGAATTCCGCTTACGTTTAAAAATGCTTCGGAAATCTTCCATTGTTTTCAAAATTCCGCTGACGCTTAAAAATGCTTCAGAACTCTTCCATTGTTCTCGGAATTCCGCTGGCGTTTAATAATGCTTCGCAACTCTTCAATTGTTCTCGGAATTCTGCTAAACTTTTAAAATGCTTCGGAACTCTTCCATTGCTCTCGGAATTCTGCTGAAGTTTAAAAATGCTTCAGAACTCTTCCATTGTTCTCGGAATTCTGCTGACGTTTAAAAATGCTTCGGAACTCTTCCATTGTTCTCAGAATTCCGCTGAAGTTTAAAAATGCTTCGGAACTCTTCCATTGTTCTCGGAATTCTGCTGAAGTCTAAAAATGCTTCAGAACTCTTCTATTGTTCTCGGAATTCCGCTGACGTTTAAAAATGCTTCGGAACTCTTCCATTGTTCTCCAAATTCCGTTGAAGTTTAAAAATGCTTCGAAACTCTTCCATTGTTCTCGGAATTCTGCTGAAGTTTAAAAATGCTTCGAAACTCTTTCATTGTTCTCGGAATTCTGCTGAAGTTTAAAAATGCTTCAGAACTCTTCCATTGCTCTCGGAATTCCGCTGACGTTTAATAATGCTTCGCAACTCTTCCATTGTTCTCGGAATTCCGTTGAGGTTTAAAAATGCTTCGAAACTCTTCCATTGTTCTCGGAATTCTGCTGAAGTTTAAAAATGCTTCGGTACTCTTAGATTGTTCTCGGAATTCCGCTGACATATAAAAATGCTTCGGAAATCTTGCATTGTTCTCGGCATTCCGCTGACATTTAAAAATGCTTCGGAACTCTTCAATTGTTCTCGGAATTCTGCTGAACTTTTAAAATGCTTTGGAACTCTTCCATTGCTCTCGGAATTCGGGTGAAGTTTAAAAATGCTTCGGAACACTTCTATTGTTCTGGGAATTCCGCTGAAATTTAAAAATGCTTAAAATCTCTTCCATTGTTCTCGTAATTCTGCTCATGTTTAAAAATGCTTCGGAACTCTTCCATTGTTCTCGTAATTCCGCTGAAGTTTAAAAGTGGTTCGTAACTCTTCCATTGTTCTCGGAATTCCGATGACGTTTTAAAATGCTTCGGTACTCTTCCATTGTTCTCGGAATTCCGCTGACGTTTAAAAATGCTTCGGAACTCTTCCATTGTTATCGGAATTCCGCTGAAGTTTAAAAATGCTTCGGAACTCTTCCATTGTTCTAGGAATTCTGCTGAAGTCTAAAAATTCATCTGAACTCTTCCATTATTCTCGGAATTCGTGTGAATTTTAAAAATGCTTCGGAACTCTTCTATTGTTCTCGGAATTCCGCTGAAGTTTAAAAATGCTTAAAATCTCTTACATTGTTCTCGGAATTCCGCTGAAGTTTAAAAATGCTTCGGAACTCTTCCATTGTTCTCGGAATTCTGCTGAAGTTTAAAAATGCTTCAGAACTCTTCCATTGTTCTCAGAATTCCTCTGATGTTTAAAAATGCTTCGGAAATATTCCATTGTTTTCAAAATTCCGCTGACGTTTAAAAATGCTTCAGAACTTTTCCATTGTTCTCCGAATTCTGCTGACGTTTAAAAATGCTTCGGAACTCTTCCATTGTTCTCCAAATTCCGCTGAAGTTTAAAAATGCTTCGGAACCCTTCCATTGTTCTCGGAATTCTGCTGAAGTTTAAAAATGCTTCGGAACTCTTCCATTGTTCTCGGAATTCCGCTGACATTTAAAAATGTTTCACAACTCTTCCATTGTTCTCGGAATTCGTCTGACTTTTAAAAATGCTTTGGAACTCTTCCATTGTTTTCAAAATTCCGCTGACATTTAAAAATGCTTCGGAAATCTTCCACTGTTTTCAAAATTCCGCTGACGTTTAAAAATGCTTCAGAACTTTTCCATTGTTCTCCGAATTCTGCTGACGTTTAAAAATGCTTCGGAACTCTTCCATTGTTCTCCAAATTCCGCTGAAGTTTTAAAATGCTTCGGAACCCTTCCATTGTTCTCGGAATTCTGCTGAAGTTTAAAAATGCTTCGGAACTCTTCCATTGTTCTCAGAATTCCACTTACGTTTAAAAATGCTTCGGAAATCTTCCATTGTTTTCAAAATTCCGCTGACGCTTAAAAATGCTTCAGAACTCTTCCATTGTTCTCGGAATTCCGCTGGCGTTTAATAATGCTTCGCAACTCTTCAATTGTTCTCGGAATTCTGCTAAACTTTTAAAATGCTTCGGAACTCTTCCATTGCTCTTGGAATTCTGCTGAAGTTTAAAAATGCTTCAGAACTCTTCCATTGTTCTCGGAATTCTGCTAAAGTTTAAAAATGCTTCGGAACTCTTCCATTGTTCTCAGAATTCCGCTGAAGTTTAAAAATGCTTCGGAACTCTTCCATTGTTCTCGGAATTCTGCTGAAGTTTAAAAATGCTTCAGAACTCTTCTATTGTTCTCGGAATTCCGCTGACGTTTAAAAATGCTTCGGAACTCTTCCATTGTTCTCCAAATTCCGTTGAAGTTTAAAAATGCTTCGAAACTCTTCCATTGTTCTCGGAATTCTGCTGAAGTTTAAAAATGCTTCGAAACTCTTTCATTGTTCTCGGAATTCTGCTGAAGTTTAAAAATGCTTCAGAACTCTTCCATTGCTCTCGGAATTCCGCTGACGTTTAATAATGCTTCGCAACTCTTCCATTGTTCTCGGAATTCCGTTGAAGTTTAAAAATGCTTCGAAACTCTTCCATTGTTCTCGGAATTCTGCTGAAGTTTAAAAATGCTTCGGTACTCTTCCATTGTTCTCGGAATTCCGCTGACATATAAAAATGCTTCGGAAATCTTGCATTGTTCTCGGCATTCCGCTGACATTTAAAAATGCTTCGGAACTCTTCAATTGTTCTCGGAATTCTGCTGAACTTTTAAAATGCTTTGGAACTCTTCCATTGCTCTTGGAATTCGGGTGAAGTTTAAAAATGCTTCGGAACTCTTCTATTGTTCTCGGAATTCCGCTGAAGTTTAAAAATGCTTAAAATCTCTTCCATTGTTCTCGTAATTCTGCTCATGTTTAAAAATGCTTCGGAACTCTTCCATTGTTCTCGTAATTCCGCTGAAGTTTAAAAGTGGTTCGTAACTCTTCCATTGTTCTCGGAATTCCGATGACGTTTTAAAATGCTTCGGTACTCTTCCATTGTTCTCGGAATTCCGCTGACGTTTAAAAATGCTTCGGAACTCTTCCATTGTTATCGGAATTCCGCTGAAGTTTAAAAATGCTTCGGAACTCTTCCATTGTTCTAGGAATTCTGCTGAAGTCTAAAAATTCATCTGAACTCTTCCATTATTCTCGGAATTCGTGTGAATTTTAAAAATGCTTCGGAACTCTTCTATTGTTCTCGGAATTCCGCTGAAGTTTAAAAATGCTTAAAATCTCTTACATTGTTCTCGGAATTCCGCTGAAGTTTAAAAATGCTTCGGAACTCTTCCATTGTTCTCGGAATTCTGCTGAAGTTTAAAAATGCTTCAGAACTCTTCCATTGTTCTCAGAATTCCTCTGATGTTTAAAAATGCTTCGGAAATCTTCCATTGTTTTCAAAATTCCGCTGACGTTTAAAAATGCTTCAGAACTTTTCCATTGTTCTCCGAATTCTGCTGACGTTTAAAAATGCTTCGGAACTCTTCCATTGTTCTCCAAATTCCGCTGAAGTTTAAAAATGCTTCGGAACCCTTCCATTGTTCTCGGAATTCTGCTGAAGTTTAAAAATGCTTCGGAACTCTTCCATTGTTTTCAAAATTCCGCTGACGCTTAAAAATGCTTCGGAACCCTTCCATTGTTCTCGGAATTCTGCTGAAGTTTAAAAATGCTTCGGAACTCTTCCATTGTTTTCAAAATTCCGCTGAAGTTTAAAAATGCTTCGGAACCCTTCCATTGTTCTCGGAATTCTGCTGAAGTTTAAAAATGCTTCGGAAATCTTCCATTGTTCTCCAAATTCCGCTGAAGTTTAAAAATGCTTCGGAACCCTTCCATTGTTCTCGGAATTCTGCTGAAGTTTAAAAATGCTTCGGAACTCTTCCATTGTTCTCGGAATTCCGCTGACATTTAAAAATGTTTCACAACTCTTCCATTGTTCTCGGAATTCGTCTGACTTTTAAAAATGCTTTGGAACTCTTCCATTGTTTTCAAAATTCCGCTGACATTTAAAAATGCTTCGGAAATCTTCCATTGTTTTCAAAATTCCGCTGACGTTTAAAAATGCTTCAGAACTTTTCCATTGTTCTCCGAATTCTGCTGACGTTTAAAAATGCTTCGGAACTCTTCCATTGTTCTCCAAATTCCGCTGAAGTTTTAAAATGCTTCGGAACCCTTCCATTGTTCTCGGAATTCTGCTGAAGTTTAAAAATGCTTCGGAACTCTTCCATTGTTCTCAGAATTCCACTTACGTTTAAAAATGCTTCGGAAATCTTCCATTGTTTTCAAAATTCCGCTGACGCTTAAAAATGCTTCAGAACTCTTCCATTGTTCTCGGAATTCCGCTGGCGTTTAATAATGCTTCGCAACTCTTCAATTGTTCTCGGAATTCTGCTAAACTTTTAAAATGCTTCGGAACTCTTCCATTGCTCTTGGAATTCTGCTGAAGTTTAAAAATGCTTCAGAACTCTTCCATTGTTCTCGGAATTCTGCTAAAGTTTAAAAATGCTTCGGAACTCTTCCATTGTTCTCAGAATTCCGCTGAAGTTTAAAAATGCTTCGGAACTCTTCCATTGTTCTCGGAATTCTGCTGAAGTTTAAAAATGCTTCAGAACTCTTCTATTGTTCTCGGAATTCCGCTGACGTTTAAAAATGCTTCGGAACTCTTCCATTGTTCTCCAAATTCCGTTGAAGTTTAAAAATGCTTCGAAACTCTTCCATTGTTCTCGGAATTCTGCTGAAGTTTAAAAATGCTTCGAAACTCTTTCATTGTTCTCGGAATTCTGCTGAAGTTTAAAAATGCTTCAGAACTCTTCCATTGCTCTCGGAATTCCGCTGACGTTTAATAATGCTTCGCAACTCTTCCATTGTTCTCGGAATTCCGTTGAAGTTTAAAAATGCTTCGAAACTCTTCCATTGTTCTCGGAATTCTGCTGAAGTTTAAAAATGCTTCGGTACTCTTCCATTGTTCTCGGAATTCCGCTGACATATAAAAATGCTTCGGAAATCTTGCATTGTTCTCGGCATTCCGCTGACATTTAAAAATGCTTCGGAACTCTTCAATTGTTCTCGGAATTCTGCTGAACTTTTAAAATGCTTTGGAACTCTTCCATTGCTCTTGGAATTCGGGTGAAGTTTAAAAATGCTTCGGAACTCTTCTATTGTTCTCGGAATTCCGCTGAAGTTTAAAAATGCTTAAAATCTCTTCCATTGTTCTCGTAATTCTGCTCATGTTTAAAAATGCTTCGGAACTCTTCCATTGTTCTCGTAATTCCGCTGAAGTTTAAAAGTGGTTCGTAACTCTTCCATTGTTCTCGGAATTCCGATGACGTTTTAAAATGCTTCGGTACTCTTCCATTGTTCTCGGAATTCCGCTGACGTTTAAAAATGCTTCGGAACTCTTCCATTGTTATCGGAATTCCGCTGAAGTTTAAAAATGCTTCGGAACTCTTCCATTGTTCTAGGAATTCTGCTGAAGTCTAAAAATTCATCTGAACTCTTCCATTATTCTCGGAATTCGTGTGAATTTTAAAAATGCTTCGGAACTCTTCTATTGTTCTCGGAATTCCGCTGAAGTTTAAAAATGCTTAAAATCTCTTACATTGTTCTCGGAATTCCGCTGAAGTTTAAAAATGCTTCGGAACTCTTCCATTGTTCTCGGAATTCTGCTGAAGTTTAAAAATGCTTCAGAACTCTTCCATTGTTCTCAGAATTCCTCTGATGTTTAAAAATGCTTCGGAAATCTTCCATTGTTTTCAAAATTCCGCTGACGTTTAAAAATGCTTCAGAACTTTTCCATTGTTCTCCGAATTCTGCTGACGTTTAAAAATGCTTCGGAACTCTTCCATTGTTCTCCAAATTCCGCTGAAGTTTAAAAATGCTTCGGAACCCTTCCATTGTTCTCGGAATTCTGCTGAAGTTTAAAAATGCTTCGGAACTCTTCCATTGTTTTCAAAATTCCGCTGACGCTTAAAAATGCTTCGGAACCCTTCCATTGTTCTCGGAATTCTGCTGAAGTTTAAAAATGCTTCGGAACTCTTCCATTGTTTTCAAAATTCCGCTGAAGTTTAAAAATGCTTCGGAACCCTTCCATTGTTCTCGGAATTCTGCTGAAGTTTAAAAATGCTTCGGAAATCTTCCATTGTTTTCAAAATTCCGCTGACGCTTAAAAATGCTTCAGAACTCTTCCATTGTTCTCGGAATTCCGTTGAAGTTTAAAAATGCTTCGGTACTCTTCCATTGTTCTCGGAATTCCGCTGACATATAAAAATGCTTCGCAACTCTTTCATTGTTCTCGGAATTCCGCTGACGTTTAAAAATGCTTCGCAACACTTTCATTGTTCTCGGAATTCCGATGACGTTTTAAAACGCTTCGGAACTCTTCCATTGTTCTCGGAATTCCGCTGACGTTTAGAAATGTTTCGGAACTCTTCCATTGTTCTCGGAATTCCGATGACGTTTTAAAACGCTTCGGAACTCTTCCATTGTTCTCGGAATTCCGCTGACGTTTAAAAATGCTTCGGAACTCTTCCATTGTTATCGGAATTCTGCTGAAGTTTAAAAATGCTTCGGAACTCTTCCATTGTTCTAGGAATTCTGCTGAAGTCTAAAAATTCATCTGAACTCTTCCATTGTTCTCGGAATTCTGCTGAAGTTTAAAAATGCATCAGAACTCTTCCATTGTTCTCAGAATTCCGCTGACGTTTAAAAATGCTTCGGAAATCTTCCATTGTTTTCAAAATTCCGCTGACGTTTAAAAATGCTTCAGAACTTTTCCATTGTTCTCCGAATTCTGCTGACGTTTAAAAATGCTTCGGAACTCTTCCATTGTTCTCGGAATTCCACTGACATTTAAAAATGCTTCACAACTCTTCCATTGTTCTCGGAATTCCTCTGACTTTTAAAAATGCTTCGGAACTCTTCCATTGTTTTCAAAATTCCACTGACGTTTAAAAATGCTTCGGAAATCTTCCATTGTTTTCAAAATTCCGCTGACGTTTAAAAATGCTTCAGAACTTTTCCATTGTTCTCCGAATTCTGCTGACGTTTAAAAATGCTTCGGAACTCTTCCATTGTTCTCCAAATTCCGCTGAAGTTTAAAAATGCTTCGGAACCCTTCCATTGTTCTCGGAATTCTGCTGAAGTTTAAAAATGCTTCGGAACTCTTCCATTGTTCTCAGAATTCCGCTGACGTTTAAAAATGCTTCGAAAATCTTCCATTGTTTTCAAAATTCCGCTGACGCTTAAAAATGCTTCAGAACTCTTCCATTGTTCTCGGAATTCCGCTGGCGTTTAATAATGCTTCGCAACTCTTTCATTGTTCTCGGAATTCCGCTGAAGTTTAAAAATGCTTCGAAACTCTTCCATTGTTCTCGGAATTCTGCTGACGTTTAAAAATGCTTCGGAACTCTTCCATTGTTCTCGGAATTCCGTTGAAGTTTAAAAATGCTTCGGAACTCTTCCATTGTTCTCAGAATTCCGCTGAAGTTTAAAAATGCTTCGGAACTCTTCCATTGTTCTCGGAATTCTGCTGAAGTTTAAAAATGCTTCAGAACTCTTCTATTGTTCTCGGAATTCCGCTGACGTTTAAAAATGCTTCGGAACTCTTCCATTGTTCTCCAAATTCCGTTGAAGTTTAAAAATGCTTCGAAACTCTTCCATTGTTCTCGGAATTCTGCTGAAGTTTAAAAATGCTTCGAAACTCTTTCATTGTTCTCGGAATTCTGCTGAAGTTTAAAAATGCTTCAGAACTCTTCCATTGCTCTCGGAATTCCGCTGACGTTTAATAATGCTTCGCAACTCTTCCATTGTTCTCGGAATTCCGTTGAAGTTTAAAAATGCTTCGAAACTCTTCCATTGTTCTCGGAATTCTGCTGAAGTTTAAAAATGCTTCGGTACTCTTCCATTGTTCTCGGAATTCCGCTGACATATAAAAATGCTTCGGAAATCTTGCATTGTTCTCGGCATTCCGCTGACATTTAAAAATGCTTCGGAACTCTTCAATTGTTCTCGGAATTCTGCTGAACTTTTAAAATGCTTTGGAACTCTTCCATTGCTCTTGGAATTCGGGTGAAGTTTAAAAATGCTTCGGAACTCTTCTATTGTTCTCGGAATTCCGCTGAAGTTTAAAAATGCTTAAAATCTCTTCCATTGTTCTCGTAATTCTGCTCATGTTTAAAAATGCTTCGGAACTCTTCCATTGTTCTCGTAATTCCGCTGAAGTTTAAAAGTGGTTCGTAACTCTTCCATTGTTCTCGGAATTCCGATGACGTTTTAAAATGCTTCGGTACTCTTCCATTGTTCTCGGAATTCCGCTGACGTTTAAAAATGCTTCGGAACTCTTCCATTGTTATCGGAATTCCGCTGAAGTTTAAAAATGCTTCGGAACTCTTCCATTGTTCTAGGAATTCTGCTGAAGTCTAAAAATTCATCTGAACTCTTCCATTATTCTCGGAATTCGTGTGAATTTTAAAAATGCTTCGGAACTCTTCTATTGTTCTCGGAATTCCGCTGAAGTTTAAAAATGCTTAAAATCTCTTACATTGTTCTCGGAATTCCGCTGAAGTTTAAAAATGCTTCGGAACTCTTCCATTGTTCTCGGAATTCTGCTGAAGTTTAAAAATGCTTCAGAACTCTTCCATTGTTCTCAGAATTCCTCTGATGTTTAAAAATGCTTCGGAAATCTTCCATTGTTTTCAAAATTCCGCTGACGTTTAAAAATGCTTCAGAACTTTTCCATTGTTCTCCGAATTCTGCTGACGTTTAAAAATGCTTCGGAACTCTTCCATTGTTCTCCAAATTCCGCTGAAGTTTAAAAATGCTTCGGAACCCTTCCATTGTTCTCGGAATTCTGCTGAAGTTTAAAAATGCTTCGGAACTCTTCCATTGTTTTCAAAATTCCGCTGACGCTTAAAAATGCTTCGGAACCCTTCCATTGTTCTCGGAATTCTGCTGAAGTTTAAAAATGCTTCGGAACTCTTCCATTGTTTTCAAAATTCCGCTGAAGTTTAAAAATGCTTCGGAACCCTTCCATTGTTCTCGGAATTCTGCTGAAGTTTAAAAATGCTTCGGAAATCTTCCATTGTTTTCAAAATTCCGCTGACGCTTAAAAATGCTTCAGAACTCTTCCATTGTTCTCGGAATTCCGTTGAAGTTTAAAAATGCTTCGGTACTCTTCCATTGTTCTCGGAATTCCGCTGACATATAAAAATGCTTCGCAACTCTTTCATTGTTCTCGGAATTCCGCTGACGTTTAAAAATGCTTCGCAACACTTTCATTGTTCTCGGAATTCCGATGACGTTTTAAAACGCTTCGGAACTCTTCCATTGTTCTCGGAATTCCGCTGACGTTTAGAAATGTTTCGGAACTCTTCCATTGTTCTCGGAATTCCGATGACGTTTTAAAACGCTTCGGAACTCTTCCATTGTTCTCGGAATTCCGCTGACGTTTAAAAATGCTTCGGAACTCTTCCATTGTTATCGGAATTCTGCTGAAGTTTAAAAATGCTTCGGAACTCTTCCATTGTTCTAGGAATTCTGCTGAAGTCTAAAAATTCATCTGAACTCTTCCATTGTTCTCGGAATTCTGCTGAAGTTTAAAAATGCATCAGAACTCTTCCATTGTTCTCAGAATTCCGCTGACGTTTAAAAATGCTTCGGAAATCTTCCATTGTTTTCAAAATTCCGCTGACGTTTAAAAATGCTTCAGAACTTTTCCATTGTTCTCCGAATTCTGCTGACGTTTAAAAATGCTTCGGAACTCTTCCATTGTTCTCGGAATTCCACTGACATTTAAAAATGCTTCACAACTCTTCCATTGTTCTCGGAATTCCTCTGACTTTTAAAAATGCTTCGGAACTCTTCCATTGTTTTCA
This sequence comes from Phyllobates terribilis, assembly GCF_046119375.1. NCBI lineage: Eukaryota > Metazoa > Chordata > Amphibia > Anura > Dendrobatidae > Phyllobates > Phyllobates terribilis. Next base: position 12,111,023 of record NW_027362782.1, read on the forward strand.
AAATTCCACTGACGTTTAAAAATGCTTCGGAAATCTTCCATTGTTTTCAAAATTCCGCTGACGTTTAAAAATGCTTCAGAACTTTTCCATTGTTCTCCGAATTCTGCTGACGTTTAAAAATGCTTCGGAACTCTTCCATTGTTCTCCAAATTCCGCTGAAGTTTAAAAATGCTTCGGAACCCTTCCATTGTTCTCGGAATTCTGCTGAAGTTTAAAAATGCTTCGGAACTCTTCCATTGTTCTCAGAATTCCGCTGACGTTTAAAAATGCTTTGAAAATCTTCCATTGTTTTCAAAATTCCGCTGACGCTTAAAAATGCTTCAGAACTCTTCCATTGTTCTCCGAATTCTGCTGACGTTTAAAAATGCTTCGGAACTCTTCCATTGTTCTCCAAATTCCGCTGAAGTTTAAAAATGCTTCGGAACCCTTCCATTGTTCTCGGAATTCTGCTGAAGTTTAAAAATGCTTCGGAACTCTTCCATTGTTCTCAGAATTCCGCTGACGTTTAAAAATGCTTCGAAAATCTTCCATTGTTTTCAAAATTCCGCTGACGCTTAAAAATGCTTCAGAACTCTTCCATTGTTCTCGGAATTCCGCTGGCGTTTAATAATGCTTCGCAACTCTTTCATTGTTCTCGGAATTCCGCTGAAGTTTAAAAATGCTTCGAAACTCTTCCATTGTTCTCGGAATTCTGCTGACGTTTAAAAATGCTTCGGAACTCTTCCATTGTTCTCGGAATTCCGTTGAAGTTTAAAAATGCTTCGGAACTCTTCCATTGTTCTCAGAATTCCGCTGAAGTTTAAAAATGCTTCGGAACTCTTCCATTGTTCTCGGAATTCTGCTGAAGTTTAAAAATGCTTCAGAACTCTTCTATTGTTCTCGGAATTCCGCTGACGTTTAAAAATGCTTCGGAACTCTTCCATTGTTCTCCAAATTCCGTTGAAGTTTAAAAATGCTTCGAAACTCTTCCATTGTTCTCGGAATTCTGCTGAAGTTTAAAAATGCTTCGAAACTCTTTCATTGTTCTCGGAATTCTGCTGAAGTTTAAAAATGCTTCAGAACTCTTCCATTGCTCTCGGAATTCCGCTGACGTTTAATAATGCTTCGCAACTCTTCCATTGTTCTCGGAATTCCGTTGAAGTTTAAAAATGCTTCGAAACTCTTCCATTGTTCTCGGAATTCTGCTGAAGTTTAAAAATGCTTCGGTACTCTTCCATTGTTCTCGGAATTCCGCTGACATATAAAAATGCTTCGGAAATCTTGCATTGTTCTCGGCATTCCGCTGACATTTAAAAATGCTTCGGAACTCTTCAATTGTTCTCGGAATTCTGCTGAACTTTTAAAATGCTTTGGAACTCTTCCATTGCTCTTGGAATTCGGGTGAAGTTTAAAAATGCTTCGGAACTCTTCTATTGTTCTCGGAATTCCGCTGAAGTTTAAAAATGCTTAAAATCTCTTCCATTGTTCTCGTAATTCTGCTCATGTTTAAAAATGCTTCGGAACTCTTCCATTGTTCTCGTAATTCCGCTGAAGTTTAAAAGTGGTTCGTAACTCTTCCATTGTTCTCGGAATTCCGATGACGTTTTAAAATGCTTCGGTACTCTTCCATTGTTCTCGGAATTCCGCTGACGTTTAAAAATGCTTCGGAACTCTTCCATTGTTATCGGAATTCCGCTGAAGTTTAAAAATGCTTCGGAACTCTTCCATTGTTCTAGGAATTCTGCTGAAGTCTAAAAATTCATCTGAACTCTTCCATTATTCTCGGAATTCGTGTGAATTTTAAAAATGCTTCGGAACTCTTCTATTGTTCTCGGAATTCCGCTGAAGTTTAAAAATGCTTAAAATCTCTTACATTGTTCTCGGAATTCCGCTGAAGTTTAAAAATGCTTCGGAACTCTTCCATTGTTCTCGGAATTCTGCTGAAGTTTAAAAATGCTTCAGAACTCTTCCATTGTTCTCAGAATTCCTCTGATGTTTAAAAATGCTTCGGAAATCTTCCATTGTTTTCAAAATTCCGCTGACGTTTAAAAATGCTTCAGAACTTTTCCATTGTTCTCCGAATTCTGCTGACGTTTAAAAATGCTTCGGAACTCTTCCATTGTTCTCCAAATTCCGCTGAAGTTTAAAAATGCTTCGGAACCCTTCCATTGTTCTCGGAATTCTGCTGAAGTTTAAAAATGCTTCGGAACTCTTCCATTGTTTTCAAAATTCCGCTGACGCTTAAAAATGCTTCGGAACCCTTCCATTGTTCTCGGAATTCTGCTGAAGTTTAAAAATGCTTCGGAACTCTTCCATTGTTTTCAAAATTCCGCTGAAGTTTAAAAATGCTTCGGAACCCTTCCATTGTTCTCGGAATTCTGCTGAAGTTTAAAAATGCTTCGGAAATCTTCCATTGTTTTCAAAATTCCGCTGACGCTTAAAAATGCTTCAGAACTCTTCCATTGTTCTCGGAATTCCGTTGAAGTTTAAAAATGCTTCGGTACTCTTCCATTGTTCTCGGAATTCCGCTGACATATAAAAATGCTTCGCAACTCTTTCATTGTTCTCGGAATTCCGCTGACGTTTAAAAATGCTTCGCAACACTTTCATTGTTCTCGGAATTCCGATGACGTTTTAAAACGCTTCGGAACTCTTCCATTGTTCTCGGAATTCCGCTGACGTTTAGAAATGTTTCGGAACTCTTCCATTGTTCTCGGAATTCCGATGACGTTTTAAAACGCTTCGGAACTCTTCCATTGTTCTCGGAATTCCGCTGACGTTTAAAAATGCTTCGGAACTCTTCCATTGTTATCGGAATTCTGCTGAAGTTTAAAAATGCTTCGGAACTCTTCCATTGTTCTAGGAATTCTGCTGAAGTCTAAAAATTCATCTGAACTCTTCCATTGTTCTCGGAATTCTGCTGAAGTTTAAAAATGCATCAGAACTCTTCCATTGTTCTCAGAATTCCGCTGACGTTTAAAAATGCTTCGGAAATCTTCCATTGTTTTCAAAATTCCGCTGACGTTTAAAAATGCTTCAGAACTTTTCCATTGTTCTCCGAATTCTGCTGACGTTTAAAAATGCTTCGGAACTCTTCCATTGTTCTCGGAATTCCACTGACATTTAAAAATGCTTCACAACTCTTCCATTGTTCTCGGAATTCCTCTGACTTTTAAAAATGCTTCGGAACTCTTCCATTGTTTTCAAAATTCCACTGACGTTTAAAAATGCTTCGGAAATCTTCCATTGTTTTCAAAATTCCGCTGACGTTTAAAAATGCTTCAGAACTTTTCCATTGTTCTCCGAATTCTGCTGACGTTTAAAAATGCTTCGGAACTCTTCCATTGTTCTCCAAATTCCGCTGAAGTTTAAAAATGCTTCGGAACCCTTCCATTGTTCTCGGAATTCTGCTGAAGTTTAAAAATGCTTCGGAACTCTTCCATTGTTCTCAGAATTCCGCTGACGTTTAAAAATGCTTTGAAAATCTTCCATTGTTTTCAAAATTCCGCTGACGCTTAAAAATGCTTCAGAACTCTTCCATTGTTCTCGGAATTCCGCTGGCGTTTAATAATGCTTCGCAACTCTTTCATTGTTCTCGGAATTCCGCTGAAGTTTAAAAATGCTTCGGAACTCTTCCATTGTTCTCGGAATTCTGCTGACGTTTAAAAATGCTTCGGAACTCTTCCATTGTTCTCGGAATTCCGTTGAAGTTTAAAAATGCTTCGAAACTCTTCCATTGTTCTCGGAATTCTCGTGAAGTTTAAAAATGCTTCAGAACTCTTCCATTGTTATCGGAATTCCGCTGACGTTTAATAATGCTTCGCAACACTTTCATTGTTCTCGGAATTCCACTGACGTTTAAAAATGCTTCGGAACTCTTCCATTGTTCTCGGAATTCCGTTGAAGTTTAAAAATGCTTCGAAACTCTTCCATTGTTCTCGGAATTCTGCTGAAGTTTAAAAATGCTTAAAATCTCTTCCATTGTTCTCGTAATTCTGCTCATGTTTAAAAATGCTTCGGAACTCTTCCATTGTTCTCGTAATTCCGCTGAAGTTTAAAAGTGGTTCGTAACTCTTCCATTGTTCTCGGAATTCCGATGACGTTTTAAAATGCTTCGGTACTCTTCCATTGTTCTCGGAATTCCGCTGACGTTTAAAAATGCTTCGGAACTCTTCCATTGTTATCGGAATTCCGCTGAAGTTTAAAAATGCTTCGGAACTCTTCCATTGTTCTAGGAATTCTGCTGAAGTCTAAAAATTCATCTGAACTCTTCCATTATTCTCGGAATTCGTGTGAATTTTAAAAATGCTTCGGAACTCTTCTATTGTTCTCGGAATTCCGCTGAAGTTTAAAAATGCTTAAAATCTCTTACATTGTTCTCGGAATTCCGCTGAAGTTTAAAAATGCTTCAGAACTCTTCCATTGTTCTCGGAATTCTGCTGAAATTTAAAAATGCTTCAGAACTCTTCCATTGTTCTCAGAATTCCTCTGATGTTTAAAAATGCTTCGGAAATCTTCCATTGTTTTCAAAATTCCGCTGACGTTTAAAAATGCTTCAGAACTTTTCCATTGTTCTCCGAATTCAGCTGACGTTTAAAAATGCTTCGGAACTCTTCCATTGTTCTCCAAATTCCGCTGAAGTTTAAAAATGCTTCGGAACCCTTCCATTGTTCTCGGAATTCTGCTGAAGTTTAAAAATGCTTCGGAACTCTTCCATTGTTTTCAAAATTCCGCTGACGCTTAAAAATGCTTCGGAACCCTTCCATTGTTCTCGGAATTCTGCTGAAGTTTAAAAATGCTTCGGAACTCTTCCATTGTTTTCAAAATTCCGCTGAAGTTTAAAAATGCTTCGGAACCCTTCCATTGTTCTCGGAATTCTGCTGAAGTTTAAAAATGCTTCGGAAATCTTCCATTGTTTTCAAAATTCCGCTGACGCTTAAAAATGCTTCAGAACTCTTCCATTGTTCTCGGAATTCCGTTGAAGTTTAAAAATGCTTCGGTACTCTTCCATTGTTCTCGGAATTCCGCTGACATATAAAAATGCTTCGCAACTCTTTCATTGTTCTCGGAATTCCGCTGACGTTTAAAAATGCTTCGGAACTCTTCCATTGTTCTCGGAATTCCGTTGAAGTTTAAAAATGCTTCGAAACTCTTCCATTGTCCTCGGAATTCTGCTGAAGTTTAAAAATGCTTCGGAACTCTTCCATTGTTCTCGGAATTCCGCTGACATATAAAAATGCTTCGGAAATCTTGCATTGTTCTCGGCATTTCGCTGACGTTTAAAAATGCTTCGGAACTCTTCAAATGTTCTCGGAATTCTGCTGAACTTTTAAAATGCTTTGGAACTCTTCCATTGCTCTCGGAATTCGGGTGAAGTTTAAAAATGCTTCGGAACTCTTCTATTGTTCTCGTAATTCCGCTGAAGTTTAAAAATGGTTCGGAACTCTTCCATTGTTCTCGGAATTCCGATGACGTTTTAAAATGCTTCGGAACTCTTCCATTGTTCTCGGAATTCCGCTGACGTTTAAAAATGCTTCGGAACTCTTCCATTGTTCTAGGAATTCTGCTGAAGTCTAAAAATTCATCTGAACTCTTCCATTGTTCTCGGAATTCTGCTGAAGTTTAAAAATGCATCAGAACTCTTCCATTGTTCTCAGAATTCCGCTGACGTTTAAAAATGCTTCGGAAATCTTCCATTGTTTTCAAAATTCCGCTGACGTTTAAAAATGCTTCAGAACTTTTCCATTGTTCTCCGAATTCTGCTGACGTTTAAAAATGCTTCGGAACTCTTCCATTGTTCTCGGAATTCCGCTGACATTTAAAAATGCTTCACAACTCTTCCATTGTTCTCGGAATTCCTCTGACTTTTAAAAATGCTTCGGAACTCTTCCATTGTTTTCAAAATTCTGCTGACGTTTAAAAATGCTTCGGAAATCTTCCATTGTTTTCAAAATTCCGCTGACGTTTAAAAATGCTTCAGAACTTTTCCATTGTTCTCCGAATTCTGCTGACGTTTAAAAATGCTTCGGAACTCTTCCATTGTTCTCCAAATTCCGCTGAAGGTTAAAAATGCTTCGGAACCCTTCCATTGTTCTCCGAATTCTTCTGAAGTTTAAAAATGCTTCGGAACTCTTCCATTCTTCTCAGAATTCCGCTGACGTTTAAAAATGCTTCGAAAATCTTCCATTGTTTTCAAAATTCCGCTGACGCTTAAAAATGCTTCAGAACTCTTCCATTGTTCTCGGAATTCCGCTGGCGTTTAATAATGCTTCGCAACTCTTTCATTGTTCTCGGAATTCCGCTGAAGTTTAAAAATGCTTCGGAACTCTTCCATTGTTCTCGGAATTCTGCTGACGTTTAAAAATGCTTCGGAACTCTTCCATTGTTCTCGGAATTCCGTTGAAGTTTAAAAATGCTTCGAAACTCTTCCATTGTTCTCGGAATTCTGCTGAAGTTTAAAAATGCTTCAGAACTCTTCCATTGTTCTCGGAATTCCGCTGACGTTTAATAATGCTTCGCAACTCTTTCATTGTTCTCGGAATTCCGCTGACGTTTAAAAATGCTTCGGAACTCTTCCATTGTTCTCGGAATTCCGTTGAAGTTTAAAAATGCTTCGAAACTCTTCCATTGTTCTCGGAATTCTGCTGAAGTTTAAAAATGCTTCGTAACTCTTCCATTGTTCTCAGAATTCCGCTGACGTTTAAAAATGCTTCGGTACTCTTCCATTGTTCTCTTAATTCCGCTGACATATAAAAATGCTTCGGAAATCTTGCATTGTTCTCGGCATTCCACTGACATTTAAAAATGCTTCGTAACTCTTCAATTGTTCTTTGAATTCTGCTAAACTTTTAAAATGCTTCGGAACTCTTCCATTGTTCTCGGAATTCTGCTGAAGTTTAAAAATGCTTCGAAACTCTTTCATTGTTCTCAGAATTCTGCTGAAGTTTAAAAATGCTTCAGAACTCTTCCATTGCTCTCGGAATTCCGCTGACGTTTAATAATGCTTCGCAACTCTTCCATTGTTCTCGGAATTCCTTTGAAGTTTAAAAATGCTTCGAAACTCTTCCATTGTTCTCGGAATTCTGCTGAAGTTTAAAAATGCTTCGGTACTCTTCCATTGTTCTCGGAATTCCGCTGACATATAAAAATGCTTCGGAAATCTTGCATTTTTCTCGGCATTCCGCTGACATTTAAAAATGCTTCGGAACTCTTCAATTGTTCTCATAATTCTGCTGAACTTTTAAAATGCTTTGGAACTCTTCCATTGCTCTCGGAATTCGGGTGAAGTTTAAAAATGCTTCGGAACTCTTCTATTGTTCTCGGAATTCCGCTGAAGTTTAAAAATGCTTAAAATCTCTTCCATTGTTCTCGTAATTCTGCTCATATTTAAAAATGCTTCGGAACTCTTCCATTGTTCTCGTAATTCCGCTGAAGTTTAAAAGTGGTTCGTAACTCTTCCATTGTTCTCGGAATTCCGATGACGTTTTAAAATGCTTCGGTACTCTTCCATTGTTCTCGGAATTCCGCTGACGTTTAAAAATGCTTCGGAACTCTTCCATTGTTATCGGAATTCCGCTGAAGTTTAAAAATGCTTCGGAACTCTTCCATTGTTCTAGGAATTCTGCTGAAGTCTAAAAATTCATCTGAACTCTTCCATTATTCTCGGAATTCATGTGAATTTTAAAAATGCTTAGGAACTCTTCCATTGTTCTCAGAATTCCGCTGACCTTTAAAAATGCTTCGAAAATCTTCCATTGTTTTCAAAATTCCGCTGACGCTTAAAAATGCTTCAGAACTCTTCCATTGTTCTCGGAATTCCGCTGGCGTTTAATAATGCTTCGCAACTCTTTCATTGTTCTCGGAATTCCGCTGAAGTTTAAAAATGCTTCGGAACTCTTCCATTGTTCTCGGAATTCTGCTGACGTTTAAAAATGCTTCGGAACTCTTCCATTGTTCTCGGAATTCCGTTGAAGTTTAAAAATGCTTCGAAACTCTTCCATTGTTCTCGGAATTCTGCTGAAGTTTAAAAATGCTTCAGAACTCTTCCATTGTTCTCGGAATTCCGCTGACGTTTAATAATGCTTCGCAACTCTTTCATTGTTCTCGGAATTCCGTTGACGTTTAAAAATGCTTCGAAACTCTTCCATTGTTCTCGGAATTCCGTTGAAGTTTAAAAATGCTTCGAAACTCTTCCATTGTTCTCGGAATTCTGCTGAAGTTTAAAAATGCTTAAAATCTCTTCCATTGTTCTCGTAATTCTGCTCATGTTTAAAAATGCTTCGGAACTCTTCCATTGTTCTCGTAATTCCGCTGAAGTTTAAAAGTGGTTCGTAACTCTTCCATTGTTCTCGGAATTCCGATGACGTTTTAAAATGCTTCGGTACTCTTCCATTGTTGTCGGAATTCCGCTGACGTTTAAAAATGCTTCGGAACTCTTCCATTGTTATCGGAATTCCGCTGAAGTATAAAAATGCTTCGGAACTCTTCCATTGTTCTAGGAATTCTGCTGAAGTCTAAAAATTCATCTGAACTCTTCCATTATTCTCGGAATTCGTGTGAATTTTAAAAATGCTTCGGAACTCTTCTATTGTTCTCGGAATTCCGCTGAAGTTTAAAAATGCTTAAAATCTCTTACATTGTTCTCGGAATTCCGCTGAAGTTTAAAAATGCTTCGGAACTCTTCCATTGTTCTCGGAATTCTGCTGAAATTTAAAAATGCTTCAGAACTCTTCCATTGTTCTCAGAATTCCTCTGATGTTTAAAAATGCTTCGGAAATCTTCCATTGTTTTCAAAATTCCGCTGACGTTTAAAAATGCTTCAGAACTTTTCCATTGTTCTCCGAATTCAGCTGACGTTTAAAAATGCTTCGGAACTCTTCCATTGTTCTCCAAATTCCGCTGAAGTTTAAAAATGCTTCGGAACCCTTCCATTGTTCTCGGAATTCTGCTGAAGTTTAAAAATGCTTCGGAACTCTTCCATTGTTTTCAAAATTCCGCTGACGCTTAAAAATGCTTCGGAACCCTTCCATTGTTCTCGGAATTCTGCTGAAGTTTAAAAATGCTTCGGAACTCTTCCATTGTTTTCAAAATTCCGCTGAAGTTTAAAAATGCTTCGGAACCCTTCCATTGTTCTCGGAATTCTGCTGAAGTTTAAAAATGCTTCGGAAATCTTCCATTGTTTTCAAAATTCCGCTGACGCTTAAAAATGCTTCAGAACTCTTCCATTGTTCTCGGAATTCCGTTGAAGTTTAAAAATGCTTCGGTACTCTTCCATTGTTCTCGGAATTCCGCTGACATATAAAAATGCTTCGCAACTCTTTCATTGTTCTCGGAATTCCGCTAACGTTTAAAAATGCTTCGGAACTCTTCCATTGTTCTCGGAATTCCGTTGAAGTTTAAAAATGCTTCGAAACTCTTCCATTGTTCTCGGAATTCTGCTGAAGTTTAAAAATGCTTCGGAACTCTTCCATTGTTCTCGGAATTCCGCTGACATATAAAAATGCTTCGGAAATCTTGCATTGTTCTCGGCATTTCGCTGACATTTAAAAATGCTTCGGAACTCTTCAATTGTTCTCGGAATTCTGCTGAACTTTTAAAATGCTTTGGAACTCTTCCATTGCTCTCGGAATTCGGGTGAAGTTTAAAAATGCTTCGGAACTCTTCTATTGTTCTCGTAATTCCGCTGAAGTTTAAAAATGGTTCGGAACTCTTCCATTGTTCTCGGAATTCTGATGACGTTTTAAAATGCTTCGGAACTCTTCCATTGTTCTCGGAATTCCGCTGACGTTTAAAAATGCTTCGGAACTCTTCCATTGTTATCGGAATTCTGCTGAAGTCTAAAAATTCATCTGAACTCTTCCATTGTTCTCGGAATTCTGCTGAAGATTAAAAATGCATCAGAACTCTTCCATTGTTCTCGGAATTCTGCTGAAGTTTAAAAATGCTTCGGAACTCTTCCATTGTTCTAGGAATTCTGCTGAAGTCTAAAAATTCATCTGAACTCTTCCATTGTTCTCGGAATTCTGCTGAAGTTTAAAAATGCATCAGAACTCTTCCATTGTTCTCAGAATTCCGCTGACGTTTAAAAATGCTTCGGAAATCTTCCATTGTTTTCAAAATTCCGCTGACGTTTAAAAATGCTTCAGAACTTTTCCATTGTTCTCCGAATTCTGCTGACGTTTAAAAATGCTTCGGAACTCTTCCATTGTTCTCGGAATTCCGCTGACATTTAAAAATGCTTCACAACTCTTCCATTGTTCTCGGAATTCCTCTGACTTTTAAAAATGCTTCGGAACTCTTCCATTGTTTTCAAAATTCTGCTGACGTTTAAAAATGCTTCGGAAATCTTCCATTGTTTTCAAAATTCCGCTGACGTTTAAAAATGCTTCAGAACTTTTCCATTGTTCTCCGAATTCTGCTGACGTTTAAAAATGCTTCGGAACTCTTCCATTGTTCTCCAAATTCCGCTGAAGGTTAAAAATGCTTCGGAACCCTTCCATTGTTCTCCGAATTCTGCTGAAGTTTAAAAATGCTTTGGAACTCTTCCATTCTTCTCAGAATTCCGCTGACGTTTAAAAATGCTTCGAAAATCTTCCATTGTTTTCAAAATTCCGCTGACGCTTAAAAATGCTTCAGAACTCTTCCATTGTTCTCGGAATTCCGCTGGCGTTTAATAATGCTTCGCAACTCTTTCATTGTTCTCGGAATTCCGCTGAAGTTTAAAAATGCTTCGGAACTCTTCCATTGTTCTCGGAATTCTGCTGACGTTTAAAAATGCTTCGGAACTCTTCCATTGTTCTCGGAATTCCGTTGAAGTTTAAAAATGCTTCGAAACTCTTCCATTGTTCTCGGAATTCTGCTGAAGTTTAAAAATGCTTCAGAACTCTTCCATTGTTCTCGGAATTCCGCTGACGTTTAATAATGCTTCGCAACTCTTTCATTGTTCTCGGAATTCCGCTGACGTTTAAAAATGCTTCGGAACTCTTCCATTGTTCTCGGAATTCCGTTGAAGTTTAAAAATGCTTCGAAACTCTTCCATTGTTCTCGGAATTCTGCTGAAGTTTAAAAATGCTTCGTAACTCTTCCATTGTTCTCAGAATTCCGCTGACGTTTAAAAATGCTTCGGTACTCTTCCATTGTTCTCTTAATTCCGCTGACATATAAAAATGCTTCGGAAATCTTGCATTGTTCTCGGCATTCCACTGACATTTAAAAATGCTTCGTAACTCTTCAATTGTTCTTTGAATTCTGCTAAACTTTTAAAATGCTTCGGAACTCTTCCATTGTTCTCGGAATTCTGCTGAAGTTTAAAAATGCTTCGAAACTCTTTCATTGTTCTCAGAATTCTGCTGAAGTTTAAAAATGCTTCAGAACTCTTCCATTGCTCTCGGAATTCCGCTGACGTTTAATAATGCTTCGCAACTCTTCCATTGTTCTCGGAATTCCGTTGAAGTTTAAAAATGCTTCGAAACTCTTCCATTGTTCTCGGAATTCTGCTGAAGTTTAAAAATGCTTCGGTACTCTTCCATTGTTCTCGGAATTCCGCTGACATATAAAAATGCTTCGGAAATCTTGCATTTTTCTCGGCATTCCGCTGACATTTAAAAATGCTTCGGAACTCTTCAATTGTTCTCATAATTCTGCTGAACTTTTAAAATGCTTTGGAACTCTTCCATTGCTCTCGGAATTCGGGTGAAGTTTAAAAATGCTTCGGAACTCTTCTATTGTTCTCGGAATTCCGCTGAAGTTTAAAAATGCTTAAAATCTCTTCCATTGTTCTCGTAATTCTGCTCATATTTAAAAATGCTTCGGAACTCTTCCATTGTTCTCGTAATTCCGCTGAAGTTTAAAAGTGGTTCGTAACTCTTCCATTGTTCTCAGAATTCCGATGACGTTTTAAAATGCTTCGGTACTCTTCCATTGTTCTCGGAATTCCGCTGACGTTTAAAAATGCTTCGGAACTCTTCCATTGTTATCGGAATTCCGCTGAAGTTTAAAAATGCTTCGGAACTCTTCCATTGTTCTAGGAATTCTGCTGAAGTCTAAAAATTCATCTGAACTCTTCCATTATTCTCGGAATTCGTGTGAATTTTAAAAATGCTTAGGAACTCTTCCATTGTTCTCAGAATTCCGCTGACCTTTAAAAATGCTTCGAAAATCTTCCATTGTTTTCAAAATTCCGCTGACGCTTAAAAATGCTTCAGAACTCTTCCATTGTTCTCGGAATTCCGCTGGCGTTTAATAATGCTTCGCAACTCTTTCATTGTTCTCGGAATTCCGCTGAAGTTTAAAAATGCTTCGGAACTCTTCCATTGTTCTCGGAATTCTGCTGACGTTTAAAAATGCTTCGGAACTCTTCCATTGTTCTCGGAATTCCGTTGAAGTTTAAAAATGCTTCGAAACTCTTCCATTGTTCTCGGAATTCTGCTGAAGTTTAAAAATGCTTCAGAACTCTTCCATTGTTCTCGGAATTCCGCTGACGTTTAATAATGCTTCGCAACTCTTTCATTGTTCTCGGAATTCCGTTGACGTTTAAAAATGCTTCGGAACTCTTCCATTGTTCTCGGAATTCCGTTGAAGTTTAAAAATGCTTCGAAACTCTTCCATTGTTCTCGGAATTCTGCTGAAGTTTAAAAATGCTTAAAATCTCTTCCATTGTTCTCGTAATTCTGCTCATGTTTAAAAATGCTTCGGAACTCTTCCATTGTTCTCGTAATTCCGCTGAAGTTTAAAAGTGGTTCGTAACTCTTCCATTGTTCTCGGAATTCCGATGACGTTTTAAAATGCTTCGGTACTCTTCCATTGTTGTCGGAATTCCGCTGAAGTATAAAAATGCTTCGGAACTCTTCCATTGTTCTAGGAATTCTGCTGAAGTCTAAAAATTCATCTGAACTCTTCCATTATTCTCGGAATTCGTGTGAATTTTAAAAATGCTTCGGAACTCTTCTATTGTTCTCGGAATTCCGCTGAAGTTTAAAAATGCTTAAAATCTCTTACATTGTTCTCGGAATTCCGCTGAAGTTTAAAAATGCTTCGGAACTCTTCCATTGTTCTCGGAATTCTGCTGAAATTTAAAAATGCTTCAGAACTCTTCCATTGTTCTCAGAATTCCTCTGATGTTTAAAAATGCTTCGGAAATCTTCCATTGTTTTCAAAATTCCGCTGACGTTTAAAAATGCTTCAGAACTTTTCCATTGTTCTCCGAATTCAGCTGACGTTTAAAAATGCTTCGGAACTCTTCCATTGTTCTCCAAATTCCGCTGAAGTTTAAAAATGCTTCGGAACCCTTCCATTGTTCTCGGAATTCTGCTGAAGTTTAAAAATGCTTCGGAACTCTTCCATTGTTTTCAAAATTCCGCTGACGCTTAAAAATGCTTCGGAACCCTTCCATTGTTCTCGGAATTCTGCTGAAGTTTAAAAATGCTTCGGAACTCTTCCATTGTTTTCAAAATTCCGCTGAAGTTTAAAAATGCTTCGGAACCCTTCCATTGTTCTCGGAATTCTGCTGAAGTTTAAAAATGCTTCGGAAATCTTCCATTGTTTTCAAAATTCCGCTGACGCTTAAAAATGCTTCAGAACTCTTCCATTGTTCTCGGAATTCCGTTGAAGTTTAAAAATGCTTCGGTACTCTTCCATTGTTCTCGGAATTCCGCTGACATATAAAAATGCTTCGCAACTCTTTCATTGTTCTCGGAATTCCGCTGACGTTTAAAAATGCTTCGGAACTCTTCCATTGTTCTCGGAATTCCGTTGAAGTTTAAAAATGCTTCGAAACTCTTCCATTGTTCTCGGAATTCTGCTGAAGTTTAAAAATGCTTCGGAACTCTTCCATTGTTCTCGGAATTCCGCTGACATATAAAAATGCTTCGGAAATCTTGCATTGTTCTCGGCATTTCGCTGACATTTAAAAATGCTTCGGAACTCTTCAATTGTTCTCGGAATTCTGCTGAACTTTTAAAATGCTTTGGAACTCTTCCATTGCTCTCGGAATTCGGGTGAAGTTTAAAAATGCTTCGGAACTCTTCTATTGTTCTCGTAATTCCGCTGAAGTTTAAAAATGGTTCGGAACTCTTCCATTGTTCTCGGAATTCTGATGACGTTTTAAAATGCTTCGGAACTCTTCCATTGTTCTCGGAATTCCGCTGACGTTTAAAAATGCTTCGGAACTCTTCCATTGTTATCGGAATTCTGCTGAAGTCTAAAAATTCATCTGAACTCTTCCATTGTTCTCGGAATTCTGCTGAAGTTTAAAAATGCATCAGAACTCTTCCATTGTTCTCAGAATTCCGCTGACGTTTAAAAATGCTTCGGAAATCTTCCATTGTTTTCAAAATTCCGCTGACGTTTAAAAATGCTTCAGAACTTTTCCATTGTTCTCCGAATTCTGCTGACGTTTAAAAATGCTTCGGAACTCTTCCATTGTTCTCGGAATTCCGCTGACATTTAAAAATGCTTCACAACTCTTCCATTGTTCTCGGAATTCCTCTGACTTTTAAAAATGCTTCGGAACTCTTCCATTGTTTTCAAAATTCCGCTGACGTTTAAAAATGCTTCGGAAATCTTCCATTGTTTTCAAAATTCCGCTGACGTTTAAAAATGCTTCAGAACTTTTCCATTGTTCTCCGAATTCTGCTGACGTTTAAAAATGCTTCGGAACTCTTCCATTGTTCTCCAAATTCCGCTGAAGTTTAAAAATGCTTCGGAACCCTTCCATTGTTCTCGGAATTCTGCTGAAGTTTAAAAATGCTTCGGAACTCTTCCATTCTTCTCAGATTTCCGCTGACGTTTAAAAATGCTTCGAAAATCTTCCATTGTTTTCAAAATTCCGCTGACGCTTAAAAATGCTTCAGAACTCTTCCATTGTTCTCGGAATTCCGCTGGCGTTTAATAATGCTTCGCAACTCTTTCATTGTTCTCGGAATTCCGCTGAAGTTTAAAAATGCTTCGGAACTCTTCCATTGTTCTCGGAATTCTGCTGACGTTTAAAAATGCTTCGGAACTCTTCCATTGTTCTCGGAATTCCGTTGAAGTTTAAAAATGCTTCGAAACTCTTCCATTGTTCTCGGAATTCTGCTGAAGTTTAAAAATGCTTCAGAACTCTTCCATTGTTCTCGGAATTCCGCTGACGTTTAATAATGCTTCGCAACTCTTCCATTGTTCTCGGAATTCCGTTGAAGTTTAAAAATGCTTCGAAACTCTTCCATTGTTCTCGGAATTCTGCTGAAGTTTAAAAATGCTTCGTAACTCTTCCATTGTTCTCAGAATTCCGCTGACGTTTAAAAATGCTTCGGAACTCTTCCATTGTTCTCGGCATTCCGTTGAAGTTTAAAAATGCTTCGAAACTCTTCCATTGTTCTCGGAATTCTGCTGAAGTTTAAAAATGCTTCGTAACTCTTCCATTGTTCTCAGAATTCCGCTGACGTTTAAAAATGCTTCGGTACTCTTCCATTGTTCTCTTAATTCCGCTGACATATAAAAATGCTTCGGAAATCTTGCATTGTTCTCGGCATTCCACTGACATTTAAAAATGCTTCATAACTCTTCAATTGTTCTTTGAATTCTGCTAAACTTTTAAAATGCTTCGGAACTCTTCCATTGCTCTCGGAATTCTGCTGAAGTTTAAAAATGCTTCAGAACTCTTACATTGTTCTCGGAATTCTGCTGACGTTTAAAAATGCTTCAGAACTCTTCCATTGTTCTCAGAATTCCGCTGACGTTTAAAAATGCTTCGGAACTCTTCCATTGTTCTCGGAATTCCGCTGACATTTAAAAATGCTTCACAACTCTTCCATTGTTCTCGGAATTCCTCTGACTTTTAAAAATGCTTCGGAACTCTTTCATTGTTTTCAAAATTCCGCTGACGTTTAAAAATGCTTCGGAAATCTTCCATTGTTTTCAAAATTCCGCTGACGTTTAAAAATGCTACAGAACTCTTCCATTGTTCTCGGAATTCTGCTGAAGTTTAAAAATGCTTCGAAACTCTTTCATTGTTCTCAGAATTCTGCTGAAGTTTAAAAATGCTTCAGAACTCTTCCATTGCTCTCGGAATTCCGCTGACGTTTAATAATGCTTCGCAACTCTTCCATTGTTCTCGGAATTCCGTTGAAGTTTAAAAATGCTTCGAAACTCTTCCATTGTTCTCGGAATTCTGCTGAAGTTTAAAAATGCTTCGGTACTCTTCCATTGTTCTCGGAATTCCGCTGACATGTAAAAATGCTTCGGAAATCTTGCATTTTTCTCGGCATTCCGCTGACATTTAAAAATGCTTCGGAACTCTTCAATTGTTCTCATAATTCTGCTGAACTTTTAAAATGCTTTGGAACTCTTCCATTGCTCTCGGAATTCGGGTGAAGTTTAAAAATGCTTCGGAACTCTTCTATTGTTCTCGGAATTCCGCTGAAGTTTAAAAATGCTTAAAATCTCTTCCATTGTTCTCGTAATTCTGCTCATGTTTAAAAATGCTTCGGAACTCTTCCATTGTTCTCGTAATTCCGCTGAAGTTTAAAAGTGGTTCGTAACTCTTCCATTGTTCTCGGAATTCCGATGACGTTTTAAAATGCTTCGGTACTCTTCCATTGTTCTCGGAATTCCGCTGACGTTTAAAAATGCTTCGGAACTCTTCCATTGTTATCGGAATTCCGCTGAAGTTTAAAAATGCTTCGGAACTCTTCCATTGTTCTAGGAATTCTGCTGAAGTCTAAAAATTCATCTGAACTCTTCCATTATTCTCGGAATTCGTGTGAATTTTAAAAATGCTTCGGAACTCTTCTATTGTTCTCGGAATTCCGCTGAAGTTTAAAAATGCTTAAAATCTCTTACATTGTTCTCGGAATTCCGCTGAAGTTTAAAAATGCTTCGGAACTCTTCCATTGTTCTCGGAATTCTGCTGAAGTTTAAAAATGCTTCAGAACACTTCCATTGTTCTCAGAATTCCTCTGATGTTTAAAAATGCTTCGGAAATCTTCCATTGTTTTCAAAATTCCGCTGACGTTTAAAAATGCTTCAGAACTTTTCCATTGTTCTCCGAATTCTGCTGACATTTAAAAATGCTTCGGAACTCTTCCATTGTTCTCCAAATTCCGCTGAAGTTTAAAAATGCTTCGGAACCCTTCCATTGTTCTCGAAATTCTGCTGAAGTTTAAAAATGCTTCGGAAATCTTCCATTGTTTTCAAAATTCCGCTGACGCTTAAAAATGCTTCAGAACTCTTCCATTGTTCTCGGAATTCCGTTGAAGTTTAAAAATGCTTCGGTACTCTTCCATTGTTCTCGGAATTCCGCTGACATATAAAAATGCTTCGCAACTCTTTCATTGTTCTCGGAATTCCGCTGACGTTTAAAAATGCTTCGGAACTCTTCCATTGTTCTCGGAATTCCGCTGAAGTTTAAAAATGCTTCGAAACTCTTCCATTGTTCTCGGAATTCTGCTGAAGTTTAAAAATGCTTCGGAACCCTTCCATTGTTCTCGGAATTCCGCTGACATATAAAAATGCTTCGGAAATCTTGCATTGTTCTCGGCATTTCGCTGACGTTTAAAAATGATTCGGAACTCTTCAATTGTTCTCGGAATTCTGCTGAACTTTTAAAATGCTTTGGAACTCTTCCATTGCTCTCGGAATTCGGGTGAAGTTTAAAAATGCTTCGGAACTCTTCTATTGTTCTCGTAATTCCGCTGAAGTTTAAAAATGGTTCGGAACTCTTCCATTGTTCTCGGAATTCCGATGACGTTTTAAAACGCTTCGGAACTCTTCCATTGTTCTCGGAATTCCGCTGACGTTTAAAAATGCTTCGGAACTCTTCCATTGTTATCGGAATTCTGCTGAAGTTTAAAAATGCTTCGGAACTCTTCCATTGTTCTAGGAATTCTGCTGAAGTCTAATAATTCATCTGAACTCTTCCATTGTTCTCGGAATTCTGCTGAAGTTTAAAAATGCATCAGAACTCTTCCATTGTTCTCAGAATTCCGCTGACGTTTAAAAATGCTTCGGAAATCTTCCATTGTTTTCAAAATTCCGCTGACGTTTAAAAATGCTTCAGAACTTTTCCATTGTTCTCCGAATTCTGCTGACGTTTAAAAATGCTTCGGAACTCTTCCATTGTTCTCGGAATTCCGCTGACATTTAAAAATGCTTCACAACTCTTCCATTGTTCTCGGAATTCCTCTGACTTTTAAACATGCTTCGGAACTCTTCCATTGTTTTCAAAATTCCGCTGACATTTAAAAATGCTTCGGAAATCTTCCATTGTTTTCAAAATTCCGCTGACGTTTAAAAATGCTTCAGAACTTTTCCATTGTTCTCCGTATTCTGCTGACGTTTAAAAATGCTTCGGAACTCTTCCATTGTTCTCCAAATTCCGCTGAAGTTTAAAAATGCTTCGGAACCCTTCCATTGTTCTCGGAATTCTGCCGAAGTTTAAAAATGCTTCGGAACTCTTCCATTGTTCTCAGAATTTCGCTGACGTTTAAAAATGCTTCGAAAATCTTCCATTGTTTTCAAAATTCCGCTGACGCTTAAAAATGCTTCAGAACTCTTCCATTGTTCTCGGAATTCCGCTGGCGTTTAATAATGCTTCGCAACTCTTTCATTGTTCTCGGAATTCCGCTGAAGTTTAAAAATGCTTCGGAACTCTTCCATTTTTCTCGGAATTCTGCTGACGTTTAAAAATGCTTCGGAACTCTTCCATTGTTCTCGGAATTCCGTTGAAGTTTAAAAATGCTTCGAAACTCTTCCATTGTTCTCGGAATTCTGCTGAAGTTTAAAAATTCTTCAGAACTCTTCCATTGTTCTCGGAATTCCGCTGACGTTTAAAAATGCTTCGCAACTCTTTCATTGTTCTCGGAATTCCGTTGACGTTTAAAAATGTTTCGGAACTCTTCCATTGTTCTCGGAATTCCGTTGAAGTTTAAAAATGCTTCGAAACTCTTCCATTGTTCTCGGAATTCTGCTGAAGTTTAAAAATGCTTAAAATCTCTTCCATTGTTCTCGTAATTCTGCTCATGTTTAAAAATGCTTCGGAACTCTTCCATTGTTCTCGTAATTCCGCTGAAGTTTAAAAGTGGTTCGTAACTCTTCCATTGTTCTCGGAATTCCGATGACGTTTTAAAATGCTTCGGTACTCTTCCATTGTTGTCGGAATTCCGCTGACGTTTAAAAATGCTTCGGAACTCTTCCATTGTTATCGGAATTCCGCTGAAGTCTAAAAATTCATCTGAACTCTTCCATTATTCTCGGAATTCGTGTGAATTTTAAAAATGCTTCGGAACTCTTCTATTGTTCTCGGAATTCCGCTGAAGTTTAAAAATGCTTAAAATCTCTTACATTGTTCTCGGAATTCCGCTGAAGTTTAAAAATGCTTCGGAACTCTTCCATTGTTCTCGGAATTCTGCTGAAATTTAAAAATGCTTCAGAACTCTTCCATTGTTCTCAGAATTCCTCTGATGTTTAAAAATGCTTCGGAAATCTTCCATTGTTTTCAAAATTCCGCTGACGTTTAAAAATGCTTCAGAACTTTTCCATTGTTCTCCGAATTCAGCTGACGTTTAAAAATGCTTCGGAACTCTTCCATTGTTCTCCAAATTCCGCTGAAGTTTAAAAATGCTTCGGAACCCTTCCATTGTTCTCGGAATTCTGCTGAAGTTTAAAAATGCTTCGGAACTCTTCCATTGTTTTCAAAATTCCGCTGACGCTTAAAAATGCTTCGGAACCCTTCCATTGTTCTCGGAATTCTGCTGAAGTTTAAAAATGCTTCGGTACTCTTCCATTGTTCTCGGAATTCCGCTGACATATAAAAATGCTTCGCAACTCTTTCATTGTTCTCGGAATTCCGCTGACGTTTAAAAATGCTTCGGAACTCTTCCATTGTTCTCGGAATTCCGCTGAAGTTTAAAAATGCTTCGAAACTCTTCCATTGTTCTCGGAATTCTGCTGAAGTTTAAAAATGCTTCGGAACCCTTCCATTGTTCTCGGAATTCCGCTGACATATAAAAATGCTTCGGAAATCTTGCATTGTTCTCGGCATTTCGCTGACGTTTAAAAATGATTCGGAACTCTTCAATTGTTCTCGGAATTCTGCTGAACTTTTAAAATGCTTTGGAACTCTTCCATTGCTCTCGGAATTCGGGTGAAGTTTAAAAATGCTTCGGAACTCTTCTATTGTTCTCGTAATTCCGCTGAAGTTTAAAAATGGTTCGGAACTCTTCCATTGTTCTCGGAATTCCGATGACGTTTTAAAACGCTTCGGAACTCTTCCATTGTTCTCGGAATTCCGCTGACGTTTAAAAATGCTTCGGAACTCTTCCATTGTTATCGGAATTCTGCTGAAGTTTAAAAATGCTTCGGAACTCTTCCATTGTTCTAGGAATTCTGCTGAAGTCTAATAATTCATCTGAACTCTTCCATTGTTCTCGGAATTCTGCTGAAGTTTAAAAATGCATCAGAACTCTTCCATTGTTCTCAGAATTCCGCTGACGTTTAAAAATGCTTCGGAAATCTTCCATTGTTTTCAAAATTCCGCTGACGTTTAAAAATGCTTCAGAACTTTTCCATTGTTCTCCGAATTCTGCTGACGTTTAAAAATGCTTCGGAACTCTTCCATTGTTCTCGGAATTCCGCTGACATTTAAAAATGCTTCACAACTCTTCCATTGTTCTCGGAATTCCTCTGACTTTTAAACATGCTTCGGAACTCTTCCATTGTTTTCAAAATTCCGCTGACGTTTAAAAATGCTTCGGAAATCTTCCATTGTTTTCAAAATTCCGCTGACGTTTAAAAATGCTTCAGAACTTTTCCATTGTTCTCCGTATTCTGCTGACGTTTAAAAATGCTTCGGAACTCTTCCATTGTTCTCCAAATTCCGCTGAAGTTTAAAAATGCTTCGGAACCCTTCCATTGTTCTCGGAATTCTGCCGAAGTTTAAAAATGCTTCGGAACTCTTCCATTGTTCTCAGAATTTCGCTGACGTTTAAAAATGCTTCGAAAATCTTCCATTGTTTTCAAAATTCCGCTGACGCTTAAAAATGCTTCAGAACTCTTCCATTGTTCTCGGAATTCCGCTGGCGTTTAATAATGCTTCGCAACTCTTTCATTGTTCTCGGAATTCCGCTGAAGTTTAAAAATGCTTCGGAACTCTTCCATTGTTCTCGGAATTCTGCTGACGTTTAAAAATGCTTCGGAACTCTTCCATTGTTCTCGGAATTCCGTTGAAGTTTAAAAATGCTTCGAAACTCTTCCATTGTTCTCGGAATTCTGCTGAAGTTTAAAAATTCTTCAGAACTCTTCCATTGTTCTCGGAATTCCGCTGACGTTTAATAATGCTTCGCAACTCTTTCATTGTTCTCGGAATTCCGTTGACGTTTAAAAATGTTTCGGAACTCTTCCATTGTTCTCGGAATTCCGTTGAAGTTTAAAAATGCTTCGAAACTCTTCCATTGTTCTCGGAATTCTGCTGAAGTTTAAAAATGCTTAAAATCTCTTCCATTGTTCTCGTAATTCTGCTCATGTTTAAAAATGCTTCGGAACTCTTCCATTGTTCTCGTAATTCCGCTGAAGTTTAAAAGTGGTTCGTAACTCTTCCATTGTTCTCGGAATTCCGATGACGTTTTAAAATGCTTCGGTACTCTTCCATTGTTGTCGGAATTCCGCTGACGTTTAAAAATGCTTCGGAACTCTTCCATTGTTATCGGAATTCCGCTGAAGTCTAAAAATTCATCTGAACTCTTCCATTATTCTCGGAATTCGTGTGAATTTTAAAAATGCTTCGGAACTCTTCTATTGTTCTCGGAATTCCGCTGAAGTTTAAAAATGCTTAAAATCTCTTACATTGTTCTCGGAATTCCGCTGAAGTTTAAAAATGCTTCGGAACTCTTCCATTGTTCTCGGAATTCTGCTGAAATTTAAAAATGCTTCAGAACTCTTCCATTGTTCTCAGAATTCCTCTGATGTTTAAAAATGCTTCGGAAATCTTCCATTGTTTTCAAAATTCCGCTGACGTTTAAAAATGCTTCAGAACTTTTCCATTGTTCTCCGAATTCAGCTGACGTTTAAAAATGCTTCGGAACTCTTCCATTGTTCTCCAAATTCCGCTGAAGTTTAAAAATGCTTCGGAACCCTTCCATTGTTCTCGGAATTCTGCTGAAGTTTAAAAATGCTTCGGAACTCTTCCATTGTTTTCAAAATTCCGCTGACGCTTAAAAATGCTTCGGAACCCTTCCATTGTTCTCGGAATTCTGCTGAAGTTTAAAAATGCTTCGGTACTCTTCCATTGTTCTCGGAATTCCGCTGACATATAAAAATGCTTCGCAACTCTTTCATTGTTCTCGGAATTCCGCTGACGTTTAAAAATGCTTCGGAACTCTTCCATTGTTCTCGGAATTCCGCTGAAGTTTAAAAATGCTTCGAAACTCTTCCATTGTTCTCGGAATTCTGCTGAAGTTTAAAAATGCTTCGGAACCCTTCCATTGTTCTCGGAATTCCGCTGACATATAAAAATGCTTCGGAAATCTTGCATTGTTCTCGGCATTTCGCTGACGTTTAAAAATGATTCGGAACTCTTCAATTGTTCTCGGAATTCTGCTGAACTTTTAAAATGCTTTGGAACTCTTCCATTGCTCTCGGAATTCGGGTGAAGTTTAAAAATGCTTCGGAACTCTTCTATTGTTCTCGTAATTCCGCTGAAGTTTAAAAATGGTTCGGAACTCTTCCATTGTTCTCGGAATTCCGATGACGTTTTAAAACGCTTCGGAACTCTTCCATTGTTCTCGGAATTCCGCTGACGTTTAAAAATGCTTCGGAACTCTTCCATTGTTATCGGAATTCTGCTGAAGTTTAAAAATGCTTCGGAACTCTTCCATTGTTCTAGGAATTCTGCTGAAGTCTAATAATTCATCTGAACTCTTCCATTGTTCTCGGAATTCTGCTGAAGTTTAAAAATGCATCAGAACTCTTCCATTGTTCTCAGAATTCCGCTGACGTTTAAAAATGCTTCGGAAATCTTCCATTGTTTTCAAAATTCCGCTGACGTTTAAAAATGCTTCAGAACTTTTCCATTGTTCTCCGAATTCTGCTGACGTTTAAAAATGCTTCGGAACTCTTCCATTGTTCTCGGAATTCCGCTGACATTTAAAAATGCTTCACAACTCTTCCATTGTTCTCGGAATTCCTCTGACTTTTAAACATGCTTCGGAACTCTTCCATTGTTTTCAAAATTCCGCTGACGTTTAAAAATGCTTCGGAAATCTTCCATTGTTTTCAAAATTCCGCTGACGTTTAAAAATGCTTCAGAACTTTTCCATTGTTCTCCGTATTCTGCTGACGTTTAAAAATGCTTCGGAACTCTTCCATTGTTCTCCAAATTCCGCTGAAGTTTAAAAATGCTTCGGAACCCTTCCATTGTTCTCGGAATTCTGCCGAAGTTTAAAAATGCTTCGGAACTCTTCCATTGTTCTCAGAATTTCGCTGACGTTTAAAAATGCTTCGAAAATCTTCCATTGTTTTCAAAATTCCGCTGACGCTTAAAAATGCTTCAGAACTCTTCCATTGTTCTCGGAATTCCGCTGGCGTTTAATAATGCTTCGCAACTCTTTCATTGTTCTCGGAATTCCGCTGAAGTTTAAAAATGCTTCGGAACTCTTCCATTGTTCTCGGAATTCTGCTGACGTTTAAAAATGCTTCGGAACTCTTCCATTGTTCTCGGAATTCCGTTGAAGTTTAAAAATGCTTCGAAACTCTTCCATTGTTCTCGGAATTCTGCTGAAGTTTAAAAATTCTTCAGAACTCTTCCATTGTTCTCGGAATTCCGCTGACGTTTAATAATGCTTCGCAACTCTTTCATTGTTCTCGGAATTCCGTTGACGTTTAAAAATGTTTCGGAACTCTTCCATTGTTCTCGGAATTCCGTTGAAGTTTAAAAATGCTTCGAAACTCTTCCATTGTTCTCGGAATTCTGCTGAAGTTTAAAAATGCTTAAAATCTCTTCCATTGTTCTCGTAATTCTGCTCATGTTTAAAAATGCTTCGGAACTCTTCCATTGTTCTCGTAATTCCGCTGAAGTTTAAAAGTGGTTCGTAACTCTTCCATTGTTCTCGGAATTCCGATGACGTTTTAAAATGCTTCGGTACTCTTCCATTGTTGTCGGAATTCCGCTGACGTTTAAAAATGCTTCGGAACTCTTCCATTGTTATCGGAATTCCGCTGAAGTCTAAAAATTCATCTGAACTCTTCCATTATTCTCGGAATTCGTGTGAATTTTAAAAATGCTTCGGAACTCTTCTATTGTTCTCGGAATTCCGCTGAAGTTTAAAAATGCTTAAAATCTCTTACATTGTTCTCGGAATTCCGCTGAAGTTTAAAAATGCTTCGGAACTCTTCCATTGTTCTCGGAATTCTGCTGAAATTTAAAAATGCTTCAGAACTCTTCCATTGTTCTCAGAATTCCTCTGATGTTTAAAAATGCTTCGGAAATCTTCCATTGTTTTCAAAATTCCGCTGACGTTTAAAAATGCTTCAGAACTTTTCCATTGTTCTCCGAATTCAGCTGACGTTTAAAAATGCTTCGGAACTCTTCCATTGTTCTCCAAATTCCGCTGAAGTTTAAAAATGCTTCGGAACCCTTCCATTGTTCTCGGAATTCTGCTGAAGTTTAAAAATGCTTCGGAACTCTTCCATTGTTTTCAAAATTCCGCTGACGCTTAAAAATGCTTCGGAACCCTTCCATTGTTCTCGGAATTCTGCTGAAGTTTAAAAATGCTTCGGAACTCTTCCATTGTTTTCAAAATTCCGCTGAAGTTTAAAAATGCTTCGGAACCCTTCCATTGTTCTCGGAATTCTGCTGAAGTTTAAAAATGCTTCGGAAATCTTCCAGTGTTTTCAAAATTCCGCTGACGCTTAAAAATGCTTCAGAACTCTTCCATTGTTCTCGGAATTCCGTTGAAGTTTAAAAATGCTTCGGTACTCTTCCATTGTTCTCGGAATTCCGCTGACATATAAAAATGCTTCACAACTCTTTCATTGTTCTCGGAATTCCGCTGACGTTTAAAAATGCTTCGGAACTCTTCCATTGTTCTCGGAATTCCGTTGAAGTTTAAAAATGCTTCGAAACTCTTCCATTGTTCTCGGAATTCTGCTGAAGTTTAAAAATGCTTCGGAACTCTTCCATTGTTCTCGGAATTCCGCTGACATATAAAAATGCTTCGGAAATCTTGCATTGTTCTCGGCATTTCGCTGACGTTTAAAAATGCTTCGGAACTCTTCAATTGTTCTCGGAATTCTGCTGAACTTTTAAAATGCTTTGGAACTCTTCCATTGCTCTCGGAATTCGGGTGAAGTTTAAAAATGCTTCGGAACTCTTCTATTGTTCTCGTAATTCCGCTGAAGTTTAAAAATGGTTCGGAACTCTTCCATTGTTCTCGGAATTCTGATGACGTTTTAAAATGCTTCGGAACTCTTCCATTGTTCTCGGAATTCCGCTGACGTTTAAAAATGCTTCGGAACTCTTCCATTGTTATCGGAATTCTGCTGAAGTTTAAAAATGCTTCGGAACTCTTCCATTGTTCTAGGAATTCTGCTGAAGTCTAAAAATTCATCTGAACTCTTCCATTGTTCTCGGAATTCTGCTGAAGTTTAAAAATGCATCAGAACTCTTCCATTGTTCTCAGAATTCCGCTGACGTTTAAAAATGCTTCGGAAATCTTCCATTGTTTTCAAAATTCCGCTGACGTTTAAAAATGCTTCAGAACTTTTCCATTGTTCTCCGAATTCTGCTGACGTTTAAAAATGCTTCGGAACTCTTCCATTGTTCTCGGAATTCCGCTGACATTTAAAAATGCTTCACAACTCTTCCATTGTTCTCGGAATTCCTCTGACTTTTAAAAATGCTTCGGAACTCTTCCATTGTTTTCAAAATTCCGCTGACGTTTAAAAATGCTTCGGAAATCTTCCATTGTTTTCAAAATTCCGCTGACGTTTAAAAATGCTTCAGAACTTTTCCATTGTTCTCCGAATTCTGCTGACGTTTAAAAATGCTTCGGAACTCTTCCATTGTTCTCCAAATTCCGCTGAAGTTTAAAAATGCTTCGGAACCCTTCCATTGTTCTCGGAATTCTGCTGAAGTTTAAAAATGCTTCGGAACTCTTCCATTCTTCTCAGAATTCCGCTGACGTTTAAAAATGCTTCGAAAATCTTCCATTGTTTTCAAAATTCCGCTGACGCTTAAAAATGCTTCAGAACTCTTCCATTGTTCTCGGAATTCCGCTGGCGTTTAATAATGCTTCGCAACTCTTTCATTGTTCTCGGAATTCCGCTGAAGTTTAAAAATGCTTCGGAACTCTTCCATTGTTCTCGGAATTCTGCTGACGTTTAAAAATGCTTCGGAACTCTTCCATTGTTCTCGGAATTCCGTTGAAGTTTAAAAATGCTTCGAAACTCTTCCATTGTTCTCGGAATTCTGCTGAAGTTTAAAAATGCTTCAGAACTCTTCCATTGTTCTCGGAATTCCGCTGACGTTTAATAATGCTTCGCAACTCTTCCATTGTTCTCGGAATTCCGTTGAAGTTTAAAAATGCTTCGAAACTCTTCCATTGTTCTCGGAATTCTGCTGAAGTTTAAAAATGCTTCGTAACTCTTCCATTGTTCTCAGAATTCCGCTGACGTTTAAAAATGCTTCGGAACTCTTCCATTGTTCTCGGAATTCCGTTGAAGTTTAAAAATCCTTCGAAACTCTTCCATTGTTCTCGGAATTCTGCTGAAGTTTAAAAATGCTTCGTAACTCTTCCATTGTTCTCAGAATTCCGCTGACGTTTAAAAATGCTTCGGTACTCTTCCATTGTTCTCTTAATTCCGCTGACATATAAAAATGCTTCGGAAATCTTGCATTGTTCTCGGCATTCCACTGACATTTAAAAATGCTTCATAACTCTTCAATTGTTCTTTGAATTCTGCTAAACTTTTAAAATGCTTCGGAACTCTTCCATTGCTCTCGGAATTCTGCTGAAGTTTAAAAATGCTTCAGAACTCTTACATTGTTCTCGGAATTCTGCTGACGTTTAAAAATGCTTCAGAACTCTTCCATTGTTCTCAGAATTCCGCTGACGTTTAAAAATGCTTCGGAACTCTTCCATTGTTCTCGGAATTCCGCTGACATTTAAAAATGCTTCACAACTCTTCCATTGTTCTCGGAATTCCTCTGACTTTTAAAAATGCTTCGGAACTCTTTCATTGTTTTCAAAATTCCGCTGACGTTTAAAAATGCTTCGGAAATCTTCCATTGTTTTCAAAATTCCGCTGACGTTTAAAAATGCTTCAGAACTTTTCCATTGTTCTCCGAATTCTGCTGACGTTTAAAAATGCTTCGGAACTCTTCCATTGTTCTCCAAATTCCGCTGAAGTTTAAAAATGCTTCGGAACCCTTCCATTGTTCTCGGAATTCTGCTGAAGTTTAAAAATGCTTCAGAACTCTTCCATTGTTCTCAGAATTTCGATTACGTTTAAAAATGCTTCGGAAATCTTCCATTGTTTTCAAAATTCCGCTGACGCTTAAAAATGCTTCAGAACTCTTCCATTGTTCTCGGAATTCCGCTGGCGTTTAATAATGCTTCGCAACTCTTTCATTGTTCTCGGAATTCCGCTGAAGTTTAAAAATGCTTCGGAACTCTTCCATTGTTCTCGGAATTCTGCTGACGTTTAAAAATGCTTCGGAACTCTTCCATTGTTCTCGGAATTCCGTTGAAGTTTAAAAATGCTTCGAAACTCTTCCATTGTTCTCGGAATTCTGCTGAAGTTTAAAAATGCTTCAGAACTCTTCCATTGTTCTCGGAATTCCGCTGACGTTTAATAATGCTTCGCAACTCTTTCATTGTTCTCGGAATTCCGCTGACGTTTAAAAATGCTTCGGATCTCTTCCATTGTTCTCGGAATTCCGTTGAAGTTTAAAAAAGCTTCAAAACTCTTCCATTGTTCTCGGAATTCCGCTGTCATATAAAAATGCTTCGGAAATCTTGCATTGTTCTCGACATTTCGCTGACGTTTAAAAATGCTTCGTGACTCTTCAATTGTTCTTTGAATTCTGCTAAACTTTTAAAATGCTTCGGAACTCTTCCATTGCTCTCGGAATTCTGCTGAAGTTTAAAAATGCTTCAGAACTCTTACATTGTTCGCGGAATTCTGCTGACGTTTAATAATGCTTCGCAACTCTTTCATTGTTCTCGGAATTCCGCTGACGTTTAAAAATGCTTCGGAACTCTTCCATTGTTCTCGGAATTCCGTTGAAGTTTAAAAATGCTTCGAAACTCTTCCATTGTTCTCGGAATTCTGCTGAAGTTTAAAAATGCTTCGTAACTCTTCCATTGTTCTCAGAATTCCGCTGACGTTTAAAAATGCTTCGGTACTCTTCCATTGTTCTCTTAATTCCGCTGACATATAAAAATGCTTCGGAAATCTTGCATTGTTCTCGGCATTCCACTGACATTTAAAAATGCTTCGTAACTCTTCAATTGTTCTTTGAATTCTGCTAAACTTTTAAAATGCTTCGGAACTCTTCCATTGCTCTCGGAATTCTGCTGAAGTTTAAAAATGCTTCAGAACTCTTACATTGTTCTCGGAATTCTGCTGACGTTTAAAAATTCTTCGGAACTCTTCCATTGTTCTCGGAATTCCGCTGAAGTTTAAAAATGCATCGGAACTCTTCCATTGTTCTCGGAATTCTGCTGAAGTTTAAAAATGCTTCAGAACTCTTCCATTGTTCTCAGAATTCCGCTGACGTTTAAAAATGCTTCGGAAATCTTCCATTGTTTTCAAAATTCCGCTGACGTTTAAAAATGCTTCAGAACTTTTCCATTGTTCTCCGAATTCTGCTGACGTTTAAAAATGCTTCGGAACTCTTCCATTGTTCTCGGAATTCCGCTGACATTTAAAAATGCTTCACAACTCTTCCATTGTTCTCGGAATTCCTCTGACTTTTAAAAATGCTTCGGAACTCTTCCATTGTTCTCGGAATTCTGATGACGTTTTAAAATGCTTCGGAACTCTTCCATTGTTTTCAAAATTCCGCTGACGTTTAAAAATGCTTCAGAACTTTTCCATTGTTCTCCGAATTCTGCTGACGTTTAAAAATGCTTCGGAACTCTTCCATTGTTCTCCAAATTCCGCTGAAGTTTAAAAATGCTTCGGAACCCTTCCATTGTTCTCGGAATTCTGCTGAAGTTTAAAAATGCTTAGGAACTCTTCCATTGTTCTCAGAATTCCGCTGACGTTTAAAAATGCTTCGGAAATCTTCCATTGTTTTCAAAATTCCGCTGACGCTTAAAAATGCTTCAGAACTCTTCCATTGTTCTCGGAATGCCGCTGGCGTTTAATAATGCTTCGCAACTCTTTCATTGTTCTCGGAATTCCGCTGAAGTTTAAAAATGCTTCGGAACTCTTCCATTGTTCTCGGAATTCTGCTGACGTTTAAAAATGCTTGGGAACTCTTCCATTGTTCTCGGAATTCCGCTGAAGTTTAAAAATGCTTCGGAACTCTTCCATTGTTCTCAGAATTTCGCTGACGTTTAAAAATGCTTCGAAAATCTTCCATTGTTTTCAAAATTCCGCTGACGCTTAAAAATGCTTCAGAACTCTTCCATTGTTCTCGGAATTCCGCTGGCGTTTAATAATGCTTCGCAACTCTTTCATTGTTCTCGGAATTCCGCTGAAGTTTAAAAATGCTTCGGAACTCTTCCATTGTTCTCGGACTTCTGCTGACGTTTAAAAATGCTTCGGAACTCTTCCATTGTTCTCGGAATTCCGTTGAAGTTTAAAAATGCTTCGAAACTCTTCCATTGTTCTCGGAATTCTGCTGAAGTTTAAAAATTCTTCAGAACTCTTCCATTGTTCTCGGAATTCCGCTGACGTTTAATAATGCTTCGCAACTCTTTCATTGTTCTCGGAATTCCGTTGACGTTTAAAAATGTTTCGGAACTCTTCCATTGTTCTCGGAATTCCGTTGAAGTTTAAAAATGCTTCGAAACTCTTCCATTGTTCTCGGAATTCTGCTGAAGTTTAAAAATGCTTAAAATCTCTTCCATTGTTCTCGTAATTCTGCTCATGTTTAAAAATGCTTCGGAACTCTTCCATTGTTCTCGTAATTCCGCTGAAGTTTAAAAGTGGTTCGTAACTCTTCCATTGTTCTCGGAATTCCGATGACGTTTTAAAATGCTTCGGTACTCTTCCATTGTTGTCGGAATTCCGCTGACGTTTAAAAATGCTTCGGAACTCTTCCATTGTTATCGGAATTCCGCTGAAGTTTAAAAATGCTTCGGAACTCTTCCATTGTTCTAGGAATTCTGCTGAAGTCTAAAAATTCATCTGAACTCTTCCATTATTCTCGGAATTCGTGTGAATTTTAAAAATGCTTCGGAACTCTTCTATTGTTCTCGGAATTCCGCTGAAGTTTAAAAATGCTTAAAATCTCTTACATTGTTCTCGGAATTCCGCTGAAGTTTAAAAATGCTTCGGAACTCTTCCATTGTTCTCGGAATTCTGCTGAAATTTAAAAATGCTTCAGAACTCTTCCATTGTTCTCAGAATTCCTCTGATGTTTAAAAATGCTTCGGAAATCTTCCATTGTTTTCAAAATTCCGCTGACGTTTAAAAATGCTTCAGAACTTTTCCATTGTTCTCCGAATTCAGCTGACGTTTAAAAATGCTTCGGAACTCTTCCATTGTTCTCCAAATTCCGCTGAAGTTTAAAAATGCTTCGGAACCCTTCCATTGTTCTCGGAATTCTGCTGAAGTTTAAAAATGCTTCGGAACTCTTCCATTGTTTTCAAAATTCCGCTGACGCTTAAAAATGCTTCGGAACCCTTCCATTGTTCTCGGAATTCTGCTGAAGTTTAAAAATGCTTCGGAACTCTTCCATTGTTTTCAAAATTCCGCTGAAGTTTAAAAATGCTTCGGAACCCTTCCATTGTTCTCGGAATTCTGCTGAAGTTTAAAAATGCTTCGGAAATCTTCCAGTGTTTTCAAAATTCCGCTGACGCTTAAAAATGCTTCAGAACTCTTCCATTGTTCTCGGAATTCCGTTGAAGTTTAAAAATGCTTCGGTACTCTTCCATTGTTCTCGGAATTCCGCTGACATATAAAAATGCTTCACAACTCTTTCATTGTTCTCGGAATTCCGCTGACGTTTAAAAATGCTTCGGAACTCTTCCATTGTTCTCGGAATTCCGTTGAAGTTTAAAAATGCTTCGAAACTCTTCCATTGTTCTCGGAATTCTGCTGAAGTTTAAAAATGCTTCGGAACTCTTCCATTGTTCTCGGAATTCCGCTGACATATAAAAATGCTTCGGAAATCTTGCATTGTTCTCGGCATTTCGCTGACGTTTAAAAATGCTTCGGAACTCTTCAATTGTTCTCGGAATTCTGCTGAACTTTTAAAATGCTTTGGAACTCTTCCATTGCTCTCGGAATTCGGGTGAAGTTTAAAAATGCTTCGGAACTCTTCTATTGTTCTCGTAATTCCGCTGAAGTTTAAAAATGGTTCGGAACTCTTCCATTGTTCTCGGAATTCTGATGACGTTTTAAAATGCTTCGGAACTCTTCCATTGTTCTCGGAATTCCGCTGACGTTTAAAAATGCTTCGGAACTCTTCCATTGTTATCGGAATTCTGCTGAAGTTTAAAAATGCTTTGGAACTCTTCCATTGTTCTAGGAATTCTGCTGAAGTCTAAAAATTCATCTGAACTCTTCCATTGTTCTCGGAATTCTGCTGAAGTTTAAAAATGCATCAGAACTCTTCCATTGTTCTCAGAATTCCGCTGACGTTTAAAAATGCTTCGGAAATCTTCCATTGTTTTCAAAATTCCGCTGACGTTTAAAAATGCTTCAGAACTTTTCCATTGTTCTCCGAATTCTGCTGACGTTTAAAAATGCTTCGGAACTCTTCCATTGTTCTCGGAATTCCGCTGACATTTAAAAATGCTTCACAACTCTTCCATTGTTCTCGGAATTCCTCTGACTTTTAAAAATGCTTCGGAACTCTTCCATTGTTTTCAAAATTCCGCTGACGTTTAAAAATGCTTCGGAAATCTTCCATTGTTTTCAAAATTCCGCTGAAGTTTAAAAATGCTTCAGAACTTTTCCATTGTTCTCCGAATTCTGCTGACGTTTAAAAATGCTTCGGAACTCTTCCATTGTTCTCCAAATTCCGCTGAAGTTTAAAAATGCTTCGGAACCCTTCCATTGTTCTCGGAATTCTGCTGAAGTTTAAAAATGCTTCGGAACTCTTCCATTCTTCTCAGAATTCCGCTGACGTTTAAAAATGCTTCGAAAATCTTCCATTGTTTTCAAAATTCCGCTGACGCTTAAAAATGCTTCAGAACTCTTCCATTGTTCTCGGAATTCCGCTGGCGTTTAATAATGCTTCGCAACTCTTTCATTGTTCTCGGAATTCCGCTGAAGTTTAAAAATGCTTCGGAACTCTTCCATTGTTCTCGGAATTCTGCTGACGTTTAAAAATGCTTCGGAACTCTTCCATTGTTCTCGGAATTCCGTTGAAGTTTAAAAATGCTTCGAAACTCTTCCATTGTTCTCGGAATTCTGCTGAAGTTTAAAAATGCTTCAGAACTCTTCCATTGTTCTCGGAATTCCGCTGACGTTTAATAATGCTTCGCAACTCTTCCATTGTTCTCGGAATTCCGTTGAAGTTTAAAAATGCTTCGAAACTCTTCCATTGTTCTCGGAATTCTGCTGAAGTTTAAAAATGCTTCGTAACTCTTCCATTGTTCTCAGAATTCCGCTGACGTTTAAAAATGCTTCGGAACTCTTCCATTGTTCTCGGAATTCCGTTGAAGTTTAAAAATCCTTCGAAACTCTTCCATTGTTCTCGGAATTCTGCTGAAGTTTAAAAATGCTTCGTAACTCTTCCATTGTTCTCAGAATTCCGCTGACGTTTAAAAATGCTTCGGTACTCTTCCATTGTTCTCTTAATTCCGCTGACATATAAAAATGCTTCGGAAATCTTGCATTGTTCTCGGCATTCCACTGACATTTAAAAATGCTTCATAACTCTTCAATTGTTCTTTGAATTCTGCTAAACTTTTAAAATGCTTCGGAACTCTTCCATTGCTCTCGGAATTCTGCTGACGTTTAAAAATGCTTCAGAACTCTTACATTGTTCTCGGAATTCTGCTGACGTTTAAAAATGCTTCAGAACTCTTTCATTGTTCTCGGAATTCCGCTGAAGTTTAAAAATGCTTCGGAACTCTTCCATTGTTCTCGGAATTCTGCTGACGTTTAAAAATGCTTGGGAACTCTTCCATTGTTCTCGGAATTCCGCTGAAGTTTAAAAATGCTTCGGAACTCTTCCATTGTTCTCAGAATTTCGCTGACGTTTAAAAATGCTTCGAAAATCTTCCATTGTTTTCAAAATTCCGCTGACGCTTAAAAATGCTTCAGAACTCTTCCATTGTTCTCGGAATTCCGCTGGCGTTTAATAATGCTTCGCAACTCTTTCATTGTTCTCGGAATTCCGCTGAAGTTTAAAAATGCTTCGGAACTCTTCCATTGTTCTCGGACTTCTGCTGACGTTTAA
This sequence comes from Phyllobates terribilis, assembly GCF_046119375.1. Lineage (NCBI taxonomy): Eukaryota > Metazoa > Chordata > Amphibia > Anura > Dendrobatidae > Phyllobates > Phyllobates terribilis. Next base: position 12,144,558 of record NW_027362782.1, read on the forward strand.
AAATGCTTCGGAACTCTTCCATTGTTCTCGGAATTCCGTTGAAGTTTAAAAATGCTTCGAAACTCTTCCATTGTTCTCGGAATTCTGCTGAAGTTTAAAAATTCTTCAGAACTCTTCCATTGTTCTCGGAATTCCGCTGACGTTTAATAATGCTTCGCAACTCTTTCATTGTTCTCGGAATTCCGTTGACGTTTAAAAATGTTTCGGAACTCTTCCATTGTTCTCGGAATTCCGTTGAAGTTTAAAAATGCTTCGAAACTCTTCCATTGTTCTCGGAATTCTGCTGAAGTTTAAAAATGCTTAAAATCTCTTCCATTGTTCTCGTAATTCTGCTCATGTTTAAAAATGCTTCGGAACTCTTCCATTGTTCTCGTAATTCCGCTGAAGTTTAAAAGTGGTTCGTAACTCTTCCATTGTTCTCGGAATTCCGATGACGTTTTAAAATGCTTCGGTACTCTTCCATTGTTGTCGGAATTCCGCTGACGTTTAAAAATGCTTCGGAACTCTTCCATTGTTATCGGAATTCCGCTGAAGTTTAAAAATGCTTCGGAACTCTTCCATTGTTCTAGGAATTCTGCTGAAGTCTAAAAATTCATCTGAACTCTTCCATTATTCTCGGAATTCGTGTGAATTTTAAAAATGCTTCGGAACTCTTCTATTGTTCTCGGAATTCCGCTGAAGTTTAAAAATGCTTAAAATCTCTTACATTGTTCTCGGAATTCCGCTGAAGTTTAAAAATGCTTCGGAACTCTTCCATTGTTCTCGGAATTCTGCTGAAATTTAAAAATGCTTCAGAACTCTTCCATTGTTCTCAGAATTCCTCTGATGTTTAAAAATGCTTCGGAAATCTTCCATTGTTTTCAAAATTCCGCTGACGTTTAAAAATGCTTCAGAACTTTTCCATTGTTCTCCGAATTCAGCTGACGTTTAAAAATGCTTCGGAACTCTTCCATTGTTCTCCAAATTCCGCTGAAGTTTAAAAATGCTTCGGAACCCTTCCATTGTTCTCGGAATTCTGCTGAAGTTTAAAAATGCTTCGGAACTCTTCCATTGTTTTCAAAATTCCGCTGACGCTTAAAAATGCTTCGGAACCCTTCCATTGTTCTCGGAATTCTGCTGAAGTTTAAAAATGCTTCGTAACTCTTCCATTGTTCTCAGAATTCCGCTGACGTTTAAAAATGCTTCGGAACTCTTCCATTGTTCTCGGAATTCCGTTGAAGTTTAAAAATCCTTCGAAACTCTTCCATTGTTCTCGGAATTCTGCTGAAGTTTAAAAATGCTTCGTAACTCTTCCATTGTTCTCAGAATTCCGCTGACGTTTAAAAATGCTTCGGTACTCTTCCATTGTTCTCTTAATTCCGCTGACATATAAAAATGCTTCGGAAATCTTGCATTGTTCTCGGCATTCCACTGACATTTAAAAATGCTTCATAACTCTTCAATTGTTCTTTGAATTCTGCTAAACTTTTAAAATGCTTCGGAACTCTTCCATTGCTCTCGGAATTCTGCTGACGTTTAAAAATGCTTCAGAACTCTTACATTGTTCTCGGAATTCTGCTGACGTTTAAAAATGCTTCAGAACTCTTTCATTGTTCTCGGAATTCCGCTGAAGTTTAAAAATGCTTCGGAACTCTTCCATTGTTCTCGGAATTCTGCTGACGTTTAAAAATGCTTGGGAACTCTTCCATTGTTCTCGGAATTCCGCTGAAGTTTAAAAATGCTTCGGAACTCTTCCATTGTTCTCAGAATTTCGCTGACGTTTAAAAATGCTTCGAAAATCTTCCATTGTTTTCAAAATTCCGCTGACGCTTAAAAATGCTTCAGAACTCTTCCATTGTTCTCGGAATTCCGCTGGCGTTTAATAATGCTTCGCAACTCTTTCATTGTTCTCGGAATTCCGCTGAAGTTTAAAAATGCTTCGGAACTCTTCCATTGTTCTCGGACTTCTGCTGACGTTTAAAAATGCTTCGGAACTCTTCCATTGTTCTCGGAATTCCGTTGAAGTTTAAAAATGCTTCGAAACTCTTCCATTGTTCTCGGAATTCTGCTGAAGTTTAAAAATTCTTCAGAACTCTTCCATTGTTCTCGGAATTCCGCTGACGTTTAATAATGCTTCGCAACTCTTTCATTGTTCTCGGAATTCCGTTGACGTTTAAAAATGTTTCGGAACTCTTCCATTGTTCTCGGAATTCCGTTGAAGTTTAAAAATGCTTCGAAACTCTTCCATTGTTCTCGGAATTCTGCTGAAGTTTAAAAATGCTTAAAATCTCTTCCATTGTTCTCGTAATTCTGCTCATGTTTAAAAATGCTTCGGAACTCTTCCATTGTTCTCGTAATTCCGCTGAAGTTTAAAAGTGGTTCGTAACTCTTCCATTGTTCTCGGAATTCCGATGACGTTTTAAAATGCTTCGGTACTCTTCCATTGTTGTCGGAATTCCGCTGACGTTTAAAAATGCTTCGGAACTCTTCCATTGTTATCGGAATTCCGCTGAAGTTTAAAAATGCTTCGGAACTCTTCCATTGTTCTAGGAATTCTGCTGAAGTCTAAAAATTCATCTGAACTCTTCCATTATTCTCGGAATTCGTGTGAATTTTAAAAATGCTTCGGAACTCTTCTATTGTTCTCGGAATTCCGCTGAAGTTTAAAAATGCTTAAAATCTCTTACATTGTTCTCGGAATTCCGCTGAAGTTTAAAAATGCTTCGGAACTCTTCCATTGTTCTCGGAATTCTGCTGAAATTTAAAAATGCTTCAGAACTCTTCCATTGTTCTCAGAATTCCTCTGATGTTTAAAAATGCTTCGGAAATCTTCCATTGTTTTCAAAATTCCGCTGACGTTTAAAAATGCTTCAGAACTTTTCCATTGTTCTCCGAATTCAGCTGACGTTTAAAAATGCTTCGGAACTCTTCCATTGTTCTCCAAATTCCGCTGAAGTTTAAAAATGCTTCGGAACCCTTCCATTGTTCTCGGAATTCTGCTGAAGTTTAAAAATGCTTCGGAACTCTTCCATTGTTTTCAAAATTCCGCTGACGCTTAAAAATGCTTCGGAACCCTTCCATTGTTCTCGGAATTCTGCTGAAGTTTAAAAATGCTTCGGAACTCTTCCATTGTTTTCAAAATTCCGCTGAAGTTTAAAAATGCTTCGGAACCCTTCCATTGTTCTCGGAATTCTGCTGAAGTTTAAAAATGCTTCGGAAATCTTCCAGTGTTTTCAAAATTCCGCTGACGCTTAAAAATGCTTCAGAACTCTTCCATTGTTCTCGGAATTCCGTTGAAGTTTAAAAATGCTTCGGTACTCTTCCATTGTTCTCGGAATTCCGCTGACATATAAAAATGCTTCACAACTCTTTCATTGTTCTCGGAATTCCGCTGACGTTTAAAAATGCTTCGGAACTCTTCCATTGTTCTCGGAATTCCGTTGAAGTTTAAAAATGCTTCGAAACTCTTCCATTGTTCTCGGAATTCTGCTGAAGTTTAAAAATGCTTCGGAACTCTTCCATTGTTCTCGGAATTCCGCTGACATATAAAAATGCTTCGGAAATCTTGCATTGTTCTCGGCATTTCGCTGACGTTTAAAAATGCTTCGGAACTCTTCAATTGTTCTCGGAATTCTGCTGAACTTTTAAAATGCTTTGGAACTCTTCCATTGCTCTCGGAATTCGGGTGAAGTTTAAAAATGCTTCGGAACTCTTCTATTGTTCTCGTAATTCCGCTGAAGTTTAAAAATGGTTCGGAACTCTTCCATTGTTCTCGGAATTCTGATGACGTTTTAAAATGCTTCGGAACTCTTCCATTGTTCTCGGAATTCCGCTGACGTTTAAAAATGCTTCGGAACTCTTCCATTGTTATCGGAATTCTGCTGAAGTTTAAAAATGCTTCGGAACTCTTCCATTGTTCTAGGAATTCTGCTGAAGTCTAAAAATTCATCTGAACTCTTCCATTGTTCTCGGAATTCTGCTGAAGTTTAAAAATGCATCAGAACTCTTCCATTGTTCTCAGAATTCCGCTGACGTTTAAAAATGCTTCGGAAATCTTCCATTGTTTTCAAAATTCCGCTGACGTTTAAAAATGCTTCAGAACTTTTCCATTGTTCTCCGAATTCTGCTGACGTTTAAAAATGCTTCGGAACTCTTCCATTGTTCTCGGAATTCCGCTGACATTTAAAAATGCTTCACAACTCTTCCATTGTTCTCGGAATTCCTCTGACTTTTAAAAATGCTTCGGAACTCTTCCATTGTTTTCAAAATTCCGCTGACGTTTAAAAATGCTTCGGAAATCTTCCATTGTTTTCAAAATTCCGCTGAAGTTTAAAAATGCTTCAGAACTTTTCCATTGTTCTCCGAATTCTGCTGACGTTTAAAAATGCTTCGGAACTCTTCCATTGTTCTCCAAATTCCGCTGAAGTTTAAAAATGCTTCGGAACCCTTCCATTGTTCTCGGAATTCTGCTGAAGTTTAAAAATGCTTCGGAACTCTTCCATTCTTCTCAGAATTCCGCTGACGTTTAAAAATGCTTCGAAAATCTTCCATTGTTTTCAAAATTCCGCTGACGCTTAAAAATGCTTCAGAACTCTTCCATTGTTCTCGGAATTCCGCTGGCGTTTAATAATGCTTCGCAACTCTTTCATTGTTCTCGGAATTCCGCTGAAGTTTAAAAATGCTTCGGAACTCTTCCATTGTTCTCGGAATTCTGCTGACGTTTAAAAATGCTTCGGAACTCTTCCATTGTTCTCGGAATTCCGTTGAAGTTTAAAAATGCTTCGAAACTCTTCCATTGTTCTCGGAATTCTGCTGAAGTTTAAAAATGCTTCAGAACTCTTCCATTGTTCTCGGAATTCCGCTGACGTTTAATAATGCTTCGCAACTCTTCCATTGTTCTCGGAATTCCGTTGAAGTTTAAAAATGCTTCGAAACTCTTCCATTGTTCTCGGAATTCTGCTGAAGTTTAAAAATGCTTCGTAACTCTTCCATTGTTCTCAGAATTCCGCTGACGTTTAAAAATGCTTCGGAACTCTTCCATTGTTCTCGGAATTCCGTTGAAGTTTAAAAATCCTTCGAAACTCTTCCATTGTTCTCGGAATTCTGCTGAAGTTTAAAAATGCTTCGTAACTCTTCCATTGTTCTCAGAATTCCGCTGACGTTTAAAAATGCTTCGGTACTCTTCCATTGTTCTCTTAATTCCGCTGACATATAAAAATGCTTCGGAAATCTTGCATTGTTCTCGGCATTCCACTGACATTTAAAAATGCTTCATAACTCTTCAATTGTTCTTTGAATTCTGCTAAACTTTTAAAATGCTTCGGAACTCTTCCATTGCTCTCGGAATTCTGCTGACGTTTAAAAATGCTTCAGAACTCTTACATTGTTCTCGGAATTCTGCTGACGTTTAAAAATGCTTCAGAACTCTTCCATTGTTCTCAGAATTCCGCTGACGTTTAAAAATGCTTCGGAACTCTTCCATTGTTCTCGGAATTACGCTGACATTTAAAAATGCTTCACAACTCTTCCATTGATCTCGGAATTCCTCTGACTTTTAAAAATGCTTCGGAACTCTTTCATTGTTTTCAAAATTCCGCTGACGTTTAAAAATGCTTCGGAAATCTTCCATTGTTTTCAAAATTCCGCTGACGTTTAAAAATGCTTCAGAACTTTTCCATTGTTCTCCGAATTCTGCTGACGTTTAAAAATGCTTCGGAACTCTTCCATTGTTCTCCAAATTCCGCTGAAGTTTAAAAATGCTTCGGAACCCTTCCATTGTTCTCGGAATTCTGCTGAAGTTTAAAAATGCTTCGGAACTCTTCCATTGTTCTCAGAATTTCGATTACGTTTAAAAATGCTTCGGAAATCTTCCATTGTTTTCAAAATTCCGCTGACGCTTAAAAATGCTTCAGAACTCTTCCATTGTTCTCGGAATTCCGCTGGCGTTTAATAATGCTTCGCAACTCTTTCATTGTTCTCGGAATTCCGCTGAAGTTTAAAAATGCTTCGGAACTCTTCCATTGTTCTCGGAATTCTGCTGACGTTTAAAAATGCTTCGGAACTCTTCCATTGTTCTCGGAATTCCGTTGAAGTTTAAAAATGCTTCGAAACTCTTCCATTGTTCTCGGAATTCTGCTGAAGTTTAAAAATGCTTCAGAACTCTTCCATTGTTCTCGGAATTCCGCTGACGTTTAATAATGCTTCGCAACTCTTTCATTGTTCTCGGAATTCCGCTGACGTTTAAAAATGCTTCGGATCTCTTCCATTGTTCTCGGAATTCCGTTGAAGTTTAAAAAAGCTTCAAAACTCTTCCATTGTTCTCGGAATTCCGCTGTCATATAAAAATGCTTCGGAAATCTTGCATTGTTCTCGACATTTCGCTGACGTTTAAAAATGCTTCGTGACTCTTCAATTGTTCTTTGAATTCTGCTAAACTTTTAAAATGCTTCGGAACTCTTCCATTGCTCTCGGAATTCTGCTGAAGTTTAAAAATGCTTCAGAACTCTTACATTGTTCGCGGAATTCTGCTGACGTTTAATAATGCTTCGCAACTCTTTCATTGTTCTCGGAATTCCGCTGACGTTTAAAAATGCTTCGGAACTCTTCCATTGTTCTCGGAATTCCGTTGAAGTTTAAAAATGCTTCGAAACTCTTCCATTGTTCTCGGAATTCTGCTGAAGTTTAAAAATGCTTCGTAACTCTTCCATTGTTCTCAGAATTCCGCTGACGTTTAAAAATGCTTCGGTACTCTTCCATTGTTCTCTTAATTCCGCTGACATATAAAAATGCTTCGGAAATCTTGCATTGTTCTCGGCATTCCACTGACATTTAAAAATGCTTCGTAACTCTTCAATTGTTCTTTGAATTCTGCTAAACTTTTAAAATGCTTCGGAACTCTTCCATTGCTCTCGGAATTCTGCTGAAGTTTAAAAATGCTTCAGAACTCTTACATTGTTCTCGGAATTCTGCTGACGTTTAAAAATTCTTCGGAACTCTTCCATTGTTCTCGGAATTCCGTTGAAGTTTAAAAATGCATCGGAACTCTTCCATTGTTCTCGGAATTCTGCTGAAGTTTAAAAATGCTTCAGAACTCTTCCATTGTTCTCAGAATTCCGCTGACGTTTAAAAATGCTTCGGAAATCTTCCATTGTTTTCAAAATTCCGCTGACGTTTAAAAATGCTTCAGAACTTTTCCATTGTTCTCCGAATTCTGCTGACGTTTAAAAATGCTTCGGAACTCTTCCATTGTTCTCGGAATTCCGCTGACATTTAAAAATGCTTCACAACTCTTCCATTGTTCTCGGAATTCCTCTGACTTTTAAAAATGCTTCGGAACTCTTCCATTGTTTTCAAAATTCCGCTGACGTTTAAAAATGCTTCGGAAATCTTCCATTGTTTTCAAAATTCCGCTGACGTTTAAAAATGCTTCAGAACTTTTCCATTGTTCTCCGAATTCTGCTGACGTTTAAAAATGCTTCGGAACTCTTCCATTGTTCTCCAAATTCCGCTGAAGTTTAAAAATGCTTCGGAACCCTTCCATTGTTCTCGGAATTCTGCTGAAGTTTAAAAATGCTTAGGAACTCTTCCATTGTTCTCAGAATTCCGCTGACGTTTAAAAATGCTTCGGAAATCTTCCATTGTTTTCAAAATTCCGCTGACGCTTAAAAATGCTTCAGAACTCTTCCATTGTTCTCGGAATTCCGCTGGCGTTTAATAATGCTTCGCAACTCTTTCATTGTTCTCGGAATTCCGCTGAAGTTTAAAAATGCTTCGGAACTCTTCCATTGTTCTCGGAATTCTGCTGACGTTTAAAAATGCTTCGGAACTCTTCCATTGTTCTCGGAATTCCGTTGAAGTTTAAAAATGCTTCGAAACTCTTCCATTGTTCTCGGAATTCTGCTGAAGTTTAAAAATGCTTCGTAACTCTTCCATTGTTCTCAGAATTCCGCTGACGTTTAAAAATGCTTCGGTACTCTTCCATTGTTCTCTTAATTCCCCTGACATATAAAAATGCTTCGGAAATCTTGCATTGTTCTCGGCATTCCACTGACATTTAAAAATGCTTCGTAACTCTTCAATTGTTCTTTGAATTCTGCTAAACTTTTAAAATGCTTCGGAACTCTTCCATTGCTCTCGGAATTCTGCTGAAGTTTAAAAATGCTTCAGAACTCTTACATTGTTCTCGGAATTCTGCTGACGTTTAAAAATGCTTCGGAACTCTTCCATTGTTCTCGGAATTCCGCTGAAGTTTAAAAATGCATCGGAACTCTTCCATTGTTCTCGGAATTCTGCTGAAGTTTAAAAATGCTTCAGAACTCTTCCATTGTTCTCAGAATTCCGCTGACGTTTAAAAATTCTTCGGAAATCTTCCATTGTTTTCAAAATTCCTCTGACGTTTAAAAATGCTTCAGAACTTTTCCATTGTTCTCCGAATTCTGCTGACGTTTAAAAATGCTTCGGAACTCTTCCATTGTTCTCGGAATTCCGCTGACATTTAAAAATGCTTCACAACTCTTCCATTGTTCTCGGAATTCCTCTGACTTTTAAAAATGCTTCGGAACACTTCCATTGTTTTCAAAATTCCGCTGACGTTTAAAAATGCTTCGGAAATCTTCCATTGTTTTCAAAATTCCGCTGACGTTTAAAAATGCTTCAGAACTTTTCCATTGTTCTCCGAATTCTGCTGACGTTTAAAAATGCTTCGGAACTCTTCCATTGTTCTCCAAATTCCGCTGAAGTTTAAAAATGCTTCGGAACCCTTCCATTGTTCTCGGAATTCTGCTGAAGTTTAAAAATGCTTCGGAACTCTTCATTGTTCTCAGAATTCCGCTGACGTTTAAAAATGCTTCGGAAATCTTCCATTGTTTTCAAAATTCCGCTGACGCTTAAAAATGCTTCAGAACTCTTCCATTTTTCTCGGAATTCCGCTGGCGTTTAATAATGCTTCGCAACTCTTTCATTGTTCTCGGAATTCCGCTGAAGTTTAAAAATGCTTCGGAACTCTTCCATTGTTCTCGGAATTCTGCTGACGTTTAAAAATGCTTCGGAACACTTCCATTGTTCTCGGAATTCCGTTGAAGTTTAAAAATGCTTCAAAACTCTTCCATTGTTCTCGGAATTCCGCTGTCATATAAAAATGCTTCGGAAATCTTGCATTGTTCTCGACATTTCGCTGACGTTTAAAAATGCTTCGTGACTCTTCAATTGTTCTTTGAATTCTGCTAAACTTTTAAAATGCTTCGGAACTCTTCCATTGCTCTCGGAATTCTGCTGAAGTTTAAAAATGCGTCAGAACTCTTACATTGTTCTCGGAATTCTGCTGACGTTTAAAAATGCTTCGGAACTCTTCCATTGTTCTCAGAATTCCGCTGAAGTTTAAAAATGCTTCGGAACTCTTCCTTTGTTCTCGGAATTCTGCTGAAGTTTAAAAATGCTTCGGAACTCTTCTATTGTTCTCGGAATTCCGCTGACGTTTAAAAATGCTTTGGAACTCTTCCATTGTTCTCGGAATTCCGCTGAAGTTTAAAAATGCTTCGGAACTCTTCCATTGTTCTCAGAATTCTGCTGACGTTTAAAAATGCTTCAGAACTCTTCCATTGTTCTCGGAATTCCGCTGATGTTTAATAATGCTTCGGAACTCTTCCATTGTTCTCGGAATTCCGTTGAAGTTTAAAAATGCTTCGAAACTCTTCCATTGTTCTCGGAATTCTGCTGAAGTTTAAAAATGCTTCAGAACTCTTCCATTGTTCTCGGAACTCCGCTGACGTTTAATAATGATTCGCAACTCTTTCATTGTTCTCGGAATTCCGCTGACGTTTAATAATGCTTCGCAACTCTTTCATTGTTCTCGGAATTCCGCTGACGTTTAAAAATGCTTCGGAACTCTTCCATTGTTCTCGGAATTCCGCTGACATTTAAAAATGCTTCACAACTCTTCCATTGTTCTCGGAATTCCTCTGACTTTTAAAAATGCTTCAGAACTTTTCCATTGTTCTCCGAATTCTGCTGACGTTTAAAAATGCTTCGGAACTCTTCCATTGTTCTCCAAATTCCGCTGAAGTTTAAAAATGCTTCGGAACCCTTCCATTGTTCTCGGAATTCTGCTGAAGTTTAAAAATGCTTCGGAACTCTTCCATTGTTCTCAGAATTCCGCTGACGTTTAAAAATGCTTCGGAAATCTTCCATTGTTTTAAAAATTCCGCTGACGCTTAAAAATGCTTCAGAACTCTTCCATTGTTCTCGGAATTCCGCTGAAGTTTAAAAATGCTTCGGAACTCTTCCATTGTTCTCGGAATTCTGCTGAAGTTTAAAAATGCTTCGGAACTCTTCCATTGTTCTCGGAATTCCGTTGAAGTTTAAAAATGCTTTGAAACTCTTCCATTGTTCTCGGAATTCTGCTGAAGTTTAAAAATGCTTCAGAACTCTTCCATTGTTCTCGGAATTCCGCTGACGTTTAATAATGCTTCGCAACTCTTTCATTGTTCTCGGAATTCCGCTGACGTTTAAAAATGCTTCGGAACTCTTCCATTGTTCTCGGAATTCCGTTGAAGTTTAAAAATGCTTCGAAACTCTTCCATTGTTCTCGGAATTCTGCTGAAGTTTAAAAATGCTTCGGAACTCTTCCATTGTTCTCGGAATTCCGCTGACATATAAAAATGCTTCGGAAATCTTGCATTGTTCTCGGCATTTCGCTGACGTTTAAAAATGCTTCGGAACTCTTCAATTGTTCTCGGAATTCAGCTGAACTTTTAAAATGCTTTGGAACACTTCCATTGCTCTCGGAATTCTGCTGAAGTTTAAAAATGCTTCAGAACTCTTACATTGTTCTCGGAATTCTGCTGACGTTTAAAAATGCTTCGGAACTCTTCCATTGTTCTCGGAATTCCGTTGAAGTTTAAAAATGCTTCGAAACTCTTCCATTGTTCTCGGAATTCTGCTGAAGTTTAAAAATGCTTCGTAACTCTTCCATTGTTCTCAGAATTCCGCTGACGTTTAAAAATGCTTCGGTACTCTTCCATTGTTCTCTTAATTCCGCTGACATATAAAAATGCTTCGGAAATCTTGCATTGTTCTCGGCATTCCACTGACATTTAAAAATGCTTCGTAACTCTTCAATTGTTCTTTGAATTCTGCTAAACTTTTAAAATGCTTCGGAACTCTTCCATTGCTCTCGGAATTCTGCTGAAGTTTAAAAATGCTTCAGAACCCTTCCATTGTTCTCGGAATTCTGCTGAAGTTTAAAAATTCTTCGGAACTCTTCCATTGTTCTCAGAATTCCGCTGACGTTTAAAAATGCTTCGGAAATCTTCCATTGTTTTAAAAATTCCGCTGACGCTTAAAAATGCTTCAGAACTCTTCCATTGTTCTCGGAATTCCGCTGAAGTTTAAAAATGCTTCGGAACTCTTCCATTGTTCTCGGAATTCTGCTGACGTTTAAAAATGCTTCGGAACTCTTCCATTGTTCTCGGAATTCCGTTGAAGTTTAAAAATGCTTTGAAACTCTTCCATTGTTCTCGGAATTCTGCTGAAGTTTAAAAATGCTTCAGAACTCTTCCATTGTTCTCGGAATTCCGCTGACGTTTAATAAGGCTTCGCAACTCTTTCATTGTTCTCGGAATTCCGCTGACGTTTAAAAATGCTTCGGAACTCTTCCATTGTTCTCGGAATTCCGTTGAAGTTTAAAAATGCTTCGAAACTCTTCCATTGTTCTCGGAATTCTGCTGAAGTTTAAAAATGCTTCGGAACTCTTCCATTGTTCTCGGAATTCCGCTGACATATAAAAATGCTTCGGAAATCTTGCATTGTTCTCGGCATTTCGCTGACGTTTAAAAATGCTTCGGAACTCTTCAATTGTTCTCGGAATTCAGCTGAACTTTTAAAATGCTTTGGAACGCTTCTATTGCTCTCGGAATTCTGCTGAAGTTTAAAAATGCTTCAGAACTCTTACATTGTTCTCGGAATTCTGCTGACGTTTAAAAATGCTTCGGAACTCTTCCATTGTTCTCGGAATTCCGTTGAAGTTTAAAAATGCTTCGAAACTCTTCCATTGTTCTCGGAATTCTGCTGAAGTTTAAAAATGCTTCGTAACTCTTCCATTGTTCTCAGAATTCCGCTGACGTTTAAAAATGCTTCGGTACTCTTCCATTGTTCTCTTAATTCCGCTGACATATAAAAATGCTTCGGAAATCTTGCATTGTTCTCGGCATTCCACTGATATTTAAAAATGCTTCGTAACTCTTCCATTGTTCTCGGAATTCCTCTGACTTTTAAAAATGCTTCGGAACTCTTCCATTGTTTTCAAAATTCCGCTGACGTTTAAAAATGCTTCGGAAATCTTCCATTGTTTTCAAAATTCCGCTGACGTTTAAAAATGCTTCAGAACTTTTCCATTGTTCTCCGAATTCTGCTGACGTTTAAAAATGCTTCGGAACTCTTCCATTGTTCTCCAAATTCCGCTGAAGTTTAAAAATGCTTCGGAACCCTTCCATTGTTCTCGGAATTCTGCTGAAGTTTAAAAATGCTTAGGAACTCTTCCATTGTTCTCAGAATTCCGCTGACGTTTAAAAATGCTTCGGAAATCTTCCATTGTTTTCAAAATTCCGCTGACGCTTAAAAATGCTTCAGAACTCTTCCATTGTTCTCGGAATTCCGCTGGCGTTTAATAATGCTTCGCAACTCTTTCATTGTTCTCGGAATTCCGCTGAAGTTTAAAAATGCTTCGGAACTCTTCCATTGTTCTCGGAATTCTGCTGACGTTTAAAAATGCTTCGGAACTCTTCCATTGTTCTCGGAATTCCGTTGAAGTTTAAAAATGCTTCGAAACTCTTCCATTGTTCTCGGAATTCTGCTGAAGTTTAAAAATGCTTCGTAACTCTTCCATTGTTCTCAGAATTCCGCTGACGTTTAAAAATGCTTCGGTACTCTTCCATTGTTCTCTTAATTCCGCTGACATATAAAAATGCTTCGGAAATCTTGCATTGTTCTCGGCATTCCACTGACATTTAAAAATGCTTCGTAACTCTTCAATTGTTCTTTGAATTCTGCTAAACTTTTAAAATGCTTCGGAACTCTTCCATTGCTCTCGGAATTCTGCTGAAGTTTAAAAATGCTTCAGAACTCTTACATTGTTCTCGGAATTCTGCTGATGTTTAAAAATGCTTCGGAACTCTTCCATTGTTCTCGGAATTCCGCTGAAGTTTAAAAATGCATCGGAACTCTTCCATTGTTCTCGGAATTCTGCTGAAGTTTAAAAATGCTTCAGAACTCTTCCATTGTTCTCAGAATTCCGCTGACGTTTAAAAATTCTTCGGAAATCTTCCATTGTTTTCAAAATTCCGCTGACGTTTAAAAATGCTTCAGAACTTTTCCATTGTTCTCCGAATTCTGCTGACGTTTAAAAATGCTTCGGAACTCTTCCATTGTTCTCGGAATTCCGCTGACATTTAAAAATGCTTCACAACTCTTCCATTGTTCTCGGAATTCCTCTGACTTTTAAAAATGCTTCGGAACTCTTCCATTGTTTTCAAAATTCCGCTGACGTTTAAAAATGCTTCGGAAATCTTCCATTGTTTTCAAAATTCCGCTGACGTTTAAAAATGCTTCAGAACTTTTCCATTGTTCTCCGAATTCTGCTGACGTTTAAAAATGCTTCGGAACTCTTCCATTGTTCTCCAAATTCCGCTGAAGTTTAAAAATGCTTCGGAACCCTTCCATTGTTCTCGGAATTCTGCTGAAGTTTAAAAATGCTTCGGAACTCTTCCATTGTTCTCAGAATTCCGCTGACGTTTAAAAATGCTTCGGAAATCTTCCATTGTTTTCAAAATTCCGCTGACGCTTAAAAATGCTTCAGAACTCTTCCATTTTTCTCGGAATTCCGCTGGCGTTTAATAATGCTTCGCAACTCTTTCATTGTTCTCGGAATTCCGCTGAAGTTTAAAAATGCTTCGGAACTCTTCCATTGTTCTCGGAATTCTGCTGACGTTTAAAAATGCTTCGGAACACTTCCATTGTTCTCGGAATTCCGTTGAAGTTTAAAAATGCTTCAAAACTCTTCCATTGTTCTCGGAATTCCGCTGTCATATAAAAATGCTTCGGAAATCTTGCATTGTTCTCGACATTTCGCTGACGTTTAAAAATGCTTCGTGACTCTTCAATTGTTCTTTGAATTCTGCTAAACTTTTAAAATGCTTCGGAACTCTTCCATTGCTCTCGGAATTCTGCTGAAGTTTAAAAATGCGTCAGAACTCTTACATTGTTCTCGGAATTCTGCTGACGTTTAAAAATGCTTCGGAACTCTTCCATTGTTCTCAGAATTCCGCTGAAGTTTAAAAATGCTTCGGAACTCTTCCATTGTTCTCGGAATTCTGCTGAAGTTTAAAAATGCTTCGGAACTCTTCTATTGTTCTCGGAATTCCGCTGACGTTTAAAAATGCTTTGGAACTCTTCCATTGTTCTCGGAATTCCGCTGAAGTTTAAAAATGCTTCGGAACTCTTCCATTGTTCTCAGAATTCTGCTGACGTTTAAAAATGCTTCGGAACTCTTCTATTGTTCTCGGAATTCTGCTGACGTTTAAAAATGCTTCAGAACTCTTCCATTGTTCTCGGAATTCCGCTGATGTTTAATAATGCTTCGGAACTCTTCCATTGTTCTCGGAATTCCGTTGAAGTTTAAAAATGCTTCGAAACTCTTCCATTGTTCTCGGAATTCTGCTGAAGTTTAAAAATGCTTCAGAACTCTTCCATTGTTCTCGGAACTCCGCTGACGTTTAATAATGATTCGCAACTCTTTCATTGTTCTCGGAATTCCGCTGACGTTTAATAATGCTTCGCAACTCTTTCATTGTTCTCGGAATTCCGCTGACGTTTAAAAATGCTTCGGAACTCTTCCATTGTTCTCGGAATTCCGCTGACATTTAAAAATGCTTCACAACTCTTCCATTGTTCTCGGAATTCCTCTGACTTTTAAAAATGCTTCAGAACTTTTCCATTGTTCTCCGAATTCTGCTGACGTTTAAAAATGCTTCGGAACTCTTCCATTGTTCTCCAAATTCCGCTGAAGTTTAAAAATGCTTCGGAACCCTTCCATTGTTCTCGGAATTCTGCTGAAGTTTAAAAATGCTTCGGAACTCTTCCATTGTTCTCAGAATTCCGCTGACGTTTAAAAATGCTTCGGAAATCTTCCATTGTTTTAAAAATTCCGCTGACGCTTAAAAATGCTTCAGAACTCTTCCATTGTTCTCGGAATTCCGCTGAAGTTTAAAAATGCTTCGGAACTCTTCCATTGTTCTCGGAATTCTGCTGACGTTTAAAAATGCTTCGGAACTCTTCCATTGTTCTCGGAATTCCGTTGAAGTTTAAAAATGCTTTGAAACTCTTCCATTGTTCTCGGAATTCTGCTGAAGTTTAAAAATGCTTCAGAACTCTTCCATTGTTCTCGGAATTCCGCTGACGTTTAATAATGCTTCGCAACTCTTTCATTGTTCTCGGAATTCCGCTGACGTTTAAAAATGCTTCGGAACTCTTCCATTGTTCTCGGAATTCCGTTGAAGTTTAAAAATGCTTCGAAACTCTTCCATTGTTCTCGGAATTCTGCTGAAGTTTAAAAATGCTTCGGAACTCTTCCATTGTTCTCGGAATTCCGCTGACATATAAAAATGCTTCGGAAATCTTGCATTGTTCTCGGCATTTCGCTGACGTTTAAAAATGCTTCGGAACTCTTCAATTGTTCTCGGAATTCAGCTGAACTTTTAAAATGCTTTGGAACACTTCCATTGCTCTCGGAATTCTGCTGAAGTTTAAAAATGCTTCAGAACTCTTACATTGTTCTCGGAATTCTGCTGACGTTTAAAAATGCTTCGGAACTCTTCCATTGTTCTCGGAATTCCGTTGAAGTTTAAAAATGCTTCGAAACTCTTCCATTGTTCTCGGAATTCTGCTGAAGTTTAAAAATGCTTCGTAACTCTTCCATTGTTCTCAGAATTCCGCTGACGTTTAAAAATGCTTCGGTACTCTTCCATTGTTCTCTTAATTCCGCTGACATATAAAAATGCTTCGGAAATCTTGCATTGTTCTCGGCATTCCACTGACATTTAAAAATGCTTCGTAACTCTTCAATTGTTCTTTGAATTCTGCTAAACTTTTAAAATGCTTCGGAACTCTTCCATTGCTCTCGGAATTCTGCTGAAGTTTAAAAATGCTTCAGAACCCTTCCATTGTTCTCGGAATTCTGCTGAAGTTTAAAAATTCTTCGGAACTCTTCCATTGTTCTCAGAATTCCGCTGACGTTTAAAAATGCTTCGGAAATCTTCCATTGTTTTAAAAATTCCGCTGACGCTTAAAAATGCTTCAGAACTCTTCCATTGTTCTCGGAATTCCGCTGAAGTTTAAAAATGCTTCGGAACTCTTCCATTGTTCTCGGAATTCCGTTGAAGTTTAAAAATGCTTTGAAACTCTTCCATTGTTCTCGGAATTCTGCTGAAGTTTAAAAATGCTTCAGAACTCTTCCATTGTTCTCGGAATTCCGCTGACGTTTAATAATGCTTCGCAACTCTTTCATTGTTCTCGGAATTCCGCTGACGTTTAAAAATGCTTCGGAACTCTTCCATTGTTCTCGGAATTCCGTTGAAGTTTAAAAATGCTTCGAAACTCTTCCATTGTTCTTGGAATTCTGCTGAAGTTTAAAAATGCTTCGGAACTCTTCCATTGTTCTCGGAATTCCGCTGACATATAAAAATGCTTCGGAAATCTTGCATTGTTCTCGGCATTTCGCTGACGTTTAAAAATGCTTCGGAACTCTTCAATTGTTCTCGGAATTCAGCTGAACTTTTAAAATGCTTTGGAACGCTTCTATTGCTCTCGGAATTCTGCTGAAGTTTAAAAATGCTTCAGAACTCTTACATTGTTCTCGGAATTCTGCTGACGTTTAAAAATGCTTCGGAACTCTTCCATTGTTCTCGGAATTCCGTTGAAGTTTAAAAATGCTTCGAAACTCTTCCATTGTTCTCGGAATTCTGCTGAAGTTTAAAAATGCTTCGTAACTCTTCCATTGTTCTCAGAATTCCGCTGACGTTTAAAAATGCTTCGGTACTCTTCCATTGTTCTCTTAATTCCGCTGACATATAAAAATGCTTCGGAAATCTTGCATTGTTCTCGGCATTCCACTGATATTTAAAAATGCTTCGTAACTCTTCAATTGTTCTTTGAATTCTGCTAAACTTTTAAAATGCTTCGGAACTCTTCCATTGCTCTCGGAATTCTGCTGAAGTTTAAAAATGCTTCAGAACTCTTACATTGTTCTCGGAATTCTGCTGACGTTTAAAAATGCTTCGGAACTCTTCCATTGTTCTCGGAATTCCGCTGAAGTTTAAAAATGCTTCGGAACTCTTCCATTGTTCTCGGAATTCTGCTGAAGTTTAAAAATGCTTCAGAACTCTTCCATTGTTCTCAGAATTCCGCTGACGTTTAAAAATGCTTCGGAAATCTTCCATTGTTTTCAAAATTCCGCTGACGTTTAAAAATGCTTCAGAACTTTTCCATTGTTCTCCGAATTCTGCTGACGTTTAAAAATGCTTCAGAACTCTTCCATTGTTCTCGGAATTCCGCTGACATTTAAAAATGCTTCACAACTCTTCCATTGTTCTCGGAATTCCTCTGACTTTTAAAAATGCTTCGGAACTCTTCCATTGTTTTCAAAATTCCGCTGACGTTTAAAAATGCTTCGGATATCTTCCATTGTTTTCAAAATTCCGCTGACGTTTAAAAATGCTTCAGAACTTTTCCATTGTTCTCCGAATTCTGCTGACGTTTAAAAATGCTTCGGAACTCTTCCATTGTTCTCCAAATTCCGCTGAAGTTTAAAAATGCTTCGGAACCCTTCCATTGTTCTCGGAATTCTGCTGAAGTTTAAAAATGCTTCGGAACTCTTCCATTGTTCTCAGAATTCCGCTGACGTTTAAAAATGCTTCGGAAATCTTCCATTGTTTTCAAAATTCCGCTGACGCTTAAAAATGCTTCAGAACTCTTCCATTGTTCTCGGAATTCCGCTGGCGTTTAATAATGCTTCGCAACTCTTTCATTGTTCTCGGAATTCCGCTGAAGTTTAAAAATGCTTCGGAACTCTTCCATTGTTCTCGGAATTCTGCTGACGTTTAAAAATGCTTCGGAACACTTCCATTGTTCTCGGAATTCCGTTGAAGTTTAAAAATGCTTCAAAACTCTTCCATTGTTCTCGGAATTCCGCTGTCATATAAAAATGCTTCGGAAATCTTGCATTGTTCTCGACATTTCGCTGACGTTTAAAAATGCTTCGTGACTCTTCAATTGTTCTTTGAATTCTGCTAAACTTTTAAAATGCTTCGGAACTCTTCCATTGCTCTCGGAATTCTGCTGAAGTTTAAAAATGCGTCAGAACTCTTACATTGTTCTCGGAATTCTGCTGACGTTTAAAAATGCTTCGGAACTCTTCCATTGTTCTCAGAATTCCGCTGAAGTTTAAAAATGCTTCGGAACTCTTCCATTGTTCTCGGAATTCTGCTGAAGTTTAAAAATGCTTCGGAACTCTTCTATTGTTCTCGGAATTCCGCTGACGTTTAAAAATGCTTTGGAACTCTTCCATTGTTCTCGGAATTCCGCTGAAGTTTAAAAATGCTTCGGAACTCTTCCATTGTTCTCAGAATTCTGCTGACGTTTAAAAATGCTTCGGAACTCTTCTATTGTTCTCGGAATTCTGCTGACGTTTAAAAATGCTTCAGAACTCTTCCATTGTTCTCGGAATTCCGCTGATGTTTAATAATGCTTCGGAACTCTTCCATTGTTCTCGGAATTCCGTTGAAGTTTAAAAATGCTTCGAAACTCTTCCATTGTTCTCGGAATTCTGCTGAAGTTTAAAAATGCTTCAGAACTCTTCCATTGTTCTCGGAACTCCGCTGACGTTTAATAATGATTCGCAACTCTTTCATTGTTCTCGGAATTCCGCTGACGTTTAATAATGCTTCGCAACTCTTTCATTGTTCTCGGAATTCCGCTGACGTTTAAAAATGCTTCGGAACTCTTCCATTGTTCTCGGAATTCCACTGACATTTAAAAATGCTTCACAACTCTTCCATTGTTCTCGGAATTCGTCTGACTTTTAAAAATGCTTCAGAACTTTTCCATTGTTCTCCGAATTCTGCTGACGTTTAAAAATGCTTCGGAACTCTTCCATTGTTCTCCAAATTCCGCTGAAGTTTAAAAATGCTTCGGAACCCTTCCATTGTTCTCGGAATTCTGCTGAAGTTTAAAAATGCTTCGGAACTCTTCCATTGTTCTCAGAATTCCGCTGACGTTTAAAAATGCTTCGGAAATCTTCCATTGTTTTAAAAATTCCGCTGACGCTTAAAAATGCTTCAGAACTCTTCCATTGTTCTCGGAATTCCGCTGAAGTTTAAAAATGCTTCGGAACTCTTCCATTGTTCTCGGAATTCTGCTGACGTTTAAAAATGCTTCGGAACTCTTCCATTGTTCTCGGAATTCCGTTGAAGTTTAAAAATGCTTTGAAACTCTTCCATTGTTCTCGGAATTCTGCTGAAGTTTAAAAATGCTTCGGAACTCTTCCATTGTTCTCGGAATTCCGCTGGCGTTTAATAATGCTTCGCAACTCTTTCATTGTTCTCGGAATTCCGCTGAAGTTTAAAAATGCTTCGGAACTCTTCCATTGTTCTCGGAATTCTGCTGAAGTTTAAAAATGCTTCGGAACTCTTCCATTGTTCTCGGAATTCCGCTGACATATAAAAATGCTTCGGAAATCTTGCATTGTTCTCGGCATTTCGCTGATGTTTAAAAATGCTTCGGAACTCTTCAATTGTTCTCGGAATTCAGCTGAACTTTTAAAATGCTTTGGAACGCTTCCATTGCTCTCGGAATTCTGTTGAAGTTTAAAAATGCTTCAGAACTCTTACATTGTTCTCGGAATTCTGCTGACGTTTAAAAATGCTTCGGAACTCTTCCATTGTTCTCGGAATTCCGTTGAAGTTTAAAAATGCTTCGAAACTCTTCCATTGTTCTCGGAATTCTGCTGAAGTTTAAAAATGCTTCGTAACTCTTCCATTGTTCTCAGAATTCCGCTGACGTTTAAAAATGCTTCGGTACTCTTCCATTATTCTCTTAATTCCGCTGACATATAAAAATGCTTCGGAAATCTTGCATTGTTCTCGGCATTCCACTGACGTTTAAAAATGCTTCGTAACTCTTCAATTGTTCTCGGAATTCTGCTAAACTTTTAAAATGCTTCGGAACTCTTTCATTGCTCTCGGAATTCTGCTGAAGTTTAAAAATGCTTCAGAACTCTTACATTGTTCTCGGAATTCTGCTGACGTTTAAAAATGCTTCGGAACTCTTCCATTGTTCTCAGAATTCCGCTGAAGTTTAAAAATGCTTCGGAACTCTTCCATTGTTCTCGGAATTCTGCTGAAGTTTAAAAATGCTTAAGAACTCTTCTATTGTTCTCGGAATTCCGCTGACGTTTAAAAATGCTTCGGAACTCTTCCATTGTTCTCCGAATTCCGTTGAAGTTTAAAAATGCTTCGAAACTCTTCCATTGTTCTCGGAATTCTGCTGAAGTTTAAAAATGCTTCGAAACTCTTTCATTGTTCTCTGAATTCTGCTGAAGTTTAAAAATGCTTCAGAACTCTTCCATTGCTCTCGGAATTCCGCTGACGTTTAATAATGCTTCGCAACTCTTCCATTGTTCTCGGAATTCCGTTGAAGTTTAAAAATGCTTCGAAACTCTTCCATTGTTCTCGGAATTCTGCTGAAGTTTAAAAATGCTTCGGTACTCTTCCATTGTTCTCGGAATTCCACTGACATATAAAAATGCTTCGGAAATCTTGCATTGTTCTCTGCATTCCGCTGACATTTAAAAATGCTTCGGAACTCTTCAATTGTTCTCGGAATTCTGCTGAACTTTTAAAATGCTTTGGAACTCTTCCATTGCTCTCGGAATTCGGGTGAAGTTTAAAAATGCTTCGGAACTCTTCTATTGTTCTCGGAATTCCGCTGAAGTTTAAAAATGCTTAAAATCTCTTCCATTGTTCTCGTAATTCTGCTCATGTTTAAAAATGCTTCAGAACTCTTCCATTGTTCTCGTAATTCCGCTGAAGTTTAAAAGTGGTTCGGAACTCTTCCATTGTTCTCGGAATTCCGATGACGTTTTAAAATGCTTCGGAACTCTACCATTGTTCTCGGAATTCTGCTGAAGTTTAAAAATGCTCAGAACTCTTTCATTGTTCTCAGAATTCCGCTGACGTTTAAAAATGCTTCGGAAATCTTCCATTGTTTTCAAAATTCCGCTGACGTTTAAAAATGCTTCAGAACTTTTCCATTGTTCTCCGAATTCTGCTGACGTTTAAAAATGCTTCGGAACTCTTCCATTGTTCTCCAAATTCCGCTGAAGTTTAAAAATGCTTTGGAACCCTTCCATTGCTCTCGGAATTCTGCTGAAGTTTAAAAATGCTTCGGAACTCTTCCATTGTTCTCAGAATTCCGCTGACGTTTAAAAATGCTTCGAAAATCTTCCATTGTTTTCAAAATTCCGCTGACGCTTAAAAATGCTTCAGAACTCTTCCATTGTTCTCGGAATTCTGCTGAAGTTTAAAAATGCTTCGAAAATCTTTCATTGTTCTCTGAATTCTGCTGAAGTTTAAAAATGCTTCAGAACTCTTCCATTGCTCTCGGAATTCCGCTGACGTTTAATAATGCTTCGCAACTCTTCCATTGTTCTCGGAATTCCGTTGAAGTTTAAAAATGCTTCGAAACTCTTCCATTGTTCTCGGAATTCTGCTGAAGTTTAAAAATGCTTCGGTACTCTTCCATTGTTCTCGGAATTCCACTGACATATAAAAATGCTTCGGAAATCTTGCATTGTTCTCTGCATTCCGCTGACATTTAAAAATGCTTCGGAACTCTTCAATTGTTCTCGGAATTCTGCTGAACTTTTAAAATGCTTCGGAACTCTTCCATTGTTCTCAGAATTCCGCTGAAGTTTAAAAATGCTTCGGAACTCTTCCATTGTTCTCGGAATTCTGCTGAAGTTTAAAAATGCTTAAGAACTCTTCTATTGTTCTCAGAATTCCGCTGACGTTTAAAAATGCTTCGGAACTCTTCCATTGTTCTCCGAATTCCGTTGAAGTTTAAAAATGCTTCGAAACTCTTCCATTGTTCTCGGAATTCTGCTGAAGTTTAAAAATGCTTCGAAACTCTTTCATTGTTCTCTGAATTCTGCTGAAGTTTAAAAATGCTTCAGAACTCTTCCATTGCTCTCGGAATTCCGCTGACGTTTAATAATGCTTCGCAACTCTTCCATTGTTCTCGGAATTCCGTTGAAGTTTAAAAATGCTTCGAAACTCTTCCATTGTTCTCGGAATTCTGCTGAAGTTTAAAAATGCTTCGGTACTCTTCCATTGTTCTCGGAATTCCACTGACATATAAAAATGCTTCGGAAATCTTGCATTGTTCTCTGCATTCCGCTGACATTTAAAAATGATTCGGAACTCTTCAATTGTTCTCGGAATTCTGCTGAACTTTTAAAATGCTTTGGAACTCTTCCATTGCTCTCGGAATTCGGGTGAAGTTTAAAAATGCTTCGGAACTCTTCTATTGTTCTCGGAATTCCGCTGAAGTTTAAAAATGCTTAAAATCTCTTCCATTGTTCTCGTAATTCTGCTCATGTTTAAAAATGCTTCGGAACTCTTCCATTGTTCTCGTAATTCCGCTGAAGTTTAAAAGTGGTTCGGAACTCTTCCATTGTTCTCGGAATTCCGATGACGTTTTAAAATGCTTCGGTACTCTTCCATTGTTCTCGGAATTCCGCTGACGTTTAAAAATGCTTAAAATCTCTTACATTGTTCTCGGAATTCCGCTGAAGTTTAAAAATGCTTCGGAACTCTACCATTGTTCTCGGAATTCTGCTGAAGTTTAAAAATGCTCAGAACTCTTTCATTGTTCTCAGAATTCCGCTGACGTTTAAAAATGCTTCGGAAATCTTCCATTGTTTTCAAAATTCCGCTGACGTTTAAAAATGCTTCAGAACTTTTCCATTGTTCTCCGAATTCTGCTGACGTTTAAAAATGCTTCGGAACTCTTCCATTGTTCTCCAAATTCCGCTGAAGTTTAAAAATGCTTCGGAACCCTTCCATTGCTCTCGGAATTCTGCTGAAGTTTAAAAATGCTTCGGAACTCTTCCATTGTTCTCAGAATTCCGCTGACGTTTAAAAATGCTTCGAAAATCTTCCATTGTTTTCAAAATTCCGCTGACGCTTAAAAATGCTTCAGAACTCTTCCATTGTTCTCGGAATTCCGCTGGCGTTTAATAATGCTTCGCAACTCTTTCATTGTTCTCGGAATTCCGCTGAAGTTTAAAAATGCTTCGGAACTCTTCCATTGTTCTCGGAATTCTGCTGACGTTTAAAAATGCTTCGGAACTCTTCCATTGTTCTCGGAATTCCGTTGAAGTTTAAAAATGCTTCGAAACTCTTCCATTGTTCTTGGAATTCTGCTGAAGTTTAAAAATGCTTCAGAACTCTTCCATTGTTCTCGGAATTCCGCTGACGTTTAATAATGCTTCGCAACTCTTTCATTGTTCTCGGAATTCCGCTGACGTTTAAAAATGCTTCGGAACTCTTCCATTGTTCTCGGAATTCCGTTGACATATAAAAATGCTTCGGAAATCTTGCATTGTTCTCGGCATTCCACTGACATTTAAAAATGCTTCGGAACTCTTGAATTGTTCTTTGAATTCTGCTAAACTTTTAAAATGCTTCGGAACTCTTCCATTGCTCTCGGAATTCTGATGAAGTTTAAAAATGCTTCAGAACTCTTACATTGTTCTCGGAATTCTGCTGACGTTTAAAAATGCTTCGGAACTCTTCCATTGTTCTCGGAATTCCGCTGAAGTTTAAAAATGCTTCGGAACTCTTCCATTGTTCTCGGAATTCTGCTGAAGTTTAAAAATGCTTCAGAACTCTTCCATTGTTCTCAGAATTCCGCTGACGTTTAAAAATGCTTCGGAAATCTTCCATTGTTTTCAAAATTCCGCTGACGTTTAAAAATGCTTCAGAACTTTTCCATCGTTCTCCGAATTCTGCTGACGTTTAAAAATGCTTCGGAACTCTTCCATTGTTCTCGGAATTCCGCTGACATTTAAAAATGCTTCACAACTCTTCCATTGTTCTCGGAATTCCTCTGACTTTTAAAAATGCTTCGGAACTCTTCCATTGTTTTCAAAATTCCGCTGACGTTTAAAAATGCTTCGGAAATCTTCCATTGTTTTCAAAATTCCGCTGACGTTTAAAAATGCTTCAGAACTTTTCCATTGTCCTCCGAATTCTGCTGACGTTTAAAAATGCTTCGGAACTCTTCCATTGTTCTCCAAATTCCGCTGAAGTTTAAAAATGCTTCGGAACACTTCCATTGTTCTCGGAATTCTGCTGAAGTTTAAAAATGCTTCGGAACTCTTCCATTGTTCTCAGAATTCCGCTGACGTTTAAAAATGCTTCGGAAATCTTCCATTGTTTTCAAAATTCCGCTGACGCTTAAAAATGCTTCAGAACTCTTCCATTGTTCTCGGAATTCCGCTGGCGTTTAATAATGCTTCGCAACTCTTTCATTGTTCTCGGAATTCTGCTGAACTTTTAAAATGCTTCTGAACTCTTCCATTGTTCTCGGAATTCCGTTGAAGTTTAAAAATGCTTCAAAACTCTTCCATTGTTCTCGGAATTCTGCTGAAGTTTAAAAATGCTTCGCAACTCTTCCATTTTTCTCAGAATTCCGCTGACGTTTAAAAATGCTTCGGTACTCTTCCATTGTTCTCTTAATTCCGCTGACATATAAAAATGCTTCGGAAATCTTGCATTGTTCTCGGCATTCCACTGACGTTTAAAAATGCTTCGTAACTCTTTAATTGTTCTTTGAATTCTGCTAAACTTTTAAAATGCTTCGGAACTCTTCCATTGCTCGCGGAATTCTGCTGAAGTTTAAAAATGCTTCGGAACTCTACCATTGTTCTCGGAATTCTGCTGAAGTTTAAAAATGCTCAGAACTCTTTCATTGTTCTCAGAATTCCGCTGACGTTTAAAAATGCTTCGGAAATCTTCCATTGTTTTCAAAATTCCGCTGACGTTTAAAAATGCTTCAGAACTTTTCCATTGTTCTCCGAATTCTGCTGACGTTTAAAAATGCTTCGGAACTCTTCCATTGTTCTCCAAATTCCGCTGAAGTTTAAAAATGCTTTGGAACCCTTCCATTGCTCTCGGAATTCTGCTGAAGTTTAAAAATGCTTCGGAACTCTTCCATTGTTCTCAGAATTCCGCTGACGTTTAAAAATGCTTCGAAAATCTTCCATTGTTTTCAAAATTCCGCTGACGCTTAAAAATGCTTCAGAACTCTTCCATTGTTCTCGGAATTCTGCTGAAGTTTAAAAATGCTTCGAAACTCTTTCATTGTTCTCTGAATTCTGCTGAAGTTTAAAAATGCTTCAGAACTCTTCCATTGCTCTCGGAATTCCGCTGACGTTTAATAATGCTTCGCAACTCTTCCATTGTTCTCGGAATTCCGTTGAAGTTTAAAAATGCTTCGAAACTCTTCCATTGTTCTCGGAATTCTGCTGAAGTTTAAAAATGCTTCGGTACTCTTCCATTGTTCTCGGAATTCCACTGACATATAAAAATGCTTCGGAAATCTTGCATTGTTCTCTGCATTCCGCTGACATTTAAAAATGCTTCGGAACTCTTCAATTGTTCTCGGAATTCTGCTGAACTTTTAAAATGCTTCGGAACTCTTCCATTGTTCTCAGAATTCCGCTGAAGTTTAAAAATGCTTCGGAACTCTTCCATTGTTCTCGGAATTCTGCTGAAGTTTAAAAATGCTTAAGAACTCTTCTATTGTTCTCAGAATTCCGCTGACGTTTAAAAATGCTTCGGAACTCTTCCATTGTTCTCCGAATTCCGTTGAAGTTTAAAAATGCTTCGAAACTCTTCCATTGTTCTCGGAATTCTGCTGAAGTTTAAAAATGCTTCGAAACTCTTTCATTGTTCTCTGAATTCTGCTGAAGTTTAAAAATGCTTCAGAACTCTTCCATTGCTCTCGGAATTCCGCTGACGTTTAATAATGCTTCGCAACTCTTCCATTGTTCTCGGAATTCCGTTGAAGTTTAAAAATGCTTCGAAACTCTTCCATTGTTCTCGGAATTCTGCTGAAGTTTAAAAATGCTTCGGTACTCTTCCATTGTTCTCGGAATTCCACTGACATATAAAAATGCTTCGGAAATCTTGCATTGTTCTCTGCATTCCGCTGACATTTAAAAATGATTCGGAACTCTTCAATTGTTCTCGGAATTCTGCTGAACTTTTAAAATGCTTTGGAACTCTTCCATTGCTCTCGGAATTCGGGTGAAGTTTAAAAATGCTTCGGAACTCTTCTATTGTTCTCGGAATTCCGCTGAAGTTTAAAAATGCTTAAAATCTCTTCCATTGTTCTCGTAATTCTGCTCATGTTTAAAAATGCTTCGGAACTCTTCCATTGTTCTCGTAATTCCGCTGAAGTTTAAAAGTGGTTCGGAACTCTTCCATTGTTCTCGGAATTCCGATGACGTTTTAAAATGCTTCGGTACTCTTCCATTGTTCTCGGAATTCCGCTGACGTTTAAAAATGCTTAAAATCTCTTACATTGTTCTCGGAATTCCGCTGAAGTTTAAAAATGCTTCGGAACTCTACCATTGTTCTCGGAATTCTGCTGAAGTTTAAAAATGCTCAGAACTCTTTCATTGTTCTCAGAATTCCGCTGACGTTTAAAAATGCTTCGGAAATCTTCCATTGTTTTCAAAATTCCGCTGACGTTTAAAAATGCTTCAGAACTTTTCCATTGTTCTCCGAATTCTGCTGACGTTTAAAAATGCTTCGGAACTCTTCCATTGTTCTCCAAATTCCGCTGAAGTTTAAAAATGCTTCGGAACCCTTCCATTGCTCTCGGAATTCTGCTGAAGTTTAAAAATGCTTCGGAACTCTTCCATTGTTCTCAGAATTCCGCTGACGTTTAAAAATGCTTCGAAAATCTTCCATTGTTTTCAAAATTCCGCTGACGCTTAAAAATGCTTCAGAACTCTTCCATTGTTCTCGGAATTCCGCTGGCGTTTAATAATGCTTCGCAACTCTTTCATTGTTCTCGGAATTCCGCTGAAGTTTAAAAATGCTTCGGAACTCTTCCATTGTTCTCGGAATTCTGCTGACGTTTAAAAATGCTTCGGAACTCTTCCATTGTTCTCGGAATTCCGTTGAAGTTTAAAAATGCTTCGAAACTCTTCCATTGTTCTTGGAATTCTGCTGAAGTTTAAAAATGCTTCAGAACTCTTCCATTGTTCTCGGAATTCCGCTGACGTTTAATAATGCTTCGCAACTCTTTCATTGTTCTCGGAATTCCGCTGACGTTTAAAAATGCTTCGGAACTCTTCCATTGTTCTCGGAATTCCGTTGACATATAAAAATGCTTCGGAAATCTTGCATTGTTCTCGGCATTCCACTGACATTTAAAAATGCTTCGGAACTCTTGAATTGTTCTTTGAATTCTGCTAAACTTTTAAAATGCTTCGGAACTCTTCCATTGCTCTCGGAATTCTGATGAAGTTTAAAAATGCTTCAGAACTCTTACATTGTTCTCGGAATTCTGCTGACGTTTAAAAATGCTTCGGAACTCTTCCATTGTTCTCGGAATTCCGCTGAAGTTTAAAAATGCTTCGGAACTCTTCCATTGTTCTCGGAATTCTGCTGAAGTTTAAAAATGCTTCAGAACTCTTCCATTGTTCTCAGAATTCCGCTGACGTTTAAAAATGCTTCGGAAATCTTCCATTGTTTTCAAAATTCCGCTGACGTTTAAAAATGCTTCAGAACTTTTCCATTGTTCTCCGAATTCTGCTGACGTTTAAAAATGCTTCGGAACTCTTCCATTGTTCTCGGAATTCCGCTGACATTTAAAAATGCTTCACAACTCTTCCATTGTTCTCGGAATTCCTCTGACTTTTAAAAATGCTTCGGAACTCTTCCATTGTTTTCAAAATTCCGCTGACGTTTAAAAATGCTTCGGAAATCTTCCATTGTTTTCAAAATTCCGCTGACGTTTAAAAATGCTTCAGAACTTTTCCATTGTCCTCCGAATTCTGCTGACGTTTAAAAATGCTTCGGAACTCTTCCATTGTTCTCCAAATTCCGCTGAAGTTTAAAAATGCTTCGGAACACTTCCATTGTTCTCGGAATTCTGCTGAAGTTTAAAAATGCTTCGGAACTCTTCCATTGTTCTCAGAATTCCGCTGACGTTTAAAAATGCTTCGGAAATCTTCCATTGTTTTCAAAATTCCGCTGACGCTTAAAAATGCTTCAGAACTCTTCCATTGTTCTCGGAATTCCGCTGGCGTTTAATAATGCTTCGCAACTCTTTCATTGTTCTCGGAATTCTGCTGAACTTTTAAAATGCTTCTGAACTCTTCCATTGTTCTCGGAATTCCGTTGAAGTTTAAAAATGCTTCAAAACTCTTCCATTGTTCTCGGAATTCTGCTGAAGTTTAAAAATGCTTCGCAACTCTTCCATTGTTCTCAGAATTCCGCTGACGTTTAAAAATGCTTCGGTACTCTTCCATTGTTCTCTTAATTCCGCTGACATATAAAAATGCTTCGGAAATCTTGCATTGTTCTCGGCATTCCACTGACGTTTAAAAATGCTTCGTAACTCTTTAATTGTTCTTTGAATTCTGCTAAACTTTTAAAATGCTTCGGAACTCTTCCATTGCTCGCGGAATTCTGCTGAAGTTTAAAAATGCTTCAGAACTCTTACATTGTTCTCGGAATTCTGCTGACGTTTAAAAATGCTTCGGAATTCTTCCATTGTTCTCAGAATTCCGCTGAAGTTTAAAAATGCTTCGGAACTCTTCCATTGTTCTCGGAATTCTGCTGAAGTTTAAAAATGCTTCGGAACTCTTCTATTGTTCTCGGAAATCCGCTGACGTTTAAAAATGCTTTGGAACTCTTCCATTGTTCTCGGAATTCCGCTGACGTTTAAAAATGCTTCGGAAATATTCCATGGTTTTCAAAATTCCGCTGACGCTTAAAAATGCTTCAGAACTCTTCCATTGTTCTCGGAATTCCGCTGGCGTTTAATAATGCTTCACAACTCTTTCATTGTTCTCGGAATTCCGCTGAAGTTTAAAAATGCTTCGGAACTCTTCCATTGTTCTCGGAATTCTGCTGAAGTTTAAAAATGCTTCAGAACTCTTCCATTGTTCTCGGAATTCCGCTGACGTTTAATAATGCTTCGCAACTCTTTCATTGTTCTCGGAATTCCGCTGACGTTTAAAAATGCTTCGGAACTCTTCCATTGTTCTCGGAATTCCGTTGAAGTTTAAAAATGCTTCGAAACTCTTCCATTGTTCTCGGAATTCTGCTGAAGTTTAAAAATGCTTCGGAACTCTTCCATTGTTCTCGGAATTCCGCTGACATATAAAAATGCTTCGGAAATCTTGCATTGTTCTCGGCATTTCGCTGACGTTTAAAAATGCTTCGGAACTCTTCAATTGTTCTCGGAATTCAGCTGAACTTTTAAAATGTTTTGGAATGCTTCCATTGCTCTCGGAATTCTGCTGAAGTTTAAAAATGCTTCAGAACTCTTACATTGTTCTCGGAATTCTGCTGACGTTTAAAAATGCTTCGGAACTCTTCCATTGTTCTCGGAATTCCGTTGAAGTTTAAAAATGCTTTGAAACTCTTCCATTGTTCTCGGAATTCTGCTGAAGTTTAAAAATGCTTCGTAACTCTTCCATTGTTCTCAGAATTCCGCTGACGTTTAAAAATGCTTCGGTACTCTTCCATTGTTCTCTTAATTCCGCTGACATATAAAAATGCTTCGGAAATCTTGCATTGTTCACGGCATTCCACTGACGTTTAAAAATGCTTCGTAACTCTTCAATTGTTCTCGGAATTCTGCTAAACTTTTAAAATGCTTCGGAACTCTTTCATTGCTCTCGGAATTCTGCTGAAGTTTAAAAATGCTTCAGAACTCTTCCATTGTTCTCAGAATTCCGCTGAAGTTTAAAAATGCTTCGGAACTCTTCCATTGTTCTCGGAATTCTGCTGAAGTTTAAAAATGCTTCAGAACTCTTCTATTGTTCTCGGAATTCCGCTGACGTTTAAAAATGCTTCGGAACTCTTCCATTGTTCTCCGAATTCCGTTGAAGTTTAAAAATGCTTCGAAACTCTTCCATTGTTCTCGGAATTCTGCTGAAGTTTAAAAATGCTTCGAAACTCTTTCATTGTTCTCGGAATTCTGCTGAAGTTTAAAAATGCTTCAGAACTCTTCCATTGCTCTCGGAATTCCGCTGACGTTTAATAATGCTTCGCAACTCTTCCATTGTTCTCGGAATTCCGTTGAAGTTTAAAAATGCTTCGAAACTCTTCCATTGTTCTCGGAATTCTGCTGAAGTTTAAAAATGCTTCGGTACTCTTCCATTGTTCTCGGAATTCCACTGATATATAAAAATGCTTCGGAAATCTTGCATTGTTCTCGGCATTCCGCTGACATTTAAAAATGCTTCGGAACTCTTCAATTGTTCTCGGAATTCTGCTGAACTTTTAAAATGCTTTGGAACTCTTCCATTGCTCTCGGAATTCGGGTGAAGTTTAAAAATGCTTCGGAACTCTTCTATTGTTCTCGGAATTCCGCTGAAGTTTAAAAATGCTTAAAATCTCTTCCATTGTTCTCGTAATTCTGCTCATGTTTAAAAATGCTTCGGAACTCTTCCATTGTTCTCGTAATTCCGCTGAAGTTTAAAAGTGGTTTGCAACTCTTCCATTGTTCTCGGAATTCCGATGACGTTTTAAAATGCTTCGGTACTCTTCCATTGTTCTCGGAATTCCGCTGACGTTTAAAAATGCTTCTGAACTCTTCCATTGTTATCGGAATTCCGCTGAAGTTTAAAAATGCTTCGGAACTCTTCCATTGTTCTAGGAATTCTGCTGAAGTCTAAAAATTCATCTGAACTCTTCCATTATTCTCGGAATTCGTGTGAATTTTAAAAATGCTTCGGAACTCTTCTATTGTTCTCGGAATTCCGCTGAAGTATAAAAATGCTTAAAATCTCTTTCATTGTTCTAGGAATTCCGCTGAAGTTTAAAAATGCTTCGGAACTCTTCCATTGTTCTCGGAATTCTGCTGAAGTTTAAAAATGCTTCAGAACTCTTCCATTGTTCTCAGAATTCCACTGACGTTTAAAAATGATTCGGAAATCTTCCATTGTTTTCAAAATTCCGCTGACGTTTAAAAATGCTTCAGAACTTTTCCATTGTTCTCCGAATTCTGCTGACGTTTAAAAATGCTTCGGAACTCTTCCATTGTTCTCTTAATTCCGCTGACATATAAAAATGCTTCGGAAATCTTGCATTGTTCTCGGCATTCCACTGACGTTTAAA
This sequence comes from Phyllobates terribilis, assembly GCF_046119375.1. Taxonomy (NCBI): domain Eukaryota; kingdom Metazoa; phylum Chordata; class Amphibia; order Anura; family Dendrobatidae; genus Phyllobates; species Phyllobates terribilis. The sequence goes on from NW_027362782.1 coordinate 12,176,012, forward strand.
AATGCTTCGTAACTCTTCAATTGTTCTTTGAATTCTGCTAAACTTTTAAAATGCTTCGGAACTCTTCCATTGCTCTCGGAATTCCACTGACATATAAAAATGCTTCGGAAATCTTGCATTGTTCTCTGCATTCCGCTGACATTTAAAAATGCTTCGGAACTCTTCAATTGTTCTCGGAATTCTGCTGAACTTTTAAAATGCTTCGGAACTCTTCCATTGTTCTCAGAATTCCGCTGAAGTTTAAAAATGCTTCGGAACTCTTCCATTGTTCTCGGAATTCTGCTGAAGTTTAAAAATGCTTAAGAACTCTTCTATTGTTCTCAGAATTCCGCTGACGTTTAAAAATGCTTCGGAACTCCTCCATTGCTCTCGGAATTCCGCTGACGTTTAATAATGCTTCGCAACTCTTCCATTGTTCTCGGAATTCCGTTGAAGTTTAAAAATGCTTCGAAACTCTTCCATTGTTCTCGGAATTCTGCTGAAGTTTAAAAATGCTTCGGTACTCTTCCATTGTTCTCGGAATTCCACTGACATATAAAAATGCTTCGGAAATCTTGCATTGTTCTCTGCATTCCGCTGACATTTAAAAATGATTCGGAACTCTTCAATTGTTCTCGGAATTCTGCTGAACTTTTAAAATGCTTTGGAACTCTTCCATTGCTCTCGGAATTCGGGTGAAGTTTAAAAATGCTTCGGAACTCTTCTATTGTTCTCGGAATTCCGCTGAAGTTTAAAAATGCTTAAAATCTCTTCCATTGTTCTCGTAATTCTGCTCATGTTTAAAAATGCTTCGGAACTCTTCCATTGTTCTCGTAATTCCGCTGAAGTTTAAAAGTGGTTCGGAACTCTTCCATTGTTCTCGGAATTCCGATGACGTTTTAAAATGCTTCGGTACTCTTCCATTGTTCTCGGAATTCCGCTGACGTTTAAAAATGCTTAAAATCTCTTACATTGTTCTCGGAATTCCGCTGAAGTTTAAAAATGCTTCGGAACTCTACCATTGTTCTCGGAATTCTGCTGAAGTTTAAAAATGCTCAGAACTCTTTCATTGTTCTCAGAATTCCGCTGACGTTTAAAAATGCTTCGGAAATCTTCCATTGTTTTCAAAATTCCGCTGACGTTTAAAAATGCTTCAGAACTTTTCCATTGTTCTCCGAATTCTGCTGACGTTTAAAAATGCTTCGGAACTCTTCCATTGTTCTCCAAATTCCGCTGAAGTTTAAAAATGCTTCGGAACCCTTCCATTGCTCTCGGAATTCTGCTGAAGTTTAAAAATGCTTCGGAACTCTTCCATTGTTCTCAGAATTCCGCTGACGTTTAAAAATGCTTCGAAAATCTTCCATTGTTTTCAAAATTCCGCTGACGCTTAAAAATGCTTCAGAACTCTTCCATTGTTCTCGGAATTCCGCTGGCGTTTAATAATGCTTCGCAACTCTTTCATTGTTCTCGGAATTCCGCTGAAGTTTAAAAATGCTTCGGAACTCTTCCATTGTTCTCGGAATTCTGCTGACGTTTAAAAATGCTTCGGAACTCTTCCATTGTTCTCGGAATTCCGTTGAAGTTTAAAAATGCTTCGAAACTCTTCCATTGTTCTTGGAATTCTGCTGAAGTTTAAAAATGCTTCAGAACTCTTCCATTGTTCTCGGAATTCCGCTGAAGTTTAAAAATGCTTCGGAACTCTTCCATTGTTCTCGGAATTCTGCTGAAGTTTAAAAATGCTTCAGAACTCTTCCATTGTTCTCAGAATTCCGCTGACGTTTAAAAATGCTTCGGAAATCTTCCATTGTTTTCAAAATTCCGCTGACGTTTAAAAATGCTTCAGAACTTTTCCATTGTTCTCCGAATTCTGCTGACGTTTAAAAATGCTTCGGAACTCTTCCATTGTTCTCGGAATTCCGCTGACATTTAAAAATGCTTCACAACTCTTCCATTGTTCTCGGAATTCCTCTGACTTTTAAAAATGCTTCGGAACTCTTCCATTGTTTTCAAAATTCCGCTGACGTTTAAAAATGCTTCGGAAATCTTCCATTGTTTTCAAAATTCCGCTGACGTTTAAAAATGCTTCAGAACTTTTCCATTGTTCTCCGAATTCTGCTGACGTTTAAAAATGCTTCGGAACTCTTCCATTGTTCTCCAAATTCCGCTGAAGTTTAAAAATGCTTCGGAACACTTCCATTGTTCTCGGAATTCTGCTGAAGTTTAAAAATGCTTCGGAACTCTTCCATTGTTCTCAGAATTCCGCTGACGTTTAAAAATGCTTCGGAAATCTTCCATTGTTTTCAAAATTCCGCTGACGCTTAAAAATGCTTCAGAACTCTTCCATTGTTCTCGGAATTCCGCTGGCGTTTAATAATGCTTCGCAACTCTTTCATTGTTCTCGGAATTCCGCTGAAGTTTAAAAATGCTTCGGAACTCTTCCATTGTTCTCGGAATTCTGCTGACGTTTAAAAATGCTTCGGAACTCTTCCATTGTTCTCGGAATTCCGTTGAAGTTTAAAAATGCTTCGAAACTCTTCCATTGTTCTCGGAATTCCGCTGTCATATAAAAATGCTTCGGAAATCTTGCATTGTTCTCGACATTTTGCTGACGTTTAAAAATGCTTCGGAACTCTTCAATTGTTCTCGGAATTCTGCTGAACTTTTAAAATGCTTCTGAACTCTTCCATTGTTCTCGGAATTCCGTTGAAGTTTAAAAATGCTTCAAAACTCTTCCATTGTTCTCGGAATTCTGCTGAAGTTTAAAAATGCTTCGCAACTCTTCCATTGTTCTCAGAATTCCGCTGACGTTTAAAAATGCTTCGGTACTCTTCCATTGTTCTCTTAATTCCGCTGACATATAAAAATGCTTCGGAAATCTTGCATTGTTCTCGGCATTCCACTGACGTTTAAAAATGCTTCGTAACTCTTTAATTGTTCTTTGAATTCTGCTAAACTTTTAAAATGCTTCGGAACTCTTCCATTGCTCTCGGAATTCTGCTGAAGTTTAAAAATGCTTCAGAACTCTTACATTGTTCTCGGAATTCTGCTGACGTTTAAAAATGCTTCGGAATTCTTCCATTGTTCTCAGAATTCCGCTGAAGTTTAAAAATGCTTCGGAACTCTTCCATTGTTCTCGGAATTCTGCTGAAGTTTAAAAATGCTTCGGAACTCTTCCATTGTTCTCGGAATTCCGCTGACGTTTAAAAATGCTTCGGAAATATTCCATGGTTTTCAAAATTCCGCTGACGCTTAAAAATGCTTCAGAACTCTTCCATTGTTCTCGGAATTCCGCTGGCGTTTAATAATGCTTCACAACTCTTTCATTGTTCTCGGAATTCCGCTGAAGTTTAAAAATGCTTCGGAACTCTTCCATTGTTCTCGGAATTCTGCTGAAGTTTAAAAATGCTTCAGAACTCTTCCATTGTTCTCGGAATTCCGCTGACGTTTAATAATGCTTCGCAACTCTTTCATTGTTCTCGGAATTCCGCTGACGTTTAAAAATGCTTCGGAACTCTTCCATTGTTCTCGGAATTCCGTTGAAGTTTAAAAATGCTTCGAAACTCTTCCATTGTTCTCGGAATTCTGCTGAAGTTTAAAAATGCTTCGGAACTCTTCCATTGTTCTCGGAATTCCGCTGACATATAAAAATGCTTCGGAAATCTTGTTCTCGGCATTTCGCTGACGTTTAAAAATGCTTCGGAACTCTTCAATTGTTCTCGGAATTCAGCTGAACTTTTAAAATGCTTTGGAATGCTTCCATTGCTCTCGGAATTCTGCTGAAGTTTAAAAATGCTTCAGAACTCTTACATTGTTCTCGGAATTCTGCTGACGTTTAAAAATGCTTCGGAACTCTTCCATTGTTCTCGGAATTCCGTTGAAGTTTAAAAATGCTTCGAAACTCTTCCATTGTTCTCGGAATTCTGCTGAAGTTTAAAAATGCTTCGTAACTCTTCCATTGTTCTCAGAATTCCGCTGACGTTTAAAAATGCTTCGGTACTCTTCCATTGTTCTCTTAATTCTGCTGACATATAAAAATGCTTCGGAAATCTTGCATTGTTCACGGCATTCCACTGACGTTTAAAAATGCTTCGTAACTCTTCAATTGTTCTCGGAATTCTGCTAAACTTTTAAAATGCTTCGGAACTCTTTCATTGCTCTCGGAATTCTGCTGAAGTTTAAAAATGCTTCAGAACTCTTCCATTGTTCTCAGAATTCTGCTGAAGTTTAAAAATGCTTCGGAACTCTTCCATTGTTCTCGGAATTCTGCTGAAGTTTAAAAATGCTTCAGAACTCTTCTATTGTTCTCGGAATTCCGCTGACGTTTAAAAATGCTTCGGAACTCTTCCATTGTTCTCCGAATTCCGTTGAAGTTTAAAAATGCTTCGAAACTCTTCCATTGTTCTCGGAATTCTGCTGAAGTTTAAAAATGCTTCGAAACTCTTTCATTGTTCTCGGAATTCTGCTGAAGTTTAAAAATGCTTCAGAACTCTTCCATTGCTCTCGGAATTCCGCTGACGTTTAATAATGCTTCGCAACTCTTCCATTGTTCTCGGAATTCCGTTGAAGTTTAAAAATGCTTCGAAACTCTTCCATTGTTCTCGGAATTCTGCTGAAGTTTAAAAATGCTTCGGTACTCTTCCATTGTTCTCGGAATTCCACTGACATATAAAAATGCTTCGGAAATCTTGCATTGTTCTCGGCATTCCGCTGACATTTAAAAAAGCTTCGGAACTCTTCAATTGTTCTCGGAATTCTGCTGAACTTTTAAAATGCTTTGGAACTCTTCCATTGCTCTCGGAATTCGGGTGAAGTTTAAAAATGCTTCGGAACTCTTCTATTGTTCTCGGAATTCCGCTGAAGTTTAAAAATGCTTAAAATCTCTTCCATTGTTCTCGTAATTCTGCTCATGTTTAAAAATGCTTCGGAACTCTTCCATTGTTCTCGTAATTCCGCTGAAGTTTAAAAGTGGTTTGGAACTCTTCCATTGTTCTCGGAATTCCGATGACGTTTTAGAATGCTTCGGTACTCTTCCATTGTTCTCGGAATTCCGCTGACGTTTAAAAATGCTTCTGAACTCTTCCATTGTTATCGGAATTCCGCTGAAGTTTAAAAATGCTTCGGAACTCTTCCATTGTTCTAGGAATTCTGCTGAAGTCTAAAAATTCATCTGAACTCTTCCATTATTCTCGGAATTCGTGTGAATTTTAAAAATGCTTCGGAACTCTTCTATTGTTCTCGGAATTCCGCTGAAGTATAAAAATGCTTAAAATCTCTTTCATTGTTCTAGGAATTCCGCTGAAGTTTAAAAATGCTTCGGAACTCTTCCATTGTTCTCGGAATTCTGCTGAAGTTTAAAAATGCTTCAGAACTCTTCCATTGTTCTCAGAATTCCACTGACGTTTAAAAATGATTCGGAAATCTTCCATTGTTTTCAAAATTCCGCTGACGTTTAAAAATGCTTCAGAACTTTTCCATTGTTCTCCGAATTCTGCTGACGTTTAAAAATGCTTCGGAACTCTTCCATTGTTCTCCAAATTCCGCTGAAGTTTAAAAATGCTTCGGAACACTTCCATTGTTCTCGGAATTCTGCTGAAGTTTAAAAATGCTTCGGAACTCTTCCATTGTTCTCAGAATTCCGCTGACGTTTAAAAATGCTTCGGAAATCTTCCATTGTTTTCAAAATTCCGCTGATGCTTAAAAATGCTTCAGAACTCTTCCATTGTTCTCGGAATTCCGCTGGCGTTTAATAATGCTTCGCAACTCTTTCATTGTTCTCGGAATTCTGCTGAAGTTTAAAAATGCTTCGGAACTCTTCCATTGTTCTCGGAATTCTGCTGACGTTTAAAAATGCTTCGGAACTCTTCCATTGTTCTCGGAATTCCGTTGAAGTTTAAAAATGCTTCGAAACTCTTCCATTGTTCTCGGAATTCCGCTGTCATATAAAAATGCTTCGGAAATCTTGCATTGTTCTCGACATTTTGCTGACGTTTAAAAATGCTTCGGAACTCTTCAATTGTTCTCGGAATTCTGCTGAACTTTTAAAATGCTTCTGAACTCTTCCATTGTTCTCGGAATTCCGTTGAAGTTTAAAAATGCTTCAAAACTCTTCCATTGTTCTCGGAATTCTGCTGAAGTTTAAAAATGCTTCGCAACTCTTCCATTGTTCTCAGAATTCCGCTGACGTTTAAAAATGCTTCGGTACTCTTCCATTGTTCTCTTAATTCCGCTGACATATAAAAATGCTTCGGAAATCTTGCATTGTTCTCGGCATTCCACTGACGTTTAAAAATGCTTCGTAACTCTTTAATTGTTCTTTGAATTCTGCTAAACTTTTAAAATGCTTCGGAACTCTTCCATTGCTCTCGGAATTCTGCTGAAGTTTAAAAATGCTTCAGAACTCTTACATTGTTCTCGGAATTCTGCTGACGTTTAAAAATGCTTCGGAATTCTTCCATTGTTCTCAGAATTCCGCTGAAGTTTAAAAATGCTTCGGAACTCTTCCATTGTTCTCGGAATTCTGCTGAAGTTTAAAAATGCTTCGGAACTCTTCTATTGTTCTCGGAATTCTGCTGACGTTTAAAAATGCTTTGGAACTCTTCCATTGTTCTCGGAATTCCGCTGACGTTTAAAAATGCTTCGGAAATATTCCATGGTTTTCAAAATTCCGCTGACGCTTAAAAATGCTTCAGAACTCTTCCATTGTTCTCGGAATTCCGCTGGCGTTTAATAATGCTTCACAACTCTTTCATTGTTCTCGGAATTCCGCTGAAGTTTAAAAATGCTTCGGAACTCTTCCATTGTTCTCGGAATTCTGCTGAAGTTTAAAAATGCTTCAGAACTCTTCCATTGTTCTCGGAATTCCGCTGACGTTTAATAATGCTTCGCAACTCTTTCATTGTTCTCGGAATTCCGCTGACGTTTAAAAATGCTTCGGAACTCTTCCATTGTTCTCGGAATTCTGCTGAAGTTTAAAAATGCTTCAGAACTCTTCTATTGTTCTCGGAATTCCGCTGACGTTTAAAAATGCTTCGGAACTCTTCCATTGTTCTCCGAATTCCGTTGAAGTTTAAAAATGCTTCGAAACTCTTCCATTGTTCTCGGAATTCTGCTGAAGTTTAAAAATGCTTCGAAACTCTTTCATTGTTCTCGGAATTCTGCTGAAGTTTAAAAATGCTTCAGAACTCTTCCATTGCTCTCGGAATTCCGCTGACGTTTAATAATGCTTCGCAACTCTTCCATTGTTCTCGGAATTCCGTTGAAGTTTAAAAATGCTTCGAAACTCTTCCATTGTTCTCGGAATTCTGCTGAAGTTTAAAAATGCTTCGGTACTCTTCCATTGTTCTCGGAATTCCACTGACATATAAAAATGCTTCGGAAATCTTGCATTGTTCTCGGCATTCCGCTGACATTTAAAAATGCTTCGGAACTCTTCAATTGTTCTCGGAATTCTGCTGAACTTTTAAAATGCTTTGGAACTCTTCCATTGCTCTCGGAATTCGGGTGAAGTTTAAAAATGCTTCGGAACTCTTCTATTGTTCTCGGAATTCCGCTGAAGTTTAAAAATGCTTAAAATCTCTTCCATTGTTCTCGTAATTCTGCTCATGTTTAAAAATGCTTCGGAACTCTTCCATTGTTCTCGTAATTCCGCTGAAGTTTAAAAGTGGTTTGGAACTCTTCCATTGTTCTCGGAATTCCGATGACGTTTTAGAATGCTTCGGTACTCTTCCATTGTTCTCGGAATTCCGCTGACGTTTAAAAATGCTTCTGAACTCTTCCATTGTTATCGGAATTCCGCTGAAGTTTAAAAATGCTTCGGAACTCTTCCATTGTTCTAGGAATTCTGCTGAAGTCTAAAAATTCATCTGAACTCTTCCATTATTCTCGGAATTCGTGTGAATTTTAAAAATGCTTCGGAACTCTTCTATTGTTCTCGGAATTCCGCTGAAGTATAAAAATGCTTAAAATCTCTTTCATTGTTCTAGGAATTCCGCTGAAGTTTAAAAATGCTTCGGAACTCTTCCATTGTTCTCGGAATTCTGCTGAAGTTTAAAAATGCTTCAGAACTCTTCCATTGTTCTCAGAATTCCACTGACGTTTAAAAATGATTCGGAAATCTTCCATTGTTTTCAAAATTCCGCTGACGTTTAAAAATGCTTCAGAACTTTTCCATTGTTCTCCGAATTCTGCTGACGTTTAAAAATGCTTCGGAACTCTTCCATTGTTCTCCAAATTCCGCTGAAGTTTAAAAATGCTTCGGAACACTTCCATTGTTCTCGGAATTCTGCTGAAGTTTAAAAATGCTTCGGAACTCTTCCATTGTTCTCAGAATTCCGCTGACGTTTAAAAATGCTTCGGAAATCTTCCATTGTTTTCAAAATTCCGCTGATGCTTAAAAATGCTTCAGAACTCTTCCATTGTTCTCGGAATTCCGCTGGCGTTTAATAATGCTTCGCAACTCTTTCATTGTTCTCGGAATTCTGCTGAAGTTTAAAAATGCTTCGGAACTCTTCCATTGTTCTCGGAATTCTGCTGACGTTTAAAAATGCTTCGGAACTCTTCCATTGTTCTCGGAATTCCGTTGAAGTTTAAAAATGCTTCGAAACTCTTCCATTGTTCTCGGAATTCCGCTGTCATATAAAAATGCTTCGGAAATCTTGCATTGTTCTCGACATTTTGCTGACGTTTAAAAATGCTTCGGAACTCTTCAATTGTTCTCGGAATTCTGCTGAACTTTTAAAATGCTTCTGAACTCTTCCATTGTTCTCGGAATTCCGTTGAAGTTTAAAAATGCTTCAAAACTCTTCCATTGTTCTCGGAATTCTGCTGAAGTTTAAAAATGCTTCGCAACTCTTCCATTGTTCTCAGAATTCCGCTGACGTTTAAAAATGCTTCGGTACTCTTCCATTGTTCTCTTAATTCCGCTGACATATAAAAATGCTTCGGAAATCTTGCATTGTTCTCGGCATTCCACTGACGTTTAAAAATGCTTCGTAACTCTTTAATTGTTCTTTGAATTCTGCTAAACTTTTAAAATGCTTCGGAACTCTTCCATTGCTCTCGGAATTCTGCTGAAGTTTAAAAATGCTTCAGAACTCTTACATTGTTCTCGGAATTCTGCTGACGTTTAAAAATGCTTCGGAATTCTTCCATTGTTCTCAGAATTCCGCTGAAGTTTAAAAATGCTTCGGAACTCTTCCATTGTTCTCGGAATTCTGCTGAAGTTTAAAAATGCTTCGGAACTCTTCTATTGTTCTCGGAATTCTGCTGACGTTTAAAAATGCTTTGGAACTCTTCCATTGTTCTCGGAATTCCGCTGACGTTTAAAAATGCTTCGGAAATATTCCATGGTTTTCAAAATTCCGCTGACGCTTAAAAATGCTTCAGAACTCTTCCATTGTTCTCGGAATTCCGCTGGCGTTTAATAATGCTTCACAACTCTTTCATTGTTCTCGGAATTCCGCTGAAGTTTAAAAATGCTTCGGAACTCTTCCATTGTTCTCGGAATTCTGCTGAAGTTTAAAAATGCTTCAGAACTCTTCCATTGTTCTCGGAATTCCGCTGACGTTTAATAATGCTTCGCAACTCTTTCATTGTTCTCGGAATTCCGCTGACGTTTAAAAATGCTTCGGAACTCTTCCATTGTTCTCGGAATTCCGTTGAAGTTTAAAAATGCTTCGAAACTCTTCCATTGTTCTCGGAATTCTGCTGAAGTTTAAAAATGCTTCGGAACTCTTCCATTGTTCTCGGAATTCCGCTGACATATAAAAATGCTTCGGAAATCTTGCATTGTTCTCGGCATTTCGCTGACGTTTAAAAATGCTTCGGAACTCTTCAATTGTTCTCGGAATTCAGCTGAACTTTTAAAATGCTTTGGAATGCTTCCATTGCTCTCGGAATTCTGCTGAAGTTTAAAAATGCTTCAGAACTCTTACATTGTTCTCGGAATTCTGCTGACGTTTAAAAATGCTTCGGAACTCTTCCATTGTTCTCGGAATTCCGTTGAAGTTTAAAAATGCTTCGAAACTCTTCCATTGTTCTCGGAATTCTGCTGAAGTTTAAAAATGCTTCGTAACTCTTCCATTGTTCTCAGAATTCCGCTGACGTTTAAAAATGCTTCGGTACTCTTCCATTGTTCTCTTAATTCCGCTGACATATAAAAATGCTTCGGAAATCTTGCATTGTTCACGGCATTCCACTGACGTTTAAAAATGCTTCGTAACTCTTCAATTGTTCTCGGAATTCTGCTAAACTTTTAAAATGCTTCGGAACTCTTTCATTGCTCTCGGAATTCTGCTGAAGTTTAAAAATGCTTCAGAACTCTTCCATTGTTCTCAGAATTCCGCTGAAGTTTAAAAATGCTTCGGAACTCTTCCATTGTTCTCGGAATTCTGCTGAAGTTTAAAAATGCTTCAGAACTCTTCTATTGTTCTCGGAATTCCGCTGACGTTTAAAAATGCTTCGGAACTCTTCCATTGTTCTCCGAATTCCGTTGAAGTTTAAAAATGCTTCGAAACTCTTCCATTGTTCTCGGAATTCTGCTGAAGTTTAAAAATGCTTCGAAACTCTTTCATTGTTCTCGGAATTCTGCTGAAGTTTAAAAATGCTTCAGAACTCTTCCATTGCTCTCGGAATTCCGCTGACGTTTAATAATGCTTCGCAACTCTTCCATTGTTCTCGGAATTCCGTTGAAGTTTAAAAATGCTCCGAAACTCTTCCATTGTTCTCGGAATTCTGCTGAAGTTTAAAAATGCTTCGGTACTCTTCCATTGTTCTCGGAATTCCACTGACATATAAAAATGCTTCGGAAATCTTGCATTGTTCTCGGCATTCCGCTGACATTTAAAAATGCTTCGGAACTCTTCAATTGTTCTCGGAATTCTGCTGAACTTTTAAAATGCTTTGGAACTCTTCCATTGCTCTCGGAATTCGGGTGAAGTTTAAAAATGCTTCGGAACTCTTCTATTGTTCTCGGAATTCCGCTGAAGTTTAAAAATGCTTAAAATCTCTTCCATTGTTCTCGTAATTCTGCTCATGTTTAAAAATGCTTCGGAACTCTTCCATTGTTCTCGTAATTCCGCTGAAGTTTAAAAGTGGTTTGGAACTCTTCCATTGTTCTCGGAATTCCGATGACGTTTTAAAATGCTTCGGTACTCTTACATTGTTCTCGGAATTCCGCTGACGTTTAAAAATGCTTCTGAACTCTTCCATTGTTATCGGAATTCCGCTGAAGTTTAAAAATGCTTCGGAACTCTTCCATTGTTCTAGGAATTCTGCTGAAGTCTAAAAATTCATCTGAACTCTTCCATTATTCTCGGAATTCGTGTGAATTTTAAAAATGCTTCGGAACTCTTCTATTGTTCTCGGAATTCCGCTGAAGTATAAAAATGCTTAAAATCTCTTTCATTGTTCTAGGAATTCCGCTGAAGTTTAAAAATGCTTCGGAACTCTTCCATTGTTCTCGGAATTCTGCTGAAGTTTAAAAATGCTTCAGAACTCTTCCATTGTTCTCAGAATTCCACTGACGTTTAAAAATGATTCGGAAATCTTCCATTGTTTTCAAAATTCCGCTGACGTTTAAAAATGCTTCAGAACTTTTCCATTGTTCTCCGAATTCTGCTGACGTTTAAAAATGCTTCGGAACTCTTCCATTGTTCTCTTAATTCCGCTGACATATAAAAATGCTTCGGAAATCTTGCATTGTTCTCGGCATTCCACTGACGTTTAAAAATTCTTCGTAACTCTTCAATTGTTCTTTGAATTCTGCTAAACTTTTAAAATGCTTCGGAACTCTTCCATTGCTCTCGGAATTCTGCTGAAGTTTAAAAATGCTTCAGAACTCTTACATTGTTCTCGGAATTCTGCTGACGTTTAAAAATGCTTCGGAACTCTTCCATTGTTCTCAGAATTCCGCTGAAGTTTAAAAATGCTTCGGAACACTTCCATTGTTCTCGGAATTCTGCTGAAGTTTAAAAATGCTTCGGAACTCTTCTATTGTTCTCGGAATTCCGCTGACGTTTAAAAATGCTTTGGAACTCTTCCATTGTTCTCGGAATTCCGCTGAAGTTTAAAAATGCTTCGGAACTCTTCCATTGTTCTCAGAATTCTGCTGACGTTTAAAAATGCTTCGGAACTCTTCTATTGTTCTCGGAATTCTGCTGACGTTTAAAAATGCTTCAGAACTCTTCCATTGTTCTCAGAATTCCGCTGATGTTTAATAATGCTTCGGAACTCTTCCATTGTTCTCGGAATTCCGTTGAAGTTTAAAAATGCTTCGAAACTCTTCCATTGTTCTCGGAATTCTGCTGAAGTTTAAAAATGCTTCAGAACTCTTCCATTGTTCTCGGAACTCCGCTGACGTTTAATAATGCTTCGCAACTCTTTCATTGTTCTTGGAATTCCGCTGACGTTTAATAATGCTTTGCAACTCTTTCATTGTTCTCGGAATTCCGCTGACGTTTAAAAATGCTTTGGAACTCTTCCATTGTTCTCGGAATTCCGTTGAAGTTTAAAAATGCTTCGAAACTCTTCCATTGTTCTCGGAATTCTGCTGAAGTTTAAAAAGGCTTCGGAACTCTTCCATTGTTTTCGGAATTCCGCTGACATATAAAAATTCTTCAGAAATCTTGCATTGTTCTCGGCATTCTGCTGACATTTAAAAATGCTTCGGAACTCTTCAATTGTTCTCGGAATTCTGCTGAACTTTTAAAATGCTTTGCAACTCTTCCATTGCTCTCGGAATTCTGCTGAAGTTTAAAAATGCTTCAGAACTCTTACATTGTTCTCGGAATTCTGCTGACGTTTAAAAATGCTTCAGAACTCTTCCATTGTTCTCGGAATTCCGCTGACGTTTAATAATGCTTCGCAACTCTTTCATTGTTCTCGGAATTCCGCTGACGTTTAAAAATGCTTCGGAACTCTTCCATTGTTCTCGGAATTCCGTTGAAGTTTAAAAATGCTTCGAAACTCTTCCATTGTTCTCGGAATTCTGCTGAAGTTTAAAAATGCTTCGGAACTCTTCCATTGTTCTCGGAATTCCGCTGACATATAAAAATGCTTCGGAAATCTTGCATTGTTCTCGGCATTTCGCTGACGTTTAAAAATGCTTCGGAACTCTTCAATTGTTCTCGGAATTCAGCTGAACTTTTAAAATGCTTTGGAATGCTTCCATTGCTCTCGGAATTCTGCTGAAGTTTAAAAATGCTTCAGAACTCTTACATTGTTCTCGGAATTCTGCTGACGTTTAAAAATGCTTCGGAACTCTTCCATTGTTCTCAGAATTCCGCTGAAGTTTAAAAATGCTTCGGAACTCTTCCATTGTTCTCGGAATTCTGCTGAAGTTTAAAAATGCTTCGGAACTCTTCTATTGTTCTCGGAATTCTGCTGACGTTTAAAAATGCTTTGGAACTCTTCCATTGTTCTCGGAATTCCGCTGACGTTTAAAAATGCTTCGGAAATATTCCATGGTTTTCAAAATTCCGCTGACGCTTAAAAATGCTTCAGAACTCTTCCATTGTTCTCGGAATTCCGCTGGCGTTTAATAATGCTTCACAACTCTTTCATTGTTCTCGGAATTCCGCTGAAGTTTAAAAATGCTTCGGAACTCTTCCATTGTTCTCGGAATTCTGCTGAAGTTTAAAAATGCTTCAGAACTCTTCCATTGTTCTCGGAATTCCGCTGACGTTTAATAATGCTTCGCAACTCTTTCATTGTTCTCGGAATTCCGCTGACGTTTAAAAATGCTTCGGAACTCTTCCATTGTTCTCGGAATTCCGTTGAAGTTTAAAAATGCTTCGAAACTCTTCCATTGTTCTCGGAATTCTGCTGAAGTTTAAAAATGCTTCGGAACTCTTCCATTGTTCTCGGAATTCCGCTGACATATAAAAATGCTTCGGAAATCTTGCATTGTTCTCGGCATTTTGCTGACGTTTAAAAATGCTTCGGAACTCTTCAATTGTTCTCGGAATTCAGCTGAACTTTTAAAATGCTTTGGAATGCTTCCATTGCTCTCGGAATTCTGCTGAAGTTTAAAAATGCTTCAGAACTCTTACATTGTTCTCGGAATTCTGCTGACGTTTAAAAATGCTTCGGAACTCTTCCATTGTTCTCGGAATTCCGTTGAAGTTTAAAAATGCTTCGAAACTCTTCCATTGTTCTCGGAATTCTGCTGAAGTTTAAAAATGCTTCGTAACTCTTCCATTGTTCTCAGAATTCCGCTGACGTTTAAAAATGCTTCGGTACTCTTCCATTGTTCTCTTAATTCCGCTGACATATAAAAATGCTTCGGAAATCTTGCATTGTTCACGGCATTCCACTGACGTTTAAAAATGCTTCGTAACTCTTCAATTGTTCTCGGAATTCTGCTAAACTTTTAAAATGCTTCGGAACTCTTTCATTGCTCTCGGAATTCTGCTGAAGTTTAAAAATGCTTCAGAACTCTTCCATTGTTCTCAGAATTCCGCTGAAGTTTAAAAATGCTTCGGAACTCTTCCATTGTTCTCGGAATTCTGCTGAAGTTTAAAAATGCTTCAGAACTCTTCTATTGTTCTCGGAATTCCGCTGACGTTTAAAAATGCTTCGGAACTCTTCCATTGTTCTCCGAATTCCGTTGAAGTTTAAAAATGCTTCGAAACTCTTCCATTGTTCTCGGAATTCTGCTGAAGTTTAAAAATGCTTCGAAACTCTTTCATTGTTCTCGGAATTCTGCTGAAGTTTAAAAATGCTTCAGAACTCTTCCATTGCTCTCGGAATTCCGCTGACGTTTAATAATGCTTCGCAACTCTTCCATTGTTCTCGGAATTCCGTTGAAGTTTAAAAATGCTCCGAAACTCTTCCATTGTTCTCGGAATTCTGCTGAAGTTTAAAAATGCTTCGGTACTCTTCCATTGTTCTCGGAATTCCACTGACATATAAAAATGCTTCGGAAATCTTGCATTGTTCTCGGCATTCCGCTGACATTTAAAAATGCTTCGGAACTCTTCAATTGTTCTCGGAATTCTGCTGAACTTTTAAAATGCTTTGGAACTCTTCCATTGCTCTCGGAATTCGGGTGAAGTTTAAAAATGCTTCGGAACTCTTCTATTGTTCTCGGAATTCCGCTGAAGTTTAAAAATGCTTAAAATCTCTTCCATTGTTCTCGTAATTCTGCTCATGTTTAAAAATGCTTCGGAACTCTTCCATTGTTCTCGTAATTCCGCTGAAGTTTAAAAGTGGTTTGGAACTCTTCCATTGTTCTCGGAATTCCGATGACGTTTTAAAATGCTTCGGTACTCTTCCATTGTTCTCGGAATTCCGCTGACGTTTAAAAATGCTTCTGAACTCTTCCATTGTTATCGGAATTCCGCTGAAGTTTAAAAATGCTTCGGAACTCTTCCATTGTTCTAGGAATTCTGCTGAAGTCTAAAAATTCATCTGAACTCTTCCATTATTCTCGGAATTCGTGTGAATTTTAAAAATGCTTCGGAACTCTTCTATTGTTCTCGGAATTCCGCTGAAGTATAAAAATGCTTAAAATCTCTTTCATTGTTCTAGGAATTCCGCTGAAGTTTAAAAATGCTTCGGAACTCTTCCATTGTTCTCGGAATTCTGCTGAAGTTTAAAAATGCTTCAGAACTCTTCCATTGTTCTCAGAATTCCACTGACGTTTAAAAATGATTCGGAAATCTTCCATTGTTTTCAAAATTCCGCTGACGTTTAAAAATGCTTCAGAACTTTTCCATTGTTCTCCGAATTCTGCTGACGTTTAAAAATGCTTCGGAACTCTTCCATTGTTCTCTTAATTCCGCTGACATATAAAAATGCTTCGGAAATCTTGCATTGTTCTCGGCATTCCACTGACGTTTAAAAATTCTTCGTAACTCTTCAATTGTTCTTTGAATTCTGCTAAACTTTTAAAATGCTTCGGAACTCTTCCATTGCTCTCGGAATTCTGCTGAAGTTTAAAAATGCTTCAGAACTCTTACATTGTTCTCGGAATTCTGCTGACGTTTAAAAATGCTTCGGAACTCTTCCATTGTTCTCAGAATTCCGCTGAAGTTTAAAAATGCTTCGGAACACTTCCATTGTTCTCGGAATTCTGCTGAAGTTTAAAAATGCTTCGGAACTCTTCTATTGTTCTCGGAATTCCGCTGACGTTTAAAAATGCTTTGGAACTCTTCCATTGTTCTCGGAATTCCGCTGAAGTTTAAAAATGCTTCGGAACTCTTCCATTGTTCTCAGAATTCTGCTGACGTTTAAAAATGCTTCGGAACTCTTCTATTGTTCTCGGAATTCTGCTGACGTTTAAAAATGCTTCAGAACTCTTCCATTGTTCTCAGAATTCCGCTGATGTTTAATAATGCTTCGGAACTCTTCCATTGTTCTCGGAATTCCGTTGAAGTTTAAAAATGCTTCGAAACTCTTCCATTGTTCTCGGAATTCTGCTGAAGTTTAAAAATGCTTCAGAACTCTTCCATTGTTCTCGGAACTTCGCTGACGTTTAATAATGCTTCGCAACTCTTTCATTGTTCTTGGAATTCCGCTGACGTTTAATAATGCTTTGCAACTCTTTCATTGTTCTCGGAATTCCGCTGACGTTTAAAAATGCTTTGGAACTCTTCCATTGTTCTCGGAATTCCGTTGAAGTTTAAAAATGCTTCGAAACTCTTCCATTGTTCTCGGAATTCTGCTGAAGTTTAAAAAGGCTTCGGAACTCTTCCATTGTTTTCGGAATTCCGCTGACATATAAAAATTCTTCAGAAATCTTGCATTGTTCTCGGCATTCTGCTGACATTTAAAAATGCTTCGGAACTCTTCAATTGTTCTCGGAATTCTGCTGAACTTTTAAAATGCTTTGCAACTCTTCCATTGCTCTCGGAATTCTGCTGAAGTTTAAAAATGCTTCAGAACTCTTACATTGTTCTCGGAATTCTGCTGACGTTTAAAAATGCTTCAGAACTCTTCCATTGTTCTCGGAATTCCGCTGACGTTTAATAATGCTTCGCAACTCTTTCATTGTTCTCGGAATTCCGCTGACGTTTAAAAATGCTTCGGAACTCTTCCATTGTTCTCGGAATTCCGTTGAAGTTTAAAAATGCTTCGAAACTCTTCCATTGTTCTCGGAATTCTGCTGAAGTTTAAAAATGCTTCGGAACTCTTCCATTGTTCTCGGAATTCCGCTGACATATAAAAATGCTTCGGAAATCTTGCATTGTTCTCGGCATTTCGCTGACGTTTAAAAATGCTTCGGAACTCTTCAATTGTTCTCGGAATTCAGCTGAACTTTTAAAATGCTTTGGAATGCTTCCATTGCTCTCGGAATTCTGCTGAAGTTTAAAAATGCTTCAGAACTCTTACATTGTTCTCGGAATTCTGCTGACGTTTAAAAATGCTTCGGAACTCTTCCATTGTTCTCGGAATTCCGTTGAAGTTTAAAAATGCTTCGAAACTCTTCCATTGTTCTCGGAATTCTGCTGAAGTTTAAAAATGCTTCGTAACTCTTCCATTGTTCTCAGAATTCCGCTGACGTTTAAAAATGCTTCGGTACTCTTCCATTGTTCTCTTAATTCCGCTGACATATAAAAATGCTTCGGAAATCTTGCATTGTTCACGGCATTCCACTGACGTTTAAAAATGCTTCGTAACTCTTCAATTGTTCTCGGAATTCTGCTAAACTTTTAAAATGCTTCGGAACTCTTTCATTGCTCTCGGAATTCTGCTGAAGTTTAAAAATGCTTCAGAACTCTTCCATTGTTCTCAGAATTCCGCTGAAGTTTAAAAATGCTTCGGAACTCTTCCATTGTTCTCGGAATTCTGCTGAAGTTTAAAAATGCTTCAGAACTCTTCTATTGTTCTCGGAATTCCGCTGACGTTTAAAAATGCTTCGGAACTCTTCCATTGTTCTCCGAATTCCGTTGAAGTTTAAAAATGCTTCGAAACTCTTCCATTGTTCTCGGAATTCTGCTGAAGTTTAAAAATGCTTCGAAACTCTTTCATTGTTCTCGGAATTCTGCTGAAGTTTAAAAATGCTTCAGAACTCTTCCATTGCTCTCGGAATTCCGCTGACGTTTAATAATGCTTCGCAACTCTTCCATTGTTCTCGGAATTCCGTTGAAGCTTAAAAATGCTCCGAAACTCTTCCATTGTTCTCGGAATTCTGCTGAAGTTTAAAAATGCTTCGGTACTCTTCCATTGTTCTCGGAATTCCACTGACATATAAAAATGCTTCGGAAATCTTGCATTGTTCTCGGCATTCCGCTGACATTTAAAAATGCTTCGGAACTCTTCAATTGTTCTCGGAATTCTGCTGAACTTTTAAAATGCTTTGGAACTCTTCCATTGCTCTCGGAATTCGGGTGAAGTTTAAAAATGCTTCGGAACTCTTCTATTGTTCTCGGAATTCCGCTGAAGTTTAAAAATGCTTAAAATCTCTTCCATTGTTCTCGTAATTCTGCTCATGTTTAAAAATGCTTCGGAACTCTTCCATTGTTCTCGTAATTCCGCTGAAGTTTAAAAGTGGTTTGGAACTCTTCCATTGTTCTCGGAATTCCGATGACGTTTTAAAATGCTTCGGTACTCTTCCATTGTTCTCGGAATTCCGCTGACGTTTAAAAATGCTTCTGAACTCTTCCATTGTTATCGGAATTCCGCTGAAGTTTAAAAATGCTTCGGAACTCTTCCATTGTTCTAGGAATTCTGCTGAAGTCTAAAAATTCATCTGAACTCTTCCATTATTCTCGGAATTCGTGTGAATTTTAAAAATGCTTCGGAACTCTTCTATTGTTCTCGGAATTCCGCTGAAGTATAAAAATGCTTAAAATCTCTTTCATTGTTCTAGGAATTCCGCTGAAGTTTAAAAATGCTTCGGAACTCTTCCATTGTTCTCGGAATTCTGCTGAAGTTTAAAAATGCTTCAGAACTCTTCCATTGTTCTCAGAATTCCACTGACGTTTAAAAATGATTCGGAAATCTTCCATTGTTTTCAAAATTCCGCTGACGTTTAAAAATGCTTCAGAACTTTTCCATTGTTCTCCGAATTCTGCTGACGTTTAAAAATGCTTCGGAACTCTTCCATTGTTCTCTTAATTCCGCTGACATATAAAAATGCTTCGGAAATCTTGCATTGTTCTCGGCATTCCACTGACGTTTAAAAATTCTTCGTAACTCTTCAATTGTTCTTTGAATTCTGCTAAACTTTTAAAATGCTTCGGAACTCTTCCATTGCTCTCGGAATTCTGCTGAAGTTTAAAAATGCTTCAGAACTCTTACATTGTTCTCGGAATTCTGCTGACGTTTAAAAATGCTTCGGAACTCTTCCATTGTTCTCAGAATTCCGCTGAAGTTTAAAAATGCTTCGGAACACTTCCATTGTTCTCGGAATTCTGCTGAAGTTTAAAAATGCTTCGGAACTCTTCTATTGTTCTCGGAATTCCGCTGACGTTTAAAAATGCTTTGGAACTCTTCCATTGTTCTCGGAATTCCGCTGAAGTTTAAAAATGCTTCGGAACTCTTCCATTGTTCTCAGAATTCTGCTGACGTTTAAAAATGCTTCGGAACTCTTCTATTGTTCTCGGAATTCTGCTGACGTTTAAAAATGCTTCAGAACTCTTCCATTGTTCTCAGAATTCCGCTGATGTTTAATAATGCTTCGGAACTCTTCCATTGTTCTCGGAATTCCGTTGAAGTTTAAAAATGCTTCGAAACTCTTCCATTGTTCTCGGAATTCTGCTGAAGTTTAAAAATGCTTCAGAACTCTTCCATTGTTCTCGGAACTCCGCTGACGTTTAATAATGCTTCGCAACTCTTTCATTGTTCTTGGAATTCCGCTGACGTTTAATAATGCTTTGCAACTCTTTCATTGTTCTCGGAATTCCGCTGACGTTTAAAAATGCTTTGGAACTCTTCCATTGTTCTCGGAATTCCGTTGAAGTTTAAAAATGCTTCGAAACTCTTCCATTGTTCTCGGAATTCTGCTGAAGTTTAAAAAGGCTTCGGAACTCTTCCATTGTTTTCGGAATTCCGCTGACATATAAAAATTCTTCAGAAATCTTGCATTGTTCTCGGCATTCTGCTGACATTTAAAAATGCTTCGGAACTCTTCAATTGTTCTCGGAATTCTGCTGAACTTTTAAAATGCTTTGCAACTCTTCCATTGCTCTCGGAATTCTGCTGAAGTTTAAAAATGCTTCAGAACTCTTACATTGTTCTCGGAATTCTGCTGACGTTTAAAAATGCTTCAGAACTCTTCCATTGTTCTCGGAATTCCGCTGACGTTTAATAATGCTTCGCAACTCTTTCATTGTTCTCGGAATTCCGCTGACGTTTAAAAATGCTTCGGAACTCTTCCATTGTTCTCGGAATTCCGTTGAAGTTTAAAAATGCTTCGAAACTCTTCCATTGTTCTCGGAATTCTGCTGAAGTTTAAAAATGCTTCGGAACTCTTCCATTGTTCTCGGAATTCCGCTGACATATAAAAATGCTTCGGAAATCTTGCATTGTTCTCGGCATTTCGCTGACGTTTAAAAATGCTTCGGAACTCTTCAATTGTTCTCGGAATTCAGCTGAACTTTTAAAATGCTTTGGAATGCTTCCATTGCTCTCGGAATTCTGCTGAAGTTTAAAAATGCTTCAGAACTCTTACATTGTTCTCGGAATTCTGCTGACGTTTAAAAATGCTTCGGAACTCTTCCATTGTTCTCGGAATTCCGTTGAAGTTTAAAAATGCTTCGAAACTCTTCCATTGTTCTCGGAATTCTGCTGAAGTTTAAAAATGCTTCGTAACTCTTCCATTGTTCTCAGAATTCCGCTGACGTTTAAAAATGCTTCGGTACTCTTCCATTGTTCTCTTAATTCCGCTGACATATAAAAATGCTTCGGAAATCTTGCATTGTTCACGGCATTCCACTGACGTTTAAAAATGCTTCGTAACTCTTCAATTGTTCTCGGAATTCTGCTAAACTTTTAAAATGCTTCGGAACTCTTTCATTGCTCTCGGAATTCTGCTGAAGTTTAAAAATGCTTCAGAACTCTTCCATTGTTCTCAGAATTCCGCTGAAGTTTAAAAATGCTTCGGAACTCTTCCATTGTTCTCGGAATTCTGCTGAAGTTTAAAAATGCTTCAGAACTCTTCTATTGTTCTCGGAATTCCGCTGACGTTTAAAAATGCTTCGGAACTCTTCCATTGTTCTCCGAATTCCGTTGAAGTTTAAAAATGCTTCGAAACTCTTCCATTGTTCTCGGAATTCTGCTGAAGTTTAAAAATGCTTCGAAACTCTTTCATTGTTCTCGGAATTCTGCTGAAGTTTAAAAATGCTTCAGAACTCTTCCATTGCTCTCGGAATTCCGCTGACGTTTAATAATGCTTCGCAACTCTTCCATTGTTCTCGGAATTCCGTTGAAGTTTAAAAATGCTTCGAAACTCTTCCATTGTTCTCGGAATTCTGCTGAAGTTTAAAAATGCTTCGGTACTCTTCCATTGTTCTCGGAATTCCACTGACATATAAAAATGCTTCGGAAATCTTGCATTGTTCTCGGCATTCCGCTGACATTTAAAAATGCTTCGGAACTCTTCAATTGTTCTCGGAATTCTGCTGAACTTTTAAAATGCTTTGGAACTCTTCCATTGCTCTCGGAATTCGGGTGAAGTTTAAAAATGCTTCGGAACTCTTCTATTGTTCTCGGAATTCCGCTGAAGTTTAAAAATGCTTAAAATCTCTTCCATTGTTCTCGTAATTCTGCTCATGTTTAAAAATGCTTCGGAACTCTTCCATTGTTCTCGTAATTCCGCTGAAGTTTAAAAGTGGTTTGGAACTCTTCCATTGTTCTCGGAATTCCGATGACGTTTTAAAATGCTTCGGTACTCTTCCATTGTTCTCGGAATTCCGCTGACGTTTAAAAATGCTTCTGAACTCTTCCATTGTTATCGGAATTCCGCTGAAGTTTAAAAATGCTTCGGAACTCTTCCATTGTTCTAGGAATTCTGCTGAAGTCTAAAAATTCATCTGAACTCTTCCATTATTCTCGGAATTCGTGTGAATTTTAAAAATGCTTCGGAACTCTTCTATTGTTCTCGGAATTCCGCTGAAGTATAAAAATGCTTAAAATCTCTTTCATTGTTCTAGGAATTCCGCTGAAGTTTAAAAATGCTTCGGAACTCTTCCATTGTTCTCGGAATTCTGCTGAAGTTTAAAAATGCTTCAGAACTCTTCCATTGTTCTCAGAATTCCACTGACGTTTAAAAATGATTCGGAAATCTTCCATTGTTTTCAAAATTCCGCTGACGTTTAAAAATGCTTCAGAACTTTTCCATTGTTCTCCGAATTCTGCTGACGTTTAAAAATGCTTCGGAACTCTTCCATTGTTCTCTTAATTCCGCTGACATATAAAAATGCTTCGGAAATCTTGCATTGTTCTCGGCATTCCACTGACGTTTAAAAATGCTTCGTAACTCTTCAATTGTTCTTTGAATTCTGCTAAACTTTTAAAATGCTTCGGAACTCTTCCATTGCTCTCGGAATTCTGCTGAAGTTTAAAAATGCTTCAGAACTCTTACATTGTTCTCGGAATTCTGCTGACGTTTAAAAATGCTTCGGAACTCTTCCATTGTTCTCAGAATTCCGCTGAAGTTTAAAAATGCTTCGGAACACTTCCATTGTTCTCGGAATTCTGCTGAAGTTTAAAAATGCTTCGGAACTCTTCTATTGTTCTCGGAATTCCGCTGACGTTTAAAAATGCTTTGGAACTCTTCCATTGTTCTCGGAATTCCGCTGAAGTTTAAAAATGCTTCGGAACTCTTCCATTGTTCTCAGAATTCTGCTGACGTTTAAAAATGCTTCGGAACTCTTCTATTGTTCTCGGAATTCTGCTGACGTTTAAAAATGCTTCAGAACTCTTCCATTGTTCTCAGAATTCCGCTGATGTTTAATAATGCTTCGGAACTCTTCCATTGTTCTCGGAATTCCGTTGAAGTTTAAAAATGCTTCGAAACTCTTCCATTGTTCTCGGAATTCTGCTGAAGTTTAAAAATGCTTCAGAACTCTTCCATTGTTCTCGGAACTCCGCTGACGTTTAATAATGCTTCGCAACTCTTTCATTGTTCTTGGAATTCCGCTGACGTTTAATAATGCTTTGCAACTCTTTCATTGTTCTCGGAATTCCGCTGACGTTTAAAAATGCTTTGGAACTCTTCCATTGTTCTCGGAATTCCGTTGAAGTTTAAAAATGCTTCGAAACTCTTCCATTGTTCTCGGAATTCTGCTGAAGTTTAAAAAGGCTTCGGAACTTTTCCATTGTTTTCGGAATTCCGCTGACATATAAAAATTCTTCAGAAATCTTGCATTGTTCTCGGCATTCTGCTGACATTTAAAAATGCTTCGGAACTCTTCAATTGTTCTCGGAATTCTGCTGAACTTTTAAAATGCTTTGCAACTCTTCCATTGCTCTCGGAATTCTGCTGAAGTTTAAAAATGCTTCAGAACTCTTACATTGTTCTCGGAATTCTGCTGACGTTTAAAAATGCTTCGGAAATCTTCCATTGCTCTCAGAATTCCGCTGAAGTTTAAAAATGCTTCGGAACTCTTACATTGTTCTCGGAATTCTGCTGAAGTTTAAAAATGCTTCGGAACTCTTCCATTGTTCTCAGAATTCTGCTGACGTTTAAAAATGCTTCAGAAATCTTCCATTGTTTTCAAAATTCCGCTGACGTTTAAAAATGCTTCAGAACTCTTCCATTGTTCTCGGAATTCCGCTGACGTTTAAAAATGCTTTGGAACTCTTCCATTGTTCTCGGAATTCCGCTGAAGTTTAAAAATGCTTCGGAACTCTTCCATTGTTCTCGGAATTCCGCTGACATATAAAAATGCTTCGGAAATCTTGCATTGTTCTCGGCATTCCGCTGACGTTTAAAAATGCTTCGGAACTCTTCAATTGTTCTCGGAATTCTGCTGAACTTTTAAAATGCTTTGGAACTCTTCCATTGCTCTCGGAATTCTGCTGAAGTTTAAAAATGCTTCAGAACTCTTACATTGTTCTCGGAATTCTGCTGACGTTTAAAAATGCTTCGGAACTCTTCCATTGTTCTCGGAATTCCGTTGAAGTTTAAAAATGCTTCGAAACTCTTCCATTGTTCTCGGAATTCTGCTGAAGTTTAAAAATGCTTCGTAACTCTTCCATTGTTCACAGAATTCCGCTGACGTTTAAAAATGCTTCGGTACTCTTCCATTGTTCTCGGAATTCCACTGACATATAAAAATGCTTCGGAAATCTTGCATTGTTCTCGGCATTCCGCTGACGTTTAAAAATGCTTCGGAACTCTTCAATTGTTCTCGGAAATCTGCTGAACTTTTAAAATGCTTTGGAACTCTTCCATTGCTCTCGGAATTCTGCTGAAGTTTAAAAATGCTTCAGAACTCTTACATTGTTCTCGGAATTCTGCTGACGTTTAAAAATGCTTTGGAACTCTTCCATTGTTCTCAGAATTCCGCTGAAGTTTAAAAATGCTTTGGAACTCTTCCATTGTTTTCGGAATTCTGCTAAAGTTTAAAAATGCTTCGGAACTCTTCCATTGTTCTCAGAATTCCGCTGACGTTTAAAAATGCTTCGGAACTCTTCCATTGTTCTCGGAATTCCGTTGAAGTTTAAAAATGCTTCGAAACTCTTCCATTGTTCTCGGAATTCTGCTGAAGTTTAAAAATGCTTCGGAACTCTTCCATTGTTCTCGGAATTCCGCTGACATATAAAAATGCTTCGGAAATCTTGCATTGTTCTCGGCATTTCGCTGACGTTTAAAAATGCTTCGGAACTCTTCAATTGTTCTCGGAATTCAGCTGAACTTTTAAAATGCTTTGGAATGCTTCCATTGCTCTCGGAATTCTGCTGAAGTTTAAAAATGCTTCAGAACTCTTACATTGTTCTTGGAATTCTGCTGACGTTTAAAAATGCTTCGGAACTCTTCCATTGTTCTCGGAATTCCGTTGAAGTTTAAAAATGCTTCGAAACTCTTCCATTGTTCTCGGAATTCTGCTGAAGTTTAAAAATGCTTCGTAACTCTTCCATTGTTCTCAGAATTCCGCTGACGTTTAAAAATGCTTCGGTACTCTTCCATTGTTCTCTTAATTCCGCTGACATATAAAAATGCTTCGGAAATCTTGCATTGTTCACGGCATTCCACTGACGTTTAAAAATGCTTCGTAACTCTTCAATTGTTCTCGGAATTCTGCTAAACTTTTAAAATGCTTCGGAACTCTTTCATTGCTCTCGGAATTCTGCTGAAGTTTAAAAATGCTTCAGAACTCTTCCATTGTTCTCAGAATTCCGCTGAAGTTTAAAAATGCTTCGGAACTCTTCCATTGTTCTCGGAATTCTGCTGAAGTTTAAAAATGCTTCAGAACTCTTCTATTGTTCTCGGAATTCCGCTGACGTTTAAAAATGCTTCGGAACTCTTCCATTGTTCTCCGAATTCCGTTGAAGTTTAAAAATGCTTCGAAACTCTTCCATTGTTCTCGGAATTCTGCTGAAGTTTAAAAATGCTTCGAAACTATTTCATTGTTCTCGGAATTCTGCTGAAGTTTAAAAATGCTTCAGAACTCTTCCATTGCTCTCGGAATTCCGCTGACGTTTAATAATGCTTCGCAACTCTTCCATTGTTCTCGGAATTCCGTTGAAGTTTAAAAATGCTTCGAAACTCTTCCATTGTTCTCGGAATTCTGCTGAAGTTTAAAAATGCTTCGGTACTCTTCCATTGTTCTCGGAATTCCACTGACATATAAAAATGCTTCGGAAATCTTGCATTGTTCTCGGCATTCCGCTGACATTTAAAAATGCTTCGGAACTCTTCAATTGTTCTCGGAATTCTGCTGAACTTTTAAAATGCTTTGGAACTCTTCCATTGCTCTCGGAATTCGGGTGAAGTTTAAAAATGCTTCGGAACTCTTCTATTGTTCTCGGAATTCCGCTGAAGTTTAAAAATGCTTAAAATCTCTTCCATTGTTCTCGTAATTCTGCTCATGTTTAAAAATGCTTCGGAACTCTTCCATTGTTCTCGTAATTCCGCTGAAGTTTAAAAGTGGTTTGGAACTCTTCCATTGTTCTCGGAATTCCGATGACGTTTTAAAATGCTTCGGTACTCTTCCATTGTTCTCGGAATTCCGCTGACGTTTAAAAATGCTTCTGAACTCTTCCATTGTTATCGGAATTCCGCTGAAGTTTAAAAATGCTTCGGAACTCTTCCATTGTTCTAGGAATTCTGCTGAAGTCTAAAAATTCATCTGAACTCTTCCATTATTCTCGGAATTCGTGTGAATTTTAAAAATGCTTCGGAACTCTTCTATTGTTCTCGGAATTCCGCTGAAGTATAAAAATGCTTAAAATCTCTTTCATTGTTCTAGGAATTCCGCTGAAGTTTAAAAATGCTTCGGAACTCTTCCATTGTTCTCGGAATTCTGCTGAAGTTTAAAAATGCTTCAGAACTCTTCCATTGTTCTCAGAATTCCACTGACGTTTAAAAATGATTCGGAAATCTTCCATTGTTTTCAAAATTCCGCTGACGTTTAAAAATGCTTCAGAACTTTTCCATTGTTCTCCGAATTCTGCTGACGTTTAAAAATGCTTCGGAACTCTTCCATTGTTCTCCAAATTCCGCTGAAGTTTAAAAATGCTTCGGAACACTTCCATTGTTCTCGGAATTCTGCTGAAGTTTAAAAATGCTTCGGAACTCTTCCATTGTTCTCAGAATTCCGCTGACGTTTAAAAATGCTTCGGAAATCTTCCATTGTTTTCAAAATTCCGCTGACGCTTAAAAATGCTTCAGAACTCTTCCATTGTTCTCGGAATTCCGCTGGCGTTTAATAATGCTTCGCAACTCTTTCATTGTTCTCGGAATTCCGCTGAAGTTTAAAAATGCTTCGGAACTCTTCCATTGTTCTCGGAATTCTGCTGACGTTTAAAAATGCTTCGGAACTCTTCCATTGTTCTCGGAATTCCGTTGAAGTTTAAAAATGCTTCGAAACTCTTCCATTGTTCTCGGAATTCCGCTGTCATATAAAAATGCTTCGGAAATCTTGCATTGTTCTCGACATTTTGCTGACGTTTAAAAATGCTTCGGAACTCTTCAATTGTTCTCGGAATTCTGCTGAACTTTTAAAATGCTTCTGAACTCTTCCATTGTTCTCGGAATTCCGTTGAAGTTTAAAAATGCTTCAAAACTCTTCCATTGTTCTCGGAATTCTGCTGAAGTTTAAAAATGCTTCGCAACTCTTCCATTGTTCTCAGAATTCCGCTGACGTTTAAAAATGCTTCGGTACTCTTCCATTGTTCTCTTAATTCCGCTGACATATAAAAATGCTTCGTAAATCTTGCATTGTTCTCGGCATTCCACTGACGTTTAAAAATGCTTCGTAACTCTTTAATTGTTCTTTGAATTCTGCTAAACTTTTAAAATGCTTCGGAACTCTTCCATTGCTCTCGGAATTCTGCTGAAGTTTAAAAATGCTTCAGAACTCTTACATTGTTCTCGGAATTCTGCTGACGTTTAAAAATGCTTCGGAATTCTTCCATTGTTCTCAGAATTCCGCTGAAGTTTAAAAATGCTTCGGAACTCTTCCATTGTTCTCGGAATTCTGCTGAAGTTTAAAAATGCTTCGGAACTCTTCTATTGTTCTCGGAATTCCGCTGACGTTTAAAAATGCTTTGGAACTCTTCCATTGTTCTCGGAATTCCGCTGACGTTTAAAAATGCTTCGGAAATATTCCATGGTTTTCAAAATTCCGCTGACGCTTAAAAATGCTTCAGAACTCTTCCATTGTTCTCGGAATTCCGCTGGCGTTTAATAATGCTTCACAACTCTTTCATTGTTCTCGGAATTCCGCTGAAGTTTAAAAATGCTTCGGAACTCTTCCATTGTTCTCGGAATTCTGCTGAAGTTTAAAAATGCTTCAGAACTCTTCCATTGTTCTCGGAATTCCGCTGACGTTTAATAATGCTTCGCAACTCTTTCATTGTTCTCGGAATTCCGCTGACGTTTAAAAATGCTTCGGAACTCTTCCATTGTTCTCGGAATTCCGTTGAAGTTTAAAAATGCTTCGAAACTCTTCCATTGTTCTCGGAATTCTGCTGAAGTTTAAAAATGCTTCGGAACTCTTCCATTGTTCTCGGAATTCCGCTGACATATAAAAATGCTTCGGAAATCTTGCATTGTTCTCGGCATTTCGCTGACGTTTAAAAATGCTTCGGAACTCTTCAATTGTTCTCGGAATTCAGCTGAACTTTTAAAATGCTTTGGAATGCTTCCATTGCTCTCGGAATTCTGCTGAAGTTTAAAAATGCTTCAGAACTCTTACATTGTTCTCGGAATTCTGCTGACGTTTAAAAATGCTTCGGAACTCTTCCATTGTTCTCGGAATTCCGTTGAAGTTTAAAAATGCTTCGAAACTCTTCCATTGTTCTCGGAATTCTGCTGAAGTTTAAAAATGCTTCGTAACTCTTCCATTGTTCTCAGAATTCCGCTGACGTTTAAAAATGCTTCGGTACTCTTCCATTGTTCTCTTAATTCCGCTGACATATAAAAATGCTTCGGAAATCTTGCATTGTTCACGGCATTCCACTGACGTTTAAAAATGCTTCGTAACTCTTCAATTGTTCTCGGAATTCTGCTGAAGTTTAAAAATGCTTCGGAACTCTTCCATTGTTCTCGGAATTCTGCTGAAGTTTAAAAATGCTTCAGAACTCTTCTATTGTTCTCGGAATTCCGCTGACGTTTAAAAATGCTTCGGAACTCTTCCATTGTTCTCCGAATTCCGTTGAAGTTTAAAAATGCTTCGAAACTCTTCCATTGTTCTCGGAATTCTGCTGAAGTTTAAAAATGCTTCGAAACTCTTTCATTGTTCTCGGAATTCTGCTGAAGTTTAAAAATGCTTCAGAACTCTTCCATTGCTCTCGGAATTCCGCTGACGTTTAATAATGCTTCGCAACTCTTCCATTGTTCTCGGAATTCCGTTGAAGTTTAAAAATGCTTCGAAACTCTTCCATTGTTCTCGGAATTCTGCTGAAGTTTAAAAATGCTTCGGTACTCTTCCATTGTTCTCGGAATTCCACTGACATATAAAAATGCTTCGGAAATCTTGCATTGTTCTCGGCATTCCGCTGACATTTAAAAATGCTTCGGAACTCTTCAATTGTTCTCGGAATTCTGCTGAACTTTTAAAATGCTTTGGAACTCTTCCATTGCTCTCGGAATTCGGGTGAAGTTTAAAAATGCTTCGGAACTCTTCTATTGTTCTCGGAATTCCGCTGAAGTTTAAAAATGCTTAAAATCTCTTCCATTGTTCTCGTAATTCTGCTCATGTTTAAAAATGCTTCGGAACTCTTCCATTGTTCTCGTAATTCCGCTGAAGTTTAAAAGTGGTTTGGAACTCTTCCATTGTTCTCGGAATTCCGATGACGTTTTAAAATGCTTCGGTACTCTTCCATTGTTCTCGGAATTCCGCTGACGTTTAAAAATGCTTCTGAACTCTTCCATTGTTATCGGAATTCCGCTGAAGTTTAAAAATGCTTCGGAACTCTTCCATTGTTCTAGGAATTCTGCTGAAGTCTAAAAATTCATCTGAACTCTTCCATTATTCTCGGAATTCGTGTGAATTTTAAAAATGCTTCGGAACTCTTCTATTGTTCTCGGAATTCCGCTGAAGTATAAAAATGCTTAAAATCTCTTTCATTGTTCTAGGAATTCCGCTGAAGTTTAAAAATGCTTCGGAACTCTTCCATTGTTCTCGGAATTCCGCTGAAGTTTAAAAATGCTTCGGAACTCTTCCATTGTTCTCGGAATTCTGCTGAAGTTTAAAAATGCTTCAGAACTCTTCCATTGTTCTCGGAATTCCGCTGACGTTTAATAATGCTTCGCAACTCTTTCATTGTTCTCGGAATTCCGCTGACGTTTAAAAATGCTTCGGAACTCTTCCATTGTTCTCGGAATTCCGTTGAAGTTTAAAAATGCTTCGAAACTCTTCCATTGTTCTCGGAATTCTGCTGAAGTTTAAAAATGCTTCGGAACTCTTCCATTGTTCTCGGAATTCCGCTGACATATAAAAATGCTTCGGAAATCTTGCATTGTTCTCGGCATTTCGCTGACGTTTAAAAATGCTTCGGAACTCTTCAATTGTTCTCGGAATTCAGCTGAACTTTTAAAATGCTTTGGAATGCTTCCATTGCTCTCGGAATTCTGCTGAAGTTTAAAAATGCTTCAGAACTCTTACATTGTTCTCGGAATTCTGCTGACGTTTAAAAATGCTTCGGAACTCTTCCATTGTTCTCGGAATTCCGTTGAAGTTTAAAAATGCTTCGAAACTCTTCCATTGTTCTCGGAATTCTGCTGAAGTTTAAAAATGCTTCGTAACTCTTCCATTGTTCTCAGAATTCCGCTGACGTTTAAAAATGCTTCGGTACTCTTCCATTGTTCTCTTAATTCCGCTGACATATAAAAATGCTTCGGAAATCTTGCATTGTTCACGGCATTCCACTGACGTTTAAAAATGCTTCGTAACTCTTCAATTGTTCTCGGAATTCTGCTAAACTTTTAAAATGCTTCGGAACTCTTTCATTGCTCTCGGAATTCTGCTGAAGTTTAAAAATGCTTCAGAACTCTTCCATTGTTCTCAGAATTCCGCTGAAGTTTAAAAATGCTTCGGAACTCTTCCATTGTTCTCGGAATTCTGCTGAAGTTTAAAAATGCTTCAGAACTCTTCTATTGTTCTCGGAATTCCGCTGACGTTTAAAAATGCTTCGGAACTCTTCCATTGTTCTCCGAATTCCGTTGAAGTTTAAAAATGCTTCGAAACTCTTCCATTGTTCTCGGAATTCTGCTGAAGTTTAAAAATGCTTCGAAACTCTTTCATCGTTCTCGGAATTCTGCTGAAGTTTAAAAATGCTTCAGAACTCTTCCATTGCTCTCGGAATTCCGCTGACGTTTAATAATGCTTCGCAACTCTTCCATTGTTCTCGGAATTCCGTTGAAGTATAAAAATGCTTAAAATCTCTTTCATTGTTCTAGGAATTCCGCTGAAGTTTAAAAATGCTTCGGAACTCTTCCATTGTTCTCGGAATTCTGCTGAAGTTTAAAAATGCTTCAGAACTCTTCCATTGTTCTCAGAATTCCACTGACGTTTAAAAATGATTCGGAAATCTTCCATTGTTTTCAAAATTCCGCTGACGTTTAAAAATGCTTCAGAACTTTTCCATTGTTCTCCGAATTCTGCTGACGTTTAAAAATGCTTCGGAACTCTTCCATTGTTCTCTTAATTCCGCTGACATATAAAAATGCTTCGGAAATCTTGCATTGTTCTCGGCATTCCACTGACGTTTAAAAATGCTTCGTAACTCTTCAATTGTTCTTTGAATTCTGCTAAACTTTTAAAATGCTTCGGAACTCTTCCATTGCTCTCGGAATTCTGCTGAAGTTTAAAAATGCTTCAGAACTCTTACATTGTTCTCGGAATTCTGCTGACGTTTAAAAATGCTTCGGAACTCTTCCATTGTTCTCCAAATTCCGCTGAAGTTTAAAAATGCTTCGGAACACTTCCATTGTTCTCGGAATTCTGCTGAAGTTTAAAAATGCTTCGGAACTCTTCCATTGTTCTCAGAATTCCGCTGACGTTTAAAAATGCTTCGGAAATCTTCCATTGTTTTCAAAATTCCGCTGACGCTTAAAAATGCTTCAGAACTCTTCCATTGTTCTCGGAATTCCGCTGGCGTTTAATAATGCTTCGCAACTCTTTCATTGTTCTCGGAATTCCGCTGAAGTTTAAAAATGCTTCGGAACTCTTCCATTGTTCTCGGAATTCTGCTGACGTTTAAAAATGCTTCGGAACTCTTCCATTGTTCTCGGAATTCCGTTGAAGTTTAAAAATGCTTCGAAACTCTTCCATTGTTCTCGGAATTCCGCTGTCATATAAAAATGCTTCGGAAATCTTGCATTGTTCTCGACATTTTGCTGACGTTTAAAAATGCTTCGGAACTCTTCAATTGTTCTCGGAATTCTGCTGAACTTTTAAAATGCTTCTGAACTCTTCCATTGTTCTCGGAATTCCGTTGAAGTTTAAAAATGCTTCAAAACTCTCCCATTGTTCTCGGAATTCTGCTGAAGTTTAAAAATGCTTCGCAACTCTTCCATTGTTCTCAGAATTCCGCTGACGTTTAAAAATGCTTCGGTACTCTTCCATTGTTCTCTTAATTCCGCTGACATATAAAAATGCTTCGGAAATCTTGCATTGTTCTCGGCATTCCACTGACGTTTAAAAATGCTTCGTAACTCTTTAATTGTTCTTTGAATTCTGCTAAACTTTTAAAATGCTTCGGAACTCTTCCATTGCTCTCGGAATTCTGCTGAAGTTTAAAAATGCTTCAGAACTCTTACATTGTTCTCGGAATTCTGCTGACGTTTAAAAATGCTTCGGAATTCTTCCATTGTTCTCAGAATTCCGCTGAAGTTTAAAAATGCTTCGGAACTCTTCCATTGTTCTCGGAATTCTGCTGAAGTTTAAAAATGCTTCGGAACTCTTCTATTGTTCTCGGAATTCCGCTGACGTTTAAAAATGCTTTGGAACTCTTCCATTGTTCTCGGAATTCCGCTGACGTTTAAAAATGCTTCGGAAATATTCCATGGTTTTCAAAATTCCGCTGACGCTTAAAAATGCTTCAGAACTCTTCCATTGTTCTCGGAATTCCGCTGGCGTTTAATAATGCTTCACAACTCTTTCATTGTTCTCGGAATTCCGCTGAAGTTTAAAAATGCTTCGGAACTCTTCCATTGTTCTCGGAATTCTGCTGAAGTTTAAAAATGCTTCAGAACTCTTCCATTGTTCTCGGAATTCCGCTGACGTTTAATAATGCTTCGCAACTCTTTCATTGTTCTCGGAATTCCGCTGACGTTTAAAAATGCTTCGGAACTCTTCCATTGTTCTCGGAATTCCGTTGAAGTTTAAAAATGCTTCGAAACTCTTCCATTGTTCTCGGAATTCTGCTGAAGTTTAAAAATGCTTCGGAACTCTTCCATTGTTCTCGGAATTCCGCTGACATATAAAAATGCTTCGGAAATCTTGCATTGTTCTCGGCATTTCGCTGACGTTTAAAAATGCTTCGGAACTCTTCAATTGTTCTCGGAATTCAGCTGAACTTTTAAAATGCTTTGGAATGCTTCCATTGCTCTCGGAATTCTGCTGAAGTTTAAAAATGCTTCAGAACTCTTACATTGTTCTCGGAATTCTGCTGACGTTTAAAAATGCTTCGGAACTCTTCCATTGTTCTCGGAATTCCGTTGAAGTTTAAAAATGCTTCGAAACTCTTCCATTGTTCTCGGAATTCTGCTGAAGTTTAAAAATGCTTCGTAACTCTTCCATTGTTCTCAGAATTCCGCTGACGTTTAAAAATGCTTCGGTACTCTTCCATTGTTCTCTTAATTCCGCTGACATATAAAAATGCTTCGGAAATCTTGCATTGTTCACGGCATTCCACTGACGTTTAAAAATGCTTCGTAACTCTTCAATTGTTCTCGGAATTCTGCTAAACTTTTAAAATGCTTCGGAACTCTTTCATTGCTCTCGGAATTCTGCTGAAGTTTAAAAATGCTTCAGAACTCTTCCATTGTTCTCAGAATTCCGCTGAAGTTTAAAAATGCTTCGGAACTCTTCCATTGTTCTCGGAATTCTGCTGAAGTTTAAAAATGCTTCAGAACTCTTCTATTGTTCTCGGAATTCCGCTGACGTTTAAAAATGCTTCGGAACTCTTCCATTGTTCTCCGAATTCCGTTGAAGTTTAAAAATGCTTCGAAACTCTTCCATTGTTCTCGGAATTCTGCTGAAGTTTAAAAATGCTTCGAAACTCTTTCATTGTTCTCGGAATTCTGCTGAAGTTTAAAAATGCTTCAGAACTCTTCCATTGCTCTCGGAATTCCGCTGACGTTTAATAATGCTTCGCAACTCTTCCATTGTTCTCGGAATTCCGTTGAAGTTTAAAAATGCTTCGAAACTCTTCCATTGTTCTCGGAATTCTGCTGAAGTTTAAAAATGCTTCGGTACTCTTCCATTGTTCTCGGAATTCCACTGACATATAAAAATGCTTCGGAAATCTTGCATTGTTCTCGGCATTCCGCTGACATTTAAAAATGCTTCGGAACTCTTCAATTGTTCTCGGAATTCTGCTGAACTTTTAAAATGCTTTGGAACTCTTCCATTGCTCTCGGAATTCGGGTGAAGTTTAAAAATGCTTCGGAACTCTTCTATTGTTCTCGGAATTCCGCTGAAGTTTAAAAATGCTTAAAATCTCTTCCATTGTTCTCGTAATTCTGCTCATGTTTAAAAATGCTTCGGAACTCTTCCATTGTTCTCGTAATTCCGCTGAAGTTTAAAAGTGGTTTGGAACTCTTCCATTGTTCTCGGAATTCCGATGACGTTTTAAAATGCTTCGGTACTCTTCCATTGTTCTCGGAATTCCGCTGACGTTTAAAAATGCTTCTGAACTCTTCCATTGTTATCGGAATTCCGCTGAAGTTTAAAAATGCTTCGGAACTCTTCCATTGTTCTAGGAATTCTGCTGAAGTCTAAAAATTCATCTGAACTCTTCCATTATTCTCGGAATTCGTGTGAATTTTAAAAATGCTTCGGAACTCTTCTATTGTTCTCGGAATTCCGCTGAAGTATAAAAATGCTTAAAATCTCTTTCATTGTTCTAGGAATTCCGCTGAAGTTTAAAAATGCTTCGGAACTCTTCCATTGTTCTCGGAATTCTGCTGAAGTTTAAAAATGCTTCAGAACTCTTCCATTGTTCTCAGAATTCCACTGACGTTTAAAAATGATTCGGAAATCTTCCATTGTTTTCAAAATTCCGCTGACGTTTAAAAATGCTTCAGAACTTTTCCATTGTTCTCCGAATTCTGCTGACGTTTAAAAATGCTTCGGAACTCTTCCATTGTTCTCTTAATTCCGCTGACATATAAAAATGCTTCGGAAATCTTGCATTGTTCTCGGCATTCCACTGACGTTTAAAAATGCTTCGTAACTCTTCAATTGTTCTTTGAATTCTGCTAAACTTTTAAAATGCTTCGGAACTCTTCCATTGCTCTCGGAATTCTGCTGAAGTTTAAAAATGCTTCAGAACTCTTACATTGTTCTCGGAATTCTGCTGACGTTTAAAAATGCTTCGGAACTCTTCCATTGTTCTCAGAATTCCGCTGAAGTTTAAAAATGCTTCGGAACACTTCCATTGTTCTCGGAATTCTGCTGAAGTTTAAAAATGCTTCGGAACTCTTCTATTGTTCTCGGAATTCCGCTGACGTTTAAAAATGCTTTGGAACTCTTCCATTGTTCTCGGAATTCCGCTGAAGTTTAAAAATGCTTCGGAACTCTTCCATTGTTCTCAGAATTCTGCTGACGTTTAAAAATGCTTCGGAACTCTTCTATTGTTCTCGGAATTCTGCTGACGTTTAAAAATGCTTCAGAACTCTTCCATTGTTCTCAGAATTCCGCTGATGTTTAATAATGCTTCGGAACTCTTCCATTGTTCTCGGAATTCCGTTGAAGTTTAAAAATGCTTCGAAACTCTTCCATTGTTCTCGGAATTCTGCTGAAGTTTAAAAATGCTTCAGAACTCTTCCATTGTTCTCGGAACTCCGCTGACGTTTAATAATGCTTCGCAACTCTTTCATTGTTCTTGGAATTCCGCTGACGTTTAATAATGCTTTGCAACTCTTTCATTGTTCTCGGAATTCCGCTGACGTTTAAAAATGGTTCGGAACTCTTCCATTGTTCTCGGAATTCCGTTGAAGTTTAAAAATGCTTCGAAACTCTTCCATTGTTCTCGGAATTCTGCTGAAGTTTAAAAAGGCTTCGGAACTCTTCCATTGTTTTCGGAATTCCGCTGACATATAAAAATTCTTCAGAAATCTTGCATTGTTCTCGGCATTCTGCTGACATTTAAAAATGCTTCGGAACTCTTCAATTGTTCTCGGAATTCTGCTGAACTTTTAAAATGCTTTGCAACTCTTCCATTGCTCTCGGAATTCTGCTGAAGTTTAAAAATGCTTCAGAACTCTTACATTGTTCTCGGAATTCTGCTGACGTTTAAAAATGCTTCGGAAATCTTCCATTGTTCTCAGAATTCCGCTGAAGTTTAAAAATGCTTCGGAACTCTTACATTGTTCTCGGAATTCTGCTGAAGTTTAAAAATGCTTCGGAACTCTTCCATTGTTCTCAGAATTCTGCTGACGTTTAAAAATGCTTCAGAAATCTTCCATTGTTTTCAAAATTCCGCTGACGTTTAAAAATGCTTCAGAACTCTTCCATTGTTCTCGGAATTCCGCTGACGTTTAAAAATGCTTTGGAACTCTTCCATTGTTCTCGGAATTCCGCTGAAGTTTAAAAATGCTTCGGAACTCTTCCATTGTTCTCAGAATTCTGCTGACGTTTAAAAATGCTTCGGAACTCTTCTATTGTTCTCGGAATTCTGCTGACGTTTAAAAATGCTTCAGAACTCTTCCATTGTTCTCAGAATTCCGCTGATGTTTAATAATGCTTCGGAACTCTTCCATTGTTCTCGGAATTCCGTTGAAGTTTAAAAATGCTTCGAAACTCTTCCATTGTTCTCGGAATTCTGCTGAAGTTTAAAAATGCTTCAGAACTCTTCCATTGTTCTCGGAACTCCGCTGACGTTTAATAATGCTTCGCAACTCTTTCATTGTTCTTGGAATTCCGCTGACGTTTAATAATGCTTTGCAACTCTTTCATTGTTCTCGGAATTCCGCTGACGTTTAAAAATGGTTCGGAACTCTTCCATTGTTCTCGGAATTCCGTTGAAGTTTAAAAATGCTTCGAAACTCTTCCATTGTTCTCGGAATTCTGCTGAAGTTTAAAAAGGCTTCGGAACTCTTCCATTGTTTTCGGAATTCCGCTGACATATAAAAATTCTTCAGAAATCTTGCATTGTTCTCGGCATTCTGCTGACATTTAAAAATGCTTCGGAACTCTTCAATTGTTCTCGGAATTCTGCTGAACTTTTAAAATGCTTTGCAACTCTTCCATTGCTCTCGGAATTCTGCTGAAGTTTAAAAATGCTTCAGAACTCTTACATTGTTCTCGGAATTCTGCTGACGTTTAAAAATGCTTCGGAAATCTTCCATTGTTCTCAGAATTCCGCTGAAGTTTAAAAATGCTTCGGAACTCTTACATTGTTCTCGGAATTCTGCTGAAGTTTAAAAATGCTTCGGAACTCTTCCATTGTTCTCAGAATTCTGCTGACGTTTAAAAATGCTTCAGAAATCTTCCATTGTTTTCAAAATTCCGCTGACGTTTAAAAATGCTTCAGAACTCTTCCATTGTTCTCGGAATTCCGCTGACGTTTAAAAATGCTTTGGAACTCTTCCATTGTTCTCGGAATTCCGCTGAAGTTTAAAAATGCTTCGGAACTCTTCCATTGTTCTCGGAATTCCGCTGACATATAAAAATGCTTCGGAAATCTTGCATTGTTCTCGGCATTCCGCTGACGTTTAAAAATGCTTCGGAACTCTTCAATTGTTCTCGGAATTCTGCTGAACTTTTAAAATGCTTTGGAACTCTTCCATTGCTCTCGGAATTCTGCTGAAGTTTAAAAATGCTTCAGAACTCTTACATTGTTCTCGGAATTCTGCTGACGTTTAAAAATGCTTCGGAACTCTTCCATTGTTCTCGGAATTCCGTTGAAGTTTAAAAATGCTTCGAAACTCTTCCATTGTTCTCGGAATTCTGCTGAAGTTTAAAAATGCTTCGTAACTCTTCCATTGTTCACAGAATTCCGCTGACGTTTAAAAATGCTTCGGTACTCTTCCATTGTTCTCGGAATTCCACTGACATATAAAAATGCTTCGGAAATCTTGCATTGTTCTCGGCATTCCGCTGACGTTTAAAAATGCTTCGGAACTCTTCAATTGTTCTCGGAAATCTGCTGAACTTTTAAAATGCTTTGGAACTCTTCCATTGCTCTCGGAATTCTGCTGAAGTTTAAAAATGCTTCAGAACTCTTACATTGTTCTCGGAATTCTGCTGACGTTTAAAAATGCTTTGGAACTCTTCCATTGTTCTCAGAATTCCGCTGAAGTTTAAAAATGCTTTGGAACTCTTCCATTGTTTTCGGAATTCTGCTGAAGTTTAAAAATGCTTCGGAACTCTTCCATTGTTCTCAGAATTCCGCTGACGTTTAAAAATGCTTCGGAAATCCTCCATTGTTTTCAAAATTCCGCTGACGTTTAAAAATGCTTCAGAACTCTTCCATTGTTCTCGGAATTCCGCTGACGTTTAAACATGCTTTGGAACTCTTCCATTGTTCTCGGAATTCCGCTGAAGTTTAAAAATGCTTCGGAACTCTTCCATTGTTCTCAGAATTCTGCTGACGTTTAAAAATCCTTCGGAACTCTTCTATTGTTCTCGGAATTCTGCTGACGTTTAATAATGCTTCGCAACTCTTTCATTGTTCTCGGAATTCCGCTGACGTTTAAAAATGCTTCGAAACTCTTCCATTGTTCTCGGAATTCTGCTGAAGTTTAAAAATGCTTCGGTACTCTTCCATAGTTCTCGGAATTCCGCTGACATATAAAAATGCTTCGGAAATCTTGCATTGTTCTCGGCATTCCGCTGACATTTAAAAATGCTTCGGAACTCTTCAATTGTTCTCGGAATTCTGCTGAACTTTTAAAATGCTTTGGAACTCTTCCATTGCTCTCGGAATTCGGGTGAAGTTTAAAAATGCTTCGGAACTCTTCTATTGTTCTCGGAATTCCGCTGAAGTTTAAAAATGCTTAAAATCTCTTCCATTGTTCTCGTAATTCTGCTCATGTTTAAAAATGCTTCGGAACTCTTCCATTGTTCTCGTAATTCCGCTGAAGTTTAAAAGTGGTTCGGAACTCTTCCATTGTTCTCGGAATTCCGATGACGTTTTAAAATGCTTCGGTACTCTTCCATTGTTCTCGGAATTCCGCTGACGTTTAAAAATGCTTCTGAACTCTTCCATTGTTATCGGAATTCCGCTGAAGTTTAAAAATGCTTCGGAACTCTTCCATTGTTCTAGGAATTCTGCTGAAGTCTAAAAATTCATCTGAACTCTTCCATTATTCTCGGAATTCGTGTGAATTTTAAAAATGCTTCGGAACTCTTCTATTGTTCTCGGAATTCCGCTGAAGTTTAAAAATGCTTAAAATCTCTTTCATTGTTCTAGGAATTCCGCTGAAGTTTAAAAATGCTTCGGAACTCTTCCATTGTTCTCGGAATTCTGCTGAAGTTTAAAAATGCTTCAGAACTCTTCCATTGTTCTCAGAATTCCACTGACGTTTAAAAATGATTCGGAAATCTTCCATTGTTTTCAAAATTCCGCTGACGTTTAAAAATGCTTCAGAACTTTTCCATTGTTCTCCGAATTCTGCTGACGTTTAAAAATGCTTCGGAACTCTTCCATTGTTCTCTTAATTCCGCTGACATATAAAAATGCTTCGGAAATCTTGCATTGTTCTCGGCATTCCACTGACGTTTAAAAATGCTTCGTAACTCTTCAATTGTTCTTTGAATTCTGCTAAACTTTTAAAATGCTTCGGAACTCTTCCATTGCTCTCGGAATTCTGCTGAAGTTTAAAAATGCTTCAGAACTCTTACATTGTTCTCGGAATTCTGCTGACGTTTAAAAATGCTTCGGAACTCTTCCATTGTTCTCAGAATTCCGCTGAAGTTTAAAAATGCTTTGGAACACTTCCATTGTTCTCGGAATTCTGCTGAAGTTTAAAAATGCTTCGGAACTCTTCTATTGTTCTCGGAATTCCGCTGACGTTTAAAAATGCTTTGGAACTCTTCCATTGTTCTCGGAATTCCGCTGAAGTTTAAAAATGCTTCGGAACTCTTCCATTGTTCTCAGAATTCTGCTGACGTTTAAAAATGCTTCGGAACTCTTCTATTGTTCTCGGAATTCTGCTGACGTTTAAAAATGCTTCAGAACTCTTCCATTGTTCTCAGAATTCCGCAGATGTTTAATGATGCTTCGGAACTCTTCCATTGTTCTCGGAATTCCGTTGAAGTTTAAAAATGCTTCGAAACTCTTCCATTGTTCTCGGAATTCTGCTGAAGTTTAAAAATGCTTCAGAACTCTTCCATTGTTCTCGGAACTCCGCTGACGTTTAATAATGCTTCGCAACTCTTTCATTGTTCTTGGAATTCCGCTGACGTTTAATAATGCTTTGCAACTCTTTCATTGTTCTCGGAATTCCGCTGACGTTTAAAAATGCTTCGGAACTCTTCCATTGTTCTCGGAATTCCGTTGAAGTTTAAAAATGCTTCGAAACTCTTCCATTGTTCTCGGAATTCTGCTGAAGTTTAAAAAGGCTTCGGAACTCTTCCATTGTTTTCGGAATTCCGCTGACATATAAAAATTCTTCAGAAATCTTGCATTGTTCTCGGCATTCTGCTGACATTTAAAAATGCTTCGGAACTCTTCAATTGTTCTCGGAATTCTGCTGAACTTTTAAAATGCTTTGCAACTCTTCCATTGCTCTCGGAATTCTGCTGAAGTTTAAAAATGCTTCAGAACTCTTACATTGTTCTCGGAATTCTGCTGACGTTT
This sequence comes from Phyllobates terribilis, assembly GCF_046119375.1. Lineage (NCBI taxonomy): Eukaryota > Metazoa > Chordata > Amphibia > Anura > Dendrobatidae > Phyllobates > Phyllobates terribilis. Next base: position 12,216,575 of record NW_027362782.1, read on the forward strand.
AAAAATGCTTCGGAAATCTTCCATTGTTCTCAGAATTCCGCTGAAGTTTAAAAATGCTTCGGAACTCTTCCATTGTTCTCAGAATTCTGCTGACGTTTAAAAATGCTTCAGAAATCTTCCATTGTTTTCAAAATTCCGCTGACGTTTAAAAATGCTTCAGAACTCTTCCATTGTTCTCGGAATTCCGCTGACGTTTAAAAATGCTTTGGAACTCTTCCATTGTTCTCGGAATTCCGCTGAAGTTTAAAAATGCTTCGGAACTCTTCCATTGTTCTCGGAATTCCGCTGACATATAAAAATGCTTCGGAAATCTTGCATTGTTCTCGGCATTCCGCTGACGTTTAAAAATGCTTCGGAACTCTTCAATTGTTCTCGGAATTCTGCTGAACTTTTAAAATGCTTTGGAACTCTTCCATTGCTCTCGGAATTCTGCTGAAGTTTAAAAATGCTTCAGAACTCTTACATTGTTCTCGGAATTCTGCTGACGTTTAAAAATGCTTCGGAACTCTTCCATTGTTCTCGGAATTCCGTTGAAGTTTAAAAATGCTTCGAAACTCTTCCATTGTTCTCGGAATTCTGCTGAAGTTGAAAAATGCTTCGTAACTCTTCCATTGTTCACAGAATTCCGCTGACGTTTAAAAATGCTTCGGTACTCTTCCATTGTTCTCGGAATTCCACTGACATATAAAAATGCTTCGGAAATCTTGCATTGTTCTCGGCATTCCGCTGACGTTTAAAAATGCTTCGGAACTCTTCAATTGTTCTCGGAAATCTGCTGAACTTTTAAAATGCTTTGGAACTCTTCCATTGCTCTCGGAATTCTGCTGAAGTTTAAAAATGCTTCAGAACTCTTACATTGTTCTCGGAATTCTGCTGACGTTTAAAAATGCTTTGGAACTCTTCCATTGTTCTCAGAATTCCGCTGAAGTTTAAAAATGGTTTGGAACTCTTCCATTGTTTTCGGAATTCTGCTGAAGTTTAAAAATGCTTCGGAACTCTTCCATTGTTCTCAGAATTCCGCTGACATTTAAAAATGCTTCGGAAATCCTCCATTGTTTTCAAAATTCCGCTGACGTTTAAAAATGCTTCAGAACTCTTCCATTGTTCTCGGAATTCCGCTGACGTTTAAACATGCTTTGGAACTCTTCCATTGTTCTCGGAATTCCGCTGAAGTTTAAAAATGCTTCGGAACTCTTCCATTGTTCTCAGAATTCTGCTGACGTTTAAAAATGCTTCGGAACTCTTCTATTGTTCTCGGAATTCTGCTGACGTTTAATAATGCTTCGCAACTCTTTCATTGTTCTCGGAATTCCGCTGACGTTTAAAAATGCTTCGAAACTCTTCCATTGTTCTCGGAATTCTGCTGAAGTTTAAAAATGCTTCGGTACTCTTCCATTGTTCTCGGAATTCCGCTGACATATAAAAATGCTTCAGAAATCTTGCATTGTTCTCGGCATTCCGCTGACATTTAAAAATGCTTCGGAACTCTTCAATTGTTCTCGGAATTCTGCTGAACTTTTAAAATGCTTTGGAACTCGTCCATTGCTCTCGGAATTCGGGTGAAGTTTAAAAATGCTTCGGAACTCTTCTATTGTTCTCGGAATTCCGCTGAAGTTTAAAAATGCTTAAAATCTCTTCCATTGTTCTCGTAATTCTGCTCATGTTTAAAAATGCTTCGGAACTCTTCCATTGTTCTCGTAATTCCGCTGAAGTTTAAAAATGGTTCGGAACTCTTCCATTGTTCTCGGAATTCCGATGACGTTTTAAAATGCTTCGGTACACTTCCATTGTTCTCGGAATTCCGCTGTCGTTTAAAAATGCTTCGGAACTCTTCCATTGTTATCGGAATTCTGCTGAAGTTTAAAAATGCTTCGGAACTCTTCCATTGTTCTAGGAATTCTGCTGAAGTCTAAAAATTCATCTGAACTCTTCCATTATTCTCGGAATTCGTGTGAATTTTAAAAATGCTTCGGAACTCTTCTATTGTTCTCGGAATTTCGCTGAAATTTAAAAATGCTTAAAATCTCTTACATTGTTCTCGGAATTCCGCTGAAGTTTAAAAATGCTTCGGAACTCTTCCATTGTTCTCGGAATTCTGCTGAAGTTTAAAAATGCTTCAGAACTCTTCCATTGTTCTCAGAATTCCGCTGACGTTTAAAAATGCTTCGGAAATCTTCCATTGTTTTCAAAATTCCGCTGACGTTTAAAAATGCTTCAGAACTTTTCCATTGTTCTCCGAATTCTGCTGACGTTTAAAAATGCTTCGGAACTCTTCCATTGTTCTCGGAATTCCGCTGACATTTAAAAATGCTTCACAACTCTTCCATTGTTCTCGGAATTCCTCTGACTTTTAAAAATGCTTCGGAACTCTTCCATTGTTCTCCAAATTCCGCTGAAGTTTAAAAATGCTTCGGATCCCTTCCATTGTTCTCGGAATTCTGCTGAAGATTAAAAATGCTTCGGAACTCTTCCATTGTTCTCAGAATTCCGCTGACGTTTAAAAATGCTTCGGAAATCTTCCATTGTTTTCAAAATTCCGCTGACGCTTAAAAATGCTTCAGAACTCTTCCACTGTTCTCGGAATTCCGCTGGCGTTTAATAATGCTTCGCAACTCTTTCATTGTTCTCGGAATTCCGCTGAAGTTTAAAAATGCTTCGGAACTCTTCCATTGTTCTCGGAATTCCGCTGACGTTTAAAAATGCTTCGGAACTCTTCCATTGTTCTCGGAATTCCGTTGAAGTTTAAAAATGCTTCGGAACTCTTCCATTGTTCTCGGAATTCCGCTGACGTTTAATAATGCTTCGCAACTCTTTCATTGTTCTCGGAATTCCGCTGACGTTTAAAAATGCTTCGGAACTCTTCCATTGTTCTCGGAATTCCGTTGAAGTTTAAAAATGCTTCAGAACTCTTCCATTGTTCTCGGAATTCCGCTGACGTTTAATAATGCTTCGCAACTCTTTCATTGTTCTCGGAATTCCGCTGACGTTTAAAAATGCTTCGGAACTCTTCCATTGTTCTCGGAATTCCGTTGAAGTTTAAAAATGCTTCGAAACTCTTCCATTGTTCTCGGAATTCTGCTGAAGTTTAAAAATGCTTCGGAACTCTTCCATTGTTCTCGGAATTCCGCTGACATATAAAAATGCTTCGGAAATCTTGCATTGTTCTCGGCATTTCGCTGACGTTTAAAAATGCTTCGGAACTCTTCAATTGTTCTCGGAATTCTGCTGAACTTTTAAAATGCTTTGGAACTCTTCCATTGCTCTCGGAATTCTGCTGAAGTTCAAAAATGATTCAGAACTCTTACATTGTTCTCGGAATTCTGCTGACGTTTAAAAATGCTTCGGAACTCTTCCATTGTTCTCAGAATTCCGCTGAAGTTTAAAAATGCTTCGGAACTCTTCCATTGTTCTCGGAATTCTGCTGAAGTTTAAAAATGCTTCAGAACTCTTCCATTGTTCTCGGAATTCCGCTGACGTTTAAAAATGCTTTGGAACTCTTCCATTGTTCTCGGAATTCCGCTGAAGTTTAAAAATGCTTCGGAACTCTTCCATTGTTCTCAGAATTCTGCTGACGTTTAAAAATGCTTCGGAACTCTTCTATTGTTCTCGGAATTCTGCTGATGTTTAAAAATGCTTCAGAACTCTTCCATTGTTCTCGGAATTCCGCTGATGTTTAATAATGCTTCGGAACTCTTCCATTGTTCTCGTAATTCCGCTGAAGTTTAAAAATGCTTCAGAACTCTTCCATTGTTCTCAGAATTCTGCTGACGTTTAAAAATGCTTCGGAACTCTTCCATTGTTCTCGGAATTCTGCTGACGTTTAAAAATGCTTCAGAACTCTTCCATTGTTCTCGGAATTCCGCTGACGTTTAAAAATGCTTCGGAACTCTTCCATTGTTCTCGGAATTCTGCTGAAGTTTAAAAATGCTTCGGAACTCTTCCATTGTTCTCAGAATTCCGCTGACGTTTAAAAATGCTTCGGTACTCTTCCATTGTTCTCGGAATTCCGCTGACATATAAAAATGCTTCAGAAATCTCGCATTGTTCTCGGCATTCCGCTGACGTTTAAAAATGCTTCGGAACTCTTCAATTGTTCTCGGAATTCTGCTGAACTTTTAAAATGCTTTGGAACTCTTCCATTGCTCTCGGAATTCGGGTGAAGTTTAAAAATGCTTCGGAACTCTTCTATTGTTCTCGGAATTCCGCTGAAGCTTAAAAATGCTTAAAATCTCTTCCATTGTTCTCGTAATTCTGCTCATGTTTAAAAATGCTTCGGAGCTCTTCCATTGTTCTCGTAATTCCGCTGAAGTTTAAAAATGCTTCGGAACTCTTCCATTGTTCTCGGAATACCGCTGACTTTTCAAAATGCTTCGGAACTCTTCCATTGTTCTCCAAATTCCGCTGAAGTTTAAAAATGCTTCGGTACTCTTCCATTGTTCTCGGAATTCCGCTGACATATAAAAATGCTTCGGAAATCTTGCATTGTTCTCGGCATTCCGCTGACATTTAAAAATGCTTCGGAACTCTTCAATTGTTCTCGGAATTCTGCTGAACTTTTAAAATGCTTTGGAACTCTTCCATTGCTCTCGGAATTCGGGTGAAGTTTAAAAATGCTTCGGAACTCTTCTATTGTTCTCGGAATTCCGCTGAAGTTTAAAAATGCTTAAAATCTCTTCCATTGTTCTCGTAATTCTGCTCATGTTTAAAAATGCTTCGGAACTCTTCCATTGTTCTCGTAATTCCGCTGAAGTTTAAAAATGGTTCGGAACTCTTCCATTGTTCTCGGAATTCCGATGACGTTTTAAAATGCTTCGGTACTCTTCCATTGTTCTCGGAATTCCGCTGACGTTTAAAAATGCTTCGGAACTCTTCCATTGTTATCGGAATTCCGCTGAAGTTTAAAAATGCTTCGGAACTCTTCAATTGTTCTAGGAATTCTGCTGAAGTCTAAAAATTCATCTGAACTCTTCCATTATTCTCGGAATTCGTGTGAATTTTAAAAATAATTCGTAACTCTTCTATTGTTCTCGGAATTCCGCTGAAGTTTAAAAATGCTTAAAATCTCTTCCATTGTTCTCAGAATTCCGCTGACGTTTAAAAATGCTTCGGTACTCTTCCATTTCTCTCGGAATTCCGCTGACGTTTAAAAATGCTTCGGTACTCTTCCATTGTTCTCGGAATTCCGCTGACATATAAAAATGCTTCGGAAATCTTGCATTGTTCTCGGCATTCCGCTGACGTTTAAAAATGCTTCGGAACTCTTCAATTGTTCTCGGAATTCTGCTGAACTTTGAAAATGCTTTGGAACTCTTCCATTGCTCTCGGAATTCGGGTGAAGTTTAAAAATGCTTCGGAACTCTTCTATTGTTCTCGGAATTCCGCTGAAGTTTAAAAATGCTTAAAATCTCTACCATTGTTCTCGTAATTCTGCTCATGTTTAAAAATGCTTCAGAACTCTTCCATTGTTCTCGGAATTCCGCTGAATTTTAAAAATGCTTCGGAACTCTTCCATTGTTCTCCAAATTCCGCTGAAGTTTAAAAATGCTTCGGAACCCTTCCATTGTTCTCGGAATTCTGCTGAAGTTTAAAAATGCTTCAGAACTCTTCCATTGTTCTCAGAATTCCGCTGACGTTTAAAAATGCTTCGGAAATCTTCCATTGTTTTCAAAATTCCGCTGACGCTTAAAAATGCTTCAGAACTCTTCCATTGTTCTCGGAATTCCGCTGACGTTTAATAATGCTTCGCAACTCTTTCATTGTTCTCGGAATTCCGCTGACGTTTAAAAATGCTTCGGAACTCTTCCATTGTTCTCAGAATTCCGTTGAAGTTTAAAAAAGCTTCGAAACTCTTCCATTGTTCTCGGAATTCTGCTGAAGTTTAAAAATGCTTCGAAACTCTTTCATTGTTCTCGGAATTCTGCTGAAGTTTAAAAATGCTTCGGAACTCTTCCATTGTTCTCAGAATTCCGTTGAAGTTTAAAAATGCTTCGGAACTCTTCAATTGTTCTCGGAATTCTGCTGAACTTTTAAAATGCTTTGGAACTCTTCCATTGCTCTCGGAATTCTGCTGAAGTTTAAAAATGCTTCGGTACTCTTCCATTGTTCTCGGAATTCCGCTGACGTTTAAAAATGCTTCGGAACTCTTCCATTGTTATCGGAATTCCGCTGAAGTTTAAAAATGCTTCGGAACTCTTCCATTGTTCTAGGAATTCTGCTGAAGTCTAAAAATTCATCTGAACTCTTTCATTATTCTCGGAATTCGTGTGAATTTTAAAAATGCTTCGGAACTCTTCTATTGTTCTCGGAATTCCGCTGAAGTTTAAAAATGCTTAAAATCTCTTACATTGTTCTCGGAATTCCGCTGAAGTTTAAAAATGCTTCAGAACTCTTCCATTTTTCTCGGAATTCTGCTGAAGTTTAAAAATGCTTCAGAACTCTTCCATTGTTCTCAGAATTCTGCTGACGTTTAAAAATGCTTCGGTACTCTTCCATTGTTCTCGGAATTCTGCTGAAGTTTAAAAATGCTTCGGAACTCTTCAATTGTTCTCGGAATTCTGCTGAACTTTTAAAATGCTTTGGAACTCTTCCATTGCTCTCGGAATTCGGGTGAAGTTTAAAAATGCTTCGGAACTCTTCTATTGTTCTCGGAATTCCGCTGAAGTTTAAAAATGCTTAAAATCTCTTCCATTGTTCTCGTAATTCTGCTCATGTTTAAAAATGCTTCGGAACTCTTCCATTGTTCTCGTAATTCCGCTGAAGTTTAAAAATGGTTCGGAACTCTTCCATTGTTCTCGGAATTCCGATGACGTTTTAAAATGCTTCGGCACTCTTCCATTGTTCTCGGAATTCCGCTGACGTTTAAAAATGCTTCGGAACTCTTCCATTGTTATCGGAATTCCGCTGAAGTTTAAAAATGCTTCGGAACTCTTCCATTGTTCTAGGAATTCTGCTGAAGTCTAAAAATTCATCTGAACTCTTTCATTATTCTCGGAATTCGTGTGAATTTTAAAAATGCTTCGGAACTCTTCTATTGTTCTCGGAATTCCGCTGAAGTTTAAAAATGCTTAAAATCTCTTACATTGTTCTCGGAATTCCGCTGAAGTTTAAAAATGCTTCAGAACTCTTCCATTTTTCTCGGAATTCTGCTGAAGTTTAAAAATGCTTCAGAACTCTTCCATTGTTCTCAGAATTCTGCTGACGTTTAAAAATGCTTCGGTACTCTTCCATTGTTCTCGGAATTCTGCTGAAGTTTAAAAATGCTTCGGAACTCTTCAATTGTTCTCGGAATTCTGCTGAACTTTTAAAATGCTTTGGAACTCTTCCATTGCTCTCGGAATTCGGGTGAAGTTTAAAAATGCTTCGGAACTCTTCTATTGTTCTCGGAATTCCGCTGAAGTTTAAAAATGCTTAAAATCTCTTCCATTGTTCTCGTAATTCTGCTCATGTTTAAAAATGCTTCGGAACTCTTCCATTGTTCTCGTAATTCCGCTGAAGTTTAAAAATGGTTCGGAACTCTTCCATTGTTCTCGGAATTCCGATGACGTTTTAAAATGCTTCGGTACTCTTCCATTGTTCTCGGAATTCCGCTGACGTTTAAAAATGCTTCGGAACTCTTCCATTGTTCTAGGAATTCTGCTGAAGTCTAAAAATTCATCTGAACTCTTTCATTATTCTCGGAATTCGTGTGAATTTTAAAAATGCTTCGGAACTCTTCTATTGTTCTCGGAATTCCGCTGAAGTTTAAAAATGCTTAAAATCTCTTACATTGTTCTCGGAATTCCGCTGAAGTTTAAAAATGCTTCAGAACTCTTCCATTTTTCTCGGAATTCTGCTGAAGTTTAAAAATGCTTCAGAACTCTTCCATTGTTCTCAGAATTCTGCTGACGTTTAAAAATGCTTCGGTACTCTTCCATTGTTCTCGGAATTCTGCTGAAGTTTAAAAATGCTTCGGAACTCTTCAATTGTTCTCGGAATTCTGCTGAACTTTTAAAATGCTTTGGAACTCTTCCATTGCTCTCGGAAATCGGGTGAAGTTTAAAAATGCTTCGGAACTCTTCTATTGTTCTCGGAATTCCGCTGAAGTTTAAAAATGCTTAAAATCTCTTCCATTGTTCTCGTAATTCTGCTCATGTTTAAAAATGCTTCGGAACTCTTCCATTGTTCTCGTAATTCCGCTGACGTTTAAAAATGCTTCGGAACTCTTCCATTGTTATCGGAATTCCGCTGAAGTTTAAAAATGCTTCGGAACTCTTCCATTGTTCTAGGAATTCTGCTGAAGTCTAAAAATTCATCTGAACTCTTTCATTATTCTCGGAATTCGTGTGAATTTTAAAAATGCTTCGGAACTCTTCTATTGTTCTCGGAATTCCGCTGAAGTTTAAAAATGCTTAAAATCTCTTACATTGTTCTCGGAATTCCGCTGAAGTTTAAAAATGCTTCGGAACTCTTCTATTGTTCTCGGAATTCCGCTGAAGTTTAAAAATGCTTAAAATCTCTACCATTGTTCTCGTAATTCTGCTCATGTTTAAAAATGCTTCAGAACTCTTCCATTGTTCTCGGAATTCCGCTGAATTTTAAAAATGCTTCGGAACTCTTCCATTGTTCTCCAAATTCCGCTGAAGTTTAAAAATGCTTCGGAACCCTTCCATTGTTCTCGGAATTCTGCTGAAGTTTAAAAATGCTTCGGAAATCTTCCATTGTTTTCAAAATTCCGCTGACGCTTAAAAATGCTTCAGAACTCTTCCATTGTTCTCGGAATTCCGCTGACGTTTAATAATGCTTCGCAACTCTTTCATTGTTCTCGGAATTCCGCTGACGTTTAAAAATGCTTCGGAACTCTTCCATTGTTCTCAGAATTCCGTTGAAGTTTAAAAAAGCTTCGAAACTCTTCCATTGTTCTCGGAATTCTGCTGAAGTTTAAAAATGCTTCGAAACTCTTTCATTGTTCTCGGAATTCTGCTGAAGTTTAAAAATGCTTCGGAACTCTTCCATTGTTCTCAGAATTCCGTTGAAGTTTAAAAATGCTTCGGAACTCTTCAATTGTTCTCGGAATTCTGCTGAACTTTTAAAATGCTTTGGAACTCTTCCATTGCTCTCGGAATTCTGCTGAAGTTTAAAAATGCTTCGGTACTCTTCCATTGTTCTCGGAATTCCGCTGACGTTTAAAAATGCTTCGGAACTCTTCCATTGTTATCGGAATTCCGCTGAAGTTTAAAAATGCTTCGGAACTCTTCCATTGTTCTAGGAATTCTGCTGAAGTCTAAAAATTCATCTGAACTCTTTCATTATTCTCGGAATTCGTGTGAATTTTAAAAATGCTTCGGAACTCTTCTATTGTTCTCGGAATTCCGCTGAAGTTTAAAAATGCTTAAAATCTCTTACATTGTTCTCGGAATTCCGCTGAAGTTTAAAAATGCTTCAGAACTCTTCCATTTTTCTCGGAATTCTGCTGAAGTTTAAAAATGCTTCAGAACTCTTCCATTGTTCTCAGAATTCTGCTGACGTTTAAAAATGCTTCGGTACTCTTCCATTGTTCTCGGAATTCTGCTGAAGTTTAAAAATGCTTCGGAACTCTTCAATTGTTCTCGGAATTCTGCTGAACTTTTAAAATGCTTTGGAACTCTTCCATTGCTCTCGGAATTCGGGTGAAGTTTAAAAATGCTTCGGAACTCTTCTATTGTTCTCGGAATTCCGCTGAAGTTTAAAAATGCTTAAAATCTCTTCCATTGTTCTCGTAATTCTGCTCATGTTTAAAAATGCTTCGGAACTCTTCCATTGTTCTCGTAATTCCGCTGAAGTTTAAAAATGGTTCGGAACTCTTCCATTGTTCTCGGAATTCCGATGACGTTTTAAAATGCTTCGGCACTCTTCCATTGTTCTCGGAATTCCGCTGACGTTTAAAAATGCTTCGGAACTCTTCCATTGTTATCGGAATTCCGCTGAAGTTTAAAAATGCTTCGGAACTCTTCCATTGTTCTAGGAATTCTGCTGAAGTCTAAAAATTCATCTGAACTCTTTCATTATTCTCGGAATTCGTGTGAATTTTAAAAATGCTTCGGAACTCTTCTATTGTTCTCGGAATTCCGCTGAAGTTTAAAAATGCTTAAAATCTCTTACATTGTTCTCGGAATTCCGCTGAAGTTTAAAAATGCTTCAGAACTCTTCCATTTTTCTCGGAATTCTGCTGAAGTTTAAAAATGCTTCAGAACTCTTCCATTGTTCTCAGAATTCTGCTGACGTTTAAAAATGCTTCGGTACTCTTCCATTGTTCTCGGAATTCTGCTGAAGTTTAAAAATGCTTCGGAACTCTTCAATTGTTCTCGGAATTCTGCTGAACTTTTAAAATGCTTTGGAACTCTTCCATTGCTCTCGGAATTCGGGTGAAGTTTAAAAATGCTTCGGAACTCTTCTATTGTTCTCGGAATTCCGCTGAAGTTTAAAAATGCTTAAAATCTCTTCCATTGTTCTCGTAATTCTGCTCATGTTTAAAAATGCTTCGGAACTCTTCCATTGTTCTCGTAATTCCGCTGAAGTTTAAAAATGGTTCGGAACTCTTCCATTGTTCTCGGAATTCCGATGACGTTTTAAAATGCTTCGGTACTCTTCCATTGTTCTCGGAATTCCGCTGACGTTTAAAAATGCTTCGGAACTCTTCCATTGTTCTAGGAATTCTGCTGAAGTCTAAAAATTCATCTGAACTCTTTCATTATTCTCGGAATTCGTGTGAATTTTAAAAATGCTTCGGAACTCTTCTATTGTTCTCGGAATTCCGCTGAAGTTTAAAAATGCTTAAAATCTCTTACATTGTTCTCGGAATTCCGCTGAAGTTTAAAAATGCTTCAGAACTCTTCCATTTTTCTCGGAATTCTGCTGAAGTTTAAAAATGCTTCAGAACTCTTCCATTGTTCTCAGAATTCTGCTGACGTTTAAAAATGCTTCGGTACTCTTCCATTGTTCTCGGAATTCTGCTGAAGTTTAAAAATGCTTCGGAACTCTTCAATTGTTCTCGGAATTCTGCTGAACTTTTAAAATGCTTTGGAACTCTTCCATTGCTCTCGGAAATCGGGTGAAGTTTAAAAATGCTTCGGAACTCTTCTATTGTTCTCGGAATTCCGCTGAAGTTTAAAAATGCTTAAAATCTCTTCCATTGTTCTCGTAATTCTGCTCATGTTTAAAAATGCTTCGGAACTCTTCCATTGTTCTCGTAATTCCGCTGACGTTTAAAAATGCTTCGGAACTCTTCCATTGTTATCGGAATTCCGCTGAAGTTTAAAAATGCTTCGGAACTCTTCCATTGTTCTAGGAATTCTGCTGAAGTCTAAAAATTCATCTGAACTCTTTCATTATTCTCGGAATTCGTGTGAATTTTAAAAATGCTTCGGAACTCTTCTATTGTTCTCGGAATTCCGCTGAAGTTTAAAAATGCTTAAAATCTCTTACATTGTTCTCGGAATTCCGCTGAAGTTTAAAAATGCTTCAGAACTCTTCCATTTTTCTCGGAATTCTGCTGAAGTTTAAAAATGCTTCAGAACTCTTCCATTGTTCTCAGAATTCTGCTGACGTTTAAAAATGCTTCGGTACTCTTCCATTGTTCTCGGAATTCTGCTGAAGTTTAAAAATGCTTCGGAACTCTTCAATTGTTCTCGGAATTCTGCTGAACTTTTAAAATGCTTTGGAACTCTTCCATTGCTCTCGGAATTCGGGTGAAGTTTAAAAATGCTTCGGAACTCTTCTATTGTTCTCGGAATTCCGCTGAAGTTTAAAAATGCTTAAAATCTCTTCCATTGTTCTCGTAATTCTGCTCATGTTTAAAAATGCTTCGGAACTCTTCCATTGTTCTCGGAATTCCGATGACGTTTTAAAATGCTTCGGTACTCTTCCATTGTTCTCGGAATTCCGCTGACGTTTAAAAATGCTTCAGAACTCTTCCATTGTTATCGGAATTCCGCTGAAGTTTAAAAATGCTTCGGAACTCTTCCATTGTTCTCGGAATTCTGCTGAAGTTTAAAAATGCTTCAGAACTCTTCCATTGTTCTCAGAATTCCGCTGACGTTTAAAAATGCTTCAGAACTTTTCCATTGTTCTCCGAATTCTGCTGACGTTTAAAAATGCTTCGGAACTCTTCCATTGTTCTCGGAATTCCGCTGACATTTAAAAATGCATCACAACTCTTCCATTGTTCTCGGAATTCCTCTGACTTTTAAAAATGCTTCGGAACTCTTCCATTGTTCTCCAAATTCCGCTGAAGTTTAAAAATGCTTCGGATCCCTTCCATTGTTCTCGGAATTCTGCTGAAGTTTAAAAATGCTTCGGAACTCTTCCATTGTTCTCAGAATTCCGCTGACGTTTAAAAATGCTTCGGAAATCTTCCATTGTTTTCAAAATTCCGCTGACGCTTAAAAATGCTTCAGAACTCTTCCATTGTTCTCGGAATTCCGCTGGCGTTTAATAATTCTTCGCAACTCTTACATTGTTCTCGGAATTCCGCTGAAGTTTAAAAATGCTTCGGAACTCTTCCATTGTTCTCGGAATTCTGCTGACGTTTAAAAATGCTTCGGAACTGTTCCATTGTTCTCGGAATTCCGTTGAAGTTTAAAAATGCTTCGGAACTCTTCCATTGTTCTCGGAATTCCGCTGACGTTTAATAATGCTTCGCAACTCTTTCATTGTTCTCGGAATTCCGCTGACGTTTAAAAATGCTTCGGAACTCTTCCATTGTTCTCGGAATTCCGTTGAAGTTTAAAAATGCTTCAGAACTCTTCCATTGTTCTCGGAATTCCGCTGACGTTTAATAATGCTTCGCAACTCTTTCATTGTTCTCGGAATTCCGCTGACGTTTAAAAATGCTTCGGAACTCTTCCATTGTTCTCGGAATTCCGTTGAAGTTTAAAAATGCTTCGAAACTCTTCCATTGTTCTCGGAATTCTGCTGAAGTTTAAAAATGCTTCGGAACTCTTCCATTGTTCTCGGAATTCCGCTGACATATAAAAATGCTTCGGAAATCTTGCATTGTTCTCGGCATTTCGCTGACGTTTAAAAATGCTTCGGAACTCTTCAATTGTTCTCGGAATTCTGCTGAACTTTTAAAATGCTTTGGAACTCTTCCATTGCTCTCGGAATTCTGCTGAAGTTTAAAAATGCTTCAGAACTCTTACATTGTTCTCGGAATTCTGCTGACGTTTAAAAATGCTTCGGAACTCTTCCATTGTTCTCGGAATTCCGTTGAAGTTTAAAAATGCTTCGAAACTCTTCCATTGTTCTCGGAATTCTGCTGAAGTTTAAAAATGCTTCGTAACTCTTCCATTGTTCTCAGAATTCCGCTGACGTTTAAAAATGCTTCGGTACTCTTCCATTGTTCTCTTAATTCCGCTGACATATAAAAATGCTTCGGAAATCTTGCATTGTTCTCGGCATTCCACTGACGTTTAAAAATGCTTCGTAACTCTTCAATTGTTCTCGGAATTCTGCTAAACTTTTAAAATGCTTTGGAACTCTTTCATTGCTCTCGGAATTCTGCTGAAGTTCAAAAATGCTTCAGAACTCTTACATTGTTCTCGGAATTCTGCTGACGTTTAAAAATGCTTCGGAACTCTTCCATTGTTCTCAGAATTCCGCTGAAGTTTAAAAATGCTTCGGAACTCTTCCATTGTTCTCGGAATTCTGCTGAAGTTTAAAAATGCTTCAGAACTCTTCCATTGTTCTCGGAATTCCGCTGACGTTTAAAAATGCTTTGGAACTCTTCCATTGTTCTCGGAATTCCGCTGACGTTTAAAAATGCTTCGGAACTCTTCCATTGTTCTCAGAATTCTGCTGACGTTTAAAAATGCTTCGGAACTCTTCTATTGTTCTCGGAATTCTGCTGACGTTTAAAAATGCTTCAGAACTCTTCCATTGTTCTCGGAATTCCGCTGATGTTTAATAATGCTTCGGAACTCTTCCATTGTTCTCGTAATTCCGCTGAAGTTTAAAAATGCTTCGGAACTCTTCCATTGTTCTCAGAATTCTGCTGACGTTTAAAAATGCTTCGGAACTCTTCCATTGTTCTCGGAATTCTGCTGACGTTTAAAAATGCTTCAGAACTCTTCCATTGTTCTCGGAATTCCGCTGACGTTTAAAAATGCTTCGGAACTCTTCCATTGTTCTCGGAATTCTGCTGAAGTTTAAAAATGCTTCGGAACTCTTCCATTGTTCTCAGAATTCCGCTGACGTTTAAAAATGCTTCGGTACACTTCCATTGTTCTCGGAATTCCGCTGACATATAAAAATGCTTCGGAAATCTTGCATTGTTCTCCGCATTCCGCTGACGTTTAAAAATGCTTCGGAACTCTTCAATTGTTCTCGGAATTCTGCTGAACTTTTAAAATGCTTTGGAACTCTTCCATTGCTCTCGGAATTCGGGTGAAGTTTAAAAATGCTTCGGAACTCTTCTATTGTTCTCGGAATTCCGCTGAAGCTTAAAAATGCTTAAAATCTCTTCCATTGTTCTCGTAATTCTGCTCATGTTTAAAAATGCTTCGGAGCTCTTCCCTTGTTCTCGTAATTCCGCTGAAGTTTAAAAATGCTTCGGAACTCTTCCATTGTTCTCGTAATTCCGCTGACTTTTAAAAATGCTTCGGAACTCTTCCATTGTTCTCCAAATTCCGCTGAAGTTTAAAAATGCTTCGGTACTCTTCCATTGTTCTCGGCATTCCGCTGACATTTAAAAATGCTTCGGAACTCTTCAATTGTTCTCGGAATTCTGCTGAACTTTTAAAATGCTTTGGAACTCTTCCATTGCTCTCGGAATTCGGGTGAAGTTTAAAAATGCTTCGGAACTCTTCTATTGTTCTCGGAATTCCGCTGAAGTTTAAAAATGCTTAAAATCTCTTCCATTGTTCTCGTAATTCTGCTCATGTTTAAAAATGCTTCGGAACTCTTCCATTGTTCTCGTAATTCCGCTGAAGTTTAAAAATGGTTCGGAACTCTTCCATTGTTCTCGGAATTCCGATGACGTTTTAAAATGCTTCGGTACTCTTCCATTGTTCTCGGAATTCCGCTGACGTTTAAAAATGCTTCGGAACTCTTCCATTGTTCTAGGAATTCTGCTGAAGTCTAAAAATTCATCTGAACTCTTCCATTATTCTCGGAATTCGTGTGAATTTTAAAAATGCTTCGTAACTCTTCTATTGTTCTCGGAATTCTGCTGAAGTTTAAAAATGCTTAAAATCTCTTCCATTGTTCTCAGAATTCCGCTGACGTTTAAAAATGCTTCGGTACTCTTCCATTTTTCTCGGAATTCCGCTGACGTTTAAAAATGCTTCGGTACTCTTCCATTGTTCTCGGAATTCCGCTGACATATAAAAATGCTTCGGAAATCTTGCATTGTTCTCGGCATTCCGCTGACGTTTAAAAATGCTTCGGAACTCTTCAATTGTTCTCGGAATTCTGCTGAACTTTTAAAATGCTTTGGAACTCTTCCATTGCTCTCGGAATTCAGGTTAAGTTTAAAAATGCTTCGGAACTCTTCTATTGTTCTCGGAATTCCGCTGAAGTTTAAAAATGCTTAAAATCTCTACCATTGTTCTCGTAATTCTGCTCATGTTTAAAAATGCTTCAGAACTCTTCCATTGTTCTCGGAATTCCGCTGACTTTTAAAAATGCTTCGGAACTCTTCCATTGTTCTCCAAATTCCGCTGAAGTTTAAAAATGCTTCGGAACCCTTCCATTGTTCTCGGAATTCTGCTGAAGTTTAAAAATGCTTCAGAACTCTTCCATTGTTCTCAGAATTCCGCTGACGTTTAAAAATGCTTCGGAAATCTTCCATTGTTTTCAAAATTCCGCTGACGCTTAAAAATGCTTCAGAACTCTTCCATTGTTCTCGGAATTCCGCTGACGTTTAATAATGCTTCGCAACTCTTTCATTGTTCTCGGAATTCCGCTGACGTTTAAAAATGCTTCGGAACTCTTCCATTGTTCTCAGAATTCCGTTGAAGTTTAAAAAAGCTTCGAAACTCTTCCATTGTTCTCGGAATTCTGCTGAAGTTTAAAAATGCTTCGAAACTCTTTCATTGTTCCCGGAATTCTGCTGAAGTTTAAAAATGCTTCGGAACTCTTCCATTGTTCTCAGAATTCCGCTGACGTTTAAAAATGCTTCGGTACTCTTCCATTGTTCTCGGAATTCCGCTGACATATAAAAATGCTTCGGAAATCTTGAATTGTTCTCGGCATTCCGCTGACGTTTAAAAATGCTTCGGAACTCTTCAATTGTTCTCGGAATTCTGCTGAACTTTTAAAATGCTTTGGAACTCTTCCATTGCTCTCGGAATTCGGGTGAAGTTTAAAAATGCTTCGGAACTCTTCTATTGTTCTCGGAATTCCGCTGAAGCTTAAAAATGCTTAAAATCTCTTCCATTGTTCTCGTAATTCTGCTCATGTTTAAAAATTCTTCGGAGCTCTTCCATTGTTCTCGTAATTCCGCTGAAGTTTAAAAATGCTTCGGAACTCTTCCATTGTTCTCGGAATTCCGCTGACTTTTAAAAATGCTTCGGAACTCTTCCATTGTTCTCCAAATTCCGCTGAAGTTTAAAAATGCTTCGGTACTCTTCCATTGTTCTCGGAATTCTGCTGACATATAAAAATGCTTCGGAAATCTTGCATTGTTCTCGGCATTCCGCTGACATTTAAAAATGCTTCGGAACTCTTCAATTGTTCTCGGAATTCTGCTGAACTTTTAAAATGCTTCGGAACTCTTCCATTGTTCTCGTAATTCCGCTAAAGTTTAAAAATGCTTCGGAACTCTTCCATTGTTCTCGGAATTCCGCTGACGTTTAAAAATGCTTCACAACTCTTCCATTGTTCTCGGAATTCCGCTGACTTTTAAAAATGCTTCGGAACTCTTCCATTGTTCTCCAAATTCCGCTGAAGTTTAAAAATGCTTCGGAACCCTTCCATTGTTCTCGGAATTCTGCTGAAGTTTAAAAATGCTTCAGAACTCTTCCATTGTTTTCAAAATTCCGCTGACGCTTAAAAATGCTTCGGAACTCTTCCATTGTTCTCGGAATTCCGTTGAAGTTTAAAAATGCTTCGAAACTCTTCCATTGTTCTCGGAATTCTGCTGAAGTTTAAAAATGCTTTGAAACTCTTTCATTGTTCTCGGAATTCTGCTGAAGTTTAAAAATGCTTCAGAACTCTTCCATTGCTCTCGGAATTCCGCAGACATTTAATAATGCTTCGCAACTCTTCCATTGTTCTCGGAATTCCGTTGAAGTTTAAAAATGCTTCGAAACTCTTCCATTGTTCTCGGAATTCTGCTGAAGTTTAAAAATGCTTCGGTACTCTTCCATTGTTCTCGGAATTCCGCTGACATATAAAAATGCTTCGGAAATCTTGCATTGTTCTCGTCATTCCGCTGACATTTAAAAATGCTTCAGAACTCTTCAATTGTTCTCGGAATTCTGCTGAACTTTTAAAATGCTTTGGAACTCTTCCATTGCTCTCGGAATTCGGGTGAAGTTTAAAAATGCTTCGGAAATCTTCTATTGTTCTCGGAATTCCGCTGAAGTTTAAAAATGCTTAAAATCTCTTCCATTGTTCTCGTAATTCTGCTCATGTTTAAAAATGCTTCGGAACTCTTCCATTGTTCTCGTAATTCCGCTGAAGTTTAAAAATGGTTCGGAACTCTTCCATTGTTCTCGGAATTCCGATGACGTTTTAAAATGCTTCGGTACTCTTCCATTGTTCTCGGAATTCCGCTGACGTTTAAAAATGCTTCGGAACTCTTCCATTGTTATCGGAATTCCGCTGAAGTTTAAAAATGCTTCGGAACTCTTCCATTTTTCTAGGAATTCTGCTGAAGTCTAAAAATTCATCTGAACTCTTTCATTATTCTCGGAATTCGTGTGAATTTTAAAAATGCTTCGGAACTCTTCTATTGTTCTCGGAATTCCGCTGAAGTTTAAAAATGCTTAAAATCTCTTACATTGTTCTCGGAATTCCGCTGAAGTTTAAAAATGCTTCGGAACTCTTCCATTTTTCTCGGAATTCTGCTGAAGTTTAAAAATGCTTCAGAACTCTTCCATTGTTCTCAGAATTCTGCTGACGTTTAAAAATGCTTCGGTACTCTTCCATTGTTCTCGGAATTCTGCTGAAGTTTAAAAATGCTTCGGTACTCTTCCATTGTTCTCGGAATTCCGCTGACATATAAAAATGCTTCGGAAATCTTGCATTGTTCTCGGCATTCCGCTGACATTTAAAAATGCTTCGTAACTCTTCAATTGTTCTCGGAATTCTGCTGAACTTTTAAAATGCTTTGAAACTCTTCCATTGCTCTCGGAATTCTGCTGAAGTTTAAAAATGCTTCGGTACTCTTCCATTGTTCTCGGAATTCCGCTGACGTTTAAAAATGCTTCGGAACTCTTCCATTGTTATCGGAATTCCGCTGAAGTTTAAAAATGCTTCGGAACTCTTCCATTGTTCTAGGAATTCTGCTGAAGTCTAAAAATTCATCTGAACTCTTTCATTATTCTCGGAATTCGTGTGAATTTTAAAAATGCTTCGGAACTCTTCTATTGTTCTCGGAATTCCGCTGAAGTTTAAAAATGCTTAAAATCTCTTACATTGTTCTCGGAATTCCGCTGAAGTTTAAAAATGCTTCGGAACTCTTCCTTTTTTCTCGGAATTCTGCTGAAGTTTAAAAATGCTTCAGAACTCTTCCATTGTTCTCAGAATTCTGCTGACGTTTAAAAATGCTTCGGTACTCTTCCATTGTTCTCGGAATTCTGCTGAAGTTTAAAAATGCTTCGGAACTCTTCAATTGTTCTCGGAATTCTGCTGAACTTTTAAAATGCTTTGGAACTCTTCCATTGCTCTCGGAATTCGGGTGAAGTTTAAAAATGCTTCGGAACTCTTCTATTGTTCTCGGAATTCCGCTGAAGTTTAAAAATGCTTAAAATCTCTTCCATTGTTCTCGTAATTCTGCTCATGTTTAAAAATGCTTCGGAACTCTTCCATTGTTCTCGTAATTCCGCTGAAGTTTAAAAATGGTTCGGAACTCTTCCATTGTTCTCGGAATTCCGATGACGTTTTAAAATGCTTCGGTACTCTTCCATTGTTCTCGGAATTCCGCTGACGTTTAAAAATGCTTCGGAACTCTTCCATTGTTATCGGAATTCCGCTGAAGTTTAAAAATGCTTAAAATATCTTACATTGTTCTAGGAATTCTGCTGAAGTCTAAAAATTCATCTGAACTCTTCCATTATTCTCGGAATTCGTGTGAATTTTAAAAATGCTTCGTAACTCTTCTATTGTTCTCGGAATTCCGCTGAAGTTTAAAAATGCTTAAAATCTCTTACATTGTTCTCGGAATTCCGCTGAAGTTTAAAAATTCTTCGGAACTCTTCCATTGTTCTCGGAATTCTGCTGAAGTTTAGAAATGCTTCAGAACTCTTCCATTGTTCTCAGTATTCCGCAGACGTTTAAAAATGCTTCGGTACTCTTCCATTGTTCTCGGAATTCCGCTGACGTTTAAAAATGCTTCGGTACTCTTCCATTGTTCTCGGAATTCCGCTGACATATAAAAATGCTTTGGAAATCTTGCATTGTTCTCGGCATTCCGCTGACGTTTATAAATGCTTCGGAACTCTTCAATTGTTCTCGGAATTCTGCTGAACTTTTAAAATGCTTTGGAACTCTTCCATTGCTCTCGGAATTCGGGTAAAGTTTAAAAATGCTTCGGAACTCTTCCATTGTTCTCAGAATTCTGCTGACGTTTAAAAATGCTTCGGAACTCTTCTATTGTTCTCGGAATTCTGCTGACGTTTAAAAATGCTTCAGAACTCTTCCATTGTTCTCGGAATTCCGCTGATGTTTAATAATGCTTCGGAACTCTTCCATTGTTCTCGGAATTCCGCTGACGTTTAAAAATGCTTCGGTACTCTTCCATTGTTCTCGGAATTCCACTGACATATAAAAATGCTTCGGAAATCTTGCATTGTTCTCGGCATTCCGCTGACGTTTAAAAATGCTTCGGAACTCTTCAATTGTTCTCGGAATTCTGCTGAACTTTTAAAATGCTTTGGAACTCTTCCATTGCTCTCGGAATTCTGCTGAAGTTTAAAAATGCTTCAGAACTCTTACATTGTTCTCGGAATTCTGCTGACGTTTAAAAATGCTTCGGAACCCTTCCATTGTTCTCAGAATTCCGCTGAAGTTTAAAAATGCTTCGGAACTCTTCCATTGTTCTCAGAATTCTGCTGAAGTTTAAAAATGCTTCGGAACTCTTCCATTGTTCTCAGAATTCCGCTGACGTTTAAAAATGCTTCGGAAATCTTCCATTGTTTTCAAAATTCCGCTGACGTTTAAAAATGCTTCAGAACTCTTCCATTGTTCTCGGAATTCCGCTGACGTTTAAAAATGCTTTGGAACTCTTCCATTGTTCTCGGAATTCCGCTGAAGTTTAAAAATGCTTCGGAACTCTTCCATTGTTCTCAGAATTCTGCTGACGTTTAAAAATGCTTCGGAACTCTTCTATTGTGCTCGGAATTCTGCTGACGTTTAAAAATGCTTCAGAACTCTTCCATTGTTCTCGGAATTCCGCTGATGTTTAATAATGCTTCGGAACTCTTCCATTGTTCTCGTAATTCCGCTGAAGTTTAAAAATGCTTCGGAACTCTTCCATTGTTCTCGTAATTCCGCTGACGTTTAAAAATGCTTCGGTACTCTTCCATTTTTCTCGGAATTCCGCTGACGTTTAAAAATCCTTCGGTACTCTTCCATTGTTCTCGGAATTCCGCTGACATATAAAAATGCTTCGGAAATCTTGCATTGTTCTCGGCATCCGCTGACGTTTAAAAATGCTTCGGAACTCTTCAATTGTTCTCGGAATTCTGCTGAACTTTTAAAATGCTTTGGAACTCTTCCATTGCTCTCGGAATTCGGGTGAAGTTTAAAAATGCTTCGGAACTCTTCTATTGTTCTCGGAATTCCGCTGAAGTTTAAAAATGCTTAAAATCTCTACCATTGTTCTCGTAATTCTGCTCATGTTTAAAAATGCTTCAGAATTCTTCCATTGTTCTCGGAATTACGCTGACTTTTAAAAATGCTTCGGAACTCTTCCATTGTTCTCCAAATTCCGCTGAAGTTTAAAAATGCTTCGGAACCCTTCCATTGTTCTCGGAATTCTGCTGAAGTTTAAAAATGCTTCAGAACTCTTCCATTGTTCTCAGAATTCCGCTGACGTTTAAAAATGCTTCGGAAATCTTCCATTGTTTTCAAAATTCCGCTGACGCTTAAAAATGCTTCAGAACTCTTCCATTGTTCTCGGAATTCCGCTGACGTTTAATAATGCTTCGCAACTCTTTCATTGTTCTCGGAATTCCGCTGAAGTTTAAAAATGCTTAAAATCTCTTACATTGTTCTCGGAATTCCGCTGAAGTTTAAAAATGCTTCGGAACTCTTCCATTTTTCTCGGAATTCTGCTGAAGTTTAAAAATGCTTCAGAACTCTTCCATTGTTCTCAGAATTCTGCTGACGTTTAAAAATGCTTCGGTACTCTTCCATTGTTCTCGGAATTCTGCTGAAGTTTAAAAATGCTTCGGTACTCTTCCATTGTTCTCGGAATTCCGCTGACGTTTAAAAATGCTTCGGTACTCTTCCATTGTTCTCGGAATTCCGCTGACATATAAAAATGCTTCGGAAATCTTGCATTGTTCTCGGCATTCCGCTGACGTTTAAAAATGCTTCGGAACTCTTCAATTGTTCTCGGAATTCTGCTGAACTTTTAAAATGCTTTGGAACTCTTCCATTGCTCTCGGAATTCGGGTGAAGTTTAAAAATGCTTCGGAACTCTTCTATTGTTCTCGGAATTCCGCTGAAGTTTAAAAATGCTTAAAATCTCTACCATTGTTCTCGTAATTCTGCTCATGTTTAAAAATGCTTCAGAATTCTTCCATTGTTCTCGGAATTACGCTGACTTTTAAAAATGCTTCGGAACTCTTCCATTGTTCTCCAAATTCCGCTGAAGTTTAAAAATGCTTCGGAACCCTTCCATTGTTCTCGGAATTCTGCTGAAGTTTAAAAATGCTTCAGAACTCTTCCATTGTTCTCAGAATTCCGCTGACGTTTAAAAATGCTTCGGAAATCTTCCATTGTTTTCAAAATTCCGCTGACGCTTAAAAATGCTTCAGAACTCTTCCATTGTTCTCGGAATTCCGCTGACGTTTAATAATGCTTCGCAACTCTTTCATTGTTCTCGGAATTCCGCTGACGTTTAAAAATGCTTCGAAACTCTTCCATTGTTCTCAGAATTCCGTTGAAGTTTAAAAAAGCTTCGAAACTCTTCCATTGTTCTCGGAATTCTGCTGAAGTTTAAAAATGCTTCGAAACTCTTTCATTGTTCTCGGAATTCTGCTGAAGTTTAAAAATGCTTCGGAACTCTTCCATTGTTCTCAGAATTCCGTTGAAGTTTAAAAATGCTTCGGAACTCTTCAATTGTTCTCGGAATTCTGCTGAACTTTTAAAATGCTTTGGAACTCTTCCATTGCTCTCGGAATTCTGCTGAAGTTTAAAAATGGTTCGGTACTCTTCCATTGTTCTCGGAATTCCGCTGACGTTTAAAAATGCTTCGGAACTCTTCCATTGTTATCGGAATTCCGCTGAAGTTTAAAAATGCTTCGGAACTCTTCCATTGTTCTAGGAATTCTGCTGAAGTCTAAAAATTCATCTGAACTCTTTCATTATTCTCGGAATTCGTGTGAATTTTAAAAATGCTTCGGAACTCTTCTATTGTTCTCGGAATTCCGCTGAAGTTTAAAAATGCTTAAAATCTCTTACATTGTTCTCGGAATTCCGCTGAAGTTTAAAAATGCTTCAGAACTCTTCCATTTTTCTCGGAATTCTGCTGAAGTTTAAAAATGCTTCAGAACTCTTCCATTGTTCTCGTAATTCTGCTGAAGTTTAAAAATGCTTCGGAACTCTTCAATTGTTCTCGGAATTCTGCTGAACTTTTAAAATGCTTTGGAACTCTTCCATTGCTCCCGGAATTCGGGTGAAGTTTAAAAATGCTTCGGAACTCTTCTATTGTTCTCGGAATTCCGCTGAAGTTTAAAAATGCTTAAAATCTCTTCCATTGTTCTCGTAATTCTGCTCATGTTTAAAAATGCTTCGGAACTCTTCCATTGTTCTCGTAATTCCGCTGAAGTTTAAAAATGGTTCGGAACTCTTCCATTGTTCTCGGAATTCCGATGACGATTTAAAATGCTTCGGTACTCTTCCATTGTTCTCAGAATTCCGCTGACGTTTAAAAATGCTTCGGAACTCTTCCATTGTTCTCGTAATTCCGCTGAAGTTTAAAAATGCTTCGGAACTCTTCCATTGTTCTCGGAATTCCGATGACGATTTAAAATGCTTTGGAACTCTTCCATTGCTCTCGGAATTCGGGTGAAGTTTAAAAATGCTTCGGAACTCTTCTATTGTTCTCGGAATTCCGCTGAAGTTTAAAAATGCTTCGGAACTCTTACATTGTTCTCGGAATTCCGCTGACGTTTAAAAATGCTTCACAACTCTTCCATTGTTCTCGGAATTCTGCTGACTTTTAAAAATGCTTCGGAACTCTTCCATTGTTCTCCAAATTCCGCTGAAGTTTAAAAATGCTTCGGAACCCTTCCATTGTTCTCGGAATTCTTCTGAAGTTTAAAAATGCTTCAGAACTCTTCCATTGTTTTCAAAATTCCGCTGACGCTTAAAAATGCTTCAGAACTCTTCCATTGTTCTCGGAATTCCGCTGACGTTTAATAATGCTTCGCAACTCTTTCATTGTTCTCGGAATTCCGCTGACGTTTAAAAATGCTTCGGAACTCTTCCATTGTTCTCGGAATTCCGTTGAAGTTTAAAAATGCTTCGAAACTCTTCCATTGTTCTCGGAATTCTGCTGAAGTTTAAAAATGCTTTGAAACTCTTTCATTGTTCTCGGAATTCTGCTGAAGTTTAAAAATGCTTCAGAACTCTTCCATTGCTCTCGGAATTCCGCTGACGTTTAATAATGCTTCGCAACTCTTCCATTGTTCTCGGAATTCCGTTGAAGTTTAAAAATGCTTCGAAACTCTTCCATTGTTCTCGGAATTCTGCTGAAGTTTAAAAATGCTTCGGTACTCTTCCATTGTTCTCGGAATTCCGCTGACATATAAAAATGCTTCGGAAATCTTGCATTGTTCTCGTCATTCCGCTGACATTTAAAAATGCTTCGGAACTCTTCAATTGTTCTCGGAATTCTGCTGAACTTTTAAAATGCTTTGGAACTCTTCCATTGCTCTCGGAATTCGGGTGAAGTTTAAAAATGCTTCGGAAATCTTCTATTGTTCTCCGAATTCCGCTGAAGTTTAAAAATGCTTAAAATCTCTTCCATTGTTCTCGTAATTCTGCTCATGTTTAAAAATGCTTCGGAACTCTTCCATTGTTGTCGTAATTCCGCTGAAGTTTAAAAATGCTTCGGAACTCTTCCATTGTTATCGGAATTCCGCTGAAGTTTAAAAATGCTTCGGAACTCTTCTATTTTTCTAGGAATTCTGCTGAAGTCTAAAAATTCATCTGAACTCTTTCATTAATCTCGGAATTCGTGTGAATTTTAAAAATGCTTCGGAACTCTTCTATTGTTCTCGGAATTCCGCTGAAGTTTAAAAATGCTTAAAATCTCTTACATTGTTCTCGGAATTCCGCTGAAGTTTAAAAATGCTTCGGAACTCTTCCATTTTTCTCGGAATTCTGCTGAAGTTTAAAAATGCTTCAGAACTCTTCCATTGTTCTCGGAATTCTGCTGAAGTTTAAAAATGCTTCGGTACTCTTCCATTGTTCTCGGAATTCCGCTGACATATTAAAATGCTTCGGAAATCTTGCATTGTTCTCGGCATTCCGCTGACATTTAAAAATGCTTCGGAACTCTTCAATTGTTCTCGGAATTCTGCTGAACTTTTAAAATGCTTTGAAACTCTTCCATTGTTCTCGGAATTCTGCTGAAGTTTAAAAATGCTTCGGTACTCTTCCATTGTTCTCGGAATTCCGCTGACGTTTAAAAATGCTTCGGAACTCTTCCATTGTTATCGGAATTCCGCTGAAGTTTAAAAATGCTTCGGAACTCTTCCATTGTTCTAGGAATTCTGCTGAAGTCTAAAAATTCATCTGAACTCTTTCATTATTCTCGGAATTCGTGTGAATTTTAAAAATGCTTCGGAACTATTCTATTGTTCTCGGAATTCCGCTGAAGTTTAAAAATGCTTAAAATCTCTTACATTGTTCTCGGAATTCCGCTGAAGTTTAAAAATGCTTCGGAACTCTTCCATTTTTCTCGGAATTCTGCTGAAGTTTAAAAATGCTTCAGAACTCTTCCATTGTTCTCAGAATTCTGCTGACGTTTAAAAATGCTTCGGTACTCTTCCATTGTTCTCGGAATTCTGCTGAAGTTTAAAAATGCTTCGGAACTCTTCAATTGTTCTCGGAATTCTGCTGAACTTTTAAAATGCTTTGGAACTCTTCCATTGCTCTCGGAATTCGGGTGAAGTTTAAAAATGCTTCGGAACTCTTCTATTGTTCTCGGAATTCCGCTGAAGTTTAAAAATGCTTAAAATCTCTTCCATTGTTCTCGTAATTCTGCTCATGTTTAAAAATGCTTCGGAACTCTTCCATTGTTCTCGTAATTCCGCTGAAGTTTAAAAATGGTTCGGAACTCTTCCATTGTTCTCGGAATTCCGATGACGTTTTAAAATGCTTCGGTACTCTTCCATTGTTCTCGGAATTCCGCTGACGTTTAAAAATGCTTCGGAACTCTTCCATTGTTATCGGAATTCCGCTGAAGTTTAAAAATGCTTCGGAACTCTTCCATTGTTCTAGGAATTCTGCTGAAGTCTAAAAATTCATCTGAACTCTTCCATTATTCTCGGAATTCGTGTGAATTTTAAAAATGCTTCGTAACTCTTCTATTGTTCTCGGAATTCCGCTGAAGTTTTAAAATGCTTAAAATCTCTTACATTGTTCTCGGAATTCCGCTGAAGTTTAAAAATGCTTCGGAACTCTTCCATTGTTCTCGGAATTCTGCTGAAGTTTAGAAATGCTTCAGAACTCTTCCATTGTTCTCAGAATTCCGCTGACGTTTAAAAATGCTTCGGTACTCTTCCATTGTTCTCGGAATTCCGCTGACGTTTAAAAATGCTTCGGTACTCTTCCATTGTTCTCGGAATTCCGCTGACATATAAAAATGCTTTGGAAATCTTGCATTGTTCTCGGCATTCCGCTGACGTTTAAAAATGCTTCGGAACTCTTCAATTGTTCTCGGAATTCTGCTGAACTTTTAAAATGCTTTGGAACTCTTCCATTGCTCTCGGAATTCGGGTGAAGTTTAAAAATGCTTCGGAACTCTTCCATTGTTCTCAGAATTCTGCTGACGTTTAAAAATGCTTCGGAACTCTTCTATTGTTCTCGGAATTCTGCTGACGTTTAAAAATGCTTCAGAACTCTTCCATTGTTCTCGGAATTCCGCTGATGTTTAATAATGCTTCGGAACTCTTCCATTGTTCTCGGAATTCCGCTGACGTTTAAAAATGCTTCGGTACTCTTCCATTGTTCTCGGAATTCCACTGACATATAAAAATGCTTCGGAAATCTTGCATTGTTCTCGGCATTCCGCTGACGTTTAAAAATGCTTCGGAACTCTTCAATTGTTCTCGGAATTCTGCTGAACTTTTAAAATGCTTTGGAACTCTTCCATTGCTCTCGGAATTCTGCTGAAGTTTAAAAATGCTTCAGAACTCTTACATTGTTCTCGGAATTCTGCTGACGTTTAAAAATGCTTCGGAACTCTTCCATTGTTCTCAGAATTCCGCTGAAGTTTAAAAATGCTTCGGAACTCTTCCATTGTTCTCAGAATTCTGCTGAAGTTTAAAAATGCTTCGGAACTCTTCCATTGTTCTCCGAATTCCGCTGACGTTTAAAAATGCTTCGGAAATCTTCCATTGTTTTCAAAATTCCGCTGACGTTTAAAAATGCTTCAGAACTCTTCCATTGTTCTCGGAATTCCGCTGACGTTTAAAAATGCTTTGGAACTCTTCCATTGTTCTCGGAATTCCGCTGAAGTTTAAAAATGCTTCGGAACTCTTCCATTGTTCTCAGAATTCTGCTGACGTTTAAAAATGCTTCGGAACTCTTCTATTGTGCTCGGAATTCTGCTGACGTTTAAAAATGCTTCAGAACTCTTCCATTGTTCTCGGAATTCCGCTGATGTTTAATAATGCTTCGGAACTCTTCCATTGTTCTCGTAATTCCGCTGAAGTTTAAAAATGCTTCGGAACTCTTCCATTGTTCTCAGAATTCTGCTGACGTTTAAAAATGCTTCGGAACTCTTCCATTGTTCTCGGAATTCTGCTGACGTTTAAAAATGCTTCAGAACTCTTCCATTGTTCTCGGAATTCCGCTGACGTTTAAAAATGCTTCGGAACTCTTCCATTGCTCTCGGAATTCGGGTGAAGTTTAAAAATGCTTCGGAACTCTTCTATTGTTCTCGGAATTCCGCTGAAGCTTAAAAATGCTTAAAATCTCTTCCATTGTTCTCGTAATTCTGCTCATGTTTAAAAATGCTTCGGAGCTCTTCCATTGTTCTCGTAATTCCGCTGAAGTTTAAAAATGCTTCGGAACTCTTCCATTGTTCTCGGAATTCCGCTGACGTTTAAAAATGCTTCACAACTCTTCCATTGTTCTCGGAATTCCGCTGACTTTTAAAAATGCTTCGGAACTCTTCCATTGTTCTCCAAATTCCGCTGACATATAAAAATGCTTCGGAAATCTTGCATTGTTCTCGGCATTCCGCTGACGTTTAAAAATGCTTCGGAACTCTTCAATTGTTCTCGGAATTCTGCTGAACTTTTAAAATGCTTTGGAACTCTTCCATTGCTCTCGGAATTCGGGTGAAGTTTAAAAATGCTTCGGAACTCTTCTATTGTTCTCGGAATTCCGCTGAAGTTTAAAAATGCTTAAAATCTCTACCATTGTTCTCGTAATTCTGCTCATGTTTAAAAATGCTTCAGAACTCTTCCATTGTTCTCGGAATTCCGCTGACTTTTAAAAATGCTTCGGAACTCTTCCATTGTTCTCCAAATTCCGCTGAAGTTTAAAAATGCTTCGGAACCCTTCCATTGTTCTCGGAATTCTGCTGAAGTTTAAAAATGCTTCAGAACTCTTCCATTGTTCTCAGAATTCCGCTGACGTTTAAAAATGCTTCGGAAATCTTCCATTGTTTTCAAAATTCCGCTGACGCTTAAAAATGCTTCAGAACTCTTCCATTGTTCTCGGAATTCCGCTGACGTTTAATAATGCTTCGCAACTCTTTCATTGTTCTCGGAATTCCGCTGACGTTTAAAAATGCTTCGGAACTCTTCCATTGTTCTCAGAATTCCGTTGAAGTTTAAAAAAGCTTCGAAACTCTTCCATTGTTCTCGGAATTCTGCTGAAGTTTAAAAATGCTTCGAAACTCTTTCATTGTTCTCGGAATTCTGCTGAAGTTTAAAAATGCTTCGGAACTCTTCCATTGTTCTCAGAATTCCGTTGAAGTTTAAAAATGCTTCGGAACTCTTCAATTGTTCTCGGAATTCTGCTGAACTTTTAAAATGCTTTGGAACTCTTCCATTGCTCTCGGAATTCTGCTGAAGTTTAAAAATGGTTCGGTACTCTTCCATTGTTCTCGTAATTCCGCTGACGTTTAAAAATGCTTCGGAACTCTTCCATTGTTATCGGAATTCCGCTGAAGTTTAAAAATGCTTCGGAACTCTTCCATTGTTCTAGGAATTCTGCTGAAGTCTAAAAATTCATCTGAACTCTTTCATTATTCTCGGAATTCGTGTGAATTTTAAAAATGCTTCGTAACTCTTCTATTGTTCTCGGAATTCCGCTGAAGTTTAAAAATGCTTAAAATCTCTTACATTGTTCTCGGAATTCCGCTGAAGTTTAAAAATGCTTCAGAACTCTTCCATTTTTCTCGGAATTCTGCTGAAGTTTAAAAATGCTTCAGAACTCTTCCATTGTTCTCGGAATTCTGCTGAAGTTTAAAAATGCTTCGGAACTCTTCAATTGTTCTCGGAATTCTGCTGAACTTTTAAAATGCTTTGGAACTCTTCCATTGCTCTCGGAATTCGGGTGAAGTTTAAAAATGCTTCGGAACTCTTCTATTGTTCTCGGAATTCCGCTGAAGTTTAAAAATGCTTAAAATCTCTTCCATTGTTCTCGTAATTCTGCTCATGTTTAAAAATGCTTCGGAACTCTTCCATTGTTCTCGTAATTCCGCTGAAGTTTAAAAATGGTTCGGAACTCTTCCATTGTTCTCGGAATTCCGATGACGTTTTAAAATGCTTCGGTACTCTTCCATTGTTCTCAGAATTCCGCTGACGTTTAAAAATGCTTCGGAACTCTTCCATTGTTATCGGAATTCCGCTGAAGTTTAAAAATGCTTCGGAACTCTTCCATTGTTCTAGGAATTCTGCTGAAGTCTAAAAATTCATCTGAACTCTTCCATTATTCTCGGAATTCGTGTGAATTTTAAAAATGCTTCGTAACTCTTCTATTGTTCTCGGAATTCCGCTGAAGTTTAAAAATGCTTAAAATCTCTTACATTGTTCTCGGAATTCCGCTGAAGTTTAAAAATGCTTCGGAACTCTTCCATTGTTCTCGGAATTCTGCTGAAGTTTAAAAATGCTTCAGAACTCTTCCATTGTTCTCAGAATTCCGCTGACGTTTAAAAATGCTTCGGTACTCTTCCATTGTTCTCGGAATTCCGCTGACGTTTAAAAATGCTTCGGTACTCTTCCATTGTTCTCGGAATTCCGCTGACATATAAAAATGCTTCGGAAATCTTGCATTGTTCTCGGCATTCTGCTGACGTTTAAAAATGCTTCGGAACTCTTCAATTGTTCTCGGAATTCTGCTGAACTTTTAAAATGCTTTAGAACTCTTCCATTGCTCTCGGAATTCGGGTGAAGTTTAAAAATGCTTCGGAACTCTTCTATTGTTCTCGGAATTCCGCTGAAGTTTAAAAATGCTTCGGAACTCTTCCATTGTTTTCGGAATTCCGCTGACGTTTAAAAATGCTTCACAACTCTTCCATTGTTCTCGGAATTCCGCTGACTTTTAAAAATGCTTCGGAACTCTTCCATTGTTCTCCAAATTCCGCTGAAGTTTAAAAATGCTTCGGAACCCTTCCATTGTTCTCGGAATTCTGCTGAAGTTTAAAAATGCTTCAGAACTCTTCCATTGTTTTCAAAATTCCGCTGACGCTTAAAAATGCTTCAGAACTCTTCCATTGTTCTCGGAATTCCGCTGACGTTTAATAATGCTTCGCAACTCTTTCATTGTTCTCGGAATTCCGCTGACGTTTAAAAATGCTTCGGAACTCTTCCATTGTTCTCGGAATTCCGTTGAAGTTTAAAAATGCTTCGAAACTCTTCCATTGTTCTCGGAATTCTGCTGAAGTTTAAAAATGCTTTGAAACTCTTTCATTGTTCTCGGAATTCTGCTGAAGTTTAAAAATGCTTCAGAACTCTTCCATTGCTCTCGGAATTCCGCTGACGTTTAATAATGCTTCGCAACTCTTCCATTGTTCTCGGAATTCCGATGAAGTTTAAAAATGCTTCGAAACTCTTCCATTGTTCTCGGAATTCTGCTGAAGTTTAAAAATGCTTCAGTACTCTTCCATTGTTCTCGGAATTCCGCTGACATATAAAAATGCTTCGGAAATCTTGCATTGTTCTCGTCATTCCGCTGACATTTAAAAATGCTTCGGAACTCTTCAATTGTTCTCGGAATTCTGCTGAACTTTTAAAATGCTTTGGAACTCTTCCATTGCTCTCGGAATTCGGGTGAAGTTTAAAAATGCTTCGGAAATCTTCTATTGTTCTCCAAATTCCGCTGAAGTTTAAAAATGCTTAAAATCTCTTCCATTGTTCTCGTAATTCTGCTCATGTTTAAAAATGCTTCGGAACTCTTCCATTGTTCTCGTAATTCCGCTGAAGTTTAAAAATGGTTCGGAACTCTTCCATTGTTCTCGGAATTCCGATGACGTTTTAAAATGCTTCGGTACTCTTCCATTGTTCTCGGAATTCCGCTGACGTTTAAAAATGCTTCGGAACTCTTCCATTGTTATCGGAATTCCGCTGAAGTTTAAAAATGCTTCGGAACTCTTCCATTGTTCTAGGAATTCTGCTGAAGTCTAAAAATTCATCTGAACTCTTTCATTATTCTCGGAATTCGTGTGAATTTTAAAAATGCTTCGGAACTCTTCTATTGTTCTCGGAATTCCGCTGAAGTTTAAAAATGCTTAAAATCTCTTACATTGTTCTCGGAATTCCGCTGAAGTTTAAAAATGCTTCGGAACTCTTCCATTTTTCTCGGAATTCTGCTGAAGTTTAAAAATGCTTCAGAACTCTTCCATTGTTCTCAGAATTCTGCTGACGTTTAAAAATGCTTCGGTACTCTTCCATTGTTCTCGGAATTCTGCTGAAGTTTAAAAATGCTTCGGAACTCTTCAATTGTTCTCGGAATTCTGCTGAACTTTTAAAATGCTTTGGAACTCTTCCATTGCTCTCGGAATTCGGGTGAAGTTTAAAAATGCTTCGGAACTCTTCTATTGTTCTCGGAATTCCGCTGAAGTTTAAAAATGCTTAAAATCTCTTCCATTGTTCTCGTAATTCTGCTCATGTTTAAAAATGCTTCGGAACTCTTCCATTGTTCTCGTAATTCCGCTGAAGTTTAAAAATGGTTCGGAACTCTTCCATTGTTCTCGGAATTCCGATGACGTTTTAAAATGCTTCGGTACTCTTCCATTGTTCTCGGAATTCCGCTGACGTTTAAAAATGCTTCGGAACTCTTCCATTGTTATCGGAATTCCGCTGAAGTTTAAAAATGCTTCGGAACTCTTCCATTGTTCTAGGAATTCTGCTGAACTTTTAAAATGCTTTGGAACTCTTCCATTGCTCTCGGAATTCGGGTGAAGTTTAAAAATGCTTCGGAAATCTTCTATTGTTCTCCGAATTCCGCTGAAGTTTAAAAATGCTTAAAATCTCTTCCATTGTTCTCGTAATTCTGATCATGTTTAAAAATGCTTCGGAACTCTTCCATTGTTCTCGTAATTCCGCTGAAGTTTAAAAATGGTTCGGAACTCTTCCATTGTTCTCGGAATTCCGATGACGTTTTAAAATGCTTCGGTACTCTTCCATTGTTCTCGGAATTCCGCTGACGTTTAAAAATGCTTCGGAACTCTTCCATTGTTATCGGAATTCCGCTGAAGTTTAAAAATGCTTCGGAACTCTTCCATTTTTCTAGGAATTCTGCTGAAGTCTAAAAATTCATCTGAACTCTTTCATTATTCTCGGAATTCGTGTGAATTTTAAAAATGCTTCGGAACTCTTCTATTGTTCTCGGAATTCCGCTGAAGTTTAAAAATGCTTAAAATCTCTTACATTGTTCTCGGAATTCCGCTGAAGTTTAAAAATGCTTCGGAACTCTTCCATTTTTCTCGGAATTCTGCTGAAGTTTAAAAATGCTTCAGAACTCTTCCATTGTTCTCGGAATTCTGCTGAAGTTTAAAAATGCTTCGGTACTCTTCCATTGTTCTCGGAATTCCGCTGACATATTAAAATGCTTCGGAAATCTTGCATTGTTCTCGGCATTCCGCTGACATTTAAAAATGCTTCGGAACTCTTCAATTGTTCTCGGAATTCTGCTGAACTTTTAAAATGCTTTGAAACACTTCCATTGCTCTCGGAATTCTGCTGAAGTTTAAAAATGCTTCGGTACTCTTCCATTGTTCTCGGAATTCCGCTGACGTTTAAAAATGCTTCGGAACTCTTCCATTGTTATCGGAATTCCGCTGAAGTTTAAAAATGCTTCGGAACTCTTCCATTGTTCTGGGAATTCTGCTGAAGTCTAAAAATTCATCTGAACTCTTTCATTATTCTCGGAATTCGTGTGAATTTTAAAAATGCTTCGGAACTCTTCTATTGTTCTCGGAATTCCGCTGAAGTTTAAAAATGCTTAAAATCTCTTACATTGTTCTCGGAATTCCGCTGAAGTTTAAAAATGCTTCCGAACTCTTCCATTTTTCTCGGAATTCTGCTGAAGTTTAAAAATGCTTCAGAACTCTTCCATTGTTCTCAGAATTCTGCTGACGTTTAAAAATGCTTCGGTACTCTTCCATTGTTCTCGGAATTCTGCTGAAGTTTAAAAATGCTTCGGAACTCTTCAATTGTTCTCGGAATTCTGCTGAACTTTTAAAATGCTTTGGAACTCTTCCATTGCTCTCGGAATTCGGGTGAAGTTTAAAAATGCTTCGGAACTCTTCTATTGTTCTCGGAATTCCGCTGAAGTTTAAAAATGCTTAAAATCTCTTCCATTGTTCTCGTAATTCTGCTCATGTTTAAAAATGCTTCGGAACTCTTCCATTGTTCTCGTAATTCCGCTGAAGTTTAAAAATGGTTCGGAACTCTTCCATTGTTCTCGGAATTCCGATGACGTTTTAAAATGCTTCGGTACTCTTCCATTGTTCTCGGAATTCCGCTGACGTTTAAAAATGCTTCAGAACTCTTCCATTGTTATCGGAATTCCGCTGAAGTTTAAAAATGCTTCGGAACTCTTCCATTGTTCTAGGAATTCTGCTGAAGTCTAAAAATTCATCTGAACTCTTCCATTATTCTCGGAATTCGTGTGAATTTTAAAAATGCTTCGTAACTTCTCTATTGTTCTCGGAATTCCGCTGAAGTTTTAAAATGCTTAAAATCTCTTACATTGTTCTCGGAATTCCGCTGAAGTTTAAAAATGCTTCGGAACTCTTCCATTGTTCTCGGAATTCTGCTGAAGTTTAGAAATGCTTCAGAACTCTTCCATTGTTCTCAGAATTCCGCTGACGTTTAAAAATGCTTCGGTACTCTTCCATTGTTCTCGGAATTCCGCTGACGTTTAAAAATGCTTCGGTACTCTTCCATTGTTCTCGGAATTCCGCTGACATATAAAAATTCTTTGGAAATCTTGCATTGTTCTCGGCATTCCGCTGACGTTTAAAAATGCTTCGGAACTCTTCAATTGTTCTCGGAATTCTGCTGAACTTTTAAAATGCTTTGGAACTCTTCCATTGCTCTCGGAATTCGGGTGAAGTTTAAAAATGCTTCGGAACTCTTCCATTGTTCTCAGAATTCTGCTGACGTTTAAAAATGCTTCGGAACTCTTCTATTGTTCTCGGAATTCTGCTGACGTTTAAAAATGCTTCAGAACTCTTCCATTGTTCTCGGAATTCCGCTGATGTTTAATAATGCTTCGGAACTCTTCCATTGTTCTCGGAATTCCGCTGACGTTTAAAAATGCTTCGGTACTCTTCCATTGTTCTCGGAATTCCACTGACATATAAAAATGCTTCGGAAATCTTGCATTGTTCTCGGCATTCCGCTGACGTTTAAAAATGCTTCGGAACTCTTCAATTGTTCTCGGAATTCTGCTGAACTTTTAAAATGCTTTGGAACTCTTCCATTGCTCTCGGAATTCTGCTGAAGTTTAAAAATGCTTCAGAACTGTTACATTGTTCTCGGAATTCTGCTGACGTTTAAAAATGCTTCGGAACTCTTCCATTGTTCTCAGAATTCCGCTGAAGTTTAAAAATGCTTCGGAACTCTTCCATTGTTCTCAGAATTCTGCTGAAGTTTAAAAATGCTTCGGAACTCTTCCATTGTTCTCAGAATTCCGCTGACGTTTAAAAATGCTTCGGAAATCTTCCATTGTTTTCAAAATTCCGCTGACGTTTAAAAATGCTTCAGAACACTTCCATTGTTCTCGGAATTCCGCTGACGTTTAAAAATGCTTTGGAACTCTTCCATTGTTCTCGGAATTCCGCTGAAGTTTAAAAATGCTTCGGAACTCTTCCATTGTTCTCAGAATTCTGCTGACGTTTAAAAATGCTTCGGAACTCTTCTATTGTGCTCGGAATTCTGCTGACGTTTAAAAATGCTTCAGAACTCTTCCATTGTTCTCGGAATTCCGCTGATGTTTAATAATGCTTCGGAACTCTTCCATTGTTCTCGTAATTCCGCTGAAGTTTAAAAATGCTTCGGAACTCTTCCATTGTTCTCAGAATTCTGCTGACGTTTAAAAATGCTTCGGAACTCTTCCATTGTTCTCGGAATTCTGCTGACGTTTAAAAATGCTTCGGAACTCTTCCATTGTTATCGGAATTCCGCTGAAGTTTAAAAATGCTTCGGAACTCTTCCATTGTTCTAGGAATTCTGCTGAAGTCTAAAAATTCATCTGAACTCTTCCATTATTCTCGGAATTCGTGTGAATTTTAAAAATGCTTCGTAACTCTTCTATTGTTCTCGGAATTCCGCTGAAGTTTAAAAATGCTTAAAATCTCTTCCATTGTTCTCAGAATTCCGCTGACGTTTAAAAATGCTTCGGTACTCTTCCATTGTTCTCGGAATTCCGCTGACGTTTAAAAATGCTTCGGTACTCTTCCATTGTTCTCGGAACTCCGCTGACATATAAAAATGCTTCGGAAATCTTGCATTGTTCTCGGCATTCCGCTGACGTTTAAAAATGCTTCGGAACTCTTCAATTGTTCTCGGAATTCTGCTGAACTTTTAAAATGCTTTGGAACTCTTCCATTGCTCTCGGAATTCGGGTGAAGTTTAAAAATGCTTCGGAACTCTTCTATTGTTCTCGGAATTCCGCTGAAGTTTAAAAATGCTTAAAATCGCTACCATTGTTCTCGTAATTCTGCTCTTGTTTAAAAATGCTTCGGAACTCTTCCATTGTTCTCGTAATTCCGCTGAAGTTTAAAAATGCTTCGGAACTCTTCCATTGTTCTCGGAATTCCGCTGACGTTTAAAAATGCTTCAGAACTCTTCCATTGTTCTCAGAATTCCGCTGACGTTTAAAAATGCTTCGGAAATCTTCCATTGTTTTCAAAATTCCGCTGACGCTTAAAAATGCTTCAGAACTCTTCCATTGTTCTCGGAATTCCGCTGACGTTTAATAATGCGTCGCAACTCTTCCATTGTTCTAGGAATTCTGCTGAAGTCTAAAAATTCATCTGAACTCTTTCATTATTCTCGGAATTCGTGTGAATTTTAAAAATGCTTCGGAACTCTTCTATTGTTCTCGGAATTCCGCTGAAGTTTAAAAATGCTTAAAATCTCTTACATTGTTCTCGGAATTCCGCTGAAGTTTAAAAATGCTTCAGAACTCTTCCATTGTTCTCGGAATTCTGCTGAAGTTTAAAAATGCTTCGGAACTCTTCAATTGTTCTCGGAATTCTGCTGAACTTTTAAAATGCTTTGTAACTCTTCCATTGCTCTCGGAATTCTGTTGAAGTTTAAAAATGCTTCGGTACTCTTCCATTGTTCTCGGAATTCCGCTGACATATAAAAATGCTTCGGAAATCTTGCATTGTTCACGTCATTCCGCTGATATTTAAAAATGCTTCGGAACTCTTCAATTGTTCTCGGAATTCTGCTGAACTTTAAAAATGCTTTGGAACTCTTCCATTGCTCTCGGAATTCGGGTGAAGTTTAAAAATGCTTCGGAAATCTTCTATTGTTCTCGGAATTCCGCTGAAGTTTAAAAATGCTTAAAATCTCTTCCATTGTTCTCGTAATTCTGCTCATGTTTAAAAATGCTTCGGAACTCTTCCATTGTTCTCGTAATTCCGCTGAAGTTTAAAAATGGTTCGGAACTCCTCCATTGTTCTCGGAATTCCGATGAAGTTTTAAAATGCTTCGGTACTCTTCCATTGTTCTCGGAATTCCGCTGACGTTTAAAAATGCTTCGGAACTCTTCCATTGTTATCGGAATTCCGCTGAAGTTTAAAAATGCTTCGGAACTCTTCCATTGTTCTAGGAATTCTGCTGAAGTCTAAAAATTCATCTGAACTCTTTCATTATTCTCGGAATTCGTGTGAATTTTAAAAATGCTTCGGAACTCTTCTATTGTTCTCGGAATTCCGCTGAAGTTTAAAAATGCTTAAAATCTCTTACATTGTTCTCGGAATTCCGCTGAAGTTTAAAAATGCTTCGGAACTCTTCCATTTTTCTCGGAATTCTGCTGAAGTTTAAAAATGCTTCAGAACTCTTCCATTGTTCTCAGAATTCCGCTGACGTTTAAAAATGCTTCGGTACTCTTCCATTGTTCTCGGAATTCCGCTGACGTTTAAAAATGCTTCGGTACTCTTCCATTGTTCTCAGAATTCCGCTGACGTTTAAAAATGCTTCGGTACTCTTCCATTGTTCTCGGCATTCCGCTGACGTTTAAAAATGCTTCGGAACTCTTCAATTGTTCTCGGAATTCTGCTGAACTTTTAAAATGCTTTGGAACTCTTCCAATGCTCTCGGAATTCGGGTGAAGTTTAAAAATGCTTCGGAACTCTTCTATTGTTCTCGGAATTCCGCTGAAGTTTAAAAATGCTTAAAATCTCTTCCATTGTTCTCGTAATTCTGCTCATGTTTAAAAATGCTTCGGAACTCTTCCATTGTTCTCGTAATTCCGCTGAAGTTTAAAAATGCTTCGGAACTCTTCCATTGTTCTCGGAATTCCGCTGACGTTTAAAAACGCTTCACAACTCTTCCATTGTTCTCGGAATTCCGCTGACTTTTAAAAATGCTTCGGAACTCTTCCATTGTTCTCCAAATTCCGCTGAAGTTTAAAAATGCTTCGGAACCCTTCCATTGTTCTCGGAATTCTGCTGAAGTTTAAAAATGCTTCAGAACTCTTCCATTGTTCTCAGAATTCCGCTGACGTTTAAAAATGCTTCGGAAATCTTCCATTGTTTTCAAAATTCCGCTGACGCTTAAAAATGCTTCGGAACTCTTCCATTGTTATCGGAATTCCGCTGAAGTTTAAAAATGCTTCGGAACTCTTCCATTGTTCTAGGAATTCTGCTGAAGTCTAAAAATTCATCTGAACTCTTTCATTATTCTCGGAATTCGTGTGAATTTTAAAAATGCTTCGGAACTCTTCTATTGTTTTCGGAATTCCGCTGAAGTTTAAAAATGCTTAAAATCTCTTACATTGTTCTCGGAATTCCGCTGAAGTTTAAAAATGCTTCAGAACTCTTCCATTTTTCTCGGAATTCTGCTGAAGTTTAAAAATGCTTCAGAACTCTTCCATTGTTCTCGGAATTCTGCTGAAGTTTAAAAATGCTTCGGAACTCTTCAATTGTTCTCGGAATTCTGCTGAACTTTTAAAATGCTTTGGAACTCTTCCATTGCTCTCGGAATTCGGGTGAAGTTTAAAAATGCTTCGGAACTCTTCTATTGTTCTCGGAATTCCGCTGAAGTTTAAAAATGCTTAAAATCTCTTCCATTGTTCTCGTAATTCTGCTCATGTTTAAAAATGCTTCGGAACTCTTCCATTGTTCTCGTAATTCCGCTGAAGTTTAAAAATGGTTCGGAACTCTTCCATTGTTCTCGGAATTCCGATGACGTTTTAAAATGCTTCGGTACTCTTCCATTGTTCTCAGAATTCCGCTGACGTTTAAAAATGCTTCGGAACTCTTCCATTGTTATCGGAATTCCGCTGAAGTTTAAAAATGCTTCGGAACTCTTCCATTGTTCTAGGAATTCTGCTGAAGTCTAAAAATTCATCTGAACTCTTCCATTATTCTCGGAATTCGTGTGAATTTTAAAAATGCTTCGTAACTCTTCTATTGTTCTCGGAATTCCGCTGAAGTTTAAAAATGCTTAAAATCTCTTACATTGTTCTCGGAATTCCGCTGAAGTTTAAAAATGCTTCGGAACTCTTCCATTGTTCTCGGAATTCTGCTGAAGTTTAAAAATGCTTCAGAACTCTTCCATTGTTCTCAGAATTCCGCTGACGTTTAAAAATGCTTCGGTACTCTTCCATTGTTCTCGGAATTCCGCTGACGTTTAAAAATGCTTCGGTACTCTTCCATTGTTCTCGGAATTCCGCTGAGATATAAAAATGCTTCGGAAATCTTGCATTGTTCTCGGCATTCCGCTGACGTTTAAAAATGCTTCGGAACTCTTCAATTGTTCTCGGAATTCTGCTGAACTTTTAAAATGCTTTGGAACTCTTCCATTGCTCTCGGAATTCGGGTGAAGTTTAAAAATGCTTCGGAACTCTTCTATTGTTCTCGGAATTCCGCTGAAGTCTAAAAATGGTTCGGAACTCTTCCATTGTTCTCGGAATTCCGCTGACGTTTAAAAATGCTTCACAACTCTTCCATTGTTCTCGGAATTCCGCTGACTTTTAAAAATGCTTCGGAACTCTTCCATTGTTCTCCAAATTCCGCTGAAGTTTAAAAATGCTTCGGAACCCTTCCATTGTTCTCGGAATTCTGCTGAAGTTTAAAAATGCTTCAGAACTCTTCCATTGTTTTCAAAATTCCGCTGACGCTTAAAAATGCTTCAGAACTCTTCCATTGTTCTCGGAATTCCGCTGACGTTTAATAATGCTTCGCAACTCTTTCATTGTTCTCGGAATTCCGCTGACGTTTAAAAATGCTTCGGAACTCTTCCATTGTTCTCGGAATTCCGTTGAAGTTTAAAAATGCTTCGAAACTCTTCCATTGTTCTCGGAATTCTGCTGAACTTTTAAAATGCTTTGGAACTCTTCCATTGCTCTCGGAATTCGGGTGAAGTTTAAAAATGCTTCGGAACTCTTCCATTGTTCTCAGAATTCTGCTGACGTTTAAAAATGCTTCGGAACTCTTCTATTGTTCTCGGAATTCTGCTGACGTTTAAAAATGCTTCAGAACTCTTCCATTGTTCTCGGAATTCCGCTGATGTTTAATAATGCTTCGGAACTCTTCCATTGTTCTCGGAATTCCGCTGACGTTTAAAAATGCTTCGGTACTCTTCCATTGTTCTCGGAATTCCACTGACATATAAAAATGCTTCGGAAATCTTGCATTGTTCTCGGCATTCCGCTGACGTTTAAAAATGCTTCGGAACTCTTCAATTGTTCTCGGAATTCTGCTGAACTTTTAAAATGCTTTGGAACTCTTCCATTGCTCTCGGAATTCTGCTGAAGTTTAAAAATGCTTCAGAACTCTTACATTGTTCTCGGAATTCTGCTGACGTTTAAAAATGCTTCGGAACTCTTCCATTGTTCTCAGAATTCCGCTGAAGTTTAAAAATGCTTCGGAACTCTTCCATTGTTCTCAGAATTCTGCTGAAGTTTAAAAATGCTTCGGAACTCTTCCATTGTTCTCAGAATTCCGCTGACGTTTAAAAATGCTTCGGAAATCTTCCATTGTTTTCAAAATTCCGCTGACGTTTAAAAATGCTTCAGAACACTTCCATTGTTCTCGGAATTCCGCTGACGTTTAAAAATGCTTTGGAACTCTTCCATTGTTCTCGGAATTCCGCTGAAGTTTAAAAATGCTTCGGAACTCTTCCATTGTTCTCAGAATTCTGCTGACGTTTAAAAATGCTTCGGAACTCTTCTATTGTGCTCGGAATTCTGCTGACGTTTAAAAATGCTTCAGAACTCTTCCATTGTTCTCGGAATTCCGCTGATGTTTAATAATGCTTCGGAACTCTTCCATTGTTCTCGTAATTCCGCTGAAGTTTAAAAATGCTTCGGAACTCTTCCATTGTTCTCAGAATTCTGCTGACGTTTAAAAATGCTTCGGAACTCTTCCATTGTTCTCGGAATTCTGCTGACGTTTAAAAATGCTTCGGAACTCTTCCATTGTTATCGGAATTCCGCTGAAGTTTAAAAATGCTTCGGAACTCTTCCATTGTTCTAGGAATTCTGCTGAAGTCTAAAAATTCATCTGAACTCTTCCATTATTCTCGGAATTCGTGTGAATTTTAAAAATGCTTCGTAACTCTTCTATTGTTCTCGGAATTCCGCTGAAGTTTAAAAATGCTTAAAATCTCTTCCATTGTTCTCAGAATTCCGCTGACGTTTAAAAATGCTTCGGTACTCTTCCATTGTTCTCGGAATTCCGCTGACGTTTAAAAATGCTTCGGTACTCTTCCATTGTTCTCGGAACTCCGCTGACATATAAAAATGCTTCGGAAATCTTGCATTGTTCTCGGCATTCCGCTGACGTTTAAAAATGCTTCGGAACTCTTCAATTGTTCTCGGAATTCTGCTGAACTTTTAAAATGCTTTGGAACTCTTCCATTGCTCTCGGAATTCGGGTGAAGTTTAAAAATGCTTCGGAACTCTTCTATTGTTCTCGGAATTCCGCTGAAGTTTAAAAATGCTTAAAATCGCTACCATTGTTCTCGTAATTCTGCTCTTGTTTAAAAATGCTTCGGAACTCTTCCATTGTTCTCGTAATTCCGCTGAAGTTTAAAAATGCTTCGGAACTCTTCCATTGTTCTCGGAATTCCGCTGACGTTTAAAAATGCTTCAGAACTCTTCCATTGTTCTCAGAATTCCGCTGACGTTTAAAAATGCTTCGGAAATCTTCCATTGTTTTCAAAATTCCGCTGACGCTTAAAAATGCTTCAGAACTCTTCCATTGTTCTCGGAATTCCGCTGACGTTTAATAATGCGTCGCAACTCTTCCATTGTTCTAGGAATTCTGCTGAAGTCTAAAAATTCATCTGAACTCTTTCATTATTCTCGGAATTCGTGTGAATTTTAAAAATGCTTCGGAACTCTTCTATTGTTCTCGGAATTCCGCTGAAGTTTAAAAATGCTTAAAATCTCTTACATTGTTCTCGGAATTCCGCTGAAGTTTAAAAATGCTTCAGAACTCTTCCATTGTTCTCGGAATTCTGCTGAAGTTTAAAAATGCTTCGGAACTCTTCAATTGTTCTCGGAATTCTGCTGAACTTTTAAAATGCTTTGTAACTCTTCCATTGCTCTCGGAATTCTGTTGAAGTTTAAAAATGCTTCGGTACTCTTCCATTGTTCTCGGAATTCCGCTGACATATAAAAATGCTTCGGAAATCTTGCATTGTTCACGTCATTCCGCTGATATTTAAAAATGCTTCGGAACTCTTCAATTGTTCTCGGAATTCTGCTGAACTTTAAAAATGCTTTGGAACTCTTCCATTGCTCTCGGAATTCGGGTGAAGTTTAAAAATGCTTCGGAAATCTTCTATTGTTCTCGGAATTCCGCTGAAGTTTAAAAATGCTTAAAATCTCTTCCATTGTTCTCGTAATTCTGCTCATGTTTAAAAATGCTTCGGAACTCTTCCATTGTTCTCGTAATTCCGCTGAAGTTTAAAAATGGTTCGGAACTCCTCCATTGTTCTCGGAATTCCGATGACGTTTTAAAATGCTTCGGTACTCTTCCATTGTTCTCGGAATTCCGCTGACGTTTAAAAATGCTTCGGAACTCTTCCATTGTTATCGGAATTCCGCTGAAGTTTAAAAATGCTTCGGAACTCTTCCATTGTTCTAGGAATTCTGCTGAAGTCTAAAAATTCATCTGAACTCTTTCATTATTCTCGGAATTCGTGTGAATTTTAAAAATGCTTCGGAACTCTTCTATTGTTCTCGGAATTCCGCTGAAGTTTAAAAATGCTTAAAATCTCTTACATTGTTCTCGGAATTCCGCTGAAGTTTAAAAATGCTTCGGAACTCTTCCATTTTTCTCGGAATTCTGCTGAAGTTTAAAAATGCTTCAGAACTCTTCCATTGTTCTCAGAATTCCGCTGACGTTTAAAAATGCTTCGGTACTCTTCCATTGTTCTCGGAATTCCGCTGACGTTTAAAAATGCTTCGGTACTCTTCCATTGTTCTCAGAATTCCGCTGACGTTTAAAAATGCTTCGGTACTCTTCCATTGTTCTCGGCATTCCGCTGACGTTTAAAAATGCTTCGGAACTCTTCAATTGTTCTCGGAATTCTGCTGAACTTTTAAAATGCTTTGGAACTCTTCCAATGCTCTCGGAATTCGGGTGAAGTTTAAAAATGCTTCGGAACTCTTCTATTGTTCTCGGAATTCCGCTGAAGTTTAAAAATGCTTAAAATCTCTTCCATTGTTCTCGTAATTCTGCTCATGTTTAAAAATGCTTC
The DNA here is from genome assembly GCF_046119375.1 of Phyllobates terribilis. Lineage (NCBI taxonomy): Eukaryota > Metazoa > Chordata > Amphibia > Anura > Dendrobatidae > Phyllobates > Phyllobates terribilis. The sequence goes on from NW_027362782.1 coordinate 12,259,558, forward strand.
GGAACTCTTCCATTGTTCTCGTAATTCCGCTGAAGTTTAAAAATGCTTCGGAACTCTTCCATTGTTCTCGGAATTCCGCTGACGTTTAAAAACGCTTCACAACTCTTCCATTGTTCTCGGAATTCCGCTGACTTTTAAAAATGCTTCGGAACTCTTCCATTGTTCTCCATATTCCGCTGAAGTTTAAAAATGCTTCGGAACCCTTCCATTGTTCTCGGAATTCTGCTGAAGTTTAAAAATGCTTCAGAACTCTTCCATTGTTCTCAGAATTCCGCTGACGTTTAAAAATGCTTCGGAAATCTTCCATTGTTTTCAAAATTCCGCTGACGCTTAAAAATGCTTCGGAACTCTTCCATTGTTATCGGAATTCCGCTGAAGTTTAAAAATGCTTCGGAACTCTTCCATTGTTCTAGGAATTCTGCTGAAGTCTAAAAATTCATCTGAACTCTTTCATTATTCTCGGAATTCGTGTGAATTTTAAAAATGCTTCGGAACTCTTCTATTGTTTTCGGAATTCCGCTGAAGTTTAAAAATGCTTAAAATCTCTTACATTGTTCTCGGAATTCCGCTGAAGTTTAAAAATGCTTCAGAACTCTTCCATTTTTCTCGGAATTCTGCTGAAGTTTAAAAATGCTTCAGAACTCTTCCATTGTTCTCGGAATTCTGCTGAAGTTTAAAAATGCTTCGGAACTCTTCAATTGTTCTCGGAATTCTGCTGAACTTTTAAAATGCTTTGGAACTCTTCCATTGCTCTCGGAATTCGGGTGAAGTTTAAAAATGCTTCGGAACTCTTCTATTGTTCTCGGAATTCCGCTGAAGTTTAAAAATGCTTAAAATCTCTTCCATTGTTCTCGTAATTCTGCTCATGTTTAAAAATGCTTCGGAACTCTTCCATTGTTCTCGTAATTCCGCTGAAGTTTAAAAATGGTTCGGAACTCTTCCATTGTTCTCGGAATTCCGATGACGTTTTAAAATGCTTCGGTACTCTTCCATTGTTCTCAGAATTCCGCTGACGTTTAAAAATGCTTCGGAACTCTTCCATTGTTATCGGAATTCCGCTGAAGTTTAAAAATGCTTCGGAACTCTTCCATTGTTCTAGGAATTCTGCTGAAGTCTAAAAATTCATCTGAACTCTTCCATTATTCTCGGAATTCGTGTGAATTTTAAAAATGCTTCGTAACTCTTCTATTGTTCTCGGAATTCCGCTGAAGTTTAAAAATGCTTAAAATCTCTTACATTGTTCTCGGAATTCCGCTGAAGTTTAAAAATGCTTCGGAACTCTTCCATTGTTCTCGGAATTCTGCTGAAGTTTAAAAATGCTTCAGAACTCTTCCATTGTTCTCAGAATTCCGCTGACGTTTAAAAATGCTTCGGTACTCTTCCATTGTTCTCGGAATTCCGCTGACGTTTAAAAATGCTTCGGTACTCTTCCATTGTTCTCGGAATTCCGCTGACATATAAAAATGCTTCGGAAATCTTGCATTGTTCTCGGCATTCCGCTGACGTTTAAAAATGCTTCGGAACTCTTCAATTGTTCTCGGAATTCTGCTGAACTTTTAAAATGCTTTGGAACTCTTCCATTGCTCTCGGAATTCGGGTGAAGTTTAAAAATGCTTCGGAACTCTTCTATTGTTCTCGGAATTCCGCTGAAGTTTAAAAATGGTTCGGAACTCTTCCATTGTTCTCGGAATTCCGCTGACGTTTAAAAATGCTTCACAACTCTTCCATTGTTCTCGGAATTCCGCTGACTTTTAAAAATGCTTCGGAACTCTTCCATTGTTCTCCAAATTCCGCTGAAGTTTAAAAATGCTTCGGAACCCTTCCATTGTTCTCGGAATTCTGCTGAAGTTTAAAAATGCTTCAGAACTCTTCCATTGTTTTCAAAATTCCGCTGACGCTTAAAAATGCTTCAGAACTCTTCCATTGTTCTCGGAATTCCGCTGACGTTTAATAATGCTTCGCAACTCTTTCATTGTTCTCGGAATTCCGCTGACGTTTAAAAATGCTTCGGAACTCTTCCATTGTTCTCGGAATTCCGTTGAAGTTTAAAAATGCTTCGAAACTCTTCCATTGTTCTCGGAATTCTGCTGAAGTTTAAAAATGCTTTGAAACTCTTTCATTGTTCTCGGAATTCTGCTGAAGTTTAAAAATGCTTCAGAACTCTTCCATTGCTCTCGGAATTCCGCTGACGTTTAATAATGCTTCGCAACTCTTCCATTGTTCTCGGAATTCCGTTGAAGTTTAAAAATGCTTCGAAACTCTTCCATTGTTCTCGGAATTCTGCTGAAGTTTAAAAATGCTTCAGTACTCTTCCATTGTTCTCGGAATTCCGCTGACATATAAAAATGCTTCGGAAATCTTGCATTGTTCTCGTCATTCCGCTGACATTTAAAAATGCTTCGGAACTCTTCAATTGTTCTCGGAATTCTGCTGAACTTTTAAAATGCTTTGGAACTCTTCCATTGCTCTCGGAATTCGGGTGAAGTTTAAAAATGCTTCGGAAATCTTCTATTGTTCTCCAAATTCCGCTGAAGTTTAAAAATGCTTAAAATCTCTTCCATTGTTCTCGTAATTCTGCTCATGTTTAAAAATGCTTCGGAACTCTTCCATTGTTCTCGTAATTCCGCTGAAGTTTAAAAATGGTTCGGTACTCTTCCATTGTTCTCGGAATTCCGCTGACATATTAAAATGCTTCGGAAATCTTGCATTGTTCTCGGCATTCCGCTGACATTTAAAAATGCTTCGGAACTCTTCAATTGTTCTCGGAATTCTGCTGAACTTTTAAAATGCTTTGAAACTCTTCCATTGCTCTCGGAATTCTGCTGAAGTTTAAAAATGCTTCGGTACTCTTCCATTGTTCTCGGAATTCCGCTGACGTTTAAAAATGCTTCGGAACTCTTCCATTGTTATCGGAATTCCGCTGAAGTTTAAAAATGCTTCGGAACTCTTCCATTGTTCTAGGAATTCTGCTGAAGTCTAAAAATTCATCTGAACTCTTTCATTATTCTCGGAATTCGTGTGAATTTTAAAAATGCTTCGTAACTCTTCTATTGTTCTCGGAATTCCGCTGAAGTTTAAAAATGCTTAAAATCTCTTACATTGTTCTCGGAATTCCGCTGAAGTTTAAAAATGCTTCGGAACTCTTCCATTTTTCTCGGAATTCTGCTGAAGTTTAAAAATGCTTCAGAACTCTTCCATTGTTCTCAGAATTCTGCTGACGTTTAAAAATGCTTCGGTACTCTTCCATTGTTCTCGGAATTCTGCTGAAGTTTAAAAATGCTTCGGAACTCTTCAATTGTTCTCGGAATTCTGCTGAACTTTTAAAATGCTTTGGAACTCTTCCATTGCTCTCGGAATTCGGGTGAAGTTTAAAAATGCTTCGGAACTCTTCTATTGTTCTCGGAATTCCGCTGAAGTTTAAAAATGCTTAAAATCTCTTCCATTGTTCTCGTAATTCTGCTCATGTTTAAAAATGCTTCGGAACTCTTCCATTGTTCTCGTAATTCCGCTGAAGTTTAAAAATGGTTCGGAACTCTTCCATTGTTCTCGGAATTCCGATGACGTTTTAAAATGCTTCGGTACTCTTCCATTGTTCTCGGAATTCCGCTGACGTTTAAAAATGCTTCGGAACTCTTCCATTGTTATCGGAATTCCGCTGAAGTTTAAAAATGCTTCGGAACTCTTCCATTGTTCTAGGAATTCTGCTGAACTTTTAAAATGCTTTGGAACTCTTCCATTGCTCTCGGAATTCGGGTGAAGTTTAAAAATGCTTCGGAAATCTTCTATTGTTCTCCGAATTCCGCTGAAGTTTAAAAATGCTTAAAATCTCTTCCATTGTTCTCGTAATTCTGCTCATGTTTAAAAATGCTTCGGAACTCTTCCATTGTTCTCAGAATTCCGCTGACGTTTAAAAATGCTTCGGTACTCTTCCATTGTTCTCGGAATTCCGCTGACGTTTAAAAATGCTTCGGTACTCTTCCATTGTTCTCAGAATTCCGCTGACGTTTAAAAATGCTTCGGTACTCTTCCATTGTTCTCGGCATTCCGCTGACGTTTAAAAATGCTTCGGAACTCTTCAATTGTTCTCGGAATTCTGCTGAACTTTTAAAATGCTTTGGAACTCTTCCAATGCTCTCGGAATTCGGGTGAAGTTTAAAAATGCTTCGGAACTCTTCTATTGTTCTCGGAATTCCGCTGAAGTTTAAAAATGCTTAAAATCTCTTCCATTGTTCTCGTAATTCTGCTCATGTTTAAAAGTGCTTCGGAACTCTTCCATTGTTCTCGTAATTCCGCTGAAGTTTAAAAATGCTTCGGAACTCTTCCATTGTTCTCGGAATTCCGCTGACGTTTAAAAACGCTTCACAACTCTTCCATTGTTCTCGGAATTCCGCTGACTTTTAAAAATGCTTCGGAACTCTTCCATTGTTCTCCAAATTCCGCTGAAGTTTAAAAATGCTTCGGAACCCTTCCATTGTTCTCGGAATTCTGCTGAAGTTTAAAAATGCTTCAGAACTCTTCCATTGTTCTCAGAATTCCGCTGACGTTTAAAAATGCTTCGGAAATCTTCCATTGTTTTCAAAATTCCGCTGACGCTTAAAAATGCTTCGGAACTCTTCCATTGTTATCGGAATTCCGCTGAAGTTTAAAAATGCTTCGGAACTCTTCCATTGTTCTAGGAATTCTGCTGAAGTCTAAAAATTCATCTGAACTCTTTCATTATTCTCGGAATTCGTGTGAATTTTAAAAATGCTTCGGAACTCTTCTATTGTTCTCGGAATTCCGCTGAAGTTTAAAAATGCTTAAAATCTCTTACATTGTTCTCGGAATTCCGCTGAAGTTTAAAAATGCTTCAGAACTCTTCCATTTTTCTCGGAATTCTGCTGAAGTTTAAAAATGCTTCAGAACTCTTCCATTGTTCTCGGAATTCTGCTGAAGTTTAAAAATGCTTCGGAACTCTTCAATTGTTCTCGGAATTCTGCTGAACTTTTAAAATGCTTTGGAACTCTTCCATTGCTCTCGGAATTCGGGTGAAGTTTAAAAATGCTTCGGAACTCTTCTATTGTTCTCGGAATTCCGCTGAAGTTTAAAAATGCTTAAAATCTCTTCCATTGTTCTCGTAATTCTGCTCATGTTTAAAAATGCTTCGGAACTCTTCCATTGTTCTCGTAATTCCGCTGAAGTTTAAAAATGGTTCGGAACTCTTCCATTGTTCTCGGAATTCCGATGACGTTTAAAAATGCTTCGGAACTCTTCCATTGTTATCGGAATTCCGCTGAAGTTTAAAAATGCTTCGGAACTCTTCCATTGTTCTAGGAATTCTGCTGAAGTCTAAAAATTCATCTGAACTCTTCCATTATTCTCGGAATTCGTGTGAATTTTAAAAATGCTTCGTAACTCTTCTATTGTTCTCGGAATTCCGCTGAAGTTTAAAAATGCTTAAAATCTCTTACATTGTTCTCGGAATTCCGCTGAAGTTTAAAAATGCTTCGGAACTCTTCCATTGTTCTCGGAATTCTGCTGAAGTTTAAAAATGCTTCAGAACTCTTCCATTGTTCTCAGAATTCCGCTGACGTTTAAAAATGCTTCGGTACTCTTCCATTGTTCTCGGAATTCCGCTGACATATAAAAATGCTTCGGAAATCTTGCATTGTTCTCGGCATTCCGCTGACGTTTAAAAATGCTTCGGAACTCTTCAATTGTTCTCGGAATTCTGCTGAACTTTTAAAATGCTTTGGAACTCTTCCATTGCTCTCGGAATTCGGGTGAAGTTTAAAAATGCTTCGGAACTCTTCTATTGTTCTCGGAATTCCACTGAAGTTTAAAAATGCTTCGCAACTCTTCCATTGTTCTCGGAATTCCGCTGACGTTTAAAAATGCTTCACAACTCTTCCATTGTTCTCGGAATTCCGCTGACTTTTAAAAATGCTTCGGAACTCTTCCATTGTTCTCCAAATTCCGCTGAAGTTTAAAAATGCTTCGGAACCCTTCCATTGTTCTCGGAATTCTGCTGAAGTTTAAAAATGCTTCAGAACTCTTCCATTGTTTTCAAAATTCCGCTGACGCTTAAAAATGCTTCAGAACTCTTCCATTGTTCTCGGAATTCCGCTGACGTTTAATAATGCTTCGCAACTCTTTCATTGTTCTCGGAATTCCGCTGACGTTTAAAAATGCTTCGGAACTCTTCCATTGTTCTCGGAATTCCGTTGAAGTTTAAAAATGCTTCGAAACTCTTCCATTGTTCTCGGAATTCTGCTGAAGTTTAAAAATGCTTTGAAACTCTTTCATTGTTCTCGGAATTCTGCTGAAGTTTAAAAATGCTTCAGAACTCTTCCATTGCTCTCGGAATTCCGCTGACGTTTAATAATGCTTCGCAACTCTTCCATTGTTCTCGGAATTCCGTTGAAGTTTAAAAATGCTTCGAAACTCTTCCATTGTTCTCGGAATTCTGCTGAAGTTTAAAAATGCTTCAGTACTCTTCCATTGTTCTCGGAATTCCGCTGACATATAAAAATGCTTCGGAAATCTTGCATTGTTCTCGTCATTCCGCTGACATTTAAAAATGCTTCGGAACTCTTCAATTGTTCTCGGAATTCTGCTGAACTTTTAAAATGCTTTGGAACTCTTCCATTGCTCTCGGAATTCGGATGAAGTTTAAAAATGCTTCGGAAATCTTCTATTGTTCTCCAAATTCCGCTGAAGTTTAAAAATGCTTAAAATCTCTTCCATTGTTCTCGTAATTCTGCTCATGTTTAAAAATGCTTCGGAACTCTTCCATTGTTCTCGTAATTCCGCTGAAGTTTAAAAATGGTTCGGAACTCTTCCATTGTTCTCGGAATTCCGATGACGTTTTAAAATGCTTCGGTACTCTTCCATTGTTCTCGGAATTCCGCTGACGTTTAAAAATGCTTCGGAACTCTTCCATTGTTATCGGAATTCCGCTGAAGTTTAAAAATGCTTCGGAACTCTTCCATTTTTCTAGGAATTCTGCTGAAGTCTAAAAATTCATCTGAACTCTTTCATTATTCTCGGAATTCGTGTGAATTTTAAAAATGCTTCGGAACTCTTCTATTGTTCTCGGAATTCCGCTGAAGTTTAAAAATGCTTAAAATCTCTTACATTGTTCTCGGAATTCCGCTGAAGTTTAAAAATGCTTCGGAACTCTTCCATTTTTCTCGGAATTCTGCTGAAGTTTAAAAATGCTTCAGAACTCTTCCATTGTTCTCGGAATTCTGCTGAAGTTTAAAAATGCTTCGGTACTCTTCCATTGTTCTCGGAATTCCGCTGACATATTAAAATGCTTCGGAAATCTTGCATTGTTCTCGGCATTCCGCTGACATTTAAAAATGCTTCGGAACTCTTCAATTGTTCTCGGAATTCTGCTGAACTTTTAAAATGCTTTGAAACTCTTCCATTGCTCTCGGAATTCTGCTGAAGTTTAAAAATGCTTCGGTACTCTTCCATTGTTCTCGGAATTCCGCTGACGTTTAAAAATGCTTCGGAACTCTTCCATTGTTATCGGAATTCCGCTGAAGTTTAAAAATGCTTCGGAACTCTTCCATTGTTCTAGGAATTCTGCTGAAGTCTAAAAATTCATCTGAACTCTTTCATTATTCTCGGAATTCGTGTGAATTTTAAAAATGCTTCGGAACTCTTCTATTGTTCTCGGAATTCCGCTGAAGTTTAAAAATGCTTAAAATCTCTTACATTGTTCTCGGAATTCCGCTGAAGTTTAAAAATGCTTCGGAACTCTTCCATTTTTCTCGGAATTCTGCTGAAGTTTAAAAATGCTTCAGATCTCTTCCATTGTTCTCAGAATTCTGCTGACGTTTAAAAATGCTTCGGTACTCTTCCATTGTTCTCGGAATTCTGCTGAAGTTTAAAAATGCTTCGGAACTCTTCAATTGTTCTCGGAATTCTGCTGAACTTTTAAAATGCTTTTGAACTCTTCCATTGCTCTCGGAATTCGGGTGAAGTTTAAAAATGCTTCGGAACTCTTCTATTGTTCTCGGAATTCCGCTGAAGTTTAAAAATGCTTAAAATCTCTTCCATTGTTCTCGTAATTCTGCTCATGTTTAAAAATGCTTCGGAACTCTTCCATTGTTCTCGTAATTCCGCTGAAGTTTAAAAATGGTTCGGAACTCTTCCATTGTTCTCGGAATTCCGATGACGTTTTAAAATGCTTCGGTACTCTTCCATTGTTCTCGGAATTCCGCTGACGTTTAAAAATGCTTCGGAACTCTTCCATTGTTATCGGAATTCCGCTGAAGTTTAAAAATGCTTCGGAACTCTTCCATTGTTCTAGGAATTCTGCTGAACTTTTAAAATGCTTTGGAACTCTTCCATTGCTCTCGGAATTCGGGTGAAGTTTAAAAATGCTTCGGAAATCTTCTATTGTTCTCCGAATTCCGCTGAAGTTTAAAAATGCTTAAAATCTCTTCCATTGTTCTCGTAATTCTGCTCATGTTTAAAAATGCTTCGGAACTCTTCCATTGTTCTCGTAATTCCGCTGAAGTTTAAAAATGGTTCGGAACTCTTCCATTGTTCTCGGAATTCCGATGACGTTTTAAAATGCTTCGGTACTCTTCCATTGTTCTCGGAATTCCGCTGACGTTTAAAAATGCTTCGGAACTCTTCCATTGTTATCGGAATTCCGCTGAAGTTTAAAAATGCTTCGGAACTCTTCCATTTTTCTAGGAATTCTGCTGAAGTCTAAAAATTCATCTGAACTCTTTCATTATTCTCGGAATTCGTGTGAATTTTAAAAATGCTTCGGAACTCTTCTATTGTTCTCGGAATTCCGCTGAAGTTTAAAAATGCTTAAAATCTCTTACATTGTTCTCGGAATTCCGCTGAAGTTTAAAAATGCTTCGGAACTCTTCCATTTTTCTCGGAATTCTGCTGAAGTTTAAAAATGCTTCAGAACTCTTCCATTGTTCTCGGAATTCTGCTAAAGTTTAAAAATGCTTCGGTACTCTTCCATTGTTCTCGGAATTCCGCTGACATATTAAAATGCTTCGGAAATCTTGCATTGTTCTCGGCATTCCGCTGACATTTAAAAATGCTTCGGAACTCTTCAATTGTTCTCGGAATTCTGCTGAACTTTTAAAATGCTTTGAAACTCTTCCATTGCTCTCGGAATTCTGCTGAAGTTTAAAAATGCTTCGGTACTCTTACATTGTTCTCGGAATTCCGCTGACGTTTAAAAATGCTTCGGAACTCTTCCATTGTTATCGGAATTCCGCTGAAGTTTAAAAATGCTTCGGAACTCTTCCATTGTTCTAGGAATTCTGCTGAAGTCTAAAAATTCATCTGAACTCTTTCATTATTCTCGGAATTCGTGTGAATTTTAAAAATGCTTCGGAACTCTTCTATTGTTCTCGGAATTCCGCTGAAGTTTAAAAATGCTTAAAATCTCTTACATTGTTCTCGGAATTCCGCTGAAGTTTAAAAATGCTTCGGAACTCTTCCATTTTTCTCGGAATTCTGCTGAAGTTTAAAAATGCTTCAGAACTCTTCCATTGTTCTCAGAATTCTGCTGACGTTTAAAAATGCTTCGGTACTCTTCCATTGTTCTCGGAATTCTGCTGAAGTTTAAAAATGCTTCGGAACTCTTCAATTGTTCTCGGAATTCTGCTGAACTTTTAAAATGCTTTGGAACTCTTCCATTGCTCTCGGAATTCGGGTGAAGTTTAAAAATGCTTCGGAACTCTTCTATTGTTCTCGGAATTCCGCTGAAGTTTAAAAATGCTTAAAATCTCTTCCATTGTTCTCGTAATTCTGCTCATGTTTAAAAATGCTTCGGAACTCTTCCATTGTTCTCGTAATTCCGCTGAAGTTTAAAAATGGTTCGGAACTCTTCCATTGTTCTCGGAATTCCGATGACGTTTTAAAATGCTTCGGTACTCTTCCATTGTTCTCGGAATTCTGCTGAAGTTTAGAAATGCTTCAGAACTCTTCCATTGTTCTCAGAATTCCGCTGACGTTTAAAAATGCTTCGGTACTCTTCCATTGTTCTCGGAATTCCGCTGACGTTTAAAAATGCTTCGGTACTCTTCCATTGTTCTCGGAATTCCGCTGACATATAAAAATTCTTTGGAAATCTTGCATTGTTCTCGGCATTCCGCTGACGTTTAAAAATGCTTCGGAACTCTTCAATTGTTCTCGGAATTCTGCTGAACTTTTAAAATGCTTTGGAACTCTTCCATTGCTCTCGGAATTCGGGTGAAGTTTAAAAATGCTTCGGAACTCTTCCATTGTTCTCAGAATTCTGCTGACGTTTAAAAATGCTTCGGAACTCTTCTATTGTTCTCGGAATTCTGCTGACGTTTAAAAATGCTTCAGAACTCTTCCATTGTTCTCGGAATTCCGCTGATGTTTAATAATGCTTCGGAACTCTTCCATTGTTCTCGGAATTCCGCTGACGTTTAAAAATGCTTCGGTACTCTTCCATTGTTCTCGGAATTCCACTGACATATAAAAATGCTTCGGAAATCTTGCATTGTTCTCGGCATTCCGCTGACGTTTAAAAATGCTTCGGAACTCTTCAATTGTTCTCGGAATTCTGCTGAACTTTTAAAATGCTTTGGAACTCTTCCATTGCTCTCGGAATTCTGCTGAAGTTTAAAAATGCTTCAGAACTCTTACATTGTTCTCGGAATTCTGCTGACGTTTAAAAATGCTTCGGAACTCTTCCATTGTTCTCAGAATTCCGCTGAAGTTTAAAAATGCTTCGGAACTCTTCCATTGTTCTCAGAATTCTGCTGAAGTTTAAAAATGCTTCGGAACTCTTACATTGTTCTCGGAATTCTGCTGACGTTTAAAAATGCTTTGGAACTCTTCCATTGTTCTCAGAATTCTGCTGACGTTTAAAAATGCTTCGGAACTCTTCTATTGTGCTCGGAATTCTGCTGACGTTTAAAAATGCTTCAGAACTCTTCCATTGTTCTCGGAATTCCGCTGATGTTTAATAATGCTTCGGAACTCTTCCATTGTTCTCGTAATTCCGCTGAAGTTTAAAAATGCTTCGGAACTCTTCCATTGTTCTCAGAATTCTGCTGACGTTTAAAAATGCTTCGGAACTCTTCCATTGTTCTCGGAATTCTGCTGACGTTTAAAAATGCTTCAGAACTCTTCCATTGTTCTCGGAATTCCGCTGACGTTTAAAAATGCTTCGGAACTCTTCCATTGCTCTCGGAATTCGGGTGAAGTTTAAAAATGCTTCGGAACTCTTCTATTGTTCTCGGAATTCCGCTGAAGCTTAAAAATGCTTAAAATCTCTTCCATTGTTCTCGTAATTCTGCTCATGTTTAAAAATGCTTCGGAGCTCTTCCATTGTTCTCGTAATTCCGCTGAAGTTTAAAAATGCTTCGGAACTCTTCCATTGTTCTCGGAATTCCGCTGACGTTTAAAAATGCTTCACAACTCTTCCATTGTTCTCGGAATTCCGCTGACTTTTAAAAATGCTTCGGAACTCTTCCATTGTTCTCCAAATTCCGCTGAAGTTTAAAAATGCTTCGGTACTCTTCCATTGTTCTCGGAATTCCGCTGACATATAAAAATGCTTCGGAAATCTTGCATTGTTCTCGGCATTCCGTTGACATTTAAAAATGCTTCGGAACTCTTCAATTGTTCTCGGAATTCTGCTGAACTTTTAAAATGCTTTGGAACTCTTCCATTGCTCTCGGAATTCGGGTGAAGTTTAAAAATGCTTCGGAACTCTTCTATTGTTCTCGGAATTCCGATGAAGTTTAAAAATGCTTAAAATCTCTTCCATTGTTCTCGTAATTCTGGTCATGTTTAAAAATGCTTCGGAACTCTTCCATTGTTCTCGTAATTCCGCTGAAGTTTAAAAAGGGTTCGGAACTCTTCCATTGTTCTCGGAATTCCGATGACGTTTTAAAATGCTTCGGTACTCTTCCATTGTTCTCGGAATTCCGCTGACGTTTAAAAATGCTTCGGAACTCTTCCATTGTTATCGGAATTCCGCTGAAGTTTAAAAATGCTTCGGAACTCTTCCATTGTTCTAGGAATTCTGCTGAAGTCTAAAAATTCATCTGAACTCTTCCATTATTCTCGGAATTCGTGTGAATTTTAAAAATGCTTCGTAACTCTTCTATTGTTCTCGGAATTCCGCTGAAGTTTAAAAATGCTTAAAATCTCTTCCATTGTTCTCAGAATTCCGCTGACGTTTAAAAATGCTTCGGTACTCTTCCATTGTTCTCGGAATTCCGCTGACGTTTAAAAATGCTTCGGTACTCTTCCATTGTTCTCGGAACTCCGCTGACATATAAAAATGCTTCGGAAATCTTGCATTGTTCTCGGCATTCCGCTGACGTTTAAAAATGCTTCGGAACTCTTCAATTGTTCTCGGAATTCTGCTGAACTTTTAAAATGCTTTGGAACTCTTCCATTGCTCTCGGAATTCGGGTGAAGTTTAAAAATGCTTCGGAACTCTTCTATTGTTCTCGGAATTCCGCTGAAGTTTAAAAATGCTTAAAATCGCTACCATTGTTCTCGTAATTCTGCTCTTGTTTAAAAATGCTTCGGAACTCTTCCATTGTTCTCGTAATTCCGCTGAAGTTTAAAAATGCTTCGGAACTCTTCCATTGTTCTCGGAATTCCGCTGACGTTTAAAAATGCTTCAGAACTCTTCCATTGTTCTCAGAATTCCGCTGACGTTTAAAAATGCTTCCGAAATCTTCCATTGTTTTCAAAATTCCGCTGACGCTTAAAAATGCTTCAGAACTCTTCCATTGTTCTCGGAATTCCGCTGACGTTTAATAATGCGTCGCAACTCTTCCATTGTTCTAGGAATTCTGCTGAAGTCTAAAAATTCATCTGAACTCTTTCATTATTCTCGGAATTCGTGTGAATTTTAAAAATGCTTCGGAACTCTTCTATTGTTCTCGGAATTCCGCTGAAGTTTAAAAATGCTTAAAATCTCTTACATTGTTCTCGGAATTCCGCTGAAGTTTAAAAATGCTTCAGAACTCTTCCATTGTTCTCGGAATTCTGCTGAAGTTTAAAAATGCTTCGGAACTCTTCAATTGTTCTCGGAATTCTGCTGAACTTTTAAAATGCTTTGTAACTCTTCCATTGCTCTCGGAATTCTGTTGAAGTTTAAAAATGCTTCGGTACTCTTCCATTGTTCTCGGAATTCCGCTGACATATAAAAATGCTTCGGAAATCTTGCATTGTTCACGTCATTCCGCTGATATTTAAAAATGCTTCGGAACTCTTCAATTGTTCTCGGAATTCTGCTGAACTTTAAAAATGCTTTGGAACTCTTCCATTGCTCTCGGAATTCGGGTGAAGTTTAAAAATGCTTCGGAAATCTTCTATTGTTCTCGGAATTCCGCTGAAGTTTAAAAATGCTTAAAATCTCTTCCATTGTTCTCGTAATTCTGCTCATGTTTAAAAATGCTTCGGAACTCTTCCATTGTTCTCGTAATTCCGCTGAAGTTTAAAAATGGTTCGGAACTCCTCCATTGTTCTCGGAATTCCGATGACGTTTTAAAATGCTTCGGTACTCTTCCATTGTTCTCGGAATTCCGCTGACGTTTAAAAATGCTTCGGAACTCTTCCATTGTTATCGGAATTCCGCTGAAGTTTAAAAATGCTTCGGAACTCTTCCATTGTTCTAGGAATTCTGCTGAAGTCTAAAAATTCATCTGAACTCTTTCATTATTCTCGGAATTCGTGTGAATTTTAAAAATGCTTCGGAACTCTTCTATTGTTCTCGGAATTCCGCTGAAGTTTAAAAATGCTTAAAATCTCTTACATTGTTCTCGGAATTCCGCTGAAGTTTAAAAATGCTTCGGAACTCTTCCATTTTTCTCGGAATTCTGCTGAACTTTTAAAATGCTTTGGAACTCTTCCATTGCTCTCGGAATTCGGGTGAAGTTTAAAAATGCTTCGGAACTCTTCTATTGTTCTCGGAATTCCGCTGAAGTTTAAAAATGCTTAAAATCTCTTCCATTGTTCTCGTAATTCTGCTCATGTTTAAAAATGCTTCGGAACTCTTCCATTGTTCTCGTAATTCCGCTGAAGTTTAAAAATGGTTCGGAACTCTTCCATTGTTCTCGGAATTCCGATGACGTTTTAAAATGCTTCGGTACTCTTCCATTGTTCTCGGAATTCTGCTGAAGTTTAGAAATGCTTCAGAACTCTTCCATTGTTCTCAGAATTCCGCTGACGTTTAAAAATGCTTCGGTACTCTTCCATTGTTCTCGGAATTCCGCTGACGTTTAAAAATGCTTCGGTACTCTTCCATTGTTCTCGGAATTCCGCTGACATATAAAAATTCTTTGGAAATCTTGCATTGTTCTCGGCATTCCGCTGACGTTTAAAAATGCTTCGGAACTCTTCAATTGTTCTCGGAATTCTGCTGAACTTTTAAAATGCTTTGGAACTCTTCCATTGCTCTCGGAATTCGGGTGAAGTTTAAAAATGCTTCGGAACTCTTCCATTGTTCTCAGAATTCTGCTGACGTTTAAAAATGCTTCGGAACTCTTCTATTGTTCTCGGAATTCTGCTGACGTTTAAAAATGCTTCAGAACTCTTCCATTGTTCTCGGAATTCCGCTGATGTTTAATAATGCTTCGGAACTCTTCCATTGTTCTCGGAATTCCGCTGACGTTTAAAAATGCTTCGGTACTCTTCCATTGTTCTCGGAATTCCACTGACATATAAAAATGCTTCGGAAATCTTGCATTGTTCTCGGCATTCCGCTGACGTTTAAAAATGCTTCGGAACTCTTCAATTGTTCTCGGAATTCTGCTGAACTTTTAAAATGCTTTGGAACTCTTCCATTGCTCTCGGAATTCTGCTGAAGTTTAAAAATGCTTCGGAACTCTTCTATTGTGCTCGGAATTCTGCTGACGTTTAAAAATGCTTCAGAACTCTTCCATTGTTCTCGGAATTCCGCTGATGTTTAATAATGCTTCGGAACTCTTCCATTGTTCTCGTAATTCCGCTGAAGTTTAAAAATGCTACGGAACTCTTCCATTGTTCTCAGAATTCTGCTGACGTTTAAAAATGCTTCGGAACTCTTCCATTGTTCTCGGAATTCTGCTGACGTTTAAAAATGCTTCAGAACTCTTCCATTGTTCTCGGAATTCCGCTGACGTTTAAAAATGCTTCGGAACTCTTCCATTGCTCTCGGAATTCGGGTGAAGTTTAAAAATGCTTCGGAACTCTTCTATTGTTCTCGGAATTCCGCTGAAGCTTAAAAATGCTTAAAATCTCTTCCATTGTTCTCGTAATTCTGCTCATGTTTAAAAATGCTTCGGAGCTCTTCCATTGTTCTCGTAATTCCGCTGAAGTTTAAAAATGCTTCGGAACTCTTCCATTGTTCTCGGAATTCCGCTGACGTTTAAAAATGCTTCACAACTCTTCCATTGTTCTCGGAATTCCGCTGACTTTTAAAAATGCTTCGGAACTCTTCCATTGTTCTCCAAATTCCGCTGAAGTTTAAAAATGCTTCGGTACTCTTCCATTGTTCTCGGAATTCCGCTGACATATAAAAATGCTTCGGAAATCTTGCATTGTTCTCGGCATTCCGTTGACATTTAAAAATGCTTCGGAACTCTTCAATTGTTCTCGGAATTCTGCTGAACTTTTAAAATGCTTTGGAACTCTTCCATTGCTCTCGGAATTCGGGTGAAGTTTAAAAATGCTTCGGAACTCTTCTATTGTTCTCGGAATTCCGATGAAGTTTAAAAATGCTTAAAATCTCTTCCATTGTTCTCGTAATTCTGGTCATGTTTAAAAATGCTTCGGAACTCTTCCATTGTTCTCGTAATTCCGCTGAAGTTTAAAAATGGTTCGGAACTCCTCCATTGTTCTCGGAATTCCGATGACGTTTTAAAATGCTTCGGTACTCTTCCATTGTTCTCGGAATTCCGCTGACGTTTAAAAATGCTTCGGAACTCTTCCATTGTTATCGGAATTCCGCTGAAGTTTAAAAATGCTTCGGAACTCTTCCATTGTTCTAGGAATTCTGCTGAAGTCTAAAAATTCATCTGAACTCTTTCATTATTCTCGGAATTCGTGTGAATTTTAAAAATGCTTCGGAACTCTTCTATTGTTCTCGGAATTCCGCTGAAGTTTAAAAATGCTTAAAATCTCTTACATTGTTCTCGGAATTCCGCTGAAGTTTAAAAATGCTTCGGAACTCTTCCATTTTTCTCGGAATTCTGCTGAAGTTTAAAAATGCTTCAGAACTCTTCCATTGTTCTCAGAATTCCGCTGACGTTTAAAAATGCTTCGGTACTCTTCCATTGTTCTCGGAATTCCGCTGACGTTTAAAAATGCTTCGGTACTCTTCCATTGTTCTCAGAATTCCGCTGACGTTTAAAAATGCTTCGGTACTCTTCCATTGTTCTCGGCATTCCGCTGACGTTTAAAAATGCTTCGGAACTCTTCAATTGTTCTCGGAATTCTGCTGAACTTTTAAAATGCTTTGGAACTCTTCCATTGCTCTCGGAATTCGGGTGAAGTTTAAAAATGCTTCGGAACTCTTCTATTGTTCTCGGAATTCCGCTGAAGTTTAAAAATGCTTAAAATCTCTTCCATTGTTCTCGTAATTCTGCTCATGTTTAAAAATGCTTCGGAACTCTTCCATTGTTCTCGTAATTCCGCTGAAGTTTAAAAATGCTTCGGAACTCTTCCATTGTTCTCGGAATTCCGCTGACGTTTAAAAATGCTTCACAACTCTTCCATTGTTCTCGGAATTCCGCTGACTTTTAAAAATGCTTTGGAACTCTTCCATTGTTCTCCAAATTCCGCTGAAGTTTAAAAATGCTTCGGAACCCTTCCATTGTTCTCGGAATTCTGCTGAAGTTTAAAAATGCTTCAGAACTCTTCCATTGTTCTCAGAATTCCGCTGACGTTTAAAAATGCTTCGGAAATCTTCCATTGTTTTCAAAATTCCGCTGACGCTTAAAAATGCTTCAGAACTCTTCCATTGTTCTCGGAATTCCGCTGACGTTTAATAATGCTTCGCAACTCTTCCATTGTTCTCGTAATTCCGCTGAAGTTTAAAAATGCTTCGGAACTCTTCCATTGTTCTCAGAATTCTGCTGACGTTTAAAAATGCTTCGGAACTCTTCCATTGTTCTCGGAATTCTGCTGACGTTTAAAAATGCTTCAGAACTCTTCCATTGTTCTCGGAATTCCGCTGACGTTTAAAAATGCTTCGGAACTCTTCCATTGCTCTCGGAATTCGGGTGAAGTTTAAAAATGCTTCGGAACTCTTCTATTGTTCTCGGAATTCCGCTGAAGCTTAAAAATGCTTAAAATCTCTTCCATTGTTCTCGTAATTCTGCTCATGTTTAAAAATGCTTCGGAGCTCTTCCATTGTTCTCGTAATTCCGCTGAAGTTTAAAAATGCTTCGGAACTCTTCCATTGTTCTCGGAATTCCGCTGACGTTTAAAAATGCTTCACAACTCTTCCATTGTTCTCGGAATTCCGCTGACTTTTAAAAATGCTTCGGAACTCTTCCATTGTTCTCCAAATTCCGCTGAAGTTTAAAAATGCTTCGGTACTCTTCCATTGTTCTCGGAATTCCGCTGACATATAAAAATGCTTCGGAAATCTTGCATTGTTCTCGGCATTCCGTTGACATTTAAAAATGCTTCGGAACTCTTCAATTGTTCTCGGAATTCTGCTGAACTTTTAAAATGCTTTGGAACTCTTCCATTGCTCTCGGAATTCGGGTGAAGTTTAAAAATGCTTCGGAACTCTTCTATTGTTCTCGGAATTCCGATGAAGTTTAAAAATGCTTAAAATCTCTTCCATTGTTCTCGTAATTCTGGTCATGTTTAAAAATGCTTCGGAACTCTTCCATTGTTCTCGTAATTCCGCTGAAGTTTAAAAATGGTTCGGAACTCCTCCATTGTTCTCGGAATTCCGATGACGTTTTAAAATGCTTCGGTACTCTTCCATTGTTCTCGGAATTCCGCTGACGTTTAAAAATGCTTCGGAACTCTTCCATTGTTATCGGAATTCCGCTGAAGTTTAAAAATGCTTCGGAACTCTTCCATTGTTCTAGGAATTCTGCTGAAGTCTAAAAATTCATCTGAACTCTTTCATTATTCTCGGAATTCGTGTGAATTTTAAAAATGCTTCGGAACTCTTCTATTGTTCTCGGAATTCCGCTGAAGTTTAAAAATGCTTAAAATCTCTTACATTGTTCTCGGAATTCCGCTGAAGTTTAAAAATGCTTCGGAACTCTTCCATTTTTCTCGGAATTCTGCTGAACTTTTAAAATGCTTTGGAACTCTTCCATTGCTCTCGGAATTCGGGTGAAGTTTAAAAATGCTTCGGAACTCTTCTATTGTTCTCGGAATTCCGCTGAAGTTTAAAAATGCTTAAAATCTCTTCCATTGTTCTCGTAATTCTGCTCATGTTTAAAAATGCTTCGGAACTCTTCCATTGTTCTCGTAATTCCGCTGAAGTTTAAAAATGGTTCGGAACTCTTCCATTGTTCTCGGAATTCCGATGACGTTTTAAAATGCTTCGGTACTCTTCCATTGTTCTCGGAATTCTGCTGAAGTTTAGAAATGCTTCAGAACTCTTCCATTGTTCTCAGAATTCCGCTGACGTTTAAAAATGCTTCGGTACTCTTCCATTGTTCTCGGAATTCCGCTGACGTTTAAAAATGCTTCGGTACTCTTCCATTGTTCTCGGAATTCCGCTGACATATAAAAATTCTTTGGAAATCTTGCATTGTTCTCGGCATTCCGCTGACGTTTAAAAATGCTTCGGAACTCTTCAATTGTTCTCGGAATTCTGCTGAACTTTTAAAATGCTTTGGAACTCTTCCATTGCTCTCGGAATTCGGGTGAAGTTTAAAAATGCTTCGGAACTCTTCCATTGTTCTCAGAATTCTGCTGACGTTTAAAAATGCTTCGGAACTCTTCTATTGTTCTCGGAATTCTGCTGACGTTTAAAAATGCTTCAGAACTCTTCCATTGTTCTCGGAATTCCGCTGATGTTTAATAATGCTTCGGAACTCTTCCATTGTTCTCGGAATTCCGCTGACGTTTAAAAATGCTTCGGTACTCTTCCATTGTTCTCGGAATTCCACTGACATATAAAAATGCTTCGGAAATCTTGCATTGTTCTCGGCATTCCGCTGACGTTTAAAAATGCTTCGGAACTCTTCAATTGTTCTCGGAATTCTGCTGAACTTTTAAAATGCTTTGGAACTCTTCCATTGCTCTCGGAATTCTGCTGAAGTTTAAAAATGCTTCGGAACTCTTCTATTGTGCTCGGAATTCTGCTGACGTTTAAAAATGCTTCAGAACTCTTCCATTGTTCTCGGAATTCCGCTGATGTTTAATAATGCTTCGGAACTCTTCCATTGTTCTCGTAATTCCGCTGAAGTTTAAAAATGCTTCGGAACTCTTCCATTGTTCTCAGAATTCTGCTGACGTTTAAAAATGCTTCGGAACTCTTCCATTGTTCTCGGAATTCTGCTGACGTTTAAAAATGCTTCAGAACTCTTCCATTGTTCTCGGAATTCCGCTGACGTTTAAAAATGCTTCGGAACTCTTCCATTGCTCTCGGAATTCGGGTGAAGTTTAAAAATGCTTCGGAACTCTTCTATTGTTCTCGGAATTCCGCTGAAGCTTAAAAATGCTTAAAATCTCTTCCATTGTTCTCGTAATTCTGCTCATGTTTAAAAATGCTTCGGAGCTCTTCCATTGTTCTCGTAATTCCGCTGAAGTTTAAAAATGCTTCGGAACTCTTCCATTGTTCTCGGAATTCCGCTGACGTTTAAAAATGCTTCACAACTCTTCCATTGTTCTCGGAATTCCGCTGACTTTTAAAAATGCTTCGGAACTCTTCCATTGTTCTCCAAATTCCGCTGAAGTTTAAAAATGCTTCGGTACTCTTCCATTGTTCTCGGAATTCCGCTGACATATAAAAATGCTTCGGAAATCTTGCATTGTTCTCGGCATTCCGTTGACATTTAAAAATGCTTCGGAACTCTTCAATTGTTCTCGGAATTCTGCTGAACTTTTAAAATGCTTTGGAACTCTTCCATTGCTCTCGGAATTCGGGTGAAGTTTAAAAATGCTTCGGAACTCTTCTATTGTTCTCGGAATTCCGATGAAGTTTAAAAATGCTTAAAATCTCTTCCATTGTTCTCGTAATTCTGGTCATGTTTAAAAATGCTTCGGAACTCTTCCATTGTTCTCGTAATTCCGCTGAAGTTTAAAAAGGGTTCGGAACTCTTCCATTGTTCTCGGAATTCCGATGACGTTTTAAAATGCTTCGGTACTCTTCCATTGTTCTCGGAATTCCGCTGACGTTTAAAAATGCTTCGGAACTCTTCCATTGTTATCGGAATTCCGCTGAAGTTTAAAAATGCTTCGGAACTCTTCCATTGTTCTAGGAATTCTGCTGAAGTCTAAAAATTCATCTGAACTCTTCCATTATTCTCGGAATTCGTGTGAATTTTAAAAATGCTTCGTAACTCTTCTATTGTTCTCGGAATTCCGCTGAAGTTTAAAAATGCTTAAAATCTCTTCCATTGTTCTCAGAATTCCGCTGACGTTTAAAAATGCTTCGGTACTCTTCCATTGTTCTCGGAATTCCGCTGACGTTTAAAAATGCTTCGGTACTCTTCCATTGTTCTCGGAACTCCGCTGACATATAAAAATGCTTCGGAAATCTTGCATTGTTCTCGGCATTCCGCTGACGTTTAAAAATGCTTCGGAACTCTTCAATTGTTCTCGGAATTCTGCTGAACTTTTAAAATGCTTTGGAACTCTTCCATTGCTCTCGGAATTCGGGTGAAGTTTAAAAATGCTTCGGAACTCTTCTATTGTTCTCGGAATTCCGCTGAAGTTTAAAAATGCTTAAAATCGCTACCATTGTTCTCGTAATTCTGCTCTTGTTTAAAAATGCTTCGGAACTCTTCCATTGTTCTCGTAATTCCGCTGAAGTTTAAAAATGCTTCGGAACTCTTCCATTGTTCTCGGAATTCCGCTGACGTTTAAAAATGCTTCAGAACTCTTCCATTGTTCTCAGAATTCCGCTGACGTTTAAAAATGCTTCCGAAATCTTCCATTGTTTTCAAAATTCCGCTGAAGTTTAAAAATGCTTCAGAACTCTTCCATTGTTCTCGGAATTCTGCTGAAGTTTAAAAATGCTTCGGAACTCTTCAATTGTTCTCGGAATTCTGCTGAACTTTTAAAATGCTTTGTAACTCTTCCATTGCTCTCGGAATTCTGTTGAAGTTTAAAAATGCTTCGGTACTCTTCCATTGTTCTCGGAATTCCGCTGACATATAAAAATGCTTCGGAAATCTTGCATTGTTCACGTCATTCCGCTGATATTTAAAAATGCTTCGGAACTCTTCAATTGTTCTCGGAATTCTGCTGAACTTTAAAAATGCTTTGGAACTCTTCCATTGCTCTCGGAATTCGGGTGAAGTTTAAAAATGCTTCGGAAATCTTCTATTGTTCTCGGAATTCCGCTGAAGTTTAAAAATGCTTAAAATCTCTTCCATTGTTCTCGTAATTCTGCTCATGTTTAAAAATGCTTCGGAACTCTTCCATTGTTCTCGTAATTCCGCTGAAGTTTAAAAATGGTTCGGAACTCCTCCATTGTTCTCGGAATTCCGATGACGTTTTAAAATGCTTCGGTACTCTTCCATTGTTCTCGGAATTCCGCTGACGTTTAAAAATGCTTCGGAACTCTTCCATTGTTATCGGAATTCCGCTGAAGTTTAAAAATGCTTCGGAACTCTTCCATTGTTCTAGGAATTCTGCTGAAGTCTAAAAATTCATCTGAACTCTTTCATTATTCTCGGAATTCGTGTGAATTTTAAAAATGCTTCGGAACTCTTCTATTGTTCTCGGAATTCCGCTGAAGTTTAAAAATGCTTAAAATCTCTTACATTGTTCTCGGAATTCCGCTGAAGTTTAAAAATGCTTCGGAACTCTTCCATTTTTCTCGGAATTCTGCTGAAGTTTAAAAATGCTTCAGAACTCTTCCATTGTTCTCAGAATTCCGCTGACGTTTAAAAATGCTTCGGTACTCTTCCATTGTTCTCGGAATTCCGCTGACGTTTAAAAATGCTTCGGTACTCTTCCATTGTTCTCAGAATTCCGCTGACGTTTAAAAATGCTTCGGTACTCTTCCATTGTTCTCGGCATTCCGCTGACGTTTAAAAATGCTTCGGAACTCTTCAATTGTTCTCGGAATTCTGCTGAACTTTTAAAATGCTTTGGAACTCTTCCATTGCTCTCGGAATTCGGGTGAAGTTTAAAAATGCTTCGGAACTCTTCTATTGTTCTCGGAATTCCGCTGAAGTTTAAAAATGCTTAAAATCTCTTCCATTGTTCTCGTAATTCTGCTCATGTTTAAAAATGCTTCGGAACTCTTCCATTGTTCTCGTAATTCCGCTGAAGTTTAAAAATGCTTCGGAACTCTTCCATTGTTCTCGGAATTCCGCTGACGTTTAAAAATGCTTCACAACTCTTCCATTGTTCTCGGAATTCCGCTGACTTTTAAAAATGCTTTGGAACTCTTCCATTGTTCTCCAAATTCCGCTGAAGTTTAAAAATGCTTCGGAACCCTTCCATTGTTCTCGGAATTCTGCTGAAGTTTAAAAATGCTTCAGAACTCTTCCATTGTTCTCAGAATTCCGCTGACGTTTAAAAATGCTTCGGAAATCTTCCATTGTTTTCAAAATTCCGCTGACGCTTAAAAATGCTTCAGAACTCTTCCATTGTTCTCGGAATTCCGCTGACGTTTAATAATGCTTCGCAACTCTTTCATTGTTCTCGGAATTCCGCTGACGTTTAAAAATGCTTCGGAACTCTTCCATTGTTCTCGGAATTCCGCTGAAGTTTAAAAATGCTTCGGAACTCTTCCATTGTTCTAGGAATTCTGCTGAAGTCTAAAAATTCATCTGAACTCTTTCATTATTCTCGGAATTCGTGTGAATTTTAAAAATGCTTCGGAACTCTTCTATTGTTCTCGGAATTCCGCTGAAGTTTAAAAATGCTTAAAATCTCTTACATTGTTCTCGGAATTCCGCTGAAGTTTAAAAATGCTTCGGTACTCCTCCATTGTTCTCGGAATTCCGCTGACATATAAATATGCTTCGGAAATCTTGCATTGTTCTCGGCATTCCGCTGACATTTAAAAATGCTTCGGAACTCTTCAATTGTTCTCGGAATTCTGCTGAACATTTAAAATGCTTTGGAACTCTTCCATTGCTCTCGGAATTCTGCTGAAGTTTAAAAATGCTTCGGTACTCTTCCATTGTTCTCGGAATTCCGCTGACGTTTAATAATGCTTCGCAACTCTTCCATTGTTCTCGGAATTCCGTTGAAGTTTAAAAATGCTTCGAAACTCTTCCATTGTTCTCGGAATTCTGCTGAAGTTTAAAAATGCCTCGGTACTCTTCCATTGTTCTCGGAATTCCGCTGACATATAAAAATGCTTCGGAAATCTTGCATTGTTCTCGTCATTCCGCTGACATTTAAAAATGCTTCGGAACTCTTCAATTGTTCTCGGAATTCTGCTGAACTTTTAAAATGCTTTGGAACTCTTCCATTGCTCTCGGAATTCTGCTGAAGTTTAAAAATGGTTCGGTACTCTTCCATTGTTCTCGGAATTCCGCTGACGTTTAAAAATGCTTCGGAACTCTTCCATTGTTATCGGAATTCCGCTGAAGTTTAAAAATGCTTCGGAACTCTTCCATTGTTCTAGGAATTCTGCTGAAGTCTAAAAATTCATCTGAACTCTTTCATTATTCTCGGAATTCGTGTGAATTTTAAAAATGCTTCGGAACTCTTCTATTGTTCTCGGAATTCCGCTGAAGTTTAAAAATGCTTAAAATCTCTTACATTGTTCTCGGAATTCCGCTGAAGTTTAAAAATGCTTCGGAACTCTTCCATTTTTCTCGGAATTCTGCTGAAGTTTAAAAATGCTTCAGAACTCTTCCATTGTTCTCAGAATTCTGCTGACGTTTAAAAATGCTTCGGTACTCTTCCATTGTTCTCGGAATTCTGCTGAAGTTTAAAAATGCTTCGGAACTCTTCAATTGTTCTCGGAATTCTGCTGAACTTTTAAAATGCTTTGGAACTCTTCCATTGCTCTCGGAATTCGGGTGAAGTTTAAAAATGCTTCGGAACTCTTCTATTGTTCTCGGAATTCCGCTGAAGTTTAAAAATGCTTAAAATCTCTTCCATTGTTCTCGTAATTCTGCTCATGTTTAAAAATGCTTCGGAACTCTTCCATTGTTCTCGTAATTCCGCTGAAGTTTAAAAATGGTTCGGAACTCTTCCATTGTTCTCGGAATTCCGATGACGTTTTAAAATGCTTCGGTACTCTTCCATTGTTCTCGGAATTCCGCTGACGTTTAAAAATGCTTCGGACCTCTTCCATTGTTATCGGAATTCCGCTGAAGTTTAAAAATGCTTCGGAACTCTTCCATTGTTCTAGGAATTCTGCTGAAGTCTAAAAATTCATCTGAACTCTTCCATTATTCTCGGAATTCGTGTGAATTTTAAAAATGCTTCGTAACTCTTCTATTGTTCTCGGAATTCCGCTGAAGTTTAAAAATGCTTAAAATCTCTTACATTGTTCTCGGAATTCCGCTGAAGTTTAAAAATGCTTCGGAACTATTCCATTGTTCTCGGAATTCTGCTGAAGTTTAAAAATGCTTCAGAACTCTTCCATTGTTCTCAGAATTCCGCTGACGTTTAAAAATGCTTCGGTACTCTTCCATTGTTCTCGGAATTCCGCTGACGTTTAAAAATGCTTCGGTACTCTTCCATTTTTCTCGGAATTCCGCTGACATATAAAAATGCTTCGGAAATCTTGCATTGTTCTCGGCATTCCGCTGACGTTTAAAAATGCTTCGGAACTCTTCAATTGTTCTCGGAATTCTGCTGAACTTTTAAAATGCTTTGGAACTCTTCCATTGCTCTCGGAATTCGGGTGAAGTTTAAAAATGCTTCGGAACTCTTCTATTGTTCTCGGAATTCCGCTGAAGTTTAAAAATGCTTAAAATCTCTTCCATTGTTCTCGTAATTCTGCTCATTTTTAAAAATGCTTCGGAACTCTTCCATTGTTCTCGTAATTCCGCTGAAGTTTAAAAATGCTTCGGAACTCTTCCATTGTTCTCGGAATTCCGCTGACGTTTAAAAATGCTTCACAACTCTTCCATTGTTCTCGGAATTCCGCTGACTTTTAAAAATGCTACTGAACTCTTCCATTGTTCTCCAAATTCCGCTGAAGTTTAAAAATGCTTCGGAACCCTTCCATTGTTCTCGGAATTCTGCTGAAGTTTAAAAATGCTTCAGAACTCTTCCATTGTTCTCAGAATTCCGCTGACGTTTAAAAATGCTTCGGAAATCTTCCATTGTTTTCAAAATTCCGCTGACGCTTAAAAATGCTTCAGAACTCTTCCATTGTTCTCGGAATTCCGCTGACGTTTAATAATGCTTCGCAACTCTTTCATTGTTCTCGGAATTCCGCTGACGTTTAAAAATGCTTCGGAACTCTTCCATTGTTCTCGGAATTCCGTTGAAGTTTAAAAATGCTTCGAAACTCTTCCATTGTTCTCGGAATTCCGTTGAAGTTTAAAAATGCTTCGAAACTCTTCCATTGTTCTCGGAATTCTGCTGAAGTTTAAAAATGCTTCGGTACTCTTCCATTGTTCTCGGAATTCCGCTGACATATAAAAATGCTTCGGAAATCTTGCATTGTTCTCGTCATTCCGCTGACATTTAAAAATGCTTCGGAACTCTTCAATTGTTCTCGGAATTCTGCTGAACTTTTAAAATGCTTTGGAACTCTTCCATTGCTCTCGGAATTCGGGTGAAGTTTAAAAATGCTTCGGAAATCTTCTATTGTTCTCGGAATTCCGCTGAAGTTTAAAAATGCTTAAAATCTCTTACATTGTTCTCGGAATTCCGCTGAAGTTTAAAAATGCTTCGGAACTCTTCCATTTTTCTCGGAATTCTGCTGAAGTTTAAAAATGCTTCAGAACTCTTCCATTGTTCTCAGAATTCTGCTGACGTTTAAAAATGCTTCGGTACTCTTCCATTGTTCTCGGAATTCTGCTGAAGTTTAAAAATGCTTCGGAACTCTTCAATTGTTCTCGGAATTCTGCTGAACTTTTAAAATGCTTTGGAACTCTTCCATTGCTCTCGGAATTCGGGTGAAGTTTAAAAATGCTTCGGAACTCTTCTATTGTTCTCGGAATTCCGCTGAAGTTTAAAAATGCTTAAAATCTCTTCCATTGTTCTCGTAATTCTGCTCATGTTTAAAAATGCTTCGGAACTCTTCCATTGTTCTCGTAATTCCGCTGAAGTTTAAAAATGGTTCGGAACTCTTCCATTGTTCTCGGAATTCCGATGACGTTTTAAAATGCTTCGGTACTCTTCCATTGTTCTCGGAATTCCGCTGACGTTTAAAAATGCTTCGGACCTCTTCCATTGTTATCGGAATTCCGCTGAAGTTTAAAAATGCTTCGGAACTCTTCCATTGTTCTAGGAATTCTGCTGAAGTCTAAAAATTCATCTGAACTCTTCCATTATTCTCGGAATTCGTGTGAATTTTAAAAATGCTTCGTAACTCTTCTATTGTTCTCGGAATTCCGCTGAAGTTTAAAAATGCTTAAAATCTCTTACATTGTTCTCGGAATTCCGCTGAAGTTTAAAAATGCTTCGGAACTATTCCATTGTTCTCGGAATTCTGCTGAAGTTTAAAAATGCTTCAGAACTCTTCCATTGTTCTCAGAATTCCGCTGACGTTTAAAAATGCTTCGGTACTCTTCCATTGTTCTCGGAATTCCGCTGACGTTTAAAAATGCTTCGGTACTCTTCCATTTTTCTCGGAATTCCGCTGACATATAAAAATGCTTCGGAAATCTTGCATTGTTCTCGGCATTCCGCTGACGTTTAAAAATGCTTCGGAACTCTTCAATTGTTCTCGGAATTCTGCTGAACTTTTAAAATGCTTTGGAACTCTTCCATTGCTCTCGGAATTCGGGTGAAGTTTAAAAATGCTTCGGAACTCTTCTATTGTTCTCGGAATTCCGCTGAAGTTTAAAAATGCTTAAAATCTCTTCCATTGTTCTCGTAATTCTGCTCATTTTTAAAAATGCTTCGGAACTCTTCCATTGTTCTCGTAATTCCGCTGAAGTTTAAAAATGCTTCGGAACTCTTCCATTGTTCTCGGAATTCCGCTGACGTTTAAAAATGCTTCACAACTCTTCCATTGTTCTCGGAATTCCGCTGACTTTTAAAAATGCTACTGAACTCTTCCATTGTTCTCCAAATTCCGCTGAAGTTTAAAAATGCTTCGGAACACTTCCATTGTTCTCGGAATTCTGCTGAAGTTTAAAAATGCTTCAGAACTCTTCCATTGTTCTCAGAATTCCGCTGACGTTTAAAAATGCTTCGGAAATCTTCCATTGTTTTCAAAATTCCGCTGACGCTTAAAAATGCTTCAGAACTCTTCCATTGTTCTCGGAATTCCGCTGACGTTTAATAATGCTTCGCAACTCTTTCATTGTTCTCGGAATTCCGCTGACGTTTAAAAATGCTTCGGAACTCTTCCATTGTTCTCGGAATTCCGTTGAAGTTTAAAAATGCTTCGAAACTCTTCCATTGTTCTCGGAATTCCGTTGAAGTTTAAAAATGCTTCGAAACTCTTCCATTGTTCTCGGAATTCTGCTGAAGTTTAAAAATGCTTCGGTACTCTTCCATTGTTCTCGGAATTCCGCTGACATATAAAAATGCTTCGGAAATCTTGCATTGTTCTCGTCATTCCGCTGACATTTAAAAATGCTTCGGAACTCTTCAATTGTTCTCGGAATTCTGCTGAACTTTTAAAATGCTTTGGAACTCTTCCATTGCTCTCGGAATTCGGGTGAAGTTTAAAAATGCTTCGGAAATCTTCTATTGTTCTCGGAATTCCGCTGAAGTTTAAAAATGCTTAAAATCTCTTCCATTGTTCTCGTAATTCTGCTCATGTTTAAAAATGCTTCGGAACTCTTCCATTGTTCTCGTAATTGCGCTGAAGTTTAAAAATGGTTCGGAACTCTTCCATTATTCTCGGAATTCCGATGACGTTTTAAAATGCTTCGGTACTCTTCCATTGTTCTCGGAATTCCGCTGACGTTTAAAAATGCTTCGGAACTCTTCCATTGTTATCGGAATTCCGCTGAAGTTTAAAAATGCTTCGGAACTCTTCCATTGTTCTAGGAATTCTGCTGAAGTCTAAAAATTCATCTGAACTCTTTCATTATTCTCGGAATTCGTGTGAATTTTAAAAATGCTTCGGAACTCTTCTATTGTTCTCGGAATTCCGCTGAAGTTTAAAAATGCTTAAAATCTCTTACATTGTTCTCGGAATTCCGCTGAAGTTTAAAAATGCTTCGGAACTCTTCCATTTTTCTCGGAATTCTGCTGAAGTTTAAAAATGCTTCAGAACTCTTCCATTGTTCTCAGAATTCTGCTGACGTTTAAAAATGCTTCGGTACTATTCCATTGTTCTCGGAATTCTGCTGAAGTTTAAAAATGCTTCGGTACTCTTCCATTGTTCTCGGAATTCCGCTGACATATAAAAATGCTTCGGAAATCTTGCATTGTTCTCGGCATTCCGCTGACATTTAAAAATGCTTCGGAACTCTTCAATTGTTCTCGGAATTCTGCTGAACTTTTAAAATGCTTTGAAACTCTTCCATTGCTCTCGGATTTCTGCTGAAGTTTAAAAATGCTTCGGTACTCTTCCATTGTTCTCGGAATTCCGCTGACGTTTAAAATTGCTTCGGAACTCTTCTATTGTTATCGGAATTCCGCTGAAGTTTAAAAATGCTTCGGAACTCTTCCATTGTTCTAGGAATTTTGCTGAAGTCTAAAAATTCATCTGAACTCTTTCATTATTCTCGGAATTCGTGTGAATTTTAAAAATGCTTCGGAACTCTTCTATTGTTCTCGGAATTCCGCTGAAGTTTAAAAATGCTTAAAATCTCTTACATTGTTCTCGGAATTCCGCTGAAGTTTAAAAATGCTTCGGAACTCTTCCATTTTTCTCGGAATTCTGCTGAAGTTTAAAAATGCTTCAGAACTCTTCCATTGTTCTCAGAATTCTGCTGACGTTTAAAAATGCTTCGGTACTCTTCCATTGTTCTCGGAATTCTGCTGAAGTTTAAAAATGCTTCGGAACTCTTCAATTGTTCTCGGAATTCTGCTGAACTTTTAAAATGCTTTGGAAGTCTTCCATTGCTCTCGGAATTCGGGTGAAGTTTAAAAATGCTTCGGAACTCTTCTATTGTTCTCGGAATTCCGCTGAAGTTTAAAAATGCTTAAAATCTCTTCCATTGTTCTCGTAATTCTGCTCATGTTTAAAAATGCTTCGGAACTCTTCCATTGTTCTCGTAATTCCGCTGAAGTTTAAAAATGGTTCCGAACTCTTCCATTGTTCTCGGAAATCCGATGACGTTTTAAAATGCTTCGGTACTCTTCCATTGTTCTCGGAATTCCGCTGACGTTTAAAAATGCTTCGGATCTCTTCCATTGTTATCGGAATTCCGCTGAAGTTTAAAAATGCTTCGGAACTCTTCCATTGTTCTAGGAATTCTGCTGAAGTCTAAAAATTCATCTGAACTCTTCCATTGTTCTCGGAATTCCTCTGACGTTTAAAAATGCTTCACAACTCTTCCATTGTTCTCGGAATTCCACTGACTTTTAAAAATGCTTCGGAACTCTTCCATTGTTCTCGGAATTCCGTTGAAGTTTAAAAATGCTTCGAAACTCTTCCATTGTTCTCGGAATTCTGCTGAAGTTTAAAAATGCTTCGAAACTCTTTCATTGTTCTCGGAATTCTGCTGAAGTTTAAAAATCCTTCAGAACTCTTCCATTGCTCTCGGAATTCCGCTGACGTTTAATAATGCTTCGCAACTCTTCCATTGTTCTCGGAATTCCGTTGAAGTTTAAAAATGCTTCGAAACTCTTCCATTGTTCTCGGAATTCTGCTGAAGTTTAAAAATGCTTCGGTACTCTTCCATTGTTCTCGGAATTCTGCTGACATATAAAAATGCTTCGGAAATCTTGCATTGTTCTCGGCATTCCGCTGACATTTAAAAATGCTTCGGAACTCTTCAATTGTTCTCGGAATTCTGCTGAACTTTTAAAATGCTTTGGAACTCTTCCATTGCTCTCGGAATTCGGGTGAAGTTTAAAAATGCTTCGGAACTCTTCTATTGTTCTCGGAATTCCGCTGAAGTTTAAAAATGCTTAAAATCTCTTCCATTGTTCTCGTAATTCTGCTCATGTTTAAAAATGCTTCGGAACTCTTCCATTGTTCTCGTAATTCCGCTGAAGTTTAAAAATGGTTCGGAACTCTTCCATTGTTCTCGGAATTCCGATGACGTTTTAAAATGCTTCGGTACTCTTCCATTGTTCTCGGAATTCCGCTGACTTTTAAAAATGCTTCGGAACTCTTCCATTGTTCTAGGAATTCTGCTGAAGTCTAAAAATTCATCTGAACTCTTCCATTATTCTCGGAATTCGTGTGAATTTTAAAAATGCTTCGGAACTCTTCTATTGTTCTCGGAATTCCGCTGAAATTTAAAAATGCTTAAAATCTCTTACATTTTTCTCGGAATTCCGCTGAAGTTTAAAAATGCTTCGGAACTCTTCCATTGTTCTCGGAATTCCGCTGACATTTAAAAATGCTTCACAACTCTTCCATTGTTCTCGGAATTCCTCTGACTTTTAAAAATGCTTCGGAACTCTTCCATTGTTCTCCAAATTCCGCTGAAGTTTAAAAATGCTTCGGAACCCTTCCATTGTTCTCGGAATTCTGCTGAAGTTTAAAAATGCTTCGGAACTCTTCCATTGTTCTCGGAATTCCGCTGGCGTTTAATAATGCTTCGCAACTCTTTCATTGTTCTCGGAATTCCGCTGAAGTTTAAAAATGCTTCGGAAATCTTCCATTGTTTTCAAAATTCCGCTGACGCTTAAAAATGCTTCAGAACTCTTCCATTGTTCTCGGAATTCCGCTGGCGTTTAATAATGCTTCGCAACTCTTTCATTGTTCTCGGAATTCCGCTGAAGTTTAAAAATGCTTCGGAACTCTTCCATTGTTCTCGGAATTCCGTTGAAGTTTAAAAATGCTTCGAAACTCTTCCATTGTTCTCGGAATTCTGCTGAAGTTTAAAAATGCTTCAGAACTCTTCCATTGTTCTCGAAATTCCGCTGACGTTTAATAATGCTTCGCAACTCTTTCATTGTTCTCGGAATTCCGCTGAAGTTTAAAAATGCTTCGGAACTCTTCCATTGTTCTCGGAATTCCGCTGACGTTTAAAAATGCTTCGGTACTCTTCCATTGTTCTCAGAATTCCACTGACATATAAAAATGCTTCGGAAATCTTGCATTGTTCTCGGCATTCCGCTGACGTTTAAAAATGCTTCGGAACTCTTCAATTGTTCTCGGAATTCTGCTGAACTTTTAAAATGCTTTGGAACTCTTCCATTGCTCTCGGAATTCTGCTGAAGTTTAAAAATGCTTCAGAACTCTTACATTGTTCTCGGAATTCTGCTGACGTTTAAAAATGCTTCGGAACTCTTCCATTGTTCTCAGAATTCTGCTGAAGTTTAAAAATGCTTCGGAACTCTTCCATTGTTCTCGGAATTCTGCTGAAGTTTAAAAATGCTTCGGAACTCTTCCATTGTTCTCAGAATTCCGCTGACGTTTAAAAATGCTTCGGAAATCTTCCATTGTTTTCAAATTTCCGCTGACGTTTAAAAATGCTTCAGAACTCTTCCATTGTTCTCGGAATTCCGCTGACGTTTAAAAATGCTTCGGAACTCTTCCATTGTTCTAGGAATTCTGCTGAAGTCTAAAAATTCATCTGAACTCTTTCATTATTCTGGGAATTCGTGTGAATTTTAAAAATGCTTCGGAACTCTTCTATTGTTCTCGGAATTCCGCTGAAGTTTAAAAATGCTTAAAATCTCTTACATTGTTCTCGGAATTCTGCTGAAGTTTAAAAATGCTTCGGAACTCTTCCATTTCTCTCGGAATTCTGCTGAAGTTTAAAAATGCTTCAGAACTCTTCCATTGTTCTCAGAATTCTGCTGACGTTTAAAAATGCTTCGGTACTCTTCCATTGTTCTCGGAATTCTGCTGAAGTTTAAAAATGCTTCGGAACTCTTCAATTGTTCTCGGAATTCTGCTGAACTTTTAAAATGCTTTGGAACTCTTCCATTGCTCTCGGAATTCGGGTGAAGTTTAAAAATGCTTCGGAACTCTTCTATTGTTCTCGGAATTCCGCTGAAGTTTAAAAATGCTTAAAATCTCTTCCATTGTTCTCGTAATTCTGCTCATGTTTAAAAATGCTTCGGAACTCTTCCATTGTTCTCGTAATTCCGCTGAAGTTTAAAAATGGTTCAGAACTCTTCCATTGTTCTCGGAATTCCGATGACGTTTTAAAATGCTTCGGTACTCTTCCATTGTTCTCGGAATTCCGCTGACGTTTAAAAATGCTTCGGAACTCTTCCATTGTTATCGGAATTCCGCTGAAGTTTAAAAATGCTTCGGAACTCTTCCATTGTTCTAGGAATTCTGCTGAAGTCTAAAAATTCATCTGAACTCTTCCATTATTCTCGGAATTCGTGTGAATTTTAAAAATGCTTCGTAACTCTTCTATTGTTCTCGGAATTCCGCTGAAGTTTAAAAATGCTTAAAATCTCTTCCATTGTTCTCGTAATTCTGCTCATGTTTAAAAATGCTTCGGAACTCTTCCATTGTTCTCGTAATTCCGCTGAAGTTTAAAAATGCTTCGGAACTCTTCCATTGTTCTCGGAATTCTGCTGAAGTTTAAAAATGCTTCAGAACTCTTCCATTGTTCTCAGAATTCCGCTGACGTTTAAAAATGCTTCGGTACTCTTCCATTGTTCTCGGAATTCCGCTGACATATAAAAATGCTTCTGAAATCTTGCATTGTTCTCGGCATTCCGCTGACGTTTAAAAATGCTTCGGAACTCTTCAATTGTTCTCGGAATTCTGCTGAACTTTTAAAATGCTTTGGAACTCTTCCATTGCTCTCGGAATTCGGGTGAAGTTTAAAAATGCTTCGGAACTCTTCTATTGTTCTCGGAATTCCACTGAAGTTTAAAAATGCTTAAAATCTCTTCCATTGTTCTCGTAATTCTGCTCATGTTTAAAAATGCTTCGGAACTCTTCCATTGTTCTCGTAATTCCGCTGAAGTTTAAAAATGCTTCGGAACTCTTCCATTGTTCTCGGAATTCCGCTGACGTTTAAAAATGCTTCACAACTCTTCCATTGTTCTCGGAATTCCGCTGACTTTTAAAAATGCTTCGGAACTCTTCCATTGTTCTCGGAATTCCGTTGAAGTTTAAAAATGCTTCGAAACTCTTCCATTGTTCTCGGAATTCTGCTGAAGTTTAAAAATGCTTCGAAACTCTTTCATTGTTCTCGGAATTCTGCTGAAGTTTAAAAATGCTTCAGAACTCTTCCATTGCTCTCGGAATTCCGCTGACGTTTAATAATGCTTCGCAACTCTTCCATTGTTCTCGGAATTCCGTTGAAGTTTAAAAATGCTTCGAAACTCTTGCATTGTTCTCGGAATTCTGCTGAAGTTTAAAAATGCTTCGGTACTCTTCCATTGTTCTCGGAATTCCGCTGACATATAAAAATGCTTCGGAAATCTTGCATTGTTCTCGTCATTCCGCTGATATTTAAAAATGCTTCGGAACTCTTCAATTGTTCTCGGAATTCTGCTGAACTTTTAAAATGCTTTGGAACTCTTCCATTGCTCTCGGAATTCGGGTGAAGTTTAAAAATGCTTCGGAAATCTTCTATTGTTCTCGGAATTCCGCTGAAGTTTAAAAATGCTTAAAATCTCTTCCATTGTTCTCGTAATTCCGCTGAAGTTTAAAAATGCTTCGGAACTCTTCCATTGTTCTAGGAATTCTGCTGAAGTCTAAAAATTCATCTGAACTCTTTCATTATTCTCGGAATTCGTGTGAATTTTAAAAATGCTTCGGAACTCTTCTATTGTTCTCGGAATTCCGCTGAAGTTTAAAAATGCTTAAAATCTCTTACATTGTTCTCGGAATTCCGCTGAAGTTTAAAAATGCTTCGGAACTCTTCCATTTTTCTCGGAATTCTGCTGAAGTTTAAAAATGCTTCAGAACTCTTCCATTGTTCTCAGAATTCCGCTGACGTTTAAAAATGCTTCGGTACTCTTCCATTGTTCTCGGAATCCGCTGACGTTTAAAAATGCTTCGGTACTCTTCCATTGTTCTCGGAATTCCGCTGACATATAAAAATGCTTCGGAAATCTTGCATTGTTCTCGGCATTCCGCTGACGTTTAAAAATGCTTCGGAACTCTTCAATTGTTCTCGGAATTCTGCTGAACTTTTAAAATGCTTTGGAACTCTTCCATTGCTCTCGGAATTCGGGTGAAGTTTAAAAATGCTTCGGAACTCTTCTATTGTTCTCGGAATTCCGCTGAAGTTTAAAAATGCTTAAAATCTCTTCGATTGTTCTCGTAATTCTGCTCATGTTTAAAAATGCTTCGGAACTCTTCCATTGTTCTCGTAATTCCGCTGAAGTTTAAAAATGCTTCGGAACTCTTCCATTGTTCTCGGAATTCCGCTGACGTTTAAAAATGCTTCACAACTCTTCCATTGTTCTCGGAATTCCGCTGACTTTTAAAAATGCTTCGGAACTCTTCCATTGTTCTCCAAATTCCGCTGAAGTTTAAAAATGCTTCGGAACCCTTCCATTGTTCTCGGAATTCTGCTGAAGTTTAAAAATGCTTCAGAACTCTTCCATTGTTCTCAGAATTCCGCTGACGTTTAAAAATGCTTTGGAAATCTTCCATTGTTTTCAAAATTCCGCTGACGCTTAAAAATGCTTCAGAACTCTTCCATTGTTCTCGGAATTCCGCTGACGTTTAATAATGCTTCGCAACTCTTTCATTGTTCTCGGAATTCCGCTGACGTTTAAAAATGCTTCGGAACTCTTCCATTGTTCTCGGAATTCCGTTGAAGTTTAAAAATGCTTCGAAACTCTTCCATTGTTCTCGGAATTCTGCTGAAGTTTAAAAATGCTTCGAAACTCTTTCATTGTTCTCGGAATTCTGCTGAAGTTTAAAAATGCTTCAGAACTCTTCCATTGCTCTCGGAATTCCACTGACGTTTAATAATGCTTCGCAACTCTTCCATTGTTCTCGGAATTTCGTTGAAGTTTAAAAATGCTTCGAAACTCTTCCATTGTTCTCGGAATTCTGCTGAAGTTTAAAAATGCTTCGGTACTCTTCCATTGTTCTCGGAATTCTGCTGACATATAAAAATGCTTCGGAAATCTTGCATTGTTCTCGGCATTCCGCTGACATTTAAAAATGCTTCGGAACTCTTCAATTGTTCTCGGAATTCTGCTGAACTTTTAAAATGCTTTGGAACTCTTCCATTGCTCTCGGAATTCAAGTGAAGTTTAAAAATGCTTCGGAACTCTTCTATTGTTCTCGGAATTCCGCTGAAGTTTAAAAATGCTTAAAATCTCTTCCATTGTTCTCGTAATTCTGCTCATGTTTAAAAATGCTTCGGAACTCTTCCATTGTTCTCGTAATTCCGCTGAAGTTTAAAAATGGTTCGGAACTCTTCCATTGTTCTCGTAATTCCGATGACGTTTTAAAATGCTTCGGTACTCTTCCATTGTTCTCGGAATTCCGCTGACGTTTAAAAATGCTTCGGAACTCTTCCATTGTTCTAGGAATTCTGCTGAAGTCTAAAAATTCATCTGAACTCTTCCATTATTCTCGGAATTCGTGTGAATTTTAAAAATGCTTCGGAACTCTTCTATTGTTCTCGGAATTCCGCTGAAATTTAAAAATGCTTAAAATCTCTTACATTTTTCTCGGAATTCCGCTGAAGTTTAAAAATGCTTCGGAACTCTTCCATTGTTCTCGGAATTCTGCTGAAGTTTAAAAATGCTTCAGAACTCTTCCATTGTTCTCAGAATTCCGCTGACGTTTAAAAATGCTTCGGAAATCTTCCATTGTTTTCAAAATTCCGCTGACGTTTAAAAATGCTTCAGAACTTTTCCATTGTTCTCCGAATTCCGCTGACGTTTAATAATGCTTCGCAACTCTTTCATTGTTCTCGGAATTCCGCTGAAGTTTAAAAATGCTTCGGAACTCTTCCATTGTTCTCGGAATTCTGCTGACGTTTAAAAATGCTTCGGAACTCTTCCATTGTTCTCGGAATTCCGCTGACGTTTAAAAATGCTTCGGTACTCTTCCATTGTTCTCTTAATTCCGCTGATGTTTAATAATGCTTCAGAACTCTTCCATTGTTCTCGGAATTCCGCTGACGTTTAAAAATGCTTTGGAACTCTTCCATTGTTCTCGGAATTCCGTTGAAGTTTAAAAATGCTTCGAAACTCTTCCATTGTTCTCGGAATTCTGCTGAAGTTTAAAAATGCTTCGGAACTCTTCCATTGTTCTCAGAATTCCGATGACGTTTAAAAATGCTTCGGTACTCTTCCATTGTTCTCAGAATTCCACTGACATATAAAAATGCTTCGGAAATCTTGCATTGTTCTCGGCATTCCGCTGACGTTTAAAAATGCTTCGGAACTCTTCAATTGTTCTCGGAATTCTGCTGAACTTTTAAAATGCTTTGGAACTCTTCCATTGCTCTCGGAATTCTGCTGAAGTTTAAAAATGCTTCAGAACTCTTACATTGTTCTCGGAATTCTGCTGACGTTTAAAAATGCTTCGGAACTCTTCCATTGTTCTCAGAATTCTGCTGAAGTTTAAAAATGCTTCAGAACTCTTCCATTGTTCTCGGAATTCCGCTGACGTTTAAAAATGCTTTGGAACTCTTCCATTGTTCTCGGAATTCCGTTGAAGTTTAAAAATGCTTCGAAACTCTTCCATTGTTCTCGGAATTCTGCTGAAGTTTAAAAATGCTTCGTAACTCTTCCATTGTTCTCAGAATTCCGATGACGTTTAAAAATGCTTCGGTACTCTTCCATTGTTCTCAGAATTCCACTGACATATAAAAATGCTTCGGAAATCTTGCATTGTTCTCGGCATTCCGCTGACGTTTAAAAATGCTTCGGAACTCTTCAATTGTTCTCGGAATTCTGCTGAACTTTTAAAATGCTTTGGAACTCTTCCATTGCTCTCGGAATTCTGCTGAAGTTTAAAAATGCTTCAGAACTCTTACATTGTTCTCGGAATTCTGCTGACGTTTAAAAATGCTTCGGAACTCTTCCATTGTTCTCAGAATTCTGCTGAAGTTTAAAAATGCTTCGGAACTCTTCCATTGTTCTCGGAATTCTCCTGAAGTTTAAAAATGCTTCGGAACTCTTCCATTGTTCTCAGAATTCCGCTGACGTTTAAAAATGGTTCGGAACTCTTCTATTGTTCTCGGAATTCTGCTGACGTTTAAAAATGCTTCAGAACTCTTCCATTGTTCTCGGAATTCCGCTGACGTTTAAAAATGCTTCAGAACTCTTCCATTGTTCTCGGAATTCCGCTGACGTTTAAAAATGCTTTGGAACTCTTCCATTGTTCTCGGAATTCTGCTGAAGTTTAAAAATGCTTCGGAACTCTTCCATTGTTCTCAGAATTCTGCTGACATTTAAAAATGCTTCGGAACTCTTCCATTGCTCTCGGAATTTGGGTGAAGTTTAAAAATGCTTCGGAACTCTTCTATTGTTCTCGGAATTCCGCTGAAGCTTAAAAATGCTTAAAATCTCTTCCATTGTTCTCGTAATTCTGCTCATGTTTAAAAATGCTTCGGAGCTCTTCCATTGTTCTCGTAATTCCGCTGAAGTTTAAAAATGCTTCGGAACTCTTCCATTGTTCTCGGAATTCCGCTGACGTTTAAAAATGCTTCACAACTCTTCCATTGTTCTCGGAATTCCGCTGACTTTTAAAAATGCTTCGGAACTCTTCCATTGTTCTCCAAATTCCGCTGAAGTTTAAAAATGCTTCGGAACCCTTCCATTGTTCTCGGAATTCTGCTGAAGTTTAAAAATGCTTCAGAACTCTTCCATTGTTCTCAGAATTCCGCTAACGTTTAAAAATGCTTTGGAAATCTTCCATTGTTTTCAAAATTCCGCTGACGCTTAAAAATGCTTCAGAACTCTTCCATTGTTCTCGGAATTCCGCTGACGTTTAATAATGCTTCGCAACTCTTTCATTGTTCTCGGAATTCCGCTGACGTTTAAAAATGCTTCGGAACTCTTCCATTGTTCTCGGAATTCCGTTGAAGTTTAAAAATGCTTCGAAACTCTTCCATTGTTCTCGGAATTCTGCTGAAGTTTAAAAATGCTTTGAAACTCTTTCATTGTTCTCGGAATTCTGCTGAAGTTTAAAAATGCTTCAGAACTCTTCCATTGCTCTCGGAATTCCGCTGACGTTTAATAATGCTTCGCAACTCTTCCATTGTTCTCGGAATTCCGTTGAAGTTTAAAAATGCTTCGAAACTCTTCCATTGTTCTCGGAATTCTGCTGAAGTTTAAAAATGCTTCGGTACTCTTCCATTGTTCTCGGAATTCCGCTGACATATAAAAATGCTTCGGAAATCTTGCATTGTACTCGGCATTCCGCTGACATTTAAAAATGCTTCGGAACTCTTCAATTGTTCTCGGAATTCTGCTGAACTTTTAAAATGCTTTGGAACTCTTCCATTGCTCTCGGAATTCGGGTGAAGTTTAAAAATGCTTCGGAACTCTTCTATTGTTCTCGGAATTCCGCTGAAGTTTAAAAATGCTTAAAATATCTTCCATTGTTCTCGTAATTCTGCTCATGTTTAAAAATGCTTCGGTACTCTTCCATTGTTCTCGTAATTCCGCTGAAGTTTAAAAATGGTTCGGAACTCTTCCATTGTTCTCGGAATTCCGATGACGTTTTAAAATGCTTCGGTACTCTTCCATTGTTCTCGGAATTCCGCTGACGTTTAAAAATGCTTCGGAACTCTTCCATTGTTATCGGAATTCCGCTGAAGTTTAAAAATGCTTCGGAACTCTTCCATTGTTCTAGGAATTCTGCTGAAGTCTAAAAATTCATCTGAACTCTTCCATTATTCTCGGAATTCGTGTGAATTTTAAAAATGCTTCGTAACTCTTCTATTCTTCTCGGAATTCCGCTGACGTTTAAAAATGCTTTGGAACTCTTCCATTGTTCTCGGAATTCCGTTGAAGTTTAAAAATGCTTCGAAACTCTTCCATTGTTCTCGGAATTCTGCTGAAGTTTAAAAATGCTTCGTAACTCTTCCATTGTTCTCAGAATTCCGATGATGTTTAAAAATGCTTCGGTACTCTTCCATTGTTCTCAGAATTCCACTGACATATAAAAATGCTTCGGAAATCTTGCATTGTTCTCGGCATTCCGCTGACGTTTAAAAATGCTTCGGAACTCTTCAATTGTTCTCGGAATTCTGCTGAACTTTTAAAATGCTTTGGAACTCTTATATTGCTCTCGGAATTCTGCTGAAGTTTAAAAATGCTTCAGAACTCTTACATTGTTCTCGGAATTCTGCTGATGTTTAAAAATGCTTCGGAACTCTTCCATTGTTCTCAGAATTCTGCTGAAGTTTAAAAATGCTTCAGAACTCTTCCATTGTTCTCAGAATTCCGCTGACGTTTAAAAATGCTTTGGAACTCTTCCACTGTTCTCGGAAGTCCGTTGAAGTTTAAAAATGCTTCGAAACTCTTCCATTGTTCTCGGAATTCTGCTGAAGTTTAAAAATGCTTCGTAACTCTTCCATTGTTCTCAGAATTCCGATGACGTTTAAAAATGCTTCGGTACTCTTCCATTGTTCTCAGAATTCCACTGACATATAAAAATGCTTCGGAAATCTTGCATTGTTCTCGGCATTCCGCTGACGTTTAAAAATGCTTCGGAACTCTTCAATTGTTCTCGGAATTCTGCTGAACTTTTAAAATGCTTTGGAACTCTTCCATTGTTCTCGGAATTCCGCTGACGTTTAAAAATGCTTTGGAACTCTTCCATTGTTCTTGGAATTCCGCTGAAGTTTAAAAATGCTTCGGAACTCTTCCATTGTTCTCAGAATTCTGCTGACGTTTAAAAATGGTTCGGAACTCTTCTATTGTTCTCGGAATTCTGCTGACGTTTAAAAATGCTTCAGAACTCTTCCATTGTTCTCGGAATTCCGCTGACGTTTAAAAATGCTTCGGAACTCTTCCATTGTTCTCGGAATTCCGCTGACGTTTAAAAATGCTTCGGAACTCTTCCATTGTTCTCGGAATTCTGCTGAAGTTTAAAAATGCTTCGGAACTCTTCCATTGTTCTCAGAATTCTGCTGACGTTTAAAAATGCTTCGGAACTCTTCCATTGTTCTCGGAATTCTGCTGACGTTTAAAAATGCTTCAGAACTCTTCCATTGTTCTCAGAATTCCGCTGACGTTTAAAAATGCTTCGGTACTCTTCCATTGTTCTCGGAATTCCGCTGACATATAAAAATGCTTCGGATATCTTCTATTGTTCTCGGAATTCCGCTGAAGCTTAAAAATGCTTAAAATCTCTTCCATTGTTCTCGTAATTCTGCTCATGTTTAAAAATGCTTCGGAGCTCTTCCATTGTTCTCGTAATTCCGCTGAAGTTTAAAAATGCTTCGGAACTCTTCCATTGTTCTCGGAATTCCGCTGACGTTTAAAAATGCTTCACAACTCTTCCATTGTTCTCGGAATTCCGCTGACTTTTAAAAATGCTTCGGAACTCTTCCATTGTTCTCCAAATTCCGCTGAAGTTTAAAAATGCTTCGGAACCCTTCCATTGTTCTCGGAAGTCTGCTGAAGTTTAAAAATGCTTCAGAACTCTTCCATTGTTCTCAGAATTCCGCTGACGTTTAAAAATGCTTCGGAAATCTTCCATTGTTTTCAAAATTCCGCTGACGCTTAAAAATGCTTCAGAACTCTTCCATTGTTCTCGGAATTCCGCTGACGTTTAATAATGCTTCGCAACTCTTTCATTGTTCTCGGAA
Organism: Phyllobates terribilis; assembly: GCF_046119375.1. Lineage (NCBI taxonomy): Eukaryota > Metazoa > Chordata > Amphibia > Anura > Dendrobatidae > Phyllobates > Phyllobates terribilis. The sequence continues at coordinate 12,300,594 of NW_027362782.1, forward strand.
TTCCGCTGACGTTTAAAAATGCTTCGGAACTCTTCCATTGTTCTCGGAATTCCGTTGAAGTTTAAAAATGCTTCGAAACTCTTCCATTGTTCTCGGAATTCTGCTGAAGTTTAAAAATGCTTTGAAACTCTTCCATTGTTCTCGGAATTCTGCTGAAGTTTAAAAATGCTTCAGAACTCTTCCATTGCTCTCGGAATTCCGCTGACGTTTAATAATGCTTCGCAACTCTTCCATTGTTCTCGGAATTCCGTTGAAGTTTAAAAATGCTTCGAAACTCTTCCATTGTTCTCGGAATTCTGCTGAAGTTTAAAAATGCTTCGGTACTCTTCCATTGTTCTCGGAATTCCGCTGACATATAAAAATGCTTCGGAAATCTTGCATTGTTCTCGTCATTCCGCTGACATTTAAAAATGCTTCGGAACTCTTCAATTGTTCTCGGAATTCTGCTGAACTTTTAAAATGCTTTGGAACTCTTCCATTGCTCTCGGAATTCGGGTGAAGTTTAAAAATGCTTCGGAACTCTTCCATTGTTCTCGTAATTCCGCTGAAGTTTAAAAATGGTTCGGAACTCTTCCATTGTTCTCGGAATTCCGATGACGTTTTAAAATGCTTCGGTACTCTTCCATTGTTCTCGGAATTCCGCTGACGTTTAAAAATGCTTCGGAACTCTTCCATTGTTATCGGAATTCCGCTGAAGTTTAAAAATGCTTCGGAACTCTTCCATTGTTCTCAGAATTCTGCTGATGTTTAAAAATGGTTCGGAACTCTTCTATTGTTCTCGGAATTCTGCTGACGTTTAAAAATGCTTCAGATCTCTTCCATTGTTCTCGGAATTCCGCTGAAGTTTAAAAATGCTTCAGAACTCTTCCATTGTTCTCAGAATTCTGCTGACGTTTAAAAATGCTTCGGAACTCTTCCATTGTTCTCGGAATTCTGCTGACGTTTAAAAATGCTTCAGAACTCTTCCATTGTTCTCGGAATTCCGCTGACGTTTAAAAATGCTTCGGAACTCTTCCATTGTTCTTGGAATTCTGCTGAAGTTTAAAAATGCTTCAGAACTCTTCCATTGTTCTCGGAATTCCGCTGACGTTTAAAAATGCTTCGGAACTCTTCCATTGTTCTCGGAATTCCGCTGACGTTTAAAAATGCTTCGGAACTCTTCCATTGTTCTCGGAATTCTGCTGAAGTTTAAAAATGCTTCGGAACTCTTCCATTGTTCTCAGAATTCTGCTGACGTTTAAAAATGCTTCGGAACTCTTCCATTGTTCTCGGAATTCTGCTGACGTTTAAAAATGCTTCAGAACTCTTCCATTGTTCTCGGAATTCCGCTGACGTTTAAAAATGCTTCGGAACTCTTCCATTGTTCTCGGAATTCTGCTGAAGTTTAAAAATGCTTCGGAACTCTTCCATTGTTCTCGGAATTCCGATGACGTTTAAAAATGCTTCGGAACTCTTCCATTGTTATCGGAATTCCGCTGAAGTTTAAAAATGCTTCGGAACTCTTCCATTGTTCTAGGAATTCTGCTGAAGTCTAAAAATTCATCTGAACTCTTCCATTATTCTCGGAATTCGTGTGAATTTTAAAAATGCTTCGTAACTCTTCTATTGTTCTCGGAATTCCGCTGACGTTTAAAAATGCTTTGGAACTCTTCCATTGTTCTCGGAATTCCGTTGAAGTTTAAAAATGCTTCGAAACTCTTCCATTGTTCTCGGAATTCTGCTGAAGTTTAAAAATGCTTCGTAACTCTTCCATTGTTCTCAGAATTCCGATGATGTTTAAAAATGCTTCGGTACTCTTCCATTGTTCTCAGAATTCCACTGACATATAAAAATGCTTCGGAAATCTTGCATTGTTCTCGGCATTCCGCTGACGTTTAAAAATGCTTCGGAACTCTTCAATTGTTCTCGGAATTCTGCTGAACTTTTAAAATGCTTTGGAACTCTTCCATTGCTCTCGGAATTCTGCTGAAGATTAAAAATGCTTCAGAACTCTTACATTGTTCTCGGAATTCTGCTGACGTTTAAAAATGCTTCGGAACTCTTCCATTGTTCTCAGAATTCTGCTGAAGTTTAAAAATGCTTCAGAACTCTTCCATTGTTCTCAGAATTCCGCTGACGTTTAAAAATGCTTTGGAACTCTTCCACTGTTCTCGGAATTCCGTTGAAGTTTAAAAATGCTTCGAAACTCTTCCATTGTTCTCGGAATTCTGCTGAAGTTTAAAAATGATTCGTAACTCTTCCATTGTTCTCAGAATTCCGATGACGTTTAAAAATGCTTCGGTACTCTTCCATTGTTCTCAGAATTCCACTGACATATAAAAAAGCTTCGGAAATCTTGCATTGTTCTCGGCATTCCGCTGACGTTTAAAAATGCTTCGGAACTCTTCAATTGTTCTCGGAATTCTGCTGAACTTTTAAAATGCTTTGGAACTCTTCCATTGCTCTCGGAATTCTGCTGAAGTTTAAAAATGCTTCAGAACTCTTACATTGTTCTCGGAATTCTGCTGACGTTTAAAAATGCTTCGGAACTGTTCCATTGTTCTCAGAATTCTGCTGAAGTTTAAAAATGCTTCGGAACTCTTCCATTGTTCTCGGAATTCTGCTGAAGTTTAAAAATGCTTCGGAACTCTTCCATTGTTCTCAGAATTCCGCTGACGTTTAAAAATGCTTCGGAAATCTTCCATTGTTTTCAAATTTCCGCTGACGTTTAAAAATGCTTCAGAACTCTTCCATTGTTCTCGGAATTCCGCTGACGTTTAAAAATGCTTTGGAACTCTTCCATTGTTCTTGGAATTCCGCTGAAGTTTAAAAATGCTTCGGAACTCTTCCATTGTTCTCAGAATTCTGCTGACGTTTAAAAATGGTTCGGAACTCTTCTATTGTTCTCGGAATTCTGCTGACGTTTAAAAATGCTTCAGAACTCTTCCATTGTTCTCGGAATTCCGCTGACGTTTAAAAATGCTTCGGAACTCTTCCATTGTTCTCGGAATTCCGCTGACGTTTAAAAATGCTTCGGAACTCTTCCATTGTTCTCGGAATTCTGCTGAAGTTTAAAAATGCTTCGGAACTCTTCCATTGTTCTCAGAATTCTGCTGACGTTTAAAAATGCTTCGGAACTCTTCCATTGTTCTCGGAATTCTGCTGACGTTTAAAAATGCTTCAGAACTCTTCCATTGTTCTCAGAATTCCGCTGACGTTTAAAAATGCTTCGGTACTCTTCCATTGTTCTCGGAATTCCGCTGACATATAAAAATGCTTCGGATATCTTCCATTGTTCTCAGAATTCCGCTGACGTTTAAAAATGCTTCGGAACTCTTCAATTGTTCTCGGAATTCTGCTGAACTTTTAAAATGCTTTGGAACTCTTCCATTGCTCTCGGAATTTGGGTGAAGTTTAAAAATGCTTCGGAACTCTTCTATTGTTCTCGGAATTCCGCTGAAGCTTAAAAATGCTTAAAATCTCTTCCATTGTTCTCGTAATTCTGCTCATGTTTAAAAATGCTTCGGAGCTCTTCCATTGTTCTCGTAATTCCGCTGAAGTTTAAAAATGCTTCGGAACTCTTCCATTGTTCTCGGAATTCCGCTGACGTTTAAAAATGCTTCACAACTCTTCCATTGTTCTCGGAATTCCGCTGACTTTTAAAAATGCTTCGGAACTCTTCCATTGTTCTCCAAATTCCGCTGAAGTTTAAAAATGCTTCGGAACCCTTCCATTGTTCTCGGAATTCTGCTGAAGTTTAAAAATGCTTCAGAACTCTTCCATTGTTCTCAGAATTCCGCTGACGTTTAAAAATGCTTCGGAAATCTTCCATTGTTTTCAAAATTCCGCTGACGCTTAAAAATGCTTCAGAACTCTTCCATTGTTCTCGGAATTCCGCTGACGTTTAATAATGCTTCGCAACTCTTTCATTGTTCTCGGAATTCCGCTGACGTTTAAAAATGCTTCGGAACTCTTCCATTGTTCTCGGAATTCCGTTGAAGTTTAAAAATGCTTCGAAACTCTTCCATTGTTCTCGGAATTCTGCTGAAGTTTAAAAATGCTTTGAAACTCTTTCATTGTTCTCGGAATTCTGCTGAAGTTTAAAAATGCTTCAGAACTCTTCCATTGCTCTCGGAATTCCGCTGACGTTTAATAATGCTTCGCAACTCTTCCATTGTTCTCGGAATTCCGTTGAAGTTTAAAAATGCTTCGAAACTCTTCCATTGTTCTCGGAATTCTGCTGAAGTTTAAAAATGCTTCGGTACTCTTCCATTGTTCTCGGAATTCCGCTGACATATAAAAATGCTTCGGAAATCTTGCATTGTTCTCGGCATTCCGCTGACATTTAAAAATGCTTCGGAACTCTTCCATTGTTCTCGTAATTCCACTGAAGTTTAAAAATGGTTCGGAACTCTTCCATTGTTCTCGGAATTCCGATGACGTTTTAAAATGCTTCGGTACTCTTCCATTGTTCTCGGAATTCCGCTGACGTTTAAAAATGCTTCGGAACTCTTCCATTGTTATCGGAATTCCGCTGAAGTTTAAAAATGCTTCGGAACTCTTCCATTGTTCTCAGAATTCTGCTGATGTTTAAAAATGGTTCGGAACTCTTCTATTGTTCTCGGAATTCTGCTGACGTTTAAAAATGCTTCAGATCTCTTCCATTGTTCTCGGAATTCCGCTGAAGTTTAAAAATGCTTCAGAACTCTTCCATTGTTCTCAGAATTCTGCTGACGTTTAAAAATGCTTCGGAACTCTTCCATTGTTCTCGGAATTCTGCTGACGTTTAAAAATGCTTCAGAACTCTTCCATTGTTCTCGGAATTCCGCTGACGTTTAAAAATGCTTCGGAACTCTTCCATTGTTCTCGGAATTCTGCTGAAGTTTAAAAATGCTTCAGAACTCTTCCATTGTTCTCGGAATTCCGCTGACGTTTAAAAATGCTTCGGAACTCTTCCATTGTTCTCGGAATTCCGCTGACGTTTAAAAATGCTTCGGAACTCTTCCATTGTTCTCGGAATTCTGCTGAAGTTTAAAAATGCTTCGGAACTCTTCCATTGTTCTCAGAATTCTGCTGACGTTTAAAAATGCTTCGGAACTCTTCAATTGTTCTCGGAATTCTGCTGAACTTTTAAAATGCTTTGGAACTCTTCCATTGCTCTCGGAATTCTGCTGAAGATTAAAAATGCTTCAGAACTCTTACATTGTTCTCGGAATTCTGCTGACGTTTAAAAATGCTTCGGAACTCTTCCATTGTTCTCAGAATTCTGCTGAAGTTTAAAAATGCTTCAGAACTCTTCCATTGTTCTCAGAATTCCGCTGACGTTTAAAAATGCTTTGGAACTCTTCCACTGTTCTCGGAATTCCGTTGAAGTTTAAAAATGCTTCGAAACTCTTCCATTGTTCTCGGAATTCTGCTGAAGTTTAAAAATGATTCGTAACTCTTCCATTGTTCTCAGAATTCCGATGACGTTTAAAAATGCTTCGGTACTCTTCCATTGTTCTCAGAATTCCACTGACATATAAAAAAGCTTCGGAAATCTTGCATTGTTCTCGGCATTCCGCTGACGTTTAAAAATGCTTCGGAACTCTTCAATTGTTCTCGGAATTCTGCTGAACTTTTAAAATGCTTTGGAACTCTTCCATTGCTCTCGGAATTCTGCTGAAGTTTAAAAATGCTTCAGAACTCTTACATTGTTCTCGGAATTCTGCTGACGTTTAAAAATGCTTCGGAACTGTTCCATTGTTCTCAGAATTCTGCTGAAGTTTAAAAATGCTTCGGAACTCTTCCATTGTTCTCGGAATTCTGCTGAAGTTTAAAAATGCTTCGGAACTCTTCCATTGTTCTCAGAATTCCGCTGACGTTTAAAAATGCTTCGGAAATCTTCCATTGTTTTCAAATTTCCGCTGACGTTTAAAAATGCTTCAGAACTCTTCCATTGTTCTCGGAATTCCGCTGACGTTTAAAAATGCTTTGGAACTCTTCCATTGTTCTTGGAATTCCGCTGAAGTTTAAAAATGCTTCGGAACTCTTCCATTGTTCTCAGAATTCTGCTGACGTTTAAAAATGGTTCGGAACTCTTCTATTGTTCTCGGAATTCTGCTGACGTTTAAAAATGCTTCAGAACTCTTCCATTGTTCTCGGAATTCCGCTGACGTTTAAAAATGCTTCGGAACTCTTCCATTGTTCTCGGAATTCCGCTGACGTTTAAAAATGCTTCGGAACTCTTCCATTGTTCTCGGAATTCTGCTGAAGTTTAAAAATGCTTCGGAACTCTTCCATTGTTCTCAGAATTCTGCTGACGTTTAAAAATGCTTCGGAACTCTTCCATTGTTCTCGGAATTCTGCTGACGTTTAAAAATGCTTCAGAACTCTTCCATTGTTCTCAGAATTCCGCTGACGTTTAAAAATGCTTCGGTACTCTTCCATTGTTCTCGGAATTCCGCTGACATATAAAAATGCTTCGGATATCTTCCATTGTTCTCAGAATTCCGCTGACGTTTAAAAATGCTTCGGAACTCTTCAATTGTTCTCGGAATTCTGCTGAACTTTTAAAATGCTTTGGAACTCTTCCATTGCTCTCGGAATTTGGGTGAAGTTTAAAAATGCTTCGGAACTCTTCTATTGTTCTCGGAATTCCGCTGAAGCTTAAAAATGCTTAAAATCTCTTCCATTGTTCTCGTAATTCTGCTCATGTTTAAAAATGCTTCGGAGCTCTTCCATTGTTCTCGTAATTCCGCTGAAGTTTAAAAATGCTTCGGAACTCTTCCATTGTTCTCGGAATTCCGCTGACGTTTAAAAATGCTTCACAACTCTTCCATTGTTCTCGGAATTCCGCTGACTTTTAAAAATGCTTCGGAACTCTTCCATTGTTCTCCAAATTCCGCTGAAGTTTAAAAATGCTTCGGAACCCTTCCATTGTTCTCGGAATTCTGCTGAAGTTTAAAAATGCTTCAGAACTCTTCCATTGTTCTCAGAATTCCGCTGACGTTTAAAAATGCTTCGGAAATCTTCCATTGTTTTCAAAATTCCGCTGACGCTTAAAAATGCTTCAGAACTCTTCCATTGTTCTCGGAATTCCGCTGACGTTTAATAATGCTTCGCAACTCTTTCATTGTTCTCGGAATTCCGCTGACGTTTAAAAATGCTTCGGAACTCTTCCATTGTTCTCGGAATTCCGTTGAAGTTTAAAAATGCTTCGAAACTCTTCCATTGTTCTCGGAATTCTGCTGAAGTTTAAAAATGCTTTGAAACTCTTTCATTGTTCTCGGAATTCTGCTGAAGTTTAAAAATGCTTCAGAACTCTTCCATTGCTCTCGGAATTCCGCTGACGTTTAATAATGCTTCGCAACTCTTCCATTGTTCTCGGAATTCCGTTGAAGTTTAAAAATGCTTCGAAACTCTTCCATTGTTCTCGGAATTCTGCTGAAGTTTAAAAATGCTTCGGTACTCTTCCATTGTTCTCGGAATTCCGCTGACATATAAAAATGCTTCGGAAATCTTGCATTGTTCTCGGCATTCCGCTGACATTTAAAAATGCTTCGGAACTCTTCCATTGTTCTCGTAATTCCACTGAAGTTTAAAAATGGTTCGGAACTCTTCCATTGTTCTCGGAATTCCGATGACGTTTTAAAATGCTTCGGTACTCTTCCATTGTTCTCGGAATTCCGCTGACGTTTAAAAATGCTTCGGAACTCTTCCATTGTTATCGGAATTCCGCTGAAGTTTAAAAATGCTTCGGAACTCTTCCATTGTTCTCAGAATTCTGCTGATGTTTAAAAATGGTTCGGAACTCTTCTATTGTTCTCGGAATTCTGCTGACGTTTAAAAATGCTTCAGATCTCTTCCATTGTTCTCGGAATTCCGCTGAAGTTTAAAAATGCTTCAGAACTCTTCCATTGTTCTCAGAATTCTGCTGACGTTTAAAAATGCTTCGGAACTCTTCCATTGTTCTCGGAATTCTGCTGACGTTTAAAAATGCTTCAGAACTCTTCCATTGTTCTCGGAATTCCGCTGACGTTTAAAAATGCTTCGGAACTCTTCCATTGTTCTCGGAATTCTGCTGAAGTTTAAAAATGCTTCAGAACTCTTCCATTGTTCTCGGAATTCCGCTGACGTTTAAAAATGCTTCGGAACTCTTCCATTGTTCTCGGAATTCCGCTGACGTTTAAAAATGCTTCGGAACTCTTCCATTGTTCTCGGAATTCTGCTGAAGTTTAAAAATGCTTCGGAACTCTTCCATTGTTCTCAGAATTCTGCTGACGTTTAAAAATGCTTCGGAACTCTTCCATTGTTCTCGGAATTCTGCTGACGTTTAAAAATGCTTCAGAACTCTTCCATTGTTCTCGGAATTCCGCTGACGTTTAAAAATGCTTCGGAACTCTTCCATTGTTCTCGGAATTCTGCTGAAGTTTAAAAATGCTTCGGTACTCTTCCATTGTTCTCGGAATTCCGCTGACGTTTAAAAATGCTTCGGAACTCTTCCATTGTTATCGGAATTCCGCTGAAGTTTAAAAATGCTTCGGAACTCTTCCATTGTTCTAGGAATTCTGCTGAAGTCTAAAAATTCATCTGAACTCTTCCATTATTCTCGGAATTCGTGTGAATTTTAAAAATGCTTCGTAACTCTTCTATTGTTCTCGGAATTCCGCTGACGTTTAAAAATGCTTTGGAACTCTTCCATTGTTCTCGGAATTCCGTTGAAGTTTAAAAATGCTTCGAAACTCTTCCATTGTTCTCGGAATTCTGCTGAAGTTTAAAAATGCTTCGTAACTCTTCCATTGTTCTCAGAATTCCGATGATGTTTAAAAATGCTTCGGTACTCTTCCATTGTTCTCAGAATTCCACTGACATATAAAAATGCTTCGGAAATCTTGCATTGTTCTCGGCATTCCGCTGACGTTTAAAAATGCTTCGGAACTCTTCAATTGTTCTCGGAATTCTGCTGAACTTTTAAAATGCTTTGGAACTCTTCCATTGCTCTCGGAATTCTGCTGAAGTTTAAAAATGCTTCAGAACTCTTACATTGTTCTCGGAATTCTGCTGACGTTTAAAAATGCTTTGGAACTCTTCCATTGTTCTCAGAATTCTGCTGAAGTTTAAAAATGCTTCAGAACTCTTCCATTGTTCTCAGAATTCCGCTGACGTTTAAAAATGCTTTGGAACTCTTCCACTGTTCTCGGAATTCCGTTGAAGTTTAAAAATGCTTCGAAACTCTTCCATTGTTCTCGGAATTCTGCTGAAGTTTAAAAATGCTTCGTAACTCTTCCATTGTTCTCAGAATTCCGATGACGTTTAAAAATGCTTCGGTACTCTTCCATTGTTCTCAGAATTCCACTGACATATAAAAATGCTTCGGAAATCTTGCATTGTTCTCGGCATTCCGCTGACGTTTAAAAATGCTTCGGAACTCTTCAATTGTTCTCGGAATTCTGCTGAACTTTTAAAATGCTTTGGAACTCTTCCATTGCTCTCGGAATTCTGCTGAAGTTTAAAAATGCTTCAGAACTCTTACATTGTTCTCGGAATTCTGCTGACGTTTAAAAATGCTTCGGAACTCTTCCATTGTTCTCAGAATTCTGCTGAAGTTTAAAAATGCTTCGGAACTCTTCCATTGTTCTCGGAATTCTGCTGAAGTTTAAAAATGCTTCGGAACTCTTCCATTGTTCTCAGAATTCCGCTGACGTTTAAAAATGCTTCGGAAATCTTCCATTGTTTTCAAATTTCCGCTGACGTTTAAAAATGCTTCAGAACTCTTCCATTGTTCTCGGAATTCCGCTGACGTTTAAAAATGCTTTGGAACTCTTCCATTGTTCTTGGAATTCCGCTGAAGTTTAAAAATGCTTCGGAACTCTTCCATTGTTCTCAGAATTCTGCTGACGTTTAAAAATGGTTCGGAACTCTTCTATTGTTCTCGGAATTCTGCTGACGTTTAAAAATGCTTCAGAACTCTTCCATTGTTCTCGGAATTCCGCTGACGTTTAAAAATGGTTCGGAACTCTTCTATTGTTCTCGGAATTCTGCTGACGTTTAAAAATGCTTCAGAACTCTTCCATTGTTCTCGGAATTCCGCTGACATATAAAAATGCTTCGGATATCTTCCATTGTTCTCAGAATTCCGCTGACGTTTAAAAATGCTTCGGAACTCTTCAATTGTTCTCGGAATTCTGCTGAACTTTTAAAATGCTTTGGAACTCTTCCATTGCTCTCGGAATTTGGGTGAAGTTTAAAAATGCTTCGGAACTCTTCTATTGTTCTCGGAATTCCGCTGAAGCTTAAAAATGCTTAAAATCTCTTCCATTGTTCTCGTAATTCTGCTCATGTTTAAAAATGCTTCGGAGCTCTTCCATTGTTCTCGTAATTCCGATGAAGTTTAAAAATGCTTCGGAACTCTTCCATTGTTCTCGGAATTCCGCTGACGTTTAAAAATGCTTCACAACTCTTCCATTGTTCTCGGAATTCCGCTGACTTTTAAAAATGCTTCGGAACTCTTCCATTGTTCTCCAAATTCCGCTGAAGTTTAAAAATGCTTCGGAACCCTTCCATTGTTCTCGGAATTCTGCTGAAGTTTAAAAATGCTTCAGAACTCTTCCATTGTTCTCAGAATTCCGCTGACGTTTAAAAATGCTTCGGAAATCTTCCATTGTTTTCAAAATTCCGCTGACGCTTAAAAATGCTTCAGAACTCTTCCATTGTTCTCGGAATTCCGCTGACGTTTAATAATGCTTCGCAACTCTTTCATTGTTCTCGGAATTCCGCTGACGTTTAAAAATGCTTCGGAACTCTTCCATTGTTCTCGGAATTCCGTTGAAGTTTAAAAATGCTTCGAAACTCTTCCATTGTTCTCGGAATTCTGCTGAAGTTTAAAAATGCTTTGAAACTCTTTCATTGTTCTCGGAATTCTGCTGAAGTTTAAAAATGCTTCAGAACTCTTCCATTGCTCTCGGAATTCCGCTGACGTTTAATAATGCTTCGCAACTCTTCCATTGTTCTCGGAATTCCGTTGAAGTTTAAAAATGCTTCGAAACTCTTCCATTGTTCTCGGAATTCTGCTGAAGTTTAAAAATGCTTCGGTACTCTTCCATTGTTCTCGGAATTCCGCTGACATATAAAAATGCTTCGGAAATCTTGCATTGTTCTCGGCATTCCGCTGACATTTAAAAATGCTTCGGAACTCTTCAATTGTTCTCGGAATTCTGCTGAACTTTTAAAATGCTTTGGAACTCTTCCATTGCTCTCGGAATTCGGGTGAAGTTTAAAAATGCTTCGGAACTCTTCCATTGTTCTCGTAATTCCACTGAAGTTTAAAAATGGTTCGGAACTCTTCCATTGTTCTCGGAATTCCGATGACGTTTTAAAATGCTTCGGTACTCTTCCATTGTTCTCGGAATTCCGCTGACGTTTAAAAATGCTTCGGAACTCTTCCATTGTTATCGGAATTCCGCTGAAGTTTAAAAATGCTTCGGAACTCTTCCATTGTTCTCAGAATTCTGCTGATGTTTAAAAATGGTTCGGAACTCTTCTATTGTTCTCGGAATTCTGCTGACGTTTAAAAATGCTTCAGATCTCTTCCATTGTTCTCGGAATTCCGCTGAAGTTTAAAAATGCTTCAGAACTCTTCCATTGTTCTCAGAATTCTGCTGACGTTTAAAAATGCTTCGGAACTCTTCCATTGTTCTCGGAATTCTGCTGACGTTTAAAAATGCTTCAGAACTCTTCCATTGTTCTCGGAATTCCGCTGACGTTTAAAAATGCTTCGGAACTCTTCCATTGTTCTCGGAATTCTGCTGAAGTTTAAAAATGCTTCAGAACTCTTCCATTGTTCTCGGAATTCCGCTGACGTTTAAAAATGCTTCGGAACTCTTCCATTGTTCTCGGAATTCCGCTGACGTTTAAAAATGCTTCGGAACTCTTCCATTGTTCTCGGAATTCTGCTGAAGTTTAAAAATGCTTCGGAACTCTTCCATTGTTCTCAGAATTCTGCTGACGTTTAAAAATGCTTCGGAACTCTTCCATTGTTCTCGGAATTCTGCTGACGTTTAAAAATGCTTCAGAACTCTTCCATTGTTCTCGGAATTCCGCTGACGTTTAAAAATGCTTCGGAACTCTTCCATTGTTCTCGGAATTCTGCTGAAGTTTAAAAATGCTTCGGTACTCTTCCATTGTTCTCGGAATTCCGCTGACGTTTAAAAATGCTTCGGAACTCTTCCATTGTTATCGGAATTCCGCTGAAGTTTAAAAATGCTTCGGAACTCTTCCATTGTTCTAGGAATTCTGCTGAAGTCTAAAAATTCATCTGAACTCTTCCATTATTCTCGGAATTCGTGTGAATTTTAAAAATGCTTCGTAACTCTTCTATTGTTCTCGGAATTCCGCTGACGTTTAAAAATGCTTTGGAACTCTTCCATTGTTCTCGGAATTCCGTTGAAGTTTAAAAATGCTTCGAAACTCTTCCATTGTTCTCGGAATTCTGCTGAAGTTTAAAAATGCTTCGTAACTCTTCCATTGTTCTCAGAATTCCGATGATGTTTAAAAATGCTTCGGTACTCTTCCATTGTTCTCAGAATTCCACTGACATATAAAAATGCTTCGGAAATCTTGCATTGTTCTCGGCATTCCGCTGACGTTTAAAAATGCTTCGGAACTCTTCAATTGTTCTCGGAATTCTGCTGAACTTTTAAAATGCTTTGGAACTCTTCCATTGCTCTCGGAATTCTGCTGAAGTTTAAAAATGCTTCAGAACTCTTACATTGTTCTCGGAATTCTGCTGACGTTTAAAAATGCTTCGGAACTCTTCCATTGTTCTCAGAATTCTGCTGAAGTTTAAAAATGCTTCAGAACTCTTCCATTGTTCTCAGAATTCCGCTGACGTTTAAAAATGCTTTGGAACTCTTCCACTGTTCTCGGAATTCCGTTGAAGTTTAAAAATGCTTCGAAACTCTTCCATTGTTCTCGGAATTCTGCTGAAGTTTAAAAATGCTTCGTAACTCTTCCATTGTTCTCAGAATTCCGATGACGTTTAAAAATGCTTCGGTACTCTTCCATTGTTCTCAGAATTCCACTGACATATAAAAATGCTTCGGAAATCTTGCATTGTTCTCGGCATTCCGCTGACGTTTAAAAATGCTTCGGAACTCTTCAATTGTTCTCGGAATTCTGCTGAACTTTTAAAATGCTTTGGAACTCTTCCATTGCTCTCGGAATTCTGCTGAAGTTTAAAAATGCTTCAGAACTCTTACATTGTTCTCGGAATTCTGCTGACGTTTAAAAATGCTTCGGAACTCTTCCATTGTTCTCAGAATTCTGCTGAAGTTTAAAAATGCTTCGGAACTCTTCCATTGTTCTCGGAATTCTGCTGAAGTTTAAAAATGCTTCGGAACTCTTCCATTGTTCTCAGAATTCCGCTGACGTTTAAAAATGCTTCGGAAATCTTCCATTGTTTTCAAATTTCCGCTGACGTTTAAAAATGCTTCAGAACTCTTCCATTGTTCTCGGAATTCCGCTGACGTTTAAAAATGCTTTGGAACTCTTCCATTGTTCTTGGAATTCCGCTGAAGTTTAAAAATGCTTCGGAACTCTTCCATTGTTCTCAGAATTCTGCTGACGTTTAAAAATGGTTCGGAACTCTTCTATTGTTCTCGGAATTCTGCTGACGTTTAAAAATGCTTCAGAACTCTTCCATTGTTCTCGGAATTCCGCTGACATTTAAAAATGCTTCGGAACTCTTCCATTGTTCTCGGAATTCCGCTGACGTTTAAAAATGCTTCGGAACTCTTCCATTGTTCTCGGAATTCTGCTGAAGTTTAAAAATGCTTCGGAACTCTTCCATTGTTCTCAGAATTCTGCTGACGTTTAAAAATGCTTCGGAACTCTTCCATTGTTCTCGGAATTCTGCTGACGTTTAAAAATGCTTCAGAACTCTTCCATTGTTCTCGGAATTCCGCTGACGTTTAAAAATGCTTCGGAACTCTTCCATTGTTCTCGGAATTCTGCTGAAGTTTAAAAATGCTTCGGAACCCTTCCATTGTTCTCAGAATTCCGCTGACGTTTAAAAATGCTTCGGTACTCTTCCATTGTTCTCGGAATTCCGCTGACATATAAAAATGCTTCGGATATCTTCCATTGTTCTCAGAATTCCGCTGACGTTTAAAAATGCTTCGGAACTCTTCAATTGTTCTCGGAATTCTGCTGAACTTTTAAAATGCTTTGGAACTCTTCCATTGCTCTCGGAATTTGGGTGAAGTTTAAAAATGCTTCGGAACTCTTCTATTGTTCTCGGAATTCCGCTGAAGCTTAAAAATGCTTAAAATCTCTTCCATTGTTCTCGTAATTCTGCTCATGTTTAAAAATGCTTCGGAGCTCTTCCATTGTTCTCGTAATTCCGCTGAAGTTTAAAAATGCTTCGGAACTCTTACATTGTTCTCGGAATTCCGCTGACGTTTAAAAATGCTTCACAACTCTTCCATTGTTCTCGGAATTCCGCTGACTTTTAAAAATGCTTCGGAACTCTTCCATTGTTCTCCAAATTCCGCTGAAGTTTAAAAATGCTTCGGAACCCTTCCATTGTTCTCGGAATTCTGCTGAAGTTTAAAAATGCTTCAGAACTCTTCCATTGTTCTCAGAATTCCGCTGACGTTTAAAAATGCTTCGGAAATCTTCCATTGTTTTCAAAATTCCGCTGACGCTTAAAAATGCTTCAGAACTCTTCCATTGTTCTCGGAATTCCGCTGACGTTTAATAATGCTTCGCAACTCTTTCATTGTTCTCGGAATTCCGCTGACGTTTAAAAATGCTTCGGAACTCTTCCATTGTTCTCGGAATTCCGTTGAAGTTTAAAAATGCTTCGAAACTCTTCCATTGTTCTCGGAATTCTGCTGAAGTTTAAAAATGCTTTGAAACTCTTTCATTGTTCTCGGAATTCTGCTGAAGTTTAAAAATGCTTCAGAACTCTTCCATTGCTCTCGGAATTCCGCTGACGTTTAATAATGCTTCGCAACTCTTCCATTGTTCTCGGAATTCCGTTGAAGTTTAAAAATGCTTCGAAACTCTTCCATTGTTCTCGGAATTCTGCTGAAGTTTAAAAATGCTTCGGTACTCTTCCATTGTTCTCGGAATTCCGCTGACATATAAAAATGCTTCGGAAATCTTGCATTGTTCTCGGCATTCCGCTGACATTTAAAAATGCTTCGGAACTCTTCAATTGTTCTCGGAATTCTGCTGAACTTTTAAAATGCTTTGGAACTCTTCCATTGCTCTCGGAATTCGGGTGAAGTTTAAAAATGCTTCGGAACTCTTCCATTGTTCTCGTAATTCCGCTGAAGTTTAAAAATGGTTCGGAACTCTTCCATTGTTCTCGGAATTCCGATGACGTTTTAAAATGCTTCGGTACTCTTCCATTGTTCTCGGAATTCCGCTGACGTTTAAAAATGCTTCGGAACTCTTCCATTGTTATCGGAATTCCGCTGAAGTTTAAAAATGCTTCGGAACTCTTCCATTGTTCTCAGAATTCTGCTGATGTTTAAAAATGGTTCGGAACTCTTCTATTGTTCTCGGAATTCTGCTGACGTTTAAAAATGCTTCAGATCTCTTCCATTGTTCTCGGAATTCCGCTGAAGTTTAAAAATGCTTCAGAACTCTTCCATTGTTCTCAGAATTCTGCTGACGTTTAAAAATGCTTCGGAACTCTTCCATTGTTCTCGGAATTCTGCTGACGTTTAAAAATGCTTCAGAACTCTTCCATTGTTCTCGGAATTCCGCTGACGTTTAAAAATGCTTCGGAACTCTTCCATTGTTCTCGGAATTCTGCTGAAGTTTAAAAATGCTTCAGAACTCTTCCATTGTTCTCGGAATTCCGCTGACGTTTAAAAATGCTTCGCAACTCTTCCATTGTTCTCGGAATTCCGTTGAAGTTTAAAAATGCTTCGAAACTCTTCCATTGTTCTCGGAATTCTGCTGAAGTTTAAAAATGCTTAAAATCTCTTCCATTGTTCTCGTAATTCTGCTCATGTTTAAAAATGCTTCGGAACTCTTCCATTGTTCTCAGAATTCTGCTGACGTTTAAAAATGCTTCGGAACTCTTCCATTGTTCTCGGAATTCTGCTGAAGTTTAAAAATGCTTCAGAACTCTTCCATTGTTCTCAGAATTCCGCTGACGTTTAAAAATGCTTCGGAAATCTTCCATTGTTTTCAAAATTCCGCTGACGCTTAAAAATGCTTCAGAACTCTTCCATTGTTCTCGGAATTCCGCTGACGTTTAATAATGCTTCGCAACTCTTTCATTGTTCTCGGAATTCCGCTGACGTTTAAAAATGCTTCGGAACTCTTCCATTGTTCTCGGAATTCCGTTGAAGTTTAAAAATGCTTCGAAACTCTTCCATTGTTCTCGGAATTCTGCTGAAGTTTAAAAATGCTTTGAAACTCTTTCATTGTTCTCGGAATTCTGCTGAAGTTTAAAAATGCTTCAGAACTCTTCCATTGCTCTCGGAATTCCGCTGACGTTTAATAATGCTTCGCAACTCTTCCATTGTTCTCGGAATTCCGTTGAAGTTTAAAAATGCTTCGAAACTCTTCCATTGTTCTCGGAATTCTGCTGAAGTTTAAAAATGCTTCGGTACTCTTCCATTGTTCTCGGAATTCCGCTGACATATAAAAATGCTTCGGAAATCTTGCATTGTTCTCGGCATTCCGCTGACATTTAAAAATGCTTCGGAACTCTTCAATTGTTCTCGGAATTCTGCTGAACTTTTAAAATGCTTTGGAACTCTTCCATTGCTCTCGGAATTCGGGTGAAGTTTAAAAATGCTTCGGAACTCTTCCATTGTTCTCGTAATTCCGCTGAAGTTTAAAAATGGTTCGGAACTCTTCCATTGTTCTCGGAATTCCGATGACGTTTTAAAATGCTTCGGTACTCTTCCATTGTTCTCGGAATTCCGCTGACGTTTAAAAATGCTTCGGAACTCTTCCATTGTTATCGGAATTCCGCTGAAGTTTAAAAATGCTTCGGAACTCTTCCATTGTTCTCAGAATTCTGCTGATGTTTAAAAATGGTTCGGAACTCTTCTATTGTTCTCGGAATTCTGCTGACGTTTAAAAATGCTTCAGATCTCTTCCATTGTTCTCGGAATTCCGCTGAAGTTTAAAAATGCTTCAGAACTCTTCCATTGTTCTCAGAATTCTGCTGACGTTTAAAAATGCTTCGGAACTCTTCCATTGTTCTCGGAATTCTGCTGACGTTTAAAAATGCTTCAGAACTCTTCCATTGTTCTCGGAATTCCGCTGACGTTTAAAAATGCTTCGGAACTCTTCCATTGTTCTCGGAATTCTGCTGAAGTTTAAAAATGCTTCAGAACTCTTCCATTGTTCTCGGAATTCCGCTGACGTTTAAAAATGCTTCGCAACTCTTCCATTGTTCTCGGAATTCCGTTGAAGTTTAAAAATGCTTCGAAACTCTTCCATTGTTCTCGGAATTCTGCTGAAGTTTAAAAATGCTTAAAATCTCTTCCATTGTTCTCGTAATTCTGCTCATGTTTAAAAATGCTTCGGAACTCTTCCATTGTTCTCAGAATTCTGCTGACGTTTAAAAATGCTTCGGAACTCTTCCATTGTTCTCGGAATTCTGCTGACGTTTAAAAATGCTTCAGAACTCTTCCATTGTTCTCGGAATTCCGCTGACGTTTAAAAATGCTTCGGAACTCTTCCATTGTTCTCGGAATTCTGCTGAAGTTTAAAAATGCTTCGGAACCCTTCCATTGTTCTCAGAATTCCGCTGACGTTTAAAAATGCTTCGGTACTCTTCCATTGTTCTCGGAATTCCGCTGACATATAAAAATGCTTCGGATATCTTCCATTGTTCTCAGAATTCCGCTGACGTTTAAAAATGCTTCGGAACTCTTCAATTGTTCTCGGAATTCTGCTGAACTTTTAAAATGCTTTGGAAATCTTCCATTGCTCTCGGAATTTGGGTGAAGTTTAAAAATGCTTCGGAACTCTTCTATTGTTCTCGGAATTCCGCTGAAGCTTAAAAATGCTTAAAATCTCTTCCATTGTTCTCGTAATTCTGCTCATGTTTAAAAATGCTTCGGAGCTCTTCCATTGTTCTCGTAATTCCGCTGAAGTTTAAAAATGCTTCGGAACTCTTACATTGTTCTCGGAATTCCGCTGACGTTTAAAAATGCTTCACAACTCTTCCATTGTTCTCGGAATTCCGCTGACTTTTAAAAATGCTTCGGAACTCTTCCATTGTTCTCCAAATTCCGCTGAAGTTTAAAAATGCTTCGGAACCCTTCCATTGTTCTCGGAATTCTGCTGAAGTTTAAAAATGCTTCAGAACTCTTCCATTGTTCTCAGAATTCCGCTGACGTTTAAAAATGCTTCGGAAATCTTCCATTGTTTTCAAAATTCCGCTGACGCTTAAAAATGCTTCAGAACTCTTCCATTGTTCTCGGAATTCCGCTGACGTTTAATAATGCTTCGCAACTCTTTCATTGTTCTCGGAATTCCGCTGACGTTTAAAAATGCTTCGGAACTCTTCCATTGTTCTCGGAATTCCGTTGAAGTTTAAAAATGCTTCGAAACTCTTCCATTGTTCTCGGAATTCTGCTGAAGTTTAAAAATGCTTTGAAACTCTTTCATTGTTCTTGGAATTCTGCTGAAGTTTAAAAATGCTTCAGAACTCTTCCATTGCTCTCGGAATTCCGCTGACGTTTAATAATGCTTCGCAACTCTTCCATTGTTCTCGGAATTCCGTTGAAGTTTAAAAATGCTTCGAAACTCTTCCATTGTTCTCGGAATTCTGCTGAAGTTTAAAAATGCTTCGGTACTCTTCCATTGTTCTCGGAATTCCGCTGACATATAAAAATGCTTCGGAAATCTTGCATTGTTCTCGGCATTCCGCTGACATTTAAAAATGCTTCGGAACTCTTCAATTGTTCTCGGAATTCTGCTGAACTTTTAAAATGCTTTGGAACTCTTCCATTGCTCTCGGAATTCGGGTGAAGTTTAAAAATGCTTCGGAACTCTTCCATTGTTCTCGTAATTCCGCTGAAGTTTAAAAATGGTTCGGAACTCTTCCATTGTTCTCGGAATTCCGATGACGTTTTAAAATGCTTCGGTACTCTTCCATTGTTCTCGGAATTCCGCTGACGTTTAAAAATGCTTCGGAACTCTTCCATTGTTATCGGAATTCCGCTGAAGTTTAAAAATGCTTCGGAACTCTTCCATTGTTCTCAGAATTCTGCTGATGTTTAAAAATGGTTCGGAACTCTTCTATTGTTCTCGGAATTCTGCTGACGTTTAAAAATGCTTCAGATCTCTTCCATTGTTCTCGGAATTCCGCTGAAGTTTAAAAATGCTTCAGAACTCTTCCATTGTTCTCAGAATTCTGATGACGTTTAAAAATGCTTCGGAACTCTTCCATTGTTCTCGGAATTCTGCTGACGTTTAAAAATGCTTCAGAACTCTTCCATTGTTCTCGGAATTCCGCTGACGTTTAAAAATGCTTCGGAACTCTTCCATTGTTCTCGGAATTCTGCTGAAGTTTAAAAATGCTTCAGAACTCTTCCATTGTTCTCGGAATTCCGCTGACGTTTAAAAATGCTTCGCAACTCTTCCATTGTTCTCGGAA
The DNA here is from genome assembly GCF_046119375.1 of Phyllobates terribilis. Classification (NCBI taxonomy): domain Eukaryota; kingdom Metazoa; phylum Chordata; class Amphibia; order Anura; family Dendrobatidae; genus Phyllobates; species Phyllobates terribilis. The sequence continues at coordinate 12,320,194 of NW_027362782.1, forward strand.
TTCCGTTGAAGTTTAAAAATGCTTCGAAACTCTTCCATTGTTCTCGGAATTCTGCTGAAGTTTAAAAATGCTTAAAATCTCTTCCATTGTTCTCGTAATTCTGCTCATGTTTAAAAATGCTTCGGTACTCTTCCATTGTTCTCGTAATTCCGCTGAAGTTTAAAAATGGTTCGGAACTCTTCCATTGTTCTCGGAATTCCGATGACGTTTTAAAATGCTTCGGTACTCTTCCATTGTTCTCGGAATTCCGCTGACGTTTAAAAATGCTTCGGAACTCTTCCATTGTTATCGGAATTCCGCTGAAGTTTAAAAATGCTTCGGAACTATTCCATTGGTCTAGGAATTCTGCTGAAGTCTAAAAATTCATCTGAACTCTTCCATTATTCTCGGAATTCGTGTGAATTTTAAAAATGCTTCGTAACTCTTCTATTGTTCTCGGAATTCCGCTGAAGTTTAAAAATGCTTAAAATCTCTTACATTGTTCTCGGAATTCCGCTGAAGTTTAAAAATGCTTCGGAACTCTTCCATTGTTCTCGGAATTCTGCTGAAGTTTAAAAATGCTTCAGAACTCTTCCATTGTTCTCAGAATTCCGCTGACGTTTAAAAATGCTTCGGTACTCTTCCATTGTTCTCGGAATTCCGCTGACGTTTAAAAATGCTTCGGAACTCTTCCATTGTTATCGGAATTCCGCTGAAGTTTAAAAATGCTTTGGAACTCTTCCATTGTTCTAGGAATTCTGCTGAAGTCTAAAAATTCATCTGAACTCTTTCATTATTCTCGGAATTCGTGTGAATTTTAAAAATGCTTCGGAACTCTTCTATTGTTCTCGGAATTCCGCTGAAGTTTAAAAATGCTTAAAATCTCTTACATTGTTCTCGGAATTCCGCTGAAGTTTAAAAATGCTTCGGAACTCTTCCATTTTTCTCGGAATTCTGCTGAAGTTTAAAAATGCTTCGGTACTCTTCCATTGTTCTCGGAATTCCGCTGACGTTTAAAAATGCTTCGGTACTCTTCCATTGTTCTCGGAATTCTGCTGAAGTTTAAAAATGCTTCGGAACTCTTCCATTGTTCTCAGAATTCTGCTGACGTTTAAAAATGCTTCGGAACTCTTCCATTGTTCTCGGAATTCTGCTGACGTTTAAAAATGCTTCAGAACTCTTCCATTGTTCTCGGAATTCCGCTGACGTTTAAAAATGCTTCGGAACTCTTCCATTGTTCTCGGAATTCTGCTGAAGTTTAAAAATGCTTCGGAACTCTTCCATTGTTCTCAGAATTCCGCTGACGTTTAAAAATGCTTCGGATATCTTCCATTGTTCTCGGCATTCCGCTGACGTTTAAAAATGCTTCGGAACTCTTCAATTGTTCTCGGAATTCTGCTGAACTTTTAAAATGCTTTGGAACTCTTCCATTGCTCTCGGAATTTGGGTGAAGTTTAAAAATGCTTCGGAACTCTTCTATTGTTCTCGGAATTCCGCTGAAGCTTAAAAATGCTTAAAATCTCTTCCATTGTTCTCGTAATTCTGCTCATGTTTAAAAATGCTTCGGAGCTCTTCCATTGTTCTCGTAATTCCGCTGAAGTTTAAAAATGCTTCGGAACTCTTCCATTGTTCTCGGAATTCCGCTGACGTTTAAAAATGCTTCACAACTCTACCATTGTTCTCAGAATTCCGCTGACGCTTAAAAATGCTTCAGAACTCTTCCATTGTTCTCGGAATTCCGCTGACGTTTAATAATGCTTCGCAACTCTTTCATTGTTCTCGGAATTCCGCTGACGTTTAAAAATGCTTCGGAACTCTTCCATTGTTCTCGGAATTCCGTTGAAGTTTAAAAATGCTTCGAAACTCTTCCATTGTTCTCGGAATTCTGCTGAAGTTTAAAAATGCTTTGAAACTCTTTCATTGTTCTCGGAATTCTGCTGAAGTTTAAAAATGCTTCAGAACTCTTCCATTGCTCTCGGAATTCCGCTGACGTTTAATAATGCTTCGCAACTCTTCCATTGTTCTGGGAATTCCGTTGAAGTTTAAAAATGCTTCGAAACTCTTCCATTGTTCTCGGAATTCTGCTGAAGTTTAAAAATGCTTAAAATCTCTTCCATTGTTCTCGTAATTCTGCTCATGTTTAAAAATGCTTCGGTACTCTTCCATTGTTCTCAGAATTCCGCTGACGTTTAAAAATGCTTCGGTACTCTTCCATTGTTCTCGGAATTCCGCTGACGTTTAAAAATGCTTCGGAACTCTTCCATTGTTATCGGAATTCCGCTGAAGTTTAAAAATGCTTTGGAACTCTTCCATTGTTCTAGGAATTCTGCTGAAGTCTAAAAATTCATCTGAACTCTTTCATTATTCTCGGAATTCGTGTGAATTTTAAAAATGCTTCGGAACTCTTCTATTGTTCTCGGAATTCCGCTGAAGTTTAAAAATGCTTAAAATCTCTTACATTGTTCTCGGAATTCTGCTGAAGTTTAAAAATGCTTCGGTACTCTTCCATTGTTCTCGGAATTCCGCTGACGTTTAAAAATGCTTCGGTACTCTTCCATTGTTCTCGGAATTCCGCTGACATATAAAAATGCTTCGGAAATCTTGCATTGTTCTCGGAATTCTGCTGAACTTTTAAAATGCTTTGGAACTCTTCCATTGCTCTCAGAATTCGGGTGAAGTTTAAAAATGCTTCGGAACTCTTCTATTGTTCTCGGAATTCCGCTGAAGTTTAAAAATCCTTAAAATCTCTTCCATTGTTCTCGTAATTCTGCTCATGTTTAAAAATGCTTCGGAACTCTTCCATTGTTCTCATAATTCCGCTGAAGTTTAAAAATGCTTCGGAACTCTTCCATTGTTCTCGGAATTCCGCTGACGTTTAAAAATGCTTCACAACTCTTCCATTGTTCTCGGAATTCCGCTGACTTTTAAAAATGCTTCGGAACTCTTCCATTGTTCTCCAAATTCCGCTGAAGTTTAAAAATGCTTCGGAACCCTTCCATTGTTCTCGGAATTCTGCTGAAGTTTAAAAATGCTTCAGAACTCTTCCATTGTTCTCAGAATTCCGCTGACGTTTAAAAATGCTTCGGAAATCTTCCATTGTTTTCAAAATTCTGCTGACGCTTAAAAATGCTTCAGAACTCTTCCATTGTTCTCGGAATTCCGCTGACGTTTAATAATGCTTCGCAACTCTTTCATTGTTCTCGGAATTCCGCTGACGTTTAAAAATGCTTCGGAACTCTTCCATTGTTCTCGGAATTCCGCTGAAATATAAAAATGCTTCGGAAATCTTGCATTGTTCTCGGCATTCCGCTGACATTTAAAAATGCTTCGGAACTCTTGAATTGTTCTCGGAATTCTGCTGAACTTTTAAAATGCTTTGGAACTCTTCCATTGCTCTCAGAATTCGGGTGAAGTTTAAAAATGCTTCGGAACTCTTCTATTGTTCTCGGAATTCCGCTGAAGTTTAAAAATGCTTAAAATCTCTTCCATTGTTCTCGTAATTCTGCTCATGTTTAAAAATTCTTCGGAACTCTTCCATTGTTCTCGTAATTCCGCTGAAGTTTAAAAATGGTTCGGAACTCTTCCATTGTTCTCGGAATTCCGATGACGTTTTAAAATGCTTCGGTACTCTTCCATTGTTCTCGGAATTCCGCTGACGTTTAAAAATGCTTCGGAACTCTTCCATTGTTATCGGAATTCTGCTGAAGTTTAAAAATGCTTCGGAACTCTTCCATTGTTCTAGGAATTCTGCTGAAGTCTAAAAATTCATCTGAACTCTTCCATTATTCTCGGAATTCGTGTGAATTTTAAAAATGCTTCGGAACTCTTCTATTGTTCTCGGAATTCCGCTGAAATTTAAAAATGCTTAAAATCTCTTCCATTGTTCTCGGAATTCCGCTGTAGTTTAAAAATGCTTCGGAACTCTTCCATTGTTCTCGGAATTCTGCTGAAGTTTAAAAATGCTTCAGAACTCTTCCATTGTTCTCAGAATTCCGCTGACGTTTAAAAATGCTTCGGAAATCTTCCATTGTTTTCAAAATTCCGCTGACGTTTAAAAATGCTTCAGAACTTTTCCATTGTTCTCCGAATTCTGCTGACGTTTAAAAATGCTTCGGAACTCTTCCATTGTTCTCGGAATTCCGCTGACATTTAAAAATGCTTCACAACTCTTCCATTGTTCTCGGAATTCCTCTGACTTTTAAAAATGCTTCGGAACTCTTCCATTGTTCTCCAAATTCCGCTGAAGTTTAAAAATGCTTCGGAACTCTTCCATTGTTCTCGGAATTCTGCTGAAGTTTAAAAATGCTTCGGAACTCTTCCATTGTTTTCAAAATTCCGCTGACGCTTAAAAATGCTTCAGAACTCTTCCATTGTTCTCGGAATTCCGCTGGTGTTTAATAATGCTTCGCAACTCTTTCATTGTTCTCGGAATTCCGCTGAAGTTTAAAAATGCTTCGGAACTCTTCCATTGTTCTCGGAATTCTGCTGACGTTTAAAAATGCTTCGGAACTCTTCCATTGTTCTCGGAATTCCGTTGAAGTTTAAAAATGATTCGAAACTCTTCCATTGTTCTCGGAATTCTGCTGAAGTTTAAAAATGCTTCAGAACTCTTCCATTGTTCTCGGAATTCCGCTGACGTTTAATAATGCTTCGCAACTCTTTCATTGTTCTCGGAATTCCGCTGACGTTTAAAAATGCTTCGGAACTCTTCCATTGTTCTCGGAATTCCGTTGAAGTTTAAAAATGCTTCGAAACTCTTCCATTGTTCTCGGAATTCTGCTGAAGTTTAAAAATGCTTCGGAACTCTTCCATTGTTCTCGGAATTCCGCTGACATATAAAAATGCTTCGGAAATCTTGCATTGTTCTCGGCATTTCGCTGACGTTTAAAAATGCTTCGGAACTCTTCAATTGTTCTCGGAATTCTGCTGAACTTTTAAAATGCTATGGAACTCTTCCATTGCTCTCGGAATTCTGCTGAAGTTTAAAAATGCTTCAGAACTCTTACATTGTTCTCGGAATTCTGCTGACGTTTAAAAATGCTTCGGAACTCTTCCATTGTTCTCGGAATTCCGTTGAAGTTTAAAAATGCTTCGAAACTCTTCCATTGTTCTCGGAATTCTGCTGAAGTTTAAAAATGCTTCGTAACTCTTCCATTGTTCTCAGAATTCCGCTGACGTTTAAAAATGCTTCGGTACTCTTCCATTGTTCTCTTAATTCCGCTGACATATAAAAATGCTTCGGAAATCTTGCATTGTTCTCGGCATTCCACTGACGTTTAAAAATGCTTCGTAACTCTTCAATTGTTCTCGGAATTCTGCTAAACTTTTAAAATGCTTTGGAACTCTTCCATTGCTCTCGGAATTCTGCTGAAGTTTAAAAATGCTTCAGAACTCTTACATTGATCTCGGAATTCTGCTGACGTTTAAAAATGCTTCGGAACTCTTCCATTGTTCTCAGAATTCCGCTGAAGTTTAAAAATGCTTCGGAACTCTTCCATTGTTCTCGGAATTCTGCTGAAGTTTAAAAATGCTTCAGAACTCTTCCATTGTTCTCGGAATTCCGCTGACGTTTAAAAATGCTTTGGAACTCTTCCATTGTTCTCGGAATTCCGCTGAAGTTTAAAAATGCTTCGGAACTCTTCCATTGTTCTCAGAATTCTGCTGACGTTTAAAAATGCTTCGGAACTCTTCTATTGTTCTCGGAATTCTGCTGACGTTTAAAAATGCTTCAGAACTCTTCCATTGTTCTCGGAATTCCGCTGATGTTTAATAATGCTTCGGAACTCTTCCATTGTTCTCGGAATTCCTTTGAAGTTTAAAAATGCTTCGGAACTCTTCCATTGTTCTCAGAATTCTGCTGAAGTTTAAAAATGCTTCAGAACTCTTCCATTGTTCTCGGAATTCCGCTGACATTTAAAAATGCTTCACAACTCTTCCATTGTTTTCGGAATTCCGCTGACTTTTAAAAATGCTTCGGAACTCTTCCATTGTTCTCCAAATTCCGCTGAAGTTTAAAAATGCTTCGGAACCGTTCCATTGTTCTCGGAATTCTGCTGAAGTTTAAAAATGCTTCAGAACTCTTCCATTGTTCTCAGAATTCCGCTGACGTTTAAAAATGCTTCGGAAATCTTCCATTGTTTTCAAAATTCCGCTGACGCTTAAAAATGCTTCAGAACTCTTCCATTGTTCTCGGAATTCCGCTGACGTTTAATAATGCTTCGCAACTCTTTCATTGTTCTCGGAATTCCGCTGACGTTTAAAAATGCTTCGGAACTCTTCCATTGTTCTCGGAATTCCGCTGACATATAAAAATGCTTCGGAAATCTTGCATTGTTCTCGGCATTCCGCTGACATTTAAAAATGCTTCGGAACTCTTCAATTGTTCTCGGAATTCTGCTGAACTTTTAAAATGCTTTGGAACTCTTCCATTGCTCTCAGAATTCGGGTGAAGTTTAAAAATGCTTCGGAACTCTTCTATTGTTCTCGGAATTCCGCTGAAGTTTAAAAATGCTTAAAATCTCTTCCATTGTTCTCGTAATTCTGCTCATGTTTAAAAATGCTTCGGAACTCTTCCATTGTTCTCGTAATTCCGCTGAAGTTTAAAAATGGTTCGGAACTCTTCCATTGTTCTCGGAATTCCGATGACGTTTTAAAATGCTTCGGTACTCTTCCATTGTTCTCGGAATTCCGCTGACGTTTAAAAATGCTTCGGAACTCTTCCATTGTTATCGGAATTCTGCTGAAGTTTAAAAATGCTTCGGAACTCTTCCATTGTTCTAGGAATTCTGCTGAAGTCTAAAAATTCATCTGAACTCTTCCATTATTCTCGGAATTCGTGTGAATTTTAAAAATGCTTCGGAACTCTTCTATTGTTCTCGGAATTCCGCTGAAATTTAAAAATGCTTAAAATCTCTTACATTGTTCTCGGAATTCCGCTGTAGTTTAAAAATGCTTCGGAACTCTTCCATTGTTCTCGGAATTCTGCTGAAGTTTAAAAATGCTTCAGAACTCTTCCATTGTTCTCAGAATTCCGCTGACGTTTAAAAATGCTTCGGAAATCTTCCATTGTTTTCAAAATTCCGCTGACGTTTAAAAATGCTTCAGAACTTTTCCATTGTTCTCCGAATTCTGCTGACGTTTAAAAATGCTTCGGAACTCTTCCATTGTTCTCGGAATTCCGCTGACATTTAAAAATGCTTCACAACTCTTCCATTGTTCTCGGAATTCCTCTGACTTTTAAAAATGCTTCGGAACTCTTCCATTGTTCTCCAAATTCCGCTGAAGTTTAAAAATGCTTCGGAACTCTTCCATTGTTCTCGGAATTCTGCTGAAGTTTAAAAATGCTTCGGAACTCTTCCATTGTTTTCAAAATTCCGCTGACGCCTAAAAATGCTTCAGAACTCCTCCATTGTTCTCGGAATTCCGCTGGTGTTTAATAATGCTTCGCAACTCTTTCATTGTTCTCGGAATTCCGCTGAAGTTTAAAAATGCTTCGGAACTCTTCCATTGTTCTCGGAATTCTGCTGACGTTTAAAAATGCTTCGGAACTCTTCCATTGTTCTCGGAATTCCGTTGAAGTTTAAAAATGATTCGAAACTCTTCCATTGTTCTCGGAATTCCGTTGAAGTTTAAAAATGATTCGAAACTCTTCCATTGTTCTCGGAATTCCGCTGACGTTTAATAATGCTTCGCAACTCTTTCATTGTTCTCGGAATTCCGCTGACGTTTAAAAATGCTTCGGAACTCTTCCATTGTTCTCGGAATTCCGTTGAAGTTTAAAAATGCTTCGAAACTCTTCCATTGTTCTCGGAATTCTGCTGAAGTTTAAAAATGCTTCGGAACTCTTCCATTGTTCTCGGAATTCCGCTGACATATAAAAATGCTTCGGAAATCTTGCATTGTTCTCGGCATTTCGCTGACGTTTAAAAATGCTTCGGAACTCTTCAATTGTTCTCGGAATTCTGCTGAACTTTTAAAATGCTATGGAACTCTTCCATTGCTCTCGGAATTCTGCTGAAGTTTAAAAATGCTTCAGAACTCTTACATTGTTCTCGGAATTCTGCTGACGTTTAAAAATGCTTCGGAACTCTTCCATTGTTCTCGGAATTCCGTTGAAGTTTAAAAATGCATCGAAACTCTTCCATTGTTCTCGGAATTCTGCTGAAGTTTAAAAATGCTTCGTAACTCTTCCATTGTTCTCAGAATTCCGCTGACGTTTAAAAATGCTTCGGTACTCTTCCATTGTTCTCTTAATTCCGCTGACATATAAAAATGCTTCGGAAATCTTGCATTGTTCTCGGCATTCCACTGACGTTTAAAAATGCTTCGTAACTCTTCAATTGTTCTCTGAATTCTGCTAAACTTTTAAAATGCTTTGGAACTCTTCCATTGCTCTCGGAATTCTGCTGAAGTTTAAAAATGCTTCAGAACTCTTACATTGTTCTCGGAATTCTGCTGACGTTTAAAAATGCTTCGGAACTCTTCCATTGTTCTCAGAATTCCGCTGAAGTTTAAAAATGCTTCGGAACTCTTCCATTGTTCTCGGAATTCTGCTGAAGTTTAAAAATGCTTCAGAACTCTTCCATTGTTCTCGGAATTCCGCTGACGTTTAAAAATGCTTTGGAACTCTTCCATTGTTCTCGGAATTCCGCTGAAGTTTAAAAATGCTTCGGAACTCTTCCATTGTTCTCAGAATTCTGCTGACGTTTAAAAATGCTTCGGAACTCTTCTATTGTTCTCAGAATTCTGCTGACGTTTAAAAATGCTTCAGAACTCTTCCATTGTTCTCGGAATTCCGCTGATGTTTAATAATTCTTCGGAACTCTTCCATTGTTCTCGGAATTCCTTTGAAGTTTAAAAATGCTTCGGAACTCTTCCATTGTTCTCAGAATTCTGCTGAAGTTTAAAAATGCTTCAGAACTCTTCCATTGTTCTCGGAATTCCGCTGACGTTTAAAAATGCTTTGGAACTCTTCCATTGTTCTCGGAATTCCGTTGAAGTTTAAAAATGCTTCGAAACTCTTCCATTGTTCTCGGAATTCTGCTGAAGTTTAAAAATGCTTTGTAACTCTTCCATTGTTCTCAGAATTCCGATGATGTTTAAAAATGCTTCGGTACTCTTCCATTGTTCTCGGAATTCCACTGACATATAAAAATGCTTCGGAAATCTTGCATTGTTCTCGGCATTCCGCTGACGTTTTAAAATGCTTTGGAACTCTTCCATTGCTCTCGGAATTCTGCTGAAGTTTAAAAATGCTTCAGAACTCTTACATTGTTCTCAGTATTCTGCTGACGTTTAAAAATGCTTCGGAACTCTTCCATTGTTCTCAGAATTCCGCTGAAGTTTAAAAATGCTTCGGAACTCTTCCATTGTTCTCGGAATTCTGCTGAAGTTTAAAAATGCTTCGGAACTCTTCCATTGTTCTCAGAATTCCGCTGACATTTAAAAATGCTTCGGAAATCTTCCATTGTTTTCAAAATTCCGCTGACGTTTAAAAATGCTTCAGAACTCTTCCATTGTTCTCGGAATTCCGCTGACGTTTAAAAATGCTTTGGAACTCTTCCATTGTTCTCGGAATTCCGCTGAAGTTTAAAAATGCTTCGGAACTCTTCCATTGTTCTCAGAATTCTGCTGACGTTTAAAAATGCTTCGGAACTCTTCTATTGTTCTCGGAATTCTGCTGACATTTAAAAATGCTTCAGAACTCTTCCATTGTTCTCGGAATTCCGCTGACGTTTAAAAATGCTTTGGAACTCTTCCATTGTTCTCGGAATTCCGCTGAAGTTTAAAAATGCTTCGGAACTCTTCCATTGTTCTCGGAATTCCGCTGAAGTTTAAAAATGCTTCAGAACTCTTCCATTGTTCTCAGAATTCCGCTGCCGTTTAAAAATGCTTCGGAAATCTTCCATTGTTTTCAAAATTCCGCTGACGCTTAAAAATGCTTCAGAACTCTTCCATTGTTCTCGGAATTCCGCTGACGTTTAATAATGCTTCGCAACTCTTTCATTGTTCTCGGAATTCCGCTGACGTTTAAAAATGCTTCGGATCTCTTCCATTGTTCTCAGAATTCCGTTGAAGTTTAAAAATGCTTCGAAACTCTTCCATTGTTCTCGGAATTCTGCTGAAGTTTAAAAATGCTTTGAAACTCTTTCATTGTTCTCGGAATTCTGCTGAAGTTTAAAAATGCTTCAGAACTCTTCCATTGCTCTCGGAATTCCGCTGACGTTTAATAATGCTTCGCAACTCTTCCATTGTTCTCGGAATTCCGTTGAAGTTTAAAAATGCTTCGAAACTCTTCCATTGTTCTCGGAATTCTGCTGAAGTTTAAAAATGCTTAAAATCTCTACCATTGTTCTCGTAATTCTGCTCATGTTTAAAAATGCTTCGGAACTCTTCCATTGTTCTCGTAATTCCGCTGAAGTTTAAAAATGCTTCGGAACTCTTCCATTGTTCTCGGAATTCCGCTGACGTTTAAAAATGCTTCACAACTCTTCCATTGTTCTCGGAATTCCGCTGACTTTTAAAAATGCTTCGGAACTCTTCCATTGTTCTCCAAATTCCGCTGAAGTTTAAAAATGCTTCGGAACCCTTCCATTGTTCTCGGAATTCTGCTGAAGTTTAAAAATGCTTCAGAACTCTTCCATTGTTCTCAGAATTCCGCTGACGTTTAAAAATGCTTCGGAAATCTTCCATTGTTTTCAAAATTCCGCTGACGCTTAAAAATGCTTCAGAACTCTTCCATTGTTCTCGGAATTCCGTTGAAGTTTAAAAATGCTTCGCAACTCTTTCATTGTTCTCGGAATTCCGCTGACGTTTAAAAATGCTTCGGTACTCTTCCATTGTTCTCGGAATTCCGCTGACATATAAAAATGCTTCTGAAATCTTGCATTGTTCTCGGAATTCCGCTGACTTTTAAAAATGCTTCGGAACTCTTCCATTGTTCTCCAAATTCCGCTGAAGTTTAAAAATGCTTCGGAACCCTTCCATTGTTCTCGGAATTCTGCTGAAGTTTAAAAATGCTTCAGAACTCTTCCATTGTTCTCAGAATTCCGCTGACGTTTAAAAATGCTTCGGAAATCTTCCATTGTTTTCAAAATTCCGCTGACGCTTAAAAATGCTTCAGAACTCTTCCATTGTTCTCGGAATTCCGTTGAAGTTTAAAAATGCTTCGCAACTCTTTCATTGTTCTCGGAATTCCGCTGACGTTTAAAAATGCTTCGGAACTCTTCCATTGTTCGCAGAATTCCGTTGAAGTTTAAAAATGCTTCGAAACTCTTCCATTGTTCTCGGAATTCTGCTGAAGTTTAAAAATGCTTCGAAACTCTTTCATTGTTCTCGGAATTCTGCTGAAGTTTAAAAATGCTTCAGAACTCTTAAATTGCTCTCGGAATTCCGCTGACGTTTAATAATGCTTCGCAACTCTTCCATTGTTCTCGGAATTCCGTTGAAGTTTAAAAATGCTTCGAAACTCTTCCATTGCTCTCGGAATTCTGCTGAAGTTTAAAAATGCTTCGGTACTCTTCCATTGTTCTCGGAATTCCGCTGACATATAAAAATGCTTCGGAAATCTTGCATTGTTCTCGGCATTCCGCTGACATTTAAAAATGCTTCGGAACTCTTCAATTGTTCTCGGAATTCTGCTGAACTTTTAAAATGCTTTGGAACTCTTCCATTGCTCTCGGAATTCAGGTGAAGTTTAAAAATGCTTCGGAAATCTTCTATTGTTCTCGGAATTCCGCTGAAGTTTAAAAATGCTTAAAATCTCTTCCATTGTTCTCGTAATTCTGCTCATGTTTAAAAATGCTTCGGAACTCTTCCATTGTTCTCGTAATTCCGCTGAAGTTTAAAAATGCTTCGGAACTCTTCCATTGTTCTCGGAATTCCGATGACGTTTTAAAATGCTTCGGTACTCTTCCATTGTTCTCGGAATTCCGCTGACGTTTAAAAATGCTTCGGAACTCTTCCATTGTTATCGGAATTCCGCTGAAGTTTAAAAATGCTTCGGAACTCTTCCATTGTTCTAGGAATTCTGCTGAAGTCTAAAAATTCATCTGAACTCTTTCATTATTCTCGGAATTCGTGTGAATTTTAAAAATGCTTCGTAACTCTTCTATTGTTCTCGGAATTCCGCTGAAGTTTAAAAATGGTTAAAATCTCTTACATTGTTCTCGGAATTCCGCTGAAGTTTAAAAATGCTTCGGAACTCTTCCATTGTTCTCGGAATTCTGCTGAAGTTTAAAAATGCTTCAGAACTCTTCCATTGTTCTCAGAATTCCGCTGACGTTTAAAAATGCTTTGGTACTCTTCCATTGTTCTCGGAATTCCGCTGACGTTTAAAAATGCTTCGGTACTCTTCCATTGTTCTCGGAATTCCGCTGACATATAAAAATGCTTCTGAAATCTTGCATTGATCTCGGCATTCCGCTGACGTTTAAAAATGCTTCGGAACTCTTCAATTGTTCTCGGAATTCTGCTGAACTTTTAAAATGCTTTGGAACTCTTCCATTGCTCTCGGAATTCGGGTGAAGTTTAAAAATGCTTCGGAATTCTTCTATTGTTCTCGGAATTCCGCTGAAGCTTAAAAATGCTTAAAATCTCTTCCATTGTTCTCGTAATTCTGCTCATGTTTAAAAATGCTTCGGAGCTCTTCCATTGTTCTCGTAATTCCGCTGAAGTTTAAAAATGCTTCGGAACTCTTCCATTGTTCTCGGAATTCCGCTGACGTTTAAAAATGCTTCACAACTCTTCCATTGTTCTCGGAATTCCGCTGACTTTTAAAAATGCTTCGGAACTCTTCCATTGTTCTCCAAATTCCGCTGAAGTTTAAAAATGCTTCGGAACCCTTCCATTGTTCTCGGAATTCTGCTGAAGTTTAAAAATGCTTCAGAACTCTTCCATTGTTCTCAGAATTCCGCTGCCGTTTAAAAATGCTTTGGAAATCTTCCATTGTTTTCAAAATTCCGCTGACGCTTAAAAATGCTTCAGAACTCTTCCATTGTTCTCGGAATTCCGCTGACGTTTAATAATGCTTCGCAACTCTTTCATTGTTCTCGGAATTCCGCTGACGTTTAAAAATGCTTCGGATCTCTTCCATTGTTCTCAGAATTCCGTTGAAGTTTAAAAATGCTTCGAAACTCTTCCATTGTTCTCGGAATTCTGCTGAAGTCTAAAAATTCATGTGAACTCTTCCATTATTCTCGGAATTCGTGTGAATTTTAAAAATGCTTCGGAACTCTTCTATTGTTCTCGGATTTCCGCTGAAATTTAAAAATGCTTAAAATCTCTTACATTGTTCTCGGAATTCCGCTGAAGTTTAAAAATGCTTCGGAACTCTTCCATTGTTCTCGGAATTCTGCTGAAGTTTAAAAATGCTTCAGAACTCTTCCATTGTTCTCAGAATTCCGCTGACGTTTAAAAATGCTTCGGAAATCTTCCATTGTTCTCGGAATTCCGCTGACATTTAAAAATGCTTCACAACTCTTCCATTGTTCTCGGAATTCCTCTGACTTTTAAAAATGCTTCGGAACTCTTCCATTGTTCTCCAAATTCCGCTGAAGTTTAAAAATGCTTCGGAACCCTTCCATTGTTCTCGGAATTCTGCTGACGTTTAAAAATGCTTCGGAACTCTTCCATTGTTCTCGGAATTCCGTTGAAGTTTAAAAATGCTTCGAAACTCTTCCATTGTTCTCGGAATTCTGCTGAAGTTTAAAAATGCTTCAGAACTCTTCCATTGTTCTCGGAATTCCGCTGACGTTTAATAATGCTTCGCAACTCTTTCATTGTTCTCGGAATTCCGCTGACGTTTAAAAATGCTTCGGAACTCTTCCATTGTTCTCGGAATTCCGTTGAAGTTTAAAAATGCTTCGAAACTCTTCCATTGTTCTCGGAATTCTGCTGAAGTTTAAAAATGCTTTGAAACTCTTTCATTGTTCTCGGAATTCTGCTGAAGTTTAAAAATGCTTCAGAACTCTTCCATTGCTCTCGGAATTCCGCTGACGTTTAATAATGCTTCGCAACTCTTCCATTGTTCTCGGAATTCCGTTGAAGTTTAAAAATGGTTCGAAACTCTTCCATTGTTCTCGGAATTCCGCTGAAGTTTAAAAATGCTTCGGAACTCTTCCATTTTTCTCGGAATTCTGCTGAAGTTTAAAAATGCTTCAGAACTCTTCCATTTTTCTCAGAATTCTGCTGACGTTTAAAAATGCTTCGGTACTCTTCCATTGTTCTGGGAATTCTGCTGAAGTTTAAAAATGCTTCGGTACTCTTCCATTGTTCTCGGAATTCGGGTGAAGTTTAAAAATGCTTCGGAACTCTTCTATTGTTCTCGGAATTCCGCTGAAGTTTAAAAATGCTTAAAATCTCTTCCATTGTTCTCGTAATTCTGCTCATGTTTAAAAATGCTTCGGAACTCTTGCATTGTTCTCGGCATTCCGCTGACATTTAAAAATGCTTCGGAACTCTTCAATTGTTCTCGGCATTCCGCTGACATTTAAAAATGCTTCGGAACTCTTCAATTGTTCTCGGAATTCTGCTGAACTTTTAAAATGCTTTGGAACTCTTCCATTGCTCTCGGAATTCGGGTGAAGTTTAAAAATGCTTCGGAACTCTTCTATTGTTCTCGGAATTCCGCTGAAGTTTAAAAATGCTTAAAATCTCTTCCATTGTTCTCGTAATTCTGCTCATGTTTAAAAATGCTTCGGAACTCTTCCATTGTTCTCGTAATTCCGCTGAAGTTTAAAAATGGTTCGGAACTCTTCCATTGTTATCGGAATTCCGATGACGTTTTAAAATGCTTCGGTACTCTTCCATTGTTCTCGGAATTCCGCTGACGTTTAAAAATGCTTCGGAACTCTTCCATTGTTATCGGAATTCCGCTGAAGTTTAAAAATGCTTCGGAACTCTTCCATTGTTCTAGGAATTCTGCTGAAGTCTAAAAATTCATCTGAACTCTTTCATTATTCTCGGAATTCGTGTGAATTTTAAAAATGCTTCGGAACTCTTCTATTGTTCTCGGAATTCCACTGAAGTTTAAAAATGCTTAAAATCTCTTACATTGTTCTCGGAATTCCGCTGAAGTTTAAAAATGCTTCGGAACTCTTCCATTTTTCTTGGAATCCTGCTGAAGTTTAAAAATGCTTCGGAACTCTTCCATTGTTCTCCAAATTCCGCTGAAGTTTAAAAATGCTTCGGAAATCTTCCATTGTTTTCAAAATTCCGCTGACGCTTAAAAATGCTTCAGAACTCTTCCATTGTTCTCGGAATTCCGCTGACGTTTAATAATGCTTCGCAACTCTTTCATTGTTCTCGGAATTCCGCTGACGTTTAAAAATGCTTCGGAACTCTTCCATTGTTTTCGGAATTCCGTTGAAGTTTAAAAATGCTTCGAAACTCTTCCATTGTTCTCGGAATTCTGCTGAAGTTTAAAAATGCTTCGAAACTCTTTCATTGTTCTCGGAATTCTGCTGAAGTTTAAAAATGCTTCAGAACTCTTCCATTGTTCTCGGAATTCCTCTGACTTTTAAAAATGCTTCGGAACTCTTTCATTGTTCTCGGAATTCCGCTGAAGTTTAAAAATGCTTTGGAACTCTTCCATTGTTCTCGGAATTCTGCTGACGTTTAAAAATGCTTCGGAACTCTTCCATTGTTCTCGGAATTCCGTTGAAGTTTAAAAATGCTTCGAAACTCTTCCATTGTTCTCGGAATTCTGCTGAAGTTTAAAAATGCTTCAGAACTCTTCCATTGCTCTCGGAATTCCACTGACGTTTAATAATGCTTCGCAACTCTTCCATTGTTCTCGGAATTCCGTTGAAGTTTAAAAATGCTTCGAAACTCTTTTATTGTTCTCGGAATTCTGCTGAAGTTTAAAAATGCTTCGGTACTCTTCCATTGTTCTCGGAATTCCGCTGACATACAAAAATGCTTCGGAAATCTTGCATTGTTCTCGGCATTCCGCTGACGTTTAAAAATGCTTCGGAACTCTTCAATTGTTCTCGGAATTCTCCTGAACTTTTAAAATGCTTTGGAACTCTTCCATTGCTCTCGGAATTCGGGTGAAGTTTAAAAATGCTTTGGAACTCTTCTATTGTTCTCGGAATTACGCTGAAGTTTAAAAATGCTTAAAATCTCTTCCATTGTTCTCGTAATTCTGCTCATGTTTAAAAATGCTTCGGAACTCTTCCATTGTTCTCGTAATTCCGCTGAAGTTTAAAAATGGTTCGGAACTCTTCCATTGTTCTCGGAATTCCGATGACGTTTTAAAATGCTTCGGTACTCTTCCATTGTTCTCGGAATTCCGCTGACGTTTAAAAATGCTTCGGAACTCCTCCATTGTTATCGGAATTCTGTTGAAGTTTAAAAATGCTTCGGAACTCTTCCATTGTTCTAAGAATTCTGCTGAAGTCTAAAAATTCATGTGAACTCTTCCATTATTCTCGGAATTCGTGTGAATTTTAAAAATGCTTCGGAACTCTTCTATTGTTCTCGGATTTCCGCTGAAATTTAAAAATGCTTAAAATCTCTTACATTGTTCTCGGAATTCCGCTGAAGTTTAAAAATGCTTCGGAACTCTTCCATTGTTCTCGGAATTCTGCTGAAGTTTAAAAATGCTTCAGAACTCTTCCATTGTTCTCAGAATTCCGCTGACGTTTAAAAATGCTTCGGAAATCTTCCATTGTTTTCAAAATTCCGCTGACGTTTAAAAATGCTTCAGAACTTTTCCATTGTTCTCCGAATTCTGCTGACGTTTAAAAATGCTTCGGAACTCTTCCATTGTTCTCGGAATTCCGCTGACATTTAAAAATGCTTCACAACTCTTCCATTGTTCTCGGAATTCCTCTGACTTTTAAAAATGCTTCGGAACTCTTCCATTGTTCTCCAAATTCCGCTGAAGTTTAAAAATGCTTCGGAACCCTTCCATTGTTCTCGGAATTCTGCTGAAGTTTAAAAATGCTTCGGAACTCTTCCATTGTTCTCAGAATTCTGCTGACGTTTAAAAATGCTTCGGAAATCTTCCATTGTTTTCAAAATTCCGCTGACGCTTAAAAATGCTTCAGAACTCTTCCATTGTTCTCGGAATTCCGCTGGCGTTTAATAATGCTTCGCAACTCTTTCATTGTTCTCGGAATTCCGCTGAAGTTTAAAAATGCTTTGGAACTCTTCCATTGTTCTCGGAATTCTGCTGACGTTTAAAAATGCTTCGGAACTCTTCCATTGTTCTCGGAATTCCGTTGAAGTTTAAAAATGCTTCGAAACTCTTCCATTTTTCTCAGAATTCTGCTGACGTTTAAAAATGCTTCGGTACTCTTCCATTGTTCTGGGAATTCTGCTGAAGTTTAAAAATGCTTCGGTACTCTTCCATTGTTCTCGGAATTCCGCTGACATATAAAAATGCTTCGGAAATCTTGCATTGTTCTCGGCATTCCGCTGACATTTAAAAATGCTTCGGAACTCTTCAATTGTTCTCGGAATTCTGCTGAACTTTTAAAATGCTTTGGAACTCTTCCATTGCTCTCGGAATTCGGGTGAAGTTTAAAAATGCTTCGGAACTCTTCTATTGTTCTCGGAATTCCGCTGAAGTTTAAAAATGCTTAAAATCTCTTCCATTGTTCTCGTAATTCTGCTCATGTTTAAAAATGCTTCGGAACTCTTCCATTGTTCTCGTAATTCCGCTGAAGTTTAAAAATGGTTCGGAACTCTTCCATTGTTATCGGAATTCCGATGACGTTTTAAAATGCTTCGGTACTCTTCCATTGTTCTCGGAATTCCGCTGACGTTTAAAAATGCTTCGGAACTCTTCCATTGTTATCGGAATTCCGCTGAAGTTTAAAAATGCTTCGGAACTCTTCCATTGTTCTAGGAATTCTGCTGAAGTCTAAAAATTCATCTGAACTCTTTCATTATTCTCGGAATTCGTGTGAATTTTAAAAATGCTTCGGAACTCTTCTATTGTTCTCGGAATTCCGCTGAAGTTTAAAAATGCTTAAAATCTCTTACATTGTTCTCGGAATTCCGCTGAAGTTTAAAAATGCTTCGGAACTCCTCCATTTTTCTCGGAATTCTGCTGAAGTTTAAAAATGCTTCAGAACTCTTCCATTTTTCTCAGAATTCTGCTAACGTTTAAAAATGCTTCGGTACTCTTCCATTGTTCTGGGAATTCTGCTGAAGTTTAAAAATGCTTCGGTACTCTTCCATTGTTCTCGGAATTCCGCTGACATATAAAAATGCTTCGGAAATCTTGCATTGTTCTCGTCATTCCGCTGACATTTAAAAATGCTTCGGAACTCTTCAATTGTTCTCGGAATTCTGCTGAACTTTTAAAATGCTTTGGAACTCTTCCATTGCTCTCGGAATTCGGGTGAAGTTTAAAAATGCTTTGGAACTCTTCTATTGTTCTCGGAATTCTGCTGACGTTTAATAATGCTTCGCAACTCTTTCATTGTTCTCGGAATTCCGCTGAAGTTTAAAAATGCTTCGGAAATCTTCCATTGTTTTCAAAATTCCGCTGACGCTTAAAAATGCTTCAGAACTCTTCCATTGTTCTCGGAATTCCGCTGGCGTTTAATAATGCTTCGCAACTCTTTCATTGTTCTCGGAATTCCGCTGAAGTTTAAAAATGCTTTGGAACTCTTCCATTGTTCTCGGAATTCTGCTGACGTTTAAAAATGCTTCGGAACTCTTCCATTGTTCTCGGAATTCCGTTGAAGTTTAAAAATGCTTCGAAACTCTTCCATTGTTCTCGGAATTCTGCTGAAGTTTAAAAATGCTTCAGAACTCTTCCATTGTTCTCGGAATTCCGCTGACGTTTAATAATGCTTCGCAACTCTTTCATTGTTCTCGGAATTCCGCTGACGTTTAAAAATGCTTCGGAACTCTTCCATTGTTCTCGGAATTCCGTTGAAGTTTAAAAATGCTTCGAAACTCTTCCATTGTTCTCGGAATTCTGCTGAAGTTTAAAAATGCTTTGAAACTCTTTCATTGTTCTCGGAATTCTGCTGAAGTTTAAAAATGCTTCAGAACTCTTCCATTGCTCTCGGAATTCCGCTGACGTTTAATAATGCTTCGCAACTCTTCCATTGTTCTCGGAATTCCGTTGAAGTTTAAAAATGGTTCGAAACTCTTCCATTGTTCTCGGAATTCCGCTGAAGTTTAAAAATGCTTCGGAACTCTTCCATTTTTCTCGGAATTCTGCTGAAGTTTAAAAATGCTTCAGAACTCTTCCATTGTTCTCAGAATTCTGCTGACGTTTAAAAATGCTTCGGTACTCTTCCATTGTTCTGGGAATTCTGCTGAAGTTTAAAAATGCTTCGGTACTCTTCCATTGTTCTCGGAATTCCGCTGACATATAAAAATGCTTCGGAAATCTTGCATTGTTCTCGGCATTCCGCTGACATTTGAAAATGCTTCGGAACTCTTCAATTGTTCTCGGAATTCTGCTGAACTTTTAAAATGCTTTGGAACTCTTCCATTGCTCTCGGAATTCGGGTGAAGTTTAAAAATGCTTCGGAACTCTTCTATTGTTCTCGGAATTCCGCTGAAGTTTAAAAATGCTTAAAATCTCTTCCATTGTTCTCGTAATTCTGCTCATGTTTAAAAATGCTTCGGAACTCTTCCATTGTTCTCGTAATTCCGCTGAAGTTTAAAAATGGTTCGGAACTCTTCCATTGTTATCGGAATTCCGATGATGTTTTAAAATGCTTCGGTACTCTTCCATTGTTCTCGGAATTCCGCTGACGTTTAAAAATGCTTCGGAACTCTTCCATTGTTATCGGAATTCCGCTGAAGTTTAAAAATGCTTCGGAACTCTTCCATTGTTCTAGGAATTCTGCTGAAGTCTAAAAATTCATCTGAACTCTTTCATTATTCTCGGAATTCGTGTGAATTTTAAAAATGCTTCGGAACTCTTCTATTGTTCTCGGATTTCCGCTGAAGTTTAAAAATGCTTTGGAACTCTTCCATTGTTCTCGGAATTCCGCTGAAGTTTAAAAATGCTTCGGAACTCTTCCATTGTTCTCAGAATTCTGCTGACGTTTAAAAATGCTTCGGAACTCTTCTATTGTTCTCGGAATTCTGCTGACGTTTAAAAATGCTTCAGAACTCTTCCATTGTTCTCGGAATTCCGCTGACGTTTAAAAATGCTTTGGAACTCTTCCATTGTTCTCGGAATTCCGCTGAAGTTTAAAAATGCTTCGGAACTCTTCCATTGTTCTCGGAATTCTGCTGACGTTTAAAAATGCTTCAGAACTCTTCCATTGTTCTCGGAATTCCGCTGACGTTTAAAAATGCTTCGGAACTCTTCCATTGTTCTCGGAATTCTGCTGAAGTTTAAAAATGCTTCGGAACTCTTCCATTGTTCTCAGAATTCCGCTGACGTTTAAAAATGCTTCGGAACTCTTCAATTGTTCTCGGAATTCTGCTGAACTTTTAAAATGCTTTGGAACTCTTCCATTGCTCTCGGAATTCGGGTGAAGTTTAAAAATGCTTCGGAATTCTTCTATTGTTCTCGGAATTCCGCTGAAGCTTAAAAATGCTTAAAATCTCTTCCATTGTTCTCGTAATTCTGCTCATGTTTAAAAATGCTTCGGAGCTCTTCCATTGTTCTCGTAATTCCGCTGAAGTTTAAAAATGCTTCGGAACTCTTCCATTGTTCTCGGAATTCCGCTGACGTTTAAAAATGCTTCACAACTCTTCCATTGTTCTCGGAATTCCGCTGACTTTTAAAAATGCTTCGGAACTCTTCCATTGTTCTCCAAATTCCGCTGAAGTTTAAAAATGCTTCGGAACCCTTCCATTGTTCTCGGAATTCTGCTGAAGTTTAAAAATGCTTCAGAACTCTTCCATTGTTCTCAGAATTCCGCTGCCGTTTAAAAATGCTTCGGAAATCTTCCATTGTTTTCAAAATTCCGCTGACGCTTAAAAATGCTTCAGAACTCTTCCATTGTTCTCGGAATTCCGCTGACGTTTAATAATGCTTCGCAACTCTTTCATTGTTCTCGGAATTCCGCTGACGTTTAAAAATGCTTCGGATCTCTTCCATTGTTCTCAGAATTCCGTTGAAGTTTAAAAATGCTTCGAAACTCTTCCATTGTTCTCGGAATTCTGCTGAAGTTTAAAAATGCTTTGAAACTCTTTCATTGTTCTCGGAATTCTGCTGAAGTTTAAAAATGCTTCAGAACTCTTCCATTGCTCTCGGAATTCCGCTGACGTTTAATAATGCTTCGCAACTCTTCCATTGTTCTCGGAATTCCGTTGAAGTTTAAAAATGCTTCGAAACTCTTCCATTGTTCTCGGAATTCTGCTGAAGTTTAAAAATGCTTAAAATCTCTACCATTGTTCTCGTAATTCTGCTCATGTTTAAAAATGCTTCGGAACTCTTCCATTGTTCTCGTAATTCCGCTGAAGTTTAAAAATGCTTCGGAACTCTTCCATTGTTCTCGGAATTCCGCTGACGTTTAAAAATGCTTCACAACTCTTCCATTGTTCTCGGAATTCCGCTGACTTTTAAAAATGCTTCGGAACTCTTCCATTGTTCTCCAAATTCCGCTGAAGTTTAAAAATGCTTCGGAACCCTTCCATTGTTCTCGGAATTCTGCTGAAGTTTAAAAATGCTTCAGAACTCTTCCATTGTTCTCAGAATTCCGCTGACGTTTAAAAATGCTTCGGAAATCTTCCATTGTTTTCAAAATTCCGCTGACGCTTAAAAATGCTTCAGAACTCTTCCATTGTTCTCGGAATTCCGTTGAAGTTTAAAAATGCTTCGCAACTCTTTCATTGTTCTCGGAATTCCGCTGACGTTTAAAAATGCTTCGGTACTCTTCCATTGTTCTCGGAATTCCGCTGACATATAAAAATGCTTCTGAAATCTTGCATTGTTCTCGGAATTCCGCTGACTTTTAAAAATGCTTCGGAACTCTTCCATTGTTCTCCAAATTCCGCTGAAGTTTAAAAATGCTTCGGAACCCTTCCATTGTTCTCGGAATTCTGCTGAAGTTTAAAAATGCTTCAGAACTCTTCCATTGTTCTCAGAATTCCGCTGACGTTTAAAAATGCTTCGGAAATCTTCCATTGTTTTCAAAATTCCGCTGACGCTTAAAAATGCTTCAGAACTCTTCCATTGTTCTCGGAATTCCGTTGAAGTTTAAAAATGCTTCGCAACTCTTTCATTGTTCTCGGAATTCCGCTGACGTTTAAAAATGCTTCGGAACTCTTCCATTGTTCGCAGAATTCCGTTGAAGTTTAAAAATGCTTCGAAACTCTTCCATTGTTCTCGGAATTCTGCTGAAGTTTAAAAATGCTTCGAAACTCTTTCATTGTTCTCGGAATTCTGCTGAAGTTTAAAAATGCTTCAGAACTCTTAAATTGCTCTCGGAATTCCGCTGACGTTTAATAATGCTTCGCAACTCTTCCATTGTTCTCGGAATTCCGTTGAAGTTTAAAAATGCT
The DNA here is from genome assembly GCF_046119375.1 of Phyllobates terribilis. Lineage (NCBI taxonomy): Eukaryota > Metazoa > Chordata > Amphibia > Anura > Dendrobatidae > Phyllobates > Phyllobates terribilis. The sequence continues at coordinate 12,342,610 of NW_027362782.1, forward strand.
TCGAAACTCTTCCATTGCTCTCGGAATTCTGCTGAAGTTTAAAAATGCTTCGGTACTCTTCCATTGTTCTCGGAATTCCGCTGACATATAAAAATGCTTCGGAAATCTTGCATTGTTCTCGGCATTCCGCTGACATTTAAAAATGCTTCGGAACTCTTCAATTGTTCTCGGAATTCTGCTGAACTTTTAAAATGCTTTGGAACTCTTCCATTGCTCTCGGAATTCAGGTGAAGTTTAAAAATGCTTCGGAAATCTTCTATTGTTCTCGGAATTCCGCTGAAGTTTAAAAATGCTTAAAATCTCTTCCATTGTTCTCGTAATTCTGCTCATGTTTAAAAATGCTTCGGAACTCTTCCATTGTTCTCGTAATTCCGCTGAAGTTTAAAAATGCTTCGGAACTCTTCCATTGTTCTCGGAATTCCGATGACGTTTTAAAATGCTTCGGTACTCTTCCATTGTTCTCGGAATTCCGCTGACGTTTAAAAATGCTTCGGAACTCTTCCATTGTTATCGGAATTCCGCTGAAGTTTAAAAATGCTTCGGAACTCTTCCATTGTTCTAGGAATTCTGCTGAAGTCTAAAAATTCATCTGAACTCTTTCATTATTCTCGGAATTCGTGTGAATTTTAAAAATGCTTCGTAACTCTTCTATTGTTCTCGGAATTCCGCTGAAGTTTAAAAATGGTTAAAATCTCTTACATTGTTCTCGGAATTCCGCTGAAGTTTAAAAATGCTTCGGAACTCTTCCATTGTTCTCGGAATTCTGCTGAAGTTTAAAAATGCTTCAGAACTCTTCCATTGTTCTCAGAATTCCGCTGACGTTTAAAAATGCTTTGGTACTCTTCCATTGTTCTCGGAATTCCGCTGACGTTTAAAAATGCTTCGGTACTCTTCCATTGTTCTCGGAATTCCGCTGACATATAAAAATGCTTCTGAAATCTTGCATTGATCTCGGCATTCCGCTGACGTTTAAAAATGCTTCGGAACTCTTCAATTGTTCTCGGAATTCTGCTGAACTTTTAAAATGCTTTGGAACTCTTCCATTGCTCTCGGAATTCGGGTGAAGTTTAAAAATGCTTCGGAACTCTTCTATTGTTCTCGGAATTCCGCTGAAGTTTAAAAATGCTTAAAATCTCTACCATTGTTCTCGTAATTCTGCTCATGTTTAAAAATGCTTCGGAACTCTTCCATTGTTCTCGTAATTCCGCTGAAGTTTAAAAATGCTTCGGAACTCTTCTATTGTTCTCGGAATTCCGCTGAAGTTTAAAAATGCTTAATATCTCTTACATTGTTCTCGGAATTCCGCTGAAGTTTAAAAATGCTTCGGAACTCTTCCATTTTTCTCGGAATTCTGCTGAAGTTTAAAAATGCTTCAGAACTCTTCCATTGTTCTCAGAATTCTGCTGACGTTTAAAAATGCTTCGGTACTCTTCCATTGTTCTGGGAATTCTGCTGAAGTTTAAAAATGCTTCGGTACTCTTCCATTGTTCTCGGAATTCCGCTGACATATAAAAATGCTTCGGAAATCTTGCATTGTTCTCGGCATTCCGCTGACATTTAAAAATGCTTCAGAACTCTTCAATTGTTCTCGGAATTCTGCTGAACTTTTAAAATGCTTTGGAACTCTTCCATTGCTCTCGGAATTCGGGTGAAGTTTAAAAATGCTTCGGAACTCTTCTATTGTTCTCGGAATTCCGCTGAAGTTTAAAAATGCTTAAAATCTCTTCCATTGTTCTCGTAATTCTGCTCATGTTTAAAAATGCTTCGGAACTCTTCCATTGTTCTCGTAATTCCGCTGAAGTTTAAAAATGGTTCGGAACTCTTCCATTGTTCTCGGAATTCCGATGACGTTTTAAAATGCTTCGGTACTCTTCCATTGTTCTCGGAATTCCGCTGACGTTTAAAAATGCTTCGGAACTCTTCCATTGTTATCGGAATTCCGCTGAAGTTTAAAAATGCTTCGGAACTCTTCCATTGTTCTAGGAATTCTGCTGAAGTCTAAAAATTCATCTGAACTCTTCCATTATTCTCGGAATTCGTGTGAATTTTAAAAATGCTTCGTAACTCTTCTATTGTTCTCGGAATTCCGCTGAAGTTTAAAAATGCTTAAAATCTCTTACATTGTTCTCGGAATTCCGCTGAAGTTTAAAAATGCTTCGGAACTCTTCCATTGTTCTCGGAATTCTGCTGAAGTTTAAAAATGCTTCAGAACTCTTCCATTGTTCTCAGAATTCCGCTGACGTTTAAAAATGCTTCGGTACTCTTCCATTGTTCTCGGAATACCGCTGACGTTTAAAAATGCTTCGGTACTCTTCCATTGTTCTCGGAATTCCGCTGACATATAAAAATGCTTCGGAAATCTTGCATTGTTCTCGGCATTCCGCTGACGTTTAAAAATGCTTCGGAACTCTTCAATTGTTCTCGGAAATCTGCTGAACTTTTAAAATGCTTTGGAACTCTTCCATTGCTCTCGGAATTCGGGTGAAGTTTAAAAATGCTTCGGAATTCTTCTATTGTTCTCGGAATTCCGCTGAAGCTTAAAAATGCTTAAAATCTCTTCCATTGTTCTCGTAATTCTGCTCATGTTTAAAAATGCTTCGGAGCTCTTCCATTGTTCTCGTAATTCCGCTGAAGTTTAAAAATGCTTCGGAACTCTTCCATTGTTCTCGGAATTCCGCTGACGTTTAAAAATGCTTCACAACTCTTCCATTGTTCTCGGAATTCCGCTGACTTTTAAAAATGCTTCGGAACTCTTCCATTGTTCTCCAAATTCCGCTGAAGTTTAAAAATGCTTCGGAACCCTTCCATTGTTCTCGGAATTCTGCTGAAGTTTAAAAATGCTTCAGAACTCTTCCATTGTTCTCAGAATTCCGCTGCCGTTTAAAAATGCTTCGGAAATCTTCCATTGTTTTCAAAATTCCGCTGACGCTTAAAAATGCTTCAGAACTCTTCCATTGTTCTCGGAATTCCGCTGACGTTTAATAATGCTTCGCAACTCTTTCATTGTTCTCGGAATTCCGCTGACGTTTAAAAATGCTTCGGATCTCTTCCATTGTTCTCAGAATTCCGTTGAAGTTTAAAAATGCTTCGAAACTCTTCCATTGTTCTCGGAATTCTGCTGAAGTTTAAAAATGCTTTGAAACTCTTTCATTGTTCTCGGAATTCTGCTGAAGTTTAAAAATGCTTCAGAACTCTTCCATTGCTCTCGGAATTCCGCTGACGTTTAATAATGCTTCGCAACTCTTCCATTGTTCTCGGAATTCCGTTGAAGTTTAAAAATGCTTCGAAACTCTTCCATTGTTCTCGGAATTCTGCTGAAGTTTAAAAATGCTTCGGTACTCTTCCATTGTTCTCGGAATTCCGCTGACATATAAAAATGCTTCGGAAATCTTGCATTGTTCTCGGCATTCCGCTGACATTTAAAAATGCTTCGGAACTCTTCAATTGTTCTCGGAATTCTGCTGAACTTTTAAAATGCTTTGGAACTCTTCCATTGCTCTCGGAATTCGGGTGAAGTTTAAAAATGCTTCGGAAATCTTCTATTGTTCTCGGAATTCCGCTGAAGTTTAAAAATGCTTAAAATCTCTTCCATTGTTCTCGTAATTCTGCTCATGTTTAAAAATGCTTCGGAACTCTTCCATTGTTCTCGTAATTCCGCTGAAGTTTAAAAATGGTTCGGAACTCTTCCATTGTTCTCGGAATTCCGATGACGTTTTAAAATGCTTCGGTACTCTTCCATTGTTCTCGGAATTCCGCTGACGTTTAAAAATGCTTCAGAACTCTTCCATTGTTCTAGGAATTCTGCTGAAGTCTAAAAATTCATCTGAACTCTTTCAGTATTCTCGGAATTCGTGTGAATTTTAAAAATGCTTCGGAACTCTTCTATTGTTCTCGGAATTCTGCTGAAGTTTAAAAATGCTTAAAATCTCTTACATTGTTCTCGGAATTCCGCTGAAGTTTAAAAATGCTTCGGAACTCTTCCATTTTTCTCGGAATTCTGCTGAAGTTTAAAAATGCTTCAGAACTCTTCCATTGTTCTCAGAATTCTGCTGACGTTTAAAAATGCTTCGGTACTCTTCCATTGTTCTGGGAATTCTGCTGAAGTTTAAAAGTGCTTCGGTACTCTTCCATTGTTCTCGGAATTCCGCTGACATATAAAAATGCTTCGGAAATCTTGCATTGTTCTCGGCATTCCGCTGACATTTAAAAATGCTTCGGAACTCTTCAATTGTTCTCGGAATTCTGCTGAACTTTTAAAATGCTTTGGAACTCTTCCATTGCTCTCGGAATTCGGGTGAAGTTTAAAAATGCTTCGGAACTCTTCTATTGTTCTCGGAATTCCGCTGAAGTTTAAAAATGCTTAAAATCTCTTCCATTGTTCTCGTAATTCTGCTCATGTTTAAAAATGCTTCGGAACTCTTCCATTGTTCTCGTAATTCCGCTGAAGTTTAAAAATGGTTCGGAACTCTTCCATTGTTCTCGGAATTCCGATGACGTTTTGAAATGCTTCGGTACTCTTCCATTGTTCTCGGAATTCCGCTGACGTTTAAAAATGCTTCGGAACTCTTCCATTGTTATCGGAATTCCGCTGAAATTTAAAAATGCTTCGGAACTCTTACATTGTTCTAGGAATTCTGCTGAAGTCTAAAAATTCATCTGAACTCTTTCATTATTCTCGGAATTCGTGTGAATTTTAAAAATGCTTCGGAACTCTTCTATTGTTCTCGGAATTCCGCTGAAGTTTAAAAATGCTTAAAATCTCTTACATTGTTCTCGGAATTCCGCTGAAGTTTAAAAATGCTTCGGAACTCTTCCATTTTTCTTGGAATCCTGCTGAAGTTTAAAAATGCTTCGGAACTCTTCCATTGTTCTCCAAATTCCGCTGAAGTTTAAAAATGCTTCGGAAATCTTCCATTGTTTTCAAAATTCCGCTGACGCTTAAAAATGCTTCAGAACTCTTCCATTGTTCTCGGAATTCCGCTGACGTTTAATAATGCTTCGCAACTCTTTCATTGTTCTCGGAATTCCGCTGACGTTTAAAAATGCTTCGGAACTCTTCCATTGTTCTCGGAATTCCGTTGAAGTTTAAAAATGCTTCGAAACTCTTCCATTGTTCTCGGAATTCTGCTGAAGTTTAAAAATGCTTCGAAACTCTTTCATTGTTCTCGGAATTCTGCTGAAGTTTAAAAATGCTTCAGAACTCTTCCATTGCTCTCGGAATTCCGCTGACGTTTAATAATGCTTCGCAACTCTTCCATTGTTCTCGGAATTCCGTTGAAGTTTAAAAATGCTTCGAAACTCTTCCATTGTTCTCGGAATTCTGCTGAAGTTTAAAAATGCTTCGGTACTCTTCCATTGTTCTCGGAATTCCGCTGACATATAAAAATGCTTCGGAAATCTTGCATTGTTCTCGGCATTCCGCTGACATTTAAAAATGCTTCGGAACTCTTCAATTGTTCTCGGAATTCTGCTGAACTTTTAAAATGCTTTGGAACTCTTCCATTGCTCTCGGAATTCGGGTGAAGTTTAAAAATGCTTCGGAAATCTTCTATTGTTCTCGGAATTCCGCTGAAGTTTAAAAATGCTTAAAATCTCTTCCATTGTTCTCGTAATTCTGCTCATGTTTAAAAATGCTTCGGAACTCTTCCATTGTTCTCGTAATTCCGCTGAAGTTTAAAAATGGTTCGGAACTCTTCCATTGTTCTCGGAATTCCGATGACGTTTTAAAATGCTTCGGTACTCTTCCATTGTTCTCGGAATTCCGCTGACGTTTAAAAATGCTTCGGAACTCTTCCATTGTTCTAGGAATTCTGCTGAAGTCTAAAAATTCATCTGAACTCTTTCAGTATTCTCGGAATTCGTGTGAATTTTAAAAATGCTTCGGAACTCTTCTATTGTTCTCGGAATTCTGCTGAAGTTTAAAAATGCTTAAAATCTCTTACATTGTTCTCGGAATTCCGCTGAAGTTTAAAAATGCTTCGGAACTCTTCCATTTTTCTCGGAATTCTGCTGAAGTTTAAAAATGCTTCAGAACTCTTCCATTGTTCTCAGAATTCTGCTGACGTTTAAAAATGCTTCGGTACTCTTCCATTGTTCTGGGAATTCTGCTGAAGTTTAAAAGTGCTTCGGTACTCTTCCATTGTTCTCGGAATTCCGCTGACATATAAAAATGCTTCGGAAATCTTGCATTGTTCTCGGCATTCCGCTGACATTTAAAAATGCTTCGGAACTCTTCAATTGTTCTCGGAATTCTGCTGAACTTTTAAAATGCTTTGGAACTCTTCCATTGCTCTCGGAATTCGGGTGAAGTTTAAAAATGCTTCGGAACTCTTCTATTGTTCTCGGAATTCCGCTGAAGTTTAAAAATGCTTAAAATCTCTTCCATTGTTCTCGTAATTCTGCTCATGTTTAAAAATGCTTCGGAACTCTTCCATTGTTCTCGTAATTCCGCTGAAGTTTAAAAATGGTTCGGAACTCTTCCATTGTTCTCGGAATTCCGATGACGTTTTGAAATGCTTCGGTACTCTTCCATTGTTCTCGGAATTCCGCTGACGTTTAAAAATGCTTCGGAACTCTTCCATTGTTATCGGAATTCCGCTGAAATTTAAAAATGCTTCGGAACTCTTCCATTGTTCTAGGAATTCTGCTGAAGTCTAAAAATTCATCTGAACTCTTTCATTATTCTCGGAATTCGTGTGAATTTTAAAAATGCTTCGGAACTCTTCTATTGTTCTCGGAATTCCGCTGAAGTTTAAAAATGCTTAAAATCTCTTACATTGTTCTCGGAATTCCGCTGAAGTTTAAAAATGCTTCGGAACTCTTCCATTTTTCTTGGAATCCTGCTGAAGTTTAAAAATGCTTCGGAACTCTTCCATTGTTCTCCAAATTCCGCTGAAGTTTAAAAATGCTTCGGAAATCTTCCATTGTTTTCAAAATTCCGCTGACGCTTAAAAATGCTTCAGAACTCTTCCATTGTTCTCGGAATTCCGCTGACGTTTAATAATGCTTCGCAACTCTTTCATTGTTCTCGGAATTCCGCTGACGTTTAAAAATGCTTCGGAACTCTTCCATTGTTTTCGGAATTCCGTTGAAGTTTAAAAATGCTTCGAAACTCTTCCATTGTTCTCGGAATTCTGCTGAAGTTTAAAAATGCTTCGAAACTCTTTCATTGTTCTCGGAATTCTGCTGAAGTTTAAAAATGCTTCAGAACTCTTCCATTGCTCTCGGAATTCCACTGACGTTTAATAATGCTTCGCAACTCTTCCATTGTTCTCGGAATTCCGTTGAAGTTTAAAAATGCTTCGAAACTCTTCCATTGTTCTCGGAATTCTGCTGAAGTTTAAAAATGCTTCGGTACTCTTCCATTGTTCTCGGAATTCCGCTGACATATAAAAATGCTTCGGAAATCTTGCATTGTTCTCGGCATTCCGCTGACGTTTAAAAATGCTTCGGAACTCTTCCATTGTTCTCGTAATTCCGCTGAAGTTTAAAAATGGTTCGGAACTCTTCCATTGTTCTCGGAATTCCGATGACGTTTTAAAATGCTTCGGTACTCTTCCATTGTTCTCGGAATTCCGCTGACGTTTAAAAATGCTTCGGAACTCTTCCATTGTTCTAGGAATTCTGCTGAAGTCTAAAAATTCATCTGAACTCTTTCAGTATTCTCGGAATTCGTGTGAATTTTAAAAATGCTTCGGAACTCTTCTATTGTTCTCGGAATTCTGCTGAAGTTTAAAAATGCTTAAAATCTCTTACATTGTTCTCGGAATTCCGCTGAAGTTTAAAAATGCTTCGGAACTCTTCCATTTTTCTCGGAATTCTGCTGAAGTTTAAAAATGCTTCAGAACTCTTCCATTGTTCTCAGAATTCTGCTGACGTTTAAAAATGCTTCGGTACTCTTCCATTGTTCTGGGAATTCTGCTGAAGTTTAAAAGTGCTTCGGTACTCTTCCATTGTTCTCGGAATTCCGCTGACATATAAAAATGCTTCGGAAATCTTGCATTGTTCTCGGCATTCCGCTGACATTTAAAAATGCTTCGGAACTCTTCAATTGTTCTCGGAATTCTGCTGAACTTTTAAAATGCTTTGGAACTCTTCCATTGCTCTCGGAATTCGGGTGAAGTTTAAAAATGCTTCGGAACTCTTCTATTGTTCTCGGAATTCCGCTGAAGTTTAAAAATGCTTAAAATCTCTTCCATTGTTCTCGTAATTCTGCTCATGTTTAAAAATGCTTCGGAACTCTTCCATTGTTCTCGTAATTCCGCTGAAGTTTAAAAATGGTTCGGAACTCTTCCATTGTTCTCGGAATTCCGATGACGTTTTGAAATGCTTCGGTACTCTTCCATTGTTCTCGGAATTCCGCTGACGTTTAAAAATGCTTCGGAACTCTTCCATTGTTATCGGAATTCCGCTGAAATTTAAAAATGCTTCGGAACTCTTCCATTGTTCTAGGAATTCTGCTGAAGTCTAAAAATTCATCTGAACTCTTTCATTATTCTCGGAATTCGTGTGAATTTTAAAAATGCTTCGGAACTCTTCTATTGTTCTCGGAATTCCGCTGAAGTTTAAAAATGCTTAAAATCTCTTACATTGTTCTCGGAATTTCGCTGAAGTTTAAAAATGCTTCGGAACTCTTCCATTTTTCTTGGAATCCTGCTGAAGTTTAAAAATGCTTCGGAACTCTTCCATTGTTCTCCAAATTCCGCTGAAGTTTAAAAATGCTTCGGAAATCTTCCATTGTTTTCAAAATTCCGCTGACGCTTAAAAATGCTTCAGAACTCTTCCATTGTTCTCGGAATTCCGCTGACGTTTAATAATGCTTCGCAACTCTTTCATTGTTCTCGGAATTCCGCTGACGTTTAAAAATGCTTCGGAACTCTTCCATTGTTTTCGGAATTCCGTTGAAGTTTAAAAATGCTTCGAAACTCTTCCATTGTTCTCGGAATTCTGCTGAAGTTTAAAAATGCTTCGAAACTCTTTCATTGTTCTCGGAATTCTGCTGAAGTTTAAAAATGCTTCAGAACTCTTCCATTGCTCTCGGAATTCCACTGACGTTTAATAATGCTTCGCAACTCTTCCATTGTTCTCGGAATTCCGTTGAAGTTTAAAAATGCTTCGAAACTCTTCCATTGTTCTCGGAATTCTGCTGAAGTTTAAAAATGCTTCGGTACTCTTCCATTGTTCTCGGAATTCCGCTGACATATAAAAATGCTTCGGAAATCTTGCATTGTTCTCGGCATTCCGCTGACGTTTAAAAATGCTTCGGAACTCTTCCATTGTTCTCGTAATTCCGCTGAAGTTTAAAAATGGTTCGGAACTCTTCCATTGTTCTCGGAATTCCGATGACGTTTTAAAATGCTTCGGTACTCTTCCATTGTTCTCGGAATTCCGCTGACGTTTAAAAATGCTTCGGAACTCTTCCATTGTTCTAGGAATTCTGCTGAAGTCTAAAAATTCATCTGAACTCTTTCAGTATTCTCGGAATTCGTGTGAATTTTAAAAATGCTTCGGAACTCTTCTATTGTTCTCGGAATTCCGCTGAAGTTTAAAAATGCTTAAAATCTCTTACATTGTTCTCGGAATTCCGCTGAAGTTTAAAAATGCTTCGGAACTCTTCCATTTTTCTCGGAATTCTGCTGAAGTTTAAAAATGCTTCAGAACTCTTCCATTGTTCTCAGAATTCTGCTGACGTTTAAAAATGCTTCGGTACTCTTCCATTGTTCTGGGAATTCTGCTGAAGTTTAAAAGTGCTTCGGTACTCTTCCATTGTTCTCGGAATTCCGCTGACATATAAAAATGCTTCGGAAATCTTGCATTGTTCTCGGCATTCCGCTGACATTTAAAAATGCTTCGGAACTCTTCAATTGTTCTCGGAATTCTGCTGAACTTTTAAAATGCTTTGGAACTCTTCCATTGCTCTCGGAATTCGGGTGAAGTTTAAAAATGCTTCGGAACTCTTCTATTGTTCTCGGAATTCCGCTGAAGTTTAAAAATGCTTAAAATCTCTTCCATTGTTCTCGTAATTCTGCTCATGTTTAAAAATGCTTCGGAACTCTTCCATTGTTCTCGTAATTCCGCTGAAGTTTAAAAATGGTTCGGAACTCTTCCATTGTTCTCGGAATTCCGATGACGTTTTGAAATGCTTCGGTACTCTTCCATTGTTCTCGGAATTCCGCTGACGTTTAAAAATGCTTCGGAACTCTTCCATTGTTATCGGAATTCCGCTGAAGTTTAAAAATGCTTCGGAACTCTTCCATTGTTCTAGGAATTCTGCTGAAGTCTAAAAATTCATCTGAACTCTTTCATTATTCTCGGAATTCGTGTGAATTTTAAAAATGCTTCGGAACTCTTCTATTGTTCTCGGAATTCCGCTGAGGTTTAAAAATGCTTAAAATCTCTTACATTGTTCTCGGAATTCCGCTGAAGTTTAAAAATGCTTCGGAACTCTTCCATTTTTCTTGGAATCCTGCTGAAGTTTAAAAATGCTTCGGAACTCTTCCATTGTTCTCCAAATTCCGCTGAAGTTTAAAAATGCTTCGGAAATCTTCCATTGTTTTCAAAATTCCGCTGACGCTTAAAAATGCTTCAGAACTCTTCCATTGTTCTCGGAATTCCGCTGACGTTTAATAATGCTTCGCAACTCTTTCATTGTTCTCGGAATTCCGCTGACGTTTAAAAATGCTTCGGAACTCTTCCATTGTTTTCGGAATTCCGTTGAAGTTTAAAAATGCTTCGAAACTCTTCCATTGTTCTCGGAATTCTGCTGAAGTTTAAAAATGCTTTGAAACTCTTTCATTGTTCTCGGAATTCTGCTGAAGTTTAAAAATGCTTCAGAACTCTTCCATTGCTCTCGGAATTCCGCTGACGTTTAATAATGCTTCGCAACTCTTCCATTGTTCTCGGAATTCCGTTGAAGTTTAAAAATGGTTCGAAACTCTTCCATTGTTCTCGGAATTCCGCTGAAGTTTAAAAATGCTTCGGAACTCTTCCATTTTTCTCGGAATTCTGCTGAAGTTTAAAAATGCTTCAGAACTCTTCCATTTTTCTCAGAATTCTGCTGACGTTTAAAAATGCTTCGGTACTCTTCCATTGTTCTGGGAATTCTGCTGAAGTTTAAAAATGCTTCGGTACTCTTCCATTGTTCTCGGAATTCGGGTGAAGTTTAAAAATGCTTCGGAACTCTTCTATTGTTCTCGGAATTCCGCTGAAGTTTAAAAATGCTTAAAATCTCTTCCATTGTTCTCGTAATTCTGCTCATGTTTAAAAATGCTTCGGAACTCTTGCATTGTTCTCGGCATTCCGCTGACATTTAAAAATGCTTCGGAACCCTTCAATTGTTCTCGGCATTCCGCTGACATTTAAAAATGCTTCGGAACTCTTCAATTGTTCTCGGAATTCTGCTGAACTTTTAAAATGCTTTGGAACTCTTCCATTGCTCTCGGAATTCGGGTGAAGTTTAAAAATGCTTCGGAACTCTTCTATTGTTCTCGGAATTCCGCTGAAGTTTAAAAATGCTTAAAATCTCTTCCATTGTTCTCGTAATTCTGCTCATGTTTAAAAATGCTTCGGAACTCTTCCATTGTTCTCGTAATTCCGCTGAAGTTTAAAAATGGTTCGGAACTCTTCCATTGTTATCGGAATTCCGATGACGTTTTAAAATGCTTCGGTACTCTTCCATTGTTCTCGGAATTCCGCTGACGTTTAAAAATGCTTCGGAACTCTTCCATTGTTATCGGAATTCCGCTGAAGTTTAAAAATGCTTCGGAACTCTTCCATTGTTCTAGGAATTCTGCTGAAGTCTAAAAATTCATCTGAACTCTTTCATTATTCTCGGAATTCGTGTGAATTTTAAAAATGCTTCGGAACTCTTCTATTGTTCTCGGAATTCCACTGAAGTTTAAAAATGCTTAAAATCTCTTACATTGTTCTCGGAATTCCGCTGAAGTTTAAAAATGCTTCGGAACTCTTCCATTTTTCTTGGAATCCTGCTGAAGTTTAAAAATGCTTCGGAACTCTTCCATTGTTCTCCAAATTCCGCTGAAGTTTAAAAATGCTTCGGAAATCTTCCATTGTTTTCAAAATTCCGCTGACGCTTAAAAATGCTTCAGAACTCTTCCATTGTTCTCGGAATTCCGCTGACGTTTAATAATGCTTCGCAACTCTTTCATTGTTCTCGGAATTCCGCTGACGTTTAAAAATGCTTCGGAACTCTTCCATTGTTTTCGGAATTCCGTTGAAGTTTAAAAATGCTTCGAAACTCTTCCATTGTTCTCGGAATTCTGCTGAAGTTTAAAAATGCTTCGAAACTCTTTCATTGTTCTCGGAATTCTGCTGAAGTTTAAAAATGCTTCAGAACTCTTCCATTGTTCTCGGAATTCCTCTGACTTTTAAAAATGCTTCGGAACTCTTTCATTGTTCTCGGAATTCCGCTGAAGTTTAAAAATGCTTTGGAACTCTTCCATTGTTCTCGGAATTCTGCTGACGTTTAAAAATGCTTCGGAACTCTTCCATTGTTCTCGGAATTCCGTTGAAGTTTAAAAATGCTTCGAAACTCTTCCATTGTTCTCGGAATTCTGCTGAAGTTTAAAAATGCTTCAGAACTCTTCCATTGCTCTCGGAATTCCACTGACGTTTAATAATGCTTCGCAACTCTTCCATTGTTCTCGGAATTCCGTTGAAGTTTAAAAATGCTTCGAAACTCTTTTATTGTTCTCGGAATTCTGCTGAAGTTTAAAAATGCTTCGGTACTCTTCCATTGTTCTCGGAATTCCGCTGACATACAAAAATGCTTCGGAAATCTTGCATTGTTCTCGGCATTCCGCTGACGTTTAAAAATGCTTCGGAACTCTTCAATTGTTCTCGGAATTCTCCTGAACTTTTAAAATGCTTTGGAACTCTTCCATTGCTCTCGGAATTCGGGTGAAGTTTAAAAATGCTTTGGAACTCTTCTATTGTTCTCGGAATTCCGCTGAAGTTTAAAAATGCTTAAAATCTCTTCCATTGTTCTCGTAATTCTGCTCATGTTTAAAAATGCTTCGGAACTCTTCCATTGTTCTCGTAATTCCGCTGAAGTTTAAAAATGGTTCGGAACTCTTCCATTGTTCTCGGAATTCCGATGACGTTTTAAAATGCTTCGGTACTCTTCCATTGTTCTCGGAATTCCGCTGACGTTTAAAAATGCTTCGGAACTCCTCCATTGTTATCGGAATTCTGTTGAAGTTTAAAAATGCTTCGGAACTCTTCCATTGTTCTAAGAATTCTGCTGAAGTCTAAAAATTCATGTGAACTCTTCCATTATTCTCGGAATTCGTGTGAATTTTAAAAATGCTTCGGAACTCTTCTATTGTTCTCGGATTTCCGCTGAAATTTAAAAATGCTTAAAATCTCTTACATTGTTCTCGGAATTCCGCTGAAGTTTAAAAATGCTTCGGAACTCTTCCATTGTTCTCGGAATTCTGCTGAAGTTTAAAAATGCTTCAGAACTCTTCCATTGTTCTCAGAATTCCGCTGACGTTTAAAAATGCTTCGGAAATCTTCCATTGTTTTCAAAATTCCGCTGACGTTTAAAAATGCTTCAGAACTTTTCCATTGTTCTCCGAATTCTGCTGACGTTTAAAAATGCTTCGGAACTCTTCCATTGTTCTCGGAATTCCGCTGACATTTAAAAATGCTTCACAACTCTTCCATTGTTCTCGGAATTCCTCTGACTTTTAAAAATGCTTCGGAACTCTTCCATTGTTCTCCAAATTCCGCTGAAGTTTAAAAATGCTTCGGAACCCTTCCATTGTTCTCGGAATTCTGCTGACGTTTAAAAATGCTTCGGAACTCTTCCATTGTTCTCGGAATTCCGTTGAAGTTTAAAAATGCTTCGAAACTCTTCCATTGTTCTCGGAATTCTGCTGAAGTTTAAAAATGCTTCAGAACTCTTCCATTGTTCTCGGAATTCCGCTGACGTTTAATAATGCTTCGCAACTCTTTCATTGTTCTCGGAATTCCGCTGACGTTTAAAAATGCTTCGGAACTCTTCCATTGTTCTCGGAATTCCGTTGAAGTTTAAAAATGCTTCGAAACTCTTCCATTGTTCTCGGAATTCTGCTGAAGTTTAAAAATGCTTTGAAACTCTTTCATTGTTCTCGGAATTCTGCTGAAGTTTAAAAATGCTTCAGAACTCTTCCATTGCTCTCGGAATTCCGCTGACGTTTAATAATGCTTCGCAACTCTTCCATTGTTCTCGGAATTCCGTTGAAGTTTAAAAATGGTTCGAAACTCTTCCATTGTTCTCGGAATTCCGCTGAAGTTTAAAAATGCTTCGGAACTCTTCCATTTTTCTCGGAATTCTGCTGAAGTTTAAAAATGCTTCAGAACTCTTCCATTTTTCTCAGAATTCTGCTGACGTTTAAAAATGCTTCGGTACTCTTCCATTGTTCTGGGAATTCTGCTGAAGTTTAAAAATGCTTCGGTACTCTTCCATTGTTCTCGGAATTCGGGTGAAGTTTAAAAATGCTTCGGAACTCTTCTATTGTTCTCGGAATTCCGCTGAAGTTTAAAAATGCTTAAAATCTCTTCCATTGTTCTCGTAATTCTGCTCATGTTTAAAAATGCTTCGGAACTCTTGCATTGTTCTCGGCATTCCGCTGACATTTAAAAATGCTTCGGAACTCTTCAATTGTTCTCGGCATTCCGCTGACATTTAAAAATGCTTCGGAACTCTTCAATTGTTCTCGGAATTCTGCTGAACTTTTAAAATGCTTTGGAACTCTTCCATTGCTCTCGGAATTCGGGTGAAGTTTAAAAATGCTTCGGAACTCTTCTATTGTTCTCGGAATTCCGCTGAAGTTTAAAAATGCTTAAAATCTCTTCCATTGTTCTCGTAATTCTGCTCATGTTTAAAAATGCTTCGGAACTCTTCCATTGTTCTCGTAATTCCGCTGAAGTTTAAAAATGGTTCGGAACTCTTCCATTGTTATCGGAATTCCGATGACGTTTTAAAATGCTTCGGTACTCTTCCATTGTTCTCGGAATTCCGCTGACGTTTAAAAATGCTTCGGAACTCTTCCATTGTTATCGGAATTCCGCTGAAGTTTAAAAATGCTTCGGAACTCTTCCATTGTTCTAGGAATTCTGCTGAAGTCTAAAAATTCATCTGAACTCTTTCATTATTCTCGGAATTCGTGTGAATTTTAAAAATGCTTCGGAACTCTTCTATTGTTCTCGGAATTCCACTGAAGTTTAAAAATGCTTAAAATCTCTTACATTGTTCTCGGAATTCCGCTGAAGTTTAAAAATGCTTCGGAACTCTTCCATTTTTCTTGGAATCCTGCTGAAGTTTAAAAATGCTTCGGAACTCTTCCATTGTTCTCCAAATTCCGCTGAAGTTTAAAAATGCTTCGGAAATCTTCCATTGTTTTCAAAATTCCGCTGACGCTTAAAAATGCTTCAGAACTCTTCCATTGTTCTCGGAATTCCGCTGACGTTTAATAATGCTTCGCAACTCTTTCATTGTTCTCGGAATTCCGCTGACGTTTAAAAATGCTTCGGAACTCTTCCATTGTTTTCGGAATTCCGTTGAAGTTTAAAAATGCTTCGAAACTCTTCCATTGTTCTCGGAATTCTGCTGAAGTTTAAAAATGCTTCGAAACTCTTTCATTGTTCTCGGAATTCTGCTGAAGTTTAAAAATGCTTCAGAACTCTTCCATTGTTCTCGGAATTCCTCTGACTTTTAAAAATGCTTCGGAACTCTTTCATTGTTCTCGGAATTCCGCTGAAGTTTAAAAATGCTTTGGAACTCTTCCATTGTTCTCGGAATTCTGCTGACGTTTAAAAATGCTTCGGAACTCTTCCATTGTTCTCGGAATTCCGTTGAAGTTTAAAAATGCTTCGAAACTCTTCCATTGTTCTCGGAATTCTGCTGAAGTTTAAAAATGCTTCAGAACTCTTCCATTGCTCTCGGAATTCCACTGACGTTTAATAATGCTTCGCAACTCTTCCATTGTTCTCGGAATTCCGTTGAAGTTTAAAAATGCTTCGAAACTCTTTTATTGTTCTCGGAATTCTGCTGAAGTTTAAAAATGCTTCGGTACTCTTCCATTGTTCTCGGAATTCCGCTGACATACAAAAATGCTTCGGAAATCTTGCATTGTTCTCGGCATTCCGCTGACGTTTAAAAATGCTTCGGAACTCTTCAATTGTTCTCGGAATTCTCCTGAACTTTTAAAATGCTTTGGAACTCTTCCATTGCTCTCGGAATTCGGGTGAAGTTTAAAAATGCTTTGGAACTCTTCTATTGTTCTCGGAATTCCGCTGAAGTTTAAAAATGCTTAAAATCTCTTCCATTGTTCTCGTAATTCTGCTCATGTTTAAAAATGCTTCGGAACTCTTCCATTGTTCTCGTAATTCCGCTGAAGTTTAAAAATGGTTCGGAACTCTTCCATTGTTCTCGGAATTCCGATGACGTTTTAAAATGCTTCGGTACTCTTCCATTGTTCTCGGAATTCCGCTGACGTTTAAAAATGCTTCGGAACTCCTCCATTGTTATCGGAATTCTGTTGAAGTTTAAAAATGCTTCGGAACTCTTCCATTGTTCTAAGAATTCTGCTGAAGTCTAAAAATTCATGTGAACTCTTCCATTATTCTCGGAATTCGTGTGAATTTTAAAAATGCTTCGGAACTCTTCTATTGTTCTCGGATTTCCGCTGAAATTTAAAAATGCTTAAAATCTCTTACATTGTTCTCGGAATTCCGCTGAAGTTTAAAAATGCTTCGGAACTCTTCCATTGTTCTCGGAATTCTGCTGAAGTTTAAAAATGCTTCAGAACTCTTCCATTGTTCTCAGAATTCCGCTGACGTTTAAAAATGCTTCGGAAATCTTCCATTGTTTTCAAAATTCCGCTGACGTTTAAAAATGCTTCAGAACTTTTCCATTGTTCTCCGAATTCTGCTGACGTTTAAAAATGCTTCGGAACTCTTCCATTGTTCTCGGAATTCCGCTGACATTTAAAAATGCTTCACAACTCTTCCATTGTTCTCGGAATTCCTCTGACTTTTAAAAATGCTTCGGAACTCTTCCATTGTTCTCCAAATTCCGCTGAAGTTTAAAAATGCTTCGGAACCCTTCCATTGTTCTCGGAATTCTGCTGACGTTTAAAAATGCTTCGGAACTCTTCCATTGTTCTCGGAATTCCGTTGAAGTTTAAAAATGCTTCGAAACTCTTCCATTGTTCTCGGAATTCTGCTGAAGTTTAAAAATGCTTCAGAACTCTTCCATTGTTCTCGGAATTCCGCTGACGTTTAATAATGCTTCGCAACTCTTTCATTGTTCTCGGAATTCCGCTGACGTTTAAAAATGCTTCGGAACTCTTCCATTGTTCTCGGAATTCCGTTGAAGTTTAAAAATGCTTCGAAACTCTTCCATTGTTCTCGGAATTCTGCTGAAGTTTAAAAATGCTTTGAAACTCTTTCATTGTTCTCGGAATTCTGCTGAAGTTTAAAAATGCTTCAGAACTCTTCCATTGCTCTCGGAATTCCGCTGACGTTTAATAATGCTTCGCAACTCTTCCATTGTTCTCGGAATTCCGTTGAAGTTTAAAAATGGTTCGAAACTCTTCCATTGTTCTCGGAATTCCGCTGAAGTTTAAAAATGCTTCGGAACTCTTCCATTTTTCTCGGAATTCTGCTGAAGTTTAAAAATGCTTCAGAACTCTTCCATTTTTCTCAGAATTCTGCTGACGTTTAAAAATGCTTCGGTACTCTTCCATTGTTCTGGGAATTCTGCTGAAGTTTAAAAATGCTTCGGTACTCTTCCATTGTTCTCGGAATTCGGGTGAAGTTTAAAAATGCTTCGGAACTCTTCTATTGTTCTCGGAATTCCGCTGAAGTTTAAAAATGCTTAAAATCTCTTCCATTGTTCTCGTAATTCTGCTCATGTTTAAAAATGCTTCGGAACTCTTGCATTGTTCTCGGCATTCCGCTGACATTTAAAAATGCTTCGGAACTCTTCAATTGTTCTCGGCATTCCGCTGACATTTAAAAATGCTTCGGAACTCTTCAATTGTTCTCGGAATTCTGCTGAACTTTTAAAATGCTTTGGAACTCTTCCATTGCTCTCGGAATTCGGGTGAAGTTTAAAAATGCTTCGGAACTCTTCTATTGTTCTCGGAATTCCGCTGAAGTTTAAAAATGCTTAAAATCTCTTCCATTGTTCTCGTAATTCTGCTCATGTTTAAAAATGCTTCGGAACTCTTCCATTGTTCTCGTAATTCCGCTGAAGTTTAAAAATGGTTCGGAACTCTTCCATTGTTATCGGAATTCCGATGACGTTTTAAAATGCTTCGGTACTCTTCCATTGTTCTCGGAATTCCGCTGACGTTTAAAAATGCTTCGGAACTCTTCCATTGTTATCGGAATTCCGCTGAAGTTTAAAAATGCTTCGGAACTCTTCCATTGTTCTAGGAATTCTGCTGAAGTCTAAAAATTCATCTGAACTCTTTCATTATTCTCGGAATTCGTGTGAATTTTAAAAATGCTTCGGAACTCTTCTATTGTTCTCGGAATTCCACTGAAGTTTAAAAATGCTTAAAATCTCTTACATTGTTCTCGGAATTCCGCTGAAGTTTAAAAATGCTTCGGAACTCTTCCATTTTTCTTGGAATCCTGCTGAAGTTTAAAAATGCTTCGGAACTCTTCCATTGTTCTCCAAATTCCGCTGAAGTTTAAAAATGCTTCGGAAATCTTCCATTGTTTTCAAAATTCCGCTGACGCTTAAAAATGCTTCAGAACTCTTCCATTGTTCTCGGAATTCCGCTGACGTTTAATAATGCTTCGCAACTCTTTCATTGTTCTCGGAATTCCGCTGACGTTTAAAAATGCTTCGGAACTCTTCCATTGTTTTCGGAATTCCGTTGAAGTTTAAAAATGCTTCGAAACTCTTCCATTGTTCTCGGAATTCTGCTGAAGTTTAAAAATGCTTCGAAACTCTTTCATTGTTCTCGGAATTCTGCTGAAGTTTAAAAATGCTTCAGAACTCTTCCATTGTTCTCGGAATTCCTCTGACTTTTAAAAATGCTTCGGAACTCTTTCATTGTTCTCGGAATTCCGCTGAAGTTTAAAAATGCTTTGGAACTCTTCCATTGTTCTCGGAATTCTGCTGACGTTTAAAAATGCTTCGGAACTCTTCCATTGTTCTCGGAATTCCGTTGAAGTTTAAAAATGCTTCGAAACTCTTCCATTGTTCTCGGAATTCTGCTGAAGTTTAAAAATGCTTCAGAACTCTTCCATTGCTCTCGGAATTCCACTGACGTTTAATAATGCTTCGCAACTCTTCCATTGTTCTCGGAATTCCGTTGAAGTTTAAAAATGCTTCGAAACTCTTTTATTGTTCTCGGAATTCTGCTGAAGTTTAAAAATGCTTCGGTACTCTTCCATTGTTCTCGGAATTCCGCTGACATACAAAAATGCTTCGGAAATCTTGCATTGTTCTCGGCATTCCGCTGACGTTTAAAAATGCTTCGGAACTCTTCAATTGTTCTCGGAATTCTCCTGAACTTTTAAAATGCTTTGGAACTCTTCCATTGCTCTCGGAATTCGGGTGAAGTTTAAAAATGCTTTGGAACTCTTCTATTGTTCTCGGAATTCCGCTGAAGTTTAAAAATGCTTAAAATCTCTTCCATTGTTCTCGTAATTCTGCTCATGTTTAAAAATGCTTCGGAACTCTTCCATTGTTCTCGTAATTCCGCTGAAGTTTAAAAATGGTTCGGAACTCTTCCATTGTTCTCGGAATTCCGATGACGTTTTAAAATGCTTCGGTACTCTTCCATTGTTCTCGGAATTCCGCTGACGTTTAAAAATGCTTCGGAACTCCTCCATTGTTATCGGAATTCTGTTGAAGTTTAAAAATGCTTCGGAACTCTTCCATTGTTCTAAGAATTCTGCTGAAGTCTAAAAATTCATGTGAACTCTTCCATTATTCTCGGAATTCGTGTGAATTTTAAAAATGCTTCGGAACTCTTCTATTGTTCTCGGATTTCCGCTGAAATTTAAAAATGCTTAAAATCTCTTACATTGTTCTCGGAATTCCGCTGAAGTTTAAAAATGCTTCGGAACTCTTCCATTGTTCTCGGAATTCTGCTGAAGTTTAAAAATGCTTCAGAACTCTTCCATTGTTCTCAGAATTCCGCTGACGTTTAAAAATGCTTCGGAAATCTTCCATTGTTTTCAAAATTCCGCTGACGTTTAAAAATGCTTCAGAACTTTTCCATTGTTCTCCGAATTCTGCTGA
Source organism: Phyllobates terribilis (assembly GCF_046119375.1). Lineage (NCBI taxonomy): Eukaryota > Metazoa > Chordata > Amphibia > Anura > Dendrobatidae > Phyllobates > Phyllobates terribilis. Next base: position 12,362,882 of record NW_027362782.1, read on the forward strand.
CGTTTAAAAATGCTTCGGAACTCTTCCATTGTTCTCGGAATTCCGCTGACATTTAAAAATGCTTCACAACTCTTCCATTGTTCTCGGAATTCCTCTGACTTTTAAAAATGCTTCGGAACTCTTCCATTGTTCTCCAAATTCCGCTGAAGTTTAAAAATGCTTCGGAACCCTTCCATTGTTCTCGGAATTCTGCTGAAGTTTAAAAATGCTTCGGAACTCTTCCATTGTTCTCAGAATTCTGCTGACGTTTAAAAATGCTTCGGAAATCTTCCATTGTTTTCAAAATTCCGCTGACGCTTAAAAATGCTTCAGAACTCTTCCATTGTTCTCGGAATTCCGCTGGCGTTTAATAATGCTTCGCAACTCTTTCATTGTTCTCGGAATTCCGCTGAAGTTTAAAAATGCTTTGGAACTCTTCCATTGTTCTCGGAATTCTGCTGACGTTTAAAAATGCTTCGGAACTCTTCCATTGTTCTCGGAATTCCGTTGAAGTTTAAAAATGCTTCGAAACTCTTCCATTTTTCTCAGAATTCTGCTGACGTTTAAAAATGCTTCGGTACTCTTCCATTGTTCTGGGAATTCTGCTGAAGTTTAAAAATGCTTCGGTACTCTTCCATTGTTCTCGGAATTCCGCTGACATATAAAAATGCTTCGGAAATCTTGCATTGTTCTCGGCATTCCGCTGACATTTAAAAATGCTTCGGAACTCTTCAATTGTTCTCGGAATTCTGCTGAACTTTTAAAATGCTTTGGAACTCTTCCATTGCTCTCGGAATTCGGGTGAAGTTTAAAAATGCTTCGGAACTCTTCTATTGTTCTCGGAATTCCGCTGAAGTTTAAAAATGCTTAAAATCTCTTCCATTGTTCTCGTAATTCTGCTCATGTTTAAAAATGCTTCGGAACTCTTCCATTGTTCTCGTAATTCCGCTGAAGTTTAAAAATGGTTCGGAACTCTTCCATTGTTATCGGAATTCCGATGACGTTTTAAAATGCTTCGGTACTCTTCCATTGTTCTCGGAATTCCGCTGATGTTTAAAAATGCTTCGGAACTCTTCCATTGTTATCGGAATTCCGCTGAAGTTTAAAAATGCTTCGGAACTCTTCCATTGTTCTAGGAATTCTGCTGAAGTCTAAAAATTCATCTGAACTCTTTCATTATTCTCGGAATTCGTGTGAATTTTAAAAATGCTTCGGAACTCTTCTATTGTTCTCGGAATTCCGCTGAAGTTTAAAAATGCTTAAAATCTCTTACATTGTTCTCGGAATTCCGCTGAAGTTTAAAAATGCTTCGGAACTCCTCCATTTTTCTCGGAATTCTGCTGAAGTTTAAAAATGCTTCAGAACTCTTCCATTTTTCTCAGAATTCTGCTAACGTTTAAAAATGCTTCGGTACTCTTCCATTGTTCTGGGAATTCTGCTGAAGTTTAAAAATGCTTCGGTACTCTTCCATTGTTCTCGGAATTCCGCTGACATATAAAAATGCTTCGGAAATCTTGCATTGTTCTCGGCATTCCGCTGACATTTAAAAATGCTTCGGAACTCTTCAATTGTTCTCGGAATTCTGCTGAACTTTTAAAATGCTTTGGAACTCTTCCATTGCTCTCGGAATTCGGGTGAAGTTTAAAAATGCTTCGGAACTCTTCTATTGTTCTCGGGATTCCGCTGAAGTTTAAAAATGCTTAAAATCTCTTCCATTGTTCTCGTAATTCTGCTCATGTTTAAAAATGCTTCGGAACTCTTCCATTGTTCTCGTAATTCCGCTGAAGTTTAAAAATGGTTCGGAACTCTTCCATTGTTCTCGGAATTCCGATGACGTTTTAAAATGCTTCGGTACTCTTCCATTGTTCTCAGAATTCTGCTGAAGTTTAAAAATGCTTCGGAACTCTTCCATTGTTCTCAGAATTCTGCTGACGTTTAAAAATGCTTCGGAAATCTTCCATTGTTTTCAAAATTCCGCTGACGCTTAAAAATGCTTCAGAACTCTTCCATTGTTCTCGGAATTCCGCTGGCGTTTAATAATGCTTCGCAACTCTTTCATTGTTCTCGGAATTCCGCTGAAGTTTAAAAATGCTTTGGAACTCTTCCATTGTTCTCGGAATTCTGCTGACGTTTAAAAATGCTTCGGAACTCTTCCATTGTTCTCGGAATTCCGTTGAAGTTTAAAAATGCTTCGAAACTCTTCCATTGTTCTCGGAATTCTGCTGAAGTTTAAAAATGCTTCAGAACTCTTCCATTGTTCTCGGAATTCCGCTGACGTTTAATAATGCTTCGCAACTCTTTCATTGTTCTCGGAATTCCGCTGACGTTTAAAAATGCTTCGGAACTCTTCCATTGTTCTCGGAATTCCGTTGAAGTTTAAAAATGCTTCGAAACTCTTCCATTGTTCTCGGAATTCTGCTGAAGTTTAAAAATGCTTTGAAACTCTTTCATTGTTCTCGGAATTCTGCTGAAGTTTAAAAATGCTTCAGAACTCTTCCATTGCTCTCGGAATTCCGCTGACGTTTAATAATGCTTCGCAACTCTTCCATTGTTCTCGGAATTCCGTTGAAGTTTAAAAATGGTTCGAAACTCTTCCATTGTTCTCGGAATTCCGCTGAAGTTTAAAAATGCTTCGGAACTCTTCCATTTTTCTCGGAATTCTGCTGAAGTTTAAAAATGCTTCAGAACTCTTCCATTGTTCTCAGAATTCTGCTGACGTTTAAAAATGCTTCGGTACTCTTCCATTGTTCTGGGAATTCTGCTGAAGTTTAAAAATGCTTCGGTACTCTTCCATTGTTCTCGGAATTCCGCTGACATATAAAAATGCTTCGGAAATCTTGCATTGTTCTCGGCATTCCGCTGACATTTGAAAATGCTTCGGAACTCTTCAATTGTTCTCGGAATTCTGCTGAACTTTTAAAATGCTTTGGAACTCTTCCATTGCTCTCGGAATTCGGGTGAAGTTTAAAAATGCTTCGGAACTCTTCTATTGTTCTCGGAATTCCGCTGAAGTTTAAAAATGCTTAAAATCTCTTCCATTGTTCTCGTAATTCTGCTCATGTTTAAAAATGCTTCGGAACTCTTCCATTGTTCTCGTAATTCCGCTGAAGTTTAAAAATGGTTCGGAACTCTTCCATTGTTATCGGAATTCCGATGATGTTTTAAAATGCTTCGGTACTCTTCCATTGTTCTCGGAATTCCGCTGACGTTTAAAAATGCTTCGGAACTCTTCCATTGTTATCGGAATTCCGCTGAAGTTTAAAAATGCTTCGGAACTCTTCCATTGTTCTAGGAATTCTGCTGAAGTCTAAAAATTCATCTGAACTCTTTCATTATTCTCGGAATTCGTGTGAATTTTAAAAATGCTTCGGAACTCTTCTATTGTTCTCGGATTTCCGCTGAAGTTTAAAAATGCTTAAAATCTCTTACATTGTTCTCGGAATTCCGCTGAAGTTTAAAAATGCTTCGGAACTCCTCCATTTTTCTCGGAATTCTGCTGAAGTTTAAAAATCCTTCAGAACTCTTCCATTTTTCTCAGAATTCTGCTGACGTTTAAAAATGCTTCGGTACTCTTCCATTGTTCTGGGAATTCTGCTGAAGTTTAAAAATGCTTCGGTACTCTTCCATTGTTCTCGGAATTCCGCTGACATATAAAAATGCTTCGGAAATCTTGCATTGTTCTCGGCATTCCGCTGACATTTAAAAATGCTTCGGAACTCTTCAATTGTTCTCGGAATTCTGCTGAACTTTTAAAATGCTTTGGAACTCTTCCATTGCTCTCGGAATTCGGGTGAAGTTTAAAAATGCTTCGGAACTCTTCTATTGTTCTCGGAATTCCGCTGAAGTTTAAAAATGCTTAAAATCTCTTCCATTGTTCTCGTAATTCTGCTCATGTTTAAAAATGCTTCGGAACTCTTCCATTGTTCTCGTAATTCCGCTGAAGTTTAAAAATGGTTCGGAACTCTTCCATTGTTCTCGGAATTCCGATGACGTTTTAAAATGCTTCGGTACTCTTCCATTGTTCTCGGAATTCCGCTGACGTTTAAAAATGCTTCGGAACTCTTCCATTGTTATCGGAATTCCGCTGAAGTTTAAAAATGCTTCGGAACTCTTCCATTGTTCTAGGAATTCTGCTGAAGTCTAAAAATTCATCTGAACTCTTCCATTATTCTCGGAATTCGTGTGAATTTTAAAAATGTTTCGTAACTCTTCTATTGTTCTCGGAATTCCGCTGAAGTTTAAAAATGCTTAAAATCTCTTACATTGTTCTCGGAATTCCGCTGAAGTTTAAAAATGCTTCGGAACTCTTCCATTGTTCTCGGAATTCTGCTGAAGTTTAAAAATGCTTCAGAACTCTTCCATTGTTCTCAGAATTCCGCTGATGTTTAAAAATGCTTCGGTACTCTTCCATTGTTCTCGGAATACCGCTGACGTTTAAAAATGCTTCGGTACTCTTCCATTGTTCTCGGAATTCCGCTGACATATAAAAATGCTTCGGAAATCTTGCATTGTTCTCGGCATTCCGCTGACATTTAAAAATGCTTCGGAACTCTTCAATTGTTCTCGGAATTCTGCTGAACTTTTAAAATGCTTTGGAACTCTTCCATTGCTCTCGGAATTCGGGTGAAGTTTAAAAATGCTTCGGAACTCTTCTATTGTTCTCGGAATTCCGCTGAAGTTTAAAAATGCTTAAAATCTCTTCCATTGTTCTCGTAATTCTGCTCATGTTTAAAAATGCTTCGGAACTCTTCCATTGTTCTCGTAATTCCGCTGAAGTTTAAAAATGGTTCGGAACTCTTCCATTGTTATCGGAATTCCGATGACGTTTTAAAATGCTTCGGTACTCTTCCATTGTTCTCGGAATTCCGCTGACGTTTAAAAATGCTTCGGAACTCTTCCATTGTTATCGGAATTCCGCTGAAGTTTAAAAATGCTTCGGAACTCTTCCATTGTTCTAGGAATTCTGCTGAAGTCTAAAAATTCATCTGAACTCTTTCATTATTCTCGGAATTCGTGTGAATTTTAAAAATGCTTCGGAACTCTTCTATTGTTCTCGGAATTCCGCTGAAGTTTAAAAATGCTTAAAATCTCTTACATTGTTCTCGGAATTCCGCTGAAGTTTAAAAATGCTTCGGAACTCCTCCATTTTTCTCGGAATTCTGCTGAAGTTTAAAAATCCTTCAGAACTCTTCCATTTTTCTCAGAATTCTGCTGACGTTTAAAAATGCTTCGGTACTCTTCCATTGTTCTGGGAATTCTGCTGAAGTTTAAAAATGTTTCGGTACTCTTCCATTGTTCTCGGAATTCCGCTGACATATAAAAATGCTTCGGAAATCTTGCATTGTTCTCGGCATTCCGCTGACATTTAAAAATGCTTCGGAACTCTTCAATTGTTCTCGGAATTCTGCTGAACTTTTAAAATGCTTTGGAACTCTTCCATTGCTCTCGGAATTCGGGTGAAGTTTAAAAATGCTTCGGAACTCTTCTATTGTTCTCGGAATTCCGATGAAGTTTAAAAATGCTTAAAATCTCTTCCATTGTTCTCGTAATTCTGCTCATGTTTAAAAATGCTTCGGAACTCTTCCATTGTTCTCGTAATTCCGCTGAAGTTTAAAAATGGTTCGGAACTCTTCCATTGTTCTCGGAATTCCGATGACGTTTTAAAATGCTTCGGTACTCTTCCATTGTTCTCGGAATTCCGCTGACGTTTAAAAATGCTTCGGAACTCTTCCATTGTTATCGGAATTCCGCTGAAGTTTAAAAATGCTTCGGAACTCTTCCATTGTTCTAGGAATTCTGCTGAAGTCTAAAAATTCATCTGAACTCTTCCATTATTCTCGGAATTCGTGTGAATTTTAAAAATGTTTCGTAACTCTTCTATTGTTCTCGGAATTCCGCTGAAGTTTAAAAATGCTTAAAATCTCTTACATTGTTCTCGGAATTCCGCTGAAGTTTAAAAATGCTTCGGAACTCTTCCATTGTTCTCGGAATTCTGCTGAAGTTTAAAAATGCTTCAGAACTCTTCCATTGTTCTCAGAATTCCGCTGATGTTTAAAAATGCTTCGGTACTCTTCCATTGTTCTCGGAATACCGCTGACGTTTAAAAATGCTTCGGCACTCTTCCATTGTTCTCGGAATTCCGCTGACATATAAAAATGCTTCGGAAATCTTGCATTGTTCTCGGCATTCCGCTGACGTTTAAAAATGCTTCGGAACTCTTCAATTGTTCTCGGAATTCTGCTGAACTTTTACAATGCTTCAGAACTCTTCCATTGTTCTCAGAATTCCGCTGACGTTTAAAAATGCTTCGCAAATCTTCCATTGTTTTCAAAATTCCGCTGACGCTTAAAAATGCTTCAGAACTCTTCCATTGTTCTCGGAATTCCGCTGACGTTTAATAATGCTTTGCAACTCTTTCATTGTTCTTGGAATTCCGCTGACGTTTAAAAATGCTTCGGAACTCTTTCATTGTTCTCGGAATTCCGTTGAAGTTTAAAAATGCTTCGAAACTCTTCCATTGTTCTCGGAATTCTGCTGAAGTTTAAAAATGCTTCGAAATTCTTTCATTGTTCTCGGAATTCTGCTGAAGTTTAAAAATGCTTCAGAACTCTTCCATTGCTCTCGGAATTCCGCTGACGTTTAATAATGCTTCGCAACTCTTCCATTGTTCTCGGAATTCCGTTGAAGTTTAAAAATGCTTCGAAACTCTTCCATTGTTCTCGGAATTCTGCTGAAGTTTAAAAATGCTTCGGTACGCTTCCATTGTTCTCGGAATTCCGCTGACATATAAAAATGCTTCGGAAATCTTGCATTGTTCTCGGCATTCCGCTGACATTTAAAAATGCTTTGGAACTCTTCAATTGTTCTCGGAATTCTGCTGAACTTTTAAAATGCTTTGGAACTCTTCCATTGCTCTCGGAATTCGGGTGAAGTTTAAAAATGCTTCGGAAATCTTCTATTGTTCTCGGAATTCCGCTGAAGTTTAAAAATGCTTAAAATCTCTTCCATTGTTCTCGTAATTCTGCTCATGTTTAAAAATGCTTCGGAACTCTTCCATTGTTCTCGTAATTCCGCTGAAGTTTAAAAATGGTTCGTAACTCTTCCATTGTTCTCGGAATTCCGATGACGTTTTAAAATGCTTCGGTACTCTTCCATTGTTCTCGGAATTCCGCTGACGTTTAAAAATGCTTCGGAACTCTTCCATTGTTATCGGAATTCCGCTGAAGTTTAAAAATGCTTCGGAACTCTTCCATTGTTCTAGGAATTCTGCTGAAGTCTAAAAATTCATCTGAACTCTTTCATTATTCTCGGAATTCGTGTGAATTTTAAAAATGCTTCGGAACTCTTCTATTGTTCTCGGAATTCCGCTGAAGTTTAAAAATGCTTAAAATCTCTTACAATGTTCTCGGAATTCCGCTGAAGTTTAAAAATGCTTCGGAACTCTTCCATTTTTCTCGGAATTCTGCTGAAGTTTAAAAATGCTTCAGAACTCTTCCATTGTTCTCAGAATTCCGCTGACGTTTAAAAATGCTTCGGTACTCTTCCATTGTTCTCGGAATTCCGCTGACGTTTAAAAATGCTTCGGTACTCTTCCATTGTTCTCGGAATTCCGCTGACATATAAAAATGCTTCGGAAATCTTGCATTGTTCTCCGCATTCCGCTGACATTTAAAAATGCTTCGGAACTCTTCAATTGTTCTCGGAATTCTGCTGAACTTTTAAAATGCTTTGGAACTCTTCCATTGCTCTCGGAATTCGGGTGAAGTTTAAAAATGCTTCGGAACTCTTCTATTGTTCTCGGAATTCCGCTGAAGTTTAAAAATGCTTAAAATCTCTTCCATTGTTCTCGTAATTCTGCTCATGTTTAAAAATGCTTCGGAACTCTTCCATTGTTCTCGTAATTCCGCTGAAGTTTAAAAATGCTTCGGAACTCTTCCATTGTTCTCGGAATTCCGCTGACGTTTAAAAATGCTTCACAACTCTTCCATTGTTCTCGGAATCCCGCTGACTTTTAAAAATGCTTCGGAACTCTTCCATTGTTCTCCAAATTCCGCTGAAGTTTAAAAATGCTTCGGAACCCTTCCATTGTTCTCGGAATTCTGCTGAAGTTTAAAAATGCTTCAGAACTCTTCCATTGTTCTCAGAATTCCGCTGACGTTTAAAAATGCTTCGGAAATCTTCCATTGTTTTCAAAATTCCGCTGACGCTTAAAAATGCTTCAGAACTCTTCCATTGTTCTCGGAATTCCGCTGACGTTTAATAATGCTTCGCAACTCTTTCATTGTTCTCGGAATTCCGCTGACGTTTAAAAATGCTTCGGAACTCTTCCATTGTTCTCGGAATTCCGTTGAAGTTTAAAAATGCTTCGAAACTCTTCCATTGTTCTCGGAATTCTGCTGAAGTTTAAAAATGCTTCGAAACTCTTTCATTGTTCTCGGAATTCCGCTGACATATAAAAATGCTTCGGAAATCTTGCATTGTTCTCGTAATTCCGCTGAAGTTTAAAAATGGTTCGGAACTCTTCCATTGTTATCGGAATTCCGATGACGTTTTAAAATGCTTCGGTACTCTTCCATTGTTCTCGGAATTCCGCTGACGTTTAAAAATGCTTTGGAACTCTTCCATTGTTCTCGGAATTCCGTTGAAGTTTAAAAATGCTTCGAAACTCTTTCATTGTTCTCAGAATTCTGCTGAAGTTTAAAAATGCTTCGTAACTCTTCCATTGTTCTCAGAATTCCGATGACGTTTAAAAATGCTTCGGTACTCTTCCATTGTTCTCAGAATTCCACTGACATATAAAAATGCTTCGGAAATCTTGCATTGTTCTCGGCATTCCGCTGACGTTTAAAAATGCTTCGGAACTCTTCAATTGTTCTCGGAATTCTGCTGAACTTTTAAAATGCTTCGGAACTCTTCCATTGTTCTCAGAATTCTGCTGAAGTTTAAAAATGCTTCAGAACTCTTCCATTGTTCTCGGAATTCCGCTGACGTTTAAAAATGCTTTGGAACTCTTCCATTGTTCTCGGAATTCCGTTGAAGTTTAAAAATGCTTCGAAACTCTTCCATTGTTCTCGGAATTCTGCTGAAGTTTAAAAATGCTTCGTAACTCTTCCATTGTTCTCAGAATTCCGATGACGTTTAAAAATGCTTCGGTACTCTTCCATTGTTCTCAGAATTCCACTGACATATAAAAATGCTTCGGAAATCTTGCATTGTTCTCGGCATTCCGCTGACGTTTAAAAATGATTCGGAACTCTTCAATTGTTCTCGGAATTCTGCTGAACTTTTAAAATGCTTTGGAACTCTTCCATTGCTCTCGGAATTCTGCTGAAGTTTAAAAATGCTTCAGAACTCTTACATTGTTCTCGGAATTCTGCTGACGTTTAAAAATGCTTCGGAACTCTTCCATTGTTCTCAGAATTCTGCTGAAGTTTAAAAATGCTTCGGAACTCTTCCATTGTTCTTGGAATTCTGCTGAAGTTTAAAAATGCTTCGGAACTCTTCCATTGTTCTCAGAATTCCGCTGACGTTTAAAAATGCTTCGGAAATCTTCCATTGTTTTCAAATTTCCGCTGACGTTTAAAAATGCTTCAGAACTCTTCCATTGTTCTCGGAATTCCGCTGACGTTTAAAAATGCTTTGGAACTCTTCCATTGTTCTCGGAATTCCGCTGAAGTTTAAAAATGCTTCGGAACTCTTCCATTGTTCTCAGAATTCTGCTGACGTTTAAAAATGGTTCGGAACTCTTCTATTGTTCTCGGAATTCTGCTGACGTTTAAAAATGCTTCAGAACTCTCCCATTGTTCTCGGAATTCCGCTGACGTTTAAAAATGCTTCGGAACTCTTCCATTGTTCTCGGAATTCCGCTGACGTTTAAAAATGCTTCGGAACTCTTCCATTGTTCCCGGAATTCTGCTGAAGTTTAAAAATGCTTCGGAACTCTTCCATTGTTCTCAGAATTCTGCTGACGTTTAAAAATGCTTCGGAACTCTTCCATTGTTCTCGCAATTCTGCTGACGTTTAAAAATGCTTCAGAACTCTTCCATTGTTCTCGGAATTCCGCTGACGTTTAAAAATGCTTCGGAACTCTTCCATTGTTCTCGGAATTCTGCTGAAGTTTAAAAATGCTTCGGAACTCTTCCATTGTTCTCAGAATTCCGCTGACGTTTAAAAATGCTTCGGTACTCTTCCATTGTTCTCGGAATTCCGCTGACATATAAAAATGCTTCGGAACTCTTCCATTGTTTTCGGAATTCTGCTGACGTTTAAAAATGCTTCGAAACTCTTCCATTGTTCTCGGAATTCTGCTGAAGTTTAAAAATGCTTTGAAACTCTTTCATTGTTCTCGGAATTCTGCTGAAGTTTAAAAATGCATCAGAACTCTTCCATTGCTCTCGGAATTCCGCTGACGTTTAATAATGCTTCGCAACTCTTCCATTGTTCTCGGAATTCCGTTGAAGTTTAAAAATGCTTCGAAACTCTTCCATTGTTCTCGGAATTCTGCTGAAGTTTAAAAATGCTTCGGTACTCTTCCATTGTTCTCGGAATTCCGCTGACATATAAAAATGCTTCGGAAATCTTGCATTGTTCTCGGCATTCCGCTGACATTTAAAAATGCTTCGGAACTCTTCAATTGTTCTCGGAATTCTGCTGAACTTTTAAAATGCTTTGGAACTCTTCCATTGCTCTCGGAATTCGGGTGAAGTTTAAAAATGCTTCGGAACTCTTCTATTGTTCTCGGAATTCCGCTGACGTTTAAAAATGCTTCGGTACTCTTCCATTGTTCTCTTAATTCCGCTGATGTTTAATAATGCTTCGGAACTCTTCCATTGTTCTCAGAATTCTGCTGAAGTTTAAAAATGCTTCAGAACTCTTCCATTGTTCTCGGTATTCCGCTGACGTTTAAAAATGCTTTGGAACTCTTCCATTGTTCTCGGAATTCCGTTGAAGTTTAAAAATGCTTCGAAACTCTTCCATTGTTCTCGGAATTCTGCTGAAGTTTAAAAATGCTTCGTAACTCTTCCATTGTTCTCAGAATTCCGATGACGTTTAAAAATGCTTCGGTACTCTTCCATTGTTCTCAGAATTCCACTGACATATAAAAATGCTTCGGAAATCTTGCATTGTTCTCGGCATTCCGCTGACGTTTAAAAATGCTTCGGAACTCTTCAATTGTTCTCGGAATTCTGCTGAACTTTTAAAATGCTTTGGAACTCTTCCATTGCTCTCGGAATTCTGCTGAAGTTTAAAAATGCTTCAGAACTCTTACATTGTTCTCGGAATTCTGCTGACGTTTAAAAATGCTTCGGAACTCTTCCATTGTTCTCAGAATTCTGCTGAAGTTTAAAAATGCTTCGGAACTCTTCCATTGTTCTCGGAATTCTGCTGAAGTTTAAAAATGCTTCGGAACTCTTCCATTGTTCTCAGAATTCCGCTGACGTTTAAAAATGCTTCGGAAATCTTCCATTGTTTTCAAATTTCCGCTGACGTTTAAAAATGCTTCAGAACTCTTCCATTGTTCTCGGAATTCCGCTGACGTTTAAAAATGCTTTGGAACTCTTCCATTGTTCTCGGAATTCCGCTGAAGTTTAAAAATGCTTCGGAACTCTTCCATTGTTCTCAGAATTCTGCTGACGTTTAAAAATGGTTCGGAACTCTTCTATTGTTCTCGGAATTCTGCTGACGTTTAAAAATGCTTCAGAACTCTTCCATTGTTCTCGGAATTCCGCTGATGTTTAATAATGCTTCGGAACTCTTCCATTGTTCTCGTAATTCCGCTGAAGTTTAAAAATGCTTCGGAACTCTTCCATTGTTCTCAGAATTCTGCTGACGTTTAAAAATGCTTCGGAACTCTTCCATTGTTCTCGGAATTCTGCTGACGTTTAAAAATGCTTCAGAACTCTTCCATTGTTCTCGGAATTCCGCTGACGTTTAAAAATGCTTCGGAACTCTTCCATTGTTCTCGGAATTCTGCTGAAGTTTAAAAATGCTTCGGAACTCTTCCATTGTTCTCAGAATTCCGCTGACGTTTAAAAATGCTTCGGTACTCTTCCATTGTTCTCGGAATTCCGCTGAAGTTTAAAAATGCTTCGGAACTCTTCCATTGTTCTCGGAATTCTGCTGAAGTTTAAAAATGCTTCGGAACTCTTCCATTGTTCTCAGAATTCTGCTGACGTTTAAAAATGCTTCGGAACTCTTCCATTGTTCTCGGAATTCTGCTGACGTTTAAAAATGCTTCAGAACTCTTCCATTGTTCTCGTAATTCCGCTGAAGTTTAAAAATGCTTCGGAACTCTTCCATTGTTCTCGGAATTCCGCTGACGTTTAAAAATGCTTCACAACTCTTCCATTGTTCTCGGAATTCCGCTGACTTTTAAAAATGCTTCGGAACTCTTCCATTGTTCTCCAAATTCTGCTGAAGTTTAAAAATGCTTCGGAACCCTTCCATTGTTCTCGGAATTCTGCTGAAGTTTAAAAATGCTTCAGAACTCTTCCATTGTTCTCAGAATTCCGCTGACGTTTAAAAATGCTTCGGAAATCTTCCATTGTTTTCAAAATTCCGCTGACGCTTAAAAATGCTCCAGAACTCTTCCATTGTTCTCGGAATTCCGCTGACGTTTAATAATGCTTCGCAACTCTTTCATTGTTCTCGGAATTCCGCTGACGTTTAAAAATGCTTCGGAACTCTTCCATTGTTCTCGGAATTCCGTTGAAGTTTAAAAATGCTTCGAAACTCTTCCATTGTTCTCGGAATTCTGCTGAAGTTTAAAAATGCTTTGAAACTCTTTCATTGTTCTCGGAATTCTGCTGAAGTTTAAAAATGCTTCAGAACTCTTCTATTGTTCTCGGAATTCCGCTGAAGTTTAAAAATGCTTAAAATCTCTTCCATTGTTCTCGTAATTCTGCTCATGTTTAAAAATGCTTCGGTACTCTTCCATTGTTCTCGTAATTCCGCTGAAGTTTAAAAATGGTTCGGAACTCTTCCATTGTTATCGGAATTCCGATGACGTTTTAAAATGCTTCGGTACTCTTCCATTGTTCTCGGAATTCCGCTGACGTTTAAAAATGCTTCGGAACTCTTCCATTGTTATCGGAATTCCGCTGAAGTTTAAAAATGCTTCGGAACTCTTCCATTGTTCTAGGAATTCTGCTGAAGTCTAAAAATTCATCTGAACTCTTTCATTATTCTCGGAATTCGTGTGAATTTTAAAAATGCTTCGGAACTCTTCTATTGTTCTCGGAATTCCGCTGAAGTTTAAAAATGCTTAAAATCTCTTACATTGTTCTCGGAATTCCGCTGAAGTTTAAAAATGCTTCGGAACTCCTCCATTTTTCTCGGAATTCTGCTGAAGTTTAAAAATCCTTCAGAACTCTTCCATTTTTCTCAGAATTCTGCTGACGTTTAAAAATGCTTCGGTACTCTTCCATTGTTCTGGGAATTCTGCTGAAGTTTAAAAATGCTTCGGTACTCTTCCATTGTTCTCGGAATTCCGCTGACATATAAAAATGCTTCGGAAATCTTGCATTGTTCTCGGCATTCCGCTGACATTTAAAAATGCTTCGGAACTCTTCAATTGTTCTCGGAATTCTGCTGAACTTTTAAAATGCTTTGGAACTCTTCCATTGCTCTCGGAATTCGGGTGAAGTTTAAAAATGCTTCGGAACTCTTCTATTGTTCTCGGAATTCCGATGAAGTTTAAAAATGCTTAAAATCTCTTCCATTGTTCTCGTAATTCTGCTCATGTTTAAAAATGCTTCGGAACTCTTCCATTGTTCTCGTAATTCCGCTGAAGTTTAAAAATGGTTCGGAACTCTTCCATTGTTCTCGGAATTCCGATGACGTTTTAAAATGCTTCGGTACTCTTCCATTGTTCTCGGAATTCCGCTGACGTTTAAAAATGCTTCGGAACTCTTCCATTGTTATCGGAATTCCGCTGAAGTTTAAAAATGCTTCGGAACTCTTCCATTGTTCTAGGAATTCTGCTGAAGTCTAAAAATTCATCTGAACTCTTCCATTATTCTCGGAATTCGTGTGAATTTTAAAAATGTTTCGTAACTCTTCTATTGTTCTCGGAATTCCGCTGAAGTTTAAAAATGCTTAAAATCTCTTACATTGTTCTCGGAATTCCGCTGAAGTTTAAAAATGCTTCGGAACTCTTCCATTGTTCTCGGAATTCTGCTGAAGTTTAAAAATGCTTCAGAACTCTTCCATTGTTCTCAGAATTCCGCTGATGTTTAAAAATGCTTCGGTACTCTTCCATTGTTCTCGGAATACCGCTGACGTTTAAAAATGCTTCGGTACTCTTCCATTGTTCTCGGAATTCCGCTGACATATAAAAATGCTTCGGAAATCTTGCATTGTTCTCGGCATTCCGCTGACGTTTAAAAATGCTTCGGAACTCTTCAATTGTTCTCGGAATTCTGCTGAACTTTTACAATGCTTCAGAACTCTTCCATTGTTCTCAGAATTCCGCTGACGTTTAAAAATGCTTCGCAAATCTTCCATTGTTTTCAAAATTCCGCTGACGCTTAAAAATGCTTCAGAACTCTTCCATTGTTCTCGGAATTCCGCTGACGTTTAATAATGCTTTGCAACTCTTTCATTGTTCTTGGAATTCCGCTGACGTTTAAAAATGCTTCGGAACTCTTTCATTGTTCTTGGAATTCCGTTGAAGTTTAAAAATGCTTCGAAACTCTTCCATTGTTCTCGGAATTCTGCTGAAGTTTAAAAATGCTTCGAAATTCTTTCATTGTTCTCGGAATTCTGCTGAAGTTTAAAAATGCTTCAGAACTCTTCCATTGCTCTCGGAATTCCGCTGACGTTTAATAATGCTTCGCAACTCTTCCATTGTTCTCGGAATTCCGTTGAAGTTTAAAAATGCTTCGAAACTCTTCCATTGTTCTCGGAATTCTGCTGAAGTTTAAAAATGCTTCGGTACTCTTCCATTGTTCTCGGAATTCCGCTGACATATAAAAATGCTTCGGAAATCTTGCATTGTTCTCGGCATTCCGCTGACATTTAAAAATGCTTTGGAACTCTTCAATTGTTCTCGGAATTCTGCTGAACTTTTAAAATGCTTTGGAACTCTTCCATTGCTCTCGGAATTCGGGTGAAGTTTAAAAATGCTTCGGAAATCTTCTATTGTTCTCGGAATTCCGCTGAAGTTTAAAAATGCTTAAAATCTCTTCCATTGTTCTCGTAATTCTGCTCATGTTTAAAAATGCTTCGGAACTCTTCCATTGTTCTCGTAATTCCGCTGAAGTTTAAAAATGGTTCGTAACTCTTCCATTGTTCTCGGAATTCCGATGACGTTTTAAAATGCTTCGGTACTCTTCCATTGTTCTCGGAATTCCGCTGACGTTTAAAAATGCTTCGGAACTCTTCCATTGTTATCGGAATTCCGCTGAAGTTTAAAAATGCTTCGGAACTCTTCCATTGTTCTAGGAATTCTGCTGAAGTCTAAAAATTCATCTGAACTCTTTCATTATTCTCGGAATTCGTGTGAATTTTAAAAATGCTTCGGAACTCTTCTATTGTTCTCGGAATTCCGCTGAAGTTTAAAAATGCTTAAAATCTCTTACAATGTTCTCGGAATTCCGCTGAAGTTTAAAAATGCTTCGGAACTCTTCCATTTTTCTCGGAATTCTGCTGAAGTTTAAAAATGCTTCAGAACTCTTCCATTGTTCTCAGAATTCCGCTGACGTTTAAAAATGCTTCGGTACTCTTCCATTGTTCTCGGAATTCCGCTGACGTTTAAAAATGCTTCGGTACTCTTCCATTGTTCTCGGAATTCCGCTGACATATAAAAATGCTTCGGAAATCTTGCATTGTTCTCCGCATTCCGCTGACATTTAAAAATGCTTCGGAACTCTTCAATTGTTCTCGGAATTCTGCTGAACTTTTAAAATGCTTTGGAACTCTTCCATTGCTCTCGGAATTCGGGTGAAGTTTAAAAATGCTTCGGAACTCTTCTATTGTTCTCGGAATTCCGCTGAAGTTTAAAAATGCTTAAAATCTCTTCCATTGTTCTCGTAATTCTGCTCATGTTTAAAAATGCTTCGGAACTCTTCCATTGTTCTCGTAATTCCGCTGAAGTTTAAAAATGATTCGGAACTCTTCCATTGTTCTCGGAATTCCGCTGACGTTTAAAAATGCTTCGGAAATCTTCCATTGTTTTCAAAATTCCGCTGACGCTTAAAAATGCTTCAGAACTCTTCCATTGTTCTCGGAATTCCGCTGACGTTTAATAATGCTTCGCAACTCTTTCATTGTTCTCGGAATTCCGCTGACGTTTAAAAATGCTTCGGAACTCTTCCATTGTTCTCGGAATTCCGTTGAAGTTTAAAAATGCTTCGAAACTCTTCCATTGTTCTCGGAATTCTGCTGAAGTTTAAAAATGCTTCGAAACTCTTTCATTGTTCTCGGAATTCCGCTGACATATAAAAATGCTTCGGAAATCTTGCATTGTTCTCGTAATTCCGCTGAAGTTTAAAAATGGTTCGGAACTCTTCCATTGTTATCGGAATTCCGATGACGTTTTAAAATGCTTCGGTACTCTTCCATTGTTCTCGGAATTCCGCTGACGTTTAAAAATGCTTCGGAACTCTTCCATTGTTCTAGGAATTCTGCTGAAGTCTAAAAATTCATCTGAACTCTTCCATTATTCTCGGAATTCGTGTGAATTTTAAAAATGCTTCGTAACTCTTCTATTGTTCTCGGAATTCCGCTGACGTTTAAAAATGCTTTGGAACTCTTCCATTGTTCTCGGAATTCCGTTGAAGTTTAAAAATGCTTCGAAACTCTTCCATTGTTCTCAGAATTCTGCTGAAGTTTAAAAATGCTTCGTAACTCTTCCATTGTTCTCAGAATTCCGATGACGTTTAAAAATGCTTCGGTACTCTTCCATTGTTCTCAGAATTCCACTGACATATAAAAATGCTTCGGAAATCTTGCATTGTTCTCGGCATTCCGCTGACGTTTAAAAATGCTTCGGAACTCTTCAATTGTTCTCGGAATTCTGCTGAACTTTTAAAATGCTTCGGAACTCTTCCATTGTTCTCAGAATTCTGCTGAAGTTTAAAAATGCTTCAGAACTCTTCCATTGTTCTCGGAATTCCGCTGACGTTTAAAAATGCTTTGGAACTCTTCCATTGTTCTCGGAATTCCGTTGAAGTTTAAAAATGCTTCGAAACTCTTCCATTGTTCTCGGAATTCTGCTGAAGTTTAAAAATGCTTCGTAACTCTTCCATTGTTCTCAGAATTCCGATGACGTTTAAAAATGCTTCGGTACTCTTCCATTGTTCTCAGAATTCCACTGACATATAAAAATGCTTCGGAAATCTTGCATTGTTCTCGGCATTCCGCTGACGTTTAAAAATGATTCGGAACTCTTCAATTGTTCTCGGAATTCTGCTGAACTTTTAAAATGCTTTGGAACTCTTCCATTGCTCTCGGAATTCTGCTGAAGTTTAAAAATGCTTCAGAACTCTTACATTGTTCTCGGAATTCTGCTGACGTTTAAAAATGCTTCGGAACTCTTCCATTGTTCTCAGAATTCTGCTGAAGTTTAAAAATGCTTCGGAACTCTTCCATTGTTCTTGGAATTCTGCTGAAGTTTAAAAATGCTTCGGAACTCTTCCATTGTTCTCAGAATTCCGCTGACGTTTAAAAATGCTTCGGAA
The DNA here is from genome assembly GCF_046119375.1 of Phyllobates terribilis. Classification (NCBI taxonomy): domain Eukaryota; kingdom Metazoa; phylum Chordata; class Amphibia; order Anura; family Dendrobatidae; genus Phyllobates; species Phyllobates terribilis. Next base: position 12,380,542 of record NW_027362782.1, read on the forward strand.
ATCTTCCATTGTTTTCAAATTTCCGCTGACGTTTAAAAATGCTTCAGAACTCTTCCATTGTTCTCGGAATTCCGCTGACGTTTAAAAATGCTTTGGAACTCTTCCATTGTTCTCGGAATTCCGCTGAAGTTTAAAAATGCTTCGGAACTCTTCCATTGTTCTCAGAATTCTGCTGACGTTTAAAAATGGTTCGGAACTCTTCTATTGTTCTCGGAATTCTGCTGACGTTTAAAAATGCTTCAGAACTCTCCCATTGTTCTCGGAGTTCCGCTGACGTTTAAAAATGCTTCGGAACTCTTCCATTGTTCTCGGAATTCCGCTGACGTTTAAAAATGCTTCGGAACTCTTCCATTGTTCTCGGAATTCTGCTGAAGTTTAAAAATGCTTCGGAACTCTTCCATTGTTCTCAGAATTCTGCTGACGTTTAAAAATGCTTCGGAACTCTTCCATTGTTCTCGCAATTCTGCTGACGTTTAAAAATGCTTCAGAACTCTTCCATTGTTCTCGGAATTCCGCTGACGTTTAAAAATGCTTCGGAACTCTTCCATTGTTCTCGGAATTCTGCTGAAGTTTAAAAATGCTTCGGAACTCTTCCATTGTTCTCAGAATTCCCCTGACGTTTAAAAATGCTTCGGTACTCTTCCATTGTTCTCGGAATTCCGCTGACATATAAAAATGCTTCGGAACTCTTCCATTGTTTTCGGAATTCTGCTGACGTTTAAAAATGCTTCGAAACTCTTCCATTGTTCTCGGAATTCTGCTGAAGTTTAAAAATGCTTTGAAACTCTTTCATTGTTCTCGGAATTCTGCTGAAGTTTAAAAATGCATCAGAACTCTTCCATTGCTCTCGGAATTCCGCTGACGTTTAATAATGCTTCGCAACTCTTCCATTGTTCTCGGAATTCCGTTGAAGTTTAAAAATGCTTCGAAACTCTTCCATTGTTCTCGGAATTCTGCTGAAGTTTAAAAATGCTTCGGTACTCTTCCATTGTTCTCGGAATTCCGCTGACATATAAAAATGCTTCGGAAATCTTGCATTGTTCTCGGCATTCCGCTGACATTTAAAAATGCTTCGGAACTCTTCAATTGTTCTCGGAATTCTGCTGAACTTTTAAAATGCTTTGGAACTCTTCCATTGCTCTCGGAATTCGGGTGAAGTTTAAAAATGCTTCGGAACTCTTCTATTGTTCTCGGAATTCCGCTGACGTTTAAAAATGCTTCGGTACTCTTCCATTGTTCTCTTAATTCCGCTGATGTTTAATAATGCTTCGGAACTCTTCCATTGTTCTCAGAATTCTGCTGAAGTTTAAAAATGCTTCAGAACTCTTCCATTGTTCTCGGTATTCCGCTGACGTTTAAAAATGCTTTGGAACTCTTCCATTGTTCTCGGAATTCCGTTGAAGTTTAAAAATGCTTCGAAACTCTTCCATTGTTCTCGGAATTCTGCTGAAGTTTAAAAATGCTTCGTAACTCTTCCATTGTTCTCAGAATTCCGATGACGTTTAAAAATGCTTCGGTACTCTTCCATTGTTCTCAGAATTCCACTGACATATAAAAATGCTTCGGAAATCTTGCATTGTTCTCGGCATTCCGCTGACGTTTAAAAATGCTTCGGAACTCTTCAATTGTTCTCGGAATTCTGCTGAACTTTTAAAATGCTTTGGAACTCTTCCATTGCTCTCGGAATTCTGCTGAAGTTTAAAAATGCTTCAGAACTCTTACATTGTTCTCGGAATTCTGCTGACGTTTAAAAATGCTTCGGAACTCTTCCATTGTTCTCAGAATTCTGCTGAAGTTTAAAAATGCTTCGGAACTCTTCCATTGTTCTCGGAATTCTGCTGAAGTTTAAAAATGCTTCGGAACTCTTCCATTGTTCTCAGAATTCCGCTGACGTTTAAAAATGCTTCGGAAATCTTCCATTGTTTTCAAATTTCCGCTGACGTTTAAAAATGCTTCAGAACTCTTCCATTGTTCTCGGAATTCCGCTGACGTTTAAAAATGCTTTGGAACTCTTCCATTGTTCTCGGAATTCCGCTGAAGTTTAAAAATGCTTCGGAACTCTTCCATTGTTCTCAGAATTCTGCTGACGTTTAAAAATGGTTCGGAACTCTTCTATTGTTCTCGGAATTCTGCTGACGTTTAAAAATGCTTCAGAACTCTTCCATTGTTCTCGGAATTCCGCTGATGTTTAATAATGCTTCGGAACTCTTCCATTGTTCTCGTAATTCCGCTGAAGTTTAAAAATGCTTCGGAACTCTTCCATTGTTCTCAGAATTCTGCTGACGTTTAAAAATGCTTCGGAACTCTTCCATTGTTCTCGGAATTCTGCTGACGTTTAAAAATGCTTCAGAACTCTTCCATTGTTCTCGGAATTCCGCTGACGTTTAAAGATGCTTCGGAACTCTTCCATTGTTCTCGGAATTCTGCTGAAGTTTAAAAATGCTTCGGAACTCTTCCATTGTTCTCAGAATTCCGCTGACGTTTAAAAATGCTTCGGTACTCTTCCATTGTTCTCGGAATTCCGCTGAAGTTTAAAAATGCTTCGGAACTCTTCCATTGTTCTCGGAATTCTGCTGAAGTTTAAAAATGCTTCGGAACTCTTCCATTGTTCTCAGAATTCTGCTGACGTTTAAAAATGCTTCGGAACTCTTCCATTGTTCTCGGAATTCTGCTGACGTTTAAAAATGCTTCAGAACTCTTCCATTGTTCTCGTAATTCCGCTGAAGTTTAAAAATGCTTCGGAACTCTTCCATTGTTCTCGGAATTCCGCTGACGTTTAAAAATGCTTCACAACTCTTCCATTGTTCTCGGAATTCCGCTGACTTTTAAAAATGCTTCGGAACTCTTCCATTGTTCTCCAAATTCTGCTGAAGTTTAAAAATGCTTCGGAACCCTTCCATTGTTCTCGGAATTCTGCTGAAGTTTAAAAATGCTTCAGAACTCTTCCATTGTTCTCAGAATTCCGCTGACGTTTAAAAATGCTTCGGAAATCTTCCATTGTTTTCAAAATTCCGCTGACGCTTAAAAATGCTCCAGAACTCTTCCATTGTTCTCGGAATTCCGCTGACGTTTAATAATGCTTCGCAACTCTTTCATTGTTCTCGGAATTCCGCTGACGTTTAAAAATGCTTCGGAACTCTTCCATTGTTCTCGGAATTCCGTTGAAGTTTAAAAATGCTTCGAAACTCTTCCATTGTTCTCGGAATTCTGCTGAAGTTTAAAAATGCTTTGAAACTCTTTCATTGTTCTCGGAATTCTGCTGAAGTTTAAAAATGCTTCAGAACTCTTCTATTGTTCTCGGAATTCCGCTGAAGTTTAAAAATGCTTAAAATCTCTTCCATTGTTCTCGTAATTCTGCTCATGTTTAAAAATGCTTCGGTACTCTTCCATTGTTCTCGTAATTCCGCTGAAGTTTAAAAATGGTTCGGAACTCTTCCATTGTTCTCGGAATTCCGATGACGTTTTAAAATGCTTCGGTACTCTTCCATTGTTCTCGGAATTCCGCTGACGTTTAAAAATGCTTCGGAACTCTTCCATTGTTATCTGAATTCCGCTGAAGTTTAAAAATGCTTCGGAACTCTTCCATTGTTCTCGGAATTCCGCTGATGTTTAATAATGCTTCGGAACTTTTCCATTGTTCTCGTAATTCCGCTGAAGTTTAAAAATGCTTCGGAACTCTTCCATTGTTCTCAGAATTCTGCTGACGTTTAAAAATGCTTCGGAACTCTTCCATTGTTCTCGGAATTCTGCTGACGTTTAAAAATGCTTCGGAACTCTTCCATTGTTCTCGGAATTCTGCTGACGTTTAAAAATGCTTCAGAACTCTTCCATTGTTCTCGGAATTCCGCTGATGTTTAAAAATGCTTCGGAACTCTTCCATTGTTCTCGGAATTCTGCTGAAGTTTAAAAATGCTTCAGAACTCTTCCATTGTTCTCGGAATTCCGCTGACGTTTAATAATGCTTTGCAACTCTTTCATTGTTCTTGGAATTCCGCTGACGTTTAAAAATGCTTCGGAACTCTTTCATTGTTCTCGGAATTCCGTTGAAGTTTAAAAATGCTTCGAAACTCTTCCATTGTTCTCGGAATTCTGCTGAAGTTTAAAAATGCTTCGAAATTCTTTCATTGTTCTCGGAATTCTGCTGAAGTTTAAAAATGCTTCAGAACTCTTCCATTGCTCTCGGAATTCCGCTGACGTTTAATAATGCTTCGCAACTCTTCCATTGTTCTCGGAATTCCGTTGAAGTTTAAAAATGCTTCGAAACTCTTCCATTGTTCTCGGAATTCTGCTGAAGTTTAAAAATGCTTCGGTACTCTTCCATTGTTCTCGGAATTCCGCTGACATATAAAAATGCTTCGGAAATCTTGCATTGTTCTCGGCATTCCGCTGACATTTAAAAATGCTTTGGAACTCTTCAATTGTTCTCGGAATTCTGCTGAACTTTTAAAATGCTTTGGAACTCTTCCATTGCTCTCGGAATTCGGGTGAAGTTTAAAAATGCTTCGGAAATCTTCTATTGTTCTCGGAATTCCGCTGAAGTTTAAAAATGCTTAAAATCTCTTCCATTGTTCTCGTAATTCTGCTCATGTTTAAAAATGCTTCGGAACTCTTCCATTGTTCTCGTAATTCCGCTGAAGTTTAAAAATGGTTCGTAACTCTTCCATTGTTCTCGGAATTCCGATGACGTTTTAAAATGCTTCGGTACTCTTCCATTGTTCTCGGAATTCCGCTGACGTTTAAAAATGCTTCGGAACTCTTCCATTGTTATCGGAATTCCGCTGAAGTTTAAAAATGCTTCGGAACTCTTCCATTGTTCTAGGAATTCTGCTGAAGTCTAAAAATTCATCTGAACTCTTTCATTATTCTCGGAATTCGTGTGAATTTTAAAAATGCTTCGGAACTCTTCTATTGTTCTCGGAATTCCGCTGAAGTTTAAAAATGCTTAAAATCTCTTACAATGTTCTCGGAATTCCGCTGAAGTTTAAAAATGCTTCGGAACTCTTCCATTTTTCTCGGAATTCTGCTGAAGTTTAAAAATGCTTCAGAACTCTTCCATTGTTCTCAGAATTCCGCTGACGTTTAAAAATGCTTCGGTACTCTTCCATTGTTCTCGGAATTCCGCTGACGTTTAAAAATGCTTCGGTACTCTTCCATTGTTCTCGGAATTCCGCTGACATATAAAAATGCTTCGGAAATCTTGCATTGTTCTCCGCATTCCGCTGACATTTAAAAATGCTTCGGAACTCTTCAATTGTTCTCGGAATTCTGCTGAACTTTTAAAATGCTTTGGAACTCTTCCATTGCTCTCGGAATTCGGGTGAAGTTTAAAAATGCTTCGGAACTCTTCTATTGTTTTCGGAATTCCGCTGAAGTTTAAAAATGCTTAAAATCTCTTCCATTGTTCTCGTAATTCTGCTCATGTTTAAAAATGCTTCGGAACTCTTCCATTGTTCTCGTAATTCCGCTGAAGTTTAAAAATGCTTCGGAACTCTTCCATTGTTCTCGGAATTCCGCTGACGTTTAAAAATGCTTCGGAAATCTTCCATTGTTTTCAAAATTCCGCTGACGCTTAAAAATGCTTCAGAACTCTTCCATTGTTCTCGGAATTCCGCTGACGTTTAATAATGCTTCGCAACTCTTTCATTGTTCTCGGAATTCCGCTGACGTTTAAAAATGCTTCGGAACTCTTCCATTGTTCTCGGAATTCCGTTGAAGTTTAAAAATGCTTCGAAACTCTTCCATTGTTCTCGGAATTCTGCTGAAGTTTAAAAATGCTTCGAAACTCTTTCATTGTTCTCGGAATTCCGCTGACATATAAAAATGCTTCGGAAATCTTGCATTGTTCTCGTAATTCCGCTGAAGTTTAAAAATGGTTCGGAACTCTTCCATTGTTATCGGAATTCCGATGACGTTTTAAAATGCTTCGGTACTCTTCCATTGTTCTCGGAATTCCGCTGACGTTTAAAAATGCTTCGGAACTCTTCCATTGTTCTAGGAATTCTGCTGAAGTCTAAAAATTCATCTGAACTCTTCCATTATTCTCGGAATTCGTGTGAATTTTAAAAATGCTTCGTAACTCTTCTATTGTTCTCGGAATTCCGCTGACGTTTAAAAATGCTTTGGAACTCTTCCATTGTTCTCGGAATTCCGTTGAAGTTTAAAAATGCTTCGAAACTCTTCCATTGTTCTCAGAATTCTGCTGAAGTTTAAAAATGCTTCGTAACTCTTCCATTGTTCTCAGAATTCCGATGACGTTTAAAAATGCTTCGGTACTCTTCCATTGTTCTCAGAATTCCACTGACATATAAAAATGCTTCGGAAATCTTGCATTGTTCTCGGCATTCCGCTGACGTTTAAAAATGCTTCGGAACTCTTCAATTGTTCTCGGAATTCTGCTGAACTTTTAAAATGCTTCGGAACTCTTCCATTGTTCTCAGAATTCTGCTGAAGTTTAAAAATGCTTCAGAACTCTTCCATTGTTCTCGGAATTCCGCTGACGTTTAAAAATGCTTTGGAACTCTTCCATTGTTCTCGGAATTCCGTTGAAGTTTAAAAATGCTTCGAAACTCTTCCATTGTTCTCGGAATTCTGCTGAAGTTTAAAAATGCTTCGTAACTCTTCCATTGTTCTCAGAATTCCGATGACGTTTAAAAATGCTTCGGTACTCTTCCATTGTTCTCAGAATTCCACTGACATATAAAAATGCTTCGGAAATCTTGCATTGTTCTCGGCATTCCGCTGACGTTTAAAAATGATTCGGAACTCTTCAATTGTTCTCGGAATTCTGCTGAACTTTTAAAATGCTTTGGAACTCTTCCATTGCTCTCGGAATTCTGCTGAAGTTTAAAAATGCTTCAGAACTCTTACATTGTTCTCGGAATTCTGCTGACGTTTAAAAATGCTTCGGAACTCTTCCATTGTTCTCAGAATTCTGCTGAAGTTTAAAAATGCTTCGGAACTCTTCCATTGTTCTTGGAATTCTGCTGAAGTTTAAAAATGCTTCGGAACTCTTCCATTGTTCTCAGAATTCCGCTGACGTTTAAAAATGCTTCGGAAATCTTCCATTGTTTTCAAATTTCCGCTGACGTTTAAAAATGCTTCAGAACTCTTCCATTGTTCTCGGAATTCCGCTGACGTTTAAAAATGCTTTGGAACTCTTCCATTGTTCTCGGAATTCCGCTGAAGTTTAAAAATGCTTCGGAACTCTTCCATTGTTCTCAGAATTCTGCTGACGTTTAAAAATGGTTCGGAACTCTTCTATTGTTCTCGGAATTCTGCTGACGTTTAAAAATGCTTCAGAACTCTCCCATTGTTCTCGGAATTCCGCTGACGTTTAAAAATGCTTCGGAACTCTTCCATTGTTCTCGGAATTCCGCTGACGTTTAAAAATGCTTCGGAACTCTTCCATTGTTCTCGGAATTCTGCTGAAGTTTAAAAATGCTTCGGAACTCTTCCATTGTTCTCAGAATTCTGCTGACGTTTAAAAATGCTTCGGAACTCTTCCATTGTTCTCGCAATTCTGCTGACGTTTAAAAATGCTTCAGAACTCTTCCATTGTTCTCGGAATTCCGCTGACGTTTAAAAATGCTTCGGAACTCTTCCATTGTTCTCGGAATTCTGCTGAAGTTTAAAAATGCTTCGGAACTCTTCCATTGTTCTCAGAATTCCCCTGACGTTTAAAAATGCTTCGGTACTCTTCCATTGTTCTCGGAATTCCGCTGACATATAAAAATGCTTCGGAACTCTTCCATTGTTTTCGGAATTCTGCTGACGTTTAAAAATGCTTCGAAACTCTTCCATTGTTCTCGGAATTCTGCTGAAGTTTAAAAATGCTTTGAAACTCTTTCATTGTTCTCGGAATTCTGCTGAAGTTTAAAAATGCATCAGAACTCTTCCATTGCTCTCGGAATTCCGCTGACGTTTAATAATGCTTCACAACTCTTCCATTGTTCTCGGAATTCCGTTGAAGTTTAAAAATGCTTCGAAACTCTTCCATTGTTCTCGGAATTCTGCTGAAGTTTAAAAATGCTTCGGTACTCTTCCATTGTTCTCGGAATTCCGCTGACATATAAAAATGCTTCGGAAATCTTGCATTGTTCTCGGCATTCCGCTGACATTTAAAAATGCTTCGGAACTCTTCAATTGTTCTCGGAATTCTGCTGAACTTTTAAAATGCTTTGGAACTCTTCCATTGCTCTCGGAATTCGGGTGAAGTTTAAAAATGCTTCGGAACTCTTCTATTGTTCTCGGAATTCCGCTGACGTTTAAAAATGCTTCGGTACTCTTCCATTGTTCTCTTAATTCCGCTGATGTTTAATAATGCTTCGGAACTCTTCCATTGTTCTCAGAATTCTGCTGAAGTTTAAAAATGCTTCAGAACTCTTCCATTGTTCTCGGTATTCCGCTGACGTTTAAAAATGCTTTGGAACTCTTCCATTGTTCTCGGAATTCCGTTGAAGTTTAAAAATGCTTCGAAACTCTTCCATTGTTCTCGGAATTCTGCTGAAGTTTAAAAATGCTTCGTAACTCTTCCATTGTTCTCAGAATTCCGATGACGTTTAAAAATGCTTCGGTACTCTTCCATTGTTCTCAGAATTCCACTGACATATAAAAATGCTTCGGAAATCTTGCATTGTTCTCGGCATTCCGCTGACGTTTAAAAATGCTTCGGAACTCTTCAATTGTTCTCGGAATTCTGCTGAACTTTTAAAATGCTTTGGAACTCTTCCATTGCTCTCGGAATTCTGCTGAAGTTTAAAAATGCTTCAGAACTCTTACATTGTTCTCGGAATTCTGCTGACGTTTAAAAATGCTTCGGAACTCTTCCATTGTTCTCAGAATTCTGCTGAAGTTTAAAAATGCTTCGGAACTCTTCCATTGTTCTCGGAATTCTGCTGAAGTTTAAAAATGCTTCGGAACTCTTCCATTGTTCTCAGAATTCCGCTGACGTTTAAAAATGCTTCGGAAATCTTCCATTGTTTTCAAATTTCCGCTGACGTTTAAAAATGCTTCAGAACTCTTCCATTGTTCTCGGAATTCCGCTGACGTTTAAAAATGCTTTGGAACTCTTCCATTGTTCTCGGAATTCCGCTGAAGTTTAAAAATGCTTCGGAACTCTTCCATTGTTCTCAGAATTCTGCTGACGTTTAAAAATGGTTCGGAACTCTTCTATTGTTCTCGGAATTCTGCTGACGTTTAAAAATGCTTCAGAACTCTTCCATTGTTCTCGGAACTCCGCTGATGTTTAATAATGCTTCGGAACTCTTCCATTGTTCTCGTAATTCCGCTGAAGTTTAAAAATGCTTCGGAACTCTTCCATTGTTCTCGGAATTCCGCTGACGTTTAAAGATGCTTCGGAACTCTTCCATTGTTCTCGGAATTCTGCTGAAGTTTAAAAATGCTTCGGAACTCTTCCATTGTTCTCAGAATTCCGCTGACGTTTAAAAATGCTTCGGTACTCTTCCATTGTTCTCGGAATTCCGCTGAAGTTTAAAAATGCTTCGGAACTCTTCCATTGTTCTCGGAATTCTGCTGAAGTTTAAAAATGCTTCGGAACTCTTCCATTGTTCTCAGAATTCTGCTGACGTTTAAAAATGCTTCGGAACTCTTCCATTGTTCTCGGAATTCTGCTGACGTTTAAAAATGCTTCAGAACTCTTCCATTGTTCTCGTAATTCCGCTGAAGTTTAAAAATGCTTCGGAACTCTTCCATTGTTCTCGGAATTCCGCTGACGTTTAAAAATGCTTCACAACTCTTCCATTGTTCTCGGAATTCCGCTGACTTTTAAAAATGCTTCGGAACTCTTCCATTGTTCTCCAAATTCTGCTGAAGTTTAAAAATGCTTCGGAACCCTTCCATTGTTCTCGGAATTCTGCTGAAGTTTAAAAATGCTTCAGAACTCTTCCATTGTTCTCAGAATTCCGCTGACGTTTAAAAATGCTTCGGAAATCTTCCATTGTTTTCAAAATTCCGCTGACGCTTAAAAATGCTCCAGAACTCTTCCATTGTTCTCGGAATTCCGCTGACGTTTAATAATGCTTCGCAACTCTTTCATTGTTCTCGGAATTCCGCTGACGTTTAAAAATGCTTCGGAACTCTTCCATTGTTCTCGGAATTCCGTTGAAGTTTAAAAATGCTTCGAAACTCTTCCATTGTTCTCGGAATTCTGCTGAAGTTTAAAAATGCTTTGAAACTCTTTCATTGTTCTCGGAATTCTGCTGAAGTTTAAAAATGCTTCAGAACTCTTCTATTGTTCTCGGAATTCCGCTGAAGTTTAAAAATGCTTAAAATCTCTTCCATTGTTCTCGTAATTCTGCTCATGTTTAAAAATGCTTCGGTACTCTTCCATTGTTCTCGGAATTCCGATGACGTTTTAAAATGCTTCGGTACTCTTCCATTGTTCTCGGAATTCCGCTGACGTTTAAAAATGCTTCGGAACTCTTCCATTGTTATCTGAATTCCGCTGAAGTTTAAAAATGCTTCGGAACTCTTCCATTGTTCTCGGAATTCCGCTGATGTTTAATAATGCTTCGGAACTTTTCCATTGTTCTCGTAATTCCGCTGAAGTTTAAAAATGCTTCGGAACTCTTCCATTGTTCTCAGAATTCTGCTGACGTTTAAAAATGCTTCGGAACTCTTCCATTGTTCTCGGAATTCTGCTGACGTTTAAAAATGCTTCGGAACTCTTCCATTGTTCTCGGAATTCTGCTGACGTTTAAAAATGCTTCAGAACTCTTCCATTGTTCTCGGAATTCCGCTGACGTTTAAAAATGCTTCGGAACTCTTCCATTGTTCTCGGAATTCTGCTGAAGTTTAAAAATGCTTCAGAACTCTTCCATTGTTCTCGGAATTCCGCTGACGTTTAAAAATGCTTCGGAACTCTTCCATTGTTCTCGGAATTCCGCTGACGTTTAAAAATGCTTCGGTACTCTTCCATTGTTCTCGGATTTCCGCTGACATATAAAAATGCTTCGGAAATCTTGCATTGTTCTCGGCATTCCGCTGACGTTTAAAAATGCTTCGGAACTCTTCAATTGTTCTCGGAATTCTGCTGAACTTTTAAAATGCTTCAGAACTCTTCCATTGTTCTCAGAATTCCGCTGACGTTTAAAAATGCTTCGCAAATCTTCCATTGTTTTCAAAATTCCGCTGACGCTTAAAAATGCTTCAGAACTCTTCCATTGTTCTCGGAATTCCGCTGACGTTTAATAATGCTTTGCAACTCTTTCATTGTTCTTGGAATTCCGCTGATGTTTAAAAATGCTTCGGAACTCTTTCATTGTTCTCGGAATTCCGTTGAAGTTTAAAAATGCTTCGAAACTCTTCCATTGTTCTCGGAATTCTGCTGAAGTTTAAAAATGCTTCGAAATTCTTTCATTGTTCTCGGAATTCTGCTGAAGTTTAAAAATGCTTCAGAACTCTTCCATTGCTCTCGGAATTCCGCTGACGTTTAATAATGCTTCGCAACTCTTCCATTGTTCTCGGAATTCCGTTGAAGTTTAAAAATGCTTCGAAACTCTTCCATTGTTCTCGGAATTCTGCTGAAGTTTAAAAATGCTTCGGTACTCTTCCATTGTTCTCGGAATTCCGCTGACATATAAAAATGCTTCGGAAATCTTGCATTGTTCTCGGCATTCCGCTGACATTTAAAAATGCTTTGGAACTCTTCAATTGTTCTCGGAATTCTGCTGAACTTTTAAAATGCTTTGGAACTCTTCCATTGCTCTCGGAATTCGGGTGAAGTTTAAAAATGGTTCGGAAATCTTCTATTGTTCTCGGAATTCCGCTGAAGTTTAAAAATGCTTAAAATCTCTTCCATTGTTCTCGTAATTCTGCTCATGTTTAAAAATGCTTCGGAACTCTTCCATTGTTCTCGTAATTCCGCTGAAGTTTAAAAATGGTTCGTAACTCTTCCATTGTTATCGGAATTCCGATGACGTTTTAAAATGCTTCGGTACTCTTCCATTGTTCTCGGAATTCCGCTGACGTTTAAAAATGCTTCGGAACTCTTCCATTGTTATCGGAATTCCGCTGAAGTTTAAAAATGCTTCGGAACTCTTCCATTGTTCTAGGAATTCTGCTGAAGTCTAAAAATTCATCTGAACTCTTTCATTATTCTCGGAATTCGTGTGAATTTTAAAAATGCTTCGGAACTCTTCTATTGTTCTCGGAATTCCGCTGAAGTTTAAAAATGCTTAAAATCTCTTACAATGTTCTCGGAATTCCGCTGAAGTTTAAAAATGCTTCGGAACTCTTCCATTTTTCTCGGAATTCTGCTGAAGTTTAAAAATGCTTCAGAACTCTTCCATTGTTCTCAGAATTCCGCTGACGTTTAAAAATGCTTCGGTACTCTTCCATTGTTCTCGGAATTCCGCTGACGTTTAAAAATGCTTCGGTACTCTTCCATTGTTCTCGGAATTCCGCTGACATATAAAAATGCTTCGGAAATCTTGCATTGTTCTCCGCATTCCGCTGACATTTAAAAATGCTTCGGAACTCTTCAATTGTTCTCGGAATTCTGCTGAACTTTTAAAATGCTTTGGAACTCTTCCATTGCTCTCGGAATTCGGGTGAAGTTTAAAAATGCTTCGGAACTCTTCTATTGTTCTCGGAATTCCGCTGAAGTTTAAAAATGCTTAAAATCTCTTCCATTGTTCTCGTAATTCTGCTCATGTTTAAAAATGCTTCGGAACTCTTCCATTGTTCTCGTAATTCCGCTGAAGTTTAAAAATGCTTCGGAACTCTTCCATTGTTCTCGGAATTCCGCTGACGTTTAAAAATGCTTCACAACTCTTCCATTGTTCTCGGAATTCCGCTGACTTTTAAAAATGCTTCGGAACTCTTCCATTGTTCTCCAAATTCCGCTGAAGTTTAAAAATGCTTCGGAACCCTTCCATTGTTCTCGGAATTCTGCTGAAGTTTAAAAATGCTTCAGAACTCTTCCATTGTTCTCAGAATTCCGCTGACGTTTAAAAATGCTTCGGAAATCTTCCATTGTTTTCAAAATTCCGCTGACGCTTAAAAATGCTTCAGAACTCTTCCATTGTTCTCGGAATTCCGCTGACGTTTAATAATGCTTCGCAACTCTTTCATTGTTCTCGGAATTCCGCTGACGTTTAAAAATGCTTCGGAACTCTTCCATTGTTCTCGGAATTCCGTTGAAGTTTAAAAATGCTTCGAAACTCTTCCATTGTTCTCGGAATTCTGCTGAAGTTTAAAAATGCTTCGAAACTCTTTCATTGTTCTCGGAATTCCGCTGACATATAAAAATGCTTCGGAAATCTTGCATTGTTCTCGTAATTCCGCTGAAGTTTAAAAATGGTTCGGAACTCTTCCATTGTTCTCGGAATTCCGTTGAAGTTTAAAAATGCTTCGAAACTCTTCCATTGTTCTCGGAATTCTGCTGAAGTTTAAAAATGCTTCGAAACTCTTTCATTGTTCTCGGAATTCCGCTGACATATAAAAATGCTTCGGAAATCTTGCATTGTTCTCGTAATTCCGCTGAAGTTTAAAAATGGTTCGGAACTCTTCCATTGTTATCGGAATTCCGATGACGTTTTAAAATGCTTCGGTACTCTTCCATTGTTCTCGGAATTCCGCTGACGTTTAAAAATGCTTCGGAACTCTTCCATTGTTCTAGGAATTCTGCTGAAGTCTAAAAATTCATCTGAACTCTTCCATTATTCTCGGAATTCGTGTGAATTTTAAAAATGCTTCGTAACTCTTCTATTGTTCTCGGAATTCCGCTGACGTTTAAAAATGCTTTGGAACTCTTCCATTGTTCTCGGAATTCCGTTGAAGTTTAAAAATGCTTCGAAACTCTTCCATTGTTCTCAGAATTCTGCTGAAGTTTAAAAATGCTTCGTAACTCTTCCATTGTTCTCAGAATTCCGATGACGTTTAAAAATGCTTCGGTACTCTTCCATTGTTCTCAGAATTCCACTGACATATAAAAATGCTTCGGAAATCTTGCATTGTTCTCGGCATTCCGCTGACGTTTAAAAATGCTTCGGAACTCTTCAATTGTTCTCGGAATTCTGCTGAACTTTTAAAATGCTTCGGAACTCTTCCATTGTTCTCAGAATTCTGCTGAAGTTTAAAAATGCTTCAGAACTCTTCCATTGTTCTCGGAATTCCGCTGAAGTTTAAAAATGCTTTGGAACTCTTCCATTGTTCTCGGAATTCCGTTGAAGTTTAAAAATGCTTCGAAACTCTTCCATTGTTCTCGGAATTCTGCTGAAGTTTAAAAATGCTTCGTAACTCTTCCATTGTTCTCAGAATTCCGATGACGTTTAAAAATGCTTCGGTACTCTTCCATTGTTCTCAGAATTCCACTGACATATAAAAATGCTTCGGAAATCTTGCATTGTTCTCGGCATTCCGCTGACGTTTAAAAATGCTTCGGAACTCTTCAATTGTTCTCGGAATTCTGCTGAACTTTTAAAATGCTTTGGAACTCTTCCATTGCTCTCGGAATTCTGCTGAAGTTTAAAAATGCTTCAGAACTCTTACATTGTTCTCGGAATTCTGCTGACGTTTAAAAATGCTTCGGAACTCTTCCATTGTTCTCAGAATTCTGCTGACGTTTAAAAATGCTTCGGAACTCTTCCATTGTTCTCGGAATTCTGCTGAAGTTTAAAAATGCTTCGGAACTCTTCCATTGTTCTCAGAATTCCGCTGACGTTTAAAAATGCTTCGGAAATCTTCCATTGTTTTCAAATTTCCGCTGACGTTTAAAAATGCTTCAGAACTCTTCCATTGTTCTCGGAATTCCGCTGACGTTTAAAAATGCTTTGGAACTCTTCCATTGTTCTCGGAATTCCGCTGAAGTTTAAAAATGCTTCGGAACTCTTCCATTGTTCTCAGAATTCTGCTGACGTTTAAAAATGGTTCGGAACTCTTCTATTGTTCTCGGAATTCTGCTGACGTTTAAAAATGCTTCAGAACTCTTCCATTGTTCTCGGAATTCCGCTGACGTTTAAAAATGCTTCGGAACTCTTCCATTGTTCTCGGAATTCCGCTGACGTTTAAAAATGCTTCGGAACTCTTCCATTGTTCTCGGAATTCTGCTGAAGTTTAAAAATGCTTCGGAACTCTTCCATTGTTCTCAGAATTCTGCTGACGTTTAAAAATGCTTCGGAACTCTTCCATTGTTCTCGCAATTCTGCTGACGTTTAAAAATGCTTCAGAACTCTTCCATTGTTCTCGGAATTCCGCTGACGTTTAAAAATGCTTCGGAACTCTTCCATTGTTCTCGGAATTCTGCTGAAGTTTAAAAATGCTTCGGAACTCTTCCATTGTTCTCAGAATTCCGCTGACGTTTAAAAATGCTTCGGTACTCTTCCATTGTTCTCGGAATTCCGCTGACATATAAAAATGCTTCGGAACTCTTCCATTGTTTTCGGAATTCTGCTGACGTTTAAAAATGCTTCGAAACTCTTCCATTGTTCTCGGAATTCTGCTGAAGTTTAAAAATGCTTTGAAACTCTTTCATTGTTCTCGGAATTCTGCTGAAGTTTAAAAATGCTTCAGAACTCTTCCATTGCTCTCGGAATTCCGCTGACGTTTAATAATGCTTCGCAACTCTTCCATTGTTCTCGGAATTCCGTTGAAGTTTAAAAATGCTTCGAAACTCTTCCATTGTTCTCGGAATTCTGCTGAAGTTTAAAAATGCTTCGGTACTCTTCCATTGTTCTCGGAATTCCGCTGACATATAAAAATGCTTCGGAAATCTTGCATTGTTCTCGGCATTCCGCTGACATTTAAAAATGCTTCGGAACTCTTCAATTGTTCTCAGAATTCTGCTGAACTTTTAAAATGCTTTGGAACTCTTCCATTGCTCTCGGAATTCGGGTGAAGTTTAAAAATGCTTCGGAACTCTTCTATTGTTCTCGGAATTCCGCTGACGTTTAAAAATGCTTCGGTACTCTTCCATTGTTCTCTTAATTCCGCTGATGTTTAATAATGCTTCGGAACTCTTCCATTGTTCTCAGAATTCTGCTGAAGTTTAAAAATGCTTCAGAACTCTTCCATTGTTCTCGGTATTCCGCTGACGTTTAAAAATGCTTTGGAACTCTTCCATTGTTCTCGGAATTCCGTTGAAGTTTAAAAATGCTTCGAAACTCTTCCATTGTTCTCGGAATTCTGCTGAAGTTTAAAAATGCTTCGTAACTCTTCCATTGTTCTCAGAATTCCGATGACGTTTAAAAATGCTTCGGTACTCTTCCATTGTTCTCAGAATTCCACTGACATATAAAAATGCTTCGGAAATCTTGCATTGTTCTCGGCATTCCGCTGACGTTTAAAAATGCTTCGGAACTCTTCAATTGTTCTCGGAATTCTGCTGAACTTTTAAAATGCTTTGGAACTCTTCCATTGCTCTCGGAATTCTGCTGAAGTTTAAAAATGCTTCAGAACTCTTCCATTGTTCTCGCAATTCTGCTGACGTTTAAAAATGCTTCAGAACTCTTCCATTGTTCTCGGAATTCCGCTGACGTTTAAAAATGCTTCGGAACTCTTCCATTGTTCTCGGAATTCTGCTGAAGTTTAAAAATGCTTCGGAACTCTTCCATTGTTCTCAGAATTCCGCTGACGTTTAAAAATGCTTCGGTACTCTTCCATTGTTCTCGGAATTCCGCTGACATATAAAAATGCTTCGGAACTCTTCCATTGTTTTCGGAATTCTGCTGACGTTTAAAAATGCTTCGAAACTCTTCCATTGTTCTCGGAATTCTGCTGAAGTTTAAAAATGCTTTGAAACTCTTTCATTGTTCTCGGAATTCTGCTGAAGTTTAAAAATGCTTCAGAACTCTTCCATTGCTCTCGGAATTCCGCTGACGTTTAATAATGCTTCGCAACTCTTCCATTGTTCTCGGAATTCCGTTGAAGTTTAAAAATGCTTCGAAACTCTTCCATTGTTCTCGGAATTCTGCTGAAGTTTAAAAATGCTTCGGTACTCTTCCATTGTTCTCGGAATTCCGCTGACATATAAAAATGCTTCGGAAATCTTGCATTGTTCTCGGCATTCCGCTGACATTTAAAAATGCTTCGGAACTCTTCAATTGTTCTCAGAATTCTGCTGAACTTTTAAAATGCTTTGGAACTCTTCCATTGCTCTCGGAATTCGGGTGAAGTTTAAAAATGCTTCGGAACTCTTCTATTGTTCTCGGAATTCCGCTGACGTTTAAAAATGCTTCGGTACTCTTCCATTGTTCTCTTAATTCCGCTGATGTTTAATAATGCTTCGGAACTCTTCCATTGTTCTCAGAATTCTGCTGAAGTTTAAAAATGCTTCAGAACTCTTCCATTGTTCTCGGTATTCCGCTGACGTTTAAAAATGCTTTGGAACTCTTCCATTGTTCTCGGAATTCCGTTGAAGTTTAAAAATGCTTCGAAACTCTTCCATTGTTCTCGGAATTCTGCTGAAGTTTAAAAATGCTTCGTAACTCTTCCATTGTTCTCAGAATTCCGATGACGTTTAAAAATGCTTCGGTACTCTTCCATTGTTCTCAGAATTCCACTGACATATAAAAATGCTTCGGAAATCTTGCATTGTTCTCGGCATTCCGCTGACGTTTAAAAATGCTTCGGAACTCTTCAATTGTTCTCGGAATTCTGCTGAACTTTTAAAATGCTTTGGAACTCTTCCATTGCTCTCGGAATTCTGCTGAAGTTTAAAAATGCTTCAGAACTCTTACATTGTTCTCGGAATTCTGCTGACGTTTAAAAATGCTTCGGAACTCTTCCATTGTTCTCAGAATTCTGCTGAAGTTTAAAAATGCTTCGGAACTCTTCCATTGTTCTCGGAATTCTGCTGAAGTTTAAAAATGCTTCGGAACTCTTCCATTGTTCTCAGAATTCCGCTGACGTTTAAAAATGCTTCGGAAATCTTCCATTGTTTTCAAATTTCCGCTGACGTTTAAAAATGCTTCAGAACTCTTCCATTGTTCTCAGAATTCCGCTGAAGTTTAAAAATGCTTCGGAACTCTTCCATTGTTCTCAGAATTCTGCTGACGTTTAAAAATGGTTCGGAACTCTTCTATTGTTCTCGGAATTCTGCTGACGTTTAAAAATGCTTCAGAACTCTTCCATTGTTCTCGGAATTCCGCTGATGTTTAATAATGCTTCGGAACTCTTCCATTGTTCTCGTAATTCCGCTGAAGTTTAAAAATGCTTCGGAACTCTTCCATTGTTCTCAGAATTCTGCTGACGTTTAAAAATGCTTCAGAACTCTTCCATTGTTCTCGGAATTCTGCTGACGTTTAAAAATGCTTCAGAACTCTTCCATTGTTCTCGGAATTCCGCTGACGTTTAAAAATGCTTCGGAACTCTTCCATTGTTCTCGGAATTCCGCTGACGTTTAAAAATGCTTCGGAACTCTTCCATTGTTCTCGGAATTCTGCTGAAGTTTAAAAATGCTTCGGAACTCTTCCATTGTTCTCAGAATTCTGCTGACGTTTAAAAATGCTTCGGAACTCTTCCATTGTTCTCGGAATTCTGCTGACGTTTAAAAATGCTTCAGAACTCTTCCATTGTTCTCGGAATTCCGCTGACGTTTAAAAATGCTTCGGAACTCTTCCATTGTTCTCGGAATTCTGCTGAAGTTTAAAAATGCTTCGGAACTCTTCCATTGTTCTCAGAATTCCGCTGACGTTTAAAAATGCTTCGGAACTCTTCCATTGTTCTCGGAATTCTGCTGACGTTTAAAAATGCTTCGGAACTCTTCCATTGTTCTCGGAATTCTGCTGACGTTTAAAAATGCTTCAGAACTCTTCCATTGTTCTCGGAATTCCGCTGACGTTTAAAAATGATTCGGAACTCTTCCATTGTTCTCGGAATTCTGCTGAAGTTTAAAAATGCTTCAGAACTCTTCCATTGTTCTCGGAATTCCGCTGACGTTTAAAAATGCTTCGGAACTCTTCCATTGTTCTCGGAATTCCGCTGACGTTTAAAAATGCTTCGGAACTCTTCCATTGTTCTCGGAATTCTGCTGAAGTTTAAAAATGCTTCGGAACTCTTCCATTGTTCTCAGAATTCTGCTGACGTTTAAAAATGCTTCGGAACTCTTCCATTGTTCTCGGAATTCTGCTGACGTTTAAAAATGCTTCAGAACTCTTCCATTGTTCTCGTAATTCCGCTGAAGTTTAAAAATGCTTCGGAACTCTTCCATTGTTCTCAGAATACCGCTGACGTTTAAAAATGCTTCACAACTCTTCCATTGTTCTCGGAATTCCGCTGACTTTTAAAAATGCTTCGGAACTCTTCCATTGTTCTCCAAATTCCGCTGAAGTTTAAAAATGCTTCGGAACCCTTCCATTGTTCTCGGAATTCTGCTGAAGTTTAAAAATGCTTCAGAACTCTTCTATTGTTCTCAGAATTCCGCTGACGTTTAAAAATGCTTCGGAAATCTTCCATTGTTTTCAAAATTCCGCTGACGCTTAAAAATGCTCCAGAACTCTTCCATTGTTCTCGGAATTCCGCTGACGTTTAATAATGCTTCGCAACTCTTTCATTGTTCTCGGAATTCCGCTGACGTTTAAAAATGCTTCGGAACTCTTCCATTGTTCTCGGAATTCCGTTGAAGTTTAAAAATGCTTCGAAACTCTTCCATTGTTCTCGGAATTCTGCTGAAGTTTAAAAATGCTTTGAAACTCTTTCATTGTTCTCGGAATTCTGCTGAAGTTTAAAAATGCTTCAGAACTCTTCCATTGCTCTCGGAATTCCGCTGACGTTTAATAATGCTTCGCAACTCTTCCATTGTTCTCGGAATTCCGTTGAAGTTTAAAAATGCTTCGAAACTCTTCCATTGTTCTCGGAATTCTGCTGAAGTTTAAAAATGCTTCGGTACTCTTCCATTGTTCTCGGAATTCCGCTGACATATAAAAATGCTTCGGAAATCTTGCATTGTTCTCGGAATTCTGCTGAAGTTTAAAAATGCTTCGGAACTCTTCCATTGTTCTCAGAATTCTGCTGACGTTTAAAAATGCTTCGGAACTCTTCCTTTGTTCTCGGAATTCCGCTGACGTTTAAAAATGCTTCAGAACTCTTCCATTGTTCTCGGAATTCCGCTGACGTTTAAAAATGCTTCGGAACTCTTCCATTGTTCTCGGAATTCTGCTGAAGTTTAAAAATGCTTCGGAACTCTTCCATTGTTCTCGGAATTCCGCTGACATATAAAAATGCTTCGGATATCTTCCATTGTTCTCGGCATTCCGCTGACGTTTAAAAATGCTTCGGAACTCTTCAATTGTTCTCGGAATTCTGCTGAACTTTTAAAATGCTTTGGAACTCTTCCATTGCTCTCGGAATTTGGGTGAAGTTTAAAAATGCTTCGGAACTCTTCTATTGTTCTCGGAATTCCGCTGAAGCTTAAAAATGCTTAAAATCTCTTCCATTGTTCTCGTAATTCTGCTCATGTTTAAAAATGCTTCGGAGCTCTTCCATTGTTCTCGTAATTCCGCTGAAGTTTAAAAATGCTTCGGAACTCTTCCACTGTTCTCGGAATTCCGCTGACGTTTAAAAATGCTTCACAACTCTTCCATTGTTCTCGGAATTCCGCTGACTTTTAAAAATGCTTCGGAACTCTTCCATTGTTCTCCAAATTCCGCTGAAGTTTAAAAATGCTTCGGAACCCTTCCATTGTTCTCGGAATTCTGCTGAAGTTTAAAAATGCTTCAGAACTCTTCCATTGTTCTCAGAATTCCGCTGACGTTTAAAAATGCTTCGGAAATCTTCCATTGTTTTCAAAATTCCGCTGACGCTTAAAAATGCTTCAGAAATCTTCCATTGTTCTCGGAATTCCGCTGACGTTTAATAATGCTTCGCAACTCTTTCATTGTTCTCGGAATTCCGCTGACGTTTAAAAATGCTTCGGAACTCTTCCATTGTTCTCGGAATTCCGTTGAAGTTTAAAAATGCTTCGAAACTCTTCCATTGTTCTCGGAATTCTGCTGAAGTTTAAAAATGCTTTGAAACTCTTTCATTGTTCTCGGAATTCTGCTGAAGTTTAAAAATGCTTCAGAACTCTTCCATTGCTCTCGGAATTCCGCTGACGTTTAATAATGCTTCGCAACTCTTCCATTGTTCTCGGAATTCCGTTGAAGTTTAAAAATGCTTCGAAACTCTTCTATTGTTCTCGGAATTCTGCTGAAGTTTAAAAATGCTTCGAAACTCTTCCATTGTTCTCGGAATTCTGCTGAAGTTTAAAAATGCTTCGGTACTCTTCCATTGTTCTCGGAATTCCGCTGACATATAAAAATGCTTCGGAAATCTTGCATTGTTCTCGGCATTCCGCTGACATTTAAAAATGCTTCGGAACTCTTCAATTGTTCTCGGAATTCTGCTGAACTTTTAAAATGCTTTGGAACTCTTCCATTGCTCTCGGAATTCGGGTGAAGTTTAAAAATGCTTCGGAACTCTTCTATTGTTCTCGGAATTCCGCTGACGTTTAAAAATGCTTCGGTACTCTTCCATTGTTCTCGTAATTCTGCTCATGTTTAAAAATGCTTCGGTACTCTTCCATTGTTCTCGTAATTCCGCTGAAGTTTAAAAATGGTTCGGAACTCTTCCATTGCTCTCGGAATTCGGGTGAAGTTTAAAAATGCTTCGGAACTCTTCTATTGTTCTCGGAATTCCGCTGAAGTTTAAAAATGCTTAAAATCTCTTCCATTGTTCTCGTAATTCTGCTCATGTTTAAAAATGCTTCGGTACTCTTCCATTGTTCTCGTAATTCCGCTGAAGTTTAAAAATGGTTCGGAACTCTTCCATTGTTCTCGGAATTCCGATGACGTTTTAAAATGCTTCGGTACTCTTCCATTGTTCTCGGAATTCCGCTGACGTTTAAAAATGCTTCGGAACTCTTCCATTGTTATCGGAATTCCGCTGAAGTTTAAAAATGCTTCGGAACTCTTCCATTGTTCTCGGAATTCCGCTGATGTTTAATAATGCTTCGGAACTCTTCCATTGTTCTCGTAATTCCGCTGAAGTTTAAAAATGCTTCGGAACTCTTCCATTGTTCTCAGAATTCTGCTGACGTTTAAAAATGCTTCGGAACTCTTCCATTGTTCTCGGAATTCTGCTGACGTTTAAAAATGCTTCGGAACTCTTCCATTGTTCTCGGAATTCTGCTGACGTTTAAAAATGCTTCGGAACTCTTCCATTGTTCTCGGAATTCTGCTGAAGTTTAAAAATGCTTCAGAACTCTTCCATTGTTCTCGGCATTCCGCTGACTTTTAAAAATACTTCGAAACTCTTCCATTGTTCTCCAAATTCCGCTGAAGTTTAAAAATGCTTCGGAACCCTTCCATTGTTTTCGGAATTCTGCTGAAGTTTAAAAATATTTCGGAACTCTTCCATTGTTCTCAGAATTCCGCTGAAGTTTAAAAATGCTTCGGACCTCTTCCATTGTTCTAGGAATTCTGCTGAAGTTTAAAAATGCTTAAAATCTCTTACATTGTACTCGGAAATCCGCTGAAGTTTAAAAATGCTTCGGAACTCTTCCATTGCTCTCGGAATTCTGCTGAAGTTTAAAAATGCTTCAGAACTCTTACATTGTTCTCGGAATTCTGCTGACGTTTAAAAATGCTTCGGTACTCTTCCTTTGTTCTCGGAATTCCGCTGACATATAAAAATGCTTCGGTACTCTTCCTTTGTTCTCGGAATTCCGCTGACATATAAAAATGCTTCGGAAATCTTGCATTGTTCTCGGCATTCCGCTGACGTTTAAAAATGCTTCGGAACTTTTCAATTGTTCTCGGAATTCTGCCGAACTTTTAAAATGCTTTGGAACTCTTCCATTGCTCTCGGAATTCTGCTGAAGTTTAAAAATGCTTCAGAACTCTTCCATTGTTCTCGGAATTCTGCTGTAGTTTAAAAATGCTTCGGAACTCTTCCATTGTTCTCAGAATTCCGCTGACGTTTAAAAATGCTTCGGAAATCTTCCATTGTTTTCAAAATTCCGCTGACGTTTAAAAATGCTTCAGAACTCTTCCATTGTTCTCGGAATTCCGCTGACGTTTTAAAATGCTTCGGTACTCTTCCATTGTTTTCGGAATTCCGTTGAAGTTTAAAAATGATTCGAAACTCTTCCATTGTTCTCGGAATTCCGTTGAAGTTTAAAAATGCTTCGAAACTCTTCCATTGTTCTCGGAATTCTGCTGAAGTTTAAAAATGCTTCGGAACTCTTTCATTGTTCTCAGAATTCCGCTGACATTTAAAAATGCTTTGGTACTCTTACATTGTTCTCGGAATTCCGCTGACATATAAAAATGCTTCGGAAATCTTGCATTGTTCTCGGCATTCCGCTGACGTTTAAAAATGCTTCGGAACTCTTCAATTGTTCTCGGAATTCTGCTGAACTTTTAAAATGCTTTGGAACTCTTCCATTGCTCTCGGAATTCTGCTGAAGTTTAAAAATGCTTCAGAACTCTTACATTGTTCTCGGAATTCTGCTGAAGTTTAAAAATGCTTCGGTACTCTTCCATTGTTCTCGGAATTCCGCTGACATATAAAAATGCTTCGGAAATCTTGCATTGTTCTCGGCATTCCGCTGACGTTTAAAAATGCTTCGGAACTCTTCCATTGTTCTCAGAATTCCGCTGACGTTTAAAAATGCTTCGGAAATCTTCCATTGTTTTCAAAATTCCGCTGACGTTTAAAAATGCTTCAGAACTCTTCCATTGTTCTCGGAATTCCGCTGACGTTTAAAAATGCTTCGGAACTCTTCCATTGTTCTCGGAATTCCGCTGACGTTTAATAATGCTTCGCAACTCTTCCATTGTTCTCGGAATTCCGTTGAAGTTTAAAAATGCTTCGAAACTCTTCCATTGTTCTCGGAATTCTGCTGAAGTTTAAAAATGCTTCGGTACTCTTCCATTGTTCTCGGAATTCCGCTGACATATAAAAATGCTTCGGAAATCTTGCATTGTTCTCGGCATTCCGCTGACATTTAAAAATGCTTCGGAACTCTTCAATTGTTCTCGGAATTCTGCTGAACTTTTAAAATGCTTTGGAACTCTTCCATTGCTCTCGGAATTCGGGTGAAGTTTAAAAATGCTTCGGAACTCTTCTATTGTTCTCGGAATTCCGCTGACGTTTAAAAATGCTTCGGTACTCTTCCATTGTTCTCTTAATTCCGCTGATGTTTAATAATGCTTCGGAACTCTTCCATTGTTCTCAGAATTCTGCTGAAGTTTAAAAATGCTTCAGAACTCTTCCATTGTTCTCGGTATTCCGCTGACGTTTAAAAATGCTTTGGAACTCTTCCATTGTTCTCGGAATTCCGTTGAAGTTTAAAAATGCTTCGAAACTCTTCCATTGTTCTCGGAATTCTGCTGAAGTTTAAAAATGCTTCGTAACTCTTCCATTGTTCTCAGAATTCCGATGACGTTTAAAAATGCTTCGGTACTCTTCCATTGTTCTCAGAATTCCACTGACATATAAAAATGCTTCGGAAATCTTGCATTGTTCTCGGCATTCCGCTGACGTTTAAAAATGCTTCGGAACTCTTCAATTGTTCTCGGAATTCTGCTGAACTTTTAAAATGCTTTGGAACTCTTCCATTGCTCTCGGAATTCTGCTGAAGTTTAAAAATGCTTCAGAACTCTTACATTGTTCTCGGAATTCTGCTGACGTTTAAAAATGCTTCGGAACTCTTCCATTGTTCTCAGAATTCTGCTGAAGTTTAAAAATGCTTCGGAACTCTTCCATTGTTCTCGGAATTCTGCTGAAGTTTAAAAATGCTTCGGAACTCTTCCATTGTTCTCAGAATTCCGCTGACGTTTAAAAATGCTTCGGAAATCTTCCATTGTTTTCAAATTTCCGCTGACGTTTAAAAATGCTTCAGAACTCTTCCATTGTTCTCGGAATTCCGCTGACGTTTAAAAATGCTTTGGAACTCTTCCATTGTTCTCGGAATTCCGCTGAAGTTTAAAAATGCTTCGGAACTCTTCCATTGTTCTCAGAATTCTGCTGACGTTTAAAAATGGTTCGGAACTCTTCTATTGTTCTCGGAATTCTGCTGACGTTTAAAAATGCTTCAGAACTCTTCCATTGTTCTCGGAATTCCGCTGATGTTTAATAATGCTTCGGAACTCTTCCATTGTTCTCGTAATTCCGCTGAAGTTTAAAAATGCTTCGGAACTCTTCCATTGTTCTCAGAATTCTGCTGACGTTTAAAAATGCTTCGGAACTCTTCCATTGTTCTCGGAATTCTGCTGACGTTTAAAAATGCTTCAGAACTCTTCCATTGTTCTCGGAATTCCGCTGACGTTTAAAGATGCTTCGGAACTCTTCCATTGTTCTCGGAATTCTGCTGAAGTTTAAAAATGCTTCGGAACTCTTCCATTGTTCTCAGAATTCCGCTGACGTTTAAAAATGCTTCGGTACTCTTCCATTGTTCTCGGAATTCCGCTGAAGTTTAAAAATGCTTCGGAACTCTTCCATTGTTCTCGGAATTCTGCTGAAGTTTAAAAATGCTTCGGAACTCTTCCATTGTTCTCAGAATTCTGCTGACGTTTAAAAATGCTTCGGAACTCTTCCATTGTTCTCGGAATTCTGCTGACGTTTAAAAATGCTTCAGAACTCTTCCATTGTTCTCGTAATTCCGCTGAAGTTTAAAAATGCTTCGGAACTCTTCCATTGTTCTCGGAATTCCGCTGACGTTTAAAAATGCTTCACAACTCTTCCATTGTTCTCGGAATTCCGCTGACTTTTAAAAATGCTTCGGAACTCTTCCATTGTTCTCCAAATTCTGCTGAAGTTTAAAAATGCTTCGGAACCCTTCCATTGTTCTCGGAATTCTGCTGAAGTTTAAAAATGCTTCAGAACTCTTCCATTGTTCTCAGAATTCCGCTGACGTTTAAAAATGCTTCGGAAATCTTCCATTGTTTTCAAAATTCCGCTGACGCTTAAAAATGCTCCAGAACTCTTCCATTGTTCTCGGAATTCCGCTGACGTTTAATAATGCTTCGCAACTCTTTCATTGTTCTCGGAATTCCGCTGACGTTTAAAAATGCTTCGGAACTCTTCCATTGTTCTCGGAATTCCGTTGAAGTTTAAAAATGCTTCGAAACTCTTCCATTGTTCTCGGAATTCTGCTGAAGTTTAAAAATGCTTTGAAACTCTTTCATTGTTCTCGGAATTCTGCTGAAGTTTAAAAATGCTTCAGAACTCTTCTATTGTTCTCGGAATTCCGCTGAAGTTTAAAAATGCTTAAAATCTCTTCCATTGTTCTCGTAATTCTGCTCATGTTTAAAAATGCTTCGGTACTCTTCCATTGTTCTCGTAATTCCGCTGAAGTTTAAAAATGGTTCGGAACTCTTCCATTGTTCTCGGAATTCCGATGACGTTTTAAAATGCTTCGGTACTCTTCCATTGTTCTCGGAATTCCGCTGACGTTTAAAAATGCTTCGGAACTCTTCCATTGTTATCTGAATTCCGCTGAAGTTTAAAAATGCTTCGGAACTCTTCCATTGTTCTCGGAATTCCGCTGATGTTTAATAATGCTTCGGAACTTTTCCATTGTTCTCGTAATTCCGCTGAAGTTTAAAAATGCTTCGGAACTCTTCCATTGTTCTCAGAATTCTGCTGACGTTTAAAAATGCTTCGGAACTCTTCCATTGTTCTCGGAATTCTGCTGACGTTTAAAAATGCTTCGGAACTCTTCCATTGTTCTCGGAATTCTGCTGACGTTTAAAAATGCTTCAGAACTCTTCCATTGTTCTCGGAATTCCGCTGACGTTTAAAAATGCTTCGGAACTCTTCCATTGTTCTCGGAATTCTGCTGAAGTTTAAAAATGCTTCAGAACTCTTCCATTGTTCTCGGAATTCCGCTGACGTTTAAAAATGCTTCGGAACTCTTCCATTGTTCTCGGAATTCCGCTGACGTTTAAAAATGCTTCGGTACTCTTCCATTGTTCTCGGATTTCCGCTGACATATAAAAATGCTTCGGAAATCTTGCATTGTTCTCGGCATTCCGCTGACGTTTAAAAATGCTTCGGAACTCTTCAATTGTTCTCGGAATTCTGCTGAACTTTTAAAATGCTTCAGAACTCTTCCATTGTTCTCAGAATTCCGCTGACGTTTAAAAATGCTTCGCAAATCTTCCATTGTTTTCAAAATTCCGCTGACGCTTAAAAATGCTTCAGAACTCTTCCATTGTTCTCGGAATTCCGCTGACGTTTAATAATGCTTTGCAACTCTTTCATTGTTCTTGGAATTCCGCTGACGTTTAAAAATGCTTCGGAACTCTTTCATTGTTCTCGGAATTCCGTTGAAGTTTAAAAATGCTTCGAAACTCTTCCATTGTTCTCGGAATTCTGCTGAAGTTTAAAAATGCTTCGAAATTCTTTCATTGTTCTCGGAATTCTGCTGAAGTTTAAAAATGCTTCAGAACTCTTCCATTGCTCTCGGAATTCCGCTGACGTTTAATAATGCTTCGCAACTCTTCCATTGTTCTCGGAATTCCGTTGAAGTTTAAAAATGCTTCGAAACTCTTCCATTGTTCTCGGAATTCTGCTGAAGTTTAAAAATGCTTCGGTACTCTTCCATTGTTCTCGGAATTCCGCTGACATATAAAAATGCTTCGGAAATCTTGCATTGTTCTCGGCATTCCGCTGACATTTAAAAATGCTTTGGAACTCTTCAATTGTTCTCGGAATTCTGCTGAACTTTTAAAATGCTTTGGAACTCTTCCATTGCTCTCGGAATTCGGGTGAAGTTTAAAAATGGTTCGGAAATCTTCTATTGTTCTCGGAATTCCGCTGAAGTTTAAAAATGCTTAAAATCTCTTCCATTGTTCTCGTAATTCTGCTCATGTTTAAAAATGCTTCGGAACTCTTCCATTGTTCTCGTAATTCCGCTGAAGTTTAAAAATGCTTCGGAACTCTTCCATTGTTCTCGGAATTCCGCTGACGTTTAAAAATGCTTCACAACTCTTCCATTGTTCTCGGAATTCCGCTGACTTTTAAAAATGCTTCGGAACTCTTCCATTGTTCTCCAAATTCCGCTGAAGTTTAAAAATGCTTCGGAACCCTTCCATTGTTCTCGGAATTCTGCTGAAGTTTAAAAATGCTTCAGAACTCTTCCATTGTTCTCAGAATTCCGCTGACGTTTAAAAATGCTTCGGAAATCTTCCATTGTTTTCAAAATTCCGCTGACGCTTAAAAATGCTTCAGAACTCTTCCATTGTTCTCGGAATTCCGCTGACGTTTAATAATGCTTCGCAACTCTTTCATTGTTCTCGGAATTCCGCTGACGTTTAAAAATGCTTCGGAACTCTTCCATTGTTCTCGGAATTCCGTTGAAGTTTAAAAATGCTTCGAAACTCTTCCATTGTTCTCGGAATTCTGCTGAAGTTTAAAAATGCTTCGAAACTCTTTCATTGTTCTCGGAATTCCGCTGACATATAAAAATGCTTCGGAAATCTTGCATTGTTCTCGTAATTCCGCTGAAGTTTAAAAATGGTTCGGAACTCTTCCATTGTTATCGGAATTCCGATGACGTTTTAAAATGCTTCGGTACTCTTCCATTGTTCTCGGAATTCCGCTGACGTTTAAAAATGCTTCGGAACTCTTCCATTGTTCTAGGAATTCTGCTGAAGTCTAAAAATTCATCTGAACTCTTCCATTATTCTCGGAATTCGTGTGAATTTTAAAAATGCTTCGTAACTCTTCTATTGTTCTCGGAATTCCGCTGACGTTTAAAAATGCTTTGGAACTCTTCCATTGTTCTCGGAATTCCGTTGAAGTTTAAAAATGCTTCGAAACTCTTCCATTGTTCTCAGAATTCTGCTGAAGTTTAAAAATGCTTCGTAACTCTTCCATTGTTCTCAGAATTCCGATGACGTTTAAAAATGCTTCGGTACTCTTCCATTGTTCTCAGAATTCCACTGACATATAAAAATGCTTCGGAAATCTTGCATTGTTCTCGGCATTCCGCTGACGTTTAAAAATGCTTCGGAACTCTTCAATTGTTCTCGGAATTCTGCTGAACTTTTAAAATGCTTCGGAACTCTTCCATTGTTCTCAGAATTCTGCTGAAGTTTAAAAATGCTTCAGAACTCTTCCATTGTTCTCGGAATTCCGCTGACGTTTAAAAATGCTTTGGAACTCTTCCATTGTTCTCGGAATTCCGTTGAAGTTTAAAAATGCTTCGAAACTCTTCCATTGTTCTCGGAATTCTGCTGAAGTTTAAAAATGCTTCGTAACTCTTCCATTGTTCTCAGAATTCCGATGACGTTTAAAAATGCTTCGGTACTCTTCCATTGTTCTCAGAATTCCACTGACATATAAAAATGCTTCGGAAATCTTGCATTGTTCTCGGCATTCCGCTGACGTTTAAAAATGCTTCGGAACTCTTCAATTGTTCTCGGAATTCTGCTGAACTTTTAAAATGCTTTGGAACTCTTCCATTGCTCTCGGAATTCTGCTGAAGTTTAAAAATGCTTCAGAACTCTTACATTGTTCTCGGAATTCTGCTGACGTTTAAAAATGCTTCGGAACTCTTCCATTGTTCTCAGAATTCTGCTGACGTTTAAAAATGCTTCGGAACTCTTCCATTGTTCTCGGAATTCTGCTGAAGTTTAAAAATGCTTCGGAACTCTTCCATTGTTCTCAGAATTCCGCTGACGTTTAAAAATGCTTCGGAAATCTTCCATTGTTTTCAAATTTCCGCTGACGTTTAAAAATGCTTCAGAACTCTTCCATTGTTCTCGGAATTCCGCTGACGTTTAAAAATGCTTTGGAACTCTTCCATTGTTCTCGGAATTCCGCTGAAGTTTAAAAATGCTTCGGAACTCTTCCATTGTTCTCAGAATTCTGCTGACGTTTAAAAATGGTTCGGAACTCTTCTATTGTTCTCGGAATTCTGCTGACGTTTAAAAATGCTTCAGAACTCTTCCATTGTTCTCGGAATTCCGCTGACGTTTAAAAATGCTTCGGAACTCTTCCATTGTTCTCGGAATTCCGCTGACGTTTAAAAATGCTTCGGAACTCTTCCATTGTTCTCGGAATTCTGCTGAAGTTTAAAAATGCTTCGGAACTCTTCCATTGTTCTCAGAATTCTGCTGACGTTTAAAAATGCTTCGGAACTCTTCCATTGTTCTCGCAATTCTGCTGACGTTTAAAAATGCTTCAGAACTCTTCCATTGTTCTCGGAATTCCGCTGACGTTTAAAAATGCTTCGGAACTCTTCCATTGTTCTCGGAATTCTGCTGAAGTTTAAAAATGCTTCGGAACTCTTCCATTGTTCTCAGAATTCCGCTGACGTTTAAAAATGCTTCGGTACTCTTCCATTGTTCTCGGAATTCCGCTGACATATAAAAATGCTTCGGAACTCTTCCATTGTTTTCGGAATTCTGCTGACGTTTAAAAATGCTTCGAAACTCTTCCATTGTTCTCGGAATTCTGCTGAAGTTTAAAAATGCTTTGAAACTCTTTCATTGTTCTCGGAATTCTGCTGAAGTTTAAAAATGCTTCAGAACTCTTCCATTGCTCTCGGAATTCCGCTGACGTTTAATAATGCTTCGCAACTCTTCCATTGTTCTCGGAATTCCGTTGAAGTTTAAAAATGCTTCGAAACTCTTCCATTGTTCTCGGAATTCTGCTGAAGTTTAAAAATGCTTCGGTACTCTTCCATTGTTCTCGGAATTCCGCTGACATATAAAAATGCTTCGGAAATCTTGCATTGTTCTCGGCATTCCGCTGACATTTAAAAATGCTTCGGAACTCTTCAATTGTTCTCAGAATTCTGCTGAACTTTTAAAATGCTTTGGAACTCTTCCATTGCTCTCGGAATTCGGGTGAAGTTTAAAAATGCTTCGGAACTCTTCTATTGTTCTCGGAATTCCGCTGACGTTTAAAAATGCTTCGGTACTCTTCCATTGTTCTCTTAATTCCGCTGATGTTTAATAATGCTTTGGAACTCTTCCATTGTTCTCAGAATTCTGCTGAAGTTTAAAAATGCTTCAGAACTCTTCCATTGTTCTCGGTATTCCGCTGACGTTTAAAAATGCTTTGGAACTCTTCCATTGTTCTCGGAATTCCGTTGAAGTTTAAAAATGCTTCGAAACTCTTCCATTGTTCTCGGAATTCTGCTGAAGTTTAAAAATGCTTCGTAACTCTTCCATTGTTCTCAGAATTCCGATGACGTTTAAAAATGCTTCGGTACTCTTCCATTGTTCTCAGAATTCCACTGACATATAAAAATGCTTCGGAAATCTTGCATTGTTCTCGGCATTCCGCTGACGTTTAAAAATGCTTCGGAACTCTTCAATTGTTCTCGGAATTCTGCTGAACTTTTAAAATGCTTTGGAACTCTTCCATTGCTCTCGGAATTCTGCTGAAGTTTAAAAATGCTTCAGAACTCTTACATTGTTCTCGGAATTCTGCTGACGTTTAAAAATGCTTCGGAACTCTTCCATTGTTCTCAGAATTCTGCTGAAGTTTAAAAATGCTTCGGAACTCTTCCATTGTTCTCGGAATTCTGCTGAAGTTTAAAAATGCTTCGGAACTCTTCCATTGTTCTCAGAATTCCGCTGACGTTTAAAAATGCTTCGGAAATCTTCCATTGTTTTCAAATTTCCGCTGACGTTTAAAAATGCTTCAGAACTCTTCCATTGTTCTCAGAATTCCGCTGAAGTTTAAAAATTCTTCGGAACTCTTCCATTGTTCTCAGAATTCTGCTGACGTTTAAAAATGGTTCGGAACTCTTCTATTGTTCTCGGAATTCTGCTGACGTTTAAAAATGCTTCAGAACTCTTCCATTGTTCTCGGAATTCCGCTGATGTTTAATAATGCTTCGGAACTCTTCCATTGTTCTCGTAATTCCGCTGAAGTTTAAAAATGCTTCGGAACTCTTCCATTGTTCTCAGAATTCTGCTGACGTTTAAAAATGCTTCGGAACTCTTCCATTGTTCTCGGAATTCTGCTGACGTTTAAAAATGCTTCAGAACTCTTCCATTGTTCTCGGAATTCCGCTGACGTTTAAAAATGCTTCAGAACTCTTCCATTGTTCTCGGAATTCCGCTGACGTTTAAAAATGCTTCAGAACTCTTCCATTGTTCTCGGAATTCCGCTGACGTTTAAAAATGCTTCGGAACTCTTCCATTGTTCTCGGAATTCCGCTGACGTTTAAAAATGCTTCGGAAATCTTCCATTGTTTTCAAAATTCCGCTGACGCTTAAAAATGCTTCAGAACTCTTCCATTGTTCTCGGAATTCCGCTGACGTTTAATAATGCTTCGCAACTCTTTCATTGTTCTCGGAATTCCGCTGACGTTTAAAAATGCTTCGGAACTCTTCCATTGTTCTCGGAATTCCGTTGAAGTTTAAAAATGCTTCGAAACTCTTCCATTGTTCTCGGAATTCTGCTGAAGTTTAAAAATGCTTCGAAACTCTTTCATTGTTCTCGGAATTCCGCTGACATATAAAAATGCTTCGGAAATCTTGCATTGTTCTCGTAATTCCGCTGAAGTTTAAAAATGGTTCGGAACTCTTCCATTGTTATCGGAATTCCGATGACGTTTTAAAATGCTTCGGTACTCTTCCATTGTTCTCGGAATTCCGCTGACGTTTAAAAATGCTTCGGAACTCTTCCATTGTTCTAGGAATTCTGCTGAAGTCTAAAAATTCATCTGAACTCTTCCATTATTCTCGGAATTCGTGTGAATTTTAAAAATGCTTCGTAACTCTTCTATTGTTCTCGGAATTCCGCTGACGTTTAAAAATGCTTTGGAACTCTTCCATTGTTCTCGGAATTCCGTTGAAGTTTAAAAATGCTTCGAAACTCTTCCATTGTTCTCAGAATTCTGCTGAAGTTTAAAAATGCTTCGTAACTCTTCCATTGTTCTCAGAATTCCGATGACGTTTAAAAATGCTTCGGTACTCTTCCATTGTTCTCAGAATTCCACTGACATATAAAAATGCTTCGGAAATCTTGCATTGTTCTCGGCATTCCGCTGACGTTTAAAAATGCTTCGGAACTCTTCAATTGTTCTCGGAATTCTGCTGAACTTTTAAAATGCTTCGGAACTCTTCCATTGTTCTCAGAATTCTGCTGAAGTTTAAAAATGCTTCAGAACTCTTCCATTGTTCTCGGAATTCCGCTGACGTTTAAAAATGCTTTGGAACTCTTCCATTGTTCTCGGAATTCCGTTGAAGTTTAAAAATGCTTCGAAACTCTTCCATTGTTCTCGGAATTCTGCTGAAGTTTAAAAATGCTTCGTAACTCTTCCATTGTTCTCAGAATTCCGATGACGTTTAAAAATGCTTCGGTACTCTTCCATTGTTCTCAGAATTCCACTGACATATAAAAATGCTTCGGAAATCTTGCATTGTTCTCGGCATTCCGCTGACGTTTAAAAATGCTTCGGAACTCTTCAATTGTTCTCGGAATTCTGCTGAACTTTTAAAATGCTTTGGAACTCTTCCATTGCTCTCGGAATTCTGCTGAAGTTTAAAAATGCTTCAGAACTCTTACATTGTTCTCGGAATTCTGCTGACGTTTAAAAATGCTTCGGAACTCTTCCATTGTTCTCAGAATTCTGCTGACGTTTAAAAATGCTTCGGAACTCTTCCATTGTTCTCGGAATTCTGCTGAAGTTTAAAAATGCTTCGGAACTCTTCCATTGTTCTCAGAATTCCGCTGACGTTTAAAAATGCTTCGGAAATCTTCCATTGTTTTCAAATTTCCGCTGACGTTTAAAAATGCTTCAGAACTCTTCCATTGTTCTCGGAATTCCGCTGACGTTTAAAAATGCTTTGGAACTCTTCCATTGTTCTCGGAATTCCGCTGAAGTTTAAAAATGCTTCGGAACTCTTCCATTGTTCTCAGAATTCTGCTGACGTTTAAAAATGGTTCGGAACTCTTCTATTGTTCTCGGAATTCTGCTGACGTTTAAAAATGCTTCAGAACTCTTCCATTGTTCTCGGAATTCCGCTGACGTTTAAAAATGCTTCGGAACTCTTCCATTGTTCTCGGAATTCCGCTGACGTTTAAAAATGCTTCGGAACTCTTCCATTGTTCTCGGAATTCTGCTGAAGTTTAAAAATGCTTCGGAACTCTTCCATTGTTCTCAGAATTCTGCTGACGTTTAAAAATGCTTCGGAACTCTTCCATTGTTCTCGCAATTCTGCTGACGTTTAAAAATGCTTCAGAACTCTTCCATTGTTCTCGGAATTCCGCTGACGTTTAAAAATGCTTCGGAACTCTTCCATTGTTCTCGGAATTCTGCTGAAGTTTAAAAATGCTTCGGAACTCTTCCATTGTTCTCAGAATTCCGCTGACGTTTAAAAATGCTTCGGTACTCTTCCATTGTTCTCGGAATTCCGCTGACATATAAAAATGCTTCGGAACTCTTCCATTGTTTTCGGAATTCTGCTGACGTTTAAAAATGCTTCGAAACTTCCATTGTTCTCGGAATTCTGCTGAAGTTTAAAAATGCTTTGAAACTCTTTCATTGTTCTCGGAATTCTGCTGAAGTTTAAAAATGCTTCAGAACTCTTCCATTGCTCTCGGAATTCCGCTGACGTTTAATAATGCTTCGCAACTCTTCCATTGTTCTCGGAATTCCGTTGAAGTTTAAAAATGCTTCGAAACTCTTCCATTGTTCTCGGAATTCTGCTGAAGTTTAAAAATGCTTCGGTACTCTTCCATTGTTCTCGGAATTCCGCTGACATATAAAAATGCTTCGGAAATCTTGCATTGTTCTCGGCATTCCGCTGACATTTAAAAATGCTTCGGAACTCTTCAATTGTTCTCAGAATTCTGCTGAACTTTTAAAATGCTTTGGAACTCTTCCATTGCTCTCGGAATTCGGGTGAAGTTTAAAAATGCTTCGGAACTCTTCTATTGTTCTCGGAATTCCGCTGACGTTTAAAAATGCTTCGGTACTCTTCCATTGTTCTCTTAATTCCGCTGATGTTTAATAATGCTTCGGAACTCTTCCATTGTTCTCAGAATTCTGCTGAAGTTTAAAAATGCTTCAGAACTCTTCCATTGTTCTCGGTATTCCGCTGACGTTTAAAAATGCTTTGGAACTCTTCCATTGTTCTCGGAATTCCGTTGAAGTTTAAAAATGCTTCGAAACTCTTCCATTGTTCTCGGAATTCTGCTGAAGTTTAAAAATGCTTCGTAACTCTTCCATTGTTCTCAGAATTCCGATGACGTTTAAAAATGCTTCGGTACTCTTCCATTGTTCTCAGAATTCCACTGACATATAAAAATGCTTCGGAAATCTTGCATTGTTCTCGGCATTCCGCTGACGTTTAAAAATGCTTCGGAACTCTTCAATTGTTCTCGGAATTCTGCTGAACTTTTAAAATGCTTTGGAACTCTTCCATTGCTCTCGGAATTCTGCTGAAGTTTAAAAATGCTTCAGAACTCTTACATTGTTCTCGGAATTCTGCTGACGTTTAAAAATGCTTCGGAACTCTTCCATTGTTCTCAGAATTCTGCTGAAGTTTAAAAATGCTTCGGAACTCTTCCATTGTTCTCGGAATTCTGCTGAAGTTTAAAAATGCTTCGGAACTCTTCCATTGTTCTCAGAATTCCGCTGACGTTTAAAAATGCTTCGGAAATCTTCCATTGTTTTCAAATTTCCGCTGACGTTTAAAAATGCTTCAGAACTCTTCCATTGTTCTCAGAATTCCGCTGAAGTTTAAAAATTCTTCGGAACTCTTCCATTGTTCTCAGAATTCTGCTGACGTTTAAAAATGGTTCGGAACTCTTCTATTGTTCTCGGAATTCTGCTGACGTTTAAAAATGCTTCAGAACTCTTCCATTGTTCTCGGAATTCCGCTGATGTTTAATAATGCTTCGGAACTCTTCCATTGTTCTCGTAATTCCGCTGAAGTTTAAAAATGCTTCGGAACTCTTCCATTGTTCTCAGAATTCTGCTGACGTTTAAAAATGCTTCGGAACTCTTCCATTGTTCTCGGAATTCTGCTGACGTTTAAAAATGCTTCAGAACTCTTCCATTGTTCTCGGAATTCCGCTGACGTTTAAAAATGCTTCAGAACTCTTCCATTGTTCTCGGAATTCCGCTGACGTTTAAAAATGCTTCGGAACTCTTCCATTGTTCTCGGAATTCCGCTGACGTTTAAAAATGCTTCGGAACTCTTCCATTGTTCTCGGAATTCTGCTGAAGTTTAAAAATGCTTCGGAACTCTTCCATTGTTCTCAGAATTCTGCTGACGTTTAAAAATGCTTCGGAACTCTTCCATTGTTCTCGGAATTCTGCTGACGTTTAAAAATGCTTCAGAACTCTTCCATTGTTCTCGGAATTCCGCTGACGTTTAAAAATGCTTCGGAACTCTTCCATTGTTCTCGGAATTCTGCTGAAGTTTAAAAATGCTTCGGAACTCTTCCATTGTTCTCAGAATTCCGCTGACGTTTAAAAATGCTTCGGAACTCTTCCATTGTTCTCGGAATTCTGCTGACGTTTAAAAATGCTTCGGAACTCTTCCATTGTTCTCGGAATTCTGCTGACGTTTAAAAATGCTTCAGAACTCTTCCATTGTTCTCGGAATTCCGCTGACGTTTAAAAATGCTTCGGAACTCTTCCATTGTTCTCGGAATTCTGCTGAAGTTTAAAAATGCTTCAGAACTCTTCCATTGTTCTCGGAATTCCGCTGACGTTTAAAAATGCTTCGGAACTCTTCCATTGTTCTCGGAATTCCGCTGACGTTTAAAAATGCTTCGGAACTCTTCCATTGTTCTCGGAATTCTGCTGAAGTTTAAAAATGCTTCGGAACTCTTCCATTGTTCTCAGAATTCTGCTGACGTTTAAAAATGCTTCGGAACTCTTCCATTGTTCTCGGAATTCTGCTGACGTTTAAAAATGCTTCAGAACTCTTCCATTGTTCTCGTAATTCCGCTGAAGTTTAAAAATGCTTCGGAACTCTTCCATTGTTCTCAGAATACCGCTGACGTTTAAAAATGCTTCACAACTCTTCCATTGTTCTCGGAATTCCGCTGACTTTTAAAAATGCTTCGGAACTCTTCCATTGTTCTCCAAATTCCGCTGAAGTTTAAAAATGCTTCGGAACCCTTCCATTGTTCTCGGAATTCTGCTGAAGTTTAAAAATGCTTCAGAACTCTTCTATTGTTCTCAGAATTCCGCTGACGTTTAAAAATGCTTCGGAAATCTTCCATTGTTTTCAAAATTCCGCTGACGCTTAAAAATGCTCCAGAACTCTTCCATTGTTCTCGGAATTCCGCTGACGTTTAATAATGCTTCGCAACTCTTTCATTGTTCTCGGAATTCCGCTGACGTTTAAAAATGCTTCGGAACTCTTCCATTGTTCTCGGAATTCCGTTGAAGTTTAAAAATGCTTCGAAACTCTTCCATTGTTCTCGGAATTCTGCTGAAGTTTAAAAATGCTTTGAAACTCTTTCATTGTTCTCGGAATTCTGCTGAAGTTTAAAAATGCTTCAGAACTCTTCCATTGCTCTCGGAATTCCGCTGACGTTTAATAATGCTTCGCAACTCTTCCATTGTTCTCGGAATTCCGTTGAAGTTTAAAAATGCTTCGAAACTCTTCCATTGTTCTCGGAATTCTGCTGAAGTTTAAAAATGCTTCGGTACTCTTCCATTGTTCTCGGAATTCCGCTGACATATAAAAATGCTTCGGAAATCTTGCATTGTTCTCGGAATTCTGCTGAAGTTTAAAAATGCTTCGGAACTCTTCCATTGTTCTCAGAATTCTGCTGACGTTTAAAAATGCTTCGGAACTCTTCCTTTGTTCTCGGAATTCTGCTGACGTTTAAAAATGCTTCAGAACTCTTCCATTGTTCTCGGAATTCCGCTGACGTTTAAAAATGCTTCGGAACTCTTCCATTGTTCTCGGAATTCTGCTGAAGTTTAAAAATGCTTCGGAACTCTTCCATTGTTCTCGGAATTCCGCTGACATATAAAAATGCTTCGGATATCTTCCATTGTTCTCGGCATTCCGCTGACGTTTAAAAATGCTTCGGAACTCTTCAATTGTTCTCGGAATTCTGCTGAACTTTTAAAATGCTTTGGAACTCTTCCATTGCTCTCGGAATTTGGGTGAAGTTTAAAAATGCTTCGGAACTCTTCTATTGTTCTCGGAATTCCGCTGAAGCTTAAAAATGCTTAAAATCTCTTCCATTGTTCTCGTAATTCTGCTCATGTTTAAAAATGCTTCGGAGCTCTTCCATTGTTCTCGTAATTCCGCTGAAGTTTAAAAATGCTTCGGAACTCTTCCACTGTTCTCGGAATTCCCCTGACGTTTAAAAATGCTTCACAACTCTTCCATTGTTCTCGGAATTCCGCTGACTTTTAAAAATGCTTCGGAACTCTTCCATTGTTCTCCAAATTCCGCTGAAGTTTAAAAATGCTTCGGAACCCTTCCATTGTTCTCGGAATTCTGCTGAAGTTTAAAAATGCTTCAGAACTCTTCCATTGTTCTCAGAATTCCGCTGACGTTTAAAAATGCTTCGGAAATCTTCCATTGTTTTCAAAATTCCGCTGACGCTTAAAAATGCTTCAGAACTCTTCCATTGTTCTCGGAATTCCGCTGACGTTTAATAATGCTTCGCAACTCTTTCATTGTTCTCGGAATTCCGCTGACGTTTAAAAATGCTTCGGAACTCTTCCATTGTTCTCGGAATTCCGTTGAAGTTTAAAAATGCTTCGAAACTCTTCCATTGTTCTCGGAATTCTGCTGAAGTTTAAAAATGCTTTGAAACTCTTTCATTGTTCTCGGAATTCTGCTGAAGTTTAAAAATGCTTCAGAACTCTTCCATTGCTCTCGGAATTCCGCTGACGTTTAATAATGCTTCGGAACTCTTCCATTGTTCTCGGAATTCCGCTGACGTTTAAAAATGCTTCGGAACTCTTCCATTGTTCTCGGAATTCTGCTGAAGTTTAAAAATGCTTCGGAACTCTTCCATTGTTCTCAGAATTCTGCTGACGTTTAAAAATGCTTCGGAACTCTTCCATTGTTCTCGGAATTCTGCTGACGTTTAAAAATGCTTCAGAACTCTTCCATTGTTCTCGGAATTCCGCTGACGTTTAAAAATGCTTCGGAACTCTTCCATTGTTCTCGGAATTCTGCTGAAGTTTAAAAATGCTTCGGAACTCTTCCATTGTTCTCAGAATTCCGCTGACGTTTAAAAATGCTTCGGTACTCTTCCATTGTTCTCGGAATTCCGCTGACATATAAAAATGCTTCGGATATCTTCCATTGTTCTCGGCATTCCGCTGACGTTTAAAAATGCTTCGGAACTCTTCAATTGTTCTCGGAATTCTGCTGAACTTTTAAAATGCTTTGGAACTCTTCCATTGCTCTCGGAATTCGGGTGAAGTTTAAAAATGCTTCGGAACTCTTCTATTGTTCTCGGAATTCCGCTGAAGTTTAAAAATGCTTAAAATCTCTTCCATTGTTCTCGTAATTCTGCTCATGTTTAAAAATGCTTCGGTACTCTTCCATTGTTCTCGTAATTCCGCTGAAGTTTAAAAATCGTTCGGAACTCTTCCATTGTTCTCGGAATTCCGATGACGTTTTAAAATGCTTCGGTACTCTTCCATTGTTCTCGGAATTCCGCTGACGTTTAAAAATGCTTCGGAACTCTTCCATTGTTATCGGAATTCCGCTGAAGTTTAAAAATGCTTCGGAACTCTTCCATTGTTCTCAGAATTCTGCTGACGTTTAAAAATGGTTCGGAACTCTTCTATTGTTCTCGGAATTCTGCTGACGTTTAAAAATGCTTCAGAACTCTTCCATTGTTCTCGGAATTCCGCTGATGTTTAATAATGCTTCGGAACTCTTCCATTGTTCTCGTAATTCCGCTGAAGTTTAAAAATGCTTCGGAACTCTTCCATTGTTCTCAGAATTCTGCTGACGTTTAAAAATGCTTCGGAACTCTTCCATTGTTCTCGGAATTCTGCTGACGTTTAAAAATGCTTCAGAACTCTTCCATTGTTCTCGGAATTCCGCTGACGTTTAAAAATGCTTCGGAACTCTTCCATTGTTCTCGGAATTCCGCTGACGTTTAAAAATGCTTCGGAACTCTTCCATTGTTCTCGGAATTCTGCTGAAGTTTAAAAATGCTTTGGAACTCTTCCATTGTTCTCAGAATTCTGCTGACGTTTAAAAATGCTTCGGAACTCTTCCATTGTTCTCGGAATTCTGCTGACGTTTAAAAATGCTTCACAACTCTTCCATTGTTCTCGGAATTCCGCTGACTTTTAAAAATGCTTCGGAACTCTTCCATTGTTCTCCAAATTCCGCTGAAGTTTAAAAATGCTTCGGAACCCTTCCATTGTTCTCGGAATTCTGCTGAAGTTTAAAAATGCTTCAGAACTCTTCCATTGTTCTCAGAATTCCGCTGACGTTTAAAAATGCTTCGGAAATCTTCCATTGTTTTCAAAAATCCGCTGACGCTTAAAAATGCTTCAGAACTCTTCCATTGTTCTCGGAATTCCGCTGACGTTTAATAATGCTTCGCAACTCTTTCATTGTTCTCGGAATTCCGCTGACGTTTAAAAATGCTTCGGAACTCTTCCATTGTTCTCGGAATTCCGTTGAAGTTTAAAAATGCTTCGAAACTCTTCCATTGTTCTCGGAATTCTGCTGAAGTTTAAAAATGCTTTGAAACTCTTTCATTGTTCTCGGAATTCTGCTGAAGTTTAAAAATGCTTCAGAACTCTTCCATTGCTCTCGGAATTCCGCTGACGTTTAATAATGCTTCGCAACTCTTCCATTGTTCTCGGAATTCCGTTGAAGTTTAAAAATGCTTCGAAACTCTTCTATTGTTCTCGGAATTCTGCTGAAGTTTAAAAATGCTTCGAAACTCTTCCATTGTTCTCGGAATTCTGCTGAAGTTTAAAAATGCTTCGGTACTCTTCCATTGTTCTCGGAATTCCGCTGACATATAAAAATGCTTCGGAAATCTTGCATTGTTCTCGGCATTCCGCTGACATTTAAAAATGCTTCGGAACTCTTCAATTGTTCTCGGAATTCTGCTGAACTTTTAAAATGCTTTGGAACTCTTCCATTGCTCTCGGAATTCGGGTGAAGTTTAAAAATGCTTCAGAACTCTTCTATTGTTCTCGGAATTCCGCTGAAGTTTAAAAATGCTTAAAATCTCTTCCATTGTTCTCGGAATTCCGCTGATGTTTAATAATGCTTCGGAACTCTTCCATTGTTCTCGTAATTCCGCTGAAGTTTAAAAATGCTTCGGAACTCTTCCATTGTTCTCAGAATTCTGCTGACGTTTAA
This sequence comes from Phyllobates terribilis, assembly GCF_046119375.1. Lineage (NCBI taxonomy): Eukaryota > Metazoa > Chordata > Amphibia > Anura > Dendrobatidae > Phyllobates > Phyllobates terribilis. The sequence continues at coordinate 12,421,785 of NW_027362782.1, forward strand.
AAATGCTTCGGAACTCTTCCATTGTTCTCGGAATTCTGCTGACGTTTAAAAATGCTTCGGAACTCTTCCATTGTTCTCGGAATTCTGCTGACGTTTAAAAATGCTTCAGAACTCTTCCATTGTTCTCGGAATTCCGCTGACGTTTAAAAATGCTTCGGAACTCTTCCATTGTTCTCGGAATTCTGCTGAAGTTTAAAAATGCTTCAGAACTCTTCCATTGTTCTCGGAATTCCGCTGACGTTTAAAAATGCTTCGGAACTCTTCCATTGTTCTCGGAATTCCGCTGACGTTTAAAAATGCTTCGGAACTCTTCCATTGTTCTCGGAATTCTGCTGAAGTTTAAAAATGCTTCGGAACTCTTCCATTGTTCTCAGAATTCTGCTGACGTTTAAAAATGCTTCGGAACTCTTCCATTGTTCTCGGAATTCTGCTGACGTTTAAAAATGCTTCAGAACTCTTCCATTGTTCTCGGAATTCCGCTGACGTTTAAAAATGCTTCGGAACTCTTCCATTGTTCTCGGAATTCTGCTGAAGTTTAAAAATGCTTCGGAACTCTTCCATTGTTCTCAGAATTCCGCTGACGTTTAAAAATGCTTCGGTACTCTTCCATTGTTCTCGGAATTCCGCTGACATATAAAAATGCTTCGGATATCTTCCATTGTTCTCGGCATTCCGCTGACGTTTAAAAATGCTTCGGAACTCTTCAATTGTTCTCGGAATTCTGCTGAACTTTTAAAATGCTTTGGAACTCTTCCATTGCTCTCGGAATTCGGGTGAAGTTTAAAAATGCTTCGGAACTCTTCTATTGTTCTCGGAATTCCGCTGAAGTTTAAAAATGCTTAAAATCTCTTCCATTGTTCTCGTAATTCTGCTCATGTTTAAAAATGCTTCGGTACTCTTCCATTGTTCTCGTAATTCCGCTGAAGTTTAAAAATCGTTCGGAACTCTTCCATTGTTCTCGGAATTCCGATGACGTTTTAAAATGCTTCGGTACTCTTCCATTGTTCTCGGAATTCCGCTGACGTTTAAAAATGCTTCGGAACTCTTCCATTGTTATCGGAATTCCGCTGAAGTTTAAAAATGCTTCGGAACTCTTCCATTGTTCTCAGAATTCTGCTGACGTTTAAAAATGGTTCGGAACTCTTCTATTGTTCTCGGAATTCTGCTGACGTTTAAAAATGCTTCAGAACTCTTCCATTGTTCTCGGAATTCCGCTGATGTTTAATAATGCTTCGGAACTCTTCCATTGTTCTCGTAATTCCGCTGAAGTTTAAAAATGCTTCGGAACTCTTCCATTGTTCTCAGAATTCTGCTGACGTTTAAAAATGCTTCGGAACTCTTCCATTGTTCTCGGAATTCTGCTGACGTTTAAAAATGCTTCAGAACTCTTCCATTGTTCTCGGAATTCCGCTGACGTTTAAAAATGCTTCGGAACTCTTCCATTGTTCTCCAAATTCCGCTGAAGTTTAAAAATGCTTCGGAACCCTTCCATTGTTCTCGGAATTCTGCTGAAGTTTAAAAATGCTTCAGAACTCTTCCATTGTTCTCAGAATTCCGCTGACGTTTAAAAATGCTTCGGAAATCTTCCATTGTTTTCAAAATTCCGCTGACGCTTAAAAATGCTTCAGAACTCTTCCATTGTTCTCGGAATTCCGCTGACGTTTAATAATGCTTCGCAACTCTTTCATTGTTCTCGGAATTCCGCTGACGTTTAAAAATGCTTCGGAACTCTTCCATTGTTCTCGGAATTCCGTTGAAGTTTAAAAATGCTTCGAAACTCTTCCATTGTTCTCGGAATTCTGCTGAAGTTTAAAAATGCTTTGAAACTCTTTCATTGTTCTCGGAATTCTGCTGAAGTTTAAAAATGCTTCAGAACTCTTCCATTGCTCTCGGAATTCCGCTGACGTTTAATAATGCTTCGCAACTCTTCCATTGTTCTCGGAATTCCGTTGAAGTTTAAAAATGCTTCGAAACTCTTCTATTGTTCTCGGAATTCTGCTGAAGTTTAAAAATGCTTCGAAACTCTTCCATTGTTCTCGGAATTCTGCTGAAGTTTAAAAATGCTTCGGTACTCTTCCATTGTTCTCGGAATTCCGCTGACATATAAAAATGCTTCGGAAATCTTGCATTGTTCTCGGCATTCCGCTGACATTTAAAAATGCTTCGGAACTCTTCAATTGTTCTCGGAATTCTGCTGAACTTTTAAAATGCTTTGGAACTCTTCCATTGCTCTCGGAATTCGGGTGAAGTTTAAAAATGCTTCAGAACTCTTCTATTGTTCTCGGAATTCCGCTGAAGTTTAAAAATGCTTAAAATCTCTTCCATTGTTCTCAGAATTCTGCTGACGTTTAAAAATGCTTCGGAACTCTTCCATTGTTCTCGGAATTCTGCTGACGTTTAAAAATGCTTCGGAACTCTTCCATTGTTCTCGGAATTCTGCTGACGTTTAAAAATGCTTCAGAACTCTTCCATTGTTCTCGGAATTCCGCTGACGTTTAAAAATGCTTCGGAACTCTTCCATTGTTCTCGGAATTCTGCTGAAGTTTAAAAATGCTTCAGAACTCTTCCATTGTTCTCGGAATTCCGCTGACGTTTAAAAATGCTTCGGAACTCTTCCATTGTTCTCGGAATTCCGCTGACGTTTAAAAATGCTTCGGAACTCTTCCATTGTTCTCGGAATTCTGCTGAAGTTTAAAAATGCTTCGGAACTCTTCCATTGTTCTCAGAATTCTGCTGACGTTTAAAAATGCTTCGGAACTCTTCCATTGTTCTCGGAATTCTGCTGACGTTTAAAAATGCTTCAGAACTCTTCCATTGTTCTCGGAATTCCGCTGACGTTTAAAAATGCTTCGGAACTCTTCCATTGTTCTCGGAATTCTGCTGAAGTTTAAAAATGCTTCGGAACTCTTCCATTGTTCTCAGAATTCCGCTGACGTTTAAAAATGCTTCGGTACTCTTCCATTGTTCTCGGAATTCCGCTGACATATAAAAATGCTTCGGATATCTTCCATTGTTCTCGGCATTCCGCTGACGTTTAAAAATGCTTCGGAACTCTTCAATTGTTCTCGGAATTCTGCTGAACTTTTAAAATGCTTTGGAACTCTTCCATTGCTCTCGGAATTCGGGTGAAGTTTAAAAATGCTTCGGAACTCTTCTATTGTTCTCGGAATTCCGCTGAAGTTTAAAAATGCTTAAAATCTCTTCCATTGTTCTCGTAATTCTGCTCATGTTTAAAAATGCTTCGGTACTCTTCCATTGTTCTCGTAATTCCGCTGAAGTTTAAAAATCGTTCGGAACTCTTCCATTGTTCTCGGAATTCCGATGACGTTTTAAAATGCTTCGGTACTCTTCCATTGTTCTCGGAATTCCGCTGACGTTTAAAAATGCTTCGGAACTCTTCCATTGTTATCGGAATTCCGCTGAAGTTTAAAAATGCTTCGGAACTCTTCCATTGTTCTCAGAATTCTGCTGACGTTTAAAAATGGTTCGGAACTCTTCTATTGTTCTCGGAATTCTGCTGACGTTTAAAAATGCTTCAGAACTCTTCCATTGTTCTCGGAATTCCGCTGATGTTTAATAATGCTTCGGAACTCTTCCATTGTTCTCGTAATTCCGCTGAAGTTTAAAAATGCTTCGGAACTCTTCCATTGTTCTCAGAATTCTGCTGACGTTTAAAAATGCTTCGGAACTCTTCCATTGTTCTCGGAATTCTGCTGACGTTTAAAAATGCTTCAGAACTCTTCCATTGTTCTCGGAATTCCGCTGACGTTTAAAAATGCTTCGGAACTCTTCCATTGTTCTCGGAATTCCGCTGACGTTTAAAAATGCTTCGGAACTCTTCCATTGTTCTCGGAATTCTGCTGAAGTTTAAAAATGCTTTGGAACTCTTCCATTGTTCTCAGAATTCTGCTGACGTTTAAAAATGCTTCGGAACTCTTCCATTGTTCTCGGAATTCTGCTGACGTTTAAAAATGCTTCAGAACTCTTCCATTGTTCTCGGAATTCCGCTGACGTTTAAAAATGCTTCGGAACTCTTCCATTGTTCTCGGAATTCTGCTGAAGTTTAAAAATGCTTCGGAACTCTTCCATTGTTCTCAGAATTCCGCTGACGTTTAAAAATGCTTCGGTACTCTTCCATTGTTCTCGGAATTCCGCTGACATATAAAAATGCTTCGGATATCTTCCATTGTTCTCGGCATTCCGCTGACGTTTAAAAATGCTTCGGAACTCTTCAATTGTTCTCGGAATTGTGCTGAACTTTTAAAATGCTTTGGAACTCTTCCATTGCTCTCGGAATTTGGGTGAAGTTTAAAAATGCTTCGGAACTCTTCTATTGTTCTCGGAATTCCGCTGAAGCTTAAAAATGCTTAAAATCTCTTCCATTGTTCTCGTAATTCTGCTCATGTTTAAAAATGCTTCGGAGCTCTTCCATTGTTCTCGTAATTCCGCTGAAGTTTAAAAATGCTTCGGAACTCTTCCATTGTTCTCGGAATTCCGCTGACTTTTAAAAATGCTTCACAACTCTTCCATTGTTCTCGGAATTCCGCTGACTTTTAAAAATGCTTCGGAACTCTTCCATTGTTCTCCAAATTCCGCTGAAGTTTAAAAATGCTTCGGAACCCTTCCATTGTTCTCGGAATTCTGCTGAAGTTTAAAAATGCTTCAGAACTCTTCCATTGTTCTCAGAATTCCGCTGACGTTTAAAAATGCTTCGGAAATCTTCCATTGTTTTCAAAATTCCGCTGACGCTTAAAAATGCTTCAGAACTCTTCCATTGTTCTCGGAATTCCGCTGACGTTTAAAAATGTTTCGGAACTCTTCCATTGTTCTCGGAATTCCTTTGAAGTTTAAAAATGCTTCGAAACTCTTCCATTGTTCTCGGAATTCTGCTGAAGTTTAAAAATGCTTTGAAACTCTTTCATTGTTCTCGGAATTCTGCTGAAGTTTAAAAATGCTTCAGAACTCTTCCATTGCTCTCGGAATTCCGCTGACGTTTAATAATGATTCGCAACTCTTCCATTGTTCTCGGAATTCCGTTGATGTTTAAAAATGCTTCGAAACTCTTCCATTGTTCTCGGAATTCTGCTGAAGTTTAAAAATGCTTCGGTACTCTTCCATTGTTCTCGGAATTCCGCTGACATATAAAAATGCTTCGGAAATCTTGCATTGTTCTCGGCATTCCGCTGACATTTAAAAATGCTTCGGAACTCTTCAATTGTTCTCGGAATTCTGCTGAACTTTTAAAATGCTTTGGAACTCTTCCATTGCTCTCGGAATTCGGGTGAAGTTTAAAAATGCTTCGGAACTCTTCTATTGTTCTCGGAATTCCGCTGAAGTTTAAAAATGCTTAAAATCTCTTCCATTGTTCTCGTAATTCTGCTCATGTTTAAAAATGCTTCGGTACTCTTCCATTGTTCTCGTAATTCCGCTGAAGTTTAAAAATGGTTCGGAACTCTTCCATTGTTCTCGGAATTCCGATGACGTTTTAAAATGCTTCGGTACTCTTCCATTGTTCTCGGAATTCCGCTGACGTTTAAAAATGCTTCGGAACTCTTCCATTGTTATCGGAATTCCGCTGAAGTTTAAAAATGCTTCGGAACTCTTCCATTGTTCTCAGAATTCTGCTGACATTTAAAAATGGTTCGGAACTCTTCTATTGTTCTCGGAATTCTGCTGACGTTTAAAAATGCTTCAGAACTCTTCCATTGTTCTCGGAATTCCGCTGATGTTTAATAATGCTTCGGAACTCTTCCATTGTTCTCGTAATTCCGCTGAAGTTTAAAAATGCTTCGGAACTCTTCCATTGTTCTCAGAATTCTGCTGACGTTTAAAAATGCTTCGGAACTCTTCCATTGTTCTCGGAATTCTGCTGACGTTTAAAAATGCTTCGGAACTCTTCCATTGTTCTCGGAATTCTGCTGACGTTTAAAAATGCTTCAGAACTCTTCCATTGTTCTCGGAATTCCGCTGATGTTTAAAAATGCTTCGGAACTCTTCCATTGTTCTCGGAATTCTGCTGAAGTTTAAAAATGCTTCAGAACTCTTCCATTGTTCTCGGAATTCCGCTGACGTTTAAAAATGCTTCGGAACTCTTCCATTGTTCTCGGAATTCCGCTGACGTTTAAAAATGCTTCGGAACTCTTCCATTGTTCTCGGAATTCTGCTGAAGTTTAAAAATGCTTCGGAACTCTTCCATTGTTCTCAGAATTCTGCTGACGTTTAAAAATGCTTCGGAACTCTTCCATTGTTCTCGGAATTCTGCTGACGTTTAAAAATGCTTCAGAACTCTTCCATTGTTCTCGGAATTCCGCTGACGTTTAAAAATGCTTCGGAACTCTTCCATTGTTCTCGGAATTCTGCTGAAGTTTAAAAATGCTTCGGAACTCTTCCATTGTTCTCAGAATTCTGCTGACGTTTAAAAATGCTTCGGTACTCTTCCATTGTTCTCGGAATTCCGCTGACATATAAAAATGCTTCGGATATCTTCCATTGTTCTCGGCATTCCGCTGACGTTTAAAAATGCTTCGGAACTCTTCAATTGTTCTCGGAATTCTGCTGAACTTTTAAAATGCTTTGGAACTCTTCCATTGCTCTCGGAATTTGGGTGAAGTTTAAAAATGCTTCGGAACTCTTCTATTGTTCTCGGAATTCCGCTGAAGCTTAAAAATGCTTAAAATCTCTTCCATTGTTCTCGTAATTCTGCTCATGTTTAAAAATGCTTCGGAGCTCTTCCATTGTTCTCGTAATTCCGCTGAAGTTTAAAAATGCTTCGGAACTCTTCCAATGTTCTCGGAATTCCGCTGACGTTTAAAAATGCTTCACAACTCTTCCATTGTTCTCGGAATTCCGCTGACTTTTAAAAATGCTTCGGAACTCTTCCATTGTTCTCCAAATTCCGCTGAAGTTTAAAAATGCTTCGGAACCCTTCCATTGTTCTCGGAATTCTGCTGAAGTTTAAAAATGCTTCAGAACTCTTCCATTGTTCTCAGAATTCCGCTGACGTTTAAAAATGCTTCGGAAATCTTCCATTGTTTTCAAAATTCCGCTGACGCTTAAAAATGCTCCAGAACTCTTCCATTGTTCTCGGAATTCCGCTGACGTTTAATAATGCTTCGCAACTCTTTCATTGTTCTCGGAATTCCGCTGACGTTTAAAGATGCTTCGGAACTCTTCCATTGTTCTCGGAATTCCGTTGAAGTTTAAAAATGCTTCGAAACTCTTCCATTGTTCTCGGAATTCTGCTGAAGTTTAAAAATGCTTTGAAACTCTTTCATTGTTCTCGGAATTCTGCTGAAGTTTAAAAATGCTTCAGAACTCTTCCATTGCTCTCGGAATTCCGCTGACGTTTAATAATGCTTCGCAACTCTTCCATTGTTCTCGGAATTCCGTTGAAGTTTAAAAATGCTTCGAAACTCTTCCATTGTTCTCGGAATTCTGCTGAAGTTTAAAAATGCTTCGGTACTCTTCCATTGTTCTCGGAATTCCGCTGACATATAAAAATGCTTCGGAAATCTTGCATTGTTCTCGGAATTCTGCTGAAGTTTAAAAATGCTTCGGAACTCTTCCATTGTTCTCAGAATTCTGCTGACGTTTAAAAATGCTTCGGAACTCTTCCATTGTTCTCGGAATTCTGCTGACGTTTAAAAATGCTTCAGAACTCTTCCATTGTTCTCGGAATTCCGCTGACGTTTAAAAATGCTTCGGAACTCTTCCATTGTTCTCGGAATTCTGCTGAAGTTTAAAAATGCTTCGGAACTCTTCCATTGTTCTCAGAATTCCGCTGACGTTTAAAAATGTTTCGGTACTCTTCCATTGTTCTCGGAATTCCGCTGACATATAAAAATGCTTCGGATATCTTCCATTGTTCTCGGCATTCCGCTGACGTTTAAAAATGCTTCGGAACTCTTCAATTGTTCTCGGAATTCTGCTGAACTTTTAAAATGCTTTGGAACTCTTCCATTGCTCTCGGAATTTGGGTGAAGTTTAAAAATGCTTCGGAACTCTTCTATTGTTCTCGGAATTCCGCTGAAGCTTAAAAATGCTTAAAATCTCTTCCATTGTTCTCGTAATTCTGCTCATGTTTAAAAATGCTTCGGAGCTCTTCCATTGTTCTCGTAATTCCGCTGAAGTTTAAAAATGCTTCGGAACTCTTCCACTGTTCTCGGAATTCCGCTGACGTTTAAAAATGCTTCACAACTCTTCCATTGTTCTCGGAATTCCGCTGACTTTTAAAAATGCTTCGGAACTCTTCCATTGTTCTCCAAATTCCGCTGAAGTTTAAAAATGCTTTGGAACCCTTCCATTGTTCTTGGAATTCTGCTGAAGTTTAAAAATGCTTCAGAACTCTTCCATTGTTCTCAGAATTCCGCTGACGTTTAAAAATGCTTCGGAAATCTTCCATTGTTTTCAAAATTCCGCTGACACTTAAAAATGCTTCAGAACTCTTCCATTGTTCTCGGAATTCCGCTGACGTTTAATAATGCTTCGCAACTCTTTCATTGTTCTCGGAATTCCGCTGACGTTTAAAAATGCTTCGGAACTCTTCCATTGTTCTCGGAATTCCGTTGAAGTTTAAAAATGCTTCGAAACTCTTCCATTGTTCTCGGAATTCTGCTGAAGTTTAAAAATGCTTCGGTACTCTTCCATTGTTCTCGGAATTCCGCTGACATATAAAAATGCTTCGGAAATCTTGCATTGTTCTCGGCATTCCGCTGACATTTAAAAATGCTTCGGAACTCTTCAATTGTTCTCGGAATTCTGCTGAACTTTTAAAATGCTTTGGAACTCTTCCATTGCTCTCGGAATTCGGGTGAAGTTTAAAAATGCTTCGGAACTCTTCTATTGTTCTCGGAATTCCGCTGAAGTTTAAAAATGCTTAAAATCTCTTCCATTGTTCTCGTAATTCTGCTCATGTTTAAAAATGCTTCGGTACTCTTCCATTGTTCTCGTAATTCCGCTGAAGTTTAAAAATGGTTCGGAACTCTTCCATTGTTCTCGGAATTCCGATGACGTTTTAAAATGCTTCGGTACTCTTCCATTGTTCTCGGAATTCCGCTGACGTTTAAAAATGCTTCGGAACTCTTCCATTGTTATCGGAATTCCGCTGAAGTTTAAAAATGCTTCGGAACTCTTCCATTGTTCTCAGAATTCTGCTGACGTTTAAAAATGGTTCGGAACTCTTCTATTGTTCTCGGAATTCTGCTGACGTTTAAAAATGCTTCAGAACTCTTCCATTGTTCTCGGAATTCCGCTGATGTTTAATAATGCTTCGGTACTCTTCCATTGTTCTCGGAATTCCGCTGACATATAAAAATGCTTCGGAAATCTTGCATTGTTCTCGGAATTCTGCTGAAGTTTAAAAATGCTTCGGAACTCTTCCATTGTTCTCAGAATTCTGCTGACGTTTAAAAATGCTTCGGAACTCTTCCATTGTTCTCGGAATTCTGCTGACGTTTAAAAATGCTTCAGAACTCTTCCATTGTTCTCGGAATTCCGCTGACGTTTAAAAATGCTTCGGAACTCTTCCATTGTTCTCGGAATTCTGCTGAAGTTTAAAAATGCTTCGGAACTCTTCCATTGTTCTCAGAATTCCGCTGACGTTTAAAAATGCTTCGGTACTCTTCCATTGTTCTCGGAATTCCGCTGACATATAAAAATGCTTCGGATATCTTCCATTGTTCTCGGCATTCCGCTGACGTTTAAAAATGCTTCGGAACTCTTCAATTGTTCTCGGAATTCTGCTGAACTTTTAAAATGCTTTGGAACTCTTCCATTGCTCTCGGAATTTGGGTGAAGTTTAAAAATGCTTCGGAACTCTTCTATTGTTCTCGGAATTCCGCTGAAGCTTAAAAATGCTTAAAATCTCTTCCATTGTTCTCGTAATTCTGCTCATGTTTAAAAATGCTTCGGAGCTCTTCCATTGTTCTCGTAATTCCGCTGAAGTTTAAAAATGCTTCGGAACTCTTCCACTGTTCTCGGAATTCCGCTGACGTTTAAAAATGCTTCACAACTCTTCCATTGTTCTCGGAATTCCGCTGACTTTTAAAAATGCTTCGGAACTCTTCCATTGTTCTCCAAATTCCGCTGAAGTTTAAAAATGCTTTGGAACCCTTCCATTGTTCTCGGAATTCTGCTGAAGTTTAAAAATGCTTCAGAACTCTTCCATTGTTCTCAGAATTCCGCTGACGTTTAAAAATGCTTCGGAAATCTTCCATTGTTTTCAAAATTCCGCTGACACTTAAAAATGCTTCAGAACTCTTCCATTGTTCTCGGAATTCCGCTGACGTTTAATAATGCTTCGCAACTCTTTCATTGTTCTCGGAATTCCGCTGACGTTTAAAAATGCTTCGGAACTCTTCCATTGTTCTCGGAATTCCGTTGAAGTTTAAAAATGCTTCGAAACTCTTCCATTGTTCTCGGAATTCTGCTGAAGTTTAAAAATGCTTCGGTACTCTTCCATTGTTCTCGGAATTCCGCTGACATATAAAAATGCTTCGGAAATCTTGCATTGTTCTCGGCATTCCGCTGACATTTAAAAATGCTTCGGAACTCTTCAATTGTTCTCGGAATTCTGCTGAACTTTTAAAATGCTTTGGAACTCTTCCATTGCTCTCGGAATTCGGGTGAAGTTTAAAAATGCTTCGGAACTCTTCTATTGTTCTCGGAATTCCGCTGAAGTTTAAAAATGCTTAAAATCTCTTCCATTGTTCTCGTAATTCTGCTCATGTTTAAAAATGCTTCGGTACTCTTCCATTGTTCTCGTAATTCCGCTGAAGTTTAAAAATGGTTCGGAACTCTTCCATTGTTCTCGGAATTCCGATGACGTTTTAAAATGCTTCGGTACTCTTCCATTGTTCTCGGAATTCCGCTGACGTTTAAAAATGCTTCGGAACTCTTCCATTGTTATCGGAATTCCGCTGAAGTTTAAAAATGCTTCGGAACTCTTCCATTGTTCTCAGAATTCTGCTGACGTTTAAAAATGGTTCGGAACTCTTCTATTGTTCTCGGAATTCTGCTGACGTTTAAAAATGCTTCAGAACTCTTCCATTGTTCTCGGAATTCCGCTGATGTTTAATAATGCTTCGGAACTCTTCCATTGTTCTCGTAATTCCGCTGAAGTTTAAAAATGCTTCGGAACTCTTCCATTGTTCTCAGAATTCTGCTGACGTTTAAAAATGCTTCGGAACTCTTCCATTGTTCTCGGAATTCTGCTGACGTTTAAAAATGCTTCGGAACTCTTCCATTGTTCTCGGAATTCTGCTGACGTTTAAAAATGCTTCAGAACTCTTCCATTGTTCTCGGAATTCCGCTGACGTTTAAAAATGCTTCGGAACTCTTCCATTGTCCTCGGAATTCTGCTGAAGTTTAAAAATGCTTCGGAACTCTTCCATTGTTCTCAGAATTCCGCTGACGTTTAAAAATGCTTCGGTACTCTTCCATTGTTCTCGGAATTCCGCTGACATATAAAAATGCTTCGGATATCTTCCATTGTTCTCGGCATTCCGCTGACGTTTAAAAATGCTTCGGAACTCTTCAATTGTTCTCGGAATTCTGCTGAACTTTTAAAATGCTTTGGAACTCTTCCATTGCTCTCGGAATTTGGGTGAAGTTTAAAAATGCTTCGGAACTCTTCTATTGTTCTCGGAATTCCGCTGAAGCTTAAAAATGCTTAAAATCTCTTCCATTGTTCTCGTAATTCTGCTCATGTTTAAAAATGCTTCGGAGCTCTTCCATTGTTCTCGTAATTCCGCTGAAGTTTAAAAATGCTTCGGAACTCTTCCACTGTTCTCGGAATTCCGCTGACGTTTAAAAATGCTTCACAACTCTTCCATTGTTCTCGGAATTCCGCTGACTTTTAAAAATGCTTCGGAACTCTTCCATTGTTCTCCAAATTCAGCTGAAGTTTAAAAATGCTTCGGAACCCTTCCATTGTTCTCGGAATTCTGCTGAAGTTTAAAAATGCTTCAGAACTCTTCCATTGTTCTCAGAATTCCGCTGACGTTTAAAAATGCTTCGGAAATCTTCCATTGTTTTCAAAATTCCGCTGACGCTTAAAAATGCTTCAGAACTCTTCCATTGTTCTCGGAATTCCGCTGACGTTTAATAATGCTTCGCAACTCTTTCATTGTTCTCGGAATTCCGCTGACGTTTAAAAATGCTTCGGAACTCTTCCATTGTTCTCGGAATTCCGTTGAAGTTTAAAAATGCTTCGAAACTCTTCCATTGTTCTCGGAATTCTGCTGAAGTTTAAAAATGCTTCGGTACTCTTCCATTGTTCTCGGAATTCCGCTGACATATAAAAATGCTTCGGAAATCTTGCATTGTTCTCGGCATTCCGCTGACATTTAAAAATGCTTCGGAACTCTTCAATTGTTCTCGGAATTCTGCTGAACTTTTAAAATGCTTTGGAACTCTTCCATTGCTCTCGGAATTCGGGTGAAGTTTAAAAATGCTTCGGAACTCTTCTATTGTTCTCGGAATTCCGCTGAAGTTTAAAAATGCTTAAAATCTCTTCCATTGTTCTCGTAATTCTGCTCATGTTTAAAAATGCTTCGGTACTCTTCCATTGTTCTCGTAATTCCGCTGAAGTTTAAAAATGGTTCGGAACTCTTCCATTGTTCTCGGAATTCCGATGACGTTTTAAAATGCTTCGGTACTCTTCCATTGTTCTCGGAATTCCGCTGACGTTTAAAAATGCTTCGGAACTCTTCCATTGTTATCGGAATTCCGCTGAAGTTTAAAAATGCTTCGGAACTCTTCCATTGTTCTCAGAATTCTGCTGACGTTTAAAAATGGTTCGGAACTCTTCTATTGTTCTCGGAATTCTGCTGACGTTTAAAAATGCTTCAGAACTCTTCCATTGTTCTCGGAATTCCGCTGATGTTTAATAATGCTTCGGAACTCTTCCATTGTTCTCGTAATTCCGCTGAAGTTTAAAAATGCTTCGGAACTCTTCCATTGTTCTCGGAATTCCGCTGACGTTTAAAAATGCTTCGGAACTCTTCCATTGTTCTCGGAATTCTGCTGAAGTTTAAAAATGCTTCGGAACTCTTCCATTGTTCTCGGAATTCCGCTGACGTTTAAAAATGCTTCGGAACTCTTCCATTGTTCTCGGAATTCCGCTGACGTTTAAAAATGCTTCGGAACTCTTCCATTGTTCTCGGAATTCTGCTGAAGTTTAAAAATGCTTCGGAACTCTTCCATTGTTCTCGGAATTCCGCTGACGTTTAAAAATGCTTCGAAACTCTTCCATTGTTCTCGGAATTCTGCTGAAGTTTAAAAATGCTTCGGTACTCTTCCATTGTTCTCGGAATTCCGCTGACATATAAAAATGCTTCGGAAATCTTGCATTGTTCTCGGCATTCCGCTGACATTTAAAAATGCTTCGGAACTCTTCAATTGTTCTCGGAATTCTGCTGAACTTTTAAAATGCTTTGGAACTCTTCCATTGCTCTCGGAATTCGGGTGAAGTTTAAAAATGCTTCGGAACTCTTCTATTGTTCTCGGAATTCCGCTGAAGTTTAAAAATGCTTAAAATCTCTTCCATTGTTCTCGTAATTCTGCTCATGTTTAAAAATGCTTCGGTACTCTTCCATTGTTCTCGTAATTCCGCTGAAGTTTAAAAATGGTTCGGAACTCTTCCATTGTTCTCGGAATTCCGATGACGTTTTAAAATGGTTCGGTACTCTTCCATTGTTCTCGGAATTCCGCTGACGTTTAAAAATGCTTCGGAACTCTTCCATTGTTATCGGAATTCCGCTGAAGTTTAAAAATGCTTCGGAACTCTTCCATTGTTCTCAGAATTCTGCTGACGTTTAAAAATGGTTCGGAACTCTTCTATTGTTCTCGGAATTCTGCTGACGTTTAAAAATGCTTCAGAACTCTTCCATTGTTCTCGGAATTCCGCTGATGTTTAATAATGCTTCGGAACTCTTCCATTGTTCTCGTAATTCCGCTGAAGTTTAAAAATGCTTCGGAACTCTTCCATTGTTCTCAGAATTCTGCTGACGTTTAAAAATGCTTCGGAACTCTTCCATTGTTCTCGGAATTCTGCTGACGTTTAAAAATGCTTCGGAACTCTTCCATTGTTCTCGGAATTCCGCTGACGTTTAAAAATGCTTCAGAACTCTTCCATTGTTCTCGGAATTCCGCTGACGTTTAAAAATGCTTCGGAACTCTTCCATTGTTCTCGGAATTCTGCTGAAGTTTAAAAATGCTTCAGAACTCTTCCATTGTTCTCGGAATTCCGCTGACGTTTAAAAATGCTTCGGAACTCTTCCATTGTTCTCGGAATTCCGCTGACGTTTAAAAATGCTTCGGAACTCTTCCATTGTTCTCGGAATTCTGCTGAAGTTTAAAAATGCTTCGGAACTCTTCCATTGTTCTCGGAATTCCGCTGACGTTTAAAAATGCTTCGGAACTCTTCCATTGTTCTCGGAATTCCGCTGACGTTTAAAAATGCTTCGGAACTCTTCCATTGTTCTCGGAATTCTGCTGAAGTTTAAAAATGCTTCGGAACTCTTCCATTGTTCTCAGAATTCTGCTGACGTTTAAAAATGCTTCGGAACTCTTCCATTGTTCTCGGAATTCTGCTGACGTTTAAAAATGCTTCAGAACTCTTCCATTGTTCTCGGAATTCCGCTGACGTTTAAAAATGCTTCGGAACTCTTCCATTGTTCTCGGAATTCTGCTGAAGTTTAAAAATGCTTCGGAACTCTTCCATTGTTCTCAGAATTCCGCTGACGTTTAAAAATGCTTCGGTACTCTTCCATTGTTCTCGGAATTCCGCTGACATATAAAAATGCTTCGGAACTCTTCCATTGTTCTCGGAATTCTGCTGACGTTTAAAAATGCTTCGGAACTCTTCAATTGTTCTCGGAATTGTGCTGAACTTTTAAAATGCTTTGGAACTCTTCCATTGCTCTCGGAATTTGGGTGAAGTTTAAAAATGCTTCGGAACTCTTCTATTGTTCTCGGAATTCCGCTGAAGCTTAAAAATGCTTAAAATCTCTTCCATTGTTCTCGTAATTCTGCTCATGTTTAAAAATGCTTCGGAGCTCTTCCATTGTTCTCGTAATTCCGCTGAAGTTTAAAAATGCTTCGGAACTCTTCCATTGTTCTCGGAATTCCGCTGACGTTTAAAAATGCTTCACAACTCTTCCATTGTTCTCGGAATTCCGCTGACTTTTAAAAATGCTTCGGAACTCTTCCATTGTTCTCCAAATTCCGCTGAAGTTTAAAAATGCTTCGGAACCCTTCCATTGTTCTCGGAATTCTGCTGAAGTTTAAAAATGCTTCAGAACTCTTCCATTGTTCTCAGAATTCCGCTGACGTTTAAAAATGCTTTGGAAATCTTCCATTGTTTTCAAAATTCCGCTGACGCTTAAAAATGCTTCAGAACTCTTCCATTGTTCTCGGAATTCCGCTGACGTTTAAAAATGTTTCGGAACTCTTCCATTGTTCTCGGAATTCCGTTGAAGTTTAAAAATGCTTCGAAACTCTTCCATTGTTCTCGGAATTCTGCTGAAGTTTAAAAATGCTTTGAAACTCTTTCATTGTTCTCGGAATTCTGCTGAAGTTTAAAAATGCTTCAGAACTCTTCCATTGCTCTCGGAATTCCGCTGACGTTTAATAATGCTTCGCAACTCTTCCATTGTTCTCGGAATTCCGTTGAAGTTTAAAAATGCTTCGAAACTCTTCCATTGTTCTCGGAATTCTGCTGAAGTTTAAAAATGCTTCGGTACTCTTCCATTGTTCTCGGAATTCCGCTGACATATAAAAATGCTTCGGAAATCTTGCATTGTTCTCGGCATTCCGCTGACATTTAAAAATGCTTCGGAACTCTTCAATTGTTCTCGGAATTCTGCTGAACTTTTAAAATGCTTTGGAACTCTTCCATTGCTCTCGGAATTCGGGTGAAGTTTAAAAATACTTCGGAACTCTTCCATTGTTCTCGGAATTCCGCTGACGTTTAAAAATGCTTCGGAACTCTTCCATTGTTCTCGGAATTCCGCTGACGTTTAAAAATGCTTCGGAACTCTTCCATTGTTCTCGGAATTCTGCTGAAGTTTAAAAATGCTTCGGAACTCTTCCATTGTTCTCGGAATTCCGCTGACGTTTAAAAATGCTTCGGAACTCTTCCATTGTTCTCGGAATTCCGCTGACGTTTAAAAATGCTTCGGAACTCTTCCATTGTTCTCGGAATTCTGCTGAAGTTTAAAAATGCTTCGGAACTCTTCCATTGTTCTCAGAATTCTGCTGACGTTTAAAAATGCTTCGGAACTCTTTCATTGTTCTCGGAATTCTGCTGACGTTTAAAAATGCTTCAGAACTCTTCCATTGTTCTCGGAATTCCGCTGACGTTTAAAAATGCTTCGGAACTCTTCCATTGTTCTCGGAATTCTGCTGAAGTTTAAAAATGCTTCGGAACTCTTCCATTGTTCTCAGAATTCCGCTGACGTTTAAAAATGCTTCGGTACTCTTCCATTGTTCTCGGAATTCCGCTGACATATAAAAATGCTTCGGATATCTTCCATTGTTCTCGGCATTCCGCTGACGTTTAAAAATGCTTCGGAACTCTTCAATTGTTCTCGGAATTGTGCTGAACTTTTAAAATGCTTTGGAACTCTTCCATTGCTCTCGGAATTTGGGTGAAGTTTAAAAATGCTTCGGAACTCTTCTATTGTTCTCGGAATTCCGCTGAAGCTTAAAAATGCTTAAAATCTCTTCCATTGTTCTCGTAATTCTGCTCATGTTTAAAAATGCTTCGGAGCTCTTCCATTGTTCTCGTAATTCCGCTGAAGTTTAAAAATGCTTCGGAACTCTTCCATTGTTCTCGGAATTCCGCTGACGTTTAAAAATGCTTCACAACTCTTCCATTGTTCTCGGAATTCCGCTGACTTTTAAAAATGCTTCGGAACTCTTCCATTGTTCTCCAAATTCCGCTGAAGTTTAAAAATGCTTCGGAACCCTTCCATTGTTCTCGGAATTCTGCTGAAGTTTAAAAATGCTTCAGAACTCTTCCATTGTTCTCAGAATTCCGCTGACGTTTAAAAATGCTTTGGAAATCTTCCATTGTTTTCAAAATTCCGCTGACGCTTAAAAATGCTTCAGAACTCTTCCATTGTTCTCGGAATTCCGCTGACGTTTAAAAATGTTTCGGAACTCTTCCATTGTTCTCGGAATTCCGTTGAAGTTTAAAAATGCTTCGAAACTCTTCCATTGTTCTCGGAATTCTGCTGAAGTTTAAAAATGCTTTGAAACTCTTTCATTGTTCTCGGAATTCTGCTGAAGTTTAAAAATGCTTCAGAACTCTTCCATTGCTCTCGGAATTCCGCTGACGTTTAATAATGCTTCGCAACTCTTCCATTGTTCTCGGAATTCCGTTGAAGTTTAAAAATGCTTCGAAACTCTTCCATTGTTCTCGGAATTCTGCTGAAGTTTAAAAATGCTTCGGTACTCTTCCATTGTTCTCGGAATTCCGCTGACATATAAAAATGCTTCGGAAATCTTGCATTGTTCTCGGCATTCCGCTGACATTTAAAAATGCTTCGGAACTCTTCAATTGTTCTCGGAATTCTGCTGAACTTTTAAAATGCTTTGGAACTCTTCCATTGCTCTCGGAATTCGGGTGAAGTTTAAAAATGCTTCGGAACTCTTCTATTGTTCTCGGAATTCCGCTGAAGTTTAAAAATGCTTAAAATCTCTTCCATTGTTCTCGTAATTCTGCTCATGTTTAAAAATGCTTCGGTACTCTTCCATTGTTCTCGTAATTCCGCTGAAGTTTAAAAATGGTTCGGAACTCTTCCATTGTTCTCTGAATTCCGATGACGTTTTAAAATGCTTCGGTACTCTTCCATTGTTCTCGGAATTCCGCTGACGTTTAAAAATGCTTCGGAACTCTTCCATTGTTATCGGAATTCCGCTGAAGTTTAAAAATGCTTCGGAACTCTTCCATTGTTCTCAGAATTCTGCTGACGTTTAAAAATGGTTCGGAACTCTTCTATTGTTCTCGGAATTCTGCTGACGTTTAAAAATGCTTCAGAACTCTTCCATTGTTCTCGGAATTCCGCTGATGTTTAATAATGCTTCGGAACTCTTCCATTGTTCTCGTAATTCCGCTGAAGTTTAAAAATGCTTCGGAACTCTTCCATTGTTCTCAGAATTCTGCTGACGTTTAAAAATGCTTCGGAACTCTTCCATTGTTCTCGGAATTCTGCTGAAGTTTAAAAATGCTTCAGAACTCTTCCATTGTTCTCGGAATTCCGCTGACGTTTAAAAATGCTTCGGAACTCTTCCATTGTTCTCGGAATTCCGCTGACGTTTAAAAATGCTTCGGAACTCTTCCATTGTTCTCGGAATTCTGCTGAAGTTTAAAAATGCTTCGGAACTCTTCCATTGTTCTCAGAATTCTGCTGACGTTTAAAAATGCTTCGGAACTCTTCCATTGTTCTCGGAATTCTGCTGACGTTTAAAAATGCTTCAGAACTCTTCCATTGTTCTCGGAATTCCGCTGACGTTTAAAAATGCTTCGGAACTCTTCCATTGTTCTCGGAATTCTGCTGAAGTTTAAAAATGCTTCGGAACTCTTCCATTGTTCTCAGAATTCTGCTGACGTTTAAAAATGCTTCGGTACTCTTCCATTGTTCTCGGAATTCCGCTGACATATAAAAATGCTTCGGATATCTTCCATTGTTCTCGGCATTCCGCTGACATTTAAAAATGCTTCGGAACTCTTCAATTGTTCTCGGAATTCTGCTGAACTTTTAAAATGCTTTCTAACTCTTCCATTGCTCTCGGAATTTGGGTGAAGTTTAAAAATGCTTCGGAACTCTTCTATTGTTCTCGGAATTCCGCTGAAGCTTAAAAATGCTTAAAATCTCTTCCATTGTTCTCGTAATTCTGCTCATGTTTAAAAATGCTTCGGAGCTCTTCCATTGTTCTCGTAATTCCGCTGAAGTTTAAAAATGCTTCGGAACTCTTCCAATGTTCTCGGAATTCCGCTGACGTTTAAAAATGCTTCACAACTCTTCCATTGTTCTCGGAATTCCGCTGACTTTTAAAAATGCTTCGGAACTCTTCCATTGTTCTCCAAATTCCGCTGAAGTTTAAAAATGCTTCGGAACCCTTCCATTGTTCTCGGAATTCTGCTGAAGTTTAAAAATGCTTCAGAACTCTTCCATTGTTCTCAGAATTCCGCTGACGTTTAAAAATGCTTCGGAAATCTTCCATTGTTTTCAAAATTCCGCTGACGCTTAAAAATGCTCCAGAACTCTTCCATTGTTCTCGGAATTCCGCTGACGTTTAATAATGCTTCGCAACTCTTTCATTGTTCTCGGAATTCCGCTGACGTTTAAAAATGCTTCGGAACTCTTCCATTGTTCTCGGAATTCCGTTGAAGTTTAAAAATGATTCGAAACTCTTCCATTGTTCTCGGAATTCTGCTGAAGTTTAAAAATGCTTTGAAACTCTTTCATTGTTCTCGGAATTCTGCTGAAGTTTAAAAATGCTTCAGAACTCTTCCATTGCTCTCGGAATTCCGCTGACGTTTAATAATGCTTCGCAACTCTTCCATTGTTCTCGGAATTCCGTTGAAGTTTAAAAATGCTTCGAAACTCTTCCATTGTTCTCGGAATTCTGCTGAAGTTTAAAAATGCTTCGGTACTCTTCCATTGTTCTCGGAATTCCGCTGACATATAAAAATGCTTCGGAAATCTTGCATTGTTCTCGGAATTCTGCTGAAGTTTAAAAATGCTTCACAACTCTTCCATTGTTCTCGGAATTCCGCTGACTTTTAAAAATGCTTCGGAACTCTTCCATTGTTCTCCAAATTCCGCTGAAGTTTAAAAATGCTTTGGAACCCTTCCATTGTTCTCGGAATTCTGCTGAAGTTTAAAAATGCTTCAGAACTCTTCCATTGTTCTCAGAATTCCGCTGACGTTTAAAAATGCTTCGGAAATCTTCCATTGTTTTCAAAATTCCGCTGACGCTTAAAAATGCTTCAGAACTCTTCCATTGTTCTCGGAATTCCGCTGACGTTTAATAATGCTTCGCAACTCTTTCATTGTTCTCGGAATTCCGCTGACGTTTAAAAATGCTTCGGAACTCTTCCATTGTTCTCGGAATTCCGTTGAAGTTTAAAAATGCTTCGAAACTCTTCCATTGTTCTCGGAATTCTGCTGAAGTTTAAAAATGCTTCGGTACTCTTCCATTGTTCTCGGAATTCCGCTGACATATAAAAATGCTTCGGAAATCTTGCATTGTTCTCGGCATTCCGCTGACATTTAAAAATGCTTCGGAACTCTTCAATTGTTCTCGGAATTCCGCTGAAGTTTAAAAATGCTTAAAATCTCTTCCATTGTTCTCGTAATTCTGCTCATGTTTAAAAATGCTTCGGTACTCTTCCATTGTTCTCGTAATTCCGCTGAAGTTTAAAAATGGTTCGGAACTCTTCCATTGTTCTCGGAATTCCGATGACGTTTTAAAATGCTTCGGTACTCTTCCATTGTTCTCGGAATTCCGCTGACGTTTAAAAATGCTTCGGAACTCTTCCATTGTTATCGGAATTCCGCTGAAGTTTAAAAATGCTTCGGAACTCTTCCATTGTTCTCAGAATTCTGCTGACGTTTAAAAATGGTTCGGAACTCTTCTTTTGTTCTCGGAATTCTGCTGACGTTTAAAAATGCTTCAGAACTCTTCCATTGTTCTCGGAATTCCGCTGATGTTTAATAATGCTTCGGAACTCTTCCATTGTTCTCGTAATTCCGCTGAAGTTTAAAAATGCTTCGGAACTCTTCCATTGTTCTCAGAATTCTGCTGACGTTTAAAAATGCTTCGGAACTCTTCCATTGTTCTCGGAATTCTGCTGAAGTTTAAAAATGCTTCAGAACTCTTCCATTGTTCTCGGAATTCCGCTGACGTTTAAAAATGCTTCGGAACTCTTCCATTGTTCTCGGAATTCCGCTGACGTTTAAAAATGCTTCGGAACTCTTCCATTGTTCTCGGAATTCTGCTGAAGTTTAAAAATGCTTCGGAACTCTTCCATTGTTCTCGGAATTCCGCTGACGTTTAAAAATGCTTCGGAACTCTTCCATTGTTCTCGGAATTCCGCTGACGTTTAAAAATGCTTCGGAACTCTTCCATTGTTCTCGGAATTCTGCTGAAGTTTAAAAATGCTTCGGAACTCTTCCATTGTTCTCAGAATTCTGCTGACGTTTAAAAATGCTTCGGAACTCTTTCATTGTTCTCGGAATTCTGCTGACGTTTAAAAATGCTTCAGAACTCTTCCATTGTTCTCGGAATTCCGCTGACGTTTAAAAATGCTTCGGAACTCTTCCATTGTTCTCGGAATTCTGCTGAAGTTTAAAAATGCTTCGGAACTCTTCCATTGTTCTCAGAATTCCGCTGACGTTTAAAAATGCTTCGGTACTCTTCCATTGTTCTCGGAATTCCGCTGACATATAAAAATGCTTCGGATATCTTCCATTGTTCTCGGCATTCCGCTGACGTTTAAAAATGCTTCGGAACTCTTCAATTGTTCTCGGAATTGTGCTGAACTTTTAAAATGCTTTGGAACTCTTCCATTGCTCTCGGAATTTGGGTGAAGTTTAAAAATGCTTCGGAACTCTTCTATTGTTCTCGGAATTCCGCTGAAGCTTAAAAATGCTTAAAATCTCTTCCATTGTTCTCGTAATTCTGCTCATGTTTAAAAATGCTTCGGAGCTCTTCCATTGTTCTCGTAATTCCGCTGAAGTTTAAAAATGCTTCGGAACTCTTCCATTGTTCTCGGAATTCCGCTGACGTTTAAAAATGCTTCACAACTCTTCCATTGTTCTCGGAATTCCGCTGACTTTTAAAAATGCTTCGGAACTCTTCCATTGTTCTCGGAATTCTGCTGAAGTTTAAAAATGCTTCAGAACTCTTCCATTGTTCTCAGAATTCCGCTGACGTTTAAAAATGCTTTGGAAATCTTCCATTGTTTTCAAAATTCCGCTAACGCTTAAAAATGCTTCAGAACTCTTCCATTGTTCTCGGAATTCCGCTGACGTTTAAAAATGTTTCGGAACTCTTCCATTGTTCTCGGAATTCCGTTGAAGTTTAAAAATGCTTCGAAACTCTTCCATTGTTCTCGGAATTCTGCTGAAGTTTAAAAATGCTTTGAAACTCTTTCATTGTTCTCGGAATTCTGCTGAAGTTTAAAAATGCTTCAGAACTCTTCCATTGCTCTCGGAATTCCGCTGACGTTTAATAATGCTTCGCAACTCTTCCATTGTTCTCGGAATTCCGTTGAAGTTTAAAAATGCTTCGAAACTCTTCCATTGTTCTCGGAATTCTGCTGAAGTTTAAAAATGCTTCGGTACTCTTCCATTGTTCTCGGAATTCCGCTGACATATAAAAATGCTTCGGAAATCTTGCATTGTTCTCGGCATTCCGCTGACATTTAAAAATGCTTCGGAACTCTTCAATTGTTCTCGGAATTCTGCTGAACTTTTAAAATGCTTTGGAACTCTTCCATTGCTCTCGGAATTCGGGTGAAGTTTAAAAATGGTTCGGAACTCTTCCATTGTTCTCGGAATTCCGATGACGTTTTAAAATGCTTCGGTACTCTTCCATTGTTCTCGGAATTCCGCTGACGTTTAAAAATGCTTCGGAACTCTTCCATTGTTATCGGAATTCCGCTGAAGTTTAAAAATGCTTCGGAACTCTTCCATTGTTCTCAGAATTCTGCTGACGTTTAAAAATGGTTCGGAAC
Source organism: Phyllobates terribilis (assembly GCF_046119375.1). Classification (NCBI taxonomy): domain Eukaryota; kingdom Metazoa; phylum Chordata; class Amphibia; order Anura; family Dendrobatidae; genus Phyllobates; species Phyllobates terribilis. The sequence continues at coordinate 12,444,535 of NW_027362782.1, forward strand.
TCTTCTATTGTTCTCGGAATTCTGCTGACGTTTAAAAATGCTTCAGAACTCTTCCATTGTTCTCGGAATTCCGCTGATGTTTAATAATGCTTCGGAACTCTTCCATTGTTCTCGTAATTCCGCTGAAGTTTAAAAATGCTTCAGAACTCTTCCATTGTTCTCAGAATTCTGCTGACGTTTAAAAATGCTTCGGAACTCTTCCATTGTTCTCGGAATTCTGCTGAAGTTTAAAAATGCTTCAGAACTCTTCCATTGTTCTCGGAATTCCGCTGACGTTTAAAAATGCTTCGGAACTCTTCCATTGTTCTCGGAATTCCGCTGACGTTTAAAAATGCTTCGGAACTCTTCCATTGTTCTCGGAATTCTGCTGAAGTTTAAAAATGCTTCGGAACTCTTCCATTGTTCTCGGAATTCCGCTGACGTTTAAAAATGCTTCGGAACTCTTCCATTGTTCTCGGAATTCCGCTGACGTTTAAAAATGCTTCGGAACTCTTCCATTGTTCTCGGAATTCTGCTGAAGTTTAAAAATGCTTCGGAACTCTTCCATTGTTCTCAGAATTCTGCTGACGTTTAAAAATGCTTCGGAACTCTTTCATTGTTCTCGGAATTCTGCTGACGTTTAAAAATGCTTCAGAACTCTTCCATTGTTCTCGGAATTCCGCTGACGTTTAAAAATGCTTCGGAACTCTTCCATTGTTCTCGGAATTCTGCTGAAGTTTAAAAATGCTTCGGAACTCTTCCATTGTTCTCAGAATTCCGCTGACGTTTAAAAATGCTTCGGTACTCTTCCATTGTTCTCGGAATTCCGCTGACATATAAAAATGCTTCGGATATCTTCCATTGTTCTCGGCATTCCGCTGACGTTTAAAAATGCTTCGGAACTCTTCAATTGTTCTCGGAATTGTGCTGAACTTTTAAAATGCTTTGGAACTCTTCCATTGCTCTCGGAATTTGGGTGAAGTTTAAAAATGCTTCGGAACTCTTCTATTGTTCTCGGAATTCCGCTGAAGCTTAAAAATGCTTAAAATCTCTTCCATTGTTCTCGTAATTCTGCTCATGTTTAAAAATGCTTCGGAGCTCTTCCATTGTTCTCGTAATTCCGCTGAAGTTTAAAAATGCTTCGGAACTCTTCCATTGTTCTCGGAATTCCGCTGACGTTTAAAAATGCTTCACAACTCTTCCATTGTTCTCGGAATTCCGCTGACTTTTAAAAATGCTTCGAAACTCTTCCATTGTTCTCGGAATTCTGCTGAAGTTTAAAAATGCTTTGAAACTCTTTCATTGTTCTCGGAATTCTGCTGAAGTTTAAAAATGCTTCAGAACTCTTCCATTGCTCTCGGAATTCCGCTGACGTTTAATAATGCTTCGAAACTCTTCCATTGTTCTCGGAATTCTGCTGAAGTTTAAAAATGCTTCGGTACTCTTCCATTGTTCTCGGAATTCCGCTGACATATAAAAATGCTTCGGAAATCTTGCATTGTTCTCGGCATTCCGCTGACATTTAAAAATGCTTCGGAACTCTTCAATTGTTCTCGGAATTCTGCTGAACTTTTAAAATGCTTTGGAACTCTTCCATTGCTCTCGGAATTCGGGTGAAGTTTAAAAATGCTTCGGAACTCTTCTATTGTTCTCGGAATTCCGCTGAAGTTTAAAAATGCTTAAAATCTCTTCCATTGTTCTCGTAATTCTGCTCATGTTTAAAAATGCTTCGGTACTCTTCCATTGTTCTCGTAATTCCGCTGAAGTTTAAAAATGGTTCGGAACTCTTCCATTGTTCTCGGAATTCCGATGACGTTTTAAAATGCTTCGGTACTCTTCCATTGTTCTCGGAATTCCGCTGACGTTTAAAAATGCTTCGGAACTCTTCCATTGTTATCGGAATTCCGCTGAAGTTTAAAAATGCTTCGGAACTCTTCCATTGTTCTCAGAATTCTGCTGACGTTTAAAAATGGTTCGGAACTCTTCTATTGTTCTCGGAATTCTGCTGACGTTTAAAAATGCTTCAGAACTCTTCCATTGTTCTCGGAATTCCGCTGATGTTTAATAATGCTTCGGAACTCTTCCATTGTTCTCGTAATTCCGCTGAAGTTTAAAAATGCTTCGGAACTCTTCCATTGTTCTCAGAATTCTGCTGACGTTTAAAAATGCTTCGGAACTCTTCCATTGTTCTCGGAATTCTGCTGAAGTTTAAAAATGCTTCAGAACTCTTCCATTGTTCTCGGAATTCCGCTGACGTTTAAAAATGCTTCGGAACTCTTCCATTGTTCTCGGAATTCCGCTGACGTTTAAAAATGCTTCGGAACTCTTCCATTGTTCTCGGAATTCTGCTGAAGTTTAAAAATGCTTCGGAACTCTTCCATTGTTCTCGGAATTCCGCTGACGTTTAAAAATGCTTCGGAACTCTTCCATTGTTCTCGGAATTCCGCTGACGTTTAAAAATGCTTCGGAACTCTTCCATTGTTCTCGGAATTCTGCTGAAGTTTAAAAATGCTTCGGAACTCTTCCATTGTTCTCAGAATTCTGCTGACGTTTAAAAATGCTTCGGAACTCTTTCATTGTTCTCGGAATTCTGCTGACGTTTAAAAATGCTTCAGAACTCTTCCATTGTTCTCGGAATTCCGCTGACGTTTAAAAATGCTTCGGAACTCTTCCATTGTTCTCGGAATTCTGCTGAAGTTTAAAAATGCTTCGGAACTCTTCCATTGTTCTCAGAATTCCGCTGACGTTTAAAAATGCTTCGGTACTCTTCCATTGTTCTCGGAATTCCGCTGACATATAAAAATGCTTCGGATATCTTCCATTGTTCTCGGCATTCCGCTGACGTTTAAAAATGCTTCGGAACTCTTCAATTGTTCTCGGAATTGTGCTGAACTTTTAAAATGCTTTGGAACTCTTCCATTGCTCTCGGAATTTGGGTGAAGTTTAAAAATGCTTCGGAACTCTTCTATTGTTCTCGGAATTCCGCTGAAGCTTAAAAATGCTTAAAATCTCTTCCATTGTTCTCGTAATTCTGCTCATGTTTAAAAATGCTTCGGAGCTCTTCCATTGTTCTCGTAATTCCGCTGAAGTTTAAAAATGCTTCGGAACTCTTCCATTGTTCTCGGAATTCCGCTGACGTTTAAAAATGCTTCACAACTCTTCCATTGTTCTCGGAATTCCGCTGACTTTTAAAAATGCTTCGGAACTCTTCCATTGTTCTCCAAATTCCGCTGAAGTTTAAAAATGCTTCGGAACCCTTCCATTGTTCTCGGAATTCTGCTGAAGTTTAAAAATGCTTCAGAACTCTTCCATTGTTCTCAGAATTCCGCTGACGTTTAAAAATGCTTCGGAACTCTTCAATTGTTCTCGGAATTGTGCTGAACTTTTAAAATGCTTTGGAACTCTTCCATTGCTCTCGGAATTCGGGTGAAGTTTAAAAATGCTTCGGAACTCTTCTATTGTTCTCGGAATTCCGCTGAAGTTTAAAAATGCTTAAAATCTCTTCCATTGTTCTCGTAATTCTGCTCATGTTTAAAAATGCTTCGGTACTCTTCCATTGTTCTCGTAATTCCGCTGAAGTTTAAAAATGGTTCGGAACTCTTCCATTGTTCTCGGAATTCCGATGACGTTTTAAAATGCTTCGGTACTCTTCCATTGTTCTCGGAATTCCGCTGACGTTTAAAAATGCTTCGGAACTCTTCCATTGTTATCGGAATTCCGCTGAAGTTTAAAAATGCTTCGGAACTCTTCCATTGTTCTCAGAATTCTGCTGACGTTTAAAAATGGTTCGGAACTCTTCTATTGTTCTCGGAATTCTGCTGACGTTTAAAAATGCTTCAGAACTCTTCCATTGTTCTCGGAATTCCGCTGATGTTTAATAATGCTTCGGAACTCTTCCATTGTTCTCGTAATTCCGCTGAAGTTTAAAAATGCTTCGGAACTCTTCCATTGTTCTCAGAATTCTGCTGACGTTTAAAAATGCTTCGGAACTCTTCCATTGTTCTCGGAATTCTGCTGAAGTTTAAAAATGCTTCAGAACTCTTCCATTGTTCTCGGAATTCCGCTGACGTTTAAAAATGCTTCGGAACTCTTCCATTGTTCTCGGAATTCCGCTGACGTTTAAAAATGCTTCGGAACTCTTCCATTGTTCTCGGAATTCTGCTGAAGTTTAAAAATGCTTCGGAACTCTTCCATTGTTCTCGGAATTCCGCTGACGTTTAAAAATGCTTCGGAACTCTTCCATTGTTCTCGGAATTCCGCTGACGTTTAAAAATGCTTCGGAACTCTTCCATTGTTCTCGGAATTCTGCTGAAGTTTAAAAATGCTTCGGAACTCTTCCATTGTTCTCAGAATTCTGCTGACGTTTAAAAATGCTTCGGAACTCTTTCATTGTTCTCGGAATTCTGCTGACGTTTAAAAATGCTTCAGAACTCTTCCATTGTTCTCGGAATTCCGCTGACGTTTAAAAATGCTTCGGAACTCTTCCATTGTTCTCGGAATTCTGCTGAAGTTTAAAAATGCTTCGGAACTCTTCCATTGTTCTCAGAATTCCGCTGACGTTTAAAAATGCTTCGGTACTCTTCCATTGTTCTCGGAATTCCGCTGACATATAAAAATGCTTCGGATATCTTCCATTGTTCTCGGCATTCCGCTGACGTTTAAAAATGCTTCGGAACTCTTCAATTGTTCTCGGAATTGTGCTGAACTTTTAAAATGCTTTGGAACTCTTCCATTGCTCTCGGAATTTGGGTGAAGTTTAAAAATGCTTCGGAACTCTTCTATTGTTCTCGGAATTCCGCTGAAGCTTAAAAATGCTTAAAATCTCTTCCATTGTTCTCGTAATTCTGCACATGTTTAAAAATGCTTCGGAGCTCTTCCATTGTTCTCGTAATTCCGCTGAAGTTTAAAAATGCTTCGGAACTCTTCCATTGTTCTCGGAATTCCGCTGACGTTTAAAAATGCTTCACAACTCTTCCATTGTTCTCGGAATTCCGCTGACTTTTAAAAATGCTTCGGAACTCTTCCATTGTTCTCCAAATTCCGCTGAAGTTTAAAAATGCTTCGGAACCCTTCCATTGTTCTCGGAATTCTGCTGAAGTTTAAAAATGCTTCAGAACTCTTCCATTGTTCTCAGAATTCCGCTGACGTTTAAAAATGCTTTGGAAATCTTCCATTGTTTTCAAAATTCCGCTGACGCTTAAAAATGCTTCAGAACTCTTCCATTGTTCTCGGAATTCCGCTGACGTTTAAAAATGTTTCGGAACTCTTCCATTGTTCTCGGAATTCCGTTGAAGTTTAAAAATGCTTCGAAACTCTTCCATTGTTCTCGGAATTCTGCTGAAGTTTAAAAATGCTTTGAAACTCTTTCATTGTTCTCGGAATTCTGCTGAAGTTTAAAAATGCTTCAGAACTCTTCCATTGCTCTCGGAATTCCGCTGACGTTTAATAATGCTTCGCAACTCTTCCATTGTTCTCGGAATTCCGTTGAAGTTTAAAAATGCTTCGAAACTCTTCCATTGTTCTCGGAATTCTGCTGAAGTTTAAAAATGCTTCGGTACTCTTCCATTGTTCTCGGAATTCCGCTGACATATAAAAATGCTTCGGTACTCTTCCATTGTTCTCGGAATTCCGCTGACATTTAAAAATGCTTCGGAACTCTTCAATTGTTCTCGGAATTCTGCTGAACTTTTAAAATGCTTTGGAACTCTTCCATTGCTCTCGGAATTCGGGTGAAGTTTAAAAATGCTTCGGAACTCTTCTATTGTTCTCGGAATTCCGCTGAAGTTTAAAAATGCTTAAAATCTCTTCCATTGTTCTCGTAATTCTGCTCATGTTTAAAAATGCTTCGGTACTCTTCCATTGTTCTCGTAATTCCGCTGAAGTTTAAAAATGGTTCGGAACTCTTCCATTGTTCTCGGAATTCCGATGACGTTTTAAAATGCTTCGGTACTCTTCCATTGTTCTCGGAATTCCGCTGACGTTTAAAAATGCTTCGGAACTCTTCCATTGTTATCGGAATTCCGCTGAAGTTTAAAAATGCTTCGGAACTCTTCCATTGTTCTCAGAATTCTGCTGACGTTTAAAAATGGTTCGGAACTCTTCTATTGTTCTCGGAATTCTGCTGACGTTTAAAAATGCTTCAGAACTCTTCCATTGTTCTCGGAATTCCGCTGATGTTTAATAATGCTTCGGAACTCTTCCATTGTTCTCGTAATTCCGCTGAAGTTTAAAAATGCTTCGGAACTCTTCCATTGTTCTCAGAATTCTGCTGACGTTTAAAAATGCTTCGGAACTCTTCCATTGTTCTCGGAATTCTGCTGAAGTTTAAAAATGCTTCAGAACTCTTCCATTGTTCTCGGAATTCCGCTGACGTTTAAAAATGCTTCGGAACTCTTCCATTGTTCTCGGAATTCCGCTGACGTTTAAAAATGCTTCGGAACTCTTCCATTGTTCTCGGAATTCTGCTGAAGTTTAAAAATGCTTCGGAACTCTTCCATTGTTCTCGGAATTCCGCTGACGTTTAAAAATGCTTCGGAACTCTTCCATTGTTCTCGGAATTCCGCTGACGTTTAAAAATGCTTCGGAACTCTTCCATTGTTCTCGGAATTCTGCTGAAGTTTAAAAATGCTTCGGAACTCTTCCATTGTTCTCAGAATTCTGCTGACGTTTAAAAATGCTTCGGAACTCTTTCATTGTTCTCGGAATTCTGCTGACGTTTAAAAATGCTTCAGAACTCTTCCATTGTTCTCGGAATTCCGCTGACGTTTAAAAATGCTTCGGAACTCTTCCATTGTTCTCGGAATTCTGCTGAAGTTTAAAAATGCTTCGGAACTCTTCCATTGTTCTCAGAATTCCGCTGACGTTTAAAAATGCTTCGGTACTCTTCCATTGTTCTCGGAATTCCGCTGACATATAAAAATGCTTCGGATATCTTCCATTGTTCTCGGCATTCCGCTGACGTTTAAAAATGCTTCGGAACTCTTCAATTGTTCTCGGAATTGTGCTGAACTTTTAAAATGCTTTGGAACTCTTCCATTGCTCTCGGAATTTGGGTGAAGTTTAAAAATGCTTCGGAACTCTTCTATTGTTCTCGGAATTCCGCTGAAGCTTAAAAATGCTTAAAATCTCTTCCATTGTTCTCGTAATTCTGCTCATGTTTAAAAATGCTTCGGAGCTCTTCCATTGTTCTCGTAATTCCGCTGAAGTTTAAAAATGCTTCGGAACTCTTCCATTGTTCTCGGAATTCCGCTGACGTTTAAAAATGCTTCACAACTCTTCCATTGTTCTCGGAATTCCGCTGACTTTTAAAAATGCTTCGGAACTCTTCCATTGTTCTCCAAATTCCGCTGAAGTTTAAAAATGCTTCGGAACCCTTCCATTGTTCTCGGAATTCTGCTGAAGTTTAAAAATGCTTCAGAACTCTTCCATTGTTCTCAGAATTCCGCTGACGTTTAAAAATGCTTTGGAAATCTTCCATTGTTTTCAAAATTCCGCTGACGCTTAAAAATGCTTCAGAACTCTTCCATTGTTCTCGGAATTCCGCTGACGTTTAAAAATGTTTCGGAACTCTTCCATTGTTCTCGGAATTCCGTTGAAGTTTAAAAATGCTTCGAAACTCTTCCATTGTTCTCGGAATTCTGCTGAAGTTTAAAAATGCTTTGAAACTCTTTCATTGTTCTCGGAATTCTGCTGAAGTTTAAAAATGCTTCAGAACTCTTCCATTGCTCTCGGAATTCCGCTGACGTTTAATAATGCTTCGCAACTCTTCCATTGTTCTCGGAATTCCGTTGAAGTTTAAAAATGCTTCGAAACTCTTCCATTGTTCTCGGAATTCTGCTGAAGTTTAAAAATGCTTCGGTACTCTTCCATTGTTCTCAGAATTCCGCTGACATATAAAAATGCTTCGGAAATCTTGCATTGTTCTCGGCATTCCGCTGACATTTAAAAATGCTTCGGAACTCTTCAATTGTTCTCGGAATTCTGCTGAACTTTTAAAATGCTTTGGAACTCTTCCATTGCTCTCGGAATTCGGGTGAAGTTTAAAAATACTTCGGAACTCTTCTATTGTTCTCGGAATTCCGCTGAAGTTTAAAAATGCTTAAAATCTCTTCCATTGTTCTCGTAATTCTGCTCATGTTTAAAAATGCTTCGGTACTCTTCCATTGTTCTCGTAATTCCGCTGAAGTTTAAAAATGGTTCGGAACTCTTCCATTGTTCTCGGAATTCCGATGACGTTTTAAAATGCTTCGGTACTCTTCCATTGTTCTCGGAATTCCGCTGACGTTTAAAAATGCTTCGGAACTCTTCCATTGTTATCGGAATTCCGCTGAAGTTTAAAAATGCTTCGGAACTCTTCCATTGTTCTCAGAATTCTGCTGACGTTTAAAAATGGTTCGGAACTCTTCTATTGTTCTCGGAATTCTGCTGACGTTTAAAAATGCTTCAGAACTCTTCCATTGTTCTCGGAATTCCGCTGATGTTTAATAATGCTTCGGAACTCTTCCATTGTTCTCGTAATTCCGCTGAAGTTTAAAAATGCTTCGGAACTCTTCCATTGTTCTCAGAATTCTGCTGACGTTTAAAAATGCTTCGGAACTCTTCCATTGTTCTCGGAATTCTGCTGAAGTTTAAAAATGCTTCAGAACTCTTCCATTGTTCTCGGAATTCCGCTGACGTTTAAAAATGCTTCGGAACTCTTCCATTGTTCTCAGAATTCCGCTGACGTTTAAAAATGCTTCGGAACTCTTCCATTGTTCTTGGAATTCTGCTGAAGTTTAAAAATGCTTCGGAACTCTTCCATTGTTCTCAGAATTCTGCTGACGTTTAAAAATGCTTCGGAACTCTTCCATTGTTCTCGGAATTCTGCTGACGTTTAAAAATGCTTCAGAACTCTTCCATTGTTCTCGGAATTCCGCTGACATTTAAAAATGCTTCGGAACTCTTCCATTGTTCTCGGAATTCTGCTGAAGTTTAAAAATGCTTCGGAACTCTTCCATTGTTCTCAGAATTCTGCTGACGTTTAAAAATGCTTCGGTACTCTTCCATTGTTCTCGGAATTCCGCTGACATATAAAAATGCTTCGGATATCTTCCATTGTTCTCGGCATTCCGCTGACATTTAAAAATGCTTCGGAACTCTTCAATTGTTCTCGGAATTCTGCTGAACTTTTAAAATGCTTTGGAACTCTTCCATTGCTCTCGGAATTTGGGTGAAGTTTAAAAATGCTTCGGAACTCTTCTATTGTTCTCGGAATTCCGCTGAAGCTTAAAAATGCTTAAAATCTCTTCCATTGTTCTCGTAATTCTGCTCATGTTTAAAAATGCTTCGGAGCTCTTCCATTGTTCTCGTAATTCCGCTGAAGTTTAAAAATGCTTCGGAACTCTTCCAATGTTCTCGGAATTCCGCTGACGTTTAAAAATGCTTCACAACTCTTCCATTGTTCTCGGAATTCCGCTGACTTTTAAAAATGCTTCGGAACTCTTCCATTGTTCTCCAAATTCCGCTGAAGTTTAAAAATGCTTCGGAACCCTTCCATTGTTCTCGGAATTCTGCTGAAGTTTAAAAATGCTTCAGAACTCTTCCATTGTTCTCAGAATTCCGCTGACGTTTAAAAATGCTTCGGAAATCTTCCATTGTTTTCAAAATTCCGCTGACGCTTAAAAATGCTCCAGAACTCTTCCATTGTTCTCGGAATTCCGCTGACGTTTAATAATGCTTCGCAACTCTTTCATTGTTCTCGGAATTCCGCTGACGTTTAAAAATGCTTCGGAACTCTTCCATTGTTCTCGGAATTCCGTTGAAGTTTAAAAATGATTCGAAACTCTTCCATTGTTCTCGGAATTCTGCTGAAGTTTAAAAATGCTTTGAAACTCTTTCATTGTTCTCGGAATTCTGCTGAAGTTTAAAAATGCTTCAGAACTCTTCCATTGCTCTCGGAATTCCGCTGACGTTTAATAATGCTTCGCAACTCTTCCATTGTTCTCGGAATTCCGTTGAAGTTTAAAAATGCTTCGAAACTCTTCCATTGTTCTCGGAATTCTGCTGAAGTTTAAAAATGCTTCGGTACTCTTCCATTGTTCTCGGAATTCCGCTGACATATAAAAATGCTTCGGAAATCTTGCATTGTTCTCGGAATTCTGCTGAAGTTTAAAAATGCTTCGGAACTCTTCCATTGTTCTCAGAATTCTGCTGACGTTTAAAAATGCTTCGGAACTCTTCCATTGTTCTCGGAATTCTGCTGACGTTTAAAAATGCTTCAGAACTCTTCCATTGTTCTCGGAATTCCGCTGACGTTTAAAAATGCTTCGGAACTCTTCCATTGTTCTCGGAATTCTGCTGAAGTTTAAAAATGCTTCGGAACTCTTCCATTGTTCTCAGAATTCCGCTGACGTTTAAAAATGCTTCGGTACTCTTCCATTGTTCTCGGAATTCCGCTGACATATAAAAATGCTTCGGATATCTTCCATTGTTCTCGGCATTCCGCTGACGTTTAAAAATGCTTCGGAACTCTTCAATTGTTCTCGGAATTCTGCTGAACTTTTAAAATGCTTTGGAACTCTTCCATTGCTCTCGGAATTTGGGTGAAGTTTAAAAACGCTTCGGAACTCTTCTATTGTTCTCGGAATTCCGCTGAAGCTTAAAAATGCTTAAAATCTCTTCCATTGTTCTCGTAATTCTGCTCATGTTTAAAAATGCTTCGGAGCTCTTCCATTGTTCTCGTAATTCCGCTGAAGTTTAAAAATGCTTCGGAACTCTTCCACTGTTCTCGGAATTCCGCTGACGTTTAAAAATGCTTCACAACTCTTCCATTGTTCTCGGAATTCCGCTGACTTTTAAAAATGCTTCGGAACTCTTCCATTGTTCTCCAAATTCCGCTGAAGTTTAAAAATGCTTTGGAACCCTTCCATTGTTCTCGGAATTCTGCTGAAGTTTAAAAATGCTTCAGAACTCTTCCATTGTTCTCAGAATTCCGCTGACGTTTAAAAATGCTTCGGAAATCTTCCATTGTTTTCAAAATTCCGCTGACGCTTAAAAATGCTTCAGAACTCTTCCATTGTTCTCGGAATTCCGCTGACGTTTAATAATGCTTCGCAACTCTTTCATTGTTCTCGGAATTCCGCTGACGTTTAAAAATGCTTCGGAACTCTTCCATTGTTCTCGGAATTCCGTTGAAGTTTAAAAATGCTTCGAAACTCTTCCATTGTTCTCGGAATTCTGCTGAAGTTTAAAAATGCTTCGGTACTCTTCCATTGTTCTCGGAATTCCGCTGACATATAAAAATGCTTCGGAAATCTTGCATTGTTCTCGGCATTCCGCTGACATTTAAAAATGCTTCGGAACTCTTCAATTGTTCTCGGAATTCTGCTGAACTTTTAAAATGCTTTGGAACTCTTCCATTGCTCTCGGAATTCGGGTGAAGTTTAAAAATGCTTCGGAACTCTTCTATTGTTCTCAGAATTCCGCTGAAGTTTAAAAATGCTTAAAATCTCTTCCATTGTTCTCGTAATTCTGCTCATGTTTAAAAATGCTTCGGTACTCTTCCATTGTTCTCGTAATTCCGCTGAAGTTTAAAAATGGTTCGGAACTCTTCCATTGTTCTCGGAATTCCGATGACGTTTTAAAATGCTTCGGTACTCTTCCATTGTTCTCGGAATTCCGCTGACGTTTAAAAATGCTTCGGAACTCTTCCATTGTTATCGGAATTCCGCTGAAGTTTAAAAATGCTTCGGAACTCTTCCATTTTTCTCAGAATTCTGCTGACGTTTAAAAATGGTTCGGAACTCTTCTATTGTTCTCGGAATTCTGCTGACGTTTAAAAATGCTTCAGAACTCTTCCATTGTTCTCGGAATTCCGCTGATGTTTAATAATGCTTCGGAACTCTTCCATTGTTCTCGTAATTCCGCTGAAGTTTAAAAATGCTTCGGAACTCTTCCATTGTTCTCAGAATTCTGCTGACGTTTAAAAATGCTTCGGAACTCTTCCATTGTTCTCGGAATTCTGCTGACGTTTAAAAATGCTTCGGAACTCTTCCATTGTTCTCGGAATTCTGCTGACGTTTAAAAATGCTTCAGAACTCTTCCATTGTTCTCGGAATTCCGCTGACGTTTAAAAATGCTTCGGAACTCTTCCATTGTTCTCGGAATTCTGCTGAAGTTTAAAAATGCTTCAGAACTCTTCCATTGTTCTCGGAATTCCGCTGACGTTTAAAAATGCTTCGGAACTCTTCCATTGTTCTCGGAATTCCGCTGACGTTTAAAAATGCTTCGGAACTCTTCCATTGTTCTCGGAATTCTGCTGAAGTTTAAAAATGCTTCGGAACTCTTCCATTGTTCTCAGAATTCTGCTGACGTTTAAAAATGCTTCGGAACTCTTCCATTGTTCTCGGAATTCTGCTGACGTTTAAAAATGCTTCAGAACTCTTCCATTGTTCTCGGAATTCCGCTGACGTTTAAAAATGCTTCGGAACTCTTCCATTGTTCTCGGATTTCTGCTGAAGTTTAAAAATGCTTCGGAACTCTTCCATTGTTCTCAGAATTCCGCTGACGTTTAAAAATGCTTCGGTACTCTTCCATTGTTCTCGGAATTCCGCTGACATATAAAAATGCTTCGGATATCTTCCATTGTTCTCGGCATTCCGCTGACGTTTAAAAATGCTTCGGAACTCTTCAATTGTTCTCGGAATTCTGCTGAACTTTTAAAATGCTTTGGAACTCTTCCATTGCTCTCGGAATTTGGGTGAAGTTTAAAAATGCTTCGGAACTCTTCTATTGTTCTCGGAATTCCGCTGAAGCTTAAAAATGCTTAAAATCTCTTCCATTGTTCTCGTAATTCTGCTCATGTTTAAAAATGCTTCGGAGCTCTTCCATTGTTCTCGTAATTCCGCTGAAGTTTAAAAATGCTTCGGAACTCTTCCATTGTTCTCGGAATTCCGCTGACGTTTAAAAATGCTTCACAACTCTTCCATTGTTCTCGGAATTCCGCTGACTTTTAAAAATGCTTCGGAACTCTTCCATTGTTCTCCAAATTCCGCTGAAGTTTAAAAATGCTTCGGAACCCTTCCATTGTTCTCGGAATTCTGCTGAAGTTTAAAAATGCTTCAGAACTCTTCCATTGTTCTCAGAATTCCGCTGATGTTTAAAAATGCTTCGGAAATCTTCCATTGTTTTCAAAATTCCGCTGACGCTTAAAAATGCTCCAGAACTCTTCCATTGTTCTCGGAATTCCGCTGACGTTTAATAATGCTTCGCAACTCTTTCATTGTTCTCGGAATTCCGCTGACGTTTAAAAATGCTTCGGAACTCTTCCATTGTTCTCGGAATTCCGTTGAAGTTTAAACATGCTTCGAAACTCTTCCATTGTTCTCGGAATTCTGCTGAAGTTTAAAAATGCTTTGAAACTCTTTCATTGTTCTCGGAATTCTGCTGAAGTTTAAAAATGCTTCAGAACTCTTCCATTGCTCTCGGAATTCCGCTGACGTTTAATAATGCTTCGCAACTCTTCCATTGTTCTCGGAATTCCGTTGAAGTTTAAAAATGCTTCGAAACTCTTCCATTGTTCTCGGAATTCTGCTGAAGTTTAAAAATGCTTCGGTACTCTTCCATTGTTCTCGGAATTCCGCTGACATATAAAAATGCTTCGGAAATCTTGCATTGTTCTCGGAATTCTGCTGAAGTTTAAAAATGCTTCGGAACTCTTCCATTGTTCTCAGAATTCTGCTGACGTTTAAAAATGCTTCGGAACTCTTCCATTGTTCTCGGAATTCTGCTGACGTTTAAAAATGCTTCAGAACTCTTCCATTGTTCTCGGAATTCCGCTGACGTTTAAAAATGCTTCGGAACTCTTCCATTGTTCTCGGAATTCTGCTGAAGTTTAAAAATGCTTCGGAACTCTTCCATTGTTCTCAGAATTCCGCTGACGTTTAAAAATGCTTCGGTACTCTTCCATTGTTCTCGGAATTCCGCTGACATATAAAAATGCTTCGGATATCTTCCATTGTTCTCGGCATTCCGCTGACGTTTAAAAATGCTTCGGAACTCTTCAATTGTTCTCGGAATTCTGCTGAACTTTTAAAATGCTTTGGAACTCTTCCATTGCTCTCGGAATTTGGGTGAAGTTTAAAAATGCTTCGGAACTCTTCTATTGTTCTCGGAATTCCGCTGAAGCTTAAAAATGCTTAAAATCTCTTCCATTGTTCTCGTAATTCTGCTCATGTTTAAAAATGCTTCGGAGCTCTTCCATTGTTCTCGTAATTCCGCTGAAGTTTAAAAATGCTTCGGAACTCTTCCACTGTTCTCGGAATTCCGCTGACGTTTAAAAATGCTTCACAACTCTTCCATTGTTCTCGGAATTCCGCTGACTTTTAAAAATGCTTCGGAACTCTTCCATTGTTCTCCAAATTCCGCTGAAGTTTAAAAATGCTTCGGAACCCTTCCATTGTTCTCGGAATTCTGCTGAAGTTTAAAAATGCTTCAAAACTCTTCCATTGTTCTCAGAATTCCGCTGACGTTTAAAAATGCTTCGGAAATCTTCCATTGTTTTCAAAATTCCGCTGACGCTTAAAAATGCTTCAGAACTCTTCCATTGTTCTCGGAATTCCGCTGACGTTTAATAATGCTTCGCAACTCTTTCATTGTTCTCGGAATTCCGCTGACGTTTAAAAATGCTTCGGAACTCTTCCATTGTTCTCGGAATTCCGTTGAAGTTTAAAAATGCTTCGAAACTCTTCCATTGTTCTCGGAATTCTGCTGAAGTTTAAAAATGCTTTGAAACTCTTTCATTGTTCTCGGAATTCTGCTGAAGTTTAAAAATGCTACAGAACTCTTCCATTGCTCTCGGAATTCCGCTGACGTTTAATAATGCTTCGCAACTCTTCCATTGTTCTCGGAATTCCGTTGAAGTTTAAAAATGCTTCGAAACTCTTCCATTGTTCTCGGAATTCTGCTGAAGTTTAAAAATGCTTCGGTACTCTTCCATTGTTCTCGGAATTCCGCTGACATATAAAAATGCTTCGGAAATCTTGCATTGTTCTCGGCATTCCGCTGACATTTAAAAATGCTTCGGAACTCTTCAATTGTTCTCGGAATTCTGCTGAACTTTTAAAATGCTTTGGAACTCTTCCATTGCTCTTGGAATTCGGGTGAAGTTTAAAAATGCTTCGGAACTCTTCTATTGTTCTCGGAATTCCGCTGAAGTTTAAAAATGCTTAAAATCTCTTCCATTGTTCTCGTAATTCTGCTCATGTTTAAAAATGCTTCGGTACTCTTCCATTGTTCTCGTAATTCCGCTGAAGTTTAAAAATGGTTCGGAACTCTTCCATTGTTCTCGGAATTCCGATGACGTTTTAAAATGCTTCGGTACTCTTCCATTGTTCTCGGAATTCCGCTGACGTTTAAAAATGCTTCGGAACTCTTCCATTGTTATAGGAATTCCGCTGAAGTTTAAAAATGCTTCGGAACTCTTCCATTGTTCTCAGAATTCTGCTGACGTTTAAAAATGGTTCGGAACTCTTCTATTGTTCTCGGAATTCTGCTGACGTTTAAAAATGCTTCAGAACTCTTCCATTGTTCTCGGAATTCCGCTGATGTTTAATAATGCTTCGGAACTCTTCCATTGTTCTCGTAATTCCGCTGAAGTTTAAAAATGCTTCGGAACTCTTCCATTGTTCTCAGAATTCTGCTGATGTTTAAAAATGCTTCGGAACTCTTCCATTGTTCTCGGAATTCTGCTGACATTTAAAAATGCTTCAGAACTCTTCCATTGTTCTCGGAATTCCGCTGACGTTTAAAAATGCTTCGGAACTCTTCCATTGTTCTCGGAATTCTGCTGAAGTTTAAAAATGCTTCAGAACTCTTCCATTGTTCTCGGAATTCCGCTGACGTTTAAAAATGCTTCGGAACTCTTCCATTGTTCTCGGAATTCCGCTGACGTTTAAAAATGCTTCGGAACTCTTCCATTGTTCTCGGAATTCTGCTGAAGTTTAAAAATGCTTCGGAACTCTTCCATTGTTCTCAGAATTCTGCTGACGTTTAAAAATGCTTCGGAACTCTTCCATTGTTCTCGGAATTCTGCTGACGTTTAAAAATGCTTCAGAACTCTTCCATTGTTCTCGGAATTCCGCTGACGTTTAAAAATGCTTCGGAACTCTTCCATTGTTCTCGGAATTCTGCTGAAGTTTAAAAATGCTTCGGAACTCTTCCATTGTTCTCAGAATTCCGCTGACGTTTAAAAATGCTTCGGTACTCTTCCATTGTTCTCGGAATTCCGCTGACATATAAAAATGCTTCGGATATCTTCCATTGTTCTCGGCATTCCGCTGACGTTTAAAAATGCTTCGGAACTCTTCAATTGTTCTCGGAATTCTGCTGAACTTTTAAAATGCTTTGGAACTCTTCCATTGCTCTCGGAATTTGGGTGAAGTTTAAAAATGCTTCGGAACTCTTCTATTGTTCTCGGAATTCCGCTGAAGCTTAAAAATGCTTAAAATCTCTTCCATTGTTCTCGTAATTCTGCTCATGTTTAAAAATGCTTCGGAGCTCTTCCATTGTTCTCGTAATTCCGCTGAAGTTTAAAAATGCTTCGGAACTCTTCCATTGTTCTCGGAATTCCGCTGACGTTTAAAAATGCTTCACAACTCTTCCATTGTTCTCGGAATTCCGCTGACTTTTAAAAATGCTTCGGAACTCTTCCATTGTTCTCCAAATTCCGCTGAAGTTTAAAAATGCTTCGGAACCCTTCCATTGTTCTCGGAATTCTGCTGAAGTTTAAAAATGCTTCAGAACTCTTCCATTGTTCTCAGAATTCCGCTGACGTTTAAAAATGCTTCGGAAATCTTCCATTGTTTTCAAAATTCCGCTGACGCTTAAAAATGCTTCAGAACTCTTCCATTGTTCTCGGAATTCCGCTGACGTTTAATAATGCTTCGCAACTCTTTCATTGTTCTCGGAATTCCGCTGACGTTTAAAAATGCTTCGGAACTCTTCCATTGTTCTCGGAATTCCGTTGAAGTTTAAAAATGTTTCGAAACTCTTCCATTGTTCTCGGAATTCTGCTGAAGTTTAAAAATGCTTTGAAACTCTTTCATTGTTCTCGGAATTCTGCTGAAGTTTAAAAATGCTTCAGAACTCTTCCATTGCTCTCGGAATTCCGCTGACGTTTAATAATGCTTCGCAACTCTTCCATTGTTCTCGGAATTCCGTTGAAGTTTAAAAATGCTTTGAAACTCTTCCATTGTTCTCGGAATTCTGCTGAAGTTTAAAAATGCTTCGGTACTCTTCCATTGTTCTCGGAATTCCGCTGACATATAAAAATGCTTCGGAAATCTTGCATTGTTCTCGGCATTCCGCTGACATTTAAAAATGCTTCGGAACTCTTCAATTGTTCTCGGAATTCTGCTGAACTTTTAAAATGCTTTGGAACTCTTCCATTGCTCTCGGAATTCGGGTGAAGTTTAAAAATGCTTCGGAACTCTTCTATTGTTCTCGGAATTCCGCTGAAGTTTAAAAATGCTTAAAATCTCTTCCATTTTTCTCGTAATTCTGCTCATGTTTAAAAATGCTTCGGTACTCTTCCATTGTTCTCGTAATTCCGCTGAAGTTTAAAAATGGTTCGGAACTCTTCCATTGTTCTCGGAATTCCGATGACGTTTTAAAATGCTTCGGTACTCTTCCATTGTTCTCGGAATTCCGCTGACGTTTAAAAATGCTTCGGAACTCTTCCATTATTATCGGAATTCTGCTGAAGTTTAAAAATGCTTCGGAACTCTTCCATTGTTCTAGGAATTCTGCTGAAGTCTAAAAATTCATCTGAACTCTTCCATTGTTCTCAGAATTCCGCTGACGTTTAATAATGCTTCGGAACTCTTCCATTGTTATCGGAATTCCGCTGAAGTTTAAAAATGCTTTGGAACTCTTCCATTGTTCTCGGAATTCTGCTGAAGTTTAAAAATGCTTCGGTACTCTTCCATTGTTCTCGGAATTCCGCTGACATATAAAAATGCTTCGGAAATCTTGCATTGTTCTCGGCATTCCGCTGACATTTAATAATGCTTCAGAACTCTTCCATTGCTCTCGGAATTCCGCTGACGTTTAATAATGCTTCGGAACTCTTCCATTGTTATCGGAATTCCGCTGAAGTTTAAAAATGCTTTGGAACTCTTCCATTGTTCTCGGAATTCTGCTGAAGTTTAAAAATGCTTCGGTACTCTTCCATTGTTCTCGGAATTCCGCTGACATATAAAAATGCTTCGGAAATCTTGCATTGTTCTCGGCATTCCGCTGACATTTAAAAATGCTTCGGAACTCTTCAATTGTTCTCGGAATTCTGCTGAACTTTTAAAATGCTTTGGAACTCTTCCATTGCTCTTGGAATTCGGGTGAAGTTTAAAAATGCTTCGGAACTCTTCTATTGTTCTCGGAATTCCGCTGAAGTTTAAAAATGCTTAAAATCTCTTCCATTGTTCTCGTAATTCTGCTCATGTTTAAAAATGCTTCGGTACTCTTCCATTGTTCTCGTAATTCCGCTGAAGTTTAAAAATGGTTCGGAACTCTTCCATTGTTCTCGGAATTCCGATGACGTTTTAAAATGCTTCGGTACTCTTCCATTGTTCTCGGAATTCCGCTGACGTTTAAAAATGCTTCGGAACTCTTCCATTGTTATCGGAATTCCGCTGAAGTTTAAAAATGCTTCGGAACTCTTCCATTGTTCTCAGAATTCTGCTGACGTTTAAAAATGGTTCGGAACTCTTCTATTGTTCTCGGAATTCTGCTGACGTTTAAAAATGCTTCAGAACTCTTCCATTGTTCTCGGAATTCCGCTGATGTTTAATAATGCTTCGGAACTCTTCCATTGTTCTCGGAATTCTGCTGAAGTTTAAAAATGCTTCAGAACTCTTCCATTGTTCTCGGAATTCCGCTGACGTTTAAAAATGCTTCGGAACTCTTCCATTGTTCTCGGAATTCCGCTGACGTTTAAAAATGCTTCGGAACTCTTCCATTGTTCTCGGAATTCTGCTGAAGTTTAAAAATGCTTCGGAACTCTTCCATTGTTCTCAGAATTCTGCTGACGTTTAAAAATGCTTCGGAACTCTTCCATTGTTCTCGGAATTCTGCTGACGTTTAAAAATGCTTCAGAACTCTTCCATTGTTCTCGGAATTCCGCTGACGTTTAAAAATGCTTCGGAACTCTTTCATTGTTCTCGGAATTCTGCTGAAGTTTAAAAATGCTTTGGAACTCTTCCATTGTTCTCAGAATTCCGCTGACGTTTAAAAATGCTTCGGTACTCTTCCATTGTTCTCGGAATTCCGCTGACATATAAAAATGCTTCGGATATCTTCCATTGTTCTCGGCATTCCGCTGACGTTTAAAAATGCTTCGGAACTCTTCAATTGTTCTCGGAATTCTGCTGAACTTTTAAAATGCTTTGGAACTCTTCCATTGCTCTCGGAATTTGGGTGAAGTTTAAAAATGCTTCGGAACTCTTCTATTGTTCTCGGAATTCCGCTGAAGCTTAAAAATGCTTAAAATCTCTTCCATTGTTCTCGTAATTCTGCTCATGTTTAAAAATGCTTCGGAGCTCTTCCATTGTTCTCGTAATTCCGCTGAAGTTTAAAAATGCTTCGGAACTCTTCCATTGTTCTCGGAATTCCGCTGACGTTTAAAAATGCTTCACAACTCTTCCATTGTTCTCGGAATTCCGCTGACTTTTAAAAATGCTTCGGAACTCTTCCATTGTTCTCCAAATTCCGCTGAAGTTTAAAAATGCTTCGGAACCCTTCCATTGTTCTCGGAATTCTGCTGAAGTTTAAAAATGCTTCAGAACTCTTCCATTGTTCTCAGAATTCCGCTGACGTTTAAAAATGCTTCGGAAATCTTCCATTGTTTTCAAAATTCCGCTGACGCTTAAAAATGCTTCAGAACTCTTCCATTGTTCTCGGAATTCCGCTGACGTTTAATAATGCTTCGCAACTCTTTCATTGTTCTCGGAATTCCGCTGACGTTTAAAAATGCTTCGGAACTCTTCCATTGTTCTCGGAATTCCGTTGAAGTTTAAAAATGCTTCGAAACTCTTCCATTGTTCTCGGAATTCTGCTGACGTTTAATAATGCTTCGCAACTCTTCCATTGTTCTTGGAATTCCGTTGAAGTTTAAAAATGCTTCGAAACTCTTCCATTGTTCTCGGAATTCTGCTGAAGTTTAAAAATGCTTCGGTACTCTTCCATTGTTCTCGGAATTCCGCTGACATATAAAAATGCTTCGGAAATCTTGCATTGTTCTCGGCATTCCGCTGACATTTAAAAATGCTTCGGAACTCTTCAATTGTTCTCGGAATTCTGCTGAACTTTTAAAATGCTTTGGAACTCTTCCATTGCTCTCGGAATTCGGGTGAAGTTTAAAAATGCTTCGGAACTCTTCTATTGTTCTCGGAATTCCGCTGAAGTTTAAAAATGCTTAAAATCTCTTCCATTGTTCTCGTAATTCTGCTCATGTTTAAAAATGCTTCGGTACTCTTCCATTGTTCTCGTAATTCCGATGACGTTTTAAAATGCTTCGGTACTCTTCCATTGTTCTCGGAATTCCGCTGACGTTTAAAAATGCTTCGGAACTCTTCCATTGTTATCGGAATTCCGCTGAAGTTTAAAAATGCTTCGGAACTCTTCCATTGTTCTAGGAATTCTGCTGAAGTCTAAAAATTCATCTGAACTCTTCCATAATTCTCGGAATTCGTGTGAATTTTAAAAATGCTTCGTAACTCTTCTATTGTTCTCGGAATTCCGCTGAAGTTTAAAAATGCTTCGGAACTCTTCCATTGTTATCGGAATTCCGCTGAAGTTTAAAAATGCTTTGGAACTCTTCCATTGTTCTAGGAATTCTGCTGAAGTCTAAAAATTCATCTGAACTCTTTCATTATTCTCGGAATTCGTGTGAATTTTAAAAATGCTTCGGAACTCTTCTATTGTTCTCGGAATTCCGCTGAAGTTTAAAAATGCTTAAAATCTCTTACATTGTTCTCGGAATTCCGCTGAAGTTTAAAAATGCTTCGGAACTCTTCCATTTTTCTCGGAATTCTGCTGAAGTTTAAAAATGCTTTGGTACTCTTCCATTGTTCTCGGAATTCCGCTGACGTTTAAAAATGCTTCGGTACTCTTCCATTGTTCTCGGAATTCCGCTGACATATAAAAATGCTTCGGAAATCTTGCATTGTTCTCGGAATTCTGCTGAACTTTTAAAATGCTTTGGAACTCTTCCATTGCTCTCGGAATTCGGGTGAAGTTTAAAAATGCATCGGAACCCTTCTATTGTTCTCGGAATTCCGCTGAAGTTTAAAAATGCTTAAAATCTCTTCCATTGTTCTCGTAATTCTGCTCATGTTTAAAAATGCTTCGGAACTCTTCCATTGTTCTCGTAATTCCGCTGAAGTTTAAAAATGCTTCGGAACTCTTCCATTGTTCTCGGAATTCCGCTGACGTTTAAAAATGCTTCACAACTCTTCCATTGTTCTCGGAATTCCGCTGACTTTTAAAAATGCTTCGGAACTCTTCCATTGTTCTCCAAATTCCGCTGAAGTTTAAAAATGCTTCGGAACCCTTCCATTGTTCTCGGAATTCTGCTGAAGTTTAAAAATGCTTCAGAACTCTTCCATTGTTCTCAGAATTCCGCTGACGTTTAAAAATGCTTCGGAAATCTTCCATTGTTTTCAAAATTTCGCTGACGCTTAAAAATGCTTCAGAACTCTTCCATTGTTCTCGGAATTCCGCTGACGTTTAATAATGCTTCGCAACTCTTTCATTGTTCTCGGAATTCCGCTGACGTTTAAAAATGCTTCGGAACTCTCCCATTGTTCTCGGAATTCTGCTGACATATAAAAATGCTTCGGAAATCTTGCATTGTTCTCGGCATTCCGCTGACATTTAAAAATGCTTCGGAACTCTTCAATTGTTCTCGGAATTCTGCTGAAGTTTAAAAATGCTTCGGAACTCTTCCATTGTTCTCCAAATTCCGCTGAAGTTTAAAAATGCTTCGGAACCCTTCCATTGTTCTCGGAATTCTGCTGAAGTTTAAAAATGCTTCAGAACTCTTCCATTGTTCTCAGAATTCCGCTGACGTTTAAAAATGCTTCGGAAATCTTCCATTGTTTTCAAAATTCCGCTGACGCTTAAAAATGCTTCAGAACTCTTCCATTGTTCTCGGAATTCCGCTGACGTTTAATAATGCTTCGCAACTCTTTCATTGTTCTCGGAATTCCGCTGACGTTTAAAAATGCTTCGGAACTCTTCCATTGTTCTCGGAATTCTGTTGAAGTTTAAAAATGCTTCGAAACTCTTCCATTGTTCTCGGAATTCTGCTGAAGTTTAAAAATGCTTTGAAACTCTTTCATTGTTCTCGGAATTCTGCTGAAGTTTAAAAATGCTTCAGAACTCTTCCATTGCTCTCGGAATTCCGCTGACGTTTAATAATGCTTCGCAACTCTTCCATTGTTCTCGGAATTCCGTTGAAGTTTAAAAATGCTTCGAAACTCTTCCATTGTTCTCGGAATTCTGCTGAAGTTTAAAAATGCTTCGGTACTCTTCCATTGTTCTCGGAATTCCGCTGACATATAAAAATGCTTCGGAAATCTTGCATTATTCTCGGCATTCCGCTGACATTTAAAAATGCTTCGGAACTCTTCAATTGTTCTCGGAATTCTGCTGAACTTTTAAAATGCTTTGGAACTCTTCCATTGCTCTCGGAATTCGGGTGAAGTTTAAAAATGCTTCGGAACTCTTCTATTGTTCTCGGAATTCCGCTGAAGTTTAAAAATGCTTAAAATCTCTTCCATTGTTCTCGTAATTCTGCTCATGTTTAAAAATGCTTCGGTACTCTTCCATTGTTCTCGTAATTCCGCTGAAGTTTAAAAATGGTTCGGAACTCTTCCATTGTTCTCGGAATTCCGATGACGTTTTAAAATGCTTCGGTACTCTTCCATTGTTCTCGGAATTCCGCTGACGTTTAAAAATGCTTCGGAACTCTTCTATTGTTATCGGAATTCCGCTGAAGTTTAAAAATGCTTCGGAACTCTTCCATTGTTCTAGGAATTCTGCTGAAGTCTAAAAATTCATCTGAACTCTTCCATTATTCTCGGAATTCATGTGAATTTTAAAAATGCTTCGTAACTCTTCTATTGTTCTCGGAATTCCGCTGAAGTTTAAAAATGCTTAAAATCTCTTACATTGTTCTCGGAATTCCGCTGAAGTTTAAAAATGCTTCGGAACTCTTCCATTGTTCTCGGAATTCCGCTGAAGTTTAAAAATGCTTAAAATCTCTTACATTGTTCTCGGAATTCCGCTGAAGTTTAAAAATGCTTCGGAACTCTTCCATTGTTCTCGGAATTCTGCTGAAGTTTAAAAATGCTTCAGAACTCTTCCATTGTTCTCAGAATTCCGCTGACGTTTAAAAATGCTTCGGTACTCTTCCATTGTTCTCGGAATTCCGCTGACGTTTAAAAATGCTTCGGAACTCTTCCATTGTTATCGGAATTCCGCTGAAGTTTAAAAATGCTTTGGAACTCTTCCATTGTTCTAGGAATTCTGCTGAAGTCTAAAAATTCATCTGAACTCTTTCATTATTCTCGGAATTCGTGTGAATTTTAAAAATGCTTCGGTACTCTTCCATTGTTCTCGGAATTCCGCTGACGTTTAAAAATGCTTCGGAACTCTTCCATTGTTATCGGAATTCCGCTGACGTTTAAAAATGCTTCGGTACTCTTCCATTGTTCTCGGAATTCCGCTGACATATAAAAATGCTTCGGAAATCTTGCATTGTTCTCGGAATTCTGCTGAACTTTTAAAATGCTTTGGAACTCTTCCATTGCTCTCGGAATTCGGGTGAAGTTTAAAAATGCATCGGAACCCTTCTATTGTTCTCGGAATTCCGCTGAAGTTTAAAAATGCTTAAAATCTCTTCCATTGTTCTCGTAATTCTGCTCATGTTTAAAAATGCTTCGGAACTCTTCCATTGTTCTCGTAATTCCGCTGAAGTTTAAAAATGCTTCGGAACGCTTCCATTGTTTTCAAAATTCCGCTGACGCTTAAAAATGCTTCAGAACTCTTCCATTGTTCTCGGAATTCCGCTGACGTTTAATAATGCTTCGCAACTCTTTCATTGTTCTCGGAATTCCGCTGACGTTTAAAAATGCTTCGGAACTCTCCCATTGTTCTCGGAATTCTGCTGACATATAAAAATGCTTCGGAAATCTTGCATTGTTCTCGGCATTCCGCTGACATTTAAAAATGCTTCGGAACTCTTCAATTGTTCTCGGAATTCTGCTGAAGTTTAAAAATGCTTCGAAACTCTTCCATTGTTCTCGGAATTCTGCTGAAGTTTAAAAATGCTTCGGTACTCTTCCATTGTTCTCGGAATTCCGCTGACATATAAAAATGCTTCGGAAATCTTGAATTGTTCTCGGAATTCTGCTGAAGTTTAAAAATGCTTCGGAACTCTTCCATTGTTCTCAGAATTCTGCTGACGTTTAAAAATGCTTCGGAACTCTTCCATTGTTCTCGGAAATTCTGCTGACGTTTAAAAATGCTTCAGAACTCTTCCATTGTTCTCGGAATTCCGCTGACGTTTAAAAATGCTTCGGAACTCTTCCATTGTTCTCGGAATTCTGCTGAAGTTTAAAAATGCTTCGGAACTCTTCCATTGTTCTCAGAATTCCGCTGACGTTTAAAAATGCTTCGGTACTCTTCCATTGTTCTCGGAATTCCGCTGACATATAAAAATGCTTCGGATATCTTCCATTGTTCTCGGCATTCCGCTGACGTTTAAAAATGCTTCGGAACTCTTCAATTGTTCTCGGAATTCTGCTGAACTTTTAAAATGCTTTGGAACTCTTCCATTGCTCTCGGAATTTGGGTGAAGTTTAAAAATGCTTCGGAACTCTTCTATTGTTCTCGGAATTCCGCTGAAGCTTAAAAATGCTTAAAATCTCTTCCATTGTTCTCGTAATTCTGCTCATGTTTAAAAATGCTTCGGAGCTCTTCCATTGTTCTCGTAATTCCGCTGAAGTTTAAAAATGCTTCGGAACTCTTCCACTGTTCTCGGAATTCCGCTGACGTTTAAAAATGCTTCACAACTCTTCCATTGTTCTCGGAATTCCGCTGACTTTTAAAAATGCTTCGGAACTCTTCCATTGTTCTCCAAATTCCGCTGAAGTTTAAAAATGCTTTGGAACCCTTCCATTGTTCTCGGAATTCTGCTGAAGTTTAAAAATGCTTCAAAACTCTTCCATTGTTCTCAGAATTCCGCTGACGTTTAAAAATGCTTCGGAAATCTTCCATTGTTTTCAAAATTCCGCTGACGCTTAAAAATGCTTCAGAACTCTTCCATTGTTCTCGGAATTCCGCTGACGTTTAATAATGCTTCGCAACTCTTTCATTGTTCTCGGAATTCCGCTGACGTTTAAAAATGCTTCGGAACTCTTCCATTGTTCTCGGAATTCCGTTGAAGTTTAAAAATGCTTCGAAACTCTTCCATTGTTCTCGGAATTCTGCTGAAGTTTAAAAATGCTTCGGTACTCTTCCATTGTTCTCGGAATTCCGCTGACATATAAAAATGCTTCGGAAATCTTGCATTGTTCTCGGTATTCCGCTGACATTTAAAAATGCTTCGGAACTCTTCAATTGTTCTCGGAATTCTGCTGAACTTTTAAAATGCTTTGGAACTCTTCCATTGCTCTCGGAATTCGGGTGAAGTTTAAAAATGCTTCGCAACTCTTCTATTGTTCTCGGAATTCCGCTGAAGTTTAAAAATGCTTAAAATCTCTTCCATTGTTCTCGTAATTCTGCTCATGTTTAAAAATGCTTCGGTACTCTTCCATTGTTCTCGTAATTCCGCTGAAGTTTAAAAATGGTTCGGAACTCTTCCATTGTTCTCGGAATTCCGATGACGTTTTAAAATGCTTCGGTACTCTTCCATTGTTCTCGGAATTCCGCTGACGTTTAAAAATGCTTCGGAACTCTTCCATTGTTATCGGAATTCCGCTGAAGTTTAAAAATGCTTCGGAACTCTTCCATTGTTCTCAGAATTCTGCTGACGTTTAAAAATGGTTCGGAACTCTTCTATTGTTCTCGGAATTCTGCTGACGTTTAAAAATGCTTCAGAACTATTCCATTGTTCTCGGAATTCCGCTGATGTTTAATAATGCTTCGGAACTCTTCCATTGTTCTCGTAATTCCGCTGAAGTTTAAAAATGCTTCGGAACTCTTCCATTGTTCTCAGAATTCTGCTGATGTTTAAAAATGCTTCGGAACTCTTCCATTGTTCTCGGAATTCTGCTGACGTTTAAAAATGCTTCAGAACTCTTCCATTGTTCTCGGAATTCCGCTGACGTTTAAAAATGCTTCGGAACTCTTCCATTGTTCTCGGAATTCTGCTGAAGTTTAAAAATGCTTCAGAACTCTTCCATTGTTCTCGGAATTCCGCTGACGTTTAAAAATGCTTCGGAACTCTTCCACTGTTCTCGGAATTCCGCTGACGTTTAAAAATGCTTCACAACTCTTCCATTGTTCTCGGAATTCCGCTGACTTTTAAAAATGCTTCGGAACTCTTCCATTGTTCTCCAAATTCCGCTGAAGTTTAAAAATGCTTTGGAACCCTTCCATTGTTCTCGGAATTCTGCTGAAGTTTAAAAATGCTTCAAAACTCTTCCATTGTTCTCAGAATTCCGCTGACGTTTAAAAATGCTTCGGAAATCTTCCATTGTTTTCAAAATTCCGCTGACGCTTAAAAATGCTTCAGAACTCTTCCATTGTTCTCGGAATTCCGCTGACGTTTAATAATGCTTCGCAACTCTTTCATTGTTCTCGGAATTCCGCTGACGTTTAAAAATGCTTCGGAACTCTTCCATTGTTCTCGGAATTCCGTTGAAGTTTAAAAATGCTTCGAAACTCTTCCATTGTTCTCGGAATTCTGCTGAAGTTTAAAAATGCTTTGAAACTCTTTCATTGTTCTCGGAATTCTGCTGAAGTTTAAAAATGCTTCAGAACTCTTCCATTGCTCTCGGAATTCCGCTGACGTTTAATAATGCTTTGCAACTCTTCCATTGTTCTCGGAATTCCGTTGAAGTTTAAAAATGCTTCGAAACTCTTCCATTGTTCTCGGAATTCTGCTGAAGTTTAAAAATGCTTCGGTACTCTTCCATTGTTCTCGGAATTCCGCTGACATATAAAAATGCTTCGGAAATCTTGCATTGTTCTCGGTATTCCGCTGACATTTAAAAATGCTTCGGAACTCTTCAATTGTTCTCGGAATTCTGCTGAACTTTTAAAATGCTTTGGAACTCTTCCATTGCTCTCGGAATTCGGGTGAAGTTTAAAAATGCTTCGCAACTCTTCTATTGTTCTCGGAATTCCGCTGAAGTTTAAAAATGCTTAAAATCTCTTCCATTGTTCTCGTAATTCTGCTCATGTTTAAAAATGCTTCGGTACTCTTCCATTGTTCTCGTAATTCCGCTGAAGTTTAAAAATGGTTCGGAACTCTTCCATTGTTCTCGGAATTCCGATGACGTTTTAAAATGCTTCGGTACTCTTCCATTGTTCTCGGAATTCCGCTGACGTTTAAAAATGCTTCGGAACTCTTCCATTGTTATCGGAATTCCGCTGAAGTTTAAAAATGCTTCGGAACTCTTCCATTGTTCTCAGAATTCTGCTGACGTTTAAAAATGGTTCGGAACTCTTCTATTGTTCTCGGAATTCTGCTGACGTTTAAAAATGCTTCAGAACTATTCCATTGTTCTCGGAATTCCGCTGATGTTTAATAATGCTTCGGAACTCTTCCATTGTTCTCGTAATTCCGCTGAAGTTTAAAAATGCTTCGGAACTCTTCCATTGTTCTCAGAATTCTGCTGATGTTTAAAAATGCTTCGGAACTCTTCCATTGTTCTCGGAATTCTGCTGACGTTTAAAAATGCTTCAGAACTCTTCCATTGTTCTCGGAATTCCGCTGACGTTTAAAAATGCTTCGGAACTCTTCCATTGTTCTCGGAATTCTGCTGAAGTTTAAAAATGCTTCAGAACTCTTCCATTGTTCTCGGAATTCCGCTGACGTTTAAAAATGCTTCGGAACTCTTCCATTGTTCTCGGAATTCCGCTGACATTTAAAAATGCTTCGGAACTCTTCCATTGTTCTCGGAATTCTGCTGAAGTTTAAAAATGCTTCGGAACTCTTCCATTGCTCTCGGTATTTGGGTGAAGTTTAAAAATGCTTCGGAACTCTTCTATTGTTCTCGGAATTCCGCTGAAGCTTAAAAATGCTTAAAATCTCTTCCATTGTTCTCGTAATTCTGCTCATGTTTAAAAATGCTTCGGAGCTCTTCCATTGTTCTCGTAATTCCGCTGAAGTTTAAAAATGCTTCGGAACTCTTCCATTGTTCTCGGAATTCCGCTGACGTTTAAAAATGCTTCACAACTCTTCCATTGTTCTCGGAATTCCGCTGACTTTTAAAAATGCTTCGGAACTCTTCCATTGTTCTCCAAATTCCGCTGAAGTTTAAAAATGCTTCGGAACCCTTCCATTGTTCTCGGAATTCTGCTGAAGTTTAAAAATGCTTCAGAACTCTTCCATTGTTCTCAGAATTCCGCTGACGTTTAAAAATGCTTCGGAAATCTTCCATTGTTTTCAAAATTCCGCTGACGCTTAAAAATGCTTCAGAACTCTTCCATTGTTCTCGGAATTCCGCTGACGTTTAATAATGCTTCGCAACTCTTTCATTGTTCTCGGAATTCCGCTGACGTGTAAAAATGCTTCGGAACTCTTCCATTGTTCTCGGAATTCCGTTGAAGTTTAAAAATGCTTCGAAACTCTTCCATTGTTCTCGGAATTCTGCTGAAGTTTAAAAATGCTTCGGTACTCTTCCATTGTTCTCGGAATTCCGCTGACATATAAAAATGCTTCGGAAATCTTGCATTGTTCTCGGCATTCCGCTGACATTTAAAAATGCTTCGGAACTCTTCAATTGTTCTCGGAATTCTGCTGAACTTTTAAAATGCTTTGGAACTCTTCCATTGCTCTCGGAATTCGGGTGAAGTTTAAAAATGCTTCGGAACTCTTCTATTGTTCTCGGAATTCCGCTGAAGTTTAAAAATGCTTAAAATCTCTTCCATTGTTCTCGTAATTCTGCTCATGTTTAAAAATGCTTCAGTACTCTTCCATTGTTCTCCTCGTAATTCCGCTGAAGTTTAAAAATGGTTCGGAACTCTTCCATTGTTCTCGGAATTCCGATGACGTTTTAAAATGCTTCGGTACTCTTCCATTGTTCTCGGAATTCCGCTGACGTTTAAAAATGCTTCGGAACTCTTCCATTGTTATCGGAATTCCGCTGAAGTTTAAAAATGCTTCGGAACTCTTCCATTGTTCTAGGAATTCTGCTGAAGTCTAAAAATTCATCTGAACTCTTCCATTATTCTCGGAATTCGTGTGAATTTTAAAAATGCTTCGTAACTCTTCTATTGTTCTCGGAATTCCGCTGAAGTTTAAAAATGCTTAAAAACTCTTACATTGTTCTCGGAATTCCGCTGAAGTTTAAAAATGCTTCGGAACTCTTCCATTGTTCTCGGAATTCCGCTGAAGTTTAAAAATGCTTAAAATCTCTTACATTGTTCTCGGAATTCCGCTGAAGTTTAAAAATGCTTCGGAACTCTTCCATTGTTCTCGGAATTCTGCTGAAGTTTAAAAATGCTTCAGAACTCTTCCATTGTTCTCAGAATTCCGCTGACGTTTAAAAATGCTTCGGTACTCTTCCATTGTTCTCGGAATTCCGCTGACGTTTAAAAATGCTTCGGAACTCTTCCATTGTTATCGGAATTCCGCTGAAGTTTAAAAATGCTTTGGAACTCTTCCATTGTTCTAGGAATTCTGCTGAAGTCTAAAAATTCATCTGAACTCTTCCATTATTCTCGGAATTCGTGTGAATTTTAAAAATGCTTCGTAACTCTTCTATTGTTCTCGGAATTCCGCTGAAGTTTAAAAATGCTTAAAAACTCTTACATTGTTCTCGGAATTCCGCTGAAGTTTAAAAATGCTTCGGAACTCTTCCATTGTTCTCGGAATTCCGCTGAAGTTTAAAAATGCTTAAAATCTCTTACATTGTTCTCGGAATTCCGCTGAAGTTTAAAAATGCTTCGGAACTCTTCCATTGTTCTCGGAATTCTGCTGAAGTTTAAAAATGCTTCAGAACTCTTCCATTGTTCTCAGAATTCCGCTGACGTTTAAAAATGCTTCGGTACTCTTCCATTGTTCTCGGAATTCCGCTGACGTTTAAAAATGCTTCGGAACTCTTCCATTGTTATCGGAATTCCGCTGAAGTTTAAAAATGCTTTGGAACTCTTCCATTGTTCTAGGAATTCTGCTGAAGTCTAAAAATTCATCTGAACTCTTTCATTATTCTCGGAATTCGTGTGAATTTTAAAAATGCTTCGGAACTCTTCTATTGTTCTCGGAATTCCGCTGAAGTTTAAAAATGCTTAAAATCTCTTACATTGTTCTCGGAATTCCGCTGAAGTTTAAAAATGCTTCGGAACTCTTCCATTTTTCTCGGAATTCTGCTGAAGTTTAAAAATGCTTCGGTACTCTTCCATTGTTCTCGGAATTCCGCTGACGTTTAAAAATGCTTCGGTACTCTTCCATTGTTCTCGGAATTCCGCTGACATATAAAAATGCTTCGGAAATCTTGCATTGTTCTCGGAATTCTGCTGAACTTTTAAAATGCTTTGGAACTCTTCCATTGCTCTCGGAATTCGGGTGAAGTTTAAAAATGCATCGGAACCCTTCTATTGTTCTCGGAATTCCGCTGAAGTTTAAAAATGCTTAAAATCTCTTCCATTGTTCTCGTAATTCTGCTCATGTTTAAAAATGCTTCGGAACTGTTCCATTGTTCTCGTAATTCCGCTGAACTTTAAAAATGCTTCGGAACTCTTCCATTGTTTTCAAAATTCCGCTGACGCTTAAAAATGCTTCAGAAGTCTTCCATTGTTCTCGGAATTCCACTGACGTTTAATAATGCTTCGCAACTCTTTCATTGTTCTCGGAATTCCGCTGACGTTTAAAAATGCTTCGGAACTCTCCCATTGTTCTCGGAATTCCGCTGACATATAAAAATGCTTCGGAAATCTTGCATTGTTCTCGGCATTTCGCTGACATTTAAAAATGCTTCGGAACTCTTCAATTGTTCTCGGAATTCTGCTGAAGTTTAAAAATGCTTCGAAACTCTTCCATTGTTCTCGGAATTCTGCTGAAGTTTAAAAATGCTTCGGTACTCTTCCATTGTTCTCGGAATTCCGCTGACATATAAAAATGCTTCGGAAATCTTGCATTGTTCTCGGAATTCTGCTGAAGTTTAAAAATGCTTCGGAACTCTTCCATTGTTCTCAGAATTCTGCTGACGTTTAAAAATG
This sequence comes from Phyllobates terribilis, assembly GCF_046119375.1. Lineage (NCBI taxonomy): Eukaryota > Metazoa > Chordata > Amphibia > Anura > Dendrobatidae > Phyllobates > Phyllobates terribilis. The sequence goes on from NW_027362782.1 coordinate 12,475,939, forward strand.
CTTCGGAACTCTTCCATTGTTCTCGGAAATTCTGCTGACGTTTAAAAATGCTTCAGAACTCTTCCATTGTTCTCGGAATTCCGCTGACGTTTAAAAATGCTTCGGAACTCTTCCATTGTTCTCGGAATTCTGCTGAAGTTTAAAAATGCTTCGGAACTCTTCCATTGTTCTCGGAATTCCGCTGACGTTTAATAATGCTTCGCAACTCTTCCATTGTTCTCGGAATTCCGTTGAAGTTTAAAAATGCTTCGGAACTCTTCCATTGCTCTCGGAATTCCGCTGACGTTTAATAATGCTTCGCAACTCTTCCATTGTTCTCGGAATTCCGTTGAAGTTTAAAAATGCTTCGAAACTCTTCCATTGTTCTCGGAATTCTGCTGAAGTTTAAAAATGCTTCGGTACTCTTCCATTGTTCTCGGAATTCCGCTGACATATAAAAATGCTTCGGAAATCTTGCATTGTTCTCGGCATTCCGCTGACATTTAAAAATGCTTCGGAACTCTTCAATTGTTCTCGGAATTCTGCTGAACTTTTAAAATGCTTTGGAACTCTTCCATTGCTCTCGGAATTCGGGTGAAGTTTAAAAATGCTTCGGAACTCTTCTATTGTTCTCGGAATTCCGCTGAAGTTTAAAAATGCTTAAAATCTCTTCCATTGTTCTCGTAATTCTGCTCATGTTTAAAAATGCTTCGGTACTCTTCCATTGTTCTCGTAATTCCGCTGAAGTTTAAAAATGGTTCGGAACTCTTCCATTGTTCTCGGAATTCCGATGACGTTTTAAAATGCTTCGGTACTCTTCCATTGTTCTCGGAATTCCGCTGACGTTTAAAAATGCTTCGGAACTCTTCCATTGTTATCGGAATTCCGCTGAAGTTTAAAAATGCTTCGGAACTCTTCCATTGTTCTAGGAATTCTGCTGAAGTCTAAAAATTCATCTGAACTCTTCCATTATTCTCGGAATTCGTGTGAATTTTAAAAATGCTTCGTAACTCTTCTATTGTTCTCGGAATTCCGCTGAAGTTTAAAAATGCTTAAAAACTCTTACATTGTTCTCGGAATTCCGCTGAAGTTTAAAAATGCTTCGGAACTCTTCCATTGTTCTCGGAATTCCGCTGAAGTTTAAAAATGCTTAAAATCTCTTACATTGTTCTCGGAATTCCGCTGAAGTTTAAAAATGCTTCGGAACTCTTCCATTGTTCTCGGAATTCTGCTGAAGTTTAAAAATGCTTCAGAACTCTTCCATTGTTCTCAGAATTCCGCTGACATTTAAAAATGCTTCGGTACTCTTCCATTGTTCTCGGAATTCCGCTGACGTTTAAAAATGCTTCGGAACTCTTCCATTGTTATCGGAATTCCGCTGAAGTTTAAAAATGCTTTGGAACTCTTCCATTGTTCTAGGAATTCTGCTGAAGTCTAAAAATTCATCTGAACTCTTTCATTATTCTCGGAATTCGTGTGAATTTTAAAAATCCTTCGGAACTCTTCTATTGTTCTCGGAATTCCGCTGAAGTTTAAAAATGCTTAAAATCTCTTACATTGTTCTCGGAATTCCGCTGAAGTTTAAAAATGCTTCGGAACTCTTCCATTTTTCTCGGAATTCTGCTGAAGTTTAAAAATGCTTCGGTACTCTTCCATTGTTCTCGGAATTCCGCTGACGTTTAAAAATGCTTTGGTACTCTTCCATTGTTCTCGGAATTCCGCTGACATATAAAAATGCTTCGGAAATCTTGCATTGTTCTCGGAATTCTGCTGAACTTTTAAAATGCTTTGGAACTCTTCCATTGCTCTCGGAATTCGGGTGAAGTTTAAAAATGCATCGGAACCCTTCTATTGTTCTCGGAATTCCGCTGAAGTTTAAAAATGCTTAAAATCTCTTCCATTGTTCTCGTAATTCTGCTCATGTTTAAAATTGCTTCGGAACTCTTCCATTGTTCTCGTAATTCCGCTGAAGTTTAAAAATGCTTCGGAACTCTTCCATTGTTTTCAAAATTCCGCTGACGCTTAAAAATGCTTCAGAAGTCTTCCATTGTTCTCGGAATTCCGCTGACGTTTAATAATGCTTCGCAACTCTTTCATTGTTCTCGGAATTCCGCTGACGTTTAAAAATGCTTCGGAACTCTCCCATTGTTCTCGGAATTCCGCTGACATATAAAAATGCTTCGGAAATCTTGCATTGTTCTCGGCATTCCGCTGACATTTAAAAATGCTTCGGAACTCTTCAATTGTTCTCGGAATTCTGCTGAAGTTTAAAAATGCTTCGAAACTCTTCCATTGTTCTCGGAATTCTGCTGAAGTTTAAAAATGCTTCGGTACTCTTCCATTGTTCTCGGAATTCCGCTGACATATAAAAATGCTTCGGAAATCTTGCATTGTTCTCGGAATTCTGCTGACGTTTAAAAATGCTTCGGAACTCTTCCATTGTTCTCGGAAATTCTGCTGACGTTTAAAAATGCTTCAGAACTCTTCCATTGTTCTCGGAATTCCGCTGACGTTTAAAAATGCTTCGGAACTCTTCCATTGTTCTCGGAATTCTGCTGAAGTTTAAAAATGCTTCGGAACTCTTCCATTGTTCTCAGAATTCCGCTGACGTTTAAAAATGCTTCGGTACTCTTCCATTGTTCTCGGAATTCCGCTGACATATAAAAATGCTTCGGATATCTTCCATTGTTCTCGGCATTCCGCTGACGTTTAAAAACGCTTCGGAACTCTTCAATTGTTCTCGGAATTCTGCTGAACTTTTAAAATGCTTTGGAACTCTTCCATTGCTCTCGGAATTTGGGTGAAGTTTAAAAATGCTTCGGAACTCTTCTATTGTTCTCGGAATTCCGCTGAAGCTTAAAAATGCTTAAAATCTCTTCCATTGTTCTCGTAATTCTGCTCATGTTTAAAAATGCTTCGGAGCTCTTCCATTGTTCTCGTAATTCCGCTGAAGTTTAAAAATGCTTCGGAACTCTTCCACTGTTCTCGGAATTCCGCTGACGTTTAAAAATGCTTCACAACTCTTCCATTGTTCTCGGAATTCCGCTGACTTTTAAAAATGCTTCGGAACTCTTCCATTGTTCTCCAAATTCCGCTGAAGTTTAAAAATGCTTCGGAACCCTTCCATTGTTCTCGGAATTCTGCTGAAGTTTAAAAATGCTTCAAAACTCTTCCATTGTTCTCAGAATTCCGCTGACGTTTAAAAATGCTTCGGAAATCTTCCATTGTTTTCAAAATTCCGCTGACGCTTAAAAATGCTTCAGAACTCTTCCATTGTTCTCGGAATTCCGCTGACGTTTAATAATGCTTCGCAACTCTTTCATTGTTCTCGGAATTCCGCTGACGTTTAAAAATGCTTCGGAACTCTTCCATTGTTCTCGGAATTCCGTTGAAGTTTAAAAATGCTTCGAAACTCTTCCATTGTTCTCGGAATTCTGCTGAAGTTTAAAAATGCTTTGAAACTCTTTCATTGTTCTCGGAATTCTGCTGAAGTTTAAAAATGCTTCAGAACTCTTCCATTGCTCTCGGAATTCCGCTGACGTTTAATAATGCTTTGCAACTCTTCCATTGTTCTCGGAATTCCGTTGAAGTTTAAAAATGCTTCGAAACTCTTCCATTGTTCTCGGAATTCTGCTGAAGTTTAAAAATGCTTCGGTACTCTTCCATTGTTCTCGGAATTCCGCTGACATATAAAAATGCTTCGGAAATCTTGCATTGTTCTCGGCATTCCGCTGACATTTAAAAATGCTTCGGAACTCTTCAATTGTTCTCGGAATTCTGCTGAACTTTTAAAATGCTTTGGAACTCTTCCATTGCTCTCGGAATTCGGGTGAAGTTTAAAAATGCTTCGCAACTCTTCTATTGTTCTCGGAATTCCGCTGAAGTTTAAAAATGCTTAAAATCTCTTCCATTGTTCTCGTAATTCTGCTCATGTTTAAAAATGCTTCGGTACTCTTCCATTGTTCTCGTAATTCCGCTGAAGTTTAAAAATGGTTCGGAACTCTTCCATTGTTCTCGGAATTCCGATGACGTTTTAAAATGCTTCGGAACTCTTCCATTGTTCTCGTAATTCCGCTGAAGTTTAAAAATGCTTCGGAACTCTTCCATTGTTCTCAGAATTCTGCTGATGTTTAAAAATGCTTCGGAACTCTTCCATTGTTCTCGGAATTCTGCTGACGTTTAAAAATGCTTCAGAACTCTTCCATTGTTCTCGTAATTCCGCTGATGTTTAAAAATGCTTCGGAACTCTTCCATTGTTCTCGGAATTCCGATGACGTTTTAAAATGCTTCGGTACTCTTCCATTGTTCTCGGAATTCCGCTGACGTTTAAAAATGCTTCGGAACTCTTCCATTGTTATCGGAATTCCGCTGAAGTTTAAAAATGCTTCGGAACTCTTCCATTGTTCTAGGAATTCTGCTGAAGTCTAAAAATTCATCTGAACTCTTCCATTATTCTCGGAATTCGTGTGAATTTTAAAAATGCTTCGTAACTCTTCTATTGTTCTCGGAATTCCGCTGAAGTTTAAAAATGCTTAAAAACTCTTACATTGTTCTCGGAATTCCGCTGAAGTTTAAAAATGCTTCGGAACTCTTCCATTGTTCTCGGAATTCCGCTGAAGTTTAAAAATGCTTAAAATCTCTTACATTGTTCTCGGAATTCCGCTGAAGTTTAAAAATGCTTCGGAACTCTTCCATTGTTCTCGGAATTCTGCTGAAGTTTAAAAATGCTTCAGAACTCTTCCATTGTTCTCAGAATTCCGCTGACGTTTAAAAATGCTTCGGTACTCTTCCATTGTTCTCGGAATTCCGCTGACGTTTAAAAATGCTTCGGAACTCTTCCATTGTTATCGGAATTCCGCTGAAGTTTAAAAATGCTTTGGAACTCTTCCATTGTTCTAGGAATTCTGCTGAAGTCTAAAAATTCATCTGAACTCTTTCATTATTCTCGGAATTCGTGTGAATTTTAAAAATGCTTCGGAACTCTTCTATTGTTCTCGGAATTCCGCTGAAGTTTAAAAATGCTTAAAATCTCTTACATTGTTCTCGGAATTCCGCTGAAGTTTAAAAATGCTTCGGAACTCTTCCATTTTTCTCGGAATTCTGCTGAAGTTTAAAAATGCTTCGGTACTCTTCCACTGTTCTCGGAATTCCGCTGACGTTTAAAAATGCTTCGGTACTCTTCCATTGTTCTCGGAATTCCGCTGACATATAAAAATGCTTCGGAAATCTTGCATTGTTCTCGGAATTCTGCTGAACTTTTAAAATGCTTTGGAACTCTTCCATTGCTCTCGGAATTCGGGTGAAGTTTAAAAATGCTTCGGAACCCTTCTATTGTTCTCGGAATTCCGCTGAAGTTTAAAAATGCTTAAAATCTCTTCCATTGTTCTCGTAATTCTGCTCATGTTTAAAAATGCTTCGGAACTCTTCCATTGTTCTCGTAATTCCGCTGAAGTTTAAAAATGCTTCGGAACTCTTCCATTGTTCTCGGAATTCCGCTGACGTTTAAAAATGCTTCACAACTCTTCCATTGTTCTCGGAATTCCGCTGACTTTTAAAAATGCTTCGGAACTCTTCCATTGTTCTCCAAATTCTGCTGAAGTTTAAAAATGCTTCGGAACCCTTCCATTGTTCTCGGAATTCTGCTGAAGTTTAAAAATGCTTCAGAACTCTTCCATTGTTCTCAGAATTCGGCTGACGTTTAAAAATGCTTAGGAAATCTTCCATTGTTTTCAAAATTCCGCTGACGCTTAAAAATGCTTCAGAACTCTTCCATTGTTCTCGGAATTCCGCTGACGTTTAATAATGCTTCGCAACTCTTTCATTGTTCTCGGAATTCCGCTGACGTTTAAAAATGCTTCGGAACTCTCCCATTGTTCTCGGAATTCCGCTGACATATAAAAATGCTTCGGAAATCTTGCATTGTTCTCGGCATTCCGCTGACATTTAAAAATGCTTCGGAACTCTTCAATTGTTCTCGGAATTCTGCTGAACTTTTTAAATGCTTTGGAACTCTTCCATTGCTCTCGGAATTCGGGTGAAGTTTAAAAATGCTTCGGAACTCTTCCATTGTTCTCGTAATTCTGCTCATGTTTAAAAATGCTTCGGAACTCTTCCATTGTTCTCGTAATTCCGCTGAAGTTTAAAAATGGTTCGGAACTCTTCCATTGTTCTCGGAATTCCGATGACGTTTTAAAATGCTTCGGTACTCTTCCATTGTTCTCGGAATTCCGCTGACGTTTAAAAATGCTTCGGAACTCTTCCATTGTTATCGGAATTCTGCTGAAGTTTAAAAATGCTTCGGAACTCTTCCATTGTTCTAGGAATTCTGCTGAAGTCTAAAAATACATCTGAACTCTTCCATTATTCTCGGAATTCGTGTGAATTTTAAAAATGCTTCGGAACTCTTCTATTGTTCTCGGAATTCCGCTGAAATTTAAAAATGCTTAAAATCTCTTACATTGTCCTCGGAATTCCGCTGTAGTTTAAAAATGCTTCGGAACTCTTCCATTGTTCTCGGAATTCTGCTGAAGTTTAAAAATGCTTCAGAACTCTTCCATTGTTCTCAGAATTCCGCTGACGTTTAAAAATGCTTCGGAAATCTTCCATTGTTTTCAAAATTCCGCTGACGTTTAAAAATGCTTCAGAACTTTTCCATTGTTCTCCGAATTCTGCTGACGTTTAAAAATGCTTCGGAACTCTTCCATTGTTCTCGGAATTCCGCTGACATTTAAAAATGCTTCACAACTCTTCCATTGTTCTCGGAATTCCTCTGACTTTTAAAAATGCTTCGGAACTCTTCCATTGTTCTCCAAATTCCGCTGAAGTTTAAAAATGCTTCGGAACTCTTCCATTGTTCTCGGAATTCTGCTGAAGTTTAAAAATGCTTCGGAACTCTTCCATTGTTTTCAAAATTCCGCTGACGCTTAAAAATGCTTCAGAACTCTTCCATTGTTCTCGGAATTCCGCTGGTGTTTAATAATGCTTCGCAACTCTTTCATTGTTCTCGGAATTCCGCTGACGTTTAAAAATGCTTCGGAACTCTTCCATTGTTCTCGGAATTCCGTTGAAGTTTAAAAATGCTTCGAAACTCTTCCATTGTTCTCGGAATTCTGCTGAAGTTTAAAAATGCTTCGGAACTCTTCCATTGTTCTCGGAATTCCGCTGACATATAAAAATGCTTCGGAAATCTTGCATTGTTCTCGGCATTTCGCTGACGTTTAAAAATGCTTCAGAACTCTTACATTGTTCTCGGAATTCTGCTGACGTTTAAAAATGCTATGGAACTCTTCCATTGTTCTCGGAATTCCGTTGAAGTTTAAAAATGCTTCGAAACTCTTCCATTGTTCTCGGAATTCTGCTGAAGTTTAAAAATGCTTCGTAACTCTTCCATTGTTCTCAGAATTCCGCTGACGTTTAAAAATGCTTCGGTACTCTTCCATTGTTCTCTTAATTCCGCTGACATATAAAAATGCTTCGGAAATCTTGCATTGTTCTCGGCATTCCACTGACGTTTAAAAATGCTTCGTAACTCTTCAATTGTTCTCGGAATTCTGCTAAACTTTTAAAATGCTTTGGAACTCTTCCATTGCTCTCGGAATTCTGCTGAAGTTTAAAAATGCTTCAGAACTCTTACATTGTTCTCGGAATTCTGCTGACGTTTAAAAATGCTTCGGAACTCTTCCATTGTTCTCAGAATTCCGCTGAAGTTTAAAAATGCTTCGGAACTCTTCCATTGTTCTCGGAATTCTGCTGAAGTTTAAAAATGCTTCAGAACTCTTCCATTGTTCTCGGAATTCCGCTGACGTTTAAAAATGCTTTGGAACTCTTCCATTGTTCTCGGAATTCCGCTGAAGTTTAAAAATGCTTCGGAACTCTTCCATTGTTCTCAGAATTCTGCTGACGTTTAAAAATGCTTCGGAACTCTTCTATTGTTCTCGGAATTCTGCTGACGTTTAAAAATGCTTCAGAACTCTTCCATTGTTCTCGGAATTCCGCTGATGTTTAATAATGCTTCGGAACTCTTCCATTGTTCTCGGAATTCCTTTGAAGTTTAAAAATGCTTCGGAACTCTTCCATTGTTCTCAAAATTCTGCTGAAGTTTAAAAATGCTTCAGAACTCTTCCATTGTTCTCGGAATTCCGCTGACGTTTAAAAATGCTTCACAACTCTTCCATTGTTCTCGGAATTCCGCTGACTTTTAAAAATGCTTCGGAACTCTTCCATTGTTCTCCAAATTCCGCTGAAGTTTAAAAATGCTTCGGAACCCTTCCATTGTTCTCGGAATTCTGCTGAAGTTTAAAAATGCTTCAGAACTCTTCCATTGTTCTCAGAATTCCGCTGACGTTTAAAAATGCTTCGGAAATCTTCCATTGTTTTCAAAATTCCGCTGACGCTTAAAAATGCTTCAGAACTCTTCCATTGTTCTCGGAATTCCGCTGACGTTTAATAATGCTTCGCAACCCTTTCATTGTTCTCGGAATTCCGCTGACGTTTAAAAATGCTTCGGAACTCTTCCATTGTTCTCGGAATTCCGCTGACATATAAAAATGCTTCGGAAATCTTGCATTGTTCTCGGCATTCCGCTGACATTTAAAAATGCTTCGGAACTCTTCAATTGTTCTCGGAATTCTGCTGAACTTTTAAAATGCTTTGGAACTCTTCCATTGCTCTCGGAATTCGGGTGAAGTTTAAAAATGCTTCGGAACTCTTCTATTGTTCTCGGAATTCCGCTGAAGTTTAAAAATGCTTAAAATTTCTTCCATTGTTCTCATAATTCTGCTCATGTTTAAAAATGCTTCGGAACTCTTCCATTGTTCTCGTAATTCCGCTGAAGTTTAAAAATGGTTCGGAACTCTTCCATTGTTCTCGGAATTCCGATCACGTTTTAAAATGCTTCGGTACTCTTCCATTGTTCTCGGAATTCCGCTGACGTTTAAAAATGCTTCGGAACTCTTCCATTGTTATCGGAATTCTGCTGAAGTTTAAAAATGCTTCGGAACTCTTCCATTGTTCTAGGAATTCTGCTGAAGTCTAAAAATTCATCTGAACTCTTCCATTATTCTCGGAATTCGTGTGAATTTTAAAAATGCTTCGGAACTCTTCTATTGTTCTCAGAATTCCGCTGAAATTTAAAAATGCTTAAAATCTCTTACATTGTTCTCGGAATTCCGCTGTAGTTTAAAAATGCTTCGGAACTCTTCCATTGTTCTCAGAATTCCGCTGACGTTTTAAAATGCTTCGGAAATCTTCCATTGTTTTCAAAATTCCGCTGACGTTTAAAAATGCTTCAGAACTTTTCCATTGTTCTCCGAATTCTGCTGACGTTTAAAAATGCTTCGGAACTCTTCCATTGTTCTCGGAATTCCGCTGACATTTAAAAATGCTTCACAACTCTTCCATTGTTCTCGGAATTCCTCTGACTTTTAAAAATGCTTCGGAACTCTTCCATTGTTCTCCAAATTCCGCTGAAGTTTAAAAATGCTTCGGAACTCTTCCATTGTTCTCGGAATTCTGCTGAAGTTTAAAAATGCTTCGGAACTCTTCCATTGTTTTCAAAATTCCGCTGACGCTTAAAAATGCTTCAGAACTCTTCCATTGTTCTCGGAATTCCGCTGGTGTTTAAAAATGCTTCGGAACTCTTCCATTGTTCTCGGAATTCTGCTGACGTTTAAAAATGCTTCGGAACTCTTCCATTGTTCTCGGAATTCCGTTGAAGTTTAAAAATGATTCGAAACTCTTCCATTGTTCTCGGAATTCTGCTGAAGTTTAAAAATGCTTCAGAACTCTTCCATTGTTCTCGGAATTCCGCTGACGTTTAATAATGCTTCGCAACTCTTTCATTGTTCTCGGAATTCCGCTGACGTTTAAAAATGCTTCGGAACTCTTCCATTGTTCTCGGAATTCCGTTGAAGTTTAAAAATGCTTCGAAACTCTTCCATTGTTCTCGGAATTCTGCTGAAGTTTAAAAATGCTTCGGAACTCTTCCATTGTTCTCGGAATTCCGCTGACATATAAAAATGCTTCGGAAATCTTGCATTGTTCTCGGCATTTCGCTGACGTTTAAAAATGCTTCGGAACTCTTCAATTGTTCTCGGAATTCTGCTGAACTTTTAAAATGCTATGGAACTCTTCCATTGCTCTCGGAATTCTGCTGAAGTTTAAAAATGCTTCAGAACTCTTACATTGTTCTCGGAATTCTGCTGACGTTTAAAAATGCTTCGGAACTCTTCCATTGTTCTCGGAATTCCGTTGAAGTTTAAAAATGCTTCGAAACTCTTCCATTGTTCTCGGAATTCTGCTGAAGTTTAAAAATGCTTCGTAACTCTTCCATTGTTCTCAGAATTCCGCTGACGTTTAAAAATGCTTCGGTACTCTTCCATTGTTCTCTTAATTCCGCTGACATATAAAAATGCTTCGGAAATCTTGCATTGTTCTCGGCATTCCACTGACGTTTAAAAATGCTTCGTAACTCTTCAATTGTTCTCGGAATTCTGCTAAACTTTTAAAATGCTTTGGAACTCTTCCATTGCTCTCGGAATTCTGCTGAAGTTTAAAAATGCTTCAGAACTCTTACATTGTTCTCGGAATTCTGCTGACGTTTAAAAATGCTTCGGAACTCTTCCATTGTTCTCAGAATTCCGCTGAAGTTTAAAAATGCTTCGGAACTCTTCCATTGTTCTCGGAATTCTGCTGAAGTTTAAAAATGCTTCAGAACTCTTCCATTGTTCTCGGAATTCCGCTGACATTTAAAAATGCTTTGGAACTCTTCCATTGTTCTCGGAATTCCGCTGAAGTTTAAAATGCTTCGGAACTCTTCCATTGTTCTCAGAATTCTGCTGACGTTTAAAAATGCTTCGGAACTCTTCTATTGTTCTCGGAATTCTGCTGACGTTTAAAAATGCTTCAGAACTCTTCCATTGTACTCGGAATTCCGCTGATGTTTAATAATGCTTCGGAACTCTTCCATTGTTCTCGGAATTCCTTTGAAGTTTAAAAATGCTTCGGAACTCTTCCATTGTTCTCAGAATTCTGCTGAAGTTTAAAAATGCTTCAGAACTCTTCCATTGTTCTCGGAATTCCGCTGACGTTTAAAAATGCTTTGGAACTCTTCCATTGTTCTCGGAATTCCGTTGAAGTTTAAAAATGCTTCGAAACTCTTCCATTGTTCTCGGAATTCTGCTGAAGTTTAAAAATGCTTTGTAACTCTTCCATTGTTCTCAGAATTCCGATGACGTTTAAAAATGCTTCGGTACTCTTCCATTGTTCTTGGAATTCCACTGACATATAAAAATGCTTCGGAAATCTTGCATTGTTCTCGGCATTCCGCTGACGTTTTAAAATGCTTTGGAACTCTTCCATTGCTCTCGGAATTCTGCTGAAGTTTAAAAATGCTTCAGAACTCTTACATTGTTCTCAGAATTCTGCTGACGTTTAAAAATGCTTCGGAACTCTTCCATTGTTCTCAGAATTCCGCTGAAGTTTAAAAATGCTTCGGAACTCTTCCATTGTTCTCGGAATTCTGCTGAAGTTTAAAAATGCTTCGGAACTCTTCCATTGTTCTCAGAATTCCGCTGACATTTAAAAATGCTTCGGAAATCTTCCATTGTTCTCGGAATTCCGCTGACGTTTAAAAATGCTTCAGAACTCTTCCATTGTTCTCGGAATTCCGCTGGTGTTTAATAATGCTTCGCAACTCTTTCATTGTTGTCGGAATTCCGCTGAAGTTTAAAAATGCTTCGGAACTCTTCCATTGTTCTCGGAATTCTGCTGACGTTTAAAAATGCTTCGGAACTCTTCCATTGTTCTCGGAATTCCGTTGAAGTTTAAAAATGATTAGAAACTCTTCCATTGTTCTCGGAATTCTGCTGAAGTTTAAAAATGCTTCAGAACTCTTCCATTGTTCTCGGAATTCCGCTGACGTTTAATAATGCTTCGCAACTCTTTCATTGTTCTCGGAATTCCGCTGACGTTTAAAAATGCTTCGGAACTCTTCCATTGTTCTCGGAATTCCGTTGAAGTTTAAAAATGCTTCGAAACTCTTCCATTGTTCTCGGAATTCTGCTGAAGTTTAAAAATGCTTCGGAACTCTTCCATTGTTCTCGGAATTCCGCTGACATATAAAAATGCTTCGGAAATCTTGCATTGTTCTCGGCATTTCGCTGACGTTTAAAAATGCTTTGGAACTCTTCAATTGTTCTCGGAATTCTGCTGAACTTTTAAAATGCTATGGAACTCTTCCATTGCTCTCGGAATTCTGCTGAAGTTTAAAAATGCTTCAGAACTCTTACATTGTTCTCGGAATTCTGCTGACGTTTAAAAATGCTTCGGAACTCTTCCATTGTTCTCGGAATTCCGTTGAAGTTTAAAAATGCTTCGAAACTCTTCCATTGTTCTCGGAATTCTGCTGAAGTTTAAAAATGCTTCGTAACTCTTCCATTGTTCTCAGAATTCCGCTGACGTTTAAAAATGCTTCGGTACTCTTCCATTGTTCTCTTAATTCCGCTGACATATAAAAATGCTTCGGAAATCTTGCATTGTTCTCGGCATTCCACTGACGTTTAAAAATGCTTCGTAACTCTTCAATTGTTCTCGGAATTCTGCTAAACTTTTAAAATGCTTTGGAACTCTTCCATTGCTCTCGGAATTCTGCTGAAGTTTAAAAATGCTTCAGAACTCTTACATTGTTCTCGGAATTCTGCTGACGTTTAAAAATGCTTCGGAACTCTTCCATTGTTCTCAGAATTCCGCTGAAGTTTAAAAATGCTTCGGAACTCTTCCATTGTTCTCGGAATTCTGCTGAAGTTTAAAAATGCTTCAGAACTCTTCCATTGTTCTCGGAATTCCGCTGACATTTAAAAATGCTTTGGAACTCTTCCATTGTTCTCGGAATTCCGCTGAAGTTTAAAAATGCTTCGGAACTCTTCCATTGTTCTCAGAATTCTGCTGACGTTTAAAAATGCTTCGGAACTCTTCTATTGTTCTCGGAATTCTGCTGACGTTTAAAAATGCTTCAGAACTCTTCCATTGTACTCGGAATTCCGCTGATGTTTAATAATGCTTCGGAACTCTTCCATTGTTCTCGGAATTCCTTTGAAGTTTAAAAATGCTTCGGAACTCTTCCATTGTTCTCAGAATTCTGCTGAAGTTTAAAAATGCTTCAGAACTCTTCCATTGTTCTCGGAATTCCGCTGACGTTTAAAAATGCTTTGGAACTCTTCCATTGTTCTCGGAATTCCGTTGAAGTTTAAAAATGCTTCGAAACTCTTCCATTGTTCTCGGAATTCTGCTGAAGTTTAAAAATGCTTTGTAACTCTTCCATTGTTCTCAGAATTCCGATGACGTTTAAAAATGCTTCGGTACTCTTCCATTGTTCTTGGAATTCCACTGACATATAAAAATGCTTCGGAAATCTTGCATTGTTCTCGGCATTCCGCTGACGTTTTAAAATGCTTTGGAACTCTTCCATTGCTCTCGGAATTCTGCTGAAGTTTAAAAATGCTTCAGAACTCTTACATTGTTCTCAGAATTCTGCTGACGTTTAAAAATGCTTCGGAACTCTTCCATTGTTCTCAGAATTCCGCTGAAGTTTAAAAATGCTTCGGAACTCTTCCATTGTTCTCGGAATTCTGCTGAAGTTTAAAAATGCTTCGGAACTCTTCCATTGTTCTCAGAATTCCGCTGACATTTAAAAATGCTTCGGAAATCTTCCATTGTTCTCGGAATTCCGCTGACGTTTAAAAATGCTTCAGAACTCTTCCATTGTTCTCGGAATTCCGCTGGTGTTTAATAATGCTTCGCAACTCTTTCATTGTTGTCGGAATTCCGCTGAAGTTTAAAAATGCTTCGGAACTCTTCCATTGTTCTCGGAATTCTGCTGACGTTTAAAAATGCTTCGGAACTCTTCCATTGTTCTCGGAATTCCGTTGAAGTTTAAAAATGATTAGAAACTCTTCCATTGTTCTCGGAATTCTGCTGAAGTTTAAAAATGCTTCAGAACTCTTCTATTGTTCTCGGAATTCCGCTGACGTTTAATAATGCTTCGCAACTCTTTCATTGTTCTCGGAATTCCGCTGACGTTTAAAAATGCTTCGGAACTCTTCCATTGTTCTCGGAATTCCGTTGAAGTTTAAAAATGCTTCGGAACTCTTCCATTGTTCTCAGAATTCTGCTGACGTTTAAAAATGCTTCGGAACTCTTCTATTGTTCTCGGAATTCTGCTGACGTTTAAAAATGCTTCAGAACTCTTCCATTGTACTCGGAATTCCGCTGATGTTTAATAATGCTTCGGAACTCTTCCATTGTTCTCGGAATTCCTTTGAAGTTTAAAAATGCTTCGGAACTCTTCCATTGTTCTCAGAATTCTGCTGAAGTTTAAAAATGCTTCAGAACTCTTCCATTGTTCTCGGAATTCCGCTGACGTTTAAAAATGCTTTGGAACTCTTCCATTGTTCTCGGAATTCCGTTGAAGTTTAAAAATGCTTCGAAACTCTTCCATTGTTCTCGGAATTCTGCTGAAGTTTAAAAATCCTTTGTAACTCTTCCATTGTTCTCAGAATTCCGATGACGTTTAAAAATGCTTCGGTACTCTTCCATTGTTCTTGGAATTCCACTGACATATAAAAATGCTTCGGAAATCTTGCATTGTTCTCGGCATTCCGCTGACGTTTTAAAATGCTTTGGAACTCTTCCATTGCTCTCGGAATTCTGCTGAAGTTTAAAAATGCTTCAGAACTCTTACATTGTTCTCAGAATTCTGCTGACGTTTAAAAATGCTTCGGAACTCTTCCATTGTTCTCAGAATTCCGCTGAAGTTTAAAAATGCTTCGGAACTCTTCCATTGTTCTCGGAATTCTGCTGAAGTTTAAAAATGCTTCGGAACTCTTCCATTGTTCTCAGAATTCCGCTGACATTTAAAAATGCTTCGGAAATCTTCCATTGTTCTCGGAATTCCGCTGACGTTTAAAAATGCTTCAGAACTCTTCCATTGTTCTCGGAATTCCGCTGGTGTTTTGATAATGCTTCGCAACTCTTTCATTGTTGTCGGAATTCCGCTGAAGTTTAAAAATGCTTCGGAACTCTTCCATTGTTCTCGGAATTCTGCTGACGTTTAAAAATGCTTCGGAACTCTTCCATTGTTCTCGGAATTCCGTTGAAGTTTAAAAATGATTAGAAACTCTTCCATTGTTCTCGGAATTCTGCTGAAGTTTAAAAATGCTTCAGAACTCTTCCATTGTTCTCGGAATTCCGCTGACGTTTAATAATGCTTCGCAACTCTTTCATTGTTCTCGGAATTCCGCTGACGTTTAAAAATGCTTCGGAACTCTTCCATTGTTCTCGGAATTCCGTTGAAGTTTAAAAATGCTTCGAAACTCTTCCATTGTTCTCGGAATTCTGCTGAAGTTTAAAAATGCTTCGGAACTCTTCCATTGTTCTCGGAATTCCGCTGACATATAAAAATGCTTCGGAAATCTTGCATTGTTCTCGGCATTTCGCTGACGTTTAAAAATGCTTTGGAACTCTTCAATTGTTCTCGGAATTCTGCTGAACTTTTAAAATGCTATGGAACTCTTCCATTGCTCTCGGAATTCTGCTGAAGTTTAAAAATGCTTCAGAACTCTTACATTGTTCTCGGAATTCTGCTGACGTTTAAAAATGCTTCGGAACTCTTCCATTGTTCTCGGAATTCCGTTGAAGTTTAAAAATGCTTCGAAACTCTTCCATTGTTCTCGGAATTCTGCTGAAGTTTAAAAATGCTTCGTAACTCTTCCATTGTTCTCAGAATTCCGCTGACGTTTAAAAATGCTTCGGTACTCTTCCATTGTTCTCTTAATTCCGCTGACATATAAAAATGCTTCGGAAATCTTGCATTGTTCTCGGCATTCCACTGACGTTTAAAAATGCTTCGTAACTCTTCAATTGTTCTCGGAATTCTGCTAAACTTTTAAAATGCTTTGGAACTCTTCCATTGCTCTCGGAATTCTGCTGAAGTTTAAAAATGCTTCAGAACTCTTACATTGTTCTCGGAATTCTGCTGACGTTTAAAAATGCTTCGGAACTCTTCCATTGTTCTCAGAATTCCGCTGAAGTTTAAAAATGCTTCGGAACTCTTCCATTGTTCTCGGAATTCTGCTGAAGTTTAAAAATGCTTCAGAACTCTTCCATTGTTCTCGGAATTCCGCTGACATTTAAAAATGCTTTGGAACTCTTCCATTGTTCTCGGAATTCCGCTGAAGTTTAAAAATGCTTCGGAACTCTTCCATTGTTCTCAGAATTCTGCTGACGTTTAAAAATGCTTCGGAACTCTTCTATTGTTCTCGGAATTCTGCTGACGTTTAAAAATGCTTCAGAACTCTTCCATTGTACTCGGAATTCCGCTGATGTTTAATAATGCTTCGGAACTCTTCCATTGTTCTCGGAATTCCTTTGAAGTTTAAAAATGCTTCGGAACTCTTCCATTGTTCTCAGAATTCTGCTGAAGTTTAAAAATGCTTCAGAACTCTTCCATTGTTCTCGGAATTCCGCTGACGTTTAAAAATGCTTTGGAACTCTTCCATTGTTCTCGGAATTCCGTTGAAGTTTAAAAATGCTTCGAAACTCTTCCATTGTTCTCGGAATTCTGCTGAAGTTTAAAAATGCTTTGTAACTCTTCCATTGTTCTCAGAATTCCGATGACGTTTAAAAATGCTTCGGTACTCTTCCATTGTTCTTGGAATTCCACTGACATATAAAAATGCTTCGGAAATCTTGCATTGTTCTCGGCATTCCGCTGACGTTTTAAAATGCTTTGGAACTCTTCCATTGCTCTCGGAATTCTGCTGAAGTTTAAAAATGCTTCAGAACTCTTACATTGTTCTCAGAATTCTGCTGACGTTTAAAAATGCTTCGGAACTCTTCCATTGTTCTCAGAATTCCGCTGAAGTTTAAAAATGCTTCGGAACTCTTCCATTGTTCTCGGAATTCTGCTGAAGTTTAAAAATGCTTCGGAACTCTTCCATTGTTCTCAGAATTCCGCTGACATTTAAAAATGCTTCGGAAATCTTCCATTGTTCTCGGAATTCCGCTGACGTTTAAAAATGCTTCAGAACTCTTCCATTGTTCTCGGAATTCCGCTGGTGTTTAATAATGCTTCGCAACTCTTTCATTGTTGTCGGAATTCCGCTGAAGTTTAAAAATGCTTCGGAACACTTCCATTGTTCTCGGAATTCTGCTGACGTTTAAAAATGCTTCGGAACTCTTCCATTGTTCTCGGAATTCCGTTGAAGTTTAAAAATGATTAGAAACTCTTCCATTGTTCTCGGAATTCTGCTGAAGTTTAAAAATGCTTCAGAACTCTTCCATTGTTCTCGGAATTCCGCTGACGTTTAATAATGCTTCGCAACTCTTTCATTGTTCTCGGAATTCCGCTGACGTTTAAAAATGCTTCGGAACTCTTCCATTGTTCTCGGAATTCCGTTGAAGTTTAAAAATGCTTCGAAACTCTTCCATTGTTCTCGGAATTCTGCTGAAGTTTAAAAATGCTTCGGAACTCTTCCATTGTTCTCGGAATTCCGCTGACATATAAAAATGCTTCGGAAATCTTGCATTGTTCTCGGCATTTCGCTGACGTTTAAAAATGCTTCGGAACTCTTCAATTGTTCTCGGAATTCTGCTGAACTTTTAAAATGCTATGGAACTCTTCCATTGCTCTCGGAATTCTGCTGAAGTTTAAAAATGCTTCAGAACTCTTACATTGTTCTCGGAATTCTGCTGACGTTTAAAAATGCTTCGGAACTCTTCCATTGTTCTCGGAATTCCGTTGAAGTTTAAAAATGCTTCGAAACTCTTCCATTGTTCTCGGAATTCTGCTGAAGTTTAAAAATGCTTCGTAACTCTTCCATTGTTCTCAGAATTCCGCTGACGTTTAAAAATGCTTCGGTACTCTTCCATTGTTCTCTTAATTCCGCTGACATATAAAAATGCTTCGGAAATCTTGCATTGTTCTCGGCATTCCACTGACGTTTAAAAATGCTTCGTAACTCTTCAATTGTTCTCGGAATTCTGCTAAACTTTTAAAATGCTTTGGAACTCTTCCATTGCTCTCGGAATTCTGCTGAAGTTTAAAAATGCTTCAGAACTCTTACATTGTTCTCGGAATTCTGCTGACGTTTAAAAATGCTTCGGAACTCTTCCATTGTTCTCAGAATTCCGCTGAAGTTTAAAAATGCTTCGGAACTCTTCCATTGTTCTCGGAATTCTGCTGAAGTTTAAAAATGCTTCAGAACTCTTCCATTGTTCTCGGAATTCCGCTGACATTTAAAAATGCTTTGGAACTCTTCCATTGTTCTCGGAATTCCGCTGAAGTTTAAAAATGCTTCGGAACTCTTCCATTGTTCTCAGAATTCTGCTGACGTTTAAAAATGCTTCGGAACTCTTCTATTGTTCTCGGAATTCTGCTGACGTTTAAAAATGCTTCAGAACTCTTCCATTGTACTCGGAATTCCGCTGATGTTTAATAATGCTTCGGAACTCTTCCATTGTTCTCGGAATTCCTTTGAAGTTTAAAAATGCTTCGGAACTCTTCCATTGTTCTCAGAATTCTGCTGAAGTTTAAAAATGCTTCAGAACTCTTCCATTGTTCTCGGAATTCCGCTGACGTTTAAAAATGCTTTGGAACTCTTCCATTGTTCTCGGAATTCCGTTGAAGTTTAAAAATGCTTCGAAACTCTTCCATTGTTCTCGGAATTCTGCTGAAGTTTAAAAATCCTTTGTAACTCTTCCATTGTTCTCAGAATTCCGATGACGTTTAAAAATGCTTCGGTACTCTTCCATTGTTCTTGGAATTCCACTGACATATAAAAATGCTTCGGAAATCTTGCATTGTTCTCGGCATTCCGCTGACGTTTTAAAATGCTTTGGAACTCTTCCATTGCTCTCGGAATTCTGCTGAAGTTTAAAAATGCTTCAGAACTCTTACATTGTTCTCAGAATTCTGCTGACGTTTAAAAATGCTTCGGAACTCTTCCATTGTTCTCAGAATTCCGCTGAAGTTTAAAAATGCTTCGGAACTCTTCCATTGTTCTCGGAATTCTGCTGAAGTTTAAAAATGCTTCGGAACTCTTCCATTGTTCTCAGAATTCCGCTGACATTTAAAAATGCTTCGGAAATCTTCCATTGTTCTCGGAATTCCGCTGACGTTTAAAAATGCTTCAGAACTCTTCCATTGTTCTCGGAATTCCGCTGGTGTTTTGATAATGCTTCGCAACTCTTTCATTGTTGTCGGAATTCCGCTGAAGTTTAAAAATGCTTCGGAACTCTTCCATTGTTCTCGGAATTCTGCTGACGTTTAAAAATGCTTCGGAACTCTTCCATTGTTCTCGGAATTCCGTTGAAGTTTAAAAATGATTAGAAACTCTTCCATTGTTCTCGGAATTCTGCTGAAGTTTAAAAATGCTTCAGAACTCTTCCATTGTTCTCGGAATTCCGCTGACGTTTAATAATGCTTCGCAACTCTTTCATTGTTCTCGGAATTCCGCTGACGTTTAAAAATGCTTCGGAACTCTTCCATTGTTCTCGGAATTCCGTTGAAGTTTAAAAATGCTTCGAAACTCTTCCATTGTTCTCGGAATTCTGCTGAAGTTTAAAAATGCTTCGGAACTCTTCCATTGTTCTCGGAATTCCGCTGACATATAAAAATGCTTCGGAAATCTTGCATTGTTCTCGGCATTTCGCTGACGTTTAAAAATGCTTTGGAACTCTTCAATTGTTCTCGGAATTCTGCTGAACTTTTAAAATGCTATGGAACTCTTCCATTGCTCTCGGAATTCTGCTGAAGTTTAAAAATGCTTCAGAACTCTTACATTGTTCTCGGAATTCTGCTGACGTTTAAAAATGCTTCGGAACTCTTCCATTGTTCTCGGAATTCCGTTGAAGTTTAAAAATGCTTCGAAACTCTTCCATTGTTCTCGGAATTCTGCTGAAGTTTAAAAATGCTTCGTAACTCTTCCATTGTTCTCAGAATTCCGCTGACGTTTAAAAATGCTTCGGTACTCTTCCATTGTTCTCTTAATTCCGCTGACATATAAAAATGCTTCGGAAATCTTGCATCGTTCTCGGCATTCCACTGACGTTTAAAAATGCTTCGGAACTCTTCCATTGTTCTCAGAATTCCGCTGACATTTAAAAATGCTTCGGAAATCTTCCATTGTTTTCAAAATTCCGCTGACGTTTAAAAATGCTTCAGAACTCTTCCATTGTTCTCGGAATTCCGCTGACGTTTAAAAATGCTTTGGAACTCTTCCATTGTTCTCGGAATTCCGCTGAAGTTTAAAAATGCTTCGGAACTCTTCCATTGTTCTCAGAATTCTGCTGACGTTTAAAAATGCTTCGGAACTCTTCTATTGTTCTCGGAATTCTGCTGACCTTTAAAAATGCTTCAGAACTCTTCCATTGTTCTCGGAATTCCGCTGACATTTAAAAATGCTTTGGAACTCTTCCATTGTTCTCGGAATTCCGCTGAAGTTTAAAAATGCTTCGGAACTCTTCCATTGTTCTCGGAATTCTGCTGACGTTTAAAAATGCTTCAGAACTCTTCCATTGTTCTCGGAATTCCGCTGACGTTTAAAAATGCTTCGGAACTCTTCCATTGTTCTCGGAATTCTGCTGAAGTTTAAAAATGCTTCGGAACTCTTCCATTGTTCTCAGAATTCCGCTGACGTTTAAAAATGCTTCGGAACTCTTCCATTGTTATCGGAATTCCGCTGAAGTTTAAAAATGCTTTGGAACTCTTCCATTGTTCTAGGAATTCTGCTGAAGTCTAAAAATTCATCTGAACTCTTTCATTATTCTCGGAATTCGTGTGAATTTTAAAAATGCTTCGGAACTCTTCTATTGTTCTCGGAATTCCGCTGAAGTTTAAAAATGCTTAAAATCTCTTACATTGTTCTCGGAATTCCGCTGAAGTTTAAAAATGCTTCGGAACTCTTCCATTTTTCTCGGAATTCTGCTGAAGTTTAAAAATGCTTCGGTACTCTTCCATTGTTCTCGGAATTCCGCTGACGTTTAAAAATGCTTCGGTACTCTTCCATTGTTCTCGGAATTCCGCTGACATATAAAAATGCTTCGGAAATCTTGCATTGTTCTCGGAATTCTGCTGAACTTTTAAAATGCTTTGGAACTCTTCCATTGCTCTCGGAATTCGGGTGAAGTTTAAAAATGCTTCGGAACCCTTCTATTGTTCTCGGAATTCCGCTGAAGTTTAAAAATGCTTAAAATCTCTTCCATTGTTCTCGTAATTCTGCTCATGTTTAAAAATGCTTCGGAACTCTTCCATTGTTCTCGTAATTCCGCTGAAGTTTAAAAATGCTTCGGAACTCTTCCATTGTTCTCGGAATTCCGCTGACGTTTAAAAATGCTTCACAACTCTTCCATTGTTCTCGGAATTCCGCTGACTTTTAAAAATGCTTCGGAACTCTTCCATTGTTCTCCAAATTCTGCTGAAGTTTAAAAATGCTTCGGAACCCTTCCATTGTTCTCGGAATTCTGCTGAAGTTTAAAAATGCTTCAGAACTCTTCCATTGTTCTCAGAATTCGGCTGACGTTTAAAAATGCTTCGGAAATCTTCCATTGTTTTCAAAATTCCGCTGACGCTTAAAAATGCTTCAGAACTCTTCCATTGTTCTCGGAATTCCGCTGACGTTTAATAATGCTTCGCAACTCTTTCATTGTTCTCGGAATTCCGCTGACGTTTAAAAATGCTTCGGAACTCTCCCATTGTTCTCGGAATTCTGCTGACGTTTAAAAATGCTTCGGAACTCTTCCATTGTTCTCGGAATTCCGTTGAAGTTTAAAAATGATTCGAAACTCTTCCATTGTTCTCGGAATTCTGCTGAAGTTTAAAAATGCTTCAGAACTCTTCCATTGTTCTCGGAATTCCGCTGACGTTTAATAATGCTTCGCAACTCTTTCATTGTTCTCGGAATTCCGCTGACGTTTAAAAATGCTTCGGAACTCTTCCATTGTTCTCGGAATTCCGTTGAAGTTTAAAAATGCTTCGAAACTCTTCCATTGTTCTCGGAATTCTGCTGAAGTTTAAAAATGCTTCGTAACTCTTCCATTGTTCTCTTAATTCCGCTGACATATAAAAATGCTTCGGAAATCTTGCATTGTTCTCGGCATTCCACTGACGTTTAAAAATGCTTCGTAATTCTTCAATTGTTCTCGGAATTCTGCTAAACTTTTAAAATGCTTTGGAACTCTTCCATTGCTCTCGGAATTCTGCTGAAGTTTAAAAATGCTTCAGAACTCTTACATTGTTCTCGGAATTCTGCTGACGTTTAAAAATGCTTCGGAACTCTTCCATTGTTCTCAGAATTCCGCTGAAGTTTAAAAATGCTTCGGAACTCTTCCATTGTTCTCGGAATTCTGCTGAAGTTTAAAAATGCTTCAGAACTCTTCCATTGTTCTCGGAATTCCGCTGACGTTTAAAAATGCTTTGGAACTCTTCCATTGTTCTCGGAATTCCGCTGAAGTTTAAAAATGCTTCGGAACTCTTCCATTGTTCTCAGAATTCTGCTGACGTTTAAAAATGCTTCGGAACTCTTCTATTGTTCTCGGAATTCTGCTGACGTTTAAAAATGCTTCAGAACTCTTCCATTGTTCTCGGAATTCCGCTGATGTTTAATACTGCTTCGGAACTCTTCCATTGTTCTCGGAATTCCTTTGAAGTTTAAAAATGCTTCGGAACTCTTCCATTGTTCTCAAAATTCTGCTGAAGTTTAAAAATGCTTCAGAACTCTTCCATTGTTCTCGGAATTCCGCTGACGTTTAAAAATGCTTCACAACTCTTCCATTGTTCTCGGAATTCCGCTGACTTTTAAAAATGCTTCGGAACTCTTCCATTGTTCTCCAAATTCCGCTGAAGTTTAAAAATGCTTCGGAACCCTTCCATTGTTCTCGGAATTCCGCTGACGTTTAAAAATGCTTCGGAACTCTTCCATTGTTCTCGGAATTCCGCTGACATATAAAAATGCTTCGGAAATCTTGCATTGTTCTCGGCATTCCGCTGACATTTAAAAATGCTTCGGAACTCTTCAATTGTTCTCGGAATTCTGCTGAACTTTTAAAATGCTTTGGAACTCTTCCATTGCTCTCGGAATTCGGGTGAAGTTTAAAAATGCTTCGGAACTCTTCTATTGTTCTCGGAATTCCGCTGAAGTTTAAAAATGCTTAAAATTTCTTCCATTGTTCTCGTAATTCTGCTCATGTTTAAAAATGCTTCGGAACTCTTCCATTGTTCTCGTAATTCCGCTGAAGTTTAAAAATGGTTCGGAACTCTTCCATTGTTCTCGGAATTCCGATCACGTTTTAAAATGCTTCGGTACTCTTCCATTGTTCTCGGAATTCCGCTGACGTTTAAAAATGCTTCGGAACTCTTCCATTATTATCGGAATTCTGCTGAAGTTTAAAAATGCTTCGGAACTCTTCCATTGTTCTAGGAATTCTGCTGAAGTCTAAAAATTCATCTGAACTCTTCCATTATTCTCGGAATTCGTGTGAATTTTAAAAATGCTTCGGAACTCTTCTATTGTTCTCAGAATTCCGCTGAAATTTAAAAATGCTTAAAATCTCTTACATTGTTCTCGGAATTCCGCTGTAGTTTAAAAATGCTTCGGAACTCTTCCATTGTTCTCAGAATTCCGCTGACGTTTTAAAATGCTTCGGAAATCTTCCATTGTTTTCAAAATTCCGCTGACGTTTAAAAATGCTTCAGAACTTTTCCATTGTTCTCCGAATTCTGCTGACGTTTAAAAATGCTTCGGAACTCTTCCATTGTTCTCGGAATTCCGCTGACATTTAAAAATGCTTCACAACTCTTCCATTGTTCTCGGAATTCCTCTGACTTTTAAAAATGCTTCGGAACTCTTCCATTGTTCTCCAAATTCCGCTGAAGTTTAAAAATGCTTCGGAACTCTTCCATTGTTCTCGGAATTCTGCTGAAGTTTAAAAATGCTTCGGAACTCTTCCATTGTTTTCAAAATTCCGCTGACTCTTAAAAATGCTTCAGAACTCTTCCATTGTTCTCGGAATTCCGCTGGTGTTTAATAATGCTTCGCAACTCTTTCATTGTTCTCGGAATTCCGCTGAAGTTTAAAAATGCTTCGGAACTCTTCCATTGTTCTCGGAATTCTGCTGACGTTTAAAAATGCTTCGGAACTCTTCCATTGTTCTCGGAATTCCGTTGAAGTTTAAAAATGATTCGAAACTCTTCCATTGTTCTCGGAATTCTGCTGAAGTTTAAAAATGCTTCAGAACTCTTCCATTGTTCTCGGAATTCCGCTGACGTTTAATAATGCTTCGCAACTCTTTCATTGTTCTCGGAATTCCGCTGACGTTTAAAAATGCTTCGGAACTCTTCCTTTGTTCTCGGAATTCCGTTGAAGTTTAAAAATGCTTCGAAACTCTTCCATTGTTCTCGGAATTCTGCTGAAGTTTAAAAATGCTTCGGTACTCTTCCATTGTTCTCTTAATTCCGCTGACATATAAAAATGCTTCGGAAATCTTGCATCGTTCTCGGCATTCCACTGACGTTTAAAAATGCTTCGGAACTCTTCCATTGTTCTCAGAATTCCGCTGACATTTAAAAATGCTTCGGAAATCTTCCATTGTTTTCAAAATTCCGCTGACGTTTAAAAATGCTTCAGAACTCTTCCATTGTTCTCGGAATTCCGCTGACGTTTAAAAATGCTTTGGAACTCTTCCATTGTTCTCGGAATTCCGCTGAAGTTTAAAAATGCTTCGGAACTCTTCCATTGTTCTCAGAATTCTGCTGACGTTTAAAAATGCTTCGGAACTCTTCTATTGTTCTCGGAATTCTGCTGACCTTTAAAAATGCTTCAGAACTCTTCCATTGTTCTCGGAATTCCGCTGACATTTAAAAATGCTTTGGAACTCTTCCATTGTTCTCGGAATTCCGCTGAAGTTTAAAAATGCTTCGGAACTCTTCCATTGTTCTCGGAATTCTGCTGACGTTTAAAAATGCTTCAGAACTCTTCCATTGTTCTCGGAATTCCGCTGACGTTTAAAAATGCTTCGGAACTCTTCCATTGTTCTCGGAATTCTGCTGAAGTTTAAAAATGCTTCGGAACTCTTCCATTGTTCTCAGAATTCCGCTGACGTTTAAAAATGCTTCGGAACTCTTCCATTGTTATCGGAATTCCGCTGAAGTTTAAAAATGCTTTGGAACTCTTCCATTGTTCTAGGAATTCTGCTGAAGTCTAAAAATTCATCTGAACTCTTTCATTATTCTCGGAATTCGTGTGAATTTTAAAAATGCTTCGGAACTCTTCTATTGTTCTCGGAATTCCGCTGAAGTTTAAAAATGCTTAAAATCTCTTACATTGTTCTCGGAATTCCGCTGAAGTTTAAAAATGCTTCGGAACTCTTCCATTTTTCTCGGAATTCTGCTGAAGTTTAAAAATGCTTCGGTACTCTTCCATTGTTCTCGGAATTCCGCTGACGTTTAAAAATGCTTCGGTACTCTTCCATTGTTCTCGGAATTCCGCTGACATATAAAAATGCTTCGGAAATCTTGCATTGTTCTCGGAATTCTGCTGAACTTTTAAAATGCTTTGGAACTCTTCCATTGCTCTCGGAATTCGGGTGAAGTTTAAAAATGCTTCGGAACCCTTCTATTGTTCTCGGAATTCCGCTGAAGTTTAAAAATGCTTAAAATCTCTTCCATTGTTCTCGTAATTCTGCTCATGTTTAAAAATGCTTCGGAACTCTTCCATTGTTCTCGTAATTCCGCTGAAGTTTAAAAATGCTTCGGAACTCTTCCATTGTTCTCGGAATTCCGCTGACGTTTAAAAATGCTTCACAACTCTTCCATTGTTCTCGGAATTCCGCTGACTTTTAAAAATGCTTCGGAACTCTTCCATTGTTCTCCAAATTCTGCTGAAGTTTAAAAATGCTTCGGAACCCTTCCATTGTTCTCGGAATTCTGCTGAAGTTTAAAAATGCTTCAGAACTCTTCCATTGTTCTCAGAATTCGGCTGACGTTTAAAAATGCTTCGGAAATCTTCCATTGTTTTCAAAATTCCGCTGACGCTTAAAAATGCTTCAGAACTCTTCCATTGTTCTCGGAATTCCGCTGACGTTTAATAATGCTTCGCAACTCTTTCATTGTTCTCGGAATTCCGCTGACGTTTAAAAATGCTTCGGAACTCTCCCATTGTTCTCGGAATTCTGCTGACGTTTAAAAATGCTTCGGAACTCTTCCATTGTTCTCGGAATTCCGTTGAAGTTTAAAAATGATTCGAAACTCTTCCATTGTTCTCGGAATTCTGCTGAAGTTTAAAAATGCTTCAGAACTCTTCCATTGTTCTCGGAATTCCGCTGACGTTTAATAATGCTTCGCAACTCTTTCATTGTTCTCGGAATTCCGCTGACGTTTAAAAATGCTTCGGAACTCTTCCATTGTTCTCGGAATTCCGTTGAAGTTTAAAAATGCTTCGAAACTCTTCCATTGTTCTCGGAATTCTGCTGAAGTTTAAAAATGCTTCGTAACTCTTCCATTGTTCTCTTAATTCCGCTGACATATAAAAATGCTTCGGAAATCTTGCATTGTTCTCGGCATTCCACTGACGTTTAAAAATGCTTCGTAATTCTTCAATTGTTCTCGGAATTCTGCCAAACTTTTAAAATGCTTTGGAACTCTTCCATTGCTCTCGGAATTCTGCTGAAGTTTAAAAATGCTTCAGAACTCTTACATTGTTCTCGGAATTCTGCTGACGTTTAAAAATGCTTCGGAACTCTTCCATTGTTCTCAGAATTCCGCTGAAGTTTAAAAATGCTTCGGAACTCTTCCATTGTTCTCGGAATTCTGCTGAAGTTTAAAAATGCTTCAGAACTCTTCCATTGTTCTCGGAATTCCGCTGACGTTTAAAAATGCTTTGGAACTCTTCCATTGTTCTCGGAATTCCGCTGAAGTTTAAAAATGCTTCGGAACTCTTCCATTGTTCTCAGAATTCTGCTGACGTTTAAAAATGCTTCGGAACTCTTCTATTGTTCTCGGAATTCTGCTGACGTTTAAAAATGCTTCAGAACTCTTCCATTGTTCTCGGAATTCCGCTGATGTTTAATAATGCTTCGGAACTCTTCCATTGTTCTCGGAATTCCTTTGAAGTTTAAAAATGCTTCGGAACTCTTCCATTGTTCTCAAAATTCTGCTGAAGTTTAAAAATGCTTCAGAACTCTTCCATTGTTCTCGGAATTCCGCTGACGTTTAAAAATGCTTCACAACTCTTCCATTGTTCTCGGAATTCCGCTGACTTTTAAAAATGCTTCGGAACTCTTCCATTGTTCTCCAAATTCCGCTGAAGTTTAAAAATGCTTCGGAACCCTTCCATTGTTCTCGGAATTCCGCTGACGTTTAAAAATGCTTCGGAACTCTTCCATTGTTCTCGGAATTCCGCTGACATATAAAAATGCTTCGGAAATCTTGCATTGTTCTCGGCATTCCGCTGACATTTAAAAATGCTTCGGAACTCTTCAATTGTTCTCGGAATTCTGCTGAACTTTTAAAATGCTTCGGTACTCTTCCATTGTTCTCGGAATTCCGCTGACGTTTAAAAATGCTTAAAATTTCTTCCATTGTTCTCGTAATTCTGCTCATGTTTAAAAATGCTTCGGAACTCTTCCATTGTTCTCGTAATTCCGCTGAAGTTTAAAAATGGTTCGGAACTCTTCCATTGTTCTCGGAATTCCGATCACGTTTTAAAATGCTTCGGTACTCTTCCATTGTTCTCGGAATTCCGCTGACGTTTAAAAATGCTTCGGAACTCTTCCATTATTATCGGAATTCTGCTGAAGTTTAAAAATGCTTCGGAACTCTTCCATTGTTCTAGGAATTCTGCTGAAGTCTAAAAATTCATCTGAACTCTTCCATTATTCTCGGAATTCGTGTGAATTTTAAAAATGCTTCGGAACTCTTCTATTGTTCTCAGAATTCCGCTGAAATTTAAAAATGCTTAAAATCTCTTACATTGTTCTCGGAATTCCGCTGTAGTTTAAAAATGCTTCGGAACTCTTCCATTGTTCTCAGAATTCCGCTGACGTTTTAAAATGCTTCGGAAATCTTCCATTGTTTTCAAAATTCCGCTGACGTTTAAAAATGCTTCAGAACTTTTCCATTGTTCTCCGAATTCTGCTGACGTTTAAAAATGCTTCGGAACTCTTCCATTGTTCTCGGAATTCCGCTGACATTTAAAAATGCTTCACAACTCTTCCATTGTTCTCGGAATTCCTCTGACTTTTAAAAATGCTTCGGAACTCTTCCATTGTTCTCCAAATTCCGCTGAAGTTTAAAAATGCTTCGGAACTCTTCCATTGTTCTCGGAATTCTGCTGAAGTTTAAAAATGCTTCGGAACTCTTCCATTGTTTTCAAAATTCCGCTGACTCTTAAAAATGCTTCAGAACTCTTCCATTGTTCTCGGAATTCCGCTGGTGTTTAATAATGCTTCGCAACTCTTTCATTGTTCTCGGAATTCCGCTGAAGTTTAAAAATGCTTCGGAACTCTTCCATTGTTCTCGGAATTCTGCTGACGTTTAAAAATGCTTCGGAACTCTTCCATTGTTCTCGGAATTCCGTTGAAGTTTAAAAATGATTCGAAACTCTTCCATTGTTCTCGGAATTCTGCTGAAGTTTAAAAATGCTTCAGAACTCTTCCATTGTTCTCGGAATTCCGCTGACGTTTAATAATGCTTCGCAACTCTTTCATTGTTCTCGGAATTCCGCTGACGTTTAAAAATGCTTCGGAACTCTTCCATTGTTCTCGGAATTCCGTTGAAGTTTAAAAATGCTTCGAAACTCTTCCATTGTTCTCGGAATTCTGCTGAAGTTTAAAAATGCTTCGGAACTCTTCCATTGTTCTCGGAATTCCGCTGACATATAAAAATGCTTCGGAAATCTTGCATTGTTCTCGGCATTTCGCTGACGTTTAAAAATGCTTCAGAACTCTTACATTGTTCTCGGAATTCTGCTGACGTTTAAAAATGCTATGGAACTCTTCCATTGTTCTCGGAATTCCGTTGAAGTTTAAAAATGCTTCGAAACTCTTCCATTGTTCTCGGAATTCTGCTGAAGTTTAAAAATGCTTCGTAACTCTTCCATTGTTCTCAGAATTCCGCTGACGTTTAAAAATGCTTCGGTACTCTTCCATTGTTCTCTTAATTCCGCTGACATATAAAAATGCTTCGGAAATCTTGCATTGTTCTCGGCATTCCACTGACGTTTAAAAATGCTTCGTAATTCTTCAATTGTTCTCGGAATTCTGCTAAACTTTTAAAATGCTTTGGAACTCTTCCATTGCTCTCGGAATTCTGCTGAAGTTTAAAAATGCTTCAGAACTCTTACATTGTTCTCGGAATTCTGCTGACGTTTAAAAATGCTTCGGAACTCTTCCATTGTTCTCAGAATTCCGCTGAAGTTTAAAAATGCTTCGGAACTCTTCCATTGTTCTCGGAATTCTGCTGAAGTTTAAAAATGCTTCAGAACTCTTCCATTGTTCTCGGAATTCCGCTGATGTTTAATAATGCTTCGGAACTCTTCCATTGTTCTCGGAATTCCTTTGAAGTTTAAAAATGCTTCGGAACTCTTCCATTGTTCTCAAAATTCTGCTGAAGTTTAAAAATGCTTCAGAACTCTTCCATTGTTCTCGGAATTCCGCTGACGTTTAAAAATGCTTCACAACTCTTCCATTGTTCTCGGAATTCCGCTGACTTTTAAAAATGCTTCGGAACTCTTCCATTGTTCTCCAAATTCCGCTGAAGTTTAAAAATGCTTCGGAACCCTTCCATTGTTCTCGGAATTCTGCTGAAGTTTAAAAATGCTTCAGAACTCTTCCATTGTTCTCAGAATTCAGCTGACGTTTAAAAATGCTTCGGAAATCTTCCATTGTTTTCAAAATTCCGCTGACGCTTAAAAATGCTTCAGAACTCTTCCATTGTTCTCGGAATTCCGCTGACGTTTAATAATGCTTCGCAACCCTTTCATTGTTCTCGGAATTCCGCTGACGTTTAAAAATGCTTCGGAACTCTTCCATTGTTCTCGGAATTCCGCTGACATATAAAAATGCTTCGGAAATCTTGCATTGTTCTCGGCATTCCGCTGACATTTAAAAATGCTTCGGAACTCTTCAATTGTTCTCGGAATTCTGCTGAACTTTTAAAATGCTTTGGAACTCTTCCATTGCTCTCGGAATTCGGGTGAAGTTTAAAAATGCTTCGGAACTCTTCTATTGTTCTCGGAATTCCGCTGAAGTTTAAAAATGCTTAAAATTTCTTCCATTGTTCTCGTAATTCTGCTCATGTTTAAAAATGCTTCGGAACTCTTCCATTGTTCTCGTAATTCCGCTGAAGTTTAAAAATGGTTCGGAACTCTTCCATTGTTCTCGGAATTCCGATCACGTTTTAAAATGCTTCGGTACTCTTCCATTGTTCTCGGAATTCCGCTGACGTTTAAAAATGCTTCGGAACTCTTCCATTGTTATCGGAATTCTGCTGAAGTTTAAAAATGCTTCGGAACTTTTCCATTGTTCTAGGAATTCTGCTGAAGTCTAAAAATTCATCTGAACTCTTCCATTATTCTCGGAATTCGTGTGAATTTTAAAAATGCTTCGGAACTCTTCTATTGTTCTCAGAATTCCGCTGAAATTTAAAAATGCTTAAAATCTCTTACATTGTTCTCGGAATTCCGCTGTAGTTTAAAAATGCTTCGGAACTCTTCCATTGTTCTCAGAATTCCGCTGACGTTTTAAAATGCTTCGGAAATCTTCCATTGTTTTCAAAATTCCGCTGACGTTTAAAAATGCTTCAGAACTTTTCCATTGTTCTCCGAATTCTGCTGACGTTTAAAAATGCTTCGGAACTCTTCCATTGTTCTCGGAATTCCGCTGACATTTAAAAATGCTTCACAACTCTTCCATTGTTCTCGGAATTCCTCTGACTTTTAAAAATGCTTCGGAACTCTTCCATTGTTCTCCAAATTCCGCTGAAGTTTAAAAATGCTTCGGAACTCTTCCATTGTTCTCGGAATTCTGCTGAAGTTTAAAAATGCTTCGGAACTCTTCCATTGTTTTCAAAATTCCGCTGACTCTTAAAAATGCTTCAGAACTCTTCCATTGTTCTCGGAATTCCGCTGGTGTTTAATAATGCTTCGCAACTCTTTCATTGTTCTCGGAATTCCGCTGAAGTTTAAAAATGCTTCGGAACTCTTCCATTGTTCTCGGAATTCTGCTGACGTTTAAAAATGCTTCGGAACTCTTCCATTGTTCTCGGAATTCCGTTGAAGTTTAAAAATGATTCGAAACTCTTCCATTGTTCTCGGAATTCTGCTGAAGTTTAAAAATGCTTCAGAACTCTTCCATTGTTCTCGGAATTCCGCTGACGTTTAATAATGCTTCGCAACTCTTTCATTGTTCTCGGAATTCCGCTGACGTTTAAAAATGCTTCGGAACTCTTCCATTGTTCTCGGAATTCCGTTGAAGTTTAAAAATGCTTCGAAACTCTTCCATTGTTCTCGGAATTCTGCTGAAGTTTAAAAATGCTTCGGAACTCTTCCATTGTTCTCGGAATTCCGCTGACATATAAAAATGCTTCGGAAATCTTGCATTGTTCTCGGCATTTCGCTGACGTTTAAAAATGCTTCGGAACTCTTCAATTGTTCTCGGAATTCTGCTGAACTTTTAAAATGCTATGGAACTCTTCCATTGCTCTCGGAATTCTGCTGAAGTTTAAAAATGCTTCAGAACTCTTACATTGTTCTCGGAATTCTGCTGACGTTTAAAAATGCTTCGGAACTCTTCCATTGTTCTCGGAATTCCGTTGAAGTTTAAAAATGCTTCGAAACTCTTCCATTGTTCTCGGAATTCTGCTGAAGTTTAAAAATGCTTCGTAACTCTTCCATTGTTCTCAGAATTCCGCTGACGTTTAAAAATGCTTCGGTACTCTTCCATTGTTCTCTTAATTCCGCTGACATATAAAAATGCTTCGGAAATCTTGCATTGTTCTCGGCATTCCACTGACGTTTAAAAATGCTTCGTAACTCTTCAATTGTTCTCGGAATTCTGCTAAACTTTTAAAATGCTTTGGAACTCTTCCATTGCTCTCGGAATTCTGCTGAAGTTTAAAAATGCTTCAGAACTCTTACATTGTTCTCGGAATTCTGCTGACGTTTAAAAATGCTTCGGAACTCTTCCATTGTTCTCAGAATTCCGCTGAAGTTTAAAAATGCTTCGGAACTCTTCCATTGTTCTCGGAATTCTGCTGAAGTTTAAAAATGCTTCAGAACTCTTCCATTGTTCTCGGAATTCCGCTGACATTTAAAAATGCTTTGGAACTCTTCCATTGTTCTCGGAATTCCGCTGAAGTTTAAAAATGCTTCGGAACTCTTCCATTGTTCTCAGAATTCTGCTGACGTTTAAAAATGCTTCGGAACTCTTCTATTGTTCTCGGAATTCTGCTGACGTTTAAAAATGCTTCAGAACTCTTCCATTGTACTCGGAATTCCGCTGATGTTTAATAATGCTTCGGAACTCTTCCATTGTTCTCGGAATTCCTTTGAAGTTTAAAAATGCTTCGGAACTCTTCCATTGTTCTCAGAATTCTGCTGAAGTTTAAAAATGCTTCAGAACTCTTCCATTGTTCTCGGAATTCCGCTGACGTTTAAAAATGCTTTGGAACTCTTCCATTGTCCTCGGAATTCCGTTGAAGTTTAAAAATGCTTCGAAACTCTTCCATTGTTCTCGGAATTCTGCTGAAGTTTAAAAATGCTTTGTAACTCTTCCATTGTTCTCAGAATTCCGATGACGTTTAAAAATGCTTCGGTACTCTTCCATTGTTCTCGGAATTCCACTGACATATAAAAATGCTTCGGAAATCTTGCATTGTTCTCGGCATTCCGCTGACGTTTTAAAATGCTTTGGAACTCTTCCATTGCTCTCGGAATTCTGCTGAAGTTTAAAAATGCTTCAGAACTCTTACATTGTTCTCAGAATTCTGCTGACGTTTAAAAATGCTTCGGAACTCTTCCATTGTTCTCAGAATTCCGCTAAAGTTTAAAAATGCTTCGGAACTCTTCCATTGTTCTCGGAATTCTGCTGAAGTTTAAAAATGCTTCGGAACTCTTCCATTGTTCTCAGAATTCCGCTGACATTTAAAAATGCTTCGGAAATCTTCCATTGTTCTCGGAATTCCGCTGACGTTTAAAGATGCTTCAGAACTCTTCCATTGTTCTCGGAATTCCGCTGGTGTTTAATAATGCTTCGCAACTCTTTCATTGTTCTCGGAATTCCGTTGAAGTTTAAAAATGATTCGAAACTCTTCCATTGTTCTCGGAATTCTGCTGAAGTTTAAAAATGCTTCGGAACTCTTCCATTGTTCTCGGAATTCTGCTGACGTTTAAAAATGCTTCGGAACTCTTCCATTGTTCTCGGAATTCCGTTGAAGTTTAAAAATGATTCGAAACTCTTCCATTGTTCTCGGAATTCTGCTGAAGTTTAAAAATGCTTCAGAACTCTTCCATTGTTCTCGGAATTCCGCTGACGTTTAATAATGCTTCGCAACTCTTTCATTGTTCTCGGAATTCCGCTGACGTTTAAAAATGCTTCGGAACTCTTCCATTGTTCTCGGAATTCCGTTGAAGTTTAAAAATGCTTCGAAACTCTTCCATTGTTCTCGGAATTCTGCTGAAGTTTAAAAATGCTTCGGAACTCTTCCATTGTTCTCGGAATTCCGCTGACATATAAAAATGCTTCGGAAATCTTGCATTGTTCTCGGCATTTCGCTGACGTTTAAAAATGCTTTGGAACTCTTCAATTGTTCTCGGAATTCTGCTGAACTTTTAAAATGCTATGGAACTCTTCCATTGCTCTCGGAATTCTGCTGAAGTTTAAAAATGCTTCAGAACTCTTACATTGTTCTCGGAATTCTGCTGACGTTTAAAAATGCTTCGGAACTCTTCCATTGTTCTCGGAATTCCGTTGAAGTTTAAAAATGCTTCGAAACTCTTCCATTGTTCTCGGAATTCTGCTGAAGTTTAAAAATGCTTCGTAACTCTTCCATTGTTCTCAGTATTCCGCTGACGTTTAAAAATGCTTCGGTACTCTTCCATTGTTCTCTTAATTCCGCTGACATATAAAAATGCTTCGGAAATCTTGCATTGTTCTCGGCATTCCACTGACGTTTAAAAATGCTTCGGAACTCTTCCATTGTTCTCAGAATTCCGCTGACATTTAAAAATGCTTCGGAAATCTTCCATTGTTTTCAAAATTCAGCTGACGTTTAAAAATGATTCAGAACTCTTCCATTGTTCTCGGAATTCCGCTGACGTTTAAAAATGCTTTGGAACTCTTCCATTGTTCTCGGAATTCCGCTGAAGTTTAAAAATGCTTCGGAACTCTTCCATTGTTCTCAGAATTCTGCTGACGTTTAAAAATGCTTCGGAACTCTTCTATTGTTCTCGGAATTCTGCTGACGTTTAAAAATGCTTCAGAACTCTTCCATTGTTCTCGGAATTCCGCTGACGTTTAAAAATGCTTTGGAACTCTTCCATTGTTCTCGGAATTCCGCTGAAGTTTAAAAATGCTTCGGAACTCTTCCATTGTTCTCGGAATTCTGCTGACGTTTAAAAATGCTTCAGAACTCTTCCATTGTTCTCGGAATTCCGCTGACGTTTAAAAATGCTTCGGAACTCTTCCATTGTTCTCGGAATTCTGCTGAAGTTTAAAAATGCTTCGGAACTCTTCCATTGTTCTCAGAATTCCGCTGACGTTTAAAAATGCTTCGGTACTCTTCCATTGTTCTCGGAATTCCGCTGACATATAAAAATGCTTCGGAAATCTTGCATTGTTCTCGGCATTCCGCTGACGTTTAAAAATGCTTCGGAACTCTTCAATTGTTCTCGGAATTCTGCTGAACTTTTAAAATGCTTTGGAACTCTTCCATTGCTCTCGGAATTCGGGTGAAGTTTAAAAATGCTTCGGAATTCTTCTATTGTTCTCGGAATTCCGCTGAAGCTTAAAAATGCTTAAAATCTCTTCCATTGTTCTCGTAATTCTGCTCATGTTTAAAAATGCTTCGGAGCTCTTCCATTGTTCTCGTAATTCCGCTGAAGTTTAAAAATGCTTCGGAACTCTTCCATTGTTCTCGGAATTCCGCTGACGTTTAAAAATGCATCACAACTCTTCCATTGTTCTCGGAATTCCGCTGACTTTTAAAAATGCTTCGGAACTCTTCCATTGTTCTCGTAATTCCGCTGAAGTTTAAAAATGCTTCGGAACTCTTCTATTGTTCTCGGAATTCCGCTGAAGTTTAAAAATGCTTAAAATCTCTTACATTGTTCTCGGAATTCCGCTGAAGTTTAAAAATGCTTCGGAACTCTTCCATTTTTCTCGGAATTCTGCTGAAGTTTAAAAATGCTTCAGAACTCTTCCATTGTTCTCAGAATTCTGCTGACGTTTAAAAATGCTTCGGTACTCTTCCATTGTTCTGGGAATTCTGCTGAAGTTTAAAAATGCTTCGGTACTCTTCCATTGTTCTCGGAATTCCGCTGACATATAAAAATGCTTCGGAAATCTTGCATTGTTCTCGGCATTCTGCTGACATTTAAAAATGCTTCGGAACTCTTCAATTGTTCTCGGAATTCTGCTGAACTTTTAAAATGCTTTGGAACTCTTCCATTGCTCTCGGAATTCGGGTGAAGTTTAAAAATGCTTCGGAACTCTTCTATTGTTCTCGGAATTCCGCTGAAGTTTAAAAATGCTTAAAATCTCTTCCATTGTTCTCGTAATTCTGCTCATGTTTAAAAATGCTTCGGAACTCTTCCATTGTTCTCGTAATTCCGCTGAAGTTTAAAAATGGTTCGTAACTCTTCCATTGTTCTCAGAATTCCGCTGACGTTTAAAAATGCTTCGGTACTCTTCCATTGTTCTCTTAATTCCGCTGACATATAAAAATGCTTCGGAAATCTTGCATTGTTCTCGGCATTCCACTGACGTTTAAAAATGCTTCGTAAATCTTCAATTGTTCTCGGAATTCTGCTAAACTTTTAAAATGCTTTGGAACTCTTCCATTGCTCTCGGAATTCTGCTGAAGTTTAAAAATGCTTCAGAACTCTTACATTGTTCTCGGAATTCTGCTGACGTTTAAAAATGCTTCGGAACTCTTCCATTGTTCTCAGAATTCCGCTGAAGTTTAAAAATGCTTCGGAACTCTTCCATTGTTCTCAGAATTCCGCTGACATTTAAAAATGCTTCGGAAATCTTCCATTGTTTTCAAAATTCCGCTGACGTTTAAAAATGATTCAGAACTCTTCCATTGTTCTCGGAATTCCGCTGACGTTTAAAAATGCTTTGGAACTCTTCCATTGTTCTCGGAATTCCGCTGAAGTTTAAAAATGCTTCGGAACTCTTCCATTGTTCTCAGAATTCTGCTGACGTTTAAAAATGCTTCGGAACTCTTCTATTGTTCTCGGAATTCTGCTGACGTTTAAAAATGCTTCAGAACTCTTCCATTGTTCTCGGAATTCCGCTGACGTTTAAAAATGCTTTGGAACTCTTCCATTGTTCTCGGAATTCCGCTGAAGTTTAAAAATGCTTCGGAACTCTTCCATTGTTCTCGGAATTCTGCTGACGTTTAAAAATGCTTCAGAACTCTTCCATTGTTCTCGGAATTCCGCTGACGTTTAAAAATGCTTCGGAACTCTTCCATTGTTCTCGGAATTCTGCTGAAGTTTAAAAATGCTTCGGAACTCTTCCATTGTTCTCAGAATTCCGCTGACGTTTAAAAATGCTTCGGTACTCTTCCATTGTTCTCGGAATTCCGCTGACATATAAAAATGCTTCGGAAATCTTGCATTGTTCTCGGCATTCCGCTGACGTTTAAAAATGCTTCGGAACTCTTCAATTGTTCTCGGAATTCTGCTGAACTTTTAAAATGCTTTGGAACTCTTCCATTGCTCTCGGAATTCGGGTGAAGTTTAAAAATGCTTCGGAATTCTTCTATTGTTCTCGGAATTCCGCTGAAGCTTAAAAATGCTTAAAATCTCTTCCATTGTTCTCGTAATTCTGCTCATGTTTAAAAATGCTTCGGAGCTCTTCCATTGTTCTCGTAATTCCGCTGAAGTTTAAAAATGCTTCGGAACTCTTCCATTGTTCTCGGAATTCCGCTGACGTTTAAAAATGCATCACAACTCTTCCATTGTTCTCGGAATTCCGCTGACTTTTAAAAATGCTTCGGAACTCTTCCATTGTTCTCGTAATTCCGCTGAAGTTTAAAAATGCTTCGGAACTCTTCTATTGTTCTCGGAATTCCGCTGAAGTTTAAAAATGCTTAAAATCTCTTACATTGTTCTCGGAATTCCGCTGAAGTTTAAAAATGCTTCGGAACTCTTCCATTTTTCTCGGAATTCTGCTGAAGTTTAAAAATGCTTCAGAACTCTTCCATTGTTCTCAGAATTCTGCTGACGTTTAAAAATGCTTCGGTACTCTTCCATTGTTCTGGGAATTCTGCTGAAGTTTAAAAATGCTTCGGTACTCTTCCATTGTTCTCGGAATTCCGCTGACATATAAAAATGCTTCGGAAATCTTGCATTGTTCTCGGCATTCTGCTGACATTTAAAAATGCTTCGGAACTCTTCAATTGTTCTCGGAATTCTGCTGAACTTTTAAAATGCTTTGGAACTCTTCCATTGCTCTCGGAATTCGGGTGAAGTTTAAAAATGCTTCGGAACTCTTCTATTGTTCTCGGAATTCCGCTGAAGTTTAAAAATGCTTAAAATCTCTTCCATTGTTCTCGTAATTCTGCTCATGTTTAAAAATGCTTCGGAACTCTTCCATTGTTCTCGTAATTCCGCTGAAGTTTAAAAATGGTTCGTAACTCTTCCATTGTTCTCAGAATTCCGCTGACGTTTAAAAATGCTTCGGTACTCTTCCATTGTTCTCTTAATTCCGCTGACATATAAAAATGCTTCGGAAATCTTGCATTGTTCTCGGCATTCCACTGACGTTTAAAAATGCTTCGTAACTCTTCAATTGTTCTCGGAATTCTGCTAAACTTTTAAAATGCTTTGGAACTCTTCCATTGCTCTCGGAATTCTGCTGAAGTTTAAAAATGCTTCAGAACTCTTACATTGTTCTCGGAATTCTGCTGACGTTTAAAAATGCTTCGGAACTCTTCCATTGTTCTCAGAATTCCGCTGAAGTTTAAAAATGCTTCGGAACTCTTCCATTGTTCTCGGAATTCTGCTGAAGTTTAAAAATGCTTCAGAACTCTTCCATTGTTCTCGGAATTCCGCTGACATTTAAAAATGCTTTGGAACTCTTCCATTGTTCTCGGAATTCCGCTGAAGTTTAAAAATGCTTCGGAACTCTTCCATTGTTCTCAGAATTCTGCTGACGTTTAAAAATGCTTCGGAACTCTTCTATTGTTCTCGGAATTCTGCTGACGTTTAAAAATGCTTCAGAACTCTTCCATTGTACTCGGAATTCCGCTGATGTTTAATAATGCTTCGGAACTCTTCCATTGTTCTCGGAATTCCTTTGAAGTTTAAAAATGCTTCGGAACTCTTCCATTGTTCTCAGAATTCTGCTGAAGTTTAAAAATGCTTCAGAACTCTTCCATTGTTCTCGGAATTCCGCTGACGTTTAAAAATGCTTTGGAACTCTTCCATTGTCCTCGGAATTCCGTTGAAGTTTAAAAATGCTTCGAAACTCTTCCATTGTTCTCGGAATTCTGCTGAAGTTTAAAAATGCTTTGTAACTCTTCCATTGTTCTCAGAATTCCGATGACGTTTAAAAATGCTTCGGTACTCTTCCATTGTTCTCGGAATTCCACTGACATATAAAAATGCTTCGGAAATCTTGCATTGTTCTCGGCATTCCGCTGACGTTTTAAAATGCTTTGGAACTCTTCCATTGCTCTCGGAATTCTGCTGAAGTTTAAAAATGCTTCAGAACTCTTACATTGTTCTCAGAATTCTGCTGACGTTTAAAAATGCTTCGGAACTCTTCCATTGTTCTCAGAATTCCGCTAAAGTTTAAAAATGCTTCGGAACTCTTCCATTGTTCTCGGAATTCTGCTGAAGTTTAAAAATGCTTCGGAACTCTTCCATTGTTCTCAGAATTCCGCTGACATTTAAAAATGCTTCGGAAATCTTCCATTGTTCTCGGAATTCCGCTGACGTTTAAAGATGCTTCAGAACTCTTCCATTGTTCTCGGAATTCCGCTGGTGTTTAATAATGCTTCGCAACTCTTTCATTGTTGTCGGAATTCCGCTGAAGTTTAAAAATGCTTCGGAACTCTTCCATTGTTCTCGGAATTCTGCTGACGTTTAAAAATGCTTCAGAACTCTTCCATTGTTCTCGGAATTCCGCTGACGTTTAATAATGCTTCGCAACTCTTTCATTGTTCTCGGAATTCCGCTGACGTTTAAAAATGCTTCGGAACTCTTCCATTGTTCTCGGAATTCCGTTGAAGTTTAAAAATGCTTCGAAACTCTTCCATTGTTCTCGGAATTCTGCTGAAGTTTAAAAATGCTTCGGAACTCTTCCATTGTTCTCGGAATTCCGCTGACATATAAAAATGCTTCGGAAATCTTGCATTGTTCTCGGCATTTCGCTGACGTTTAAAAATGCTTTGGAACTCTTCAATTGTTCTCGGAATTCTGCTGAACTTTTAAAATGCTATGGAACTCTTCCATTGCTCTCGGAATTCTGCTGAAGTTTAAAAATGCTTCAGAACTCTTACATTGTTCTCGGAATTCTGCTGACGTTTAAAAATGCTTCGGAACTCTTCCATTGTTCTCGGAATTCCGTTGAAGTTTAAAAATGCTTCGAAACTCTTCCATTGTTCTCGGAATTCTGCTGAAGTTTAAAAATGCTTCGTAACTCTTCCATTGTTCTCAGTATTCCGCTGACGTTTAAAAATGCTTCGGAAATCTTGCATTGTTCTCGGCATTCCACTGACGTTTAAAAATGCTTCGGAACTCTTCCATTGTTCTCAGAATTCCGCTGACATTTAAAAATGCTTCGGAAATCTTCCATTGTTTTCAAAATTCCGCTGACGTTTAAAAATGATTCAGAACTCTTCCATTGTTCTCGGAATTCCGCTGACGTTTAAAAATGCTTTGGAACTCTTCCATTGTTCTCGGAATTCCGCTGAAGTTTAAAAATGCTTCGGAACTCTTCCATTGTTCTCAGAATTCTGCTGACGTTTAAAAATGCTTCGGAACTCTTCTATTGTTCTCGGAATTCTGCTGACGTTTAAAAATGCTTCAGAACTCTTCCATTGTTCTCGGAATTCCGCTGACGTTTAAAAATGCTTTGGAACTCTTCCATTGTTCTCGGAATTCCGCTGAAGTTTAAAAATGCTTCGGAACTCTTCCATTGTTCTCGGAATTCTGCTGACGTTTAAAAATGCTTCAGAACTCTTCCATTGTTCTCGGAATTCCGCTGACGTTTAAAAATGCTTTGGAACTCTTCCATTGTTCTCGGAATTCCGCTGAAGTTTAAAAATGCTTCGGAACTCTTCCATTGTTCTCGGAATTCTGCTGACGTTTAAAAATGCTTCAGAACTCTTCCATTGTTCTCGGAATTCCGCTGACGTTTAAAAATGCTTCGGAACTCTTCCATTGTTCTCGGAATTCTGCTGAAGTTTAAAAATGCTTCGGAACTCTTCCATTGTTCTCAGAATTCCGCTGACGTTTAAAAATGCTTCGGTACTCTTCCATTGTTCTCGGAATTCCGCTGACATATAAAAATGCTTCGGAAATCTTGCATTGTTCTCGGCATTCCGCTGACGTTTAAAAATGCTT
This sequence comes from Phyllobates terribilis, assembly GCF_046119375.1. Taxonomy (NCBI): domain Eukaryota; kingdom Metazoa; phylum Chordata; class Amphibia; order Anura; family Dendrobatidae; genus Phyllobates; species Phyllobates terribilis. Next base: position 12,516,762 of record NW_027362782.1, read on the forward strand.
CGGAACTCTTCAATTGTTCTCGGAATTCTGCTGAACTTTTAAAATGCTTTGGAACTCTTCCATTGCTCTCGGAATTCAGGTGAAGTTTAAAAATGCTTCGGAATTCTTCTATTGTTCTCGGAATTCCGCTGAAGCTTAAAAATGCTTAAAATCTCTTCCATTGTTCTCGTAATTCTGCTCATGTTTAAAAATGCTTCGGAGCTCTTCCATTGTTCTCGTAATTCCGCTGAAGTTTAAAAATGCTTCGGAACTCTTCCATTGTTCTCGGAATTCCGCTGACGTTTAAAAATGCATCACAACTCTTCCATTGTTCTCGGAATTCCGCTGACTTTTAAAAATGCTTCGGAACTCTTCTATTGTTCTCGGAATTCCGCTGAAGTTTAAAAATGCTTAAAATCTCTTACATTGTTCTCGGAATTCCGCTGAAGTTTAAAAATGCTTCGGAACTCTTCCATTTTTCTCGGAATTCTGCTGAAGTTTAAAAATGCTTCAGAACTCTTCCATTGTTCTCAGAATTCTGCTGACGTTTAAAAATGCTTCGGTACTCTTCCATTGTTCTGGGAATTCTGCTGAAGTTTAAAAATGCTTCGGTACTCTTCCATTGTTCTCGGAATTCCGCTGACATATAAAAATGCTTCGGAAATCTTGCATTGTTCTCGGCATTCTGCTGACATTTAAAAATGCTTCGGAACTCTTCAATTGTTCTCGGAATTCTGCTGAACTTTTAAAATGCTTTGGAACTCTTCCATTGCTCTCGGAATTCGGGTGAAGTTTAAAAATGCTTCGGAACTCTTCTATTGTTCTCGGAATTCCGCTGAAGTTTAAAAATGCTTAAAATCTCTTACATTGTTCTCGGAATTCCGCTGAAGTTTAAAAATGCTTCGGAACTCTTCCATTTTTCTCGGAATTCTGCTGAAGTTTAAAAATGCTTCAGAACTCTTCCATTGTTCTCGGAATTCCGCTGACGTTTAAAAATGCATCACAACTCTTCCATTGTTCTCGGAATTCCGCTGACTTTTAAAAATGCTTCGGAACTCTTCCATTGTTCTCGTAATTCCGCTGAAGTTTAAAAATGCTTCGGAACTCTTCTATTGTTCTCGGAATTCCGCTGAAGTTTAAAAATGCTTAAAATCTCTTACATTGTTCTCGGAATTCCGCTGAAGTTTAAAAATGCTTCGGAACTCTTCCATTTTTCTCGGAATTCTGCTGAAGTTTAAAAATGCTTCAGAACTCTTCCATTGTTCTCAGAATTCTGCTGACGTTTAAAAATGCTTCGGTACTCTTCCATTGTTCTGGGAATTCTGCTGAAGTTTAAAAATGCTTCGGTACTCTTCCATTGTTCTCGGAATTCCGCTGACATATAAAAATGCTTCGGAAATCTTGCATTGTTCTCGGCATTCTGCTGACATTTAAAAATGCTTCGGAACTCTTCAATTGTTCTCGGAATTCTGCTGAACTTTTAAAATGCTTTGGAACTCTTCCATTGCTCTCGGAATTCGGGTGAAGTTTAAAAATGCTTCGGAACTCTTCTATTGTTCTCGGAATTCCGCTGAAGTTTAAAAATGCTTAAAATCTCTTCCATTGTTCTCGTAATTCTGCTCATGTTTAAAAATGCTTCGGAACTCTTCCATTGTTCTCGTAATTCCGCTGAAGTTTAAAAATGGTTCGTAACTCTTCCATTGTTCTCAGAATTCCGCTGACGTTTAAAAATGCTTCGGTACTCTTCCATTGTTCTCTTAATTCCGCTGACATATAAAAATGCTTCGGAAATCTTGCATTGTTCTCGGCATTCCACTGACGTTTAAAAATGCTTCGTAACTCTTCAATTGTTCTCGGAATTCTGCTAAACTTTTAAAATGCTTTGGAACTCTTCCATTGCTCTCGGAATTCTGCTGAAGTTTAAAAATGCTTCAGAACTCTTACATTGTTCTCGGAATTCTGCTGACGTTTAAAAATGCTTCGGAACTCTTCCATTGTTCTCAGAATTCCGCTGAAGTTTAAAAATGCTTCGGAACTCTTCCATTGTTCTCGGAATTCTGCTGAAGTTTAAAAATGCTTCAGAACTCTTCCATTGTTCTCGGAATTCCGCTGACATTTAAAAATGCTTTGGAACTCTTCCATTGTTCTCGGAATTCCGCTGAAGTTTAAAAATGCTTCGGAACTCTTCCATTGTTCTCAGAATTCTGCTGACGTTTAAAAATGCTTCGGAACTCTTCTATTGTTCTCGGAATTCTGCTGACGTTTAAAAATGCTTCAGAACTCTTCCATTGTACTCGGAATTCCGCTGATGTTTAATAATGCTTCGGAACTCTTCCATTGTTCTCGGAATTCCTTTGAAGTTTAAAAATGCTTCGGAACTCTTCCATTGTTCTCAGAATTCTGCTGAAGTTTAAAAATGCTTCAGAACTCTTCCATTGTTCTCGGAATTCCGCTGACGTTTAAAAATGCTTTGGAACTCTTCCATTGTCCTCGGAATTCCGTTGAAGTTTAAAAATGCTTCGAAACTCTTCCATTGTTCTCGGAATTCTGCTGAAGTTTAAAAATGCTTTGTAACTCTTCCATTGTTCTCAGAATTCCGATGACGTTTAAAAATGCTTCGGTACTCTTCCATTGTTCTCGGAATTCCACTGACATATAAAAATGCTTCGGAAATCTTGCATTGTTCTCGGCATTCCGCTGACGTTTTAAAATGCTTTGGAACTCTTCCATTGCTCTCGGAATTCTGCTGAAGTTTAAAAATGCTTCAGAACTCTTACATTGTTCTCAGAATTCTGCTGACGTTTAAAAATGCTTCGGAACTCTTCCATTGTTCTCAGAATTCCGCTAAAGTTTAAAAATGCTTCGGAACTCTTCCATTGTTCTCGGAATTCTGCTGAAGTTTAAAAATGCTTCGGAACTCTTCCATTGTTCTCAGAATTCCGCTGACATTTAAAAATGCTTCGGAAATCTTCCATTGTTCTCGGAATTCCGCTGACGTTTAAAGATGCTTCAGAACTCTTCCATTGTTCTCGGAATTCCGCTGGTGTTTAATAATGCTTCGCAACTCTTTCATTGTTGTCGGAATTCCGCTGAAGTTTAAAAATGCTTCGGAACTCTTCCATTGTTCTCGGAATTCTGCTGACGTTTAAAAATGCTTCAGAACTCTTCCATTGTTCTCGGAATTCCGCTGACGTTTAATAATGCTTCGCAACTCTTTCATTGTTCTCGGAATTCCGCTGACGTTTAAAAATGCTTCGGAACTCTTCCATTGTTCTCGGAATTCCGTTGAAGTTTAAAAATGCTTCGAAACTCTTCCATTGTTCTCGGAATTCTGCTGAAGTTTAAAAATGCTTCGGAACTCTTCCATTGTTCTCGGAATTCCGCTGACATATAAAAATGCTTCGGAAATCTTGCATTGTTCTCGGCATTTCGCTGACGTTTAAAAATGCTTTGGAACTCTTCAATTGTTCTCGGAATTCTGCTGAACTTTTAAAATGCTATGGAACTCTTCCATTGCTCTCGGAATTCTGCTGAAGTTTAAAAATGCTTCAGAACTCTTACATTGTTCTCGGAATTCTGCTGACGTTTAAAAATGCTTCGGAACTCTTCCATTGTTCTCGGAATTCCGTTGAAGTTTAAAAATGCTTCGAAACTCTTCCATTGTTCTCGGAATTCTGCTGAAGTTTAAAAATGCTTCGTAACTCTTCCATTGTTCTCAGTATTCCGCTGACGTTTAAAAATGCTTCGGTACTCTTCCATTGTTCTCTTAATTCCGCTGACATATAAAAATGCTTCGGAAATCTTGCATTGTTCTCGGCATTCCACTGACGTTTAAAAATGCTTCGGAACTCTTCCATTGTTCTCAGAATTCCGCTGACATTTAAAAATGCTTCGGAAATCTTCCATTGTTTTCAAAATTCCGCTGACGTTTAAAAATGATTCAGAACTCTTCCATTGTTCTCGGAATTCCGCTGACGTTTAAAAATGCTTTGGAACTCTTCCATTGTTCTCGGAATTCCGCTGAAGTTTAAAAATGCTTCGGAACTCTTCCATTGTTCTCAGAATTCTGCTGACGTTTAAAAATGCTTCGGAACTCTTCTATTGTTCTCGGAATTCTGCTGACGTTTAAAAATGCTTCAGAACTCTTCCATTGTTCTCGGAATTCCGCTGACGTTTAAAAATGCTTTGGAACTCTTCCATTGTTCTCGGAATTCCGCTGAAGTTTAAAAATGCTTCGGAACTCTTCCATTGTTCTCGGAATTCTGCTGACGTTTAAAAATGCTTCAGAACTCTTCCATTGTTCTCGGAATTCCGCTGACATTTAAAAATGCTTCGGAACTCTTCCATTGTTCTCGGAATTCTGCTGAAGTTTAAAAATGCTTCGGAACTCTTCCATTGTTCTCAGAATTCCGCTGACGTTTAAAAATGCTTCGGTACTCTTCCATTGTTCTCGGAATTCCGCTGACATATAAAAATGCTTCGGAAATCTTGCATTGTTCTCGGCATTCCGCTGACGTTTAAAAATGCTTCGGAACTCTTCAATTGTTCTCGGAATTCTGCTGAACTTTTAAAATGCTTTGGAACTCTTCCATTGCTCTCGGAATTCGGGTGAAGTTTAAAAATGCTTCGGAATTCTTCTATTGTTCTCGGAATTCCGCTGAAGCTTAAAAATGCTTAAAATCTCTTCCATTGTTCTCGTAATTCTGCTCATGTTTAAAAATGCTTCGGAGCTCTTCCATTGTTCTCGTAATTCCGCTGAAGTTTAAAAATGCTTCGGAACTCTTCCATTGTTCTCGGAATTCCGCTGACGTTTAAAAATGCATCACAACTCTTCCATTGTTCTCGGAATTCCGCTGACTTTTAAAAATGCTTCGGAACTCTTCCATTGTTCTCCAAATTCCGCTGAAGTTTAAAAATGCTTCGGAACCCTTCCATTGTTCTCGGAATTCTGCTGAAGTTTAAAAATGCTTCAGAACTCTTCCATTGTTCTCAGAATTCCGCTGCCGTTTAAAAATGCTTCGGAAATCTTCCATTGTTTTCAAAATTCCGCTGACGCTTAAAAATGCTTCAGAACTCTTCCATTGTTCTCGGAATTCCGCTGACGTTTAATAATGCTTCGCAACTCTTTCATTGTTCTCGGAATTCCGCTGACGTTTAAAAATGCTTCGGAACTCTTCAATTGTTCTCGGAATTCTGCTGAACTTTTAAAATGCTTTGGAACTCTTCCATTGCTCTCGGAATTCGGGTGAAGTTTAAAAATGCTTCAGAACTCTTCTATTGTTCTCGGAATTCCGCTGAAGTTTAAAAATGCTTAAAATCTCTACCATTGTTCTCGTAATTCTGCTCATGTTTAAAAATGCTTCGGAACTCTTCCATTGTTCTCGTAATTCCGCTGAAGTTTAAAAATGCTTCGGAACTCTTCTATTGTTCTCGGAATTCCGCTGAAGTTTAAAAATGCTTAAAATCTCTTACATTGTTCTCGGAATTCCGCTGAAGTTTAGAAATGCTTCGGAACTCTTCCATTTTTCTCGGAATTCTGCTGAAGTTTAAAAATGCTTCAGAACTCTTCCATTGTTCTCAGAATTCTGCTGACGTTTAAAAATGCTTCGGTACTCTTCCATTGTTCTGGGAATTCTGCTGAAGTTTAAAAATGCTTCGGTACTCTTCCATTGTTCTGAGAATTCCGCTGACATATAAAAATGCTTCGGAAATCTTGCATTGTTCTCGGCATTCTGCTGACATTTAAAAATGCTTCGGAACTCTTCAATTGTTCTCGGAATTCTGCTGAACTTTTAAAATGCTTTGGAACTCTTCCATTGCTCTCGGAATTCGGGTGAAGTTTAAAAATGCTTCGGAACTCTTCTATTGTTCTCGGAATTCCGCTGAAGTTTAAAAATGCTTAAAATCTCTTCCATTGTTCTCGTAATTCTGCTCATGTTTAAAAATGCTTCGGAACTCTTCCATTGTTCTCGGAATTCTGCTGAAGTTTAAAAATGCTTCAGAACTCTTCCATTGTTCTCAGAATTCCGCTGACGTTTAAAAATGCTTCGGAACTCTTCCATTGTTCTCGGAATTCTGCTGAAGTTTAAAAATGCTTCAGAACTCTTCCATTGTTCTCAGAATTCCGCTGACGTTTAAAAATGCTTCGGTACTCTTCCATTGTTCTCGGAATACCGCTGACGTTTAAAAATGCTTCGGTACTCTTCCATTGTTCTCGGAATTCCGCTGACATATAAAAATGCTTCGGAAATCTTGCATTGTTCTCGGCATTCCGCTGACGTTTAAAAATGCTTCAGAACTCTTCAATTGTTCTCGGAATTCTGCTGAACTTTTAAAATGCTTTGGAACTCTTCCATTGCTCTCGGAATTCGGGTGAAGTTTAAAAATGCTTCGGAACTCTTCTATTGTTCTCGGAATTCCGCTGAAGTTTAAAAATGCTTAAAATCTCTACCATTGTTCTCGTAATTCTGCTCATGTTTAAAAATGCTTCGGAACTCTTCCATTGTTCTCGGAATTCCGCTGACGTTTAAAAATGCTTCACAACTCTTCCATTGTTCTCGGAATTCCGCTGACTTTTAAAAATGCTTCGGAACTCTTCCATTGTTCTCCAAATTCCGCTGAAGTTTAAAAATGCTTCGGAACCCATCCATTGTTCTCGGAATTCTGCTGAAGTTTAAAAATGCTTCAGAACTCTTCCATTGTTCTCAGAATTCCGCTGACGTTTAAAAATGCTTCAGAAATCTTCCATTGTTTTCAAAATTCCGCTGACGCTTAAAAATGCTTCAGAACTCTTCCATTGTTCTCGGAATTCCGCTGACGTTTAATAATGCTTCGCAACTCTTTCATTGTTCTCGGAATTCCGCTGACGTTTAAAAATGCTTCGGAACTCTTCCATTGTTCTCGGAATTCCGTTGAAGTTTAAAAATGCTTCGAAACTCTTCCATTGTTCTCGGAATTCTGCTGAAGTTTAAAAATGCTTCGAAACTCTTTCATTGTTCTCGGAATTCTGCTGAAGTTTAAAAATGCTTCAGAACTCTTCCATTGCTCTCGGAATTCCGCTGACGTTTAATAATGCTTCGCAACTCTTCCATTGTTCTCGGAATTCCGTTGAAGTTTAAAAATGCTTCGAAACTCTTCCATTGTTCTCGGAATTCTGCTGAAGTTTAAAAATGCTTCGGTACTCTTCCATTGTTCTCGGAATTCCGCTGACATATAAAAATGCTTCGGAAATCTTGCATTGTTCTCGGCATTCCGCTGACATTTAAAAATGCTTCGGAACTCTTCCATTGTTCTCGGAATTCTGCTGAAGTTTAAAAATGCTTCAGAACTCTTCCATTGCTCTCGGAATTCCGCTGACGTTTAATAATGCTTCGCAACTCTTCCATTGTTCTCGGAATTCCGCTGACATATAAAAATGCTTCGGAAATCTTGCATTGTTCTCGGCATTCCGCTGACATTTAAAAATGCTTCGGAACTCTTCAATTGTTCTCGGAATTCCGCTGACTTTTAAAAATGCTTCGGAACTCTTCCATTGTTCTCCAAATTCCGCTGAAGTTTAAAAATGCTTCGGAACCCATCCATTGTTCTCGGAATTCTGCTGAAGTTTAAAAATGCTTCAGAACTCTTCCATTGTTCTCAAAATTCCGCTGACGTTCAAAAATGCTTCAGAAATCTTCCATTGTTTTCAAAATTCCGCTGACGCTTAAAAATGCTTCAGAACTCTTCCATTGTTCTCGGAATTCCGCTGACGTTTAATAATGCTTCGCAACTCTTTCATTGTTCTCGGAATTCCGCTGACATTTAAAAATGCTTCGGAACTCTTCCATTGTTCTCGGAATACCGTTGAAGTTTAAAAATGCTTCGAAACTCTTCCATTGTTCTCGGAATTCTGCTGAAGTTTAAAAATGCTTCGAAACTCTTTCATTGTTCTCGGAATTCTGCTGAAGTTTAAAAATGCTTCAGAACTCTTCCATTGCTCTCGGAATTCCGCTGACGTTTAATAATGCTTCGCAACTCTTCCATTGTTCTCGGAATTCCGTTGAAGTTTAAAAATGCTTCGAAACTCTTCCATTGTTCTCGGAATTCCGCTGACATATAAAAATGCTTCGGAAATCTTGCATTGTTCTCGGCATTCCGCTGACATTTAAAAATGCTTCGGAACTCTTCCATTGTTCTCGGAATTCTGCTGAAGTTTAAAAATGCTTCAGAACTCTTCCATTGCTCTCGGAATTCCGCTGACGTTTAATAATGCTTCGCAACTCTTCCATTGTTCTCGGAATTCCGCTGACATATAAAAATGCTTCGGAAATCTTGCATTGTTCTCGGCATTCCGCTGACATTTAAAAATGCTTCGGAACTCTTCAATTGTTCTCGGAATTCTGCTGAACTTTTAAAATGCTTTGGAACTCTTCCATTGCTCTCGGAATTCGGGTGAAGTTTAAAAATGCTTCGGAAATCTTCTATTGTTCTCGGAATTCCGCTGAAGTTTAAAAATGCTTAAAATCTCTTCCATTGTTCTCGTAATTCTGCTCATGTTTAAAAATGCTTCGGAACTCTTCCATTGTTCTCGTAATTCCGCTGAAGTTTAAAAATGGTTCGGAACTCTTCCATTGTTCTCGGAATTCCGATGACGTTTTAAAATGCTTCGGTACTCTGCCATTGTTCTCGGAATTCCGCTGACGTTTAAAAATGCTTCGGAACTCTTCCGTTGTTATCGGAATTCCGCTGAAGTTTAAAAATGCTTCGGAACTCTTCCATTGTTCTAGGAATTCTGCTGAAGTCTAAAAATTCATCTGAACTCTTTCATTATTCTCGGAATTCGTGTGAATTTTAAAAATGCTTCGGAACTCTTCTATTGTTCTCGGAATTCCGCTGAAGTTTAAAAATGCTTAAAATCTCTTACATTGTTCTCGGAATTCCGCTGAAGTTTAAAAATGCTTCGGAACTCTTCCATTTTTCTCGGAATTCTGCTGAAGTTTAAAAATGCTTCAGAACTCTTCCATTGTTCTCAGAATTCCGTTGAAGTTTAAAAATGCTTCGCAACTCTTTCATTGTTCTCGGAATTCCGCTGACGTTTAAAAATGCTTCGGAACTCTTCCATTGTTCGCAGAATTCCGTTAAAGTTTAAAAATGCTTCGAAACTCTTCCATTGTTCTCGGAATTCTGCTGAAGTTTAAAAATGCTTCGAAACTCTTTCATTGTTCTCGGAATTCTGCTGAAGTTTAAAAATGCTTCAGAACTCTTCCATTGTTCTCGGCATTCCGCTGACATTTAAAAATGCTTCTGAAATCTTGCATTGTTCTCGGCATTCCGCTGACATTTAAAAATGCTTCGGAACTCTTCAATTGTTCTCGGAATTCTGCTGAACTTTTAAAATGCTTTGGAACTCTTCTATTGCTCTCGGAATTCGGGTGAAGTTTAAAAATGCTTCGGAACTCTTCTGTTGTTCTCGGAATTCCGCTGAAGTTTAAAAATGCTTAAAATCTCTACCATTGTTCTCGTAATTCTGCTCATGTTTAAAAATGCTTCGGAACTCTTCCATTGTTCTCGTAATTCCGCTGAAGTTTAAAAATGCTTCGGAACTCTTCTATTGTTCTCGGAATTCCGCTGAAGTTTAAAAATGCTTAAAATCTCTTACATTGTTCTCGGAATTCCGCTGAAGTTTAAAAATGCTTCGGAACTCTTCCATTTTTCTCGGAATTCTGCTGAAGTTTAAAAATGCTTCAGAACTCTTCCATTGTTCTCAGAATTCTGCTGACGTTTAAAAATGCTTCGGAACTCTTCCATTGTTCTCCAAATTCCGCTGAAGTTTAAAAATGCTTCGGAACCCTTCCATTGTTCTCGGAATTCTGCTGAAGTTTAAAAATGCTTCAGAACTCTTCCATTGTTCTCAGAATTCCGCTGACGTTTAAAAATGCTTCGGAAATCTTCCATTGTTTTCAAAATTCCGCTGACGCTTAAAAATGCTTCAGAACTCTTCCATTGTTCTCGGAATTCCGCTGACGTTTAATAATGCTACGCAACTCTTTCATTGTTCTCGGAATTCCGCTGACGTTTAAAAATGCTTCGGAACTCTTCCATTGTTCTCGGAATTCCGCTGACATATAAAAATGCTTCGGAAATCTTGCATTGTTCTCGGCATTCCGCTGACATTTAAAAATGCTTCGGAACTCTTCAATTGTTCTCGGAATTCTGCTGAACTTTTAAAATGCTTTGGAACTCTTCCATTGCTCTCGGAATTCGGGTGAAGTTTAAAAATGCTTCGGAACTCTTCTATTGTTCTCGGAATTCCGCTGAAGTTTAAAAATGCTTAAAATTTCTTCCATTGTTCTCGTAATTCTGCTCATGTTTAAAAATGCTTCGGAACTCTTCCATTGTTCTCGTAATTCCGCTGAAGTTTAAAAATGGTTCGGAACTCTTCCATTGTTCTCGGAATTCCGATCACGTTTTAAAATGCTTCGGTACTCTTCCATTGTTCTCGGAATTCCGCTGACGTTTAAAAATGCTTCGGAACTCTTCCATTGTTATCGGAATTCTGCTGAAGTTTAAAAATGCTTCGGAACTCTTCCATTGTTCTAGGAATTCTGCTGAAGTCTAAAAATTCATCTGAACTCTTCCATTATTCTCGGAATTCGTGTGAATTTTAAAAATGCTTCGGAACTCTTCTATTGTTCTCAGAATTCCGCTGAAATTTAAAAATGCTTAAAATCTCTTACATTGTTCTCGGAATTCCGCTGTAGTTTAAAAATGCTTCGGAACTCTTCCATTGTTCTCAGAATTCCGCTGACGTTTTAAAATGCTTCGGAAATCTTCCATTGTTTTCAAAATTCCGCTGACGTTTAAAAATGCTTCAGAACTTTTCCATTGTTCTCCGAATTCTGCTGACGTTTAAAAATGCTTCGGAACTCTTCCATTGTTCTCGGAATTCCGCTGACATTTAAAAATGCTTCACAACTCTTCCATTGTTCTCGGAATTCCTCTGACTTTTAAAAATGCTTCGGAACTCTTCCATTGTTCTCCAAATTCCGCTGAAGTTTAAAAATGCTTCGGAACTCTTCCATTGTTCTCGGAATTCTGCTGAAGTTTAAAAATGCTTCGGAACTCTTCCATTGTTTTCAAAATTCCGCTGACGCTTAAAAATGCTTCAGAACTCTTCCATTGTTCTTGGAATTCCGCTGGTGTTTAATAATGCTTCGCAACTCTTTCATTGTTCTCGGAATTCCGCTGAAGTTTAAAAATGATTCGAAACTCTTCCATTGTTCTCGGAATTCTGCTGAAGTTTAAAAATGCTTCAGAACTCTTCCATTGTTCTCGGAATTCCGCTGACGTTTAATAATGCTTCGCAACTCTTTCATTGTTCTCGGAATTCCGCTGACGTTTAAAAATGCTTCGGAACTCTTCCATTGTTCTCGGAATTCCGTTGAAGTTTAAAAATGCTTCGAAACTCTTCCATTGTTCTCGGAATTCTGCTGAAGTTTAAAAATGCTTCGGAACTCTTCCATTGTTCTCGGAATTCCGCTGACATATAAAAATGCTTCGGAAATCTTGCATTGTTCTCGGCATTTCGCTGACGTTTAAAAATGCTTCGGAACTCTTCAATTGTTCTCGGAATTCTGCTGAACTTTTAAAATGCTATGGAACTCTTCCATTGCTCTCGGAATTCTGCTGAAGTTTAAAAATGCTTCAGAACTCTTACATTGTTCTCGGAATTCTGCTGACGTTTAAAAATGCTTCGGAACTCTTCCATTGTTCTCGGAATTCCGTTGAAGTTTAAAAATGCTTCGAAACTCTTCCATTGTTCTCGGAATTCTGCTGAAGTTTAAAAATGCTTCGTAACTCTTCCATTGTTCTCAGAATTCCGCTGACGTTTAAAAATGCTTCGGTACTCTTCCATTGTTCTCTTAATTCCGCTGACATATAAAAATGCTTCGGAAATCTTGCATTGTTCTCGGCATTCCACTGACGTTTAAAAATGCTTCGTAACTCTTCAATTGTTCTCGGAATTCTGCTAAACTTTTAAAATGCTTTGGAACTCTTCCATTGATCTCGGAATTCTGCTGAAGTTTAAAAATGCTTCAGAACTCTTACATTGTTCTCGGAATTCTGCTGACGTTTAAAAATGCTTCGGAACTCTTCCATTGTTCTCAGAATTCCGCAGAAGTTTAAAAATGCTTCGGAACTCTTCCATTGTTCTCGGAATTCTGCTGAAGTTTAAAAATGCTTCACAACTCTTCCATTGTTCTCGGAATTCCGCTGACGTTTAAAAATGCTTTGGAACTCTTCCATTGTTCTCGGAATTCCGCTGACGTTTAAAAATGCTTCGGAACTCTTCCATTGTTATCGGAATTCTGCTGAAGTTTAAAAATGCTTCGGAACTCTTCCATTGTTCTAGGAATTCTGCTGAAGTCTAAAAATTCATCTGAACTCTTCCATTATTCTCGGAATTCGTGTGAATTTTAAAAATGCTTAGGAACTCTTCTATTGTTCTCAGAATTCCGCTGAAATTTAAAAATGCTTAAAATCTCTTACATTGTTCTCGGAATTCCGCTGTAGTTTAAAAATGCTTCGGAACTCTTCCATTGTTCTCAGAATTCCGCTGACGTTTTAAAATGCTTCGGAAATCTTCCATTGTTTTCAAAATTCCGCTGACGTTTAAAAATGCTTCAGAACTTTTCCATTGTTCTCCGAATTCTGCTGACGTTTAAAAATGCTTCGGAACTCTTCCATTGTTCTCGGAATTCCGCTGACATTTAAAAATGCTTCACAACTCTTCCATTGTTCTCGGAATTCCTCTGACTTTTAAAAATGCTTCGGAACTCTTCCATTGTTCTCCAAATTCCGCTGAAGTTTAAAAATGCTTCGGAACTCTTCCATTGTTCTCGGAATTCTGCTGAAGTTTAAAAATGCTTCAGAACTCTTACATTGTTCTCGGAATTCCGCTGACATTTAAAAATGCTTCACAACTCTTCCATTGTTCTCGGAATTCCTCTGACTTTTAAAATGCTTTGGAACTCTTCCATTGCTCTCGGAATTCTGCTGAAGTTTAAAAATGCTTCAGAACTCTTACATTGTTCTCGGAATTCTGCTGAAGTTTAAAAATGCTTCAGAACTCTTACATTGTTCTCGGAATTCTGCTGACGTTTAAAAATGCTTCGGAACTCTTCCATTGTTCTCAGAATTCCGCAGAAGTTTAAAAATGCTTCGGAACTCTTCCATTGTTCTCGGAATTCTGCTGAAGTTTAAAAATGCTTCACAACTCTTCCATTGTTCTCGGAATTCTGCTGACGTTTAAAAATGCTTTGGAACTCTTCCATTGTTCTCGGAATTCCGCTGAAGTTTAAAAATGCTTCGGAACTCTTCCATTGTTCTCAGAATTCTGCTGATGTTTAAAAATGCTTCGGAACTCTTCTATTGTTCTCGGAATTCTGCTGACGTTTAAAAATGCTTCAGAACTCTTCCAATGTTCTCGGAATTCCGCTGATGTTTAATAATGCTTCGGAACTCTTCCATTGTTCTCGGAATTCCTTTGAAGTTTAAAAATGCTTCGGAACTCTTCCATTGTTCTCAGAATTCTGCTGAAGTTTAAAAATGCTTCAGAACTCTTCCATTGTTCTCGGAATTCCGCTGACGTTTAAAAATGCTTTGGAACTCTTCCATTGTTCTCGGAATTCCGTTGAAGTTTAAAAATGCTTCGAAACTCTTCCATTGTTCTCGGAATTCTGCTGAAGTTTAAAAATGCTTTGTAACTCTTCCATTGTTCTCAGAATTCCGATGACATTTAAAAATGCTTTGGAACTCTTCCATTGTTCTCGGAATTCCGTTGAAGTTTAAAAATGCTTCGAAACTCTTCCATTGTTCTCGGAATTCTGCTGAAGTTTAAAAATGCTTCAGAACTCTTACATTGTTCTCAGAATTCTGCTGACGTTTAAAAATGCTTCGGAACTCTTCCATTGTTCTCAGAATTCCGCTGAAGTTTAAAAATGCTTCGGAACTCTTCCATTGTTCTCGGAATTCTGCTGAAGTTTAAAAATGCTTCGGAACTCTTCCATTGTTCTCAGAATTCCGCTGACATTTAAAAATGCTTCGGAAATCTTCCATTGTTTTCAAAATTCCGCTGACGTTTAAAAATGCTTCAGAACTCTTCCATTGTTCTCGGAATTCCGCTGACGTTTAAAAATGCTTCAGAACTCTTCCATTGTTCTCGGAATTCCGCTGGTGTTTAATAATGCTTCGCAACTCTTTCATTGTTCTCGGAATTCCGCTGAAGTTTAAAAATGCTTCGGAACTCTTCCATTGTTCTCGGAATTCTGCTGACGTTTAAAAATGCTTCGGAACTCTTCCATTGTTCTCGGAATTCCGTTGAAGTTTAAAAATGATTCGAAACTCTTCCATTGTTCTCGGAATTCTGCTGAAGTTTAAAAATGCTTCAGAACTCTTCCATTGTTCTCGGAATTCCGCTGACGTTTAATAATGCTTCGCAACTCTTTCATTGTTCTCGGAATTCCGCTGACGTTTAAAAATGCTTCGGAACTCTTCCATTGTTCTCGGAATTCCGTTGAAGTTTAAAAATGCTTCGAAACTCTTCCATTGTTCTCGGAATTCCGCTGACGTTTAATAATGCTTCGCAACTCTTTCATTGTTCTCGGAATTCCGCTGACGTTTAAAAATGCTTCGGAACTCTTCCATTGTTCTCGGAATTCCGTTGAAGTTTAAAAATGCTTCGAAACTCTTCCATTGTTCTCGGAATTCTGCTGAAGTTTAAAAATGCTTCGGAACTCTTCCATTGTTCTCGGAATTCCGCTGACATATAAAAATGCTTCGGAAATCTTGCATTGTTCTCGGCATTTCGCTGACGTTTAAAAATGCTTCGGAACTCTTCAATTGTTCTCGGAATTCTGCTGAACTTTTAAAATGCTTTGGAACTCTTCCATTGCTCTCGGAATTCGGGTGAAGTTTAAAAATGCTTCGGAATTCTTCTATTGTTCTCGGAATTCCGCTGAAGCTTAAAAATGCTTAAAATCTCTTCCATTGTTCTCGTAATTCTGCTCATGTTTAAAAATGCTTCGGAGCTCTTCCATTGTTCTCGTAATTCCGCTGAAGTTTAAAAATGCTTCGGAACTCTTCCATTGTTCTCGGAATTCCGCTGAAGTTTAAAAATGCTTCAGAACTCTTCCATTGTTCTCGGAATTCCGGTGACGTTTAATAATGCTTCGCAACTCTTTCATTGTTCTCGGAATTCCGCTGACGTTTAAAAATGCTTCGGAACTCTTCCATTGTTCTCGGAATTCCGTTGAAGTTTAAAAATGCTTCGAAACTCTTCCATTGTTCTCGGAATTCTGCTGAAGTTTAAAAATGCTTCGGAACTCTTCCATTGTTCTCGGAATTCCGCTGACATATAAAAATGCTTCGGAAATCTTGCATTGTTCTCGGCATTTCGCTGACGTTTAAAAATGCTTTGGAACTCTTCAATTGTTCTCGGAATTCTGCTGAACTTTTAAAATGCTATGGAACTCTTCCATTGCTCTCGGAATTCTGCTGAAGTTTAAAAATGCTTCAGAACTCTTACATTGTTCTCGGAATTCTGCTGACGTTTAAAAATGCTTCGGAAGTCTTCCATTGTTCTCGGAATTCCGTTGAAGTTTAAAAATGCTTCGAAACTCTTCCATTGTTCTCGGAATTCTGCTGAAGTTTAAAAATGCTTCGTAACTCTTCCATTGTTCTCAGAATTCCGCTGACGTTTAAAAATGCTTCGGTACTCTTCCATTGTTCTCTTAATTCCGCTGACATATAAAAATGCTTCGGAAATCTTGCATTGTTCTCGGCATTCCACTGACGTTTAAAAATGCTTCGTAACTCTTCAATTGTTCTCGGAATTCTGCTAAACTTTTAAAATGCTTTGGAACTCTTCCATTGCTCTCGGAATTCTGCTGAAGTTTAAAAATGCTTCAGAACTCTTACATTGTTCTCGGAATTCTGCTGACGTTTAAAAATGCTTCGGAACTCTTCCATTGTTCTCAGAATTCCGCTGAAGTTTAAAAATGCTTCGGAACTCTTCCATTGTTCTCGGAATTCTGCTGAAGTTTAAAAATGCTTCAGAACTCTTCCATTGTTCTCGGAATTCTGCTGACGTTTAAAAATGCTTTGGAACTCTTCCATTGTTCTCGGAATTCCGCTGAAGTTTAAAAATGCTTCGGAACTCTTCCATTGTTCTCAGAATTCTGCTGACGTTTAAAAATGCTTCGGAACTCTTCTATTGTTCTCGGAATTCTGCTGACGTTTAAAAATGCTTCAGAACTCTTCCATTGTTCTCGGAATTCCGCTGATGTTTAATAATGCTTCGGAACTCTTCCATTGTTCTCGGAATTCCTTTGAAGTTTAAAAATGCTTCGGAACTCTTCCATTGTTCTCAGAATTCTGCTGAAGTTTAAAAATGCTTCAGAACTCTTCCATTGTTCTCGGAATTCCGCTGACGTTTAAAAATGCTTTGGAACTCTTCCATTGTTCTCGGAATTCCGTTGAAGTTTAAAAATGCTTCGAAACTCTTCCATTGTTCTCGGAATTCTGCTGAAGTTTAAAAATGCTTTGTAACTCTTCCATTGTTCTCAGAATTCCGATGACGTTTAAAAATGCTTCGGTACTCTTCCATTGTTCTCGGAATTCCACTGACATATAAAAATGCTTCGGAAATCTTGGATTGTTCTCGGCATTCCGCTGACGTTTTAAAATGCTTTGGAACTCTTCCATTGCTCTCGGTATTCTGCTGAAGTTTAAAAATGCTTCAGAACTCTTACATTGTTCTCAGAATTCTGCTGACGTTTAAAAATGCTTCGGAACTCTTCCATTGTTCTCAGAATTCCGCTGAAGTTTAAAAATGCTTCGGAACTCTTCCATTGTTCTCGGAATTCTGCTGAAGTTTAAAAATGCTTCGGAACTCTTCCATTGTTCTCAGAATTCCGCTGACATTTAAAAATGCTTCGGAAATCTTCCATTGTTTTCAAAATTCCGCTGACGTTTAAAAATGCTTCAGAACTCTTCCATTGTTCTCGGAATTCCGCTGACGTTTAAAAATGCTTTGGAACTCTTCCATTGTTCTCGGAATTCCGCTGAAGTTTAAAAATGCTTCGGAACTCTTCCATTGTTCTCAGAATTCTGCTGACGTTTAAAAATGCTTCGGAACTCTTCTATTGTTCTCGGAATTCTGCTGACGTTTAAAAATGCTTCAGAACTCTTCCATTGTTCTCGGAATTCCGCTGACGTTTAAAAATGCTTTGGAACTCTTCCATTGTTCTCGGAATTCCGCTGAAGTTTAAAAATGCTTCGGAACTCTTCCATTGTTCTCTGAATTCTGCTGACGTTTAAAAATGCTTCAGAACTCTTCCATTGTTCTCGGAATTCCGCTGACGTTTAAAAATGCTTCGGAACTCTTCCATTGTTCTCGGAATTCTGCTGAAGTTTAAAAATGCTTCGGAACTCTTCCATTGTTCTCAGAATTCCGCTGACGTTTAAAAATGCTTCGGTACTCTTCCATTGTTCTCGGAATTCCGCTGACATATAAAAATGCTTCGGAAATCTTGCATTGTTCTCGGCATTCCGCTGACGTTTAAAAATGCTTCGGAACTCTTCAATTGTTCTCGGAATTCTGCTGAACTTTTAAAATGCTTTGGAACTCTTCCATTGCTCTCGGAATTCGGGTGAAGTTTAAAAATGCTTCGGAATTCTTCTATTGTTCTCGGAATTCCGCTGAAGCTTAGAAATGCTTAAAATCTCTTCCATTGTTCTCGTAATTCTGCTCATGTTTAAAAATGCTTCGGAGCTCTTCCATTGTTCTCGTAATTCCGCTGAAGTTTAAAAATGCTTCGGAACTCTTCCATTGTTCTCGTAATTCCGCTGAAGTTTAAAAATGCTTCGGAACTCTTCCATTGTTCTCCAAATTCCGCTGAAGTTTAAAAATGCTTCGGAACCCTTCCATTGTTCTCGGAATTCTGCTGAAGTTTAAAAATGCTTCAGAACTCTTCCATTGTTCTCAGAATTCCGCTGCCGTTTAAAAATGCTTCGGAAATCTTCCATTGTTTTCAAAATTCCGCTGACGCTTAAAAATGCTTCAGAACTCTTCCATTGTTCTCGGAATTCCGCTGACGTTTAATAATGCTTCGCAACTCTTTCATTGTTCTCGGAATTCCGCTGACGTTTAAAAATGCTTCGGAACTCTTCAATTGTTCTCGGAATTCTGCTGAACTTTTAAAATGCTTTGGAACTCTTCCATTGCTCTCGGAATTCGGGTGAAGTTTAAAAATGCTTCAGAACTCTTCTATTGTTCTCGGAATTCCGCTGAAGTTTAAAAATGCTTAAAATCTCTACCATTGTTCTCGTAATTCTGCTCATGTTTAAAAATGCTTCGGAACTCTTCCATTGTTCTCGTAATTCCGCTGAAGTTTAAAAATGCTTCGGAACTCTTCTATTGTTCTCGGAATTCCGCTGAAGTTTAAAAATGCTTAAAATTTCTTACATTGTTCTCGGAATTCCGCTGAAGTTTAAAAATGCTTCGGAACTCTTCCATTTTTCTCGGAATTCTGCTGAAGTTTAAAAATGCTTCAGAACTCTTCCATTGTTCTCAGAATTCTGCTGAAGTTTAAAAATGCTTCGGTACTCTTCCATTGTTCTCGGAATTCCGCTGACATATAAAAATGCTTCGGAAATCTTGCATTGTTCTCGGCATTCCGCTGACATTTAAAAATGCTTCGGAACTCTTCAATTGTTCTCGGAATTCTGCTGAACTTTTAAAATGCTTTGGAACTCTTCCATTGCTCTCGGAATTCGGGTGAAGTTTAAAAATGCTTCGGAACTCTTCTATTGTTCTCGGAATTCCGCTGAAGTTTAAAAATGCTTAAAATCTCTTCCATTGTTCTCGTAATTCTGCTCATGTTTAAAAATGCTTCGGAACTCTTCCATTGTTCTCGTAATTCCGCTGAAGTTTAAAAATGGTTCGGAACTCTTCCATTGTTCTCGGAATTCCGATGACGTTTTAAAATGCTTCGGTACTCTTCCATTGTTCTCGGAATTCCGCTGACGTTTAAAAATGCTTCGGAACTCTTCCATTGTTATCGGAATTCCGCTGAAGTTTAAAAATGCTTCGGAACTCTTCCATTGTTCTAGGAATTCTGCTGAAGTTTAAAAATGCTTCAGAACTCTTCCATTGTTCTCAGAATTCCGCTGACGTTTAAAAATGCTTCGGTACTCTTCCATTGTTCTCGGAATACCGCTGACGTTTAAAAATGCTTCGGTACTCTTCCATTGTTCTCGGAATTCTGCTGAACTTTTAAAATGCTTTGGAACTCTTCCATTGCTCTCGGAATTCGGGTGAAGTTTAAAAATGCTTTGGAACTGTTCTATTGTTCTCGGAATTCCGCTGAAGTTTAAAAATGCTTAAAATCTCTACCATTGTTCTCGTAATTCTGCTCATGTTTAAAAATGCTTCAGAACTCTTCCATTGTTCTCGTAATTCCGCTGAAGTTTAAAAATGCTTCGGAACTCTTCCATTGTTCTCGGAATTCCGCTGACGTTTAAAAATGCTTCACAACTCTTCCATTGTTCTCGGAATTCCGCTGACTTTTAAAAATGCTTCGGAACTCTTCCATTGTTCTCCAAATTCCGCTGAAGTTTAAAAATGCTTCGGAACCCTTCCATTGTTCTCGGAATTCTGCTGAAGTTTAAAAATGCTTCAGAACTCTTCCATTGTTCTCAGAATTCCGCTGACGTTTAAAAATGCTTCAGAAATCTTCCATTGTTTTCAAAATTCCGCTGACGCTTAAAAATGCTTCAGAACTCTTCCATTGTTCTCGGAATTCCGCTGACGTTTAATAATGCTTCGCAACTCTTTCATTGTTCTCGGAATTCCGCTGACGTTTAAAAATGCTTCGGAACTCTTCCATTGTTCTCGGAATTCCGTTGAAGTTTAAAAATGCTTCGAAACTCTTCCATTGTTCTCGGAATTCTGCTGAAGTTTAAAAATGCTTCGAAACTCTTTCATTGTTCTCGGAATTCTGCTGAAGTTTAAAAATGCTTCAGAACTCTTTCATTCCTCTCGGAATTCCGCTGACGTTTAATAATGCTTCGCAACTCTTCCATTGTTCTCGGAATTCCGTTGAAGTTTAAAAATGCTTCGAAACTCTTCCATTGTTCTCGGAATTCTGCTGAAGTTTAAAAATGCTTCGGTACTCTTCCATTGTTCTCGGAATTCCGCTGACATATAAAAATGCTTCGGAAATCTTGCATTGTTCTCGGCATTCCGCTGACATTTAAAAATGCTTCGGAACTCTTCAATTGTTCTTGGAATTCTGCTGAACTTTTAAAATGCTTTGGAACTCTTCCATTGCTCTCGGAATTCGGGTGAAGTTTAAAAATGATTCGGAAATCTTCTATTGTTCTCGGAATTCCGCTGAAGTTTAAAAATGCTTAAAATCTCTTCCATTGTTCTCGTAATTCTGCTCATGTTTAAAAATGCTTCGGAACTCTTCCATTGTTCTCGTAATTCCGCTGAAGTTTAAAAATGGTTCGGAACTCTTCCATTGTTCTCGGAATTCCGATGATGTTTTAAAATGCTTCGGTACTCTTCCATTGTTCTCGGAATTCCGCTGACGTTTAAAAATGCTTCGGAACTCTTCCATTGTTATCGGAATTCCGCTGAAGTTTAAAAATGCTTCGGAACTCTTCCATTGTTCTAGGAATTCTGCTGAATTCTAAAAATTCATCTGAACTCTTCCATTATTCTCGGAATTCGTGTGAATTTTAAAAATGCTTCGTAACTCTTCTATTGTTCTCGGAATTCCGCTGAAGTTTAAAAATGCTTAAAATCTCTTACATTGTTCTCGGAATTCCGCTGAAGTTTAAAAATGCTTCAGAACTCTTCCATTGTTCTCGGAATTCCGCTGACGTTTAATAATGCTTCGCAACTCTTTCATTGTTCTCGGAATTCCGCTGACGTTTAAAAATGATTCGGAACTCTTCCATTGTTCTCGGAATTCCGTTGAAGTTTAAAAATGCTTCGAAACTCTTCCATTGTTCTCGGAATTCTGCTGAAGTTTAAAAATGCTTCGGAACTCTTCCATTGTTCTCGGAATTCCGCTGACATATAAAAATGCTTCGGAAATCTTGCATTGTTCTCGGCATTTCGCTGACGTTTAAAAATGCTTTGGAACTCTTCAATTGTTCTCGGAATTCTGCTGAACTTTTAAAATGCTATGGAACTCTTCCATTGCTCTCGGAATTCTGCTGAAGTTTAAAATGCTTCAGAACTCTTACATTGTTCTCGGAATTCTGCTGACGTTTAAAAATGCTTCGGAACTCTTCCATTGTTCTCGGAATTCCGTTGAAGTTTAAAAATGCTTCGAAACTCTTCCATTGTTCTCGGAATTCTGCTGAAGTTTAAAAATGCTTCGTAACTCTTCCATTGTTCTCAGAATTCCGCTGACGTTTAAAAATGCTTCGGTACTCTTCCATTGTTCTCTTAATTCCGCTGACATATAAAAATGCTTCGGAAATCTTGCATTGTTCTCGGCATTCCACTGACGTTTAAAAATGCTTCGTAACTCTTCAATTGTTCTCGGAATTCTGTTAAACTTTTAAAATGCTTTGGAACTCTTCCATTGCTCTCGGAATTCTGCTGAAGTTTAAAAATGCTTCAGAACTCTTACATTGTTCTCGGAATTCTGCTGACGTTTAAAAATGCTTCGGAACTCTTCCATTGTTCTCAGAATTCCGCTGAAGTTTAAAAATGCTTCGGAACTCTTCCATTGTTCTCGGAATTCTGCTGAAGTTTAAAAATGCTTCAGAACTCTTCCATTGTTCTCGGAATTCCGCTGACGTTTAAAAATGCTTTGGAACTCTTCCATTGTTCTCGGAATTCCGCTGAAGTTTAAAAATGCTTCGGAACTCTTCCATTGTTCTCAGAATTCTGCTGACGTTTAAAAATGCTTCGGAACTCTTCTATTGTTCTCGGAATTCTGCTGACGTTTAAAAATGCTTCAGAACTCTTCCATTGTTCTCGGAATTCCGCTGATGTTTAATAATGCTTCGGAACTCTTCCATTGTTCTCGGAATTCCTTTGAAGTTTAAAAATGCTTCAGAACTCTTCCATTGTTCTCAGAATTCTGCTGAAGTTTAAAAATGCTTCAGAACTCTTCCATTGTTCTCGGAATTCCGCTGATGTTTAATAATGCTTCGGAACTCTTCCATTGTTCTCGGAATTCCTTTGAAGTTTAAAAATGCTTCAGAACTCTTCCATTGTTCTCAGAATTCTGCTGAAGTTTAAAAATGCTTCAGAACTCTTCCATTGTTCTCGGAATTCCGCTGACGTTTAAAAATGCTTTGGAACTCTTCCATTGTTCTCGGAATTCCGTTGAAGTTTAAAAATGCTTCGAAACTCTTCCATTGTTCTCGGAATTCTGCTGAAGTTTAAAAATGCTTTGTAACTCTTCCATTGTTCTCAGAATTCCGATGACGTTTAAAAATGCTTCGGTACTCTTCCATTGTTCTCGGAATTCCACTGACATATAAAAATGCTTCGGAAATCTTGCATTGTTCTCGGCATTCCGCTGACGTTTTAAAATGCTTTGGAACTCTTCCATTGCTCTCGGAATTCTGCTGACGTTTAAAAATGCTTCAGAACTCTTCCATTGTTCTCGGAATTCCGCTGACGTTTAAAAATGCTTCGGAACTCTTCCATTGTTCTCGGAATTCTGCTGAAGTTTAAAAATGCTTCGGAACTCTTCCATTGTTCTCAGAATTCCGCTGACGTTTAAAAATGCTTCGGTACTCTTCCATTGTTCTCGGAATTCCGCTGACATATAAAAATGCTTCGGAAATCTTGCATTGTTCTCGGCATTCCGCTGACGTTTAAAAATGCTTCGGAACTCTTCAATTGTTCTCGGAATTCTGCTGAACTTTTAAAATGCTTTGGAACTCTTCCATTGCTCTCGGAATTCGGGTGAAGTTTAAAAATGCTTCGGAATTCTTCTATTGTTCTCGGAATTCCGCTGAAGCTTAAAAATGCTTAAAATCTCTTCCATTGTTCTCGTAATTCTGCTCATGTTTAAAAATGCTTCGGAGCTCTTCCATTGTTCTCGTAATTCCGCTGAAGTTTAAAAATGCTTCGGAACTCTTCCATTGTTCTCGGAATTCCGCTGACTTTTAAAAATGCTTCGGAACTCTTCCATTGTTCTCCAAATTCCGCTGAAGTTTAAAAATGCTTCGGAACCCTTCCATTGTTCTCGGAATTCTGCTGAAGTTTAAAAATGCTTCAGAACTCTTCCATTGTTCTCAGAATTCCGCTGCCGTTTAAAAATGCTTAGGAAATCTTCCATTGTTTTCAAAATTCCGCTGACGCTTAAAAATGCTTCAGAACTCTTCCATTGTTCTCGGAATTCCGCTGACGTTTAATAATGCTTCGCAACTCTTTCATTGTTCTCGGAATTCCGCTGACGTTTAAAAATGCTTCGGAACTCTTCAATTGTTCTCGGAATTCTGCTGAACTTTTAAAATGCTTTGGAACTCTTCCATTGCTCTCGGAATTCGGGTGAAGTTTAAAAATGCTTCAGAACTCTTCTATTGTTCTCGGAATTCCGCTGAAGTTTAAAAATGCTTAAAATCTCTACCATTGTTCTCGTAATTCTGCTCATGTTTAAAAATGCTTCGGAACTCTTCCATTGTTCTCGTAATTCCGCTGAAGTTTAAAAATGCTTCGGAACTCTTCTATTGTTCTCGGAATTCCGCTGAAGTTTAAAAATGCTTAAAATCTCTTACATTGTTCTCGGAATTCCGCTGAAGTTTAAAAATGCTTCGGAACTCTTCCATTTTTCTCGGAATTCTGCTGAAGTTTAAAAATGCTTCAGAACTCTTCCATTGTTCTCAGAATTCTGCTGACGTTTAAAAATGCTTCGGTACTCTTCCATTGTTCTGGGAATTCTGCTGAAGTTTAAAAATGCTTCGGTACTCTTCCATTGTTCTCGGAATTCCGCTGACATATAAAAATGCTTCGAAAATCTTGCATTGTTCTCGGCATTCCGCTGACATTTAAAAATGCTTCGGAACTCTTCAATTGTTCTCGGAATTCTGCTGAACTTTTAAAATGCTTTGGAACTCTTCCATTGCTCTCGGAATTCGGGTGAAGTTTAAAAATGCTTCGGAAATCTTCTATTGTTCTCGGAATTCCGCTGACGTTTAAAAATGATTCGGAACTCTTCCATTGTTCTCGGAATTCCGTTGAAGTTTAAAAATGCTTCGAAACTCTTCCATTGTTCTCGGAATTCTGCTGAAGTTTAAAAATGCTTCGGAACTCTTCCATTGTTCTCGGAATTCCGCTGACATATAAAAATGCTTCGGAAATCTTGCATTGTTCTCGGCATTTCGCTGACGTTTAAAAATGCTTTGGAACTCTTCAATTGTTCTCGGAATTCTGCTGAACTTTTAAAATGCTATGGAACTCTTCCATTGCTCTCGGAATTCTGCTGAAGTTTAAAAATGCTTCAGAACTCTTACATTGTTCTCGGAATTCTGCTGACGTTTAAAAATGCTTCGGAACTCTTCCATTGTTCTCGGAATTCCGTTGAAGTTTAAAAATGCTTCGAAACTCTTCCATTGTTCTCGGAATTCTGCTGAAGTTTAAATTGCTTCGTAACTCTTCCATTGTTCTCAGAATTCCGCTGACGTTTAAAAATGCTTCGGTACTCTTCCATTGTTCTCTTAATTCCGCTGACATATAAAAATGCTTCGGAAATCTTGCATTGTTCTCGGCATTCCACTGACGTTTAAAAATGCTTCGTAACTCTTCAATTGTTCTCGGAATTCTGTTAAACTTTTAAAATGCTTTGGAACTCTTCCATTGCTCTCGGAATTCTGCTGAAGTTTAAAAATGCTTCAGAACTCTTACATTGTTCTCGGATTTCTGCTGACGTTTAAAAATGCTTCGGAACTCTTCCATTGTTCTCAGAATTCCGCTGAAGTTTAAAAATGCTTCGGAACTCTTCCATTGTTCTCGGAATTCTGCTGAAGTTTAAAAATGCTTCAGAACTCTTCCATTGTTCTCGGAATTCCGCTGACGTTTAAAAATGCTTTGGAACTCTTCCATTGTTCTCGGAATTCCGCTGAAGTTTAAAAATGCTTCGGAACTCTTCCATTGTTCTCAGTATTCTGCTGACGTTTAAAAATGCTTCGGAACTCTTCTATTGTTCTCGGAATTCTGCTGACGTTTAAAAATGCTTCAGAACTCTTCCATTGTTCTCGGAATTCCGCTGATGTTTAATAATGCTTCGGAACTCTTCCATTGTTCTCGGAATTCCTTTGAAGTTTAAAAATGCTTCAGAACTCTTCCATTGTTCTCAGAATTCTGCTGAAGTTTAAAAATGCTTCAGAACTCTTCCATTGTTCTCGGAATTCCGCTGACGTTTAAAAATGCTTTGGAACTCTTCCATTGTTCTCGGAATTCCGTTGAAGTTTAAAAATGCTTCGAAACTCTTCCATTGTTCTCGGAATTCTGCTGAAGTTTAAAAATGCTTTGTAACTCTTCCATTGTTCTCAGAATTCCGATGACGTTTAAAAATGCTTCGGTACTCTTCCATTGTTCTCGGAATTCCACTGACATATAAAAATGCTTCGGAAATCTTGCATTGTTCTCGGCATTCCGCTGACGTTTTAAAATGCTTTGGAACTCTTCCATTGCTCTCGGAATTCTGCTGACGTTTAAAAATGCTTCAGAACTCTTCCATTGTTCTCGGAATTCCGCTGACGTTTAAAAATGCTTCGGAACTCTTCCATTGTTCTCGGAATTCTGCTGAAGTTTAAAAATGCTTCGGAACTCTTCCATTGTTCTCAGAATTCCGCTGACGTTTAAAAATGCTTCGGTACTCTTCCATTGTTCTCGGAATTCCGCTGACATATAAAAATGCTTCGGAAATCTTGCATTGTTCTCGGCATTCCGCTGACGTTTAAAAATGCTTCGGAACTCTTCAATTGTTCTCGGAATTCTGCTGAACTTTTAAAATGCTTTGGAACTCTTCCATTGCTCTCGGAATTCGGGTGAAGTTTAAAAATGCTTCGGAATTCTTCTATTGTTCTCGGAATTCCGCTGAAGCTTAAAAATGCTTAAAATCTCTTCCATTGTTCTCGTAATTCTGCTCATGGTTAAAAATGCTTCGGAGCTCTTCCATTGTTCTCGTAATTCCGCTGAAGTTTAAAAATGCTTCGGAACTCTTCCATTGTTCTCGGAATTCCGCTGACTTTTAAAAATGCTTCGGAACTCTTCCATTGTTCTCCAAATTCCGCTGAAGTTTAAAAATGCTTCGGAACCCTTCCATTGTTCTCGGAATTCTGCTGAAGTTTAAAAATGCTTCAGAACTCTTCCATTGTTCTCAGAATTCCGCTGCCGTTTAAAAATGCTTCGGAAATCTTCCATTGTTTTCAAAATTCCGCTGACGCTTAAAAATGCTTCAGAACTCTTCCATTGTTCTCGGAATTCCGCTGACGTTTAATAATGCTTCGCAACTCTTTCATTGTTCTCGGAATTCCGCTGACGTTTAAAAATGCTTCGGAACTCTTCAATTGTTCTCGGAATTCTGCTGAACTTTTAAAATGCTTTGGAACTCTTCCATTGCTCTCGGAATTCGGGTGAAGTTTAAAAATGCTTCAGAACTCTTCTATTGTTCTCGGAATTCCGCTGAAGTTTAAAAATGCTTAAAATCTCTACCATTGTTCTCGTAATTCTGCTCATGTTTAAAAATGCTTCGGAACTCTTCCATTGTTCTCGTAATTCCGCTGAAGTTTAAAAATGCTTCGGAACTCTTCTATTGTTCTCGGAATTCCGCTGAAGTTTAAAAATGCTTAAAATCTCTTACATTGTTCTCGGAATTCCGCTGAAGTTTAAAAATGCTTCGGAACTCTTCCATTTTTCTCGGAATTCTGCTGAAGTTTAAAAATGCTTCAGAACTCTTCCATTGTTCTCAGAATTCTGCTGACGTTTAAAAATGCTTCGGTACTCTTCCATTGTTCTGGGAATTCTGCTGAAGTTTAAAAATGCTTCGGTACTCTTCCATTGTTCTCGGAATTCCGCTGACATATAAAAATGCTTCGGAAATCTTGCATTGTTCTCGGCATTCCGCTGACATTTAAAAATGCTTCGGAACTCTTCAATTGTTCTCGGAATTCTGCTGAACTTTTAAAATGCTTTGGAACTCTTCCATTGCTCTCGGAATTCGGGTGAAGTTTAAAAATGCTTCGGAAATCTTCTATTGTTCTCGGAATTCCGCTGAAGTTTAAAAATGCTTAAAATCTCTTCCATTGTTCTCGTAATTCTGCTCATGTTTAAAAATGCTTCGGAACTCTTCCATTGTTCTCGTAATTCCGCTGAAGTTTAAAAATGCTTCGGAACTCTTCTATTGTTCTCGGAATTCCGCTGAAGTTTAAAAATGCTTAAAATCTCTTACATTGTTCTCGGAATTCCGCTG
Source organism: Phyllobates terribilis (assembly GCF_046119375.1). NCBI lineage: Eukaryota > Metazoa > Chordata > Amphibia > Anura > Dendrobatidae > Phyllobates > Phyllobates terribilis. Next base: position 12,544,232 of record NW_027362782.1, read on the forward strand.
AAGTTTAAAAATGCTTCGGAACTCTTCCATTTTTCTCGGAATTCTGCTGAAGTTTAAAAATGCTTCAGAACTCTTCCATTGTTCTCAGAATTCTGCTGACGTTTAAAAATGCTTCGGTACTCTTCCATTGTTCTGGGAATTCTGCTGAAGTTTAAAAATGCTTCGGTACTCTTCCATTGTTCTCGGAATTCCGCTGACATATAAAAATGCTTCGGAAATCTTGCATTGTTCTCGGCATTCCGCTGACATTTAAAAATGCTTCGGAACTCTTCAATTGTTCTCGGAATTCTGCTGAACTTTTAAAATGCTTTGGAACTCTTCCATTGCTCTCGGAATTCGGGTGAAGTTTAAAAATGCTTCGGAAATCTTCTATTGTTCTCGGAATTCCGCTGACGTTTAAAAATGATTCGGAACTCTTCCATTGTTCTCGGAATTCCGTTGAAGTTTAAAAATGCTTCGAAACTCTTCCATTGTTCTCGGAATTCTGCTGAAGTTTAAAAATGCTTCGGAACTCTTCCATTGTTCTCGGAATTCCGCTGACATATAAAAATGCTTCGGAAATCTTGCATTGTTCTCGGCATTTCGCTGACGTTTAAAAATGCTTTGGAACTCTTCAATTGTTCTCGGAATTCTGCTGAACTTTTAAAATGCTATGGAACTCTTCCATTGCTCTCGGAATTCTGCTGAAGTTTAAAAATGCTTCAGAACTCTTACATTGTTCTCGGAATTCTGCTGACGTTTAAAAATGCTTCGGAACTCTTCCATTGTTCTCGGAATTCCGTTGAAGTTTAAAAATGCTTCGAAACTCTTCCATTGTTCTCGGAATTCTGCTGAAGTTTAAAAATGCTTCGTAACTCTTCCATTGTTCTCAGAATTCCGCTGACGTTTAAAAATGCTTCGGTACTCTTCCATTGTTCTCTTAATTCCGCTGACATATAAAAATGCTTCGGAAATCTTGCATTGTTCTCGGCATTCCACTGACGTTTAAAAATGCTTCGTAACTCTTCAATTGTTCTCGGAATTCTGTTAAACTTTTAAAATGCTTTGGAACTCTTCCATTGCTCTCGGAATTCTGCTGAAGTTTAAAAATGCTTCAGAACTCTTACATTGTTCTCGGAATTCTGCTGACGTTTAAAAATGCTTCGGAACTCTTCCATTGTTCTCAGAATTCCGCTGAAGTTTAAAAATGCTTCGGAACTCTTCCATTGTTCTCGGAATTCTGCTGAAGTTTAAAAATGCTTCAGAACTCTTCCATTGTTCTCGGAATTCCGCTGACGTTTAAAAATGCTTTGGAACTCTTCCATTGTTCTCGGAATTCCGCTGAAGTTTAAAAATGCTTCGGAACTCTTCCATTGTTCTCAGTATTCTGCTGACGTTTAAAAATGCTTCGGAACTCTTCTATTGTTCTCGGAATTCTGCTGACGTTTAAAAATGCTTCAGAACTCTTCCATTGTTCTCGGAATTCCGCTGATGTTTAATAATGCTTCGGAACTCTTCCATTGTTCTCGGAATTCCTTTGAAGTTTAAAAATGCTTCAGAACTCTTCCATTGTTCTCAGAATTCTGCTGAAGTTTAAAAATGCTTCAGAACTCTTCCATTGTTCTCGGAATTCCGCTGACGTTTAAAAATGCTTTGGAACTCTTCCATTGTTCTCGGAATTCCGTTGAAGTTTAAAAATGCTTCGAAACTCTTCCATTGTTCTCGGAATTCTGCTGAAGTTTAAAAATGCTTTGTAACTCTTCCATTGTTCTCAGAATTCCGATGACGTTTAAAAATGCTTCGGTACTCTTCCATTGTTCTCGGAATTCCACTGACATATAAAAATGCTTCGGAAACCTTGCATTGTTCTCGGCATTCCGCTGACGTTTTAAAATGCTTTGGAACTCTTCCATTGCTCTCGGAATTCTGCTGACGTTTAAAAATGCTTCAGAACTCTTCCATTGTTCTCGGAATTCCGCTGACGTTTAAAAATGCTTCGGAACTTTTCCATTGTTCTCGGAATTCTGCTGAAGTTTAAAAATGCTTCGGAACTCTTCCATTGTTCTCAGAATTCCGCTGACGTTTAAAAATGCTTCGGTACTCTTCCATTGTTCTCGGAATTCCGCTGACATATAAAAATGCTTCGGAAATCTTGCATTGTTCTCGGCATTCCGCTGACGTTTAAAAATGCTTCGGAACTCTTCAATTGTTCTCGGAATTCTGCTGAACTTTTAAAATGCTTTGGAACTCTTCCATTGCTCTCGGAATTCGGGTGAAGTTTAAAAATGCTTCGGAATTCTTCTATTGTTCTCGGAATTCCGCTGAAGCTTAAAAATGCTTAAAATCTCTTCCATTGTTCTCGTAATTCTGCTCATGTTTAAAAATGCTTCGGAGCTCTTCCATTGTTCTCGTAATTCCGCTGAAGTTTAAAAATGCTTCGGAACTCTTCCATTGTTCTCGGAATTCCGCTGACTTTTAAAAATGCTTCGGAACTCTTCCATTGTTCTCCAAATTCCGCTGAAGTTTAAAAATGCTTCGGAACCCTTCCATTGTTCTCGGAATTCTGCTGAAGTTTAAAAATGCTTCAGAACTCTTCCATTGTTCTCAGAATTCCGCTGCCGTTTAAAAATGCTTCGGAAATCTTCCATTGTTTTCAAAATTCCGCTGACGCTTAAAAATGCTTCAGAACTCTTCCATTGTTCTCGGAATTCCGCTGACGTTTAATAATGCTTCGCAACTCTTTCATTGTTCTCGGAATTCCGCTGACGTTTAAAAATGCTTCGGAACTCTTCAATTGTTCTCGGAATTCTGCTGAACTTTTAAAATGCTTTGGAACTCTTCCATTGCTCTCGGAATTCGGGTGAAGTTTAAAAATGCTTCAGAACTCTTCTATTGTTCTCGGAATTCCGCTGAAGTTTAAAAATGCTTAAAATCTCTACCATTGTTCTCGTAATTCTGCTCATGTTTAAAAATGCTTCGGAACTCTTCCATTGTTCTCGTAATTCCGCTGAAGTTTAAAAATGCTTCGGAACTCTTCTATTGTTCTCGGAATTCCGCTGAAGTTTAAAAATGCTTAAAATCTCTTACATTGTTCTCGGAATTCCGCTGAAGTTTAAAAATGCTTCGGAACTCTTCCATTTTTCTCGGAATTCTGCTGAAGTTTAAAAATGCTTCAGAACTCTTCCATTGTTCTCAGAATTCTGCTGACGTTTAAAAATGCTTCGGTACTCTTCCATTGTTCTGGGAATTCTGCTGAAGTTTAAAAATGCTTCGGTACTCTTCCATTGTTCTCGGAATTCCGCTGACATATAAAAATGCTTCGGAAATCTTGCATTGTTCTCGGCATTCCGCTGACATTTAAAAATGCTTCGGAACTCTTCAATTGTTCTCGGAATTCTGCTGAACTTTTAAAATGCTTTGGAACTCTTCCATTGCTCTCGGAATTCGGGTGAAGTTTAAAAATGCTTCGGAAATCTTCTATTGTTCTCGGAATTCCGCTGAAGTTTAAAAATGCTTAAAATCTCTTCCATTGTTCTCGTAATTCTGCTCATGTTTAAAAATGCTTCGGAACTCTTCCATTGTTCTCGTAATTCCGCTGAAGTTTAAAAATGGTTCGGAACTCTTCCATTGTTCTCGGAATTCCGATGACGTTTTAAAATGCTTCAGTACTCTTCCATTGTTCTCGGAATTCCGCTGACGTTTAAAAATGCTTCGGAACTCTTCCGTTGTTATCGGAATTCCGCTGAAGTTTAAAAATGCTTCGGAACTCTTCCATTGTTCTAGGAATTCTGCTGAAGTCTAAAAATTCATCTGAACTCTTTCATTATTCTCGGAATTCGTGTGAATTTTAAAAATGCTTCGGAACTCTTCTATTGTTCTCGGAATTCCGCTGAAGTTTAAAAATGCTTAAAATCTCTTACATTGTTCTCGGAATTCCGCTGAAGTTTAAAAATGCTTCGGAACTCTTCCATTTTTCTCGGAATTCTGCTGAAGTTTAAAAATGCTTCGAAACTCTTCCATTGTTCTCGGAATTCTGCTGAAGTTTAAAAATGCTTCGAAACTCTTTCATTGTTCTCGGAATTCTGCTGAAGTTTAAAAATGCTTCAGAACTCTTCCATTGTTCTCGGCATTCCGCTGACATTTAAAAATGCTTCTGAAATCTTGCATTGTTCTCGGCATTCCGCTGACGTTTAAAAATGCTTCGGAACTCTTCAATTGTTCTCGGAATTCTGCTGAACTTTTAAAATGCTTTGGAACTCTTCCATTGCTCTCGGAATTCGGGTGAAGTTTAAAAATGCTTCGGAACTCTTCTATTGTTCTCGGAATTCCGCTGAAGTTTAAAAATGCTTAAAATCTCTACCATTGTTCTCGTAATTCTGCTCATGTTTAAAAATGCTTCGGAACTCTTCCATTGTTCTCGTAATTCCGCTGAAGTTAAAAAATGCTTCGGAACTCTTCTATTGTTCTCGGAATTCCGCTGAAGTTTAAAAATGCTTAAAATCTCTTACATTGTTCTCGGAATTCCGCTGAAGTTTAAAAATGCTTCGGAACTCTTCCATTTTTCTCGGAATTCTGCTGAAGTTTAAAAATGCTTCAGAACTCTTCCATTGTTCTCAGAATTCTGCTGACGTTTAAAAATGCTTCGGTACTCTTCCATTGTTCTGGGAATTCCGCTGAAGTTTAAAAATGCTTAAAATCTCTTCCATTGTTCTCGTAATTCTGCTCATGTTTAAAAATGCTTCGGAACTCTTCCATTGTTCTCGTAATTCCGCTGAAGTTTAAAAATGGTTCGGAACTCTTCCATTGTTCTCGGAATTCCGATGACGTTTTAAAATGCTTCGGTACTCTTCCATTGTTCTCGGAATTCCGCTGACGTTTAAAAATGCTTCGGAACTCTTCCATTGTTATCGGAATTCCGCTGAAGTTTAAAAATGCTTCGGAACTCTTCCATTGTTCTAGGAATTCTGCTGAAGTCTAAAAATTCATCTGAACTCTTCCATTATTCTCGGAATTCGTGTGAATTTTAAAAATGCTTCGTAACTCTTCTATTGTTCTCGGAATTCCGCTGAAGTTTAAAAATGCTTAAAATCTCTTACATTGTTCTCGGAATTCCGCTGAAGTTTAAAAATGCTTCAGAACTCTTCCATTGTTCTCGGAATTCTGCTGAAGTTTAAAAATGCTTCAGAACTCTTCCATTGTTCTCAGAATTCCGCTGACGTTTAAAAATGCTTCGGTACTCTTCCATTGTTCTCGGAATACCACTGACGTTTAAAAATGCTTCGGTACTCTTCCATTGTTCTCGGAATTCCGCTGACATATAAAAATGCTTCGGAAATCTTGCATTGTTCTCGGCATTCCGCTGACGTTTAAAAATGCTTCGGAACTCTTCAATTGTTCTCGGAATTCTGCTGAACTTTTAAAATGCTTTGGAACTCTTCCATTGCTCTCGGAATTCGGGTGAAGTTTAAAAATGCTTTGGAACTCTTCTATTGTTCTCGGAATTCCGCTGAAGTTTAAAAATGCTTAAAATCTCTACCATTGTTCTCGTAATTCTGCTCATGTTTAAAAATGCTTCAGAACTCTTCCATTGTTCTCGTAATTCCGCTGAAGTTTAAAAATTCTTCGGAACTCTTCCATTGTTCTCGGAATTCCGCTGACGTTTAAAAATGCTTCGCAACTCTTTCATTGTTCTCGGAATTCCGCTGACGTTTAAAAATGCTTCGGAACTCTTCCAATGTTCTCGGAATTCCGTTGAAGTTTACAAAATGCTGCGAAACTCTTCCATTGTTCTCGGAATTCTGCTGAAGTTTAAAAATGCTTCGAAACTCTTTCATTGTTCTCGGAATTCTGCTGAAGTTTAAAAATGCTTCAGAACTCTTTCATTGCTCTCGGAATTCCGCTGACGTTTAATAATGCTTCGCAACTCTTCCATTGTTCTCGGAATTCCGTTGAAGTTTAAAAATGCTTCGAAACTCTTCCATTGTTCTCGGTATTCTGCTGAAGTTTAAAAATGCTTCGGTACTCTTCCATTGTTCTCGGAATTCCGCTGACATATAAAAATGCTTCGGAAATCTTGCATTGTTCTCGGCATTCCGCTGACATTTAAAAATGCTTCGGAACTCTTCAATTGTTCTTGGAATTCTGCTGAACTTTTAAAATGCTTTGGAACTCTTCCATTGCTCTCGGAATTCGGGTGAAGTTTAAAAATGATTCGGAAATCTTCTATTGTTCTCGGAATTCCGCTGAAGTTTAAAAATGCTTAAAATCTCTTCCATTGTTCTCGTAATTCTGCTCATGTTTAAAAATGCTTCGGAACTCTTCCATTGTTCTCGTAATTCCGCTGAAGTTTAAAAATGGTTCGGAACTCTTCCATTGTTCTCGGAATTCCGATGACGTTTTAAAATGCTTCGGTACTCTTCCATTGTTCTCGGAATTTCGCTGACGTTTAAAAATGCTTCGGAACTCTTCCATTGTTATCGGAATTCCGCTGAAGTTTAAAAATGCTTCGGAACTCTTCCATTGTTCTAGGAATTCTGCTGAAGTCTAAAAATTCATCTGAACTCTTCCATTATTCTCGGAATTCGTGTGAATTTTAAAAATGCTTCGTAACTCTTCTATTGTTCTCGGAATTCCGCTGAAGTTTAAAAATGCTTAAAATCTCTTACATTGTTCTCGGAATTCCGCTGAAGTTTAAAAATGCTTCAGAACTCTTCCATTGTTCTCGGAATTCCGCTGACGTTTAATAATGCTTCGCAACTCTTTCATTGTTCTCGGAATTCCGCTGACGTTTAAAAATGCTTCGGAACTCTTCCATTGTTCTCGGAATTCCGTTGAAGTTTAAAAATGCTTCGAAACTCTTCCATTGTTCTCGGAATTCTGCTGAAGTTTAAAAATGCTTCGGAACTCTTCCATTGTTCTCGGAATTCCGCTGACATATAAAAATGCTTCGGAAATCTTGCATTGTTCTCGGCATTTCGCTGACGTTTAAAAATGCTTCGGAACTCTTCCATTGCTCTCGGAATTCTGCTGAAGTTTAAAAATGCTTCAGAACTCTTACATTGTTCTCGGAATTCTGCTGACGTTTAAAAATGCTTCGGAACTCTTCCATTGTTCTCGGAATTCCGTTGAAGTTTAAAAATGCTTCAAAACTCTTCCATTGTTCTCGGAATTCTGCTGAAGTTTAAAAATGCTTCGTAACTCTTCCATTGTTCTCAGAATTCCGCTGACGTTTAAAAATGCTTCGGTACTCTTCCATTGTTCTCTTAATTCCGCTGACATATAAAAATGCTTCGGAAATCTTGCATTGTTCTCGGCATTCCACTGACGTTTAAAAATGCTTCGTAACTCTTCAATTGTTCTCGGAATTCTGCTAAACTTTTAAAATGCTTTGGAACTCTTCCATTGCTCTCGGAATTCTGCTGAAGTTTAAAAATGCTTCAGAACTCTTACATTGTTCTCGGAATTCTGCTGACGTTTAAAAATGCTTCGGAACTCTTCCATTGTTCTCAGAATTCCGCTGAAGTTTAAAAATGCTTCGGAACTCTTCCATTGTTCTCGGAATTCTGCTGAAGTTTAAAAATGCTTCAGAACTCTTCCATTGTTCTCGGAATTCCGCTGACGTTTAAAAATGCTTTGGAACTCTTCCATTGTTCTCGGAATTCCGCTGAAGTTTAAAAATGCTTCGGAACTCTTCCATTGTTCTCAGAATTCTGCTGACGTTTAAAAATGCTTCGGAACTCTTCTATTGTTCTCGGAATTCTGCTGACGTTTAAAAATGCTTCAGAACTCTTCCATTGTTCTCGGAATTCCGCTGATGTTTAATAATGCTTCGGAACTCTTCCATTGTTCTCGGAATTCCTTTGAAGTTTAAAAATGCTTCGGAACTCTTCCATTGTTCTCGGAATTCCGCTGACGTTTAAAAATGCATCACAACTCTTCCATTGTTCTCGGAATTCCGCTGACTTTTAAAAATGCTTCGGAACTCTTCCATTGTTCTCCAAATTCCGCTGAAGTTTAAAAATGCTTCGGAACCCTTCCATTGTTCTCGGAATTCTGCTGAAGTTTAAAAATGCTTCAGAACTCTTCCATTGTTCTCAGAATTCCGCTGCCGTTTAAAAATGCTTCGGAAATCTTCCATTGTTTTCAAAATTCCGCTGACGCTTAAAAATGCTTCAGAACTCTTCCATTGTTCTCGGAATTCCGCTGACGTTTAATAATGCTTCGCAACTCTTTCATTGTTCTCGGAATTCCGCTGACGTTTAAAAATGCTTCGGAACTCTTCAATTGTTCTCGGAATTCTGCTGAACTTTTAAAATGCTTTGGAACTCTTCCATTGCTCTTGGAATTCGGGTGAAGTTTAAAAATGCTTCAGAACTCTTCTATTGTTCTCGGAATTCCGCTGAAGTTTAAAAATGCTTAAAATCTCTACCATTGTTCTCGTAATTCTGCTCATGTTTAAGAATGCTTCGGAACTCTTCCATTGTTCTCGTAATTCCGCTGAAGTTTAAAAATGCTTCGGAACTCTTCTATTGTTCTCGGAATTCCGCTGAAGTTTAAAAATGCTTAAAATCTCTTACATTGTTCTCGGAATTCCGCTGAAGTTTAAAAATGCTTCGGAACTCTTCCATTTTTCTCGGAATTCTGCTGAAGTTTAAAAATGCTTCAGAACTCTTCCATTGTTCTCAGAATTCTGCTGACGTTTAAAAATGCTTCGGTACTCTTCCATTGTTCTGGGAATTCTGCTGAAGTTTAAAAATGCTTCGGTACTCTTCCATTGTTCTCGGAATTCCGCTGACATATAAAAATGCTTCGGAAATCTTGCATTGTTCTCGGCATTCCGCTGACATTTAAAAATGCTTCGGAACTCTTCAATTGTTCTCGGAATTCTGCTGAACTTTTAAAATGCTTTGGAACTCTTCCATTGCTCTCGGAATTCGGGTGAAGTTTAAAAATGCTTCGGAAATCTTCTATTGTTCTCGGAATTCCGCTGACGTTTAAAAATGATTCGGAACTCTTCCATTGTTCTCGGAATTCCGTTGAAGTTTAAAAATGCTTCGAAACTCTTCCATTGTTCTCGGAATTCTGCTGAAGTTTAAAAATGCTTCGGAACTCTTCCATTGTTCTCGGAATTCCGCTGACATATAAAAATGCTTCGGAAATCTTGCATTGTTCTCGGCATTTCGCTGACGTTTAAAAATGCTTTGGAACTCTTCAATTGTTCTCGGAATTCTGCTGAACTTTTAAAATGCTATGGAACTCTTCCATTGCTCTCGGAATTCTGCTGAAGTTTAAAAATGCTTCAGAACTCTTACATTGTTCTCGGAATTCTGCTGACGTTTAAAAATGCTTCGGAACTCTTCCTTTGTTCTCGGAATTCCGTTGAAGTTTAAAAATGCTTCGAAACTCTTCCATTGTTCTCGGAATTCTGCTGAAGTTTAAAAATGCTTCGTAACTCTTCCATTGTTCTCAGAATTCCGCTGACGTTTAAAAATGCTTCGGTACTCTTCCATTGTTCTCTTAATTCCGCTGACATATAAAAATGCTTCGGAAATCTTGCATTGTTCTCGGCATTCCACTGACGTTTAAAAATGCTTCGTAACTCTTCAATTGTTCTCGGAATTCTGTTAAACTTTTAAAATGCTTTGGAACTCTTCCATTGCTCTCGGAATTCTGCTGAAGTTTAAAAATGCTTCAGAACTCTTACATTGTTCTCGGAATTCTGCTGACGTTTAAAAATGCTTCGGAACTCTTCCATTGTTCTCAGAATTCTGCTGAAGTTTAAAAATGCTTCGGAACTCTTCCATTGTTCTCGGAATTCTGCTGAAGTTTAAAAATGCTTCAGAACTCTTCCATTGTTCTCGGAATTCCGCTGACGTTTAAAAATGCTTTGGAACTCTTCCATTGTTCTCGGAATTCCGCTGAAGTTTAAAAATGCTTCGGAACTCTTCCATTGTTCTCAGTATTCTGCTGACGTTTAAAAATGCTTCGGAACTCTTCTATTGTTCTCGGAATTCTGCTGACGTTTAAAAATGCTTCAGAACTCTTCCATTGTTCTCGGAATTCCGCTGATGTTTAATAATGCTTCGGAACTCTTCCATTGTTCTCGGAATTCCTTTGAAGTTTAAAAATGCTTCAGAACTCTTCCATTGTTCTCAGAATTCTGCTGAAGTTTAAAAATGCTTCAGAACTCTTCCATTGTTCTCGGAATTCCGCTGACGTTTAAAAATGCTTTGGAACTCTTCCATTGTTCTCGGAATTCCGTTGAAGTTTAAAAATGCTTCGAAACTCTTCCATTGTTCTCGGAATTCTGCTGAAGTTTAAAAATGCTTTGTAACTCTTCCATTGTTCTCAGAATTCCGCTGACGTTTAAAAATGCTTCGGAACTCTTCCATTGTTCTCGGAATTCTGCTGAAGTTTAAAAATGCTTCGGAACTCTTCCATTGTTCTCAGAATTCCGCTGACGTTTAAAAATGCTTCGGTACTCTTCCATTGTTCTCGGAATTCCGCTGACATATAAAAATGCTTCGGAAATCTTGCATTGTTCTCGGCATTCCGCTGACGTTTAAAAATGCTTCGGAACTCTTCAATTGTTCTCGGAATTCTGCTGAACTTTTAAAATGCTTTGGAACTCTTCCATTGCTCTCGGAATTCGGGTGAAGTTTAAAAATGCTTCGGAATTCTTCTATTGTTCTCGGAATTCCGCTGAAGCTTAAAAATGCTTAAAATCTCTTCCATTGTTCTCGTAATTCTGCTCATGTTTAAAAATGCTTCGGAGCTCTTCCATTGTTCTCGTAATTCCGCTGAAGTTTAAAAATGCTTCGGAACTCTTCCATTGTTCTCGGAATTCCGCTGACTTTTAAAAATGCTTCGGAACTCTTCCATTGTTCTCCAAATTCCGCTGAAGTTTAAAAATGCTTCGGAACCCTTCCATTGTTCTCGGAATTCTGCTGAAGTTTAAAAATGCTTCAGAACTCTTCCATTGTTCTCAGAATTCCGCTGCCGTTTAAAAATGCTTCGGAAATCTTCCATTGTTTTCAAAATTCCGCTGACGCTTAAAAATGCTTCAGAACTCTTCCATTGTTCTCGGAATTCCGCTGACGTTTAATAATGCTTCGCAACTCTTTCATTGTTCTCGGAATTCCGCTGACGTTTAAAAATGCTTCGGAACTCTTCAATTGTTCTCGGAATTCTGCTGAACTTTTAAAATGCTTTGGAACTCTTCCATTGCTCTCGGAATTCGGGTGAAGTTTAAAAATGCTTCAGAACTCTTCTATTGTTCTCGGAATTCCGCTGAAGTTTAAAAATGCTTAAAATCTCTACCATTGTTCTCGTAATTCTGCTCATGTTTAAAAATGCTTCGGAACTCTTCCATTGTTCTCGTAATTCCGCTGAAGTTTAAAAATGCTTCGGAACTCTTCTATTGTTCTCGGAATTCCGCTGAAGTTTAAAAATGCTTAAAATCTCTTACATTGTTCTCGGAATTCCGCTGAAGTTTAAAAATGCTTCGGAACTCTTCCATTTTTCTCGGAATTCTGCTGAAGTTTAAAAATGCTTCAGAACTCTTCCATTGTTCTCAGAATTCTGCTGACGTTTAAAAATGCTTCGGTACTCTTCCATTGTTCTGGGAATTCTGCTGAAGTTTAAAAATGCTTCGGTACTCTTCCATTGTTCTCGGAATTCCGCTGACATATAAAAATGCTTCGGAAATCTTGCATTGTTCTCGGCATTCCGCTGACATTTAAAAATGCTTCGGAACTCTTCAATTGTTCTCGGAATTCTGCTGAACTTTTAAAATGCTTTGGAACTCTTCCATTGCTCTCGGAATTCGGGTGAAGTTTAAAAATGCTTCGGAAATCTTCTATTGTTCTCGGAATTCCGCTGAAGTTTAAAAATGCTTAAAATCTCTTCCATTGTTCTCGTAATTCTGCTCATGTTTAAAAATGCTTCGGAACTCTTCCATTGTTCTCGTAATTCCGCTGAAGTTTAAAAATGGTTCGGAACTCTTCCATTGTTCTCGGAATTCCGATGACGTTTTAAAATGCTTCAGTACTCTTCCATTGTTCTCGGAATTCCGCTGACGTTTAAAAATGCTTCGGAACTCTTCCGTTGTTATCGGAATTCCGCTGAAGTTTAAAAATGCTTCGGAACTCTTCCATTGTTCTAGGAATTCTGCTGAAGTCTAAAAATTCATCTGAACTCTTTCATTATTCTCGGAATTCGTGTGAATTTTAAAAATGCTTCGGAACTCTTCTATTGTTCTCGGAATTCCGCTGAAGTTTAAAAATGCTTAAAATCTCTTACATTGTTCTCGGAATTCCGCTGAAGTTTAAAAATGCTTCGGAACTCTTCCATTTTTCTCGGAATTCTGCTGAAGTTTAAAAATGCTTCGAAACTCTTCCATTGTTCTCGGAATTCTGCTGAAGTTTAAAAATGCTTCGAAACTCTTTCATTGTTCTCGGAATTCTGCTGAAGTTTAAAAATGCTTCAGAACTCTTCCATTGTTCTCGGCATTCCGCTGACATTTAAAAATGCTTCTGAAATCTTGCATTGTTCTCGGCATTCCGCTGACGTTTAAAAATGCTTCGGAACTCTTCAATTGTTCTCGGAATTCTGCTGAACTTTTAAAATGCTTTGGAACTCTTCCATTGCTCTCGGAATTCGGGTGAAGTTTAAAAATGCTTCGGAACTCTTCTATTGTTCTCGGAATTCCGCTGAAGTTTAAAAATGCTTAAAATCTCTACCATTGTTCTCGTAATTCTGCTCATGTTTAAAAATGCTTCGGAACTCTTCCATTGTTCTCGTAATTCCGCTGAAGTTAAAAAATGCTTCGGAACTCTTCTATTGTTCTCGGAATTCCGCTGAAGTTTAAAAATGCTTAAAATCTCTTACATTGTTCTCGGAATTCCGCTGAAGTTTAAAAATGCTTCGGAACTCTTCCATTTTTCTCGGAATTCTGCTGAAGTTTAAAAATGCTTCAGAACTCTTCCATTGTTCTCAGAATTCTGCTGACGTTTAAAAATGCTTCGGTACTCTTCCATTGTTCTGGGAATTCTGCTGAAGTTTAAAAATGCTTCGGTACTCTTCCATTGTTCTCGGAATTCCGCTGACATATAAAAATGCTTCGGAAATCTTGCATTGTTCTCGGCATTCCGCTGACATTTAAAAATGCTTCGGAACTCTTCAATTGTTCTCGGAATTCTGCTGAACTTTTAAAATGCTTTGGAACTCTTCCATTGCTCTCGGAATTCGGGTGAAGTTTAAAAATGCTTCGGAACTCTTCTATTGTTCTCGGAATTCCGCTGAAGTTTAAAAATGCTTAAAATCTCTTCCATTGTTCTCGTAATTCTGCTCATGTTTAAAAATGCTTCGGAACTCTTCCATTGTTCTCGTAATTCCGCTGAAGTTTAAAAATGGTTCGGAACTCTTCCATTGTTCTCGGAATTCCGATGACGTTTTAAAATGCTTCGGTACTCTTCCATTGTTCTCGGAATTCCGCTGACGTTTAAAAATGCTTCGGAACTCTTCCATTGTTATCGGAATTCCGCTGAAGTTTAAAAATGCTTCGGAACTCTTCCATTGTTCTAGGAATTCTGCTGAAGTCTAAAAATTCATCTGAACTCTTCCATTATTCTCGGAATTCGTGTGAATTTTAAAAATGCTTCGTAACTCTTCTATTGTTCTCGGAATTCCGCTGAAGTTTAAAAATGCTTAAAATCTCTTACATTGTTCTCGGAATTCCGCTGAAGTTTAAAAATGCTTCAGAACTCTTCCATTGTTCTCGGAATTCTGCTGAAGTTTAAAAATGCTTCAGAACTCTTCCATTGTTCTCAGAATTCCGCTGACGTTTAAAAATGCTTCGGTACTCTTCCATTGTTCTCGGAATACCGCTGACGTTTAAAAATGCTTCGGAACTCTTCAATTGTTCTCGGAATTCTGCTGAACTTTTAAAATGCTTTGGAACTCTTCCATTGCTCTCGGAATTCGGGTGAAGTTTAAAAATGCTTTGGAACTCTTCTATTGTTCTCGGAATTCCGCTGAAGTTTAAAAGTGCTTAAAATCTCTACCATTGTTCTCGTAATTCTGCTCATGTTTAAAAATGCTTCAGAACTCTTCCATTGTTCTCGTAATTCCGCTGAAGTTTAAAAATTCTTCGGAACTCTTCCATTGTTCTCGGAATTCCGCTGACGTTTAAAAATGGTTCGGAACTCTTCCATTGTTCTCGGAATTCCGATGACGTTTTAAAATGCTTCGGTACTCTTCCATTGTTCTCGGAATTTCGCTGACGTTTAAAAATGCTTCGGAACTCTTCCATTGTTATCGGAATTCCGCTGAAGTTTAAAAATGCTTCGGAACTCTTCCATTGTTCTAGGAATTCTGCTGAAGTCTAAAAATTCATCTGAACTCTTCCATTATTCTCGGAATTCGTGTGAATTTTAAAAATGCTTCGTAACTCTTCTATTGTTCTCGGAATTCCGCTGAAGTTTAAAAATGCTTAAAATCTCTTACATTGTTCTCGGAATTCCGCTGAAGTTTAAAAATGCTTCAGAACTCTTCCATTGTTCTCGGAATTCCGCTGACGTTTAATAATGCTTCGCAACTCTTTCATTGTTCTCGGAATTCCGCTGACGTTTAAAAATGCTTCGGAACTCTTCCATTGTTCTCGGAATTCCGTTGAAGTTTAAAAATGCTTCGAAACTCTTCCATTGTTCTCGGAATTCTGCTGAAGTTTAAAAATGCTTCGGAACTCTTCCATTGTTCTCGGAATTCCGCTGACATATAAAAATGCTTCGGAAATCTTGCATTGTTCTCGGCATTTCGCTGACGTTTAAAAATGCTTCGGAACTCTTCCATTGCTCTCGGAATTCTGCTGAAGTTTAAAAATGCTTCAGAACTCTTACATTGTTCTCGGAATTCTGCTGACGTTTAAAAATGCTTCGGAACTCTTCCATTGTTCTCGGAATTCCGTTGAAGTTTAAAAATGCTTCAAAACTCTTCCATTGTTCTCGGAATTCTGCTGAAGTTTAAAAATGCTTCGTAACTCTTCCATTGTTCTCAGAATTCCGCTGACGTTTAAAAATGCTTCGGTACTCTTCCATTGTTCTCTTAATTCCGCTGACATATAAAAATGCTTCGGAAATCTTGCATTGTTCTCGGCATTCCACTGACGTTTAAAAATGCTTCGTAACTCTTCAATTGTTCTCGGAATTCTGCTAAACTTTTAAAATGCTTTGGAACTCTTCCATTGCTCTCGGAATTCTGCTGAAGTTTAAAAATGCTTCAGAACTCTTACATTGTTCTCGGAATTCTGCTGACGTTTAAAAATGCTTCGGAACTCTTCCATTGTTCTCAGAATTCCGCTGAAGTTTAAAAATGCTTCGGAACTCTTCCATTGTTCTCGGAATTCTGCTGAAGTTTAAAAATGCTTCAGAACTCTTCCATTGTTCTCGGAATTCCGCTGACGTTTAAAAATGCTTTGGAACTCTTCCATTGTTCTCGGAATTCCGCTGAAGTTTAAAAATGCTTCGGAACTCTTCCATTGTTCTCAGAATTCTGCTGACGTTTAAAAATGCTTCGGAACTCTTCTATTGTTCTCGGAATTCTGCTGACGTTTAAAAATGCTTCAGAACTCTTCCATTGTTCTCGGAATTCCGCTGATGTTTAATAATGCTTCGGAACTCTTCCATTGTTCTCGGAATTCCTTTGAAGTTTAAAAATGCTTCGGAACTCTTCCATTGTTCTCGGAATTCCGCTGACGTTTAAAAATGCATCACAACTCTTCCATTGTTCTCGGAATTCCGCTGACTTTTAAAAATGCTTCGGAACTCTTCCATTGTTCTCCAAATTCCGCTGAAGTTTAAAAATGCTTCGGAACCCTTCCATTGTTCTCGGAATTCTGCTGAAGTTTAAAAATGCTTCAGAACTCTTCCATTGTTCTCAGAATTCCGCTGCCGTTTAAAAATGCTTCGGAAATCTTCCATTGTTTTCAAAATTCCGCTGACGCTTAAAAATGCTTCAGAACTCTTCCATTGTTCTCGGAATTCCGCTGACGTTTAATAATGCTTCGCAACTCTTTCATTGTTCTCGGAATTCCGCTGACGTTTAAAAATGCTTCGGAACTCTTCAATTGTTCTCGGAATTCTGCTGAACTTTTAAAATGCTTTGGAACTCTTCCATTGCTCTCGGAATTCGGGTGAAGTTTAAAAATGCTTCAGAACTCTTCTATTGTTCTCGGAATTCCGCTGAAGTTTAAAAATGCTTAAAATCTCTACCATTGTTCTCGTAATTCTGCTCATGTTTAAGAATGCTTCGGAACTCTTCCATTGTTCTCGTAATTCCGCTGAAGTTTAAAAATGCTTCGGAACTCTTCTATTGTTCTCGGAATTCCGCTGAAGTTTAAAAATGCTTAAAATCTCTTACATTGTTCTCGGAATTCCGCTGAAGTTTAAAAATGCTTCGGAACTCTTCCATTTTTCTCGGAATTCTGCTGAAGTTTAAAAATGCTTCAGAACTCTTCCATTGTTCTCAGAATTCTGCTGACGTTTAAAAATGCTTCGGTACTCTTCCATTGTTCTGGGAATTCTGCTGAAGTTTAAAAATGCTTCGGTACTCTTCCATTGTTCTCGGCATTCCGCTGACATGTAAAAATGCTTCGGAACTCTTCAATTGTTCTCGGAATTCTGCTGAACTTTTAAAATGCTTTGGAACTCTTCCATTGCTCTCGGAATTCGGGTGAAGTTTAAAAATGCTTCGGAACTCTTCTATTGTTCTCGGAATTCCGCTGAAGTTTAAAAATGCTTAAAATCTCTTCCATTGTTCTCGTAATTCTGCTCATGTTTAAAAATGCTTCGGAACTCTTCCATTGTTCTCGTAATTCCGCTGAAGTTTAAAAATGGTTCGGAACTCTTCCATTGTTCTCGGAATTCCGATGACGTTTTAAAATGCTTCGGTACTCTTCCATTGTTCTCGGAATTCCGCTGACGTTTAAAAATGCTTCGGAACTCTTCCATTGTTATCGGAATTCCGCTGAAGTTTAAAAATGCTTCGGAACTCTTCCATTGTTCTAGGAATTCTGCTGAAGTCTAAAAATTCATCTGAACTCTTCCATTATTCTCGGAATTCGTGTGAATTTTAAAAATGCTTCGTAACTCTTCTATTGTTCTCGGAATTCCGCTGAAGTTTAAAAATGCTTAAAATCTCTTACATTGTTCTCGGAATTCCGCTGAAGTTTAAAAATGCTTCGGAACTCTTCCATTGTTCTCGGAATTCTGCTGAAGTTTAAAAATGCTTCAGAACTCTTCCATTGTTCTCAGAATTCCGCTGACGTTTAAAAATGCTTCGGTACTCTTCCATTGTTCTCGGAATACCGCTGACGTTTAAAAATGCTTCGGTACTCTTCCATTGTTCTTGGAATTCCGCTGACATATAAAAATGCTTCGGAAATCTTGCATTGTTCTCGGCATTCCGCTGACGTTTAAAAATGCTTCGGAACTCTTCAATTGTTCTCGGAATTCTGCTGAACTTTTAAAATGCTTTGGAACTCTTCCATTGCTCTCGGAATTCGGGTGAAGTTTAAAAATGCTTCGGAACTCTTCTATTGTTCTCGGAATTCCGCTGAAGTTTAAAAATGCTTAAAATCTCTACCATTGTTCTCGTAATTCTGCTCATGTTTAAAAATGCTTCGGAACTCTTCCATTGTTCTCGTAATTCCGCTGAAGTTTAAAAATGCTTCGGAACTCTTCCATTGTTCTCGGAATTCCGCTGACGTTTAAAAATGCTTCACAACTCTTCCATTGTTCTCGGAATTCCGCTGACTTTTAAAAATGCTTCGGAACTCTTCCATTGTTCTCCAAATTCCGCTGAAGTTTAAAAATGCTTCGGAACCCATCCATTGTTCTCGGAATTCTGCTGAAGTTTAAAAATGCTTCAGAACTCTTCCATTGTTCTCAGAATTCCGCTGACGTTTAAAAATGCTTCGGTACTCTTCCATTGTTCTCGGAATACCGCTGACGTTTAAAAATGCTTCGGTACTCTTTCATTGTTCTCGGAATTCTGCTGAAGTTTAAAAATGCTTCAGAACTCTTCCATTGCTCTCGGAATTCCGCTGACGTTTAATAATGCTTCGCAACTCTTCCATTGTTCTCGGAATTCCGCTGACATATAAAAATGCTTCGGAAATCTTGCATTGTTCTCGGTATTCCGCTGACATTTAAAAATGCTTCGGAACTTTTCAATTGTTCTCGGAATTCTGCTGAACTTTTAAAATGCTTTGGAACTCTTCCATTGCTCTCGGAATTCGGGTGAAGTTTAAAAATGCTTCGGAAATCTTCTATTGTTCTCGGAATTCCGCTGAAGTTTAAAAATGCTTAAAATCTCTTCCATTGTTCTCGTAATTCTGCTCATGTTTAAAAATGCTTCGGAACTCTTCCATTGTTCTCGTAATTCCGCTGAAGTTTAAAAATGGTTCGGAACTCTTCCATTGTTCTCGGAATTCCGATGACGTTTTAAAATGCTTCGGTACTCTTCCATTGTTCTCGGAATTCCGCTGACGTTTAAAAATGCTTCGGAACTCTTCTGTTGTTATCGGAATTCCGCTGAAGTTTAAAAATGCTTCGGAACTCTTCCATTGTTCTAGGAATTCTGCTGAAGTCTAAAAATTCATCTGAACTCTTTCATTATTCTCGGAATTCGTGTGAATTTTAAAAATGCTTCGGAACTCTTCTATTGTTCTCGGAATTCCGCTGAAGTTTAAAAATGCTTAAAATCTCTTACATTGTTCTCGGAATTCCGCTGAAGTTTAAAAATGCTTCGGAACTCTTCCATTTTTCTCGGAATTCTGCTGAAGTTTAAAAATGCTTCAGAACTCTTCCATTGTTCTCAGAATTCCGTTGAAGTTTAAAAATGCTTCGCAACTCTTTCATTGTTCTCGGAATTCCGCTGACGTTTAAAAATGCTTCGGAACTCTTCCATTGTTCGCAGAATTCCGTTGAAGTTTAAAAATGCTTCGAAACTCTTCCATTGTTCTCGGAATTCTGCTGAAGTTTAAAAATGCTTCGAAACTCTTTCATTGTTCTCGGAATTCTGCTGAAGTTTAAAAATGCTTCAGAACTCTTCCATTGTTCTCGGCATTCCGCTGACATTTAAAAATGCTTCTGAAATCTTGCATTGTTCTCGGCATTCCGCTGACGTTTAAAAATGCTTCGGAACTCTTCAATTGTTCTCGGAATTCTGCTGAACTTTTAAAATGCTTTGGAACTCTTCCATTGCTCTCGGAATTCGGGTGAAGTTTAAAAATGCTTCGGAACTCTTCTATTGTTCTCGGAATTCCGCTGAAGTTTAAAAATGCTTAAAATCTCTACCATTGTTCTCGTAATTCTGCTCATGTTTAAAAATGCTTCGGAACTCTTCCATTGTTCTCGTAATTCCGCTGAAGTTTAAAAATGCTTCGGAACTCTTCTATTGTTCTCGGAATTCCGCTGAAGTTTAAAAATGCTTAAAATCTCTTACATTGTTCTCGGAATTCCGCTGAAGTTTAAAAATGCTTCGGAACTCTTCCATTTTTCTCGGAATTCTGCTGAAGTTTAAAAATGCTTCAGAACTCTTCCATTGTTCTCAGAATTCTGCTGACGTTTAAAAATGCTTCGGTACTCTTCCATTGTTCTGGGAATTCTGCTGAAGTTTAAAAATGCTTCGGTACTCTTCCATTGTTCTCGGAATTCCGCTGACATATAAAAATGCTTCGGAAATCTTGCATTGTTCTCGGCATTCCGCTGACATTTAAAAATGCTTCGGAACTCTTCAATTGTTCTCGGAATTCTGCTGAACTTTTAAAATGCTTTGGAACTCTTCCATTGCTCTCGGAATTCGGGTGAAGTTTAAAAATGCTTCGGAACTCTTCTATTGTTCTCGGAATTCCGCTGAAGTTTAAAAATGCTTAAAATCTCTTCCATTGTTCTCGTAATTCTGCTCATGTTTAAAAATGCTTCGGAACTCTTCCATTGTTCTCGTAATTCCGCTGAAGTTTAAAAATGGTTCGGAACTCTTCCATTGTTCTCGGAATTCCGATGACGTTTTAAAATGCTTCGGTACTCTTCCATTGTTCTCGGAATTCCGCTGACGTTTAAAAATGCTTCGGAACTCTTCCATTGTTATCGGAATTCCGCTGAAGTTTAAAAATGCTTCGGAACTCTTCCATTGTTCTAGGAATTCTGCTGAAGTCTAAAAATTCATCTGAACTCTTCCATTATTCTCGGAATTCGTGTGAATTTTAAAAATGCTTCGTAACTCTTCTATTGTTCTCGGAATTCCGCTGAAGTTTAAAAATGCTTAAAATCTCTTACATTGTTCTCGGAATTCCGCTGAAGTTTAAAAATGCTTCAGAACTCTTCCATTGTTCTCGGAATTCTGCTGAAGTTTAAAAATGCTTCAGAACTCTTC
This sequence comes from Phyllobates terribilis, assembly GCF_046119375.1. Lineage (NCBI taxonomy): Eukaryota > Metazoa > Chordata > Amphibia > Anura > Dendrobatidae > Phyllobates > Phyllobates terribilis. The sequence continues at coordinate 12,564,644 of NW_027362782.1, forward strand.
CATTGTTCTCAGAATTCCGCTGACGTTTAAAAATGCTTCGGTACTCTTCCATTGTTCTCGGAATACCGCTGACGTTTAAAAATGCTTCGGTACTCTTCCATTGTTCTCGGAATTCCGCTGACATATAAAAATGCTTCGGAAATCTTGCATTGTTCTCGGCATTCCGCTGACGTTTAAAAATGCTTCGGAACTCTTCAATTGTTCTCGGAATTCTGCTGAACTTTTAAAATGCTTTGGAACTCTTCCATTGCTCTCGGAATTCGGGTGAAGTTTAAAAATGCTTTGGAACTCTTCTATTGTTCTCGGAATTCCGCTGAAGTTTAAAAATGCTTAAAATCTCTACCATTGTTCTCGTAATTCTGCTCATGTTTAAAAATGCTTCAGAACTCTTCCATTGTTCTCGTAATTCCGCTGAAGTTTAAAAATTCTTCGGAACTCTTCCATTGTTCTCGGAATTCCGCTGACGTTTAAAAATGCTTCGCAACTCTTTCATTGTTCTCGGAATTCCGCTGACGTTTAAAAATGCTTCGGAACTCTTCCATTGTTCTCGGAATTCCGTTGAAGTTTAAAAATGCTTCGAAACTCTTCCATTGTTCTCGGAATTCTGCTGAAGTTTAAAAATGCTTCGAAACTCTTTCATTGTTCTCGGAATTCTGCTGAAGTTTAAAAATGCTTCAGAACTCTTTCATTGCTCTCGGAATTCCGCTGACGTTTAATAATGCTTCGCAACTCTTCCATTGTTCTCGGAATTCCGTTGAAGTTTAAAAATGCTTCGAAACTCTTCCATTGTTCTCGGTATTCTGCTGAAGTTTAAAAATGCTTCGGTACTCTTCCATTGTTCTCGGAATTCCGCTGACATATAAAAATGCTTCGGAAATCTTGCATTGTTCTCGGCATTCCGCTGACATTTAAAAATGCTTCGGAACTCTTCAATTGTTCTTGGAATTCTGCTGAACTTTTAAAATGCTTTGGAACTCTTCCATTGCTCTCGGAATTCGGGTGAAGTTTAAAAATGATTCGGAAATCTTCTATTGTTCTCGGAATTCCGCTGAAGTTTAAAAATGCTTAAAATCTCTTCCATTGTTCTCGTAATTCTGCTCATGTTTAAAAATGCTTCGGAACTCTTCCATTGTTCTCGTAATTCCGCTGAAGTTTAAAAATGGTTCGGAACTCTTCCATTGTTCTCGGAATTCCGATGACGTTTTAAAATGCTTCGGTACTCTTCCATTGTTCTCGGAATTCCGCTGACGTTTAAAAATGCTTCGGAACTCTTCCATTGTTATCGGAATTCCGCTGAAGTTTAAAAATGCTTCGGAACTCTTCCATTGTTCTAGGAATTCTGCTGAAGTCTAAAAATTCATCTGAACTCTTCCATTATTCTCGGAATTCGTGTGAATTTTAAAAATGCTTCGTAACTCTTCTATTGTTCTCGGAATTCCGCTGAAGTTTAAAAATGCTTAAAATCTCTTACATTGTTCTCGGAATTCCGCTGAAGTTTAAAAATGCTTCAGAACTCTTCCATTGTTCTCGGAATTCCGCTGACGTTTAATAATGCTTCGCAACTCTTTCATTGTTCTCGGAATTCCGCTGACGTTTAAAAATGCTTCGGAACTCTTCCATTGTTCTCGGAATTCCGTTGAAGTTTAAAAATGCTTCGAAACTCTTCCATTGTTCTCGGAATTCTGCTGAAGTTTAAAAATGCTTCGGAACTCTTCCATTGTTCTCGGAATTCCGCTGACATATAAAAATGCTTCAGAAATCTTGCATTGTTCTCGGCATTTCGCTGACGTTTAAAAATGCTTCGGAACTCTTCCATTGCTCTCGGAATTCTGCTGAAGTTTAAAAATGCTTCAGAACTCTTACATTGTTCTCGGAATTCTGCTGACGTTTAAAAATGCTTCGGAACTCTTCCATTGTTCTCGGAATTCCGTTGAAGTTTAAAAATGCTTCAAAACTCTTCCATTGTTCTCGGAATTCTGCTGAAGTTTAAAAATGCTTCGTAACTCTTCCATTGTTCTCAGAATTCCGCTGACGTTTAAAAATGCTTCGGTACTCTTCCATTGTTCTCTTAATTCCGCTGACATATAAAAATGCTTCGGAAATCTTGCATTGTTCTCGGCATTCCACTGACGTTTAAAAATGCTTCGTAACTCTTCAATTGTTCTCGGAATTCTGCTAAACTTTTAAAATGCTTTGGAACTCTTCCATTGCTCTCGGAATTCTGCTGAAGTTTAAAAATGCTTCAGAACTCTTACATTGTTCTCGGAATTCTGCTGACGTTTAAAAATGCTTCGGAACTCTTCCATTGTTCTCAGAATTCCGCTGAAGTTTAAAAATGCTTCGGAACTCTTCCATTGTTCTCGGAATTCTGCTGAAGTTTAAAAATGCTTCAGAACTCTTCCATTGTTCTCGGAATTCCGCTGACGTTTAAAAATGCTTTGGAACTCTTCCATTGTTCTCGGAATTCCGCTGAAGTTTAAAAATGCTTCGGAACTCTTCCATTGTTCTCAGAATTCTGCTGACGTTTAAAAATGCTTCGGAACTCTTCTATTGTTCTCGGAATTCTGCTGACGTTTAAAAATGCTTCAGAACTCTTCCATTGTTCTCGGAATTCCGCTGATGTTTAATAATGCTTCGGAACTCTTCCATTGTTCTCGGAATTCCTTTGAAGTTTAAAAATGCTTCGGAACTCTTCCATTGTTCTCGGAATTCCGCTGACGTTTAAAAATGCATCACAACTCTTCCATTGTTCTCGGAATTCCGCTGACTTTTAAAAATGCTTCGGAACTCTTCCATTGTTCTCCAAATTCCGCTGAAGTTTAAAAATGCTTCGGAACCCTTCCATTGTTCTCGGAATTCTGCTGAAGTTTAAAAATGCTTCAGAACTCTTCCATTGTTCTCAGAATTCCGCTGCCGTTTAAAAATGCTTCGGAAATCTTCCATTGTTTTCAAAATTCCGCTGACGCTTAAAAATGCTTCAGAACTCTTCCATTGTTCTCGGAATTCCGCTGACGTTTAATAATGCTTCGCAACTCTTTCATTGTTCTCGGAATTCCGCTGACGTTTAAAAATGCTTCGGAACTCTTCAATTGTTCTCGGAATTCTGCTGAACTTTTAAAATGCTTTGGAACTCTTCCATTGCTCTCGGAATTCGGGTGAAGTTTAAAAATGCTTCAGAACTCTTCTATTGTTCTCGGAATTCCGCTGAAGTTTAAAAATGCTTAAAATCTCTACCATTGTTCTCGTAATTCTGCTCATGTTTAAGAATGCTTCGGAACTCTTCCATTGTTCTCGTAATTCCGCTGAAGTTTAAAAATGCTTCGGAACTCTTCTATTGTTCTCGGAATTCCGCTGAAGTTTAAAAATGCTTAAAATCTCTTACATTGTTCTCGGAATTCCGCTGAAGTTTAAAAATGCTTCGGAACTCTTCCATTTTTCTCGGAATTCTGCTGAAGTTTAAAAATGCTTCAGAACTCTTCCATTGTTCTCAGAATTCTGCTGACGTTTAAAAATGCTTCGGTACTCTTGCATTGTTCTCGGCATTCCGCTGACATGTAAAAATGCTTCGGAACTCTTCAATTGTTCTCGGAATTCTGCTGAACTTTTAAAATGCTTTGGAACTCTTCCATTGCTCTCGGAATTCGGGTGAAGTTTAAAAATGCTTCGGAACTCTTCTATTGTTCTCGGAATTCCGCTGAAGTTTAAAAATGCTTAAAATCTCTTCCATTGTTCTCGTAATTCTGCTCATGTTTAAAAATGCTTCGGAACTCTTCCATTGTTCTCGTAATTCCGCTGAAGTTTAAAAATGGTTCGGAACTCTTCCATTGTTCTCGGAATTCCGATGACGTTTTAAAATGCTTCGGTACTCTTCCATTGTTCTCGGAATTCCGCTGACGTTTAAAAATGCTTCGGAACTCTTCCATTGTTATCGGAATTCCGCTGAAGTTTAAAAATGCTTCGGAACTCTTCCATTGTTCTAGGAATTCTGCTGAAGTCTAAAAATTCATCTGAACTCTTCCATTATTCTCGGAATTCGTGTGAATTTTAAAAATGCTTCGTAACTCTTCTATTGTTCTCGGAATTCCGCTGAAGTTTAAAAATGCTTAAAATCTCTTACATTGTTCTCGGAATTCCGCTGAAGTTTAAAAATGCTTCGGAACTCTTCCATTGTTCTCGGAATTCTGCTGAAGTTTAAAAATGCTTCAGAACTCTTCCATTGTTCTCAGAATTCCGCTGACGTTTAAAAATGCTTCGGTACTCTTCCATTGTTCTCGGAATACCGCTGACGTTTAAAAATGCTTCGGTACTCTTCCATTGTTCTTGGAATTCCGCTGACATATAAAAATGCTTCGGAAATCTTGCATTGTTCTCGGCATTCCGCTGACGTTTAAAAATGCTTCGGAACTCTTCAATTGTTCTCGGAATTCTGCTGAACTTTTAAAATGCTTTGGAACTCTTCCATTGCTCTCGGAATTCGGGTGAAGTTTAAAAATGCTTCGGAACTCTTCTATTGTTCTCGGAATTCCGCTGAAGTTTAAAAATGCTTAAAATCTCTACCATTGTTCTCGTAATTCTGCTCATGTTTAAAAATGCTTCGGAACTCTTCCATTGTTCTCGTAATTCCGCTGAAGTTTAAAAATGCTTCGGAACTCTTCCATTGTTCTCGGAATTCCGCTGACGTTTAAAAATGCTTCACAACTCTTCCATTGTTCTCGGAATTCCGCTGACTTTTAAAAATGCTTCGGAACTCTTCCATTGTTCTCCAAATTCCGCTCAAGTTTAAAAATGCTTCGGAACCCATCCATTGTTCTCGGAATTCTGCTGAAGTTTAAAAATGCTTCAGAACTCTTCCATTGTTCTCAGAATTCCGCTGACGTTTAAAAATGCTTCGGTACTCTTCCATTGTTCTCGGAATACCGCTGACGTTTAAAAATGCTTCGGTACTCTTTCATTGTTCTCGGAATTCTGCTGAAGTTTAAAAATGCTTCAGAACTCTTCCATTGCTCTCGGAATTCCGCTGACGTTTAATAATGCTTCGCAACTCTTCCATTGTTCTCGGAATTCCGCTGACATATAAAAATGCTTCGGAAATCTTGCATTGTTCTCGGTATTCCGCTGACATTTAAAAATGCTTCGGAACTTTTCAATTGTTCTCGGAATTCTGCTGAACTTTTAAAATGCTTTGGAACTCTTCCATTGCTCTCGGAATTCGGGTGAAGTTTAAAAATGCTTCGGAAATCTTCTATTGTTCTCGGAATTCCGCTGAAGTTTAAAAATGCTTAAAATCTCTTCCATTGTTCTCGTAATTCTGCTCATGTTTAAAAATGCTTCGGAACTCTTCCATTGTTCTCGTAATTCCGCTGAAGTTTAAAAATGGTTCGGAACTCTTCCATTGTTCTCGGAATTCCGATGACGTTTTAAAATGCTTCGGTACTCTTCCATTGTTCTCGGAATTCCGCTGACGTTTAAAAATGCTTCGGAACTCTTCTGTTGTTATCGGAATTCCGCTGAAGTTTAAAAATGCTTCGGAACTCTTCCATTGTTCTAGGAATTCTGCTGAAGTCTAAAAATTCATCTGAACTCTTTCATTATTCTCGGAATTCGTGTGAATTTTAAAAATGCTTCGGAACTCTTCTATTGTTCTCGGAATTCCGCTGAAGTTTAAAAATGCTTAAAATCTCTTACATTGTTCTCGGAATTCCGCTGAAGTTTAAAAATGCTTCGGAACTCTTCCATTTTTCTCGGAATTCTGCTGAAGTTTAAAAATGCTTCAGAACTCTTCCATTGTTCTCAGAATTCCGTTGAAGTTTAAAAATGCTTCGCAACTCTTTCATTGTTCTCGGAATTCCGCTGACGTTTAAAAATGCTTCGGAACTCTTCCATTGTTCGCAGAATTCCGTTGAAGTTTAAAAATGCTTCGAAACTCTTCCATTGTTCTCGGAATTCTGCTGAAGTTTAAAAATGCTTCGAAACTCTTTCATTGTTCTCGGAATTCTGCTGAAGTTTAAAAATGCTTCAGAACTCTTCCATTGTTCTCGGCATTCCGCTGACATTTAAAAATGCTTCTGAAATCTTGCATTGTTCTCGGCATTCCGCTGACGTTTAAAAATGCTTCGGAACTCTTCAATTGTTCTCGGAATTCTGCTGAACTTTTAAAATGCTTTGGAACTCTTCCATTGCTCTCGGAATTCGGGTGAAGTTTAAAAATGCTTCGGAACTCTTCTATTGTTCTCGGAATTCCGCTGAAGTTTAAAAATGCTTAAAATCTCTACCATTGTTCTCGTAATTCTGCTCATGTTTAAAAATGCTTCGGAACTCTTCCATTGTTCTCGTAATTCCGCTGAAGTTTAAAAATGCTTCGGAACTCTTCTATTGTTCTCGGAATTCCGCTGAAGTTTAAAAATGCTTAAAATCTGTTACATTGTTCTCGGAATTCCGCTGAAGTTTAAAAATGCTTCGGAACTCTTCCATTTTTCTCGGAATTCTGCTGAAGTTTAAAAATGCTTCAGAACTCTTCCATTGTTCTCAGAATTCTGCTGACGTTTAAAAATGCTTCGGTACTCTTCCATTGTTCTGGGAATTCTGCTGAAGTTTAAAAATGCTTCGGTACTCTTCCATTGTTCTCGGAATTCCGCTGACATATAAAAATGCTTCGGAAATCTTGCATTGTTCTCGGCATTCCGCTGACATTTAAAAATGCTTCGGAACTCTTCAATTGTTCTCGGAATTCTGCTGAACTTTTAAAATGCTTTGGAACTCTTCCATTGCTCTCGGAATTCGGGTGAAGTTTAAAAATGCTTCGGAACTCTTCTATTGTTCTCGGAATTCCGCTGAAGTTTAAAAATGCTTAAAATCTCTTCCATTGTTCTCGTAATTCTGCTCATGTTTAAAAATGCTTCGGAACTCTTCCATTGTTCTCGTAATTCCGCTGAAGTTTAAAAATGGTTCGGAACTCTTCCATTGTTCTCGGAATTCCGATGACGTTTTAAAATGCTTCGGTACTCTTCCATTGTTCTCGGAATTCCGCTGACGTTTAAAAATGCTTCGGAACTCTTCCATTGTTATCGGAATTCCGCTGAAGTTTAAAAATGCTTCGGAACTCTTCCATTGTTCTAGGAATTCTGCTGAAGTCTAAAAATTCATCTGAACTCTTCCATTATTCTCGGAATTCGTGTGAATTTTAAAAATGCTTCGTAACTCTTCTATTGTTCTCGGAATTCCGCTGAAGTTTAAAAATGCTTAAAATCTCTTACATTGTTCTCGGAATTCCGCTGAAGTTTAAAAATGCTTCAGAACTCTTCCATTGTTCTCGGAATTCTGCTGAAGTTTAAAAATGCTTCAGAACTCTTCCATTGTTCTCAGAATTCCGCTGACGTTTAAAAATGCTTCGGTACTCTTCCATTGTTCTCGGAATACCGCTGACGTTTAAAAATGCTTCGGTACTCTTCCATTGTTCTCGGAATTCCGCTGACATATAAAAATGCTTCGGAAATCTTGCATTGTTCTCGGCATTCCGCTGACGTTTAAAAATGCTTCGGAACTCTTCAATTGTTCTCGGAATTCTGCTGAACTTTTAAAATGCTTTGGAACTCTTCCATTGCTCTCGGAATTCGGGTGAAGTTTAAAAATGCTTTGGAACTCTTCTATTGTTCTCGGAATTCCGCTGAAGTTTAAAAATGCTTAAAATCTCTACCATTGTTCTCGTAATTCTGCTCATGTTTAAAAATGCTTCAGAACTCTTCCATTGTTCTCGTAATTCCGCTGAAGTTTAAAAATTCTTCGGAACTCTTCCATTGTTCTCGGAATTCCGCTGACGTTTAAAAATGCTTCGCAACTCTTTCATTGTTCTCGGAATTCCGCTGACGTTTAAAAATGCTTCGGAACTCTTCCATTGTTCTCGGAATTCCGTTGAAGTTTAAAAATGCTTCGAAACTCTTCCATTGTTCTCGGAATTCTGCTGAAGTTTAAAAATGCTTCGAAACTCTTTCATTGTTCTCGGAATTCTGCTGAAGTTTAAAAATGCTTCAGAACTCTTTCATTGCTCTCGGAATTCCGCTGACGTTTAATAATGCTTCGCAACTCTTCCATTGTTCTCGGAATTCCGTTGAAGTTTAAAAATGCTTCGAAACTCTTCCATTGTTCTCGGTATTCTGCTGAAGTTTAAAAATGCTTCGGTACTCTTCCATTGTTCTCGGAATTCCGCTGACATATAAAAATGCTTCGGAAATCTTGCATTGTTCTCGGCATTCCGCTGACATTTAAAAATGCTTCGGAACTCTTCAATTGTTCTTGGAATTCTGCTGAACTTTTAAAATGCTTTGGAACTCTTCCATTGCTCTCGGAATTCGGGTGAAGTTTAAAAATGATTCGGAAATCTTCTATTGTTCTCGGAATTCCGCTGAAGTTTAAAAATGCTTAAAATCTCTTCCATTGTTCTCGTAATTCTGCTCATGTTTAAAAATGCTTCGGAACTCTTCCATTGTTCTCGTAATTCCGCTGAAGTTTAAAAATGGTTCGGAACTCTTCCATTGTTCTCGGAATTCCGATGACGTTTTAAAATGCTTCGGTACTCTTCCATTGTTCTCGGAATTCCGCTGACGTTTAAAAATGCTTCGGAACTCTTCCATTGTTATCGGAATTCCGCTGAAGTTTAAAAATGCTTCGGAACTCTTCCATTGTTCTAGGAATTCTGCTGAAGTCTAAAAATTCATCTGAACTCTTCCATTATTCTCGGAATTCGTGTGAATTTTAAAAATGCTTCGTAACTCTTCTATTGTTCTCGGAATTCCGCTGAAGTTTAAAAATGCTTAAAATCTCTTACATTGTTCTCGGAATTCCGCTGAAGTTTAAAAATGCTTCAGAACTCTTCCATTGTTCTCGGAATTCCGCTGACGTTTAATAATGCTTCGCAACTCTTTCATTGTTCTCGGAATTCCGCTGACGTTTAAAAATGCTTCGGAACTCTTCCATTGTTCTCGGAATTCCGTTGAAGTTTAAAAATGCTTCGAAACTCTTCCATTGTTCTCGGAATTCTGCTGAAGTTTAAAAATGCTTCGGAACTCTTCCATTGTTCTCGGAATTCCGCTGACATATAAAAATGCTTCAGAAATCTTGCATTGTTCTCGGCATTTCGCTGACGTTTAAAAATGCTTCGGAACTCTTCCATTGCTCTCGGAATTCTGCTGAAGTTTAAAAATGCTTCAGAACTCTTACATTGTTCTCGGAATTCTGCTGACGTTTAAAAATGCTTCGGAACTCTTCCATTGTTCTCGGAATTCCGTTGAAGTTTAAAAATGCTTCAAAACTCTTCCATTGTTCTCGGAATTCTGCTGAAGTTTAAAAATGCTTCGTAACTCTTCCATTGTTCTCAGAATTCCGCTGACGTTTAAAAATGCTTCGGTACTCTTCCATTGTTCTCTTAATTCCGCTGACATATAAAAATGCTTCGGAAATCTTGCATTGTTCTCGGCATTCCACTGACGTTTAAAAATGCTTCGTAACTCTTCAATTGTTCTCGGAATTCTGCTAAACTTTTAAAATGCTTTGGAACTCTTCCATTGCTCTCGGAATTCTGCTGAAGTTTAAAAATGCTTCAGAACTCTTACATTGTTCTCGGAATTCTGCTGACGTTTAAAAATGCTTCGGAACTCTTCCATTGTTCTCAGAATTCCGCTGAAGTTTAAAAATGCTTCGGAACTCTTCCATTGTTCTCGGAATTCTGCTGAAGTTTAAAAATGCTTCAGAACTCTTCCATTGTTCTCGGAATTCCGCTGACGTTTAAAAATGCTTTGGAACTCTTCCATTGTTCTCGGAATTCCGCTGAAGTTTAAAAATGCTTCAGAACTCTTCCATTGTTCTCAGAATTCTGCTGACGTTTAATAATGCTTCGGAACTCTTCCATTGTTCTCGGAATTCCTTTGAAGTTTAAAAATGCTTCGGAACTCTTCCATTGTTCTCGGAATTCCGCTGACGTTTAAAAATGCATCACAACTCTTCCATTGTTCTCGGAATTCCGCTGACTTTTAAAAATGCTTCGGAACTCTTCCATTGTTCTCCAAATTCCGCTGAAGTTTAAAAATGCTTCGGAACCCTTCCATTGTTCTCGGAATTCTGCTGAAGTTTAAAAATGCTTCAGAACTCTTCCATTGTTCTCAGAATTCCGCTGCCGTTTAAAAATGCTTCGGAAATCTTCCATTGTTTTCAAAATTCCGCTGACGCTTAAAAATGCTTCAGAACTCTTCCATTGTTCTCGGAATTCCGCTGACGTTTAATAATGCTTCGCAACTCTTTCATTGTTCTCGGAATTCCGCTGACGTTTAAAAATGCTTCGGAACTCTTCAATTGTTCTCGGAATTCTGCTGAACTTTTAAAATGCTTTGGAACTCTTCCATTGCTCTCGGAATTTGGGTGAAGTTTAAAAATGCTTCAGAACTCTTCTATTGTTCTCGGAATTCCGCTGAAGTTTAAAAATGCTTAAAATCTCTACCATTGTTCTCGTAATTCTGCTCATGTTTAAGAATGCTTCGGAACTCTTCCATTGTTCTCGTAATTCCGCTGAAGTTTAAAAATGCTTCGGAACTCTTCTATTGTTCTCGGAATTCCGCTGAAGTTTAAAAATGCTTAAAATCTCTTACATTGTTCTCGGAATTCCGCTGAAGTTTAAAAATGCTTCGGAACTCTTCCATTTTTCTCGGAATTCTGCTGAAGTTTAAAAATGCTTCAGAACTCTTCCATTGTTCTCAGAATTCTGCTGACGTTTAAAAATGCTTCGGTACTCTTCCATTGTTCTGGGAATTCTGCTGAAGTTTAAAAATGCTTCGGTACTCTTCCATTGTTCTCGGAATTCCGCTGACATATAAAAATGCTTCGGAAATCTTGCATTGTTCTCGGCATTCCGCTGACATGTAAAAATGCTTCGGAACTCTTCAATTGTTCTCGGAATTCTGCTGAACTTTTAAAATGCTTTGGAACTCTTCCATTGCTCTCGGAATTCGGGTGAAGTTTAAAAATGCTTCGGAACTCTTCTATTGTTCTCGGAATTCCGCTGAAGTTTAAAAATGCTTAAAATCTCTTCCATTGTTCTCGTAATTCTGCTCATGTTTAAAAATGCTTCGGAACTCTTCCATTGTTCTCGTAATTCCGCTGAAGTTTAAAAATGGTTCGGAACTCTTCCATTGTTCTCGGAATTCCGATGACGTTTTAAAATGCTTCGGTACTCTTCCATTGTTCTCGGAATTCCGCTGACGTTTAAAAATGCTTCGGAACTCTTCCATTGTTATCGGAATTCCGCTGAAGTTTAAAAATGCTTCGGAACTCTTCCATTGTTCTAGGAATTCTGCTGAAGTCTAAAAATTCATCTGAACTCTTCCATTATTCTCGGAATTCGTGTGAATTTTAAAAATGCTTCGTAACTCTTCTATTGTTCTCGGAATTCCGCTGAAGTTTAAAAATGCTTAAAATCTCTTACATTGTTCTCGGAATTCCGCTGAAGTTTAAAAATGCTTCGGAACTCTTCCATTGTTCTCGGAATTCTGCTGAAGTTTAAAAATGCTTCAGAACTCTTCCATTGTTCTCAGAATTCCGCTGACGTTTAAAAATGCTTCGGTACTCTTCCATTGTTCTCGGAATACCGCTGACGTTTAAAAATGCTTCGGTACTCTTCCATTGTTCTTGGAATTCCGCTGACATATAAAAATGCTTCGGAAATCTTGCATTGTTCTCGGCATTCCGCTGACGTTTAAAAATGCTTCGGAACTCTTCAATTGTTCTCGGAATTCTGCTGAACTTTTAAAATGCTTTGGAACTCTTCCATTGCTCTCGGAATTCGGGTGAAGTTTAAAAATGCTTCGGAACTCTTCTATTGTTCTCGGAATTCCGCTGAAGTTTAAAAATGCTTAAAATCTCTACCATTGTTCTCGTAATTCTGCTCATGTTTAAAAATGCTTCGGAACTCTTCCATTGTTCTCGTAATTCCGCTGAAGTTTAAAAATGCTTCGGAACTCTTCCATTGTTCTCGGAATTCCGCTGACGTTTAAAAATGCTTCACAACTCTTCCATTGTTCTCGGAATTCCGCTGACTTTTAAAAATGCTTCGGAACTCTTCCATTGTTCTCCAAATTCCGCTGAAGTTTAAAAATGCTTCGGAACCCATCCATTGTTCTCGGAATTCTGCTGAAGTTTAAAAATGCTTCAGAACTCTTCCATTGTTCTCAGAATTCCGCTGACGTTTAAAAATGCTTCGGTACTCTTCCATTGTTCTCGGAATACCGCTGACGTTTAAAAATGCTTCGGTACTCTTTCATTGTTCTCGGAATTCTGCTGAAGTTTAAAAATGCTTCAGAACTCTTCCATTGCTCTCGGAATTCCGCTGACGTTTAATAATGCTTCGCAACTCTTCCATTGTTCTCGGAATTCCGCTGACATATAAAAATGCTTCGGAAATCTTGCATTGTTCTCGGTATTCCGCTGACATTTAAAAATGCTTCGGAACTTTTCAATTGTTCTCGGAATTCTGCTGAACTTTTAAAATGCTTTGGAACTCTTCCATTGCTCTCGGAATTCGGGTGAAGTTTAAAAATGCTTCGGAAATCTTCTATTGTTCTCGGAATTCCGCTGAAGTTTAAAAATGCTTAAAATCTCTTCCATTGTTCTCGTAATTCTGCTCATGTTTAAAAATGCTTCGGAACTCTTCCATTGTTCTCGTAATTCCGCTGAAGTTTAAAAATGGTTCGGAACTCTTCCATTGTTCTCGGAATTCCGATGACGTTTTAAAATGCTTCGGTACTCTTCCATTGTTCTCGGAATTCCGCTGACGTTTAAAAATGCTTCGGAACTCTTCCGTTGTTATCGGAATTCCGCTGAAGTTTAAAAATGCTTCGGAACTCTTCCATTGTTCTAGGAATTCTGCTGAAGTCTAAAAATTCATCTGAACTCTTTCATTATTCTCGGAATTCGTGTGAATTTTAAAAATGCTTCGGAACTCTTCTATTGTTCTCGGAATTCCGCTGAAGTTTAAAAATGCTTAAAATCTCTTACATTGTTCTCGGAATTCCGCTGAAGTTTAAAAATGCTTCGGAACTCTTCCACTTTTCTCGGAATTCTGCTGAAGTTTAAAAATGCTTCAGAACTCTTCCATTGTTCTCAGAATTCCGTTGAAGTTTAAAAATGCTTCGCAACTCTTTCATTGTTCTCGGAATTCCGCTGACGTTTAAAAATGCTTCGGAACTCTTCCATTGTTCGCAGAATTCCGTTGAAGTTTAAAAATGCTTCGAAACTCTTCCATTGTTCTCGGAATTCTGCTGAAGTTTAAAAATGCTTCGAAACTCTTTCATTGTTCTCGGAATTCTGCTGAAGTTTAAAAATGCTTCAGAACTCTTCGATTGTTCTCGGCATTCCGCTGACATTTAAAAATGCTTCTGAAATCTTGCATTGTTCTCGGCATTCCGCTGACGTTTAAAAATGCTTCGGAACTCTTCAATTGTTCTCGGAATTCTGCTGAACTTTTAAAATGCTTTGGAACTCTTCCATTGCTCTCGGAATTCGGGTGAAGTTTAAAAATGCTTCGGAAATCTTCTATTGTTCTCGGAATTCCGCTGAAGTTTAAAAATGCTTAAAATCTCTTCCATTGTTCTCGTAATTCTGCTCATGTTTAAAAATGCTTCGGAACTCTTCCATTGTTCTCGTAATTCCGCTGAAGTTTAAAAATGGTTCGGAACTCTTCCATTGTTCTCGGAATTCCGATGACGTTTTAAAATGCTTCGGTACTCTTCCATTGTTCTCGGAATTCCGCTGACGTTTAAAAATGCTTCGGAACTCTTCCATTGTTATCGTAATTCCGCTGAAGTTTAAAAATGCTTCGGAACTCTTCCATTGTTCTAGGAATTCTGCTGAAGTCTAAAAATTCATCTGAACTCTTCCATTATTCTCGGAATTCGTGTGAATTTTAAAAATGCTTCGTAACTCTTCTATTGTTCTCGGAATTCCGCTGAAGTTTAAAAATGCTTAAAATCTCTTACATTGTTCTCGGAATTCCGCTGAAGTTTAAAAATGCTTCGGAACTCTTCCATTGTTCTCGGAATTCTGCTGAAGTTTAAAAATGCTTCAGAACTCTTCCATTGTTCTCAGAATTCCGCTGACGTTTAAAAATGCTTCGGTACTCTTCCATTGTTCTCGGAATACCGCTGACGTTTAAAAATGCTTCGGTACTCTTCCATTGTTCTCGGAATTCCGCTGACATATAAAAATGCTTCTGAAATCTTGCATTGTTCTCGGCATTCCGCTGACGTTTAAAAATGCTTCGGAACTCTTCAATTGTTCTCGGAATTCTGCTGAACTTTTAAAATGCTTTGGAACTCTTCCATTGCTCTCGGAATTCGGGTGAAGTTTAAAAATGCTTCGGAACTCTTCTATTGTTCTCAGAATTCCGCTGAAGTTTAAAAATGCTTAAAATCTCTACCATTGTTCTCGTAATTCTGCTCATGTTTAAAAATGCTTCGGAACTCTTCCATTGTTCTCGTAATTCCGCTGAAGTTTAAAAATGCTTCGGAACTCTTCTATTGTTCTCGGAATTCCGCTGAAGTTTAAAAATGCTTAAAATCTCTTACATTGTTCTCGGAATTCCGCTGATGTTTAAAAATGCTTCGGAACTCTTCCATTTTTCTCAGAATTCTGCTGAAGTTTAAAAATGCTTCAGAACTCTTCCATTGTTCTCAGAATTCTGCTGACGTTTAAAAATGCTTCGGTACTCTTCCATTGTTCTCGGAATTCCGCTGACATATAAAAATGCTTCGGAAATCTTGCATTGTTCTCGGCATTCCGCTGACGTTTAAAAATGCTTCGGAACTCTTCAATTGTTCTCGGAATTCTGCTGAACTTTTAAAATGCTTTGGAACTCTTCCATTGCTCTCGGAATTCGGGTGAAGTTTAAAAATGCTTCGGAACTCTTCTATTGTTCTCGGAATTCCGCTGAAGTTTAAAAATGCTTAAAATCTCTACCATTGTTCTCGTAATTCTGCTCATGTTTAAAAATGCTTCAGAACTCTTCCATTGTTCTCGTAATTAAGCTGAAGTTTAAAAATGCTTCGGAACTCTTCCATTGTTCTCGGAATTCCGCTGACGTTTAAAAATGCTTCACAACTCTTCCATTGTTCTCGGAATTCCGCTGACTTTTAAAAATGCTTCGGAACTCTTCCATTGTTCTCCAAATTCCGCTGAAGTTTAAAAATGCTTCGGAACCCTTCCATTGTTCTCGGAATTCTGCTGAAGTTTAAAAATGCTTCAGAACTCTTCCATTGTTCTCAGAATTCCGCTGACGTTTTAAAATGCTTCAGAAATCTTCCATTGTTTTCAAAATTCCGCTGACGCTTAAAAATGCTTCAGAACTCTTCCATTGTTCTCGGAATTCCGCTGACGTTTAATAATGCTTCGCAACTCTTTCATTGTTCTCGGAATTCTGCTGACGTTTAAAAATGCTTCGGAACTCTTCCATTGTTCTCGGAATTCTGCTGAAGTTTAAAAATGCTTCGAAACTCTTTCATTGTTCTCGGAATTCTGCTGAAGTTTAAAAATGCTTCAGAACTCTTCCATTGCTCTCGGAATTCCGCTGACGTTTAATAATGCTTCGCAACTCTTCCATTGTTCTCGGAATTCCGTTGAAGTTTAAAAATGCTTCGGAAATCTTGCATTGTTCTCGGCATTCCGCTGACATTTAAAAATGCTTCGGAACTCTTCAATTGTTCTTGGAATTCTGCTGAACTTTTAAAATGCTTTGGAACTCTTCCATTGCTCTCGGAATTCGGGTGAAGTTTAAAAATGCTTCGGAAATCTTCTATTGTTCTCGGAATTCCGCTGAAGTTTAAAAATGCTTAAAATCTCTTCCATTGTTCTCGTAATTCTGCTCATGTTTAAAAATGCTTCGGAACTCTTCCATTGTTCTCGTAATTCCGCTGAAGTTTAAAAATGGTTCGGAACTCTTCCATTGTTCTCGGAATTCCGATGACGTTTTAAAATGCTTCGGTACTCTTCCATTGTTCTCGGAATTCCGCTGACGTTTAAAAATGCTTCGGAACTCTTCCATTGTTATCGTAATTCCGCTGAAGTTTAAAAATGCTTCGGAACTCTTCCATTGTTCTAGGAATTCTGCTGAAGTCTAAAAATTCATCTGAACTCTTCCATTATTCTCGGAATTCGTGTGAATTTTAAAAATGCTTCGTAACTCTTCTATTGTTCTCGGAATTCCGCTGAAGTTTAAAAATGCTTAAAATCTCTTACATTGTTCTCGGAATTCCGCTGAAGTTTAAAAATGCTTCGGAACTCTTCCATTGTTCTCGGAATTCTGCTGAAGTTTAAAAATGCTTCAGAACTCTTCCATTGTTCTCAGAATTCCGCTGACGTTTAAAAATGCTTCGGTACTCTTCCATTGTTCTCGGAATACCGCTGACGTTTAAAAATGCTTCGGTACTCTTCCATTGTTCTCGGAATTCCGCTGACATATAAAAATGCTTCGGAAATCTTGCATTGTTCTCGGCATTCCGCTGACGTTTAAAAATGCTTCGGAACTCTTCAATTGTTCTCGGAATTCTGCTGAACTTTTAAAATGCTTTGGAACTCTTCCATTGCTCTCGGTATTCGGGTGAAGTTTAAAAATGCTTCGGAACTATTCTATTGTTCTCGGAATTCCGCTGAAGTTTAAAAATGCTTCAGAACTCTTCCATTGTTCTCAGAATTCCGTTGAAGTTTAAAAATGCTTCGCAACTCTTTCATTGTTCTCGGAATTCCGCTGACGTTTAAAAATGCTTCGGAACTCTTCCATTGTTCGCAGAATTCCGTTGAAGTTTAAAAATGATTCGAAACTCTTCCATTGTTCTCGGAATTCTGCTGAAGTTTAAAAATGCTTCGAAACTCTTTCAATGTTCTCGGAATTCTGCTGAAGTTTAAAAATGCTTCAGAACTCTTCCATTGTTCTCGGCATTCCGCTGACATTTAAAAATGCTTCTGAAATCTTGCATTGTTCTCGGCATTCCGCTGACGTTTAAAAATGCTTCGGAACTCTTCAATTGTTCTCGGAATTCTGCTGAACTTTTAAAATGCTTTGGAACTCTTCCATTGCTCTCGGAATTCGGGTGAAGTTTAAAAATGCTTCGGAACTCTTCTATTGTTCTCGGAATTCCGCTGAAGTTTAAAAATGCTTAAAATCTCTACCATTGTTCTCGTAATTCTGCTCATGTTTAAAAATGCTTCGGAACTCTTCCATTGTTCTCGTAATTCCGCTGAAGTTTAAAAATGCTTCGGAACTCTTCTATTGTTCTCGGAATTCCGCTGAAGTTTAAAAATGCTTAAAATCTCTTACATTGTTCTCGGAATTCCGCTGATGTTTAAAAATGCTTCGGAACTCTTCCATTTTTCTCAGAATTCTGCTGAAGTTTAAAAATGCTTCAGAACTCTTCCATTGTTCTCAGAATTCTGCTGACGTTTAAAAATGCTTCGGTACTCTTCCATTGTTCTGGGAATTCTGCTGAAGTTTAAAAATGCTTCGGTACTCTTCCATTGTTCTCGGAATTCCGCTGACATATAAAAATGCTTCGGAAATCTTGCATTGTTCTCGGCATTCCGCTGACATTTAAAAATGCTTCGGAACTCTTCAATTGTTCTCGGAATTCTGCTGAACTTTTAAAATGCTTTGGAACTCTTCCATTGCTCTCGGAATTCGGGTGAAGTTTAAAAATGCTTCGGAACTCTTCTATTGTTCTCGGAATTCCGCTGAAGTTTAAAAATGCTTCGGTACTCTTCCATTGTTCTCGGAATTCCGCTGACATATAAAAATGCTTCGGAAATCTTGCATTGTTCTCGGCATTCCGCTGACATTTAAAAATGCTTCGGAACTCTTCAATTGTTCTTGGAATTCTGCTGAACTTTTAAAATGCTTTGGAACTCTTCCATTGCTCTCGGAATTCGGGTGAAGTTTAAAAATGCTTCGGAAATCTTCTATTGTTCTCGGAATTCCGCTGAAGTTTAAAAATGCTTAAAATCTCTTCCATTGTTCTCGTAATTCTGCTCATGTTTAAAAATGCTTCGGAACTCTTCCATTGTTCTCGTAATTCCGCTGAAGTTTAAAAATGGTTCGGAACTCTTCCATTGTTCTCGGAATTCCGATGACGTTTTAAAATGCTTCGGTACTCTTCCATTGTTCTCGGAATTCCGCTGACGTTTAAAAATGCTTCGGAACTCTTCCATTGTTATCGGAATTCCGCTGAAGTTTAAAAATGCTTCGGAACTCTTCCATTGTTCTAGGAATTCTGCTGAAGTCTAAAAATTCATCTGAACTCTTCCATTATTCTCGGAATTCGTGTGAATTTTAAAAATGCTTCGTAACTCTTCTATTGTTCTCGGAATTCCGCTGAAATTTAAAAATGCTTCGGAACTCTTCCATTGTTCTCGGAATTCTGCTGAAGTTTAAAAATGCTTCAGAACTCTTCCATTGTTCTCAGAATTCCGCTGACGTTTAAAAATGCTTCGGTACTCTTCCATTGTTCTCGGAATACCGCTGACGTTTAAAAATGCTTCGGTACTCTTCCATTGTTCTCGGAATTCCGCTGACATATAAAAATGCTTCGGAAATCTTGCATTGTTCTCGCCATTCCGCTGACGTTTAAAAATGCTTCGGAACTCTTCAATTGTTCTCGGAATTCTGCTGAACTTTTAAAATGCTTTGGAACTCTTCCATTGCTCTCGGAATTCGGGTGAAGTTTAAAAATGCTTCGGAACTATTCTATTGTTCTCGGAATTCCGCTGAAGTTTAAAAATGCTTAAAATCTCTACCATTGTTCTCGTAATTCTGCTCATGTTTAAAAATGCTTCGGAACTCTTCCATTGTTCTCGTAATTCCGCTGAAGTTTAAAAATGCTTCGGAACTCTTCCATTGTTCTCGGAATTCCGCTGACGTTTAAAAATGCTTCACAACTCTTCCATTGTTCTCGGAATTCCGCTGACTTTTAAAAATGCTTTGGAACTCTTCCATTGTTCTCCAAATTCCGCTGAAGTTTAAAAATGCTTCGGAACCCTTCCATTGTTCTCGTAATTCCGCTGAAGTTTAAAAATGCTTCGGAACTCTTCCATTGTTCTCGGAATTCCGCTGACGTTTAAAAATGCTTCACAACTCTTCCATTGTTCTCGGAATTCCGCTGACGTTTAAAAATGCTTCGGAACTCTTCCATTGTTATCGGAATTCCGCTGAAGTTTAAAAATGCTTCGGAACTCTTCCATTGTTCTAGGAATTCTGCTGAAGTCTAAAAATTCATCTGAACTCTTTCATTATTCTCGGAATTCGTGTGAATTTTAAAAATGCTTCGGAACTCTTCTATTGTTCTCGGAATTCCGCTGAAGTTTAAAAATGCTTAAAATCTCTTACATTGTTCTCGGAATTCTGCTGAAGTTTAAAAATGCTTCGGAACTCTTTCATTTTTCTTGGAATTCTGCTGAAGTTTAAAAATGCTTCAGAACTCTTCCATTGTTCTCAGAATTCCGCTGACGTTTAAAAATGCTTCGGTACTCTTCCATTGTTCTCGGAATTCCGCTGACGTTTAAAAATGCTTCGGTACTCTTCCATTGTTCTCGGAATTCCGCTGACATATAAAAATGCTTCGGAACTCTTCAATTGTTCTCGGAATTCTGCTGAACTTTTAAAATGCTTTGGAACTCTTCCATTGCTCTCGGAATTCTGGTGAAGTTTAAAAATGCTTCGGAACTCTTCTATTGTTCTCGGAATTCCGCTGAAGTTTAAAAATGCTTAAAATCTCTTCCATTGTTCTCGTAATTCTGCTCATGTTTAAAAATGCTTCGGAACTCTTCCATTGTTCTCGTAATTCCGCTGAAGTTTAAAAATGCTTCGGAACTCTTCCATTGTTCTCGGAATTCCGCTGACATTTAAAAATGCTTCACAACTCTTCCATTGTTCTCCAAATTCCGCTGAAGTTTAAAAATGCTTCGGAACCCTTCCATTGTTCTCGGAATTCTGCTGAAGTTTAAAAATGCTTCAGAACTCTTCCATTGTTCTCAGAATTCCGCTGACGTTTAAAAATGCTTCGGAAATCTTCCATTGTTTTCAAAATTCCGCTGACGCTTAAAAATGCTTCAGAACTCTTCCATTGTTCTCGGAATTCCGCTGACGTTTAATAATGCTTCGCAACTCTTTCATTGTTCTCGGAATTCCGCTGACGTTTAAAAATGCTTCGGAACTCTTCCATTGTTTTCGGAATTCCGTTGAAGTTTAAAAATGCTTCGAAACTCTTTCATTGTTCTCGGAATTCTGCTGAAGTTTAAAAATGCTTCGAAACTCTTTCATTGTTCTCGGAATTCTGCTGAAGTTTAAAAATGCTTCAGAACTCTTCCATTGCTCTCGGAATTCCACTGACGTTTAATAATGCTTCGCAACTCTTCCATTGTTCTCGGAATTCCGTTGAAGTTTAAAAATGGTTCGAAACTCTTCCATTGTTCTCGGAATTCTGCTGAAGTTTAAAAATGCTTCGCTACTCTTCCGTTGTTCTCGGAATTCCGCTGACATATAAAAATGCTTCGGAAATCTTGCATTGTTCTCGGCATTCCGCTGACGTTTAAAAATGCTTCGGAACTCTTCAATTGTTCTCGGAATTCTGCTGAACTTTTAAAATGCTTTGGAACTCTTCCATTGCTCTCGGAATTCGGGTGAAGTTTAAAAATGCTTCGGAACTCTTCTATTGTTCTCGGAATTCCGCTGAAGTTTAAAAATGCTTAAAATCTCTACCATTGTTCTCGTAATTCTGCTCATGTTTAAAAATGCTTCGGAACTCTTCCATTGTTCTCGTAATTCCGCTGAAGTTTAAAAATGCTTCGGAACTCTTCTATTGTTCTCGGAATTCCGCTGAAGTTTAAAAATGCTTAAAATCTCTTACATTGTTCTCGGAATTCCGCTGAAGTTTAAAAATGCTTCGGAACTCTTCCATTGTTCTCGGAATTCCGCTGAAGTTTAAAAATGCTTAAAATCTCTTACATTGTTCTCGGAATTCCGCTGATGTTTAAAAATGCTTCGGAACTCTTCCATTTTTCTCAGAATTCTGCTGAGGTTTAAAAATGCTTCAGAACTCTTCCATTGTTCTCAGAATTCTGCTGACGTTTAAAAATGCTTCGGTACTCTTCCATTGTTCTGGGAATTCTGCTGAAGTTTAAAAATGCTTCGGTACTCTTCCATTGTTCTCGGAATTCCGCTGACATATAAAAATGCTTCGGAAATCTTGCATTGTTCTCGGCATTCCGCTGACATTTAAAAATGCTTCGGAACTCTTCAATTGTTCTCGGAATTCTGCTGAACTTTTAAAATGCTTTGGAACTCTTCCATTGCTCTCGGAATTCGGGTGAAGTTTAAAAATGCTTCGGAACTCTTCTATTGTTCTCGGAATTCCGCTGAAGTTTAAAAATGCTTCGGTACTCTTCCATTGTTCTCGGAATTCCGCTGACATATAAAAATGCTTCGGAAATCTTGCATTGTTCTCGGCATTCCGCTGACATTTAAAAATGCTTCGGAACTCTTCAATTGTTCTTGGAATTCTGCTGAACTTTTAAAATGCTTTGGAACTCTTCCATTGCTCTCGGAATTCGGGTGAAGTTTAAAAATGCTTCGGAAATCTTCTATTGTTCTCGGAATTCCGCTGAAGTTTAAAAATGCTTAAAATCTCTTCCATTGTTCTCGTAATTCTGCTCATGTTTAAAAATGCTTCGGAACTCTTCCATTGTTCTCGTAATTCCGCTGAAGTTTAAAAATGGTTCGGAACTCTACCATTGTTCTCGTAATTCTGCTCATGTTTAAAAATGCTTCAGAACTCTTCCATTGTTCTCGGAAATCCGCTGGCGTTTAATAATGCATCGCAACTCTTTCATTGTTCTCGGAATTCCGCTGAAGTTTAAAAATGCTTCGGAACTCTTCCATTGTTCTCGGAATTCTGCTGACGTTTAAAAATGCTTCGGAACTCTTCCATTGTTCTCGGAATTCCGTTGAAGTTTAAAAATGCTTCGAAACTCTTCCATGGTTCTCGGAATTCTGCTGAAGTTTAAAAATGCTTCAGAACTCTTCCATTGTTCTCGGAATTCCGCTGACGTTTAATAATGCTTCGCAACTCTTTCATTGTTCTCGGAATTCCGCTGACGTTTAAAAATGCTTCGGAACTCTTCCATTGTTCTCGGAATTCCGTTGAAGTTTAAAAATGCTTCGAAACTCTTCCATTGTTCTCGGAATTCTGCTGAAGTTTAAAAATGCTTTGAAACTCTTTCATTGTTCTCGGAATTCTCCTGAAGTTTAAAAATGCTTCAGAACTCTTCCATTGCTCTCGGAATTCCGCTGACGTTTAATAATGCTTCGCAACTCTTCCATTGTTCTCGGAATTCCGTTGAAGTTTAAAAATGGTTCGAAACTCTTCCATTGTTCTCGGAATTCTGCTGAAGTTTAAAAATGCTTCGGTACTCTTCCATTGTTCTCGGAATTCCGCTGACATATAAAAATGCTTCGGAAATCTTGCATTGTTCTCGGCATTCCGCTGACATTTAAAAATGCTTTGAAACTCTTTCATTGTTCTCGGAATTCCGCTGAAGTTTAAAAATGCTTCGGAACTCTTCCATTGTTCTAGGAATTCTGCTGAAGTCTAAAAATTCATCTGAACTCTTCCATTATTCTCGGAATTCTTGTGAATTTTAAAAATGCTTCGTAACTCTTCTATTGTTCTCGGAATTCCGCTGAAGTTTAAAAATGCTTAAAAACTCTTCTATTGTTCTCGGAATTCCGCTGAAGTTTAAAAATGCTTAAAATCTCTTACATTGTTCTCGGAATTCTGCTGAAGTTTAAAAATGCTTCGGAACTCTTTCATTTTTCTTGGAATTCTGCTGAAGTTTAAAAATGCTTCAGAACTCTTCCATTGTTCTCAGAATTCCGCTGACGTTTAAAAATGCTTCGGTACTCTTCCATTGTTCTCGGAATTCCGCTGACGTTTAAAAATGCTTCGGTACTCTTCCATTGTTCTCGGAATTCCGCTGACATATAAAAATGCTTCGGAACTCTTCAATTGTTCTCGGAATTCTGCTGAACTTTTAAAATGCTTTGGAACTCTTCCATTGCTCTCGGAATTCTGGTGAAGTTTAAAAATGCTTCGGAACTCTTCTATTGTTCTCGGAATTCCGCTGAAGTTTAAAAATGCTTAAAATCTCTTCCATTGTTCTCGTAATTCTGCTCATGTTTAAAAATGCTTCGGAACTCTTCCATTGTTCTCGTAATTCCGCTGAAGTTTAAAAATGCTTCGGAACTCTTCCATTGTTCTCGGAATTCCGCTGACATTTAAAAATGCTTCACAACTCTTCCATTGTTCTCCAAATTCCGCTGAAGTTTAAAAATGCTTCGGAACCCTTCCATTGTTCTCGGAATTCTGCTGAAGTTTAAAAATGCTTCAGAACTCTTCCATTGTTCTCAGAATTCCGCTGACGTTTAAAAATGCTTCGGAAATCTTCCATTGTTTTCAAAATTCCGCTGACGCTTAAAAATGCTTCAGAACTCTTCCATTGTTCTCGGAATTCCGCTGACGTTTAATAATGCTTCGCAACTCTTTCATTGTTCTCGGAATTCCGCTGACGTTTAAAAATGCTTCGGAACTCTTCCATTGTTTTCGGAATTCCGTTGAAGTTTAAAAATGCTTCGAAACTCTTTCATTGTTCTCGGAATTCTGCTGAAGTTTAAAAATGCTTCGAAACTCTTTCATTGTTCTCGGAATTCTGCTGAAGTTTAAAAATGCTTCAGAACTCTTCCATTGCTCTCGGAATTCCACTGACGTTTAATAATGCTTCGCAACTCTTCCATTGTTCTCGGAATTCCGTTGAAGTTTAAAAATGGTTCGAAACTCTTCCATTGTTCTCGGAATTCTGCTGAAGTTTAAAAATGCTTCGCTACTCTTCCGTTGTTCTCGGAATTCCGCTGACATATAAAAATGCTTCGGAAATCTTGCATTGTTCTCGGCATTCCGCTGACGTTTAAAAATGCTTCGGAACTCTTCAATTGTTCTCGGAATTCTGCTGAACTTTTAAAATGCTTTGGAACTCTTCCATTGCTCTCGGAATTCGGGTGAAGTTTAAAAATGCTTCGGAACTCTTCTATTGTTCTCGGAATTCCGCTGAAGTTTAAAAATGCTTAAAATCTCTACCATTGTTCTCGTAATTCTGCTCATGTTTAAAAATGCTTCGGAACTCTTCCATTGTTCTCGTAATTCCGCTGAAGTTTAAAAATGCTTCGGAACTCTTCTATTGTTCTCGGAATTCCGCTGAAGTTTAAAAATGCTTAAAATCTCTTACATTGTTCTCGGAATTCCGCTGAAGTTTAAAAATGCTTCGGAACTCTTCCATTGTTCTCGGAATTCCGCTGAAGTTTAAAAATGCTTAAAATCTCTTACATTGTTCTCGGAATTCCGCTGATGTTTAAAAATGCTTCGGAACTCTTCCATTTTTCTCAGAATTCTGCTGAGGTTTAAAAATGCTTCAGAACTCTTCCATTGTTCTCAGAATTCTGCTGACGTTTAAAAATGCTTCGGTACTCTTCCATTGTTCTGGGAATTCTGCTGAAGTTTAAAAATGCTTCGGTACTCTTCCATTGTTCTCGGAATTCCGCTGACATATAAAAATGCTTCGGAAATCTTGCATTGTTCTCGGCATTCCGCTGACATTTAAAAATGCTTCGGAACTCTTCAATTGTTCTCGGAATTCTGCTGAACTTTTAAAATGCTTTGGAACTCTTCCATTGCTCTCGGAATTCGGGTGAAGTTTAAAAATGCTTCGGAACTCTTCTATTGTTCTCGGAATTCCGCTGAAGTTTAAAAATGCTTCGGTACTCTTCCATTGTTCTCGGAATTCCGCTGACATATAAAAATGCTTCGGAAATCTTGCATTGTTCTCGGCATTCCGCTGACATTTAAAAATGCTTCGGAACTCTTCAATTGTTCTTGGAATTCTGCTGAACTTTTAAAATGCTTTGGAACTCTTCCATTGCTCTCGGAATTCGGGTGAAGTTTAAAAATGCTTCGGAAATCTTCTATTGTTCTCGGAATTCCGCTGAAGTTTAAAAATGCTTAAAATCTCTTCCATTGTTCTCGTAATTCTGCTCATGTTTAAAAATGCTTCGGAACTCTTCCATTGTTCTCGTAATTCCGCTGAAGTTTAAAAATGGTTCGGAACTCTTCCATTGTTCTCGGAATTCCGATGACGTTTTAAAATGCTTCGGTACTCTTCCATTGTTCTCGGAATTCCGCTGACGTTTAAAAATGCTTCGGAACTCTTCCATTGTTATCGGAATTCCGCTGAAGTTTAAAAATGCTTCGGAACTCTTCCATTGTTCTAGGAATTCTGCTGAAGTCTAAAAATTCATCTGAACTCTTCCATTATTCTCGGAATTCGTGTGAATTTTAAAAATGCTTCGTAACTCTTCTATTGTTCTCGGAATTCCGCTGAAGTTTAAAAATGCTTAAAATCTCTTACATTGTTCTCGGAATTCCGCTGAAGTTTAAAAATGCTTCGGAACTCTTCCATTGTTCTCGGAATTCTGCTGAAGTTTAAAAATGCTTCAGAACTCTTCCATTGTTCTCAGAATTCCGCTGACGTTTAAAAATGCTTCGGTACTCTTCCATTGTTCTCGGAATACCGCTGACGTTTAAAAATGCTTCGGTACTCTTCCATTGTTCTCGGAATTCCGCTGACATATAAAAATGCTTCGGAAATCTTGCATTGTTCTCGGCATTCCGCTGACGTTTAAAAATGCTTCGGAACTCTTCAATTGTTCTCGGAATTCTGCTGAACTTTTAAAATGCTTTGGAACTCTTCCATTGCTCTCGGAATTCGGGTGAAGTTTAAAAATGCTTCGGAACTATTCTATTGTTCTCGGAATTCCGCTGAAGTTTAAAAATGCTTAAAATCTCTACCATTGTTCTCGTAATTCTGCTCATGTTTAAAAATGCTTCAGAACTCTTCCATTGTTCTCGGAAATCCGCTGGCGTTTAATAATGCATCGCAACTCTTTCATTGTTCTCGGAATTCCGCTGAAGTTTAAAAATGCTTCGGAACTCTTCCATTGTTCTCGGAATTCTGCTGACGTTTAAAAATGCTTCGGAACTCTTCCATTGTTCTCGGAATTCCGTTGAAGTTTAAAAATGCTTCGAAACTCTTCCATTGTTCTCGGAATTCTGCTGAAGTTTAAAAATGCTTCAGAACTCTTCCATTGTTCTCGGAATTCCGCTGACGTTTAATAATGCTTCGCAACTCTTTCATTGTTCTCGGAATTCCGCTGACGTTTAAAAATGCTTCGGAACTCTTCCATTGTTCTCGGAATTCCGTTGAAGTTTAAAAATGCTTCGAAACTCTTCCATTGTTCTCGGAATTCTGCTGAAGTTTAAAAATGCTTTGAAACTCTTTCATTGTTCTCGGAATTCTCCTGAAGTTTAAAAATGCTTCAGAACTCTTCCATTGCTCTCGGAATTCCGCTGACGTTTAATAATGCTTCGCAACTCTTCCATTGTTCTCGGAATTCCGTTGAAGTTTAAAAATGGTTCGAAACTCTTCCATTGTTCTCGGAATTCTGCTGAAGTTTAAAAATGCTTCGGTACTCTTCCATTGTTCTCGGAATTCCGCTGACATATAAAAATGCTTCGGAAATCTTGCATTGTTCTCGGCATTCCGCTGACATTTAAAAATGCTTTGAAACTCTTTCATTGTTCTCGGAATTCCGCTGAAGTTTAAAAATGCTTCGGAACTCTTCCATTGTTCTAGGAATTCTGCTGAAGTCTAAAAATTCATCTGAACTCTTCCATTATTCTCGGAATTCTTGTGAATTTTAAAAATGCTTCGTAACTCTTCTATTGTTCTCGGAATTCCGCTGAAGTTTAAAAATGCTTAAAATCTCTTCTATTGTTCTCGGAATTCCGCTGAAGTTTAAAAATGCTTAAAATCTCTTACATTGTTCTCGGAATTCCGCTGAGGTTTAAAAATGCTTCGGAACTCTTCCATTGTTCTCGGAATTCTGCTGAAGTTTAAAAATGCTTCAGAACTCTTCCATTGTTCTCAGAATTCCGCTGACGTTTAAAAATGCTTCGGTACTCTTCCATTGTTCTCGGAATTCCGCTGACGTTTAAAAATGCTTCGGTACTCTTCCATTGTTCTCGGAATTCCGCTGACATATAAAAATGCTTCTGAAATCTTGCATTGTTCTCGGCATTCCGCTGACGTTTAAAAATGCTTCGGAACTCTTCAATTGTTCTCGGAATTCCGCTGACGTTTAAAAATGCTTTGGAACTCTTCCATTGTTCTCAGAATTCCGTTGAAGTTTAAAAATGCTTCGAAACTCTTCCATTGTTCTCGGAATTCTGCTGAAGTTTAAAAATGCTTCAGAACTCTTCCATTGCTCTCGGAATTCCGCTGACATTTAATAATGCTTCGCAACTCTTCCATTGTTCTCGGAATTCCGCTGACATATAAAAATGCTTCGGAAATCTTGCATTATTCTCGGCATTCCGCTGACATTTAAAAATGCTTCGGAACTCTTCAATTGTTCTCGGAATTCTGCTGAACTTTTAAAATGCTTTGGAACTCTTCCATTGCTCTCGGAATTCGGGTGAAGTTTAAAAATGCTTCGGAAATCTTCTATTGTTCTCGGAATTCCGCTGAAGTTTAAAAATGCTTAAAATCTCTTCCATTGTTCTCGTAATTCTGCTCATGTTTAAAAATGCTTCGGAACTCTTCCATTGTTCTCGTAATTCCGCTGAAGTTTAAAAATGGTTCGGAACTCTTCCATTGTTCTCGGAATTCCGATGACGTTTTAAAATGCTTCGGTACTCTTCCATTGTTCTCGGAATTCCGCTGAAGTTTAAAAATGCTTAAAATCTCTTACATTGTTCTCGGAATTCCGCTGAAGTTTAAA
Organism: Phyllobates terribilis; assembly: GCF_046119375.1. Taxonomy (NCBI): domain Eukaryota; kingdom Metazoa; phylum Chordata; class Amphibia; order Anura; family Dendrobatidae; genus Phyllobates; species Phyllobates terribilis. Next base: position 12,592,605 of record NW_027362782.1, read on the forward strand.
AATGCTTCGGAACTCTTCCATTTTTCTCGGAATTCTGCTGAAGTTTAAAAATGCTTCAGAACTCTTCCATTGTTCTCAGAATTCTGCTGACGTTTAAAAATGCTTCGGTACTCTTCCATTGTTCTGGGAATTCTGCTGAAGTTTAAAAATGCTTCGGTACTCTTCCATTGTTCTCGGAATTCCGCTGACATATAAAAATGCTTCGGAAATCTTGCATTGTTCTCGGCATTCCGCTGACATTTAAAAATGCTTCGGAACTCTTCAATTGTTCTCGGAATTCTGCTAAACTTTTAAAATGCTTTGGAACTCTTCCATTGCTCTCGGAATTCGGGTGAAGTTTAAAAATGCTTCGGAACTCTTCTATTGTTCTCGGAATTCCGCTGAAGTTTAAAAATGCTTAAAATCTCTTCCATTGTTCTCGTAATTCTGCTCATGTTTAAAAATGCTTCGGAACTCTTCCATTGTTCTCGTAATTCCGCTGAAGTTTAAAAATGGTTCGGAACTCTTCCATTGTTATCGGAATTCCGATGACGTTTTAAAATGCTTCGGTATTCTTCCATTGTTCTCGGAATTCCGCTGACGTTTAAAAATGCTTCGGAACTCTGCCATTGTTATCGGAATTCCGCTGAAGTTTAAAAATGCTTCGGAACTCTTCCATTGTTCTAGGAATTCTGCTGAAGTCTAAAAATTCATCTGAACTCTTTCATTATTCTCGGAATTCGTGTGAATTTTAAAAATGCTTCGGAACTCTTCTATTGTTCTCGGAATTCCGCTGAAGTTTAAAAATGCTTAAAATCTCTTACATTGTTCTCGGAATTCTGCTGAAGTTTAAAAATGCTTCGGAACTCTTCCATTGTTCTCAGAATTCCGCTGACGTTTAAAAATGCTTCGGTACTCTTCCATTGTTCTCGGAATTCCGCTGACGTTTAAAAATGCTTCGGTACTCTTCCATTGTTCTCGGAATTCCGCTGACATATAAAAATGCTTCGGAAATCTTGCATTGTTCTCGGCATTCCGCTGACATTTAAAAATGCTTCGGAACTCTTCAATTGTTCTCGGAATTCTGCTGAACTTTTAAAATGCTTTGGAACTCTTCCATTGCTCTCGGAATTCGGGTGAAGTTTAAAAATGCTTCGGAACTCTTCTATTGTTCTCGGAATTCCGCTGAAGTTTAAAAATGCTTAAAATCTCTTCCATTGTTCTCGTAATTCTGCTCATGTTTAAAAATGCTTCGGAACTCTTCCATTGTTCTCGTAATTCCGCTGAAGTTTAAAAATGGTTCGGAACTCTTCCATTGTTATCGGAATTCCGATGACGTTTTAAAATGCTTCGGTATTCTTCCATTGTTCTCGGAATTCCGCTGACGTTTAAAAATGCTTCGGAACTCTTCCATTGTTATCGGAATTCCGCTGAAGTTTAAAAATGCTTCGAAACTCTTCCATTGTTCTAGGAATTCTGCTGAAGTCTAAAAATTCATCTGAACTCTTTCATTATTCTCGGAATTCGTGTGAATTTTAAAAATGCTTCGGAACTCTTCTATTGTTCTCGGAATTCCGCTGAAGTTTAAAAATGCTTAAAATCTCTTACATTGTTCTCGGAATTCTGCTGAAGTTTAAAAATGCTTCGGAACTCTTCCATTGTTCTCAGAATTCCGCTGACGTTTAAAAATGCTTCGGTACTCTTCCATTGTTCTCGGAATTCCGCTGACGTTTAAAAATGCTTCGGTACTCTTCCATTGTTCTCGGAATTCCGCTGACATATAAAAATGCTTCGGAAATCTTGCATTGTTCTCGGCATTCCGCTGACATTTAAAAATGCTTCGGAACTCTTCAATTGTTCTCGGAATTCTGCTGAACTTTTAAAATGCTTTGGAACTCTTCCATTGCTCTCGGAATTCGGGTGAAGTTTAAAAATGCTTCGGAACTCTTCTTTTGTTCTCGGAATTCCGCTGAAGTTTAAAAATGCTTAAAATCTCTTCCATTGTTCTCGTAATTCTGCTCATGTTTAAAAATGCTTCGGAACTCTTCCATTGTTCTCGTAATTCCGCTGAAGTTTAAAAATGCTTCGGAACTCTTCCATTGTTCTCGGAATTCCGCTGACGTTTAAAAATGCTTCACAACTCTTCCATTGTTCTCGGAATTCCGCTGACTTTTAAAAATGCTTCGGAACTCTTCCATTGTTCTCCAAATTCCGCTGAAGTTTAAAAATGCTTCGGAACCCTTCCATTGTTCTCGGAATTCTGCTGAAGTTTAAAAATGCTTCAGAACTCTTCCATTGTTCTCAGAATTCCGCTGACGTTTAAAAATGCTTCGGAAATCTTCCATTGTTTTCAAAATTCCGCTGACGCTTAAAAATGCTTCAGAACTCTTCCATTGTTCTCGGAATTCCGCTGACGTTTAATAATGCTTCGCAACTCTTTCATTGTTCTCGGAATTCCGCTGACGTTTAAAAATGCTTCGGAACTCTTCCATTGTTTTCGGAATTCCGTTGAAGTTTAAAAATGCTTCGAAACTCTTCCATTGTTCTCGGAATTCTGCTGAAGTTTAAAAATGCTTCTAAACTCTTTCATTGTTCTCGGAATTCTGCTGAAGTTTAAAAATGCTTCAGAACTCTTCCATTGCTCTCGGAATTCCACTGACGTTTAATAATGCTTCGCAACTCTTCCATTGTTCTCGGAATTCCGTTGAAGTTTAAAAATGGTTCGAAACTCTTCCATTGTTCTCGGAATTCTGCTGAACTTTTAAAATGCTTTGGAACTCTTCCATTGCTCTCGGAATTCGGGTGAAGTTTAAAAATGCTTTGGAACTCTTCTATTGTTCTCGGAATTCCGCTGAAGTTTAAAAATGCTTAAAATCTCTTCCATTGTTCTCGTAATTCTGCTCATGTTTAAAAATGCTTCGGAACTCTTCCATTGTTCTCGTAATTCCGCTGAAATTTAAAAATGGTTCGGAACTCTTCCATTGTTCTCGGAATTCCGATGACGTTTTAAAATGCTTCGGTACTCTTCCATTGTTCTCGGAATTCCGCTGACGTTTAAAAATGCTTCGGAACTCCTCCATTGTTATCGGAATTCTGCTGAAGTTTAAAAATGCTTCGGAACTCTTCCATTGTTCTAAGAATTCTGCTGAAGTCTAAAAATTCATGTGAACTCTTCCATTATTCTCGGAATTCGTGTGAATTTTAAAAATGCTTCGGAACTCTTCTATTGTTCTCGGAATTCCGCTGAAATTTAAAAATGCTTAAAATCTCTTACATTGTTCTCGGAATTCCGCTGAAGTTTAAAAATGCTTCGGAACTCTTCCATTGTTCTCGGAATTCTGCTGAAGTTTAAAAATGCTTCAGAACTCTTCCATTGTTCTCAGAATTCCGCTGACGTTTAAAAATGCTTCGGAAATCTTCCATTGTTTTCAAAATTCCGCTGACGTTTAAAAATGCTTCAGAACTTTTCCATTGTTCTCCGAATTCTGCTGACGTTTAAAAATGCTTCGGAACTCCTCCATTGTTATCGGAATTCTGCTGAAGTTTAAAAATGCTTCGGAACTCTTCCATTGTTCTAGGAATTCTGCTGAAGTCTAAAAATTCATGTGAACTCTTCCATTATTCTCGGAATTCGTGTGAATTTTAAAAATGCTTCGGAACTCTTCTATTGTTCTCGGAATTCCGCTGAAATTTAAAAATGCTTAAAATCTCTTACATTGTTCTCGGAATTCCGCTGAAGTTTAAAAATGCTTCGGAACTCTTCCATTGTTCTCGGAATTCTGCTGAAGTTTAAAAATGCTTCAGAACTCTTCCATTGTTCTCAGAATTCCGCTGACATTTAAAAATGCTTCGGAAATCTTCCATTGTTTTCAAAATTCCGCTGACGTTTAAAAATGCTTCAGAACTTTTCCATTGTTCTCCGAATTCTGCTGACGTTTAAAAATGCTTCGGAACTCTTCCATTGTTCTCGGAATTCCGCTGACATTTAAAAATGCTTCACAACTCTTCCATTGTTCTCGGAATTCCTCTGACTTTTAAAAATGCTTCAGAACTCTTCCATTGTTCTCCAAATTCCGCTGAAGTTTAAAAATGCTTCGGAACCCTTCCATTGTTCTCGGAATTCTGCTGAAGTTTAAAAATGCTTCGGAACTCTTCCATTGTTCTCAGAATTCTGCTGACGTTTAAAAATGCTTCGGAAATCTTCCATTGTTTTCAAAATTCCGCTGACGCTTAAAAATGCTTCAGAACTCTTCCATTGTTCTCGGAATTCCGCTGGCATTTAATGATGCTTCGCAACTCTTTCATTGTTCTCGGAATTCTGCTGAAGTTTAAAAATGCTTCGGAACTCTTCCATTGTTCTCGGAATTCTGCTGACGTTTAAAAATGCTTCGGAACTCTTCCATTGTTCTCGGAATTCCGTTGAAGTTTAAAAATGCTTCGAAACTCTTCCATTGTTCTCGGAATTCTGCTGAAGTTTAAAAATGCTTTGAAACTCTTTCATTGTTCTCGGAATTCTGCTGAAGTTTAAAAATGCTTCAGAACTCTTCCATTGCTCTCGGAATTCCGCTGACGTTTAATAATGCTTCGCAACTCTTCCATTGTTCTCGGAATTCCGTTGAAGTTTAAAAATGGTTCGAAACTCTTCCATTGTTCTCGGAATTCTGCTGAAGTTTAAAAATGCTTCGGTACTCTTCCATTGTTCTCGGAATTCCGCTGACATATAAAAATGCTTCGGAAATCTTGCATTGTTCTCGGCATTCCGCTGACATTTAAAAATGATTTGAAACTCTTTCATTGTTCTCGGAATTCCGCTGAAGTTTAAAAATGCTTCGGAACTCTTCCATTGTTCTAGGAATTCTGCTGAAGTCTAAAAATTCATCTGAACTCTTCCATTATTCTCGGAATTCTTGTGAATTTTAAAAATGCTTCGTAACTCTTCTATTGTTCTCGGAATTCCGCTGAAGTTTAAAAATGCTTAAAATCTCTTACATTGTTCTCGGAATTCCGCTGAAGTTTAAAAATGCTTCGGAACTCTTCCATTGTTCTCGGAATTCTGCTGAAGTTTAAAAATGCTTCAGAACTCTTCCATTGTTCTCAGAATTCCGCTGACGTTTAAAAATGCTTCGGTACTCTTCCATTGTTCTCGGAATTCCGCTGACGTTTAAAAATGCTTCGGTACTCTTCCATTGTTCTCGGAATTCCGCTGACATACAAAAATGCTTCTGAAATCTTGCATTGTTCTCGGCATTCCGCTGACGTTTAAAAATGCTTCGGAACTCTTCAATTGTTCTCGGAATTCCGCTGACGTTTAAAAATGCTTCGGAACTCTTCCATTGTTCTCAGAATTCCGTTGAAGTTTAAAAATGCTTCGAAACTCTTCCATTGTTCTCGGAATTCTGCTGAAGTTTAAAAATGCTTCGAAACTCTTTCATTGTTCTCGGAATTCTGCTGAAGTTTAAAAATGCTTCAGAACTCTTCCATTGCTCTCGGAATTCCGCTGACGTTTAATAATGCTTCGCAACTCTTCCATTGTTCTCGGAATTCCGCTGACATATAAAAATGCTTCGGAAATCTTGCATTGTTCTCGGCATTCCGCTGACATTTAAAAATGCTTCGGAACTCTTCAATTGTTCTCGGAATTCTGCTGAACTTTTAAAATGCTTTGGAACTCTTCCATTGCTCTCGGAATTCGGGTGAAGTTTAAAAATGCTTCGGAAATCTTCTATTGTTCTCGGAATTCCGCTGAAGTTTAAAAATGCTTAAAATCTCTTCCATTGTTCTCGTAATTCTGCTCATGTTTAAAAATGCTTCGGAACTCTTCCATTGTTCTCGTAATTCCGCTGAAGTTTAAAAATGGTTCGGAACTCTTCCATTGTTCTCGGAATTCCGATGACGTTTTAAAATGCTTCGGTACTCTTCCATTGTTCTCGGAATTCCGCTGACGTTTAAAAATGCTTCGGAACTCTTCCATTGTTCTCGGAATTCCGCTGACGTTTAAAAATGCTTCGGAACTCTTCCATTGTTCTCAGAATTCCGCTGACGTTTAAAAATGCTTCGGAAATCTTCCATTGTTTTCAAAATTCCGCTGACGTTTAAAAATGCTTCAGAACTTTTCCATTGTTCTCCGAATTCTGCTGACGTTTAAAAATGCTTCGGAACTCTTCCATTGTTCTCGGAATTCCGCTGACATTTAAAAATGCTTCACAACTCTTCCATTGTTCTCGGAATTCCTCTGACTTTTAAAAATGCTTCAGAACTCTTCCATTGTTCTCCAAATTCCGCTGAAGTTTAAAAATGCTTCGGAACCCTTCCATTGTTCTCGGAATTCTGCTGAAGTTTAAAAATGCTTCGGAACTCTTCCATTGTTCTCAGAATTCTGCTGACGTTTAAAAATGCTTCGGAAATCTTCCATTGTTTTCAAAATTCCGCTGACGTTTAAAAATGCTTCAGAACTCTTCCATTGTTCTCGGAATTCCGCTGGCGTTTAATGATGCTTCGCAACTCTTTCATTGTTCTCGGAATTCCGCTGAAGTTTAAAAATGCTTCGGAACTCTTCCATTGTTCTCGGAATTCTGCTGACGTTTAAAAATGCTTCGGAACTCTTCCATTGTTCTCGGAATTCCGTTGAAGTTTAAAAATGCTTCGAAACTCTTCCATTGTTCTCGGAATTCTGCTGAAGTTTAAAAATGCTTCAGAACTCTTCCATTGTTCTCGGAATTCCGCTGACGTTTAATAATGCTTCGCAACTCTTTCATTGTTCTCGGAATTCCGCTGACGTTTAAAAATGCTTCGGAACTCTTCCATTGTTCTCGGAATTCCGTTGAAGTTTAAAAATGCTTCGAAACTCTTCCATTGTTCTCGGAATTCTGCTGAAGTTTAAAAATGCTTTGAAACTCTTTCATTGTTCTCGGAATTCTGCTGAAGTTTAAAAATGCTTCAGAACTCTTCCATTGCTCTCGGAATTCCGCTGACGTTTAATAATGCTTCGCAACTCTTCCATTGTTCTCGGAATTCCGTTGAAGTTTAAAAATGGTTCGAAACTCTTCCATTGTTCTCGGAATTCTGCTGAAGTTTAAAAATGCTTCGGTACTCTTCCATTGTTCTCGGAATTCCGCTGACATATAAAAATGCTTCGGAAATCTTGCATTGTTCTCGGCATTCCGCTGACATTTAAAAATGCTTTGAAACTCTTTCATTGTTCTCGGAATTCCGCTGAAGTTTAAAAATGCTTCGGAACTCTTCCATTGTTCTAGGAATTCTGCTGAAGTCTAAAAATTCATCTGAACTCTTCCATTATTCTCGGAATTCTTGTGAATTTTAAAAATGCTTCGTAACTCTTCTATTGTTCTCGGAATTCCGCTGAAGTTTAAAAATGCTTAAAATCTCTTACATTGTTCTCGGAATTCCGCTGAGGTTTAAAAATGCTTCGGAACTCTTCCATTGTTCTCGGAATTCTGCTGAAGTTTAAAAATGCTTCAGAACTCTTCCATTGTTCTCAGAATTCCGCTGACGTTTAAAAATGCTTCGGTACTCTTCCATTGTTCTCGGAATTCCGCTGACGTTTAAAAATGCTTCGGTACTCTTCCATTGTTCTCGGAATTCCGCTGACATATAAAAATGCTTCTGAAATCTTGCATTGTTCTCGGCATTCCGCTGACGTTTAAAAATGCTTCGGAACTCTTCAATTGTTCTCGGAATTCCGCTGACGTTTAAAAATGCTTTGGAACTCTTCCATTGTTCTCAGAATTCCGTTGAAGTTTAAAAATGCTTCGAAACTCTTCCATTGTTCTCGGAATTCTGCTGAAGTTTAAAAATGCTTCAGAACTCTTCCATTGCTCTCGGAATTCCGCTGACATTTAATAATGCTTCGCAACTCTTCCATTGTTCTCGGAATTCCGCTGACATATAAAAATGCTTCGGAAATCTTGCATTATTCTCGGCATTCCGCTGACATTTAAAAATGCTTCGGAACTCTTCAATTGTTCTCGGAATTCTGCTGAACTTTTAAAATGCTTTGGAACTCTTCCATTGCTCTCGGAATTCGGGTGAAGTTTAAAAATGCTTCGGAAATCTTCTATTGTTCTCGGAATTCCGCTGAAGTTTAAAAATGCTTAAAATCTCTTCCATTGTTCTCGTAATTCTGCTCATGTTTAAAAATGCTTCGGAACTCTTCCATTGTTCTCGTAATTCCGCTGAAGTTTAAAAATGGTTCGGAACTCTTCCATTGTTCTCGGAATTCCGATGACGTTTTAAAATGCTTCGGTACTCTTCCATTGTTCTCGGAATTCCGCTGAAGTTTAAAAATGCTTAAAATCTCTTACATTGTTCTCGGAATTCCGCTGAAGTTTAAAAATGCTTCGGAACTCTTCCATTTTTCTCGGAATTCTGCTGAAGTTTAAAAATGCTTCAGAACTCTTCCATTGTTCTCAGAATTCTGCTGACGTTTAAAAATGCTTCGGTACTCTTCCATTGTTCTGGGAATTCTGCTGAAGTTTAAAAATGCTTCGGTACTCTTCCATTGTTCTCGGAATTCCGCTGACATATAAAAATGCTTCGGAAATCTTGCATTGTTCTCGGCATTCCGCTGACATTTAAAAATGCTTCGGAACTCTTCAATTGTTCTCGGAATTCTGCTAAACTTTTAAAATGCTTTGGAACTCTTCCATTGCTCTCGGAATTCGGGTGAAGTTTAAAAATGCTTCGGAACTCTTCTATTGTTCTCGGAATTCCGCTGAAGTTTAAAAATGCTTAAAATCTCTTCCATTGTTCTCGTAATTCTGCTCATGTTTAAAAATGCTTCGGAACTCTTCCATTGTTCTCGTAATTCCGCTGAAGTTTAAAAATGGTTCGGAACTCTTCCATTGTTATCGGAATTCCGATGACGTTTTAAAATGCTTCGGTATTCTTCCATTGTTCTCGGAATTCCGCTGACGTTTAAAAATGCTTCGGAACTCTGCCATTGTTATCGGAATTCCGCTGAAGTTTAAAAATGCTTCGGAACTCTTCCATTGTTCTAGGAATTCTGCTGAAGTCTAAAAATTCATCTGAACTCTTTCATTATTCTCGGAATTCGTGTGAATTTTAAAAATGCTTCGGAACTCTTCTATTGTTCTCGGAATTCCGCTGAAGTTTAAAAATGCTTAAAATCTCTTACATTGTTCTCGGAATTCTGCTGAAGTTTAAAAATGCTTCGGAACTCTTCCATTGTTCTCAGAATTCCGCTGACGTTTAAAAATGCTTCGGTACTCTTCCATTGTTCTCGGAATTCCGCTGACGTTTAAAAATGCTTCGGTACTCTTCCATTGTTCTCGGAATTCCGCTGACATATAAAAATGCTTCGGAAATCTTGCATTGTTCTCGGCATTCCGCTGACATTTAAAAATGCTTCGGAACTCTTCAATTGTTCTCGGAATTCTGCTGAACTTTTAAAATGCTTTGGAACTCTTCCATTGCTCTCGGAATTCGGGTGAAGTTTAAAAATGCTTCGGAACTCTTCTATTGTTCTCGGAATTCCGCTGAAGTTTAAAAATGCTTAAAATCTCTTCCATTGTTCTCGTAATTCTGCTCATGTTTAAAAATGCTTCGGAACTCTTCCATTGTTCTCGTAATTCCGCTGAAGTTTAAAAATGGTTCGGAACTCTTCCATTGTTATCGGAATTCCGATGACGTTTTAAAATGCTTCGGTATTCTTCCATTGTTCTCGGAATTCCGCTGACGTTTAAAAATGCTTCGGAACTCTTCCATTGTTATCGGAATTCCGCTGAAGTTTAAAAATGCTTCGAAACTCTTCCATTGTTCTAGGAATTCTGCTGAAGTCTAAAAATTCATCTGAACTCTTTCATTATTCTCGGAATTCGTGTGAATTTTAAAAATGCTTCGGAACTCTTCTATTGTTCTCGGAATTCCGCTGAAGTTTAAAAATGCTTAAAATCTCTTACATTGTTCTCGGAATTCTGCTGAAGTTTAAAAATGCTTCGGAACTCTTCCATTGTTCTCAGAATTCCGCTGACGTTTAAAAATGCTTCGGTACTCTTCCATTGTTCTCGGAATTCCGCTGACGTTTAAAAATGCTTCGGTACTCTTCCATTGTTCTCGGAATTCCGCTGACATATAAAAATGCTTCGGAAATCTTGCATTGTTCTCGGCATTCCGCTGACATTTAAAAATGCTTCGGAACTCTTCAATTGTTCTCGGAATTCTGCTGAACTTTTAAAATGCTTTGGAACTCTTCCATTGCTCTCGGAATTCGGGTGAAGTTTAAAAATGCTTCGGAACTCTTCTTTTGTTCTCGGAATTCCGCTGAAGTTTAAAAATGCTTAAAATCTCTTCCATTGTTCTCGTAATTCTGCTCATGTTTAAAAATGCTTCGGAACTCTTCCATTGTTCTCGTAATTCCGCTGAAGTTTAAAAATGCTTCGGAACTCTTCCATTGTTCTCGGAATTCCGCTGACGTTTAAAAATGCTTCACAACTCTTCCATTGTTCTCGGAATTCCGCTGACTTTTAAAAATGCTTCGGAACTCTTCCATTGTTCTCCAAATTCCGCTGAAGTTTAAAAATGCTTCGGAACCCTTCCATTGTTCTCGGAATTCTGCTGAAGTTTAAAAATGCTTCAGAACTCTTCCATTGTTCTCAGAATTCCGCTGACGTTTAAAAATGCTTCGGAAATCTTCCATTGTTTTCAAAATTCCGCTGACGCTTAAAAATGCTTCAGAACTCTTCCATTGTTCTCGGAATTCCGCTGACGTTTAATAATGCTTCGCAACTCTTTCATTGTTCTCGGAATTCCGCTGACGTTTAAAAATGCTTCGGAACTCTTCCATTGTTTTCGGAATTCCGTTGAAGTTTAAAAATGCTTCGAAACTCTTCCATTGTTCTCGGAATTCTGCTGAAGTTTAAAAATGCTTCTAAACTCTTTCATTGTTCTCGGAATTCTGCTGAAGTTTAAAAATGCTTCAGAACTCTTCCATTGCTCTCGGAATTCCACTGACGTTTAATAATGCTTCGCAACTCTTCCATTGTTCTCGGAATTCCGTTGAAGTTTAAAAATGGTTCGAAACTCTTCCATTGTTCTCGGAATTCTGCTGAACTTTTAAAATGCTTTGGAACTCTTCCATTGCTCTCGGAATTCGGGTGAAGTTTAAAAATGCTTTGGAACTCTTCTATTGTTCTCGGAATTCCGCTGAAGTTTAAAAATGCTTAAAATCTCTTCCATTGTTCTCGTAATTCTGCTCATGTTTAAAAATGCTTCGGAACTCTTCCATTGTTCTCGTAATTCCGCTGAAATTTAAAAATGGTTCGGAACTCTTCCATTGTTCTCGGAATTCCGATGACGTTTTAAAATGCTTCGGTACTCTTCCATTGTTCTCGGAATTCCGCTGACGTTTAAAAATGCTTCGGAACTCCTCCATTGTTATCGGAATTCTGCTGAAGTTTAAAAATGCTTCGGAACTCTTCCATTGTTCTAAGAATTCTGCTGAAGTCTAAAAATTCATGTGAACTCTTCCATTATTCTCGGAATTCGTGTGAATTTTAAAAATGCTTCGGAACTCTTCTATTGTTCTCGGAATTCCGCTGAAATTTAAAAATGCTTAAAATCTCTTACATTGTTCTCGGAATTCCGCTGAAGTTTAAAAATGCTTCGGAACTCTTCCATTGTTCTCGGAATTCTGCTGAAGTTTAAAAATGCTTCAGAACTCTTCCATTGTTCTCAGAATTCCGCTGACGTTTAAAAATGCTTCGGAAATCTTCCATTGTTTTCAAAATTCCGCTGACGTTTAAAAATGCTTCAGAACTTTTCCATTGTTCTCCGAATTCTGCTGACGTTTAAAAATGCTTCGGAACTCCTCCATTGTTATCGGAATTCTGCTGAAGTTTAAAAATGCTTCGGAACTCTTCCATTGTTCTAGGAATTCTGCTGAAGTCTAAAAATTCATGTGAACTCTTCCATTATTCTCGGAATTCGTGTGAATTTTAAAAATGCTTCGGAACTCTTCTATTGTTCTCGGAATTCCGCTGAAATTTAAAAATGCTTAAAATCTCTTACATTGTTCTCGGAATTCCGCTGAAGTTTAAAAATGCTTCGGAACTCTTCCATTGTTCTCGGAATTCTGCTGAAGTTTAAAAATGCTTCAGAACTCTTCCATTGTTCTCAGAATTCCGCTGACATTTAAAAATGCTTCGGAAATCTTCCATTGTTTTCAAAATTCCGCTGACGTTTAAAAATGCTTCAGAACTTTTCCATTGTTCTCCGAATTCTGCTGACGTTTAAAAATGCTTCGGAACTCTTCCATTGTTCTCGGAATTCCGCTGACATTTAAAAATGCTTCACAACTCTTCCATTGTTCTCGGAATTCCTCTGACTTTTAAAAATGCTTCAGAACTCTTCCATTGTTCTCCAAATTCCGCTGAAGTTTAAAAATGCTTCGGAACCCTTCCATTGTTCTCGGAATTCTGCTGAAGTTTAAAAATGCTTCGGAACTCTTCCATTGTTCTCAGAATTCTGCTGACGTTTAAAAATGCTTCGGAAATCTTCCATTGTTTTCAAAATTCCGCTGACGCTTAAAAATGCTTCAGAACTCTTCCATTGTTCTCGGAATTCCGCTGGCATTTAATGATGCTTCGCAACTCTTTCATTGTTCTCGGAATTCTGCTGAAGTTTAAAAATGCTTCGGAACTCTTCCATTGTTCTCGGAATTCTGCTGACGTTTAAAAATGCTTCGGAACTCTTCCATTGTTCTCGGAATTCCGTTGAAGTTTAAAAATGCTTCGAAACTCTTCCATTGTTCTCGGAATTCTGCTGAAGTTTAAAAATGCTTTGAAACTCTTTCATTGTTCTCGGAATTCTGCTGAAGTTTAAAAATGCTTCAGAACTCTTCCATTGCTCTCGGAATTCCGCTGACGTTTAATAATGCTTCGCAACTCTTCCATTGTTCTCGGAATTCCGTTGAAGTTTAAAAATGGTTCGAAACTCTTCCATTGTTCTCGGAATTCTGCTGAAGTTTAAAAATGCTTCGGTACTCTTCCATTGTTCTCGGAATTCCGCTGACATATAAAAATGCTTCGGAAATCTTGCATTGTTCTCGGCATTCCGCTGACATTTAAAAATGATTTGAAACTCTTTCATTGTTCTCGGAATTCCGCTGAAGTTTAAAAATGCTTCGGAACTCTTCCATTGTTCTAGGAATTCTGCTGAAGTCTAAAAATTCATCTGAACTCTTCCATTATTCTCGGAATTCTTGTGAATTTTAAAAATGCTTCGTAACTCTTCTATTGTTCTCGGAATTCCGCTGAAGTTTAAAAATGCTTAAAATCTCTTACATTGTTCTCGGAATTCCGCTGAAGTTTAAAAATGCTTCGGAACTCTTCCATTGTTCTCGGAATTCTGCTGAAGTTTAAAAATGCTTCAGAACTCTTCCATTGTTCTCAGAATTCCGCTGACGTTTAAAAATGCTTCGGTACTCTTCCATTGTTCTCGGAATTCCGCTGACGTTTAAAAATGCTTCGGTACTCTTCCATTGTTCTCGGAATTCCGCTGACATACAAAAATGCTTCTGAAATCTTGCATTGTTCTCGGCATTCCGCTGACGTTTAAAAATGCTTCGGAACTCTTCAATTGTTCTCGGAATTCCGCTGACGTTTAAAAATGCTTCGGAACTCTTCCATTGTTCTCAGAATTCCGTTGAAGTTTAAAAATGCTTCGAAACTCTTCCATTGTTCTCGGAATTCTGCTGAAGTTTAAAAATGCTTCGAAACTCTTTCATTGTTCTCGGAATTCTGCTGAAGTTTAAAAATGCTTCAGAACTCTTCCATTGCTCTCGGAATTCCGCTGACGTTTAATAATGCTTCGCAACTCTTCCATTGTTCTCGGAATTCCGCTGACATATAAAAATGCTTCGGAAATCTTGCATTGTTCTCGGCATTCCGCTGACATTTAAAAATGCTTCGGAACTCTTCAATTGTTCTCGGAATTCTGCTGAACTTTTAAAATGCTTTGGAAGTCTTCCATTGCTCTCGGAATTCGGGTGAAGTTTAAAAATGCTTCGGAAATCTTCTATTGTTCTCGGAATTCCGCTGAAGTTTAAAAATGCTTAAAATCTCTTCCATTGTTCTCGTAATTCTGCTCATGTTTAAAAATGCTTCGGAACTCTTCCATTGTTCTCGTAATTCCGCTGAAGTTTAAAAATGGTTCGGAACTCTTCCATTGTTCTCGGAATTCCGATGACGTTTTAAAATGCTTCGGTACTCTTCCATTGTTCTCGGAATTCCGCTGACGTTTAAAAATGCTTCGGAACTCTTCCATTGTTCTCGGAATTCCGCTGACGTTTAAAAATGCTTCGGAACTCTTCCATTGTTCTCAGAATTCCGCTGACGTTTAAAAATGCTTCGGAAATCTTCCATTGTTTTCAAAATTCCGCTGACGTTTAAAAATGCTTCAGAACTTTTCCATTGTTCTCCGAATTCTGCTGACGTTTAAAAATGCTTCGGAACTCTTCCATTGTTCTCGGAATTCCGCTGACATTTAAAAATGCTTCACAACTCTTCCATTGTTCTCGGAATTCCTCTGACTTTTAAAAATGCTTCAGAACTCTTCCATTGTTCTCCAAATTCCGCTGAAGTTTAAAAATGCTTCGGAACCCTTCCATTGTTCTCGGAATTCTGCTGAAGTTTAAAAATGCTTCGGAACTCTTCCATTGTTCTCAGAATTCTGCTGACGTTTAAAAATGCTTCGGAAATCTTCCATTGTTTTCAAAATTCCGCTGACGTTTAAAAATGCTTCAGAACTCTTCCATTGTTCTCGGAATTCCGCTGGCGTTTAATGATGCTTCGCAACTCTTTCATTGTTCTCGGAATTCCGCTGAAGTTTAAAAATGCTTCGGAACTCTTCCATTGTTCTCGGAATTCTGCTGACGTTTAAAAATGCTTCGGAACTCTTCCATTGTTCTCGGAATTCCGTTGAAGTTTAAAAATGCTTCGAAACTCTTCCATTGTTCTCGGAATTCTGCTGAAGTTTAAAAATGCTTCAGAACTCTTCCATTGTTCTCGGAATTCCGCTGACGTTTAATAATGCTTCGCAACTCTTTCATTGTTCTCGGAATTCCGCTGACGTTTAAAAATGCTTCGGAACTCTTCCATTGTTCTCGGAATTCCGTTGAAGTTTAAAAATGCTTCGAAACTCTTCCATTGTTCTCGGAATTCTGCTGAAGTTTAAAAATGCTTTGAAACTCTTTCATTGTTCTCGGAATTCTGCTGAAGTTTAAAAATGCTTCAGAACTCTTCCATTGCTCTCGGAATTCCGCTGACGTTTAATAATGCTTCGCAACTCTTCCATTGTTCTCGGAATTCCGTTGAAGTTTAAAAATGGTTCGAAACTCTTCCATTGTTCTCGGAATTCTGCTGAAGTTTAAAAATGCTTCGGTACTCTTCCATTGTTCTCGGAATTCCGCTGACATATAAAAATGCTTCGGAAATCTTGCATTGTTCTCGGCATTCCGCTGACATTTAAAAATGCTTTGAAACTCTTTCATTGTTCTCGGAATTCCGCTGAAGTTTAAAAATGCTTCGGAACTCTTCCATTGTTCTAGGAATTCTGCTGAAGTCTAAAAATTCATCTGAACTCTTCCATTATTCTCGGAATTCTTGTGAATTTTAAAAATGCTTCGTAACTCTTCTATTGTTCTCGGAATTCCGCTGAAGTTTAAAAATGCTTAAAATCTCTTACATTGTTCTCGGAATTCCGCTGAAGTTTAAAAATGCTTCGGAACTCTTCCATTGTTCTCGGAATTCTGCTGAAGTTTAAAAATGCTTCAGAACTCTTCCATTGTTCTCAGAATTCCGCTGACGTTTAAAAATGCTTCGGTACTCTTCCATTGTTCTCGGAATTCCGCTGACGTTTAAAAATGCTTCGGTACTCTTAAATTGTTCTCGGAATTCCGCTGACATATAAAAATGCTTCTGAAATCTTGCATTGTTCTCGGCATTCCGCTGACGTTTAAAAATGCTTCGGAACTCTTCAATTGTTCTCGGAATTCCGCTGACGTTTAAAAATGATTCGGAACTCTTCCATTGTTCTCAGAATTCCGTTGAAGTTTAAAAATGCTTCGAAACTCTTCCATTGTTCTCGGAATTCTGCTGAAGTTTAAAAATGCTTCGAAACTCTTTCATTGTTCTCGGAATTCTGCTGAAGTTTAAAAATGCTTCAGAACTCTTCCATTGCTCTCGGAATTCCGCTGACGTTTAATAATGCTTTCAACTCTTCCATTGTTCTCGGAATTCCGCTGACATATAAAAATGCTTCGGAAATCTTGCATTGTTCTCGGCATTCCGCTGACATTTAAAAATGCTTCGGAACTCTTCAATTGTTCTCGGAATTCTGCTGAACTTTTAAAATGCTTTGGAACTCTTCCATTGCTCTCGGAATTCGGGTGAAGTTTAAAAATGCTTCGGAAATCTTCTATTGTTCTCGGAATTCCGCTGAAGTTTAAAAATGCTTAAAATCTCTTCCATTGTTCTCGTAATTCTGCTCATGTTTAAAAATGCTTCGGAACTCTTCCATTGTTCTCGTAATTCCGCTGAAGTTTAAAAATGGTTCGGAACTCTTCCATTGTTCTCGGAATTCCGATGACGTTTTAAAATGCTTCGGTACTCTTCCATTGTTCTCGGAATTCCGCTGACGTTTAAAAATGCTTCGGAACTCTTCCATTGTTATCGGAATTCCGCTGAAGTTTAAAAATGCTTCGGAACTCTTCCATTGTTCTAGGAATGCTGCTGAAGTCTAAAAATTCATCTGAACTCTTTCATTATTCTCGGAATTCGTGTGAATTTTAAAAATGCTTCGGAACTCTTCTATTGTTCTCGGAATTCCGCTGAAGTTTAAAAATGCTTAAAATCTCTTACATTGTTCTCGGAATTCCGCTGAAGTTTAAAAATGCTTCGGAACTCTTCCATTTTTCTCGGAATTCTGCTGAAGTTTAAAAATGCTTCAGAACTCTTCCATTGTTCTCGGAATTCCGCTGACGTTTAAAAATGCTTCGGTACTCTTCCATTGTTCTCGGAATTCCGCTGACATATAAAAATGCTTCTGAAATCTTGCATTGTTCTCGGCATTCCGCTGACGTTTAAAAATGCTTCGGAACTCTTCAATTGTTCTCGGAATTCCGCTGACGTTTAAAAATGCTTCGGAACTCTTCCTTTGTTCTCAGAATTCCGTTGAAGTTTAAAAATGCTTCGAAACTCTTCCATTGTTCTCGGAATTCTGCTGAAGTTTAAAAATGCTTCGAAACTCTTTCATTGTTCTCGGAATTCTGCTGAAGTTTAAAAATGCTTCAGAACTCTTCCATTGCTCTCGGAATTCCGCTGACGTTTAATAATGCATCGCAACTCTTCCATTGTTCTCGGAATTCCGCTGACATATAAAAATGCTTCGGAAATCTTGCATTGTTCTCGGCATTCCGCTGACATTTAAAAATGCTTCGGAACTCTTCAATTGTTCTCGGAATTCTGCTGAACTTTTAAAATGCTTTGGAACTCTTCCATTGCTCTCGGAATTCGGGTGAAGTTTAAAAATGCTTCGGAAATCTTCTATTGTTCTCGGAATTCCGCTGAAGTTTAAAAATGCTTAAAATCTCTTCCATTGTTCTCGTAATTCTGCTCATGTTTAAAAATGCTTCGGAACTCTTCCATTGTTCTCGTAATTCCGCTGAAGTTTAAAAATGGTTCGGAACTCTTCCATTGTTCTCGGAATTCCGATGACGTTTTAAAATGCTTCGGTACTCTTCCATTGTTCTCGGAATTCCGCTGACGTTTAAAAATGCTTCGGAACTCTTCCATTGTTCTCGGAATTCCGCTGACGTTTAAAAATGCTTCGGAACTCTTCCATTGTTCTCAGAATTCCGCTGACGTTTAAAAATGCTTCGGAAATCTTCCATTGTTTTCAAAATTCCGCTGACGTTTAAAAATGCTTCAGAACTTTTCCATTGTTCTCCGAATTCTGCTGACGTTTAAAAATGCTTCGGAACTCTTCCATTGTTCTCGGAATTCCGCTGACATTTAAAAATGCTTCACAACTCTTCCATTGTTCTCGGAATTCCTCTGACTTTTAAAAATGCTTCGGAACTCTTCCATTGTTCTCCAAATTCCGCTGAAGTTTAAAAATGCTTCGGAACCCTTCCATTGTTCTCGGAATTCTGCTGAAGTTTAAAAATGCTTCGGAACTCTTCCATTGTTCTCAGAATTCTGCTGACGTTTAAAAATGCTTCGGAAATCTTCCATTGTTTTCAAAATTCCGCTGACGCTTAAAAATGCTTCAGAACTCTTCCATTGTTCTCGGAATTCCGCTGGCGTTTAATGATGCTTCGCAACTCTTTCATTGTTCTCGGAATTCCGCTGAAGTTTAAAAATGCTTCGGAACTCTTCCATTGTTCTCGGAATTCTGCTGACGTTTAAAAATGCTTCGGAACTCTTCCATTGTTCTCGGAATTCCGTTGAAGTTTAAAAATGCTTCGAAACTCTTCCATTGTTCTCGGAATTCTGCTGAAGTTTAAAAATGCTTCAGAACTCTTCCATTGTTCTCGGAATTCCGCTGACGTTTAATAATGCTTCGCAACTCTTTCATTGTTCTCGGAATTCCGCTGACGTCTAAAAATGCTTCGGAACTCTTCCATTGTTCTCGGAATTCCGTTGAAGTTTAAAAATGCTTCGAAACTCTTCCATTGTTCTCGGAATTCTGCTGAAGTTTAAAAATGCTTTGAAACTCTTTCATTGTTCTCGGAATTCTGCTGAAGTTTAAAAATGCTTCAGAACTCTTCCATTGCTCTCGGAATTCCGCTGACATTTAATAATGCTTCGCAACTCTTCCATTGTTCTCGGAATTCCGTTGAAGTTTAAAAATGGTTCGAAACTCTTCCATTGTTCTCGGAATTCTGCTGAAGTTTAAAAATGCTTCGGTACTCTTCCATTGTTCTCGGAATTCCGCTGACATATAAAAATGCTTCGGAAATCTTGCATTGTTCTCGGCATTCCGCTGACATTTAAAAATGCTTTGAAACTCTTTCATTGTTCTCGGAATTCCGCTGAAGTTTAAAAATGCTTCTGAACTCTTCCATTGTTCTAGGAATTCTGCTGAAGTCTAAAAATTCATCTGAACTCTTCCATTATTCTCGGAATTCTTGTGAATTTTAAAAATGCTTCGTAACTCTTCTATTGTTCTCGGAATTCCGCTGAAGTTTAAAAATGCTTAAAATCTCTTACATTGTTCTCGGAATTCCGCTGAAGTTTAAAAATGCTTCGGAACTCTTCCATTGTTCTCGGAATTCTGCTGAAGTTTAAAAATGCTTCAGAACTCTTCCATTGTTCTCAGAATTCCGCTGACGTTTAAAAATGCTTCGGTACTCTTCCATTGTTCTCGGAATTCCGCTGACGTTTAAAAATGCTTCGGAACTCTTCCATTGTTCTCAGAATTCCGCTGACGTTTAAAAATGCTTCGGAAATCTTCCATTGTTTTCAAAATTCCGCTGACGTTTAAAAATGCTTCAGAACTTTTCCATTGTTCTCCGAATTCTGCTGACGTTTAAAAATGCTTCGGAACTCTTCCATTGTTCTCGGAATTCCGCTGACATTTAAAAATGCTTCACAACTCTTGCATTGTTCTCGGAATTCCTCTGACTTTTAAAAATGCTTCGGAACTCTTCCATTGTTCTCCAAATTCCGCTGAAGTTTAAAAATGCTTCGGAACCCTTCCATTGTTCTCGGAATTCTGCTGAAGTTTAAAAATGCTTCGGAACTCTTCCATTGTTCTCAGAATTCTGCTGACGTTTAAAAATGCTTCGGAAATCTTGCATTGTTTTCAAAATTCCGCTGACGCTTAAAAATGCTTCAGAACTCTTCCATTGTTCTCGGAATTCCGCTGGCGTTTAATGATGCTTCGCAACTCTTTCATTGTTCTCGGAATTCCGCTGAAGTTTAAAAATGCTTCGGAACTCTTCCATTGTTCTCGGAATTCTGCTGACGTTTAAAAATGCTTCGGAACTCTTCCATTGTTCTCGGAATTCCGTTGAAGTTTAAAAATGCTTCGAAACTCTTCCATTGTTCTCGGAATTCTGCTGAAGTTTAAAAATGCTTCAGAACTCTTCCATTGTTCTCGGAATTCCGCTGACGTTTAATAATGCTTCGCAACTCTTTCATTGTTCTCGGAATTCCGCTGACGTTTAAAAATGCTTCGGAACTCTTCCATTGTTCTCGGAATTCCGTTGAAGTTTAAAAATGCTTCGAAACTCTTCCATTGTTCTCGGAATTCTGCTGAAGTTTAAAAATGCTTTGAAACTCTTTCATTGTTCTCGGAATTCTGCTGAAGTTTAAAAATGCTTCGGTACTCTTCCATTGTTCTCGGAATTCCGCTGACATATAAAAATGCTTCGGAAATCTTGCATTGTTCTCGGCATTCCGCTGACATTTAAAAATGCTTTGAAACTCTTTCATTGTTCTCGGAATTCCGCTGAAGTTTAAAAATGCTTCGGAACTCTTCCATTGTTCTAGGAATTCTGCTGAAGTCTAAAAATTCATCTGAACTCTTCCATTATTCTCGGAATTCTTGTGAATTTTAAAAATGCTTCGTAACTCTTCTATTGTTCTCGGAATTCCGCTGAAGTTTAAAAATGCTTAAAATCTCTTACATTGTTCTCGGAATTCCGCTGAAGTTTAAAAATGCTTCGGAACTCTTCCATTGTTCTCGGAATTCTGCTGAAGTTTAAAAATGCTTCAGAACTCTTCCATTGTTCTCAGAATTCCGCTGACGTTTAAAAATGCTTCGGTACTCTTCCATTGTTCTCGGAATTCCGCTGACGTTTAAAAATGCTTCGGTACTCTTCCATTGTTCTCGGAATTCCGCTGACATATAAAAATGCTTCGGAACTCTTCCATTGTTCTCGGAATTCCGCTGACGTTTAAAAATGCTTCGGAACTCTTCAATTGTTCTCGGAATTCCGCTGACGTTTAAAAATGCTTCGGAACTCTTCCATTGTTCTCAGAATTCCGTTGAAGTTTAAAAATGCTTCGAAACTCTTCCATTGTTCTCGGAATTCTGCTGAAGTTTAAAAATGCTTCGAAACTCTTTCATTGTTCTCGGAATTCTGCTGAAGTTTAAAAATGCTTCAGAACTCTTCCATTGCTCTCGGAATTCCGCTGACGTTTAATAATGCTTCGCAACTCTTCCATTGTTCTCGGAATTCCGCTGACATATAAAAATGCTTCGGAAATCTTGCATTGTTCTCGGCATTCCGCTGACATTTAAAAATGCTTCGGAACTCTTCAATTGTTCTCGGAATTCTGCTGAACTTTTAAAATGCTTTGGAACTCTTCCATTGCTCTCGGAATTCGGGTGAAGTTTAAAAATGCTTCGGAAATCTTCTATTGTTCTCGGAATTCCGCTGAAGTTTAAAAATGCTTAAAATCTCTTCCATTGTTCTCGTAATTCTGCTCATGTTTAAAAATGCTTCGGAACTCTTCCATTGTTCTCGTAATTCCGCTGAAGTTTAAAAATGGTTCGGAACTCTTCCATTGTTCTCGGAATTCCGATGACGTTTTAAAATGCTTCGGTACGCTTCCATTGTTCTCGGAATTCTGCTGACGTTTAAAAATGCTTCGGAACTCTTCCATTGTTCTCGGAATTCCGCTGACATTTAAAAATGCTTCACAACTCTTGCATTGTTCTCGGAATTCCTCTGACTTTTAAAAATGCTTCGGAACTCTTCCATTGTTCTCCAAATTCCGCTGAAGTTTAAAAATGCTTCGGAACCCTTCCATTGTTCTCGGAATTCTGCTGAAGTTTAAAAATGCTTCGGAACTCTTCCATTGTTCTCAGAATTCTGCTGACGTTTAAAAATGCTTCGGAAATCTTGCATTGTTTTCAAAATTCCGCTGACGCTTAAAAATGCTTCAGAACTCTTCCATTGTTCTCGGAATTCCGCTGGCGTTTAATGATGCTTCGCAACTCTTTCATTGTTCTCGGAATTCCGCTGAAGTTTAAAAATGCTTCGGAACTCTTCCATTGTTCTCGGAATTCTGCTGACGTTTAAAAATGCTTCGGAACTCTTCCATTGTTCTCGGAATTCCGTTGAAGTTTAAAAATGCTTCGAAACTCTTCCATTGTTCTCGGAATTCTGCTGAAGTTTAAAAATGCTTCAGAACTCTTCCATTGTTCTCGGAATTCCGCTGACGTTTAATAATGCTTCGCAACTCTTTCATTGTTCTCGGAATTCCGCTGACGTTTAAAAATGCTTCGGAACTCTTCCATTGTTCTCGGAATTCCGTTGAAGTTTAAAAATGCTTCGAAACTCTTCCATTGTTCTCGGAATTCTGCTGAAGTTTAAAAATGCTTTGAAACTCTTTCATTGTTCTCGGAATTCTGCTGAAGTTTAAAAATGCTTCGGTACTCTTCCATTGTTCTCGGAATTCCGCTGACATATAAAAATGCTTCGGAAATCTTGCATTGTTCTCGGCATTCCGCTGACATTTAAAAATGCTTTGAAACTCTTTCATTGTTCTCGGAATTCCGCTGAAGTTTAAAAATGCTTCGGAACTCTTCCATTGTTCTAGGAATTCTGCTGAAGTCTAAAAATTCATCTGAACTCTTCCATTATTCTCGGAATTCTTGTGAATTTTAAAAATGCTTCGTAACTCTTCTATTGTTCTCGGAATTCCGCTGAAGTTTAAAAATGCTTAAAATCTCTTACATTGTTCTCGGAATTCCGCTGAAGTTTAAAAATGCTTCGGAACTCTTCCATTGTTCTCGGAATTCTGCTGAAGTTTAAAAATGCTTCAGAACTCTTCCATTGTTCTCAGAATTCCGCTGACGTTTAAAAATGCTTCGGTACTCTTCCATTGTTCTCGGAATTCCGCTGACGTTTAAAAATGCTTCGGTACTCTTCCATTGTTCTCGGAATTCCGCTGACATATAAAAATGCTTCGGAACTCTTCAATTGTTCTCGGAATTCCGCTGACGTTTAAAAATGCTTCGGAACTCTTCAATTGTTCTCGGAATTCCGCTGACGTTTAAAAATGCTTCGGAACTCTTCCATTGTTCTCAGAATTCCGTTGAAGTTTAAAAATGCTTCGAAACTCTTCCATTGTTCTCGGAATTCTGCTGAAGTTTAAAAATGCTTCGAAACTCTTTCATTGTTCTCGGAATTCTGCTGAAGTTTAAAAATGCTTCAGAACTCTTCCATTGCTCTCGGAATTCCGCTGACGTTTAATAATGCTTCGCAACTCTTCCATTGTTCTCGGAATTCCGCTGACATATAAAAATGCTTCGGAAATCTTGCATTGTTCTCGGCATTCCGCTGACATTTAAAAATGCTTCGGAACTCTTCAATTGTTCTCGGAATTCTGCTGAACTTTTAAAATGCTTTGGAACTCTTCCATTGCTCTCGGAATTCGGGTGAAGTTTAAAAATGCTTCGGAAATCTTCTATTGTTCTCGGAATTCCGCTGAAGTTTAAAAATGCTTAAAATCTCTTCCATTGTTCTCGTAATTCTGCTCATGTTTAAAAATGCTTCGGAACTCTTCCATTGTTCTCGTAATTCCGCTGAAGTTTAAAAATGGTTCGGAACTCTTCCATTGTTCTCGGAATTCCGATGACGTTTTAAAATGCTTCGGTACGCTTCCATTGTTCTCGGAATTCTGCTGACGTTTAAAAATGCTTCGGAACTCTTCCATTGTTATCGGAATTCCGCTGAAGTTTAAAAAAGGTTTGGAACTCTTCCATTGTTCTAGGAATGCTGCTGAAGTCTAAAAATTCATCTGAACTCTTTCATTATTCTCGGAATTCGTGTGAATTTTAAAAATGCTTCGGAACTCTTCTATTGTTCTCGGAATTCCGCTGAAGTTTAAAAATGCTTAAAATCTCTTACATTGTTCTCGGAATTCCGCTGAAGTTTAAAAATGCTTGGGAACTCTTCCATTTTTCTCGGAATTCTGCTGAAGTTTAAAAATGCTTCAGAACTCTTCCATTGTTCTCGGAATTCCGCTGACGTTTAAAAATGCTTCGGTACTCTTCCATTGTTCTCGGAATTCCGCTGACATATAAAAATGCTTCTGAAATCTTGCATTGTTCTCGGCATTCCGCTGACGTTTAAAAATGCTTCGGAACTCTTCAATTGTTCTCGGAATTCCGCTGACGTTTAAAAATGCTTCGGAACTCTTCCTTTGTTCTCAGAATTCCGTTGAAGTTTAAAAATGCTTCGAAACTCTTCCATTGTTCTCGGAATTCTGCTGAAGTTTAAAAATGCTTCGAAACTCTTTCATTGTTCTCGGAATTCTGCTGAAGTTTAAAAATGCTTCAGAACTCTTCCATTGCTCTCGGAATTCCGCTGACGTTTAATAATGCTTCGCAACTCTTCCATTGTTCTCGGAATTCCGCTGACATATAAAAATGCTTCGGAAATCTTGCATTGTTCTCGGCATTCCGCTGACATTTAAAAATGCTTCTTAACTCTTCAATTGTTCTCGGAATTCTGCTGAACTTTTAAAATGCTTTGGAACTCTCCCATTGCTCTCGGAATTCGGGTGAAGTTTAAAAATGCTTCGGAAATCTTCTATTGTTCTCGGAATTCCGCTGAAGTTTAAAAATGCTTAAAATCTCTTCCATTGTTCTCGTAATTCTGCTCATGTTTAAAAATGCTTCGGAACTCTTCCATTGTTCTCGTAATTCCGCTGAAGTTTAAAAATGGTTCGGAACTCTTCCATTGTTCTCGGAATTCCGATGACGTTTTAAAATGCTTCGGAACTCTTCCATTTTTCTCGGAATTCTGCTGAAGTTTAAAAATGCTTCAGAACTCTTCCATTGTTCTCAGAATTCTGCTGACGTTTAAAAATGCTTCGGTACTCTTCCATTGTTCTGGGAATTCTGCTGAAGTTTAAAAATGCTTCGGTACTCTTCCATTGTTCTCGGAATTCCGCTGACATATAAAAATGCTTCGGAAATCTTGCATTGTTCTCGGCATTCCGCTGACATTTAAAAATGCTTCGGAACTCTTCAATTGTTCTCGGAATTCTGCTGAACTTTTAAAATGCTTTGGAACTCTTCCATTGCTCTCGGAATTCGGGTGAAGTTTAAAAATGCTTCGGAACTCTTCTATTGTTCTCGGAATTCCGCTGAAGTTTAAAAATGCTTAAAATCTCTTCCATTGTTCTCGTAATTCTGCTCATGTTTAAAAATGCTTCGGAACTCTTCCATTGTTCTCGTAATTCCGCTGAAGTTTAAAAATGGTTCGGAACTCTTCCATTGTTATCGGAATTCCGATGACGTTTTAAAATGCTTCGGTACTCTTCCATTGTTCTCGGAATTCCGCTGACGTTTAAAAATGCTTCGGAACTCTTCCATTGTTATCGGAATTCCGCTGAAGTTTAAAAATGCTTCGGAACTCTTCCATTGTTCTCAGAATTCCGCTGACGTTTAAAAATGCTTCGGAAATCTTCCATTGTTTTCAAAATTCCGCTGACGTTTAAAAATGCTTCAGAACTTTTCCATTGTTCTCCGAATTCTGCTGACGTTTAAAAATGCTTCGGAACTCTTCCATTGTTCTCGGAATTCCGCTGACATTTAAAAATGCTTCACAACTCTTCCATTGTTCTCGGAATTCCTCTGACTTTTAAAAATGCTTCAGAACTCTTCCATTGTTCTCCAAATTCCGCTGAAGTTTAAAAATGCTTCGGAACCCTTCCATTGTTCTCGGAATTCTGCTGAAGTTTAAAAATGCTTCGGAACTCTTCCATTGTTCTCGGAATTCTGCTGACGTTTAAAAATGCTTCGGAACTCTTCCATTGTTCTCGGAATTCCGTTGAAGTTTAAAAATGCTTCGAAACTCTTCCATTGTTCTCGGAATTCTGCTGAAGTTTAAAAATGCTTCAGAACTCTTCCATTGTTCTCGGAATTCCGCTGACGTTTAATAATGCTTCGCAACTCTTTCATTGTTCTCGGAATTCCGCTGACGTTTAAAAATGCTTCGGAACTCTTCCATTGTTCTCGGAATTCCGTTGAAGTTTAAAAATGCTTCGAAACTCTTCCATTGTTCTCGGAATTCTGCTGAAGTTTAAAAATGCTTTGAAACTCTTTCATTGTTCTCGGAATTCTGCTGAAGTTTAAAAATGCTTCAGAACTCTTCCATTGCTCTCGCAATTCCGCTGACGTTTAATAATGCTTCGCAACTCTTCCATTGTTCTCGGAATTCCGTTGAAGTTTAAAAATGGTTCGAAACTCTTCCATTGTTCTCGGAATTCTGCTGAAGTTTAAAAATGCTTCGGTACTCTTCCATTGTTCTCGGAATTCCGCTGACATATAAAAATGCTTCGGAAATCTTGCATTGTTCTCGGCATTCCGCTGACATTTAAAAATGCTTTGAAACTCTTTCATTGTTCTCGGAATTCCGCTGAAGTTTAAAAATGCTTCGGAACTCTTCCATTGTTCTAGGAATTCTGCTGAAGTCTAAAAATTCATCTGAACTCTTCCATTATTCTCGGAATTCTTGTGAATTTTAAAAATGCTTCGTAACTCTTCTATTGTTCTCGGAATTCCGCTGAAGTTTAAAAATGCTTAAAATCTCTTACATTGTTCTCGGAATTCCGCTGAAGTTTAAAAATGCTTCGGAACTCTTCCATTGTTCTCGGAATTCTGCTGAAGTTTAAAAATGCTTCAGAACTCTTCCATTGTTCTCAGAATTCCGCTGACGTTTAAAAATGCTTCGGTACTCTTCCATTGTTCTCGGAATTCCGCTGACGTTTAAAAATGCTTCGGAACTCTTCCATTGTTCTCAGAATTCCGCTGACGTTTAAAAATGCTTCGGAAATCTTCCATTGTTTTCAAAATTCCGCTGACGTTTAAAAATGCTTCTGAACTTTTCCATTGTTCTCCGAATTCTGCTGACGTTTAAAAATGCTTCGGAACTCTTCCATTGTTCTCGGAATTCCGCTGACATTTAAAAATGCTTCACAACTCTTGCATTGTTCTCGGAATTCCTCTGACTTTTAAAAATGCTTCGGAACTCTTCCATTGTTCTCCAAATTCCGCTGAAGTTTAAAAATGCTTCGGAACCCTTCCATTGTTCTCGGAATTCTGCTGAAGTTTAAAAATGCTTCGGAACTCTTCCATTGTTCTCAGAATTCTGCTGACGTTTAAAAATGCTTCGGAAATCTTGCATTGTTTTCAAAATTCCGCTGACGCTTAAAAATGCTTCAGAACTCTTCCATTGTTCTCGGAATTCCGCTGGCGTTTAATGATGCTTCGCAACTCTTTCATTGTTCTCGGAATTCCGCTGAAGTTTAAAAATGCTTCGGAACTCTTCCATTGTTCTCGGAATTCTGCTGACGTTTAAAAATGCTTCGGAACTCTTCCATTGTTCTCGGAATTCCGTTGAAGTTTAAAAATGCTTCGAAACTCTTCCATTGTTCTCGGAATTCTGCTGAAGTTTAAAAATGCTTCAGAACTCTTCCATTGTTCTCGGAATTCCGCTGACGTTTAATAATGCTTCGCAACTCTTTCATTGTTCTCGGAATTCCGCTGACGTTTAAAAATGCTTCGGAACTCTTCCATTGTTCTCGGAATTCCGTTGAAGTTTAAAAATGCTTCGAAACTCTTCCATTGTTCTCGGAATTCTGCTGAAGTTTAAAAATGCTTTGAAACTCTTTCATTGTTCTCGGAATTCTGCTGAAGTTTAAAAATGCTTCAGAACTCTTCCATTGCTCTCGGAATTCCGCTGACGTTTAATAATGCTTCGCAACTCTTCCATTGTTCTCGGAATTCCGTTGAAGTTTAAAAATGGTTCGAAACTCTTCCATTGTTCTCGGAATTCTGCTGAAGTTTAAAAATGCTTCGGTACTCTTCCATTGTTCTCGGAATTCCGCTGACATATAAAAATGCTTCGGAAATCTTGCATTGTTCTCGGCATTCCGCTGACATTTAAAAATGCTTTGAAACTCTTTCATTGTTCTCGGAATTCCGCTGAAGTTTAAAAATGCTTCGGAACTCTTCCATTGTTCTAGGAATTCTGCTGAAGTCTAAAAATTCATCTGAACTCTTCCATTATTCTCGGAATTCTTGTGAATTTTAAAAATGCTTCGTAACTCTTCTATTGTTCTCGGAATTCCGCTGAAGTTTAAAAATGCTTAAAATCTCTTACATTGTTCTCGGAATTCTGCTCATGTTTAAAAATGCTTCGGAACTCTTCCATTGTTCTCGTAATTCCGCTGAAGTTTAAAAATGGTTCGGAACTCTTCCATTGTTCTCGGAATTCCGATGACGTTTTAAAATGCTTCGGTACGCTTCCATTGTTCTCGGAATTCCGCTGACGTTTAAAAATGCTTCGGAACTCTTCCATTGTTATCGGAATTCCGCTGAAGTTTAAAAATGCTTCGGAACTCTTCCATTGTTCTAGGAATGCTGCTGAAGTCTAAAAATTCATCTGAACTCTTTCATTATTCTCGGAATTCGTGTGAATTTTAAAAATGCTTCGGAACTCTTCTATTGTTCTCGGAATTCCGCTGAAGTTTAAAAATGCTTAAAATCTCTTACATTGTTCTCGGAATTCCGCTGAAGTTTAAAAATGCTTGGGAACTCTTCCATTTTTCTCGGAATTCTGCTGAAGTTTAAAAATGCTTCAGAACTCTTCCATTGTTCTCGGAATTCCGCTGACGTTTAAAAATGCTTCGGTACTCTTCCATTGTTCTCGGAATTCCGCTGACATATAAAAATGCTTCTGAAATCTTGAATTGTTCTCGGCATTCCGCTGACGTTTAAAAATGCTTCGGAACTCTTCAATTGTTCTCGGAATTCCGCTGACGTTTAAAAATGCTTCGGAACTCTTCCTTTGTTCTCAAAATTCCGTTGAAGTTTAAAAATGCTTCGAAACTCTTCCATTGTTCTCGGAATTCTGCTGAAGTTTAAAAATGCTTCGAAACTCTTTCATTGTTCTCGGAATTCTGCTGAAGTTTAAAAATGCTTCAGAACTCTTCCATTGCTCTCGGAATTCCGCTGACGTTTAATAATGCTTCGCAACTCTTCCATTGTTCTCGGAATTCCGCTGACATATAAAAATGCTTCGGAAATCTTGCATTGTTCTCGGCATTCCGCTGACATTTAAAAATGCTTCGGAACTCTTCAATTGTTCTCGTAATTCTGCTGAACTTTTAAAATGCTTTGGAACTCTTCCATTGCTCTCGGAATTCGGGTGAAGTTTAAAAATGCTTCGGAAATCTTCTATTGTTCTCGGAATTCCGCTGAAGTTTAAAAATGCTTAAAATCTCTTCCATTGTTCTCGTAATTCTGCTCATGTTTAAAAATGCTTCGGAACTCTTCCATTGTTCTCGTAATTCTGCTGAAGTTTAAAAATGGTTCGGAACTCTTCCATTGTTCTCGGCATTCCGATGACGTTTTAAAATGCTTCGGTACTCTTCCATTGTTCTCGGAATTCCGCTGACGTTTAAAAATGCTTCGGAACTCTTCCATTGTTATCGGAATTCCGCTGAAGTTTAAAAATGCTTCGGAACTCTTCCATTGTTCTAGGAATTCTGCTGAAGTCTAAAAATTCATCTGAACTCTTTCATTATTCTCGGAATTCGTGTGAATTTTAAAAATGCTTCGGAACTCTTCTATTGTTCTCGGAATTCCGCTGAAGTTTAAAAATGCTTAAAATCTCTTACATTGTTCTCGGAATTCCGCTGAAGTTTAAAAATGCTTCGGAACTCTTCCATTTTTCTCGGAATTCTGCTGAAGTTTAAAAATGCTTCAGAACTCTTCCATTTTTCTCAGAATTCTGCTGACGTTTAAAAATGCTTCGGTACTCTTCCATTGTTCTGGGAATTCTGCTGAAGTTTAAAAATGCTTCGGTACTCTTCCATTGTTCTCGGAATTCCGCTGACATATAAAAATGCTTCGGAAATCTTGCATTGTTCTCGGCATTCCGCTGACATTTAAAAATGCTTCGGAACTCTTCAATTGTTCTCGGAATTCTGCTGAACTTTTAAAATGCTTTGGAACTCTTCCATTGCTCTCGGAATTCGGGTGAAGTTTAAAAATGCTTCGGAACTCTTCTATTGTTCTCGGAATTCCGCTGAAGTTTAAAAATGCTTAAAATCTCTTCCATTGTTCTCGTAATTCGGCTCATGTTTAAAAATGCTTCGGAACTCTTCCATTGTTCTCGTAATTCCGCTGAAGTTTAAAAATGGTTCGGAACTCTTCCATTGTTCTCGGAATTCCTATGACGTTTTAAAATGCTTCGGTACTCTTCCATTGTTCTCGGAATTCCGCTGACGTTTAAAAATGCTTCGGAACTCTTCCATTGTTATCGGAATTCCGCTGAAGTTTAAAAATGCTTCGGAACTCTTCCATTGTTCTCGGAATTCCGCTGACGTTTAAAAATGCTTCACAACTCTTCCATTGTTCTCGGAATTCCGCTGACTTTTAAAAATGCTTCAGAACTCTTCCATTGTTCTCCAAATTCCGCTGAAGTTTAAAAATGCTTCGGAACCCTTCCATTGTTCTCGGAATTCTGCTGAAGTTTAAAAATGCTTCAGAACTCTTCCATTGTTCTCAGAATTCCGCTGACGTTTAAAAATGCTTCGGAAATCTTCCATTGTTTTCAACATTCCGCTGACGCTTAAAAATGCTTCAGAACTCTTCCATTGTTCTCGGAATTCCGCTGACGTTTAATAATGCTTTGCAACTCTTTCATTGTCCTTGGAATTCCGCTGACGTTTAAAAATGCTTCGGAACTCTTCCATTGTTCTCGTAATTCTGCTCATGTTTAAAAATGCTTCGGAACTCTTCCATTGTTCTCGTAATTCCGCTGAAGTTTAAAAATGGTTCGGAACTCTTCCATTGTTATCGGAATTCCGATGACGTTTTAAAATGCTTCGGTACTCTTCCATTGTTCTCGGAATTCCGCTGACGTTTAAAAATGCTTCGGAACTCTTCCATTGTTATCGGAATTCCGCTGAAGTTTAAAAATGCTTAGGAACTCTTCCATTGTTCTCAGAATTCCGCTGACGTTTAAAAATGCTTCGGAAATCTTCCATTGTTTTCAAAATTCCGCTGACGTTTAAAAATGCTTCAGAACTTTTCCATTGTTCTCCGAATTCTGCTGACGTTTAAAAATGCTTCGGAACTCTTCCATTGTTCTCGGAATTCCGCTGACATTTAAAAATGCTTCACAACTCTTCCATTGTTCTCGGAATTCCTCTGACTTTTAAAAATGCTTCAGAACTCTTCCATTGTTCTCCAAATTCCGCTGAAGTTTAAAAATGCTTCGGAACCCTTCCATTGTTCTCGGAATTCTGCTGAAGTTTAAAAATGCTTCGGAACTCTTCCATTGTTCTCGGAATTCTGCTGACGTTTAAAAATGCTTCGGAACTCTTCCATTGTTCTCGGAATTCCGTTGAAGTTTAAAAATGCTTCGAAACTCTTCCATTGTTCTCGGAATTCTGCTGAAGTTTAAAAATGCTTCAGAACTCTTCCATTGTTCTCGGAATTCCGCTGACGTTTAATAATGCTTCGCAACTCTTTCATTGTTCTCGGAATTCCGCTGACGTTTAAAAATGCTTCAGAACTCTTCCATTGTTCTCGGAATTCCGTTGAAGTTTAAAAATGCTTCGAAACTCTTCCATTGTTCTCGGAATTCTGCTGAAGTTTAAAAATGCTTTGAAACTCTTTCATTGTTCTCGGAATTCTGCTGAAGTTTAAAAATGCTTCAGAACTCTTCCATTGCTCTCGCAATTCCGCTGACGTTTAATAATGCTTCGCAACTCTTCCATTGTTCTCGGAATTCCGTTGAAGTTTAAAAATGGTTCGAAACTCTTCCATTGTTCTCGGAATTCTGCTGAAGTTTAAAAATGCTTCGGTACTCTTCCATTGTTCTCGGAATTCCGCTGACATATAAAAATGCTTCGGAAATCTTGCATTGTTCTCGGCATTCCGCTGACATTTAAAAATGCTTTGAAACTCTTTCATTGTTCTCGGAATTCCGCTGAAGTTTAAAAATGCTTCGGAACTCTTCCATTGTTCTCGGAATTCTGCTGAAGTTTAAAAATGCTTCAGAACTCTTCCATTGTTCTCAGAATTCCGCTGACGTTTAAAAATGCTTCGGTACTCTTCCATTGTTCTCGGAATTCCGCTGACGTTTAAAAATGCTTCGGAACTCTTCCATTGTTCTCAGAATTCCGCTGACGTTTAAAAATGCTTCGGAAATCTTCCATTGTTTTCAAAATTCCGCTGACGTTTAAAAATGCTTCTGAACTTTTCCATTGTTCTCCGAATTCTGCTGACGTTTAAAAATGCTTCGGAACTCTTCCATTGTTCTCGGAATTCCGCTGACATTTAAAAATGCTTCACAACTCTTGCATTGTTCTCGGAATTCCTCTGACTTTTAAAAATGCTTCGGAACTCTTCCATTGTTCTCCAAATTCCGCTGAAGTTTAAAAATGCTTCGGAACCCTTCCATTGTTCTCGGAATTCTGCTGAAGTTTAAAAATGCTTCGGAACTCTTCCATTGTTCTCAGAATTCTGCTGACGTTTAAAAATGCTTCGGAAATCTTGCATTGTTTTCAAAATTCCGCTGACGCTTAAAAATGCTTCAGAACTCTTCCATTGTTCTCGGAATTCCGCTGGCGTTTAATGATGCTTCGCAACTCTTTCATTGTTCTCGGAATTCCGCTGAAGTTTAAAAATGCTTCGGAACTCTTCCATTGTTCTCGGAATTCTGCTGACGTTTAAAAATGCTTCGGAACTCTTCCATTGTTCTCGGAATTCCGTTGAAGTTTAAAAATGCTTCGAAACTCTTCCATTGTTCTCGGAATTCTGCTGAAGTTTAAAAATGCTTCAGAACTCTTCCATTGTTCTCGGAATTCCGCTGACGTTTAATAATGCTTCGCAACTCTTTCATTGTTCTCGGAATTCCGCTGACGTTTAAAAATGCTTCGGAACTCTTCCATTGTTCTCGGAATTCCGTTGAAGTTTAAAAATGCTTCGAAACTCTTCCATTGTTCTCGGAATTCTGCTGAAGTTTAAAAATGCTTTGAAACTCTTTCATTGTTCTCGGAATTCTGCTGAAGTTTAAAAATGCTTCAGAACTCTTCCATTGCTCTCGGAATTCCGCTGACGTTTAATAATGCTTCGCAACTCTTCCATTGTTCTCGGAATTCCGTTGAAGTTTAAAAATGGTTCGAAACTCTTCCATTGTTCTCGGAATTCTGCTGAAATTTAAAAATGCTTCGGTACTCTTCCATTGTTCTCGGAATTCCGCTGACATATAAAAATGCTTCGGAAATCTTGCATTGTTCTCGGCATTCCGCTGACATTTAAAAATGCTTTGAAACTCTTTCATTGTTCTCGGAATTCCGCTGAAGTTTAAAAATGCTTCGGAACTCTTCCATTGTTCTAGGAATTCTGCTGAAGTCTAAAAATTCATCTGAACTCTTCCATTATTCTCGGAATTCTTGTGAATTTTAAAAATGCTTCGTAACTCTTCTATTGTTCTCGGAATTCCGCTGAAGTTTAAAAATGCTTAAAATCTCTTACATTGTTCTCGGAATTCTGCTCATGTTTAAAAATGCTTCGGAACTCTTCCATTGTTCTCGTAATTCCGCTGAAGTTTAAAAATGGTTCGGAACTCTTCCATTGTTCTCGGAATTCCGATGACGTTTTAAAATGCTTCGGTACGCTTCCATTGTTCTCGGAATTCCGCTGACGTTTAAAAATGCTTCGGAACTCTTCCATTGTTATCGGAATTCCGCTGAAGTTTAAAAATGCTTCGGAACTCTTCCATTGTTCTAGGAATGCTGCTGAAGTCTAAAAATTCATCTGAACTCTTTCATTATTCTCGGAATTCGTGTGAATTTTAAAAATGCTTCGGAACTCTTCTATTGTTCTCGGAATTCCGCTGAAGTTTAAAAATGCTTAAAATCTCTTACATTGTTCTCGGAATTCCGCTGAAGTTTAAAAATGCTTGGGAACTCTTCCATTTTTCTCGGAATTCTGCTGAAGTTTAAAAATGCTTCAGAACTCTTCCATTGTTCTCGGAATTCCGCTGACGTTTAAAAATGCTTCGGTACTCTTCCATTGTTCTCGGAATTCCGCTGACATATAAAAATGCTTCTGAAATCTTGAATTGTTCTCGGCATTCCGCTGACGTTTAAAAATGCTTCGGAACTCTTCAATTGTTCTCGGAATTCCGCTGACGTTTAAAAATGCTTCGGAACTCTTCCTTTGTTCTCAAAATTCCGTTGAAGTTTAAAAATGCTTCGAAACTCTTCCATTGTTCTCGGAATTCTGCTGAAGTTTAAAAATGCTTCGAAACTCTTTCATTGTTCTCGGAATTCTGCTGAAGTTTAAAAATGCTTCAGAACTCTTCCATTGCTCTCGGAATTCCGCTGACGTTTAATAATGCTTCGCAACTCTTCCATTGTTCTCGGAATTCCGCTGACATATAAAAATGCTTCGGAAATCTTGCATTGTTCTCGGCATTCCGCTGACATTTAAAAATTCTTCGGAACTCTTCAATTGTTCTCGTAATTCTGCTGAACTTTTAAAATGCTTTGGAACTCTTCCATTGCTCTCGGAATTCGGGTGAAGTTTAAAAATGCTTCGGAAATCTTCTATTGTTCTCGGAATTCCGCTGAAGTTTAAAAATGCTTAAAATCTCTTCCATTGTTCTCGTAATTCTGCTCATGTTTAAAAATGCTTCGGAACTCTTCCATTGTTCTCGTAATTCTGCTGAAGTTTAAAAATGGTTCGGAACTCTTCCATTGTTCTCGGCATTCCGATGACGTTTTAAAATGCTTCGGTACTCTTCCATTGTTCTCGGAATTCCGCTGACGTTTAAAAATGCTTCGGAACTCTTCCATTGTTATCGGAATTCCGCTGAAGTTTAAAAATGCTTCGGAACTCTTCCATTGTTCTAGGAATTCTGCTGAAGTCTAAAAATTCATCTGAACTCTTTCATTATTCTCGGAATTCGTGTGAATTTTAAAAATGCTTCGGAACTCTTCTATTGTTCTCGGAATTCCGCTGAAGTTTAAAAATGCTTAAAATCTCTTACATTGTTCTCGGAATTCCGCTGAAGTTTAAAAATGCTTCGGAACTCTTCCATTTTTCTCGGAATTCTGCTGAAGTTTAAAAATGCTTCAGAACTCTTCCATTTTTCTCAGAATTCTGCTGACGTTTAAAAATGCTTCGGTACTCTTCCATTGTTCTGGGAATTCTGCTGAAGTTTAAAAATGCTTCGGTACTCTTCCATTGTTCTCGGAATTCCGCTGACATATAAAAATGCTTCGGAAATCTTGCATTGTTCTCGGCATTCCGCTGACATTTAAAAATGCTTCGGAACTCTTCAATTGTTCTCGGAATTCTGCTGAACTTTTAAAATGCTTTGGAACTCTTCCATTGCTCTCGGAATTCGGGTGAAGTTTAAAAATGCTTCGGAACTCTTCTATTGTTCTCGGAATTCCGCTGAAGTTTAAAAATGCTTAAAATCTCTTCCATTGTTCTCGTAATTCGGCTCATGTTTAAAAATGCTTCGGAACTCTTCCATTGTTCTCGTAATTCCGCTGAAGTTTAAAAATGGTTCGGAACTCTTCCATTGTTCTCGGAATTCCTATGACGTTTTAAAATGCTTCGGTACTCTTCCATTGTTCTCGGAATTCCGCTGACGTTTAAAAATGCTTCGGAACTCTTCCATTGTTATCGGAATTCCGCTGAAGTTTAAAAATGCTTCGGAACTCTTCCATTGTTCTCGGAATTCCGCTGACGTTTAAAAATGCTTCACAACTCTTCCATTGTTCTCGGAATTCCGCTGACTTTTAAAAATGCTTCAGAACTCTTCCATTGTTCTCCAAATTCCGCTGAAGTTTAAAAATGCTTCGGAACCCTTCCATTGTTCTCGGAATTCTGCTGAAGTTTAAAAATGCTTCAGAACTCTTCCATTGTTCTCAGAATTCCGCTGACGTTTAAAAATGCTTCGGAAATCTTCCATTGTTTTCAACATTCCGCTGACGCTTAAAAATGCTTCAGAACTCTTCCATTGTTCTCGGAATTCCGCTGACGTTTAATAATGCTTTGCAACTCTTTCATTGTCCTTGGAATTCCGCTGACGTTTAAAAATGCTTCGGAACTCTTCCATTGTTCTCGTAATTCTGCTCATGTTTAAAAATGCTTCGGAACTCTTCCATTGTTCTCGTAATTCCGCTGAAGTTTAAAAATGGTTCGGAACTCTTCCATTGTTATCGGAATTCCGATGACGTTTTAAAATGCTTCGGTACTCTTCCATTGTTCTCGGAATTCCGCTGACGTTTAAAAATGCTTCGGAACTCTTCCATTGTTATCGGAATTCCGCTGAAGTTTAAAAATGCTTAGGAACTCTTCCATTGTTCTCAGAATTCCGCTGACGTTTAAAAATGCTTCGGAAATCTTCCATTGTTTTCAAAATTCCGCTGACGTTTAAAAATGCTTCAGAACTTTTCCATTGTTCTCCGAATTCTGCTGACGTTTAAAAATGCTTCGGAACTCTTCCATTGTTCTCGGAATTCCGCTGACATTTAAAAATGCTTCACAACTCTTCCATTGTTCTCGGAATTCCTCTGACTTTTAAAAATGCTTCAGAA
The DNA here is from genome assembly GCF_046119375.1 of Phyllobates terribilis. Taxonomy (NCBI): domain Eukaryota; kingdom Metazoa; phylum Chordata; class Amphibia; order Anura; family Dendrobatidae; genus Phyllobates; species Phyllobates terribilis. Next base: position 12,629,219 of record NW_027362782.1, read on the forward strand.
CTCTTCCATTGTTCTCCAAATTCCGCTGAAGTTTAAAAATGCTTCGGAACCCTTCCATTGTTCTCGGAATTCTGCTGAAGTTTAAAAATGCTTCGGAACTCTTCCATTGTTCTCGGAATTCTGCTGACGTTTAAAAATGCTTCGGAACTCTTCCATTGTTCTCGGAATTCCGTTGAAGTTTAAAAATGCTTCGAAACTCTTCCATTGTTCTCGGAATTCTGCTGAAGTTTAAAAATGCTTCAGAACTCTTCCATTGTTCTCGGAATTCCGCTGACGTTTAATAATGCTTCGCAACTCTTTCATTGTTCTCGGAATTCCGCTGACGTTTAAAAATGCTTCAGAACTCTTCCATTGTTCTCGGAATTCCGTTGAAGTTTAAAAATGCTTCGAAACTCTTCCATTGTTCTCGGAATTCTGCTGAAGTTTAAAAATGCTTTGAAACTCTTTCATTGTTCTCGGAATTCTGCTGAAGTTTAAAAATGCTTCAGAACTCTTCCATTGCTCTCGCAATTCCGCTGACGTTTAATAATGCTTCGCAACTCTTCCATTGTTCTCGGAATTCCGTTGAAGTTTAAAAATGGTTCGAAACTCTTCCATTGTTCTCGGAATTCTGCTGAAGTTTAAAAATGCTTCGGTACTCTTCCATTGTTCTCGGAATTCCGCTGACATATAAAAATGCTTCGGAAATCTTGCATTGTTCTCGGCATTCCGCTGACATTTAAAAATGCTTTGAAACTCTTTCATTGTTCTCGGAATTCCGCTGAAGTTTAAAAATGCTTCGGAACTCTTCCATTGTTCTAGGAATTCTGCTGAAGTCTAAAAATTCATCTGAACTCTTCCATTATTCTCGGAATTCTTGTGAATTTTAAAAATGCTTCGTAACTCTTCTATTGTTCTCGGAATTCCGCTGAAGTTTAAAAATGCTTAAAATCTCTTACATTGTTCTCGGAATTCCGCTGAAGTTTAAAAATGCTTCGGAACTCTTCCATTGTTCTCGGAATTCTGCTGAAGTTTAAAAATGCTTCAGAACTCTTCCATTGTTCTCAGAATTCCGCTGACGTTTAAAAATGCTTCGGTACTCTTCCATTGTTCTCGGAATTCCGCTGACGTTTAAAAATGCTTCGGAACTCTTCCATTGTTCTCAGAATTCCGCTGACGTTTAAAAATGCTTCGGAAATCTTCCATTGTTTTCAAAATTCCGCTGACGTTTAAAAATGCTTCTGAACTTTTCCATTGTTCTCCGAATTCTGCTGACGTTTAAAAATGCTTCGGAACTCTTCCATTGTTCTCGGAATTCCGCTGACATTTAAAAATGCTTCACAACTCTTGCATTGTTCTCGGAATTCCTCTGACTTTTAAAAATGCTTCGGAACTCTTCCATTGTTCTCCAAATTCCGCTGAAGTTTAAAAATGCTTCGGAACCCTTCCATTGTTCTCGGAATTCTGCTGAAGTTTAAAAATGCTTCGGAACTCTTCCATTGTTCTCAGAATTCTGCTGACGTTTAAAAATGCTTCGGAAATCTTGCATTGTTTTCAAAATTCCGCTGACGCTTAAAAATGCTTCAGAACTCTTCCATTGTTCTCGGAATTCCGCTGGCGTTTAATGATGCTTCGCAACTCTTTCATTGTTCTCGGAATTCCGCTGAAGTTTAAAAATGCTTCGGAACTCTTCCATTGTTCTCGGAATTCTGCTGACGTTTAAAAATGCTTCGGAACTCTTCCATTGTTCTCGGAATTCCGTTGAAGTTTAAAAATGCTTCGAAACTCTTCCATTGTTCTCGGAATTCTGCTGAAGTTTAAAAATGCTTCAGAACTCTTCCATTGTTCTCGGAATTCCGCTGACGTTTAATAATGCTTCGCAACTCTTTCATTGTTCTCGGAATTCCGCTGACGTTTAAAAATGCTTCGGAACTCTTCCATTGTTCTCGGAATTCCGTTGAAGTTTAAAAATGCTTCGAAACTCTTCCATTGTTCTCAGAATTCTGCTGACGTTTAAAAATGCTTCGGAAATCTTGCATTGTTTTCAAAATTCCGCTGACGCTTAAAAATGCTTCAGAACTCTTCCATTGTTCTCGGAATTCCGCTGGCGTTTAATGATGCTTCGCAACTCTTTCATTGTTCTCGGAATTCCGCTGAAGTTTAAAAATGCTTCGGAACTCTTCCATTGTTCTCGGAATTCTGCTGACGTTTAAAAATGCTTCGGAACTCTTCCATTGTTCTCGGAATTCCGTTGAAGTTTAAAAATGCTTCGAAACTCTTCCATTGTTCTCGGAATTCTGCTGAAGTTTAAAAATGCTTCAGAACTCTTCCATTGTTCTCGGAATTCCGCTGACGTTTAATAATGCTTCGCAACTCTTTCATTGTTCTCGGAATTCCGCTGACGTTTAAAAATGCTTCGGAACTCTTCCATTGTTCTCGGAATTCCGCTGACATATAAAAATGCTTCGGAAATCTTGCATTGTTCTCGGCATTCCGCTGACATTTAAAAATGCTTTGAAACTCTTTCATTGTTCTCGGAATTCCGCTGAAGTTTAAAAATGCTTCGGAACTCTTCCATTGTTCTAGGAATTCTGCTGAAGTCTAAAAATTCATCTGAACTCTTCCATTATTCTCGGAATTCTTGTGAATTTTAAAAATGCTTCGTAACTCTTCTATTGTTCTCGGAATTCCGCTGAAGTTTAAAAATGCTTAAAATCTCTTACATTGTTCTCGGAATTCTGCTCATGTTTAAAAATGCTTCGGAACTCTTCCATTGTTCTCGTAATTCCGCTGAAGTTTAAAAATGGTTCGGAACTCTTCCATTGTTCTCGGAATTCCGATGACGTTTTAAAATGCTTCGGTACGCTTCCATTGTTCTCGGAATTCCGCTGACGTTTAAAAATGCTTCGGAACTCTTCCATTGTTATCGGAATTCCGCTGAAGTTTAAAAATGCTTCGGAACTCTTCCATTGTTCTAGGAATGCTGCTGAAGTCTAAAAATTCATCTGAACTCTTTCATTATTCTCGGAATTCGTGTGAATTTTAAAAATGCTTCGGAACTCTTCTATTGTTCTCGGAATTCCGCTGAAGTTTAAAAATGCTTAAAATCTCTTACATTGTTCTCGGAATTCCGCTGAAGTTTAAAAATGCTTGGGAACTCTTCCATTTTTCTCGGAATTCTGCTGAAGTTTAAAAATGCTTCAGAACTCTTCCATTGTTCTCGGAATTCCGCTGACGTTTAAAAATGCTTCGGTACTCTTCCATTGTTCTCGGAATTCCGCTGACATATAAAAATGCTTCTGAAATCTTGAATTGTTCTCGGCATTCCGCTGACGTTTAAAAATGCTTCGGAACTCTTCAATTGTTCTCGGAATTCCGCTGACGTTTAAAAATGCTTCGGAACTCTTCCTTTGTTCTCAAAATTCCGTTGAAGTTTAAAAATGCTTCGAAACTCTTCCATTGTTCTCGGAATTCTGCTGAAGTTTAAAAATGCTTCGAAACTCTTTCATTGTTCTCGGAATTCTGCTGAAGTTTAAAAATGCTTCAGAACTCTTCCATTGCTCTCGGAATTCCGCTGACGTTTAATAATGCTTCGCAACTCTTCCATTGTTCTCGGAATTCCGCTGACATATAAAAATGCTTCGGAAATCTTGCATTGTTCTCGGCATTCCGCTGACATTTAAAAATGCTTCGGAACTCTTCAATTGTTCTCGGAATTCTGCTGAACTTTTAAAATGCTTTGGAACTCTTCCATTGCTCTCGGAATTCGGGTGAAGTTTAAAAATGCTTCGGAAATCTTCTATTGTTCTCGGAATTCCGCTGAAGTTTAAAAATGCTTAAAATCTCTTCCATTGTTCTCGTAATTCTGCTCATGTTTAAAAATGCTTCGGAACTCTTCCATTGTTCTCGTAATTCTGCTGAAGTTTAAAAATGGTTCGGAACTCTTCCATTGTTCTCGGCATTCCGATGACGTTTTAAAATGCTTCGGTACTCTTCCATTGTTCTCGGAATTCCGCTGACGTTTAAAAATGCTTCGGAACTCTTCCATTGTTATCGGAATTCCGCTGAAGTTTAAAAATGCTTCGGAACTCTTCCATTGTTCTAGGAATTCTGCTGAAGTCTAAAAATTCATCTGAACTCTTTCATTATTCTCGGAATTCGTGTGAATTTTAAAAATGCTTCGGAACTCTTCTATTGTTCTCGGAATTCCGCTGAAGTTTAAAAATGCTTAAAATCTCTTACATTGTTCTCGGAATTCCGCTGAAGTTTAAAAATGCTTCGGAACTCTTCCATTTTTCTCGGAATTCTGCTGAAGTTTAAAAATGCTTCAGAACTCTTCCATTTTTCTCAGAATTCTGCTGACGTTTAAAAATGCTTCGGTACTCTTCCATTGTTCTGGGAATTCTGCTGAAGTTTAAAAATGCTTCGGTACTCTTCCATTGTTCTCGGAATTCCGCTGACATATAAAAATGCTTCGGAAATCTTGCATTGTTCTCGGCATTCCGCTGACATTTAAAAATGCTTCGGAACTCTTCAATTGTTCTCGTAATTCCGCTGAAGTTTAAAAATGGTTCGGAACTCTTCCATTGTTATCGGAATTCCGATGACGTTTTAAAATGCTTCGGTACTCTTCCATTGTTATCGGAATTCCGCTGAAGTTTAAAAATGCTTCGGAACTCTTCCATTGTTCTCAGAATTCCGCTGACGTTTAAAAATGCTTCGGTAATCTTCCATTGTTTTCAAAATTCCGCTGACGTTTAAAAATGCTTCAGAACTTTTCCATTGTTCTCCGAATTCTGCTGACGTTTAAAAATGCTTCGGAACTCTTCCATTGTTCTCGGAATTCCGCTGACATTTAAAAATGCTTCACAACTCTTCCATTGTTCTCGGAATTCCTCTGACTTTTAAAAATGCTTCAGAACTCTTCCATTGTTCTCCAAATTCCGCTGAAGTTTAAAAATGCTTCGGAACCCTTCCATTGTTCTCGGAATTCTGCTGAAGTTTAAAAATGCTTCGGAACTCTTCCATTGTTCTCGGAATTCTGCTGACGTTTAAAAATGCTTCGGAACTCTTCCATTGTTCTCGGAATTCCGTTGAAGTTTAAAAATGCTTCGAAACTCTTCCATTGTTCTCGGAATTCTGCTGAAGTTTAAAAATGCTTCAGAACTCTTCCATTGTTCTCGGAATTCCGCTGACGTTTAATAATGCTTCGCAACTCTTTCATTGTTCTCGGAATTCCGCTGACGTTTAAAAATGCTTCGGAACTCTTCCATTGTTCTCGGAATTCCGTTGAAGTTTAAAAATGCTTCGAAACTCTTCCATTGTTCTCGGAATTCTGCTGAAGTTTAAAAATGCTTTGAAACTCTTTCATTGTTCTCGGAATTCTGCTGAAGTTTAAAAATGCTTCAGAACTCTTCCATTGCTCTCGCAATTCCGCTGACGTTTAATAATGCTTCGCAACTCTTCCATTGTTCTCGGAATTCCGTTGAAGTTTAAAAATGGTTCGAAACTCTTCCATTGTTCTCGGAATTCTGCTGAAGTTTAAAAATGCTTCGGTACTCTTCCATTGTTCTCGGAATTCCGCTGACATATAAAAATGCTTCGGAAATCTTGCATTGTTCTCGGCATTCCGCTGACATTTAAAAATGCTTTGAAACTCTTTCATTGTTCTCGGAATTCCGCTGAAGTTTAAAAATGCTTCGGAACTCTTCCATTGTTCTAGGAATTCTGCTGAAGTCTAAAAATTCATCTGAACTCTTCCATTATTCTCGGAATTCTTGTGAATTTTAAAAATGCTTCGTAACTCTTCTATTGTTCTCGGAATTCCGCTGAAGTTTAAAAATGCTTAAAATCTCTTACATTGTTCTCGGAATTCCGCTGAAGTTTAAAAATGCTTCGGAACTCTTCCATTGTTCTCGGAATTCTGCTGAAGTTTAAAAATGCTTCAGAACTCTTCCATTGTTCTCAGAATTCCGCTGACGTTTAAAAATGCTTCGGTACTCTTCCATTGTTCTCGGAATTCCGCTGACGTTTAAAAATGCTTCGGAACTCTTCCATTGTTCTCAGAATTCCGCTGACGTTTAAAAATGCTTCGGAAATCTTCCATTGTTTTCAAAATTCCGCTGACGTTTAAAAATGCTTCAGAACTCTTCCATTGTTCTCGGAATTCCGCTGACGTTTAAAAATGCTTCGGTACTCTTCCATTGTTCTCGGAATTCCGCTGACATATAAAAATGCTTCTGAAATCTTGAATTGTTCTCGGCATTCCGCTGACGTTTAAAAATGCTTCGGAACTCTTCAATTGTTCTCGGAATTCCGCTGACGTTTAAAAATGCTTCGAAACTCTTCCATTGTTCTCGGAATTCTGCTGAAGTTTAAAAATGCTTCGAAACTCTTTCATTGTTCTCGGAATTCTGCTGAAGTTTAAAAATGCTTCAGAACTCTTCCATTGCTCTCGGAATTCCGCTGACGTTTAATAATGCTTCGCAACTCTTCCATTGTTCTCGGAATTCCGCTGACATATAAAAATGCTTCGGAAATCTTGCATTGTTCTCGGCATTCCGCTGACATTTAAAAATGCTTCGGAACTCTTCAATTGTTCTCGGAATTCTGCTGAACTTTTAAAATGCTTTGGAACTCTTCCATTGCTCTCGGAATTCGGGTGAAGTTTAAAAATGCTTCGGAAATCTTCTATTGTTCTCGGAATTCCGCTGAAGTTTAAAAATGCTTAAAATCTCTTCCATTGTTCTCGTAATTCTGCTCATGTTTAAAAATGCTTCGGAACTCTTCCATTGTTCTCGTAATTCTGCTGAAGTTTAAAAATGGTTCGGAACTCTTCCATTGTTCTCGGCATTCCGATGACGTTTTAAAATGCTTCGGTACTCTTCCATTGTTCTCGGAATTCCGCTGACGTTTAAAAATGCTTCGGAACTCTTCCATTGTTCTCGGAATTCCGCTGAAGTTTAAAAATGCTTCGGAACTCTTCCATTGTTCTCGGAATTCCTATGACGTTTTAAAATGCTTCGGTACTCTTCCATTGTTCTCGGAATTCCGCTGACGTTTAAAAATGCTTCGGAACTCTTCCATTGTTATCGGAATTCCGCTGAAGTTTAAAAATGCTTCGGAACTCTTCCATTGTTCTAGGAATTCTGCTGACGTCTAAAAATTCATCTGAACTCTTCCATTGTTATCGGAATTCCGCTGACGTTTAAAAATGCTTCAGAACTCTTCCATTGTTCTCAGAATTCCGCTGACGTTTAAAAATGCTTCGGAAATCTTCCATTGTTTTCAAAATTCCGCTGACGCTTAAAAATGCTTCAGAACTCTTCCATTGTTCTCGGAATTCCGCTGACGTTTAATAATGCTTCGCAACTCTTTCATTGTTCTCGGAATTCCGCTGACGTTTAAAAATGCTTCGGAACTCTTCCATTGTTCTCAAAATTCCGTTGAAGTTTAAAAATGCTTCGAAACTCTTCCATTGTTCTCGGAATTCTGCTGAAGTTTAAAAATGCTTCGAAACTCTTTCATTGTTCTCGGAATTCCGCTGACATATAAAAATGCTTCGGAAATCTTGCATTGTTCTCGTAATTCCGCTGAAGTTTAAAAATGGTTCGGAACTCTTCCATTGTTATCGGAATTCCGATGACGTTTTAAAATGCTTCGGTACTCTTCCATTGTTCTCGGAATTCCGCTGACGTTTAAAAATGCTTCGGAACTCTTCCATTGTTATCGGAATTCCGCTGAAGTTTAAAAATGCTTCGGAACTCTTCCATTGTTCTAGGAATTCTGCTGAAGTCTAAAAATTCATCTGAACTCTTTCATTATTCTCGGAATTCGTGTGAATTTTAAAAATGCTTCGGAACTCTTCAATTGTTCTCGGAATTCTGCTGAACTTTTAAAATGCTTTGGAACTCTTCCATTGCTCTCGGAATTCGGGTGAAGTTTAAAAATGATTCGGAAATCTTCTATTGTTCTCGGAATTCCGCTGAAGTTTAAAAATGCTTAAAATCTCTTCCATTGTTCTCGTAATTCTGCTCATGTTTAAAAATGCTTCTGAACTCTTCCATTGTTCTCGTTATTCCGCTGAAGTTTAAAAATGCTTCGGAACTCTTCCATTGTTCTCGGAATTCCGCTGACGTTTAAAAATGCTTCACAACTCTTCCATTGTTCTCGGAATTCCGCTGACTTTTAAAAATGCTTCAGAACTCTTCCATTGTTCTCCAAATTCCGCTGAAGTTTAAAAATGCTTCGGAACCCTTCCATTGTTCTCGGAATTCTGCTGAAGTTTAAAAATGCTTCAGAACTCTTCCATTGTTCTCAGAATTCCGCTGACGTTTAAAAATGCTTCGGAAATCTTCCATTGTTTTCAACATTCCGCTGACGCTTAAAAATGCTTCAGAACTCTTCCATTGTTCTCGGAATTCCGCTGACGTTTAATAATGCTTTGCAACTCTTTCATTGTCCTTGGAATTCCGCTGACGTTTAAAAATGCTTCGGAACTCTTCCATTGTTCTCGTAATTCTGCTCATGTTTAAAAATGCTTCGGAACTCTTCCATTGTTCTCGTAATTCCGCTGAAGTTTAAAAATGGTTCGGAACTCTTCCATTGTTATCGGAATTCCGATGACGTTTTAAAATGCTTCGGTACTCTTCCATTGTTCTCGGAATTCCGCTGACGTTTAAAAATGCTTCGGAACTCTTCCATTGTTATCGGAATTCCGCTGAAGTTTAAAAATGCTTCGGAACTCTTCCATTGTTCTCAGAATTCCGCTGACGTTTAAAAATGCTTCGGAAATCTTCCATTGTTTTCAAAATTCCGCTGACGTTTAAAAATGCTTCAGAACTTTTCCATTGTTCTCCGAATTCTGCTGACGTTTAAAAATGCTTCGGAACTCTTCCACTGTTCTCGGAATTCCGCTGACATTTAAAAATGCTTCACAACTCTTCCATTGTTCTCGGAATTCCTCTGACTTTTAAAAATGCTTCAGAACTCTTCCATTGTTCTCCAAATTCCGCTGAAGTTTAAAAATGCTTCGGAACCCTTCCATTGTTCTCGGAATTCTGCTGAAGTTTAAAAATGCTTCGGAACTCTTCCATTGTTCTCGGAATTCTGCTGACGTTTAAAAATGCTTCGGAACTCTTCCATTGTTCTCGGAATTCCGTTGAAGTTTAAAAATGCTTCGAAACTCTTCCATTGTTCTCGGAATTCTGCTGAAGTTTAAAAATGCTTCAGAACTCTTCCATTGTTCTCGGAATTCCGCTGACGTTTAATAATGCTTCGCAACTCTTTCATTGTTCTCGGAATTCCGCTGACGTTTAAAAATGCTTCGGAACTCTTCCATTGTTCTCGGAATTCCGTTGAAGTTTAAAAATGCTTCGAAACTCTTCCATTGTTCTCGGAATTCTGCTGAAGTTTAAAAATGCTTTGAAACTCTTTCATTGTTCTCGGAATTCTGCTGAAGTTTAAAAATGCTTCAGAACTCTTCCATTGCTCTCGCAATTCCGCTGACGTTTAATAATGCTTCGCAACTCTTCCATTGTTCTCGGAATTCCGTTGAAGTTTAAAAATGGTTCGAAACTCTTCCATTGTTCTCGGAATTCTGCTGAAGTTTAAAAATGCTTCGGTACTCTTCCATTGTTCTCGGAATTCCGCTGACATATAAAAATGCTTCGGAAATCTTGCATTGTTCTCGGCATTCCGCTGACATTTAAAAATGCTTTGAAACTCTTTCATTGTTCTCGGAATTCCGCTGAAGTTTAAAAATGCTTCGGAACTCTTCCATTGTTCTAGGAATTCTGCTGAAGTCTAAAAATTCATCTGAACTCTTCCATTATTCTCGGAATTCTTGTGAATTTTAAAAATGCTTCGTAACTCTTCTATTGTTCTCGGAATTCCGCTGAAGTTTAAAAATGCTTAAAATCTCTTACATTGTTCTCGGAATTCCGCTGAAGTTTAAAAATGCTTCGGAACTCTTCCATTGTTCTCGGAATTCTGCTGAAGTTTAAAAATGCTTCAGAACTCTTCCATTGTTCTCAGAATTCCGCTGACGTTTAAAAATGCTTCGGTACTCTTCCATTGTTCTCGGAATTCCGCTGACGTTTAAAAATGCTTCGGAACTCTTCCATTGTTCTCAGAATTCCGCTGACGTTTAAAAATGCTTCGGAAATCTTCCATTGTTTTCAAAATTCCGCTGACGTTTAAAAATGCTTCAGAACTCTTCCATTGTTCTCGGAATTCCGCTGACGTTTAAAAATGCTTCGGTACTCTTCCATTGTTCTCGGAATTCCGCTGACATATAAAAATGCTTCTGAAATCTTGAATTGTTCTCGGCATTCCGCTGACGTTTAAAAATGCTTCGGAACTCTTCAATTGTTCTCGGAATTCCGCTGACGTTTAAAAATGCTTCGGAACTCTTCCTTTGTTCTCAAAATTCCGTTGAAGTTTAAAAATGCTTCGAAACTCTTCCATTGTTCTCGGAATTCTGCTGAAGTTTAAAAATGCTTCGAAACTCTTTCATTGTTCTCGGAATTCTGCTGAAGTTTAAAAATGCTTCAGAACTCTTCCATTGCTCTCGGAATTCCGCTGACGTTTAATAATGCTTCGCAACTCTTCCATTGTTCTCGGAATTCCGCTGACATATAAAAATGCTTCGGAAATCTTGCATTGTTCTCGGCATTCCGCTGACATTTAAAAATGCTTCGGAACTCTTCAATTGTTCTCGGAATTCTGCTGAACTTTTAAAATGCTTTGGAACTCTTCCATTGCTCTCGGAATTCGGGTGAAGTTTAAAAATGCTTCGGAAATCTTCTATTGTTCTCGGAATTCCGCTGAAGTTTAAAAATGCTTAAAATCTCTTCCATTGTTCTCGTAATTCTGCTCATGTTTAAAAATGCTTCGGAACTCTTCCATTGTTCTCGTAATTCTGCTGAAGTTTAAAAATGGTTCGGAACTCTTCCATTGTTCTCGGCATTCCGATGACGTTTTAAAATGCTTCGGTACTCTTCCATTGTTCTCGGAATTCCGCTGACGTTTAAAAATGCTTCGGAACTCTTCCATTGTTCTCGGAATTCCGCTGAAGTTTAAAAATGCTTCGGAACTCTTCCATTGTTCTCGGAATTCCTATGACGTTTTAAAATGCTTCGGTACTCTTCCATTGTTCTCGGAATTCCGCTGACGTTTAAAAATGCTTCGGAACTCTTCCATTGTTATCGGAATTCCGCTGAAGTTTAAAAATGCTTCGGAACTCTTCCATTGTTCTAGGAATTCTGCTGACGTCTAAAAATTCATCTGAACTCTTCCATTGTTATCGGAATTCCGCTGACGTTTAAAAATGCTTCAGAACTCTTCCATTGTTCTCAGAATTCCGCTGACGTTTAAAAATGCTTCGGAAATCTTCCATTGTTTTCAAAATTCCGCTGACGCTTAAAAATGCTTCAGAACTCTTCCATTGTTCTCGGAATTCCGCTGACGTTTAATAATGCTTCGCAACTCTTTCATTGTTCTCGGAATTCCGCTGACGTTTAAAAATGCTTCGGAACTCTTCCATTGTTCTCAAAATTCCGTTGAAGTTTAAAAATGCTTCGAAACTCTTCCATTGTTCTCGGAATTCTGCTGAAGTTTAAAAATGCTTCGAAACTCTTTCATTGTTCTCGGAATTCCGCTGACATATAAAAATGCTTCGGAAATCTTGCATTGTTCTCGTAATTCCGCTGAAGTTTAAAAATGGTTCGGAACTCTTCCATTGTTATCGGAATTCCGATGACGTTTTAAAATGCTTCGGTACTCTTCCATTGTTCTCGGAATTCCGCTGACGTTTAAAAATGCTTCGGAACTCTTCCATTGTTATCGGAATTCCGCTGAAGTTTAAAAATGCTTCGGAACTCTTCCATTGTTCTAGGAATTCTGCTGAAGTCTAAAAATTCATCTGAACTCTTTCATTATTCTCGGATTTCGTGTGAATTTTAAAAATGCTTCGGAACTCTTCAATTGTTCTCGGAATTCTGCTGAACTTTTAAAATGCTTTGGAACTCTTCCATTGCTCTCGGAATTCGGGTGAAGTTTAAAAATGATTCGGAAATCTTCTATTGTTCTCGGAATTCCGCTGAAGTTTAAAAATGCTTAAAATCTCTTCCATTGTTCTCGTAATTCTGCTCATGTTTAAAAATGCTTCTGAACTCTTCCATTGTTCTCGTTATTCCGCTGAAGTTTAAAAATGCTTCGGAACTCTTCCATTGTTCTCGGAATTCCGCTGACGTTTAAAAATGCTTCACAACTCTTCCATTGTTCTCGGAATTCCGCTGACTTTTAAAAATGCTTCAGAACTCTTCCATTGTTCTCCAAATTCCGCTGAAGTTTAAAAATGCTTCGGAACCCTTCCATTGTTCTCGGAATTCTGCTGAAGTTTAAAAATGCTTCAGAACTCTTCCATTGTTCTCAGAATTCCGCTGACGTTTAAAAATGCTTCGGAAATCTTCCATTGTTTTCAACATTCCGCTGACGCTTAAAAATGCTTCAGAACTCTTCCATTGTTCTCGGAATTCCGCTGACGTTTAATAATGCTTTGCAACTCTTTCATTGTCCTTGGAATTCCGCTGACGTTTAAAAATGCTTCGGAACTCTTCCATTGTTCTCGTAATTCTGCTCATGTTTAAAAATGCTTCGGAACTCTTCCATTGTTCTCGTAATTCCGCTGAAGTTTAAAAATGGTTCGGAACTCTTCCATTGTTATCGGAATTCCGATGACGTTTTAAAATGCTTCGGTACTCTTCCATTGTTCTCGGAATTCCGCTGACGTTTAAAAATGCTTCGGAACTCTTCCATTGTTATCGGAATTCCGCTGAAGTTTAAAAATGCTTCGGAACTCTTCCATTGTTCTCAGAATTCCGCTGACGTTTAAAAATGCTTCGGAAATCTTCCATTGTTTTCAAAATTCCGCTGACGTTTAAAAATGCTTCAGAACTTTTCCATTGTTCTCCGAATTCTGCTGACGTTTAAAAATGCTTCGGAACTCTTCCATTGTTCTCGGAATTCCGCTGACATTTAAAAATGCTTCACAACTCTTCCATTGTTCTCGGAATTCCTCTGACTTTTAAAAATGCTTCAGAACTCTTCCATTGTTCTCCAAATTCCGCTGAAGTTTAAAAATGCTTCGGAACCCTTCCATTGTTCTCGGAATTCTGCTGAAGTTTAAAAATGCTTCGGAACTCTTCCATTGTTCTCGGAATTCTGCTGACGTTTAAAAATGCTTCGGAACTCTTCCATTGTTCTCGGAATTCCGTTGAAGTTTAAAAATGCTTCGAAACTCTTCCATTGTTCTCGGAATTCTGCTGAAGTTTAAAAATGCTTCAGAACTCTTCCATTGTTCTCGGAATTCCGCTGACGTTTAATAATGCTTCGCAACTCTTTCATTGTTCTCGGAATTCCGCTGACGTTTAAAAATGCTTCGGAACTCTTCCATTGTTCTCGGAATTCCGTTGAAGTTTAAAAATGCTTCGAAACTCTTCCATTGTTCTCGGAATTCTGCTGAAGTTTAAAAATGCTTTGAAACTCTTTCATTGTTCTCGGAATTCTGCTGAAGTTTAAAAATGCTTCAGAACTCTTCCATTGCTCTCGCAATTCCGCTGACGTTTAATAATGCTTCGCAACTCTTCCATTGTTCTCGGAATTCCGTTGAAGTTTAAAAATGGTTCGAAACTCTTCCATTGTTCTCGGAATTCTGCTGAAGTTTAAAAATGCTTCGGTACTCTTCCATTGTTCTCGGAATTCCGCTGACATATAAAAATGCTTCGGAAATCTTGCATTGTTCTCGGCATTCCGCTGACATTTAAAAATGCTTTGAAACTCTTTCATTGTTCTCGGAATTCCGCTGAAGTTTAAAAATGCTTCGGAACTCTTCCATTGTTCTAGGAATTCTGCTGAAGTCTAAAAATTCATCTGAACTCTTCCATTATTCTCGGAATTCTTGTGAATTTTAAAAATGCTTCGTAACTCTTCTATTGTTCTCGGAATTCCGCTGAAGTTTAAAAATGCTTAAAATCTCTTACATTGTTCTCGGAATTCCGCTGAAGTTTAAAAATGCTTCGGAACTCTTCCATTGTTCTCGGAATTCTGCTGAAGTTTAAAAATGCTTCAGAACTCTTCCATTGCTCTCGGAATTCCGCTGACGTTTAATAATGCTTCGCAACTCTTCCATTGTTCTCGGAATTCCGCTGACATATAAAAATGCTTCGGAAATCTTGCATTGTTCTCGGCATTCCGCTGACATTTAAAAATGCTTCGGAACTCTTCAATTGTTCTCGGAATTCTGCTGAACTTTTAAAATGCTTTGGAACTCTTCCATTGCTCTCGGAATTCGGGTGAAGTTTAAAAATGCTTCGGAAATCTTCTATTGTTCTCGGAATTCCGCTGAAGTTTAAAAATGCTTAAAATCTCTTCCATTGTTCTCGTAATTCTGCTCATGTTTAAAAATGCTTCGGAACTCTTCCATTGTTCTCGTAATTCTGCTGAAGTTTAAAAATGGTTCGGAACTCTTCCATTGTTCTCGGCATTCCGATGACGTTTTAAAATGCTTCGGTACTCTTCCATTGTTCTCGGAATTCCGCTGACGTTTAAAAATGCTTCGGAACTCTTCCATTGTTATCGGAATTCCGCTGAAGTTTAAAAATGCTTCGGAACTCTTCCATTGTTCTAGGAATTCTGCTGAAGTCTAAAAATTCATCTGAACTCTTTCATTATTCTCGGAATTCGTGTGAATTTTAAAAATGCTTCGGAACTCTTCTATTGTTCTCGGAATTCCGCTGAAGTTTAAAAATGCTTAAAATCTCTTACATTGTTCTCGGAATTCCGCTGAAGTTTAAAAATGCTTCGGAACTCTTCCATTTTTCTCGGAATTCTGCTGAAGTTTAAAAATGCTTCAGAACTCTTCCATTTTTCTCAGAATTCTGCTGACGTTTAAAAATGCTTCGGTACTCTTCCATTGTTCTGGGAATTCTGCTGAAGTTTAAAAATGCTTCGGTACTCTTCCATTGTTCTCGGAATTCCGCTGACATATAAAAATGCTTCGGAAATCTTGCATTGTTCTCGGCATTCCGCTGACATTTAAAAATGCTTCGGAACTCTTCAATTGTTCTCGGAATTCTGCTGAACTTTTAAAATGCTTTGGAACTCTTCCATTGCTCTCGGAATTCGGGTGAAGTTTAAAAATGCTTCGGAACTCTTCTATTGTTCTCGGAATTCCGCTGAAGTTTAAAAATGCTTAAAATCTCTTCCATTGTTCTCGTAATTCGGCTCATGTTTAAAAATGCTTCGGAACTCTTCCATTGTTCTCGTAATTCCGCTGAAGTTTAAAAATGGTTCGGAACTCTTCCATTGTTCTCGGAATTCCTATGACGTTTTAAAATGCTTCGGTACTCTTCCATTGTTCTCGGAATTCCGCTGACGTTTAAAAATGCTTCGGAACTCTTCCATTGTTATCGGAATTCCGCTGAAGTTTAAAAATGCTTCGGAACTCTTCCATTGTTCTAGGAATTCTGCTGACGTCTAAAAATTCATCTGAACTCTTCCATTGTTATCGGAATTCCGCTGACGTTTAAAAATGCTTCAGAACTCTTCCATTGTTCTCAGAATTCCGCTGACGTTTAAAAATGCTTCGGAAATCTTCCATTGTTTTCAAAATTCCGCTGACGCTTAAAAATGCTTCAGAACTCTTCCATTGTTCTCGGAATTCCGCTGACGTTTAATAATGCTTCGCAACTCTTTCATTGTTCTCGGAATTCCGCTGACGTTTAAAAATGCTTCGGAACTCTTCCATTGTTCTCAAAATTCCGTTGAAGTTTAAAAATGCTTCGAAACTCTTCCATTGTTCTCGGAATTCTGCTGAAGTTTAAAAATGCTTCGAAACTCTTTCATTGTTCTCGGAATTCCGCTGACATATAAAAATGCTTCGGAAATCTTGCATTGTTCTCGTAATTCCGCTGAAGTTTAAAAATGGTTCGGAACTCTTCCATTGTTATCGGAATTCCGATGACGTTTTAAAATGCTTCGGTACTCTTCCATTGTTCTCGGAATTCCGCTGACGTTTAAAAATGCTTCGGAACTCTTCCATTGTTATCGGAATTCCGCTGAAGTTTAAAAATGCTTCGGAACTCTTCCATTGTTCTAGGAATTCTGCTGAAGTCTAAAAATTCATCTGAACTCTTTCATTATTCTCGGAATTCGTGTGAATTTTAAAAATGCTTCGGAACTCTTCAATTGTTCTCGGAATTCTGCTGAACTTTTAAAATGCTTTGGAACTCTTCCATTGCTCTCGGAATTCGGGTGAAGTTTAAAAATGATTCGGAAATCTTCTATTGTTCTCGGAATTCCGCTGAAGTTTAAAAATGCTTAAAATCTCTTCCATTGTTCTCGTAATTCTGCTCATGTTTAAAAATGCTTCTGAACTCTTCCATTGTTCTCGTTATTCCGCTGAAGTTTAAAAATGCTTCGGAACTCTTCCATTGTTCTCGGAATTCCGCTGACGTTTAAAAATGCTTCACAACTCTTCCATTGTTCTCGGAATTCCGCTGACTTTTAAAAATGCTTCAGAACTCTTCCATTGTTCTCCAAATTCCGCTGAAGTTTAAAAATGCTTCGGAACCCTTCCATTGTTCTCGGAATTCTGCTGAAGTTTAAAAATGCTTCAGAACTCTTCCATTGTTCTCAGAATTCCGCTGACGTTTAAAAATGCTTCGGAAATCTTCCATTGTTTTCAACATTCCGCTGACGCTTAAAAATGCTTCAGAACTCTTCCATTGTTCTCGGAATTCCGCTGACGTTTAATAATGCTTTGCAACTCTTTCATTGTCCTTGGAATTCCGCTGACGTTTAAAAATGCTTCGGAACTCTTCCATTGTTCTCGGAATTCCGTTGAAGTTTAAAAATGCTTCGAAACTCTTCCATTGTTCTCGGAATTCTGCTGAAGTTTAAAAATGCTTCGAAATTCTTTCATTGTTCTCGGAATTCTGCTGAAGTTTAAAAATGCTTCAGAACTCTTCCATTGCTCTCGGAATTCCGCTGACGTTTAATAATGCTTCGCAACTCTTCCATTGTTCTCGGAATTCCATTGAAGTTTAAAAATGCTTTGAAACTCTTCCATTGTTCTCGGAATTCTGCTGAAGTTTAAAAATGCTTCGGTACTCTTCCATTGTTCTCGGAATTCCGCTGACATATAAAAATGCTTCAGAAATCTTTCATTGTTCTCGGCATTCCGCTGACATTTAAAAATGCTTTGGAACTCTTCAATTGTTCTCGGAATTCTGCTGAAATTTTAAAATGCTTTGGAACTCTTCCATTGCTCTCGGAATTCGGGTGAAGTTTAAAAATGCTTCGGAAATCTTCTATTGTTCTCGGAATTCCGCTGAAGTTTAAAAATGCTTAAAATCTCTTCCATTGTTCTCGTAATTCCGCTGAAGTTTAAAAATGCTTCGGAACTCTTCCATTGTTCTCGGAATTCCGCTGACGTTTAAAAATGCTTCACAACTCTTCCATTGTTCTCGGAATTCCGCTGACTTTTAAAAATGCTTCGGAACTCTTCCATTGTTCTCCAAATTCCGCTGAAGTTTAAAAATGCTTCGGAACCCTTCCATTGTTCTCGGAATTCTGCTGAAGTTTAAAAATGCTTCAGAACTCTTCCATTGTTCTCAGAATTCCGCTGACGTTTAAAAATGCTTCGGAAATCTTCCATTGTTTTCAAAATTCCGCTGACGCTTAAAAATGCTTCAGAACTCTTCCATTGTTCTCGGAATTCCGCTGACGTTTAAAAATGCTTCGGAACTCTTCCATTGTTCTCAAAATTCCGTTGAAGTTTAAAAATGCTTCGAAACTCTTCCATTGTTCTCGGAATTCTGCTGAAGTTTAAAAATGCTTCGAAACTCTTTCATTGTTCTCGGAATTCCGCTGACATATAAAAATGCTTCGGAAATCTTGCATTGTTCTCGTAATTCCGCTGAAGTTTAAAAATGGTTCGGAACTCTTCCATTGTTATCGGAATTCCGATGACGTTTTAAAATGCTTCGGTACTCTTCCATTGTTCTCGGAATTCCGCTGACGTTTAAAAATGCTTCGGAACTCTTCCATTGTTATCGGAATTCCGCTGAAGTTTAAAAATGCTTCGGAACTCTTCCATTGTTCTAGGAATTCTGCTGAAGTCTAAAAATTCATCTGAACTCTTTCATTATTCTCGGAATTCGTGTGAATTTTAAAAATGCTTCGGAACTCTTCAATTGTTCTCGGAATTCTGCTGAACTTTTAAAATTCTTTGGAACTCTTCCATTGCTCTCGGAATTCGGGTGAAGTTTAAAAATGCTTCGGAAATCTTCTATTGTTCTCGGAATTCCGCTGAAGTTTAAAAATGCTTAAAATCTCTTCCATTGTTCTCGTAATTCTGCTCATGTTTAAAAATGCTTCGGAACTCTTCCATTGTTCTCGTAATTCCGCTGAAGTTTAAAAATGGTTCGGAACTCTTCCATTGTTCTCAGAATTCCGATGACGTTTTAAAATGCTTCGGTACTCTTCCATTGTTCTCGGAATTCCGCTGACGTTTAAAAATGCTTCAGAACTCTTCCATTGTTATCGGAATTCCGCTGAAGTTTAAAAATGCTTCGGAACTCTTCCATTGTTCGAGGAATGCTGCTGAAGTCTAAAAATTGATCTGAACTCTTTCATTATTCTCGGAATTCGTGTGAATTTTAAAAATGCTTCGGAACTCTTCTATTGTTCTCGGAATTCCGCTGAAGTTTAAAAATGCTTAAAATCTCTTACATTGTTCTCGGAATTCCGCTGAAGTTTAAAAATGCTTCGGAACTCTTCCATTTTTCTCGGAATTCTGCTGAAGTTTAAAAATTCTTCAGAACTCTTCCATTGTTCTCAGAATTCTGCTGACGTTTAAAAATGCTTCGGTACTCTTCCATTGTTCTGGGAATTCTGCTGAAGTTTAAAAATGCTTCAGAACTCTTCCATTGTTCTCAGAATTCTGCTGACATTTAAAAATGCTTCGGAAATCTTCCATTGTTTTCAAAATTCCGCTGACGCTTAAAAATGCTTCAGAACTCTTCCATTGTTCTCGGAATTCCGCTGACGTTTAAAAATGCTTCGGAACTCTTCCATTGTTTTCGGAATTCCGTTGAAGTTTAAAAATGCTTCGAAACTCTTCCATTGTTCTCGGAATTCTGCTGAAGTTTAAAAATGCTTCGGAACTCTTCCATTGTTCTCAGAATTCCGTTGAAGTTTAAAAATGCTTCGAAACTCTTCCATTGTTCTCAAAATTCCGTTGAAGTTTAAAAATGCTTCGAAACTCTTCCATTGTTCTCGGAATTCTGCTGAAGTTTAAAAATGCTTCGAAACTCTTTCATTGTTCTCGGAATTCTGCTGAAGTTTAAAAATGCTTCAGAACTCTTCCATTGCTCTCGGAATTCCGCTGACGTTTAATAATGCTTCGCAACTCTTCCATTGTTCTCGGAATTCCGCTGACATATAAAAATGCTTCGGAAATCTTGCATTGTTCTCGGCATTCCGCTGACATTTAAAAATGCTTCGGAACTCTTCAATTGTTCTCGGAATTCTGCTGAACTTTTAAAATGCTTT
Source organism: Phyllobates terribilis (assembly GCF_046119375.1). Taxonomy (NCBI): domain Eukaryota; kingdom Metazoa; phylum Chordata; class Amphibia; order Anura; family Dendrobatidae; genus Phyllobates; species Phyllobates terribilis. Next base: position 12,648,815 of record NW_027362782.1, read on the forward strand.
GGAACTCTTCCATTGCTCTCGGAATTCGGGTGAAGTTTAAAAATGCTTCGGAAATCTTCTATTGTTCTCGGAATTCCGCTGAAGTTTAAAAATGCTTAAAATCTCTTCCATTGTTCTCGTAATTCTGCTCATGTTTAAAAATGCTTCGGAACTCTTCCATTGTTCTCGTAATTCTGCTGAAGTTTAAAAATGGTTCGGAACTCTTCCATTGTTCTCGGCATTCCGATGACGTTTTAAAATGCTTCGGTACTCTTCCATTGTTCTCGGAATTCCGCTGACGTTTAAAAATGCTTCGGAACTCTTCCATTGTTCTCGGAATTCCGCTGAAGTTTAAAAATGCTTCGGAACTCTTCCATTGTTCTCGGAATTCCTATGACGTTTTAAAATGCTTCGGTACTCTTCCATTGTTCTCGGAATTCCGCTGACGTTTAAAAATGCTTCGGAACTCTTCCATTGTTATCGGAATTCCGCTGAAGTTTAAAAATGCTTCGGAACTCTTCCATTGTTCTAGGAATTCTGCTGATGTCTAAAAATTCATCTGAACTCTTCCATTGTTATCGGAATTCCGCTGACGTTTAAAAATGCTTCAGAACTCTTCCATTGTTCTCAGAATTCCGCTGACGTTTAAAAATGCTTCGGAAATCTTCCATTGTTTTCAAAATTCCGCTGACGCTTAAAAATGCTTCAGAACTCTTCCATTGTTCTCGGAATTCCGCTGACGTTTAATAATGCTTCGCAACTCTTTCATTGTTCTCGGAATTCCGCTGACGTTTAAAAATGCTTCGGAACTCTTCCATTGTTCTCAAAATTCCGTTGAAGTTTAAAAATGCTTCGAAACTCTTCCATTGTTCTCGGAATTCTGCTGAAGTTTAAAAATGCTTCGAAACTCTTTCATTGTTCTCGGAATTCCGCTGACATATAAAAATGCTTCGGAAATCTTGCATTGTTCTCGTAATTCCGCTGAAGTTTAAAAATGGTTCGGAACTCTTCCATTGTTATCGGAATTCCGATGACGTTTTAAAATGCTTCGGTACTCTTCCATTGTTCTCGGAATTCCGCTGACGTTTAAAAATGCTTCGGAACTCTTCCATTGTTATCGGAATTCCGCTGAAGTTTAAAAATGCTTCGGAACTCTTCCATTGTTCTAGGAATTCTGCTGAAGTCTAAAAATTCATCTGAACTCTTTCATTATTCTCGGAATTCGTGTGAATTTTAAAAATGCTTCGGAACTCTTCAATTGTTCTCGGAATTCTGCTGAACTTTTAAAATGCTTTGGAACTCTTCCATTGCTCTCGGAATTCGGGTGAAGTTTAAAAATGATTCGGAAATCTTCTATTGTTCTCGGAATTCCGCTGAAGTTTAAAAATGCTTAAAATCTCTTCCATTGTTCTCGTAATTCTGCTCATGTTTAAAAATGCTTCTGAACTCTTCCATTGTTCTCGTTATTCCGCTGAAGTTTAAAAATGCTTCGGAACTCTTCCATTGTTCTCGGAATTCCGCTGACGTTTAAAAATGCTTCACAACTCTTCCATTGTTCTCGGAATTCCGCTGACTTTTAAAAATGCTTCAGAACTCTTCCATTGTTCTCCAAATTCCGCTGAAGTTTAAAAATGCTTCGGAACCCTTCCATTGTTCTCGGAATTCTGCTGAAGTTTAAAAATGCTTCAGAACTCTTCCATTGTTCTCAGAATTCCGCTGACGTTTAAAAATGCTTCGGAAATCTTCCATTGTTTTCAACATTCCGCTGACGCTTAAAAATGCTTCAGAACTCTTCCATTGTTCTCGGAATTCCGCTGACGTTTAATAATGCTTTGCAACTCTTTCATTGTCCTTGGAATTCCGCTGACGTTTAAAAATGCTTCGGAACTCTTCCATTGTTCTCGTAATTCTGCTCATGTTTAAAAATGCTTCGGAACTCTTCCATTGTTCTCGTAATTCCGCTGAAGTTTAAAAATGGTTCGGAACTCTTCCATTGTTATCGGAATTCCGATGACGTTTTAAAATGCTTCGGTACTCTTCCATTGTTCTCGGAATTCCGCTGACGTTTAAAAATGCTTCGGAACTCTTCCATTGTTATCGGAATTCCGCTGAAGTTTAAAAATGCTTCGGAACTCTTCCATTGTTCTCAGAATTCCGCTGACGTTTAAAAATGCTTCGGAAATCTTCCATTGTTTTCAAAATTCCGCTGACGTTTAAAAATGCTTCAGAACTTTTCCATTGTTCTCCGAATTCTGCTGACGTTTAAAAATGCTTCGGAACTCTTCCATTGTTCTCGGAATTCCGCTGACATTTAAAAATGCTTCACAACTCTTCCATTGTTCTCGGAATTCCTCTGACTTTTAAAAATGCTTCAGAACTCTTCCATTGTTCTCCAAATTCCGCTGAAGTTTAAAAATGCTTCGGAACCCTTCCATTGTTCTCGGAATTCTGCTGAAGTTTAAAAATGCTTCGGAACTCTTCCATTGTTCTCGGAATTCTGCTGACGTTTAAAAATGCTTCGGAACTCTTCCATTGTTCTCGGAATTCCGTTGAAGTTTAAAAATGCTTCGAAACTCTTCCATTGTTCTCGGAATTCTGCTGAAGTTTAAAAATGCTTCAGAACTCTTCCATTGTTCTCGGAATTCCGCTGACGTTTAATAATGCTTCGCAACTCTTTCATTGTTCTCGGAATTCCGCTGACGTTTAAAAATGCTTCGGAACTCTTCCATTGTTCTCGGAATTCCGTTGAAGTTTAAAAATGCTTCGAAACTCTTCCATTGTTCTCGGAATTCTGCTGAAGTTTAAAAATGCTTTGAAACTCTTTCATTGTTCTCGGAATTCTGCTGAAGTTTAAAAATGCTTCAGAACTCTTCCATTGCTCTCGCAATTCCGCTGACGTTTAATAATGCTTCGCAACTCTTCCATTGTTCTCGGAATTCCGTTGAAGTTTAAAAATGGTTCGAAACTCTTCCATTGTTCTCGGAATTCTGCTGAAGTTTAAAAATGCTTCGGTACTCTTCCATTGTTCTCGGAATTCCGCTGACATATAAAAATGCTTCGGAAATCTTGCATTGTTCTCGGCATTCCGCTGACATTTAAAAATGCTTTGAAACTCTTTCATTGTTCTCGGAATTCCGCTGAAGTTTAAAAATGCTTCGGAACTCTTCCATTGTTCTAGGAATTCTGCTGAAGTCTAAAAATTCATCTGAACTCTTCCATTATTCTCGGAATTCTTGTGAATTTTAAAAATGCTTCGTAACTCTTCTATTGTTCTCGGAATTCCGCTGAAGTTTAAAAATGCTTAAAATCTCTTACATTGTTCTCGGAATTCCGCTGAAGTTTAAAAATGCTTCGGAACTCTTCCATTGTTCTCGGAATTCTGCTGAAGTTTAAAAATGCTTCAGAACTCTTCCATTGCTCTCGGAATTCCGCTGACGTTTAATAATGCTTCGCAACTCTTCCATTGTTCTCGGAATTCCGCTGACATATAAAAATGCTTCGGAAATCTTGCATTGTTCTCGGCATTCCGCTGACATTTAAAAATGCTTCGGAACTCTTCAATTGTTCTCGGAATTCTGCTGAACTTTTAAAATGCTTTGGAACTCTTCCATTGCTCTCGGAATTCGGGTGAAGTTTAAAAATGCTTCGGAAATCTTCTATTGTTCTCGGAATTCCGCTGAAGTTTAAAAATGCTTAAAATCTCTTCCATTGTTCTCGTAATTCTGCTCATGTTTAAAAATGCTTCGGAACTCTTCCATTGTTCTCGTAATTCTGCTGAAGTTTAAAAATGGTTCGGAACTCTTCCATTGTTCTCGGCATTCCGATGACGTTTTAAAATGCTTCGGTACTCTTCCATTGTTCTCGGAATTCCGCTGACGTTTAAAAATGCTTCGGAACTCTTCCATTGTTATCGGAATTCCGCTGAAGTTTAAAAATGCTTCGGAACTCTTCCATTGTTCTAGGAATTCTGCTGAAGTCTAAAAATTCATCTGAACTCTTTCATTATTCTCGGAATTCGTGTGAATTTTAAAAATGCTTCGGAACTCTTCTATTGTTCTCGGAATTCCGCTGAAGTTTAAAAATGCTTAAAATCTCTTACATTGTTCTCGGAATTCCGCTGAAGTTTAAAAATGCTTCGGAACTCTTCCATTTTTCTCGGAATTCTGCTGAAGTTTAAAAATGCTTCAGAACTCTTCCATTTTTCTCAGAATTCTGCTGACGTTTAAAAATGCTTCGGTACTCTTCCATTGTTCTGGGAATTCTGCTGAAGTTTAAAAATGCTTCGGTACTCTTCCATTGTTCTCGGAATTCCGCTGACATATAAAAATGCTTCGGAAATCTTGCATTGTTCTCGGCATTCCGCTGACATTTAAAAATGCTTCGGAACTCTTCAATTGTTCTCGGAATTCTGCTGAACTTTTAAAATGCTTTGGAACTCTTCCATTGCTCTCGGAATTCGGGTGAAGTTTAAAAATGCTTCGGAACTCTTCTATTGTTCTCGGAATTCCGCTGAAGTTTAAAAATGCTTAAAATCTCTTCCATTGTTCTCGTAATTCGGCTCATGTTTAAAAATGCTTCGGAACTCTTCCATTGTTCTCGTAATTCCGCTGAAGTTTAAAAATGGTTCGGAACTCTTCCATTGTTCTCGGAATTCCTATGACGTTTTAAAATGCTTCGGTACTCTTCCATTGTTCTCGGAATTCCGCTGACGTTTAAAAATGCTTCGGAACTCTTCCATTGTTATCGGAATTCCGCTGAAGTTTAAAAATGCTTCGGAACTCTTCCATTGTTCTAGGAATTCTGCTGACGTCTAAAAATTCATCTGAACTCTTCCATTGTTATCGGAATTCCGCTGACGTTTAAAAATGCTTCAGAACTCTTCCATTGTTCTCAGAATTCCGCTGACGTTTAAAAATGCTTCGGAAATCTTCCATTGTTTTCAAAATTCCGCTGACGCTTAAAAATGCTTCAGAACTCTTCCATTGTTCTCGGAATTCCGCTGACGTTTAATAATGCTTCGCAACTCTTTCATTGTTCTCGGAATTCCGCTGACGTTTAAAAATGCTTCGGAACTCTTCCATTGTTCTCAAAATTCCGTTGAAGTTTAAAAATGCTTCGAAACTCTTCCATTGTTCTCGGAATTCTGCTGAAGTTTAAAAATGCTTCGAAACTCTTTCATTGTTCTCGGAATTCCGCTGACATATAAAAATGCTTCGGAAATCTTGCATTGTTCTCGTAATTCCGCTGAAGTTTAAAAATGGTTCGGAACTCTTCCATTGTTATCGGAATTCCGATGACGTTTTAAAATGCTTCGGTACTCTTCCATTGTTCTCGGAATTCCGCTGACGTTTAAAAATGCTTCGGAACTCTTCCATTGTTATCGGAATTCCGCTGAAGTTTAAAAATGCTTCGGAACTCTTCCATTGTTCTAGGAATTCTGCTGAAGTCTAAAAATTCATCTGAACTCTTTCATTATTCTCGGAATTCGTGTGAATTTTAAAAATGCTTCGGAACTCTTCAATTGTTCTCGGAATTCTGCTGAACTTTTAAAATGCTTTGGAACTCTTCCATTGCTCTCGGAATTCGGGTGAAGTTTAAAAATGATTCGGAAATCTTCTATTGTTCTCGGAATTCCGCTGAAGTTTAAAAATGCTTAAAATCTCTTCCATTGTTCTCGTAATTCTGCTCATGTTTAAAAATGCTTCTGAACTCTTCCATTGTTCTCGTTATTCCGCTGAAGTTTAAAAATGCTTCGGAACTCTTCCATTGTTCTCGGAATTCCGCTGACGTTTAAAAATGCTTCACAACTCTTCCATTGTTCTCGGAATTCCGCTGACTTTTAAAAATGCTTCAGAACTCTTCCATTGTTCTCCAAATTCCGCTGAAGTTTAAAAATGCTTCGGAACCCTTCCATTGTTCTCGGAATTCTGCTGAAGTTTAAAAATGCTTCAGAACTCTTCCATTGTTCTCAGAATTCCGCTGACGTTTAAAAATGCTTCGGAAATCTTCCATTGTTTTCAACATTCCGCTGACGCTTAAAAATGCTTCAGAACTCTTCCATTGTTCTCGGAATTCCGCTGACGTTTAATAATGCTTTGCAACTCTTTCATTGTCCTTGGAATTCCGCTGACGTTTAAAAATGCTTCGGAACTCTTCCATTGTTCTCGGAATTCCGTTGAAGTTTAAAAATGCTTCGAAACTCTTCCATTGTTCTCGGAATTCTGCTGAAGTTTAAAAATGCTTCGAAATTCTTTCATTGTTCTCGGAATTCTGCTGAAGTTTAAAAATGCTTCAGAACTCTTCCATTGCTCTCGGAATTCCGCTGACGTTTAATAATGCTTCGCAACTCTTCCATTGTTCTCGGAATTCCATTGAAGTTTAAAAATGCTTTGAAACTCTTCCATTGTTCTCGGAATTCTGCTGAAGTTTAAAAATGCTTCGGTACTCTTCCATTGTTCTCGGAATTCCGCTGACATATAAAAATGCTTCAGAAATCTTTCATTGTTCTCGGCATTCCGCTGACATTTAAAAATGCTTTGGAACTCTTCAATTGTTCTCGGAATTCTGCTGAAATTTTAAAATGCTTTGGAACTCTTCCATTGCTCTCGGAATTCGGGTGAAGTTTAAAAATGCTTCGGAAATCTTCTATTGTTCTCGGAATTCCGCTGAAGTTTAAAAATGCTTAAAATCTCTTCCATTGTTCTCGTAATTCCGCTGAAGTTTAAAAATGCTTCGGAACTCTTCCATTGTTCTCGGAATTCCGCTGACGTTTAAAAATGCTTCACAACTCTTCCATTGTTCTCGGAATTCCGCTGACTTTTAAAAATGCTTCGGAACTCTTCCATTGTTCTCCAAATTCCGCTGAAGTTTAAAAATGCTTCGGAACCCTTCCATTGTTCTCGGAATTCTGCTGAAGTTTAAAAATGCTTCAGAACTCTTCCATTGTTCTCAGAATTCCGCTGACGTTTAAAAATGCTTCGGAAATCTTCCATTGTTTTCAAAATTCCGCTGACGCTTAAAAATGCTTCAGAACTCTTCCATTGTTCTCGGAATTCCGCTGACGTTTAAAAATGCTTCGGAACTCTTCCATTGTTCTCAAAATTCCGTTGAAGTTTAAAAATGCTTCGAAACTCTTCCATTGTTCTCGGAATTCTGCTGAAGTTTAAAAATGCTTCGAAACTCTTTCATTGTTCTCGGAATTCCGCTGACATATAAAAATGCTTCGGAAATCTTGCATTGTTCTCGTAATTCCGCTGAAGTTTAAAAATGGTTCGGAACTCTTCCATTGTTATCGGAATTCCGATGACGTTTTAAAATGCTTCGGTACTCTTCCATTGTTCTCGGAATTCCGCTGACGTTTAAAAATGCTTCGGAACTCTTCCATTGTTATCGGAATTCCGCTGAAGTTTAAAAATGCTTCGGAACTCTTCCATTGTTCTAGGAATTCTGCTGAAGTCTAAAAATTCATCTGAACTCTTTCATTATTCTCGGAATTCGTGTGAATTTTAAAAATGCTTCGGAACTCTTCAATTGTTCTCGGAATTCTGCTGAACTTTTAAAATTCTTTGGAACTCTTCCATTGCTCTCGGAATTCGGGTGAAGTTTAAAAATGCTTCGGAAATCTTCTATTGTTCTCGGAATTCCGCTGAAGTTTAAAAATGCTTAAAATCTCTTCCATTGTTCTCGTAATTCTGCTCATGTTTAAAAATGCTTCGGAACTCTTCCATTGTTCTCGTAATTCCGCTGAAGTTTAAAAATGGTTCGGAACTCTTCCATTGTTCTCAGAATTCCGATGACGTTTTAAAATGCTTCGGTACTCTTCCATTGTTCTCGGAATTCCGCTGACGTTTAAAAATGCTTCAGAACTCTTCCATTGTTATCGGAATTCCGCTGAAGTTTAAAAATGCTTCGGAACTCTTCCATTGTTCGAGGAATGCTGCTGAAGTCTAAAAATTGATCTGAACTCTTTCATTATTCTCGGAATTCGTGTGAATTTTAAAAATGCTTCGGAACTCTTCTATTGTTCTCGGAATTCCGCTGAAGTTTAAAAATGCTTAAAATCTCTTACATTGTTCTCGGAATTCCGCTGAAGTTTAAAAATGCTTCGGAACTCTTCCATTTTTCTCGGAATTCTGCTGAAGTTTAAAAATTCTTCAGAACTCTTCCATTGTTCTCAGAATTCTGCTGACGTTTAAAAATGCTTCGGTACTCTTCCATTGTTCTGGGAATTCTGCTGAAGTTTAAAAATGCTTCAGAACTCTTCCATTGTTCTCAGAATTCTGCTGACATTTAAAAATGCTTCGGAAATCTTCCATTGTTTTCAAAATTCCGCTGACGCTTAAAAATGCTTCAGAACTCTTCCATTGTTCTCGGAATTCCGCTGACGTTTAAAAATGCTTCGGAACTCTTCCATTGTTTTCGGAATTCCGTTGAAGTTTAAAAATGCTTCGAAACTCTTCCATTGTTCTCGGAATTCTGCTGAAGTTTAAAAATGCTTCGGAACTCTTCCATTGTTCTCAGAATTCCGTTGAAGTTTAAAAATGCTTCGAAACTCTTCCATTGTTCTCGGAATTCTGCTGAAGTTTAAAAATGCTTCGAAACTCTTTCATTGTTCTCGGAATTCTGCTGAAGTTTAAAAATGCTTCAGAACTCTTCCATTGCTCTCGGAATTCCGCTGACGTTTAATAATGCTTCGCAACTCTTGCATTGTTCTCGGCATTCCGCTGACATTTAAAAATGCTTCGGAACTCTTCAATTGTTCTCGGAATTCTGCTGAACTTTTAAAATGCTTTGGAACTCTTCCATTGCTCTCGGAATTCGGGTGAAGTTTAAAAATGCTTCGGAACTCTTCTATTGTTCTCGGAATTCCGCTGAAGTTTAAAAATGCTTAAAATCTCTTCCATTGTTCTCGTAATTCTGCTCATGTTTAAAAATGCTTCGGAACTCTTCCATTGTTCTCGTAATTCCGCTGAAGTTTAAAAATGGTTCGGAACTCTTCCATTGTTATCGGAATTCCGATGACGTTTTAAAATGCTTCGGTACTCTTCCATTGTTCTCGGAATTCCGCTGACGTTTAAAAATGCTTCGGAACTCTTCCATTGTTATCGGAATTCCGCTGAAGTTTAAAAATGCTTCGGAACTCTTCCATTGTTCTAGGAATTCTGCTGAAGTCTAAAAATTCATCTGAACTCTTTCATTATTCTCGGAATTCGTGTGAATTTTAAAAATGCTTCGGAACTCTTCTATTGTTCTCGGAATTCCGCTGAAGTTTAAAAATGCTTCGGAACTCTTCCATTTTTCTTGGAATTCTTCTGAAGTTTAAAAATGCTTCAGAACTCTTCCATTGTTCTCAGAATTCCGCTGACGTTTAAAAATGCTTCGGTACTCTTCCATTGTTCTCGGAATTCCGCTGACGTTTAAAAATGCTTCGCAACTCTTCCATTGTTCTCGGAATTCCGCTGACATATAAAAATGCTTCGGAAATCTTGCATTGTTCTCGGCATTCCGCTGACATTTAAAAATGCTTCGGAACTCTTCAATTGTTCTCGGAATTCTGCTGAACTTTTAAAATGCTTTGGAACTCTTACATTGCTCTCGGAATTCGGGTGAAGTTTAAAAATGCTTCGGAACTCTTCTATTGTTCTCGGAATTCCGCTGAAGTTTAAAAATGCTTAAAATCTCTTCCATTGTTCTCGTAATTCTGCTCATGTTTAAAAATGCTTCGGAACTCTTCCATTGTTCTCGTAATTCCGCTGAAGTTTAAAAATGGTTCGGAACTCTTCCATTGTTATCGGAATTCCGATGACGTTTTAAAATGCTTCGGTACTCTTCCATTGTTCTCGGAATTCCGCTGACGTTTAAAAATGCTTCGGAACTCTTCCATTGTTATCGGAATTCCGCTGAAGTTTAAAAATGCTTCGGAACCCTTCCATTGTTCTCGGAATTCTGCTGAAGTTTAAAAATGCTTCAGAACTCTTCCATTGTTCTCAGAATTCTGCTGACGTTTAAAAATGCTTCGGAAATCTTCCATTGTTTTCAAAATTACGCTGACGCTTAAAAATGCTTCAGAACTCTTCCATTGTTCTCGGAATTCCGCTGACGTTTAAAAATGCTTCGGAACTCTTCCATTGTTCTCGTAATTCCGCTGAAGTTTAAAAATGCTTCGGAACTCTTCCATTGTTATCGGAATTCCGATGACGTTTTAAAATGCTTCGGTACTCTTCCATTGTTCTCGGAATTCCGCTGACGTTTAAAAATGCTTCGGAACTCTTCCATTGTTATCGGAATTCCGCTGAAGATTAAAAATGCTTCGGAACTCTTCCATTGTTCTAGGAATTCTGCTGAAGTCTAAAAATTCATCTGAACTCTTTCATTATTCTCGGAATTCCGCTGAAGTTTAAAAATGCTTCGGAACTCTTCCATTTTTCTTGGAATTCTTCTGAAGTTTAAAAATGCTTCAGAACTCTTCCATTGTTCTCAGAATTCCGCTGACGTTTAAAAATGCTTCGGTACTCTTCCATTGTTCTCGGAATTCCGCTGACGTTTAAAAATGCTTCGGTACTCTTCCATTGTTCTCGGAATTCCGCTGACATATAAAAATGCTTCGGAAATCTTGCATTGTTCTCGGCATTCCGCTGACATTTAAAAATGCTTCGGAACTCTTCAATTGTTCTCGGAATTCTGCTGAACTTTTAAAATGCTTTGGAACTCTTACATTGCTCTCGGAATTCGGGTGAAGTTTAAAAATGCTTCGGAACTCTTCTATTGTTCTCGGAATTCCGCTGAAGTTTAAAAATGCTTAAAATCTCTTCCATTGTTCTCGTAATTCTGCTCATGTTTAAAAATGCTTCGGAACTCTTCCATTGTTCTCGTAATTCCGCTGAAGTTTAAAAATGCTTCGGAACTCTTCCATTGTTCTCGGAAATCCGCTGACGTTTAAAAATGCTTCACAACTCTTCCATTGTTCTCGGAATTCTGCTGACTTTTAAAAATGCTTCGGAACTCTTCCATTGTTCTCCAAATTCCGCTGAAGTTTAAAAATGCTTCGGAACCCTTCCATTGTTCTCGGAATTCTGCTGAAGTTTAAAAATGCTTCAGAACTCTTCCATTGTTCTCAGAATTCTGCTGACGTTTAAAAATGCTTCGGAAATCTTCCATTGTTTTCAAAATTCCGCTGACGCTTAAAAATGCTTCAGAACTCTTCCATTGTTCTCGGAATTCCGCTGACGTTTAATAATGCTTCGCAACTCTTTCATTGTTCTCGGAATTCCGCTGACGTTTAAAAATGCTTCGGAACTCTTCCATTGTTCTCGGAATTCCGTTGAAGTTTAAAAATGCTTCGAAACTCTTCCATTGTTCTCGGAATTCTGCTGAAGTTTAAAAATGCTTCAGAACTCTTCCATTGCTCTCGCAATTCCGCTGACGTTTAATAATGCTTCGCAACTCTTCCATTGTTCTCGGAATTCCGTTGAAGTTTAAAAATGGTTCGAAACTCTTCCATTGTTCTCGGAATTCTGCTGAAGTTTAAAAATGCTTCGGTACTCTTCCATTGTTCTCGGAATTCCGCTGACATATAAAAATGCTTCGGAAATCTTGCATTGTTCTCGGCATTCCGCTGACATTTAAAAATGCTTTGAAACTCTTTCATTGTTCTCGGAATTCCGCTGAAGTTTAAAAATGCTTCGGAACTCTTCCATTGTTCTAGGAATTCTGCTGAAGTCTAAAAATTCATCTGAACTCTTCCATTATTCTCGGAATTCTTGTGAATTTTAAAAATGCTTCGTAACTCTTCTATTGTTCTCGGAATTCCGCTGAAGTTTAAAAATGCTTAAAATCTCTTACATTGTTCTCGGAATTCCGCTGAAGTTTAAAAATGCTTCGGAACTCTTCCATTGTTCTCGGAATTCTGCTGAAGTTTAAAAATGCTTCAGAACTCTTCCATTGTTCTCAGAATTCCGCTGACGTTTAAAAATGCTTCGGTACTCTTCCATTGTTCTCGGAATTCCGCTGACGTTTAAAAATGCTTCGGAACTCTTCCATTGTTCTCAGAATTCCGCTGACGTTTAAAAATGCTTCGGAAATCTTCCATTGTTTTCAAAATTCCGCTGACGTTTAAAAATGCTTCTGAACTTTTCCATTGTTCTCCGAATTCTGCTGACGTTTAAAAATGCTTCGGAACTCTTCCATTGTTCTCGGAATTCCGCTGACATTTAAAAATGCTTCACAACTCTTGCATTGTTCTCGGAATTCCTCTGACTTTTAAAAATGCTTCGGAACTCTTCCATTGTTCTCCAAATTCCGCTGAAGTTTAAAAATGCTTCGGAACCCTTCCATTGTTCTCGGAATTCTGCTGAAGTTTAAAAATGCTTCGGAACTCTTCCATTGTTCTCAGAATTCTGCTGACGTTTAAAAATACTTCGGAAATCTTGCATTGTTTTCAAAATTCCGCTGACGCTTAAAAATGCTTCAGAACTCTTCCATTGTTCTCGGAATTCCGCTGGCGTTTAATGATGCTTCGCAACTCTTTCATTGTTCTCGGAATTCCGCTGAAGTTTAAAAATGCTTCGGAACTCTTCCATTGTTCTCGGAATTCTGCTGACGTTTAAAAATGCTTCGGAACTCTTCCATTGTTCTCGGAATTCCGTTGAAGTTTAAAAATGCTTCGAAACTCTTCCATTGTTCTCGGAATTCTGCTGAAGTTTAAAAATGCTTCAGAACTCTTCCATTGTTCTCGGAATTCCGCTGACGTTTAATAATGCTTCGCAACTCTTTCATTGTTCTCGGAATTCCGCTGACGTTTAAAAATGCTTCGGAACTCTTCCATTGTTCTCGGAATTCCGTTGAAGTTTAAAAATGCTTCGAAACTCATCCATTGTTCTCGGAATTCTGCTGAAGTTTAAAAATGCTTTGAAACTCTTTCATTGTTCTCGGAATTCTGCTGAAGTTTAAAAATGCTTCAGAACTCTTCCATTGCTCTCGGAATTCCGCTGACGTTTAATAATGCTTCGCAACTCTTCCATTGTTCTCGGAATTCCGTTGAAGTTTAAAAATGGTTCGAAACTCTTCCATTGTTCTCGGAATTCTGCTGAAGTTTAAAAATGCTTCGGTACTCTTCCATTGTTCTCGGAATTCCGCTGACATATAAAAATGCTTCGGAAATCTTGCATTGTTCTCGGCATTCCGCTGACATTTAAAAATGCTTTGAAACTCTTTCATTGTTCTCGGAATTCCGCTGAAGTTTAAAAATGCTTCGGAACTCTTCCATTGTTCTAGGAATTCTGCTGAAGTCTAAAAATTCATCTGAACTCTTCCATTATTCTCGGAATTCTTGTGAATTTTAAAAATGCTTCGTAACTCTTCTATTGTTCTCGGAATTCCGCTGAAGTTTAAAAATGCTTAAAATCTCTTACATTGTTCTCGGAATTCTGCTCATGTTTAAAAATGCTTCGGAACTCTTCCATTGTTCTCGTAATTCCGCTGAAGTTTAAAAATGGTTCGGAACTCTTCCATTGTTCTCGGAATTCCGATGACGTTTTAAAATGCTTCGGTACGCTTCCATTGTTCTCGGAATTCCGCTGACGTTTAAAAATGCTTCGGAACTCTTCCATTGTTATCGGAATTCCGCTGAAGTTTAAAAATGCTTCGGAACTCTTCCATTGTTCTAGGAATGCTGCTGAAGTCTAAAAATTCATCTGAACTCTTTCATTATTCTCGGAATTCGTGTGAATTTTAAAAATGCTTCGGAACTCTTCTATTGTTCTCGGAATTCCGCTGAAGTTTAAAAATGCTTAAAATCTCTTACATTGTTCTCGGAATTCCGCTGAAGTTTAAAAATGCTTGGGAACTCTTCCATTTTTCTCGGAATTCTGCTGAAGTTTAAAAATGCTTCAGAACTCTTCCATTGTTCTCGGAATTCCGCTGACGTTTAAAAATGCTTCGGTACTCTTCCATTGTTCTCGGAATTCCGCTGACATATAAAAATGCTTCTGAAATCTTGAATTGTTCTCGGCATTCCGCTGACGTTTAAAAATGCTTCGGAACTCTTCAATTGTTCTCGGAATTCCGCTGACGTTTAAAAATGCTTCGGAACTCTTCCTTTGTTCTCAAAATTCCGTTGAAGTTTAAAAATGCTTCGAAACTCTTCCATTGTTCTCGGAATTCTGCTGAAGTTTAAAAATGCTTCGAAACTCTTTCATTGTTCTCGGAATTCTGCTGAAGTTTAAAAATGCTTCAGAACTCTTCCATTGCTCTCGGAATTCCGCTGACGTTTAATAATGCTTCGCAACTCTTCCATTGTTCTCGGAATTCCGCTGACATATAAAAATGCTTCGGAAATCTTGCATTGTTCTCGGCATTCCGCTGACATTTAAAAATGCTTCGGAACTCTTCAATTGTTCTCGGAATTCTGCTGAACTTTTAAAATGCTTTGGAACTCTTCCATTGCTCTCGGAATTCGGGTGAAGTTTAAAAATGCTTCGGAAATCTTCTATTGTTCTCGGAATTCCGCTGAAGTTTAAAAATGCTTAAAATCTCTTCCATTGTTCTCGTAATTCTGCTCATGTTTAAAAATGCTTCGGAACTCTTCCATTGTTCTCGTAATTCTGCTGAAGTTTAAAAATGGTTCGGAACTCTTCCATTGTTCTCGGCATTCCGATGACGTTTTAAAATGCTTCGGTACTCTTCCATTGTTCTCGGAATTCCGCTGACGTTTAAAAATGCTTCGGAACTCTTCCATTGTTATCGGAATTCCGCTGAAGTTTAAAAATGCTTCGGAACTCTTCCATTGTTCTAGGAATTCTGCTGAAGTCTAAAAATTCATCTGAACTCTTTCATTATTCTCGGAATTCGTGTGAATTTTAAAAATGCTTCGGAACTCTTCTATTGTTCTCGGAATTCCGCTGAAGTTTAAAAATGCTTAAAATCTCTTACATTGTTCTCGGAATTCCGCTGAAGTTTAAAAATGCTTCGGAACTCTTCCATTTTTCTCGGAATTCTGCTGAAGTTTAAAAATGCTTCAGAACTCTTCCATTTTTCTCAGAATTCTGCTGACGTTTAAAAATGCTTCGGTACTCTTCCATTGTTCTGGGAATTCTGCTGAAGTTTAAAAATGCTTCGGTACTCTTCCATTGTTCTCGGAATTCCGCTGACATATAAAAATGCTTCGGAAATCTTGCATTGTTCTCGGCATTCCGCTGACATTTAAAAATGCTTCGGAACTCTTCAATTGTTCTCGGAATTCTGCTGAACTTTTAAAATGCTTTGGAACTCTTCCATTGCTCTCGGAATTCGGGTGAAGTTTAAAAATGCTTCGGAACTCTTCTATTGTTCTCGGAATTCCGCTGAAGTTTAAAAATGCTTAAAATCTCTTCCATTGTTCTCGTAATTCGGCTCATGTTTAAAAATGCTTCGGAACTCTTCCATTGTTTTCGTAATTCCGCTGAAGTTTAAAAATGGTTCGGAACTCTTCCATTGTTCTCGGAATTCCTATGACGTTTTAAAATGCTTCGGTACTCTTCCATTGTTCTCGGAATTCCGCTGACGTTTAAAAATGCTTCGGAACTCTTCCATTGTTATCGGAATTCCGCTGAAGTTTAAAAATGCTTCGGAACTCTTCCATTGTTCTAGGAATTCTGCTGACGTCTAAAAATTCATCTGAACTCTTCCATTGTTATCGGAATTCCGCTGACGTTTAAAAATGCTTCAGAACTCTTCCATTGTTCTCAGAATTCCGCTGACGTTTAAAAATGCTTCGGAAATCTTCCATTGTTTTCAAAATTCCGCTGACGCTTAAAAATGCTTCAGAACTCTTCCATTGTTCTCGGAATTCCGCTGACGTTTAATAATGCTTCGCAACTCTTTCATTGTTCTCGGAATTCCGCTGACGTTTAAAAATGCTTCGGAACTCTTCCATTGTTCTCAAAATTCCGTTGAAGTTTAAAAATGCTTCGAAACTCTTCCATTGTTCTAGGAATTCTGCTGAAGTCTAAAAATTCATCTGAACTCTTTCATTATTCTCGGAATTCGTGTGAATTTTAAAAATGCTTCGGAACTCTTCAATTGTTCTCGGAATTCTGCTGAACTTTTAAAATGCTTTGGAACTCTTCCATTGCTCTCGGAATTCGGGTGAAGTTTAAAAATGATTCGGAAATCTTCTATTGTTCTCGGAATTCCGCTGAAGTTTAAAAATGCTTAAAATCTCTTCCATTGTTCTCGTAATTCTGCTCATGTTTAAAAATGCTTCGGAACTCTTCCATTGTTCTCGTAATTCCGCTGAAGTTTAAAAATGGTTCGGAACTCTTCCATTGTTCTCAGAATTCCGATGACGTTTTAAAATGCTTCGGTACTCTTCCATTGTTCTCGGAATTCCGCTGACGTTTAAAAATGCTTCAGAACTCTTCCATTGTTATCGGAATTCCGCTGAAGTTTAAAAATGCTTCGGAACTCTTCCATTGTTCAAGGAATGCTGCTGAAGTCTAAAAATTGATCTGAACTCTTTCATTATTCTCGGAATTCGTGTGAATTTTAAAAATGCTTCGGAACTCTTCTATTGTTCTCGGAATTCCGCTGAAGTTTAAAAATGCTTCGGAACTCTTCCATTTTTCTCGGAATTCTGCTGAAGTTTAAAAATGCTTCAGAACTCTTCCATTGTTCTCAGAATTCTGCTGACGTTTAAAAATGCTTCGGTACTCTTCCATTGTTCTGGGAATTCTGCTGAAGTTTAAAAATGCTTCAGAACTCTTCCATTGTTCTCAGAATTCTGCTGACGTTTAAAAATGCTTCGGAAATCTTCCATTGTTTTCAAAATTCCGCTGACGCTTAAAAATGCTTCAGAACTCTTCCATTGTTCTCGGAATTCCGCTGACGTTTAAAAATGCTTCGGAACTCTTCCATTGTTTTCGGAATTCCGTTGAAGTTTAAAAATGCTTCGAAACTCTTCCATTGTTCTCGGAATTCTGCTGAAGTTTAAAAATGCTTCGGAACTCTTCCATTGTTCTCAGAATTCCGTTGAAGTTTAAAAATGCTTCGAAACTCTTCCATTGTTCTCGGAATTCTGCTGAAGTTTAAAAATGCTTCGAAACTCTTTCATTGTTCTCGGAATTCTGCTGAAGTTTAAAAATGCTTCAGAACTCTTCCATTGCTCTCGGAATTCCGCTGACGTTTAATAATGCTTCGCAACTCTTGCATTGTTCTCGGCATTCCGCTGACATTTAAAAATGCTTCGGAACTCTTCAATTGTTCTCGGAATTCTGCTGAACTTTTAAAATGCTTTGGAACTCTTCCATTGCTCTCGGAATTCGGGTGAAGTTTAAAAATGCTTCGGAACTCTTCTATTGTTCTCGGAATTCCGCTGAAGTTTAAAAATGCTTAAAATCTCTTCCATTGTTCTCGTAATTCTGCTCATGTTTAAAAATGCTTCGGAACTCTTCCATTGTTCTCGTAATTCCGCTGAAGTTTAAAAATGGTTCGGAACTCTTCCATTGTTATCGGAATTCCGATGACGTTTTAAAATGCTTCGGTACTCTTCCATTGTTCTCGGAATTCCGCTGACGTTTAAAAATGCTTCGGAACTCTTCCATTGTTATCGGAATTCCGCTGAAGTTTAAAAATGCTTCGGAACTCTTCCATTGTTCTAGGAATTCTGCTGAAGTCTAAAAATTCATCTGAACTCTTTCATTATTCTCGGAATTCGTGTGAATTTTAAAAATGCTTCGGAACTCTTCTATTGTTCTCGGAATTCCGCTGAAGTTTAAAAATGCTTCGGAACTCTTCCATTTTTCTTGGAATTCTTCTGAAGTTTAAAAATGCTTCAGAACTCTTCCATTGTTCTCAGAATTCCGCTGACGTTTAAAAATGCTTCGGTACTCTTCCATTGTTCTCGGAATTCCGCTGACGTTTAAAAATGCTTCGCAACTCTTCCATTGTTCTCGGAATTCCGCTGACATATAAAAATGCTTCGGAAATCTTGCATTGTTCTCGGCATTCCGCTGACATTTAAAAATGCTTCGGAACTCTTCAATTGTTCTCGGAATTCTGCTGAACTTTTAAAATGCTTTGGAACTCTTACATTGCTCTCGGAATTCGGGTGAAGTTTGAAAATGCTTCGGAACTCTTCTATTGTTCTCGGAATTCCGCTGAAGTTTAAAAATGCTTAAAATCTCTTCCATTGTTCTCGTAATTCTGCTCATGTTTAAAAATGCTTCGGAACTCTTCCATTGTTCTCGTAATTCCGCTGAAGTTTAAAAATGGTTCGGAACTCTTCCATTGTTATCGGAATTCCGATGACGTTTTAAAATGCTTCGGTACTCTTCCATTGTTCTCGGAATTCCGCTGACGTTTAAAAATGCTTCGGAACTCTTCCATTGTTATCGGAATTCCGCTGAAGTTTAAAAATGCTTCGGAACTCTTCCATTGTTCTAGGAATTCTGCTGAAGTCTAAAAATTCATCTGAACTCTTTCATTATTCTCGGAATTCGTGTGAATTTTAAAAATGCTTCGGAACTCTTCTATTGTTCTCGGAATTCCGCTGAAGTTTAAAAATGCTTCGGAACTCTTCCATTTTTCTTGGAATTCTTCTGAAGTTTAAAAATGCTTCAGAACTCTTCCATTGTTCTCAGAATTCCGCTGACGTTTAAAAATGCTTCGGTACTCTTCCATTGTTCTCGGAATTCCGCTGACGTTTAAAAATGCTTCGGTACTCTTCCATTGTTCTCGGAATTCCGCTGACATATAAAAATGCTTCGGAAATCTTGCATTGTTCTCGGCATTCCGCTGACATTTAAAAATGCTTCGGAACTCTTCAATTGTTCTCGGAATTCTGCTGAACTTTTAAAATGCTTTGGAACTCTTACATTGCTCTCGGAATTCGGGTGAAGTTTAAAAATGCTTCGGAACTCTTCTATTGTTCTCGGAATTCCGCTGAAGTTTAAAAATGCTTAAAATCTCTTCCATTGTTCTCGTAATTCTGCTCATGTTTAAAAATGCTTCGGAACTCTTCCATTGTTCTCGTAATTCCGCTGAAGTTTAAAAATGCTTCGGAACTCTTCCATAGTTCTCGGAAATCCGCTGACGTTTAAAAATGCTTCACAACTCTTCCATTGTTCTCGGAATTCTGCTGACTTTTAAAAATGCTTCGGAACTCTTCCATTGTTCTCCAAATTCCGCTGAAGTTTAAAAATGCTTCGGAACCCTTCCATTGTTCTCGGAATTCTGCTGAAGTTTAAAAATGCTTCAGAACTCTTCCATTGTTCTCAGAATTCTGCTGACGTTTAAAAATGCTTCGGAAATCTTCCATTGTTTTCAAAATTACGCTGACGCTTAAAAATGCTTCAGAACTCTTCCATTGTTCTCGGAATTCCGCTGACGTTTAAAAATGCTTCGGAACTCTTCCATTGTTCTCGTAATTCCGCTGAAGTTTAAAAATGCTTCGGAACTCTTCCATTGTTATCGGAATTCCGATGACGTTTTAAAATGCTTCGGTACTCTTCCATTGTTCTCGGAATTCCGCTGACGTTTAAAAATGCTTCGGAACTCTTCCATTGTTATCGGAATTCCGCTGAAGTTTAAAAATGCTTCGGAACTCTTCCATTGTTCTAGGAATTCTGCTGAAGTCTAAAAATTCATCTGAACTCTTTCATTATTCTCGGAATTCGTGTGAATTTTAAAAATGCTTCGGAACTCTTCTATTGTTCTCGGAATTCCGCTGAAGTTTAAAAATGCTTCGGAACTCTTCCATTTTTCTTGGAATTCTTCTGAAGTTTAAAAATGCTTCAGAACTCTTCCATTGTTCTCAGAATTCCGCTGACGTTTAAAAATGCTTCGGTACTCTTCCATTGTTCTCGGAATTCCGCTGACGTTTAAAAATGCTTCGGTACTCTTCCATTGTTCTCGGAATTCCGCTGACATATAAAAATGCTTCGGAAATCTTGCATTGTTCTCGGCATTCCGCTGACATTTAAAAATGCTTCGGAACTCTTCAATTGTTCTCGGAATTCTGCTGAACTTTTAAAATGCTTTGGAACTCTTACATTGCTCTCGGAATTCGGGTGAAGTTTAAAAATGCTTCGGAACTCTTCTATTGTTCTCGGAATTCCGCTGAAGTTTAAAAATGCTTAAAATCTCTTCCATTGTTCTCGTAATTCTGCTCATGTTTAAAAATGCTTCGGAACTCTTCCATTGTTCTCGTAATTCCGCTGAAGTTTAAAAATGCTTCGGAACTCTTCCATTGTTCTCGGAAATCCGCTGACGTTTAAAAATGCTTCACAACTCTTCCATTGTTCTCGGAATTCTGCTGACTTTTAAAAATGCTTCGGAACTCTTCCATTGTTCTCCAAATTCCGCTGAAGTTTAAAAATGCTTCGGAACCCTTCCATTGTTCTCGGAATTCTGCTGAAGTTTAAAAATGCTTCAGAACTCTTCCATTGTTCTCAGAATTCTGCTGACGTTTAAAAATGCTTCGGAAATCTTCCATTGTTTTCAAAATTCCGCTGACGCTTAAAAATGCTTCAGAACTCTTCCATTGTTCTCGGAATTCCGCTGACGTTTAAAAATGCTTCGGAACTCTTCCATTGTTTTCGGAATTCCGTTGAAGTTTAAAAATGCTTCGAAACTCTTCCATTGTTCTCGGAATTCTGCTGAAGTTTAAAAATGCTTCGGAACTCTTCCATTGTTCTCAGAATTCCGTTGAAGTTTAAAAATGCTTCGAAACTCTTCCATTGTTCTCGGAATTCTGCTGAAGTTTAAAAATGCTTTGAAACTCTTTCATTGTTCTCGGAATTCTGCTGAAGTTTAAAAATGCTTCAGAACTCTTTCATTGTTCTCGGAATTCCGCTGACGTTTAAAAATGCTTCGGAACTCTTCCATTGTTTTCGGAATTCCGTTGAAGTTTAAAAATGCTTCGAAACTCTTCCATTGTTCTCGGAATTCTGCTGAAGTTTAAAAATGCTTCTGAACTCTTCCATTGTTCTCAGAATTCCGTTGAAGTTTAAAAATGCTTCGAAACTCTTCCATTGTTCTCGGAATTCTGCTGAAGTTTAAAAATGCTTCGAAACTCTTTCATTGTTCTCGGAATTCTGCTGAAGTTTAAAAATGCTTCAGAACTCTTCCATTGCTCTCGGAATTCCGCTGACGTTTAATAATGCTTCGCAACTCTTCCATTGTTCTCGGAATTCCGCTGACATATAAAAATGCTTCGGAAATCTTGCATTGTTCTCGGCATTCCGCTGACATTTAAAAATGCTTCGGAACTCTTCAATTGTTCTCGGAATTCTGCTGAACTTTTAAAATGCTTTGGAACACTTCCATTGCTCTCGGAATTCGGGTGAAGTTTAAAAATGCTTCGGAAATCTTCTATTGTTCTCGGAATTCCGCTGAAGTTTAAAAATGCTTAAAATCTCTTCCATTGTTCTCGTAATTCTGCTCATGTTTAAAAATGCTTCGGAACTCTTCCATTGTTCTCGTAATTCCGCTGAAGTTTAAAAATGGTTCGGAACTCTTCCATTGTTATCGGAATTCCGATGACGTTTTAAAATGCTTCGGTACTCTTCCATTGTTCTCGGAATTCCGCTGACGTTTAAAAATGCTTCGGAACTCTTCCATTGTTATCGGAATTCCGCTGAAGTTTGAAAATGCTTCGGAACCCTTCCATTGTTCTCGGAATTCTGCTGAAGTTTAAAAATGCTTCAGAACTCTTCCATTGTTCTCAGAATTCTGCTGACGTTTAAAAATGCTTCGGAAATCTTCCATTGTTTTCTAAATTCCGCTGGCGCTTAAAAATGCTTCAGAACTCTTCCATTGTTCTCGGAATTCCGCTGACGTTTAATAATGCTTCGCAACTCTTTCATTGTTCTCGGAATTCCGCTGACGTTTAAAAATGCTTCGGAACTCTTCCATTGTTTTCGGAATTCCGTTGAAGTTTAAAAATGCTTCGAAACTCTTCCATTGTTCTCGGAATTCTGCTGAAGTTTAAAAATGCTTCTGAACTCTTCCATTGTTCTCAGAATTCCGTTGAAGTTTAAAAATGCTTCGAAACTCTTCCATTGTTCTCGGAATTCTGCTGAAGTTTAAAAATGCTTCGAAACTCTTTCATTGTTCTCGGAATTCTGCTGAAGTTTAAAAATGCTTCAGAACTCTTCCATTGCTCTCGGAATTCCGCTGACGTTTAATAATGCTTCGCAACTCTTCCATTGTTCTCGGAATTCCGCTGACATATAAAAATGCTTCGGAAATCTTGCATTGTTCTCGGCATTCCGCTGACATTTAAAAATGCTTCGGAACTCTTCAATTGTTCTCGGAATTCTGCTGAACTTTTAAAATTCTTTGGAACTCTTCCATTGCTCTCGGAATTCGGGTGAAGTTTAAAAATGCTTCGGAAATCTTCTATTGTTCTCGGAATTCCGCTGAAGTTTAAAAATGCTTAAAATCTCTTCCATTGTTCTCGTAATTCTGCTCATGTTTAAAAATGCTTCGGAACTCTTCCATTGTTCTCGTAATTCCGCTGAAGTTTAAAAATGGTTCGGAACTCTTCCATTGTTATCGGAATTCCGATGACGTTTTAAAATGCTTCGGTACTCTTCCATTGTTCTCGGAATTCCGCTGACGTTTAAAAATGCTTCGGAACTCTTCCATTGTTATCGGAATTCCGCTGAAGTTTAAAAATGCTTCGGAACTCTTCCATTGTTCTAGGAATTCTGCTGAAGTCTAAAAATTCATCTGAACTCTTTCATTATTCTCGGAATTCGTGTGAATTTTAAAAATGCTTCGGAACTCTTCTATTGTTCTCGGAATTCCGCTGAAGTTTAAAAATGCTTAAAATCTCTTACATTGTTCTCGGAATTCTGCTGAAGTTTAAAAATGCTTCGGAACTCTTCCATTTTTCTTGGAATTCTTCTGAAGTTTAAAAATGCTTCAGAACTCTTCCATTGTTCTCAGAATTCCGCTGACGTTTAAAAATGCTTCGGTACTCTTCCATTGTTCTCGGAATTCCGCTGACGTTTAAAAATGCTTCGGTACTCTTCCATTGTTCTCGGAATTCCGCTGACATATAAAAATCCTTCGGAAATCTTGCATTGTTCTCGGCATTCCGCTGACATTTAAAAATGCTTCGGAACTCTTCAATTGTTCTCGGAATTCTGCTGAACTTTTAAAATGCTTTGGAACTCTTCCATTGCTCTCGGAATTCGGGTGAAGTTTAAAAATGCTTCGGAACTCTTCTATTGTTCTCGGAATTCCGCTGAAGTTTAAAAATGCTTAAAATCTCTTCCATTGTTCTCGTAATTCTGCTCATGTTTAAAAATGCTTCGGAACTCTTCCATTGTTCTCGTAATTCCGCTGAAGTTTAAAAATGCTTCGGAACTCTTCCATTGTTCTCGGATTTCCGCTGACGTTTAAAAATGCTTCACAACTCTTCCATTGTTCTCGGAATTCCGCTGACTTTTAAAAATGCTTCGGAACTCTTCCATTGTTCTCCAAATTCCGCTGAAGTTTAAAAATGCTTCGGAACCCTTCCATTGTTCTCGGAATTCTGCTGAAGTTTAAAAATGCTTCAGAACTCTTCCATTGTTCTCAGAATTCTGCTGACGTTTAAAAATGCTTCGGAAATCTTCCATTGTTTTCAAAATTCCGCTGACGCTTAAAAATGCTTCAGAACTCTTCCATTGTTCTCGGAATTCCGCTGACGTTTAATAATGCTTCGCAACTCTTTCATTGTTCTCGGAATTCCGCTGACGTTTAAAAATGCTTCGGAACTCTTCCATTGTTTTCGGAATTCCGTTGAAGTTTAAAAATGCTTCGAAACTCTTCCATTGTTCTCGGAATTCTGCTGAAGTTTAAAAATGCTTCGGAACTCTTCCATTGTTCTCAGAATTCCGTTGAAGTTTAAAAATGCTTCGAAACTCTTCCATTGTTCTCGGAATTCTGCTGAAGTTTAAAAATGCTTCAAAACTCTTTCATTGTTCTCGGAATTCTGCTGAAGTTTAAAAATGCTTCAGAACTCTTCCATTGCTCTCGGAATTCCGCTGACGTTTAATAATGCTTCGCAACTCTTCCATTGTTCTCGGAATTCCGCTGACATATAAAAATGCTTCGGTACTCTTCCATTGTTCTCGGAATTCCGCTGACATATAAAAATGCTTCGGAAATCTTGCATTGTTCTCGGCATTCCGCTGACATTTAAAAATGCTTCGGAACTCTTCAATTGTTCTCGGAATTCTGCTGAACTTTTAAAATGCTTTGGAACTCTTCCATTGCTCTCGGAATTCGGGTGAAGTTTAAAAATGCTTCGGAACTCTTCTATTGTTCTCGGAATTCCGCTGAAGTTTAAAAATGCTTAAAATCTCTTCCATTGTTCTCGTAATTCTGCTCATGTTTAAAAATGCTTCGGAACTCTTCCATTGTTCTCGTAATTCCGCTGAAGTTTAAAAATGTTTCGGAACTCTTCCATTGTTATCGGAATTCCGATGACGTTTTAAAATGCTTCGGTACTCTTCCATTGTTCTCGGAATTCCGCTGACGTTTAAAAATGCTTCGGAACTCTTCCATTGTTATCGGAATTCCGCTGAAGTTTAAAAATGCTTCGGAACTCTTCCATTGTTCTAGGAATTCTGCTGAAGTCTAAAAATTCATCTGAACTCTTTCATTATTCTCGGAATTCGTGTGAATTTTAAAAATGCTTCGGAACTCTTCTATTGTTCTCGGAATTCCGCTGAAGTTTAAAAATGCTTCGGAACTCTTCCATTTTTCTTGGAATTCTTCTGAAGTTTAAAAATGCTTCAGAACTCTTCCATTGTTCTCAGAATTCCGCTGACGTTTAAAAATGCTTCGGTACTCTTCCATTGTTCTCGGAATTCCGTTGAAGTTTAAAAATGCTTCGAAACTCTTCCATTGTTCTCGGAATTCTGCTGAAGTTTAAAAATGCTTCGAAACTCTTTCATTGTTCTCGGAATTCTGCTGAAGTTTAAAAATGCTTCAGAACTCTTCCATTGCTCTCGGAATTCCGCTGACGTTTAATAATGCTTCGCAACTCTTCCATTGTTCTCGGAATTCCGCTGACATATAAAAATGCTTCGGAAATCTTGCATTGTTCTCGGCATTCCGCTGACATTTAAAAATGCTTCGGAACTCTTCAATTGTTCTCGGAATTCTGCTGAACTTTTAAAATTCTTTGGAACTCTTCCATTGCTCTCGGAATTCGGGTGAAGTTTAAAAATGCTTCGGAAATCTTCTATTGTTCTCGGAATTCCGCTGAAGTTTAAAAATGCTTAAAATCTCTTCCATTGTTCTCGTAATTCTGCTCATGTTTAAAAATGCTTCGGAACTCTTCCATTGTTCTCGTAATTCCGCTGAAGTTTAAAAATGGTTCGGAACTCTTCCATTGTTATCGGAATTCCGATGACGTTTTAAAATGCTTCGGTACTCTTCCATTGTTCTCGGAATTCCGCTGACGTTTAAAAATGCTTCGGAACTCTTCCATTGTTATCGGAATTCCGCTGAAGTTTAAAAATGCTTCGGAACTCTTCCATTGTTCTAGGAATTCTGCTGAAGTCTAAAAATTCATCTGAACTCTTTCATTATTCTCGGAATTCGTGTGAATTTTAAAAATGCTTCGGAACTCTTCTATTGTTCTCGGAATTCCGCTGAAGTTTAAAAATGCTTAAAATCTCTTACATTGTTCTCGGAATTCTGCTGAAGTTTAAAAATGCTTCGGAACTCTTCCATTTTTCTTGGAATTCTTCTGAAGTTTAAAAATGCTTCAGAACTCTTCCATTGTTCTCAGAATTCCGCTGACGTTTAAAAATGCTTCGGTACTCTTCCATTGTTCTCGGAATTCCGCTGACGTTTAAAAATGCTTCGGTACTCTTCCATTGTTCTCGGAATTCCGCTGACATATAAAAATCCTTCGGAAATCTTGCATTGTTCTCGGCATTCCGCTGACATTTAAAAATGCTTCGGAACTCTTCAATTGTTCTCGGAATTCTGCTGAACTTTTAAAATGCTTTGGAACTCTTCCATTGCTCTCGGAATTCGGGTGAAGTTTAAAAATGCTTCGGAACTCTTCTATTGTTCTCGGAATTCCGCTGAAGTTTAAAAATGCTTAAAATCTCTTCCATTGTTCTCGTAATTCTGCTCATGTTTAAAAATGCTTCGGAACTCTTCCATTGTTCTCGTAATTCCGCTGAAGTTTAAAAATGCTTCGGAACTCTTCCATTGTTCTCGGATTTCCGCTGACGTTTAAAAATGCTTCACAACTCTTCCATTGTTCTCGGAATTCCGCTGACTTTTAAAAATGCTTCGGAACTCTTCCATTGTTCTCCAAATTCCGCTGAAGTTTAAAAATGCTTCGGAACCCTTCCATTGTTCTCGGAATTCTGCTGAAGTTTAAAAATGCTTCAGAACTCTTCCATTGTTCTCAGAATTCTGCTGACGTTTAAAAATGCTTCGGAAATCTTCCATTGTTTTCAAAATTCCGCTGACGCTTAAAAATGCTTCAGAACTCTTCCATTGTTCTCGGAATTCCGCTGACGTTTAATAATGCTTCGCAACTCTTTCATTGTTCTCGGAATTCCGCTGACGTTTAAAAATGCTTCGGAACTCTTCCATTGTTTTCGGAATTCCGTTGAAGTTTAAAAATGCTTCGAAACTCTTCCATTGTTCTCGGAATTCTGCTGAAGTTTAAAAATGCTTCGGAACTCTTCCATTGTTCTCAGAATTCCGTTGAAGTTTAAAAATGCTTCGAAACTCTTCCATTGTTCTCGGAATTCTGCTGAAGTTTAAAAATGCTTCAAAACTCTTTCATTGTTCTCGGAATTCTGCTGAAGTTTAAAAATGCTTCAGAACACTTCCATTGCTCTCGGAATTCCGCTGACGTTTAATAATGCTTCGCAACTCTTCCATTGTTCTCGGAATTCCGCTGACATATAAAAATGCTTCGGTACTCTTCCATTGTTCTCGGAATTCCGCTGACATATAAAAATGCTTCGGAAATCTTGCATTGTTCTCGGCATTCCGCTGACATTTAAAAATGCTTCGGAACTCTTCAATTGTTCTCGGAATTCTGCTGAACTTTTAAAATGCTTTGGAACTCTTCCATTGCTCTCGGAATTCGGGTGAAGTTTAAAAATGCTTCGGAACTCTTCTATTGTTCTCGGAATTCCGCTGAAGTTTAAAAATGCTTAAAATCTCTTCCATTGTTCTCGTAATTCTGCTCATGTTTAAAAATGCTTCGGAACTCTTCCATTGTTCTCGTAATTCCGCTGAAGTTTAAAAATGTTTCGGAACTCTTCCATTGTTATCGGAATTCCGATGACGTTTTAAAATGCTTCGGTACTCTTCCATTGTTCTCGGAATTCCGCTGACGTTTAAAAATGCTTCGGAACTCTTCCATTGTTAACGGAATTCCGCTGAAGTTTAAAAATGCTTCGGAACTCTTCCATTGTTCTAGGAATTCTGCTGAAGTCTAAAAATTCATCTGAACTCTTTCATTATTCTCGGAATTCGTGTGAATTTTAAAAATGCTTCGGAACTCTTCTATTGTTCTCGGAATTCCGCTGAAGTTTAAAAATGCTTCGGAACTCTTCCATTTTTCTTGGAATTCTTCTGAAGTTTAAAAATGCTTCAGAACTCTTCCATTGTTCTCAGAATTCCGCTGACGTTTAAAAATGCTTCGGTACTCTTCCATTGTTCTCGGAATTCCGCTGACGTTTAAAAATGCTTCGGTACTCTTCCATTGTTCTCGGAATTCCGCTGACATATAAAAATGCTTCGGAAATCTTGCATTGTTCTCGGCATTCCGCTGACATTTAAAAATGCTTCGGAACTCTTCAATTGTTCTCGGAATTCTGCTGAACTTTTAAAATGCTTTGGAACTCTTCCATTGCTCTCGGAATTCGGGTGAAGTTTAAAAATGCTTCGGAACTCTTCTATTGTTCTCGGAATTCCGCTGAAGTTTAAAAATGCTTCGGAACTCTTCCATTTTTCTTGGAATTCTTCTGAAGTTTAAAAATGCTTCAGAACTCTTCCATTGTTCTCAGAATTCCGCTGACGTTTAAAAATGCTTCGGAACTCTTCAATTGTTCTCGGAATTCTGCTGAACTTTTAAAATTCTTTGGAACTCTTCCATTGCTCTCGGAATTCGGGTGAAGTTTAAAAATGCTTCGGAAATCTTCTATTGTTCTCGGAATTCCGCTGAAGTTTAAAAATGCTTAAAATCTCTTCCATTGTTCTCGTAATTCTGCTCATGTTTAAAAATGCTTCGGAACTCTTCCATTGTTCTCGTAATTCCGCTGAAGTTTAAAAATGGTTCGGAACTCTTCCATTGTTATCGGAATTCCGATGACGTTTTAAAATGCTTCGGTACTCTTCCATTGTTCTCGGAATTCCGCTGACGTTTAAAAATGCTTCGGAACTCTTCCATTGTTATCGGAATTCCGCTGAAGTTTAAAAATGCTTCGGAACTCTTCCATTGTTCTAGGAATTCTGCTGAAGTCTAAAAATTCATCTGAACTCTTTCATTATTCTCGGAATTCGTGTGAATTTTAAAAATGCTTCGGAACTCTTCTATTGTTCTCGGAATTCCGCTGAAGTTTAAAAATGCTTAAAATCTCTTACATTGTTCTCGGAATTCTGCTGAAGTTTAAAAATGCTTCGGAACTCTTCCATTTTTCTTGGAATTCTTCTGAAGTTTAAAAATGCTTCAGAACTCTTCCATTGTTCTCAGAATTCCGCTGACGTTTAAAAATGCTTCGGTACTCTTCCATTGTTCTCGGAATTCCGCTGACGTTTAAAAATGCTTCGGTACTCTTCCATTGTTCTCGGAATTCCGCTGACATATAAAAATCCTTCGGAAATCTTGCATTGTTCTCGGCATTCCGCTGACATTTAAAAATGCTTCGGAACTCTTCAATTGTTCTCGGAATTCTGCTGAACTTTTAAAATGCTTTGGAACTCTTCCATTGCTCTCGGAATTCGGGTGAAGTTTAAAAATGCTTCGGAACTCTTCTATTGTTCTCGGAATTCCGCTGAAGTTTAAAAATGCTTAAAATCTCTTCCATTGTTCTCGTAATTCTGCTCATGTTTAAAAATGCTTCGGAACTCTTCCATTGTTCTCGTAATTCCGCTGAAGTTTAAAAATGCTTCGGAACTCTTCCATTGTTCTCGGATTTCCGCTGACGTTTAAAAATGCTTCACAACTCTTCCATTGTTCTCGGAATTCCGCTGACTTTTAAAAATGCTTCGGAACTCTTCCATTGTTCTCCAAATTCCGCTGAAGTTTAAAAATGCTTCGGAACCCTTCCATTGTTCTCGGAATTCTGCTGAAGTTTAAAAATGCTTCAGAACTCTTCCATTGTTCTCAGAATTCTGCTGACGTTTAAAAATGCTTCGGAAATCTTCCATTGTTTTCAAAATTCCGCTGACGCTTAAAAATGCTTCAGAACTCTTCCATTGTTCTCGGAATTCCGCTGACGTTTAATAATGCTTCGCAACTCTTTCATTGTTCTCGGAATTCCGCTGACGTTTAAAAATGCTTCGGAACTCTTCCATTGTTTTCGGAATTCCGTTGAAGTTTAAAAATGCTTCGAAACTCTTCCATTGTTCTCGGAATTCTGCTGAAGTTTAAAAATGCTTCGGAACTCTTCCATTGTTCTCAGAATTCCGTTGAAGTTTAAAAATGCTTCGAAACTCTTCCATTGTTCTCGGAATTCTGCTGAAGTTTAAAAATGCTTCAAAACTCTTTCATTGTTCTCGGAATTCTGCTGAAGTTTAAAAATGCTTCAGAACACTTCCATTGCTCTCGGAATTCCGCTGACGTTTAATAATGCTTCGCAACTCTTCCATTGTTCTCGGAATTCCGCTGACATATAAAAATGCTTCGGTACTCTTCCATTGTTCTCGGAATTCCGCTGACATATAAAAATGCTTCGGAAATCTTGCATTGTTCTCGGCATTCCGCTGACATTTAAAAATGCTTCGGAACTCTTCAATTGTTCTCGGAATTCTGCTGAACTTTTAAAATGCTTTGGAACTCTTCCATTGCTCTCGGAATTCGGGTGAAGTTTAAAAATGCTTCGGAACTCTTCTATTGTTCTCGGAATTCCGCTGAAGTTTAAAAATGCTTAAAATCTCTTCCATTGTTCTCGTAATTCTGCTCATGTTTAAAAATGCTTCGGAACTCTTCCATTGTTCTCGTAATTCCGCTGAAGTTTAAAAATGTTTCGGAACTCTTCCATTGTTATCGGAATTCCGATGACGTTTTAAAATGCTTCGGTACTCTTCCATTGTTCTCGGAATTCCGCTGACGTTTAAAAATGCTTCGGAACTCTTCCATTGTTAACGGAATTCCGCTGAAGTTTAAAAATGCTTCGGAACTCTTCCATTGTTCTAGGAATTCTGCTGAAGTCTAAAAATTCATCTGAACTCTTTCATTATTCTCGGAATTCGTGTGAATTTTAAAAATGCTTCGGAACTCTTCTATTGTTCTCGGAATTCCGCTGAAGTTTAAAAATGCTTCGGAACTCTTCCATTTTTCTTGGAATTCTTCTGAAGTTTAAAAATGCTTCAGAACTCTTCCATTGTTCTCAGAATTCCGCTGACGTTTAAAAATGCTTCGGTACTCTTCCATTGTTCTCGGAATTCCGCTGACGTTTAAAAATGCTTCGGTACTCTTCCATTGTTCTCGGAATTCCGCTGACATATAAAAATGCTTCGGAAATCTTGCATTGTTCTCGGCATTCCGCTGACATTTAAAAATGCTTCGGAACTCTTCAATTGTTCTCGGAATTCTGCTGAACTTTTAAAATGCTTTGGAACTCTTCCATTGCTCTCGGAATTCGGGTGAAGTTTAAAAATGCTTCGGAACTCTTCTATTGTTCTCGGAATTCCGCTGAAGTTTAAAAATGCTTAAAATCTCTTCCATTGTTCTCGTAATTCTGCTCATGTTTAAAAATGCTTCGGAACTCTTCCATTGTTCTCGTAATTCCGCTGAAGTTTAAAAATGGTTCGGAACTCTTCCATTGTTATCGGAATTCCGATGACGTTTTAAAATGCTTCGGTACTCTTCCATTGTTCTCGGAATTCCGCTGACGTTTAAAAATGCTTCGGAACTCTTCCATTGTTATCGGAATTCCGCTGAAGTTTAAAAATGCTTCGGAACACTTCCATTGTTCTAGGAATTCTGCTGAAGTCTAAAAATTCATCTGAACTCTTTCATTATTCTCGGAATTCGTGTGAATTTTAAAAATGCTTCGGAACTCTTCTATTGTTCTCGGAATTCCGCTGAAGTTTAAAAATGCTTCGGAACTCTTCCATTTTTCTTGGAATTCTTCTGAAGTTTAAAAATGCTTCAGAACTCTTCCATTGTTCTCAGAATTCCGCTGACGTTTAAAAATGCTTCGGTACTCTTCCATTGTTCTCGGAATTCCGCTGACGTTTAAAAATGCTTCGGTACTCTTCCATTGTTCTCGGAATTCCGCTGACATATAAAAATGCTTCGGAAATCTTGCATTGTTCTCGGCATTCCGCTGACATTTAAAAATGCTTCGGAACTCTTCAATTGTTCTCGGAATTCTGCTGAACTTTTAAAATGCTTTGGAACTCTTACATTGCTCTCGGAATTCGGGTGAAGTTTAAAAATGCTTCGGAACTCTTCTATTGTTCTCGGAATTCCGCTGAAGTTTAAAAATGCTTAAAATCTCTTCCATTGTTCTCGTAATTCTGCTCATGTTTAAAAATGCTTCGGAACTCTTCCATTGTTCTCGTAATTCCGCTGAAGTTTAAAAATGGTTCGGAACTCTTCCATTGTTATCGGAATTCCGATGACGTTTTAAAATGCTTCGGTACTCTTCCATTGTTCTCGGAATTCCGCTGACGTTTAAAAATGCTTCGGAACTCTTCCATTGTTATCGGAATTCCGCTGAAGTTTAAAAATGCTTCGGAACTCTTCCATTGTTCTAGGAATTCTGCTGAAGTCTAAAAATTCATCTGAACTCTTTCATTATTCTCGGAATTCGTGTGAATTTTAAAAATGCTTCGGAACTCTTCTATTGTTCTCGGAATTCCGCTGAAGTTTAAAAATGCTTCGGAACTCTTCCATTTTTCTTGGAATTCTTCTGAAGTTTAAAAATGCTTCAGAACTCTTCCATTGTTCTCAGAATTCCGCTGACGTTTAAAAATGCTTCGGTACTCTTCCATTGTTCTCGGAATTCCGCTGACGTTTAAAAATGCTTCGGTACTCTTCCATTGTTCTCGGAATTCCGCTGACATATAAAAATGCTTCGGAAATCTTGCATTGTTCTCGGCATTCCGCTGACATTTAAAAATGCTTCGGAACTCTTCAATTGTTCTCGGAATTCTGCTGAACTTTTAAAATGCTTTGGAACTCTTACATTGCTCTCGGAATTCGGGTGAAGTTTAAAAATGCTTCGGAACTCTTCTATTGTTCTCGGAATTCCGCTGAAGTTTAAAAATGCTTAAAATCTCTTCCATTGTTCTCGTAATTCTGCTCATGTTTAAAAATGCTTCGGAACTCTTCCATTGTTCTCGTAATTCCGCTGAAGTTTAAAAATGCTTCGGAACTCTTCCATTGTTCTCGGAAATCCGCTGACGTTTAAAAATGCTTCACAACTCTTCCATTGTTCTCGGAATTCTGCTGACTTTTAAAAATGCTTCGGAACTCTTCCATTGTTCTCCAAATTCCGCTGAAGTTTAAAAATGCTTCGGAACCCTTCCATTGTTCTCGGAATTCTGCTGAAGTTTAAAAATGCTTCAGAACTCTTCCATTGTTCTCAGAATTCTGCTGACGTTTAAAAATGCTTCGGAAATCTTCCATTGTTTTCAAAATTACGCTGACGCTTAAAAATGCTTCAGAACTCTTCCATTGTTCTCGGAATTCCGCTGACGTTTAAAAATGCTTCGGAACTCTTCCATTGTTCTCGTAATTCCGCTGAAGTTTAAAAATGCTTCGGAACTCTTCCATTGTTATCGGAATTCCGATGACGTTTTAAAATGCTTCGGTACTCTTCCATTGTTCTCGGAATTCCGCTGACGTTTAAAAATGCTTCGGAACTCTTCCATTGTTATCGGAATTCCGCTGAAGTTTAAAAATGCTTCGGAACTCTTCCATTGTTCTAGGAATTCTGCTGAAGTCTAAAAATTCATCTGAACTCTTTCATTATTCTCGGAATTCGTGTGAATTTTAAAAATGCTTCGGAACTCTTCTATTGTTCTCGGAATTCCGCTGAAGTTTAAAAATGCTTCGGAACTCTTCCATTTTTCTTGGAATTCTTCTGAAGTTTAAAAATGCTTCAGAACTCTTCCATTGTTCTCAGAATTCCGCTGACGTTTAAAAATGCTTCGGTACTCTTCCATTGTTCTCGGAATTCCGCTGACGTTTAAAAATGCTTCGGTACTCTTCCATTGTTCTCGGAATTCCGCTGACATATAAAAATGCTTCGGAAATCTTGCATTGTTCTCGGCATTCCGCTGACATTTAAAAATGCTTCGGAACTCTTCAATTGTTCTCGGAATTCTGCTGAACTTTTAAAATGCTTTGGAACTCTTACATTGCTCTCGGAATTCGGGTGAAGTTTAAAAATGCTTCGGAACTCTTCTATTGTTCTCGGAATTCCGCTGAAGTTTAAAAATGCTTAAAATCTCTTCCATTGTTCTCGTAATTCTGCTCATGTTTAAAAATGCTTCGGAACTCTTCCATTGTTCTCGTAATTCCGCTGAAGTTTAAAAATGCTACGGAACTCTTCCATTGTTCTCGGAAATCCGCTGACGTTTAAAAATGCTTCACAACTCTTCCATTGTTCTCGGAATTCTGCTGACTTTTAAAAATGCTTCGGAACTCTTCCATTGTTCTCCAAATTCCGCTGAAGTTTAAAAATGCTTCGGAACCCTTCCATTGTTCTCGGAATTCTGCTGAAGTTTAAAAATGCTTCAGAACTCTTCCATTGTTCTCAGAATTCTGCTGACGTTTAAAAATGCTTCGGAAATCTTCCATTGTTTTCAAAATTCCGCTGGCGCTTAAAAATGCTTCAGAACTCTTCCATTGTTCTCGGAATTCCGCTGACGTTTAATAATGCTTCGCAACTCTTTCATTGTTCTCGGAATTCCGCTGACGTTTAAAAATGCTTCGGAACTCTTCCATTGTTTTTGGAATTCCGTTGAAGTTTAAAAATGCTTCGAAACTCTTCCATTGTTCTCGGAATTCTGCTGAAGTTTAAAAATGCTTCGGAACTCTTCCATTGTTCTCAGAATTCCGCTGACGTTTAAAAATGCTTCGGAACTCTTCCATTGTTAACGGAATTCCGCTGAAGTTTAAAAATGCTTCGGAACTCTTCCATTGTTCTAGGAATTCTGCTGAAGTCTAAAAATTCATCTGAACTCTTTCATTATTCTCGGAATTCGTGTGAATTTTAAAAATGCTTCGGAACTCTTCTATTGTTCTCGGAATTCCGCTGAAGTTTAAAAATGCTTCGGAACTCTTCCATTTTTCTTGGAATTCTTCTGAAGTTTAAAAATGCTTCAGAACTCTTCCATTGTTCTCAGAATTCCGCTGACGTTTAAAAATGCTTCGGTACTCTTCCATTGTTCTCGGAATTCCGCTGACGTTTAAAAATGCTTCGGTACTCTTCCATTGTTCTCGGAATTCCGCTGACATATAAAAATGCTTCGGAAATCTTGCATTGTTCTCGGCATTCCGCTGACATTTAAAAATGCTTCGGAACTCTTCAATTGTTCTCGGAATTCTGCTGAACTTTTAAAATGCTTTGGAACTCTTCCATTGCTCTCGGAATTCGGGTGAAGTTTAAAAATGCTTCGGAACTCTTCTATTGTTCTCGGAATTCCGCTGAAGTTTAAAAATGCTTAAAATCTCTTCCATTGTTCTCGTAATTCTGCTCATGTTTAAAAATGCTTCGGAACTCTTCCATTGTTCTCGTAATTCCGCTGAAGTTTAAAAATGGTTCGGAACTCTTCCATTGTTATCGGAATTCCGATGACGTTTTAAAATGCTTCGGTACTCTTCCATTGTTCTCGGAATTCCGCTGACGTTTAAAAATGCTTCGGAACTCTTCCATTGTTATCGGAATTCCGCTGAAGTTTAAAAATGCTTCGGAACACTTCCATTGTTCTAGGAATTCTGCTGAAGTCTAAAAATTCATCTGAACTCTTTCATTATTCTCGGAATTCGTGTGAATTTTAAAAATGCTTCGGAACTCTTCTATTGTTCTCGGAATTCCGCTGAAGTTTAAAAATGCTTCGGAACTCTTCCATTTTTCTTGGAATTCTTCTGAAGTTTAAAAATGCTTCAGAACTCTTCCATTGTTCTCAGAATTCCGCTGACGTTTAAAAATGCTTCGGTACTCTTCCATTGTTCTCGGAATTCCGCTGACGTTTAAAAATGCTTCGGTACTCTTCCATTGTTCTCGGAATTCCGCTGACATATAAAAATGCTTCGGAAATCTTGCATTGTTCTCGGCATTCCGCTGACATTTAAAAATGCTTCGGAACTCTTCAATTGTTCTCGGAATTCTGCTGAACTTTTAAAATGCTTTGGAACTCTTACATTGCTCTCGGAATTCGGGTGAAGTTTAAAAATGCTTCGGAACTCTTCTATTGTTCTCGGAATTCCGCTGAAGTTTAAAAATGCTTAAAATCTCTTCCATTGTTCTCGTAATTCTGCTCATGTTTAAAAATGCTTCGGAACTCTTCCATTGTTCTCGTAATTCCGCTGAAGTTTAAAAATGGTTCGGAACTCTTCCATTGTTATCGGAATTCCGATGACGTTTTAAAATGCTTCGGTACTCTTCCATTGTTCTCGGAATTCCGCTGACGTTTAAAAATGCTTTGGAACTCTTCCATTGTTATCGGAATTCCGCTGAAGTTTAAAAATGCTTCGGAACTCTTCCATTGTTCTAGGAATTCTGCTGAAGTCTAAAAATTCATCTGAACTCTTTCATTATTCTCGGAATTCGTGTGAATTTTAAAAATGCTTCGGAACTCTTCTATTGTTCTCGGAATTCCGCTGAAGTTTAAAAATGCTTCGGAACTCTTCCATTTTTCTTGGAATTCTTCTGAAGTTTAAAAATGCTTCAGAACTCTTCCATTGTTCTCAGAATTCCGCTGACGTTTAAAAATGCTTCGGTACTCTTCCATTGTTCTCGGAATTCCGCTGACGTTTAAAAATGCTTCGGTACTCTTCCATTGTTCTCGGAATTCCGCTGACATATAAAAATGCTTCGGAAATCTTGCATTGTTCTCGGCATTCCGCTGACATTTAAAAATGCTTCGGAACTCTTCAATTGTTCTCGGAATTCTGCTGAACTTTTAAAATGCTTTGGAACTCTTACATTGCTCTCGGAATTCGGGTGAAGTTTAAAAATGCTTCGGAACTCTTCTATTGTTCTCGGAATTCCGCTGAAGTTTAAAAATGCTTAAAATCTCTTCCATTGTTCTCGTAATTCTGCTCATGTTTAAAAATGCTTCGGAACTCTTCCATTGTTCTCGTAATTCCGCTGAAGTTTAAAAATGCTTCGGAACTCTTCCATTGTTCTCGGAAATCCGCTGACGTTTAAAAATGCTTCACAACTCTTCCATTGTTCTCGGAATTCTGCTGACTTTTAAAAATGCTTCGGAACTCTTCCATTGTTCTCCAAATTCCGCTGAAGTTTAAAAATGCTTCGGAACCCTTCCATTGTTCTCGGAATTCTGCTGAAGTTTAAAAATGCTTCAGAACTCTTCCATTGTTCTCAGAATTCTGCTGACGTTTAAAAATGCTTCGGAAATCTTCCATTGTTTTCAAAATTACGCTGACGCTTAAAAATGCTTCAGAACTCTTCCATTGTTCTCGGAATTCCGCTGACGTTTAAAAATGCTTCGGAACTCTTCCATTGTTCTCGTAATTCCGCTGAAGTTTAAAAATGCTTCGGAACTCTTCCATTGTTATCGGAATTCCGATGACGTTTTAAAATGCTTCGGTACTCTTCCATTGTTCTCGGAATTCCGCTGACGTTTAAAAATGCTTCGGAACTCTTCCATTGTTATCGGAATTCCGCTGAAGTTTAAAAATGCTTCGGAACTCTTCCATTGTTCTAGGAATTCTGCTGAAGTCTAAAAATTCATCTGAACTCTTTCATTATTCTCGGAATTCGTGTGAATTTTAAAAATGCTTCGGAACTCTTCTATTGTTCTCGGAATTCCGCTGAAGTTTAAAAATGCTTCGGAACTCTTCCATTTTTCTTGGAATTCTTCTGAAGTTTAAAAATGCTTCAGAACTCTTCCATTGTTCTCAGAATTCCGCTGACGTTTAAAAATGCTTCGGTACTCTTCCATTGTTCTCGGAATTCCGCTGACGTTTAAAAATGCTTCGGTACTCTTCCATTGTTCTCGGAATTCCGCTGACATATAAAAATGCTTCGGAAATCTTGCATTGTTCTCGGCATTCCGCTGACATTTAAAAATGCTTCGGAACTCTTCAATTGTTCTCGGAATTCTGCTGAACTTTTAAAATGCTTTGGAACTCTTACATTGCTCTCGGAATTCGGGTGAAGTTTAAAAATGCTTCGGAACTCTTCTATTGTTCTCGGAATTCCGCTGAAGTTTAAAAATGCTTAAAATCTCTTCCATTGTTCTCGTAATTCTGCTCATGTTTAAAAATGCTTCGGAACTCTTCCATTGTTCTCGTAATTCCGCTGAAGTTTAAAAATGCTACGGAACTCTTCCATTGTTCTCGGAAATCCGCTGACGTTTAAAAATGCTTCACAACTCTTCCATTGTTCTCGGAATTCTGCTGACTTTTAAAAATGCTTCGGAACTCTTCCATTGTTCTCCAAATTCCGCTGAAGTTTAAAAATGCTTCGGAACCCTTCCATTGTTCTCGGAATTCTGCTGAAGTTTAAAAATGCTTCAGAACTCTTCCATTGTTCTCAGAATTCTGCTGACGTTTAAAAATGCTTCGGAAATCTTCCATTGTTTTCAAAATTCCGCTGGCGCTTAAAAATGCTTCAGAACTCTTCCATTGTTCTCGGAATTCCGCTGACGTTTAATAATGCTTCGCAACTCTTTCATTGTTCTCGGAATTCCGCTGACGTTTAAAAATGCTTCGGAACTCTTCCATTGTTTTCGGAATTCCGTTGAAGTTTAAAAATGCTTCGAAACTCTTCCATTGTTCTCGGAATTCTGCTGAAGTTTAAAAATGCTTCGGAACTCTTCCATTGTTCTCAGAATTCCGTTGAAGTTTAAAAATGCTTCGAAACTCTTCCATTGTTCTCGGAATTCTGCTGAAGTTTAAAAATGCTTCGAAACTCTTTCATTGTTCTCGGAATTCTGCTGAAGTTTAAAAATGCTTCAGAACTCTTCCAT
Source organism: Phyllobates terribilis (assembly GCF_046119375.1). Taxonomy (NCBI): domain Eukaryota; kingdom Metazoa; phylum Chordata; class Amphibia; order Anura; family Dendrobatidae; genus Phyllobates; species Phyllobates terribilis. The sequence continues at coordinate 12,687,146 of NW_027362782.1, forward strand.
TGCTCTCGGAATTCCGCTGACGTTTAATAATGCTTCGCAACTCTTCCATTGTTCTCGGAATTCCGCTGACATATAAAAATGCTTCGGAAATCTTGCATTGTTCTCGGCATTCCGCTGACATTTAAAAATGCTTCGGAACTCTTCAATTGTTCTCGGAATTCTGCTGAACTTTTAAAATGCTTTGGAACTCTTCCATTGCTCTCGGAATTCGGGTGAAGTTTAAAAATGCTTCGGAAATCTTCTATTGTTCTCGGAATTCCGCTGAAGTTTAAAAATACTTAAAATCTCTTCCATTGTTCTCGTAATTCTGCTCATGTTTAAAAATGCTTCGGAACTCTTCCATTGTTCTCCAAATTCCGCTGAAGTTTAAAAATGCTTCGGAACCCTTCCATTGTTCTCGGAATTCTGCTGAAGTTTAAAAATGCTTCAGAACTCTTCCATTGTTCTCAGAATTCTGCTGACGTTTAAAAATGCTTCGGAAATCTTCCATTGTTTTCAAAATTCCGCTGGCGCTTAAAAATGCTTCAGAACTCTTCCATTGTTCTCGGAATTCCGCTGACGTTTAATAATGCTTCGCAACTCTTTCATTGTTCTCGGAATTCCGCTGACGTTTAAAAATGCTTCGGAACTCTTCCATTGTTTTCGGAATTCCGTTGAAGTTTAAAAATGCTTCGAAACTCTTCCATTGTTCTCGGAATTCTGCTGAAGTTTAAAAATGCTTCGAAACTCTTTCATTGTTCTCGGAATTCTGCTGAAGTTTAAAAATGCTTCAGAACTCTTCCATTGCTCTCGGAATTCTGCTGACGTTTAATAATGCTTCGCAACTCTTCCATTGTTCTCGGAATTCCGCTGACATATAAAAATGCTTCGGAAATCTTGCATTGTTCTCGGCATTCCGCTGACATTTAAAAATGCTTCGGAACTCTTCAATTGTTCTCGGAATTCTGCTGAACTTTTAAAATGCTTTGGAACTCTTCCATTGCTCTCGGAATTCGGGTGAAGTTTAAAAATGCTTCGGAAATCTTCTATTGTTCTCGGAATTCCGCTGAAGTTTAAAAATACTTAAAATCTCTTCCATTGTTCTCGTAATTCTGCTCATGTTTAAAAATGCTTCGGAACTCTTCCATTGTTCTCGTAATTCCGCTGAAGTTTAAAAATGGTTCGGAACTCTTCCATTGTTATCGGAATTCCGATGACGTTTTAAAATGCTTCGGTACTCTTCCATTGTTCTCGGAATTCCGCTGACGTTTAAAAATGCTTCGGAACTCTTCCATTGTTATCGGAATTCCGCTGAAGTTTAAAAATGCTTCGGAACTCTTCCATTGTTCTAGGAATTCTGCTGAAGTCTAAAAATTCATCTGAACTCTTTCATTATTCTCGGAATTCGTGTGAATTTTAAAAATGCTTCGGAACTCTTCTATTGTTCTCGGAATTCCACTGAAGTTTAAAAATGCTTAAAATCTCTTACATTGTTCTCGGAATTCTGCTGAAGTTTAAAAATGCTTCGGAACTCTTCCATTTTTCTTGGAATTCTTCTGAAGTTTAAAAATGCTTCAGAACTGTTCCATTGTTCTCAGAATTCCGCTGACGTTTAAAAATGCTTCGGTACTCTTCCATTGTTCTCGGAATTCCGCTGACGTTTAAAAATGCTTCGGTACTCTTCCATTGTTCTCGGAATTCCGCTGACATATAAAAATGCTTCGGAAATCTTGCATTGTTCTCGGCATTCCGCTGACATTTAAAAATGCTTCGGAACTCTTCAATTGTTCTCGGAATTCTGCTGAACTTTTAAAATGCTTTGGAACTCTTCCATTGCTCTCGGAATTCGGGTGAAGTTTAAAAATGCTTCGGAACTCTTCTATTGTTCTCGGAATTCCGCTGAAGTTTAAAAATGCTTAAAATCTCTTCCATTGTTCTCGTAATTCTGCTCATGTTTAAAAATGCTTCGGAACTCTTCCATTGTTCTCGTAATTCCGCTGAAGTTTAAAAATGCTTCGGAACTCTTCCATTGTTCTCGGAATTCCGCTGACGTTTAAAAATGCTTCACAACTCTTCCATTGTTCTCGGAATTCCGCTGACTTTTAAAAATGCTTCGGAACTCTTCCATTGTTCTCCAAATTCCGCTGAAGTTTAAAAATGCTTCGGAACCCTTCCATTGTTCTCGGAATTCTGCTGAAGTTTAAAAATGCTTCAGAACTCTTCCATTGTTCTCAGAATTCTGCTGACGTTTAAAAATGCTTCGGAAATCTTCCATTGTTTTCAAAATTCCGCTGACGCTTAAAAATGCTTCAGAACTCTTCCATTGTTCTCGGAATTCCGCTGACGTTTAATAATGCTTCGCAACTCTTTCATTGTTCTCAGAATTCCGCTGACGTTTAAAAATGCTTCGGAACTCTTCCATTGTTTTCGGAATTCCGTTGTAGTTTAAAAATGCTTCGAAACTCTTCCATTGTTCTCGGAATTCTGCTGAAGTTTAAAAATGCTTCGGAACTCTTCCATTGTTCTCAGAATTCCGTTGAAGTTTAAAAATGCTTCGAAACTCTTCCATTGTTCTCGGAATTCTGCTGAAGTTTAAAAATGCTTCGAAACTCTTTCATTGTTCTCGGAATTCTGCTGAAGTTTAAAAATGCTTCAGAACTCTTCCATTGCTCTCGGAATTCCGCTGACGTTTAATAATGCTTCGCAACTCTTCCATTGTTCTCGGAATTCCGCTGACATATAAAAATGCTTCGGTACTCTTCCATTGTTCTCGGAATTCCGCTGACATATAAAAATGCTTCGGAAATCTTGCATTGTTCTCGGCATTCCGCTGACATTTAAAAATGCTTCGGAACTCTTCAATTGTTCTCGGAATTCTGCTGAACTTTTAAAATGCTTTGGAACTCTTCCATTGCTCTCGGAATTCGGGTGAAGTTTAAAAATGCTTCGGAACTCTTCTATTGTTCTCGGAATTCCGCTGAAGTTTAAAAATGCTTAAAATCTCTTCCATTGTTCTCGTAATTCTGCTCATGTTTAAAAATGCTTCGGAACTCTTCCATTGTTCTCGTAATTCCGCTGAAGTTTAAAAATGGTTCGGAACTCTTCCATTGTTATCGGAATTCCGATGACGTTTTAAAATGCTTCGGTACTCTTCCATTGTTCTTGGAATTCCGCTGACGTTTAAAAATGCTTCGGAACTCTTCCATTGTTATCGGAATTCCGCTGAAGTTTAAAAATGCTTCGGAACTCTTCCATTGTTCTAGGAATTCTGCTGAAGTCTAAAAATTCATCTGAACTCTTTCATTATTCTCGGAATTCGTGTGAATTTTAAAAATGCTTCGGAACTCTTCTATTGTTCTCGGAATTCCGCTGAAGTTTAAAAATGCTTCGGAACTCTTCCATTTTTCTTGGAATTCTTCTGAAGTTTAAAAATGCTTCAGAACTCTTCCATTGTTCTCAGAATTCCGCTGACGTTTAAAAATGCTTCGGTACTCTTCCATTGTTCTCGGAATTCCGCTGACGTTTAAAAATGCTTCGGTACTCTTCCATTGTTCTCGGAATTCCGCTGACATATAAAAATGCTTCGGAAATCTTGCATTGTTCTCGGCATTCCGCTGACATTTAAAAATGCTTCGGAACTCTTCAATTGTTCTCGGAATTCTGCTGAACTTTTAAAATGCTTTGGAACTCTTACACTGCTCTCGGAATTCGGGTGAAGTTTAAAAATGCTTCGGAACTCTTCTATTGTTCTCGGAATTCCGCTGAAGTTTAAAAATGCTTAAAATCTCTTCCATTGTTCTCGTAATTCTGCTCATGTTTAAAAATGCTTCGGAACTCTTCCATTGTTCTCGTAATTCCGCTGAAGTTTAAAAATGCTTCGGAACTCTTCCATTGTTCTCGGAAATCCGCTGACGTTTAAAAATGCTTCACAACTCTTCCATTGTTCTCGGAATTCTGCTGACTTTTAAAAATGCTTCGTAACTCTTCCATTGTTCTCCAAATTCCGCTGAAGTTTAAAAATGCTTCAGAACTCTTACATTGTTCTCAGAATTCTGCTGACGTTTAAAAATGCTTCGGAAATCTTCCATTGTTTTCAAAATTCCGCTGGCGCTTAAAAATGCTTCAGAACTCTTCCATTGTTCTCGGAATTCCGCTGACGTTTAATAATGCTTCGCAACTCTTTCATTGTTCTCGGAATTCCGCTGACGTTTAAAAATGCTTCGGAACTCTTCCATTGTTTTCGGAATTCCGTTGAAGTTTAAAAATGCTTCGAAACTCTTCCATTGTTCTCGGAATTCTGCTGAAGTTTAAAAATGCTTCGGAACTCTTCCATTGTTCTCAGAATTCCGTTGAAGTTTAAAAATGCTTCGAAACTCTTCCATTGTTCTCGGAATTCTGCTGAAGTTTAAAAATGCTTCGAAACTCTTTCATTGTTCTCGGAATTCTGCTGAAGTTTAAAAATGCTTCAGAACTCTTCCATTGCTCTCGGAATTCCGCTGACGTTTAATAATGCTTCGCAACTCTTCCATTGTTCTCGGAATTCCGCTGACATATAAAAATGCTTCGGAAATCTTGCATTGTTCTCGGCATTCCGCTGACATTTAAAAATGCTTCGGAACTCTTCAATTGTTCTCGGAATTCTGCTGAACTTTTAAAATGCTTTGGAACTCTTCCATTGCTCTCGGAATTCGGGTGAAGTTTAAAAATGCTTCGGAAATCTTCTATTGTTCTCGGAATTCCGCTGAAGTTTAAAAATGCTTAAAATCTCTTCCATTGTTCTCGTAATTCTGCTCATGTTTAAAAATGCTTCGGAACTCTTCCATTGTTCTTGTAATTCCGCTGAAGTTTAAAAATGGTTCGGAACTCTTCCATTGTTCTCGGAATTCCGATGACGTTTTAAAATGCTTCGGTACTCTTCCATTGTTCTCGGAATTCCGCTGACGTTTAAAAATGCTTCGGAACTCTTCCATTGTTATCGGAATTCCGCTGAAGTTTAAAAATGCTTCGGAACTCTTCCATTGTTCTAGGAATGCTGCTGAAGTCTAAAAATTCATCTGAACTCTTTCATTATTCTCGGAATTCGTGTGAATTTTAAAAATGCTTCGGAACTCTTCTATTGTTCTCGGAATTCCGCTGAAGTTTAAAAATGCTTAAAATCTCTTACATTGTTCTCGGAATTCCGCTGAAGTTTAAAAATGCTTCGGAACTCTTCCATTTTTCTCGGAATTCTGCTGAAGTTTAAAAATGCTTCAGAACTCTTCCATTGTTCTCAGAATTCTGCTGACGTTTAAAAATGCTTCGGTACTCTTCCATTGTTCTGGGAATTCTGCTGAAGTTTAAAAATGCTTCGGTACTCTTCCATTGTTCTCGGAATTCCGCTGACATATAAAAATGCTTCGGAAATCTTGCATTGTTCTCGGCATTCCGCTGACATTTAAAAATGCTTCGGAACTCTTCAATTGTTCTCGGAATTCTGCTGAACTTTTAAAATGCTTTGGAACTCTTCCATTGCTCTCGGAATTCGGGTGAAGTTTAAAAATGCTTCGGAACTCTTCTATTGTTCTCGGAATTCCGCTGAAGTTTAAAAATGCTTAAAATCTCTTCCATTGTTCTCGTAATTCTGCTCATGTTTAAAAATGCTTCGGAACTCTTCCATTGTTCTCGTAATTCCGCTGAAGTTTAAAAATGGTTCGGAACTCTTCCATTGTTATCGGAATTCCGATGACGTTTTAAAATGCTTCGGTACTCTTCCATTGTTCTCGGAATTCCGCTGACGTTTAAAAATGCTTCGGAACTCTTCCATTGTTATCGGAATTCCGCTGAAGTTTAAAAATGCTTCGGAACTCTTCCATTGTTCTAGGAATTCTGCTGAAGTCTAAAAATTCATCTGAACTCTTTCATTATTCTCGGAATTTGTGTGAATTTTAAAAATGCTTCGGAACTCTTCTATTGTTCTCGGAATTCCGCTGAAGTTTAAAAATGCTTAAAATCTCTTACATTGTTCTCGGAATTCCGCTGAAGTTTAAAAATGCTTCGGAACTCTTCCATTTTTCTCGGAATTCTGCTGAAGTTTAAAAATGCTTCAGAACTCTTCCATTGTTCTCAGAATTCTGCTGACGTTTAAAAATGCTTCGGTACTCTTCCATTGTTCTGGGAATTCTGCTGAAGTTTAAAAATGCTTCGGTACTCTTCCATTGTTCTCGGAATTCCGCTGACATATAAAAATGCTTCGGAAATCTTGCATTGTTCTCGGCATTCCGCTGACATTTAAAAATGCTTCGGAACTCATCAATTGTTCTCGGAATTCTGCTGAACTTTTAAAATGCTTTGGAACTCTTCCATTGCTCTCGGAATTCGGGTGAAGTTTAAAAATGCTTCGGAACTCTTCTATTGTTCTCGGAATTCCGCTGAAGTTTAAAAATGCTTAAAATCTCTTCCATTGTTCTCGTAATTCTGCTCATGTTTAAAAATGCTTCGGAACTCTTCCATTGTTCTCGTAATTCCGCTGAAGTTTAAAAATGGTTCGGAACTCTTCCATTGTTCTCGGAATTCCGATGACGTTTTAAAATGCTTCGGTACTCTTCCATTGTTCTCGGAATTCCGCTGCCGTTTAAAAATGCTTCGGAACTCTTCCATTGTTATCGGAATTCCGCTGAAGTTTAAAAATGCTTCGGAACTCTTCCATTGTTCTAGGAATTCTGCTGAAGTCTAAAAATTCATCTGAACTCTTCCATTATTCTCGGAATTCGTGTGAATTTTAAAAATGCTTCGTAACTCTTCTATTGTTCTCGGAATTCCGCTGAAGTTTAAAAATGCTTAAAATCTCTTGCATTGTTCTCGGAATTCCGCTGAAGTTTAAAAATGCTTCGGAACTCTTCCATTGTTCTCGGAATTCTGCTGAAGTTTAAAAATGCTTCAGAACTCTTCCATTGTTCTCAGAATTCCGCTGATGTTTAAAAATGCTTCGGTACTCTTCCATTGTTCTCGGAATACCGCTGACGTTTAAAAATGCTTCGGTACTCTTCCATTGTTCTCGGAATTCCGCTGACATATAAAAATGCTTCGGAAATCTTGCATTGTTCTCGGCATTCCGCTGACGTTTAAAAATGCTTCGGAACTCTTCAATTGTTCTCGGAATTCTGCTGAACTTTTAAAATGCTTTGGAACTCTTCCATTGCTCTCGGAATTCGGGTGAAGTTTAAAAATGCTTCGGAACTCTTCTATTGTTCTCGGAATTCCGCTGAAGTTTAAAAATGCTTAAAATCTCTTCCATTGTTCTCGTAATTCTGCTCATGTTTAAAAATGCTTCGGAACTCTTCCATTGTTCTCGTAATTCCGCTGAAGTTTAAAAATGCTTCGGAACTCTTCCATTGTTCTCGGAATTCCGCTGACGTTTAAAAATGCTTCACGACTCTTCCATTGTTCTCGGAATTCCGCTGACTTTTAAAAATGCTTCGGAACTCTTCCATTGTTCTCGGAATTCTGCTGAAGTTTAAAAATGCTTCAGAACTCTTCCATTGTTCTCAGAATTCCGCTGACGTTTAAAAATGCTTCGGAAATCTTCCATTGTTTTCAAAATTCCGCTGACGCTTAAAAATGCTTCAGAACTCTTCCATTGTTCTCGGAATTCCGCTGACGTTTAATAATGCTTTGCAACTCTTTCATTGTTCTTGGAATTCCGCTGACGTTTAAAAATGCTTCGGAACTCTTCCATTGTTCTCGGAATTCCGTTGAAGTTTAAAAATGCTTCGAAACTCTTCCATTGTTCTCGGAATTCTGCTGAAGTTTAAAAATGCTTCGGTACTCTTCCATTGTTCTCGGAATTCCGCTGACATATAAAAATGCTTCGGAAATCTTGCATTGTTCTCGGCATTCCGCTGACATTTAAAAATGCTTTGGAACTCTTCAATTGTTCTCGGAATTCTGCTGAACTTTTAAAATGCTTTGGAACTCTTCCATTGCTCTCGGAATTCGAGTGAAGTTTAAAAATGCTTCGGAAATCTTCTATTGTTCTCGGAATTCCGCTGAAGTTTAAAAATGCTTAAAATCTCTTCCATTGTTCTCGTAATTCTGCTCATGTTTAAAAATGCTTCGGAACTCTTCCATTGTTCTCGTAATTCCGCTGAAGTTTAAAAATGGTTCGGAACTCTTCCATTGTTCTCGTAATTCCGCTGAAGTTTAAAAATGCTACGGAACTCTTCCATTGTTCTCGGAAATCCGCTGACGTTTAAAAATGCTTCACAACTCTTCCATTGTTCTCGGAATTCTGCTGACTTTTAAAAATGCTTCGGAACTCTTCCATTGTTCTCCAAATTCCGCTGAAGTTTAAAAATGCTTCGGAACCCTTCCATTGTTCTCGGAATTCTGCTGAAGTTTAAAAATGCTTCAGAACTCTTCCATTGTTCTCAGAATTCTGCTGACGTTTAAAAATGCTTCGGAAATCTTCCATTGTTTTCAAAATTCCGCTGGCGCTTAAAAATGCTTCAGAACTCTTCCATTGTTCTCGGAATTCCGCTGACGTTTAATAATGCTTCGCAACTCTTTCATTGTTCTCGGAATTCCGCTGACGTTTAAAAATGCTTCGGAACTCTTCCATTGTTTTCGGAATTCCGTTGAAGTTTAAAAATGCTTCGAAACTCTTCCATTGTTCTCCGAATTCTGCTGAAGTTTAAAAATGCTTCGGAACTCTTCCATTGTTCTCAGAATTCCGTTGAAGTTTAAAAATGCTTCGAAACTCTTCCATTGTTCTCGGAATTCTGCTGAAGTTTAAAAATGCTTCGAAACTCTTTCATTGTTCTCGGAATTCTGCTGAAGTTTAAAAATGCTTCAGAACTCTTCCATTGCTCTCGGAATTCCGCTGACGTTTAATAATGCTTCGCAACTCTTCCATTGTTCTCGGAATTCCGCTGACATATAAAAATGCTTCGGAACTCTTCAATTGTTCTCGGAATTCTGCTGAACTTTTAAAATGCTTTGGAACTCTTCCATTGCTCTCGGAATTCGGGTGAAGTTTAAAAATGCTTCGGAAATCTTCTATTGTTCTCGGAATTCCGCTGAAGTTTAAAAATACTTAAAATCTCTTCCATTGTTCTCGTAATTCTGCTCATGTTTAAAAATGCTTCGGAACTCTTCCATTGTTCTCGTAATTCCGCTGAAGTTTAAAAATGGTTCGGAACTCTTCCATTGTTATCGGAATTCCGATGACGTTTTAAAATGCTTCGGCACTCTTCCATTGTTCTCGGAATTCCGCTGACGTTTAAAAATGCTTCGGAACTCTTCCATTGTTATCGGAATTCCGCTGAAGTTTAAAAATGCTTCGGAACTCTTCCATTGTTCTAGGAATTCTGCTGAAGTCTAAAAATTCATCTGAACTCTTTCATTATTCTCGGAATTCGTGTGAATTTTAAAAATGCTTCGGAACTCTTCTACTGTTCTCGGAATTCCGCTGAAGTTTAAAAATGCTTAAAATCTCTTACATTGTTCTCGGAATTCTGCTGAAGTTTAAAAATGCTTCGGAACTCTTCCATTTTTCTTGGAATTCTTCTGAAGTTTAAAAATGCTTCAGAACTGTTCCATTGTTCTCAGAATTCCGCTGACGTTTAAAAATGCTTCGGTACTCTTCCATTGTTCTCGGAATTCCGCTGACGTTTAAAAATGCTTCGGTACTCTTCCATTGTTCTCGGAATTCCGCTGACATATAAAAATGCTTCGGAAATCTTGCATTGTTCTCGGCATTCCGCTGACATTTAAAAATGCTTCGGAACTCTTCAATTGTTCTCGGAATTCTGCTGAACTTTTAAAATGCTTTGGAACTCTTCCATTGCTCTCGGAATTCGGGTGAAGTTTAAAAATGCTTCGGAACTCTTCTATTGTTCTCGGAATTCTGCTGAAGTTTAAAAATGCTTAAAATCTCTTCCATTGTTCTCGTAATTCTGCTCATGTTTAAAAATGCTTCGGAACTCTTCCATTGTTCTCGTAATTCCGCTGAAGTTTAAAAATGCTTCGGAACTCTTCCATTGTTCTCGGAATTCCGCTGACGTTTAAAAATGCTTCACAACTCTTCCATTGTTCTCGGAATTCCGCTGACTTTTAAAAATGCTTCGGAACTCTTCCATTGTTCTCCAAATTCCGCTGAAGTTTAAAAATGCTTCGGAACCCTTCCATTGTTCTCGGAATTCTGCTGAAGTTTAAAAATGCTTCAGAACTCTTCCATTGTTCTCAGAATTCTGCTGACGTTTAAAAATGCTTCGGAAATCTTCCATTGTTTTCAAAATTCCGCTGACGCTTAAAAATGCTTCAGAACTCTTCCATTGTTCTCGGAATTCCGCTGACGTTTAATAATGCTTCGCAACTCTTTCATTGTTCTCAGAATTCCGCTGACGTTTAAAAATGCTTCGGAACTCTTCCATTGTTTTCGGAATTCCGTTGAAGTTTAAAAATGCTTCGAAACTCTTCCATTGTTCTCGGAATTCTGCTGAAGTTTAAAAATGCTTCGAAACTCTTTCATTGTTCTCGGAATTCTGCTGAAGTTTAAAAATGCTTCAGAACTCTTCCATTGCTCTCGGAATTCCGCTGACGTTTAATAATGCTTCGCAACTCTTCCATTGTTCTCGGAATTCCGCTGACATATAAAAATGCTTCGGTACTCTTCCATTGTTCTCGGAATTCCGCTGACATATAAAAATGCTTCGGAAATCTTGCATTGTTCTCGGCATTCCGCTGACGTTTAAAAATGCTTCGGAACTCTTCAATTGTTCTCGGAATTCTGCTGAACTTTTAAAATGCTTTGGAACTCTTCCATTGCTCTCGGAATTCGGGTGAAGTTTAAAAATGCTTCGGAACTCTTCTATTGTTCTCGGAATTCCGCTGAAGTTTAAAAATGCTTAAAATCTCTTCCATTGTTCTCGTAATTCTGCTCATGTTTAAAAATGCTTCGGAACTCTTCCATTGTTCTCGTAATTCCGCTGAAGTTTAAAAATGGTTCGGAACTCTTCCATTGTTATCGGAATTCCGATGACGTTTTAAAATGCTTCGGTACTCTTCCATTGTTCTCGGAATTCCGCTGACGTTTAAAAATGCTTCGGAACTCTTCCATTGTTATCGGAATTCCGCTGAAGTTTAAAAATGCTTCGGAACTCTTCCATTGTTCTAGGAATTCTGCTGAAGTCTAAAAATTCATCTGAACTCTTTCATTATTCTCGGAATTCGTGTGAATTTTAAAAATGCTTCGGAACTCTTCTATTGTTCTCGGAATTCCGCTGAAGTTTAAAAATGCTTCGGAACTCTTCCATTTTTCTTGGAATTCTTCTGAAGTTTAAAAATGCTTCAGAACTCTTCCATTGTTCTCAGAATTCCGCTGACGTTTAAAAATGCTTCGGTACTCTTCCATTGTTCTCGGAATTCCGCTGACGTTTAAAAATGCTTCGGTACTCTTCCATTGTTCTCGGAATTCCGCTGACATATAAAAATGCTTCGGAAATCTTGCATTGTTCTCGGCATTCCGCTGACATTTAAAAATGCTTCGGAACTCTTCAATTGTTCTCGGAATTCTGCTGAACTTTTAAAATGCTTTGGAACTCTTACATTGCTCTCGGAATTCGGGTGAAGTTTAAAAATGCTTCGGAACTCTTCTATTGTTCTCGGAATTCCGCTGAAGTTTAAAAATGCTTAAAATCTCTTCCATTGTTCTCGTAATTCTGCTCATGTTTAAAAATGCTTCGGAACTCTTCCATTGTTCTCGTAATTCCGCTGAAGTTTAAAAATGCTTCGGAACTCTTCCATTGTTCTCGGAAATCCGCTGACGTTTAAAAATGCTTCACAACTCTTCCATTGTTCTCGGAATTCTGCTGACTTTTAAAAATGCTTCGGAACTCTTCCATTGTTCTCCAAATTCCGCTGAAGTTTAAAAATGCTTCGGAACCCTTCCATTGTTCTCGGAATTCTGCTGAAGTTTAAAAATGCTTCAGAACTCTTACATTGTTCTCAGAATTCTGCTGACGTTTAAAAATGCTTCGGAAATCTTCCATTGTTTTCAAAATTCCGCTGGCGCTTAAAAATGCTTCAGAACTCTTCCATTGTTCTCGGAATTCCGCTGACGTTTAATAATGCTTCGCAACTCTTTCATTGTTCTCGGAATTCCGCTGACGTTTAAAAATGCTTCGGAACTCTTCCATTGTTTTCGGAATTCCGTTGAAGTTTAAAAATGCTTCGAAACTCTTCCATTGTTCTCGGAATTCTGCTGAAGTTTAAAAATGCTTCGGAACTCTTCCATTGTTCTCAGAATTCCGTTGAAGTTTAAAAATGCTTCGAAACTCTTCCATTGTTCTCGGAATTCTGCTGAAGTTTAAAAATGCTTCGAAACTCTTTCATTGTTCTCGGAATTCTGCTGAAGTTTAAAAATGCTTCAGAACTCTTCCATTGTTCTCAGAATTCTGCTGACGTTTAAAAATGCTTCGGTACTCTTCCATTGTTCTGGGAATTCTGCTGAAGTTTAAAAATGCTTCGGTACTCTTCCATTGTTCTCGGAATTCCGCTGAAGTTTAAAAATGCTTAAAATCTCTTACATTGTTCTCGGAATTCCGCTGAAGTTTAAAAATGCTTCGGAACTCTTCCATTGTTCTCGGAATTCTGCTGAAGTTTAAAAATGCTTCAGAACTCTTCCATTGTTCTCAGAATTCCGCTGATGTTTAAAAATGCTTCGGTACTCTTCCATTGTTCTCGGAATACCGCTGACGTTTAAAAATGCTTCGGTACTCTTCCATTGTTCTCGGAATTCCGCTGACATATAAAAATGCTTCGGAAATCTTGCATTGTTCTCGGCATTCCGCTGACGTTTAAAAATGCTTCGGAACTCTTCAATTGTTCTCGGAATTCTGCTGAACTTTTAAAATGCTTTGGAACTCTTCCATTGCTCTCGGAATTCGGGTGAAGTTTAAAAATGCTTCGGAACTCTTCTATTGTTCTCGGAATTCCGCTGAAGTTTAAAAATGCTTAAAATCTCTTCCATTGTTCTCGTAATTCTGCTCATGTTTAAAAATGCTTCGGAACTCTTCCATTGTTCTCGTAATTCCGCTGAAGTTTAAAAATGGTTCGGAACTCTTCCATTGTTCTCGGAATTCCGATGACGTTTTAAAATGCTTCGGTACTCTTCCATTGTTCTCGGAATTCCGCTGACGTTTAAAAATGCTTCGGAACTCTTCCATTGTTATCGGAATTCCGCTGAAGTTTAAAAATGCTTCGGAACTCTTCCATTGTTCTAGGAATTCTGCTGAAGTCTAAAAATTCATCTGAACTCTTCCATTATTCTCGGAATTCGTGTGAATTTTAAAAATGCTTCGTAACTCTTCTATTGTTCTCGGAATTCCGCTGAAGTTTAAAAATGCTTAAAATCTCTTACATTGTTCTCGGAATTCCGCTGAAGTTTAAAAATGCTTCGGAACTCTTCCATTGTTCTCGGAATTCTGCTGAAGTTTAAAAATGCTTCAGAACTCTTCCATTGTTCTCAGAATTCCGCTGATGTTTAAAAATGCTTCGGTACTCTTCCATTGTTCTCGGAATACCGCTGACGTTTAAAAATGCTTCGGTACTCTTCCATTGTTCTCGGAATTCCGCTGACATATAAAAATGCTTCGGAAATCTTGCATTGTTCTCGGCATTCCGCTGACGTTTAAAAATGCTTCGGAACTCTTCAATTGTTCTCGGAATTCTGCTGAACTTTTAAAATGCTTTGGAACTCTTCCATTGCTCTCGGAATTCGGGTGAAGTTTAAAAATGCTTCGGAACTCTTCTATTGTTCTCGGAATTCCGCTGAAGTTTAAAAATGCTTAAAATCTCTTCCATTGTTCTCGTAATTCTGCTCATGTTTAAAAATGCTTCGGAACTCTTCCATTGTTCTCGTAATTCCGCTGAAGTTTAAAAATGCTTCGGAACTTCTCCATTGTTCTCGGAATTCCGCTGACGTTTAAAAATGCTTCACGACTCTTCCATTGTTCTCGGAATTCCGCTGACTTTTAAAAATGCTTCGGAACTCTTCCATTGTTCTCCAAATTCCGCTGAAGTTTAAAAATGCTTCGGAACCCTTCCATTGTTCTCGGAATTCTGCTGAAGTTTAAAAATGCTTCAGAACTCTTCCATTGTTCTCAGAATTCCGCTGACGTTTAAAAATGCTTCGGAAATCTTCCATTGTTTTCAAAATTCCGCTGACGCTTAAAAATGCTTCAGAACTCTTCCATTGTTCTCGGAATTCCGCTGACGTTTAATAATGCTTTGCAACTCTTTCATTGTTCTTGGAATTCCGCTGACGTTTAAAAATGCTTCGGAACTCTTCCATTGTTCTCGGAATTCCGTTGAAGTTTAAAAATGCTTCGAAACTCTTCCATTGTTCTCGGAATTCTGCTGAAGTTTAAAAATGCTTCGGTACTCTTCCATTGTTCTCGGAATTCCGCTGACATATAAAAATGCTTCGGAAATCTTGCATTGTTCTCGGCATTCCGCTGACATTTAAAAATGCTTTGGAACTCTTCAATTGTTCTCGGAATTCTGCTGAACTTTTAAAATGCTTTGGAACTCTTCCATTGCTCTCGGAATTCGAGTGAAGTTTAAAAATGCTTCGGAAATCTTCTATTGTTCTCGGAATTCCGCTGAAGTTTAAAAATGCTTAAAATCTCTTCCATTGTTCTCGTAATTCTGCTCATGTTTAAAAATGCTTCGGAACTCTTCCATTGTTCTCGTAATTCCGCTGAAGTTTAAAAATGGTTCGGAACTCTTCCATTGTTCTCGTAATTCCGCTGAAGTTTAAAAATGCTACGGAACTCTTCCATTGTTCTCGGAAATCCGCTGACGTTTAAAAATGCTTCACAACTCTTCCATTGTTCTCGGAATTCTGCTGACTTTTAAAAATGCTTCGGAACTCTTCCATTGTTCTCCAAATTCCGCTGAAGTTTAAAAATGCTTCGGAACCCTTCCATTGTTCTCGGAATTCTGCTGAAGTTTAAAAATGCTTCAGAACTCTTCCATTGTTCTCAGAATTCTGCTGACGTTTAAAAATGCTTCGGAAATCTTCCATTGTTTTCAAAATTCCGCTGGCGCTTAAAAATGCTTCAGAACTCTTCCATTGTTCTCGGAATTCCGTTGAAGTTTAAAAATGCTTCGAAACTCTTCCATTGTTCTCGGAATTCTGCTGAAGTTTAAAAATGCTTCGGAACTTTTCCATTGTTCTCAGAATTCCGTTGAAGTTTAAAAATGCTTCGAAACTCTTCCATTGTTCTCGGAATTCTGCTGAAGTTTAAAAATGCTTCGAAACTCTTTCATTGTTCTCGGAATTCTGCTGAAGTTTAAAAATGCTTCAGAACTCTTCCATTGCTCTCGGAATTCCGCTGACGTTTAATAATGCTTCGCAACTCTTCCATTGTTCTCGGAATTCCGCTGACATATAAAAATGCTTCGGAAATCTTGCATTGTTCTCGGCATTCCGCTGACATTTAAAAATGCTTCGGAACTCTTCAATTGTTCTCGGAATTCTGCTGAACTTTTAAAATGCTTTGGAACTCTTCCATTGCTCTCGGAATTCGGGTGAAGTTTAAAAATGCTTCGGAAATCTTCTATTGTTCTCGGAATTCCGCTGATGTTTAAAAATACTTAAAATCTCTTCCATTGTTCTCGTAATTCTGCTCATGTTTAAAAATGCTTCGGAACTCTTCCATTGTTCTCGTAATTCCGCTGAAGTTTAAAAATGGTTCGGAACTCTTCCATTGTTATCGGAATTCCGATGACGTTTTAAAATGCTTCGGTACTCTTCCATTGTTCTCGGAATTCCGCTGACGTTTAAAAATGCTTCGGAACTCTTCCATTGTTATCGGAATTCCGCTGAAGTTTAAAAATGCTTCGGAACTCTTCCATTGTTCTAGGAATTCTGCTGAAGTCTAAAAATTCATCTGAACTCTTTCATTATTCTCGGAATTCGTGTGAATTTTAAAAATGCTTCGGAACTCTTCTATTGTTCTCGGAATTCCGCTGAAGTTTAAAAATGCTTAAAATCTCTTACATTGTTCTCGGAATTCTGCTGAAGTTTAAAAATGCTTCGGAACTCTTCCATTTTTCTTGGAATTCTTCTGAAGTTTAAAAATGCTTCAGAACTGTTCCATTGTTCTCAGAATTCCGCTGACGTTTAAAAATGCTTCGGTACTCTTCCATTGTTCTCGGAATTCCGCTGACGTTTAAAAATGCTTCGGTACTCTTCCATTGTTCTCGGAATTCCGCTGACATATAAAAATGCTTCGGAAATCTTGCATTGTTCTCGGCATTCCGCTGACATTTAAAAATGCTTTGGAACTCTTCAATTGTTCTCGGAATTCTGCTGAACTTTTAAAATGCTTTGGAACTCTTCCATTGCTCTCGGAATTCGGGTGAAGTTTAAAAATGCTTCGGAACTCTTCTATTGTTCTCGGAATTCCGCTGAAGTTTAAAAATGCTTAAAATCTCTTCCATTGTTCTCGTAATTCTGCTCATGTTTAAAAATGCTTCGGAACTCTTCCATTGTTCTCGTAATTCCGCTGAAGTTTAAAAATGCTTCGGAACTCTTCCATTGTTCTCGGAATTCCGCTGACGTTTAAAAATGCTTCACAACTCTTCCATTGTTCTCGGAATTCCGCTGACTTTTAAAAATGCTTCGGAACTCTTCCATTGTTCTCCAAATTCCGCTGAAGTTTAAAAATGCTTCGGAACCCTTCCATTGCTCTCGGAATTCTGCTGAAGTTTAAAAATGCTTCAGAACTCTTCCATTGTTCTCAGAATTCTGCTGACGTTTAAAAATGCTTCGGAAATCTTCCATTGTTTTCAAAATTCCGCTGACGCTTAAAAATGCTTCAGAACTCTTCCATTGTTCTCGGAATTCCGCTGACGTTTAATAATGCTTCGCAACTCTTTCATTGTTCTCAGAATTCCGCTGACGTTTAAAAATGCTTCGGAACTCTTCCATTGCTCTCGGAATTCCGCTGACGTTTAATAATGCTTCGCAACTCTTCCATTGTTCTCGGAATTCCGCTGACATATAAAAATGCTTCGGTACTCTTCCATTGTTCTCGGAATTCCGCTGACATATAAAAATGCTTCGGAAATCTTGCATTGTTCTCGGCATTCCGCTGACATTTAAAAATGCTTCGTAACTCTTCAATTGTTCTCGGAATTCTGCTGAACTTTTAAAATGCTTTGGAACTCTTCCATTGCTCTCGGAATTCGGGTGAAGTTTAAAAATGCTTCGGAACTCTTCTATTGTTCTCGGAATTCCGCTGAAGTTTAAAAATGCTTAAAATCTCTTCCATTGTTCTCGTAATTCTGCTCATGTTTAAAAATGCTTCGGAACTCTTCCATTGTTCTCGTAATTCCGCTGAAGTTTAAAAATGGTTCGGAACTCTTCCATTGTTATCGGAATTCCGATGACGTTTTAAAATGCTTCGGTACTCTTCCATTGTTCTCGGAATTCCGCTGACGTTTAAAAATGCTTCGGTACTCTTCCATTGTTCTCGGAATTCCGCTGACGTTTAAAAATGCTTCGGAACTCTTCCATTGTTATCGGAATTCCGCTGAAGTTTAAAAATGCTTCGGAACTCTTCCATTGTTCTAGGAATTCTGCTGAAGTCTAAAAATTCATCTGAACTCTTCCATTATTCTCGGAATTCGTGTGAATTTTAAAAATGCTTCGTAACTCTTCTATTGTTCTCGGAATTCCGCTGAAGTTTAAAAATGCTTAAAATCTCTTACATTGTTCTCGGAATTCCGCTGAAGTTTAAAAATGCTTCGGAACTCTTCCATTGTTCTCGGAATTCTGCTGAAGTTTAAAAATGCTTCAGAACTCTTCCATTGTTCTCAGAATTCCGCTGATGTTTAAAAATGCTTCGGTACTCTTCCATTGTTCTCGGAATACCGCTGACGTTTAAAAATGCTTCGGTACTCTTCCATTGTTCTCGGAATTCCGCTGACATATAAAAATGCTTCGGAAATCTTGCATTGTTCTCGGCATTCCGCTGACGTTTAAAAATGCTTCGGAACTCTTCAATTGTTCTCGGAATTCTGCTGAACTTTTAAAATGCTTTGGAACTCTTCCATTGCTCTCGGAATTCGGGTGAAGTTTAAAAATGCTTCGGAACTCTTCTATTGTTCTCGGAATTCCGCTGAAGTTTAAAAATGCTTAAAATCTCTTCCATTGTTCTCGTAATTCTGCTCATGTTTAAAAATGCTTCGGAACTCTTCCATTGTTCTCGTAATTCCGCTGAAGTTTAAAAATGGTTCGGAACTCTTCCATTGTTCTCGGAATTCCGATGACGTTTTAAAATGCTTCGGTACTCTTCCATTGTTCTCGGAATTCCGCTGACGTTTAAAAATGCTTCGGAACTCTTCCATTGTTATCGGAATTCCGCTGAAGTTTAAAAATGCTTCGGAACTCTTCCATTGTTCTAGGAATTCTGCTGAAGTCTAAAAATTCATCTGAACTCTTCCATTATTCTCGGAATTCGTGTGAATTTTAAAAATGCTTCGTAACTCTTCTATTGTTCTCGGAATTCCGCTGAAGTTTAAAAATGCTTAAAATCTCTTACATTGTTCTCGGAATTCCGCTGAAGTTTAAAAATGCTTCGGAACTCTTCCATTGTTCTCGGAATTCTGCTGAAGTTTAAAAATGCTTCAGAACTCTTCCATTGTTCTCAGAATTCCGCTGATGTTTAAAAATGCTTCGGTACTCTTCCATTGTTCTCGGAATACCGCTGACGTTTAAAAATGCTTCGGTACTCTTCCATTGTTCTCGGAATTCCGCTGACATATAAAAATGCTTCGGAAATCTTGCATTGTTCTCGGCATTCCGCTGACGTTTAAAAATGCTTCGGAACTCTTCAATTGTTCTCGGAATTCTGCTGAACTTTTAAAATGCTTTGGAACTCTTCCATTGCTCTCGGAATTCGGGTGAAGTTTAAAAATGCTTCGGAACTCTTCTATTGTTCTCGGAATTCCGCTGAAGTTTAAAAATGCTTAAAATCTCTTCCATTGTTCTCGTAATTCTGCTCATGTTTAAAAATGCTTCGGAACTCTTCCATTGTTCTCGTAATTCCGCTGAAGTTTAAAAATGCTTCGGAACTTCTCCATTGTTCTCGGAATTCCGCTGACGTTTAAAAATGCTTCACGACTCTTCCATTGTTCTCGGAATTCCGCTGACTTTTAAAAATGCTTCGGAACTCTTCCATTGTTCTCCAAATTCCGCTGAAGTTTAAAAATGCTTCGGAACCCTTCCATTGTTCTCGGAATTCTGCTGAAGTTTAAAAATGCTTCAGAACTCTTCCATTGTTCTCAGAATTCCGCTGACGTTTAAAAATGCTTCGGAAATCTTCCATTGTTTTCAAAATTCCGCTGACGCTTAAAAATGCTTCAGAACTCTTCCATTGTTCTCGGAATTCCGCTGACGTTTAATAATGCTTTGCAACTCTTTCATTGTTCTTGGAATTCCGCTGACGTTTAAAAATGCTTCGAAACTCTTCCATTGTTCTCGGAATTCTGCTGAAGTTTAAAAATGCTTCGGTACTCTTCCATTGTTCTCGGAATTCCGCTGACATATAAAAATGCTTCGGAAATCTTGCATTGTTCTCGGCATTCCGCTGACATTTAAAAATGCTTTGGAACTCTTCAATTGTTCTCGGAATTCTGCTGAACTTTTAAAATGCTTTGGAACTCTTCCATTGCTCTCGGAATTCGAGTGAAGTTTAAAAATGCTTCGGAAATCTTCTATTGTTCTCGGAATTCCGCTGAAGTTTAAAAATGCTTAAAATCTCTTCCATTGTTCTCGTAATTCTGCTCATGTTTAAAAATGCTTCGGAACTCTTCCATTGTTCTCGTAATTCCGCTGAAGTTTAAAAATGGTTCGGAACTCTTCCATTGTTCTCGTAATTCCGCTGAAGTTTAAAAATGCTACGGAACTCTTCCATTGTTCTCGGAAATCCGCTGACGTTTAAAAATGCTTCACAACTCTTCCATTGTTCTCGGAATTCTGCTGACTTTTAAAAATGCTTCGGAACTCTTCCATTGTTCTCCAAATTCCGCTGAAGTTTAAAAATGCTTCGGAACCCTTCCATTGTTCTCGGAATTCTGCTGAAGTTTAAAAATGCTTCAGAACTCTTCCATTGTTCTCAGAATTCTGCTGACGTTTAAAAATGCTTCGGAAATCTTCCATTGTTTTCAAAATTCCGCTGGCGCTTAAAAATGCTTCAGAACTCTTCCATTGTTCTCGGAATTCCGTTGAAGTTTAAAAATGCTTCGAAACTCTTCCATTGTTCTCGGAATTCTGCTGAAGTTTAAAAATGCTTCGGAACTTTTCCATTGTTCTCAGAATTCCGTTGAAGTTTAAAAATGCTTCGAAACTCTTCCATTGTTCTCGGAATTCTGCTGAAGTTTAAAAATGCTTCGAAACTCTTTCATTGTTCTCGGAATTCTGCTGAAGTTTAAAAATGCTTCAGAACTCTTCCATTGCTCTCGGAATTCCGCTGACGTTTAATAATGCTTCGCAACTCTTCCATTGTTCTCGGAATTCCGCTGACATATAAAAATGCTTCGGAAATCTTGCATTGTTCTCGGCATTCCGCTGACATTTAAAAATGCTTCGGAACTCTTCAATTGTTCTCGGAATTCTGCTGAACTTTTAAAATGCTTTGGAACTCTTCCATTGCTCTCGGAATTCGGGTGAAGTTTAAAAATGCTTCGGAAATCTTCTATTGTTCTCGGAATTCCGCTGATGTTTAAAAATACTTAAAATCTCTTCCATTGTTCTCGTAATTCTGCTCATGTTTAAAAATGCTTCGGAACTCTTCCATTGTTCTCGTAATTCCGCTGAAGTTTAAAAATGGTTCGGAACTCTTCCATTGTTATCGGAATTCCGATGACGTTTTAAAATGCTTCGGTACTCTTCCATTGTTCTCGGAATTCCGCTGACGTTTAAAAATGCTTCGGAACTCTTCCATTGTTATCGGAATTCCGCTGAAGTTTAAAAATGCTTCGGAACTCTTCCATTGTTCTAGGAATTCTGCTGAAGTCTAAAAATTCATCTGAACTCTTTCATTATTCTCGGAATTCGTGTGAATTTTAAAAATGCTTCGGAACTCTTCTATTGTTCTCGGAATTCCGCTGAAGTTTAAAAATGCTTAAAATCTCTTACATTGTTCTCGGAATTCTGCTGAAGTTTAAAAATGCTTCGGAACTCTTCCATTTTTCTTGGAATTCTTCTGAAGTTTAAAAATGCTTCAGAACTGTTCCATTGTTCTCAGAATTCCGCTGACGTTTAAAAATGCTTCGGTACTCTTCCATTGTTCTCGGAATTCCGCTGACGTTTAAAAATGCTTCGGTACTCTTCCATTGTTCTCGGAATTCCGCTGACATATAAAAATGCTTCGGAAATCTTGCATTGTTCTCGGCATTCCGCTGACATTTAAAAATGCTTTGGAACTCTTCAATTGTTCTCGGAATTCTGCTGAACTTTTAAAATGCTTTGGAACTCTTCCATTGCTCTCGGAATTCGGGTGAAGTTTAAAAATGCTTCGGAACTCTTCTATTGTTCTCGGAATTCCGCTGAAGTTTAAAAATGCTTAAAATCTCTTCCATTGTTCTCGTAATTCTGCTCATGTTTAAAAATGCTTCGGAACTCTTCCATTGTTCTCGTAATTCCGCTGAAGTTTAAAAATGCTTCGGAACTCTTCCATTGTTCTCGGAATTCCGCTGACGTTTAAAAATGCTTCACAACTCTTCCATTGTTCTCGGAATTCCGCTGACTTTTAAAAATGCTTCGGAACTCTTCCATTGTTCTCCAAATTCCGCTGAAGTTTAAAAATGCTTCGGAACCCTTCCATTGCTCTCGGAATTCTGCTGAAGTTTAAAAATGCTTCAGAACTCTTCCATTGTTCTCAGAATTCTGCTGACGTTTAAAAATGCTTCGGAACTCTTCCATTGTTCTCGGAATTCCGCTGACGTTTAATAATGCTTCGCAACTCTTTCATTGTTATCGGAATTCCGATGACGTTTTAAAATGCTTCGGTACTCTTCCATTGTTCTCGGAATTCCGCTGACGTTTAAAAATGCTTCGGAACTCTTCTATTGTTCTCGGAATTCCGCTGAAGTTTAAAAATGCTTCGGAACTCTTCCATTTTTCTTGGAATTCTTCTGAAGTTTAAAAATGCTTCAGAACTCTTCCATTGTTCTCAGAATTCCGCTGACGTTTAAAAATGCTTCGGTACTCTTCCATTGTTCTCGGAATTCCGCTGACGTTTAAAAATGCTTCGGTACTCTTCCATTGTTCTCGGAATTCCGCTGACATATAAAAATGCTTCGGAAATCTTGCATTGTTCTCGGCATTCCGCTGACATTTAAAAATGCTTCGGAACTCTTCAATTGTTCTCGGAATTCTGCTGAACTTTTAAAATGCTTTGGAACTCTTACATTGCTCTCGGAATTCGGGTGAAGTTTAAAAATGCTTCGGAACTCTTCTATTGTTCTCGGAATTCCGCTGAAGTTTAAAAATGCTTAAAATCTCTTCCATTGTTCTCGGAATTCTGCTCATGTTTAAAAATGCTTCGGAACTCTTCCATTGTTCTCGTAATTCCGCTGAAGTTTAAAAATGCTTCGGAACTCTTCCATTGTTCTCGGAAACCCGCTGACGTTTAAAAATGCTTCACAACTCTTCCATTGTTCTCGGAATTCTGCTGACTTTTAAAAATGCTTCAGAACTCTTCCATTGTTCTCAGAATTCTGCTGACGTTTAAAAATGCTTCGGAAATCTTCCATTGTTTTCAAAATTCCGCTGGCGCTTAAAAATGCTTCAGAACTCTTCCATTGTTCTCGGAATTCCGTTGAAGTTTAAAAATGCTTCGAAACTCTTCCATTGTTCTCGGAATTCTGCTGAAGTTTAAAAATGCTTCGGAACTTTTCCATTGTTCTCAGAATTCCGTTGAAGTTTAAAAATGCTTCGAAACTCTTCCATTGTTCTCGGAATTCTGCTGAAGTTTAAAAATGCTTCGAAACTCTTTCATTGTTCTCGGAATTCTGCTGAAGTTTAAAAATGCTTCAGAACTCTTCCATTGCTCTCGGAATTCCGCTGACGTTTAATAATGCTTCGCAACTCTTCCATTGTTCTCGGAATTCCGCTGACATATAAAAATGCTTCGGAAATCTTGCATTGTTCTCGGCATTCCGCTGACATTTAAAAATGCTTCGGAACTCTTCAATTGTTCTCGGAATTCTGCTGAACTTTTAAAATGCTTTGGAACTCTTCCATTGCTCTCGGAATTCGGGTGAAGTTTAAAAATGCTTCGGAAATCTTCTATTGTTCTCGGAATTCCGCTGATGTTTAAAAATACTTAAAATCTCTTCCATTGTTCTCGTAATTCTGCTCATGTTTAAAAATGCTTCGGAACTCTTCCATTGTTCTCGTAATTCCGCTGAAGTTTAAAAATGGTTCGGAACTCTTCCATTGTTATCGGAATTCCGATGACGTTTTAAAATGCTTCGGTACTCTTCCATTGTTCTCGGAATTCCGCTGACGTTTAAAAATGCTTCGGAACTCTTCCATTGTTATCGGAATTCCGCTGAAGTTTAAAAATGCTTCGGAACTCTTCCATTGTTCTAGGAATTCTGCTGAAGTCTAAAAATTCATCTGAACTCTTTCATTATTCTCGGAATTCGTGTGAATTTTAAAAATGCTTCGGAACTCTTCTATTGTTCTCGGAATTCCGCTGAAGTTTAAAAATGCTTAAAATCTCTTACATTGTTCTCGGAATTCTGCTGAAGTTTAAAAATGCTTCGGAACTCTTCCATTTTTCTTGGAATTCTTCTGAAGTTTAAAAATGCTTCAGAACTGTTCCATTGTTCTCAGAATTCCGCTGACGTTTAAAAATGCTTCGGTACTCTTCCATTGTTCTCGGAATTCCGCTGACGTTTAAAAATGCTTCGGTACTCTTCCATTGTTCTCGGAATTCCGCTGACATATAAAAATGCTTCGGAAATCTTGCATTGTTCTCGGCATTCCGCTGACATTTAAAAATGCTTTGGAACTCTTCAATTGTTCTCGGAATTCTGCTGAACTTTTAAAATGCTTTGGAACTCTTCCATTGCTCTCGGAATTCGGGTGAAGTTTAAAAATGCTTCGGAACTCTTCTATTGTTCTCGGAATTCCGCTGAAGTTTAAAAATGCTTAAAATCTCTTCCATTGTTCTCGTAATTCTGCTCATGTTTAAAAATGCTTCGGAACTCTTCCATTGTTCTCGTAATTCCGCTGAAGTTTAAAAATGCTTCGGAACTCTTCCATTGTTCTCGGAATTCCGCTGACGTTTAAAAATGCTTCACAACTCTTCCATTGTTCTCGGAATTCCGCTGACTTTTAAAAATGCTTCGGAACTCTTCCATTGTTCTCCAAATTCCGCTGAAGTTTAAAAATGCTTCGGAACCCTTCCATTGCTCTCGGAATTCTGCTGAAGTTTAAAAATGCTTCAGAACTCTTCCATTGTTCTCAGAATTCTGCTGACGTTTAAAAATGCTTCGGAACTCTTCCATTGTTCTCGGAATTCCGCTGACGTTTAATAATGCTTCGCAACTCTTTCATTGTTATCGGAATTCCGATGACGTTTTAAAATGCTTCGGTACTCTTCCATTGTTCTCGGAATTCCGCTGACGTTTAAAAATGCTTCGGAACTCTTCTATTGTTCTCGGAATTCCGCTGAAGTTTAAAAATGCTTCGGAACTCTTCCATTTTTCTTGGAATTCTTCTGAAGTTTAAAAATGCTTCAGAACTCTTCCATTGTTCTCAGAATTCCGCTGACGTTTAAAAATGCTTCGGTACTCTTCCATTGTTCTCGGAATTCCGCTGACGTTTAAAAATGCTTCGGTACTCTTCCATTGTTCTCGGAATTCCGCTGACATATAAAAATGCTTCGGAAATCTTGCATTGTTCTCGGCATTCCGCTGACATTTAAAAATGCTTCGGAACTCTTCAATTGTTCTCGGAATTCTGCTGAACTTTTAAAATGCTTTGGAACTCTTACATTGCTCTCGGAATTCGGGTGAAGTTTAAAAATGCTTCGGAACTCTTCTATTGTTCTCGGAATTCCGCTGAAGTTTAAAAATGCTTAAAATCTCTTCCATTGTTCTCGGAATTCTGCTCATGTTTAAAAATGCTTCGGAACTCTTCCATTGTTCTCGTAATTCCGCTGAAGTTTAAAAATGCTTCGGAACTCTTCCATTGTTCTCGGAAACCCGCTGACGTTTAAAAATGCTTCACAACTCTTCCATTGTTCTCGGAATTCTGCTGACTTTTAAAAATGCTTCAGAACTCTTCCATTGTTCTCAGAATTCTGCTGACGTTTAAAAATGCTTCGGAAATCTTCCATTGTTTTCAAAATTCCGCTGGCGCTTAAAAATGCTTCAGAACTCTTCCATTGTTCTCGGAATTCCGTTGAAGTTTAAAAATGCTTCGAAACTCTTCCATTGTTCTCGGAATTCTGCTGAAGTTTAAAAATGCTTCGGAACTTTTCCATTGTTCTCAGAATTCCGTTGAAGTTTAAAAATGCTTCGAAACTCTTCCATTGTTCTCGGAATTCTGCTGAAGTTTAAAAATGCTTCGAAACTCTTTCATTGTTCTCGGAATTCTGCTGAAGTTTAAAAATGCTTCAGAACTCTTCCATTGCTCTCGGAATTCCGCTGACGTTTAATAATGCTTCGCAACTCTTCCATTGTTCTCGGAATTCCGCTGACATATAAAAATGCTTCGGAAATCTTGCATTGTTCTCGGCATTCCGCTGACATTTAAAAATGCTTCGGAACTCTTCAATTGTTCTCGGAATTCTGCTGAACTTTTAAAATGCTTTGGAACTCTTCCATTGCTCTCGGAATTCGGGTGAAGTTTAAAAATGCTTCGGAAATCTTCTATTGTTCTCGGAATTCCGCTGATGTTTAAAAATACTTAAAATCTCTTCCATTGTTCTCGTAATTCTGCTCATGTTTAAAAATGCTTCGGAACTCTTCCATTGTTCTCGTAATTCCGCTGAAGTTTAAAAATGGTTCGGAACTCTTCCATTGTTATCGGAATTCCGATGACGTTTTAAAATGCTTCGGTACTCTTCCATTGTTCTCGGAATTCCGCTGACGTTTAAAAATGCTTCGGAACTCTTCCATTGTTATCGGAATTCCGCTGAAGTTTAAAAATGCTTCGGAACTCTTCCATTGTTCTAGGAATTCTGCTGAAGTCTAAAAATTCATCTGAACTCTTTCATTATTCTCGGAATTCGTGTGAATTTTAAAAATGCTTCGGAACTCTTCTATTGTTCTCGGAATTCCGCTGAAGTTTAAAAATGCTTAAAATCTCTTACATTGTTCTCGGAATTCTGCTGAAGTTTAAAAATGCTTCGGAACTCTTCCATTTTTCTTGGAATTCTTCTGAAGTTTAAAAATGCTTCAGAACTGTTCCATTGTTCTCAGAATTCCGCTGACGTTTAAAAATGCTTCGGTACTCTTCCATTGTTCTCGGAATTCCGCTGACGTTTAAAAATGCTTCGGTACTCTTCCATTGTTCTCGGAATTCCGCTGACATATAAAAATGCTTCGGAAATCTTGCATTGTTCTCGGCATTCCGCTGACATTTAAAAATGCTTTGGAACTCTTCAATTGTTCTCGGAATTCTGCTGAACTTTTAAAATGCTTTGGAACTCTTCCATTGCTCTCGGAATTCGGGTGAAGTTTAAAAATGCTTCGGAACTCTTCTATTGTTCTCGGAATTCCGCTGAAGTTTAAAAATGCTTAAAATCTCTTCCATTGTTCTCGTAATTCTGCTCATGTTTAAAAATGCTTCGGAACTCTTCCATTGTTCTCGTAATTCCGCTGAAGTTTAAAAATGCTTCGGAACTCTTCCATTGTTCTCGGAATTCCGCTGACGTTTAAAAATGCTTCACAACTCTTCCATTGTTCTCGGAATTCCGCTGACTTTTAAAAATGCTTCGGAACTCTTCCATTGTTCTCCAAATTCCGCTGAAGTTTAAAAATGCTTCGGAACCCTTCCATTGCTCTCGGAATTCTGCTGAAGTTTAAAAATGCTTCAGAACTCTTCCATTGTTCTCAGAATTCTGCTGACGTTTAAAAATGCTTCGGAACTCTTCCATTGTTCTCGGAATTCCGCTGACGTTTAATAATGCTTCGCAACTCTTTCATTGTTATCGGAATTCCGATGACGTTTTAAAATGCTTCGGTACTCTTCCATTGTTCTCGGAATTCCGCTGACGTTTAAAAATGCTTCGGAACTCTTCTATTGTTCTCGGAATTCCGCTGAAGTTTAAAAATGCTTCGGAACTCTTCCATTTTTCTTGGAATTCTTCTGAAGTTTAAAAATGCTTCAGAACTCTTCCATTGTTCTCAGAATTCCGCTGACGTTTAAAAATGCTTCGGTACTCTTCCATTGTTCTCGGAATTCCGCTGACGTTTAAAAATGCTTCGGTACTCTTCCATTGTTCTCGGAATTCCGCTGACATATAAAAATGCTTCGGAAATCTTGCATTGTTCTCGGCATTCCGCTGACATTTAAAAATGCTTCGGAACTCTTCAATTGTTCTCGGAATTCTGCTGAACTTTTAAAATGCTTTGGAACTCTTACATTGCTCTCGGAATTCGGGTGAAGTTTAAAAATGCTTCGGAACTCTTCTATTGTTCTCGGAATTCCGCTGAAGTTTAAAAATGCTTAAAATCTCTTCCATTGTTCTCGGAATTCTGCTCATGTTTAAAAATGCTTCGGAACTCTTCCATTGTTCTCGTAATTCCGCTGAAGTTTAAAAATGCTTCGGAACTCTTCCATTGTTCTCGGAAACCCGCTGACGTTTAAAAATGCTTCACAACTCTTCCATTGTTCTCGGAATTCTGCTGACTTTTAAAAATGCTTCGGAACTCTTCCATTGTTCTCCAAATTCCGCTGAAGTTTAAAAATGCTTCGGAACCCTTCCATTGTTCTCGGAATTCTGCTGAAGTTTAAAAATGCTTCAGAACTCTTCCATTGTTCTCGGAATTCCGCTGACGTTTAATAATGCTTCGCAACTCTTTCATTGTTCTCGGAATTCCGCTGACGTTTAAAAATGCTTCGGAACTCTTCCATTGTTTTCGGAATTCCGTTGAAGTTTAAAAATGCTTCGAAACTCTTCCATTGTTCTCGGAATTCTGCTGAAGTTTAAAAATGCTTCGGAACTCTTCCATTGTTCTCAGAATTCCGTTGAAGTTTAAAAATGCTTCGAAACTCTTCCATTGTTCTCGGAATTCTGCTGAAGTTTAAAAATGCTTCGAAACTCTTTCATTGTTCTCGGAATTCTGCTGAAGTTTAAAAATGCTTCAGAACTCTTCCATTGCTCTCGGAATTCCGCTGACGTTTAATAATGCTTCGCAACTCTTCCATTGTTCTCGGAATTCCGCTGACATATAAAAATGCTTCGGAAATCTTGCATTGTTCTCGGCATTCCGCTGACATTTAAAAATGCTTCGGAACTCTTCAATTGTTCTCGGAATTCTGCTGAACTTTTAAAATGCTTTGGAACTCTTCCATTGCTCTCGGAATTCGGGTGAAGTTTAAAAATGCTTCGGAAATCTTCTATTGTTCTCGGAATTCCGCTGAAGTTTAAAAATGCTTAAAATCTCTTCCATTGTTCTCGTAATTCTGCTCATGTTTAAAAATGCTTCGGAACTCTTCCATTGTTCTCGTAATTCCGCTGAAGTTTAAAAATGGTTCGGAACTCTTCCATTGTTCTCGGAATTCCGATGACGTTTTAAAATGCTTCGGTACTCTTCCATTGTTCTCGGAATTCCGCTGACGTTTAAAAATGCTTCGGAACTCTTCCATTGTTATCGGAATTCCGCTGAAGTTTAAAAATGCTTCGGAACTCTTCCATTGTTCTAGGAATGCTGCTGAAGTCTAAAAATTCATCTGAACTCTTTCATTATTCTCGGAATTCGTGTGAATTTTAAAAATGCTTCGGAACTCTTCTATTGTTCTCGGAATTCCGCTGAAGTTTAAAAATGCTTAAAATCTCTTACATTGTTCTCGGAATTCCGCTGAAGTTTAAAAATGCTTCGGAACTCTTCCATTTTTCTCGGAATTCTGCTGAAGTTTAAAAATGCTTCAGAACTCTTCCATTGTTCTCAGAATTCTGCTGACGTTTAAAAATGCTTCGGTACTCTTCCATTGTTCTGGGAATTCTGCTGAAGTTTAAAAATGCTTCGGTACTCTTCCATTGTTCTCGGAATTCCGCTGACATATAAAAATGCTTCGGAAATCTTGCATTGTTCTCGGCATTCCGCTGACATTTAAAAATGCTTCGGAACTCTTCAATTGTTCTCGGAATTCTGCTGAACTTTTAAAATGCTTTGGAACTCTTCCATTGCTCTCGGAATTCGGGTGAAGTTTAAAAATGCTTCGGAACTCTTCTATTGTTCTCGGAATTCCGCTGAAGTTTAAAAATGCTTAAAATCTCTTCCATTGTTCTCGTAATTCTGCTCATGTTTAAAAATGCTTCGGAACTCTTCCATTGTTCTCGTAATTCCGCTGAAGTTTAAAAATGGTTCGGAACTCTTCCATTGTTATCGGAATTCCAATGACGTTTTAAAATGCTTCGGTACTCTTCCATTGTTCTCGGAATTCCGCTGACGTTTAAAAATGCTTCGGAACTCTTCCATTGTTATCGGAATTCCGCTGAAGTTTAAAAATGCTTCGGAACTCTTCCATTGTTCTAGGAATTCTGCTGAAGTCTAAAAATTCATCTGAACTCTTTCATTATTCTCGGAATTTGTGTGAATTTTAAAAATGCTTCGGAACTCTTCTATTGTTCTCGGAATTCCGCTGAAGTTTAAAAATGCTTAAAATCTCTTACATTGTTCTCGGAATTCCGCTGAAGTTTAAAAATGCTTCGGAACTCTTCCATTTTTCTCGGAATTCTGCTGAAGTTTAAAAATGCTTCAGAACTCTTCCATTGTTCTCAGAATTCTGCTGACGTTTAAAAATGCTTCGGTACTCTTCCATTGTTCTGGGAATTCTGCTGAAGTTTAAAAATGCTTCGGTACTCTTCCATTGTTCTCGGAATTCCACTGACATATAAAAATGCTTCGGAAATCTTGCATTGTTCTCGGCATTCCGCTGACATTTAAAAATGCTTCGGAACTCTTCAATTGTTCTCGGAATTCTTCTGAACTTTTAAAATGCTTTGGAACCCTTCCATTGCTCTCGGAATTCGGGTGAAGTTTAAAAATGCTTCGGAACTCTTCTATTGTTCTCGGAATTCCGCTGAAGTTTAAAAATGCTTAAAATCTCTTCCATTGTTCTCGTAATTCTGCTCATGTTTAAAAATGCTTCGGAACTCTTCCATTGTTCTCGTAATTCCGCTGAAGTTTAAAAATGGTTCGGAACTCTTCCATTGTTCTCGGAATTCCGATGACGTTTTAAAATGCTTCGGTACTCTTCCATTGTTCTCGGAATTCCGCTGACGTTTAAAAATGCTTCGGAACTCTTCCATTGTTATCGGAATTCCGCTGAAGTTTAAAAATGCTTCGGAACTCTTCCATTGTTCTAGGAATTCTGCTGAAGTCTAAAAATTCATCTGAACTCTTCCATTATTCTCGGAATTCGTGTGAATTTTAAAAATGCTTCGTAACTCTTCTATTGTTCTCGGAATTCCGCTGAAGTTTAAAAATGCTTAAAATCTCTTACATTGTTCTCGGAATTCCGCTGAAGTTTAAAAATGCTTCGGAACTCTTCCATTGTTCTCGGAATTCTGCTGAAGTTTAAAAATGCTTCAGAACTCTTCCATTGTTCTCAGAATTCCGCTGATGTTTAAAAATGCTTCGGTACTCTTCCATTGTTCTCGGCATTCCGCTGACGTTTAAAAATGCTTCGGAACTCTTCAATTGTTCTCGGAATTCTGCTGAACTTTTAAAATGCTTTGGAACTCTTCCATTGCTCTCGGAATTCGGGTGCAGTTTAAAAATGCTTCGGAACTCTTCTATTGTTCTCGGAATTCCGCTGAAGTTTAAAAATGCTTAAAATCTCTTCCATTGTTCTCGTAATTCTGCTCATGTTTAAAAATGCTTCGGAACTCTTCCATTGTTCTCGTAATTCCGCTGAAGTTTAAAAATGCTTCGGAACTCTTCCATTGTTCTCGGAATTCCGCTGACGTTTAAAAATGCTTCACGACTCTTCCATTGTTCTCGGAATTCCGCTGACTTTTAAAAATGCTTCGGAACTCTTCCATTGTTCTCCAAATTCCGCTGAAGTTTAAAAATGCTTCGGAACCCTTCCATTGTTCTCGGAATTCTGCTGAAGTTTAAAAATGCTTCAGAACTCTTCCATTGTTCTCAGAATTCCGCTGACGTTTAAAAATGCTTCGGAAATCTTCCATTGTTTTCAAAATTCCGCTGTCGCTTAAAAATGCTTCAGAACTCTTCCATTGTTATCGGAATTCCGCTGAAGTTTAAAAATGCTTCGGAACTCTTCCATTGTTCTAGGAATGCTGCTGAAGTCTAAAAATTCATCTGAACTCTTTCATTATTCTCGGAATTCGTGTGAATTTTAAAAATGCTTCGGAACTCTTCTATTGTTCTCGGAATTCCGCTGAAGTTTAAAAATGCTTAAAATCTCTTACATTGTTCTCGGAATTCCGCTGAAGTTTAAAAATGCTTCGGAACTCTTCCATTTTTCTCGGAATTCTGCTGAAGTTTAAAAATGCTTCAGAACTCTTCCATTGTTCTCAGAATTCTGCTGACGTTTAAAAATGCTTCGGTACTCTTCCATTGTTCTGGGAATTCTGCTGAAGTTTAAAAATGCTTTGGTAGTCTTCCATTGTTCTCGGAATTCCGCTGACATATAAAAATGCTTCGGAAATCTTGCATTGTTCTCGGCATTCCGCTGACATTTAAAAATGCTTCGGAACTCTTCAATTGTTCTCGGAATTCTGCTGAACTTTTAAAATGCTTTGGAACTCTTCCATTGCTCTCGGAATTCGGGTGAAGTTTAAAAATGCTTCGGAACTCTTCTATTGTTCTCGGAATTCCGCTGAAGTTTAAAAATGCTTAAAATCTCTTCCATTGTTCTCGTAATTCTGCTCATGTTTAAAAATGCTTCGGAACTCTTCCATTGTTCTCGTAATTCCGCTGAAGTTTAAAAATGCTTCGGAACTCTTCCAATTTTCTCGGAATTCCGCTGACGTTTAAAAATGCTTCACAACTCTTCCATTGTTCTCGGAATTCCGCTGACTTTTAAAAATCCTTCGGAACTCTTCCATTGTGCTCCAAATTCCGCTGAAGTTTAAAAATGCTTCGGAACCCTTCCATTGTTCTCGGAATTCTGCTGAAGTTTAAAAATGCTTCAGAACTCTTCCATTGTTCTCAGAATTCTGCTGACGTTTAAAAATGCTTCGGAAATCTTCCATTGTTTTCAAAATTCCGCTGACGCTTAAAAATGCTTCAGAACTCTTCCATTGTTCTCGGAATTCCGCTGACGTTTAATAATGCTTCGCAACTCTTTCATTGTTCTCGGAATTCCGCTGACGTTTAAAAATGCTTCGGAACTCTTCCATTGTTTTCGGAATTCCGTTGAAGTTTAAAAATGCTTCGAAACTCTTCCATTGTTCTCGGAATTCTGCTGAAGTTTAAAAATGCTTCGGAACTCTTCCATTGTTCTCAGAATTCCGTTGAAGTTTAAAAATGCTTCGAAACTCTTCCATTGTTCTCGGAATTCTGCTGAAGTTTAAAAATGCTTCGAAACTCTTTCATTGTTCTCGGAATTCTGCTGAAGTTTAAAAATGCTTCAGAACTCTTCCATTGCTCTCGGAATTCCGCTGACGTTTAATAATGCTTCGCAACTCTTCCATTGTTCTCGGAATTCCGCTGACATATAAAAATGCTTCGGTACTCTTCCATTGTTCTCGGAATTCCGCTGACGTTTAAAAATGCTTCGGAACTCTTCAATTGTTCTCGGAATTCTGCTGAACTTTTAAAATGCTTTGGAACTCTTCCATTGCTCTCGGAATTCGGGTGAAGTTTAAAAATGCTTCGGAACTCTTCCATTGTTCTCGGAATTCCGCTGACATATAAAAATGCTTCGGAAATCTTGCATTGTTCTCGGCATTCCGCTGACATTTAAAAATGCTTCGGAACTCTTCAATTGTTCTCGGAATTCTGCTGAACTTTTAAAATGCTTTGGAACTCTTCCATTGCTCTCGGAATTCGGGTGAAGTTTAAAAATGCTTCGGAACTCTTCTATTGTTCTCGGAATTCCGCTGAAGTTTAAAAATGCTTAAAATCTCTTCCATTGTTCTCGTAATTCTGCTCATGTTTAAAAATGCTTCGGAACTCTTCCATTGTTCTCGTAATTCCGCTGAAGTTTAAAAATGGTTCGGAACTCTTCCATTGTTATCGGAATTCCGATGACGTTTTAAAATGCTTCGGTACTCTTCCATTGTTCTCGGAATTCCGCTGACGTTTAAAAATGCTTCGGAACTCTTCCATTGTTATCGGAATTCCGCTGAAGTTTAAAAATGCTTCGGAACTCTTCCATTGTTCTAGGAATTCTGCTGAAGTCTAAAAATTCATCTGAACTCTTTCATTATTCTCGGAATTCGTGTGAATTTTAAAAATGCTTCGGAACTCTTCTATTGTTCTCGGAATTCCGCTGAAGTTTAAAAATGCTTAAAATCTCTTACATTGTTCTCGGAATTCCGCTGAAGTTTAAAAATGCTTCGGAACTCTTCCATTTTTCTCGGAATTCTGCTGAAGTTTAAAAATGCTTCAGAACTCTTCCATTGTTCTCAGAATTCTGCTGACGTTTAAAAATGCTTCGGTGCTCTTCCATTGTTCTGGGAATTCTGCTGAAGTTTAAAAATGCTTCGGTACTCTTCCATTGTTCTCGGAATTCCGCTGACATATAAAAATGCTTCGGAAATCTTGCATTGTTCTCGGCATTCCGCTGACATTTAAAAATGCTTCGGAACTCTTCAATTGTTCTCGGAATTCTGCTGAACTTT
Source organism: Phyllobates terribilis (assembly GCF_046119375.1). NCBI lineage: Eukaryota > Metazoa > Chordata > Amphibia > Anura > Dendrobatidae > Phyllobates > Phyllobates terribilis. Next base: position 12,721,177 of record NW_027362782.1, read on the forward strand.
TAAAATGCTTTGGAACTCTTCCATTGCTCTCGGAATTCGGGTGAAGTTTAAAAATGCTTCGGAACTCTTCTATTGTTCTCGGAATTCCGCTGAAGTTTAAAAATGCTTAAAATCTCTTCCATTGTTCTCGTAATTCTGCTCATGTTTAAAAATGCTTCGGAACTCTTCCATTGTTCTCGTAATTCCGCTGAAGTTTAAAAATGGTTCGGAACTCTTCCATTGTTCTCGGAATTCCGATGACGTTTTAAAATGCTTCGGTACTCTTCCATTGTTCTATGAATTCTGCTGAAGTCTAAAAATTCATCTGAACTCTTCCATTATTCTCGGAATTCGTGTGAATTTTAAAAATGCTTCGTAACTCTTCTATTGTTCTCGGAATTCCGCTGAAGTTTAAAAATGCTTAAAATCTCTTACATTGTTCTCGGAATTCCGCTGAAGTTTAAAAATGCTTCGGAACTCTTCCATTGTTCTCGGAATTCTGCTGAAGTTTAAAAATGCTTCAGAACTCTTCCATTGTTCTCAGAATTCCGCTGATGTTTAAAAATGCTTCGGTACTCTTCCATTGTTCTCGGAATACCGCTGACGTTTAAAAATGCTTCGGTACTCTTCCATTGTTCTCGGAATTCCGCTGACATATAAAAATGCTTCGGAAATCTTGCATTGTTCTCGGCATTCCGCTGACGTTTAAAAATGCTTCGGAACTCTTCAATTGTTCTCGGAATTCTGCTGAACTTTTAAAATGCTTTGGAACTCTTCCATTGCTCTCGGAATTCGGGTGAAGTTTAAAAATGCTTCGGAACTCTTCTATAGTTCTCGGAATTCCGCTGAAGTTTAAAAATGCTTAAAATCTCCCATTGTTCTCGTAATTCTGCTCATGTTTAAAAATGCTTCGGAACTCTTCCATTGTTCTCGTAATTCCGCTGAAGTTTAAAAATGCTTCGGAACTCTTCCATTGTTCTCGGAATTCCGCTGACGTTTAAAAATGCTTCACAACTCTTCCATTGTTCTCGAAATTCCGCTGACTTTTAAAAATGCTTCGGAACTCTTCCATTGTTCTCCAAATTCCGCTGAAGTTTAAAAATGCTTCGGAACCCTTCCATTGTTCTCGGAATTCTGCTGAAGTTTAAAAATGCTTCAGAACTCTTCCATTGTTCTCAGAATTCCGCTGACGTTTAAAAATGCTTCGGAAATCTTCCATTGTTTTCAAAATTCCGCTGACGCTTAAAAATGCTTCAGAACTCTTCCATTGTTCTCGGAATTCCGCTGACGTTTAATAATGCTTTGCAACTCTTTCATTGTTCTTGGAATTCCGCTGACGTTTAAAAATGCTTCGGAACTCTTCCATTGTTCTCGGAATTCCGTTGAAGTTTAAAAATGCTTCGAAACTCTTCCATTGTTCTCGGAATTCTGCTGAAGTTTAAAAATGCTTCGAAATTCTTTCATTGTTCTCGGAATTCTGCTGAAGTTTAAAAATGCTTCAGAACTCTTCCATTGCTCTCGGAATTCCGCTGACGTTTAATAATGCTTCGCAACTCTTCCATTGTTCTCGGAATTCCGTTGAAGTTTAAAAATGCTTCGAAACTCTTCCATTGATCTCGGAATTCTGCTGAAGTTTAAAAATGCTTCGGTACTCTTCCATTGTTCTCGGAATTCCGCTGACATATAAAAATGCTTCGGAAATCTTGCATTGTTCTCGGCATTCCGCTGACATTTAAAAATGCTTTGGAACTCTTCAATTGTTCTCGGAATTCTGCTGAACTTTTAAAATGCTTTGGAACTCTTCCATTGCTCTCGGAATTCGGGTGAAGTTTAAAAATGCTTCGGAACTCTTCTATTGTTCTCGGAATTCCGCTGAAGTTTAAAAATGCTTAAAATCTCTTCCATTGTTCTCGTAATTCTGCTCATGTTTAAAAATGCTTCGGAACTCTTCCATTGTTCTCGTAATTCCGCTGAAGTTTAAAAATGGTTCGGAACTCTTCCATTGTTCTCGGAATTCCGATGACGTTTTAAAATGCTTCGGTACTCTTCCATTGTTCTCGGAATTCCGCTGACGTTTAAAAATGCTTCGGAACTCTTCCATTGTTATCGGAATTCCGCTGAAGTTTAAAAATGCTTCGGAACTCTTCCATTGTTCTATGAATTCTGCTGAAGTCTAAAAATTCATCTGAACTCTTCCATTATTCTCGGAATGCGTGTGAATTTTAAAAATGCTTCGTAACTCTTCTATTGTTCTCGGAATTCCGCTGAAGTTTAAAAATGCTTAAAATCTCTTACATTGTTCTCGGAATTCCGCTGAAGTTTAAAAATGCTTCGGAACTCTTCCATTGTTCTCGGAATTCTGCTGAAGTTTAAAAATGCTTCAGAACTCTTCCATTGTTCTCAGAATTCCGCTGATGTTTAAAAATGCTTCGGTACTCTTCCATTGTTCTCGGAATACCGCTGACGTTTAAAAATGCTTCGGTACTCTTCCATTGTTCTCGGAATTCCGCTGACATATAAAAATGCTTCGGAAATCTTGCATTGTTCTCGGCATTCCGCTGACGTTTAAAAATGCTTCGGAACTCTTCAATTGTTCTCGGAATTCTGCTGAACTTTTAAAATGCTTTGGAACTCTTCCATTGCTCTCGGAATTCGGGTGAAGTTTAAAAATGCTTCGGAACTCTTCTATTGTTCTCGGAATTCCGCTGAAGTTTAAAAATGCTTAAAATCTCTTCCATTGTTCTCGTAATTCTGCTCATGTTTAAAAATGCTTCGGAACTCTTCCATTGTTCTCGTAATTCCGCTGAAGTTTAAAAATGCTTCGGAACTCTTCCATTGTTCTCGGAATTCCGCTGACGTTTAAAAATGCTTCACAACTCTTCCATTGTTCTCGAAATTCCGCTGACTTTTAAAAATGCTTTGGAACTCTTCCATTGTTCTCCAAATTCCGCTGAAGTTTAAAAATGCTTCGGAACCCTTCCATTGTTCTCGGAATTCTGCTGAAGTTTAAAAATGCTTCAGAACTCTTCCATTGTTCTCAGAATTCCGCTGACATTTAAAAATGCTTCGGAAATCTTCCATTGTTTTCAAAATTCCGCTGACGCTTAAAAATGCTTCGGAACTCTTCCATTGTTATCGGAATTCCGCTGAAGTTTAAAAATGCTTCGGAACTCTTCCATTGTTCTAGGAATTCTGCTGAAGTCTAAAAATTCATCTGAACTCTTTCATTATTCTCGGAATTCGTGTGAATTTTAAAAATGCTTCGGAACTCTTCTATTGTTCTCGGTAATTCCGCTGAAGTTTAAAAATGCTTAAAATCTCTTACATTGTTCTCGGAATTCCGCTGAAGTTTAAAAATGCTTCGGAACTCTTCCATTTTTCTCGGAATTCTGCTGAAGTTTAAAAATGCTTCAGAACTCTTCCATTGTTCTCAGAATTCCGCTGACGTTTAAAAATGCTTCGGTACTCTTCCATTGTTCTCGGAATTCCGCTGACGTTTAAAAATGCTTCGGTACTCTTCCATTGTTCTCGGAATTCCGCTGACATATAAAAATGCTTTGGAAATCTTGCATTGTTCTCCGCATTCCGCTGACATTTAAAAATGCTTCGGAACTCTTCAATTGTTCTCGAAATTCTGCTGAACTTTTAAAATGCTTTGGAACTCTTCCATTGCTCTCGGAATTCGGGTGAAGTTTAAAAATGCTTCGGAACTCTTCTATTGTTCTCGGAATTCCGCTGAAGTTTAAAAATGCTTAAAATCTCTTCCATTGTTCTCGTAATTCTGCTCATATTTAAAAATGCTTCGGAACTCTTCCATTGTTCTCGTAATTCCGCTGAAGTTAAAAAATGCTTCGGAACTCTTCCATTGTTCTCGGAATTCCGCTGACGTTTAAAAATGCTTCAGAACTCTTCCATTGTTCTCAGAATTCCGCTGACGTTTAAAAATGCTTCGGAAATCTTCCATTGTTTTCAAAATTCTGCTGAAGTTTAAAAATGCTTCGGTACTCTTCCATTGTTCTCGGAATTCCGCTGACATATAAAAATGCTTCGGAAATCTTGCATTGTTCTCGGCATTCCGCTGACATTTAAAAATGCTTTGGAACTCTTCAATTGTTCTCGGAATTCTGCTGAACTTTTAAAATGCTTTGGAACTCTTCCATTGCTCTCGGAATTCGGGTGAAGTTTAAAAATGCTTCGGAACTCTTCTATTGTTCTCGGAATTCCGCTGAAGTTTAAAAATGCTTAAAATCTCTTCCATTGTTCTCGTAATTCTGCTCATGTTTAAAAATGCTTCGGAACTCTTCCATTGTTCTCGTAATTCCGCTGAAGTTTAAAAATGGTTCGGAACTCTTCCATTGTTCTCGGAATTCCGATGACGTTTTAAAATGCTTCGGTACTCTTCCATTGTTCTCGGAATTCCGCTGACGTTTAAAAATGCTTCGGAACTCTTCCATTGTTATCGGAATTCCGCTGAAGTTTAAAAATGCTTCGGAACTCTTCCATTGTTCTATGAATTCTGCTGAAGTCTAAAAATTCATCTGAACTCTTCCATTATTCTCGGAATTCGTGTGAATTTTAAAAATGCTTCGTAACTCTTCTATTGTTCTCGGAATTCCGCTGAAGTTTAAAAATGCTTAAAATCTCTTACATTGTTCTCGGAATTCCGCTGAAGTTTAAAAATGCTTCGGAACTCTTCCATTGTTCTCGGAATTCTGCTGAAGTTTAAAAATGCTTCAGAACTCTTCCATTGTTCTCAGAATTCCGCTGATGTTTAAAAATGCTTCGGTACTCTTCCATTGTTCTCGGAATACCGCTGACGTTTAAAAATGCTTCGGTACTCTTCCATTGTTCTCGGAATTCCGCTGACATATAAAAATGCTTCGGAAATCTTGCATTGTTCTCGGCATTCCGCTGACGTTTAAAAATGCTTCGGAACTCTTCAATTGTTCTCGGAATTCTGCTGAACTTTTAAAATGCTTTGGAACTCTTCCATTGCTCTCGGAATTCGGGTGAAGTTTAAAAATGCTTCGGAACTCTTCTATTGTTCTCGGAATTCCGCTGAAGTTTAAAAATGCTTAAAATCTCTTCCATTGTTCTCGTAATTCTGCTCATGTTTAAAAATGCTTCGGAACTCTTCCATTGTTCTCGTAATTCCGCTGAAGTTTAAAAATGCTTCGGAACTCTTCCATTGTTCTCGGAATTCCGCTGACGTTTAAAAATGCTTCACAACTCTTCCATTGTTCTCGAAATTCCGCTGACTTTTAAAAATGCTTTGGAACTCTTCCATTGTTCTCCAAATTCCGCTGAAGTTTAAAAATGCTTCGGAACCCTTCCATTGTTCTCGGAATTCTGCTGAAGTTTAAAAATGCTTCAGAACTCTTCCATTGTTCTCAGAATTCCGCTGACATTTAAAAATGCTTCGGAAATCTTCCATTGTTTTCAAAATTCCGCTGACGCTTAAAAATGCTTCGGAACTCTTCCATTGTTATCGGAATTCCGCTGAAGTTTAAAAATGCTTCGGAACTCTTCCATTGTTCTAGGAATTCTGCTGAAGTCTAAAAATTCATCTGAACTCTTTCATTATTCTCGGAATTCGTGTGAATTTTAAAAATGCTTCGGAACTCTTCTATTGTTCTCGGTAATTCCGCTGAAGTTTAAAAATGCTTAAAATCTCTTACATTGTTCTCGGAATTCCGCTGAAGTTTAAAAATGCTTCGGAACTCTTCCATTTTTCTCGGAATTCTGCTGAAGTTTAAAAATGCTTCAGAACTCTTCCATTGTTCTCAGAATTCCGCTGACGTTTAAAAATGCTTCGGTACTCTTCCATTGTTCTCGGAATTCCGCTGACGTTTAAAAATGCTTCGGTACTCTTCCATTGTTCTCGGAATTCCGCTGACATATAAAAATGCTTTGGAAATCTTGCATTGTTCTCCGCATTCCGCTGACATTTAAAAATGCTTCGGAACTCTTCAATTGTTCTCGAAATTCTGCTGAACTTTTAAAATGCTTTGGAACTCTTCCATTGCTCTCGGAATTCGGGTGAAGTTTAAAAATGCTTCGGAACTCTTCTATTGTTCTCGGAATTCCGCTGAAGTTTAAAAATGCTTAAAATCTCTTCCATTGTTCTCGTAATTCTGCTCATGTTTAAAAATGCTTCGGAACTCTTCCATTGTTCTCGTAATTCCGCTGAAGTTAAAAAATGCTTCGGAACTCTTCCATTGTTCTCGGAATTCCGCTGATGTTTAAAAATGCTTCAGAACTCTTCCATTGTTCTCAGAATTCCGCTGACGTTTAAAAATGCTTCGGAAATCTTCCATTGTTTTCAAAATTCCGCTGACGCTTAAAAATGCTTCAGAACTCTTCCATTGTTCTCGGAATTCCGCTGACGTTTAATAATGCTTTGCAACTCTTTCATTGTTCTTGGAATTCCGCTGACGTTTAAAAATGCTTCGGAACTCTTCCATTGTTCTCGGAATTCCGTTGAAGTTTAAAAATGCTTCGAAACTCTTCCATTGTTCTCGGAATTCTGCTGAAGTTTAAAAATGCTTCGAAATTCTTTCATTGTTCTCGGAATTCTGCTGAAGTTTAAAAATGCTTCAGAACTCTTCCATTGCTCTCGGAATTCCGCTGACGTTTAATAATGCTTCGCAACTCTTCCATTGTTCTCGGAATTCCGTTGAAGATTAAAAATGCTTCGAAACTCTTCCATTGTTCTCGGAATTCTGCTGAAGTTTAAAAATGCTTCGGTACTCTTCCATTGTTCTCGGAATTCCGCTGACATATAAAAATGCTTCGGAAATCTTGCATTGTTCTCGGCATTCCGCTGACATTTAAAAATGCTTTGGAACTCTTCAATTGTTCTCGGAATTCTGCTGAACTTTTAAAATGCTTTGGAACTCTTCCATTGCTCTCGGAATTCGGGTGAAGTTTAAAAATGCTTCGGAACTCTTCTATTGTTCTCGGAATTCCGCTGAAGTTTAAAAATGCTTAACATCTCTTCCATTGTTCTCGTAATTCTGCTCATGTTTAAAAATGCTTCGGAAGTCTTCCATTGTTCTCGTAATTCCGCTGAAGTTTAAAAATGGTTCGGAACTCTTCCATTGTTCTCGGAATTCCGATGACGTTTTAAAATGCTTCGGTACTCTTCCATTGTTCTCGGAATTCCGCTGACGTTTAAAAATGCTTCGGAACTCTTCCATTGTTATCGGAATTCCGCTGAAGTTTAAAAATGCTTCGGAACTCTTCCATTGTTCTATGAATTCTGCTGAAGTCTAAAAATTCATCTGAACTCTTCCATTATTCTCGGAATTCGTGTGAATTTTAAAAATGCTTCGTAACTCTTCTATTGTTCTCGGAATTCCGCTGAAGTTTAAAAATGCTTAAAATCTCTTACATTGTTCTCGGAATTCCGCTGAAGTTTAAAAATGCTTCGGAACTCTTCCATTGTTCTCGGAATTCTGCTGAAGTTTAAAAATGCTTCAGAACTCTTCCATTGTTCTCAGAATTCCGCTGATGTTTAAAAATGCTTCGGTACTCTTCCATTGTTCTCGGAATACCGCTGACGTTTAAAAATGCTTCGGTACTCTTCCATTGTTCTCGGAATTCCGCTGACATACAAAAATGCTTCGGAAATCTTGCATTGTTCTCGGCATTCCGCTGACGTTTAAAAATGCTTCGGAACTCTTCAATTGTTCTCGGAATTCTGCTGAACTTTTAAAATGCTTTGGAACTCTTCCATTGCTCTCGGAATTCGGGTGAAGTTTAAAAATGCTTCGGAACTCTTCTATTGTTCTCGGAATTCCGCTGAAGTTTAAAAATGCTTAAAATCTCTTCCATTGTTCTCGTAATTCTGCTCATGTTTAAAAATGCTTCGGAACTCTTCCATTGTTCTCGTAATTCCGCTGAAGTTTAAAAATGCTTCGGAACTCTTCCATTGTTCTCGGAATTCCGCTGACGTTTAAAAATGCTTCACAACTCTTCCATTGTTCTCGAAATTCCGCTGACTTTTAAAAATGCTTTGGAACTCTTCCATTGTTCTCCAAATTCCGCTGAAGTTTAAAAATGCTTCGGAACCCTTCCATTGTTCTCGGAATTCTGCTGAAGTTTAAAAATGCTTCAGAACTCTTCCATTGTTCTCAGAATTCCGCTGACGTTTAAAAATGCTTCGGAAATCTTCCATTGTTTTCAAAATTCCGCTGACGCTTAAAAATGCTTCGGAACTCTTCCATTGTTATCGGAATTCCGCTGAAGTTTAAAAATGCTTCGGAACTCTTCCATTGTTCTAGGAATTCTGCTGAAGTCTAAAAATTCATCTGAACTCTTTCATTATTCTCGGAATTCGTGTGAATTTTAAAAATGCTTCGGAACTCTTCTATTGTTCTCGGTAATTCCGCTGAAGTTTAAAAATGCTTAAAATCTCTTACATTGTTCTCGGAATTCCGCTGAAGTTTAAAAATGCTTCGGAACTCTTCCATTTTTCTCGGAATTCTGCTGAAGTTTAAAAATGCTTCAGAACTCTTCCATTGTTCTCAGAATTCCGCTGACGTTTAAAAATGCTTCGGTACTCTTCCATTGTTCTCGGAATTCCGCTGACGTTTAAAAATGCTTCGGTACTCTTCCATTGTTCTCGGAATTCCGCTGACATATAAAAATGCTTTGGAAATCTTGCATTGTTCTCCGCATTCCGCTGACATTTAAAAATGCTTCGGAACTCTTCAATTGTTCTCGGAATTCTGCTGAACTTTTAAAATGCTTTGGAACTCTTCCATTGCTCTCGGAATTCGGGTGAAGTTTAAAAATGCTTCGGAACTCTTCTATTGTTCTCGGAATTCCGCTGAAGTTTAAAAATGCTTAAAATCTCTTCCATTGTTCTCGTAATTCTGCTCATGTTTAAAAATGCTTCGGAACTCTTCCATTGTTCTCGTAATTCCGCTGAAGTTAAAAAATGCTTCGGAACTCTTCCATTGTTCTCGGAATTCCGCTGACGTTTAAAAATGCTTCAGAACTCTTCCATTGTTCTCAGAATTCCGCTGACGTTTAAAAATGCTTCGGAAATCTTCCATTGTTTTCAAAATTCCGCTGACGCTTAAAAATGCTTCAGAACTCTTCCATTGTTCTCGGAATTCCGCTGACGTTTAATAATGCTTTGCAACTCTTTCATTGTTCTTGGAATTCCGCTGACGTTTAAAAATGCTTCGGAACTCTTCCATTGTTCTCGGAATTCCGTTGAAGTTTAAAAATGCTTCGAAACTCTTCCATTGTTCTCGGAATTCTGCTGAAGCTTAAAAATGCTTCGAAATTCTTTCATTGTTCTCGGAATTCTGCTGAAGTTTAAAAATGCTTCAGAACTCTTCCATTGCTCTCGGAATTCCGCTGACGTTTAATAATGCTTCGCAACTCTTCCATTGTTCTCGGAATTCCGTTGAAGATTAAAAATGCTTCGAAACTCTTCCATTGTTCTCGGAATTCTGCTGAAGTTTAAAAATGCTTCGGTACTCTTCCATTGTTCTCGGAATTCCGCTGACATATAAAAATGCTTCGGAAATCTTGCATTGTTCTCGGCATTCCGCTGACATTTAAAAATGCTTTGGAACTCTTCAATTGTTCTCGGAATTCTGCTGAACTTTTAAAATGCTTTGGAACTCTTCCATTGCTCTCGGAATTCGGGTGAAGTTTAAAAATGCTTCGGAAATCTTCTATTGTTCTCGGAATTCCGCTGAAGTTTAAAAATGCTTAAAATCTCTTCCATTGTTCTCGTAATTCTGCTCATGTTTAAAAATGCTTCGGAACTCTTCCATTGTTCTCGTAATTCCGCTGAAGTTTAAAAATGGTTCGGAACTCTTCCATTGTTCTCGGAATTCCGATGACGTTTTAAAATGCTTCGGTACTCTTCCATTGTTCTCGGAATTCCGCTGACGTTTAAAAATGCTTCGGAACTCTTCCATTGTTATCGGAATTCCGCTGAAGTTTAAAAATGCTTCGGAACTCTTCCATTGTTCTAGGAATTCTGCTGAAGTCTAAAAATTCATCTGAACTCTTTCATTATTCTCGGAATTCGTGTGAATTTTAAAAATGCTTCGGAACTCTTCCATTGTTCTCGGAATTCCGCTGACGTTTAAAAATGCTTCACAACTCTTCCATTGTTCTCGGAATTCCGCTGACTTTTAAAAATGCTTCGGAACTCTTCGATTGTTCTCCAAATTCCGCTGAAGTTTAAAAATGCTTCGGAACCCTTCCATTGTTCTCGGAATTCTGCTGAAGTTTAAAAATGCTTCAGAAATCTTCCATTGTTTTCAAAATTCCGCTGACGCTTAAAAATGCTTCGGAACTCTTCGATTGTTCTCCAAATTCCGCTGAAGTTTAAAAATGCTTCGGTACTCTTCCATTGTTCTCGGAATTCCGCTGACGTTTAATAATGCTTCGCAACTCTTTCATTGTTCTTGGAATTCCGCTGACGTTTAAAAATGCTTCGGAACTCTTCCATTGTTCTCGGAATTCCGTTGAAGTTTAAAAATGCTTCGAAACTCTTCCATTGTTCTCGGAATTCTGCTGAAGTTTAAAAATGCTTCGAAATTCTTTCATTGTTCTCGGAATTCTGCTGAAGTTTAAAAATGCTTCAGAACTCTTCCATTGCTCTCGGAATTCCGCTGACGTTTAATAATGCTTCGCAACTCTTCCATTGTTCTCGGAATTCCGTTGAAGTTTAAAAATGCTTCGAAACTCTTCCACTGTTCTCGGAATTCTGCTGAAGTTTAAAAATGCTTCGGTACTCTTCCATTGTTCTCGGAATTCCGCTGACATATAAAAATGCTTCGGAAATCTTGCATTGTTCTCGGCATTCCGCTGACATTTAAAAATGCTTCGGAACTCTTCAATTGTTCTCGGAATACTGCTGAACTTTTAAAATGCTTTGGAACTCTTCCATTGCTCTCGGAATTCGGGTGAAGTTTAAAAATGCTTCGGAAATCTTCTATTGTTCTCGGATTTCCGCTGAAATTTAAAAATGCTTAAAATCTCTTCCATTGTTCTCGTAATTCTGCTCATGTTTAAAAATGCTTCGGAACTCTTCCATTGTTCTCGTAATTCCGCTGAAGTTTAAAAATGGTTCGGAACTCTTCCATTGTTCTCGGAATTCTGCTGAAGTTTAAAAATGCTTCAGAACTCTTCCATTGCTCTCGGAATTCCACTGACGTTTAATAATGCTTCGCAACTCTTCCATTGTTCTCGGAATTCGGATGAAGTTTAAAAATGCTTCGAAACTCTTCCATTGTTCTCGGAATTCTGCTGAAGTTTAAAAATGCTTCGGTACTCTTCCATTGTTCTCGGAATTCCGCTGACATATAAAAATGCTTCGGAAATCTTGCATTGTTCTCGTAATTCCACTGAAGTTTAAAAATGGTTCGGAACTCTTCCATTGTTATCGGAATTCCGATGACGTTTTAAAATGCTTCGGTACTCTTCCATTGTTCTCGGAATTCCGCTGATGTTTAAAAATGCTTCGGAACTCTTCCATTGTTATCGGAATTCCGCTGAAGTTTAAAAATGCTTCGGAACTCTTCCATTGTTCTAGGAATTCTGCTGAAGTCTAAAAATTCATCTGAACTCTTTCATTATTCTCGGAATTCGTGTGAATTTTAAAAATGCTTCGTAACTCTTCCATTGTTATCGGAATTCCGCTGAAGTTTAAAAATGCTTCGGAACTCTTCCATTGTTCTAGGAATTCTGCTGAAGTCTAAAAATTCATCTGAACTCTTTCATTATTCTCGGAATTCGTGTGAATTTTAAAAATGCTTCGTAACTCTTCTATTTTTCTCGGAATTCCGCTGAAGTTTAAAAATGCTTAAAATCTCTTACATTGTTCTCGGAATTCCGCTGAAGTTTAAAAATGCTTCGGAACTCTTCCATTGTTCTCGGAATTCTGCTGAAGTTTAAAAATGCTTCAGAACTCTTCCATTGTTCTCAGAATTCCGCTGATGTTTAAAAATGCTTCGGTACTCTTCCATTGTTCTCGGAATACCGCTGAGGTTTAAAAATGCTTCGGTACTCTTCCATTGTTCTCGGAATTCCGCTGACATATAAAAATGCTTCGGAAATCTTGCATTGTTCTCGGCATTCCGCTGACGTTTAAAAATGCTTCGGAACTCTTCAATTGTTCTCGGAATTCTGTTGAACTTTTAAAATGCTTTGGAACTCTTCCATTGCTCTCGGAATTCGGGTGAAGTTTAAAAATGCTTCGGAACTCTTCTATTGTTCTCGGAATTCCGCTGAAGTTTAAAAATGCTTAAAATCTCTTCCATTGTTCTCGTAATTCTGCTCATGTTTAAAAATGCTTCGGAACTCTTCCATTGTTCTCGTAATTTCGCTGAAGTTTAACAATGCTTCGGAACTCTTCCATTGTTCTCGGAATTCCGCTGACGTTTAAAAATGCTTCACAACTCTTCCATTGTTCTCGGAATTCCACTGACTTTTAAAAATGCTTCGGAACTCTTCCATTGTTCTCCAAATTCCGCTGAAGTTTAAAAATGCTTCGGAACCCTTCCATTGTTCTCGGAATTCTGCTGAAGTTTAAAAATGCTTCAGAACTCTTCCATTGTTCTCAGAATTCCGCTGATGTTTAAAAATGCTTCGGAAATCTTCCATTGTTTTCAAAATTCCGCTGACGCTTAAAAATGCTTCAGAACTCTTCCATTGTTCTCGGAATTCCGCTGACTTTTAATAATGCTTCGCAACTCTTTCATTGTTCTCGGAATTCCGCTGACGTTTAAAAATGCTTCGGAACTCTTCCATTGTTCTCGGAATTCCGTTGAAGTTTAAAAATGCTTCGAAACTCTTCCATTGTTCTCGGAATTCTGCTGAAGTTTAAAAATGCTTCGAAATTCTTTCATTGTTCTCGGAATTCTGCTGAAGTTTAAAAATGCTTCAGAACTCTTCCATTGCTCTCGGAATTCCGCTGACGTTTAATAATGCTTCGCAACTCTTCCATTGTTCTTGGAATTCCGTTGAAGTTTAAAAATGCTTCGAAACTCTTCCATTGTTCTCGGAATTCTGCTGAAGTTTAAAAATGCTTCGCATCTCTTCCATTGTTCTTGAAATTCCGTTGAAGTTTAAAAATGCTTCGAAACTCTTCCATTGCTCTCGGAATTCCGCTGACATTTAATAATGCTTCGCAACTCTTCCATTGTTCTTGGAATTCCGTTGAAGTTTAAAAATGCTTCGAAACTCTTCCATTGTTCTCGGAATTCCGCTGACATATAAAAATGCTTCGGAAATATTGCATTGTTCTCGGCATTCCGCTGACATTTAAAAATGCTTCGGAACTCTTCAATTGTTCTCGGAATTCTGCTGAACTTTTAAAATGCTTTGGAACTCTTCCATTGCTCTCGGAATTCGGGTGAAGTTTAAAAATGCTTCGGAAATCTTCTATTGTTCTCGGAATTCCGCTGAAGTTTAAAAATGCTTAAAATCTCTTCCATTGTTCTCGTAATTCTGCTCATGTTTAAAAATGCTTCGGAACTCTTCCATTGTTCTCGTAATTCCGCTGAAGTTTAAAAATGGTTCGGAACTCTTCCATTGTTCTCGGAATTCCGATGACGTTTTAAAATGCTTTGGTACTCTTCCATTGTTCTCGGAATTCCGCTGACGTTTAAAAATGCTTCGGAACTCTTCCATTGTTATCGGAATTCCGCTGAAGTTTAAAAATGCTTCGGAACTCTTCCATTGTTCTAGGAATTCTGCTGAAGTCTAAAAATTCATCTGAACTCTTTCATTATTCTTGGAATTCGTGTGAATTTTAAAAATGCTTCGGAACTCTTCTATTGTTCTCGGAATTCCGCTGAAGTTTAAAAATGCTTAAAATCTCTTACATTGTTCTCGGAATTCCGCTGAAGTTTAAAAATGCTTCGGAACTCTTCCATTTTTCTCGGAATTCTGCTGAAGTTTAAAAATGCTTCAGAACTCTTCCATTGTTCTCAGAATTCCGCTGACGTTTAAAAATGCTTCGGTACTCTTCCATTGTTCTCGGAATTCCGCTGACGTTTAAAAATGCTTCGGTACTCTTCCATTGTTCTCGGAATTCCGCTGACATATAAAAAAGCTTCGGAAATCTTGCATTGTTCTCGGCATTCCGCTGACATTTAAAAATGCTTCGGAACTCTTCAATTGTTCTCGGAATTCTGCTGAACTTTTAGAATGCTTTGGAACTCTTCCACTGCTCTCGGAATTCGGGTGAAGTTTAAAAATGCTTCGGAACTCTTCTATTGTTCTCGGAATTCCGCTGAAGTTTAAAAATGCTTAAAATCTCTTCCATTGTTCTCAGAATTCCGCTGACGTTTAAAAATGCTTCGGTACTCTTCCATTGTTCTCGTAATTCCGCTGAAGTTTAAAAATGCTTCGGAACTCTTCCATTGTTCTCGGAATTCCGCTGACGTTTAAAAATGCTTCGGAACCCTTCCATTGTTCTCGGAATTCTGCTGAAGTTTAAAAATGCTTCAGAACTCTTCCATTGTTCTCAGAATTCCGCTGACGTTTAAAAATGCTTCGGAAATCTTCCATTGTTTTCAAAATTCCGCTGACGCTTAAAAATGCTTCAGAACTCTTCCATTGTTCTCGGAATTCCGCTGACGTTTAATAATGCTTCGCAACTCTTTCATTGTTCTCGGAATTCCGCTGACGTTTAAAAATGCTTCGGAACTCTTCCATTGTTCTCGGAATTCCGTTGAAGTTTAAAAATGCTTCGAAACTCTTCCATTGTTCTCGGAATTCTGCTGAAGTTTAAAAATGCTTCGGTACTCTTCCATTGTTCTCGGAATTCCGCTGACATATAAAAATGCTTCGGAAATCTTGCATTGTTCTCGGCATTCCGCTGACATTTAAAAATGCTTCGGAACTCTTCAATTGTTCTCGGAATTCTGCTGAACTTTTAAAATGCTTTGGAACTCTTCCATTGCTCTCGGAATTCGGGTGAAGTTTAAAAATGCTTTGGAACTCTTCTATTGTTCTCGGAATTCCGCTGAAGTTTAAAAATGCTTAAAATCTCTTCCATTGTTCTCGTAATTCTGCTCATGTTTAAAAATGCTTCGGAACTCTTCCATTGTTCTCGTAATTCCACTGAAGTCTAAAAATGGTTCGGAACTCTTCCATTGTTCTCGGAATTCCGATGACGTTTTAAAATGCTTCGGTACTCTTCCATTGTTCTCGGAATTCCGCTGACGTTTAAAAATGCTTCGGAACTCCTCCATTGTTATCGGAATTCTGCTGAAGTTTAAAAATGCTTCGGAACTCTTCCATTGTTCTAGGAATTCTGCTGAAGTCTAAAAATTCATCTGAACTCTTCCATTATTGTCGGAATTCGTGTGAATTTTAAAAATGCTTCGGAACTCTTCTATTGTTCTCGGAATTCCGCTGAAATTTAAAAATGCTTAAAATCTCTTACATTGTTCTCGGAATTCCGCTGAAGTTTAAAAATGCTTCGGAACTCTTCCATTGTTCTCGTAATTCCGCTGAAGTTTAAAAATGCTTCGGAACTCTTCCATTGTTCTCGGAATTCCGCTGACGTTTAAAAATGCTTCACAACTCTTCCATTGTTCTCGGAATTCCGCTGACTTTTAAAAATGCTTCGGAACTCTTCCATTGTTCTCCAAATTCCGCTGAAGTTTAAAAATGCTTCGGAACCCTTCCATTGTTCTCGGAATTCTGCTGAAGTTTAAAAATGCTTCAGAACTCTTCCATTGTTCTCAGAATTCCGCTGACGTTTAAAAATGCTTCGGAAATCTTCCATTGTTTTCAAAATTCCGCTGACGGTTAAAAATGCTTCAGAACTCTTCCATTGTTCTCGGAATTCCGCTGACGTTTAATAATGCTTCGCAACTCTTTCATTGTTCTCGGAATTCCGCTGACGTTTAAAAATGCTTCGGAACTCTTCCATTGTTCTCGGAATTCCGTTGAAGTTTAAAAATGCTTCGAAACTCTTCCATTGTTCTCGGAATTCTGCTGAAGTTTAAAAATGCTTCGAAACTCTTTCATTGTTCTCGGAATTCTGCTGAAGTTTAAAAATGCTTCAGAACTCTTCCATTGCTCTCGGAATTCCACTGACGTTTAATAATGCTTCGCAACTCTTCCATTGTTCTCGGAATTCCGTTGAAGTTTAAAAATGCTTCGAAACTCTTCCATTGTTCTCGGAATTCTGCTGAAGTTTAAAAATGCTTCGGTACTCTTCCATTGTTCTCGGAATTCCGCTGACATATAAAAATGCTTCGGAAATCTTGCATTGTTCTCGTAATTCCGCTGAAGTTTAAAAATGGTTCGGAACTCTTCCATTGTTATCGGAATTCCGATGACGTTTTAAAATGCTTCGGTACTCTTCCATTGTTCTCGGAATTCCGCTGACGTTTAAAAATGCTTCAGAACTCTTCCATTGTTATCGGAATTCCGCTGAAGTTTAAAAATGCTTCGGAACTCTTCCATTGTTCTAGGAATTCTGCTGAAGTCTAAAAATTCATCTGAACTCTTTCATTATTCTCGGAATTCGTGTGAATTTTAAAAATGCTTCGGAACTCTTCCATTGTTATCGGAATTCCGCTGAAGTTTAAAAATGCTTCGGAACTCTTCCATTGTTCTAGGAATTCTGCTGAAGTCTAAAAATTCATCTGAACTCTTCCATTATTCTCGGAATTCGTGTGAATTTTAAAAATGCTTCGTAACTCTTCTATTGTTCTCGGAATTCCGCTGAAGTTTAAAAATGCTTAAAATCTCTTACATTGTTCTCGGAATTCCGCTGAAGTTTAAAAATGCTTCGGAACTCTTCCATTGTTCTCGGAATTCTGCTGAAGTTTAAAAATGCTTCAGAACTCTTCCATTGTTCTCAGAATTCCGCTGTTGTTTAAAAATGCTTCGGTACTCTTCCATTGTTCTCCAAATTCCGCTGAAGTTTAAAAATGCTTCGGAACCCTTCCATTGTTCTCGGAATTCTGCTGAAGTTTAAAAATGCTTCAGAAATCTTCCATTGTTTTCAAAATTCCGCTGACGCTTAAAAATGCTTCAGAACTCTTCCATTGTTCTCGGAATTCCGCTGACAGTTTAATAATGCTTCGCAACTCTTTCATTGTTCTTGGAATTCCGCTGACGTTTAAAAATGCTTCGGAACTCTTCCATTGTTCTCGGAATTCCGTTGAAGTTTAAAAATGCTTCGAAACTCTTCCATTGTTCTCGGAATTCTGCTGAAGTTTAAAAATGCTTCGAAATTCTTTCATTGTTCTCGGAATTCTGCTGAAGTTTAAAAATGCTTCAGAACTCTTCCATTGCTCTCGGAATTCCGCTGACGTTTAATAATGCTTCGCAACTCTTCCATTGTTCTCGGAATTCCGTTGAAGTTTAAAAATGCTTCGAAACTCTTCCATTGTTCTCGGAATTCTGCTGAAGTTTAAAAATGCTTCGGTACTCTTCCATTGTTCTCGGAATTCCGCTGACATATAAAAATGCTTCGGAAATCTTGCATTGTTCTCGGAATTCGGGTGAAGTTTAATAATGCTTCGCAACTCTTCCATTGTTCTCGGAATTCCGTTGAAGTTTAAAAATGCTTCGAAACTCTTCCATTGTTCTCGGAATTCTGCTGAAGTTTAAAAATGCTTCGGTACTCTTCAATTGTTCTCGGAATTCTGCTGAACTTTTAAAATGCTTTGGAACTCTTCCATTGCTCTCGGAATTCGGGTGAAGTTTAAAAATGCTTCGGAAATCTTCTATTGTTCTCGGATTTCCGCTGAAGTTTAAAAATGCTTAAAATCTCTTCCATTGTTCTCGTAATTCTGCTCATGTTTAAAAATGCTTCGGAACTCTTCCATTGTTCTCGTAATTCCGCTGAAGTTTAAAAATGGTTCTGAACTCTTCCATTGTTCTCGGAATTCCGATGACGTTTTAAAATGCTTCGGTACTCTTCCATTGTTCACGGAATTCCGCTGACGTTTAAAAATGCTTCAGAACTCTTCCATTGTTATCGGAATTCCGCTGAAGTTTAAAAATGCTTCGGAACTCTTCCATTGTTCTAGGAATTCTGCTGAAGTCTAAAAATTCATCTGAACTCTTTCATTATTCTCGGAATTCGTGTGAATTTTAAAAATGCTTCGGAACTCTTCTATTGTTCTCGGAATTCCGCTGAAGTTTAAAAATGCTTAAAATCTCTTACATTGTTCTCGGAATTACGCTGAAGTTTAAAAATGCTTCGGAACTCTTCCATTTTTCTCGGAATTCTGCTGAAGTTTAAAAATGCTTCAGAACTCTTCCATTGTTCTCAGAATTCCGCTGACATTTAAAAATGCTTCGGTACTCTTCCATTGTTCTCGGAATTCCGCTGACGTTTAAAAATGCTTCGGTACTCTTCCATTGTTCTCGGAATTCCGCTGACATATAAAAATGCTTCGGAAATCTTGCATTGTTCTCGGCATTCCGCTGACATTTAAAAATGCTTCGGAACTCTTCAATTGTTCTCGGAATTCTGCTGAACTTTTAAAATGCTTTGGAACTCTTCCATTGCTCTCGGAATTCGGGTGAAGTTTAAAAATGCTTCGGAACTCTTCTATTGTTCTCGGAATTCCGCTGAAGTTTAAAAATGCTTAAAATCTCTTCCATTGTTCTCGTAATTCTGCTCATGTTTAAAAATGCTTCGGAACTCTTCCATTGTTCTCGTAATTCCGCTGAAGTTTAAAAATGCTTCGGAACTCTTCCATTGTTCTCGGAATTCCGCTGACGTTTAAAAATGCTTCACAACTCTTCCATTGTTCTCGGAATTCCGCTGACTTTTAAAAATGCTTCGGAAGTCTTCCATTGTTCTCCAAATTCCGCTGAAGTTTAAAAATGCTTCAGAACCCTTTCATTGTTCTCGGAATTCTGCTGAAGTTTAAAAATGCTTCAGAACTCTTCCATTGTTCTCAGAATTCCGCTGACGTTTAAAAATGCTTCGGAAATCTTCCATTGTTTTCAAAATTCCGCTGACGGTTAAAAATGCTTCAGAACTCTTCCATTGTTCTCGGAATTCCGCTGACAGTTTAATAATGCTTCGCAACTCTTTCATTGTTCTTGGAATTCCGCTGACGTTTAAAAATGCTTCGGAACTCTTCCATTGTTCTCGGAATTCCGTTGAAGTTTAAAAATGCTTCGAAACTCTTCCATTGTTCTCGGAATTCTGCTGAAGTTTAAAAATGCTTCGAAATTCTTTCATTGTTCTCGGAATTCTGCTGAAGTTTAAAAATGCTTCAGAACTCTTCCATTGCTCTCGGAATTCCGCTGACGTTTAATAATGCTTCGCAACTCTTCCATTGTTCTCGGAATTCCGTTGAAGTTTAAAAATGCTTCGAAACTCTTCCATTGTTCTCGGAATTCTGCTGAAGTTTAAAAATGCTTCGGTACTCTTCCATTGTTCTCGGAATTCCGCTGACATATAAAAATGCTTCGGAAATCTTGCATTGTTCTCGGAATTCGGGTGAAGTTTAATAATGCTTCGCAACTCTTCCATTGTTCTCGGAATTCCGTTGAAGTTTAAAAATGCTTCGAAACTCTTCCATTGTTCTCGGAATTCTGCTGAAGTTTAAAAATGCTTCGGTACTCTTCAATTGTTCTCGGAATTCTGCTGAACTTTTAAAATGCTTTGGAACTCTTCCATTGCTCTCGGAATTCGGGTGAAGTTTAAAAATGCTTCGGAAATCTTCTATTGTTCTCGGATTTCCGCTGAAGTTTAAAAATGCTTAAAATCTCTTCCATTGTTCTCGTAATTCTGCTCATGTTTAAAAATGCTTCGGAACTCTTCCATTGTTCTCGTAATTCCGCTGAAGTTTAAAAATGGTTCTGAACTCTTCCATTGTTCTCGGAATTCCGATGACGTTTTAAAATGCTTCGGTACTCTTCCATTGTTCACGGAATTCCGCTGACGTTTAAAAATGCTTCAGAACTCTTCCATTGTTATCGGAATTCCGCTGAAGTTTAAAAATGCTTCGGAACTCTTCCATTGTTCTAGGAATTCTGCTGAAGTCTAAAAATTCATCTGAACTCTTTCATTATTCTCGGAATTCGTGTGAATTTTAAAAATGCTTCGGAACTCTTCTATTGTTCTCGGAATTCCGCTGAAGTTTAAAAATGCTTAAAATCTCTTACATTGTTCTCGGAATTACGCTGAAGTTTAAAAATGCTTCGGAACTCTTCCATTTTTCTCGGAATTCTGCTGAAGTTTAAAAATGCTTCAGAACTCTTCCATTGTTCTCAGAATTCCGCTGACATTTAAAAATGCTTCGGTACTCTTCCATTGTTCTCGGAATTCCGCTGACGTTTAAAAATGCTTCGGTACTCTTCCATTGTTCTCGGAATTCCGCTGACATATAAAAATGCTTCGGAAATCTTGCATTGTTCTCGGCATTCCGCTGACATTTAAAAATGCTTCGGAACTCTTCAATTGTTCTCGGAATTCTGCTGAACTTTTAAAATGCTTTGGAACTCTTCCATTGCTCTCGGAATTCGGGTGAAGTTTAAAAATGCTTCGGAACTCTTCTATTGTTCTCGGAATTCCGCTGAAGTTTAAAAATGCTTAAAATCTCTTCCATTGTTCTCGTAATTCTGCTCATGTTTAAAAATGCTTCGGAACTCTTCCATTGTTCTCGTAATTCCGCTGAAGTTTAAAAATGCTTCGGAACTCTTCCATTGTTCTCGGAATTCCGCTGACGTTTAAAAATGCTTCACAACTCTTCCATTGTTCTCGGAATTCCGCTGACTTTTAAAAATGCTTCGGAAGTCTTCCATTGTTCTCCAAATTCCGCTGAAGTTTAAAAATGCTTCAGAACCCTTTCATTGTTCTCGGAATTCTGCTGAAGTTTAAAAATGCTTCAGAACTCTTCCATTGTTCTCAGAATTCCGCTGACGTTTAAAAATGCTTCGGAAATCTTCCATTGTTTTCAAAATTCCGCTGACGGTTAAAAATGCTTCAGAACTCTTCCATTGTTCTCGGAATTCCGCTGACGTTTAATAATGCTTCGCAACTCTTTCATTGTTCTCGGAATTCCGCTGACGTTTAAAAATGCTTCGGAACTCTTCCATTGTTCTCGGAATTCCGTTGAAGTTTAAAAATGCTTCGAAACTCTTCCATTGTTCTCGGAATTCTGCTGAAGTTTAAAAATGCTTCGAAACTCTTTCATTGTTCTCGGAATTCTGCTGAAGTTTAAAAATGCTTCAGAACTCTTCCATTGCTCTCGGAATTCCACTGACGTTTAATAATGCTTCGCAACTCTTCCATTGTTCTCGGAATTCCGTTGAAGTTTAAAAATGCTTCGAAACTCTTCCATTGTTCTCGGAATTCTGCTGAAGTTTAAAAATGCTTCGGTACTCTTCCATTGTTCTCGGAATTCCGCTGACATATAAAAATGCTTCGGAAATCTTGCATTGTTCTCGTAATTCCGCTGAAGTTTAAAAATGGTTCGGAACTCTTCCATTGTTATCGGAATTCCGATGACGTTTTAAAATGCTTCGGTACTCTTCCATTGTTCTCGGAATTCCGCTGACGTTTAAAAATGCTTCGGAACTCTTCCATTGTTATCGGAATTCCGCTGAAGTTTAAAAATGCTTCGGAACTCTTCCATTGTTCTAGGAATTCTGCTGAAGTCTAAAAATTCATCTGAACTCTTTCATTATTCTCGGAATTCGTGTGAATTTTAAAAATGCTTCGGAACTCTTCCATTGTTATCGGAATTCCGCTGAAGTTTAAAAATGCTTCGGAACTCTTCCATTGTTCTAGGAATTCTGCTGAAGTCTAAAAATTCATCTGAACTCTTCCATTATTCTCGGAATTCGTGTGAATTTTAAAAATGCTTCGTAACTCTTCTATTGTTCTCGGAATTCCGCTGAAGTTTAAAAATGCTTAAAATCTCTTACATTGTTCTCGGAATTCCGCTGAAGTTTAAAAATGCTTCGGAACTCTTCCATTGTTCTCGGAATACCGCTGACGTTTAAAAATGCTTCGGTACTCTTCCATTGTTCTCGGAATTCCGCTGACATATAAAAATGCTTCGGAAATCTTGCATTGTTCTCGGCATTCCGCTGACGTTTAAAAATGCTTCGGAACTCTTCAATTGTTCTCGGAATTCTGCTGAACTTTTAAAATGCTTTGGAACTCTTCCATTGCTCTCGGAATTCGGGTGAAGTTTAAAAATGCTTCGGAACTCTTCTATTGTTCTCGGAATTCCGCTGAAGTTTAAAAATGCTTAAAATCTCTTCCATTGTTCTCGTAATTCTGCTCATGTTTAAAAATGCTTCGGAACTCTTCCATTGTTCTCGTAATTCCGCTGAAGTTTAAAAATGCTTCGGAACTCTTCCATTGTTCTCGGAATTCCGCTGACGTTTAAAAATGCTTCACAACTCTTCCATTGTTCTCGGAATTCCGCTGACTTTTAAAAATGCTTCGGAACTCTTCCATTGTTCTCCAAATTCCGCTGAAGTTTAAAAATGCTTCGGAACCCTTCCATTGTTCTCGGAATTCTGCTGAAGTTTAAAAATGCTTCAGAAATCTTCCATTGTTTTCAAAATTCCGCTGACGCTTAAAAATGCTTCAGAACTCTTCCATTGTTCTCGGAATTCCGCTGACAGTTTAATAATGCTTCGCAACTCTTTCATTGTTCTTGGAATTCCGCTGACGTTTAAAAATGCTTCGGAACTCTTCCATTGTTCTCGGAATTCCGTTGAAGTTTAAAAATGCTTCGAAACTCTTCCATTGTTCTCGGAATTCTGCTGAAGTTTAAAAATGCTTCGAAATTCTTTCATTGTTCGCGGAATTCTGCTGAAGTTTAAAAATGCTTCAGAACTCTTCCATTGCTCTCGGAATTCCGCTGACGTTTAATAATGCTTCGCAACTCTTCCATTGTTCTCGGAATTCCGTTGAAGTTTAAAAATGCTTCGAAACTCTTCCATTGTTCTCGGAATTCTGCTGAAGTTTAAAAATGCTTCGGTACTCTTCCATTGTTCTCGGAATTCCGCTGACATATAAAAATGCTTCGGAAATCTTGCATTGTTCTCGGCATTCCGCTGACATTTAAAAATGCTTCGGAACTCTTCAATTGTTCTCGGAATTCTGCTGAACTTTTAAAATGCTTTGGAACTCTTCCATTGCTCTCGGAATTCGGGTGAAGTTTAAAAATGCTTCGGAAATCTTCTATTGTTCTCGGATTTCCGCTGAAGTTTAAAAATGCTTAAAATCTCTTCCATTGTTCTCGTAATTCTGCTCATGTTTAAAAATGCTTCGGAACTCTTCCATTGTTCTCGTAATTCCGCTGAAGTTTAAAAATGGTTCTGAACTCTTCCATTGTTCTCGGAATTCCGATGACGTTTTAAAATGCTTCGGTACTCTTCCATTGTTCTCGGAATTCCGCTGACGTTTAAAAATGCTTCGGAACTCTTCCATTGTTATCGGAATTCCGCTGAAGTTTAAAAATGCTTCGGAACTCTTCCATTGTTCTAGGAATTCTGCTGAAGTCTAAAAATTCATCTGAACTCTTTCATTATTCTCGGAATTCGTGTGAATTTTAAAAATGCTTCGGAACTCTTCTATTGTTCTCGGAATTCCGCTGAAGTTTAAAAATGCTTAAAATCTCTTACATTGTTCTCGGAATTCCGCTGAAGTTTAAAAATGCTTCGGAACTCTTCCATTTTTCTCGGAATTCTGCTGAAGTTTAAAAATGCTTCAGAACTCTTCCATTGTTCTCAGAATTCCGCTGACGTTTAAAAATGCTTCGGTACTCTTCCATTGTTCTCGGAATTCCGCTGACGTTTAAAAATGCTTCGGTACTCTTCCATTGTTCTCGGAATTCCGCTGACATATAAAAATGCTTCGGAAATCTTGCATTGTTCTCGGCATTCCGCTGACATTTAAAAATGCTTCGGAACTCTTCAATTGTTCTCGGAATTCTGCTGAACTTTTAAAATGCTTTGGAACTCTTCCATTGCTCTCGGAATTCGGGTGAAGTTTAAAAATGCTTCGGAACTCTTCTATTGTTCTCGGAATTCCGCTGAAGTTTAAAAATGCTTAAAATCTCTTCCATTGTTCTCGTAATTCTGCTCATGTTTAAAAATGCTTCGGAACTCTTCCATTGTTCTCGTAATTCCGCTGAAGTTTAAAAATGCTTCGGAACTCTTCCATTGTTCTCGGAATTCCGCTGACTTTTAAAAATGCTTCGGAACTCTTCCATTGTTCTCCAAATTCCTCTGAAGTTTAAAAATGCTTCGGAACCCTTCCATTGTTCTCGGAATTCTGCTGAAGTTTAAAAATGCTTCAGAACTCTTCCATTGTTCTCAGAATTCCGCTGACGTTTAAAAATGCTTCGGAAATCTTCCATTGTTCTCAAAATTCCGCTGACGCTTAAAAATGCTTCAGAACGCTTCCATTGTTCTCGGAATTCCGCTGACGTTTAATAATGCTTCGCAACTCTTTCATTTTTCTCGGAATTCCGCTGACGTTTAAAAATGCTTCGGAACTCTTCCATTGTTCTCGGAATTCCGTTGAAGTTTAAAAATGCTTCGAAACTCTTCCATTGTTCTCGGAATTCTGCTGAAGTTTAAAAATGCTTCGAAATTCTTTCATTGTTCTCGGAATTCTGCTGAAGTTTAAAAATGCTTCAGAACTCTTCCATTGCTCTCGGAATTCCGCTGACGTTTAATAATGCTTCGCAACTCTTCCATTGTTCTCGGAATTCCGTTGAAGTTTAAAAATGCTTAGAAACTCTTCCATTGTTCTCGGAATTCTGCTGAAGTTTAAAAATGCTTCGGTACTCTTCCATTGTTCTCGGAATTCCGCTGACATATAAAAATGCTTCGGAAATCTTGCATTGTTCTCGGCATTCCGCTGACATTTAAAAATGCTTCGGAACTCTTCAATTGTTCTCGGAATTCTGCTGAACTTTTAAAATGCTTTGGAACTCTTCCATTGCTCTCGGAATTCGGGTGAAGTTTAAAAATGCTTCGGAAATCTTCTATTGTTCTCGGATTTCCGCTGAAGTTTAAAAATGCTTAAAATCTCTTCCATTGTTCTCGTAATTCTGCTCATGTTTAAAAATGCTTCGGAACTCTTCCATTGTTCTCGTAATTCCGCTGAAGTTTAAAAATGGTTCGGAACTCTTCCATTGTTCTCGGAATTCCGATGACGTTTTAAAATGCTTCGGTACTCTTCCATTGTTCTCGGAATTCCGCTGACGTTTAAAAATGCTTCGGAACTCTTCCATTGTTATCGGAATTCCGCTGAAGTTTAAAAATGCTTCGGAACTCTTCCATTGTTCTAGGAATTCTGCTGAAGTCTAAAAATTCATCTGAACTCTTTCATTATTCTCGGAATTCGTGTGAATTTTAAAAATGCTTCGGAACTCTTCTATTGTTCTCGGAATTCCGCTGAAGTTTAAAAATGCTTAAAATCTCTTACATTGTTCTCGGAATTCCGCTGAAGTTTAAAAATGCTTCGGAACTCTTCCATTTTTCTCGGAATTCTGCTGAAGTTTAAAAATGCTTCAGAACTCTTCCATTGTTCTCAGAATTCCGCTGACGTTTAAAAATGCTTCGGTACTCTTCCATTGTTCTCGGAATTCCGCTGACGTTTAAAAATGCTTCGGTACTCTTCCATTGTTCTCGGAATTCCGCTGACATTTAAAAATGCTTCGGAACTCTTCAATTGTTCTCGGAATTCTGCTGAACTTTTAAAATGCTTTGGAACTCTTCCATTGCTCTCGGAATTCGGGTGAAGTTTAAAAATGCTTCGGAACTCTTCTATTGTTCTCGGAATTCCGCTGAAGTTTAAAAATGCTTAAAATCTCTTCCATTGTTCTCGTAATTCTGCTCATGTTTAAAAATGCTTCGGAACTCTTCCATTGTTCTCGTAATTCCGCTGAAGTTTAAAAATGCTTCGGAACTCTTCCATTGTTCTCGGAATTCCGCTGACGTTTAAAAATGCTTCACAACTCTTCCATTGTTCTCGGAATTCCGCTGACTTTTAAAAATGCTTCGGAACTCTTCCATTGTTCTCCAAATTCCTCTGAAGTTTAAAAATGCTTCGGAACCCTTCCATTGTTCTCGGAATTCTGCTGAAGTTTAAAAATGCTTCAGAACTCTTCCATTGTTCTCAGAATTCCGCTGACGTTTAAAAATGCTTCGGAAATCTTCCATTGTTCTCAAAATTCCGCTGACGCTTAAAAATGCTTCAGAACTCTTCCATTGTTCTCGGAATTCCGCTGATGTTTAATAATGCTTCGCAACTCTTTCATTGTTCTCGGAATTCCGCTGACGTTTAAAAATGCTTCGGAACTCTTCCATTGTTCTCGGAATTCCGTTGAAGTTTAAAAATGCTTCGAAACTCTTCCATTGTTCTCGGAATTCTGCTGAAGTTTAAAAATGCTTCGAAATTCTTTCATTGTTCTCGGAATTCTGCTGAAGTTTAAAAATGCTTCAGAACTCTTCCATTGCTCTCGGAATTCCGCTGACGTTTAATAATGCTTCGCAACTCTTCCATTGTTCTCGGAATTCCGTTGAAGTTTAAAAATGCTTAGAAACTCTTCCATTGTTCTCGGAATTCTGCTGAAGTTTAAAAATGCTTCGGTACTCTTCCATTGTTCTCGGAATTCCGCTGACATATAAAAATGCTTCGGAAATCTTGCATTGTTCTCGGCATTCCGCTGACATTTAAAAATGCTTCGGAACTCTTCAATTGTTCTCGGAATTCTGCTGAACTTTTAAAATGCTTTGGAACTCTTCCATTGCTCTCGGAATTCGGGTGAAGTTTAAAAATGCTTCGGAAATCTTCTATTGTTCTCGGATTTCCGCTGAAGTTTAAAAATGCTTAAAATCTCTTCCATTGTTCTCGTAATTCTGCTCATGTTTAAAAATGCTTCGGAACTCTTCCATTGTTCTCGTAATTCCGCTGAAGTTTAAAAATGGTTCGGAACTCTTCCATTGTTCTCGGAATTCCGATGACGTTTTAAAATGCTTCGGTACTCTTCCATTGTTCTCGGAATTCCGCTGACGTTTAAAAATGCTTCGGAACTCTTCCATTGTTATCGGAATTCCGCTGAAGTTTAAAAATGCTTCGGAACTCTTCCATTGTTCTAGGAATTCTGCCGAAGTCTAAAAATTCATCTGAACTCTTTCATTATTCTCGGAATTCGTGTGAATTTTAAAAATGCTTCGGAACTCTTCTATTGTTCTCGGAATTCCGGTGAAGTTTAAAAATGCTTAAAATCTCTTACATTGTTCTCGGAATTCCGCTGAAGTTTAAAAATGCTTCGGAACTCTTCCATTTTTCTCGGAATTCTGCTGAAGTTTAAAAATGCTTCAGAACTCTTCCATTGTTCTCAGAATTCCGCTGACGTTTAAAAATGCTTCGGTACTCTTCCATTGTTCTCGGAATTCCGCTGACGTTTAAAAATGCTTCGGTACTCTTCCATTGTTCTCGGAATTCCGCTGACATTTAAAAATGCTTCGGAACTCTTCAATTGTTCTCGGAATTCTGCTGAACTTTTAAAATGCTTTGGAACTCTTCCATTGCTCTCGGAATTCGGGTGAAGTTTAAAAATGCTTCGGAACTCTTCTATTGTTCTCGGAATTCCGCTGAAGTTTAAAAATGCTTAAAATCTCTTCCATTGTTCTCGTAATTCTGCTCATGTTTAAAAATGCTTCGGAACTCTTCCATTGTTCTCGTAATTCCGCTGAAGTTTAAAAATGCTTCGGAACTCTTCCATTGTTCTCGGAATTCCGCTGACGTTTAAAAATGCTTCACAACTCTTTCATTGTTCTCGGAATTCCGCTGACTTTTAAAAATGCTTCGGAACTCTTCCATTGTTCTCCAAATTCCGCTGAAGTTTAAAAATGCTTCGGAACCCTTCCATTGTTCTCGGAATTCTGCTGAAGTTTAAAAATGCTTCAGAACTCTTCCATTGTTCTCAGAATTCCGCTGACGTTTAAAAATGCTTCGGAAATCTTCCATTGTTTTCAAAATTCCGCTGACGCTTAAAAATGCTTCAGAACTCTTCCATTGTTCTCGGAATTCCGCTGACGTTTAATAATGCTTCGCAACTCTTTCATTGTTCTCGGAATTCCGCTGACGTTTAAAAATGCTTCGGAACTCTTCCATTGTTCTCGGAATTCCGTTGAAGTTTAAAAATGCTTCGAAACTCTTCCATTGTTCTCGGAATTCTGCTGAAGTTTAAAAATGCTTCGAAACTCTTTCATTGTTCTCGGAATTCTGCTGAAGTTTAAAAATGCTTCAGAACTCTTCCATTGCTCTCGGAATTCCACTGACGTTTAATAATGCTTCGCAACTCTTCCATTGTTCTCGGAATTCCGTTGAAGTTTAAAAATGCTTCGAAACTCTTCCATTGTTCTCGTAATTCTGCTGAAGTTTAAAAATGCTTCGGTACTCTTCCATTGTTCTCGGAATTCCGCTGAAGTTTAAAAATGCTTAAAATCTCTTCCATTGTTCTCGTAATTCTGCTCATGTTTAAAAATGCTTCGGAACTCTTCCATTGTTCTCGTAATTCCGCTGAAGTCTAAAAATGGTTCGGAACTCTTCCATTGTTCTCGGAATTCCGATGACGTTTTAAAATGCTTCGGTACTCTTCCATTGTTCTCGGAATTCCGCTGACGTTTAAAAATGCTTCGGAACTCCTCCATTGTTATCGGAATTCTGCTGAAGTTTAAAAATGCTTCGGAACTCTTCCATTGTTCTAGGAATTCTGCTGAAGTCTAAAAATTCATCTGAACTCTTCCATTATTCTCGGAATTCGTGTGAATTTTAAAAATGCTTCGGAACTCTTCTATTGTTCTCGGAATTCCGCTGAAATTTAAAAATGCTTAAAATCTCTTACATTGTTCTCGGAATTCCGCTGAAGTTTAAAAATGCTTCGGAACTCTTCCATTGTTCTCGGAATTCTGCTGAAGTTTAAAAATGCTTCAGAACTCTTCCATTGTTCTCAGAATTCCGCTGACGTTTAAAAATGCTTCGGAAATCTTCCATTGTTTTCAAAATTCCGCTGACGTTTAAAAATGCTTCAGAACTTTTCCATTGTTCTCCGAATTCTGCTGACGTTTAAAAATGCTTCGGAACTCTTCCATTGTTCTCGGAATTCCGCTGACATTTAAAAATGCTTCACAACTCTTCCATTGTTCTCGGAATTCCTCTGACTTTTAAAAATGCTTCGGAACTCTTCCATTGTTCTCCAAATTCCGCTGAAGTTTAAAAATGCTTCGGAACCCTTCCATTGTTCTCGGAATTCTGCTGAAGTTTAAAAATGCTTCGGATCTCTTCCATTGTTCTCAGAATTCTGCTGACGTTTAAAAATGCTTCGGAAATCTTCCATTGTTCTCGGAATTCCGCTGGCGTTTAATAATGCTTCGCAACTCTTTCATTGTTCTCGGAATTCCGCTGAAGTTTAAAAATGCTTCGGAACTCTTCCATTGTTCTCGGAATTCTGCTGACATTTAAAAATGCTTCGGAACTCTTCCATTGTTCTCGGAATTCCGTTGAAGTTTAAAAATGCTTCGAAACTCTTCCATTGTTCTCGGAATTCTGCTGAAGTTTAAAAATGCTTCAGAACTCTTCCATTGTTCTCGGAATTCCGCTGACGTTTAATAATGCTTCGGTACTCTTCCATTGTTCTCTTAATTCCGCTGACATATAAAAATGCTTCGGAAATCTTGCATTGTTCTCGGCATTCCACTGAAGTTTAAAATTGCTTCGTAACTCTTCAATTGTTCTCGGAATTCTGCTAAACTTTTAAAATGCTTTGGAACTCTTCCATTGCTCTCGGAATTCTGCTGAAGTTTAAAAATGCTTCAGAACTCTTACATTGTTCTCGGAATTCTGCTGACGTTTAAAAATGCTTCGGAACTCTTCCATTGTTCTCAGAATTCCGCTGAAGTTTAAAAATGCTTCGGAACTCTTCCATTGTTCTCGGAATTCTGCTGAAGTTTAAAAATGCTTCAGAACTCTTCCATTGTTCTCGGAATTCCGCTGACGTTTAAAAATGCTTTGGAACTCTTCCATTGTTCTCGGAATTCCGCTGAAGTTTAAAAATGCTTCGGAACTCTTCCATTGTTCTCAGAATTCTGCTGACGTTTAAAAATGCTTCGGAACTCTTCTATTGTTCTCGGAATTCTGCTGACGTTTAAAAATGCTTCAGAACTCTTCCATTGTTCTCGGAATTCCGCTGATGTTTAATAATGCTTCGGAACTCTTCCATTGTTCTCGGAAATCCGTTGAAGTTTAAAAATGCTTCGGAACTCTTCCATTGTTCTCAGAATTCTGCTGAAGTTTAAAAATGCTTCAGAACTCTTCCATTGTTCTCGGAATTCCGCTGACGTTTAAAAATGCTTTGGAACTCTTCCATTGTTCTCGGAATTCCGTTGAAGTTTAAAAATGCTTCGAAACTCTTCCATTGTTCTCGGAATTCTGCTGAAGTTTAAAAATGCTTCGTAACTTTTTCCATTGTTCTCAGAATTCCGATGACGTTTAAAAATGCTTCGGTACTCTTCCATTGTTCTCGGAATTCCACTGACATATAAAAATGCTTCGGAAATCTTGCATTGTTCTCGGCATTCCGCTGACGTTTAAAAATGCTTCGGAACTCTTCAATTGTTCTCGGAATTCTGCTGAAGTTTAAAAATGCTTCGGAACTCTTCCATTGTTCTCAGAATTCCGCTGACGTTTAAAAATGCTTCGGTACTCTTCCATTGTTCTCGGAATTCCACTGACATATAAAAATGATTCGGAAATCTTGCATTGTTCTCGGCATTCCGCTGACGTTTAAAAATGCTTCGGAACTCTTCAATTGTTCTCGGAATTCTGCTGAAGTTTGAAAATGCTTCGGAACTCTTCCATTGCTCTCGGAATTCTGCTGAAGTTTAAAAATGCTTCAGAACTCTTACATTGTTCTCGGAATTCTGCTGACGTTTAAAAATGCTTCGGAACTCTTCCATTGTTCTCAGAATTCCGCTGAAGTTTAAAAATGCTTCGGAACTCTTCCATTGTTCTCGGAATTCTGCTGAAGTTTAAAAATGCTTCAGAACTCTTCCATTGTTCTCGGAATTCCGCTGACGTTTAAAAATGCTTTGGAACTCTTCCATTGTTCTCGGAATTCCGCTGAAGTTTAAAAATGCTTCGGAACTCTTCCATTGTTCTCGGAATTCCGCTGATGTTTAATAATGCTTCGGAACTCTTCCATTGTTCTCGGAATTCCGTTGAAGTTTAAAAATGCTTCAGAACTCTTCCATTGTCCTCAGAATTCTGCTGAAATTTAAAAATGCTTCAGAACTCTTCCATTGTTCTCGGAATTCCGCTGACGTTTAAAAATGCTTTGGAACTCTTCCATTGTTCTCGGAATTCCGTTGAAGTTTAAAAATGCTTCGAAACTCTTCCATTGTTCTCGGAATTCTGCTGAAGTTTAAAAATGCTTCGAAACTCTTCCATTGTTCTCGGAATTCCGCTGAAGTATAAAAATGCTTCGGAACTCTTCCTTTGTTCTCAGAATTCTGCTGACGTTTAAAAATGCTTCGGTACTCTTCCATTGTTCTCGGAATTCCGCTGACATATAAAAATGCTTCGGAAATCTTGCATTGTTCTCGGCATTCCGCTGACGTTTAAAAATGCTTCGGAACTCTTCAATTGTTCTCGGAATTCTGCTGAACTTTTAAAATACTTTGGAACTCTTCCATTGCTCTCGGAATTCTGCTGAAGTTTAAAAATGCTTCAGAACTCTTACATTGTTCTCGGAATTCTGCTGACGTTTAAAAATGCTTCGGAACTCTTCCATTGTTCTCAGAATTCCGCTGAAGTTTAAAAATGCTTCGGAACTCTTCCATTGTTCTCGTAATTCCGCTGAAGTCTAAAAATGGTTCGGAACTCTTCCATTGTTCTCGGAATTCCGATGACGTTTTAAAATGCTTCGGAACTCTTCCATTGTTCTAGGAATTCTGCTGAAGTCTAAAAATTCATCTGAACTCTTCCATTATTCTCGGAATTTGTGTGAATTTTAAAAATGCTTCGGAACTCTTCTATTGTTCTCGGAATTCCGCTGAAATTTAAAAATGCTTAAAATCTCTTACATTGTTCTCGGAATTCCGCTGAAGTTTAAAAATGCTTCGGTACTCTTCCATTGTTCTCGGAATTCCGCTGACATTTAAAAATGCTTCGGAACTCTTCAATTGTTCTCGGAATTCTGCTGAACTTTTAAAATGCTTTGGAACTCTTCCATTGCTCTCGGAATTCGGGTGAAGTTTAAAAATGCTTCGGAACTCTTCTATTGTTCTCGGAATTCCGCTGAAGTTTAAAAATGCTTAAAATCTCTTCCATTGTTCTCGTAATTCTGCTCATGTTTAAAAATGCTTCGGAACTCTTCCATTGTTCTCGTAATTCCGCTGAAGTTTAAAAATGCTTCGGAACTCTTCCATTGTTCTCGGAATTCCGCTGACGTTTAAAAATGCTTCACAACTCTTCCATTGTTCTCGGAATTCCGCTGACTTTTAAAAATGCTTCGGAACTCTTCCATTGTTCTCCAAATTCCTCTGAAGTTTAAAAATGCTTCGGAACCCTTCCATTGTTCTCGGAATTCTGCTGAAGTTTAAAAATGCTTCAGAACTCTTCCATTGTTCTCAGAATTCCGCTGACGTTTAAAAATGCTTCGGAAATCTTCCATTGTTCTCAAAATTCCGCTGACGCTTAAAAATGCTTCAGAACTCTTCCATTGTTCTCGGAATTCCGCTGATGTTTAATAATGCTTCGCAACTCTTTCATTGTTCTCGGAATTCCGCTGACGTTTAAAAATGCTTCGGAACTCTTCCATTGTTCTCGGAATTCCGTTGAAGTTTAAAAATGCTTCGAAACTCTTCCATTGTTCTCGGAATTCTGCTGAAGTTTAAAAATGCTTCGAAATTCTTTCATTGTTCTCGGAATTCTGCTGAAGTTTAAAAATGCTTCAGAACTCTTCCATTGCTCTCGGAATTCCGCTGACGTTTAATAATGCTTCGCAACTCTTCCATTGTTCTCGGAATTCCGTTGAAGTTTAAAAATGCTTAGAAACTCTTCCATTGTTCTCGGAATTCTGCTGAAGTTTAAAAATGCTTCGGTACTCTTCCATTGTTCTCGGAATTCCGCTGACATATAAAAATGCTTCGGAAATCTTGCATTGTTCTCGGCATTCCGCTGACATTTAAAAATGCTTCGGAACTCTTCAATTGTTCTCGGAATTCTGCTGAACTTTTAAAATGCTTTGGAACTCTTCCATTGCTCTCGGAATTCGGGTGAAGTTTAAAAATGCTTCGGAAATCTTCTATTGTTCTCGGATTTCCGCTGAAGTTTAAAAATGCTTAAAATCTCTTCCATTGTTCTCGTAATTCTGCTCATGTTTAAAAATGCTTCGGAACTCTTCCATTGTTCTCGTAATTCCGCTGAAGTTTAAAAATGGTTCGGAACTCTTCCATTGTTCTCGGAATTCCGATGACGTTTTAAAATGCTTCGGTACTCTTCCATTGTTCTCGGAATTCCGCTGACGTTTAAAAATGCTTCGGAACTCTTCCATTGTTATCGGAATTCCGCTGAAGTTTAAAAATGCTTCGGAACTCTTCCATTGTTCTAGGAATTCTGCTGAAGTCTAAAAATTCATCTGAACTCTTTCATTATTCTCGGAATTCGTGTGAATTTTAAAAATGCTTCGGAACTCTTCTATTGTTCTCGGAATTCCGGTGAAGTTTAAAAATGCTTAAAATCTCTTACATTGTTCTCGGAATTCCGCTGAAGTTTAAAAATGCTTCGGAACTCTTCCATTTTTCTCGGAATTCTGCTGAAGTTTAAAAATGCTTCAGAACTCTTCCATTGTTCTCAGAATTCCGCTGACGTTTAAAAATGCTTCGGTACTCTTCCATTGTTCTCGGAATTCCGCTGACGTTTAAAAATGCTTCGGTACTCTTCCATTGTTCTCGGAATTCCGCTGACATTTAAAAATGCTTCGGAACTCTTCAATTGTTCTCGGAATTCTGCTGAACTTTTAAAATGCTTTGGAACTCTTCCATTGCTCTCGGAATTCGGGTGAAGTTTAAAAATGCTTCGGAACTCTTCTATTGTTCTCGGAATTCCGCTGAAGTTTAAAAATGCTTAAAATCTCTTCCATTGTTCTCGTAATTCTGCTCATGTTTAAAAATGCTTCGGAACTCTTCCATTGTTCTCGTAATTCCGCTGAAGTTTAAAAATGCTTCGGAACTCTTCCATTGTTCTCGGAATTCCGCTGACGTTTAAAAATGCTTCACAACTCTTTCATTGTTCTCGGAATTCCGCTGACTTTTAAAAATGCTTCGGAACTCTTCCATTGTTCTCCAAATTCCGCTGAAGTTTAAAAATGCTTCGGAACCCTTCCATTGTTCTCGGAATTCTGCTGAAGTTTAAAAATGCTTCAGAACTCTTCCATTGTTCTCAGAATTCCGCTGACGTTTAAAAATGCTTCGGAAATCTTCCATTGTTTTCAAAATTCCGCTGACGCTTAAAAATGCTTCAGAACTCTTCCATTGTTCTCGGAATTCCGCTGACGTTTAATAATGCTTCGCAACTCTTTCATTGTTCTCGGAATTCCGCTGACGTTTAAAAATGCTTCGGAACTCTTCCATTGTTCTCGGAATTCCGTTGAAGTTTAAAAATGCTTCGAAACTCTTCCATTGTTCTCGGAATTCTGCTGAAGTTTAAAAATGCTTCGAAACTCTTTCATTGTTCTCGGAATTCTGCTGAAGTTTAAAAATGCTTCAGAACTCTTCCATTGCTCTCGGAATTCCACTGACGTTTAATAATGCTTCGCAACTCTTCCATTGTTCTCGGAATTCCGTTGAAGTTTAAAAATGCTTCGAAACTCTTCCATTGTTCTCGTAATTCTGCTGAAGTTTAAAAATGCTTCGGTACTCTTCCATTGTTCTCGGAATTCCGCTGAAGTTTAAAAATGCTTAAAATCTCTTCCATTGTTCTCGTAATTCTGCTCATGTTTAAAAATGCTTCGGAACTCTTCCATTGTTCTCGTAATTCCGCTGAAGTCTAAAAATGGTTCGGAACTCTTCCATTGTTCTCGGAATTCCGATGACGTTTTAAAATGCTTCGGTACTCTTCCATTGTTCTCGGAATTCCGCTGACGTTTAAAAATGCTTCGGAACTCCTCCATTGTTATCGGAATTCTGCTGAAGTTTAAAAATGCTTCGGAACTCTTCCATTGTTCTAGGAATTCTGCTGAAGTCTAAAAATTCATCTGAACTCTTCCATTATTCTCGGAATTCGTGTGAATTTTAAAAATGCTTCGGAACTCTTCTATTGTTCTCGGAATTCCGCTGAAATTTAAAAATGCTTAAAATCTCTTACATTGTTCTCGGAATTCCGCTGAAGTTTAAAAATGCTTCGGAACTCTTCCATTGTTCTCGGAATTCTGCTGAAGTTTAAAAATGCTTCAGAACTCTTCCATTGTTCTCAGAATTCCGCTGACGTTTAAAAATGCTTCGGAAATCTTCCATTGTTTTCAAAATTCCGCTGACGTTTAAAAATGCTTCAGAACTTTTCCATTGTTCTCCGAATTCTGCTGACGTTTAAAAATGCTTCGGAACTCTTCCATTGTTCTCGGAATTCCGCTGACATTTAAAAATGCTTCACAACTCTTCCATTGTTCTCGGAATTCCTCTGACTTTTAAAAATGCTTCGGAACTCTTCCATTGTTCTCCAAATTCCGCTGAAGTTTAAAAATGCTTCGGAACCCTTCCATTGTTCTCGGAATTCTGCTGAAGTTTAAAAATGCTTCGGATCTCTTCCATTGTTCTCAGAATTCTGCTGACGTTTAAAAATGCTTCGGAAATCTTCCATTGTTCTCGGAATTCCGCTGGCGTTTAATAATGCTTCGCAACTCTTTCATTGTTCTCGGAATTCCGCTGAAGTTTAAAAATGCTTCGGAACTCTTCCATTGTTCTCGGAATTCTGCTGACATTTAAAAATGCTTCGGAACTCTTCCATTGTTCTCGGAATTCCGTTGAAGTTTAAAAATGCTTCGAAACTCTTCCATTGTTCTCGGAATTCTGCTGAAGTTTAAAAATGCTTCAGAACTCTTCCATTGTTCTCGGAATTCCGCTGACGTTTAATAATGCTTCGGTACTCTTCCATTGTTCTCTTAATTCCGCTGACATATAAAAATGCTTCGGAAATCTTGCATTGTTCTCGGCATTCCACTGAAGTTTAAAATTGCTTCGTAACTCTTCAATTGTTCTCGGAATTCTGCTAAACTTTTAAAATGCTTTGGAACTCTTCCATTGCTCTCGGAATTCTGCTGAAGTTTAAAAATGCTTCAGAACTCTTACATTGTTCTCGGAATTCTGCTGACGTTTAAAAATGCTTCGGAACTCTTCCATTGTTCTCAGAATTCCGCTGAAGTTTAAAAATGCTTCGGAACTCTTCCATTGTTCTCGGAATTCTGCTGAAGTTTAAAAATGCTTCAGAACTCTTCCATTGTTCTCGGAATTCCGCTGACGTTTAAAAATGCTTTGGAACTCTTCCATTGTTCTCGGAATTCCGCTGAAGTTTAAAAATGCTTCGGAACTCTTCCATTGTTCTCAGAATTCTGCTGACGTTTAAAAATGCTTCGGAACTCTTCTATTGTTCTCGGAATTCTGCTGACGTTTAAAAATGCTTCAGAACTCTTCCATTGTTCTCGGAATTCCGCTGATGTTTAATAATGCTTCGGAACTCTTCCATTGTTCTCGGAATTCCGTTGAAGTTTAAAAATGCTTCGGAACTCTTCCATTGTTCTCAGAATTCTGCTGAAGTTTAAAAATGCTTCAGAACTCTTCCATTGTTCTCGGAATTCCGCTGACGTTTAAAAATGCTTTGGAACTCTTCCATTGTTCTCGGAATTCCGTTGAAGTTTAAAAATGCTTCGAAACTCTTCCATTGTTCTCGGAATTCTGCTGAAGTTTAAAAATGCTTCGTAACTTTTTCCATTGTTCTCAGAATTCCGATGACGTTTAAAAATGCTTCGGTACTCTTCCATTGTTCTCGGAATTCCACTGACATATAAAAATGCTTCGGAAATCTTGCATTGTTCTCGGCATTCCGCTGACGTTTAAAAATGCTTCGGAACTCTTCAATTGTTCTCGGAATTCTGCTGAAGTTTAAAAATGCTTCGGAACTCTTCCATTGTTCTCAGAATTCCGCTGACGTTTAAAAATGCTTCGGTACTCTTCCATTGTTCTCGGAATTCCACTGACATATAAAAATGATTCGGAAATCTTGCATTGTTCTCGGCATTCCGCTGACGTTTAAAAATGCTTCGGAACTCTTCAATTGTTCTCGGAATTCTGCTGAAGTTTGAAAATGCTTCGGAACTCTTCCATTGCTCTCGGAATTCTGCTGAAGTTTAAAAATGCTTCAGAACTCTTACATTGTTCTCGGAATTCTGCTGACGTTTAAAAATGCTTCGGAACTCTTCCATTGTTCTCAGAATTCCGCTGAAGTTTAAAAATGCTTCGGAACTCTTCCATTGTTCTCGGAATTCTGCTGAAGTTTAAAAATGCTTCAGAACTCTTCCATTGTTCTCGGAATTCCGCTGACGTTTAAAAATGCTTTGGAACTCTTCCATTGTTCTCGGAATTCCGCTGAAGTTTAAAAATGCTTCGGAACTCTTCCATTGTTCTCGGAATTCCGCTGATGTTTAATAATGCTTCGGAACTCTTCCATTGTTCTCGGAATTCCGTTGAAGTTTAAAAATGCTTCAGAACTCTTCCATTGTCCTCAGAATTCTGCTGAAATTTAAAAATGCTTCAGAACTCTTCCATTGTTCTCGGAATTCCGCTGACGTTTAAAAATGCTTTGGAACTCTTCCATTGTTCTCGGAATTCCGTTGAAGTTTAAAAATGCTTCGAAACTCTTCCATTGTTCTCGGAATTCTGCTGAAGTTTAAAAATGCTTCGAAACTCTTCCATTGTTCTCGGAATTCCGCTGAAGTATAAAAATGCTTCGGAACTCTTCCTTTGTTCTCAGAATTCTGCTGACGTTTAAAAATGCTTCGGTACTCTTCCATTGTTCTCGGAATTCCGCTGACATATAAAAATGCTTCGGAAATCTTGCATTGTTCTCGGCATTCCGCTGACGTTTAAAAATGCTTCGGAACTCTTCAATTGTTCTCGGAATTCTGCTGAACTTTTAAAATACTTTGGAACTCTTCCATTGCTCTCGGAATTCTGCTGAAGTTTAAAAATGCTTCAGAACTCTTACATTGTTCTCGGAATTCTGCTGACGTTTAAAAATGCTTCGGAACTCTTCCATTGTTCTCAGAATTCCGCTGAAGTTTAAAAATGCTTCGGAACTCTTCCATTGTTCTCGTAATTCCGCTGAAGTCTAAAAATGGTTCGGAACTCTTCCATTGTTCTCGGAATTCCGATGACGTTTTAAAATGCTTCGGAACTCTTCCATTGTTCTAGGAATTCTGCTGAAGTCTAAAAATTCATCTGAACTCTTCCATTATTCTCGGAATTTGTGTGAATTTTAAAAATGCTTCGGAACTCTTCTATTGTTCTCGGAATTCCGCTGAAATTTAAAAATGCTTAAAATCTCTTACATTGTTCTCGGAATTCCGCTGAAGTTTAAAAATGCTTCGGAACTCTTCCATTGTTCTCGGAATTCTGCTGAAGTTTAAAAATGCTTCAGAACTCTTCCATTGTTCTCAGAATTCCGCTGACGTTTAAAAATGCTTCGGAAATCTTCCATTGTTTTCAAAATTCCGCTGACGTTTAAAAATGCTTCAGAACTTTTCCATTGTTCTCCGAATTCTGCTGACGTTTAAAAATGCTTCGGAACTCTTCCATTGTTCTCGGAATTCCGCTGACTTTTAAAAATGCTTCACAACTCTTCCATTGTTCTCGGAATTCCTCTGACTTTTAAAAATGCTTCGGAACTCTTCCATTGTTCTCGGAATTCCGTTGAAGTTTAAAAATGCTTCGGAACTCTTCCATTGTTCTCAGAATTCTGCTGAAGTTTAAAAATGCTTCAGAACTCTTCCATTGTTCTCGGAATTCCGCTGACGTTTAAAAATGCTTTGGAACTCTTCCATTGTTCTCGGAATTCCGTTGAAGTTTAAAAATGCTTCGAAACTCTTCCATTGTTCTCGGAATTCTGCTGAAGTTTAAAAATGCTTCGTAACTTTTTCCATTGTTCTCAGAATTCCGATGACGTTTAAAAATGCTTCGGTACTCTTCCATTGTTCTCGGAATTCCACTGACATATAAAAATGCTTCGGAAATCTTGCATTGTTCTCGGCATTCCGCTGACGTTTAAAAATGCTTCGGAACTCTTCAATTGTTCTCGGAATTCTGCTGAAGTTTAAAAATGCTTCGGAACTCTTCCATTGTTCTCAGAATTCCGCTGACGTTTAAAAATGCTTCGGTACTCTTCCATTCTTCTCGGAATTCCACTGACATATAAAAATGCTTCGGAAATCTTGCATTGTTCTCGGCATTCCGCTGACGTTTAAAAATGCTTCGGAACTCTTCAATTGTTCTCGGAATTCTGCTGAAGTTAAAAAATGCTTCGGAACTCTTCCATTGTTCTCAGAATTCCGCTGACGTTTAAAAATGCTTCGGAAATCTTCCATTGTTTTCAAAATTCCGCTGACGTTTAAAAATGCTTCAGAACTCTTCCATTGTTCTCGGAATTCCGCTGACGTTTAAAAATGCTTCGGAACTCTTCTATTGTTCTCGGAATTCTGCTGACGTTTAAAAATGCTTCAGAACTCTTCCATTGTTCTCGGAATTCCGCTTATGTTTAATAATGCTTCGGAACTCTTCCATTGTTCTCGGAATTCCGCTGAAGTATAAAAATGCTTCGGAACTCTTCCATTGTTCTCAGAATTCTGCTGACGTTTAAAAATGCTTCGGTACTCTTCCATTGTTCTCGGAATTCCGCTGACATATAAAAATGCTTCGGAAATCTTGCATTGTTCTCGGCATTCCACTGACGTTTAAAAATGCTTCGTAACTCTTCAATTGTTCTCGGAATTCTGCTAAACTTTTAAAATGCTTTGGAACTCTTCCATTGCTCTCGGAATTCTGCTGAAGTTTAAAAATGCTTCAGAACTCTTACATTGTTCTCGGAATTCTGCTGACGTTTAAAAATGCTTCGGAACTCTTCCATTGTTCTCAGAATTCCGCTGAAGTTTAAAAATGCTTCGGAACTCTTCCATTGTTCTCGGAATTCTGCTGAAGTTTAAAAATGCTTCAGAACTCTTCCATTGTTCTCGGAATTCCGCTGACGTTTAAAAATGCTTTGGAACTCTTCCATTGTTCTCGGAATTCCGCTGAAGTTTAAAAATGCTTCGGAACTCTTCCATTGTTCTCGGAATTCCGCTGATGTTTAATAATGCTTCGGAACTCTTCCATTGTTCTCGGAATTCCGTTGAAGTTTAAAAATGCTTCAGAACTCTTCCATTGTTCTCAGAATTCTGCTGAAATTTAAAAATGCTTCAGAACTCTTCCATTGTTCTCGGAATTCCGCTGACGTTTAAAAATGCTTTGGAACTCTTCCATTGTTCTCGGAATTCCGTTGAAGTTTAAAAATGCTTCGAAACTCTTCCATTGTTCTCGGAATTCTGCTGAAGTTTAAAAATGCTTCGAAACTCTTCCATTGTTCTCGGAATTCCGCTGAAGTATAAAAATGCTTCGGAACTCTTCCATTGTTCTCAGAATTCTGCTGACGTTTAAAAATGCTTCGGTACTCTTCCATTGTTCTCGGAATTCCGCTGACATATAAAAATGCTTCGGAAATCTTGCATTGTTCTCGGCATTCCACTGACGTTTAAAAATGCTTCGGAACTCTTCAATTGTTCTCGGAATTCTGCTGAACTTTTAAAATACTTTGGAACTCTTCCATTGCTCTCGGAATTCTGCTGAAGTTTAAAAATGCTTCAGAACTCTTACATTGTTCTCGGAATTCTGCTGACGTTTAAAAATGCTTCGGAACTCTTCCATTGTTCTCAGAATTCCGCTGAAGTTTAAAAATGCTTCGGAACTCTTCCATTGTTCTCGTAATTCCGCTGAAGTCTAAAAATGGTTCGGAACTCTTCCATTGTTCTCGGAATTCCGATGACGTTTTAAAATGCTTCGGTACTCTTCCATTGTTCTCGGAATTCCGCTGACGTTTAAAAATGATTCGGAACTCCTCCATTGTTATCGGAATTCTGCTGAAGTTTAAAAATGCTTCGGAACTCTTCCATTGTTCTAGGAATTCTGCTGAAGTCTAAAAATTCATCTGAACTCTTCCATTATTCTCGGAATTTGTGTGAATTTTAAAAATGCTTCGGAACTCTTCTATTGTTCTCGGAATTCCGCTGAAATTTAAAAATGCTTAAAATCTCTTACATTGTTCTCGGAATTCCGCTGAAGTTTAAAAATGCTTCGGAACTCTTCCATTGTTCTCGGAATTCTGCTGAAGTTTAAAAATGCTTCAGAACTCTTCCATTGTTCTCAGAATTCCGCTGACGTTTAAAAATGCTTCGGAAATCTTCCATTGTTTTCAAAATTCCGCTGACGTTTAAAAATGCTTCAGAACTTTTCCATTGTTCTCCGAATTCTGCTGACGTTTAAAAATGCTTCGGAACTCTTCCATTGTTCTCGGAATTCCGCTGACATTTAAAAATGCTTCACAACTCTTCCATTGTTCTCGGAATTCCTCTGACTTTTAAAAATGCTTCGGAACTCTTCCATTGTTCTCCAAATTCCGCTGAAGTTTAAAAATGCTTCGGAACCCTTCCATTGTTCTCGGAATTCTGCTGAAGTTTAAAAATGCTTCGGAACTCTTCCATTGTTCTCAGAATTCTGCTGACGTTTAAAAATGCTTCGGAAATCTTCCATTGTTTTCAACATTCTGCTGACGCTTAAAAATGCTTCAGAACTCTTCCATTGTTCTCGGAATTCCGCTGGCGTTTAATAATGCTTCGCAACTCTTTCATTGTTCTCGGAATTCCGCTGAAGTTTAAAAATGCTTCGGAACTCTTCCATTGCTCTTGGAATTCTGCTGACGTTTAAAAATGCTTCGGAACTTTTCCATTGTTCTCGAAATTCCGTTGAAGTTTAAAAATGCTTCGAAACTCTTCCATTGTTCTCGGAATTCTGCTGAAGTTTAAAAATGCTTCGGAACTCTTCCATAGTTCTCGGAATTCCGCTGACATATAAAAATGCTTCGGAAATCTTGCATTGTTCTCGGCATTTCGCTGACGTTTAAAAATGCTTCGGAACTCTTCAATTGTTCTCGGAATTCTGATGAACTTTTAAAATGCTTTGGAACTCTTCCATTGCTCTCGGAATTCTGCTGAAGTTTAAAAATGCTTCAGAACTCTTACATTGTTCTCGGAATTCTGCTGACGTTTAAAAATGCTTCGGAACTCTTCCATTGGTCTCGGAATTCCGTTGAAGTTTAAAAATGCTTCGAAACTCTTCCATTGTTCTCGGAATTCTGCTGAAGTTTAAAAATGCTTCGTAACTCTTCCATTGTTCTCAGAATTCCGCTGACGTTTAAATATGCTTCGGTACTCTTCCATTGTTCTCTTAATTCCGCTGACATATAAAAATGCTTCGGAAATCTTGCATTGTTCTCGGCATTCCACTGACGTTTAAAAATGCTTCGTAACTCTTCAATTGTTCTCGGAATTCTGCTAAACTTTTAAAATGCTTTGGAACTCTTCCATTGCTCTCGGAATTCTGCTGAAGTTTAAAAATGCTTCAGAACTCTTACATTGTTCTCGGAATTCTGCTGACGTTTAAAAATGCTTCGGAACTCTTCCATTGTTCTCAGAATTCCGCTGAAGTTTAAAAATGCTTCGGAACTCTTCCATTGTTCTCGGAATTCCGCTGACGTTTAAAAATGCTTCGGTACTCTTCCATTGTTCTCGGAATTCCGCTGACATTTAAAAATGCTTCGGAACTCTTCAATTGTTCTCGGAATTCTGCTGAACTTTTAAAATGCTTTGGAACTCTTCCATTGCTCTCGGAATTCGGGTGAAGTTTAAAAATGCTTCGGAACTCTTCTATTGTTCTCGGAATTCCGCTGAAGTTTAAAAATGCTTA
Organism: Phyllobates terribilis; assembly: GCF_046119375.1. Taxonomy (NCBI): domain Eukaryota; kingdom Metazoa; phylum Chordata; class Amphibia; order Anura; family Dendrobatidae; genus Phyllobates; species Phyllobates terribilis. The sequence continues at coordinate 12,764,266 of NW_027362782.1, forward strand.
AAATCTCTTCCATTGTTCTCGTAATTCTGCTCATGTTTAAAAATGCTTCGGAACTCTTCCATTGTTCTCGTAATTCCGCTGAAGTTTAAAAATGCTTCGGAACTCTTCCATTGTTCTCGGAATTCCGCTGACGTTTAAAAATGCTTCACAACTCTTTCATTGTTCTCGGAATTCCGCTGACTTTTAAAAATGCTTCGGAACTCTTCCATTGTTCTCCAAATTCCGCTGAAGTTTAAAAATGCTTCGGAACCCTTCCATTGTTCTCGGAATTCTGCTGAAGTTTAAAAATGCTTCAGAACTCTTCCATTGTTCTCAGAATTCCGCTGACGTTTAAAAATGCTTCGGAAATCTTCCATTGTTTTCAAAATTCCGCTGACGCTTAAAAATGCTTCAGAACTCTTCCATTGTTCTCGGAATTCCGCTGACGTTTAATAATGCTTCGCAACTCTTTCATTGTTCTCGGAATTCCGCTGACGTTTAAAAATGCTTCGGAACTCTTCCATTGTTCTCGGAATTCCGTTGAAGTTTAAAAATGCTTCGAAACTCTTCCATTGTTCTCGGAATTCTGCTGAAGTTTAAAAATGCTTCGAAACTCTTTCATTGTTCTCGGAATTCTGCTGAAGTTTAAAAATGCTTCAGAACTCTTCCATTGCTCTCGGAATTCCACTGACATTTAATAATGCTTCGCAACTCTTCCATTGTTCTCGGAATTCCGTTGAAGTTTAAAAATGCTTCGAAACTCTTCCATTGTTCTCGTAATTCTGCTGAAGTTTAAAAATGCTTCGGTACTCTTCCATTGTTCTCGGAATTCCGCTGAAGTTTAAAAATGCTTAAAATCTCTTCCATTGTTCTCGTAATTCTGCTCATGTTTAAAAATGCTTCGGAACTCTTCCATTGTTCTCGTAATTCCGCTGAAGTCTAAAAATGGTTCGGAACTCTTCCATTGTTCTCGGAATTCCGATGACGTTTTAAAATGCTTCGGTACTCTTCCATTGTTCTCGGAATTCCGCTGACGTTTAAAAATGCTTCGGAACTCCTCCATTGTTATCGGAATTCTGCTGAAGTTTAAAAATGCTTCGGAACTCTTCCATTGTTCTAGGAATTCTGCTGAAGTCTAAAAATTCATCTGAACTCTTCCATTATTCTCGGAATTCGTGTGAATTTTAAAAATGCTTCGGAACTCTTCTATTGTTCTCGGAATTCCGCTGAAATTTAAAAATGCTTAAAATCTCTTACATTGTTCTCGGAATTCCGCTGAAGTTTAAAAATGCTTCGGAACTCTTCCATTGTTCTCGGAATTCTGCTGAAGTTTAAAAATGCTTCAGAACTCTTCCATTGTTCTCAGAATTCCGCTGACGTTTAAAAATGCTTCGGAAATCTTCCATTGTTTTCAAAATTCCGCTGACGTTTAAAAATGCTTCAGAACTTTTCCATTGTTCTCCGAATTCTGCTGACGTTTAAAAATGCTTCGGAACTCTTCCATTGTTCTCGGAATTCCGCTGACATTTAAAAATGCTTCACAACTCTTCCATTGTTCTCGGAATTCCTCTGACTTTTAAAAATGCTTCGGAACTCTTCCATTGTTCTCCAAATTCCGCTGAAGTTTAAAAATGCTTCGGAACCCTTCCATTGTTCTCGGAATTCTGCTGAAGTTTAAAAATGCTTCGGATCTCTTCCATTGTTCTCAGAATTCTGCTGACGTTTAAAAATGCTTCGGAAATCTTCCATTGTTCTCGGAATTCCGCTGGCGTTTAATAATGCTTCGCAACTCTTTCATTGTTCTCGGAATTCCGCTGAAGTTTAAAAATGCTTCGGAACTCTTCCATTGTTCTCGGAATTCTGCTGACATTTAAAAATGCTTCGGAACTCTTCCATTGTTCTCGGAATTCCGTTGAAGTTTAAAAATGCTTCGAAACTCTTCCATTGTTCTCGGAATTCTGCTGAAGTTTAAAAATGCTTCAGAACTCTTCCATTGTTCTCGGAATTCCGCTGACGTTTAATAATGCTTCGGTACTCTTCCATTGTTCTCTTAATTCCGCTGACATATAAAAATGCTTCGGAAATCTTGCATTGTTCTCGGCATTCCACTGAAGTTTAAAATTGCTTCGTAACTCTTCAATTGTTCTCGGAATTCTGCTAAACTTTTAAAATGCTTTGGAACTCTTCCATTGCTCTCGGAATTCTGCTGAAGTTTAAAAATGCTTCAGAACTCTTACATTGTTCTCGGAATTCTGCTGACGTTTAAAAATGCTTCGGAACTCTTCCATTGTTCTCAGAATTCCGCTGAAGTTTAAAAATGCTTCGGAACTCTTCCATTGTTCTCGGAATTCTGCTGAAGTTTAAAAATGCTTCAGAACTCTTCCATTGTTCTCGGAATTCCGCTGACGTTTAAAAATGCTTTGGAACTCTTCCATTGTTCTCGGAATTCCGCTGAAGTTTAAAAATGCTTCGGAACTCTTCCATTGTTCTCAGAATTCTGCTGACGTTTAAAAATGCTTCGGAACTCTTCTATTGTTCTCGGAATTCTGCTGACGTTTAAAAATGCTTCAGAACTCTTCCATTGTTCTCGGAATTCCGCTGATGTTTAATAATGCTTCGGAACTCTTCCATTGTTCTCGGAATTCCGTTGAAGTTTAAAAATGCTTCGGAACTCTTCCATTGTTCTCAGAATTCTGCTGAAGTTTAAAAATGCTTCAGAACTCTTCCATTGTTCTCGGAATTCCGCTGACGTTTAAAAATGCTTTGGAACTCTTCCATTGTTCTCGGAATTCCGTTGAAGTTTAAAAATGCTTCGAAACTCTTCCATTGTTCTCGGAATTCTGCTGAAGTTTAAAAATGCTTCGTAACTTTTTCCATTGTTCTCAGAATTCCGATGACGTTTAAAAATGCTTCGGTACTCTTCCATTGTTCTCGGAATTCCACTGACATATAAAAATGCTTCGGAAATCTTGCATTGTTCTCGGCATTCCGCTGACGTTTAAAAATGCTTCGGAACTCTTCAATTGTTCTCGGAATTCTGCTGAAGTTTAAAAATGCTTCGGAACTCTTCCATTGTTCTCAGAATTCCGCTGACGTTTAAAAATGCTTCGGTACTCTTCCATTGTTCTCGGAATTCCACTGACATATAAAAATGATTCGGAAATCTTGCATTGTTCTCGGCATTCCGCTGACGTTTAAAAATGCTTCGGAACTCTTCAATTGTTCTCGGAATTCTGCTGAAGTTTGAAAATGCTTCGGAACTCTTCCATTGCTCTCGGAATTCTGCTGAAGTTTAAAAATGCTTCAGAACTCTTACATTGTTCTCGGAATTCTGCTGACGTTTAAAAATGCTTCGGAACTCTTCCATTGTTCTCAGAATTCCGCTGAAGTTTAAAAATGCTTCGGAACTCTTCCATTGTTCTCGGAATTCTGCTGAAGTTTAAAAATGCTTCAGAACTCTTCCATTGTTCTCGGAATTCCGCTGACGTTTAAAAATGCTTTGGAACTCTTCCATTGTTCTCGGAATTCCGCTGAAGTTTAAAAATGCTTCGGAACTCTTCCATTGTTCTCGGAATTCCGCTGATGTTTAATAATGCTTCGGAACTCTTCCATTGTTCTCGGAATTCCGTTGAAGTTTAAAAATGCTTCAGAACTCTTCCATTGTCCTCAGAATTCTGCTGAAATTTAAAAATGCTTCAGAACTCTTCCATTGTTCTCGGAATTCCGCTGACGTTTAAAAATGCTTTGGAACTCTTCCATTGTTCTCGGAATTCCGTTGAAGTTTAAAAATGCTTCGAAACTCTTCCATTGTTCTCGGAATTCTGCTGAAGTTTAAAAATGCTTCGAAACTCTTCCATTGTTCTCGGAATTCCGCTGAAGTATAAAAATGCTTCGGAACTCTTCCTTTGTTCTCAGAATTCTGCTGACGTTTAAAAATGCTTCGGTACTCTTCCATTGTTCTCGGAATTCCGCTGACATATAAAAATGCTTCGGAAATCTTGCATTGTTCTCGGCATTCCGCTGACGTTTAAAAATGCTTCGGAACTCTTCAATTGTTCTCGGAATTCTGCTGAACTTTTAAAATACTTTGGAACTCTTCCATTGCTCTCGGAATTCTGCTGAAGTTTAAAAATGCTTCAGAACTCTTACATTGTTCTCGGAATTCTGCTGACGTTTAAAAATGCTTCGGAACTCTTCCATTGTTCTCAGAATTCCGCTGAAGTTTAAAAATGCTTCGGAACTCTTCCATTGTTCTCGTAATTCCGCTGAAGTCTAAAAATGGTTCGGAACTCTTCCATTGTTCTCGGAATTCCGATGACGTTTTAAAATGCTTCGGAACTCTTCCATTGTTCTAGGAATTCTGCTGAAGTCTAAAAATTCATCTGAACTCTTCCATTATTCTCGGAATTTGTGTGAATTTTAAAAATGCTTCGGAACTCTTCTATTGTTCTCGGAATTCCGCTGAAATTTAAAAATGCTTAAAATCTCTTACATTGTTCTCGGAATTCCGCTGAAGTTTAAAAATGCTTCGGAACTCTTCCATTGTTCTCGGAATTCTGCTGAAGTTTAAAAATGCTTCAGAACTCTTCCATTGTTCTCAGAATTCCGCTGACGTTTAAAAATGCTTCGGAAATCTTCCATTGTTTTCAAAATTCCGCTGACGTTTAAAAATGCTTCAGAACTTTTCCATTGTTCTCCGAATTCTGCTGACGTTTAAAAATGCTTCGGAACTCTTCCATTGTTCTCGGAATTCCGCTGACTTTTAAAAATGCTTCACAACTCTTCCATTGTTCTCGGAATTCCTCTGACTTTTAAAAATGCTTCGGAACTCTTCCATTGTTCTCGGAATTCCGTTGAAGTTTAAAAATGCTTCGGAACTCTTCCATTGTTCTCAGAATTCTGCTGAAGTTTAAAAATGCTTCAGAACTCTTCCATTGTTCTCGGAATTCCGCTGACGTTTAAAAATGCTTTGGAACTCTTCCATTGTTCTCGGAATTCCGTTGAAGTTTAAAAATGCTTCGAAACTCTTCCATTGTTCTCGGAATTCTGCTGAAGTTTAAAAATGCTTCGTAACTTTTTCCATTGTTCTCAGAATTCTGATGACGTTTAAAAATGCTTCGGTACTCTTCCATTGTTCTCGGAATTCCACTGACATATAAAAATGCTTCGGAAATCTTGCATTGTTCTCGGCATTCCGCTGACGTTTAAAAATGCTTCGGAACTCTTCAATTGTTCTCGGAATTCTGCTGAAGTTTAAAAATGCTTCGGAACTCTTCCATTGTTCTCAGAATTCCGCTGACGTTTAAAAATGCTTCGGTACTCTTCCATTCTTCTCGGAATTCCACTGACATATAAAAATGCTTCGGAAATCTTGCATTGTTCTCGGCATTCCGCTGACGTTTAAAAATGCTTCGGAACTCTTCAATTGTTCTCGGAATTCTGCTGAAGTTAAAAAATGCTTCGGAACTCTTCCATTGTTCTCAGAATTCCGCTGACGTTTAAAAATGCTTCGGAAATCTTCCATTGTTTTCAAAATTCCGCTGACGTTTAAAAATGCTTCAGAACTCTTCCATTGTTCTCGGAATTCCGCTGACGTTTAAAAATGCTTCGGAACTCTTCTATTGTTCTCGGAATTCTGCTGACGTTTAAAAATGCTTCAGAACTCTTCCATTGTTCTCGGAATTCCGCTTATGTTTAATAATGCTTCGGAACTCTTCCATTGTTCTCGGAATTCCGCTGAAGTATAAAAATGCTTCGGAACTCTTCCATTGTTCTCAGAATTCTGCTGACGTTTAAAAATGCTTCGGTACTCTTCCATTGTTCTCGGAATTCCGCTGACATATAAAAATGCTTCGGAAATCTTGCATTGTTCTCGGCATTCCACTGACGTTTAAAAATGCTTCGTAACTCTTCAATTGTTCTCGGAATTCTGCTAAACTTTTAAAATGCTTTGGAACTCTTCCATTGCTCTCGGAATTCTGCTGAAGTTTAAAAATGCTTCAGAACTCTTACATTGTTCTCGGAATTCTGCTGACGTTTAAAAATGCTTCGGAACTCTTCCATTGTTCTCAGAATTCCGCTGAAGTTTAAAAATGCTTCGGAACTCTTCCATTGTTCTCGGAATTCTGCTGAAGTTTAAAAATGCTTCAGAACTCTTCCATTGTTCTCGGAATTCCGCTGACGTTTAAAAATGCTTTGGAACTCTTCCATTGTTCTCGGAATTCCGCTGAAGTTTAAAAATGCTTCGGAACTCTTCCATTGTTCTCGGAATTCCGCTGATGTTTAATAATGCTTCGGAACTCTTCCATTGTTCTCGGAATTCCGTTGAAGTTTAAAAATGCTTCAGAACTCTTCCATTGTTCTCAGAATTCTGCTGAAATTTAAAAATGCTTCAGAACTCTTCCATTGTTCTCGGAATTCCGCTGACGTTTAAAAATGCTTTGGAACTCTTCCATTGTTCTCGGAATTCCGTTGAAGTTTAAAAATGCTTCGAAACTCTTCCATTGTTCTCGGAATTCTGCTGAAGTTTAAAAATGCTTCGAAACTCTTCCATTGTTCTCGGAATTCCGCTGAAGTATAAAAATGCTTCGGAACTCTTCCATTGTTCTCAGAATTCTGCTGACGTTTAAAAATGCTTCGGTACTCTTCCATTGTTCTCGGAATTCCGCTGACATATAAAAATGCTTCGGAAATCTTGCATTGTTCTCGGCATTCCACTGACGTTTAAAAATGCTTCGGAACTCTTCAATTGTTCTCGGAATTCTGCTGAACTTTTAAAATACTTTGGAACTCTTCCATTGCTCTCGGAATTCTGCTGAAGTTTAAAAATGCTTCAGAACTCTTACATTGTTCTCGGAATTCTGCTGACGTTTAAAAATGCTTCGGAACTCTTCCATTGTTCTCAGAATTCCGCTGAAGTTTAAAAATGCTTCGGAACTCTTCCATTGTTCTCGTAATTCCGCTGAAGTCTAAAAATGGTTCGGAACTCTTCCATTGTTCTCGGAATTCCGATGACGTTTTAAAATGCTTCGGTACTCTTCCATTGTTCTCGGAATTCCGCTGACGTTTAAAAATGATTCGGAACTCCTCCATTGTTATCGGAATTCTGCTGAAGTTTAAAAATGCTTCGGAACTCTTCCATTGTTCTAGGAATTCTGCTGAAGTCTAAAAATTCATCTGAACTCTTCCATTATTCTCGGAATTTGTGTGAATTTTAAAAATGCTTCGGAACTCTTCTATTGTTCTCGGAATTCCGCTGAAATTTAAAAATGCTTAAAATCTCTTACATTGTTCTCGGAATTCCGCTGAAGTTTAAAAATGCTTCGGAACTCTTCCATTGTTCTCGGAATTCTGCTGAAGTTTAAAAATGCTTCAGAACTCTTCCATTGTTCTCAGAATTCCGCTGACGTTTAAAAATGCTTCGGAAATCTTCCATTGTTTTCAAAATTCCGCTGACGTTTAAAAATGCTTCAGAACTTTTCCATTGTTCTCCGAATTCTGCTGACGTTTAAAAATGCTTCGGAACTCTTCCATTGTTCTCGGAATTCCGCTGACATTTAAAAATGCTTCACAACTCTTCCATTGTTCTCGGAATTCCTCTGACTTTTAAAAATGCTTCGGAACTCTTCCATTGTTCTCCAAATTCCGCTGAAGTTTAAAAATGCTTCGGAACCCTTCCATTGTTCTCGGAATTCTGCTGAAGTTTAAAAATGCTTCGGAACTCTTCCATTGTTCTCAGAATTCTGCTGACGTTTAAAAATGCTTCGGAAATCTTCCATTGTTTTCAACATTCTGCTGACGCTTAAAAATGCTTCAGAACTCTTCCATTGTTCTCGGAATTCCGCTGGCGTTTAATAATGCTTCGCAACTCTTTCATTGTTCTCGGAATTCCGCTGAAGTTTAAAAATGCTTCGGAACTCTTCCATTGCTCTTGGAATTCTGCTGACGTTTAAAAATGCTTCGGAACTTTTCCATTGTTCTCGAAATTCCGTTGAAGTTTAAAAATGCTTCGAAACTCTTCCATTGTTCTCGGAATTCTGCTGAAGTTTAAAAATGCTTCGGAACTCTTCCATAGTTCTCGGAATTCCGCTGACATATAAAAATGCTTCGGAAATCTTGCATTGTTCTCGGCATTTCGCTGACGTTTAAAAATGCTTCGGAACTCTTCAATTGTTCTCGGAATTCTGATGAACTTTTAAAATGCTTTGGAACTCTTCCATTGCTCTCGGAATTCTGCTGAAGTTTAAAAATGCTTCAGAACTCTTACATTGTTCTCGGAATTCTGCTGACGTTTAAAAATGCTTCGGAACTCTTCCATTGGTCTCGGAATTCCGTTGAAGTTTAAAAATGCTTCGAAACTCTTCCATTGTTCTCGGAATTCTGCTGAAGTTTAAAAATGCTTCGTAACTCTTCCATTGTTCTCAGAATTCCGCTGACGTTTAAATATGCTTCGGTACTCTTCCATTGTTCTCTTAATTCCGCTGACATATAAAAATGCTTCGGAAATCTTGCATTGTTCTCGGCATTCCACTGACGTTTAAAAATGCTTCGTAACTCTTCAATTGTTCTCGGAATTCTGCTAAACTTTTAAAATGCTTTGGAACTCTTCCATTGCTCTCGGAATTCTGCTGAAGTTTAAAAATGCTTCAGAACTCTTACATTGTTCTCGGAATTCTGCTGACGTTTAAAAATGCTTCGGAACTCTTCCATTGTTCTCAGAATTCCGCTGAAGTTTAAAAATGCTTCGGAACTCTTCCATTGTTCTCGGAATTCTGCTGAAGTTTAAAAATGCTTCAGAACTCTTCCATTGTTCTCGGAATTCCGCTGACGTTTAAAAATGCTTTGGAACTCTTCCATTGTTCTCGGAATTCCACTGAAGTTTAAAAATGCTTCGGAACTCTTCCATTGTTCTCAGAATTCTGCTGACGTTTAAAAATGCTTCGGAACTCTTCTATTGTTCTCGGAATTCTGCTGACGTTTAAAAATGCTTCAGAACTCTTCCATTGTTCTCGGAATTCCGCTGATGTTTAATAATGCTTCGGAACTCTTCCATTGTTCTCGGAATTCCGTTGAAGTTTAAAAATGCTTCGGAACTCTTCCATTGTTCTCAGAATTCTGCTGAAGTTTAAAAATGCTTCAGAACTCTTCCATTGTTCTCGGAATTCCGCTGACGTTTAAAAATGCTTTGGAACTCTTCCATTGTTCTCGGAATTCCGTTGAAGTTTAAAAATGCTTCGAAACTCTTCCATTGTTCTCGGAATTCTGCTGAAGTTTAAAAATGCTTCGTAACTCTTCCATTGTTCTCAGAATTCCGCTGACGTTTAAAAATGCTTCGGTACTCTTCCATTGTTCTCGGAATTCCACTGACATATAAAAATGCTTCGGAAATCGTGCATTGTTCTCGGCATTCCGCTGACGTTTAAAAATGCTTCGGAACTCTTCAATTGTTCTCGGAATTCTGCTGAACTTTTAAAATACTTTGGAACTCTTCCATTGCTCTCGGAATTCTGCTGAAGTTTAAAAATGCTTCAGAACTCTTACATTGTTCTCGGAGTTCTGCTGACGTTTAAAAATGCTTCGGAACTCTTCCATTGTTCTCAGAATTCCGCTGAAGTTTAAAAATGCTTCGGAACTCTTCCATTGTTCTCGTAATTCTGCTGAAGTCTAAAAATGGTTCGGAACTCTTCCATTGTTCTCGGAATTCCGATGACGTTTTAAAATGCTTCGGTACTCTTCCATTGTTCTCGGAATTCCTCTGACGTTTAAAAATGCTTCGGAACTCCTCCATTGTTATCGGAATTCTGCTGAAGTTTAAAAATGCTTCGGAACTCTTCCATTGTTCTAGGAATTCTGCTGAAGTCTAAAAATTCATCTGAACTCTTCCATTATTCTCGGAATTTGTGTGAATTTTAAAAATGCTTCGGAACTCTTCTATTGTTCTCGGAATTCCGCTGAAATTTAAAAATGCTTAAAATCTCTTACATTGTTCTCGGAATTCCGCTGAAGTTTAAAAATGCTTCGGAACTCTTCCATTGTTCTTGGAATTCTGCTGAAGTTTAAAAATGCTTCAGAACTCTTCCATTGTTCTCAGAATTCCGCTGACGTTTAAAAATGCTTCGGAAATCTTCCATTGTTTTCAAAATTCCGCTGACGTTTAAAAATGCTTCAGAACTTTTCCATTGTTCTCCGAATTCTGCTGACGTTTAAAAATGCTTCGGAACTCTTCCATTGTTCTCGGAATTCCGCTGACATTTAAAAATGCTTCACAACTCATCCATTGTTCTCGGAATTCCTCTGACTTTTAAAAATGCTTCGGAACTCTTCCATTGTTCTCCAAATTCCGCTGAAGTTTAAAAATGCTTCGGAACCCTTCCATTGTTCTCGGAATTCTGCTGAAGTTTAAAAATGCTTCGGAACTCTTCCATTGTTCTCAGAATTCTGCTGACGTTTAAAAATGCTTCGGAAATCTTACATTGTTTTCAAAATTCCGCTGACGCTTAAAAATGCTTCAGAACTCTTCCATTGTTCTCGGAATTCCGCTGGCGTTTAATAATGCTTCGCAACTCTTTCATTGTTCTCGGAATTCCGCTGAAGTTTAAAAATGCTTCGGAACTCTTCCATTGTTCTCGGAATTCTGCTGACGTTTAAAAATGCTTCGGAACTTTTCCATTGTTCTCGGAATTCCGTTGAAGTTTAAAAATGCTTCGAAACTCTTCCATTGTTCTCGGAATTCTGCTGAAGTTTAAAAATGCTTCAGAACTCTTCCATTGTTCTCGGAATTCCGCTGACGTTTAATAATGCTTCGCAACTCTTTCATTGTTCTCGGAATTCCGCTGACGTTTAAAAATGCTTCGGAACTCTTCCATTGTTCTCGGAATTCCGTTGAAGTTTAAAAATGCTTCGAAACTCTTCCATTGTTCTCGGAATTCTGCTGAAGTTTAAAAATGCTTCGGAACTCTTCCATTGTTCTCGGAATTCCGCTGACGTTTAAAAATGCTTTGGAACTCTTCCATTGTTCTCGGAATTCCGCTGAAGTTTAAAAATGCTTCGGAACTCTTCCATTGTTCTCAGAATTCTGCTGACGTTTAAAAATGCTTCGGAACTCTTCTATTGTTCTCGGAATTCTGCTGACGTTTAAAAATGCTTCAGAACTCTTCCATTGTTCTCGGAATTCCGCTGATGTTTAATAATGCTTCGGAACTCTTCCATTGTTCTCGGAATTCCGTTGAAGTTTAAAAATGCTTCGGAACTCTTCCATTGTTCTCAGAATTCTGCTGAAGTTTAAAAATGCTTCAGAACTCTTCCATTGTTCTCGGAATTCCGCTGACGTTTAAAAATGCTTTGGAACTCTTCCATTGTTCTCGGAATTCCGTTGAAGTTTAAAAATGCTTCGAAACTCTTCCATTGTTCTCGGAATTCTGCTGAAGTTTAAAAATGCTTCGTAACTTTTTCCATTGTTCTCAGAATTCCGATGACGTTTAAAAATGCTTCGGTACTCTTCCATTGTTCTCGGAATTCCACTGACATATAAAAATGCTTCGGAAATCTTGCATTGTTCTCGGCATTCCGCTGACGTTTAAAAATGCTTCGGAACTCTTCAATTGTTCTCGGAATTCTGCTGAAGTTTAAAAATGCTTCGGAACTCTTCCATTGTTCTCAGAATTCCGCTGACGTTTAAAAATGCTTCGGTACTCTTCCATTGTTCTCGGAATTCCACTGACATATAAAAATGATTCGGAAATCTTGCATTGTTCTCGGCATTCCGCTGAAGTTTAAAAATGCTTCGGAACTCTTCAATTGTTCTCGGAATTCTGCTGAAGTTTGAAAATGCTTCGGAACTCTTCCATTGCTCTCGGAATTCTGCTGAAGTTTAAAAATGCTTCAGAACTCTTACATTGTTCTCGGAATTCTGCTGACGTTTAAAAATGCTTCGGAACTCTTCCATTGTTCTCAGAATTCCGCTGAAGTTTAAAAATGCTTCGGAACTCTTCCATTGTTCTCGGAATTCTGCTGAAGTTTAAAAATGCTTCAGAACTCTTCCATTGTTCTCGGAATTCCGCTGACGTTTAAAAATGCTTTGGAACTCTTCCATTGTTCTCGGAATTCCGCTGAAGTTTAAAAATGCTTCGGAACTCTTCCATTGTTCTCGGAATTCCGCTGATGTTTAATAATGCTTCGGAACTCTTCCATTGTTCTCGGAATTCCGTTGAAGTTTAAAAATGCTTCAGAACTCTTCCATTGTTCTCAGAATTCTGCTGAAATTTAAAAATGCTTCAGAACTCTTCCATTGTTCTCGGAATTCCGCTGACGTTTAAAAATGCTTTGGAACTCTTCCATTGTTCTCGGAATTCCGTTGAAGTTTAAAAATGCTTCGAAACTCTTCCATTGTTCTCGGAATTCTGCTGAAGTTTAAAAATGCTTCGAAACTCTTCCATTGTTCTCGGAATTCCGCTGAAGTATAAAAATGCTTCGGAACTCTTCCATTGTTCTCAGAATTCTGCTGACGTTTAAAAATGCTTCGGTACTCTTCCATTGTTCTCGGAATTCCGCTGACATATAAAAATGCTTCGGAAATCTTGCATTGTTCTCGGCATTCCGCTGACGTTTAAAAATGCTTCGGAACTCTTCAATTGTTCTCGGAATTCTGCTGAACTTTTAAAATACTTTGGAACTCTTCCATTGCTCTCGGAATTCTGCTGAAGTTTAAAAATGCTTCAGAACTCTTACATTGTTCTCGGAATTCTGCTGACGTTTAAAAATGCTTCGGAACTCTTCCATTGTTCTCAAAATTCCGCTGAAGTTTAAAAATGCTTCGGAACTCTTCCATTGTTCTCGTAATTCCGCTGAAGTCTAAAAATGGTTCGGAACTCTTCCATTGTTCTCGGAATTCCGATGACGTTTTAAAATGCTTCGGAACTCTTCCATTGTTCTAGGAATTCTGCTGAAGTCTAAAAATTCATCTGAACTCTTTCATTATTCTCGGAATTTGTGTGAATTTTAAAAATGCTTCGGAACTCTTCTATTGTTCTCGGAATTCCGCTGAAATTTAAAAATGCTTAAAATCTCTTACATTGTTCTCGGAATTCCGCTGAAGTTTAAAAATGCTTCGGAACTCTTCCATTGTTCTCGGAATTCTGCTGAAGTTTAAAAATGCTTCAGAACTCTTCCATTGTTCTCAGAATTCCGCTGACGTTTAAAAATGCTTCGGAAATCTTCCATTGTTTTCAAAATTCCGCTGACGTTTAAAAATGCTTCAGAACTTTTCCATTGTTCTCCGAATTCTGCTGACGTTTAAAAATGCTTCGGAACTCTTCCATTGTTCTCGGAATTCCGCTGACATTTAAAAATGCTTCACAACTCTTCCATTGTTCTCGGAATTCCTCTGACTTTTAAAAATGCTTCGGAACTCTTCCATTGTTCTCGGAATTCCGTTGAAGTTTAAAAATGCTTCGGAACTCTTCCATTGTTCTCAGATTTCTGCTGAAGTTTAAAAATGCTTCAGAACTCTTCCATTGTTCTCGGAATTCCGCTGACGTTTAAAAATGCTTTGGAACTCTTCCATTGTTCTCGGAATTCCGTTGAAGTTTAAAAATGCTTCGAAACTCTTCCATTGTTCTCGGAATTCTGCTGAAGTTTAAAAATGCTTCGTAACTTTTTCCATTGTTCTCAGAATTCCGATGACGTTTAAAAATGCTTCGGTACTCTTCCATTGTACTCGGAATTCCACTGACATATAAAAATGCTTCGGAAATCTTGCATTGTTCTCGGCATTCCGCTGACGTTTAAAAATGCTTCGGAACTCTTCAATTGTTCTCGGAATTCTGCTGAAGTTTAAAAATGCTTCGGAACTCTTCCATTGTTCTCAGAATTCCGCTGACGTTTAAAAATGCTTCGGTACTCTTCCATTGTTCTCGGAATTCCACTGACATATAAAAATGCTTCGGAAATCTTGCATTGTTCTCGGCATTCCGCTGACGTTTAAAAATGCTTCGGAACTCTTCAATTGTTCTCGGAATTCTGCTGAAGTTTAAAAATCCTTCGGAACTCTTCCATTGTTCTCAGAATTCCGCTGACGTTTAAAAATGCTTCGGAAATCTTCCATTGTTTTCAAAATTCCGCTGACGTTTAAAAATGCTTCAGAACTCTTCCATTGTTCTCGGAATTCCGCTGACGTTTAAAAATGCTTCAGAACTCTTCTATTGTTCTCGGAATTCTGCTGACGTTTAAAAATGCTTCAGAACTCTTCCATTGTTCTCGGAATTCCGCTTATGTTTAATAATGCTTCGGAACTCTTCCATTGTTCTCGGAATTCCGCTGAAGTATAAAAATGCTTCGGAACTCTTCCATTGTTCTCAGAATTCTGCTGACGTTTAAAAATGCTTCGGTACTCTTCCATTGTTCTCGGAATTCCGCTGACATATAAAAATGCTTCGGAAATCTTGCATTGTTCTCGGCATTCCACTGACGTTTAAAAATGCTTCGTAACTCTTCAATTGTTCTCGGAATTCTGCTAAACTTTTAAAATGCTTTGGAACTCTTCCATTGCTCTCGGAATTCTGCTGAAGTTTAAAAATGCTTCAGAACTCTTACATTGTTCTCGGAATTCTGCTGACGTTTAAAAATGCTTCGGAACTCTTCCATTGTTCTCAGAATTCCGCTGAAGTTTAAAAATGCTTCGGAACTCTTCCATTGTTCTCGGAATTCTGCTGAAGTTTAAAAATGCTTCAGAACTCTTCCATTGTTCTCGGAATTCCGCTGACGTTTAAAAATGCTTTGGAACTCTTCCATTGTTCTCGGAATTCCGCTGAAGTTTAAAAATGCTTCGGAACTCTTCCATTGTTCTCGGAATTCCGCTGATGTTTAATAATGCTTCGGAACTCTTCCATTGTTCTCGGAATTCCGTTGAAGTTTAAAAATGCTTCAGAACTCTTCCATTGTTCTCAGAATTCTGCTGAAATTTAAAAATGCTTCAGAACTCTTCCATTGTTCTCGGAATTCCGCTGACGTTTAAAAATGCTTTGGAACTCTTCCATTGTTCTCGGAATTCCGTTGAAGTTTAAAAATGCTTCGAAACTCTTCCATTGTTCTCGGAATTCTGCTGAAGTTTAAAAATGCTTCGAAACTCTTCCATTGTTCTCGGAATTCTGCTGAAGTTTAAAAATGCTTCGAAACTCTTCCATTGTTCTCGGAATTCCGCTGAAGTATAAAAATGCTTCGGAACTCTTCCATTGTTCTCAGAATTCTGCTGACGTTTAAAAATGCTTCGGTACTCTTCCACTGTTCTCGGAATTCCGCTGACATATAAAAATGCTTCGGAAATCTTGCATTGTTCTCGGCATTCCGCTAACGTTTAAAAATGCTTCGGAACTCTTCAATTGTTCTCGGAATTCTGCTGAACTTTTAAAATACTTTGGAACTCTTCCATTGCTCTCGGAATTCTGCTGAAGTTTAAAAATGCTTCAGAACTCTTACATTGTTCTCGGAATTCTGCTGACGTTTAAAAATGCTTCGGAACTCTTCCATTGTTCTCAGAATTCCGCTGAAGTTTAAAAATGCTTCGGAACTCTTCCATTGTTCTCGTAATTCCGCTGAAGTCTAAAAATGGTTCGGAACTCTTCCATTGTTCTCGGAATTCCGATGACGTTTTAAAATGCTTCGGAACTCTTCCATTGTTCTAGGAATTCTGCTGAAGTCTAAAAATTCATCTGAACTCTTCCATTATTCTCGGAATTTGTGTGAATTTTAAAAATGCTTTGGAACTCTTCCATTGTTCTCGGAATTCCGTTGAAGTTTAAAAATGCTTTGAAACTCTTCCATTGTTCTCGGAATTCTGCTGAAGTTTAAAAATGCTTCGAAACTCTTCCATTGTTCTCGGAATTCTGCTGAAGTTTAAAAATGCTTCAGAACTCTTCCATTGTTCTCGGAATTCCGCTGACGTTTAATAATGCTTCGCAACTCTTTCATTGTTCTCGGAATTCCGCTGACGTTTAAAAATGCTTCGGAACTCTTCCATTGTTCTCGGAATTCCGTTGAAGTTTAAAAATGCTTCGAAACTCTTCCATTGTTCTCGGAATTCTGCTGAAGTTTAAAAATGCTTCGGAACTCTTCCATTGTTCTCGGAATTCCGCTGACATATAAAAATGCTTCGGAAATCTTGCATTGTTCTTGGCATTTCGCTGACATTTAAAAATGCTTCGGAACACTTCAATTATTCTCGGAATTCTGATGAACTTTTAAAATGCTTTGGAACTCTTCCATTGCTCTCGGAATTCTGCTGAAGTTTAAAAATGCTTCAGAACTCTTACATTGTTCTCGGAATTCTGCTGACGTTTAAAAATGCTTCGGAACTCTTCCATTGTTCTCGGAATTCCGTTGAAGTTTAAAAATGCTTCGAAACTCTTCCATTGTTATCGGAATTCTGCTGAAGTTTAAAAATGCTTCGTAACTCTTCCATTGTTCTCAGAATTCCGCTGACGTTTAAAAATGCTTCGGTACTCTTCCATTGTTCTCTTAATTCCGCTGACATATAAAAATGCTTCGGAAATCTTGCATTGTTCTCGGCATTCCACTGACGTTTAAAAATGCTTCGTAACTCTTCAATTGTTCTCGGAATTCTGCTAAACTTTTAAAATGCTTTGGAACTCTTCCATTGCTCTCGGAATTCTGCTGAAGTTTAAAAATGCTTCAGAACTCTTACATTGTTCTCGGAATTCTGCTGACGTTTAAAAATGCTTCGGAACTCTTCCATTGTTCTCAGAATTCCGCTGAAGTTTAAAAATGCTTCGGAACTCTTCCATTGTTCTCGGAATTCTGCTGAAGTTTAAAAATGCTTCAGAACTCTTCCATTGTTCTCGGAATTCCGCTGACGTTTAAAAATGCTTTGGAACTCTTCCATTGTTCTCGGAATTCCACTGAAGTTTAAAAATGCTTCGGAACTCTTCCATTGTTCTCAGAATTCTGCTGACGTTTAAAAATGCTTCGGAACTCTTCTATTGTTCTCGGAATTCTGCTGACGTTTAAAAATGCTTCAGAACTCTTCCATTGTTCTCGGAATTCCGCTGATGTTTAATAATGCTTCGGAACTCTTCCATTGTTCTCGGAATTCCGTTGAAGTTTAAAAATGCTTCGGAACTCTTCCATTGTTCTCAGAATTCTGCTGAAGTTTAAAAATGCTTCAGAACTCTTCCATTGTTCTCGGAATTCCGCTGACGTTTAAAAATGCTTTGGAACTCTTCCATTGTTCTCGGAATTCCGTTGAAGTTTAAAAATGCTTCGAAACTCTTCCATTGTTCTCGGAATTCTGCTGAAGTTTAAAAATGCTTCGTAACTCTTCCATTGTTCTCAGAATTCCGCTGACGTTTAAAAATGCTTCGGTACTCTTCCATTGTTCTCGGAATTCCACTGACATATAAAAATGCTTCGGAAATCGTGCATTGTTCTCGGCATTCCGCTGACGTTTAAAAATGCTTCGGAACTCTTCAATTGTTCTCGGAATTCTGCTGAACTTTTAAAATACTTTGGAACTCTTCCATTGCTCTCGGAATTCTGCTGAAGTTTAAAAATGCTTCAGAACTCTTACATTGTTCTCGGAGTTCTGCTGACGTTTAAAAATGCTTCGGAACTCTTCCATTGTTCTCAGAATTCCGCTGAAGTTTAAAAATGCTTCGGAACTCTTCCATTGTTCTCGTAATTCCGCTGAAGTCTAAAAATGGTTCGGAACTCTTCCATTGTTCTCGGAATTCCGATGACGTTTTAAAATGCTTCGGTACTCTTCCATTGTTCTCGGAATTCCTCTGACGTTTAAAAATGCTTCGGAACTCCTCCATTGTTATCGGAATTCTGCTGAAGTTTAAAAATGCTTCGGAACTCTTCCATTGTTCTAGGAATTCTGCTGAAGTCTAAAAATTCATCTGAACTCTTCCATTATTCTCGGAATTTGTGTGAATTTTAAAAATGCTTCGGAACTCTTCTATTGTTCTCGGAATTCCGCTGAAATTTAAAAATGCTTAAAATCTCTTACATTGTTCTCGGAATTCCGCTGAAGTTTAAAAATGCTTCGGAACTCTTCCATTGTTCTTGGAATTCTGCTGAAGTTTAAAAATGCTTCAGAACTCTTCCATTGTTCTCAGAATTCCGCTGACGTTTAAAAATGCTTCGGAAATCTTCCATTGTTTTCAAAATTCCGCTGACGTTTAAAAATGCTTCAGAACTTTTCCATTGTTCTCCGAATTCTGCTGACGTTTAAAAATGCTTCGGAACTCTTCCATTGTTCTCGGAATTCCGCTGACATTTAAAAATGCTTCACAACTCATCCATTGTTCTCGGAATTCCTCTGACTTTTAAAAATGCTTCGGAACTCTTCCATTGTTCTCCAAATTCCGCTGAAGTTTAAAAATGCTTCGGAACCCTTCCATTGTTCTCGGAATTCTGCTGAAGTTTAAAAATGCTTCGGAACTCTTCCATTGTTCTCAGAATTCTGCTGACGTTTAAAAATGCTTCGGAAATCTTACATTGTTTTCAAAATTCCGCTGACGCTTAAAAATGCTTCAGAACTCTTCCATTGTTCTCGGAATTCCGCTGGCGTTTAATAATGCTTCGCAACTCTTTCATTGTTCTCGGAATTCCGCTGAAGTTTAAAAATGCTTCGGAACTCTTCCATTGTTCTCGGAATTCTGCTGACGTTTAAAAATGCTTCGGAACTTTTCCATTGTTCTCGGAATTCCGTTGAAGTTTAAAAATGCTTCGAAACTCTTCCATTGTTCTCGGAATTCTGCTGAAGTTTAAAAATGCTTCAGAACTCTTCCATTGTTCTCGGAATTCCGCTGACGTTTAATAATGCTTCGCAACTCTTTCATTGTTCTCGGAATTCCGCTGACGTTTAAAAATGCTTCGGAACTCTTCCATTGTTCTCGGAATTCCGTTGAAGTTTAAAAATGCTTCGAAACTCTTCCATTGTTCTCGGAATTCTGCTGAAGTTTAAAAATGCTTCGGAACTCTTCCATTGTTCTCGGAATTCCGCTGACGTTTAAAAATGCTTTGGAACTCTTCCATTGTTCTCGGAATTCCGCTGAAGTTTAAAAATGCTTCGGAACTCTTCCATTGTTCTCAGAATTCTGCTGACGTTTAAAAATGCTTCGGAACTCTTCTATTGTTCTCGGAATTCTGCTGACGTTTAAAAATGCTTCAGAACTCTTCCATTGTTCTCGGAATTCCGCTGATGTTTAATAATGCTTCGGAACTCTTCCATTGTTCTCGGAATTCCGTTGAAGTTTAAAAATGCTTCGGAACTCTTCCATTGTTCTCAGAATTCTGCTGAAGTTTAAAAATGCTTCAGAACTCTTCCATTGTTCTCGGAATTCCGCTGACGTTTAAAAATGCTTTGGAACTCTTCCATTGTTCTCGGAATTCCGTTGAAGTTTAAAAATGCTTCGAAACTCTTCCATTGTTCTCGGAATTCTGCTGAAGTTTAAAAATGCTTCGTAACTTTTTCCATTGTTCTCAGAATTCCGATGACGTTTAAAAATGCTTCGGTTCTCTTCCATTGTTCTCGGAATTCCACTGACATATAAAAATGCTTCGGAAATCTTGCATTGTTCTCGGCATTCCGCTGACGTTTAAAAATGCTTCGGAACTCTTCAATTGTTCTCGGAATTCTGCTGAAGTTTAAAAATGCTTCGGAACTCTTCCATTGTTCTCAGAATTCCGCTGACGTTTAAAAATGCTTCGGTACTCTTCCATTGTTCTCGGAATTCCACTGACATATAAAAATGATTCGGAAATCTTGCATTGTTCTCGGCATTCCGCTGAAGTTTAAAAATGCTTCGGAACTCTTCAATTGTTCTCGGAATTCTGCTGAAGTTTGAAAATGCTTCGGAACTCTTCCATTGCTCTCGGAATTCTGCTGAAGTTTAAAAATGCTTCAGAACTCTTACATTGTTCTCGGAATTCTGCTGACGTTTAAAAATGCTTCGGAACTCTTCCATTGTTCTCAGAATTCCGCTGAAGTTTAAAAATGCTTCGGAACTCTTCCATTGTTCTCGGAATTCTGCTGAAGTTTAAAAATGCTTCAGAACTCTTCCATTGTTCTCGGAATTCCGCTGACGTTTAAAAATGCTTTGGAACTCTTCCATTGTTCTCGGAATTCCGCTGAAGTTTAAAAATGCTTCGGAACTCTTCCATTGTTCTCGGAATTCCGCTGATGTTTAATAATGCTTCGGAACTCTTCCATTGTTCTCGGAATTCCGTTGAAGTTTAAAAATGCTTCAGAACTCTTCCATTGTTCTCAGAATTCTGCTGAAATTTAAAAATGCTTCAGAACTCTTCCATTGTTCTCGGAATTCCGCTGACGTTTAAAAATGCTTTGGAACTCTTCCATTGTTCTCGGAATTCCGTTGAAGTTTAAAAATGCTTCGAAACTCTTCCATTGTTCTCGGAATTCTGCTGAAGTTTAAAAATGCTTCGAAACTCTTCCATTGTTCTCGGAATTCCGCTGAAGTATAAAAATGCTTCGGAACTCTTCCATTGTTCTCAGAATTCTGCTGACGTTTAAAAATGCTTCGGTACTCTTCAATTGTTCTCGGAATTCTGCTGAACTTTTAAAATACTTTGGAACTCTTCCATTGCTCTCGGAATTCTGCTGAAGTTTAAAAATGCTTCAGAACTCTTACATTGTTCTCGGAATTCTGCTGACGTTTAAAAATGCTTCGGAACTCTTCAATTGTTCTCGGAATTCTGCTGAACTTTTAAAATACTTTGGAACTCTTCCATTGCTCTCGGAATTCTGCTGAAGTTTAAAAATGCTTCAGAACTCTTACATTGTTCTCGGAATTCTGCTGACGTTTAAAAATGCTTCGGAACTCTTCCATTGTTCTCAAAATTCCGCTGAAGTTTAAAAATGCTTCGGAACTCTTCCATTGTTCTCGTAATTCCGCTGAAGTCTAAAAATGGTTCGGAACTCTTCCATTGTTCTCGGAATTCCGATGACGTTTTAAAATGCTTCGGAACTCTTCCATTGTTCTAGGAATTCTGCTGAAGTCTAAAAATTCATCTGAACTCTTTCATTATTCTCGGAATTTGTGTGAATTTTAAAAATGCTTCGGAACTCTTCTATTGTTCTCGGAATTCCGCTGAAATTTAAAAATGCTTAAAATCTCTTACATTGTTCTCGGAATTCCGCTGAAGTTTAAAAATGCTTCGGAACTCTTCCATTGTTCTCGGAATTCTGCTGAAGTTTAAAAATGCTTCAGAACTCTTCCATTGTTCTCAGAATTCCGCTGACGTTTAAAAATGCTTCGGAAATCTTCCATTGTTTTCAAAATTCCGCTGACGTTTAAAAATGCTTCAGAACTTTTCCATTGTTCTCCGAATTCTGCTGACGTTTAAAAATGCTTCGGAACTCTTCCATTGTTCTCGGAATTCCGCTGACATTTAAAAATGCTTCACAACTCTTCCATTGTTCTCAGAATTCCGCTGACGTTTAAAAATGCTTCGGAAATCTTCCATTGTTTTCAAAATTCCGCTGACGTTTAAAAATGCTTCAGCACTCTTCCATTGTTCTCGGAATTCCGCTGACGTTTAAAAATGCTTCAGAACTCTTCTATTGTTCTCGGAATTCTGCTGACGTTTAAAAATGCTTCAGAACTCTTCCATTGTTCTCGGAATTCCGCTTATGTTTAATAATGCTTCGGAACTCTTCCATTGTTCTCGGAATTCCGCTGAAGTATAAAAATGCTTCGGAACTCTTCCATTGTTCTCAGAATTCTGCTGACGTTTAAAAATGCTTCGGTACTCTTCCATTGTTCTCGGAATTCCGCTGACATATAAAAATGCTTCGGAAATCTTGCATTGTTCTCGGCATTCCACTGACGTTTAAAAATGCTTCGTAACTCTTCAATTGTTCTCGGAATTCTGCTAAACTTTTAAAATGCTTTGGAACTCTTCCATTGCTCTCGGAATTCTGCTGAAGTTTAAAAATGCTTCAGAACTCTTACATTGTTCTCGGAATTCTGCTGACGTTTAAAAATGCTTCGGAACTCTTCCATTGTTCTCAGAATTCCGCTGAAGTTTAAAAATGCTTCGGAACTCTTCCATTGTTCTCGGAATTCTGCTGAAGTTTAAAAATGCTTCAGAACTCTTCCATTGTTCTCGGAATTCCGCTGACGTTTAAAAATGCTTTGGAACTCTTCCATTGTTCTCGGAATTCCGCTGAAGTTTAAAAATGCTTCGGAACTCTTCCATTGTTCTCGGAATTCCGCTGATGTTTAATAATGCTTCGGAACTCTTCCATTGTTCTCGGAATTCCGTTGAAGTTTAAAAATGCTTCAGAACTCTTCCATTGTTCTCAGAATTCTGCTGAAATTTAAAAATGCTTCAGAACTCTTCCATTGTTCTCGGAATTCCGCTGACGTTTAAAAATGCTTTGGAACTCTTCCATTGTTCTCGGAATTCCGTTGAAGTTTAAAAATGCTTCGAAACTCTTCCATTGTTCTCGGAATTCTGCTGAAGTTTAAAAATGCTTCGAAACTCTTCCATTGTTCTCGGAATTCTGCTGAAGTTTAAAAATGCTTCGAAACTCTTCCATTGTTCTCGGAATTCCGCTGAAGTATAAAAATGCTTCGGAACTCTTCCATTGTTCTCAGAATTCTGCTGACGTTTAAAAATGCTTCGGTACTCTTCCATTGTTCTCGGAATTCCGCTGACATATAAAAATGCTTCGGAAATCTTGCATTGTTCTCGGCATTCCGCTGACGTTTAAAAATGCTTCGGAACTCTTCAATTGTTCTCGGAATTCTGCTGAACTTTTAAAATACTTTGGAACTCTTCCATTGCTCTCGGAATTCTGCTGAAGTTTAAAAATGCTTCAGAACTCTTACATTGTTCTCGGAATTCTGCTGACGTTTAAAAATGCTTCGGAACTCTTCCATTGTTCTCAGAATTCCGCTGAAGTTTAAAAATGCTTCGGAACTCTTCCATTGTTCTCGTAATTCCGCTGAAGTCTAAAAATGGTTCGGAACTCTTCCATTGTTCTCGGAATTCCGATGACGTTTTAAAATGCTTCGGAACTCTTCCATTGTTCTAGGAATTCTGCTGAAGTCTAAAAATTCATCTGAACTCTTCCATTATTCTCGGAATTTGTGTGAATTTTAAAAATGCTTTGGAACTCTTCCATTGTTCTCGGAATTCTGCTGACGTTTAATAATGCTTCGCAACTCTTTCATTGTTCTCGGAATTCCGCTGACGTTTAAAAATGCTTCGGAACTCTTCCATTGTTCTCGGAATTCCGTTGAAGTTTAAAAATGCTTCGAAACTCTTCCATTGTTCTCGGAATTCTGCTGAAGTTTAAAAATGCTTCAGAACTCTTCCATTGTTCTCGGAATTCCGCTGACGTTTAATAATGCTTCGCAACTCTTTCATTGTTCTCGGAATTCCGCTGACGTTTAAAAATGCTTCGGAACTCTTCCATTGTTCTCGGAATTCCGTTGAAGTTTAAAAATGCTTCGAAACTCTTCCATTGTTCTCGGAATTCTGCTGAAGTTTAAAAATGCTTCGGAACTCTTCCATTGTTCTCGGAATTCCGCTGACATATAAAAATGCTTCGGAAATCTTGCATTGTTCTCGGCATTTCGCTGACATTTAAAAATGCTTCGGAACACTTCAATTATTCTCGGAATTCTGATGAACTTTTAAAATGCTTTGGAACTCTTCCATTGCTCTCGGAATTCTGCTGAAGTTTAAAAATGCTTCAGAACTCTTCCATTGTTCTCGGAATTCTGCTGACGTTTAAAAATGCTTCGGAACTCTTCCATTGTTCTCAGAATTCCGCTGAAGTTTAAAAATGTTTCGGAACTCTTCCATTGTTCTCGGAATTCTGCTGAAGTTTAAAAATGCTTCGGAACTCTTCCATTGTTCTCAGAATTCCGCTGACGTTTAAAAATGCTTCGGTACTCTTCCATTGTTCTCGGAATTCCACTGACATATAAAAATGCTTCGGAAATCGTGCATTGTTCTCGGCATTCCGCTGACGTTTAAAAATGCTTCGGAACTCTTCAATTGTTCTCGGAATTCTGCTGAACTTTTAATATACTTTGGAACTCTTCCATTGCTCTCGGAATTCTGCTGAAGTTTAAAAATGCTTCAGAACTCTTACATTGTTCTCAGAGTTCTGCTGACGTTTAAAAATGCTTCGGAACTCTTCCATTGTTCTCAGAATTCCGATGAAGTTTAAAAATGCTTCGGAACTCTTCCATTGTTCTCGTAATTCCGCTGAAGTCTAAAAATGGTTCGGAACTCTTCCATTGTTCTCGGAATTCCGATGACGTTTTAAAATGCTTCGGTACTCTTCCATTGTTCTCGGAATTCCGCTGACGTTTAAAAATGCTTCGGAACTCCTCCATTGTTATCGGAATTCTGCTGAAGTTTAAAAATGCTTCGGAACTCTTCCATTGTTCTAGGAATTCTGCTGAAGTCTAAAAATTCATCTGAACTCTTCCATTATTCTCGGAATTTGTGTGAATTTTAAAAATGCTTCGGAACTCTTCTATTTTTCTCGGAATTCCGCTGAAATTTAAAAATGCTTAAAATCTCTTACATTGTTCTCGGAATTCTGCTGAAGTTTAAAAATGCTTCAGAACTCTTCCATTGTTCTCAGAATTCCGCTGACGTTTAAAAATGCTTCGGAAATCTTCCATTGTTTTCAAAATTCCGCTGACGTTTAAAAATGCTTCAGAACTTTTCCATTGTTCTCCGAATTCTGCTGACGTTTAAAAATGCTTCGGAACTCTTCCATTGTTCTCGGAATTCCGCTGACATTTAAAAATGCTTCACAACTCTTCCATTGTTCTCGGAATTCCTCTGACTTTTAAAAATGCTTCGGAACTCTTCCATTGTTCTCGGAATTCCGTTGAAGTTTAAAAATGCTTCGGAACTCTTCCATTGTTCTCAGAATTCTGCTGAAGTTTAAAAATGCTTCAGAACTCTTCCATTGTTCTCGGTATTCCGCTGATGTTTAAAAATGCTTTGGAACTCTTCCATTGTTCTCGGAATTCCGTTGAAGTTTAAAAATGCTTCGAAACTCTTCCATTGTTCTCGGAATTCTGCTGAAGTTTAAAAATGCTTCGTAACTTTTTCCATTGTTCTCAGAATTCCGATGACGTTTAAAAATGCTTCGGTACTCTTCCATTGTACTCGGAATTCCACTGACATATAAAAATGCTTCGGAAATCTTGCATTGTTCTCGGCATTCCGCTGACGTTTAAAAATGCTTCGGAACTCTTCAATTGTTCTCGGAATTCTGCTGAAGTTTAAAAATGCTTCGGAACTCTTCCATTGTTCTCAGAATTCCGCTGACGTTTAAAAATGCTTCGGTACTCTTCCATTGTTCTCGGAATTCCACTGACATATAAAAATGCTTCGGAAATCTTGCATTGTTCTCGGCATTCCGCTGACGTTTAAAAATGCTTCGGAACTCTTCAATTGTTCTCGGAATTCTGCTGAAGTTTAAAAATGCTTCGGAACTCTTCCATTGTTCTCAGAATTCCGCTGACGTTTAAAAATGCTTCGGAAATCTTCCATTGTTTTCAAAATTCCGCTGACGTTTAAAAATGCTTCAGAACTCTTCCATTGTTCTCGGAATTCCGCTGACGTTTAAAAATGCTTTGGAACTCTTCCATTGTTCTCGGAATTCCGTTGAAGTTTAAAAATGCTTCGAAACTCTTCCATTGTTCTCGGAATTCTGCTGAAGTTTAAAAATGCTTCGAAACTCTTCCATTGTTCTCGGAATTCTGCTGAAGTTTAAAAATGCTTCGAAACTCTTCCATTGTTCTCGGAATTCCGCTGAAGTATAAAAATGCTTCGGAACTCTTCCATTGTTCTCAGAATTCTGCTGACGTTTAAAAATGCTTCGGTACTCTTCCATTGTTCTCGGAATTCCGCTGACATATAAAAATGCTTCGGAAATCTTGCATTGTTCTCGGCATTCCGCTGACGTTTAAAAATGCTTCGGAACTCTTCAATTGTTCTCGGAATTCTGCTGAACTTTTAAAATACTTTGGAACTCTTCCATTGCTCTCGGAATTCTGCTGAAGTTTAAAAATGCTTCAGAACTCTTACATTGTTCTCGGAATTCTGCTGACGTTTAAAAATGCTTCGGAACTCTTCCATTGTTCTCAGAATTCCGCTGAAGTTTAAAAATGCTTCGGAACTCTTCCATTGTTCTCGTAATTCCGCTGAAGTCTAAAAATGGTTCGGAACTCTTCCATTGTTCTCGGAATTCCGATGACGTTTTAAAATGCTTCGGAACTCTTCCATTGTTCTAGGAATTCTGCTGAAGTCTAAAAATTCATCTGAACTCTTCCATTATTCTCGGAATTTGTGTGAATTTTAAAAATGCTTTGGAACTCTTCCATTGTTCTCGGAATTCCGTTGAAGTTTAAAAATGCTTTGAAACTCTTCCATTGTTCTCGGAATTCTGCTGAAGTTTAAAAATGCTTCGAAACTCTTCCATTGTTCTCGGAATTCTGCTGAAGTTTAAAAATGCTTCAGAACTCTTCCATTGTTCTCGGAATTCCGCTGACGTTTAATAATGCTTCGCAACTCTTTCATTGTTCTCGGAATTCCGCTGACGTTTAAAAATGCTTCGGAACTCTTCCATTGTTCTCGGAATTCCGTTGAAGTTTAAAAATGCTTCGAAACTCTTCCATTGTTCTCGGAATTCTGCTGAAGTTTAAAAATGCTTCGGAACTCTTCCATTGTTCTCGGAATTCCGCTGACATATAAAAATGCTTCGGAAATCTTGCATTGTTCTCGGCATTTCGCTGACATTTAAAAATGCTTCGGAACACTTCAATTATTCTCGGAATTCTGATGAACTTTTAAAATGCTTTGGAACTCTTCCATTGCTCTCGGAATTCTGCTGAAGTTTAAAAATGCTTCAGAACTCTTACATTGTTCTCGGAATTCTGCTGACGTTTAAAAATGCTTCGGAACTCTTCCATTGTTCTCAGAATTCCGCTGACGTTTAAAAATGCTTCGGTACTCTTCCATTGTTCTCGGAATTCCACTGACATATAAAAATGCTTCGGAAATCGTGCATTGTTCTCGGCATTCCGCTGACGTTTAAAAATGCTTCGGAACTCTTCAATTGTTCTCGGAATTCTGCTGAACTTTTAATATACTTTGGAACTCTTCCATTGCTCTCGGAATTCTGCTGAAGTTTAAAAATGCTTCAGAACTCTTACATTGTTCTCAGAGTTCTGCTGACGTTTAAAAATGCTTCGGAACTCTTCCATTGTTCTCAGAATTCCGCTGAAGTTTAAAAATGCTTCGGAACTCTTCCATTGTTCTCGTAATTCCGCTGAAGTCTAAAAATGGTTCGGAACTCTTCCATTGTTCTCGGAATTCCGATGACGTTTTAAAATGCTTCGGTACTCTTCCATTGTTCTCGGAATTCCGCTGACGTTTAAAAATGCTTCGGAACTCCTCCATTGTTATCGGAATTCTGCTGAAGTTTAAAAATGCTTCGGAACTCTTCCATTGTTCTAGGAATTCTGCTGAAGTCTAAAAATTCATCTGAACTCTTCCATTATTCTCGGAATTTGTGTGAATTTTAAAAATGCTTCGGAACTCTTCTATTTTTCTCGGAATTCCGCTGAAATTTAAAAATGCTTAAAATCTCTTACATTGTTCTCGGAATTCTGCTGAAGTTTAAAAATGCTTCAGAACTCTTCCATTGTTCTCAGAATTCCGCTGACGTTTAAAAATGCTTCGGAAATCTTCCATTGTTTTCAAAATTCCGCTGACGTTTAAAAATGCTTCAGAACTTTTCCATTGTTCTCCGAATTCTGCTGACGTTTAAAAATGCTTCGGAACTCTTCCATTGTTCTCGGAATTCCGCTGACATTTAAAAATGCTTCACAACTCTTCCATTGTTCTCGGAATTCCTCTGACTTTTAAAAATGCTTCGGAACTCTTCCATTGTTCTCGGAATTCCGTTGAAGTTTAAAAATGCTTCGGAACTCTTCCATTGTTCTCAGAATTCTGCTGAAGTTTAAAAATGCTTCAGAACTCTTCCATTGTTCTTGGTATTCCGCTGATGTTTAAAAATGCTTTGGAACTCTTCCATTGTTCTCGGAATTCCGTTGAAGTTTAAAAATGCTTCGAAACTCTTCCATTGTTCTCGGAATTCTGCTGAAGTTTAAAAATGCTTCGTAACTTTTTCCATTGTTCTCAGAATTCCGATGACGTTTAAAAATGCTTCGGTACTCTTCCATTGTACTCGGAATTCCACTGACATATAAAAATGCTTCGGAAATCTTGCATTGTTCTCGGCATTCCGCTGACGTTTAAAAATGCTTCGGAACTCTTCAATTGTTCTCGGAATTCTGCTGAAGTTTAAAAATGCTTAGGAACTCTTCCATTGTTCTCAGAATTCCGCTGACGTTTAAAAATGCTTCGGTACTCTTCCATTGTTCTCGGAATTCCACTGACATATAAAAATGCTTCGGAAATCTTGCATTGTTCTCGGCATTCCGCTGACGTTTAAAAATGCTTCGGAACTCTTCAATTGTTCTCGGAATTCTGCTGAAGTTTAAAAATGCTTCGGAACTCTTCCATTGTTCTCAGAATTCCGCTGACGTTTAAAAATGCTTCGGAAATCTTCCATTGTTTTCAAAATTCCGCTGACGTTTAAAAATGCTTCAGAACTCTTCCATTGTTCTCGGAATTCCGCTGACGTTTAAAAATGCTTCGGAACTCTTCTATTGTTCTCGGAATTCTGCTGACGTTTAAAAATGCTTCAGAACTCTTCCATTGTTCTCGGAATTCCGCTTATGTTTAATAATGCTTCGGAACTCTTCCATTGTTCTCGGAATTCCGCTGAAGTATAAAAATGCTTCGGAACTCTTCCATTGTTCTCAGAATTCTGCTGACGTTTAAAAATGCTTCGGTACTCTTCCATTGTTCTCGGAATTCCGCTGACATATAAAAATGCTTCGGAAATCTTGCATTGTTCTCGGCATTCCACTGACGTTTAAAAATGCTTCGTAACTCTTCAATTGTTCTCGGAATTCTGCTAAACTTTTAAAATGCTTTGGAACTCTTCCATTGCTCTCGGAATTCTGCTGAAGTTTAAAAATGCTTCAGAACTCTTACATTGTTCTCGGAATTCTGCTGACATTTAAAAATGCTTCGGAACTCTTCCATTGTTCTCAGAATTCCGCTGAAGTTTAAAAATGCTTCGGAACTCTTCCATTGTTCTCGGAATTCTGCTGAAGTTTAAAAATGCTTCAGAACTCTTCCATTGTTCTCGGAATTCCGCTGACGTTTAAAAATGCTTTGGAACTCTTCCATTGTTCTCGGAATTCCGCTGAAGTTTAAAAATGCTTCGGAACTCTTCCATTGTTCTCGGAATTCCGCTGATGTTTAATAATGCTTCGGAACTCTTCCATTGTTCTCGGAATTCCGTTGAAGTTTAAAAATGCTTCAGAACTCTTCCATTGTTCTCAGAATTCTGCTGAAATTTAAAAATGCTTCAGAACTCTTCCATTGTTCTCGGAATTCCGCTGTCGTTTAAAAATGCTTTGGAACTCTTCCATTGTTCTCGGAATTCCGTTGAAGTTTAAAAATGCTTCGAAACTCTTCCATTGTTCTCGGAATTCTGCTGAAGTTTAAAAATGCTTCGAAACTCTTCCATTGTTCTCGGAATTCCGCTGAAGTATAAAAATGCTTCGGAACTCTTCCATTGTTCTCAGAATTCTGCTGACTTTTAAAAATACTTCGGTACTCTTCCATTGTTCTCGGAATTCCGCTGACATATAAAAATGCTTCGGAAATCTTGCATTGTTCTCGGCATTCCGCTGACGTTTAAAAATGCTTCGGAACTCTTCAATTGTTCTCGGAATTCTGCTGAACTTTTAAAATACTTTGGAACTCTTCCATTGCTCTCGGAATTCTGCTGAAGTTTAAAAATGCTTCAGAACTCTTCCATTGTTCTCAGAATTCTGCTGAAATTTAAAAATGCTTCAGAACTCTTCCATTGTTCTCGGAATTCCGCTGACGTTTAAAAATGCTTTGGAACTCTTCCATTGTTCTCGGAATTCCGTTGAAGTTTAAAAATGCTTCGGAACTCTTCCATTGTTCTCAGAATTCCGCTGAAGTTTAAAAATGCTTCGGAACTCTTCCATTGTTCTCGTAATTCCGCTGAAGTCTAAAAATGGTTCGGAACTCTTCCATTGTTCTCGGAATTCCGATGACGTTTTAAAATGCTTCGGTACTCTTCCATTGTTCTCGGAATTCCGCTGACGTTTAAAAATGCTTCGGAACTCCTCCATTGTTATCGGAATTCTGCTGAAGTTTAAAAATGCTTCGGAACTCTTCCATTGTTCTAGGAATTCTGCTGAAGTCTAAAAATTCATCTGAACTCTTCCATTATTCTCGGAATTTGTGTGAATTTTAAAAATGCTTCGGAACTCTTCTATTGTTCTCGGAATTCCGCTGAAATTTAAAAATGCTTAAAATCTCTTACATTGTTCTCGGAATTCCGCTGAAGTTTAAAAATGCTTCGGAACTCTTCCATTGTTCTCGGAATTCTGCTGAAGTTTAAAAATGCTTCAGAACTCTTCCATTGTTCTCAGAATTCCGCTGACGTTTAAAAATGCTTCGGAAATCTTCCATTGTTTTCAAAATTCCGCTGACGTTTAAAAATGCTTCAGAACTTTTCCATTGTTCTCCGAATTCTGCTGACGTTTAAAAATGCTTCGGAACTCTTCCATTGTTCTCGGAATTCCGCTGACATTTAAAAATGCTTCACAACTCTTCCATTGTTCTCGGAATTCCTCTGACTTTTAAAAATGCTTCGGAACTCTTCCATTGTTCTCCAAATTCCGCTGAAGTTTAAAAATGCTTCGGAACCCTTCCATTGTTCTCGGAATTCTGCTGAAGTTTAAAAATGCTTCGGAACTCTTCCATTGTTCTCAGAATTCTGCTGACGTTTAAAAATGCTTCGGAAATCTTCCATTGTTTTCAACATTCTGCTGACGCTTAAAAATGCTTCAGAACTCTTCCATTGTTCTCGGAATTCCGCTGGCGTTTAATAATGCTTCGCAACTCTTTCATTGTTCTCGGAATTCCGCTGAAGTTTAAAAATGCTTCGGAACTCTTCCATTGTTCTCGGAATTCTGCTGACGTTTAAAAATGCTTCGGAACTTTTCCATTGTTCTCGGAATTCCGTTGAAGTTTAAAAATGCTTCGAAACTCTTCCATTGTTCTCGGAATTCTGCTGAAGTTTAAAAATGCATCAGAACTCTTCCATTGTTCTCGGAATTCCGCTGACGTTTAATAATGCTTCGCAACTCTTTCATTGTTCTCGGAATTCCGCTGACGTTTAAAAATGCTTCGGAACTCTTCCATTGTTCTCGGAATTCCGTGGAAGTTTAAAAATGCTTCGAAACTCTTCCATTGTTCTCGGAATTCTGCTGAAGTTTAAAAATGCTTCGGAACTCTTCCATTGTTCTCGGAATTCCGCTGACATATAAAAATGCTTCGGAAATCTTGCATTGTTCTCGGCATTTCGCTGACGTTTAAAAATGCTTCGGAACTCTTCAATTGTTCTCGGAATTCTGATGAACTTTTAAAATGCTTTGGAACTCTTCCATTGCTCTCGGAATTCTGCTGAAGTTTAAAAATGCTTCAGAACTCTTACATTGTTCTCGGAATTCTGCTGACGTTTAAAAATGCTTCGGAACTCTTCCATTGTTCTCGGAATTCCGTTGAAGTTTAAAAATGCTTCGAAACTCTTCCATTGTTCTCGGAATTCTGCTGAAGTTTAAAAATGCTTCGTAACTCTTCCATTGTTCTCAGAATTCCGCTGACGTTTAAAAATGCTTCGGTACTCTTCCATTGTTCTCTTAATTCCGCTGACATATAAAAATGCTTCGGAAATCTTGCATTGTTCTCGGCATTCCACTGACGTTTAAAAATGCTTTGTAACTCTTCAATTGTTCTCGGAATTCTGCTAAACTTTTAAAATGCTTTGGAACTCTTCCATTGTTCTCGGAATTCTGCTGACGTTTAAAAATGCTTCGGAACTCTTCCATTGTTCTCAGAATTCCGCTGAAGTTTAAAAATGCTTCGGAACTCTTCCATTGTTCTTGGAATTCTGCTGAAGTTTAAAAATGCTTCAGAACTCTTCCATTGTTCTCGGAATTCCGCTGACGTTTAAAAATGCTTTGGAACTCTTCCATTGTTCTCGGAATTCCACTGAAGTTTAAAAATGCTTCGGAACTCTTCCATTGTTCTCAGAATTCTGCTGACGTTTAAAAATGCTTCGGAACTCTTCTATTGTTCTCGGAATTCTGCTGACGTTTAAAAATGCTTTGGAACTCTTCCATTGTTCTCGGAATTCCGTTGAAGTTTAAAAATGCTTCGAAACTCTTCCATTGTTCTCGGAATTCTGCTGAAGTTTAAAAATGCTTCGTAACTCTTCCATTGTTCTCAGAATTCCGATGACGTTTAAAAATGCTTCGGTACTCTTCCATTGTTCTCGGAATTCCACTGACATATAAAAATGCTTCGGAACTCTTCAATTGTTCTCGGAATTCTGCTGAACTTTTAAAATGCTTTGGAACTCTTCCATTGCTCTCGGAATTCTGCTGAAGTTTAAAAATGCTTCAGAACTCTTACATTGTTCTCGGAATTCCGCTGACGTTTAAAAATGCTTCGGAACTCTTCTATTGTTCTCGGAATTCTGCTGACGTTTAAAAATGCTTCAGAACTCTTCCATTGTTCTCGGAATTCCGCTGATGTTTAATAATGCTTCGGAACTCTTCCATTGTTCTCGGAATTCCGCTGAAGTTTAAAAATGCTTCGGAACTCTTCCATTGTTCTCAGAATTCTGCTGACGTTTAAAAATGCTTCGGTACTCTTCCATTGTTCTCGGAATTCCGCTGACATATAAAAATGCTTTGGAAATCTTGCATTGTTCTCGGCATTCCACTGACGTTTAAAAATGCTTCGTAACTCTTCAATTGTTCTCGGAATTCTGCTAAACTTTTAAAATGCTTTGGAACTCTTCCATTGCTCTCGGAATTCTGCTGAAGTTTAAAAATGCTTCAGAACTCTTACATTGTTCTCGGAATTCTGCTGACGTTTAAAAATGCTTCGGAACTCTTCCATTGTTCTCAGAATTCCGCTGAAGTTTAAAAATGCTTCGGAACTCTTCCATTGTTCTCGGAATTCTGCTGAAGTTTAAAAATGCTTCGGAACTCTTCCATTGTTCTCAGAATTCCGCTGACGTTTAAAAATGCTTCGGAAATCTTCCATTGTTTTCAAAATTCCGCTGACATTTAAAAATGCTTCAGAACTCTTCCATTGTTCTCGGAATTCCGCTGACGTTTAAAAATGCTTTGGAACTCTTCCATTGTTCTCGGAATTCCGCTGAAGTTTAAAAATGCTTCAGAACTCTTCCATTGTTCTCAGAATTCTGCTGACGTTTAAAAATGCTTCGGAACTCCTCCATTGTTATCGGAATTCTGCTGAAGTTTAAAAATGCTTCGGAACTCTTCCATTGTTCTAGGAATTCTGCTGAAGTCTAAAAATTCATCTGAACTCTTCCATTATTCTCGGAATTTGTGTGAATTTTAAAAATGCTTCGGAACTCTTCTATTGTTCTCGGAATTCCGCTGAAATTTAAAAATGCTTAAAATCTCTTACATTGTTCTCGGAATTCCGCTGAAGTTTAAAAATGCTTCGGAACTCTTCCATTGTTCTCGGAATTCTGCTGAAGTTTAAAAATGCTTCAGAACTCTTCCATTGTTCTCAGAATTCCGCTGACGTTTAAAAATGCTTCGGAAATCTTCCATTGTTTTCAAAATTCCGCTGCTGTTTAAAAATGCTTCAGAACTTTTCCATTGTTCTCCGAATTCTGCTGACGTTTAAAAATGCTTCGGAACTCTTCCATTGTTCTCGGAATTCCGCTGACATTTAAAAATGCTTCACAACTCTTCCATTGTTCTCGGAATTCCTCTGACTTTTAAAAATGCTACGGAACTCTTCCATTGTTCTCCAAATTCCGCTGAAGTTTAAAAATGCTTCGGAACCCTTCCATTGTTCTCGGAATTCTGCTGAAGTTTAAAAATGCTTCGGAACTCTTCCATTGTTCTCAGAATTCTGATGACGTTTAAAAATGCTTCGGAAATCTTCCATTGTTTTCAACATTCTGCTGACGCTTAAAAATGCTTCAGAACTCTTCCATTGTTCTCGGAATTCCGCTGGCGTTTAATAATGCTTCGCAACTCTTTCATTGTTCTCGGAATTCCGCTGAAGTTTAAAAATGCTTCGGAACTCTTCCATTGTTCTCGGAATTCTGCTGACGTTTAAAAATGCTTCGGAACTTTTCCATTGTTCTCGGAATTCCGTTGAAGTTTAAAAATGCTTCGAAACTCTTCCATTGTTCTCGGAATTCTGCTGAAGTTTAAAAATGCATCAGAACTCTTCCATTGTTCTCGGAATTCCGCTGACGTTTAATAATGCTTCGCAACTCTTTCATTGTTCTCGGAATTCCGCTGACGTTTAAAAATGCTTCGGAACTCTTCAATTGTTCTCGGAATTCTGCTGAACTTTTAAAATACTTTGGAACTCTTCCATTGCTCTCGGAATTCTGCTGAAGTTTAAAAATGCTTCAGAACTCTTACATTGTTCTCGGAGTTCTGCTGACGTTTAAAAATGCTTCGGAACTCTTCCATTGTTCTCAGAATTCCGCTGAAGTTTAAAAATGCTTCGGAACTCTTCCATTGTTCTCGTAATTCCGCTGAAGTCTAAAAATGGTTCGGAACTCTTCCATTGTTCTCGGAATTCCGATGACGTTTTAAAATGCTTCGGTACTCTTCCATTGTTCTCGGAATTCCGCTGACGTTTAAAAATGCTTCGGAACTCCTCCATTGTTATCGGAATTCTGCTGAAGTTTAAAAATGCTTCGGAACTCTTCCATTGTTCTAGGAATTCTGCTGAAGTCTAAAAATTCATCTGAACTCTTCCATTATTCTCGGAATTTGTGTGAATTTTAAAAATGCTTCGGAACTCTTCTATTGTTCTCGGAATTCCGCTGAAATTTAAAAATGCTTAAAATCTCTTACATTGTTCTCGGAATTCTGCTGAAGTTTAAAAATGCTTCAGAACTCTTCCATTGTTCTCAGAATTCCGCTGACGTTTAAAAATGCTTCGGAAATCTTCCATTGTTTTCAAAATTCCGCTGACGTTTAAAAATGCTTCAGAACTTTTCCATTGTTCTCCGAATTCTGCTGACGTTTAAAAATGCTTCGGAACTCTTCCATTGTTCTCGGAATTCCGCTGACATTTAAAAATGCTTCACAACTCTTCCATTGTTCTCGGAATTCCTCTGACTTTTAAAAATGCTTCGGAACTCTTCCATTGTTCTCGGAATTCCGTTGAAGTTTAAAAATGCTTCGGAACTCTTCCATTGTTCTCAGAATTCTGCTGAAGTTTAAAAATGCTTCAGAACTCTTCCATTGTTCTCGGTATTCCGCTGACGTTTAAAAATGCTTTGGAACTCTTCCATTGTTCTCGGAATTCCGTTGAAGTTTAAAAATGCTTCGAAACTCTTCCATTGTTCTCGGAATTCTGCTGAAGTTTAAAAATGCTTCGTAACTTTTTCCATTGTTCTCAGAATTCCGATGACGTTTAAAAATGCTTCGGTACTCTTCCATTGTACTCGGAATTCCACTGACATATAAAAATGCTTCGGAAATCTTGCATTGTTCTCGGCATTCCGCTGACGTTTAAAAATGCTTCGGAACTCTTCAATTGTTCTCGGAATTCTGCTGAAGTTTAAAAATGCTTCGGAACTCTTCCATTGTTCTCAGAATTCCGCTGACGTTTAAAAATGCTTCGGTACTCTTCCATTGTTCTCGGAATTCCACTGACATATAAAAATGCTTCGGAAATCTTGCATTGTTCTCGGCATTCCGCTGACGTTTAAAAATGCTTCGGAACTCTTCAATTGTTCTCGGAATTCTGCTGAAGTTTAAAAATGCTTCGGAACTCTTCCATTGTTCTCAGAATTCCGCTGACGTTTAAAAATGCTTCGGAAATCTTCCATTGTTTTCAAAATTCCGCTGACGTTTAAAAATGCTTCAGAACTCTTCCATTGTTCTCGGAATTCCTCTGACTTTTAAAAATGCTTCGGAACTCTTCCATTGTTCTCCAAATTCCGCTGAAGTTTAAAAATGCTTCGGAACCCTTCCATTGTTCTCGGAATTCTGCTGAAGTTTAAAAATGCTTCGGAACTCTTCCATTGTTCTCAGAATTCTGCTGACGTTTAAAAATGCTTCAGAAATCTTCCATTGTTTTCAACATTCTGCTGACGCTTAAAAATGCTTCAGAACTCTTCCATTGTTCTCGGAATTCCGCTGGCGTTTAATAATGCTTCGCAACTCTTTCATTGTTCTCGGAATTCCGCTGAAGTTTAAAAATGCTTCGGAACTCTTCCATTGTTCTCGGAATTCTGCTGACGTTTAAAAATGCTTCGGAACTTTTCCATTGTTCTCGGAATTCCGTTGAAGTTTAAAAATGCTTCGAAACTCTTCCATTGTTCTCGGAATTCTGCTGAAGCTTAAAAATGCATCAGAACTCTTCCATTGTTCTCGGAATTCCGCTGACGTTTAATAATGCTTCGCAACTCTTTCATTGTTCTCGGAATTCCGCTGACGTTTAAAAATGCATCAGAACTCTTCCATTGTTCTCGGAATTCCGCTGACGTTTAATAATGCTTCGCAACTCTTTCATTGTTCTCGGAATTCTGCTGAAGTTTAAAAATGCTTCGGAACTCTTCCATTGTTCTCGGAATTCCGCTGACATATAAAAATGCTTCGGAAATCTTGCATTGTTCTCGGCATTTCGCTGACGTTTAAAAATGCTTCGGAACTCTTCAATTGTTCTCGGAATTCTGATGAACTTTTAAAATGCTTTGGAACTCTTCCATTGCTCTCGGAATTCTGCTGAAGTTTAAAAATGCTTCAGAACTCTTACATTGTTCTCGGAATTCTGCTGACGTTTAAAAATGCTTCGGAACTCTTCCATTGTTCTCGGAATTCCGTTGAAGTTTAAAAATGCTTCGAAACTCTTCCATTGTTCTCGGAATTCTGCTGAAGTTTAAAAATGCTTCGTAACTCTTCCATTGTTCTCAGAATTCCGCTGACGTTTAAAAATGCTTCGGTACTCTTCCATTGTTCTCTTAATTCCGCTGACATATAAAAATGCTTCGGAAATCTTGCATTGTTCTCGGCATTCCACTGACGTTTAAAAATGCTTCGTAACTCTTCAATTGTTCTCGGAATTCTGCTAAACTTTTAAAATGCTTTGGAACTCTTCCATTGCTCTCGGAATTCTGCTGAAGTTTAAAAATGCTTCAGAACTCTTACATTGTTCTCGGAATTCTGCTGACGTTTAAAAATGCTTCGGAACTCTTCCATTGTTCTCAGAATTCCGCTGAAGTTTAAAAATGCTTCGGAACTCTTCCATTGTTCTCGGAATTCTGCTGAAGTTTAAAAATGCTTCAGAACTCTTCCATTGTTCTCGCAATTCCGCTGACGTTTAAAAATGCTTTGGAACTCTTCCATTGTTCTCGGAATTCCACTGACATATAAAAATGCTTCGGAAATCTTGCATTGTTCTCGGCATTCCGCTGACGTTTAAAAATGCTTCGGAACTCTTCAATTGTTCTCGGAATTCTGCTGAAGTTTAAAAATGCTTCGGAACTCTTCCATTGTTCTCAGAATTCCGCTGACGTTTAAAAATGCTTCGGAAATCTTCCATTGTTTTCAAAATTCCGCTGACGTTTAAAAATGCTTCAGAACTCTTCCATTGTTCTCGGAATTCCGCTGACGTTTAAAAATGCTTCGGAACTCTTCTATTGTTCTCGGAATTCTGCTGACGTTTAAAAATGCTTCAGAACTCTTCCATTGTTCTCGGAATTCCGCTTATGTTTAATAATGCTTCGGAACTCTTCCATTGTTCTCGGAATTCCGCTGAAGTATAAAAATGCTTCGGAACTCTTCCATTGTTCTCAGAATTCTGCTGACGTTTAAAAATGCTTCGGTACTCTTCCATTGTTCTCGGAATTCCGCTGACATATAAAAATGCTTCGGAAATCTTGCATTGTTCTCGGCATTCCACTGACGTTTAAAAATGCTTCGTAACTCTTCAATTGTTCTCGGAATTCTGCTAAACTTTTAAAATGCTTTGGAACTCTTCCATTGCTCTCGGAATTCTGCTGAAGTTTAAAAATGCTTCAGAACTCTTACATTGTTCTCGGAATTCTGCTGACGTTTAAAAATGCTTCGGAACTCTTCCATTGTTCTCAGAATTCCGCTGAAGTTTAAAAATGCTTCGGAACTCTTCCATTGTTCTCGGAATTCTGCTGAAGTTTAAAAATGCTTCAGAACTCTTCCATTGTTCTCGGAATTCCGCTGACGTTTAAAAATGCTTTGGAACTCTTCCATTGTTCTCGGAATTCCGTTGAAGTTTAAAAATGCTTCGGAACTCTTCCATTGTTCTCGGAATTCCGCTGATGTTTAATAATGCTTCGGAACTCTTCCATTGTTCTCGGAATTCCGTTGAAGTTTAAAAATGCTTCAGAACTCTTCCATTGTTCTCAGAATTCTGCTGAAATTTAAAAATGCTTCAGAACTCTTCCATTGTTCTCGGAATTCCGCTGACGTTTAAAAATGCTTTGGAACTCTTCCATTGTTCTCGGAATTCCGTTGAAGTTTAAAAATGCTTCGAAACTCTTCCATTGTTCTCGGAATTCTGCTGAAGTTTAAAAATGCTTCGAAACTCTTCCATTGTTCTCGGAATTCCGATGAAGTATAAAAATGCTTCGGAACTCTTCCATTGTTCTCAGAATTCTGCTGACGTTTAAAAATGCTTCGGTACTCTTCCATTGTTCTCGGAATTCCGCTGACATATAAAAATGCTTCGGAAATCTTGCATTGTTCTCGGCATTCCGCTGACGTTTAAAAATGCTTCGGAACTCTTCAATTGTTCTCGGAATTCTGCTGAACTTTTAAAATACTTTGGAACTCTTCCATTGCTCTCGGAATTCTGCTGAAGTTTAAAAATGCTTCAGAACTCTTACATTGTTCTCGGAATTCTGCTGACGTTTAAAAATGCTTCGGAACTCTTCCATTGTTCTCAGAATTCCGCTGAAGTTTAAAAATGCTTCGGAACTCTTCCATTGTTCTCGGAATTCCGCTGACATATAAAAATGCTTCGGAAATCTTGCATTGTTCTCGGCATTTCGCTGACGTTTAAAAATGCTTCGGAACTCTTCAATTGTTCTCGGAATTCTGATGAACTTTTAAAATGCTTTGGAACTCTTCCATTGCTCTCGGAATTCTGCTGAAGTTTAAAAATGCTTCAGAACTCTTACATTGTTCTCGGAATTCTGCTGACGTTTAAAAATGCTTCGGAACTCTTCCATTGTTCTCGGAATTCCGTTGAAGTTTAAAAATGCTTCGAAACTCTTCCATTGTTCTCGGAATTCTGCTGAAGTTTAAAAATGCTTCGTAACTCTTCCATTGTTCTCAGAATTCCGCTGACGTTTAAAAATGCTTCGGTACTCTTCCATTGTTCTCTTAATTCCGCTGACATATAAAAATGCTTCGGAAATCTTGCATTGTTCTCGGCATTCCACTGACGTTTAAAAATGCTTCGTAACTCTTCAATTGTTCTTGGAATTCTGCTAAACTTTTAAAATGCTTTGGAACTCTTCCATTGCTCTCGGAATTCTGCTGAAGTTTAAAAATGCTTCAGAACTCTTACATTGTTCTCGGAATTCTGCTGACGTTTAAAAATGCTTCGGAACTCTTCCATTGTTCTCAGAATTCCGCTGAAGTTTAAAAATGCTTCGGAACTCTTCCATTGTTCTCGGAATTCTGCTGAAGTTTAAAAATGCTTCAGAACTCTTCCATTGTTCTCGCAATTCCGCTGACGTTTAAAAATGCTTTGGAACTCTTCCATTGTTCTCGGAATTCCACTGACATATAAAAATGCTTCGGAAATCTTGCATTGTTCTCGGCATTCCGCTGACGTTTAAAAATGCTTCGGAACTCTTCAATTGTTCTCGGAATTCTGCTGAAGTTTAAAAATGCTTCGGAACTCTTCCATTGTTCTCAGAATTCCGCTGACGTTTAAAAATGCTTCGGAAATCTTCCATTGTTTTCAAAATTCCGCTGACGTTTAAAAATGCTTCAGAACTCTTCCATTGTTCTCGGAATTCCGCTGACGTTTAAAAATGCTTCGGAACTCTTCTATTGTTCTCGGAATTCTGCTGACGTTTAAAAATGCTTCAGAACTCTTCCATTGTTCTCGGAATTCCGCTTATGTTTAATAATGCTTCGGAACTCTTCCATTGTTCTCGGAATTCCGCTGAAGTATAAAAATGCTTCGGAACTCTTCCATTGTTCTCAGAATTCTGCTGACGTTTAAAAATGCTTCGGTACTCTTCCATTGTTCTCGGAATTCCGCTGACATATAAAAATGCTTCGGAAATCTTGCATTGTTCTCGGCATTCCACTGACGTTTAAAAATGCTTCGTAACTCTTCAATTGTTCTCGGAATTCTGCTAAACTTTTAAAATGCTTTGGAACTCTTCCATTGCTCTCGGAATTCTGCTGAAGTTTAAAAATGCTTCAGAACTCTTACATTGTTCTCGGAATTCTGCTGACGTTTAAAAATGCTTCGGAACTCTTCCATTGTTCTCGGAATTCCGCTGAAGTTTAAAAATGCTTCGGAACTCTTCCATTGTTCTCGGAATTCTGCTGAAGTTTAAAAATGCTTCAGAACTCTTCCATTGTTCTCGGAATTCCGCTGACGTTTAAAAATGCTTTGGAACTCTTCCATTGTTCTCGGAATTCCGTTGAAGTTTAAAAATGCTTTGGAACTCTTCCATTGTTCTCGGAATTCCGCTGATGTTTAATAATGCTTCGGAACTCTTCCATTGTTCTCGGAATTCCGTTGAAGTTTAAAAATGCTTCAGAACTCTTCCATTGTTCTCAGAATTCTGCTGAAATTTAAAAATGCTTCAGAACTCTTCCATTGTTCTCGGAATTCCGCTGACGTTTAAAAATGCTTTGGAACTCTTCCATTGTTCTCGGAATTCCGTTGAAGTTTAAAAATGCTTCGAAACTCTTCCATTGTTCTCGGAATTCTGCTGAAGTTTAAAAATGCTTCGAAACTCTTCCATTGTTCTCGGAATTCCGCTGAAGTATAAAAATGCTTCGGAACTCTTCCATTGTTCTCAGAATTCTGCTGACGTTTAAAAATGCTTCGGTACTCTTCCATTGTTCTCGGAATTCCGCTGACATATAAAAATGCTTCGGAAATCTTGCATTGTTCTTGGCATTCCGCTGACGTTTAAAAATGCTTCGGAACTCTTCAATTGTTCTCGGAATTCTGCTGAACTTTTAAAATACTTTGGAACTCTTCCATTGCTCTCGGAATTCTGCTGAAGTTTAAAAATGCTTCAGAACTCTTACATTGTTCTCGGAATTCTGCTGACGTTTAAAAATGCTTCGGAACTCTTCCATTGTTCTCAGAATTCCGCTGAAGTTTAAAAATGCTTCGGAACTCTTCCATTGTTCTCGTAATTCCGCTGAAGTCTAAAAATGGTTCGGAACTCTTCCATTGTTCTCGGAATTCCGATGACGTTTTAAAATGCTTCGGTACTCTTCCATTGTTCTCGGAATTCCGCTGACGTTTAAAAATGCTTCGGAACTCCTCCATTGTTATCGGAATTCTGCTGAAGTTTAAAAATGCTTCGGAACTCTTCCATTGTTCTAGGAATTCTGCTGAAGTCTAAAAATTCATCTGAACTCTTCCATTATTCTCGGAATTTGTGTGAATTTTAAAAATGCTTCGGAACTCTTCTATTGTTCTCGGAATTCCGCTGAAATTTAAAAATGCTTAAAATCTCTTACATTGTTCTCGGAATTCCGCTGAAGTTTAAAAATGCTTCGGAACTCTTCCATTGTTCTCGGAATTCTGCTGAAGTTTAAAAATGCTTCAGAACTCTTCCATTGTTCTCAGAATTCCGCTGACGTTTAAAAATGCTTCGGAAATCTTCCATTGTTTTCAAAATTCCGCTGACGTTTAAAAATGCTTCAGAACTTTTCCATTGTTCTCCGAATTCTGCTGACGTTTAAAAATGCTTCGGAACTCTTCCATTGTTCTCGGAATTCCGCTGACATTTAAAAATGCTTCACAACTCTTCCATTGTTCTCGGAATTCCTCTGACTTTTAAAAATGCTTCGGAACTCTTCCATTGTTCTCCAAATTCCGCTGAAGTTTAAAAATGCTTCGGAACCCTTCCATTGTTCTCGGAATTCTGCTGAAGTTTAAAAATGCTTCGGAACTCTTCCATTGTTCTCAGAATTCTGCTGACGTTTAAAAATGCTTCGGAAATCTTCCATTGTTTTCAACATTCTGCTGACGCTTAAAAATGCTTCAGAACTCTTCCATTGTTCTCGGAATTCCGCTGGCGTTTAATAATGCTTCGCAACTCTTTCATTGTTCTCGGAATTCCGCTGAAGTTTAAAAATACTTCGGAACTCTTCCATTGTTCTCGGAAATCTGCTGACGTTTAAAAATGCTTCGGAACTTTTCCATTGTTCTCGGAATTCCGTTGAAGTTTAAAAATGCTTCGAAACTCTTCCATTGTTCTCGGAATTCTGCTGAAGTTTAAAAATGCATCAGAACTCTTCCATTGTTCTCGGAATTCCGCTGACGTTTAATAATGCTTCGCAACTCTTTCATTGTTCTCGGAATTCCGCTGACGTTTAAAAATGCTTCGGAACTCTTCCATTGTTCTCGGAATTCCGTTGAAGTTTAAAAATGCTTCGAAACTCTTCCATTGTTCTCGGAATTCTGCTGAAGTTTAAAAATGCTTCGGAACTCTTCCATTGTTCTCGGAATTCCGCTGACATATAAAAATGCTTCGGAAATCTTGCATTGTTCTCGGCATTTCGCTGACGTTTAAAAATGCTTCGGAACTCTTCAATTGTTCTCGGAATTCTGATGAACTTTTAAAATGCTTTGGAACTCTTCCATTGCTCTCGGAATTCTGCTGAAGTTTAAAAATGCTTCAGAACTCTTACATTGTTCTCGGAATTCTGCTGACGTTTAAAAATGCTTCGGAACTCTTCCATTGTTCTCGGAATTCCGTTGAAGTTTAAAAATGCTTCGAAACTCTTCCATTGTTCTCGGAATTCTGCTGAAGTTTAAAAATGCTTCGTAACTCTTCCATTGTTCTCAGAATTCCGCTGACGTTTAAAAATGCTTCGGTACTCTTCCATTGTTCTCTTAATTCCGCTGACATATAAAAATGCTTCGGAAATCTTGCATTGTTCTCGGCATTCCACTGACGTTTAAAAATGCTTCGTAACTCTTCAATTGTTCTCGGAATTCTGCTAAACTTTTAAAATGCTTTGGAACTCTTCCATTGCTCTCGGAATTCTGCTGAAGTTTAAAAATGCTTCAGAACTCTTACATTGTTCTCGGAATTCTGCTGACGTTTAAAAATGCTTCGGAACTCTTCCATTGTTCTCAGAATTCCGCTGAAGTTTAAAAATGCTTCGGAACTCTTCCATTGTTCTCGGAATTCTGCTGAAGTTTAAAAATGCTTCAGAACTCTTCCATTGTTCTCGGAATTCCGCTGACGTTTAAAAATGCTTTGGAACTCTTCCATTGTTCTCGGAATTCCACTGAAGTTTAAAAATGCTTCGGAACTCTTCCATTGTTCTCAGAATTCTGCTGACGTTTAAAAATGCTTCGGAACTCTTCTATTGTTCTCGGAATTCTGCTGACGTTTAAAAATGCTTCAGAACTCTTCCATTGTTCTCGGAATTCCGCTGATGTTTAATAATGCTTCGGAACTCTTCCATTGTTCTCGGAATTCCGTTGAAGTTTAAAAATGCTTCGGAACTCTTCCATTGTTCTCAGAATTCTGCTGAAGTTTAAAAATGCTTCGGAACTCTTCCATTGTTCTAGGAATTCTGCTGAAGTCTAAAAATTCATCTGAACTCTTCCATTATTCTCGGAATTTGTGTGAATTTTAAAAATGCTTCGGAACTCTTCTATTGTTCTCGGAATTCCGCTGAAATTTAAAAATGCTTAAAATCTCTTACATTGTTCTCGGAATTCCGCTGAAGTTTAAAAATGCTTCGGAACTCTTCCATTGTTCTCGGAATTCTGCTGAAGTTTAAAAATGCTTCAGAACTCTTCCATTGTTCTCAGAATTCCGCTGACGTTTAAAAATGCTTCGGAAATCTTCCATTGTTTTCAAAATTCCGCTGACGTTTAAAAATGCTTCAGAACTTTTCCATTGTTCTCCGAATTCTGCTGACGTTTAAAAATGCTTCGGAACTCTTCCATTGTTCTCGGAATTCCGCTGACATTTAAAAATGCTTCACAACTCTTCCATTGTTCTCGGAATTCCTCTGACTTTTAAAAATGCTTCGGAACTCTTCCATTGTTCTCCAAATTCCGCTGAAGTTTAAAAATGCTTCGGAACCCTTCCATTGTTCTCGGAATTCTGCTGA
This sequence comes from Phyllobates terribilis, assembly GCF_046119375.1. Classification (NCBI taxonomy): domain Eukaryota; kingdom Metazoa; phylum Chordata; class Amphibia; order Anura; family Dendrobatidae; genus Phyllobates; species Phyllobates terribilis. The sequence goes on from NW_027362782.1 coordinate 12,808,848, forward strand.
AGTTTAAAAATGCTTCGGAACTCTTCCATTGTTCTCAGAATTCTGCTGACGTTTAAAAATGCTTCGGAAATCTTCCATTGTTTTCAACATTCTGCTGACGCTTAAAAATGCTTCAGAACTCTTCCATTGTTCTCGGAATTCCGCTGGCATTTAATAATGCTTCGCAACTCTTTCATTGTTCTCGGAATTCCGCTGAAGTTTAAAAATGCTTCGGAACTCTTCCATTGTTCTCGGAATTCTGCTGACGTTTAAAAATGCTTCGGAACTTTTCCATTGTTCTCGGAATTCCGTTGAAGTTTAAAAATGCTTCGAAACACTTCCATTGTTCTCGGAATTCTGCTGAAGTTTAAAAATGCATCAGAACTCTTCCATTGTTCTCGGAATTCCGCTGACGTTTAATAATGCTTCGCAACTCTTTCATTGTTCTCGGAATTCCGCTGACGTTTAAAAATGCTTCGGAACTCTTCCATTGTTCTCGGAATTCCGTTGAAGTTTAAAAATGCTTCGAAACTCTTCCATTGTTCTCGGAATTCTGCTGAAGTTTAAAAATGCTTCGGAACTCTTCCATTGTTCTCGGAATTCCGCTGACATATAAAAATGCTTCGGAAATCTTGCATTGTTCTCGGCATTTCGCTGACGTTTAAAAATGCTTCGGAACTCTTCAATTGTTCTCGGAATTCTGATGAACTTTTAAAATGCTTTGGAACTCTTCCATTGCTCTCGGAATTCTGCTGAAGTTTAAAAATGCTTCAGAACTCTTACATTGTTCTCGGAATTCTGCTGACGTTTAAAAATGCTTCGGAACTCTTCCATTGTTCTCGGAATTCCGTTGAAGTTTAAAAATGCTTCGAAACTCTTCCATTGTTCTCGGAATTCTGCTGAAGTTTAAAAATGCATCAGAACTCTTCCATTGTTCTCGGAATTCCGCTGACGTTTAATAATGCTTCGCAACTCTTTCATTGTTCTCGGAATTCCGCTGACGTTTAAAAATGCTTCGGAACTCTTCCATTGTTCTCGGAATTCCGTTGAAGTTTAAAAATGCTTCGAAACTCTTCCATTGTTCTCGGAATTCTGCTGAAGTTTAAAAATGCTTCGGAACTCTTCCATTGTTCTCGGAATTCCGCTGACATATAAAAATGCTTCGGAAATCTTGCATTGTTCTCGGCATTTCGCTGACGTTTAAAAATGCTTCGGAACTCTTCAATTGTTCTCGGAATTCTGATGAACTTTTAAAATGCTTTGGAACTCTTCCATTGCTCTCGGAATTCTGCTGAAGTTTAAAAATGCTTCAGAACTCTTACATTGTTCTCGGAATTCTGCTGACGTTTAAAAATGCTTCGGAACTCTTCCATTGTTCTCGGAATTCCGTTGAAGTTTAAAAATGCTTCGAAACTCTTCCATTGTTCTCGGAATTCTGCTGAAGTTTAAAAATGCTTCGTAACTCTTCCATTGTTCTCAGAATTCCGCTGACGTTTAAAAATGCTTCGGTACTCTTCCATTGTTCTCTTAATTCCGCTGACATATAAAAATGCTTCGGAAATCTTGCATTGTTCTCGGCATTCCACTGACGTTTAAAAATGCTTCGTAACTCTTCAATTGTTCTCGGAATTCTGCTAAACTTTTAAAATGCTTTGGAACTCTTCCATTGCTCTCGGAATTCTGCTGAAGTTTAAAAATGCTTCAGAACTCTTACATTGTTCTCGGAATTCTGCTGACGTTTAAAAATGCTTCGGAACTCTTCCATTGTTCTCAGAAATCCGCTGAAGTTTAAAAATGCTTCGGAACTCTTCCATTGTTCTCGGAATTCTGCTGAAGTTTAAAAATGCTTCAGAACTCTTCCATTGTTCTCGGAATTCCGCTGACGTTTAAAAATGCTTTGGAACTCTTCCATTGTTCTCGGAATTCCACTGAAGTTTAAAAATGCTTCGGAACTCTTCCATTGTTCTCAGAATTCTGCTGACGTTTAAAAATGCTTCGGAACTCTTCTATTGTTCTCGGAATTCTGCTGACGTTTAAAAATGCTTCAGAACTCTTCCATTGTTCTCGGAATTCCGCTGATGTTTAATAATGCTTCGGAACTCTTCCATTGTTCTCGGAATTCCGTTGAAGTTTAAAAATGCTTCGGAACTCTTCCATTGTTCTCAGAATTCTGCTGAAGTTTAAAAATGCTTCGGAACTCTTCCATTGTTCTAGGAATTCTGCTGAAGTCTAAAAATTCATCTGAACTCTTCCATTATTCTCGGAATTTGTGTGAATTTTAAAAATGCTTCGGAACTCTTCTATTGTTCTCGGAATTCCGCTGAAATTTAAAAATGCTTAAAATCTCTTACATTGTTCTCGGAATTCCGCTGAAGTTTAAAAATGCTTCGGAACTCTTCCATTGTTCTCGGAATTCTGCTGAAGTTTAAAAATGCTTCGGAACTCTTCCATTGTTCTCGGAATTCTGCTGAAGTTTAAAAATCCTTCGGAACTCTTCCATTGTTCTCAGAATTCCGCTGAAGTTTAAAAATGCTTCGGAACTCTTCCATTGTTCTCGGAATTCTGCTGAAGTTTAAAAATGCTTCGGAACTCTTCCATTGTTCTCAGAATTCCGCTGACGTTTAAAAATGCTTCGGAAATCTTCCATTGTTTTCAAAATTCCGCTGACGTTTAAAAATGCTTCAGAACTCTTCCATTGTTCTCGGAATTCCGCTGACGTTTAAAAATGCTTCGGAACTCTTCTATTGTTCTCGGAATTCTGCTGACGTTTAAAAATGCTTCAGAACTCTTCCATTGTTCTCGGAATTCCGCTGATGTTTAATAATGCTTCGGAACTCTTCCATTGTTCTCGGAATTCCGCTGAAGTTTAAAAATGCTTCGGAACTCTTCCATTGTTCTCAGAATTCTGCTGACGTTTAAAAATGCTTCGGTACTCTTCCATTGTTCTCGGAATTCCGCTGACATATAAAAATGCTTTGGAAATCTTGCATTGTTCTCGGCATTCCACTGACGTTTAAAAATGCTTCGTAACTCTTCAATTGTTCTCGGAATTCTGCTAAACTTTTAAAATGCTTTGGAACTCTTCCATTGCTCTCGGAATTCTGCTGAAGTTTAAAAATGCTTCAGAACTCTTACATTGTTCTCGGAATTCTGCTGACGTTTAAAAATGCTTCGGAACTCTTCCATTGTTCTCAGAATTCTGCTGAAGTTTAAAAATGCTTCGGAACTCTTCCATTGTTCTCAGAATTCCGCTGACGTTTAAAAATGCTTCGGAAATCTTCCATTGTTTTCAAAATTCCGCTGCTGTTTAAAAATGCTTCAGAACTTTTCCATTGTTCTCCGAATTCTGCTGACGTTTAAAAATGCTTCGGAACTCTTCCATTATTCTCGGAATTTGTGTGAATTTTAAAAATGCTTCGGAACTCTTCTATTGTTCTCGGAATTCCGCTGAAATTTAAAAATGCTTAAAATCTCTTACATTGTTCTCGGAATTCCGCTGAAGTTTAAAAATGCTTCGGAACTCTTCCATTGTTCTCGGAATTCTGCTGAAGTTTAAAAATGCTTCAGAACTCTTCCATTGTTCTCAGAATTCCGCTGACGTTTAAAAATGCTTCGGAAATCTTCCATTGTTTTCAAAATTCCGCTGCTGTTTAAAAATGCTTCAGAACTTTTCCATTGTTCTCCGAATTCTGCTGACGTTTAAAAATGCTTCGGAACTCTTCCATTGTTCTCGGAATTCCGCTGACATTTAAAAATGCTTCACAACTCTTCCATTGTTCTCGGAATTCCTCTGACTTTTAAAAATGCTACGGAACTCTTCCATTGTTCTCCAAATTCCGCTGAAGTTTAAAAATGCTTCGGAACCCTTCCATTGTTCTCGGAATTCTGCTGAAGTTTAAAAATGCTTCGGAACTCTTCCATTGTTCTCAGAATTCTGCTGACGTTTAAAAATGCTTCGGAAATCTTCCATTGTTTTCAACATTCTGCTGACGCTTAAAAATGCTTCAGAACTCTTCCATTGTTCTCGGAATTCCGCTGGCGTTTAATAATGCTTCGCAACTCTTTCATTGTTCTCGGAATTCCGCTGAAGTTTAAAAATGCTTCGGAACTCTTCCATTGTTCTCGGAATTCTGCTGACGTTTAAAAATGCTTCGGAACTTTTCCATTGTTCTCGGAATTCCGTTGAAGTTTAAAAATGCTTCGAAACTCTTCCATTGTTCTCGGAATTCTGCTGAAGTTTAAAAATGCATCAGAACTCTTCCATTGTTCTCGGAATTCCGCTGACGTTTAATAATGCTTCGCAACTCTTTCATTGTTCTCGGAATTCCGCTGACGTTTAAAAATGCTTCGGAACTCTTCAATTGTTCTCGGAATTCTGCTGAACTTTTAAAATACTTTGGAACTCTTCCATTGCTCTCGGAATTCTGCTGAAGTTTAAAAATGCTTCAGAACTCTTACATTGTTCTCGGAGTTCTGCTGACGTTTAAAAATGCTTCGGAACTCTTCCATTGTTCTCAGAATTCCGCTGAAGTTTAAAAATGCTTCGGAACTCTTCCATTGTTCTCGTAATTCCGCTGAAGTCTAAAAATGGTTCGGAACTCTTCCATTGTTCTCGGAATTCCGATGACGTTTTAAAATGCTTCGGTACTCTTCCATTGTTCTCGGAATTCCGCTGACGTTTAAAAATGCTTCGGAACTCCTCCATTGTTATCGGAATTCTGCTGAAGTTTAAAAATGCTTCGGAACTCTTCCATTGTTCTAGGAATTCTGCTGAAGTCTAAAAATTCATCTGAACTCTTCCATTATTCTCGGAATTTGTGTGAATTTTAAAAATGCTTCGGAACTCTTCTATTGTTCTCGGAATTCCGCTGAAATTTAAAAATGCTTAAAATCTCTTACATTGTTCTCGGAATTCTGCTGAAGTTTAAAAATGCTTCAGAACTCTTCCATTGTTCTCAGAATTCCGCTGACGTTTAAAAATGCTTCGGAAATCTTCCATTGTTTTCAAAATTCCGCTGACGTTTAAAAATGCTTCAGAACTTTTCCATTGTTCTCCGAATTCTGCTGACGTTTAAAAATGCTTCGGAACTCTTCCATTGTTCTCGGAATTCCGCTGACATTTAAAAATGCTTCACAACTCTTCCATTGTTCTCGGAATTCCTCTGACTTTTAAAAATGCTTCGGAACTCTTCCATTGTTCTCGGAATTCCGTTGAAGTTTAAAAATGCTTCGGAACTCTTCCATTGTTCTCAGAATTCTGCTGAAGTTTAAAAATGCTTCAGAACTCTTCCATTGTTCTCGGTATTCCGCTGACGTTTAAAAATGCTTTGGAACTCTTCCATTGTTCTCGGAATTCCGTTGAAGTTTAAAAATGCTTCGAAACTCTTCCATTGTTCTCGGAATTCTGCTGAAGTTTAAAAATGCTTCGTAACTTTTTCCATTGTTCTCAGAATTCCGATGACGTTTAAAAATGCTTCGGTACTCTTCCATTGTACTCGGAATTCCACTGACATATAAAAATGCTTCGGAAATCTTGCATTGTTCTCGGCATTCCGCTGACGTTTAAAAATGCTTCGGAACTCTTCAATTGTTCTCGGAATTCTGCTGAAGTTTAAAAATGCTTTGGAACTCTTCCATTGTTCTCAGAATTCCGCTGACGTTTAAAAATGCTTCGGTACTCTTCCATTGTTCTCGGAATTCCACTGACATATAAAAATGCTTCGGAAATCTTGCATTGTTCTCGGCATTCCGCTGACGTTTAAAAATGCTTCGGAACTCTTCAATTGTTCTCGGAATTCTGCTGAAGTTTAAAAATGCTTCGGAACTCTTCCATTGTTCTCAGAATTCCGCTGACGTTTAAAAATGCTTCGGAAATCTTCCATTGTTTTCAAAATTCCGCTGACGTTTAAAAATGCTTCAGAACTCTTCCATTGTTCTCGGAATTCCTCTGACTTTTAAAAATGCTTCGGAACTCTTCCATTGTTCTCCAAATTCCGCTGAAGTTTAAAAATGCTTCGGAACCCTTCCATTGTTCTCGGAATTCTGCTGAAGTTTAAAAATGCTTCGGAACTCTTATATTGTTCTCAGAATTCTGCTGACGTTTAAAAATGCTTCGGAAATCTTCCATTGTTTTCAACATTCTGCTGACGCTTAAAAATGCTTCAGAACTCTTCCATTGTTCTCGGAATTCCGCTGGCGTTTAATAATGCTTCGCAACTCTTTCATTGTTCTCGGAATTCCGCTGAAGTTTAAAAATGCTTCGGAACTCTTCCATTGTTCTCGGAATTCTGCTGACGTTTAAAAATGCTTCGGAACTTTTCCATTGTTCTCGGAATTCCGTTGAAGTTTAAAAATGCTTCGAAACTCTTCCATTGTTCTCGGAATTCTGCTGAAGCTTAAAAATGCATCAGAACTCTTCCATTGTTCTCGGAATTCCGCTGACGTTTAATAATGCTTCGCAACTCTTTCATTGTTCTCGGAATTCCGCTGACGTTTAAAAATGCATCAGAACTCTTCCATTGTTCTCGGAATTCCGCTGACGTTTAATAATGCTTCGCAACTCTTTCATTGTTCTCGGAATTCTGCTGAAGTTTAAAAATGCTTCGGAACTCTTCCATTGTTCTCGGAATTCCGCTGACATATAAAAATGCTTCGGAAATCTTGCATTGTTCTCGGCATTTCGCTGACGTTTAAAAATGCTTCGGAACTCTTCAATTGTTCTCGGAATTCTGATGAACTTTTAAAATGCTTTGGAACTCTTCCATTGCTCTCGGAATTCTGCTGAAGTTTAAAAATGCTTCAGAACTCTTACATTGTTCTCGGAATTCTGCTGACGTTTAAAAATGCTTCGGAACTCTTCCATTGTTCTCGGAATTCCGTTGAAGTTTAAAAATGCTTCGAAACTCTTCCATTGTTCTCGGAATTCTGCTGAAGTTTAAAAATGCTTCGTAACTCTTCCATTGTTCTCAGAATTCCGCTGACGTTTAAAAATGCTTCGGTACTCTTCCATTGTTCTCTTAATTCCGCTGACATATAAAAATGCTTCGGAAATCTTGCATTGTTCTCGGCATTCCACTGACGTTTAAAAATGCTTCGTAACTCTTCAATTGTTCTCGGAATTCTGCTAAACTTTTAAAATGCTTTGGAACTCTTCCATTGCTCTCGGAATTCTGCTGAAGTTTAAAAATGCTTCAGAACTCTTACATTGTTCTCGGAATTCTGCTGACGTTTAAAAATGCTTCGGAACTCTTCCATTGTTCTCAGAATTCCGCTGAAGTTTAAAAATGCTTCGGAACTCTTCCATTGTTCTCGGAATTCTGCTGAAGTTTAAAAATGCTTCAGAACTCTTCCATTGTTCTCGCAATTCCGCTGACGTTTAAAAATGCTTTGGAACTCTTCCATTGTTCTCGGAATTCCGCTGACGTTTAAAAATGCTTCGGAACTCTTCAATTGTTCTCGGAATTCTGCTGAACTTTTAAAATACTTTGGAACTCTTCCATTGCTCTCGGAATTCTGCTGAAGTTTAAAAATGCTTCAGAACTCTTACATTGTTCTCGGAGTTCTGCTGACGTTTAAAAATGCTTCGGAACTCTTCCATTGTTATCAGAATTCCGCTGAAGTTTAAAAATGCTTCGGAACTCTTCCATTGTTCTCGTAATTCCGCTGAAGTCTAAAAATGGTTCGGAACTCTTCCATTGTTCTCGGAATTCCGATGACGTTTTAAAATGCTTCGGTACTCTTCCATTGTTCTCGGAATTCCGCTGACGTTTAAAAATGCTTCGGAACTCCTCCATTGCTATCGGAATTCTGCTGAAGTTTAAAAATGCTTCGGAACTCTTCCATTGTTCTAGGAATTCTGCTGAAGTCTAAAAATTCATCTGAACTCTTCCATTATTCTCGGAATTTGTGTGAATTTTAAAAATGCTTCGGAACTCTTCTATTGTTCTCGGAATTCCGCTGAAATTTAAAAATGCTTAAAATCTCTTACATTGTTCTCGGAATTCTGCTGAAGTTTAAAAATGCTTCAGAACTCTTCCATTGTTCTCAGAATTCCGCTGACGTTTAAAAATGCTTCGGAAATCTTCCATTGTTTTCAAAATTCCGCTGACGTTTAAAAATGCTTCAGAACTTTTCCATTGTTCTCCGAATTCTGCTGACGTTTAAAAATGCTTCGGAACTCTTCCATTGTTCTCGGAATTCCGCTGACATTTAAAAATGCTTCACAACTCTTCCATTGTTCTCGGAATTCCTCTGACTTTTAAAAATGCTTCGGAACTCTTCCATTGTTCTCGGAATTCCGTTGAAGTTTAAAAATGCTTCGGAACTCTTCCATTGTTCTCAGAATTCTGCTGAAGTTTAAAAATGCTTCAGAACTCTTCCATTGTTCTCGGTATTCCGCTGACGTTTAAAAATGCTTTGGAACTCTTCCATTGTTCTCGGAATTCCGTTGAAGTTTAAAAATGCTTCGAAACTCTTCCATTGTTCTCGGAATTCTGCTGAAGTTTAAAAATGCTTCGTAACTTTTTCCATTGTTCTCAGAATTCCGATGACGTTTAAAAATGCTTCGGTACTCTTCCATTGTACTCGGAATTCCACTGACATATAAAAATGCTTCGGAAATCTTGCATTGTTCTCGGCATTCCGCTGACGTTTAAAAATGCTTCGGAACTCTTCAATTGTTCTCGGAATTCTGCTGAAGTTTAAAAATGCTTCGGAACTCTTCCATTGTTCTCAGAATTCCGCTGACGTTTAAAAATGCTTCGGTACTCTTCCATTGTTCTCGGAATTCCACTGACATATAAAAATGCTTCGGAAATCTTGCATTGTTCTCGGCATTCCGCTGACGTTTAAAAATGCTTCGGAACTCTTCAATTGTTCTCGGAATTCTGCTGAAGTTTAAAAATGCTTCGGAACTCTTCCATTGTTCTCAGAATTCCGCTGACGTTTAAAAATGCTTCGGAAATCTTCCATTGTTTTCAAAATTCCGCTGACGTTTAAAAATGCTTCAGAACTCTTCCATTGTTCTCGGAATTCCTCTGACTTTTAAAAATGCTTCGGAACTCTTCCATTGTTCTCCAAATTCCGCTGAAGTTTAAAAATGCTTCGGAACCCTTCCATTGTTCTCGGAATTCTGCTGACGTTTAAAAATGCTTCGGAACTTTTCCATTGTTCTCGGAATTCCGTTGAAGTTTAAAAATGCTTCGAAACTCTTCCATTGTTCTCGGAATTCTGCTGAAGCTTAAAAATGCATCAGAACTCTTCCATTGTTCTCGGAATTCCGCTGACGTTTAATAATGCTTCGCAACTCTTTCATTGTTCTCGGAATTCCGCTGACGTTTAAAAATGCATCAGAACTCTTCCATTGTTCTCGGAATTCCGCTGACGTTTAATAATGCTTCGCAACTCTTTCATTGTTCTCGGAATTCTGCTGAAGTTTAAAAATGCTTCGGAACTCTTCCATTGTTCTCGGAATTCCGCTGACATATAAAAATGCTTCGGAAATCTTGCATTGTTCTCGGCATTTCGCTGACGTTTAAAAATGCTTCGGAACTCTTCAATTGTTCTCGGAATTCTGATGAACTTTTAAAATGCTTTGGAACTCTTCCATTGCTCTCGGAATTCTGCTGAAGTTTAAAAATGCTTCAGAACTCTTACATTGTTCTCGGAATTCTGCTGACGTTTAAAAATGCTTCGGAACTCTTCCATTGTTCTCGGAATTCCGTTGAAGTTTAAAAATGCTTCGAAACTCTTCCATTGTTCTCGGAATTCTGCTGAAGTTTAAAAATGCTTCGTAACTCTTCCATTGTTCTCAGAATTCCGCTGACGTTTAAAAATGCTTCGGTACTCTTCCATTGTTCTCTTAATTCCGCTGACATATAAAAATGCTTCGGAAATCTTGCATTGTTCTCGGCATTCCACTGACGTTTAAAAATGCTTCGTAACTCTTCAATTGTTCTCGGAATTCTGCTAAACTTTTAAAATGCTTTGGAACTCTTCCATTGCTCTCGGAATTCTGCTGAAGTTTAAAAATGCTTCAGAACTCTTACATTGTTCTCGGAATTCTGCTGACGTTTAAAAATGCTTCGGAACTCTTCCATTGTTCTCAGAATTCCGCTGAAGTTTAAAAATGCTTCGGAACTCTTCCATTGTTCTCGGAATTCTGCTGAAGTTTAAAAATGCTTCAGAACTCTTCCATTGTTCTCGCAATTCCGCTGACGTTTAAAAATGCTTTGGAACTCTTCCATTGTTCTCGGAATTCCACTGACATATAAAAATGCTTCGGAAATCTTGCATTGTTCTCGGCATTCCGCTGACGTTTAAAAATGCTTCGGAACTCTTCAATTGTTCTCGGAATTCTGCTGAAGTTTAAAAATGCTTCGGAACTCTTCCATTGTTCTCAGAATTCCGCTGACGTTTAAAAATGCTTCAGAACTCTTCCATTGTTCTCGGAATTCCGCTGACGTTTAAAAATGCTTCGGAACTCTTCTATTGTTCTCGGAATTCTGCTGACGTTTAAAAATGCTTCAGAACTCTTCCATTGTTCTCGGAATTCCGCTTATGTTTAATAATGCTTCGGAACTCTTCCATTGTTCTCGGAATTCCGCTGAAGTATAAAAATGCTTCGGAACTCTTCCATTGTTCTCAGAATTCTGCTGACGTTTAAAAATGCTTCGGTACTCTTCCATTGTTCTCGGAATTCCGCTGACATATAAAAATGCTTCGGAAATCTTGCATTGTTCTCGGCATTCCACTGACGTTTAAAAATGCTTCGTAACTCTTCAATTGTTCTCGGAATTCTGCTAAACTTTTAAAATGCTTTGGAACTCTTCCATTGCTCTCGGAATTCTGCTGAAGTTTAAAAATGCTTCAGAACTCTTACATTGTTCTCGGAATTCTGCTGACGTTTAAAAATGCTTCGGAACTCTTCCATTGTTCTCAGAATTCCGCTGAAGTTTAAAAATGCTTCGGAACTCTTCCATTGTTCTCGGAATTCTGCTGAAGTTTAAAAATGCTTCAGAACTCTTCCATTGTTCTCGGAATTCCGCTGACGTTTAAAAATGCTTTGGAACTCTTCCATTGTTCTCGGAATTCCGTTGAAGTTTAAAAATGCTTCGGAACTCTTCCATTGTTCTCGGAATTCCGCTGATGTTTAATAATGCTTCGGAACTCTTCCATTGTTCTCGGAATTCCGTTGAAGTTTAAAAATGCTTCAGAACTCTTCCATTGTTCTCAGAATTCTGCTGAAATTTAAAAATGCTTCAGAACTCTTCCATTGTTCTCGGAATTCCGCTGACGTTTAAAAATGCTTTGGAACTCTTCCATTGTTCTCGGAATTCCGTTGAAGTTTAAAAATGCTTCGAAACTCTTCCATTGTTCTCGGAATTCTGCTGAAGTTTAAAAATGCTTCGAAACTCTTCCATTGTTCTCGGAATTCCGATGAAGTATAAAAATGCTTCGGAACTCTTCCATTGTTCTCAGAATTCTGCTGACGTTTAAAAATGCTTCGGTACTCTTCCATTGTTCTCGGAATTCCGCTGACATATAAAAATGCTTCGGAAATCTTGCATTGTTCTCGGCATTCCGCTGACGTTTAAAAATGCTTCGGAACTCTTCAATTGTTCTCGGAATTCTGCTGAACTTTTAAAATACTTTGGAACTCTTCCATTGCTCTCGGAATTCTGCTGAAGTTTAAAAATGCTTCAGAACTCTTACATTGTTCTCGGAATTCTGCTGACGTTTAAAAATGCTTCGGAACTCTTCCATTGTTCTCAGAATTCCGCTGAAGTTTAAAAATGCTTCGGAACTCTTCCATTGTTCTCGGAATTCCGCTGACATATAAAAATGCTTCGGAAATCTTGCATTGTTCTCGGCATTTCGCTGACGTTTAAAAATGCTTCGGAACTCTTCAATTGTTCTCGGAATTCTGATGAACTTTTAAAATGCTTTGGAACTCTTCCATTGCTCTCGGAATTCTGCTGAAGTTTAAAAATGCTTCAGAACTCTTACATTGTTCTCGGAATTCTGCTGACGTTTAAAAATGCTTCGGAACTCTTCCATTGTTCTCGGAATTCCGTTGAAGTTTAAAAATGCTTCGAAACTCTTCCATTGTTCTCGGAATTCTGCTGAAGTTTAAAAATGCTTCGTAACTCTTCCATTGTTCTCAGAATTCCGCTGACGTTTAAAAATGCTTCGGTACTCTTCCATTGTTCTCTTAATTCCGCTGACATATAAAAATGCTTCGGAAATCTTGCATTGTTCTCGGCATTCCACTGACGTTTAAAAATGCTTCGTAACTCTTCAATTGTTCTCGGAATTCTGCTAAACTTTTAAAATGCTTTGGAACTCTTCCATTGCTCTCGGAATTCTGCTGAAGTTTAAAAATGCTTCAGAACTCTTACATTGTTCTCGGAATTCTGCTGACGTTTAAAAATGCTTCGGAACTCTTCCATTGTTCTCAGAATTCCGCTGAAGTTTAAAAATGCTTCGGAACTCTTCCATTGTTCTCGGAATTCTGCTGAAGTTTAAAAATGCTTCAGAACTCTTCCATTGTTCTCGCAATTCCGCTGACGTTTAAAAATGCTTTGGAACTCTTCCATTGTTCTCGGAATTCCACTGACATATAAAAATGCTTCGGAAATCTTGCATTGTTCTCGGCATTCCGCTGACGTTTAAAAATGCTTCGGAACTCTTCAATTGTTCTCGGAATTCTGCTGAAGTTTAAAAATGCTTCGGAACTCTTCCATTGTTCTCAGAATTCCGCTGACGTTTAAAAATGCTTCGGAAATCTTCCATTGTTTTCAAAATTCCGCTGACGTTTAAAAATGCTTCAGAACTCTTCCATTGTTCTCGGAATTCCGCTGACGTTTAAAAATGCTTCGGAACTCTTCTATTGTTCTCGGAATTCTGCTGACGTTTAAAAATGCTTCAGAACTCTTCCATTGTTCTCGGAATTCCGCTTATGTTTAATAATGCTTCGGAACTCTTCCATTGTTCTCGGAATTCCGCTGAAGTATAAAAATGCTTCGGAACTCTTCCATTGTTCTCAGAATTCTGCTGACGTTTAAAAATGCTTCGGTACTCTTCCATTGTTCTCGGAATTCCGCTGACATATAAAAATGCTTCGGAAATCTTGCATTGTTCTCGGCATTCCACTGACGTTTAAAAATGCTTCGTAACTCTTCAATTGTTCTCGGAATTCTGCTAAACTTTTAAAATGCTTTGGAACTCTTCCATTGCTCTCGGAATTCTGCTGAAGTTTAAAAATGCTTCAGAACTCTTACATTGTTCTCGGAATTCTGCTGACGTTTAAAAATGCTTCGGAACTCTTCCATTGTTCTCAGAATTCCGCTGAAGTTTAAAAATGCTTCGGAACTCTTCCATTGTTCTCGGAATTCTGCTGAAGTTTAAAAATGCTTCAGAACTCTTCCATTGTTCTCGGAATTCCGCTGACGTTTAAAAATGCTTTGGAACTCTTCCATTGTTCTCGGAATTCCGTTGAAGTTTAAAAATGCTTTGGAACTCTTCCATTGTTCTCGGAATTCCGCTGATGTTTAATAATGCTTCGGAACTCTTCCATTGTTCTCGGAATTCCGTTGAAGTTTAAAAATGCTTCAGAACTCTTCCATTGTTCTCAGAATTCTGCTGAAATTTAAAAATGCTTCAGAACTCTTCCATTGTTCTCGGAATTCCGCTGACGTTTAAAAATGCTTTGGAACTCTTCCATTGTTCTCGGAATTCCGTTGAAGTTTAAAAATGCTTCGAAACTCTTCCATTGTTCTCGGAATTCTGCTGAAGTTTAAAAATGCTTCGAAACTCTTCCATTGTTCTCGGAATTCCGCTGAAGTATAAAAATGCTTCGGAACTCTTCCATTGTTCTCAGAATTCTGCTGACGTTTAAAAATGCTTCGGTACTCTTCCATTGTTCTCGGAATTCCGCTGACATATAAAAATGCTTCGGAAATCTTGCATTGTTCTTGGCATTCCGCTGACGTTTAAAAATGCTTCGGAACTCTTCAATTGTTCTCGGAATTCTGCTGAACTTTTAAAATACTTTGGAACTCTTCCATTGCTCTCGGAATTCTGCTGAAGTTTAAAAATGCTTCAGAACTCTTACATTGTTCTCGGAATTCTGCTGACGTTTAAAAATGCTTCGGAACTCTTCCATTGTTCTTGGCATTCCGCTGAAGTCTAAAAATGGTTCGGAACTCTTCCATTGTTCTCGGAATTCCGATGACGTTTTAAAATGCTTCGGTACTCTTCCATTGTTCTCGGAATTCCGCTGACGTTTAAAAATGCTTCGGAACTCCTCCATTGTTATCGGAATTCTGCTGAAGTTTAAAAATGCTTCGGAACTCTTCCATTGTTCTAGGAATTCTGCTGAAGTCTAAAAATTCATCTGAACTCTTCCATTATTCTCGGAATTTGTGTGAATTTTAAAAATGCTTCGGAACTCTTCTATTGTTCTCGGAATTCCGCTGAAATTTAAAAATGCTTAAAATCTCTTACATTGTTCTCGGAATTCCGCTGAAGTTTAAAAATGCTTCGGAACTCTTCCATTGTTCTCGGAATTCTGCTGAAGTTTAAAAATGCTTCAGAACTCTTCCATTGTTCTCAGAATTCCGCTGACGTTTAAAAATGCTTCGGAAATCTTCCATTGTTTTCAAAATTCCGCTGACGTTTAAAAATGCTTCAGAACTTTTCCATTGTTCTCCGAATTCTGCTGACGTTTAAAAATGCTTCGGAACTCTTCCATTGTTCTCGGAATTCCGCTGACATTTAAAAATGCTTCACAACTCTTCCATTGTTCTCGGAATTCCTCTGACTTTTAAAAATGCTTCGGAACTCTTCCATTGTTCTCCAAATTCCGCTGAAGTTTAAAAATGCTTCGGAACCCTTCCATTGTTCTCGGAATTCTGCTGAAGTTTAAAAATGCTTCGGAACTCTTCCATTGTTCTCAGAATTCTGCTGACGTTTAAAAATGCTTCGGAAATCTTCCATTGTTTTCAACATTCTGCTGACGCTTAAAAATGCTTCAGAACTCTTCCATTGTTCTCGGAATTCCGCTGGCGTTTAATAATGCTTCGCAACTCTTTCATTGTTCTCGGAATTCCGCTGAAGTTTAAAAATACTTCGGAACTCTTCCATTGTTCTCGGAAATCTGCTGACGTTTAAAAATGCTTCGGAACTTTTCCATTGTTCTCGGAATTCCGTTGAAGTTTAAAAATGCTTCGAAACTCTTCCATTGTTCTCGGAATTCTGCTGAAGTTTAAAAATGCATCAGAACTCTTCCATTGTTCTCGGAATTCCGCTGACGTTTAATAATGCTTCGCAACTCTTTCATTGTTCTCGGAATTCCGCTGACGTTTAAAAATGCTTCGGAACTCTTCCATTGTTCTCGGAATTCCGTTGAAGTTTAAAAATGCTTCGAAACTCTTCCATTGTTCTCGGAATTCTGCTGAAGTTTAAAAATGCTTCGGAACTCTTCCATTGTTCTCGGAATTCCGCTGACATATAAAAATGCTTCGGAAATCTTGCATTGTTCTCGGCATTTCGCTGACGTTTAAAAATGCTTCGGAACTCTTCAATTGTTCTCGGAATTCTGATGAACTTTTAAAATGCTTTGGAACTCTTCCATTGCTCTCGGAATTCTGCTGAAGTTTAAAAATGCTTCAGAACTCTTACATTGTTCTCGGAATTCTGCTGACGTTTAAAAATGCTTCGGAACTCTTCCATTGTTCTCGGAATTCCGTTGAAGTTTAAAAATGCTTCGAAACTCTTCCATTGTTCTCGGAATTCTGCTGAAGTTTAAAAATGCTTCGTAACTCTTCCATTGTTCTCAGAATTCCGCTGACGTTTAAAAATGCTTCGGTACTCTTCCATTGTTCTCTTAATTCCGCTGACATATAAAAATGCTTCGGAAATCTTGCATTGTTCTCGGCATTCCACTGACGTTTAAAAATGCTTCGTAACTCTTCAATTGTTCTCGGAATTCTGCTAAACTTTTAAAATGCTTTGGAACTCTTCCATTGCTCTCGGAATTCTGCTGAAGTTTAAAAATGCTTCAGAACTCTTACATTGTTCTCGGAATTCTGCTGACGTTTAAAAATGCTTCGGAACTCTTCCATTGTTCTCAGAATTCCGCTGAAGTTTAAAAATGCTTCGGAACTCTTCCATTGTTCTCGGAATTCTGCTGAAGTTTAAAAATGCTTCAGAACTCTTCCATTGTTCTCGGAATTCCGCTGACGTTTAAAAATGCTTTGGAACTCTTCCATTGTTCTCGGAATTCCACTGAAGTTTAAAAATGCTTCGGAACTCTTCCATTGTTCTCAGAATTCTGCTGACGTTTAAAAATGCTTCGGAACTCTTCTATTGTTCTCGGAATTCTGCTGACGTTTAAAAATGCTTCAGAACTCTTCCATTGTTCTCGGAATTCCGCTGATGTTTAATAATGCTTCGGAACTCTTCCATTGTTCTCGGAATTCCGTTGAAGTTTAAAAATGCTTCGGAACTCTTCCATTGTTCTCAGAATTCTGCTGAAGTTTAAAAATGCTTCGGAACTCTTCCATTGTTCTAGGAATTCTGCTGAAGTCTAAAAATTCATCTGAACTCTTCCATTATTCTCGGAATTTGTGTGAATTTTAAAAATGCTTCGGAACTCTTCTATTGTTCTCGGAATTCCGCTGAAATTTAAAAATGCTTAAAATCTCTTACATTGTTCTCGGAACTCCGCTGAAGTTTAAAAATGCTTCGGAACTCTTCCATTGTTCTCGGAATTCTGCTGAAGTTTAAAAATGCTTCAGAACTCTTCCATTGTTCTCAGAATTCCGCTGACGTTTAAAAATGCTTCGGAAATCTTCCATTGTTTTCAAAATTCCGCTGACGTTTAAAAATGCTTCAGAACTTTTCCATTGTTCTCCGAATTCTGCTGACGTTTAAAAATGCTTCGGAACTCTTCCATTGTTCTCGGAATTCCGCTGACATTTAAAAATGCTTCACAACTCTTCCATTGTTCTCGGAATTCCTCTGACTTTTAAAAATGCTTCGGAACTCTTCCATTGTTCTCCAAATTCCGCTGAAGTTTAAAAATGCTTCGGAACCCTTCCATTGTTCTCGGAATTCTGCTGAAGTTTAAAAATGCTTCGGAACTCTTCCATTGTTCTCAGAATTCTGCTGACGTTTAAAAATGCTTCGGAAATCTTCCATTGTTTTCAACATTCTGCTGACGCTTAAAAATGCTTCAGAACTCTTCCATTGTTCTCGGAATTCCGCTGGCGTTTAATAATGCTTCGCAACTCTTTCATTGTTCTCGGAATTCCGCTGAAGTTTAAAAATGCTTCGGAACTCTTCCATTGTTCTCGGAATTCTGCTGACGTTTAAAAATGCTTCGGAACTTTTCCATTGTTCTCGGAATTCCGTTGAAGTTTAAAAATGCTTCGAAACTCTTCCATTGTTCTCGGAATTCTGCTGAAGTTTAAAAATGCATCAGAACTCTTCCATTGTTCTCGGAATTCCGCTGACGTTTAATAATGCTTCGCAACTCTTTCATTGTTCTCGGAATTCCGCTGACGTTTAAAAATGCTTCGGAACTCTTCCATTGTTCTCGGAATTCCGTTGAAGTTTAAAAATGCTTCGAAACTCTTCCATTGTTCTCGGAATTCTGCTGAAGTTTAAAAATGCTTCGGAACTCTTCCATTGTTCTCGGAATTCCGCTGACATATAAAAATGCTTCGGAAATCTTGCATTGTTCTCGGCATTTCGCTGACGTTTAAAAATGCTTCGGAACTCTTCAATTGTTCTCGGAATTCTGATGAACTTTTAAAATGCTTTGGAACTCTTCCATTGCTCTCGGAATTCTGCTGAAGTTTAAAAATGCTTCAGAACTCTTACATTGTTCTCGGAATTCTGCTGACGTTTAAAAATGCTTCGGAACTCTTCCATTGTTCTCGGAATTCCGTTGAAGTTTAAAAATGCTTCGAAACTCTTCCATTGTTCTCGGAATTCTGCTGAAGTTTAAAAATGCATCAGAACTCTTCCATTGTTCTCGGAATTCCGCTGACGTTTAATAATGCTTCGCAACTCTTTCATTGTTCTCGGAATTCCGCTGACGTTTAAAAATGCTTCGGAACTCTTCCATTGTTCTCGGAATTCCGTTGAAGTTTAAAAATGCTTCGAAACTCTTCCATTCTTCTCGGAATTCTGCTGAAGTTTAAAAATGCTTCGGAACTCTTCCATTGTTCTCGGAATTCCGCTGACATATAAAAATGCTTCGGAAATCTTGCATTGTTCTCGGCATTTCGCTGACGTTTAAAAATGCTTCGGAACTCTTCAATTGTTCTCGGAATTCTGATGAACTTTTAAAATGCTTTGGAACTCTTCCATTGCTCTCGGAATTCTGCTGAAGTTTAAAAATGCTTCAGAACTCTTACATTGTTCTCGGAATTCTGCTGACGTTTAAAAATGCTTCGGAACTCTTCCATTGTTCTCGGAATTCCGTTGAAGTTTAAAAATGCTTCGAAACTCTTCCATTGTTCTCGGAATTCTGCTGAAGTTTAAAAATGCTTCGTAACTCTTCCATTGTTCTCAGAATTCCGCTGACGTTTAAAAATGCTTCGGTACTCTTCCATTGTTCTCTTAATTCCGCTGACATATAAAAATGCTTCGGAAATCTTGCATTGTTCTCGGCATTCCACTGACGTTTAAAAATGCTTCGTAACTCTTCAATTGTTCTCGGAATTCTGCTAAACTTTTAAAATGCTTTGGAACTCTTCCATTGCTCTCGGAATTCTGCTGAAGTTTAAAAATGCTTCAGAACTCTTACATTGTTCTCGGAATTCTGCTGACGTTTAAAAATGCTTCGGAACTCTTCCATTGTTCTCAGAATTCCGCTGAAGTTTAAAAATGCTTCGGAACTCTTCCATTGTTCTCGGAATTCTGCTGAAGTTTAAAAATGCTTCAGAACTCTTCCATTGTTCTCGGAATTCCGCTGACGTTTAAAAATGCTTTGGAACTCTTCCATTGTTCTCGGAATTCCACTGAAGTTTAAAAATGCTTCGGAACTCTTCCATTGTTCTCAGAATTCTGCTGACGTTTAAAAATGCTTCGGAACTCTTCTATTGTTCTCGGAATTCTGCTGACGTTTAAAAATGCTTCAGAACTCTTCCATTGTTCTCGGAATTCCGCTGATGTTTAATAATGCTTCGGAACTCTTCCATTGTTCTCGGAATTCCGTTGAAGTTTAAAAATGCTTCGGAACTCTTCCATTGTTCTCAGAATTCTGCTGAAGTTTAAAAATGCTTCGGAACTCTTCCATTGTTCTAGGAATTCTGCTGAAGTCTAAAAATTCATCTGAACTCTTCCATTATTCTCGGAATTTGTGTGAATTTTAAAAATGCTTCGGAACTCTTCTATTGTTCTCGGAATTCCGCTGAAATTTAAAAATGCTTAAAATCTCTTACATTGTTCTCGGAATTCCGCTGAAGTTTAAAAATGCTTCGGAACTCTTCCATTGTTCTCGGAATTCTGCTGAAGTTTAAAAATGCTTCAGAACTCTTCCATTGTTCTCAGAATTCCGCTGACGTTTAAAAATGCTTCGGAAATCTTCCATTGTTTTCAAAATTCCGCTGACGTTTAAAAATGCTTCAGAACTTTTCCATTGTTCTCCGAATTCTGCTGACGTTTAAAAATGCTTCGGAACTCTTCCATTGTTCTCGGAATTCCGCTGACATTTAAAAATGCTTCACAACTCTTCCATTGTTCTCGGAATTCCTCTGACTTTTAAAAATGCTTCGGAACTCTTCCATTGTTCTCCAAATTCCGCTGAAGTTTAAAAATGCTTCGGAACCCTTCCATTGTTCTCGGAATTCTGCTGAAGTTTAAAAATGCTTCGGAACTCTTCCATTGTTCTCAGAATTCTGCTGACGTTTAAAAATGCTTCGGAAATCTTCCATTGTTTTCAACATTCTGCTGACGCTTAAAAATGCTTCAGAACTCTTCCATTGTTCTCGGAATTCCGCTGGCGTTTAATAATGCTTCGCAACTCTTTCATTGTTCTCGGAATTCCGCTGAAGTTTAAAAATGCTTCGGAACTCTTCCATTGTTCTCGGAATTCTGCTGACGTTTAAAAATGCTTCGGAACTTTTCCATTGTTCTCGGAATTCCGTTGAAGTTTAAAAATGCTTCGAAACTCTTCCATTGTTCTCGGAATTCTGCTGAAGTTTAAAAATGCATCAGAACTCTTCCATTGTTCTCGGAATTCCGCTGACGTTTAATAATGCTTCGCAACTCTTTCATTGTTCTCGGAATTCCGCTGACGTTTAAAAATGCTTCGGAACTCTTCCATTGTTCTCGGAATTCCGTTGAAGTTTAAAAATGCTTCGAAACTCTTCCATTGTTCTCGGAATTCTGCTGAAGTTTAAAAATGCTTCGGAACTCTTCCATTGTTCTCGGAATTCCGCTGACATATAAAAATGCTTCGGAAATCTTGCATTGTTCTCGGCATTTCGCTGACGTTTAAAAATGCTTCGGAACTCTTCAATTGTTCTCGGAATTCTGATGAACTTTTAAAATGCTTTGGAACTCTTCCATTGTTCTCGGAATTCCGCTGACGTTTAAAAATGCTTTGGAACTCTTCCATTGTTCTCGGAATTCCACTGAAGTTTAAAAATGCTTCGGAACTCTTCCATTGTTCTCAGAATTCTGCTGACGTTTAAAAATGCTTCGGAACTCTTCTATTGTTCTCGGAATTCTGCTGACGTTTAAAAATGCTTCAGAACTCTTCCATTGTTCTCGGAATTCCGCTGATGTTTAATAATGCTTCGGAACTCTTCCATTGTTCTCGGAATTCCGTTGAAGTTTAAAAATGCTTCGGAACTCTTCCATTGTTCTCAGAATTCTGCTGAAGTTTAAAAATGCTTCGGAACTCTTCCATTGTTCTAGGAATTCTGCTGAAGTCTAAAAATTCATCTGAACTCTTCCATTATTCTCGGAATTTGTGTGAATTTTAAAAATGCTTCGGAACTCTTCTATTGTTCTCGGAATTCCGCTGAAATTTAAAAATGCTTAAAATCTCTTACATTGTTCTCGGAACTCCGCTGAAGTTTAAAAATGCTTCGGAACTCTTCCATTGTTCTCGGAATTCTGCTGAAGTTTAAAAATGCTTCAGAACTCTTCCATTGTTCTCAGAATTCCGCTGACGTTTAAAAATGCTTCGGAAATCTTCCATTGTTTTCAAAATTCCGCTGACGTTTAAAAATGCTTCAGAACTTTTCCATTGTTCTCCGAATTCTGCTGACGTTTAAAAATGCTTCGGAACTCTTCCATTGTTCTCGGAATTCCGCTGACATTTAAAAATGCTTCACAACTCTTCCATTGTTCTCGGAATTCCTCTGACTTTTAAAAATGCTTCGGAACTCTTCCATTGTTCTCCAAATTCCGCTGAAGTTTAAAAATGCTTCGGAACCCTTCCATTGTTCTCGGAATTCTGCTGAAGTTTAAAAATGCTTCGGAACTCTTCCATTGTTCTCAGAATTCTGCTGACGTTTAAAAATGCTTCGGAAATCTTCCATTGTTTTCAACATTCTGCTGACGCTTAAAAATGCTTCAGAACTCTTCCATTGTTCTCGGAATTCCGCTGGCGTTTAATAATGCTTCGCAACTCTTTCATTGTTCTCGGAATTCCGCTGAAGTTTAAAAATGCTTCGGAACTCTTCCATTGTTCTCGGAATTCTGCTGACGTTTAAAAATGCTTCGGAACTTTTCCATTGTTCTCGGAATTCCGTTGAAGTTTAAAAATGCTTCGAAACTCTTCCATTGTTCTCGGAATTCTGCTGAAGTTTAAAAATGCATCAGAACTCTTCCATTGTTCTCGGAATTCCGCTGACGTTTAATAATGCTTCGCAACTCTTTCATTGTTCTCGGAATTCCGCTGACGTTTAAAAATGCTTCGGAACTCTTCCATTGTTCTCGGAATTCCGTTGAAGTTTAAAAATGCTTCGAAACTCTTCCATTGTTCTCGGAATTCTGCTGAAGTTTAAAAATGCCTCGGAACTCTTCCATTGTTCTCGGAATTCCGCTGACATATAAAAATGCTTCGGAAATCTTGCATTGTTCTCGGCATTTCGCTGACGTTTAAAAATGCTTCGGAACTCTTCAATTGTTCTCGGAATTCTGATGAACTTTTAAAATGCTTTGGAACTCTTCCATTGCTCTCGGAATTCTGCTGAAGTTTAAAAATGCTTCAGAACTCTTACATTGTTCTCGGAATTCTGCTGACGTTTAAAAATGCTTCGGAACTCTTCCATTGTTCTCGGAATTCCGTTGAAGTTTAAAAATGCTTCGAAACTCTTCCATTGTTCTCGGAATTCTGCTGAAGTTTAAAAATGCATCAGAACTCTTCCATTGTTCTCGGAATTCCGCTGACGTTTAATAATGCTTCGCAACTCTTTCATTGTTCTCGGAATTCCGCTGACGTTTAAAAATGCTTCGGAACTCTTCCATTGTTCTCGGAATTCCGTTGAAGTTTAAAAATGCTTCGAAACTCTTCCATTGTTCTCGGAATTCTGCTGAAGTTTAAAAATGCTTCGGAACTCTTCCATTGTTCTCGGAATTCCGCTGACATATAAAAATGCTTCGGAAATCTTGCATTGTTCTCGGCATTTCGCTGACGTTTAAAAATGCTTCGGAACTCTTCAATTGTTCTCGGAATTCTGATGAACTTTTAAAATGCTTTGGAACTCTTCCATTGCTCTCGGAATTCTGCTGAAGTTTAAAAATGCTTCAGAACTCTTACATTGTTCTCGGAATTCTGCTGACGTTTAAAAATGCTTCGGAACTCTTCCATTGTTCTCGGAATTCCGTTGAAGTTTAAAAATGCTTCGAAACTCTTCCATTGTTCTCGGAATTCTGCTGAAGTTTAAAAATGCTTCGTAACTCTTCCATTGTTCTCAGAATTCCGCTGACGTTTAAAAATGCTTCGGTACTCTTCCATTGTTCTCTTAATTCCGCTGACATATAAAAATGCTTCGGAAATCTTGCATTGTTCTCGGCATTCCACTGACGTTTAAAAATGCTTCGTAACTCTTCAATTGTTCTCGGAATTCTGCTAAACTTTTAAAATGCTTTGGAACTCTTCCATTGCTCTCGGAATTCTGCTGAAGTTTAAAAATGCTTCAGAACTCTTACATTGTTCTCGGAATTCTGCTGACGTTTAAAAATGCTTCGGAACTCTTCCATTGTTCTCAGAATTCCGCTGAAGTTTAAAAATGCTTCGGAACTCTTCCATTGTTCTCGGAATTCTGCTGAAGTTTAAAAATGCTTCAGAACTCTTCCATTGTTCTCGGAATTCCGCTGACGTTTAAAAATGCTTTGGAACTCTTCCATTGTTCTCGGAATTCCACTGAAGTTTAAAAATGCTTCGGAACTCTTCCATTGTTCTCAGAATTCTGCTGACGTTTAAAAATGCTTCGGAACTCTTCTATTGTTCTCGGAATTCTGCTGACGTTTAAAAATGCTTCAGAACTCTTCCATTGTTCTCGGAATTCCGCTGATGTTTAATAATGCTTCGGAACTCTTCCATTGTTCTCGGAATTCCGTTGAAGTTTAAAAATGCTTCGGAACTCTTCCATTGTTCTCAGAATTCTGCTGAAGTTTAAAAATGCTTCGGAACTCTTCCATTGTTCTAGGAATTCTGCTGAAGTCTAAAAATTCATCTGAACTCTTCCATTATTCTCGGAATTTGTGTGAATTTTAAAAATGCTTCGGAACTCTTCTATTGTTCTCGGAATTCCGCTGAAATTTAAAAATGCTTAAAATCTCTTACATTGTTCTCGGAATTCCGCTGAAGTTTAAAAATGCTTCGGAACTCTTCCATTGTTCTCGGAATTCTGCTGAAGTTTAAAAATGCTTCAGAACTCTTCCATTGTTCTCAGAATTCCGCTGACGTTTAAAAATGCTTCGGAAATCTTCCATTGTTTTCAAAATTCCGCTGACGTTTAAAAATGCTTCAGAACTTTTCCATTGTTCTCCGAATTCTGCTGACGTTTAAAAATGCTTCGGAACTCTTCCATTGTTCTCGGAATTCCGCTGACATTTAAAAATGCTTCACAACTCTTCCATTGTTCTCGGAATTCCTCTGACTTTTAAAAATGCTTCGGAACTCTTCCATTGTTCTCCAAATTCCGCTGAAGTTTAAAAATGCTTCGGAACCCTTCCATTGTTCTCGGAATTCTGCTGAAGTTTAAAAATGCTTCGGAACTCTTCCATTGTTCTCAGAATTCTGCTGACGTTTAAAAATGCTTCGGAAATCTTCCATTGTTTTCAACATTCTGCTGACGCTTAAAAATGCTTCAGAACTCTTCCATTGTTCTCGGAATTCCGCTGGCGTTTAATAATGCTTCGCAACTCTTTCATTGTTCTCGGAATTCCGCTGAAGTTTAAAAATGCTTCGGAACTCTTCCATTGTTCTCGGAATTCTGCTGACGTTTAAAAATGCTTCGGAACTTTTCCATTGTTCTCGGAATTCCGTTGAAGTTTAAAAATGCTTCGAAACTCTTCCATTGTTCTCGGAATTCTGCTGAAGTTTAAAAATGCATCAGAACTCTTCCATTGTTCTCGGAATTCCGCTGACGTTTAATAATGCTTCGCAACTCTTTCATTGTTCTCGGAATTCCGCTGACGTTTAAAAATGCTTCGGAACTCTTCCATTGTTCTCGGAATTCCGTTGAAGTTTAAAAATGCTTCGAAACTCTTCCATTGTTCTCGGAATTCTGCTGAAGTTTAAAAATGCTTCGGAACTCTTCCATTGTTCTCGGAATTCCGCTGACATATAAAAATGCTTCGGAAATCTTGCATTGTTCTCGGCATTTCGCTGACGTTTAAAAATGCTTCGGAACTCTTCAATTGTTCTCGGAATTCTGATGAACTTTTAAAATGCTTTGGAACTCTTCCATTGCTCTCGGAATTCTGCTGAAGTTTAAAAATGCTTCAGAACTCTTACATTGTTCTCGGAATTCTGCTGACGTTTAAAAATGCTTCGGAACTCTTCCATTGTTCTCGGAATTCCGTTGAAGTTTAAAAATGCTTCGAAACTCTTCCATTGTTCTCGGAATTCTGCTGAAGTTTAAAAATGCTTCGTAACTCTTCCATTGTTCTCAGAATTCCGCTGACGTTTAAAAATGCTTCGGTACTCTTCCATTGTTCTCTTAATTCCGCTGACATATAAAAATGCTTCGGAAATCTTGCATTGTTCTCGGCATTCCACTGACGTTTAAAAATGCTTCGTAACTCTTCAATTGTTCTCGGAATTCTGCTAAACTTTTAAAATGCTTTGGAACTCTTCCATTGCTCTCGGAATTCTGCTGAAGTTTAAAAATGCTTCAGAACTCTTCCATTGTTCTCGGAATTCCGCTGACGTTTAAAAATGCTTTGGAACTCTTCCATTGTTCTCGGAATTCCGCTGAAGTTTAAAAATGCTTCGGAACTCTTCCATTGTTCTCGGAATTCCGCTGATGTTTAATAATGCTTCGGAACTCTTCCATTGTTCTCGGAATTCCGTTGAAGTTTAAAAATGCTTCAGAACTCTTCCATTGTTCTCAGAATTCTGCTGAAATTTAAAAATGCTTCAGAACTCTTCCATTGTTCTCGGAATTCCGCTGTCGTTTAAAAATGCTTTGGAACTCTTCCATTGTTCTCGGAATTCCGTTGAAGTTTAAAAATGCTTCGAAACTCTTCCATTGTTCTCGGAATTCTGCTGAAGTTTAAAAATGCTTCGAAACTCTTCCATTGTTCTCGGAATTCCGCTGAAGTATAAAAATGCTTCGGAACTCTTCCATTGTTCTCAGAATTCTGCTGACTTTTAAAAATACTTCGGTACTCTTCCATTGTTCTCGGAATTCCGCTGACATATAAAAATGCTTCGGAAATCTTGCATTGTTCTCGGCATTCCGCTGACGTTTAAAAATGCTTCGGAACTCTTCAATTGTTCTCGGAATTCTGCTGAACTTTTAAAATACTTTGGAACTCTTCCATTGCTCTCGGAATTCTGCTGAAGTTTAAAAATGCTTCAGAACTCTTCCATTGTTCTCAGAATTCTGCTGAAATTTAAAAATGCTTCAGAACTCTTCCATTGTTCTCGGAATTCCGCTGACGTTTAAAAATGCTTTGGAACTCTTCCATTGTTCTCGGAATTCCGTTGAAGTTTAAAAATGCTTCGGAACTCTTCCATTGTTCTCAGAATTCCGCTGAAGTTTAAAAATGCTTCGGAACTCTTCCATTGTTCTCGTAATTCCGCTGAAGTCTAAAAATGGTTCGGAACTCTTCCATTGTTCTCGGAATTCCGATGACGTTTTAAAATGCTTCGGTACTCTTCCATTGTTCTCGGAATTCCGCTGACGTTTAAAAATGCTTCGGAACTCCTCCATTGTTATCGGAATTCTGCTGAAGTTTAAAAATGCTTCGGAACTCTTCCATTGTTCTAGGAATTCTGCTGAAGTCTAAAAATTCATCTGAACTCTTCCATTATTCTCGGAATTTGTGTGAATTTTAAAAATGCTTCGGAACTCTTCTATTGTTCTCGGAATTCCGCTGAAATTTAAAAATGCTTAAAATCTCTTACATTGTTCTCGGAATTCCGCTGAAGTTTAAAAATGCTTCGGAACTCTTCCATTGTTCTCGGAATTCTGCTGAAGTTTAAAAATGCTTCAGAACTCTTCCATTGTTCTCAGAATTCCGCTGACGTTTAAAAATGCTTCGGAAATCTTCCATTGTTTTCAAAATTCCGCTGACGTTTAAAAATGCTTCAGAACTTTTCCATTGTTCTCCGAATTCTGCTGACGTTTAAAAATGCTTCGGAACTCTTCCATTGTTCTCGGAATTCCGCTGACATTTAAAAATGCTTCACAACTCTTCCATTGTTCTCGGAATTCCTCTGACTTTTAAAAATGCTTCGGAACTCTTCCATTGTTCTCCAAATTCCGCTGAAGTTTAAAAATGCTTCGGAACCCTTCCATTGTTCTCGGAATTCTGCTGAAGTTTAAAAATGCTTCGGAACTCTTCCATTGTTCTCAGAATTCTGCTGACGTTTAAAAATGCTTCGGAAATCTTCCATTGTTTTCAACATTCTGCTGACGCTTAAAAATGCTTCAGAACTCTTCCATTGTTCTCGGAATTCCGCTGGCGTTTAATAATGCTTCGCAACTCTTTCATTGTTCTCGGAATTCCGCTGAAGTTTAAAAATGCTTCGGAACTCTTCCATTGTTCTCGGAATTCTGCTGACGTTTAAAAATGCTTCGGAACTTTTCCATTGTTCTCGGAATTCCGTTGAAGTTTAAAAATGCTTCGAAACTCTTCCATTGTTCTCGGAATTCTGCTGAAGTTTAAAAATGCATCAGAACTCTTCCATTGTTCTCGGAATTCCGCTGACGTTTAATAATGCTTCGCAACTCTTTCATTGTTCTCGGAATTCCGCTGACGTTTAAAAATGCTTCGGAACTCTTCCATTGTTCTCGGAATTCCGTGGAAGTTTAAAAATGCTTCGAAACTCTTCCATTTTTCTCGGAATTCTGCTGAAGTTTAAAAATGCTTCGGAACTCTTCCATTGTTCTCGGAATTCCGCTGACATATAAAAATGCTTCGGAAATCTTGCATTGTTCTCGGCATTTCGCTGACGTTTAAAAATGCTTCGGAACTCTTCAATTGTTCTCGGAATTCTGATGAACTTTTAAAATGCTTTGGAACTCTTCCATTGCTCTCGGAATTCTGCTGAAGTTTAAAAATGCTTCAGAACTCTTACATTGTTCTCGGAATTCTGCTGACGTTTAAAAATGCTTCGGAACTCTTCCATTGTTCTCGGAATTCCGTTGAAGTTTAAAAATGCTTCGAAACTCTTCCATTGTTCTCGGAATTCTGCTGAAGTTTAAAAATGCTTCGTAACTCTTCCATTGTTCTCAGAATTCCGCTGACGTTTAAAAATGCTTCGGTACTCTTCCATTGTTCTCTTAATTCCGCTGACATATAAAAATGCTTCGGAAATCTTGCATTGTTCTCGGCATTCCACTGACGTTTAAAAATGCTTTGTAACTCTTCAATTGTTCTCGGAATTCTGCTAAACTTTTAAAATGCTTTGGAACTCTTCCATTGCTCTCGGAATTCTGCTGAAGTTTAAAAATGCTTCAGAACTCTTACATTGTTCTCGGAATTCTGCTGACGTTTAAAAATGCTTCGGAACTCTTCCATTGTTCTCAGAATTCCGCTGAAGTTTAAAAATGCTTCGGAACTCTTCCATTGTTCTTGGAATTCTGCTGAAGTTTAAAAATGCTTCAGAACTCTTCCATTGTTCTCGGAATTCCGCTGACGTTTAAAAATGCTTTGGAACTCTTCCATTGTTCTCGGAATTCCACTGAAGTTTAAAAATGCTTCGGAACTCTTCCATTGTTCTCAGAATTCTGCTGACGTTTAAAAATGCTTCGGAACTCTTCTATTGTTCTCGGAATTCTGCTGACGTTTAAAAATGCTTTGGAACTCTTCCATTGTTCTCGGAATTCCGTTGAAGTTTAAAAATGCTTCGAAACTCTTCCATTGTTCTCGGAATTCTGCTGAAGTTTAAAAATGCTTCGTAACTCTTCCATTGTTCTCGGAATTCTGCTGAAGTTTAAAAATGCTTCGGAACTCTTCCATTGTTCTCAGAATTCCGCTGACGTTTAAAAATGCTTCGGAAATCTTCCATTGTTTTCAAAATTCCGCTGACGTTTAAAAATGCTTCAGAACTCTTCCATTGTTCTCGGAATTCCGCTGACGTTTAAAAATGCTTCGGAACTCTTCCATTGTTCTCGGAATTCTGCTGAAGTTTAAAAATGCTTCGGAACTCTTCCATTGTTCTCAGAATTCCGCTGACGTTTAAAAATGCTTCGGAAATCTTCCATTGTTTTCAAAATTCCGCTGACGTTTAAAAATGCTTCAGAACTCTTCCATTGTTCTCGGAATTCCGCTGACGTTTAAAAATGCTTCGGAACTCTTCTATTGTTCTCGGAATTCTGCTGACGTTTAAAAATGCTTCAGAACTCTTCCATTGTTCTCGGAATTCCGCTGATGTTTAATAATGCTTCGGAACTCTTCCATTGTTCTCGGAATTCCGCTGAAGTTTAAAAATGCTTCGGAACTCTTCCATTGTTCTCAGAATTCTGCTGACGTTTAAAAATGCTTCGGTACTCTTCCATTGTTCTCGGAATTCCGCTGACATATAAAAATGCTTTGGAAATCTTGCATTGTTCTCGGCATTCCACTGACGTTTAAAAATGCTTCGTAACTCTTCAATTGTTCTCGGAATTCTGCTAAACTTTTAAAATGCTTTGGAACTCTTCCATTGCTCTCGGAATTCTGCTGAAGTTTAAAAATGCTTCAGAACTCTTACATTGTTCTCGGAATTCTGCTGACGTTTAAAAATGCTTCGGAACTCTTCCATTGTTCTCAGAATTCCGCTGAAGTTTAAAAATGCTTCGGAACTCTTCCATTGTTCTCGGAATTCTGCTGAAGTTTAAAAATGCTTCGGAACTCTTCCATTGTTCTCAGAATTCCGCTGACGTTTAAAAATGCTTCGGAAATCTTCCATTGTTTTCAAAATTCCGCTGACATTTAAAAATGCTTCAGAACTCTTCCATTGTTCTCGGAATTCCGCTGACGTTTAAAAATGCTTTGGAACTCTTCCATTGTTCTCGGAATTCCGCTGAAGTTTAAAAATGCTTCAGAACTCTTCCATTGTTCTCAGAATTCTGCTGACGTTTAAAAATGCTTCGGAACTCCTCCATTGTTATCGGAATTCTGCTGAAGTTTAAAAATGCTTCGGAACTCTTCCATTGTTCTAGGAATTCTGCTGAAGTCTAAAAATTCATCTGAACTCTTCCATTATTCTCGGAATTTGTGTGAATTTTAAAAATGCTTCGGAACTCTTCTATTGTTCTCGGAATTCCGCTGAAATTTAAAAATGCTTAAAATCTCTTACATTGTTCTCGGAATTCCGCTGAAGTTTAAAAATGCTTCGGAACTCTTCCATTGTTCTCGGAATTCTGCTGAAGTTTAAAAATGCTTCAGAACTCTTCCATTGTTCTCAGAATTCCGCTGACGTTTAAAAATGCTTCGGAAATCTTCCATTGTTTTCAAAATTCCGCTGCTGTTTAAAAATGCTTCAGAACTTTTCCATTGTTCTCCGAATTCTGCTGACGTTTAAAAATGCTTCGGAACTCTTCCATTGTTCTCGGAATTCCGCTGACATTTAAAAATGCTTCACAACTCTTCCATTGTTCTCGGAATTCCTCTGACTTTTAAAAATGCTACGGAACTCTTCCATTGTTCTCCAAATTCCGCTGAAGTTTAAAAATGCTTCGGAACCCTTCCATTGTTCTCGGAATTCTGCTGAAGTTTAAAAATGCTTCGGAACTCTTCCATTGTTCTCAGAATTCTGCTGACGTTTAAAAATGCTTCGGAAATCTTCCATTGTTTTCAACATTCTGCTGACGCTTAAAAATGCTTCAGAACTCTTCCATTGTTCTCGGAATTCCGCTGGCGTTTAATAATGCTTCGCAACTCTTTCATTGTTCTCGGAATTCCGCTGAAGTTTAAAAATGCTTCGGAACTCTTCCATTGTTCTCCGAATTCTGCTGACGTTTAAAAATGCTTCGGAACTTTTCCATTGTTCTCGGAATTCCGTTGAAGTTTAAAAATGCTTCGAAACTCTTCCATTGTTCTCGGAATTCTGCTGAAGTTTAAAAATGCATCAGAACTCTTCCATTGTTCTCGGAATTCCGCTGACGTTTAATAATGCTTCGCAACTCTTTCATTGTTCTCGGAATTCCGCTGACGTTTAAAAATGCTTCGGAACTCTTCAATTGTTCTCGGAATTCTGCTGAACTTTTAAAATACTTTGGAACTCTTCCATTGCTCTCGGAATTCTGCTGAAGTTTAAAAATGCTTCAGAACTCTTACATTGTTCTCGGAGTTCTGCTGACGTTTAAAAATGCTTCGGAACTCTTCCATTGTTCTCAGAATTCCGCTGAAGTTTAAAAATGCTTCGGAACTCTTCCATTGTTCTCGTAATTCCGCTGAAGTCTAAAAATGGTTCGGAACTCTTCCATTGTTCTCGGAATTCCGATGACGTTTTAAAATGCTTCGGTACTCTTCCATTGTTCTCGGAATTCCGCTGACGTTTAAAAATGCTTCGGAACTCCTCCATTGTTCTCGGAATTCTGCTGAAGTTTAAAAATGCTTCGGAACTCTTCCATTGTTCTAGGAATTCTGCTGAAGTCTAAAAATTCATCTGAACTCTTCCATTATTCTCGGAATTTGTGTGAATTTTAAAAATGCTTCGGAACTCTTCTATTGTTCTCGGAATTCCGCTGAAATTTAAAAATGCTTAAAATCTCTTACATTGTT
This sequence comes from Phyllobates terribilis, assembly GCF_046119375.1. Taxonomy (NCBI): domain Eukaryota; kingdom Metazoa; phylum Chordata; class Amphibia; order Anura; family Dendrobatidae; genus Phyllobates; species Phyllobates terribilis. The sequence goes on from NW_027362782.1 coordinate 12,840,243, forward strand.
CTCGGAATTCTGCTGAAGTTTAAAAATGCTTCAGAACTCTTCCATTGTTCTCAGAATTCCGCTGACGTTTAAAAATGCTTCGGAAATCTTCCATTGTTTTCAAAATTCCGCTGACGTTTAAAAATGCTTCAGAACTTTTCCATTGTTCTCCGAATTCTGCTGACGTTTAAAAATGCTTCGGAACTCTTCCATTGTTCTCGGAATTCCGCTGACATTTAAAAATGCTTCACAACTCTTCCATTGTTCTCGGAATTCCTCTGACTTTTAAAAATGCTTCGGAACTCTTCCATTGTTCTCGGAATTCCGTTGAAGTTTAAAAATGCTTCGGAACTCTTCCATTGTTCTCAGAATTCTGCTGAAGTTTAAAAATGCTTCAGAACTCTTCCATTGTTCTCGGTATTCCGCTGACGTTTAAAAATGCTTTGGAACTCTTCCATTGTTCTCGGAATTCCGTTGAAGTTTAAAAATGCTTCGAAACTCTTCCATTGTTCTCGGAATTCTGCTGAAGTTTAAAAATGCTTCGTAACTTTTTCCATTGTTCTCAGAATTCCGATGACGTTTAAGAATGCTTCGGTACTCTTCCATTGTACTCGGAATTCCACTGACATATAAAAATGCTTCGGAAATCTTGCATTGTTCTCGGCATTCCGCTGACGTTTAAAAATGCTTCGGAACTCTTCAATTGTTCTCGGAATTCTGCTGAAGTTTAAAAATGCTTCGGAACTCTTCCATTGTTCTCAGAATTCCGCTGACGTTTAAAAATGCTTCGGTACTCTTCCATTGTTCTCGGAATTCCACTGACATATAAAAATGCTTCGGAAATCTTGCATTGTTCTCGGCATTCCGCTGACGTTTAAAAATGCTTCGGAACTCTTCAATTGTTCTCGGAATTCTGCTGAAGTTTAAAAATGCTTCGGAACTCTTCCATTGTTCTCAGAATTCCGCTGACGTTTAAAAATGCTTCGGAAATCTTCCATTGTTTTCAAAATTCCGCTGACGTTTAAAAATGCTTCAGAATTCTTCCATTGTTCTCGGAATTCCTCTGACTTTTAAAAATGCTTCGGAACTCTTCCATTGTTCTCCAAATTCCGCTGAAGTTTAAAAATGCTTCGGAACCCTTCCATTGTTCTCGGAATTCTGCTGAAGTTTAAAAATGCTTCGGAACTCTTCCATTGTTCTCAGAATTCTGCTGACGTTTAAAAATGCTTCGGAAATCTTCCATTGTTTTCAACATTCTGCTGACGCTTAAAAATGCTTCAGAACTCTTCCATTGTTCTCGGAATTCCGCTGGCGTTTAATAATGCTTCGCAACTCTTTCATTGTTCTCGGAATTCCGCTGAAGTTTAAAAATGCTTCGGAACTCTTCCATTGTTCTCGGAATTCTGCTGACGTTTAAAAATGCTTCGGAACTTTTCCATTGTTCTCGGAATTCCGTTGAAGTTTAAAAATGCTTCGAAACTCTTCCATTGTTCTCGGAATTCTGCTGAAGCTTAAAAATGCATCAGAACTCTTCCATTGTTCTCGGAATTCCGCTGACGTTTAATAATGCTTCGCAACTCTTTCATTGTTCTCGGAATTCCGCTGACGTTTAAAAATGCATCAGAACTCTTCCATTGTTCTCGGAATTCCGCTGACGTTTAATAATGCTTCGCAACTCTTTCATTGTTCTCGGAATTCTGCTGAAGTTTAAAAATGCTTCGGAACTCTTCCATTGTTCTCGGAATTCCGCTGACATATAAAAATGCTTCGGAAATCTTGCATTGTTCTCGGCATTTCGCTGACGTTTAAAAATGCTTCGGAACTCTTTCATTGTTCTCGGAATTCTGCTGAAGTTTAAAAATGCTTCAGAACTCTTACATTGTTCTCGGAATTCTGCTGACGTTTAAAAATGCTTCGGAACTCTTCCATTGTTCTCGGAATTCCGTTGAAGTTTAAAAATGCTTCGAAACTCTTCCATTGTTCTCGGAATTCTGCTGAAGTTTAAAAATGCTTCGTAACTCTTCCATTGTTCTCAGAATTCCGCTGACGTTTAAAAATGCTTCGGTACTCTTCCATTGTTCTCTTAATTCCGCTGACATATAAAAATGCTTCGGAAATCTTGCATTGTTCTCGGCATTCCACTGACGTTTAAAAATGCTTCGTAACTCTTCAATTGTTCTCGGAATTCTGCTAAACTTTTAAAATGCTTTGGAACTCTTCCATTGCTCTCGGAATTCTGCTGAAGTTTAAAAATGCTTCAGAACTCTTACATTGTTCTCGGAATTCAGCTGACGTTTAAAAATGCTTCGGAACTCTTCCATTGTTCTCAGAATTCCGCTGAAGTTTAAAAATGCTTCGGAACTCTTCCATTGTTCTCGGAATTCTGCTGAAGTTTAAAAATGCTTCAGAACTCTTCCATTGTTCTCGCAATTCCGCTGACGTTTAAAAATGCTTTGGAACTCTTCCATTGTTCTCGGAATTCCACTGACATATAAAAATGCTTCGGAAATCTTGCATTGTTCTCGGCATTCCGCTGACGTTTAAAAATGCTTCGGAACTCTTCAATTGTTCTCGGAATTCTGCTGAAGTTTAAAAATGCTTCGGAACTCTTCCATTGTTCTCAGAATTCCGCTGACGTTTAAAAATGCTTCGGAAATCTTCCATTGTTTTCAAAATTCCGCTGACGTTTAAAAATGCTTCAGAACTCTTCCATTGTTCTCGGAATTCCGCTGACGTTTAAAAATGCTTCGGAACTCTTCTATTGTTCTCGGAATTCTGCTGACGTTTAAAAATGCTTCAGAACTCTTCCATTGTTCTCGGAATTCCGCTTATGTTTAATAATGCTTCGGAACTCTTCCATTGTTCTCGGAATTCCGCTGAAGTATAAAAATGCTTCGGAACTCTTCCATTGTTCTCAGATTTCTGCTGACGTTTAAAAATGCTTCGGTACTCTTCCATTGTTCTCGGAATTCCGCTGACATATAAAAATGCTTCGGAAATCTTGCATTGTTCTCGGCATTCCACTGACGTTTAAAAATGCTTCGTAACTCTTCAATTGTTCTCGGAATTCTGCTAAACTTTTAAAATGCTTTGGAACTCTTCCATTGCTCTCGGAATTCTGCTGAAGTTTAAAAATGCTTCAGAACTCTTACATTGTTCTCGGAATTCTGCTGACGTTTAAAAATGCTTCGGAACTCTTCCATTGTTCTCAGAATTCCGCTGAAGTTTAAAAATGCTTCGGAACTCTTCCATTGTTCTCGGAATTCTGCTGAAGTTTAAAAATGCTTCAGAACTCTTCCATTGTTCTCGGAATTCCGCTGACGTTTAAAAATGCTTTGGAACTCTTCCATTGTTCTCGGAATTCCGTTGAAGTTTAAAAATGCTTCGGAACTCTTCCATTGTTCTCGGAATTCCGCTGATGTTTAATAATGCTTCGGAACTCTTCCATTGTTCTCGGAATTCCGTTGAAGTTTAAAAATGCTTCAGAACTCTTCCATTGTTCTCAGAATTCTGCTGAAATTTAAAAATGCTTCAGAACTCTTCCATTGTTCTCGGAATTCCGCTGACGTTTAAAAATGCTTTGGAACTCTTCCATTGTTCTCGGAATTCCGTTGAAGTTTAAAAATGCTTCGAAACTCTTCCATTGTTCTCGGAATTCTGCTGAAGTTTAAAAATGCTTCGAAACTCTTCCATTGTTCTCGGAATTCCGCTGAAGTATAAAAATGCTTCGGAACTCTTCCATTGTTCTCAGAATTCTGCTGACGTTTAAAAATGCTTCGGTACTCTTCCATTGTTCTCGGAATTCCGCTGACATATAAAAATGCTTCGGAAATCTTGCATTGTTCTCGGCATTCCGCTGACGTTTAAAAATGCTTCGGAACTCTTCAATTGTTCTCGGAATTCTGCTGAACTTTTAAAATACTTTGGAACTCTTCCATTGCTCTCGGAATTCTGCTGAAGTTTAAAAATGCTTCAGAACTCTTACATTGTTCTCGGAATTCTGCTGACGTTTAAAAATGCTTCGGAACTCTTCCATTGTTCTCAGAATTCCGCTGAAGTTTAAAAATGCTTCGGAGCTCTTCCATTGTTCTCGTAATTCCGCTGAAGTCTAAAAATGGTTCGGAACTCTTCCATTGTTCTCGGAATTCCGATGACGTTTTAAAATGCTTCGGTACTCTTCCATTGTTCTCGGAATTCCGCTGACGTTTAAAAATGCTTCGGAACTCCTCCATTGTTATCGGAATTCTGCTGAAGTTTAAAAATGCTTCGGAACTCTTCCATTGTTCTAGGAATTCTGATGAAGTCTAAAAATTCATCTGAACTCTTCCATTATTCTCGGAATTTGTGTGAATTTTAAAAATGCTTCGGAACTCTTCTATTGTTCTCGGAATTCCGCTGAAATTTAAAAATGCTTAAAATCTCTTACATTGTTCTCGGAATTCCGCTGAAGTTTAAAAATGCTTCGGAACTCTTCCATTGTTCTCGGAATTCTGCTGAAGTTTAAAAATGCTTCAGAACTCTTCCATTGTTCTCAGAATTCCGCTGACGTTTAAAAATGCTTCGGAAATCTTCCATTGTTTTCAAAATTCCGCTGACGTTTAAAAATGCTTCAGAACTTTTCCATTGTTCTCCGAATTCTGCTGACATTTAAAAATGCTTCGGAACTCTTCCATTGTTCTCGGTATTCCGCTGACATTTAAAAATGCTTCACAACTCTTCCATTGTTCTCGGAATTCCTCTGACTTTTAAAAATGCTTCGGAACTCTTCCATTGTTCTCCAAATTCCGCTGAAGTTTAAAAATGCTTCGGAACCCTTCCATTGTTCTCGGAATTCTGCTGAAGTTTAAAAATGCTTCGGAACTCTTCCATTGTTCTCAGAATTCTGCTGACGTTTAAAAATGCTTCGGAAATCTTCCATTGTTTTCAACATTCTGCTGACGCTTAAAAATGCTTCAGAACTCTTCCATTGTTCTCGGAATTCCGCTGGCGTTTAATAATGCTTCGCAACTCTTTCATTGTTCTCGGAATTCCGCTGAAGTTTAAAAATACTTCGGAACTCTTCCATTGTTCTCGGAATTCTGCTGACGTTTAAAAATGCTTCGGAACTTTTCCATTGTTCTCGGAATTCCGTTGAAGTTTAAAAATGCTTCGAAACTCTTCCATTGTTCTCGGAATTCTGCTGAAGTTTAAAAATGCATCAGAACTCTTCCATTGTTCTCGGAATTCCGCTGACGTTTAATAATGCTTCGCAACTCTTTCATTGTTCTCGGAATTCCGCTGACGTTTAAAAATGCTTCGGAACTCTTCCATTATTCTCGGAATTCCGTTGAAGTTTAAAAATGCTTCGAAACTCTTCCATTGTTCTCGGAATTCTGCTGAAGTTTAAAAATGCTTCGGAACTCTTCCATTGTTCTCGGAATTCCGCTGACATATAAAAATGCTTCGGAAATCTTGCATTGTTCTCGGCATTTCGCTGACGTTTAAAAATGCTTCGGAACTCTTCAATTGTTCTCGGAATTCTGATGAACTTTTAAAATGCTTTGGAACTCTTCCATTGCTCTCGGAATTCTGCTGAAGTTTAAAAATGCTTCAGAACTCTTACATTGTTCTCGGAATTCTGCTGACGTTTAAAAATGCTTCGGAACTCTTCCATTGTTCTCGGAATTCCGTTGAAGTTTAAAAATGCTTCGAAACTCTTCCATTGTTCTCGGAATTCTGCTGAAGTTTAAAAATGCTTCGTAACTCTTCCATTGTTCTCAGAATTCCGCTGACGTTTAAAAATGCTTCGGTACTCTTCCATTGTTCTCTTAATTCCGCTGACATATAAAAATGCTTCGGAAATCTTGCATTGTTCTCGGCATTCCACTGACGTTTAAAAATGCTTCGTAACTCTTCAATTGTTCTCGGAATTCTGCTAAACTTTTAAAATGCTTTGGAACTCTTCCATTGCTCTCGGAATTCTGCTGAAGTTTAAAAATGCTTCAGAACTCTTACATTGTTCTCGGAATTCTGCTGACGTTTAAAAATGCTTCGGAACTCTTCCATTGTTCTCAGAATTCCGCTGAAGTTTAAAAATGCTTCGGAACTCTTCCATTGTTCTCGGAATTCTGCTGAAGTTTAAAAATGCTTCAGAACTCTTCCATTGTTCTCGGAATTCCGCTGACGTTTAAAAATGCTTTGGAACTCTTCCATTGTTCTCGGAATTCCACTGAAGTTTAAAAATGCTTCGGAACTCTTCCATTGTTCTCAGAATTCTGCTGACGTTTAAAAACGCTTCGGAACTCTTCTATTGTTCTCGGAATTCTGCTGACGTTTAAAAATGCTTCAGAACTCTTCCATTGTTCTCGGAATTCCGCTGATGTTTAATAATGCTTCGGAACTCTTCCATTGTTCTCGGAATTCCGTTGAAGTTTAAAAATGCTTCGGAACTCTTCCATTGTTCTCAGAATTCTGCTGAAGTTTAAAAATGCTTCGGAACTCTTCCATTGTTCTAGGAATTCTGCTGAAGTCTAAAAATTCATCTGAACTCTTCCATTATTCTCGGAATTTGTGTGAATTTTAAAAATGCTTCGGAACTCTTCTATTGTTCTCGGAATTCCGCTGAAATTTAAAAATGCTTAAAATCTCTTACATTGTTCTCGGAATTCCGCTGAAGTTTAAAAATGCTTTGGAACTCTTCCATTGTTCTCGGAATTCTGCTGAAGTTTAAAAATGCTTCAGAACTCTTCCATTGTTCTCAGAATTCCGCTGACGTTTAAAAATGCTTCGGAAATCTTCCATTGTTTTCAAAATTCCGCTGACGTTTAAAAATGCTTCAGAACTTTTCCATTGTTCTCCGAATTCTGCTGACGTTTAAAAATGCTTCGGAACTCTTCCATTGTTCTCGGAATTCCGCTGACATTTAAAAATGCTTCACAACTCTTCCATTGTTCTCGGAATTCCTCTGACTTTTAAAAATGCTTCGGAACTCTTCCATTGTTCTCCAAATTCCGCTGAAGTTTAAAAATGCTTCGGAACCCTTCCATTGTTCTCGGAATTCTGCTGAAGTTTAAAAATGCTTCGGAACTCTTCCATTGTTCTCAGAATTCTGCTGACGTTTAAAAATGCTTCGGAAATCTTCCATTGTTTTCAACATTCTGCTGACGCTTAAAAATGCTTCAGAACTCTTCCATTGTTCTCGGAATTCCGCTGGCGTTTAATAATGCTTCGCAACTCTTTCATTGTTCTCGGAATTCCGCTGAAGTTTAAAAATGCTTCGGAACTCTTCCATTGTTCTCGGAATTCTGCTGACGTTTAAAAATGCTTCGGAACTTTTCCATTGTTCTCGGAATTCCGTTGAAGTTTAAAAATGCTTCGAAACTCTTCCATTGTTCTCGGAATTCTGCTGAAGTTTAAAAATGCATCAGAACTCTTCCATTGTTCTCGGAATTCCGCTGACGTTTAATAATGCTTCGCAACTCTTTCATTGTTCTCGGAATTCCGCTGACGTTTAAAAATGCTTCGGAACTCTTCCATTGTTCTCGGAATTCCGTTGAAGTTTAAAAATGCTTCGAAACTCTTCCATTGTTCTCGGAATTCTGCTGAAGTTTAAAAATGCTTCGGAACTCTTCCATTGTTCTCGGAATTCCGCTGACATATAAAAATGCTTCGGAAATCTTGCATTGTTCTCGGCATTTCGCTGACGTTTAAAAATGCTTCGGAACTCTTCAATTGTTCTCGGAATTCTGATGAACTTTTAAAATGCTTTGGAACTCTTCCATTGCTCTCGGAATTCTGCTGAAGTTTAAAAATGCTTCAGAACTCTTCCATTGTTCTCGGAATTCCGCTGACGTTTAAAAATGCTTTGGAACTCTTCCATTGTTCTCGGAATTCCGTTGAAGTTTAAAAATGCTTCGGAACTCTTCCATTGTTCTCGGAATTCCGCTGATGTTTAATAATGCTTCGGAACTCTTCCATTGTTCTCGGAATTCCGTTGAAGTTTAAAAATGCTTCAGAACTCTTCCATTGTTCTCAGAATTCTGCTGAAATTTAAAAATGCTTCAGAACTCTTCCATTGTTCTCGGAATTCCGCTGACGTTTAAAAATGCTTTGGAACTCTTCCATTGTTCTCGGAATTCCGTTGAAGTTTAAAAATGCTTCGAAACTCTTCCATTGTTCTCGGAATTCTGCTGAAGTTTAAAAATGCTTCGAAACTCTTCCATTGTTCTCGGAATTCCGCTGAAGTATAAAAATGCTTCGGAACTCTTCCATTGTTCTCAGAATTCTGCTGACGTTTAAAAATGCTTCGGTACTCTTCCATTGTTCTCGGAATTCCGCTGACATATAAAAATGCTTCGGAAATCTTGCATTGTTCTCGGCATTCCGCTGACGTTTAAAAATGCTTCGGAACTCTTCAATTGTTCTCGGAATTCTGCTGAACTTTTAAAATACTTTGGAACTCTTCCATTGCTCTCGGAATTCTGCTGAAGTTTAAAAATGCTTCAGAACTCTTACATTGTTCTCGGAATTCTGCTGACGTTTAAAAATGCTTCGGAACTCTTCCATTGTTCTCAGAATTCCGCTGAAGTTTAAAAATGCTTCGGAACTCTTCCATTGTTCTCGTAATTCCGCTGAAGTCTAAAAATGGTTCGGAACTCTTCCATTGTTCTCGGAATTCCGATGACGTTTTAAAATGCTTCGGTACTCTTCCATTGTTCTCGGAATTCCGCTGACGTTTAAAAATGCTTCGGAACTCCTCCATTGTTATCGGAATTCTGCTGAAGTTTAAAAATGCTTCGGAACTCTTCCATTGTTCTAGGAATTCTGCTGAAGTCTAAAAATTCATCTGAACTCTTCCATTATTCTCGGAATTTGTGTGAATTTTAAAAATGCTTCGGAACTCTTCTATTGTTCTCGGAATTCCGCTGAAATTTAAAAATGCTTCGGAACTCTTCCATTGTTCTCAGAATTCTGCTGAAGTTTAAAAATGCTTCAGAACTCTTCCATTGTTCTCGGAATTCCGCTGACGTTTAAAAATGCTTTGGAACTCTTCCATTGTTCTCGGAATTCCGTTGAAGTTTAAAAATGCTTCGAAACTCTTCCATTGTTCTCAGAATTCTGCTAAAGTTTAAAAATGCTTCGTAACTCTTCCATTGTTCTCAGAATTCCGATGACGTTTAAAAATGCTTCGGTACTCTTCCATTGTTCTCGGAATTCCACTGACATATAAAAATGCTTCGGAAATCTTGCATTGTTCTCGGCATTCCGCTGACGTTTAAAAATGCTTCGGAACTCTTCAATTGTTCTCGGAATTCTGCTGAACTTTTAAAATGCTTTGGAACTCTTCCATTGCTCTCGGAATTCTGCTGAAGTTTAAAAATGCTTCAGAACTCTTACATTGTTCTCGGAATTCTGCTGACGTTTAAAAATGCTTCGGAACTCTTCCATTGTTCTCAGAATTCCGCTGACGTTTAAAAATCCTTCGGAACTCTTCCATTGTTCTCAGAATTCCGCTGAAGTTTAAAAATGCTTCGGAACTCTTCCATTGTTCTCGGAATTCTGCTGAAGTTTAAAAATGCTTCGTAACTCTTCCATTGTTCTCAGAATTCCGCTGACGTTTAAAAATGCTTCGGAAATCTTCCATTGTTTTCAAAATTCCGCTGACGTTTAAAAATGCTTCAGAACTCTTCCATTGTTCTCGGAATTCCGCTGACGTTTAAAAATGCTTCGGAACTCTTCTATTGTTCTCGGAATTCTGCTGACGTTTAAAAATGCTTCAGAACTCTTCCATTGTTCTCGGAATTCCGCTGATGTTTAATAATGCTTCGGAACTCTTCCATTGTTCTCGGAATTCCGCTGAAGTTTAAAAATGCTTCGGAACTCTTCCATTGTTCTCAGAATTCTGCTGATGTTTAAAAATGCTTCGGTACTCTTCCATTGTTCTCGGAATTCCGCTGACATATAAAAATGCTTTGGAAATCTTGCATTGTTCTCGGCATTCCACTGACGTTTAAAAATGCTTCGTAACTCTTCAATTGTTCTCGGAATTCTGCTAAACTTTTAAAATGCTTTGGAACTCTTCCATTGCTCTCGGAATTCTGCTGAAGTTTAAAAATGCTTCAGAACTCTTACATTGTTCTCGGAATTCTGCTGACGTTTAAAAATGCTTCGGAACTCTTCCATTGTTCTCAGAATTCCGCTGAAGTTTAAAAATGCTTCGGAACTCTTCCATTGTTCTCGGAATTCTGCTGAAGTTTAAAAATGCTTCGGAACTCTTCCATTGTTCTCAGAATTCCGCTGACGTTTAAAAATGCTTCGGAAATCTTCCATTGTTTTCAAAATTCCGCTGACATTTAAAAATGCTTCAGAACTCTTCCATTGTTCTCGGAATTCCGCTGACGTTTAAAAATGCTTTGGAACTCTTCCATTGTTCTCGGAATTCCGCTGAAGTTTAAAAATGCTTCAGAACTCTTCCATTGTTCTCAGAATTCTGCTGACGTTTAAAAATGCTTCGGAACTCCTCCATTGTTATCGGAATTCTGCTGAAGTTTAAAAATGCTTCGGAACTCTTCCATTGTTCTAGGAATTCTGCTGAAGTCTAAAAATTCATCTGAACTCTTCCATTATTCTCGGAATTTGTGTGAATTTTAAAAATGCTTCTGAACTCTTCTATTGTTCTCGGAATTCCGCTGAAATTTAAAAATGCTTAAAATCTCTTACATTGTTCTCGGAATTCCGCTGAAGTTTAAAAATGCTTCGGAACTCTTCCATTGTTCTCGGAATTCTGCTGAAGTTTAAAAATGCTTCAGAACTCTTCCATTGTTCTCAGAATTCCGCTGACGTTTAAAAATGCTTCGGAAATCTTCCATTGTTTTCAAAATTCCGCTGACGTTTAAAAATGCTTCAGAACTTTTCCATTGTTCTCCGAATTCTGCTGACGTTTAAAAATGCTTCGGAACTCTTCCATTGTTCTCGGAATTCCGCTGACATTTAAAAATGCTTCACAACTCTTCCATTGTTCTCGGAATTCCTCTGACTTTTAAAAATGCTTCGGAACTCTTCCATTGTTCTCCAAATTCCGCTGAAGTTTAAAAATGCTTCGGAACCCTTCCATTGTTCTCGGAATTCTGCTGAAGTTTAAAAATGCTTCGGAACTCTTCCATTGTTCTCAGAATTCTGATGACGTTTAAAAATGCTTCGGAAATCTTCCATTGTTTTCAACATTCTGCTGACGCTTAAAAATGCTTCAGAACTCTTCCATTGTTCTCGGAATTCCGCTGGCGTTTAATAATGCTTCGCAACTCTTTCATTGTTCTCGGAATTCCGCTGAAGTTTAAAAATGCTTCGGAACTCTTCCATTGTTCTCGGAATTCTGCTGACGTTTAAAAATGCTTCGGAACTTTTCCATTGTTCTCGGAATTCCGTTGAAGTTTAAAAATGCTTCGAAACTCTTCCATTGTTCTCGGAATTCTTCTGAAGTTTAAAAATGCATCAGAACTCTTCCATTGTTCTCGGAATTCCGCTGACGTTTAATAATGCTTCGGAACTCTTCCATTGTTCTCGGAATTCCGCTGACATATAAAAATGCTTCGGAAATCTTGCATTGTTCTCGGCATTTCGCTGACGTTTAAAAATGCTTCGGAACTCTTCAATTGTTCTCGGAATTCTGATGAACTTTTAAAATGCTTTGTAACTCTTCCATTGCTCTCGGAATTCTGCTGAAGTTTAAAAATGCTTCAGAACTCTTACATTGTTCTCGGAATTCTGCTGACGTTTAAAAATGCTTCGGAACTCTTCCATTGTTCTCGGAATTCCGTTGAAGATTAAAAATGCTTCGAAACTCTTCCATTGTTCTCGGAATTCTGCTGAAGTTTAAAAATGCTTCGTAACTCTTCCATTGTTCTCAGAATTCCGCTGACGTTTAAAAATGCTTCGGTACTCTTCCATTGTTCTCTTAATTCCGCTGACATATAAAAATGCTTCGGAAATCTTGCATTGTTCTCGGCATTCCACTGACGTTTAAAAATGCTTCGTAACTCTTCAATTGTTCTCGGAATTCTGCTAAACTTTTAAAATGCTTTGGAACTCTTCCATTGCTCTCGGAATTCTGCTGAAGTTTAAAAATGCTTCAGAACTCTTACATTGTTCTCGGAATTCTGCTGACGTTTAAAAATGCTTCGGAACTCTTCCATTGTTCTCAGAATTCCGCTGAAGTTTAAAAATGCTTCGGAACTCTTCCATTGTTCTCGGAATTCTGCTGAAGTTTAAAAATGCTTCAGAACTCTTCCATTGTTCTCGGAATTCCGCTGACGTTTAAAAATGCTTTGGAACTCTTCCATTGTTCTCGGAATTCCACTGAAGTTTAAAAATGCTTCGGAACTCTTCCATTGTTCTCAGAATTCTGCTGACGTTTAAAAATGCTTCGGAACTCTTCTATTGTTCTCGGAATTCTGCTGACGTTTAAAAATGCTTCAGAACTCTTCCATTGTTCTCGGAATTCCGCTGATGTTTAATAATGCTTCGGAACTCTTCCATTGTTCTCGGAATTCCGTTGAAGTTTAAAAATGCTTCGGAACTCTTCCATTGTTCTCAGAATTCTGCTGAAGTTTAAAAATGCTTCAGAACTCTTCCATTGTTCTCGGAATTCCGCTGACGTTTAAAAATGCTTTGGAACTCTTCCATTGTTCTCGGAATTCTGTTGAAGTTTAAAAATGCTTCGAAACTCTTCCATTGTTCTCGGAATTCTGCTGAAGTTTAAAAATGCTTCGTAACTCTTCCATTGTTCTCAGAATTCCGATGACGTTTAAAAATGCTTCGGTACTCTTCCATTGTTCTCGGAATTCCACTGACATATAAAAATGCTTCGGAAATCTTGCATTGTTCTCGGCATTCCGCTGACGTTTAAAAATGCTTTGGAACTCTTCCATTGCTCTCGGAATTCTGCTGAAGTTTAAAAATGCTTCAGAACTCTTACATTGTTCTCGGAATTCTGCTGACGTTTAAAAATGCTTCGGAACTCTTCCATTGTTCTCAGAATTCCGCTGACGTTTAAAAATCCTTCGGAACTCTTCCATTGTTCTCAGAATTCCGCTGAAGTTTAAAAATGCTTCGGAACTCTTCCATTGTTCTCGTAATTCTGCTGAAGTTTAAAAATGCTTCGGAACTCTTCCATTGTTCTCAGAATTCCGCTGACGTTTAAAAATGCTTCGGAACTCTTCCATTGTTCTCAGAATTCCGCTGAAGTTTAAAAATGCTTCGGAACTCTTCCATTGTTCTCGGAATTCTGCTGAAGTTTAAAAATGCTTCGGAACTCTTCCATTGTTCTCAGAATTCCGCTGACGTTTAAAAATGCTTCGGAAATCTTCCATTGTTTTCAAAATTCCGCTGACTTTTAAAAATGCTTCAGAACTCTTCCATTGTTCTCGGAATTCCGCTGACGTTTAAAAATGCTTTGGAACTCTTCCATTGTTCTCGGAATTCCGCTGAAGTTTAAAAATGCTTCAGAACTCTTCCATTGTTCTCAGAATTCTGCTGACGTTTAAAAATGCTTCGGAACTCTTCTATTGTTCTCGGAATTCTGCTGACGTTTAAAAATGCTTCAGAACTCTTCCATTGTTCTCGGAATTCCGCTGATGTTTAATAATGCTTCGGAACTCTTCCATTGTTCTCGGAATTCCGCTGAAGTTTAAAAATGCTTCGGAACTCTTCCATTGTTCCCAGAATTCTGCTGACGTTTAAAAATGCTTCGGTACTCTTCCATTGTTCTCGGAATTCCGCTGACATATAAAAATGCTTCTGAAATCTTGCATTGTTCTCGGCATTCCGCTGACATTTAAAAATGCTTCGGAACTCTTCAATTGTTCTTGGAATTCTGCTGAACTTTTAAAATGCTTTGGAACTCTTCCATTGCTCTCGGAATTCGGGTGAAGTTTAAAAATGCTTCGGAACTCTTCTATTGTTCTCGGAATTCCGCTGAAGTTTAAAAATGCTTAAAATCTCTTCCATTGTTCTCGTAATTCTGCTCATGTTTAAAAATGCTTCGGAGCTCTTCCATTGTTCTCGTAATTCCGCTGAAGTTTAAAAATGCTTCAGAACTCTTCCATTGTTCTCGGAATTCCGCTGACGTTTAAAAATGCTTTGGAACTCTTCCATTGTTCTCGGAATTCCGCTGAAGTTTAAAAATGCTTCGGAACTCTTCCATTGTTCTCGGAATTCCGCTGATGTTTAATAATGCTTCGGAACTCTTCCATTGTTCTCGAAATTCCGTTGAAGTTTAAAAATGCTTCAGAACTCTTCCATTGTTCTCAGAATTCTGCTGAAGTTTAAAAATGCTTCAGAACTCTTCCATTGTTCTCGGAATTCCGCTGACGTTTAAAAATGCTTTGGAACTCTTCCATTGTTCTCGGAATTCCGTTGAAGTTTAAAAATGCTTCGAAACTCTTCCATTGTTCTCGGAATTCTGCTGAAGTTTAAAAATGCTTCAGAACTCTTCCATTGTTCTCAGAATTCTGCTGACATTTAAAAATGCTTCGGAAATCTTCCATTGTTTTCAAAATTCCGCTGACGCTTAAAAATGCTTCAGAACTCTTCCATTGTTCTCGGAATTCCGCTGACGTTTAATAATGCTTCGCAACTCTTTCATTGTTCTCGGAATTCCGCTGACGTTTAAAAATGCTTCGGAACTCTTCCATTGTTCTCGGAATTCCGTTGAAGTTTAAAAATGCTTCGAAACCCTTCCATTGTTCTAGGAATTCTGCTGAAGTTTAAAAATGCTTCGAAACTCTTTCATTGTTCTCGGAATTCTGCTGAAGTTTAAAAATGCTTCAGAACTCTTCCATTGTTCTCGGAATTCCGCTGACGTTTAATAATGCTTCGCAACTCTTTCATTGTTCTCGGAATTCCGCTGACGTTTAAAAATGCTTCGGAACTCTTCCATTGTTCTCGGAATTCCGTTGAAGTTTAAAAATGCTTCGAAACTCTTCCATTGTTCTCGGAATTCTGCTGAAGTTTAAAAATGCTTCGGAACTCTTCCATTGTTCTCGGAATTCCGCTGACATATAAAAATGCTTCGGAAATCTTGCATTGTTCTCGGCATTTCGCTGACGTTTAAAAATGCTTCAGAACTCTTCAATTGTTCTCGGAATTCTGATGAACTTTTAAAATGCTTTGGAACTCTTCCATTGCTCTCGGAATTCTGCTGAAGTTTAAAAATGCTTCAGAACTCTTACATTGTTCTCGGAATTCTGCTGACGTTTAAAAATGCTTCGGAACTCTTCCATTGTTCTCGGAATTCCGTTGAAGTTTAAAAAGGCTTCGAAACTCTACCATTGTTCTCGGAATTCTGCTGAAGTTTAAAAATGCTTCGTAACTCTTCCATTGTTCTCAGAATTCCGCTGACGTTTAAAAATGCTTCGGTACTCTTCCATTGTTCTCTTAATTCCGCTGACATATAAAAATGCTTCGGAAATCTTGCATTGTTCTCGGCATTCCACTGACGTTTAAAAATGCTTCGTAACTCTTCAATTGTTCTCGGAATTCTGCTAAACTTTTAAAATGCTTTGGAACTCTTCCATTGCTCTCGGAATTCTGCTGAAGTTTAAAAATGCTTCAGAACTCTTACATTGTTCTCGGAATTCTGCTGACGTTTAAAAATGCTTCGGAACTCTTCCATTGTTCTCAGAATTCCGCTGAACTTTAAAAATGCTTCGGAACTCTTCCATTGTTCTCGGAATTCTGCTGAAGTTTAAAAATGCTTCAGAACTCTTCCATTGTTCTCGGAATTCCGCTGACGTTTAAAAATGCTTTGGAACTCTTCCATTGTTCTCGGAATTCCACTGAAATTTAAAAATGCTTCGGAACTCTTCCATTGTTCTCAGAATTCTGCTGACGTTTAAAAATGCTTCGGAACTCTTCTATTGTTCTCGGAATTCTGCTGACGTTTAAAAATGCTTCAGAACTCTTCCATTGTTCTCGGAATTCCGCTGATGTTTAATAATGCTTCGGAACTCTTCCATTGTTCTCGGAATTCCGTTGAAGTTTAAAAATGCTTCGGAACTCTTCCATTGTTCTCAGAATTCTGCTCAAGTTTAAAAATGCTTCAGAACTCTTCCATTGTTCTCGGAATTCCGCTGACGTTTAAAAATGCTTTGGAACTCTTCCATTGTTCTCGGAATTCCGTTGAAGTTTAAAAATGCTTCGAAACTCTTCCATTGTTCTCGGAATTCTGCTGAAGTTTAAAAATGCTTCGTAACTCTTCCATTGTTCTCAGAATTCCGATGACGTTTAAAAATGCTTCGGTACTCTTCCATTGTTCTCGGAATTCCACTGACATATAAAAATGCTTCGGAAATCTTGCATTGTTCTCGGCATTCCGCTGACGTTTAAAAATGCTTTGGAACTCTTCCATTGCTCTCGGAATTCTGCTGAAGTTTAAAAATGCTTCAGAACTCTTACATTGTTCTCGGAATTCTGCTGACGTTTAAAAATGCTTCGGAACTCTTCCATTGTTCTCAGAATTCCACTGACGTTTAAAAATCCTTCGGAACTCTTCCATTGTTCTCAGAATTCCGCTGAAGTTTAAAAATGCTTCGGAACTCTTCCATTGTTCTCGTAATTCTGCTGAAGTTTAAAAATGCTTCGGAACTCTTCCATTGTTCTCAGAATTCCGCTGACGTTTAAAAATGCTTCGGAAATCTTCCATTGTTTTCAAAATTCCGCTGACGTTTAAAAATGCTTCAGAACTCTTACATTGTTCTCGGAATTCTGCTGACGTTTAAAAATGCTTCGGAACTCTTCCATTGTTCTCAGAATTCCGCTGAAGTTTAAAAATGCTTCGGAACTCTTCCATTGTTCTCGGAATTCTGCTGAAGTTTAAAAATGCTTCAGAACTCTTCCATTGTTCTCGGAATTCCGCTGACGTTTAAAAATGCTTTGGAACTCTTCCATTGTTCTCGGAATTCCACTGAAGTTTAAAAATGCTTCGGAACTCTTCCATTGTTCTCAGAATTCTGCTGACGTTTAAAAATGCTTCGGAACTCTTCCATTGTTCTCGGAATTCTGCTGACGTTTAAAAATGCTTCAGAACTCTTCCATTGTTCTCGGAATTCCGCTGATGTTTAATAATGCTTCGGAACTCTTCCATTGTTCTCGGAATTCCGTTGAAGTTTAAAAATGCTTCGGAACTCTTCCATTGTTCTCAGAATTCTGCTCAAGTTTAAAAATGCTTCAGAACTCTTCCATTGTTCTCGGAATTCCGCTGACGTTTAAAAATGCTTTGGAACTCTTCCATTGTTCTCGGAATTCCGTTGAAGTTTAAAAATGCTTCGAAACTCTTCCATTGTTCTCGGAATTCTGCTGAAGTTTAAAAATGCTTCGTAACTCTTCCATTGTTCTCAGAATTCCGATGACGTTTAAAAATGCTTCGGTACTCTTCCATTGTTCTCGGAATTCCACTGACATATAAAAATGCTTCGGAAATCTTGCATTGTTCTCGGCATTCCGCTGACGTTTAAAAATGCTTTGGAACTCTTCCATTGCTCTCGGAATTCTGCTGAAGTTTAAAAATGCTTCAGAACTCTTACATTGTTCTCGGAATTCTGCTGACGTTTAAAAATGCTTCGGAACTCTTCCATTGTTCTCAGAATTCCACTGACGTTTAAAAATCCTTCGGAACTCTTCCATTGTTCTCAGAATTCCGCTGAAGTTTAAAAATGCTTCGGAACTCTTCCATTGTTCTCGTAATTCTGCTGAAGTTTAAAAATGCTTCGGAACTCTTCCATTGTTCTCAGAATTCCGCTGACGTTTAAAAATGCTTCGGAAATCTTCCATTGTTTTCAAAATTCCGCTGACGTTTAAAAATGCTTCAGAACTCTTACATTGTTCTCGGAATTCTGCTGACGTTTAAAAATGCTTCGGAACTCTTCCATTGTTCTCAGAATTCCGCTGAAGTTTAAAAATGCTTCGGAACTCTTCCATTGTTCTCGGAATTCTGCTGAAGTTTAACCCCTTAATAACATCTGACGTACTAATACGCGTCTGTGCCCTGGGACTTAAGAGCCAGACCCGTATTAGTACGTCATCGCGATCGCGCGCGCACACAGGCTGTGCGGGCGCGATCGCCGCCGGGTGTCAGCTGATTGTCACAGCTGACACCCGGTACTATGTGCAGGGAGCGGTCCTGCACCGCTCCCAGCACATTAACCCCCGCGATGCTGCGATCGAAGTCGATCGCGGCATTGCGGGGGCAAGGGGAGGTGATCGGCGATACTCACCTCCTCTTCCGGCTTCCAGCGCAGTCTGAAAAGGCTTCCCGGGTGTTGCGATGACGACCCGATGTCGTCATGACAACATCCGGGTCACCAGAGAGCAGGAAGATTGCTTGGACATGCGCAGTGCATCTCCAAGCAATCTTCACACTGTGCACTTCTGACAGCCTTCATGGCATAGGGATGGTGCTCCATTCCTGTGCCATGCAGGCGATCAGAAAAAAAAAAGTGAAAGTCCCAGAGTGGGACAAAGTAATAAAGTGTATAAACTGTGTGAAAATGGAAAAAAAAAATAAAAAATGTGCAAAAATATTATAAAAAAATAAAAAAAATAATACACCAAAAATAAAAATATAATGTACCCATCAATAAATATTAATATAAAAAAAATTAAAAAAAAACAATAAAAGTACACATATTTGGTATCGCCGCGTCCGGAACAACCTGACCTATAAAACTGTCCCACTAGTTAACCCCTTCAGTGAACACGGTAAAAAAAAAAAAAAAAACAAAGCAAAAAACAATGCTTTATCACCATACCGCCAAACAAAAAGTGGAATAACACGCGATCAAAAAGACGCATATAAATAAAAATGATACCGCTGAAAACGTCATCTCGTCCCGCAAAAAACAAGCCATGATACAGCTCCATCAGCCGAAAAATAAAAAAGTTATAGCTCTCAGAATAAAGCGATACTAAAAAATATTTTTTTCTATAAAATAGCTTTTATTGTGTATAAGCGCCAAAACATAGAAAAATGATACAAATGTGGTACCGCTGTAAACGTACTGACCCGAAGAATAAAGCTACCTCATCAATTTTACCACACGCGGAACAGAATAAAAAAAAAAAAAAAACAATTCCTGAATTGTTGGTTTTTGTTTATTCTGCCTCCCAAAAATCGGAATAGAAAGCGATCAAAAAATGTCACGTGCCTGAAAATGGCACCAATAACAACGTCAACTCATCCCACAAAAAACGAGCCGTCACATGACTGTCTGACAAAATCTGGAAAAAATATAGCTCTCAAAATATGGCGATGCAAAAACTAGATTTTACAAAAAATGCGTCTTTTAGTGTGTGACAGCTGTCAGTCATAAAAACCCCATATGATTCTGGCATTGCTGTAATCACATCAACCCGAAGAATAAAGTCGTCTAATCACTTATACCGCACAAGGAACGGCGTCAAAAATAAACTCTTGGGTTAGGATTGGGCTAGGGTTAGGGCTGGGTTTGGGGCTAGGGTTGTGCTGGGGCTAGGGTTGTGCTGGGGCTAGGGTTGTGCTAGGGCTAGGGCTGGGGTTGGGATTTTTTTCAAAAGTAAGAAAAAAAGATGACGATATGGCGACTAGTGTTGAGAGCAAGTGCTCGCTACTTGAGTTTGCATCGGGTGCTCTGGTATGCATTGAGTATCGTGGGTATTTGAGTGACATGCTCGAGTCTCTGCCCCATAGGCTTCGCGGCCAAAAAACTTTACGGGGATTGCCTGCCATGCACGAGCGATCCCCGCATGTTTTTTTTTGGGTGTCTAATAACCGTGAAACATGCGGAGCAGGGACTCGAGCATGTCACTCGAGCACACGCTGTACATGGTGCATACCTGAGTACCCGATGCAAACTCAAGTAGCGAGCACTTGCGCTCAAGAATAATGACAACTTATTCAATATGATGACCTAATGTAAACAAATTCTGTGTCGTACCTCTGGGTTCAAAATGTTCACTATACACCTTAATAAAATCCTTGAGGGGTATAGTTTGGACACTTGTGGGGGAGCTCCACTGTTTAGGCACATCACGGGCTCTCCAAACGCGACATGGTGTCCGCTAACAAATTGAATGGAAAATCGGCTCAAATTGTTAGCGGACACCACATTTGCGTTTGGAAAGCCCCTCTGTGCCCAAACTTTGGAGCTCCTCCACAAGTGACCCCATTTTGGAAACTAGACCCCCCAAGGCACCTTTCTAGATGCATAGTGAGCACTTGGAACCCCCAGGTGCTTCACAAATTGATTCGTAATAATGAAAAAGTGAAAAAAAAAACACTTTTTCATTTTTATGAATCAATTTGTGAAGCACCTGGGGTTCCAAGTGCTCACTATGAATCTAGATAGGTGCCTTGGGGGGGTCTAGTTTCCAAAATGGGGTCACTTGTGGGGGAGCTCCAATGTTTGGGCACACAGGGACTCTCCAAATGCAACATGATATCCGCTAACATATTGTCGGCTCAAATTGTTAGCGAATATCATGTTGCATTTGGAGAGTCCCTGTGTGCCCAAACATTGGAGCTCCCCCACAAGTAAACCCATTTTGGAAACTAGACCCCCCAAGGCACCTATCTAGATGAATAGTGAGCACTTGGATCCCCAGGTGCTTCACAAATTGATTCATAAAAATGAAAAAGTGTTTTTTTTTTCACTTTTTCATTATTACGAATCAATTTGTGAAGCACCTGGGGGTTCCAAGTGCTCACTATGCATCTAGAAAGGTGCCTTGGGGGGTCTAGTTTCCAAAATGGGGTCACTTGTGGGGGAGCTCCAAAGTTTGGGCACAGAGGGGCTTTCCAAACGCAATGTGGTGTCCGCTAACAATTTGAGCCGATTTTCCATTCAATTTGTTAGTGGATACCATGTTGCATTTAGAGAGTCCCTGTGTGCCCAAACATTGGAGCTCCCCCACAAGTGACCCCATTTTGGAAACTAGACCCCCCAAGGCACCTATCTAGATGCATAGTGAGCACTTGGAACCCCTAGGTGCTTCACAAATTGATTCGTAAAAATGAAAAAGTGTTTTTTTTTTCACTTTTTCATTATTACGAATCAATTTGTGAAGCACCTGGGGGTTCCAAGTGCTCACTATGCATCTATAAAGGTGCCTTGGGGGGTCTAGTTCCAAAATGGGGTCACTTGTGGGAGAGCTCCAATGTTTGGGCACACAGGGGCTCTCTAAACGCAACATGGTGTCCGCTAATTATTCAAGCAAATTTTACAATCAAAAAGTCAAATGGCGCTCGTTTCCCTTCCGAGCCCTACAGTGCGCCCAAACAGTGTTTTTTCCCCAAATATTGGGTATCTGCGTGCCCAGGGGAAATTGCACAACAAATTTTGCGGTCTATTTTTTCTTGTTACCCCTGTGAAAATAAAAAAAATTGGGTCTAAAGTAACATTTTTGTGAAAAAAGTTAAATGTTCATTTTTTTCTTCCACATTCAAAAAATTCCTATGAAGCACCTGAAGGGTTAATAAAGTTCTTGAATGTGGTTTTGAGCACCTTGAGGGGTGCAGTTTTTAGAATGGTGTCACTTTTGGGTATTTTCTGTCACAAAGACCCCTCAAAGTGACTTCAAATGTGATGTGGTCCCTAAAAAAATGGTTTTGTAAATTTTGTTGGAAAAATGAGAAATCGCTGGTCGACTTTTAACCCTTATAGCTCCCTAACAAAAAAAAATTTTGGTTCCAAAATTGTGCTGATGTAAAGTAGACATGTGGGAAATGTTATTTATTAACTCTTTTGTGTGACATATCGCTCTGATTTCAGAGCTTAAAAATTCAAATTTTGAAAATTGCAAAATTTTCAAAATTTTCGCCAAATTTCCATTTTTTTCACAAATAAACGCAAGTGATATCGAAGAAATTTTTCCAAAATCATGAAGTACAATATGTCACGAAAAAACAATCTCAGAATCAGGGGGATCCGTTGAAGCGTTCCAGAGTAATTACCTCATAAAGTGACAGTGGTCAGAATTGTAAAAATTGGCCCGGTCATTAACGTGCAAACCACCCGCGGGGCTTAAGGGGTTAAAAATGCTTCAGAACTCTTCCATTGTTCTCGGAATTCCGCTGACGTTTAAAAATGCTTTGGAACTCTTCCATTGTTCTCGGAATTCCACTGAAGTTTAAAAATGCTTCGGAACTCTTCCATTGTTCTCAGAATTCTGCTGACGTTTAAAAATGCTTCGGAACTCTTCTATTGTTCTCGGAATTCTGCTGACGTTTAAAAATGCTTCAGAACTCTTCCATTGTTCTCGGAATTCCGCTGATGTTTAATAATGCTTCGGAACTCTTCCATTGTTCTCGGAATTCCGTTGAAGTTTAAAAATGCTTCGGAACTCTTCCATTGTTCTCAGAATTCTGCTGAAGTTTAAAAATGCTTCAGAACTCTTCCATTGTTCTCGGAATTCCGCTGACGTTTAAAAATGCTTTGGAACTCTTCCATTGTTCTCGGAATTCCGTTGAAGTTTAAAAATGCTTCGAAACTCTTCCATTGTTCTCGGAATTCTGCTGAAGTTTAAAAATGCTTCGTAACTCTTCCATTGTTCTCAGAATTCCGATGACGTTTAAAAATGCTTCGGTACTCTTCCATTGTTCTCGGAATTCCACTGACATATAAAAATGCTTCGGAAATCTTGCATTGTTCTCGGCATTCCGCTGACGTTTAAAAATGCTTTGGAACTCTTCCATTGCTCTCGGAATTCTGCTGAAGTTTAAAAATGCTTCAGAACTCTTACATTGTTCTCGGAATTCTGCTGACGTTTAAAAATGCTTCGGAACTCTTCCATTGTTCTCAGAATTCCGCTGACGTTTAAAAATCCTTCGGAACTCTTCCATTGTTCTCAGAATTCCGCTGAAGTTTAAAAATGCTTCGGAACTCTTCCATTGTTCTCGTAATTCTGCTGAAGTTTAAAAATGCTTCGGAACTCTTCCATTGTTCTCAGAATTCCGCTGACGTTTAAAAATGCTTCGGAAATCTTCCATTGTTTTCAAAATTCCGCTGACGTTTAAAAATGCTTCAGAACTCTTCCATTGTTCTCGGAATTCCGCTGACGTTTAAAAATGCTTCGGAACTCTTCTATTGTTCTCGGAATTCTGCTGACGTTTAAAAATGCTTCAGAACTCTTCCATTGTTCTCGGAATTCCGCTGATGTTTAATAATGCTTCGGAACTCTTCCATTGTTCTCGGAATTCCGCTGAAGTTTAAAAATGCTTCGGAACTCTTCCATTGTTCTCAGAATTCTGCTGACGTTTAAAAATGCTTCGGTACTCTTCCATTGTTCTCGGAATTCCGCTGACATATAAAAATGCTTTGGAAATCTTGCATTGTTCTCGGCATTCCACTGACGTTTAAAAATGCTTCGTAACTCTTCAATTGTTCTCGGAATTCTGCTAAACTTTTAAAATGCTTTGGAACTCTTCCATTGCTCTCGGAATTCTGCTGAAGTTTAAAAATGCTTCGGAACTCTTCCATTGTTCTCAGAATTCCGCTGAAGTTTAAAAATGCTTCGGAACTCTTCCATTGTTCTCGGAATTCTGCTGAAGTTTAAAAATGCTTCGGAACTCTTCCATTGTTCTCAGAATTCCGCTGAAGTTTAAAAATGCTTCGGAACTCTTCCATTGTTCTCGGAATTCTGCTGAAGTTTAAAAATGCTTCGGAACTCTTCCATTGTTCTCAGAATTCCGCTGACGTTTAAAAATGCTTCGGAAATCTTCCATTGTTTTCAAAATTCCGCTGACATTTAAAAATGCTTCAGAACTCTTCCATTGTTCTCGGAATTCCGCTGACGTTTAAAAATGCTTTGGAACTCTTCCATTGTTCTCGGAATTCCGCTGAAGTTTAAAAATGCTTCAGAACTCTTCCATTGTTCTCAGAATTCTGCTGACGTTTAAAAATGCTTCGGAACTCTTCTATTGTTCTCGGAATTCTGCTGACGTTTAAAAATGCTTCAGAACTCTTCCATTGTTCTCGGAATTCCGCTGATGTTTAATAATGCTTCGGAACTCTTCCATTGTTCTCGGAATTCCGCTGAAGTTTAAAAATGCTTCGGAACTCTTCCATTGTTCCCAGAATTCTGCTGACGTTTAAAAATGCTTCGGTACTCTTCCATTGTTCTCGGAATTCCGCTGATATATAAAAATGCTTCGGAAATCTTGCATTGTTCTCGGCATTCCGCTGACATTTAAAAATGCTTCGGACTCTTCAATTGTTCTTGGAATTCTGCTGAACTTTTAAAATGCTTTGGAACTCTTCCATTGCTCTCGGAAATCGGGTGAAGTTTAAAAATGCTTCGGAACTCTTCTATTGTTCTCGGAATTCCGCTGAAGTTTAAAAATGCTTAAAATCTCTTCCATTGTTCTCGTAATTCTGCTCATGTTTAAAAATGCTTCGGAGCTCTTCCATTGTTCTCGTAATTCCGCTGAAGTTTAAAAATGCTTCAGAACTCTTCCATTGTTCTCGGAATTCCGCTGACGTTTAAAAATGCTTTGGAACTCTTCCATTGTTCTCGGAATTCCGCTGAAGTTTAAAAATGCTTCGGAACTCTTCCATTGTTCTCGGAATTCCGCTGATGTTTAATAATGCTTCGGAACTCTTCCATTGTTCTCGAAATTCCGTTGAAGTTTAAAAATGCTTCAGAACTCTTCCATTGTTCTCAGAATTCTGCTGAAGTTTAAAAATGCTTCAGAACTCTTCCATTGTTCTCGGAATTCCGCTGACGTTTAAAAATGCTTTGGAACTCTTCCATTGTTCTCGGAATTCCGTTGAAGTTTAAAAATGCTTCGAAACTCTTCCATTGTTCTCGGAATTCTGCTGAAGTTTAAAAATGCTTCAGAACTCTTCCATTGTTCTCAGAATTCCGCTGACATTTAAAAATGCTTCGGAAATCTTCCATTGTTTTCAAAATTCCGCTGACGCTTAAAAATGCTTCAGAACTCTTCCATTGTTCTCGGAATTCCGCTGACGTTTAATAATGCTTCGCAACTCTTTCATTGTTCTCGGAATTCCGCTGACGTTTAAAAATGCTTCGGAACTCTTCCATTGTTCTCGGAATTCCGTTGAAGTTTAAAAATGCTTCGAAACCCTTCCATTGTTCTAGGAATTCTGCTGAAGTTTAAAAATGCTTCGAAACTCTTTCATTGTTCTCGGAATTCTGCTGAAGTTTAAAAATGCTTCAGAACTCTTCCATTGTTCTCGGAATTCCGCTGACGTTTAATAATGCTTCGCAACTCTTTCATTGTTCTCGGAATTCCGCTGACGTTTAAAAATGCTTCGGAACTCTTCCATTGTTCTCGGAATTCCGTTGAAGTTTAAAAATGCTTCGAAACTCTTCCATTGTTCTCGGAATTCTGCTGAAGTTTAAAAATGCTTCGGAACTCTTCCATTGTTCTCGGAATTCCGCTGACATATAAAAATGCTTCGGATATCTTGCATTGTTCTCGGCATTTCGCTGACGTTTAAAAATGCTTCGGAACTCTTCAATTGTTCTCGGAATTCTGATGAACTTTTAAAATGCTTTGGAACTCTTCCATTGCTCTCGGAATTCTGCTGAAGTTTAAAAATGCTTCAGAACTCTTACATTGTTCTCGGAATTCTGCTGACGTTTAAAAATGCTTCGGAACTCTTCCATTGTTCTCGGAATTCCGTTGAAGTTTAAAAATGCTTCGGAACTCTTCCATTGTTCTCAGAATTCTGCTGAAGTTTAAAAATGCTTCAGAACTCTTCCATTGTTCTCGGAATTCCGCTGACGTTTAAAAATGCTTTGGAACTCTTCCATTGTTCTCGGAATTCCGTTGAAGTTTAAAAATGCTTCGAAACTCTTCCATTGTTCTCGGAATTCTGCTGAAGTTTAAAAATGCTTCGTAACTCTTCCATTGTTCTCAGAATTCCGATGACGTTTAAAAATGCTTCGGTACTCTTCCATTGTTCTCGGAATTCCACTGACATATAAAAATGCTTCGGAAATCTTGCATTGTTCTCGGCATTCCGCTGACGTTTAAAAATGCTTTGGAACTCTTCCATTGCTCTCGGAATTCTGCTGAAGTTTAAAAATGCTTCAGAACTCTTACATTGTTCTCGGAATTCTGCTGACGTTTAAAAATGCTTCGGAACTCTTCCATTGTTCTCAGAATTCCGCTGACGTTTAAAAATCCTTCGGAACTCTTCCATTGTTCTCAGAATTCCGCTGAAGTTTAAAAATGCTTCGGAACTCTTCCATTGTTCTCGTAATTCTGCTGAAGTTTAAAAATGCTTCGGAACTCTTCCATTGTTCTCAGAATTCCGCTGACGTTTAAAAATGCTTCGGAAATCTTCCATTGTTTTCAAAATTCCGCTGACGTTTAAAAATGCTTCAGAACTCTTCCATTGTTCTCGGAATTCCGCTGACGTTTAAAAATGCTTCGGAACTCTTCTATTGTTCTCGGAATTCTGCTGACGTTTAAAAATGCTTCAGAACTCTTCCATTGTTCTCGGAATTCCGCTGATGTTTAATAATGCTTCGGAACTCTTCCATTGTTCTCGGAATTCCGCTGAAGTTTAAAAATGCTTCGGAACTCTTCCATTGTTCTCAGAATTCTGCTGACGTTTAAAAATGCTTCGGTACTCTTCCATTGTTCTCGGAATTCCGCTGACATATAAAAATGCTTTGGAAATCTTGCATTGTTCTCGGCATTCCACTGACGTTTAAAAATGCTTCGTAACTCTTCAATTGTTCTCGGAATTCTGCTAAACTTTTAAAATGCTTTGGAACTCTTCCATTGCTCTCGGAATTCTGCTGAAGTTTAAAAATGCTTCGGAACTCTTCCATTGTTCTCAGAATTCCGCTGAAGTTTAAAAATGCTTCGGAACTCTTCCATTGTTCTCGGAATTCTGCTGAAGTTTAAAAATGCTTCGGAACTCTTCCATTGTTCTCAGAATTCCGCTGAAGTTTAAAAATGCTTCGGAACTCTTCCATTGTTCTCGGAATTCTGCTGAAGTTTAAAAATGCTTCGGAACTCTTCCATTGTTCTCAGAATTCCGCTGACGTTTAAAAATGCTTCGGAAATCTTCCATTGTTTTCAAAATTCCGCTGACATTTAAAAATGCTTCAGAACTCTTCCATTGTTCTCGGAATTCCGCTGACGTTTAAAAATGCTTTGGAACTCTTCCATTGTTCTCGGAATTCCGCTGAAGTTTAAAAATGCTTCAGAACTCTTCCATTGTTCTCAGAATTCTGCTGACGTTTAAAAATGCTTCGGAACTCTTCTATTGTTCTCGGAATTCTGCTGACGTTTAAAAATGCTTCAGAACTCTTCCATTGTTCTCGGAATTCCGCTGATGTTTAATAATGCTTCGGAACTCTTCCATTGTTCTCGGAATTCCGCTGAAGTTTAAAAATGCTTCGGAACTCTTCCATTGTTCCCAGAATTCTGCTGACGTTTAAAAATGCTTCGGTACTCTTCCATTGTTCTCGGAATTCCGCTGACATATAAAAATGCTTCGGAAATCTTGCATTGTTCTCGGCATTCCGCTGACATTTAAAAATGCTTCGGACTCTTCAATTGTTCTTGGAATTCTGCTGAACTTTTAAAATGCTTTGGAACTCTTCCATTGCTCTCGGAATTCGGGTGAAGTTTAAAAATGCTTCGGAACTCTTCTATTGTTCTCGGAATTCCGCTGAAGTTTAAAAATGCTTAAAATCTCTTCCATTGTTCTCGTAATTCTGCTCATGTTTAAAAATGCTTCGGAGCTCTTCCATTGTTCTCGTAATTCCGCTGAAGTTTAAAAATGCTTCAGAACTCTTCCATTGTTCTCGGAATTCCGCTGACGTTTAAAAATGCTTTGGAACTCTTCCATTGTTCTCGGAATTCCGCTGAAGTTTAAAAATGCTTCGGAACTCTTCCATTGTTCTCGGAATTCCGCTGATGTTTAATAATGCTTCGGAACTCTTCCATTGTTCTCGAAATTCCGTTGAAGTTTAAAAATGCTTCAGAACTCTTCCATTGTTCTCAGAATTCTGCTGAAGTTTAAAAATGCTTCAGAACTCTTCCATTGTTCTCGGAATTCCGCTGACGTTTAAAAATGCTTTGGAACTCTTCCATTGTTCTCGGAATTCCGTTGAAGTTTAAAAATGCTTCGAAACTCTTCCATTGTTCTCGGAATTCTGCTGAAGTTTAAAAATGCTTCAGAACTCTTCCATTGTTCTCAGAATTCCGCTGACATTTAAAAATGCTTCGGAAATCTTCCATTGTTTTCAAAATTCCGCTGACGCTTAAAAATGCTTCAGAACTCTTCCATTGTTCTCGGAATTCCGCTGACGTTTAATAATGCTTCGCAACTCTTTCATTGTTCTCGGAATTCCGCTGACGTTTAAAAATGCTTCGGAACTCTTCCATTGTTCTCGGAATTCCGTTGAAGTTTAAAAATGCTTCGAAACCCTTCCATTGTTCTAGGAATTCTGCTGAAGTTTAAAAATGCTTCGAAACTCTTTCATTGTTCTCGGAATTCTGCTGAAGTTTAAAAATGCTTCAGAACTCTTCCATTGTTCTCGGAATTCCGCTGACGTTTAATAATGCTTCGCAACTCTTTCATTGTTCTCGGAATTCCGCTGACGTTTAAAAATGCTTCGGAACTCTTCCATTGTTCTCGGAATTCCGTTGAAGTTTAAAAATGCTTCGAAACTCTTCCATTGTTCTCGGAATTCTGCTGAAGTTTAAAAATGCTTCGGAACTCTTCCATTGTTCTCGGAATTCCGCTGACATATAAAAATGCTTCGGAAATCTTGCATTGTTCTCGGCATTTCGCTGACGTTTAAAAATGCTTCGGAACTCTTCAATTGTTCTCGGAATTCTGATGAACTTTTAAAATGCTTTGGAACTCTTCCATTGCTCTCGGAATTCTGCTGAAGTTTAAAAATGCTTCAGAACTCTTACATTGTTCTCGGAATTCTGCTGACGTTTAAAAATGCTTCGGAACTCTTCCATTGTTCTCGGAATTCCGTTGAAGTTTAAAAATGCTTCGAAACTCTTCCATTGTTCTCGGAATTCTGCTGAAGTTTAAAAATGCTTCGTAACTCTTCCATTGTTCTCTTAATTCCGCTGACATATAAAAATGCTTCGGAAATCTTGCATTGTTCTCGGCATTCCACTGACGTTTAAAAATGCTTCGTAACTCTTCAATTGTTCTCGGAATTCTGCTAAACTTTTAAAATGCTTCAGAACTCTTCCATTGTTCTCGGAATTCCGCTGACGTTTAAAAATGCTTTGGAACTCTTCCATTGTTCTCGGAATTCCACTGAAGTTTAAAAATGCTTCGGAACTCTTCCATTGTTCTCAGAATTCTGCTGACGTTTAAAAATGCTTCGGAACTCTTCTATTGTTCTCGGAATTCTGCTGACGTTTAAAAATGCTTCAGAACTCTTCCATTGTTCTCGGAATTCCGCTGATGTTTAATAATGCTTCGGAACTCTTCCATTGTTCTCGGAATTCCGTTGAAGTTTAAAAATGCTTCGGAACTCTTCCATTGTTCTCAGAATTCTGCTGAAGTTTAAAAATGCTTCAGAACTCTTCCATTGTTCTCGGAATTCCGCTGACGTTTAAAAATGCTTTGGAACTCTTCCATTGTTCTCGGAATTCCGTTGAAGTTTAAAAATGCTTCGAAACTCTTCCATTGTTCTCGGAATTCTGCTGAAGTTTAAAAATGCTTCGTAACTCTTCCATTGTTCTCAGAATTCCGATGACGTTTAAAAATGCTTCGGTACTCTTCCATTGTTCTCGGAATTCCACTGACATATAAAAATGCTTCGGAAATCTTGCATTGTTCTCGGCATTCCGCTGACGTTTAAAAATGCTTTGGAACTCTTCCATTGCTCTCGGAATTCTGCTGAAGTTTAAAAATGCTTCAGAACTCTTACATTGTTCTCGGAATTCTGCTGACGTTTAAAAATGCTTCGGAACTCTTCCATTGTTCTCAGAATTCCGCTGACGTTTAAAAATCCTTCGGAACTCTTCCATTGTTCTCAGAATTCCGCTGAAGTTTAAAAATGCTTCGGAACTCTTCCATTGTTCTCGTAATTCTGCTGAAGTTTAAAAATGCTTCGTAACTCTTCCATTGTTCTCGGAATTCTGCTAAACTTTTAAAATGCTTTGGAACTCTTCCATTGCTCTCGGAATTCTGCTGAAGTTTAAAAATGCTTCGGAACTCTTCCATTGTTCTCGGAATTCCGCTGACGTTTAAAAATGCTTTGGAACTCTTCCATTGTTCTCGGAATTCCGCTGAAGTTTAAAAATGCTTCAGAACTCTTCCATTGTTCTCAGAATTCTGCTGACGTTTAAAAATGCTTCGGAACTCTTCTATTGTTCTCGGAATTCTGCTGACGTTTAAAAATGCTTCAGAACTCTTCCATTGTTCTCGGAATTCCGCTGATGTTTAATAATGCTTCGGAACTCTTCCATTGTTCTCGGAATTCCGCTGAAGTTTAAAAATGCTTCGGAACTCTTCCATTGTTCCCAGAATTCTGCTGACGTTTAAAAATGCTTCGGTACTCTTCCATTGTTCTCGGAATTCCGCTGACATATAAAAATGCTTCGGAAATCTTGCATTGTTCTCGGCATTCCGCTGACATTTAAAAATGCTTCGGAACTCTTCAATTGTTCTTGGAATTCTGCTGAACTTTTAAAATGCTTTGGAACTCTTCCATTGCTCTCGGAATTCGGGTGAAGTTTAAAAATGCTTCGGAACTCTTCTATTGTTCTCGGAATTCCGCTGAAGTTTAAAAATGCTTAAAATCTCTTCCATTGTTCTCGTAATTCTGCTCATGTTTAAAAATGCTTCGGAGCTCTTCCATTGTTCTCGTAATTCCGCTGAAGTTTAAAAATGCTTCAGAACTCTTCCATTGTTCTCGGAATTCCGCTGACGTTTAAAAATGCTTTGGAACTCTTCCATTGTTCTCGGAATTCCGCTGAAGTTTAAAAATGCTTCGGAACTCTTCCATTGTTCTCGGAATTCCGCTGATGTTTAATAATGCTTCGGAACTCTTCCATTGTTCTCGAAATTCCGTTGAAGTTTAAAAATGCTTCAGAACTCTTCCATTGTTCTCAGAATTCTGCTGAAGTTTAAAAATGCTTCAGAACTCTTCCATTGTTCTCGGAATTCCGCTGACGTTTAAAAATGCTTTGGAACTCTTCCATTGTTCTCGGAATTCCGTTGAAGTTTAAAAATGCTTCGAAACTCTTCCATTGTTCTCGGAATTCTGCTGAAGTTTAAAAATGCTTCAGAACTCTTCCATTGTTCTCAGAATTCCGCTGACATTTAAAAATGCTTCGGAAATCTTCCATTGTTTTCAAAATTCCGCTGACGCTTAAAAATGCTTCAGAACTCTTCCATTGTTCTCGGAATTCCGCTGACGTTTAATAATGCTTCGCAACTCTTTCATTGTTCTCGGAATTCCGCTGACGTTTAAAAATGCTTCGGAACTCTTCCATTGTTCTCGGAATTCCGTTGAAGTTTAAAAATGCTTCGAAACCCTTCCATTGTTCTAGGAATTCTGCTGAAGTTTAAAAATGCTTCGAAACTCTTTCATTGTTCTCGGAATTCTGCTGAAGTTTAAAAATGCTTCAGAACTCTTCCATTGCTCTCGGAATTCCGCTGACGTTTAATAATGCTTCGCAACTCTTCCACTGTTCTCGGAATTCCGTTGAAGTTTAAAAATGCTTCGAAACTCTTCCATTGTTCTCGGAATTCTGCTGAAGTTTAAAAATGCTTCGGTACTCTTCCATTGTTCTCGGAATTCCGCTGACATATAAAAATGCTTCGGAAATCTTGCATTGTTCTCGGCATTCCGCTGACATTTAAAAATGCTTCGGAACTCTTCCATTGTTCTCGGAATTCCGTTGAAGTTTAAAAATGCTTCGAAACTCTTCCATTGTTCTCGGAATTCTGTTGAAGTTTAAAAATGCTTCGGTACTCTTCCATTGTTCTCGGAATTCCGCTGACATATAAAAATGCTTCGGAAATCTTGCATTGTTCTCGGCATTCCGCTGACATTTAAAAATGCTTCGGAACTCTTCCATTGTTCTCGGAATTCCGTTGAAGTTTAAAAATGCTTCGAAACTCTTCCATTGTTCTCGGAATTCTGTTGAAGTTTAAAAATGCTTCGGTACTCTTCCATTGTTCTCAGAATTCCGCTGACGTTTAAAAATGCTTCGGAAATCTTCCATTGTTTTCAAAATTCCGCTGACGTTTAAAAATGCTTCAGAACTCTTACATTGTTCTCGGAATTCTGCTGACGTTTAAAAATGCTTCGGAACTCTTCCATTGTTCTCAGAATTCCGCTGAAGTTTAAAAATGCTTCGGAACTCTTCCATTGTTCTCGGAATTCTGCTGAAGTTTAAAAATGCTTCAGAACTCTTCCATTGTTCTCGGAATTCCGCTGACGTTTAAAAATGCTTTGGAACTCTTCCATTGTTCTCGGAATTCCACTGAAGTTTAAAAATGCTTCGGAACTCTTCCATTGTTCTCAGAATTCTGCTGACGTTTAAAAATGCTTCGGAACTCTTCTATTGTTCTCGGAATTCTGCTGACGTTTAAAAATGCTTCAGAACTCTTCCATTGTTCTCTGAATTCCGCTGATGTTTAATAATGCTTCGGAACTCTTCCATTGTTCTCGGAATTCCGTTGAAGTTTAAAAATGCTTCGGAACTCTTCCATTGTTCTCAGAATTCTGCTGAAGTTTAAAAATGCTTCAGAACTCTTCCATTGTTCTCGGAATTCCGCTGACGTTTAAAAATGCTTTGGAACTCTTCCATTGTTCTCGGAATTCCGTTGAAGTTTAAAAATGCTTCGAAACTCTTCCATTGTTCTCGGAATTCTGCTGAAGTTTAAAAATGCTTCGTAACTCTTCCATTGTTCTCAGAATTCCGATGACGTTTAAAAATGCTTCGGTACTCTTCCATTGTTCTCGGAATTCCACTGACATATAAAAATGCTTCGGAAATCTTGCATTGTTCTCGGCATTCCGCTGACGTTTAAAAATGCTTTGGAACTCTTCCATTGCTCTCGGAATTCTGCTGAAGTTTAAAAATGCTTCAGAACTCTTACATTGTTCTCGGAATTCTGCTGACGTTTAAAAATGCTTCGGAACTCTTCCATTGTTCTCAGAATTCCGCTGACGTTTAAAAATCCTTCGGAACTCTTCCATTGTTCTCAGAATTCCGCTGAAGTTTAAAAATGCTTCGGAACTCTTCCATTGTTCTCGTAATTCTGCTGAAGTTTAAAAATGCTTCGGAACTCTTCCATTGTTCTCAGAATTCCGCTGACGTTTAAAAATGCTTCGGAAATCTTCCATTGTTTTCAAAATTCCGCTGACGTTTAAAAATGCTTCAGAACTCTTCCATTGTTCTCGGAATTCCGCTGACGTTTAAAAATGCTTCGGAACTCTTCTATTGTTCTCGGAATTCTGCTGACGTTTAAAAATGCTTCAGAACTCTTCCATTGTTCTCGGAATTCCGCTGATGTTTAATAATGCTTCGGAACTCTTCCATTGTTCTCGGAATTCCGCTGAAGTTTAAAAATGCTTCGGAACTCTTCCATTGTTCTCAGAATTCTGCTGACGTTTAAAAATGCTTCGGTACTCTTCCATTGTTCTCGGAATTCCGCTGACATATAAAAATGCTTTGGAAATCTTGCATTGTTCTCGGCATTCCACTGACGTTTAAAAATGCTTCGTAACTCTTCAATTGTTCTCGGAATTCTGCTAAACTTTTAAAATGCTTTGGAACTCTTCCATTGCTCTCGGAATTCTGCTGAAGTTTAAAAATGCTTCAGAACTCTTACATTGTTCTCGGAATTCTGCTGACGTTTAAAAATGCTTCGGAACTCTTCCATTGTTCTCAGAATTCCACTGAAGTTTAAAAATGCTTCGGAACTCTTCCATTGTTCTCGGAATTCTGCTGAAGTTTAAAAATGCTTCGGAACTCTTCCATTGTTCTCAGAATTCCGCTGACGTTTAAAAATGCTTCGGAAATCTTCCATTGTTTTCAAAATTCCGCTGACATTTAAAAATGCTTCAGAACTCTTCCATTGTTCTCGGAATTCCGCTGACGTTTAAAAATGCTTTGGAACTCTTCCATTGTTCTCGGAATTCCGCTGAAGTTTAAAAATGCTTCAGAACTCTTCCATTGTTCTCAGAATTCTGCTGACGTTTAAAAATGCTTCGGAACTCTTCTATTGTTCTCGGAATTCTGCTGACGTTTAAAAATGCTTCAGAACTCTTCCATTGTTCTCGGAATTCCGCTGATGTTTAATAATGCTTCGGAACTCTTCCATTGTTCTCGGAATTCCGCTGAAGTTTAAAAATGCTTCGGAACTCTTCCATTGTTCCCAGAATTCTGCTGACGTTTAAAAATGCTTCGGTACTCTTCCATTGTTCTCGGAATTCCGCTGACATATAAAAATGCTTCGGAAATCTTGCATTGTTCTCGGCATTCCGCTGACATTTAAAAATGCTTCAGAACTCTTCAATTGTTCTTGGAATTCTGCTGAACTTTTAAAATGCTTTGGAACTCTTCCATTGCTCTCGGAATTCGGGTGAAGTTTAAAAATGCTTCGGAACTCTTCTATTGTTCTCGGAATTCCGCTGAAGTTTAAAAATGCTTAAAATCTCTTCCATTGTTCTCGTAATTCTGCTCATGTTTAAAAATGCTTCGGAGCTCTTCCATTGTTCTCGTAATTCCGCTGAAGTTTAAAAATGCTTCAGAACTCTTCCATTGTTCTCGGAATTCCGCTGACGTTTAAAAATGCTTTGGAACTCTTCCATTGTTCTCGGAATTCCGCTGAAGTTTAAAAATGCTTCGGAACTCTTCCATTGTTCTCGGAATTCCGCTGATGTTTAATAATGCTTCGGAACTCTTCCATTGTTCTCGAAATTCCGTTGAAGTTTAAAAATGCTTCAGAACTCTTCCATTGTTCTCAGAATTCTGCTGAAGTTTAAAAATGCTTCAGAACTCTTCCATTGTTCTCGGAATTCCGCTGACGTTTAAAAATGCTTTGGAACTCTTCCATTGTTCTCGGAATTCCGTTGAAGTTTAAAAATGCTTCGAAACTCTTCCATTGTTCTCGGAATTCTGCTGAAGTTTAAAAATGCTTCAGAACTCTTCCATTGTTCTCAGAATTCCGCTGACATTTAAAAATGCTTCAGAAATCTTCCATTGTTTTCAAAATTCCGCTGACGCTTAAAAATGCTTCAGAACTCTTCCATTGTTCTCGGAATTCCGCTGACGTTTAATAATGCTTCGCAACTCTTTCATTGTTCTCGGAATTCCGCTGACGTTTAAAAATGCTTCGGAACTCTTCCATTGTTCTCGGAATTCCGTTGAAGTTTAAAAATGCTTCGAAACCCTTCCATTGTTCTAGGAATTCTGCTGAAGTTTAAAAATGCTTCGAAACTCTTTCATTGTTCTCGGAATTCTGCTGAAGTTTAAAAATGCTTCAGAACTCTTCCATTGTTCTCGGAATTCCGCTGACGTTTAATAATGCTTCGCAACTCTTTCATTGTTCTCGGAATTCCGCTGACGTTTAAAAATGCTTCGGAACTCTTCCATTGTTCTCGGAATTCCGTTGAAGTTTAAAAATGCTTCGAAACTCTTCCATTGTTCTCGGAATTCTGCTGAAGTTTAAAAATGCTTCGGAACTCTTCCATTGTTCTCGGAATTCCGCTGACATATAAAAATGCTTCGGAAATCTTGCATTGTTCTCGGCATTTCGCTGACGTTTAAAAATGCTTCGGAACTCTTCAATTGTTCTCGGAATTCTGATGAACTTTTAAAATGCTTTGGAACTCTTCCATTGCTCTCGGAATTCTGCTGAAGTTTAAAAATGCTTCAGAACTCTTACATTGTTCTCGGAATTCTGCTGACGTTTAAAAATGCTTCGGAACTCTTCCATTGTTCTCGGAATTCCGTTGAAGTTTAAAAATGCTTCGAAACTCTTCCATTGTTCTCGGAATTCTGCTGAAGTTTAAAAATGCTTCGTAACTCTTCCATTGTTCTCAGAATTCCGCTGACGTTTAAAAATGCTTCGGTACTCTTCCATTGTTCTCTTAATTCCGCTGACATATAAAAATGCTTCGGAAATCTTGCATTGTTCTCGGCATTCCACTGACGTTTAAAAATGCTTCGTAACTCTTCAATTGTTCTCGGAATTCTGCTAAACTTTTAAAATGCTTCAGAACTCTTCCATTGTTCTCGGAATTCCGCTGACGTTTAAAAATGCTTTGGAACTCTTCCATTGTTCTCGGAATTCCACTGAAGTTTAAAAATGCTTCGGAACTCTTCCATTGTTCTCAGAATTCTGCTGACGTTTAAAAATGCTTCGGAACTCTTCTATTGTTCTCGGAATTCTGCTGACGTTTAAAAATGCTTCAGAACTCTTCCATTGTTCTCGGAATTCCGCTGATGTTTAATAATGCTTCAGAACTCTTCCATTGTTCTCGGAATTCCGTTGAAGTTTAAAAATGCTTCGGAACTCTTCCATTGTTCTCAGAATTCTGCTGAAGTTTAAAAATGCTTCAGAACTCTTCCATTGTTCTCGGAATTCCGCTGACGTTTAAAAATGCTTTGGAACTCTTCCATTGTTCTCGGAATTCCGTTGAAGTTTAAAAATGCTTCGAAACTCTTCCATTGTTCTCGGAATTCTGCTGAAGTTTAAAAATGCTTCGTAACTCTTCCATTGTTCTCAGAATTCCGATGACGTTTAAAAATGCTTCGGTACTCTTCCATTGTTCTCGGAATTCCACTGACATATAAAAATGCTTCGGAAATCTTGCATTGTTCTCGGCATTCCGCTGACGTTTAAAAATGCTTTGGAACTCTTCCATTGCTCTCGGAATTCTGCTGAAGTTTAAAAATGCTTCAGAACTCTTACATTGTTCTCGGAATTCTGCTGACGTTTAAAAATGCTTCGGAACTCTTCCATTGTTCTCAGAATTCCGCTGACGTTTAAAAATCCTTCGGAACTCTTCCATTGTTCTCAGAATTCCGCTGAAGTTTAAAAATGCTTCGGAACTCTTCCATTGTTCTCGTAATTCTGCTGAAGTTTAAAAATGCTTCGGAACTCTTCCATTGTTCTCAGAATTCCGCTGACGTTTAAAAATGCTTCGGAAATCTTCCATTGTTTTCAAAATTCCGCTGACGTTTAAAAATGCTTCAGAACTCTTCCATTGTTCTCGGAATTCCGCTGACGTTTAAAAATGCTTCGGAACTCTTCTATTGTTCTCGGAATTCTGCTGACGTTTAAAAATGCTTCAGAACTCTTCCATTGTTCTCGGAATTCCGCTGATGTTTAATAATGCTTCGGAACTCTTCCATTGTTCTCGGAATTCCGCTGAAGTTTAAAAATGCTTCGGAACTCTTCCATTGTTCTCAGAATTCTGCTGACGTTTAAAAATGCTTCGGTACTCTTCCATTGTTCTCGGAATTCCGCTGACATATAAAAATGCTTTGGAAATCTTGCATTGTTCTCGGCATTCCACTGACGTTTAAAAATGCTTCGTAACTCTTCAATTGTTCTCGGAATTCTGCTAAACTTTTAAAATGCTTTGGAACTCTTCCATTGCTCTCGGAATTCTGCTGAAGTTTAAAAATGCTTCAGAACTCTTACATTGTTCTCGGAATTCTGCTGACGTTTAAAAATGCTTCGGAACTCTTCCATTGTTCTCAGAATTCCACTGAAGTTTAAAAATGCTTCGGAACTCTTCCATTGTTCCCAGAATTCTGCTGACGTTTAAAAATGCTTCGGTACTCTTCCATTGTTCTCGGAATTCCGCTGACATATAAAAATGCTTCGGAAATCTTGCATTGTTCTCGGCATTCCGCTGACATTTAAAAATGCTTCAGAACTCTTCAATTGTTCTTGGAATTCTGCTGAACTTTTAAAATGCTTTGGAACTCTTCCATTGCTCTCGGAATTCGGGTGAAGTTTAAAAATGCTTCGGAACTCTTCTATTGTTCTCGGAATTCCGCTGAAGTTTAAAAATGCTTAAAATCTCTTCCATTGTTCTCGTAATTCTGCTCATGTTTAAAAATGCTTCGGAGCTCTTCCATTGTTCTCGTAATTCCGCTGAAGTTTAAAAATGCTTCAGAACTCTTCCATTGTTCTCGGAATTCCGCTGACGTTTAAAAATGCTTTGGAACTCTTCCATTGTTCTCGGAATTCCGCTGAAGTTTAAAAATGCTTCGGAACTCTTCCATTGTTCTCGGAATTCCGCTGATGTTTAATAATGCTTCGGAACTCTTCCATTGTTCTCGAAATTCCGTTGAAGTTTAAAAATGCTTCAGAACTCTTCCATTGTTCTCAGAATTCTGCTGAAGTTTAAAAATGCTTCAGAACTCTTCCATTGTTCTCGGAATTCCGCTGACGTTTAAAAATGCTTTGGAACTCTTCCATTGTTCTCGGAATTCCGTTGAAGTTTAAAAATGCTTCGAAACTCTTCCATTGTTCTCGGAATTCTGCTGAAGTTTAAAAATGCTTCAGAACTCTTCCATTGTTCTCAGAATTCCGCTGACATTTAAAAATGCTTCAGAAATCTTCCATTGTTTTCAAAATTCCGCTGACGCTTAAAAATGCTTCAGAACTCTTCCATTGTTCTCGGAATTCCGCTGACGTTTAATAATGCTTCGCAACTCTTTCATTGTTCTCGGAATTCCGCTGACGTTTAAAAATGCTTCGGAACTCTTCCATTGTTCTCGGAATTCCGTTGAAGTTTAAAAATGCTTCGAAACCCTTCCATTGTTCTAGGAATTCTGCTGAAGTTTAAAAATGCTTCGAAACTCTTTCATTGTTCTCGGAATTCTGCTGAAGTTTAAAAATGCTTCAGAACTCTTCCATTGTTCTCGGAATTCCGCTGACGTTTAATAATGCTTCGCAACTCTTTCATTGTTCTCGGAATTCCGCTGACGTTTAAAAATGCTTCGGAACTCTTCCATTGTTCTCGGAATTCCGTTGAAGTTTAAAAATGCTTCGAAACTCTTCCATTGTTCTCGGAATTCTGCTGAAGTTTAAAAATGCTTCGGAACTCTTCCATTGTTCTCGGAATTCCGCTGACATATAAAAATGCTTCGGAAATCTTGCATTGTTCTCGGCATTTCGCTGACGTTTAAAAATGCTTCGGAACTCTTCAATTGTTCTCGGAATTCTGATGAACTTTTAAAATGCTTTGGAACTCTTCCATTGCTCTCGGAATTCTGCTGAAGTTTAAAAATGCTTCAGAACTCTTACATTGTTCTCGGAATTCTGCTGACGTTTAAAAATGCTTCGGAACTCTTCCATTGTTCTCGGAATTCCGTTGAAGTTTAAAAATGCTTCGAAACTCTTCCATTGTTCTCGGAATTCTGCTGAAGTTTAAAAATGCTTCGTAACTCTTCCATTGTTCTCAGAATTCCGCTGACGTTTAAAAATGCTTCGGTACTCTTCCATTGTTCTCTTAATTCCGCTGACATATAAAAATGCTTCGGAAATCTTGCATTGTTCTCGGCATTCCACTGACGTTTAAAAATGCTTCGTAACTCTTCAATTGTTCTCGGAATTCTGCTAAACTTTTAAAATGCTTCAGAACTCTTCCATTGTTCTCGGAATTCCGCTGACGTTTAAAAATGCTTTGGAACTCTTCCATTGTTCTCGGAATTCCACTGAAGTTTAAAAATGCTTCGGAACTCTTCCATTGTTCTCAGAATTCTGCTGACGTTTAAAAATGCTTCGGAACTCTTCTATTGTTCTCGGAATTCTGCTGACGTTTAAAAATGCTTCAGAACTCTTCCATTGTTCTCGGAATTCCGCTGATGTTTAATAATGCTTCAGAACTCTTCCATTGTTCTCGGAATTCCGTTGAAGTTTAAAAATGCTTCGGAACTCTTCCATTGTTCTCAGAATTCTGCTGAAGTTTAAAAATGCTTCAGAACTCTTCCATTGTTCTCGGAATTCCGCTGACGTTTAAAAATGCTTTGGAACTCTTCCATTGTTCTCGGAATTCCGTTGAAGTTTAAAAATGCTTCGAAACTCTTCCATTGTTCTCGGAATTCTGCTGAAGTTTAAAAATGCTTCGTAACTCTTCCATTGTTCTCAGAATTCCGATGACGTTTAAAAATGCTTCGGTACTCTTCCATTGTTCTCGGAATTCCACTGACATATAAAAATGCTTCGGAAATCTTGCATTGTTCTCGGCATTCCGCTGACGTTTAAAAATGCTTTGGAACTCTTCCATTGCTCTCGGAATTCTGCTGAAGTTTAAAAATGCTTCAGAACTCTTACATTGTTCTCGGAATTCTGCTGACGTTTAAAAATGCTTCGGAACTCTTCCATTGTTCTCAGAATTCCGCTGACGTTTAAAAATCCTTCGGAACTCTTCCATTGTTCTCAGAATTCCGCTGAAGTTTAAAAATGCTTCGGAACTCTTCCATTGTTCTCGTAATTCTGCTGAAGTTTAAAAATGCTTCGGAACTCTTCCATTGTTCTCAGAATTCCGCTGACGTTTAAAAATGCTTCGGAAATCTTCCATTGTTTTCAAAATTCCGCTGACGTTTAAAAATGCTTCAGAACTCTTCCATTGTTCTCGGAATTCCGCTGACGTTTAAAAATGCTTCGGAACTCTTCTATTGTTCTCGGAATTCTGCTGACGTTTAAAAATGCTTCAGAACTCTTCCATTGTTCTCGGAATTCCGCTGATGTTTAATAATGCTTCGGAACTCTTCCATTGTTCTCGGAATTCCGCTGAAGTTTAAAAATGCTTCGGAACTCTTCCATTGTTCTCAGAATTCTGCTGACGTTTAAAAATGCTTCGGTACTCTTCCATTGTTCTCGGAATTCCGCTGACATATAAAAATGCTTTGGAAATCTTGCATTGTTCTCGGCATTCCACTGACGTTTAAAAATGCTTCGTAACTCTTCCATTGTTCTCGGAATTCTGCTAAACTTTTAAAATGCTTTGGAACTCTTCCATTGCTCTCGGAATTCTGCTGAAGTTTAAAAATGCTTCGGAACTCTTCCATTGTTCTCGGAATTCCGCTGACGTTTAAAAATGCTTTGGAACTCTTCCATTGTTCTCGGAATTCCGCTGAAGTTTAAAAATGCTTCAGAACTCTTCCATTGTTCTCAGAATTCTGCTGACGTTTAAAAATGCTTCGGAACTCTTCTATTGTTCTCGGAATTCTGCTGACGTTTAAAAATGCTTCAGAACTCTTCCATTGTTCTCGGAATTCCGCTGATGTTTAATAATGCTTCGGAACTCTTCCATTGTTCTCGGAATTCCGCTGAAGTTTAAAAATGCTTCGGAACTCTTCCATTGTTCCCAGAATTCTGCTGACGTTTAAAAATGCTTCGGTACTCTTCCATTGTTCTCGGAATTCCGCTGACATATAAAAATGCTTCGGAAATCTTGCATTGTTCTCGGCATTCCGCTGACATTTAAAAATGCTTCAGAACTCTTCAATTGTTCTTGGAATTCTGCTGAACTTTTAAAATGCTTTGGAACTCTTCCATTGCTCTCGGAATTCGGGTGAAGTTTAAAAATGCTTCAGAACTCTTACATTGTTCTCGGAATTCTGCTGACGTTTAAAAATGCTTCGGAACTCTTCCATTGTTCTCAGAATTCCGCTGACGTTTAAAAATCCTTCGGAACTCTTCCATTGTTCTCAGAATTCCGCTGAAGTTTAAAAATGCTTCGGAACTCTTCCATTGTTCTCGTAATTCTGCTGAAGTTTAAAAA
Organism: Phyllobates terribilis; assembly: GCF_046119375.1. Lineage (NCBI taxonomy): Eukaryota > Metazoa > Chordata > Amphibia > Anura > Dendrobatidae > Phyllobates > Phyllobates terribilis. Next base: position 12,881,964 of record NW_027362782.1, read on the forward strand.
TGCTTCGGAACTCTTCCATTGTTCTCAGAATTCCGCTGACGTTTAAAAATGCTTCGGAAATCTTCCATTGTTTTCAAAATTCCGCTGACGTTTAAAAATGCTTCAGAACTCTTCCATTGTTCTCGGAATTCCGCTGACGTTTAAAAATGCTTCGGAACTCTTCTATTGTTCTCGGAATTCTGCTGATGTTTAAAAATGCTTCAGAACTCTTCCATTGTTCTCGGAATTCCGCTGATGTTTAATAATGCTTCGGAACTCTTCCATTGTTCTCGGAATTCCGCTGAAGTTTAAAAATGCTTCGGAACTCTTCCATTGTTCTCAGAATTCTGCTGACGTTTAAAAATGCTTCGGTACTCTTCCATTGTTCTCGGAATTCCGCTGACATATAAAAATGCTTTGGAAATCTTGCATTGTTCTCGGCATTCCACTGACGTTTAAAAATGCTTCGTAACTCTTCCATTGTTCTCGGAATTCTGCTAAACTTTTAAAATGCTTTGGAACTCTTCCATTGCTCTCGGAATTCTGCTGAAGTTTAAAAATGCTTCGGAACTCTTCCATTGTTCTCGGAATTCCGCTGACGTTTAAAAATGCTTTGGAACTCTTCCATTGTTCTCGGAATTCCGCTGAAGTTTAAAAATGCTTCAGAACTCTTCCATTGTTCTCAGAATTCTGCTGACGTTTAAAAATGCTTCGGAACTCTTCTATTGTTCTCGGAATTCTGCTGACGTTTAAAAATGCTTCAGAACTCTTCCATTGTTCTCAGAATTCCGCTGACATATAAAAATGCTTCGGAAATCTTGCATTGTTCTCGGCATTCCGCTGACATTTAAAAATGCTTCAGAACTCTTCAATTGTTCTTGGAATTCTGCTGAACTTTTAAAATGCTTTGGAACTCTTCCATTGCTCTCGGAATTCGGGTGAAGTTTAAAAATGCTTCGGAACTCTTCTATTGTTCTCGGAATTCCGCTGAAGTTTAAAAATGCTTAAAATCTCTTCCATTGTTCTCGTAATTCTGCTCATGTTTAAAAATGCTTCGGAGCTCTTCCATTGTTCTCGTAATTCCGCTGAAGTTTAAAAATGCTTCAGAACTCTTCCATTGTTCTCGGAATTCCGCTGACGTTTAAAAATGCTTTGGAACTCTTCCATTGTTCTCGGAATTCCGCTGAAGTTTAAAAATGCTTCGGAACTCTTCCATTGTTCTCGGAATTCCGCTGATGTTTAATAATGCTTCGGAACTCTTCCATTGTTCTCGAAATTCCGTTGAAGTTTAAAAATGCTTCAGAACTCTTCCATTGTTCTCAGAATTCTGCTGAAGTTTAAAAATGCTTCAGAACTCTTCCATTGTTCTCGGAATTCCGCTGACGTTTAAAAATGCTTTGGAACTCTTCCATTGTTCTCGGAATTCCGTTGAAGTTTAAAAATGCTTCGAAACTCTTCCATTGTTCTCGGAATTCTGCTGAAGTTTAAAAATGCTTCAGAACTCTTCCATTGTTCTCAGAATTCCGCTGACATTTAAAAATGCTTCAGAAATCTTCCATTGTTTTCAAAATTCCGCTGACGCTTAAAAATGCTTCAGAACTCTTCCATTGTTCTCGGAATTCCGCTGACGTTTAATAATGCTTCGCAACTCTTTCATTGTTCTCGGAATTCCGCTGACGTTTAAAAATGCTTCGGAACTCTTCCATTGTTCTCGGAATTCCGTTGAAGTTTAAAAATGCTTCGAAACCCTTCCATTGTTCTAGGAATTCTGCTGAAGTTTAAAAATGCTTCGAAACTCTTTCATTGTTCTCGGAATTCTGCTGAAGTTTAAAAATGCTTCAGAACTCTTCCATTGTTCTCGGAATTCCGCTGACGTTTAATAATGCTTCGCAACTCTTTCATTGTTCTCGGAATTCCGCTGACGTTTAAAAATGCTTCGGAACTCTTCCATTGTTCTCGGAATTCCGTTGAAGTTTAAAAATGCTTCGAAACTCTTCCATTGTTCTCGGAATTCTGCTGAAGTTTAAAAATGCTTCGGAACTCTTCCATTGTTCTCGGAATTCCGCTGACATATAAAAATGCTTCGGAAATCTTGCATTGTTCTCGGCATTTCGCTGACGTTTAAAAATGCTTCGGAACTCTTCAATTGTTCTCGGAATTCTGATGAACTTTTAAAATGCTTTGGAACTCTTCCATTGCTCTCGGAATTCTGCTGAAGTTTAAAAATGCTTCAGAACTCTTACATTGTTCTCGGAATTCTGCTGACGTTTAAAAATGCTTCGGAACTCTTCCATTGTTCTCGGAATTCCGTTGAAGTTTAAAAATGCTTCGAAACTCTTCCATTGTTCTCGGAATTCTGCTGAAGTTTAAAAATGCTTCGTAACTCTTCCATTGTTCTCAGAATTCCGCTGACGTTTAAAAATGCTTCGGTACTCTTCCATTGTTCTCTTAATTCCGCTGACATATAAAAATGCTTCGGAAATCTTGCATTGTTCTCGGCATTCCACTGACGTTTAAAAATGCTTCGTAACTCTTCAATTGTTCTCGGAATTCTGCTAAACTTTTAAAATGCTTCAGAACTCTTCCATTGTTCTCGGAATTCCGCTGACGTTTAAAAATGCTTTGGAACTCTTCCATTGTTCTCGGAATTCCACTGAAGTTTAAAAATGCTTCGGAACTCTTCCATTGTTCTCAGAATTCTGCTGACGTTTAAAAATGCTTCGGAACTCTTCTATTGTTCTCGGAATTCTGCTGACGTTTAAAAATGCTTCAGAACTCTTCCATTGTTCTCGGAATTCCGCTGATGTTTAATAATGCTTCAGAACTCTTCCATTGTTCTCGGAATTCCGTTGAAGTTTAAAAATGCTTCGGAACTCTTCCATTGTTCTCAGAATTCTGCTGAAGTTTAAAAATGCTTCAGAACTCTTCCATTGTTCTCGGAATTCCGCTGACGTTTAAAAATGCTTTGGAACTCTTCCATTGTTCTCGGAATTCCGTTGAAGTTTAAAAATGCTTCGAAACTCTTCCATTGTTCTCGGAATTCTGCTGAAGTTTAAAAATGCTTCGTAACTCTTCCATTGTTCTCAGAATTCCGATGACGTTTAAAAATGCTTCGGTACTCTTCCATTGTTCTCGGAATTCCACTGACATATAAAAATGCTTCGGAAATCTTGCATTGTTCTCGGCATTCCGCTGACGTTTAAAAATGCTTTGGAACTCTTCCATTGCTCTCGGAATTCTGCTGAAGTTTAAAAATGCTTCAGAACTCTTACATTGTTCTCGGAATTCTGCTGACGTTTAAAAATGCTTCGGAACTCTTCCATTGTTCTCAGAATTCCGCTGACGTTTAAAAATCCTTCGGAACTCTTCCATTGTTCTCAGAATTCCGCTGAAGTTTAAAAATGCTTCGGAACTCTTCCATTGTTCTCGTAATTCTGCTGAAGTTTAAAAATGCTTCGGAACTCTTCCATTGTTCTCAGAATTCCGCTGACGTTTAAAAATGCTTCGGAAATCTTCCATTGTTTTCAAAATTCCGCTGACGTTTAAAAATGCTTCAGAACTCTTCCATTGTTCTCGGAATTCCGCTGACGTTTAAAAATGCTTCGGAACTCTTCTATTGTTCTCGGAATTCTGCTGACGTTTAAAAATGCTTCAGAACTCTTCCATTGTTCTCGGAATTCCGCTGATGTTTAATAATGCTTCGGAACTCTTCCATTGTTCTCGGAATTCCGCTGAAGTTTAAAAATGCTTCGGAACTCTTCCATTGTTCTCAGAATTCTGCTGACGTTTAAAAATGCTTCGGTACTCTTCCATTGTTCTCGGAATTCTGCTGACGTTTAAAAATGCTTCAGAACTCTTCCATTGTTCTCGGAATTCCGCTGATGTTTAATAATGCTTCGGAACTCTTCCATTGTTCTCGGAATTCCGCTGAAGTTTAAAAATGCTTCGGAACTCTTCCATTGTTCCCAGAATTCTGCTGACGTTTAAAAATGCTTCGGTACTCTTCCATTGTTCTCGGAATTCCGCTGACATATAAAAATGCTTCGGAAATCTTGCATTGTTCTCGGCATTCCGCTGACATTTAAAAATGCTTCGGAACTCTTCAATTGTTCTTGGAATTCTGCTGAACTTTTAAAATGCTTTGGAACTCTTCCATTGCTCTCGGAATTCGGGTGAAGTTTAAAAATGCTTCGGAACTCTTCTATTGTTCTCGGAATTCCGCTGAAGTTTAAAAATGCTTCAGAACTCTTCCATTGTTCTCAGAATTCTGCTGACGTTTAAAAATGCTTCGGAACTCTTCTATTGTTCTCGGAATTCTGCTGACGTTTAAAAATGCTTCAGAACTCTTCCATTGTTCTCGGAATTCCGCTGATGTTTAATAATGCTTCGGAACTCTTCCATTGTTCTCGGAATTCCGCTGAAGTTTAAAAATGCTTCGGAACTCTTCCATTGTTCCCAGAATTCTGCTGACGTTTAAAAATGCTTCGGTACTCTTCCATTGTTCTCGGAATTCCGCTGACATATAAAAATGCTTCGGAAATCTTGCATTGTTCTCGGCATTCCGCTGACATTTAAAAATGCTTCGGAACTCTTCAATTGTTCTTGGAATTCTGCTGAACTTTTAAAATGCTTTGGAACTCTTCCATTGCTCTCGGAATTCGGGTGAAGTTTAAAAATGCTTCGGAACTCTTCTATTGTTCTCGGAATTCCGCTGAAGTTTAAAAATGCTTAAAATCTCTTCCATTGTTCTCGTAATTCTGCTCATGTTTAAAAATGCTTCGGAGCTCTTCCATTGTTCTCGTAATTCCGCTGAAGTTTAAAAATGCTTCAGAACTCTTCCATTGTTCTCGGAATTCCGCTGACGTTTAAAAATGCTTTGGAACTCTTCCATTGTTTTCGGAATTCCGCTGAAGTTTAAAAATGCTTCGGAACTCTTCCATTGTTCTCGGAATTCCGCTGATGTTTAATAATGCTTCGGAACTCTTCCATTGTTCTCGAAATTCCGTTGAAGTTTAAAAATGCTTCAGAACTCTTCCATTGTTCTCAGAATTCTGCTGAAGTTTAAAAATGCTTCAGAACTCTTCCATTGTTCTCGGAATTCCGCTGACGTTTAAAAATGCTTTGGAACTCTTCCATTGTTCTCGGAATTCCGTTGAAGTTTAAAAATGCTTCGAAACTCTTCCATTGTTCTCGGAATTCTGCTGAAGTTTAAAAATGCTTCAGAACTCTTCCATTGTTCTCAGAATTCCGCTGACATTTAAAAATGCTTCGGAAATCTTCCATTGTTTTCAAAATTCCGCTGACGCTTAAAAATGCTTCAGAACTCTTCCATTGTTCTCGGAATTCCGCTGACGTTTAATAATGCTTCGCAACTCTTTCATTGTTCTCGGAATTCCGCTGACGTTTAAAAATGCTTCGGAACTCTTCCATTGTTCTCGGAATTCCGTTGAAGTTTAAAAATGCTTCGAAACCCTTCCATTGTTCTAGGAATTCTGCTGAAGTTTAAAAATGCTTCGAAACTCTTTCATTGTTCTCGGAATTCTGCTGAAGTTTAAAAATGCTTCAGAACTCTTCCATTGCTCTCGGAATTCCGCTGACGTTTAATAATGCTTCGCAACTCTTCCACTGTTCTCGGAATTCCGTTGAAGTTTAAAAATGCTTCGAAACTCTTCCATTGTTCTCGGAATTCTGCTGAAGTTTAAAAATGCTTCGGTACTCTTCCATTGTTCTCGGAATTCCGCTGACATATAAAAATGCTTCGGAAATCTTGCATTGTTCTCGGCATTCCGCTGACATTTAAAAATGCTTCGGAACTCTTCTATTGTTCTCGGAATTCCGCTGAAGTTTAAAAATGCTTAAAATCTCTTCCATTGTTCTCGTAATTCTGCTCATGTTTAAAAATGCTTCGGAACTCTTCCATTGTTCTCGTAATTCCGCTGAAGTTTAAAAATGGTTCGGAACTCTTCCATTGTTCTCGGAATTCCGCTGAAGTTTAAAAATGCTTCGGAACTCTTCCATTGTTCCCAGAATTCTGCTGACGTTTAAAAATGCTTCGGTACTCTTCCATTGTTCTCGGAATTCCGCTGACATATAAAAATGCTTCGGAAATCTTGCATTGTTCTCGGCATTCCGCTGACATTTAAAAATGCTTCGGAACTCTTCAATTGTTCTTGGAATTCTGCTGAACTTTTAAAATGCTTTGGAACTCTTCCATTGCTCTCGGAATTCGGGTGAAGTTTAAAAATGCTTCGGAACTCTTCTATTGTTCTCGGAATTCCGCTGAAGTTTAAAAATGCTTAAAATCTCTTCCATTGTTCTCGTAATTCTGCTCTTGTTTAAAAATGCTTCGGAGCTCTTCCATTGTTCTCGTAATTCCGCTGAAGTTTAAAAATGCTTCAGAACTCTTCCATTGTTCTCGGAATTCCGCTGACGTTTAAAAATGCTTTGGAACTCTTCCATTGTTCTCGGAATTCCGCTGAAGTTTAAAAATGCTTCGGAACTCTTCCATTGTTCTCGGAATTCCGCTGATGTTTAATAATGCTTCGGAACTCTTCCATTGTTCTCGAAATTCCGTTGAAGTTTAAAAATGCTTCAGAACTCTTCCATTGTTCTCAGAATTCTGCTGAAGTTTAAAAATGCTTCAGAACTCTTCCATTGTTCTCGGAATTCCGCTGACGTTTAAAAATGCTTTGGAACTCTTCCATTGTTCTCGGAATTCCGTTGAAGTTTAAAAATGCTTCGAAACTCTTCCATTGTTCTCGGAATTCTGCTGAAGTTTAAAAATGCTTCAGAACTCTTACATTGTTCTCGGAATTCTGCTGACGTTTAAAAATGCTTCGGAACTCTTCCATTGTTCTCAGAATTCCGCTGAAGTTTAAAAATGCTTCGGAACTCTTCCATTGTTCTCGGAATTCTGCTGAAGTTTAAAAATGCTTCGGAACTCTTCCATTGTTCTCAGAATTCCGCTGACGTTTAAAAATGCTTCGGAAATCTTCCATTGTTTTCAAAATTCCGCTGACATTTAAAAATGCTTCAGAACTCTTCCATTGTTCTCGGAATTCCGCTGACGTTTAAAAATGCTTTGGAACTCTTCCATTGTTCTCGGAATTCCGCTGAAGTTTAAAAATGCTTCAGAACTCTTCCATTGTTCTCAGAATTCTGCTGACGTTTAAAAATGCTTCGGAACTCTTCTATTGTTCTCGGAATTCTGCTGACGTTTAAAAATGCTTCAGAACTCTTCCATTGTTCTCAGAATTCTGCTGACGTTTAAAAATGCTTCGGAACTCTTCCATTGTTCCCAGAATTCTGCTGACGTTTAAAAATGCTTCGGTACTCTTCCATTGTTCTCGGAATTCCGCTGACATATAAAAATGCTTCGGAAATCTTGCATTGTTCTCGGCATTCCGCTGACATTTAAAAATGCTTCGGAACTCTTCAATTGTTCTTGGAATTCTGCTGAACTTTTAAAATGCTTTGGAACTCTTCCATTGCTCTCGGAATTCGGGTGAAGTTTAAAAATGCTTCGGAACTCTTCTATTGTTCTCGGAATTCCGCTGAAGTTTAAAAATGCTTAAAATCTCTTCCATTGTTCTCGTAATTCTGCTCATGTTTAAAAATGCTTCGGAGCTCTTCCATTGTTCTCGTAATTCCGCTGAAGTTTAAAAATGCTTCAGAACTCTTCCATTGTTCTCGGAATTCCGCTGACGTTTAAAAATGCTTTGGAACTCTTCCATTGTTCTCGGAATTCCGCTGAAGTTTAAAAATGCTTCGGAACTCTTCCATTGTTCTCGGAATTCCGCTGATGTTTAATAATGCTTCGGAACTCTTCCATTGTTCTCGAAATTCCGTTGAAGTTTAAAAATGCTTCAGAACTCTTCCATTGTTCTCAGAATTCTGCTGAAGTTTAAAAATGCTTCAGAACTCTTCCATTGTTCTCGGAATTCCGCTGACGTTTAAAAATGCTTTGGAACTCTTCCATTGTTCTCGGAATTCCGTTGAAGTTTAAAAATGCTTCGAAACTCTTCCATTGTTCTCGGAATTCTGCTGAAGTTTAAAAATGCTTCAGAACTCTTCCATTGTTCTCAGAATTCCGCTGACATTTAAAAATGCTTCGGAAATCTTCCATTGTTTTCAAAATTCCGCTGACGCTTAAAAATGCTTCAGAACTCTTCCATTGTTCTCGGAATTCCGCTGACGTTTAATAATGCTTCGCAACTCTTTCATTGTTCTCGGAATTCCGCTGACGTTTAAAAATGCTTCGGAACTCTTCCATTGTTCTCGGAATTCCGTTGAAGTTTAAAAATGCTTCGAAACCCTTCCATTGTTCTAGGAATTCTGCTGAAGTTTAAAAATGCTTCGAAACTCTTTCATTGTTCTCGGAATTCTGCTGAAGTTTAAAAATGCTTCAGAACTCTTCCATTGCTCTCGGAATTCCGCTGACGTTTAATAATGCTTCGCAACTCTTCCACTGTTCTCGGAATTCCGTTGAAGTTTAAAAATGCTTCGAAACTCTTCCATTGTTCTCGGAATTCTGCTGAAGTTTAAAAATGCTTCGGTACTCTTCCATTGTTCTCGGAATTCCGCTGACATATAAAAATGCTTCGGAAATCTTGCATTGTTCTCGGCATTCCGCTGACATTTAAAAATGCTTCGGAACTCTTCCATTGTTCTCGGAATTCCGTTGAAGTTTAAAAATGCTTCGAAACTCTTCCATTGTTCTCGGAATTCTGTTGAAGTTTAAAAATGCTTCGGTACTCTTCCATTGTTCTCGGAATTCCGCTGACATATAAAAATGCTTCGGAAATCTTGCATTGTTCTCGGCATTCCGCTGACATTTAAAAATGCTTCGGAACTCTTCCATTGTTCTCGGAATTCCGTTGAAGTTTAAAAATGCTTCGAAACTCTTCCATTGTTCTCGGAATTCTGTTGAAGTTTAAAAATGCTTCGGTACTCTTCCATTGTTCTCGGAATTCCGCTGACATATAAAAATGCTTCGGAAATCTTGCATTGTTCTCGGCATTCCGCTGACATTTAAAAATGCTTCGGAACTCTTCTATTGTTCTCGGAATTCCGCTGAAGTTTAAAAATGCTTAAAATCTCTTCCATTGTTCTCGTAATTCTGCTCAAGTTTAAAAATGCTTCGGAACTCTTCCATTGTTCTCGTAATTCCGCTGAAGTTTAAAAATGGTTCGGAACTCTTCCATTGTTCTCGGAATTCCGCTGAAGTTTAAAAATGCTTCGGAACTCTTCCATTGTTCCCAGAATTCTACTGACGTTTAAAAATGCTTCGGTACTCTTCCATTGTTCTCGGAATTCCGCTGACATATAAAAATGCTTCGGAAATCTTGCATTGTTCTCGGCATTCCGCTGACATTTAAAAATGCTTCGGAACTCTTCAATTGTTCTTGGAATTCTGCTGAACTTTTAAAATGCTTTGGAACTCTTCCATTGCTCTCGGAATTCGGGTGAAGTTTAAAAATGCTTCGGAACTCTTCTATTGTTCTCGGAATTCCGCTGAAGTTTAAAAATGCTTAAAATCTCTTCCATTGTTCTCGTAATTCTGCTCATGTTTAAAAATGCTTCGGAGCTCTTCCATTGTTCTCAGAATTCTGCTGACGTTTAAAAATGCTTCGGAACTCTTCTATTGTTCTCGGAATTCTGCTGACGTTTAAAAATGCTTCAGAACTCTTCCATTGTTCTCGGAATTCCGCTGATGTTTAATAATGCTTCGGAACTCTTCCATTGTTCTCGGAATTCCGTTGAAGTTTAAAAATGCTTCGGAACTCTTCCATTGTTCTCAGAATTCTGCTGAAGTTTAAAAATGCTTCAGAACTCTTCCATTGTTCTCGGAATTCCGCTGACGTTTAAAAATGCTTTGGAACTCTTCCATTGTTCTCGGAATTCCGTTGAAGTTTAAAAATGCTTCGAAACTCTTCCATTGTTTTCGGAATTCTGCTGAAGTTTAAAAATGCTTCGTAACTCTTCCATTGTTCTCAGAATTCCGATGACGTTTAAAAATGCTTCGGTACTCTTCCATTGTTCTCGTAATTCCACTGACATATAAAAATGCTTCGGAAATCTTGCATTGTTCTCGGCATTCCGCTGACGTTTAAAAATGCTTTGGAACTCTTCCATTGCTCTCGGAATTCTGCTGAAGTTTAAAAATGCTTCAGAACTCTTACATTGTTCTCGGAATTCTGCTGACGTTTAAAAATGCTTCGGAACTCTTCCATTGTTCTCAGAATTCCGCTGACGTTTAAAAATCCTTCGGAACTCTTCCATTGTTCTCAGAATTCCGCTGAAGTTTAAAAATGCTTCGGAACTCTTCCATTGTTCTCGTAATTCTGCTGAAGTTTAAAAATGCTTCGGAACTCTTCCATTGTTCTCAGAATTCCGCTGACGTTTAAAAATGCTTCGGAAATCTTCCATTGTTTTCAAAATTCCGCTGACGTTTAAAAATGCTTCAGAACTCTTCCATTGTTCTCGGAATTCCGCTGACGTTTAAAAATGCTTCGGAACTCTTCTATTGTTCTCGGAATTCTGCTGACGTTTAAAAATGCTTCAGAACTCTTCCATTGTTCTCGGAATTCCGCTGATGTTTAATAATGCTTCGGAACTCTTCCATTGTTCTCGGAATTCCGCTGAAGTTTAAAAATGCTTCGGAACTCTTCCATTGTTCTCAGAATTCTGCTGACGTTTAAAAATGCTTCGGTACTCTTCCATTGTTCTCGGAATTCCGCTGACATATAAAAATGCTTTGGAAATCTTGCATTGTTCTCGGCATTCCACTGACGTTTAAAAATGCTTCGTAACTCTTCCATTGTTCTCGGAATTCTGCTAAACTTTTAAAATGCTTTGGAACTCTTCCATTGCTCTCGGAATTCTGCTGAAGTTTAAAAATGCTTCGGAACTCTTCCATTGTTCTCGGAATTCCGCTGACGTTTAAAAATGCTTTGGAACTCTTCCATTGTTCTCGGAATTCCGCTGAAGTTTAAAAATGCTTCAGAACTCTTCCATTGTTCTCAGAATTCTGCTGACGTTTAAAAATGCTTCGGAACTCTTCTATTGTTCTCGGAATTCTGCTGACGTTTAAAAATGCTTCAGAACTCTTCCATTGTTCTCGGAATTCCGCTGATGTTTAATAATGCTTCGGAACTCTTCCATTGTTCTCGGAATTCCGCTGAAGTTTAAAAATGCTTCGGAACTCTTCCATTGTTCCCAGAATTCTGCTGACGTTTAAAAATGCTTCGGTACTCTTCCATTGTTCTCGGAATTCCGCTGACATATAAAAATGCTTCGGAAATCTTGCATTGTTCTCGGCATTCCGCTGACATTTAAAAATGCTTCGGAACTCTTCAATTGTTCTTGGAATTCTGCTGAACTTTTAAAATGCTTTGGAACTCTTCCATTGCTCTCGGAATTCGGGTGAAGTTTAAAAATGCTTCGGAACTCTTCTATTGTTCTCGGAATTCCGCTGAAGTTTAAAAATGCTTAAAATCTCTTCCATTGTTCTCGTAATTCTGCTCATGTTTAAAAATGCTTCGGAGCTCTTCCATTGTTCTCGTAATTCCGCTGAAGTTTAAAAATGCTTCAGAACTCTTCCATTGTTCTCGGAATTCCGCTGACGTTTAAAAATGCTTTGGAACTCTTCCATTGTTCTCGGAATTCCGCTGAAGTTTAAAAATGCTTCGGAACTCTTCCATTGTTCTCGGAATTCCGCTGATGTTTAATAATGCTTCGGAACTCTTCCATTGTTCTCGAAATTCCATTGAAGTTTAAAAATGCTTCAGAACTCTTCCATTGTTCTCAGAATTCTGCTGAAGTTTAAAAATGCTTCAGAACTCTTCCATTGTTCTCGGAATTCCGCTGACGTTTAAAAATGCTTTGGAACTCTTCCATTGTTCTCGGAATTCCGTTGAAGTTTAAAAATGCTTCGAAACTCTTCCATTGTTCTCGGAATTCTGCTGAAGTTTAAAAATGCTTCAGAACTCTTCCATTGTTCTCAGAATTCCGCTGACATTTAAAAACGCTTCGGAAATCTTCCATTGTTTTCAAAATTCCGCTGACGCTTAAAAATGCTTCAGAACTCTTCCATTGTTCTCGGAATTCCGCTGACGTTTAATAATGCTTCGCAACTCTTTCATTGTTCTCGGAATTCCGCTGACGTTTAAAAATGCTTCGGAACTCTTCCATTGTTCTCGGAATTCCGTTGAAGTTTAAAAATGCTTCGAAACCCTTCCATTGTTCTAGGAATTCTGCTGAAGTTTAAAAATGCTTCGAAACTCTTTCATTGTTCTCGGAATTCTGCTGAAGTTTAAAAATGCTTCAGAACTCTTCCATTGCTCTCGGAATTCCGCTGACGTTTAATAATGCTTCGCAACTCTTCCACTGTTCTCGGAATTCCGTTGAAGTTTAAAAATGCTTCGAAACTCTTCCATTGTTCTCGGAATTCTGCTGAAGTTTAAAAATGCTTCGGTACTCTTCCATTGTTCTCGGAATTCCGCTGACATATAAAAATGCTTCGGAAATCTTGCATTGTTCTCGGCATTCCGCTGACATTTAAAAATGCTTCGGAACTCTTCCATTGTTCTCGGAATTCCGTTGAAGTTTAAAAATGCTTCGAAACTCTTCCATTGTTCTCGGAATTCTGTTGAAGTTTAAAAATGCTTCGGTACTCTTCCATTGTTCTCGGAATTCCGCTGACATATAAAAATGCTTCGGAAATCTTGCATTGTTCTCGGCATTCCGCTGACATTTAAAAATGCTTCGGAACTCTTCTATTGTTCTCGGAATTCCGCTGAAGTTTAAAAATGCTTAAAATCTCTTCCATTGTTCTCGTAATTCTGCTCAAGTTTAAAAATGCTTCGGAACTCTTCCATTGTTCTCGTAATTCCGCTGAAGTTTAAAAATGGTTCGGAACTCTTCCATTGTTCTCGGAATTCCGCTGAAGTTTAAAAATGCTTCGGAACTCTTCCATTGTTCCCAGAATTCTACTGACGTTTAAAAATGCTTCGGTACTCTTCCATTGTTCTCGGAATTCCGCTGACATATAAAAATGCTTCGGAAATCTTGCATTGTTCTCGGCATTCCGCTGACATTTAAAAATGCTTCGGAACTCTTCAATTGTTCTTGGAATTCTGCTGAACTTTTAAAATGCTTTGGAACTCTTCCATTGCTCTCGGAATTCGGGTGAAGTTTAAAAATGCTTCGGAACTCTTCTATTGTTCTCGGAATTCCGCTGAAGTTTAAAAATGCTTAAAATCTCTTCCATTGTTCTCGTAATTCTGCTCATGTTTAAAAATGCTTCGGAGCTCTTCCATTGTTCTCAGAATTCTGCTGACGTTTAAAAATGCTTCGGAACTCTTCTATTGTTCTCGGAATTCTGCTGACGTTTAAAAATGCTTCAGAACTCTTCCATTGTTCTCGGAATTCCGCTGATGTTTAATAATGCTTCGGAACTCTTCCATTGTTCTCGGAATTCCGTTGAAGTTTAAAAATGCTTCGGAACTCTTCCATTGTTCTCAGAATTCTGCTGAAGTTTAAAAATGCTTCAGAACTCTTCCATTGTTCTCGGAATTCCGCTGACGTTTAAAAATGCTTTGGAACTCTTCCATTGTTCTCGGAATTCCGTTGAAGTTTAAAAATGCTTCGAAACTCTTCCATTGTTTTCGGAATTCTGCTGAAGTTTAAAAATGCTTCGTAACTCTTCCATTGTTCTCAGAATTCCGATGACGTTTAAAAATGCTTCGGTACTCTTCCATTGTTCTCGTAATTCCACTGACATATAAAAATGCTTCGGAAATCTTGCATTGTTCTCGGCATTCCGCTGACGTTTAAAAATGCTTTGGAACTCTTCCATTGCTCTCGGAATTCTGCTGAAGTTTAAAAATGCTTCAGAACTCTTACATTGTTCTCGGAATTCTGCTGACGTTTAAAAATGCTTCGGAACTCTTCCATTGTTCTCAGAATTCCGCTGACGTTTAAAAATCCTTCGGAACTCTTCCATTGTTCTCAGAATTCCGCTGAAGTTTAAAAATGCTTCGGAACTCTTCCATTGTTCTCGTAATTCTGCTGAAGTTTAAAAATGCTTCGGAACTCTTCCATTGTTCTCAGAATTCCGCTGACGTTTAAAAATGCTTCGGAAATCTTCCATTGTTTTCAAAATTCCGCTGACGTTTAAAAATGCTTCAGAACTCTTCCATTGTTCTCGGAATTCCGCTGACGTTTAAAAATGCTTCGGAACTCTTCTATTGTTCTCGGAATTCTGCTGACGTTTAAAAATGCTTCAGAACTCTTCCATTGTTCTCGGAATTCCGCTGATGTTTAATAATGCTTCGGAACTCTTCCATTGTTCTCGGAATTCCGCTGAAGTTTAAAAATGCTTCGGAACTCTTCCATTGTTCTCAGAATTCTGCTGACGTTTAAAAATGCTTCGGTACTCTTCCATTGTTCTCGGAATTCCGCTGACATATAAAAATGCTTTGGAAATCTTGCATTGTTCTCGGCATTCCACTGACGTTTAAAAATGCTTCGTAACTCTTCCATTGTTCTCGGAATTCTGCTAAACTTTTAAAATGCTTTGGAACTCTTCCATTGCTCTCGGAATTCTGCTGAAGTTTAAAAATGCTTCGGAACTCTTCCATTGTTCTCGGAATTCCGCTGACGTTTAAAAATGCTTTGGAACTCTTCCATTGTTCTCGGAATTCCGCTGAAGTTTAAAAATGCTTCAGAACTCTTCCATTGTTCTCAGAATTCTGCTGACGTTTAAAAATGCTTCGGAACTCTTCTATTGTTCTCGGAATTCTGCTGACGTTTAAAAATGCTTCAGAACTCTTCCATTGTTCTCGGAATTCCGCTGATGTTTAATAATGCTTCGGAACTCTTCCATTGTTCTCGGAATTCCGCTGAAGTTTAAAAATGCTTCGGAACTCTTCCATTGTTCCCAGAATTCTGCTGACGTTTAAAAATGCTTCGGTACTCTTCCATTGTTCTCGGAATTCCGCTGACATATAAAAATGCTTCGGAAATCTTGCATTGTTCTCGGCATTCCGCTGACATTTAAAAATGCTTCGGAACTCTTCAATTGTTCTTGGAATTCTGCTGAACTTTTAAAATGCTTTGGAACTCTTCCATTGCTCTCGGAATTCGGGTGAAGTTTAAAAATGCTTCGGAACTCTTCTATTGTTCTCGGAATTCCGCTGAAGTTTAAAAATGCTTA
Source organism: Phyllobates terribilis (assembly GCF_046119375.1). NCBI lineage: Eukaryota > Metazoa > Chordata > Amphibia > Anura > Dendrobatidae > Phyllobates > Phyllobates terribilis. Next base: position 12,897,160 of record NW_027362782.1, read on the forward strand.
AAATCTCTTCCATTGTTCTCGTAATTCTGCTCATGTTTAAAAATGCTTCGGAGCTCTTCCATTGTTCTCGTAATTCCGCTGAAGTTTAAAAATGCTTCAGAACTCTTCCATTGTTCTCGGAATTCCGCTGACGTTTAAAAATGCTTTGGAACTCTTCCATTGTTCTCGGAATTCCGCTGAAGTTTAAAAATGCTTCGGAACTCTTCCATTGTTCTCGGAATTCCGCTGATGTTTAATAATGCTTCGGAACTCTTCCATTGTTCTCGAAATTCCATTGAAGTTTAAAAATGCTTCAGAACTCTTCCATTGTTCTCAGAATTCTGCTGAAGTTTAAAAATGCTTCAGAACTCTTCCATTGTTCTCGGAATTCCGCTGACGTTTAAAAATGCTTTGGAACTCTTCCATTGTTCTCGGAATTCCGTTGAAGTTTAAAAATGCTTCGAAACTCTTCCATTGTTCTCGGAATTCTGCTGAAGTTTAAAAGTGCTTCAGAACTCTTCCATTGTTCTCAGAATTCCGCTGACATTTAAAAATGCTTCGGAAATCTTCCATTGTTTTCAAAATTCCGCTGACGCTTAAAAATGCTTCAGAACTCTTCCATTGTTCTCGGAATTCCGCTGACGTTTAATAATGCTTCGCAACTCTTTCATTGTTCTCGGAATTCCGCTGACGTTTAAAAATGCTTCGGAACTCTTCCATTGTTCTCGGAATTCCGTTGAAGTTTAAAAATGCTTCGAAACCCTTCCATTGTTCTAGGAATTCTGCTGAAGTTTAAAAATGCTTCGAAACTCTTTCATTGTTCTCGAAATTCTGCTGAAGTTTAAAAATGCTTCAGAACTCTTCCATTGCTCTCGGAATTCCGCTGACGTTTAATAATGCTTCGCAACTCTTCCACTGTTCTCGGAATTCCGTTGAAGTTTAAAAATGCTTCGAAACTCTTCCATTGTTCTCGGAATTCTGCTGAAGTTTAAAAATGCTTCGGTACTCTTCCATTGTTCTCGGAATTCCGCTGACATATAAAAATGCTTCGGAAATCTTGCATTGTTCTCGGCATTCCGCTGACATTTAAAAATGCTTCGGAACTCTTCTATTGTTCTCGGAATTCCGCTGAAGTTTAAAAATGCTTAAAATCTCTTCCATTGTTCTCGTAATTCTGCTCATGTTTAAAAATGCTTCGGAACTCTTCCATTGTTCTCGTAATTCCGCTGAAGTTTAAAAATGGTTCGGAACTCTTCCATTGTTCTCGGAATTCCGCTGAAGTTTAAAAATGCTTCGGAACTCTTCCATTGTTCCCAGAATTCTGCTGACGTTTAAAAATGCTTCGGTACTCTTCCATTGTTCTCGGAATTCCGCTGACATATAAAAATGCTTCGGAAATCTTGCATTGTTCTCGGCATTCCGCTGACATTTAAAAATGCTTCGGAACTCTTCAATTGTTCTTGGAATTCTGCTGAACTTTTAAAATGCTTTGGAACTCTTCCATTGCTCTCGGAATTCGGGTGAAGTTTAAAAATGCTTCGGAACTCTTCTATTGTTCTCGGAATTCCGCTGAAGTTTAAAAATGCTTAAAATCTCTTCCATTGTTCTCGTAATTCTGCTCATGTTTAAAAATGCTTCGGAGCTCTTCCATTGTTCTCGTAATTCCGCTGAAGTTTAAAAATGCTTCAGAACTCTTCCATTGTTCTCGGAATTCCGCTGAAGTTTAAAAATGCTTCAGAACTCTTCCATTGTTCTCAGAATTCTGCTGACGTTTAAAAATGCTTCGGAACTCTTCTATTGTTCTCGGAATTCTGCTGACGTTTAAAAATGCTTCAGAACTCTTCCATTGTTCTCGGAATTCCGCTGATGTTTAATAATGCTTCGGAACTCTTCCATTGTTCTCGGAATTCCGCTGAAGTTTAAAAATGCTTCGGAACTCTTCCATTGTTCCCAGAATTCTGCTGACGTTTAAAAATGCTTCGGTACTCTTCCATTGTTCTCGGAATTCCGCTGACATATAAAAATGCTTCGGAAATCTTGCATTGTTCTCGGCATTCCGCTGACATTTAAAAATGCTTCGGAACTCTTCAATTGTTCTTGGAATTCTGCTGAACTTTTAAAATGCTTTGGAACTCTTCCATTGCTCTCGGAATTCGGGTGAAGTTTAAAAATGCTTCGGAACTCTTCTATTGTTCTCGGAATTCCGCTGAAGTTTAAAAATGCTTAAAATCTCTTCCATTGTTCTCGTAATTCTGCTCATGTTTAAAAATGCTTCGGAGCTCTTCCATTGTTCTCGTAATTCCGCTGAAGTTTAAAAATGCTTCAGAACTCTTCCATTGTTCTCGGAATTCCGCTGACGTTTAAAAATGCTTTGGAACTCTTCCATTGTTCTCGGAATTCCGCTGAAGTTTAAAAATGCTTCGGAACTCTTCCATTGTTCTTGGAATTCCGCTGATGTTTAATAATGCTTCGGAACTCTTCCATTGTTCTCGAAATTCCGTTGAAGTTTAAAAATGCTTCAGAACTCTTCCATTGTTCTCAGAATTCTGCTGAAGTTTAAAAATGCTTCAGAACTCTTCCATTGTTCTCGGAATTCCGCTGACGTTTAAAAATGCTTTGGAACTCTTCCATTGTTCTCGGAATTCCGTTGAAGTTTAAAAATGCTTCGAAACTCTTCCATTGTTCTCGGAATTCTGCTGAAGTTTAAAAATGCTTCAGAACTCTTCCATTGTTCTCAGAATTCCGCTGACATTTAAAAATGCTTCGGAAATCTTCCATTGTTTTCAAAATTCCGCTGACGCTTAAAAATGCTTCAGAACTCTTCCATTGTTCTCGGAATTCCGCTGACGTTTAATAATGCTTCGCAACTCTTTCATTGTTCTCGGAATTCCGCTGACGTTTAAAAATGCTTCGGAACTCTTCCATTGTTCTCGGAATTCCGTTGAAGTTTAAAAATGCTTCGAAACCCTTCCATTGTTCTAGGAATTCTGCTGAAGTTTAAAAATGCTTCGAAACTCTTTCATTGTTCTCGGAATTCTGCTGAAGTTTAAAAATGCTTCAGAACTCTTCCATTGCTCTCGGAATTCCGCTGACGTTTAATAATGCTTCGCAACTCTTCCACTGTTCTCGGAATTCCGTTGAAGTTTAAAAATGCTTCGAAACTCTTCCATTGTTCTCGGAATTCTGCTGAAGTTTAAAAATGCTTCGGTACTCTTCCATTGTTCTCGGAATTCCGCTGACATATAAAAATGCTTCGGAAATCTTGCATTGTTCTCGGCATTCCGCTGACATTTAAAAATGCTTCGGAACTCTTCTATTGTTCTCGGAATTCCGCTGAAGTTTAAAAATGCTTAAAATCTCTTCCATTGTTCTCGTAATTCTGCTCATGTTTAAAAATGCTTCGGAACTCTTCCATTGTTCTCGTAATTCCGCTGAAGTTTAAAAATGGTTCGGAACTCTTCCATTGTTCTCGGAATTCCGCTGAAGTTTAAAAATGCTTCGGAACTCTTCCATTGTTCCCAGAATTCTGCTGACGTTTAAAAATGCTTCGGTACTCTTCCATTGTTCTCGGAATTCCGCTGACATATAAAAATGCTTCGGAAATCTTGCATTGTTCTCGGCATTCCGCTGACATTTAAAAATGCTTCGGAACTCTTCAATTGTTCTTGGAATTCTGCTGAACTTTTAAAATGCTTTGGAACTCTTCCATTGCTCTCGGAATTCGGGTGAAGTTTAAAAATGCTTCGGAACTCTTCTATTGTTCTCGGAATTCCGCTGAAGTTTAAAAATGCTTAAAATCTCTTCCATTGTTCTCGTAATTCTGCTCATGTTTAAAAATGCTTCGGAGCTCTTCCATTGTTCTCGTAATTCCGCTGAAGTTTAAAAATGCTTCAGAACTCTTCCATTGTTCTCGGAATTCCGCTGACGTTTAAAAATGCTTTGGAACTCTTCCATTGTTCTCGGAATTCCGCTGAAGTTTAAAAATGCTTCGGAACTCTTCCATTGTTCTCGGAATTCCGCTGATGTTTAATAATGCTTCGGAACTCTTCCATTGTTCTCGAAATTCCGTTGAAGTTTAAAAATGCTTCAGAACTCTTCCATTGTTCTCAGAATTCTGCTGAAGTTTAAAAATGCTTCAGAACTCTTCCATTGTTCTCGGAATTCCGCTGACGTTTAAAAATGCTTTGGAACTCTTCCATTGTTCTCGGAATTCCGTTGAAGTTTAAAAATGCTTCGAAACTCTTCCATTGTTCTCGGAATTCTGCTGAAGTTTAAAAATGCTTCAGAACTCTTACATTGTTCTCGGAATTCTGCTGACGTTTAAAAATGCTTCGGAACTCTTCCATTGTTCTCAGAATTCCGCTGAAGTTTAAAAATGCTTCGGAACTCTTCCATTGTTCTCGGAATTCTGCTGAAGTTTAAAAATGCTTCGGAACTCTTCCATTGTTCTCAGAATTCCGCTGACGTTTAAAAATGCTTCGGAAATCTTCCATTGTTTTCAAAATTCCGCTGACATTTAAAAATGCTTCAGAACTCTTCCATTGTTCTCGGAATTCCGCTGACGTTTAAAAATGCTTTGGAACTCTTCCATTGTTCTCGGAATTCCGCTGAAGTTTAAAAATGCTTCAGAACTCTTCCATTGTTCTCAGAATTCTGCTGACGTTTAAAAATGCTTCGGAACTCTTCTATTGTTCTCGGAATTCTGCTGACGTTTAAAAATGCTTCAGAACTCTTCCATTGTTCTCGGAATTCCGCTGATGTTTAATAATGCTTCGGAACTCTTCCATTGTTCTCGGAATTCCGCTGAAGTTTAAAAATGCTTCGGAACTCTTCCATTGTTCCCAGAATTCTGCTGACGTTTAAAAATGCTTCGGTACTCTTCCATTGTTCTCGGAATTCCGCTGACATATAAAAATGCTTCGGAAATCTTGCATTGTTCTCGGCATTCCGCTGACATTTAAAAATGCTTCGGAACTCTTCAATTGTTCTTGGAATTCTGCTGAACTTTTAAAATGCTTTGGAACTCTTCCATTGCTCTCGGAATTCGGGTGAAGTTTAAAAATGCTTCGGAACTCTTCTATTGTTCTCGGAATTCCGCTGAAGTTTAAAAATGCTTAAAATCTCTTCCATTGTTCTCGTAATTCTGCTCATGTTTAAAAATTCTTCGGAGCTCTTCCATTGTTCTCGTAATTCCGCTGAAGTTTAAAAATGCTTCAGAACTCTTCCATTGTTCTCGGAATTCCGCTGACGTTTAAAAATGCTTTGGAACTCTTCCATTGTTCTCGGAATTCCGCTGAAGTTTAAAAATGCTTCGGAACTCTTCCATTGTTCTCGGAATTCCGCTGATGTTTAATAATGCTTCGGAACTCTTCCATTGTTCTCGAAATTCCGTTGTAGTTTAAAAATGCTTCAGAACTCTTCCATTGTTCTCAGAATTCTGCTGAAGTTTAAAAATGCTTCAGAACTCTTCCATTGTTCTCGGAATTCCGCTGACGTTTAAAAATGCTTTGGAACTCTTCCATTGTTCTCGGAATTCCGTTGAAGTTTAAAAATGCTTCGAAACTCTTCCATTGTTCTCGGAATTCTGCTGAAGTTTAAAAATGCTTCAGAACTCTTCCATTGTTCTCAGAATTCCGCTGACATTTAAAAATGCTTCGGAAATCTTCCATTGTTTTCAAAATTCCGCTGACGCTTAAAAATGCTTCAGAACTCTTCCATTGTTCTCGGAATTCCGCTGACGTTTAATAATGCTTCGCAACTCTTTCATTGTTCTCGGAATTCCGCTGACGTTTAAAAATGCTTCGGAACTCTTCCATTGTTCTCGGAATTCCGTTGAAGTTTAAAAATGCTTCGAAACCCTTCCATTGTTCTAGGAATTCTGCTGAAGTTTAAAAATGCTTCGAAACTCTTTCATTGTTCTCGGAATTCTGCTGAAGTTTAAAAATGCTTCAGAACTCTTCCATTGCTCTCGGAATTCCGCTGACGTTTAATAATGCTTCGCAACTCTTCCACTGTTCTCGGAATTCCGTTGAAGTTTAAAAATGCTTCGAAACTCTTCCATTGTTCTCGGAATTCTGCTGAAGTTTAAAAATGCTTCGGTACTCTTCCATTGTTCTCGGAATTCCGCTGACATATAAAAATGCTTCGGAAATCTTGCATTGTTCTCGGCATTCCGCTGACATTTAAAAATGCTTCGGAACTCTTCCATTGTTCTCGGAATTCCGTTGAAGTTTAAAAATGCTTCGAAACTCTTCCATTGTTCTCGGAATTCTGTTGAAGTTTAAAAATGCTTCGGTACTCTTCCATTGTTCTCGGAATTCCGCTGACATATAAAAATGCTTCGGAAATCTTGCATTGTTCTCGGCATTCCGCTGACATTTAAAAATGCTTCGGAACTCTTCCATTGTTCTCGGAATTCCGTTGAAGTTTAAAAATGCTTCGAAACTCTTCCATTGTTCTCGGAATTCTGTTGAAGTTTAAAAATGCTTCGGTACTCTTCCATTGTTCTCGGAATTCCGCTGACATATAAAAATGCTTCGGAAATCTTGCATTGTTCTCGGCATTCCGCTGACATTTAAAAATGCTTCGGAACTCTTCTATTGTTCTCGGAATTCCGCTGAAGTTTAAAAATGCTTAAAATCTCTTCCATTGTTCTCGTAATTCTGCTCATGTTTAAAAATGCTTCGGAACTCTTCCATTGTTCTCGTAATTCCGCTGAAGTTTAAAAATGGTTCGGAACTCTTCCATTGTTCTCGGAATTCCGCTGAAGTTTAAAAATGCTTCGGAACTCTTCCATTGTTCCCAGAATTCTACTGACGTTTAAAAATGCTTCGGTACTCTTCCATTGTTCTCGGAATTCCGCTGACATATAAAAATGCTTCGGAAATCTTGCATTGTTCTCGGCATTCCGCTGACATTTAAAAATGCTTCGGAACTCTTCAATTGTTCTTGGAATTCTGCTGAACTTTTAAAATGCTTTGGAACTCTTCCATTGCTCTCGGAATTCGGGTGAAGTTTAAAAATGCTTCGGAACTCTTCCATTGCTCTCGGAATTCGGGTGAAGTTTAAAAATGCTTCAGAACTCTTCCATTGTTCTCGGAATTCCGCTGACGTTTAAAAATGCTTTGGAACTCTTCCATTGTTCTCGGAATTCCGCTGAAGTTTAAAAATGCTTCGGAACTCTTCCATTGTTCTCGGAATTCCGCTGATGTTTAATAATGCTTCGGAACTCTTCCATTGTTCTCAAAATTCCGTTGAAGTTTAAAAATGCTTCAGAACTCTTCCATTGTTCTCAGAATTCTGCTGAAGTTTAAAAATGCTTCAGAACTCTTCCATTGTTCTCGGAATTCCGCTGACGTTTAAAAATGCTTTGGAACTCTTCCATTGTTCTCGGAATTCCGTTGAAGTTTAAAAATGCTTCGAAACTCTTCCATTGTTCTCGGAATTCTGCTGAAGTTTAAAAATGCTTCAGAACTCTTACATTGTTCTCGGAATTCTGCTGACGTTTAAAAATGCTTCGGAACTCTTCCATTGTTCTCAGAATTCCGCTGAAGTTTAAAAATGCTTCGGAACTCTTCCATTGTTCTCGGAATTCTGCTGAAGTTTAAAAATGCTTCGGAACTCTTCCATTGTTCTCAGAATTCCGCTGACGTTTAAAAATGCTTCGGAAATCTTCCATTGTTTTCAAAATTCCGCTGACATTTAAAAATGCTTCAGAACTCTTCCATTGTTCTCGGAATTCCGCTGACGTTTAAAAATGCTTTGGAACTCTTCCATTGTTCTCGGAATTCCGCTGAAGTTTAAAAATGCTTCAGAACTCTTCCATTGTTCTCAGAATTCTGCTGACGTTTAAAAATGCTTCGGAACTCTTCTATTGTTCTCGGAATTCTGCTGACGTTTAAAAATGCTTCAGAACTCTTCCATTGTTCTCGGAATTCCGCTGATGTTTAATAATGCTTCGGAACTCTTCCATTGTTCTCGGAATTCCGCTGAAGTTTAAAAATGCTTCGGAACTCTTCCATTGTTCCCAGAATTCTGCTGACGTTTAAAAATGCTTCGGTACTCTTCCATTGTTCTCGGAATTCCGCTGACATATAAAAATGCTTCGGAAATCTTGCATTGTTCTCGGCATTCCGCTGACATTTAAAAATGCTTCGGAACTCTTCCATTGTTCTCGGAATTCCGTTGAAGTTTAAAAATGCTTCGAAACTCTTCCATTGTTCTCGGAATTCTGTTGAAGTTTAAAAATGCTTCGGTACTCTTCCATTGTTCTCGGAATTCCGCTGACATATAAAAATGCTTCGGAAATCTTGCATTGTTCTCGGCATTCCGCTGACATTTAAAAATGCTTCGGAACTCTTCCATTGTTCTCGGAATTCCGTTGAAGTTTAAAAATGCTTCGAAACTCTTCCATTGTTCTCGGAATTCTGTTGAAGTTTAAAAATGCTTCGGTACTCTTCCATTGTTCTCGGAATTCCGCTGACATATAAAAATGCTTCGGAAATCTTGCATTGTTCTCGGCATTCCGCTGACATTTAAAAATGCTTCGGAACTCTTCTATTGTTCTCGGAATTCCGCTGAAGTTTAAAAATGCTTAAAATCTCTTCCATTGTTCTCGTAATTCTGCTCATGTTTAAAAATGCTTCGGAACTCTTCCATTGTTCTCGTAATTCCGCTGAAGTTTAAAAATGGTTCGGAACTCTTCCATTGTTCTCGGAATTCCGCTGAAGTTTAAAAATGCTTCGGAACTCTTCCATTGTTCCCAGAATTCTGCTGACGTTTAAAAATGCTTCGGTACTCTTCCATTGTTCTCGGAATTCCGCTGACATATAAAAATGCTTCGGAAATCTTGCATTGTTCTCGGCATTCCGCTGACATTTAAAAATGCTTCGGAACTCTTCAATTGTTCTTGGAATTCTGCTGAACTTTTAAAATGCTTTGGAACTCTTCCATTGCTCTCGGAATTCGGGTGAAGTTTAAAAATGCTTCGGAACTCTTCTATTGTTCTCGGAATTCCGCTGAAGTTTAAAAATGCTTAAAATCTCTTCCATTGTTCTCGTAATTCTGCTCATGTTTAAAAATGCTTCGGAGCTCTTCCATTGTTCTCGTAATTCCGCTGAAGTTTAAAAATGCTTCAGAACTCTTCCATTGTTCTCGGAATTCCGCTGACGTTTAAAAATGCTTTGGAACTCTTCCATTGTTCTCGGAATTCCGCTGAAGTTTAAAAATGCTTCGGAACTCTTCCATTGTTCTCGGAATTCCGCTGATGTTTAATAATGCTTCGGAACTCTTCCATTGTTCTCGAAATTCCGTTGAAGTTTAAAAATGCTTCAGAACTCTTCCATTGTTCTCAGAATTCTGCTGAAGTTTAAAAATGCTTCAGAACTCTTCCATTGTTCTCGGAATTCCGCTGACGTTTAAAAATGCTTTGGAACTCTTCCATTGTTCTCGGAATTCCGTTGAAGTTTAAAAATGCTTCGAAACTCTTCCATTGTTCTCGGAATTCTGCTGAAGTTTAAAAATGCTTCAGAACTCTTACATTGTTCTCGGAATTCTGCTGACGTTTAAAAATGCTTCGGAACTCTTCCATTGTTCTCAGAATTCCGCTGAAGTTTAAAAATGCTTCGGAACTCTTCCATTGTTCTCGGAATTCTGCTGAAGTTTAAAAATGCTTCGGAACTCTTCCATTGTTCTCAGAATTCCGCTGACGTTTAAAAATGCTTCGGAAATCTTCCATTGTTTTCAAAATTCCGCTGACATTTAAAAATGCTTCAGAACTCTTCCATTGTTCTCGGAATTCCGCTGACGTTTAAAAATGCTTTGGAACTCTTCCATTGTTCTCGGAATTCCGCTGAAGTTTAAAAATGCTTCAGAACTCTTCCATTGTTCTCAGAATTCTGCTGACGTTTAAAAATGCTTCGGAACTCTTCTATTGTTCTCGGAATTCTGCTGACGTTTAAAAATGCTTCAGAACTCTTCCATTGTTCTCGGAATTCCGCTGATGTTTAATAATGCTTCGGAACTCTTCCATTGTTCTCGGAATTCCGCTGAAGTTTAAAAATGCTTCGGAACTCTTCCATTGTTCCCAGAATTCTGCTGACGTTTAAAAATGCTTCGGTACTCTTCCATTGTTCTCGGAATTCCGCTGACATATAAAAATGCTTCGGAAATCTTGCATTGTTCTCGGCATTCCGCTGACATTTAAAAATGCTTCGGAACTCTTCCATTGTTCTCGGAATTCCGTTGAAGTTTAAAAATGCTTCGAAACTCTTCCATTGTTCTCGGAATTCTGTTGAAGTTTAAAAATGCTTCGGTACTCTTCCATTGTTCTCGGAATTCCGCTGACATATAAAAATGCTTCGGAAATCTTGCATTGTTCTCGGCATTCCGCTGACATTTAAAAATGCTTCGGAACTCTTCCATTGTTCTCGGAATTCCGTTGAAGTTTAAAAATGCTTCGAAACTCTTCCATTGTTCTCGGAATTCTGTTGAAGTTTAAAAATGCTTCGGTACTCTTCCATTGTTCTCGGAATTCCGCTGACATATAAAAATGCTTCGGAAATCTTGCATTGTTCTCGGCATTCCGCTGACATTTAAAAATGCTTCGGAACTCTTCTATTGTTCTCGGAATTCCGCTGAAGTTTAAAAATGCTTAAAATCTCTTCCATTGTTCTCGTAATTCTGCTCATGTTTAAAAATGCTTCGGAACTCTTCCATTGTTCTCGTAATTCCGCTGAAGTTTAAAAATGGTTCGGAACTCTTCCATTGTTCTCGGAATTCCGCTGAAGTTTAAAAATGCTTCGGAACTCTTCCATTGTTCCCAGAATTCTGCTGACGTTTAAAAATGCTTCGGTACTCTTCCATTGTTCTCGGAATTCCGCTGACATATAAAAATGCTTCGGAAATCTTGCATTGTTCTCGGCATTCCGCTGACATTTAAAAATGCTTCGGAACTCTTCAATTGTTCTTGGAATTCTGCTGAACTTTTAAAATGCTTTGGAACTCTTCCATTGCTCTCGGAATTCGGGTGAAGTTTAAAAATGCTTCGGAACTCTTCTATTGTTCTCGGAATTCCGCTGAAGTTTAAAAATGCTTAAAATCTCTTCCATTGTTCTCGTAATTCTGCTCATGTTTAAAAATGCTTCGGAGCTCTTCCATTGTTCTCGTAATTCCGCTGAAGTTTAAAAATGCTTCAGAACTCTTCCATTGTTCTCGGAATTCCGCTGACGTTTAAAAATGCTTTGGAACTCTTCCATTGTTCTCGGAATTCCGCTGAAGTTTAAAAATGCTTCGGAACTCTTCCATTGTTCTCGGAATTCCGCTGATGTTTAATAATGCTTCGGAACTCTTCCATTGTTCTCGAAATTCCGTTGAAGTTTAAAAATGCTTCAGAACTCTTCCATTGTTCTCAGAATTCTGCTGAAGTTTAAAAATGCTTCAGAACTCTTCCATTGTTCTCGGAATTCCGCTGACGTTTAAAAATGCTTTGGAACTCTTCCATTGTTCTCGGAATTCCGTTGAAGTTTAAAAATGCTTCGAAACTCTTCCATTGTTCTCGGAATTCTGCTGAAGTTTAAAAATGCTTCAGAACTCTTCCATTGTTCTCAGAATTCCGCTGACATTTAAAAATGCTTCGGAAATCTTCCATTGTTTTCAAAATTCCGCTGACGCTTAAAAATGCTTCAGAACTCTTCCATTGTTCTCGGAATTCCGCTGACGTTTAATAATGCTTCGCAACTCTTTCATTGTTCTCGGAATTCCGCTGACGTTTAAAAATGCTTCGGAACTCTTCCATTGTTCTCGGAATTCCGTTGAAGTTTAAAAATGCTTCGAAACCCTTCCATTGTTCTAGGAATTCTGCTGAAGTTTAAAAATGCTTCGAAACTCTTTCATTGTTCTCGGAATTCTGCTGAAGTTTAAAAATGCTTCAGAACTCTTCCATTGCTCTCGGAATTCCGCTGACGTTTAATAATGCTTCGCAACTCTTCCACTGTTCTCGGAATTCCGTTGAAGTTTAAAAATGCTTCGAATCTCTTCCATTGTTCTCGGAATTCTGCTGAAGTTTAAAAATGCTTCGGTACTCTTCCATTGTTCTCGGAATTCCGCTGACATATAAAAATGCTTCGGAAATCTTGCATTGTTCTCGGCATTCCGCTGACATTTAAAAATGCTTCGGAACTCTTCCATTGTTCTCGGAATTCCGTTGAAGTTTAAAAATGCTTCGAAACTCTTCCATTGTTCTCGGAATTCTGTTGAAGTTTAAAAATGCTTCGGTACTCTTCCATTGTTCTCGGAATTCCGCTGACATATAAAAATGCTTCGGAAATCTTGCATTGTTCTCGGCATTCCGCTGACATTTAAAAATGCTTCGGAACTCTTCCATTGTTCTCGGAATTCCGTTGAAGTTTAAAAATGCTTCGAAACTCTTCCATTGTTCTCGGAATTCTGTTGAAGTTTAAAAATGCTTCGGTACTCTTCCATTGTTCTCGGAATTCCGCTGACATATAAAAATGCTTCGGAAATCTTGCATTGTTCTCGGCATTCCGCTGACATTTAAAAATACTTCGGAACTCTTCTATTGTTCTCGGAATTCCGCTGAAGTTTAAAAATGCTTAAAATCTCTTCCATTGTTCTCGTAATTCTGCTCATGTTTAAAAATGCTTCAGAACTCTTCCATTGTTCTCGTAATTCCGCTGAAGTTTAAAAATGGTTCGGAACTCTTCCATTGTTCTCGGAATTCCGCTGAAGTTTAAAAATGCTTCGGAACTCTTCCATTGTTCCCAGAATTCTGCTGACGTTTAAAAATGCTTCGGTACTCTTCCATTGTTCTCGGAATTCCGCTGACATATAAAAATGCTTCGGAAATCTTGCATTGTTCTCGGCATTCCGCTGACATTTAAAAATGCTTCGGAACTCTTCAATTGTTCTTGGAATTCTGCTGAACTTTTAAAATGCTTTGGAACTCTTCCATTGCTCTCGGAATTCGGGTGAAGTTTAAAAATGCTTCGGAACTCTTCTATTGTTCTCGGAATTCCGCTGAAGTTTAAAAATGCTTAAAATCTCTTCCATTGTTCTCGTAATTCTGCTCATGTTTAAAAATGCTTCGGAGCTCTTCCATTGTTCTCGTAATTCCGCTGAAGTTTAAAAATGCTTCAGAACTCTTCCATTGTTCTCGGAATTCCGCTGACGTTTAAAAATGCTTTGGAACTCTTCCATTGTTCTCGGAATTCCGCTGAAGTTTAAAAATGCTTCGGAACTCTTCCATTGTTCTCGGAATTCCGCTGATGTTTAATAATGCTTCGGAACTCTTCCATTGTTCTCGGAATTCCGTTGAAGTTTAAAAATGCTTCGGAACTCTTCCATTGTTCTCAGAATTCTGCTGAAGTTTAAAAATGCTTCAGAACTCTTCCATTGTTCTCGGAATTCCGCTGACGTTTAAAAATGCTTTGGAACTCTTCCATTGTTCTCGGAATTCCGTTGAAGTTTAAAAATGCTTCGAAACTCTTCCATTGTTCTCGGAATTCTGCTGAAGTTTAAAAATGCTTCGTAACTCTTCCATTGTTCTCAGAATTCCGCTGACATTTAAAAATGCTTCGGAAATCTTCCATTGTTTTCAAAATTCCGCTGACGCTTAAAAATGCTTCAGAACTCTTCCATTGTTCTCGGAATTCCGCTGACGTTTAATAATGCTTCGCAACTCTTTCATTGTTCTCGGAATTCTGCTGAACTTTTAAAATGCTTTGGAACTCTTCCATTGTTCTCGGAATTCCGTTGAAGTTTAAAAATGCTTCGAAACCCTTCCATTGTTCTAGGAATTCTGCTGAAGTTTAAAAATGCTTCGAAACTCTTTCATTGTTCTCGGAATTCTGCTGAAGTTTAAAAATGCTTCAGAACTCTTCCATTGTTCTCGGAATTCCGCTGACGTTTAATAATGCTTCGGAACTCTTCCATTGTTCTCGGAATTCCGTTGAAGTTTAAAAATGCTTCGAAACTCTTCCATTGTTCTCGGAATTCTGTTGAAGTTTAAAAATGCTTCGGTACTCTTCCATTGTTCTCGGAATTCCGCTGACATATAAAAATGCTTCGGAAATCTTGCATTGTTCTCGGCATTCCGCTGACATTTAAAAATGCTTCGGAACTCTTCCATTGTTCTCGGAATTCCGTTGAAGTTTAAAAATGCTTCGAAACTCTTCCATTGTTCTCGGAATTCTGTTGAAGTTTAAAAATGCTTCGGTACTCTTCCATTGTTCTCGGAATTCCGCTGACATATAAAAATGCTTCGGAAATCTTGCATTGTTCTCGGCATTCCGCTGACATTTAAAAATGCTTCGGAACTCTTCCATTGTTCTCGGAATTCCGTTGAAGTTTAAAAATGCTTCGAAACTCTTCCATTGTTCTCGGAATTCTGTTGAAGTTTAAAAATGCTTCGGTACTCTTCCATTGTTCTCGGAATTCCGCTGACATATAAAAATGCTTCGGAAATCTTGCATTGTTCTCGGCATTCCGCTGACATTTAAAAATGCTTCGGAACTCTTCCATTGTTCTCGGAATTCCGTTGAAGTTTAAAAATGCTTCGAAACTCTTCCATTGTTCTCGGAATTCTGTTGAAGTTTAAAAATGCTTCGGTACTCTTCCATTGTTCTCGGAATTCCGCTGACATATAAAAATGCTTCGGAAATCTTGCATTGTTCTCGGCATTCCGCTGACATTTAAAAATGCTTCAGAACTCTTACATTGTTCTCGGAATTCTGCTGACGTTTAAAAATGCTTCGGAACTCTTCCATTGTTCTCAGAATTCCGCTGAAGTTTAAAAATGCTTCGGAACTCTTCCATTGTTCTCGGAATTCTGCTGAAGTTTAAAAATGCTTCGGAACTCTTCCATTGTTCTCAGAATTCCGCTGACGTTTAAAAATGCTTCGGAACTCTTCCATTGTTCTCGGAATTCCGCTGACGTTTAAAAATGCTTTGGAACTCTTCCATTGTTCTCGGAATTCCGTTGAAGTTTAAAAATGCTTCGAAACTCTTCCATTGTTCTCGGAATTCTGCTGAAGTTTAAAAATGCTTCAGAACTCTTCCATTGTTCTCAGAATTCCGCTGACATTTAAAAATGCTTCGGAAATCTTCCATTGTTTTCAAAATTCCGCTGACGCTTAAAAATGCTTCAGAACTCTTCCATTGTTCTCGGAATTCCGCTGACGTTTAATAATGCTTCGCAACTCTTTCATTGTTCTCGGAATTCCGCTGACGTTTAAAAATGCTTCGGAACTCTTCCATTGTTCTCGGAATTCCGTTGAAGTTTAAAAATGCTTCGAAACCCTTCCATTGTTCTAGGAATTCTGCTGAAGTTTAAAAATGCTTTGAAACTCTTTCATTGTTCTCGGAATTCTGCTGAAGTTTAAAAATGCTTCAGAACTCTTCCATTGCTCTCGGAATTCCGCTGACGTTTAATAATGCTTCGCAACTCTTCCACTGTTCTCGGAATTCCGTTGAAGTTTAAAAATGCTTCGAATCTCTTCCATTGTTCTCGGAATTCTGCTGAAGTTTAAAAATGCTTCGGTACTCTTCCATTGTTCTCGGAATTCCGCTGACATATAAAAATGCTTCGGAAATCTTGCATTGTTCTCGGCATTCCGCTGACATTTAAAAATGCTTCGGAACTCTTCCATTGTTCTCGGAATTCCGTTGAAGTTTAAAAATGCTTCGAAACTCTTCCATTGTTCTCGGAATTCTGTTGAAGTTTAAAAATGCTTCGGTACTCTTCCATTGTTCTCGGAATTCCGCTGACATATAAAAATGCTTCGGAAATCTTGCATTGTTCTCGGCATTCCGCTGACATTTAAAAATGCTTCGGAACTCTTCCATTGTTCTCGGAATTCCGTTGAAGTTTAAAAATGCTTCGAAACTCTTCCATTGTTCTCGGAATTCTGTTGAAGTTTAAAAATGCTTCGGTACTCTTCCATTGTTCTCGGAATTCCGCTGACATATAAAAATGCTTCGGAAATCTTGCATTGTTCTCGGCATTCCGCTGACATTTAAAAATGCTTCGGAACTCTTCTATTGTTCTCGGAATTCCGCTGAAGTTTAAAAATGCTTAAAATCTCTTCCATTGTTCTCGTAATTCTGCTCATGTTTAAAAATGCTTCAGAACTCTTCCATTGTTTTCGTAATTCCGCTGAAGTTTAAAAATGGTTCGGAACTCTTCCATTGTTCTCGGAATTCCGCTGAAGTTTAAAAATGCTTCGGAACTCTTCCATTGTTCCCAGAATTCTGCTGACGTTTAAAAATGCTTCGGTACTCTTCCATTGTTCTCGGAATTCCGCTGACATATAAAAATGCTTCGGAAATCTTGCATTGTTCTCGGCATTCCGCTGACATTTAAAAATGCTTCGGAACTCTTCAATTGTTCTTGGAATTCTGCTGAACTTTTAAAATGCTTTGGAACTCTTCCATTGCTCTCGGAATTCGGGTGAAGTTTAAAAATGCTTCGGAACTCTTCTATTGTTCTCGGAATTCCGCTGAAGTTTAAAAATGCTTAAAATCTCTTCCATTGTTCTCGTAATTCTGCTCATGTTTAAAAATGCTTCGGAGCTCTTCCATTGTTCTCGTAATTCCGCTGAAGTTTAAAAATGCTTCAGAACTCTTCCATTGTTCTCGGAATTCCGCTGACGTTTAAAAATGCTTTGGAACTCTTCCATTGTTCTCGGAATTCCGCTGAAGTTTAAAAATGCTTCGGAACTCTTCCATTGTTCTCGGAATTCCGCTGATGTTTAATAATGCTTCGGAACTCTTCCATTGTTCTCGGAATTCCGTTGAAGTTTAAAAATGCTTCGGAACTCTTCCATTGTTCTCAGAATTCTGCTGAAGTTTAAAAATGCTTCAGAACTCTTCCATTGTTCTCGGAATTCCGCTGACGTTTAAAAATGCTTTGGAACTCTTCCATTGTTCTCGGAATTCCGTTGAAGTTTAAAAATGCTTCGAAACTCTTCCATTGTTCTCGGAATTCTGCTGAAGTTTAAAAATGCTTCGTAACTCTTCCATTGTTCTCAGAATTCCGATGACGTTTAAAAATGCTTCGGTACTCTTCCATTGTTCTCGGAATTCCACTGACATATAAAAATGCTTCGGAAATCTTGCATTGTTCTCGGCATTCCGCTGACGTTTAAAAATGCTTCGGAACTCTTCAATTGTTCTCGGAATTCTGCTGAACTTTTAAAATGCTTTGGAACTCTTCCATTGCTCTCGGAATTCTGCTGAAGTTTAAAAATGCTTCAGAACTCTTACATTGTTCTCGGAATTCTGCTGACGTTTAAAAATGCTTCGGAACTCTTCCATTGTTCTCAGAATTCCGCTGACGTTTAAAAATCCTTCGGAACTCTTCCATTGTTCTCAGAATTCCGCTGAAGTTTAAAAATGCTTTGGAACTCTTCCATTGTTCTCGTAATTCTGCTGAAGTTTAAAAATGCTTCGGAACTCTTCCATTGTTCTCAGAATTCCGCTGACGTTTAAAAATGCTTCGGAAACCTTGCATTGTTTTCAAAATTCCGCTGACGTTTAAAAATGCTTCAGAACTCTTCCATTGTTCTCGGAATTCCGCTGACGTTTAAAAATGCTTCGGAACTCTTCTATTGTTCTCGGAATTCTGCTGACGTTTAAAAATGCTTCAGAACTCTTCCATTGTTCTCGGAATTCCGCTGATGTTTAATAATGCTTCGGAACTCTTCCATTGTTCTCGGAATTCCGCTGAAGTTTAAAAATGCTTCGGAACTCTTCCATTGTTCTCAGAATTCTGCTGACGTTTAAAAATGCTTCGGTACTCTTCCATTGTTCTCGGAATTCCGCTGACATATAAAAATGCTTTGGAAATCTTGCATTGTTCTCGGCATTCCACTGACGTTTAAAAATGCTTCGTAACTCTTCAATTGTTCTCGGAATTCTGCTAAACTTTTAAAATGCTTTGGAACTCTTCCATTGCTCTCGGAATTCTGCTGAAGTTTAAAAATGCTTCAGAACTCTTACATTGTTCTCGGAATTCTGCTGACGTTTAAAAATGCTTCGGAACTCTTCCATTGTTCTCAGAATTCCGCTGAAGTTTAAAAATGCTTCGGAACTCTTCCATTGTTCTCGGAATTCTGCTGAAGTTTAAAAATGCTTCGGAACTCTTCCATTGTTCTCAGAATTCCGCTGACGTTTAAAAATGCTTCGGAAATCTTCCATTGTTTTCAAAATTCCGCTGACATTTAAAAATGCTTCAGAACTCTTCCATTGTTCTCGGAATTCCGCTGACGTTTAAAAATGCTTTGGAACTCTTCCATTGTTCTCGGAATTCCGCTGAAGTTTAAAAATGCTTCAGAACTCTTCCATTGTTCTCAGAATTCTGCTGACGTTTAAAAATGCTTCGGAACTCTTCTATTGTTCTCGGAATTCTGCTGACGTTTAAAAATGCTTCAGAACTCTTCCATTGTTCTCGGAATTCCGCTGATGTTTAATAATGCTTCGGAACTCTTCCATTGTTCTCGGAATTCCGCTGAAGTTTAAAAATGCTTCGGAACTCTTCCATTGTTCCCAGAATTCTGCTGACGTTTAAAAATGCTTCGGTACTCTTCCATTGTTCTCGGAATTCCGCTGACATATAAAAATGCTTCGGAAATCTTGCATTGTTCTCGGCATTCCGCTGACATTTAAAAATGCTTCGGAACTCTTCTATTGTTCTCGGAATTCCGCTGAAGTTTAAAAATGCTTAAAATCTCTTCCATTGTTCTCGTAATTCTGCTCATGTTTAAAAATGCTTCGGAACTCTTCCATTGTTCTCGTAATTCCGCTGAAGTTTAAAAATGGTTCGGAACTCTTCCATTGTTCTCGGAATTCCGCTGAAGTTTAAAAATGCTTCGGAACTCTTCCATTGTTCCCAGAATTCTGCTGACGTTTAAAAATGCTTCGGTACTCTTCCATTGTTCTCGGAATTCCGCTGACATATAAAAATGCTTCGGAAATCTTGCATTGTTCTCGGCATTCCGCTGACATTTAAAAATGCTTCGGAACTCTTCAATTGTTCTTGGAATTCTGCTGAACTTTTAAAATGCTTTGGAACTCTTCCATTGCTCTCGGAATTCGGGTGAAGTTTAAAAATGCTTCGGAACTCTTCTATTGTTCTCGGAATTCCGCTGAAGTTTAAAAATGCTTAAAATCTCTTCCATTGTTCTCGTAATTCTGCTCATGTTTAAAAATGCTTCGGAGCTCTTCCATTGTTCTCGTAATTCCGCTGAAGTTTAAAAATGCTTCAGAACTCTTCCATTGTTCTCGGAATTCCGCTGACGTTTAAAAATGCTTTGGAACTCTTCCATTGTTCTCGGAATTCCGCTGAAGTTTAAAAATGCTTCGGAACTCTTCCATTGTTCTCGGAATTCCGCTGATGTTTAATAATGCTTCGGAACTCTTCCATTGTTCTCGAAATTCCGTTGAAGTTTAAAAATGCTTCAGAACTCTTCCATTGTTCTCAGAATTCTGCTGAAGTTTAAAAATGCTTCAGAACTCTTCCATTGTTCTCGGAATTCCGCTGACGTTTAAAAATGCTTTGGAACTCTTCCATTGTTCTCGGAATTCCGTTGAAGTTTAAAAATGCTTCGAAACTCTTCCATTGTTCTCGGAATTCTGCTGAAGTTTAAAAATGCTTCAGAACTCTTACATTGTTCTCGGAATTCTGCTGACGTTTAAAAATGCTTCGGAACTCTTCCATTGTTCTCAGAATTCCGCTGAAGTTTAAAAATGCTTCGGAACTCTTCCATTGTTCTCGGAATTCTGCTGAAGTTTAAAAATGCTTCGGAACTCTTCCATTGTTCTCAGAATTCCGCTGACGTTTAAAAATGCTTCGGAAATCTTCCATTGTTTTCAAAATTCCGCTGACATTTAAAAATGCTTCAGAACTCTTCCATTGTTCTCGGAATTCCGCTGACGTTTAAAAATGCTTTGGAACTCTTCCATTGTTCTCGGAATTCCGCTGAAGTTTAAAAATGCTTCAGAACTCTTCCATTGTTCTCAGAATTCTGCTGACGTTTAAAAATGCTTCGGAACTCTTCTATTGTTCTCGGAATTTTGCTGACGTTTAAAAATGCTTCAGAACTCTTCCATTGTTCTCGGAATTCCGCTGATGTTTAATAATGCTTCGGAACTCTTCCATTGTTCTCGGAATTCCGCTGAAGTTTAAAAATGCTTCGGAACTCTTCCATTGTTCCCAGAATTCTGCTGACGTTTAAAAA
This sequence comes from Phyllobates terribilis, assembly GCF_046119375.1. Lineage (NCBI taxonomy): Eukaryota > Metazoa > Chordata > Amphibia > Anura > Dendrobatidae > Phyllobates > Phyllobates terribilis. The sequence continues at coordinate 12,917,391 of NW_027362782.1, forward strand.
TGCTTCGGTACTCTTCCATTGTTCTCGGAATTCCGCTGACATATAAAAATGCTTCGGAAATCTTGCATTGTTCTCGGCATTCCGCTGACATTTAAAAATGCTTCGGAACTCTTCAATTGTTCTTGGAATTCTGCTGAACTTTTAAAATGCTTTGGAACTCTTCCATTGCTCTCGGAATTCGGGTGAAGTTTAAAAATGCTTCGGAACTCTTCTATTGTTCTCGGAATTCCGCTGAAGTTTAAAAATGCTTAAAATCTCTTCCATTGTTCTCGTAATTCTGCTCATGTTTAAAAATGCTTCGGAGCTCTTCCATTGTTCTCGTAATTCCGCTGAAGTTTAAAAATGCTTCGGAACTCTTCCATTGTTCTCGGAATTCCGCTGATGTTTAATAATGCTTCGGAACTCTTCCATTGTTCTCGGAATTCCGTTGAAGTTTAAAAATGCTTCGGAACTCTACCATTGTTCTCAGAATTCTGCTGAATTTTAAAAATGCTTCAGAACTCTTCCATTGTTCTCGGAATTCCGCTGACGTTTAAAAATGCTTTGGAACTCTTCCATTGTTCTCGGAATTCCGTTGAAGTTTAAAAATGCTTCGAAACTCTTCCATTGTTCTCGGAATTCTGCTGAAGTTTAAAAATGCTTCGTAACTCTTCCATTGTTCTCAGAATTCCGATGACGTTTAAAAATGCTTCAGTACTCTTCCATTGTTCTCGGAATTCCACTGACATATAAAAATGCTTCGGAAATCTTGCATTGTTCTCGGCATTCCGCTGACGTTTAAAAATGCTTCGGAACTCTTCAATTGTTCTCGGAATTCTGCTGAACTTTTAAAATGCTTTGGAACTCTTCCATTGCTCTCGGAATTCTGCTGAAGTTTAAAAATGCTTCAGAACTCTTACATTGTTCTCGGAATTCTGCTGACGTTTAAAAATGCTTCGGAACTCTTCCATTGTTCTCAGAATTCCGCTGACGTTTAAAAATCCTTCGGAACTCTTCCATTGTTCTCAGAATTCCGCTGAAGTTTAAAAATGCTTCGGAACTCTTCCATTGTTCTCGTAATTCTGCTGAAGTTTAAAAATGCTTCGGAACTCTTCCATTGTTCTCAGAATTCCGCTGACGTTTAAAAATGCTTCGGAAATCTTGCATTGTTTTCAAAATTCCGCTGACATTTAAAAATGCTTCAGAACTCTTCCATTGTTCTCGGAATTCCGCTGACGTTTAAAAATGCTTCGGAACTCTTCTATTGTTCTCGGAATTCTGCTGACGTTTAAAAATGCTTCAGAACTCTTCCATTGTTCTCGGAATTCCGCTGATGTTTAATAATGCTTCGGAACTCTTCCATTGTTCTCGGAATTCCGCTGAAGTTTAAAAATGCTTTGGAACTCTTCCATTGTTCTCAGAATTCTGCTGACGTTTAAAAATGCTTCGGTACTCTTCCATTGTTCTCGGAATTCCGCTGACATATAAAAATGCTTTGGAAATCTTGCATTGTTCTCGGCATTCCACTGACGTTTAAAAATGCTTCGTAACTCTTCAATTGTTCTCGGAATTCTGCTAAACTTTTAAAATGCTTTGGAACTCTTCCATTGCTCTCGGAATTCTGCTGAAGTTTAAAAATGCTTCAGAACTCTTACATTGTTCTCGGAATTCTGCTGACGTTTAAAAATGCTTCGGAACTCTTCCATTGTTCTCAGAATTCCGCTGAAGTTTAAAAATGCTTCGGAACTCTTCCATTGTTCTCAGAATTCTGCTGACGTTTAAAAATGCTTCGGTACTCTTCCATTGTTCTCGGAATTCCGCTGACATATAAAAATGCTTCGGAAATCTTGCATTGTTCTCGGCATTCCGCTGACATTTAAAAATGCTTCGGAACTCTTCAATTGTTCTTGGAATTCTGCTGAACTTTTAAAATGCTTTGGAACTCTTCCATTGCTCTCGGAATTCGGGTGAAGTTTAAAAATGCTTCGGAACTCTTCTATTGTTCTCGGAATTCCGCTGAAGTTTAAAAATGCTTAAAATCTCTTCCATTGTTCTCGTAATTCTGCTCATGTTTAAAAATGCTTCGGAGCTCTTCCATTGTTCTCGTAATTCCGCTGAAGTTTAAAAATGCTTCGGAACTCTTCCATTGTTCTCGGAATTCCGCTGAAGTTTAAAAATGCTTCGGAACTCTTCCATTGTTCCCAGAATTCTGCTGACGTTTAAAAATGCTTCGGTACTCTTCCATTGTTCTCGGAATTCCGCTGACATATAAAAATGCTTCGGAAATCTTGCATTGTTCTCGGCATTCCGCTGACATTTAAAAATGCTTCGGAACTCTTCAATTGTTCTTGGAATTCTGCTGAACTTTTAAAATGCTTTGGAACTCTTCCATTGCTCTCGGAATTCTGCTGAAGTTTAAAAATGCTTCGGTACTCTTCCATTGTTCTCGGAATTCTGCTGACATATAAAAATGCTTCGGAAATCTTGCATTGTTCTCGGCATTCCGCTGACATTTAAAAATGCTTCGGAACTCTTCAATTGTTCTTGGAATTCTGCTGAACTTTTAAAATGCTTTGGAACTCTTCCATTGCTCTCGGAATTCGGGTGAAGTTTAAAAATGCTTCGGAACTCTTCTATTGTTCTCGGAATTCCGCTGAAGTTTAAAAATGCTTAAAATCTCTTCCATTGTTCTCGTAATTCTGCTCATGTTTAAAAATGCTTCGGAGCTCTTCCATTGTTCTCGTAATTCCGCTGAAGTTTAAAAATGCTTCAGAACTCTTCCATTGTTCTCGGAATTCCGCTGACGTTTAAAAATGCTTTGGAACTCTTCCATTGTTCTCGGAATTCCGCTGAAGTTTAAAAATGCTTCGGAACTCTTCCATTGTTCTCGGAATTCCGCTGATGTTTAATAATGCTTCGGAACTCTTCCATTGTTCTCGAAATTCCGTTGAAGTTTAAAAATGCTTCAGAACTCTTCCATTGTTCTCAGAATTCTGCTGAAGTTTAAAAATGCTTCAGAACTCTTCCATTGTTCTCGGAATTCCGCTGACGTTTAAAAATGCTTTGGAACTCTTCCATTGTTCTCGGAATTCCGTTGAAGTTTAAAAATGCTTCGAAACTCTTCCATTGTTCTCGGAATTCTGCTGAAGTTTAAAAATGCTTCAGAACTCTTCCATTGTTCTCAGAATTCCGCTGACATTTAAAAATGCTTCGGAAATCTTCCATTGTTTTCAAAATTCCGATGACGCTTAAAAATGCTTCAGAACTCTTCCATTGTTCTCGGAATTCCGCTGACGTTTAATAATGCTTCGCAACTCTTTCATTGTTCTCGGAATTCCGCTGACGTTTAAAAATGCTTCGGAACTCTTCCATTGTTCTCAGAATTCCGCTGAAGTTTAAAAATGCTTCGGAACTCTTCCATTGTTCTCAGAATTCTGCTGACGTTTAAAAATGCTTCGGTACTCTTCCATTGTTCTCGGAATTCCGCTGACATATAAAAATGCTTCGGAAATCTTGCATTGTTCTCGGCATTCCGCTGACATTTAAAAATGCTTCGGAACTCTTCAATTGTTCTTGGAATTCTGCTGAACTTTTAAAATGCTTTGGAACTCTTCCATTGCTCTCGGAATTCGGGTGAAGTTTAAAAATGCTTCGGAACTCTTCTATTGTTCTCGGAATTCCGCTGAAGTTTAAAAATGCTTAAAATCTCTTCCATTGTTCTCGTAATTCTGCTCATGTTTAAAAATGCTTCGGAGCTCTTCCATTGTTCTCGTAATTCCGCTGAAGTTTAAAAATGCTTCGGAACTCTTCCATTGTTCTCGGAATTCCGCTGAAGTTTAAAAATGCTTCGGAACTCTTCCATTGTTCCCAGAATTCTGCTGACGTTTAAAAATGCTTCGGTACTCTTCCATTGTTCTCGGAATTCCGCTGACATATAAAAATGCTTCGGAAATCTTGCATTGTTCTCGGCATTCCGCTGACATTTAAAAATGCTTCGGAACTCTTCAATTGTTCTTGGAATTCTGCTGAACTTTTAAAATGCTTTGGAACTCTTCCATTGCTCTCGGAATTCTGCTGAAGTTTAAAAATGCTTCGGTACTCTTCCATTGTTCTCGGAATTCTGCTGACATATAAAAATGCTTCGGAAATCTTGCATTGTTCTCGGCATTCCGCTGACATTTAAAAATGCTTCGGAACTCTTCAATTGTTCTTGGAATTCTGCTGAACTTTTAAAATGCTTTGGAACTCTTCCATTGCTCTCGGAATTCGGGTGAAGTTTAAAAATGCTTCGGAACTCTTCTATTGTTCTCGGAATTCCGCTGAAGTTTAAAAATGCTTAAAATCTCTTCCATTGTTCTCGTAATTCTGCTCATGTTTAAAAATGCTTCGGAGCTCTTCCATTGTTCTCGTAATTCCGCTGAAGTTTAAAAATGCTTCAGAACTCTTCCATTGTTCTCGGAATTCCGCTGACGTTTAAAAATGCTTTGGAACTCTTCCATTGTTCTCGGAATTCCGCTGAAGTTTAAAAATGCTTCGGAACTCTTCCATTGTTCTCGGAATTCCGCTGATGTTTAATAATGCTTCGGAACTCTTCCATTGTTCTCGAAATTCCGTTGAAGTTTAAAAATGCTTCAGAACTCTTCCATTGTTCTCAGAATTCTGCTGAAGTTTAAAAATGCTTCAGAACTCTTCCATTGTTCTCGGAATTCCGCTGACGTTTAAAAATGCTTTGGAACTCTTCCATTGTTCTCGGAATTCCGTTGAAGTTTAAAAATGCTTCGAAACTCTTCCATTGTTCTCGGAATTCTGCTGAAGTTTAAAAATGCTTCAGAACTCTTCCATTGTTCTCAGAATTCCGCTGACATTTAAAAATGCTTCGGAAATCTTCCATTGTTTTCAAAATTCCGATGACGCTTAAAAATGCTTCAGAACTCTTCCATTGTTCTCGGAATTCCGCTGACGTTTAATAATGCTTCGCAACTCTTTCATTGTTCTCGGAATTCCGCTGACGTTTAAAAATGCTTCGGAACTCTTCCATTGTTCTCGGAATTCCGTTGAAGTTTAAAAATGCTTCGAAACCCTTCCATTGTTCTAGGAATTCTGCTGAAGTTTAAAAATGCTTCGAAACTCTTTCATTGTTCTCGGAATTCTGCTGAAGTTTAAAAATGCTTCAGAACTCTTCCATTGCTCTCGGAATTCCGCTGACGTTTAATAATGCTTCGCAACTCTTCCACTGTTCTCGGAATTCCGTTGAAGTTTAAAAATGCTTCGAAACTCTTCCATTGTTCTCGGAATTCTGCTGAAGTTTAAAAATGCTTCGGTACTCTTCCATTGTTCTCGGAATTCCGCTGACATATAAAAATGCTTCGGAAATCTTGCATTGTTCTCGGCATTCCGCTGACATTTAAAAATGCTTCGGAACTCTTCCATTGTTCTCGGAATTCCGTTGAAGTTTAAAAATGCTTCGAAACTCTTCCATTGTTCTCGGAATTCTGTTGAAGTTTAAAAATGCTTCGGTACTCTTCCATTGTTCTCGGAATTCCGCTGACATATAAAAATGCTTCGGAAATCTTGCATTGTTCTCGGCATTCCGCTGACATTTAAAAATGCTTCGGAACTCTTCCATTGTTCTCGGAATTCCGTTGAAGTTTAAAAATGCTTCGAAACTCTTCCATTGTTCTCGGAATTCTGTTGAAGTTTAAAAATGCTTCGGTACTCTTCCATTGTTCTCGGAATTCCGCTGACATATAAAAATGCTTCGGAAATCTTGCATTGTTCTCGGCATTCCGCTGACATTTAAAAATGCTTCGGAACTCTTCTATTGTTCTCGGAATTCCGCTGAAGTTTAAAAATGCTTAAAATCTCTTCCATTGTTCTCGTAATTCTGCTCATGTTTAAAAATGCTTCGGAACTCTTCCATTGTTCTCGTAATTCCGCTGAAGTTTAAAAATGGTTCGGAACTCTTCCATTGTTCTCGGAATTCCGCTGAAGTTTAAAAATGCTTCGGTACTCTTCCATTGTTCTCGGAATTCCGCTGACATATAAAAATGCTTCGGAAATCTTGCATTGTTCTCGGCATTCCGCTGACATTTAAAAATGCTTCGGAACTCTTCTATTGTTCTCGGAATTCCGCTGAAGTTTAAAAATGCTTAAAATCTCTTCCATTGTTCTCGTAATTCTGCTCATGTTTAAAAATGCTTCGGAACTCTTCCATTGTTCTCGTAATTCCGCTGAAGTTTAAAAATGGTTCGGAACTCTTCCATTGTTCTCGGAATTCCGCTGAAGTTTAAAAATGCTTCGGAACTCTTCCATTGTTCCCAGAATTCTGCTGACGTTTAAAAATGCTTCGGTACTCTTCCATTGTTCTCGGAATTCCGCTGACATATAAAAATGCTTCGGAAATCTTGCATTGTTCTCGGCATTCCGCTGACATTTAAAAATGCTTCGGAACTCTTCAATTGTTCTTGGAATTCTGCTGAACTTTTAAAATGCTTTGGAACTCTTCCATTGCTCTCGGAATTCGGGTGAAGTTTAAAAATGCTTCGGAACTCTTCTATTGTTCTCGGAATTCCGCTGAAGTTTAAAAATGCTTAAAATCTCTTCCATTGTTCTCGTAATTCTGCTCATGTTTAAAAATGCTTCGGAGCTCTTCCATTGTTCTCGTAATTCCGCTGAAGTTTAAAAATGCTTCAGAACTCTTCCATTGTTCTCGGAATTCCGCTGACGTTTAAAAATGCTTTGGAACTCTTCCATTGTTCTCGGAATTCCGCTGAAGTTTAAAAATGCTTCGGAACTCTTCCATTGTTCTCGGAATTCCGCTGATGTTTAATAATGCTTCGGAACTCTTCCATTGTTCTCGAAATTCCGTTGAAGTTTAAAAATGCTTCAGAACTCTTCCATTGTTCTCAGAATTCTGCTGAAGTTTAAAAATGCTTCAGAACTCTTCCATTGTTCTCGGAATTCCGCTGACGTTTAAAAATGCTTTGGAACTCTTCCATTGTTCTCGGAATTCCGTTGAAGTTTAAAAATGCTTCGAAACTCTTCCATTGTTCTCGGAATTCTGCTGAAGTTTAAAAATGCTTCAGAACTCTTACATTGTTCTCGGAATTCTGCTGACGTTTAAAAATGCTTCGGAACTCTTCCATTGTTCTCAGAATTCCGCTGACGTTTAAAAATGCTTCGGAACTCTTCCATTGTTCTCGGAATTCTGCTGAAGTTTAAAAATGCTTCGGAACTCTTCCATTGTTCTCAGAATTCCGCTGACGTTTAAAAATGCTTCGGAAATCTTCCATTGTTTTCAAAATTCCGCTGACATTTAAAAATGCTTCAGAACTCTTCCATTGTTCTCGGAATTCCGCTGACGTTTAAAAATGCTTTGGAACTCTTCCATTGTTCTCGGAATTCCGCTGAAGTTTAAAAATGCTTCAGAACTCTTCCATTGTTCTCAGAATTCTGCTGACGTTTAAAAATGCTTCGGAACTCTTCTATTGTTCTCGGAATTCTGCTGACGTTTAAAAATGCTTCAGAACTCTTCCATTGTTCTCGGAATTCCGCTGATGTTTAATAATGCTTCGGAACTCTTCCATTGTTCTCGGAATTCCGCTGAAGTTTAAAAATGCTTCGGAACTCTTCCATTGTTCCCAGAATTCTGCTGACGTTTAAAAATGCTTCGGTACTCTTCCATTGTTCTCGGAATTCCGCTGACATATAAAAATGCTTCGGAAATCTTGCATTGTTCTCGGCATTCCGCTGACATTTAAAAATGCTTCGGAACTCTTCAATTGTTCTTGGAATTCTGCTGAACTTTTAAAATGCTTTGGAACTCTTCCATTGCTCTCGGAATTCGGGTGAAGTTTAAATATGCTTCGGAACTCTTCTATTGTTCTCGGAATTCCGCTGAAGTTTAAAAATGCTTAAAATCTCTTCCATTGTTCTCGTAATTCTGCTCATGTTTAAAAATGCTTCGGAGCTCTTCCATTGTTCTCGTAATTCCGCTGAAGTTTAAAAATTCTTCAGAACTCTTCCATTGTTCTCGGAATTCCGCTGACGTTTAAAAATGCTTTGGAACTCTTCCATTGTTCTCGGAATTCCGCTGAAGTTTAAAAATGCTTCGGAACTCTTCCATTGTTCTCGGAATTCCGCTGATGTTTAATAATGCTTCGGAACTCTTCCATTGTTCTCGAAATTCCGTTGAAGTTTAAAAATGCTTCAGAACTCTTCCATTGTTCTCGGAATTCCGCTAACGTTTAAAAATGCTTTGGAACTCTTCCATTGTTCTCGGAATTCCGCTGAAGTTTAAAAATGCTTCGGAACTCTTCCATTGTTCTCGGAATTCCGCTGATGTTTAATAATGCTTCGGAACTCTTCCATTGTTCTCGGAATTCCGTTGAAGTTTAAAAATGCTTCGGAACTCTTCCATTGTTCTCAGAATTCTGCTGAAGTTTAAAAATGCTTCAGAACTCTTCCATTGTTCTCGGAATTCCGCTGACGTTTAAAAATGCTTTGGAACTCTTCCATTGTTCTCGGAATTCCGTTGAAGTTTAAAAATGCTTCGAAACTCTTCCATTGTTCTCGGAATTCTGCTGAAGTTTAAAAATGCTTCGTAACTCTTCCATTGTTCTCAGAATTCCGATGACGTTTAAAAATGCTTCGGTACTCTTCCATTGTTCTCGGAATTCCACTGACATATAAAAATGCTTCGGAAATCTTGCATTGTTCTCGGCATTCCGCTGACGTTTAAAAATGCTTCGGAACTCTTCAATTGTTCTCGGAATTCTGCTGAACTTTTAAAATGCTTTGGAACTCTTCCATTGCTCTCGGAATTCTGCTGAAGTTTAAAAATGCTTCAGAACTCTTACATTGTTCTCGGAATTCTGCTGACGTTTAAAAATGCTTCGGAACTCTTCCATTGTTCTCAGAATTCCGCTGACGTTTAAAAATCCTTCGGAACTCTTCCATTGTTCTCAGAATTCCGCTGAAGTTTAAAAATGCTTCGGAACTCTTCCATTGTTCTCGTAATTCTGCTGAAGTTTAAAAATGCTTCGGAACTCTTCCATTGTTCTCAGAATTCCGCTGACGTTTAAAAATGCTTCGGAAATCTTCCATTGTTTTCAAAATTCCGCTGACGTTTAAAAATGCTTCAGAACTCTTCCATTGTTCTCGGAATTCCGCTGACGTTTAAAAATGCTTCGGAACTCTTCTATTGTTCTCGGAATTCTGCTGACGTTTAAAAATGCTTCAGAACTCTTCCATTGTTCTCGGAATTCCGCTGATGTTTAATATTGCTTCGGAACTCTTCCATTGTTCTCGGAATTCCGCTGAAGTTTAAAAATGCTTCGGAACTCTTCCATTGTTCTCAGAATTCTGCTGACGTTTAAAAATGCTTCGGTACTCTTCCATTGTTCTCGGAATTCCGCTGACATATAAAAATGCTTTGGAAATCTTGCATTGTTCTCGGCATTCCACTGACGTTTAAAAATGCTTCGTAACTCTTCAATTGTTCTCGGAATTCTGCTAAACTTTTAAAATGCTTTGGAACTCTTCCATTGCTCTCGGAATTCTGCTGAAGTTTAAAAATGCTTCAGAACTCTTACATTGTTCTCGGAATTCTGCTGACGTTTAAAAATGCTTCGGAACTCTTCCATTGTTCTCAGAATTCCGCTGAAGTTTAAAAATGCTTCGGAACTCTTCCATTGTTCTCGGAATTCTGCTGAAGTTTAAAAATGCTTCGGAACTCTTCCATTGTTCTCAGAATTCCGCTGACGTTTAAAAATGCTTCGGAAATCTTCCATTGTTTTCAAAATTCCGCTGACATTTAAAAATGCTTCAGAACTCTTCCATTGTTCTCGGAATTCCGCTGACGTTTAAAAATGCTTTGGAACTCTTCCATTGTTCTCGGAATTCCGCTGAAGTTTAAAAATGCTTCAGAACTCTTCCATTGTTCTCAGAATTCTGCTGACGTTTAAAAATGCTTCGGAACTCTTCTATTGTTCTCGGAATTCTGCTGACGTTTAAAAATGCTTCAGAACTCTTCCATTGTTCTCGGAATTCCGCTGATGTTTAATAATGCTTCGGAACTCTTCCATTGTTCTCGGAATTCCGCTGAAGTTTAAAAATGCTTCGGAACTCTTCCATTGTTCCCAGAATTCTGCTGACGTTTAAAAATGCTTCGGTACTCTTCCATTGTTCTCGGAATTCCGCTGACATATAAAAATGCTTCGGAAATCTTGCATTGTTCTCGGCATTCCGCTGACATTTAAAAATGCTTCGGAACTCTTCAATTGTTCTTGGAATTCTGCTGAACTTTTAAAATGCTTTGGAACTCTTCCATTGCTCTCGGAATTCGGGTGAAGTTTAAAAATGCTTCGGAACTCTTCTATTGTTCTCGGAATTCCGCTGAAGTTTAAAAATGCTTAAAATCTCTTCCATTGTTCTCGTAATTCTGCTCATGTTTAAAAATGCTTCGGAGCTCTTCCATTGTTCTCGTAATTCCGCTGAAGTTTAAAAATGCTTCAGAACTCTTCCATTGTTCTCGGAATTCCGCTGACGTTTAAAAATGCTTTGGAACTCTTCCATTGTTCTCGGAATTCCGCTGAAGTTTAAAAATGCTTCGGAACTCTTCCATTGTTCTCGGAATTCCGCTGATGTTTAATAATGCTTCGGAACTCTTCCATTGTTCTCGAAATTCCGTTGAAGTTTAAAAATGCTTCAGAACTCTTCCATTGTTCTCAGAATTCTGCTGAAGTTTAAAAATGCTTCAGAACTCTTCCATTGTTCTCGGAATTCCGCTGACGTTTAAAAATGCTTTGGAACTCTTCCATTGTTCTCGGAATTCCGTTGAAGTTTAAAAATGCTTCGAAACTCTTCCATTGTTCTCGGAATTCTGCTGAAGTTTAAAAATGCTTCAGAACTCTTCCATTGTTCTCAGAATTCCGCTGACATTTAAAAATGCTTCGGAAATCTTCCATTGTTTTCAAAATTCCGCTGACGCTTAAAAATGCTTCAGAACTCTTCCATTGTTCTCGGAATTCCGCTGACGTTTAATAATGCTTCGCAACTCTTTCATTGTTCTCGGAATTCCGCTGACGTTTAAAAATGCTTCGGAACTCTTCCATTGTTCTCGGAATTCCGTTGAAGTTTAAAAATGCTTCGAAACCCTTCCATTGTTCTAGGAATTCTGCTGAAGTTTAAAAATGCTTCGAAACTCTTTCATTGTTCTCGGAATTCTGCTGAAGTTTAAAAATGCTTCAGAACTCTTCCATTGCTCTCGGAATTCCGCTGACGTTTAATAATGCTTCGCAACTCTTCCACTGTTCTCGGAATTCCGTTGAAGTTTAAAAATGCTTCGAAACTCTTCCATTGTTCTCGGAATTCTGCTGAAGTTTAAAAATGCTTCGGTACTCTTCCATTGTTCTCGGAATTCCGCTGACATATAAAAATGCTTCGGAAATCTTGCATTGTTCTCGGCATTCCGCTGACATTTAAAAATGCTTCGGAACTCTTCCATTGTTCTCGGAATTCCGTTGAAGTTTAAAAATGCTTCGAAACTCTTCCATTGTTCTCGGAATTCTGTTGAAGTTTAAAAATGCTTCGGTACTCTTCCATTGTTCTCGGAATTCCGCTGACATATAAAAATGCTTCGGAAATCTTGCATTGTTCTCGGCATTCCGCTGACATTTAAAAATGCTTCGGAACTCTTCCATTGTTCTCGGAATTCCGTTGAAGTTTAAAAATGCTTCGAAACTCTTCCATTGTTCTCGGAATTCTGTTGAAGTTTAAAAATGCTTCGGTACTCTTCCATTGTTCTCGGAATTCCGCTGACATATAAAAATGCTTCGGAAATCTTGCATTGTTCTCGGCATTCCGCTGACATTTAAAAATGCTTCGGAACTCTTCTATTGTTCTCGGAATTCCGCTGAAGTTTAAAAATGCTTAAAATCTCTTCCATTGTTCTCGTAATTCTGCTCATGTTTAAAAATGCTTCGGAACTCTTCCATTGTTCTCGTAATTCCGCTGAAGTTTAAAAATGGTTCAGAACTCTTCCATTGTTCTCGGAATTCCGCTGAAGTTTAAAAATGCTTCGGAACTCTTCCATTGTTCCCAGAATTCTGCTGACGTTTAAAAATGCTTCGGTACTCTTCCATTGTTCTCGGAATTCCGCTGACATATAAAAATGCTTCGGAAGTCTTGCATTGTTCTCGGCATTCCGCTGACATTTAAAAATGCTTCGGAACTCTTCAATTGTTCTTGGAATTCTGCTGAACTTTTAAAATGCTTTGGAACTCTTCCATTGCTCTCGGAATTCGGGTGAAGTTTAAAAATGCTTCGGAACTCTTCTATTGTTCTCGGAATTCCGCTGAAGTTTAAAAATGCTTAAAATCTCTTCCATTGTTCTCGTAATTCTGCTCATGTTTAAAAATGCTTCGGAGCTCTTCCATTGTTCTCGTAATTCCGCTGAAGTTTAAAAATGCTTCAGAACTCTTCCATTGTTATCGGAATTCCGCTGACGTTTAAAAATGCTTTGGAACTCTTCCATTGTTCTCGGAATTCCGCTGAAGTTTAAAAATGCTTCGGAACTCTTCCATTGTTCTCGGAATTCCGCTGATGTTTAATAATGCTTCGGAACTCTTCCATTGTTCTCGAAATTCCGTTGAAGTTTAAAAATGCTTCAGAACTCTTCCATTGTTCTCAGAATTCTGCTGAAGTTTAAAAATGCTTCAGAACTCTTCCATTGTTCTCGGAATTCCGCTGACGTTTAAAAATGCTTTGGAACGCTTCCATTGTTCTCGGAATTCCGTTGAAGTTTAAAAATGCTTCGAAACTCTTCCATTGTTCTCGGAATTCTGCTGAAGTTTAAAAATGCTTCAGAACTCTTCCATTGTTCTCAGAATTCCGCTGACGTTTAAAAATGCTTCGGAAATCTTCCATTGTTTTCAAAATTCCGCTGACATTTAAAAATGCTTCAGAACTCTTCCATTGTTCTCGGAATTCCGCTGACGTTTAAAAATGCTTTGGAACTCTTCCATTGTTCTCGGAATTCCGCTGAAGTTTAAAAATGCTTCAGAACTCTTCCATTGTTCTCAGAATTCTGCTGACGTTTAAAAATGCTTCGGAACTCTTCTATTGTTCTCGGAATTCTGCTGACGTTTAAAAATGCTTCAGAACTCTTCCATTGTTCTCGGAATTCCGCTGATGTTTAATAATGCTTCGGAACTCTTCCATTGTTCTCGGAATTCCGCTGAAGTTTAAAAATGCTTCGGAACTCTTCCATTGTTCCCAGAATTCTGCTGACGTTTAAAAATGCTTCGGTACTCTTCCATTGTTCTCGGAATTCCGCTGACATATAAAAATGCTTTGGAAATCTTGCATTGTTCTCGGCATTCCGCTGACATTTAAAAATGCTTCGGAACTCTTCAATTGTTCTTGGAATTCTGCTGAACTTTTAAAATGCTTTGGAACTCTTCCATTGCTCTCGGAATTCGGGTGAAGTTTAAAAATGCTTCGGAACTCTTCTATTGTTCTCGGAATTCCGCTGAAGTTTAAAAATGCTTAAAATCTCTTCCATTGTTCTCGTAATTCTGCTCATGTTTAAAAATGCTTCGGAGCTCTTCCATTGTTCTCGTAATTCCGCTGAAGTTTAAAAATGCTTCAGAACTCTTCCATTGTTCTCGGAATTCCGCTGACGTTTAAAAATGCTTTGGAACTCTTCCATTGTTCTCGGAATTCCGCTGAAGTTTAAAAATGCTTCGGAACTCTTACATTGTTCTCGGAATTCCGCTGATGTTTAATAATGCTTCGGAACTCTTCCATTGTTCTCGAAATTCCGTTGAAGTTTAAAAATGCTTCAGAACTCTTCCATTGTTCTCAGAATTCTGCTGAAGTTTAAAAATGCTTCAGAACTCTTCCATTGTTCTCGGAATTCCGCTGACGTTTAAAAATGCTTTGGAACTCTTCCATTGTTCTCGGAATTCCGTTGAAGTTTAAAAATGCTTCAAAACTCTTCCATTGTTCTCGGAATTCTGCTGAAGTTTAAAAATGCTTCAGAACTCTTCCATTGTTCTCAGAATTCCGCTGACATTTAAAAATGCTTCGGAAATCTTCCATTGTTTTCAAAATTCCGCTGACGCTTAAAAATGCTTCAGAACTCTTCCATTGTTCTCGGAATTCCGCTGACGTTTAATAATGCTTCGCAACTCTTTCATTGTTCTCGGAATTCCGCTGACGTTTAAAAATGCTTCGGAACTCTTCCATTGTTCTCGGAATTCCGTTGAAGTTTAAAAATGCTTCGAAACCCTTCCATTGTTCTAGGAATTCTGCTGAAGTTTAAAAATGCTTCGAAACTCTTTCATTGTTCTCGGAATTCTGCTGAAGTTTAAAAATGCTTCAGAACTCTTCCATTGCTCTCGGAATTCCGCTGACGTTTAATAATGCTTCGCAACTCTTCCACTGTTCTCGGAATTCCGTTGAAGTTTAAAAATGCTTCGAAACTCTTCCATTGTTCTCGGAATTCTGCTGAAGTTTAAAAATGCTTCGGTACTCTTCCATTGTTCTCGGAATTCCGCTGACATATAAAAATGCTTCGGAAATCTTGCATTGTTCTCGGCATTCCGCTGACATTTAAAAATGCTTCGGAACTCTTCCATTGTTCTCGGAATTCCGTTGAAGTTTAAAAATGCTTCGAAACTCTTCCATTGTTCTCGGAATTCTGTTGAAGTTTAAAAATGCTTCGGTACTCTTCCATTGTTCTCGGAATTCCGCTGACATATAAAAATGCTTCGGAAATCTTGCATTGTTCTCGGCATTCCACTGACATTTAAAAATGCTTCGGAACTCTTCCATTGTTCTCGGAATTCCGTTGAAGTTTAAAAATGCTTCGAAACTCTTCCATTGTTCTCGGAATTCTGTTGAAGTTTAAAAATGCTTCGGTACTCTTCCATTGTTCTCGGAATTCCGCTGACATATAAAAATGCTTCGGAAATCTTGCATTGTTCTCGGCATTCCGCTGACATTTAAAAATGCTTTGGAACTCTTCTATTGTTCTCGGAATTCCGCTGAAGTTTAAAAATGCTTAAAATCTCTTCCATTGTTCTCGTAATTCTGCTCATGTTTAAAAATGCTTCGGAACTCTTCCATTGTTCTCGTAATTCCGCTGAAGTTTAAAAATGGTTCGGAACTCTTCCATTGTTCTCGGAATTCCGCTGAAGTTTAAAAATGCTTCGGAACTCTTCCATTGTTCCCAGAATTCTGCTGACGTTTAAAAATGCTTTGGTACTCTTCCATTGTTCTCGGAATTCCGCTGACATATAAAAATGCTTCGGAAATCTTGCATTGTTCTCGGCATTCCGCTGACATTTAAAAATGCTTCGGAACTCTTCAATTGTTCTTGGAATTCTGCTGAACTTTTAAAATGCTTTGGAACTCTTCCATTGCTCTCGGAATTCGGGTGAAGTTTAAAAATGCTTCGGAACTCTTCTATTGTTCTCGGAATTCCGCTGAAGTTTAAAAATGCTTAAAATCTCTTCCATTGTTCTCGTAATTCTGCTCATGTTTAAAAATGCTTCGGAGCTCTTCCATTGTTCTCGTAATTCCGCTGAAGTTTAAAAATGCTTCAGAACTCTTCCATTGTTCTCGGAATTCCGCTGACGTTTAAAAATGCTTTGGAACTCTTCCATTGTTCTCGGAATTCCGCTGAAGTTTAAAAATGCTTCGGAACTCTTCCATTGTTCTCGGAATTCCGCTGATGTTTAATAATGCTTCGGAACTCTTCCATTGTTCTCGAAATTCCGTTGAAGTTTAAAAATGCTTCAGAACTCTTCCATTGTTCTCAGAATTCTGCTGAAGTTTAAAAATGCTTCAGAACTCTTCCATTGTTCTCAGAATTCCGCTGACATTTAAAAATGCTTCGGAAATCTTCCATTGTTTTCAAAATTCCGCTGACGCTTAAAAATGCTTCGGAACTCTTCCATTGTTCTCGGAATTCCGCTGACGTTTAATAATGCTTCGCAACTCTTTCATTGTTCTCGGAATTCCGCTGACGTTTAAAAATGCTTCGGAACTCTTCCATTGTTCTCGGAATTCCGTTGAAGTTTAAAAATGCTTCGAAACCCTTCCATTGTTCTAGGAATTCTGCTGAAGTTTAAAAATGCTTCGAAACTCTTTCATTGTTCTCGGAATTCTGCTGAAGTTTAAAAATGCTTCAGAACTCTTCCATTGCTCTCGGAATTCCGCTGACGTTTAATAATGCTTCGCAACTCTTCCACTGTTCTCGGAATTCCGTTGAAGTTTAAAAATGCTTCGAAACTCTTCCATTGTTCTCGGAATTCTGCTGAAGTTTAAAAATGCTTCGGTACTCTTCCATTGTTCTCGGAATTCCGCTGACATCTAAAAATGCTTCGGAAATCTTGCATTGTTCTCGGCATTCCGCTGACATTTAAAAATGCTTCGGAACTCTTCCATTGTTCTCGGAATTCCGTTGAAGTTTAAAAATGCTTCGAAACTCTTCCATTGTTCTCGGAATTCTGTTGAAGTTTAAAAATGCTTCGGTACTCTTCCATTGTTCTCGGAATTCCGCTGACATATAAAAATGCTTCGGAAATCTTGCATTGTTCTCGGCATTCCGCTGACATTTAAAAATGCTTCGGAACTCTTCAATTGTTCTCGGAATTCTGCTGAACTTTTAAAATGCTTTGTAACTCTTCCATTGCTCTCGGAATTCGGGTGAAGTTTAAAAATGCTTCGGAACTCTTCTATTGTTCTCGGAATTCCGCTGAAGTTTAAAAATGCTTAAAATCTCTTCCATTGTTCTCGTAATTCTGCTCATGTTTAAAAATGCTTCGGAACTCTTCCATTGTTCTCGTAATTCCGCTGAAGTTTAAAAATGGTTCGGAACTCTTCCATTGTTCTCGGAATTCCGATGATGTTTTAAAATGCTTCGGTACTCTTCCATTGTTCTCGGAATTCCGCTGACGTTTAAAAATGCTTCGGAACTCTTCCATTGTTCTCGGAATTCCGTTGAAGTTTAAAAATGCTTTGGAACTCTTCCATTGTTCTCGGAATTCCGTTGAAGTTTAAAAATGCTTCGAAACTCTTCCATTGTTCTCGGAATTCTGCTGAAGTTTAAAAATTCTTCAGAACTCTTACATTGTTCTCGGAATTCTGCTGACGTTTAAAAATGCTTCGGAACTCTTCCATTGTTCTCAGAATTCCGCTGAAGTTTAAAAATGCTTCGGAACTCTTCCATTGTTCTCGGAATTCTGCTGAAGTTTAAAAATGCTTCGGAACTCTTCCATTGTTCTCAGAATTCCGCTGACGTTTAAAAATGCTTCGGAAATCTTCCATTGTTTTCAAAATTCCGCTGACATTTAAAAATGCTTCAGAACTCTTCCATTGTTCTCGGAATTCCGCTGACGTTTAAAAATGCTTTGGAACTCTTCCATTGTTCTCGGAATTCCGCTGAAGTTTAAAAATGCTTCAGAACTCTTCCATTGTTCTCAGAATTCTG
The DNA here is from genome assembly GCF_046119375.1 of Phyllobates terribilis. Classification (NCBI taxonomy): domain Eukaryota; kingdom Metazoa; phylum Chordata; class Amphibia; order Anura; family Dendrobatidae; genus Phyllobates; species Phyllobates terribilis. The sequence goes on from NW_027362782.1 coordinate 12,934,870, forward strand.
CTGACGTTTAAAAATGCTTCGGAACTCTTCTATTGTTCTCGGAATTCCGCTGATGTTTAATAATGCTTCGGAACTCTTCCATTGTTCTCGGAATTCCGCTGAAGTTTAAAAATGCTTCAGAACTCTTCCATTGTTCCCAGAATTCTGCTGACGTTTAAAAATGCTTCGGTACTCTTCCATTGTTCTCGGAATTCCGCTGACATATAAAAATGCTTCGGAAATCTTGCATTGTTCTCGGCATTCCGCTGACATTTAAAAATGCTTCGGAACTCTTCAATTGTTCTTGGAATTCTGCTGAACTTTTAAAATGCTTTGGAACTCTTCCATTGCTCTCGGAATTCGGGTGAAGTTTAAAAATGCTTCGGAACTCTTCTATTGTTCTCGGAATTCCGCTGAAGTTTAAAAATGCTTAAAATCTCTTCCATTGTTCTCGTAATTCTGCTCATGTTTAAAAATGCTTCGGAGCTCTTCCATTGTTCTCGTAATTCCGCTGAAGTTTAAAAATGCTTCAGAACTCTTCCATTGTTATCGGAATTCCGCTGACGTTTAAAAATGCTTTGGAACTCTTCCATTGTTCTCGGAATTCCGCTGAAGTTTAAAAATGCTTCGGAACTCTTCCATTGTTCTCGGAATTCCGCTGATGTTTAATAATGCTTCGGAACTCTTCCATTGTTCTCGAAATTCCGTTGAAGTTTAATAATGCTTCGGAACTCTTCCATTGTTCTCGGAATTCCGCTGAAGTTTAAAAATGCTTCGGAACTCTTCCATTGTTCCCAGAATTCTGCTGACGTTTAAAAATGCTTCGGTACTCTTCCATTGTTCTCGGAATTCCGCTGACATATAAAAATGCTTTGGAAATCTTGCATTGTTCTCGGCATTCCGCTGACATTTAAAAATGCTTCGGAACTCTTCAATTGTTCTTGGAATTCTGCTGAACTTTTAAAATGCTTTGGAACTCTTCCATTGCTCTCGGAATTCGGGTGAAGTTTAAAAATGCTTCGGAACTCTTCTATTGTTCTCGGAATTCCGCTGAAGTTTAAAAATGCTTAAAATCTCTTCCATTGTTCTCGTAATTCTGCTCATGTTTAAAAATGCTTCGGAGCTCTTCCATTGTTCTCGTAATTCCGCTGAAGTTTAAAAATGCTTCAGAACTCTTCCATTGTTCTCGGAATTCCGCTGACGTTTAAAAATGCTTTGGAACTCTTCCATTGTTCTCGGAATTCCGCTGAAGTTTAAAAATGCTTCGGAACTCTTCCATTGTTCTCGGAATTCCGCTGATGTTTAATAATGCTTCGGAACTCTTCCATTGTTCTCGAAATTCCGTTGAAGTTTAAAAATGCTTCAGAACTCTTCCATTGTTCTCAGAATTCTGCTGAAGTTTAAAAATGCTTCAGAACTCTTCCATTGTTCTCGGAATTCCGCTGACGTTTAAAAATGCTTTGGAACTCTTCCATTGTTCTCGGAATTCCGTTGAAGTTTAAAAATGCTTCGAAACTCTTCCATTGTTCTCGGAATTCTGCTGAAGTTTAAAAATGCTTCAGAACTCTTCCATTGTTCTCAGAATTCCGCTGACATTTAAAAATGCTTCGGAAATCTTCCATTGTTTTCAAAATTCCGCTGACGCTTAAAAATGCTTCAGAACTCTTCCATTGTTCTCGGAATTCCGCTGACGTTTAATAATGCTTCGCAACTCTTTCATTGTTCTCGGAATTCCGCTGACGTTTAAAAATGCTTCGGAACTCTTCCATTGTTCTCGGAATTCCGTTGAAGTTTAAAAATGCTTCGAAACCCTTCCATTGTTCTAGGAATTCTGCTGAAGTTTAAAAATGCTTCGAAACTCTTTCATTGTTCTCGGAATTCTGCTGAAGTTTAAAAATGCTTCAGAACTCTTCCATTGCTCTCGGAATTCCGCTGACGTTTAATAATGCTTCGCAACTCTTCCACTGTTCTCGGAATTCCGTTGAAGTTTAAAAATGCTTCGAAACTCTTCCATTGTTCTCGGAATTCTGCTGAAGTTTAAAAATGCTTCGGTACTCTTCCATTGTTCTCGGAATTCCGCTGACATATAAAAATGCTTCGGAAATCTTGCATTGTTCTCGGCATTCCGCTGACATTTAAAAATGCTTCGGAACTCTTCCATTGTTCTCGGAATTCCGTTGAAGTTTAAAAATGCTTCGAAACTCTTCCATTGTTCTCGGAATTCTGTTGAAGTTTAAAAATGCTTCGGTACTCTTCCATTGTTCTCGGAATTCCGCTGACATATAAAAATGCTTCGGAAATCTTGCATTGTTCTCGGCATTCCGATGACATTTAAAAATGCTTCGGAACTCTTCCATTGTTCTCAGAATTCTGCTGAAGTTTAAAAATGCTTCAGAACTCTTCCATTGTTCTCAGAATTCTGCTGAAGTTTAAAAATGCTTCAGAACTCTTCCATTGTTCTCGGAATTCCGCTGACGTTTAAAAATGCTTTGGAACGCTTCCATTGTTCTCGGAATTCCGTTGAAGTTTAAAAATGCTTCGAAACTCTTCCATTGTTCTCGGAATTCTGCTGAAGTTTAAAAATGCTTCAGAACTCTTCCATTGTTCTCAGAATTCCGCTGACGTTTAAAAATGCTTCGGAAATCTTCCATTGTTTTCAAAATTCCGCTGACATTTAAAAATGCTTCAGAACTCTTCCATTGTTCTCGGAATTCCGCTGACGTTTAAAAATGCTTTGGAACTCTTCCATTGTTCTCGGAATTCCGCTGAAGTTTAAAAATGCTTCAGAACTCTTCCATTGTTCTCAGAATTCTGCTGACGTTTAAAAATGCTTCGGAACTCTTCTATTGTTCTCGGAATTCTGCTGACGTTTAAAAATGCTTCAGAACTCTTCCATTGTTCTCGGAATTCCGCTGATGTTTAATAATGCTTCGGAACTCTTCCATTGTTCTCGGAATTCCGCTGAAGTTTAAAAATGCTTCGGAACTCTTCCATTGTTCCCAGAATTCTGCTGACGTTTAAAAATGCTTCGGTACTCTTCCATTGTTCTCGGAATTCCGCTGACATATAAAAATGCTTTGGAAATCTTGCATTGTTCTCGGCATTCCGCTGACATTTAAAAATGCTTCGGAACTCTTCAATTGTTCTTGGAATTCTGCTGAACTTTTAAAATGCTTTGGAACTCTTCCATTGCTCTCGGAATTCGGGTGAAGTTTAAAAATGCTTCGGAACTCTTCTATTGTTCTCGGAATTCCGCTGAAGTTTAAAAATGCTTAAAATCTCTTCCATTGTTCTCGTAATTCTGCTCATGTTTAAAAATGCTTCGGAGCTCTTCCATTGTTCTCGTAATTCCGCTGAAGTTTAAAAATGCTTCAGAACTCTTCCATTGTTCTCGGAATTCCGCTGACGTTTAAAAATGCTTTGGAACTCTTCCATTGTTCTCGGAATTCCGCTGAAGTTTAAAAATGCTTCGGAACTCTTCCATTGTTCTCGGAATTCCGCTGATGTTTAATAATGCTTCGGAACTCTTCCATTGTTCTCGAAATTCCGTTGAAGTTTAAAAATGCTTCAGAACTCTTCCATTGTTCTCAGAATTCTGCTGAAGTTTAAAAATGCTTCAGAACTCTTCCATTGTTCTCGGAATTCCGCTGACGTTTAAAAATGCTTTGGAACTCTTCCATTGTTCTCGGAATTCCGTTGAAGTTTAAAAATGCTTCGAAACTCTTCCATTGTTCTCGGAATTCTGCTGAAGTTTAAAAATGCTTCAGAACTCTTCCATTGTTCTCAGAATTCCGCTGACATTTAAAAATGCTTCGGAAATCTTCCATTGTTTTCAAAATTCCGCTGACGCTTAAAAATGCTTCAGAACTCTTCCATTGTTCTCGGAATTCCGCTGACGTTTAATAATGCTTCGCAACTCTTTCATTGTTCTCGGAATTCCGCTGACGTTTAAAAATGCTTCGGAACTCTTCCATTGTTCTCGGAATTCCGTTGAAGTTTAAAAATGCTTCGAAACCCTTCCATTGTTCTAGGAATTCTGCTGAAGTTTAAAAATGCTTCGAAACTCTTTCATTGTTCTCGGAATTCTGCTGAAGTTTAAAAATGCTTCAGAACTCTTCCATTGCTCTCGGAATTCCGCTGACGTTTAATAATGCTTCGCAACTCTTCCACTGTTCTCGGAATTCCGTTGAAGTTTAAAAATGCTTCGAAACTCTTCCATTGTTCTCGGAATTCTGCTGAAGTTTAAAAATGCTTCGGTACTCTTCCATTGTTCTCGGAATTCCGCTGACATATAAAAATGCTTCGGAAATCTTGCATTGTTCTCGGCATTCCGCTGACATTTAAAAATGCTTCGGAACTCTTCCATTGTTCTCGGAATTCCGTTGAAGTTTAAAAATGCTTCGAAACTCTTCCATTGTTCTCGGAATTCTGTTGAAGTTTAAAAATGCTTCGGTACTCTTCCATTGTTCTCGGAATTCCGCTGACATATAAAAATGCTTCGGAAATCTTGCATTGTTCTCGGCATTCCGCTGACATTTAAAAATGCTTCGGAACTCTTCCATTGTTCTCGGAATTCCGTTGAAGTTTAAAAATGCTTCGAAACTCTTCCATTGTTCTCGGAATTCTGTTGAAGTTTAAAAATGCTTCGGTACTCTTCCATTGTTCTCGGAATTCCGCTGACATATAAAAATGCTTCGGAAATCTTGCATTGTTCTCGGCATTCCGCTGACATTTAAAAATGCTTTGGAACTCTTCTATTGTTCTCGGAATTCCGCTGAAGTTTAAAAATGCTTAAAATCTCTTCCATTGTTCTCGTAATTCTGCTCATGTTTAAAAATGCTTCGGAACTCTTCCATTGTTCTCGTAATTCCGCTGAAGTTTAAAAATGGTTCGGAACTCTTCCATTGTTCTCGGAATTCCGCTGAAGTTTAAAAATGCTTCGGAACTCTTCCATTGTTCCCAGAATTCTGCTGACGTTTAAAAATGCTTTGGTACTCTTCCATTGTTCTCGGAATTCCGCTGACATATAAAAATGCTTCGGAAATCTTGCATTGTTCTCGGCATTCCGCTGACATTTAAAAATGCTTCGGAACTCTTCAATTGTTCTTGGAATTCTGCTGAACTTTTAAAATGCTTTGGAACTCTTCCATTGCTCTCGGAATTCGGGTGAAGTTTAAAAATGCTTCGGAACTCTTCTATTGTTCTCGGAATTCCGCTGAAGTTTAAAAATGCTTAAAATCTCTTCCATTGTTCTCGTAATTCTGCTCATGTTTAAAAATGCTTCGGAGCTCTTCCATTGTTCTCGTAATTCCGCTGAAGTTTAAAAATGCTTCAGAACTCTTCCATTGTTCTCAGAATTCCGCTGACATTTAAAAATGCTTCGGAAATCTTCCATTGTTTTCAAAATTCCGCTGACGCTTAAAAATGCTTCAGAACTCTTCCATTGTTCTCGGAATTCCGCTGACGTTTAATAATGCTTCGCAACTCTTTCATTGTTCTCGGAATTCCGCTGACGTTTAAAAATGCTTCGGAACTCTTCCATTGTTCTCGGAATTCCGTTGAAGTTTAAAAATGCTTCGAAACCCTTCCATTGTTCTAGGAATTCTGCTGAAGTTTAAAAATGCTTCGAAACTCTTTCATTGTTCTCGGAATTCTGCTGAAGTTTAAAAATGCTTCAGAACTCTTCCATTGCTCTCGGAATTCCGCTGACGTTTAATAATGCTTCGCAACTCTTCCACTGTTCTCGGAATTCCGTTGAAGTTTAAAAATGCTTCTAAACTCTTCCATTGTTCTCGGAATTCTGCTGAAGTTTAAAAATGCTTCGGTACTCTTCCATTGTTCTCGGAATTCCGCTGACATCTAAAAATGCTTCGGAAATCTTGCATTGTTCTCGGCATTCCGCTGACATTTAAAAATGCTTCGGAACTCTTCCATTGTTCTCGGAATTCCGTTGAAGTTTAAAAATGCTTCGAAACTCTTCCATTGTTCTCGGAATTCTGTTGAAGTTTAAAAATGCTTCGGTACTCTTCCATTGTTCTCGGAATTCCGCTGACATATAAAAATGCTTCGGAAATCTTGCATTGTTCTCGGCATTCCGCTGACATTTAAAAATGCTTCGGAACTCTTCAATTGTTCTCGGAATTCTGCTGAACTTTTAAAATGCTTTGTAACTCTTCCATTGCTCTCGGAATTCGGGTGAAGTTTAAAAATGCTTCGGAACTCTTCTATTGTTCTCGGAATTCCGCTGAAGTTTAAAAATGCTTAAAATCTCTTCCATTGTTCTCGTAATTCTGCTCATGTTTAAAAATGCTTCGGAACTCTTCCATTGTTCTCGTAATTCCGCTGAAGTTTAAAAATGGTTCGGAACTCTTCCATTGTTCTCGGAATTCCGATGACGTTTTAAAATGCTTCGGTACTCTTCCATTGTTCTCGGAATTCCGCTGACGTTTAAAAATGCTTCGGAACTCTTCCATTGTTCTCGGAATTCCGCTGAAGTTTAAAAATGCTTTGGAACTCTTCCATTGTTCTCGGAATTCCGTTGAAGTTTAAAAATTCTTCAGAACTCTTACATTGTTCTCGGAATTCTGCTGACGTTTAAAAATGCTTCGGAACTCTTCCATTGTTCTCAGAATTCCGCTGAAGTTTAAAAATGCTTCGGAACTCTTCCATTGTTCTCGGAATTCTGCTGAAGTTTAAAAATGCTTCGGAACTCTTCCATTGTTCTCAGAATTCCGCTGACGTTTAAAAATGCTTCGGAAATCTTCCATTGTTTTCAAAATTCCGCTGACATTTAAAAATGCTTCAGAACTCTTCCATTGTTCTCGGAATTCCGCTGACGTTTAAAAATGCTTTGGAACTCTTCCATTGTTCTCGGAATTCCGCTGAAGTTTAAAAATGCTTCAGAACTCTTCCATTGTTCTCAGAATTCTGCTGACGTTTAAAAATGCTTCGGAACTCTTCTATTGTTCTCGGAATTCCGCTGATGTTTAATAATGCTTCGGAACTCTTCCATTGTTCTCGGAATTCCGCTGAAGTTTAAAAATGCTTCAGAACTCTTCCATTGTTCCCAGAATTCTGCTGACGTTTAAAAATGCTTCGGTACTCTTCCATTGTTCTCGGAATTCCGCTGACATATAAAAATGCTTCGGAAATCTTGCATTGTTCTCGGCATTCCGCTGACATTTAAAAATGCTTCGGAACTCTTCAATTGTTCTTGGAATTCTGCTGAACTTTTAAAATGCTTTGGAACTCTTCCATTGCTCTCGGAATTCGGGTGAAGTTTAAAAATGCTTCGGAACTCTTCTATTGTTCTCGGAATTCCGCTGAAGTTTAAAAATGCTTAAAATCTCTTCCATTGTTCTCGTAATTCTGCTCATGTTTAAAAATGCTTCGGAGCTCTTCCATTGTTCTCGTAATTCCGCTGAAGTTTAAAAATGCTTCAGAACTCTTCCATTGTTATCGGAATTCCGCTGACGTGTAAAAATGCTTTGGAACTCTTCCATTGTTCTCGGAATTCCGCTGAAGTTTAAAAATGCTTCGGAACTCTTCCATTGTTCTCGGAATTCCGCTGATGTTTAATAATGCTTCGGAACTCTTCCATTGTTCTCGAAATTCCGTTGAAGTTTAATAATGCTTCGGAACTCTTCCATTGTTCTCGGAATTCCGCTGAAGTTTAAAAATGCTTCGGAACTCTTCCATTGTTCCCAGAATTCTGCTGACGTTTAAAAATGCTTCGGTACTCTTCCATTGTTCTCGGAATTCCGCTGACATATAAAAATGCTTTGGAAATCTTGCATTGTTCTCGGCATTCCGCTGACATTTAAAAATGCTTCGGAACTCTTCAATTGTTCTTGGAATTCTGCTGAACTTTTAAAATGCTTTGGAACTCTTCCATTGCTCTCGGAATTCGGGTGAAGTTTAAAAATGCTTCGGAACTCTTCTATTGTTCTCGGAATTCCGCTGAAGTTTAAAAATGCTTAAAATCTCTTCCATTGTTCTCGTAATTCTGCTCATGTTTAAAAATGCTTCGGAGCTCTTCCATTGTTCTCGTAATTCCGCTGAAGTTTAAAAATGCTTCAGAACTCTTCCATTGTTCTCGGAATTCCGCTGACGTTTAAAAATGCTTTGGAACTCTTCCATTGTTCTCGGAATTCCGCTGAAGTTTAAAAATGCTTCGGAACTCTTCCATTGTTCTCGGAATTCCGCTGATGTTTAATAATGCTTCGGAACTCTTCCATTGTTCTCGAAATTCCGTTGAAGTTTAAAAATGCTTCAGAACTCTTCCATTGTTCTCAGAATTCTGCTGAAGTTTAAAAATGCTTCAGAACTCTTCCATTGTTCTCGGAATTCCGCTGACGTTTAAAAATGCTTTGGAACTCTTCCATTGTTCTCGGAATTCCGTTGAAGTTTAAAAATGCTTCGAAACTCTTCCATTGTTCTCGGAATTCTGCTGAAGTTTAAAAATGCTTCAGAACTCTTCCATTGTTCTCAGAATTCCGCTGACATTTAAAAATGCTTCGGAAATCTTCCATTGTTTTCAAAATTCCGCTGACGCTTAAAAATGCTTCAGAACTCTTCCATTGTTCTCGGAATTCCGCTGACGTTTAATAATGCTTCGCAACTCTTTCATTGTTCTCGGAATTCCGCTGACGTTTAAAAATGCTTCGGAACTCTTCCATTGTTCTCGGAATTCCGTTGAAGTTTAAAAATGCTTCGAAACCCTTCCATTGTTCTAGGAATTCTGCTGAAGTTTAAAAATGCTTCGAAACTCTTTCATTGTTCTCGGAATTCTGCTGAAGTTTAAATATGCTTCAGAACTCTTCCATTGCTCTCGGAATTCCGCTGACGTTTAATAATGCTTCGCAACTCTTCCACTGTTCTCGGAATTCCGTTGAAGTTTAAAAATGCTTCGAAACTCTTCCATTGTTCTCGGAATTCTGCTGAAGTTTAAAAATGCTTCGGTACTCTTCCATTGTTCTCGGAATTCCGCTGACATATAAAAATGCTTCGGAAATCTTGCATTGTTCTCGGCATTCCGCTGACATTTAAAAATGCTTCGGAACTCTTCCATTGTTCTCGGAATTCCGTTGAAGTTTAAAAATGCTTCGAAACTCTTCCATTGTTCTCGGAATTCTGTTGAAGTTTAAAAATGCTTCGGTACTCTTCCATTGTTCTCGGAATTCCGCTGACATATAAAAATGCTTCGGAAATCTTGCATTGTTCTCGGCATTCCGCTGACATTTAAAAATGCTTCGGAACTCTTCCATTGTTCTCAGAATTCTGCTGAAGTTTAAAAATGCTTCAGAACTCTTCCATTGTTCTCAGAATTCTGCTGAAGTTTAAAAATGCTTCAGAACTCTTCCATTGTTCTCGGAATTCCGCTGACGTTTAAAAATGCTTTGGAACGCTTCCATTGTTCTCGGAATTCCGTTGAAGTTTAAAAATGCTTCGAAACTCTTCCATTGTTCTCGGAATTCTGCTGAAGTTTAAAAATGCTTCAGAACTCTTCCATTGTTCTCAGAATTCCGCTGACGTTTAAAAATGCTTCGGAAATCTTCCATTGTTTTCAAAATTCCGCTGACATTTAAAAATGCTTCAGAACTCTTCCATTGTTCTCGGAATTCCGCTGACGTTTAAAAATGCTTTGGAACTCTTCCATTGTTCTCGGAATTCCGCTGAAGTTTAAAAATGCTTCAGAACTCTTCCATTGTTCTCAGAATTCTGCTGACGTTTAAAAATGCTTCGGAACTCTTCTATTGTTCTCGGAATTCTGCTGACGTTTAAAAATGCTTCAGAACTCTTCCATTGTTCTCGGAATTCCGCTGATGTTTAATAATGCTTCGGAACTCTTCCATTGTTCTCGGAATTCCGCTGAAGTTTAAAAATGCTTCGGAACTCTTCCATTGTTCCCAGAATTCTGCTGACGTTTAAAAATGCTTCGGTACTCTTCCATTGTTCTCGGAATTCCGCTGACATATAAAAATGCTTTGGAAATCTTGCATTGTTCTCGGCATTCCGCTGACATTTAAAAATGCTTCGGAACTCTTCAATTGTTCTTGGAATTCTGCTGAACTTTTAAAATGCTTTGGAACTCTTCCATTGCTCTCGGAATTCGGGTGAAGTTTAAAAATGCTTCGGAACTCTTCTATTGTTCTCGGAATTCCGCTGAAGTTTAAAAATGCTTAAAATCTCTTCCATTGTTCTCGTAATTCTGCTCATGTTTAAAAATGCTTCGGAGCTCTTCCATTGTTCTCGTAATTCCGCTGAAGTTTAAAAATGGTTCAGAACTCTTCCATTGTTCTCGGAATTCCGCTGACGTTTAAAAATGCTTTGGAACTCTTCCATTGTTCTCGGAATTCCGCTGAAGTTTAAAAATGCTTCGGAACTCTTCCATTGTTCTCGGAATTCCGCTGATGTTTAATAATGCTTCGGAACTCTTCCATTGTTCTCGAAATTCCGTTGAAGTTTAAAAATGCTTCAGAACTCTTCCATTGTTCTCAGAATTCTGCTGAAGTTTAAAAATGCTTCAGAACTCTTCCATTGTTCTCGGAATTCCGTTGACGTTTAAAAATGCTTTGGAACTCTTCCATTGTTCTCGGAATTCCGTTGAAGTTTAAAAATGCTTCGAAACTCTTCCATTGTTCTCGGAATTCTGCTGAAGTTTAAAAATGCTTCAGAACTCTTCCATTGTTCTCAGAATTCCGCTGACATTTAAAAATGCTTCGGAAATCTTCCATTGTTTTCAAAATTCCGCTGACGCTTAAAAATGCTTCAGAACTCTTCCATTGTTCTCGGAATTCCGCTGACGTTTAATAATGCTTCGCAACTCTTTCATTGTTCTCGGAATTCCGCTGACGTTTAAAAATGCTTCGGAACTCTTCCATTGTTCTCGGAATTCCGTTGAAGTTTAAAAATGCTTCGAAACCCTTCCATTGTTCTAGGAATTCTGCTGAAGTTTAAAAATGCTTCGAAACTCTTTCATTGTTCTCGGAATTCTGCTGAAGTTTAAAAATGCTTCAGAACTCTTCCATTGCTCTCGGAATTCCGCTGACGTTTAATAATGCTTCGCAACTCTTCCACTGTTCTCGGAATTCCGTTGAAGTTTAAAAATGCTTCGAAACTCTTCCATTGTTCTCGGAATTCTGCTGAAGTTTAAAAATGCTTCGGTACTCTTCCATTGTTCTCGGAATTCCGCTGACATATAAAAATGCTTCGGAAATCTTGTATTGTTCTCGGCATTCCGCTGACATTTAAAAATGCTTCGGAACTCTTCCATTGTTCTCGGAATTCCGTTGAAGTTTAAAAATGCTTCGAAACTCTTCCATTGTTCTCGGAATTCTGTTGAAGTTTAAAAATGCTTCGGTACTCTTCCATTGTTCTCGGAATTCCGCTGACATATAAAAATGCTTCGGAAATCTTGCATTGTTCTCGGCATTCCGCTGACATTTAAAAATGCTTCGGAACTCTTCTATTGTTCTCGGAATTCCGTTGAAGTTTAAAAATGCTTCGAAACTCTTCCATTGTTCTCGGAATTCTGTTGAAGTTTAAAAATGCTTCGGTACTCTTCCATTGTTCTCGGAATTCCGCTGACATATAAAAATGCTTCGGAAATCTTGCATTGTTCTCGGCATTCCGCTGACATTTAAAAATGCTTTGGAACTCTTCTATTGTTCTCGGAATTCCGCTGAAGTTTAAAAATGCTTAAAATCTCTTCCATTGTTCTCGTAATTCTGCTCATGTTTAAAAATGCTTCGGAACTCTTCCATTGTTCTCGTAATTCCGCTGAAGTTTAAAAATGGTTCGGAACTCTTCCATTGTTCTCGGAATTCCGCTGAAGTTTAAAAATGCTTCGGAACTCTTCCATTGTTCCCAGAATTCTGCTGACGTTTAAAAATGCTTTGGTACTCTTCCATTGTTCTCGGAATTCCGCTGACATATAAAAATGCTTCGGAAATCTTGCATTGTTCTCGGCATTCCGCTGACATTTAAAAATGCTTCGGAACTCTTCAATTGTTCTTGGAATTCTGCTGAACTTTTAAAATGCTTTGGAACTCTTCCATTGCTCTCGGAATTCGGGTGAAGTTTAAAAATGCTTCGGAACTCTTCTATTGTTCTCGGAATTCCGCTGAAGTTTAAAAATGCTTAAAATCTCTTCCATTGTTCTCGTAATTCTGCTCATGTTTAAAAATGCTTCGGAGCTCTTCCATTGTTCTCGTAATTCCGCTGAAGTTTAAAAATGCTTCAGAACTCTTCCATTGTTCTCGGAATTCCGCTGACGTTTAAAAATGCTTTGGAACTCTTCCATTGTTCTCGGAATTCCGCTGAAGTTTAAAAATGCTTCGGAACTCTTCCATTGTTCTCGGAATTCCGCTGATGTTTAATAATGCTTCGGAACTCTTCCATTGTTCTCGAAATTCCGTTGAAGTTTAAAAATGCTTCAGAACTCTTCCATTGTTCTCAGAATTCTGCTGAAGTTTAAAAATGCTTCAGAACTCTTCCATTGTTCTCAGAATTCCGCTGACATTTAAAAATGCTTCGGAAATCTTCCATTGTTTTCAAAATTCCGCTGACGCTTAAAAATGCTTCAGAACTCTTCCATTGTTCTCGGAATTCCGCTGACGTTTAATAATGCTTCGCAACTCTTTCATTGTTCTCGGAATTCCGCTGACGTTTAAAAATGCTTCGGAACTCTTCCATTGTTCTCGGAATTCCGTTGAAGTTTAAAAATGCTTCGAAACCCTTCCATTGTTCTAGGAATTCTGCTGAAGTTTAAAAATGCTTCGAAACTCTTTCATTGTTCTCGGAATTCTGCTGAAGTTTAAAAATGCTTCAGAACTCTTCCATTGCTCTCGGAATTCCGCTGACGTTTAATAATGCTTCGCAACTCTTCCACTGTTCTCGGAATTCCGTTGAAGTTTAAAAATGCTTCGAAACTCTTCCATTGTTCTCGGAATTCTGCTGAAGTTTAAAAATGCTTCGGTACTCTTCCATTGTTCTCGGAATTCCGCTGACATCTAAAAATGCTTCGGAAATCTTGCATTGTTCTCGGCATTCCGCTGACATTTAAAAATGCTTCGGAACTCTTCCATTGTTCTCGGAATTCCGTTGAAGTTTAAAAATGCTTCGAAACTCTTCCATTGTTCTCGGAATTCTGTTGAAGTTTAAAAATGCTTCGGTACTCTTCCATTGTTCTCGGAATTCCGCTGACATATAAAAATGCTTCGGAAATCTTGCATTGTTCTCGGCATTCCGCTGACATTTAAAAATGCTTCGGAACTCTTCAATTGTTCTCGGAATTCTGCTGAACTTTTAAAATGCTTTGTAACTCTTCCATTGCTCTCGGAATTCGGGTGAAGTTTAAAAATGCTTCGGAACTCTTCTATTGTTCTCGGAATTCCGCTGAAGTTTAAAAATGCTTAAAATCTCTTCCATTGTTCTCGTAATTCTGCTCATGTTTAAAAATGCTTCGGAACTCTTCCATTGTTCTCGTAATTCCGCTGAAGTTTAAAAATGGTTCGGAACTCTTCCATTGTTCTCGGAATTCCGATGACGTTTTAAAATGCTTCGGTACTCTTCCATTGTTCTCGGAATTCCGCTGACGTTTAAAAATGCTTCGGAACTCTTCCATTGTTCTCGGAATTCCGTTGAAGTTTAAAAATGCTTTGGAACTCTTCCATTGTTCTCGGAATTCCGTTGAAGTTTAAAAATGCTTCGAAACTCTTCCATTGTTCTCGGAATTCTGCTGAAGTTTAAAAATTCTTCAGAACTCTTACATTGTTCTCGGAATTCTGCTGACGTTTAAAAATGCTTCGGAACTCTTCCATTGTTCTCAGAATTCCGCTGAAGTTTAAAAATGCTTCGGAACTCTTCCATTGTTCTCGGAATTCTGCTGAAGTTTAAAAATGCTTCGGAACTCTTCCATTGTTCTCAGAATTCCGCTGACGTTTAAAAATGCTTCGGAAATCTTCCATTGTTTTCAAAATTCCGCTGACATTTAAAAATGCTTCAGAACTCTTCCATTGTTCTCGGAATTCCGCTGACGTTTAAAAATGCTTTGGAACTCTTCCATTGTTCTCGGAATTCCGCTGAAGTTTAAAAATGCTTCAGAACTCTTCCATTGTTCTCAGAATTCTGCTGACGTTTAAAAATGCTTCGGAACTCTTCTATTGTTCTCGGAATTCCGCTGATGTTTAATAATGCTTCGGAACTCTTCCATTGTTCTCGGAATTCCGCTGAAGTTTAAAAATGCTTCAGAACTCTTCCATTGTTCCCAGAATTCTGCTGACGTTTAAAAATGCTTCGGTACTCTTCCATTGTTCTCGGAATTCCGCTGACATATAAAAATGCTTCGGAAATCTTGCATTGTTCTCGGCATTCCGCTGACATTTAAAAATGCTTCGGAACTCTTCAATTGTTCTTGGAATTCTGCTGAACTTTTAAAATGCTTTGGAACTCTTCCATTGCTCTCGGAATTCGGGTGAAGTTTAAAAATGCTTCGGAACTCTTCTATTGTTCTCGGAATTCCGCTGAAGTTTAAAAATGCTTAAAATCTCTTCCATTGTTCTCGTAATTCTGCTCATGTTTAAAAATGCTTCGGAGCTCTTCCATTGTTCTCGTAATTCCGCTGAAGTTTAAAAATGCTTCAGAACTCTTCCATTGTTATCGGAATTCCGCTGACGTTTAAAAATGCTTTGGAACTCTTCCATTGTTCTCGGAATTCCGCTGAAGTTTAAAAATGCTTCGGAACTCTTCCATTGTTCTCGGAATTCCGCTGATGTTTAATAATGCTTCGGAACTCTTCCATTGTTCTCGAAATTCCGTTGAAGTTTAATAATGCTTCGGAACTCTTCCATTGTTCTCGGAATTCCGCTGAAGTTTAAAAATGCTTCGGAACTCTTCCATTGTTCCCAGAATTCTGCTGACGTTTAAAAATGCTTCGGTACTCTTCCATTGTTCTCGGAATTCCGCTGACATATAAAAATGCTTTGGAAATCTTGCATTGTTCTCGGCATTCCGCTGACATTTAAAAATGCTTCGGAACTCTTCAATTGTTCTTGGAATTCTGCTGAACTTTTAAAATGCTTTGGAACTCTTCCATTGCTCTCGGAATTCGGGTGAAGTTTAAAAATGCTTCGGAACTCTTCTATTGTTCTCGGAATTCCGCTGAAGTTTAAAAATGCTTAAAATCTCTTCCATTGTTCTCGTAATTCTGCTCATGTTTAAAAATGCTTCGGAGCTCTTCCATTGTTCTCGTAATTCCGCTGAAGTTTAAAAATGCTTCAGAACTCTTCCATTGTTCTCGGAATTCCGCTGACGTTTAAAAATGCTTTGGAACTCTTCCATTGTTCTCGGAATTCCGCTGAAGTTTAAAAATGCTTCGGAACTCTTCCATTGTTCTCGGAATTCCGCTGATGTTTAATAATGCTTCGGAACTCTTCCATTGTTCTCGAAATTCCGTTGAAGTTTAAAAATGCTTCAGAACTCTTCCATTGTTCTCAGAATTCTGCTGAAGTTTAAAAATGCTTCAGAACTCTTCCATTGTTCTCGGAATTCCGCTGACGTTTAAAAATGCTTTGGAACTCTTCCATTGTTCTCGGAATTCCGTTGAAGTTTAAAAATGCTTCGAAACTCTTCCATTGTTCTCGGAATTCTGCTGAAGTTTAAAAATGCTTCAGAACTCTTCCATTGTTCTCAGAATTCCGCTGACATTTAAAAATGCTTCGGAAATCTTCCATTGTTTTCAAAATTCCGCTGACGCTTAAAAATGCTTCAGAACTCTTCCATTGTTCTCGGAATTCCGCTGACGTTTAATAATGCTTCGCAACTCTTTCATTGTTCTCGGAATTCCGCTGACGTTTAAAAATGCTTCGGAACTCTTCCATTGTTCTCGGAATTCCGTTGACGTTTAAAAATGCTTCGAAACCCTTCCATTGTTCTAGGAATTCTGCTGAAGTTTAAAAATGCTTCGAAACTCTTTCATTGTTCTCGGAATTCTGCTGAAGTTTAAAAATGCTTCAGAACTCTTCCATTGCTCTCGGAATTCCGCTGACGTTTAATAATGCTTCGCAACTCTTCCACTGTTCTCGGAATTCCGTTGAAGTTTAAAAATGCTTCGGAACTCTTCCATTGTTCCCAGAATTCTGCTGACGTTTAAAAATGCTTTGGTACTCTTCCATTGTTCTCGGAATTCCGCTGACATATAAAAATGCTTCGGAAATCTTGCATTGTTCTCGGCATTCCGCTGACATTTAAAAATGCTTCGGAACTCTTCAATTGTTCTTGGAATTCTGCTGAACTTTTAAAATGCTTTGGAACTCTTCCATTGCTCTCGGAATTCGGGTGAAGTTTAAAAATGCTTCGGAACTCTTCTATTGTTCTCGGAATTCCGCTGAAGTTTAAAAATGCTTAAAATCTCTTCCATTGTTCTCGTAATTCTGCTCATGTTTAAAAATGCTTCGGAGCTCTTCCATTGTTCTCGTAATTCCGCTGAAGTTTAAAAATGCTTCAGAACTCTTCCATTGTTCTCGGAATTCCGCTGACGTTTAAAAATGCTTTGGAACTCTTCCATTGTTCTCGGAATTCCGCTGAAGTTTAAAAATGCTTCGGAACTCTTCCATTGTTCTCGGAATTCCGCTGATGTTTAATAATGCTTCGGAACTCTTCCATTGTTCTCGAAATTCCGTTGAAGTTTAAAAATGCTTCAGAACTCTTCCATTGTTCTCAGAATTCTGCTGAAGTTTAAAAATGCTTCAGAACTCTTCCATTGTTCTCAGAATTCCGCTGACATTTAAAAATGCTTCGGAAATCTTCCATTGTTTTCAAAATTCCGCTGACGCTTAAAAATGCTTCAGAACTCTTCCATTGTTCTCGGAATTCCGCTGACGTTTAATAATGCTTCGCAACTCTTTCATTGTTCTCGGAATTCCGCTGACGTTTAAAAATGCTTCGGAACTCTTCCATTGTTCTCGGAATTCCGTTGAAGTTTAAAAATGCTTCGAAACCCTTCCATTGTTCTAGGAATTCTGCTGAAGTTTAAAAATGCTTCGAAACTCTTTCATTGTTCTCGGAATTCTGCTGAAGTTTAAAAATGCTTCAGAACTCTTCCATTGCTCTCGGAATTCCGCTGACGTTTAATAATGCTTCGCAACTCTTCCACTGTTCTCGGAATTCCGTTGAAGTTTAAAAATGCTTCGAAACTCTTCCATTGTTCTCGGAATTCTGCTGAAGTTTAAAAATGCTTCGGTACTCTTCCATTGTTCTCGGAATTCCGCTGACATCTAAAAATGCTTCGGAAATCTTGCATTGTTCTCGGCATTCCGCTGACATTTAAAAATGCTTCGGAACTCTTCCATTGTTCTCGGAATTCCGTTGAAGTTTAAAAATGCTTCGAAACTCTTCCATTGTTCTCGGAATTCTGTTGAAGTTTAAAAATGCTTCGGTACTCTTCCATTGTTCTCGGAATTCCGCTGACATATAAAAATGCTTCGGAAATCTTGCATTGTTCTCGGCATTCCGCTGACATTTAAAAATGCTTCGGAACTCTTCAATTGTTCTCGGAATTCTGCTGAACTTTTAAAATGCTTTGTAACTCTTCCATTGCTCTCGGAATTCGGGTGAAGTTTAAAAATGCTTCGGAACTCTTCTATTGTTCTCGGAATTCCGCTGAAGTTTAAAAATGCTTAAAATCTCTTCCATTGTTCTCGTAATTCTGCTCATGTTTAAAAATGCTTCGGAACTCTTCCATTGTTCTCGTAATTCCGCTGAAGTTTAAAAATGGTTCGGAACTCTTCCATTGTTCTCGGAATTCCGATGACGTTTTAAAATGCTTCGGTACTCTTCCATTGTTCTCGGAATTCCGCTGACGTTTAAAAATGCTTCGGAACTCTTCCATTGTTCTCGGAATTCCGTTGAAGTTTAAAAATGCTTTGGAACTCTTCCATTGTTCTCGGAATTCCGTTGAAGTTTAAAAATGCTTCGAAACTCTTCCATTGTTCTCGGAATTCTGCTGAAGTTTAAAAATTCTTCAGAACTCTTACATTGTTCTCGGAATTCTGCTGACGTTTAAAAATGCTTCGGAACTCTTCCATTGTTCTCAGAATTCCGCTGAAGTTTAAAAATGCTTCGGAACTCTTCCATTGTTCTCGGAATTCTGCTGAAGTTTAAAAATGCTTCGGAACTCTTCCATTGTTCTCAGAATTCCGCTGACGTTTAAAAATGCTTCGGAAATCTTCCATTGTTTTCAAAATTCCGCTGACATTTAAAAATGCTTCAGAACTCTTCCATTGTTCTCGGAATTCCGCTGACGTTTAAAAATGCTTTGGAACTCTTCCATTGTTCTCGGAATTCCGCTGAAGTTTAAAAATGCTTCAGAACTCTTCCATTGTTCTCAGAATTCTGCTGACGTTTAAAAATGCTTCGGAACTCTTCTATTGTTCTCGGAATTCCGCTGATGTTTAATAATGCTTCGGAACTCTTCCATTGTTCTCGGAATTCCGCTGAAGTTTAAAAATGCTTCAGAACTCTTCCATTGTTCCCAGAATTCTGCTGACGTTTAAAAATGCTTCGGTACTCTTCCATTGTTCTCGGAATTCCGCTGACATATAAAAATGCTTCGGAAATCTTGCATTGTTCTCGGCATTCCGCTGACATTTAAAAATGCTTCGGAACTCTTCAATTGTTCTTGGAATTCTGCTGAACTTTTAAAATGCTTTGGAACTCTTCCATTGCTCTCGGAATTCGGGTGAAGTTTAAAAATGCTTCGGAACTCTTCTATTGTTCTCGGAATTCCGCTGAAGTTTAAAAATGCTTAAAATCTCTTCCATTGTTCTCGTAATTCTGCTCATGTTTAAAAATGCTTCGGAGCTCTTCCATTGTTCTCGTAATTCCGCTGAAGTTTAAAAATGCTTCAGAACTCTTCCATTGTTATCGGAATTCCGCTGACGTTTAAAAATGCTTTGGAACTCTTCCATTGTTCTCGGAATTCCGCTGAAGTTTAAAAATGCTTCGGAACTCTTCCATTGTTCTCGGAATTCCGCTGATGTTTAATAATGCTTCGGAACTCTTCCATTGTTCTCGAAATTCCGTTGAAGTTTAATAATGCTTCGGAACTCTTCCATTGTTCTCGGAATTCCGCTGAAGTTTAAAAATGCTTCGGAACTCTTCCATTGTTCCCAGAATTCTGCTGACGTTTAAAAATGCTTCGGTACTCTTCCATTGTTCTCGGAATTCCGCTGACATATAAAAATGCTTTGGAAATCTTGCATTGTTCTCGGCATTCCGCTGACATTTAAAAATGCTTCGGAACTCTTCAATTGTTCTTGGAATTCTGCTGAACTTTTAAAATGCTTTGGAACTCTTCCATTGCTCTCGGAATTCGGGTGAAGTTTAAAAATGCTTCGGAACTCTTCTATTGTTCTCGGAATTCCGCTGAAGTTTAAAAATGCTTAAAATCTCTTCCATTGTTCTCGTAATTCTGCTCATGTTTAAAAATGCTTCGGAGCTCTTCCATTGTTCTCGTAATTCCGCTGAAGTTTAAAAATGCTTCAGAACTCTTCCATTGTTCTCGGAATTCCGCTGACGTTTAAAAATGCTTTGGAACTCTTCCATTGTTCTCGGAATTCCGCTGAAGTTTAAAAATGCTTCGGAACTCTTCCATTGTTCTCGGAATTCCGCTGATGTTTAATAATGCTTCGGAACTCTTCCATTGTTCTCGAAATTCCGTTGAAGTTTAAAAATGCTTCAGAACTCTTCCATTGTTCTCAGAATTCTGCTGAAGTTTAAAAATGCTTCAGAACTCTTCCATTGTTCTCGGAATTCCGCTGACGTTTAAAAATGCTTTGGAACTCTTCCATTGTTCTCGGAATTCCGTTGAAGTTTAAAAATGCTTCGAAACTCTTCCATTGTTCTCGGAATTCTGCTGAAGTTTAAAAATGCTTCAGAACTCTTCCATTGTTCTCAGAATTCCGCTGACATTTAAAAATGCTTCGGAAATCTTCCATTGTTTTCAAAATTCCGCTGACGCTTAAAAATGCTTCAGAACTCTTCCATTGTTCTCGGAATTCCGCTGACGTTTAATAATGCTTCGCAACTCTTTCATTGTTCTCGGAATTCCGCTGACGTTTAAAAATGCTTCGGAACTCTTCCATTGTTCTCGGAATTCCGTTGAAGTTTAAAAATGCTTCGAAACCCTTCCATTGTTCTAGGAATTCTGCTGAAGTTTAAAAATGCTTCGAAACTCTTTCATTGTTCTCGGAATTCTGCTGAAGTTTAAAAATGCTTCAGAACTCTTCCATTGCTCTCGGAATTCCGCTGACGTTTAATAATGCTTCGCAACTCTTCCACTGTTCTCGGAATTCCGTTGAAGTTTAAAAATGCTTCGAAACTCTTCCATTGTTCTCGGAATTCTGCTGAAGTTTAAAAATGCTTCGGTACTCTTCCATTGTTCTCGGAATTCCGCTGACATATAAAAATGCTTCGGAAATCTTGCATTGTTCTCGGCATTCCGCTGACATTTAAAAATGCTTCGGAACTCTTCCATTGTTCTCGGAATTCCGTTGAAGTTTAAAAATGCTTCGAAACTCTTCCATTGTTCTCGGAATTCTGTTGAAGTTTAAAAATGCTTCGGTACTCTTCCATTGTTCTCGGAATTCCGCTGACATATAAAAATGCTTCGGAAATCTTGCATTGTTCTCGGCATTCCGCTGACATTTAAAAATGCTTCGGAACTCTTCCATTGTTCTCGGAATTCCGTTGAAGTTTAAAAATGCTTCGAAACTCTTCCATTGTTCTCGGAATTCTGTTGAAGTTTAAAAATGCTTCGGTACTCTTCCATTGTTCTCGGAATTCCGCTGACATATAAAAATGCTTCGGAAATCTTGCATTGTTCTCGGCATTCCGCTGACATTTAAAAATGCTTTGGAACTCTTCTATTGTTCTCGGAATTCCGCTGAAGTTTAAAAATGCTTAAAATCTCTTCCATTGTTCTCGTAATTCTGCTCATGTTTAAAAATGCTTCGGAACTCTTCCATTGTTCTCGTAATTCCGCTGAAGTTTAAAAATGGTTCGGAACTCTTCCATTGTTCTCGGAATTCCGCTGAAGTTTAAAAATGCTTCGGAACTCTTCCATTGTTCCCAGAATTCTGCTGACGTTTAAAAATGCTTCGGTACTCTTCCATTGTTCTCGGAATTCCGCTGACATATAAAAATGCTTCGGAAATCTTGCATTGTTCTCGGCATTCCGCTGACATTTAAAAATGCTTCGGAACTCTTCAATTGTTCTTGGAATTCTGCTGAACTTTTAAAATGCTTTGGAACTCTTCCATTGCTCTCGGAATTCGGGTGAAGTTTAAAAATGCTTCGGAACTCTTCTATTGTTCTCGGAATTCCGCTGAAGTTTAAAAATGCTTAAAATCTCTTCCATTGTTCTCGTAATTCTGCTCATGTTTAAAAATGCTTCGGAGCTCTTCCATTGTTCTCGTAATTCCGCTGAAGTTTAAAAATGCTTCAGAACTCTTCCATTGTTCTCGGAATTCCGCTGACGTTTAAAAATGCTTTGGAACTCTTCCATTGTTCTCGGAATTCCGCTGAAGTTTAAAAATGCTTCGGAACTCTTCCATTGTTCTCGGAATTCCGCTGATGTTTAATAATGCTTCGGAACTCTTCCATTGTTCTCGAAATTCCGTTGAAGTTTAAAAATGCTTCAGAACTCTTCCATTGTTCTCAGAATTCTGCTGAAGTTTAAAAATGCTTCAGAACTCTTCCATTGTTCTCAGAATTCCGCTGACATTTAAAAATGCTTCGGAAATCTTCCATTGTTTTCAAAATTCCGCTGACGCTTAAAAATGCTTCAGAACTCTTCCATTGTTCTCGGAATTCCGCTGACGTTTAATAATGCTTCGCAACTCTTTCATTGTTCTCGGAATTCCGCTGACGTTTAAAAATGCTTCGGAACTCTTCCATTGTTCTCGGAATTCCGTTGAAGTTTAAAAATGCTTCGAAACCCTTCCATTGTTCTAGGAATTCTGCTGAAGTTTAAAAATGCTTCGAAACTCTTTCATTGTTCTCGGAATTCTGCTGAAGTTTAAAAATGCTTCAGAACTCTTCCATTGCTCTCGGAATTCCGCTGACGTTTAATAATGCTTCGCAACTCTTCCACTGTTCTCGGAATTCCGTTGAAGTTTAAAAAGGCTTCGAAACTCTTCCATTGTTCTCGGAATTCTGCTGAAGTTTAAAAATGCTTCGGTACTCTTCCATTGTTCTCGGAATTCCGCTGACATCTAAAAATGCTTCGGAAATCTTGCATTGTTCTCGGCATTCCGCTGACATTTAAAAATGCTTCGGAACTCTTCCATTGTTCTCGGAATTCCGTTGAAGTTTAAAAATGCTTCGAAACTCTTCCATTGTTCTCGGAATTCTGTTGAAGTTTAAAAATGCTTCGGTACTCTTCCATTGTTCTCGGAATTCCGCTGACATATAAAAATGCTTCGGAAATCTTGCATTGTTCTCGGCATTCCGCTGACATTTAAAAATGCTTCGGAACTCTTCAATTGTTCTCGGAATTCTGCTGAACTTTTAAAATGCTTTGTAACTCTTCCATTGCTCTCGGAATTCGGGTGAAGTTTAAAAATGCTT
This sequence comes from Phyllobates terribilis, assembly GCF_046119375.1. Classification (NCBI taxonomy): domain Eukaryota; kingdom Metazoa; phylum Chordata; class Amphibia; order Anura; family Dendrobatidae; genus Phyllobates; species Phyllobates terribilis. Next base: position 12,957,478 of record NW_027362782.1, read on the forward strand.
GGGAACTCTTCTATTGTTCTCGGAATTCCGCTGAAGTTTAAAAATGCTTAAAATCTCTTCCATTGTTCTCGTAATTCTGCTCATGTTTAAAAATGCTTCGGAACTCTTCCATTGTTCTCGTAATTCCGCTGAAGTTTAAAAATGGTTCGGAACTCTTCCATTGTTCTCGGAATTCCGATGACGTTTTAAAATGCTTCGGTACTCTTCCATTGTTCTCGGAATTCCGCTGACGTTTAAAAATGCTTCGGAACTCTTCCATTGTTCTCGGAATTCCGTTGAAGTTTAAAAATGCTTTGGAACTCTTCCATTGTTCTCGGAATTCCGTTGAAGTTTAAAAATGCTTCGAAACTCTTCCATTGTTCTCGGAATTCTGCTGAAGTTTAAAAATTCTTCAGAACTCTTACATTGTTCTCGGAATTCTGCTGATGTTTAAAAATGCTTCGGAACTCTTCCATTGTTCTCAGAATTCCGCTGAAGTTTAAAAATGCTTCGGAACTCTTCCATTGTTCTCGGAATTCTGCTGAAGTTTAAAAATGCTTCGGAACTCTTCCATTGTTCTCAGAATTCCGCTGACGTTTAAAAATGCTTCGGAAATCTTCCATTGTTTTCAAAATTCCGCTGACATTTAAAAATGCTTCAGAACTCTTCCATTGTTCTCGGAATTCCGCTGACGTTTAAAAATGCTTTGGAACTCTTCCATTGTTCTCGGAATTCCGCTGAAGTTTAAAAATGCTTCAGAACTCTTCCATTGTTCTCAGAATTCTGCTGACGTTTAAAAATGCTTCGGAACTCTTCTATTGTTCTCGGAATTCCGCTGATGTTTAATAATGCTTCGGAACTCTTCCATTGTTCTCGGAATTCCGCTGAAGTTTAAAAATGCTTCAGAACTCTTCCATTGTTCCCAGAATTCTGCTGACGTTTAAAAATGCTTCGGTACTCTTCCATTGTTCTCGGAATTCCGCTGACATATAAAAATGCTTCGGAAATCTTGCATTGTTCTCGGCATTCCGCTGACATTTAAAAATGCTTCGGAACTCTTCAATTGTTCTTGGAATTCTGCTGAACTTTTAAAATGCTTTGGAACTCTTCCATTGCTCTCGGAATTCGGGTGAAGTTTAAAAATGCTTCGGAACTCTTCTATTGTTCTCGGAATTCCGCTGAAGTTTAAAAATGCTTAAAATCTCTTCCATTGTTCTCGTAATTCTGCTCATGTTTAAAAATGCTTCGGAGCTCTTCCATTGTTCTCGTAATTCCGCTGAAGTTTAAAAATGCTTCAGAACTCTTCCATTGTTATCGGAATTCCGCTGACGTTTAAAAATGCTTTGGAACTCTTCCATTGTTCTCGGAATTCCGCTGAAGTTTAAAAATGCTTCGGAACTCTTCCATTGTTCTCGGAATTCCGCTGATGTTTAATAATGCTTCGGAACTCTTCCATTGTTCTCGAAATTCCGTTGAAGTTTAAAAATGCTTCAGAACTCTTCCATTGTTCTCAGAATTCTGCTGAAGTTTAAAAATGCTTCAGAACTCTTCCATTGTTCTCGGAATTCCGCTGACGTTTAAAAATGCTTTGGAACTCTTCCATTGTTCTCGGAATTCCGTTGAAGTTTAAAAATGCTTCGAAACTCTTCCATTGTTCTCGGAATTCTGCTGAAGTTTAAAAATGCTTCAGAACTCTTCCATTGTTCTCAGAATTCCGCTGACGTTTAAAAATGCTTCGGAAATCTTCCAATGTTTTCAAAATTCCGCTGACATTTAAAAATGCTTCAGAACTCTTCCATTGTTCTCGGAATTCCGCTGACGTTTAAAAATGCTTTGGAACTCTTCCATTGTTCTCGGAATTCCGCTGAAGTTTAAAAATGCTTCAGAACTCTTCCATTGTTCTCAGAATTCTGCTGACGTTTAAAAATGCTTCGGAACTCTTCTATTGTTCTCGGAATTCTGCTGACGTTTAAAAATGCTTCAGAACTCTTCCATTGTTCTCGGAATTCCGCTGATGTTTAATAATGCTTCGGAACTCTTCCATTGTTCTCGGAATTCCGCTGAAGTTTAAAAATGCTTCGGAACTCTTCCATTGTTCCCAGAATTCTGCTGACGTTTAAAAATGCTTTGGTACTCTTCCATTGTTCTCGGAATTCCGCTGACATATAAAAATGCTTTGGAAATCTTGCATTGTTCTCGGCATTCCGCTGACATTTAAAAATGCTTCGGAACTCTTCAATTGTTCTTGGAATTCTGCTGAACTTTTAAAATGCTTTGGAACTCTTCCATTGCTCTCGGAATTCGGGTGAAGTTTAAAAATGCTTCGGAACTCTTCTATTGTTCTCGGAATTCCGCTGAAGTTTAAAAATGCTTAAAATCTCTTCCATTGTTCTCGTAATTCTGCTCATGTTTAAAAATGCTTCGGAGCTCTTCCATTGTTCTCGTAATTCCGCTGAAGTTTAAAAATGCTTCAGAACTCTTCCATTGTTCTCGGAATTCCGCTGACGTTTAAAAATGCTTTGGAACTCTTCCATTGTTCTCGGAATTCCGCTGAAGTTTAAAAATGCTTCGGAACTCTTCCATTGTTCTCGGAATTCCGCTGATGTTTAATAATGCTTCGGAACTCTTCCATTGTTCTCGAAATTCCGTTGAAGTTTAAAAATGCTTCAGAACTCTTCCATTGTTCTCAGAATTCTGCTGAAGTTTAAAAATGCTTCAGAACTCTTCCATTGTTCTCGGAATTCCGCTGACGTTTAAAAATGCTTTGGAACTCTTCCATTGTTCTCGGAATTCCGTTGAAGTTTAAAAATGCTTCGAAACTCTTCCATTGTTCTCGGAATTCTGCTGAAGTTTAAAAATGCTTCAGAACTCTTCCATTGTTCTCAGAATTCCGCTGACATTTAAAAATGCTTCGGAAATCTTCCATTGTTTTCAAAATTCCGCTGACGCTTAAAAATGCTTCAGAACTCTTCCATTGTTCTCGGAATTCCGCTGACGTTTAATAATGCTTCGCAACTCTTTCATTGTTCTTGGAATTCCGCTGACGTTTAAAAATGCTTCGGAACTCTTCCATTGTTCTCGGAATTCCGTTGAAGTTTAAAAATGCTTCGAAACCCTTCCATTGTTCTAGGAATTCTGCTGAAGTTTAAAAATGCTTCGAAACTCTTTCATTGTTCTCGGAATTCTGCTGAAGTTTAAAAATGCTTCAGAACTCTTCCATTGCTCTCGGAATTCCGCTGACGTTTAATAATGCTTCGCAACTCTTCCACTGTTCTCGGAATTCCGTTGAAGTTTAAAAATGCTTCGAAACTCTTCCATTGTTCTCGGAATTCTGCTGAAGTTTAAAAATGCTTCGGTACTCTTCCATTGTTCTCGGAATTCCGCTGACATATAAAAATGCTTCGGAAATCTTGCATTGTTCTCGGCATTCCGCTGACATTTAAAAATGCTTCGAACTCTTCCATTGTTCTCGGAATTCCGTTGAAGTTTAAAAATGCTTCGAAACTCTTCCATTGTTCTCGGAATTCTGTTGAAGTTTAAAAATGCTTCGGTACTCTTCCATTGTTCTCGGAATTCCGCTGACATATAAAAATGCTTCGGAAATCTTGCATTGTTCTCGGCATTCCGCTGACATTTAAAAATGCTTCGGAACTCTTCCATTGTTCTCGGAATTCCGTTGAAGTTTAAAAATGCTTCGAAACTCTTCCATTGTTCTCGGAATTCTGTTGAAGTTTAAAAATGCTTCGGTACTCTTCCATTGTTCTCGGAATTCCGCTGACATAAAAATGCTTCGGAAATCTTGCATTGTTCTCGGCATTCCGCTGACATTTAAAAATGCTTTGGAACTCTTCTATTGTTCTCGGAATTCCGCTGAAGTTTAAAAATGCTTAAAATCTCTTCCATTGTTCTCGTAATTCTGCTCATGTTTAAAAATGCTTCGGAACTCTGCCATTGTTCTCGTAATTCCGCTGAAGTTTAAAAATGGTTCGGAACTCTTCCATTGTTCTCGGAATTCCGCTGAAGTTTAAAAATGCTTCGGAACTCTTCCATTGTTCCCAGAATTCTGCTGACGTTTAAAAATGCTTCGGTACTCTTCCATTGTTCTCGGAATTCCGCTGACATATAAAAATGCTTCGGAAATCTTGCATTGTTCTCGGCATTCCGCTGACATTTAAAAATGCTTCGGAACTCTTCAATTGTTCTTGGAATTCTGCTGAACTTTTAAAATGCTTTGGAACTCTTCCATTGCTCTCGGAATTCGGGTGAAGTTTAAAAATGCTTCGGAACTCTTCTATTGTTCTCGGAATTCCGCTGAAGTTTAAAAATGCTTAAAATCTCTTCCATTGTTCTCGTAATTCTGCTCATGTTTAAAAATGCTTCGGAGCTCTTCCATTGTTCTCGTAATTCCGCTGAAGTTTAAAAATGCTTCAGAACTCTTCCATTGTTCTCGGAATTCCGCTGACGTTTAAAAATGCTTTGGAACTCTTCCATTGTTCTCGGAATTCCGCTGAAGTTTAAAAATGCTTCGGAACTCTTCCATTGTTCTCGGAATTCCGCTGATGTTTAATAATGCTTCGGAACTCTTCCATTGTTCTCGAAATTCCGTTGAAGTTTAAAAATGCTTCAGAACTCTTCCATTGTTCTCAGAATTCTGCTGAAGTTTAAAAATGCTTCAGAACTCTTCCATTGTTCTCAGAATTCCGCTGACATTTAAAAATGCTTCGGAAATCTTCCATTGTTTTCAAAATTCCGCTGACGCTTAAAAATGCTTCAGAACTCTTCCATTGTTCTCGGAATTCCGCTGACGTTTAATAATGCTTCGCAACTCTTTCATTGTTCTCGGAATTCCGCTGACGTTTAATAATGCTTCGCAACTCTTCCACTGTTCTCGGAATTCCGTTGAAGTTTAAAAATGCTTCGAAACTCTTCCATTGTTCTCGGAATTCTGCTGAAGTTTAAAAATGCTTCGGTACTCTTCCATTGTTCTCGGAATTCCGCTGACATCTAAAAATGCTTCGGAAATCTTGCATTGTTCTCGGCATTCCGCTGACATTTAAAAATGCTTCGGAACTCTTCCATTGTTCTCGGAATTCCGTTGAAGTTTAAAAATGCTTCGAAACTCTTCCATTGTTCTCGGAATTCTGTTGAAGTTTAAAAATGCTTCGGTACTCTTCCATTGTTCTCGGAATTCCGCTGACATATAAAAATGCTTCGGAAATCTTGCATTGTTCTCGGCATTCCGCTGACATTTAAAAATGCTTCGGAACTCTTCAATTGTTCTCGGAATTCTGCTGAACTTTTAAAATGCTTTGTAACTCTTCCATTGCTCTCGGAATTCGGGTGAAGTTTAAAAATGCTTCGGAACTCTTCTATTGTTCTCGGAATTCCGCTGAAGTTTAAAAATGCTTAAAATCTCTTCCATTGTTCTCGTAATTCTGCTCATGTTTAAAAATGCTTCGGAACTCTTCCATTGTTCTCGTAATTCCGCTGAAGTTTAAAAATGGTTCGGAACTCTTCCATTGTTCTCGGAATTCCGATGACGTTTTAAAATGCTTCGGTACTCTTCCATTGTTCTCGGAATTCCGCTGACGTTTAAAAATGCTTCGGAACTCTTCCATTGTTCTCGGAATTCCGTTGAAGTTTAAAAATGCTTTGGAACTCTTCCATTGTTCTCGGAATTCCGTTGAAGTTTAAAAATGCTTCGAAACTCTTCCATTGTTCTCAGAATTCTGCTGACGTTTAAAAATGCTTCGGAACTCTTCTATTGTTCTCGGAATTCTGCTGACGTTTAAAAATGCTTCAGAACTCTTCCATTGTTCTCGGAATTCCGCTGATGTTTAATAATGCTTCGGAACTCTTCCATTGTTCTCGGAATTCCGCTGAAGTTTAAAAATGCTTCGGAACTCTTCCATTGTTCCCAGAATTCTGCTGACGTTTAAAAATGCTTTGGTACTCTTCCATTGTTCTCGGAATTCCGCTGACATATAAAAATGCTTTGGAAATCTTGCATTGTTCTCGGCATTCCGCTGACATTTAAAAATGCTTCGGAACTCTTCAATTGTTCTTGGAATTCTGCTGAACTTTTAAAATGCTTTGGAACTCTTCCATTGCTCTCGGAATTCGGGTGAAGTTTAAAAATGCTTCGGAACTCTTCTATTGTTCTCGGAATTCCGCTGAAGTTTAAAAATGCTTAAAATCTCTTCCATTGTTCTCGTAATTCTGCTCATGTTTAAAAATGCTTCGGAGCTCTTCCATTGTTCTCGTAATTCCGCTGAAGTTTAAAAATGCTTCAGAACTCTTCCATTGTTCTCGGAATTCCGCTGACGTTTAAAAATGCTTTGGAACTCTTCCATTGTTCTCGGAATTCCGCTGAAGTTTAAAAATGCTTCGGAACTCTTCCATTGTTCTCGGAATTCCGCTGATGTTTAATAATGCTTCGGAACTCTTCCATTGTTCTCGAAATTCCGTTGAAGTTTAAAAATGCTTCAGAACTCTTCCATTGTTCTCAGAATTCTGCTGAAGTTTAAAAATGCTTCAGAACTCTTCCATTGTTCTCGGAATTCCGCTGACGTTTAAAAATGCTTTGGAACTCTTCCATTGTTCTCGGAATTCCGTTGAAGTTTAAAAATGCTTCGAAACTCTTCCATTGTTCTCGGAATTCTGCTGAAGTTTAAAAATGCTTCAGAACTCTTCCATTGTTCTCAGAATTCCGCTGACATTTAAAAATGCTTCGGAAATCTTCCATTGTTTTCAAAATTCCGCTGACGCTTAAAAATGCTTCAGAACTCTTCCATTGTTCTCGGAATTCCGCTGACGTTTAATAATGCTTCGCAACTCTTTCATTGTTCTCGGAATTCCGCTGACGTTTAAAAATGCTTCGGAACTCTTCCATTGTTCTCGGAATTCCGTTGAAGTTTAAAAATGCTTCGAAACCCTTCCATTGTTCTAGGAATTCTGCTGAAGTTTAAAAATGCTTCGAAACTCTTTCATTGTTCTCGGAATTCTGCTGAAGTTTAAAAATGCTTCAGAACTCTTCCATTGCTCTCGGAATTCCGCTGACGTTTAATAATGCTTCGCAACTCTTCCACTGTTCTCGGAATTCCGTTGAAGTTTAAAAATGCTTCGAAACTCTTCCATTGTTCTCGGAATTCTGCTGAAGTTTAAAAATGCTTCGGTACTCTTCCATTGTTCTCGGAATTCCGCTGACATATAAAAATGCTTCGGAAATCTTGCATTGTTCTCGGCATTCCGCTGACATTTAAAAATGCTTCGAACTCTTCCATTGTTCTCGGAATTCCGTTGAAGTTTAAAAATGCTTCGAAACTCTTCCATTGTTCTCGGAATTCTGTTGAAGTTTAAAAATGCTTCGGTACTCTTCCATTGTTCTCGGAATTCCGCTGACATATAAAAATGCTTCGGAAATCTTGCATTGTTCTCGGCATTCCGCTGACATTTAAAAATGCTTCGGAACTCTTCCATTGTTCTCGGAATTCCGTTGAAGTTTAAAAATGCTTCGAAACTCTTCCATTGTTCTCGGAATTCTGTTGAAGTTTAAAAATGCTTCGGTACTCTTCCATTGTTCTCGGAATTCCGCTGACATAAAAATGCTTCGGAAATCTTGCATTGTTCTCGGCATTCCGCTGACATTTAAAAATGCTTTGGAACTCTTCTATTGTTCTCGGAATTCCGCTGAAGTTTAAAAATGCTTAAAATCTCTTCCATTGTTCTCGTAATTCTGCTCATGTTTAAAAATGCTTCGGAACTCTTCCATTGTTCTCGTAATTCCGCTGAAGTTTAAAAATGGTTCGGAACTCTTCCATTGTTCTCGGAATTCCGCTGAAGTTTAAAAATGCTTCGGAACTCTTCCATTGTTCCCAGAATTCTGCTGACGTTTAAAAATGCTTCGGTACTCTTCCATTGTTCTCGGAATTCCGCTGACATATAAAAATGCTTCGGAAATCTTGCATTGTTCTCGGCATTCCGCTGACATTTAAAAATGCTTCGGAACTCTTCAATTGTTCTTGGAATTCTGCTGAACTTTTAAAATGCTTTGGAACTCTTCCATTGCTCTCGGAATTCGGGTGAAGTTTAAAAATGCTTCGGAACTCTTCTATTGTTCTCGGAATTCCGCTGAAGTTTAAAAATGCTTAAAATCTCTTCCATTGTTCTCGTAATTCTGCTCATGTTTAAAAATGCTTCGGAGCTCTTCCATTGTTCTCGTAATTCCGCTGAAGTTTAAAAATGCTTCAGAACTCTTCCATTGTTCTCGGAATTCCGCTGACGTTTAAAAATGCTTTGGAACTCTTCCATTGTTCTCGGAATTCCGCTGAAGTTTAAAAATGCTTCGGAACTCTTCCATTGTTCTCGGAATTCCGCTGATGTTTAATAATGCTTCGGAACTCTTCCATTGTTCTCGAAATTCCGTTGAAGTTTAAAAATGCTTCAGAACTCTTCCATTGTTCTCAGAATTCTGCTGAAGTTTAAAAATGCTTTGGAACTCTTCCATTGTTCTCAGAATTCCGCTGACATTTAAAAATGCTTCGGAAATCTTCCATTGTTTTCAAAATTCCGCTGACGCTTAAAAATGCTTCAGAACTCTTCCATTGTTCTCGGAATTCCGCTGACGTTTAATAATGCTTCGCAACTCTTTCATTGTTCTCGGAATTCCGCTGACGTTTAATAATGCTTCGCAACTCTTCCACTGTTCTCGGAATTCCGTTGAAGTTTAAAAATGCTTCGAAACTCTTCCATTGTTCTCGGAATTCTGCTGAAGTTTAAAAATGCTTCGGTACTCTTCCATTGTTCTCGGAATTCCGCTGACATCTAAAAATGCTTCGGAAATCTTGCATTGTTCTCGGCATTCCGCTGACATTTAAAAATGCTTCGGAACTCTTCCATTGTTCTCGGAATTCCGTTGAAGTTTAAAAATGCTTCGAAACTCTTCCATTGTTCTCGGAATTCTGTTGAAGTTTAAAAATGCTTCGGTACTCTTCCATTGTTCTCGGAATTCCGCTGACATATAAAAATGCTTCGGAAATCTTGCATTGTTCTCGGCATTCCGCTGACATTTAAAAATGCTTCGGAACTCTTCAATTGTTCTCGGAATTCTGCTGAACTTTTAAAATGCTTTGTAACTCTTCCATTGCTCTCGGAATTCGGGTGAAGTTTAAAAATGCTTCGGAACTCTTCTATTGTTCTCGGAATTCCGCTGAAGTTTAAAAATGCTTAAAATCTCTTCCATTGTTCTCGTAATTCTGCTCATGTTTAAAAATGCTTCGGAACTCTTCCATTGTTCTCGTAATTCCGCTGAAGTTTAAAAATGGTTCGGAACTCTTCCATTGTTCTCGGAATTCCGATGACGTTTTAAAATGCTTCGGTACTCTTCCATTGTTCTCGGAATTCCGCTGACGTTTAAAAATGCTTCGGAACTCTTCCATTGTTCTCGGAATTCCGTTGAAGTTTAAAAATGCTTTGGAACTCTTCCATTGTTCTCGGAATTCCGTTGAAGTTTAAAAATGCTTCGAAACTCTTCCATTGTTCTCGGAATTCTGCTGAAGTTTAAAAATTCTTCAGAACTCTTACATTGTTCTCGGAATTCTGCTGACGTTTAAAAATGCTTCGGAACTCTTCCATTGTTCTCAGAATTCCGCTGAAGTTTAAAAATGCTTCGGAACTCTTCCATTGTTCTCGGAATTCTGCTGAAGTTTAAAAATGCTTCGGAACTCTTCCATTGTTCTCAGAATTCCGCTGACGTTTAAAAATGCTTCGGAAATCTTCCATTGTTTTCAAAATTCCGCTGACATTTAAAAATGCTTCAGAACTCTTCCATTGTTCTCGGAATTCCGCTGACGTTTAAAAATGCTTTGGAACTCTTCCATTGTTCTCGGAATTCCGCTGAAGTTTAAAAATGCTTCAGAACTCTTCCATTGTTCTCAGAATTCTGCTGACGTTTAAAAATGCTTCGGAACTCTTCTATTGTTCTCGGAATTCTGCTGACGTTTAAAAATGCTTCAGAACTCTTCCATTGTTCTCGGAATTCCGCTGATGTTTAATAATGCTTCGGAACTCTTCCATTGTTCTCGGAATTCCGCTGAAGTTTAAAAATGCTTCGGAACTCTTCCATTGTTCCCAGAATTCTGCTGACGTTTAAAAATGCTTCGGTACTCTTCCATTGTTCTCGGAATTCCGCTGACATATAAAAATGCTTCGGAAATCTTGCATTGTTCTCGGCATTCCGCTGACATTTAAAAATGCTTCGGAACTCTTCAATTGTTCTTGGAATTCTGCTGAACTTTTAAAATGCTTTGGAACTCTTCCATTGCTCTCGGAATTCGGGTGAAGTTTAAAAATGCTTCGGAACTCTTCTATTGTTCTCGGAATTCCGCTGAAGTTTAAAAATGCTTAAAATCTCTTCCATTGTTCTCGTAATTCTGCTCATGTTTAAAAATGCTTCGGAGCTCTTCCATTGTTCTCGTAATTCCGCTGAAGTTTAAAAATGCTTCAGAACTCTTCCATTGTTCTCGGAATTCCGCTGACGTTTAAAAATGCTTTGGAACTCTTCCATTGTTCTCGGAATTCCGCTGAAGTTTAAAAATGCTTCGGAACTCTTCCATTGTTCTCGGAATTCCGCTGATGTTTAATAATGCTTCGGAACTCTTCCATTGTTCTCGAAATTCCGTTGAAGTTTAAAAATGCTTCAGAACTCTTCCATTGTTCTCAGAATTCTGCTGAAGTTTAAAAATGCTTCAGAACTCTTCCATTGTTCTCGGAATTCCGCTGACGTTTAAAAATGCTTTGGAACTCTTCCATTGTTCTCGGAATTCCGTTGAAGTTTAAAAATGCTTCGAAACTCTTCCATTGTTCTCGGAATTCTGCTGAAGTTTAAAAATGCTTCAGAACTCTTCCATTGTTCTCAGAATTCCGCTGACATTTAAAAATGCTTCGGAAATCTTCCATTGTTTTCAAAATTCCGCTGACGCTTAAAAATGCTTCAGAACTCTTCCATTGTTCTCGGAATTCCGCTGACGTTTAATAATGCTTCGCAACTCTTTCATTGTTCTCGGAATTCCGCTGACGTTTAAAAATGCTTCGGAACTCTTCCATTGTTCTCGGAATTCCGTTGAAGTTTAAAAATGCTTCGAAACCCTTCCATTGTTCTAGGAATTCTGCTGAAGTTTAAAAATGCTTCGAAACTCTTTCATTGTTCTCGGAATTCTGCTGAAGTTTAAAAATGCTTCAGAACTCTTCCATTGCTCTCGGAATTCCGCTGACGTTTAATAATGCTTCGCAACTCTTCCACTGTTCTCGGAATTCCGTTGAAGTTTAAAAATGCTTCGAAACTCTTCCATTGTTCTCGGAATTCTGCTGAAGTTTAAAAATGCTTCGGTACTCTTCCATTGTTCTCGGAATTCCGCTGACATATAAAAATGCTTCGGAAATCTTGCATTGTTCTCGGCATTCCGCTGACATTTAAAAATGCTTCGAACTCTTCCATTGTTCTCGGAATTCCGTTGAAGTTTAAAAATGCTTCGAAACTCTTCCATTGTTCTCGGAATTCTGTTGAAGTTTAAAAATGCTTCGGTACTCTTCCATTGTTCTCGGAATTCCGCTGACATATAAAAATGCTTCGGAAATCTTGCATTGTTCTCGGCATTCCGCTGACATTTAAAAATGCTTCGGAACTCTTCCATTGTTCTCGGAATTCCGTTGAAGTTTAAAAATGCTTCGAAACTCTTCCATTGTTCTCGGAATTCTGTTGAAGTTTAAAAATGCTTCGGTACTCTTCCATTGTTCTCGGAATTCCGCTGACATAAAAATGCTTCGGAAATCTTGCATTGTTCTCGGCATTCCGCTGACATTTAAAAATGCTTTGGAACTCTTCTATTGTTCTCGGAATTCCGCTGAAGTTTAAAAATGCTTAAAATCTCTTCCATTGTTCTCGTAATTCTGCTCATGTTTAAAAATGCTTCGGAACTCTTCCATTGTTCTCGTAATTCCGCTGAAGTTTAAAAATGGTTCGGAACTCTTCCATTGTTCTCGGAATTCCGCTGAAGTTTAAAAATGCTTCGGAACTCTTCCATTGTTCCCAGAATTCTGCTGACGTTTAAAAATGCTTCGGTACTCTTCCATTGTTCTCGGAATTCCGCTGACATATAAAAATGCTTCGGAAATCTTGCATTGTTCTCGGCATTCCGCTGACATTTAAAAATGCTTCGGAACTCTTCAATTGTTCTTGGAATTCTGCTGAACTTTTAAAATGCTTTGGAACTCTTCCATTGCTCTCGGAATTCGGGTGAAGTTTAAAAATGCTTCGGAACTCTTCTATTGTTCTCGGAATTCCGCTGAAGTTTAAAAATGCTTAAAATCTCTTCCATTGTTCTCGTAATTCTGCTCATGTTTAAAAATGCTTCGGAGCTCTTCCATTGTTCTCGTAATTCCGCTGAAGTTTAAAAATGCTTCAGAACTCTTCCATTGTTCTCGGAATTCCGCTGACGTTTAAAAATGCTTTGGAACTCTTCCATTGTTCTCGGAATTCCGCTGAAGTTTAAAAATGCTTCGGAACTCTTCCATTGTTCTCGGAATTCCGCTGATGTTTAATAATGCTTCGGAACTCTTCCATTGTTCTCGAAATTCCGTTGAAGTTTAAAAATGCTTCAGAACTCTTCCATTGTTCTCAGAATTCTGCTGAAGTTTAAAAATGCTTCAGAACTCTTCCATTGTTCTCAGAATTCCGCTGACATTTAAAAATGCTTCGGAAATCTTCCATTGTTTTCAAAATTCCGCTGACGCTTAAAAATGCTTCAGAACTCTTCCATTGTTCTCGGAATTCCGCTGACGTTTAATAATGCTTCGCAACTCTTTCATTGTTCTCGGAATTCCGCTGACGTTTAAAAATGCTTCGGAACTCTTCCATTGTTCTCGGAATTCCGTTGAAGTTTAAAAATGCTTCGAAACCCTTCCATTGTTCTAGGAATTCTGCTGAAGTTTAAAAATGCTTCGAAACTCTTTCATTGTTCTCGGAATTCTGCTGAAGTTTAAAAATGCTTCAGAACTCTTCCATTGCTCTCGGAATTCCGCTGACGTTTAATAATGCTTCGCAACTCTTCCACTGTTCTCGGAATTCCGTTGAAGTTTAAAAATGCTTCGAAACTCTTCCATTGTTCTCGGAATTCTGCTGAAGTTTAAAAATGCTTCGGTACTCTTCCATTGTTCTCGGAATTCCGCTGACATCTAAAAATGCTTCGGAAATCTTGCATTGTTCTCGGCATTCCGCTGACATTTAAAAATGCTTCGGAACTCTTCCATTGTTCTCGGAATTCCGTTGAAGTTTAAAAATGCTTCGAAACTCTTCCATTGTTCTCGGAATTCTGTTGAAGTTTAAAAATGCTTCGGTACTCTTCCATTGTTCTCGGAATTCCGCTGACATATAAAAATGCTTCGGAAATCTTGCATTGTTCTCGGCATTCCGCTGACATTTAAAAATGCTTCGGAACTCTTCAATTGTTCTCGGAATTCTGCTGAACTTTTAAAATGCTTTGTAACTCTTCCATTGCTCTCGGAATTCGGGTGAAGTTTAAAAATGCTTCGGAACTCTTCTATTGTTCTCGGAATTCCGCTGAAGTTTAAAAATGCTTAAAATCTCTTCCATTGTTCTCGTAATTCTGCTCATGTTTAAAAATGCTTCGGAACTCTTCCATTGTTCTCGTAATTCCGCTGAAGTTTAAAAATGGTTCGGAACTCTTCCATTGTTCTCGGAATTCCGATGACGTTTTAAAATGCTTCGGTACTCTTCCATTGTTCTCGGAATTCCGCTGACGTTTAAAAATGCTTCGGAACTCTTCCATTGTTCTCGGAATTCCGTTGAAGTTTAAAAATGCTTTGGAACTCTTCCATTGTTCTCGGAATTCCGTTGAAGTTTAAAAATGCTTCGAAACTCTTCCATTGTTCTCGGAATTCTGCTGAAGTTTAAAAATTCTTCAGAACTCTTACATTGTTCTCGGAATTCTGCTGACGTTTAAAAATGCTTCGGAACTCTTCCATTGTTCTCAGAATTCCGCTGAAGTTTAAAAATGCTTCGGAACTCTTCCATTGTTCTCGGAATTCTGCTGAAGTTTAAAAATGCTTCGGAACTCTTCCATTGTTCTCAGAATTCCGCTGACGTTTAAAAATGCTTCGGAAATCTTCCATTGTTTTCAAAATTCCGCTGACATTTAAAAATGCTTCAGAACTCTTCCATTGTTCTCGGAATTCCGCTGACGTTTAAAAATGCTTTGGAACTCTTCCATTGTTCTCGGAATTCCGCTGAAGTTTAAAAATGCTTCAGAACTCTTCCATTGTTCTCAGAATTCTGCTGACGTTTAAAAATGCTTCGGAACTCTTCTATTGTTCTCGGAATTCTGCTGACGTTTAAAAATGCTTCAGAACTCTTCCATTGTTCTCGGAATTCCGCTGATGTTTAATAATGCTTCGGAACTCTTCCATTGTTCTCGGAATTCCGCTGAAGTTTAAAAATGCTTCGGAACTCTTCCATTGTTCCCAGAATTCTGCTGACGTTTAAAAATGCTTCGGTACTCTTCCATTGTTCTCGGAATTCCGCTGACATATAAAAATGCTTCGGAAATCTTGCATTGTTCTCGGCATTCCGCTGACATTTAAAAATGCTTCGGAACTCTTCAATTGTTCTTGGAATTCTGCTGAACTTTTAAAATGCTTTGGAACTCTTCCATTGCTCTCGGAATTCGGGTGAAGTTTAAAAATGCTTCGGAACTCTTCTATTGTTCTCGGAATTCCGCTGAAGTTTAAAAATGCTTAAAATCTCTTCCATTGTTCTCGTAATTCTGCTCATGTTTAAAAATGCTTCGGAGCTCTTCCATTGTTCTCGTAATTCCGCTGAAGTTTAAAAATGCTTCAGAACTCTTCCATTGTTCTCGGAATTCCGCTGACGTTTAAAAATGCTTTGGAACTCTTCCATTGTTCTCGGAATTCCGCTGAAGTTTAAAAATGCTTCGGAACTCTTCCATTGTTCTCGGAATTCCGCTGATGTTTAATAATGCTTCGGAACTCTTCCATTGTTCTCGAAATTCCGTTGAAGTTTAAAAATGCTTCAGAACTCTTCCATTGTTCTCAGAATTCTGCTGAAGTTTAAAAGTGCTTCAGAACTCTTCCATTGTTCTCGGAATTCCGCTGACGTTTAAAAATGCTTTGGAACTCTTCCATTGTTCTCGGAATTCCGTTGAAGTTTAAAAATGCTTCGAAACTCTTCCATTGTTCTCGGAATTCTGCTGAAGTTTAAAAATGCTTCAGAACTCTTCCATTGTTCTCAGAATTCCGCTGACATTTAAAAATGCTTCGGAAATCTTCCATTGTTTTCAAAATTCCGCTGACGCTTAAAAATGCTTCAGAACTCTTCCATTGTTCTCGGAATTCCGCTGACGTTTAATAATGCTTCGCAACTCTTTCATTGTTCTCGGAATTCCGCTGACGTTTAAAAATGCTTCGGAACTCTTCCATTGTTCTCGGAATTCCGTTGAAGTTTAAAAATGCTTCGAAACCCTTCCATTGTTCTAGGAATTCTGCTGAAGTTTAAAAATGCTTCGAAACTCTTTCATTGTTCTCGGAATTCTGCTGAAGTTTAAAAATGCTTCAGAACTCTTCCATTGCTCTCGGAATTCCGCTGACGTTTAATAATGCTTCGCAACTCTTCCACTGTTCTCGGAATTCCGTTGAAGTTTAAAAATGCTTCGAAACTCTTCCATTGTTCTCGGAATTCTGCTGAAGTTTAAAAATGCTTCGGTACTCTTCCATTGTTCTCGGAATTCCGCTGACATATAAAAATGCTTCGGAAATCTTGCATTGTTCTCGGCATTCCGCTGACATTTAAAAATGCTTCGAACTCTTCCATTGTTCTCGGAATTCCGTTGAAGTTTAAAAATGCTTCGAAACTCTTCCATTGTTCTCGGAATTCTGTTGAAGTTTAAAAATGCTTCGGTACTCTTCCATTGTTCTCGGAATTCCGCTGACATATAAAAATGCTTCGGAAATCTTGCATTGTTCTCGGCATTCCGCTGACATTTAAAAATGCTTCGGAACTCTTCCATTGTTCTCGGAATTCCGTTGAAGTTTAAAAATGCTTCGAAACTCTTCCATTGTTCTCGGAATTCTGTTGAAGTTTAAAAATGCTTCGGTACTCTTCCATTGTTCTCGGAATTCCGCTGACATAAAAATGCTTCGGAAATCTTGCATTGTTCTCGGCATTCCGCTGACATTTAAAAATGCTTTGGAACTCTTCTATTGTTCTCGGAATTCCGCTGAAGTTTAAAAATGCTTAAAATCTCTTCCATTGTTCTCGTAATTCTGCTCATGTTTAAAAATGCTTCGGAACTCTTCCATTGTTCTCGTAATTCCGCTGAAGTTTAAAAATGGTTCGGAACTCTTCCATTGTTCTCGGAATTCCGCTGAAGTTTAAAAATGCTTCGGAACTCTTCCATTGTTCCCAGAATTCTGCTGACGTTTAAAAATGCTTCGGTACTCTTCCATTGTTCTCGGAATTCCGCTGACATATAAAAATGCTTCGGAAATCTTGCATTGTTCTCGGCATTCCGCTGACATTTAAAAATGCTTCGGAACTCTTCAATTGTTCTTGGAATTCTGCTGAACTTTTAAAATGCTTTGGAACTCTTCCATTGCTCTCGGAATTCGGGTGAAGTTTAAAAATGCTTCGGAACTCTTCTATTGTTCTCGGAATTCCGCTGAAGTTTAAAAATGCTTAAAATCTCTTCCATTGTTCTCGTAATTCTGCTCATGTTTAAAAATGCTTCGGAGCTCTTCCATTGTTCTCGTAATTCCGCTGAAGTTTAAAAATGCTTCAGAACTCTTCCATTGTTCTCGGAATTCCGCTGACGTTTAAAAATGCTTTGGAACTCTTCCATTGTTCTCGGAATTCCGCTGAAGTTTAAAAATGCTTCGGAACTCTTCCATTGTTCTCGGAATTCCGCTGATGTTTAATAATGCTTCGGAACTCTTCCATTGTTCTCGAAATTCCGTTGAAGTTTAAAAATGCTTCAGAACTCTTCCATTGTTCTCAGAATTCTGCTGAAGTTTAAAAATGCTTCAGAACTCTTCCATTGTTCTCAGAATTCCGCTGACATTTAAAAATGCTTCGGAAATCTTCCATTGTTTTCAAAATTCCGCTGACGCTTAAAAATGCTTCAGAACTCTTCCATTGTTCTCGGAATTCCGCTGACGTTTAATAATGCTTCGCAACTCTTTCATTGTTCTCGGAATTCCGCTGACGTTTAAAAATGCTTCGGAACTCTTCCATTGTTCTCGGAATTCCGTTGAAGTTTAAAAATGCTTCGAAACCCTTCCATTGTTCTAGGAATTCTGCTGAAGTTTAAAAATGCTTCGAAACTCTTTCATTGTTCTCGGAATTCTGCTGAAGTTTAAAAATGCTTCAGAACTCTTCCATTGCTCTCGGAATTCCGCTGACGTTTAATAATGCTTCGCAACTCTTCCACTGTTCTCGGAATTCCGTTGAAGTTTAAAAATGCTTCGAAACTCTTCCATTGTTCTCGGAATTCTGCTGAAGTTTAAAAATGCTTCGGTACTCTTCCATTGTTCTCGGAATTCCGCTGACATCTAAAAATGCTTCGGAAATCTTGCATTGTTCTCGGCATTCCGCTGACATTTAAAAATGCTTCGGAACTCTTCCATTGTTCTCGGAATTCCGTTGAAGTTTAAAAATGCTTCGAAACTCTTCCATTGTTCTCGGAATTCTGTTGAAGTTTAAAAATGCTTCGGTACTCTTCCATTGTTCTCGGAATTCCGCTGACATATAAAAATGCTTCGGAAATCTTGCATTGTTCTCGGCATTCCGCTGACATTTAAAAATGCTTCGGAACTCTTCAATTGTTCTCGGAATTCTGCTGAACTTTTAAAATGCTTTGTAACTCTTCCATTGCTCTCGGAATTCGGGTGAAGTTTAAAAATGCTTCGGAACTCTTCTATTGTTCTCGGAATTCCGCTGAAGTTTAAAAATGCTTAAAATCTCTTCCATTGTTCTCGTAATTCTGCTCATGTTTAAAAATGCTTCGGAACTCTTCCATTGTTCTCGTAATTCCGCTGAAGTTTAAAAATGGTTCGGAACTCTTCCATTGTTCTCGGAATTCCGATGACGTTTTAAAATGCTTCGGTACTCTTCCATTGTTCTCGGAATTCCGCTGACGTTTAAAAATGCTTCGGAACTCTTCCATTGTTCTCGGAATTCCGTTGAAGTTTAAAAATGCTTTGGAACTCTTCCATTGTTCTCGGAATTCCGTTGAAGTTTAAAAATGCTTCGAAACTCTTCCATTGTTCTCGGAATTCTGCTGAAGTTTAAAAATTCTTCAGAACTCTTACATTGTTCTCGGAATTCTGCTGAAGTTTAAAAATGCTTCGGAACTCTTCCATTGTTCTCAGAATTCCGCTGACGTTTAAAAATGCTTCGGAAATCTTCCATTGTTTTCAAAATTCCGCTGACATTTAAAAATGCTTCAGAACTCTTCCATTGTTCTCGGAATTCCGCTGAAGTTTAAAAATGCTTCGGAACTCTTCCATTGTTCTCGGAATTCTGCTGAAGTTTAAAAATGCTTCGGAACTCTTCCATTGTTCTCAGAATTCCGCTGACGTTTAAAAATGCTTCGGAAATCTTCCATTGTTTTCAAAATTCCGCTGACATTTAAAAATGCTTCAGAACTCTTCCATTGTTCTCGGAATTCCGCTGACGTTTAAAAATGCTTTGGAACTCTTCCATTGTTCTCGGAATTCCGCTGAAGTTTAAAAATGCTTCAGAACTCTTCCATTGTTCTCAGAATTCTGCTGACGTTTAAAAATGCTTCGGAACTCTTCTATTGTTCTCGGAATTCTGCTGACGTTTAAAAATGCTTCAGAACTCTTCCATTGTTCTCGGAATTCCGCTGATGTTTAATAATGCTTCGGAACTCTTCCATTGTTCTCGGAATTCCGCTGAAGTTTAAAAATGCTTCGGAACTCTTCCATTGTTCCCAGAATTCTGCTGACGTTTAAAAATGCTTCGGTACTCTTCCATTGTTCTCGGAATTCCGCTGACATATAAAAATGCTTCGGAAATCTTGCATTGTTCTCGGCATTCCGCTGACATTTAAAAATGCTTCGGAACTCTTCAATTGTTCTTGGAATTCTGCTGAACTTTTAAAATGCTTTGGAACTCTTCCATTGCTCTCGGAATTCGGGTGAAGTTTAAAAATGCTTCGGAACTCTTCTATTGTTCTCGGAATTCCGCTGAAGTTTAAAAATGCTTAAAATCTCTTCCATTGTTCTCGTAATTCTGCTCATGTTTAAAAATGCTTCGGAGCTCTTCCATTGTTCTCGTAATTCCGCTGAAGTTTAAAAATGCTTCAGAACTCTTCCATTGTTCTCGGAATTCCGCTGACGTTTAAAAATGCTTTGGAACTCTTCCATTGTTCTCGGAATTCCGCTGAAGTTTAAAAATGCTTCGGAACTCTTCCATTGTTCTCGGAATTCCGCTGATGTTTAATAATGCTTCGGAACTCTTCCATTGTTCTCGAAATTCCGTTGAAGTTTAAAAATGCTTCAGAACTCTTCCATTGTTCTCAGAATTCTGCTGAAGTTTAAAAATGCTTCAGAACTCTTCCATTGTTCTCGGAATTCCGCTGACGTTTAAAAATGCTTTGGAACTCTTCCATTGTTCTCGGAATTCCGTTGAAGTTTAAAAATGCTTCGAAACTCTTCCATTGTTCTCGGAATTCTGCTGAAGTTTAAAAATGCTTCAGAACTCTTCCATTGTTCTCAGAATTCCGCTGACATTTAAAAATGCTTCGGAAATCTTCCATTGTTTTCAAAATTCCGCTGACGCTTAAAAATGCTTCAGAACTCTTCCATTGTTCTCGGAATTCCGCTGACGTTTAATAATGCTTCGCAACTCTTTCATTGTTCTCGGAATTCCGCTGACGTTTAAAAATGCTTCGGAACTCTTCCATTGTTCTCGGAATTCCGTTGAAGTTTAAAAATGCTTCGAAACCCTTCCATTGTTCTAGGAATTCTGCTGAAGTTTAAAAATGCTTCGAAACTCTTTCATTGTTCTCGGAATTCTGCTGAAGTTTAAAAATGCTTCAGAACTCTTCCATTGCTCTCTGAATTCCGCTTACGTTTAATAATGCTTCGCAACTCTTCCACTGTTCTCGGAATTCCGTTGAAGTTTAAAAATGCTTCGAAACTCTTCCATTGTTCTCGGAATTCTGCTGAAGTTTAAAAATGCTTCGGTACTCTTCCATTGTTCTCGGAATTCCGCTGACATATAAAAATGCTTCGGAAATCTTGCATTGTTCTCGGCATTCCGCTGACATTTAAAAATGCTTCGGAACTCTTCCATTGTTCTCGGAATTCCGTTGAAGTTTAAAAATGCTTCGAAACTCTTCCATTGTTCTCGGAATTCTGTTGAAGTTTAAAAATGCTTCGGTACTCTTCCATTGTTCTCGGAATTCCGCTGACATATAAAAATGCTTCGGAAATCTTGCATTGTTCTCGGCATTCCGTTGACATTTAAAAATGCTTCGGAACTCTTCCATTGTTCTCGGAATTCCGTTGAAGTTTAAAAATGCTTCGAAACTCTTCCATTGTTCTCGGAATTCTGTTGAAGTTTAAAAATGCTTCGGTACTCTTCCATTGTTCTCGGAATTCCGCTGACATATAAAAATGCTTCGGAAATCTTGCATTGTTCTCGGCATTCCGCTGACATTTAAAAATGCTTCGGAACTCTTCTATTGTTCTCGGAATTCCGCTGAAGTTTAAAAATGCTTAAAATCTCTTCCATTGTTCTCGTAATTCTGCTCATGTTTAAAAATGCTTCGGAACTCTTCCATTGTTCTCGTAATTCCGCTGAAGTTTAAAAATGGTTCGGAACTCTTCCATTGTTCTCGGAATTCCGCTGAAGTTTAAAAATGCTTCGGAACTCTTCCATTGTTCCCAGAATTCTGCTGACGTTTAAAAATGCTTCGGTACTCTTCCATTGTTCTCGGAATTCCGCTGACATATAAAAATGCTTCGGAAATCTTGCATTGTTCTCGGCATTCCGCTGACATTTAAAAATGCTTCGGAACTCTTCAATTGTTCTTGGAATTCTGCTGAACTTTTAAAATGCTTTGGAACTCTTCCATTGCTCTCGGAATTCGGGTGAAGTTTAAAAATGCTTCGGAACTCTACTATTGTTCTCGGAATTCCGCTGAAGTTTAAAAATGCTTAAAATCTCTTCCATTGTTCTCGTAATTCTGCTCATGTTTAAAAATGCTTCGGAGCTCTTCCATTGTTCTCGTAATTCCGCTGAAGTTTAAAAATGCTTCAGAACTCTTCCATTGTTCTCGGAATTCCGCTGACGTTTAAAAATGCTTTGGAACTCTTCCATTGTTCTCGGAATTCCGCTGAAGTTTAAAAATGCTTCGGAACTCTTCCATTGTTCTCGGAATTCCGCTGATGTTTAATAATGCTTCGGAACTCTTCCATTGTTCTCGAAATTCCGTTGAAGTTTAAAAATGCTTCAGAACTCTTCCATTGTTCTCAGAATTCTGCTGAAGTTTAAAAATGCTTCAGAACTCTTCCATTGTTCTCAGAATTCCGCTGACATTTAAAAATGCTTCGGAAATCTTCCATTGTTTTCAAAATTCCGCTGACGCTTAAAAATGCTTCAGAACTCTTCCATTGTTCTCGGAATTCCGCTGACGTTTAATAATGCTTCGCAACTCTTTCATTGTTCTCGGAATTCCGCTGACGTTTAAAAATGCTTCGGAACTCTTCCATTGTTCTCGGAATTCCGTTGAAGTTTAAAAATGCTTCGAAACCCTTCCATTGTTCTAGGAATTCTGCTGAAGTTTAAAAATGCTTTGAAACTCTTTCATTGTTCTCGGAATTCTGCTGAAGTTTAAAAATGCTTCAGAACTCTTCCATTGCTCTCGGAATTCCGCTGACGTTTAATAATGCTTCGCAACTCTTCCACTGTTCTCGGAATTCCGTTGAAGTTTAAAAATGCTTCGAAACTCTTCCATTGTTCTCGGAATTCTGCTGAAGTTTAAAAATGCTTCGGTACTCTTCCATTGTTCTCGGAATTCCGCTGACATCTAAAAATGCTTCGGAAATCTTGCATTGTTCTCGGCATTCCGCTGACATTTAAAAATGCTTCGGAACTCTTCCATTGTTCTCGGAATTCCGTTGAAGTTTAAAAATGCTTCGAAACTCTTCCATTGTTCTCGGAATTCTGTTGAAGTTTAAAAATGCTTCGGTACTCTTCCATTGTTCTCGGAATTCCGCTGACATATAAAAATGCTTCGGAAATCTTGCATTGTTCTCGGCATTCCGCTGACATTTAAAAATGCTTCGGAACTCTTCAATTGTTCTCGGAATTCTGCTGAACTTTTAAAATGCTTTGTAACTCTTCCATTGCTCTCGGAATTCGGGTGAAGTTTAAAAATGCTTCGGAACTCTTCTATTGTTCTCGGAATTCCGCTGAAGTTTAAAAATGCTTAAAATCTCTTCCATTGTTCTCGTAATTCTGCTCATGTTTAAAAATGCTTCGGAACTCTTCCATTGTTCTCGTAATTCCGCTGAAGTTTAAAAATGGTTCGGAACTCTTCCATTGTTCTCGGAATTCCGATGACGTTTTAAAATGCTTCGGTACTCTTCCATTGTTCTCGGAATTCCGCTGACGTTTAAAAATGCTTCGGAACTCTTCCATTGTTATCGGAATTCCGCTGAAGTTTAAAAATGCTTTGGATCTCTTCCATTGTTCTAGGAATTCTGCTGAAGTCTAAAAATTCATTTGAACTCTTCCAATATTCTCGGAATTCGTGTGAATTTTAAAAATGCTTCGGAACTCTTCTATTGTTCTCGGAATTCCGCTGAAGTTTAAAAATGCTTAAAATCTCTTACATTGTTCTCGGAATTCCGCTGAAGTTTAAAAATGCTTCGGAACTCTTCCATTTTTCTCGGAAATCTGCTGAAGTTTAAAAATGCTTCAGAACATTTCCATTGTTCTCAGAATTCCGCTGACGTTTAAAAATGCTTCAGAACTCTTCCATTGTTCTCAGAATTCCGCTGACATTTAAAAATGCTTCGGAAATCTTACAATGTTTTCAAAATTCCGCTGACGCTTAAAAATGCTTCAGAACTCTTCCATTGTTCTCGGAATTCCGCTGACGTTTAATAATGCTTCGCAACTCTTTCATTGTTCTCGGAATTCCGCTGACGTTTAAAAATGCTTCGGAACTCTTCCATTGTTCTCGGAATTCCGCTGAAGTTTAAAAATGCTTCAGAACTCTTCCATTGTTCTCAGAATTCTGCTGACGTTTAAAAATGCTTCAGAACTCTTCCATTGTTCTCGGAATTCCGCTGACGTTTAAAAATGTTTCGGAACTCTTCCATTGTTCTCGGAATTCCGTTGAAGTTTAAAAATGCTTCGAAACCCTTCCATTGTTCTAGGAATTCTGCTGAAGTTTAAAAATGCTTCGAAACTCTTTCATTGTTCTCGGAATTCTGCTGAAGTTTAAAAATGCTTCAGAACTCTTCCATTGCTCTCGGAATTCCGCTGACGTTTAATAATGCTTCGCAACTCTTCCACTGTTCTCGGAATTCCGTTGAAGTTTAAAAATGCTTCGAAACTCTTCCATTGTTCTCGGAATTCTGCTGAAGTTTAAAAATGCTTCGGTACTCTTCCATTGTTCTCGGAATTCCGCTGACATCTAAAAATGCTTCGGAAATCTTGCATTGTTCTCGGCATTCCGCTGACATTTAAAAATGCTTCGGAACTCTTCCATTGTTCTCGGAATTCCGTTGAAGTTTAAAAATGCTTCGAAACTCTTTCATTGTTCTCGGAATTCTGTTGAAGTTTAAAAATGCTTCGGTACTCTTCCATTGTTCTCGGAATTCCGCTGACATATAAAAATGCTTCGGAAATCTTGCATTGTTCTCGGCATTCCGCTGACATTTAAAAATGCTTCGGAACTCTTCAATTGTTCTCGGAATTCTGCTGAACTTTTAAAATGCTTTGTAACTCTTCCATTGCTCTCGGAATTCGGGTGAAGTTTAAAAATGCTTCGGTACTCTTCCATTGTTCTCGGAATTCCGCTGACGTTTAAAAATGCTTCGGAACTCTTCCATTGTTATCGGAATTCCGCTGAAGTTTAAAAATGCTTTGGATCTCTTCCATTGTTCTAGGAATTCTGCTGAAGTCTAAAAATTCATTTGAACTCTTCCAATATTCTCGGAATTCGTGTGAATTTTAAAAATGCTTCGGAACTCTTCTATTGTTCTCGGAATTCCGCTGAAGTTTAAAAATGCTTAAAATCTCTTACATTGTTCTCGGAATTCCGCTGAAGTTTAAAAATGCTTCGGAACTCTTCCATTTTTCTCGGAAATCTGCTGAAGTTTAAAAATGCTTCAGAACATTTCCATTGTTCTCAGAATTCCGCTGACGTTTAAAAATGCTTCAGAACTCTTCCATTGTTCTCAGAATTCCGCTGACATTTAAAAATGCTTCGGAAATCTTCCAATGTTTTCAAAATTCCGCTGACGCTTAAAAATGCTTCAGAACTCTTCCATTGTTCTCGGAATTCCGCTGACGTTTAATAATGCTTCGCAACTCTTTCATTGTTCTCGGAATTCCGCTGATGTTTAAAAATGCTTCGGAACTCTTCCATTGTTCTCGGAATTCCGTTGAAGTTTAAAAATGCTTCGAAACTCTTCCATTGTTCTCGGAATTCTGCTGAAGTTTAAAAATGCTTCGAAACTCTTTCATTGTTCTCGGAATTCTGCTGAAGTTTAAAAATGCTTCAGAACTCTTCCATTGCTCTCGGAATTCCGCTGACGTTTAATAATGCTTCGCAACTCTTCCACTGTTCTCGGAATTCCGTTGAAGTTTAAAAATGCTTCGAAACTCTTCCATTGTTCTCGGAATTCTGCTGAAGTTTAAAAATGCGTCGGTACTCTTCCATTGTTCTCGGAATTCCGCTGACATATAAAAATGCTTCGGAAATCTTGCATTGTTCTCGGCATTCTGCTGACATTTAAAAATGCTTCGGAACTCTTCAATTGTTCTCGGAATTCTGCTAAACTTTTAAAATGCTTTGTAACTCTTCCATTGCTCTCGGAAATTCGGGTGAAGTTTAAAAATGCTTCGGAACTCTTCTATTGTTCTCGGAATTCCGCTGAAGTTTAAAAATGCTTAAAATCTCTTCCATTGTTCTCGTAATTCTGCTCATGTTTAAAAATGCTTCGGAACTCTTCCATTGTTCTCGTAATTCCGCTGAAGTTTAAAAATGGTTCGGAACTCTTCCATTGTTCTCGGAATTCCGATGACGTTTTAAAATGCTTTGGTACTCTTCCATTGTTCTCGGAATTCCGCTGACGTTTAAAAATGCTTCGGAACTCTTCCATTGTTATCGGAATTCCGCTGAAGTTTAAAAATGCTTTGGAACTCTTCCATTGTTCTAGGAATTCTGCTGAAGTCTAAAAATTCATCTGAACTCTTCCATTATTCTCGGAATTCGTGTGAATTTTAAAAATGCTTCGGAACTCTTCTATTGTTCTCGGAATTCCGCTGAAGTTTAAAAATGCTTAAAATCTCTTACATTGTTCTCGGAATTCCGCTGAAGTTTAAAAATGCTTCGGAACTCTTCCATTTTTCTCGGAAATCTGCTGAAGTTTAAAAATGCTTCAGAACATTTCCATTGTTCTCAGAATTCCGCTGACGTTTAAAAATGCTTCGGTACTCTTCCATTGTTCTCGGAATTCCGCTGACGTTTAAAAATGCTTCGGTACTCTTCCATTGTTCTCGGAATTCCGCTGACATATAAAAATGCTTCGGAAATCTTGCATTGTTCTCGGCATTCCGCTGACGTTTAAAAATGCTTCGGAACTCTTCAATTGTTCTCGGAATTCTGCTGAACTTTTAAAATGCTTTGGAACTCTTCCATTGCTCTCGGAATTCGGGTGAAGTTTAAAAATGCTTCGGAACTCTTCTATTGCTCTCGGAATTCCGCTGAAGTTTAAAAATGCTTAAAATCTCTTCCATTGTTCTCGTAATTCTGCTCATGTTTAAAAATGATTCGGAACTCTTCCATTGTTCTCGTAATTTCGCTGAAGTTTAAAAATGCTTCGGAACTCTTCCATTGTTCTCGGAATTCCGCTGACGTTTAAAAATGCTTCACAACTCTTCCATTGTTCTCGGAATTCCGCTGACTTTTAAAAATGCTTCGGAACTCTTCCATTGTTCTCCAAATTCCGCTGAAGTTTAAAAATGCTTCGGAACCCTTCCATTGTTCTCGGAATTCTGCTGAAGTTTAAAAATGCTTCAGAACTCTTCCATTGTTCTCAGAATTCCGCTGACGTTTAAAAATGCTTCGGAAATCTTCCATTGTTTTCAAAATTCCGCTGACGCTTAAAAATGCTTCAGAACTCTTCCATTGTTCTCGGAATTCCCCTGACATTTAATAATGCTTCGCAACTCTTTCATTGTTCTCGGAATTCCGCTGACGTTTAAAAATGCTTCGAAACTCTTCCATTGTTCTCGGAATTCTGTTGAAGTTTAAAAATGCTTCGGTACTCTTCCATTGTTCTCGGAATTCCGCTGACATATAAAAATGCTTCGGAAATCTTGCATTGTTCTCGGCATTCCGCTGACATTTAAAAATGCTTCGGAACTCTTCAATTGTTCTCGGAATTCTGCTGAACTTTTAAAATGCTTTGTAACTCTTCCATTGCTCTCGGAATTCGGGTGAAGTTTAAAAATGCTTCGGAACTCTTCTATTGTTCTCGGAATTCCGCTGAAGTTTAAAAATGCTTAAAATCTCTTCCATTGTTCTCGTAATTCTGCTCATGTTTAAAAATGCTTCGGAACTCTTCCATTGTTCTCGTAATTCCGCTGAAGTTTAAAAATGGTTCGGAACTCTTCCATTGTTCTCGGAATTCCGATGACGTTTTAAAATGCTTCGGAACCCTTCCATTGTTCTCGGAATTCTGCTGAAGTTTAAAAATGCTTCAGAACTCTTCCATTGTTCTCAGAATTCCGCTGACGTTTAAAAATGCTTCGGAAATCTTCCATTGTTTTCAAAATTCCGCTGACTCTTAAAAATGCTTCAGAACTCTTCCATTGTTCTCGGAATTCCCCTGACGTTTAATAATGCTTCGCAACTCTTTCATTGTTCTCGGAATTCCGCTGACGTTTAAAAATGCTTCGGAACTCTTCCATTGTTCTCGGAATTCCGTTGAAGTTTAAAAATGCTTCGAAACTCTTCCATTGTTCTCGGAATTCTGCTGAAGTTTAAAAATGCTTCGAAACTCTTTCATTGTTCTCGGAATTCTGCTGAAGTTTAAAAATGCTTCAGAACTCTTCCATTGCTCTCGGAATTCCGCTGACGTTTAATAATGCTTCGCAACTCTTCCATTGTTCTCGCAATTCCGTTGACGTTTAAAAATGCTTCGAAACTCTTCCATTGTTCTCCAAATTCCGCTGAAGTTTAAAAATGCTTCGGTACTCTTCCATTGTTCTCGGAATTCCGCTGACATATAAAAATGCTTCGGAAATCTTGCATTGTTCTCGGCATTCTGCTGACATTTAAAAATGCTTCGGAACTCTTCCATTGTTCTCGGAATTCCGTTGAAGTTTAAAAATGCTTCGAAACTCTTCCATTGTTCTCGGAATTCTTTTGAAGTTTAAAAATGCTTCGGTACTCTTCCATTGTTCTCGGAATTCCGCTGACATATAAAAATCCTTCGGAAATCTTGCATTGTTCTCGGCATTCCGCTGACATTTAAAAATGCTTCGGAACTCTTCAATTGTTCTCGGAATTCTGCTAAACTTTTAAAATGCTTTGTAACTCTTCCATTGCTCTCGGAATTCGGGTGAAGTTTAAAAATGCTTCGGAACTCTTCTATTGTTCTCGGAATTCCGCTGAAGTTTAAAAATGCTTAAAATCTCTTTCATTGTTCTCGTAATTCTGCTCATGTTTAAAAATGCTTCGGAACTTTTCCATTGTTCTCGTAATTCCGCTGAAGTTTAAAAATGGTTCGGAACTCTTCCATTGTTCTCGGAATTCCGATGACGTTTTAAAATGCTTCGGTACTCTTCCATTGTTCTCGGAATTCCGCTGACGTTTAAAAATGCTTCGGAACTCTTCCATTGTTATCGGAATTCCGCTGAAGTTTAAAAATGCTTTGGAACTCTTCCATTGTTCTAGGAATTCTGCTGAAGTCTAAAAATTCATCTGAACTCTTCCATTATTCTCGGAATTCGTGTGAATTTTAAAAATGCTTCGGAACTCTTCTATTGTTCTCGGAATTCCGCTGAAGTTTAAAAATGCTTAAAATCTCTTACATTGTTCTCGGAATTCCGCTGAAGTTTAAAAATGCTTCGGAACTCTTCCATTTTTCTCGGAAATCTGCTGAAGTTTAAAAATGCTTCAGAACATTTCCATTGTTCTCAGAATTCCGCTGACGTTTAAAAATGCTTCGGTACTCTTCCATTGTTCTCGGAATTCCGCTGACGTTTAAAAATGCTTCGGTACTCTTCCATTGTTCTCGGAATTCCGCTGACATATAAAAATGCTTCGGAAATCTTGCATTGTTCTCGGCATTCCGCTGACGTTTAAAAATGCTTCGGAACTCTTCAATTGTTCTCGGAATTCTGCTGAACTTTTAAAATGCTTTGGAACTCTTCCATTGCTCTCGGAATTCGGGTGAAGTTTAAAAATGCTTCGGAACTCTTCTATTGTTCTCGGAATTCCGCTGAAGTATAAAAATGCTTAAAATCTCTTCCATTGTTCTCGTAATTCTGCTCATGTTTAAAAATGATTCGGAACTCTTCCATTGTTCTCGTAATTTCGCTGAAGTTTAAAAATGCTTCGGAACTCTTCCATTGTTCTCGGAATTCCGCTGACGTTTAAAAATGCTTCACAACTCTTCCATTGTTCTCGGAATTCCGCTGACTTTTAAAAATGCTTCGGAACTCTTCCATTGTTCTCCAAATTCCGCTGAAGTTTAAAAATGCTTCGGAACCCTTCCATTGTTCTCGGAATTCTGCTGAAGTTTAAAAATGCTTCAGAACTCTTCCATTGTTCTCAGAATTCCGCTGACGTTTAAAAATGCTTCGGAAATCTTCCATTGTTTTCAAAATTCCGCTGACGCTTAAAAATGCTTCAGAACTCTTCCATTGTTCTCGGAATTCCCCTGACGTTTAATAATGCTTCGCAACTCTTTCATTGTTCTCGGAATTCCGCTGACGTTTAAAAATGCTTCGGAACTCTTCCATTGTTCTCGGAATTCCGTTGAAGTTTAAAAATGCTTCGAAACTCTTCCATTGTTCTAGGAATTCTGCTGAAGTTTAAAAATGCT
This sequence comes from Phyllobates terribilis, assembly GCF_046119375.1. Classification (NCBI taxonomy): domain Eukaryota; kingdom Metazoa; phylum Chordata; class Amphibia; order Anura; family Dendrobatidae; genus Phyllobates; species Phyllobates terribilis. The sequence goes on from NW_027362782.1 coordinate 12,986,866, forward strand.
TCGAAACTCTTTCATTGTTCTCGGAATTCTGCTGAAGTTTAAAAATGCTTCAGAACTCTTCCATTGCTCTCGGAATTCCGCTGACGTTTAATAATGCTTCGCAACTCTTCCATTGTTCTCGGAATTCCGTTGAAGTTTAAAAATGCTTCGAAACTCTTTTATTGTTCTCCAAATTCCGCTGAAGTTTAAAAATGCTTCGGAACCCTTCCATTGTTCTCGGAATTCTGCTGAAGTTTAAAAATGCTTCAGAACTCTTCCATTGTTCTCAGAATTCCGCTGACATTTAAAAATGCTTCGGAAATCTTCCATTGTTTTCAAAATTCCGCTGACGCTTAAAAATGCTTCAGAACTCTTCCATTGTTCTCGGAATTCCGCTGACGTTTGATAATGCTTCGCAACTCTTTCATTGTTCTCGGAATTCCGCTGACGTTTAAAAATGCTTCGGAACTCTTCCATTGTTCTCGTAATTCCGCTGAAGTTTAAAAATGGTTCGGAACTCTTCCATTGTTCTCGGAATTCCGATGACGTTTTAAAATGCTTCGGTACTCTTCCATTGTTCTCGGAATTCCGCTGACGTTTAAAAATGCTTCGGAACTCTTCCATTGTTATCGGAATTCCGCTGAAGTTTAAAAATGCTTTGGAACTCTTCCATTGTTCTAGGAATTCTGCTGAAGTTTAAAAATGCTTCGGAACCCTTCCATTGTTCTCGGAATTCTGCTGAAGTTTAAAAATGCTTCAGAACTCTTCCATTGTTCTCAGAATTCCGCTGACGTTTAAAAATGCTTCGGAAATCTTCCATTGTTTTCAAAATTCCGCTGACGCTTAAAAATGCTTCAGAACTCTTCCATTGTTCTCGGAATTCCCCTGACGTTTAATAATGCTTCGCAACTCTTTCATTGTTCTCGGAATTCCGCTGACGTTTAAAAATGCTTCGGAACTCTTCCATTGCTCTCGGAATTCCGCTGACGTTTAATAATGCTTCGCAACTCTTCCATTGTTCTCGGAATTCCGTTGAAGTTTAAAAATGCTTCGAAACTCTTCCATTGTTCTCCAAATTCCGCTGAAGTTTAAAAATGCTTCAGAACTCTTCCATTGTTCTCAGAATTCCGCTGACATTTAAAAATGCTTCGGAAATCTTCCATTGTTTTCAAAATTCCGCTGACGCTTAAAAATGCTTCAGAACTCTTCCATTGTTCTCGGAATTCCGCTGACGTTTAATAATGCTTCGCAACTCTTTCATTGTTCTCGGAATTCCGCTGAGGTTTAAAAATGCTTCGGAACTCTTCCATTGTTCTCGGAATTCCGTTGAAGTTTAAAAATGCTTCGAAACTCTTCCATTGTTCTCGGAATTCTGCTGAAGTTTAAAAATGCTTCGAAACTCTTTCATTGTTCTCGGAATTCTGCTGAAGTTTAAAAATGCTTCAGAACTCTTCCATTGCTCTCGGAATTCCGCTGACGTTTAATAATGCTTCGCAACTCTTCCACTGTTCTCGGAATTCCGTTGAAGTTTAAAAATGCTTCGAAACTCTTCCATTGTTCTCGGAATTCTGCTGAAGTTTAAAAATGCTTCGGTACTCTTCCATTGTTCTCGGAATTCCGCTGACATATAAAAATGCTTCGGAAATCTTGCATTGTTCTCGGCATTCCGCTGACATTTAAAAATGCTTCGGAACTCTTCCATTGTTCTCGGAATTCCGTTGAAGTTTAAAAATGCTTCGAAACTCTTCCATTGTTCTCGGAATTCTGTTGAAGTTTAAAAATGCTTCGGTACTCTTCCATTGTTCTCGGAATTCCGCTGACATATAAAAATGCTTCGGAAATCTTGCATTGTTCTCGGCATTCCGCTGACATTTAAAAATGCTTCGGAACTCTTCAATTGTTCTCGGAATTCTGCTGAACTTTTAAAATGCTTTGTAACTCTTCCATTGCTCTCGGAATTCGGGTGAAGTTTAAAAATGCTTCGGAACTCTTCTATTGTTCTCGGAATTCCGCTGAAGTTTAAAAATGCTTAAAATCTCTTCCATTGTTCTCGTAATTCTGCTCATGTTTAAAAATGCTTCGGAACTCTTCCATTGCTCTCGGAATTCGGGTGAAGTTTAAAAATGCTTCGGAACTCTTCTATTGTTCTCGGAATTCCGCTGAAGTTTAAAAATGCTTAAAATCTCTTCCATTGTTCTCGTAATTCTGCTCATGTTTAAAAATGATTCGGAACTCTTCCATTGTTCTCGTAATTTCGCTGAAGTTTAAAAATGCTTCGGAACTCTTCCATTGTTCTCGGAATTCCGCTGACGTTTAAAAATGCTTCACAACTCTTCCATTGTTCTCGGAATTCCGCTGACTTTTAAAAATGCTTCGGAACTCTTCCATTGTTCTCCAAATTCCGCTGAAGTTTAAAAATGCTTCGGAACCCTTCCATTGTTCTCGGAATTCTGCTGAAGTTTAAAAATGCTTCAGAACTCTTCCATTGTTCTCAGAATTCCGCTGACGTTTAAAAATTCTTCGGAAATCTTCCATTGTTTTCAAAATTCCGCTGACGCTTAAAAATGCTTCAGAACTCTTCCATTGTTCTCGGAATTCCCCTGACGTTTAATAATGCTTCGCAACTCTTTCATTGTTCTCGGAATTCCGCTGACGTTTAAAAATGCTTCGGAACTCTTCCATTGTTCTCGGAATTCCGTTGAAGTTTAAAAATGCTTCGAAACTCTTCCATTGTTCTCGGAATTCTGCTGAAGTTTAAAAATGCTTCGAAACTCTTTCATTGTTCTCGGAATTCTGCTGAAGTTTAAAAATGCTTCAGAACTCTTCCATTGCTCTCGGAATTCCGCTGATGTTTAATAATGCTTCGCAACTCTTCCATTGTTCTCGGAATTCCGTTGAAGTTTAAAAATGCTTCGAAACTCTTTCATTGTTCTCCAAATTCCGCTGAAGTTTAAAAATGCTTCGGAACCCTTCCATTGTTCTCGGAATTCTGCTGAAGTTTAAAAATGCTTCAGAACTCTTCCATTGTTCTCAGAATTCCGCTGACATTTAAAAATGCTTCGGAAATCTTCCATTGTTTTCAAAATTCCGCTGACGCTTAAAAATGCTTCAGAACTCTTCCATTGTTCTCGGAATTCCGCTGACGTTTGATAATGCTTCGCAACTCTTTCATTGTTCTCGGAATTCCGCTGACGTTTAAAAATGCTTCGGAACTCTTCCATTGTTCTCGGAATTCCGTTGAAGTTTAAAAATGCTTCGAAACTCTTCCATTGTTCTCGGAATTCTGCTGAACTTTAAAAATGCTTCGAAACTCTTTCATTGTTCTCGGAATTCTGCTGAAGTTTAAAAATGCTTCAGAACTCTTCCATTGCTCTCGGAATTCCGCTGACGTTTAATAATGCTTCGCAACTCTTCCACTGTTCTCGGAATTCCGTTGAAGTTTAAAAATGCTTCGAAACTCTTCCATTGTTCTCGGAATTCTGCTGAAGTTTAAAAATGCTGCGGTACTCTTCCATTGTTCTCGGAATTCCGCTGACATATAAAAATGCTTCGGAAATCTTGCATTGTTCTCGGCATTCCGCTGACATTTAAAAATGCTTCGGAACTCTTCCATTGTTCTCGGAATTCCGTTGAAGTTTAAAAATGCTTCGAAACTCTTCCATTGTTCTCGGAATTCTGTTGAAGTTTAAAAATGCTTCGGTACTCTTCCATTGTTCTCGGAATTCCGCTGACATATAAAAATGCTTCGGAAATCTTGCATTGTTCTCGGCATTCCGCTGACATTTAAAAATGCTTCGGAACTCTTCAATTGTTCTCGGAATTCTGCTGAACTTTTAAAATGCTTTGTAACTCTTCCATTGCTCTCGGAATTCGGGTGAAGTTTAAAAATGCTTCGGAACTCTTCTATTGTTCTCGGAATTCCGCTGAAGTTTAAAAATGCTTAAAATCTCTTCCATTGTTCTCGTAATTCTGCTCATGTTTAAAAATGCTTCGGAACTCTTCCATTGTTCTCGTAATTCCGCTGAAGTTTAAAAATGGTTCGGAACTCTTCCATTGTTCTCGGAATTCCGATGACGTTTTAAAATGCTTCGGTACTCTTCCATTGTTCTCGGAATTCCGCTGACGTTTAAAAATGCTTCGGAACTCTTCCATTGTTATCGGAATTCCGCTGAAGTTTAAAAATGCTTTGGAACTCTTCCATTGTTCTAGGAATTCTGCTGAAGTTTAAAAATGCTTCGGAACCCTTCCATTGTTCTCGGAATTCTGCTGAAGTTTAAAAATGCTTCAGAACTCTTCCATTGTTCTCAGAATTCCGCTGACGTTTAAAAATGCTTCGGAAATCTTCCATTGTTTTCAAAATTCCGCTGACGCTTAAAAATGCTTCAGAACTCTTCCATTGTTCTCGGAATTCCCCTGACGTTTAATAATGCTTCGCAACTCTTTCATTGTTCTCGGAATTCCGCTGACGTTTAAAAATGCTTCGGAACTCTTCCATTGCTCTCGGAATTCCGCTGACGTTTAATAATGCTTCGCAACTCTTCCATTGTTCTCGGAATTCCGTTGAAGTTTAAAAATGCTTCGAAACTCTTCCATTGTTCTCCAAATTCCGCTGAAGTTTAAAAATGCTTCAGAACTCTTCCATTGTTCTCAGAATTCCGCTGACATTTAAAAATGCTTCGGAAATCTTCCATTGTTTTCAAAATTCCGCTGACGCTTAAAAATGCTTCAGAACTCTTCCATTGTTCTCGGAATTCCGCTGACGTTTAATAATGCTTCGCAACTCTTTCATTGTTCTCGGAATTCCGCTGAGGTTTAAAAATGCTTCGGAACTCTTCCATTGTTCTCGGAATTCCGTTGAAGTTTAAAAATGCTTCGAAACTCTTCCATTGTTCTCGGAATTCTGCTGAAGTTTAAAAATGCTTCGAAACTCTTTCATTGTTCTCGGAATTCTGCTGAAGTTTAAAAATGCTTCAGAACTCTTCCATTGCTCTCGGAATTCCGCTGACGTTTAATAATGCTTCGCAACTCTTCCACTGTTCTCGGAATTCCGTTGAAGTTTAAAAATGCTTCGAAACTCTTCCATTGTTCTCGGAATTCTGCTGAAGTTTAAAAATGCTTCGGTACTCTTCCATTGTTCTCAGAATTCCGCTGACATATAAAAATGCTTCGGAAATCTTGCATTGTTCTCGGCATTCCGCTGACATTTAAAAATGCTTCGGAACTCTTCCATTGTTCTCGGAATTCCGTTGAAGTTTAAAAATGCTTCGAAACTCTTCCATTGTTCTCGGAATTCTGTTGAAGTTTAAAAATGCTTCGGAACTCTTCCATTGTTCTCGGAATTCCGCTGACATATAAAAATGCTTCGGAAATCTTGCATTGTTCTCGGCATTCCGCTGACATTTAAAAATGCTTCGCAACTCTTCCATTGTTCTCGGAATTCCGTTGAAGTTTAAAAATGCTTCGAAACTCTTTTATTGTTCTCCAAATTCCGCTGAAGTTTAAAAATGCTTCGGAACCCTTCCATTGTTCTCGGAATTCTGCTGAAGTTTAAAAATGCTTCAGAACTCTTCCATTGTTCTCAGAATTCCGCTGACATTTAAAAATGCTTCGGAAATCTTCCATTGTTTTCAAAATTCCGCTGACGCTTAAAAATGCTTCAGAACTCTTCCATTGTTCTCGGAATTCCGCTGAAGTTTAAAAATGCTTTGGAACTCTTCCATTGTTCTAGGAATTCTGCTGAAGTTTAAAAATGCTTCGGAACCCTTCCATTGTTCTCGGAATTCTGCTGAAGTTTAAAAATGCTTCAGAACTCTTCCATTGTTCTCAGAATTCCGCTGACGTTTAAAAATGCTTCGGAAATCTTCCATTGTTTTCAAAATTCCGCTGACGCTTAAAAATGCTTCAGAACTCTTCCATTGTTCTCGGAATTCCCCTGACGTTTAATAATGCTTCGCAACTCTTTCATTGTTCTCGGAATTCCGCTGACGTTTAAAAATGCTTCGGAACTCTTCCATTGCTCTCGGAATTCCGCTGACGTTTAATAATGCTTCGCAACTCTTCCATTGTTCTCGGAATTCCGTTGAAGTTTAAAAATGCTTCGAAACTCTTCCATTGTTCTCCAAATTCCGCTGAAGTTTAAAAATGCTTCAGAACTCTTCCATTGTTCTCAGAATTCCGCTGACATTTAAAAATGCTTCGGAAATCTTCCATTGTTTTCAAAATTCCGCTGACGCTTAAAAATGCTTCAGAACTCTTCCATTGTTCTCGGAATTCCGCTGACGTTTAATAATGCTTCGCAACTCTTTCATTGTTCTCGGAATTCCGCTGAGGTTTAAAAATGCTTCGGAACTCTTCCATTGTTCTCGGAATTCCGTTGAAGTTTAAAAATGCTTCGAAACTCTTCCATTGTTCTCGGAATTCTGCTGAAGTTTAAAAATGCTTCGAAACTCTTTCATTGTTCTCGGAATTCTGCTGAAGTTTAAAAATGCTTCAGAACTCTTCCATTGCTCTCGGAATTCCGCTGACGTTTAATAATGCTTCGCAACTCTTCCACTGTTCTCGGAATTCCGTTGAAGTTTAAAAATGCTTCGAAACTCTTCCATTGTTCTCGGAATTCTGCTGAAGTTTAAAAATGCTTCGGTACTCTTCCATTGTTCTCAGAATTCCGCTGACATATAAAAATGCTTCGGAAATCTTGCATTGTTCTCGGCATTCCGCTGACATTTAAAAATGCTTCGGAACTCTTCCATTGTTCTCGGAATTCCGATGAAGTTTAAAAATGCTTCGAAACTCTTCCATTGTTCTCGGAATTCTGTTGAAGTTTAAAAATGCTTCGGAACTCTTCCATTGTTCTCGGAATTCCGCTGACATATAAAAATGCTTCGGAAATCTTGCATTGTTCTCGGCATTCCGCTGACATTTAAAAATGCTTTGGAACTCTTCAATTGTTCTCGGAATTCTGCTGAACTTTTAAAATGCTTTGTAACTCTTCCATTGCTCTCGGAATTCGGGTGAAGTTTAAAAATGCTTCGGAACTCTTCTATTGTTCTCGGAATTCCGCTGAAGTTTAAAAATGCTTAAAATCTCTTCCATTGTTCTCGTAATTCTGCTCATGTTTAAAAATGCTTCGGAACTCTTCCATTGTTCTCGTAATTCCGCTGAAGTTTAAAAATGGTTCGGAACTCTTCCATTGTTCTCGGAATTCCGATGACGTTTTAAAATGCTTCGGTACTCTTCCATTGTTCTCGGAATTCCGCTGACGTTTAAAAATGCTTCAGAACTCTTCCATTGTTATCGGAATTCCGCTGAAGTTTAAAAATGCTTTGGAACTCTTCCATTGTTCTAGGAATTCTGCTGAAGTTTAAAAATGCTTCGGAACCCTTCCATTGTTCTCGGAATTCTGCTGAAGTTTAAAAATGCTTCAGAACTCTTCCATTATTCTCAGAATTCCGCTGACGTTTAAAAATGCTTCGGAAATCTTCCATTGTTTTCAAAATTCCGCTGACGCTTAAAAATGCTTCAGAACTCTTCCATTGTTCTCGGAATTCCCCTGACGTTTAATAATGCTTCGGAACTCTTCCATTGCTCTAGGAATTCCGCTGACGTTTAATAATGCTTCGCAACTCTTCCATTGTTCTCGGAATTCCGTTGAAGTTTAAAAATGCTTCGAAACTCTTCCATTGTTCTCCAAATTCCGCTGAAGTTTAAAAATGCTTCAGAACTCTTCCATTGTTCTCAGAATTCCGCTGACATTTAAAAATGCTTCGGAAATCTTCCATTGTTTTCAAAATTCCGCTGACGCTTAAAAATGCTTCAGAACTCTTCCATTGTTCTCGGAATTCCGCTGACGTTTAATAATGCTTCGCAACTCTTTCATTGTTCTCGGAATTCCGCTGAGGTTTAAAAATGCTTCGGAACTCTTCCATTGTTCTCGGAATTCCGTTGAAGTTTAAAAATGCTTCGAAACTCTTCCATTGTTCTCGGAATTCTGCTGAAGTTTAAAAATGCTTCGGTACTCTTCCATTGTTCTCGGAATTCCGCTGACATATAAAAATGCTTCGGAAATCTTGCATTGTTCTCGGCATTCCGCTGACATTTAAAAATGCTTCGGAACTCTTCCATTGTTCTCGGAATTCCGTTGAAGTTTAAAAATGCTTCGAAACTCTTCCATTGTTCTCGGAATTCTGTTGAAGTTTAAAAATGCTTCGGTACTCTTCCATTGTTCTCGGAATTCCGCTGACATATAAAAATGCTTCGGAAATCTTGCATTGTTCTCGGCATTCCGCTGACATTTAAAAATGCTTCGGAACTCTTCAATTGTTCTCGGAATTCTGCTGAACTTTTAAAATGCTTTGTAACTCTTCCATTGCTCTCGGAATTCGGGTGAAGTTTAAAAATGCTTCGGAACTCTTCTATTGTTCTCGGAATTCCGCTGAAGTTTAAAAATGCTTAAAATCTCTTCCATTGTTCTCGTAATTCTGCTCATGTTTAAAAATGCTTCGGAACTCTTCCATTGTTCTCGTAATTCCGCTGAAGTTTAAAAATGGTTCGGAACTCTTCCATTGTTCTCGGAATTCCGATGACGTTTTAAAATGCTTCGGTACTCTTCCATTGTTCTCGGAATTCCGCTGACGTTTAAAAATGCTTCAGAACTCTTCCATTGTTATCGGAATTCCGCTGAAGTTTAAAAATGCTTTGGAACTCTTCCATTGTTCTAGGAATTCTGCTGAAGTTTAAAAATGCTTCGGAACCCTTCCATTGTTCTCGGAATTCTGCTGAAGTTTAAAAATGCTTCAGAACTCTTCCATTGTTCTCAGAATTCCGCTGACGTTTAAAAATGCTTCGGAAATCTTCCATTGTTTTCAAAATTCCGCTGACGCTTAAAAATGCTTCAGAACTCTTCCATTGTTCTCGGAATTCCCCTGACGTTTAATAAAGCTTCGGAACTCTTCCATTGCTCTCGGAATTCCGCTGACGTTTAATAATGCTTCGCAACTCTTCCATTGTTCTCGGAATTCCGTTGAAGTTTAAAAATGCTTCGAAACTCTTCCATTGTTCTCCAAATTCCGCTGAAGTTTAAAAATGCTTCAGAACTCTTCCATTGTTCTCAGAATTCCGCTGACATTTAAAAATGCTTCGGAAATCTTCCATTGTTTTCAAAATTCCGCTGACGCTTAAAAATGCTTCAGAACTCTTCCATTGTTCTCGGAATTCCGTTGAAGTTTAAAAATGCTTCGAAACTCTTTTATTGTTCTCCAAATTCCGCTGAAGTTTAAAAATGCTTCGGAACCCTTCCATTGTTCTCGGAATTCTGCTGAAGTTTAAAAATGCTTCAGAACTCTTCCATTGTTCTCAGAATTCCGCTGACATTTAAAAATGCTTCGGAAATCTTCCATTGTTTTCAAAATTCCGCTGACGCTTAAAAATGCTTCAGAACTCTTCCATTGTTCTCGGAATTCCGCTGAAGTTTAAAAATGCTTTGGAACTCTTCCATTGTTCTAGGAATTCTGCTGAAGTTTAAAAATGCTTCGGAACCCTTCCATTGTTCTCGGAATTCTGCTGAAGTTTAAAAATGCTTCAGAACTCTTCCATTGTTCTCAGAATTCCGCTGACGTTTAAAAATGCTTCGGAAATCTTCCATTGTTTTCAAAATTCCGCTGACGCTTAAAAATGCTTCAGAACTCTTCCATTGTTCTCGGAATTCCCCTGACGTTTAATAATGCTTCGCAACTCTTTCATTGTTCTCGGAATTCCGCTGACGTTTAAAAATGCTTCGGAACTCTTCCATTGCTCTCGGAATTCCGCTGACGTTTAATAATGCTTCGCAACTCTTCCATTGTTCTCGGAATTCCGTTGAAGTTTAAAAATGCTTCGAAACTCTTCCATTGTTCTCCAAATTCCGCTGAAGTTTAAAAATGCTTCAGAACTCTTCCATTGTTCTCAGAATTCCGCTGACATTTAAAAATGCTTCGGAAATCTTCCATTGTTTTCAAAATTCCGCTGACGCTTAAAAATGCTTCAGAACTCTTCCATTGTTCTCGGAATTCCGCTGACGTTTAATAATGCTTCGCAACTCTTTCATTGTTCTCGGAATTCCGCTGAGGTTTAAAAATGCTTCGGAACTCTTCCATTGTTCTCGGAATTCCGTTGAAGTTTAAAAATGCTTCGAAACTCTTCCATTGTTCTCGGAATTCTGCTGAAGTTTAAAAATGCTTCGAAACTCTTTCATTGTTCTCGGAATTCTGCTGAAGTTTAAAAATGCTTCAGAACTCTTCCATTGCTCTCGGAATTCCGCTGACGTTTAATAATGCTTCGCAACTCTTCCACTGTTCTCGGAATTCCGTTGAAGTTTAAAAATGCTTCGAAACTCTTCCATTGTTCTCGGAATTCTGCTGAAGTTTAAAAATGCTTCGGTACTCTTCCATTGTTCTCAGAATTCCGCTGACATATAAAAATGCTTCGGAAATCTTGCATTGTTCTCGGCATTCCGCTGACATTTAAAAATGCTTCGGAACTCTTCCATTGTTCTCGGAATTCCGTTGAAGTTTAAAAATGCTTCGAAACTCTTCCATTGTTCTCGGAATTCTGTTGAAGTTTAAAAATGCTTCGGAACTCTTCCATTGTTCTCGGAATTCCGCTGACATATAAAAATGCTTCGGAAATCTTGCATTGTTCTCGGCATTCCGCTGACATTTAAAAATGCTTTGGAACTCTTCAATTGTTCTCGGAATTCTGCTGAACTTTTAAAATGCTTTGTAACTCTTCCATTGCTCTCGGAATTCGGGTGAAGTTTAAAAATGCTTCGGAACTCTTCTATTGTTCTCGGAATTCCGCTGAAGTTTAAAAATGCTTAAAATCTCTTCCATTGTTCTCGTAATTCTGCTCATGTTTAAAAATGCTTCGGAACTCTTCCATTGTTCTCGTAATTCCGCTGAAGTTTAAAAATGGTTCGGAACTCTTCCATTGTTCTCGGAATTCCGATGACGTTTTAAAATGCTTCGGTACTCTTCCATTGTTCTCGGAATTCCGCTGACGTTTAAAAATGCTTCAGAACTCTTCCATTGTTATCGGAATTCCGCTGAAGTTTAAAAATGCTTTGGAACTCTTCCATTGTTCTAGGAATTCTGCTGAAGTTTAAAAATGCTTCGGAACCCTTCCATTGTTCTCGGAATTCTGCTGAAGTTTAAAAATGCTTCAGAACTCTTCCATTATTCTCAGAATTCCGCTGACGTTTAAAAATGCTTCGGAAATCTTCCATTGTTTTCAAAATTCCGCTGACGCTTAAAAATGCTTCAGAACTCTTCCATTGTTCTCGGAATTCCCCTGACGTTTAATAATGCTTCGGAACTCTTCCATTGCTCTAGGAATTCCGCTGACGTTTAATAATGCTTCGCAACTCTTCCATTGTTCTCGGAATTCCGTTGAAGTTTAAAAATGCTTCGAAACTCTTCCATTGTTCTCCAAATTCCGCTGAAGTTTAAAAATGCTTCAGAACTCTTCCATTGTTCTCAGAATTCCGCTGACATTTAAAAATGCTTCGGAAATCTTCCATTGTTTTCAAAATTCCGCTGACGCTTAAAAATGCTTCAGAACTCTTCCATTGTTCTCGGAATTCCGCTGACGTTTAATAATGCTTCGCAACTCTTTCATTGTTCTCGGAATTCCGCTGAGGTTTAAAAATGCTTCGGAACTCTTCCATTGTTCTCGGAATTCCGTTGAAGTTTAAAAATGCTTCGAAACTCTTCCATTGTTCTCGGAATTCTGCTGAAGTTTAAAAATGCTTCGAAACTCTTTCATTGTTCTCGGAATTCTGCTGAAGTTTAAAAATGCTTCAGAACTCTTCCATTGCTCTCGGAATTCCGCTGACGTTTAATAATGCTTCGCAACTCTTCCACTGTTCTCGGAATTCCGTTGAAGTTTAAAAATGCTTCGAAACTCTTCCATTGTTCTCGGAATTCTGCTGAAGTTTAAAAATGCTTCGGTACTCTTCCATTGTTCTCGGAATTCCGCTGACATATAAAAATGCTTCGGAAATCTTGCATTGTTCTCGGCATTCCGCTGACATTTAAAAATGCTTCGGAACTCTTCCATTGTTCTCGGAATTCCGTTGAAGTTTAAAAATGCTTCGAAACTCTTCCATTGTTCTCGGAATTCTGTTGAAGTTTAAAAATGCTTCGGTACTCTTCCATTGTTCTCGGAATTCCGCTGACATATAAAAATGCTTCGGAAATCTTGCATTGTTCTCGGCATTCCGCTGACATTTAAAAATGCTTCGGAACTCTTCAATTGTTCTCGGAATTCTGCTGAACTTTTAAAATGCTTTGTAACTCTTCCATTGCTCTCGGAATTCGGGTGAAGTTTAAAAATGCTTCGGAACTCTTCTATTGTTCTCGGAATTCCGCTGAAGTTTAAAAATGCTTAAAATCTCTTCCATTGTTCTCGTAATTCTGCTCATGTTTAAAAATGCTTCGGAACTCTTCCATTGTTCTCGTAATTCCGCTGAAGTTTAAAAATGGTTCGGAACTCTTCCATTGTTCTCGGAATTCCGATGACGTTTTAAAATGCTTCGGTACTCTTCCATTGTTCTCGGAATTCCGCTGACGTTTAAAAATGCTTCAGAACTCTTCCATTGTTATCGGAATTCCGCTGAAGTTTAAAAATGCTTTGGAACTCTTCCATTGTTCTAGGAATTCTGCTGAAGTTTAAAAATGCTTCGGAACCCTTCCATTGTTCTCGGAATTCTGCTGAAGTTTAAAAATGCTTCAGAACTCTTCCATTGTTCTCAGAATTCCGCTGACGTTTAAAAATGCTTCGGAAATCTTCCATTGTTTTCAAAATTCCGCTGACGCTTAAAAATGCTTCAGAACTCTTCCATTGTTCTCGGAATTCCCCTGACGTTTAATAATGCTTCGGAACTCTTCCATTGCTCTCGGAATTCCGCTGACGTTTAATAATGCTTCGCAACTCTTCCATTGTTCTCGGAATTCCGTTGAAGTTTAAAAATGCTTCGAAACTCTTCCATTGTTCTCCAAATTCCGCTGAAGTTTAAAAATGCTTCAGAACTCTTCCATTGTTCTCAGAATTCCGCTGACATTTAAAAATGCTTCGGAAATCTTCCATTGTTTTCAAAATTCCGCTGACGCTTAAAAATGCTTCAGAACTCTTCCATTGTTCTCGGAATTCCGCTGACATATAAAAATGCTTCGGAAATCTTGCATTGTTCTCGGCATTCCGCTGACATTTAAAAATGCTTCGGAACTCTTCAATTGTTCTCGGAATTCTGCTGAACTTTTAAAATGCTTTGTAACTCTTCCATTGCTCTCGGAATTCGGGTGAAGTTTAAAAATGCTTCGGAACTCTTCTATTGTTCTCGGAATTCCGCTGAAGTTTAAAAATGCTTAAAATCTCTTCCATTGTTCTCGTAATTCTGCTCATGTTTAAAAATGCTTCGGAATTCTTCCATTGTTCTCGTAATTCCGCTGAAGTTTAAAAATGGTTCGGAACTCTTCCATTGTTCTCGGAATTCCGATGACGTTTTAAAATGCTTCGGTACTCTTCCATTGTTCTCGGAATTCCGCTGACGTTTAAAAATGCTTCAGAACTCTTCCATTGTTATCGGAATTCCGCTGAAGTTTAAAAATGCTTTGGAACTCTTCCATTGTTCTAGGAATTCTGCTGAAGTTTAAAAATGCTTCGGAACCCTTCCATTGTTCTCGGAATTCTGCTGAAGTTTAAAAATGCTTCAGAACTCTTCCATTGTTCTCAGAATTCCGCTGACGTTTAAAAATGCTTCGGAAATCTTCCATTGTTTTCAAAATTCCGCTGACGCTTAAAAATGCTTCAGAACTCTTCCATTGTTCTCGGAATTCCCCTGACGTTTAATAATGCTTCGGAACTCTTCCATTGCTCTCGGAATTCCGCTGACGTTTAATAATGCTTCGCAACTCTTCCATTGTTCTCGGAATTCCGTTGAAGTTTAAAAATGCTTCGAAACTCTTCCATTGTTCTCCAAATTCCGCTGAAGTTTAAAAATGCTTCAGAACTCTTCCATTGTTCTCAGAATTCCGCTGACATTTAAAAATGCTTCGGAAATCTTCCATTGTTTTCAAAATTCCGCTGACGCTTAAAAATGCTTCAGAACTCTTCCATTGTTCTCGGAATTCCGCTGACGTTTAATAATGCTTCGCAACTCTTTCATTGTTCTCGGAATTCCGCTGAGGTTTAAAAATGCTTCGGAACTCTTCCATTGTTCTCGGAATTCCGTTGAAGTTTAAAAATGCTTCGAAACTCTTCCATTGTTCTCGGAATTCTGCTGAAGTTTAAAAATGCTTCGAAACTCTTTCATTGTTCTCGGAATTCTGCTGAAGTTTAAAAATGCTTCAGAACTCTTCCATTGCTCTCGGAATTCCGCTGACGTTTAATAATGCTTCGCAACTCTTCCACTGTTCTCGGAATTCCGTTGAAGTTTAAAAATGCTTCGAAACTCTTCCATTGTTCTCGGAATTCTGCTGAAGTTTAAAAATGCTTCGGTACTCTTCCATTGTTCTCGGAATTCCGCTGACATATAAAAATGCTTCGGAAATCTTGCATTGTTCTCGGCATTCCGCTGACATTTAAAAATGCTTCGGAACTCTTCCATTGTTCTCGGAATTCCGTTGAAGTTTAAAAATGCTTCGAAACTCTTCCATTGTTCTCGGAATTCTGTTGAAGTTTAAAAATGCTTCGGTACTCTTCCATTGTTCTCGGAATTCCGCTGACATATAAAAATGCTTCGGAAATCTTGCATTGTTCTCGGCATTCCGCTGACATTTAAAAATGCTTCGGAACTCTTCAATTGTTCTCGGAATTCTGCTGAACTTTTAAAATGCTTTGTAACTCTTCCATTGCTCTCGGAATTCGGGTGAAGTTTAAAAATGCTTCGGAACTCTTCTATTGTTCTCGGAATTCCGCTGAAGTTTAAAAATGCTTAAAATCTCTTCCATTGTTCTCGTAATTCTGCTCATGTTTAAAAATGCTTCGGAACTCTTCCATTGTTCTCGTAATTCCGCTGAAGTTTAAAAATGGTTCGGAACTCTTCCATTGTTCTCGGAATTCCGATGACGTTTTAAAATGCTTCGGTACTCTTCCATTGTTCTCGGAATTCCGCTGACGTTTAAAAATGCTTCGGAACTCTTCCATTGTTATCGGAATTCCGCTGAAGTTTAAAAATGCTTTGGAACTCTTCCATTGTTCTAGGAATTCTGCTGAAGTCTAAAAATTCATCTGAACTCTTCCATTATTCTCGGAATTCGTGTGAATTTTAAAAATGCTTCGGAACTCTTCTATTGTTCTCGGAATTCCGCTGAAGTTTAAAAATGCTTAAAATCTCTTACATTGTTCTCGGAAATCTGCTGAAGTTTAAAAATGCTTCAGAACATTTCCATTGTTCTCAGAATTCCGCTGACGTTTAAAAATGCTTCAGAACTCTTCCATTGTTCTCGGAATTCCGCTGACTTTTAATAATGCTTCGCAACTCTTTCATTGTTCTCGGAATTCCGCTGACGTTTAAAAATGCTTCGGAACTCTTCCATTGTTCTCGGAATTCCGTTGAAGTTTAAAAATGCTTCGAAACTCTTCCATTGTTCTCGGAATTCTGCTGAAGTTTAAAAATGCTTCGAAACTCTTTCATTGTTCTCGGAATTCTGCTGAAGTTTAAAAATGCTTCAGAACTCTTACATTGCTCTCGGAATTCCGCTGACATTTAATAATGCTTCGCAACTCTTCCACTGTTCTCGGAATTCCGTTGAAGTTTAAAAATGCTTCGAAACTCTTCCATTGTTCTCGGAATTCTGCTGAAGTTTAAATATGCTTCGGTACTCTTCCATTGTTCTCGGAATTCCGCTGACATATAAAAATGCTTCGGAAATCTTGCATTGTTCTCGGCATTCCGCTGACATTTAAAAATGCTTCGGAACTCTTCCATTGTTCTCGGAATTCCGTTGAAGTTTAAAAATGCTTCGAAACTCTTCCATTGTTCTCGGAATTCTGTTGAAGTTTAAAAATGCTTCGGTACTCTTCCATTGTTCTCGGAATTCCGCTGACATATAAAAATGCTTCGGAAATCTTCCATTGTTCTCAGATTTCCGCTGACGTTTAAAAATGCTTCAGAACTCTTCCATTGTTCTCAGAATTCCGCTGACATTTAATAATGCTTCGCAACTCTTTCATTGTTCTCGGAATTCCGCTGACGTTTAAAAATGCTTCGGAAGTCTTCCATTGTTCTCGGAATTCCGTTGAAGTTTAAAAATGCTTCGAAACTCTTCCATTGTTCTCGGAATTCTGCTGAAGTTTAAAAATGCTTCGGAACTCTTCCATTGTTCTCGGAATTCCGCTGACATATAAAAATGCTTTGGAAATCTTGCATTGTTCTCGGCATTTCGCTGACGTTTAAAAATGCTTCGGAACTCTTCAATTGTTCTCGGAATTCTGATGAACTTTTAAAATGCTTTGGAACTCTTCCATTGCTCTCGGAATTCTGCTGAAGTTTAAAAATGCTTCAGAACTCTTACATTGTTCTCGGAATTCTGCTGACGTTTAAAAATGCTTCGGAACTCTTCCATTGTTCTCGGAATTCCGTTGAAGTTTAAAAATGCTTCGAAACTCTTCCATTGTTCTCGGAATTCTGCTGAAGTTTAAAAATGCTTCGTAACTCTTCCATTGTTCTCAGAATTCCGCTGACGTTTAAAAATGCTTCGGTACTCTTCCATTGTTCTCTTAATTCCGCTGACATATAAAAATGTTTCGGAAATCTTGCATTGTTCTCGGCATTCCACTGACGTTTAAAAATGCTTCGAAACTCTTCCATTGTTCTCGGAATTCTGCTGAAGTTTAAAAATGCTTCGAAACTCTTTCATTGTTATCGGAATTCCGCTGAAGTTTAAAAATGCTTTGGAACTCTTCCATTGTTCTAGGAATTCTGCTGAAGTCTAAAAATTCATCTGAACTCTTCCATTATTCTCGGAATTCGTGTGAATTTTAAAAATGCTTCGGAACTCTTCTATTGTTCTCGGAATTCCGCTGAAGTTTAAAAATGCTTAAAATCTCTTACATTGTTCTCGGAAATCTGCTGAAGTTTAAAAATGCTTCAGAACATTTCCATTGTTCTCAGAATTCCGCTGACGTTTAAAAATGCTTCAGAACTCTTCCATTTTTCTCGGAATTCCGCTGACTTTTAATAATGCTTCGCAACTCTTTCATTGTTCTCGGAATTCCGCTGACGTTTAAAAATGCTTCGGAACTCTTCCATTGTTCTCGGAATTCCGTTGAAGTTTAAAAATGCTTCGAAACTCTTCCATTGTTCTCGGAATTCTGCTGAAGTTTAAAAATGCTTCGAAACTCTTTCATTGTTCTCGGAATTCTGCTGAAGTTTAAAAATGCTTCAGAACTCTTCCATTGCTCTCGGAATTCCGCTGACATTTAATAATGCTTCGCAACTCTTCCACTGTTCTCGGAATTCCGTTGAAGTTTAAAAATGCTTCGAAACTCTTCCATTGTTCTCGGAATTCTGCTGAAGTTTAAAAATGCTTCGGTACTCTTCCATTGTTCTCGGAATTCCGCTGACATATAAAAATGCTTCGGAAATCTTCCATTGTTCTCAGAATTCCGCTGACGTTTAAAAATGCTTCAGAACTCTTCCATTGTTCTCAGAATTCCGCTGACATTTAATAATGCTTCGCAACTCTTTCATTGTTCTCGGAATTCCGCTGACGTTTAAAAATGCTTCGGAAGTCTTCCATTGTTCTCGGAATTCCGTTGAAGTTTAAAAATGCTTCGAAACTCTTCCATTGTTCTCGGAATTCTGCTGAAGTTTAAAAATGCTTCGGAACTCTTCCATTGTTCTCGGAATTCCGCTGACATATAAAAATGCTTTGGAAATCTTGCATTGTTCTCGGCATTTCGCTGACGTTTAAAAATGCTTCGGAACTCTTCAATTGTTCTCGGAATTCTGATGAACTTTTAAAATGCTTTGGAACTCTTCCATTGCTCTCGGAATTCTGCTGAAGTTTAAAAATGCTTCAGAACTCTTACATTGTTCTCGGAATTCTGCTGACGTTTAAAAATGCTTCGGAACTCTTCCATTGTTCTCGGAATTCCGTTGAAGTTTAAAAATGCTTCGAAACTCTTCCATTGTTCTCGGAATTCTGCTGAAGTTTAAAAATGCTTCGTAACTCTTCCATTGTTCTCAGAATTCCGCTGACGTTTAAAAATGCTTCGGTACTCTTCCATTGTTCTCTTAATTCCGCTGACATATAAAAATGTTTCGGAAATCTTGCATTGTTCTCGGCATTCCACTGACGTTTAAAAATGCTTCGAAACTCTTCCATTGTTCTCGGAATTCTGCTGAAGTTTAAAAATGCTTCGAAACTCTTTCATTGTTCTCGGAATTCTGCTGAAGTTTAAAAATGCTTCAGAACTCTTCCATTGCTCTCGGAATTCCGCTGACGTTTAATAATGCTTCGCAACTCTTCCACTGTTCTCGGAATTCCGTTGAAGTTTAAAAATGCTTCGAAACTCTTCCATTGTTCTCGGAATTCTGCTGAAGTTTAAAAATGCTTCGGTACTCTTCCATTGTTCTCGGAATTCCGCTGACATATAAAAATGCTTCGGAAATCTTGCATTGTTCTCGGCATTCCGCTGACATTTAAAAATGCTTCGGAACTCTTCCATTGTTCTCGGAATTCCGTTGAAGTTTAAAAATGCTTCGAAACTCTTCCATTGTTCTCGGAATTCTGTTGAAGTTTAAAAATGCTTCGGTACTCTTCCATTGTTCTCGGAATTCCGCTGACATTTAATAATGCTTCGCAACTCTTTCATTGTTCTCGGAATTCCGCTGACGTTTAAAAATGCTTCGGAAGTCTTCCATTGTTCTCGGAATTCCGTTGACATATAAAAATGCTTCGGAAATCTTCCATTGTTCTCAGATTTCCGCTGACGTTTAAAAATGCTTCAGAACTCTTCCATTGTTCTCAGAATTCCGCTGACATTTAATAATGCTTCGCAACTCTTTCATTGTTCTCGGAATTCCGCTGACGTTTAAAAATGCTTCGGAAGTCTTCCATTGTTCTCGGAATTCCGTTGAAGTTTAAAAATGCTTCGAAACTCTTCCATTGTTCTCGGAATTCTGCTGAAGTTTAAAAATGCTTCGGAACTCTTCCATTGTTCTCGGAATTCCGCTGACATATAAAAATGCTTTGGAAATCTTGCATTGTTCTCGGCATTTCGCTGACGTTTAAAAATGCTTCGGAACTCTTCAATTGTTCTCGGAATTCTGATGAACTTTTAAAATGCTTTGGAACTCTTCCATTGCTCTCGGAATTCTGCTGAAGTTTAAAAATGCTTCAGAACTCTTACATTGTTCTCGGAATTCTGCTGACGTTTAAAAATGCTTCGGAACTCTTCCATTGTTCTCGGAATTCCGTTGAAGTTTAAAAATGCTTCGAAACTCTTCCATTGTTCTCGGAATTCTGCTGAAGTTTAAAAATGCTTCGTAACTCTTCCATTGTTCTCAGAATTCCGCTGACGTTTAAAAATGCTTCGGTACTCTTCCATTGTTCTCTTAATTCCGCTGACATATAAAAATGTTTCGGAAATCTTGCATTGTTCTCGGCATTCCACTGACGTTTAAAAATGCTTCGAAACTCTTCCATTGTTCTCGGAATTCTGCTGAAGTTTAAAAATGCTTCGAAACTCTTTCATTGTTATCGGAATTCCGCTGAAGTTTAAAAATGCTTTGGAACTCTTCCATTGTTCTAGGAATTCTGCTGAAGTCTAAAAATTCATCTGAACTCTTCCATTATTCTCGGAATTCGTGTGAATTTTAAAAATGCTTCGGAACTCTTCTATTGTTCTCGGAATTCCGCTGAAGTTTAAAAATGCTTAAAATCTCTTACATTGTTCTCGGAAATCTGCTGAAGTTTAAAAATGCTTCAGAACATTTCCATTGTTCTCAGAATTCCGCTGACGTTTAAAAATGCTTCAGAACTCTTCCATTTTTCTCGGAATTCCGCTGACTTTTAATAATGCTTCGCAACTCTTTCATTGTTCTCGGAATTCCGCTGACGTTTAAAAATGCTTCGGAACTCTTCCATTGTTCTCGGAATTCCGTTGAAGTTTAAAAATGCTTCGAAACTCTTCCATTGTTCTCGGAATTCTGCTGAAGTTTAAAAATGCTTCGAAACTCTTTCATTGTTCTCGGAATTCTGCTGAAGTTTAAAAATGCTTCAGAACTCTTCCATTGCTCTCGGAATTCCGCTGACATTTAATAATGCTTCGCAACTCTTCCACTGTTCTCGGAATTCCGTTGAAGTTTAAAAATGCTTCGAAACTCTTCCATTGTTCTCGGAATTCTGCTGAAGTTTAAAAATGCTTCGGTACTCTTCCATTGTTCTCGGAATTCCGCTGACATATAAAAATGCTTCGGAAATCTTCCATTGTTCTCAGAATTCCGCTGACGTTTAAAAATGCTTCAGAACTCTTCCATTGTTCTCAGAATTCCGCTGACATTTAATAATGCTTCGCAACTCTTTCATTGTTCTCGGAATTCCGCTGACGTTTAAAAATGCTTCGGAAGTCTTCCATTGTTCTCGGAATTCCGTTGAAGTTTAAAAATGCTTCGAAACTCTTCCATTGTTCTCGGAATTCTGCTGAAGTTTAAAAATGCTTCGGAACTCTTCCATTGTTCTCGGAATTCCGCTGACATATAAAAATGCTTTGGAAATCTTGCATTGTTCTCGGCATTTCGCTGACGTTTAAAAATGCTTCGGAACTCTTCAATTGTTCTCGGAATTCTGATGAACTTTTAAAATGCTTTGGAACTCTTCCATTGCTCTCGGAATTCTGCTGAAGTTTAAAAATGCTTCAGAACTCTTACATTGTTCTCGGAATTCTGCTGACGTTTAAAAATGCTTCGGAACTCTTCCATTGTTCTCGGAATTCCGTTGAAGTTTAAAAATGCTTCGAAACTCTTCCATTGTTCTCGGAATTCTGCTGAAGTTTAAAAATGCTTCGTAACTCTTCCATTGTTCTCAGAATTCCGCTGACGTTTAAAAATGCTTCGGTACTCTTCCATTGTTCTCTTAATTCCGCTGACATATAAAAATGTTTCGGAAATCTTGCATTGTTCTCGGCATTCCACTGACGTTTAAAAATGCTTCGAAACTCTTCCATTGTTCTCGGAATTCTGCTGAAGTTTAAAAATGCTTCGAAACTCTTTCATTGTTCTCGGAATTCTGCTGAAGTTTAAAAATGCTTCAGAACTCTTCCATTGCTCTCGGAATTCCGCTGACGTTTAATAATGCTTCGCAACTCTTCCACTGTTCTCGGAATTCCGTTGAAGTTTAAAAATGCTTCGAAACTCTTCCATTGTTCTCGGAATTCTGCTGAAGTTTAAAAATGCTTCGGTACTCTTCCATTGTTCTCGGAATTCCGCTGACATATAAAAATGCTTCGGAAATCTTGCATTGTTCTCGGCATTCCGCTGACATTTAAAAATGCTTCGGAACTCTTCCATTGTTCTCGGAATTCCGTTGAAGTTTAAAAATGCTTCGAAACTCTTCCATTGTTCTCGGAATTCTGTTGAAGTTTAAAAATGCTTCGGTACTCTTCCATTGTTCTCGGAATTCCGCTGACATATAAAAATGCTTCGGAAATCTTGCATTGTTCTCGGCATTCCGCTGACATTTAAAAATGCTTCGGAACTCTTCAATTGTTCTCGGAATTCTGCTGAACTTTTAAAATGCTTTGTAACTCTTCCATTGCTCTCGGAATTCGGGTGAAGTTTAAAAATGCTTCGGAACTCTTCTATTGTTCTCGGAATTCCGCTGAAGTTTAAAAATGCTTAAAATCTCTTCCATTGTTCTCGTAATTCTGCTCATGTTTAAAAATGCTTCGGAACTCTTCCATTGTTCTCGTAATTCCGCTGAAGTTTAAAAATGGTTCGGAACTCTTCCATTGTTCTCGGAATTCCGATGACGTTTTAAAATGCTTCGGTACTCTTCCATTGTTCTCGGAATTCCGCTGACGTTTAAAAATGCTTCGGAACTCTTCCATTGTTATCGGAATTCCGCTGAAGTTTAAAAATGCTTTGGAACTCTTCCATTGTTCTAGGAATTCTGCTGAAGTCTAAAAATTCATCTGAACTCTTCCATTATTCTCGGAATTCGTGTGAATTTTAAAAATGCTTCGGAACTCTTCTATTGTTCTCGGAATTCCGCTGAAGTTTAAAAATGCTTAAAATCTCTTACATTGTTCTCGGAATTCCGCTGAAGTTTAAAAATGCTTCGGAACTCTTCCATTTTTCTTGGAAATCTGCTGAAGTTTAAAAATGCTTCAGAACATTTCCATTGTTCTCAGAATTCCGCTGACGTTTAAAAATGCTTCAGAACTCTTCCATTGTTCTCGGAATTCCGCTGACTTTTAATAATGCTTCGCAACTCTTTCATTGTTCTCGGAATTCCGCTGAAGTTTAAAAATGCTTCGGAACTCTTCCATTTTTCTCGGAAATCTGCTGAAGTTTAAAAATGCTTCAGAACATTTCCATTGTTCTCAGAATTCCGCTGACGTTTAAAAATGCTTCAGAACTCTTCCATTGTTCTCAGAATTCCGCTGACATTTAAAAATGCTTCGGAAATCTTCCATTGTTTTCAAAATTCCACTGACGCTTAAAAATGCTTCAGAACTCTTCCATTGTTCTCGGTATTCCGCTGACGTTTAATAATGCTTCGCAACTCTTTCATTGTTCTCGGAATTCCGCTGACGTTTAAAAATGGTTCGGAACTCTTCCATTGTTCTCGGAATTCCGATGACGTTTTAAAATGCTTTGGTACTCTTCCATTGTTCTCGGAATTCCGCTGACGTTTAAAAATGCTTCGGAACTCTTCCATTGTTATCGGAATTCCGCTGAAGTTTAAAAATGCTTTGGAACTCTTCCATTGTTCTAGGAATTCTGCTGAAGTTTAAAAATGCTTCGGAACCCTTCCATTGTTCTCGGAATTCTGCTGAAGTTTAAAAATGCTTCAGAACTCTTCCATTGTTCTCAGAATTCCGCTGACGTTTAAAAATGCTTCGGAAATCTTCCATTGTTTTCAAAATTCCGCTGACGCTTAAAAATGCTTCAGAACTCTTCCATTGTTCTCGGAATTCCCCTGACGTTTAATAATGCTTCGCAACTCTTTCATTGTTCTCGGAATTCCGCTGACGTTTAAAAATGCTTCGGAACTCTTCCATTGTTCTCGGAATTCCGTTGAAGTTTAAAAATGCTTCGAAACTCTTCCGTTGTTCTCGGAATTCTGCTGAAGTTTAAAAATGCTTCGAAACTCTTTCATTGTTCTCGGAATTCTGCTGAAGTTTAAAAATGCTTCAGAACTCTTCTATTGCTCTCGGAATTCCGCTGACGTTTAATAATGCTTCGCAACTCTTCCATTGTTCTCTTAATTCCGTTGAAGTTTAAAAATGCTTCGAAACTCTTCCATTGTTCTCCAAATTCCGCTGAAGTTTAAAAATGCTTCGGAACCCTTCCATTGTTCTCGGAATTCTGCTGAAGTTTAAAAATGCTTCAGAACTCTTCCATTGTTCTCAGAATTCCGCTGACATTTAAAAATGCTTCGGAAATCTTCCATTGTTTTCAAAATTCCGCTGACGCTTAAAAATGCTTCAGAACTCTTCCATTGTTCTCGGAATTCCGCTGACGTTTAATAATGCTTCGCAACTCTTTCATTGTTCTCGGAATTCCGCTGAGGTTTAAAAATGCTTCGGAACTCTTTCATTGTTCTCGGAATTCCGTTGAAGTTTAAAAATGCTTCGAAACTCTTCCATTGTTCTCGGAATTCTGCTGAAGTTTAAAAATGCTTCGAAACTCTTTCATTGTTCTCGGAATTCTGCTGAAGTTTAAAAATGCTTCAGAACTCTTCCATTGCTCTCGGAATTCCGCTGACGTTTAATAATGCTTCGCAACTCTTCCACTGTTCTCGGAATTCCGTTGAAGTTTAAAAATGCTTCGAAACTCTTCCATTGTTCTCGGAATTCTGCTGAAGTTTAAAAATGCTTCGGTACTCTTCCATTGTTCTCGGAATTCCGCTGACATATAAAAATGCTTCGGAAATCTTGCATTGTTCTCGGCATTCCGCTGACATTTAAAAATGCTTCGGAACTCTTCCATTGTTCTCGGAATTCCGTTGAAGTTTAAAAATGCTTCGAAACTCTTCCATTGTTCTCGGAATTCTGTTGAAGTTTAAAAATGCTTCGGTACTCTTCCATTGTTCTCGGAATTCCGCTGACATATAAAAATGCTTCGGAAATCTTGCATTGTTCTCGGCATTCCGCTGACATTTAAAAATGCTTCGGAACTCTTCAATTGTTCTCGGAATTCTGCTGAACTTTTAAAATGCTTTGTAACTCTTCCATTGCTCTCGGAATTCGGGTGAAGTTTAAAAATGCTTCGGAACTCTTCTATTGTTCTCGGAATTCCGCTGAAGTTTAAAAATGCTTAAAATCTCTTCCATTGTTCTCGTAATTCTGCTCATGTTTAAAAATGCTTCAGAACTCTTCCATTGTTCTCGTAATTCCGCTGAAGTTTAAAAATTGTTCGGAACTCTTCCATTGTTCTCGGAATTCTGTTGAAGTTTAAAAATGCTTCGGTACTCTTCCATTGTTCTCGGAATTCCGCTGACGTTTAAAAATGCTTCGGAACTCTTCCATTGTTATCGGAATTCCGCTGAAGTTTAAAAATGCTTTGGAACTCTTCCATTGTTCTAGGAATTCTGCTGAAGTCTAAAAATTCATCTGAACTCTTCCATTACTCTCGGAATTCGTGTGAATTTTAAAAATGCTTCGGAACTCTTCTATTGTTCTCGGAATTCCGCTGAAGTTTAAAAATGCTTAAAATCTCGTACATTGTTCTCGGAAATCTGCTGAAGTTTAAAAATGCTTCAGAACATTTCCATTGTTCTCAGAATTCCGCTGACGTTTAAAAATGCTTCAGAACTCTTCCATTGTTCTCGGAATTCCGCTGACGTTTAATAATGCTTCGCAACTCTTTCATTGTTCTCGGAATTCCGCTGACGTTTAAAAATGCTTCGGAACTCTTCCATTGTTCTCGGAATTCCGTTGAAGTTTAAAAATGCTTCGAAACTCTTCCATTGTTCTCGGAATTCTGCTGAAGTTTAAAAATGCTTCGAAACTCTTTCATTGTTCTCGGAATTCTGCTGAAGTTTAAAAATGCTTCAGAACTCTTCCATTGCTCTCGGAATTCCGCTGACGTTTAATAATGCTTCGCAACTCTTCCACTGTTCTCGGAATTCCGTTGAAGTTTAAAAATGCTTCGGTACTCTTCCATTGTTCTCGGAATTCCGCTGACATATAAAAATGCTTCGGAAATCTTGCATTGTTCTCGGCATTCCGCTGACATTTAAAAATGCTTCGGAACTCTTCCATTGTTCTCAGAATTCCGCTGAAGTTTAAAAATGCTTCGGAACTCTTCCATTGTTCTCGGAATTCCGCTGACATATAAAAATGCTTCGGAAATCTTCCATTGTTCTCAGAATTCCGCTGACGTTTAAAAATGCTTCAGAACTCTTCCATTGCTCTCGGAATTCCGCTGACATTTAATAATGCTTCGCAACTCTTCCACTGTTCTCGGAATTCCGTTGAAGTTTAAAAATGCTTCGAAACTCTTCCATTGTTCTCGGAATTCTGCTGAAGTTTAAAAATGCTTCGGTACTCTTCCATTGTTCTCGGAATTCCGCTGACATATAAAAATGCTTCGGAAATCTTCCATTGTTCTCAGAATTCCGCTGACGTTTAAAAATGCTTCAGAACTCTTCCATTGTTCTCAGAATTCCGCTGACATTTAATAATGCTTCGCAACTCTTTCATTGTTCTCGGAATTCCGCTGACGTTTAAAAATGCTTCGGAAGTCTTCCATTGTTCTCGGAATTCCGTTGAAGTTTAAAAATGCTTCGAAACTCTTCCATTGTTCTCGGAATTCTGCTGAAGTTTAAAAATGCTTCGGAACTCTTCCATTGTTCTCGGAATTCCGCTGACATATAAAAATGCTTTGGAAATCTTGCATTGTTCTCGGCATTTCGCTGACGTTTAAAAATGCTTCGGAACTCTTCAATTGTTCTCGGAATTCTGATGAACTTTTAAAATGCTTTGGAACTCTTCCATTGCTCTCGGAATTCTGCTGAAGTTTAAAAATGCTTCAGAACTCTTACATTGTTCTCGGAATTCTGCTGACGTTTAAAAATGCTTCGGAACTCTTCCATTGTTCTCGGAATTCCGTTGAAGTTTAAAAATGCTTCGAAACTCTTCCATTGTTCTCGGAATTCTGCTGAAGTTTAAAAATGCTTCGTAACTCTTCCATTGTTCTCAGAATTCCGCTGACGTTTAAAAATGCTTCGGTACTCTTCCATTGTTCTCTTAATTCCGCTGACATATAAAAATGTTTCGGAAATCTTGCATTGTTCTCGGCATTCCACTGACGTTTAAAAATGCTTCGAAACTCTTCCATTGTTCTCGGAATTCTGCTGAAGTTTAAAAATGCTTCGAAACTCTTTCATTGTTCTCGGAATTCTGCTGAAGTTTAAAAATGCTTCAGAACTCTTCCATTGCTCTCGGAATTCCGCTGACGTTTAATAATGCTTCGCAACTCTTCCACTGTTCTCGGAATTCCGTTGAAGTTTAAAAATGCTTCGAAACTCTTCCATTGTTCTCGGAATTCTGCTGAAGTTTAAAAATGCTTCGGTACTCTTCCATTGTTCTCGGAATTCCGCTGACATATAAAAATGCTTCGGAAATCTTGCATTGTTCTCGGCATTCCGCTGACATTTAAAAATGCTTCGGAACTCTTCCATTGTTCTCGGAATTCCGTTGAAGTTTAAAAATGCTTCGAAACTCTTCCATTGTTCTCGGAATTCTGTTGAAGTTTAAAAATGCTTCGGTACTCTTCCATTGTTCTCGGAATTCCGCTGACATATAAAAATGCTTCGGAAATCTTGCATTGTTCTCGGCATTCCGCTGACATTTAAAAATGCTTCGGAACTCTTCAATTGTTCTCGGAATTCTGCTGAACTTTTAAAATGCTTTGTAACTCTTCCATTGCTCTCGGAATTCGGGTGAAGTTTAAAAATGCTTCGGAACTCTTCTATTGTTCTCGGAATTCCGCTGAAGTTTAAAAATGCTTAAAATCTCTTCCATTGTTCTCGTAATTCTGCTCATGTTTAAAAATGCTTCGGAACTCTTCCATTGTTCTCGTAATTCCGCTGAAGTTTAAAAATGGTTCGGAACTCTTCCATTGTTCTCGGAATTCCGATGACGTTTTAAAATGCTTCGGTACTCTTCCATTGTTCTCGGAATTCCGCTGACGTTTAAAAATGCTTCGGAACTCTTCCATTGTTATCGGAATTCCGCTGAAGTTTAAAAATGCTTTGGAACTCTTCCATTGTTCTAGGAATTCTGCTGAAGTCTAAAAATTCATCTGAACTCTTCCATTATTCTCGGAATTCGTGTGAATTTTAAAAATGCTTCGGAACTCTTCTATTGTTCTCGGAATTCCGCTGAAGTTTAAAAATGCTTAAAATCTCTTACATTGTTCTCGGAATTCCGCTGAAGTTTAAAAATGCTTCGGAACTCTTCCATTTTTCTTGGAAATCTGCTGAAGTTTAAAAATGCTTCAGAACATTTCCATTGTTCTCAGAATTCCGCTGACGTTTAAAAATGCTTCAGAACTCTTCCATTGTTCTCGGAATTCCGCTGACTTTTAATAATGCTTCGCAACTCTTTCATTGTTCTCGGAATTCCGCTGAAGTTTAAAAATGCTTCGGAACTCTTCCATTTTTCTCGGAAATCTGCTGAAGTTTAAAAATGCTTCAGAACATTTCCATTGTTCTCAGAATTCCGCTGACGTTTAAAAATGCTTCAGAACTCTTCCATTGTTCTCAGAATTCCGCTGACATTTAAAAATGCTTCGGAAATCTTCCATTGTTTTCAAAATTCCACTGACGCTTAAAAATGCTTCAGAACTCTTCCATTGTTCTCGGTATTCCGCTGACGTTTAATAATGCTTCGCAACTCTTTCATTGTTCTCGGAATTCCGCTGACGTTTAAAAATGGTTCGGAACTCTTCCATTGTTCTCGGAATTCCGATGACGTTTTAAAATGCTTTGGTACTCTTCCATTGTTCTCGGAATTCCGCTGACGTTTAAAAATGCTTCGGAACTCTTCCATTGTTATCGGAATTCCGCTGAAGTTTAAAAATGCTTTGGAACTCTTCCATTGTTCTAGGAATTCTGCTGAAGTTTAAAAATGCTTCGGAACCCTTCCATTGTTCTCGGAATTCTGCTGAAGTTTAAAAATGCTTCAGAACTCTTCCATTGTTCTCAGAATTCCGCTGACGTTTAAAAATGCTTCGGAAATCTTCCATTGTTTTCAAAATTCCGCTGACGCTTAAAAATGCTTCAGAACTCTTCCATTGTTCTCGGAATTCCCCTGACGTTTAATAATGCTTCGCAACTCTTTCATTGTTCTCGGAATTCCGCTGACGTTTAAAAATGCTTCGGAACTCTTCCATTGTTCTCGGAATTCCGTTGAAGTTTAAAAATGCTTCGAAACTCTTCCGTTGTTCTCGGAATTCTGCTGAAGTTTAAAAATGCTTCGAAACTCTTTCATTGTTCTCGGAATTCTGCTGAAGTTTAAAAATGCTTCAGAACTCTTCTATTGCTCTCGGAATTCCGCTGACGTTTAATAATGCTTCGCAACTCTTCCATTGTTCTCTTAATTCCGTTGAAGTTTAAAAATGCTTCGAAACTCTTCCATTGTTCTCCAAATTCCGCTGAAGTTTAAAAATGCTTCGGAACCCTTCCATTGTTCTCGGAATTCTGCTGAAGTTTAAAAATGCTTCAGAACTCTTCCATTGTTCTCAGAATTCCGCTGACATTTAAAAATGCTTCGGAAATCTTCCATTGTTTTCAAAATTCCGCTGACGCTTAAAAATGCTTCAGAACTCTTCCATTGTTCTCGGAATTCCGCTGACGTTTAATAATGCTTCGCAACTCTTTCATTGTTCTCGGAATTCCGCTGAGGTTTAAAAATGCTTCGGAACTCTTTCATTGTTCTCGGAATTCCGTTGAAGTTTAAAAATGCTTCGAAACTCTTCCATTGTTCTCGGAATTCTGCTGAAGTTTAAAAATGCTTCGAAACTCTTTCATTGTTCTCGGAATTCTGCTGAAGTTTAAAAATGCTTCAGAACTCTTCCATTGCTCTCGGAATTCCGCTGACGTTTAATAATGCTTCGCAACTCTTCCACTGTTCTCGGAATTCCGTTGAAGTTTAAAAATGCTTCGAAACTCTTCCATTGTTCTCGGAATTCTGCTGAAGTTTAAAAATGCTTCGGTACTCTTCCATTGTTCTCGGAATTCCGCTGACATATAAAAATGCTTCGGAAATCTTGCATTGTTCTCGGCATTCCGCTGACATTTAAAAATGCTTCGGAACTCTTCCATTGTTCTCGGAATTCCGTTGAAGTTTAAAAATGCTTCGAAACTCTTCCATTGTTCTCGGAATTCTGTTGAAGTTTAAAAATGCTTCGGTACTCTTCCATTGTTCTCGGAATTCCGCTGACATATAAAAATGCTTCGGAAATCTTGCATTGTTCTCGGCATTCCGCTGACATTTAAAAATGCTTCGGAACTCTTCAATTGTTCTCGGAATTCTGCTGAACTTTTAAAATGCTTTGTAACTCTTCCATTGCTCTCGGAATTCGGGTGAAGTTTAAAAATGCTTCGGAACTCTTCTATTGTTCTCGGAATTCCGCTGAAGTTTAAAAATGCTTAAAATCTCTTCCATTGTTCTCGTAATTCTGCTCATGTTTAAAAATGCTTCAGAACTCTTCCATTGTTCTCGTAATTCCGCTGAAGTTTAAAAATTGTTCGGAACTCTTCCATTGTTCTCGGAATTCTGTTGAAGTTTAAAAATGCTTCGGTACTCTTCCATTGTTCTCGGAATTCCGCTGACGTTTAAAAATGCTTCGGAACTCTTCCATTGTTATCGGAATTCCGCTGAAGTTTAAAAATGCTTTGGAACTCTTCCATTGTTCTAGGAATTCTGCTGAAGTCTAAAAATTCATCTGAACTCTTCCATTATTCTCGGAATTCGTGTGAATTTTAAAAATGCTTCGGAACTCTTCTATTGTTCTCGGAATTCCGCTGAAGTTTAAAAATGCTTAAAATCTCTTACATTGTTCTCGGAAATCTGCTGAAGTTTAAAAATGCTTCAGAACATTTCCATTGTTCTCAGAATTCCGCTGACGTTTAAAAATGCTTCAGAACTCTTCCATTGTTCTCGGAATTCCGCTGACGTTTAATAATGCTTCGCAACTCTTTCATTGTTCTCGGAATTCCGCTGACGTTTAAAAATGCTTCGGAACTCTTCCATTGTTCTCGGAATTCCGTTGAAGTTTAAAAATGCTTCGAAACTCTTCCATTGTTCTCGGAATTCTGCTGAAGTTTAAAAATGCTTCGAAACTCTTTCATTGTTCTCGGAATTCTGCTGAAGTTTAAAAATGCTTCAGAACTCTTCCATTGCTCTCGGAATTCCGCTGACGTTTAATAATGCTTCGCAACTCTTCCACTGTTCTCGGAATTACGTTGAAGTTTAAAAATGCTTCGGTACTCTTCCATTGTTCTCGGAATTCCGCTGACATATAAAAATGCTTCGGAAATCTTGCATTGTTCTCGGCATTCCGCTGACATTTAAAAATGCTTCGGAACTCTTCCATTGTTCTCAGAATTCCGCTGACGTTTAAAAATGCTTCAGAACTCTTCCATTGTTCTCAGAATTCCGCTGACATTTAATAATGCTTCGCAACTCTTTCATTGTTCTCGGAATTCCGCTGACGTTTAAAAATGCTTCGGAAGTCTTCCATTGTTCTCGGAATTCCGTTGAAGTTTAAAAATGCTTCGAAACTCTTCCATTGTTCTCGGAATTCTGCTGAAGTTTAAAAATGCTTCGGAACTCTTCCATTGTTCTCGGAATTCCGCTGACATATAAAAATGCTTCGGAAATCTTGCATTGTTCTCGGCATTTCGCTGACGTTTAAAAATGCTTCGGAACTCTTCAATTGTTCTCGGAATTCTGATGAACTTTTAAAATGCTTTGGAACTCTTCCATTGCTCTCGGAATTCTGCTGAAGTTTAAAAATGCTTCAGAACTCTTACATTGTTCTCGGAATTCTGCTGACGTTTAAAAATGCTTCGGAACTCTTCCATTGTTCTCGGAATTCCGTTGAAGTTAAAAAATGCTTCGAAACTCTTCCATTGTTGTCGGAATTCTGCTGAAGTTTAAAAATGCTTCGTAACTCTTCCATTGTTCTCAGAATTCCGCTGACGTTTAAAAATGCTTCGGTACTCTTCCATTGTTCTCGGAATTCCGCTGACATATAAAAATGCTTCGGAAATCTTGCATTGTTCTCGGCATTCCGCTGACATTTAGAAATGCTTCGGAACTCTTCCATTGTTCTCGGAATTCCGTTGAAGTTTAAAAATGCTTCGAAACTCTTCCATTGTTCTCGGAATTCTGTTGAAGTTTAAAAATGCTTCGGTACTCTTCCATTGTTCTCGGAATTCCGCTGACATATAAAAATGCTTCGGAAATCTTCCATTGTTCTCAGAATTCCGCTGACGTTTAAAAATGCTTCAGAACTCTTCCATTGTTCTCAGAATTCCGCTGACATTTAATAATGCTTCGCAACACTTTCATTGTTCTCGGAATTCCGCTGACGTTTAAAAATGCTTCGGAAGTCTTCCATTGTTCTCGGAATTCCGTTGAAGTTTAAAAATGCTTCGAAACTCTTCCATTGTTCTCGGAATTCTGCTGAAGTTTAAAAATGCTTCGGAACTCTTCCATTGTTCTCGGAATTCCGCTGACATATAAAAATGCTTCGGAAATCTTGCATTGTTCTCGGCATTTCGCTGACGTTTAAAAATGCTTCGGAACTCTTCAATTGTTCTCGGAATTCTGATGAACTTTTAAAATGCTTTGGAACTCTTCCATTGCTTTCGGAATTCTGCTGAAGTTTAAAAATGCTTCAGAACTCTTACATTGTTCTCGGAATTCTGCTGACGTTTAAAAATGCTTCGGAACTCTTCCCTTGTTCTCGGAATTCCGTTGAAGTTTAAAAATGCTTCGAAACTCTTCCATTGTTCTCGGAATTCTGCTGAAGTTTAAAAATGCTTCGTAACTCTTCCATTGTTCTCAGAATTCCGCTGACGTTTAAAAATGCTTCGGTACTCTTCCATTGTTCTCTTAATTCCGCTGACATATAAAAATGCTTCGGAAATCTTGCATTGTTCTCGGCATTCCACTGACGTTTAAAAATGCTTCGAAACTCTTCCATTGTTCTCGGAATTCTGCTGAAGTTTAAAAATGCTTCGAAACTCTTTCATTGTTCTCGGAATTCTGCTGAAGTTTAAAAATGCTTCAGAACTCTTCCATTGCTCTCGGAATTCCGCTGACGTTTAATAATGCTTCGCAACTCTTCCACTGTTCTCGGAATTCCGTTGAAGTTTAAAAATGCTTCGAAACTCTTCCATTGTTCTCGGAATTCTGCTGAAGTTTAAAAATGCTTCGGTACTCTTCCATTGTTCTCGGAATTCCGCTGACATATAAAAATGCTTCGGAAATCTTGCATTGTTCTCGGCATTCCGCTGACATTTAAAAATGCTTCGGAACTCTTCCATTGTTCTCGGAATTCCGTTGAAGTTTAAAAATGCTCCGAAACTCTTCCATTGTTCTCGGAATTCTGTTGAAGTTTAAAAATGCTTCGGTACTCTTCCATTGTTCTCGGAATTCCGCTGACATATAAAAATGCTTCGGAAATCTTCAATTGTTCTCGGAATTCTGCTGAACTTTTAAAATGCTTTGTAACTCTTCCATTGCTCTCGGAATTCGGGTGAAGTTTAAAAATGCTTCGGAACTCTTCTATTGTTCTCGGAATTCCGCTGAAGTTTAAAAATGCTTAAAATCTCTTCCATTGTTCTCGTAATTCTGCTCATGTTTAAAAATGCTTCGGAACTCTTCCATTGTTCTCGTAATTCCGCTGAAGTTTAAAAATGGTTCGGAACTCTTCCATTGTTCTCGGAATTCCGATGACGTTTTAAAATGCTTCGGTACTCTTCCATTGTTCTCGGAATTCCGCTGACGTTTAAAAATGCTTCGGAACTCTTCCATTGTTATCGGAATTCCGCTGAAGTTTAAAAATGCTTTGGAACTCTTCCATTGTTCTAGGAATTCTGCTGAAGTCTAAAAATTCATCTGAACTCTTCCATTATTCTCGGAATTCGTGTGAATTTTAAAAATGCTTCGGAACTCTTCTATTGTTCTCGGAATTCCGCTGAAGTTTAAAAATGCTTAAAATCTCTTACATTGTTCTCGGAATTCCGCTGAAGTTTAAAAATGCTTCGGAACTCTTCCATTTTTCTCGGAAATCTGCTGAAGTTTAAAAATGCTTCAGAACATTTCCATTGTTCTCAGAATTCCGCTGACGTTTAAAAATGCTTCAGAACTCTTCCATTGTTCTCGGAATTCCGCTGACTTTTAATAATGCTTCGCAACTCTTTCATTGTTCTCGGAATTCCGCTGAAGTTTAAAAATGCTTCGGAACTCTTCCATTTTTCTCGGAAATCTGCTGAAGTTTAAAAATGCTTCAGAACATTTCCATTGTTCTCAGAATTCCGCTGACGTTTAAAAATGCTTCAGAACTCTTCCATTGTTCTCAGAATTCCGCTGACATTTAAAAATGCTTCGGAAATCTTCCATTGTTTTCAAATTTCCACTGACGCTTAAAAATGCTTCAGAACTCTTCCATTGTTCTCGGAATTCCGCTGACGTTTAATAATGCTTCGCAACTCTTTCATTGTTCTCGGAATTCCGCTGACGTTTAAAAATGCTTCGGAACTCTTCCATTGTTCTCGGAATTCCGTTGAAGTTTAAAAATGCTTCGAAACTCTTCCATTGTTCTCGGAATTCTGCTGAAGTTTAAAAATGCTTCGAAACTCTTTCATTGTTCTCGGAATTCTGCTGAAGTTTAAAAATGCTTCAGAACTCTTCCATTGCTCTCGGAATTCCGCTGACGTTTAATAATGCTTCGCAACTCTTCCACTGTTCTCGGAATTCCGTTGAAGTTTAAAAATGCTTCGGTACTCTTCCATTGTTCTCGGAATTCCGCTGACATATAAAAATGCTTCGGAAATCTTGCATTGTTCTCGGCATTCCGCTGACATTTAAAAATGCTTCGGAACTCTTCCATTGTTCTCAGAATTCCGCTGAAGTTTAAAAATGCTTCGGAACTCTTCCATTGTTCTCGGAATTCCGCTGACATATAAAAATGCTTCGGAAATCTTCCATTGTTCTCAGAATTCCGCTGACGTTTAAAAATGCTTCAGAACTCTTCCATTGTTCTCAGAATTCCGCTGACATTTAATAATGCTTCGCAACTCTTTCATTGTTCTCGGAATTCCGCTGACGTTTAAAAATGCTTCGGAAGTCTTCCATTGTTCTCGGAATTCCGTTGAAGTTTAAAAATGCTTCGAAACTCTTCCATTGTTCTCGGAATTCTGCTGAAGTTTAAAAATGCTTCGGAACTCTTCCATTGTTCTCGGAATTCCGCTGACATATAAAAATGCTTCGGAAATCTTGCATTGTTCTCGGCATTTCGCTGACGTTTAAAAATGCTTCGGAACTCTTCAATTGTTCTCGGAATTCTGATGAACTTTTAAAATGCTTTGGAACTCTTCCATTGCTCTCGGAATTCTGCTGAAGTTTAAAAATGCTTCAGAACTCTTACATTGTTCTCGGAATTCTGCTGACGTTTAAAAATGCTTCGGAACTCTTCCATTGTTCTCGGAATTCCGTTGAAGTTAAAAAATGCTTCGAAACTCTTCCATTGTTGTCGGAATTCTGCTGAAGTTTAAAAATGCTTCGTAACTCTTCCATTGTTCTCAGAATTCCGCTGACGTTTAAAAATGCTTCGGTACTCTTCCATTGTTCTCTTAATTCCGCTGACATATAAAAATGCTTCGGAAATCTTGCATTGTTCTCGGCATTCCACTGACGTTTAAAAATGCTTCGAAACTCTTCCATTGTTCTCGGAATTCTGCTGAAGTTTAAAAATGCTTCGAAACTCTTTCATTGTTCTCGGAATTCTGCTGAAGTTTAAAAATGCTTCAGAACTCTTCCATTGCTCTCGGAATTCCGCTGACGTTTAATAATGCTTCGCAACTCTTCCACTGTTCTCGGAATTCCGTTGAAGTTTAAAAATGCTTCGAAACTCTTCCATTGTTCTCGGAATTCTGCTGAAGTTTAAAAATGCTTCGGTACTCCTCCATTGTTCTCGGAATTCCGCTGACATATAAAAATGCTTCGGAAATCTTGCATTGTTCTCGGCATTCCGCTGACATTTAAAAATGCTTCGGAACTCTTCCATTGTTCTCGGAATTCCGTTGAAGTTTAAAAATGCTTCGAAACTCTTTTATTGTTCTCGGAATTCTGTTGAAGTTTAAAAATGCTTCGGTACTCTTCCATTGTTCTCGGAATTCCGCTGACATATAAAAATGCTTCGGAAATCTTGCATTGTTCTCGGCATTCCGCTGACATTTAAAAATGCTTCGGAACTCTTCAATTGTTCTCGGAATTCTGCTGAACTTTTAAAATGCTTTGTAACTCTTCCATTGCTCTCGGAATTCGGGTGAAGTTTAAAAATGCTTCGGAACTCTTCTCTTGTTCTCGGAATTCCGCTGAAGTTTAAAAATGCTTAAAATCTCTTCCATTGTTCTCGTAATTCTGCTCATGTTTAAAAATGCTTCGGAACTCTTCCATTGTTCTCGTAATTCCGCTGAAGTTTAAAAATGGTTCGGAACTCTTCCATTGTTCTCGGAATTCCGATGACGTTTTAAAATGCTTCGGTACTCTTCCATTGTTCTCGGAATTCCGCTGACGTTTAAAAATGCTTCGGAACTCTTCCATTGTTATCGGAATTCCGCTGAAGTTTAAAAATGCTTTGGAACTCTTCCATTGTTCTAGGAATTCTGCTGAAGTCTAAAAATTCATCTGAACTCTTCCATTATTCTCGGAATTCGTGTGAATTTTAAAAATGCTTCGGAACTCTTCTATTGTTCTCGGAATTCCGCTGAAGTTTAAAAATGCTTAAAATCTCTTACATTGTTCTCGGAATTCCGCTGAAGTTTAAAAATGCTTCAAAACTCTTCCATTTTTCTCGGAAATCTGCTGAAGTTTAAAAATGCTTCAGAACATTTCCATTGTTCTCAGAATTCCGCTGACGTTTAAAAATGTTTCAGAACTCTTCCATTGTTCTCGGAATTCCGCTGACTTTTAATAATGCTTCGCAACTCTTTCATTGTTCTCGGAATTCCGCTGAAGTTTAAAAATGCTTCGGAACTCTTCCATTTTTCTCGGAAATCTGCTGAAGTTTAAAAATGCTTCAGAACATTTCCATTGTTCTCAGAATTCCGCTGACGTTTAAAAATGCTTCAGAACTCTTCCATTGTTCTCAGAATTCCGCTGACATTTAAAAATGCTTCGGAAATCTTCCATTGTTTTCAAAATTCCACTGACGCTTAAAAATGCTTCAGAACTCTTCCATTGTTCTCGGAATTCCGCTGACGTTTAATAATGCTTCGCAACTCTTTCATTGTTCTCGGAATTCCGCTGACGTTTAAAAATGCTTCGGAACTCTTCCATTGTTCTCGGAATTCCGTTGAAGTTTAAAAATGCTTCGAAACTCTTCAATTGTTCTCGGAATTCTGCTGAAGTTTAAAAATGCTTCGAAACTCTTTCATTGTTCTCGGAATTCTGCTGAAGTTTAAAAATGCTTCAGAACTCTTCCATTGCTCTCGGAATTCCGCTGACGTTTAATAATGCTTCGCAACTCTTCCACTGTTCTCGGAATTCCGTTGAAGTTTAAAAATGCTTCGAAACTCTTCCATTGTTCTCGGAATTCTGCTGAAGTTTAAAAATGCTTCGGTACTCTTCCATTGTTCTCGGAATTCCGCTGACATATAAAAATGCTTCGGAAATCTTGCATTGTTCTCGGCATTCCGCTGACATTTAAAAATGCTTCGGAACTCTTCCATTGTTCTCGGAATTCCGTTGAAGTTTAAAAATGCTTCGAAACTCTTCCATTGTTCTCGGAATTCTGTTGAAGTTTAAAAATGCTTCGGTACTCTTCCATTGTTCTCGGAATTCCGCTGACATATAAAAATGCTTCGGAAATCTTGCATTGTTCTCGGCATTCCGCTGACATTTAAAAATGCTTCGGAACTCTTCAATTGTTCTCGGAATTCTGCTGAACTTTTAAAATGCTTTGTAACTCTTCCATTGCTCTCGGAATTCGGGTGAAGTTTAAAAATGCTTCGGAACTCTTCTATTGTTCTCGGAATTCCGCTGAAGTTTAAAAATGCTTAAAATCTCTTCCATTGTTCTCGTAATTCTGCTCATGTTTAAAAATGCTTCGGAACTCTTCCATTGTTCTCGTAATTCCGCTGAAGTTTAAAAATGGTTCGGAACTCTTCCATTGTTCTCGGAATTCCGATGACGTTTTAAAATGCTTCGGTACTCTTCCATTGTTCTCGGAATTCCGCTGACGTTTAAAAATGCTTCGGAACTCTTCCATTGTTATCAGAATTCCGCTGAAGTTTAAAAATGCTTTGGAACTCTTCCATTGTTCTAGGAATTCTGCTGAAGTCTAAAAATTCATCTGAACTCTTCCATTATTCTCGGAATTCGTGTGAATTTTAAAAATGCTTCGGAACTCTTCTATTGTTCTCGGAATTCCGCTGAAGTTTAAAAATGCTTAAAATCTCTTACATTGTTCTCGGAATTCCGCTGAAGTTTAAAAATGCTTCGGAACTCTTCCATTTTTCTCGGAAATCTGCTGAAGTTTAAAAATGCTTCAGAACATTTCCAATGTTCTCAGAATTCCGCTGACGTTTAAAAATGCTTCAGAACTCTTCCATTGTTCTCGGAATTCCGCTGACTTTTAATAATGCTTCGCAACTCTTTCATTGTTCTCGGAATTCCGCTGACGTTTAAAAATGCTTCGGAACTCTTCCATTGTTCTCGGAATTCCGTTGAAGTTTAAAAATGCTTCGAAACTCTTCCATTGTTCTCGGAATTCTGCTGAAGTTTAAAAATGCTTCGAAACTCTTTCATTGTTCTCGGAATTCTGCTGAAGTTTAAAAATGCTTCAGAACTCTTCCATTGCTCTCGGAATTCCGCTGACATTTAATAATGCTTCGCAACTCTTCCACTGTTCTCGGAATTCCGTTGAAGTTTAAAAATGCTTCGAAACTCTTCCATTGTTCTCGGAATTCTGTTGAAGTTTAAAAATGCTTCGGTACTCTTCCATTGTTCTCGGAATTCCGCTGACATATAAAAATGCTTCGGAAATCTTGCATTGTTCTCGGCATTCCGCTGACATTTAAAAATGCTTCGGAACTCTTCAATTGTTCTCGGAATTCTGCTGAACTTTTAAAATGCTTTGTAACTCTTCCATTGCTCTCGGAATTCGGGTGAAGTTTAAAAATGCTTCGGAACTCTTCTATTGTTCTCGGAATTCCGCTGAAGTTTAAAAATGCTTAAAATCTCTTCCATTGTTCTCGTAATTCTGCTCATGTTTAAAAATGCTTCGGAACTCTTCCATTGTTCTCGTAATTCCGCTGAAGTTTAAAAATGATTCGGAACTCTTCCATTGTTCTCGGAATTCCGATGACGTTTAATAATGCTTCGCAACTCTTTCATTGTTCTCGGAATTCCGCTGAAGTTTAAAAATGCTTCGGAACTCTTCCATTGTACTCAGAATTCCGCTGACGTTTAAAAATGCTTCAGAACTCTTCCATTGTTCTCAGAATTCCGCTGACATTTAATAATGCTTCGCAACTCTTTCATTGTTCTCGGAATTCCGCTGACGTTTAAAAATGCTTCGGAACTCTTCCATTGTTCTCGGAATTCCGTTGAAGTTTAAAAATGCTTCGAAACTCTTCCATTGTTCTCGGAATTCTGCTGAAGTTTAAAAATGCTTCGGAACTCTTCCATTGTTCTCGGAATTCCGCTGACATATAAAAATGCTTCGGAAATCTTGCATTGTTCTCGGCATTTCGCTGACGTTTAAAAATGCTTCGGAACTCTTCAATTGTTCTCGGAATTCTGATGAACTTTTAAAATGCTTTGGAACTCTTCCATTGCTCTCGGAATTCTGCTGAAGTTTAAAAATGCTTCAGAACTCTTACATTGTTCTCGGAATTCTGCTGACGTTTAAAAATGCTTCGGAACTCTTCCATTGTTCTCGGAATTCCGTTGAAGTTTAAAAATGCTTCGAAACTCTTCCATTGTTCTCGGAATTCTGCTGAAGTTTAAAAATGCTTCGTAACTCTTCCATTGTTCTCAGAATTCCGCTGACGTTTAAAAATGCTTCGGTACTCTTCCATTGTTCTCTTAATTCCGCTGACATATAAAAATGCTTCGGAAATCTTGCATTGTTCTCGGCATTCCACTGACGTTTAAAAATGCTTCGTAACTCTTCAATTGTTCTCGGAATTCTGCTAAACTTTTAAAATGCTTTGGAACTCTTCCATTGCTCTCGGAATTCTGCTGAAGTTTAAAAATGCTTCAGAACTCTTACATTGTTCTCGGAATTCTGCTGACGTTTAAAAATGCTTCGGAACTCTTCCATTGTTCTCAGAATTCCGCTGAAGTTTAAAAATGCTTCGGAACTCTTCCATTGTTCTCGGAATTCTGCTGAAGTTTAAAAATGCTTCAGAACTCTTCCATTGTTCTCGGAATTCCGCTGACGTTTAAAAATGCTTTGGAACTCTTCCATTGTTCTCGGAATTCCGCTGAAGTTTAAAAATGCTTCGGAACTCTTCCATTGTTCTCAGAATTCTGCTGACGTTTAAAAATGCTTCGGTACTCTTCCATTGTTCTCGGAATTCCGCTGACATATAAAAATGCTTCGGAAATCTTGCATTGTTCTCGGCATTCCACTGACGTTTAAAAATGCTTCGTAACTCTTCAATTGTTCTCGGAATTCTGCTAAACTTTTAAAATGCTTTGGAACTCTTCCATTGCTCTCGGATTTCTGCTGAAGTTTAAAAATGCTTCAGAACTCTTACATTGTTCTCGGAATTCTGCTGACGTTTAAAAATGCTTCGGAACTCTTCCATTGTTCTCAGAATTCCGCTGAAGTTTAAAAATGCTTCGGAACTCTTCCATTGTTCTCGGAATTCTGCTGAAGTTTAAAAATGCTTCGGAACTCTTCCATTGTTCTAAGAATTCCGCTGACGTTTAAAAATGCTTCGGAAATCTTCCATTGTTTTCAAAATTCCGCTGACATTTAGAAATGCTTCAGAACTCTTCCATTGTTCTCGGAATTCCGCTGACGTTTAAAAATGCTTTGGAACTCTTCCATTGTTCTCGGAATTCCGCTGAAGTTTAAAAATGCTTCAGAACTCTTCCATTGTTCTCAGAATTCTGCTGACGTTTAAAAATGCTTCGGAACTCTTCTATTGTTCTCGGAATTCTGCTGACTTTTAAAAATGCTTCAGAACTCTTCCATTGTTCTCGGAATTCCGCTGATGTTTAATAATGCTTCGGAACTCTTCCATTGTTCTCGGAATTCCGCTGAAGTTTAAAAATGCTTCGGAACTCTTCCATTGTTCTCAGAATTCTGCTGACGTTTAAAAATGCTTCGGTACTCTTCCATTGTTCTCGGAATTCCGCTGACATATAAAAATGCTTCGGAAATCTTGCATTGTTCTCGGCATTCCGCTGACATTTAAAAATGCTTCGTAACTCTTCAATTGTTCTCGGAATTCTGCTAAACTTTTAAAATGCTTTGGAACTCTTCCATTGCTCTCGGAATTCGGGTGAAGTTTAAAAATGCTTCGGAACTCTTCTATTGTTCTCGGAATTCCGCTGAAGTTTAAAAATGCTTAAAATCTCTTCCATTGTTCTCGTAATTCTGCTCATGTTTAAAAATGCTTCGGAGCTCTTCCATTGTTCTCGTAATTCCGCTGAAGTTTAAAAATGCTTCAGAACTCTTCCATTGTTCTCGGAATTCCGCTGACGTTTAAAAATGCTTTGGAACTCTTCCATTGTTCTCGGAATTCCGCTGAAGTTTAAAAATGCTTCGGAACTCTTCCATTGTTCTCGGAATTCCGCTGATGTTTAATAATGCTTCGGAACTCTTCCATTGTTCTCGAAATTCCGTTGAAGTTTAAAAATGCTTCAGAACTCTTCCATTGTTCTCAGAATTCTGCTGAAGTTTAAAAATGCTTCAGAACTCTTCCATTGTTCTCGGAATTCCGCTGACGTTTAAAAATGCTTTGGAACTCTTCCATTGTTCTCGGAATTCCGTTGAAGTTTAAAAATGCTTCGAAACTCTTCCATTGTTCTCGGAATTCTGCTGAAGTTTAAAAATGCTTCAGAACTCTTCCATTGTTCTCAGAATTCCGCTGACATTTAAAAATGCTTCGGAAATCTTCCATTCTTTTCAAAATTCCGCTGACGCTTAAAAATGCTTCAGAACTCTTCCATTGTTCTCGGAATTCCGCTGACGTTTAATAATGCTTCGCAACTCTTTCATTGTTCTCGGAATTCCGCTGACGTTTAAAAATGCTTCGGAACTCTTCCATTGTTCTCGGAATTCCGTTGAAGTTTAAAAATGCTTCGAAACCCTTCCATTGTTCTAGGAATTCTGCTGAACTTTTAAAATGCTTTGGAACTCTTCCATTGCTCTCGGATTTCTGCTGAAGTTTAAAAATGCTTCAGAACTCTTACATTGTTCTCGGAATTCTGCTGACGTTTAAAAATGCTTCGGAACTCTTCCATTGTTCTCAGAATTCCGCTGAAGTTTAAAAATGCTTCGGAACTCTTCCATTGTTCTCGGAATTCTGCTGAAGTTTAAAAATGCTTCAGAACTCTTCCATTGTTCTCAGAATTCCTCTGACGTTTAAAAATGCTTCGGAAATCTTCCATTGTTTTCAAAATTCCGCTGACATTTAAAAATGCTTCAGAACTCTTCCATTGTTCTCGGAATTCCGCTGACGTTTAAAAATGCTTTGGAACTCTTCCATTGTTCTCGGAATTCCGCTGAAGTTTAAAAATGCTTCAGAACTCTTCCATTGTTCTCAGAATTCTGCTGACGTTTAAAAATGCTTCGGAACTCTTCTATTGTTCTCGGAATTCTGCTGACGTTTAAAAATGCTTCAGAACTCTTCCATTGTTCTCGGAATTCCGCTGATGTTTAATAATGCTTCGGAACTCTTCCATTGTTCTCGGAATTCCGCTGAAGTTTAAAAATGCTTCGGAACTCTTCCATTGTTCTCAGAATTCTGCTGACGTTTAAAAATGCTTCGGTACTCTTCCATTGTTCTCGGAATTCCGCTGACATATAAAAATGCTTCGGAAATCTTGCATTGTTCTCGGCATTCCGCTGACATTTAAAAATGCTTCGTAACTCTTCAATTGTTCTCGGAATTCTGCTAAACTTTTAAAATGCTTTGGAACTCTTCCATTGCTCTCGGAATTCGGGTGAAGTTTAAAAATGCTTAAAATCTCTTCCATTGTTCTCGTCATTCTGCTCATGTTTAAAAATGCTTCGGAGCTCTTCCATTGTTCTCGTAATTCCGCTGAAGTTTAAAAATGCTTCAGAACTCTTCCATTGTTCTCGGAATTCCGCTGACGTTTAAAAATGCTTTGGAACTCTTCCATTGTTCTCGGAATTCCGCTGAAGTTTAAAAATGCTTCGGAACTCTTCCATTGTTCTCGGAATTCCGCTGATGTTTAATAATGCTTCGGAACTCTTCCATTGTTCTCGAAATTCCGTTGAAGTTTAAAAATGCTTCAGAACTCTTCCATTGTTCTCAGAATTCTGCTGAAGTTTAAAAATGCTTCAGAACTTTTCCATTGTTCTCGGAATTCCGCTGACGTTTAAAAATGCTTTGGAACTCTTCCATTGTTCTCGGAATTCCGTTGAAGTTTAAAAATGCTTCGAAACTCTTCCATTGTTCTCGGAATTCTGCTGAAGTTTAAAAATGCTTCAGAACTATTCCATTGTTCTCAGAATTCCGCTGACATTTAAAAATGCTTCGGAAATCTTCCATTCTTTTCAAAATTCCGCTGACGCTTAAAAATGCTTCAGAACTCTTCCATTGTTCTCGGAATTCCGCTGACGTTTAATAATGCTTCGCAACTCTTTCATTGTTCTAGGAATTCTGCTGAAGTTTAAAAATGCTTCGAAACTCTTTCATTGTTCTCGGAATTCTGCTGAAGTTTAAAAATGCTTCAGAACTCTTCCATTGCTCTCGGAATTCCGCTGACGTTTAATAATGCTTCGCAACTCTTCCACTGTTCTCGGAATTCCGTTGAAGTTTAAAAATGCTTCGAAACTCTTCCATTGTTCTCGGAATTCTGTTGAAGTTTAAAAATGCTTCGGTACTCTTCCATTGTTCTCGGAATTCCGCTGACATATAAAAATGCATCGGAAATCTTGCATTGTTCTCGGCATTCCGCTGACATTTAAAAATGCTTCGGAACTCTTCAATTGTTCTCGGAATTCTGCTGAACTTTTAAAATGCTTTGTAACTCTTCCATTGCTCTCGGAATTCGGGTGAAGTTTAAAAATGCTTCGGAACTCTTCTATTGTTCTCGGAATTCCGCTGAAGTTTAAAAATGCTTAAAATCTCTTCCATTGTTCTCGTAATTCTGCTCATGTTTAAAAATGCTTCGGAACTCTTCCATTGTTCTCGTAATTCCGCTGAAGTTTAAAAATGTTTCGGAACTCTTCCATTGTTCTCGGAATTCCGATGACGTTTTAAAATGCTTCGGTACTCTTCCATTGTTCTCGGAATTCCGCTGACGTTTAAAAATGCTTCGGAACTCTTCCATTGTTATCGGAATTCCGCTGAAGTTTAAAAATGCTTTGGAACTCTTCCATTGTTCTAGGAATTCTGCTGAAGTCTAAAAATTCATCTGAACTCTTCCATTATTCTCGGAATTCGTGTGAATTTTAAAAATGCTTCGGAACTCTTCTATTGTTCTCGGAATTCCGCTGAAGTTTAAAAATGCTTAAAATCTCTTACATTGTTCTCGGAATTCCGCTGAAGTTTAAAAATGCTTCGGAACTCTTCCATTTTTCTCGGAAATCTGCTGAAGTTTAAAAATGCTTCAGAACATTTCCATTGTTCTCAGAATTCCGCTGACGTTTAAAAATGCTTCAGAACTCTTCCATTGTTCTCGGAATTCCGCTGACTTTTAATAATGCTTCGCAACTCTTTCATTGTTCTCGGAATTCCGCTGACGTTTAAAAATGCTTCGGAACTCTTCCATTGTTCTCGGAATTCCGTTGAAGTTTAAAAATGCTTCGAAACTCTTCCATTGTTCTCGGAATTCTGCTGAAGTTTAAAAATGCTTCGAAACTCTTTCATTGTTCTCGGAATTCTGCTGAAGTTTAAAAATGCTTCAGAACTATTCCATTGCTCTCGGAATTCCGCTGACATTTAATAATGCTTCGCAACTCTTCCACTGTTCTCGGAATTCCGTTGAAGTTTAAAAATGCTTCGAAACTCTTCCATTGTTCTCGGAATTCTGTTGAAGTTTAAAAATGCTTCGGTACTCTTCCATTGTTCTCGGAATTCCGCTGACATATAAAAATGCTTCGGAAATCTTGCATTGTTCTCGGCATTCCGCTGACATTTAAAAATGCTTCGGAACTCTTCAATTGTTCTCGGAATTCTGCTGAACTTTTAAAATGCTTTGTAACTCTTCCATTGCTCTCGGAATTCGGGTGAAGTTTAAAAATGCTTCGGAACTCTTCTATTGT
Source organism: Phyllobates terribilis (assembly GCF_046119375.1). Taxonomy (NCBI): domain Eukaryota; kingdom Metazoa; phylum Chordata; class Amphibia; order Anura; family Dendrobatidae; genus Phyllobates; species Phyllobates terribilis. Next base: position 13,031,768 of record NW_027362782.1, read on the forward strand.
TCTCGGAATTCCGCTGAAGTTTAAAAATGCTTAAAATCTCTTCCATTGTTCTCGTAATTCTGCTCATGTTTAAAAATGCTTCGGAACTCTTCCATTGTTCTCGTAATTCCGCTGAAGTTTAAAAATGGTTCGGAACTCTTCCATTGTTCTCGGAATTCCGATGATGTTTAATAATGCTTCGCAACTCTTTCATTGTTCTCGGAATTCCGCTGAAGTTTAAAAATGCTTCGGAACTCTTCCATTGTTCTCAGAATTCCGCTGACGTTTAAAAATGCTTCAGAACTCTTCCATTGTTCTCAGAATTCCGCTGACATTTAATAATGCTTCGCAACTCTTTCATTGTTCTCGGAATTCCGCTGACGTTTAAAAATGCTTCGGAACTCTTCCATTGTTCTCGGAATTCCATTGAAGTTTAAAAATGCTTCGAAACTCTTCCATTGTTCTCGGAATTCTGCTGAAGTTTAAAAATGCTTCGGAACTCTTCAATTGTTCTCGGAATTCTGCTGAACTTTTAAAATGCTTTGGAACTCTTCCTTTGCTCTCGGAATTCTGCTGAAGTTTAAAAATGCTTCAGAACTCTTACATTGTTCTCGGAATTCTGCTGAAGTTTAAAAATGCTTCAGAACTCTTACATTGTTCTCGGAATTCTGCTGAAGTTTAAAAATGCTTCAGAACTCTTACATTGTTCTCGGAATTCCGTTGAAGTTTAAAAATGCTTCGAAACTCTTCCATTGTTCTCGTAATTCTGCTGAAGTTTAAAAATGCTTCGTAACTCTTCCATTGTTCTCAGAATTCCGCTGACATTTAAAAATGCTTCGGTACTCTTCCATTGTTCTCGGAATTCCGCTGACATATAAAAATGCTTCGGAAATCGTGCATTGTTCTCGGAATTCCGTTGAAGTTTAAAAATGCTTTGAAACTCTTCCATTGTTCTCGGAATTCTGCTGAAGTTTAAAAATGCTTCGTAACTCTTCCATTGTTCTCAGAATTCCGCTGACGTCTAAAAATGCTTCGGTACTCTTCCATTGTTCTCGGAATTCCGCTGACATATAAAAATCCTCGGAAATCTTGCATTGTTCTCGGCATTCCGCTGACGTTTAAAAATGCTTTGGAACTCTTCCATTGTTCTCGGAATTCCGTTGAAGCTTAAAAATGCTTCGGAACTCTTCTATTGTTCTCGGAATTCTGCTGAACTTTTAAAATGGTTTGGAACTCTTCCGTTGCTCTCGGAATTCGGGTGAAGTTTAAAAATGCTTCGGAACTCTTCTATTGTTCTCGGAATTCCGCTGAAGTTTAAAAATGCTTAAAATCTCTTCCATTGTTCTCGTAATTCTGCTCATGTTTAAAAATGCTTCGTAACTCTTCCATTGTTCTCAGAATTCCGCTGACGTCTAAAAATGCTTCGGTACTCTTCCATTGTTCTCGGAATTCCGCTGACATATAAAAATCCTCGGAAATCTTGCATTGTTCTCGGCATTCCGCTGACGTTTAAAAATGCTTTGGAACTCTTCCATTGTTCTCGGAATTCCGTTGAAGCTTAAAAATGCTTCGGAACTCTTCTATTGTTCTCGGAATTCTGCTGAACTTTTAAAATGCTTTGGAACTCTTCCATTGCTCTCGGAATTCGGGTGAAGTTTAAAAATGCTTCGGAACTCTTCTATTGTTCTCGGAATTCCGCTGAAGTTTAAAAATGCTTAAAATCTCTTCCATTGTTCTCGTAATTCTGCTCATGTTTAAAAATGCTTCGGAACTCTTCCATTGTTCTCGTAATTCCGCTGAAGTTTAAAAATGGTTCGGAACTCTTCCATTGTTCTCGGAATTCCGCTGACGTTTAAAAATGCTTCGGAACTCTTCCATTGTTCTCGGAATTCCGTTGAAGTTTAAAAATGCTTCGAAACTCTTCCATTGTTCTCGGAATTCCGTTGAAGTTTAAAAATGCTTCGAAACTCTTCCATTGTTCTCGGAATTCTGCTGAAGTTTAAAAATGCTTCGGAACTCTTCCATTGTTCTCGGAATTCCGCTGACATTTAAAAATGCTTCGGAAATCTTCCATTGTTTTCAAAATTCCGCTGTCGTTTAAAAATGCTTCAGAACACTTCCATTGTTCTCGGAATTCCGCTGACGTTTAAAAATGCTTTGGAACTCTTCCATTGTTCTCGGATTTCTGCTGAAGTTTAAAAATGATTCGAAACTCTTTCATTGTTCTCGGAATTCTGCTGAAGTTTAAAAATGCTTCGAAACTCTTCCATTGTTCTCGGAATTCTGCTGAAGTTTAAAAATGCTTCGGAACTCTTCCATTGTTCTCGGAATTCCGCTGACATTTAAAAATGCTTCGGAAATCTTCCATTGTTTTCAAAATTCCGCTGTCGTTTAAAAATGCTTCAGAACACTTCCATTGTTCTCGGAATTCCGCTGACGTTTAGTAATGTTTCGCAACTCTTCCATTGTTCTCGGAATTCCGCTGACATATAAAAATGCTTCGGAAATCTTGCATTGTTCTCGGCATTCCGCTGACATTTAAAAATGCTTCGGAACTCTTCAATTGTTCTCGGAATTCTGCTGAACTTTTAAAATGCTTTGGAACTCTTCCATTGCTCTCGGAATTCTGCTGAAGTTTAAAAATGCTTCAGAACTCTTACATTGTTCTCGGAATTCTGCTGACGTTTAAAAATGCTTCGGAACTCTTCCATTGTTCTCGGAATTCCGTTGAAGTTTAAAAATGCTTCGAAACTCTTCCATTGTTCTCGGAATTCTGCTGAAGTTTAAAAATGCTTCGGAACTCTTCCATTGTTCTCGGAATTCCGCTGACATATAAAAATGCTTTAGAAATCTTGCATTGTTCTCGGCATTCCGCTGACGTTTAAAAATGCTTTGGAACTCTTCAATTGTTCTCGGAATTCTGCTGAACTTTTAAAATGCTTTGGAACTCTTCCTTTGCTCTCGGAATTCTGCTGAAGTTTAAAAATGCTTCAGAACTCTTACATTGTTCTCGGAATTCTGCTGAAGTTTAAAAATGCTTCAGAACTCTTACATTGTTCTCGGAATTCCGTTGAAGTTTAAAAATGCTTCGAAACTCTTCCATTGTTCTCGTAATTCTGCTGAAGTTTAAAAATGCTTCGTAACTCTTCCATTGTTCTCAGAATTCCGCTGACGTTTAAAAATGCTTCGGTACTCTTCCATTGTTCTCGGAATTCCGCTGACATATAAAAATGCTTCGGAAATCTTGCATTGTTCTCGGAATTCCGTTGAAGCTTAAAAATGCTTCGGAACTCTTCTATTGTTCTCGGAATTCTGCTGAACTTTTAAAATGCTTTGGAACTCTTCCATTGCTCTCGGAATTCGGGTGAAGTTTAAAAATGCTTCGGAACTCTTCTATTGTTCTCGGAATTCCGCTGAAGTTTAAAAATGCTTAAAATCTCTTCCATTGTTCTCGTAATTCTGCTCATGTTTAAAAATGCTTCGGAACTCTTCCATTGTTCTCGTAATTCCGCTGAAGTTTAAAAATGGTTCGGAACTCTTCCATTGTTCTCGGAATTCCGCTGACGTTTAAAAATGCTTCGGAACTCTTCCATTGTTCTCGGAATTCCGTTGAAGTTTAAAAATGCTTCAAAACTCTTCCATTGTTCTCGGAATTCCGTTGAAGTTTAAAAATGCTTCGAAACTCTTCCATTGTTCTCGGAATTCTGCTGAAGTTTAAAAATGCTTCGGAACTCTTCCATTCTTCTCGGAATTCCGCTGACATTTAAAAATGCTTCGGAAATCTTCCATTGTTTTCAAAATTCCGCTGTCGTTTAAAAATGCTTCAGAACACTTCCATTGTTCTCGGAATTCCGCTGACGTTTAAAAATGCTTTGGAACTCTTCCATTGTTCTCGGAATTCTGCTGAAGTTTAAAAATGCTTCGAAACTCTTTCATTGTTCTCGGAATTCTGCTGAAGTTTAAAAATGCATCAGAACTCTTCCATTGCTCTCGGAATTCCGCTGACGTTTAGTAATGTTTCGCAACTCTTCCATTGTTCTCGGAATTCCGCTGACATATAAAAATGCTTCGGAAATCTTGCATTGTTCTCGGCATTCCGCTGACATTTAAAAATGCTTCGGAACTCTTCAATTGTTCTCGGAATTCTGCTGAACTTTTAAAATGCTTTGGAACTCTTCCATTGCTCTCGGAATTCGGGTGAAGTTTAAAAATGCTTCGGAACTCTTCTATTGTTCTCGGAATTCCGCTGAAGTTTAAAAATGCTTAAAATCTCTTCCATTGTTCTCGTAATTCTGCTCATGTTTAAAAATGCTTCGGAACTCTTCCATTGTTCTCGTAATTCCGCTGAAGTTTAAAAATGCTTCGGAACTCTTCCATTGTTCTCGGAATTCCGATGACTTTTTAAAATGCTTCGGTACTCTTCCATTGTTATCGGAATTCCGCTGAAGTTTAAAAATGCTTCGGAACTCTTCCATTGTTATCGGAATTCTGCTGAAGTTTAAAAATGCTTCGGAACTCTTCCATTGTTCTAGGAATTCTGCTGAAGTCTAAAAATTCATCTGAACTGTTCCATTATTCTCGGAATTCGTGTGAATTTTAAAAATGCTTCGGAACTCTTCTATTGTTCTCGGAATTCCTCTGAAGTTTAAAAATGCTTAAAATCTCTTACATTGTTCTCGGAATTCCGCTGAAGTTTAAAAATGCTTCGGAACTCTTCTATTGTTCTCGGAATTCTGCTGAAGTTTAAAAATGCTTCACAACTTCTCCATTGTTCTCGGAATTCCGCTGACTTTTAAAAATGCTTCGGAACTCTTCCATTGTTCTCCAAATTCCGCTGAAGTTTAAAAATGCTTCGGAACCCTTCCATTGTTCTCGGAATTCTGCTGAAGTTTAAAAATGCTTCGGAACTCTTCCATTGTTCTCAGAATTCCGCTGACGTTTAAAAATGCTTCGGAAATCTTCCATTGTTTTCAAAATTCCGCTGACGCTTAAAAATGCTTCAGAACTCTTCCATTGTTCTCGGAATTCCGCTGACGTTTAATAATGCTGCGGAACTCTTCCATTGTTCTCGGAATTCCGTTGAAGTTTAAAAATGCTTCGAAACTCTTCCATTGTTCTCGGAATTCTGCTGAAGTTTAAAAATGCTTCGGAACTCTTCCATTGTTCTCGGAATTCCGCTGACATATAAAAATGCTTTAGAAATCTTGCATTGTTCTCGGCATTCCGCTGACGTTTAAAAATGCTTTGGAACTCTTCAATTGTTCTCGGAATTCTGCTGAACTTTTAAAATGCTTTGGAACTGTTCCTTTGCTCTCGGAATTCTGCTGAAGTTTAAAAATGCTTCGGAACTCTTCCATTGTTCTCAGAATTCCGCTGACGTTTAAAAATGCTCCGGAAATCTTCCATTGTTTTCGAAATTCCGCTGACGTTTAAAAATGCTTCGAAACTCTTCCATTGTTCTCGTAATTCTGCTGAAGTTTAAAAATGCTTCGTAACTCTTCCATTGTTCTCAGAATTCCGCTGACGTTTAAAAATGCTTCGGTACTCTTCCATTGTTCTCGGAATTCCGCTGACATATAAAAATGCTTCGGAAATCTTGCATTGTTCTCGGCATTCCGCTGACGTTTAAAAATGCTTCGGAACTCTTCAATTGTTCTCGGAATTCTGCTGAACTTTTAAAATGCTTTGGAACTCTTCCATTGCTCTCGGAATTCTGCTGAAGTTTAAAAATGCTTCAGAACTCTTACATTGTTCTCGGAATTCTGCTGACATTTAAAAATGCTTCAGAACTCTTCCATTGTTCTCAGAATTCCGCTGAAGTTTAAAAATGCTTCGAAACTCTTCCATTGTTCTCAGAATTCTGCTGAAGTTTAAAAATGCTTCAGAACTCTTACATTGTTCTCGGAATTCTGCTGACGTTTAAAAATGCTTCGGAACTCTTCCCTTGTTCTCGGAATTCCGTTGAAGTTTAAAAATGCTTCGAAACTCTTCCATTGTTCTCGGAATTCTGCTGAAGTTTAAAAATGCTTCGTAACTCTTCCATTGTTCTCAGAATTCCGCTGACGTTTAAAAATGCTTCGGTACTCTTCCATTGTTCTCTTAATTCCGCTGACATATAAAAATGCTTCGGAAATCTTGCATTGTTCTCGGCATTCCACTGACGTTTAAAAATGCTTCGAAACTCTTCCATTGTTCTCGGAATTCTGCTGAAGTTTAAAAATGCTTCGAAACTCTTCCATTGTTCTCGGAATTCTGTTGAAGTTTAAAAATGCTTCGGTACTCTTCCATTGTTCTCGGAATTCCGCTGACATATAAAAATGCTTCGGAAATCTTCAATTGTTCTCGGAATTCTGCTGAACTTTTAAAATGCTTTGTAACTCTTCCATTGCTCTCGGAATTCGGGTGAAGTTTAAAAATGCTTCGGAACTCTTCTATTGTTCTCGGAATTCCGCTGAAGTTTAAAAATGCTTAAAATCTCTTCCATTGTTCTCGTAATTCTGCTCATGTTTAAAAATGCTTCGGAACTCTTCCATTGTTCTCGTAATTCCGCTGAAGTTTAAAAATGGTTCGGAACTCTTCCATTGTTCTCGGAATTCCGATGACGTTTTAAAATGCTTCGGTACTCTTCCATTGTTCTCGGAATTCCGCTGACGTTTAAAAATGCTTCGGAACTCTTCCATTGTTATCGGAATTCCGCTGAAGTTTAAAAATGCTTTGGAACTCTTCCATTGTTCTAGGAATTCTGCTGAAGTCTAAAAATTCATCTGAACTCTTCCATTATTCTCGGAATTCGTGTGAATTTTAAAAATGCTTCGGAACTCTTCTATTGTTCTCGGAATTCCGCTGAAGTTTAAAAATGCTTAAAATCTCTTACATTGTTCTCGGAATTCCGCTGAAGTTTAAAAATGCTTCGGAACTCTTCCATTTTTCTCGGAAATCTGCTGAAGTTTAAAAATGCTTCAGAACATTTCCATTGTTCTCAGAATTCCGCTGACGTTTAAAAATGCTTCAGAACTCTTCCATTGTTCTCGGAATTCCGCTGACTTTTAATAATGCTTCGCAACTCTTTCATTGTTCTCGGAATTCCGCTGAAGTTTAAAAATGCTTCGGAACTCTTCCATTTTTCTCGGAAATCTGCTGAAGTTTAAAAATGCTTCAGAACATTTCCATTGTTCTCAGAATTCCGCTGACGTTTAAAAATGCTTCAGAACTCTTCCATTGTTCTCAGAATTCCGCTGACATTTAAAAATGCTTCGGAAATCTTCCATTGTTTTCAAATTTCCACTGACGCTTAAAAATGCTTCAGAACTCTTCCATTGTTCTCGGAATTCCGCTGACGTTTAATAATGCTTCGCAACTCTTTCATTGTTCTCGGAATTCCGCTGACGTTTAAAAATGCTTCGGAACTCTTCCATTGTTCTCGGAATTCCGTTGAAGTTTAAAAATGCTTCGAAACTCTTCCATTGTTCTCGGAATTCTGCTGAAGTTTAAAAATGCTTCGAAACTCTTTCATTGTTCTCGGAATTCTGCTGAAGTTTAAAAATGCTTCAGAACTCTTCCATTGCTCTCGGAATTCCGCTGACGTTTAATAATGCTTCGCAACTCTTCCACTGTTCTCGGAATTCCGTTGAAGTTTAAAAATGCTTCGGTACTCTTCCATTGTTCTCGGAATTCCGCTGACATATAAAAATGCTTCGGAAATCTTGCATTGTTCTCGGCATTCCGCTGACATTTAAAAATGCTTCGGAACTCTTCCATTGTTCTCAGAATTCCGCTGAAGTTTAAAAATGCTTCGGAACTCTTCCATTGTTCTCGGAATTCCGCTGACATATAAAAATGCTTCGGAAATCTTCCATTGTTCTCAGAATTCCGCTGACGTTTAAAAATGCTTCAGAACTCTTCCATTGTTCTCAGAATTCCGCTGACATTTAATAATGCTTCGCAACTCTTTCATTGTTCTCGGAATTCCGCTGACGTTTAAAAATGCTTCGGAAGTCTTCCATTGTTCTCGGAATTCCGTTGAAGTTTAAAAATGCTTCGAAACTCTTCCATTGTTCTCGGAATTCTGCTGAAGTTTAAAAATGCTTCGGAACTCTTCCATTGTTCTCGGAATTCCGCTGACATATAAAAATGCTTCGGAAATCTTGCATTGTTCTCGGCATTTCGCTGACGTTTAAAAATGCTTCGGAACTCTTCAATTGTTCTCGGAATTCTGATGAACTTTTAAAATGCTTTGGAACTCTTCCATTGCTCTCGGAATTCTGCTGAAGTTTAAAAATGCTTCAGAACTCTTACATTGTTCTCGGAATTCTGCTGACGTTTAAAAATGCTTCGGAACTCTTCCATTGTTCTCGGAATTCCGTTGAAGTTAAAAAATGCTTCGAAACTCTTCCATTGTTGTCGGAATTCTGCTGAAGTTTAAAAATGCTTCGTAACTCTTCCATTGTTCTCAGAATTCCGCTGACGTTTAAAAATGCTTCGGTACTCTTCCATTGTTCTCTTAATTCCGCTGACATATAAAAATGCTTCGGAAATCTTGCATTGTTCTCGGCATTCCACTGACGTTTAAAAATGCTTCGAAACTCTTCCATTGTTCTCGGAATTCTGCTGAAGTTTAAAAATGCTTCGAAACTCTTTCATTGTTCTCGGAATTCTGCTGAAGTTTAAAAATGCTTCAGAACTCTTCCATTGCTCTCGGAATTCCGCTGACGTTTAATAATGCTTCGCAACTCTTCCACTGTTCTCGGAATTCCGTTGAAGTTTAAAAATGCTTCGAAACTCTTCCATTGTTCTCGGAATTCTGCTGAAGTTTAAAAATGCTTCGGTACTCCTCCATTGTTCTCGGAATTCCGCTGACATATAAAAATGCTTCGGAAATCTTGCATTGTTCTCGGCATTCCGCTGACATTTAAAAATGCTTCGGAACTCTTCCATTGTTCTCGGAATTCCGTTGAAGTTTAAAAATGCTTCGAAACTCTTTTATTGTTCTCGGAATTCTGTTGAAGTTTAAAAATGCTTCGGTACTCTTCCATTGTTCTCGGAATTCCGCTGACATATAAAAATGCTTCGGAAATCTTGCATTGTTCTCGGCATTCCGCTGACATTTAAAAATGCTTCGGAACTCTTCAATTGTTCTCGGAATTCTGCTGAACTTTTAAAATGCTTTGTAACTCTTCCATTGCTCTCGGAATTCGGGTGAAGTTTAAAAATGCTTCGGAACTCTTCTCTTGTTCTCGGAATTCCGCTGAAGTTTAAAAATGCTTAAAATCTCTTCCATTGTTCTCGTAATTCTGCTCATGTTTAAAAATGCTTCGGAACTCTTCCATTGTTCTCGTAATTCCGCTGAAGTTTAAAAATGGTTCGGAACTCTTCCATTGTTCTCGGAATTCCGATGACGTTTTAAAATGCTTCGGTACTCTTCCATTGTTCTCGGAATTCCGCTGACGTTTAAAAATGCTTCGGAACTCTTCCATTGTTATCGGAATTCCGCTGAAGTTTAAAAATGCTTTGGAACTCTTCCATTGTTCTAGGAATTCTGCTGAAGTCTAAAAATTCATCTGAACTCTTCCATTATTCTCGGAATTCGTGTGAATTTTAAAAATGCTTCGGAACTCTTCTATTGTTCTCGGAATTCCGCTGAAGTTTAAAAATGCTTAAAATCTCTTACATTGTTCTCGGAATTCCGCTGAAGTTTAAAAATGCTTCAAAACTCTTCCATTTTTCTCGGAAATCTGCTGAAGTTTAAAAATGCTTCAGAACATTTCCATTGTTCTCAGAATTCCGCTGACGTTTAAAAATGTTTCAGAACTCTTCCATTGTTCTCGGAATTCCGCTGACTTTTAATAATGCTTCGCAACTCTTTCATTGTTCTCGGAATTCCGCTGAAGTTTAAAAATGCTTCGGAACTCTTCCATTTTTCTCGGAAATCTGCTGAAGTTTAAAAATGCTTCAGAACATTTCCATTGTTCTCAGAATTCCGCTGACGTTTAAAAATGCTTCAGAACTCTTCCATTGTTCTCAGAATTCCGCTGACATTTAAAAATGCTTCGGAAATCTTCCATTGTTTTCAAAATTCCACTGACGCTTAAAAATGCTTCAGAACTCTTCCATTGTTCTCGGAATTCCGCTGACGTTTAATAATGCTTCGCAACTCTTTCATTGTTCTCGGAATTCCGCTGACGTTTAAAAATGCTTCGGAACTCTTCCATTGTTCTCGGAATTCCGTTGAAGTTTAAAAATCCTTCGAAACTCTTCAATTGTTCTCGGAATTCTGCTGAAGTTTAAAAATGCTTCGAAACTCTTTCATTGTTCTCGGAATTCTGCTGAAGTTTAAAAATGCTTCAGAACTCTTCCATTGCTCTCGGAATTCCGCTGACGTTTAATAATGCTTCGCAACTCTTCCACTGTTCTCGGAATTCCGTTGAAGTTTAAAAATGCTTCGAAACTCTTCCATTGTTCTCGGAATTCTGCTGAAGTTTAAAAATGCTTCGGTACTCTTCCATTGTTCTCGGAATTCCGCTGACATATAAAAATGCTTCGGAAATCTTGCATTGTTCTCGGCATTCCGCTGACATTTAAAAATGCTTCGGAACTCTTCCATTGTTCTCGGAATTCCGTTGAAGTTTAAAAATGCTTCGAAACTCTTCCATTGTTCTCGGAATTCTGTTGAAGTTTAAAAATGCTTCGGTACTCTTCCATTGTTCTCGGAATTCCGCTGACATATAAAAATGCTTCGGAAATCTTGCATTGTTCTCGGCATTCCGCTGACATTTAAAAATGCTTCGGAACTCTTCAATTGTTCTCGGAATTCTGCTGAACTTTTAAAATGCTTTGTAACTCTTCCATTGCTCTCGGAATTCGGGTGAAGTTTAAAAATGCTTCGGAACTCTTCTATTGTTCTCGGAATTCCGCTGAAGTTTAAAAATGCTTAAAATCTCTTCCATTGTTCTCCTAATTCTGCTCATGTTTAAAAATGCTTCGGAACTCTTCCATTGTTCTCGTAATTCCGCTGAAGTTTAAAAATGGTTCGGAACTCTTCCATTGTTCTCGGAATTCCGATGACGTTTTAAAATGCTTCGGTACTCTTCCATTGTTCTCGGAATTCCGCTGACGTTTAAAAATGCTTCGGAACTCTTCCATTGTTATCAGAATTCCGCTGAAGTTTAAAAATGCTTTGGAACTCTTCCATTGTTCTAGGAATTCTGCTGAAGTCTAAAAATTCATCTGAACTCTTCCATTATTCTCGGAATTCGTGTGAATTTTAAAAATGCTTCGGAACTCTTCTATTGTTCTCGGAATTCCGCTGAAGTTTAAAAATGCTTAAAATCTCTTACATTGTTCTCGGAATTCCGCTGAAGTTTAAAAATGCTTCGGAACTCTTCCATTTTTCTCGGAAATCTGCTGAAGTTTAAAAATGCTTCAGAACATTTCCAATGTTCTCAGAATTCCGCTGACGTTTAAAAATGCTTCAGAACTCTTCCATTGTTCTCGGAATTCCGCTGACTTTTAATAATGCTTCGCAACTCTTTCATTGTTCTCGGAATTCCGCTGACGTTTAAAAATGCTTCGGAACTCTTCCATTGTTCTCGGAATTCCGTTGAAGTTTAAAAATGCTTCGAAACTCTTCCATTGTTCTCGGAATTCTGCTGAAGTTTAAAAATGCTTCGAAACTCTTTCATTGTTCTCGGAATTCTGCTGAAGTTTAAAAATGCTTCAGAACTCTTCCATTGCTCTCGGAATTCCGCTGACATTTAATAATGCTTCGCAACTCTTCCACTGTTCTCGGAATTCCGTTGAAGTTTAAAAATGCTTCGAAACTCTTCCATTGTTCTCGGAATTCTGTTGAAGTTTAAAAATGCTTCGGTACTCTTCCATTGTTCTCGGAATTCCGCTGACATATAAAAATGCTTCGGAAATCTTGCATTGTTCTCGGCATTCCGCTGACATTTAAAAATGCTTCGGAACTCTTCAATTGTTCTCGGAATTCTGCTGAACTTTTAAAATGCTTTGTAACTCTTCCATTGCTCTCGGAATTCGGGTGAAGTTTAAAAATGCTTCGGAACTCTTCTATTGTTCTCGGAATTCCGCTGAAGTTTAAAAATGCTTAAAATCTCTTCCATTGCTCTCGGAATTCCGCTGACATTTAATAATGCTTCGCAACTCTTCCACTGTTCTCGGAATTCCGTTGAAGTTTAAAAATGCTTCGAAACTCTTCCATTGTTCTCGGAATTCTGTTGAAGTTTAAAAATGCTTCGGTACTCTTCCATTGTTCTCGGAATTCCGCTGACATATAAAAATGCTTCGGAAATCTTGCATTGTTCTCGGCATTCCGCTGACATTTAAAAATGCTTCGGAACTCTTCAATTGTTCTCGGAATTCTGCTGAACTTTTAAAATGCTTTGTAACTCTTCCATTGCTCTCGGAATTCGGGTGAAGTTTAAAAATGCTTCGGAACTCTTCTATTGTTCTCGGAATTCCGCTGAAGTTTAAAAATGCTTAAAATCTCTTCCATTGTTCTCGTAATTCTGCTCATGTTTAAAAATGCTTCGGAACTCTTCCATTGTTCTCGTAATTCCGCTGAAGTTTAAAAATGATTCGGAACTCTTCCATTGTTCTCGGAATTCCGATGACGTTTAATAATGCTTCGCAACTCTTTCATTGTTCTCGGAATTCCGCTGAAGTTTAAAAATGCTTCGGAACTCTTCCATTGTTCTCAGAATTCCGCTGACGTTTAAAAATGCTTCAGAACTCTTCCATTGTTCTCAGAATTCCGCTGACATTTAATAATGCTTCGCAACTCTTTCATTGTTCTCGGAATTCCGCTGACGTTTAAAAATGCTTCGGAACTCTTCCATTGTTCTCGGAATTCCGTTGAAGTTTAAAAATGCTTCGAAACTCTTCCATTGTTCTCGGAATTCTGCTGAAGTTTAAAAATGCTTCGGAACTCTTCCATTGTTCTCGGAATTCCGCTGACATATAAAAATGCTTCGGAAATCTTGCATTGTTCTCGGCATTTCGCTGACGTTTAAAAATGCTTCGGAACTCTTCAATTGTTCTCGGAATTCTGATGAACTTTTAAAATGCTTTGGAACTCTTCCATTGCTCTCGGAATTCTGCTGAAGTTTAAAAATGCTTCAGAACTCTTACATTGTTCTCGGAATTCTGCTGACGTTTAAAAATGCTTCGGAACTCTTCCATTGTTCTCGGAATTCCGTTGAAGTTTAAAAATGCTTCGAAACTCTTCCATTGTTCTCGGAATTCTGCTGAAGTTTAAAAATGCTTCGTAACTCTTCCATTGTTCTCAGAATTCCGCTGACGTTTAAAAATGCTTCGGTACTCTTCCATTGTTCTCTTAATTCCGCTGACATATAAAAATGCTTCGGAAATCTTGCATTGTTCTCGGCATTCCACTGACGTTTAAAAATGCTTCGTAACTCTTCAATTGTTCTCGGAATTCTGCTAAACTTTTAAAATGCTTTGGAACTCTTCCATTGCTCTCGGAATTCTGCTGAAGTTTAAAAATGCTTCAGAACTCTTACATTGTTCTCGGAATTCTGCTGACGTTTAAAAATGCTTCGGAACTCTTCCATTGTTCTCAGAATTCCGCTGAAGTTTAAAAATGCTTCGGAACTCTTCCATTGTTCTCGGAATTCTGCTGAAGTTTAAAAATGCTTCAGAACTCTTCCATTGTTCTCGGAATTCCGCTGACGTTTAAAAATGCTTTGGAACTCTTCCATTGTTCTCGGAATTCCGCTGAAGTTTAAAAATGCTTCGGAACTCTTCCATTGTTCTCAGAATTCTGCTGACGTTTAAAAATGCTTCGGTACTCTTCCATTGTTCTCGGAATTCCGCTGACATATAAAAATGCTTCGGAAATCTTGCATTGTTCTCGGCATTCCACTGACGTTTAAAAATGCTTCGTAACTCTTCAATTGTTCTCGGAATTCTGCTAAACTTTTAAAATGCTTTGGAACTCTTCCATTGCTCTCGGATTTCTGCTGAAGTTTAAAAATGCTTCAGAACTCTTACATTGTTCTCGGAATTCTGCTGACGTTTAAAAATGCTTCGGAACTCTTCCATTGTTCTCAGAATTCCGCTGAAGTTTAAAAATGCTTCGGAACTCTTCCATTGTTCTCGGAATTCTGCTGAAGTTTAAAAATGCTTCGGAACTCTTCCATTGTTCTAAGAATTCCGCTGACGTTTAAAAATGCTTCGGAAATCTTCCATTGTTTTCAAAATTCCGCTGACATTTAAAAATGCTTCAGAACTCTTCCATTGTTCTCGGAATTCCGCTGACGTTTAAAAATGCTTTGGAACTCTTCCATTGTTCTCGGAATTCCGCTGAAGTTTAAAAATGCTTCAGAACTCTTCCATTGTTCTCAGAATTCTGCTGACGTTTAAAAATGCTTCGGAACTCTTCTATTGTTCTCGGAATTCTGCTGACTTTTAAAAATGCTTCAGAACTCTTCCATTGTTCTCGGAATTCCGCTGATGTTTAATAATGCTTCGGAACTCTTCCATTGTTCTCGGAATTCCGCTGAAGTTTAAAAATGCTTCGGAACTCTTCCATTGTTCTCAGAATTCTGCTGACGTTTAAAAATGCTTCGGTACTCTTCCATTGTTCTCGGAATTCCGCTGACATATAAAAATGCTTCGGAAATCTTGCATTGTTCTCGGCATTCCGCTGACATTTAAAAATGCTTCGTAACTCTTCAATTGTTCTCGGAATTCTGCTAAACTTTTAAAATGCTTTGGAACTCTTCCATTGCTCTCGGAATTCGGGTGAAGTTTAAAAATGCTTCGGAACTCTTCTATTGTTCTCGGAATTCCGCTGAAGTTTAAAAATGCTTAAAATCTCTTCCATTGTTCTCGTAATTCTGCTCATGTTTAAAAATGCTTCGGAGCTCTTCCATTGTTCTCGTAATTCCGCTGAAGTTTAAAAATGCTTCAGAACTCTTCCATTGTTCTCGGAATTCCGCTGACGTTTAAAAATGCTTTGGAACTCTTCCATTGTTCTCGGAATTCCGCTGAAGTTTAAAAATGCTTCGGAACTCTTCCATTGTTCTCGGAATTCCGCTGATGTTTAATAATGCTTCGGAACTCTTCCATTGTTCTCGAAATTCCGTTGAAGTTTAAAAATGCTTCAGAACTCTTCCATTGTTCTCAGAATTCTGCTGAAGTTTAAAAATGCTTCAGAACTCTTCCATTGTTCTCGGAATTCCGCTGACGTTTAAAAATGCTTTGGAACTCTTCCATTGTTCTCGGAATTCCGTTGAAGTTTAAAAATGCTTCGAAACTCTTCCATTGTTCTCGGAATTCTGCTGAAGTTTAAAAATGCTTCAGAACTCTTCCATTGTTCTCAGAATTCCGCTGACATTTAAAAATGCTTCGGAAATCTTCCATTCTTTTCAAAATTCCGCTGACGCTTAAAAATGCTTCAGAACTCTTCCATTGTTCTCGGAATTCCGCTGACGTTTAATAATGCTTCGCAACTCTTTCATTGTTCTCGGAATTCCGCTGACGTTTAAAAATGCTTCGGAACTCTTCCATTGTTCTCGGAATTCCGTTGAAGTTTAAAAATGCTTCGAAACCCTTCCATTGTTCTAGGAATTCTGCTGAACTTTTAAAATGCTTTGGAACTCTTCCATTGCTCTCGGATTTCTGCTGAAGTTTAAAAATGCTTCAGAACTCTTACATTGTTCTCGGAATTCTGCTGACGTTTAAAAATGCTTCGGAACTCTTCCATTGTTCTCAGAATTCCGCTGAAGTTTAAAAATGCTTCGGAACTCTTCCATTGTTCTCGGAATTCTGCTGAAGTTTAAAAATGCTTCAGAACTCTTCCATTGTTCTCAGAATTCCTCTGACGTTTAAAAATGCTTCGGAAATCTTCCATTGTTTTCAAAATTCCGCTGACATTTAAAAATGCTTCAGAACTCTTCCATTGTTCTCGGAATTCCGCTGACGTTTAAAAATGCTTTGGAACTCTTCCATTGTTCTCGGAATTCCGCTGAAGTTTAAAAATGCTTCAGAACTCTTCCATTGTTCTCAGAATTCTGCTGACGTTTAAAAATGCTTCGGAACTCTTCTATTGTTCTCGGAATTCTGCTGACGTTTAAAAATGCTTCAGAACTCTTCCATTGTTCTCGGAATTCCGCTGATGTTTAATAATGCTTCGGAACTCTTCCATTGTTCTCGGAATTCCGCTGAAGTTTAAAAATGCTTCGGAACTCTTCCATTGTTCTCAGAATTCTGCTGACGTTTAAAAATGCTTCGGTACTCTTCCATTGTTCTCGGAATTCCGCTGACATATAAAAATGCTTCGGAAATCTTGCATTGTTCTCGGCATTCCGCTGACATTTAAAAATGCTTCGTAACTCTTCAATTGTTCTCGGAATTCTGCTAAACTTTTAAAATGCTTTGGAACTCTTCCATTGCTCTCGGAATTCGGGTGAAGTTTAAAAATGCTTCGGAACTCTTCTATTGTTCTCGGAATTCCGCTGAAGTTTAAAAATGCTTAAAATCTCTTCCATTGTTCTCGTCATTCTGCTCATGTTTAAAAATGCTTCGGAGCTCTTCCATTGTTCTCGTAATTCCGCTGAAGTTTAAAAATGCTTCAGAACTCTTCCATTGTTCTCGGAATTCCGCTGACGTTTAAAAATGCTTTGGAACTCTTCCATTGTTCTCGGAATTCCGCTGAGGTTTAAAAATGCTTCGGAACTCTTCCATTGTTCTCGGAATTCCGCTGATGTTTAATAATGCTTCGGAACTCTTCCATTGTTCTCGAAATTCCGTTGAAGTTTAAAAATGCTTCAGAACTCTTCCATTGTTCTCAGAATTCTGCTGAAGTTTAAAAATGCTTCAGAACTTTTCCATTGTTCTCGGAATTCCGCTGACGTTTAAAAATGCTTTGGAACTCTTCCATTGTTCTCGGAATTCCGTTGAAGTTTAAAAATGCTTCGAAACTCTTCCATTGTTCTCGGAATTCTGCTGAAGTTTAAAAATGCTTCAGAACTATTCCATTGTTCTCAGAATTCCGCTGACATTTAAAAATGCTTCGGAAATCTTCCATTCTTTTCAAAATTCCGCTGACGCTTAAAAATGCTTCAGAACTCTTCCATTGTTCTCGGAATTCCGCTGACGTTTAATAATGCTTCGCAACTCTTTCATTGTTCTAGGAATTCTGCTGAAGTTTAAAAATGCTTCGAAACTCTTTCATTGTTCTCGGAATTCTGCTGAAGTTTAAAAATGCTTCAGAACTCTTCCATTGCTCTCGGAATTCCGCTGACGTTTAATAATGCTTCGCAACTCTTCCACTGTTCTCGGAATTCCGTTGAAGTTTAAAAATGCTTCGAAACTCTTCCATTGTTCTCGGAATTCTGTTGAAGTTTAAAAATGCTTCGGTACTCTTCCATTGTTCTCGGAATTCCGCTGACATATAAAAATGCATCGGAAATCTTGCATTGTTCTCGGCATTCCGCTGACATTTAAAAATGCTTCGGAACTCTTCAATTGTTCTCGGAATTCTGCTGAACTTTTAAAATGCTTTGTAACTCTTCCATTGCTCTCGGAATTCGGGTGAAGTTTAAAAATGCTTCGGAACTCTTCTATTGTTCTCGGAATTCCGCTGAAGTTTAAAAATGCTTAAAATCTCTTCCATTGTTCTCGTAATTCTGCTCATGTTTAAAAATGCTTCGGAACTCTTCCATTGTTCTCGTAATTCCGCTGAAGTTTAAAAATGGTTCGGAACTCTTCCATTGTTCTCGGAATTCCGATGACGTTTTAAAATGCTTCGGTACTCTTCCATTGTTCTCGGAATTCCGCTGACGTTTAAAAATGCTTCGGAACTCTTCCATTGTTATCGGAATTCCGCTGAAGTTTAAAAATGCTTTGGAACTCTTCCATTGTTCTAGGAATTCTGCTGAAGTCTAAAAATTCATCTGAACTCTTCCATTATTCTCGGAATTCGTGTGAATTTTAAAAATGCTTCGGAACTCTTCTATTGTTCTCGGAATTCCGCTGAAGTTTAAAAATGCTTAAAATCTCTTACATTGTTCTCGGAATTCCGCTGAAGTTTAAAAATGCTTCGGAACTCTTCCATTTTTCTCGGAAATCTGCTGAAGTTTAAAAATGCTTCAGAACATTTCCATTGTTCTCAGAATTCCGCTGACGTTTAAAAATGCTTCAGAACTCTTCCATTGTTCTCGGAATTCCGCTGACTTTTAATAATGCTTCGCAACTCTTTCATTGTTCTCGGAATTCCGCTGACGTTTAAAAATGCTTCGGAACTCTTCCATTGTTCTCGGAATTCCGTTGAAGTTTAAAAATGCTTCGAAACTCTTCCATTGTTCTCGGAATTCTGCTGAAGTTTAAAAATGCTTCGAAACTCTTTCATTGTTCTCGGAATTCTGCTGAAGTTTAAAAATGCTTCAGAACTATTCCATTGCTCTCGGAATTCCGCTGACATTTAATAATGCTTCGCAACTCTTCCACTGTTCTCGGAATTCCGTTGAAGTTTAAAAATGCTTCGAAACTCTTCCATTGTTCTCGGAATTCTGTTGAAGTTTAAAAATGCTTCGGTACTCTTCCATTGTTCTCGGAATTCCGCTGACATATAAAAATGCTTCGGAAATCTTGCATTGTTCTCGGCATTCCGCTGACATTTAAAAATGCTTCGGAACTCTTCAATTGTTCTCGGAATTCTGCTGAACTTTTAAAATGCTTTGTAACTCTTCCATTGCTCTCGGAATTCGGGTGAAGTTTAAAAATGCTTCGGAACTCTTCTATTGTTCTCGGAATTCCGCTGAAGTTTAAAAATGCTTAAAATCTCTTCCATTGTTCTCGTAATTCTGCTCATGTTTAAAAATGCTTCGGAACTCTTCCATTGTTCTCGTAATTCCGCTGAAGTTTAAAAATGGTTCGGAACTCTTCCATTGTTCTCGGAATTCCGATGATGTTTAATAATGCTTCGCAACTCTTTCATTGTTCTCGGAATTCCGCTGAAGTTTAAAAATGCTTCGGAACTCTTCCATTGTTCTCAGAATTCCGCTGACGTTTAAAAATGCTTCAGAACTCTTCCATTGTTCTCAGAATTCCGCTGACATTTAATAATGCTTCGCAACTCTTTCATTGTTCTCGGAATTCCGCTGACGTTTAAAAATGCTTCGGAACTCTTCCATTGTTCTCGGAATTCCATTGAAGTTTAAAAATGCTTCGAAACTCTTCCATTGTTCTCGGAATTCTGCTGAAGTTTAAAAATGCTTCGGAACTCTTCAATTGTTCTCGGAATTCTGCTGAACTTTTAAAATGCTTTGGAACTCTTCCTTTGCTCTCGGAATTCTGCTGAAGTTTAAAAATGCTTCAGAACTCTTACATTGTTCTCGGAATTCTGCTGAAGTTTAAAAATGCTTCAGAACTCTTACATTGTTCTCGGAATTCTGCTGAAGTTTAAAAATGCTTCAGAACTCTTACATTGTTCTCGGAATTCCGTTGAAGTTTAAAAATGCTTCGAAACTCTTCCATTGTTCTCGTAATTCTGCTGAAGTTTAAAAATGCTTCGTAACTCTTCCATTGTTCTCAGAATTCCGCTGACATTTAAAAATGCTTCGGTACTCTTCCATTGTTCTCGGAATTCCGCTGACATATAAAAATGCTTCGGAAATCGTGCATTGTTCTCGGAATTCCGTTGAAGTTTAAAAATGCTTTGAAACTCTTCCATTGTTCTCGGAATTCTGCTGAAGTTTAAAAATGCTTCGTAACTCTTCCATTGTTCTCAGAATTCCGCTGACGTCTAAAAATGCTTCGGTACTCTTCCATTGTTCTCGGAATTCCGCTGACATATAAAAATCCTCGGAAATCTTGCATTGTTCTCGGCATTCCGCTGACGTTTAAAAATGCTTTGGAACTCTTCCATTGTTCTCGGAATTCCGTTGAAGCTTAAAAATGCTTCGGAACTCTTCTATTGTTCTCGGAATTCTGCTGAACTTTTAAAATGGTTTGGAACTCTTCCGTTGCTCTCGGAATTCGGGTGAAGTTTAAAAATGCTTCGGAACTCTTCTATTGTTCTCGGAATTCCGCTGAAGTTTAAAAATGCTTAAAATCTCTTCCATTGTTCTCGTAATTCTGCTCATGTTTAAAAATGCTTCGTAACTCTTCCATTGTTCTCAGAATTCCGCTGACGTCTAAAAATGCTTCGGTACTCTTCCATTGTTCTCGGAATTCCGCTGACATATAAAAATCCTCGGAAATCTTGCATTGTTCTCGGCATTCCGCTGACGTTTAAAAATGCTTTGGAACTCTTCCATTGTTCTCGGAATTCCGTTGAAGCTTAAAAATGCTTCGGAACTCTTCTATTGTTCTCGGAATTCTGCTGAACTTTTAAAATGCTTTGGAACTCTTCCATTGCTCTCGGAATTCGGGTGAAGTTTAAAAATGCTTCGGAACTCTTCTATTGTTCTCGGAATTCCGCTGAAGTTTAAAAATGCTTAAAATCTCTTCCATTGTTCTCGTAATTCTGCTCATGTTTAAAAATGCTTCGGAACTCTTCCATTGTTCTCGTAATTCCGCTGAAGTTTAAAAATGGTTCGGAACTCTTCCATTGTTCTCGGAATTCCGCTGACGTTTAAAAATGCTTCGGAACTCTTCCATTGTTCTCGGAATTCCGCTGACGTTTAAAAATGCTTTGGAACTCTTCCATTGTTCTCGGAATTCTGCTGAAGTTTAAAAATGATTCGAAACTCTTTCATTGTTCTCGGAATTCTGCTGAAGTTTAAAAATGCTTCGAAACTCTTCCATTGTTCTCGGAATTCTGCTGAAGTTTAAAAATGCTTCGGAACTCTTCCATTGTTCTCGGAATTCCGCTGACATTTAAAAATGCTTCGGAAATCTTCCATTGTTTTCAAAATTCCGCTGTCGTTTAAAAATGCTTCAGAACACTTCCATTGTTCTCGGAATTCCGCTGACGTTTAGTAATGTTTCGCAACTCTTCCATTGTTCTCGGAATTCCGCTGACATATAAAAATGCTTCGGAAATCTTGCATTGTTCTCGGCATTCCGCTGACATTTAAAAATGCTTCGGAACTCTTCAATTGTTCTCGGAATTCTGCTGAACTTTTAAAATGCTTTGGAACTCTTCCATTGCTCTCGGAATTCTGCTGAAGTTTAAAAATGCTTCAGAACTCTTACATTGTTCTCGGAATTCTGCTGACGTTTAAAAATGCTTCGGAACTCTTCCATTGTTCTCGGAATTCCGTTGAAGTTTAAAAATGCTTCGAAACTCTTCCATTGTTCTCGGAATTCTGCTGAAGTTTAAAAATGCTTCGGAACTCTTCCATTGTTCTCGGAATTCCGCTGACATATAAAAATGCTTTAGAAATCTTGCATTGTTCTCGGCATTCCGCTGACGTTTAAAAATGCTTTGGAACTCTTCAATTGTTCTCGGAATTCTGCTGAACTTTTAAAATGCTTTGGAACTCTTCCTTTGCTCTCGGAATTCTGCTGAAGTTTAAAAATGCTTCAGAACTCTTACATTGTTCTCGGAATTCTGCTGAAGTTTAAAAATGCTTCAGAACTCTTACATTGTTCTCGGAATTCCGTTGAAGTTTAAAAATGCTTCGAAACTCTTCCATTGTTCTCGTAATTCTGCTGAAGTTTAAAAATGCTTCGTAACTCTTCCATTGTTCTCAGAATTCCGCTGACGTTTAAAAATGCTTCGGTACTCTTCCATTGTTCTCGGAATTCCGCTGACATATAAAAATGCTTCGGAAATCTTGCATTGTTCTCGGAATTCCGTTGAAGCTTAAAAATGCTTCGGAACTCTTCTATTGTTCTCGGAATTCTGCTGAACTTTTAAAATGCTTTGGAACTCTTCCATTGCTCTCGGAATTCGGGTGAAGTTTAAAAATGCTTCGGAACTCTTCTATTGTTCTCGGAATTCCGCTGAAGTTTAAAAATGCTTAAAATCTCTTCCATTGTTCTCGTAATTCTGCTCATGTTTAAAAATGCTTCGGAACTCTTCCATTGTTCTCGTAATTCCGCTGAAGTTTAAAAATGGTTCGGAACTCTTCCATTGTTCTCGGAATTCCGCTGACGTTTAAAAATGCTTCGGAACTCTTCCATTGTTCTCGGAATTCCGTTGAAGTTTAAAAATGCTTCGAAACTCTTCCATTGTTCTCGGAATTCCGTTGAAGTTTAAAAATGCTTCGAAACTCTTCCATTGTTCTCGGAATTCTGCTGAAGTTTAAAAATG
The DNA here is from genome assembly GCF_046119375.1 of Phyllobates terribilis. NCBI lineage: Eukaryota > Metazoa > Chordata > Amphibia > Anura > Dendrobatidae > Phyllobates > Phyllobates terribilis. The sequence continues at coordinate 13,053,990 of NW_027362782.1, forward strand.
CTTCGGAACTCTTCCATTGTTCTCGGAATTCCGCTGACATTTAAAAATGCTTCGGAAATCTTCCATTGTTTTCAAAATTCCGCTGTCGTTTAAAAATGCTTCAGAACACTTCCATTGTTCTCGGAATTCCGCTGACGTTTAAAAATGCTTTGGAACTCTTCCATTGTTCTCGGAATTCTGCTGAAGTTTAAAAATGCTTCGAAACTCTTTCATTGTTCTCGGAATTCTGCTGAAGTTTAAAAATGCATCAGAACTCTTCCATTGCTCTCGGAATTCCGCTGACGTTTAGTAATGTTTCGCAACTCTTCCATTGTTCTCGGAATTCCGCTGACATATAAAAATGCTTCGGAAATCTTGCATTGTTCTCGGCATTCCGCTGACATTTAAAAATGCTTCGGAACTCTTCAATTGTTCTCGGAATTCTGCTGAACTTTTAAAATGCTTTGGAACTCTTCCATTGCTCTCGGAATTCGGGTGAAGTTTAAAAATGCTTCGGAACTCTTCTATTGTTCTCGGAATTCCGCTGAAGTTTAAAAATGCTTAAAATCTCTTCCATTGTTCTCGTAATTCTGCTCATGTTTAAAAATGCTTCGGAACTCTTCCATTGTTCTCGTAATTCCGCTGAAGTTTAAAAATGCTTCGGAACTCTTCCATTGTTCTCGGAATTCCGATGACTTTTTAAAATGCTTCGGTACTCTTCCATTGTTATCGGAATTCCGCTGAAGTTTAAAAATGCTTCGGAACTCTTCCATTGTTATCGGAATTCTGCTGAAGTTTAAAAATGCTTCGGAACTCTTCCATTGTTCTAGGAATTCTGCTGAAGTCTAAAAATTCATCTGAACTGTTCCATTATTCTCGGAATTCGTGTGAATTTTAAAAATGCTTCGGAACTCTTCTATTGTTCTCGGAATTCCTCTGAAGTTTAAAAATGCTTAAAATCTCTTACATTGTTCTCGGAATTCCGCTGAAGTTTAAAAATGCTTCGGAACTCTTCTATTGTTCTCGGAATTCTGCTGAAGTTTAAAAATGCTTCACAACTTCTCCATTGTTCTCGGAATTCCGCTGACTTTTAAAAATGCTTCGGAACTCTTCCATTGTTCTCCAAATTCCGCTGAAGTTTAAAAATGCTTCGGAACCCTTCCATTGTTCTCGGAATTCTGCTGAAGTTTAAAAATGCTTCGGAACTCTTCCATTGTTCTCAGAATTCCGCTGACGTTTAAAAATGCTTCGGAAATCTTCCATTGTTTTCAAAATTCCGCTGACGCTTAAAAATGCTTCAGAACTCTTCCATTGTTCTCGGAATTCCGCTGACGTTTAATAATGCTGCGGAACTCTTCCATTGTTCTCGGAATTCCGTTGAAGTTTAAAAATGCTTCGAAACTCTTCCATTGTTCTCGGAATTCTGCTGAAGTTTAAAAATGCTTCGGAACTCTTCCATTGTTCTCGGAATTCCGCTGACATATAAAAATGCTTTAGAAATCTTGCATTGTTCTCGGCATTCCGCTGACGTTTAAAAATGCTTTGGAACTCTTCAATTGTTCTCGGAATTCTGCTGAACTTTTAAAATGCTTTGGAACTGTTCCTTTGCTCTCGGAATTCTGCTGAAGTTTAAAAATGCTTCGTAACTCTTCCATTGTTCTCAGAATTCCGCTGACGTTTAAAAATGCTTCGGTACTCTTCCATTGTTCTCGGAATTCCGCTGACATATAAAAATGCTTCGGAAATCTTGCATTGTTCTCGGAATTCCGTTGAAGTTTAAAAATGCTTTGAAACTCTTCCATTGTTCTCAGAATTCTGCTGAAGTTTAAAAATGCTTCGTAACTCTTCCATTGTTCTCAGAATTCCGCTGACGTCTAAAAATGCTTCGGTACTCTTCCATTGTTCTCGGAATTCCGCTGACATATAAAAATCCTCGGAAATCTTGCATTGTTCTCGGCATTCCGCTGACGTTTAAAAATGCTTTGGAACTCTTCCATTGTTCTCGGAATTCCGTTGAAGCTTAAAAATGCTTCGGAACTCTTCTATTGTTCTCGGAATTCTGCTGAACTTTTAAAATGCTTTGGAACTCTTCCATTGCTCTCGGAATTCGGGTGAAGTTTAAAAATGCTTCGGAACTCTTCTATTGTTCTCGGAATTCCGCTGAAGTTTAAAAATGCTTAAAATCTCTTCCATTGTTCTCGTAATTCTGCTCATGTTTAAAAATGCTTCGGAACTCTTCCATTGTTCTCGTAATTCCGCTGAAGTTTAAAAATGGTTCGGAACTCTTCCATTGTTCTCGGAATTCCGCTGACGTTTAAAAATGCTTCGGAACTCTTCCATTGTTCTCGGAATTCCGTTGAAGTTTAAAAATGCTTCGAAACTCTTCCATTGTTCTCGGAATTCCGTTGAAGTTTAAAAATGCTTCGAAACTCTTCCATTGTTCTCGGAATTCTGCTGAAGTTTAAAAATGCTTCGGAACTCTTCCATTGTTCTCGGAATTCCGCTGACATTTAAAAATGCTTCGGAAATCTTCCATTGTTTTCAAAATTCCGCTGTCGTTTAAAAATGCTTCAGAACACTTCCATTGTTCTCGGAATTCCGCTGACGTTTAAAAATGCTTTGGAACTCTTCCATTGTTCTCGGAATTCTGCTGAAGTTTAAAAATGATTCGAAACTCTTTCATTGTTCTCGGAATTCTGCTGAAGTTTAAAAATGCTTCGAAACTCTTCCATTGTTCTCGGAATTCTGCTGAAGTTTAAAAATGCTTCGGAACTCTTCCATTGTTCTCGGAATTCCGCTGACATTTAAAAATGCTTCGGAAATCTTCCATTGTTTTCAAAATTCCGCTGTCGTTTAAAAATGCTTCAGAACACTTCCATTGTTCTCGGAATTCCGCTGACGTTTAGTAATGTTTCGCAACTCTTCCATTGTTCTCGGAATTCCGCTGACATATAAAAATGCTTCGGAAATCTTGCATTGTTCTCGGCATTCCGCTGACATTTAAAAATGCTTCGGAACTCTTCAATTGTTCTCGGAATTCTGCTGAACTTTTAAAATGCTTTGGAACTCTTCCATTGCTCTCGGAATTCTGCTGAAGTTTAAAAATGCTTCAGAACTCTTACATTGTTCTCGGAATTCTGCTGACGTTTAAAAATGCTTCGGAACTCTTCCATTGTTCTCGGAATTCCGTTGAAGTTTAAAAATGCTTCGAAACTCTTCCATTGTTCTCGGAATTCTGCTGAAGTTTAAAAATGTTTCGGAACTCTTCCATTGTTCTCGGAATTCCGCTGACATATAAAAATGCTTTAGAAATCTTGCATTGTTCTCGGCATTCCGCTGACGTTTAAAAATGCTTTGGAACTCTTCAATTGTTCTCGGAATTCTGCTGAACTTTTAAAATGCTTTGGAACTCTTCCTTTGCTCTCGGAATTCTGCTGAAGTTTAAAAATGCTTCAGAACTCTTACATTGTTCTCGGAATTCTGCTGAAGTTTAAAAATGCTTCAGAACTCTTACATAGTTCTCGGAATTCCGTTGAAGTTTAAAAATGCTTCGAAACTCTTCCATTGTTCTCGTAATTCTGCTGAAGTTTAAAAATGCTTCGTAACTCTTCCATTGTTCTCAGAATTCCGCTGACGTTTAAAAATGCTTCGGTACTCTTCCATTGTTCTCGGAATTCCGCTGACATATAAAAATGCTTCGGAAATCTTGCATTGTTCTCGGAATTCCGTTGAAGTTTAAAAATGCTTTGAAACTCTTCCATTGTTCTCGGAATTCTGCTGAAGTTTAAAAATGCTTCGTAACTCTTCCATTGTTCTCAGAATTCCGCTGACGTCTAAAAATGCTTCGGTACTCTTCCATTGTTGTCGGAATTCCGCTGACATATAAAAATCCTCGGAAATCTTGCATTGTTCTCGGCATTCCGCTGACGTTTAAAAATGCTTTGGAACTCTTCCATTGTTCTCGGAATTCGGGTGAAGTTTAAAAATGCTTCGGAACTCCTCTATTGTTCTCGGAATTCCGCTGAAGTTTAAAAATGCTTAAAATCTCTTCCATTGTTCTCGTAATTCTGCTCATGTTTAAAAATGCATCGGAACTCTTCCATTGTTCTCGTAATTCCGCTGAAGTTTAAAAATGGTTCGGAACTCTTCCATTGTTCTCGGAATTCCGCTGACGTTTAAAAATGCTTCGGAACTCTTCCATTGTTCTCGGAATTCCGTTGAAGTTTAAAAATGCTTCGAAACTCTTCCATTGTTCTCGGAATTCCGTTGAAGTTTAAAAATGCTTCGAAACTCTTCCATTGTTCTCGGAATTCTGCTGAAGTTTAAAAATGCTTCGGAACTCTTCCATTGTTCTCGGAATTCCGCTGACATTTAAAAATGCTTCGGAAATCTTCCATTGTTTTCAAAATTCCGCTGTCGTTTAAAAATGCTTCAGAACACTTCCATTGTTCTCGGAATTCCGCTGACGTTTAAAAATGCTTTGGAACTCTTCCATTGTTCTCGGAATTCTGCTGAAGTTTAAAAATGCTTCGAAACTCTTTCATTGTTCTCGGAATTCTGCTGAAGTTTAAAAATGCATCAGAACTCTTCCATTGCTCTCGGAATTCCGCTGACGTTTAGTAATGTTTCGCAACTCTTCCATTGTTCTCGGAATTCCGCTGACATATAAAAATGCTTCGGAAATCTTGCATTGTTCTCGGCATTCCGCTGACATTTAAAAATGCTTCGGAACTCTTCAATTGTTCTCGGAATTCTGCTGAACTTTTAAAATGCTTTGGAACTCTTCCATTGCTCTCGGAATTCGGGTGAAGTTTAAAAATGCTTCGGAACTCTTCTATTGTTCTCGGAATTCCGCTGAAGTTTAAAAATGCTTAAAATCTCTTCCATTGTTCTCGTAATTCTGCTCATGTTTAAAAATGCTTCGGAACTCTTCCATTGTTCTCGTAATTCCGCTGAAGTTTAAAAATGCTTCGGAACTCTTCCATTGTTCTCGGAATTCCGATGACTTTTTAAAATGCTTCGGTACTCTTCCATTGTTATCGGAATTCCGCTGAAGTTTAAAAATGCTTCGGAACTCTTCCATTGTTATCGGAATTCTGCTGAAGTTTAAAAATGCTTCGGAACTCTTCCATTGTTCTAGGAATTCTGCTGAAGTCTAAAAATTCATCTGAACTGTTCCATTATTCTCGGAATTCGTGTGAATTTTAAAAATGCTTCGGAACTCTTCTATTGTTCTCGGAATTCCTCTGAAGTTTAAAAATGCTTAAAATCTCTTACATTGTTCTCGGAATTCCGCTGAAGTTTAAAAATGCTTCGGAACTCTTCCATTGTTCTCGGAATTCTGCTGAAGTTTAAAAATGCTTCACAACTTCTCCATTGTTCTCGGAATTCCGCTGACTTTTAAAAATGCTTCGGAACTCTTCCATTGTTCTCCAAATTCCGCTGAAGTTTAAAAATGCTTCGGAACCCTTCCATTGTTCTCGGAATTCTGCTGAAGTTTAAAAATGCTTCGGAACTCTTCCATTGTTCTCAGAATTCCGCTGACGTTTAAAAATGCTTCGGAAATCTTCCATTGTTTTCAAAATTCCGCTGACGCTTAAAAATGCTTCAGAACTCTTCCATTGTTCTCGGAATTCCGCTGACGTTTAATAATGCTTCGCAACTCTTTCATTGTTCTCGGAATTCCGCTGACATTTAAAAATGCTTCGGAACTCTTCCATTGTTCTCGGAATTCCGTTGAAGTTTAAAAATGCTTCGAAACTCTTCCATTGTTCTCGGAATTCTGCTGAAGTTTAAAAATGCTTCGGAACTCTTCCATTGTTCTCGGAATTCCGCTGACATATAAAAATGCTTTAGAAATCTTGCATTGTTCTCGGCATTCCGCTGACATTTAAAAATGCTTTGGAACTCTTCAATTGTTCTCGGAATTCTGCTGAACTTTTAAAATGCTTTGGAACTGTTCCTTTGCTCTCGGAATTCTGCTGAAGTTTAAAAATGCTTCAGAACTCTTACATTGTTCTCGGAATTCTGCTGACGTTTAAAAATGCTTCGGAACTCTTCCATTGTTCTCGGAATTCCGTTGAAGTTTAAAAATGCTTCGAAACTCTTCCATTGTTCTCGTAATTCTGCTGAAGTTTAAAAATGCTTCGTAACTCTTCCATTGTTCTCAGAGTTCCGCTGACGTTTAAAAATGCTTCGGTACTCTTCCATTGTTCTCGGAATTCCGCTGACATATAAAAATGCTTCGGAAATCTTGCATTGTTCTCGGCATTCCGCTGACGTTTAAAAATGCTTCGGAACTCTTCAATTGTTCTCGGAATTCTGCTGAACTTTTAAAATGCTTTGGAACTCTTCCATTGCTCTCGGAATTCTGCTGAAGTTTAAAAATGCTTCAGAACTCTTACATTGTTCTCGGAATTCTGCTGACATTTAAAAATGCTTCAGAACTCTTCCATTGTTCTCAGAATTCCGCTGAAGTTTAAAAATGCTTCGGAACTCTTCCATTGTTCTCGGAATTCTGCTCAAGTTTAAAAATGCTTCGGAACTCTTCCATTGTTCTCAGAATTCCGCTGACGTTTAAAAATGCTCCGGAAATCTTCCATTGTTTTCAAAATTCCGCTGACGTTTAAAAATGCTTCAGAACTCTTCCATTGTTCTCGGAATTCCGCTGACATTTAAAAATGCTTCGGTACTCTTCCATTGTTCTCGGAATTCCGCTGACATTTAAAAATGCTTCGGAACTCTTCAATTGTTCTCGGAATTCTGCTGAACTTTTAAAATGCTTTGGAACTCTTCCATTGCTCTTGGAATTCGGATGAAGTTTAAAAATGCTTCGGAACTCTTCTATTGTTCTCGGAATTCCGCTGAAGTTTAAAAATGCTTAAAATCTCTTCCATTGTTCTCGTAATTCTGCTCATGTTTAAAAATGCTTCGGAACTCCTCCATTGTTCTCGTAATTCCGCTGAAGTTTAAAAATGCTTCGGAACTCTTCCATTGTTCTCGGAATTCCGATGACGTTTTAAAATGCTTCGGTACTCTTCCTTTGTTCTCGGAATTCCGCTGACGTTTAAAAATGCTTCGGAACTCTTCCATTGTTATCGGAATTCCGCTGAAGTTTAAAAATGCTTTGGAACTCTTCCATTGTTCTAGGAATTCTGCTGAAGTCTAAAAATTCATCTGAACTCTTCCATTATTCTCGGAATTCGTGTGAATTTTAAAAATGCTTCGGAACTCTTCTATTGGTCTCGGAATTACGCTGAAGTTTAAAAATGCTTAAAATCTCTTACATTGTTCTCGGAATTCCGCTGAAGTTTAAAAATGCTTCAGAACTCTTCCATTGTTCTCGGAATTCCGCTGACGTTTAATAATGCTTCGCAACTCTTTCCTTGTTCTCGGAATTCCGCTGACGTTTAAAAATGCTTCGGAACTCTTCCATTGTTCTCGGAATTCCGTTGAAGTTTAAAAATGCTTCGAAACTCTTCCATTGTTCTCGGAATTCCGCTGACATTTAAAAATGCTTCGGAAATCTTCCATTGTTTTCAAAATTCCGCTGACGTTTAAAAATGCTTCAGAACTCTTCCATTGTTCTCGGAATTCTGCTGACGTTTAAAAATGCTTCGGAAATCTTCCATTGTTTTCAAAATTCCGCTGACGTTTAAAAATGCTTCAGAACTCTTCCATTGTTCTCGGAATTCTGCTGACGTTTAAAAATGCTTCAGAACTCTTCCATTGTTCTCAGAATTCCGCTGACGTTTAAAAATGCTTCGGAAATCTTCCATTGTTTTCAAAATTCCGCTGACGCTTAAAAATGCTTCAGAACTCTTCCATTGTTCTCGGAATTCCGCTGACGTTTAAAAATGCTTCGGAACTCTTCCATTGTTCTCGGAATTCCGCTGAAGTTTAAAATGCTTCGGAACTCTTCCATTGTTCTTGGAATTCTGCTGAAGTTTTAAAATGCTTCGGAACTCTTCCATTGTTCTCGGAATTCCGTTGAAGTTTAAAAATGCTTCGAAACTCTTCCATTGTTCTCGGAATTCTGCTGAAGTTTAAAAATGCTTCAGAACTCTTCCATTGTTCTCTGAATTCCGCTGACGTTTAAAAATGCTTTGGAACTCTTCCATTGTTCTCGGAATTCCACTGACGTTTAAAAATGCTTCGGAACACTTCCATTGTTCTCGGAATTCCGTTGAAGTTTAAAAATGCTTCGAAACTCTTCCATTGTTCTCGGAATTCTGCTGAAGTTTAAAAATGCTTCGGAACTCTTCCATTGTTCTCGGAATTCCGCTGACGTTTAATAATGCTTCGCAACTCTTTCTTTCTTCTCGGAATTCCGCTGACATATAAAAATGCTTCAGAAATCTTGCATTGTTCTCGGCATTCCGCTGACGTTTAAAAATGCTTTGGAACTCTTCAATTGTTCTCGGAATTTTGCTGAACTTTTAAAATGCTTTGGAACTCTTCCATTGATCTCGGAATTCTGCTGAAGTTTAAAAATGCTTCAGAACTCTTCCATTGTTCTCGGAATTCTGCTGAAGTTTAAAAATGCTTCGGAACTCTTCCATTGTTCTAAGAATAACGCTGACGTTTAAAAATGCTTCGGAAATCTTCCATTGTTTTCAAAATTCCGCTGACGTTTAAAAAAGCTTCAGAACTCTTCCATTGTTCTCGGAATTCCGCTGACGTTTAAAAATGCTTCGGAACTCTTCCATTGTTCTCGGAATTCCGTTGAAGTTTAAAAATGCTTCGAAACTCTTCCATTGTTCTCGGAATTCTGCTGAAGTTTAAAAATGCTTTGAAACTCTTCCATTGTTCTAGGAATTCTGCTGAAGTCTAAAAATTCATCTGAACTCTTCCATTGTTCTCGGAATTCTGCTGAAGTTTAAAAATGCTTCGGAACTCTTCCATTGTTCTCGGAATTCCGCTGACATACAAAAATGCTTCGGAAATCTTGCATTGTTCTCGGCATTCCGCTGACGTTTAAAAATGCTTCGGAACTCTTCAATTGTTCTCGGAATTCTGCTGAAGTTTAAAAATGCTTCGGAACTCTTACATTGTTCTCGGAATTCTGCTGACGTTTAAAAATGCTTCGGAACTCTTCCATTGTTCTCAGATTTCCGCTGAAGTTTAAAAATGCTTCGGAACTCTTCCATTGTTCTTGGAATTCTGCTGAAGTTTAAAAATGCTTCGGAACTCTTCCATTGTTCTCAGAATTCCGCTGACGTTTAAAAATGCTTCAGAAATCTTCCATTGTTTTCAAAATTCCGCTGACGTTTAAAAATGCTTCAGAACTCTTCCATTGTTCTCGGAATTCCGCTGACGTTTAAAAATGCTTCGGAACTCTTCCATTGTTCTCGGAATTCCGTTGAAGTTTAAAAATGCTTCGAAACTCTTCCATTGTTCTCGGAATTCTGCTGAAGTTTAAAAATGTTTCGAAACTCTTCCATTGTTCTCGGAATTCTGCTGAAGTTTAAAAATGCTTCGGAACTCTTCAATTGTTCTCGGAATTCTGCTGAACTTTTAAAATGCTTTGGAACTCTTCCATTGCTCTCGGAATTCGGGTGAAGTTTAAAAATGCTTCGGAACTCTTCTATTGTTCTCGGAATTCCGCTGAAGTTTAAAAATGCTTAAAATCTCTTCCATTGTTCTCGTAATTCTGCTCATGTTTAAAAATGCTTCGGAACTCTTCCATTGTTCTCGGAATTCCGATGACTTTTTAAAATGCTTCGGTACTCTTCCATTGTTCTCGGAATTCCGCTGACGTTTAAAAATGCTTCGGAACTCTTCCATTGTTATCGGAATTCCGCTGAAGTTTAAAAATGCTTCGGAACTCTTCCATTGTTATCGGAATTCCGTTGAAGTTTAAAAATGCTTCGAAACTCTTCCATTGTTCTCGTAATTCTGCTGAAGTTTAAAAATGCTTCGTAACTCTTCCATTGTTCTCAGAATTCCGCTGACTTTTAAAAATGCTTCGGTACTCTTCCATTGTTCTCGGAATTCCGCTGACATATAAAAATGCTTCGGAAATCTTGCATTGTTCTCGGAATTCCGTTGAAGTTTAAAAATGCTTTGAAACTCTTCCATTGTTCTCGGAATTCTGCTGAAGTTTAAAAATGCTTCGTAACTCTTCCATTGTTCTCAGAATTCCGCTGACGTCTAAAAATGCTTCGGTACTCTTCCATTGTTGTCGGAATTCCGCTGACATATAAAAATCCTCGGAAATCTTGCATTGTTCTCGGCATTCCGCTGACGTTTAAAAATGCTTTGGAACTCTTCCATTGTTCTCGGAATTCGGGTGAAGTTTAAAAATGCTTCGGAACTCCTCTATTGTTCTCGGAATTCCGCTGAAGTTTAAAAATGCTTAAAATCTCTTCCATTGTTCTCGTAATTCTGCTCATGTTTAAAAATGCTTCGGAACTCTTCCATTGTTCTCGTAATTCCGCTGAAGTTTAAAAATGGTTCGGAACTCTTCCATTGTTCTCGGAATTCCGCTGACGTTTAAAAATGCTTCGGAACTCTTCCATTGTTCTCGGAATTCCGTTGAAGTTTAAAAATGCTTCGAAACTCTTCCATTGTTCTCGGAATTCCGTTGAAGTTTAAAAATGCTTCGAAACTCTTCCATTGTTCTCGGAATTCTGCTGAAGTTTAAAAATGCTTCGGAACTCTTCCATTGTTCTCGGAATTCCGCTGACATTTAAAAATGCTTCGGAAATCTTCCATTGTTTTCAAAATTCCGCTGTCGTTTAAAAATGCTTCAGAACACTTCCATTGTTCTCGGAATTCCGCTGACGTTTAAAAATGCTTTGGAACTCTTCCATTGTTCTCGGAATTCTGCTGAAGTTTAAAAATGCTTCGAAACTCTTTCATTGTTCTCGGAATTCTGCTGAAGTTTAAAAATGCATCAGAACTCTTCCATTGCTCTCGGAATTCCGCTGACGTTTAGTAATGTTTCGCAACTCTTCCATTGTTCTCGGAATTCCGCTGACATATAAAAATGCTTCGGAAATCTTGCATTGTTCTCGGCATTCCGCTGACATTTAAAAATGCTTCGGAACTCTTCAATTGTTCTCGGAATTCTGCTGAACTTTTAAAATGCTTTGGAACTCTTCCATTGCTCTCGGAATTCGGGTGAAGTTTAAAAATGCTTCGGAACTCTTCTATTGTTCTCGGAATTCCGCTGAAGTTTAAAAATGCTTAAAATCTCTTCCATTGTTCTCGTAATTCTGCTCATGTTTAAAAATGCTTCGGAACTCTTCCATTGTTCTCGTAATTCCGCTGAAGTTTAAAAATGCTTCGGAACTCTTCCATTGTTCTCGGAATTCCGATGACTTTTTAAAATGCTTCGGTACTCTTCCATTGTTATCGGAATTCCGCTGAAGTTTAAAAATGCTTCGGAACTCTTCCATTGTTATCGGAATTCTGCTGAAGTTTAAAAATGCTTCGGAACTCTTCCATTGTTCTAGGAATTCTGCTGAAGTCTAAAAATTCATCTGAACTGTTCCATTATTCTCGGAATTCGTGTGAATTTTAAAAATGCTTCGGAACTCTTCTATTGTTCTCGGAATTCCTCTGAAGTTTAAAAATGCTTAAAATCTCTTACATTGTTCTCGGAATTCCGCTGAAGTTTAAAAATGCTTCGGAACTCTTCCATTGTTCTCGGAATTCTGCTGAAGTTTAAAAATGCTTCACAACTTCTCCATTGTTCTCGGAATTCCGCTGACTTTTAAAAATGCTTCGGAACTCTTCCATTGTTCTCCAAATTCCGCTGAAGTTTAAAAATGCTTCGGAACCCTTCCATTGTTCTCGGAATTCTGCTGAAGTTTAAAAATGCTTCGGAACTCTTCCATTGTTCTCAGAATTCCGCTGACGTTTAAAAATGCTTCGGAAATCTTCCATTGTTTTCAAAATTCCGCTGACGCTTAAAAATGCTTCAGAACTCTTCCATTGTTCTCGGAATTCCGCTGACGTTTAATAATGCTTCGCAACTCTTTCATTGTTCTCGGAATTCCGCTGACGTTTAAAAATGCTTCGGAACTCTTCCATTGTTCTCGGAATTCCGTTGAAGTTTAAAAATGCTTCGAAACTCTTCCATTGTTCTCGGAATTCTGCTGAAGTTTAAAAATGCTTCGGAACTCTTCCATTGTTCTCGGAATTCCGCTGACATATAAAAATGCTTTAGAAATCTTGCATTGTTCTCGGCATTCCGCTGACATTTAAAAATGCTTTGGAACTCTTCAATTGTTCTCGGAATTCTGCTGAACTTTTAAAATGCTTTGGAACTGTTCCTTTGCTCTCGGAATTCTGCTGAAGTTTAAAAATGCTTCAGAACTCTTACATTGTTCTCGGAATTCTGCTGACGTTTAAAAATGCTTCGGAACTCTTCCATTGTTCTCGGAATTCCGTTGAAGTTTAAAAATGCTTCGAAACTCTTCCATTGTTCTCGTAATTCTGCTGAAGTTTAAAAATGCTTCGTAACTCTTCCATTGTTCTCAGAGTTCCGCTGACGTTTAAAAATGCTTCGGTACTCTTCCATTGTTCTCGGAATTCCGCTGACATATAAAAATGCTTCGGAAATCTTGCATTGTTCTCGGCATTCCGCTGACGTTTAAAAATGCTTCGGAACTCTTCAATTGTTCTCGGAATTCTGCTGAACTTTTAAAATGCTTTGGAACTCTTCCATTGCTCTCGGAATTCTGCTGAAGTTTAAAAATGCTTCAGAACTCTTACATTGTTCTCGGAATTCTGCTGACATTTAAAAATGCTTCAGAACTCTTCCATTGTTCTCAGAATTCCGCTGAAGTTTAAAAATGCTTCGGAACTCTTCCATTGTTCTCGGAATTCTGCTCAAGTTTAAAAATGCTTCGGAACTCTTCCATTGTTCTCAGAATTCCGCTGACGTTTAAAAATGCTCCGGAAATCTTCCATTGTTTTCAAAATTCCGCTGACGTTTAAAAATGCTTCAGAACTCTTCCATTGTTCTCGGAATTCCGCTGACATTTAAAAATGCTTTGGTACTCTTCCATTGTTCTCGGAATTCCGCTGACATTTAAAAATGCTTCGGAACTCTTCAATTGTTCTCGGAATTCTGCTGAACTTTTAAAATGCTTTGGAACTCTTCCATTGCTCTTGGAATTCGGATGAAGTTTAAAAATGCTTCGGAACTCTTCTATTGTTCTCGGAATTCCGCTGAAGTTTAAAAATGCTTAAAATCTCTTCCATTGTTCTCGTAATTCTGCTCATGTTTAAAAATGCTTCGGAACTCCTCCATTGTTCTCGTAATTCCGCTGAAGTTTAAAAATGCTTCGGAACTCTTCCATTGTTCTCGGAATTCCGATGACGTTTTAAAATGCTTCGGTACTCTTCCTTTGTTCTCGGAATTCCGCTGACGTTTAAAAATGCTTCGGAACTCTTCCATTGTTATCGGAATTCCGCTGAAGTTTAAAAATGCTTTGGAACTCTTCCATTGTTCTAGGAATTCTGCTGAAGTCTAAAAATTCATCTGAACTCTTCCATTATTCTCGGAATTCGTGTGAATTTTAAAAATGCTTCGGAACTCTTCTATTGGTCTCGGAATTACGCTGAAGTTTAAAAATGCTTAAAATCTCTTACATTGTTCTCGGAATTCCGCTGAAGTTTAAAAATGCTTCAGAACTCTTCCATTGTTCTCGGAATTCCGCTGACGTTTAATAATGCTTCGCAACTCTTTCCTTGTTCTCGGAATTCCGCTGACGTTTAAAAATGCTTCGGAACTCTTCCATTGTTCTCGGAATTCCGTTGAAGTTTAAAAATGCTTCGAAACTCTTCCATTGTTCTCGGAATTCCGCTGACATTTAAAAATGCTTCGGAAATCTTCCATTGTTTTCAAAATTCCGCTGACGTTTAAAAATGCTTCAGAACTCTTCCATTGTTCTCGGAATTCTGCTGACGTTTAAAAATGCTTCGGAAATCTTCCATTGTTTTCAAAATTCCGCTGACGTTTAAAAATGCTTCAGAACTCTTCCATTGTTCTCGGAATTCTGCTGACGTTTAAAAATGCTTCAGAACTCTTCCATTGTTCTCAGAATTCCGCTGACGTTTAAAAATGCTTCGGAAATCTTCCATTGTTTTCAAAATTCCGCTGACGCTTAAAAATGCTTCAGAACTCTTCCATTGTTCTCGGAATTCCGCTGACGTTTAAAAATGCTTCGGAACTCTTCCATTGTTCTCGGAATTCCGCTGAAGTTTAAAATGCTTCGGAACTCTTCCATTGTTCTTGGAATTCTGCTGAAGTTTTAAAATGCTTCGGAACTCTTCCATTGTTCTCGGAATTCCGTTGAAGTTTAAAAATGCTTCGAAACTCTTCCATTGTTCTCGGAATTCTGCTGAAGTTTAAAAATGCTTCAGAACTCTTCCATTGTTCTCTGAATTCCGCTGACGTTTAAAAATGCTTTGGAACTCTTCCATTGTTCTCGGAATTCCACTGACGTTTAAAAATGCTTCGGAACACTTCCATTGTTCTCGGAATTCCGTTGAAGTTTAAAAATGCTTCGAAACTCTTCCATTGTTCTCGGAATTCTGCTGAAGTTTAAAAATGCTTCGGAACTCTTCCATTGTTCTCGGAATTCCGCTGACGTTTAATAATGCTTCGCAACTCTTTCTTTCTTCTCGGAATTCCGCTGACATATAAAAATGCTTCAGAAATCTTGCATTGTTCTCGGCATTCCGCTGACGTTTAAAAATGCTTTGGAACTCTTCAATTGTTCTCGGAATTTTGCTGAACTTTTAAAATGCTTTGGAACTCTTCCATTGATCTCGGAATTCTGCTGAAGTTTAAAAATGCTTCAGAACTCTTCCATTGTTCTCGGAATTCTGCTGAAGTTTAAAAATGCTTCGGAACTCTTCCATTGTTCTAAGAATAACGCTGACGTTTAAAAATGCTTCGGAAATCTTCCATTGTTTTCAAAATTCCGCTGACGTTTAAAAAAGCTTCAGAACTCTTCCATTGTTCTCGGAATTCCGCTGACGTTTAAAAATGCTTCGGAACTCTTCCATTGTTCTCGGAATTCCGTTGAAGTTTAAAAATGCTTCGAAACTCTTCCATTGTTCTCGGAATTCTGCTGAAGTTTAAAAATGCTTTGAAACTCTTCCATTGTTCTAGGAATTCTGCTGAAGTCTAAAAATTCATCTGAACTCTTCCATTGTTCTCGGAATTCTGCTGAAGTTTAAAAATGCTTCGGAACTCTTCCATTGTTCTCGGAATTCCGCTGACATACAAAAATGCTTCGGAAATCTTGCATTGTTCTCGGCATTCCGCTGACGTTTAAAAATGCTTCGGAACTCTTCAATTGTTCTCGGAATTCTGCTGAAGTTTAAAAATGCTTCGGAACTCTTACATTGTTCTCGGAATTCTGCTGACGTTTAAAAATGCTTCGGAACTCTTCCATTGTTCTCAGATTTCCGCTGAAGTTTAAAAATGCTTCGGAACTCTTCCATTGTTCTTGGAATTCTGCTGAAGTTTAAAAATGCTTCGGAACTCTTCCATTGTTCTCAGAATTCCGCTGACGTTTAAAAATGCTTCAGAAATCTTCCATTGTTTTCAAAATTCCGCTGACGTTTAAAAATGCTTCAGAACTCTTCCATTGTTCTCGGAATTCCGCTGACGTTTAAAAATGCTTCGGAACTCTTCCATTGTTCTCGGAATTCCGTTGAAGTTTAAAAATGCTTCGAAACTCTTCCATTGTTCTCGGAATTCTGCTGAAGTTTAAAAATGTTTCGAAACTCTTCCATTGTTCTCGGAATTCTGCTGAAGTTTAAAAATGCTTCGGAACTCTTCAATTGTTCTCGGAATTCTGCTGAACTTTTAAAATGCTTTGGAACTCTTCCATTGCTCTCGGAATTCGGGTGAAGTTTAAAAATGCTTCGGAACTCTTCTATTGTTCTCGGAATTCCGCTGAAGTTTAAAAATGCTTAAAATCTCTTCCATTGTTCTCGTAATTCTGCTCATGTTTAAAAATGCTTCGGAACTCTTCCATTGTTCTCGGAATTCCGATGACTTTTTAAAATGCTTCGGTACTCTTCCATTGTTCTCGGAATTCCGCTGACGTTTAAAAATGCTTCGGAACTCTTCCATTGTTATCGGAATTCCGCTGAAGTTTAAAAATGCTTCGGAACTCTTCCATTGTTATCGGAATTCCGCTGAAGTTTAAAAATGCTTCGGAACTCTTCCATTGTTCTAGGAATTCTGCTGAAGTCTAAAAATTCATCTGAACTCTTCCATTATTCTCGGAATTCGTGTGAATTTTAAAAATGCTTCGGAACTCTTCTATTGTTCTCGGAATTCCTCTGAAGTTTAAAAATGCTTAAAATCTCTTACATTGTTCTCGGAATTCCGTTGAAGTTTAAAAATGCTTCGAAACTCTTCCATTGTTCTCGGAATTCTGCTGAAGTTTAAAAATGTTTCGAAACTCTTCCATTGTTCTCGGAATTCTGCTGAAGTTTAAAAATGCTTCGGAACTCTTCAATTGTTCTCGGAATTCTGCTGAACTTTTAAAATGCTTTGGAACTCTTCCATTGCTCTCGGAATTCGGGTGAAGTTTAAAAATGCTTCGGAACTCTTCTATTGTTCTCGGAATTCCGCTGAAGTTTAAAAATGCTTAAAATCTCTTCCATTGTTCTCGTAATTCTGCTCATGTTTAAAAATGCTTCGGAACTCTTCCATTGTTCTCGGAATTCCGATGACTTTTTAAAATGCTTCGGTACTCTTCCATTGTTCTCGGAATTCCGCTGACGTTTAAAAATGCTTCGGAACTCTTCCATTGTTATCGGAATTCCGCTGAAGTTTAAAAATGCTTCGGAACTCTTCCATTGTTATCGGAATTCCGCTGAAGTTTAAAAATGCTTCGGAACTCTTCCATTGTTCTAGGAATTCTGCTGAAGTCTAAAAATTCATCTGAACTCTTCCATTATTCTCGGAATTCGTGTGAATTTTAAAAATGCTTCGGAACTCTTCTATTGTTCTCGGAATTCCTCTGAAGTTTAAAAATGCTTAAAATCTCTTACATTGTTCTCGGAATTCCGCTGAAGTTTAAAAATGCTTCGGAACTCTTCCATTGTTCTCGGAATTCTGCTGAAGTTTAAAAATGCTTCAGAACTCTTCCATTGTTCTCAGAATTCCGCTGACGTTTAAAAATGCTTCGGAAATCTTCCATTGTTTTCAAAATTCCGCTGACGTTTAAAAATGCTTCAGAACTATTCCATTGTTCTCAGAATTCTGCTGACATTTAAAAATGCTTCGGAACTCTTCCATTGTTCTCGGAATTCCGCTGACGTTTAAAAATGCTTCACAACTTCTCCATTGTTCTCGGAATTCCGCTGACTTTTAAAAATGCTTCGGAACTCTTCCATTGTTCTCCAAATTCCGCTGAAGTTTAAAAATGCTTCGGAACCCTTCCATTGTTCTCGGAATTCTGCTGAAGTTTAAAAATGCTTCGGAACTCTTCCATTGTTCTCAGAATTCCGCTGACGTTTAAAAATGCTTCGGAAATCTTCCATTGTTTTCAAAATTCCGCTGACGCTTAAAAATGCTTCAGAACTCTTCCATTGTTCTCGGAATTCCGCTGACGTTTAATAATGCTTCGCAACTCTTTCATTGATCTCGGAATTCCGCTGACGTTTAAAAATGCTTCGGAACTCTTCCATTGTTCTCGGAATTCCGTTGAAGTTTAAAAATGCTTCGAAACTCTTCCATTGTTCTCGGAATTCTGCTGAAGTTTAAAAATGCTTCGGAACTCTTCCATTGTTCTCGGAATTACGCTGACATATAAAAATGCTTTAGAAATCTTGCATTGTTCTCGGCATTCCGCTGACGTTTAAAAATGCTTTGGAACTCTTCAATTGTTCTCGGAATTCTGCTGAACTTTTAAAATGCTTTGGAACTCTTCCTTTGCTCTCGGAATTCTGCTGAAGTTTAAAAATGCTTCAGAACTCTAACATTGTTCTCGGAATTCTGCTGACATTTAAAAATGCTTCGGAACTCTTCCATTGTTCTCGGAATTCCGTTGAAGTTTAAAAATGCTTCGAAACTCTTCCATTGTTCTCGTAATTCTGCTGAAGTTTAAAAATGCTTCGTAACTCTTCCATTGTTCTCAGAATTCCGCTGACGTTTAAAAATGCTTCGGTACACTTCCATTGTTCTCGGAATTCCGCTGACATATAAAAATGCTTCGGAAATCTTGCATTGTTCTCGGCATTCCGCTGACGTTTAAAAATGCTTTGGAACTCTTCAATTGTTCTCGGAATTCTGCTGAACTTTTAAAATGCTTTGGAACTCTTCCATTGCTCTCGGAATTCTGCTGAAGTTTAAAAATGCTTCAGAACTCTTACATTGTTCTCGGAATTCTGCTGACATTTAAAAATGCTTCGGAACTCTTCTATTGTTCTCAGAATTCCGCTGAAGTTTAAAAATGCTTCGGAACTCTTCCATTGTTCTCGGAATTCTGCTGAAGTTTAAAAATGCTTCGGAACTCTTCCATTGTTCTCAGAATTCCGCTGACGTTTAAAAATGCTCCGGAAATCTTCCATTGTTTTCAAAATTCCGCTGACGTTTAAAAATGCTTCAGAACTCTTCCATTGTTCTCGGAATTCCGCTGACGTTTAAAAATGCTTCGGTACTCTTCCATTGTTCTCGGAATTCCGCTGACATTTAAAAATGCTTCGGAACTCTTCAATTGTTCTCGGAATTCTGCTGAACTTTTAAAATGCTTTGGAACTCTTCCATTGCTCTCGGAATTCGGATGAAGTTTAAAAATGCTTCGGAACTTTTCTATTGTTCTCGGAATTGCGCTGAAGTTTAAAAATGCTTAAAATCTCTTCCATTGTTCTCGTAATTCTGCTCATGTTTAAAAATGCTTCGGAACTCCTCCATTGTTCTCGTAATTCCGCTGAAGTTTAAAAATGCTTCGGAACTCTTCCATTGTTCTCGGAATTCCGATGACGTTTTAAAATGCTTCGGTACTCTTCCATTGTTCTCGGAATTCCGCTGACGTTTAAAAATGCTTCGGAACTCTTCCATTGTTCTCAGAATTCCGCTGACGTTTAAAAATGCTTCGGAAATCTTCCATTGTTTTCAAAATTCCGCTGACGCTTAAAAATGCTTCAGAACTCTTCCATTGTTCTCGGAATTCCGCTGACGTTTAAAAATGCTTCGAAACTCTTCCATTGTTCTCGGAATTCTGCTGAAGTTTAAAAATGCTTCGGAACTCTTCCATTGTTCTCGGAATTCCGCTGACATATAAAAATGCTTTAGAAATCTTGCATTGTTCTCGGCATTCCGCTGACGTTTAAAAATGCTTTGGAACTCTTCAATTGTTCTCGGAATTCTGCTGAACTTTTAAAATGCTTTGGAACTGTTCCTTTGCTCTCGGAATTCTGCTGAAGTTTAAAAATGCTTCGGAACTCTTCCATTGTTCTCAGAATTCCGCTGACGTTTAAAAATGCTCCGGAAATCTTCCATTGTTTTCAAAATTCCGCTGACGTTTAAAAATGCTTCGAAACTCTTCCATTGTTCTCGTAATTCTGCTGAAGTTTAAAAATGCTTCGTAACTCTTCCATTGTTCTCAGAATTCCGCTGACGTTTAAAAATGCTTCGGTACTCTTCCATTGTTCTCGGAATTCCGCTGACATATAAAAATGCTTCGGAAATCTTGCATTGTTCTCGGCATTCCGCTGACGTTTAAAAATGGTTCGGAACTCTTCAATTGTTCTCGGAATTCTGGTGAACTTTTAAAATGCTTTGGAACTCTTCCATTGCTCTCGGAATTCTGCTGAAGTTTAAAAATGCTTCAGAACTCTTACATTGTTCTCGGAATTCTGCTGACATTTAAAAATGCTTCAGAACTCTTCCATTGTTCTCAGAATTCCGCTGAAGTTTAAAAATGCTTCGGAACTCTTCAATTGTTCTCGGAATTCTGCTCAAGTTTAAAAATGCTTCGGAACTCTTCCATTGTTCTCAGAATTCCGCTGACGTTTAAAAATGCTCCGGAAATCTTCCATTGTTTTCAAAATTCCGCTGACGTTTAAAAATGCTTCAGAACTCTTCCATTGTTCTCGGAATTCCGCTGACATTTAAAAATGCTTCGGTACTCTTCCATTGTTCTCGGAATTCCGCTGACATTTAAAAATGCTTCGGAACTCTTCAATTGTTCTCGGAATTCTGCTGAACTTTTAAAATGCTTTGGAACTCTTCCATTGCTCTCGGAATTCGGATGAAGTTTAAAAATGCTTCGGAACTCTTCTATTGTTCTCGGAATTCCGCTGAAGTTTAAAAATGCTTAAAATCTCTTCCATTGTTCTCGTAATTCTGCTCATGTTTAAAAATGCTTTGGAACTCCTCCATTGTTCTCGTAATTCCGCTGAAGTTTAAAAATGCTTCGGAACTCTTCCATTGTTCTCGGAATTCCGATGACGTTTTAAAATGCTTCGGTACTCTTCCATTGTTCTCGGAATTCCGCTGACGTTTAAAAATGCTTCGGAACTCTTCCATTGTTCTCGGAATTCCGCTGACATATAAAAATGCTTCGGAAATCTTGCATTGTTCTCGGAATTCCGTTGAAGTTTAAAAATGCTTTGAAACTCTTCCATTGTTCTCGGAATTCTGCTGAAGTTTAAAAATGCTTCGTAACTCTTCCATTGTTCTCAGAATTCCGCTGACGTCTAAAAATGCTTCGGTACTCTTCCATTGTTCTCGGAATTCCGCTGACATATAAAAATCCTCGGAAATCTTGCATTGTTCTCGGCATTCCGCTGACGTTTAAAAATGCTTTGGAACTCTTCCATTGTTCTCGGAATTCCGTTGAAGCTTAAAAATGCTTCGGAACTCTTCTATTGTTCTCGGAATTCTGCTGAACTTTTAAAATGCTTTGGAACTCTTCCATTGCTCTCGGAATTCGGGTGAAGTTTAAAAATGCTTCGGAACTCTTCTATTGTTCTCGGAATTCCGCTGAAGTTTAAAAATGCTTAAAATCTCTTCCATTGTTCTCGTAATTCTGCTCATGTTTAAAAATGCTTCGGAACTCTTCCATTGTTCTCGTAATTCCGCTGAAGTTTAAAAATGGTTCGGAACTCTTCCATTGTTCTCGGAATTCCGCTGACGTTTAAAAATGCTTCGGAACTCTTCCATTGTTCTCGGAATTCCGTTGAAGTTTAAAAATGCTTCGAAACTCTTCCATTGTTCTCGGAATTCCGTTGAAGTTTAAAAATGCTTCGAAACTCTTCCATTGTTCTCGGAATTCTGCTGAAGTTTAAAAATGCTTCGGAACTCTTCCATTGTTCTCGGAATTCCGCTGACATTTAAAAATGCTTCGGAAATCTTCCATTGTTTTCAAAATTCCGCTGTCGTTTAAAAATGCTTCAGAACACTTCCATTGTTCTCGGAATTCCGCTGACGTTTAAAAATGCTTTGGAACTCTTCCATTGTTCTCGGAATTCTGCTGAAGTTTAAAAATGATTCGAAACTCTTTCATTGTTCTCGGAATTCTGCTGAAGTTTAAAAATGCTTCGAAACTCTTCCATTGTTCTCGGAATTCTGCTGAAGTTTAAAAATGCTTCGGAACTCTTCCATTGTTCTCGGAATTCCGCTGACATTTAAAAATGCTTCGGAAATCTTCCATTGTTTTCAAAATTCCGCTGTCGTTTAAAAATGCTTCAGAACACTTCCATTGTTCTCGGAATTCCGCTGACGTTTAGTAATGTTTCGCAACTCTTCCATTGTTCTCGGAATTCCGCTGACATATAAAAATGCTTCGGAAATCTTGCATTGTTCTCGGCATTCCGCTGACATTTAAAAATGCTTCGGAACTCTTCAATTGTTCTCGGAATTCTGCTGAACTTTTAAAATGCTTTGGAACTCTTCCATTGCTCTCGGAATTCTGCTGAAGTTTAAAAATGCTTCAGAACTCTTACATTGTTCTCGGAATTCTGCTGACGTTTAAAAATGCTTCGGAACTCTTCCATTGTTCTCGGAATTCCGTTGAAGTTTAAAAATGCTTCGAAACTCTTCCATTGTTCTCGGAATTCTGCTGAAGTTTAAAAATGTTTCGGAACTCTTCCATTGTTCTCGGAATTCCGCTGACATATAAAAATGCTTTAGAAATCTTGCATTGTTCTCGGCATTCCGCTGACGTTTAAAAATGCTTTGGAACTCTTCAATTGTTCTCGGAATTCTGCTGAACTTTTAAAATGCTTTGGAACTCTTCCTTTGCTCTCGGAATTCTGCTGAAGTTTAAAAATGCTTCAGAACTCTTACATTGTTCTCGGAATTCTGCTGAAGTTTAAAAATGCTTCAGAACTCTTACATAGTTCTCGGAATTCCGTTGAAGTTTAAAAATGCTTCGAAACTCTTCCATTGTTCTCGTAATTCTGCTGAAGTTTAAAAATGCTTCGTCACTCTTCCATTGTTCTCAGAATTCCGCTGACGTTTAAAAATGCTTCGGTACTCTTCCATTGTTCTCGGAATTCCGCTGACATATAAAAATGCTTCGGAAATCTTGCATTGTTCTCGGAATTCCGTTGAAGTTTAAAAATGCTTTGAAACTCTTCCATTGTTCTCGGAATTCTGCTGAAGTTTAAAAATGCTTCGTAACTCTTCCATTGTTCTCAGAATTCCGCTGACGTCTAAAAATGCTTCGGTACTCTTCCATTGTTGTCGGAATTCCGCTGACATATAAAAATCCTCGGAAATCTTGCATTGTTCTCGGCATTCCGCTGACGTTTAAAAATGCTTTGGAACTCTTCCATTGTTCTCGGAATTCGGGTGAAGTTTAAAAATGCTTCGGAACTCCTCTATTGTTCTCGGAATTCCGCTGAAGTTTAAAAATGCTTAAAATCTCTTCCATTGTTCTCGTAATTCTGCTCATGTTTAAAAATGCTTCGGAACTCTTCCATTGTTCTCGTAATTCCGCTGAAGTTTAAAAATGGTTCGGAACTCTTCCATTGTTCTCGGAATTCCGCTGACGTTTAAAAATGCTTCGGAACTCTTCCATTGCTCTCGGAATTCCGCTGACGTTTAGTAATGTTTCGCAACTCTTCCATTGTTCTCGGAATTCCGCTGACATATAAAAATGCTTCGGAAATCTTGCATTGTTCTCGGCATTCCGCTGACATTTAAAAATGCTTCGGAACTCTTCAATTGTTCTCGGAATTCTGCTGAACTTTTAAAATGCTTTGGAACTCTTCCATTGCTCTCGGAATTCGGGTGAAGTTTAAAAATGCTTCGGAACTCTTCTATTGTTCTCGGAATTCCGCTGAAGTTTAAAAATGCTTAAAATCTCTTCCATTGTTCTCGTAATTCTGCTCATGTTTAAAAATGCTTCGGAACTCTTCCATTGTTCTCGTAATTCCGCTGAAGTTTAAAAATGCTTCGGAACTCTTCCATTGTTCTCGGAATTCCGATGACTTTTTAAAATGCTTCGGTACTCTTCCATTGTTATCGGAATTCCGCTGAAGTTTAAAAATGCTTCGGAACTCTTCCATTGTTATCGGAATTCTGCTGAAGTTTAAAAATGCTTCGGAACTCTTCCATTGTTCTAGGAATTCTGCTGAAGTCTAAAAATTCATCTGAACTGTTCCATTATTCTCGGAATTCGTGTGAATTTTAAAAATGCTTCGGAACTCTTCTATTGTTCTCGGAATTCCTCTGAAGTTTAAAAATGCTTAAAATCTCTTACATTGTTCTCGGAATTCCGCTGAAGTTTAAAAATGCTTCGGAACTCTTCCATTGTTCTCGGAATTCTGCTGAAGTTTAAAAATGCTTCACAACTTCTCCATTGTTCTCGGAATTCCGCTGACTTTTAAAAATGCTTCGGAACTCTTCCATTGTTCTCCAAATTCCGCTGAAGTTTAAAAATGCTTCGGAACCCTTCCATTGTTCTCGGAATTCTGCTGAAGTTTAAAAATGCTTCGGAACTCTTCCATTGTTCTCAGAATTCCGCTGACGTTTAAAAATGCTTCGGAAATCTTCCATTGTTTTCAAAATTCCGCTGACGCTTAAAAATGCTTCAGAACTCTTCCATTGTTCTCGGAATTCCGCTGACGTTTAATAATGCTTCGCAACTCTTTCATTGTTCTCGGAATTCCGCTGACGTTTAAAAATGCTTCGGAACTCTTCCATTGTTCTCGGAATTCCGTTGAAGTTTAAAAATGCTTCGAAACTCTTCCATTGTTCTCGGAATTCTGCTGAAGTTTAAAAATGCTTCGGAACTCTTCCATTGTTCTCGGAATTCCGCTGACATATAAAAATGCTTTAGAAATCTTGCATTGTTCTCGGCATTCCGCTGACATTTAAAAATGCTTTGGAACTCTTCAATTGTTCTCGGAATTCTGCTGAACTTTTAAAATGCTTTGGAACTGTTCCTTTGCTCTCGGAATTCTGCTGAAGTTTAAAAATGCTTCAGAACTCTTACATTGTTCTCGGAATTCTGCTGACGTTTAAAAATGCTTCGGAACTCTTCCATTGTTCTCGGAATTCCGTTGAAGTTTAAAAATGCTTCGAAACTCTTCCATTGTTCTCGTAATTCTGCTGAAGTTTAAAAATGCTTCGTAACTCTTCCATTGTTCTCAGAGTTCCGCTGACGTTTAAAAATGCTTCGGTACTCTTCCATTGTTCTCGGAATTCCGCTGACATATAAAAATGCTTCGGAAATCTTGCATTGTTCTCGGCATTCCGCTGATGTTTAAAAATGCTTCGGAACTCTTCAATTGTTCTCGGAATTCTGCTGAACTTTTAAAATGCTTTGGAACTCTTCCATTGCTCTCGGAATTCTGCTGAAGTTTAAAAATGCTTCAGAACTCTTACATTGTTCTCGGAATTCTGCTGACATTTAAAAATGCTTCAGAACTCTTCCATTGTTCTCAGAATTCCGCTGAAGTTTAAAAATGCTTCGGAACTCTTCCATTGTTCTCGGAATTCTGCTCAAGTTTAAAAATGCTTCGGAACTCTTCCATTGTTCTCAGAATTCCGCTGACGTTTAAAAATGCTCCGGAAATCTTCCATTGTTTTCAAAATTCCGCTGACGTTTAAAAATGCTTCAGAACTCTTCCATTGTTCTCGGAATTCCGCTGACATTTAAAAATGCTTCGGTACTCTTCCATTGTTCTCGGAATTCCGCTGACATTTAAAAATGCTTCGGAACTCTTCAATTGTTCTCGGAATTCTGCTGAACTTTTAAAATGCTTTGGAACTCTTCCATTGCTCTTGGAATTCGGATGAAGTTTAAAAATGCTTCGGAACTCTTCTATTGTTCTCGGAATTCCGCTGAAGTTTAAAAATGCTTAAAATCTCTTCCATTGTTCTCGTAATTCTGCTCATGTTTAAAAATGCTTCGGAACTCCTCCATTGTTCTCGTAATTCCGCTGAAGTTTAAAAATGCTTCGGAACTCTTCCATTGTTCTCGGAATTCCGATGACGTTTTAAAATGCTTCGGTACTCTTCCTTTGTTCTCGGAATTCCGCTGACGTTTAAAAATGCTTCGGAACTCTTCCATTGTTATCGGAATTCCGCTGAAGTTTAAAAATGCTTTGGAACTCTTCCATTGTTCTAGGAATTCTGCTGAAGTCTAAAAATTCATCTGAACTCTTCCATTATTCTCGGAATTCGTGTGAATTTTAAAAATGCTTCGGAACTCTTCTATTGGTCTCGGAATTACGCTGAAGTTTAAAAATGCTTAAAATCTCTTACATTGTTCTCGGAATTCCGCTGAAGTTTAAAAATGCTTCAGAACTCTTCCATTGTTCTCGGAATTCCGCTGACGTTTAATAATGCTTCGCAACTCTTTCCTTGTTCTCGGAATTCCGCTGACGTTTAAAAATGCTTCGGAACTCTTCCATTGTTCTCGGAATTCCGTTGAAGTTTAAAAATGCTTCGAAACTCTTCCATTGTTCTCGGAATTCCGCTGACATTTAAAAATGCTTCGGAAATCTTCCATTGTTTTCAAAATTCCGCTGACGTTTAAAAATGCTCCGGAAATCTTCCATTGTTTTCAAAATTCCGCTGACGTTTAAAAATGCTTCAGAACTCTTCCATTGTTCTCGGAATTCCGCTGACATTTAAAAATGCTTCGGTACTCTTCCATTGTTCTCGGAATTCCGCTGACATTTAAAAATGCTTCGGAACTCTTCAATTGTTCTCGGAATTCTGCTGAACTTTTAAAATGCTTTGGAACTCTTCCATTGCTCTTGGAATTCGGATGAAGTTTAAAAATGCTTCGGAACTCTTCTATTGTTCTCGGAATTCCGCTGAAGTTTAAAAATGCTTAAAATCTCTTCCATTGTTCTCGTAATTCTGCTCATGTTTAAAAATGCTTCGGAACTCCTCCATTGTTCTCGTAATTCCGCTGAAGTTTAAAAATGCTTCGGAACTCTTCCATTGTTCTCGGAATTCCGATGACGTTTTAAAATGCTTCGGTACTCTTCCTTTGTTCTCGGAATTCCGCTGACGTTTAAAAATGCTTCGGAACTCTTCCATTGTTATCGGAATTCCGCTGAAGTTTAAAAATGCTTTGGAACTCTTCCATTGTTCTAGGAATTCGGCTGAAGTCTAAAAATTCATCTGAACTCTTCCATTATTCTCGGAATTCGTGTGAATTTTAAAAATGCTTCGGAACTCTTCTATTGGTCTCGGAATTACGCTGAAGTTTAAAAATGCTTAAAATCTCTTACATTGTTCTCGGAATTCCGCTGAAGTTTAAAAATGCTTCAGAACTCTTCCATTGTTCTCGGAATTCCGCTGACGTTTAATAATGCTTCGCAACTCTTTCCTTGTTCTCGGAATTCCGCTGACGTTTAAAAATGCTTCGGAACTCTTCCATTGTTCTCGGAATTCCGTTGAAGTTTAAAAATGCTTCGAAACTCTTCCATTGTTCTCGGAATTCCGCTGACATTTAAAAATGCTTCGGAAATCTTCCATTGTTTTCAAAATTCCGCTGACGTTTAAAAATGCTTCAGAACTCTTCCATTGTTCTCGGAATTCTGCTGACGTTTAAAAATGCTTCGGAAATCTTCCATTGTTTTCAAAATTCCGCTGACGTTTAAAATGCTTCGGAACTCTTCCATTGTTCTTGGAATTCTGCTGAAGTTTTAAAATGCTTCGGAACTCTTCCATTGTTCTCGGAATTCCGTTGAAGTTTAAAAATGCTTCGAAACTCTTCCATTGTTCTCGGAATTCTGCTGAAGTTTAAAAATGCTTCAGAACTCTTCCATTGTTCTCTGAATTCCGCTGACGTTTAAAAATGCTTTGGAACTCTTCCATTGTTCTCGGAATTCCACTGACGTTTAAAAATGCTTCGGAACACTTCCATTGTTCTCGGAATTCCGTTGAAGTTTAAAAATGCTTCGAAACTCTTCCATTGTTCTCGGAATTCTGCTGAAGTTTAAAAATGCTTCGGAACTCTTCCATTGTTCTCGGAATTCCGCTGACGTTTAATAATGCTTCGCAACTCTTTCTTTCTTCTCGGAATTCCGCTGACATATAAAAATGCTTCAGAAATCTTGCATTGTTCTCGGCATTCCGCTGACGTTTAAAAATGCTTTGGAACTCTTCAATTGTTCTCGGAATTTTGCTAAACTTTTAAAATGCTTTGGAACTCTTCCATTGATCTCGGAATTCTGCTGAAGTTTAAAAATGCTTCAGAACTCTTCCATTGTTCTCGGAATTCTGCTGAAGTTTAAAAATGCTTCGGAACTCTTCCATTGTTCTAAGAATAACGCTGACGTTTAAAAATGCTTCGGAAATCTTCCATTGTTTTCAAAATTCCGCTGACGTTTAAAAAAGCTTCAGAACTCTTCCATTGTTCTCGGAATTCCGCTGACGTTTAAAAATGCTTCGGAACTCTTCCATTGTTCTCGGAATTCCGTTGAAGTTTAAAAATGCTTCGAAACTCTTCCATTGTTCTCGGAATTCTGCTGAAGTTTAAAAATGCTTTGAAACTCTTCCATTGTTCTAGGAATTCTGCTGAAGTCTAAAAATTCATCTGAACTCTTCCATTGTTCTCGGAATTCTGCTGAAGTTTAAAAATGCTTCGGAACTCTTCCATTGTTCTCGGAATTCCGCTGACATACAAAAATGCTTCGGAAATCTTGCATTGTTCTCGGCATTCCGCTGACGTTTAAAAATGCTTCGGAACTCTTCAATTGTTCTCGGAATTCTGCTGAAGTTTAAAAATGCTTCGGAACTCTTACATTGTTCTCGGAATTCTGCTGACGTTTAAAAATGCTTCGGAACTCTTCCATTGTTCTCAGATTTCCGCTGAAGTTTAAAAATGCTTCGGAACTCTTCCATTGTTCTTGGAATTCTGCTGAAGTTTAAAAATGCTTCGGAACTCTTCCATTGTTCTCAGAATTCCGCTGACGTTTAAAAATGCTTCAGAAATCTTCCATTGTTTTCAAAATTCCGCTGACGTTTAAAAATGCTTCAGAACTCTTCCATTGTTCTCGGAATTCCGCTGACGTTTAAAAATGCTTCGGAACTCTTCCATTGTTCTCGGAATTCCGTTGAAGTTTAAAAATGCTTCGAAACTCTTCCATTGTTCTCGGAATTCTGCTGAAGTTTAAAAATGTTTCGAAACTCTTCCATTGTTCTCGGAATTCTGCTGAAGTTTAAAAATGCTTCGGAACTCTTCAATTGTTCTCGGAATTCTGCTGAACTTTTAAAATGCTTTGGAACTCTTCCATTGCTCTCGGAATTCGGGTGAAGTTTAAAAATGCTTCGGAACTCTTCTATTGTTCTCGGAATTCCGCTGAAGTTTAAAAATGCTTAAAATCTCTTCCATTGTTCTCGTAATTCTGCTCATGTTTAAAAATGCTTCGGAACTCTTCCATTGTTCTCGGAATTCCGATGACTTTTTAAAATGCTTCGGTACTCTTCCATTGTTCTCGGAATTCCGCTGACGTTTAAAAATGCTTCGGAACTCTTCCATTGTTATCGGAATTCCGCTGAAGTTTAAAAATGCTTCGGAACTCTTCCATTGTTATCGGAATTCCGCTGAAGTTTAAAAATGCTTCGGAACTCTTCCATTGTTCTAGGAATTCTGCTGAAGTCTAAAAATTCATCTGAACTCTTCCATTATTCTCGGAATTCGTGTGAATTTTAAAAATGCTTCGGAACTCTTACATTGTTCTCGGAATTCTGCTGAAGTTTAAAAATGCTTCAGAACTCTTACATTGTTCTCGGAATTCTGCTGAAGTTTAAAAATGCTTCAGAACTCTTACATAGTTCTCGGAATTCCGTTGAAGTTTAAAAATGCTTCGAAACTCTTCCATTGTTCTCGTAATTCTGCTGAAGTTTAAAAATGCTTCGTAACTCTTCCATTGTTCTCAGAATTCCGCTGACGTTTAAAAATGCTTCGGTACTCTTCCATTGTTCTCGGAATTCCGCTGACATATAAAAATGCTTCGGAAATCTTGCATTGTTCTCGGAATTCCGTTGAAGTTTAAAAATGCTTTGAAACTCTTCCATTGTTCTCGGAATTCTGCTGAAGTTTAAAAATGCTTCGTAACTCTTCCATTGTTCTCAGAATTCCGCTGACGTCTAAAAATGCTTCGGTACTCTTCCATTGTTGTCGGAATTCCGCTGACATATAAAAATCCTCGGAAATCTTGCATTGTTCTCGGCATTCCGCTGACGTTTAAAAATGCTTTGGAACTCTTCCATTGTTCTCGGAATTCGGGTGAAGTTTAAAAATGCTTCGGAACTCCTCTATTGTTCTCGGAATTCCGCTGAAGTTTAAAAATGCTTAAAATCTCTTCCATTGTTCTCGTAATTCTGCTCATGTTTAAAAATGCTTCGGAACTCTTCCATTGTTCTCGTAATTCCGCTGAAGTTTAAAAATGGTTCGGAACTCTTCCATTGTTCTCGGAATTCCGCTGACGTTTAAAAATGCTTCGGAACTCTTCCATTGCTCTCGGAATTCCGCTGACGTTTAGTAATGTTTCGCAACTCTTCCATTGTTCTCGGAATTCCGCTGACATATAAAAATGCTTCGGAAATCTTGCATTGTTCTCGGCATTCCGCTGACATTTAAAAATGCTTCGGAACTCTTCAATTGTTCTCGGAATTCTGCTGAACTTTTAAAATGCTTTGGAACTCTTCCATTGCTCTCGGAATTCGGGTGAAGTTTAAAAATGCTTCGGAACTCTTCTATTGTTCTCGGAATTCCGCTGAAGTTTAAAAATGCTTAAAATCTCTTCCATTGTTCTCGTAATTCTGCTCATGTTTAAAAATGCTTCGGAACTCTTCCATTGTTCTCGTAATTCCGCTGAAGTTTAAAAATGCTTCGGAACTCTTCCATTGTTCTCGGAATTCCGATGACTTTTTAAAATGCTTCGGTACTCTTCCATTGTTATCGGAATTCCGCTGAAGTTTAAAAATGCTTCGGAACTCTTCCATTGTTATCGGAATTCTGCTGAAGTTTAAAAATGCTTCGGAACTCTTCCATTGTTCTAGGAATTCTGCTGAAGTCTAAAAATTCATCTGAACTGTTCCATTATTCTCGGAATTCGTGTGAATTTTAAAAATGCTTCGGAACTCTTCTATTGTTCTCGGAATTCCTCTGAAGTTTAAAAATGCTTAAAATCTCTTACATTGTTCTCGGAATTCCGCTGAAGTTTAAAAATGCTTCGGAACTCTTCCATTGTTCTCGGAATTCTGCTGAAGTTTAAAAATGCTTCACAACTTGTCCATTGTTCTCGGAATTCCGCTGACTTTTAAAAATGCTTCGGAACTCTTCCATTGTTCTCCAAATTCCGCTGAAGTTTAAAAATGCTTCGGAACCCTTCCATTGTTCTCGGAATTCTGCTGAAGTTTAAAAATGCTTCGGAACTCTTCCATTGTTCTCAGAATTCCGCTGACGTTTAAAAATGCTTCGGAAATCTTCCATTGTTTTCAAAATTCCGCTGACGCTTAAAAATGCTTCAGAACTCTTCCATTGTTCTCGGAATTCCGCTGACGTTTAATAATGCTTCGCAACTCTTTCATTGTTCTCGGAATTCCGCTGACGTTT
Source organism: Phyllobates terribilis (assembly GCF_046119375.1). Classification (NCBI taxonomy): domain Eukaryota; kingdom Metazoa; phylum Chordata; class Amphibia; order Anura; family Dendrobatidae; genus Phyllobates; species Phyllobates terribilis. Next base: position 13,084,991 of record NW_027362782.1, read on the forward strand.
AAAAATGCTTCGGAACTCTTCCATTGTTCTCGGAATTCCGTTGAAGTTTAAAAATGCTTCGAAACTCTTCCATTGTTCTCGGAATTCTGCTGAAGTTTAAAAATGCTTCGGAACTCTTCCATTGTTCTCGGAATTCCGCTGACATATAAAAATGCTTTAGAAATCTTGCATTGTTCTCGGCATTCCGCTGACATTTAAAAATGCTTTGGAACTCTTCAATTGTTCTCGGAATTCTGCTGAACTTTTAAAATGCTTTGGAACTGTTCCTTTGCTCTCGGAATTCTGCTGAAGTTTAAAAATGCTTCAGAACTCTTACATTGTTCTCGGAATTCTGCTGACGTTTAAAAATGCTTCGGAACTCTTCCATTGTTCTCGGAATTCCGTTGAAGTTTAAAAATGCTTCGAAACTCTTCCATTGTTCTCGTAATTCTGCTGAAGTTTAAAAATGCTTCGTAACTCTTCCATTGTTCTCAGAGTTCCGCTGACGTTTAAAAATGCTTCAGAACTCTTCCATTGTTCTCGGAATTCCGCTGACGTTTAAAAATGCTTCGGAACTCTTCCATTGTTCTCGGAATTCCGTTGAAGTTTAAAAATGCTTCGAAACTCTTCCATTGTTCTCGGAATTCTGCTGAAGTTTAAAAATGTTTCGAAACTCTTCCATTGTTCTCGGAATTCTGCTGAAGTTTAAAAATGCTTCGGAACTCTTCAATTGTTCTCGGAATTCTGCTGAACTTTTAAAATGCTTTGGAACTCTTCCATTGCTCTCGGAATTCGGGTGAAGTTTAAAAATGCTTCGGAACTCTTCTATTGTTCTCGGAATTCCGCTGAAGTTTAAAAATGCTTAAAATCTCTTCCATTGTTCTCGTAATTCTGCTCATGTTTAAAAATGCTTCGGAACTCTTCCATTGTTCTCGGAATTCCGATGACTTTTTAAAATGCTTCGGTACTCTTCCATTGTTCTCGGAATTGCGCTGACGTTTAAAAATGCTTCGGAACTCTTCCATTGTTATCGGAATTCCGCTGAAGTTTAAAAATGCTTCGGAACTCTTCCATTGTTATCGGAATTCCGCTGAAGTTTAAAAATGCTTCGGAACTCTTCCATTGTTCTAGGAATTCTGCTGAAGTCTAAAAATTCATCTGAACTCTTCCATTATTCTCGGAATTCGTGTGAATTTTAAAAATGCTTCGGAACTCTTACATTGTTCTCGGAATTCTGCTGAAGTTTAAAAATGCTTCAGAACTCTTACATTGTTCTCGGAATTCTGCTGAAGTTTAAAAATGCTTCAGAACTCTTACATAGTTCTCGGAATTCCGTTGAAGTTTAAAAATGCTTCGAAACTCTTCCATTGTTCTCGTAATTCTGCTGAAGTTTAAAAATGCTTCGTAACTCTTCCATTGTTCTCAGAATTCCGCTGACGTTTAAAAATGCTTCGGTACTCTTCCATTGTTCTCGGAATTCCGCTGACATATAAAAATGCTTCGGAAATCTTGCATTGTTCTCGGAATTCCGTTGAAGTTTAAAAATGCTTTGAAACTCTTCCATTGTTCTCGGAATTCTGCTGAAGTTTAAAAATGCTTCGTAACTCTTCCATTGTTCTCAGAATTCCGCTGACGTCTAAAAATGCTTCGGTACTCTTCCATTGTTGTCGGAATTCCGCTGACATATAAAAATCCTCGGAAATCTTGCATTGTTCTCGGCATTCCGCTGACGTTTAAAAATGCTTTGGAACTCTTCCATTGTTCTCGGAATTCGGGTGAAGTTTAAAAATGCTTCGGAACTCCTCTATTGTTCTCGGAATTCCGCTGAAGTTTAAAAATGCTTAAAATCTCTTCCATTGTTCTCGTAATTCTGCTCATGTTTAAAAATGCTTCGGAACTCTTCCATTGTTCTCGTAATTCCGCTGAAGTTTAAAAATGGTTCGGAACTCTTCCATTGTTCTCGGAATTCCGCTGACGTTTAAAAATGCTTCGGAACTCTTCCATTGCTCTCGGAATTCCGCTGACGTTTAGTAATGTTTCGCAACTCTTCCATTGTTCTCGGAATTCCGCTGACATATAAAAATGCTTCGGAAATCTTGCATTGTTCTCGGCATTCCGCTGACATTTAAAAATGCTTCGGAACTCTTCAATTGTTCTCGGAATTCTGCTGAACTTTTAAAATGCTTTGGAACTCTTCCATTGCTCTCGGAATTCGGGTGAAGTTTAAAAATGCTTCGGAACTCTTCTATTGTTCTCGGAATTCCGCTGAAGTTTAAAAATGCTTAAAATCTCTTCCATTGTTCTCGTAATTCTGCTCATGTTTAAAAATGCTTCGGAACTCTTCCATTGTTCTCGTAATTCCGCTGAAGTTTAAAAATGCTTCGGAACTCTTCCATTGTTCTCGGAATTCCGATGACTTTTTAAAATGCTTCGGTACTCTTCCATTGTTATCGGAATTCCGCTGAAGTTTAAAAATGCTTCGGAACTCTTCCATTGTTATCGGAATTCTGCTGAAGTTTAAAAATGCTTCGGAACTCTTCCATTGTTCTAGGAATTCTGCTGAAGTCTAAAAATTCATCTGAACTGTTCCATTATTCTCGGAATTCGTGTGAATTTTAAAAATGCTTCGGAACTCTTCTATTGTTCTCGGAATTCCTCTGAAGTTTAAAAATGCTTAAAATCTCTTACATTGTTCTCGGAATTCCGCTGAAGTTTAAAAATGCTTCGGAACTCTTCCATTGTTCTCGGAATTCTGCTGAAGTTTAAAAATGCTTCACAACTTCTCCATTGTTCTCGGAATTCCGCTGACTTTTAAAAATGCTTCGGAACTCTTCCATTGTTCTCCAAATTCCGCTGAAGTTTAAAAATGCTTCGGAACCCTTCCATTGTTCTCGGAATTCTGCTGAAGTTTAAAAATGCTTCGGAACTCTTCCATTGTTCTCAGAATTCCGCTGACGTTTAAAAATGCTTCGGAAATCTTCCATTGTTTTCAAAATTCCGCTGACGCTTAAAAATGCTTCAGAACTCTTCCATTGTTCTCGGAATTCCGCTGACGTTTAATAATGCTTCGCAACTCTTTCATTGTTCTCGGAATTCCGCTGACGTTTAAAAATGCTTCGGAACTCTTCCATTGTTCTCGGAATTCCGTTGAAGTTTAAAAATGCTTCGAAACTCTTCCATTGTTCTCGGAATTCTGCTGAAGTTTAAAAATGCTTCGGAACTCTTCCATTGTTCTCGGAATTCCGCTGACATATAAAAATGCTTTAGAAATCTTGCATTGTTCTCGGCATTCCGCTGACATTTAAAAATGCTTTGGAACTCTTCAATTGTTCTCGGAATTCTGCTGAACTTTTAAAATGCTTTGGAACTGTTCCTTTGCTCTCGGAATTCTGCTGAAGTTTAAAAATGCTTCAGAACTCTTACATTGTTCTCGGAATTCTGCTGACGTTTAAAAATGCTTCGGAACTCTTCCATTGTTCTCGGAATTCCGTTGAAGTTTAAAAATGCTTCGAAACTCTTCCATTGTTCTCGTAATTCTGCTGAAGTTTAAAAATGCTTCGTAACTCTTCCATTGTTCTCAGAGTTCCGCTGACGTTTAAAAATGCTTCGGTACTCTTCCATTGTTCTCGGAATTCCGCTGACATATAAAAATGCTTCGGAAATCTTGCATTGTTCTCGGCATTCCGCTGACGTTTAAAAATGCTTCGGAACTCTTCAATTGTTCTCGGAATTCTGCTGAACTTTTAAAATGCTTTGGAACTCTTCCATTGCTCTCGGAATTCTGCTGAAGTTTAAAAATGCTTCAGAACTCTTACATTGTTCTCGGAATTCTGCTGACATTTAAAAATGCTTCAGAACTCTTCCATTGTTCTCAGAATTCCGCTGAAGTTTAAAAATGCTTCGGAACTCTTCCATTGTTCTCGGAATTCTGCTCAAGTTTAAAAATGCTTCGGAACTCTTCCATTGTTCTCAGAATTCCGCTGACGTTTAAAAATGCTCCGGAAATCTTCCATTGTTTTCAAAATTCCGCTGACGTTTAAAAATGCTTCAGAACTCTTCCATTGTTCTCGGAATTCCGCTGACATTTAAAAATGCTTCGGAACTCTTCAATTGTTCTCGGAATTCTGCTGAACTTTTAAAATGCTTTGGAACTCTTCCATTGCTCTTGGAATTCGGATGAAGTTTAAAAATGCTTCGGAACTCTTCTATTGTTCTCGGAATTCCGCTGAAGTTTAAAAATGCTTAAAATCTCTTCCATTGTTCTCGTAATTCTGCTCATGTTTAAAAATGCTTCGGAACTCCTCCATTGTTCTCGTAATTCCGCTGAAGTTTAAAAATGCTTCGGAACTCTTCCATTGTTCTCGGAATTCCGATGACGTTTTAAAATGCTTCGGTACTCTTCCTTTGTTCTCGGAATTCCGCTGACGTTTAAAAATGCTTCGGAACTCTTCCACTGTTATCGGAATTCCGCTGAAGTTTAAAAATGCTTTGGAACTCTTCCATTGTTCTAGGAATTCTGCTGAAGTCTAAAAATTCATCTGAACTCTTCCATTATTCTCGGAATTCGTGTGAATTTTAAAAATGCTTCGGAACTCTTCTATTGGTCTCGGAATTACGCTGAAGTTTAAAAATGCTTAAAATCTCTTACATTGTTCTCGGAATTCCGCTGAAGTTTAAAAATGCTTCAGAACTCTTCCATTGTTCTCGGAATTCCGCTGACGTTTAATAATGCTTCGCAACTCTTTCCTTGTTCTCGGAATTCCGCTGACGTTTAAAAATGCTTCGGAACTCTTCCATTGTTCTCGGAATTCCGTTGAAGTTTAAAAATGCTTCGAAACTCTTCCATTGTTCTCGGAATTCCGCTGACATTTAAAAATGCTTCGGAAATCTTCCATTGTTTTCAAAATTCCGCTGACGTTTAAAAATGCTTCAGAACTCTTCCATTGTTCTCGGAATTCTGCTGACGTTTAAAAATGCTTCGGAAATCTTCCATTGTTTTCAAAATTCCGCTGACGTTTAAAAATGCTTCAGAACTCTTCCATTGTTCTCGGAATTCTGCTGACGTTTAAAAATGCTTCAGAACTCTTCCATTGTTCTCAGAATTCCGCTGACGTTTAAAAATGCTTCGGAAATCTTCCATTGTTTTCAAAATTCCGCTGACGCTTAAAAATGCTTCAGAACTCTTCCATTGTTCTCGGAATTCCGCTGACGTTTAAAAATGCTTCGGAACTCTTCCATTGTTCTCGGAATTCCGCTGAAGTTTAAAATGCTTCGGAACTCTTCCATTGTTCTTGGAATTCTGCTGAAGTTTTAAAATGCTTCGGAACTCTTCCATTGTTCTCGGAATTCCGTTGAAGTTTAAAAATGCTTCGAAACTCTTCCATTGTTCTCGGAATTCTGCTGAAGTTTAAAAATGCTTCAGAACTCTTCCATTGTTCTCTGAATTCCGCTGACGTTTAAAAATGCTTTGGAACTCTTCCATTGTTCTCGGAATTCCACTGACGTTTAAAAATGCTTCGGAACACTTCCATTGTTCTCGGAATTCCGTTGAAGTTTAAAAATGCTTCGAAACTCTTCCATTGTTCTCGGAATTCTGCTGAAGTTTAAAAATGCTTCGGAACTCTTCCATTGTTCTCGGAATTCCGGTGACGTTTAATAATGCTTCGCAACTCTTTCTTTCTTCTCGGAATTCCGCTGACATATAAAAATGCTTCAGAAATCTTGCATTGTTCTCGGCATTCCGCTGACGTTTAAAAATGCTTTGGAACTCTTCAATTGTTCTCGGAATTTTGCTGAACTTTTAAAATGCTTTGGAACTCTTCCATTGATCTCGGAATTCTGCTGAAGTTTAAAAATGCTTCAGAACTCTTCCATTGTTCTCGGAATTCTGCTGAAGTTTAAAAATGCTTCGGAACTCTTCCATTGTTCTAAGAATAACGCTGACGTTTAAAAATGCTTCGGAACTCTTCCATTGTTCTCGGAATTCCGTTGAAGTTTAAAAATGCTTCGAAACTCTTCCATTGTTCTCGGAATTCTGCTGAAGTTTAAAAATGCTTTGAAACTCTTCCATTGTTCTAGGAATTCTGCTGAAGTCTAAAAATTCATCTGAACTCTTCCATTGTTCTCGGAATTCTGCTGAAGTTTAAAAATGCTTCGGAACTCTTCCATTGTTCTCGGAATTCCGCTGACATACAAAAATGCTTCGGAAATCTTGCATTGTTCTCGGCATTCCGCTGACGTTTAAAAATGCTTCGGAACTCTTCAATTGTTCTCGGAATTCTGCTGAAGTTTAAAAATGCTTCGGAACTCTTACATTGTTCTCGGAATTCTGCTGACGTTTAAAAATGCTTCGGAACTCTTCCATTGTTCTCAGATTTCCGCTGAAGTTTAAAAATGCTTCGGAACTCTTCCATTGTTCTTGGAATTCTGCTGAAGTTTAAAAATGCTTCGGAACTCTTCCATTGTTCTCAGAATTCCGCTGACGTTTAAAAATGCTTCAGAAATCTTCCATTGTTTTCAAAATTCCGCTGACGTTTAAAAATGCTTCAGAACTCTTCCATTGTTCTCGGAATTCCGCTGACGTTTAAAAATGCTTCGGAACTCTTCCATTGTTCTCGGAATTCCGTTGAAGTTTAAAAATGCTTCGAAACTCTTCCATTGTTCTCGGAATTCTGCTGAAGTTTAAAAATGTTTCGAAACTCTTCCATTGTTCTCGGAATTCTGCTGAAGTTTAAAAATGCTTCGGAACTCTTCAATTGTTCTCGGAATTCTGCTGAACTTTTAAAATGCTTTGGAACTCTTCCATTGCTCTCGGAATTCGGGTGAAGTTTAAAAATGCTTCGGAACTCTTCTATTGTTCTCGGAATTCCGCTGAAGTTTAAAAATGCTTAAAATCTCTTCCATTGTTCTCGTAATTCTGCTCATGTTTAAAAATGCTTCGGAACTCTTCCATTGTTCTCGGAATTCCGATGACTTTTTAAAATGCTTTGGTACTCTTCCATTGTTCTCGGAATTCCGCTGACGTTTAAAAATGCTTCGGAACTCTTCCATTGTTATCGGAATTCCGCTGAAGTTTAAAAATGCTTCGGAACTCTTCCATTGTTATCGGAATTCCGCTGAAGTTTAAAAATGCTTCGGAACTCTTCCATTGTTCTAGGAATTCTGCTGAAGTCTAAAAATTCATCTGAACTCTTCCATTATTCTCGGAATTCGTGTGAATTTTAAAAATGCTTCGGAACTCTTCTATTGTTCTCGGAATTCCTCTGAAGTTTAAAAATGCTTAAAATCTCTTACATTGTTCTCGGAATTCCGCTGAAGTTTAAAAATGCTTCGGAACTCTTCCATTGTTCTCGGAATTCTGCTGAAGTTTAAAAATGCTTCAGAACTCTTCCATTGTTCTCAGAATTCCGCTGACGTTTAAAAATGCTTCGGAAATCTTCCATTGTTTTCAAAATTCCGCTGACGTTTAAAAATGCTTCAGAACTATTCCATTGTTCTCAGAATTCTGCTGACATTTAAAAATGCTTCGGAACTCTTCCATTGTTCTCGGAATTCCGCTGACGTTTAAAAATGCTTCACAACTTCTCCATTGTTCTCGGAATTCCGCTGACTTTTAAAAATGCTTCGGAACTCTTCCATTGTTCTCCAAATTCCGCTGAAGTTTAAAAATGCTTCGGAACCCTTCCATTGTTCTCGGAATTCTGCTGAAGTTTAAAAATGCTTCGGAACTCTTCCATTGTTCTCAGAATTCCGCTGACGTTTAAAAATGCTTCGGAAATCTTCCATTGTTTTCAAAATTCCGCTGACGCTTAAAAATGCTTCAGAACTCTTCCATTGTTCTCGGAATTCCGCTGACGTTTAATAATGCTTCGCAACTCTTTCATTGATCTCGGAATTCCGCTGACGTTTAAAAATGCTTCGGAACTCTTCCATTGTTCTCGGAATTCCGTTGAAGTTTAAAAATGCTTCGAAACTCTTCCATTGTTCTCGGAATTCTGCTGAAGTTTAAAAATGCTTCGGAACTCTTCCATTGTTCTCGGAATTACGCTGACATATAAAAATGCTTTAGAAATCTTGCATTGTTCTCGGCATTCCGCTGACGTTTAAAAATGCTTTGGAACTCTTCAATTGTTCTCGGAATTCTGCTGAACTTTTAAAATGCTTTGGAACTCTTCCTTTGCTCTCGGAATTCTGCTGAAGTTTAAAAATGCTTCAGAACTCTAACATTGTTCTCGTAATTCTGCTGAAGTTTAAAAATGCTTCGTAACTCTTCCATTGTTCTCAGAATTCCGCTGACGTTTAAAAATGCTTCGGTACACTTCCATTGTTCTCGGAATTCCGCTGACATATAAAAATGCTTCGGAAATCTTGCATTGTTCTCGGCATTCCGCTGACGTTTAAAAATGCTTTGGAACTCTTCAATTGTTCTCGGAATTCTGCTGAACTTTTAAAATGCTTTGGAACTCTTCCATTGCTCTCGGAATTCTGCTGAAGTTTAAAAATGCTTCAGAACTCTTACATTGTTCTCGGAATTCTGCTGACATTTAAAAATGCTTCGGAACTCTTCTATTGTTCTCAGAATTCCGCTGAAGTTTAAAAATGCTTCGGAACTCTTCCATTGTTCTCGGAATTCTGCTGAAGTTTAAAAATGCTTCGGAACTCTTCCATTGTTCTCAGAATTCCGCTGACGTTTAAAAATGCTCCGGAAATCTTCCATTGTTTTCAAAATTCCGCTGACGTTTAAAAATGCTTCAGAACTCTTCCATTGTTCTCGGAATTCCGCTGACGTTTTAAAATGCTTTGGTACTCTTCCATTGTTCTCGGAATTCCGCTGACGTTTAAAAATGCTTCGGAACTCTTCCATTGTTATCGGAATTCCGCTGAAGTTTAAAAATGCTTCGGAACTCTTCCATTGTTATCGGAATTCCGCTGAAGTTTAAAAATGCTTCGGAACTCTTCCATTGTTCTAGGAATTCTGCTGAAGTCTAAAAATTCATCTGAACTCTTCCATTATTCTCGGAATTCGTGTGAATTTTAAAAATGCTTCGGAACTCTTCTATTGTTCTCGGAATTCCTCTGAAGTTTAAAAATGCTTAAAATCTCTTACATTGTTCTCGGAATTCCGCTGAAGTTTAAAAATGCTTCGGAACTCTTCCATTGTTCTCGGAATTCTGCTGAAGTTTAAAAATGCTTCAGAACTCTTCCATTGTTCTCAGAATTCCGCTGACGTTTAAAAATGCTTCGGAAATCTTCCATTGTTTTCAAAATTCCGCTGACGTTTAAAAATGCTTCAGAACTATTCCATTGTTCTCAGAATTCTGCTGACATTTAAAAATGCTTCGGAACTCTTCCATTGTTCTCGGAATTCCGCTGACGTTTAAAAATGCTTCACAACTTCTCCATTGTTCTCGGAATTCCGCTGACTTTTAAAAATGCTTCGGAACTCTTCCATTGTTCTCCAAATTCCGCTGAAGTTTAAAAATGCTTCGGAACCCTTCCATTGTTCTCGGAATTCTGCTGAAGTTTAAAAATGCTTCGGAACTCTTCCATTGTTCTCAGAATTCCGCTGACGTTTAAAAATGCTTCGGAAATCTTCCATTGTTTTCAAAATTCCGCTGACGCTTAAAAATGCTTCAGAACTCTTCCATTGTTCTCGGAATTCCGCTGACGTTTAATAATGCTTCGCAACTCTTTCATTGATCTCGGAATTCCGCTGACGTTTAAAAATGCTTCGGAACTCTTCCATTGTTCTCGGAATTCCGTTGAAGTTTAAAAATGCTTCGAAACTCTTCCATTGTTCTCGGAATTCTGCTGAAGTTTAAAAATGCTTCGGAACTCTTCCATTGTTCTCGGAATTACGCTGACATATAAAAATGCTTTAGAAATCTTGCATTGTTCTCGGCATTCCGCTGACGTTTAAAAATGCTTTGGAACTCTTCAATTGTTCTCGGAATTCTGCTGAACTTTTAAAATGCTTTGGAACTCTTCCTTTGCTCTCGGAATTCTGCTGAAGTTTAAAAATGCTTCAGAACTCTAACATTGTTCTCGTAATTCTGCTGAAGTTTAAAAATGCTTCGTAACTCTTCCATTGTTCTCAGAATTCCGCTGACGTTTAAAAATGCTTCGGTACACTTCCATTGTTCTCGGAATTCCGCTGACATATAAAAATGCTTCGGAAATCTTGCATTGTTCTCGGCATTCCGCTGACGTTTAAAAATGCTTTTGAACTCTTCAATTGTTCTCGGAATTCTGCTGAACTTTTAAAATGCTTTGGAACTCTTCCATTGCTCTCGGAATTCTGCTGAAGTTTAAAAATGCTTCAGAACTCTTACATTGTTCTCGGAATTCTGCTGACATTTAAAAATGCTTCGGAACTCTTCTATTGTTCTCAGAATTCCGCTGAAGTTTAAAAATGCTTCGGAACTCTTCCATTGTTCTCGGAATTCTGCTGAAGTTTAAAAATGCTTCGGAAATCTTCCATTGTTCTCAGAATTCCGCTGACGTTTAAAAATGCTCCGGAAATCTTCCATTGTTTTCAAAATTCCGCTGACGTTTAAAAATGCTTCAGAACTCTTCCATTGTTCTCGGAATTCCGCTGACGTTTAAAAATGCTTCGGTACTCTTCCATTGTTCTCGGAATTCCGCTGACATTTAAAAATGCTTCGGAACTCTTCAATTGTTCTCGGAATTCTGCTGAACTTTTAAAATGCTTTGGAACTCTTCCATTGCTCTCGGAATTCGGATGAAGTTTAAAAATGCTTCGGAACTTTTCTATTGTTCTCGGAATTGCGCTGAAGTTTAAAAATGCTTAAAATCTCTTCCATTGTTCTCGTAATTCTGCTCATGTTTAAAAATGCTTCGGAACTCCTCCATTGTTCTCGTAATTCCGCTGAAGTTTAAAAATGCTTCGGAACTCTTCCATTGTTCTCGGAATTCCGATGACGTTTTAAAATGCTTCGGTACTCTTCCATTGTTCTCGGAATTCCGCTGACGTTTAAAAATGCTTCGGAACTCTTCCATTGTTATCGGAATTCCGCTGAAGTTTAAAAATGCTTCGGAACTCTTCCATTGTTCTAGGAATTCTGCTGAAGTCTAAAAATTCATCTGAACTCTTCCATTATTCTCGGAATTCGTGTGAATTTTAAAAATGCTTCGGAACTCTTCTATTGTTCTCGGAATTACGCTGAAGTTTAAAAATGCTTAAAATCTCTTACATTGTTCTCGGAATTCCGCTGAAGTTTAAAAATGCTTCAGAACTCTTCCATTGTTCTCGGAATTCCGCTGACGTTTAATAATGCTTCGCAACTCTTTCCTTGTTCTCGGAATTCCGCTGACGTTTAAAAATGCTTCAGAACTCTTCCATTGTTCTCGGAATTCCGTTGAAGTTTAAAAATGCTTCGAAACTCTTCCATTGTTCTCGGAATTCCGCTGACATTTAAAAATGCTTCGGAAATCTTCCATTGTTTTCAAAATTCCGCTGACGTTTAAAAATGCTTCAGAACTCTTCCATTGTTCTCGGAATTCCGCTGACGTTTAAAAATGCTTTGGAACTCTTCCCTTGTTCTCGGAATTCCGCTGAAGTTTAAGAATGCTTCGGAACTCTTCTGTTGTTCTCGGAATTCTGCTGATGTTTAAAAATGCTTCAGAACTCTTCCATTGTTCTCGGAATTCCGCTGACGTTTAATAATGCTTCGGAACTCTTCTATTGTTCTCGGAATTCCGCTGAAGTTTAAAAATGCTTCGGAACTCTTCCATTGTTCTCAGAATTCTGCTGACGTTTAAAATTGCTTCGGAACTCTTCCATTGTTCTCGGAATTCCGCTGACATATAAAAATGCTTCACAACTCTACCATTGTTCTCGGAATTCCGCTGACTTTTAAAAATGCTTCGGAGCTCTTCCCTTGTTCTCCAAATTCCGCTGAAGTTTAAAAATGCTTCGGAACCCTTCCATCATTCTCGGAATTCTGCTGAAGTTTAAAAATGCTTCGGAACACTTCCATTGCTCTCAGAATTCCGCTGACGTTTAAAAATGCTTCGGAAATCTTCCATTGTTTTCAAAATTCCACTGACGCTTAAAAATGCTTCAGAACTCTTCCATTGTTCTCGGAATTCTGCTGACGTTTAAAAATGCTTCGGAACTCTTCCATTGTTCTCGGAATTCCGCTGACGTTTAAAAATGCTTCGGAACTCTTCCATTGTTATCGGAATTCCGTTGAAGTTTAAAAATGCTTCGAAACTCTTCCATTGTTCTCGGAATTCTGCTGAAGTTTAAAAATGCTTCGTAACTCTTCCATTGTTCTCAGAATTCCGCTGACGTCTAAAAATGCTTCGGAACTCTTCTATTGTTCTCGGAATTCTGCTGAAGTTTAAAAATGCTTCGAAACTCTTCCATTGTTCTCGGAACTCTGCTTAAGTTTAAATATGCTTCGGAACTCTTCTATTGTTCTCGGAATTCCGCTGAAGTTTAAAAATGCTTCGGAACTCTTCCATTGTTCTCCAAATTCCGCTGAAGTTTAAAAATGCTGCGGAACCCTTCCATCGTTCTCGGAATTCTGCTGAAGTTTAAAAATGCTTTGGAACTCTTCCATTGTTCTCAGAATTCTGCTGACGTTTAAAAATGCTTCGGTACTCTTCCATTGTTCTCGGAATTCCGTTGACATATAAAAATGCTTCGGAAATCTTGCATTGTTCTCGGCATTCCGCTGACGTTTAGAAATGCTTCGGAACTCTTCAATTGTTCTCGGAATTCTGCTGAACTTTTAAAATGCTTTGGAACTCTTCCATTGCTCTCGGAATTCTGCTGAAGTTTAAAAATGCTTCAGAACTCTTACATTGTTCTCGGAATTCTGCTGACGTTTAAAAATGCTTCGGAACTCTTCCATTGTTCTCCGAATTCCGCTGAAGTTTAAAAATGCTTCGGAACTCTTCCATTGTTCTCAGAATTCCGCTGACGTTTAAAAATGCTCCGGAAATCTTCCATTGTTTTCAAAATTCCGCTGACGTTTAAAAATGCTTCAGAACTCTTCCATTGTTCTCGGAATTCCGCTGAAGTTTAAAAATGCTTCGGAACTCTTCCATTGTTCTCGGAATTCCGCTGACATATAAAAATGCTTTGGAAATCTTGCATTGTTCTCGGCATTCCGCTGACATTTAAAAATGCTTCGGAACTCTTCAATTGTTCTCGGAATTCTGCTGAACTTTTAAAATGCTTTGGAACTCTTCCATTGGTCTCGGAATTCGGGTGAAGTTTAAAAATGCTTCGGAACTCTTCTTTTGTTCTCGGAATTCCGCTGAAGTTTAAAAATGCTTAAAATCTCTTCCATTGTTCTCGTAATTCTGCTCATGTTTAAAAATGCTTCGGAACTCTTCCATTGTTCTCGTAATTCCGCTGAAGTTTAAAAATGCTTCGGAACTCTTCCATTGTTCTCGGAACTCCGATGACGTTTTAAAATGCTTCGGTACTCTTCCATTGTTCTCGGAATTCCGCTGACGTTTAAAAATGCTTCGGAACTCTTCCATTGTTATCGGAATTCCGCTGAAGTTTAAAAATGCTTCGGAACTCTTCCATTGTTCTAGGAATTCTGCTGAAGTCTAAAAATTCATCTGAACTCTTCCATTATTCTCGGAATTCGTGTGAATTTTAAAAATGCTTCGGAACTCTTCTATTGTTCTCGGAATTACGCTGAAGTTTAAAAATGCTTAAAATCTCTTACATTGTTCTCGGAATTCCGCTGAAGTTTAAAAATGCTTCGGAACTCTTCCATTGTTCTTGGAATTCTGCTGACGTTTAAAAATGCTTCGGAACTGTTCCATTGTTCTCGGAATTCCGTTGAAGATTAAAAATGCTTCGAAACTCTTCCATTGTTCTCAGAATTCCGCTGACGTTTAATAATGCTTCGCAACTCTTTCATTGTTCTCAGAATTCCGCTGACGTTTAAAAATGCTTCGGAAATCTTCCATTGTTTTCAAAATTCCGCTGACGTTTAAAAATGCTTCAGAACTCTTCCATTGTTCTCGGAATTCTGCTGACGTTTAATAATGCTTCGCAACTTTTTCATTGCTCTCAGAATTCCGCTGACGTTTAAAAATTCTTCGGAAATCTTCCATTGTTTTCAAAATTCCGCTGACGTTTAAAAATGCTTCAGAACTCTTCCATTGTTCTCGGAATTCCGCTGACGTTTAAAAATGCTTTGGAACTCTTCCATTGTTCTCGGAATTCCGCTGAAGTTTAAAAATGCTTCGGAACTCTTCCATTGTTCTCAGAATTCTGCTGACGTTTAAGAATGCTTCGGAACTCTTCTATTGTTCTCGGAATTCTGCTGACGTTTAAAATTGCTTCAGAACTCTTCCATTGTTCTCGGAATTCCGCTGACGTTTAATAATGCTTCGGAACTCTTCCATTGTTCTCGGAATTCCGCTGAAGTTTAAAAATGCTTCGGAACTCTACCATTGTTCTCAGAATTCTGCTGACGTTTAAAAATGCTTCGGAACTCTTCCATTGTTCTCGGAATTCCGCTGACATATAAAAATGCTTCGGAACTCTTCCATTGTTCTCGGAATTCCGCTGAAGTTTAAAAATGCTTCGGAACTCTACCATTGTTCTCAGAATTCTGCTGACGTTTAAAAATGCTTCAGAACTCTTCAATTGTTCTCGGAATTCTGCTGAACTTTTAAAATGCTTTGGAACTCTTCCATTGTTCTCGGAATTCGGATGAAGTTTAAAAATGCTTCGGAACTCTTCTATTGTTCTCGGAATTGCGCTGAAGTTTAAAAATGCTTAAAATCTCTTCCATTGTTCTCGTAATTCTGCTCATGTTTAAAAATGCTTCGGAACTCCTCCATTGTTCTCGTAATTCCGCTGAAGTTTAAAAATGCTTCGGATCTCTTCCATTGTTCTCGGAATTCCGATGACGTTTTAAAATGCTTCGGTACTCTTCCATTGTTCTCAGAATTCCGCTGACGTTTAAAAATGCTTCGGAACTCTTCCATTGTTATCGGAATTCCGCTGAAGTTTAAAAATGCTTCGGAACTCTTCCATTGTTCTCGGAATTCCGCTGAAGTTTAAAAATGCTTCGGAACTCTACCATTGTTCTCAGAATTCTGCTGACGTTTAAAAATGCTTCAGAACTCTTCCATTGTTCTCGGAATTCCGTTGAAGTTTAAAAATGCTTCGAAACTCTTCCATTGTTCTCGGAATTCTGCTGAAGTTTAAAAATGCTTCGGAACTCTTCCATTGTTCTCGGAATTACGCTGACATATAAAAATGCTTTAGAAATCTTGCATTGTTCTCGGCATTCCGCTGACGTTTAAAAATGCTTTGGAACTCTTCAATTGTTCTCGGAATTCTGCTGAACTTTTAAAATGCTTTGGAACTCTTCCTTTGCTCTCGGAATTCTGCTGAAGTTTAAAAATGCTTCAGAACTCTAACATTGTTCTCGGAATTCTGCTGACATTTAAAAATGCTTTGGAACTCTTCCATTGTTCTCGGAATTCCGTTGAAGTTTAAAAATGCTTCGAAACTCTTCCATTGTTCTCGTAATTCTGCTGAAGTTTAAAAATGCTTCGTAACTCTTCCATTGTTCTCAGAATTCCGCTGACGTTTAAAAATGCTTCGGTACACTTCCATTGTTCTCGGAATTCCGCTGACATATAAAAATGCTTCGGAAATCTTGCATTGTTCTCGGCATTCCGCTGACGTTTAAAAATGCTTTGGAACTCTTCAATTGTTCTCGGAATTCTGCTGAACTTTTAAAATGCTTTGGAACTCTTCCATTGCTCTCGGAATTCTGCTGAAGTTTAAAAATGCTTCAGAACTCTTACATTGTTCTCGGAATTCTGCTGACATTTAAAAATGCTTCGGAACTCTTCTATTGTTCTCAGAATTCCGCTGAAGTTTAAAAATGCTTCGGAACTCTTCCATTGTTCTCGGAATTCTGCTGAAGTTTAAAAATGCTTCGGAACTCTTCCATTGTTCTCAGAATTCCGCTGACGTTTAAAAATGCTCCGGAAATCTTCCATTGTTTTCAAAATTCCGCTGACGTTTAAAAATGCTTCAGAACTCTTCCATTGTTCTCGGAATTCCGCTGACGTTTAAAAATGCTTCGGAACTCTTCAATTGTTCTCGGAATTCTGCTGAACTTTTAAAATGCTTTGGAACTCTTCCATTGCTCTCGGAATTCGGATAAAGTTTAAAAATGCTTCGGAACTCTTCTATTGTTCTCGGAATTGCGCTGAAGTTTAAAAATGCTTAAAATCTCTTCCATTGTTCTCGTAATTCTGCTCATGTTTAAAAATGCTTCGGAACTCCTCCATTGTTCTCGTAATTCCGCTGAAGTTTAAAAATGCTTCGGAACTCTTCCATTGTTCTCGGAATTCCGATGACGTTTTAAAATGCTTCGGTACTCTTCCATTGTTCTCGGAATTCCGCTGACATTTAAAAATGCTTCGGAACTCTTCCATTGTTATCGGAATTCCGCTGAAGTTTAAAAATGCTTCGGAACTCTTCCATTGTTCTAGGAATTCTGCTGAAGTCTAAAAATTCATCTGAACTCTTCCATTATTCTCGGAATTCGTGTGAATTTTAAAAATGCTTCGGAACTCTTCTATTGTTCTCGGAATTACGCTGAAGTTTAAAAATGCTTAAAATCTCTTACATTGTTCTCGGAATTCCGCTGAAGTTTAAAAATGCTTCAGAACTCTTCCATTGTTCTCGGAATTCCGCTGACGTTTAATAATGCTTCGCAACTCTTTCCTTGTTCTCGGAATTCCGCTGACGTTTAAAAATGCTTCGGAACTCTTCCATTGTTCTCGGAATTCCGTTGAAGTTTAAAAATGCTTCGAAACTCTTCCATTGTTCTCGGAATTCCGCTGACATTTAAAAATGCTTCGGAAATCTTCCATTGTTTTCAAAATTCCGCTGACGTTTAAAAATGCTTCAGAACTCTTCCATTGTTCTCGGAATTCCGCTGACGTTTAAAAATGCTTTGGAACTCTTCCATTGTTCTCGGAATTCCGCTGAAATTTAAGAATGCTTCGGAACTCTTCTATTGTTCTCGGAATTCTGCTGATGTTTAAAAATGCTTCAGAACTCTTCCATTGTTCTCGGAATTCCGCTGACGTTTAATAATGCTTCGGAACTCTTCCATTGTTCTCGGAATTCCGCTGAAGTTTAAAAATGCTTCGGAACTCTTCCATTGTTCTCAGAATTCTGCTGACGTTTAAAAATGCTTCGGAACTCTTCCATTGTCCTCGGAATTCCGCTGACATATAAAAATGCTTCACAACTCTTCCATTGTTCTCGGAATTCCGCTGACTTTTAAAAATGCTTCGGAACTCTTCCATTGTTCTCCAAATTCCGCTGAAGTTTAAAAATGCTTCAGAACCCTTCCATCGTTCTCGGAATTCTGCTGAAGTTTAAAAATGCTTCGGAAATCTTCCATTGTTTTCAAAATTCCGCTGACGCTTAAAAATGCTTCAGAACTCTTCCATTGTTCTCGGAATTCTGCTGACGTTTAAAAATGCTTCGGAACTCTTCCATTGTTCTCGGAATTCCGCTGACGTTTAAAAATGCTTCGGAACTCTTCCATTGTTATCGGAATTCCGCTGATGTTTAAAAATGCTTCGTAACTCTTCCATTGTTCTCAGAATTCCGCTGACGTCTAAAAATGCTTCGGTACTCTTCCATTGTTCTCGGAATTCCGCTGACATATAAAAATCCTAGGAAATCTTGCATTGTTCTCGGCATTCCGCTGACGTTTAAAAATGCTTTGGAACTCTTCCATTGTTCTCGGAATTCCGTTGAAGTTTAAAAATGCTTCGAAACTCTTCCATTGTTCTCGGAATTCTGCTGAAGTTTAAAAATGCTTCGTAACTCTTCCATTGTTCTCAGAATTCCGCTGACGTCTAAAAATGCTTCGGTACTCTTCCATTGTTCTCGGAATTCCGCTGACATATAAAAATCCTCGGAAATCTTGCATTGTTCTCGGCATTCCGCTGAAGTTTAAAAATGCTTAAAATCTCTTCCATTGTTCTCGTAATTCTGCTCATGTTTAAAAATGCTTCGGAACTCTTCCATTGTTCTCGTAATTCCGCTGAAGTTTAAAAATGCTTCGGAACTCTTCCATTGTTCTCGGAATTCCGATGACTTTTTAAAATGCTTCGGTACTCTTCCATTGTTCTCGGAATTCCGCTGACGTTTAAAAATGCTTCGTAACTCTTCCATTGTTATCGGAATTCTGCTGAAGTCTAAAAATTCATCTGAACTCTTCCATTGTTCTCGGAATTCGTGTGAATTTTAAAAATGCTTCAGATCTCTTCTATTGTTCTCGGAATTCCGCTGAAGTTTAAAAATGCTTCGGAACTCTTCCATTGTTCTCGGAATTCTGCTGAAGTTTAAAAATGCTTCAGAACTCTTCCATTGTTCTCAGAATTCCGCTGACGTTTAAAAATGCTTCGGAAATCTTCCATTGTTTTCAAAATTCCGCTGACGTTTAAAAATGCTTCAGAACTATTCCATTGTTCTCAGAATTCTGCTGACGTTTAAAAATGCTTCGGAACTCTTCCATTGTTCTCGGAATTCTGCTGAAGTTTAAAAATGCTTCACAACTCTTCCATTGTTCTCGGAATTCCGCTGACTTTTAAAAATGCTTCGGAACTCTTCCATTGTTCTCCAAATTCCGCTGAAGTTTAAAAATGCTGCGGAAACCTTCCATCGTTCTCGGAATTCTGCTGAAGTTTAAAAATGCTTCGGAACTCTTCCATTGTTCTCAGAATTCTGCTGACGTTTAAAAATGCTTCGGTACTCTTCCATTGTTCTCGGAATTCCGTTGACATATAAAAATGCTTCGGAAATCTTGCATTGTTCTCGGCATTCCGCTGACGTTTAGAAATGCTTCGGAACTCTTCAATTGTTCTCGGAATTCTGCTGAACTTTTAAAATGCTTTGGAACTCTTCCATTGCTCTCGGAATTCTGCTGAAGTTTAAAAATGATTCAGAACTCTTACATTGTTCTCGGAATTCTGCTGACGTTTAAAAATGCTTCGGAACTCTTCCATTGTTCTCAGAATTCCGCTGAAGTTTAAAAATGCTTCGGAACTCTTCCATTGTTCTCAGAATTCCGCTGACGTTTAAAAATGCTCCGGAAATCTTCCATTGTTTTCAAAACTCCGCTGACGTTTAAAAATGCTTCAGAACTCTTCCATTGTTCTCGGAATTCCGCTGAAGTTTAAAAATGCTTCGGAACTCTTCCATTGTTCTCGGAATTCCGCTGACATATAAAAATGATTTGGAAATCTTGCATTGTTCTCGGCATTCCGCTGACATTTAAAAATGCTTCGGAACTCTTCAATTGTTCTCGGAATTCTGCTGAACTTTTAAAATGCTTTGGAACTCTTCCATTGGTCTCGGAATTCGGGTGAAGTTTAAAAATGCTTCGGAACTCTTCTTTTGTTCTCGGAATTCCGCTGAAGTTTAAAAATGCTTAAAATCTCTTCCATTGTTCTCGTAATTCTGCTCATGTTTAAAAATGCTTCGGAACTCTTCCATTGTTCTCGTAATTCCGCTGAAGTTTAAAAATGCTTCGGAACTCTTCCATTGTTCTCGGAACTCCGATGACGTTTTAAAATGCTTCGGTACTCTTCCATTGTTCTCGGAATTCCGCTGACGTTTAAAAATGCTTCGGAACTCTTCCATTGTTATCGGAATTCCGCTGAAGTGTAAAAATGCTTCGGAACTCTTCCATTGTTCTAGGAATTCTGCTGAAGTCTAAAAATTCATCTGAACTCTTCCATTATTCTCGGAATTCGTGTGAATTTTAAAAATGCTTCGGAACTCTTCTATTGTTCTCGGAATTACGCTGAAGTTTAAAAATGCTTAAAATCTCTTACATTGTTCTCGGAATTCCGCTGAAGTTTAAAAATGCTTCGGAACTCTTCCATTGTTCTTGGAATTCTGCTGACGTTTAAAAATGCTTCGGAACTCTTCCATTGTTCTCGGAATTCCGTTGAAGATTAAAAATGCTTCAAAACTCTTCCATTGTTCTCGGAATTCTGCTGAAGTTTAAAAATGCTTCAGAACTCTTCCATTGTTCTCGGAATTCCGCTGACGTTTAATAATGCTTCGCAACTCTTTCATTGTTCTCAGAATTCCGCTGACGTTTAAAAATGCTTCGGAAATCTTCCATTGTTTTCAAAATTCCGCTGACGTTTAAAAATGCTTCAGAACTCTTCCATTGTTCTCGGAATTCTGCTGACGTTTAATAATGCTTCGCAACTTTTTCATTGCTCTCAGAATTCCGCTGACGTTTAAAAATGCTTCGGAAATCTTCCATTGTTTTCAAAATTCCGCTGACGTTTAAAAATGCTTCAGAACTCTTCCATTGTTCTCGGAATTCCGCTGACGTTTAAAAATGCTTTGGAACTCTTCCATTGTTCTCGGAATTCCGCTGAAGTTTAAAAATGCTTCGGAACTCTTCCATTGTTCTCAGAATTCTGCTGACGTTTAAGAATGCTTCGGAACTCTTCTATTGTTCTCGGAATTCTGCTGACGTTTAAAAATGCTTCGGAACTCTTCCATTGTTCTCGGAATTCCGCTGACATATAAAAATGCTTCGGAACTCTTCCATTGTTCTCGGAATTCCGCTGAAGTTTAAAAATGCTTCGGAACTCTACCATTGTTCTCAGAATTCTGCTGACGTTTAAAAATGCTTCAGAACTCTTCCATTGTTCTCGGAATTCCGTTGAAGTTTAAAAATGCTTCGAAACTCTTCCATTGTTCTCGGAATTCTGCTGAAGTTTAAAAATGCTTCGTAACTCTTCCATTGTTCTCAGAATTTTGCTGACGTTTAAAAATGCTTCGGTACTCTTCCATTGTTCTCGGAATTCCGCTGACATATAAAAATGCTTCGGAAATCTTGCATTGTTCTCGGCATTCCGCTGACGTTTAAAAATGCTTCGGAACTCTTCAATTGTTCTCGGAATTCTGCTGAACTTTTAAAATGCTTTGGAACTCTTCCATTGCTCTCGGAATTCTGCTGACGTTTAAAAATTGTTCGGAACTCTTCCATTGTTCTCAGAATTCCGCTGAAGTTTAAAAATGCTTCGGAACTCTTCCATTGTTCTCGGAATTCTGCTGAAGTTTAAAAATGCTTCGGAACTCTTCCATTGTTCTCAGAATTCCGCTGACGTTTAAAAATGCTTCGGAAATCTTCCATTGTTTTCAAAATTCCGCTGACGTTTAAAAATGCTTCAGAACTCTTCCATTGTTCTCGGAATTCCGCTGACGTTTAAAAATGCTTTGAAACTCTTTCATTGTTCTCAGAATTCCGCTGACGTTTAAAAATGCTTCGGAAATCTTCCATTGTTTTCAAAATTCCGCTGACGTTTAAAAATGCTTCAGAACTCTTCCATTGTTCTCGGAATTCTGCTGACGTTTAATAATGCTTCGCAACTTTTTCATTGCTCTCAGAATTCCGCTGACGTTTAAAAATGCTTCGGAAATCTTCCATTGTTTTCAAAATTCCGCTGACGTTTAAAAATGCTTCAGAACTCTTCCATTGTTCTCGGAATTCCGCTGACGTTTAAAAATGCTTTGGAACTCTTCCATTGTTCTCGGAATTCCGCTGAAGTTTAAAAATGCTTCGGAACTCTTCCATTGTTCTCAGAATTCTGCTGACGTTTAAGAATGCTTCGGAACTCTTCTATTGTTCTCGGAATTCTGCTGACGTTTAAAAATGCTTCAGAACTCTTCCATTGTTCTCGGAATTCCGTTGAAGTTTAAAAATGCTTCGAAACTCTTCCATTGTTCTCGGAATTCTGCTGAAGTTTAAAAATGCTTCGTAACTCTTCCATTGTTCTCAGAATTTCGCTGACGTTTAAAAATGCTTCGGTACTCTTCCATTGTTCTCGGAATTCCGCTGACATATAAAAATGCTTCGGAAATCTTGCATTGTTCTCGGCATTCCGCTGACGTTTAAAAATGCTTCGGAACTCTTCAATTGTTCTCGGAATTCTGCTGAACTTTTAAAATGCTTTGGAACTCTTCCATTGCTCTCGGAATTCTGCTGACGTTTAAAAATTGTTCGGAACTCTTCCATTGTTCTCAGAATTCCGCTGAAGTTTAAAAATGCTTCGGAACTCTTCCATTGTTCTCGGAATTCTGCTGAAGTTTAAAAATGCTTCGGAACTCTTCCATTGTTCTCAGAATTCCGCTGACGTTTAAAAATGCTTCGGAAATCTTCCATTGTTTTCAAAATTCCGCTGACGTTTAAAAATGCTTCAGAACTCTTCCATTGTTCTCGGAATTCCGCTGACGTTTAAAAATGCTTTGAAACTCTTCCATTGTTCTCGGAATTCCGCTGAAGTTTAAAAATGCTTCGGAACTCTTCCATTGTTCTCAGAATTCTGCTGACGTTTAAAAATGCTTCGGAACTCTTCTATTGTTCTCGGAATTCTGCTGACGTTTAAAAATGCTTCAGAACTCTTCCATTGTTCTCGGAATTCTGCTGAAGTTTAAAAATGCTTCAGAACTCTTCCATTGCTCTCGGAATTCCGCTGACGTTTAATAATGCTTTGCAACTCTTCCATTGTTCTCAGAATTCCGCTGACGTTTAAAAATGCTTCGGTACTCTTCCATTGTTCTCGGAATTCCGCTGACATATAAAAATGCTTCGGAAATCTTGCATTGTTCTCGGCATTCCGCTGACATTTAAAAATGCTTCGGAACTCTTCAATTGTTCTCGGAATTCTGCTGAACTTTTAAAATGCTTTGGAACTCTTCCATTGCACTCGGAATTCGGGTGAAGTTTAAAAATGCTTCGGAACTCTTCTATTGTTCTCGGAATTCCGCTGAAGTTTAAAAATGCTTAAAATCTCTTCCATTGTTCTCGTAATTCTGCTCATGTTTAAAAATGCTTCGGAACTCTTCCATTGTTCTCGTAATTCCGCTGAAGTTTAAAAATGCTTCGGAACTCTTCCATTGTTCTCGGAATTCCGATGACTTTTTAAAATGCTTCGGTACTCTTCCATTGTTCTCGGAATTCCGCTGACGTTTAAAAATGCTTCGTAACTCTTCCATTGTTATCGGAATTCCGCTGAAGTTTAAAAATGCTTCGGAACTCTTCGATTGTTCTAGGAATTCTGCTGAAGTCTAAAAATTCATCTGAACTCTTCCATTGTTCTCGGAATTCGTGTGAATTTTAAAAATGCTTCGGATCTCTTCTATTGTTCTCGGAATTCCGCTGAAGTTTAAAAATGCTTAAAATCTCTTACATTTTTCTCGGAATTCCGCTGAAGTTTAAAAATGCTTCGGAAATCTTCCATTGTTTTCAAAATTCCGCTGACGTTTAAAAATGCTTCAGAACTATTCCATTGTTCTCAGAATTCTGCTGACGTTTAAAAATGCTTCGGAACTCTTCCAATGTTCTCGGAATTCTGCTGAAGTTTAAAAATGCTTCACAACTCTTCCATTGTTCTCGGAATTCCGCTGACTTTTAAAAATGCTTCGGAACTCTTCCATTGTTCTCCAAATTCCGCTGAAGTTTAAAAATGCTTCGGAACCCTTCCATCGTTCTCGGAATTCTGCTGAAGTTTAAAAATGCTTCGGAACACTTCCATTGTTCTCAGAATTCCGCTGACGTTTAAAAATGCTTCGGAAATCTTCCATTGTTTTCAAAATTCCGCTGACGCTTAAAAATGCTTCAGAACTCTTCCATTGTTCTCGGAATTCTGCTGAAGTTTAAAAATGCTTCAGAACTCTTCCATTGCTCTCGGAATTCCGCTGACGTTTAATAATGCTTTGCAACTCTTCCATTGTTCTCAGAATTCCGCTGACGTTTAAAAATGCTTCGGTACTCTTCCATTGTTCTCGGAATTCCGCTGACATATAAAAATGCTTCGGAAATCTTGCATTGTTCTCGGCATTCCGCTGACATTTAAAAATGCTTCGGAACTCTTCAATTGTTCTCGGAATTCTGCTGAACTTTTAAAATGCTTTGGAACTCTTCCATTGCTCTCGGAATTCCGCTGAAGTTTAAAAATGCTTTGGAACTCTTCCATTGTTCTCGGAATTCCGCTGAAGTTTAAAAATGCTTCGGAACTCTTCCATTGTTCTCAGAATTCTGCTGACGTTTAAAAATGCTTCAGAACTCTTCCATTGTTCTCGGAATTCCGCTGACGTTTAAAAATGCTTTGGAACTCTTCCATTGTTCTCGGAATTCCGCTGAAGTTTAAAAATGCTTCGGAACTCTTCCATTGTTCTCAGAATTCTGCTGACGTTTAAAAATGCTTCGGAACTCTTCTATTGTTCTCGGAATTCTGCTGACGTTTAAAAATGCTTCAGAACTCTTCCATTGTTCTCGGAATTCCGCTGACGTTTAAAAATGCTTTGGAACTCTTCCATTGTTCTCGGAATTCCGCTGAAGTTTAAAAATGCTTCGGAACTCTTCCATTGTTCTCAGAATTCTGCTGACGTTTAAAAATGCTTCGGAACTCTTCTATTGTTCTCGGAATTCTGCTGACGTTTAAAAATGCTTCAGAACTCTTCCATTGTTCTCGGATTTCCGCTGACGTTTAATAATGCTTCGGAACTCTTCCATTGTTCTCGGAATTCCGCTGAAGTTTAAAAATGCTTCGGAACTCTTCCATTGTTCTCAGAATTCTGCTGACGTTTAAAAATGCTTCAGAACTCTTCTATTGTTCTCGGAATTCTGCTGAAGTTTAAAAATGCTTCGAAACTCTTCCATTGTTCTCGGAATTCTGCTGAAGTTTAAAAATGCTTCAGAACTCTTCCATTGCTCTCGGAATTCCGCTGACGTTTAATAATGCTTCGCAACTCTTCCATTGTTCTCGGAATTCCGTTGAAGTTTAAAAATGCTTCGAAACTCTTCCATTGTTCTCGGAATTCCGCTGACGTTTAAAAATGCTTCGGAACTCTTCCATTGTTCTCGGAATTCTGCTGAAGTTTAAAAATGCTTCGGAACTCTTCCATTGTTCTCAGAATTCCGCTGACGTTTAAAAATGCTTCGGTACTCTTCCATTGTTCTCGGAATTCCGCTGACATTTAAAAATGCTTCGGAACTCTTCCATTGTTCTCGGAATTCGTGTGAATTTTAAAAATGCTTGGGATCTCTTCTATTGTTCTCGGAATTCCGCTGAAGTTTAAAAATGCTTAAAATCTCTTACATTGTTCTCGGAATTCCGCTGAAGTTTAAAAATGCTTCAGAACTCTTCCATTGTTCTCGGAATTCCGCTGACGTTTAATAATGCTTCGCAACTCTTTCCTTGTTCTCGGAATTCCGCTGACGTTTAAAAATGCTTCGGAACTCTTCCATTGTTCTCGGAATTCCGTTGAAGTTTAAAAATGCTTCGAAACTCTTCCATTGTTCTCGGAATTCCGCTGACATTTAAAAATGCTTCGGAAATCTTCCATTGTTTTCAAAATTCCGCTGACGTTTAAAAATGCTTCAGAACTCTTCCATTGTTCTCGGAATTCCGCTGACGTTTAAAAATGCTTTGGAACTCTTCCATTGTTCTCGGAATTCCGCTGAAATTTAAGAATGCTTCGGAACTCTTCTATTGTTCTCGGAATTCTGCTGATGTTTAAAAATGCTTCAGAACTCTTCCATTGTTCTCGGAATTCCGCTGACGTTTAATAATGCTTCGGAACTCTTCCATTGTTCTCGGAATTCCGCTGAAGTTTAAAAATGCTTCGGAACTCTTCCATTGTTCTCAGAATTCTGCTGACGTTTAAAAATGCTTCGGAACTCTTCCATTGTCCTCGGAATTCCGCTGACATATAAAAATGCTTCACAACTCTTCCATTGTTCTCGGAATTCCGCTGACTTTTAAAAATGCTTCGGAACTCTTCCATTGTTCTCCAAATTCCGCTGAAGTTTAAAAATGCTTCAGAACCCTTCCATCGTTCTCGGAATTCTGCTGAAGTTTAAAAATGCTTCGGAAATCTTCCATTGTTTTCAAAATTCCGCTGACGCTTAAAAATGCTTCAGAACTCTTCCATTGTTCTCGGAATTCTGCTGACGTTTAAAAATGCTTCGGAACTCTTCCATTGTTCTCGGAATTCCGCTGACGTTTAAAAATGCTTCGGAACTCTTCCATTGTTATCGGAATTCCGCTGATGTTTAAAAATGCTTCGTAACTCTTCCATTGTTCTCAGAATTCCGCTGACGTCTAAAAATGCTTCGGTACTCTTCCATTGTTCTCGGAATTCCGCTGACATATAAAAATCCTAGGAAATCTTGCATTGTTCTCGGCATTCCGCTGACGTTTAAAAATGCTTTGGAACTCTTCCATTGTTCTCGGAATTCCGTTGAAGTTTAAAAATGCTTCGAAACTCTTCCATTGTTCTCGGAATTCTGCTGAAGTTTAAAAATGCTTCGTAACTCTTCCATTGTTCTCAGAATTCCGCTGACGTCTAAAAATGCTTCGGTACTCTTCCATTGTTCTCGGAATTCCGCTGACATATAAAAATCCTCGGAAATCTTGCATTGTTCTCGGCATTCCGCTGAAGTTTAAAAATGCTTAAAATCTCTTCCATTGTTCTCGTAATTCTGCTCATGTTTAAAAATGCTTCGGAACTCTTCCATTGTTCTCGTAATTCCGCTGAAGTTTAAAAATGCTTCGGAACTCTTCCATTGTTCTCGGAATTCCGATGACTTTTTAAAATGCTTCGGTACTCTTCCATTGTTCTCGGAATTCCGCTGACGTTTAAAAATGCTTCGTAACTCTTCCATTGTTATCGGAATTCTGCTGAAGTCTAAAAATTCATCTGAACTCTTCCATTGTTCTCGGAATTCGTGTGAATTTTAAAAATGCTTCAGATCTCTTCTATTGTTCTCGGAATTCCGCTGAAGTTTAAAAATGCTTCGGAACTCTTCCATTGTTCTCGGAATTCTGCTGAAGTTTAAAAATGCTTCAGAACTCTTCCATTGTTCTCAGAATTCCGCTGACGTTTAAAAATGCTTCGGAAATCTTCCATTGTTTTCAAAATTCCGCTGACGTTTAAAAATGCTTCAGAACTATTCCATTGTTCTCAGAATTCTGCTGACGTTTAAAAATGCTTCGGAACTCTTCCATTGTTCTCGGAATTCTGCTGAAGTTTAAAAATGCTTCACAACTCTTCCATTGTTCTCGGAATTCCGCTGACTTTTAAAAATGCTTCGGAACTCTTCCATTGTTCTCCAAATTCCGCTGAAGTTTAAAAATGCTGCGGAAACCTTCCATCGTTCTCGGAATTCTGCTGAAGTTTAAAAATGCTTCGGAACTCTTCCATTGTTCTCAGAATTCTGCTGACGTTTAAAAATGCTTCGGTACTCTTCCATTGTTCTCGGAATTCCGTTGACATATAAAAATGCTTCGGAAATCTTGCATTGTTCTCGGCATTCCGCTGACGTTTAGAAATGCTTCGGAACTCTTCAATTGTTCTCGGAATTCTGCTGAACTTTTAAAATGCTTTGGAACTCTTCCATTGCTCTCGGAATTCTGCTGAAGTTTAAAAATGATTCAGAACTCTTACATTGTTCTCGGAATTCTGCTGACGTTTAAAAATGCTTCGGAACTCTCCCATTGTTCTCAGAATTCCGCTGAAGTTTAAAAATGCTTCGGAACTCTTCCATTGTTCTCAGAATTCCGCTGACGTTTAAAAATGCTTTGGAACTCTTCCATTGTTCTCGGAATTCCGCTGAAGTTTAAAAATGCTTCGGAACTCTTCCATTGTTCTCAGAATTCTGCTGACGTTTAAGAATGCTTCGGAACTCTTCTATTGTTCTCGGAATTCTGCTGACGTTTAAAAATGCTTCAGAACTCTTCCATTGTTCTCGGAATTCCGTTGAAGTTTAAAAATGCTTCGAAACTCTTCCATTGTTCTCGGAATTCTGCTGAAGTTTAAAAATGCTTCGTAACTCTTCCATTGTTCTCAGAATTTCGCTGACGTTTAAAAATGCTTCGGTACTCTTCCATTGTTCTCGGAATTCCGCTGACATATAAAAATGCTTCGGAAATCTTGCATTGTTCTCGGCATTCCGCTGACGTTTAAAAATGCTTCGGAACTCTTCAATTGTTCTCGGAATTCTGCTGAACTTTTAAAATGCTTTGGAACTCTTCCATTGCTCTCGGAATTCTGCTGACGTTTAAAAATTGTTCGGAACTCTTCCATTGTTCTCAGAATTCCGCTGAAGTTTAAAAATGCTTCGGAACTCTTCCATTGTTCTCGGAATTCTGCTGAAGTTTAAAAATGCTTCGGAACTCTTCCATTGTTCTCAGAATTCCGCTGACGTTTAAAAATGCTTCGGAAATCTTCCATTGTTTTCAAAATTCCGCTGACGTTTAAAAATGCTTCAGAACTCTTCCATTGTTCTCGGAATTCCGCTGACGTTTAAAAATGCTTTGAAACTCTTCCATTGTTCTCGGAATTCCGCTGAAGTTTAAAAATGCTTCGGAACTCTTCCATTGTTCTCAGAATTCTGCTGACGTTTAAAAATGCTTCGGAACTCTTCTATTGTTCTCGGAATTCTGCTGACGTTTAAAAATGCTTCAGAACTCTTCCATTGTTCTCGGAATTCTGCTGAAGTTTAAAAATGCTTCAGAACTCTTCCATTGCTCTCGGAATTCCGCTGACGTTTAATAATGCTTTGCAACTCTTCCATTGTTCTCAGAATTCCGCTGACGTTTAAAAATGCTTCGGTACTCTTCCATTGTTCTCGGAATTCCGCTGACATATAAAAATGCTTCGGAAATCTTGCATTGTTCTCGGCATTCCGCTGACATTTAAAAATGCTTCGGAACTCTTCAATTGTTCTCGGAATTCTGCTGAACTTTTAAAATGCTTTGGAACTCTTCCATTGCACTCGGAATTCGGGTGAAGTTTAAAAATGCTTCGGAACTCTTCTATTGTTCTCGGAATTCCGCTGAAGTTTAAAAATGCTTAAAATCTCTTCCATTGTTCTCGTAATTCTGCTCATGTTTAAAAATGCTTCGGAACTCTTCCATTGTTCTCGTAATTCCGCTGAAGTTTAAAAATGCTTCGGAACTCTTCCATTGTTCTCGGAATTCCGATGACTTTTTAAAATGCTTCGGTACTCTTCCATTGTTCTCGGAATTCCGCTGACGTTTAAAAATGCTTCGTAACTCTTCCATTGTTATCGGAATTCCGCTGAAGTTTAAAAATGCTTCGGAACTCTTCGATTGTTCTAGGAATTCTGCTGAAGTCTAAAAATTCATCTGAACTCTTCCATTGTTCTCGGAATTCGTGTGAATTTTAAAAATGCTTCGGATCTCTTCTATTGTTCTCGGAATTCCGCTGAAGTTTAAAAATGCTTAAAATCTCTTACATTTTTCTCGGAATTCCGCTGAAGTTTAAAAATGCTTCGGAAATCTTCCATTGTTTTCAAAATTCCGCTGACGTTTAAAAATGCTTCAGAACTATTCCATTGTTCTCAGAATTCTGCTGACGTTTAAAAATGCTTCGGAACTCTTCCAATGTTCTCGGAATTCTGCTGAAGTTTAAAAATGCTTCACAACTCTTCCATTGTTCTCGGAATTCCGCTGACTTTTAAAAATGCTTCGGAACTCTTCCATTGTTCTCCAAATTCCGCTGAAGTTTAAAAATGCTTCGGAACCCTTCCATCGTTCTCGGAATTCTGCTGAAGTTTAAAAATGCTTCGGAACACTTCCATTGTTCTCAGAATTCCGCTGACGTTTAAAAATGCTTCGGAAATCTTCCATTGTTTTCAAAATTCCGCTGACGCTTAAAAATGCTTCAGAACTCTTCCATTGTTCTCGGAATTCTGCTGAAGTTTAAAAATGCTTCAGAACTCTTCCATTGCTCTCGGAATTCCGCTGACGTTTAATAATGCTTTGCAACTCTTCCATTGTTCTCAGAATTCCGCTGACGTTTAAAAATGCTTCGGTACTCTTCCATTGTTCTCGGAATTCCGCTGACATATAAAAATGCTTCGGAAATCTTGCATTGTTCTCGGCATTCCGCTGACATTTAAAAATGCTTCGGAACTCTTCAATTGTTCTCGGAATTCTGCTGAACTTTTAAAATGCTTTGGAACTCTTCCATTGCTCTCGGAATTCCGCTGAAGTTTAAAAATGCTTTGGAACTCTTCCATTGTTCTCGGAATTCCGCTGAAGTTTAAAAATGCTTCGGAACTCTTCCATTGTTCTCAGAATTCTGCTGACGTTTAAAAATGCTTCAGAACTCTTCCATTGTTCTCGGAATTCCGCTGACGTTTAAAAATGCTTTGGAACTCTTCCATTGTTCTCGGAATTCCGCTGAAGTTTAAAAATGCTTCGGAACTCTTCCATTGTTCTCAGAATTCTGCTGACGTTTAAAAATGCTTCGGAACTCTTCTATTGTTCTCGGAATTCTGCTGACGTTTAAAAATGCTTCAGAACTCTTCCATTGTTCTCGGAATTCCGCTGACGTTTAAAAATGCTTTGGAACTCTTCCATTGTTCTCGGAATTCCGCTGAAGTTTAAAAATGCTTCGGAACTCTTCCATTGTTCTCAGAATTCTGCTGACGTTTAAAAATGCTTCGGAACTCTTCTATTGTTCTCGGAATTCTGCTGACGTTTAAAAATGCTTCAGAACTCTTCCATTGTTCTCGGATTTCCGCTGACGTTTAATAATGCTTCGGAACTCTTCCATTGTTCTCGGAATTCCGCTGAAGTTTAAAAATGCTTCGGAACTCTTCCATTGTTCTCAGAATTCTGCTGACGTTTAAAAATGCTTCAGAACTCTTCTATTGTTCTCGGAATTCTGCTGAAGTTTAAAAATGCTTCGAAACTCTTCCATTGTTCTCGGAATTCTGCTGAAGTTTAAAAATGCTTCAGAACTCTTCCATTGCTCTCGGAATTCCGCTGACGTTTAATAATGCTTCGCAACTCTTCCATTGTTCTCGGAATTCCGTTGAAGTTTAAAAATGCTTCGAAACTCTTCCATTGTTCTCGGAATTCCGCTGACGTTTAAAAATGCTTCGGAACTCTTCCATTGTTCTCGGAATTCTGCTGAAGTTTAAAAATGCTTCGGAACTCTTCCATTGTTCTCAGAATTCCGCTGACGTTTAAAAATGCTTCGGTACTCTTCCATTGTTCTCGGAATTCCGCTGACATTTAAAAATGCTTCGGAACTCTTCCATTGTTCTCGGAATTCGTGTGAATTTTAAAAATGCTTGGGATCTCTTCTATTGTTCTCGGAATTCCGCTGAAGTTTAAAAATGCTTAAAATCTCTTACATTGTTCTCGGAATTCCGCTGAAGTTTAAAAATGCTTCAGAACTCTTCCATTGTTCTCGGAATTCCGCTGACGTTTAATAATGCTTCGCAACTCTTTCCTTGTTCTCGGAATTCCGCTGACGTTTAAAAATGCTTCGGAACTCTTCCATTGTTCTCGGAATTCCGTTGAAGTTTAAAAATGCTTCGAAACTCTTCCATTGTTCTCGGAATTCCGCTGACATTTAAAAATGCTTCGGAAATCTTCCATTGTTTTCAAAATTCCGCTGACGTTTAAAAATGCTTCAGAACTCTTCCATTGTTCTCGGAATTCCGCTGACGTTTAAAAATGCTTTGGAACTCTTCCATTGTTCTCGGAATTCCGCTGAAATTTAAGAATGCTTCGGAACTCTTCTATTGTTCTCGGAATTCTGCTGATGTTTAAAAATGCTTCAGAACTCTTCCATTGTTCTCGGAATTCCGCTGACGTTTAATAATGCTTCGGAACTCTTCCATTGTTCTCGGAATTCCGCTGAAGTTTAAAAATGCTTCGGAACTCTTCCATTGTTCTCAGAATTCTGCTGACGTTTAAAAATGCTTCGGAACTCTTCCATTGTCCTCGGAATTCCGCTGACATATAAAAATGCTTCACAACTCTTCCATTGTTCTCGGAATTCCGCTGACTTTTAAAAATGCTTCGGAACTCTTCCATTGTTCTCCAAATTCCGCTGAAGTTTAAAAATGCTTCAGAACCCTTCCATCGTTCTCGGAATTCTGCTGAAGTTTAAAAATGCTTCGGAAATCTTCCATTGTTTTCAAAATTCCGCTGACGCTTAAAAATGCTTCAGAACTCTTCCATTGTTCTCGGAATTCTGCTGACGTTTAAAAATGCTTCGGAACTCTTCCATTGTTCTCGGAATTCCGCTGACGTTTAAAAATGCTTCGGAACTCTTCCATTGTTATCGGAATTCCGCTGATGTTTAAAAATGCTTCGTAACTCTTCCATTGTTCTCAGAATTCCGCTGACGTCTAAAAATGCTTCGGTACTCTTCCATTGTTCTCGGAATTCCGCTGACATATAAAAATCCTAGGAAATCTTGCATTGTTCTCGGCATTCCGCTGACGTTTAAAAATGCTTTGGAACTCTTCCATTGTTCTCGGAATTCCGTTGAAGTTTAAAAATGCTTCGAAACTCTTCCATTGTTCTCGGAATTCTGCTGAAGTTTAAAAATGCTTCGTAACTCTTCCATTGTTCTCAGAATTCCGCTGACGTCTAAAAATGCTTCGGTACTCTTCCATTGTTCTCGGAATTCCGCTGACATATAAAAATCCTCGGAAATCTTGCATTGTTCTCGGCATTCCGCTGAAGTTTAAAAATGCTTAAAATCTCTTCCATTGTTCTCGTAATTCTGCTCATGTTTAAAAATGCTTCGGAACTCTTCCATTGTTCTCGTAATTCCGCTGAAGTTTAAAAATGCTTCGGAACTCTTCCATTGTTCTCGGAATTCCGATGACTTTTTAAAATGCTTCGGTACTCTTCCATTGTTCTCGGAATTCCGCTGACGTTTAAAAATGCTTCGTAACTCTTCCATTGTTATCGGAATTCTGCTGAAGTCTAAAAATTCATCTGAACTCTTCCATTGTTCTCGGAATTCGTGTGAATTTTAAAAATGCTTCAGATCTCTTCTATTGTTCTCGGAATTCCGCTGAAGTTTAAAAATGCTTCGGAACTCTTCCATTGTTCTCGGAATTCTGCTGAAGTTTAAAAATGCTTCAGAACTCTTCCATTGTTCTCAGAATTCCGCTGACGTTTAAAAATGCTTCGGAAATCTTCCATTGTTTTCAAAATTCCGCTGACGTTTAAAAATGCTTCAGAACTATTCCATTGTTCTCAGAATTCTGCTGACGTTTAAAAATGCTTCGGAACTCTTCCATTGTTCTCGGAATTCTGCTGAAGTTTAAAAATGCTTCACAACTCTTCCATTGTTCTCGGAATTCCGCTGACTTTTAAAAATGCTTCGGAACTCTTCCATTGTTCTCCAAATTCCGCTGAAGTTTAAAAATGCTGCGGAAACCTTCCATCGTTCTCGGAATTCTGCTGAAGTTTAAAAATGCTTCGGAACTCTTCCATTGTTCTCAGAATTCTGCTGACGTTTAAAAATGCTTCGGTACTCTTCCATTGTTCTCGGAATTCCGTTGACATATAAAAATGCTTCGGAAATCTTGCATTGTTCTCGGCATTCCGCTGACGTTTAGAAATGCTTCGGAACTCTTCAATTGTTCTCGGAATTCTGCTGAACTTTTAAAATGCTTTGGAACTCTTCCATTGCTCTCGGAATTCTGCTGAAGTTTAAAAATGATTCAGAACTCTTACATTGTTCTCGGAATTCTGCTGACGTTTAAAAATGCTTCGGAACTCTCCCATTGTTCTCAGAATTCCGCTGAAGTTTAAAAATGCTTCGGAACTCTTCCATTGTTCTCAGAATTCCGCTGACGTTTAAAAATGCTCCGGAAATCTTCCATTGTTTTCAAAACTCCGCTGACGTTTAAAAATGCTTCAGAACTCTTCCATTGTTCTCGGAATTCCGCTGAAGTTTAAAAATGCTTCGGAACTCTTCCATTGTTCTCGGAATTCCGCTGACATATAAAAATGATTTGGAAATCTTGCATTGTTCTCGGCATTCCGCTGACATTTAAAAATGCTTCGGAACTCTTCAATTGTTCTCGGAATTCTGCTGAACTTTTAAAATGCTTTGGAACTCTTCCATTGGTCTCGGAATTCGGGTGAAGTTTAAAAATGCTTCGGAACTCTTCTTTTGTTCTCGGAATTCCGCTGAAGTTTAAAAATGCTTAAAATCTCTTCCATTGTTCTCGTAATTCTGCTCATGTTTAAAAATGCTTCGGAACTCTTCCATTGTTCTCGTAATTCCGCTGAAGTTTAAAAATGCTTCGGAACTCTTCCATTGTTCTCGGAACTCCGATGACGTTTTAAAATGCTTCGGTACTCTTCCATTGTTCTCGGAATTCCGCTGACGTTTAAAAATGCTTCGGAACTCTTCCATTGTTATCGGAATTCCGCTGAAGTGTAAAAATGCTTCGGAACTCTTCCATTGTTCTAGGAATTCTGCTGAAGTCTAAAAATTCATCTGAACTCTTCCATTATTCTCGGAATTCGTGTGAATTTTAAAAATGCTTCGGAACTCTTCTATTGTTCTCGGAATTACGCTGAAGTTTAAAAATGCTTAAAATCTCTTACATTGTTCTCGGAATTCCGCTGAAGTTTAAAAATGCTTCAGAACTCTTCCATTGTTCTCGGAATTCCGCTGACGTTTAATAATGCTTCGCAACTCTTTCCTTGTTCTCGGAATTCCGCTGACGTTTAAAAATGCTTCGGAACTCTTCCATTGTTCTCGGAATTCCGTTGAAGTTTAAAAATGCTTCGAAACTCTTCCATTGTTCTCGGAATTCCGCTGACATTTAAAAATGCTTCGGAAATCTTCCATTGTTTTCAAAATTCCGCTGACGTTTAAAAATGCTTCAGAACTCTTCCATTGTTCTCGGAATTCCGCTGACGTTTAAAAATGCTTTGGAACTCTTCCATTGTTCTCGGAATTCCGCTGAAATTTAAGAATGCTTCGGAACTCTTCTATTGTTCTCGGAATTCTGCTGATGTTTAAAAATGCTTCAGAACTCTTCCATTGTTCTCGGAATTCCGCTGACGTTTAATAATGCTTCGGAACTCTTCCATTGTTCTCGGAATTCCGCTGAAGTTTAAAAATGCTTCGGAACTCTTCCATTGTTCTCAGAATTCTGCTGACGTTTAAAAATGCTTCGGAACTCTTCCATTGTCCTCGGAATTCCGCTGACATATAAAAATGCTTCACAACTCTTCCATTGTTCTCGGAATTCCGCTGACTTTTAAAAATGCTTCGGAACTCTTCCATTGTTCTCCAAATTCCGCTGAAGTTTAAAAATGCTTCAGAACCCTTCCATCGTTCTCGGAATTCTGCTGAAGTTTAAAAATGCTTCGGAAATCTTCCATTGTTTTCAAAATTCCGCTGACGCTTAAAAATGCTTCAGAACTCTTCCATTGTTCTCGGAATTCTGCTGACGTTTAAAAATGCTTCGGAACTCTTCCATTGTTCTCGGAATTCCGCTGACGTTTAAAAATGCTTCGGAACTCTTCCATTGTTATCGGAATTCCGCTGATGTTTAAAAATGCTTCGTAACTCTTCCATTGTTCTCAGAATTCCGCTGACGTCTAAAAATGCTTCGGTACTCTTCCATTGTTCTCGGAATTCCGCTGACATATAAAAATCCTAGGAAATCTTGCATTGTTCTCGGCATTCCGCTGACGTTTAAAAATGCTTTGGAACTCTTCCATTGTTCTCGGAATTCCGTTGAAGTTTAAAAATGCTTCGAAACTCTTCCATTGTTCTCGGAATTCTGCTGAAGTTTAAAAATGCTTCGTAACTCTTCCATTGTTCTCAGAATTCCGCTGACGTCTAAAAATGCTTCGGTACTCTTCCATTGTTCTCGGAATTCCGCTGACATATAAAAATCCTCGGAAATCTTGCATTGTTCTCGGCATTCCGCTGAAGTTTAAAAATGCTTAAAATCTCTTCCATTGTTCTCGTAATTCTGCTCATGTTTAAAAATGCTTCGGAACTCTTCCATTGTTCTCGTAATTCCGCTGAAGTTTAAAAATGCTTCGGAACTCTTCCATTGTTCTCGGAATTCCGATGACTTTTTAAAATGCTTCGGTACTCTTCCATTGTTCTCGGAATTCCGCTGACGTTTAAAAATGCTTCGTAACTCTTCCATTGTTATCGGAATTCTGCTGAAGTCTAAAAATTCATCTGAACTCTTCCATTGTTCTCGGAATTCGTGTGAATTTTAAAAATGCTTCAGATCTCTTCTATTGTTCTCGGAATTCCGCTGAAGTTTAAAAATGCTTCGGAACTCTTCCATTGTTCTCGGAATTCTGCTGAAGTTTAAAAATGCTTCAGAACTCTTCCATTGTTCTCAGAATTCCGCTGACGTTTAAAAATGCTTCGGAAATCTTCCATTGTTTTCAAAATTCCGCTGACGTTTAAAAATGCTTCAGAACTATTCCATTGTTCTCAGAATTCTGCTGACGTTTAAAAATGCTTCGGAACTCTTCCATTGTTCTCGGAATTCTGCTGAAGTTTAAAAATGCTTCACAACTCTTCCATTGTTCTCGGAATTCCGCTGACTTTTAAAAATGCTTCGGAACTCTTCCATTGTTCTCCAAATTCCGCTGAAGTTTAAAAATGCTGCGGAAACCTTCCATCGTTCTCGGAATTCTGCTGAAGTTTAAAAATGCTTCGGAACTCTTCCATTGTTCTCAGAATTCTGCTGACGTTTAAAAATGCTTCGGTACTCTTCCATTGTTCTCGGAATTCCGTTGACATATAAAAATGCTTCGGAAATCTTGCATTGTTCTCGGCATTCCGCTGACGTTTAGAAATGCTTCGGAACTCTTCAATTGTTCTCGGAATTCTGCTGAACTTTTAAAATGCTTTGGAACTCTTCCATTGCTCTCGGAATTCTGCTGAAGTTTAAAAATGATTCAGAACTCTTACATTGTTCTCGGAATTCTGCTGACGTTTAAAAATGCTTCGGAACTCTTCCATTGTTCTCAGAATTCCGCTGAAGTTTAAAAATGCTTCGGAACTCTTCCATTGTTCTCAGAATTCCGCTGACGTTTAAAAATGCTCCGGAAATCTTCCATTGTTTTCAAAACTCCGCTGACGTTTAAAAATGCTTCAGAACTCTTCCATTGTTCTCGGAATTCCGCTGAAGTTTAAAAATGCTTCGGAACTCTTCCATTGTTCTCGGAATTCCGCTGACATATAAAAATGATTTGGAAATCTTGCATTGTTCTCGGCATTCCGCTGACATTTAAAAATGCTTCGGAACTCTTCAATTGTTCTCGGAATTCTGCTGAACTTTTAAAATGCTTTGGAACTCTTCCATTGGTCTCGGAATTCGGGTGAAGTTTAAAAATGCTTCGGAACTCTTCTTTTGTTCTCGGAATTCCGCTGAAGTTTAAAAATGCTTAAAATCTCTTCCATTGTTCTCGTAATTCTGCTCATGTTTAAAAATGCTTCGGAACTCTTCCATTGTTCTCGTAATTCCGCTGAAGTTTAAAAATGCTTCGGAACTCTTCCATTGTTCTCGGAACTCCGATGACGTTTTAAAATGCTTCGGTACTCTTCCATTGTTCTCGGAATTCCGCTGACGTTTAAAAATGCTTCGGAACTCTTCCATTGTTATCGGAATTCCGCTGAAGTGTAAAAATGCTTCGGAACTCTTCCATTGTTCTAGGAATTCTGCTGAAGTCTAAAAATTCATCTGAACTCTTAAATTATTCTCGGAATTCGTGTGAATTTTAAAAATGCTTCGGAACTCTTCTATTGTTCTCGGAATTACGCTGAAGTTTAAAAATGCTTAAAATCTCTTACATTGTTCTCGGAATTCCGCTGAAGTTTAAAAATGCTTCGGAACTCTTCCATTGTTCTTGGAATTCTGCTGACGTTTAAAAATGCTTCGGAACTCTTCCATTGTTCTCGGAATTCCGTTGAAGATTAAAAATGCTTCGAAACTCTTCCATTGTTCTCGGAATTCTGCTGAAGTTTAAAAATGCTTCAGAACTCTTCCATTGTTCTCGGAATTCCGCTGACGTTTAATAATGCTTCGCAACTCTTTCATTGTTCTCAGAATTCCGCTGACGTTTAAAAATGCTTCGGAAATCTTCCATTGTTTTCAAAATTCCGCTGACGTTTAAAAATGCTTCAGAACTCTTCCATTGTTCTCGGAATTCTGCTGACGTTTAATAATGCTTCGCAACTTTTTCATTGCTCTCAGAATTCCGCTGACGTTTAAAAATGCTTCGGAAATCTTCCATTGTTTTCAAAATTCCGCTGACGTTTAAAAATGCTTCAGAACTCTTCCATTGTTCTCGGAATTCCGCTGACGTTTAAAAATGCTTTGGAACTCTTCCATTGTTCTCGGAATTCCGCTGAAGTTTAAAAATGCTTCGGAACTCTTCCATTGTTCTCAGAATTCTGCTGACGTTTAAGAATGCTTCGGAACTCTTCTATTGTTCTCGGAATTCTGCTGACGTTTAAAAATGCTTCGGAACTCTTCCATTGTTCTCGGAATTCCGCTGACATATAAAAATGCTTCGGAACTCTTCCATTGTTCTCGGAATTCCGCTGAAGTTTAAAAATGCTTCGGAACTCTACCATTGTTCTCAGAATTCTGCTGACGTTTAAAAATGCTTTGGAACTCTTCCATTGTTCTCGGAATTCCGTTGAAGTTTAAAAATGCTTCGAAACTCTTCCATTGTTCTCGGAATTCTGCTGAAGTTTAAAAATGCTTCGTAACTCTTCCATTGTTCTCAGAATTCCGCTGACGTCTAAAAATGCTTCGGTACTCTTCCATTGTTCTCGGAATTCCGCTGACATATAAAAATCCTCGGAAATCTTGCATTGTTCTCGGCATTCCGCTGAAGTTTAAAAATGCTTAAAATCTCTTCCATTGTTCTCGTAATTCTGCTCATGTTTAAAAATGCTTCGGAACTCTTCCATTGTTCTCGTAATTCCGCTGAAGTTTAAAAATGCTTCGGAACTCTTCCATTGTTCTCGGAATTCCGATGACTTTTTAAAATGCTTCGGTACTCTTCCATTGTTCTCGGAATTCCGCTGACGTTTAAAAATGCTTCGTAACTCTTCCATTGTTATCGGAATTCTGCTGAAGTCTAAAAATTCATCTGAACTCTTCCATTGTTCTCGGAATTCGTGTGAATTTTAAAAATGCTTCAGATCTCTTCTATTGTTCTCGGAATTCCGCTGAAGTTTAAAAATGCTTCGGAACTCTTCCATTGTTCTCGGAATTCTGCTGAAGTTTAAAAATGCTTCAGAACTCTTCCATTGTTCTCAGAATTCCGCTGACGTTTAAAAATGCTTCGGAAATCTTCCATTGTTTTCAAAATTCCGCTGACGTTTAAAAATGCTTCAGAACTATTCCATTGTTCTCAGAATTCTGCTGACGTTTAAAAATGCTTCGGAACTCTTCCATTGTTCTCGGAATTCTGCTGAAGTTTAAAAATGCTTCACAACTCTTCCATTGTTCTCGGAATTCCGCTGACTTTTAAAAATGCTTCGGAACTCTTCCATTGTTCTCCAAATTCCGCTGAAGTTTAAAAATGCTGCGGAAACCTTCCATCGTTCTCGGAATTCTGCTGAAGTTTAAAAATGCTTCGGAACTCTTCCATTGTTCTCAGAATTCTGCTGACGTTTAAAAATGCTTCGGTACTCTTCCATTGTTCTCGGAATTCCGTTGACATATAAAAATGCTTCGGAAATCTTGCATTGTTCTCGGCATTCCGCTGACGTTTAGAAATGCTTCGGAACTCTTCAATTGTTCTCGGAATTCTGCTGAACTTTTAAAATGCTTTGGAACTCTTCCATTGCTCTCGGAATTCTGCTGAAGTTTAAAAATGATTCAGAACTCTTACATTGTTCTCGGAATTCTGCTGACGTTTAAAAATGCTTCGGAACTCTCCCATTGTTCTCAGAATTCCGCTGAAGTTTAAAAATGCTTCGGAACTCTTCCATTGTTCTCGGAATTCCGCTGACATATAAAAATGATTTGGAAATCTTGCATTGTTCTCGGCATTCCGCTGACATTTAAAAATGCTTCGGAACTCTTCAATTGTTCTCGGAATTCTGCTGAACTTTTAAAATGCTTTGGAACTCTTCCATTGGTCTCGGAATTCGGGTGAAGTTTAAAAATGCTTCGGAACTCTTCTTTTGTTCTCGGAATTCCGCTGAAGTTTAAAAATGCTTAAAATCTCTTCCATTGTTCTCGTAATTCTGCTCATGTTTAAAAATGCTTCGGAACTCTTCCATTGTTCTCGTAATTCCGCTGAAGTTTAAAAATGCTTCGGAACTCTTCCATTGTTCTCGGAACTCCGATGACGTTTTAAAATGCTTCGGTACTCTTCCATTGTTCTCGGAATTCCGCTGACGTTTAAAAATGCTTCGGAACTCTTCCATTGTTATCGGAATTCCGCTGAAGTGTAAAAATGCTTCGGAACTCTTCCATTGTTCTAGGAATTCTGCTGAAGTCTAAAAATTCATCTGAACTCTTCCATTATTCTCGGAATTCGTGTGAATTTTAAAAATGCTTCGGAACTCTTCTATTGTTCTCGGAATTACGCTGAAGTTTAAAAATGCTTAAAATCTCTTACATTGTTCTCGGAATTCCGCTGAAGTTTAAAAATGCTTCAGAACTCTTCCATTGTTCTCGGAATTCCGCTGACGTTTAATAATGCTTCGCAACTCTTTCCTTGTTCTCGGAATTCCGCTGACGTTTAAAAATGCTTCGGAACTCTTCCATTGTTCTCGGAATTCCATTGAAGTTTAAAAATGCTTCGAAACTCTTCCATTGTTCTCGGAATTCCGCTGACATTTAAAAATGCTTCGGAAATCTTCCATTGTTTTCAAAATTCCGCTGACGTTTAAAAATGCTTCAGAACTCTTCCATTGTTCTCGGAATTCCGCTGACGTTTAAAAATGCTTTGGAACTCTTCCATTGTTCTCGGAATTCCGCTGAAATTTAAGAATGCTTCGGAACTCTTCTATTGTTCTCGGAATTCTGCTGATGTTTAAAAATGCTTCAGAACTCTTCCATTGTTCTCGGAATTCCGCTGACGTTTAATAATGCTTCGGAACTCTTCCATTGTTCTCGGAATTCCGCTGAAGTTTAAAAATGCTTCGGAACTCTTCCATTGTTCTCAGAATTCTGCTGACGTTTAAAAATGCTTCGGAACTCTTCCATTGTCCTCGGAATTCCGCTGACATATAAAAATGCTTCACAACTCTTCCATTGTTCTCGGAATTCCGCTGACTTTTAAAAATGCTTCGGAACTCTTCCATTGTTCTCCAAATTCCGCTGAAGTTTAAAAATGCTTCAGAACCCTTCCATCGTTCTCGGAATTCTGCTGAAGTTTAAAAATGCTTCGGAAATC
Organism: Phyllobates terribilis; assembly: GCF_046119375.1. Taxonomy (NCBI): domain Eukaryota; kingdom Metazoa; phylum Chordata; class Amphibia; order Anura; family Dendrobatidae; genus Phyllobates; species Phyllobates terribilis. Next base: position 13,126,256 of record NW_027362782.1, read on the forward strand.
TTCCATTGTTTTCAAAATTCCGCTGACGCTTAAAAATGCTTCAGAACTCTTCCATTGTTCTCGGAATTCTGCTGACGTTTAAAAATGCTTCGGAACTCTTCCATTGTTCTCGGAATTCCGCTGACGTTTAAAAATGCTTCGGAACTCTTCCATTGTTATCGGAATTCCGCTGATGTTTAAAAATGCTTCGTAACTCTTCCATTGTTCTCAGAATTCCGCTGACGTCTAAAAATGCTTCGGTACTCTTCCATTGTTCTCGGAATTCCGCTGACATATAAAAATCCTAGGAAATCTTGCATTGTTCTCGGCATTCCGCTGACGTTTAAAAATGCTTTGGAACTCTTCCATTGTTCTCGGAATTCCGTTGAAGTTTAAAAATGCTTCGAAACTCTTCCATTGTTCTCGGAATTCTGCTGAAGTTTAAAAATGCTTCGTAACTCTTCCATTGTTCTCAGAATTCCGCTGACGTCTAAAAATGCTTCGGTACTCTTCCATTGTTCTCGGAATTCCGCTGACATATAAAAATCCTCGGAAATCTTGCATTGTTCTCGGCATTCCGCTGAAGTTTAAAAATGCTTAAAATCTCTTCCATTGTTCTCGTAATTCTGCTCATGTTTAAAAATGCTTCGGAACTCTTCCATTGTTCTCGTAATTCCGCTGAAGTTTAAAAATGCTTCGGAACTCTTCCATTGTTCTCGGAATTCCGATGACTTTTTAAAATGCTTCGGTACTCTTCCATTGTTCTCGGAATTCCGCTGACGTTTAAAAATGCTTCGTAACTCTTCCATTGTTATCGGAATTCTGCTGAAGTCTAAAAATTCATCTGAACTCTTCCATTGTTCTCGGAATTCGTGTGAATTTTAAAAATGCTTCAGATCTCTTCTATTGTTCTCGGAATTCCGCTGAAGTTTAAAAATGCTTCGGAACTCTTCCATTGTTCTCGGAATTCTGCTGAAGTTTAAAAATGCTTCAGAACTCTTCCATTGTTCTCAGAATTCCGCTGACGTTTAAAAATGCTTCGGAAATCTTCCATTGTTTTCAAAATTCCGCTGACGTTTAAAAATGCTTCAGAACTATTCCATTGTTCTCAGAATTCTGCTGACGTTTAAAAATGCTTCGGAACTCTTCCATTGTTCTCGGAATTCTGCTGAAGTTTAAAAATGCTTCACAACTCTTCCATTGTTCTCGGAATTCCGCTGACTTTTAAAAATGCTTCGGAACTCTTCCATTGTTCTCCAAATTCCGCTGAAGTTTAAAAATGCTGCGGAAACCTTCCATCGTTCTCGGAATTCTGCTGAAGTTTAAAAATGCTTCGGAACTCTTCCATTGTTCTCGGCATTCCGCTGACGTTTAGAAATGCTTCGGAACTCTTCAATTGTTCTCGGAATTCTGCTGAACTTTTAAAATGCTTTGGAACTCTTCCATTGCTCTCGGAATTCTGCTGAAGTTTAAAAATGATTCAGAACTCTTACATTGTTCTCGGAATTCTGCTGACGTTTAAAAATGCTTCGGAACTCTTCCATTGTTCTCAGAATTCCGCTGAAGTTTAAAAATGCTTCGGAACTCTTCCATTGTTCTCAGAATTCCGCTGACGTTTAAAAATGCTCCGGAAATCTTCCATTGTTTTCAAAACTCCGCTGACGTTTAAAAATGCTTCAGAACTCTTCCATTGTTCTCGGAATTCCGCTGAAGTTTAAAAATGCTTCGGAACTCTTCCATTGTTCTCGGAATTCCGCTGACATATAAAAATGATTTGGAAATCTTGCATTGTTCTCGGCATTCCGCTGACATTTAAAAATGCTTCGGAACTCTTCAATTGTTCTCGGAATTCTGCTGAACTTTTAAAATGCTTTGGAACTCTTCCATTGGTCTCGGAATTCGGGTGAAGTTTAAAAATGCTTCGGAACTCTTCTTTTGTTCTCGGAATTCCGCTGAAGTTTAAAAATGCTTAAAATCTCTTCCATTGTTCTCGTAATTCTGCTCATGTTTAAAAATGCTTCGGAACTCTTCCATTGTTCTCGTAATTCCGCTGAAGTTTAAAAATGCTTCGGAACTCTTCCATTGTTCTCGGAACTCCGATGACGTTTTAAAATGCTTCGGAACTCTCCCATTGTTCTCAGAATTCCGCTGAAGTTTAAAAATGCTTCGGAACTCTTCCATTGTTCTCAGAATTCCGCTGACGTTTAAAAATGCTCCGGAAATCTTCCATTGTTTTCAAAACTCCGCTGACGTTTAAAAATGCTTCAGAACTCTTCCATTGTTCTCGGAATTCCGCTGAAGTTTAAAAATGCTTCGGAACTCTTCCATTGTTCTCGGAATTCCGCTGACATATAAAAATGATTTGGAAATCTTGCATTGTTCTCGGCATTCCGCTGACATTTAAAAATGCTTCGGAACTCTTCAATTGTTCTCGGAATTCTGCTGAACTTTTAAAATGCTTTGGAACTCTTCCATTGGTCTCGGAATTCGGGTGAAGTTTAAAAATGCTTCGGAACTCTTCTTTTGTTCTCGGAATTCCGCTGAAGTTTAAAAATGCTTAAAATCTCTTCCATTGTTCTCGTAATTCTGCTCATGTTTAAAAATGCTTCGGAACTCTTCCATTGTTCTCGTAATTCCGCTGAAGTTTAAAAATGCTTCGGAACTCTTCCATTGTTCTCGGAACTCCGATGACGTTTTAAAATGCTTCGGTACTCTTCCATTGTTCTCGGAATTCCGCTGACGTTTAAAAATGCTTCGGAACTCTTCCATTGTTATCGGAATTCCGCTGAAGTGTAAAAATGCTTCGGAACTCTTCCATTGTTCTAGGAATTCTGCTGAAGTCTAAAAATTCATCTGAACTCTTCCATTATTCTCGGAATTCGTGTGAATTTTAAAAATGCTTCGGAACTCTTCTATTGTTCTCGGAATTACGCTGAAGTTTAAAAATGCTTAAAATCTCTTACATTGTTCTCGGAATTCCGCTGAAGTTTAAAAATGCTTCAGAACTCTTCCATTGTTCTCGGAATTCCGCTGACGTTTAATAATGCTTCGCAACTCTTTCCTTGTTCTCGGAATTCCGCTGACGTTTAAAAATGCTTCGGAACTCTTCCATTGTTCTCGGAATTCCGTTGAAGTTTAAAAATGCTTCGAAACTCTTCCATTGTTCTCGGAATTCCGCTGACATTTAAAAATGCTTCGGAAATCTTCCATTGTTTTCAAAATTCCGCTGACGTTTAAAAATGCTTCAGAACTCTTCCATTGTTCTCGGAATTCCGCTGACGTTTAAAAATGCTTTGGAACTCTTCCATTGTTCTCGGAATTCCGCTGAAATTTAAGAATGCTTCGGAACTCTTCTATTGTTCTCGGAATTCTGCTGATGTTTAAAAATGCTTCAGAACTCTTCCATTGTTCTCGGAATTCCGCTGACGTTTAATAATGCTTCGGAACTCTTCCATTGTTCTCGGAATTCCGCTGAAGTTTAAAAATGCTTCGGAACTCTTCCATTGTTCTCAGAATTCTGCTGACGTTTAAAAATGCTTCGGAACTCTTCCATTGTCCTCGGAATTCCGCTGACATATAAAAATGCTTCACAACTCTTCCATTGTTCTCGGAATTCCGCTGACTTTTAAAAATGCTTCGGAACTCTTCCATTGTTCTCCAAATTCCGCTGAAGTTTAAAAATGCTTCAGAACCCTTCCATCGTTCTCGGAATTCTGCTGAAGTTTAAAAATGCTTCGGAAATCTTCCATTGTTTTCAAAATTCCGCTGACGCTTAAAAATGCTTCAGAACTCTTCCATTGTTCTCGGAATTCTGCTGACGTTTAAAAATGCTTCGGAACTCTTCCATTGTTCTCGGAATTCCGCTGACGTTTAAAAATGCTTCGGAACTCTTCCATTGTTATCGGAATTCCGCTGATGTTTAAAAATGCTTCGTAACTCTTCCATTGTTCTCAGAATTCCGCTGACGTCTAAAAATGCTTCGGTACTCTTCCATTGTTCTCGGAATTCCGCTGACATATAAAAATCCTAGGAAATCTTGCATTGTTCTCGGCATTCCGCTGACGTTTAAAAATGCTTTGGAACTCTTCCATTGTTCTCGGAATTCCGTTGAAGTTTAAAAATGCTTCGAAACTCTTCCATTGTTCTCGGAATTCTGCTGAAGTTTAAAAATGCTTCGTAACTCTTCCATTGTTCTCAGAATTCCGCTGACGTCTAAAAATGCTTCGGTACTCTTCCATTGTTCTCGGAATTCCGCTGACATATAAAAATCCTCGGAAATCTTGCATTGTTCTCGGCATTCCGCTGAAGTTTAAAAATGCTTAAAATCTCTTCCATTGTTCTCGTAATTCTGCTCATGTTTAAAAATGCTTCGGAACTCTTCCATTGTTCTCGTAATTCCGCTGAAGTTTAAAAATGCTTCGGAACTCTTCCATTGTTCTCGGAATTCCGATGACTTTTTAAAATGCTTCGGTACTCTTCCATTGTTCTCGGAATTCCGCTGACGTTTAAAAATGCTTCGTAACTCTTCCATTGTTATCGGAATTCTGCTGAAGTCTAAAAATTCATCTGAACTCTTCCATTGTTCTCGGAATTCGTGTGAATTTTAAAAATGCTTCAGATCTCTTCTATTGTTCTCGGAATTCCGCTGAAGTTTAAAAATGCTTCGGAACTCTTCCATTGTTCTCGGAATTCTGCTGAAGTTTAAAAATGCTTCAGAACTCTTCCATTGTTCTCAGAATTCCGCTGACGTTTAAAAATGCTTCGGAAATCTTCCATTGTTTTCAAAATTCCGCTGACGTTTAAAAATGCTTCAGAACTATTCCATTGTTCTCAGAATTCTGCTGACGTTTAAAAATGCTTCGGAACTCTTCCATTGTTCTCGGAATTCTGCTGAAGTTTAAAAATGCTTCACAACTCTTCCATTGTTCTCGGAATTCCGCTGACTTTTAAAAATGCTTCGGAACTCTTCCATTGTTCTCCAAATTCCGCTGAAGTTTAAAAATGCTGCGGAAACCTTCCATCGTTCTCGGAATTCTGCTGAAGTTTAAAAATGCTTCGGAACTCTTCCATTGTTCTCAGAATTCTGCTGACGTTTAAAAATGCTTCGGTACTCTTCCATTGTTCTCGGAATTCCGTTGACATATAAAAATGCTTCGGAAATCTTGCATTGTTCTCGGCATTCCGCTGACGTTTAGAAATGCTTCGGAACTCTTCAATTGTTCTCGGAATTCTGCTGAACTTTTAAAATGCTTTGGAACTCTTCCATTGCTCTCGGAATTCTGCTGAAGTTTAAAAATGATTCAGAACTCTTACATTGTTCTCGGAATTCTGCTGACGTTTAAAAATGCTTCGGAACTCTTCCATTGTTCTCAGAATTCCGCTGAAGTTTAAAAATGCTTCGGAACTCTTCCATTGTTCTCAGAATTCCGCTGACGTTTAAAAATGCTCCGGAAATCTTCCATTGTTTTCAAAACTCCGCTGACGTTTAAAAATGCTTCAGAACTCTTCCATTGTTCTCGGAATTCCGCTGAAGTTTAAAAATGCTTCGGAACTCTTCCATTGTTCTCGGAATTCCGCTGACATATAAAAATGATTTGGAAATCTTGCATTGTTCTCGGCATTCCGCTGACATTTAAAAATGCTTCGGAACTCTTCAATTGTTCTCGGAATTCTGCTGAACTTTTAAAATGCTTTGGAACTCTTCCATTGGTCTCGGAATTCGGGTGAAGTTTAAAAATGCTTCGGAACTCTTCTTTTGTTCTCGGAATTCCGCTGAAGTTTAAAAATGCTTAAAATCTCTTCCATTGTTCTCGTAATTCTGCTCATGTTTAAAAATGCTTCGGAACTCTTCCATTGTTCTCGTAATTCCGCTGAAGTTTAAAAATGCTTCGGAACTCTTCCATTGTTCTCGGAACTCCGATGACGTTTTAAAATGCTTCGGAACTCTCCCATTGTTCTCAGAATTCCGCTGAAGTTTAAAAATGCTTCGGAACTCTTCCATTGTTCTCAGAATTCCGCTGACGTTTAAAAATGCTCCGGAAATCTTCCATTGTTTTCAAAACTCCGCTGACGTTTAAAAATGCTTCAGAACTCTTCCATTGTTCTCGGAATTCCGCTGAAGTTTAAAAATGCTTCGGAACTCTTCCATTGTTCTCGGAATTCCGCTGACATATAAAAATGATTTGGAAATCTTGCATTGTTCTCGGCATTCCGCTGACATTTAAAAATGCTTCGGAACTCTTCAATTGTTCTCGGAATTCTGCTGAACTTTTAAAATGCTTTGGAACTCTTCCATTGGTCTCGGAATTCGGGTGAAGTTTAAAAATGCTTCGGAACTCTTCTTTTGTTCTCGGAATTCCGCTGAAGTTTAAAAATGCTTAAAATCTCTTCCATTGTTCTCGTAATTCTGCTCATGTTTAAAAATGCTTCGGAACTCTTCCATTGTTCTCGTAATTCCGCTGAAGTTTAAAAATGCTTCGGAACTCTTCCATTGTTCTCGGAACTCCGATGACGTTTTAAAATGCTTCGGTACTCTTCCATTGTTCTCGGAATTCCGCTGACGTTTAAAAATGCTTCGGAACTCTTCCATTGTTATCGGAATTCCGCTGAAGTGTAAAAATGCTTCGGAACTCTTCCATTGTTCTAGGAATTCTGCTGAAGTCTAAAAATTCATCTGAACTCTTCCATTATTCTCGGAATTCGTGTGAATTTTAAAAATGCTTCGGAACTCTTCTATTGTTCTCGGAATTACGCTGAAGTTTAAAAATGCTTAAAATCTCTTACATTGTTCTCGGAATTCCGCTGAAGTTTAAAAATGCTTCAGAACTCTTCCATTGTTCTCGGAATTCCGCTGACGTTTAATAATGCTTCGCAACTCTTTCCTTGTTCTCGGAATTCCGCTGACGTTTAAAAATGCTTCGGAACTCTTCCATTGTTCTCGGAATTCCGTTGAAGTTTAAAAATGCTTCGAAACTCTTCCATTGTTCTCGGAATTCCGCTGACATTTAAAAATGCTTCGGAAATCTTCCATTGTTTTCAAAATTCCGCTGACGTTTAAAAATGCTTCAGAACTCTTCCATTGTTCTCGGAATTCCGCTGACGTTTAAAAATGCTTTGGAACTCTTCCATTGTTCTCGGAATTCCGCTGAAATTTAAGAATGCTTCGGAACTCTTCTATTGTTCTCGGAATTCTGCTGATGTTTAAAAATGCTTCAGAACTCTTCCATTGTTCTCGGAATTCCGCTGACGTTTAATAATGCTTCGGAACTCTTCCATTGTTCTCGGAATTCCGCTGAAGTTTAAAAATGCTTCGGAACTCTTCCATTGTTCTCAGAATTCTGCTGACGTTTAAAAATGCTTCGGAACTCTTCCATTGTCCTCGGAATTCCGCTGACATATAAAAATGCTTCACAACTCTTCCATTGTTCTCGGAATTCCGCTGACTTTTAAAAATGCTTCGGAACTCTTCCATTGTTCTCCAAATTCCGCTGAAGTTTAAAAATGCTTCAGAACCCTTCCATCGTTCTCGGAATTCTGCTGAAGTTTAAAAATGCTTCGGAAATCTTCCATTGTTTTCAAAATTCCGCTGACGCTTAAAAATGCTTCAGAACTCTTCCATTGTTCTCGGAATTCTGCTGACGTTTAAAAATGCTTCGGAACTCTTCCATTGTTCTCGGAATTCCGCTGACGTTTAAAAATGCTTCGGAACTCTTCCATTGTTATCGGAATTCCGCTGATGTTTAAAAATGCTTCGTAACTCTTCCATTGTTCTCAGAATTCCGCTGACGTCTAAAAATGCTTCGGTACTCTTCCATTGTTCTCGGAATTCCGCTGACATATAAAAATCCTAGGAAATCTTGCATTGTTCTCGGCATTCCGCTGACGTTTAAAAATGCTTTGGAACTCTTCCATTGTTCTCGGAATTCCGTTGAAGTTTAAAAATGCTTCGAAACTCTTCCATTGTTCTCGGAATTCTGCTGAAGTTTAAAAATGCTTCGTAACTCTTCCATTGTTCTCAGAATTCCGCTGACGTCTAAAAATGCTTCGGTACTCTTCCATTGTTCTCGGAATTCCGCTGACATATAAAAATCCTCGGAAATCTTGCATTGTTCTCGGCATTCCGCTGAAGTTTAAAAATGCTTAAAATCTCTTCCATTGTTCTCGTAATTCTGCTCATGTTTAAAAATGCTTCGGAACTCTTCCATTGTTCTCGTAATTCCGCTGAAGTTTAAAAATGCTTCGGAACTCTTCCATTGTTCTCGGAATTCCGATGACTTTTTAAAATGCTTCGGTACTCTTCCATTGTTCTCGGAATTCCGCTGACGTTTAAAAATGCTTCGTAACTCTTCCATTGTTATCGGAATTCTGCTGAAGTCTAAAAATTCATCTGAACTCTTCCATTGTTCTCGGAATTCGTGTGAATTTTAAAAATGCTTCAGATCTCTTCTATTGTTCTCGGAATTCCGCTGAAGTTTAAAAATGCTTCGGAACTCTTCCATTGTTCTCGGAATTCTGCTGAAGTTTAAAAATGCTTCAGAACTCTTCCATTGTTCTCAGAATTCCGCTGACGTTTAAAAATGCTTCGGAAATCTTCCATTGTTTTCAAAATTCCGCTGACGTTTAAAAATGCTTCAGAACTATTCCATTGTTCTCAGAATTCTGCTGACGTTTAAAAATGCTTCGGAACTCTTCCATTGTTCTCGGAATTCTGCTGAAGTTTAAAAATGCTTCACAACTCTTCCATTGTTCTCGGAATTCCGCTGACTTTTAAAAATGCTTCGGAACTCTTCCATTGTTCTCCAAATTCCGCTGAAGTTTAAAAATGCTGCGGAAACCTTCCATCGTTCTCGGAATTCTGCTGAAGTTTAAAAATGCTTCGGAACTCTTCCATTGTTCTCAGAATTCTGCTGACGTTTAAAAATGCTTCGGTACTCTTCCATTGTTCTCGGAATTCCGTTGACATATAAAAATGCTTCGGAAATCTTGCATTGTTCTCGGCATTCCGCTGACGTTTAGAAATGCTTCGGAACTCTTCAATTGTTCTCGGAATTCTGCTGAACTTTTAAAATGCTTTGGAACTCTTCCATTGCTCTCGGAATTCTGCTGAAGTTTAAAAATGATTCAGAACTCTTACATTGTTCTCGGAATTCTGCTGACGTTTAAAAATGCTTCGGAACTCTTCCATTGTTCTCAGAATTCCGCTGAAGTTTAAAAATGCTTCGGAACTCTTCCATTGTTCTCAGAATTCCGCTGACGTTTAAAAATGCTCCGGAAATCTTCCATTGTTTTCAAAACTCCGCTGACGTTTAAAAATGCTTCAGAACTCTTCCATTGTTCTCGGAATTCCGCTGAAGTTTAAAAATGCTTCGGAACTCTTCCATTGTTCTCGGAATTCCGCTGACATATAAAAATGATTTGGAAATCTTGCATTGTTCTCGGCATTCCGCTGACATTTAAAAATGCTTCGGAACTCTTCAATTGTTCTCGGAATTCTGCTGAACTTTTAAAATGCTTTGGAACTCTTCCATTGGTCTCGGAATTCGGGTGAAGTTTAAAAATGCTTCGGAACTCTTCTTTTGTTCTCGGAATTCCGCTGAAGTTTAAAAATGCTTAAAATCTCTTCCATTGTTCTCGTAATTCTGCTCATGTTTAAAAATGCTTCGGAACTCTTCCATTGTTCTCGTAATTCCGCTGAAGTTTAAAAATGCTTCGGAACTCTTCCATTGTTCTCGGAACTCCGATGACGTTTTAAAATGCTTCGGTACTCTTCCATTGTTCTCGGAATTCCGCTGACGTTTAAAAATGCTTCGGAACTCTTCCATTGTTATCGGAATTCCGCTGAAGTGTAAAAATGCTTCGGAACTCTTCCATTGTTCTAGGAATTCTGCTGAAGTCTAAAAATTCATCTGAACTCTTAAATTATTCTCGGAATTCGTGTGAATTTTAAAAATGCTTCGGAACTCTTCTATTGTTCTCGGAATTACGCTGAAGTTTAAAAATGCTTAAAATCTCTTACATTGTTCTCGGAATTCCGCTGAAGTTTAAAAATGCTTCGGAACTCTTCCATTGTTCTTGGAATTCTGCTGACGTTTAAAAATGCTTCGGAACTCTTCCATTGTTCTCGGAATTCCGTTGAAGATTAAAAATGCTTCGAAACTCTTCCATTGTTCTCGGAATTCTGCTGAAGTTTAAAAATGCTTCAGAACTCTTCCATTGTTCTCGGAATTCCGCTTACGTTTAATAATGCTTCGCAACTCTTTCATTGTTCTCAGAATTCCGCTGACGTTTAAAAATGCTTCGGAAATCTTCCATTGTTTTCAAAATTCCGCTGACGTTTAAAAATGCTTCAGAACTCTTCCATTGTTCTCGGAATTCTGCTGACGTTTAATAATGCTTCGCAACTTTTTCATTGCTCTCAGAATTCCGCTGACGGTTAAAAATGCTTCGGAAATCTTCCATTGTTTTCAAAATTCCGCTGACGTTTAAAAATGCTTCAGAACTCTTCCATTGTTCTCGGAATTCCGCTGACGTTTAAAAATGCTTTGGAACTCTTCCATTGTTCTCGGAATTCCGCTGAAGTTTAAAAATGCTTCGGAACTCTTCCATTGTTCTCAGAATTCTGCTGACGTTTAAGAATGCTTCGGAACTCTTCTATTGTTCTCGGAATTCTGCTGACGTTTAAAAATGCTTCGGAACTCTTCCATTGTTCTCGGAATTCCGCTGACATATAAAAATGCTTCGGAACTCTTCCATTGTTCTCGGAATTCCGCTGAAGTTTAAAAATGCTTCGGAACTCTACCATTGTTCTCAGAATTCTGCTGACGTTTAAAAATGCTTTGGAACTCTTCCATTGTTCTCGGAATTCCGTTGAAGTTTAAAAATGCTTCGAAACTCTTCCATTGTTCTCGGAATTCTGCTGAAGTTTAAAAATGCTTCGTAACTCTTCCATTGTTCTCAGAATTCCGCTGACGTCTAAAAATGCTTCGGTACTCTTCCATTGTTCTCGGAATTCCGCTGACATATAAAAATCCTCGGAAATCTTGCATTGTTCTCGGCATTCCGCTGAAGTTTAAAAATGCTTAAAATCTCTTCCATTGTTCTCGTAATTCTGCTCATGTTTAAAAATGCTTCGGAACTCTTCCATTGTTCTCGTAATTCCGCTGAAGTTTAAAAATGCTTCGGAACTCTTCCATTGTTCTCGGAATTCCGATGACTTTTTAAAATGCTTCGGTACTCTTCCATTGTTCTCGGAATTCCGCTGACGTTTAAAAATGCTTCGTAACTCTTCCATTGTTATCGGAATTCTGCTGAAGTCTAAAAATTCATCTGAACTCTTCCATTGTTCTCGGAATTCGTGTGAATTTTAAAAATGCTTCAGATCTCTTCTATTGTTCTCGGAATTCCGCTGAAGTTTAAAAATGCTTCGGAACTCTTCCATTGTTCTCGGAATTCTGCTGAAGTTTAAAAATGCTTCAGAACTCTTCCATTGTTCTCAGAATTCCGCTGACGTTTAAAAATGCTTCGGAAATCTTCCATTGTTTTCAAAATTCCGCTGACGTTTAAAAATGCTTCAGAACTATTCCATTGTTCTCAGAATTCTGCTGACGTTTAAAAATGCTTCGGAACTCTTCCATTGTTCTCGGAATTCTGCTGAAGTTTAAAAATGCTTCACAACTCTTCCATTGTTCTCGGAATTCCGCTGACTTTTAAAAATGCTTCGGAACTCTTCCATTGTTCTCCAAATTCCGCTGAAGTTTAAAAATGCTGCGGAAACCTTCCATCGTTCTCGGAATTCTGCTGAAGTTTAAAAATGCTTCGGAACTCTTCCATTGTTCTCAGAATTCTGCTGACGTTTAAAAATGCTTCGGTACTCTTCCATTGTTCTCGGAATTCCGTTGACATATAAAAATGCTTCGGAAATCTTGCATTGTTCTCGGCATTCCGCTGACGTTTAGAAATGCTTCGGAACTCTTCAATTGTTCTCGGAATTCTGCTGAACTTTTAAAATGCTTTGGAACTCTTCCATTGCTCTCGGAATTCTGCTGAAGTTTAAAAATGATTCAGAACTCTTACATTGTTCTCGGAATTCTGCTGACGTTTAAAAATGCTTCGGAACTCTCCCATTGTTCTCAGAATTCCGCTGAAGTTTAAAAATGCTTCGGAACTCTTCCATTGTTCTCGGAATTCCGCTGACATATAAAAATGATTTGGAAATCTTGCATTGTTCTCGGCATTCCGCTGACATTTAAAAATGCTTCGGAACTCTTCAATTGTTCTCGGAATTCTGCTGAACTTTTAAAATGCTTTGGAACTCTTCCATTGGTCTCGGAATTCGGGTGAAGTTTAAAAATGCTTCGGAACTCTTCTTTTGTTCTCGGAATTCCGCTGAAGTTTAAAAATGCTTAAAATCTCTTCCATTGTTCTCGTAATTCTGCTCATGTTTAAAAATGCTTCGGAACTCTTCCATTGTTCTCGTAATTCCGCTGAAGTTTAAAAATGCTTCGGAACTCTTCCATTGTTCTCGGAACTCCGATGACGTTTTAAAATGCTTCGGTACTCTTCCATTGTTCTCGGAATTCCGCTGACGTTTAAAAATGCTTCGGAACTCTTCCATTGTTATCGGAATTCCGCTGAAGTGTAAAAATGCTTCGGAACTCTTCCATTGTTCTAGGAATTCTGCTGAAGTCTAAAAATTCATCTGAACTCTTCCATTATTCTCGGAATTCGTGTGAATTTTAAAAATGCTTCGGAACTCTTCTATTGTTCTCGGAATTACGCTGAAGTTTAAAAATGCTTAAAATCTCTTACATTGTTCTCGGAATTCCGCTGAAGTTTAAAAATGCTTCAGAACTCTTCCATTGTTCTCGGAATTCCGCTGACGTTTAATAATGCTTCGCAACTCTTTCCTTGTTCTCGGAATTCCGCTGACGTTTAAAAATGCTTCGGAACTCTTCCATTGTTCTCGGAATTCCGTTGAAGTTTAAAAATGCTTCGAAACTCTTCCATTGTTCTCGGAATTCCGCTGACATTTAAAAATGCTTCGGAAATCTTCCATTGTTTTCAAAATTCCGCTGACGTTTAAAAATGCTTCAGAACTCTTCCATTGTTCTCGGAATTCCGCTGACGTTTAAAAATGCTTTGGAACTCTTCCATTGTTCTCGGAATTCCGCTGAAATTTAAGAATGCTTCGGAACTCTTCTATTGTTCTCGGAATTCTGCTGATGTTTAAAAATGCTTCAGAACTCTTCCATTGTTCTCGGAATTCCGCTGACGTTTAATAATGCTTCGGAACTCTTCCATTGTTCTCGGAATTCCGCTGAAGTTTAAAAATGCTTCGGAACTCTTCCATTGTTCTCAGAATTCTGCTGACGTTTAAAAATGCTTCGGAACTCTTCCATTGTCCTCGGAATTCCGCTGACATATAAAAATGCTTCACAACTCTTCCATTGTTCTCGGAATTCCGCTGACTTTTAAAAATGCTTCGGAACTCTTCCATTGTTCTCCAAATTCCGCTGAAGTTTAAAAATGCTTCAGAACCCTTCCATCGTTCTCGGAATTCTGCTGAAGTTTAAAAATGCTTCGGAAATCTTCCATTGTTTTCAAAATTCCGCTGACGCTTAAAAATGCTTCAGAACTCTTCCATTGTTCTCGGAATTCTGCTGACGTTTAAAAATGCTTCGGAACTCTTCCATTGTTCTCGGAATTCCGCTGACGTTTAAAAATGCTTCGGAACTCTTCCATTGTTATCGGAATTCCGCTGATGTTTAAAAATGCTTCGTAACTCTTCCATTGTTCTCAGAATTCCGCTGACGTCTAAAAATGCTTCGGTACTCTTCCATTGTTCTCGGAATTCCGCTGACATATAAAAATCCTAGGAAATCTTGCATTGTTCTCGGCATTCCGCTGACGTTTAAAAATGCTTTGGAACTCTTCCATTGTTCTCGGAATTCCGTTGAAGTTTAAAAATGCTTCGAAACTCTTCCATTGTTCTCGGAATTCTGCTGAAGTTTAAAAATGCTTCGTAACTCTTCCATTGTTCTCAGAATTCCGCTGACGTCTAAAAATGCTTCGGTACTCTTCCATTGTTCTCGGAATTCCGCTGACATATAAAAATCCTCGGAAATCTTGCATTGTTCTCGGCATTCCGCTGAAGTTTAAAAATGCTTAAAATCTCTTCCATTGTTCTCGTAATTCTGCTCATGTTTAAAAATGCTTCGGAACTCTTCCATTGTTCTCGTAATTCCGCTGAAGTTTAAAAATGCTTCGGAACTCTTCCATTGTTCTCGGAATTCCGATGACTTTTTAAAATGCTTCGGTACTCTTCCATTGTTCTCGGAATTCCGCTGACGTTTAAAAATGCTTCGTAACTCTTCCATTGTTATCGGAATTCTGCTGAAGTCTAAAAATTCATCTGAACTCTTCCATTGTTCTCGGAATTCGTGTGAATTTTAAAAATGCTTCAGATCTCTTCTATTGTTCTCGGAATTCCGCTGAAGTTTAAAAATGCTTCGGAACTCTTCCATTGTTCTCGGAATTCTGCTGAAGTTTAAAAATGCTTCAGAACTCTTCCATTGTTCTCAGAATTCCGCTGACGTTTAAAAATGCTTCGGAAATCTTCCATTGTTTTCAAAATTCCGCTGACGTTTAAAAATGCTTCAGAACTATTCCATTGTTCTCAGAATTCTGCTGACGTTTAAAAATGCTTCGGAACTCTTCCATTGTTCTCGGAATTCTGCTGAAGTTTAAAAATGCTTCACAACTCTTCCATTGTTCTCGGAATTCCGCTGACTTTTAAAAATGCTTCGGAACTCTTCCATTGTTCTCCAAATTCCGCTGAAGTTTAAAAATGCTGCGGAAACCTTCCATCGTTCTCGGAATTCTGCTGAAGTTTAAAAATGCTTCGGAACTCTTCCATTGTTCTCAGAATTCTGCTGACGTTTAAAAATGCTTCGGTACTCTTCCATTGTTCTCGGAATTCCGTTGACATATAAAAATGCTTCGGAAATCTTGCATTGTTCTCGGCATTCCGCTGACGTTTAGAAATGCTTCGGAACTCTTCAATTGTTCTCGGAATTCTGCTGAACTTTTAAAATGCTTTGGAACTCTTCCATTGCTCTCGGAATTCTGCTGAAGTTTAAAAATGATTCAGAACTCTTACATTGTTCTCGGAATTCTGCTGACGTTTAAAAATGCTTCGGAACTCTTCCATTGTTCTCAGAATTCCGCTGAAGTTTAAAAATGCTTCGGAACTCTTCCATTGTTCTCAGAATTCCGCTGACGTTTAAAAATGCTCCGGAAATCTTCCATTGTTTTCAAAACTCCGCTGACGTTTAAAAATGCTTCAGAACTCTTCCATTGTTCTCGGAATTCCGCTGAAGTTTAAAAATGCTTCGGAACTCTTCCATTGTTCTCGGAATTCCGCTGACATATAAAAATGATTTGGAAATCTTGCATTGTTCTCGGCATTCCGCTGACATTTAAAAATGCTTCGGAACTCTTCAATTGTTCTCGGAATTCTGCTGAACTTTTAAAATGCTTTGGAACTCTTCCATTGGTCTCGGAATTCGGGTGAAGTTTAAAAATGCTTCGGAACTCTTCTTTTGTTCTCGGAATTCCGCTGAAGTTTAAAAATGCTTAAAATCTCTTCCATTGTTCTCGTAATTCTGCTCATGTTTAAAAATGCTTCGGAACTCTTCCATTGTTCTCGTAATTCCGCTGAAGTTTAAAAATGCTTCGGAACTCTTCCATTGTTCTCGGAACTCCGATGACGTTTTAAAATGCTTCGGTACTCTTCCATTGTTCTCGGAATTCCGCTGACGTTTAAAAATGCTTCGGAACTCTTCCATTGTTATCGGAATTCCGCTGAAGTGTAAAAATGCTTCGGAACTCTTCCATTGTTCTAGGAATTCTGCTGAAGTCTAAAAATTCATCTGAACTCTTAAATTATTCTCGGAATTCGTGTGAATTTTAAAAATGCTTCGGAACTCTTCTATTGTTCTCGGAATTACGCTGAAGTTTAAAAATGCTTAAAATCTCTTACATTGTTCTCGGAATTCCGCTGAAGTTTAAAAATGCTTCGGAACTCTTCCATTGTTCTTGGAATTCTGCTGACGTTTAAAAATGCTTCGGAACTCTTCCATTGTTCTCGGAATTCCGTTGAAGATTAAAAATGCTTCGAAACTCTTCCATTGTTCTCGGAATTCTGCTGAAGTTTAAAAATGCTTCAGAACTCTTCCATTGTTCTCGGAATTCCGCTGACGTTTAATAATGCTTCGCAACTCTTTCATTGTTCTCAGAATTCCGCTGACGTTTAAAAATGCTTCGGAAATCTTCCATTGTTTTCAAAATTCCGCTGACGTTTAAAAATGCTTCAGAACTCTTCCATTGTTCTCGGAATTCTGCTGACGTTTAATAATGCTTCGCAACTTTTTCATTGCTCTCAGAATTCCGCTGACGTTTAAAAATGCTTCGGAAATCTTCCATTGTTTTCAAAATTCCGCTGACGTTTAAAAATGCTTCAGAACTCTTCCATTGTTCTCGGAATTCCGCTGACGTTTAAAAATGCTTTGGAACTCTTCCATTGTTCTCGGAATTCCGCTGAAGTTTAAAAATGCTTCGGAACTCTTCCATTGTTCTCAGAATTCTGCTGACGTTTAAGAATGCTTCGGAACTCTTCTATTGTTCTCGGAATTCTGCTGACGTTTAAAAATGCTTCGGAACTCTTCCATTGTTCTCGGAATTCCGCTGACATATAAAAATGCTTCGGAACTCTTCCATTGTTCTCGGAATTCCGCTGAAGTTTAAAAATGCTTCGGAACTCTACCATTGTTCTCAGAATTCTGCTGACGTTTAAAAATGCTTCAGAACTCTTCCATTGTTCTCGGAATTCCGTTGAAGTTTAAAAATGCTTCGAAACTCTTCCATTGTTCTCGGAATTCTGCTGAAGTTTAAAAATGCTTCGTAACTCTTCCATTGTTCTCAGAATTTTGCTGACGTTTAAAAATGCTTCGGTACTCTTCCATTGTTCTCGGAATTCCGCTGACATATAAAAATGCTTCGGAAATCTTGCATTGTTCTCGGCATTCCGCTGACGTTTAAAAATGCTTCGGAACTCTTCAATTGTTCTCGGAATTCTGCTGAACTTTTAAAATGCTTTGGAACTCTTCCATTGCTCTCGGAATTCTGCTGACGTTTAAAAATTGTTTGGAACTCTTCCATTGTTCTCAGAATTCCGCTGAAGTTTAAAAATGCTTCGGAACTCTTCCATTGTTCTCGGAATTCTGCTGAAGTTTAAAAATGCTTCGGAACTCTTCCATTGTTCTCAGAATTCCGCTGACGTTTAAAAATGCTTCGGAAATCTTCCATTGTTTTCAAAATTCCGCTGACGTTTAAAAATGCTTCAGAACTCTTCCATTGTTCTCGGAATTCCGCTGACGTTTAAAAATGCTTTGAAACTCTTTCATTGTTCTCAGAATTCCGCTGACGTTTAAAAATGCTTCGGAAATCTTCCATTGTTTTCAAAATTCCGCTGACGTTTAAAAATGCTTCAGAACTCTTCCATTGTTCTCGGAATTCTGCTGACGTTTAATAATGCTTCGCAACTTTTTCATTGCTCTCAGAATTCCGCTGACGTTTAAAAATGCTTCGGAAATCTTCCATTGTTTTCAAAATTCCGCTGACGTTTAAAAATGCTTCAGAACTCTTCCATTGTTCTCGGAATTCCGCTGACGTTTAAAAATGCTTTGGAACTCTTCCATTGTTCTCGGAATTCCGCTGAAGTTTAAAAATGCTTCGGAACTCTTCCATTGTTCTCAGAATTCTGCTGACGTTTAAGAATGCTTCGGAACTCTTCTATTGTTCTCGGAATTCTGCTGACGTTTAAAAATGCTTCAGAACTCTTCCATTGTTCTCGGAATTCCGTTGAAGTTTAAAAATGCTTCGAAACTCTTCCATTGTTCTCGGAATTCTGCTGAAGTTTAAAAATGCTTCGTAACTCTTCCATTGTTCTCAGAATTTCGCTGACGTTTAAAAATGCTTCGGTACTCTTCCATTGTTCTCGGAATTCCGCTGACATATAAAAATGCTTCGGAAATCTTGCATTGTTCTCGGCATTCCGCTGACGTTTAAAAATGCTTCGGAACTCTTCAATTGTTCTCGGAATTCTGCTGAACTTTTAAAATGCTTTGGAACTCTTCCATTGCTCTCGGAATTCTGCTGACGTTTAAAAATTGTTCGGAACTCTTCCATTGTTCTCAGAATTCCGCTGAAGTTTAAAAATGCTTCGGAACTCTTCCATTGTTCTCGGAATTCTGCTGAAGTTTAAAAATGCTTCGGAACTCTTCCATTGTTCTCAGAATTCCGCTGACGTTTAAAAATGCTTCGGAAATCTTCCATTGTTTTCAAAATTCCGCTGACGTTTAAAAATGCTTCAGAACTATTCCATTGTTCTCAGAATTCTGCTGACGTTTAAAAATGCTTCGGAACTCTTCCAATG
The DNA here is from genome assembly GCF_046119375.1 of Phyllobates terribilis. Classification (NCBI taxonomy): domain Eukaryota; kingdom Metazoa; phylum Chordata; class Amphibia; order Anura; family Dendrobatidae; genus Phyllobates; species Phyllobates terribilis. The sequence goes on from NW_027362782.1 coordinate 13,144,728, forward strand.
TTCTCGGAATTCTGCTGAAGTTTAAAAATGCTTCACAACTCTTCCATTGTTCTCGGAATTCCGCTGACTTTTAAAAATGCTTCGGAACTCTTCCATTGTTCTCCAAATTCCGCTGAAGTTTAAAAATGCTTCGGAACCCTTCCATCGTTCTCGGAATTCTGCTGAAGTTTAAAAATGCTTCGGAACACTTCCATTGTTCTCAGAATTCCGCTGACGTTTAAAAATGCTTCGGAAATCTTCCATTGTTTTCAAAATTCCGCTGACGCTTAAAAATGCTTCAGAACTCTTCCATTGTTCTCGGAATTCTGCTGAAGTTTAAAAATGCTTCAGAACTCTTCCATTGCTCTCGGAATTCCGCTGACGTTTAATAATGCTTTGCAACTCTTCCATTGTTCTCAGAATTCCGCTGACGTTTAAAAATGCTTCGGTACTCTTCCATTGTTCTCGGAATTCCGCTGACATATAAAAATGCTTCGGAAATCTTGCATTGTTCTCGGCATTCCGCTGACATTTAAAAATGCTTCGGAACTCTTCAATTGTTCTCGGAATTCTGCTGAACTTTTAAAATGCTTTGGAACTCTTCCATTGCTCTCGGAATTCCGCTGAAGTTTAAAAATGCTTTGGAACTCTTCCATTGTTCTCGGAATTCCGCTGAAGTTTAAAAATGCTTCGGAACTCTTCCATTGTTCTCAGAATTCTGCTGACGTTTAAAAATGCTTCAGAACTCTTCCATTGTTCTCGGAATTCCGCTGACGTTTAAAAATGCTTTGGAACTCTTCCATTGTTCTCGGAATTCCGCTGAAGTTTAAAAATGCTTCGGAACTCTTCCATTGTTCTCAGAATTCTGCTGACGTTTAAAAATGCTTCGGAACTCTTCTATTGTTCTCGGAATTCTGCTGACGTTTAAAAATGCTTCAGAACTCTTCCATTGTTCTCGGATTTCCGCTGACGTTTAATAATGCTTCGGAACTCTTCCATTGTTCTCGGAATTCCGCTGAAGTTTAAAAATGCTTCGGAACTCTTCCATTGTTCTCAGAATTCTGCTGACGTTTAAAAATGCTTCAGAACTCTTCTATTGTTCTCGGAATTCTGCTGAAGTTTAAAAATGCTTCGAAACTCTTCCATTGTTCTCGGAATTCTGCTGAAGTTTAAAAATGCTTCAGAACTCTTCCATTGCTCTCGGAATTCCGCTGACGTTTAATAATGCTTCGCAACTCTTCCATTGTTCTCGGAATTCCGTTGAAGTTTAAAAATGCTTCGAAACTCTTCCATTGTTCTCGGAATTCCGCTGACGTTTAAAAATGCTTCGGTACTCTTCCATTGTTCTCGGAATTCCGCTGACATTTAAAAATGCTTCGGAACTCTTCCATTGTTCTCGGAATTCGTGTGAATTTTAAAAATGCTTGGGATCTCTTCTATTGTTCTCGGAATTCCGCTGAAGTTTAAAAATGCTTAAAATCTCTTACATTGTTCTCAGAATTCCGCTGACGTTTAAAAATGCTTCGGAAATCTTCCATTGTTTTCAAAATTCCGCTGACGCTTAAAAATGCTTCAGAACTCTTCCATTGTTCTCAGAATTCTGCTGACGTTTAAAAATGCTTCAGAACTCTTCTATTGTTCTCGGAATTCTGCTGAAGTTTAAAAATGCTTCGAAACTCTTCCATTGTTCTCGGAATTCTGCTGAAGTTTAAAAATGCTTCAGAACTCTTCCATTGCTCTCGGAATTCCGCTGACGTTTAATAGTGCTTCGCAACTCTTCCATTGTTCTCGGAATTCCGTTGAAGTTTAAAAATGCTTCGAAACTCTTCCATTGTTCTCGGAATTCTGCTGAAGTTTAAAAATGCTTCGGAACTCTTCCATTGTTTCAGAATTCCGTTGACGTTTAAAAATGCTTCGGTACTCTTCCATTGTTCTCGGAATTCCGCTGACATTTAAAAATGCTTCGGAACTCTTCCATTGTTCTCGGAATTCTGCTGAAGTTTAAAAATGCTTCGGAACTCTTCCATTGTTCTCAGAATTCCGCTGACGTTTAAAAATGCTTCGGTACTCTTCCATTGTTCTCGGAATTCCGCTGACATTTAAAAATGCTTCGGAACTCTTCCATTGTTCTCGGAATTCGTGTGAATTTTAAAAATGCTTGGGATCTCTTCTATTGTTCTCGGAATTCCGCTGAAGTTTAAAAATGCTTAAAATCTCTTACATTGTTCTCGGAATTCCGCTGAAGTTTAAAAATGCTTCGGAACCCTTCCATCGTTCTCGGAATTCTGCTGAAGTTTAAAAATGCTTCGGAACTCTTCCATTGTTCTCAGAATTCCGCTGACGTTTAAAAATGCTTCGGAACTCTTCCATTGTTCTCCAAATTCCGCTGAAGTTTAAAAATGCTGCGGAACCCTTCCATCGTTCTCGGAATTCTGCTGAAGTTTAAAAATGCTTCGGAACTCTTCCATTGTTCTCAGAATTCCGCTGACGTTTAAAAATGCTTCGGAAATCTTCCATTGTTTTCAAAATTCCGCTGAGGCTTAAAAATGCTTCAGAACTCTTCCATTGTTCTCGGAATTCTGCTGACGTTTAAAAATGCTTCGGAACTCTTCCATTGTTCTCGGAATTCTGCTGAAGTTTAAAAATGCTTCAGAACTCTTCCATTGCTCTCGGAATTCCGCTGACGTTTAATAATGCTTCGCAACTCTTCCATTGTTCTCGGAATTCCGTTGAAGTTTAAAAATGCTTCGAAACTCTTCCTTTGTTCTCGGAATTCTGCTGAAGTTTAAAAATGCTTCGGAACTCTTCCATTGTTCTCAGAATTCCGCTGACGTTTAAAAATGCTTCGGTACTCTTCCATTGTTCTCGGAATTCCGCTGACATTTAAAAATGCTTCGGAACTCTTCAATTGTTCTCGGAATTCTGCTGAACTTTTAAAATGCTTTGGAACTCTTCCATTGCTCTCGGAATTCGGGTGAAGTTTAAAAATGCTTCGGAACTCTTCTATTGTTCTCGGAATTCCGCTGAAGTTTAAAAATGCTTAAAATCTCTTCCATTGTTCTCGTAATTCTGCTCATGTTTAAAAATGCTTCGGAACTCTTCCATTGTTCTCGTAATTCCGCTGAAGTTTAAAAATGCTTCGGAAGTCTTCCATTGTTCTCAGAATTCCGATGACTTTTTAAAATGCTTCGGTACCCTTCCATTGTTCTCGGAATTCCGCTGACGTTTAAAAATGCTTCGTAACTCTTCCATTGTTATCGGAATTCCGCTGAAGTTTAAAAATGCTTCGGAACTCTTCCATTGTTCTAGGAATTCTGCTGAAGTCTAAAAATTCATCTGAACTCTTCTATTGTTCTCGGAATTCGTGTGAATTTTAAAAATGCTTCGGATCTCTTCTATTGTTCTCGGAATTCCGCTGAAGTTTAAAAATGCTTAAAATCTCTTACATTGTTCTCGGAATTCTGCTGAAGTTTAAAAATGCTTCAGAACTCTTCCATTGCTCTCGGAATTCCGCTGACGTTTAATAATGCTTCGCAACTCTTCCATTGTTCTCGGAATTCCGTTGAAGTTTAAAAATGCTTCGAAACTCTTCCATTGTTCTCGGAATTCTGCTGAAGTTTAAAAATGCTTCGGAACTCTTCCATTGTTTCAGAATTCCGCTGACGTTTAAAAATGCTTCGGTACTCTTCCATTGTTCTCGGAATTCCGCTGACATTTAAAAATGCTTCGGAACTCTTCCATTGTTCTCGGAATTCTGCTGAAGTTTAAAAATGCTTCGGAACTCTTCCATTGTTCTCAGAATTCCGCTGCCGTTTAAAAATGCTTCGGTATTCTTCCATTGTTCTCGGAATTCCGCTGACATTTAAAAATGCTTCGGAACTCTTCCATTGTTCTCGGAATTCGTGTGAATTTTAAAAATGCTTGGGATCTCTTCTATTGTTCTCGGAATTCCGCTGAAGTTTAAAAATGCTTAAAATCTCTTACATTGTTCTCGGAAATCCGCTGAAGTTTAAAAATGCTTCGGAACCCTTCCATCGTTCTCGGAATTCCGCTGAAGTTTAAAAATGCTTCAGAACTCTTCCATTGTTCTCGGAATTCCGCTGACTTTTAAAAATGCTTCGGAACTCTTCCATTGTTCTCCAAATTCCGCTGAAGTTTAAAAATGCTGCGGAACCCTTCCATCGTTCTCGGAATTCTGCTGAAGTTTAAAAATGCTTCGGAACTCTTCCATTGTTCTCAGAATTCCGCTGACGTTTAAAAATGCTTCGGAAATCTTCCATTGTTTTCAAAATTCCGCTGAGGCTTAAAAATGCTTCAGAACTCTTCCATTGTTCTCGGAATTCTGCTGACGTTTAAAAATGCTTCGGAACACTTCCATTGTTCTCAGAATTCCGCTGACGTTTAAAAATGCTTCGGAAATCTTCCATTGTTTTCAAAATTCCGCTGACGCTTAAAAATGCTTCAGAACTCTTCCATTGTTCTCGGAATTCTGCTGAAGTTTAAAAATGCTTCAGAACTCTTCCATTGCTCTCGGAATTCCGCTGACGTTTAATAATGCTTTGCAACTCTTCCATTGTTCTCAGAATTCCGCTGACGTTTAAAAATGCTTCGGTACTCTTCCATTGTTCTCGGAATTCCGCTGACATATAAAAATGCTATGGAAATCTTGCATTGTTCTCGGCATTCCGCTGACATTTAAAAATGCTTCAGAACTCTTCAATTGTTCTCGGAATTCTGCTGAACTTTTAAAATGCTTTGGAACTCTTCCATTGCTCTCGGAATTCCGCTGAAGTTTAAAAATGCTTTGGAACTCTTCCATTGTTCTCGGAATTCCGCTGAAGTTTAAAAATGCTTCGGAACTCTTCCATTGTTCTCAGAATTCTGCTGACGTTTAAAAATGCTTCAGAACTCTTCCATTGTTCTCGGAATTCCGCTGACGTTTAAAAATGCTTTGGAACTCTTCCATTGTTCTCGGAATTCCGCTGAAGTTTAAAAATGCTTCGGAACTCTTCCATTGTTCTCAGAATTCTGCTGACGTTTAAAAATGCTTCGGAACTCTTCTATTGTTCTCGGAATTCTGCTGACGTTTAAAAATGCTTCAGAACTCTTCCATTGTTCTCGGAATTCCGCTGACGTTTAAAAATGCTTTGGAACTCTTCCATTGTTCTCGGAATTCCGCTGAAGTTTAAAAATGCTTCGGAACTCTTCCATTGTTCTCAGAATTCTGCTGACGTTTAAAAATGCTTCGGAACTCTTCTATTGTTCTCGGAATTCTGCTGACGTTTAAAAATGCTTCAGAACTCTTCCATTGTTCTCGGATTTCCGCTGACGTTTAATAATGCTTCGGAACTCTTCCATTGTTCTCGGAATTCCGCTGAAGTTTAAAAATGCTTCGGAACTCTTCCATTGTTCTCAGAATTCTGCTGACGTTTAAAAATGCTTCAGAACTCTTCTATTGTTCTCGGAATTCTGCTGAAGTTTAAAAATGCTTCGAAACTCTTCCATTGTTCTCGGAATTCTGCTGAAGTTTAAAAATGCTTCAGAACTCTTCCATTGCTCTCGGAATTCCGCTGATGTTTAATAATGCTTCGCAACTCTTCCATTGTTCTCGGAATTCCGTTGAAGTTTAAAAATGCTTCGAAACTCTTCCATTGTTCTCGGAATTCTGCTGAAGTTTAAAAATGCTTCGGAACTCTTCCATTGTTCTCAGAATTCCGCTGACGTTTAAAAATGCTTCGGTACTCTTCCATTGTTCTCGGAATTCCGCTGACATTTAAAAATGCTTCGGAACTCTTCCATTGTTCTCGGAATTCTGCTGAAGTTTAAAAATGCTTCGGAACTCTTCCATTGTTCTCAGAATTCCGCTGACGTTTAAAAATGCTTCAGTACTCTTCCATTGTTCTCGGAATTCCGCTGACATTTAAAAATGCTTCGGAACTCTTCCATTGTTCTCGGAATTCGTGTGAATTTTAAAAATGCTTGGGATCTCTTCTATTGTTCTCGGAATTCCGCTGAAGTTTAAAAATGCTTAAAATCTCTTACATTGTTCTCAGAATTCCGCTGACGTTTAAAAATGCTTCGGAAATCTTCCATTGTTTTCAAAATTCCGCTGACGCTTAAAAATGCTTCAGAACTCTTCCATTGTTCTCAGAATTCTGCTGACGTTTAAAAATGCTTCAGAACTCTTCTATTGTTCTCGGAATTCTGCTGAAGTTTAAAAATGCTTCGAAACTCTTCCATTGTTCTCGGAATTCTGCTGAAGTTTAAAAATGCTTCAGAACTCTTCCATTGCTCTCGGAATTCCGCTGACGTTTAATAATGCTTCGCAACTCTTCCATTGTTCTCGGAATTCCGTTGAAGTTTAAAAATGCTTCGAAACTCTTCCATTGTTCTCGGAATTCTGCTGAAGTTTAAAAATGCTTCGGAACTCTTCCATTGTTTCAGAATTCCGCTGACGTTTAAAAATGCTTCGGTACTCTTCCATTGTTCTCGGAATTCCGCTGACATTTAAAAATGCTTCGGAACTCTTCCATTGTTCTCGGAATTCTGCTGAAGTTTAAAAATGCTTCGGAACTCTTCCATTGTTCTCAGAATTCCGCTGACGTTTAAAAATGCTTCGGTACTCTTCCATTGTTCTCGGAATTCCGCTGACATTTAAAAATGCTTCGGAACTCTTCCATTGTTCTCGGAATTCGTGTGAATTTTAAAAATGCTTGGGATCTCTTCTATTGTTCTCGGAATTCCGCTGAAGTTTAAAAATACTTAAAATCTCTTACATTGTTCTCGGAATTCCGCTGAAGTTTAAAAATGCTTCGGAACCCTTCCATCGTTCTCGGAATTCTGCTGAAGTTTAAAAATGCTTCGGAACTCTTCCATTGTTCTCAGAATTCCGCTGACGTTTAAAAATGCTTCGGAAATCTTCCATTGTTTTCAAAATTCCGCTGACGCTTAAAAATGCTTCAGAACTCTTCCATTGTTCTCGGAATTCTGCTGAAGTTTAAAAATGCTTCAGAACTCTTCCATTGTTCTCGGAATTCCGCTGACTTTTAAAAATGCTTCGGAACTCTTCCATTGTTCTCCAAATTCCGCTGAAGTTTAAAAATGCTGCGGAACCCTTCCATCGTTCTCGGAATTCTGCTGAAGTTTAAAAATGCTTCGGAACTCTTCCATTGTTCTCAGAATTCCGCTGACGTTTAAAAATGCTTCGGAAATCTTCCATTGTTTTCAAAATTCCGCTGAGGCTTAAAAATGCTTCAGAACTCTTCCATTGTTCTCGGAATTCTGCTGACGTTTAAAAATGCTTCGGAACTCTTCCATTGTTCTCGGAATTCTGCTGAAGTTTAAAAATGCTTCAGAACTCTTCCATTGCTCTCGGAATTCCGCTGACGTTTAATAATGCTTCGCAACTCTTCCATTGTTCTCGGAATTCCGTTGAAGTTTAAAAATGCTTCGAAACTCTTCCTTTGTTCTCGGAATTCTGCTGAAGTTTAAAAATGCTTCGGAACTCTTCCATTGTTCTCAGAATTCCGCTGACGTTTAAAAATGCTTCGGTACTCTTCCATTGTTCTCGGAATTCCGCTGACATTTAAAAATGCTTCGGAACTCTTCAATTGTTCTCGGAATTCTGCTGAACTTTTAAAATGCTTTGGAACTCTTCCATTGCTCTCGGAATTCGGGTGAAGTTTAAAAATGCTTCGGAACTCTTCTATTGTTCTCGGAATTCCGCTGAAGTTTAAAAATGCTTAAAATCTCTTCCATTGTTCTCGTAATTCTGCTCATGTTTAAAAATGCTTCGGAACTCTTCCATTGTTCTCGTAATTCCGCTGAAGTTTAAAAATGCTTCGGAAGTCTTCCATTGTTCTCGGAATTCCGATGACTTTTTAAAATGCTTCGGTACCCTTCCATTGTTCTCGGAATTCCGCTGACGTTTAAAAATGCTTCGTAACTCTTCCATTGTTATCGGAATTCCGCTGAAGTTTAAAAATGCTTCGGAACTCTTCCATTGTTCTAGGAATTCTGCTGAAGTCTAAAAATTCATCTGAACTCTTCTATTGTTCTCGGAATTCGTGTGAATTTTAAAAATGCTTCGGATCTCTTCTATTGTTCTCGGAATTCCGCTGAAGTTTAAAAATGCTTAAAATCTCTTACATTGTTCTCGGAATTCTGCTGAAGTTTAAAAATGCTTCAGAACTCTTCCATTGCTCTCGGAATTCCGCTGACGTTTAATAATGCTTCGCAACTCTTCCATTGTTCTCGGAATTCCGTTGAAGTTTAAAAATGCTTCGAAACTCTTCCATTGTTCTCGGAATTCTGCTGAAGTTTAAAAATGCTTCGGAACTCTTCCATTGTTTCAGAATTCCGCTGACGTTTAAAAATGCTTCGGTACTCTTCCATTGTTCTCGGAATTCCGCTGACATTTAAAAATGCTTCGGAACTCTTCCATTGTTCTCGGAATTCTGCTGAAGTTTAAAAATGCTTCGGAACTCTTCCATTGTTCTCAGAATTCCGCTGACGTTTAAAAATGCTTCGGTATTCTTCCATTGTTCTCGGAATTCCGCTGACATTTAAAAATGCTTCGGAACTCTTCCATTGTTCTCGGAATTCGTGTGAATTTTAAAAATGCTTGGGATCTCTTCTATTGTTCTCGGAATTCCGCTGAAGTTTAAAAATGCTTAAAATCTCTTACATTGTTCTCGGAATTCCGCTGAAGTTTAAAAATGCTTCGGAACCCTTCCATCGTTCTCGGAATTCTGCTGAAGTTTAAAAATGTTTCGGAACTCTTCCATTGTTCTCAGAATTCCGCTGACGTTTAAAAATGCTTCGGAAATCTTCCATTGTTTTCAAAATTCCGCTGACGCTTAAAAATGCTTCAGAACTCTTCCATTGTTCTCGGAATTCCGCTGAAGTTTAAAAATGCTTCAGAACTCTTCCATTGTTCTCGGAATTCCGCTGACTTTTAAAAATGCTTCGGAACTCTTCCATTGTTCTCGGAATTCTGCTGAAGTTTAAAAATGCTTCAGAACTCTTCCATTGTTCTCGGAATTCTGCTGAAGTCTAAAAATTCATCTGAACTCTTCTATTGTTCTCGGAATTCGTGTGAATTTTAAAAATGCTTCGGATCTCTTCTATTGTTCTCGGAATTCCGCTGAAGTTTAAAAATGCTTAAAATCTCTTACATTGTTCTCGGAATTCCGCTGAAGTTTAAAAATGCTTCGGAACTCTTCCATTGTTCTCGGAATTCTGCTGAAGTTTAAAAATGCTTCAGAACTCTTCCATTGTTCTCAGAATTCCGCTGACGTTTAAAAATGCTTCGGAAATCTTCCATTGTTTTCAAAATTCCGCTGACGTTTAAAAATGCTTCAGAACTATTCCATTGTTCTCAGAATTCTGCTGAAGTTTAAAAATGCTTCGGAACTCTTCCATTGTTCTTGGAATTCTGCTGAAGTTTAAAAATGCTTCACAACTCTTCCATTGTTCTCGGAATTCCGCTGACTTTTAAAAATGCTTCGGAACTCTTCCATTGTTCTCCAAATTCCGCTGAAGTTTAAAAATGCTGCGGAACCCTTCCATCGTTCTCGGAATTCTGCTGAAGTTTAAAAATGCTTCGTAACTCTTCCATTGTTTCAGAATTCCGCTGACGTTTAAAAATGCTTCGGTACTCTTCCATTGTTCTCCAAATTCCGCTGAAGTTTAAAAATGCTGCGGAACCCTTCCATCGTTCTCGGAATTCTGCTGAAGTTTAAAAATGCTTCGGAACTCTTCCATTGTTTCAGAATTCCGCTGACGTTTAAAAATGCTTCGGTACTCTTCCATTGTTCTCGGAATTCCGCTGACATTTAAAAATGCTTCGGAACTCTTCCATTGTTCTCGGAATTCCGCTGAAGTTTAAAAATGCTTCGGAACCCTTCCATCGTTCTCGGAATTCTGCTGAAGTTTAAAAATGCTTCGGAACTCTTCCATTGTTCTCAGAATTCCGCTGACGTTTAAAAATGCTTCGGAAATCTTCCATTGTTTTCAAAATTCCGCTGACGCTTAAAAATGCTTCAGAACTCTTCCATTGTTCTCGGAATTCCGCTGAAGTTTAAAAATGCTTCAGAACTCTTCCATTGTTCTCGGAATTCCGCTGACTTTTAAAAATGCTTCGGAACTCTTCCATTGTTCTCCAAATTCCGCTGAAGTTTAAAAATGCTGCGGAACCCTTCCATCGTTCTCGGAATTCCGCTGACGTCTAAAAATGCTTCGGTACTCTTCCATTGTTCTCGGAATTCCGCTGACATATAAAAATGCTTCGGAAATCTTGCATTGTTCTCGGCATTCCGCTGACGTTTAAAAATGCTTCGGAACTCTTCCATTGTTCTCGGAATTCCGCTGAAGTTTAAAAATGCTTCGGAACTCTTCCGTTGTTCTCGGAATTCCGATGACGTTTTAAAATGCTTCGGTACACTTCCATTGTTCTCGGAATTCCGCTGACGTTTAAAAATGCTTCGGAACTCTTCCATTGTTATCGGAATTCCGCTGAAGTTTAAAAATGCTTCGGAACTCTTCCATTGTTCTAGGAATTCTGCTGAAGTCTAAAAATTCATCTGAACTCTTCCATTATTCTCGGAATTCGTGTGAATTTTAAAAATGCTTCGGAACTCTTCCATTGTTCTCAGAATTCTGCTGACGTTTAAAAATGCTTCGGAACTCTTCTATTGTTCTCGGAATTCTGCTGACGTTTAAAAATGCTTCAGAACTCTTCCATTGTTCTCGGATTTCCTCTGACGTTTAATAATGCTTCGGAACTCTTCCATTGTTCTCGGAATTCCGCTGAAGTTTAAAAATGCTTCGGAACTCTTCCATTGTTCTCGGAATTCTGCTGACGTTTAAAAATGCTTCAGAACTCTTCCATTGTTCTCGGAATTCTGCTGAAGTTTAAAAATGCTTCAGAACTCTTCCATTGCTCTCGGAATTCCGCTGACGTTTAATAATGCTTCGCAACTCTTCCATTGTTCTTAGAATTCCGCTGACGTTTAAAAATGCTTTGGAACTCTTCCATTGTTCTCGGAATTCCGCTGACGTTTAAAAATGCTTTGGAACTCTTCCATTGTTCTCGGAATTCCGCTGAAGTTTAAAAATGCTTCGGAACTCTTCCATTGTTCTCAGAATTCTGCTGACGTTTAAAAATGCTTCAGAACTCTTCCATTGTTCTCGGAATTCCGCTGACGTTTAAAAATGCTTTGGAACTCTTCCATTGTTCTCGGAATTCCGCTGAAGTTTAAAAATGCTTCGGAACTCTTCCATTGTTCTCAGAATTCTGCTGACGTTTAAAAATGCTTCGGAACTCGTCTATTGTTCTCGGAATTCTGCTGACGTTTAAAAATGCTTCAGAACTCTTTCATTGTTCTCGGAATTCCGCTGATGTTTAAAAATGCTTTGGAACTCTTCCATTGTTCTCGGAATTCCGCTGACATATAAAAATGCTTCGGAACTCTTCCATTGTTCTCGGCATTCCGCTGACGTTTAAAAATGCTTCGGAACTCTTCAATTGTTCTCGGAATTCTGCTGAACTTTTAAAATGCTTTGGAACTCTTCCATTGCTCTCGAAATTCTGCTGACTTTTAAAAATGCTTCAGAACTCTTCCATTGTTCTCGGAATTCCGTTGAAGTTTAAAAATGCTTCGAAACTCTTCCATTGTTCTCGGAATTCTGCTGAAGTTTAAAAATGCTTCGTAAATCTTCCATTGTTCTCAGAATTTCGCTGACGTTTAAAAATGCTTCGGTACTCTTCCATTGTTCTCGGAATTCTGCTGAAGTTTAAAAATGCTTCAGAACTCTTCCATTGTTCTCAGAATTTCGCTGACGTTTAAAAATGCTTCAGAACTCTTCCATTGTTCTCGGAATTCTGCTGAAGTTTAAAAATGCTTCAGAACTCTTCCATTGCTCTCGGAATTCCGCTGACGTTTAATAATGCTTTGCAACTCTTCCATTGTTCTCAGAATTAAGCTGACGTTTAAAAATGCTTCGGTACTCTTCCATTGTTCTCGGAATTCCGCTGACATATAAAAATGCTTCGGAAATCTTGCATTGTTCTCGGCATTCCGCTGACATTTAAAAATGCTTCGGAACTCTTCAATTGTTCTCGGAATTCTGCTGAACTTTTAAAATGCTTTGGAACTCTTCCATTGCTCTCGGAATTCGGGTGAAGTTTAAAAATGCTTCGGAACTCTTCTATTGTTCTCGGAATTCCGCTGAAGTTTAAAAATGCTTAAAATCTCTTCCATTGTTCTCGTAATTCTGCTCATGTTTAAAAATGCTTCGGAACTCTTCCATTGTTCTCGTAATTCCGCTGAAGTTTAAAAATGCTTCGGAACTCTTCCATTGTTCTCGGAATTCCGATGTCTTTTTAAAATGCTTCGGTACTCTTGCATTGTTCTCGGAATTCCGCTGACGTTTAAAAATGCTTCGTAACTCTTCCATTGTTATCGGAATTCCGCTGAAGTTTAAAAATGCTTAAAATCTCTTACATTTTTCTCGGAATTCCGCTGAAGTTTAAAAATGCTTCGGAAATCTTCCATTGTTTTCAAAATTCCGCTGACGTTTAAAAATGCTTCAGAACTATTCCATTGTTCTCAGAATTCTGCTGACGTTTAAAAATGCTTCGGAACTCTTCCATTGTTCTCAGAATTCTGCTGACGTTTAAAAATGCTTCAGAACTCTTCCATTGTTCTCGGAATTCCGCTGACGTTTAAAAATGCTTTGGAACTCTTCCATTGTTCTCGGAATTCCGCTGAAGTTTAAAAATGCTTCGGAACTCTTCCATTGTTCTCAGAATTCTGCTGACGTTTAAAAATGCTTCGGAACTCTTCTATTGTTCTCGGAATTCTGCTGACGTTTAAAAATGCTTCAGAACTCTTCCATTGTTCTCGGAATTCCGCTGACGTTTAAAAATGCTTTGGAACTCTTCCATTGTTCTCGGAATTCCGCTGAAGTTTAAAAATGCTTCGGAACTCTTCCATTGTTCTCAGAATTCTGCTGACGTTTAAAAATGCTTCGGAACTCTTCTATTGTTCTCGGAATTCTGCTGACGTTTAAAAATGCTTCAGAACTCTTCCATTGTTCTCGGATTTCCGCTGACGTTTAATAATGCTTCGGAACTCTTCCATTGTTCTCGGAATTCCGCTGAAGTATAAAAATGCTTCGGAACTCTTCCATTGTTCTCAGAATTCTGCTGACGTTTAAAAATGCTTCAGAACTCTTCTATTGTTCTCGGAATTCTGCTGAAGTTTAAAAATGCTTCGAAACTCTTCCATTGTTCTCGGAATTCTGCTGAAGTTTAAAAATGCTTCAGAACTCTTCCATTGCTCTCGGAATTCCGCTGACGTTTAATAATGCTTCGCAACTCTTCCATTGTTCTCGGAATTCCGTTGAAGTTTAAAAATGCTTCGAAACTCTTCCATTGTTCTCGGAATTCTGCTGAAGTTTAAAAATGCTTCGGAACTCTTCCATTGTTCTCAGAATTCCGCTGACGTTTAAAAATGCTTCGGTACTCTTCCATTGTTCCCGGAATTCCGCTGACATTTAAAAATGCTTCGGAACTCTTCCATTGTTCTCGGAATTCTGCTGAAGTTTAAAAATGCTTCGGAACTCTTCCATTGTTCTCAGAATTCCGCTGACGTTTAAAAATGCTTCGGTACTCTTCCATTGTTCTCGGAATTCCGCTGACATTTAAAAATGCTTCGGAACTCTTCCATTGTTCTCGGAATTCTGCTGAAGTTTAAAAATGCTTCGGAACTCTTCCATTGTTCTCAGAATTCCGCTGACGTTTAAAAATGCTTCGGTATTCTTCCATTGTTCTCGGAATTCCGCTGACATTTAAAAATGCTTCGGAACTCTTCCATTGTTCTCGGAATTCGTGTGAATTTTAAAAATGCTTGGGATCTCTTCTATTGTTCTCGGAATTCCGCTGAAGTTTAAAAATGCTTAAAATCTCTTACATTGTTCTCAGAATTCCGCTGACGTTTAAAAATGCTTCGGAAATCTTCCATTGTTTTCAAAATTCCGCTGACGCTTAAAAATGCTTCAGAACTCTTCCATTGTTCTCAGAATTCTGCTGACGTTTAAAAATGCTTCAGAACTCTTCTATTGTTCTCGGAATTCTGCTGAAGTTTAAAAATGCTTCGAAACTCTTCCATTGTTCTCGGAATTCTGCTGAAGTTTAAAAATGCTTCAGAACTCTTCCATTGCTCTCGGAATTCCGCTGACGTTTAATAATGCTTCGCAACTCTTCCATTGTTCTCGGAATTCCGTTGAAGTTTAAAAATGCTTCGAAACTCTTCCATTGTTCTCGGAATTCTGCTGAAGTTTAAAAATGCTTCGGAACTCTTCCATTGTTTCAGAATTCCGCTGACGTTTAAAAATGCTTCGGTACTCTTCCATTGTTCTCGGAATTCCGCTGACATTTAAAAATGCTTCGGAACTCTTCCATTGTTCTCGGAATTCTGCTGAAGTTTAAAAATGCTTCGGAACTCTTCCATTGTTCTCAGAATTCCGCTGACGTTTAAAAATGCTTCGGTACTCTTCCATTGTTCTCGGAATTCCGCTGACATTTAAAAATGCTTCGGAACTCTTCCATTGTTCTCGGAATTCGTGTGAATTTTAAAAATGCTTGGGATCTCTTCTATTGTTCTCGGAATTCCGCTGAAGTTTAAAAATGCTTAAAATCTCTTACATTGTTCTCGGAATTCCGCTGAAGTTTAAAAATGCTTCGGAACCCTTCCATCGTTCTCGGAATTCTGCTGAAGTTTAAAAATGCTTCGGAACTCTTCCATTGTTCTCAGAATTCCGCTGACGTTTAAAAATGCTTCGGAAATCTTCCATTGTTTTCAAAATTCCGCTGACGCTTAAAAATGCTTCAGAACTCTTCCATTGTTCTCGGAATTCCGCTGAAGTTTAAAAATGCTTCAGAACTCTTCCATTGTTCTCGGAATTCCGCTGACTTTTAAAAATGCTTCGGAACTCTTCCATTGTTCTCCAAATTCCGCTGAAGTTTAAAAATGCTGCGGAACCCTTCCATCGTTCTCGGAATTCTGCTGAAGTTTAAAAATGCTTCGGAACTCTTCCATTGTTCTCAGAATTCCGCTGACGTTTAAAAATGCTTCGGAAATCTTCCATTGTTTTCAAAATTCCGCTGAGGCTTAAAAATGCTTCAGAACTCTTCCATTGTTCTCGGAATTCTGCTGACGTTTAAAAATGCTTCGGAACTTTTCCATTGTTCTCGGAATTCTGCTGAAGTTTAAAAATGCTTCAGAACTCTTCCATTGCTCTCGGAATTCCGCTGACGTTTAATAATGCTTCGCAACTCTTCCATTGTTCTCGGAATTCCGTTGAAGTTTAAAAATGCTTCGAAACTCTTCCTTTGTTCTGGGAATTCTGCTGAAGTTTAAAAATGCTTCGGAACTCTTCCATTGTTCTCAGAATTCCGCTGACGTTTAAAAATGCTTCGTAACTCTTCCATTGTTATCGGAATTCCGCTGAAGTTTAAAAATGCTTCGGAACTCTTCCATTGTTCTAGGAATTCTGCTGAAGTCTAAAAATTCATCTGAACTCTTCTATTGTTCTCGGAATTCGTGTGAATTTTAAAAATGCTTCGGATCTCTTCTATTGTTCTCGGAATTCCGCTGAAGTTTAAAAATGCTTAAAATCTCTTACATTGTTCTCGGAATTCTGCTGAAGTTTAAAAATGCTTCAGAACTCTTCCATTGCTCTCGGAATTCCGCTGACGTTTAATAATGCTTCGCAACTCTTCCATTGTTCTCGGAATTCCGTTGAAGTTTAAAAATGCTTCGAAACTCTTCCATTGTTCTCGGAATTCTGCTGAAGTTTAAAAATGCTTCGGAACTCTTCCATTGTTTCAGAATTCCGCTGACGTTTAAAAATGCTTCGGTACTCTTCCATTGTTCTCGGAATTCCGCTGACATTTAAAAATGCTTCGGAACTCTTCCATTGTTCTCGGAATTCTGCTGAAGTTTAAAAATGCTTCGGAACTCTTCCATTGTTCTCAGAATTCCGCTGACGTTTAAAAATGCTTCGGTATTCTTCCATTGTTCTCGGAATTCCGCTGACATTTAAAAATGCTTCGGAACTCTTCCATTGTTCTCGGAATTCGTGTGAATTTTAAAAATGCTTGGGATCTCTTCTATTGTTCTCGGAATTCCGCTGAAGTTTAAAAATGCTTAAAATCTCTTACATTGTTCTCGGAATTCCGCTGAAGTTTAAAAATGCTTCGGAACCCTTCCATCGTTCTCGGAATTCTGCTGAAGTTTAAAAATGCTTCGGAACTCTTCCATTGTTCTCAGAATTCCGCTGACGTTTAAAAATGCTTCGGAAATCTTCCATTGTTTTCAAAATTCCGCTGACGCTTAAAAATGCTTCAGAACTCTTCCATTGTTCTCGGAATTCCGCTGAAGTTTAAAAATGCTTCAGAACTCTTCCATTGTTCTCGGAATTCCGCTGACTTTTAAAAATGCTTCGGAACTCTTCCATTGTTCTCCAAATTCCGCTGAAGTTTAAAAATGCTGCGGAACCCTTCCATCGTTCTCGGAATTCTGCTGAAGTTTAAAAATGCTTCGGAACTCTTCCATTGTTCTCAGAATTCCGCTGACGTTTAAAAATGCTTCGGAAATCTTCCATTGTTTTCAAAATTCCGCTGAGGCTTAAAAATGCTTCAGAACTCTTCCATTGTTCTCGGAATTCTGCTGACGTTTAAAAATGCTTCGGAACTCTTCCATTGTTCTCGGAATTCTGCTGAAGTTTAAAAATGCTTCAGAACTCTTCCATTGCTCTCGGAATTCCGCTGACGTTTAATAATGCTTCGCAACTCTTCCATTGTTCTCGGAATTCCGTTGAAGTTTAAAAATGCTTCGAAACTCTTCCTTTGTTCTCGGAATTCTGCTGAAGTTTAAAAATGCTTCGGAACTCTTCCATTGTTCTCAGAATTCCGCTGACGTTTAAAAATGCTTCGGTACTCTTCCATTGTTCTCGGAATTCCGCTGACATTTAAAAATGCTTCGGAACTCTTCAATTGTTCTCGGAATTCTGCTGAAGTCTAAAAATTCATCTGAACTCTTCTATTGTTCTCGGAATTCGTGTGAATTTTAAAAATGCTTCGGATCTCTTCTATTGTTCTCGGAATTCCGCTGAAGTTTAAAAATGCTTAAAATCTCTTACATTGTTCTCGGAATTCCGCTGAAGTTTAAAAATGCTTCGGAACTCTTCCATTGTTCTCGGAATTCTGCTGAAGTTTAAAAATGCTTCAGAACTCTTCCATTGTTCTCAGAATTCCGCTGACGTTTAAAAATGCTTCGGAAATCTTCCATTGTTTTCAAAATTCCGCTGACGTTTAAAAATGCTTCAGAACTATTCCATTGTTCTCAGAATTCTGCTGAAGTTTAAAAATGCTTCGGAACTCTTCCATTGTTCTCGGAATTCTGCTGAAGTTTAAAAATGCTTCAGAACTCTTCCATTGCTCTCGGAATTCCGCTGACGTTTAATAATGCTTCGCAACTCTTCCATTGTTCTCGGAATTCCGTTGAAGTTTAAAAATGCTTCGAAACTCTTCCTTTGTTCTGGGAATTCTGCTGAAGTTTAAAAATGCTTCGGAACTCTTCCATTGTTCTCAGAATTCCGCTGACGTTTAAAAATGCTTCGTAACTCTTCCATTGTTATCGGAATTCCGCTGAAGTTTAAAAATGCTTCGGAACTCTTCCATTGTTCTAGGAATTCTGCTGAAGTCTAAAAATTCATCTGAACTCTTCTATTGTTCTCGGAATTCGTGTGAATTTTAAAAATGCTTCGGATCTCTTCTATTGTTCTCGGAATTCCGCTGAAGTTTAAAAATGCTTAAAATCTCTTACATTGTTCTCGGAATTCTGCTGAAGTTTAAAAATGCTTCAGAACTCTTCCATTGCTCTCGGAATTCCGCTGACGTTTAATAATGCTTCGCAACTCTTCCATTGTTCTCGGAATTCCGTTGAAGTTTAAAAATGCTTCGAAACTCTTCCATTGTTCTCGGAATTCTGCTGAAGTTTAAAAATGCTTCGGAACTCTTCCATTGTTTCAGAATTCCGCTGACGTTTAAAAATGCTTCGGTACTCTTCCATTGTTCTCGGAATTCCGCTGACATTTAAAAATGCTTCGGAACTCTTCCATTGTTCTCGGAATTCTGCTGAAGTTTAAAAATGCTTCGGAACTCTTCCATTGTTCTCAGAATTCCGCTGACGTTTAAAAATGCTTCGGTATTCTTCCATTGTTCTCGGAATTCCGCTGACATTTAAAAATGCTTCGGAACTCTTCCATTGTTCTCGGAATTCGTGTGAATTTTAAAAATGCTTGGGATCTCTTCTATTGTTCTCGGAATTCCGCTGAAGTTTAAAAATGCTTAAAATCTCTTACATTGTTCTCGGAATTCCGCTGAAGTTTAAAAATGCTTCGGAACCCTTCCATCGTTCTCGGAATTCTGCTGAAGTTTAAAAATGCTTCGGAACTCTTCCATTGTTCTCAGAATTCCGCTGACGTTTAAAAATGCTTCGGAAATCTTCCATTGTTTTCAAAATTCCGCTGACGCTTAAAAATGCTTCAGAACTCTTCCATTGTTCTCGGAATTCCGCTGAAGTTTAAAAATGCTTCAGAACTCTTCCATTGTTCTCGGAATTCCGCTGACTTTTAAAAATGCTTCGGAACTCTTCCATTGTTCTCCAAATTCCGCTGAAGTTTAAAAATGCTGCGGAACCCTTCCATCGTTCTCGGAATTCTGCTGAAGTTTAAAAATGCTTCGGAACTCTTCCATTGTTCTCAGAATTCCGCTGACGTTTAAAAATGCTTCGGAAATCTTCCATTGTTTTCAAAATTCCGCTGAGGCTTAAAAATGCTTCAGAACTCTTCCATTGTTCTCGGAATTCTGCTGACGTTTAAAAATGCTTCGGAACTCTTCCATTGTTCTCGGAATTCTGCTGAAGTTTAAAAATGCTTCAGAACTCTTCCATTGCTCTCGGAATTCCGCTGACGTTTAATAATGCTTCGCAACTCTTCCATTGTTCTCGGAATTCCGTTGAAGTTTAAAAATGCTTCGAAACTCTTCCTTTGTTCTCGGAATTCTGCTGAAGTTTAAAAATGCTTCGGAACTCTTCCATTGTTCTCAGAATTCCGCTGACGTTTAAAAATGCTTCGGTACTCTTCCATTGTTCTCGGAATTCCGCTGACATTTAAAAATGCTTCGGAACTCTTCAATTGTTCTCGGAATTCTGCTGAAGTCTAAAAATTCATCTGAACTCTTCTATTGTTCTCGGAATTCGTGTGAATTTTAAAAATGCTTCGGATCTCTTCTATTGTTCTCGGAATTCCGCTGAAGTTTAAAAATGCTTAAAATCTCTTACATTGTTCTCGGAATTCCGCTGAAGTTTAAAAATGCTTCGGAACTCTTCCATTGTTCTCGGAATTCTGCTGAAGTTTAAAAATGCTTCAGAACTCTTCCATTGTTCTCAGAATTCCGCTGACGTTTAAAAATGCTTCGGAAATCTTCCATTGTTTTCAAAATTCCGCTGACGTTTAAAAATGCTTCAGAACTATTCCATTGTTCTCAGAATTCTGCTGAAGTTTAAAAATGCTTCGGAACTCTTCCATTGTTCTTGGAATTCTGCTGAAGTTTAAAAATGCTTCACAACTCTTCCATTGTTCTCGGAATTCCGCTGACTTTTAAAAATGCTTCGGAACTCTTCCATTGTTCTCCAAATTCCGCTGAAGTTTAAAAATGCTGCGGAACCCTTCCATCGTTCTCGGAATTCTGCTGAAGTTTAAAAATGCTTCGTAACTCTTCCGTTGTTCTCGGAATTCCGATGACGTTTTAAAATGCTTCGGTACACTTCCATTGTTCTCGGAATTCCGCTGACGTTTAAAAATGCTTCGGAACTCTTCCATTGTTCTCGGAATTCCGCTGAAGTTTAAAAATGCTTCGGAACTCTTCCGTTGTTCTCGGAATTCCGATGACGTTTTAAAATGCTTCGGTACACTTCTATTGTTCTCGGAATTCCGCTGACGTTTAAAAATGCTTCGGAACTCTTCCATTGTTCTAGGAATTCTGCTGAAGTCTAAAAATTCATCTGAACTCTTCCATTATTCTCGGAATTCGTGTGAATTTTATAAATGCTTCGGAACTCTTCCATTGTTCTCAGTATTCTGCTGACGTTTAAAAATGCTTCGGAACTCTTCTATTGTTCTCGGAATTCTGCTGACGTTTAAAAATGCTTCAGAACTCTTCCATTGTTCTCGGATTTCCTCTGACGTTTAATAATGCTTCGGAACTCTTCCATTGTTCTCGGAATTCCGCTGAAGTTTAAAAATGCTTCGGAACTCTTCCATTGTTCTCGGAATTCTGCTGACGTTTAAAAATGCTTCAGAACTCTTCCATTGTTCTCGGAATTCTGCTGAAGTTTAAAAATGCTTCAGAACTCTTCCATTGCTCTCGGAATTCCGCTGACGTTTAATAATGCTTCGCAACTCTTCCATTGTTCTTAGAATTCCGCTGACGTTTAAAAATGCTTTGGAACTCTTCCATTGTTCTCGGAATTCCGCTGACGTTTAAAAATGCTTTGGAACTCTTCCATTGTTCTCGGAATTCCGCTGAAGTTTAAAAATGCTTCGGAACTCTTCCATTGTTCTCAGAATTCTGCTGACGTTTAAAAATGCTTCAGAACTCTTCCATTGTTCTCGGAATTCCGCTGACGTTTAAAAATGCTTTGGAACTCTTCCATTGTTCTCGGAATTCCGCTGAAGTTTAAAAATGCTTCGGAACTCTTCCATTGTTCTCAGAATTCTGCTGACGTTTAAAAATGCTTCGGAACTCGTCTATTGTTCTCGGAATTCTGCTGACGTTTAAAAATGCTTCAGAACTCTTCCATTGTTCTCGGAATTCCGCTGATGTTTAAAAATGCTTTGGAACTCTTCCATTGTTCTCGGAATTCCGCTGACATATAAAAATGCTTCGGAACTCTTCCATTGTTCTCGGCATTCCGCTGACGTTTAAAAATGCTTCGGAACTCATCAATTGTTCTCGGAATTCTGCTGAACTTTTAAAATGCTTTGGAACTCTTCCATTGCTCTCGAAATTCTGCTGACTTTTAAAAATGCTTCGGAACTCTTCCATTGTTCTCAGAATTCTGCTGACGTTTAAAAATGCTTCAGAACTCTTCCATTGTTCTCGGAATTCTGCTGAAGTTTAAAAATGCTTCAGAACTCTTCCATTGCTCTCGGAATTCCGCTGACGTTTAATAATGCTTTGCAACTCTTCCATTGTTCTCAGAATTAAGCTGACGTTTAAAAATGCTTCGGTACTCTTCCATTGTTCTCGGAATTCCGCTGACATATAAAAATGCTTCGGAAATCTTGCATTGTTCTCGGCATTCCGCTGACATTTAAAAATGCTTCGGAACTCTTCAATTGTTCTCGGAATTCTGCTGAACTTTTAAAATGCTTTGGAACTCTTCCATTGCTCTCGGAATTCGGGTGTAGTTTAAAAATGCTTCGGAACTCTTCTATTGTTCTCGGAATTCCGCTGAAGTTTAAAAATGCTTAAAATCTCTTCCATTGTTCTCGTAATTCTGCTCATGTTTAAAAATGCTTCGGAACTCTTCCATTGTTCTCGTAATTCCGCTGAAGTTTAAAAATGCTTCGGAACTCTTCCATTGTTCTCGGAATTCCGATGTCTTTTTAAAATGCTTCGGTACTCTTGCATTGTTCTCGGAATTCCGCTGACGTTTAAAAATGCTTCGTAACTCTTCCATTGTTATCGGAATTCCGCTGAAGTTTAAAAATGCTTAAAATCTCTTACATTTTTCTCGGAATTCCGCTGAAGTTTAAAAATGCTTCGGAAATCTTCCATTGTTTTCAAAATTCCGCTGACGTTTAAAAATGCTTCAGAACTATTCCATTGTTCTCAGAATTCTGCTGACGTTTAAAAATGCTTCGGAAATCTTCCATTGTTTTCAAAATTCCGCTGACGTTTAAAAATGCTTCAGAACTATTCCATTGTTCTCAGAATTCTGCTGAAGTTTAAAAATGCTTCGGAACTCTTCCATTGTTCTTGGAATTCTGCTGAAGTTTAAAAATGCTTCACAACTCTTCCATTGTTCTCGGAATTCCGCTGACTTTTAAAAATGCTTCGGAACTCTTCCATTGTTCTCCAAATTCCGCTGAAGTTTAAAAATGCTGCGGAACCCTTCCATCGTTCTCGGAATTCTGCTGAAGTTTAAAAATGCTTCGTAACTCTTCCATTGTTCTCAGAATTCCGCTGACGTCTAAAAATGCTTCGGTACTCTTCCATTGTTCTCGGAATTCCGCTGACATATAAAAATGCTTCGGAAATCTTGCATTGTTCTCGGCATTCCGCTGACGTTTAAAAATGCTTCGGAACTCTTCCATTGTTCTCGGAATTCCGCTGAAGTTTAAAAATGCTTCGGAACTCTTCCGTTGTTCTCGGAATTCCGATGACGTTTTAAAATGCTTCGGTACACTTCCATTGTTCTCGGAATTCCGCTGACGTTTAAAAATGCTTCGGAACTCTTCCATTGTTCTAGGAATTCTGCTGAAGTCTAAAAATTCATCTGAACTCTTCCATTATTCTCGGAATTCGTGTGAATTTTATAAATGCTTCGGAACTCTTCCATTGTTCTCAGTATTCTGCTGACGTTTAAAAATGCTTCGGAACTCTTCTATTGTTCTCGGAATTCTGCTGACGTTTAAAAATGCTTCAGAACTCTTCCATTGTTCTCGGATTTCCTCTGACGTTTAATAATGCTTCGGAACTCTTCCATTGTTCTCGGAATTCCGCTGAAGTTTAAAAATGCTTCGGAACTCTTCCATTGTTCTCGGAATTCTGCTGACGTTTAAAAATGCTTCAGAACTCTTCCATTGTTCTCGGAATTCTGCTGAAGTTTAAAAATGCTTCAGAACTCTTCCATTGCTCTCGGAATTCCGCTTACGTTTAATAATGCTTCGCAACTCTTCCATTGTTCTTAGAATTCCGCTGACGTTTAAAAATGCTTTGGAACTCTTCCATTGTTCTCGGAATTCCGCTGACGTTTAAAAATGCTTTGGAACTCTTCCATTGTTCTCGGAATTCCGCTGAAGTTTAAAAATGCTTCGGAACTGTTCCATTGTTCTCAGAATTCTGCTGACGTTTAAAAATGCTTCAGAACTCTTCCATTGTTCTCGGAATTCCGCTGACGTTTAAAAATGCTTTGGAACTCTTCCATTGTTCTCGGAATTCCGCTGAAGTTTAAAAATGCTTCGGAACTCTTCCATTGTTCTCAGAATTCTGCTGACGTTTAAAAATGCTTCGGAACTCGTCTATTGTTCTCGGAATTCTGCTGACGTTTAAAAATGCTTCAGAACTCTTCCATTGTTCTCGGAATTCCGCTGATGTTTAAAAATGCTTTGGAACTCTTCCATTGTTCTCGGAATTCCGCTGACATATAAAAATGCTTCGGAACTCTTCCATTGTTCTCGGCATTCCGCTGACGTTTAAAAATGCTTCGGAACTCTTCCATTGTTCTCGGAATTCTGCTGAAGTTTAAAAATGCTTTGGAACTCTTCCATTGCTCTCGAAATTCTGCTGACTTTAAAAAATGCTTCAGAACTCTTCCATTGTTCTCGGAATTCCGTTGAAGTTTAAAAATGCTTCGAAACTCTTCCATTGTTCTCGGAATTCTGCTGAAGTTTAAAAATGCTTCGTAAATCTTCCATTGTTCTCAGAATTTCGCTGACGTTTAAAAATGCTTCGGTACTCTTCCATTGTTCTTGGAATTCTGCTGAAGTTTAAAAATGCTTCAGAACTCTTCCATTGTTCTCAGAATTTCGCTGACGTTTAAAAATGCTTCAGAACTCTTCCATTGTTCTCGGAATTCTGCTGAAGTTTAAAAATGCTTCAGAACTCTTCCATTGCTCTCGGAATTCCGCTGACGTTTAATAATGCTTTGCAACTCTTCCATTGTTCTCAGAATTAAGCTGACGTTTAAAAATGCTTCGGTACTCTTCCATTGTTCTCGGAATTCCGCTGACATATAAAAATGCTTCGGAAATCTTGCATTGTTCTCGGCATTCCGCTGACATTTAAAAATGCTTCGGAACTATTCAATTGTTCTCGGAATTCTGCTGAACTTTTAAAATGCTTTGGAACTCTTCCATTGCTCTCGGAATTCGGGTGAAGTTTAAAAATGCTTCGGAACTCTTCTATTGTTCTCGGAATTCCGCTGAAGTTTAAAAATGCTTAAAATCTCTTCCATTGTTCTCGTAATTCTGCTCATGTTTAAAAATGCTTCGGAACTCTTCCATTGTTCTCGTAATTCCGCTGAAGTTTAAAAATGCTTCGGAACTCTTCCATTGTTCTCGGAATTCCGATGTCTTTTTAAAATGCTTCGGTACTCTTGCATTGTTCTCGGAATTCCGCTGACGTTTAAAAATGCTTCGTAACTCTTCCATTGTTATCGGAATTCCGCTGAAGTTTAAAAATGCTTAAAATCTCTTACATTTTTCTCGGAATTCCGCTGAAGTTTAAAAATGCTTCGGAAATCTTCCATTGTTTTCAAAATTCCGCTGACGTTTAAAAATGCTTCAGAACTATTCCATTGTTCTCAGAATTCTGCTGACGTTTAAAAATGCTTCGGAACTCTTCCATTGTTCTCAGAATTCTGCTGACGTTTAAAAATGCTTCAGAACTCTTCCATTGTTCTCGGAATTCCGCTGACGTTTAAAAATGCTTTGGAACTCTTCCATTGTTCTCGGAATTCCGCTGAAGTTTAAAAATGCTTCGGAACTCTTCCATTGTTCTCAGAATTCTGCTGACGTTTAAAAATGCTTCGGAACTCTTCTATTGTTCTCGGAATTCTGCTGACGTTTAAAAATGCTTCAGAACTCTTCCATTGTTCTCGGATTTCCGCTGACGTTTAATAATGCTTCGGAACTCTTCCATTGTTCTCGGAATTCCGCTGAAGTTTAAAAATGCTTCGGAACTCTTCCATTGTTCTCAGAATTCTGCTGACGTTTAAAAATGCTTCAGAACTCTTCTATTGTTCTCGGAATTCTGCTGAAGTTTAAAAATGCTTCGAAACTCTTCCATTGTTCTCGGAATTCTGCTGAAGTTTAAAAATGCTTCAGAACTCTTCCATTGCTCTCGGAATTCCGCTGACGTTTAATAATGCTTCGCAACTCTTCCATTGTTCTCGGAATTCCGTTGAAGTTTAAAAATGCTTCGAAACTCTTCCATTGTTCTCGGAATTCTGCTGAAGTTTAAAAATGCTTCGGAACTCTTCCATTGTTCTCAGAATTCCGCTGACGTTTAAAAATGCTTCGGTACTCTTCCATTGTTCTCGGAATTCCGCTGACATTTAAAAATGCTTCGGAACTCTTCCATTGTTCTCGGAATTCTGCTGAAGTTTAAAAATGCTTCGGAACTCTTCCATTGTTCTCAGAATTCCGCTGACGTTTAAAAATGCTTCGGTACTCTTCCATTGTTCTCGGAATTCCGCTGACATTTAAAAATGCTTCGGAACTCTTCCATTGTTCTCGGAATTCGTGTGAATTTTAAAAATGCTTGGGATCTCTTCTATTGTTCTCGGAATTCCGCTGAAGTTTAAAAATGCTTAAAATCTCTTACATTGTTCTCAGAATTCCGCTGACGTTTAAAAATGCTTCGGAAATCTTCCATTGTTTTCAAAATTCCGCTGACGCTTAAAAATGCTTCAGAACTCTTCCATTGTTCTCAGAATTCTGCTGACGTTTAAAAATGCTTCAGAACTCTTCTATTGTTCTCGGAATTCTGCTGAAGTTTAAAAATGCTTCGAAACTCTTCCATTGTTCTCGGAATTCTGCTGAAGTTTAAAAATGCTTCGGAACTCTTCCATTGCTCTCGGAATTCCGCTGACGTTTAATAATGCTTCGCAACTCTTCCATTGTTCTCGGAATTCCGTTGAAGTTTAAAAATGCTTCGAAACTCTTCCATTGTTCTCGGAATTCTGCTGAAGTTTAAAAATGCTTCGGAACTCTTCCATTGTTTCAGAATTCCGCTGACGTTTAAAAATGCTTCGGTACTCTTCCATTGTTCTCGGAATTCCGCTGACATTTAAAAATGCTTCGGAACTCTTCCATTGTTCTCGGAATTCTGCTGAAGTTTAAAAATGCTTCGGAACTCTTCCATTGTTCTCAGAATTCCGCTGACGTTTAAAAATGCTTCGGTACTCTTCCATTGTTCTCGGAATTCCGCTGACATTTAAAAATGCTTCGGAACTCTTCCATTGTTCTCGGAATTCGTGTGAATTTTAAAAATGCTTGGGATCTCTTCTATTGTTCTCGGAATTCCGCTGAAGTTTAAAAATGCTTAAAATCTCTTACATTGTTCTCGGAATTCCGCTGAAGTTTAAAAATGCTTCGGAACCCTTCCATCGTTCTCGGAATTCTGCTGAAGTTTAAAAATGCTTCGGAACTCTTCCATTGTTCTCAGAATTCCGCTGACGTTTAAAAATGCTTCGGAAATCTTCCATTGTTTTCAAAATTCCGCTGACGCTTAAAAATGCTTCAGAACTCTTCCATTGTTCTCGGAATTCCGCTGAAGTTTAAAAATGCTTCAGAACTCTTCCATTGTTCTCGGAATTCCGCTGACTTTTAAAAATGCTTCGGAACTCTTCCATTGTTCTCCAAATTCCGCTGAAGTTTAAAAATGCTGAGGAACCCTTCCATCGTTCTCGGAATTCTGCTGAAGTTTAAAAATGCTTCGGAACTCTTCCATTGTTCTCAGAATTCCGCTGACGTTTAAAAATGCTTCGGAAATCTTCCATTGTTTTCAAAATTCCGCTGAGGCTTAAAAATGCTTCAGAACTCTTCCATTGTTCTCGGAATTCTGCTGACGTTTAAAAATGCTTCGGAACTCTTCCATTGTTCTCGGAATTCTGCTGAAGTTTAAAAATGCTTCAGAACTCTTCCATTGCTCTCGGAATTCCGCTGACGTTTAAAAATGCTTCGGTACTCTTCCATTGTTCTCGGAATTCTGCTGAACTTTTAAAATGCTTTGGAACTCTTCCATTGCTCTCGGAATTCGGGTGAAGTTTAAAAATGCTTCGGAACTCTTCTATTGTTCTCGGAATTCCGCTGAAGTTTAAAAATGCTTAAAATCTCTTCCATTGTTCTCGTAATTCTGCTCATGTTTAAAAATGCTTCGGAACTCTTCCATTGTTCTCGTAATTCCGCTGAAGTTTAAAAATGCTTCGGAAGTCTTCCATTGTTCTCGGAATTCCGATGACTTTTTAAAATGCTTCGGTACCCTTCCATTGTTCTCGGAATTCCGCTGACGTTTAAAAATGCTTCGTAACTCTTCCATTGTTATCGGAATTCCGCTGAAGTTTAAAAATGCTTCGGAACTCTTCCATTGTTCTAGGAATTCTGCTGAAGTCTAAAAATTCATCTGAACTCTTCTATTGTTCTCGGAATTCGTGTGAATTTTAAAAATGCTTCGGATCTCTTCTATTGTTCTCGGAATTCCGCTGAAGTTTAAAAATGCTTAAAATCTCTTACATTGTTCTCGGAATTCTGCTGAAGTTTAAAAATGCTTCAGAACTCTTCCATTGCTCTCGGAATTCCGCTGACGTTTAATAATGCTTCGCAACTCTTCCATTGTTCTCGTAATTCCGTTGAAGTTTAAAAATGCTTCGAAACTCTTCCATTGTTCTCGGAATTCTGCTGAAGTTTAAAAATGCTTCGGAACTCTTCCATTGTTTCAGAATTCCGCTGACGTTTAAAAATGCTTCGGTACTCTTCCATTGTTCTCGGAATTCCGCTGACATTTAAAAATGCTTCGGAACTCTTCCATTGTTCTCGGAATTCTGCTGAAGTTTAAAAATGCTTCGGAACTCTTCCATTGTTCTCAGAATTCCGCTGACGTTTAAAAATGCTTCGGTATTCTTCCATTGTTCTCGGAATTCCGCTGACATTTAAAAATGCTTCGGAACTCTTCCATTGTTCTCGGAATTCGTGTGAATTTTAAAAATGCTTGGGATCTCTTCTATTGTTCTCGGAATTCCGCTGAAGTTTAAAAATGCTTAAAATCTCTTACATTGTTCTCGGAATTCCGCTGAAGTTTAAAAATGCTTCGGAACCCTTCCATCGTTCTCGGAATTCTGCTGAAGTTTAAAAATGCTTCGGAACTCTTCCATTGTTCTCAGAATTCTGCTGACGTTTAAAAATGCTTCGGAAATCTTCCATTGTTTTCAAAATTCCGCTGACGCTTAAAAATGCTTCAGAACTCTTCCATTGTTCTCGGAATTCCGCTGAAGTTTAAAAATGCTTCAGAACTCTTCCATTGTTCTCGGAATTCCGCTGACTTTTAAAAATGCTTCGGAACTCTTCCATTGTTCTCCAAATTCCGCTGAAGTTTAAAAATGCTGCGGAACCCTTCCATCGTTCTCGGAATTCTGCTGAAGTTTAAAAATGCTTCGGAACTCTTCCATTGTTCTCAGAATTCCGCTGACGTTTAAAAATGCTTCGGAAATCTTCCATTGTTTTCAAAATTCCGCTGAGGCTTAAAAATGCTTCAGAACTCTTCCATTGTTCTCGGAATTCTGCTGACGTTTAAAAATGCTTCGGAACTCTTCCATTGTTCTCGGAATTCTGCTGAAGTTTAAAAATGCTTCAGAACTCTTCCATTGCTCTCGGAATTCCGCTGACGTTTAATAATGCTTCGCAACTCTTCCATTGTTCTCGGAATTCCGTTGAAGTTTAAAAATGCTTCGAAACTCTTCCTTTGTTCTCGGAATTCTGCTGAAGTTTAAAAATGCTTCGGAACTCTTCCATTGTTCTCAGAATTCCGCTGACGTTTAAAAATGCTTCGGTACTCTTCCATTGTTCTCGGAATTCCGCTGACATTTAAAAATGCTTCGGAACTCTTCAATTGTTCTCGGAATTCTGCTGAAGTCTAAAAATTCATCTGAACTCTTCTATTGTTCTCGGAATTCGTGTGAATTTTAAAAATGCTTCGGATCTCTTCTATTGTTCTCGGAATTCCGCTGAAGTTTAAAAATGCTTAAAATCTCTTACATTGTTCTCGGAATTCCGCTGAAGTTTAAAAATGCTTCGGAACTCTTCCATTGTTCTCGGAATTCTGCTGAAGTTTAAAAATGCTTCAGAACTCTTCCATTGTTCTCAGAATTCCGCTGACGTTTAAAAATGCTTCGGAAATCTTCCATTGTTTTCAAAATTCCGCTGACGTTTAAAAATGCTTCAGAACTATTCCATTGTTCTCAGAATTCTGCTGAAGTTTAAAAATGCTTCGGAACTCTTCCATTGTTCTTGGAATTCTGCTGAAGTTTAAAAATGCTTCACAACTCTTCCATTGTTCTCGGAATTCCGCTGACTTTTAAAAATGCTTCGGAACTCTTCCATTGTTCTCCAAATTCCGCTGAAGTTTAAAAATGCTGCGGAACCCTTCCATCGTTCTCGGAATTCTGCTGAAGTTTAAAAATGCTTCGTAACTCTTCCATTGTTCTCAGAATTCCGCTGACGTCTAAAAATGCTTCGGTACTCTTCCATTGTTCTCGGAATTCCGCTGACATATAAAAATGCTTCGGAAATCTTGCATTGTTCTCGGCATTCCGCTGACGTTTAAAAATGCTTCGGAACTCTTCCATTGTTCTCGGAATTCCGCTGAAGTTTAAAAATGCTTCGGAACTCTTCCGTTGTTCTCGGAATTCCGATGACGTTTTAAAATGCTTCGGTACACTTCCATTGTTCTCGGAATTCCGCTGACGTTTAAAAATGCTTCGGAACTCTTCCATTGTTATCGGAATTCCGCTGAAGTTTAAAAATGCTTCGGAACTCTTCCATTGTTCTAGGAATTCTGCTGAAGTCTAAAAATTCATGTGAACTCTTCCATTATTCTCGGAATTCGTGTGAATTTTAAAAATGCTTCGGAACTCTTCCATTGTTCTCAGAATTCTGCTGACGTTTAAAAATGCTTCGGAACTCTTCTATTGTTCTCGGAATTCTGCTGACGTTTAAAAATGCTTCAGAACTCTTCCATTGTTCTCGGATTTCCTCTGACGTTTAATAATGCTTCGGAACTCTTCCATTGTTCTCGGAATTCCGCTGAAGTTTAAAAATGCTTCGGAACTCTTCCATTGTTCTCGGAATTCTGCTGACGTTTAAAAATGCTTCAGAACTCTTCCATTGTTCTCGGAATTCTGCTGAAGTTTAAAAATGCTTCAGAACTCTTCCATTGCTCTCGGAATTCCGCTGACGTTTAATAATGCTTCGCAACTCTTCCATTGTTCTCGGAATTCCGCTGAAGTTTAAAAATGCTTTGGAACTCTTCCATTGTTCTCGGAATTCCGCTGACGTTTAAAAATGCTTTGGAACTCTTCCATTGTTCTCGGAATTCCGCTGAAGTTTAAAAATGCTTCGGAACTCTTCCATTGTTCTCAGAATTCTGCTGACGTTTAAAAATGATTCAGAACTCTTCCATTGTTCTCGGAATTCCGCTGACGTTTAAAAATGCTTTGGAACTCTTCCATTGTTCTCGGAATTCCGCTGAAGTTTAAAAATGCTTCGGAACTCTTCCATTGTTCTCAGAATTCTGCTGACGTTTAAAAATGCTTCGGAACTCGTCTATTGTTCTCGGAATTCTGCTGACGTTTAAAAATGCTTCAGAACTCTTCCATTGTTCTCGGAATTCCGCTGATGTTTAAAAATGCTTTGGAACTCTTCCATTGTTCTCGGAATTCCGCTGACATATAAAAATGCTTCGGAACTCTTCCATTGTTCTCGGCATTCCGCTGACGTTTAAAAATGCTTCGGAACTCTTCAATTGTTCTCGGAATTCTGCTGAACTTTTAAAATGCTTTGGAACTCTTCCATTGCTCTCGAAATTCTGCTGACTTTTAAAAATGCTTCAGAACTCTTCCATTGTTCTCGGAATTCCGTTGAAGTTTAAAAATGCTTCGAAACTCTTCCATTGTTCTCGGAATTCTGCTGAAGTTTAAAAATGCTTCATAAATCTTCCATTGTTCTCAGAATTTCGCTGACGTTTAAAAATGCTTCGGTACTCTTCCATTGTTCTCGGAATTCTGCTGAAGTTTAAAAATGCTTCAGAACTCTTCCATTGTTCTCAGAATTTCGCTGACGTTTAAAAATGCTTCAGAACTCTTCCATTGTTCTCAGAATTCTGCTGACGTTTAAAAATGCTTCAGAACTCTTCTATTGTTCTCGGAATTCTGCTGAAGTTTAAAAATGCTTCGAAACTCTTCCATTGTTCTCGGAATTCTGCTGAAGTTTAAAAATGCTTCAGAACTCTTCCATTGCTCTCGGAATTCCGCTGACGTTTAATAATGCTTCGCAACTCTTCCATTGTTCTCGGAATTCCGTTGAAGTTTAAAAATGCTTCGAAACTCTTCCATTGTTCTCGGAATTCTGCTGAAGTTTAAAAATGCTTCGGAACTCTTCCATTGTTCTCAGAATTCCGCTGACGTTTAAAAATGCTTCGGTACTCTTCCATTGTTCTCGGAATTCCGCTGACATTTAAAAATGCTTCGGAACTCTTCCATTGTTCTCGGAATTCTGCTGAAGTTTAAAAATGCTTCGGAACTCTTCCATTGTTCTCAGAATTCCGCTGACGTTTAAAAATGCTTCGGTACTCTTCCATTGTTCTCGGAATTCCGCTGACATTTAAAAATGTTTCGGAACTCTTCCATTGTTCTCGGAATTCGTGTGAATTTTAAAAATGCTTGGGATCTCTTCTATTGTTCTCGGAATTCCGCTGAAGTTTAAAAATGCTTAAAATCTCTTACATTGTTCTCAGAATTCCGCTGACGTTTAAAAATGCTTCGGAAATCTTCCATTGTTTTCAAAATTCCGCTGACGCTTAAAAATGCTTCAGAACTCTTCCATTGTTCTCAGAATTCTGCTGACGTTTAAAAATGCTTCAGAACTCTTCTATTGTTCTCGGAATTCTGCTGAAGTTTAAAAATGCTTCGAAACTCTTCCATTGTTCTCGGAATTCTGCTGAAGTTTAAAAATGCTTCAGAACTCTTCCATTGCTCTCGGAATTCCGCTGACGTTTAATAATGCTTCGCAACTCTTCCATTGTTCTCGGAATTCCGTTGAAGTTTAAAAATGCTTCGAAACTCTTCCATTGTTCTCGGAATTCTGCTGAAGTTTAAAAATGCTTCGGAACTCTTCCATTGTTTCAGAATTCCGCTGACGTTTAAAAATGCTTCGGTACTCTTCCATTGTTCTCGGAATTCCGCTGACATTTAAAAATGCTTCGGAACTCTTCCATTGTTCTCGGAATTCTGCTGAAGTTTAAAAATGCTTCGGAACTCTTCCATTGTTCTCAGAATTCCGCTGACGTTTAAAAATGCTTCGGTACTCTTCCATTGTTCTCGGAATTCCGCTGACATTTAAAAATGCTTCGGAACTCTTCCATTGTTCTCGGAATTCATGTGAATTTTAAAAATGCTTGGGATCTCTTCTATTGTTCTCGGAATTCCGCTGAAGTTTAAAAATGCTTAAAATCTCTTACATTGTTCTCGGAATTCCGCTGAAGTTTAAAAATGCTTCGGAACCCTTCCATCATTCTCGGAATTCTGCTGAAGTTTAAAAATGCTTCGGAACTCTTCCATTGTTCTCAGAATTCCGCTGACGTTTAAAAATGCTTCGGAAATCTTCCATTGTTTTCAAAATTCCGCTGACGCTTAAAAATGCTTCAGAACTCTTCCATTGTTCTCAGAATTCTGCTGACGTTTAAAAATGCTTCAGAACTCTTCTATTGTTCTCGGAATTCTGCTGAAGTTTAAAAATGCTTCGAAACTCTTCCATTGTTCTCGGAATTCTGCTGAAGTTTAAAAATGCTTCGGAACTCTTCCATTGCTCTCGGAATTCCGCTGACGTTTAATAATGCTTCGCAACTCTTCCATTGTTCTCGGAATTCCGTTGAAGTTTAAAAATGCTTCGAAACTCTTCCATTGTTCTCGGAATTCTGCTGAAGTTTAAAAATGCTTCGGAACTCTTCCATTGTTTCAGAATTCCGCTGACGTTTAAAAATGCTTCGGTACTCTTCCATTGTTCTCGGAATTCCGCTGACATTTAAAAATGCTTCGGAACTCTTCCATTGTTCTCGGAATTCTGCTGAAGTTTAAAAATGCTTCGGAACTCTTCCATTGTTCTCAGAATTCCGCTGACGTTTAAAAATGCTTCGGTACTCTTCCATTGTTCTCGGAATTCCGCTGACATTTAAAAATGCTTCGGAACTCTTCCATTGTTCTCGGAATTTGTGTGAATTTTAAAAATGCTTGGGATCTCTTCTATTGTTCTCGGAATTCCGCTGAAGTTTAAAAATGCTTAAAATCTCTTACATTGTTCTCGGAATTCCGCTGAAGTTTAAAAATGCTTCGGAACCCTTCCATCGTTCTCGGAATTCTGCTGAAGTTTAAAAATGCTTCGGAACTCTTCCATTGTTCTCAGAATTCCGCTGACGTTTAAAAATGCTTCGGAAATCTTCCATTGTTTTCAAAATTCCGCTGACGCTTAAAAATGCTTCAGAACTCTTCCATTGTTCTCGGAATTCCGCTGAAGTTTAAAAATGCTTCAGAACTCTTCCATTGTTCTCGGAATTCCGCTGACTTTTAAAAATGCTTCGGAACTCTTCCATTGTTCTCCAAATTCCGCTGAAGTTTAAAAATGCTGAGGAACCCTTCCATCGTTCTCGGAATTCTGCTGAAGTTTAAAAATGCTTCGGAACTCTTCCATTGTTCTCAGAATTCCGCTGACGTTTAAAAATGCTTCGGAAATCTTCCATTGTTTTCAAAATTCCGCTGAGGCTTAAAAATGCTTCAGAACTCTTCCATTGTTCTCGGAATTCTGCTGACGTTTAAAAATGCTTCGGAACTCTTCCATTGTTCTCGGAATTCTGCTGAAGTTTAAAAATGCTTCAGAACTCTTCCATTGCTCTCGGAATTCCGCTGACGTTTAATAATGCTTCGCAACTCTTCCATTGTTCTCGGAATTCCGTTGAAGTTTAAAAATGCTTCGAAACTCTTCCTTTGTTCTCGGAATTCTGCTGAAGTTTAAAAATGCTTCGGAACTCTTCCATTGTTCTCAGAATTCCGCTGACGTTTAAAAATGCTTCGGTACTCTTCCATTGTTCTCGGAATTCTGCTGAACTTTTAAAATGCTTTGGAACTCTTCCATTGCTCTCGGAATTCGGGTGAAGTTTAAAAATGCTTCGGAACTCTTCTATTGTTCTCGGAATTCCGCTGAAGTTTAAAAATGCTTAAAATCTCTTCCATTGTTCTCGTAATTCTGCTCATGTTTAAAAATGCTTCGGAACTCTTCCATTGTTCTCGTAATTCCGCTGAAGTTTAAAAATGCTTCGGAAGTCTTCCATTGTTCTCGGAATTCCGATGACTTTTTAAAATGCTTCGGTACCCTTCCATTGTTCTCGGAATTCCGCTGACGTTTAAAAATGCTTCGTAACTCTTCCATTGTTATCGGAATTCCGCTGAAGTTTAAAAATGCTTCGGAACTCTTCCATTGTTCTAGGAATTCTGCTGAAGTCTAAAAATTCATCTGAACTCTTCTATTGTTCTCGGAATTCGTGTGAATTTTAAAAATGCTTCGGATCTCTTCTATTGTTCTCGGAATTCCGCTGAAGTTTAAAAATGCTTAAAATCTCTTACATTGTTCTCGGAATTCTGCTGAAGTTTAAAAATGCTTCAGAACTCTTCCATTGCTCTCGGAATTCCGCTGACGTTTAATAATGCTTCGCAACTCTTCCATTGTTCTCGTAATTCCGTTGAAGTTTAAAAATGCTTCGAAACTCTTCCATTGTTCTCGGAATTCTGCTGAAGTTTAAAAATGCTTCGGAACTCTTCCATTGTTTCAGAATTCCGCTGACGTTTAAAAATGCTTCGGTACTCTTCCATTGTTCTCGGAATTCCGCTGACATTTAAAAATGCTTCGGAACTCTTCCATTGTTCTCGGAATTCTGCTGAAGTTTAAAAATGCTTCGGAACTCTTCCATTGTTCTCAGAATTCCGCTGACGTTTAAAAATGCTTCGGTATTCTTCCATTGTTCTCGGAATTCCGCTGACATTTAAAAATGCTTCGGAACTCTTCCATTGTTCTCGGAATTCGTGTGAATTTTAAAAATGCTTGGGATCTCTTCTATTGTTCTCGGAATTCCGCTGAAGTTTAAAAATGCTTAAAATCTCTTACATTGTTCTCGGAATTCCGCTGAAGTTTAAAAATGCTTCGGAACCCTTCCATCGTTCTCGGAATTCTGCTGAAGTTTAAAAATGCTTCGGAACTCTTCCATTGTTCTCAGAATTCTGCTGACGTTTAAAAATGCTTCGGAAATCTTCCATTGTTTTCAAAATTCCGCTGACGCTTAAAAATGCTTCAGAACTCTTCCATTGTTCTCGGAATTCCGCTGAAGTTTAAAAATGCTTCAGAACTCTTCCATTGTTCTCGGAATTCCGCTGACTTTTAAAAATGCTTCGGAACTCTTCCATTGTTCTCCAAATTCCGCTGAAGTTTAAAAATGCTGCGGAACCCTTCCATCGTTCTCGGAATTCTGCTGAAGTTTAAAAATGCTTCGGAACTCTTCCATTGTTCTCAGAATTCCGCTGACGTTTAAAAATGCTTCGGAAATCTTCCATTGTTTTCAAAATTCCGCTGAGGCTTAAAAATGCTTCAGAACTCTTCCATTGTTCTCGGAATTCTGCTGACGTTTAAAAATGCTTCGGAACTCTTCCATTGTTCTCGGAATTCTGCTGAAGTTTAAAAATGCTTCAGAACTCTTCCATTGCTCTCGGAATTCCGCTGACGTTTAATAATGCTTCGCAACTCTTCCATTGTTCTCGGAATTCCGTTGAAGTTTAAAAATGCTTCGAAACTCTTCCTTTGTTCTCGGAATTCTGCTGAAGTTTAAAAATGCTTCGGAACTCTTCCATTGTTCTCAGAATTCCGCTGACGTTTAAAAATGCTTCGGTACTCTTCCATTGTTCTCGGAATTCCGCTGACATTTAAAAATGCTTCGGAACTCTTCAATTGTTCTCGGAATTCTGCTGAAGTCTAAAAATTCATCTGAACTCTTCTATTGTTCTCGGAATTCGTGTGAATTTTAAAAATGCTTCGGATCTCTTCTATTGTTCTCGGAATTCCGCTGAAGTTTAAAAATGCTTAAAATCTCTTACATTGTTCTCGGAATTCCGCTGAAGTTTAAAAATGCTTCGGAACTCTTCCATTGTTCTCGGAATTCTGCTGAAGTTTAAAAATGCTTCAGAACTCTTCCATTGTTCTCAGAATTCCGCTGACGTTTAAAAATGCTTCGGAAATCTTCCATTGTTTTCAAAATTCCGCTGACGTTTAAAAATGCTTCAGAACTATTCCATTGTTCTCAGAATTCTGCTGAAGTTTAAAAATGCTTCGGAACTCTTCCATTGTTCTTGGAATTCTGCTGAAGTTTAAAAATGCTTCACAACTCTTCCATTGTTCTCGGAATTCCGCTGACTTTTAAAAATGCTTCGGAACTCTTCCATTGTTCTCCAAATTCCGCTGAAGTTTAAAAATGCTGCGGAACCCTTCCATCGTTCTCGGAATTCTGCTGAAGTTTAAAAATGCTTCGTAACTCTTCCATTGTTCTCAGAATTCCGCTGACGTCTAAAAATGCTTCGGTACTCTTCCATTGTTCTCGGAATTCCGCTGACATATAAAAATGCTTCGGAAATCTTGCATTGTTCTCGGCATTCCGCTGACGTTTAAAAATGCTTCGGAACTCTTCCATTGTTCTCGGAATTCCGCTGAAGTTTAAAAATGCTTCGGAACTCTTCCGTTGTTCTCGGAATTCCGATGACGTTTTAAAATGCTTCGGTACACTTCCATTGTTCTCGGAATTCCGCTGACGTTTAAAAATGCTTCGGAACTCTTCCATTGTTATCGGAATTCCGCTGAAGTTTAAAAATGCTTCGGAACTCTTCCATTGTTCTAGGAATTCTGCTGAAGTCTAAAAATTCATGTGAACTCTTCCATTATTCTCGGAATTCGTGTGAATTTTAAAAATGCTTCGGAACTCTTCTATTGTTCTCGGAATTCTGCTGACGTTTAAAAATGCTTCAGAACTCTTCCATTGTTCTCGGATTTCCTCTGACGTTTAATAATGCTTCGGAACTCTTCCATTGTTCTCGGAATTCCGCTGAAGTTTAAAAATGCTTCGGAACTCTTCCATTGTTCTCGGAATTCTGCTGACGTTTAAAAATGCTTCAGAACTCTTCCATTGTTCTCGGAATTCTGCTGAAGTTTAAAAATGCTTCAGAACTCTTCCATTGCTCTCGGAATTCCGCTGACGTTTAATAATGCTTCGCAACTCTTCCATTGTTCTTAGAATTCCGCTGACGTTTAAAAATGCTTTGGAACTCTTCCATTGTTCTCGGAATTCCGCTGACGTTTAAAAATGCTTTGGAACTCTTCCATTGTTCTCGGAATTCCGCTGAAGTTTAAAAATGCTTCGGAACTCTTCCATTGTTCTCAGAATTCTGCTGACGTTTAAAAATGATTCAGAACTCTTCCATTGTTCTCGGAATTCCGCTGACGTTTAAAAATGCTTTGGAACTCTTCCATTGTTCTCGGAATTCCGCTGAAGTTTAAAAATGCTTCGGAACTCTTCCATTGTTCTCAGAATTCTGCTGACGTTTAAAAATGCTTCGGAACTCGTCTATTGTTCTCGGAATTCTGCTGACGTTTAAAAATGCTTCAGAACTCTTCCATTGTTCTCGGAATTCCGCTGATGTTTAAAAATGCTTTGGAACTCTTCCATTGTTCTCGGAATTCCGCTGACATATAAAAATGCTTCGGAACTCTTCCATTGTTCTCGGCATTCCGCTGACGTTTAAA
Source organism: Phyllobates terribilis (assembly GCF_046119375.1). Lineage (NCBI taxonomy): Eukaryota > Metazoa > Chordata > Amphibia > Anura > Dendrobatidae > Phyllobates > Phyllobates terribilis. The sequence goes on from NW_027362782.1 coordinate 13,182,666, forward strand.
AATGCTTCGGAACTCTTCAATTGTTCTCGGAATTCTGCTGAACTTTTAAAATGCTTTGGAACTCTTCCATTGCTCTCGAAATTCTGCTGACTTTTAAAAATGCTTCAGAACTCTTCCATTGTTCTCGGAATTCCGTTGAAGTTTAAAAATGCTTCGAAACTCTTCCATTGTTCTCGGAATTCTGCTGAAGTTTAAAAATGCTTCATAAATCTTCCATTGTTCTCAGAATTTCGCTGACGTTTAAAAATGCTTCGGTACTCTTCCATTGTTCTCGGAATTCTGCTGAAGTTTAAAAATGCTTCAGAACTCTTCCATTGTTCTCAGAATTTCGCTGACGTTTAAAAATGCTTCAGAACTCTTCCATTGTTCTCAGAATTCTGCTGACGTTTAAAAATGCTTCAGAACTCTTCTATTGTTCTCGGAATTCTGCTGAAGTTTAAAAATGCTTCGAAACTCTTCCATTGTTCTCGGAATTCTGCTGAAGTTTAAAAATGCTTCAGAACTCTTCCATTGCTCTCGGAATTCCGCTGACGTTTAATAATGCTTCGCAACTCTTCCATTGTTCTCGGAATTCCGTTGAAGTTTAAAAATGCTTCGAAACTCTTCCATTGTTCTCGGAATTCTGCTGAAGTTTAAAAATGCTTCGGAACTCTTCCATTGTTCTCAGAATTCCGCTGACGTTTAAAAATGCTTCGGTACTCTTCCATTGTTCTCGGAATTCCGCTGACATTTAAAAATGCTTCGGAACTCTTCCATTGTTCTCGGAATTCTGCTGAAGTTTAAAAATGCTTCGGAACTCTTCCATTGTTCTCAGAATTCCGCTGACGTTTAAAAATGCTTCGGTACTCTTCCATTGTTCTCGGAATTCCGCTGACATTTAAAAATGTTTCGGAACTCTTCCATTGTTCTCGGAATTCGTGTGAATTTTAAAAATGCTTGGGATCTCTTCTATTGTTCTCGGAATTCCGCTGAAGTTTAAAAATGCTTAAAATCTCTTACATTGTTCTCAGAATTCCGCTGACGTTTAAAAATGCTTCGGAAATCTTCCATTGTTTTCAAAATTCCGCTGACGCTTAAAAATGCTTCAGAACTCTTCCATTGTTCTCAGAATTCTGCTGACGTTTAAAAATGCTTCAGAACTCTTCTATTGTTCTCGGAATTCTGCTGAAGTTTAAAAATGCTTCGAAACTCTTCCATTGTTCTCGGAATTCTGCTGAAGTTTAAAAATGCTTCAGAACTCTTCCATTGCTCTCGGAATTCCGCTGACGTTTAATAATGCTTCGCAACTCTTCCATTGTTCTCGGAATTCCGTTGAAGTTTAAAAATGCTTCGAAACTCTTCCATTGTTCTCGGAATTCTGCTGAAGTTTAAAAATGCTTCGGAACTCTTCCATTGTTCTCAGAATTCCGCTGACGTTTAAAAATGCTTCGGTACTCTTCCATTGTTCTCGGAATTCCGCTGACATTTAAAAATGCTTCGGAACTCTTCCATTGTTCTCGGAATTCTGCTGAAGTTTAAAAATGCTTCGGAACTCTTCCATTGTTCTCAGAATTCCGCTGACGTTTAAAAATGCTTCGGTACTCTTCCATTGTTCTCGGAATTCCGCTGACATTTAAAAATGCTTCGGAACTCTTCCATTGTTCTCGGAATTCGTGTGAATTTTAAAAATGCTTGGGATCTCTTCTATTGTTCTCGGAATTCCGCTGAAGTTTAAAAATGCTTAAAATCTCTTACATTGTTCTCGGAATTCCGCTGAAGTTTAAAAATGCTTCGGAACCCTTCCATCGTTCTCGGAATTCTGCTGAAGTTTAAAAATGCTTCGGAACTCTTCCATTGTTCTCAGAATTCCGCTGACGTTTAAAAATGCTTCGGAAATCTTCCATTGTTTTCAAAATTCCGCTGACGCTTAAAAATGCTTCAGAACTCTTCCATTGTTCTCGGAATTCCGCTGAAGTTTAAAAATGCTTCAGAACTCTTCCATTGTTCTCGGAATTCCGCTGACTTTTAAAAATGCTTCGGAACTCTTCCATTGTTCTCCAAATTCCGCTGAAGTTTAAAAATGCTGAGGAACCCTTCCATCGTTCTCGGAATTCTGCTGAAGTTTAAAAATGCTTCGGAACTCTTCCATTGTTCTCAGAATTCCGCTGACGTTTAAAAATGCTTCGGAAATCTTCCATTGTTTTCAAAATTCCGCTGAGGCTTAAAAATGCTTCAGAACTCTTCCATTGTTCTCGGAATTCTGCTGACGTTTAAAAATGCTTCGGAACTCTTCCATTGTTCTCGGAATTCTGCTGAAGTTTAAAAATGCTTCAGAACTCTTCCATTGCTCTCGGAATTCCGCTGACGTTTAATAATGCTTCGCAACTCTTCCATTGTTCTCGGAATTCCGTTGAAGTTTAAAAATGCTTCGAAACTCTTCCTTTGTTCTCGGAATTCTGCTGAAGTTTAAAAATGCTTCGGAACTCTTCCATTGTTCTCAGAATTCCGCTGACGTTTAAAAATGCTTCGGTACTCTTCCATTGTTCTCGGAATTCTGCTGAACTTTTAAAATGCTTTGGAACTCTTCCATTGCTCTCGGAATTCGGGTGAAGTTTAAAAATGCTTCGGAACTCTTCTATTGTTCTCGGAATTCCGCTGAAGTTTAAAAATGCTTAAAATCTCTTCCATTGTTCTCGTAATTCTGCTCATGTTTAAAAATGCTTCGGAACTCTTCCATTGTTCTCGTAATTCCGCTGAAGTTTAAAAATGCTTCGGAAGTCTTCCATTGTTCTCGGAATTCCGATGACTTTTTAAAATGCTTCGGTACCCTTCCATTGTTCTCGGAATTCCGCTGACGTTTAAAAATGCTTCGTAACTCTTCCATTGTTATCGGAATTCCGCTGAAGTTTAAAAATGCTTCGGAACTCTTCCATTGTTCTAGGAATTCTGCTGAAGTCTAAAAATTCATCTGAACTCTTCTATTGTTCTCGGAATTCGTGTGAATTTTAAAAATGCTTCGGATCTCTTCTATTGTTCTCGGAATTCCGCTGAAGTTTAAAAATGCTTAAAATCTCTTACATTGTTCTCGGAATTCTGCTGAAGTTTAAAAATGCTTCAGAACTCTTCCATTGCTCTCGGAATTCCGCTGACGTTTAATAATGCTTCGCAACTCTTCCATTGTTCTCGTAATTCCGTTGAAGTTTAAAAATGCTTCGAAACTCTTCCATTGTTCTCGGAATTCTGCTGAAGTTTAAAAATGCTTCGGAACTCTTCCATTGTTTCAGAATTCCGCTGACGTTTAAAAATGCTTCGGTACTCTTCCATTGTTCTCGGAATTCCGCTGACATTTAAAAATGCTTCGGAACTCTTCCATTGTTCTCGGAATTCTGCTGAAGTTTAAAAATGCTTCGGAACTCTTCCATTGTTCTCAGAATTCCGCTGACGTTTAAAAATGCTTCGGTATTCTTCCATTGTTCTCGGAATTCCGCTGACATTTAAAAATGCTTCGGAACTCTTCCATTGTTCTCGGAATTCGTGTGAATTTTAAAAATGCTTGGGATCTCTTCTATTGTTCTCGGAATTCCGCTGAAGTTTAAAAATGCTTAAAATCTCTTACATTGTTCTCGGAATTCCGCTGAAGTTTAAAAATGCTTCGGAACCCTTCCATCGTTCTCGGAATTCTGCTGAAGTTTAAAAATGCTTCGGAACTCTTCCATTGTTCTCAGAATTCTGCTGACGTTTAAAAATGCTTCGGAAATCTTCCATTGTTTTCAAAATTCCGCTGACGCTTAAAAATGCTTCAGAACTCTTCCATTGTTCTCGGAATTCCGCTGAAGTTTAAAAATGCTTCAGAACTCTTCCATTGTTCTCGGAATTCCGCTGACTTTTAAAAATGCTTCGGAACTCTTCCATTGTTCTCCAAATTCCGCTGAAGTTTAAAAATGCTGCGGAACCCTTCCATCGTTCTCGGAATTCTGCTGAAGTTTAAAAATGCTTCGGAACTCTTCCATTGTTCTCAGAATTCCGCTGACGTTTAAAAATGCTTCGGAAATCTTCCATTGTTTTCAAAATTCCGCTGAGGCTTAAAAATGCTTCAGAACTCTTCCATTGTTCTCGGAATTCTGCTGACGTTTAAAAATGCTTCGGAACTCTTCCATTGTTCTCGGAATTCTGCTGAAGTTTAAAAATGCTTCAGAACTCTTCCATTGCTCTCGGAATTCCGCTGACGTTTAATAATGCTTCGCAACTCTTCCATTGTTCTCGGAATTCCGTTGAAGTTTAAAAATGCTTCGAAACTCTTCCTTTGTTCTCGGAATTCTGCTGAAGTTTAAAAATGCTTCGGAACTCTTCCATTGTTCTCAGAATTCCGCTGACGTTTAAAAATGCTTCGGTACTCTTCCATTGTTCTCGGAATTCCGCTGACATTTAAAAATGCTTCGGAACTCTTCAATTGTTCTCGGAATTCTGCTGAAGTCTAAAAATTCATCTGAACTCTTCTATTGTTCTCGGAATTCGTGTGAATTTTAAAAATGCTTCGGATCTCTTCTATTGTTCTCGGAATTCCGCTGAAGTTTAAAAATGCTTAAAATCTCTTACATTGTTCTCGGAATTCCGCTGAAGTTTAAAAATGCTTCGGAACTCTTCCATTGTTCTCGGAATTCTGCTGAAGTTTAAAAATGCTTCAGAACTCTTCCATTGTTCTCAGAATTCCGCTGACGTTTAAAAATGCTTCGGAAATCTTCCATTGTTTTCAAAATTCCGCTGACGTTTAAAAATGCTTCAGAACTATTCCATTGTTCTCAGAATTCTGCTGAAGTTTAAAAATGCTTCGGAACTCTTCCATTGTTCTTGGAATTCTGCTGAAGTTTAAAAATGCTTCACAACTCTTCCATTGTTCTCGGAATTCCGCTGACTTTTAAAAATGCTTCGGAACTCTTCCATTGTTCTCCAAATTCCGCTGAAGTTTAAAAATGCTGCGGAACCCTTCCATCGTTCTCGGAATTCTGCTGAAGTTTAAAAATGCTTCGTAACTCTTCCATTGTTCTCAGAATTCCGCTGACGTCTAAAAATGCTTCGGTACTCTTCCATTGTTCTCGGAATTCCGCTGACATATAAAAATGCTTCGGAAATCTTGCATTGTTCTCGGCATTCCGCTGACGTTTAAAAATGCTTCGGAACTCTTCCATTGTTCTCGGAATTCCGCTGAAGTTTAAAAATGCTTCGGAACTCTTCCGTTGTTCTCGGAATTCCGATGACGTTTTAAAATGCTTCGGTACACTTCCATTGTTCTCGGAATTCCGCTGACGTTTAAAAATGCTTCGGAACTCTTCCATTGTTATCGGAATTCCGCTGAAGTTTAAAAATGCTTCGGAACTCTTCCATTGTTCTAGGAATTCTGCTGAAGTCTAAAAATTCATGTGAACTCTTCCATTATTCTCGGAATTCGTGTGAATTTTAAAAATGCTTCGGAACTCTTCTATTGTTCTCGGAATTCTGCTGACGTTTAAAAATGCTTCAGAACTCTTCCATTGTTCTCGGATTTCCTCTGACGTTTAATAATGCTTCGGAACTCTTCCATTGTTCTCGGAATTCCGCTGAAGTTTAAAAATGCTTCGGAACTCTTCCATTGTTCTCGGAATTCTGCTGACGTTTAAAAATGCTTCAGAACTCTTCCATTGTTCTCGGAATTCTGCTGAAGTTTAAAAATGCTTCAGAACTCTTCCATTGCTCTCGGAATTCCGCTGACGTTTAATAATGCTTCGCAACTCTTCCATTGTTCTTAGAATTCCGCTGACGTTTAAAAATGCTTTGGAACTCTTCCATTGTTCTCGGAATTCCGCTGACGTTTAAAAATGCTTTGGAACTCTTCCATTGTTCTCGGAATTCCGCTGAAGTTTAAAAATGCTTCGGAACTCTTCCATTGTTCTCAGAATTCTGCTGACGTTTAAAAATGATTCAGAACTCTTCCATTGTTCTCGGAATTCCGCTGACGTTTAAAAATGCTTTGGAACTCTTCCATTGTTCTCGGAATTCCGCTGAAGTTTAAAAATGCTTCGGAACTCTTCCATTGTTCTCAGAATTCTGCTGACGTTTAAAAATGCTTCGGAACTCGTCTATTGTTCTCGGAATTCTGCTGACGTTTAAAAATGCTTCAGAACTCTTCCATTGTTCTCGGAATTCCGCTGATGTTTAAAAATGCTTTGGAACTCTTCCATTGTTCTCGGAATTCCGCTGACATATAAAAATGCTTCGGAACTCTTCCATTGTTCTCGGCATTCCGCTGACGTTTAAAAATGCTTCGGAACTCTTCAATTGTTCTCGGAATTCTGCTGAACTTTTAAAATGCTTTGGAACTCTTCCATTGCTCTCGAAATTCTGCTGACTTTTAAAAATGCTTCAGAACTCTTCCATTGTTCTCGGAATTCCGTTGAAGTTTAAAAATGCTTCGAAACTCTTCCATTGTTCTCGGAATTCTGCTGAAGTTTAAAAATGCTTCATAAATCTTCCATTGTTCTCAGAATTTCGCTGACGTTTAAAAATGCTTCGGTACTCTTCCATTGTTCTCGGAATTCTGCTGAAGTTTAAAAATGCTTCAGAACTCTTCCATTGTTCTCAGAATTTCGCTGACGTTTAAAAATGCTTCAGAACTCTTCCATTGTTCTCAGAATTCTGCTGACGTTTAAAAATGCTTCAGAACTCTTCTATTGTTCTCGGAATTCTGCTGAAGTTTAAAAATGCTTCGAAACTCTTCCATTGTTCTCGGAATTCTGCTGAAGTTTAAAAATGCTTCAGAACTCTTCCATTGCTCTCGGAATTCCGCTGACGTTTAATAATGCTTCGCAACTCTTCCATTGTTCTCGGAATTCCGTTGAAGTTTAAAAATGCTTCGAAACTCTTCCATTGTTCTCGGAATTCTGCTGAAGTTTAAAAATGCTTCGGAACTCTTCCATTGTTCTCAGAATTCCGCTGACGTTTAAAAATGCTTCGGTACTCTTCCATTGTTCTCGGAATTCCGCTGACATTTAAAAATGCTTCGGAACTCTTCCATTGTTCTCGGAATTCTGCTGAAGTTTAAAAATGCTTCGGAACTCTTCCATTGTTCTCAGAATTCCGCTGACGTTTAAAAATGCTTCGGTACTCTTCCATTGTTCTCGGAATTCCGCTGACATTTAAAAATGTTTCGGAACTCTTCCATTGTTCTCGGAATTCGTGTGAATTTTAAAAATGCTTGGGATCTCTTCTATTGTTCTCGGAATTCCGCTGAAGTTTAAAAATGCTTAAAATCTCTTACATTGTTCTCAGAATTCCGCTGACGTTTAAAAATGCTTCGGAAATCTTCCATTGTTTTCAGAATTCCGCTGACGCTTAAAAATGCTTCAGAACTCTTCCATTGTTCTCAGAATTCTGCTGACGTTTAAAAATGCTTCAGAACTCTTCTATTGTTCTCGGAATTCTGCTGAAGTTTAAAAATGCTTCGAAACTCTTCCATTGTTCTCGGAATTCTGCTGAAGTTTAAAAATGCTTCAGAACTCTTCCATTGCTCTCGGAATTCCGCTGACGTTTAATAATGCTTCGCAACTCTTCCATTGTTCTCGGAATTCCGTTGAAGTTTAAAAATGCTTCGAAACTCTTCCATTGTTCTCAGAATTCTGCTGAAGTTTAAAAATGCTTCGGAACTCTTCCATTGTTTCAGAATTCCGCTGACGTTTAAAAATGCTTCGGTACTCTTCCATTGTTCTCGGAATTCCGCTGACATTTAAAAATGCTTCGGAACTCTTCCATTGTTCTCGGAATTCTGCTGAAGTTTAAAAATGCTTCGGAACTCTTCCATTGTTCTCAGAATTCCGCTGACGTTTAAAAATGCTTCGGTACTCTTCCATTGTTCTCGGAATTCCGCTGACATTTAAAAATGCTTCGGAACTCTTCCATTGTTCTCGGAATTCGTGTGAATTTTAAAAATGCTTGGGATCTCTTCTATTGTTCTCGGAATTCCGCTGAAGTTTAAAAATGCTTAAAATCTCTTACATTGTTCTCGGAATTCCGCTGAAGTTTAAAAATGCTTCGGAACCCTTCCATCATTCTCGGAATTCTGCTGAAGTTTAAAAATGCTTCGGAACTCTTCCATTGTTCTCAGAATTCCGCTGACGTTTAAAAATGCTTCGGAAATCTTCCATTGTTTTCAAAATTCCGCTGACGCTTAAAAATGCTTCAGAACTCTTCCATTGTTCTCGGAATTCCGCTGAAGTTTAAAAATGCTTCAGAACTCTTCCATTGTTCTCGGAATTCCGCTGACTTTTAAAAATGCTTCGGAACTCTTCCATTGTTCTCCAAATTCCGCTGAAGTTTAAAAATGCTGCGGAACCCTTCCATCGTTCTCGGAATTCTGCTGAAGTTTAAAAATGCTTCGGAACTCTTCCATTGTTCTCAGAATTCTGCTGACGTTTAAAAATGCTTCGGAAATCTTCCATTGTTTTCAAAATTCCGCTGAGGCTTAAAAATGCTTCAGAACTCTTCCATTGTTCTCGGAATTCTGCTGACGTTTAAAAATGCTTCGGAACTCTTCCATTGTTCTCGGAATTCTGCTGAAGTTTAAAAATGCTTCAGAACTCTTCCATTGCTCTCGGAATTCCGCTGACGTTTAATAATGCTTCGCAACTCTTCCATTGTTCTCGGAATTCCGTTGAAGTTTAAAAATGCTTCGAAACTCTTCCTTTGTTCTCGGAATTCTGCTGAAGTTTAAAAATGCTTCGGAACTCTTCCATTGTTCTCAGAATTCCGCTGACGTTTAAAAATGCTTCGGTACTCTTCCATTGTTCTCGGAATTCCGCTGACATTTAAAAATGCTTCGGAACTCTTCAATTGTTCTCGGAATTCTGCTGAACTTTTAAAATGCTTTGGAACTCTTCCATTGCTCTCGGAATTCGGGTGAAGTTTAAAAATGCTTCGGAACTCTTCTATTGTTCTCGGAATTCCGCTGAAGTTTAAAAATGCTTAAAATCTCTTCCATTGTTCTCGTAATTCTGCTCATGTTTAAAAATGCTTCGGAACTCTTCCATTGTTCTCGTAATTCCGCTGAAGTTTAAAAATGCTTCGGAAGTCTTCCATTGTTCTCGGAATTCCGATGACTTTTTAAAATGCTTCGGTACCCTTCCATTGTTCTCGGAATTCCGCTGACGTTTAAAAATGCTTCGTAACTCTTCCATTGTTATCGGAATTCCGCTGAAGTTTAAAAATGCTTCGGAACTCTTCCATTGTTCTAGGAATTCTGCTGAAGTCTAAAAATTCATCTGAACTCTTCTATTGTTCTCGGAATTCGTGTGAATTTTAAAAATGCTTCGGATCTCTTCTATTGTTCTCGGAATTCCGCTGAAGTTTAAAAATGCTTAAAATCTCTTACATTGTTCTCGGAATTCTGCTGAAGTTTAAAAATGCTTCAGAACTCTTCCATTGCTCTCGGAATTCCGCTGACGTTTAATAATGCTTCGCAACTCTTCCATTGTTCTCGGAATTCCGTTGAAGTTTAAAAATGCTTCGAAACTCTTCCATTGTTCTCGGAATTCTGCTGAAGTTTAAAAATGCTTCGGAACTCTTCCATTGTTTCAGAATTCCGCTGAAGTTTAAAAATGCTTCGGTACTCTTCCATTGTTCTCGGAATTCCGCTGACATTTAAAAATGCTTCGGAACTCTTCCATTGTTCTCGGAATTCTGCTGAAGTTTAAAAATGCTTCGGAACTCTTCCATTGTTCTCAGAATTTCGCTGACGTTTAAAAATGCTTCAGAACTCTTCCATTGTTCTCAGAATTCTGCTGACGTTTAAAAATGCTTCAGAACTCTTCTATTGTTCTCGGAATTCTGCTGAAGTTTAAAAATGCTTCGAAACTCTTCCATTGTTCTCGGAATTCTGCTGAAGTTTAAAAATGCTTCAGAACTCTTCCATTGCTCTCGGAATTCCGCTGACGTTTAATAATGCTTCGCAACTCTTCCATTGTTCTCGGAATTCCGTTGAAGTTTAAAAATGCTTCGAAACTCTTCCATTGTTCTCGGAATTCTGCTGAAGTTTAAAAATGCTTCGGAACTCTTCCATTGTTCTCAGAATTCCGCTGACGTTTAAAAATGCTTCGGTACTCTTCCATTGTTCTCGGAATTCCGCTGACATTTAAAAATGCTTCGGAACTCTTCCATTGTTCTCGGAATTCTGCTGAAGTTTAAAAATGCTTCGGAACTCTTCCATTGTTCTCAGAATTCCGCTGACGTTTAAAAATGCTTCGGTACTCTTCCATTGTTCTCGGAATTCCGCTGACATTTAAAAATGTTTCGGAACTCTTCCATTGTTCTCGGAATTCGTGTGAATTTTAAAAATGCTTGGGATCTCTTCTATTGTTCTCGGAATTCCGCTGAAGTTTAAAAATGCTTAAAATCTCTTACATTGTTCTCAGAATTCCGCTGACGTTTAAAAATGCTTCGGAAATCTTCCATTGTTTTCAAAATTCCGCTGACGCTTAAAAATGCTTCAGAACTCTTCCATTGTTCTCAGAATTCTGCTGACGTTTAAAAATGCTTCAGAACTCTTCTATTGTTCTCGGAATTCTGCTGAAGTTTAAAAATGCTTCGAAACTCTTCCATTGTTCTCGGAATTCTGCTGAAGTTTAAAAATGCTTCAGAACTCTTCCATTGCTCTCGGAATTCCGCTGACGTTTAATAATGCTTCGCAACTCTTCCATTGTTCTCGGAATTCCGTTGAAGTTTAAAAATGCTTCGAAACTCTTCCATTGTTCTCGGAATTCTGCTGAAGTTTAAAAATGCTTCGGAACTCTTCCATTGTTTCAGAATTCCGCTGACGTTTAAAAATGCTTCGGTACTCTTCCATTGTTCTCGGAATTCCGCTGACATTTAAAAATGCTTCGGAACTCTTCCATTGTTCTCGGAATTCTGCTGAAGTTTAAAAATGCTTCGGAACTCTTCCATTGTTCTCAGAATTCCGCTGACGTTTAAAAATGCTTCGGTACTCTTCCATTGTTCTCGGAATTCCGCTGACATTTAAAAATGCTTCGGAACTCTTCCATTGTTCTCGGAATTCGTGTGAATTTTAAAAATGCTTGGGATCTCTTCTATTGTTCTCGGAATTCCGCTGAAGTTTAAAAATGCTTAAAATCTCTTACATTGTTCTCGGAATTCCGCTGAAGTTTAAAAATGCTTCGGAACCCTTCCATCATTCTCGGAATTCTGCTGAAGTTTAAAAATGCTTCGGAACTCTTCCATTGTTCTCAGAATTCCGCTGACGTTTAAAAATGCTTCGGAAATCTTCCATTGTTTTCAAAATTCCGCTGACGCTTAAAAATGCTTCAGAACTCTTCCATTGTTCTCGGAATTCCGCTGAAGTTTAAAAATGCTTCAGAACTCTTCCATTGTTCTCGGAATTCCGCTGACTTTTAAAAATGCTTCGGAACTCTTCCATTGTTCTCCAAATTCCGCTGAAGTTTAAAAATGCTGCGGAACCCTTCCATCGTTCTCGGAATTCTGCTGAAGTTTAAAAATGCTTCGGAACTCTTCCATTGTTCTCAGAATTCCGCTGACGTTTAAAAATGCTTCGGAAATCTTCCATTGTTTTCAAAATTCCGCTGAGGCTTAAAAATGCTTCAGAACTCTTCCATTGTTCTCGGAATTCTGCTGACGTTTAAAAATGCTTCGGAACTCTTCCATTGTTCTCAGAATTTCGCTGACGTTTAAAAATGCTTCAGAACTCTTCCATTGTTCTCAGAATTCTGCTGACGTTTAAAAATGCTTCAGAACTCTTCTATTGTTCTCGGAATTCTGCTGAAGTTTAAAAATGCTTCGAAACTCTTCCATTGTTCTCGGAATTCTGCTGAAGTTTAAAAATGCTTCAGAACTCTTCCATTGCTCTCGGAATTCCGCTGACGTTTAATAATGCTTCGCAACTCTTCCATTGTTCTCGGAATTCCGTTGAAGTTTAAAAATGCTTCGAAACTCTTCCATTGTTCTCGGAATTCTGCTGAAGTTTAAAAATGCTTCGGAACTCTTCCATTGTTCTCAGAATTCCGCTGACGTTTAAAAATGCTTCGGTACTCTTCCATTGTTCTCGGAATTCCGCTGACATTTAAAAATGCTTCGGAACTCTTCCATTGTTCTCGGAATTCTGCTGAAGTTTAAAAATGCTTCGGAACTCTTCCATTGTTCTCAGAATTCCGCTGACGTTTAAAAATGCTTCGGTACTCTTCCATTGTTCTCGGAATTCCGCTGACATTTAAAAATGTTTCGGAACTCTTCCATTGTTCTCGGAATTCGTGTGAATTTTAAAAATGCTTGGGATCTCTTCTATTGTTCTCGGAATTCCGCTGAAGTTTAAAAATGCTTAAAATCTCTTACATTGTTCTCAGAATTCCGCTGACGTTTAAAAATGCTTCGGAAATCTTCCATTGTTTTCAAAATTCCGCTGACGCTTAAAAATGCTTCAGAACTCTTCCATTGTTCTCAGAATTCTGCTGACGTTTAAAAATGCTTCAGAACTCTTCTATTGTTCTCGGAATTCTGCTGAAGTTTAAAAATGCTTCGAAACTCTTCCATTGTTCTCGGAATTCTGCTGAAGTTTAAAAATGCTTCAGAACTCTTCCATTGCTCTCGGAATTCCGCTGACGTTTAATAATGCTTCGCAACTCTTCCATTGTTCTCGGAATTCCGTTGAAGTTTAAAAATGCTTCGAAACTCTTCCATTGTTCTCGGAATTCTGCTGAAGTTTAAAAATGCTTCGGAACTCTTCCATTGTTTCAGAATTCCGCTGACGTTTAAAAATGCTTCGGTACTCTTCCATTGTTCTCGGAATTCCGCTGACATTTAAAAATGCTTCGGAACTCTTCCATTGTTCTCGGAATTCTGCTGAAGTTTAAAAATGCTTCGGAACTCTTCCATTGTTCTCAGAATTCCGCTGACGTTTAAAAATGCTTCGGTACTCTTCCATTGTTCTCGGAATTCCGCTGACATTTAAAAATGCTTCGGAACTCTTCCATTGTTCTCGGAATTCGTGTGAATTTTAAAAATGCTTGGGATCTCTTCTATTGTTCTCGGAATTCCGCTGAAGTTTAAAAATGCTTAAAATCTCTTACATTGTTCTCGGAATTCCGCTGAAGTTTAAAAATGCTTCGGAACCCTTCCATCATTCTCGGAATTCTGCTGAAGTTTAAAAATGCTTCGGAACTCTTCCATTGTTCTCAGAATTCCGCTGACGTTTAAAAATGCTTCGGAAATCTTCCATTGTTTTCAAAATTCCGCTGACGCTTAAAAATGCTTCAGAACTCTTCCATTGTTCTCGGAATTCCGCTGAAGTTTAAAAATGCTTCAGAACTCTTCCATTGTTCTCGGAATTCCGCTGACTTTTAAAAATGCTTCGGAACTCTTCCATTGTTCTCCAAATTCCGCTGAAGTTTAAAAATGCTGCGGAACCCTTCCATCGTTCTCGGAATTCTGCTGAAGTTTAAAAATGCTTCGGAACTCTTCCATTGTTCTCAGAATTCCGCTGACGTTTAAAAATGCTTCGGAAATCTTCCATTGTTTTCAAAATTCCGCTGAGGCTTAAAAATGCTTCAGAACTCTTCCATTGTTCTCGGAATTCTGCTGACGTTTAAAAATGCTTCGGAACTCTTCCATTGTTCTCGGAATTCTGCTGAAGTTTAAAAATGCTTCAGAACTCTTCCATTGCTCTCGGAATTCCGCTGACGTTTAATAATGCTTCGCAACTCTTCCATTGTTCTCGGAATTCCGTTGAAGTTTAAAAATGCTTCGAAACTCTTCCTTTGTTCTCGGAATTCTGCTGAAGTTTAAAAATGCTTCGGAACTCTTCCATTGTTCTCAGAATTCCGCTGACGTTTAAAAATGCTTCGGTACTCTTCCATTGTTCTCGGAATTCCGCTGACATTTAAAAATGCTTCGGAACTCTTCAATTGTTCTCGGAATTCTGCTGAACTTTTAAAATGCTTTGGAACTCTTCCATTGCTCTCGGAATTCGGGTGAAGTTTAAAAATGCTTCGGAACTCTTCTATTGTTCTCGGAATTCCGCTGAAGTTTAAAAATGCTTAAAATCTCTTCCATTGTTCTCGTAATTCTGCTCATGTTTAAAAATGCTTCGGAACTCTTCCATTGTTCTCGTAATTCCGCTGAAGTTTAAAAATGCTTTGGAAGTCTTCCATTGTTCTCGGAATTCCGATGACTTTTTAAAATGCTTCGGTACCCTTCCATTGTTCTCGGAATTCCGCTGACGTTTAAAAATGCTTCGTAACTCTTCCATTGTTATCGGAATTCCGCTGAAGTTTAAAAATGCTTCGGAACTCTTCCATTGTTCTAGGAATTCTGCTGAAGTCTAAAAATTCATCTGAACTCTTCTATTGTTCTCGGAATTCGTGTGAATTTTAAAAATGCTTCGGATCTCTTCTATTGTTCTCGGAATTCCGCTGAAGTTTAAAAATGCTTAAAATCTCTTACATTGTTCTCGGAATTCTGCTGAAGTTTAAAAATGCTTCAGAACTCTTCCATTGCTCTCGGAATTCCGCTGACGTTTAATAATGCTTCGCAACTCTTCCATTGTTCTCGGAATTCCGTTGAAGTTTAAAAATGCTTCGAAACTCTTCCATTGTTCTCGGAATTCTGCTGAAGTTTAAAAATGCTTCGGAACTCTTCCATTGTTTCAGAATTCCGCTGAAGTTTAAAAATGCTTCGGTACTCTTCCATTGTTCTCGGAATTCCGCTGACATTTAAAAATGCTTCGGAACTCTTCCATTGTTCTCGGAATTCTGCTGAAGTTTAAAAATGCTTCGGAACTCTTCCATTGTTCTCAGAATTCCGCTGACGTTTAAAAATGCTTCGGTATTCTTCCATTGTTCTCGGAATTCCGCTGACATTTAAAAATGCTTCGGAACTCTTCCATTGTTCTCGGAATTCGTGTGAATTTTAAAAATGCTTGGGATCTCTTCTATTGTTCTCGGAATTCCGCTGAAGTTTAAAAATGCTTAAAATCTCTTACATTGTTCTCGGAATTCCGCTGAAGTTTAAAAATGCTTCGGAACCCTTCCATCGTTCTCGGAATTCTGCTGAAGTTTAAAAATGCTTCGGAACTCTTCCATTGTTCTCAGAATTCCGCTGACGTTTAAAAATGCTTCGGAAATCTTCCATTGTTTTCAAAATTCCGCTGACGCTTAAAAATGCTTCAGAACTCTTCCATTGTTCTCGGAATTCCGCTGAAGTTTAAAAATGCTTCAGAACTCTTCCATTGTTCTCGGAATTCCGCTGACTTTTAAAAATGCTTCGGAACTCTTCCATTGTTCTCCAAATTCCGCTGAAGTTTAAAAATGCTGCGGAACCCTTCCATCGTTCTCGGAATTCTGCTGAAGTTTAAAAATGCTTCGGAACTCTTCCATTGTTCTCAGAATTCCGCTGACGTTTAAAAATGCTTCGGAAATCTTCCATTGTTTTCAAAATTCCGCTGAATCTTAAAAATGCTTCAGAACTCTTCCATTGTTCTCGGAATTCTGCTGACGTTTAAAAATGCTTCGGAACTCTTCCATTGTTCTCGGAATTCTGCTGAAGTTTAAAAATGCTTCAGAACTCTTCCATTGCTCTCGGAATTCCGCTGACGTTTAATAATGCTTCGCAACTCTTCCATTGTTCTCGGAATTCCGTTGAAGTTTAAAAATGCTTCGAAACTCTTCCTTTGTTCTCGGAATTCTGCTGAAGTTTAAAAATGCTTCGGAACTCTTCCATTGTTCTCAGAATTCCGCTGACGTTTAAAAATGCTTCGGTACTCTTCCATTGTTCTCGGAATTCCGCTGACATTTAAAAATGCTTCGGAACTCTTCAATTGTTCTCGGAATTCTGCTGAAGTCTAAAAATTCATCTGAACTCTTCTATTGTTCTCGGAATTCGTGTGAATTTTAAAAATGCTTCGGATCTCTTCTATTGTTCTCGGAATTCCGCTGAAGTTTAAAAATGCTTAAAATCTCTTACATTGTTCTCGGAATTCCGCTGAAGTTTAAAAATGCTTCAGAACTCTTCCATTGTTCTCAGAATTCCGCTGACGTTTAAAAATGCTTCGGAAATCTTCCATTGTTTTCAAAATTCCGCTGACGTTTAAAAATGCTTCAGAACTATTCCATTGTTCTCAGAATTCTGCTGAAGTTTAAAAATGCTTCGGAACTCTTCCATTGTTCTTGGAATTCTGCTGAAGTTTAAAAATGCTTCACAACTCTTCCATTGTTCTCGGAATTCCGCTGACTTTTAAAAATGCTTCGGAACTCTTCCATTGTTCTCCAAATTCCGCTGAAGTTTAAAAATGCTGCGGAACCCTTTCATCGTTCTCGGAATTCTGCTGAAGTTTAAAAATGCTTCGTAACTCTTCCATTGTTCTCAGAATTCCGCTGACGTCTAAAAATGCTTCGGTACTCTTCCATTGTTCTCGGAATTCCGCTGACATATAAAAATGCTTCGGAAATCTTGCATTGTTCTCGGCATTCCGCTGACGTTTAAAAATGCTTCGGAACTCTTCCATTGTTCTCGGAATTCCGCTGAAGTTTAAAAATGCTTCGGAACTCTTCCGTTGTTCTCGGAATTCCGATGACGTTTTAAAATGCTTCGGTACACTTCCATTGTTCTCGGAATTCCGCTGACGTTTAAAAATGCTTCGGAACTCTTCCATTGTTATCGGAATTCCGCTGAAGTTTAAAAATGCTTCCGAACTCTTCCATTGTTCTAGGAATTCTGCTGAAGTCTAAAAATTCATCTGAACTCTTCCATTATTCTCGGAATTCGTGTGAATTTTAAAAATGCTTCGGATCTCTTCTATTGTTCTCGGAATTCCGCTGAAGTTTAAAAATGCTTAAAATCTCTTACATTGTTCTCGGAATTCTGCTGAAGTTTAAAAATGCTTCAGAACTCTTCCATTGCTCTCGGAATTCCGCTGACGTTTAATAATGCTTCGCAACTCTTCCATTGTTCTCGGAATTCCGTTGAAGTTTAAAAATGCTTCGAAACTCTTCCATTGTTCTCGGAATTCTGCTGAAGTTTAAAAATGCTTCGGAACTCTTCCATTGTTTCAGAATTCCGCTGACGTTTAAAAATGCTTCGGTACTCTTCCATTGTTCTCGGAATTCCGCTGACATTTAAAAATGCTTCGGAACTCTTCCATTGTTCTCGGAATTCTGCTGAAGTTTAAAAATGCTTCGGAACTCTTCCATTGTTCTCAGAATTCCGCTGACGTTTAAAAATGCTTCGGTACTCTTCCATTGTTCTCGGAATTCCGCTGACATTTAAAAATGCTTCGGAACTCTTCCAT
Organism: Phyllobates terribilis; assembly: GCF_046119375.1. NCBI lineage: Eukaryota > Metazoa > Chordata > Amphibia > Anura > Dendrobatidae > Phyllobates > Phyllobates terribilis. The sequence goes on from NW_027362782.1 coordinate 13,199,977, forward strand.
TGTTCTCGGAATTCGTGTGAATTTTAAAAATGCTTGGGATCTCTTCTATTGTTCTCGGAATTCCGCTGAAGTTTAAAAATGCTTAAAATCTCTTACATTGTTCTCGGAATTCCGCTGAAGTTTAAAAATGCTTCGGAACCCTTCCATCGTTCTCGAAATTCTGCTGAAGTTTAAAAATGCTTCGGAACTCTTCCATTGTTCTCAGAATTCCGCTGACGTTTAAAAATGCTTCGGAAATCTTCCATTGTTTTCAAAATTCCGCTGACGCTTAAAAATGCTTCAGAACTCTTCCATTGTTCTCGGAATTCCGCTGAAGTTTAAAAATGCTTCAGAACTCTTCCATTGTTCTCGGAATTCCGCTGACTTTTAAAAATGCTTCGGAACTCTTCCATTGTTCTCCAAATTCCGCTGAAGTTTAAAAATGCTGCGGAACCCTTCCATCGTTCTCGGAATTCTGCTGAAGTTTAAAAATGCTTCGGAACTCTTCCATTGTTCTCAGAATTCCGCTGACGTTTAAAAATGCTTCGGAAATCTTCCATTGTTTTCAAAATTCCGCTGAGGCTTAAAAATGCTTCAGAACTCTTCCATTGTTCTCGGAATTCTGCTGACGTTTAAAAATGCTTCGGAACTCTTCCATTGTTCTCGGAATTCTGCTGAAGTTTAAAAATGCTTCAGAACTCTTCCATTGCTCTCGGAATTCCGCCTACGTTTAATAATGCTTCGCAACTCTTCCATTGTTCTCGGAATTCCGTTGAAGTTTAAAAATGCTTCGAAACTCTTCCTTTGTTCTCGGAATTCTGCTGAAGTTTAAAAATGCTTCGGAACTCTTCCATTGTTCTCAGAATTCCGCTGACGTTTAAAAATGCTTCGGTACTCTTCCATTGTTCTCGGAATTCCGCTGACATTTAAAAATGCTTCGGAACTCTTCAATTGTTCTCGGAATTCTGCTGAACTTTTAAAATGCTTTGGAACTCTTCCATTGCTCTCGGAATTCGGGTGAAGTTTAAAAATGCTTCGGAACTCTTCTATTGTTCTCGGAATTCCGCTGAAGTTTAAAAATGCTTAAAATCTCTTCCATTGTTCTCGTAATTCTGCTCATGTTTAAAAATGCTTCGGAACTCTTCCATTGTTCTCGTAATTCCGCTGAAGTTTAAAAATGCTTCGGAAGTCTTCCATTGTTCTCGGAATTCCGATGACTTTTTAAAATGCTTCGGTACCCTTCCATTGTTCTCGGAATTCCGCTGACGTTTAAAAATGCTTCGTAACTCTTCCATTGTTATCGGAATTCCGCTGAAGTTTAAAAATGCTTCGGAACTCTTCCATTGTTCTAGGAATTCTGCTGAAGTCTAAAAATTCATCTGAACTCTTCTATTGTTCTCGGAATTCGTGTGAATTTTAAAAATGCTTCGGATCTCTTCTATTGTTCTCGGAATTCCGCTGAAGTTTAAAAATGCTTAAAATCTCTTACATTGTTCTCGGAATTCTGCTGAAGTTTAAAAATGCTTCAGAACTCTTCCATTGCTCTCGGAATTCCGCTGACGTTTAATAATGCTTCGCAACTCTTCCATTGTTCTCGGAATTCCGTTGAAGTTTAAAAATGCTTCGAAACTCTTCCATTGTTCTCGGAATTCTGCTGAAGTTTAAAAATGCTTCGGAACTCTTCCATTGTTTCAGAATTCCGCTGACGTTTAAAAATGCTTCGGTACTCTTCCATTGTTCTCGGAATTCCGCTGACATTTAAAAATGCTTCGGAACTCTTCCATTGTTCTCGGAATTCTGCTGAAGTTTAAAAATGCTTCGGAACTCTTCCATTGTTCTCAGAATTCCGCTGACGTTTAAAAATGCTTCGGTACTCTTCCATTGTTCTCGGAATTCCGCTGACATTTAAAAATGCTTCGGAACTCTTCCATTGTTCTCGGAATTCGTGTGAATTTTAAAAATGCTTGGGATCTCTTCTATTGTTCTCGGAATTCCGCTGAAGTTTAAAAATGCTTAAAATCTCTTACATTGTTCTCGGAATTCCGCTGAAGTTTAAAAATGCTTCGGAACCCTTCCATCGTTCTCGGAATTCTGCTGAAGTTTAAAAATGCTTCGGAACTCTTCCATTGTTCTCAGAATTCCGCTGACGTTTAAAAATGCTTCGGAAATCTTCCATTGTTTTCAAAATTCCGCTGACGCTTAAAAATGCTTCAGAACTCTTCCATTGTTCTCGGAATTCCGCTGAAGTTTAAAAATGCTTCAGAACTCTTCCATTGTTCTCGGAATTCCGCTGACTTTTAAAAATGCTTCGGAACTCTTCCATTGTTCTCCAAATTCCGCTGAAGTTTAAAAATGCTGCGGAACCCTTCCATCGTTCTCGGAATTCTGCTGAAGTTTAAAAATGCTTCGGAACTCTTCCATTGTTCTCAGAATTCCGCTGACGTTTAAAAATGCTTCGGAAATCTTCCATTGTTTTCAAAATTCCGCTGAGGCTTAAAAATGCTTCAGAACTCTTCCATTGTTCTCGGAATTCTGCTGACGTTTAAAAATGCTTCGGAACTCTTCCATTGTTCTCGGAATTCTGCTGAAGTTTAAAAATGCTTCAGAACTCTTCCATTGCTCTCGGAATTCCGCTGACGTTTAATAATGCTTCGCAACTCTTCCATTGTTCTCGGAATTCCGTTGAAGTTTAAAAATGCTTCGAAACTCTTCCTTTGTTCTCGGAATTCTGCTGAAGTTTAAAAATGCTTCGGAACTCTTCCATTGTTCTCAGAATTCCGCTGACGTTTAAAAATGCTTCGGTACTCTTCCATTGTTCTAGGAATTCTGCTGAAGTCTAAAAATTCATCTGAACTCTTCTATTGTTCTCGGAATTCGTGTGAATTTTAAAAATGCTTCGGATCTCTTCTATTGTTCTCGGAATTCCGCTGAAGTTTAAAAATGCTTAAAATCTCTTACATTGTTCTCGGAATTCTGCTGAAGTTTAAAAATGCTTCAGAACTCTTCCATTGCTCTCGGAATTCCGCTGACGTTTAATAATGCTTCGCAACTCTTCCATTGTTCTCGGAATTCCGTTGAAGTTTAAAAATGCTTCGAAACTCTTCCATTGTTCTCGGAATTCTGCTGAAGTTTAAAAATGCTTCGGAACTCTTCCATTGTTTCAGAATTCCGCTGAAGTTTAAAAATGCTTCGGTACTCTTCCATTGTTCTCGGAATTCCGCTGACATTTAAAAATGCTTCGGAACTCTTCCATTGTTCTCGGAATTCTGCTGAAGTTTAAAAATGCTTCGGAACTCTTCCATTGTTCTCAGAATTCCGCTGACGTTTAAAAATGCTTCGGTATTCTTCCATTGTTCTCGGAATTCCGCTGACATTTAAAAATGCTTCGGAACTCTTCCATTGTTCTCGGAATTCGTGTGAATTTTAAAAATGCTTGGGATCTCTTCTATTGTTCTCGGAATTCCGCTGAAGTTTAAAAATGCTTAAAATCTCTTACATTGTTCTCGGAATTCCGCTGAAGTTTAAAAATGCTTCGGAACCCTTCCATCGTTCTCGGAATTCTGCTGAAGTTTAAAAATGCTTCGGAACTCTTCCATTGTTCTCAGAATTCCGCTGACGCTTAAAAATGCTTCGGAAATCTTCCATTGTTTTCAAAATTCCGCTGACGCTTAAAAATGCTTCAGAACTCTTCCATTGTTCTCGGAATTCCGCTGAAGTTTAAAAATGCTTCAGAACTCTTCCATTGTTCTCGGAATTCCGCTGACTTTTAAAAATGCTTCGGAACTCTTCCATTGTTCTCCAAATTCCGCTGAAGTTTAAAAATGCTGCGGAACCCTTCCATCGTTCTCGAATTCTGCTGAAGTTTAAAAATGCTTCGGAACTCTTCCATTGTTCTCAGAATTCCGCTGACGTTTAAAAATGCTTCGGAAATCTTCCATTGTTTTCAAAATTCCGCTGAGGCTTAAAAATGCTTCAGAACTCTTCCATTGTTCTCGGAATTCTGCTGACGTTTAAAAATGCTTCGGAACTCTTCCATTGTTCTCGGAATTCTGCTGAAGTTTAAAAATGCTTCAGAACTCTTCCATTGCTCTCGGAATTCCGCTGACGTTTAATAATGCTTCGCAACTCTTCCATTGTTCTCGGAATTCCGTTGAAGTTTAAAAATGCTTCGAAACTCTTCCTTTGTTCTCGGAATTCTGCTGAAGTTTAAAAATGCTTCGGAACTCTTCCATTGTTCTCAGAATTCCGCTGACGTTTAAAAATGCTTCGGTACTCTTCCATTGTTCTCGGAATTCCGCTGACATTTAAAAATGCTTCGGAACTCTTCAATTGTTCTCGGAATTCTGCTGAAGTCTAAAAATTCATCTGAACTCTTCTATTGTTCTCGGAATTCGTGTGAATTTTAAAAATGCTTCGGATCTCTTCTATTGTTCTCGGAATTCCGCTGAAGTTTAAAAATGCTTAAAATCTCTTACATTGTTCTCGGAATTCCGCTGAAGTTTAAAAATGCTTCGGAACTCTTCCATTGTTCTCGGAATTCTGCTGAAGTTTAAAAATGCTTCGGAAATCTTCCATTGTTTTCAAAATTCCGCTGACGTTTAAAAATGCTTCAGAACTATTCCATTGTTCTCAGAATTCTGCTGAAGTTTAAAAATGCTTCGGAACTCTTCCATTGTTCTTGGAATTCTGCTGAAGTTTAAAAATGCTTCACAACTCTTCCATTGTTCTCGGAATTCCGCTGACTTTTAAAAATGCTTCGGAACTCTTCCATTGTTCTCCAAATTCCGCTGAAGTTTAAAAATGCTGCGGAACCCTTTCATCGTTCTCGGAATTCTGCTGAAGTTTAAAAATGCTTCGTAACTCTTCCATTGTTCTCAGAATTCCGCTGACGTCTAAAAATGCTTCGGTACTCTTCCATTATTCTCGGAATTCGTGTGAATTTTAAAAATGCTTCGGAACTCTTCCATTGTTCTCAGAATTCTGCTGACGTTTAAAAATGCTTCGGAACTCTTCTATTGTTCTCGGAATTCTGCTGACGTTTAAAAATGCTTCAGAACTCTTCCATTGTTCTCGGATTTCCTCTGACGTTTAATAATGCTTCAGAACTCTTCCATTGTTCTCGGAATTCCGCTGAAGTTTAAAAATGCTTCGGAACTCTTCCATTGTTCTCGGAATTCTGCTGACGTTTAAAAATGCTTCAGAACTCTTCCATTGTTCTCGGAATTCTGCTGAAGTTTAAAAATGCTTCAGAACTCTTCCATTGCTCTCGGAATTCCGTTGACGTTTAATAATGCTTCGCAACTCTTCCATTGTTCTTAGAATTCCGCTGACGTTTAAAAATGCTTTGGAACTCTTCCATTGTTCTCGGAATTCCGCTGACGTTTAAAAATGCTTTGGAACTCTTCCATTGTTCTCGGAATTCCGCTGAAGTTCAAAAATGCTTCGGAACTCTTCCATTGTTCTCAGAATTCTGCTGACGTTTAAAAATGCTTCAGAACTCTTCCATTGTTCTCGGAATTCCGCTGACGTTTAAAAATGCTTTGGAACTCTTCCATTGTTCTCGGAATTCCGCTGAAGTTTAAAAATGCTTCGGAACTCTTCCATTGTTCTCAGAATTCTGCTGACGTTTAAAAATGCTTCGGAACTCGTCTATTGTTCTCGGAATTCTGCTGACGTTTAAAAATGCTTCAGAACTCTTCCATTGTTCTCGGAATTCCGCTGATGTTTAAAAATGCTTTGGAACTCTTCCATTGTTCTCGGAATTCCGCTGACATATAAAAATGCTTCGGAACTCTTCCATTGTTCTCGGCATTCCGCTGACGTTTAAAAATGCTTCGGAACTCTTCAATTGTTCTCGGAATTCTGCTGAACTTTTAAAATGCTTTGGAACTCTTCCATTGCTCTCGAAATTCTGCTGACTTTTAAAAATGCTTCAGAACTCTTCCATTGTTCTCGGAATTCCGTTGAAGTTTAAAAATGCTTCGAAACTCTTCCATTGTTCTCGGAATTCTGCTGAAGTTTAAAAATGCTTCGTAAATCTTCCATTGTTCTCAGAATTTCGCTGACGTTTAAAAATGCTTCGGTACTCTTCCATTGTTCTCGGAATTCTGCTGAAGTTTAAAAATGCTTCAGAACTCTTCCATTGTTCTCAGAATTTCGCTGACGTTTAAAAATGCTTCAGAACTCTTCCATTGTTCTAGGAATTCTGCTGAAGTTTAAAAATGCTTCAGAACTCTTCCATTGCTCTCGGAATTCCGCTGACGTTTAATAATGCTTTGCAACTCTTCCATTGTTCTCAGAATTAAGCTGACGTTTAAAAATGCTTCGGTACTCTTCCATTGTTCTCGGAATTCCGCTGACATATAAAAATGCTTCGGAAATCTTGCATTGTTCTCGGCATTCCGCTGACATTTAAAAATGCTTCGGAACTCTTCAATTGTTCTCGGAATTCTGCTGAACTTTTAAAATGCTTTGGAACTCTTCCATTGCTCTCGGAATTCGGGTGAAGTTTAAAAATGCTTCGGAACTCTTCTATTGTTCTCGGAATTCCGCTGAAGTTTAAAAATGCTTAAAATCTCTTCCATTGTTCTCGTAATTCTGCTCATGTTTAAAAATGCTTCGGAACTCTTCCATTGTTCTCGTAATTCCGCTGAAGTTTAAAAATGCTTCGGAACTCTTCCATTGTTCTCGGAATTCCGATGTCTTTTTAAAATGCTTCGGTACTCTTGCATTGTTCTCGGAATTCCGCTGACGTTTAAAAATGCTTCGTAACTCTTCCATTGTTATCGGAATTCCGCTGAAGTTTAAAAATGCTTAAAATCTCTTACATTTTTCTCGGAATTCCGCTGAAGTTTAAAAATGCTTCGGAAATCTTCCATTGTTTTCAAAATTCCGCTGACGTTTAAAAATGCTTCAGAACTATTCCATTGTTCTCAGAATTCTGCTGACGTTTAAAAATGCTTCGGAACTCTTCCAATGTTCTCGGAATTCTGCTGAAGTTTAAAAATGCTTCACAACTCTTCCATTGTTCTCGGAATTCCGCTGACTTTTAAAAATGCTTCGGAACTCTTCCATTGTTCTCCAAATTCCGCTGAAGTTTAAAAATGCTTCGGAACCCTTCCATCGTTCTCGGAATTCTGCTGAAGTTTAAAAATGCTTCGGAACACTTCCATTGTTCTCAGAATTCCGCTGACGTTTAAAAATGCTTCGGAAATCTTCCATTGTATTCAAAATTCCGCTGACGCTTAAAAATTCTTCAGAACTCTTCCATTGTTCTCGGAATTCTGCTGACGTTTAAAAATGCTTCGGAACTCTTCCATTGTTCTCGGAATTCCGTTGAAGTTTAAAAATGCTTCGAAACTCTTCCATTGTTCTCGGAATTCTGCTGAAGTTTAAAAATGCTTTGTAACTCTTCCATTGTTCTCAGAATTCCGCTGACGTCTAAAAATGCTTCGGTACTCTTCCATTGTTCTCGGAATTCCGCTGACATATAAAAATGCTTCGGAAATCTTGCATTGTTCTCGGCATTCCGCTGACGTTTAAAAATGCTTTGGAACTCTTCCATTGTTCTCGGAATTCCGCTGACGTTTAAAAATGCTTTGGAACTCTTCCATTGTTCTCGGAATTCCGCTGAAGTTTAAAAATGCTTCAGAACTCTTCCATTGTTCTCAGAATTCTGCTGACGTTTAAAAATGCTTCAGAACTCTTCCATTGTTCTCGGAATTCCGCTGACGTTTAAAAATGCTTTGGAACTCTTCCATTGTTCTCGGAATTCCGCTGAAGTTTAAAAATGCTTCGGAACTCTTCCATTGTTCTCAGAATTCTGCTGACGTTTAAAAATGCTTCAGAACTCTTCCATTGTTCTCGGAATTCCGCTGACGTTTAAAAATGCTTCAGAACTCTTCCATTGTTCTCAGAATTCTGCTGACGTTTAAAAATGCTTCAGAACTCTTCCATTGTTCTCGGAATTCCGCTGACGTTTAAAAATGCTTTGGAACTCTTCCATTGTTCTCGGAATTCCGCTGAAGTTTAAAAATGCTTCGGAACTCTTCCATTGTTCTCAGAATTCTGCTGACGTTTAAAAATGCTTCGGAACTCGTCTATTGTTCTCGGAATTCCGCTGAAGTTTAAAAATGCTTAAAATCTCTTCCATTGTTCTCGTAATTCTGCTCATGTTTAAAAATGCTTCGGAACTCTTCCATTGTTCTCGTAATTCCGCTGAAGTTTAAAAATGCTTCGGAACTCTTCCATTGTTCTCGGAATTCCGATGTCTTTTTAAAACGCTTCGGTACTCTTGCATTGTTCTCGGAATTCCGCTGACGTTTAAAAATGCTTCGTAACTCTTCCATTGTTATCGGAATTCCGCTGAAGTTTAAAAATGCTTAAAATCTCTTACATTTTTCTCGGAATTCCGCTGAAGTTTAAAAATGCTTCGGAAATCTTCCATTGTTTTCAAAATTCCGCTGACGTTTAAAAATGCTTCAGAACTATTCCATTGTTCTCAGAATTCTGCTGACGTTTAAAAATGCTTCGGAACTCTTCCAATGTTCTCGGAATTCTGCTGAAGTTTAAAAATGCTTCACAACTCTTCCATTGTTCTCGGAATTCCGCTGACTTTTAAAAATGCTTCGGAACTCTTCCATTGTTCTCCAAATTCCGCTGAAGTTTAAAAATGCTTCGGAACCCTTCCATCGTTCTCGGAATTCTGCTGAAGTTTAAAAATGCTTCGGAACACTTCCATTGTTCTCAGAATTCCGCTGACGTTTAAAAATGCTTCGGAAATCTTCCATTGTATTCAAAATTCCGCTGACGCTTAAAAATGCTTCAGAACTCTTCCATTGTTCTCGGAATTCTGCTGAAGTTTAAAAATGCTTTGTAACTCTTCCATTGTTCTCAGAATTCCGCTGACGTCTAAAAATGCTTCGGTACTCTTCCATTGTTCTCGGAATTCCGCTGACATATAAAAATGCTTCGGAAATCTTGCATTGTTCTCGGCATTCCGCTGACGTTTAAAAATGCTTTGGAACTCTTCCATTGTTCTCGGAATTCCGCTGACGTTTAAAAATGCTTTGGAACTCTTCCATTGTTCTCGGAATTCCGCTGAAGTTTAAAAATGCTTCAGAACTCTTCCATTGTTCTCAGAATTCTGCTGACGTTTAAAAATGCTTCAGAACTCTTCCATTGTTCTCGGAATTCCGCTGACGTTTAAAAATGCTTTGGAACTCTTGCATTGTTCTCGGAATTCCGCTGAAGTTTAAGAATGCTTCGGAACTCTTCCATTGTTCTCAGAATTCTGCTGACGTTTAAAAATGCTTCGGAACTCGTCTATTGTTCTCGGAATTCTGCTGATGTTTAAAAATGCTTCAGAACTCTTCCATTGTTCTCGGAATTCCGCTGACGTTTAAAAATGCTTTGGAACTCTTCCATTGTTCTCGGAATTCCGCTGAAGTTTAAAAATGCTTCGGAACTCTTCCATTGTTCTCAGAATTCTGCTGACGTTTAAAAATGCTTTGGAACTCTTCCATTGTTCTCGGAATTCCGCTGAAGTTTAAAAATGCTTCGGAACTCTTCCATTGTTCTCAGAATTCTGCTGACGTTTAAAAATGCTTCGGAACTCTTCTATTGTTCTCGGAATTCTGCTGACGTTTAAAAATGCTTCAGAACTCTTCCATTGTTCTCGGATTTCCGCTGACGTTTAATAATGCTTCGGGACTCTTCCATTGTTCTCGGAATTCCGCTGAAGTTTAAAAATGCTTCGGAACTCTTCCATTGTTCTCGGAATTCTGCTGACGTTTAAAAATGCTTCAGAACTCTTCTATTGTTCTCGGAATTCTGCTGAAGTTTAAAAATGCTTCGAAACTCTTCCATTGTTCTCGGAATTCCGCTGACGTTTAATAATGCTTCGCAACTCTTCCATTGTTCTCGGAATTCCGTTGAAGTTTAAAAATGCTTCGAAACTCTTCCATTGTTCTCGGAATTCTGCTGAAGTTTAAAAATGCTTCGGAACTCTTCCATTGTTCTCAGAATTCCGCTGACGTTTAAAATGCTTCGGTACTCTTCCATTGTTCTCGGAATTCCGCTTACATTTAAAAATGCTTCGGAACTCTTCAATTGTTCTCGGAATTCTGCTGAACTTTTAAAATGCTTTGGAACTCTTCCATTGCTCTCAGAATTCGGGTGAAGTTTAAAAATGCTTCGGAACTCTTCTATTGTTCTCGGAATTCCGCTGAAGTTTAAAAATGCTTAAAATCTCTTCCATTGTTCTCGTAATTCTGCTCATGTTTAAAAATGCTTCGGAACTCTTCCATTGTTCTCGTAATTCCGCTGAAGTTTAAAAATTCTTCGGAACTCTTCCATTGTTCTCGGAATTCCGATGACTTTTTAAAATGCTTCGGTACTCTTCCATTGTTCTCGGAATTCCGCTGACGTTTAAAAATGCTTCGGAAATCTTCCATTGTTTTCAAAATTCCGCTGACGTTTAAAAATGCTTCACAACTCTTCCATTGTTCTCGGAATTCCGCTGACTTTTAAAAATGCTTCGGAACTCTTCCATTGTTCTCCAAATTCCGCTGAAGTTTAAAAATGCTGCGGAACCCTTCCATCGTTCTCGGAATTCTGCTGAAGTTTAAAAATGCTTCGTAACTCTTCCATTGTTCTCAGAATTCCGCTGACGTCTAAAAATGCTTCGGTACTCTTCCATTGTTCTCGGAATTCCGCTGACATATAAAAATGCTTCGGAAATCTTGCATTGTTCTCGGCATTCCGCTGACGTTTAAAAATGCTTCGGAACTCTTCCATTGTTCTCGGAATTCGGCTGAAGTTTTAAAATGCTTCGGTACACTTCCATTGTTCTCGGAATTCCGCTGACGTTTAAAAATGCTTCGGAACTCTTCCATTGTTATCGGAATTCCGCTGAAGTTTAAAAATGCTTCGGAACTCTTCCATTGTTCTAGGAATTCTGCTGAAGTCTAAAAATTCATCTGAACTCTTCCATTATTCTCGGAATTCGTGTGAATTTTAAAAATGCTTCGGAACTCTTCCATTGTTCTCAGAATTCTGCTGACGTTTAAAAATGCTTCGGAACTCTTCTATTGTTCTCGGAATTCTGCTGACATTTAAAAATGCTTCAGAACTCTTCCATTGTTCTCGGATTTCCTCTGACGTTTAATAATGCTTCGGAACTCTTCCATTGTTCTCGGAATTCCGCTGAAGTTTAAAAATGCTTCGGAACTCTTCCATTGTTCTCGGAATTCTGCTGACGTTTAAAAATGCTTCAGAACTCTTCCATTGTTCTCGGAATTCTGCTGAAGTTTAAAAATGCTTCAGAACTCTTCCATTGCTCTCGGAATTCCGCTGACGTTTAATAATGCTTCGCAACTCTTCCATTGTTCTTAGAATTCCGCTGACGTTTAAAAATGCTTTGGAACTCTTCCATTGTTCTCGGAATTCCGCTGACGTTTAAAAATGCTTTGGAACTCTTCCATTGTTCTCGGAATTCCGCTGAAGTTCAAAAATGCTTCGGAACTCTTCCATTGTTCTCAGAATTCTGCTGACGTTTAAAAATGCTTCAGAACTCTTCCATTGTTCTCGGAATTCCGCTGACGTTTAAAAATGCTTTGGAACTCTTCCATTGTTCTCGGAATTCCGCTGAAGTTTAAAAATGCTTCGGAACTCTTCCATTGTTCTCAGAATTCTGCTGACGTTTAAAAATGCTTCGGAACTCGTCTATTGTTCTCGGAATTCCGCTGAAGTTTAAAAATGCTTAAAATCTCTTCCATTGTTCTCGTAATTCTGCTCATGTTTAAAAATGCTTCGGAACTCTTCCATTGTTCTCGTAATTCCGCTGAAGTTTAAAAATGCTTCGGAACTCTTCCATTGTTCTCGGAATTCCGATGTCTTTTTAAAATGCTTCGGTACTCTTGCATTGTTCTCGGAATTCCGCTGACGTTTAAAAATGCTTCGTAACTCTTCCATTGTTATCGGAATTCCGCTGAAGTTTAAAAATGCTTAAAATCTCTTACATTTTTCTCGGAATTCCGCTGAAGTTTAAAAATGCTTCGGAAATCTTCCATTGTTTTCAAAATTCCGCTGACGTTTAAAAATGCTTCAGAACTATTCCATTGTTCTCAGAATTCTGCTGACGTTTAAAAATGCTTCGGAACTCTTCCAATGTTCTCGGAATTCTGCTGAAGTTTAAAAATGCTTCACAACTCTTCCATTGTTCTCGGAATTCCGCTGACTTTTAAAAATGCTTCGGAACTCTTCCATTGTTCTCCAAATTCCGCTGAAGTTTAAAAATGCTTCGGAACCCTTCCATCGTTCTCGGAATTCTGCTGAAGTTTAAAAATGCTTCGGAACACTTCCATTGTTCTCAGAATTCCGCTGACGTTTAAAAATGCTTCGGAAATCTTCCATTGTATTCAAAATTCCGCTGACGCTTAAAAATGCTTCAGAACTCTTCCATTGTTCTCGGAATTCTGCTGACGTTTAAAAATGCTTCGGAACTCTTCCATTGTTCTCGGAATTCCGTTGAAGTTTAAAAATGCTTCGAAACTCTTCCATTGTTCTCGGAATTCCGCTGACATATAAAAATGCTTCGGAAATCTTGCATTGTTCTCGGCATTCCGCTGACGTTTAAAAATGCTTTGGAACTCTTCCATTGTTCTCGGAATTCCGCTGACGTTTAAAAATGCTTTGGAACTCTTCCATTGTTCTCGGAATTCCGCTGAAGTTTAAAAATGCTTCAGAACTCTTCCATTGTTCTCAGAATTCTGCTGACGTTTAAAAATGCTTCAGAACTCTTCCATTGTTCTCGGAATTCCGCTGACGTTTAAAAATGCTTTGGAACTCTTGCATTGTTCTCGGAATTCCGCTGAAGTTTAAGAATGCTTCGGAACTCTTCCATTGTTCTCAGAATTCTGCTGACGTTTAAAAATGCTTCGGAACTCGTCTATTGTTCTCGGAATTCTGCTGATGTTTAAAAATGCTTCAGAACTCTTCCATTGTTCTCGGAATTCCGCTGACGTTTAAAAATGCTTTGGAACTCTTCCATTGTTCTCGGAATTCCGCTGAAGTTTAAAAATGCTTCGGAACTCTTCCATTGTTCTCAGAATTCTGCTGACGTTTAAAAATGCTTTGGAACTCTTCCATTGTTCTCGGAATTCCGCTGAAGTTTAAAAATGCTTCGGAACTCTTCCATTGTTCTCAGAATTCTGCTGACGTTTAAAAATGCTTCGGAACTCTTCTATTGTTCTCGGAATTCTGCTGACGTTTAAAAATGCTTCAGAACTCTTCCATTGTTCTCGGATTTCCGCTGACGTTTAATAATGCTTCGGGACTCTTCCATTGTTCTCGGAATTCCGCTGAAGTTTAAAAATGCTTCGGAACTCTTCCATTGTTCTCGGAATTCTGCTGACGTTTAAAAATGCTTCAGAACTCTTCTATTGTTCTCGGAATTCTGCTGAAGTTTAAAAATGCTTCGAAACTCTTCCATTGTTCTCGGAATTCCGCTGACGTTTAATAATGCTTCGCAACTCTTCCATTGTTCTCGGAATTCCGTTGAAGTTTAAAAATGCTTCGAAACTCTTCCATTGTTCTCGGAATTCTGCTGAAGTTTAAAAATGCTTCGGAACTCTTCCATTGTTCTCAGAATTCCGCTGACGTTTAAAAATGCTTCGGTACTCTTCCATTGTTCTCGGAATTCCGCTTACATTTAAAAATGCTTCGGAACTCTTCAATTGTTCTCGGAATTCTGCTGAACTTTTAAAATGCTTTGGAACTCTTCCATTGCTCTCAGAATTCGGGTGAAGTTTAAAAATGCTTCGGAACTCTTCTATTGTTCTCGGAATTCCGCTGAAGTTTAAAAATGCTTAAAATCTCTTCCATTGTTCTCGTAATTCTGCTCATGTTTAAAAATGCTTCGGAACTCTTCCATTGTTCTCGTAATTCCGCTGAAGTTTAAAAATTCTTCGGAACTCTTCCATTGTTCTCGGAATTCCGATGACTTTTTAAAATGCTTCGGTACTCTTCCATTGTTCTCGGAATTCCGCTGACGTTTAAAAATGCTTCGTAACTCTTCCATTGTTATCGGAATTCCGCTGAAGTTTAAAAATGCTTCGGAACTCTTCCATTGTTCTCGGAATTCTGCTGAAGTTTAAAAATGCTTCAGAACTCTTCCATTGTGCTCAGAATTCCGCTGACGTTTAAAAATGCTTCGGAAATCTTCCATTGTTTTCAAAATTCCGCTGACGTTTAAAAATGCTTCACAACTCTTCCATTGTTCTCGGAATTCGGCTGAAGTTTTAAAATGCTTCGGTACACTTCCATTGTTCTCGGAATTCCGCTGACGTTTAAAAATGCTTCGGAACTCTTCCATTGTTATCGGAATTCCGCTGAAGTTTAAAAATGCTTCGGAACTCTTCCATTGTTCTAGGAATTCTGCTGAAGTCTAAAAATTCATCTGAACTCTTCCATTATTCTCGGAATTCGTGTGAATTTTAAAAATGCTTCGGAACTCTTCCATTGTTCTCGGAATTCTGCTGACGTTTAAAAATGCTTCAGAACTCTTCCATTGTTCTCGGAATTCTGCTGAAGTTTAAAAATGCTTCAGAACTCTTCCATTGCTCTCGGAATTCCGCTGACGTTTAATAATGCTTCGCAACTCTTCCATTGTTCTTAGAATTCCGCTGAAGTTTAAAAATGCTTCGGAACTCTTCCATTGTTCTCGGAATTCTGCTGACGTTTAAAAATGCTTCAGAACTCTTCCATTGTTCTCGGAATTCTGCTGAAGTTTAAAAATGCTTCAGAACTCTTCCATTGCTCTCGGAATTCCGCTGACGTTTAATAATGCTTCGCAACTCTTCCATTGTTCTTAGAATTCCGCTGACGTTTAAAAATGCTTTGGAACTCTTCCATTGTTCTCGGAATTCCGCTGACGTTTAAAAATGCTTTGGAACTCTTCCATTGTTCTCGGAATTCCGCTGAAGTTCAAAAATGCTTCGGAACTCTTCCATTGTTCTCAGAATTCTGCTGACGTTTAAAAATGCTTCAGAACTCTTCCATTGTTCTCGGAATTCCGCTGACGTTTAAAAATGCTTTGGAACTCTTCCATTGTTCTCGGAATTCTGCTGAAGTTTAAAAATGCTTCGGAACTCTTCCATTGTTCTCAGAATTCTGCTGACGTTTAAAAATGCTTCGGAACTTGTCTATTGTTCTCGGAATTCTGCTGACGTTTAAAAATGCTTCAGAACTCTTCCATTGTTCTCGGAATTCCGCTGATGTTTAAAAATGCTTTGGAACTCTTCCATTGTTCTCGGAATTCCGCTGAAGTTTAAAAATGCTTCGGAACTCTTCCATTGTTCTCAGAATTCTGCTGACGTTTAAAAATGCTTCGGAACTCTTCTATTGTTCTCGGAATTCTGCTGACGTTTAAAAATGCTTCAGAACTCTTCCATTGTTCTCGGATTTCCGCTGACGTTTAATAATGCTTCGGAATTCTTCCATTGTTCTCGGAATTCCGCTGAAGTTTAAAAATGCTTCGGAACTCTTCCATTGTTCTCAGAATTCTGCTGACGTTTAAAAATGCTTCAGAACTCTTCTATTGTTCTCGGAATTCTGCTGAAGTTTAAAAATGCTTCGAAACTCTTCCATTGTTCTCGGAATTCTGCTGAAGTTTAAAAATGCTTCAGAACTCTTCCATTGCTCTCGGAATTCCGCTGACGTTTAATAATGCTTCGCAACTCTTCCATTGTTCTCGGAATTCCGTTGAAGTTTAAAAATGCTTCGGAACTCTTCCATTGTTCTCGTAATTCCGCTGAAGTTTAAAAATGCTTCGGAACTCTTCCATTGTTCTCGGAATTCCGATGACTTTTTAAAATGCTTCGGTACTCTTGCATTGTTCTCGGAATTCCGCTGACGTTTAAAAATGCTTCGTAACTCTTCCATTGTTATCGGAATTCCGCTGAAGTTTAAAAATGCTTAAAATCTCTTACA
Source organism: Phyllobates terribilis (assembly GCF_046119375.1). Lineage (NCBI taxonomy): Eukaryota > Metazoa > Chordata > Amphibia > Anura > Dendrobatidae > Phyllobates > Phyllobates terribilis. The sequence goes on from NW_027362782.1 coordinate 13,215,946, forward strand.
TTTTTCTCGGAATTCCGCTGAAGTTTAAAAATGCTTCGGAAATCTTCCATTGTTTTCAAAATTCCGCTGACGTTTAAAAATGCTTCAGAACTATTCCATTGTTCTCAGAATTCTGCTGACGTTTAAAAATGCTTCGGAACTCTTCCAATGTTCTCGGAATTCTGCTGAAGTTTAAAAATGCTTCACAACTCTTCCATTGTTCTCGGAATTCCGCTGACTTTTAAAAATGCTTCGGAACTCTTCCATTGTTCTCCAAATTCCGCTGAAGTTTAAAAATGCTTCGGAACCCTTCCATCGTTCTCGGAATTCTGCTGAAGTTTAAAAATGCTTCGGAACACTTCCATTGTTCTCAGAATTCCGCTGACGTTTAAAAATGCTTCGGAAATCTTCCATTGTATTCAAAATTCCGCTGACGCTTAAAAATGCTTCAGAACTCTTCCATTGTTCTCGGAATTCTGCTGACGTTTAAAAATGCTTCGGAACTCTTCCATTGTTCTCGGAATTCCGTTGAAGTTTAAAAATGCTTCGAAACTCTTCCATTGTTCTCGGAATTCTGCTGAAGTTTAAAAATGCTTTGTAACTCTTCCATTGTTCTCAGAATTCCGCTGACGTCTAAAAATGCTTCGGTACTCTTCCATTGTTCTCGGAATTCCGCTGACATATAAAAATGCTTCGGAAATCTTGCATTGTTCTCGGCATTCCGCTGACGTTTAAAAATGCTTTGGAACTCTTCCATTGTTCTCGGAATTCCGCTGACGTTTAAAAATGCTTTGGAACTCTTCCATTGTTCTCGGAATTCCGCTGAAGTTTAAAAATGCTTCAGAACTCTTCCATTGTTCTCAGAATTCTGCTGACGTTTAAAAATGCTTCAGAACTCTTCCATTGTTCTCGGAATTCCGCTGACGTTTAAAAATGCTTTGGAACTCTTCCATTGTTCTCGGAATTCCGCTGAAGTTTAAAAATGCTTCGGAACTCTTCCATTGTTCTCAGAATTCTGCTGACGTTTAAAAATGCTTCAGAACTCTTCCATTGTTCTCGGAATTCCGCTGACGTTTAAAAATGCTTTGGAACTCTTCCATTGTTCTCGGAATTCCGCTGAAGTTTAAAAATGCTTCGGAACTCTTCCATTGTTCTCAGAATTCTGCTGACGTTTAAAAATGCTTTGGAACTCTTCCATTGTTCTCGGAATTCCGCTGAAGTTTAAAAATGCTTCGGAACTCTTCCATTGTTCTCAGAATTCTGCTGACGTTTAAAAATGCTTCGGAACTCTTCTATTGTTCTCGGAATTCTGCTGACGTTTAAAAATGCTTCAGAACTCTTCCATTGTTCTCGGATTTCCGCTGACGTTTAATAATGCTTCGGAACTCTTCCATTGTTCTCGGAATTCCGCTGAAGTTTAAAAATGCTTCGGAACTCTTCCATTGTTCTCAGAATTCTGCTGACGTTTAAAAATGCTTCAGAACTCTTCTATTGTTCTCGGAATTCTGCTGAAGTTTAAAAATGCTTCGAAACTCTTCCATTGTTCTCGGAATTCCGCTGACGTTTAATAATGCTTCGCAACTCTTCCATTGTTCTCGGAATTCCGTTGAAGTTTAAAAATGCTTCGAAACTCTTCCATTGTTCTCGGAATTCTGCTGAAGTTTAAAAATGCTTCGGAACTCTTCCATTGTTCTCAGAATTCCGCTGACGTTTAAAAATGCTTCGGTACTCTTCCATTGTTCTCGGAATTCCGCTTACATTTAAAAATGCTTCGGAACTCTTCAATTGTTCTCGGAATTCTGCTGAACTTTTAAAATGCTTTGGAACTCTTCCATTGCTCTCAGAATTCGGGTGAAGTTTAAAAATGCTTCGGAACTCTTCTATTGTTCTCGGAATTCCGCTGAAGTTTAAAAATGCTTAAAATCTCTTCCATTGTTCTCGTAATTCTGCTCATGTTTAAAAATGCTTCGGAACTCTTCCATTGTTCTCGTAATTCCGCTGAAGTTTAAAAATTCTTCGGAACTCTTCCATTGTTCTCGGAATTCCGATGACTTTTTAAAATGCTTCGGTACTCTTCCATTGTTCTCGGAATTCCGCTGACGTTTAAAAATGCTTCGTAACTCTTCCATTGTTATCGGAATTCCGCTGAAGTTTAAAAATGCTTCGGAACTCTTCCATTGTTCTAGGAATTCTGCAGAAGTCTAAAAATTCATCTGAACTCTTCCATTGTTCTCGGAATTCGTGTGAATTTTAAAAATGCTTGGGATCTCTTCTATTGTTCTCGGAATTCCGCTGAAGTTTAAAAATGCTTAAAATCTCTTACATTGTTCTCGGAATTCCGCTGAAGTTTAAAAATGCTTCGGAACTCTTCCATTGTTCTCGGAATTCTGCTGAAGTTTAAAAATGCTTCAGAACTCTTCCATTGTTCTCAGAATTCCGCTGACGTTTAAAAATGCTTCGGAAATCTTCCATTGTTTTCAAAATTCCGCTGACGTTTAAAAATGCTTCACAACTCTTCCATTGTTCTCGGAATTCCGCTGACTTTTAAAAATGCTTCGGAACTCTTCCATTGTTCTCCAAATTCCGCTGAAGTTTAAAAATGCTGCGGAACCCTTCCATCGTTCTCGGAATTCTGCTGAAGTTTAAAAATGCTTCGTAACTCTTCCATTGTTCTCAGAATTCCGCTGACGTCTAAAAATGCTTCGGTACTCTTCCATTGTTCTCGGAATTCCGCTGACATATAAAAATGCTTCGGAAATCTTGCATTGTTCTCGGCATTCCGCTGACGTATAAAAATGCTTCGAAACTCTTCCATTGTTCTCGGAATTCCGCTGACGTTTAATAATGCTTCGCAACTCTTCCATTGTTCTCGGAATTCCGTTGAAGTTTAAAAATGCTTCGAAACTCTTCCATTGTTCTCGGAATTCTGCTGAAGTTTAAAAATGCTTCGGAACTCTTCCATTGTTCTCAGAATTCCGCTGACGTTTAAAAATGCTTCGGTACTCTTCCATTGTTCTCGGAATTCCGCTTACATTTAAAAATGCTTCGGAACTCTTCAATTGTTCTCGGAATTCTGCTGAACTTTTAAAGTGCTTTGGAACTCTTCCATTGCTCTCAGAATTCGGGTGAAGTTTAAAAATGCTTCGGAACTCTTCTATTGTTCTCGGAATTCCGCTGAAGTTTAAAAATGCTTAAAATCTCTTCCATTGTTCTCGTAATTCTGCTCATGTTTAAAAATGCTTCGGAACTCTTCCATTGTTCTCGTAATTCCGCTGAAGTTTAAAAATTCTTCGGAACTCTTCCATTGTTCTCGGAATTCCGATGACTTTTTAAAATGCTTCGGTACTCTTCCATTGTTCTCGGAATTCCGCTGACGTTTAAAAATGCTTCGTAACTCTTCCATTGTTATCGGAATTCCGCTGAAGTTTAAAAATGCTTCGGAACTCTTCCATTGTTCTAGGAATTCTGCAGAAGTCTAAAAATTCATCTGAACTCTTCCATTGTTCTCGGAATTCGTGTGAATTTTAAAAATGCTTGGGATCTCTTCTATTGTTCTCGGAATTCCGCTGAAGTTTAAAAATGCTTAAAATCTCTTACATTGTTCTCGGAATTCCGCTGAAGTTTAAAAATGCTTCGGAACTCTTCCATTGTTCTCGGAATTCTGCTGAAGTTTAAAAATGCTTCAGAACTCTTCCATTGTTCTCAGAATTCCGCTGACGTTTAAAAATGCTTCGGAAATCTTCCATTGTTTTCAAAATTCCGCTGACGTTTAAAAATGCTTCACAACTCTTCCATTGTTCTCGGAATTCCGCTGACTTTTAAAAATGCTTCGGAACTCTTCCATTGTTCTCCAAATTCCGCTGAAGTTTAAAAATGCTGCGGAACCCTTCCATCGTTCTCGGAATTCTGCTGAAGTTTAAAAATGCTTCGTAACTCTTCCATTGTTCTCAGAATTCCGCTGACGTCTAAAAATGCTTCGGTACTCTTCCATTGTTCTCGGAATTCCGCTGACATATAAAAATGCTTCGGAAATCTTGCATTGTTCTCGGCATTCCGCTGACGTTTAAAAATGCTTCGGAACTCTTCCATTGTTCTCGGAATTCGGCTGAAGTTTTAAAATGCTTCGGTACACTTCCATTGTTCTCGGAATTCCGCTGACGTTTAAAAATGCTTCGGAACTCTTCCATTGTTGTCGGAATTCCGCTGAAGTTTAAAAATGCTTCGGAACTCTTCCATTGTTCTAGGAATTCTGCTGAAGTCTAAAAATTCATCTGAACTCTTCCATTATTCTCGGAATTCGTGTGAATTTTAAAAATGCTTCGGAACTCTTCCATTGTTCTCAGAATTCTGCTGACGTTTAAAAATGCTTCGGAACTCTTCTATTGTTTTCGGAATTCTGCTGACATTTAAAAATGCTTCAGAACTCTTCCATTGTTCTCGGATTTCCTCTGACGTTTAATAATGCTTCGGAACTCTTCCATTGTTCTCGGAATTCCGCTGAAGTTTAAAAATGCTTCGGAACTCTTCCATTGTTCTCGGAATTCTGCTGACGTTTAAAAATGCTTCAGAACTCTTCCATTGTTCTCGGAATTCTGCTGAAGTTTAAAAATGCTTCAGAACTCTTCCATTGCTCTCGGAATTCCGCTGACGTTTAATAATGCTTCGCAACTCTTCCATTGTTCTTAGAATTCCGCTGACGTTTAAAAATGCTTTGGAACTCTTCCATTGTTCTCGGAATTCCGCTGACGTTTAAAAATGCTTTGGAACTCTTCCATTGTTCTCGGAATTCCGCTGAAGTTCAAAAATGCTTCGGAACTCTTCCATTGTTCTCAGAATTCTGCTGACGTTTAAAAATGCTTCAGAACTCTTCCATTGTTCTCGGAATTCCGCTGACGTTTAAAAATGCTTTGGAACTCTTCCATTGTTCTCGGAATTCCGCTGAAGTTTAAAAATGCTTCGGAACTCTTCCATTGTTCTCAGAATTCTGCTGACGTTTAAAAATGCTTCGGAACTCGTCTATTGTTCTCGGAATTCTGCTGACGTTTAAAAATGCTTCAGAACTCTTCCATTGTTCTCGGAATTCCGCTGATGTTTAAAAATGCTTTGGAACTCTTCCATTGTTCTCGGAATTCCGCTGAAGTTTAAAAATGCTTCGGAACTCTTCCATTGTTCTCAGAATTCTGCTGACGTTTAAAAATGCTTCGGAACTCTTCTATTGTTCTCGGAATTCTGCTGACGTTTAAAAATGCTTCAGAACTCTTCCATTGTTCTCGGATTTCCGCTGACGTTTAATAATGCTTCGGAATTCTTCCATTGTTCTCGGAATTCCGCTGAAGTTTAAAAATGCTTCGGAACTCTTCCATTGTTCTCAGAATTCTGCTGACGTTTAAAAATGCTTCAGAACTCTTCTATTGTTCTTGGAATTCTGCTGAAGTTTAAAAATGCTTCGAAACTCTTCCATTGTTCTCGGAATTCTGCTGAAGTTTAAAAATGCTTCAGAACTCTTCCATTGCTCTCGGAATTCCGCTGACGTTTAATAATGCTTCGCAACTCTTCCATTGTTCTCGGAATTCCGTTGAAGTTTAAAAATGCTTCGAAACTCTTCCATTGTTCTCGGAATTCCGTTGAAGTTTAAAAATGCTTCGGAACTCTTCCATTGTTCTCAGAATTCTGCTGACGTTTAAAAATGCTTCAGAACTCTTCTATTGTTCTTGGAATTCTGCTGAAGTTTAAAAATGCTTCGAAACTCTTCCATTGTTCTCGGAATTCTGCTGAAGTTTAAAAATGCTTCAGAACTCTTCCATTGCTCTCGGAATTCCGCTGACGTTTAATAATGCTTCGCAACTCTTCCATTGTTCTCGGAATTCCGTTGAAGTTTAAAAATGCTTCGAAACTCTTCCATTGTTCTCGGAATTCTGCTGAAGTTTAAAAATGCTTCGGAACTCTTCCATTGTTCTCAGAATTCCGCTGACATTTAAAAATGCTTCGGTACTCTTCCATTGTTCTCGGAATTCCGCTGACATTTAAAAATGCTTCGGAACTCTTCAATTGTTCTCGGAATTCCGCTGAAGTTTAAAAATGCTTCAGAACTCTTCCATTGTTCTCGGAATTCCGCTGACTTTTAAAAATGCTTCGGAACTCTTCCATTGTTCTCCAAATTCCGCTGAAGTTTAAAAATGCTGCGGAACCCTTCCATCGTTCTCGGAATTCTGCTGAAGTTTAAAAATGCTTCGTAACTCTTCCATTGTTCTCAGAATTCCGCTGACGTCTAAAAATGCTTCGGTACTCTTCCATTGTTCTCGGAATTCCGCTGACATATAAAAATGCTTCGGAAATCTTGCATTGTTCTCGGCATTCCGCTGACGTTTAAAAATGCTTCGGAACTCTTCCATTGTTATCGGAATTCCGCTGAAGTTTAAAAATGCTTCGGAACTCTTCCATTGTTCTAGGAATTCTGCTGAAGTCTAAAAATTCATCTGAACTCTTCCATTATTCTCGGAATTCGTGTGAATTTTAAAAATGCTTCGTAACTCTTCCATTGTTCTCAGAATTCCGCTGACGTCTAAAAATGCTTCGGTACTCTTCCATTGTTCTCGGAATTCCGCTGATATATAAAAATGCTTCGGAAATCTTGCATTGTTCTCGGCATTCCGCTGACGTTTAAAAATGCTTTGGAACTCTTCCATTGTTCTCGGAATTCCGCTGACGTTTAAAAATGCTTCGGAACTCTTCTATTGTTCTCGGAATTCTGCTGACGTTTAAAAATGCTTCAGAACTCTTCCATTGTTCTCGGATTTCCTCTGACGTTTAATAATGCTTCGGAACTCTTCCATTGTTCTCGGAATTCCGCTGAAGTTTAAAAATGCTTCGGAACTCTTCCATTGTTATCAGAATTCTGCTGACGTTTAAAAATGCTTCGGAACTCTTCTATTGTTCTCGGAATTCTGCTGACGTTTAAAAATGCTTCAGAACTCTTCCATTGTTCTCGGAATTCCGCTGACGTTTAATAATGCTTCGGAACTCTTCCATTGTTCTCGGAATTCCGCTGAAGTTTCAAAATGCTTCGGAACTCTACCATTGTTCTCAGAATTCTGCTGACGTTTAAAAATGCTTCGGAACTCTTCCATTGTTCTCGGAATTCCGCTGAACTTTTAAAATGCTTTGGAACTCTTCCATTGCTCTCGAAATTCTGCTGACGTTTAAAAATGCTTCAGAACTCTTCCATTGTTCTCGGAATTCCGTTGAAGTTTAAAAATGCTTCGAAACTCTTCCATTGTTCTCGGAATTCTGCTGAAGTTTAAAAATGCTTCGTAAATCTTCCATTGTTCTCAGAATTTCGCTGACGTTTAAAAATGCTTCGGTACTCTTCCATTGTTCTCGGAATTCTGCTGAAGTTTAAAAATGCTTCAGAACTCTTCCATTGTTCTCAGAATTTCGCTGACGTTTAAAAATGCTTCAGAACTCTTCCATTGTTCTCGGAATTCTGCTGAAGTTTAAAAATGCTTCAGAACTCTTCCATTGCTCTCGGAATTCCGCTGACGTTTAATAATGCTTTGCAACTCTTCCATTGTTCTCAGAATTCCGCTGACGTTTAAAAATGCTTCGGTACTCTTCCATTGTTCTCGGAATTCCGCTGACATATAAAAATGCTTCGGAAATCTTGCATTGTTCTCGGCATTCCGCTGACATTTAAAAATGCTTCGGAACTCTTCAATTGTTCTCGGAATTCTGCTGAACTTTTAAAATGCTTTGGAACTCTTCCATTGCTCTCGGAATTCGGGTGAAGTTTAAAAATGCTTCGGAACTCTTCTATTGTTCTCGGAATTCCGCTGAAGTTTAAAAATGCTTAAAATCTCTTCCATTGTTCTCGTAATTCTGCTCATGTTTAAAAATGCTTCGGAACTCTTCCATTGTTCTCGTAATTCCGCTGAAGTTTAAAAATGCTTCGGAACTCTTCCATTGTTCTCGGAATTCCGATGACTTTTTAAAATGCTTCGGTACTCTTGCATTGTTCTCGGAATTCCGCTGACGTTTAAAAATGCTTCGTAACTCTTCCATTGTTATCGGAATTCCGCTGAAGTTTAAAAATGCTTAAAATCTCTTACATTTTTCTCGGAATTCCGCTGAAGTTTAAAAATGCTTCGGAAATCTTCCATTGTTTTCAAAATTCCGCTGACGTTTAAAAATGCTTCAGAACTATTCCATTGTTCTCAGAATTCTGCTGACGTTTAAAAATGCTTCGGAACTCTTCCAATGTTCTCGGAATTCTGCTGAAGTTTAAAAATGCTTCACAACTCTTCCATTGTTCTCGGAATTCCGCTGACTTTTAAAAATGCTTCGGAACTCTTCCATTGTTCTCCAAATTCCGCTGAAGTTTAAAAATGCTTCGGAACCCTTCCATCGTTCTCGGAATTCTGCTGAAGTTTAAAAATGCTTCGGAACACTTCCATTGTTCTCAGAATTCCGCTGACGTTTAAAAATGCTTCGGAAATCTTCCATTGTATTCAAAATTCCGCTGACGCTTAAAAATGCTTCAGAACTCTTCCATTGTTCTCGGAATTCTGCTGACGTTTAAAAATGCTTCGGAACTCTTCCATTGTTCTCGGAATTCCGTTGAAGTTTAAAAATGCTTCGAAACTCTTCCATTGTTCTCGGAATTCTGCTGAAGTTTAAAAATGCTTTGTAACTCTTCCATTGTTCTCAGAATTCCGCTGACGTCTAAAAATGCTTCGGTACTCTTCCATTGTTCTCGGAATTCCGCTGACATATAAAAATGCTTCGGAAATCTTGCATTGTTCTCGGCATTCCGCTGACGTTTAAAAATGCTTTGGAACTCTTCCATTGTTCTCGGAATTCCGCTGACGTTTAAAAATGCTTTGGAACTCTTCCATTGTTCTCGGAATTCCGCTGAAGTTTAAAAATGCTTCAGAACTCTTCCATTGTTCTCAGAATTCTGCTGACGTTTAAAAATGCTTCAGAACTCTTCCATTGTTCTCGGAATTCCGCTGACGTTTAAAAATGCTTTGGAACTCTTCCATTGTTCTCGGAATTCCGCTGAAGTTTAAAAATGCTTCGGAACTCTTCCATTGTTCTCAGAATTCTGCTGACGTTTAAAAATGCTTCGGAACTCGTCTATTGTTCTCGGAATTCTGCTGATGTTTAAAAATGCTTCAGAACTCTTCCATTGTTCTCGGAATTCCGCTGACGTTTAAAAATGCTTTGGAACTCTTCCATTGTTCTCGGAATTCCGCTGAAGTTTAAAAATGCTTCGGAACTCTTCCATTGTTCTCAGAATTCTGCTGACGTTTAAAAATGCTTTGGAACTCTTCCATTGTTCTCGGAATTCCGCTGAAGTTTAAAAATGCTTCGGAACTCTTCCATTGTTCTCAGAATTCTGCTGACGTTTAAAAATGCTTCGGAACTCTTCTATTGTTCTCGGAATTCTGCTGACGTTTAAAAATGCTTCAGAACTCTTCCATTGTTCTCGGATTTCCGCTGACGTTTAATAATGCTTCGGAACTCTTCCATTGTTCTCGGAATTCCGCTGAAGTTTAAAAATGCTTCGGAACTCTTCCATTGTTCTCACAATTCTGCTGACGTTTAAAAATGCTTCAGAACTCTTCTATTGTTCTCGGAATTCTGCTGAAGTTTAAAAATGCTTCGAAACTCTTCCATTGTTCTCGGAATTCCGCTGACGTTTAATAATGCTTCGCAACTCTTCCATTGTTCTCGGAATTCCGTTGAAGTTTAAAAATGCTTCGAAACTCTTCCATTGTTCTCGGAATTCTGCTGAAGTTTAAAAATGCTTCGGAACTCTTCCATTGTTCTCAGAATTCCGCTGACGTTTAAAAATGCTTCGGTACTCTTCCATTGTTCTCGGAATTCCGCTTACATTTAAAAATGCTTCGGAACTCTTCAATTGTTCTCGGAATTCTGCTGAACTTTTAAAATGCTTTGGAACTCTTCCATTGCTCTCAGAATTCGGGTGAAGTTTAAAAATGCTTCGGAACTCTTCTATTGTTCTCGGAATTCCGCTGAAGTTTAAAAATGCTTAAAATCTCTTCCATTGTTCTCGTAATTCTGCTCATGTTTAAAAATGCTTCGGAACTCTTCCATTGTTCTCGTAATTCCGCTGAAGTTTAAAAATTCTTCGGAACTCTTCCATTGTTCTCGGAATTCCGATGACTTTTTAAAATGCTTCGGTACTCTTCCATTGTTCTCGGAATTCCGCTGACGTTTAAAAATGCTTCGTAACTCTTCCATTGTTATCGGAATTCCGCTGAAGTTTAAAAATGCTTCGGAACTCTTCCATTGTTCTAGGAATTCTGCAGAAGTCTAAAAATTCATCTGAACTCTTCCATTGTTCTCGGAATTCGTGTGAATTTTAAAAATGCTTGGGATCTCTTCTATTGTTCTCGGAATTCCGCTGAAGTTTAAAAATGCTTAAAATCTCTTACATTGTTCTCGGAATTCCGCTGAAGTTTAAAAATGCTTCGGAACTCTTCCATTGTTCTCGGAATTCTGCTGAAGTTTAAAAATGCTTCAGAACTCTTCCATTGTTCTCAGAATTCCGCTGACGTTTAAAAATGCTTCGGAAATCTTCCATTGTTTTCAAAATTCCGCTGACGTTTAAAAATGCTTCACAACTCTTCCATTGTTCTCGGAATTCCGCTGACTTTTAAAAATGCTTCGGAACTCTTCCATTGTTCTCCAAATTCCGCTGAAGTTTAAAAATGCTGCGGAACCCTTCCATCGTTCTCGGAATTCTGCTGAAGTTTAAAAATGCTTCGTAACTCTTCCATTGTTCTCAGAATTCCGCTGACGTCTAAAAATGCTTCGGTACTCTTCCATTGTTCTCGGAATTCCGCTGACATATAAAAATGCTTCGGAAATCTTGCATTGTTCTCGGCATTCCGCTGACGTTTAAAAATGCTTCGAAACTCTTCCATTGTTCTCGGAATTCCGCTGACGTTTAATAATGCTTCGCAACTCTTCCATTGTTCTCGGAATTCCGTTGAAGTTTAAAAATGCTTCGAAACTCTTCCATTGTTCTCGGAATTCTGCTGAAGTTTAAAAATGCTTCGGAACTCTTCCATTGTTCTCAGAATTCCGCTGACGTTTAAAAATGCTTCGGTACTCTTCCATTGTTCTCGGAATTCCGCTTACATTTAAAAATGCTTCGGAACTCTTCAATTGTTCTCGGAATTCTGCTGAACTTTTAAAATGCTTTGGAACTCTTCCATTGCTCTCAGAATTCGGGTGAAGTTTAAAAATGCTTCGGAACTCTTCTATTGTTCTCGGAATTCCGCTGAAGTTTAAAAATGCTTAAAATCTCTTCCATTGTTCTCGTAATTCTGCTCATGTTTAAAAATGCTTCGGAACTCTTCCATTGTTCTCGTAATTCCGCTGAAGTTTAAAAATTCTTCGGAACTCTTCCATTGTTCTCGGAATTCCGATGACTTTTTAAAATGCTTCGGTACTCTTCCATTGTTCTCGGAATTCCGCTGACGTTTAAAAATGCTTCGTAACTCTTCCATTGTTATCGGAATTCCGCTGAAGTTTAAAAATGCTTCGGAACTCTTCCATTGTTCTAGGAATTCTGCAGAAGTCTAAAAATTCATCTGAACTCTTCCATTGTTCTCGGAATTCGTGTGAATTTTAAAAATGCTTGGGATCTCTTCTATTGTTCTCGGAATTCCGCTGAAGTTTAAAAATGCTTAAAATCTCTTACATTGTTCTCGGAATTCCGCTGAAGTTTAAAAATGCTTCGGAACTCTTCCATTGTTCTCGGAATTCTGCTGAAGTTTAAAAATGCTTCAGAACTCTTCCATTGTTCTCAGAATTCCGCTGACGTTTAAAAATGCTTCGGAAATCTTCCATTGTTTTCAAAATTCCGCTGACGTTTAAAAATGCTTCACAACTCTTCCATTGTTCTCGGAATTCCGCTGACTTTTAAAAATGCTTCGGAACTCTTCCATTGTTCTCCAAATTCCGCTGAAGTTTAAAAATGCTGCGGAACCCTTCCATCGTTCTCGGAATTCTGCTGAAGTTTAAAAATGCTTCGTAACTCTTCCATTGTTCTCAGAATTCCGCTGACGTCTAAAAATGCTTCGGTACTCTTCCATTGTTCTCGGAATTCCGCTGACATATAAAAATGCTTCGGAAATCTTGCATTGTTCTCGGCATTCCGCTGACGTTTAAAAATGCTTCGGAACTCTTCCATTGTTCTCGGAATTCGGCTGAAGTTTTAAAATGCTTCGGTACACTTCCATTGTTCTCGGAATTCCGCTGACGTTTAAAAATGCTTCGGAACTCTTCCATTGTTGTCGGAATTCCGCTGAAGTTTAAAAATGCTTCGGAACTCTTCCATTGTTCTAGGAATTCTGCTGAAGTCTAAAAATTCATCTGAACTCTTCCATTATTCTCGGAATTCGTGTGAATTTTAAAAATGCTTCGGAACTCTTCCATTGTTCTCAGAATTCTGCTGACGTTTAAAAATGCTTCGGAACTCTTCTATTGTTCTCGGAATTCTGCTGACATTTAAAAATGCTTCAGAACTCTTCCATTGTTCTCGGATTTCCTCTGACGTTTAATAATGCTTCGGAACTCTTCCATTGTTCTCGGAATTCCGCTGAAGTTTAAAAATGCTTCGGAACTCTTCCATTGTTCTCGGAATTCTGCTGACGTTTAAAAATGCTTCAGAACTCTTCCATTGTTCTCGGAATTCTGCTGAAGTTTAAAAATGCTTCAGAACTCTTCCATTGCTCTCGGAATTCCGCTGACGTTTAATAATGCTTCGCAACTCTTCCATTGTTCTTAGAATTCCGCTGACGTTTAAAAATGCTTTGGAACTCTTCCATTGTTCTCGGAATTCCGCTGACGTTTAAAAATGCTTTGGAACTCTTCCATTGTTCTCGGAATTCCGCTGAAGTTCAAAAATGCTTCGGAACTCTTCCATTGTTCTCAGAATTCTGCTGACGTTTAAAAATGCTTCAGAACTCTTCCATTGTTCTCGGAATTCCGCTGACGTTTAAAAATGCTTTGGAACTCTTCCATTGTTCTCGGAATTCCGCTGAAGTTTAAAAATGCTTCGGAACTCTTCCATTGTTCTCAGAATTCTGCTGACGTTTAAAAATGCTTCGGAACTCGTCTATTGTTCTCGGAATTCTGCTGACGTTTAAAAATGCTTCAGAACTCTTCCATTGTTCTCGGAATTCCGCTGATGTTTAAAAATGCTTTGGAACTCTTCCATTGTTCTCGGAATTCCGCTGAAGTTTAAAAATGCTTCGGAACTCTTCCATTGTTCTCAGAATTCTGCTGACGTTTAAAAATGCTTCGGAACTCTTCTATTGTTCTCGGAATTCTGCTGACGTTTAAAAATGCTTCAGAACTCTTCCATTGTTCTCGGATTTCCGCTGACGTTTAATAATGCTTCGGAATTCTTCCATTGTTCTCGGAATTCCGCTGAAGTTTAAAAATGCTTCGGAACTCTTCCATTGTTCTCAGAATTCTGCTGACGTTTAAAAATGCTTCAGAACTCTTCTATTGTTCTTGGAATTCTGCTGAAGTTTAAAAATGCTTCGAAACTCTTCCATTGTTCTCGGAATTCTGCTGAAGTTTAAAAATGCTTCAGAACTCTTCCATTGCTCTCGGAATTCCGCTGACGTTTAATAATGCTTCGCAACTCTTCCATTGTTCTCGGAATTCCGTTGAAGTTTAAAAATGCTTCGAAACTCTTCCATTGTTCTCGGAATTCCGTTGAAGTTTAAAAATGCTTCGGAACTCTTCCATTGTTCTCAGAATTCTGCTGACGTTTAAAAATGCTTCAGAACTCTTCTATTGTTCTTGGAATTCTGCTGAAGTTTAAAAATGATTCGAAACTCTTCCATTGTTCTCGGAATTCTGCTGAAGTTTAAAAATGCTTCAGAACTCTTCCATTGCTCTCGGAATTCCGCTGACGTTTAATAATGCTTCGCAACTCTTCCATTGTTCTCGGAATTCCGTTGAAGTTTAAAAATGCTTCGAAACTCTTCCATTGTTCTCGGAATTCTGCTGAAGTTTAAAAATGCTTCGGAACTCTTCCATTGTTCTCAGAATTCCGCTGACATTTAAAAATGCTTCGGTACTCTTCCATTGTTCTCGGAATTCCGCTGACATTTAAAAATGCTTCGGAACTCTTCAATTGTTCTCGGAATTCCGCTGACATTTAAAAATGCTTCGGAACTCTTCCATTGTTCTCAGAATTCCGCTGACGCTTAAAAATGCTTCAGAACTCTTCCATTGTTCTCGGAATTCTGCTGACGTTTAAAAATGCTTCGGAACTCTTCCATTGTTCTCGGAATTCCGCTGAAGTTTAAAAATGCTTCAGAACTCTTCCATTGTTCTCGGAATTCCGCTGACTTTTAAAAATGCTTCGGAACTCTTCCATTGTTCTCCAAATTCCGCTGAAGTTTAAAAATGCTGCGGAACCCTTCCATCGTTCTCGGAATTCTGCTGAAGTTTAAAAATGCTTCGTAACTCTTCCATTGTTCTCAGAATTCCGCTGACGTCTAAAAATGCTTCGGTACTCTTCCATTGTTCTCGGAATTCCGCTGACATATAAAAATGCTTCGGAAATCTTGCATTGTTCTCGGCATTCCGCTGACGTTTAAAAATGCTTCGGAACTCTTCCATTGTTATCGGAATTCCGCTGAAGTTTAAAAATGCTTCGGAACTCTTCCATTGTTCTAGGAATTCTGCTGAAGTCTAAAAATTCATCTGAACTCTTCCATTATTCTCGGAATTCGTGTGAATTTTAAAAATGCTTCGTAACTCTTCCATTGTTCTCAGAATTCCGCTGACGTCTAAAAATGCTTCGGTACTCTTCCATTGTTCTCGGAATTCCGCTGATATATAAAAATGCTTCGGAAATCTTGCATTGTTCTCGGCATTCCGCTGACGTTTAAAAATGCTTTGGAACTCTTCCATTGTTCTCGGAATTCCGCTGACGTTTAAAAATGCTTCGGAACTCTTCTATTGTTCTCGGAATTCTGCTGACGTTTAAAAATGCTTCAGAACTCTTCCATTGTTCTCGGATTTCCTCTGACGTTTAATAATGCTTCGGAACTCTTCCATTGTTCTCGGAATTCCGCTGAAGTTTAAAAATGCTTCGGAACTCTTCCATTGTTATCAGAATTCTGCTGACGTTTAAAAATGCTTCGGAACTCTTCTATTGTTCTCGGAATTCTGCTGACGTTTAAAAATGCTTCAGAACTCTTCCATTGTTCTCGGAATTCCGCTGACGTTTAATAATGCTTCGGAACTCTTCCATTGTTCTCGGAATTCCGCTGAAGTTTCAAAATGCTTCGGAACTCTACCATTGTTCTCAGAATTCTGCTGACGTTTAAAAATGCTTCGGAACTCTTCCATTGTTCTCGGAATTCCGCTGAACTTTTAAAATGCTTTGGAACTCTTCCATTGCTCTCGAAATTCTGCTGACGTTTAAAAATGCTTCAGAACTCTTCCATTGTTCTCGGAATTCCGTTGAAGTTTAAAAATGCTTCGAAACTCTTCCATTGTTCTCGGAATTCTGCTGAAGTTTAAAAATGCTTCGTAAATCTTCCATTGTTCTCAGAATTTCGCTGACGTTTAAAAATGCTTCGGTACTCTTCCATTGTTCTCGGAATTCTGCTGAAGTTTAAAAATGCTTCAGAACTCTTCCATTGTTCTCAGAATTTCGCTGACGTTTAAAAATGCTTCAGAACTCTTCCATTGTTCTCGGAATTCTGCTGAAGTTTAAAAATGCTTCAGAACTCTTCCATTGCTCTCGGAATTCCGCTGACGTTTAATAATGCTTTGCAACTCTTCCATTGTTCTCAGAATTCCGCTGACGTTTAAAAATGCTTCGGTACTCTTCCATTGTTCTCGGAATTCCGCTGACATATAAAAATGCTTCGGAAATCTTGCATTGTTCTCGGCATTCCGCTGACATTTAAAAATGCTTCGGAACTCTTCAATTGTTCTCGGAATTCTGCTGAACTTTTAAAATGCTTTGGAACTCTTCCATTGCTCTCGGAATTCGGGTGAAGTTTAAAAATGCTTCGGAACTCTTCTATTGTTCTCGGAATTCCGCTGAAGTTTAAAAATGCTTAAAATCTCTTCCATTGTTCTCGTAATTCTGCTCATGTTTAAAAATGCTTCGGAACTCTTCCATTGTTCTCGTAATTCCGCTGAAGTTTAAAAATGCTTCGGAACTCTTCCATTGTTCTCGGAATTCCGATGACTTTTTAAAATGCTTCGGTACTCTTGCATTGTTCTCGGAATTCCGCTGACGTTTAAAAATGCTTCGTAACTCTTCCATTGTTATCGGAATTCCGCTGAAGTTTAAAAATGCTTAAAATCTCTTACATTTTTCTCGGAATTCCGCTGAAGTTTAAAAATGCTTCGGAAATCTTCCATTGTTTTCAAAATTCCGCTGACGTTTAAAAATGCTTCAGAACTATTCCATTGTTCTCAGAATTCTGCTGACGTTTAAAAATGCTTCGGAACTCTTCCAATGTTCTCGGAATTCTGCTGAAGTTTAAAAATGCTTCACAACTCTTCCATTGTTCTCGGAATTCCGCTGACTTTTAAAAATGCTTCGGAACTCTTCCATTGTTCTCCAAATTCCGCTGAAGTTTAAAAATGCTTCGGAACCCTTCCATCGTTCTCGGAATTCTGCTGAAGTTTAAAAATGCTTCGGAACACTTCCATTGTTCTCAGAATTCCGCTGACGTTTAAAAATGTTTCGGAAATCTTCCATTGTATTCAAAATTCCGCTGACGCTTAAAAATGCTTCAGAACTCTTCCATTGTTCTCGGAATTCTGCTGACGTTTAAAAATGCTTCGGAACTCTTCCATTGTTCTCGGAATTCCGTTGAAGTTTAAAAATGCTTCGAAACTCTTCCATTGTTCTCGGAATTCTGCTGAAGTTTAAAAATGCTTCGTAACTCTTCCATTGTTCTCAGAATTCCGCTGACGTCTAAAAATGCTTCGGTACTCTTCCATTGTTCTCGGAATTCCGCTGACATATAAAAATGCTTCGGAAATCTTGCATTGTTCTCGGCATTCCGCTGACGTTTAAAAATGCTTTGGAACTCTTCCATTGTTCTCGGAATTCCGCTGACGTTTAAAAATGCTTTGGAACTCTTCCATTGTTCTCGGAATTCCGCTGAAGTTTAAAAATGCTTTAGAACTCTTCCATTGTTCTCAGAATTCTGCTGACGTTTAAAAATGCTTCAGAACTCTTCCATTGTTCTCGGAATTCCGCTGACGTTTAAAAATGCTTTGGAACTCTTCCATTGTTCTCGGAATTCCGCTGAAGTTTAAAAATGCTTCGGAACTCTTCCATTGTTCTCAGAATTCTGCTGACGTTTAAAAATGCTTCGGAACTCGTCTATTGTTCTCGGAATTCTGCTGATGTTTAAAAATGCTTCAGAACTCTTCCATTGTTCTCGGAATTCCGCTGACGTTTAAAAATGCTTTGGAATTCTTCCATTGTTCTCGGAATTCCGCTAAAGTTTAAAAATGCTTCGGAACTCTTCCATTGTTCTCAGAATTCTGCTGACGTTTAAAAATGCTTCAGAACTCTTCCATTGTTCTCGGAATTCCGCTGACGTTTAAAAATGCTTTGGAACTCTTCCATTGTTCTCGGAATTCCGCTGAAGTTTAAAAATGCTTCGGAACTCTTCCATTGTTCTCAGAATTCTGCTGAAGTTTAAAAATGCTTCGGAACTCGTCTATTGTTCTCGGAATTCTGCTGACGTTTAAAAATGCTTCAGAACTCTTCCATTGTTCTCGGAATTCCGCTGACGTTTAAAAATGCTTTGGAACTCTTCCATTGTTCTCGGAATTCCGCTGAAGTTTAAAAATGCTTCGGAACTCTTCCATTGTTCTCAGAATTCTGCTGACGTTTAAAAATGCTTCGGAACTCTTCTATTGTTCTCGGAATTCTGCTGACGTTTAAAAATGCTTCAGAACTCTTCCATTGTTCTCGGATTTCCGCTGACGTTTAATAATGTTTCGGAACTCTTCCATTGTTCTCGGAATTCCGCTGAAGTTTAAAAATGCTTCGGAACTCTTCCATT
This sequence comes from Phyllobates terribilis, assembly GCF_046119375.1. NCBI lineage: Eukaryota > Metazoa > Chordata > Amphibia > Anura > Dendrobatidae > Phyllobates > Phyllobates terribilis. The sequence continues at coordinate 13,234,029 of NW_027362782.1, forward strand.
GTTCTCAGAATTCTGCTGACGTTTAAAATTGCTTCAGAACTCTTCTATTGTTCTCGGAATTCTGCTGAAGTTTAAAAATGCTTCGAAACTCTTCCATTGTTCTCGGAATTCTGCTGAAGTTTAAAAATGCTTCAGAACTCTTCCATTGCTCTCGGAATTCCGCTGACGTTTAATAATGCTTCGCAACTCTTCCATTGTTCTCGGAATTCCGTTGAAGTTTAAAAATGCTTCGAAACTCTTCCATTGTTCTCGGAATTCTGCTGAAGTTTAAAAATGCTTCGGAACTCTTCCATTGTTCTCAGAATTCCGCTGACGTTTAAAAATGCTTCGGTACTCTTCCATTGTTCTCGGAATTCCGCTTACATTTAAAAATGCTTCGGAACTCTTCAATTGTTCTCGGAATTCTGCTGAACTTTTAAAATGCTTTGGAACTCTTCCATTGCTCTCAGAATTCGGGTGAAGTTTAAAAATGCTTCGGAACTCTTCTATTGTTCTCGGAATTCCGCTGAAGTTTAAAAATGCTTAAAATCTCTTCCATTGTTTTCGTAATTCTGCTCAGGTTTAAAAATGCTTCGGAACTCTTCCATTGTTCTCGTAATTCCGCTGAAGTTTAAAAATGCTTCGGAACTCTTCCATTGTTCTCGGAATTCCGATGACTTTTTAAAATGCTTCGGTACTCTTCCATTGTTCTCGGAATTCCGCTGACGTTTAAAAATGCTTCGTAACTCTTCCATTGTTATCGGAATTCCGCTGAAGTTTAACAATGCTTCGGAACTCTTCCATTGTTCTAGGAATTCTGCAGAAGTCTAAAAATTCATCTGAACTCTTCCATTGTTCTCGGAATTCGTGTGAATTTTAAAAATGCTTGGGATCTCTTCTATTGTTCTCGGAATTCCGCTGAAGTTTAAAAATGCTTAAAATCTCTTACATTGTTCTCGGAATTCCGCTGAAGTTTAAAAATGCTTCGGAACTCTTCCATTGTTCTCGGAATTCTGCTGAAGTTTAAAAATGCTTCAGAACTCTTCCATTGTTCTCAGAATTCCGCTGACGTTTAAAAATGCTTCGGAAATCTTCCATTGTTTTCAAAATTCCGCTGACGTTTAAAAATGCTTCAGAACTATTCCATTGTTCTCAGAATTCTGCTGATGTTTAAAAATGCTTCGGAACTCTTCCATTGTTCTCGGAATTCTGCTGAAGTTTAAAAATGCTTCACAACTCTTCCATTGTTCTCGGAATTCCGCTGACTTTTAAAAATGCTTCGGAACTCTTCCATTGTTCTCCAAATTCCGCTGAAGTTTAAAAATGCTGCGGAACCCTTCCATCGTTCTCGGAATTCTGCTGAAGTTTAAAAATGCTTCGTAACTCTTCCATTGTTCTCGGAATTCCGCTGACATATAAAAATGCTTTGGAAATCTTGCATTGTTCTCGGCATTCCGCTGACGTTTAAAAATGCTTCGGAACTCTTCCATTGTTCTCGGAATTCGGCTGAAGTTTTAAAATGCTTCGGTACACTTCCATTGTTCTCGGAATTCCGCTGACGTTTAAAAATGCTTCGGAACTCTTCCATTGTTATCGGAATTCCGCTGAAGTTTAAAAATGCTTCGGAACTCTTCCATTGTTCTAGGAATTCTGCTGAAGTCTAAAAATTCATCTGAACTCTTCCATTATTCTCGGAATTCGTGTGAATTTTAAAAATGCTTCGGAACTCTTCCATTGTTCTCAGAATTCTGCTGACGTTTAAAAATGCTTCGGAACTCTTCTATTGTTCTCGGAATTCTGCTGACGTTTAAAAATGCTTCAGAACTCTTCCATTGTTCTCGGATTTCCTCTGACGTTTAATAATGCTTCGGAACTCTTCCATTGTTCTCGGAATTCCGCTGAAATTTAAAAATGCTTCGGAACTCTTCCATTGTTCTCGGAATTCTGCTGACGTTTAAAAATGCTTCAGAACTCTTCCATTGTTCTCGGAATTCTGCTGAAGTTTAAAAATGCTTCAGAACTCTTCCATTGCTCTCGGAATTCCGCTGACGTTTAATAATGCTTCGCAACTCTTCCATTGATCTTAGAATTCCGCTGACGTTTAAAAATGCTTTGGAACTCTTCCATTGTTCTCGGAATTCCGCTGACGTTTAAAAATGCTTTGTAACTCTTCCATTGTTCTCGGAATTCCGCTGAAGTTTAAAAATGCTTCGGAACTCTTCCATTGTTCTCAGAATTCTGCTGACGTTTAAAAATGCTTCAGAACTCTTCCATTGTTCTCGGAATTCCGCTGACGTTTAAAAATGCTTTGGAACTCTTCCATTGTTCTCGGAATTCCGCTGAAGTTTAAAAATGCTTCGGAACTCTTCCATTGTTCTCAGAATTCTGCTGACGTTTAAAAATGCTTCGGAACTCGTCTATTGTTCTCGGAATTCTGCTGACGTTTAAAAATGCTTCAGAACTCTTCCATTGTTCTCGGATTTCCGCTGACGTTTAATAATGCTTCGGAACTCTTCCATTGTTCTCGGAATTCCGCTTACATTTAAAAATGCTTCGGAACTCTTCAATTGTTCTCGGAATTCTGCTGAACTTTTAAAATGCTTTGGAACTCTTCCATTGCTCTCAGAATTCGGGTGAAGTTTAAAAATGCTTCGGAACTCTTCTATTGTTCTCGGAATTCCGCTGAAGTTTAAAAATGCTTAAAATCTCTTCCATTGTTCTCGTAATTCTGCTCAGGTTTAAAAATGCTTCGGAACTCTTCCATTGTTCTCGTAATTCCGCTGAAGTTTAAAAATGCTTCGGAACTCTTCCATTGTTCTCGGAATTCCGATGACTTTTTAAAATGCTTCGGTACTCTTCCATTGTTCTCGGAATTCCGCTGACGTTTAAAAATGCTTCGTAACTCTTCCATTGTTATCGGAATTCCGCTGAAGTTTAACAATGCTTCGGAACTCTTCCATTGTTCTAGGAATTCTGCAGAAGTCTAAAAATTCATCTGAACTCTTCCATTGTTCTCGGAATTCGTGTGAATTTTAAAAATGCTTGGGATCTCTTCTATTGTTCTCGGAATTCCGCTGAAGTTTAAAAATGCTTAAAATCTCTTACATTGTTCTCGGAATTCCGCTGAAGTTTAAAAATGCTTCGGAACTCTTCCATTGTTCTCGGAATTCTGCTGAAGTTTAAAAATGCTTCAGAACTCTTCCATTGTTCTCAGAATTCCGCTGACGTTTAAAAATGCTTCGGAAATCTTCCATTGTTTTCAAAATTCCGCTGACGTTTAAAAATGCTTCAGAACTATTCCATTGTTCTCAGAATTCTGCTGATGTTTAAAAATGCTTCGGAACTCTTCCATTGTTCTCGGAATTCTGCTGAAGTTTAAAAATGCTTCACAACTCTTCCATTGTTCTCGGAATTCCGCTGACTTTTAAAAATGCTTCGGAACTCTTCCATTGTTCTCCAAATTCCGCTGAAGTTTAAAAATGCTGCGGAACCCTTCCATCGTTCTCGGAATTCTGCTGAAGTTTAAAAATGCTTCGTAACTCTTCCATTGTTCTCGGAATTCCGCTGACATATAAAAATGCTTCGGAAATCTTGCATTGTTCTCGGCATTCCGCTGACGTTTAAAAATGCTTCGGAACTCTTCCATTGTTCTCGGAATTCGGCTGAAGTTTTAAAATGCTTCGGTACACTTCCATTGTTCTCGGAATTCCGCTGACGTTTAAAAATGCTTCGGAACTCTTCCATTGTTATCGGAATTCCGCTGAAGTTTAAAAATGCTTCGGAACTCTTCCATTGTTCTAGGAATTCTGCTGAAGTCTAAAAATTCATCTGAACTCTTCCATTATTCTCGGAATTCGTGTGAATTTTAAAAATGCTTCGGAACTCTTCCATTGTTCTCAGAATTCTGCTGACGTTTAAAAATGCTTCGGAACTCTTCTATTGTTCTCGGAATTCTGCTGACGTTTAAAAATGCTTCAGAACTCTTCCATTGTTCTCGGATTTCCTCTGACGTTTAATAATGCTTCGGAACTCTTCCATTGTTCTCGGAATTCCGCTGAAGTTTAAAAATGCTTCGGAACTCTTCCATTGTTCTCGGAATTCTGCTGACGTTTAAAAATGCTTCAGAACTCTTCCATTGTTCTCGGAATTCTGCTGAAGTTTAAAAATGCTTCAGAACTCTTCCATTGCTCTCGGAATTCCGCTGACGTTTAATAATGCTTCGCAACTCTTCCATTGATCTTAGAATTCCGCTGACGTTTAAAAATGCTTTGGAACTCTTCCATTGTTCTCGGAATTCCGCTGACGTTTAAAAATGCTTTGTAACTCTTCCATTGTTCTCGGAATTCCGCTGAAGTTTAAAAATGCTTCGGAACTCTTCCATTGTTCTCAGAATTCTGCTGACGTTTAAAAATGCTTCAGAACTCTTCCATTGTTCTCGGAATTCCGCTGACGTTTAAAAATGCTTTGGAACTCTTCCATTGTTCTCGGAATTCCGCTGAAGTTTAAAAATGCTTCGGAACTCTTCCATTGTTCTCAGAATTCTGCTGACGTTTAAAAATGCTTCGGAACTCGTCTATTGTTCTCGGAATTCTGCTGACGTTTAAAAATGCTTCAGAACTCTTCCATTGTTCTCGGATTTCCGCTGACGTTTAATAATGCTTCGGAACTCTTCCATTGTTCTCGGAATTCCGCTGAAGTTTAAAAATGCTTCGGAACTCTTCCATTGTTCTCAGAATTCTGCTGACGTTTAAAAATGCTTCAGAACTCTTCTATTGTTCTCGGAATTCCGCTGAAGTTTAAAAATGCTTCGGAACTCTACCATTGTTCTCAGAATTCTGCTGACGTTTAAAAATGCTTCGGAACTCTTCCATTGTTCTCGGAATTCCGCTGACATATAAAAATGCTTCGGAACTCTTCCATTGTTCTCAGCATTCCGCTGACGTTTAAAAATGCTTCGGAACTCTTCAATTGTTCTCGGAATTCTGCTGAACTTTTAAAATGCTTTGGAACTCTTCCATTGCTCTCGAAATTCTGCTGACGTTTAAAAATGCTTCAGAACTCTTCCATTGTTCTCGGAATTCCGTTGAAGTTTAAAAATGCTTCGAAACTCTTCCATTGTTCTCGGAATTCTGCTGAAGTTTAAAAATGCATCGTAAATCTTCCATTGTTCTCAGAATTTCGCTGACGTTTAAAAATGCTTCGGTACTCTTCCATTGTTCTCGGAATTCTGCTGAAGTTTAAAAATGCTTCAGAACTCTTCCATTGTTCTCAGAATTTCGCTGACGTTTAAAAATGCTTCAGAACTCTTCCATTGTTCTCGGAATTCTGCTGAAGTTTAAAAATGCTTCAGAACTCTTCCATTGCTCTCGGAATTCCGCTGACGTTTAATAATGCTTTGCAACTCTTCCATTGTTCTCAGAATTCCGCTGACGTTTAAAAATGCTTCGGTACTCTTCCATTGTTCTCGGAATTCCGCTGACATATAAAAATGCTTCGGAAATCTTGCATTGTTCTCGGCATTCCGCTGACATTTAAAAATGCTTCGGAACTCTTCAATTGTTCTCGGAATTCTGCTGAACTTTTAAAATGCTTTGGAACTCTTCCATTGCTCTCGGAATTCGGGTGAAGTTTAAAAATGCTTCGGAACTCTTCTATTGTTCTCGGAATTCCGCTGAAGTTTAAAAATGCTTAAAATCTCTTCCATTGTTCTCGTAATTCTGCTCATGTTTAAAAATGCTTCGGAACTCTTCCATTGTTCTCGTAATTCCGCAGAAGTTTAAAAATGCTTCGGAACTCTTCCATTGTTCTCGGAATTCCGATGACTTTTTAAAATGCTTCGGTACTCTTGCATTGTTCTCGGAATTCCGCTGACGTTTAAAAATGCTTAAAATCTCTTACATTGTTCTCGGAATTCCGCTGAAGTTTAAAAATGCTTCGGAACTCTTCCATTGTTCTCGGAATTCCGCTGAAGTTTAAAAATGCTTAAAATCTCTTACATTGTTCTCGGAATTCCGCTGAAGTTTAAAAATGCTTCGGAACTCTTCCATTGTTCTCGGAATTCTGCTGAAGTTTAAAAATGCTTCGGAACTCTTCCATTGTTCTCAGAATTCTGCTGACGTTTAAAAATGCTTCGGAACTCGTCTATTGTTCTCGGAATTCTGCTGACGTTTAAAAATGCTTCAGAACTCTTCCATTGTTCTCGGATTTCCGCTGACGTTTAATAATGCTTCGGAACTCTTCCATTGTTCTCGGAATTCCGCTGAAGTTTAAAAATGCTTCGGAACTCTTCCATTGTTCTCAGAATTCTGCTGACGTTTAAAAATGCTTCAGAACTCTTCTATTGTTCTCGGAATTCCGCTGAAGTTTAAAAATGCTTCGGAACTCTACCATTGTTCTCAGAATTCTGCTGACGTTTAAAAATGCTTCGGAACTCTTCCATTGTTCTCGGAATTCCGCTGACATATAAAAATGCTTCGGAACTCTTCCATTGTTCTCAGCATTCCGCTGACGTTTAAAAATGCTTCGGAACTCTTCAATTGTTCTCGGAATTCTGCTGAACTTTTAAAATGCTTTGGAACTCTTCCATTGCTCTCGAAATTCTGCTGACGTTTAAAAATGCTTCAGAACTCTTCCATTGTTCTCGGAATTCCGTTGAAGTTTAAAAATGCTTCGAAACTCTTCCATTGTTCTCGGAATTCTGCTGAAGTTTAAAAATGCATCGTAAATCTTCCATTGTTCTCAGAATTTCGCTGACGTTTAAAAATGCTTCGGTACTCTTCCATTGTTCTCGGAATTCTGCTGAAGTTTAAAAATGCTTCAGAACTCTTCCATTGTTCTCAGAATTTCGCTGACGTTTAAAAATGCTTCAGAACTCTTCCATTGTTCTCGGAATTCTGCTGAAGTTTAAAAATGCTTCAGAACTCTTCCATTGCTCTCGGAATTCCGCTGACGTTTAATAATGCTTTGCAACTCTTCCATTGTTCTCAGAATTCCGCTGACGTTTAAAAATGCTTCGGTACTCTTCCATTGTTCTCGGAATTCCGCTGACATATAAAAATGCTTCGGAAATCTTGCATTGTTCTCGGCATTCCGCTGACATTTAAAAATGCTTCGGAACTCTTCAATTGTTCTCGGAATTCTGCTGAACTTTTAAAATGCTTTGGAACTCTTCCATTGCTCTCGGAATTCGGGTGAAGTTTAAAAATGCTTCGGAACTCTTCTATTGTTCTCGGAATTCCGCTGAAGTTTAAAAATGCTTAAAATCTCTTCCATTGTTCTCGTAATTCTGCTCATGTTTAAAAATGCTTCGGAACTCTTCCATTGTTCTCGTAATTCCGCAGAAGTTTAAAAATGCTTCGGAACTCTTCCATTGTTCTCGGAATTCCGATGACTTTTTAAAATGCTTCGGTACTCTTGCATTGTTCTCGGAATTCCGCTGACGTTTAAAAATGCTTAAAATCTCTTACATTGTTCTCGGAATTCCGCTGAAGTTTAAAAATGCTTCGGAACTCTTCCATTGTTCTCGGAATTCCGCTGAAGTTTAAAAATGCTTAAAATCTCTTACATTGTTCTCGGAATTCCGCTGAAGTTTAAAAATGCTTCGGAACTCTTCCATTGTTCTCGGAATTCTGCTGAAGTTTAAAAATGCTTCAGAACTCTTCCATTGTTCTCAGAATTCCGCTGACGTTTAAAAATGCTTCGGAAATCTTCCATTGTTTTCAAAATTCCGCTGACGTTTAAAAATGCTTCAGAACTATTCCATTGTTCTCAGAATTCTGCTGATGTTTAAAAATGCTTCGAAACTCTTCCATTGTTCTCGGAATTCTGCTGAAGTTTAAAAATGCTTCGTAACTCTTCCATTGTTCTCAGAATTCCGCTGACGTCTAAAAATGCTTCGGTACTCTTCCATTGTTCTCGGAATTCCGCTGACATATAAAAATGCTTCGGAAATCTTGCATTGTTCTCGGCATTCCGCTGACGTTTAAAAATGCTTTGGAACTCTTCCATTGTTCTCGGAATTCCGCTGACGTTTAAAAATGCTTTGGAACTCTTCCATTGTTCTCGGAATTCCGCTGAAGTTTAAAAATGCTTCGGAACTCTTCCATTGTTCTCAGAATTCTGCTGACGTTTAAAAATGCTTCGGAACTCGTCTATTGTTCTCGGAATTCTGCTGATGTTTAAAAATGCTTCAGAACTCTTCCATTGTTCTCGGAATTCCGCTGACGTTTAAAAATGCTTTGGAACTCTTCCATTGTTCTCGGAATTCCGCTGAAGTTTAAAAATGCTTCGGAACTCTTCCATTGTTCTCAGAATTCTGCTGACGTTTAAAAATGCTTCAGAACTCTTCCATTGTTCTCGGAATTCCGCTGACGTTTAAAAATGCTTTGGAACTCTTCCATTGTTCTCGGAATTCCGCTGAAGTTTAAAAATGCTTCGGAACTCTTCCATTGTTCTCAGAATTCTGCTGACGTTTAAAAATGCTTCGGAACTCGTCTCTTGTTCTCGGAATTCTGCTGACGTTTAAAAATGCTTCAGAACTCTTCCATTGTTCTCGGAATTCCGCTGACGTTTAAAAATGCTTTGGAACTCTTCCATTGTTCTCGGAATTCCGCTGAAGTTTAAAAATGCTTCGGAACTCTTCCATTGTTCTCAAAATTCTGCTGACGTTTAAAAATGCTTCGGAACTCTTCTATTGTTCTCGGAATTCTGCTGACGTTTAAAAATGCTTCAGAACTCTTCCATTGTTCTCGGATTTCCGCTGACGTTTAATAATGCTTCGGAACTCTTCCATTGTTCTCGGAATTCCGCTGAAGTTTAAAAATGCTTCGGAACTCTTCCATTGTTCTCAGAATTCTGCTGACGTTTAAAAATGCTTCAGAACTCTTCTATTGTTCTCGGAATTCTGCTGAAGTTTAAAAATACTTCGAAACTCTTCCATTGTTCTCGGAATTCTGCTGAAGTTTAAAAATGCTTCAGAACTCTTCCATTGCTCTCGGAATTCCGCTGACGTTTAATAATGCTTCGCAACTCTTCCATTGTTCTCGGAATTCCGTTGAAGTTTAAAAATGCTTCGAAACTCTTCCATTGTTCTCGGAATTCTGCTGAAGTTTAAAAATGCTTCGGAACTCTTCCATTGTTCTCAGAATTCCGCTGACGTTTAAAAATGCTTCGGTACTCTTCCATTGTTCTCGGAATTCCGCTTACATTTAAAAATGCTTCGGAACTCTTCAATTGTTCTCGGAATTCTGCTGAACTTTTAAAATGCTTTGGAACTCTTCCATTGCTCTCAGAATTCGGGTGAAGTTTAAAAATGCTTCGGAACTCTTCTATTGTTCTCGGAATTCCGCTGAAGTTTAAAAATGCTTAAAATCTCTTCCATTGTTCTCGTAATTCTGCTCATGTTTAAAAATGCTTCGGAACTCTTCCATTGTTCTCGTAATTCCGCTGAAGTTTAAAAATGCTTCGGAACTCTTCCATTGTTCTCGGAATTCCGATGACTTTTTAAAATGCTTCGGTACTCTTCCATTGTTCTCGGAATTCCGCTGACGTTTAAAAATGCTTCGTAACTCTTCCATTGTTATCGGAATTCCGCTGAAGTTTAAAAATGCTTCGGAACTCTTCCATTGTTCTAGGAATTCTGCAGAAGTCTAAAAATTCATCTGAACTCTTCCATTGTTCTCGGAATTCGTGTGAATTTTAAAAATGCTTGGGATCTCTTCTATTGTTCTCGGAATTCCGCTGAAGTTTAAAAATGCTTAAAATCTCTTACATTGTTCTCGGAATTCCGCTGAAGTTTAACCCCTTAATAACATCTGACGTACTAATACGCGTCTGTGCCCTGGGACTTAAGAGCCAGACCCGTATTAGTACGTCATGGCGATCGCGCGCGCACACAGGCTGTGCGGGCGCGATCGCCGCCGGGTGTCAGCTGATTGTCACAGCTGACACCCGGTACTATGTGCAGGGAGCGGTCCTGCACCGCTCCCAGCACATTAACCCCTGCGATGCTGCGATCGAAGTCGATCGCGGCATTGCGGGGGCAAGGGGAGGTGATCGGCGATACTCACCTCCTCTTCCGGCTTCCAGCGCAGTCTGCAAAGGCTTCCCGGGTGTTGCCATGACGACCCGATGTCGTCATGACAACATCCGGGTCACCAGAGAGCAGGAAGATTGCTTGGGCATGCGCAGTGCATCTCCAAGCAATCTTCACACTGTGCACTTCTGACAGCTTGCATGGCATAGGGATGGTGCTTCATTCCTGTGCCATGCAGGCGATCAGAAAAAAAAAAGTGAAAGTCCCAGAGTGGGACAAAGTAATAAAGTGTATAAACTGTGTGAAAGTGGAAAAAAAAAAAAAAATGTGCAAAAATATTATAAAAAAATAAAAAAAATAATACACCAAAAATAAAAATATAATGTACCCATCAATAAATATTATTATAAAAAAAAAACAAAAAAAAAAACAATAAAAGTACACATATTTGGTATCGCCTCGTCCGGAACAACCTGACCTATAAAACTGTCCCACTAGTTAACCCCTTCAGTGAACACGGTAAAAAAAAAAAAAAAAACGAAGCAAAAAACAATGCTTTATCACCATACCGCCAAACAAAAAGTGGAATAACACGCGATCAAAAAGACGCATATAAATAAAAATGATACCGCTGAAAACGTCATCTCGTCCCGCAAAAAACAAGCCACCATACAGCTCCATCAGCCGAAAAATAAAAAAGTTATAGCTCTCAGAATAAAGCTATGCTAAAAAATATTTTTTTCTATAAAATAGCTTTTATTGTGTATAAGCGCCAAAACATAGAAAAATGATACAAATGTGGTACCGCTGTAAATGTACTGACCCGAAGAATAAAGCTACCTCATCAGTTTTACCACACGCGGAACAGAATAAAAAAAAAAAAAAAAAACAATTCCTGAATTGTTGGTTTTTGTTTATTCTGCCTCCCAAAAATCGGAATAGAAAGCGATCAAAAAATGTCACGTGCCTGAAAATGGCACCAATAACAACGTCAAGTCATACCGCAAAAAACGAGCCGTCACATGACTGTCTGCCAAAATCTGGAAAAATTATAGCTCTCAAAATATGGCGATGCAAAAACTAGATTTTACAAAAAATGCGTCTTTTAGTGTGTGACAGCTGTCAGTCATAAAGACCCCATATGATTCTGGCATTGCTGTAATCACACCGACCCGAAGAATAAAGTCGTCTAATCACTTATACAGCACAAGGAACGGCGTCAAAAATAAACTCTTGGGTTAGGATTGGGCTAGGGTTAGGGCTGGGTTTGGGGCTAGGGTTGTGCTGGGGCTAGGGTTGTGCTGGGGCTAGGGTTGTGCTGGGGCTAGGGTTGTGCTAGGGTTAGGGCTGGGGTTGGGATTTTTTTCAAAAGTAAGAAAAAAAGATGACGATATGGCGACTAGTGTTGAGAGCAAGTGCTCGCTACTTGAGTTTGCATCGGGTGCTCTAGTATGCATTGAGTATCGTGGGTATTTGAGTGACATGCTCGAGTCTCTGCCCCATATGCTTCGCGGCCAAAAAACTTTACGGGGATTGCCTGCCATGCACGAGCGATCCCCGCATGTTTTTTTTTGGGTGTCTAATAACCGTGAAACATGCGGAGCAGGGACTCGAGCATGTCACTCGAGCACACGCTGTACATGGTGCATACCTGAGTACCCGATGCAAACTCAAGTAGCGAGCACTTGCGCTCAAGCATAATGACAACTTATTCAATATGATGACCTAATGTAAATAAATTCTGTGCCGTACCTCTGGGGTCAAAATGTTCACTATACACCTTAATAAAATCCTTGAGGGGTATAGTTTCCAAAATGGGGACACTTGTGGGGGAGCTCCACTGTTTAGGCACATCACGGGCTCTCCAAACGCGACATGGTGTCTGCTAACGAATTGAATGGAAAATCGGCTCAAATTGTTAGCGGACGCCATGTTGCATTTGGAGAGCCCCTGTGTGCCCAAACATTGGAGCTCCCCCACAAGTGACCCCATTTTGGAAACTAGACCCCCCAAGGCACCTATCTAGATGCATAGTGAGCACTTGGAACCCCCAGGTGCTTTACAAATTGATTCGTAAAAATGAAAAAGTGAAAAAAAAAACACTTTTTCATTTTTATGAATCAATTTGTGAAGCACCTGGGGTTCCAAGTGCTCACTATGAATCTAGATAGGTGCCTTGGGGGGTCTAGTTTCCAAAATGGGGTCACTTGTAGGGGAGCTCCAATGTTTGAGCACACAGGGACTCTCCAAATGCAACATGATATCCGCTAACAAATTGTCGGCTCAATTTGTTAGCGGATATCATGTTGCATTTGGAGAGTCCCTGTGTGCCCAAACATTGGAGCTCCCCCACAAGTGACCCCATTTTGGAAACTAGACCCCCCAAGGCACCTATCTAGATGCATAGTGAGCACTTGGAACCCCAGGTGTTTCACAAATTGATTCATAAAAATGAAAAAGTGGTTTTTTTTTCACTTTTTCATTTTTACGAATCAATTTGTGAAGCACCTGGGGGTTCCAAGTGCTCACTATGCATCTAGATAGGTGCCTTGGGGGGTCTAGTTTCCAAAATGGGGTCACTTGTGGGGGAGCTCCAATGTTTGGGCACACAGGGACTCTCCAAACACAACATGGCGTCCGCTAATTATTCAAGCAAATTTTACAATCAAAAAGTCAAATGGCCCTCTTTCCCTTCCGAGCCCTGCCGTGCGCCCAAACAGTGTTTTTTCCCCAAATATTGGGTATCTGCGTGCCCAGGGGAAATTGCACAACAAATTTTGGGGTCCATTTTTTCTTGTTACCCCTGTGAAAATAAAAAAAATTGGGTCTAAAGTAACATTTTTGTGAAAAAAGTTAAATGTTCATTTTTTTCTTCCCCATTCCAAAAATTCCTGTGAAGCACCTGAAGGGTTAATAAAGTTCTTGAATGTGGTTTTGAGCACCTTGAGGGGTGCAGTTTTTAGAATGGTGTCACTTTTGGGTATTTTCTGTCAAAAAGACCTCTCCAAGTGACTTCAAATGTGATGTGGTCCCTAAAAAAATGGTTTTGTAAATTTTGTTGGAAAAATGAGAAATCGCTGGTCAACTTTTAACCCTTAACTTCCTAACAAACGAAAAATTTTGGTTCCAAAATTGTGCTGATGTAAATTAGACATGTGGGAAATGTTATTTATTAACTATTTTGTGTGACATATCGCTCTGATTTCAGGGCTTAAAAATTCAAATTTAGAAAATTGCAAAATTTTCAAAATTTTCGCCAAATTTCTGTTTTTTTCACAAATAAACGCAAGTGATATCGAAGAAATTTTTCCACAATCATGAAGTACAATATGTCACGAAAAAACAATCTCAAAATCAGTGGGATCCGTTGAAGCGTTCCAGAGTAATTACCTCATAAAGTGACAGTGGTCAGAATTGTAAAAATTGGCCCGGTCATTAACGTGCAAACCACCCGCGGGGCTTAAGGGGTTAAAAATGCTTCGGAACTCTTCCATTGTTCTCGGAATTCTGCTGAAGTTTAAAAATGCTTCAGAACTCTTCCATTGTTCTCAGAATTCCGCTGACGTTTAAAAATGCTTCGGAAATCTTCCATTGTTTTCAAAATTCCGCTGACGTTTAAAAATGCTTCAGAACTATTCCATTGTTCTCAGAATTCTGCTGATGTTTAAAAATGCTTCGGAACTCTTCCATTGTTCTCGGAATTCTGCTGAAGTTTAAAAATGCTTCACAACTCTTCCATTGTTCTCGGAATTCCGCTGACTTTTAAAAATGCTTCGGAACTCTTCCATTGTTCTCCAAATTCCGCTGAAGTTTAAAAATGCTGCGGAACCCTTCCATCGTTCTCGGAATTCTGCTGAAGTTTAAAAATGCTTCGTAACTCTTCCATTGTTCTCAGAATTCCGCTGACGTCTAAAAATGCTTCGGTACTCTTCCATTGTTCTCGGAATTCCGCTGACATATAAAAATGCTTCGGAAATCTTGCATTGTTCTCGGCATTCCGCTGACGTTTAAAAATGCTTCGGAACTCTTCCATTGTTCTCGGAATTCGGCTGAAGTTTTAAAATGCTTCGGTACACTTCCATTGTTCTCGGAATTCCGCTGACGTTTAAAAATGCTTCGGAACTCTTCCATTGTTATCGGAATTCCGCTGAAGTTTAAAAATGCTTCGGAACTCTTCCATTGTTCTAGGAATTCTGCTGAAGTCTAAAAATTCATCTGAACTCTTCCATTATTCTCGGAATTCGTGTGAATTTTAAAAATGCTTCGGAACTCTTCCATTGTTCTCAGAATTCTGCTGACGTTTAAAAATGCTTCGGAACTCTTCTATTGTTCTCGGAATTCTGCTGACGTTTAAAAATGCTTCAGAACTCTTCCATTGTTCTCGGATTTCCTCTGACGTTTAATAATGCTTCGGAACTCTTCCATTGTTCTCGGAATTCCGCTGAAGTTTAAAAATGCTTCGGAACTCTTCCATTGTTCTCGGAATTCTGCTGACGTTTAAAAATGCTTCAGAACTCTTCCATTGTTCTCGGAATTCTGCTGAAGTTTAAAAATGCTTCAGAACTCTTCCATTGCTCTCGGAATTCCGCTGACGTTTAATAATGCTTCGCAACTCTTCCATTGTTCTTAGAATTCCGCTGACGTTTAAAAATGCTTTGGAACTCTTCCATTGTTCTCGGAATTCCGCTGACGTTTAAAAATGCTTTGGAACTCTTCCATTGTTCTCGGAATTCCGCTGAAGTTTAAAAATGCTTCGGAACTCTTCCATTGTTCTCAGAATTCTGCTGACGTTTAAAAATGCTTCAGAACTCTTCCATTGTTCTCGGAATTCCGCTGACGTTTAAAAATGCTTTGGAACTCTTCCATTGTTCTCGGAATTCCGCTGAAGTTTAAAAATGCTTCGGAACTCTTCCATTGTTCTCAGAATTCTGCTGACGTTTAAAAATGCTTCAGAACTCGTCTATTGTTCTCGGAATTCTGCTGAAGTTTAAAAATGCTTCGAAACTCTTCCATTGTTCTCGGAATTCTGCTGAAGTTTAAAAATGCTTCAGAACTCTTCCATTGCTCTCGGAATTCCGCTGACGTTTAATAATGCTTCGCAACTCTTCCATTGTTCTCGGAATTCCGTTGAAGTTTAAAAATGCTTCGAAACTCTTCCATTGTTCTCGGAATTCTGCTGAAGTTTAAAAATGCTTCGGAACTCTTCCATTGTTCTCAGAATTCCGCTGACGTTTAAAAATGCTTCGGTACTCTTCCATTGTTCTCGGAATTCCGCTTACATTTAAAAATGCTTCGGAACTCTTCAATTGTTCTCGGAATTCTGCTGAACTTTTAAAATGCTTTGGAACTCTTCCATTGCTCTCAGAATTCGGGTAAAGTTTAAAAATGCTTCGGAACTCTTCTATTGTTCTCGGAATTCCGCTGAAGTTTAAAAATGCTTAAAATCTCTTCCATTGTTCTCGTAATTCTGCTCATGTTTAAAAATGCTTCGGAACTCTTCCATTGTTCTCGTAATTCCGCTGAAGTTTAAAAATGCTTCGGAACTCTTCCATTGTTCTCGGAATTCCGATGACTTTTTAAAATGCTTCGGTACTCTTCCATTGTTCTCGGAATTCCGCTGACGTTTAAAAATGCTTCGTAACTCTTCCATTGTTATCGGAATTCCGCTGAAGTTTAAAAATGCTTCGGAACTCTTCCATTGTTCTAGGAATTCTGCAGAAGTCTAAAAATTCATCTGAACTCTTCCATTGTTCTCGGAATTCGTGTGAATTTTAAAAATGCTTGGGATCTCTTCTATTGTTCTCGGAATTCCGCTGAAGTTTAAAAATGCTTAAAATCTCTTACATTGTTCTCGGAATTCCGCTGAAGTTTAACCCCTTAATAACATCTGACGTACTAATACGCGTCTGTGCCCTGGGACTTAAGAGCCAGACCCGTATTAGTACGTCATGGCGATCGCGCGCGCACACAGGCTGTGCGGGCGCGATCGCCGCCGGGTGTCAGCTGATTGTCACAGCTGACACCCGGTACTATGTGCAGGGAGCGGTCCTGCACCGCTCCCAGCACATTAACCCCTGCGATGCTGCGATCGAAGTCGATCGCGGCATTGCGGGGGCAAGGGGAGGTGATCGGCGATACTCACCTCCTCTTCCGGCTTCCAGCGCAGTCTGCAAAGGCTTCCCGGGTGTTGCCATGACGACCCGATGTCGTCATGACAACATCCGGGTCACCAGAGAGCAGGAAGATTGCTTGGGCATGCGCAGTGCATCTCCAAGCAATCTTCACACTGTGCACTTCTGACAGCTTGCATGGCATAGGGATGGTGCTTCATTCCTGTGCCATGCAGGCGATCAGAAAAAAAAAAGTGAAAGTCCCAGAGTGGGACAAAGTAATAAAGTGTATAAACTGTGTGAAAGTGGAAAAAAAAAAAAAAATGTGCAAAAATATTATAAAAAAATAAAAAAAATAATACACCAAAAATAAAAATATAATGTACCCATCAATAAATATTATTATAAAAAAAAAACAAAAAAAAAAACAATAAAAGTACACATATTTGGTATCGCCTCGTCCGGAACAACCTGACCTATAAAACTGTCCCACTAGTTAACCCCTTCAGTGAACACGGTAAAAAAAAAAAAAAAAACGAAGCAAAAAACAATGCTTTATCACCATACCGCCAAACAAAAAGTGGAATAACACGCGATCAAAAAGACGCATATAAATAAAAATGATACCGCTGAAAACGTCATCTCGTCCCGCAAAAAACAAGCCGCCATACAGCTCCATCAGCCGAAAAATAAAAAAGTTATAGCTCTCAGAATAAAGCTATGCTAAAAAATATTTTTTTCTATAAAATAGCTTTTATTGTGTATAAGCGCCAAAACATAGAAAAATGATACAAATGTGGTACCGCTGTAAATGTACTGACCCGAAGAATAAAGCTACCTCATCAGTTTTACCACACGCGGAACAGAATAAAAAAAAAAAAAAAAAACAATTCCTGAATTGTTGGTTTTTGTTTATTCTGCCTCCCAAAAATCGGAATAGAAAGCGATCAAAAAATGTCACGTGCCTGAAAATGGCACCAATAACAACGTCAAGTCATACCGCAAAAAACGAGCCGTCACATGACTGTCTGCCAAAATCTGGAAAAATTATAGCTCTCAAAATATGGCGATGCAAAAACTAGATTTTACAAAAAATGCGTCTTTTAGTGTGTGACAGCTGTCAGTCATAAAGACCCCATATGATTCTGGCATTGCTGTAATCACACCGACCCGAAGAATAAAGTCGTCTAATCACTTATACAGCACAAGGAACGGCGTCAAAAATAAACTCTTGGGTTAGGATTGGGCTAGGGTTAGGGCTGGGTTTGGGGCTAGGGTTGTGCTGGGGCTAGGGTTGTGCTGGGGCTAGGGTTGTGCTGGGGCTAGGGTTGTGCTAGGGTTAGGGCTGGGGTTGGGATTTTTTTCAAAAGTAAGAAAAAAAGATGACGATATGGCGACTAGTGTTGAGAGCAAGTGCTCGCTACTTGAGTTTGCATCGGGTGCTCTAGTATGCATTGAGTATCGTGGGTATTTGAGTGACATGCTCGAGTCTCTGCCCCATATGCTTCGCGGCCAAAAAACTTTACGGGGATTGCCTGCCATGCACGAGCGATCCCCGCATGTTTTTTTTTGGGTGTCTAATAACCGTGAAACATGCGGAGCAGGGACTCGAGCATGTCACTCGAGCACACGCTGTACATGGTGCATACCTGAGTACCCGATGCAAACTCAAGTAGCGAGCACTTGCGCTCAAGCATAATGACAACTTATTCAATATGATGACCTAATGTAAATAAATTCTGTGCCGTACCTCTGGGGTCAAAATGTTCACTATACACCTTAATAAAATCCTTGAGGGGTATAGTTTCCAAAATGGGGACACTTGTGGGGGAGCTCCACTGTTTAGGCACATCACGGGCTCTCCAAACGCGACATGGTGTCTGCTAACGAATTGAATGGAAAATCGGCTCAAATTGTTAGCGGACGCCATGTTGCATTTGGAGAGCCCCTGTGTGCCCAAACATTGGAGCTCCCCCACAAGTGACCCCATTTTGGAAACTAGACCCCCCAAGGCACCTATCTAGATGCATAGTGAGCACTTGGAACCCCCAGGTGCTTCACAAATTGATTCGTAAAAATGAAAAAGTGAAAAAAAAAACACTTTTTCATTTTTATGAATCAATTTGTGAAGCACCTGGGGTTCCAAGTGCTCACTATGAATCTAGATAGGTGCCTTGGGGGGTCTAGTTTCCAAAATGGGGTCACTTGTAGGGGAGCTCCAATGTTTGAGCACACAGGGACTCTCCAAATGCAACATGATATCCGCTAACAAATTGTCGGCTCAATTTGTTAGCGGATATCATGTTGCATTTGGAGAGTCCCTGTGTGCCCAAACATTGGAGCTCCCCCACAAGTGACCCCATTTTGGAAACTAGACCCCCCAAGGCACCTATCTAGATGCATAGTGAGCACTTGGAACCCCAGGTGTTTCACAAATTGATTCATAAAAATGAAAAAGTGGTTTTTTTTTCACTTTTTCATTTTTACGAATCAATTTGTGAAGCACCTGGGGGTTCCAAGTGCTCACTATGCATCTAGATAGGTGCCTTGGGGGGTCTAGTTTCCAAAATGGGGTCATTTGTGGGGGAGCTCCAATGTTTGGGCACACAGGGACTCTCCAAACACAACATGGCGTCCGCTAATTATTCAAGCAAATTTTACAATCAAAAAGTCAAATGGCCCTCTTTCCCTTCCGAGCCCTGCCGTGCGCCCAAACAGTGTTTTTTCCCCAAATATTGGGTATCTGCGTGCCCAGGGGAAATTGCACAACAAATTTTGGGGTCCATTTTTTCTTGTTACCCCTGTGAAAATAAAAAAAATTGGGTCTAAAGTAACATTTTTGTGAAAAAAGTTAAATGTTCATTTTTTTCTTCCCCATTCCAAAAATTCCTGTGAAGCACCTGAAGGGTTAATAAAGTTCTTGAATGTGGTTTTGAGCACCTTGAGGGGTGCAGTTTTTAGAATGGTGTCACTTTTGGGTATTTTCTGTCAAAAAGACCTCTCCAAGTGACTTCAAATGTGATGTGGTCCCTAAAAAAATGGTTTTGTAAATTTTGTTGGAAAAATGAGAAATCGCTGGTCAACTTTTAACCCTTAACTTCCTAACAAACGAAAAATTTTGGTTCCAAAATTGTGCTGATGTAAATTAGACATGTGGGAAATGTTATTTATTAACTATTTTGTGTGACATATCGCTCTGATTTCAGGGCTTAAAAATTCAAATTTAGAAAATTGCAAAATTTTCAAAATTTTCGCCAAATTTCTGTTTTTTTCACAAATAAACGCAAGTGATATCGAAGAAATTTTTCCACAATCATGAAGTACAATATGTCACGAAAAAACAATCTCAAAATCAGTGGGATCCGTTGAAGCGTTCCAGAGTAATTACCTCATAAAGTGACAGTGGTCAGAATTGTAAAAATTGGCCCGGTCATTAACGTGCAAACCACCCGCGGGGCTTAAGGGGTTAAAAATGCTTCGGAACTCTTCCATTGTTCTCGGAATTCTGCTGAAGTTTAAAAATGCTTCAGAACTCTTCCATTGTTCTCAGAATTCCGCTGACGTTTAAAAATGCTTCGGAAATCTTCCATTGTTTTCAAAATTCCGCTGACGTTTAAAAATGCTTCAGAACTATTCCATTGTTCTCAGAATTCTGCTGATGTTTAAAAATGCTTCGGAACTCTTCCATTGTTCTCGGAATTCTGCTGAAGTTTAAAAATGCTTCACAACTCTTCCATTGTTCTCGGAATTCCGCTGACTTTTAAAAATGCTTCGGAACTCTTCCATTGTTCTCCAAATTCCGCTGAAGTTTAAAAATGCTGCGGAACCCTTCCATCGTTCTCGGAATTCTGCTGAAGTTTAAAAATGCTTCGTAACTCTTCCATTGTTCTCAGAATTCCGCTGACGTCTAAAAATGCTTCGGTACTCTTCCATTGTTCTCGGAATTCCGCTGACATATAAAAATGCTTCGGAAATCTTGCATTGTTCTCGGCATTCCGCTGACGTTTAAAAATGCTTCGGAACTCTTCCATTGTTCTCGGAATTCGGCTGAAGTTTTAAAATGCTTCGGTACACTTCCATTGTTCTCGGAATTCCGCTGACGTTTAAAAATGCTTCGGAACTCTTCCATTGTTATCGGAATTCCGCTGAAGTTTAAAAATGCTTCGGAACTCTTCCATTGTTCTAGGAATTCTGCTGAAGTCTAAAAATTCATCTGAACTCTTCCATTATTCTCGGAATTCGTGTGAATTTTAAAAATGCTTCGGAACTCTTCCATTGTTCTCAGAATTCTGCTGACGTTTAAAAATGCTTCGGAACTCTTCTATTGTTCTCGGAATTCTGCTGACGTTTAAAAATGCTTCAGAACTCTTCCATTGTTCTCGGATTTCCTCTGACGTTTAATAATGCTTCGGAACTCTTCCATTGTTCTCGGAATTCCGCTGAAGTTTAAAAATGCTTCGGAACTCTTCCATTGTTCTCGGAATTCTGCTGACGTTTAAAAATGCTTCAGAACTCTTCCATTGTTCTCGGAATTCTGCTGAAGTTTAAAAATGCTTCAGAACTCTTCCATTGCTCTCGGAATTCCGCTGACGTTTAATAATGCTTCGCAACTCTTCCATTGTTCTTAGAATTCCGCTGACGTTTAAAAATGCTTTGGAACTCTTCCATTGTTCTCGGAATTCCGCTGACGTTTAAAAATGCTTTGGAACTCTTCCATTGTTCTCGGAATTCCGCTGAAGTTTAAAAATGCTTCGGAACTCTTCCATTGTTCTCAGAATTCTGCTGACGTTTAAAAATGCTTCAGAACTCTTCCATTGTTCTCGGAATTCCGCTGACGTTTAAAAATGCTTTGGAACTCTTCCATTGTTCTCGGAATTCCGCTGAAGTTTAAAAATGCTTCGGAACTCTTCCATTGTTCTCAGAATTCTGCTGACGTTTAAAAATGCTTCAGAACTCGTCTATTGTTCTCGGAATTCTGCTGAAGTTTAAAAATGCTTCGAAACTCTTCCATTGTTCTCGGAATTCTGCTGAAGTTTAAAAATGCTTCAGAACTCTTCCATTGCTCTCGGAATTCCGCTGACGTTTAATAATGCTTCGCAACTCTTCCATTGTTCTCGGAATTCCGTTGAAGTTTAAAAATGCTTCGAAACTCTTCCATTGTTCTCGGAATTCTGCTGAAGTTTAAAAATGCTTCGGAACTCTTCCATTGTTCTCAGAATTCCGCTGACGTTTAAAAATGCTTCGGTACTCTTCCATTGTTCTCGGAATTCCGCTTACATTTAAAAATGCTTCGGAACTCTTCAATTGTTCTCGGAATTCTGCTGAACTTTTAAAATGCTTTGGAACTCTTCCATTGCTCTCAGAATTCGGGTAAAGTTTAAAAATGCTTCGGAACTCTTCTATTGTTCTCGGAATTCCGCTGAAGTTTAAAAATGCTTAAAATCTCTTCCATTGTTCTCGTAATTCTGCTCATGTTTAAAAATGCTTCGGAACTCTTCCATTGTTCTCGTAATTCCGCTGAAGTTTAAAAATGCTTCGGAACTCTTCCATTGTTCTCGGAATTCCGATGACTTTTTAAAATGCTTCGGTACTCTTCCATTGTTCTCGGAATTCCGCTGACGTTTAAAAATGCTTCGTAACTCTTCCATTGTTATCGGAATTCCGCTGAAGTTTAAAAATGCTTCGGAACTCTTCCATTGTTCTAGGAATTCTGCAGAAGTCTAAAAATTCATCTGAACTCTTCCATTGTTCTCGGAATTCGTGTGAATTTTAAAAATGCTTGGGATCTCTTCTATTGTTCTCGGAATTCCGCTGAAGTTTAAAAATGCTTAAAATCTCTTACATTATTCTCGGAATTCCGCTGAAGTTTAACCCCTTAATAACATCTGACGTACTAATACGCGTCTGTGCCCTGGGACTTAAGAGCCAGACCCGTATTAGTACGTCATGGCGATCGCGCGCGCACACAGGCTGTGCGGGCGCGATCGCCGCCGGGTGTCAGCTGATTGTCACAGCTGACACCCGGTACTATGTGCAGGGAGCGGTCCTGCACCGCTCCCAGCACATTAACCCCTGCGATGCTGCGATCGAAGTCGATCGCGGCATTGCGGGGGCAAGGGGAGGTGATCGGCGATACTCACCTCCTCTTCCGGCTTCCAGCGCAGTCTGCAAAGGCTTCCCGGGTGTTGCCATGACGACCCGATGTCGTCATGACAACATCCGGGTCACCAGAGAGCAGGAAGATTGCTTGGGCATGCGCAGTGCATCTCCAAGCAATCTTCACACTGTGCACTTCTGACAGCTTGCATGGCATAGGGATGGTGCTTCATTCCTGTGCCATGCAGGCGATCAGAAAAAAAAAAGTGAAAGTCCCAGAGTGGGACAAAGTAATAAAGTGTATAAACTGTGTGAAAGTGGAAAAAAAAAAAAAAATGTGCAAAAATATTATAAAAAAATAAAAAAAATAATACACCAAAAATAAAAATATAATGTACCCATCAATAAATATTATTATAAAAAAAAAACAAAAAAAAAAACAATAAAAGTACACATATTTGGTATCGCCTCGTCCGGAACAACCTGACCTATAAAACTGTCCCACTAGTTAACCCCTTCAGTGAACACGGTAAAAAAAAAAAAAAAAACGAAGCAAAAAACAATGCTTTATCACCATACCGCCAAACAAAAAGTGGAATAACACGCGATCAAAAAGACGCATATAAATAAAAATGATACCGCTGAAAACGTCATCTCGTCCCGCAAAAAACAAGCCGCCATACAGCTCCATCAGCCGAAAAATAAAAAAGTTATAGCTCTCAGAATAAAGCTATGCTAAAAAATATTTTTTTCTATAAAATAGCTTTTATTGTGTATAAGCGCCAAAACATAGAAAAATGATACAAATGTGGTACCGCTGTAAATGTACTGACCCGAAGAATAAAGCTACCTCATCAGTTTTACCACACGCGGAACAGAATAAAAAAAAAAAAAAAAAACAATTCCTGAATTGTTGGTTTTTGTTTATTCTGCCTCCCAAAAATCGGAATAGAAAGCGATCAAAAAATGTCACGTGCCTGAAAATGGCACCAATAACAACGTCAAGTCATACCGCAAAAAACGAGCCGTCACATGACTGTCTGCCAAAATCTGGAAAAATTATAGCTCTCAAAATATGGCGATGCAAAAACTAGATTTTACAAAAAATGCGTCTTTTAGTGTGTGACAGCTGTCAGTCATAAAGACCCCATATGATTCTGGCATTGCTGTAATCACACCGACCCGAAGAATAAAGTCGTCTAATCACTTATACAGCACAAGGAACGGCGTCAAAAATAAACTCTTGGGTTAGGATTGGGCTAGGGTTAGGGCTGGGTTTGGGGCTAGGGTTGTGCTGGGGCTAGGGTTGTGCTGGGGCTAGGGTTGTGCTGGGGCTAGGGTTGTGCTAGGGTTAGGGCTGGGGTTGGGATTTTTTTCAAAAGTAAGAAAAAAAGATGACGATATGGCGACTAGTGTTGAGAGCAAGTGCTCGCTACTTGAGTTTGCATCGGGTGCTCTAGTATGCATTGAGTATCGTGGGTATTTGAGTGACATGCTCGAGTCTCTGCCCCATATGCTTCGCGGCCAAAAAACTTTACGGGGATTGCCTGCCATGCACGAGCGATCCCCGCATGTTTTTTTTTGGGTGTCTAATAACCGTGAAACATGCGGAGCAGGGACTCGAGCATGTCACTCGAGCACACGCTGTACATGGTGCATACCTGAGTACCCGATGCAAACTCAAGTAGCGAGCACTTGCGCTCAAGCATAATGACAACTTATTCAATATGATGACCTAATGTAAATAAATTCTGTGCCGTACCTCTGGGGTCAAAATGTTCACTATACACCTTAATAAAATCCTTGAGGGGTATAGTTTCCAAAATGGGGACACTTGTGGGGGAGCTCCACTGTTTAGGCACATCACGGGCTCTCCAAACGCGACATGGTGTCTGCTAACGAATTGAATGGAAAATCGGCTCAAATTGTTAGCGGACGCCATGTTGCATTTGGAGAGCCCCTGTGTGCCCAAACATTGGAGCTCCCCCACAAGTGACCCCATTTTGGAAACTAGACCCCCCAAGGCACCTATCTAGATGCATAGTGAGCACTTGGAACCCCCAGGTGCTTCACAAATTGATTCGTAAAAATGAAAAAGTGAAAAAAAAAACACTTTTTCATTTTTATGAATCAATTTGTGAAGCACCTGGGGTTCCAAGTGCTCACTATGAATCTAGATAGGTGCCTTGGGGGGTCTAGTTTCCAAAATGGGGTCACTTGTAGGGGAGCTCCAATGTTTGAGCACACAGGGACTCTCCAAATGCAACATGATATCCGCTAACAAATTGTCGGCTCAATTTGTTAGCGGATATCATGTTGCATTTGGAGAGTCCCTGTGTGCCCAAACATTGGAGCTCCCCCACAAGTGACCCCATTTTGGAAACTAGACCCCCCAAGGCACCTATCTAGATGCATAGTGAGCACTTGGAACCCCAGGTGTTTCACAAATTGATTCATAAAAATGAAAAAGTGGTTTTTTTTTCACTTTTTCATTTTTACGAATCAATTTGTGAAGCACCTGGGGGTTCCAAGTGCTCACTATGCATCTAGATAGGTGCCTTGGGGGGTCTAGTTTCCAAAATGGGGTCACTTGTGGGGGAGCTCCAATGTTTGGGCACACAGGGACTCTCCAAACACAACATGGCGTCCGCTAATTATTCAAGCAAATTTTACAATCAAAAAGTCAAATGGCCCTCTTTCCCTTCCGAGCCCTGCCGTGCGCCCAAACAGTGTTTTTTCCCCAAATATTGGGTATCTGCGTGCCCAGGGGAAATTG
This sequence comes from Phyllobates terribilis, assembly GCF_046119375.1. Classification (NCBI taxonomy): domain Eukaryota; kingdom Metazoa; phylum Chordata; class Amphibia; order Anura; family Dendrobatidae; genus Phyllobates; species Phyllobates terribilis. The sequence continues at coordinate 13,259,023 of NW_027362782.1, forward strand.
CACAACAAATTTTGGGGTCCATTTTTTCTTGTTACCCCTGTGAAAATAAAAAAAATTGGGTCTAAAGTAACATTTTTGTGAAAAAAGTTAAATGTTCATTTTTTTCTTCCCCATTCCAAAAATTCCTGTGAAGCACCTGAAGGGTTAATAAAGTTCTTGAATGTGGTTTTGAGCACCTTGAGGGGTGCAGTTTTTAGAATGGTGTCACTTTTGGGTATTTTCTGTCAAAAAGACCTCTCCAAGTGACTTCAAATGTGATGTGGTCCCTAAAAAAATGGTTTTGTAAATTTTGTTGGAAAAATGAGAAATCGCTGGTCAACTTTTAACCCTTAACTTCCTAACAAACGAAAAATTTTGGTTCCAAAATTGTGCTGATGTAAATTAGACATGTGGGAAATGTTATTTATTAACTATTTTGTGTGACATATCGCTCTGATTTCAGGGCTTAAAAATTCAAATTTAGAAAATTGCAAAATTTTCAAAATTTTCGCCAAATTTCTGTTTTTTTCACAAATAAACGCAAGTGATATCGAAGAAATTTTTCCACAATCATGAAGTACAATATGTCACGAAAAAACAATCTCAAAATCAGTGGGATCCGTTGAAGCGTTCCAGAGTAATTACCTCATAAAGTGACAGTGGTCAGAATTGTAAAAATTGGCCCGGTCATTAACGTGCAAACCACCCGCGGGGCTTAAGGGGTTAAAAATGCTTCGGAACTCTTCCATTGTTCTCGGAATTCTGCTGAAGTTTAAAAATGCTTCAGAACTCTTCCATTGTTCTCAGAATTCCGCTGACGTTTAAAAATGCTTCGGAAATCTTCCATTGTTTTCAAAATTCCGCTGACGTTTAAAAATGCTTCAGAACTATTCCATTGTTCTCAGAATTCTGCTGATGTTTAAAAATGCTTCGGAACTCTTCCATTGTTCTCGGAATTCTGCTGAAGTTTAAAAATGCTTCACAACTCTTCCATTGTTCTCGGAATTCCGCTGACTTTTAAAAATGCTTCGGAACTCTTCCATTGTTCTCCAAATTCCGCTGAAGTTTAAAAATGCTGCGGAACCCTTCCATCGTTCTCGGAATTCTGCTGAAGTTTAAAAATGCTTCGTAACTCTTCCATTGTTCTCAGAATTCCGCTGACGTCTAAAAATGCTTCGGTACTCTTCCATTGTTCTCGGAATTCCGCTGACATATAAAAATGCTTCGGAAATCTTGCATTGTTCTCGGCATTCCGCTGACGTTTAAAAATGCTTCGGAACTCTTCCATTGTTCTCGGAATTCGGCTGAAGTTTTAAAATGCTTCGGTACACTTCCATTGTTCTCGGAATTCCGCTGACGTTTAAAAATGCTTCGGAACTCTTCCATTGTTATCGGAATTCCGCTGAAGTTTAAAAATGCTTCGGAACTCTTCCATTGTTCTAGGAATTCTGCTGAAGTCTAAAAATTCATCTGAACTCTTCCATTATTCTCGGAATTCGTGTGAATTTTAAAAATGCTTCGGAACTCTTCCATTGTTCTCAGAATTCTGCTGACGTTTAAAAATGCTTCGGAACTCTTCTATTGTTCTCGGAATTCTGCTGACGTTTAAAAATGCTTCAGAACTCTTCCATTGTTCTCGGATTTCCTCTGACGTTTAATAATGCTTCGGAACTCTTCCATTGTTCTCGGAATTCCGCTGAAGTTTAAAAATGCTTCGGAACTCTTCCATTGTTCTCGGAATTCTGCTGACGTTTAAAAATGCTTCAGAACTCTTCCATTGTTCTCGGAATTCTGCTGAAGTTTAAAAATGCTTCAGAACTCTTCCATTGCTCTCGGAATTCCGCTGACGTTTAATAATGCTTCGCAACTCTTCCATTGTTCTTAGAATTCCGCTGACGTTTAAAAATGCTTTGGAACTCTTCCATTGTTCTCGGAATTCCGCTGACGTTTAAAAATGCTTTGGAACTCTTCCATTGTTCTCGGAATTCCGCTGAAGTTTAAAAATGCTTCGGAACTCTTCCATTGTTCTCAGAATTCTGCTGACGTTTAAAAATGCTTCAGAACTCTTCCATTGCTCTCGGAATTCCGCTGACGTTTAATAATGCTTCGCAACTCTTCCATTGTTCTTAGAATTCCGCTGACGTTTAAAAATGCTTTGGAACTCTTCCATTGTTCTCGGAATTCCGCTGACGTTTAAAAATGCTTTGGAACTCTTCCATTGTTCTCGGAATTCCGCTGAAGTTTAAAAATGCTTCGGAACTCTTCCATTGTTCTCAGAATTCTGCTGACGTTTAAAAATGCTTCAGAACTCTTCCATTGTTCTCGGAATTCCGCTGACGTTTAAAAATGCTTTGGAACTCTTCCATTGTTCTCGGAATTCCGCTGAAGTTTAAAAATGCTTCGGAACTCTTCCATTGTTCTCAGAATTCTGCTGACGTTTAAAAATGCTTCAGAACTCGTCTATTGTTCTCGGAATTCTGCTGAAGTTTAAAAATGCTTCGAAACTCTTCCATTGTTCTCGGAATTCTGCTGAAGTTTAAAAATGCTTCAGAACTCTTCCATTGCTCTCGGAATTCCGCTGACGTTTAATAATGCTTCGCAACTCTTCCATTGTTCTCGGAATTCCGTTGAAGTTTAAAAATGCTTCGAAACTCTTCCATTGTTCTCGGAATTCTGCTGAAGTTTAAAAATGCTTCGGAACTCTTCCATTGTTCTCAGAATTCCGCTGACGTTTAAAAATGCTTCGGTACTCTTCCATTGTTCTCGGAATTCCGCTGACATTTAAAAATGCTTCGGAACTCTTCAATTGTTCTCGGAATTCTGTTGAACTTTTAAAATGCTTTGGAACTCTTCCATTGCTCTCAGAATTCGGGTGAAGTTTAAAAATGCTTCGGAACTCTTCTATTGTTCTCGGAATTCCGCTGAAGTTTAAAAATGCTTAAAATCTCTTCCATTGTTCTCGTAATTCTGCTCATGTTTAAAAATGCTTCGGAACTCTTCCATTGTTCTCGTAATTCCGCTGAAGTTTAAAAATGCTTCAGAACTCTTCCATTGCTCTCGGAATTCCGCTGACGTTTAATAATGCTTCGCAACTCTTCCATTGTTCTTAGAATTCCGCTGACGTTTAAAAATGCTTTGGAACTCTTCCATTGTTCTCGGAATTCCGCTGACGTTTAAAAATGCTTTGGAACTCTTCCATTGTTCTCGGAATTCCGCTGAAGTTTAAAAATGCTTCGGAACTCTTCCATTGTTCTCAGAATTCTGCTGACGTTTAAAAATGCTTCAGAACTCTTCCATTGTTCTCGGAATTCCGCTGACGTTTAAAAATGCTTTGGAACTCTTCCATTGTTCTCGGAATTCCGCTGAAGTTTAAAAATGCTTCAGAACTCTTCTATTGTTCTCAGAATTCTGCTGACGTTTAAAAATGCTTCAGAACTCTTCTATTGTTCTCGGAATTCTGCTGAAGTTTAAAAATGCTTCGAAACTCTTCCATTGTTCTCGGAATTCTGCTGAAGTTTAAAAATGCTTCAGAACTCTTCCATTGCTCTCGGAATTCCGCTGACGTTTAATAATGCTTCGCAACTCTTCCATTGTTCTCGGAATTCCGTTGAAGTTTAAAAATGCTTCGGAACTCTTCCATTGTTCTCGGAATTCTGCTGAAGTTTAAAAATGCTTCACAACTCTTCCATTGTTCTCGGAATTCCGCTGACTTTTAAAAATGCTTCGGAACTCTTCCATTGTTCTCCAAATTCCGCTGAAGTTTAAAAATGCTGCGGAACCCTTCCATCGTTCTCGGAATTCTGCTGAAGTTTAAAAATGCTTCGTAACTCTTCCATTGTTCTCAGAATTCCGCTGACGTCTAAAAATGCTTCGGTACTCTTCCATTGTTCTCGGAATTCCGCTGACATATAAAAATGCTTCGGAAATCTTGCATTGTTCTCGGCATTCCGCTGACGTTTAAAAATGCTTCGGAACTCTTCCATTGTTCTCGGAATTCGGCTGAAGTTTTAAAATGCTTCGGTACACTTCCATTGTTCTCGGAATTCCGCTGACGTTTAAAAATGCTTCGGAACTCTTCCATTGTTATCGGAATTCCGCTGAAGTTTAAAAATGCTTCGGAACTCTTCCATTGTTCTAGGAATTCTGCTGAAGTCTAAAAATTCATCTGAACTCTTCCATTATTCTCGGAATTCGTGTGAATTTTAAAAATGCTTCGGAACTCTTCCATTGTTCTCAGAATTCTGCTGACGTTTAAAAATGCTTCGGAACTCTTCTATTGTTCTCGGAATTCTGCTGACGTTTAAAAATGCTTCAGAACTCTTCCATTGTTCTCGGATTTCCTCTGACGTTTAATAATGCTTCGGAACTCTTCCATTGTTCTCGGAATTCCGCTGAAGTTTAAAAATGCTTCGGAACTCTTCCATTGTTCTCGGAATTCTGCTGACGTTTAAAAATGCTTCAGAACTCTTCCATTGTTCTCGGAATTCTGCTGAAGTTTAAAAATGCTTCAGAACTCTTCCATTGCTCTCGGAATTCCGCTGACGTTTAATAATGCTTCGCAACTCTTCCATTGTTCTTAGAATTCCGCTGATGTTTAAAAATGCTTTGGAACTCTTCCATTGTTCTCGGAATTCCGCTGACGTTTAAAAATGCTTTGGAACTCTTCCATTGTTCTCGGAATTCCGCTGAAGTTTAAAAATGCTTCGGAACTCTTCCATTGTTCTCAGAATTCTGCTGACGTTTAAAAATGCTTCAGAACTCTTCCATTGTTCTCGGAATTCCGCTGACGTTTAAAAATGCTTTGGAACTCTTCCATTGTTCTCGGAATTCCGCTGAAGTTTAAAAATGCTTCGGAACTCTTCCATTGTTCTCAGAATTCTGCTGACGTTTAAAAATGCTTCGGAACTCGTCTATTGTTCTCGGAATTCTGCTGACGTTTAAAAATGCTTCAGAACTCTTCCATTGTTCTCGGAATTCCGCTGAAGTTTAAAAATGCTTCGGAACTCTTCCATTGTTCTCAGAATTCTGCTGACGTTTAAAAATGCTTCAGAACTCTTCTATTGTTCTCGGAATTCTGCTGAAGTTTAAAAATGCTTCGAAACTCTTCCATTGTTCTCGGAATTCTGCTGAAGTTTAAAAATGCTTCAGAACTCTTCCATTGCTCTCGGAATTCCGCTGACGTTTAATAATGCTTCGCAACTCTTCCATTGTTCTCGGAATTCCGTTGAAGTTTAAAAATGCTTCGAAACTCTTCCATTGTTCTCGGAATTCTGCTGAAGTTTAAAAATGCTTCGGAACTCTTCCATTGTTCTCAGAATTCCGCTGACGTTTAAAAATGCTTCGGTACTCTTCCATTGTTCTCGGAATTCCGCTGACATTTAAAAATGCTTCGGAACTCTTCAATTGTTCTCGGAATTCTGCTGAACTTTTAAAATGCTTTGGAACTCTTCCATTGCTCTCAGAATTCGGGTGAAGTTTAAAAATGCTTCGGAACTCTTCTATTGTTCTCGGAATTCCGCTGAAGTTTAAAAATGCTTAAAATCTCTTCCATTGTTCTCGTAATTCTGCTCATGTTTAAAAATGCTTCGGAACTCTTCCATTGTTCTCGTAATTCCGCTGAAGTTTAAAAATGCTTCAGAACTCTTCCATTGCTCTCGGAATTCCGCTGACGTTTAATAATGCTTCGCAACTCTTCCATTGTTCTTAGAATTCCGCTGACGTTTAAAAATGCTTTGGAACTCTTCCATTGTTCTCGGAATTCCGCTGACGTTTAAAAATGCTTTGGAACTCTTCCATTGTTCTCGGAATTCCGCTGAAGTTTAAAAATGCTTCGGAACTCTTCCATTGTTCTCAGAATTCTGCTGACGTTTAAAAATGCTTCAGAACTCTTCCATTGTTCTCGGAATTCCGCTGACGTTTAAAAATGCTTTGGAACTCTTCCATTGTTCTCGGAATTCCGCTGAAGTTTAAAAATGCTTCGGAACTCTTCCATTGTTCTCAGAATTCTGCTGACGTTTAAAAATGCTTCGGAACTCGTCTATTGTTCTCGGAATTCTGCTGACGTTTAAAAATGCTTCAGAACTCTTCCATTGTTCTCGGAATTCCGCTGACGTTTAAAAATGCTTTGGAACTCTTCCATTGTTCTCGGAATTCCGCTGAAGTTTAAAAATGCTTCGGAACACTTCCATTGTTCTCAGAATTCTGCTGACGTTTAAAAATGCTTCGGAACTCTTCTATTGTTCTCGGAATTCTGCTGACGTTTAAAAATGCTTCAGAACTCTTCCATTGTTCTCGGATTTCCGCTGACGTTTAATAATGCTTCGGTACTCTTCCATTGTTCTCGGAATTCCGCTGAAGTTTAAAAATGCTTCGGAACTCTTCCATTGTTCTCAGAATTCTGCTGACGTTTAAAAATGCTTCAGAACTCTTCTATTGTTCTCGGAATTCTGCTGAAGTTTAAAAATGCTTCGGAACTCTTCCATTGTTCTCGGAATTCTGCTGAAGTTTAAAAATGCTTCAGAACTCTTCCATTGTTCTCAGAATTCCGCTGACGTTTAAAAATGCTTCGGAAATCTTCCATTGTTTTCAAAATTCCGCTGACGTTTAAAAATGCTTCAGAACTAATCCATTGTTCTCAGAATTCTGCTGACGTTTAAAAATGCTTCGGAACTCTTCCATTGTTCTCGGAATTCTGCTGAAGTTTAAAAATGCTTCACAACTCTTCCATTGTTCTCGGAATTCCGCTGACTTTTAAAAATGCTTCGGAACTCTTCCATTGTTCTCCAAATTCCGCTGAAGTTTAAAAATGCTTCGGAACCCTTCCATCGTTCTCGGAATTCTGCTGAAGTTTAAAAATGCTTCGGAACACTTCCATTGTTCTCAGAATTCCGCTGACGTTTAAAAATGCTTCGGAAATCTTCCATTGTATTCAAAATTCCGCTGACGCTTAAAAATGCTTCAGAACTCTTCCATTGTTCTCGGAATTCCGTTGAAGTTTAAAAATGCTTCGAAACTCTTCCATTGTTCTCGGAATTCTGCTGAAGTTTAAAAATGCTTCGTAACTCTTCCATTGTTCTCAGAATTCCGCTGACGTCTAAAAATGCTTCGGTACTCTTCCATTGTTCTCGGAATTCCGCTGACATATAAAAATGCTTCGGAAATCTTGCATTGTTCTCGGAATTCCGCTGACGTTTAAAAATGCTTTGGAACTCTTCCATTGTTCTCAGAATTCCGCTGAAGTTTAAAAATGCTTCGGAACTCTTCCATTGTTCTCAGAATTCTGCTGACGTTTAAAAATTCTTCGGAACTCGTCTATTGTTCTCGGAATTCTGCTGATGTTTAAAAATGCTTCAGAACTCTTCCATTGTTCTCGGAATTCCGCTGACGTTTAAAAATGCTTTGGAACTCTTCCATTGTTCTCGGAATTCCGCTGAAGTTTAAAAATGCTTCGGAACTCTTCCATTGTTCTCAGAATTCTGCTGACGTTTAAAAATGCTTCAGAACTCTTCCATTGTTCTCGGAATTCCGCTGACGTTTAAAAATGCTTTGGAACTCTTCCATTGTTCTCGGAATTCCGCTGAAGTTTAAAAATGCTTCGGAACTCTTCAATTGTTCTCGGAATTCTGTTGAACTTTTAAAATGCTTTGGAACTCTTCCATTGCTCTCAGAATTCGGGTGAAGTTTAAAAATGCTTCGGAACTCTTCTATTGTTCTCGGAATTCCGCTGAAGTTTAAAAATGCTTAAAATCTCTTCCATTGTTCTCGTAATTCTGCTCATGTTTAAAAATGCTTCGGAACTCTTCCATTGTTCTCGTAATTCCGCTGAAGTTTAAAAATGCTTCAGAACTCTTCCATTGCTCTCGGAATTCCGCTGACGTTTAATAATGCTTCGCAACTCTTCCATTGTTCTTAGAATTCCGCTGACGTTTAAAAATGCTTTGGAACTCTTCCATTGTTCTCGGAATTCCGCTGACGTTTAAAAATGCTTTGGAACTCTTCCATTGTTCTCGGAATTCCGCTGAAGTTTAAAAATGCTTCGGAACTCTTCCATTGTTCTCAGAATTCTGCTGACGTTTAAAAATGCTTCAGAACTCTTCCATTGTTCTCGGAATTCCGCTGACGTTTAAAAATGCTTTGGAACTCTTCCATTGTTCTCGGAATTCCGCTGAAGTTTAAAAATGCTTCAGAACTCTTCTATTGTTCTCAGAATTCTGCTGACGTTTAAAAATGCTTCAGAACTCTTCTATTGTTCTCGGAATTCTGCTGAAGTTTAAAAATGCTTCGAAACTCTTCCATTGTTCTCGGAATTCTGCTGAAGTTTAAAAATGCTTCAGAACTCTTCCATTGCTCTCGGAATTCCGCTGACGTTTAATAATGCTTCGCAACTCTTCCATTGTTCTTAGAATTCCGCTGACGTTTAAAAATGCTTTGGAACTCTTCCATTGTTCTCGGAATTCCGCTGACGTTTAAAAATGCTTTGGAACTCTTCCATTGTTCTCGGAATTCCGCTGAAGTTTAAAAATGCTTCGGAACTCTTCCATTGTTCTCAGAATTCTGCTGACGTTTAAAAATGCTTCAGAACTCTTCCATTGTTCTCGGAATTCCGCTGACGTTTAAAAATGCTTTGGAACTCTTCCATTGTTCTCGGAATTCCGCTGAAGTTTAAAAATGCTTCAGAACTCTTCTATTGTTCTCAGAATTCTGCTGACGTTTAAAAATGCTTCAGAACTCTTCTATTGTTCTCGGAATTCTGCTGAAGTTTAAAAATGCTTCGAAACTCTTCCATTGTTCTCGGAATTCTGCTGAAGTTTAAAAATGCTTCAGAACTCTTCCATTGCTCTCGGAATTCCGCTGACGTTTAATAATGCTTCGCAACTCTTCCATTGTTCTCGGAATTCCGTTGAAGTTTAAAAATGCTTCGGAACTCTTCCATTGTTCTCGGAATTCTGCTGAAGTTTAAAAATGCTTCACAACTCTTCCATTGTTCTCGGAATTCCGCTGACTTTTAAAAATGCTTCGGAACTCTTCCATTGTTCTCCAAATTCCGCTGAAGTTTAAAAATGCTGCGGAACCCTTCCATCGTTCTCGGAATTCTGCTGAAGTTTAAAAATGCTTCGTAACTCTTCCATTGTTCTCAGAATTCCGCTGACGTCTAAAAATGCTTCGGTACTCTTCCATTGTTCTCGGAATTCCGCTGACATATAAAAATGCTTCGGAAATCTTGCATTGTTCTCGGCATTCCGCTGACGTTTAAAAATGCTTCGGAACTCTTCCATTGTTCTCGGAATTCGGCTGAAGTTTTAAAATGCTTCGGTACACTTCCATTGTTCTCGGAATTCCGCTGACGTTTAAAAATGCTTCGGAACTCTTCCATTGTTATCGGAATTCCGCTGAAGTTTAAAAATGCTTCGGAACTCTTCCATTGTTCTAGGAATTCTGCTGAAGTCTAAAAATTCATCTGAACTCTTCCATTATTCTCGGAATTCGTGTGAATTTTAAAAATGCTTCGGAACTCTTCCATTGTTCTCAGAATTCTGCTGACGTTTAAAAATGCTTCGGAACTCTTCTATTGTTCTCGGAATTCTGCTGACGTTTAAAAATGCTTCAGAACTCTTCCATTGTTCTCGGATTTCCTCTGACGTTTAATAATGCTTCGGAACTCTTCCATTGTTCTCGGAATTCCGCTGAAGTTTAAAAATGCTTCGGAACTCTTCCATTGTTCTCGGAATTCTGCTGACGTTTAAAAATGCTTCAGAACTCTTCCATTGTTCTCGGAATTCTGCTGAAGTTTAAAAATGCTTCAGAACTCTTCCATTGCTCTCGGAATTCCGCTGACGTTTAATAATGCTTCGCAACTCTTCCATTGTTCTTAGAATTCCGCTGATGTTTAAAAATGCTTTGGAACTCTTCCATTGTTCTCGGAATTCCGCTGACGTTTAAAAATGCTTTGGAACTCTTCCATTGTTCTCGGAATTCCGCTGAAGTTTAAAAATGCTTCGGAACTCTTCCATTGTTCTCAGAATTCTGCTGACGTTTAAAAATGCTTCAGAACTCTTCCATTGTTCTCGGAATTCCGCTGACGTTTAAAAATGCTTTGGAACTCTTCCATTGTTCTCGGAATTCCGCTGAAGTTTAAAAATGCTTCGGAACTCTTCCATTGTTCTCAGAATTCTGCTGACGTTTAAAAATGCTTCGGAACTCGTCTATTGTTCTCGGAATTCTGCTGACGTTTAAAAATGCTTCAGAACTCTTCCATTGTTCTCGGAATTCCGCTGAAGTTTAAAAATGCTTCGGAACTCTTCCATTGTTCTCAGAATTCTGCTGACGTTTAAAAATGCTTCAGAACTCTTCTATTGTTCTCGGAATTCTGCTGAAGTTTAAAAATGCTTCGAAACTCTTCCATTGTTCTCGGAATTCTGCTGAAGTTTAAAAATGCTTCAGAACTCTTCCATTGCTCTCGGAATTCCGCTGACGTTTAATAATGCTTCGCAACTCTTCCATTGTTCTCGGAATTCCGTTGAAGTTTAAAAATGCTTCGAAACTCTTCCATTGTTCTCGGAATTCTGCTGAAGTTTAAAAATGCTTCGGAACTCTTCCATTGTTCTCAGAATTCCGCTGACGTTTAAAAATGCTTCGGTACTCTTCCATTGTTCTCGGAATTCCGCTGACATTTAAAAATGCTTCGGAACTCTTCAATTGTTCTCGGAATTCTGCTGAACTTTTAAAATGCTTTGGAACTCTTCCATTGCTCTCAGAATTCGGGTGAAGTTTAAAAATGCTTCGGAACTCTTCTATTGTTCTCGGAATTCCGCTGAAGTTTAAAAATGCTTAAAATCTCTTCCATTGTTCTCGTAATTCTGCTCATGTTTAAAAATGCTTCGGAACTCTTCCATTGTTCTCGTAATTCCGCTGAAGTTTAAAAATGCTTCAGAACTCTTCCATTGCTCTCGGAATTCCGCTGACGTTTAATAATGCTTCGCAACTCTTCCATTGTTCTTAGAATTCCGCTGACGTTTAAAAATGCTTTGGAACTCTTCCATTGTTCTCGGAATTCCGCTGACGTTTAAAAATGCTTTGGAACTCTTCCATTGTTCTCGGAATTCCGCTGAAGTTTAAAAATGCTTCGGAACTCTTCCATTGTTCTCAGAATTCTGCTGACGTTTAAAAATGCTTCAGAACTCTTCCATTGTTCTCGGAATTCCGCTGACGTTTAAAAATGCTTTGGAACTCTTCCATTGTTCTCGGAATTCCGCTGAAGTTTAAAAATGCTTCGGAACTCTTCCATTGTTCTCAGAATTCTGCTGACGTTTAAAAATGCTTCGGAACTCGTCTATTGTTCTCGGAATTCTGCTGACGTTTAAAAATGCTTCAGAACTCTTCCATTGTTCTCGGAATTCCGCTGACGTTTAAAAATGCTTTGGAACTCTTCCATTGTTCTCGGAATTCCGCTGAAGTTTAAAAATGCTTCGGAACACTTCCATTGTTCTCAGAATTCTGCTGACGTTTAAAAATGCTTCGGAACTCTTCTATTGTTCTCGGAATTCTGCTGACGTTTAAAAATGCTTCAGAACTCTTCCATTGTTCTCGGATTTCCGCTGACGTTTAATAATGCTTCGGTACTCTTCCATTGTTCTCGGAATTCCGCTGAAGTTTAAAAATGCTTCGGAACTCTTCCATTGTTCTCAGAATTCTGCTGACGTTTAAAAATGCTTCAGAACTCTTCTATTGTTCTCGGAATTCTGCTGAAGTTTAAAAATGCTTCGGAACTCTTCCATTGTTCTCGGAATTCTGCTGAAGTTTAAAAATGCTTCAGAACTCTTCCATTGTTCTCAGAATTCCGCTGACGTTTAAAAATGCTTCGGAAATCTTCCATTGTTTTCAAAATTCCGCTGACGTTTAAAAATGCTTCAGAACTAATCCATTGTTCTCAGAATTCTGCTGACGTTTAAAAATGCTTCGGAACTCTTCCATTGTTCTCGGAATTCTGCTGAAGTTTAAAAATGCTTCACAACTCTTCCATTGTTCTCGGAATTCCGCTGACTTTTAAAAATGCTTCGGAACTCTTCCATTGTTCTCCAAATTCCGCTGAAGTTTAAAAATGCTTCGGAACCCTTCCATCGTTCTCGGAATTCTGCTGAAGTTTAAAAATGCTTCGGAACACTTCCATTGTTCTCAGAATTCCGCTGACGTTTAAAAATGCTTCGGAAATCTTCCATTGTATTCAAAATTCCGCTGACGCTTAAAAATGCTTCAGAACTCTTCCATTGTTCTCGGAATTCCGTTGAAGTTTAAAAATGCTTCGAAACTCTTCCATTGTTCTCGGAATTCTGCTGAAGTTTAAAAATGCTTCGTAACTCTTCCATTGTTCTCAGAATTCCGCTGACGTCTAAAAATGCTTCGGTACTCTTCCATTGTTCTCGGAATTCCGCTGACATATAAAAATGCTTCGGAAATCTTGCATTGTTCTCGGAATTCCGCTGACGTTTAAAAATGCTTTGGAACTCTTCCATTGTTCTCAGAATTCCGCTGAAGTTTAAAAATGCTTCGGAACTCTTCCATTGTTCTCAGAATTCTGCTGACGTTTAAAAATTCTTCGGAACTCGTCTATTGTTCTCGGAATTCTGCTGATGTTTAAAAATGCTTCAGAACTCTTCCATTGTTCTCGGAATTCCGCTGACGTTTAAAAATGCTTTGGAACTCTTCCATTGTTCTCGGAATTCCGCTGAAGTTTAAAAATGCTTCGGAACTCTTCCATTGTTCTCGGAATTCTGCTGACGTTTAAAAATGCTTCAGAACTCTTCCATTGTTCTCGGAATTCCGCTGACGTTTAAAAATGCTTTGGAACTCTTCCATTGTTCTCGGAATTCCGCTGAAGTTTAAAAATGCTTCGGAACTCTTCCATTGTTCTCAGAATTCTGCTGATGTTTAAAAATGCTTCGGAACTCGTCTATTGTTCTCGGAATTCTGCTGACGTTTAAAAATGCTTCAGAACTCTTCCATTGTTCTCGGAATTCCGCTGACGTTTAAAAATGCTTTGGAACTCTTCCATTGTTCTCGGAATTCCGCTGAAGTTTAAAAATGCTTCGGAACTCTTCCATTGTTCTCAAAATTCTGCTGACGTTTAAAAATGCTTCGGAACTCTTCTATTGTTCTCGGAATTCTGCTGACGTTTAAAAATGCTTCAGAACTCTTCCATTGTTCTCGGATTTCCACTGACGTTTAATAATGCTTCGGAACTCTTCCATTGTTCTCGGAATTCCGCTGAAGTTTAAAAATGCTTCGGAACTCTTCCATTGTTCTCAGAATTCTGCTGACGTTTAAAAATGCTTCAGAACTCTTCTATTGTTCTCGGAATTCTGCTGAAGTTTAAAAATACTTCGAAACTCTTCCATTGTTCTCGGAATTCTGCTGAAGTTTAAAAATGCTTCAGAACTCTTCCATTGCTCTCGGAATTCCGCTGAAGTTTAAAAATGCTTCGGAACTCTTCCATTGTTCTCAGAATTCTGCTGACGTTTAAAAATGCTTCGGAACTCTTCCATTGTTCTCAAAATTCTGCTGACGTTTAAAAATGCTTCGGAACTCTTCTATTGTTCTCGGAATTCTGCTGACGTTTAAAAATGCTTCAGAACTCTTCCATTGTTCTCGGATTTCCACTGACGTTTAATAATGCTTCGGAACTCTTCCATTGTTCTCGGAATTCCGCTGAAGTTTAAAAATGCTTCGGAACTCTTCCATTGTTCTCAGAATTCTGCTGACGTTTAAAAATGCTTCAGAACTCTTCTATTGTTCTCGGAATTCTGCTGAAGTTTAAAAATACTTCGAAACTCTTCCATTGTTCTCGGAATTCTGCTGAAGTTTAAAAATGCTTCAGAACTCTTCCATTGCTCTCGGAATTCCGCTGACGTTTAATAATGCTTCGCAACTCTTCCATTGTTCTCGGAATTCCGTTGAAGTTTAAAAATGCTTCGAAACTCTTCCATTGTTCTCGGAATTCTGCTGAAGTTTAAAAATGCTTCGGAACTCTTCCATTGTTCTCAGAATTCCGCTGACGTTTAAAAATGCTTCGGTACTCTTCCATTGTTCTCGGAATTCCGCTTACATTTAAAAATGCTTCGGAACTCTTCAATTGTTCTCGGAATTCTGCTGAACTTTTAAAATGCTTTGGAACTCTTCCATTGCTCTCAGAATTCGGGTGAAGTTTAAAAATGCTTCGGAACTCTTCTATTGTTCTCGGAATTCCGCTGAAGTTTAAAAATGCTTAACATCTCTTCCATTGTTCTCGTAATTCTGCTCATGTTTAAAAATGCTTCGGAACTCTTCCATTGTTCTCGTAATTCCGCTGAAGTTTAAAAATGCTTCGGAACTCTTCCATTGTTCTCGGAATTCCGATGACTTTTTAAAATGCTTCGGTACTCTTCCATTGTTCTCGGAATTCCGCTGACGTTTAAAAATGCTTCGTAACTCTTCCATTGTTATCGGAATTCCGCTGAAGTTTAAAAATGCTTCGGAACTCTTCCATTGTTCTAGGAATTCTGCAGAAGTCTAAAAATTCATCTGAACTCTTCCATTGTTCTCGGAATTCGTGTGAATTTTAAAAATGCTTGGGATCTCTTCTATTGTTCTCGGAATTCCGCTGAAGTTTAAAAATGCTTAAAATCTCTTACATTGTTCTCGGAATTCCGCTGAAGTTTAAAAATGCTTCGGAACTCTTCCATTGTTCTCGGAATTCTGCTGAAGTTTAAAAATGCTTCAGAACTCTTCCATTGTTCTCAGAATTCCGCTGACGTTTAAAAATGCTTCGGAAATCTTCCATTGTTTTCAAAATTCCGCTGATGTTTAAAAATGCTTCAGAACTATTCCATTGTTCTCAGAATTCTGCTGATGTTTAAAAATGCTTCGGAACTCTTCTATTGTTCTCGGAATTCCGCTGAAGTTTAAAAATGATTAAAATCTCTTACATTGTTCTCGGAATTCCGCTGAAGTTTAAAAATGCTTCGGAACTCTTCCATTGTTCTCGGAATTCTGCTGAAGTTTAAAAATGCTTCAGAACTCTTCCATTGTTCTCAGAATTCCGCTGACGTTTAAAAATGCTTCGGAAATCTTCCATTGTTTTCAAAATTCCGCTGACGTTTAAAAATGCTTCAGAACTATTCCATTGTTCTCAGAATTCTGCTGACGTTTAAAAATGCTTCGGAACTCTTCCATTGTTCTCGGAATTCTGCTGAAGTTTAAAAATGCTTCACAACTCTTCCATTGTTCTCGGAATTCCGCTGACTTTTAAAAATGCTTCGGAACTCTTCCATTGTTCTCCAAATTCCGCTGAAGTTTAAAAATGCTTTGGAACCCTTCCATCGTTCTCGGAATTCTGCTGAAGTTTAAAAATGCTTCGGAACACTTCCATTGTTCTCAGAATTCCGCTGACGTTTAAAAATGCTTCGGAAATCTTCCATTGTATTCAAAATTCCGCTGACGCTTAAAAATGCTTCAGAACTCTTCCATTGTTCTCGGAATTCTACTGACGTTTAAAAATGCTTCGGAACTCTTCCATTGTTCTCGGAATTCCGTTGAAGTTTAAAAATGCTTCGAAACTCTTCCATTGTTCTCGGAATTCTGCTGAAGTTTAAAAATGCTTCGTAACTCTTCCATTGTTCTCAGAATTCCGCTGACGTCTAAAAATGCTTCGGTACTCTTCCATTGTTCTCGGAATTCCGCTGACATATAAAAATGCTTCGGAAATCTTGCATTGTTCTCGGCATTCCGCTGACGTTTAAAAATGCTTTGGAACTCTTCCATTGTTCTCGGAATTCCGCTGACGTTTAAAAATGCTTTGGAACTCTTCCATTGTTCTCGGAATTCCGCTGAAGTTTAAAAATGCTTCAGAACTCTTCCATTGTTCTCAGAATTCTGCTGACGTTTAAAAATGCTTCAGAACGCTTCCATTGTTCTCGGAATTCCGCTGACGTTTAAAAATGCTTTGGAACTCTTCCATTGTTCTCAGAATTCCGCTGAAGTTTAAAAATGCTTCGGAACTCTTCCATTGTTCTCAGAATTCTGCTGACGTTTAAAAATGCTTCGGAACTCGTCTATTGTTCTCGGAATTCTGCTGATGTTTAAAAATGCTTCAGAACTCTTCCATTGTTCTCGGAATTCCGCTGACGTTTAAAAATGCTTTGGAACTCTTCCATTGTTCTCGGAATTCCGCTGAAGTTTAAAAATGCTTCGGAACTCTTCCATTGTTCTCAGAATTCTGCTGACGTTTAAAAATGCTTCAGAACTCTTCCATTGTTCTCGGAATTCCGCTGACGTTTAAAAATGCTTTGGAACTCTTCCATTGTTCTCGGAATTCCGCTGAAGTTTAAAAATGCTTCGGAACTCTTCCATTGTTCTCAGAATTCTGCTGACGTTTAAAAATGCTTCGGAACTCGTCTATTGTTCTCGGAATTCTGCTGACGTTTAAAAATGCTTCAGAACTCTTCCATTGTTCTCGGAATTCCGCTGACGTTTAAAAATGCTTTGGAACTCTTCCATTGTTCTCGGAATTCCGCTGAAGTTTAAAAATGCTTCGGAACTCTTCCATTGTTCTCAAATTTCTGCTGACGTTTAAAAATGCTTCGGAACTCTTCTATTGTTCTCGGAATTCTGCTGACGTTTAAAAATGCTTCAGAACTCTTCCATTGTTCTCGGATTTCCACTGACGTTTAATAATGCTTCGGAACTCTTCCATTGTTCTCGGAATTCCGCTGAAGTTTAAAAATGCTTCGGAACTCTTCCATTGTTCTCAGAATTCTGCTGACGTTTAAAAATGCTTCAGAACTCTTCTATTGTTCTCGGAATTCTGCTGAAGTTTAAAAATACTTCGAAACTCTTCCATTGTTCTTGGAATTCTGCTGAAGTTTAAAAATGCTTCAGAACTCTTCCATTGCTCTCGGAATTCCGCTGACGTTTAATAATGCTTCGCAACTCTTCCATTGTTCTCGGAATTCCGTTGAAGTTTAAAAATGCTTCGAAACTCTTCCAT
Organism: Phyllobates terribilis; assembly: GCF_046119375.1. NCBI lineage: Eukaryota > Metazoa > Chordata > Amphibia > Anura > Dendrobatidae > Phyllobates > Phyllobates terribilis. Next base: position 13,276,019 of record NW_027362782.1, read on the forward strand.
TGTTCTCGGAATTCTGCTGAAGTTTAAAAATGCTTCGGAACTCTTCCATTGTTCTCAGAATTCCGCTGATGTTTAAAAATGCTTCGGTACTCTTCCATTGTTCTCGGAATTCCGCTTACATTTAAAAATGCTTCGGAACTCTTCAATTGTTCTCGGAATTCTGCTGAACTTTTAAAATGCTTTGGAACTCTTCCATTGCTCTCAGAATTCGGGTGAAGTTTAAAAATGCTTCGGAACTCTTCTATTGTTATCGGAATTCCGCTGAAGTTTAAAAATGCTTAAAATCTCTTCCATTGTTCTCGTAATTCTGCTCATGTTTAAAAATGCTTCGGAACTCTTCCATTGTTCTCGTAATTCCGCTGAAGTTTAAAAATGCTTCGGAACTCTTCCATTGTTCTCGGAATTCCGATGACTTTTTAAAATGCTTCGGTACTCTTCCATTGTTCTCGGAATTCCGCTGACGTTTAAAAATGCTTCGTAACTCTTCCATTGTTATCGGAATTCCGCTGAAGTTTAAAAATGCTTCGGAACTCTTCCATTGTTCTAGGAATTCTGCAGAAGTCTAAAAATTCATCTGAACTCTTCCATTGTTCTCGGAATTCGTGTGAATTTTAAAAATGCTTGGGATCTCTTCTATTGTTCTCGGAATTCCGCTGAAGTTTAAAAATGCTTAAAATCTCTTACATTGTTCTCGGAATTCCGCTGAAGTTTAAAAATGCTTCGGAACTCTTCCATTGTTCTCGGAATTCTGCTGAAGTTTAAAAATGCTTCAGAACTCTTCCATTGTTCTCAGAATTCCGCTGACGTTTAAAAATGCTTCGGAAATCTTCCATTGTTTTCAAAATTCCGCTGACGTTTAAAAATGCTTCAGAACTATTCCATTGTTCTCAGAATTCTGCTGATGTTTAAAAATGCTTCGGAACTCTTCCATTGTTCTCGGAATTCTGCTGAAGTTTAAAAATGCTTCACAACTCTTCCATTGTTCTCGGAATTCCGCTGACTTTTAAAAATGCTTCGGAACTCTTCCATTGTTCTCCAAATTCCGCTGAAGTTTAAAAATGCTGCGGAACCCTTCCATCGTTCTCGGAATTCTGCTGAAGTTTAAAAATGCTTCGTAACTCTTCCATTGTTCTCAGAATTCCGCTGACGTCTAAAAATGCTTCGGTACTCTTCCATTGTTCTCGGAATTCCGCTGACATATAAAAATGCTTCGGAAATCTTGCATTGTTCTCGGCATTCCGCTGACGTTTAAAAATGCTTCGGAACTCTTCCATTGTTCTCGGAATTCGGCTGAAGTTTTAAAATGCTTCGGTACACTTCCATTGTTCTCGGAATTCCGCTGACGTTTAAAAATGCTTCGGAACTCTTCCATTGTTATCGGAATTCCGCTGAAGTTTAAAAATGCTTCGGAACTCTTCTATTGTTCTCGGAATTCCGCTGAAGTTTAAAAATGCTTCGGAACTCTTCCATTGTTCTCGGAATTCCGATGACTTTTTAAAATGCTTCGGTACTCTTCCATTGTTCTCGGAATTCCGCTGACGTTTAAAAATGCTTCGTAACTCTTCCATTGTTATCGGAATTCCGCTGAAGTTTAAAAATGCTTCGGAACTCTTCCATTGTTCTCGGAATTCCGTTGAAGTTTAAAAATGCTTCGAAACTCTTCCATTGTTCTCGGAATTCTGCTGAAGTTTAAAAATGCTTCGTAACTCTTCCATTGTTCTCAGAATTCCGCTGACGTCTAAAAATGCTTCGGTACTCTTCCATTGTTCTCGGAATTCCGCTGACATATAAAAATGCTTCGGAAATCTTGCATTGTTCTCGGCATTCCGCTGACGTTTAAAAATGCTTTGGAACTCTTCCATTGTTCTCGGAATTCCGCTGACGTTTAAAAATGCTTTGGAACTCTTCCATTGTTCTCGGAATTCCGCTGAAGTTTAAAAATGCTTCAGAACTCTTCCATTGTTCTCAGAATTCTGCTGACGTTTAAAAATGCTTCAGAACGCTTCCATTGTTCTCGGAATTCCGCTGACGTTTAAAAATGCTTTGGAACTCTTCCATTGTTCTCAGAATTCCGCTGAAGTTTAAAAATGCTTCGGAACTCTTCCATTGTTCTCAGAATTCTGCTGACGTTTAAAAATGCTTCGGAACTCGTCTATTGTTCTCGGAATTCTGCTGATGTTTAAAAATGCTTCAGAACTCTTCCATTGTTCTCGGAATTCCGCTGAAGTTTAAAAATGCTTCGGAACTCTTCCATTGTTCTCAGAATTCTGCTGACGTTTAAAAATGCTTCAGAACTCTTCCATTGTTCTCGGAATTCCGCTGACGTTTAAAAATGCTTTGGAACTCTTCCATTGTTCTCGGAATTCCGCTGAAGTTTAAAAATGCTTCGGAACTCTTCCATTGTTCTCAGAATTCTGCTGACGTTTAAAAATGCTTCGGAACTCGTCTATTGTTCTCGGAATTCTGCTGACGTTTAAAAATGCTTCAGAACTCTTCCATTGTTCTCGGAATTCCGCTGACGTTTAAAAATGCTTTGGAACTCTTCCATTGTTCTCGGAATTCCGCTGAAGTTTAAAAATGCTTCGGAACTCTTCCATTGTTCTCAAAATTCTGCTGACGTTTAAAAATGCTTCGGAACTCTTCTATTGTTCTCGGAATTCTGCTGACGTTTAAAAATGCTTCAGAACTCTTCCATTGTTCTCGGATTTCCACTGACGTTTAATAATGCTTCGGAACTCTTCCATTGTTCTCGGAATTCTGCTGACGTTTAAAAATGCTTCAGAACTCTTCTATTGTTCTCGGAATTCTGCTGAAGTTTAAAAATACTTCGAAACTCTTCCATTGTTCTCGGAATTCTGCTGAAGTTTAAAAATGCTTCAGAACTCTTCCATTGCTCTCGGAATTCCGCTGACGTTTAATAATGCTTCGCAACTCTTCCATTGTTCTCGGAATTCCGTTGAAGTTTAAAAATGCTTCGAAACTCTTCCATTGTTCTCGGAATTCTGCTGAAGTTTAAAAATGCTTCGGAACTCTTCCATTGTTCTCAGAATTCCGCTGACGTTTAAAAATGCTTCGGTACTCTTCCATTGTTCTCGGAATTCCGCTTACATTTAAAAATGCTTCGGAACTCTTCAATTGTTCTCGGAATTCTGCTGAACTTTTAAAATGCTTTGGAACTCTTCCATTGCTCTCAGAATTCGGGTGAAGTTTAAAAATGCTTCGGAACTCTTCTATTGTTATCGGAATTCCGCTGAAGTTTAAAAATGCTTAAAATCTCTTCCATTGTTCTCGTAATTCTGCTCATGTTTAAAAATGCTTCGGAACTCTTCCATTGTTCTCGTAATTCCGCTGAAGTTTAAAAATGCTTCGGAACTCTTCCATTGTTCTCGGAATTCCGATGACTTTTTAAAATGCTTCGGTACTCTTCCATTGTTCTCGGAATTCCGCTGACGTTTAAAAATGCTTCGTAACTCTTCCATTGTTATCGGAATTCCGCTGAAGTTTAAAAATGCTTCGGAACTCTTCCATTGTTCTAGGAATTCTGCAGAAGTCTAAAAATTCATCTGAACTCTTCCATTGTTCTCGGAATTCGTGTGAATTTTAAAAATGCTTGGGATCTCTTCTATTGTTCTCGGAATTCCGCTGAAGTTTAAAAATGCTTAAAATCTCTTACATTGTTCTCGGAATTCCGCTGAAGTTTAAAAATGCTTCGGAACTCTTCCATTGTTCTCGGAATTCTGCTGAAGTTTAAAAATGCTTCAGAACTCTTCCATTGTTCTCAGAATTCCGCTGACGTTTAAAAATGCTTCGGAAATCTTCCATTGTTTTCAAAATTCCGCTGACGTTTAAAAATGCTTCAGAACTATTCCATTGTTCTCAGAATTCTGCTGATGTTTAAAAATGCTTCGGAACTCTTCCATTGTTCTCGGAATTCTGCTGAAGTTTAAAAATGCTTCACAACTCTTCCATTGTTCTCGGAATTCCGCTGACTTTTAAAAATGCTTCGGAACTCTTCCATTGTTCTCCAAATTCCGCTGAAGTTTAAAAATGCTGCGGAACCCTTCCATCGTTCTCGGAATTCTGCTGAAGTTTAAAAATGCTTCGTAACTCTTCCATTGTTCTCAGAATTCCGCTGACGTCTAAAAATGCTTCGGTACTCTTCCATTGTTCTCGGAATTCCGCTGACATATAAAAATGCTTCGGAAATCTTGCATTGTTCTCGGCATTCCGCTGACGTTTAAAAATGCTTCGGAACTCTTCCATTGTTCTCGGAATTCGGCTGAAGTTTTAAAATGCTTCGGTACACTTCCATTGTTCTCGGAATTCCGCTGACGTTTAAAAATGCTTCGGAACTCTTCCATTGTTATCGGAATTCCGCTGAAGTTTAAAAATGCTTCGGAACTCTTCTATTGTTCTCGGAATTCCGCTGAAGTTTAAAAATGCTTAAAATCTCTTCCATTGTTCTCGTAATTCTGCTCATGTTTAAAAATGCTTCGGAACTCTTCCATTGTTCTCGTAATTCCGCTGAAGTTTAAAAATGCTTCGGAACTCTTCCATTGTTCTCGGAATTCCGATGACTTTTTAAAATGCTTCGGTACTCTTCCATTGTTCTCGGAATTCCGCTGACGTTTAAAAATGCTTCGTAACTCTTCCATTGTTATCGGAATTCCGCTGAAGTTTAAAAATGCTTCGGAACTCTTCCATTGTTCTAGGAATTCTGCAGAAGTCTAAAAATTCATCTGAACTCTTCCATTGTTCTCGGAATTCGTGTGAATTTTAAAAATGCTTGGGATCTCTTCTATTGTTCTCGGAATTCCGCTGAAGTTTAAAAATGCTTAAAATCTCTTACATTGTTCTCGGAATTCCGCTGAAGTTTAAAAATGCTTCGGAACTCTTCCATTGTTCTCGGAATTCTGCTGAAGTTTAAAAATGCTTCACAACTCTTCCATTGTTCTCGGAATTCCGCTGACTTTTAAAAATGCTTCGGAACTCTTCCATTGTTCTCCAAATTCCGCTGAAGTTTAAAAATGCTGCGGAACCCTTCCATCGTTCTCGGAATTCTGCTGAAGTTTAAAAATGCTTCGTAACTCTTCCATTGTTCTCAGAATTCCGCTGACGTCTAAAAATGCTTCGGTACTCTTCCATTGTTCTCGGAATTCCGCTGACATATAAAAATGCTTCGGAAATCTTGCATTGTTCTCGGCATTCCGCTGACGTTTAAAAATGCTTCGGAACTCTTCCATTGTTCTCGGAATTCGGCTGAAGTTTTAAAATGCTTCGGTACACTTCCATTGTTCTCGGAATTCCGCTGACGTTTAAAAATGCTTCGGAACTCTTCCATTGTTATCGGAATTCCGCTGAAGTTTAAAAATGCTTCGGAACTCTTCTATTGTTCTCGGAATTCCGCTGAAGTTTAAAAATGCTTAAAATCTCTTCCATTGTTCTCGTAATTCTGCTCATGTTTAAAAATGCTTCGGAACTCTTCCATTGTTCTCGTAATTCCGCTGAAGTTTAAAAATGCTTCGGAACTCTTCCATTGTTCTCGGAATTCCGATGACTTTTTAAAATGCTTCGGTACTCTTCCATTGTTCTCGGAATTCCGCTGACGTTTAAAAATGCTTCGTAACTCTTCCATTGTTATCGGAATTCCGCTGAAGTTTAAAAATGCTTCGGAACTCTTCCATTGTTCTAGGAATTCTGCAGAAGTCTAAAAATTCATCTGAACTCTTCCATTGTTCTCGGAATTCGTGTGAATTTTAAAAATGCTTGGGATCTCTTCTATTGTTCTCGGAATTCCGCTGAAGTTTAAAAATGCTTAAAATCTCTTACATTGTTCTCGGAATTCCGCTGAAGTTTAAAAATGCTTCGGAACTCTTCCATTGTTCTCGGAATTCTGCTGAAGTTTAAAAATGCTTCAGAACTCTTCCATTGTTCTCAGAATTCCGCTGACGTTTAAAAATGCTTCGGAAATCTTCCATTGTTTTCAAAATTCCGCTGATGTTTAAAAATGCTTCAGAACTATTCCATTGTTCTCAGAATTCTGCTGATGTTTAAAAATGCTTCGGAACTCTTCTATTGTTCTCGGAATTCCGCTGAAGTTTAAAAATGCTTAAAATCTCTTACATTGTTCTCGGAATTCCGCTGAAGTTTAAAAATGCTTCGGAACTCTTCCATTGTTCTCGGAATTCTGCTGAAGTTTAAAAATGCTTCAGAACTCTTCCATTGTTCTCAGAATTCCGCTGACGTTTAAAAATGCTTCGGAAATCTTCCATTGTTTTCAAAATTGCGCTGACGTTTAAAAATGCTTCAGAACTATTCCATTGTTCTCAGAATTCTGCTGACGTTTAAAAATGCTTCGGAACTCTTCCATTGTTCTCGGAATTCTGCTGAAGTTTAAAAATGCTTCACAACTCTTCCATTGTTCTCGGAATTCCGCTGACTTTTAAAAATGCTTCGGAACTCTTCCATTGTTCTCCAAATTCCGCTGAAGTTTAAAAATGCTGCGGAACCCTTCCATCGTTCTCGGAATTCTGCTGAAGTTTAAAAATGCTTCGTAACTCTTCCATTGTTCTCAGAATTCCGCTGACGTCTAAAAATGCTTCGGTACTCTTCCATTGTTCTCGGAATTCCGCTGACATATAAAAATGCTTCGGAAATCTTGCATTGTTCTCGGCATTCCGCTGACGTTTAAAAATGCTTCGGAACTCTTCCATTGTTCTCGGAATTCGGCTGAAGTTTTAAAATGCTTCGGTACACTTCCATTGTTCTCGGAATTCCGCTGACGTTTAAAAATGCTTCGGAACTCTTCCATTGTTATCGGAATTCCGCTGAAGTTTAAAAATGCTTCGGAACTCTTCTATTGTTCTCGGAATTCCGCTGAAGTTTAAAAATGCTTAAAATCTCTTCCATTGTTCTCGTAATTCTGCTCATGTTTAAAAATGCTTCGGAACTCTTCCATTGTTCTCGTAATTCCGCTGAAGTTTAAAAATGCTTCGGAACTCTTCCATTGTTCTCGGAATTCCGATGACTTTTTAAAATGCTTCGGTACTCTTCCATTGTTCTCGGAATTCCGCTGACGTTTAAAAATGCTTCGTAACTCTTCCATTGTTATCGGAATTCCGCTGAAGTTTAAAAATGCTTCGGAACTCTTCCATTGTTCTAGGAATTCTGCAGAAGTCTAAAAATTCATCTGAACTCTTCCATTGTTCTCGGAATTCGTGTGAATTTTAAAAATGCTTGGGATCTCTTCTATTGTTCTCGGAATTCCGCTGAAGTTTAAAAATGCTTAAAATCTCTTACATTGTTCTCGGAATTCCGCTGAAGTTTAAAAATGCTTCGGAACTCTTCCATTGTTCTCGGAATTCTGCTGAAGTTTAAAAATGCTTCACAACTCTTCCATTGTTCTCGGAATTCCGCTGACTTTTAAAAATGCTTCGGAACTCTTCCATTGTTCTCCAAATTCCGCTGAAGTTTAAAAATGCTGCGGAACCCTTCCATCGTTCTCGGAATTCTGCTGAAGTTTAAAAATGCTTCGTAACTCTTCCATTGTTCTCAGAATTCCGCTGACGTCTAAAAATGCTTCGGTACTCTTCCATTGTTCTCGGAATTCCGCTGACATATAAAAATGCTTCGGAAATCTTGCATTGTTCTCGGCATTCCGCTGACGTTTAAAAATGCTTCGGAACTCTTCCATTGTTCTCGGAATTCGGCTGAAGTTTTAAAATGCTTCGGTACACTTCCATTGTTCTCGGAATTCCGCTGACGTTTAAAAATGCTTCGGAACTCTTCCATTGTTATCGGAATTCCGCTGAAGTTTAAAAATGCTTCGGAACTCTTCTATTGTTCTCGGAATTCCGCTGAAGTTTAAAAATGCTTAAAATCTCTTCCATTGTTCTCGTAATTCTGCTCATGTTTAAAAATGCTTCGGAACTCTTCCATTGTTCTCGTAATTCCGCTGAAGTTTAAAAATGCTTCGGAACTCTTCCATTGTTCTCGGAATTCCGATGACTTTTTAAAATGCTTCGGTACTCTTCCATTGTTCTCGGAATTCCGCTGACGTTTAAAAATGCTTCGTAACTCTTCCATTGTTATCGGAATTCCGCTGAAGTTTAAAAATGCTTCGGAACTCTTCCATTGTTCTAGGAATTCTGCAGAAGTCTAAAAATTCATCTGAACTCTTCCATTGTTCTCGGAATTCGTGTGAATTTTAAAAATGCTTGGGATCTCTTCTATTGTTCTCGGAATTCCGCTGAAGTTTAAAAATGCTTAAAATCTCTTACATTGTTCTCGGAATTCCGCTGAAGTTTAAAAATGCTTCGGAACTCTTCCATTGTTCTCGGAATTCTGCTGAAGTTTAAAAATGCTTCAGAACTCTTCCATTGTTCTCAGAATTCCGCTGACGTTTAAAAATGCTTCGGAAATCTTCCATTGTTTTCAAAATTCCGCTGATGTTTAAAAATGCTTCAGAACTATTCCATTGTTCTCAGAATTCTGCTGATGTTTAAAAATGCTTCGGAACTCTTCTATTGTTCTCGGAATTCCGCTGAAGTTTAAAAATGCTTAAAATCTCTTACATTGTTCTCGGAATTCCGCTGAAGTTTAAAAATGCTTCGGAACTCTTCCATTGTTCTCGGAATTCTGCTGAAGTTTAAAAATGCTTCAGAACTCTTCCATTGTTCTCAGAATTCCGCTGACGTTTAAAAATGCTTCGGAAATCTTCCATTGTTTTCAAAATTGCGCTGACGTTTAAAAATGCTTCAGAACTATTCCATTGTTCTCAGAATTCTGCTGACGTTTAAAAATGCTTCGGAACTCTTCCATTGTTCTCGGAATTCTGCTGAAGTTTAAAAATGCTTCACAACTCTTCCATTGTTCTCGGAATTCCGCTGACTTTTAAAAATGCTTCGGAACTCTTCCATTGTTCTCCAAATTCCGCTGAAGTTTAAAAATGCTTCGGAACCCTTCCATCGTTCTCGGAATTCTGCTGAAGTTTAAAAATGCTTCGGAACACTGCCATTGTTCTCAGAATTCCGCTGACGTTTAAAAATGCTTCGGAAATCTTCCATTGTATTCAAAATTCCGCTGACGCTTAAAAATGCTTCAGAACTCTTCCATTGTTCTCGGAATTCTACTGACGTTTAAAAATGCTTCGGAACTCTTCCATTGTTCTCGGAATTCCGTTGAAGTTTAAAAATGCTTCGAAACTCTTCCATTGTTCTCGGAATTCTGCTGAAGTTTAAAAATGCTTCGTAACTCTTCCATTGTTCTCAGAATTCCGCTGACGTCTAAAAATGCTTCGGTACTCTTCCATTGTTCTCGGAATTCCGCTGACATATAAAAATGCTTCGGAAATCTTGCATTGTTCTCGGCATTCCGCTGACGTTTAAAAATGCTTTGGAACTCTTCCATTGTTCTCGGAATTCCGCTGAAGTTTAAAAATGCTTCGGAACTCTTCCATTGTTCTCGGAATTCTGCTGAAGTTTAAAAATGCTTCAGAACTCTTCCATTGTTCTCAGAATTCCGCTGACGTTTAAAAATGCTTCGGAAATCTTCCATTGTTTTCAAAATTCCGCTGACGTTTAAAAATGCTTCAGAACTATTCCATTGTTCTCAGAATTCTGCTGATGTTTAAAAATGCTTCGGAACTCTTCCATTGTTCTCGGAATTCTGCTGAAGTTTAAAAATGCTTCACAACTCTTCCATTGTTCTCGGAATTCCGCTGACTTTTAAAAATGCTTCGGAACTCTTCCATTGTTCTCCAAATTCCGCTGAAGTTTAAAAATGCTGCGGAACCCTTCCATCGTTCTCGGAATTCTGCTGAAGTTTAAAAATGCTTCGTAACTCTTCCATTGTTCTCAGAATTCCGCTGACGTCTAAAAATGCTTCGGTACTCTTCCATTGTTCTCGGAATTCCGCTGACATATAAAAATGCTTCGGAAATCTTGCATTGTTCTCGGCATTCCGCTGACGTTTAAAAATGCTTCGGAACTCTTCCATTGTTCTCGGAATTCGGCTGAAGTTTTAAAATGCTTCGGTACACTTCCATTGTTCTCGGAATTCCGCTGACGTTTAAAAATGCTTCGGAACTCTTCCATTGTTCTCGGAATTCCGCTGAAGTTTAAAAATGCTTAAAATCTCTTCCATTGTTCTCGTAATTCTGCTCATGTTTAAAAATGCTTCGGAACTCTTCCATTGTTCTCGGAATTCCGCTGACGTTTAAAAATGCTTCGTAACTCTTCCATTGTTATCGGAATTCCGCTGAAGTTTAAAAATGCTTCGGAACTCTTCCATTGTTCTCGGAATTCCGTTGAAGTTTAAAAATGCTTCGAAACTCTTCCATTGTTCTCGGAATTCTGCTGAAGTTTAAAAATGCTTCGTAACTCTTCCATTGTTCTCAGAATTCCGCTGACGTCTAAAAATGCTTCGGTACTCTTCCATTGTTCTCGGAATTCCGCTGACATATAAAAATGCTTCGGAAATCTTGCATTGTTCTCGGCATTCCGCTGACGTTTAAAAATGCTTTGGAACTCTTCCATTGTTCTCGGAATTCCGCTGACGTTTAAAAATGCTTTGGAACTCTTCCATTGTTCTCGGAATTCCGCTGAAGTTTAAAAATGCTTCAGAACTCTTCCATTGTTCTCAGAATTCTGCTGACGTTTAAAAATGCTTCAGAACGCTTCCATTGTTCTCGGAATTCCGCTGACGTTTAAAAATGCTTTGGAACTCTTCCATTGTTCTCAGAATTCCGCTGAAGTTTAAAAATGCTTCGGAACTCTTCCATTGTTCTCAGAATTCTGCTGACGTTTAAAAATGCTTCGGAACTCGTCTATTGTTCTCGGAATTCTGCTGATGTTTAAAAATGCTTCAGTACTCTTCCATTGTTCTCGGAATTCCGCTGACGTTTAAAAATGCTTTGGAACTCTTCCATTGTTCTCGGAATTCCGCTGAAGTTTAAAAATGCTTCGGAACTCTTCCATTGTTCTCAGAATTCTGCTGACGTTTAAAAATGCTTCAGAACTCTTCCATTGTTCTCGGAATTCCGCTGACGTTTAAAAATGCTTTGGAACTCTTCCATTGTTCTCGGAATTCCGCTGAAGTTTAAAAATGCTTCGGAACTCTTCCATTGTTCTCAGAATTCTGCTGACGTTTAAAAATGCTTCGGAACTCGTCTATTGTTCTCGGAATTCTGCTGACGTTTAAAAATGCTTCAGAACTCTTCCATTGTTCTCGGAATTCCGCTGACGTTTAAAAATGCTTTGGAACTCTTCCATTGTTCTCGGAATTCCGCTGAAGTTTAAAAATGCTTCGGAACTCTTCCATTGTTCTCAAAATTCTGCTGACGTTTAAAAATGCTTCGGAACTCTTCTATTGTTCTCGGAATTCTGCTGACGTTTAAAAATGCTTCAGAACTCTTCCATTGTTCTCGGATTTCCACTGACGTTTAATAATGCTTCGGAACTCTTCCATTGTTCTCGGAATTCCGCTGAAGTTTAAAAATGCTTCGGAACTCTTCCATTGTTCTCAGAATTCTGCTGACGTTTAAAAATGCTTCAGAACTCTTCTATTGTTCTCGGAATTCTGCTGAAGTTTAAAAATACTTCGAAACTCTTCCATTGTTCTCGGAATTCTGCTGAAGTTTAAAAATGCTTCAGAACTCTTCCATTGCTCTCGGAATTCCGCTGACGTTTAATAATGCTTCGCAACTCTTCCATTGTTCTCGGAATTCCGTTGAAGTTTAAAAATGCTTCGAAACTCTTCCATTGTTCTCGGAATTCTGCTGAAGTTTAAAAATGCTTCGGAACTCTTCCATTGTTCTCAGAATTCCGCTGACGTTTAAAAATGCTTCGGTACTCTTCCATTGTTCTCGGAATTCCGCTTACATTTAAAAATGCTTCGGAACTTTTCAATTGTTCTCGGAATTCTGCTGAACTTTTAAAATGCTTTGGAACTCTTCCATTGCTCTCAGAATTCGGGTGAAGTTTAAAAATGCTTCGGAACTCTTCTATTGTTATCGGAATTCCGCTGAAGTTTAAAAATGCTTAAAATCTCTTCCATTGTTCTCGTAATTCTGCTCATGTTTAAAAATGCTTCGGAACTCTTCCATTGTTCTCGTAATTCCGCTGAAGTTTAAAAATGCTTCGGAACTCTTCCATTGTTCTCGGAATTCCGATGACTTTTTAAAATGCTTCGGTACTCTTCCATTGTTCTCGGAATTCCGCTGACGTTTAAAAATGCTTCGTAACTCTTCCATTGTTATCGGAATTCCGCTGAAGTTTAAAAATGCTTCGGAACTCTTCCATTGTTCTAGGAATTCTGCAGAAGTCTAAAAATTCATCTGAACTCTTCCATTGTTCTCGGAATTCGTGTGAATTTTAAAAATGCTTGGGATCTCTTCTATTGTTCTCGGAATTCCGCTGAAGTTTAAAAATGCTTAAAATCTCTTACATTGTTCTCGGAATTCCGCTGAAGTTTAAAAATGCTTCGGAACTCTTCCATTGTTCTCGGAATTCTGCTGAAGTTTAAAAATGCTTCAGAACTCTTCCATTGTTCTCAGAATTCCGCTGACGTTTAAAAATGCTTCGGAAATCTTCCATTGTTTTCAAAATTCCGCTGACGTTTAAAAATGCTTCAGAACTATTCCATTGTTCTCAGAATTCTGCTGATGTTTAAAAATGCTTCGGAACTCTTCCATTGTTCTCGGAATTCTGCTGAAGTTTAAAAATGCTTCACAACTCTTCCATTGTTCTCGGAATTCCGCTGACATATAAAAATGCTTCGGAAATCTTGCATTGTTCTCGGCATTCCGCTGACGTTTAAAAATGCTTCGGAACTCTTCCATTGTTCTCGGAATTCGGCTGAAGTTTTAAAATGCTTCGGTACACTTCCATTGTTCTCGGAATTCCGCTGACGTTTAAAAATGCTTCGGAACTCTTCCATTGTTATCGGAATTCCGCTGAAGTTTAAAAATGCTTCGGAACTCTTCTATTGTTCTCGGAATTCCGCTGAAGTTTAAAAATGCTTAAAATCTCTTCCATTGTTCTCGTAATTCTGCTCATGTTTAAAAATGCTTCGGAACTCTTCCATTGTTCTCGTAATTCCGCTGAAGTTTAAAAATGCTTCGGAACTCTTCCATTGTTCTCGGAATTCCGATGACTTTTTAAAATGCTTCGGTACTCTTCCATTGTTCTCGGAATTCCGCTGACGTTTAAAAATGCTTCGTAACTCTTCCATTGTTATCGGAATTCCGCTGAAGTTTAAAAATGCTTCGGAACTCTTCCATTGTTCTAGGAATTCTGCAGAAGTCTAAAAATTCATCTGAACTCTTCCATTGTTCTCGGAATTCGTGTGAATTTTAAAAATGCTTGGGATCTCTTCTATTGTTCTCGGAATTCCGCTGAAGTTTAAAAATGCTTAAAATCTCTTACATTGTTCTCGGAATTCCGCTGAAGTTTAAAAATGCTTCGGAACTCTTCCATTGTTCTCGGAATTCTGCTGAAGTTTAAAAATGCTTCACAACTCTTCCATTGTTCTCGGAATTCCGCTGACTTTTAAAAATGCTTCGGAACTCTTCCATTGTTCTCCAAATTCCGCTGAAGTTTAAAAATGCTGCGGAACCCTTCCATCGTTCTCGGAATTCTGCTGAAGTTTAAAAATGCTTCGTAACTCTTCCATTGTTCTCAGAATTCCGCTGACGTCTAAAAATGCTTCGGTACTCTTCCATTGTTCTCGGAATTCCGCTGACATATAAAAATGCTTCGGAAATCTTGCATTGTTCTCGGCATTCCGCTGACGTTTAAAAATGCTTCGGAACTCTTCCATTGTTCTCGGAATTCGGCTGAAGTTTTAAAATGCTTCGGTACACTTCCATTGTTCTCGGAATTCCGCTGACGTTTAAAAATGCTTCGGAACTCTTCCATTGTTATCGGAATTCCGCTGAAGTTTAAAAATGCTTCGGAACTCTTCTATTGTTCTCGGAATTCCGCTGAAGTTTAAAAATGCTTAAAATCTCTTCCATTGTTCTCGTAATTCTGCTCATGTTTAAAAATGCTTCGGAACTCTTCCATTGTTCTCGTAATTCCGCTGAAGTTTAAAAATGCTTCGGAACTCTTCCATTGTTCTCGGAATTCCGATGACTTTTTAAAATGCTTCGGTACTCTTCCATTGTTCTCGGAATTCCGCTGACGTTTAAAAATGCTTCGTAACTCTTCCATTGTTATCGGAATTCCGCTGAAGTTTAAAAATGCTTCGGAACTCTTCCATTGTTCTAGGAATTCTGCAGAAGTCTAAAAATTCATCTGAACTCTTCCATTGTTCTCGGAATTCGTGTGAATTTTAAAAATGCTTGGGATCTCTTCTATTGTTCTCGGAATTCCGCTGAAGTTTAAAAATGCTTAAAATCTCTTACATTGTTCTCGGAATTCCGCTGAAGTTTAAAAATGCTTCGGAACTCTTCCATTGTTCTCGGAATTCTGCTGAAGTTTAAAAATGCTTCAGAACTCTTCCATTGCTCTCGGAATTCCGCTGACGTTTAATAATGCTTCGCAACTCTTCCATTGTTCTCGGAATTCCGTTGAAGTTTAAAAATGCTTCGAAACTCTTCCATTGTTCTCGGAATTCTGCTGAAGTTTAAAAATGCTTCGGAACTCTTCCATTGTTCTCGGAATTCCGCTTACATTTAAAAATGCTTCGGAACTTTTCAATTGTTCTCGGAATTCTGCTGAACTTTTAAAATGCTTTGGAACTCTTCCATTGCTCTCAGAATTCGGGTGAAGTTTAAAAATGCTTCGGAACTCTTCTATTGTTATCGGAATTCCGCTGAAGTTTAAAAATGCTTAAAATCTCTTCCATTGTTCTCGTAATTCTGCTCATGTTTAAAAATGCTTCGGAACTCTTCCATTGTTCTCGTAATTCCGCTGAAGTTTAAAAATGCTTCGGAACTCTTCCATTGTTCTCGGAATTCCGATGACTTTTTAAAATGCTTCGGTACTCTTCCATTGTTCTCGGAATTCCGCTGACGTTTAAAAATGCTTCGTAACTCTTCCATTGTTATCGGAATTCCGCTGAAGTTTAAAAATGCTTCGGAACTCTTCCATTGTTCTAGGAATTCTGCAGAAGTCTAAAAATTCATCTGAACTCTTCCATTGTTCTCGGAATTCGTGTGAATTTTAAAAATGCTTGGGATCTCTTCTATTGTTCTCGGAATTCCGCTGAAGTTTAAAAATGCTTAAAATCTCTTACATTGTTCTCGGAATTCCGCTGAAGTTTAAAAATGCTTCGGAACTCTTCCATTGTTCTCGGAATTCTGCTGAAGTTTAAAAATGCTTCAGAACTCTTCCATTGTTCTCAGAATTCCGCTGACGTTTAAAAATGCTTCGGAAATCTTCCATTGTTTTCAAAATTCCGCTGACGTTTAAAAATGCTTCAGAACTATTCCATTGTTCTCAGAATTCTGCTGATGTTTAAAAATGCTTCGGAACTCTTCCATTGTTCTCGGAATTCTGCTGAAGTTTAAAAATGCTTCACAACTCTTCCATTGTTCTCGGAATTCCGCTGACTTTTAAAAATGCTTCGGAACTCTTCCATTGTTCTCCAAATTCCGCTGAAGTTTAAAAATGCTGCGGAACCCTTCCATCGTTCTCGGAATTCTGCTGAAGTTTAAAAATGCTTCGTAACTCTTCCATTGTTCTCAGAATTCCGCTGACGTCTAAAAATGCTTCGGTACTCTTCCATTGTTCTCGGAATTCCGCTGACATATAAAAATGCTTCGGAAATCTTGCATTGTTCTCGGCATTCCGCTGACGTTTAAAAATGCTTCGGAACTCTTCCATTGTTCTCGGAATTCGGCTGAAGTTTAAAAATGCTTCGGTACACTTCCATTGTTCTCGGAATTCCGCTGACGTTTAAAAATGCTTCGGAACTCTTCCATTGTTATCGGAATTCCGCTGAAGTTTAAAAATGCTTCGGAACTCTTCTATTGTTCTCGGAATTCCGCTGAAGTTTAAAAATGCTTAAAATCTCTTCCATTGTTCTCGTAATTCTGCTCATGTTTAAAAATGCTTCGGAACTCTTCCATTGTTCTCGTAATTCCGCTGAAGTTTAAAAATGCTTCGGAACTCTTCCATTGTTCTCGGAATTCCGATGACTTTTTAAAATGCTTCGGTACTCTTCCATTGTTCTCGGAATTCCGCTGACGTTTAAAAATGCTTCGTAACTCTTCCATTGTTATCGGAATTCCGCTGAAGTTTAAAAATGCTTCGGAACTCTTCCATTGTTCTAGGAATTCTGCAGAAGTCTAAAAATTCATCTGAACTCTTCCATTGTTCTCGGAATTCGTGTGAATTTTAAAAATGCTTGGGATCTCTTCTATTGTTCTCGGAATTCCGCTGAAGTTTAAAAATGCTTAAAATCTCTTACATTGTTCTCGGAATTCCGCTGAAGTTTAAAAATGCTTCGGAACTCTTCCATTGTTCTCGGAATTCTGCTGAAGTTTAAAAATGCTTCACAACTCTTCCATTGTTCTCGGAATTCCGCTGACTTTTAAAAATGCTTCGGAACTCTTCCATTGTTCTCCAAATTCCGCTGAAGTTTAAAAATGCTGCGGAACCCTTCCATCGTTCTCGGAATTCTGCTGAAGTTTAAAAATGCTTCGTAACTCTTCCATTGTTCTCAGAATTCCGCTGACGTCTAAAAATGCTTCGGTACTCTTCCATTGTTCTCGGAATTCCGCTGACATATAAAAATGCTTCGGAAATCTTGCATTGTTCTCGGCATTCCGCTGACGTTTAAAAATGCTTCGGAACTCTTCCATTGTTCTCGGAATTCGGGTGAAGTTTAAAAATGCTTCGGAACTCTTCTATTGTTATCGGAATTCCGCTGAAGTTTAAAAATGCTTAAAATCTCTTCCATTGTTCTCGGAATTCCGCTGACGTTTAAAAATGCTTCGGAACTCTTCCATTGTTCTCGTAATTCCGCTGAAGTTTAAAAATGCTTCGGAACTCTTCCATTGTTCTCGGAATTCCGATGACTTTTTAAAATGCTTCGGTACTCTTCCATTGTTCTCGGAATTCCGCTGACGTTTAAAAATGCTTCGTAACTCTTCCATTGTTATCGGAATTCCGCTGAAGTTTAAAAATGCTTCGGAACTCTTCCATTGTTCTAGGAATTCTGCAGAAGTCTAAAAATTCATCTGAACTCTTCCATTGTTCTCGGAATTCGTGTGAATTTTAAAAATGCTTGGGATCTCTTCTATTGTTCTCGGAATTCCGCTGAAGTTTAAAAATGCTTAAAATCTCTTACATTGTTCTCGGAATTCCGCTGAAGTTTAAAAATGCTTCGGAACTCTTCCATTGTTCTCGGAATTCTGCTGAAGTTTAAAAATGCTTCAGAACTCTTCCATTGTTCTCAGAATTCCGCTGACGTTTAAAAATGCTTCGGAAATCTTCCATTGTTTTCAAAATTCCGCTGACGTTTAAAAATGCTTCAGAACTATTCCATTGTTCTCAGAATTCTGCTGATGTTTAAAAATGCTTCGGAACTCTTCCATTGTTCTCGGAATTCTGCTGAAGTTTAAAAATGCTTCACAACTCTTCCATTGTTCTCGGAATTCCGCTGACTTTTAAAAATGCTTCGGAACTCTTCCATTGTTCTCCAAATTCCGCTGAAGTTTAAAAATGCTGCGGAACCCTTCCATCGTTCTCGGAATTCTGCTGAAGTTTAAAAATGCTTCGTAACTCTTCCATTGTTCTCAGAATTCCGCTGACGTCTAAAAATGCTTCGGTACTCTTCCATTGTTCTCGGAATTCCGCTGACATATAAAAATGCTTCGGAAATCTTGCATTGTTCTCGGCATTCCGCTGACGTTTAAAAATGCTTCGGAACTCTTCCATTGTTCTCGGAATTCGGCTGAAGTTTTAAAATGCTTCGGTACACTTCCATTGTTCTCGGAATTCCGCTGACGTTTAAAAATGCTTCGGAACTCTTCCATTGTTATCGGAATTCCGCTGAAGTTTAAAAATGCTTCGGAACTCTTCTATTGTTCTCGGAATTCCGCTGAAGTTTAAAAATGCTTAAAATCTCTTCCATTGTTCTCGTAATTCTGCTCATGTTTAAAAATGCTTCGGAACGCTTCCATTGTTCTCGTAATTCCGCTGAAGTTTAAAAATGCTTCGGAACTCTTCCATTGTTCTCGGAATTCCGATGACTTTTTAAAATGCTTCGGTACTCTTCCATTGTTCTCGGAATTCCGCTGACGTTTAAAAATGCTTCGTAACTCTTCCATTGTTATCGGAATTCCGCTGAAGTTTAAAAATGCTTCGGAACTCTTCCATTGTTCTAGGAATTCTGCAGAAGTCTAAAAATTCATCTGAACTCTTCCATTGTTCTCGGAATTCGTGTGAATTTTAAAAATGCTTGGGATCTCTTCTATTGTTCTCGGAATTCCGCTGAAGTTTAAAAATGCTTAAAATCTCTTACATTGTTCTCGGAATTCCGCTGAAGTTTAAAAATGCTTCGGAACTCTTCCATTGTTCTCGGAATTCTGCTGAAGTTTAAAAATGCTTCACAACTCTTCCATTGTTCTCGGAATTCCGCTGACTTTTAAAAATGCTTCGGAACTCTTCCATTGTTCTCCAAATTCCGCTGAAGTTTAAAAATGCTGCGGAACCCTTCCATCGTTCTCGGAATTCTGCTGAAGTTTAAAAATGCTTCGTAACTCTTCCATTGTTCTCAGAATTCCGCTGACGTCTAAAAATGCTTCGGTACTCTTCCATTGTTCTCGGAATTCCGCTGACATATAAAAATGCTTCGGAAATCTTGCATTGTTCTCGGCATTCCGCTGACGTTTAAAAATGCTTCGGAACTCTTCCATTGTTCTCGGAATTCGGCTGAAGTTTTAAAATGCTTCGGTACACTTCCATTGTTCTCGGAATTCCGCTGACGTTTAAAAATGCTTCGGAACTCTTCCATTGTTATCGGAATTCCGCTGAAGTTTAAAAATGCTTCGGAACTCTTCTATTGTTCTCGGAATTCCGCTGAAGTTTAAAAATGCTTAAAATCTCTTCCATTGTTCTCGTAATTCTGCTCATGTTTAAAAATGCTTCGGAACTCTTCCATTGTTCTCGTAATTCCGCTGAAGTTTAAAAATGCTTCGGAACTCTTCCATTGTTCTCGGAATTCCGATGACTTTTTAAAATGCTTCGGTACTCTTCCATTGTTCTCGGAATTCCGCTGACGTTTAAAAATGCTTCGTAACTCTTCCATTGTTATCGGAATTCCGCTGAAGTTTAAAAATGCTTCGGAACTCTTCCATTGTTCTAGGAATTCTGCAGAAGTCTAAAAATTCATCTGAACTCTTCCATTGTTCTCGGAATTCGTGTGAATTTTAAAAATGCTTGGGATCTCTTCTATTGTTCTCGGAATTCCGCTGAAGTTTAAAAATGCTTAAAATCTCTTACATTGTTCTCGGAATTCCGCTGAAGTTTAAAAATGCTTCGGAACTCTTCCATTGTTCTCGGAATTCTGCTGAAGTTTAAAAATGCTTCACAACTCTTCCATTGTTCTCGGAATTCCGCTGACTTTTAAAAATGCTTCGGAACTCTTCCATTGTTCTCCAAATTCCGCTGAAGTTTAAAAATGCTGCGGAACCCTTCCATCGTTCTCGGAATTCTGCTGAAGTTTAAAAATGCTTCGTAACTCTTCCATTGTTCTCAGAATTCCGCTGACGTCTAAAAATGCTTCGGTACTCTTCCATTGTTCTCGGAATTCCGCTGACATATAAAAATGCTTCGGAAATCTTGCATTGTTCTCGGCATTCCGCTGACGTTTAAAAATGCTTCGGAACTCTTCCATTGTTCTCGGAATTCGGGTGAAGTTTAAAAATGCTTCGGAACTCTTCTATTGTTATCGGAATTCCGCTGAAGTTTAAAAATGCTTAAAATCTCTTCCATTGTTCTCGGAATTCCGCTGACGTTTAAAAATGCTTCGGAACTCTTCCATTGTTCTCGTAATTCCGCTGAAGTTTAAAAATGCTTCGGAACTCTTCCATTGTTCTCGGAATTCCGATGACTTTTTAAAATGCTTCGGTACTCTTCCATTGTTCTCGGAATTCCGCTGACGTTTAAAAATGCTTCGTAACTCTTCCATTGTTATCGGAATTCCGCTGAAGTTTAAAAATGCTTCGGAACTCTTCCATTGTTCTAGGAATTCTGCAGAAGTCTAAAAATTCATCTGAACTCTTCCATTGTTCTCGGAATTCGTGTGAATTTTAAAAATGCTTGGGATCTCTTCTATTGTTCTCGGAATTCCGCTGAAGTTTAAAAATGCTTAAAATCTCTTACATTGTTCTCGGAATTCCGCTGAAGTTTAAAAATGCTTCGGAACTCTTCCATTGTTCTCGGAATTCTGCTGAAGTTTAAAAATGCTTCAGAACTCTTCCATTGTTCTCAGAATTCCGCTGACGTTTAAAAATGCTTCGGAAATCTTCCATTGTTTTCAAAATTCCGCTGACGTTTAAAAATGCTTCAGAACTATTCCATTGTTCTCAGAATTCTGCTGATGTTTAAAAATGCTTCGGAACTCTTCCATTGTTCTCGGAATTCTGCTGAAGTTTAAAAATGCTTCACAACTCTTCCATTGTTCTCGGAATTCCGCTGACTTTTAAAAATGCTTCGGAACTCTTCCATTGTTCTCCAAATTCCGCTGAAGTTTAAAAATGCTGCGGAACCCTTCCATCGTTCTCGGAATTCTGCTGAAGTTTAAAAATGCTTCGTAACTCTTCCATTGTTCTCAGAATTCCGCTGACGTCTAAAAATGCTTCGGTACTCTTCCATTGTTCTCGGAATTCCGCTGACATATAAAAATGCTTCGGAAATCTTGCATTGTTCTCGGCATTCCGCTGACGTTTAAAAATGCTTCGGAACTCTTCCATTGTTCTCGGAATTCGGCTGAAGTTTTAAAATGCTTCGGTACACTTCCATTGTTCTCGGAATTCCGCTGACGTTTAAAAATGCTTCGGAACTCTTCCATTGTTATCGGAATTCCGCTGAAGTTTAAAAATGCTTCGGAACTCTTCTATTGTTCTCGGAATTCCGCTGAAGTTTAAAAATGCTTAAAATCTCTTCCATTGTTCTCGTAATTCTGCTCATGTTTAAAAATGCTTCGGAACGCTTCCATTGTTCTCGTAATTCCGCTGAAGTTTAAAAATGCTTCGGAACTCTTCCATTGTTCTCGGAATTCCGATGACTTTTTAAAATGCTTCGGTACTCTTCCATTGTTCTCGGAATTCCGCTGACGTTTAAAAATGCTTCGTAACTCTTCCATTGTTATCGGAATTCCGCTGAAGTTTAAAAATGCTTCGGAACTCTTCCATTGTTCTAGGAATTCTGCAGAAGTCTAAAAATTCATCTGAACTCTTCCATTGTTCTCGGAATTCGTGTGAATTTTAAAAATGCTTGGGATCTCTTCTATTGTTCTCGGAATTCCGCTGAAGTTTAAAAATGCTTAAAATCTCTTACATTGTTCTCGGAATTCCGCTGAAGTTTAAAAATGCTTCGGAACTCTTCCATTGTTCTCGGAATTCTGCTGAAGTTTAAAAATGCTTCACAACTCTTCCATTGTTCTCGGAATTCCGCTGACTTTTAAAAATGCTTCGGAACTCTTCCATTGTTCTCCAAATTCCGCTGAAGTTTAAAAATGCTGCGGAACCCTTCCATCGTTCTCGGAATTCTGCTGAAGTTTAAAAATGCTTCGTAACTCTTCCATTGTTCTCAGAATTCCGCTGACGTCTAAAAATGCTTCGGTACTCTTCCATTGTTCTCGGAATTCCGCTGACATATAAAAATGCTTCGGAAATCTTGCATTGTTCTCGGCATTCCGCTGACGTTTAAAAATGCTTCGGAACTCTTCCATTGTTCTCGGAATTCGGCTGAAGTTTTAAAATGCTTCGGTACACTTCCATTGTTCTCGGAATTCCGCTGACGTTTAAAAATGCTTCGGAACTCTTCCATTGTTATCGGAATTCCGCTGAAGTTTAAAAATGCTTCGGAACTCTTCTATTGTTCTCGGAATTCCGCTGAAGTTTAAAAATGCTTAAAATCTCTTCCATTGTTCTCGTAATTCTGCTCATGTTTAAAAATGCTTCGGAACTCTTCCATTGTTCTCGTAATTCCGCTGAAGTTTAAAAATGCTTCGGAACTCTTCCATTGTTCTCGGAATTCCGATGACTTTTTAAAATGCTTCGGTACTCTTCCATTGTTCTCGGAATTCCGCTGACGTTTAAAAATGCTTCGTAACTCTTCCATTGTTATCGGAATTCCGCTGAAGTTTAAAAATGCTTCGGAACTCTTCCATTGTTCTAGGAATTCTGCAGAAGTCTAAAAATTCATCTGAACTCTTCCATTGTTCTCGGAATTCGTGTGAATTTTAAAAATGCTTGGGATCTCTTCTATTGTTCTCGGAATTCCGCTGAAGTTTAAAAATGCTTAAAATCTCTTACATTGTTCTCGGAATTCCGCTGAAGTTTAAAAATGCTTCGGAACTCTTCCATTGTTCTCGGAATTCTGCTGAAGTTTAAAAATGCTTCAGAACTCTTCCATTGTTCTCAGAATTCCGCTGACGTTTAAAAATGCTTCGGAAATCTTCCATTGTTTTCAAAATTCCGCTGATGTTTAAAAATGCTTCAGAACTATTCCATTGTTCTCAGAATTCTGCTGATGTTTAAAAATGCTTCGGAACTCTTCTATTGTTCTCGGAATTCCGATGAAGTTTAAAAATGCTTAAAATCTCTTACATTGTTCTCGGAATTCCGCTGAAGTTTAAAAATGCTTCGGAACTCTTCCATTGTTCTCGGAATTCTGCTGAAGTTTAAAAATGCTTCAGAACTCTTCCATTGTTCTCAGAATTCCGCTGACGTTTAAAAATGCTTCGGAAATCTTCCATTGTTTTCAAAATTCCGCTGACGTTTAAAAATGCTTCAGAACTATTTCATTGTTCTCAGAATTCTGCTGACGTTTAAAAATGCTTCGGAACTCTTCCATTGTTCTCGGAATTCTGCTGAAGTTTAAAAATGCTTCACAACTCTTCCATTGTTCTCGGAATTCCGCTGACTTTTAAAAATGCTTCGGAACTCTTCCATTGTTCTCCAAATTCCGCTGAAGTTTAAAAATGCTTCGGAACCCTTCCATCGTTCTCGGAATTCTGCTGAAGTTTAAAAATGCTTCGGAACACTTCCATTGTTCTCAGAATTCCGCTGACGTTTAAAAATGCTTCGGAAATCTTCCATTGTATTCAAAATTCCGCTGACGCTTAAAAATGCTTCAGAACTCTTCCATTGTTCTCGGAATTCTACTGACGTTTAAAAATGCTTCGGAACTCTTCCATTGTTCTCGGAATTCCGTTGAAGTTTAAAAATGCTTCGAAACTCTTCCATTGTTCTCGGAATTCTGCTGAAGTTTAAAAATGCTTCGTAACTCTTCCATTGTTCTCAGAATTCCGCTGACGTCTAAAAATGCTTCGGTACTCTTCCATTGTTCTCGGAATTCCGCTGACATATAAAAATGCTTCGGAAATCTTGCATTGTTCTCGGCATTCCGCTGACGTTTAAAAATGCTTTGGAACTCTTCCATTGTTCTCGGAATTCCGCTGACGTTTAAAAATGCTTTGGAACTCTTCCATTGTTCTCGGAATTCCGCTGAAGTTTAAAAATGCTTCAGAACTCTTCCATTGTTCTCAGAATTCTGCTGACGTTTAAAAATGCTTCAGAACTCTTCCATTGTTCTCGGAATTCCGCTGACGTTTAAAAATGCTTTGGAACTCTTCCATTGTTCTCAGAATTCCGCTGAAGTTTAAAAATGCTTCGGAACTCTTCCATTGTTCTCAGAATTCTGCTGACGTTTAAAAATGCTTCGGAACTCGTCTATTGTTCTCGGAATTCTGCTGACGTTTAAAAATGCTTCAGAACTCTTCCATTGTTCTCGGAATTCCGCTGACGTTTAAAAATGCTTTGGAACTCTTCCATTGTTCTCGGAATTCCGCTGAAGTTTAAAAATGCTTCGGAACTCTTCCATTGTTCTCAAAATTCTGCTGACGTTTAAAAATGCTTCGGAACTCTTCTATTGTTCTCGGAATTCTGCTGACGTTTAAAAATGCTTCAGAACTCTTCCATTGTTCTTGGATTTCCACTGACGTTTAATAATGCTTCGGAACTCTTCCATTGTTCTCGGAATTCCGCTGAAGTTTAAAAATGCTTCGGAACTCTTCCATTGTTCTCAGAATTCTGCTGACGTTTAAAAATGCTTCAGAACTCTTCTATTGTTCTCGGAATTCTGCTGAAGTTTAAAAATACTTCGAAACTCTTCCATTGTTCTCGGAATTCTGCTGAAGTTTAAAAATGCTTCAGAACTCTTCCATTGCTCTCGGAATTCCGCTGACGTTTAATAATGCTTCGCAACTCTTCCATTGTTCTCGGAATTCCGTTGAAGTTTAAAAATGCTTCGAAACTCTTCCATTGTTCTCGGAATTCTGCTGAAGTTTAAAAATGCTTCGGAACTCTTCCATTGTTCTCAGAATTCCGCTGACGTTTAAAAATGCTTCGGTACTCTTCCATTGTTCTCGGAATTCCGCTTACATTTAAAAATGCTTCGGAACTCTTCAATTGTTCTCGGAATTCTGCTGAACTTTTAAAATGCTTTGGAACTCTTCCATTGCTCTCAGAATTCGGGTGAAGTTTAAAAATGCTTCGGAACTCTTCTATTGTTATCGGAATTCCGCTGAAGTTTAAAAATGCTTAAAATCTCTTCCATTGTTCTCGTAATTCTGCTCATGTTTAAAAATGCTTCGGAACTCTTCCATTGTTCTCGTAATTCCGCTGAAGTTTAAAAATGCTTCGGAACTCTTCCATTGTTCTCGGAATTCCGATGACTTTTTAAAATGCTTCGGTACTCTTCCATTGTTCTCGGAATTCCGCTGACGTTTAAAAATGCTTCGTAACTCTTCCATTGTTATCGGAATTCCGCTGAAGTTTAAAAATGCTTCGGAACTCTTCCATTGTTCTAGGAATTCTGCAGAAGTCTAAAAATTCATCTGAACTCTTCCATTGTTCTCGGAATTCGTGTGAATTTTAAAAATGCTTGGGATCTCTTCTATTGTTCTCGGAATTCCGCTGAAGTTTAAAAATGCTTAAAATCTCTTACATTGTTCTCGGAATTCCGCTGAAGTTTAAAAATGCTTCGGAACTCTTCCATTGTTCTCGGAATTCTGCTGAAGTTTAAAAATGCTTCAGAACTCTTCCATTGTTCTCAGAATTCCGCTGACGTTTAAAAATGCTTCAGAACTATTCCATTGTTCTCAGAATTCTGCTGATGTTTAAAAATGCTTCGGAACTCTTCCATTGTTCTCGGAATTCTGCTGAAGTTTAAAAATGCTTCACAACTCTTCCATTGTTCTCGGAATTCCGCTGACTTTTAAAAATGCTTCGGAACTCTTCCATTGTTCTCCAAATTCCGCTGAAGTTTAAAAATGCTGCGGAACCCTTCCATCGTTCTCGGAATTCTGCTGAAGTTTAAAAATGCTTCGGTACTCTTCCATTGTTCTCAGAATTCCGCTGACGTCTAAAAATGCTTCGGTACTCTTCCATTGTTCTCGGAATTCCGCTGACATATAAAAATGCTTCGGAAATCTTGCATTGTTCTCGGCATTCCGCTGACGTTTAAAAATGCTTCGGAACTCTTCCATTGTTCTCGGAATTCGGCTGAAGTTTTAAAATGCTTCGGTACACTTCCATTGTTCTCGGAATTCCGCTGACGTTTAAAAATGCTTCGGAACTCTTCCATTGTTATCGGAATTCCGCTGAAGTTTAAAAATGCTTCGGAACTCTTCTATTGTTCTCGGAATTCCGCTGAAGTTTAAAAATGCTTAAAATCTCTTCCATTGTTCTCGTAATTCTGCTCATGTTTAAAAATGCTTCGTAACTCTTCCATTGTTATCGGAATTCCGCTGAAGTTTAAAAATGCTTCGGAACTCTTCCATTGTTCTAGGAATTCTGCAGAAGTCTAAAAATTCATCTGAACTCTTCCATTGTTCTCGGAATTCGTGTGAATTTTAAAAATGCTTGGGATCTCTTCTATTGTTCTCGGAATTCCGCTGAAGTTTAAAAATGCTTAAAATCTCTTACATTGTTCTCGGAATTCCGCTGAAGTTTAAAAATGCTTCGGAACTCTTCCATTGTTCTCGGAATTCTGCTGAAGTTTAAAAATGCTTCAGAACTCTTCCATTGTTCTCAGAATTCCGCTGACGTTTAAAAATGCTTCGGAAATCTTCCATTGTTTTCAAAATTCCGCTGATGTTTAAAAATGCTTCAGAACTATTCCATTGTTCTCAGAATTCTGCTGATGTTTAAAAATGCTTCGGAACTCTTCCATTGTTCTCGGAATTCTGCTGAAGTTTAAAAATGCTTCACAACTCTTCCATTGTTCTCGGAATTCCGCTGACTTTTAAAAATGCTTCGGAACTCTTCCATTGTTCTCCAAATTCCGCTGAAGTTTAAAAATGCTGCGGAACCCTTCCATCGTTCTCGGAATTCTGCTGAAGTTTAAAAATGCTTCGTAACTCCTCCATTGTTCGCAGAATTCCGCTGACGTCTAAAAATGCTTCGGTACTCTTCCATTGTTCTCGGAATTCCGCTGACATATAAAAATGCTTCGGAAATCTTGCATTGTTCTCGGCATTCCGCTGACGTTTAAAAATGCTTCGGAACTCTTCCATTGTTCTCGGAATTCGGCTGAAGTTTTAAAATGCTTCGGTACACTTCCATTGTTCTCGGAATTCCGCTGACGTTTAAAAATGCTTCGGAACTCTTCCATTGTTATCGGAATTCCGCTGAAGTTTAAAAATTCTTCGGAACTCTTCCATTGTTCTAGGAATTCTGCTGAAGTCTAAAAATTCATCTGAACTCTTCCATTATTCTCGGAATTCGTGTGAATTTTAAAAATGCTTCGGAACTCTTCCATTGTTCTCAGAATTCTGCTGACGTTTAAAAATGCTTCGGAACTCTTCTATTGTTCTCGGAATTCTGCTGACGTTTAAAAATGCTTCAGAACTCTTCCATTGTTCTCGGATTTCCTCTGACGTTTAATAATGCTTCGGAACTCTTCCATTGTTCTCGGAATTCCGCTGAAGTTTAAAAATGCTTCGGAACTCTTCCATTGTTCTCGGAATTCTGCTGACGTTTAAAAATGCTTCAGAACTCTTCCATTGTTCTCGGAATTCTGCTGAAGTTTAAAAATGCTTCAGAACTCTTCCATTGCTCTCGGAATTCCGCTGACGTTTAATAATGCTTCGCAACTCTTCCATTGTTCTTAGAATTCCGCTGACGTTTAAAAATGCTTTGGAACTCTTCCATTGTTCTCGGAATTCCGCTGACGTTTAAAAATGCTTTGGAACTCTTCCATTGTTCTCGGAATTCCGCTGAAGTTTAAAAATGCTTCGGAACTCTTCCATTGTTCTCAGAATTCTGCTGACGTTTAAAAATGCTTCAGAACTCTTCCATTGTTCTCGGAATTCCGCTGACGTTTAAAAATGCTTTGGAACTCTTCCATTGTTCTCGGAATTCCGCTGAAGTTTAAAAATGCTTCGGAACTCTTCCATTGTTCTCAGAATTCTGCTGACGTTTAAAAATGCTTCGGAACTCGTCTAATGTTCTCGGAATTCTGCTGACGTTTAAAAATGCTTCAGAACTCTTCCATTGTTCTCGGAATTCCGCTGATGTTTAAAAATGCTTTGGAACTCTTCCATTGTTCTCGGAATTCCGCTGAAGTTTAAAAATGCTTCGGAACTCTTCCATTGTTCTCAGAATTCTGCTGACATTTAAAAATGCTTCGGAACTCTTCTATTGTTCTCGGAATTCTGCTGACGTTTAAAAATGCTTCAGAACTCTTCCATTGTTCTCGGATTTCCGCTGACGTTTAATAATGCTTCGGAACTCTTCCATTGTTCTCGGAATTCCGCTGAAGTTTAAAAATGCTTCGGAACTCTTCCATTGTTCTCAGAATTCTGCTGACGTTTAAAAATGCTTCAGAACTCTTCTATTGTTCTCGGAATTCTGCTGAAGTTTAAAAATGCTTCGAAACTCTTCCATTGTTCTCGGAATTCTGCTGAAGTTTAAAAATGCTTCAGAACTCTTCCATTGCTCTCGGAATTCCGCTGACGTTTAATAATGCTTCGCAACTCTTCCATTGTTCTCGTAATTCCGCTGAAGTTTAAAAATGCTTCGGAACTCTTCCATTGTTCTCGGAATTCCGATGACTTTTTAAAATGCTTCGGTACTCTTCCATTGTTCTCGGAATTCCGCTGACGTTTAAAAATGCTTCGTAACTCTTCCATTGTTATCGGAATTCCGCTGAAGTTTAAAAATGCTTCGGAACTCTTCCATTGTTCTAGGAATTCTGCAGAAGTCTAAAAATTCATCTGAACTCTTCCATTGTTCTCGGAATTCGTGTGAATTTTAAAAATGCTTGGGATCTCTTCTATTGTTCTCGGAATTCCGCTGAAGTTTAAAAATGCTTAAAATCTCTTACATTGTTCTCGGAATTCCGCTGAAGTTTAAAAATGCTTCGGAACTCTTCCATTGTTCTCGGAATTCTGCTGAAGTTTAAAAATGCTTCAGAACTCTTCCATTGTTCTCAGAATTCCGCTGAAGTTTAAAAATGCTGCGGAACCCTTCCATCGTTCTCGGAATTCTGCTGAAGTTTAAAAATGCTTCGTAACTCTTCCATTGTTCTCAGAATTCCGCTGACGTCTAAAAATGCTTCGGTACTCTTCCATTGTTCTCGGAATTCCGCTGACATATAAAAATGCTTCGGAAATCTTGCATTGTTCTCGGCATTCCGCTGACGTTTAAAAATGCTTCGGAACTCTTCCATTGTTCTCGGAATTCGGCTGAAGTTTTAAAATGCTTCGGTACACTTCCATTGTTCTCGGAATTCCGCTGACGTTTAAAAATGCTTCGGAACTCTTCCATTGTTATCGGAATTCCGCTGAAGTTTAAAAATGCTTCGGAACTCTTCCATTGTTATCGGAATTCCGCTGAAGTTTAAAAATGCTTCGGAACTCTTCTATTGTTCTCGGAATTCCGCTGAAGTTTAAAAATGCTTAAAATCTCTTCCATTGTTCTCGTAATTCTGCTCATGTTTAAAAATGCTTCGGAACTCTTCCATTGTTCTCGTAATTCCGCTGAAGTTTAAAAATGCTTCGGAACTCTTCCATTGTTCTCGGAATTCCGATGACTTTTTAAAATGCTTCGGTACTCTTCCATTGTTCTCGGAATTCCGCTGACGTTTAAAAATGCTTCGTAACTCTTCCATTGTTATCGGAATTCCGCTGAAGTTTAAAAATGCTTCGGAACTCTTCCATTGTTCTAGGAATTCTGCAGAAGTCTAAAAATTCATCTGAACTCTTCCATTGTTCTCGGAATTCGTGTGAATTTTAAAAATGCTTGGGATCTCTTCTATTGTTCTCGGAATTCCGCTGAAGTTTAAAAATGCTTAAAATCTCTTACATTGTTCTCGGAATTCCGCTGAAGTTTAAAAATGCTTCGGAACTCTTCCATTGTTCTCGGAATTCTGCTGAAGTTTAAAAATGCTTCAGAACTCTTCCATTGTTCTCAGAATTCCGCTGACGTTTAAAAATGCTTCGGAAATCTTCCATTGTTTTCAAAATTCCGCTGATGTTTAAAAATGCTTCAGAACTATTCCATTGTTCTCAGAATTCTGCTGATGTTCAAAAATGCTTCGGAACTCTTCTATTGTTCTCGGAATTCCGCTGAAGTTTAAAAATGCTTAAAATCTCTTACATTGT
This sequence comes from Phyllobates terribilis, assembly GCF_046119375.1. Taxonomy (NCBI): domain Eukaryota; kingdom Metazoa; phylum Chordata; class Amphibia; order Anura; family Dendrobatidae; genus Phyllobates; species Phyllobates terribilis. Next base: position 13,305,863 of record NW_027362782.1, read on the forward strand.
TCTCGGAATTCCGCTGAAGTTTAAAAATGCTTCGGAACTCTTCCATTGTTCTCGGAATTCTGCTGAAGTTTAAAAATGCTTCAGAACTCTTCCATTGTTCTCAGAATTCCGCTGACGTTTAAAAATGCTTCGGAAATCTTCCATTGTTTTCAAAATTCCGCTGATGTTTAAAAATGCTTCAGAACTATTCCATTGTTCTCAGAATTCTGCTGATGTTTAAAAATGCTTCGGAACTCTTCTATTGTTCTCGGAATTCCGCTGAAGTTTAAAAATGCTTAAAATCTCTTACATTGTTCTCGGAATTCCGCTGAAGTTTAAAAATGCTTCGGAACTCTTCCATTGTTCTCGGAATTCTGCTGAAGTTTAAAAATGCTTCAGAACTCTTCCATTGTTCTCAGAATTCCGCTGACGTTTAAAAATGCTTCGGAAATCTTCCATTGTTTTCAAAATTCCGCTGACGTTTAAAAATGCTTCAGAACTATTCCATTGTTCTCAGAATTCTGCTGACGTTTAAAAATGCTTCGGAACTCTTCCATTGTTCTCGGAATTCTGCTGAAGTTTAAAAATGCTTCACAACTCTTCCATTGTTCTCGGAATTCCGCTGACTTTTAAAAATGCTTCGGAACTCTTCCATTGTTCTCCAAATTCCGCTGAAGTTTAAAAATGCTTCGGAACCCTTCCATCGTTCTCGGAATTCTGCTGAAGTTTAAAAATGCTTCGGAACACTTCCATTGTTCTCAGAATTCCGCTGACGTTTAAAAATGCTTCGGAAATCTTCCATTGTATTCAAAATTCCGCTGACGCTTAAAAATGCTTCAGAACTCTTCCATTGTTCTCGGAATTCTACTGACGTTTAAAAATGCTTCGGAACTCTTCCATTGTTCTCGGAATTCCGTTGAAGTTTAAAAATGCTTCGAAACTCTTCCATTGTTCTCGGAATTCTGCTGAAGTTTAAAAATGCTTCGTAACTCTTCCATTGTTCTCAGAATTCCGCTGACGTCTAAAAATGCTTCGGTACTCTTCCATTGTTCTCGGAATTCCGCTGACATATAAAAATGCTTCGGAAATCTTGCATTGTTCTCGGCATTCCGCTGACGTTTAAAAATGCTTTGGAACTCTTCCATTGTTCTCGGAATTCCGCTGACGTTTAAAAATGCTTTGGAACTCTTCCATTGTTCTCGGAATTCCGCTGAAGTTTAAAAATGCTTCAGAACTCTTCCATTGTTCTCAGAATTCTGCTGACGTTTAAAAATGCTTCAGAACTCTTACATTGTTCTCGGAATTCCGCTGACGTTTAAAAATGCTTTGGAACTCTTCCATTGTTCTCAGAATTCCGCTGAAGTTTAAAAATGCTTCGGAACTCTTCCATTGTTCTCAGAATTCTGCTGACGTTTAAAAATGCTTCGGAACTCGTCTATTGTTCTCGGAATTCTGCTGATGTTTAAAAATGCTTCAGAACTCTTCCATTGTTCTCGGAATTCCGCTGACGTTTAAAAATGCTTTGGAACTCTTCCATTGTTCTCGGAATTCCGCTGAAGTTTAAAAATGCTTCGGAACTCTTCCATTGTTCTCAAAATTCTGCTGACGTTTAAAAATGCTTCGGAACTCTTCTATTGTTCTCGGAATTCTGCTGACGTTTAAAAATGCTTCAGAACTCTTCCATTGTTCTCGGATTTCCACTGACGTTTAATAATGCTTCGGAACTCTTCCATTGTTCTCGGAATTCTGCTGAAGTTTAAAAATGCTTCGGAACTCTTCCATTGTTCTCAGAATTCTGCTGACGTTTAAAAATGCTTCAGAACTCTTCTATTGTTCTCGGAATTCTGCTGAAGTTTAAAAATACTTTGAAACTCTTCCATTGTTCTCGGAATTCTGCTGAAGTTTAAAAATGCTTCAGAACTCTTCCATTGCTCTCGGAATTCCGCTGACGTTTAATAATGCTTCGCAACTCTTCCATTGTTCTCGGAATTCCGTTGAAGTTTAAAAATGCTTCGAAACTCTTCCATTGTTCTCGGAATTCTGCTGAAGTTTAAAAATGCTTCGGAACTCTTCCATTGTTCTCAGAATTCCGCTGACGTTTAAAAATGCTTCGGTACTCTTCCATTGTTCTCGGAATTCCGCTTACATTTAAAAATGCTTCGGAACTCTTCAATTGTTCTCGGAATTCTGCTGAACTTTTAAAATGCTTTGGAACTCTTCCATTGCTCTCAGAATTCGGGTGAAGTTTAAAAATGCTTCGGAACTCTTCTATTGTTATCGGAATTCCGCTGAAGTTTAAAAATGCTTAAAATCTCTTCCATTGTTCTCGTAATTCTGCTCATGTTTAAAAATGCTTCGGAACTCTTCCATTGTTCTCGTAATTCCGCTGAAGTTTAAAAATGCTTCGGAACTCTTCCATTGTTCTCGGAATTCCGATGACTTTTTAAAATGCTTTGGTACTCTTCCATTGTTCTCGGAATTCCGCTGACGTTTAAAAATGCTTCGTAACTCTTCCATTGTTATCGGAATTCCGCTGAAGTTTAAAAATGCTTCGGAACTCTTCCATTGTTCTAGGAATTCTGCAGAAGTCTAAAAATTCATCTGAACTCTTCCATTGTTCTCGGAATTCGTGTGAATTTTAAAAATGCTTGGGATCTCTTCTATTGTTCTCGGAATTCCGCTGAAGTTTAAAAATGCTTAAAATCTCTTACATTGTTCTCGGAATTCCGCTGAAGTTTAAAAATGCTTCGGAACTCTTCCATTGTTCTCGGAATTCTGCTGAAGTTTAAAAATGCTTCAGAACTCTTCCATTGTTCTCAGAATTCCGCTGACGTTTAAAAATGCTTCGGAAATCTTCCATTGTTTTCAAAATTCCGCTGACGTTTAAAAATGCTTCAGAACTATTCCATTGTTCTCAGAATTCTGCTGATGTTTAAAAATGCTTCGGAACTCTTCCATTGTTCTCGGAATTCTGCTGAAGTTTAAAAATGCTTCACAACTCTTCCATTGATCTCGGAATTCCGCTGACTTTTAAAAATGCTTCGGAACTCTTCCATTGTTCTCCAAATTCCGCTGAAGTTTAAAAATGCTGCGGAACCCTTCCATCGTTCTCGGAATTCTGCTGAAGTTTAAAAATGCTTCGTAACTCTTCCATTGTTCTCAGAATTCCGCTGACGTCTAAAAATGCTTCGGTACTCTTCCATTGTTCTCGGAATTCCGCTGACATATAAAAATGCTTCGGAAATCTTGCATTGTTCTCGGCATTCCGCTGACGTTTAAAAATGCTTCGGAACTCTTCCATTGTTCTCGGAATTCGGCTGAAGTTTTAAAATGCTTCGGTACACTTCCATTGTTCTCGGAATTCCGCTGACGTTTAAAAATGCTTCGGAACTCTTCCATTGTTATCGGAATTCCGCTGAAGTTTAAAAATGCTTCGGAACTCTTCTATTGTTCTCGGAATTCCGCTGAAGTTTAAAAATGCTTAAAATCTCTTCCATTGTTCTCGTAATTCTGCTCATGTTTAAAAATGCTTCGGAACTCTTCCATTGTTCTCGGAATTCCGATGACTTTTTAAAATGCTTCGGTACTCTTCCATTGTTCTCGGAATTCCGCTGACGTTTAAAAATGCTTCGTAACTCTTCCATTGTTATCGGAATTCCGCTGAAGTTTAAAAATGCTTCGGAACTCTTCCATTGTTCTAGGAATTCTGCAGAAGTCTAAAAATTCATCTGAACTCTTCCATTGTTCTCGGAATTCGTGTGAATTTTAAAAATGCTTGGGATCTCTTCTATTGTTCTCGGAATTCCGCTGAAGTTTAAAAATGCTTAAAATCTCTTACATTGTTCTCGGAATTCCGCTGAAGTTTAAAAATGCTTCGGAACTCTTCCATTGTTCTCGGAATTCTGCTGAAGTTTAAAAATGCTTCAGAACTCTTCCATTGTTCTCAGAATTCCGCTGACGTTTAAAAATGCTTCGGAAATCTTCCATTGTTTTCAAAATTCCGCTGATGTTTAAAAATGCTTCGGAACTCTTCCATTGTTCTCGGAATTCTGCTGAAGTTTAAAAATGCTTCACAACTCTTCCATTGTTCTCGGAATTCCGCTGACTTTTAAAAATGCTTCGGAACTCTTCCATTGTTCTCCAAATTCCGCTGAAGTTTAAAAATGCTGCGGAACCCTTCCATCGTTCTCGGAATTCTGCTGAAGTTTAAAAATGCTTCGTAACTCTTCCATTGTTCTCAGAATTCCGCTGACGTCTAAAAATGCTTCGGTACTCTTCCATTGTTCTCGGAATTCCGCTGGCATATAAAAATGCTTCGGAAATCTTGCATTGTTCTCGGCATTCCGCTGACGTTTAAAAATGCTTCGGAACTCTTCCATTGTTCTCGGAATTCGGCTGAAGTTTTAAAATGCTTCGGTACACTTCCATTGTTCTCGGAATTCCGCTGACGTTTAAAAATGCTTCGGAACTCTTCCATTGTTATCGGAATTCCGCTGAAGTTTAAAAATTCTTCGGAACTCTTCCATTGTTCTAGGAATTCTGCTGAAGTCTAAAAATTCATCTGAACTCTTCCATTATTCTCGGAATTCGTGTGAATTTTAAAAATGCTTCGGAACTCTTCCATTGTTCTCAGAATTCTGCTGACGTTTAAAAATGCTTCGGAACTCTTCTATTGTTCTCGGAATTCTGCTGACGTTTAAAAATGCTTCAGAACTCTTCCATTGTTCTCGGATTTCCTCTGACGTTTAATAATGCTTCGGAACTCTTCCATTGTTCTCGGAATTCCGCTGAAGTTTAAAAATGCTTCGGAACTCTTCCATTGTTCTCGGAATTCTGCTGACGTTTAAAAATGCTTCAGAACTCTTCCATTGTTCTCGGAATTCTGCTGAAGTTTAAAAATGCTTCAGAACTCTTCCATTGCTCTCGGAATTCCGCTGACGTTTAATAATGCTTCGCAACTCTTCCATTGTTCTTAGAATTCCGCTGACGTTTAAAAATGCTTTGGAACTCTTCCATTGTTCTCGGAATTCCGCTGACGTTTAAAAATGCTTTGGAACTCTTCCATTGTTCTCGGAATTCCGCTGAAGTTTAAAAATGCTTCGGAACTCTTCCATTGTTCTCAGAATTCTGCTGATGTTTAAAAATGCTTCAGAACTCTTCCATTGTTCTCGGAATTCCGCTGACGTTTAAAAATGCTTTGGAACTCTTCCATTGTTCTCGGAATTCCGCTGAAGTTTAAAAATGCTTCGGAACTCTTCCATTGTTCTCAGAATTCTGCTGACGTTTAAAAATGCTTCGGAACTCGTCTATTGTTCTCGGAATTCTGCTGACGTTTAAAAATGCTTCAGAACTCTTCCATTGTTCTCGGAATTCCGCTGATGTTTAAAAATGCTTTGGAACTCTTCCATTGTTCTCGGAATTCCGCTGAAGTTTAAAAATGCTTCGGAACTCTTCCATTGTTCTCAGAATTCTGCTGACATTTAAAAATGCTTCGGAACTCTTCTATTGTTCTCGGAATTCTGCTGACGTTTAAAAATGCTTCAGAACTCTTCCATTGTTCTCGGATTTCCGCTGACGTTTAATAATGCTTCGGAACTCTTCCATTGTTCTCGGAATTCCGCTGAAGTTTAAAAATGCTTCGGAACTCTTCCATTGTTCTCAGAATTCTGCTGACGTTTAAAAATGCTTCAGAACTCTTCTATTCTTCTCGGAATTCTGCTGAAGTTTAAAAATGCTTCGAAACTCTTCCATTGTTCTCGGAATTCTGCTGAAGTTTAAAAATGCTTCAGTACTCTTCCATTGCTCTCGGAATTCCGCTGACGTTTAATAATGCTTCGCAACTCTTCCATTGTTCTCGGAATTCCGTTGAAGTTTAAAAATGCTTCGAAACTCTTCCATTGTTCTCGGAATTCTGCTGAAGTTTAAAAATGCTTCGGAACTCTTCCATTGTTCTCAGAATTCCGCTGACGTTTAAAAATGCTTCGGTACTCTTCCATTGTTCTCGGAATTCCGCTGACATTTAAAAATGCTTCGGAACTCTTCAATTGTTCTCGGAATTCTGCTGAACTTTTAAAATGCTTTGGAACACTTCCATTGCTCTCAGAATTCGGGTGAAGTTTAAAAATGCTTCGGAACTCTTCTATTGTTCTCGGAATTCCGCTGAAGTTTAAAAATGCTTAAAATCTCTTCCATTGTTCTCGTAATTCTGCTCATGTTTAAAAATGCTTCGGAACTCTTCCATTGTTCTCGTAATTCCGCTGAAGTTTAAAAATGCTTCGGAACTCTTCCATTGTTCTCGGAATTCCGATGACTTTTTAAAATGCTTCGGTACTCTTCCATTGTTCTCGGAATTCCGCTGACGTTTAAAAATGCTTCGTAACTCTTCCATTGTTATCGGAATTCCGCTGAAGTTTAAAAATGCTTCGGAACTCTTCCATTGTTCTAGGAATTCTGCAGAAGTCTAAAAATTCATCTGAACTCTTCCATTGTTCTCGGAATTCGTGTGAATTTTAAAAATGCTTGGGATCTCTTCTATTGTTCTCGGAATTCCGCTGAAGTTTAAAAATGCTTAAAATCTCTTACATTGTTCTCGGAATTCCGCTGAAGTTTAAAAATGCTTCGGAACTCTTCCATTGTTCTCGGAATTCTGCTGAAGTTTAAAAATGCTTCAGAACTCTTCCATTGTTCTCAGAATTCCGCTGACGTTTAAAAATGCTTCGGAAATCTTCCATTGTTTTCAAAATTCCGCTGATGTTTAAAAATGCTTCAGAACTATTCCATTGTTCTCAGAATTCTGCTGATGTTTAAAAATGCTTCGGAACTCTTCCATTGTTCTCGGAATTCTGCTGAAGTTTAAAAATGCTTCACAACTCTTCCATTGTTCTCGGAATTCCGCTGACTTTTAAAAATGCTTCGGAACTCTTCCATTGTTCTCCAAATTCCGCTGAAGTTTAAAAATGCTGCGGAACCCTTCCATCGTTCTCGGAATTCTGCTGAAGTTTAAAAATGCTTCGTAACTCTTCCATTGTTCTCAGAATTCCGCTGACGTCTAAAAATGCTTCGGTACTCTTCCATTGTTCTCGGAATTCCGCTGACATATAAAAATGCTTCGGAAATCTTGCATTGTTCTCGGCATTCCGCTGACGTTTAAAAATGCTTCGGAACTCTTCCATTGTTCTCGGAATTCCGCTGAAGTTTAAAAATGCTTCGGAACTCTTCCATTGTTCTCAGAATTCTGCTGACGTTTAAAAATGCTTCAGAACTCTTCCATTGTTCTCGGAATTCCGCTGACGTTTAAAAATGCTTTGGAACTCTTCCATTGTTCTCGTAATTCCGCTGAAGTTTAAAAATGCTTCGGAACTCTTCCATTGTTCTCAGAATTCTGCTGACGTTTAAAAATGCTTCGGAACTCGTCTATTGTTCTCGGAATTCTGCTGACGTTTAAAAATGCTTCAGAACTCTTCCATTGTTCTCGGAATTCCGCTGATGTTTAAAAATGCTTTGGAACTCTTCCATTGTTCTCGGAATTCCGCTGAAGTTTAAAAATGCTTCGGAACTCTTCCATTGTTCTCAGAATTCTGCTGACATTTAAAAATGCTTCGGAACTCTTCTATTATTCTCGGAATTCTGCTGACGTTTAAAAATGCTTCAGAACTCTTCCATTGTTCTCGGATTTCCGCTGACGTTTAATAATGCTTCGGAACTCTTCCATTGTTCTCGGAATTCCGCTGAAGTTTAAAAATGCTTCGGAACTCTTCCATTGTTCTCAGAATTCTGCTGACGTTTAAAAATGCTTCAGAACTCTTCTATTGTTCTCGGAATTCTGCTGAAGTTTAAAAATGCTTCGAAACTCTTCCATTGTTCTCGGAATTCTGCTGAAGTTTAAAAATGCTTCAGAACTCTTCCATTGCTCTCGGAATTCCGCTGACGTTTAATAATGCTTCGCAACTCTTCCATTGTTCTCGGAATTCCGTTGAAGTTTAAAAATGCTTCGAAACTCTTCCATTGTTCTCGGAATTCTGCTGAAGTTTAAAAATGCTTCGGAACTCTTCCATTGTTCTCAGAATTCCGCTGACGTTTAAAAATGCTTCGGTACTCTTCCATTGTTCTCGGAATTCCGCTGACATTTAAAAATGCTTCGGAACTCTTCAATTGTTCTCGGAATTCTGCTGAACTTTTAAAATGCTTTGGAACACTTCCATTGCTCTCAGAATTCGGGTGAAGTTTAAAAATGCTTCGGAACTCTTCTATTGTTCTCGGAATTCCGCTGAAGTTTAAAAATGCTTAAAATCTCTTCCATTGTTCTCGTAATTCTGCTCATGTTTAAAAATGCTTCGGAACTCTTCCATTGTTCTCGTAATTCCGCTGAAGTTTAAAAATGCTTCAGAACTCTTCCATTGCTCTCGGAATTCCGCTGACGTTTAATAATGCTTCGCAACTCTTCCATTGTTCTTAGAATTCCGCTGACGTTTAAAAATGCTTTGGAACTCTTCCATTGTTCTCGGAATTCCGCTGACGTTTAAAAATGCTTTGGAACTCTTCCATTGTTCTCGGAATTCCGCTGAAGTTTAAAAATGCTTCGGAACTCTTCCATTGTTCTCAGAATTCTGCTGACGTTTAAAAATGCTTCAGAACTCTTCCATTGTTCTCGGAATTCCGCTGACGTTTAAAAATGCTTTGGAACTCTTCCATTGTTCTCGGAATTCCGCTGAAGTTTAAAAATGCTTCGGAACTCTTCCATTGTTCTCAGAATTCTGCTGACGTTTAAAAATGCTTCGGAACTCGTCTATTGTTCTCGGAATTCTGCTGACGTTTAAAAATGCTTCAGAACTCTTCCATTGTTCTCGGATTTCCGCTGACGTTTAATAATGCTTCGGAACTCTTCCATTGTTCTCGGAATTCCGCTGAAGTTTAAAAATGCTTCGGAACTCTTCCATTGTTCTCAGAATTCTGCTGACGTTTAAAAATGCTTCAGAACTCTTCTATTGTTCTCGGAATTCTGCTGAACTTTTAAAATGCTTTGGAACTCTTCCATTGCTCTCAGAATTCGGGTGAAGTTTAAAAATGCTTCGGAACTCTTCTATTGTTCTCGGAATTCCGCTGAAGTTTAAAAATGCTTAAAATCTCTTACATTGTTCTCGGAATTCCGCTGAAGTTTAAAAATGCTTCGGAACTCTTCCATTGTTCTCGGAATTCTGCTGAAGTTTAAAAATGCTTCAGAACTCTTCCATTGTTCTCAGAATTCCGCTGACGTTTAAAAATGCTTCGGAAATCTTCCATTGTTTTCAAAATTCCGCTGACGTTTAAAAATGCTTCAGAACTATTCCATTGTTCTCAGAATTCTGCTGACGTTTAAAAATGCTTCGGAACTCTTCCATTGTTCTCGGAATTCTGCTGAAGTTTAAAAATGCTTCACAACTCTTCCATTGTTCTCGGAATTCCGCTGACTTTTAAAAATGCTTCGGAACTCTTCCATTGTTCTCCAAATTCCGCTGAAGTTTAAAAATGCTGCGGAACCCTTCCATCGTTCTCGGAATTCTGCTGAAGTTTAAAAATGCTTCGGAACTCTTCCATTGTTCTCAGAATTCCGCTGACGTTTAAAAATGCTTCGGAAATCTTCCATTGTTTTCAAAATTCCGCTGACGCTTAAAAATGCTTCAGAACTCTTCCATTGTTCTCGGAATTCTGCTGACGTTTAAAAATGCTTCGGAACTCTTCCATTGTTCTCGGAATTCCGCTGAAGTTTAAAAATGCTTCAGAACTCTTCCATTGTTCTCGGAATTCCGCTGACTTTTAAAAATGCTTCGGAACTCTATCATTGTTCTCCAAATTCCGCTGAAGTTTAAAAATGCTGCGGAACCCTTCCATCGTTCTCGGAATTCTGCTGAAGTTTAAAAATGCTTCGGAACTCTTCCATTGTTCTCAGAATTCCGCTGACGTTTAAAAATGCTTCGGAAATCTTCCATTGTTTTCAAAATTCCGCTGACGCTTAAAAATGCTTCAGAACTCTTCCATTGTTCTCGGAATTCTGCTGACGTTTAAAAATGCTTCGGAACTCTTCCATTGCTCTCGGAATTCCGCTGACGTTTAATACTGCTTCGCAACTCTTCCATAGTTCTCGGAATTCCGTTGAAGTTTAAAAATGCTTCGAAACTCTTCCTCTGTTCTCGGAATTCTGCTGAAGTTTAAAAATGCTTCGGAACTCTTCCATTGTTCTCAGAATTCCGCTGACGTTTAAAAATGCTTCGGTACTCTTCCATTGTTCTCGGCATTCCGCTGACATTTAAAAATGCTTCGGAACTCTTCAATTGTTCTCGGAATTCTGCTGAACTTTTAAAATGCTTTGGAACTCTTCCATTGCTCTCGGAATTCGGGTGAAGTTTAAAAATGCTTCGGAACTCTTCTATTGTTCTTGGAATTCCGCTGAAGTTTAAAAATGCTTAAAATCTCTTCCATTGTTCTCGTAATTCTGCTCATGTTTAAAAATGCTTCGGAACTCTTCCATTGTTCTCGTAATTCCGCTGAAGTTTAAAAATGCTTTGGAACTCTTCCATTGTTCTCGGAATTCCGATGACTTTTTAAAATGCTTCGGTACTCTTCCATTGTTCTCAGAATTCCGCTGATGTTTAAAAATGCTTCGTAACTCTTCCATTGTTATCGGAATTCCGCTGAAGTTTAAAAATGCTTCGGAACTCTTCCATTGTTCTAGGAATTCTGCTGAAGTCTAAAAATTCATCTGAACTCTTCCATTGTTCTCGGAATTCGTGTGAATTTTAAAAATGCTTCGGATCTCTTCTATTGTTCTCGGAATTCCGCTGAAGTTTAAAAATGCTTAAAATCTCTTACATTTTTCTCGGAATTCCGCTGAAGTTTAAAAATGCTTCGGAAATCTTCCATTGTTTTCAAAATTCCGCTGACGTTTAAAAATGCTTCAGAACTATTCCATTGTTCTCAGAATTCTGCTGACGTTTAAAAATGCTTCGGAACTCTTCTATTGTTCTCGGAATTCTGCTGACGTTTAAAAATGCTTCAGAACTATTCCATTGTTCTCGGAATTCCGCTGACGTTTAAAAATGCTTTGGAACTCTTCCATTGTTCTCGGAATTCCGCTGAAGTTTAAAAATGCTTCGGAACTCTTCCATTGTTCTCAGAATTCTGCTGACGTTTAAAAATGCTTCGGAACTCTTCTATTGTTCTCGGAATTCTGCTGACGTTTAAAAATGCTTCAGAACTCTTCCATTGTTCTCGGATTTCCGCTGACGTTTAATAATGCTTCGGAACTCTTCCATTGTTCTCGGAATTCCGCTGAAGTTTAAAAATGCTTCGGAACTCTTCCATTGTTCTCAGAATTCTGCTGACGTTTAAAAATGCTTCAGAACTCTTCTATTGTTCTCGGAATTCTGCTGAAGTTTAAAAATGCTTCGAAACTCTTCCATTGTTCTCGGAATTCTGCTGAAGTTAAAAAATGCTTCAGAACTCTTCCATTGCTCTCGGAATTCCGCTGACGTTTAATAATGCTTCGCAACTCTTCCATTGTTCTCGGAATTCCGTTGAAGTTTAAAAATGCTTCGAAACTCTTCCATTGTTCTCAGAATTCTGCTGAAGTTTAAAAATGCTTCGGAACTCTTCCATTGTTCTCAGAATTCCGCTGACGTTTAAAAATGCTTCGGTACTCTTCCATTGTTCTCGGAATTCCGCTGACATTTAAAAATGCTTCGGAACTCTTCAATTGTTCTCGGAATTCTGCTGAACTTTTAAAATGCTTTGGAACTCTTCCATTGCTCTCAGAATTCGGGTGAAGTTTAAAAATGCTTCGGAACTCTTCTATTGTTCTCGGAATTCCGCTGAAGTTTAAAAATGCTTAAAATCTCTTCCATTGTTCTCGTAATTCTGCTCATGTTTAAAAATGCTTCGGAACTCTTCCATTGTTCTCGTAATTCCGCTGAAGTTTAAAAATGCTTCGGAACTCTTCCATTGTTCTCGGAATTCCGATGACTTTTTAAAATGCTTCGGTACTCTTCCATTGTTCTCGGAATTCCGCTGACGTTTAAAAATGCTTCGTAACTCTTCCATTGTTATTGGAATTCCGCTGAAGTTTAAAAATGCTTCGGAACTCTTCCATTGTTCTAGGAATTCTGCAGAAGTCTAAAAATTCATCTGAACTCTTCCATTGTTCTTGGAATTCGTGTGAATTTTAAAAATGCTTGGGATCTCTTCTATTGTTCTCGGAATTCCGCTGAAGTTTAAAAATGCTTAAAATCTCTTACATTGTTCTCGGAATTCTGCTGACGTTTAAAAATGCTTCAGAACTCTTCCATTGTTCTCGGAATTCCGCTGATGTTTAAAAATGCTTTGGAACTCTTCCATTGTTCTCGGAATTCCGCTGAAGTTTAAAAATGCTTCGGAACTCTTCCATTGTTCTCAGAATTCTGCTGACATTTAAAAATGCTTCGGAACTCTTCTATTGTTCTCGGAATTCTGCTGACGTTTAAAAATGCTTCAGAACTCTTCCATTGTTCTCGGATTTCCGCTGACGTTTAATAATGCTTCGGAACTCTTCCATTGTTCTCGGAATTCCGCTGAAGTTTAAAAATGCTTCGGAACTCTTCCATTGTTCTCAGAATTCTGCTGACGTTTAAAAATGCTTCAGAACTCTTCTATTGTTCTCGGAATTCTGCTGAAGTTTAAAAATGCTTCGAAACTCTTCCATTGTTCTCGGAATTCTGCTGAAGTTTAAAAATGCTTCAGAACTCTTCCATTGCTCTCGGAATTCCGCTGACGTTTAATAATGCTTCGCAACTCTTCCATTGTTCTCGGAATTCCGTTGAAGTTTAAAAATGCTTCGAAACTCTTCCATTGTTCTCGGAATTCTGCTGAAGTTTAAAAATGCTTCGGAACTCTTCCATTGTTCTCAGAATTCCGCTGACGTTTAAAAATGCTTCGGTACTCTTCCATTGTTCTCGGAATTCCGCTGACATTTAAAAATGCTTCGGAACTCTTCAATTGTTCTCGGAATTCTGCTGAACTTTTAAAATGCTTTGGAACACTTCCATTGCTCTCAGAATTCGGGTGAAGTTTAAAAATGCTTCGGAACTCTTCTATTGTTCTCGGAATTCCGCTGAAGTTTAAAAATGCTTAAAATCTCTTCCATTGTTCTCGTAATTCTGCTCATGTTTAAAAATGCTTCGGAACTCTTCCATTGTTCTCGTAATTCCGCTGAAGTTTAAAAATGCTTCGGAACTCTTCCATTGTTCTCGGAATTCCGATGACTTTTTAAAATGCTTCGGTACTCTTCCATTGTTCTCGGAATTCCGCTGACGTTTAAAAATGCTTCGTAACTCTTCCATTGTTATTGGAATTCCGCTGAAGTTTAAAAATGCTTCGGAACTCTTCCATTGTTCTAGGAATTCTGCAGAAGTCTAAAAATTCATCTGAACTCTTCCATTGTTCTTGGAATTCGTGTGAATTTTAAAAATGCTTGGGATCTCTTCTATTGTTCTCGGAATTCCGCTGAAGTTTAAAAATGCTTAATATCTCTTACATTGTTCTCGGAATTCTGCTGACGTTTAAAAATGCTTCAGAACTCTTCCATTGTTCTCGGAATTCCGCTGATGTTTAAAAATGCTTTGGAACTCTTCCATTGTTCTCGGAATTCCGCTGAAGTTTAAAAATGCTTCGGAACTCTTCCATTGTTCTCAGAATTCTGCTGACATTTAAAAATGCTTCGGAACTCTTCTATTGTTCTCGGAATTCTGCTGACGTTTAAAAATGCTTCAGAACTCTTCCATTGTTCTCGGATTTCCGCTGACGTTTAATAATGCTTCGGAACTCTTCCATTGTTCTCGGAATTCCGCTGAAGTTTAAAAATGCTTCGGAACTCTTCCATTGTTCTCAGAATTCTGCTGACGTTTAAAAATGCTTCAGAACTCTTCTATTGTTCTCGGAATTCTGCTGAAGTTTAAAAATGCTTCGAAACTCTTCCATTGTTCTCGGAATTCTGCTGAAGTTTAAAAATGCTTCAGAACTCTTCCATTGCTCTCGGAATTCCGCTGACGTTTAATAATGCTTCGCAACTCTTCCATTGTTCTCGGAATTCCGTTGAAGTTTAAAAATGCTTCGAAACTCTTCCATTGTTCTCGGAATTCTGCTGAAGTTTAAAAATGCTTCGGAACTCTTCCATTGTTCTCAGAATTCCGCTGACGTTTAAAAATGCTTCGGTACTCTTCCATTGTTCTCGGAATTCCGCTGACATTTAAAAATGCTTCGGAACTCTTCAATTGTTCTCGGAATTCTGCTGAACTTTTAAAATGCTTTGGAACACTTCCATTGCTCTCAGAATTCGGGTGAAGTTTAAAAATGCTTCGGAACTCTTCTATTGTTCTCGGAATTCCGCTGAAGTTTAAAAATGCTTAAAATCTCTTCCATTGTTCTCGTAATTCTGCTCATGTTTAAAAATGCTTCGGAACTCTTCCATTGTTCTCGTAATTCCGCTGAAGTTTAAAAATGCTTCGGAACTCTTCCATTGTTCTCGGAATTCCGATGACTTTTTAAAATGCTTCGGTACTCTTCCATTGTTCTCGGAATTCCGCTGACGTTTAAAAATGCTTCGTAACTCTTCCATTGTTATCGGAATTCCGCTGAAGTTTAAAAATGCTTCGGAACTCTTCCATTGTTCTAGGAATTCTGCAGAAGTCTAAAAATTCATCTGAACTCTTCCATTGTTCTCGGAATTCGTGTGAATTTTAAAAATGCTTGGGATCTCTTCTATTGTTCTCGGAATTCCGCTGAAGTTTAAAAATGCTTAAAATCTCTTACATTGTTCTCGGAATTCCGCTGAAGTTTAAAAATGCTTCGGAACTCTTCCATTGTTCTCGGAATTCTGCTGAAGTTTAAAAATGCTTCAGAACTCTTCCATTGTTCTCAGAATTCCGCTGACGTTTAAAAATGCTTCGGAAATCTTCCATTGTTTTCAAAATTCCGCTGATGTTTAAAAATGCTTCAGAACTATTCCATTGTTCTCAGAATTCTGCTGATGTTTAAAAATGCTTCGGAACTCTTCCATTGTTCTCGGAATTCTGCTGAAGTTTAAAAATGCTTCACAACTCTTCCATTGTTCTCGGAATTCCGCTGACTTTTAAAAATGCTTCGGAACTCTTCCATTGTTCTCCAAATTCCGCTGAAGTTTAAAAATGCTGCGGAACCCTTCCATCGTTCTCGGAATTCTGCTGAAGTTTAAAAATGCTTCGTAACTCTTCCATTGTTCTCAGAATTCCGCTGACGTCTAAAAATGCTTCGGTACTCTTCCATTGTTCTCGGAATTCCGCTGACATATAAAAATGCTTCGGAAATCTTGCATTGTTCTCGGCATTCCGCTGACGTTTAAAAATGCTTCGGAACTCTTCCATTGTTCTCGGAATTCCGCTGAAGTTTAAAAATGCTTCGGAACTCTTCCATTGTTCTCAGAATTCTGCTGACGTTTAAAAATGCTTCAGAACTCTTCCATTGTTCTCGGAATTCCGCTGACGTTTAAAAATGCTTTGGAACTCTTCCATTGTTCTCGTAATTCCGCTGAAGTTTAAAAATGCTTCGGAACTCTTCCATTGTTCTCAGAATTCTGCTGACGTTTAAAAATGCTTCGGAACTCGTCTATTGTTCTCGGAATTCTGCTGACGTTTAAAAATGCTTCAGAACTCTTCCATTGTTCTCGGAATTCCGCTGATGTTTAAAAATGCTTTGGAACTCTTCCATTGTTCTCGGAATTCCGCTGAAGTTTAAAAATGCTTCGGAACTCTTCCATTGTTCTCAGAATTCTGCTGACATTTAAAAATGCTTCGGAACTCTTCTATTATTCTCGGAATTCTGCTGACGTTTAAAAATGCTTCAGAACTCTTCCATTGTTCTCGGATTTCCGCTGACGTTTAATAATGCTTCGGAACTCTTCCATTGTTCTCGGAATTCCGCTGAAGTTTAAAAATGCTTCGGAACTCTTCCATTGTTCTCAGAATTCTGCTGACGTTTAAAAATGCTTCAGAACTCTTCTATTGTTCTCGGAATTCTGCTGAAGTTTAAAAATGCTTCGAAACTCTTCCATTGTTCTCGGAATTCTGCTGAAGTTAAAAAATGCTTCAGAACTCTTCCATTGCTCTCGGAATTCCGCTGACGTTTAATAATGCTTCGCAACTCTTCCATTGTTCTCGGAATTCCGTTGAAGTTTAAAAATGCTTCGAAACTCTTCCATTGTTCTCAGAATTCTGCTGAAGTTTAAAAATGCTTCGGAACTCTTCCATTGTTCTCAGAATTCCGCTGACGTTTAAAAATGCTTCGGTACTCTTCCATTGTTCTCGGAATTCCGCTGACATTTAAAAATGCTTCGGAACTCTTCAATTGTTCTCGGAATTCTGCTGAACTTTTAAAATGCTTTGGAACTCTTCCATTGCTCTCAGAATTCGGGTGAAGTTTAAAAATGCTTCGGAACTCTTCTATTGTTCTCGGAATTCCGCTGAAGTTTAAAAATGCTTAAAATCTCTTCCATTGTTCTCGTAATTCTGCTCATGTTTAAAAATGCTTCGGAACTCTTCCATTGTTCTCGTAATTCCGCTGAAGTTTAAAAATGCTTCGGAACTCTTCCATTGTTCTCGGAATTCCGATGACTTTTTAAAATGCTTCGGTACTCTTCCATTGTTCTCGGAATTCCGCTGACGTTTAAAAATGCTTCGTAACTCTTCCATTGTTATTGGAATTCCGCTGAAGTTTAAAAATGCTTCGGAACTCTTCCATTGTTCTAGGAATTCTGCAGAAGTCTAAAAATTCATCTGAACTCTTCCATTGTTCTTGGAATTCGTGTGAATTTTAAAAATGCTTGGGATCTCTTCTATTGTTCTCGGAATTCCGCTGAAGTTTAAAAATGCTTAAAATCTCTTACATTGTTCTCGGAATTCTGCTGACGTTTAAAAATGCTTCAGAACTCTTCCATTGTTCTCGGAATTCCGCTGATGTTTAAAAATGCTTTGGAACTCTTCCATTGTTCTCGGAATTCCGCTGAAGTTTAAAAATGCTTCGGAACTCTTCCATTGTTCTCAGAATTCTGCTGACATTTAAAAATGCTTCGGAACTCTTCTATTGTTCTCGGAATTCTGCTGACGTTTAAAAATGCTTCAGAACTCTTCCATTGTTCTCGGATTTCCGCTGACGTTTAATAATGCTTCGGAACTCTTCCATTGTTCTCGGAATTCCGCTGAAGTTTAAAAATGCTTCGGAACTCTTCCATTGTTCTCAGAATTCTGCTGACGTTTAAAAATGCTTCAGAACTCTTCTATTGTTCTCGGAATTCTGCTGAAGTTTAAAAATGCTTCGAAACTCTTCCATTGTTCTCGGAATTCTGCTGAAGTTTAAAAATGCTTCAGAACTCTTCCATTGCTCTCGGAATTCCGCTGACGTTTAATAATGCTTCGCAACTCTTCCATTGTTCTCGGAATTCCGTTGAAGTTTAAAAATGCTTCGAAACTCTTCCATTGTTCTCGGAATTCTGCTGAAGTTTAAAAATGCTTCGGAACTCTTCCATTGTTCTCAGAATTCCGCTGACGTTTAAAAATGCTTCGGTACTCTTCCATTGTTCTCGGAATTCCGCTGACATTTAAAAATGCTTCGGAACTCTTCAATTGTTCTCGGAATTCTGCTGAACTTTTAAAATGCTTTGGAACACTTCCATTGCTCTCAGAATTCGGGTGAAGTTTAAAAATGCTTCGGAACTCTTCTATTGTTCTCGGAATTCCGCTGAAGTTTAAAAATGCTTAAAATCTCTTCCATTGTTCTCGTAATTCTGCTCATGTTTAAAAATGCATCGGAACTCTTCCATTGTTCTCGTAATTCCGCTGAAGTTTAAAAATGCTTCGGAACTCTTCCATTGTTCTCGGAATTCCGATGACTTTTTAAAATGCTTCGGTACTCTTCCATTGTTCTCGGAATTCCGCTGACGTTTAAAAATGCTTCGTAACTCTTCCATTGTTATTGGAATTCCGCTGAAGTTTAAAAATGCTTCGGAACTCTTCCATTGTTCTAGGAATTCTGCAGAAGTCTAAAAATTCATCTGAACTCTTCCATTGTTCTTGGAATTCGTGTGAATTTTAAAAATGCTTGGGATCTCTTCTATTGTTCTCGGAATTCCGCTGAAGTTTAAAAATGCTTAAAATCTCTTACATTGTTCTCGGAATTCTGCTGACGTTTAAAAATGCTTCAGAACTCTTCCATTGTTCTCGGAATTCCGCTGATGTTTAAAAATGCTTTGGAACTCTTCCATTGTTCTCGGAATTCCGCTGAAGTTTAAAAATGCTTCGGAACTCTTCCATTGTTCTCAGAATTCTGCTGACATTTAAAAATGCTTCGGAACTCTTCTATTGTTCTCGGAATTCTGCTGACGTTTAAAAATGCTTCAGAACTCTTCCATTGTTCTCGGATTTCCGCTGACGTTTAATAATGCTTCGGAACTCTTCCATTGTTCTCGGAATTCCGCTGAAGTTTAAAAATGCTTCGGAACTCTTCCATTGTTCTCAGAATTCTGCTGACGTTTAAAAATGCTTCAGAACTCTTCTATTGTTCTCGGAATTCTGCTGAAGTTTAAAAATGCTTCGAAACTCTTCCATTGTTCTCGGAATTCTGCTGAAGTTTAAAAATGCTTCAGAACTCTTCCATTGCTCTCGGAATTCCGCTGACGTTTAATAATGCTTCGCAACTCTTCCATTGTTCTCGGAATTCCGTTGAAGTTTAAAAATGCTTCGAAACTCTTCCATTGTTCTCGGAATTCTGCTGAAGTTTAAAAATGCTTCGGAACTCTTCCATTGTTCTCAGAATTCCGCTGACGTTTAAAAATGCTTCGGTACTCTTCCATTGTTCTCGGAATTCCGCTGACATTTAAAAATGCTTCGGAACTCTTCAATTGTTCTCGGAATTCTGCTGAACTTTTAAAATGCTTTGGAACACTTCCATTGCTCTCAGAATTCGGGTGAAGTTTAAAAATGCTTCGGAACTCTTCTATTGTTCTCGGAATTCCGCTGAAGTTTAAAAATGCTTAAAATCTCTTCCATTGTTCTCGTAATTCTGCTCATGTTTAAAAATGCTTCGGAACTCTTCCATTGTTCTCGTAATTCCGCTGAAGTTTAAAAATGCTTCGGAACTCTTCCATTGTTCTCGGAATTCCGATGACTTTTTAAAATGCTTCGGTACTCTTCCATTGTTCCCGGAATTCCGCTGACGTTTAAAAATGCTTCGTAACTCTTCCATTGTTATCGGAATTCCGCTGAAGTTTAAAAATGCTTCGGAACTCTTCCATTGTTCTAGGAATTCTGCAGAAGTCTAAAAATTCATCTGAACTCTTCCATTGTTCTCGGAATTCGTGTGAATTTTAAAAATGCTTGGGATCTCTTCTATTGTTCTCGGAATTCCGCTGAAGTTTAAAAATGCTTAAAATCTCTTACATTGTTCTCGGAATTCCGCTGAAGTTTAAAAATGCTTCGGAACTCTTCCATTGTTCTCGGAATTCTGCTGAAGTTTAAAAATGCTTCAGAACTCTTCCATTGTTCTCAGAATTCCGCTGACGTTTAAAAATGCTTCGGAAATCTTCCATTGTTTTCAAAATTCCGCTGATGTTTAAAAATGCTTCAGAACTATTCCATTGTTCTCAGAATTCTGCTGATGTTTAAAAATGCTTCGGAACTCTTCCATTGTTCTCGGAATTCTGCTGAAGTTTAAAAATGCTTCACAACTCTTCCATTGTTCTCGGAATTCCGCTGACTTTTAAAAATGCTTCGGAACTCTTCCATTGTTCTCCAAATTCCGCTGAAGTTTAAAAATGCTGCGGAACCCTTCCATCGTTCTCGGAATTCTGCTGAAGTTTAAAAATGCTTCGTAACTCTTCCATTGTTCTCAGAATTCCGCTGACGTCTAAAAATGCTTCGGTACTCTTCCATTGTTCTCGGAATTCCGCTGACATATAAAAATGCTTCGGAAATCTTGCATTGTTCTCGGCATTCCGCTGACGTTTAAAAATGCTTCGGAACTCTTCCATTGTTCTCGGAATTCCGCTGAAGTTTAAAAATGCTTCGGAACTCTTCCATTGTTCTCAGAATTCTGCTGACGTTTAAAAATGCTTCAGAACTCTTCCATTGTTCTCGGAATTCCGCTGACGTTTAAAAATGCTTTGGAACTCTTCCATTGTTCTCGTAATTCCGCTGAAGTTTAAAAATGCTTCGGAACTCTTCCATTGTTCTCAGAATTCTGCTGACGTTTAAAAATGCTTCGGAACTCGTCTATTGTTCTCGGAATTCTGCTGACGTTTAAAAATGCTTCAGAACTCTTCCATTGTTCTCGGAATTCCGCTGATGTTTAAAAATGCTTTGGAACTCTTCCATTGTTCTCGGAATTCCGCTGAAGTTTAAAAATGCTTCGGAACTCTTCCATTGTTCTCAGAATTCTGCTGACATTTAAAAATGCTTCGGAACTCTTCTATTATTCTCGGAATTCTGCTGACGTTTAAAAATGCTTCAGAACTCTTCCATTGTTCTCGGATTTCCGCTGACGTTTAATAATGCTTCGGAACTCTTCCATTGTTCTCGGAATTCCGCTGAAGTTTAAAAATGCTTCGGAACTCTTCCATTGTTCTCAGAATTCTGCTGACGTTTAAAAATGCTTCAGAACTCTTCTATTGTTCTCGGAATTCTGCTGAAGTTTAAAAATGCTTCGAAACTCTTCCATTGTTCTCGGAATTCTGCTGAAGTTAAAAAATGCTTCAGAACTCTTCCATTGCTCTCGGAATTCCGCTGACGTTTAATAATGCTTCGCAACTCTTCCATTGTTCTCGGAATTCCGTTGAAGTTTAAAAATGCTTCGAAACTCTTCCATTGTTCTCAGAATTCTGCTGAAGTTTAAAAATGCTTCGGAACTCTTCCATTGTTCTCAGAATTCCGCTGACGTTTAAAAATGCTTCGGTACTCTTCCATTGTTCTCGGAATTCCGCTGACATTTAAAAATGCTTCGGAACTCTTCAATTGTTCTCGGAATTCTGCTGAACTTTTAAAATGCTTTGGAACTCTTCCATTGCTCTCAGAATTCGGGTGAAGTTTAAAAATGCTTCGGAACTCTTCTATTGTTCTCGGAATTCCGCTGAAGTTTAAAAATGCTTAAAATCTCTTCCATTGTTCTCGTAATTCTGCTCATGTTTAAAAATGCTTCGGAACTCTTCCATTGTTCTCGTAATTCCGCTGAAGTTTAAAAATGCTTCGGAACTCTTCCATTGTTCTCGGAATTCCGATGACTTTTTAAAATGCTTCGGTACTCTTCCATTGTTCTCGGAATTCCGCTGACGTTTAAAAATGCTTCGTAACTCTTCCATTGTTATTGGAATTCCGCTGAAGTTTAAAAATGCTTCGGAACTCTTCCATTGTTCTAGGAATTCTGCAGAAGTCTAAAAATTCATCTGAACTCTTCCATTGTTCTTGGAATTCGTGTGAATTTTAAAAATGCTTGGGATCTCTTCTATTGTTCTCGGAATTCCGCTGAAGTTTAAAAATGCTTAAAATCTCTTACATTGTTCTCGGAATTCTGCTGACGTTTAAAAATGCTTCAGAACTCTTCCATTGTTCTCGGAATTCCGCTGATGTTTAAAAATGCTTTGGAACTCTTCCATTGTTCTCGGAATTCCGCTGAAGTTTAAAAATGCTTCGGAACTCTTCCATTGTTCTCAGAATTCTGCTGACATTTAAAAATGCTTCGGAACTCTTCTATTGTTCTCGGAATTCTGCTGACGTTTAAAAATGCTTCAGAACTCTTCCATTGTTCTCGGATTTCCGCTGACGTTTAATAATGCTTCGGAACTCTTCCATTGTTCTCGGAATTCCGCTGAAGTTTAAAAATGCTTCGGAACTCTTCCATTGTTCTCAGAATTCTGCTGACGTTTAAAAATGCTTCAGAACTCTTCTATTGTTCTCGGAATTCTGCTGAAGTTTAAAAATGCTTCGAAACTCTTCCATTGTTCTCGGAATTCTGCTGAAGTTTAAAAATGCTTCAGAACTCTTCCATTGCTCTCGGAATTCCGCTGACGTTTAATAATGCTTCGCAACTCTTCCATTGTTCTCGGAATTCCGTTGAAGTTTAAAAATGCTTCGAAACTCTTCCATTGTTCTCGGAATTCTGCTGAAGTTTAAAAATGCTTCGGAACTCTTCCATTGTTCTCAGAATTCCGCTGACGTTTAAAAATGCTTCGGTACTCTTCCATTGTTCTCGGAATTCCGCTGACATTTAAAAATGCTTCGGAACTCTTCAATTGTTCTCGGAATTCTGCTGAACTTTTAAAATGCTTTGGAACACTTCCATTGCTCTCAGAATTCGGGTGAAGTTTAAAAATGCTTCGGAACTCTTCTATTGTTCTCGGAATTCCGCTGAAGTTTAAAAATGCTTAAAATCTCTTCCATTGTTCTCGTAATTCTGCTCATGTTTAAAAATGCTTCGGAACTCTTCCATTGTTCTCGTAATTCCGCTGAAGTTTAAAAATGCTTCGGAACTCTTCCATTGTTCTCGGAATTCCGATGACTTTTTAAAATGCTTCGGTACTCTTCCATTGTTCTCGGAATTCCGCTGACGTTTAAAAATGCTTCGTAACTCTTCCATTGTTATCGGAATTCCGCTGAAGTTTAAAAATGCTTCGGAACTCTTCCATTGTTCTAGGAATTCTGCAGAAGTCTAAAAATTCATCTGAACTCTTCCATTGTTCTCGGAATTCGTGTGAATTTTAAAAATGCTTGGGATCTCTTCTATTGTTCTCGGAATTCCGCTGAAGTTTAAAAATGCTTAAAATCTCTTACATTGTTCTCGGAATTCCGCTGAAGTTTAAAAATGCTTCGGAACTCTTCCATTGTTCTCGGAATTCTGCTGAAGTTTAAAAATGCTTCAGAACTCTTCCATTGTTCTCAGAATTCCGCTGACGTTTAAAAATGCTTCGGAAATCTTCCATTGTTTTCAAAATTCCGCTGATGTTTAAAAATGCTTCAGAACTATTCCATTGTTCTCAGAATTCTGCTGATGTTTAAAAATGCTTCGGAACTCTTCCATTGTTCTCGGAATTCTGCTGAAGTTTAAAAATGCTTCACAACTCTTCCATTGTTCTCGGAATTCCGCTGACTTTTAAAAATGCTTCGGAACTCTTACATTGTTCTCCAAATTCCGCTGAAGTTTAAAAATGCTGCGGAACCCTTCCATCGTTCTCGGAATTCTGCTGAAGTTTAAAAATGCTTCGTAACTCTTCCATTGTTCTCAGAATTCCGCTGACGTCTAAAAATGCTTCGGTACTCTTCCATTGTTCTCGGAATTCCGCTGACATATAAAAATGCTTCGGAAATCTTGCATTGTTCTCGGCATTCCGCTGACGTTTAAAAATGCTTCGGAACTCTTCCATTGTTCTCGGAATTCCGCTGAAGTTTAAAAATGCTTCGGAACTCTTCCATTGTTCTCAGAATTCTGCTGACGTTTAAAAATGCTTCAGAACTCTTCCATTGTTCTCGGAATTCTGCTGACGTTTAAAAATGCTTCGGAACTCTTCCATTGTTCTCGGAATTCCGCTGAAGTTTAAAAATGCTTCGGAAATCTTCCATTGTTTTCAAAATTCCGCTGACGCTTAAAAATGCTTCAGAACTCTTCCATTGTTCTCGGAATTCTGCTGACGTTTAAAAATGCTTCGGAACTCTTCCATTGCTCTCGGAATTCCGCTGACGTTTAATACTGCTTCGCAACTCTTCCATAGTTCTCGGAATTCCGTTGAAGTTTAAAAATGCTTCGAAACTCTTCCTCTGTTCTCGGAATTCTGCTGAAGTTTAAAAATGCTTCGGAACTCTTCCATTGTTCTCAGAATTCCGCTGACGTTTAAAAATGCTTCGGTACTCTTCCATTGTTCTCGGCATTCCGCTGACATTTAAAAATGCTTCGGAACTCTTCAATTGTTCTCGGAATTCTGCTGAACTTTTAAAATGCTTTGGAACTCTTCCATTGCTCTCGGAATTCGGGTGAAGTTTAAAAATGCTTCGGAACTCTTCTATTGTTCTTGGAATTCCGCTGAAGTTTAAAAATGCTTAAAATCTCTTCCATTGTTCTCGTAATTCTGCTCATGTTTAAAAATGCTTCGGAACTCTTCCATTGTTCTCGTAATTCCGCTGAAGTTTAAAAATGCTTTGGAACTCTTCCATTGTTCTCGGAATTCCGATGACTTTTTAAAATGCTTCGGTACTCTTCCATTGTTCTCAGAATTCCGCTGATGTTTAAAAATGCTTCGTAACTCTTCCATTGTTATCGGAATTCCGCTGAAGTTTAAAAATGCTTCGGAACTCTTCCATTGTTCTAGGAATTCTGCTGAAGTCTAAAAATTCATCTGAACTCTTCCATTGTTCTCGGAATTCGTGTGAATTTTAAAAATGCTTCGGATCTCTTCTATTGTTCTCGGAATTCCGCTGAAGTTTAAAAATGCTTAAAATCTCTTACATTTTTCTCGGAATTCCGCTGAAGTTTAAAAATGCTTCGGAAATCTTCCATTGTTTTCAAAATTCCGCTGACGTTTAAAAATGCTTCAGAACTATTCCATTGTTCTCAGAATTCTGCTGACGTTTAAAAATGCTTCGGAACTCTTCTATTGTTCTCGGAATTCTGCTGACGTTTAAAAATGCTTCAGAACTATTCCATTGTTCTCGGAATTCCGCTGACGTTTAAAAATGCTTTGGAACTCTTCCATTGTTCTCGGAATTCCGCTGAAGTTTAAAAATGCTTCGGAACTCTTCCATTGTTCTCAGAATTCTGCTGACGTTTAAAAATGCTTCTCAACTCTTCTATTGTTCTCGGAATTCTGCTGACGTTTAAAAATGCTTCAGAACTCTTCCATTGTTCTCGGATTTCCGCTGACGTTTAATAATGCTTCGGAACTCTTCCATTGTTCTCGGAATTCCGCTGAAGTTTAAAAATGCTTCGGAACTCTTCCATTGTTCTCAGAATTCTGCTGACGTTTAAAAATGCTTCAGAACTCTTCTATTGTTCTCGGAATTCTGCTGAAGTTTAAAAATGCTTCGAAACTCTTCCATTGTTCTCGGAATTCTGCTGAAGTTAAAAAATGCTTCAGAACTCTTCCATTGCTCTCGGAATTCCGCTGACGTTTAATAATGCTTCGCAACTCTTCCATTGTTCTCGGAATTCCGTTGAAGTTTAAAAATGCTTCGAAACTCTTCCATTGTTCTCAGAATTCTGCTGAAGTTTAAAAATGCTTCGGAACTCTTCCATTGTTCTCAGAATTCCGCTGACGTTTAAAAATGCTTCGGTACTCTTCCATTGTTCTCGGAATTCCGCTGACATTTAAAAATGCTTCGGAACTCTTCAATTGTTCTCGGAATTCTGCTGAACTTTTAAAATGCTTTGGAACTCTTCCATTGCTCTCAGAATTCGGGTGAAGTTTAAAAATGCTTCGGAACTCTTCTATTGTTCTCGGAATTCCGCTGAAGTTTAAAAATGCTTAAAATCTCTTCCATTGTTCTCGTAATTCTGCTCATGTTTAAAAATGCTTCGGAACTCTTCCATTGTTCTCGTAATTCCGCTGAAGTTTAAAAATGCTTCGGAACTCTTCCATTGTTCTCGGAATTCCGATGACTTTTTAAAATGCTTCGGTACTCTTCCATTGTTCTCGGAATTCCGCTGACGTTTAAAAATGCTTCGTAACTCTTCCATTGTTATTGGAATTCCGCTGAAGTTTAAAAATGCTTCGGAACTCTTCCATTGTTCTAGGAATTCTGCAGAAGTCTAAAAATTCATCTGAACTCTTCCATTGTTCTTGGAATTCGTGTGAATTTTAAAAATGCTTGGGATCTCTTCTATTGTTCTCGGAATTCCGCTGAAGTTTAAAAATGCTTAAAATCTCTTACATTGTTCTCGGAATTCTGCTGACGTTTAAAAATGCTTCAGAACTCTTCCATTGTTCTCGGAATTCCGCTGATGTTTAAAAATGCTTTGGAACTCTTCCATTGTTCTCGGAATTCCGCTGAAGTTTAAAAATGCTTCGGAACTCTTCCATTGTTCTCAGAATTCTGCTGACATTTAAAAATGCTTCGGAACTCTTCTATTGTTCTCGGAATTCTGCTGACGTTTAAAAATGCTTCAGAACTCTTCCATTGTTCTCGGATTTCCGCTGACGTTTAATAATGCTTCGGAACTCTTCCATTGTTCTCGGAATTCCGCTGAAGTTTAAAAATGCTTCGGAACTCTTCCATTGTTCTCAGAATTCTGCTGACGTTTAAAAATGCTTCAGAACTCTTCTATTGTTCTCGGAATTCTGCTGAAGTTTAAAAATGCTTCGAAACTCTTCCATTGTTCTCGGAATTCTGCTGAAGTTTAAAAATGCTTCAGAACTCTTCCATTGCTCTCGGAATTCCGCTGACGTTTAATAATGCTTCGCAACTCTTCCATTGTTCTCGGAATTCCGTTGAAGTTTAAAAATGCTTCGAAACTCTTCCATTGTTCTCGGAATTCTGCTGAAGTTTAAAAATGCTTCGGAACTCTTCCATTGTTCTCAGAATTCCGCTGACGTTTAAAAATGCTTCGGTACTCTTCCATTGTTCTCGGAATTCCGCTGACATTTAAAAATGCTTCGGAACTCTTCAATTGTTCTCGGAATTCTGCTGAACTTTTAAAATGCTTTGGAACACTTCCATTGCTCTCAGAATTCGGGTGAAGTTTAAAAATGCTTCGGAACTCTTCTATTGTTCTCGGAATTCCGCTGAAGTTTAAAAATGCTTAAAATCTCTTCCATTGTTCTCGTAATTCTGCTCATGTTTAAAAATGCTTCGGAACTCTTCCATTGTTCTCGTAATTCCGCTGAAGTTTAAAAATGCTTCGGAACTCTTCCATTGTTCTCGGAATTCCGATGACTTTTTAAAATGCTTCGGTACTCTTCCATTGTTCTCGGAATTCCGCTGACGTTTAAAAATGCTTCGTAACTCTTCCATTGTTATCGGAATTCCGCTGAAGTTTAAAAATGCTTCGGAACTCTTCCATTGTTCTAGGAATTCTGCAGAAGTCTAAAAATTCATCTGAACTCTTCCATTGTTCTCGGAATTCGTGTGAATTTTAAAAATGCTTGGGATCTCTTCTATTGTTCTCGGAATTCCGCTGAAGTTTAAAAATGCTTAAAATCTCTTACATTGTTCTCGGAATTCCGCTGAAGTTTAAAAATGCTTCGGAACTCTTCCATTGTTCTCGGAATTCTGCTGAAGTTTAAAAATGCTTCAGAACTCTTCCATTGTTCTCAGAATTCCGCTGACGTTTAAAAATGCTTCGGAAATCTTCCATTGTTTTCAAAATTCCGCTGATGTTTAAAAATGCTTCAGAACTATTCCATTGTTCTCAGAATTCTGCTGATGTTTAAAAATGCTTCGGAACTCTTCCATTGTTCTCGGAATTCTGCTGAAGTTTAAAAATGCTTCACAACTCTTCCATTGTTCTCGGAATTCCGCTGACTTTTAAAAATGCTTCGGAACTCTTCCATTGTTCTCCAAATTCCGCTGAAGTTTAAAAATGCTGCGGAACCCTTCCATCGTTCTCGGAATTCTGCTGAAGTTTAAAAATGCTTCGTAACTCTTCCATTGTTCTCAGAATTCCGCTGACGTCTAAAAATGCTTCGGTACTCTTCCATTGTTCTCGGAATTCCGCTGACATATAAAAATGCTTCGGAAATCTTGCATTGTTCTCGGCATTCCGCTGACGTTTAAAAATGCTTCGGAACTCTTCCATTGTTCTCGGAATTCCGCTGAAGTTTAAAAATGCTTCGGAACTCTTCCATTGTTCTCAGAATTCTGCTGACGTTTAAAAATGCTTCAGAACTCTTCCATTGTTCTCGGAATTCCGCTGACGTTTAAAAATGCTTTGGAACTCTTCCATTGTTCTCGTAATTCCGCTGAAGTTTAAAAATGCTTCGGAACTCTTCCATTGTTCTCAGAATTCTGCTGACGTTTAAAAATGCTTCGGAACTCGTCTATTGTTCTCGGAATTCTGCTGACGTTTAAAAATGCTTCAGAACTCTTCCATTGTTCTCGGAATTCCGCTGATGTTTAAAAATGCTTTGGAACTCTTCCATTGTTCTCGGAATTCCGCTGAAGTTTAAAAATGCTTCGGAACTCTTCCATTGTTCTCAGAATTCTGCTGACATTTAAAAATGCTTCGGAACTCTTCTATTATTCTCGGAATTCTGCTGACGTTTAAAAATGCTTCAGAACTCTTCCATTGTTCTCGGATTTCCGCTGACGTTTAATAATGCTTCGGAACTCTTCCATTGTTCTCGGAATTCCGCTGAAGTTTAAAAATGCTTCGGAACTCTTCCATTGTTCTCAGAATTCTGCTGACGTTTAAAAATGCTTCAGAACTCTTCTATTGTTCTCGGAATTCTGCTGAAGTTTAAAAATGCTTCGAAACTCTTCCATTGTTCTCGGAATTCTGCTGAAGTTTAAAAATGCTTCGGAACTCTTCCATTGTTCTCAGAATTCCGCTGACGTTTAAAAATGCTTCGGTACTCTTCCATTGTTCTCGGAATTCCGCTGACATTTAAAAATGCTTCGGAACTCTTCAATTGTTCTCGGAATTCTGCTGAACTTTTAAAATGCTTTGGAACACTTCCATTGCTCTCAGAATTCGGGTGAAGTTTAAAAATGCTTCGGAACTCTTCTATTGTTCTCGGAATTCCGCTGAAGTTTAAAAATGCTTAAAATCTCTTCCATTGTTCTCGTAATTCTGCTCATGTTTAAAAATGCTTCGGAACTCTTCCATTGTTCTCGTAATTCCGCTGAAGTTTAAAAATGCTTCAGAACTCTTCCATTGCTCTCGGAATTCCGCTGACGTTTAATAATGCTTCGCAACTCTTCCATTGTTCTTAGAATTCCGCTGACGTTTAAAAATGCTTTGGAACTCTTCCATTGTTCTCGGAATTCCGCTGACGTTTAAAAATGCTTTGGAACTCTTCCATTGTTCTCGGAATTCCGCTGAAGTTTAAAAATGCTTCGGAACTCTTCCATTGTTCTCAGAATTCTGCTGACGTTTAAAAATGCTTCAGAACTCTTCCATTGTTCTCGGAATTCCGCTGACGTTTAAAAATGCTTTGGAACTCTTCCATTGTTCTCGGAATTCCGCTGAAGTTTAAAAATGCTTCGGAACTCTTCCATTGTTCTCAGAATTCTGCTGACGTTTAAAAATGCTTCGGAACTCGTCTATTGTTCTCGGAATTCTGCTGACGTTTAAAAATGCTTCAGAACTCTTCCATTGTTCTCGGAATTCCGCTGACGTTTAAAAATGCTTTGGAACTCTTCCATTGTTCTCGGAATTCCGCTGAAGTTTAAAAATGCTTTGGAACTCTTCCATTGTTCTCAGAATTCTGCTGACGTTTAAAAATGCTTCGGAACACTTCTATTGTTCTCGGAATTCTGCTGACGTTTAAAAATGCTTCAGAACTCTTCCATTGTTCTCGGATTTCCGCTGACGTTTAATAATGCTTCGGAACTCTTCCATTGTTCTCGGAATTCCGCTGAAGTTTAAAAATGCTTCGGAACTCTTCCATTGTTCTCAGAATTCTGCTGACGTTTAAAAATGCTTCAGAACTCTTCTATTGTTCTCGGAATTCTGCTGAAGTTTAAAAATGCTTCGAAACTCTTCCATTGTTCTCGGAATTCTGCTGAAGTTTAAAAATGCTTCAGAACTCTTCCATTGCTCTCGGAATTCCGCTGACGTTTAATAATGCTTCGCAACTCTTCCATTGTTCTCGGAATTCCGTTGAAGTTTAAAAATGCTTCGAAACTCTTCCATTGTTCTCGGAATTCTGCTGAAGTTTAAAAATGCTTCGGAACTCTTCCATTGTTCTCAGAATTCCGCTGACGTTTAAAAATGCTTCGGTACTCTTCCATTGTTCTCGGAATTCCGCTGACATTTAAAAATGCTTCGGAACTCTTCAATTGTTCTCGGAATTCTGCTGAACTTTTAAAATGCTTTGGAACTCTTCCATTGCTCTCAGAATTCGGGTGAAGTTTAAAAATGCTTCGGAACTCTTCTATTGTTCTCGGAATTCCGCTGAAGTTTAAAAATGCTTAAAATCTCTTCCATTGTTCTCGTAATTCTGCTCATGTTTAAAAATGCTTCGGAACTCTTCCATTGTTCTCGTAATTCCGCTGAAGTTTAAAAATGCTTCAGAACTCTTCCATTGCTCTCGGAATTCCGCTGACGTTTAATAATGCTTCGCAACTCTTCCATTGTTCTTAGAATTCCGCTGACGTTTAAAAATGCTTTGGAACTCTTCCATTGTTCTCGGAATTCCGCTGACGTTTAAAAATGCTTTGGAACTCTTCCATTGTTCTCGGAATTCCGCTGAAGTTTAAAAATGCTTCGGAACTCTTCCATTGTTCTCAGAATTCTGCTGACGTTTAAAAATGCTTCAGAACTCTTCCATTGTTCTCGGAATTCCGCTGACGTTTAAAAATGCTTTGGAACTCTTCCATTGTTCTCGGAATTCCGCTGAAGTTTAAAAATGCTTCGGAACTCTTCCATTGTTCTCAGAATTCTGCTGACGTTTAAAAATGCTTCGGAACTTGTCTATTGTTCTCGGAATTCTGCTGACGTTTAAAAATGCTTCAGAACTCTTCCATTGTTCTCGGAATTCCGCTGACGTTTAAAAATGCTTTGGAACTCTTCCATTGTTCTCGGAATTCCGCTGAAGTTTAAAAATGCTTCGGAACTCTTCCATTGTTCTCAGAATTCTGCTGACGTTTAAAAATGCTTCGGAACTCTTCTATTGTTCTCGGAATTCTGCTGACGTTTAAAAATGCTTCAGAACTCTTCCATTGTTCTCGGATTTCCGCTGACGTTTAATAATGCTTCGGAACTCTTCCATTGTTCTCGGAATTCCGCTGAAGTTTAAAAATGCTTCGGAACTCTTCCATTGTTCTCAGAATTCTGCTGACGTTTAAAAATGCTTCAGAACTCTTCTATTGTTCTCGGAATTCTGCTGAACTTTTAAAATGCTTTGGAACTCTTCCATTGCTCTCAGAATTCGGGTGAAGTTTAAAAATGCTTCGGAACTCTTCTATTGTTCTCGGAATTCCGCTGAAGTTTAAAAATGCTTAAAATCTCTTACATTGTTCTCGGAATTCCGCTGAAGTTTAAAAATGCTTCGGAACTCTTCCATTGTTCTCAGAATTCCGCTGACGTTTAAAAATGCTTCGGAAATCTTCCATTGTTTTCAAAATTCCGCTGATGTTTAAAAATGCTTCAGAACTATTCCATTGTTCTCAGAATTCTGCTGACGTTTAAAAATGCTTCGGAACTCTTCCATTGTTCTCGGAATTCTGCTGAAGTTTAAAAATGCTTCACAACTCTTCCATTGTTCTCGGAATTCCGCTGACTTTTAAAAATGCATCGGAACTCTTCCATTGTTCTCCAAATTCCGCTGAAGTTTAAAAATGCTGCGGAACCCTTCCATCGTTCTCGGAATTCTGCTGAAGTTTAAAAATGCTTCGGAACTCTTCCATTGTTCTCAGAATTCCGCTGACGTTTAAAAATGCTTCGGAAATCTTCCATTGTTTTCAAAATTCCGCTGACGCTTAAAAATGCTTCAGAACTCTTCCATTGTTCTCGGAATTCTGCTGACGTTTAAAAATGCTTCGGAACTCTTCCATTGTTCTCGGAATTCCGCTGAAGTTTAAAAATGCTTCAGAACTCTTCCATTGTTCTCGGAATTCCGCTGACTTTTAAAAATGCTTCGGAACTCTATCATTGTTCTCCAAATTCCGCTGAAGTTTAAAAATGCTGCGGAACCCTTCCATCGTTCTCGGAATTCTGCTGAAGTTTAAAAATGCTTCGGAACTCTTCCATTGTTCTCAGAATTCCGCTGACGTTTAAAAATGCTTCGGAAATCTTCCATTGTTTTCAAAATTCCGCTGACGCTTAAAAATGCTTCAGAACTCTTCCATTGTTCTCGGAATTCTGCTGACGTTTAAAAATGCTTCGGAACTCTTCCATTGCTCTCGGAATTCCGCTGACGTTTAATACTGCTTCGCAACTCTTCCATAGTTCTCGGAATTCCGTTGAAGTTTAAAAATGCTTCGAAACTCTTCCTCTGTTCTCGGAATTCTGCTGAAGTTTAAAAATGCTTCGGAACTCTTCCATTGTTCTCAGAATTCCGCTGACGTTTAAAAATGCTTCGGTACTCTTCCATTGTTCTCGGCATTCCGCTGACATTTAAAAATGCTTCGGAACTCTTCAATTGTTCTCGGAATTCTGCTGAACTTTTAAAATGCTTTGGAACTCTTCCATTGCTCTCGGAATTCGGGTGAAGTTTAAAAATGCTTCGGAACTCTTCTATTGTTCTTGGAATTCCGCTGAAGTTTAAAAATGCTTAAAATCTCTTCCATTGTTCTCGTAATTCTGCTCATGTTTAAAAATGCTTCGGAACTCTTCCATTGTTCTCGTAATTCCGCTGAAGTTTAAAAATGCTTTGGAACTCTTCCATTGTTCTCGGAATTCCGATGACTTTTTAAAATGCTTCGGTACTCTTCCATTGTTCTCAGAATTCCGCTGATGTTTAAAAATGCTTCGTAACTCTTCCATTGTTATCGGAATTCCGCTGAAGTTTAAAAATGCTTCGGAACTCTTCCATTGTTCTAGGAATTCTGCTGAAGTCTAAAAATTCATCTGAACTCTTCCATTGTTCTCGGAATTCGTGTGAATTTTAAAAATGCTTCGGATCTCTTCTATTGTTCTCGGAATTCCGCTGAAGTTTAAAAATGCTTAAAATCTCTTACATTTTTCTCGGAATTCCGCTGAAGTTTAAAAATGCTTCGGAAATCTTCCATTGTTTTCAAAATTCCGCTGACGTTTAAAAATGCTTCAGAACTATTCCATTGTTCTCAGAATTCTGCTGACGTTTAAAAATGCTTCGGAACTCTTCTATTGTTCTCGGAATTCTGCTGACGTTTAAAAATGCTTCAGAACTATTCCATTGTTCTCGGAATTCCGCTGACGTTTAAAAATGCTTTGGAACTCTTCCATTGTTCTCGGAATTCCGCTGAAGTTTAAAAATGCTTCGGAACTCTTCCATTGTTCTCAGAATTCTGCTGACGTTTAAAAATGCTTCGGAACTCTTCTATTGTTCTCGGAATTCTGCTGACGTTTAAAAATGCTTCAGAACTCTTCCATTGTTCTCGGATTTCCGCTGACGTTTAATAATGCTTCGGAACTCTTCCATTGTTCTCGGAATTCCGCTGAAGTTTAAAAATGCTTCGGAACTCTTCCATTGTTCTCAGAATTCTGCTGACGTTTAAAAATGCTTCAGAACTCTTCTATTGTTCTCGGAATTCTGCTGAAGTTTAAAAATGCTTCGAAACTCTTCCATTGTTCTCGGAATTCTGCTGAAGTTAAAAAATGCTTCAGAACTCTTCCATTGCTCTCGGAATTCCGCTGACGTTTAATAATGCTTCGCAACTCTTCCATTGTTCTCGGAATTCCGTTGAAGTTTAAAAATGCTTCGAAACTCTTCCATTGTTCTCAGAATTCTGCTGAAGTTTAAAAATGCTTCGGAACTCTTCCATTGTTCTCAGAATTCCGCTGACGTTTAAAAATGCTTCGGTACTCTTCCATTGTTCTCGGAATTCCGCTGACATTTAAAAATGCTTCGGAACTCTTCAATTGTTCTCGGAATTCTGCTGAACTTTTAAAATGCTTTGGAACTCTTCCATTGCTCTCAGAATTCGGGTGAAGTTTAAAAATGCTTCGGAACTCTTCTATTGTTCTCGGAATTCCGCTGAAGTTTAAAAATGCTTAAAATCTCTTCCATTGTTCTCGTAATTCTGCTCATGTTTAAAAATGCTTCGGAACTCTTCCATTGTTCTCGTAATTCCGCTGAAGTTTAAAAATGCTTCGGAACTCTTCCATTGTTCTCGGAATTCCGATGACTTTTGAAAATGCTTCGGTACTCTTCCATTGTTCTCGGAATTCCGCTGACGTTTAAAAATGCTTCGTAACTCTTCCATTGTTATTGGAATTCCGCTGAAGTTTAAAAATGCTTCGGAACTCTTCCATTGTTCTAGGAATTCTGCAGAAGTCTAAAAATTCATCTGAACTCTTCCATTGTTCTTGGAATTCGTGTGAATTTTAAAAATGCTTGGGATCTCTTCTATTGTTCTCGGAATTCCGCTGAAGTTTAAAAATGCTTAAAATCTCTTACATTGTTCTCGGAATTCCGCTGAAGTTTAAAAATGCTTCGGAACTCTTCCATTGTTCTCGGAATTCTGCTGAAGTTTAAAAATGCTTCAGAACTCTTCCATTGTTCTCAGAATTCCGCTGACGTTTAAAAATGCTTCGGAAATCTTCCATTGTTTTCAAAATTCCGCTGACGTTTAAAAATGCTTCAGAACTATTCCATTGTTCTCAGAATTCTGCTGACGTTTAAAAATGCTTCGGAACTCTTCCATTGTTCTTGGAATTCTGCTGAAGTTTAAAAATGCTTCACAACTCTTCCATTGTTCTCGGAATTCCGCTGACTTTTAAAAATGCTTCGGAACTCTTCCATTGTTCTCCAAATTCCGCTGAAGTTTAAAAATGCTGCGGAACCCTTCCATCGTTCTCGGAATTCTGCTGAAGTTTAAAAATGCTTCGGAACTCTTCCATTGTTCTCAGAATTCCGCTGACGTTTAAAAATGCTTCGGAAATCTTCCATTGTTTTCAAAATTCCGCTGACGCTTAAAAATACTTCAGAACTCTTCCATTGTTCTCGGAATTCTGCTGACGCTTAAAAATACTTCAGAACTCTTCCATTGCTCTCGGAATTCGGGTGAAGTTTAAAAATGCTTCGGAACTCTTCTATTGTTCTCGGAATTCCGCTGAAGTTTAAAAATGCTTAAAATCTCTTCCATTGTTCTCGTAATTCTGCTCATGTTTAAAAATGCTTCGGAACTCTTCCATTGTTCTCGTAATTCCGCTGAAGTTTAAAAATGCTTCGGAAGTCTTCCATTGTTCTCGGAATTCCGATGACTTTTTAAAATGCTTCGGTACCCTTCCATTGTTCTCTGAATTCCGATGACTTTTTAAAATGCTTCGGTACACTTCCATTGTTCTCGGAATTCTGCTGACGTTTAAAAATGCTTCGTAACTCTTCCATTGTTATCGGAATTCCGCTGAAGTTTAAAAATGCTTCGGAACTCTTCCATTGTTCTAGGAATTCTGTTGAAGTCTAAAAATTCTTCTGAACTCTTCCATTGTTCTCGGAATTCGTGTGAATTTTAAAAATGCTTCTGATCTCTTCTATTGTTCTCGGAATTCCGCTGAAGTTTAAAAATGCTTAAAATCTCTTACATTGTTCTCGGAATTCCGCTGAAGTTTAAAAATGCTTCGGAACACTTCCATTGTTCTCGGAATTCTGCTGAAGTTTAAAAATGCTTCAGAACTCTTCCATTGTTTTCAAATTTCCCCTGACGCTTAAAAATGCTTCAGAACTCTTCCATTGTTCTCGGAATTCTGCTGACGTTTAAAAATGCTTCGGAACTCTTCCATTGCTCTCGGAATTCCGCTGACGTTTAATACTGCTTCGCAACTCTTCCATAGTTCTCGGAATTCCGTTGAAGTTTAAAAATGCTTCGAAACTCTTCCTCTGTTCTCGGAATTCTGCTGAAGTTTAAAAATGCTTCGGAACTCTTCCATTGTTCTCAGAATTCCGCTGACGTTTAAAAATGCTTCGGTACTCTTCCATTGTTCTCGGCATTCCGCTGACATTTAAAAATGCTTCGGAACTCTTCAATTGTTCTCAGAATTCTGCTGAACTTTTAAAATGCTTTGGAACTCTTCCATTGCTCTCGGAATTCGGGTGAAGTTTAAAAATGCTTCGGAACTCTTCTATTGTTCTTGGAATTCCGCTGAAGTTTAAAAATGCTTAAAATCTCTTCCATTGTTCTCGTAATTCTGCTCATGTTTAAAAATGCTTCGGAACTCTTCCATTGTTCTCGTAATTCCGCTGAAGTTTAAAAATGCTTCGGAACTCTTCCATTGTTCTCGGAATTCCGATGACTTTTTAAAATGCTTCGGTACTCTTCCATTGTTCTCAGAATTCCGCTGATGTTTAAAAATGCTTCGTAACTCTTCCATTGTTATCGGAATTCCGCTGAAGTTTAAAAATGCTTCGGAACTCTTCCATTGTTCTAGGAATTCTGCTGAAGTCTAAAAATTCATCTGAACTCTTCCATTGTTCTCGGAATTCGTGTGAATTTTAAAAATGCTTCGGATCTCTTCTATTGTTCTCGGAATTCTGCTGACGTTTAAAAATGCTTCAGAACTATTCCATTGTTCTCAGAATTCTGCTGACGTTTAAAAATGCTTCGGAACTCTTCTATTGTTCTCGGAATTCTGCTGACGTTTAAAAATGCTTCAGAACTATTCCATTGTTCTCGGAATTCCGCTGACGTTTAAAAATGCTTTGGAACTCTTCCATTGTTCTCGGAATTCCGCTGAAGTTTAAAAATGCTTCGGAACTCTTCCATTGTTCTCAGAATTCTGCTGACGTTTAAAAATGCTTCGGAACTCTTCTATTGTTCTCGGAATTCTGCTGACGTTTAAAAATGCTTCAGAACTCTTCCATTGTTCTCGGATTTCCGCTGACGTTTAATAATGCTTCGGAACTCTTCCATTGTTCTCGGAATTCCGCTGAAGTTTAAAAATGCTTCGGAACTCTTCCATTGTTCTCAGAATTCTGCTGACGTTTAAAAATGCTTCAGAACTCTTCTATTGTTCTCGGAATTCTGCTGAAGTTTAAAAATGCTTCGAAACTCTTCCATTGTTCTCGGAATTCTGCTGAAGTTAAAAAATGCTTCAGAACTCTTCCATTGCTCTCGGAATTCCGCTGACGTTTAATAATGCTTCGCAACTCTTCCATTGTTCTCGGAATTCCGTTGAAGTTTAAAAATGCTTCGAAACTCTTCCATTGTTCTCAGAATTCTGCTGAAGTTTAAAAATGCTTCGGAACTCTTCCATTGTTCTCAGAATTCCGCTGACGTTTAAAAATGCTTCGGTACTCTTCCATTGTTCTCGGAATTCCGCTGACATTTAAAAATGCTTCGGAACTCTTCAATTGTTCTCGGAATTCTGCTGAACTTTTAAAATGCTTTGGAACTCTTCCATTGCTCTCAGAATTCGGGTGAAGTTTAAAAATGCTTCGGAACTCTTCTATTGTTCTCGGAATTCCGCTGAAGTTTAAAAATGCTTAAAATCTCTTCCATTGTTCTCGTAATTCTGCTCATGTTTAAAAATGCTTCGGAACTCTTCCATTGTTCTCGTAATTCCGCTGAAGTTTAAAAATGCTTCGGAACTCTTCCATTGTTCTCGGAATTCCGATGACTTTTTAAAATGCTTCGGTACTCTTCCATTGTTCTCGGAATTCCGCTGACGTTTAAAAATGCTTCGTAACTCTTCCATTGTTATTGGAATTCCGCTGAAGTTTAAAAATGCTTCGGAACTCTTCCATTGTTCTAGGAATTCTGCAGAAGTCTAAAAATTCATCTGAACTCTTCCATTGTTCTTGGAATTCGTGTGAATTTTAAAAATGCTTGGGATCTCTTCTATTGTTCTCGGAATTCCGCTGAAGTTTAAAAATGCTTAAAATCTCTTACATTGTTCTCGGAATTCCGCTGAAGTTTAAAAATGCTTCGGAACTCTTCCATTGTTCTCGGAATTCTGCTGAAGTTTAAAAATGCTTCAGAACTCTTCCATTGTTCTCAGAATTCCGCTGACGTTTAAAAATGCTTCGGAAATCTTCCATTGTTTTCAAAATTCCGCTGACGTTTAAAAATGCTTCAGAACTATTCCATTGTTCTCAGAATTCTGCTGACGTTTAAAAATGCTTCGGAACTCTTCCATTGTTCTCGGAATTCTGCTGAAGTTTAAAAATGCTTCACAACTCTTCCATTGTTCTCGGAATTCCGCTGACTTTTAAAAATGCTTCGGAACTCTTCCATTGTTCTCCAAATTCCGCTGAAGTTTAAAAATGCTGCGGAACCCTTCCATCGTTCTCGGAATTCTGCTGAAGTTTAAAAATGCTTCGGAACTCTTCCATTGTTCTCAGAATTCCGCTGACGTCTAAAAATGCTTCGGTACTCTTCCATTGTTCTCGGAATTCCGCTGACATATAAAAATGCTTCGGAAATCTTGCATTGTTCTCGGCATTCCGCTGACGTTTAAAAATGCTTCGGAACTCTTCCATTGTTCTCGGAATTCCGCTGAAGTTTAAAAATGCTTCGGAACTCTTCCATTGTTCTCAGAATTCTGCTGACGTTTAAAAATGCTTCAGAACTCTTCCATTGTTCTCGGAATTCCGCTGACGTTTAAAAATGCTTTGGAACTCTTCCATTGTTCTCGTAATTCCGCTGAAGTTTAAAAATGCTTCGGAACTCTTCCATTGTTCTCAGAATTCTGCTGACGTTTAAAAATGCTTCGGAACTCGTCTATTGTTCTCGGAATTCTGCTGACGTTTAAAAATGCTTCAGAACTCTTCCATTGTTCTCGGAATTCCGCTGATGTTTAAAAATGCTTTGGAACTCTTCCATTGTTCTCGGAATTCCGCTGAAGTTTAAAAATGCTTCGGAACTCTTCCATTGTTCTCAGAATTCTGCTGACATTTAAAAATGCTTCGGAACTCTTCTATTATTCTCGGAATTCTGCTGACGTTTAAAAATGCTTCAGAACTCTTCCATTGTTCTCGGATTTCCGCTGACGTTTAATAATGCTTCGGAACTCTTCCATTGTTCTCGGAATTCCGCTGAAGTTTAAAAATGCTTCGGAACTCTTCCATTGTTCTCAGAATTCTGCTGACGTTTAAAAATGCTTCAGAACTCTTCTATTGTTCTCGGAATTCTGCTGAAGTTTAAAAATGCTTCGAAACTCTTCCATTGTTCTCGGAATTCTGCTGAAGTTTAAAAATGCTTCGGAACTCTTCCATTGTTCTCAGAATTCCGCTGACGTTTAAAAATGCTTCGGTACTCTTCCATTGTTCTCGGAATTCCGCTGACATTTAAAAATGCTTCGGAACTCTTCAATTGTTCTCGGAATTCTGCTGAACTTTTAAAATGCTTTGGAACACTTCCATTGCTCTCAGAATTCGGGTGAAGTTTAAAAATGCTTCGGAACTCTTCTATTGTTCTCGGAATTCCGCTGAAGTTTAAAAATGCTTAAAATCTCTTCCATTGTTCTCGTAATTCTGCTCATGTTTAAAAATGCTTCGGAACTCTTCCATTGTTCTCGTAATTCCGCTGAAGTTTAAAAATGCTTCAGAACTCTTCCATTGCTCTCGGAATTCCGCTGACGTTTAATAATGCTTCGCAACTCTTCCATTGTTCTTAGAATTCCGCTGACGTTTAAAAATGCTTTGGAACTCTTCCATTGTTCTCGGAATTCCGCTGACGTTTAAAAATGCTTTGGAACTCTTCCATTGTTCTCGGAATTCCGCTGAAGTTTAAAAATGCTTCGGAACTCTTCCATTGTTCTCAGAATTCTGCTGACGTTTAAAAATGCTTCAGAACTCTTCCATTGTTCTCGGAATTCCGCTGACGTTTAAAAATGCTTTGGAACTCTTCCATTGTTCTCGGAATTCCGCTGAAGTTTAAAAATGCTTCGGAACTCTTCCATTGTTCTCAGAATTCTGCTGACGTTTAAAAATGCTTCGGAACTCGTCTATTGTTCTCGGAATTCTGCTGACGTTTAAAAATGCTTCAGAACTCTTCCATTGTTCTCGGAATTCCGCTGACGTTTAAAAATGCTTTGGAACTCTTCCATTGTTCTCGGAATTCCGCTGAAGTTTAAAAATGCTTTGGAACTCTTCCATTGTTCTCAGAATTCTGCTGACGTTTAAAAATGCTTCGGAACACTTCTATTGTTCTCGGAATTCTGCTGACGTTTAAAAATGCTTCAGAACTCTTCCATTGTTCTCGGATTTCCGCTGACGTTTAATAATGCTTCGGAACTCTTCCATTGTTCTCGGAATTCCGCTGAAGTTTAAAAATGCTTCGGAACTCTTCCATTGTTCTCAGAATTCTGCTGACGTTTAAAAATGCTTCAGAACTCTTCTATTGTTCTCGGAATTCTGCTGAAGTTTAAAAATGCTTCGAAACTCTTCCATTGTTCTCGGAATTCTGCTGAAGTTTAAAAATGCTTCAGAACTCTTCCATTGCTCTCGGAATTCCGCTGACGTTTAATAATGCTTCGCAACTCTTCCATTGTTCTCGGAATTCCGTTGAAGTTTAAAAATGCTTCGAAACTCTTCCATTGTTCTCGGAATTCTGCTGAAGTTTAAAAATGCTTCGGAACTCTTCCATTGTTCTCAGAATTCCGCTGACGTTTAAAAATGCTTCGGTACTCTTCCATTGTTCTCGGAATTCCGCTGACATTTAAAAATGCTTCGGAACTCTTCAATTGTTCTCGGAATTCTGCTGAACTTTTAAAATGCTTTGGAACTCTTCCATTGCTCTCAGAATTCGGGTGAAGTTTAAAAATGCTTCGGAACTCTTCTATTGTTCTCGGAATTCCGCTGAAGTTTAAAAATGCTTAAAATCTCTTCCATTGTTCTCGTAATTCTGCTCATGTTTAAAAATGCTTCGGAACTCTTCCATTGTTCTCGTAATTCCGCTGAAGTTTAAAAATGCTTCAGAACTCTTCCATTGCTCTCGGAATTCCGCTGACGTTTAATAATGCTTCGCAACTCTTCCATTGTTCTTAGAATTCCGCTGACGTTTAAAAATGCTTTGGAACTCTTCCATTGTTCTCGGAATTCCGCTGACGTTTAAAAATGCTTTGGAACTCTTCCATTGTTCTCGGAATTCCGCTGAAGTTTAAAAATGCTTCGGAACTCTTCCATTGTTCTCAGAATTCTGCTGACGTTTAAAAATGCTTCAGAACTCTTCCATTGTTCTCGGAATTCCGCTGACGTTTAAAAATGCTTTGGAACTCTTCCATTGTTCTCGGAATTCCGCTGAAGTTTAAAAATGCTTCGGAACTCTTCCATTGTTCTCAGAATTCTGCTGACGTTTAAAAATGCTTCGGAACTTGTCTATTGTTCTCGGAATTCTGCTGACGTTTAAAAATGCTTCAGAACTCTTCCATTGTTCTCGGAATTCCGCTGACGTTTAAAAATGCTTTGGAACTCTTCCATTGTTCTCGGAATTCCGCTGAAGTTTAAAAATGCTTCGGAACTCTTCCATTGTTCTCAGAATTCTGCTGACGTTTAAAAATGCTTCGGAACTCTTCTATTGTTCTCGGAATTCTGCTGACGTTTAAAAATGCTTCAGAACTCTTCCATTGTTCTCGGATTTCCGCTGACGTTTAATAATGCTTCGGAACTCTTCCATTGTTCTCGGAATTCCGCTGAAGTTTAAAAATGCTTCGGAACTCTTCCATTGTTCTCAGAATTCTGCTGACGTTTAAAAATGCTTCAGAACTCTTCTATTGTTCTCGGAATTCTGCTGAACTTTTAAAATGCTTTGGAACTCTTCCATTGCTCTCAGAATTCGGGTGAAGTTTAAAAATGCTTCGGAACTCTTCTATTGTTCTCGGAATTCCGCTGAAGTTTAAAAATGCTTAAAATCTCTTACATTGTTCTCGGAATTCCGCTGAAGTTTAAAAATGCTTCGGAACTCTTCCATTGTTCTCAGAATTCCGCTGACGTTTAAAAATGCTTCGGAAATCTTCCATTGTTTTCAAAATTCCGCTGATGTTTAAAAATGCTTCAGAACTATTCCATTGTTCTCAGAATTCTGCTGACGTTTAAAAATGCTTCGGAACTCTTCCATTGTTCTCGGAATTCTGCTGAAGTTTAAAAATGCTTCACAACTCTTCCATTGTTCTCGGAATTCCGCTGACTTTTAAAAATGCATCGGAACTCTTCCATTGTTCTCCAAATTCCGCTGAAGTTTAAAAATGCTGCGGAACCCTTCCATCGTTCTCGGAATTCTGCTGAAGTTTAAAAATGCTTCGGAACTCTTCCATTGTTCTCAGAATTCCGCTGACGTTTAAAAATGCTTCGGAAATCTTCCATTGTTTTCAAAATTCCGCTGACGCTTAAAAATGCTTCAGAACTCTTCCATTGTTCTCGGAATTCTGCTGACGTTTAAAAATGCTTCGGAACTCTTCCATTGTTCTCGGAATTCCGCTGAAGTTTAAAAATGCTTCAGAACTCTTCCATTGTTCTCGGAATTCCGCTGACTTTTAAAAATGCTTCGGAACTCTATCATTGTTCTCCAAATTCCGCTGAAGTTTAAAAATGCTGCGGAACCCTTCCATCGTTCTCGGAATTCTGCTGAAGTTTAAAAATGCTTCGGAACTCTTCCATTGTTCTCAGAATTCCGCTGACGTTTAAAAATGCTTCGGAAATCTTCCATTGTTTTCAAAATTCCGCTGACGCTTAAAAATGCTTCAGAACTCTTCCATTGTTCTCGGAATTCTGCTGACGTTTAAAAATGCTTCGGAACTCTTCCATTGCTCTCGGAATTCCGCTGACGTTTAATACTGCTTCGCAACTCTTCCATAGTTCTCGGAATTCCGTTGAAGTTTAAAAATGCTTCGAAACTCTTCCTCTGTTCTCGGAATTCTGCTGAAGTTTAAAAATGCTTCGGAACTCTTCCATTGTTCTCAGAATTCCGCTGACGTTTAAAAATGCTTCGGTACTCTTCCATTGTTCTCGGCATTCCGCTGACATTTAAAAATGCTTCGGAACTCTTCAATTGTTCTCGGAATTCTGCTGAACTTTTAAAATGCTTTGGAACTCTTCCATTGCTCTCGGAATTCGGGTGAAGTTTAAAAATGCTTCGGAACTCTTCTATTGTTCTTGGAATTCCGCTGAAGTTTAAAAATGCTTAAAATCTCTTCCATTGTTCTCGTAATTCTGCTCATGTTTAAAAATGCTTCGGAACTCTTCCATTGTTCTCGTAATTCCGCTGAAGTTTAAAAATGCTTTGGAACTCTTCCATTGTTCTCGGAATTCCGATGACTTTTTAAAATGCTTCGGTACTCTTCCATTGTTCTCAGAATTCCGCTGATGTTTAAAAATGCTTCGTAACTCTTCCATTGTTATCGGAATTCCGCTGAAGTTTAAAAATGCTTCGGAACTCTTCCATTGTTCTAGGAATTCTGCTGAAGTCTAAAAATTCATCTGAACTCTTCCATTGTTCTCGGAATTCGTGTGAATTTTAAAAATGCTTCGGATCTCTTCTATTGTTCTCGGAATTCCGCTGAAGTTTAAAAATGCTTAAAATCTCTTACATTTTTCTCGGAATTCCGCTGAAGTTTAAAAATGCTTCGGAAATCTTCCATTGTTTTCAAAATTCCGCTGACGTTTAAAAATGCTTCAGAACTATTCCATTGTTCTCAGAATTCTGCTGACGTTTAAAAATGCTTCGGAACTCTTCTATTGTTCTCGGAATTCTGCTGACGTTTAAAAATGCTTCAGAACTATTCCATTGTTCTCGGAATTCCGCTGACGTTTAAAAATGCTTTGGAACTCTTCCATTGTTCTCGGAATTCCGCTGAAGTTTAAAAATGCTTCGGAACTCTTCCATTGTTCTCAGAATTCTGCTGACGTTTAAAAATGCTTCGGAACTCTTCTATTGTTCTCGGAATTCTGCTGACGTTTAAAAATGCTTCAGAACTCTTCCATTGTTCTCGGATTTCCGCTGACGTTTAATAATGCTTCGGAACTCTTCCATTGTTCTCGGAATTCCGCTGAAGTTTAAAAATGCTTCGGAACTCTTCCATTGTTCTCAGAATTCTGCTGACGTTTAAAAATGCTTCAGAACTCTTCTATTGTTCTCGGAATTCTGCTGAAGTTTAAAAATGCTTCGAAACTCTTCCATTGTTCTCGGAATTCTGCTGAAGTTAAAAAATGCTTCAGAACTCTTCCATTGCTCTCGGAATTCCGCTGACGTTTAATAATGCTTCGCAACTCTTCCATTGTTCTCGGAATTCCGTTGAAGTTTAAAAATGCTTCGAAACTCTTCCATTGTTCTCAGAATTCTGCTGAAGTTTAAAAATGCTTCGGAACTCTTCCATTGTTCTCAGAATTCCGCTGACGTTTAAAAATGCTTCGGTACTCTTCCATTGTTCTCGGAATTCCGCTGACATTTAAAAATGCTTCGGAACTCTTCAATTGTTCTCGGAATTCTGCTGAACTTTTAAAATGCTTTGGAACTCTTCCATTGCTCTCAGAATTCGGGTGAAGTTTAAAAATGCTTCGGAACTCTTCTATTGTTCTCGGAATTCCGCTGAAGTTTAAAAATGCTTAAAATCTCTTCCATTGTTCTCGTAATTCTGCTCATGTTTAAAAATGCTTCGGAACTCTTCCATTGTTCTCGTAATTCCGCTGAAGTTTAAAAATGCTTCGGAACTCTTCCATTGTTCTCGGAATTCCGATGACTTTTTAAAATGCTTCGGTACTCTTCCATTGTTCTCGGAATTCCGCTGACGTTTAAAAATGCTTCGTAACTCTTCCATTGTTATTGGAATTCCGCTGAAGTTTAAAAATGCTTCGGAACTCTTCCATTGTTCTAGGAATTCTGCAGAAGTCTAAAAATTCATCTGAACTCTTCCATTGTTCTTGGAATTCGTGTGAATTTTAAAAATGCTTGGGATCTCTTCTATTGTTCTCGGAATTCCGCTGAAGTTTAAAAATGCTTAAAATCTCTTACATTGTTCTCGGAATTCCGCTGAAGTTTAAAAATGCTTCGGAACTCTTCCATTGTTCTCGGAATTCTGCTGAAG
This sequence comes from Phyllobates terribilis, assembly GCF_046119375.1. Classification (NCBI taxonomy): domain Eukaryota; kingdom Metazoa; phylum Chordata; class Amphibia; order Anura; family Dendrobatidae; genus Phyllobates; species Phyllobates terribilis. Next base: position 13,350,668 of record NW_027362782.1, read on the forward strand.
TTTAAAAATGCTTCAGAACTCTTCCATTGTTCTCAGAATTCCGCTGACGTTTAAAAATGCTTCGGAAATCTTCCATTGTTTTCAAAATTCCGCTGACGTTTAAAAATGCTTCAGAACTATTCCATTGTTCTCAGAATTCTGCTGACGTTTAAAAATGCTTCGGAACTCTTCCATTGTTCTTGGAATTCTGCTGAAGTTTAAAAATGCTTCACAACTCTTCCATTGTTCTCGGAATTCCGCTGACTTTTAAAAATGCTTCGGAACTCTTCCATTGTTCTCCAAATTCCGCTGAAGTTTAAAAATGCTGCGGAACCCTTCCATCGTTCTCGGAATTCTGCTGAAGTTTAAAAATGCTTCGGAACTCTTCCATTGTTCTCAGAATTCCGCTGACGTTTAAAAATGCTTCGGAAATCTTCCATTGTTTTCAAAATTCCGCTGACGCTTAAAAATACTTCAGAACTCTTCCATTGTTCTCGGAATTCTGCTGACGCTTAAAAATACTTCAGAACTCTTCCATTGCTCTCGGAATTCGGGTGAAGTTTAAAAATGCTTCGGAACTCTTCTATTGTTCTCGGAATTCCGCTGAAGTTTAAAAATGCTTAAAATCTCTTCCATTGTTCTCGTAATTCTGCTCATGTTTAAAAATGCTTCGGAACTCTTCCATTGTTCTCGTAATTCCGCTGAAGTTTAAAAATGCTTCGGAAGTCTTCCATTGTTCTCGGAATTCCGATGACTTTTTAAAATGCTTCGGTACCCTTCCATTGTTCTCTGAATTCCGATGACTTTTTAAAATGCTTCGGTACCCTTCCATTGTTCTCGGAATTCTGCTGACGTTTAAAAATGCTTCGTAACTCTTCCATTGTTATCGGAATTCCGCTGAAGTTTAAAAATGCTTCGGAACTCTTCCATTGTTCTAGGAATTCTGTTGAAGTCTAAAAATTCTTCTGAACTCTTCCATTGTTCTCGGAATTCGTGTGAATTTTAAAAATGCTTCTGATCTCTTCTATTGTTCTCGGAATTCCGCTGAAGTTTAAAAATGCTTAAAATCTCTTACATTGTTCTCGGAATTCCGCTGAAGTTTAAAAATGCTTCGGAACACTTCCATTGTTCTCGGAATTCTGCTGAAGTTTAAAAATGCTTCAGAACTCTTCCATTGTTTTCAAATTTCCCCTGACGCTTAAAAATGCTTCAGAACTCTTCCATTGTTCTCGGAATTCTGCTGACGTTTAAAAATGCTTCGGAACTCTTCCATTGCTCTCGGAATTCCGCTGACGTTTAATACTGCTTCGCAACTCTTCCATAGTTCTCGGAATTCCGTTGAAGTTTAAAAATGCTTCGAAACTCTTCCTCTGTTCTCGGAATTCTGCTGAAGTTTAAAAATGCTTCGGAACTCTTCCATTGTTCTCAGAATTCCGCTGACGTTTAAAAATGCTTCGGTACTCTTCCATTGTTCTCGGCATTCCGCTGACATTTAAAAATGCTTCGGAACTCTTCAATTGTTCTCAGAATTCTGCTGAACTTTTAAAATGCTTTGGAACTCTTCCATTGCTCTCGGAATTCGGGTGAAGTTTAAAAATGCTTCGGAACTCTTCTATTGTTCTTGGAATTCCGCTGAAGTTTAAAAATGCTTAAAATCTCTTCCATTGTTCTCGTAATTCTGCTCATGTTTAAAAATGCTTCGGAACTCTTCCATTGTTCTCGTAATTCCGCTGAAGTTTAAAAATGCTTCGGAACTCTTCCATTGTTCTCGGAATTCCGATGACTTTTTAAAATGCTTCGGTACTCTTCCATTGTTCTCAGAATTCCGCTGATGTTTAAAAATGCTTCGTAACTCTTCCATTGTTATCGGAATTCCGCTGAAGTTTAAAAATGCTTCGGAACTCTTCCATTGTTCTAGGAATTCTGCTGAAGTCTAAAAATTCATCTGAACTCTTCCATTGTTCTCGGAATTCGTGTGAATTTTAAAAATGCTTCGGATCTCTTCTATTGTTCTCGGAATTCTGCTGACGTTTAAAAATGCTTCAGAACTATTCCATTGTTCTCAGAATTCTGCTGACGTTTAAAAATGCTTCGGAACTCTTCTATTGTTCTCGGAATTCTGCTGACGTTTAAAAATGCTTCAGAACTATTCCATTGTTCTCGGAATTCCGCTGACGTTTAAAAATGCTTTGGAACTCTTCCATTGTTCTCGGAATTCCGCTGAAGTTTAAAAATGCTTCGGAACTCTTCCATTGTTCTCAGAATTCTGCTGACGTTTAAAAATGCTTCGGAACTCTTCTATTGTTCTCGGAATTCTGCTGACGTTTAAAAATGCTTCAGAACTCTTCCATTGTTCTCGGATTTCCGCTGACGTTTAATAATGCTTCGGAACTCTTCCATTGTTCTCGGAATTCCGCTGAAGTTTAAAAATGCTTCGGAACTCTTCCATTGTTCTCAGAATTCTGCTGACGTTTAAAAATGCTTCAGAACTCTTCTATTGTTCTCGGAATTCTGCTGAAGTTTAAAAATGCTTCGAAACTCTTCCATTGTTCTCGGAATTCTGCTGAAGTTAAAAAATGCTTCAGAACTCTTCCATTGCTCTCGGAATTCCGCTGACGTTTAATAATGCTTCGCAACTCTTCCATTGTTCTCGGAATTCCGTTGAAGTTTAAAAATGCTTCGAAACTCTTCCATTGTTCTCAGAATTCTGCTGAAGTTTAAAAATGCTTCGGAACTCTTCCATTGTTCTCAGAATTCCGCTGACGTTTAAAAATGCTTCGGTACTCTTCCATTGTTCTCGGAATTCCGCTGACATTTAAAAATGCTTCGGAACTCTTCAATTGTTCTCGGAATTCTGCTGAACTTTTAAAATGCTTTGGAACTCTTCCATTGCTCTCAGAATTCGGGTGAAGTTTAAAAATGCTTCGGAACTCTTCTATTGTTCTCGGAATTCCGCTGAAGTTTAAAAATGCTTAAAATCTCTTCCATTGTTCTCGTAATTCTGCTCATGTTTAAAAATGCTTCGGAACTCTTCCATTGTTCTCGTAATTCCGCTGAAGTTTAAAAATGCTTCGGAACTCTTCCATTGTTCTCGGAATTCCGATGACTTTTTAAAATGCTTCGGTACTCTTCCATTGTTCTCGGAATTCCGCTGACGTTTAAAAATGCTTCGTAACTCTTCCATTGTTATTGGAATTCCGCTGAAGTTTAAAAATGCTTCGGAACTCTTCCATTGTTCTAGGAATTCTGCAGAAGTCTAAAAATTCATCTGAACTCTTCCATTGTTCTTGGAATTCGTGTGAATTTTAAAAATGCTTGGGATCTCTTCTATTGTTCTCGGAATTCCGCTGAAGTTTAAAAATGCTTAAAATCTCTTACATTGTTCTCGGAATTCCGCTGAAGTTTAAAAATGCTTCGGAACTCTTCCATTGTTCTCGGAATTCTGCTGAAGTTTAAAAATGCTTCAGAACTCTTCCATTGTTCTCAGAATTCCGCTGACGTTTAAAAATGCTTCGGAAATCTTCCATTGTTTTCAAAATTCCGCTGACGTTTAAAAATGCTTCAGAACTATTCCATTGTTCTCAGAATTCTGCTGACGTTTAAAAATGCTTCGGAACTCTTCCATTGTTCTCGGAATTCTGCTGAAGTTTAAAAATGCTTCACAACTCTTCCATTGTTCTCGGAATTCCGCTGACTTTTAAAAATGCTTCGGAACTCTTCCATTGTTCTCCAAATTCCGCTGAAGTTTAAAAATGCTGCGGAACCCTTCCATCGTTCTCGGAATTCTGCTGAAGTTTAAAAATGCTTCGGAACTCTTCCATTGTTCTCAGAATTCCGCTGACGTTTAAAAATGCTTCGGAAATCTTCTATTGTTTTCAAAATTCCGCTGACGCTTAAAAATGCTTCAGAACTCTTCCATTGTTCTCGGAATTCTGCTGACGTTTAAAAATGCTTCGGAACTCTTCCATTGCTCTCTGAATTCCGCTGACGTTTAATAATGCTTCGCAACTCTTCCATAGTTCTCGGAATTCCGTTGAAGTTTAAAAATGCTTCGAAACTCTTCCTTTGTTCTCGGAATTCTGCTGAAGTTTAAAAATGCTTCGGAACTCTTCCATTGTTCTCAGAATTCCGCTGACGTTTAAAAATGCTTCGGTACTCTTCCATTGTTCTCGGAATTCCGCTGACATTTAAAAATGCTTCGGAACTCTTCAATTGTTCTCGGAATTCTGCTGAACTTTTAAAATGCTTTGGAACTCTTCCATTGCTCTCGGAATTCGGGTGAAGTTTAAAAATGCTTCGGAACTCTTCTATTGTTCTCGGAATTCCGCTGAAGTTTAAAAATGCTTAAAATCTCTTCCATTGTTCTCGTAATTCTGCTCATGTTTAAAAATGCTTCGGAACTCTTCCATTGTTCTCGTAATTCCGCTGAAGTTTAAAAATGCTTCGGAAGTCTTCCATTGTTCTCTGAATTCCGATGACTTTTTAAAATGCTTCGGTACCCTTTCATTGTTCTCTGAATTCCGATGACTTTTTAAAATGCTTCGGTACCCTTCCATTGTTCTCGGAATTCCGCTGACGTTTAAAAATGCTTCGTAACTCTTCCATTGTTATCGGAATTCCGCTGAAGTTTAAAAATGCTTCGGAACTCTTCCATTGTTCTAGGAATTCTGTTGAAGTCTAAAAATTCATCTGAACTCTTCCATTGTTCTCGGAATTCGTGTGAATTTTAAAAATGCTTCTGATCTCTTCTATTGTTCTCGGAATTCCGCTGAAGTTTAAAAATGCTTAAAATCTCTTACATTGTTCTCGGAATTCCGCTGAAGTTTAAAAATGCTTCGGAACACTTCCATTGTTCTCGGAATTCTGCTGAAGTTTAAAAATGCTTCAGAACTCTTCCATTGTTTTCAAAATTCCCCTGACGCTTAAAAATGCTTCAGAACTCTTCCATTGTTCTCGGAATTCTGCTGACGTTTAAAAATGCTTCGGAACTCTTCCATTGCTCTCGGAATTCCGCTGACGTTTAATACTGCTTCGCAACTCTTCCATAGTTCTCGGAATTCCGTTGAAGTTTAAAAATGCTTCGAAACTCTTCCTCTGTTCTCGGAATTCTGCTGAAGTTTAAAAATGCTTCGGAACTCTTCCATTGTTCTCAGAATTCCGCTGACGTTTAAAAATGCTTCGGTACTCTTCCATTGTTCTCGGCATTCCGCTGACATTTAAAAATGCTTCGGAACTCTTCAATTGTTCTCGGAATTCTGCTGAACTTTTAAAATGCTTTGGAACTCTTCCATTGCTCTCGGAATTCGGGTGAAGTTTAAAAATGCTTCGGAACTCTTCTATTGTTCTTGGAATTCCGCTGAAGTTTAAAAATGCTTAAAATCTCTTCCATTGTTCTCGTAATTCTGCTCATGTTTAAAAATGCTTCGGAACTCTTCCATTGTTCTCGTAATTCCGCTGAAGTTTAAAAATGCTTCGGAACTCTTCCATTGTTCTCGGAATTCCGATGACTTTTTAAAATGCTTCGGTACTCTTCCATTGTTCTCAGAATTCCGCTGATGTTTAAAAATGCTTCGTAACTCTTCCATTGTTATCGGAATTCCGCTGAAGTTTAAAAATGCTTCGGAACTCTTCCATTGTTCTAGGAATTCTGCTGAAGTCTAAAAATTCATCTGAACTCTTCCATTGTTCTCGGAATTCGTGTGAATTTTAAAAATGCTTCGGATCTCTTCTATTGTTCTCGGAATTCCGCTGAAGTTTAAAAATGCTTAAAATCTCTTACATTTTTCTCGGAATTCCGCTGAAGTTTAAAAATGCTTCGGAAATCTTCCATTGTTTTCAAAATTCCGCTGACGTTTAAAAATGCTTCAGAACTATTCCATTGTTCTCAGAATTCTGCTGACGTTTAAAAATGCTTCGGAACTCTTCTATTGTTCTCGGAATTCTGCTGACGTTTAAAAATGCTTCAGAACTATTCCATTGTTCTCGGAATTCCGCTGACGTTTAAAAATGCTTTGGAACTCTTCCATTGTTCTCGGAATTCCGCTGAAGTTTAAAAATGCTTCGGAACTCTTCCATTGTTCTCAGAATTCTGCTGACGTTTAAAAATGCTTCGGAACTCTTCTATTGTTCTCGGAATTCTGCTGACGTTTAAAAATGCTTCAGAACTCTTCCATTGTTCTCGGATTTCCGCTGACGTTTAATAATGCTTCGGAACTCTTCCATTGTTCTCGGAATTCCGCTGAAGTTTAAAAATGCTTCGGAACTCTTCCATTGTTCTCAGAATTCTGCTGACGTTTAAAAATGCTTCAGAACTCTTCTATTGTTCTCGGAATTCTGCTGAAGTTTAAAAATGCTTCGAAACTCTTCCATTGTTCTCGGAATTCTGCTGAAGTTTAAAAATGCTTCAGAACTCTTCCATTGCTCTCGGAATTCCGCTGACGTTTAATAATGCTTCGCAACTCTTCCATTGTTCTCGGAATTCCGTTGAAGTTTAAAAATGCTTCGAAACTCTTCCATTGTTCTCAGAATTCTGCTGAAGTTTAAAAATGCTTCGGAACTCTTCCATTTTTCTCAGAATTCCGCTGACGTTTAAAAATGCTTCGGTACTCTTCCATTGTTCTCGGAATTCCGCTGACATTTAAAAATGCTTCGGAACTCTTCAATTGTTCTCGGAATTCTGCTGAACTTTTAAAATGCTTTGGAACTCTTCCATTGCTCTCAGAATTCGGGTGAAGTTTAAAAATGCTTCGGAACTCTTCTATTGTTCTCGGAATTCCGCTGAAGTTTAAAAATGCTTAAAATCTCTTCCATTGTTCTCGTAATTCTGCTCATGTTTAAAAATGCTTCGGAACTCTTCCATTGTTCTCGTAATTCCGCTGAAGTTTAAAAATGCTTCGGAACTCTTCCATTGTTCTCGGAATTCCGATGACTTTTTAAAATGCTTCGGTACTCTTCCATTGTTCTCGGAATTCCGCTGACGTTTAAAAATGCTTCGTAACTCTTCCATTGTTATTGGAATTCCGCTGAAGTTTAAAAATGCTTCGGAACTCTTCCATTGTTCTAGGAATTCTGCAGAAGTCTAAAAATTCATCTGAACTCTTCCATTGTTCTCGGAATTCGTGTGAATTTTAAAAATGCTTGGGATCTCTTCTATTGTTCTCGGAATTCCGCTGAAGTTTAAAAATGCTTAAAATCTCTTACATTGTTCTCGGAATTCCGCTGAAGTTTAAAAATGCTTCGGAACTCTTCCATTGTTCTCGGAATTCTGCTGAAGTTTAAAAATGCTTCAGAACTCTTCCATTGTTCTCAGAATTCCGCTGACGTTTAAAAATGCTTCGGAAATCTTCCATTGTTTTCAAAATTCCGCTGACGTTTAAAAATGCTTCAGAACTATTCCATTGTTCTCAGAATTCTGCTGACGTTTAAAAATGCTTCGGAACTCTTCCATTGTTCTCGGAATTCTGCTGAAGTTTAAAAATGCTTCACAACTCTTCCATTGTTCTCGGAATTCCGCTGACTTTCAAAAATGCTTCGGAACTCTTCCATTGTTCTCCAAATTCCGCTGAAGTTTAAAAATGCTGCGGAACCCTTCCATCGTTCTCGGAATTCTGCTGAAGTTTAAAAATGCTTCGGAACTCTTCCATTGTTCTCAGAATTCCGCTGACGTTTAAAAATGCTTCGGAAATCTTCCATTGTTTTCAAAATTCCGCTGACGCTTAAAAATGCTTCAGAACTCTTCCATTGTTCTCGGAATTCTGCTGACGTTTAAAAATGCTTCGGAACTCTTCCATTGCTCTCTGAATTCCGCTGACGTTTAATAATGCTTCGCAACTCTTCCATAGTTCTCGGAATTCCGTTGAAGTTTAAAAATGCTTCGAAACTCTTCCTTTGTTCTCGGAATTCTGCTGAAGTTTAAAAATGCTTCGGAACTCTTCCATTGTTCTCAGAATTCCGCTGACGTTTAAAAATGCTTCGGTACTCTTCCATTGTTCTCGGAATTCCGCTGACATTTAAAAATGCTTCGGAACTCTTCAATTGTTCTCGGAATTCTGCTGAACTTTTAAAATGCTTTGGAACTCTTCCATTGCTCTCGGAATTCGGGTGAAGTTTAAAAATGCTTCGGAACTCTTCTATTGTTCTCGGAATTCCGCTGAAGTTTAAAAATGCTTAAAATCTCTTCCATTGTTCTCGTAATTCTGCTCATGTTTAAAAATGCTTCGGAACTCTTCCATTGTTCTCGTATTTCCGCTGAAGTTTAAAAATGCTTCGGAAGTCTTCCATTGTTCTCGGAATTCCGATGACTTTTTAAAATGCTTCGGTACCCTTCCATTGTTCTCTGAATTCCGATGACTTTTTAAAATGCTTCGGTACCCTTCCATTGTTCTCGGAATTCCGCTGACGTTTAAAAATGCTTCGTAACTCTTCCATTGTTATCGGAATTCCGCTGAAGTTTAAAAATGCTTCGGAACTCTTCCATTGTTCTAGGAATTCTGTTGAAGTCTAAAAATTCATCTGAACTCTTCCATTGTTCTCGGAATTCGTGTGAATTTTAAAAATGCTTCTGATCTCTTCTATTGTTCTCAGAATTCCGCTGAAGTTTAAAAATGCTTAAAATCTCTTACATTGTTCTCGGAATTCCGCTGAAGTTTAAAAATGCTTCGGAACACTTCCATTGTTCTCGGAATTCTGCTGAAGTTTAAAAATGCTTCAGAACTCTTCCATTGTTCTCAGAATTCCGCTGACGTTTAAAAATGCTTCGGAAATCTTCCATTGTTTTCAAAATTCCGCTGACGTTTAAAAATGCTTCAGAACTATTCCATTGTTCTCAGAATTCTGCTGACGTTTAAAAATGCTTCGGAACTCTTCCATTGTTCTCGGAATTCTGCTGAAGTTTAAAAATGCTTCACAACTCTTCCATTGTTCTCGGAATTCCGCTGACTTTTAAAAATGCTTCGGAACTCTTCCATTGTTCTCCAAATTCCGCTGAAGTTTAAAAATGCTGCGGAACCCTTCCATCATTCTCGGAATTCTGCTGAAGTTTAAAAATGCTTCGGAACTCTTCCATTGTTCTCAGAATTCCGCTGACGTCTAAAAATGCTTCGGTACTCTTCCATTGTTCTCGGAATTCCGCTGACATATAAAAATGCTTCGGAAATCTTGCATTGTTCTCGGCATTCCGCTGACGTTTAAAAATGCTTCGGAACTCTTCCATTGTTCTCGGAATTCCGCTGAAGTTTAAAAATGCTTCGGAACTCTTCCATTGTTCTAGGAATTCTGCTGAATTCTAAAAATTCATCTGAACTCTTCCATTATTCTCGGAATTCGTGTGAATTTTAAAAATGCTTCGGAACTCTTCCATTGTTCTCAGAATTCTGCTGACGTTTAAAAATGCTTCGGAACTCTTCTATTGTTCTCGGAATTCTGCTGACGTTTAAAAATGCTTCAGAACTCTTCCATTGTTCTCGGATTTCCTCTGACGTTTAATAATGCTTCGGAACTCTTCCATTGTTCTCGGAATTCCGCTGAAGTTTAAAAATGCTTCGGAACTCTTCCATTGTTCTCAGAATTCTGCTGACGTTTAAAAATGCTTCGGAACTCTTCTATTGTTCTTGGAATTCTGCTGAAGTTTAAAAATGCTTCGAAACTCTTCCATTGTTCTCGGAATTCTGCTGAAGTTTAAAAATGCTTCAGAACTCTTCCATTGCTCTCGGAATTCCACTGACGTTTAATAATGCTTCGCAACTCTTCCATTGTTCTCGGAATTCCGTTGAAGTTTAAAAATGCTTCGAAACTTTTCCATTGTTCTCGGAATTCTGCTGAAGTTTAAAAATGCTTCGGAACTCTTCCATTGTTCTCGGAATTCTGCTGAACTTTTAAAATGCTTTGGAACTCTTCCATTGCTCTCGGAATTCTGCTGAAGTTTAAAAATGCTTCAGAACTCTTACATTGTTCTCGGAATTCTGCTGACGTTTAAAAATTGTTCGGAACTCTTCCATTGTTCTCAGAATTCCGCTGAAGTTTAAAAATGCTTCGGAACTCTTCCATTGTTCTCGGAATTCCGCTGACGTTTAAAAATGCTTTGGAACTCTTCCATTGTTCTCGGAATTCTGCTGAAGTTTAAAAATGCTTCAGAACTCTTCCATTGCTCTCGGAATTCCGCTGACGTTTAATAATGCTTCGCAACTCTTCCATTGTTCTTAGAATTCCGCTGACGTTTAAAAATGCTTCGGTACTCTTCCATTGTTCTCGGAATTCCGCTGACATATAAAAATGCTTCGGAAATCTTGCATTGTTCTCGGCATTCCGCTGACATTTAAAAATGCTTCGGAACTCTTCAATTGTTCTCGGAATTCTGCTGAACTTTTAAAATGCTTTGGAACTCTTCCATTGCTCTCGAAATTCGGGTGAAGTTTAAAAATGCTTCGGAACTCTTCTATTGTTCTTGGAATTCCGCTGAAGTTTAAAAATGCTTAAAATCTCTTCCATTGTTCTCGTAATTCTGCTCATGTTTAAAAATGCTTCGGTACTCTTCCATTGTTCTCGGAATTCCGCTGACGTTTAAAAATGCTTCGTAACTCTTCCATTGTTTTCGGAATTCCGCTGAAGTTTAAAAATGCTTCGGAACTCTTCCATTGTTCTAGGAATTCCGCTGAAGTCTAAAAATTCATCTGAACTCTTCCATTGTTCTCGGAATTCGTGTGAATTATAAAAATGCTTCGGATCTCTTCTATTGTTCTCGGAATTCCGCTGAAGTTTAAAAATGCTTAAAATCTCTTACATTTTTCTCGGAATTCCGCTGAAGTTTAAAAATGCTTCGGAAATCTTCCATTGTTTTCAAAATTCCGCTGACGTTTAAAAATGCTTCAGAACTATTCCATTGTTCTCAGAATTCTGCTGACGTTTAAAAATGCTTCGGAAATCTTCTATTGTTTTCAAAATTCCGCTGACGCTTAAAAATGCTTCAGAACTCTTCCATTGTTCTCGGAATTCTGCTGACGTTTAAAAATGCTTCGGAACTCTTCCATTGCTCTCTGAATTCCGCTGACGTTTAATAATGCTTCGCAACTCTTCCATAGTTCTCGGAATTCCGTTGAAGTTTAAAAATGCTTCGAAACTCTTCCTTTGTTCTCGGAATTCTGCTGAAGTTTAAAAATGCTTCGGAACTCTTCCATTGTTCTCAGAATTCCGCTGACGTTTAAAAATGCTTCGGTACTCTTCCATTGTTCTCGGAATTCCGCTGACATTTAAAAATGCTTCGGAACTCTTCAATTGTTCTCGGAATTCTGCTGAACTTTTAAAATGCTTTGGAACTCTTCCATTGCTCTCGGAATTCGGGTGAAGTTTAAAAATGCTTCGGAACTCTTCTATTGTTCTCGGAATTCCGCTGAAGTTTAAAAATGCTTAAAATCTCTTCCATTGTTCTCGTAATTCTGCTCATGTTTAAAAATGCTTCGGAACTCTTCCATTGTTCTCGTAATTCCGCTGAAGTTTAAAAATGCTTCGGAAGTCTTCCATTGTTCTCGGAATTCCGATGACTTTTTAAAATGCTTCGGTACCCTTTCATTGTTCTCTGAATTCCGATGACTTTTTAAAATGCTTCGGTACCCTTCCATTGTTCTCGGAATTCCGCTGACGTTTAAAAATGCTTCGTAACTCTTCCATTGTTATCGGAATTCCGCTGAAGTTTAAAAATGCTTCGGAACTCTTCCATTGTTCTAGGAATTCTGTTGAAGTCTAAAAATTCATCTGAACTCTTCCATTGTTCTCGGAATTCGTGTGAATTTTAAAAATGCTTCTGATCTCTTCTATTGTTCTCGGAATTCCGCTGAAGTTTAAAAATGCTTAAAATCTCTTACATTGTTCTCGGAATTCCGCTGAAGTTTAAAAATGCTTCGGAACACTTCCATTGTTCTCGGAATTCTGCTGAAGTTTAAAAATGCTTCAGAACTCTTCCATTGTTTTCAAAATTCCCCTGACGCTTAAAAATGCTTCAGAACTCTTCCATTGTTCTCGGAATTCTGCTGACGTTTAAAAATGCTTCGGAACTCTTCCATTGCTCTCGGAATTCCGCTGACGTTTAATACTGCTTCGCAACTCTTCCATAGTTCTCGGAATTCCGTTGAAGTTTAAAAATGCTTCGAAACTCTTCCTCTGTTCTCGGAATTCTGCTGAAGTTTAAAAATGCTTCGGAACTCTTCCATTGTTCTCAGAATTCCGCTGACGTTTAAAAATGCTTCGGTACTCTTCCATTGTTCTCGGCATTCCGCTGACATTTAAAAATGCTTCGGAACTCTTCAATTGTTCTCGGAATTCTGCTGAACTTTTAAAATGCTTTGGAACTCTTCCATTGCTCTCGGAATTCGGGTGAAGTTTAAAAATGCTTCGGAACTCTTCTATTGTTCTTGGAATTCCGCTGAAGTTTAAAAATGCTTAAAATCTCTTCCATTGTTCTCGTAATTCTGCTCATGTTTAAAAATGCTTCGGAACTCTTCCATTGTTCTCGTAATTCCGCTGAAGTTTAAAAATGCTTCGGAACTCTTCCATTGTTCTCGGAATTCCGATGACTTTTTAAAATGCTTCGGTACTCTTCCATTGTTCTCAGAATTCCGCTGATGTTTAAAAATGCTTCGTAACTCTTCCATTGTTATCGGAATTCCGCTGAAGTTTAAAAATGCTTCGGAACTCTTCCATTGTTCTAGGAATTCTGCTGAAGTCTAAAAATTCATCTGAACTCTTCCATTGTTCTCGGAATTCGTGTGAATTTTAAAAATGCTTCGGATCTCTTCTATTGTTCTCGGAATTCCGCTGAAGTTTAAAAATGCTTAAAATCTCTTACATTTTTCTCGGAATTCCGCTGAAGTTTAAAAATGCTTCGGAAATCTTCCATTGTTTTCAAAATTCCGCTGACGTTTAAAAATGCTTCAGAACTATTCCATTGTTCTCAGAATTCTGCTGACGTTTAAAAATGCTTCGGAACTCTTCTATTGTTCTCGGAATTCTGCTGACGTTTAAAAATGCTTCAGAACTATTCCATTGTTCTCGGAATTCCGCTGACGTTTAAAAATGCTTTGGAACTCTTCCATTGTTCTCGGAATTCCGCTGAAGTTTAAAAATGCTTCGGAACTCTTCCATTGTTCTCAGAATTCTGCTGACGTTTAAAAATGCTTCGGAACTCTTCTATTGTTCTCGGAATTCTGCTGACGTTTAAAAATGCTTCAGAACTCTTCCATTGTTCTCGGATTTCCGCTGACGTTTAATAATGCTTCGGAACTCTTCCATTGTTCTCGGAATTCCGCTGAAGTTTAAAAATGCTTCGGAACTCTTCCATTGTTCTCAGAATTCTGCTGACGTTTAAAAATGCTTCAGAACTCTTCTATTGTTCTCGGAATTCTGCTGAAGTTTAAAAATGCTTCGAAACTCTTCCATTGTTCTCGGAATTCTGCTGAAGTTTAAAAATGCTTCAGAACTCTTCCATTGCTCTCGGAATTCCGCTGACGTTTAATAATGCTTCGCAACTCTTCCATTGTTCTCGGAATTCCGTTGAAGTTTAAAAATGCTTCGAAACTCTTCCATTGTTCTCAGAATTCTGCTGAAGTTTAAAAATGCTTCGGAACTCTTCCATTTTTCTCAGAATTCCGCTGACGTTTAAAAATGCTTCGGTACTCTTTCATTGTTCTCGGAATTCCGCTGACATTTAAAAATGCTTCGGAACTCTTCAATTGTTCTCGGAATTCTGCTGAACTTTTAAAATGCTTTGGAACTCTTCCATTGCTCTCAGAATTCGGGTGAAGTTTAAAAATGCTTCGGAACTCTTCTATTGTTCTCGGAATTCCGCTGAAGTTTAAAAATGCTTAAAATCTCTTCCATTGTTCTCGTAATTCTGCTCATGTTTAAAAATGCTTCGGAACTCTTCCATTGTTCTCGTAATTCCGCTGAAGTTTAAAAATGCTTCGGAACTCTTCCATTGTTCTCGGAATTCCGATGACTTTTTAAAATGCTTCGGTACTCTTCCATTGTTCTCGGAATTCCGCTGACGTTTAAAAATGCTTCGTAACTCTTCCATTGTTATTGGAATTCCGCTGAAGTTTAAAAATGCTTCGGAACTCTTCCATTGTTCTAGGAATTCTGCAGAAGTCTAAAAATTCATCTGAACTCTTCCATTGTTCTCGGAATTCGTGTGAATTTTAAAAATGCTTGGGATCTCTTCTATTGTTCTCGGAATTCCGCTGAAGTTTAAAAATGCTTAAAATCTCTTACATTGTTCTCGGAATTCCGCTGAAGTTTAAAAATGCTTCGGAACTCTTCCATTGTTCTCGGAATTCTGCTGAAGTTTAAAAATGCTTCAGAACTCTTCCATTGTTCTCAGAATTCCGCTGACGTTTAAAAATGCTTCGGAAATCTTCCATTGTTTTCAAAATTCCGCTGACGTTTAAAAATGCTTCAGAACTATTCCATTGTTCTCAGAATTCTGCTGACGTTTAAAAATGCTTCGGAACTCTTCCATTGTTCTCGGAATTCTGCTGAAGTTTAAAAATGCTTCACAACTCTTCCATTGTTCTCGGAATTCCGCTGACTTTCAAAAATGCTTCGGAACTCTTCCATTGTTCTCCAAATTCCGCTGAAGTTTAAAAATGCTGCGGAACCCTTCCATCGTTCTCGGAATTCTGCTGAAGTTTAAAAATGCTTCGGAACTCTTCCATTGTTCTCAGAATTCCGCTGACGTTTAAAAATGCTTCGGAAATCTTCCATTGTTTTCAAAATTCCGCTGACGCTTAAAAATGCTTCAGAACTCTTCCATTGTTCTCGGAATTCTGCTGACGTTTAAAAATGCTTCGGAACTCTTCCATTGCTCTCTGAATTCCGCTGACGTTTAATAATGCTTCGCAACTCTTCCATAGTTCTCGGAATTCCGTTGAAGTTTAAAAATGCTTCGAAACTCTTCCTTTGTTCTCGGAATTCTGCTGAAGTTTAAAAATGCTTCGGAACTCTTCCATTGTTCTCAGAATTCCGCTGACGTTTAAAAATGCTTCGGTACTCTTCCATTGTTCTCGGAATTCCGCTGACATTTAAAAATGCTTCGGAACTCTTCAATTGTTCTCGGAATTCTGCTGAACTTTTAAAATGCTTTGGAACTCTTCCATTGCTCTCGGAATTCGGGTGAAGTTTAAAAATGCTTCGGAACTCTTCTATTGTTCTCGGAATTCCGCTGAAGTTTAAAAATGCTTAAAATCTCTTCCATTGTTCTCGTAATTCTGCTCATGTTTAAAAATGCTTCGGAACTCTTCCATTGTTCTCGTATTTCCGCTGAAGTTTAAAAATGCTTCGGAAGTCTTCCATTGTTCTCGGAATTCCGATGACTTTTTAAAATGCTTCGGTACCCTTCCATTGTTCTCTGAATTCCGATGACTTTTTAAAATGCTTCGGTACCCTTCCATTGTTCTCGGAATTCCGCTGACGTTTAAAAATGCTTCGTAACTCTTCCATTGTTATCGGAATTCCGCTGAAGTTTAAAAATGCTTCGGAACTCTTCCATTGTTCTAGGAATTCTGTTGAAGTCTAAAAATTCATCTGAACTCTTCCATTGTTCTCGGAATTCGTGTGAATTTTAAAAATGCTTCTGATCTCTTCTATTGTTCTCAGAATTCCGCTGAAGTTTAAAAATGCTTAAAATCTCTTACATTGTTCTCGGAATTCCGCTGAAGTTTAAAAATGCTTCGGAACACTTCCATTGTTCTCGGAATTCTGCTGAAGTTTAAAAATGCTTCAGAACTCTTCCATTGTTCTCAGAATTCCGCTGACGTTTAAAAATGCTTCGGAAATCTTCCATTGTTTTCAAAATTCCGCTGACGTTTAAAAATGCTTCAGAACTATTCCATTGTTCTCAGAATTCTGCTGACGTTTAAAAATGCTTCGGAACTCTTCCATTGTTCTCGGAATTCTGCTGAAGTTTAAAAATGCTTCACAACTCTTCCATTGTTCTCGGAATTCCGCTGACTTTTAAAAATGCTTCGGAACTCTTCCATTGTTCTCCAAATTCCGCTGAAGTTTAAAAATGCTGCGGAACCCTTCCATCATTCTCGGAATTCTGCTGAAGTTTAAAAATGCTTCGGAACTCTTCCATTGTTCTCAGAATTCCGCTGACGTCTAAAAATGCTTCGGTACTCTTCCATTGTTCTCGGAATTCCGCTGACATATAAAAATGCTTCGGAAATCTTGCATTGTTCTCGGCATTCCGCTGACGTTTAAAAATGCTTCGGAACTCTTCCATTGTTCTCGGAATTCCGCTGAAGTTTAAAAATGCTTCGGAACTCTTCCATTGTTCTAGGAATTCTGCTGAATTCTAAAAATTCATCTGAACTCTTCCATTATTCTCGGAATTCGTGTGAATTTTAAAAATGCTTCGGAACTCTTCCATTGTTCTCAGAATTCTGCTGACGTTTAAAAATGCTTCGGAACTCTTCTATTGTTCTCGGAATTCTGCTGACGTTTAAAAATGCTTCAGAACTCTTCCATTGTTCTCGGATTTCCTCTGACGTTTAATAATGCTTCGGAACTCTTCCATTGTTCTCGGAATTCCGCTGAAGTTTAAAAATGCTTCGGAACTCTTCCATTGTTCTCAGAATTCTGCTGACGTTTAAAAATGCTTCGGAACTCTTCTATTGTTCTTGGAATTCTGCTGAAGTTTAAAAATGCTTCGAAACTCTTCCATTGTTCTCGGAATTCTGCTGAAGTTTAAAAATGCTTCAGAACTCTTCCATTGCTCTCGGAATTCCACTGACGTTTAATAATGCTTCGCAACTCTTCCATTGTTCTCGGAATTCCGTTGAAGTTTAAAAATGCTTCGAAACTTTTCCATTGTTCTCGGAATTCTGCTGAAGTTTAAAAATGCTTCGGAACTCTTCCATTGTTCTCGGAATTCTGCTGAACTTTTAAAATGCTTTGGAACTCTTCCATTGCTCTCGGAATTCTGCTGAAGTTTAAAAATGCTTCAGAACTCTTACATCGTTCTCGGAATTCTGCTGACGTTTAAAAATTGTTCGGAACTCTTCCATTGTTCTCAGAATTCCGCTGAAGTTTAAAAATGCTTCGGAACTCTTCCATTGTTCTCGGAATTCCGCTGACGTTTAAAAATGCTTTGGAACTCTTCCATTGTTCTCGGAATTCTGCTGAAGTTTAAAAATGCTTCAGAACTCTTCCATTGCTCTCGGAATTCCGCTGACGTTTAATAATGCTTCGCAACTCTTCCATTGTTCTTAGAATTCCGCTGACGTTTAAAAATGCTTCGGTACTCTTCCATTGTTCTAGGAATTCCGCTGAAGTCTAAAAATTCATCTGAACTCTTCCATTGTTCTCGGAATTCGTGTGAATTATAAAAATGCTTCGGATCTCTTCTATTGTTCTCGGAATTCCGCTGAAGTTTAAAAATGCTTAAAATCTCTTACATTTTTCTCGGAATTCCGCTGAAGTTTAAAAATGCTTCGGAAATCTTCCATTGTTTTCAAAATTCCGCTGACGTTTAAAAATGCTTCAGAACTATTCCATTGTTCTCAGAATTCTGCTGACGTTTAAAAATGCTTCGGAACTCTTCCATTGTTCTCAGAATTCCGCTGACGTTTAAAAATGCTTCGGAAATCTTCCATTGTTTTCAAAATTCCGCTGACGCTTAAAAATGCTTCAGAACTCTTCCATTGTTCTCGGAATTCTGCTGACGTTTAAAAATGCTTCGGAACTCTTCCATTGTTCTCGGAATTCTGCTGAAGTTTAAAAATGCTTCAGAACTCTTCCATTGCTCTCGGAATTCCGCTGACGTTTAATAATGCTTCGCAACTCTTCCATAGTTCTCGGAATTCCGTTGAAGTTTAAAAATGCTTCGAAACTCTTCCTCTGTTCTCGGAATTCTGCTGAAGTTTAAAAATGCTTCGGAACTCTTCCATTGTTCTCAGAATTCCGCTGACGTTTAAAAATGCTTCGGTACTCTTCCATTGTTCTCGGCATTCCGCTGACATTTAAAAATGCTTCGGAACTCTTCAATTGTTCTCGGAATTCTGCTGAACTTTTAAAATGCTTTGGAACTCTTCCATTGCTCTCGGAATTCGGGTGAAGTTTAAAAATGCTTCGGAACTCTTCTATTGTTCTTGGAATTCCGCTGAAGTTTAAAAATGCTTAAAATCTCTTCCATTGTTCTCGTAATTCTGCTCATGTTTAAAAATGCTTCGGAACTCTTCCATTGTTCTCGTAATTCCGCTGAAGTTTAAAAATGCTTCGGAACTCTTCCATTGTTCTCGGAATTCCGATGACTTTTTAAAATGCTTCGGTACTCTTCCATTGTTCTCAGAATTCCGCTGATGTTTAAAAATGCTTCGTAACTCTTCCATTGTTATCGGAATTCCGCTGAAGTTTAAAAATGCTTCGGAACTCTTCCATTGTTCTAGGAATTCTGCTGAAGTCTAAAAATTCATCTGAACTCTTCCATTGTTCTCGGAATTCGTGTGAATTTTAAAAATGCTTCGGATCTCTTCTATTGTTCTCGGAATTCCGCTGAAGTTTAAAAATGCTTAAAATCTCTTACATTTTTCTCGGAATTCCGCTGAAGTTTAAAAATGCTTCGGAAATCTTCCATTGTTTTCAAAATTCCGCTGACGTTTAAAAATGCTTCAGAACTATTCCATTGTTCTCAGAATTCTGCTGACGTTTAAAAATGCTTCGGAACTCTTCTATTGTTCTCGGAATTCTGCTGACGTTTAAAAATGCTTCAGAACTCTTCCATTGTTCTCGGAATTCCGCTGACGTTTAAAAATGCTTTGGAACTCTTCCATTGTTCTCGGAATTCCGCTGAAGTTTAAAAATGCTTCGGAACTCTTCCATTGTTCTCAGAATTCTGCTGATGTTTAAAAATGTTTCGGAACTCTTCTATTGTTCTCGGAATTCTGCTGACGTTTAAAAATGCTTCAGAACTCTTCCATTGTTCTCGGATTTCCTCTGACGTTTAATAATGCTTCGGAACTCTTCCATTGTTCTCGGAATTCCGCTGAAGTTTAAAAATGCTTCGGAACTCTTCCATTGTTCTCAGAATTTTGCTGACGTTTAAAAATGCTTCGGAACTCTTCTATTGTTCTTGGAATTCTGCTGAAGTTTAAAAATGCTTCGAAACTCTTCCATTGTTCTCGGAATTCTGCTGAAGTTTAAAAATGCTTCAGAACTCTTCCATTGCTCTCGGAATTCCACTGACGTTTAATAATGCTTCGCAACTCTTCCATTGTTCTCGGAATTCCGTTGAAGTTTAAAAATGCTTCGAAACTTTTCCATTGTTCTCGGAATTCTGCTGAAGTTTAAAAATGCTTCGGAACTCTTCCATTGTTCTCGGAATTCTGCTGAACTTTTAAAATGCTTTGGAACTCTTCCATTGCTCTCGGAATTCTGCTGAAGTTTAAAAATGCTTCAGAACTCTTACATTGTTCTCGGAATTCTGCTGACGTTTAAAAATTGTTCGGAACTCTTCCATTGTTCTCAGAATTCCGCTGAAGTTTAAAAATGCTTCGGAACTCTTCCATTGTTCTCGGAATTCCGCTGACGTTTAAAAATGCTTTGGAACTCTTCCATTGTTCTCGGAATTCTGCTGAAGTTTAAAAATGCTTCAGAACTCTTCCATTGCTCTCGGAATTCCGCTGACGTTTAATAATGCTTCGCAACTCTTCCATTGTTCTTAGAATTCCGCTGACGTTTAAAAATGCTTCGGTACTCTTCCATTGTTCTCGGAATTCCGCTGACATATAAAAATGCTTCGGAAATCTTACATTGTTCTCGGCATTCCGCTGACATTTAAAAATGCTTCGGAACTCTTCAATTGTTCTCGGAATTCTGCTGAACTTTTAAAATGCTTTGGAACTCTTCCATTGCTCTCGAAATTCGGGTGAAGTTTAAAAATGCTTCGGAACTCTTCTATTGTTCTTGGAATTCCGCTGAAGTTTAAAAATGCTTAAAATCTCTTCCATTGTTCTCGTAATTCTGCTCATGTTTAAAAATGCTTCGGAACTCTTCCATTGTTCTCGTAATTCCGCTGAAGTTTAAAAATGCTTCGGAACTCTTCCATTGTTCTCGGAATTCCGATGACTTTTTAAAATGCTTCGGTACTCTTCCATTGTTCTCGGAATTCCGCTGACGTTTAAAAATGCTTCGTAACTCTTCCATTGTTATCGGAATTCCGCTGAAGTTTAAAAATGCTTCGGAACTCTTCCATTGTTCTAGGAATTCTGCTGAAGTCTAAAAATTCATCTGAACTCTTCCATTGTTCTCGGAATTCGTGTGAATTTTAAAAATGCTTCGGATCTCTTCTATTGTTCTCGGAATTCCGCTGAAGTTTAAAAATTCTTAAAATCTCTTACATTTTTCTCGGAATTCCGCTGAAGTTTAAAAATACTTCGGAAATCTTCCATTGTTTTCAAAATTCCGCTGACGTTTAAAAATGCTTCAGAACTATTCCATTGTTCTCAGAATTCTGCTGACGTTTAAAAATGCTTCGGAACTCTTCCATTGTTCTCGGAATTCTGCTGAAGTTTAAAAATGCTTCACAACTCTTCCATTGTTCTCGGAATTCCGCTGACTTTTAAAAATGCTTCGGAACTCTTCCATTGTTCTCCAAATTCCGCTGAAGTTTAAAAATGCTTCGGAACCCTTCCATCGTTCTCGGAATTCTGCTGAAGTTTAAAAATGCTTCGGAACACTTCCATTTTTCTCAGAATTCCGCTGACGTTTAAAAATGCTTCGGAAATCTTCCATTGTTCTCGGAATTCTGCTGACGTTTAAAAATGCTTCGGAACTCTTCCATTGTTCTCGGAATTCCGTTGAAGTTTAAAAATGCTTCGAAACTCTTCCATTGTTCTCGGAATTCTGCTGAAGTTTAAAAATGCTTCGTAACTCTTCCATTGTTCTCAGAATTCCGCTGACGTCTAAAAATGCTTCGGTACTCTTCCATTGTTCTCGGAATTCCGCTGACATATAAAAATGCTTCGGAAATCTTGCATTGTTCTCGGAATTCCGCTGACATATAAAAATGCTTCGGAAATCTTGCATTGTTCTCGGCATTCCGCTGACGTTTAAAAATGCTTTGGAACTGTTCCATTGTTCTCGGAATTCCGCTGACGTTTAAAAATGCTTTGGAACTCTTCCATTGTTCTCGGAATTCCGCTGATGTTTAAAAATGCTTCGGAACTCTTCCATTGTTCTCAGAATTCTGCTGACGTTTAAAAATGCTTCAGAACTCTTCCATTGTTCTCGGAATTCCGCTGACGTTTAAAAATGCTTTGGAACTCTTCCATTGTTCTCGGAATTCCGCTGAAGTTTAAAAATGCTTCGGAACTCTTCCATTGTTCTCAGAATTCTGCTGACGTTTAAAAATGCTTCGGAACTCTTCTATTGTTCTCGGAATTCTGCTGACGTTTAAAAATGCTTCAGAACTCTTCCATTGTTCTCGGAATTCCGCTGAAGATTAAAAATGCTTCGGAACTCTTCCATTGTTCTCAGAATTCTGCTGACGTTTAAAAATGCTTCAGAACTCTTCCATTGTTCTCGGATTTCCGCTGACGTTTAATAATGCTTCGGAACTCTTCCATTGTTCTCGGAATTCCGCTGACATTTAAAAATGCTTCGGAACTCTTCAATTGTTCTCGGAATTCTGCTGAACTTTTAAAATGCTTTGGAACTCTTCCATTGCTCTCGGAATTCGGGTGAAGTTTAAAAATGCTTCGGAACTCTTCCATTGTTCTCGGAATTCTGCTGACGTTTAAAAATGCTTCGGAACTCTTCTATTGTTCTCGGAATTCTGCTGACGTTTAAAAATGCTTCAGAACTCTTCCATTGTTCTCGGAATTCCGCTGACGTTTAAAAATGCTTTGGAACTCTTCCATTGTTCTCGGAATTCCGCTGAAGTTTAAAAATGCTTCGGAACTCTTCCATTGTTCTCAGAATTCTGCTGACGTTTAAAAATGCTTCGGAACTCTTCGATTGTTCTCGGAATTCTGCTGACGTTTAAAAATGCTTCAGAACTCTTCCATTGTTCTCGGATTTCCGCTGACGTTTAATAATGCTTCGGAACTCTTCCATTGTTCTCGGAATTCCGCTGAAGTTTAAAAATGCTTCGGAACTCTTCCATTGTTCTCAGAATTCTGCTGACGTTTAAAAATGCTTCAGAACTCTTCTATTGTTCTCGGAATTCTGCTGAAGTTTAAAAATGCTTCGAAACTCTTCCATTGTTCTCGGAATTCGGGTGAAGTTTAAAAATGCTTCGGAACTCTTCTATTGTTCTCGGAATTCCGCTGAAGTTTAAAAATGCTTAAAATCTCTTCCATTGTTCTCGTAATTCTGCTCATGTTTAAAAATGCTTCGGAACTCTTCCATTGTTCTCGTAATTCCGCTGAAGTTTAAAAATGCTTCGGAACTCTTCCATTGTTCTCGGAATTCCGATGACTTTTTAAAATGCTTCGGTACTCTTCCATTGTTCTCGGAATTCCGCTGACGTTTAAAAATGCTTCGTAACTCTTCCATTGTTATCGGAATTCCGCTGAAGTTTAAAAATGCTTCGGAACTCTTCCATTGTTCTAGGAATTCTGCTGAAGTCTAAAAATTCATCTGAACTCTTCCATTGTTATCGGAATTCTGCTGAAGTTTAAAAATGCTTCGGAACTCTTCCATTGTTCTAGGAATTCTGCAGAAGTCTAAAAATTCATCTGAACTCTTCCATTGTTCTCGGAATTCGTGTGAATTTTAAAAATGCTTGGGATCTCTTCTATTGTTCTCGGAATTCGTGTGAATTTTAAAAATGCTTGGGATCTCTTCTATTGTTCTCGGAATTCCGCTGAAGTTTAAAAATGCTTAAAATCTCTTACATTGTTCTCGGAATTCCGCTGAAGTTTAAAAATGCTTCGGAACTCTTCCATTGTTCTCGGAATTCTGCTGAAGTTTAAAAATGCTTCAGAACTCTTCCATTGTTCTCAGAATTCCGCTGACGTTTAAAAATGCTTCGGAAATCTTCCATTGTTTTCAAAATTCCGCTGACGTTTAAAAATGCTTCAGAACTATTCCATTGTTCTCGGAATTCCGCTGACTTTTAAAAATGCTTCGGAACTCTTCCATTGTTCTCCAAATTCCGCTGAAGTTTAAAAATGCTTCAGAACTCTTCCATTGCTCTCGGAATTCCGCTGATGTTTAATAATGCTTCGCAACTCTTCCATTGTTCTCGGAATTCCGTTGAAGTTTAAAAATGCTTCGAAACTCTTCCATTGTTCTCGGAATTCTGCTGAAGTTTAAAAATTCTTCGGAACTCTTCCATTGTTCTCAGAATTCCGCTGACGTTTAAAAATGCTTCGGTACTCTTCCATTGTTCTCGGAATTCCGCTGACATTTAAAAATGCTTCGGAACTCTTCAATTGTTCTCGGAATTCTGCTGAACTTTTAAAATGCTTTGGAACTCTTCCATTGCTCTCGGAATTCGGGTGAAGTTTAAAAATGCTTCGGAACTCTTCCATTGTTCTCCAAATTCCGCTGAAGTTTAAAAATGCTTCGGAACCCTTCCATCGTTCTCGGAATTCTGCTGAAGTTTAAAAATGCTTCGGAACACTACCATTGTTCTCAGAATTCCGCTGACGTTTAAAAATGCTTCGGAAATCTTCCATTGTTTTCAAAATTCCGCTGACGCTTAAAAATGCTTCAGAACTCTTCCATTGTTCTCGGAATTCTGCTGACATTTAAAAATGCTTCGGAACTCTTCCATTGTTCTCGGAATTCCGTTGAAGTTTAAAAATGCTTCGAAACTCTTCCATTGTTCTCGGAATTCTGCTGAAGTTTAAAAATGCTTCGTAACTCTTCCATTGTTCTCAGAATTCCGCTGACGTCTAAAAATGCTTCGGTACTCTTCCATTGTTCTCGGAATTCCGCTGACATATAAAAATGCTTCGGAAATCTTGCATTGTTCTCGGCATTCCGCTGACGTTTAAAAATGCTTTGGAACTCTTCCATTGTTCTCGGAATTCCGCTGACGTTTAAAAATGCTTTGGAACTCTTCCATTGTTCTCGGAATTCCGCTGAAGTTTAAAAATGCTTCGGAACTCTTCCATTGTTCTCAGAATTCTGCTGACGTTTAAAAATGCTTCAGAACTCTTCCATTGTTCTCGGAATTCCGCTGACGTTTAAAAATGCTTTGGAACTCTTCCATTGTTCTCGGAATTCCGCCGAAGTTTAAAAATGCTTCAGAACTCTTCCATTGTTCTCGGAATTCCGCTGAAGTTTAAAAATGCTTCGGAACTCTTCCATTGTTCTCAGAATTCTGCTGACGTTTAAAAATGCTTCAGAACTCTTCCATTGTTCTCGGAATTCCGCTGACGTTTAAAAATGCTTCGGAACTCTTCCATTGTTCTCAGAATTCTGCTGACGTTTAAAAATGCTTCAGAACTCTTCCATTGTTCTCGGAATTCCGCTGACGTTTAAAAATGCTTTGGAACTCTTCCATTGTTCTCGGAATTCCGCCGAAGTTTAAAAATGCTTCAGAACTCTTCCATTGTTCTCGGAATTCTGCTGAAGTTTAAAAATGCTTCGTAACTCTTCCATTGTTCTCAGAATTCCGCTGACGTCTAAAAATGCTTCGGTACTCTTCCATTGTTCTCGGAATTCCGCTGACATATAAAAATGCTTTGGAACTCTTCCATTGTTCTCGGAATTCTGCTGACGTTTAAAAATGCTTCAGAACTCTTCCATTGTTCTCGGAATTCCGCTGACGTTTAAAAATGCTTTGTAACTCTTCCATTGTTCTCGGAATTCCGCTGACGTTTAAAAATGCTTTGGAACTCTTCCATTGTTCTCGGAATTCTGCTGACGTTTAAAAATGCTTCAGAACTCTTCCATTGTTCTCGGAATTCCGCTGACGTTTAAAAATGCTTTGGAACTCTTCCATTGTTCTCGGAATTCCGCTGAAGTTTAAAAATGCTTCGGAACTCTTCCATTGTTCTCAGAATTCTGCTGACGTTTAAAAATGCTTCGGAACTCTTCTATTGTTCTCGGAATTCTGCTGACGTTTAAAAATGCTTCAGAACTCTTCCATTGTTCTCGGATTTCCGCTGACGTTTAAAAATGCTTCGGAACTCTTCCATTGTTCTCGGAATTCCGCTGAAGTTTAAAAATGCTTCGGAACTCTTCTATTGTTCTCAGAATTCCGCTGACGTTTAAAAATGCTTCGGTACTCTTCCATTGTTCTCGGAATTCCGCTGACATTTAAAAATGCTTCGGAACTCTTCAATTGTTCTCGGAATTCTGCTGAACTTTTAAAATGCTTTGGAACTCTTCCATTGCTCTCGGAATTCGGGTGAAGTTTAAAAATGCTTCGGAACTCTTCTATTGTTCTCGGAATTCCGCTGAAGTTTAAAAATGCTTAAAATCTCTTCCATTGTTCTCGTAATTCTGCTCATGTTTAAAAATGCTTCGGAACTCTTCCATTGTTCTCGTAATTCCGCTGAAGTTTAAAAATGCTTCGGAACTCTTCCATTGTTCTCGGAATTCCGATGACTTTTTAAAATGCTTTGGTACTCTTCCATTGTTCTCGGAATTCCGCTGACGTTTAAAAATGCTTCGTAACTCTTCCATTGTTATCGGAATTCCGCTGAAGTTTAAAAATGCTTTGGAACTCTTCCATTGTTCTAGGAATTCTGCAGAAATCTAAAAATTCATCTGAACTCTTCCATTGTTCTCGGAATTCGTGTGAATTTTAAAAATGCTTGGGATCTCTTCTATTGTTCTCGGAATTCCGCTGAAGTTTAAAGATGCTTAAAATCTCTTACATTGTTCTCGGAATTCCGCTGAAGTTTAAAAATGCTTCGGAACTCTTCCATTGTTCTCGGAATTCCGATGACTTTTTAAAATGCTTCGGTACTCTTCCATTGTTCTCGGAATTCCGCTGACGTTTAAAAATGCTTCGTAACTCTTCCATTGTTATCGGAATTCCGCTGAAGTTTAAAAATGCTTCGGAACTCTTCCATTGTTCTAGGAATTCTGCTGAAGTCTAAAAATTCATCTGAACTCTTCCATTGTTCTCGGAATTCGTGTGAATTTTAAAAATGCTTCGGATCTCTTCTATTGTTCTCGGAATTCCGCTGAAGTTTAAAAATGCTTAAAATCTCTTACATTTTTCTCGGAATTCCGCTGAAGTTTAAAAATGCTTCGGAAATCTTCCATTGTTTTCAAAATTCCGCTGACGTTTAAAAATGCTTCAGAACTATTCCATTGTTCTCGGAATTCTGCTGAAGTTTAAAAATGCTTCGGAACTCTTCCATTGTTCTCGGAATTCTGCTGAAGTTTAAAAATGCTTCACAACTCTTCCATTGTTCTCGGAATTCCGCTGACTTTTAAAAATGCTTCGGAACTCTTCCATTGTTCTCAGAATTCCGCTGACGTTTAAAAATGCTTCGGTACTCTTCCATTGTTCTCGGAATTCCGCTGACATTTAAAAATGCTTCGGAACTCTTCAATTGTTCTCGGAATTCTGCTGAACTTTTAAAATGCTTTGGAACTCTTCCATTGCTCTCGGAATTCGGGTGAAGTTTAAAAATGCTTCGGAACTCTTCCATTGTTCTCCAAATTCCGCTGAAGTTTAAAAATGCTTCGGAACCCTTCCATCGTTCTCGGAATTCTGCTGAAGTTTAAAAATGCTTCGGAACACTACCATTGTTCTCAGAATTCCGCTGACGTTTAAAAATGCTTCGGAAATCTTCCATTGTTTTCAAAATTCCGCTGACGCTTAAAAATGCTTCAGAACTCTTCCATTGTTCTCGGAATTCTGCTGACGTTTAAAAATGCTTCGGAACTCTTCCATTGTTCTCGGAATTCCGTTGAAGTTTAAAAATGCTTCGAAACTCTTCCATTGTTCTCGGAATTCTGCTGAAGTTTAAAAATGCTTCGTAACTCTTCCATTGTTCTCAGAATTCCGCTGACGTCTAAAAATGCTTCGGTACTCTTCCATTGTTCTCGGAATTCCGCTGACATATAAAAATGCTTCGGAAATCTTGCATTGTTCTCGGAATTCCGCTGACATATAAAAATGCTTCGGAAATCTTGCATTGTTCTCGGCATTCCGCTGACGTTTAAAAATGCTTTGGAACTGTTCCATTGTTCTCGGAATTCCGCTGACGTTTAAAAATGCTTTGGAACTCTTCCATTGTTCTCGGAATTCCGCTGATGTTTAAAAATGCTTCGGAACTCTTCCATTGTTCTCAGAATTCTGCTGACGTTTAAAAATGCTTCAGAACTCTTCCATTGTTCTCGGAATTCCGCTGACGTTTAAAAATGCTTTGGAACTCTTCCATTGTTCTCGGAATTCCGCTGAAGTTTAAAAATGCTTCGGAACTCTTCCATTGTTCTCAGAATTCTGCTGACGTTTAAAAATGCTTCGGAACTCTTCTATTGTTCTCGGAATTCTGCTGACGTTTAAAAATGCTTCAGAACTCTTCCATTGTTCTCGGAATTCCGCTGAAGATTAAAAATGCTTCGGAACTCTTCCATTGTTCTCAGAATTCTGCTGACGTTTAAAAATGCTTCAGAACTCTTCCATTGTTCTCGGATTTCCGCTGACGTTTAATAATGCTTCGGAACTCTTCCATTGTTCTCGGAATTCCGCTGACATTTAAAAATGCTTCGGAACTCTTCAATTGTTCTCGGAATTCTGCTGAACTTTTAAAATGCTTTGGAACTCTTCCATTGCTCTCGGAATTCGGGTGAAGTTTAAAAATGCTTCGGAACTCTTCCATTGTTCTCGGAATTCTGCTGACGTTTAAAAATGCTTCGGAACTCTTCTATTGTTCTCGGAATTCTGCTGACGTTTAAAAATGCTTCAGAACTCTTCCATTGTTCTCGGAATTCCGCTGACGTTTAAAAATGCTTTGGAACTCTTCCATTGTTCTCGGAATTCCGCTGAAGTTTAAAAATGCTTCGGAACTCTTCCATTGTTCTCAGAATTCTGCTGACGTTTAAAAATGCTTCGGAACTCTTCTATTGTTCTCGGAATTCTGCTGACGTTTAAAAATGCTTCAGAACTCTTCCATTGTTCTCGGATTTCCGCTGACGTTTAATAATGCTTCGGAACTCTTCCATTGTTCTCGGAATTCCGCTGAAGTTTAAAAATGCTTCGGAACTCTTCCATTGTTCTCAGAATTCTGCTGACGTTTAAAAATGCTTCAGAACTCTTCTATTGTTCTCGGAATTCTGCTGAAGTTTAAAAATGCTTCGAAACTCTTCCATTGTTCTCGGAATTCGGGTGAAGTTTAAAAATGCTTCGGAACTCTTCTATTGTTCTCGGAATTCCGCTGAAGTTTAAAAATGCTTAAAATCTCTTCCATTGTTCTCGTAATTCTGCTCATGTTTAAAAATGCTTCGGAACTCTTCCATTGTTCTCGTAATTCCGCTGAAGTTTAAAAATGCTTCGGAACTCTTCCATTGTTCTCGGAATTCCGATGACTTTTTAAAATGCTTCGGTACTCTTCCATTGTTCTCGGAATTCCGCTGACGTTTAAAAATGCTTCGTAACTCTTCCATTGTTATCGGAATTCCGCTGAAGTTTAAAAATGCTTCGGAACTCTTCCATTGTTCTAGGAATTCTGCTGAAGTCTAAAAATTCATCTGAACTCTTCCATTGTTATCGGAATTCTGCTGAAGTTTAAAAATGCTTCGGAACTCTTCCATTGTTCTAGGAATTCTGCAGAAGTCTAAAAATTCATCTGAACTCTTCCATTGTTCTCGGAATTCGTGTGAATTTTAAAAATGCTTGGAATCTCTTCTATTGTTCTCGGAATTCGTGTGAATTTTAAAAATGCTTGGGATCTCTTCTATTGTTCTCGGAATTCCGCTGAAGTTTAAAAATGCTTAAAATCTCTTACATTGTTCTCGGAATTCCGCTGAAGTTTAAAAATGCTTCGGAACTCTTCCATTGTTCTCGGAATTCTGCTGAAGTTTAAAAATGCTTCAGAACTCTTCCATTGTTCTCAGAATTCCGCTGACGTTTAAAAATGCTTCGGAAATCTTCCATTGTTTTCAAAATTCCGCTGACGTTTAAAAATGCTTCAGAACTATTCCATTGTTCTCGGAATTCCGCTGACTTTTAAAAATGCTTCGGAACTCTTCCATTGTTCTCCAAATTCCGCTGAAGTTTAAAAATGCTTCAGAACTCTTCCATTGCTCTCGGAATTCCGCTGATGTTTAATAATGCTTCGCAACTCTTCCATTGTTCTCGGAATTCCGTTGAAGTTTAAAAATGCTTCGAAACTCTTCCATTGTTCTCGGAATTCTGCTGAAGTTTAAAAATTCTTCGGAACTCTTCCATTGTTCTCAGAATTCCGCTGACGTTTAAAAATGCTTCGGTACTCTTCCATTGTTCTCGGAATTCCGCTGACATTTAAAAATGCTTCGGAACTCTTCAATTGTTCTCGGAATTCTGCTGAACTTTTAAAATGCTTTGGAACTCTTCCATTGCTCTCGGAATTCGGGTGAAGTTTAAAAATGCTTCGGAACTCTTCCATTGTTCTCCAAATTCCGCTGAAGTTTAAAAATGCTTCGGAACCCTTCCATCGTTCTCGGAATTCTGCTGAAGTTTAAAAATGCTTCGGAACACTACCATTGTTCTCAGAATTCCGCTGACGTTTAAAAATGCTTCGGAAATCTTCCATTGTTTTCAAAATTCCGCTGACGCTTAAAAATGCTTCAGAACTCTTCCATTGTTCTCGGAATTCTGCTGACATTTAAAAATGCTTCGGAACTCTTCCATTGTTCTCGGAATTCCGTTGAAGTTTAAAAATGCTTCGAAACTCTTCCATTGTTCTCGGAATTCTGCTGAAGTTTAAAAATGCTTCGTAACTCTTCCATTGTTCTCAGAATTCCGCTGACGTCTAAAAATGCTTCGGTACTCTTCCATTGTTCTCGGAATTCCGCTGACATATAAAAATGCTTCGGAAATCTTGCATTGTTCTCGGCATTCCGCTGACGTTTAAAAATGCTTTGGAACTCTTCCATTGTTCTCGGAATTCCGCTGACGTTTAAAAATGCTTTGGAACTCTTCCATTGTTCTCGGAATTCCGCTGAAGTTTAAAAATGCTTCGGAACTCTTCCATTGTTCTCAGAATTCTGCTGACGTTTAAAAATGCTTCAGAACTCTTCCATTGTTCTCGGAATTCCGCTGACGTTTAAAAATGCTTTGGAACTCTTCCATTGTTCTCGGAATTCCGCCGAAGTTTAAAAATGCTTCAGAACTCTTCCATTGTTCTCGGAATTCCGCTGAAGTTTAAAAATGCTTCGGAACTCTTCCATTGTTCTCAGAATTCTGCTGACGTTTAAAAATGCTTCAGAACTCTTCCATTGTTCTCGGAATTCCGCTGACGTTTAAAAATGCTTCGGAACTCTTCCATTGTTCTCAGAATTCTGCTGACGTTTAAAAATGCTTCAGAACTCTTCCATTGTTCTCGGAATTCCGCTGACGTTTAAAAATGCTTTGGAACTCTTCCATTGTTCTCGGAATTCCGCCGAAGTTTAAAAATGCTTCAGAACTCTTCCATTGTTCTCGGAATTCTGCTGAAGTTTAAAAATGCTTCGTAACTCTTCCATTGTTCTCAGAATTCCGCTGACGTCTAAAAATGCTTCGGTACTCTTCCATTGTTCTCGGAATTCCGCTGACATATAAAAATGCTTTGGAACTCTTCCATTGTTCTCGGAATTCTGCTGACGTTTAAAAATGCTTCAGAACTCTTCCATTGTTCTCGGAATTCCGCTGACGTTTAAAAATGCTTTGTAACTCTTCCATTGTTCTCGGAATTCCGCTGACGTTTAAAAATGCTTTGGAACTCTTCCATTGTTCTCGGAATTCTGCTGACGTTTAAAAATGCTTCAGAACTCTTCCATTGTTCTCGGAATTCCGCTGACGTTTAAAAATGCTTTGGAACTCTTCCATTGTTCTCGGAATTCCGCTGAAGTTTAAAAATGCTTCGGAACTCTTCCATTGTTCTCAGAATTCTGCTGACGTTTAAAAATGCTTCGGAACTCTTCTATTGTTCTCGGAATTCTGCTGACGTTTAAAAATGCTTCAGAACTCTTCCATTGTTCTCGGATTTCCGCTGACGTTTAAAAATGCTTCGGAACTCTTCCATTGTTCTCGGAATTCCGCTGAAGTTTAAAAATGCTTCGGAACTCTTCCATTGTTCTCAGAATTCTGCTGACGTTTAAAAATGCTTCGGAACTCTTCTATTGTTCTCAGAATTCCGCTGACGTTTAAAAATGCTTCGGTACTCTTCCATTGTTCTCGGAATTCCGCTGACATTTAAAAATGCTTCGGAACTCTTCAATTGTTCTCGGAATTCTGCTGAACTTTTAAAATGCTTTGGAACTCTTCCATTGCTCTCGGAATTCGGGTGAAGTTTAAAAATGCTTCGGAACTCTTCTATTGTTCTCGGAATTCCGCTGAAGTTTAAAAATGCTTAAAATCTCTTCCATTGTTCTCGTAATTCTGCTCATGTTTAAAAATGCTTCGGAACTCTTCCATTGTTCTCGTAATTCCGCTGAAGTTTAAAAATGCTTCGGAACTCTTCCATTGTTCTCGGAATTCCGATGACTTTTTAAAATGCTTTGGTACTCTTCCATTGTTCTCGGAATTCCGCTGACGTTTAAAAATGCTTCGTAACTCTTCCATTGTTATCGGAATTCCGCTGAAGTTTAAAAATGCTTTGGAACTCTTCCATTGTTCTAGGAATTCTGCAGAAATCTAAAAATTCATCTGAACTCTTCCATTGTTCTCGGAATTCGTGTGAATTTTAAAAATGCTTGGGATCTCTTCTATTGTTCTCGGAATTCCGCTGAAGTTTAAAGATGCTTAAAATCTCTTACATTGTTCTCGGAATTCCGCTGAAGTTTAAAAATGCTTCGGAACTCTTCCATTGTTCTCGGAATTCCGATGACTTTTTAAAATGCTTCGGTACTCTTCCATTGTTCTCGGAATTCCGCTGACGTTTAAAAATGCTTCGTAACTCTTCCATTGTTATCGGAATTCC
Organism: Phyllobates terribilis; assembly: GCF_046119375.1. Lineage (NCBI taxonomy): Eukaryota > Metazoa > Chordata > Amphibia > Anura > Dendrobatidae > Phyllobates > Phyllobates terribilis. The sequence goes on from NW_027362782.1 coordinate 13,382,707, forward strand.
GCTGAAGTTTAAAAATGCTTCGGAACTCTTCCATTGTTCTAGGAATTCTGCTGAAGTCTAAAAATTCATCTGAACTCTTCCATTGTTCTCGGAATTCGTGTGAATTTTAAAAATGCTTCGGATCTCTTCTATTGTTCTCGGAATTCCGCTGAAGTTTAAAAATGCTTAAAATCTCTTACATTTTTCTCGGAATTCCGCTGAAGTTTAAAAATGCTTCGGAAATCTTCCATTGTTTTCAAAATTCCGCTGACGTTTAAAAATGCTTCAGAACTATTCCATTGTTCTCGGAATTCTGCTGAAGTTTAAAAATGCTTCGGAACTCTTCCATTGTTCTCGGAATTCTGCTGAAGTTTAAAAATGCTTCACAACTCTTCCATTGTTCTCGGAATTCCGCTGACTTTTAAAAATGCTTCGGAACTCTTCCATTGTTCTCAGAATTCCGCTGACGTTTAAAAATGCTTCGGTACTCTTCCATTGTTCTCGGAATTCCGCTGACATTTAAAAATGCTTCGGAACTCTTCAATTGTTCTCGGAATTCTGCTGAACTTTTAAAATGCTTTGGAACTCTTCCATTGCTCTCGGAATTCGGGTGAAGTTTAAAAATGCTTCGGAACTCTTCCATTGTTCTCCAAATTCCGCTGAAGTTTAAAAATGCTTCGGAACCCTTCCATCGTTCTCGGAATTCTGCTGAAGTTTAAAAATGCTTCGGAACACTACCATTGTTCTCAGAATTCCGCTGACGTTTAAAAATGCTTCGGAAATCTTCCATTGTTTTCAAAATTCCGCTGACGCTTAAAAATGCTTCAGAACTCTTCCATTGTTCTCGGAATTCTGCTGACGTTTAAAAATGCTTCGGAACTCTTCCATTGTTCTCGGAATTCCGTTGAAGTTTAAAAATGCTTCGAAACTCTTCCATTGTTCTCGGAATTCTGCTGAAGTTTAAAAATGCTTCGTAACTCTTCCATTGTTCTCAGAATTCCGCTGACGTCTAAAAATGCTTCGGTACTCTTCCATTGTTCTCGGAATTCCGCTGACATATAAAAATGCTTCGGAAATCTTGCATTGTTCTCGGCATTCCGCTGACGTTTAAAAATGCTTTGGAACTCTTCCATTGTTCTCGGAATTCCGCTGAAGTTTAAAAATGCTTCGGAACTCTTCCATTGTTCTCAGAATTCTGCTGACGTTTAAAAATGCTTCGGAACTCTTCTATTGTTCTCGGAATTCTGCTGACGTTTAAAAATGCTTCAGAACTCTTCCATTGTTCTCGGATTTCCGCTGACGTTTAAAAATGCTTCGGAACTCTTCCATTGTTCTCGGAATTCCGCTGAAGTTTAAAAATGCTTCGGAACTCTTCCATTGTTCTCAGAATTCTGCTGACGTTTAAAAATGCTTCGGAACTCTTCTATTGTTCTCAGAATTCCGCTGACGTTTAAAAATGCTTCGGTACTCTTCCATTGTTCTCGGAATTCCGCTGACATTTAAAAATGCTTCGGAACTCTTCAATTGTTCTCGGAATTCTGCTGAACTTTTAAAATGCTTTGGAACTCTTCCATTGCTCTCGGAATTCGGGTGAAGTTTAAAAATGCTTCGGAACTCTTCTATTGTTCTCGGAATTCCGCTGAAGTTTAAAAATGCTTAAAATCTCTTCCATTGTTCTCGTAATTCTGCTCATGTTTAAAAATGCTTCGGAACTCTTCCATTGTTCTCGTAATTCCGCTGAAGTTTAAAAATGCTTCGGAACTCTTCCATTGTTCTCGGAATTCCGATGACTTTTTAAAATGCTTTGGTACTCTTCCATTGTTCTCGGAATTCCGCTGACGTTTAAAAATGCTTTGGAACTCTTCCATTGTTCTAGGAATTCTGCAGAAGTCTAAAAATTCATCTGAACTCTTCCATTGTTCTCGGAATTCGTGTGAATTTTAAAAATGCTTGGGATCTCTTCTATTGTTCTCGGAATTCCGCTGAAGTTTAAAAATGCTTAAAATCTCTTACATTGTTCTCGGAATTCCGCTGAAGTTTAAAAATGCTTCGGAACTCTTCCATTGTTCTCGGAATTCCGATGACTTTTTAAAATGCTTCGGTACTCTTCCATTGTTCTCGGAATTCCGCTGACGTTTAAAAATGCTTCGTAACTCTTCCATTGTTATCGGAATTCCGCTGAAGTTTAAAAATGCTTCGGAACTCTTCCATTGTTCTAGGAATTCTGCTGAAGTCTAAAAATTCATCTGAACTCTTCCATTGTTCTCGGAATTCGTGTGAATTTTAAAAATGCTTCGGATCTCTTCTATTGTTCTCGGAATTCCGCTGAAGTTTAAAAATGCTTAAAATCTCTTACATTTTTCTCGGAATTCCGCTGAAGTTTTAAAAATGCTTCGGAAATCTTCCATTGTTTTCAAAATTCCGCTGACGTTTAAAAATGCTTCAGAACTATTCCATTGTTCTCGGAATTCTGCTGAAGTTTAAAAATGCTTCGGAACTCTTCCATTGTTCTCGGAATTCTGCTGAAGTTTAAAAATGCTTCACAACTCTTCCATTGTTCTCGGAATTCCGCTGACTTTTAAAAATGCTTCGGAACTCTTCCATTGTTCTCAGAATTCCGCTGACGTTTAAAAATGCTTCGGTACTCTTCCATTGTTCTCGGAATTCCGCTGACATTTAAAAATGCTTCGGAACTCTTCAATTGTTCTCGGAATTCTGCTGAACTTTTAAAATGCTTTGGAACTCTTCCATTGCTCTCGGAATTCGGGTGAAGTTTAAAAATGCTTCGGAACTCTTCCATTGTTCTCCAAATTCCGCTGAAGTTTAAAAATGCTTCGGAACCCTTCCATCGTTCTCGGAATTCTGCTGAAGTTTAAAAATGCTTCGGAACACTACCATTGTTCTCAGAATTCCGCTGACGTTTAAAAATGCTTCGGAAATCTTCCATTGTTTTCAAAATTCCGCTGACGCTTAAAAATGCTTCAGAACTCTTCCATTGTTCTCGGAATTCTGCTGACGTTTAAAAATGCTTCGGAACTCTTCCATTGTTCTCGGAATTCCGTTGAAGTTTAAAAATACTTCGAAACTCTTCCATTGTTCTCGGAATTCTGCTGAAGTTTAAAAATGCTTCGTAACTCTTCCATTGTTCTCAGAATTCCGCTGACGTCTAAAAATGCTTCGGTACTCTTCCATTGTTCTCGGAATTCCGCTGACATATAAAAATGCTTCGGAAATCTTGCATTGTTCTCGGCATTCCGCTGACGTTTAAAAATGCTTTGGAACTCTTCCATTGTTCTCGGAATTCCGCTGACGTTTAAAAATGCTTTGGAACTCTTCCATTGTTCTCGGAATTCCGCTGAAGTTTAAAAATGCTTCGGAACTCTTCCATTGTTCTCAGAATTCTGCTGACGTTTAAAAATGCTTCAGAACTCTTCCATTGTTCTCGGAATTCCGCTGACGTTTAAAAATGCTTTGGAACTCTTCCATTGTTCTCGGAATTCCGCCGAAGTTTAAAAATGCTTCAGAACTCTTCCATTGTTCTCGGAATTCCGTTGACGTTTAAAAATGCTTTGGAACTCTTCCATTGTTCTCGGAATTCTGCTGACGTTTAAAAATGCTTCAGAACTCTTCCATTGTTCTCGGAATTCCGCTGACGTTTAATAATGCTTCGCAACTCTTCCATTGTTCTCGGAATTCCGTTGAAGTTTAAAAATGCTTCGAAACTCTTCCATTGTTCTCGGAATTCTGCTGTAGTTTAAAAATGCTTCGGAACTCTTCCATTGTTCTCAGAATTCCGCTGACGTTTAAAAATGCTTCGGTACTCTTCCATTGTTCTCGGAATTCCGCTGACATTTAAAAATGCTTCGGAACTCTTCAATTGTTCTCGGAATTCTGCTGAACTTTTAAAATGCGTTGGAACTCTTCCATTGCTCTCGGAATTCGGGTGAAGTTTAAAAATGCTTCGGAACTCTTCTATTGTTCTCGGAATTCCGCTGAAGTTTAAAAATGCTTAAAATCTCTTCCATTGTTCTCGTAATTCTGCTCATGTTTAAAAATGCTTCGGAACTCTTCCATTGTTCTCGTAATTCCGCTGAAGTTTAAAAATGCTTCGGAACTCTTCCATTGTTCTCGGAATTCCGATGACTTTTTAAAATGCTTCGGTACTCTTCCATTGTTCTCGGAATTCCGCTGACGTTTAAAAATGCTTCGTAACTCTTCCATTGTTATCGGAATTCCGCTGAAGTTTAAAAATGCTTTGGAACTCTTCCATTTTTCTAGGAATTCTGCAGAAGTCTAAAAATTCATCTGAACTCTTCCATTGTTCTCGGAATTCGTGTGAATTTTAAAAATGCTTGGGATCTCTTCTATTGTTCTCGGAATTCCGCTGAAGTTTAAAAATGCTTAAAATCTCTTACATTGTTCTCGGAATTCCGCTGAAGTTTAAAAATGCTTCGGAACTCTTCCATTGTTCTCGGAATTCCGATGACTTTTTAAAATGCTTCGGTACTCTTCCATTGTTCTCGGAATTCCGCTGACGTTTAAAAATGCTTCGTAACTCTTCCATTGTTATCGGAATTCCGCTGAAGTTTAAAAATGCTTCGGAACTCTTCCATTGTTCTAGGAATTCTGCTGAAGTCTAAAAATTCATCTGAACTCTTCCATTGTTCTCGGAATTCGTGTGAATTTTAAAAATGCTTCGGATCTCTTCTATTGTTCTCGGAATTCCGCTGAAGTTTAAAAATGCTTAAAATCTCTTACATTTTTCTCGGAATTCCGCTGAAGTTTAAAAATGCTTCGGAAATCTTCCATTGTTTTCAAAATTCCGGTGACGTTTAAAAATGCTTCAGAACTATTCCATTGTTCTCGGAATTCTGCTGAAGTTTAAAAATGCTTCGGAACTCTTCCATTGTTCTCGGAATTCTGCTGAAGTTTAAAAATGCTTCACAACTCTTCCATTGTTCTCGGAATTCCGCTGACTTTTAAAAATGCTTCGGAACTCTTCCATTGTTCTCCAAATTCCGCTGAAGTTTAAAAATGCTTCGGAACCCTTCCATCGTTCTTGGAATTCTGCTGAAGTTTAAAAATGCTTCGGAACACTTCCATTGTTCTCAGAATTCCGCTGACGTTTAAAAATGCTTCGGAAATCTTCCACTGTTTTCAAAATTCCGCTGACGCTTAAAAATGCTTCAGAACTCTTCCATTGTTCTCGGAATTCTGCTGACGTTTAAAAATGCTTCGGAACTCTTCCATTGTTCTCGGAATTCCGTTGAAGTTTAAAAATGCTTCGAAACTCTTCCATTGTTCTCGGAATTCTGCTGAAGTTTAAAAATGCTTCGTAACTCTTCCATTTTTCTCAGAATTCCGCTGACGTCTAAAAATGCTTCGGTACTCTTCCATTGTTCTCGGAATTCCGCTGACATATAAAAATGCTTCGGAAATCTTGCATTGTTCTCGGCATTAAGCTGACGTTTAAAAATGCTTTGGAACTCTTCCATTGTTCTCGGAATTCCGCTGACGTTTAAAAATGCTTTGGAACTCTTCCATTGTTCTCGGAATTCCTCTGAAGTTTAAAAATGCTTCGGAACTCTTCCATTGTTCTCAGAATTCTGCTGACATTTAAAAATGCTTCAGAACTCTTCCATTGTTCTCGGAATTCCGCTGACGTTTAAAAATGCTTTGGAACTCTTCCATTGTTCTCGGAATTCCGCTGAAGTTTAAAAATGCTTCGGAAATCTTCCATTGTTTTCAAAATTCCGCTGACGTTTAAAAATGCTTCAGAACTATTCCATTGTTCTCGGAATTCTGCTGAAGTTTAAAAATGATTCGGAACTCTTCCATTGTTCTCGGAATTCTGCTGAAGTTTAAAAATGCTTCACAACTCTTGCATTGTTCTCGGAATTCCGCTGACTTTTAAAAATGCTTCGGAACTCTTCCATTGTTCTCCAAATTCCGCTGAAGTTTAAAAATGCTTCGGAACCCTTCCATCGTTCTCGGAATTCTGCTGAAGTTTAAAAATGCTTCGGAACACTTCCATTGTTCTCAGAATTCCACTGACGTTTAAAAATGCTTCAGAAATCTTCCATTGTTTTCAAAATTCCGCTGACGCTTAAAAATGCTTCAGAACTCTTCCATTGTTCTCGGAATTCTGCTGACGTTTAAAAATGCTTCGGAACTCTTCCATTGTTCTCGGAATTCCGTTGAAGTTTAAAAATGCTTCGAAACTCTTCCATTGTTCTCGGAATTCTGCTGAAGTTTAAAAATGCTTCGTAACTCTTCCATTGTTCTCAGAATTCCGCTGACGTCTAAAAATGCTTCGGTACTCTTCCATTGTTCTCGGAATTCCGCTGACATATAAAAATGCTTCGGAAATCTTGCATTGTTCTCGGCATTCCGCTGACGTTTAAAAATGCTTTGGAACTCTTCCATTGTTCTCGGAATTCCGCTGACGTTTAAAAATGCTTTGGAACTCTTCCATTGTTCTCGGAATTCCGCTGAAGTTTAAAAATGCTTCGGAACTCTTCCATTGTTCTCAGAATTCTGCTGACGTTTAAAAATGCTTCAGAACTCTTCCATTGTTCTCGGAATTCCGCTGACGTTTAAAAATGCTTTGGAACTCTTCCATTGTTCTCGGAATTCCGCTGACGTTTAAAAATGCTTTGGAACTCTTCTATTGTTCTCGGAATTCTGCTGACGTTTAAAAATGCTTCAGAACTCTTCCATTGTTCTCGGAATTCCGCTGACGTTTAAAAATGCTTTGGAACTCTTCCATTGTTCTCGGAATTCCGCTGAAGTTTAAAAATGCTTCGGAACTCTTCAATTGTTCTCGGAATTCTGCTGAACTTTTAAAATGCTTTGGAACTCTTCCATTGCTCTCGGAATTCGGGTGAAGTTTAAAAATGCTTCGGAACTCTTCCATTGTTCTCGGAATTCCGATGACTTTTTAAAATGCTTCGGTACTCTTCCATTGTTCTCGGAATTCCGCTGACGTTTAAAAATGCTTCGTAACTCTTCCATTGTTATCGGAATTCCGCTGAAGTTTAAAAATGCTTCGGAACTCTTCCATTGTTCTAGGAATTCTGCAGAAGTCTAAAAATTCATCTGAACTCTTCCATTGTTCTCGGAATTCGTGTGAATTTTAAAAATGCTTGGGATCTCTTCTATTGTTCTCGGAATTCGTGTGAATTTTAAAAATGCTTGGGATCTCTTCTATTGTTCTCGGAATTCCGCTGAAGTTTAAAAATGCTTAAAATCTCTTACATTGTTCTCGGAATTCCGCTGAAGTTTAAAAATGCTTCGGAACTCTTCCATTGTTCTCGGAATTCTGCTGAAGTTTAAAAATGCTTCAGAACTCTTCCATTGTTCTCAGAATTCCGCTGACGTTTAAAAATGCTTCGGAAATCTTCCATTGTTTTCAAAATTCCGCTGACGTTTAAAAATGCTTCAGAACTATACCATTGTTCTCAGAATTCTGCTGACGTTTAAAAATGCTTCGGAACTCTTCCATTGTTCTCGGAATTCTGCTGAAGTTTAAAAATGCTTCACAACTCTTCCATTGTTCTTGGAATTCCGCTGACTTTTAAAAATGCTTCGGAACTCTTCCATTGTTCTCCAAATTCCGCTGAAGTTTAAAAATGCTGCGGAACCCTTCCATCGTTCTCGGAATTCTGCTGAAGTTTAAAAATGCTTCGGAACTCTTCCATTGTTCTCAGAATTCCGCTGACGTTTAAAAATGCTTCGGAAATCTTCCATTGTTTTCAAAATTCCGCTGACGCTTAAAAATGCTTCAGAACTCTTCCATTGTTCTCGGAATTCTGCTGACGTTTAAAAATGCTTCGGAACTCCTCCATTGTTCTCGGAATTCCGCTGAAGTTTAAAAATGCTTCAGAACTCTTCCATTGCTCTCGGAATTCCGCTGATGTTTAATAATGCTTCGCAACTCTTCCATTGTTCTCGGAATTCCGTTGAAGTTTAAAAATGCTTCGAAACTCTTCCATTGTTCTCGGAATTCTGCTGAAGTTTAAAAATGCTTCGGAACTCTTCCATTGTTCTCAGAATTCCGCTGACGTTTAAAAATGCTTCGGTACTCTTCCATTGTTCTAGGAATTCCGCTGACATTTAAAAATGCTTCGGAACTCTTCAATTGTTCTCGGAATTCTGCTGAACTTTTAAAATGCTTTGGAACTCTTCCATTGCTCTCGGAATTCGGGTGAAGTTTAAACATGCTTCGGAACTCTTCCATTGTTCTCCAAATTCCGCTGAAGTTTAAAAATGCTTCGGAACCCTTCCATCGTTCTCAGAATTCTGCTGAAGTTTAAAAATGCTTCGGAACACTTCCATTGTTCTCAGAATTCCGCTGACGTTTAAAAATGCTTCGGAAATCTTCCATTGTTTTCAAAATTCCGCTGACGCTTAAAAATGCTTCAGAACTCTTCCATTGTTCTCGGAATTCTGCTGACGTTTAAAAATGCTTCGGAACTCTTCCATTGTTCTCGGAATTCCGTTGAAGTTTAAAAATGCTTCGAAACTCTTCCATTGTTCTCGGAATTCTGCTGAAGTTTAAAAATGCTTCGTAACTCTTCCATTGTTCTCAGAATTCCGCTGACGTCTAAAAATGCTTCGGTACTCTTCCATTGTTCTCGGAATTCCGCTGACATATAAAAATGCTTCGGAAATCTTGCATTGTTCTCGGCATTCCGCTGACGTTTAAAAATGCTTTGGAACTCTTCCATTGTTCTCGGAATTCCGCTGACGTTTAAAAATGCTTTGGAACTCTTCCATTGTTCTCGGAATTCCGCTGAAGTTTAAAAATGCTTCGGAACTCTTCCATTGTTCTCAGAATTCTGCTGACGTTTAAAAATGCTTCAGAACTCTTCCATTGTTCTCGGAATTCCGCTGACGTTTAAAAATGCTTTGGAACTCTTCCATTGTTCTCGGAATTCCGCCGAAGTTTAAAAATGCTTCAGAACTCTTCCATTGTTCTCGGATTTCCGCTGACGTTTAATAATGCTTCGGAACTCTTCCATTGTTCTCGGAATTCCGCTGACGTTTAAAAATGCTTTGGAACTCTTCCATTGTTCTCGGAATTCCGCTGAAGTTTAAAAATGCTTCGGAACTCTTCCATTGTTCTCAGAATTCTGCTGACGTTTAAAAATGCTTCGGAACTCTTCTATTGTTCTCGGAATTCTGCTGACGTTTAAAAATGCTTCAGAACTCTTCCATTGTTCTCGGATTTCCGCTGACGTTTAAAAATGCTTCGGAACTCTTCCATTGTTCTCGGAATTCCGCTGAAGTTTAAAAATGCTTCGGAACTCTTCCATTGTTCTCAGAATTCTGCTGACGTTTAAAAATGCTTCGGAACTCTTCTATTGTTCTCGGAATTCAGCTGACGTTTAAAAATGCTTCAGAACTCTTCCATTGTTCTCGGATTTCCGCTGACGTTTAATAATGTTTCGGAACTCTTCCATTGTTCTCGGAATTCCGCTGACGTTTAAAAATGCTTCGGAACTCTTCCATTGTTCTCGGAATTCCGTTGAAGTTTAAAAATGCTTCGAAACTCTTCCATTGTTCTCGGAATTCTGCTGAAGTTTAAAAATGCTTCGTAACTCTTCCATTGTTCTCAGAATTCCGCTGACGTCTAAAAATGCTTCGGTACTCTTCCATTGTTCTCGGAATTCCGCTGACATATAAAAATGCTTCGGAAATCTTGCATTGTTCTCGGCATTCCGCTGACGTTTAAAAATGCTTTGGAACTCTTCCATTGTTCTCGGAATTCCACTGACGTTTAAAAATGCTTTGGAACTCTTCCATTGTTCTCGGAATTCCGCTGAAGTTTAAAAATGCTTCGGAACTCTTCCATTGTTCTCAGAATTCTGCTGACTTTTAAAAATGCTTCAGAACTCTTCCATTGTTCTCGGAATTCCGCTGACGTTTAAAAATGCTTTGGAACTCTTCCATTGTTCTCGGAATTCCGCCGAAGTTTAAAAATGCTTCGGAACTCTTCTATTGTTCTCGGAATTCTGCTGACGTTTAAAAATGCTTCAGAACTCTTCCTTTGTTCTCGGATTTCCGCTGACGTTTAAAAATGCTTCGGAACTCTTCCATTGTTCTCGGAATTCCGCTGAAGTTTAAAAATGCTTCGGAACTCTTCCATTGTTCTCAGAATTCTGCTGACGTTTAAAAATGCTTCGGAACTCTTCCATTGTTCTCAGAATTCTGCTGACGTTTATAAATGCTTTGGAACTCTTCTATTGTTCTCGGAATTCTGCTGACGTTTAAAAATGCTTCAGAACTCTTCCATTGTTCTCGGAATTCCACTGACGTTTAAAAATGCTTTGGAACTCTTCCATTGTTCTCGGAATTCCGCTGAAGTTTAAAAATGCTTCGGAACTCTTCCATTGTTCTCAGAATTCTGCTGACGTTTAAAAATGCTTCGGAACTCTTCCATTGTTCTCAGAATTCTGCTGACGTTTAAAAATGCTTTGGAACTCTTCTATTGTTCTCGGAATTCTGCTGACGTTTAAAAATGCTTCAGAACTCTTCCATTGTTCTCGGAATTCCACTGACGTTTAAAAATGCTTTGGAACTCTTCTATTGTTCTCGGAATTCCACTGACGTTTAAAAATGCTTCGGAAATCTTCCATTGTTTTCAAAATTCCGCTGACGTTTAAAAATGCTTCAGAACTATTCCATTGTTCTCGGAATTCTGCTGAAGTTTAAAAATGCTTCGGAACTCTTCCATTGTTCTCGGAATTCTGCTGAAGTTTAAAAATGCTTCACAACTCTTCCATTGTTCTCGGAATTCCGCTGACTTTTAAAAATGCTTCGGAACTCTTCCATTGTTCTCAGAATTCCGCTGACGTTTAAAAATGCTTCGGTACTCTTCCATTGTTCTCGGAATTCCGCTGACATTTAAAAATGCTTCGGAACTCTTCAATTGTTCTCGGAATTCTGCTGAACTTTTAAAATGCTTTGGAACTCTTCCATTGCTCTCGGAATTCGGGTGAAGTTTAAAAATGCTTCGGAACTCTTCCATTGTTCTCCAAATTCTGCTGAAGTTTAAAAATGCTTCGGAACCCTTCCATCGTTCTCGGAATTCTGCTGAAGTTTAAAAATGCTTCGGAACACTACCATTGTTCTCAGAATTCCGCTGACGTTTAAAAATGCTTCGGAAATCTTCCATTGTTTTCAAAATTCCGCTGACGCTTAAAAATGCTTCAGAACTCTTCCATTGTTCTCGGAATTCTGCTGACGTTTAAAAATGCTTCGGAACTCTTCCATTGTTCTCGGAATTCCGTTGAAGTTTAAAAATGCTTCGAAACTCTTCCATTGTTCTCGGAATTCTGCTGAAGTTTAAAAATGCTTCGTAACTCTTCCATTGTTCTCAGAATTCCGCTGACGTCTAAAAATGCTTCGGTACTCTTCCATTGTTCTCGGAATTCCGCTGACATATAAAAATGCTTCGGAAATCTTGCATTGTTCTCGGCATTCCGCTGACGTTTAAAAATGCTTTGGAACTCTTCCATTGTTCTCGGAATTCCGCTGACGTTTAAAAATGCTTTGGAACTCTTCCATTGTTCTCGGAATTCCGCTGAAGTTTAAAAATGCTTCGGAACTCTTCCATTGTTCTCAGAATTCTGCTGACGTTTAAAAATGCTTCAGAACTCTTCCATTGTTCTCGGAATTCCGCTGACGTTTAAAAATGCTTTGGAACTCTTCCATTGTTCTCGGAATTCCGCCGAAGTTTAAAAATGCTTCAGAACTCTTCCATTGTTCTCGGAATTCCGTTGACGTTTAAAAATGCTTTGGAACTCTTCCATTGTTCTCGGAATTCTGCTGACGTTTAAAAATGCTTCAGAACTCTTCCATTGTTCTCGGAATTCCGCTGACGTTTAATAATGCTTCGCAACTCTTCCATTGTTCTCGGAATTCCGTTGAAGTTTAAAAATGCTTCGAAACTCTTCCATTGTTCTCGGAATTCTGCTGTAGTTTAAAAATGCTTCGGAACGCTTCCATTGTTCTCAGAATTCCGCTGACGTTTAAAAATGCTTCGGTACTCTTCCATTGTTCTCGGAATTCCGCTGACATTTAAAAATGCTTCGGAACTCTTCAATTGTTCTCGGAATTCTGCTGAACTTTTAAAATGCTTTGGAACTCTTCCATTGCTCTCGGAATTCGGGTGAAGTTTAAAAATGCTTCGGAACTCTTCTATTGTTCTCGGAATTCCGCTGAAGTTTAAAAATGCTTAAAATCTCTTCCATTGTTCTCGTAATTCTGCTCATGTTTAAAAATGCTTCGGAACTCTTCCATTGTTCTCGTAATTCCGCTGAAGTTTAAAAATGCTTCGGAACTCTTCCATTGTTCTCGGAATTCCGATGACTTTTTAAAATGCTTCGGTACTCTTCCATTGTTCTCGGAATTCCGCTGACGTTTAAAAATGCTTCGTAACTCTTCCATTGTTATCGGAATTCCGCTGAAGTTTAAAAATGCTTTGGAACTCTTCCATTGTTCTAGGAATTCTGCAGAAGTCTAAAAATTCATCTGAACTCTTCCATTGTTCTCGGAATTCGTGTGAATTTTAAAAATGCTTGGGATCTCTTCTATTGTTCTCGGAATTCCGCTGAAGTTTAAATATGCTTAAAATCTCTTACATTGTTCTCGGAATTCCGCTGAAGTTTAAAAATGCTTCGGAACTCTTCCATTGTTCTCGGAATTCCGATGACTTTTTAAAATGCTTCGGTACTCTTCCATTGTTCTCGGAATTCCGCTGACGTTTAAAAATGCTTCGTAACTCTTCCATTGTTATCGGAATTCCGCTGAAGTTTAAAAATGCTTCGGAACTCTTCCATTGTTCTAGGAATTCTGCTGAAGTCTAAAAATTCATCTGAACTCTTCCATTGTTCTCGGAATTCGTGTGAATTTTAAAAATGCTTCGGATCTCTTCTATTGTTCTCGGAATTCCGCTGAAGTTTAAAAATGCTTAAAATCTCTTACATTTTTCTCGGAATTCCGCTGAAGTTTAAAAATGCTTCGGAAATCTTCCATTGTTTTCAAAATTCCGGTGACGTTTAAAAATGCTTCAGAACTATTCCATTGTTCTCGGAATTCTGCTGAAGTTTAAAAATGCTTCGGAACTCTTCCATTGTTCTCGGAATTCTGCTGAAGTTTAAAAATGCTTCACAACTCTTCCATTGTTCTCGGAATTCCGCTGACTTTTAAAAATGCTTCGGAACTCTTCCATTGTTCTCCAAATTCCGCTGAAGTTTAAAAATGCTTCGGAACCCTTCCATCGTTCTCGGAATTCTGCTGAAGTTTAAAAATGCTTCGGAACACTTCCATTGTTCTCAGAATTCCGATGACGTTTAAAAATGCTTCGGAAATCTTCCACTGTTTTCAAAATTCCGCTGACGCTTAAAAATGCTTCAGAACTCTTCCATTGTTCTCGGAATTCTGCCGACGTTTAAAAATGCTTCGGAACTCTTCCATTGTTCTCGGAATTCCGTTGAAGTTTAAAAATGCTTCGAAACTCTTCCATTGTTCTCGGAATTCTGCTGAAGTTTAAAAATGCTTCGTAACTCTTCCATTGTTCTCAGAATTCCGCTGACGTCTAAAAATGCTTCGGTACTCTTCCATTGTTCTCGGAATTCCGCTGACATATAAAAATGCTTCGGAAATCTTGCATTGTTCTCGGCATTCCGCTGACGTTTAAAAATGCTTTGGAACTCTTCCATTGTTCTCGGAATTCCGCTGACGTTTAAAAATGCTTTGGAATTCTTCCATTGTTCTCGGAATTCCTCTGAAGTTTAAAAATGCTTCGGAACTCTTCCATTGTTCTCAGAATTCTGCTGACATTTAAAAATGCTTCAGAACTCTTCCATTGTTCTCGGAATTCCGCTGACGTTTAAAAATGCTTTGGAACTCTTCCATTGTTCTCGGAATTCCGCTGAAGTTTAAAAATGCTTCGGAAATCTTCCATTGTTTTCAAAATTCCGCTGACGTTTAAAAATGCTTCAGAACTATTCCATTGTTCTCGGAATTCTGCTGAAGTTTAAAAATGCTTCGGAACTCTTCCATTGTTCTCGGAATTCTGCTGAAGTTTAAAAATGCTTCACAACTCTTCCATTGTTCTCGGAATTCCGCTGACTTTTAAAAATGCTTCGGAACTCTTCCATTGTTCTCCAAATTCCGCTGAAGTTTAAAAATGCTTCGGAACCCTTCCATCGTTCTCGGAATTCTGCTGAAGTTTAAAAATGCTTCGGAACACTTCCATTGTTCTCAGAATTCCGCTGACGTTTAAAAATGCTTCAGAAATCTTCCATTGTTTTCAAAATTCCGCTGACGCTTAAAAATGCTTCAGAACTCTTCCATTGTTCTCGGAATTCCGCTGACGTTTAAAAATGCTTTGGAACTCTTCCATTGTTCTCGGAATTCCGCTGACGTTTAAAAATGCTTTGGAACTCTTCCATTGTTCTCGGAATTCCGCTGAAGTTTAAAAATGCTTCGGAACTCTTCCATTGTTCTCAGAATTCTGCTGACGTTTAAAAATGCTTTGGAACTCTTCTATTGTTCTCGGAATTCTGCTGACGTTTAAAAATGCTTCAGAACTCTTCCATTGTTCTCGGAATTCCGCTGACGTTTAAAAATGCTTTGGAACTCTTCCATTGTTCTCGGAATTCCGCTGAAGTTTAAAAATGCTTCGGAACTCTTCAATTGTTCTCGGAATTCTGCTGAACTTTTAAAATGCTTTGGAACTCTTCCATTGCTCTCGGAATTCGGGTGAAGTTTAAAAATGCTTCGGAACTCTTCCATTGTTCTCGGAATTCCGATGACTTTTTAAAATGCTTCGGTACTCTTCCATTGTTCTCGGAATTCCGCTGACGTTTAAAAATGCTTCGTAACTCTTCCATTGTTATCGGAATTCCGCTGAAGTTTAAAAATGCTTCGGATCTCTTCCATTGTTCTAGGAATTCTGCAGAAGTCTAAAAATTCATCTGAACTCTTCCATTGTTCTCGGAATTCGTGTGAATTTTAAAAATGCTTGGGATCTCTTCTATTGTTCTCGGAATTCGTGTGAATTTTAAAAATGCTTGGGATCTCTTCTATTGTTCTCGGAATTCCGCTGAAGTTTAAAAATGCTTAAAATCTCTTACATTGTTCTCGGAATTCCGCTGAAGTTTAAAAATGCTTCGGAACTCTTCCATTGTTCTCGGAATTCTGCTGAAGTTTAAAAATGCTTCAGAACTCTTCCATTGTTCTCAGAATTCCGCTGACGTTTAAAAATGCTTCGGAAATCTTCCATTGTTTTCAAAATTCCGCTGACGTTTAAAAATGCTTCAGAACTATACCATTGTTCTCAGAATTCTGCTGACGTTTAAAAATGCTTCGGAACTCTTCCATTGTTCTCGGAATTCTGCTGAAGTTTAAAAATGCTTCACAACTCTTCCATTGTTCTTGGAATTCCGCTGACTTTTAAAAATGCTTCGGAACTCTTCCATTGTTCTCCAAATTCCGCTGAAGTTTAAAAATGCTGCGGAACCCTTCCATCGTTATCGGAATTCTGCTGAAGTTTAAAAATGCTTCGGAACTCTTCCATTGTTCTCAGAATTCCGCTGACGTTTAAAAATGCTTCGGAAATCTTCCATTGTTTTCAAAATTCCGCTGACGCTTAAAAATGCTTCAGAACTCTTCCATTGTTCTCGGAATTCTGCTGACGTTTAAAAATGCTTCGGAACTCTTCCATTGTTCTCGGAATTCCGCTGAAGTTTAAAAATGCTTCAGAACTCTTCCATTGCTCTCGGAATTCCGCTGATGTTTAATAATGCTTCGCAACTCTTCCATTGTTCTCGGAATTCCGTTGAAGTTTAAAAATGCTTCGAAACTCTTCCATTGTTCTCGGAATTCTGCTGAAGTTTAAAAATGCTTCGGAACTCTTCCATTGTTCTCAGAATTCAGCTGACGTTTAAAAATGCTTCGGTACTCTTCCATTGTTCTAGGAATTCCGCTGACATTTAAAAATGCTTCGGAACTCTTCAATTGTTCTCGGAATTCTGCTGAACTTTTAAAATGCTTTGGAACTCTTCCATTGCTCTCGGAATTCGGGTGAAGTTTAAAAATGCTTCGGAACTCTTCCATTGTTCTCCAAATTCCGCTGAAGTTTAAAAATGCTTCGGAACCCTTCCATCGTTCTCAGAATTCTGCTGAAGTTTAAAAATGCTTCGGAACACTTCCATTGTTCTCAGAATTCCGCTGACGTTTAAAAATGCTTCGGAAATCTTCCATTGTTTTCAAAATTCCGCTGACGCTTAAAAATGCTTCAGAACTCTTCCATTGTTCTCGGAATTCTGCTGACGTTTAAAAATGCTTCGGAACTCTTCCATTGTTCTCGGAATTCCGTTGAAGTTTAAAAATGCTTCGAAACTCTTCCATTGTTCTCGGAATTCTGCTGAAGTTTAAAAATGCTTCGTAACTCTTCCATTGTTCTCAGAATTCCGCTGACGTCTAAAAATGCTTCGGTACTCTTCCATTGTTCTCGGAATTCCGCTGACATATAAAAATGCTTCGGAAATCTTGCATTGTTCTCGGCATTCCGCTGACGTTTAAAAATGCTTTGGAACTCTTCCATTGTTCTCGGAATTCCGCTGACGTTTAAAAATGCTTTGGAACTCTTCCATTGTTCTCGGAATTCCGCTGAAGTTTAAAAATGCTTCGGAACTCTTCCATTGTTCTCAGAATTCTGCTGACGTTTAAAAATGCTTCAGAACTCTTCCATTGTTCTCGGAATTCCGCTGACGTTTAAAAATGCTTTGGAACTCTTCCATTGTTCTCGGAATTCCGCCGAAGTTTAAAAATGCTTCAGAACTCTTCCATTGTTCTCGGATTTCCGCTGACGTTTAATAATGCTTCGGAACTCTTCCATTGTTCTCGGAATTCCGCTGACGTTTAAAAATGCTTTGGAACTCTTCCATTGTTCTCGGAATTCCGCTGAAGTTTAAAAATGCTTCGGAACTCTTCCATTGTTCTCAGAATTCTGCTGACGTTTAAAAATGCTTCGGAACTCTTCTATTGTTCTCGGAATTCTGCTGACGTTTAAAAATGCTTCAGAACTCTTCCATTGTTCTCGGATTTCCGCTGACGTTTAAAAATGCTTCGGAACTCTTCCATTGTTCTCGGAATTCCGCTGAAGTTTAAAAATGCTTCGGAACTCTTCCATTGCTCTCAGAATTCTGCTGACGTTTAAAAATGCTTCGGAACTCTTCTATTGTTCTCGGAATTCAGCTGACGTTTAAAAATGCTTCAGAACTCTTCCATTGTTCTCGGATTTCCGCTGACGTTTAATAATGCTTCGGAACTCTTCCATTGTTCTCGGAATTCCGCTGACGTTTAAAAATGCTTCGGAACTCTTCCATTGTTCTCGGAATTCCGTTGAAGTTTAAAAATGCTTCGAAACTCTTCCATTGTTCTCGGAATTCTGCTGAAGTTTAAAAATGCTTCGTAACTCTTCCATTGTTCTCAGAATTCCGCTGACGTCTAAAAATGCTTCGGTACTCTTCCATTGTTCTCGGAATTACGCTGACATATAAAAATGCTTCGGAAATCTTGCATTGTTCTCGGCATTCCGCTGACGTTTAAAAATGCTTTGGAACTCTTCCATTGTTCTCGGAATTCCGCTGACGTTTAAAAATGCTTTGGAACTCTTCCATTGTTCTCGGAATTCCGCTGAAGTTTAAAAATGCTTCGGAACTCTTCCATTGTTCTCAGAATTCTGCTGACGTTTAAAAATGCTTCAGAACTCTTCCATTGTTCTCGGAATTCCACTGACGTTTAAAAATGCTTTGGAACTCTTCCATTGTTCTCGGAATTCCGCTGAAGTTTAAAAATGCTTCGGAACTCTTCCATTGTTCTCAGAATTCTGCTGACGTTTAAAAATGCTTCGGAACTCTTCCATTGTTCTCAGAATTCTGCTGACGTTTAAAAATGCTTTGGAACTCTCCTATTGTTCTCGGAATTCTGCTGACGTTTAAAAATGCTTCAGAACTCTTCCATTGTTCTCGGAATTCCACTGACGTTTAAAAATGCTTTGGAACTCTTCCATTGTTCTCGGAATTCCGCTGAAGTTTAAAAATGCTTCGGAACTCTTCCATTGTTCTCAGAATTCTGCTGACGTTTAAAAATGCTTCGGAACTCTTCTATTGTTCTCGGAATTCTGCTGACATTTAAAAATGCTTCAGAACTCTTCCATTGTTCTCGGATTTCCGCTGACGTTTAAAAATGCTTCGGAACTCTTCCATTGTTCTCGGAATTCCGCTGAAGTTTAAAAATGCTTCGGAACTCTTCCATTGTTCTCAGAATTCTGCTGACGTTTAAAAATGCTTCGGAACTCTTCTATTGTTCTCGGAATTCAGCTGACTTTTAAAAATGCTTCAGAACTCTTCCATTGTTCTCGGATTTCCGCTGACGTTTAATAATGCTTCGGAACTCTTCCATTGTTCTCGGAATTCCGCTGACGATTAAAAATGCTTCGGAACTCTTCCATTGTTCTCGGAATTCCGTTGAAGTTTAAAAATGCTTCGAAACTCTTCCATTGTTCTCGGAATTCTGCTGAAGTTTAAAAATGCTTCGTAACTCTTCCATTGTTCTCAGAATTCCGCTGACGTCTAAAAATGCTTCGGTACTCTTCCATTGTTCTCGGAATTCCGCTGACATATAAAAATGCTTCGGAAATCTTGCATTGTTCTCGGCATTCCGCTGACGTTTAAAAATGCTTTGGAACTCTTCCATTGTTCTTGGAATTCCGCTGACGTTTAAAAATGCTTTGGAACTCTTCCTTTGTTCTCGGAATTCCGCTGAAGTTTAAAAATGCTTCGGAACTCTTCCATTGTTCTCAGAATTCTGCTGACGTTTAAAAATGCTTCAGAACTCTTCCATTGTTCTCGGAATTCCGCTGACGTTTAAAAATGCTTTGGAACTCTTCCATTGTTCTCGGAATTCCGCCGAAGTTTAAAAATGCTTCGGAACTCTTCCATTGTTCTCAGAATTCTGCTGACGTTTAAAAATGCTTTGGAACTCTTCTATTGTTCTCGGAATTCTGCTGACGTTTAAAAATGCTTCAGAACTCTTCCATTGTTCTCGGAATTCCACTGACGTTTAAAAATGCTTTGGAACTCTTCCATTGTTCTCGGAATTCCGCTGAAGTTTAAAAATGCTTCGGAACTCTTCCATTGTTCTCAGAATTCTGCTGACGTTTAAAAATGCTTCGGAACTCTTCTATTGTTCTCGGAATTCTGCTGACGTTTAAAAATGCTTCAGAACTCTTCCATTGTTCTCGGATTTCCGCTGACGTTTAAAAATGCTTCGGAACTCTTCCATTGTTCTCGGATTTCCGCTGAAGTTTAAAAATGCTTCGGAACTCTTCCATTGTTCTCAGAATTCTGCTGACGTTTAAAAATGCTTCGGAACTCTTCTATTGTTCTCGGAATTCAGCTGACGTTTAAAAATGCTTCAGAACTCTTCCATTGTTCTCGGATTTCCGCTGACGTTTAATAATGCTTCTCAACTCTTCCATTGTTCTCGGAATTCCGCTGAAGTTTAAAAATGCTTCGGAACTCTTCCATTGTTCTCAGAATTCTGCTGACGTTTAAAAATGCTTTGGAACTCTTCTATTGTTCTCGGAATTCTGCTGACGTTTAAAAATGCTTCAGAACTCTTCCATTGTTCTCGGAATTCCACTGACGTTTAAAAATGCTTTGGAACTCTTCCATTGTTCTCGGAATTCCGCTGAAGTTTAAAAATGCTTCGGAACTCTTCCATTGTTCTCAGAATTCTGCTGACGTTTAAAAATGCTTCGGAACTCTTCTATTGTTCTCGGAATTCTGCTGACGTTTAAAAATGCTTCAGAACTCTTCCATTGTTCTCGGATTTCCGCTGACGTTTAAAAATGCTTCGGAACTCTTCCATTGTTCTCGGATTTCCGCTGAAGTTTAAAAATGCTTCGGAACTCTTCCATTGTTCTCAGAATTCTGCTGACGTTTAAAAATGCTTCGGAACTCTTCCATTGTTCTCAGAATTCTGCTGACGTTTAAAAATGCTTTGGAACTCTCCTATTGTTCTCGGAATTCTGCTGACGTTTAAAAATGCTTCAGAACTCTTCCATTGTTCTCGGAATTCCACTGACGTTTAAAAATGCTTTGGAACTCTTCCATTGTTCTCGGAATTCCGCTGAAGTTTAAAAATGCTTCGGAACTCTTCCATTGTTCTCAGAATTCTGCTGACGTTTAAAAATGCTTCGGAACTCTTCTATTGTTCTCGGAATTCTGCTGACATTTAAAAATGCTTCAGAACTCTTCCATTGTTCTCGGATTTCCGCTGACGTTTAAAAATGCTTCGGAACTCTTCCATTGTTCTCGGAATTCCGCTGAAGTTTAAAAATGCTTCGGAACTCTTCCATTGTTCTCAGAATTCTGCTGACGTTTAAAAATGCTTCGGAACTCTTCTATTGTTCTCGGAATTCAGCTGACTTTTAAAAATGCTTCAGAACTCTTCCATTGTTCTCGGATTTCCGCTGACGTTTAATAATGCTTCGGAACTCTTCCATTGTTCTCGGAATTCCGCTGACGATTAAAAATGCTTCGGAACTCTTCCATTGTTCTCGGAATTCCGTTGAAGTTTAAAAATGCTTCGAAACTCTTCCATTGTTCTCGGAATTCTGCTGAAGTTTAAAAATGCTTCGTAACTCTTCCATTGTTCTCAGAATTCCGCTGACGTCTAAAAATGCTTCGGTACTCTTCCATTGTTCTCGGAATTCCGCTGACATATAAAAATGCTTCGGAAATCTTGCATTGTTCTCGGCATTCCGCTGACGTTTAAAAATGCTTTGGAACTCTTCCATTGTTCTTGGAATTCCGCTGACGTTTAAAAATGCTTTGGAACTCTTCCTTTGTTCTCGGAATTCCGCTGAAGTTTAAAAATGCTTCGGAACTCTTCCATTGTTCTCAGAATTCTGCTGACGTTTAAAAATGCTTCAGAACTCTTCCATTGTTCTCGGAATTCCGCTGACGTTTAAAAATGCTTTGGAACTCTTCCATTGTTCTCGGAATTCCGCCGAAGTTTAAAAATGCTTCGGAACTCTTCCATTGTTCTCAGAATTCTGCTGACGTTTAAAAATGCTTTGGAACTCTTCTATTGTTCTCGGAATTCTGCTGACGTTTAAAAATGCTTCAGAACTCTTCCATTGTTCTCGGATTTCCGCTGACGTTTAAAAATGCTTCGGAACTCTTCCATTGTTCTCGGATTTCCGCTGAAGTTTAAAAATGCTTTGGAACTCTTCCATTGTTCTCGGAATTCCGCTGAAGTTTAAAAATGCTTCGGAACTCTTCCATTGTTCTCAGAATTCTGCTGACGTTTAAAAATGCTTCGGAACTCTTCTATTGTTCTCGGAATTCTGCTGACGTTTAAAAATGCTTCAGAACTCTTCCATTGTTCTCGGATTTCCGCTGACGTTTAAAAATGCTTCGGAACTCTTCCATTGTTCTCGGATTTCCGCTGAAGTTTAAAAATGCTTCGGAACTCTTCCATTGTTCTCAGAATTCTGCTGACGTTTAAAAATGCTTCGGAACTCTTCTATTGTTCTCGGAATTCAGCTGACGTTTAAAAATGCTTCAGAACTCTTCCATTGTTCTCGGATTTCCGCTGACGTTTAATAATGCTTCTCAACTCTTCCATTGTTCTCGGAATTCCGCTGAAGTTTAAAAATGCTTCGGAACTCTTCCATTGTTCTCAGAATTCTGCTGACGTTTAAAAATGCTTCAGAACTCTTCTATTGTTCTCGGAATTCTGCTGAGGTTTAAAAATGCTTCGAAACTCTTCCATTGTTCTCGGAATTCTGCTGAAGTTTAAAAATGCTTCAGAACTCTTCCATTGCTCTCGGAATTCCGCTGACGTTTAATAATGCTTCGCAACTCTTCCATTGTTCTCGGAATTCCGTTGAAGTTTAAAAATGCTTCGAAACTCTTCCATTGTTCTCAGAATTCTGCTGAAGTTTAAAAATGCTTCGGAACGCTTCCATTGTTCTCAGAATTCCGCTGACGTTTAAAAATGCTTCGGTACTCTTCCATTGTTCTCGGAATTCCGCTGACATTTAAAAATGCTTCGGAACTCTTCAATTGTTCTCGGAATTCTGCTGAACTTTTAAAATGCTTTGGAACTCTTCCATTGCTCTCGGAATTCGGGTGAAGTTTAAAAATGCTTCGGAACTCTTCTATTGTTCTCGGAATTCCGCTGAAGTTTAAAAATGCTTAAAATCTCTTCCATTGTTCTCGTAATTCTGCTCATGTTCAAAAATGCTTTGGAACTCTTCCATTGTTCTCGTAATTCCGCTGAAGTTTAAAAATGCTTCGGAACTCTTCCATTGTTATCGGAATTCCGCTGAAGTTTAAAAATGCTTCGGAACTCTTCCATTGTTCTCGGAATTCTGCTGACGTTTAAAAATGCTTCAGAACTCTTCCATTGTTCTCGGAATTCCACTGACGTTTAAAAATGCTTTGGAACTCTTCCATTGTTCTCGGAATTCCGCTGAAGTTTAAAAATGCTTCGGAACTCTTCCATTGTTCTCAGAATTCTGCTGACGTTTAAAAATGCTTCGGAACTCTTCTATTGTTCTCGGAATTCTGCTGACATTTAAAAATGCTTCAGAACTCTTCCATTGTTCTCGGATTTCCGCTGACGTTTAAAAATGCTTCGGAACTCTTCCATTGTTCTCGGAATTCCGCTGAAGTTTAAAAATGCTTCGGAACTCTTCCATTGTTCTCAGAATTCTGCTGACGTTTAAAAATGCTTCGGAACTCTTCTATTGTTCTCGGAATTCAGCTGACTTTTAAAAATGCTTCAGAACTCTTCCATTGTTCTCGGATTTCCGCTGACGTTTAATAATGCTTCGGAACTCTTCCATTGTTCTCGGAATTCCGCTGACGATTAAAAATGCTTCGGAACTCTTCCATTGTTCTCGGAATTCCGTTGAAGTTTAAAAATGCTTCGAAACTCTTCCATTGTTCTCGGAATTCTGCTGAAGTTTAAAAATGCTTCGTAACTCTTCCATTGTTCTCAGAATTCCGCTGACGTCTAAAAATGCTTCGGTACTCTTCCATTGTTCTCGGAATTCCGCTGACATATAAAAATGCTTCGGAAATCTTGCATTGTTCTCGGCATTCCGCTGACGTTTAAAAATGCTTTGGAACTCTTCCATTGTTCTTGGAATTCCGCTGACGTTTAAAAATGCTTTGGAACTCTTCCTTTGTTCTCGGAATTCCGCTGAAGTTTAAAAATGCTTCGGAACTCTTCCATTGTTCTCAGAATTCTGCTGACGTTTAAAAATGCTTCAGAACTCTTCCATTGTTCTCGGAATTCCGCTGACGTTTAAAAATGCTTTGGAACTCTTCCATTGTTCTCGGAATTCCGCCGAAGTTTAAAAATGCTTCGGAACTCTTCCATTGTTCTCAGAATTCTGCTGACGTTTAAAAATGCTTTGGAACTCTTCTATTGTTCTCGGAATTCTGCTGACGTTTAAAAATGCTTCAGAACTCTTCCATTGTTCTCGGAATTCCACTGACGTTTAAAAATGCTTTGGAACTCTTCCATTGTTCTCGGAATTCCGCTGAAGTTTAAAAATGCTTCGGAACTCTTCCATTGTTCTCAGAATTCTGCTGACGTTTAAAAATGCTTCGGAACTCTTCTATTGTTCTCGGAATTCTGCTGACGTTTAAAAATGCTTCAGAACTCTTCCATTGTTCTCGGATTTCCGCTGACGTTTAAAAATGCTTCGGAACTCTTCCATTGTTCTCGGATTTCCGCTGAAGTTTAAAAATGCTTCGGAACTCTTCCATTGTTCTCAGAATTCTGCTGACGTTTAAAAATGCTTCGGAACTCTTCTATTGTTCTCGGAATTCAGCTGACGTTTAAAAATGCTTTGGAACTCTTCCATTGTTCTCGGATTTCCGCTGACGTTTAATAATGCTTCTCAACTCTTCCATTGTTCTCGGAATTCCGCTGAAGTTTAAAAATGCTTCGGAACTCTTCCATTGTTCTCAGAATTCTGCTGACGTTTAAAAATGCTTCAGAACTCTTCTATTGTTCTCGGAATTCTGCTGAGGTTTAAAAATGCTTCGAAACTCTTCCATTGTTCTCGGAATTCTGCTGAAGTTTAAAAATGCTTCAGAACTCTTCCATTGCTCTCGGAATTCCGCTGACGTTTAATAATGCTTCGCAACTCTTCCATTGTTCTCGGAATTCCGTTGAAGTTTAAAAATGCTTCGAAACTCTTCCATTGTTCTCAGAATTCTGCTGAAGTTTAAAAATGCTTCGGAACGCTTCCATTGTTCTCAGAATTCCGCTGACGTTTAAAAATGCTTCGGTACTCTTCCATTGTTCTCGGAATTCCGCTGACATTTAAAAATGCTTCGGAACTCTTCAATTGTTCTCGGAATTCTGCTGAACTTTTAAAATGCTTTGGAACTCTTCCATTGCTCTCGGAATTCGGGTGAAGTTTAAAAATGCTTCGGAACTCTTCTATTGTTCTCGGAATTCCGCTGAAGTTTAAAAATGCTTAAAATCTCTTCCATTATTCTCGTAATTCTGCTCATGTTCAAAAATGCTTTGGAACTCTTCCATTGTTCTCGTAATTCCGCTGAAGTTTAAAAATGCTTCGGAACTCTTCCATTGTTATCGGAATTCCGCTGAAGTTTAAAAATGCTTCGGAACTCTTCCATTGTTCTAGGAATTCTGCAGAAGTCTAAAAATTCATCTGAACTCTTCCATTGTTCTCGGAATTCGTGTGAATTTTAAAAATGCTTGGGATCTCTTCTATTGTTCTCGGAATTCCGCTGAAGTTTAAAAATGCTTAAAATCTCTTACATTGTTCTCGGAATTCCGCTGAAGTTTAAAAATGCTTCGGAACTCTTCCATTGTTCTCGGAAATCTGCTGAAGTTTAAAAATGCTTCAGAACTCTTCCATTGTTCTCAGAATTCCGCTGACGTTTAAAAATGCTTCGGAAATCTTCCATTGTTTTCAAAATTCCGCTGACGTTTAAAAATGCTTCAGAACTATTCCATTGTTCTCGGAATTCCGCTGACTTTTAAAAATGCTTTGGAACTCTTCCATTGTTCTCCAAATTCCGCTGAAGTTTAAAAATGCAGCGGAACACTTCCATCATTCTCGGAATTCTGCTGAAGTTTAAAAATGCAGCGGAACACTTCCATCATTCTCGGAATTCTGCTGAAGTTTAAAAATGCTTCGGAACTCTTCCATTGTTCTCAGAATTCCGCTGACGTTTAAAAATGCTTCGGAAATCTTCCATTGTTTTCAAAATTCCGCTGATGCTTAAAAATGCTTCAGAACTCTTCCATTGTTCTCGGAATTCTGCTGACGTTTAAAAATGCTTCGGAACTCTTCCATTGTTCTCGGAATTCCACTGAAGTTTAAAAATGCTTCAGAACTCTTCCATTGCTCTCGGAATTCCGCTGACGTTTAATAATGCTTCGCAACTCTTCCATTGTTCTCGGAATTCCGTTGAAGTTTAAAAATGCTTCGAAACTCTTCCATTGTTCTCGGAATTCTGCTGAAGTTTAAAAATGCTTCGGAACTCTTCCATTGTTCTCAGTAATTCCGCTGACGTTTAAAAATGCTTCGGTACTCTTCCATTGTTCTCGGAATTCCGCTGACATTTAAAAATGCTTCGGAACTCTTCAATTGTTCTCGGAATTCTGCTGAACTTTTAAAATGCTTTGGAACTCTTCCATTGTTCTCGGAATTCCGCTGAAGTTTAAAAATGCTTCGGAACTCTTCCATTGTTCTCAGAATTCTGCTGACGTTTAAAAATGCTTCGGAACTCTTCTATTGTTCTCGGAATTCTGCTGACGTTTAAAAATGCTTCAGAACTCTTCCATTGTTCTCGGATTTCCGCTGACGTTTAATAATGCTTCGGAACTCTTCCATTGTTCTCGGAATTCCGCTGAAGTTTAAAAATGCTTCGGAACTCTTCCATTGTTCTCAGAATTCTGCTGACGTTTAAAAATGCTTCAGAACTCTTCTATTGTTCTCGGAATTCTGCTGAAGTTTAAAAATGCTTCAGAACTCTTCCATTGTTCTCGGAATTCCGCTGACATTTAAAAATGCTTCGGAACTCTTCAATTGTTCTCGGAATTCTGCTGAACTTTTAAAATGCTTTGGAACTCTTCCATTGCTCTCGGAATTCGGGTGAAGTTTAAAAATGCTTCGGAACTCTTCTATTGTTCTCGGAATTCCGCTGAAGTTTAAAAATGCTTAAAATCTCTTCCATTGTTCTCGTAATTCTGCTCATGTTTAAAAATGCTTCGGAACTCTTCCATTGTTCTCGTAAATCCGCTGAAGTTTAAAAATGCTTCGGAACTCTTCCATTGTTCTCGGAATTCCGATGACTTTTTAAAATGCTTCGGTACTCTTCCATTGTTCTCGGAATTCCGCTGACGTTTAAAAATGCTTCGTAACTCTTCCATTGTTATCGGAATTCCGCTGAAGTTTAAAAATGCTTCGGAACTCTTCCATTGTTCTCAGAATTCTGCTGACGTTTAAAAATGCTTCAGAACTCTTCTATTGTTCTCGGAATTCTGCTGAAGTTTAAAAATGCTTCAGAACTCTTCCATTGTTCTCGGAATTCCGCTGACATTTAAAAATGCTTCGGAACTCTTCAATTGTTCTCGGAATTCTGCTGAACTTTTAAAATGCTTTGGAACTCTTCCATTGCTCTCGGAATTCGGGTGAAGTTTAAAAATGCTTCGGAACTCTTCTATTGTTCTCGGAATTCCGCTGAAGTTTAAAAATGCTTAAAATCTCTTCCATTGTTCTCGTAATTCTGCTCATGTTCAAAAATGCTTTGGAACTCTTCCATTGTTCTCGTAATTCCGCTGAAGTTTAAAAATGCTTCGGAACTCTTCCATTGTTATCGGAATTCCGCTGAAGTTTAAAAATGCTTCGGAACTCTTCCATTGTTCTAGGAATTCTGCAGAAGTCTAAAAATTCATCTGAACTCTTCCATTGTTCTCGGAATTCGTGTGAATTTTAAAAATGCTTGGGATCTCTTCTATTGTTCTCGGAATTCCGCTGAAGTTTAAAAATGCTTAAAATCTCTTACATTGTTCTCGGAATTCCGCTGAAGTTTAAAAATGCTTCGGAACTCTTCCATTGTTCTCGGAAATCTGCTGAAGTTTAAAAATGCTTCAGAACTCTTCCATTGTTCTCAGAATTCCGCTGACGTTTAAAAATGCTTCGGAAATCTTCCATTGTTTTCAAAATTCCGCTGACGTTTAAAAATGCTTCAGAACTATTCCATTGTTCTCGGAATTCCGCTGACTTTTAAAAATGCTTTGGAACTCTTCCATTGTTCTCCAAATTCCGCTGAAGTTTAAAAATGCAGCGGAACACTTCCATCATTCTCGGAATTCTGCTGAAGTTTAAAAATGCTTCGGAACTCTTCCATTGTTCTCAGAATTCCGCTGACGTTTAAAAATGCTTCGGAAATCTTCCATTGTTTTCAAAATTCCGCTGATGCTTAAAAATGCTTCAGAACTCTTCCATTGTTCTCGGAATTCTGCTGACGTTTAAAAATGCTTCGGAACTCTTCCATTGTTCTCGGAATTCCACTGAAGTTTAAAAATGCTTCAGAACTCTTCCATTGCTCTCGGAATTCCGCTGACGTTTAATAATGCTTCGCAACTCTTCCATTGTTCTCGGAATTCCGTTGAAGTTTAAAAATGCTTCGAAACTCTTCCATTGTTCTCGGAATTCTGCTGAAGTTTAAAAATGCTTCGGAACTCTTCCATTGTTCTCGGATTTCCGCTGACGTTTAATAATGCTTCGGAACTCTTCCATTGTTCTCGGAATTCCGCTGAAGTTTAAAAATGCTTCGGAACTCTTCCATTGTTCTCAGAATTCTGCTGACGTTTAAAAATGCTTCAGAACTCTTCTATTGTTCTCGGAATTCTGCTGAAGTTTAAAAATGCTTCAGAACTCTTCCATTGTTCTCGGAATTCCGCTGACATTTAAAAATGCTTCGGAACTCTTTAATTGTTCTCGGAATTCTGCTGAACTTTTAAAATGCTTTGGAACTCTTCCATTGCTCTCGGAATTCGGGTGAAGTTTAAAAATGCTTCGGAACTCTTCTATTGTTCTCGGAATTCCGCTGAAGTTTAAAAATGCTTAAAATCTCTTCCATTGTTCTCGTAATTCTGCTCATGTTTAAAAATGCTTCGGAACTCTTCCATTGTTCTCGTAAATCCGCTGAAGTTTAAAAATGCTTCGGAACTCTTCCATTGTTCTCGGAATTCCGATGACTTTTTAAAATGCTTCGGTACTCTTCCATTGTTATCGGAATTCCACTGAAGTTTAAAAATGCTTCGGAACTCTTCCATTGTTCTAGGAATTCTGCAGAAGTCTAAAAATTCATCTGAACTCTTCCATTGTTCTCGGAATTCGTGTGAATTTTAAAAATGCTTGGGATCTCTTCTATTGTTCTCGGAATTCCGCTGAAGTTTAAAAATGCTTAAAATCTCTTACATTGTTCTCGGAATTCCGCTGAAGTTTAAAAATGCTTCGGAACTCTTCCATTGTTCTCGGAATTCTGCTGAAGTTTAAAAATGCTTCAGAACTCTTCCATTGTTCTCAGAATTCCGCTGATGTTTAAAAATGCTTCGGAAATCTTCCATTGTTTTCAAAATTCCGCTGACGTTTAAAAATGCTTCAGAACTATTCCATTGTTCTCAGAATTCTGCTGACGTTTAAAAATGCTTCGGAACTCTTCCATTGTTCTCGGAATTCTGCTGAAGTTTAAAAATGCTTCACAACTCTTCCATTGTTCTCGGAATTCCGCTGACTTTTAAAAATGCTTCGGAACTCTTCCATTGTTCTCCAAATTACGCTGAAGTTTAAAAATGCTGCGGAAACCTTCCATCGTTCTCGGAATTCTGCTGAAGTTTAAAAATGCCTCGGAACTCTTCCATTGTTCTCAGAATTCTGCTGACGTTTAAAAATGCTTCGGAAATCTTCCATTGTTCTCGGAATTCTGCTGACGTTTAAAAATGCTTCGGAACTCTTCCATTGTTCTCGGAATTCCGCTGAAGTTTAAAAATGCTTCAGAACTCTTCCATTGCTCTCGGAATTCCGCTGATGTTTAATAATGCTTAGCAACTCTTCCATTGTTCTCGGAATTCCGTTGAAGTTTAAAAATGCTTCGAAACTCTTCCATTGTTCTCGGAATTCTGCAGAAGTTTAAAAATGCTTCGTAACTCTTCCATTGTTCTCAGAATTCCGCTGACGTCTAAAAATGCTTCGGTACTCTTCCATTGTTCTCGGAATTCTGCTGACATATAAAAATGCTTCGGAAATCTTGCATTGTTCTCGGAATTCCGCTGAAGTTTAAAAATGCTTCGGAACTCTTCCATTGTTCTAAGAATTCCGCTGACGTTTAAAAATGCTTTGGAACTCTTCTATTGTTCTCGGAATTCTGCTGACGTTTAAAAATGCTTCAGAACTCTTCCATTGTTCTCGGAATTCCACTGACGTTTAAAAATGCTTTGGAACTCTTCCATTGTTCTCGGAATTCCGCTGAAGTTTAAAAATGCTTCGGAACTCTTCCAATTGTTCTCAGAATTCTGCTGACGTTTAAAAATGCTTCGGAACTCTTCCATTGTTCTCAGAATTCTGCTGACGTTTAAAAATGCTTTGGAACTCTTCTATTGTTCTCGGAATTCTGCTGACGTTTAAAAATGCTTCAGAACTCTTCCATTGTTCTCGGAATTCCACTGACGTTTAAAAATGCTTTGGAACTCTTCCATTGTTCTCGGAATTCCGCTGAAGTTTAAAAATGCTTCGGAACTCTTCCATTGTTCTCAGAATTCTGCTGACGTTTAAAAATGCTTCGGAACTCTTCTATTGTTCTCGGAATTCTGCTGACGTTTAAAAATGCTTCAGAACTCTTCCATTGTTCTCGGATTTCCGCTGACGTTTAAAAATGCTTCGGAACTCTTCCATTGTTCTCGGAATTCCGCTGAAGTTTAAAAATGCTTCGGAACTCTTCCATTGTTCTCAGAATTCTGCTGACGTTTAAAAATGCTTCGGAACTCTTCTATTGTTCTCGGAATTCAGCTGACGTTTAAAAATGCTTCAGAACTCTTCCATTGTTCTCGGATTTCCGCTGACGTTTAATAATGCTTCGGAACTCTTCCATTGTTCTCGGAATTCCGCTGACGATTAAAAATGCTTCGGAACTCTTCCATTGTTCTCGGAATTCCGTTGAAGTTTAAAAATGCTTCGAAACTCTTCCATTGTTCTCGGAATTCTGCTGAAGTTTAAAAATGCTTCGTAACTCTTCCATTGTTCTCAGAATTCCGCTGACGTCTAAAAATGCTTCGGTACTCTTCCATTGTTATCGGAATTCCGCTGACATATAAAAATGCTTCGGAAATCTTGCATTGTTCTCGGCATTCCGCTGACGTTTAAAAATGCTTTGGAACTCTTCCATTGTTCTCGGAATTCCGCTGACGTTTAAAAATGCTTTGGAACTCTTCCTTTGTTCTCGGAATTCCGCTGAAGTTTAAAAATGCTTCGGAACTCTTCCATTGTTCTCAGAATTCTGCTGACGTTTAAAAATGCTTCAGAACTCTTCCATTGTTCTCGGAATTCCGCTGACGTTTAAAAATGCTTTGGAACTCTTCCATTGTTCTCGGAATTCCGCCGAAGTTTAAAAATGCTTCGGAACTCTTCCATTGTTCTCAGAATTCTGCTGACGTTTAAAAATGCTTTGGAACTCTTCTATTGTTCTCGGAATTCTGCTGACGTTTAAAAATGCTTCAGAACTCTTCCATTGTTCTCGGAATTCCACTGACGTTTAAAAATGCTTTGGAACTCTTCCATTGTTCTCGGAATTCCGCTGAAGTTTAAAAATGCTTCGGAACTCTTCCATTGTTCTCAGAATTCTGCTGACGTTTAAAAATGCTTCGGAACTCTTCTATTGTTCTCGGAATTCTGCTGACGTTTAAAAATGCTTCGGAACTCTTCTATTGTTCTCGGAATTCAGCTGACGTTTAAAAATGCTTCAGAACTCTTCCATTGTTCTCAGAATTCTGCTGACGTTTAAAAATGCTTCGGAACTCTTCTATTGTTCTCGGAATTCTGCTGACGTTTAAAAATGCTTCAGAACTCTTCCATTGTTCTCGGATTTCCGCTGACGTTTAAAAATGCTTCGGAACTCTTCCATTGTTCTCGGAATTCCGCTGAAGTTTAAAAATGCTTCGGAACTCTTCCATTGTTCTCAGAATTCTGCTGACGTTTAAAAATGCTTCGGAACTCTTCCATTGTTCTCAGAATTCTGCTGACGTTTATAAATGCTTTGGAACTCTTCTATTGTTCTCGGAATTCTGCTGACGTTTAAAAATGCTTCAGAACTCTTCCATTGTTCTCGGAATTCCACTGACGTTTAAAAATGCTTTGGAACTCTTCCATTGTTCTCGGAATTCCGCTGAAGTTTAAAAATGCTTCGGAACTCTTCCATTGTTCTCAGAATTCTGCTGACGTTTAAAAATGCTTCGGAACTCTTCCATTGTTCTCAGAATTCTGCTGACGTTTAAAAATGCTTTGGAACTCTTCTATTGTTCTCGGAATTCTGCTGACGTTTAAAAATGCTTCAGAACTCTTCCATTGTTCTCGGAATTCCACTGACGTTTAAAAATGCTTCGGAACTCTTCCATTGTTCTCAGAATTCTGCTGACGTTTAAAAATGCTTCGGAACTCTTCTATTGTTCTCGGAATTCTGCTGACATTTAAAAATGCTTCAGAACTCTTCCATTGTTCTCGGAATTCCGCTGACGTTTAAAAATGCTTTGGAACTCTTCCATTGTTCTCGGAATTCCGCCGAAGTTTAAAAATGCTTCGGAACTCTTCCATTGTTCTCAGAATTCTGCTGACGTTTAAAAATGCTTTGGAACTCTTCTATTGTTCTCGGAATTCAGCTGACGTTTAAAAATGCTTCAGAACTCTTCCATTGTTCTCGGATTTCCGCTGACGTTTAATAATGCTTCTCAACTCTTCCATTGTTCTCGGAATTCCGCTGAAGTTTAAAAATGCTTCGGAACTCTTCCATTGTTCTCAGAATTCTGCTGACGTTTAAAAATGCTTCAGAACTCTTCTATTGTTCTCGGAATTCTGCTGAGGTTTAAAAATGCTTCGAAACTCTTCCATTGTTCTCGGAATTCTGCTGAAGTTTAAAAATGCTTCAGAACTCTTCCATTGCTCTCGGAATTCCGCTGACGTTTAATAATGCTTCGCAACTCTTCCATTGTTCTCGGAATTCCGTTGAAGTTTAAAAATGCTTCGAAACTCTTCCATTGTTCTCAGAATTCTGCTGAAGTTTAAAAATGCTTCGGAACGCTTCCATTGTTCTCAGAATTCCGCTGACGTTTAAAAATGCTTCGGTACTCTTCCATTGTTCTCGGAATTCCGCTGACATTTAAAAATGCTTCGGAACTCTTCAATTGTTCTCGGAATTCTGCTGAACTTTTAAAATGCTTTGGAACTCTTCCATTGCTCTCGGAATTCGGGTGAAGTTTAAAAATGCTTCGGAACTCTTCTATTGTTCTCGGAATTCCGCTGAAGTTTAAAAATGCTTAAAATCTCTTCCATTGTTCTCGTAATTCTGCTCATGTTCAAAAATGCTTTGGAACTCTTCCATTGTTCTCGTAATTCCGCTGAAGTTTAAAAATGCTTCGGAACTCTTCCATTGTTATCGGAATTCCGCTGAAGTTTAAAAATGCTTCGGAACTCTTCCATTGTTCTAGGAATTCTGCAGAAGTCTAAAAATTCATCTGAACTCTTCCATTGTTCTCGGAATTCGTGTGAATTTTAAAAATGCTTGGGATCTCTTCTATTGTTCTCGGAATTCCGCTGAAGTTTAAAAATGCTTAAAATCTCTTACATTGTTCTCGGAATTCCGCTGAAGTTTAAAAATGCTTCGGAACTCTTCCATTGTTCTCGGAAATCTGCTGAAGTTTAAAAATGCTTCAGAACTCTTCCATTGTTCTCAGAATTCCGCTGACGTTTAAAAATGCTTCGGAAATCTTCCATTGTTTTCAAAATTCCGCTGACGTTTAAAAATGCTTCAGAACTATTCCATTGTTCTCGGAATTCCGCTGACTTTTAAAAATGCTTTGGAACTCTTCCATTGTTCTCCAAATTCCGCTGAAGTTTAAAAATGCAGCGGAACACTTCCATCATTCTCGGAATTCTGCTGAAGTTTAAAAATGCTTCGGAACTCTTCCATTGTTCTCAGAATTCCGCTGACGTTTAAAAATGCTTCGGAAATCTTCCATTGTTTTCAAAATTCCGCTGACGCTTAAAAATGCTTCAGAACTCTTCCATTGTTCTCGGAATTCTGCTGACGTTTAAAAATGCTTCGGAACTCTTCCATTGTTCTCGGAATTCCACTGAAGTTTAAAAATGCTTCAGAACTCTTCCATTGCTCTCGGAATTCCGCTGACGTTTAATAATGCTTCGCAACTCTTCCATTGTTCTCGGAATTCCGTTGAAGTTTAAAAATGCTTCGAAACTCTTCCATTGTTCTCGGAATTCTGCTGAAGTTTAAAAATGCTTCGGAACTCTTCCATTGTTCTCAGTAATTCCGCTGACGTTTAAAAATGCTTCGGAACTCTTCA
Source organism: Phyllobates terribilis (assembly GCF_046119375.1). Classification (NCBI taxonomy): domain Eukaryota; kingdom Metazoa; phylum Chordata; class Amphibia; order Anura; family Dendrobatidae; genus Phyllobates; species Phyllobates terribilis. The sequence continues at coordinate 13,416,406 of NW_027362782.1, forward strand.
ATTGTTCTCGGAATTCTGCTGAACTTTTAAAATGCTTTGGAACTCTTCCATTGCTCTCGAAATCCTGCTGACGTTTAAAAATGCTTCAGAACTCTTCCATTGTTCTCGGAATTCCGTTGAAGTTTAAAAATGCTTCGAAACTCTTCCATTGTTCTCGGAATTCTGCTGAAGTTTAAAAATGCTTCGTAAATCTTCCATTGTTCTCAGAATTTCGCTGACGTTTAAAAATGCTTCGGTACTCTTCCATTGTTCTCGGAATTCTGCTGAAGTTTAAAAATGCTTCAGAACTCTTCCATTGTTCTCAGAATTTCGCTGACGTTTAAAAATGCTTCAGAACTCTTCCATTGTTCTCGGAATTCTGCTGAAGTTTAAAAATGCTTCAGAACTCTTCCATTGCTCTCGGAATTCCGCTGACGTTTAATAATGCTTTGCAACTCTTCCATTGTTCTCAGAATTCCGCTGACGTTTAAAAATGCTTCGGTACTCTTCCATTGTTCTCGGAATTCCGCTGACATATAAAAATGCTTCGGAAATCTTGCATTGTTCTCGGCATTCCGCTGACATTTAAAAATGCTTCGGAACTCTTCAATTGTTCTCGGAATTCTGCTGAACTTTTAAAATGCTTTGGAACTCTTCCATTGCTCTCGGAATTCGGGTGAAGTTTAAAAATGCTTCGGAACTCTTCTATTGTTCTCGGAATTCCGCTGAAGTTTAAAAATGCTTAAAATCTCTTCCATTGTTCTCGTAATTCTGCTCATGTTTAAAAATGCTTCGGAACTCTTCCATTGTTCTCGTAATTCCGCAGAAGTTTAAAAATGCTTCGGAACTCTTCCATTGTTCTCAGAATTCCGATGACTTTTTAAAATGCTTCGGTACTCTTGCATTGTTCTCGGAATTCCGCTGACGTTTAAAAATGCTTCGTAACTCTTCCATTGTTATCGGAATTCCGCTGAAGTTTAAAAATGCTTAAAATCTCTTACATTTTTCTCGGAATTCCGCTGAAGTTTAAAAATGCTTCGGAAATCTTCCATTGTTTTCAAAATTCCGCTGACATTTAAAAATGCTTCAGAACTATTCCATTGTTCTCAGAATTCTGCTGACGTTTAAAAATGCTTCGGAACTCTTCCAAAGTTCTCGGAATTCTGCTGAAGTATAAAAATGCTTCACAACTCTTCCATTGTTCTCGGAATTCCGCTGACTATTAAAAATGCTTCGGAACTCTTCCATTGTTCTCCAAATTCCGCTGAAGTTTAAAAATGCTTCGGAACCCTTCCATCGTTCTCGGAATTCTGCTGAAGTTTAAAAATGCTTCGGAACACTTCCATTGTTCTCAGAATTCCGCTGACGTTTAAAAATGCTTCGGAAATCTTCCATTGTATACAAAATTCCGCTGACGCTTAAAAATGCTTCAGAACTCTTCCATTGTTCTCGGAATTCTGCTGACGTTTAAAAATGCTTCGGAACTCTTCCATTGTTCTCGGAATTCCGTTGAAGTTTAAAAATGCTTCGAAACTCTTCCATTGTTCTCGGAATTCTGCTGAAGTTTAAAAATGCTTCGTAACTCTTCCATTGTTCTCAGAATTCCGCTGACGTCTAAAAATGCTTCGGTACTCTTCCATTGTTCTCGGAATTCCGCTGACATATAAAAATGCTTCGGAAATCTTGCATTGTTCTCGGCATTCCGCTGACGTTTAAAAATGCTTTGGAACTCTTCCATTGTTCTCGGAATTCCGCTGACGTTTAAAAATGCTTTGGAACTCTTCCATTGTTCTCGGAATTCCGCTGAAGTTTAAAAATGCTTCAGAACTCTTTTATTGTTCTCAGAATTCTGCTGACGTTTAAAAATGCTTCAGAACTCTTCCATTGTTCTCGGAATTCCGCTGACGTTTAAAAATGCTATGGAACTCTTCCATTGTTCTCGGAATTCCGCTGAAGTTTAAAAATGCTTCGGAACCCTTCCATCGTTCTCGGAATTCTGCTGAAGTTTAAAAATGCTTCGGAACACTTCCATTGTTCTCAGAATTCCGCTGACGTTTAAAAATGCTTCGGAAATCTTCCATTGTATACAAAATTCCGCTGACGCTTAAAAATGCTTCAGAACTCTTCCATTGTTCTCGGAATTCTGCTGACGTTTAAAAATGCTTCGGAACTCTTCCATTGTTCTCGGAATTCCGTTGAAGTTTAAAAATGCTTCGAAACTCTTCCATTGTTCTCGGAATTCTGCTGAAGTTTAAAAATGCTTCGTAACTCTTCCATTGTTCTCAGAATTCCGCTGACGTCTAAAAATGCTTCGGTACTCTTCCATTGTTCTCGGAATTCCGCTGACATATAAAAATGCTTCGGAAATCTTGCATTGTTCTCGGAATTCCGCTGAAGTTTAAAAATGCTTCGGAACTCTTCCATTGTTCTCAGAATTCTGCTGACGTTTAAAAATGCTTCGGAACTCGTCTATTGTTCTCGGAATTCTGCTGACGTTTAAAAATGCTTCAGAACTCTTCCATTGTTCTCGGAATTCCGCTGACGTTTAAAAATGCTTTGGAACTCTTCCATTGTTCTCGGAATTCCGCTGAAGTTTAAAAATGCTTCGGAACTCTTCCATTGTTCTCAAAATTCTGCTGACGTTTAAAAATGCTTCGGAACTCTTCTATTGTTCTCGGAATTCTGCTGACGTTTAAAAATGCTTCAGAACTCTTCCATTGTTCTCGGATTTCCGCTGACGTTTAATAATGCTTCGGAACTCTTCCATTGTTCTCGGAATTCCGCTGAAGTTTAAAAATGCTTCGGAACTCTTCCATTGTTCTCAGAATTCTGCTGACGTTTAAAAATGCTTCAGAACTCTTCTATTGTTCTCGGAATTCTGCTGAAGTTTAAAAATACTTCGAAACTCTTCCATTGTTCTCGGAATTCTGCTGAAGTTTAAAAATGCTTCAGAACTCTTCCATTGCTCTCGGAATTCCGCTGACGTTTAATAATGCTTCGCAACTCTTCCATTGTTCTCGGAATTCCGTTGAAGTTTAAAAATGCTTCGAAACTCTTCCATTGTTCTCGGAATTCTGCTGAAGTTTAAAAATGCTTCGGAACTCTTCCATTGTTCTCAGAATTCCGCTGACGTTTAAAAATGCTTCGGTACTCTTCCATTGTTCTCGGAATTCCGCTTACATTTAAAAATGCTTCGGAACTCTTCAATTGTTCTCGGAATTCTGCTGAACTTTTAAAATGCTTTGGAACTCTTCCATTGCTCTCAGAATTCGGGTGAAGTTTAAAAATGCTTCGGAACTCTTCTATTGTTCTCGGAATTCCGCTGAAGTTTAAAAATGCTTAAAATCTCTTCCATTGTTCTCGTAATTCTGCTCATGTTTAAAAATGCTTCGGAACTCTTCCATTGTTCTCGTAATTCCACTGAAGTTTAAAAATGCTTCGGAACTCTTCCATTGTTCTCGGAATTCTGATGACTTTTTAAAATGCTTCGGTACTCTTCCATTGTTCTCGGAATTCCGCTGACGTTTAAAAATGCTTCGTAACTCTTCCATTGTTATCGGAATTCCGCTGAAGTTTAAAAATGCTTCGGAACTCTTCCATTGTTCTAGGAATTCTGCAGAAGTCTAAAAATTCATCTGAACTCTTCCATTGTTCTCGGAATTCGTGTGAATTTTAAAAATGCTTGGGATCTCTTCTATTGTTCTCGGAATTCCGCTGAAGTTTAAAAATGCTTAAAATCTCTTACATTGTTCTCGGAATTCCGCTGAAGTTTAAAAATGCTTCGGAACTCTTCCATTGTTCTCGGAATTCTGCTGAAGTTTAAAAATGCTTCAGAACTCTTCCATTGTTCTCAGAATTCCGCTGACGTTTAAAAATGCTTCGGAAATCTTCCATTGTTTTCAAAATTCCGCTGACGTTTAAAAATGCTTCAGAACTATTCCATTGTTCTCAGAATTCTGCTGATGTTTAAAAATGCTTCGGAACTCTTCCATTGTTCTCGGAATTCTGCTGAAGTTTAAAAATGCTTCACAACTCTTCCATTGTTCTCGGAATTCCGCTGACTTTTAAAAATGCTTCGGAACTCTTCCATTGTTCTCCAAATTTCGCTGAAGTTTAAAAGTGCTGCGGAACCCTTCCATCGTTCTCGGAATTCTGCTGAAGTTTAAAAATGCTTCGTAACTCTTCCATTGTTCTCAGAATTCCGCTGACGTCTAAAAATGCTTCGGTACTCTTCCATTGTTCTCGGAATTCCGCTGACATATAAAAATGCTTCGGAAATCTTGCATTGTTCTCGGCATTCCGCTGACGTTTAAAAATGCTTCGGAACTCTTCCATTGTTCTCGGAATTCGGCTGAAGTTTTAAAATGCTTCGGTACACTTCCATTGTTCTCGGAATTCCGCTGACGTTTAAAAATGCTTCGGAACTCTTCCATTGTTATCGGAATTCCGCTGAAGTTTAAAAATGCTTCGGAACTCTTCCATTGTTCTAGGAATTCTGCTGAAGTCTAAAAATTCATCTGAACTCTTCCATTATTCTCGGAATTCGTGTGAAATTTAAAAATGCTTCGGAACTCTTCCATTGTTCTCAGAATTCTGCTGACGTTTAAAAATGCTTCGGAACTCTTCTATTGTTCTCGGAATTCTGCTGACGTTTAAAAATGCTTCAGAACTCTTCCATTGTTCTCGGATTTCCTCTGACGTTTAATAATGCTTCGGAACTCTTCCATTGTTCTCGGAATTCCGCTGAAGTTTAAAAATGCTTCGGAACTCTTCCATTGTTCTCGGAATTCTGCTGACGTTTAAAAATGCTTCAGAACTCTTCCATTGTTCTCGGAATTCTGCTGAAGTTTAAAAATGCTTCAGAACTCTTCCATTGCTCTCGGAATTCCGCTGACGTTTAATAATGCTTTGCAACTCTTCCATTGTTCTTAGAATTCCGCTGACGTTTAAAAATGCTTTGGAACTCTTCCATTGTTCTCGGAATTCCGCTGACGTTTAAAAATGCTTTGGAACTCTTCCATTGTTCTCGGTATTCCGCTGAAGTTTAAAAATGCTTCGGAACTCTTCCATTGTTCTCAGAATTCTGCTGACGTTTAAAAATGCTTCGGAACTCGTCTATTGTTCTCGGAATTCTGCTGACGTTTAAAAATGCTTCAGAACTCTTCCATTGTTCTCGGAATTCCGCTGAAGTTTAAAAATGCTTCGGAACTCTTCCATTGTTCTCAGAATTCTGCTGACGTTTAAAAATGCTTCGGAACTCTTCTATTGTTCTCGGAATTCTGCTGACGTTTAAAAATGCTTCAGAACTCTTCCATTGTTCTCGGAATTCCGCTGACGTTTAAAAATGCTTTGGAACTCTTCCATTGTTCTCGGAATTCCGCTGAAGTTTAAAAATGCTTCGGAACTCTTCCATTGTTCTCAGAATTCTGCTGACGTTTAAAAATGCTTCGGAACTCGTCTATTGTTCTCGGAATTCTGCTGACGTTTAAAAATGCTTCAGAACTCTTCCATTGTTCTCGGAATTCCGCTGAAGTTTAAAAATGCTTCGGAACTCTTCCATTGTTCTCAGAATTCTGCTGACGTTTAAAAATGCTTCGGAACTCTTCTATTGTTCTCGGAATTCTGCTGACGTTTAAAAATGCTTCAGAACTCTTCCATTGTTCTCGGATTTCCGCTGACGTTTAATAATGCTTCGGAACTCTTCCATTGTTCTCGGAATTCCGCTGAAGTTTAAAAATGCTTCGGAACTCTTCCATTGTTCTCAGAATTCTGCTGACGTTTAAAAATGCTTCAGAACTCTTCTATTGTTCTCGGAATTCTGCTGAAGTTTAAAAATGCTTCAGAACTCTTCCATTGTTCTCAGAATTCCGCTGACGTTTAAAAATGCTTCGGAAATCTTCCATTGTATACAAAATTCCGCTGACGCTTAAAAATGCTTCAGAACTCTTCCATTGTTCTCGGAATTCCGTTGAAGTTTAAAAATGCTTCGAAACTCTTCCATTGTTCTCGGAATTCTGCTGAAGTTTAAAAATGCTTCGTAACTCTTCCATTGTTCTCAGAATTCCGCTGACGTCTAAAAATGCTTCGGTACTCTTCCATTGTTCTCGGAATTCCGCTGACATATAAAAATGCTTCGGAAATCTTGCATTGTTCTCGGAATTCCGCTGAAGTTTAAAAATGCTTCGGAACTCTTCCATTGTTCTCAGAATTCTGCTGACGTTTAAAAATGCTTCGGAACTCGTCTATTGTTCTCGGAATTCTGCTGACGTTTAAAAATGCTTCAGAACTCTTCCATTGTTCTCGGAATTCCGCTGACGTTTAAAAATGCTTTGGAACTCTTCCATTGTTCTCGGAATTCCGCTGAAGTTTAAAAATGCTTCGGAACTCTTCCATTGTTCTCAAAATTCTGCTGACGTTTAAAAATGCTTCGGAACTCTTCTATTGTTCTCGGAATTCTGCTGACGTTTAAAAATGCTTCAGAACTCTTCCATTGTTCTCGGATTTCCGCTGACGTTTAATAATGCTTCGGAACTCTTCCATTGTTCTCGGAATTCCGCTGAAGTTTAAAAATGCTTCGGAACTCTTCCATTGTTCTCAGAATTCTGCTGACGTTTAAAAATGCTTCAGAACTCTTCTATTGTTCTCGGAATTCTGCTGAAGTTTAAAAATACTTCGAAACTCTTCCATTGTTCTCGGAATTCTGCTGAAGTTTAAAAATGCTTCAGAACTCTTCCATTGCTCTCGGAATTCTGCTGACGTTTAATAATGCTTCGCAACTCTTCCATTGTTCTCGGAATTCCGTTGAAGTTTAAAAATGCTTCGAAACTCTTCCATTGTTCTCGGAATTCTGCTGAAGTTTAAAAATGCTTCGGAACTCTTCCATTGTTCTCAGAATTCCGCTGACGTTTAAAAATGCTTCGGTACTCTTCCATTGTTCTCGGAATTCCGCTTACATTTAAAAATGCTTCGGAACTCTTCAATTGTTCTCGGAATTCTGCTGAACTTTTAAAATGCTTTGGAACTCTTCCATTGCTCTCAGAATTCGGGTGAAGTTTAAAAATGCTTCGGAACTCTTCTATTGTTCTCGGAATTCCGCTGAAGTTTAAAAATGCTTAAAATCTCTTCCATTGTTCTCGTAATTCTGCTCATGTTTAAAAATGCTTCGGAACTCTTCCATTGTTCTCGTAATTCCGCTGAAGTTTAAAAATGCTTCGGAACTCTTCCATTGTTCTCGGAATTCCGATGACTTTTTAAAATGCTTCGGTACTCTTCCATTGTTCTCGGAATTCCGCTGACGTTTAAAAATGCTTCGTAACTCTTCCATTGTTATCGGAATTCCGCTGAAGTTTAAAAATGCTTCGGAACTCTTCCATTGTTCTAGGAATTCTGCAGAAGTCTAAAAATTCATCTGAACTCTTCCATTGTTCTCGGAATTCGTGTGAATTTTAAAAATGCTTGGGATCTCTTCTATTGTTCTCGGAATTCCGCTGAAGTTTAAAAATGCTTAAAATCTCTTACATTGTTCTCGGAATTCCGCTGAAGTTTAAAAATGCTTCGGAACTCTTCCATTGTTCTCGGAATTCTGCTGAAGTTTAAAAATGCTTCAGAACTCTTCCATTGTTCTCAGAATTCCGCTGACGTTTAAAAATGCTTCGGAAATCTTCCATTGTTTTCAAAATTCCGCTGACGTTTAAAAATGCTTCAGAACTATTCCATTGTTCTCAGAATTCTGCTGATGTTTAAAAATGCTTCGGAACTCTTCCATTGTTCTCGGAATTCTGCTGAAGTTTAAAAATGCTTCACAACTCTTCCATTGTTCTCGGAATTCCGCTGACTTTTAAAAATGCTTCGGAACTCTTCCATTGTTCTCCAAATTCCGCTGAAGTTTAAAAGTGCTGCGGAACCCTTCCATCGTTCTCGGAATTCTGCTGAAGTTTAAAAATGCTTCGTAACTCTTCCATTGTTCTCAGAATTCCGCTGACGTCTAAAAATGCTTCGGTACTCTTCCATTGTTCTCGGAATTCCGCTGACATATAAAAATGCTTCGGAAATCTTGCATTGTTCTCGGCATTCCGCTGACGTTTAAAAATGCTTCGGAACTCTTCCATTGTTCTCGGAATTCGGCTGAAGTTTTAAAATGCTTCGGTACACTTCCATTGTTCTCGGAATTCCGCTGACGTTTAAAAATGCTTCGGAACTCTTCCATTGTTCTCAGAATTCTGCTGACGTTTAAAAATGCTTCGGAACTCGTCTATTGTTCTCGGAATTCTGCTGACGTTTAAAAATGCTTCAGAACTCTTCCATTGTTCTCGGAATTCCGCTGACGTTTAAAAATGCTTTGGAACTCTTCCATTGTTCTCGGAATTCCGCTGAAGTTTAAAAATGCTTCGGAACTCTTCCATTGTTCTCAAAATTCTGCTGACGTTTAAAAATGCTTCGGAACTCTTCTATTGTTCTCGGAATTCTGCTGACGTTTAAAAATGCTTCAGAACTCTTCCATTGTTCTCGGATTTCCGCTGACGTTTAATAATGCTTCGGAACTCTTCCATTGTTCTCGGAATTCCGCTGAAGTTTAAAAATGCTTCGGAACTCTTCCATTGTTCTCAGAATTCTGCTGACGTTTAAAAATGCTTCAGAACTCTTCTATTGTTCTCGGAATTCTGCTGAAGTTTAAAAATACTTCGAAACTCTTCCATTGTTCTCGGAATTCTGCTGAAGTTTAAAAATGCTTCAGAACTCTTCCATTGCTCTCGGAATTCCGCTGACGTTTAATAATGCTTCGCAACTCTTCCATTGTTCTCGGAATTCCGTTGAAGTTTAAAAATGCTTCGAAACTCTTCCATTGTTCTCGGAATTCTGCTGAAGTTTAAAAATGCTTCGGAACTCTTCCATTGTTCTCAGAATTCCGCTGACGTTTAAAAATGCTTCGGTACTCTTCCATTGTTCTCGGAATTCCGCTTACATTTAAAAATGCTTCGGAACTCTTCAATTGTTCTCGGAATTCTGCTGAACTTTTAAAATGCTTTGGAACTCTTCCATTGCTCTCAGAATTCGGGTGAAGTTTAAAAATGCTTCGGAACTCTTCTATTGTTCTCGGAATTCCGCTGAAGTTTAAAAATGCTTAAAATCTCTTCCATTGTTCTCGTAATTCTGCTCATGTTTAAAAATGCTTCGGAACTCTTCCATTGTTCTCGTAATTCCACTGAAGTTTAAAAATGCTTCGGAACTCTTCCATTGTTCTCGGAATTCTGATGACTTTTTAAAATGCTTCGGTACTCTTCCATTGTTCTCGGAATTCCGCTGACGTTTAAAAATGCTTCGTAACTCTTCCATTGTTATCGGAATTCCGCTGAAGTTTAAAAATGCTTCGGAACTCTTCCATTGTTCTAGGAATTCTGCAGAAGTCTAAAAATTCATCTGAACTCTTCCATTGTTCTCGGAATTCGTGTGAATTTTAAAAATGCTTGGGATCTCTTCTATTGTTCTCGGAATTCCGCTGAAGTTTAAAAATGCTTAAAATCTCTTACATTGTTCTCGGAATTCCGCTGAAGTTTAAAAATGCTTCGGAACTCTTCCATTGTTCTCGGAATTCTGCTGAAGTTTAAAAATGCTTCAGAACTCTTCCATTGTTCTCAGAATTCCGCTGACGTTTAAAAATGCTTCGGAAATCTTCCATTGTTTTCAAAATTCCGCTGACGTTTAAAAATGCTTCAGAACTATTCCATTGTTCTCAGAATTCTGCTGATGTTTAAAAATGCTTCGGAACTCTTCCATTGTTCTCGGAATTCTGCTGAAGTTTAAAAATGCTTCACAACTCTTCCATTGTTCTCGGAATTCCGCTGACTTTTAAAAATGCTTCGGAACTCTTCCATTGTTCTCCAAATTTCGCTGAAGTTTAAAAGTGCTGCGGAACCCTTCCATCGTTCTCGGAATTCTGCTGAAGTTTAAAAATGCTTCGTAACTCTTCCATTGTTCTCAGAATTCCGCTGACGTCTAAAAATGCTTCGGTACTCTTCCATTGTTCTCGGAATTCCGCTGACATATAAAAATGCTTCGGAAATCTTGCATTGTTCTCGGCATTCCGCTGACGTTTAAAAATGCTTCGGAACTCTTCCATTGTTCTCGGAATTCGGCTGAAGTTTTAAAATGCTTCGGTACACTTCCATTGTTCTCGGAATTCCGCTGACGTTTAAAAATGCTTCGGAACTCTTCCATTGTTATCGGAATTCCGCTGAAGTTTAAAAATGCTTCGGAACTCTTCCATTGTTCTAGGAATTCTGCTGAAGTCTAAAAATTCATCTGAACTCTTCCATTATTCTCGGAATTCGTGTGAAATTTAAAAATGCTTCGGAACTCTTCCATTGTTCTCAGAATTCTGCTGACGTTTAAAAATGCTTCGGAACTCTTCTATTGTTCTCGGAATTCTGCTGACGTTTAAAAATGCTTCAGAACTCTTCCATTGTTCTCGGATTTCCTCTGACGTTTAATAATGCTTCGGAACTCTTCCATTGTTCTCGGAATTCCGCTGAAGTTTAAAAATGCTTCGGAACTCTTCCATTGTTCTCGGAATTCTGCTGACGTTTAAAAATGCTTCAGAACTCTTCCATTGTTCTCGGAATTCTGCTGAAGTTTAAAAATGCTTCAGAACTCTTCCATTGCTCTCGGAATTCCGCTGACGTTTAATAATGCTTTGCAACTCTTCCATTGTTCTTAGAATTCCGCTGACGTTTAAAAATGCTTTGGAACTCTTCCATTGTTCTCGGAATTCCGCTGACGTTTAAAAATGCTTTGGAACTCTTCCATTGTTCTCGGTATTCCGCTGAAGTTTAAAAATGCTTCGGAACTCTTCCATTGTTCTCAGAATTCTGCTGACGTTTAAAAATGCTTCGGAACTCGTCTATTGTTCTCGGAATTCTGCTGACGTTTAAAAATGCTTCAGAACTCTTCCATTGTTCTCGGAATTCCGCTGAAGTTTAAAAATGCTTCGGAACTCTTCCATTGTTCTCAGAATTCTGCTGACGTTTAAAAATGCTTCGGAACTCTTCTATTGTTCTCGGAATTCTGCTGACGTTTAAAAATGCTTCAGAACTCTTCCATTGTTCTCGGAATTCCGCTGACGTTTAAAAATGCTTTGGAACTCTTCCATTGTTCTCGGAATTCCGCTGAAGTTTAAAAATGCTTCGGAACTCTTCCATTGTTCTCAGAATTCTGCTGACGTTTAAAAATGCTTCGGAACTCGTCTATTGTTCTCGGAATTCTGCTGACGTTTAAAAATGCTTCAGAACTCTTCCATTGTTCTCGGAATTCCGCTGAAGTTTAAAAATGCTTCGGAACTCTTCCATTGTTCTCAGAATTCTGCTGACGTTTAAAAATGCTTCGGAACTCTTCTATTGTTCTCGGAATTCTGCTGACGTTTAAAAATGCTTCAGAACTCTTCCATTGTTCTCGGATTTCCGCTGACGTTTAATAATGCTTCGGAACTCTTCCATTGTTCTCGGAATTCCGCTGAAGTTTAAAAATGCTTCGGAACTCTTCCATTGTTCTCAGAATTCTGCTGACGTTTAAAAATGCTTCAGAACTCTTCTATTGTTCTCGGAATTCTGCTGAAGTTTAAAAATGCTTCAGAACTCTTCCATTGTTCTCAGAATTCCGCTGACGTTTAAAAATGCTTCGGAAATCTTCCATTGTATACAAAATTCCGCTGACGCTTAAAAATGCTTCAGAACTCTTCCATTGTTCTCGGAATTCCGTTGAAGTTTAAAAATGCTTCGAAACTCTTCCATTGTTCTCGGAATTCTGCTGAAGTTTAAAAATGCTTCGTAACTCTTCCATTGTTCTCAGAATTCCGCTGACGTCTAAAAATGCTTCGGTACTCTTCCATTGTTCTCGGAATTCCGCTGACATATAAAAATGCTTCGGAAATCTTGCATTGTTCTCGGAATTCCGCTGAAGTTTAAAAATGCTTCGGAACTCTTCCATTGTTCTCAGAATTCTGCTGACGTTTAAAAATGCTTCGGAACTCGTCTATTGTTCTCGGAATTCTGCTGACGTTTAAAAATGCTTCAGAACTCTTCCATTGTTCTCGGAATTCCGCTGACGTTTAAAAATGCTTTGGAACTCTTCCATTGTTCTCGGAATTCCGCTGAAGTTTAAAAATGCTTCGGAACTCTTCCATTGTTCTCAAAATTCTGCTGACGTTTAAAAATGCTTCGGAACTCTTCTATTGTTCTCGGAATTCTGCTGACGTTTAAAAATGCTTCAGAACTCTTCCATTGTTCTCGGATTTCCGCTGACGTTTAATAATGCTTCGGAACTCTTCCATTGTTCTCGGAATTCCGCTGAAGTTTAAAAATGCTTCGGAACTCTTCCATTGTTCTCAGAATTCTGCTGACGTTTAAAAATGCTTCAGAACTCTTCTATTGTTCTCGGAATTCTGCTGAAGTTTAAAAATACTTCGAAACTCTTCCATTGTTCTCGGAATTCTGCTGAAGTTTAAAAATGCTTCAGAACTCTTCCATTGCTCTCGGAATTCCGCTGACGTTTAATAATGCTTCGCAACTCTTCCATTGTTCTCGGAATTCCGTTGAAGTTTAAAAATGCTTCGAAACTCTTCCATTGTTCTCGGAATTCTGCTGAAGTTTAAAAATGCTTCGGAACTCTTCCATTGTTCTCAGAATTCCGCTGACGTTTAAAAATGCTTCGGTACTCTTCCATTGTTCTCGGAATTCCGCTTACATTTAAAAATGCTTCGGAACTCTTCAATTGTTCTCGGAATTCTGCTGAACTTTTAAAATGCTTTGGAACTCTTCCATTGCTCTCAGAATTCGGGTGAAGTTTAAAAATGCTTCGGAACTCTTCTATTGTTCTCGGAATTCCGCTGAAGTTTAAAAATGCTTAAAATCTCTTCCATTGTTCTCGTAATTCTGCTCATGTTTAAAAATGCTTCGGAACTCTTCCATTGTTCTCGTAATTCCGCTGAAGTTTAAAAATGCTTCGGAACTCTTCCATTGTTCTCGGAATTCCGATGACTTTTTAAAATGCTTCGGTACTCTTCCATTGTTCTCGGAATTCCGCTGACGTTTAAAAATGCTTCGTAACTCTTCCATTGTTATCGGAATTCCGCTGAAGTTTAAAAATGCTTCGGAACTCTTCCATTGTTCTAGGAATTCTGCAGAAGTCTAAAAATTCATCTGAACTCTTCCATTGTTCTCGGAATTCGTGTGAATTTTAAAAATGCTTGGGATCTCTTCTATTGTTCTCGGAATTCCGCTGAAGTTTAAAAATGCTTAAAATCTCTTACATTGTTCTCGGAATTCCGCTGAAGTTTAAAAATGCTTCGGAACTCTTCCATTGTTCTCGGAATTCTGCTGAAGTTTAAAAATGCTTCAGAACTCTTCCATTGTTCTCAGAATTCCGCTGACGTTTAAAAATGCTTCGGAAATCTTCCATTGTTTTCAAAATTCCGCTGACGTTTAAAAATGCTTCAGAACTATTCCATTGTTCTCAGAATTCTGCTGATGTTTAAAAATGCTTCGGAACTCTTCCATTGTTCTCGGAATTCTGCTGAAGTTTAAAAATGCTTCACAACTCTTCCATTGTTCTCGGAATTCCGCTGACTTTTAAAAATGCTTCGGAACTCTTCCATTGTTCTCCAAATTCCGCTGAAGTTTAAAAGTGCTGCGGAACCCTTCCATCGTTCTCGGAATTCTGCTGAAGTTTAAAAATGCTTCGTAACTCTTCCATTGTTCTCAGAATTCCGCTGACGTCTAAAAATGCTTCGGTACTCTTCCATTGTTCTCGGAATTCCGCTGACATATAAAAATGCTTCGGAAATCTTGCATTGTTCTCGGCATTCCGCTGACGTTTAAAAATGCTTCGGAACTCTTCCATTGTTCTCGGAATTCGGCTGAAGTTTTAAAATGCTTCGGTACACTTCCATTGTTCTCGGAATTCCGCTGACGTTTAAAAATGCTTCGGAACTCTTCCATTGTTCTCAGAATTCTGCTGACGTTTAAAAATGCTTCGGAACTCGTCTATTGTTCTCGGAATTCTGCTGACGTTTAAAAATGCTTCAGAACTCTTCCATTGTTCTCGGAATTCCGCTGACGTTTAAAAATGCTTTGGAACTCTTCCATTGTTCTCGGAATTCCGCTGAAGTTTAAAAATGCTTCGGAACTCTTCCATTGTTCTCAAAATTCTGCTGACGTTTAAAAATGCTTCGGAACTCTTCTATTGTTCTCGGAATTCTGCTGACGTTTAAAAATGCTTCAGAACTCTTCCATTGTTCTCGGATTTCCGCTGACGTTTAATAATGCTTCGGAACTCTTCCATTGTTCTCGGAATTCCGCTGAAGTTTAAAAATGCTTCGGAACTCTTCCATTGTTCTCAGAATTCTGCTGACGTTTAAAAATGCTTCAGAACTCTTCTATTGTTCTCGGAATTCTGCTGAAGTTTAAAAATACTTCGAAACTCTTCCATTGTTCTCGGAATTCTGCTGAAGTTTAAAAATGCTTCAGAACTCTTCCATTGCTCTCGGAATTCCGCTGACGTTTAATAATGCTTCGCAACTCTTCCATTGTTCTCGGAATTCCGTTGAAGTTTAAAAATGCTTCGAAACTCTTCCATTGTTCTCGGAATTCTGCTGAAGTTTAAAAATGCTTCGGAACTCTTCCATTGTTCTCAGAATTCCGCTGACGTTTAAAAATGCTTCGGTACTCTTCCATTGTTCTCGGAATTCCGCTTACATTTAAAAATGCTTCGGAACTCTTCAATTGTTCTCGGAATTCTGCTGAACTTTTAAAATGCTTTGGAACTCTTCCATTGCTCTCAGAATTCGGGTGAAGTTTAAAAATGCTTCGGAACTCTTCTATTGTTCTCGGAATTCCGCTGAAGTTTAAAAATGCTTAAAATCTCTTCCATTGTTCTCGTAATTCTGCTCATGTTTAAAAATGCTTCGGAACTCTTCCATTGTTCTCGTAATTCCGCTGAAGTTTAAAAATGCTTCGGAACTCTTCCATTGTTCTCGGAATTCTGATGACTTTTTAAAATGCTTCGGTACTCTTCCATTGTTCTCGGAATTCCGCTGACGTTTAAAAATGCTTCGTAACTCTTCCATTGTTATCGGAATTCCGCTGAAGTTTAAAAATGCTTCGGAACTCTTCCATTGTTCTAGGAATTCTGCAGAAGTCTAAAAATTCATCTGAACTCTTCCATTGTTCTCGGAATTCGTGTGAATTTTAAAAATGCTTGGGATCTCTTCTATTGTTCTCGGAATTCCGCTGAAGTTTAAAAATGCTTAAAATCTCTTACATTGTTCTCGGAATTCCGCTGAAGTTTAAAAATGCTTCGGAACTCTTCCATTGTTCTCGGAATTCTGCTGAAGTTTAAAAATGCTTCAGAACTCTTCCATTGTTCTCAGAATTCCGCTGACGTTTAAAAATGCTTCGGAAATCTTCCATTGTTTTCAAAATTCCGCTGACGTTTAAAAATGCTTCAGAACTATTCCATTGTTCTCAGAATTCTGCTGATGTTTAAAAATGCTTCGGAACTCTTCCATTGTTCTCGGAATTCTGCTGAAGTTTAAAAATGCTTCACAACTCTTCCATTGTTCTCGGAATTCCGCTGACTTTTAAAAATGCTTCGGAACTCTTCCATTGTTCTCCAAATTTCGCTGAAGTTTAAAAGTGCTGCGGAACCCTTCCATCGTTCTCGGAATTCTGCTGAAGTTTAAAAATGCTTCGTAACTCTTCCATTGTTCTCAGAATTCCGCTGACGTCTAAAAATGCTTCGGTACTCTTCCATTGTTCTCGGAATTCCGCTGACATATAAAAATGCTTCGGAAATCTTGCATTGTTCTCGGCATTCCGCTGACGTTTAAAAATGCTTCGGAACTCTTCCATTGTTCTCGGAATTCGGCTGAAGTTTTAAAATGCTTCGGTACACTTCCATTGTTCTCGGAATTCCGCTGACGTTTAAAAATGCTTCGGAACTCTTCCATTGTTATCGGAATTCCGCTGAAGTTTAAAAATGCTTCGGAACTCTTCCATTGTTCTAGGAATTCTGCTGAAGTCTAAAAATTCATCTGAACTCTTCCATTATTCTCGGAATTCGTGTGAAATTTAAAAATGCTTCGGAACTCTTCCATTGTTCTCAGAATTCTGCTGACGTTTAAAAATGCTTCGGAACTCTTCTATTGTTCTCGGAATTCTGCTGACGTTTAAAAATGCTTCAGAACTCTTCCATTGTTCTCGGATTTCCTCTGACGTTTAATAATGCTTCGGAACTCTTCCATTGTTCTCGGAATTCCGCTGAAGTTTAAAAATGCTTCGGAACTCTTCCATTGTTCTCGGAATTCTGCTGACGTTTAAAAATGCTTCAGAACTCTTCCATTGTTCTCGGAATTCTGCTGAAGTTTAAAAATGCTTCAGAACTCTTCCATTGCTCTCGGAATTCCGCTGACGTTTAATAATGCTTTGCAACTCTTCCATTGTTCTTAGAATTCCGCTGACGTTTAAAAATGCTTTGGAACTCTTCCATTGTTCTCGGAATTCCGCTGACGTTTAAAAATGCTTTGGAACTCTTCCATTGTTCTCGGTATTCCGCTGAAGTTTAAAAATGCTTCGGAACTCTTCCATTGTTCTCAGAATTCTGCTGACGTTTAAAAATGCTTCGGAACTCGTCTATTGTTCTCGGAATTCTGCTGACGTTTAAAAATGCTTCAGAACTCTTCCATTGTTCTCGGAATTCCGCTGAAGTTTAAAAATGCTTCGGAACTCTTCCATTGTTCTCAGAATTCTGCTGACGTTTAAAAATGCTTCGGAACTCTTCTATTGTTCTCGGAATTCTGCTGACGTTTAAAAATGCTTCAGAACTCTTCCATTGTTCTCGGAATTCCGCTGACGTTTAAAAATGCTTTGGAACTCTTCCATTGTTCTCGGAATTCCGCTGAAGTTTAAAAATGCTTCGGAACTCTTCCATTGTTCTCAGAATTCTGCTGACGTTTAAAAATGCTTCGGAACTCGTCTATTGTTCTCGGAATTCTGCTGACGTTTAAAAATGCTTCAGAACTCTTCCATTGTTCTCGGAATTCCGCTGAAGTTTAAAAATGCTTCGGAACTCTTCCATTGTTCTCAGAATTCTGCTGACGTTTAAAAATGCTTCGGAACTCTTCTATTGTTCTCGGAATTCTGCTGACGTTTAAAAATGCTTCAGAACTCTTCCATTGTTCTCGGATTTCCGCTGACGTTTAATAATGCTTCGGAACTCTTCCATTGTTCTCGGAATTCCGCTGAAGTTTAAAAATGCTTCGGAACTCTTCCATTGTTCTCAGAATTCTGCTGACGTTTAAAAATGCTTCAGAACTCTTCTATTGTTCTCGGAATTCTGCTGAAGTTTAAAAATGCTTCAGAACTCTTCCATTGTTCTCAGAATTCCGCTGACGTTTAAAAATGCTTCGGAAATCTTCCATTGTATACAAAATTCCGCTGACGCTTAAAAATGCTTCAGAACTCTTCCATTGTTCTCGGAATTCCGTTGAAGTTTAAAAATGCTTCGAAACTCTTCCATTGTTCTCGGAATTCTGCTGAAGTTTAAAAATGCTTCGTAACTCTTCCATTGTTCTCAGAATTCCGCTGACGTCTAAAAATGCTTCGGTACTCTTCCATTGTTCTCGGAATTCCGCTGACATATAAAAATGCTTCGGAAATCTTGCATTGTTCTCGGAATTCCGCTGAAGTTTAAAAATGCTTCGGAACTCTTCCATTGTTCTCAGAATTCTGCTGACGTTTAAAAATGCTTCGGAACTCGTCTATTGTTCTCGGAATTCTGCTGACGTTTAAAAATGCTTCAGAACTCTTCCATTGTTCTCGGAATTCCGCTGACGTTTAAAAATGCTTTGGAACTCTTCCATTGTTCTCGGAATTCCGCTGAAGTTTAAAAATGCTTCGGAACTCTTCCATTGTTCTCAAAATTCTGCTGACGTTTAAAAATGCTTCGGAACTCTTCTATTGTTCTCGGAATTCTGCTGACGTTTAAAAATGCTTCAGAACTCTTCCATTGTTCTCGGATTTCCGCTGACGTTTAATAATGCTTCGGAACTCTTCCATTGTTCTCGGAATTCCGCTGAAGTTTAAAAATGCTTCGGAACTCTTCCATTGTTCTCAGAATTCTGCTGACGTTTAAAAATGCTTCAGAACTCTTCTATTGTTCTCGGAATTCTGCTGAAGTTTAAAAATACTTCGAAACTCTTCCATTGTTCTCGGAATTCTGCTGAAGTTTAAAAATGCTTCAGAACTCTTCCATTGCTCTCGGAATTCCGCTGACGTTTAATAATGCTTCGCAACTCTTCCATTGTTCTCGGAATTCCGTTGAAGTTTAAAAATGCTTCGAAACTCTTCCATTGTTCTCGGAATTCTGCTGAAGTTTAAAAATGCTTCGGAACTCTTCCATTGTTCTCAGAATTCCGCTGACGTTTAAAAATGCTTCGGTACTCTTCCATTGTTCTCGGAATTCCGCTTACATTTAAAAATGCTTCGGAACTCTTCAATTGTTCTCGGAATTCTGCTGAACTTTTAAAATGCTTTGGAACTCTTCCATTGCTCTCAGAATTCGGGTGAAGTTTAAAAATGCTTCGGAACTCTTCTATTGTTCTCGGAATTCCGCTGAAGTTTAAAAATGCTTAAAATCTCTTCCATTGTTCTCGTAATTCTGCTCATGTTTAAAAATGCTTCGGAACTCTTCCATTGTTCTCGTAATTCCGCTGAAGTTTAAAAATGCTTCGGAACTCTTCCATTGTTCTCGGAATTCCGATGACTTTTTAAAATGCTTCGGTACTCTTCCATTGTTCTCGGAATTCCGCTGACGTTTAAAAATGCTTCGTAACTCTTCCATTGTTATCGGAATTCCGCTGAAGTTTAAAAATGCTTCGGAACTCTTCCATTGTTCTAGGAATTCTGCAGAAGTCTAAAAATTCATCTGAACTCTTCCATTGTTCTCGGAATTCGTGTGAATTTTAAAAATGCTTGGGATCTCTTCTATTGTTCTCGGAATTCCGCTGAAGTTTAAAAATGCTTAAAATCTCTTACATTGTTCTCGGAATTCCGCTGAAGTTTAAAAATGCTTCGGAACTCTTCCATTGTTCTCGGAATTCTGCTGAAGTTTAAAAATGCTTCAGAACTCTTCCATTGTTCTCAGAATTCCGCTGACGTTTAAAAATGCTTCGGAAATCTTCCATTGTTTTCAAAATTCCGCTGACGTTTAAAAATGCTTCAGAACTATTCCATTGTTCTCAGAATTCTGCTGATGTTTAAAAATGCTTCGGAACTCTTCCATTGTTCTCGGAATTCTGCTGAAGTTTAAAAATGCTTCACAACTCTTCCATTGTTCTCGGAATTCCGCTGACTTTTAAAAATGCTTCGGAACTCTTCCATTGTTCTCCAAATTCCGCTGAAGTTTAAAAGTGCTGCGGAACCCTTCCATCGTTCTCGGAATTCTGCTGAAGTTTAAAAATGCTTCGTAACTCTTCCATTGTTCTCAGAATTCCGCTGACGTCTAAAAATGCTTCGGTACTCTTCCATTGTTCTCGGAATTCCGCTGACATATAAAAATGCTTCGGAAATCTTGCATTGTTCTCGGCATTCCGCTGACGTTTAAAAATGCTTCGGAACTCTTCCATTGTTCTCGGAATTCGGCTGAAGTTTTAAAATGCTTCGGTACACTTCCATTGTTCTCGGAATTCCGCTGACGTTTAAAAATGCTTCGGAACTCTTCCATTGTTCTCAGAATTCTGCTGACGTTTAAAAATGCTTCGGAACTCGTCTATTGTTCTCGGAATTCTGCTGACGTTTAAAAATGCTTCAGAACTCTTCCATTGTTCTCGGAATTCCGCTGACGTTTAAAAATGCTTTGGAACTCTTCCATTGTTCTCGGAATTCCGCTGAAGTTTAAAAATGCTTCGGAACTCTTCCATTGTTCTCAAAATTCTGCTGACGTTTAAAAATGCTTCGGAACTCTTCTATTGTTCTCGGAATTCTGCTGACGTTTAAAAATGCTTCAGAACTCTTCCATTGTTCTCGGATTTCCGCTGACGTTTAATAATGCTTCGGAACTCTTCCATTGTTCTCGGAATTCCGCTGAAGTTTAAAAATGCTTCGGAACTCTTCCATTGTTCTCAGAATTCTGCTGACGTTTAAAAATGCTTCAGAACTCTTCTATTGTTCTCGGAATTCTGCTGAAGTTTAAAAATACTTCGAAACTCTTCCATTGTTCTCGGAATTCTGCTGAAGTTTAAAAATGCTTCAGAACTCTTCCATTGCTCTCGGAATTCCGCTGACGTTTAATAATGCTTCGCAACTCTTCCATTGTTCTCGGAATTCCGTTGAAGTTTAAAAATGCTTCGAAACTCTTCCATTGTTCTCGGAATTCTGCTGAAGTTTAAAAATGCTTCGGAACTCTTCCATTGTTCTCAGAATTCCGCTGACGTTTAAAAATGCTTCGGTACTCTTCCATTGTTCTCGGAATTCCGCTTACATTTAAAAATGCTTCGGAACTCTTCAATTGTTCTCGGAATTCTGCTGAACTTTTAAAATGCTTTGGAACTCTTCCATTGCTCTCAGAATTCGGGTGAAGTTTAAAAATGCTTCGGAACTCTTCTATTGTTCTCGGAATTCCGCTGAAGTTTAAAAATGCTTAAAATCTCTTCCATTGTTCTCGTAATTCTGCTCATGTTTAAAAATGCTTCGGAACTCTTCCATTGTTCTCGTAATTCCGCTGAAGTTTAAAAATGCTTCGGAACTCTTCCATTGTTCTCGGAATTCCGATGACTTTTTAAAATGCTTCGGTACTCTTCCATTGTTCTCGGAATTCCGCTGACGTTTAAAAATGCTTCGTAACTCTTCCATTGTTATCGGAATTCCGCTGAAGTTTAAAAATGCTTCGGAACTCTTCCATTGTTCTAGGAATTCTGCAGAAGTCTAAAAATTCATCTGAACTCTTCCATTGTTCTCGGAATTCGTGTGAATTTTAAAAATGCTTGGGATCTCTTCTATTGTTCTCGGAATTCCGCTGAAGTTTAAAAATGCTTAAAATCTCTTACATTGTTCTCGGAATTCCGCTGAAGTTTAAAAATGCTTCGGAACTCTTCCATTGTTCTCGGAATTCTGCTGAAGTTTAAAAATGCTTCAGAACTCTTCCATTGTTCTCAGAATTCCGCTGACGTTTAAAAATGCTTCGGAAATCTTCCATTGTTTTCAAAATTCCGCTGACGTTTAAAAATGCTTCAGAACTATTCCATTGTTCTCAGAATTCTGCTGATGTTTAAAAATGCTTCGGAACTCTTCCATTGTTCTCGGAATTCTGCTGAAGTTTAAAAATGCTTCACAACTCTTCCATTGTTCTCGGAATTCCGCTGACTTTTAAAAATGCTTCGGAACTCTTCCATTGTTCTCCAAATTCCGCTGAAGTTTAAAAGTGCTGCGGAACCCTTCCATCGTTCTCGGAATTCTGCTGAAGTTTAAAAATGCTTCGTAACTCTTCCATTGTTCTCAGAATTCCGCTGACGTCTAAAAATGCTTCGGTACTCTTCCATTGTTCTCGGAATTCCGCTGACATATAAAAATGCTTCGGAAATCTTGCATTGTTCTCGGCATTCCGCTGACGTTTAAAAATGCTTCGGAACTCTTCCATTGTTCTCGGAATTCGGCTGAAGTTTTAAAATGCTTCGGTACACTTCCATTGTTCTCGGAATTCCGCTGACGTTTAAAAATGCTTCGGAACTCTTCCATTGTTATCGGAATTCCGCTGAAGTTTAAAAATGCTTCGGAACTCTTCCATTGTTCTAGGAATTCTGCTGAAGTCTAAAAATTCATCTGAACTCTTCCATTATTCTCGGAATTCGTGTGAAATTTAAAAATGCTTCGGAACTCTTCCATTGTTCTCAGAATTCTGCTGACGTTTAAAAATGCTTCGGAACTCTTCTATTGTTCTCGGAATTCTGCTGACGTTTAAAAATGCTTCAGAACTCTTCCATTGTTCTCGGATTTCCTCTGACGTTTAATAATGCTTCGGAACTCTTCCATTGTTCTCGGAATTCCGCTGAAGTTTAAAAATGCTTCGGAACTCTTCCATTGTTCTCGGAATTCTGCTGACGTTTAAAAATGCTTCAGAACTCTTCCATTGTTCTCGGAATTCTGCTGAAGTTTAAAAATGCTTCAGAACTCTTCCATTGCTCTCGGAATTCCGCTGACGTTTAATAATGCTTCGCAACTCTTCCATTGTTCTTAGAATTCCGCTGACGTTTAAAAATGCTTTGGAACTCTTCCATTGTTCTCGGAATTCCGCTGACGTTTAAAAATGCTTTGGAACTCTTCCATTGTTCTCGGAATTCCGCTGAAGTTTAAAAATGCTTCGGAACTCTTCCATTGTTCTCAGAATTCTGCTGACGTTTAAAAATGCTTCGGAACTCGTCTATTGTTCTCGGAATTCTGCTGACGTTTAAAAATGCTTCGGAACCCTTCCATTGTTCTCGGAATTCCGCTGAAGTTTAAAAATGCTTCGGAACTCTTCCATTGTTCTCAGAATTCTGCTGACGTTTAAAAATGCTTCGGAACTCTTCTATTGTTCTCGGAATTCTGCTGACGTTTAAAAATGCTTCAGAACTCTTCCATTGTTCTCGGAATTCCGCTGACGTTTAAAAATGCTTTGGAACTCTTCCATTGTTCTCGGAATTCCGCTGAAGTTTAAAAATGCTTCGGAACTCTTCCATTGTTCTCAGAATTCTGCTGACGTTTAAAAATGCTTCGGAACTCGTCTATTGTTCTCGGAATTCTGCTGACGTTTAAAAATGCTTCAGAACTCTTCCATTGTTCTCGGAATTCCGCTGAAGTTTAAAAATGCTTCGGAACTCTTCCATTGTTCTCAGAATTCTGCTGACGTTTAAAAATGCTTCGGAACTCTTCTATTGTTCTCGGAATTCTGCTGACGTTTAAAAATGCTTCAGAACTCTTCCATTGTTCTCGGATTTCCGCTGACGTTTAATAATGCTTCGGAACTCTTCCATTGTTCTCGGAATTCCGCTGAAGTTTAAAAATGCTTCGGAACTCTTCCATTGTTCTCAGAATTCTGCTGACGTTTAAAAATGCTTCAGAACTCTTCTATTGTTCTCGGAATTCTGCTGAAGTTTAAAAATGCTTCGAAACTCTTCCATTGTTCTCGGAATTCTGCTGAAATTTAAAAATGATTCAGAACTCTTCCATTGCTCTCGGAATTCCGCTGACGTTTAATAATGCTTCGCAACTCTTCCATTGTTCTCGGAATTCCGTTGAAGTTTAAAAATGCTTCGAAACTCTTCCATTGTTCTCGGAATTCTGCTGAAGTTTAAAAATGCTTCGGAACTCTTCCATTGTTCTCAGAATTCCGCTGACGTTTAAAAATGCTTCGGTACTCTTCCATTGTTCTCGGAATTCCGCTGACATTTAAAAATGCTTCGGAACTCTTCAATTGTTCTCGGAATTCTGCTGAACTTTTAAAATGCTTTGGAACTCTTCCATTGCTCTCAGAATTCGGGTGAAGTTTAAAAATGCTTCGGAACTCTTCTATTGTTCTCGGAATTCCGCTGAAGTTTAAAAATGCTTAAAATCTCTTCCATTGTTCTCGTAATTCTGCTCATGTTTAAAAATGCTTCGGAACTCTTCCATTGTTCTCGTAATTCCGCTGAAGTTTAAAAATGCTTCGGAACTCTTCAATTGTTCTCGGAATTCTGCTGAACTTTTAAAATGCTTTGGAACTCTTCCATTGCTCTCAGAATTCGGGTGAAGTTTAAAAATGCTTCGGAACTCTTCCATTGTTCTCGGAATTCCGCTGAAGTTTAAAAATGCTTAAAATCTCTTCCATTGTTCTCGTAATTCTGCTCATGTTTAAAAATGCTTCGGAACTCTTCCATTGTTCTCGTAATTCCGCTGAAGTTTAAAAATGCTTCGGAACTCTTCCATTGTTCTCGGAATTCCGATGACTTTTTAAAATGCTTCGGTACTCTTCCATTGTTCTCGGAATTCCGCTGACGTTTAAAAATGCTTCGTAACTCTTCCATTGTTATCGGAATTCCGCTGAAGTTTAAAAATGCTTCGGAACTCTTCCATTGTTCTAGGAATTCTGCAGAAGTCTAAAAATTCATCTGAACTCTTCCATTGTTCTCGGAATTCGTGTGAATTTTAAAAATGCTTGGGATCTCTTCTATTGTTCTCGGAATTCCGCTGAAGTTTAAAAATGCTTAAAATCTCTTACATTGTTCTCGGAATTCCGCTGAAGTTTAAAAATGCTTCGGAACTCTTCCATTGTTCTCGGAATTCTGCTGAAGTTTAAAAATGCTTCAGAACTCTTCCATTGTTCTCAGAATTCCGCTGACGTTTAAAAATGCTTCGGAAATCTTCCATTGTTTTCAAAATTCCGCTGACGTTTAAAAATGCTTCAGAACTATTCCATTGTTCTCAGAATTCTGCTGATGTTTAAAAATGCTTCGGAACTCTTCCATTGTTCTCGGAATTCTGCTGAAGTTTAAAAATGCTTCACAACTCTTCCATTGTTCTCGGAATTCCGCTGACTTTTAAAAATGCTTCGGAACTCTTCCATTGTTCTCCAAATTCCGCTGAAGTTTAAAAGTGCTGCGGAACCCTTCCATCGTTCTCGGAATTCTGCTGAAGTTTAAAAATGCTTCGTAACTCTTCCATTGTTCTCAGAATTCCGCTGACGTCTAAAAATGCTTCGGTACTCTTCCATTGTTCTCGGAATTCCGCTGACATATAAAAATGCTTCGGAAATCTTGCATTGTTCTCGGCATTCCGCTGACGTTTAAAAATGCTTCGGAACTCTTCCATTGTTCTCGGAATTCGGCTGAAGTTTTAAAATGCTTCGGTACACTTCCATTGTTCTCGGAATTCCGCTGACGTTTAAAAATGCTTCGGAACTCTTCCATTGTTATCGGAATTCCGCTGAAGTTTAAAAATGCTTCGGAACTCTTCCATTGTTCTAGGAATTCTGCTGAAGTCTAAAAATTCATCTGAACTCTTCCATTATTCTCGGAATTCGTGTGAAATTTAAAAATGCTTCGGAACTCTTCCATTGTTCTCAGAATTCTGCTGACGTTTAAAAATGCTTCGGAACTCTTCTATTGTTCTCGGAATTCTGCTGACGTTTAAAAATGCTTCAGAACTCTTCCATTGTTCTCGGATTTCCTCTGACGTTTAATAATGCTTCGGAACTCTTCCATTGTTCTCGGAATTCCGCTGAAGTTTAAAAATGCTTCGGAACTCTTCCATTGTTCTCGGAATTCTGCTGACGTTTAAAAATGCTTCAGAACTCTTCCATTGTTCTCGGAATTCTGCTGAAGTTTAAAAATGCTTCAGAACTCTTCCATTGCTCTCGGAATTCCGCTGACGTTTAATAATGCTTCGCAACTCTTCCATTGTTCTTAGAATTCCGCTGACGTTTAAAAATGCTTTGGAACTCTTCCATTGTTCTCGGAATTCCGCTGACGTTTAAAAATGCTTTGGAACTCTTCCATTGTTCTCGGAATTCCGCTGAAGTTTAAAAATGCTTCGGAACTCTTCCATTGTTCTCAGAATTCTGCTGACGTTTAAAAATGCTTCGGAACTCGTCTATTGTTCTCGGAATTCTGCTGACGTTTAAAAATGCTTCGGAACTCTTCCATTGTTCTCGGAATTCCGCTGAAGTTTAAAAATGCTTCGGAACTCTTCCATTGTTCTCAGAATTCTGCTGACGTTTAAAAATGCTTCGGAACTCTTCTATTGTTCTCGGAATTCTGCTGACGTTTAAAAATGCTTCAGAACTCTTCCATTGTTCTCGGAATTCCGCTGACGTTTAAAAATGCTTTGGAACTCTTCCATTGTTCTCGGAATTCCGCTGAAGTTTAAAAATGCTTCGGAACTCTTCCATTGTTCTCAGAATTCTGCTGACGTTTAAAAATGCTTCGGAACTCGTCTATTGTTCTCGGAATTCTGCTGACGTTTAAAAATGCTTCAGAACTCTTCCATTGTTCTCGGAATTCCGCTGAAGTTTAAAAATGCTTCGGAACTCTTCCATTGTTCTCAGAATTCTGCTGACGTTTAAAAATGCTTCGGAACTCTTCTATTGTTCTCGGAATTCTGCTGACGTTTAAAAATGCTTCAGAACTCTTCCATTGTTCTCGGATTTCCGCTGACGTTTAATAATGCTTCGGAACTCTTCCATTGTTCTCGGAATTCCGCTGAAGTTTAAAAATGCTTCGGAACTCTTCCATTGTTCTCAGAATTCTGCTGACGTTTAAAAATGCTTCAGAACTCTTCTATTGTTCTCGGAATTCTGCTGAAGTTTAAAAATGCTTCGAAACTCTTCCATTGTTCTCGGAATTCTGCTGAAATTTAAAAATGATTCAGAACTCTTCCATTGCTCTCGGAATTCCGCTGACGTTTAATAATGCTTCGCAACTCTTCCATTGTTCTCGGAATTCCGTTGAAGTTTAAAAATGCTTCGAAACTCTTCCATTGTTCTCGGAATTCTGCTGAAGTTTAAAAATGCTTCGGAACTCTTCCATTGTTCTCAGAATTCCGCTGACGTTTAAAAATGCTTCGGTACTCTTCCATTGTTCTCGGAATTCCGCTGACATTTAAAAATGCTTCGGAACTCTTCAATTGTTCTCGGAATTCTGCTGAACTTTTAAAATGCTTTGGAACTCTTCCATTGCTCTCAGAATTCGGGTGAAGTTTAAAAATGCTTCGGAACTCTTCTATTGTTCTCGGAATTCCGCTGAAGTTTAAAAATGCTTAAAATCTCTTCCATTGTTCTCGTAATTCTGCTCATGTTTAAAAATGCTTCGGAACTCTTCCATTGTTCTCGTAATTGCGCTGAAGTTTAAAAATGCTTCAGAACTCTTCCATTGCTCTCGGAATTCCGCTGACGTTTAATAATGCTTCGCAACTCTTCCATTGTTCTTAGAATTCCGCTGACGTTTAAAAATGCTTTGGAACTCTTCCATTGTTCTCGGAATTCCGCTGACGTTTAAAAATGCTTTGGAACTCTTCCATTGTTCTCGGAATTCCGCTGAAGTTTAAAAATGCTTCGGAACTCTTCCATTGTTCTCAGAATTCTGCTGACGTTTAAAAATGCTTCAGAACTCTTCCATTGTTCTCGGAATTCCGCTGACGTTTAAAAATGCTTTGGAACTCTTCCATTGTTCTCGGAATTCCGCTGAAGTTTAAAAATGCTTCGGAACTCTTCCATTGTTCTCAGAATTCTGCTGACGTTTAAAAATGCTTCGGAACTCGTCTATTGTTCTCGGAATTCTGCTGACGTTTAAAAATGCTTCAGAACTCTTCCATTGTTCTCGGAATTCCGCTGACGTTTAAAAATGCTTTGGAACTCTTCCATTGTTCTCGGAATTCCGCTGAAGTTTAAAAATGCTTCGGAACTCTTCCATTGTTCTCAGAATTCTGCTGACATTTAAAAATGCTTCGGAACTCTTCTATTGTTCTCGGAATTCTGCTGACGTTTAAAAATGCTTCAGAACTCTTCCATTGTTCTCGGATTTCCGCTGACGTTTAATAATGCTTCGGAACTCTTCCATTGTTCTCGGAATTCCGCTGAAGTTTAAAAATGCTTCGGAACTCTTCCATTGTTCTCAGAATTCTGCTGACGTTTAAAAATGCTTCAGAACTCTTCTATTGTTCTCGGAATTCTGCTGAAGTTTAAAAATGCTTCGAAACTCTTCCATTGTTCTCGGAATTCTGCTGAAGTTTAAAAATGCTTCAGAACTCTTCCATTGCTCTCGGAATTCCGCTGACGTTTAATAATGCTTCGCAACTCTTCCATTGTTCTCGGAATTCCGTTGAAGTTTAAAAATGCTTCGAAACTCTTCCATTGTTCTCGGAATTCTGCTGAAGTTTAAAAATGCTTCGGAACTCTTCCATTGTTCTCAGAATTCCGCTGACGTTTAAAAATGCTTCGGTACTCTTCCATTGTTCTCGGAATTCCGCTGACATTTAAAAATGCTTCGGAACTCTTCAATTGTTCTCTAAATTCTGCTGAACTTTTAAAATGCTTTGGAACTCTTCCATTGCTCTCAGAATTCGGGTGAAGTTTAAAAATGCTTCGGAACTCTTCTATTGTTCTCGGAATTCCGCTGAAGTTTAAAAATGCTTAAAATCTCTTCCATTGTTCTCGTAATTCTGCTCATGTTTAAAAATGCTTCGGAACTCTTCCATTGTTCTCGTAATTCCGCTGAAGTTTAAAAATGCTTCAGAACTCTTCCATTGCTCTCGGAATTCCGCTGACGTTTAATAATGCTTCGCAACTCTTCCATTGTTCTTAGAATTCCGCTGACGTTTAAAAATGCTTTGGAACTCTTCCATTGTTCTCGGAATTCCGCTGACGTTTAAAAATGCTTTGGAACTCTTCCATTGTTCTCGGAATTCCGCTGAAGTTTAAAAATGCTTCGGAACTCTTCCATTGTTCTCAGAATTCTGCTGACGTTTAAAAATGCTTCAGAACTCTTCCATTGTTCTCGGAATTCCGCTGACGTTTAAAAATGCTTTGGAACTCTTCCATTGTTCTCGGAATTCCGCTGAAGTTTAAAAATGCTTCGGAACTCTTCCATTGTTCTCAGAATTCTGCTGACGTTTAAAAATGCTTCGGAACTCGTCTATTGTTCTCGGAATTCTGCTGACGTTTAAAAATGCTTCAGAACTCTTCCATTGTTCTCGGAATTCCGCTGACGTTTAAAAATGCTTTGGAACTCTTCCATTGTTCTCGGAATTCCGCTGAAGTTTAAAAATGCTTCGGAACTCTTCCATTGTTCTCAGAATTCTGCTGACGTTTAAAAATGCTTCGGAACTCTTCTATTGTTCTCGGAATTCTGCTGACGTTTAAAAATGCTTCAGAACTCTTCCATTGTTCTCGGATTTCCGCTGACGTTTAATAATGCTTCGGAACTCTTCCATTGTTCTCGGAATTCTGCTGAAGTTTAAAAATGCTTCGGAACTCTTCCATTGTTCTCAGAATTCTGCTGACGTTTAAAAATGCTTCAGAACTCTTCTATTGTTCTCGGAATTCTGCTGAAGTTTAAAAATGCTTCGAAACTCTTCCATTGTTCTCGGAATTCTGCTGAAGTTTAAAAATGCTTCAGAACTCTTCCATTGCTCTCGGAATTCCGCTGACGTTTAATAATGCTTCGCAACTCTTCCATTGTTCTCGGAATTCCGTTGAAGTTTAAAAATGCTTCGAAACTCTTCCATTGTTCTCGGAATTCTGCTGAAGTTTAAAAATGCTTCGGAACTCTTCCATTGTTCTCAGAATTCCGCTGACGTTTAAAAATGCTTCGGTACTCTTCCATTGTTCTCGGAATTCCGCTGACATTTAAAAATGCTTCGGAACTCTTCAATTGTTCTCGGAATTCTGCTGAACTTTTAAAATGCTTTGGAACTCTTCCATTGCTCTCAGAATTCGGGTGAAGTTTAAAAATGCTTCGGAACTCTTCTATTGTTCTCGGAATTCCGCTGAAGTTTAAAAATGCTTAAAATCTCTTACATTGTTCTCGGAATTCCGCTGAAGTTTAAAAATGCTTCGGAACTCTTCCATTGTTCTCGGAATTCTGCTGAAGTTTAAAAATGCTTCAGAACTCTTCCATTGTTCTCAGAATTCCGCTGACGTTTAAAAATGCTTCGGAAATCTTCCATTGTTTTCAAAATTCCGCTGACGTTTAAAAATGCTTCAGAACTATTCCATTGTTCTCAGAATTCTGCTGACATTTAAAAATGCTTCAGAACTCTTCCATTGTTCTCAGAATTCTGCTGACGTTTAAAAATGCTTCGGAACTCGTCTATTGTTCTCGGAATTCTGCTGATGTTTAAAAATGCTTCAGAACTCTTCCATTGTTCTCGGAATTCCGCTGACGTTTAAAAATGCTTTGGAACTCTTCCATTGTTCTCGGAATTCCGCTGAAGTTTAAAAATGCTTCGGAACTCTTCCATTGTTCTCAGAATTCTGCTGACGTTTAAAAATGCTTCAGAACTCTTCCATTGTTCTCGGAATTCCGCTGATGTTTAAAAATGCTTTGGAACTCTTCCATTGTTCTCGGAATTCCGCTGAAGTTTAAAAATGCTTCGGAACTCTTCCATTGTTCTCAGAATTCTGCTGACGTTTAAAAATGCTTCGGAACTCGTCTATTGTTCTCGGAATTCTGCTGACGTTTAAAAATGCTTCAGAACTCTTCCATTGTTCTCGGAATTCCGCTGACGTTTAAAAATGCTTTGGAACTCTTCCATTGTTCTCGGAATTCTGCTGAAGTTTAAAAATGCTTCACAACTCTTCCATTGTTCTCGGAATTCCGCTGACTTTTAAAAATGCTTCGGAACTCTTCCATTGTTCTCCAAATTCCGCTGAAGTTTAAAAATGCTGCGGAACCCTTCCATCGTTCTCGGAATTCTGCTGAAGTTTAAAAATGCTTCGTAACTCTTCCATTGTTCTCAGAATTCCGCTGACGTCTAAAAATGCTTCGGTACTCTTCCATTGTTCTCGGAATTCCGCTGACATATAAAAATGCTTCGGAAATCTTGCATTGTTCTCGGCATTCCGCTGACGTTTAAAAATGCTTCGGAACTCTTCCATTGTTCTCGGAATTCGGCTGACGTTTAAAAATGCTTCGGAACTCTTCCATTGTTCTCAGAATTCTGCTGACGTTTAAAAATGCTTCGGAACTCTTCTATTGTTCTCGGAATTCTGCTGACGTTTAAAAATGCTTCAGAACTCTTCCATTGTTCTCGGATTTCCGCTGACGTTTAATAATGCTTCGGAACTCTTCCATTGTTCTCGGAATTCCGCTGAAGTTTAAAAATGCTTCGGAACTCTTCCATTGTTCTCAGAATTCTGCTGACGTTTAAAAATGCTTCAGAACTCTTCTATTGTTCTCGGAATTCTGCTGAAGTTTAAAAATGCTTCAGAACTCTTCCATTGTTCTCAGAATTCCGCTGACGTTTAAAAATGCTTCGGAAATCTTCCATTGTATACAAAATTCCGCTGACGCTTAAAAATGCTTCAGAACTCTTCCATTGTTCTCGGAATTCCGTTGAAGTTTAAAAATGCTTCGAAACTCTTCCATTGTTCTCGGAATTCTGCTGAAGTTTAAAAATGCTTCGTAACTCTTCCATTGTTCTCAGAATTCCGCTGACGTCTAAAAATGCTTCGGTACTCTTCCATTGTTCTCGGAATTCCGCTGACATATAAAAATGCTTCGGAAATCTTGCATTGTTCTCGGAATTCCGCTGAAGTTTAAAAATGCTTCGGAACTCTTCCATTGTTCTCAGAATTCTGCTGACGTTTAAAAATGCTTCGGAACTCGTCTATTGTTCTCGGAATTCTGCTGACGTTTAAAAATGCTTCAGAACTCTTCCATTGTTCTCGGAATTCCGCTGACGTTTAAAAATGCTTTGGAACTCTTCCATTGTTCTCGGAATTCCGCTGAAGTTTAAAAATGCTTCGGAACTCTTCCATTGTTCTCAAAATTCTGCTGACGTTTAAAAATGCTTCGGAACTCTTCTATTGTTCTCGGAATTCTGCTGACGTTTAAAAATGCTTCAGAACTCTTCCATTGTTCTCGGATTTCCGCTGACGTTTAATAATGCTTCGGAACTCTTCCATTGTTCTCGGAATTCCGCTGAAGTTTAAAAATGCTTCGGAACTCTTCCATTGTTCTCAGAATTCTGCTGACGTTTAAAAATGCTTCAGAACTCTTCTATTGTTCTCGGAATTCTGCTGAAGTTTAAAAATACTTCGAAACTCTTCCATTGTTCTCGGAATTCTGCTGAAGTTTAAAAATGCTTCAGAACTCTTCCATTGCTCTCGGAATTCCGCTGACGTTTAATAATGCTTCGCAACTCTTCCATTGTTCTCGGAATTCCGTTGAAGTTTAAAAATGCTTCGAAACTCTTCCATTGTTCTCGGAATTCTGCTGAAGTTTAAAAATGCTTCGGAACTCTTCCATTGTTCTCAGAATTCCGCTGACGTTTAAAAATGCTTCGGTACTCTTCCATTGTTCTCGGAATTCCGCTTACATTTAAAAATGCTTCGGAACTCTTCAATTGTTCTCGGAATTCTGCTGAACTTTTAAAATGCTTTGGAACTCTTCCATTGCTCTCAGAATTCGGGTGAAGTTTAAAAATGCTTCGGAACTCTTCTATTGTTCTCGGAATTCCGCTGAAGTTTAAAAATGCTTAAAATCTCTTCCATTGTTCTCGTAATTCTGCTCATGTTTAAAAATGCTTCGGAACTCTTCCATTGTTCTCGTAATTCCGCTGAAGTTTAAAAATGCTTCGGAACTCTTCCATTGTTCTCGGAATTCCGATGACTTTTTAAAATGCTTCGGTACTCTTCCATTGTTCTCGGAATTCCGCTGACGTTTAAAAATGCTTCGTAACTCTTCCATTGTTATCGGAATTCCGCTGAAGTTTAAAAATGCTTCGGAACTCTTCCATTGTTCTAGGAATTCTGCAGAAGTCTAAAAATTCATCTGAACTCTTCCATTGTTCTCGGAATTCGTGTGAATTTTAAAAATGCTTGGGATCTCTTCTATTGTTCTCGGAATTCCGCTGAAGTTTAAAAATGCTTAAAATCTCTTACATTGTTCTCGGAATTCCGCTGAAGTTTAAAAATGCTTCGGAACTCTTCCATTGTTCTCGGAATTCTGCTGAAGTTTAAAAATGCTTCAGAACTCTTCCATTGTTCTCAGAATTCCGCTGACGTTTAAAAATGCTTCGGAAATCTTCCATTGTTTTCAAAATTCCGCTGACGTTTAAAAATGCTTCAGAACTATTCCATTGTTCTCAGAATTCTGCTGATGTTTAAAAATGCTTCGGAACTCTTCCATTGTTCTCGGAATTCTGCTGAAGTTTAAAAATGCTTCACAACTCTTCCATTGTTCTCGGAATTCCGCTGACTTTTAAAAATGCTTCGGAACTCTTCCATTGTTCTCCAAATTCCGCTGAAGTTTAAAAGTGCTGCGGAACCCTTCCATCGTTCTCGGAATTCTGCTGAAGTTTAAAAATGCTTCGTAACTCTTCCATTGTTCTCAGAATTCCGCTGACGTCTAAAAATGCTTCGGTACTCTTCCATTGTTCTCGGAATTCCGCTGACATATAAAAATGCTTCGGAAATCTTGCATTGTTCTCGGCATTCCGCTGACGTTTAAAAATGCTTCGGAACTCTTCCATTGTTCTCGGAATTCGGCTGAAGTTTTAAAATGCTTCGGTACACTTCCATTGTTCTCGGAATTCCGCTGACGTTTAAAAATGCTTCGGAACTCTTCCATTGTTATCGGAATTCCGCTGAAGTTTAAAAATGCTTCGGAACTCTTCCATTGTTCTAGGAATTCTGCTGAAGTCTAAAAATTCATCTGAACTCTTCCATTATTCTCGGAATTCGTGTGAAATTTAAAAATGCTTCGGAACTCTTCCATTGTTCTCAGAATTCTGCTGACGTTTAAAAATGCTTCGGAACTCTTCTATTGTTCTCGGAATTCTGCTGACGTTTAAAAATGCTTCAGAACTCTTCCATTGTTCTCGGATTTCCTCTGACGTTTAATAATGCTTCGGAACTCTTCCATTGTTCTCGGAATTCCGCTGAAGTTTAAAAATGCTTCGGAACTCTTCCATTGTTCTCGGAATTCTGCTGACGTTTAAAAATGCTTCAGAACTCTTCCATTGTTCTCGGAATTCTGCTGAAGTTTAAAAATGCTTCAGAACTCTTCCATTGCTCTCGGAATTCCGCTGACGTTTAATAATGCTTCGCAACTCTTCCATTGTTCTTAGAATTCCGCTGACGTTTAAAAATGCTTTGGAACTCTTCCATTGTTCTCGGAATTCCGCTGACGTTTAAAAATGCTTTGGAACTCTTCCATTGTTCTCGGAATTCCGCTGAAGTTTAAAAATGCTTCGGAACTCTTCCATTGTTCTCAGAATTCTGCTGACGTTTAAAAATGCTTCGGAACTCGTCTATTGTTCTCGGAATTCTGCTGACGTTTAAAAATGCTTCGGAACTCTTCCATTGTTCTCGGAATTCCGCTGAAGTTTAAAAATGCTTCGGAACTCTTCCATTGTTCTCAGAATTCTGCTGACGTTTAAAAATGCTTCGGAACTCTTCTATTGTTCTCGGAATTCTGCTGACGTTTAAAAATGCTTCAGAACTCTTCCATTGTTCTCGGAATTCCGCTGACGTTTAAAAATGCTTTGGAACTCTTCCATTGTTCTCGGAATTCTGCTGAAGTTTAAAAATGCTTCGGAACTCTTCCATTGTTCTCAGAATTCTGCTGACGTTTAAAAATGCTTCGGAACTCGTCTATTGTTCTCGGAATTCTGCTGACGTTTAAAAATGCTTCAGAACTCTTCCATTGTTCTCGGAATTCCGCTGAAGTTTAAAAATGCTTCGGAACTCTTCCATTGTTCTCAGAATTCTGCTGACGTTTAAAAATGCTTCGGAACTCTTCTATTGTTCTCGGAATTCTGCTGACGTTTAAAAATGCTTCAGAACTCTTCCATTGTTCTCGGATTTCCGCTGACGTTTAATAATGCTTCGGAACTCTTCCATTGTTCTCGGAATTC
Organism: Phyllobates terribilis; assembly: GCF_046119375.1. Classification (NCBI taxonomy): domain Eukaryota; kingdom Metazoa; phylum Chordata; class Amphibia; order Anura; family Dendrobatidae; genus Phyllobates; species Phyllobates terribilis. Next base: position 13,451,016 of record NW_027362782.1, read on the forward strand.
CGCTGAAGTTTAAAAATGCTTCGGAACTCTTCCATTGTTCTCAGAATTCTGCTGACGTTTAAAAATGCTTCAGAACTCTTCTATTGTTCTCGGAATTCTGCTGAAGTTTAAAAATGCTTCGAAACTCTTCCATTGTTCTCGGAATTCTGCTGAAATTTAAAAATGATTCAGAACTCTTCCATTGCTCTCGGAATTCCGCTGACGTTTAATAATGCTTCGCAACTCTTCCATTGTTCTCGGAATTCCGTTGAAGTTTAAAAATGCTTCGAAACTCTTCCATTGTTCTCGGAATTCTGCTGAAGTTTAAAAATGCTTCGGAACTCTTCCATTGTTCTCAGAATTCCGCTGACGTTTAAAAATGCTTCGGTACTCTTCCATTGTTCTCGGAATTCCGCTGACATTTAAAAATGCTTCGGAACTCTTCAATTGTTCTCGGAATTCTGCTGAACTTTTAAAATGCTTTGGAACTCTTCCATTGCTCTCAGAATTCGGGTGAAGTTTAAAAATGCTTCGGAACTCTTCTATTGTTCTCGGAATTCCGCTGAAGTTTAAAAATGCTTAAAATCTCTTCCATTGTTCTCGTAATTCTGCTCATGTTTAAAAATGCTTCGGAACTCTTCCATTGTTCTCGTAATTCCGCTGAAGTTTAAAAATGCTTCGGAACTCTTCAATTGTTCTCGGAATTCTGCTGAACTTTTAAAATGCTTTGGAACTCTTCCATTGCTCTCAGAATTCGGGTGAAGTTTAAAAATGCTTCGGAACTCTTCCATTGTTCTCGGAATTCCGCTGAAGTTTAAAAATGCTTAAAATCTCTTCCATTGTTCTCGTAATTCTGCTCATGTTTAAAAATGCTTCGGAACTCTTCCATTGTTCTCGTAATTCCGCTGAAGTTTAAAAATGCTTCGGAACTCTTCCATTGTTCTCGGAATTCCGATGACTTTTTAAAATGCTTCGGTACTCTTCCATTGTTCTCGGAATTCCGCTGACGTTTAAAAATGCTTCGTAACTCTTCCATTGTTATCGGAATTCCGCTGAAGTTTAAAAATGCTTCGGAACTCTTCCATTGTTCTAGGAATTCTGCAGAAGTCTAAAAATTCATCTGAACTCTTCCATTGTTCTCGGAATTCGTGTGAATTTTAAAAATGCTTGGGATCTCTTCTATTGTTCTCGGAATTCCGCTGAAGTTTAAAAATGCTTAAAATCTCTTACATTGTTCTCGGAATTCCGCTGAAGTTTAAAAATGCTTCGGAACTCTTCCATTGTTCTCGGAATTCTGCTGAAGTTTAAAAATGCTTCAGAACTCTTCCATTGTTCTCAGAATTCCGCTGACGTTTAAAAATGCTTCGGAAATCTTCCATTGTTTTCAAAATTCCGCTGACGTTTAAAAATGCTTCAGAACTATTCCATTGTTCTCAGAATTCTGCTGATGTTTAAAAATGCTTCGGAACTCTTCCATTGTTCTCGGAATTCTGCTGAAGTTTAAAAATGCTTCACAACTCTTCCATTGTTCTCGGAATTCCGCTGACTTTTAAAAATGCTTCGGAACTCTTCCATTGTTCTCCAAATTCCGCTGAAGTTTAAAAGTGCTGCGGAACCCTTCCATCGTTCTCGGAATTCTGCTGAAGTTTAAAAATGCTTCGTAACTCTTCCATTGTTCTCAGAATTCCGCTGACGTCTAAAAATGCTTCGGTACTCTTCCATTGTTCTCGGAATTCCGCTGACATATAAAAATGCTTCGGAAATCTTGCATTGTTCTCGGCATTCCGCTGACGTTTAAAAATGCTTCGGAACTCTTCCATTGTTCTCGGAATTCGGCTGAAGTTTTAAAATGCTTCGGTACACTTCCATTGTTCTCGGAATTCCGCTGACGTTTAAAAATGCTTCGGAACTCTTCCATTGTTATCGGAATTCCGCTGAAGTTTAAAAATGCTTCGGAACTCTTCCATTGTTCTAGGAATTCTGCTGAAGTCTAAAAATTCATCTGAACTCTTCCATTATTCTCGGAATTCGTGTGAAATTTAAAAATGCTTCGGAACTCTTCCATTGTTCTCAGAATTCTGCTGACGTTTAAAAATGCTTCGGAACTCTTCTATTGTTCTCGGAATTCTGCTGACGTTTAAAAATGCTTCAGAACTCTTCCATTGTTCTCGGATTTCCTCTGACGTTTAATAATGCTTCGGAACTCTTCCATTGTTCTCGGAATTCCGCTGAAGTTTAAAAATGCTTCGGAACTCTTCCATTGTTCTCGGAATTCTGCTGACGTTTAAAAATGCTTCAGAACTCTTCCATTGTTCTCGGAATTCTGCTGAAGTTTAAAAATGCTTCAGAACTCTTCCATTGCTCTCGGAATTCCGCTGACGTTTAATAATGCTTCGCAACTCTTCCATTGTTCTTAGAATTCCGCTGACGTTTAAAAATGCTTTGGAACTCTTCCATTGTTCTCGGAATTCCGCTGACGTTTAAAAATGCTTTGGAACTCTTCCATTGTTCTCGGAATTCCGCTGAAGTTTAAAAATGCTTCGGAACTCTTCCATTGTTCTCAGAATTCTGCTGACGTTTAAAAATGCTTCGGAACTCGTCTATTGTTCTCGGAATTCTGCTGACGTTTAAAAATGCTTCGGAACTCTTCCATTGTTCTCGGAATTCCGCTGAAGTTTAAAAATGCTTCGGAACTCTTCCATTGTTCTCAGAATTCTGCTGACGTTTAAAAATGCTTCGGAACTCTTCTATTGTTCTCGGAATTCTGCTGACGTTTAAAAATGCTTCAGAACTCTTCCATTGTTCTCGGAATTCCGCTGACGTTTAAAAATGCTTTGGAACTCTTCCATTGTTCTCGGAATTCCGCTGAAGTTTAAAAATGCTTCGGAACTCTTCCATTGTTCTCAGAATTCTGCTGACGTTTAAAAATGCTTCGGAACTCGTCTATTGTTCTCGGAATTCTGCTGACGTTTAAAAATGCTTCAGAACTCTTCCATTGTTCTCGGAATTCCGCTGAAGTTTAAAAATGCTTCGGAACTCTTCCATTGTTCTCAGAATTCTGCTGACGTTTAAAAATGCTTCGGAACTCTTCTATTGTTCTCGGAATTCTGCTGACGTTTAAAAATGCTTCAGAACTCTTCCATTGTTCTCGGATTTCCGCTGACGTTTAATAATGCTTCGGAACTCTTCCATTGTTCTCGGAATTCCGCTGAAGTTTAAAAATGCTTCGGAACTCTTCCATTGTTCTCAGAATTCTGCTGACGTTTAAAAATGCTTCAGAACTCTTCTATTGTTCTCGGAATTCTGCTGAAGTTTAAAAATGCTTCGAAACTCTTCCATTGTTCTCGGAATTCTGCTGAAATTTAAAAATGATTCAGAACTCTTCCATTGCTCTCGGAATTCCGCTGACGTTTAATAATGCTTCGCAACTCTTCCATTGTTCTCGGAATTCCGTTGAAGTTTAAAAATGCTTCGAAACTCTTCCATTGTTCTCGGAATTCTGCTGAAGTTTAAAAATGCTTCGGAACTCTTCCATTGTTCTCAGAATTCCGCTGACGTTTAAAAATGCTTCGGTACTCTTCCATTGTTCTCGGAATTCCGCTGACATTTAAAAATGCTTCGGAACTCTTCAATTGTTCTCGGAATTCTGCTGAACTTTTAAAATGCTTTGGAACTCTTCCATTGCTCTCAGAATTCGGGTGAAGTTTAAAAATGCTTCGGAACTCTTCTATTGTTCTCGGAATTCCGCTGAAGTTTAAAAATGCTTAAAATCTCTTCCATTGTTCTCGTAATTCTGCTCATGTTTAAAAATGCTTCGGAACTCTTCCATTGTTCTCGTAATTGCGCTGAAGTTTAAAAATGCTTCAGAACTCTTCCATTGCTCTCGGAATTCCGCTGACGTTTAATAATGCTTCGCAACTCTTCCATTGTTCTTAGAATTCCGCTGACGTTTAAAAATGCTTTGGAACTCTTCCATTGTTCTCGGAATTCCGCTGACGTTTAAAAATGCTTTGGAACTCTTCCATTGTTCTCGGAATTCCGCTGAAGTTTAAAAATGCTTCGGAACTCTTCCATTGTTCTCAGAATTCTGCTGACGTTTAAAAATGCTTCAGAACTCTTCCATTGTTCTCGGAATTCCGCTGACGTTTAAAAATGCTTTGGAACTCTTCCATTGTTCTCGGAATTCCGCTGAAGTTTAAAAATGCTTCGGAACTCTTCCATTGTTCTCAGAATTCTGCTGACGTTTAAAAATGCTTCGGAACTCGTCTATTGTTCTCGGAATTCTGCTGACGTTTAAAAATGCTTCAGAACTCTTCCATTGTTCTCGGAATTCCGCTGACGTTTAAAAATGCTTTGGAACTCTTCCATTGTTCTCGGAATTCCGCTGAAGTTTAAAAATGCTTCGGAACTCTTCCATTGTTCTCAGAATTCTGCTGACATTTAAAAATGCTTCGGAACTCTTCTATTGTTCTCGGAATTCTGCTGACGTTTAAAAATGCTTCAGAACTCTTCCATTGTTCTCGGATTTCCGCTGACGTTTAATAATGCTTCGGAACTCTTCCATTGTTCTCGGAATTCCGCTGAAGTTTAAAAATGCTTCGGAACTCTTCCATTGTTCTCAGAATTCTGCTGACGTTTAAAAATGCTTCAGAACTCTTCTATTGTTCTCGGAATTCTGCTGAAGTTTAAAAATGCTTCGAAACTCTTCCATTGTTCTCGGAATTCTGCTGAAGTTTAAAAATGCTTCAGAACTCTTCCATTGCTCTCGGAATTCCGCTGACGTTTAATAATGCTTCGCAACTCTTCCATTGTTCTCGGAATTCCGTTGAAGTTTAAAAATGCTTCGAAACTCTTCCATTGTTCTCGGAATTCTGCTGAAGTTTAAAAATGCTTCGGAACTCTTCCATTGTTCTCAGAATTCCGCTGACGTTTAAAAATGCTTCGGTACTCTTCCATTGTTCTCGGAATTCCGCTGACATTTAAAAATGCTTCGGAACTCTTCAATTGTTCTCTAAATTCTGCTGAACTTTTAAAATGCTTTGGAACTCTTCCATTGCTCTCAGAATTCGGGTGAAGTTTAAAAATGCTTCGGAACTCTTCTATTGTTCTCGGAATTCCGCTGAAGTTTAAAAATGCTTAAAATCTCTTCCATTGTTCTCGTAATTCTGCTCATGTTTAAAAATGCTTCGGAACTCTTCCATTGTTCTCGTAATTCCGCTGAAGTTTAAAAATGCTTCAGAACTCTTCCATTGCTCTCGGAATTCCGCTGACGTTTAATAATGCTTCGCAACTCTTCCATTGTTCTTAGAATTCCGCTGACGTTTAAAAATGCTTTGGAACTCTTCCATTGTTCTCGGAATTCCGCTGACGTTTAAAAATGCTTTGGAACTCTTCCATTGTTCTCGGAATTCCGCTGAAGTTTAAAAATGCTTCGGAACTCTTCCATTGTTCTCAGAATTCTGCTGACGTTTAAAAATGCTTCAGAACTCTTCCATTGTTCTCGGAATTCCGCTGACGTTTAAAAATGCTTTGGAACTCTTCCATTGTTCTCGGAATTCCGCTGAAGTTTAAAAATGCTTCGGAACTCTTCCATTGTTCTCAGAATTCTGCTGACGTTTAAAAATGCTTCGGAACTCGTCTATTGTTCTCGGAATTCTGCTGACGTTTAAAAATGCTTCAGAACTCTTCCATTGTTCTCGGAATTCCGCTGACGTTTAAAAATGCTTTGGAACTCTTCCATTGTTCTCGGAATTCCGCTGAAGTTTAAAAATGCTTCGGAACTCTTCCATTGTTCTCAGAATTCTGCTGACGTTTAAAAATGCTTCGGAACTCTTCTATTGTTCTCGGAATTCTGCTGACGTTTAAAAATGCTTCAGAACTCTTCCATTGTTCTCGGATTTCCGCTGACGTTTAATAATGCTTCGGAACTCTTCCATTGTTCTCGGAATTCTGCTGAAGTTTAAAAATGCTTCGGAACTCTTCCATTGTTCTCAGAATTCTGCTGACGTTTAAAAATGCTTCAGAACTCTTCTATTGTTCTCGGAATTCTGCTGAAGTTTAAAAATGCTTCGAAACTCTTCCATTGTTCTCGGAATTCTGCTGAAGTTTAAAAATGCTTCAGAACTCTTCCATTGCTCTCGGAATTCCGCTGACGTTTAATAATGCTTCGCAACTCTTCCATTGTTCTCGGAATTCCGTTGAAGTTTAAAAATGCTTCGAAACTCTTCCATTGTTCTCGGAATTCTGCTGAAGTTTAAAAATGCTTCGGAACTCTTCCATTGTTCTCAGAATTCCGCTGACGTTTAAAAATGCTTCGGTACTCTTCCATTGTTCTCGGAATTCCGCTGACATTTAAAAATGCTTCGGAACTCTTCAATTGTTCTCGGAATTCTGCTGAACTTTTAAAATGCTTTGGAACTCTTCCATTGCTCTCAGAATTCGGGTGAAGTTTAAAAATGCTTCGGAACTCTTCTATTGTTCTCGGAATTCCGCTGAAGTTTAAAAATGCTTAAAATCTCTTACATTGTTCTCGGAATTCCGCTGAAGTTTAAAAATGCTTCGGAACTCTTCCATTGTTCTCGGAATTCTGCTGAAGTTTAAAAATGCTTCAGAACTCTTCCATTGTTCTCAGAATTCCGCTGACGTTTAAAAATGCTTCGGAAATCTTCCATTGTTTTCAAAATTCCGCTGACGTTTAAAAATGCTTCAGAACTATTCCATTGTTCTCAGAATTCTGCTGACATTTAAAAATGCTTCGGAACTCTTCCATTGTTCTCGGAATTCTGCTGAAGTTTAAAAATGCTTCACAACTCTTCCATTGTTCTCGGAATTCCGCTGACTTTTAAAAATGCTTCGGAACTCTTCCATTGTTCTCCAAATTCCGCTGAAGTTTAAAAATGCTTCGGAACCCTTCCATCGCTCTCGGAATTCTGCTGAAGTTTAAAAATGCTTCGGAACACTTCCATTGTTCTCAGAATTCCGCTGACGTTTAAAAATGCTTCGGAAATCTTCCATTGTATTCAAAATTCCGCTGACGCTTAAAAATGCTTCAGAACTCTTCCATTGTTCTCGGAATTCTGCTGACGTTTAAAAATGCTTCGGAACTCTTCCATTGTTCTCGGAATTCCGTTGAAGTTTAAAAATGCTTCGAAACTCTTCCATTGTTCTCGGAATTCTGCTGAAGTTTAAAAATGCTTCGTAACTCTTCCATTGTTCTCAGAATTCTGCTGACGTTTAAAAATGCTTCGGAACTCGTCTATTGTTCTCGGAATTCTGCTGATGTTTAAAAATGCTTCAGAACTCTTCCATTGTTCTCGGAATTCCGCTGACGTTTAAAAATGCTTTGGAACTCTTCCATTGTTCTCGGAATTCCGCTGAAGTTTAAAAATGCTTCGGAACTCTTCCATTGTTCTCAGAATTCTGCTGACGTTTAAAAATGCTTCAGAACTCTTCCATTGTTCTCGGAATTCCGCTGATGTTTAAAAATGCTTTGGAACTCTTCCATTGTTCTCGGAATTCCGCTGAAGTTTAAAAATGCTTCGGAACTCTTCCATTGTTCTCAGAATTCTGCTGACGTTTAAAAATGCTTCGGAACTCGTCTATTGTTCTCGGAATTCTGCTGACGTTTAAAAATGCTTCAGAACTCTTCCATTGTTCTCGGAATTCCGCTGACGTTTAAAAATGCTTTGGAACTCTTCCATTGTTCTCGGAATTCTGCTGAAGTTTAAAAATGCTTCACAACTCTTCCATTGTTCTCGGAATTCCGCTGACTTTTAAAAATGCTTCGGAACTCTTCCATTGTTCTCCAAATTCCGCTGAAGTTTAAAAATGCTGCGGAACCCTTCCATCGTTCTCGGAATTCTGCTGAAGTTTAAAAATGCTTCGTAACTCTTCCATTGTTCTCAGAATTCCGCTGACGTCTAAAAATGCTTCGGTACTCTTCCATTGTTCTCGGAATTCCGCTGACATATAAAAATGCTTCGGAAATCTTGCATTGTTCTCGGCATTCCTCTGACGTTTAAAAATGCTTCGGAACTCTTCCATTGTTCTCGGAATTCGGCTGAAGTTTTAAAATGCTTCGGTACACTTCCATTGTTCTCGGAATTCCGCTGACGTTTAAAAATGCTTCGGAACTCTTCCATTGTTATCGGAATTCCGCTGAAGTTTAAAAATTCTTCGGAACTCTTCCATTGTTCTAGGAATTCTGCTGAAGTCTAAAAATTCATCTGAACTCTTCCATTATTCTCGGAATTCGTGTGAATTTTAAAAATGCTTCGGAACTCTTCCATTGTTCTCAGAATTCTGCTGACGTTTAAAAATGCTTCGGAACTCTTCTATTGTTCTCGGAATTCTGCTGACGTTTAAAAATGCTTCAGAACTCTTCCATTGTTCTCGGATTTCCTCTGACGTTTAATAATGCTTCGGAACTCTTCCATTGTTCTCGGAATTCCGCTGAAGTTTAAAAATGCTTCGGAACTCTTCCATTGTTCTCGGAATTCTGCTGACGTTTAAAAATGCTTCAGAACTCTTCCATTGTTCTCGGAATTCTGCTGAAGTTTAAAAATGCTTCAGAACTCTTCCATTGCTCTCGGAATTCCGCTGACGTTTAATAATGCTTCGCAACTCTTCCATTGTTCTTAGAATTCCGCTGACGTTTAAAAATGCTTTGGAACTCTTCCATTGTTCTCGGAATTCCGCTGACGTTTAAAAATGCTTTGGAACTCTTCCATTGTTCTCGGAATTCCGCTGAAGTTTAAAAATGCTTCGGAACTCTTCCATTGTTCTCAGAATTCTGCTGACGTTTAAAAATGCTTCAGAACTCTTCCATTGTTCTCGGAATTCCGCTGACGTTTAAAAATGCTTTGGAACTCTTCCATTGTTCTCGGAATTCCGCTGAAGTTTAAAAATGCTTCGGAACTCTTCCATTGTTCTCAGAATTCTGCTGACGTTTAAAAATGCTTCGGAACTCGTCTATTGTTCTCGGAATTCTGCTGACGTTTAAAAATGCTTCAGAACTCTTCCATTGTTCTCGGAATTCCGCTGATGTTTAAAAATGCTTTGGAACTCTTCCATTGTTCTCGGAATTCCGCTGAAGTTTAAAAATGCTTCGGAACTCTTCCATTGTTCTCAGAATTCTGCTGACATTTAAAAATGCTTCGGAACTCTTCTATTGTTCTCGGAATTCTGCTGACGTTTAAAAATGCTTCAGAACTCTTCCATTGTTCTCGGATTTCCGCTGACGTTTAATAATGCTTCGGAACTCTTCCATTGTTCTCGGAATTCCGCTGAAGTTTAAAAATGCTTCGGAACTCTTCCATTGTTCTCAGAATTCTGCTGACGTTTAAAAATGCTTCAGAACTCTTCTATTGTTCTCGGAATTCTGCTGAAGTTTAAAAATGCTTCGAAACTCTTCCATTGTTCTCGGAATTCTGCTGAAGTTTAAAAATGCTTCGGAACTCGTCTATTGTTCTCGGAATTCTGCTGACGTTTAAAAATGCTTCAGAACTCTTCCATTGTTCTCGGAATTCCGCTGACGTTTAAAAATGCTTTGGAACTCTTCCATTGTTCTCGGAATTCTGCTGAAGTTTAAAAATGCTTCACAACTCTTCCATTGTTCTCGGAATTCCGCTGACTTTTAAAAATGCTTCGGAACTCTTCCATTGTTCTCCAAATTCCGCTGAAGTTTAAAAATGCTGCGGAACCCTTCCATCGTTCTCGGAATTCTGCTGAAGTTTAAAAATGCTTCGTAACTCTTCCATTGTTCTCAGAATTCCGCTGACGTCTAAAAATGCTTCGGTACTCTTCCATTGTTCTCGGAATTCCGCTGACATATAAAAATGCTTCGGAAATCTTGCATTGTTCTCGGCATTCCGCTGACGTTTAAAAATGCTTCGGAACTCTTCCATTGTTCTCGGAATTCGGCTGAAGTTTTAAAATGCTTCGGTACACTTCCATTGTTCTCGGAATTCCGCTGACGTTTAAAAATGCTTCGGAACTCTTCCATTGTTATCGGAATTCCGCTGAAGTTTAAAAATTCTTCGGAACTCTTCCATTGTTCTAGGAATTCTGCTGAAGTCTAAAAATTCATCTGAACTCTTCCATTATTCTCGGAATTCGTGTGAATTTTAAAAATGCTTCGGAACTCTTCCATTGTTCTCAGAATTCTGCTGACGTTTAAAAATGCTTCGGAACTCTTCTATTGTTCTCGGAATTCTGCTGACGTTTAAAAATGCTTCAGAACTCTTCCATTGTTCTCGGATTTCCTCTGACGTTTAATAATGCTTCGGAACTCTTCCATTGTTCTCGGAATTCCGCTGAAGTTTAAAAATGCTTCGGAACTCTTCCATTGTTCTCGGAATTCTGCTGACGTTTAAAAATGCTTCAGAACTCTTCCATTGTTCTCGGAATTCTGCTGAAGTTTAAAAATGCTTCAGAACTCTTCCATTGCTCTCGGAATTCCGCTGACGTTTAATAATGCTTCGCAACTCTTCCATTGTTCTTAGAATTCCGCTGACGTTTAAAAATGCTTTGGAACTCTTCCATTGTTCTCGGAATTCCGCTGACGTTTAAAAATGCTTTGGAACTCTTCCATTGTTCTCGGAATTCCGCTGAAGTTTAAAAATGCTTCGGAACTCTTCCATTGTTCTCAGAATTCTGCTGACGTTTAAAAATGCTTCAGAACTCTTCCATTGTTCTCGGAATTCCGCTGACGTTTAAAAATGCTTTGGAACTCTTCCATTGTTCTCGGAATTCCGCTGAAGTTTAAAAATGCTTCGGAACTCTTCCATTGTTCTCAGAATTCTGCTGACGTTTAAAAATGCTTCGGAACTCGTCTATTGTTCTCGGAATTCTGCTGACGTTTAAAAATGCTTCAGAACTCTTCCATTGTTCTCGGAATTCCGCTGATGTTTAAAAATGCTTTGGAACTCTTCCATTGTTCTCGGAATTCCGCTGAAGTTTAAAAATGCTTCGGAACTCTTCCATTGTTCTCAGAATTCTGCTGACATTTAAAAATGCTTCGGAACTCTTCTATTGTTCTCGGAATTCTGCTGACGTTTAAAAATGCTTCAGAACTCTTCCATTGTTCTCGGATTTCCGCTGACGTTTAATAATGCTTCGGAACTCTTCCATTGTTCTCGGAATTCCGCTGAAGTTTAAAAATGCTTCGGAACTCTTCCATTGTTCTCAGAATTCTGCTGACGTTTAAAAATGCTTCAGAACTCTTCTATTGTTCTCGGAATTCTGCTGAAGTTTAAAAATGCTTCGAAACTCTTCCATTGTTCTCGGAATTCTGCTGAAGTTTAAAAATGCTTCAGAACTCTTCCATTGCTCTCGGAATTCCGCTGACGTTTAATAATGCTTCGCAACTCTTCCATTGTTCTCGGAATTCCGTTGAAGTTTAAAAATGCTTCGAAACTCTTCCATTGTTCTCGGAATTCTGCTGAAGTTTAAAAATGCTTCGGAACTCTTCCATTGTTCTCAGAATTCCGCTGACGTTTAAAAATGCTTCGGTACTCTTCCATTGTTCTCGGAATTCCGCTGACATTTAAAAATGCTTCGGAACTCTTCAATTGTTCTCGGAATTCTGCTGAACTTTTAAAATGCTTTGGAACACTTCCATTGCTCTCAGAATTCGGGTGAAGTTTAAAAATGCTTCGGAACTCTTCTATTGTTCTCGGAATTCCGCTGAAGTTTAAAAATGCTTAAAATCTCTTCCATTGTTCTCGTAATTCTGCTCATGTTTAAAAATGCTTCGGAACTCTTCCATTGTTCTCGTAATTCCGCTGAAGTTTAAAAATGCTTCAGAACTCTTCCATTGCTCTCGGAATTCCGCTGACGTTTAATAATGCTTCGCAACTCTTCCATTGTTCTTAGAATTCCGCTGACGTTTAAAAATGCTTTGGAACTCTTCCATTGTTCTCGGAATTCCGCTGACGTTTAAAAATGCTTTGGAACTCTTCCATTGTTCTCGGAATTCCGCTGAAGTTTAAAAATGCTTCGGAACTCTTCCATTGTTCTCAGAATTCTGCTGACGTTTAAAAATGCTTCAGAACTCTTCCAATGTTCTCGGAATTCCGCTGACGTTTAAAAATGCTTTGGAACTCTTCCATTGTTCTCGGAATTCCGCTGAAGTTTAAAAATGCTTCGGAACTCTTCCATTGTTCTCAGAATTCTGCTGACGTTTAAAAATGCTTCGGAACTCGTCTATTGTTCTCGGAATTCTGCTGACGTTTAAAAATGCTTCAGAACTCTTCCATTGTTCTCGGAATTCCGCTGACGTTTAAAAATGCTTTGGAACTCTTCCATTGTTCTCGGAATTCCGCTGAAGTTTAAAAATGCTTCGGAACTCTTCCATTGTTCTCAGAATTCTGCTGACGTTTAAAAATGCTTCGGAACACTTCTATTGTTCTCGGAATTCTGCTGACGTTTAAAAATGCTTCAGAACTCTTCCATTGTTCTCGGATTTCCGCTGACGTTTAATAATGCTTCGGAACTCTTCCATTGTTCTCGGAATTCCGCTGAAGTTTAAAATTGCTTCGGAACTCTTCCATTGTTCTCAGAATTCTGCTGACGTTTAAAAATGCTTCAGAACTCTTCTATTGTTCTCGGAATTCTGCTGAAGTTTAAAAATGCTTCGAAACTCTTCCATTGTTCTCGGAATTCTGCTGAAGTTTAAAAAAGCTTCAGAACTCTTCCATTGTTCTCGGAATTCTGCTGAAGTTTAAAAATGCTTCGGAACTCGTCTATTGTTCTCGGAATTCTGCTGACGTTTAAAAATGCTTCAGAACTCTTCCATTGTTCTCGGAATTCCGCTGACGTTTAAAAATGCTTTGGAACTCTTCCATTGTTCTCGGAATTCCGCTGAAGTTTAAAAATGCTTCGGAACTCTTCCATTGTTCTCAGAATTCTGCTGACATTTAAAAATGCTTCGGAACTCTTCTATTGTTCTCGGAATTCTGCTGACGTTTAAAAATGCTTCAGAACTCTTCCATTGTTCTCGGATTTCCGCTGACGTTTAATAATGCTTCGGAACTCTTCCATTGTTCTCAGAATTCTGCTGACGTTTAAAAATGCTTCAGAACTCTTCTATTGTTCTCGGAATTCTGCTGAAGTTTAAAAATGCTTCGAAACTCTTCCATTGTTCTCGGAATTCTGCTGAAGTTTAAAAATGCTTCAGAACTCTTCCATTGCTCTCGGAATTCCGCTGACGTATAATAATGCTTCGCAACTCTTCCATTGTTCTCGGAATTCCGTTGAAGTTTAAAAATGCTTCGAAACTCTTCCATTGTTCTCGGAATTCTGCTGAAGTTTAAAAATGCTTCGGAACTCTTCCATTGTTCTCAGAATTCCGCTGACGTCTAAAAATGCTTCGGTACTCTTCCATTGTTCTCGGAATTCCGCTGACATATAAAAATGCTTCGGAAATCTTGCATTGTTCTCGGCATTCCGCTGACGTTTAAAAATGCTTTGGAACTCTTCCATTGTTCTCGGAATTCCGCTGACGTTTAAAAATGCTTCGGAACTCTTCCATTGTTCTCAGAATTCCGCTGACGTTTAAAAATGCTTCGGTACTCTTCCATTGTTCTCGGAATTCCGCTGACATTTAAAAATGCTTCGGAACTCTTCAATTGTTCTCGGAATTCTGCTGAACTTTTAAAATGCTTTGGAACTCTTCCATTGCTCTCAGAATTCGGGTGAAGTTTAAAAATGCTTCGGAACTCTTCTATTGTTCTCGGAATTCCGCTGAAGTTTAAAAATGCTTAAAATCTCTTACATTGTTCTCGGAATTCCGCTGAAGTTTAAAAATGCTTCGGAACTCTTCCATTGTTCTCGGAATTCTGCTGAAGTTTAAAAATGCTTCAGAACTCTTCCATTGTTCTCAGAACTCCGCTGACGTTTAAAAATGCTTCGGAAATCTTCCATTGTTTTCAAAATTCCGCTGACGTTTAAAAATGCTTCAGAACTATTCCATTGTTCTCAGAATTCTGCTGACGTTTAAAAATGCTTCGGAACTCTTCCATTGTTCTCGGAATTCTGCTGAAGTTTAAAAATGCTTCACAACTCTTCCATTGTTCTCGGAATTCCGCTGACTTTTAAAAATGCTTCGGAACTCTTCCATTGTTCTCCAAATTCCGCTGAAGTTTAAAAATGCTGCGGAACCCTTCCATCGTTCTCGGAATTCTGCTGAAGTTTAAAAATGCTTCGTAACTCTTCCATTGTTCTCAGAATTCCGCTGACGTTTAAAAATGCTTCGGAAATCTTCCATTGTTTTCAAAATTCCGCTGACGCTTAAAAATGCTTCAGAACTCTTCCATTGTTCTCGGAATTCTGCTGACGTTTAAAAATGCTTCGGAACTCTTCCATTGTTCTCGGAATTCCGCTGAAGTTTAAAAATGCTTCAGAACTCTTCCATTGTTCTCGGAATTCCGCTGACTTTTAAAAATGCTTCGGAACTCTATCATTGTTCTCCAAATTCCGCTGAAGTTTAAAAATGCTGCGGAACCCTTCCATCGTTCTCGGAATTCTGCTGAAGTTTAAAAATGCTTCGGAACTCTTCCATTGTTCTCAGAATTCCGCTGACGTTTAAAAATGCTTCGGAAATCTTCCATTGTTTTCAAAATTCCGCTGACGTTTAAAAATGCTTCAGAACTCTTCCATTGTTCTCGGATTTCCGCTGACGTTTAATAATGCTTCGGAACTCTTCCATTGTTCTCGGAATTCCGCTGAAGTTTAAAAATGCTTCGGAACTCTTCCATTGTTCTCAGAATTCTGCTGACGTTTAAAAATGCTTCAGAACTCTTCTATTGTTCTCGGAATTCTGCTGAAGTTTAAAAATGCTTCGAAACTCTTCCATTGTTCTCGGAATTCTGCTGAAGTTTAAAAATGCTTCAGAACTCTTCCATTGCTCTCGGAATTCCGCTGACGTTTAATAATGCTTCGCAACTCTTCCATTGTTCTCGGAATTCCGTTGAAGTTTAAAAATGCTTCGAAACTCTTCCATTGTTCTCGGAATTCTGCTGAAGTTTAAAAATGCTTCGGAACTCTTCCATTGTTCTCAGAATTCCGCTGACGTTTAAAAATGCTTCGGTACTCTTCCATTGTTCTCGGAATTCCGCTGACATTTAAAAATGCTTCGGAACTCTTCAATTGTTCTCGGAATTCTGCTGAACTTTTAAAATGCTTTGGAACACTTCCATTGCTCTCAGAATTCGGGTGAAGTTTAAAAATGCTTCGGAACTCTTCTATTGTTCTCGGAATTCCGCTGAAGTTTAAAAATGCTTAAAATCTCTTCCATTGTTCTCGTAATTCTGCTCATGTTTAAAAATGCTTCGGAACTCTTCCATTGTTCTCGTAATTCCGCTGAAGTTTAAAAATGCTTCAGAACTCTTCCATTGCTCTCGGAATTCCGCTGACGTTTAATAATGCTTCGCAACTCTTCCATTGTTCTTAGAATTCCGCTGACGTTTAAAAATGCTTTGGAACTCTTCCATTGTTCTCGGAATTCCGCTGACGTTTAAAAATGCTTTGGAACTCTTCCATTGTTCTCGGAATTCCGCTGAAGTTTAAAAATGCTTCGGAACTCTTCCATTGTTCTCAGAATTCTGCTGACGTTTAAAAATGCTTCAGAACTCTTCCAATGTTCTCGGAATTCCGCTGACGTTTAAAAATGCTTTGGAACTCTTCCATTGTTCTCGGAATTCCGCTGAAGTTTAAAAATGCTTCGGAACTCTTCCATTGTTCTCAGAATTCTGCTGACGTTTAAAAATGCTTCGGAACTCGTCTATTGTTCTCGGAATTCTGCTGACGTTTAAAAATGCTTCAGAACTCTTCCATTGTTCTCGGAATTCCGCTGACGTTTAAAAATGCTTTGGAACTCTTCCATTGTTCTCGGAATTCCGCTGAAGTTTAAAAATGCTTCGGAACTCTTCCATTGTTCTCAGAATTCTGCTGACGTTTAAAAATGCTTCGGAACACTTCTATTGTTCTCGGAATTCTGCTGACGTTTAAAAATGCTTCAGAACTCTTCCATTGTTCTCGGATTTCCGCTGACGTTTAATAATGCTTCGGAACTCTTCCATTGTTCTCGGAATTCCGCTGAAGTTTAAAATTGCTTCGGAACTCTTCCATTGTTCTCAGAATTCTGCTGACGTTTAAAAATGCTTCAGAACTCTTCTATTGTTCTCGGAATTCTGCTGAAGTTTAAAAATGCTTCGAAACTCTTCCATTGTTCTCGGAATTCTGCTGAAGTTTAAAAATGCTTCAGAACTCTTCCATTGTTCTCGGAATTCTGCTGAAGTTTAAAAATGCTTCGGAACTCGTCTATTGTTCTCGGAATTCTGCTGACGTTTAAAAATGCTTCAGAACTCTTCCATTGTTCTCGGAATTCCGCTGACGTTTAAAAATGCTTTGGAACTCTTCCATTGTTCTCGGAATTCCGCTGAAGTTTAAAAATGCTTCGGAACTCTTCCATTGTTCTCAGAATTCTGCTGACATTTAAAAATGCTTCGGAACTCTTCTATTGTTCTCGGAATTCTGCTGACGTTTAAAAATGCTTCAGAACTCTTCCATTGTTCTCGGATTTCCGCTGACGTTTAATAATGCTTCGGAACTCTTCCATTGTTCTCAGAATTCTGCTGACGTTTAAAAATGCTTCAGAACTCTTCTATTGTTCTCGGAATTCTGCTGAAGTTTAAAAATGCTTCGAAACTCTTCCATTGTTCTCGGAATTCTGCTGAAGTTTAAAAATGCTTCAGAACTCTTCCATTGCTCTCGGAATTCCGCTGACGTTTAATAATGCTTCGCAACTCTTCCATTGTTCTCGGAATTCCGTTGAAGTTTAAAAATGCTTCGAAACTCTTCCATTGTTCTCGGAATTCTGCTGAAGTTTAAAAATGCTTCGGAACTCTTCCATTGTTCTCAGAATTCCGCTGACGTCTAAAAATGCTTCGGTACTCTTCCATTGTTCTCGGAATTCCGCTGACATATAAAAATGCTTCGGAAATCTTGCATTGTTCTCGGCATTCCGCTGACGTTTAAAAATGCTTTGGAACTCTTCCATTGTTCTCGGAATTCCGCTGACGTTTAAAAATGCTTCGGAACTCTTCCATTGTTCTCAGAATTCCGCTGACGTTTAAAAATGCTTCGGTACTCTTCCATTGTTCTCGGAATTCCGCTGACATTTAAAAATGCTTCGGAACTCTTCAATTGTTCTCGGAATTCTGCTGAACTTTT
Source organism: Phyllobates terribilis (assembly GCF_046119375.1). Classification (NCBI taxonomy): domain Eukaryota; kingdom Metazoa; phylum Chordata; class Amphibia; order Anura; family Dendrobatidae; genus Phyllobates; species Phyllobates terribilis. Next base: position 13,468,227 of record NW_027362782.1, read on the forward strand.
AAAATGCTTTGGAACTCTTCCATTGCTCTCAGAATTCGGGTGAAGTTTAAAAATGCTTCGGAACTCTTCTATTGTTCTCGGAATTCCGCTGAAGTTTAAAAATGCTTAAAATCTCTTACATTGTTCTCGGAATTCCGCTGAAGTTTAAAAATGCTTCGGAACTCTTCCATTGTTCTCGGAATTCTGCTGAAGTTTAAAAATGCTTCAGAACTCTTCCATTGTTCTCAGAACTCCGCTGACGTTTAAAAATGCTTCGGAAATCTTCCATTGTTTTCAAAATTCCGCTGACGTTTAAAAATGCTTCAGAACTATTCCATTGTTCTCAGAATTCTGCTGACGTTTAAAAATGCTTCGGAACTCTTCCATTGTTCTCGGAATTCTGCTGAAGTTTAAAAATGCTTCACAACTCTTCCATTGTTCTCGGAATTCCGCTGACTTTTAAAAATGCTTCGGAACTCTTCCATTGTTCTCCAAATTCCGCTGAAGTTTAAAAATGCTGCGGAACCCTTCCATCGTTCTCGGAATTCTGCTGAAGTTTAAAAATGCTTCGTAACTCTTCCATTGTTCTCAGAATTCCGCTGACGTTTAAAAATGCTTCGGAAATCTTCCATTGTTTTCAAAATTCCGCTGACGCTTAAAAATGCTTCAGAACTCTTCCATTGTTCTCGGAATTCTGCTGACGTTTAAAAATGCTTCGGAACTCTTCCATTGTTCTCGGAATTCCGCTGAAGTTTAAAAATGCTTCAGAACTCTTCCATTGTTCTCGGAATTCCGCTGACTTTTAAAAATGCTTCGGAACTCTATCATTGTTCTCCAAATTCCGCTGAAGTTTAAAAATGCTGCGGAACCCTTCCATCGTTCTCGGAATTCTGCTGAAGTTTAAAAATGCTTCGGAACTCTTCCATTGTTCTCAGAATTCCGCTGACGTTTAAAAATGCTTCGGAAATCTTCCATTGTTTTCAAAATTCCGCTGACGTTTAAAAATGCTTCAGAACTCTTCCATTGTTCTCGGATTTCCGCTGACGTTTAATAATGCTTCGGAACTCTTCCATTGTTCTCGGAATTCCGCTGAAGTTTAAAAATGCTTCGGAACTCTTCCATTGTTCTCAGAATTCTGCTGACGTTTAAAAATGCTTCAGAACTCTTCTATTGTTCTCGGAATTCTGCTGAAGTTTAAAAATGCTTCGAAACTCTTCCATTGTTCTCGGAATTCTGCTGAAGTTTAAAAATGATTCAGAACTCTTCCATTGCTCTCGGAATTCCGCTGACGTTTAATAATGCTTCGCAACTCTTCCATTGTTCTCGGAATTCCGTTGAAGTTTAAAAATGCTTCGAAACTCTTCCATTGTTCTCGGAATTCTGCTGAAGTTTAAAAATGCTTCGGAACTCTTCCATTGTTCTCAGAATTCCGCTGACGTTTAAAAATGCTTCGGTACTCTTCCATTGTTCTCGGAATTCCGCTGACATTTAAAAATGCTTCGGAACTCTTCAATTGTTCTCGGAATTCTGCTGAACTTTTAAAATGCTTTGGAACTCTTCCATTGCTCTCAGAATTCGGGTGAAGTTTAAAAATGCTTCGGAACTCTTCTATTGTTCTCGGAATTCCGCTGAAGTTTAAAAATGCTTAAAATCTCTTCCATTGTTCTCGTAATTCTGCTCATGTTTAAAAATGCTTCGGAACTCTTCCATTGTTCTCGTAATTCCGCTGAAGTTTAAAAATGCTTCAGAACTCTTCCATTGCTCTCGGAATTCCGCTGACGTTTAATAATGCTTCGCAACTCTTCCATTGTTCTTAGAATTCCGCTGACGTTTAAAAATGCTTTGGAACTCTTCCATTGTTCTCGGAATTCCGCTGACGTTTAAAAATGCTTTGGAACTCTTCCATTGTTCTCGGAATTCCGCTGAAGTTTAAAAATGCTTCGGAACTCTTCCATTGTTCTCAGAATTCTGCTGACGTTTAAAAATGCTTCAGAACTCTTCCATTGTTCTCGGAATTCCGCTGACGTTTAAAAATGCTTTGGAACTCTTCCATTGTTCTCGGAATTCCGCTGAAGTTTAAAAATGCTTCGGAACTCTTCCATTGTTCTCAGAATTCTGCTGACGTTTAAAAATGCTTCGGAACTCGTCTATTGTTCTCGGAATTCTGCTGACGTTTAAAAATGCTTCAGAACTCTTCCATTGTTCTCGGAATTCCGCTGACGTTTAAAAATGCTTTGGAACTCTTCCATTGTTCTCGGAATTCCGCTGAAGTTTAAAAATGCTTCGGAACTCTTCCATTGTTCTCAGAATTCTGCTGACGTTTAAAAATGCTTCGGAACTCTTCTATTGTTCTCGGAATTCTGCTGACGTTTAAAAATGCTTCAGAACTCTTCCATTGTTCTCGGATTTCTGCTGACGTTTAATAATGCTTCGGAACTCTTCCATTGTTCTCGGAATTCCGCTGAAGTTTAAAAATGCTTCGGAACTCTTCCATTGTTCTCAGAATTCTGCTGACGTTTAAAAATGCTTCAGAACTCTTCTATTGTTCTCGGAATTCTGCTGAAGTTTAAAAATGCTTCGAAACTCTTCCATTGTTCTCGGAATTCTGCTGAAGTTTAAAAATGCTTCAGAACTCTTCCATTGCTCTCGGAATTCCGCTGACGTTTAATAATGCTTCGCAACTCTTCCATTGTTCTCGGAATTCCGTTGAAGTTTAAAAATGCTTCGAAACTCTTCCATTGTTCTCGGAATTCTGCTGAAGTTTAAAAATGCTTCGGAACTCTTCCATTGTTCTCAGAATTCCGCTGACGTTTAAAAATGTTTCGGTACTCTTCCATTGTTCTCGGAATTCCGCTGACATTTAAAAATGCTTCGGAACTCTTCAATTGTTCTCTAAATTCTGCTGAACTTTTAAAATGCTTTGGAACTCTTCCATTGCTCTCAGAATTCGGGTGAAGTTTAAAAATGCTTCGGAACTCTTCTATTGTTCTCGGAATTCCGCTGAAGTTTAAAAATGCTTAAAATCTCTTCCATTGTTCTCGTAATTCTGCTCATGTTTAAAAATGCTTCGGAACTCTTCCATTGTTCTCGTAATTCCGCTGAAGTTTAAAAATGCTTCAGAACTCTTCCATTGCTCTCGGAATTCCGCTGACGTTTAATAATGCTTCGCAACTCTTCCATTGTTCTTAGAATTCCGCTGACGTTTAAAAATGCTTTGGAACTCTTCCATTGTTCTCGGAATTCCGCTGACGTTTAAAAATGCTTTGGAACTCTTCCATTGTTCTCGGAATTCCGCTGAAGTTTAAAAATGCTTCGGAACTCTTCCATTGTTCTCAGAATTCTGCTGACGTTTAAAAATGCTTCAGAACTCTTCCATTGTTCTCGGAATTCCGCTGACGTTTAAAAATGCTTTGGAACTCTTCCATTGTTCTCGGAATTCCGCTGAAGTTTAAAAATGCTTCGGAACTCTTCCATTGTTCTCAGAATTCTGCTGACGTTTAAAAATGCTTCGGAACTCGTCTATTGTTCTCGGAATTCTGCTGACGTTTAAAAATGCTTCAGAACTCTTCCATTGTTCTCGGAATTCCGCTGACGTTTAAAAATGCTTTGGAACTCTTCCATTGTTCTCGGAATTCCGCTGAAGTTTAAAAATGCTTCGGAACTCTTCCATTGTTCTCAGAATTCTGCTGACGTTTAAAAATGCTTCAGAACTCTTCTATTGTTCTCGGAATTCTGCTGAAGTTTAAAAATGCTTCGAAACTCTTCCATTGTTCTCGGAATTCTGCTGAAGTTTAAAAATGCTTCAGAACTCTTCCATTGCTCTCGGAATTCCGCTGACGTTTAATAATGCTTCGCAACTCTTCCATTGTTCTCGGAATTCCGTTGAAGTTTAAAAATGCTTCGAAACTCTTCCATTGTTCTCGGAATTCTGCTGAAGTTTAAAAATGCTTCGGAACTCTTCCATTGTTCTCAGAATTCCGCTGACGTCTAAAAATGCTTCGGTACTCTTCCATTGTTCTCGGAATTCCGCTGACATATAAAAATGCTTCGGAAATCTTGCATTGTTCTCGGCATTCCGCTGACGTTTAAAAATGCTTTGGAACTCTTCCATTGTTCTCGGAATTCCGCTGACGTTTAAAAATGCTTCGGAACTCTTCCATTGTTCTCAGAATTCCGCTGACGTTTAAAAATGCTTCGCTACTCTTCCATTGTTCTCGGAATTCCGCTGACATTTAAAAATGCTTCGGAACTCTTCAATTGTTCTCGGAATTCTGCTGAACTTTTAAAATGCTTTGGAACTCTTCCATTGCTCTCAGAATTCGGGTGAAGTTTAAAAATGCTTCGGAACTCTTCTATTGTTCTCGGAATTCCGCTGAAGTTTAAAAATGCTTAAAATCTCTTACATTGTTCTCGGAATTCCGCTGAAGTTTAAAAATGCTTCGGAACTCTTCCATTGTTCTCGGAATTCTGCTGAAGTTTAAAAATGCTTCAGAACTCTTCCATTGTTCTCAGAACTCCGCTGACGTTTAAAAATGCTTCGGAAATCTTCCATTGTTTTCAAAATTCCGCTGACGTTTAAAAATGCTACAGAACTATTCCATTGTTCTCAGAATTCTGCTGACGTTTAAAAATGCTTCGGAACTCTTCCATTGTTCTCGGAATTCTGCTGAAGTTTAAAAATGCTTCACAACTCTTCCATTGTTCTCGGAATTCCGCTGACTTTTAAAAATGCTTCGGAACTCTTCCATTGTTCTCCAAATTCCGCTGAAGTTTAAAAATGCTGCGGAACCCTTCCATCGTTCTCGGAATTCTGCTGAAGTTTAAAAATGCTTCGTAACTCTTCCATTGTTCTCAGAATTCCGCTGACGTTTAAAAATGCTTCGGAAATCTTCCATTGTTTTCAAAATTCCGCTGACGCTTAAAAATGCTTCAGAACTCTTCCATTGTTCTCGGAATTCTGCTGACGTTTAAAAATGCTTCGGAACTCTTCCATTGTTCTCGGAATTCCGCTGAAGTTTAAAAATGCTTCAGAACTCTTCCATTGTTCTCGGAATTCCGCTGACTTTTAAAAATGCTTCGGAACTCTATCATTGTTCTCCAAATTCCGCTGAAGTTTAAAAATGCTGCGGAACCCTTCCATCGTTCTCGGAATTCTGCTGAAGTTTAAAAATGCTTCGGAACTCTTCCATTGTTCTCAGAATTCCGCTGACGTTTAAAAATGCTTCGGAAATCTTCCATTGTTTTCAAAATTCCGCTGACGTTTAAAAATGCTTCAGAACTCTTCCATTGTTCTCGGATTTCCGCTGACGTTTAATAATGCTTCGGAACTCTTCCATTGTTCTCGGAATTCCGCTGAAGTTTAAAAATGCTTCGGAACTCTTCCATTGTTCTCAGAATTCTGCTGACGTTTAAAAATGCTTCAGAACTCTTCTATTGTTCTCGGAATTCTGCTGAAGTTTAAAAATGCTTCGAAACTCTTCCATTGTTCTCGGAATTCTGCTGAAGTTTAAAAATGCTTCAGAACTCTTCCATTGCTCTCGGAATTCCGCTGACGTTTAATAATGCTTCGCAACTCTTCCATTGTTCTCGGAATTCCGTTGAAGTTTAAAAATGCTTCGAAACTCTTCCATTGTTCTCGGAATTCTGCTGAAGTTTAAAAATGCTTCGGAACTCTTCCATTGTTCTCAGAATTCCGCTGACGTTTAAAAATGCTTCGGTACTCTTCCATTGTTCTCGGAATTCCGCTGACATTTAAAAATGCTTCGGAACTCTTCAATTGTTCTCGGAATTCTGCTGAACTTTTAAAATGCTTTGGAACACTTCCATTGCTCTCAGAATTCGGGTGAAGTTTAAAAATGCTTCGGAACTCTTCTATTGTTCTCGGAATTCCGCTGAAGTTTAAAAATGCTTAAAATCTCTTCCATTGTTCTCGTAATTCTGCTCATGTTTAAAAATGCTTCGGAACTCTTCCATTGTTCTCGTAATTCCGCTGAAGTTTAAAAATGCTTCAGAACTCTTCCATTGCTCTCGGAATTCCGCTGACGTTTAATAATGCTTCGCAACTCTTCCATTGTTCTTAGAATTCCGCTGACGTTTAAAAATGCTTTGGAACTCTTCCATTGTTCTCGGAATTCCGCTGACGTTTAAAAATGCTTTGGAACTCTTCCATTGTTCTCGGAATTCCGCTGAAGTTTAAAAATGCTTCGGAACTCTTCCATTGTTCTCAGAATTCTGCTGACGTTTAAAAATGCTTCAGAACTCTTCCAATGTTCTCGGAATTCCGCTGACGTTTAAAAATGCTTTGGAACTCTTCCATTGTTCTCGGAATTCCGCTGAAGTTTAAAAATGCTTCGGAACTCTTCCATTGTTCTCAGAATTCTGCTGACGTTTAAAAATGCTTCGGAACTCGTCTATTGTTCTCGGAATTCTGCTGACGTTTAAAAATGCTTCAGAACTCTTCCATTGTTCTCGGAATTCCGCTGACGTTTAAAAATGCTTTGGAACTCTTCCATTGTTCTCGGAATTCCGCTGAAGTTTAAAAATGCTTCGGAACTCTTCCATTGTTCTCAGAATTCTGCTGACGTTTAAAAATGCTTCGGAACACTTCTATTGTTCTCGGAATTCTGCTGACGTTTAAAAATGCTTCAGAACTCTTCCATTGTTCTCGGATTTCCGCTGACGTTTAATAATGCTTCGGAACTCTTCCATTGTTCTCGGAATTCCGCTGAAGTTTAAAATTGCTTCGGAACTCTTCCATTGTTCTCAGAATTCTGCTGACGTTTAAAAATGCTTCAGAACTCTTCTATTGTTCTCGGAATTCTGCTGAAGTTTAAAAATGCTTCGAAACTCTTCCATTGTTCTCGGAATTCTGCTGAAGTTTAAAAATGCTTCAGAACTCTTCCATTGTTCTCGGAATTCTGCTGAAGTTTAAAAATGCTTCGGAACTCGTCTATTGTTCTCGGAATTCTGCTGACGTTTAAAAATGCTTCAGAACTCTTCCATTGTTCTCGGAATTCCGCTGACGTTTAAAAATGCTTTGGAACTCTTCCATTGTTCTCGGAATTCCGCTGAAGTTTAAAAATGCTTCGGAACTCTTCCATTGTTCTCAGAATTCTGCTGACATTTAAAAATGCTTCGGAACTCTTCTATTGTTCTCGGAATTCTGCTGACGTTTAAAAATGCTTCAGAACTCTTCCATTGTTCTCGGATTTCCGCTGACGTTTAATAATGCTTCGGAACTCTTCCATTGTTCTCAGAATTCTGCTGACGTTTAAAAATGCTTCAGAACTCTTCTATTGTTCTCGGAATTCTGCTGAAGTTTAAAAATGCTTCGAAACTCTTCCATTGTTCTCGGAATTCTGCTGAAGTTTAAAAATGCTTCAGAACTCTTCCATTGCTCTCGGAATTCCGCTGACGTTTAATAATGCTTCGCAACTCTTCCATTGTTCTCGGAATTCCGTTGAAGTTTAAAAATGCTTCGAAACTCTTCCATTGTTCTCGGAATTCTGCTGAAGTTTAAAAATGCTTCGGAACTCTTCCATTGTTCTCAGAATTCCGCTGACGTCTAAAAATGCTTCGGTACTCTTCCATTGTTCTCGGAATTCCGCTGACATATAAAAATGCTTCGGAAATCTTGCATTGTTCTCGGCATTCCGCTGACGTTTAAAAATGCTTTGGAACTCTTCCATTGTTCTCGGAATTCCGCTGACGTTTAAAAATGCTTCGGAACTCTTCCATTGTTCTCAGAATTCCGCTGACGTTTAAAAATGCTTCGGTACTCTTCCATTGTTCTCGGAATTCCGCTGACATTTAAAAATGCTTCGGAACTCTTCAATTGTTCTCGGAATTCTGCTGAACTTTTAAAATGCTTTGGAACTCTTCCATTGCTCTCAGAATTCGGGTGAAGTTTAAAAATGCTTCGGAACTCTTCTATTGTTCTCGGAATTCCGCTGAAGTTTAAAAATGCTTAAAATCTCTTACATTGTTCTCGGAATTCCGCTGAAGTTTAAAAATGCTTCGGAACTCTTCCATTGTTCTCGGAATTCTGCTGAAGTTTAAAAATGCTTCAGAACTCTTCCATTGTTCTCAGAACTCCGCTGACGTTTAAAAATGCTTCGGAAATCTTCCATTGTTTTCAAAATTCCGCTGACGTTTAAAAATGCTTCAGAACTATTCCATTGTTCTCAGAATTCTGCTGACGTTTAAAAATGCTTCGGAACTCTTCCATTGTTCTCGGAATTCTGCTGAAGTTTAAAAATGCTTCACAACTCTTCCATTGTTCTCGGAATTCCGCTGACTTTTAAAAATGCTTCGGAACTCTTCCATTGTTCTCCAAATTCCGCTGAAGTTTAAAAATGCTGCGGAACCCTTCCATCGTTCTCGGAATTCTGCTGAAGTTTAAAAATGCTTCGTAACTCTTCCATTGTTCTCAGAATTCCGCTGACGTTTAAAAATGCTTCGGAAATCTTCCATTGTTTTCAAAATTCCGCTGACGCTTAAAAATGCTTCAGAACTCTTCCATTGTTCTCGGAATTCTGCTGACGTTTAATAATGCTTCGCAACTCTTCCATTGTTCTCGGAATTCCGTTGAAGTTTAAAAATGCTTCGAAACTCTTCCATTGTTCTCGGAATTCTGCTGAAGTTTAAAAATGCTTCGGAACTCTTCCATTGTTCTCAGAATTCCGCTGACGTTTAAAAATGTTTCGGTACTCTTCCATTGTTCTCGGAATTCCGCTGACATTTAAAAATGCTTCGGAACTCTTCAATTGTTCTCTAAATTCTGCTGAACTTTTAAAATGCTTTGGAACTCTTCCATTGCTCTCAGAATTCGGGTGAAGTTTAAAAATGCTTCGGAACTCTTCTATTGTTCTCGGAATTCCGCTGAAGTTTAAAAATGCTTAAAATCTCTTCCATTGTTCTCGTAATTCTGCTCATGTTTAAAAATGCTTCGGAACTCTTCCATTGTTCTCGTAATTCCGCTGAAGTTTAAAAATGCTTCAGAACTCTTCCATTGCTCTCGGAATTCCGCTGACGTTTAATAATGCTTCGCAACTCTTCCATTGTTCTTAGAATTCCGCTGACGTTTAAAAATGGTTTGGAACTCTTCCATTGTTCTCGGAATTCCGCTGACGTTTAAAAATGCTTTGGAACTCTTCCATTGTTCTCGGAATTCCGCTGAAGTTTAAAAATGCTTCGGAACTCTTCCATTGTTCTCAGAATTCTGCTGACGTTTAAAAATGCTTCAGAACTCTTCCATTGTTCTCGGAATTCCGCTGACGTTTAAAAATGCTTTGGAACTCTTCCATTGTTCTCGGAATTCCGCTGAAGTTTAAAAATGCTTCGGAACTCTTCCATTGTTCTCAGAATTCTGCTGACGTTTAAAAATGCTTCGGAACTCGTCTATTGTTCTCGGAATTCTGCTGACGTTTAAAAATGCTTCAGAACTCTTCCATTGTTCTCGGAATTCCGCTGACGTTTAAAAATGCTTTGGAACTCTTCCATTGTTCTCGGAATTCCGCTGAAGTTTAAAAATGCTTCGGAACTCTTCCATTGTTCTCAGAATTCTGCTGACGTTTAAAAATGCTTCAGAACTCTTCTATTGTTCTCGGAATTCTGCTGAAGTTTAAAAATGCTTCGAAACTCTTCCATTGTTCTCGGAATTCTGCTGAAGTTTAAAAATGCTTCAGAACTCTTCCATTGCTCTCGGAATTCCGCTGACGTTTAATAATGCTTCGCAACTCTTCCATTGTTCTCGGAATTCCGTTGAAGTTTAAAAATGCTTCGAAACTCTTCCATTGTTCTCGGAATTCTGCTGAAGTTTAAAAATGCTTCGGAACTCTTCCATTGTTCTCAGAATTCCGCTGACGTCTAAAAATGCTTCGGTACTCTTCCATTGTTCTCGGAATTCCGCTGACATATAAAAATGCTTCGGAAATCTTGCATTGTTCTCGGCATTCCGCTGACGTTTAAAAATGCTTTGGAACTCTTCCATTGTTCTCGGAATTCCGCTGACGTTTAAAAATGCTTCGGAACTCTTCCATTGTTCTCAGAATTCCGCTGACGTTTAAAAATGCTTCGGTACTCTTCCATTGTTCTCGGAATTCCGCTGACATTTAAAAATGCTTCGGAACTCTTCAATTGTTCTCGGAATTCTGCTGAACTTTTAAAATGCTTTGGAACTCTTCCATTGCTCTCAGAATTCGGGTGAAGTTTAAAAATGCTTCGGAACTCTTCTATTGTTCTCGGAATTCCGCTGAAGTTTAAAAATGCTTAAAATCTCTTACATTGTTCTCGGAATTCCGCTGAAGTTTAAAAATGCTTCGGAACTCTTCCATTGTTCTCGGAATTCTGCTGAAGTTTAAAAATGCTTCAGAACTCTTCCATTGTTCTCAGAACTCCGCTGACGTTTAAAAATGCTTCGGAAATCTTCCATTGTTTTCAAAATTCCGCTGACGTTTAAAAATGCTACAGAACTATTCCATTGTTCTCAGAATTCTGCTGACGTTTAAAAATGCTTCGGAACTCTTCCATTGTTCTCGGAATTCTGCTGAAGTTTAAAAATGCTTCACAACTCTTCCATTGTTCTCGGAATTCCGCTGACTTTTAAAAATGCTTCGGAACTCTTCCATTGTTCTCCAAATTCCGCTGAAGTTTAAAAATGCTGCGGAACCCTTCCATCGTTCTCGGAATTCTGCTGAAGTTTAAAAATGCTTCGTAACTCTTCCATTGTTCTCAGAATTCCGCTGACGTTTAAAAATGCTTCGGAAATCTTCCATTGTTTTCAAAATTCCGCTGACGCTTAAAAATGCTTCAGAACTCTTCCATTGTTCTCGGAATTCTGCTGACGTTTAAAAATGCTTCGGAACTCTTCCATTGTTCTCGGAATTCCGCTGAAGTTTAAAAATGCTTCAGAACTCTTCCATTGTTCTCGGAATTCCGCTGACTTTTAAAAATGCTTCGGAACTCTATCATTGTTCTCCAAATTCCGCTGAAGTTTAAAAATGCTGCGGAACCCTTCCATCGTTCTCGGAATTCTGCTGAAGTTTAAAAATGCTTCGGAACTCTTCCATTGTTCTCAGAATTCCGCTGACGTTTAAAAATGCTTCGGAAATCTTCCATTGTTTTCAAAATTCCGCTGACGTTTAAAAATGCTTCAGAACTCTTCCATTGTTCTCGGATTTCCGCTGACGTTTAATAATGCTTCGGAACTCTTCCATTGTTCTCGGAATTCCGCTGAAGTTTAAAAATGCTTCGGAACTCTTCCATTGTTCTCAGAATTCTGCTGACGTTTAAAAATGCTTCAGAACTCTTCTATTGTTCTCGGAATTCTGCTGAAGTTTAAAAATGCTTCGAAACTCTTCCATTGTTCTCGGAATTCTGCTGAAGTTTAAAAATGCTTCAGAACTCTTCCATTGCTCTCGGAATTCCGCTGACGTTTAATAATGCTTCGCAACTCTTCCATTGTTCTCGGAATTCCGTTGAAGTTTAAAAATGCTTCGAAACTCTTCCATTGTTCTCGGAATTCTGCTGAAGTTTAAAAATGCTTCGGAACTCTTCCATTGTTCTCAGAATTCCGCTGACGTTTAAAAATGCTTCGGTACTCTTCCATTGTTCTCGGAATTCCGCTGACATTTAAAAATGCTTCGGAACTCTTCAATTGTTCTCGGAATTCTGCTGAACTTTTAAAATGCTTTGGAACACTTCCATTGCTCTCAGAATTCGGGTGAAGTTTAAAAATGCTTCGGAACTCTTCTATTGTTCTCGGAATTCCGCTGAAGTTTAAAAATGCTTAAAATCTCTTCCATTGTTCTCGTAATTCTGCTCATGTTTAAAAATGCTTCGGAACTCTTCCATTGTTCTCGTAATTCCGCTGAAGTTTAAAAATGCTTCAGAACTCTTCCATTGCTCTCGGAATTCCGCTGACGTTTAATAATGCTTCGCAACTCTTCCATTGTTCTTAGAATTCCGCTGACGTTTAAAAATGCTTTGGAACTCTTCCATTGTTCTCGGAATTCCGCTGACGTTTAAAAATGCTTTGGAACTCTTCCATTGTTCTCGGAATTCCGCTGAAGTTTAAAAATGCTTCGGAACTCTTCCATTGTTCTCAGAATTCTGCTGACGTTTAAAAATGCTTCAGAACTCTTCCAATGTTCTCGGAATTCCGCTGACGTTTAAAAATGCTTTGGAACTCTTCCATTGTTCTCGGAATTCCGCTGAAGTTTAAAAATGCTTCGGAACTCTTCCATTGTTCTCAGAATTCTGACGTTTAAAAATGCTTCGGAACTCGTCTATTGTTCTCGGAATTCTGCTGACGTTTAAAAATGCTTCAGAACTCTTCCATTGTTCTCGGAATTCCGCTGACGTTTAAAAATGCTTTGGAACTCTTCCATTGTTCTCGGAATTCCGCTGAAGTTTAAAAATGCTTCGGAACTCTTCCATTGTTCTCAGAATTCTGCTGACGTTTAAAAATGCTTCGGAACACTTCTATTGTTCTCGGAATTCTGCTGACGTTTAAAAATGCTTCAGAACTCTTCCATTGTTCTCGGATTTCCGCTGACGTTTAATAATGCTTCGGAACTCTTCCATTGTTCTCGGAATTCCGCTGAAGTTTAAAATTGCTTCGGAACTCTTCCATTGTTCTCAGAATTCTGCTGACGTTTAAAAATGCTTCAGAACTCTTCTATTGTTCTCGGAATTCTGCTGAAGTTTAAAAATGCTTCGAAACTCTTCCATTGTTCTCGGAATTCTGCTGAAGTTTAAAAATGCTTCAGAACTCTTCCATTGTTCTCGGAATTCTGCTGAAGTTTAAAAATGCTTCGGAACTCGTCTATTGTTCTCGGAATTCTGCTGACGTTTAAAAATGCTTCAGAACTCTTCCATTGTTCTCGGAATTCCGCTGACGTTTAAAAATGCTTTGGAACTCTTCCATTGTTCTCGGAATTCCGCTGAAGTTTAAAAATGCTTCGGAACTCTTCCATTGTTCTCAGAATTCTGCTGACATTTAAAAATGCTTCGGAACTCTTCTATTGTTCTCGGAATTCTGCTGACGTTTAAAAATGCTTCAGAACTCTTCCATTGTTCTCGGATTTCCGCTGACGTTTAATAATGCTTCGGAACTCTTCCATTGTTCTCAGAATTCTGCTGACGTTTAAAAATGCTTCAGAACTCTTCTATTGTTCTCGGAATTCTGCTGAAGTTTAAAAATGCTTCGAAACTCTTCCATTGTTCTCGGAATTCTGCTGAAGTTTAAAAATGCTTCAGAACTCTTCCATTGCTCTCGGAATTCCGCTGACGTTTAATAATGCTTCGCAACTCTTCCATTGTTCTCGGAATTCCGTTGAAGTTTAAAAATGCTTCGAAACTCTTCCATTGTTCTCGGAATTCTGCTGAAGTTTAAAAATGCTTCGGAACTCTTCCATTGTTCTCAGAATTCCGCTGACGTCTAAAAATGCTTCGGTACTCTTCCATTGTTCTCGGAATTCCGCTGACATATAAAAATGCTTCGGAAATCTTGCATTGTTCTCGGCATTCCGCTGACGTTTAAAAATGCTTTGGAACTCTTCCATTGTTCTCGGAATTCCGCTGACGTTTAAAAATGCTTCGGAACTCTTCCATTGTTCTCAGAATTCCGCTGACGTTTAAAAATGCTTCGGTACTCTTCCATTGTTCTCGGAATTCCGCTGACATTTAAAAATGCTTCGGAACTCTTCAATTGTTCTCGGAATTCTGCTGAACTTTTAAAATGCTTTGGAACTCTTCCATTGCTCTCAGAATTCGGGTGAAGTTTAAAAATGCTTCGGAACTCTTCTATTGTTCTCGGAATTCCGCTGAAGTTTAAAAATGCTTAAAATCTCTTACATTGTTCTCGGAATTCCGCTGAAGTTTAAAAATGCTTCGGAACTCTTCCATTGTTCTCGGAATTCTGCTGAAGTTTAAAAATGCTTCAGAACTCTTCCATTGTTCTCAGAACTCCGCTGACGTTTAAAAATGCTTCGGAAATCTTCCATTGTTTTCAAAATTCCGCTGACGTTTAAAAATGCTTCAGAACTATTCCATTGTTCTCAGAATTCTGCTGACGTTTAAAAATGCTTCGGAACTCTTCCATTGTTCTCGGAATTCTGCTGAAGTTTAAAAATGCTTCACAACTCTTCCATTGTTCTCGGAATTCCGCTGACTTTTAAAAATGCTTCGGAACTCTTCCATTGTTCTCCAAATTCCGCTGAAGTTTAAAAATGCTGCGGAACCCTTCCATCGTTCTCGGAATTCTGCTGAAGTTTAAAAATGCTTCGTAACTCTTCCATTGTTCTCAGAATTCCGCTGACGTTTAAAAATGCTTCGGAAATCTTCCATTGTTTTCAAAATTCCGCTGACGCTTAAAAATGCTTCAGAACTCTTCCATTGTTCTCGGAATTCTGCTGACGTTTAAAAATGCTTCGGAACTCTTCCATTGTTCTCGGAATTCCGCTGAAGTTTAAAAATGCTTCAGAACTCTTCCATTGTTCTCGGAATTCCGCTGACTTTTAAAAATGCTTCGGAACTCTATCATTGTTCTCCAAATTCCGCTGAAGTTTAAAAATGCTGCGGAACCCTTCCATCGTTCTCGGAATTCTGCTGAAGTTTAAAAATGCTTCGGAACTCTTCCATTGTTCTCAGAATTCCGCTGACGTTTAAAAATGCTTCGGAAATCTTCCATTGTTTTCAAAATTCCGCTGACGTTTAAAAATGCTTCAGAACTCTTCCATTGTTCTCGGATTTCCGCTGACGTTTAATAATGCTTCGGAACTCTTCCATTGTTCTCGGAATTCCGCTGAAGTTTAAAAATGCTTCGGAACTCTTCCATTGTTCTCAGAATTCTGCTGACGTTTAAAAATGCTTCAGAACTCTTCTATTGTTCTCGGAATTCTGCTGAAGTTTAAAAATGCTTCGAAACTCTTCCATTGTTCTCGGAATTCTGCTGAAGTTTAAAAATGATTCAGAACTCTTCCATTGCTCTCGGAATTCCGCTGACGTTTAATAATGCTTCGCAACTCTTCCATTGTTCTCGGAATTCCGTTGAAGTTTAAAAATGCTTCGAAACTCTTCCATTGTTCTCGGAATTCTGCTGAAGTTTAAAAATGCTTCGGAACTCTTCCATTGTTCTCAGAATTCCGCTGACGTTTAAAAATGCTTCGGTACTCTTCCATTGTTCTCGGAATTCCGCTGACATTTAAAAATGCTTCGGAACTCTTCAATTGTTCTCGGAATTCTGCTGAACTTTTAAAATGCTTTGGAACTCTTCCATTGCTCTCAGAATTCGGGTGAAGTTTAAAAATGCTTCGGAACTCTTCTATTGTTCTCGGAATTCCGCTGAAGTTTAAAAATGCTTAAAATCTCTTCCATTGTTCTCGTAATTCTGCTCATGTTTAAAAATGCTTCGGAACTCTTCCATTGTTCTCGTAATTCCGCTGAAGTTTAAAAATGCTTCAGAACTCTTCCATTGCTCTCGGAATTCCGCTGACGTTTAATAATGCTTCGCAACTCTTCCATTGTTCTTAGAATTCCGCTGACGTTTAAAAATGCTTTGGAACTCTTCCATTGTTCTCGGAATTCCGCTGACGTTTAAAAATGCTTTGGAACTCTTCCATTGTTCTCGGAATTCCGCTGAAGTTTAAAAATGCTTCGGAACTCTTCCATTGTTCTCAGAATTCTGCTGACGTTTAAAAATGCTTCAGAACTCTTCCATTGTTCTCGGAATTCCGCTGACGTTTAAAAATGCTTTGGAACTCTTCCATTGTTCTCGGAATTCCGCTGAAGTTTAAAAATGCTTCGGAACTCTTCCATTGTTCTCAGAATTCTGCTGACGTTTAAAAATGCTTCGGAACTCGTCTATTGTTCTCGGAATTCTGCTGACGTTTAAAAATGCTTCAGAACTCTTCCATTGTTCTCGGAATTCCGCTGACGTTTAAAAATGCTTTGGAACTCTTCCATTGTTCTCGGAATTCCGCTGAAGTTTAAAAATGCTTCGGAACTCTTCCATTGTTCTCAGAATTCTGCTGACGTTTAAAAATGCTTCGGAACTCTTCTATTGTTCTCGGAATTCTGCTGACGTTTAAAAATGCTTCAGAACTCTTCCATTGTTCTCGGATTTCTGCTGACGTTTAATAATGCTTCGGAACTCTTCCATTGTTCTCGGAATTCCGCTGAAGTTTAAAAATGCTTCGGAACTCTTCCATTGTTCTCAGAATTCTGCTGACGTTTAAAAATGCTTCAGAACTCTTCTATTGTTCTCGGAATTCTGCTGAAGTTTAAAAATGCTTCGAAACTCTTCCATTGTTCTCGGAATTCTGCTGAAGTTTAAAAATGCTTCAGAACTCTTCCATTGCTCTCGGAATTCCGCTGACGTTTAATAATGCTTCGCAACTCTTCCATTGTTCTCGGAATTCCGTTGAAGTTTAAAAATGCTTCGAAACTCTTCCATTGTTCTCGGAATTCTGCTGAAGTTTAAAAATGCTTCGGAACTCTTCCATTGTTCTCAGAATTCCGCTGACGTTTAAAAATGTTTCGGTACTCTTCCATTGTTCTCGGAATTCCGCTGACATTTAAAAATGCTTCGGAACTCTTCAATTGTTCTCTAAATTCTGCTGAACTTTTAAAATGCTTTGGAACTCTTCCATTGCTCTCAGAATTCGGGTGAAGTTTAAAAATGCTTCGGAACTCTTCTATTGTTCTCGGAATTCCGCTGAAGTTTAAAAATGCTTAAAATCTCTTCCATTGTTCTCGTAATTCTGCTCATGTTTAAAAATGCTTCGGAACTCTTCCATTGTTCTCGTAATTCCGCTGAAGTTTAAAAATGCTTCAGAACTCTTCCATTGCTCTCGGAATTCCGCTGACGTTTAATAATGCTTCGCAACTCTTCCATTGTTCTTAGAATTCCGCTGACGTTTAAAAATGCTTTGGAACTCTTCCATTGTTCTCGGAATTCCGCTGACGTTTAAAAATGCTTTGGAACTCTTCCATTGTTCTCGGAATTCCGCTGAAGTTTAAAAATGCTTCGGAACTCTTCCATTGTTCTCAGAATTCTGCTGACGTTTAAAAATGCTTCAGAACTCTTCCATTGTTCTCGGAATTCCGCTGACGTTTAAAAATGCTTTGGAACTCTTCCATTGTTCTCGGAATTCCGCTGAAGTTTAAAAATGCTTCGGAACTCTTCCATTGTTCTCAGAATTCTGCTGACGTTTAAAAATGCTTCGGAACTCGTCTATTGTTCTCGGAATTCTGCTGACGTTTAAAAATGCTTCAGAACTCTTCCATTGTTCTCGGAATTCCGCTGACGTTTAAAAATGCTTTGGAACTCTTCCATTGTTCTCGGAATTCCGCTGAAGTTTAAAAATGCTTCGGAACTCTTCCATTGTTCTCAGAATTCTGCTGACGTTTAAAAATGCTTCGGAACTCTTCTATTGTTCTCGGAATTCTGCTGACGTTTAAAAATGCTTCAGAACTCTTCCATTGTTCTCGGATTTCCGCTGACGTTTAATAATGCTTCGGAACTCTTCCATTGTTCTCGGAATTCTGCTGAAGTTTAAAAATGCTTCGGAACTCTTCCATTGTTCTCAGAATTCTGCTGACGTTTAAAAATGCTTCAGAACTCTTCTATTGTTCTCGGAATTCTGCTGAAGTTTAAAAATGCTTCGAAACTCTTCCATTGTTCTCGGAATTCTGCTGAAGTTTAAAAATGCTTCAGAACTCTTCCATTGCTCTCGGAATTCCGCTGACGTTTAATAATGCTTCGCAACTCTTCCATTGTTCTCGGAATTCCGTTGAAGTTTAAAAATGCTTCGAAACTCTTCCATTGTTCTCGGAATTCTGCTGAAGTTTAAAAATGCTTCGGAACTCTTCCATTGTTCTCAGAATTCCGCTGACGTTTAAAAATGCTTCGGTACTCTTCCATTGTTCTCGGAATTCCGCTGACATTTAAAAATGCTTCGGAACTCTTCAATTGTTCTCGGAATTCTGCTGAACTTTTAAAATGCTTTGGAACTCTTCCATTGCTCTCAGAATTCGGGTGAAGTTTAAAAATGCTTCGGAACTCTTCTATTGTTCTCGGAATTCCGCTGAAGTTTAAAAATGCTTAAAATCTCTTACATTGTTCTCGGAATTCCGCTGAAGTTTAAAAATGCTTCGGAACTCTTCCATTGTTCTCGGAATTCTGCTGAAGTTTAAAAATGCTTCAGAACTCTTCCATTGTTCTCAGAATTCCGCTGACGTTTAAAAATGCTTCGGAAATCTTCCATTGTTTTCAAAATTCCGCTGACGTTTAAAAATGCTTCAGAACTATTCCATTGTTCTCAGAATTCTGCTGACATTTAAAAATGCTTCGGAACTCTTCCATTGTTCTCGGAATTCTGCTGAAGTTTAAAAATGCTTCACAACTCTTCCATTGTTCTCGGAATTCCGCTGACTTTTAAAAATGCTTCGGAACTCTTCCATTGTTCTCCAAATTCCGCTGAAGTTTAAAAATGCTTCGGAACCCTTCCATCGTTCTCGGAATTCTGCTGAAGTTTAAAAATGCTTCGGAACACTTCCATTGTTCTCAGAATTCCGCTGACGTTTAAAAATGCTTCGGAAATCTTCCATTGTATTCAAAATTCCGCTGACGCTTAAAAATGCTTCAGAACTCTTCCATTGTTCTCGGAATTCTGCTGACGTTTAAAAATGCTTCGGAACTCTTCCATTGTTCTCGGAATTCCGTTGAAGTTTAAAAATGCTTCGAAACTCTTCCATTGTTCTCGGAATTCTGCTGAAGTTTAAAAATGCTTCGTAACTCTTCCATTGTTCTCAGAATTCCGCTGACGTCTAAAAATGCTTCGGTACTCTTCCATTGTTCTCGGAATTCCGCTGACATATAAAAATGCTTCGGAAATCTTGCATTGTTCTCGGCATTCCGCTGACGTTTAAAAATGCTTTGGAACTCTTCCATTGTTCTCGGAATTCCGCTGACGTTTAAAAATGCTTTGGAACTCTTCCATTGTTCTCGGAATTCCGCTGAAGTTTAAAAATGCTTCAGAACTCTTCCATTGTTCTCAGAATTCTGCTGACGTTTAAAAATGCTTCAGAACTCTTCCATTGTTCTCGGAATTCCGCTGACGTTTAAAAATGCTTTGGAACTCTTCCATTGTTCTCGGAATTCCGCTGAAGTTTAAAAATGCTTCGGAACTCTTCCATTGTTCTCAGAATTCTGCTGACGTTTAAAAATGCTTCAGAACTCTTCCATTGTTCTCGGAATTCCGCTGATGTTTAAAAATGCTTTGGAACTCTTCCATTGTTCTCGGAATTCCGCTGAAGTTTAAAAATGCTTCGGAACTCTTCCATTGTTCTCAGAATTCTGCTGACGTTTAAAAATGCTTCGGAACTCGTCTATTGTTCTCGGAATTCTGCTGACGTTTAAAAATGCTTTGGAACTCTTCCATTGTTCTCGGAATTCCGCTGACGTTTAAAAATGCTTCAGAACTATTCCATTGTTCTCAGAATTCTGCTGACATTTAAAAATGCTTCGGAACTCTTCCATTGTTCTCGGAATTCTGCTGAAGTTTAAAAATGCTTCAGAACTCTTCCATTGTTCTCGGAATTCCGCTGACTTTTAAAAATGCTTCGGAACTCTTCCATTGTTCTCCAAATTCCGCTGAAGTTTAAAAATGCTTCGGAACCCTTCCATCGTTCTCGGAATTCTGCTGAAGTTTAAAAATGCTTCGGAACACTTCCATTGTTCTCAGAATTCCGCTGACGTTTAAAAATGCTTCGGAAATCTTCCATTGTATTCAAAATTCCGCTGACGCTTAAAAATGCTTCAGAACTCTTCCATTGTTCTCGGAATTCTGCTGACGTTTAAAAATGCTTCGGAACTCTTCCATTGTTCTCGGAATTCCGTTGAAGTTTAAAAATGCTTCGAAACTCTTCCATTGTTCTCGGAATTCTGCTGAAGTTTAAAAATGCTTCGTAACTCTTCCATTGTTCTCAGAATTCCGCTGACGTCTAAAAATGCTTCGGTACTCTTCCATTGTTCTCGGAATTCCGCTGACATATAAAAATGCTTCGGAAATCTTGCATTGTTCTCGGCATTCCGCTGACGTTTAAAAATGCTTTGGAACTCTTCCATTGTTCTCGGAATTCCGCTGACGTTTAAAAATGCTTTGGAACTCTTCCATTGTTCTCGGAATTCCGCTGAAGTTTAAAAATGCTTCGGAACTCTTCCATTGTTCTCAGAATTCTGCTGACGTTTAAAAATGCTTCAGAACTCTTCCATTGTTCTCGGAATTCCGCTGACGTTTAAAAATGCTTTGGAACTCTTCCATTGTTCTCGGAATTCCGCTGAAGTTTAAAAATGCTTCGGAACTCTTCCATTGTTCTCAGAATTCTGCTGACGTTTAAAAATGCTTCGGAACTCGTCTATTGTTCTCGGAATTCTGCTGACGTTTAAAAATGCTTCAGAACTCTTCCATTGTTCTCGGAATTCCGCTGACGTTTAAAAATGCTTTGGAACTCTTCCATTGTTCTCGGAATTCCGCTGAAGTTTAAAAATGCTTCGGAACTCTTCCATTGTTCTCAGAATTCTGCTGACGTTTAAAAATGCTTCGGAACTCTTCTATTGTTCTCGGAATTCTGCTGACGTTTAAAAATGCTTCAGAACTCTTCCATTGTTCTCGGATTTCCGCTGACGTTTAATAATGCTTCGGAACTCTTCCATTGTTCTCGGAATTCTGCTGAAGTTTAAAAATGCTTCGGAACTCTTCCATTGTTCTCAGAATTCTGCTGACGTTTAAAAATGCTTCAGAACTCTTCTATTGTTCTCGGAATTCTGCTGAAGTTTAAAAATGCTTCGAAACTCTTCCATTGTTCTCGGAATTCTGCTGAAGTTTAAAAATGCTTCAGAACTCTTCCATTGCTCTCGGAATTCCGCTGACGTTTAATAATGCTTCGCAACTCTTCCATTGTTCTCGGAATTCCGTTGAAGTTTAAAAATGCTTCGAAACTCTTCCATTGTTCTCGGAATTCTGCTGAAGTTTAAAAATGCTTCGGAACTCTTCCATTGTTCTCAGAATTCCGCTGACGTTTAAAAATGCTTCGGTACTCTTCCATTGTTCTCGGAATTCCGCTGACATTTAAAAATGCTTCGGAACTCTTCAATTGTTCTCGGAATTCTGCTGAACTTTTAAAATGCTTTGGAACTCTTCCATTGCTCTCAGAATTCGGGTGAAGTTTAAAAATGCTTCGGAACTCTTCTATTGTTCTCGGAATTCCGCTGAAGTTTAAAAATGCTTAAAATCTCTTACATTGTTCTCGGAATTCCGCTGAAGTTTAAAAATGCTTCGGAACTCTTCCATTGTTCTCGGAATTCTGCTGAAGTTTAAAAATGCTTCAGAACTCTTCCATTGTTCTCAGAATTCCGCTGACGTTTAAAAATGCTTCGGAAATCTTCCATTGTTTTCAAAATTCCGCTGACGTTTAAAAATGCTTCAGAACTATTCCATTGTTCTCAGAATTCTGCTGACATTTAAAAATGCTTCGGAACTCTTCCATTGTTCTCGGAATTCTGCTGAAGTTTAAAAATGCTTCACAACTCTTCCATTGTTCTCGGAATTCCGCTGACTTTTAAAAATGCTTCGGAACTCTTCCATTGTTCTCCAAATTCCGCTGAAGTTTAAAAATGCTTCGGAACCCTTCCATCGTTCTCGGAATTCTGCTGAAGTTTAAAAATGCTTCGGAACACTTCCATTGTTCTCAGAATTCCGCTGACGTTTAAAAATGCTTCGGAAATCTTCCATTGTATTCAAAATTCCGCTGACGCTTAAAAATGCTTCAGAACTCTTCCATTGTTCTCGGAATTCTGCTGACGTTTAAAAATGCTTCGGAACTCTTCCATTGTTCTCGGAATTCCGTTGAAGTTTAAAAATGCTTCGAAACTCTTCCATTGTTCTCGGAATTCTGCTGAAGTTTAAAAATGCTTCGTAACTCTTCCATTGTTCTCAGAATTCCGCTGACGTCTAAAAATGCTTCGGTACTCTTCCATTGTTCTCGGAATTCCGCTGACATATAAAAATGCTTCGGAAATCTTGCATTGTTCTCGGCATTCCGCTGACGTTTAAAAATGCTTTGGAACTCTTCCATTGTTCTCGGAATTCCGCTGACGTTTAAAAATGCTTTGGAACTCTTCCATTGTTCTCGGAATTCCGCTGAAGTTTAAAAATGCTTCAGAACTCTTCCATTGTTCTCAGAATTCTGCTGACGTTTAAAAATGCTTCAGAACTCTTCCATTGTTCTCGGAATTCCGCTGACGTTTAAAAATGCTTTGGAACTCTTCCATTGTTCTCGGAATTCCGCTGAAGTTTAAAAATGCTTCGGAACTCTTCCATTGTTCTCAGAATTCTGCTGACGTTTAAAAATGCTTCGGAACTCGTCTATTGTTCTCGGAATTCTGCTGATGTTTAAAAATGCTTCAGAACTCTTCCATTGTTCTCGGAATTCCGCTGACGTTTAAAAATGCTTTGGAACTCTTCCATTGTTCTCGGAATTCCGCTGAAGTTTAAAAATGCTTCGGAACTCTTCCATTGTTCTCAGAATTCTGCTGACGTTTAAAAATGCTTCAGAACTCTTCCATTGTTCTCGGAATTCCGCTGATGTTTAAAAATGCTTTGGAACTCTTCCATTGTTCTCGGAATTCCGCTGAAGTTTAAAAATGCTTCGGAACTCTTCCATTGTTCTCAGAATTCTGCTGACGTTTAAAAATGCTTCGGAACTCGTCTATTGTTCTCGGAATTCTGCTGACGTTTAAAAATGCTTCAGAACTCTTCCATTGTTCTCGGAATTCCGCTGACGTTTAAAAATGCTTTGGAACTCTTCCATTGTTCTCGGAATTCTGCTGAAGTTTAAAAATGCTTCACAACTCTTCCATTGTTCTCGGAATTCCGCTGACTTTTAAAAATGCTTCGGAACTCTTCCATTGTTCTCCAAATTCCGCTGAAGTTTAAAAATGCTGCGGAACCCTTCCATCGTTCTCGGAATTCTGCTGAAGTTTAAAAATGCTTCGTAACTCTTCCATTGTTCTCAGAATTCCGCTGACGTCTAAAAATGCTTCGGTACTCTTCCATTGTTCTCGGAATTCCGCTGACGTTTAAAAATGCTTCAGAACTATTCCATTGTTCTCAGAATTCTGCTGACATTTAAAAATGCTTCGGAACTCTTCCATTGTTCTCGGAATTCTGCTGAAGTTTAAAAATGCTTCACAACTCTTCCATTGTTCTCGGAATTCCGCTGACTTTTAAAAATGCTTCGGAACTCTTCCATTGTTCTCCAAATTCCGCTGAAGTTTAAAAATGCTTCGGAACCCTTCCATCGTTCTCGGAATTCTGCTGAAGTTTAAAAATGCTTCGGAACACTTCCATTGTTCTCAGAATTCCGCTGACGTTTAAAAATGCTTCGGAAATCTTCCATTGTATTCAAAATTCCGCTGACGCTTAAAAATGCTTCAGAACTCTTCCATTGTTCTCGGAATTCTGCTGACGTTTAAAAATGCTTCGGAACTCTTCCATTGTTCTCGGAATTCCGTTGAAGTTTAAAAATGCTTCGAAACTCTTCCATTGTTCTCGGAATTCTGCTGAAGTTTAAAAATGCTTCGTAACTCTTCCATTGTTCTCAGAATTCCGCTGACGTCTAAAAATGCTTCGGTACTCTTCCATTGTTCTCGGAATTCCGCTGACATATAAAAATGCTTCGGAAATCTTGCATTGTTCTCGGCATTCCGCTGACGTTTAAAAATGCTTTGGAACTCTTCCATTGTTCTCGGAATTCCGCTGACGTTTAAAAATGCTTTGGAACTCTTCCATTGTTCTCGGAATTCCGCTGAAGTTTAAAAATGCTTCAGAACTCTTCCATTGTTCTCAGAATTCTGCTGACGTTTAAAAATGCTTCAGAACTCTTCCATTGTTCTCGGAATTCCGCTGACGTTTAAAAATGCTTTGGAACTCTTCCATTGTTCTCGGAATTCCGCTGAAGTTTAAAAATGCTTCGGAACTCTTCCATTGTTCTCAGAATTCTGCTGACGTTTAAAAATGCTTCGGAACTCGTCTATTGTTCTCGGAATTCTGCTGATGTTTAAAAATGCTTCAGAACTCTTCCATTGTTCTCGGAATTCCGCTGACGTTTAAAAATGCTTTGGAACTCTTCCATTGTTCTCGGAATTCCGCTGAAGTTTAAAAATGCTTCGGAACTCTTCCATTGTTCTCAGAATTCTGCTGACGTTTAAAAATGCTTCAGAACTCTTCCATTGTTCTCGGAATTCCGCTGATGTTTAAAAATGCTTTGGAACTCTTCCATTGTTCTCGGAATTCCGCTGAAGTTTAAAAATGCTTCGGAACTCTTCCATTGTTCTCAGAATTCTGCTGACGTTTAAAAATGCTTCGGAACTCGTCTATTGTTCTCGGAATTCTGCTGACGTTTAAAAATGCTTCAGAACTCTTCCATTGTTCTCGGAATTCCGCTGACGTTTAAAAATGCTTTGGAACTCTTCCATTGTTCTCGGAATTCTGCTGAAGTTTAAAAATGCTTCACAACTCTTCCATTGTTCTCGGAATTCCGCTGACTTTTAAAAATGCTTCGGAACTCTTCCATTGTTCTCCAAATTCCGCTGAAGTTTAAAAATGCTGCGGAACCCTTCCATCGTTCTCGGAATTCTGCTGAAGTTTAAAAATGCTTCGTAACTCTTCCATTGTTCTCAGAATTCCGCTGACGTCTAAAAATGCTTCGGTACTCTTCCATTGTTCTCGGAATTCCGCTGACATATAAAAATGCTTCGGAAATCTTGCATTGTTCTCGGCATTCCGCTGACGTTTAAAAATGCTTCGGAACTCTTCCATTGTTCTCGGAATTCGGCTGAAGTTTTAAAATGCTTCGGTACACTTCCATTGTTCTCGGAATTCCGCTGACGTTTAAAAATGCTTCGGAACTCTTCCATTGTTATCGGAATTCCGCTGAAGTTTAAAAATTCTTCGGAACTCTTCCATTGTTCTAGGAATTCTGCTGAAGTCTAAAAATTCATCTGAACTCTTCCATTATTCTCGGAATTCGTGTGAATTTTAAAAATGCTTCGGAACTCTTCCATTGTTCTCAGAATTCTGCTGACGTTTAAAAATGCTTCGGAACTCTTCTATTGTTCTCGGAATTCTGCTGACGTTTAAAAATGCTTCAGAACTCTTCCATTGTTCTCGGATTTCCTCTGACGTTTAATAATGCTTCGGAACTCTTCCATTGTTCTCGGAATTCCGCTGAAGTTTAAAAATGCTTCGGAACTCTTCCATTGTTCTCGGAATTCTGCTGACGTTTAAAAATGCTTCAGAACTCTTCCATTGTTCTCGGAATTCTGCTGAAGTTTAAAAATGCTTCAGAACTCTTCCATTGCTCTCGGAATTCCGCTGACGTTTAATAATGCTTCGCAACTCTTCCATTGTTCTTAGAATTCCGCTGACGTTTAAAAATGCTTTGGAACTCTTCCATTGTTCTCGGAATTCCGCTGACGTTTAAAAATGCTTTGGAACTCTTCCATTGTTCTCGGAATTCCGCTGAAGTTTAAAAATGCTTCGGAACTCTTCCATTGTTCTCAGAATTCTGCTGACGTTTAAAAATGCTTCAGAACTCTTCCATTGTTCTCGGAATTCCGCTGACGTTTAAAAATGCTTTGGAACTCTTCCATTGTTCTCGGAATTCCGCTGAAGTTTAAAAATGCTTCGGAACTCTTCCATTGTTCTCAGAATTCTGCTGACGTTTAAAAATGCTTCGGAACTCGTCTATTGTTCTCGGAATTCTGCTGACGTTTAAAAATGCTTCAGAACTCTTCCATTGTTCTCGGAATTCCGCTGATGTTTAAAAATGCTTTGGAACTCTTCCATTGTTCTCGGAATTCCGCTGAAGTTTAAAAATGCTTCGGAACTCTTCCATTGTTCTCAGAATTCTGCTGACATTTAAAAATGCTTCGGAACTCTTCTATTGTTCTCGGAATTCTGCTGACGTTTAAAAATGCTTCAGAACTCTTCCATTGTTCTCGGATTTCCGCTGACGTTTAATAATGCTTCGGAACTCTTCCATTGTTCTCGGAATTCCGCTGAAGTTTAAAAATGCTTCGGAACTCTTCCATTGTTCTCAGAATTCTGCTGACGTTTAAAAATGCTTCAGAACTCTTCTATTGTTCTCGGAATTCTGCTGAAGTTTAAAAATGCTTCGAAACTCTTCCATTGTTCTCGGAATTCTGCTGAAGTTTAAAAATGCTTCAGAACTCTTCCATTGCTCTCGGAATTCCGCTGACGTTTAATAATGCTTTGGAACTCTTCCATTGTTCTCGGAATTCCGCTGACGTTTAAAAATGCTTTGGAACTCTTCCATTGTTCTCGGAATTCCGCTGAAGTTTAAAAATGCTTCGGAACTCTTCCATTGTTCTCAGAATTCTGCTGACGTTTAAAAATGCTTCAGAACTCTTCCAATGTTCTCGGAATTCCGCTGACGTTTAAAAATGCTTTGGAACTCTTCCATTGTTCTCGGAATTCCGCTGAAGTTTAAAAATGCTTCGGAACTCTTCCATTGTTCTCGTAATTCCGCTGAAGTTTAAAAATGCTTCAGAACTCTTCCATTGCTCTCGGAATTCCGCTGACGTTTAATAATGCTTCGCAACTCTTCCATTGTTCTTAGAATTCCGCTGACGTTTAAAAATGCTTTGGAACTCTTCCATTGTTCTCGGAATTCCGCTGACGTTTAAAAATGCTTTGGAACTCTTCCATTGTTCTCGGAATTCCGCTGAAGTTTAAAAATGCTTCGGAACTCTTCCATTGTTCTCAGAATTCTGCTGACGTTTAAAAATGCTTCAGAACTCTTCCAATGTTCTCGGAATTCCGCTGACGTTTAAAAATGCTTTGGAACTCTTCCATTGTTCTCGGAATTCCGCTGAAGTTTAAAAATGCTTCGGAACTCTTCCATTGTTCTCAGAATTCTGCTGACGTTTAAAAATGCTTCGGAACTCGTCTATTGTTCTCGGAATTCTGCTGACGTTTAAAAATGCTTCAGAACTCTTCCATTGTTCTCGGAATTCCGATGACGTTTAAAAATGCTTTGGAACTCTTCCATTGTTCTCGGAATTCCGCTGAAGTTTAAAAATGCTTCGGAACTCTTCCATTGTTCTCAGAATTCTGCTGACGTTTAAAAATGCTTCGGAACACTTCTATTGTTCTCGGAATTCTGCTGACGTTTAAAAATGCTTCAGAACTCTTCCATTGTTCTCGGATTTCCTCTGACGTTTAATAATGCTTCGGAACTCTTCCATTGTTCTCGGAATTCCGCTGAAGTTTAAAAATGCTTCGGAACTCTTCCATTGTTCTCAGAATTCTGCTGACGTTTAAAAATGCTTCAGAACTCTTCTATTGTTCTCGGAATTCTGCTGAAGTTTAAAAATGCTTCGAAACTCTTCCATTGTTCTCGGAATTCTGCTGAAGTTTAAAAATGCTTCAGAACTCTTCCATTGTTCTCGGAATTCTGCTGAAGTTTAAAAATGCTTCGGAACTCGTCTATTGTTCTCGGAATTCTGCTGACGTTTAAAAATGCTTCAGAACTCTTCCATTGTTCTCGGAATTCCGCTGACGTTTAAAAATGCTTTGGAACTCTTCCATTGTTCTCGGAATTCCGCTGAAGTTTAAAAATGCTTCGGAACTCTTCCATTGTTCTCAGAATTCTGCTGACATTTAAAAATGCTTCGGAACTCTTCTATTGTTCTCGGAATTCTGCTGACGTTTAAAAATGCTTCAGAACTCTTCCATTGTTCTCGGATTTCCGCTGACGTTTAATAATGCTTCGGAACTCTTCCATTGTTCTCAGAATTCTGCTGACGTTTAAAAATGCTTCAGAACTCTTCTATTGTTCTCGGAATTCTGCTGAAGTTTAAAAATGCTTCGAAACTCTTCCATTGTTCTCGGAATTCTGCTGAAGTTTAAAAATGCTTCAGAACTCTTCCATTGCTCTCGGAATTCCGCTGACGTTTAATAATGCTTCGCAACTCTTCCATTGTTCTCGGAATTCCGTTGAAGTTTAAAAATGCTTCGAAACTCTTCCATTGTTCTCGGAATTCTGCTGAAGTTTAAAAATGCTTCGGAACTCTTCCATTGTTCTCAGAATTCCGCTGACGTCTAAAAATGCTTCGGTACTCTTCCATTGTTCTCGGAATTCCGCTGACATATAAAAATGCTTCGGAAATCTTGCATTGTTCTCGGCATTCCGCTGACGTTTAAAAATGCTTTGGAACTCTTCCATTGTTCTCGGAATTCCGCTGACGTTTAAAAATGCTTCGGAACTCTTCCATTGTTCTCAGAATTCCGCTGACGTTTAAAAATGCTTCGGAACTCTTCAATTGTTCTCGGAATTCTGCTGAACTTTTAAAATGCTTTGGAACTCTTCCATTGCTCTCAGAATTCGGGTGAAGTTTAAAAATGCTTCGGAACTCTTCTATTGTTCTCGGAATTCCGCTGAAGTTTAAAAATGCTTAAAATCTCTTACATTGTTCTCGGAATTCCGCTGAAGTTTAAAAATGCTTCGGAACTCTTCCATTGTTCTCGGAATTCTGCTGAAGTTTAAAAATGCTTCAGAACTCTTCCATTGTTCTCAGAACTCCGCTGACGTTTAAAAATGCTTCGGAAATCTTCCATTGTTTTCAAAATTCCGCTGACGTTTAAAAATGCTTCAGAACTATTCCATTGTTCTCAAAATTCTGCTGACGTTTAAAAATGCTTCGGAACTCTTCCATTGTTCTCGGAATTCTGCTGAAGTTTAAAAATGCTTCACAACTCTTCCATTGTTCTCGGAATTCCGCTGACTTTTAAAAATGCTTCGGAACTCTTCCATTGTTCTCCAAATTCCGCTGAAGTTTAAAAATGCTGCGGAACCCTTCCATCGTTCTCGGAATTCTGCTGAAGTTTAAAAATGCTTCGGAACTCTTCCATTGTTCTCAGAATTCCGCTGACGTTTAAAAATGCTTCGGAAATCTTCCATTGTTTTCAAAATTCCGCTGACGCTTAAAAATGCTTCAGAACTCTTCCATTGTTCTCGGAATTCTGCTGACGTTTAAAAATGCTTCGGAACTCTTCCATTGTTCTCGGAATTCCGCTGAAGTTTAAAAATGCTTCAGAACTCTTCCATTGTTCTCGGAATTCCGCTGACTTTTAAAAATGCTTCGGAACTCTATCATTGTTCTCCAAATTCCGCTGAAGTTTAAAAATGCTGCGGAACCCTTCCATCGTTCTCGGAATTCTGCTGAAGTTTAAAAATGCTTCGGAACTCTTCCATTGTTCTCAGAATTCCGCTGACGTTTAAAAATGCTTCGGAAATCTTCCATTGTTTTCAAAATTCCGCTGACGTTTAAAAATGCTTCAGAACTCTTCCATTGTTCTCGGATTTCCGCTGACGTTTAATAATGCTTCGGAACTCTTCCATTGTTCTCGGAATTCCGCTGAAGTTTAAAAATGCTTCGGAACTCTTCCATTGTTCTCAGAATTCTGCTGACGTTTAAAAATGCTTCAGAACTCTTCTATTGTTCTCGGAATTCTGCTGAAGTTTAAAAATGCTTCGAAACTCTTCCATTGTTCTCGGAATTCTGCTGAAGTTTAAAAATGCTTCAGAACTCTTCCATTGCTCTCGGAATTCCGCTGACGTTTAATAATGCTTCGCAACTCTTCCATTGTTCTCGGAATTCCGTTGAAGTTTAAAAATGCTTCGAAACTCTTCCATTGTTCTCGGAATTCTGCTGAAGTTTAAAAATGCTTCGGAACTCTTCCATTGTTCTCAGAATTCCGCTGACGTTTAAAAATGCTTCGGTACTCTTCTATTGTTCTCGGAATTCCGCTGACATTTAAAAATGCTTCGGAACTCTTCAATTGTTCTCTAAATTCTGCTGAACTTTTAAAATGCTTTGGAACTCTTCCATTGCTCTCAGAATTCGGGTGAAGTTTAAAAATGCTTCGGAACTCTTCTATTGTTCTCGGAATTCCGCTGAAGTTTAAAAATGCTTAAAATCTCTTCCATTGTTCTCGTAATTCTGCTCATGTTTAAAAATGCTTCGGAACTCTTCCATTGTTCTCGTAATTCCGCTGAAGTTTAAAAATGCTTCAGAACTCTTCCATTGCTCTCGGAATTCCGCTGACGTTTAATAATGCTTCGCAACTCTTCCATTGTTCTTAGAATTCCGCTGACGTTTAAAAATGCTTTGGAACTCTTCCATTGTTCTCGGAATTCCGCTGACGTTTAAAAATGCTTTGGAACTCTTCCATTGTTCTCGGAATTCCGCTGAAGTTTAAAAATGCTTCGGAACTCTTCCATTGTTCTCAGAATTCTGCTGACGTTTAAAAATGCTTCAGAACTCTTCCATTGTTCTCGGAATTCCGCTGACGTTTAAAAATGCTTTGGAACTCTTCCATTGTTCTCGGAATTCCGCTGAAGTTTAAAAATGCTTCGGAACTCTTCCATTGTTCTCAGAATTCTGCTGACGTTTAAAAATGCTTCGGAACTCGTCTATTGTTCTCGGAATTCTGCTGACGTTTAAAAATGCTTCAGAACTCTTCCATTGTTCTCGGAATTCCGCTGACGTTTAAAAATGCTTTGGAACTCTTCCATTGTTCTCGGAATTCCGCTGAAGTTTAAAAATGCTTCGGAACTCTTCCATTGTTCTCAGAATTCTGCTGACGTTTAAAAATGCTTCGGAACTCGTCTATTGTTCTCGGAATTCTGCTGACGTTTAAAAATGCTTCAGAACTCTTCCATTGTTCTCGGAATTCCGCTGACGTTTAAAAATGCTTTGGAACTCTTCCATTGTTCTCGGAATTCTGCTGAAGTTTAAAAATGCTTCACAACTCTTCCATTGTTCTCGGAATTCCGCTGACTTTTAAAAATGCTTCGGAACTCTTCCATTGTTCTCCAAATTCCGCTGAAGTTTAAAAATGCTGCGGAACCCTTCCATCGTTCTCGGAATTCTGCTGAAGTTTAAAAATGCTTCGTAACTCTTCCATTGTTCTCAGAATTCCGCTGACGTCTAAAAATGCTTCGGTACTCTTCCATTGTTCTCGGAATTCCGCTGACATATAAAAATGCTTCGGAAATCTTGCATTGTTCTCGGCATTCCGCTGACGTTTAAAAATGCTTCGGAACTCTTCCATTGTTCTCGGAATTCGGCTGAAGTTTTAAAATGCTTCGGTACACTTCCATTGTTCTCGGAATTCCGCTGACGTTTAAAAATGCTTCGGAACTCTTCCATTGTTATCGGAATTCCGCTGAAGTTTAAAAATTCTTCGGAACTCTTCCATTGTTCTAGGAATTCTGCTGAAGTCTAAAAATTCATCTGAACTCTTCCATTATTCTCGGAATTCGTGTGAATTTTAAAAATGCTTCGGAACTCTTCCATTGTTCTCAGAATTCTGCTGACGTTTAAAAATGCTTCGGAACTCTTCTATTGTTCTCGGAATTCTGCTGACGTTTAAAAATGCTTCAGAACTCTTCCATTGTTCTCGGATTTCCTCTGACGTTTAATAATGCTTCGGAACTCTTCCATTGTTCTCGGAATTCCGCTGAAGTTTAAAAATGCTTCGGAACTCTTCCATTGTTCTCGGAATTCTGCTGACGTTTAAAAATGCTTCAGAACTCTTCCATTGTTCTCGGAATTCTGCTGAAGTTTAAAAATGCTTCAGAACTCTTCCATTGCTCTCGGAATTCCGCTGACGTTTAATAATGCTTCGCAACTCTTCCATTGTTCTTAGAATTCCGCTGACGTTTAAAAATGCTTTGGAACTCTTCCATTGTTCTCGGAATTCCGCTGACGTTTAAAAATGCTTTGGAACTCTTCCATTGTTCTCGGAATTCCGCTGAAGTTTAAAAATGCTTCGGAACTCTTCCATTGTTCTCAGAATTCTGCTGACGTTTAAAAATGCTTCAGAACTCTTCCATTGTTCTCGGAATTCCGCTGACGTTTAAAAATGTTTTGGAACTCTTCCATTGTTCTCGGAATTCCGCTGAAGTTTAAAAATGCTTCGGAAC
Source organism: Phyllobates terribilis (assembly GCF_046119375.1). NCBI lineage: Eukaryota > Metazoa > Chordata > Amphibia > Anura > Dendrobatidae > Phyllobates > Phyllobates terribilis. The sequence goes on from NW_027362782.1 coordinate 13,500,285, forward strand.
TCTTCCATTGTTCTCAGAATTCTGCTGACGTTTAAAAATGCTTCGGAACTCGTCTATTGTTCTCGGAATTCTGCTGACGTTTAAAAATGCTTCAGAACTCTTCCATTGTTCTCGGAATTCCGCTGATGTTTAAAAATGCTTTGGAACTCTTCCATTGATCTCGGAATTCCGCTGAAGTTTAAAAATGCTTCGGAACTCTTCCATTGTTCTCAGAATTCTGTTGACATTTAAAAATGCTTCGGAACTCTTCTATTGTTCTCGGAATTCTGCTGACGTTTAAAAATGCTTCAGAACTCTTCCATTGTTCTCGGATTTCCGCTGACGTTTAATAATGCTTCGGAACTCTTCCATTGTTCTCGGAATTCCGCTGAAGTTTAAAAATGCTTCGGAACTCTTCCATTGTTCTCAGAATTCTGCTGACGTTTAAAAATGCTTCAGAACTCTTCTATTGTTCTCGGAATTCTGCTGAAGTTTAAAAATGCTTCGAAACTCTTCCATTGTTCTCGGAATTCTGCTGAAGTTTAAAAATGCTTCAGAACTCTTCCATTGCTCTCGGAATTCCGCTGACGTTTAATAATGCTTCGCAACTCTTCCATTGTTCTCGGAATTCCGTTGAAGTTTAAAAATGCTTCGAAACTCTTCCATTGTTCTCGGAATTCTGCTGAAGTTTAAAAATGCTTCGGAACTCTTCCATTGTTCTCAGAATTCCGCTGACGTTTAAAAATGCTTCGGTACTCTTCCATTGTTCTCGGAATTCCGCTGACATTTAAAAATGCTTCGGAACTCTTCAATTGTTCTCGGAATTCTGCTGAACTTTTAAAATGCTTTGGAACACTTCCATTGCTCTCAGAATTCGGGTGAAGTTTAAAAATGCTTCGGAACTCTTCTATTGTTCTCGGAATTCCGCTGAAGTTTAAAAATGCTTAAAATCTCTTCCATTGTTCTCGTAATTCTGCTCATGTTTAAAAATGCTTCGGAACTCTTCCATTGTTCTCGTAATTCCGCTGAAGTTTAAAAATGCTTCAGAACTCTTCCATTGTTCTCGGATTTCCGCTGACGTTTAATAATGCTTCAGAACTCTTCCATTGCTCTCGGAATTCTGCTGACGTTTAATAATGCTTCGCAACTCTTCCATTGTTCTCGGAATTCCGTTGAAGTTTAAAAATGCTTCGAAACTCTTCCATTGTTCTCGGAATTCTGCTGAAGTTTAAAAATGCTTCGGAACTCTTCCATTGTTCTCAGAGTTCCGCTGACGTTTAAAAATGCTTCGGTACTCTTCCATTGTTCTCGGAATTCCGCTGACATTTAAAAATGCTTCGGAACTCTTCAATTGTTCTCGGAATTCTGCTGAACTTTTAAAATGCTTTGGAACTCTTCCATTGCTCTCAGAATTCGGGTGAAGTTTAAAAATGCTTCGGAACTCTTCTATTGTTCTCGGAATTCCGCTGAAGTTTAAAAATGCTTAAAATCTCTTCCATTGTTCTCGTAATTCTGCTCATGTTTAAAAATGCTTCGGAACTCTTCCATTGTTCTCGTAATTCCGCTGAAGTTTAAAAATGCTTCAGAACTCTTCCATTGCTCTCGGAATTCCGCTGACGTTTAATAATGCTTCGCAACTCTTCCATTGTTCTTAGAATTCCGCTGACGTTTAAAAATGCTTTGGAACTCTTCCATTGTTCTCGGAATTCCGCTGACGTTTAAAAATGCTTTGGAACTCTTCCATTGTTCTCGGAATTCCGCTGAAGTTTAAAAATGCTTCGGAACTCTTCCATTGTTCTCAGAATTCTGCTGACGTTTAAAAATGCTTCAGAACTCTTCCATTGTTCTCGGAATTCCGCTGACGTTTAAAAATGCTTTGGAACTCTTCCATTGTTCTCGGAATTCCGCTGAAGTTTAAAAATACTTCGGAACTCTTCCATTGTTCTCAGAATTCTGCTGACGTTTAAAAATGCTTCGGAACTCGTCTATTGTTCTCGGAATTCTGCTGACGTTTAAAAATGCTTCAGAACTCTTCCATTGTTCTCGGAATTCCGCTGACGTTTAAAAATGCTTTGGAACTCTTCCATTGTTCTCGGAATTCCGATGACTTTTTAAAATGCTTCGGTACTCTTCCATTGTTCTCAGAATTCCGCTGATGTTTAAAAATGCTTCGTAACTCTTCCATTGTTATCGGAATTCGTGTGAATTTTAAAAATGCTTCGGATCTCTTCTATTGTTCTCGGAATTCCGCTGAAGTTTAAAAATGCTTAAAATCTCTTACATTTTTCTCGGAATTCCGCTGAAGTTTAAAAATGCTTCGGAAATCTTCCATTGTTTTCAAAATTCCGCTGACGTTTAAAAATGCTTCAGAACTATTCCATTGTTCTCAGAATTCTGCTGACGTTTAAAAATGCTTCGGAACTCTTCTATTGTTCTCGGAATTCTGCTGACGTTTAAAAATGCTTCAGAACTATTCCATTGTTCTCGGAATTTCGCTGACGTTTAAAAATGCTTTGGAACTCTTCCATTGTTCTCGGAATTCCGCTGAAGTTTAAAAATGCTTCGGAACTCTTCCATTGTTCTCAGAATTCTGCTGACATTTAAAAATGCTTCGGAACTCTTCTATTGTTCTCGGAATTCTGCTGACGTTTAAAAATGCTTCAGAACTCTTCCATTGTTCTCGGATTTCCGCTGACGTTTAATAATGCTTCGGAACTCTTCCATTGTTCTCGGAATTCCGCTGAAGTTTAAAAATGCTTCGGAACTCTTCCATTGTTCTCAGAATTCTGCTGACGTTTAAAAATGCTTCAGAACTCTTCTATTGTTCTCGGAATTCTGCTGAAGTTTAAAAATGCTTCGAAACTCTTCCATTGTTCTCGGAATTCTGCTGAAGTTTAAAAATGCTTCAGAACTCTTCCATTGCTCTCGGAATTCCGCTGACGTTTAATAATGCTTCGCAACTCTTCCATTGTTCTCGGAATTCCGTTGAAGTTTAAAAATGCTTCGAAACTCTTCCATTGTTCTCGGAATTCTGCTGAAGTTTAAAAATGCTTCGGAACTCTTCCATTGTTCTCAGAATTCCGCTGACGTTTAAAAATGCTTCGGTACTCTTCCATTGTTCTCGGAATTCCGCTGACATTTAAAAATGCTTCGGAACTCTTCAATTGTTCTCGGAATTCTGCTGAACTTTTAAAATGCTTTGGAACACTTCCATTGCTCTCAGAATTCGGGTGAAGTTTAAAAATGCTTCGGAACTCTTCTATTGTTCTCGGAATTCCGCTGAAGTTTAAAAATGCTTAAAATCTCTTCCATTGTTCTCGTAATTCTGCTCATGTTTAAAAATGCTTCGGAACTCTTCCATTGTTCTCGTAATTCCGCTGAAGTTTAAAAATGCTTCAGAACTCTTCCATTGCTCTCGGAATTCCGCTGACGTTTAATAATGCTTCGCAACTCTTCCATTGTTCTTAGAATTCCGCTGACGTTTAAAAATGCTTTGGAACTCTTCCATTGTTCTCGGAATTCCGCTGACGTTTAAAAATGCTTTGGAACTCTTCCATTGTTCTCGGAATTCCACTGAAGTTTAAAAATGCTTCGGAACTCTTCCATTGTTCTCAGAATTCTGCTGACGTTTAAAAATGCTTCAGAACTCTTCCATTGTTCTCGGAATTCCGCTGACGTTTAAAAATGCTTTGGAACTCTTCCATTGTTCTCGGAATTCCGCTGAAGTTTAAAAATGCTTCGGAACTCTTCCATTGTTCTCAGAATTCTGCTGACGTTTAAAAATGCTTCGGAACTCGTCTATTGTTCTCGGAATTCTGCTGACGTTTAAAAATGCTTCAGAACTCTTCCATTGTTCTCGGAATTCCGCTGACGTTTAAAAATGCTTTGGAACTCTTCCATTGTTCTCGGAATTCCGCTGAAGTTTAAAAATGCTTCGGAACTCTTCCATTGTTCTCAGAATTCTGCTGACGTTTAAAAATGCTTCGGAACACTTCTATTGTTCTCGGAATTCTGCTGACGTTTAAAAATGCTTCAGAACTCTTCCATTGTTCTCGGATTTCCGCTGACGTTTAATAATGCTTCGGAACTCTTCTATTGTTCTCGGAATTCCGCTGAAGTTTAAAAATGCTTCGGAACTCTTCCATTGTTCTCAGAATTCTGCTGACGTTTAAAAATGCTTCAGAACTCTTCTATTGTTCTCGGAATTCTGCTGAAGTTTAAAAATGCTTCGAAACTCTTCCATTGTTCTCGGAATTCTGCTGAAGTTTAAAAATGCTTCAGAACTCTTCCATTGCTCTCGGAATTCTGCTGACGTTTAATAATGCTTCGCAACTCTTCCATTGTTCTCGGAATTCCGTTGAAGTTTAAAAATGCTTCGAAACTCTTCCATTGTTCTCGGAATTCTGCTGAAGTTTAAAAATGCTTCGGAACTCTTCCATTGTTCTCAGAATTCCGCTGACGTTTAAAAATGCTTCAGTACTCTTCCATTGTTCTCGGAATTCCGCTGACATTTAAAAATGCTTCGGAACTCTTCAATTGTTCTCGGAATTCTGCTGAACTTTTAAAATGCTTTGGAACTCTTCCATTGCTCTCAGAATTCGGGTGAAGTTTAAAAATGCTTCGGAACTCTTCTATTGTTCTCGGAATTCCGCTGAAGTTTAAAAATGCTTAAAATCTCTTACATTGTTCTCGGAATTCCGCTGAAGTTTAAAAATGCTTCGGAACTCTTCCATTGTTCTCGGAATTCTGCTGAAGTTTAAAAATGCTTCAGAACTCTTCCATTGTTCTCAGAATTCCGCTGACGTTTAAAAATGCTTCGGAAATCTTCCATTGTTTTCAAAATTCCGCTGACGTTTAAAAATGCTTCAGAACTATTCCATTGTTCTCAGAATTCTGCTGACATTTAAAAATGCTTCGGAACTCTTCCATTGTTCTCGGAATTCTGCTGAAGTTTAAAAATGCTTCACAACTCTTCCATTGTTCTCGGAATTCCGCTGACTTTTAAAAATGCTTCGGAACTCTTCCATTGTTCTCCAAATTCCGCTGAAGTTTAAAAATGCTTCGGAACCCTTCCATCGTTCTCGGAATTCTGCTGAAGTTTAAAAATGCTTCGGAACACTTCCATTGTTCTCAGAATTCCGCTGACGTTTAAAAATGCTTCGGAAATCTTCCATTGTATTCAAAATTCCGCTGACGCTTAAAAATGCTTCAGAACTCTTCCATTGTTCTCGGAATTCTGCTGACGTTTAAAAATGCTTCGGAACTCTTCCATTGTTCTCGGAATTCCGTTGAAGTTTAAAAATGCTTCGAAACTCTTCCATTGTTCTCGGAATTCTGCTGAAGTTTAAAAATGCTTCGTAACTCTTCCATTGTTCTCAGAATTCCGCTGACGTCTAAAAATGCTTCGGTACTCTTCCATTGTTCTCGGAATTCCGCTGACATATAAAAATGCTTCGGAAATCTTGCATTGTTCTCGGCATTCCGCTGACGTTTAAAAATGCTTTGGAACTCTTCCATTGTTCTCGGAATTCCGCTGACGTTTAAAAATGCTTTGGAACTCTTCCATTGTTCTCGGAATTCCGCTGAAGTTTAAAAATGCTTCAGAACTCTTCCATTGTTCTCAGAATTCTGCTGACGTTTAAAAATGCTTCAGAACTCTTCCATTGTTCTCGGAATTCCGCTGACGTTTAAAAATGCTTTGGAACTCTTCCATTGTTCTCGGAATTCCGCTGAAGTTTAAAAATGCTTCGGAACTCTTCCATTGTTCTCAGAATTCTGCTGACGTTTAAAAATGCTTCGGAACTCGTCTATTGTTCTCGGAATTCTGCTGATGTTTAAAAATGCTTCAGAACTCTTCCATTGTTCTCGGAATTCCGCTGACGTTTAAAAATGCTTTGGAACTCTTCCATTGTTCTCGGAATTCCGCTGAAGTTTAAAAATGCTTCGGAACTCTTCCATTGTTCTCAGAATTCTGCTGACGTTTAAAAATGCTTCAGAACTCTTCCATTGTTCTCGGAATTCCGCTGATGTTTAAAAATGCTTTGGAACTCTTCCATTGTTCTCGGAATTCCGCTGAAGTTTAAAAATGCTTCGGAACTCTTCCATTGTTCTCAGAATTCTGCTGACGTTTAAAAATGCTTCGGAACTCGTCTATTGTTCTCGGAATTCTGCTGACGTTTAAAAATGCTTCAGAACTCTTCCATTGTTCTCGGAATTCCGCTGACGTTTAAAAATGCTTTGGAACTCTTCCATTGTTCTCGGAATTCTGCTGAAGTTTAAAAATGCTTCACAACTCTTCCATTGTTCTCGGAATTCCGCTGACTTTTAAAAATGCTTCGGAACTCTTCCATTGTTCTCCAAATTCCGCTGAAGTTTAAAAATGCTGCGGAACCCTTCCATCGTTCTCGGAATTCTGCTGAAGTTTAAAAATGCTTCGTAACTCTTCCATTGTTCTCAGAATTCCGCTGACGTCTAAAAATGCTTCGGTACTCTTCCATTGTTCTCGGAATTCCGCTGACGTTTAAAAATGCTTCAGAACTATTCCATTGTTCTCAGAATTCTGCTGACATTTAAAAATGCTTCGGAACTCTTCCATTGTTCTCGGAATTCTGCTGAAGTTTAAAAATGCTTCACAACTCTTCCATTGTTCTCGGAATTCCGCTGACTTTTAAAAATGCTTCGGAACTCTTCCATTGTTCTCCAAATTCCGCTGAAGTTTAAAAATGCTTCGGAACCCTTCCATCGTTCTCGGAATTCTGCTGAAGTTTAAAAATGCTTCGGAACACTTCCATTGTTCTCAGAATTCCGCTGACGTTTAAAAATGCTTCGGAAATCTTCCATTGTATTCAAAATTCCGCTGACGCTTAAAAATGCTTCAGAACTCTTCCATTGTTCTCGGAATTCTGCTGACGTTTAAAAATGCTTCGGAACTCTTCCATTGTTCTCGGAATTCCGTTGAAGTTTAAAAATGCTTCGAAACTCTTCCATTGTTCTCGGAATTCTGCTGAAGTTTAAAAATGCTTCGTAACTCTTCCATTGTTCTCAGAATTCCGCTGACGTCTAAAAATGCTTCGGTACTCTTCCATTGTTCTCGGAATTCCGCTGACATATAAAAATGCTTCGGAAATCTTGCATTGTTCTCGGCATTCCGCTGACGTTTAAAAATGCTTTGGAACTCTTCCATTGTTCTCGGAATTCCGCTGACGTTTAAAAATGCTTTGGAACTCTTCCATTGTTCTCGGAATTCCGCTGAAGTTTAAAAATGCTTCAGAACTCTTCCATTGTTCTCAGAATTCTGCTGACGTTTAAAAATGCTTCAGAACTCTTCCATTGTTCTCGGAATTCCGCTGACGTTTAAAAATGCTTTGGAACTCTTCCATTGTTCTCGGAATTCCGCTGAAGTTTAAAAATGCTTCGGAACTCTTCCATTGTTCTCAGAATTCTGCTGACGTTTAAAAATGCTTCGGAACTCGTCTATTGTTCTCGGAATTCTGCTGATGTTTAAAAATGCTTCAGAACTCTTCCATTGTTCTCGGAATTCCGCTGACGTTTAAAAATGCTTTGGAACTCTTCCATTGTTCTCGGAATTCCGCTGAAGTTTAAAAATGCTTCGGAACTCTTCCATTGTTCTCAGAATTCTGCTGACGTTTAAAAATGCTTCAGAACTCTTCCATTGTTCTCGGAATTCCGCTGATGTTTAAAAATGCTTTGGAACTCTTCCATTGTTCTCGGAATTCCGCTGAAGTTTAAAAATGCTTCGGAACTCTTCCATTGTTCTCAGAATTCTGCTGACGTTTAAAAATGCTTCGGAACTCGTCTATTGTTCTCGGAATTCTGCTGACGTTTAAAAATGCTTCAGAACTCTTCCATTGTTCTCGGAATTCCGCTGACGTTTAAAAATGCTTTGGAACTCTTCCATTGTTCTCGGAATTCTGCTGAAGTTTAAAAATGCTTCACAACTCTTCCATTGTTCTCGGAATTCCGCTGACTTTTAAAAATGCTTCGGAACTCTTCCATTGTTCTCCAAATTCCGCTGAAGTTTAAAAATGCTGCGGAACCCTTCCATCGTTCTCGGAATTCTGCTGAAGTTTAAAAATGCTTCGTAACTCTTCCATTGTTCTCAGAATTCCGCTGACGTCTAAAAATGCTTCGGTACTCTTCCATTGTTCTCGGAATTCCGCTGACATATAAAAATGCTTCGGAAATCTTGCATTGTTCTCGGCATTCCGCTGACGTTTAAAAATGCTTCGGAACTCTTCCATTGTTCTCGGAATTCGGCTGAAGTTTTAAAATGCTTCGGTACACTTCCATTGTTCTCGGAATTCCGCTGACGTTTAAAAATGCTTCGGAACTCTTCCATTGTTATCGGAATTCCGCTGAAGTTTAAAAATTCTTCGGAACTCTTCCATTGTTCTAGGAATTCTGCTGAAGTCTAAAAATTCATCTGAACTCTTCCATTATTCTCGGAATTCGTGTGAATTTTAAAAATGCTTCGGAACTCTTCCATTGTTCTCAGAATTCTGCTGACGTTTAAAAATGCTTCGGAACTCTTCTATTGTTCTCGGAATTCTGCTGACGTTTAAAAATGCTTCAGAACTCTTCCATTGTTCTCGGATTTCCTCTGACGTTTAATAATGCTTCGGAACTCTTCCATTGTTCTCGGAATTCCGCTGAAGTTTAAAAATGCTTCGGAACTCTTCCATTGTTCTCGGAATTCTGCTGACGTTTAAAAATGCTTCAGAACTCTTCCATTGTTCTCGGAATTCCGCTGACGTTTAAAAATGCTTTGGAACTCTTCCATTGTTCTCGGAATTCCGCTGAAGTTTAAAAATGCTTCGGAACTCTTCCATTGTTCTCAGAATTCTGCTGACGTTTAAAAATGCTTCAGAACTCTTCCATTGTTCTCGGAATTCCGCTGACGTTTAAAAATGCTTTGGAACTCTTCCATTGTTCTCGGAATTCCGCTGAAGTTTAAAAATGCTTCGGAACTCTTCCATTGTTCTCAGAATTCTGCTGACGTTTAAAAATGCTTCGGAACTCGTCTATTGTTCTCGGAATTCTGCTGACGTTTAAAAATGCTTCAGAACTCTTCCATTGTTCTCGGAATTCCGCTGATGTTTAAAAATGCTTTGGAACTCTTCCATTGTTCTCGGAATTCCGCTGAAGTTTAAAAATGCTTCGGAACTCTTCCATTGTTCTCAGAATTCTGCTGACATTTAAAAATGCTTCGGAACTCTTCTATTGTTCTCGGAATTCTGCTGACGTTTAAAAATGCTTCAGAACTCTTCCATTGTTCTCGGATTTCCGCTGACGTTTAATAATGCTTCGGAACTCTTCCATTGTTCTCGGAATTCCGCTGAAGTTTAAAAATGCTTCGGAACTCTTCCATTGTTCTCAGAATTCTGCTGACGTTTAAAAATGCTTCAGAACTCTTCTATTGTTCTCGGAATTCTGCTGAAGTTTAAAAATGCTTCGAAACTCTTCCATTGTTCTCGGAATTCTGCTGAAGTTTAAAAATGCTTCAGAACTCTTCCATTGCTCTCGGAATTCCGCTGACGTTTAATAATGCTTCGCAACTCTTCCATTGTTCTCGGAATTCCGTTGAAGTTTAAAAATGCTTCGAAACTCTTCCATTGTTCTCGGAATTCTGCTGAAGTTTAAAAATGCTTCGGAACTCTTCCATTGTTCTCAGAATTCCGCTGACGTTTAAAAATGCTTCGGTACTCTTCCATTGTTCTCGGAATTCCGCTGACATTTAAAAATGCTTCGGAACTCTTCAATTGTTCTCGGAATTCTGCTGAACTTTTAAAATGCTTTGGAACACTTCCATTGCTCTCAGAATTCGGGTGAAGTTTAAAAATGCTTCGGAACTCTTCTATTGTTCTCGGAATTCCGCTGAAGTTTAAAAATGCTTAAAATCTCTTCCATTGTTCTCGTAATTCTGCTCATGTTTAAAAATGCTTCGGAACTCTTCCATTGTTCTCGTAATTCCGCTGAAGTTTAAAAATGCTTCAGAACTCTTCCATTGCTCTCGGAATTCCGCTGACGTTTAATAATGCTTCGCAACTCTTCCATTGTTCTTAGAATTCCGCTGACGTTTAAAAATGCTTTGGAACTCTTCCATTGTTCTCGGATTTCCGCTGACGTTTAAAAATGCTTTGGAACTCTTCCATTGTTCTCGGAATTCCGCTGAAGTTTAAAAATGCTTCGGAACTCTTCCATTGTTCTCAGAATTCTGCTGACGTTTAAAAATGCTTCAGAACTCTTCCAATGTTCTCGGAATTCCGCTGACGTTTAAAAATGCTTTGGAACTCTTCCATTGTTCTCGGAATTCCGCTGAAGTTTAAAAATGCTTCGGAACTCTTCCATTGTTCTCAGAATTCTGCTGACGTTTAAAAATGCTTCGGAACTCGTCTATTGTTCTCGGAATTCTGCTGACGTTTAAAAATGCTTCAGAACTCTTCCATTGTTCTCGGAATTCCGCTGACGTTTAAAAATGCTTTGGAACTCTTCCATTGTTCTCGGAATTCCGCTGAAGTTTAAAAATGCTTCGGAACTCTTCCATTGTTCTCAGAATTCTGCTGACGTTTAAAAATGCTTCGGAACACTTCTATTGTTCTCGGAATTCTGCTGACGTTTAAAAATGCTTCAGAACTCTTCCATTGTTCTCGGATTTCCTCTGACGTTTAATAATGCTTCGGAACTCTTCCATTGTTCTCGGAATTCCGCTGAAGTTTAAAAATGCTTCGGAACTCTTCCATTGTTCTCAGAATTCTGCTGACATTTAAAAATGCTTCGGAACTCTTCTATTGTTCTCGGAATTCTGCTGACGTTTAAAAATGCTTCAGAACTCTTCCATTGTTCTCGGATTTCCGCTGACGTTTAATAATGCTTCGGAACTCTTCCATTGTTCTCAGAATTCTGCTGACGTTTAAAAATGCTTCAGAACTCTTCTATTGTTCTCGGAATTCTGCTGAAGTTTAAAAATGCTTCGAAACTCTTCCATTGTTCTCGGAATTCTGCTGAAGTTTAAAAATGCTTCAGAACTCTTCCATTGCTCTCGGAATTCCGCTGACGTTTAATAATGCTTCGCAACTCTTCCATTGTTCTCGGAATTCCGTTGAAGTTTAAAAATGCTTCGAAACTCTTCCATTGTTCTCGGAATTCTGCTGAAGTTTAAAAATGCTTCGGAACTCTTCCATTGTTCTCAGAATTCCGCTGACGTCTAAAAATGCTTCGGTACTCTTCCATTGTTCTCGGAATTCCGCTGACATATAAAAATGCTTCGGAAATCTTGCATTGTTCTCGGCATTCCGCTGACGTTTAAAAATGCTTTGGAACTCTTCCATTGTTCTCGGAATTCCGCTGACGTTTAAAAATGCTTCGGAACTCTTCCATTGTTCTCAGAATTCCGCTGACGTTTAAAAATGCTTCGGTACTCTTCCATTGTTCTCGGAATTCCGCTGACATTTAAAAATGCTTCGGAACTCTTCAATTGTTCTCGGAATTCTGCTGAACTTTTAAAATGCTTTGGAACTCTTCCATTGCTCTCAGAATTCGGGTGAAGTTTAAAAATGCTTCGGAACTCTTCTATTGTTCTCGGAATTCCGCTGAAGTTTAAAAATGCTTAAAATCTCTTACATTGTTCTCGGAATTCCGCTGAAGTTTAAAAATGCTTCGGAACTCTTCCATTGTTCTCGGAATTCTGCTGAAGTTTAAAAATGCTTCAGAACTCTTCCATTGTTCTCAGAACTCCGCTGACGTTTAAAAATGCTTCGGAAATCTTCCATTGTTTTCAAAATTCCGCTGACGTTTAAAAATGCTTCAGAACTATTCCATTGTTCTCAGAATTCTGCTGACGTTTAAAAATGCTTCGGAACTCTTCCATTGTTCTCGGAATTCTGCTGAAGTTTAAAAATGCTTCACAACTCTTCCATTGTTCTCGGAATTCCGCTGACTTTTAAAAATGCTTCGGAACTCTTCCATTGTTCTCCAAATTCCGCTGAAGTTTAAAAATGCTGCGGAACCCTTCCATCGTTCTCGGAATTCTGCTGAAGTTTAAAAATGCTTCGGAACTCTTCCATTGTTCTCAGAATTCCGCTGACGTTTAAAAATGCTTCGGAAATCTTCCATTGTTTTCAAAATTCCGCTGACGCTTAAAAATGCTTCAGAACTCTTCCATTGTTCTCGGAATTCTGCTGACGTTTAAAAATGCTTCGGAACTCTTCCATTGTTCTCGGAATTCCGCTGAAGTTTAAAAATGCTTCAGAACTCTTCCATTGTTCTCGGAATTCCGCTGACTTTTAAAAATGCTTCGGAACTCTATCATTGTTCTCCAAATTCCGCTGAAGTTTAAAAATGCTGCGGAACCCTTCCATCGTTCTCGGAATTCTGCTGAAGTTTAAAAATGCTTCGGAACTCTTCCATTGTTCTCAGAATTCCGCTGACGTTTAAAAATGCTTCGGAAATCTTCCATTGTTTTCAAAATTCCGCTGACGTTTAAAAATGCTTCAGAACTCTTCCATTGTTCTCGGATTTCCGCTGACGTTTAATAATGCTTCGGAACTCTTCCATTGTTCTCGGAATTCCGCTGAAGTTTAAAAATGCTTCGGAACTCTTCCATTGTTCTCAGAATTCTGCTGACGTTTAAAAATGCTTCAGAACTCTTCTATTGTTCTCGGAATTCTGCTGAAGTTTAAAAATGCTTCGAAACTCTTCCATTGTTCTCGGAATTCTGCTGAAGTTTAAAAATGCTTCAGAACTCTTCCATTGTTCTCAGAATTCCGCTGACGTTTAAAAATGCTTCGGTACTCTTCTATTGTTCTCGGAATTCCGCTGACATTTAAAAATGCTTCGGAACTCTTCAATTGTTCTCTAAATTCTGCTGAACTTTTAAAATGCTTTGGAACTCTTCCATTGCTCTCAGAATTTGGGTGAAGTTTAAAAATGCTTCGGAACTCTTCTATTGTTCTCGGAATTCCGCTGAAGTTTAAAAATGCTTAAAATCTCTTCCATTGTTCTCGTAATTCTGCTCATGTTTAAAAATGCTTCGGAACTCTTCCATTGTTCTCGTAATTCCGCTGAAGTTTAAAAATGCTTCAGAACTCTTCCATTGCTCTCGGAATTCCGCTGACGTTTAATAATGCTTCGCAACTCTTCCATTGTTCTTAGAATTCCGCTGACGTTTAAAAATGCTTTGGAACTCTTTCATTGTTCTCGGAATTCCGCTGACGTTTAAAAATGCTTTGGAACTCTTCCATTGTTCTCGGAATTCCGCTGAAGTTTAAAAATGCTTCGGAACTCTTCCATTGTTCTCAGAATTCTGCTGACGTTTAAAAATGCTTCAGAACTCTTCCATTGTTCTCGGAATTCCGCTGACGTTTAAAAATGCTTTGGAACTCTTCCATTGTTCTCGGAATTCCGCTGAAGTTTAAAAATGCTTCGGAACTCTTCCATTGTTCTCAGAATTCTGCTGACGTTTAAAAATGCTTCGGAACTCGTCTATTGTTCTCGGAATTCTGCTGACGTTTAAAAATGCTTCAGAACTCTTCCATTGTTCTCGGAATTCCGCTGACGTTTAAAAATGCTTTGGAACTCTTCCATTGTTCTCGGAATTCCGCTGAAGTTTAAAAATGCTTCGGAACTCTTCCATTGTTCTCAGAATTCTGCTGACGTTTAAAAATGCTTCGGAACTCGTCTATTGTTCTCGGAATTCTGCTGACGTTTAAAAATGCTTCAGAACTCTTCCATTGTTCTCGGAATTCCGCTGACGTTTAAAAATGCTTTGGAACTCTTCCATTGTTCTCGGAATTCTGCTGAAGTTTAAAAATGCTTCACAACTCTTCCATTGTTCTCGGAATTCCGCTGACTTTTAAAAATGCTTCGGAACTCTTCCATTGTTCTCCAAATTCCGCTGAAGTTTAAAAATGCTGCGGAACCCTTCCATCGTTCTCGGAATTCTGCTGAAGTTTAAAAATGCTTCGTAACTCTTCCATTGTTCTCAGAATTCCGCTGACGTCTAAAAATGCTTCGGTACTCTTCCATTGTTCTCGGAATTCCGCTGACATATAAAAATGCTTCGGAAATCTTGCATTGTTCTCGGCATTCCGCTGACGTTTAAAAATGCTTCGGAACTCTTCCATTGTTCTCGGAATTCGGCTGAAGTTTTAAAATGCTTCGGTACACTTCCATTGTTCTCGGAATTCCGCTGACGTTTAAAAATGCTTCGGAACTCTTCCATTGTTATCGGAATTCCGCTGAAGTTTAAAAATTCTTCGGAACTCTTCCATTGTTCTAGGAATTCTGCTGAAGTCTAAAAATTCATCTGAACTCTTCCATTATTCTCGGAATTCGTGTGAATTTTAAAAATGCTTCGGAACTCTTCCATTGTTCTCAGAATTCTGCTGACGTTTAAAAATGCTTCGGAACTCTTCTATTGTTCTCGGAATTCTGCTGACGTTTAAAAATGCTTCAGAACTCTTCCATTGTTCTCGGATTTCCTCTGACGTTTAATAATGCTTCGGAACTCTTCCATTGTTCTCGGAATTCCGCTGAAGTTTAAAAATGCTTCGGAACTCTTCCATTGTTCTCGGAATTCTGCTGACGTTTAAAAATGCTTCAGAACTCTTCCATTGTTCTCGGAATTCTGCTGAAGTTTAAAAATGCTTCAGAACTCTTCCATTGCTCTCGGAATTCCGCTGACGTTTAATAATGCTTCGCAACTCTTCCATTGTTCTTAGAATTCCGCTGACGTTTAAAAATGCTTTGGAACTCTTCCATTGTTCTCGGAATTCCGCTGACGTTTAAAAATGCTTTGGAACTCTTCCATTGTTCTCGGAATTCCGCTGAAGTTTAAAAATGCTTCGGAACTCTTCCATTGTTCTCAGAATTCTGCTGACATTTAAAAATGCTTCGGAACTCTTCTATTGTTCTCGGAATTCCGCTGAAGTTTAAAAATGCTTAAAATCTCTTCCATTGTTCTCGTAATTCTGCTCATGTTTAAAAATGCTTCGGAACTCTTCCATTGTTCTCGTAATTCCGCTGAAGTTTAAAAATGCTTCAGAACTCTTCCATTGTTCTCGGATTTCCGCTGACGTTTAATAATGCTTCAGAACTCTTCCATTGCTCTCGGAATTCTGCTGACGTTTAATAATGCTTCGCAACTCTTCCATTGTTCTCGGAATTCCGTTGAAGTTTAAAAATGCTTCGAAACTCTTCCATTGTTCTCGGAATTCTGCTGAAGTTTAAAAATGCTTCGGAACTCTTCCATTGTTCTCAGAGTTCCGCTGACGTTTAAAAATGCTTCGGTACTCTTCCATTGTTCTCGGAATTCCGCTGACATTTAAAAATGCTTCGGAACTCTTCAATTGTTCTCGGAATTCTGCTGAACTTTTAAAATGCTTTGGAACTCTTCCATTGCTCTCAGAATTCGGGTGAAGTTTAAAAATGCTTCGGAACTCTTCTATTGTTCTCGGAATTCCGCTGAAGTTTAAATATGCTTAAAATCTCTTCCATTGTTCTCGTAATTCTGCTCATGTTTAAAAATGCTTCGGAACTCTTCCATTGTTCTCGTAATTCCGCTGAAGTTTAAAAATGCTTCAGAACTCTTCCATTGCTCTCGGAATTCCGCTGACGTTTAATAATGCTTCGCAACTCTTCCATTGTTCTTAGAATTCCGCTGACGTTTAAAAATGCTTTGGAACTCTTCCATTGTTCTCGGAATTCCGCTGACGTTTAAAAATGCTTTGGAACTCTTCCATTGTTCTCGGAATTCCGCTGAAGTTTAAAAATGCTTCGGAACTCTTCCATTGTTCTCAGAATTCTGCTGACGTTTAAAAATGCTTCAGAACTCTTCCATTGTTCTCGGAATTCCGCTGACGTTTAAAAATGCTTTGGAACTCTTCCATTGTTCTCGGAATTCCGCTGAAGTTTAAAAATGCTTCGGAACTCTTCCATTGTTCTCAGAATTCTGCTGACGTTTAAAAATGCTTCGGAACTCGTCTATTGTTCTCGGAATTCTGCTGACGTTTAAAAATGCTTCAGAACTCTTCCATTGTTCTCGGAATTCCGCTGACGTTTAAAAATGCTTTGGAACTCTTCCATTGTTCTCGGAATTCCGATGACTTTTTAAAATGCTTCGGTACTCTTCCATTGTTCTCAGAATTCCGCTGATGTTTAAAAATGCTTCGTAACTCTTCCATTGTTATCGGAATTCGTGTGAATTTTAAAAATGCTTCGGATCTCTTCTATTGTTCTCGGAATTCCGCTGAAGTTTAAAAATGCTTAAAATCTCTTACATTTTTCTCGGAATTCCGCTGAAGTTTAAAAATGCTTCGGAAATCTTCCATTGTTTTCAAAATTCCGCTGACGTTTAAAAATGCTTCAGAACTATTCCATTGTTCTCAGAATTCTGCTGACGTTTAAAAATGCTTCGGAACTCTTCTATTGTTCTCGGAATTCTGCTGACGTTTAAAAATGCTTCAGAACTATTCCATTGTTCTCGGAATTTCGCTGACGTTTAAAAATGCTTTGGAACTCTTCCATTGTTCTCGGAATTCCGCTGAAGTTTAAAAATGCTTCGGAACTCTTCCATTGTTCTCAGAATTCTGCTGACATTTAAAAATGCTTCGGAACTCTTCTATTGTTCTCGGAATTCTGCTGACGTTTAAAAATGCTTCAGAACTCTTCCATTGTTCTCGGATTTCCGCTGACGTTTAATAATGCTTCGGAACTCTTCCATTGTTCTCGGAATTCCGCTGAAGTTTAAAAATGCTTCGGAACTCTTCCATTGTTCTCAGAATTCTGCTGACGTTTAAAAATGCTTCAGAACTCTTCTATTGTTCTCGGAATTCTGCTGAAGTTTAAAAATGCTTCGAAACTCTTCCATTGTTCTCGGAATTCTGCTGAAGTTTAAAAATGCTTCAGAACTCTTCCATTGCTCTCGGAATTCCGCTGACGTTTAATAATGCTTCGCAACTCTTCCATTGTTCTCGGAATTCCGTTGAAGTTTAAAAATGCTTCGAAACTCTTCCATTGTTCTCGGAATTCTGCTGAAGTTTAAAAATGCTTCGGAACTCTTCCATTGTTCTCAGAATTCCGCTGACGTTTAAAAATGCTTCGGTACTCTTCCATTGTTCTCGGAATTCCGCTGACATTTAAAAATGCTTCGGAACTCTTCAATTGTTCTCGGAATTCTGCTGAACTTTTAAAATGCTTTGGAACACTTCCATTGCTCTCAGAATTCGGGTGAAGTTTAAAAATGCTTCGGAACTCTTCTATTGTTCTCGGAATTCCGCTGAAGTTTAAAAATGCTTAAAATCTCTTCCATTGTTCTCGTAATTCTGCTCATGTTTAAAAATGCTTCGGAACTCTTCCATTGTTCTCGTAATTCCGCTGAAGTTTAAAAATGCTTCAGAACTCTTCCATTGCTCTCGGAATTCCGCTGACGTTTAATAATGCTTCGCAACTCTTCCATTGTTCTTAGAATTCCGCTGACGTTTAAAAATGCTTTGGAACTCTTCCATTGTTCTCGGAATTCCGCTGACGTTTAAAAATGCTTTGGAACTCTTCCATTGTTCTCGGAATTCCACTGAAGTTTAAAAATGCTTCGGAACTCTTCCATTGTTCTCAGAATTCTGCTGACGTTTAAAAATGCTTCAGAACTCTTCCATTGTTCTCGGAATTCCGCTGACGTTTAAAAATGCTTTGGAACTCTTCCATTGTTCTCGGAATTCCGCTGAAGTTTAAAAATGCTTCGGAACTCTTCCATTGTTCTCAGAATTCTGCTGACGTTTAAAAATGCTTCGGAACTCGTCTATTGTTCTCGGAATTCTGCTGACGTTTAAAAATGCTTCAGAACTCTTCCATTGTTCTCGGAATTCCGCTGACGTTTAAAAATGCTTTGGAACTCTTCCATTGTTCTCGGAATTCCGCTGAAGTTTAAAAATGCTTCGGAACTCTTCCATTGTTCTCAGAATTCTGCTGACGTTTAAAAATGCTTCGGAACACTTCTATTGTTCTCGGAATTCTGCTGACGTTTAAAAATGCTTCAGAACTCTTCCATTGTTCTCGGATTTCCGCTGACGTTTAATAATGCTTCGGAACTCTTCCATTGTTCTCGGAATTCCGCTGAAGTTTAAAAATGCTTCGGAACTCTTCCATTGTTCTCAGAATTCTGCTGACGTTTAAAAATGCTTCAGAACTCTTCTATTGTTCTCGGAATTCTGCTGAAGTTTAAAAATGCTTCGAAACTCTTCCATTGTTCTCGGAATTCTGCTGAAGTTTAAAAATGCTTCGGAACTCTTCCATTGTTCTCAGAATTCCGCTGACGTTTAAAAATGCTTCGGTACTCTTCCATTGTTCTCGGAATTCCGCTGACATTTAAAAATGCTTCGGAACTCTTCAATTGTTCTCGGAATTCTGCTGAACTTTTAAAATGCTTTGGAACTCTTCCATTGCTCTCAGAATTCGGGTGAAGTTTAAAAATGCTTCGGAACTCTTCTATTGTTCTCGGAATTCCGCTGAAGTTTAAAAATGCTTAAAATCTCTTCCATTGTTCTCGTAATTCTGCTCATGTTTAAAATTGCTTCGGAACTCTTCCATTGTTCTCGTAATTCCGCTGAAGTTTAAAAATGCTTCAGAACTCTTCCATTGCTCTCGGAATTCCGCTGACGTTTAATAATGCTTCGCAACTCTTCCATTGTTCTTAGAATTCCGCTGACGTTTAAAAATGCTTTGGAACTCTTCCATTGTTCTCGGAATTCTGCTGACGTTTAAAAATGCTTTGGAACTCTTCCATTGTTCTCGGAATTCCGCTGAAGTTTAAAAATGCTTCGGAACTCTTCCATTGTTCTCAGAATTCTGCTGACGTTTAAAAATGCTTCAGAACTCTTCCATTGTTCTCGGAATTCCGCAGACGTTTAAAAATGCTTTGGAACTCTTCCATTGTTCTCGGAATTCCGCTGAAGTTTAAAAATGCTTCGGAACTCTTCCATTGTTCTCAGAATTCTGCTGACGTTTAAAAATGCTTCGGAACTCGTCTATTGTTCTCGGAATTCTGCTGACGTTTAAAAATGCTTCAGAACTCTTCCATTGTTCTCGGAATTCCGCTGACGTTTAAAAATGCTTTGGAACTCTTCCATTGTTCTCGGAATTCCGCTGAAGTTTAAAAATGCTTCGGAACTCTTCCATTGTTCTCAGAATTCTGCTGACGTTTAAAAATGCTTCGGAACTCTTCTATTGTTCTCGGAATTCTGCTGACGTTTAAAAATGCTTCAGAACTCTTCCATTGTTCTCGGATTTCCGCTGACGTTTAATAATGCTTCGGAACTCTTCCATTGTTCTCGGAATTCCGCTGAAGTTTAAAAATGCTTCGGAACTCTTCCATTGTTCTCAGAATTCTGCTGACGTTTAAAAATGCTTCAGAACTCTTCTATTGTTCTCGGAATTCTGCTGAAGTTTAAAAATGCTTCGAAACCCTTCCATTGTTCTCGGAATTCTGCTGAAGTTTAAAAATGCTTCAGAACTCTTCCATTGCTCTCGGAATTCCGCTGACGTTTAATAATGCTTCGCAACTCTTCCATTGTTCTCGGAATTCCGTTGAAGTTTAAAAATGCTTCGAAACTCTTCCATTGTTCTCGGAATTCTGCTGAAGTTTAAAAATGCTTCGGAACTCTTCCATTGTTCTCAGAATTCCGCTGACGTTTAAAAATGCTTCGGTACTCTTCCATTGTTCTCGGAATTCCGCTGACATTTAAAAATGCTTCGGAACTCTTCAATTGTTCTCGGAATTCTGCTGAACTTTTAAAATGCTTTGGAACTCTTCCATTGCTCTCAGAATTCGGGTGAAGTTTAAAAATGCTTCGGAACTCTTCTATTGTTCTCGGAATTCCGCTGAAGTTTAAAAATGCTTAAAATCTCTTACATTGTTCTCGGAATTCCGCTGAAGTTTAAAAATGCTTCGGAACTCTTCCATTGTTCTCGGAATTCTGCTGAAGTTTAAAAATGCTTCAGAACTCTTCCATTGTTCTCAGAATTCCGCTGACGTTTAAAAATGCTTCGGAAATCTTCCATTGTTTTCAAAATTCCGCTGACGTTTAAAAATGCTTCAGAACTATTCCATTGTTCTCAGAATTCTGCTGACGTTTAAAAATGCTTCGGAACTCTTCCATTGTTCTCGTAATTCTGCTGAAGTTTAAAAATGCTTCACAACTCTTCCATTGTTCTCGGAATTCCGCTGACTTTTAAAAATGCTTCGGAACTCTTCCATTGTTCTCCAAATTCCGCTGAAGTTTAAAAATGCTGCGGAACCCTTCCATCGTTCTCGGAATTCTGCTGAAGTTTAAAAATGCTTCGGAACTCTTCCATTGTTCTCAGTATTCCGCTGACGTTTAAAAATGCTTCGGAAATCTTCCATTGTTTTCAAAATTCCGCTGACGCTTAAAAATGCTTCAGAACTCTTCCATTGTTCTCGGAATTCTGCTGACGTTTAAAAATGCTTCGGAACTCTTCCATTGTTCTCGGAATTCCGCTGAAGTTTAAAAATGCTTCAGAACTCTTCCATTGTTCTCGGAATTCCGCTGACTTTTAAAAATGCTTCGGAACTCTATCATTGTTCTCCAAATTCCGCTGAAGTTTAAAAATGCTGCGGAACCCTTCCATCGTTCTCGGAATTCTGCTGAAGTTTAAAAATGCTTCGGAACTCTTCCATTGTTCTCAGAATTCCGCTGACGTTTAAAAATGCTTCGGAAATCTTCCATTGTTTTCAAAATTCCGCTGACGCTTAAAAATGCTTCAGAACTCTTCCATTGTTCTCGGAATTCTGCTGACGTTTAAAAATGCTTCGGAACTCTTCCATTGCTCTCGGAATTCCGCTGACGTTTAATACGGCTTCGCAACTCTTCCATAGTTCTCGGAATTCCGTTGAAGTTTAAAAATGCTTCGAAACTCTTCCTCTGTTCTCGGAATTCTGCTGAAGTTTAAAAATGCTTCGGAACTCTTCCATTGTTCTCAGAATTCCGCTGACGTTTAAAAATGCTTCGGTACTCTTCCATTGTTCTCGGCATTCCGCTGACATTTAAAAATGCTTCGGAACTCTTCAATTGTTCTCGGAATTCTGCTGAACTTTTAAAATGCTTTGGAACTCTTCCATTGCTCTCGGAATTCGGGTGAAGTTTAAAAATGCTTCGGAACTCTTCTATTGTTCTTGGAATTCCGCTGAAGTTTAAAAATGCTTAAAATCTCTTCCATTGTTCTCGTAATTCTGCTCATGTTTAAAAATGCTTCGGAACTCTTCCATTGTTCTCGTAATTCCGCTGAAGTTTAAAAATGCTTCGGAACTCTTCCATTGTTCTCGGAATTCCGATGACTTTTTAAAATGCTTCGGTACTCTTCCATTGTTCTCAGAATTCCGCTGATGTTTAAAAATGCTTCGTAACTCTTCCATTGTTATCGGAATTCCGCTGAAGTTTAAAAATGCTTCGGAACTCTTCCATTGTTCTAGGAATTCTGCTGAAGTCTAAAAATTCATCTGAACTCTTCCATTGTTCTCGGAATTCGTGTGAATTTTAAAAATGCTTCGGATCTCTTCTATTGTTCTCGGAATTCCGCTGAAGTTTAAAAATGCTTAAAATCTCTTACATTTTTCTCGGAATTCCGCTGAAGTTTAAAAATGCTTCGGAAATCTTCCATTGTTTTCAAAATTCCGCTGACGTTTAAAAATGCTTCAGAACTATTCCATTGTTCTCAGAATTCTGCTGACGTTTAAAAATGCTTCGGAACTCTTCTATTGTTCTCGGAATTCTGCTGACGTTTAAAAATGCTTCAGAACTATTCCATTGTTCTCGGAATTCCGCTGACGTTTAAAAATGCTTTGGAACTCTTCCATTGTTCTCGGAATTCCGCTGAAGTTTAAAAATGCTTCGGAACTCTTCCATTGTTCTCAGAATTCTGCTGACGTTTAAAAATGCTTCGGAACTCTTCTATTGTTCTCGGAATTCTGCTGACGTTTAAAAATGCTTCAGAACTCTTCCATTGTTCTCGGATTTCCGCTGACGTTTAATAATGCTTCGGAACTCTTCCATTGTTCTCGGAATTCCGCTGAAGTTTAAAAATGCTTCGGAACTCTTCCATTGTTCTCAGAATTCTGCTGACGTTTAAAAATGCTTCAGAACTCTTCTATTGTTCTCGGAATTCTGCTGAAGTTTAAAAATGCTTCGAAACTCTTCCATTGTTCTCGGAATTCTGCTGAAGTTTAAAAATGCTTCAGAACTCTTCCATTGCTCTCGGAATTCCGCTGACGTTTAATAATGCTTCGCAACTCTTCCATTGTTCTCGGAATTCCGTTGAAGTTTAAAAATGCTTCGAAACTCTTCCATTGTTCTCAGAATTCTGCTGAAGTTTAAAAATGCTTCGGAACTCTTCCATTGTTCTCAGAATTCCGCTGACGTTTAAAAATGCTTCGGTACTCTTCCATTGTTCTCGGAATTCCGCTGACATTTAAAAATGCTTCGGAACTCTTCAATTGTTCTCGGAATTCTGCTGAACTTTTAAAATGCTTTGGAACTCTTCCATTGCTCTCAGAATTCGGGTGAAGTTTAAAAATGCTTCGGAACTCTTCTATTGTTCTCGGAATTCCGCTGAAGTTTAAAAATGCTTAAAATCTCTTCCATTGTTCTCGTAATTCTGCTCATGTTTAAAAATGCTTCGGAACTCTTCCATTGTTCTCGTAATTCCGCTGAAGTTTAAAAATGCTTCGGAACTCTTCCATTGTTCTCGGAATTCTGCTGAAGTTTAAAAATGCTTCAGAACTCTTCCATTGTTCTCAGAATTCCGCTGACGTTTAAAAATGCTTCGGAAATCTTCCATTGTTTTCAAAATTCCGCTGACGTTTAAAAATGCTTCAGAACTATTCCATTGTTCTCAGAATTCTGCTGACGTTTAAAAATGCTTCGGAACTCTTCCATTGTTCTCGGAATTCTGCTGAAGTTTAAAAATGCTTCACAACTCTTCCATTGTTCTCGGAATTCCGCTGACTTTTAAAAATGCTTCGGAACTCTTCCATTGTTCTCCAAATTCCGCTGAAGTTTAAAAATGCTGCGGAACCCTTCCATCGTTCTCGGAATTCTGCTGAAGTTTAAAAATGCTTCAGAACTCTTCCATTGTTCTCAGAATTCCGCTGACGTTTAAAAATGCTTCGGAAATCTTCCATTGTTTTCAAAATTCCGCTGACGCTTAAAAATGCTTCAGAACTCTTCCATTGTTCTCGGAATTCTGCTGACGTTTAAAAATGCTTCGGAACTCTTCCATTGTTCTCGGAATTCTGCTGAAGTTTAAAAATGCTTCAGAACTCTTCCATTGCTCTCGGAATTCTGCTGACGTTTAATAATGCTTCGCAACTCTTCCATAGTTCTCGGAATTCCGTTGAAGTTTAAAAATGCTTCGAAACTCTTCCTCTGTTCTCGGAATTCTGCTGAAGTTTAAAAATGCTTCGGAACTCTTCCATTGTTCTCAGAATTCCGCTGACGTTTAAAAATGCTTCGGTACTCTTCCATTGTTCTCGGCATTCCGCTGACATTTAAAAATGCTTCGGAACTCTTCAATTGTTCTCGGAATTCTGCTGAACTTTTAAAATGCTTTGGAACTCTTCCATTGCTCTCGGAATTCGGGTGAAGTTTAAAAATGCTTCGGAACTCTTCTATTGTTCTTGGAATTCCGCTGAAGTTTAAAAATGCTTAAAATCTCTTCCATTGTTCTCGTAATTCTGCTCATGTTTAAAAATGCTTCGGAACTCTTCCATTGTTCTCGTAATTCCGCTGAAGTTTAAAAATGCTTCGGAACTCTTCCATTGTTCTCGGAATTCCGATGACTTATTAAAATGCTTCGGAACTCTTCCATTGTTCTAGGAATTCTGCTGAAGTCTAAAAATTCATCTGAACTCTTCCATTGTTCTCGGAATTCGTGTGAATTTTAAAAATGCTTCGGATCTCTTCTATTGTTCTCGGAATTACGCTGAAGTTTAAAAATGCTTAAAATCTCTTACATTTTTCTCGGAATTCCGCTGAAGTTTAAAAATGCTTCGGAAATCTTCCATTGTTTTCAAAATTCCGCTGACGTTTAAAAATGCTTCAGAACTATTCCATTGTTCTCAGAATTCTGCTGACGTTTAAAAATGCTTCGGAACTCTTCTATTGTTCTCGGAATTCTGCTGACGTTTAAAAATGCTTCAGAACTATTCCATTGTTCTCGGAATTCCGCTGACGTTTAAAAATGCTTTGGAACTCTTCCATTGTTCTCGGAATTCCGCTGAAGTTTAAAAATGCTTCGGAACTCTTCCATTGTTCTCAGAATTCTGCTGACGTTTAAAAATGCTTCGGAACTCTTCTATTGTTCTCGGAATTCTGCTGACGTTTAAAAATGCTTCAGAACTCTTCCATTGTTCTCGGATTTCCGCTGAAGTTTAAAAATGCTTCGGAACTCTTCCATTGTTCTCAGAATTCTGCTGACGTTTAAAAATGCTTCAGAACTCTTCTATTGTTCTCGGAATTCTGCTGAAGTTTAAAAATGCTTCGAAACTCTTCCATTGTTCTCGGAATTCTGCTGAAGTTTAAAAATGCTTCAGAACTCTTCCATTGCTCTCGGAATTCCGCTGACGTTTAATAATGCTTCGCAACTCTTCCATTGTTCTCGGAATTCCGTTGAAGTTTAAAAATGCTTCGAAACTCTTCCATTGTTCTCAGAATTCTGCTGAAGTTTAAAAATGCTTCGGAACTCTTCCATTGTTCTCAGAATTCCGCTGACGTTTAAAAATGCTTCGGTACTCTTCCATTGTTCTCGGAATTCCGCTGACATTTAAAAATGCTTCGGAACTCTTCAATTGTTCTCGGAATTCTGCTGAACTTTTAAAATGCTTTGGAACTCTTCCATTGCTCTCAGAATTCGGGTGAAGTTTAAAAATGCTTCGGAACTCTTCTATTGTTCTCGGAATTCCGCTGAAGTTTAAAAATGCTTAAAATCTCTTCCATTGTTCTCGTAATTCTGCTCATGTTTAAAAATGCTTCGGAACTCTTCCATTGTTCTCGTAATTCCGCTGAAGTTTAAAAATGCTTCGGAACTCTTCCATTGTTCTCGGAATTCCGATGACTTTTTAAAATGCTTCGGTACTCTTCCATTGTTCTCGGAATTCCGCTGACGTTTAAAAATGCTTCGTAACTCTTCCATTGTTATTGGAATTCCGCTGAAGTTTAAAAATGCTTCGGAACTCTTCCATTGTTCTAGGAATTCTGCAGAAGTCTAAAAATTCATCTGAACTCTTCCATTGTTCTCGGAATTCGTGTGAATTTTAAAAATGCTTGGGATCTCTTCTATTGTTCTCGGAATTCCGCTGAAGTTTAAAAATGCTTAAAATCTCTTACATTGTTCTCGGAATTCCGCTGAAGTTTAAAAATGCTTCGGAACTCTTCCATTGTTCTCGGAATTCTGCTGAAGTTTAAAAATGCTTCAGAACTCTTCCATTGTTCTCAGAATTCCGCTGACGTTTAAAAATGCTTCGGAAATCTTCCATTGTTTTCAAAATTCCGCTGACGTTTAAAAATGCTTCAGAACTATTCCATTGTTCTCAGAATTCTGCTGACGTTTAAAAATGCTTCGGAACTCTTCCATTGTTCTCGGAATTCTGCTGAAGTTTAAAAATGCTTCACAACTCTTCCATTGTTCTCGGAATTCCGCTGACTTTTAAAAATGCTTCGGAACTCTTCCATTGT
Source organism: Phyllobates terribilis (assembly GCF_046119375.1). Classification (NCBI taxonomy): domain Eukaryota; kingdom Metazoa; phylum Chordata; class Amphibia; order Anura; family Dendrobatidae; genus Phyllobates; species Phyllobates terribilis. The sequence goes on from NW_027362782.1 coordinate 13,526,021, forward strand.
TCTCCAAATTCCGCTGAAGTTTAAAAATGCTGCGGAACCCTTCCATCGTTCTCGGAATTCTGCTGAAGTTTAAAAATGCTTCGGAACTCTTCCATTGTTCTCAGAATTCCGCTGACGTTTAAAAATGCTTCGGAAATCTTCCATTGTTTTCAAAATTCCGCTGACGCTTAAAAATGCTTCAGAACTCTTCCATTGTTCTCGGAATTCTGCTGACGTTTAAAAATGCTTCGGAACTCTTCCATTGCTCTCTGAATTCCGCTGACGTTTAATAATGCTTCGCAACTCTTCCATAGTTCTCGGAATTCCGTTGAAGTTTAAAAATGCTTCGGAACTCTTCCATTGTTCTCAGAATTCCGCTGACGTTTAAAAATGCTTCGGTACTCTTCCATTGTTCTCGGAATTCCGCTGACATTTAAAAATGCTTCGGAACTCTTCAATTGTTCTCGGAATTCTGCTGAACTTTTAAAATGCTTTGGAACTCTTCCATTGCTCTCGGAATTCGGGTGAAGTTTAAAAATGCTTCGGAACTCTTCTATTGTTCTCGGAATTCCGCTGAAGTTTAAAAATGCTTAAAATCTCTTCCATTGTTCTCGTAATTCTGCTCATGTTTAAAAATGCTTCGGAACTCTTCCATTGTTCTCGTAATTCCGCTGAAGTTTAAAAATGCTTCGGAAGTCTTCCATTGTTCTCGGAATTCCGATGACTTTTTAAAATGGTTCGGTACCCTTCCATTGTTCTCTGAATTCCGATGACTTTTTAAAATGCTTCGGTACCCTTCCATTGTTCTCGGAATTCCGCTGACGTTTAAAAATGCTTCGTAACTCTTCCATTGTTATCGGAATTCCGCTGAAGTTTAAAAATGCTTCGGAACTCTTCCATTGTTCTAGGAATTCTGTTGAAGTCTAAAAATTCATCTGAACTCTTCCATTGTTCTCGGAATTCGTGTGAATTTTAAAAATGCTTCTGATCTCTTCTATTGTTCTCGGAATTCCGCTGAAGTTTAAAAATGCTTAAAATCTCTTACATTGTTCTCGGAATTCCGCTGAAGTTTAAAAATGCTTAAAATCTCTTCCATTGTTCTCGGAATTCTGCTGAAGTTTAAAAATGCTTCAGAACTCTTCCATTGTTCTCAGAATTCCGCTGACGTTTAAAAATGCTTCGGAAATCTTCCATTGTTCTCCAAATTCCGCTGAAGTTTAAAAATGCTGCGGAACCCTTCCATCGTTCTCGGAATTCTGCTGAAGTTTAAAAATGCTTCGTAACTCTTCCATTGTTCTCAGAATTCCGCTGACGTCTAAAAATGCTTCGGTACTCTTCCATTGTTCTCGGAATTCCGCTGACGTTTAAAAATGCTTCGGAACTCTTCCATTGTTCTCGGAATTCCGCTGAAGTTTAAAAATGCTTCGGAACTCTTCCGTTGTTCTCGGAATTCCGATGACGTTTTAAAATGCTTCAGTACACTTCCATTGTTCTCGGAATTCCGCTGACGTTTAAAAATGCTTCGGAACTCTTCCATTGTTATCGGAATTCCGCTGAAGTTTAAAAATGCTTCGGAACTCTTCAATTGTTCTAGAAATTCTGCTGAAGTCTAAAAATTCATCTGAACTCTTCCATTTTTCTCGGAATTCGTGTGAATTTTAAAAATGCTTCGGAACTCTTCCATTGTTCTCAGAATTCTGCTGACGTTTAAAAATGCTTCGGAACTCTTCCATTGTTCTCGGATTTCCTCTGACGTTTAATAATGCTTCGGAACTCTTCCATTGTTCTCGGAATTCCGCTGAAGTTTAAAAATGCTTCGGAACTCTTCCATTGTTCTCAGAATTCTGCTGACGTTTAAAAATGCTTCGGAACTCTTCTATTGTTCTTGGAATTCTGCTGAAGTTTAAAAATGCTTCGAAACTCTTCCATTGTTCTCGGAATTCTGCTGAAGTTTAAAAATGCTTCAGAACTCTTCCATTGCTCTCGGAATTCCACTGACGTTTAATAATGCTTCGCAACTCTTCCATTGTTCTCGGAATTCCGTTGAAGTTTAAAAATGCTTCGAAACTTTTCCATTGTTCTCGGAATTCTGCTGAAGTTTAAAAATGCTTCGGAACTCTTCCATTGTTCTCGGAATTCTGCTGACGTTTAAAAATGCTTTGGAACTCTTCCATTGTTCTCGGAATTCTGCTGAAGTTTAAAAATGCTTCAGAACTCTTCCATTGCTCTCGGAATTCCGCTGACGTTTAATAATGCTTCGCAACTCTTCCATTGTTCTTAGAATTCCGCTGACGTTTAAAAATGCTTCGGTACTCTTCCATTGTTCTCGGAATTCCGCTGACATATAAAAATGCTTCGGAAATCTTGCATTGTTCTCGGCATTCCGCTGACATTTAAAAATGCTTCGGAACTCTTCAATTGTTCTCGGAATTCTGCTGAACTTTTAAAATGCTTTGGAACTCTTCCATTGCTCTCGAAATTCGGGTGAAGTTTAAAAATGCTTCGGAACTCTTCTATTGTTCTTGGAATTCCGCTGAAGTTTAAAAATGCTTAAAATCTCTACCATTGTTCTCGTAATTCTGCTCATGTTTAAAAATGCTTCGGTACTCTTCCATTGTTCTCGGAATTCCGCTGACGTTTAAAAATGCTTCGTAACTCTTCCATTGTTTTCGGAATTCCGCTGAAGTTTAAAAATGCTTCGGAACTCTTCCATTGTTCTAGGAATTCTGCTGAAGTCTAAAAATTCATCTGAACTCTTCCATTGTTCTCGGAATTCGTGTGAATTTTAAAAATGCTTCGGATCTCTTCTATTGTTCTCGGAATTCCGCTGAAGTTTAAAAATGCTTAAAATCTCTTACATTTTTCTCGGAATTCCGCTGAAGTTTAAAAATGCTTCGGAAATCTTCCATTGTTTTCAAAATTCCGCTGACGTTTAAAAATGCTTCAGAACTATTCCATTGTTCTCAGAATTCTGCTGACGTTTAAAAATGCTTCGGAACTCTTCCATTGTTCTCAGATTTCCGCTGACGTTTAAAAATGCTTCGGAAATCTTCCATTGTTTTCAAAATTCCGCTGACGCTTAAAAATGCTTCAGAACTCTTCCATTGTTCTCGGAATTCTGCTGACGTTTAAAAATGCTTCGGAACTCTTCCATTGTTCTCGGAATTCTGCTGAAGTTTAAAAATGCTTCAGAACTCTTCCATTGCTCTCGGAATTCTGCTGACGTTTAATAATGCTTCGCAACTCTTCCATAGTTCTCGGAATTCCGTTGAAGTTTAAAAATGCTTCGAAACTCTTCCTCTGTTCTCGGAATTCTGCTGAAGTTTAAAAATGCTTCGGAACTCTTCTATTGTTCTTGGAATTCCGCTGAAGTTTAAAAATGCTTAAAATCTCTTCCATTGTTCTCGTAATTCTGCTCATGTTTAAAAATGCTTCGGTACTCTTCCATTGTTCTCGGAATTCCGCTGACGTTTAAAAATGCTTCGTAACTCTTCCATTGTTTTCGGAATTCCGCTGAAGTTTAAAAATGCTTCGGAACTCTTCCATTGTTCTAGGAATTCTGCTGAAGTCTAAAAATTCATCTGAACTCTTCCATTGTTCTCGGAATTCGTGTGAATTTTAAAAATGCTTCGGATCTCTTCTATTGTTCTCGGAATTCCGCTGAAGTTTAAAAATGCTTAAAATCTCTTACATTTTTCTCGGAATTCCGCTGAAGTTTAAAAATGCTTCGGAAATCTTCCATTGTTTTCAAAATTCCGCTGACGTTTAAAAATGCTTCAGAACTATTCCATTGTTCTCAGAATTCTGCTGACGTTTAAAAATGCTTCGGAACTCTTCCATTGTTCTCAGAATTCCGCTGACGTTTAAAAATGCTTCGGAAATCTTCCATTGTTTTCAAAATTCCGCTGACGCTTAAAAATGCTTCAGAACTCTTCCATTGTTCTCGGAATTCTGCTGACGTTTAAAAATGCTTCGGAACTCTTCCATTGTTCTAGGAATTCTGCTGAAGTTTAAAAATGCTTCAGAACTCTTCCATTGCTCTCGGAATTCTGCTCATGTTTAAAAATGCTTCGGAACTCTTCCATTGTTCTCGTAATTCCGCTGAAGTTTAAAAATGCTTCGGAACTCTTCCATTGTTCTAGGAATTCTGCTGAAGTCTAAAAATTCATCTGAACTCTTCCATTGTTCTCGGAATTCGTGTGAATTTTAAAAATGCTTCGGATCTCTTCTATTGTTCTCGGAATTCCGCTGAAGTTTAAAAATGCTTAAAATCTCTTACATTTTTCTCGGAATTCCGCTGAAGTTTAAAAATGCTTCGGAAATCTTCCATTGTTTTCAAAATTCCGCTGACGCTTAAAAATGCTTCAGAACTCTTCCATTGTTCTCGGAATTCTGCTGACGTTTAAAAATGCTTCGGAACTCTTCCATTGTTCTCGGAATTCTGCTGAAGTTTAAAAATGCTTCAGAACTCTTCCATTGCTCTCGGAATTCTGCTGACGTTTAATAATGCTTCGCAACTCTTCCATAGTTCTCGGAATTCCGTTGAAGTTTAAAAATGCTTCGAAACTCTTCCTCTGTTCTCGGAATTCTGCTGAAGTTTAAAAATGCTTCGGAACTCTTCCATTGTTCTCAGAATTCCGCTGACGTTTAAAAATGCTTCGTACTCTTCCATTGTTCTCGGCATTCCGCTGACATTTAAAAATGCTTCGGAACTCTTCAATTGTTCTCGGAATTCTGCTGAACTTTTAAAATGCTTTGGAACTCTTCCATTGCTCTCGGAATTCGGGTGAAGTTTAAAAATGCTTCGGAACTCTTCTATTGTTCTTGGAATTCCGCTGAAGTTTAAAAATGCTTAAAATCTCTTCCATTGTTCTCGTAATTCTGCTCATGTTTAAAAATGCTTCGGAACTCTTCCATTGTTCTCGTAATTCCGCTGAAGTTTAAAAATGCTTCGGAACTCTTCCATTGTTCTAGGAATTCTGCTGAAGTCTAAAAATTCATCTGAACTCTTCCATTGTTCTCGGAATTCGTGTGAATTTTAAAAATGCTTCGGATCTCTTCTATTGTTCTCGGAATTCCGCTGAAGTTTAAAAATGCTTAAAATCTCTTACATTTTTCTCGGAATTCCGCTGAAGTTTAAAAATGCTTCGGAAATCTTCCATTGTTTTCAAAATTCCGCTGACGTTTAAAAATGCTTCAGAACTATTCCATTGTTCTCAGAATTCTGCTGACGTTTAAAAATGCTTCGGAACTCTTCTATTGTTCTCAGAATTCTGCTGACGTTTAAAAATGCTTCAGAACTCTTCCATTGTTCTCGGAATTCCGCTGACGTTTAAAAATGCTTTGGTACTCTTCCATTGTTCTCGGAATTCCGCTGAAGTTTAAAAATGCTTCGGAACTCTTCCATTGTTCTCAGAATTCTGCTGACGTTTATAAATGCTTCGGAACTCTTCTATTGTTCTCGGAATTCTGCTGACGTTTAAAAATGCTTCAGAACTCTTCCATTGTTCTCGGATTTCCGCTGACGTTTAATAATGCTTCGGAACTCTTCCATTGTTCTCGGAATTCCGCTGAAGTTTAAAAATGCTTCGGAACTCTTCCATTGTTCTCAGAATTCTGCTGACGTTTAAAAATGCTTCAGAACTCTTCTATTGTTCTCGGAATTCTGCTGAAGTTTAAAAATGCTTCGAAACTCTTCCATTGTTCTCGGAATTCTGCTGAAGTTTAAAAATGCTTCAGAACTCTTCCTTTGCTCTCGGAATTCCGCTGACGTTTAATAATGCTTCGCAACTCTTCCATTGTTCTCGGAATTCCGTTGAAGTTTAAAAATGCTTCGAAACTCTTCCATTGTTCTCAGAATTCTGCTGAAGTTTAAAAATGCTTCGGAACTCTTCCATTGTTCTCAGAATTCCGCTGACGTTTAAAAATGCTTCGGTACTCTTCCATTGTTCTCGGAATTCCGCTGACATTTAAAAATGCTTCGGAACTCTTCAATTGTTCTCGGAATTCTGCTGAACTTTTAAAATGCTTTGGAACTCTTCCATTGCTCTCAGAATTCGGGTGAAGTTTAAAAATGCTTCGGAACTCTTCTATTGTTCTCGGAATTCCGCTGAAGTTTAAAAATGCTTAAAATCATTTCCATTGTTCTCGTAATTCTGCTCATGTTTAAAAATGCTTCGGAACTCTTCCATTGTTCTCGTAATTCCGCTGAAGTTTAAAAATGCTTCGGAACTCTTCCATTGTTCTCGGAATTCCGATGACTTTTTAAAATGCTTCGGTACTCTTCCATTGTTCTCGGAATTCCGCTGACATTTAAAAATGCTTCGTAACTCTTCCATTGTTATCGGAATTCCGCTGAAGTTTAAAAATGCTTCGGAACTCTTCCATTGTTCTAGGAATTCTGTTGAAGTCTAAAAATTCATCTGAACTCTTCCATTGTTCTCGGAATTCGTGTGAATTTTAAAAATGCTTCTGATCTCTTCTATTGTTCTCGGAATTCCGCTGAAGTTTAAAAATGCTTAAAATCTCTTACATTGTTCTCGGAATTCCGCTGAAGTTTAAAAATGCTTCGGAACTCTTCCATTGTTCTCGGAATTCTGCTGAAGTTTAAAAATGCTTCAGAACTCTTCCATTGTTCTCAGAATTCCGCTGACGTTTAAAAATGCTTCGGAAATCTTCCATTGTTTTCAAAATTCCGCTGACGTTTAAAAATGCTTCAGAACTATTCCATTGTTCTCAGAATTCTGCTGACGTTTAAAAATGCTTCGGAACTCTTCCATTGTTCTCGGAATTCTGCTGAAGTTTAAAAATGCTTCACAACTCTTCCATTGTTCTCGGAATTCCGCTGACTTTTAAAAATGCTTCGGAACTCTTCCATTGTTCTCCAAATTCCGCTGAAGTTTAAAAATGCTGCGGAACCCTTCCATCGTTCTCGGAATTCTGCTGAAGTTTAAAAATGCTTCGGAACTCTTCCATTGTTCTCAGAATTCCGCTGACGTTTAAAAATGCTTCGGAAATCTTCCATTGTTTTCAAAATTCCGCTGACGCTTAAAAATGCTTCAGAACTCTTCCATTGTTCTCGGAATTCTGCTGACGTTTAAAAATGCTTCGGAACTCTTCCATTGCTCTCTGAATTCCGCTGACGTTTAATAATGCTTCGCAACTCTTCCATAGTTCTCGGAATTCCGTTGAAGTTTAAAAATGCTTCGGAACTCTTCCATTGTTCTCAGAATTCCGCTGACGTTTAAAAATGCTTCGGTACTCTTCCATTGTTCTCGGAATTCCGCTGACATTTAAAAATGCTTCGGAACTCTTCAATTGTTCTCGGAATTCTGCTGAACTTTTAAAATGCTTTGGAACTCTTCCATTGCTCTCGGAATTCGGGTGAAGTTTAAAAATGCTTCGGAACTCTTCTATTGTTCTCGGAATTCCGCTGAAGTTTAAAAATGCTTAAAATCTCTTCCATTGTTCTCGTAATTCTGCTCATGTTTAAAAATGCTTCGGAACTCTTCCATTGTTCTCGTAATTCCGCTGAAGTTTAAAAATGCTTCGGAAGTCTTCCATTGTTCTCGGAATTCCGATGACTTTTTAAAATGGTTCGGTACCCTTCCATTGTTCTCTGAATTCCGATGACTTTTTAAAATGCTTCGGTACCCTTCCATTGTTCTCGGAATTCCGCTGACGTTTAAAAATGCTTCGTAACTCTTCCATTGTTATCGGAATTCCGCTGAAGTTTAAAAATGCTTCGGAACTCTTCCATTGTTCTAGGAATTCTGTTGAAGTCTAAAAATTCATCTGAACTCTTCCATTGTTCTCGGAATTCGTGTGAATTTTAAAAATGCTTCTGATCTCTTCTATTGTTCTCGGAATTCCGCTGAAGTTTAAAAATGCTTAAAATCTCTTACATTGTTCTCGGAATTCCGCTGAAGTTTAAAAATGCTTAAAATCTCTTCCATTGTTCTCGGAATTCTGCTGAAGTTTAAAAATGCTTCAGAACTCTTCCATTGTTCTCAGAATTCCGCTGACGTTTAAAAATGCTTCGGAAATCTTCCATTGTTTTCAAAATTCCGCTGACGTTTAAAAATGCTTCAGAACTATTCCATTGTTCTCAGAATTCTGCTGACGTTTAAAAATGCTTCGGAACTATTCCATTGTTCTCGGAATTCTGCTGAAGTTTAAAAATGCTTCACAACTCTTCCATTGTTCTCGGAATTCCGCTGACTTTTAAAAATGCTTCGGAACTCTTCCATTGTTCTCCAAATTCCGCTGAAGTTTAAAAATGCTGCGGAACCCTTCCATCGTTCTCGGAATTCTGCTGAAGTTTAAAAATGCTTCGTAACTCTTCCATTGTTCTCAGAATTCCGCTGACGTCTAAAAATGCTTCGGTACTCTTCCATTGTTCTCGGAATTCCGCTGACGTTTAAAAATGCTTCGGAACTCTTCCATTGTTCTCGGAATTCCGCTGAAGTTTAAAAATGCTTCGGAACTCTTCCGTTGTTCTCGGAATTCCGATGACGTTTTAAAATGCTTCAGTACACTTCCATTGTTCTCGGAATTCCGCTGACGTTTAAAAATGCTTCGGAACTCTTCCATTGTTATCGGAATTCCGCTGAAGTTTAAAAATGCTTCGGAACTCTTCAATTGTTCTAGAAATTCTGCTGAAGTCTAAAAATTCATCTGAACTCTTCCATTTTTCTCGGAATTCGTGTGAATTTTAAAAATGCTTCGGAACTCTTCCATTGTTCTCAGAATTCTGCTGACGTTTAAAAATGCTTCGGAACTCTTCCATTGTTCTCGGATTTCCTCTGACGTTTAATAATGCTTCGGAACTCTTCCATTGTTCTCGGAATTCCGCTGAAGTTTAAAAATGCTTCGGAACTCTTCCATTGTTCTCAGAATTCTGCTGACGTTTAAAAATGCTTCGGAACTCTTCTATTGTTCTTGGAATTCTGCTGAAGTTTAAAAATGCTTCGAAACTCTTCCATTGTTCTCGGAATTCTGCTGAAGTTTAAAAATGCTTCAGAACTCTTCCATTGCTCTCGGAATTCCACTGACGTTTAATAATGCTTCGCAACTCTTCCATTGTTCTCGGAATTCCGTTGAAGTTTAAAAATGCTTCGAAACTTTTCCATTGTTCTCGGAATTCTGCTGAAGTTTAAAAATGCTTCGGAACTCTTCCATTGTTCTCGGAATTCTGCTGACGTTTAAAAATGCTTTGGAACTCTTCCATTGTTCTCGGAATTCTGCTGAAGTTTAAAAATGCTTCAGAACTCTTCCATTGCTCTCGGAATTCCGCTGACGTTTAATAATGCTTCGCAACTCTTCCATTGTTCTTAGAATTCCGCTGACGTTTAAAAATGCTTCGGTACTCTTCCATTGTTCTCGGAATTCCGCTGACATATAAAAATGCTTCGGAAATCTTGCATTGTTCTCGGCATTCCGCTGACATTTAAAAATGCTTCGGAACTCTTCAATTGTTCTCGGAATTCTGCTGAACTTTTAAAATGCTTTGGAACTCTTCCATTGCTCTCGAAATTCGGGTGAAGTTTAAAAATGCTTCGGAACTCTTCTATTGTTCTCGTAATTCCGCTGAAGTTTAAAAATGCTTAAAATCTCTTCCATTGTTCTCGTAATTCTGCTCATGTTTAAAAATGCTTCGGTACTCTTCCATTGTTCTCGGAATTCCGCTGACGTTTAAAAATGCTTCGTAACTCTTCCATTGTTTTCGGAATTCCGCTGAAGTTTAAAAATGCTTCGGAACTCTTCCATTGTTCTAGGAATTCTGCTGAAGTCTAAAAATTCATCTGAACTCTTCCATTGTTCTCGGAATTCGTGTGAATTTTAAAAATGCTTCGGATCTCTTCTATTGTTCTCGGAATTCCGCTGAAGTTTAAAAATGCTTAAAATCTCTTACATTTTTCTCGGAATTCCGCTGAAGTTTAAAAATGCTTCGGAAATCTTCCATTGTTTTCAAAATTCCGCTGACGTTTAAAAATGCTTCAGAACTATTCCATTGTTCTCAGAATTCTGCTGACGTTTAAAAATGCTTCGGAACTCTTCCATTGTTCTCAGATTTCCGCTGACGTTTAAAAATGCTTCGGAAATCTTCCATTGTTTTCAAAATTCCGCTGACGCTTAAAAATGCTTCAGAACTCTTCCATTGTTCTCGGAATTCTGCTGACGTTTAAAAATGCTTCGGAACTCTTCCATTGTTCTCGGAATTCTGCTGAAGTTTAAAAATGCTTCAGAACTCTTCCATTGCTCTCGGAATTCTGCTGACGTTTAATAATGCTTCGCAACTCTTCCATAGTTCTCGGAATTCCGTTGAAGTTTAAAAATGCTTCGAAACTCTTCCTCTGTTCTCGGAATTCTGCTGAAGTTTAAAAATGCTTCGGAACTCTTCTATTGTTCTTGGAATTCCGCTGAAGTTTAAAAATGCTTAAAATCTCTTCCATTGTTCTCGTAATTCTGCTCATGTTTAAAAATGCTTCGGTACTCTTCCATTGTTCTCGGAATTCCGCTGACGTTTAAAAATGCTTCGTAACTCTTCCATTGTTTTCGGAATTCCGCTGAAGTTTAAAAATGCTTCGGAACTCTTCCATTGTTCTAGGAATTCTGCTGAAGTCTAAAAATTCATCTGAACTCTTCCATTGTTCTCGGAATTCGTGTGAATTTTAAAAATGCTTCGGATCTCTTCTATTGTTCTCGGAATTCCGCTGAAGTTTAAAAATGCTTAAAATCTCTTACATTTTTCTCGGAATTCCGCTGAAGTTTAAAAATGCTTCGGAAATCTTCCATTGTTTTCAAAATTCCGCTGACGTTTAAAAATGCTTCAGAACTATTCCATTGTTCTCAGAATTCTGCTGACGTTTAAAAATGCTTCGGAACTCTTCCATTGTTCTCAGAATTCCGCTGACGTTTAAAAATGCTTCGGAAATCTTCCATTGTTTTCAAAATTCCGCTGACGCTTAAAAATGCTTCAGAACTCTTCCATTGTTCTCGGAATTCTGCTGACGTTTAAAAATGCTTCGGAACTCTTCCATTGTTCTAGGAATTCTGCTGAAGTTTAAAAATGCTTCAGAACTCTTCCATTGCTCTCGGAATTTTGCTCATGTTTAAAAATGCTTCGGAACTCTTCCATTGTTCTCGTAATTCCGCTGAAGTTTAAAAATGCTTCGGAACTCTTCCATTGTTCTAGGAATTCTGCTGAAGTCTAAAAATTCATCTGAACTCTTCCATTGTTCTCGGAATTCGTGTGAATTTTAAAAATGCTTCGGATCTCTTCTATTGTTCTCGGAATTCCGCTGAAGTTTAAAAATGCTTAAAATCTCTTACATTTTTCTCGGAATTCCGCTGAAGTTTAAAAATGCTTCGGAAATCTTCCATTGTTTTCAAAATTCCGCTGACGCTTAAAAATGCTTCAGAACTCTTCCATTGTTCTCGGAATTCTGCTGACGTTTAAAAATGCTTCGGAACTCTTCCATTGTTCTCGGAATTCTGCTGAAGTTTAAAAATGCTTCAGAACTCTTCCATTGCTCTCGGAATTCTGCTGACGTTTAATAATGCTTCGCAACTCTTCCATAGTTCTCGGAATTCCGTTGAAGTTTAAAAATGCTTCGAAACTCTTCCTCTGTTCTCGGAATTCTGCTGAAGTTTAAAAATGCTTCGGAACTCTTCCATTGTTCTCAGAATTCCGCTGACGTTTAAAAATGCTTCGTACTCTTCCATTGTTCTCGGCATTCCGCTGACATTTAAAAATGCTTCGGAACTCTTCAATTGTTCTCGGAATTCTGCTGAACTTTTAAAATGCTTTGGAACTCTTCCATTGCTCTCGGAATTCGGGTGAAGTTTAAAAATGCTTCGGAACTCTTCTATTGTTCTTGGAATTCCGCTGAAGTTTAAAAATGCTTAAAATCTCTTCCATTGTTCTCGTAATTCTGCTCATGTTTAAAAATGCTTCGGAACTCTTCCATTGTTCTCGTAATTCCGCTGAAGTTTAAAAATGCTTCGGAACTCTTCCATTGTTCTAGGAATTCTGCTGAAGTCTAAAAATTCATCTGAACTCTTCCATTGTTCTCGGAATTCGTGTGAATTTTAAAAATGCTTCGGATCTCTTCTATTGTTCTCGGAATTCCGCTGAAGTTTAAAAATGCTTAAAATCTCTTACATTTTTCTCGGAATTCCGCTGAAGTTTAAAAATGCTTCGGAAATCTTCCATTGTTTTCAAAATTCCGCTGACGTTTAAAAATGCTTCAGAACTATTCCATTGTTCTCAGAATTCTGCTGACGTTTAAAAATGCTTCGGAACTCTTCTATTGTTCTCAGAATTCTGCTGACGTTTAAAAATGCTTCAGAACTCTTCCATTGTTCTCGGAATTCCGCTGACGTTTAAAAATGCTTTGGTACTCTTCCATTGTTCTCGGAATTCCGCTGAAGTTTAAAAATGCTTCGGAACTCTTCCATTGTTCTCAGAATTCTGCTGACGTTTATAAATGCTTCGGAACTCTTCTATTGTTCTCGGAATTCTGCTGACGTTTAAAAATGCTTCAGAACTCTTCCATTGTTCTCGGATTTCCGCTGACGTTTAATAATGCTTCGGAACTCTTCCATTGTTCTCGGAATTCCGCTGAAGTTTAAAAATGCTTCGGAACTCTTCCATTGTTCTCAGAATTCTGCTGACGTTTAAAAATGCTTCAGAACTCTTCTATTGTTCTCGGAATTCTGCTGAAGTTTAAAAATGCTTCGAAACTCTTCCATTGTTCTCGGAATTCTGCTGAAGTTTAAAAATGCTTCAGAACTCTTCCTTTGCTCTCGGAATTCCGCTGACGTTTAATAATGCTTCGCAACTCTTCCATTGTTCTCGGAATTCCGTTGAAGTTTAAAAATGCTTCGAAACTCTTCCATTGTTCTCAGAATTCTGCTGAAGTTTAAAAATGCTTCGGAACTCTTCCATTGTTCTCAGAATTCCGCTGACGTTTAAAAATGCTTCGGTACTCTTCCATTGTTCTCGGAATTCCGCTGACATTTAAAAATGCTTCGGAACTCTTCAATTGTTCTCGGAATTCTGCTGAACTTTTAAAATGCTTTGGAACTCTTCCATTGCTCTCAGAATTCGGGTGAAGTTTAAAAATGCTTCGGAACTCTTCTATTGTTCTCGGAATTCCGCTGAAGTTTAAAAATGCTTAAAATCATTTCCATTGTTCTCGTAATTCTGCTCATGTTTAAAAATGCTTCGGAACTCTTCCATTGTTCTCGTAATTCCGCTGAAGTTTAAAAATGCTTCGGAACTCTTCCATTGTTCTCGGAATTCCGATGACTTTTTAAAATGCTTCGGTACTCTTCCATTGTTCTCGGAATTCCGCTGACATTTAAAAATGCTTCGTAACTCTTCCATTGTTATCGGAATTCCGCTGAAGTTTAAAAATGCTTCGGAACTCTTCCATTGTTCTAGGAATTCTGTTGAAGTCTAAAAATTCATCTGAACTCTTCCATTGTTCTCGGAATTCGTGTGAATTTTAAAAATGCTTCTGATCTCTTCTATTGTTCTCGGAATTCCGCTGAAGTTTAAAAATGCTTAAAATCTCTTACATTGTTCTCGGAATTCCGCTGAAGTTTAAAAATGCTTCGGAACTCTTCCATTGTTCTCGGAATTCTGCTGAAGTTTAAAAATGCTTCAGAACTCTTCCATTGTTCTCAGAATTCCGCTGACGTTTAAAAATGCTTCGGAAATCTTCCATTGTTTTCAAAATTCCGCTGACGTTTAAAAATGCTTCAGAACTATTCCATTGTTCTCAGAATTCTGCTGACGTTTAAAAATGCTTCGGAACTCTTCCATTGTTCTCGGAATTCTGCTGAAGTTTAAAAATGCTTCACAACTCTTCCATTGTTCTCGGAATTCCGCTGACTTTTAAAAATGCTTCGGAACTCTTCCATTGTTCTCCAAATTCCGCTGAAGTTTAAAAATGCTGCGGAACCCTTCCATCGTTCTCGGAATTCTGCTGAAGTTTAAAAATGCTTCGGAACTCTTCCATTGTTCTCAGAATTCCGCTGACGTTTAAAAATGCTTCGGAAATCTTCCATTGTTTTCAAAATTCCGCTGACGCTTAAAAATGCTTCAGAACTCTTCCATTGTTCTCGGAATTCTGCTGACGTTTAAAAATGCTTCGGAACTCTTCCATTGCTCTCTGAATTCCGCTGACGTTTAATAATGCTTCGCAACTCTTCCATAGTTCTCGGAATTCCGTTGAAGTTTAAAAATGCTTCGGAACTCTTCCATTGTTCTCAGAATTCCGCTGACGTTTAAAAATGCTTCGGTACTCTTCCATTGTTCTCGGAATTCCGCTGACATTTAAAAATGCTTCGGAACTCTTCAATTGTTCTCGGAATTCTGCTGAACTTTTAAAATGCTTTGGAACTCTTCCATTGCTCTCGGAATTCGGGTGAAGTTTAAAAATGCTTCGGAACTCTTCTATTGTTCTCGGAATTCCGCTGAAGTTTAAAAATGCTTAAAATCTCTTCCATTGTTCTCGTAATTCTGCTCATGTTTAAAAATGCTTCGGAACTCTTCCATTGTTCTCGTAATTCCGCTGAAGTTTAAAAATGCTTCGGAAGTCTTCCATTGTTCTCGGAATTCCGATGACTTTTTAAAATGGTTCGGTACCCTTCCATTGTTCTCTGAATTCCGATGACTTTTTAAAATGCTTCGGTACCCTTCCATTGTTCTCGGAATTCCGCTGACGTTTAAAAATGCTTCGTAACTCTTCCATTGTTATCGGAATTCCGCTGAAGTTTAAAAATGCTTCGGAACTCTTCCATTGTTCTAGGAATTCTGTTGAAGTCTAAAAATTCATCTGAACTCTTCCATTGTTCTCGGAATTCGTGTGAATTTTAAAAATGCTTCTGATCTCTTCTATTGTTCTCGGAATTCCGCTGAAGTTTAAAAATGCTTAAAATCTCTTACATTGTTCTCGGAATTCCGCTGAAGTTTAAAAATGCTTAAAATCTCTTCCATTGTTCTCGGAATTCTGCTGAAGTTTAAAAATGCTTCAGAACTCTTCCATTGTTCTCAGAATTCCGCTGACGTTTAAAAATGCTTCGGAAATCTTCCATTGTTTTCAAAATTCCGCTGACGTTTAAAAATGCTTCAGAACTATTCCATTGTTCTCAGAATTCTGCTGACGTTTAAAAATGCTTCGGAACTATTCCATTGTTCTCGGAATTCTGCTGAAGTTTAAAAATGCTTCACAACTCTTCCATTGTTCTCGGAATTCCGCTGACTTTTAAAAATGCTTCGGAACTCTTCCATTGTTCTCCAAATTCCGCTGAAGTTTAAAAATGCTGCGGAACCCTTCCATCGTTCTCGGAATTCTGCTGAAGTTTAAAAATGCTTCGTAACTCTTCCATTGTTCTCAGAATTCCGCTGACGTCTAAAAATGCTTCGGTACTCTTCCATTGTTCTCGGAATTCCGCTGACGTTTAAAAATGCTTCGGAACTCTTCCATTGTTCTCGGAATTCCGCTGAAGTTTAAAAATGCTTCGGAACTCTTCCGTTGTTCTCGGAATTCCGATGACGTTTTAAAATGCTTCAGTACACTTCCATTGTTCTCGGAATTCCGCTGACGTTTAAAAATGCTTCGGAACTCTTCCATTGTTATCGGAATTCCGCTGAAGTTTAAAAATGCTTCGGAACTCTTCAATTGTTCTAGAAATTCTGCTGAAGTCTAAAAATTCATCTGAACTCTTCCATTTTTCTCGGAATTCGTGTGAATTTTAAAAATGCTTCGGAACTCTTCCATTGTTCTCAGAATTCTGCTGACGTTTAAAAATGCTTCGGAACTCTTCCATTGTTCTCGGATTTCCTCTGACGTTTAATAATGCTTCGGAACTCTTCCATTGTTCTCGGAATTCCGCTGAAGTTTAAAAATGCTTCGGAACTCTTCCATTGTTCTCAGAATTCTGCTGACGTTTAAAAATGCTTCGGAACTCTTCTATTGTTCTTGGAATTCTGCTGAAGTTTAAAAATGCTTCGAAACTCTTCCATTGTTCTCGGAATTCTGCTGAAGTTTAAAAATGCTTCAGAACTCTTCCATTGCTCTCGGAATTCCACTGACGTTTAATAATGCTTCGCAACTCTTCCATTGTTCTCGGAATTCCGTTGAAGTTTAAAAATGCTTCGAAACTTTTCCATTGTTCTCGGAATTCTGCTGAAGTTTAAAAATGCTTCGGAACTCTTCCATTGTTCTCGGAATTCTGCTGACGTTTAAAAATGCTTTGGAACTCTTCCATTGTTCTCGGAATTCTGCTGAAGTTTAAAAATGCTTCAGAACTCTTCCATTGCTCTCGGAATTCCGCTGACGTTTAATAATGCTTCGCAACTCTTCCATTGTTCTTAGAATTCCGCTGACGTTTAAAAATGCTTCGGTACTCTTCCATTGTTCTCGGAATTCCGCTGACATATAAAAATGCTTCGGAAATCTTGCATTGTTCTCGGCATTCCGCTGACATTTAAAAATGCTTCGGAACTCTTCAATTGTTCTCGGAATTCTGCTGAACTTTTAAAATGCTTTGGAACTCTTCCATTGCTCTCGAAATTCGGGTGAAGTTTAAAAATGCTTCGGAACTCTTCTATTGTTCTCGTAATTCCGCTGAAGTTTAAAAATGCTTAAAATCTCTTCCATTGTTCTCGTAATTCTGCTCATGTTTAAAAATGCTTCGGTACTCTTCCATTGTTCTCGGAATTCCGCTGACGTTTAAAAATGCTTCGTAACTCTTCCATTGTTTTCGGAATTCCGCTGAAGTTTAAAAATGCTTCGGAACTCTTCCATTGTTCTAGGAATTCTGCTGAAGTCTAAAAATTCATCTGAACTCTTCCATTGTTCTCGGAATTCGTGTGAATTTTAAAAATGCTTCGGATCTCTTCTATTGTTCTCGGAATTCCGCTGAAGTTTAAAAATGCTTAAAATCTCTTACATTTTTCTCGGAATTCCGCTGAAGTTTAAAAATGCTTCGGAAATCTTCCATTGTTTTCAAAATTCCGCTGACGTTTAAAAATGCTTCAGAACTATTCCATTGTTCTCAGAATTCTGCTGACGTTTAAAAATGCTTCGGAACTCTTCCATTGTTCTCAGATTTCCGCTGACGTTTAAAAATGCTTCGGAAATCTTCCATTGTTTTCAAAATTCCGCTGACGCTTAAAAATGCTTCAGAACTCTTCCATTGTTCTCGGAATTCTGCTGACGTTTAAAAATGCTTCGGAACTCTTCCATTGTTCTCGGAATTCTGCTGAAGTTTAAAAATGCTTCAGAACTCTTCCATTGCTCTCGGAATTCTGCTGACGTTTAATAATGCTTCGCAACTCTTCCATAGTTCTCGGAATTCCGTTGAAGTTTAAAAATGCTTCGAAACTCTTCCTCTGTTCTCGGAATTCTGCTGAAGTTTAAAAATGCTTCGGAACTCTTCTATTGTTCTTGGAATTCCGCTGAAGTTTAAAAATGCTTAAAATCTCTTCCATTGTTCTCGTAATTCTACTCATGTTTAAAAATGCTTCGGTACTCTTCCATTGTTCTCGGAATTCCGCTGACGTTTAAAAATGCTTCGTAACTCTTCCATTGTTTTCGGAATTCCGCTGAAGTTTAAAAATGCTTCGGAACTCTTCCATTGTTCTAGGAATTCTGCTGAAGTCTAAAAATTCATCTGAACTCTTCCATTGTTCTCGGAATTCGTGTGAATTTTAAAAATGCTTCGGATCTCTTCTATTGTTCTCGGAATTCCGCTGAAGTTTAAAAATGCTTAAAATCTCTTACATTTTTCTCGGAATTCCGCTGAAGTTTAAAAATGCTTCGGAAATCTTCCATTGTTTTCAAAATTCCGCTGACGTTTAAAAATGCTTCAGAACTATTCCATTGTTCTCAGAATTCTGCTGACGTTTAAAAATGCTTCGGAACTCTTCCATTGTTCTCAGAATTCCGCTGACGTTTAAAAATGCTTCGGAAATCTTCCATTGTTTTCAAAATTCCGCTGACGCTTAAAAATGCTTCAGAACTCTTCCATTGTTCTCGGAATTCTGCTGACGTTTAAAAATGCTTCGGAACTCTTCCATTGTTCTAGGAATTCTGCTGAAGTTTAAAAATGCTTCAGAACTCTTCCATTGCTCTCGGAATTCTGCTCATGTTTAAAAATGCTTCGGAACTCTTCCATTGTTCTCGTAATTCCGCTGAAGTTTAAAAATGCTTCGGAACTCTTCCATTGTTCTAGGAATTCTGCTGAAGTCTAAAAATTCATCTGAACTCTTCCATTGTTCTCGGAATTCGTGTGAATTTTAAAAATGCTTCGGATCTCTTCTATTGTTCTCGGAATTCCGCTGAAGTTTAAAAATGCTTAAAATCTCTTACATTTTTCTCGGAATTCCGCTGAAGTTTAAAAATGCTTCGGAAATCTTCCATTGTTTTCAAAATTCCGCTGACGCTTAAAAATGCTTCAGAACTCTTCCATTGTTCTCGGAATTCTGCTGACGTTTAAAAATGCTTCGGAACTCTTCCATTGTTCTCGGAATTCTGCTGAAGTTTAAAAATGCTTCAGAACTCTTCCATTGCTCTCGGAATTCTGCTGACGTTTAATAATGCTTCGCAACTCTTCCATAGTTCTCGGAATTCCGTTGAAGTTTAAAAATGCTTCGAAACTCTTCCTCTGTTCTCGGAATTCTGCTGAAGTTTAAAAATGCTTCGGAACTCTTCCATTGTTCTCAGAATTCCGCTGACGTTTAAAAATGCTTCGTACTCTTCCATTGTTCTCGGCATTCCGCTGACATTTAAAAATGCTTCGGAACTCTTCAATTGTTCTCGGAATTCTGCTGAACTTTTAAAATGCTTTGGAACTCTTCCATTGCTCTCGGAATTCGGGTGAAGTTTAAAAATGCTTCGGAACTCTTCTATTGTTCTTGGAATTCCGCTGAAGTTTAAAAATGCTTAAAATCTCTTCCATTGTTCTCGTAATTCTGCTCATGTTTAAAAATGCTTCGGAACTCTTCCATTGTTCTCGTAATTCCGCTGAAGTTTAAAAATGCTTCGGAACTCTTCCATTGTTCTAGGAATTCTGCTGAAGTCTAAAAATTCATCTGAACTCTTCCATTGTTCTCGGAATTCGTGTGAATTTTAAAAATGCTTCGGATCTCTTCTATTGTTCTCGGAATTCCGCTGAAGTTTAAAAATGCTTAAAATCTCTTACATTTTTCTCGGAATTCCGCTGAAGTTTAAAAATGCTTCGGAAATCTTCCATTGTTTTCAAAATTCCGCTGACGTTTAAAAATGCTTCAGAACTATTCCATTGTTCTCAGAATTCTGCTGACGTTTAAAAATGCTTCGGAACTCTTCTATTGTTCTCAGAATTCTGCTGACGTTTAAAAATGCTTCAGAACTCTTCCATTGTTCTCGGAATTCCGCTGACGTTTAAAAATGCTTTGGTACTCTTCCATTGTTCTCGGAATTCCGCTGAAGTTTAAAAATGCTTCGGAACTCTTCCATTGTTCTCAGAATTCTGCTGACGTTTATAAATGCTTCGGAACTCTTCTATTGTTCTCGGAATTCTGCTGACGTTTAAAAATGCTTCAGAACTCTTCCATTGTTCTCGGATTTCCGCTGACGTTTAATAATGCTTCGGAACTCTTCCATTGTTCTCGGAATTCCGCTGAAGTTTAAAAATGCTTCGGAACTCTTCCATTGTTCTCAGAATTCTGCTGACGTTTAAAAATGCTTCAGAACTCTTCTATTGTTCTCGGAATTCTGCTGAAGTTTAAAAATGCTTCGAAACTCTTCCATTGTTCTCGGAATTCTGCTGAAGTTTAAAAATGCTTCAGAACTCTTCCTTTGCTCTCGGAATTCCGCTGACGTTTAATAATGCTTCGCAACTCTTCCATTGTTCTCGGAATTCCGTTGAAGTTTAAAAATGCTTCGAAACTCTTCCATTGTTCTCAGAATTCTGCTGAAGTTTAAAAATGCTTCGGAACTCTTCCATTGTTCTCAGAATTCCGCTGACGTTTAAAAATGCTTCGGTACTCTTCCATTGTTCTCGGAATTCCGCTGACATTTAAAAATGCTTCGGAACTCTTCAATTGTTCTCGGAATTCTGCTGAACTTTTAAAATGCTTTGGAACTCTTCCATTGCTCTCAGAATTCGGGTGAAGTTTAAAAATGCTTCGGAACTCTTCTATTGTTCTCGGAATTCCGCTGAAGTTTAAAAATGCTTAAAATCATTTCCATTGTTCTCGTAATTCTGCTCATGTTTAAAAATGCTTCGGAACTCTTCCATTGTTCTCGTAATTCCGCTGAAGTTTAAAAATGCTTCGGAACTCTTCCATTGTTCTCGGAATTCCGATGACTTTTTAAAATGCTTCGGTACTCTTCCATTGTTCTCGGAATTCCGCTGACATTTAAAAATGCTTCGTAACTCTTCCATTGTTATCGGAATTCCGCTGAAGTTTAAAAATGCTTCGGAACTCTTCCATTGTTCTAGGAATTCTGTTGAAGTCTAAAAATTCATCTGAACTCTTCCATTGTTCTCGGAATTCGTGTGAATTTTAAAAATGCTTCTGATCTCTTCTATTGTTCTCGGAATTCCGCTGAAGTTTAAAAATGCTTAAAATCTCTTACATTGTTCTCGGAATTCCGCTGAAGTTTAAAAATGCTTCGGAACTCTTCCATTGTTCTCGGAATTCTGCTGAAGTTTAAAAATGCTTCAGAACTCTTCCATTGTTCTCAGAATTCCGCTGACGTTTAAAAATGCTTCGGAAATCTTCCATTGTTTTCAAAATTCCGCTGACGTTTAAAAATGCTTCAGAACTATTCCATTGTTCTCAGAATTCTGCTGACGTTTAAAAATGATTCGGAACTCTTCCATTGTTCTCGGAATTCTGCTGAAGTTTAAAAATGCTTCACAACTCTTCCATTGTTCTCGGAATTCCGCTGACTTTTAAAAATGCTTCGGAACTCTTCCATTGTTCTCCAAATTCCGCTGAAGTTTAAAAATGCTGCGGAACCCTTCCATCGTTCTCGGAATTCTGCTGAAGTTTAAAAATGCTTCGGAACTCTTCCATTGTTCTCAGAATTCCGCTGACGTCTAAAAATGCTTCGGTACTCTTCCATTGTTCTCGGAATTCCGCTGACATATAAAAATGCTTCGGAAATCTTGCATTGTTCTCGGCATTCCGCTGACGTTTAAAAATGCTTCGGAACTCTTCCATTGTTCTCGGAATTCCGCTGAAGTTTAAAAATGCTTCGGAACTCTTCCGTTGTTCTCGGAATTCCGATGACGTTTTAAAATGCTTCGGTACACTTCCATTGTTCTCGGAATTCCGCTGACGTTTAAAAATGCTTCGGAACTCTTCCATTGTTATCGGAATTCCGCTGAAGTTTAAAAATGCTTCGGAACTCTTCCATTGTTCTAGGAATTCTGCTGAAGTCTAAAAATTCATCTGAACTCTTCCATTATTCTCGGAATTCGTGTGAATTTTAAAAATGCTTCGAAACTCTTCCATTGTTCTCAGAATTCTGCTGACGTTTAAAAATGCTTCGGAACTCTTCTATTGTTCTCGGAATTCTGCTGACGTTTAAAAATGCTTCAGAACTCTTCCATTGTTCTCGGATTTCCTCTGACGTTTAATAATGCTTCGGAACTCTTCCATTGTTCTCGGAATTCCGCTGAAGTTTAAAAATGCTTCGGAACTCTTCCATTGTTCTCAGAATTCCGCTGACGTTTAAAAATGCTTCGTACTCTTCCATTGTTCTCGGCATTCCGCTGACATTTAAAAATGCTTCGGAACTCTTCAATTGTTCTCGGAATTCTGCTGAACTTTTAAAATGCTTTGGAACTCTTCCATTGCTCTCGGAATTCGGGTGAAGTTTAAAAATGCTTCGGAACTCTTCTATTGTTCTTGGAATTCCGCTGAAGTTTAAAAATGCTTAAAATCTCTTCCATTGTTCTCGTAATTCTGCTCATGTTTAAAAATGCTTCGGAACTCTTCCATTGTTCTCGTAATTCCGCTGAAGTTTAAAAATGCTTCGGAACTCTTCCATTGTTCTAGGAATTCTGCTGAAGTCTAAAAATTCATCTGAACTCTTCCATTGTTCTCGGAATTCGTGTGAATTTTAAAAATGCTTCGGATCTCTTCTATTGTTCTCGGAATTCCGCTGAAGTTTAAAAATGCTTAAAATCTCTTACATTTTTCTCGGAATTCCGCTGAAGTTTAAAAATGCTTCGGAAATCTTCCATTGTTTTCAAAATTCCGCTGACGTTTAAAAATGCTTCAGAACTATTCCATTGTTCTCAGAATTCTGCTGACGTTTAAAAATGCTTCGGAACTCTTCTATTGTTCTCAGAATTCTGCTGACGTTTAAAAATGCTTCAGAACTCTTCCATTGTTCTCGGAATTCCGCTGACGTTTAAAAATGCTTTGGTACTCTTCCATTGTTCTCGGAATTCCGCTGAAGTTTAAAAATGCTTCGGAACTCTTCCATTGTTCTCAGAATTCTGCTGACGTTTATAAATGCTTCGGAACTCTTCTATTGTTCTCGGAATTCTGCTGACGTTTAAAAATGCTTCAGAACTCTTCCATTGTTCTCGGATTTCCGCTGACGTTTAATAATGCTTCGGAACTCTTCCATTGTTCTCGGAATTCCGCTGAAGTTTAAAAATGCTTCGGAACTCTTCCATTGTTCTCAGAATTCTGCTGACGTTTAAAAATGCTTCAGAACTCTTCTATTGTTCTCGGAATTCTGCTGAAGTTTAAAAATGCTTCGAAACTCTTCCATTGTTCTCGGAATTCTGCTGAAGTTTAAAAATGCTTCAGAACTCTTCCTTTGCTCTCGGAATTCCGCTGACGTTTAATAATGCTTCGCAACTCTTCCATTGTTCTCGGAATTCCGTTGAAGTTTAAAAATGCTTCGAAACTCTTCCATTGTTCTCAGAATTCTGCTGAAGTTTAAAAATGCTTCGGAACTCTTCCATTGTTCTCAGAATTCCGCTGACGTTTAAAAATGCTTCGGTACTCTTCCATTGTTCTCGGAATTCCGCTGACATTTAAAAATGCTTCGGAACTCTTCAATTGTTCTCGGAATTCTGCTGAACTTTTAAAATGCTTTGGAACTCTTCCATTGCTCTCAGAATTCGGGTGAAGTTTAAAAATGCTTCGGAACTCTTCTATTGTTCTCGGAATTCCGCTGAAGTTTAAAAATGCTTAAAATCATTTCCATTGTTCTCGTAATTCTGCTCATGTTTAAAAATGCTTCGGAACTCTTCCATTGTTCTCGTAATTCCGCTGAAGTTTAAAAATGCTTCGGAACTCTTCCATTGTTCTCGGAATTCCGATGACTTTTTAAAATGCTTCGGTACTCTTCCATTGTTCTCGGAATTCCGCTGACATTTAAAAATGCTTCGTAACTCTTCCATTGTTATCGGAATTCCGCTGAAGTTTAAAAATGCTTCGGAACTCTTCCATTGTTCTAGGAATTCTGTTGAAGTCTAAAAATTCATCTGAACTCTTCCATTGTTCTCGGAATTCGTGTGAATTTTAAAAATGCTTCTGATCTCTTCTATTGTTCTCGGAATTCCGCTGAAGTTTAAAAATGCTTAAAATCTCTTACATTGTTCTCGGAATTCCGCTGAAGTTTAAAAATGCTTCGGAACTCTTCCATTGTTCTCGGAATTCTGCTGAAGTTTAAAAATGCTTCAGAACTCTTCCATTGTTCTCAGAATTCCGCTGACGTTTAAAAATGCTTCGGAAATCTTCCATTGTTTTCAAAATTCCGCTGACGTTTAAAAATGCTTCAGAACTATTCCATTGTTCTCAGAATTCTGCTGACGTTTAAAAATGATTCGGAACTCTTCCATTGTTCTCGGAATTCTGCTGAAGTTTAAAAATGCTTCACAACTCTTCCATTGTTCTCGGAATTCCGCTGACTTTTAAAAATGCTTCGGAACTCTTCCATTGTTCTCCAAATTCCGCTGAAGTTTAAAAATGCTGCGGAACCCTTCCATCGTTCTCGGAATTCTGCTGAAGTTTAAAAATGCTTCGGAACTCTTCCATTGTTCTCAGAATTCCGCTGACGTCTAAAAATGCTTCGGTACTCTTCCATTGTTCTCGGAATTCCGCTGACATATAAAAATGCTTCGGAAATCTTGCATTGTTCTCGGCATTCCGCTGACGTTTAAAAATGCTTCGGAACTCTTCCATTGTTCTCGGAATTCCGCTGAAGTTTAAAAATGCTTCGGAACTCTTCCGTTGTTCTCGGAATTCCGATGACGTTTTAAAATGCTTCGGTACACTTCCATTGTTCTCGGAATTCCGCTGACGTTTAAAAATGCTTCGGAACTCTTCCATTGTTATCGGAATTCCGCTGAAGTTTAAAAATGCTTCGGAACTCTTCCATTGTTCTAGGAATTCTGCTGAAGTCTAAAAATTCATCTGAACTCTTCCATTATTCTCGGAATTCGTGTGAATTTTAAAAATGCTTCGAAACTCTTCCATTGTTCTCAGAATTCTGCTGACGTTTAAAAATGCTTCGGAACTCTTCTATTGTTCTCGGAATTCTGCTGACGTTTAAAAATGCTTCAGAACTCTTCCATTGTTCTCGGATTTCCTCTGACGTTTAATAATGCTTCGGAACTCTTCCATTGTTCTCGGAATTCCGCTGAAGTTTAAAAATGCTTCGGAACTCTTCCATTGTTCTCAGAATTCTGCTGACGTTTAAAAATGCTTCGGAACTCTTCTATTGTTCTTGGAATTCTGCTGAAGTTTAAAAATGCTTCGAAACTCTTCCATTGTTCTCGGAATTCTGCTGAAGTTTAAAAATGCTTCAGAACTCTTCCATTGCTCTCGGAATTCCACTGACGTTTAATAATGCTTCGCAACTCTTCCATTGTTCTCGGAATTCCGTTGAAGTTTAAAAATGCTTCGAAACTTTTCCATTGTTCTCGGAATTCTGCTGAAGTTTAAAAATGCTTCGGAACTCTTCCATTGTTCTCGGAATTCTGCTGACGTTTAAAAATTGTTCGGAACTCTTCCATTGTTCTCAGAATTCCGCTGAAGTTTAAAAATGCTTCGGAACTCTTCCATTGTTCTCGGAATTCCGCTGACGTTAAAAAATGCTTTGGAACTCTTCCATTGTTCTCGGAATTCTGCTGAAGTTTAAAAATGCTTCAGAACTCTTCCATTGCTCTCGGAATTCCGCTGACGTTTAATAATGCTTCGCAACTCTTCCATTGTTCTTAGAATTCCGCTGACGTTTAAAAATGCTTCGGTACTCTTCCATTGTTCTCGGAATTCCGCTGACATATAAAAATGCTTCGGAAATCTTACATTGTTCTCGGCATTCCGTTGACATTTAAAAATGCTTCGGAACTCTTCCATTGTTCTCAGAATTCCGCTGACATTTAAAAATGCTTCGGAAATCTTCCATTGTTTTCAAAATTCTGCTGACTCTTAAAAATGCTTCAGAACTCTTCCATTGTTCTCGGAATTCCGCTGACGTTTAAAAATGCTTCGGAACTCTTCCATTGTTCTCGGAATTCCGCTGACATTTAAAAATGCTTCGGAACTCTTCCATTGTTCTTGGAATTCTGCTGAAGTTTTAAAATGCTTCGGTACTCTTCTATTGTTCTCGGAATTCTGCTGACGTTTAAAAATGCTTCGGAACTCTTCCATTGTTCTCGGAATTCCGCTGACATATAAAAATGCTTCGGAAATCTTGCATTGTTCTCGGCATTCCGCTGACGTTTAAAAATGCTTCGGAACTCTTCAATTGTTCTCGGAATTCTGCTGAACTTTTAAAATGCTTTGGAACTCTTCCATTGTTCTCGGAATTCCGCTGAAGTTTAAAAATGCTTCGGAAATCTTACATTGTTTTCAAAATTCCGCTGACGTTTAAAAATGCTTCGGAACTCTTCCATTGTTCTCAGAATTCCACTGAAGTTTAAAAATGCTTCGGAACTCTTCCATTGTTCTCAGAATTCCACTGAAGTTTAAAAATGCTTCAGAACTCTTCCATTGTTCTCGGAATTGCACTGAAGTTTAAAAATGCTTCGGAACTCTTCCATTGTTCTAGGAATTCTGCTGAAGTCTAAAAATTCATCTGAACTCTTCCATTATTCTCGGAATTCGTGTGAATTTTAAAAATGCTTCGGAACTCTTCTATTGTTCTCGGAATTCCGCTGAAGTTTAAAAATGCTTAAAATCTATTCCATTGTTCTCGTAATTCTGCTCATGTTTAAAAATGCTTCGGAACTCTTCCATTGTTCTCGTAATTCCGCTGAAGTTTAAAAATGCTTCGGAACTCTTCCATTGTTCTCGGAATTCCGATGATGTTTTAAAATGCTTCGGTACTCTTCCATTGTTCTCGGAATTCCGCTGACGTTTAAAAATTCTTCGGAACTCTTCCATTGTTCTCGGAATTCCACTGAAGTTTAAAAATGCTTCGGAACTCTTCCATTGTTCTAGGAATTCTGCTGAAGTTTAAAAATTCATGTGAACTCTTCCATTATTCTCGGAATTCGTGTGAATTTTAAAAATGCTTCGGAACTTTTCTATTGTTCTCGGAATTCCGCTGACGTTTTAAAATGCTTCGGAACTCTTCCATTGTTCTCGGAATTCTGCTGAAGTTTAAAAATGCTTCAGAACTCTTCCATTGTTCTCAGAATTCCGCTGACGTTTAAAAATGCTTCGGAAATCTTCTATTGTTTTCAAAATTCCGCTGACGTTTAAAAATGCTTCAGAACTTTTCCATTGTTCTCAGAATTCTGCTGACGTTTAAAAATGCTTCGGAACTCTTCCATTGTTCTCGGAATTCCGCTGACGTTTAAAAATGCTTCACAACTCTTCCATTGTTCTCGGAATTCCGCTGACTTTTAAAAATGCTTCGGAACTCTTCCATTGTTCTCAAAATTCCGCTGACGTTTAAAAATGCTTCAGAACTTTTCCATTGTTCTCAGAATTCTGCTGACGTTTAAAAATGCTTCGGAACTCTTCCATTGTTCTCGGAATTCCGCTGACGTTTAAAAATGCTTCGGAACTCTTCCATTGTTCTCGGAATTCCGCTGACGTTTAAAAATGCTTCGAAACTCTTCTATTGTTCTCGGAATTCTGCTGAAGTTTAAAAATGCTTCAGAACTCTTCCATTGTTCTCGGAATTCCGCTGACATTTAATAATGCTTCGCAACTCTTTCATTGTTCTCGGAATTCCGCTGACGTTTAAAAATGCTTCGGAACTCTTCCATTGTTCTCGGAATTCCGTTGAAGTTTAAAAATGCTTCGAAACTCTTCCATTGTTCTCGGAATTCCGCTGACATTTAAAAATGCTTCGGAAATCTTCCATTGTTTTCAAAATTCCGCTGACGTTTAAAAATGCTTCAGAACTCTTCCATTGTTCTCGGAATTCCGCTGACATTTAAAAATGCTTCGGAACTCTGCCATTGTTCTCGGAATTCCGCTGACGTTTAAAAATTGTTCGGTACTCTTCCATTGTTCTCGGAATTCCGCTGACATATAAAAATGCTTCGGAAATCTTGCATTGATCTCGGCATTCCGCTGACGTTTAAAAATGCTTCGGAAATCTTCCATTGTTTTCAAAATTCCGCTGATGTTTAAAAATGCTTCAGAACTCTTCCATTGTTCTCGGAATTCCGCTGACGTTTAAAACTGCTTTGGAACTCTTCCATTGTTCTCGGAATTCCGCTGACGTTTAAAAATGCTTCGGAACTCTTCCATTGTTCTCGGAATTCCGCTGACATTTAAAAATGCTTCGGAACTCTTCCATTGTTCTTGGAATTCTGCTGAAGTTTTAAAATGCTTCGGTACTCTTCTATTGTTCTCGGAATTCTGCTGACGTTTAAAAATGCTTCGGAACTCTTCCATTGTTCTCGGAATTCCGCTGACATATAAAAATGCTTCGGAAATCTTGCATTGTTCTCGGCATTCCGCTGACGTTTAAAAATGCTTCGGAACTCTTCAATTGTTCTCGGAATTCTGCTGAACTTTTAAAATGCTTTGGAACTCTTCCATTGTTCTCGGAATTCCGCTGAAGTTTAAAAATGCTTCGGAAATCTTACATTGTTTTCAAAATTCCGCTGACGTTTAAAAATGCTTCGGAACTCTTCCATTGTTCTCAGAATTCCACTGAAGTTTAAAAATGCTTCGGAACTCTTCCATTGTTCTCAGAATTCCACTGAAGTTTAAAAATGCTTCGGAACTCTTCCATTGTTCTCGGAATTGCACTGAAGTTTAAAAATGCTTCGGAACTCTTCCATTGTTCTAGGAATTCTGCTGAAGTCTAAAAATTCATCTGAACTCTTCCATTATTCTCGGAATTCGTGTGAATTTTAAAAATGCTTCGGAACTCTTCTATTGTTCTCGGAATTCCGCTGAAGTTTAAAAATGCTTAAAATCTATTCCATTGTTCTCGTAATTCTGCTCATGTTTAAAAATGCTTCGGAACTCTTCCATTGTTCTCGTAATTCCGCTGAAGTTTAAAAATGCTTCGGAACTCTTCCATTGTTCTCGGAATTCCGATGATGTTTTAAAATGCTTCGGTACTCTTCCATTGTTCTCGGAATTCCGCTGACGTTTAAAAATTCTTCGGAACTCTTCCATTGTTCTCGGAATTCCACTGAAGTTTAAAAATGCTTCGGAACTCTTCCATTGTTCTAGGAATTCTGCTGAAGTTTAAAAATTCATGTGAACTCTTCCATTATTCTCGGAATTCGTGTGAATTTTAAAAATGCTTCGGAACTTTTCTATTGTTCTCGGAATTCCGCTGAAGTTTAAAAATGCTTAAAATCTCTTACATTGTTCTCGGAATTCCGCTGAAGTTTTAAAATGCTTCGGAACTCTTCCATTGTTCTCGGAATTCTGCTGAAGTTTAAAAATGCTTCAGAACTCTTCCATTGTTCTCAGAATTCCGCTGACGTTTAAAAATGCTTCGGAAATCTTCCATTGTTTTCAAAATTCCGCTGACGTTTAAAAATGCTTCAGAACTTTTCCATTGTTCTCAGAATTCTGCTGACGTTTAAAAATGCTTCGGAACTCTTCCATTGTTCTCGGAATTCCGCTGACGTTTAAAAATGCTTCACAACTCTTCCATTGTTCTTGGAATTCCGCTGACTTTTAAAAATGCTTCGGAACTCTTCCATTGTTCTCAAAATTCCGCTGACGTTTAAAAATGCTTCAGAACTTTTCCATTGTTCTCAGAATTCTGCTGACGTTTAAAAATGCTTCGGAACTCTTCCATTGTTCTCGGAATTCCGCTGACGTTTAAAAATGCTTCGAAACTCTTCTATTGTTCTCGGAATTCTGCTGAAGTTTAAAAATGC
The DNA here is from genome assembly GCF_046119375.1 of Phyllobates terribilis. Classification (NCBI taxonomy): domain Eukaryota; kingdom Metazoa; phylum Chordata; class Amphibia; order Anura; family Dendrobatidae; genus Phyllobates; species Phyllobates terribilis. The sequence continues at coordinate 13,555,349 of NW_027362782.1, forward strand.
TTCAGAACTCTTCCATTGTTCTCGGAATTCCGCTGACATTTAATAATGCTTCGCAACTCTTTCATTGTTCTCGGAATTCCGCTGACGTTTAAAAATGCTTCAGAACTCTTCCATTGTTCTCGGAATTCCGTTGAAGTTTAAAAATGTTTCGAAACTCTTCCATTGTTCTCGGAATTCCGCTGACATTTAAAAATGCTTCGGAAATCTTCCATTGTTTTCAAAATTTCGCTGACGTTTAAAAATGCTTCAGAACTCTTCCATTGTTCTCGGAATTCCGCTGACATTTAAAAATGCTTCGGAACTCTGCCATTGTTCTCGGAATTCCGCTGACGTTTAAAAATTGTTCGGTACTCTTCCATTGTTCTCGGAATTCCGCTGACATATAAAAATGCTTCGGAAATCTTGCATTGTTCTCGGCATTCCGCTGACGTTTAAAAATGCTTCGGAAATCTTCCATTGTTTTCAAAATTCCGCTGATGTTTAAAAATGCTTCAGAACTCTTCCATTGTTCTCGGAATTCCGCTGACATTTAAAACTGCTTTGAAACTCTTCCATTGTTCTCGGAATTCCGCTGAAGTTTAAAAATGCTTCGGAACTCTTCCATTGTTCTCAGAATTCCGCTGACATTTAAAAATGCTTCGGAACTCTTCCATTGTTCTCAGAATTCCGCTGACGTTTAAAAATGCTACGGAAATCTTCCATTGTTTTCAAAATTCCGCTGACGTTTAAAAATGCTTCAGAACTCTTCCATTGTTCTCGGAATTCCGCTGACGTTTAATAATGCTTCGCAACTCTTTCATTGTTCTCGGAATTCCGCTGACGTTTAAAAATGCTTCGGAACTCTTCCATTGTTCTTGGAATTCCGCTGACGTTTAAAAATGCTTCGGTACTCTTCCATTGTTCTCGGAATTCCGCTGACATATAAAAATGCTTCGGAAAACTTGCATTGTTCTCGGCATTCCGCTGACGTTTAAAAATGCTTCGGAACTCTTCAATTGTTCTCGGAATTCTGCTGAACTTTTAAAATACTATGGAACTCTTCCATTGCTCTCGGAATTCGGGTGAAGTTTAAAAATGCTTCGGAACTCTTCTATTGTTCTCGGAATTCCGCTGAAGTTTAAAAATGCTTAAAATCTCTTCCATTGTTCTCGTAATTCTGCTCATGTTTAAAAATGCTTCGGAACTCTTCCATTGTTCTCGTAATTCCGCTGAAGTTTAAAAATGCTTCGGAACTCTTCCATTGTTCTCGGAATTCCGATGACGTTTTAAAATGCTTCGGTACTCTTCCATTGTTCTCGGAATTCCGCTGACGTTTAAAAATGCTTCGGAACTCTTCCATTGTTCTCGGAATTCCACTGAAGTTTAAAAATGCTTCGGAACTCTTCCATTGTTCTAGGAATTCTGCTGAAGTCTAAAAATTCATCTGAACTCTTCCATTATTCTCGGAATTCGTGTGAATTTTAAAAATGCTTCGGAACTCTTCTATTGTTCTCGGAATTCCGCTGAAGTTTAAAAATGCTTAAAATCTATTCCATTGTTCTAGTAATTCTGCTCATGTTTAAAAATGCTTCGGAACTCTTCCATTGTTCTCGTAATTCCGCTGAAGTTTAAAAATGCTTCGGAACTCTTCCATTGTTCTCGGAATTCCGATGACGTTTTAAAATGCTTCGGTACTCTTCCATTGTTCTCGGAATTCCGCTGACGTTTAAAAATTCTTCGGAACTCTTCCATTGTTCTCGGAATTCCACTGAAGTTTAAAAATGCTTCGGAACTCTTCCATTGTTCTAGGAATTCTGCTGAAGTTTAAAAATTCATGTGAACTCTTCCATTATTCTCGGAATTCGTGTGAATTTTAAAAATGCTTCGGAACTTTTCTATTGTTCTTGGAATTCCGCTGAAGTTTAAAAATGCTTCACAACTCTTCCATTGTTCTCGGAATTCCGTTGAAGTTTAAAAATGCTTCGAAACTCTTCCATTGTTCTCGGAATTCTGCTGACGTTTAAAAATGTTTCGGAACTCTTCCATTGTTCTCGAAATTCCGTTGAAGTTTAAAAATGCTTTGGAACTCTTCCATTGTTCTCGGAATTCTGCTGAAGTTTAAAAATGCTTCACAACTCTTCCATTGTTCTCAGAATTCTGCTGACGTTTAAAAATGCTTCGGAACTCTTCCATTGTTCTCGGAATTCCGCTGACGTTTAAAAATGCTTCACAACTCTTCCATTGTTCTCGGAATTCCGCTGACTTTTACAAATGCTTCGGAACTCTTCCATTGTTCTCAAAATTCCGCTGACGTTTAAAAATGCTTCAGAACTTTTCCATTGTTCTCAGAATTCTGCTGACGTTTAAAAATGCTTCGGAACTCTTCCATTGTTCTCGGAATTACGCTGACGTTTAAAAATGCTTCGGAACTCTTCCATTGTTCTCGGATTTCCGCTGACGTTTAAAAATGCTTCGAAACTCTTCTATTGTTCTCGGAATTCTGCTGAAGTTTAAAAATGCTTCAGAACTCTTCCATTGATCTCGGAATTCCGCTGACATTTAATAATGCTTCGCAACTCTTTGATTGTTCTCGGAATTCTGCTGACGTTTAAAAATGCTTCAGAACTCTTCCATTGTTCTCGGAATTCCGTTGAAGTTTAAAAATGTTTCGAAACTCTTCCATTGTTCTCGGAATTCCGCTGACATTTAAAAATGCTTCGGAAATCTTCCATTGTTTTCAAAATTCCGCTGACGTTTAAAAATGCTTCAGAACTCTTCCATTGTTCTCGGAATTCCGCTGACATTTAAAAATGCTTCGGAACTCTGCCATTGTTCTCGGAATTCCGCTGACGTTTAAAAATTGTTCGGTACTCTTCCATTGTTCTCGGAATTCCGCTGACATATAAAAATGCTTCGGAAATCTTGCATTGTTCTCGGCATTCCGCTGACGTTTAAAAATGCTTCGGAAATCTTCCATTGTTTTCAAAATTCCGCTGATGTTTAAAAATGCTTCAGAACTCTTCCATTGTTCTCGGAATTCCGCTGACATTTAAAACTGCTTTGAAACTCTTCCATTGTTCTCGGAATTCCGCTGAAGTTTAAAAATGCTTCGGAACTCTTCCATTGTTCTCAGAATTCCGCTGACATTTAAAAATGCTTCGGAACTCTTCCATTGTTCTCAGAATTCCGCTGACGTTTAAAACTGCTACGGAAATCTTCCATTGTTTTCAAAATTCCGCTGACGTTTAAAAATGCTTCAGAACTCTTCCATTGTTCTCGGAATTCCGCTGACGTTTAATAATGCTTCGCAACTCTTTCATTGTTCTCGGAATTCCGCTGACGTTTAAAAATGCTTCGGAACTCTTCCATTGTTCTTGGAATTCCGCTGACGTTTAAAAATGCTTCGGTACTCTTCCATTGTTCTCGGAATTCCGCTGACATATAAAAATGCTTCGGAAAACTTGCATTGTTCTCGGCATTCCGCTGACGTTTAAAAATGCTTCGGAACTCTTCAATTGTTCTCGGAATTCTGCTGAACTTTTAAAATACTATGGAACTCTTCCATTGCTCTCGGAATTCGGGTGAAGTTTAAAAATGCTTCGGAACTCTTCTATTGTTCTCGGAATTCCGCTGAAGTTTAAAAATGCTTAAAATCTCTTCCATTGTTCTCGTAATTCTGCTCATGTTTAAAAATGCTTCGGAACTCTTCCATTGTTCTCGTAATTCCGCTGAAGTTTAAAAATGCTTCGGAACTCTTCCATTGTTCTCGGAATTCCGATGACGTTTTAAAATGCTTCGGTACTCTTCCATTGTTCTCGGAATTCCGCTGACGTTTAAAAATGCTTCGGAACTCTTCCATTGTTCTCGGAATTCCACTGAAGTTTAAAAATGCTTCGGAACTCTTCCATTGTTCTAGGAATTCTGCTGAAGTCTAAAAATTCATCTGAACTCTTCCATTATTCTCGGAATTCGTGTGAATTTTAAAAATGCTTCGGAACTCTTCTATTGTTCTCGGAATTCCGCTGAAGTTTAAAAATGCTTAAAATCTATTCCATTGTTCTAGTAATTCTGCTCATGTTTAAAAATGCTTCGGAACTCTTCCATTGTTCTCGTAATTCCGCTGAAGTTTAAAAATGCTTCGGAACTCTTCCATTGTTCTCGGAATTCCGATGACGTTTTAAAATGCTTCGGTACTCTTCCATTGTTCTCGGAATTCCGCTGACGTTTAAAAATTCTTCGGAACTCTTCCATTGTTCTCGGAATTCCACTGAAGTTTAAAAATGCTTCGGAACTCTTCCATTGTTCTAGGAATTCTGCTGAAGTTTAAAAATTCATGTGAACCCTTCCATTATTCTCGGAATTCGTGTGAATTTTAAAAATGCTTCGGAACTTTTCTATTGTTCTTGGAATTCCGCTGAAGTTTAAAAATGCTTCACAACTCTTCCATTGTTCTCGGAATTCCGTTGAAGTTTAAAAATGCTTCGAAACTCTTCCATTGTTCTCGGAATTCTGCTGACGTTTAAAAATGTTTCGGAACTCTTCCATTGTTCTCGAAATTCCGTTGAAGTTTAAAAATGCTTTGGAACTCTTCCATTGTTCTCGGAATTCTGCTGAAGTTTAAAAATGCTTCACAACTCTTCCATTGTTCTCAGAATTCTGCTGACGTTTAAAAATGCTTCGGAACTCTTCCATTGTTCTCGGAATTCCGCTGACGTTTAAAAATGCTTCACAACTCTTCCATTGTTCTCGGAATTCCGCTGACTTTTACAAATGCTTCGGAACTCTTCCATTGTTCTCAAAATTCCGCTGACGTTTAAAAATGCTTCAGAACTTTTCCATTGTTCTCAGAATTCTGCTGACGTTTAAAAATGCTTCGGAACTCTTCCATTGTTCTCGGAATTCCGCTGACGTTTAAAAATGCTTCGGAACTCTTCCATTGTTCTCGGATTTCCGCTGACGTTTAAAAATGCTTCAAAACTCTTCTATTGTTCTCGGAATTCTGCTGAAGTTTAAAAATGCTTCAGAACTCTTCCATTGATCTCGGAATTCCGCTGACATTTAATAATGCTTCGCAACTCTTTGATTGTTCTCGGAATTCCGCTGACGTTTAAAAATGCTTCGGAACTCTTCCATTGTTCTCAGAATTCCGCTGACATTTAAAAATGCTTCGGAACTCTTCCATTGTTCTCAGAATTCCGCTGACGTTTAAAAATGCTACGGAAATCTTCCATTGTTTTCAAAATTCCGCTGACGTTTAAAAATGCTTCAGAACTCTTCCATTGTTCTCGGAATTCCGCTGACGTTTAATAATGCTTCGCAACTCTTTCATTGTTCTCGGAATTCCGCTGACGTTTAAAAATGCTTCGGAACTCTTCCATTGTTCTTGGAATTCCGCTGACGTTTAAAAATGCTTCGGTACTCTTCCATTGTTCTCGGAATTCCGCTGACATATAAAAATGCTTCGGAAAACTTGCATTGTTCTCGGCATTCCGCTGACGTTTAAAAATGCTTCGGAACTCTTCAATTGTTCTCGGAATTCTGCTGAACTTTTAAAATACTATGGAACTCTTCCATTGCTCTCGGAATTCCGCTGACGTTTAATAATGCTTCGCAACTCTTCCATTGTTCTTAGAATTCCGCTGACGTTTAAAAATGCTTCGGTACTCTTCCATTGTTCTCGGAATTCCGCTGACATATAAAAATGCTTCGGAAATCTTACATTGTTCTCGGCATTCCGCTGACATTTAAAAATGCTTCGGAACTCTTCCATTGTTCTCAGAATTCCGCTGACATTTAAAAATGCTTCGGAAATCTTCCATTGTTTTCAAAATTCTGCTGACTCTTAAAAATGCTTCAGAACTCTTCCATTGTTCTCGGAATTCCGCTGACGTTTAAAAATGCTTCGGAACTCTTCCATTGTTCTCGGAATTCCGCTGACATTTAAAAATGCTTCGGAACTCTTCCATTGTTCTTGGAATTCTGCTGAAGTTTTAAAATGCTTCGGTACTCTTCTATTGTTCTCGGAATTCTGCTGACGTTTAAAAATGCTTCGGAACTCTTCCATTGTTCTCGGAATTCCGCTGACATATAAAAATGCTTCGGAAATCTTGCATTGTTCTCGGCATTCCGCTGACGTTTAAAAATGCTTCGGAACTCTTCAATTGTTCTCGGAATTCTGCTGAACTTTTAAAATGCTTTGGAACTCTTCCATTGTTCTCGGAATTCCGCTGAAGTTTAAAAATGCTTCGGAAATCTTACATTGTTTTCAAAATTCCGCTGACGTTTAAAAATGCTTCGGAACTCTTCCATTGTTCTCAGAATTCCACTGAAGTTTAAAAATGCTTCGGAACTCTTCCATTGTTCTCAGAATTCCACTGAAGTTTAAAAATGCTTCAGAACTCTTCCATTGTTCTCGGAATTGCACTGAAGTTTAAAAATGCTTCGGAACTCTTCCATTGTTCTAGGAATTCTGCTGAAGTCTAAAAATTCATCTGAACTCTTCCATTATTCTCGGAATTCGTGTGAATTTTAAAAATGCTTCGGAACTCTTCTATTGTTCTCGGAATTCCGCTGAAGTTTAAAAATGCTTAAAATCTATTCCATTGTTCTCGTAATTCTGCTCATGTTTAAAAATGCTTCGGAACTCTTCCATTGTTCTCGTAATTCCGCTGAAGTTTAAAAATGCTTCGGAACTCTTCCATTGTTCTCGGAATTCCGATGATGTTTTAAAATGCTTCGGTACTCTTCCATTGTTCTCGGAATTCCGCTGACGTTTAAAAATTCTTCGGAACTCTTCCATTGTTCTCGGAATTCCACTGAAGTTTAAAAATGCTTCGGAACTCTTCCATTGTTCTAGGAATTCTGCTGAAGTTTAAAAATTCATGTGAACTCTTCCATTATTCTCGGAATTCGTGTGAATTTTAAAAATGCTTCGGAACTTTTCTATTGTTCTCGGAATTCCGCTGACGTTTTAAAATGCTTCGGAACTCTTCCATTGTTCTCGGAATTCTGCTGAAGTTTAAAAATGCTTCAGAACTCTTCCATTGTTCTCAGAATTCCGCTGACGTTTAAAAATGCTTCGGAAATCTTCTATTGTTTTCAAAATTCCGCTGACGTTTAAAAATGCTTCAGAACTTTTCCATTGTTCTCAGAATTCTGCTGACGTTTAAAAATGCTTCGGAACTCTTCCATTGTTCTCGGAATTCCGCTGACGTTTAAAAATGCTTCACAACTCTTCCATTGTTCTCGGAATTCCGCTGACTTTTAAAAATGCTTCGGAACTCTTCCATTGTTCTCAAAATTCCGCTGACGTTTAAAAATGCTTCAGAACTTTTCCATTGTTCTCAGAATTCTGCTGACGTTTAAAAATGCTTCGGAACTCTTCCATTGTTCTCGGAATTCCGCTGACGTTTAAAAATGCTTCGGAACTCTTCCATTGTTCTCGGAATTCCGCTGACGTTTAAAAATGCTTCGAAACTCTTCTATTGTTCTCGGAATTCTGCTGAAGTTTAAAAATGCTTCAGAACTCTTCCATTGTTCTCGGAATTCCGCTGACATTTAATAATGCTTCGCAACTCTTTCATTGTTCTCGGAATTCCGCTGACGTTTAAAAATGCTTCGGAACTCTTCCATTGTTCTCGGAATTCCGTTGAAGTTTAAAAATGCTTCGAAACTCTTCCATTGTTCTCGGAATTCCGCTGACATTTAAAAATGCTTCGGAAATCTTCCATTGTTTTCAAAATTCCGCTGACGTTTAAAAATGCTTCAGAACTCTTCCATTGTTCTCGGAATTCCGCTGACATTTAAAAATGCTTCGGAACTCTGCCATTGTTCTCGGAATTCCGCTGACGTTTAAAAATTGTTCGGTACTCTTCCATTGTTCTCGGAATTCCGCTGACATATAAAAATGCTTCGGAAATCTTGCATTGATCTCGGCATTCCGCTGACGTTTAAAAATGCTTCGGAAATCTTCCATTGTTTTCAAAATTCCGCTGATGTTTAAAAATGCTTCAGAACTCTTCCATTGTTCTCGGAATTCCGCTGACGTTTAAAACTGCTTTGGAACTCTTCCATTGTTCTCGGAATTCCGCTGACGTTTAAAAATGCTTCGGAACTCTTCCATTGTTCTCGGAATTCCGCTGACATTTAAAAATGCTTCGGAACTCTTCCATTGTTCTTGGAATTCTGCTGAAGTTTTAAAATGCTTCGGTACTCTTCTATTGTTCTCGGAATTCTGCTGACGTTTAAAAATGCTTCGGAACTCTTCCATTGTTCTCGGAATTCCGCTGACATATAAAAATGCTTCGGAAATCTTGCATTGTTCTCGGCATTCCGCTGACGTTTAAAAATGCTTCGGAACTCTTCAATTGTTCTCGGAATTCTGCTGAACTTTTAAAATGCTTTGGAACTCTTCCATTGTTCTCGGAATTCCGCTGAAGTTTAAAAATGCTTCGGAAATCTTACATTGTTTTCAAAATTCCGCTGACGTTTAAAAATGCTTCGGAACTCTTCCATTGTTCTCAGAATTCCACTGAAGTTTAAAAATGCTTCGGAACTCTTCCATTGTTCTCAGAATTCCACTGAAGTTTAAAAATGCTTCGGAACTCTTCCATTGTTCTCGGAATTGCACTGAAGTTTAAAAATGCTTCGGAACTCTTCCATTGTTCTAGGAATTCTGCTGAAGTCTAAAAATTCATCTGAACTCTTCCATTATTCTCGGAATTCGTGTGAATTTTAAAAATGCTTCGGAACTCTTCTATTGTTCTCGGAATTCCGCTGAAGTTTAAAAATGCTTAAAATCTATTCCATTGTTCTCGTAATTCTGCTCATGTTTAAAAATGCTTCGGAACTCTTCCATTGTTCTCGTAATTCCGCTGAAGTTTAAAAATGCTTCGGAACTCTTCCATTGTTCTCGGAATTCCGATGATGTTTTAAAATGCTTCGGTACTCTTCCATTGTTCTCGGAATTCCGCTGACGTTTAAAAATTCTTCGGAACTCTTCCATTGTTCTCGGAATTCCACTGAAGTTTAAAAATGCTTCGGAACTCTTCCATTGTTCTAGGAATTCTGCTGAAGTTTAAAAATTCATGTGAACTCTTCCATTATTCTCGGAATTCGTGTGAATTTTAAAAATGCTTCGGAACTTTTCTATTGTTCTCGGAATTCCGCTGAAGTTTAAAAATGCTTAAAATCTCTTACATTGTTCTCGGAATTCCGCTGAAGTTTTAAAATGCTTCGGAACTCTTCCATTGTTCTCGGAATTCTGCTGAAGTTTAAAAATGCTTCAGAACTCTTCCATTGTTCTCAGAATTCCGCTGACGTTTAAAAATGCTTCGGAAATCTTCCATTGTTTTCAAAATTCCGCTGACGTTTAAAAATGCTTCAGAACTTTTCCATTGTTCTCAGAATTCTGCTGACGTTTAAAAATGCTTCGGAACTCTTCCATTGTTCTCGGAATTCCGCTGACGTTTAAAAATGCTTCACAACTCTTCCATTGTTCTTGGAATTCCGCTGACTTTTAAAAATGCTTCGGAACTCTTCCATTGTTCTCAAAATTCCGCTGACGTTTAAAAATGCTTCAGAACTTTTCCATTGTTCTCAGAATTCTGCTGACGTTTAAAAATGCTTCGGAACTCTTCCATTGTTCTCGGAATTCCGCTGACGTTTAAAAATGCTTCGAAACTCTTCTATTGTTCTCGGAATTCTGCTGAAGTTTAAAAATGCTTCAGAACTCTTCCATTGTTCTCGGAATTCCGCTGACATTTAATAATGCTTCGCAACTCTTTCATTGTTCTCGGAATTCCGCTGACGTTTAAAAATGCTTCAGAACTCTTCCATTGTTCTCGGAATTCCGTTGAAGTTTAAAAATGTTTCGAAACTCTTCCATTGTTCTCGGAATTCCGCTGACATTTAAAAATGCTTCGGAAATCTTCCGTTGTTTTCAAAATTTCGCTGACGTTTAAAAATGCTTCAGAACTCTTCCATTGTTCTCGGAATTCCGCTGACATTTAAAAATGCTTCGGAACTCTGCCATTGTTCTCGGAATTCCGCTGACGTTTAAAAATTGTTCGGTACTCTTCCATTGTTCTCGGAATTCCGCTGACATATAAAAATGCTTCGGAAATCTTGCATTGTTCTCGGCATTCCGCTGACGTTTAAAAATGCTTCGGAAATCTTCCATTGTTTTCAAAATTCCGCTGATGTTTAAAAATGCTTCAGAACTCTTCCATTGTTCTCGGAATTCCGCTGACATTTAAAACTGCTTTGAAACTCTTCCATTGTTCTCGGAATTCCGCTGAAGTTTAAAAATGCTTCGGAACTCTTCCATTGTTCTCAGAATTCCGCTGACATTTAAAAATGCTTCGGAACTCTTCCATTGTTCTCAGAATTCCGCTGACGTTTAAAAATGCTACGGAAATCTTCCATTGTTTTCAAAATTCCGCTGACGTTTAAAAATGCTTCAGAACTCTTCCATTGTTCTCGGAATTCCGCTGACGTTTAATAATGCTTCGCAACTCTTTCATTGTTCTCGGAATTCCGCTGACGTTTAAAAATGCTTCGGAACTCTTCCATTGTTCTTGGAATTCCGCTGACGTTTAAAAATGCTTCGGTACTCTTCCATTGTTCTCGGAATTCCGCTGACATATAAAAATGCTTCGGAAAACTTGCATTGTTCTCGGCATTCCGCTGACGTTTAAAAATGCTTCGGAACTCTTCAATTGTTCTCGGAATTCTGCTGAACTTTTAAAATACTATGGAACTCTTCCATTGCTCTCGGAATTCGGGTGAAGTTTAAAAATGCTTCGGAACTCTTCTATTGTTCTCGGAATTCCGCTGAAGTTTAAAAATGCTTAAAATCTCTTCCATTGTTCTCGTAATTCTGCTCATGTTTAAAAATGCTTCGGAACTCTTCCATTGTTCTCGTAATTCCGCTGAAGTTTAAAAATGCTTCGGAACTCTTCCATTGTTCTCGGAATTCCGATGACGTTTTAAAATGCTTCGGTACTCTTCCATTGTTCTCGGAATTCCGCTGACGTTTAAAAATGCTTCGGAACTCTTCCATTGTTCTCGGAATTCCACTGAAGTTTAAAAATGCTTCGGAACTCTTCCATTGTTCTAGGAATTCTGCTGAAGTCTAAAAATTCATCTGAACTCTTCCATTATTCTCGGAATTCGTGTGAATTTTAAAAATGCTTCGGAACTCTTCTATTGTTCTCGGAATTCCGCTGAAGTTTAAAAATGCTTAAAATCTATTCCATTGTTCTAGTAATTCTGCTCATGTTTAAAAATGCTTCGGAACTCTTCCATTGTTCTCGTAATTCCGCTGAAGTTTAAAAATGCTTCGGAACTCTTCCATTGTTCTCGGAATTCCGATGACGTTTTAAAATGCTTCGGTACTCTTCCATTGTTCTCGGAATTCCGCTGACGTTTAAAAATTCTTCGGAACTCTTCCATTGTTCTCGGAATTCCACTGAAGTTTAAAAATGCTTCGGAACTCTTCCATTGTTCTAGGAATTCTGCTGAAGTTTAAAAATTCATGTGAACTCTTCCATTATTCTCGGAATTCGTGTGAATTTTAAAAATGCTTCGGAACTTTTCTATTGTTCTTGGAATTCCGCTGAAGTTTAAAAATGCTTCACAACTCTTCCATTGTTCTCGGAATTCCGTTGAAGTTTAAAAATGCTTCGAAACTCTTCCATTGTTCTCGGAATTCTGCTGACGTTTAAAAATGTTTCGGAACTCTTCCATTGTTCTCGAAATTCCGTTGAAGTTTAAAAATGCTTTGGAACTCTTCCATTGTTCTCGGAATTCTGCTGAAGTTTAAAAATGCTTCACAACTCTTCCATTGTTCTCAGAATTCTGCTGACGTTTAAAAATGCTTCGGAACTCTTCCATTGTTCTCGGAATTCCGCTGACGTTTAAAAATGCTTCACAACTCTTCCATTGTTCTCGGAATTCCGCTGACTTTTACAAATGCTTCGGAACTCTTCCATTGTTCTCAAAATTCCGCTGACGTTTAAAAATGCTTCAGAACTTTTCCATTGTTCTCAGAATTCTGCTGACGTTTAAAAATGCTTCGGAACTCTTCCATTGTTCTCGGAATTACGCTGACGTTTAAAAATGCTTCGGAACTCTTCCATTGTTCTCGGATTTCCGCTGACGTTTAAAAATGCTTCGAAACTCTTCTATTGTTCTCGGAATTCTGCTGAAGTTTAAAAATGCTTCAGAACTCTTCCATTGATCTCGGAATTCCGCTGACATTTAATAATGCTTCGCAACTCTTTGATTGTTCTCGGAATTCTGCTGACGTTTAAAAATGCTTCAGAACTCTTCCATTGTTCTCGGAATTCCGTTGAAGTTTAAAAATGTTTCGAAACTCTTCCATTGTTCTCGGAATTCCGCTGACATTTAAAAATGCTTCGGAAATCTTCCATTGTTTTCAAAATTCCGCTGACGTTTAAAAATGCTTCAGAACTCTTCCATTGTTCTCGGAATTCCGCTGACATTTAAAAATGCTTCGGAACTCTGCCATTGTTCTCGGAATTCCGCTGACGTTTAAAAATTGTTCGGTACTCTTCCATTGTTCTCGGAATTCCGCTGACATATAAAAATGCTTCGGAAATCTTGCATTGTTCTCGGCATTCCGCTGACGTTTAAAAATGCTTCGGAAATCTTCCATTGTTTTCAAAATTCCGCTGATGTTTAAAAATGCTTCAGAACTCTTCCATTGTTCTCGGAATTCCGCTGACATTTAAAACTGCTTTGAAACTCTTCCATTGTTCTCGGAATTCCGCTGAAGTTTAAAAATGCTTCGGAACTCTTCCATTGTTCTCAGAATTCCGCTGACATTTAAAAATGCTTCGGAACTCTTCCATTGTTCTCAGAATTCCGCTGACGTTTAAAAATGCTACGGAAATCTTCCATTGTTTTCAAAATTCCGCTGACGTTTAAAAATGCTTCAGAACTCTTCCATTGTTCTCGGAATTCCGCTGACGTTTAATAATGCTTCGCAACTCTTTCATTGTTCTCGGAATTCCGCTGACGTTTAAAAATGCTTCGGAACTCTTCCATTGTTCTTGGAATTCCGCTGACGTTTAAAAATGCTTCGGTACTCTTCCATTGTTCTCGGAATTCCGCTGACATATAAAAATGCTTCGGAAAACTTGCATTGTTCTCGGCATTCCGCTGACGTTTAAAAATGCTTCGGAACTCTTCAATTGTTCTCGGAATTCTGCTGAACTTTTAAAATACTATGGAACTCTTCCATTGCTCTCGGAATTCGGGTGAAGTTTAAAAATGCTTCGGAACTCTTCTATTGTTCTCGGAATTCCGCTGAAGTTTAAAAATGCTTAAAATCTCTTCCATTGTTCTCGTAATTCTGCTCATGTTTAAAAATGCTTCGGAACTCTTCCATTGTTCTCGTAATTCCGCTGAAGTTTAAAAATGCTTCGGAACTCTTCCATTGTTCTCGGAATTCCGATGACGTTTTAAAATGCTTCGGTACTCTTCCATTGTTCTCGGAATTCCGCTGACGTTTAAAAATGCTTCGGAACTCTTCCATTGTTCTCGGAATTCCACTGAAGTTTAAAAATGCTTCGGAACTCTTCCATTGTTCTAGGAATTCTGCTGAAGTCTAAAAATTCATCTGAACTCTTCCATTATTCTCGGAATTCGTGTGAATTTTAAAAATGCTTCGGAACTCTTCTATTGTTCTCGGAATTCCGCTGAAGTTTAAAAATGCTTAAAATCTATTCCATTGTTCTAGTAATTCTGCTCATGTTTAAAAATGCTTCGGAACTCTTCCATTGTTCTCGTAATTCCGCTGAAGTTTAAAAATGCTTCGGAACTCTTCCATTGTTCTCGGAATTCCGATGACGTTTTAAAATGCTTCGGTACTCTTCCATTGTTCTCGGAATTCCGCTGACGTTTAAAAATTCTTCGGAACTCTTCCATTGTTCTCGGAATTCCACTGAAGTTTAAAAATGCTTCGGAACTCTTCCATTGTTCTAGGAATTCTGCTGAAGTTTAAAAATTCATGTGAACCCTTCCATTATTCTCGGAATTCGTGTGAATTTTAAAAATGCTTCGGAACTTTTCTATTGTTCTTGGAATTCCGCTGAAGTTTAAAAATGCTTCACAACTCTTCCATTGTTCTCGGAATTCCGTTGAAGTTTAAAAATGCTTCGAAACTCTTCCATTGTTCTCGGAATTCTGCTGACGTTTAAAAATGTTTCGGAACTCTTCCATTGTTCTCGAAATTCCGTTGAAGTTTAAAAATGCTTTGGAACTCTTCCATTGTTCTCGGAATTCTGCTGAAGTTTAAAAATGCTTCACAACTCTTCCATTGTTCTCAGAATTCTGCTGACGTTTAAAAATGCTTCGGAACTCTTCCATTGTTCTCGGAATTCCGCTGACGTTTAAAAATGCTTCACAACTCTTCCATTGTTCTCGGAATTCCGCTGACTTTTACAAATGCTTCGGAACTCTTCCATTGTTCTCAAAATTCCGCTGACGTTTAAAAATGCTTCAGAACTTTTCCATTGTTCTCAGAATTCTGCTGACGTTTAAAAATGCTTCGGAACTCTTCCATTGTTCTCGGAATTCCGCTGACGTTTAAAAATGCTTCGGAACTCTTCCATTGTTCTCGGATTTCCGCTGACGTTTAAAAATGCTTCAAAACTCTTCTATTGTTCTCGGAATTCTGCTGAAGTTTAAAAATGCTTCAGAACTCTTCCATTGATCTCGGAATTCCGCTGACATTTAATAATGCTTCGCAACTCTTTGATTGTTCTCGGAATTCCGCTGACGTTTAAAAATGCTTCGGAACTCTTCCATTGTTCTCAGAATTCCGCTGACATTTAAAAATGCTTCGGAACTCTTCCATTGTTCTCAGAATTCCGCTGACGTTTAAAAATGCTACGGAAATCTTCCATTGTTTTCAAAATTCCGCTGACGTTTAAAAATGCTTCAGAACTCTTCCATTGTTCTCGGAATTCCGCTGACGTTTAATAATGCTTCGCAACTCTTTCATTGTTCTCGGAATTCCGCTGACGTTTAAAAATGCTTCGGAACTCTTCCATTGTTCTTGGAATTCCGCTGACGTTTAAAAATGCTTCGGTACTCTTCCATTGTTCTCGGAATTCCGCTGACATATAAAAATGCTTCGGAAAACTTGCATTGTTCTCGGCATTCCGCTGACGTTTAAAAATGCTTCGGAACTCTTCAATTGTTCTCGGAATTCTGCTGAACTTTTAAAATACTATGGAACTCTTCCATTGCTCTCGGAATTCGGGTGAAGTTTAAAAATGCTTCGGAACTCTTCTATTGTTCTCGGAATTCCGCTGAAGTTTAAAAATGCTTAAAATCTCTTCCATTGTTCTCGTAATTCTGCTCATGTTTAAAAATGCTTCGGAACTCTTCCATTGTTCTCGTAATTCCGCTGAAGTTTAAAAATGCTTCGGAACTCTTCCATTGTTCTCGGAATTCCGATGACGTTTTAAAATGCTTCGGTACTCTTCCATTGTTCTCGGAATTCCGCTGACGTTTAAAAATGCTTCGGAACTCTTCCATTGTTCTCGGAATTCCACTGAAGTTTAAAAATGCTTCGGAACTCTTCCATTGTTCTAGGAATTCTGCTGAAGTCTAAAAATTCATCTGAACTCTTCCATTATTCTCGGAATTCGTGTGAATTTTAAAAATGCTTCGGAACTCTTCTATTGTTCTCGGAATTCCGCTGAAGTTTAAAAATGCTTAAAATCTATTCCATTGTTCTAGTAATTCTGCTCATGTTTAAAAATGCTTCGGAACTCTTCCATTGTTCTCGTAATTCCGCTGAAGTTTAAAAATGCTTCGGAACTCTTCCATTGTTCTCGGAATTCCGATGACGTTTTAAAATGCTTCGGTACTCTTCCATTGTTCTCGGAATTCCGCTGACGTTTAAAAATTCTTCGGAACTCTTCCATTGTTCTCGGAATTCCACTGAAGTTTAAAAATGCTTCGGAACTCTTCCATTGTTCTAGGAATTCTGCTGAAGTTTAAAAATTCATGTGAACTCTTCCATTATTCTCGGAATTCGTGTGAATTTTAAAAATGCTTCGGAACTTTTCTATTGTTCTTGGAATTCCGCTGAAGTTTAAAAATGCTTCACAACTCTTCCATTGTTCTCGGAATTCCGTTGAAGTTTAAAAATGCTTCGAAACTCTTCCATTGTTCTCGGAATTCTGCTGACGTTTAAAAATGTTTCGGAACTCTTCCATTGTTCTCGAAATTCCGTTGAAGTTTAAAAATGCTTTGGAACTCTTCCATTGTTCTCGGAATTCTGCTGAAGTTTAAAAATGCTTCACAACTCTTCCATTGTTCTCAGAATTCTGCTGACGTTTAAAAATGCTTCGGAACTCTTCCATTGTTCTCGGAATTCCGCTGACGTTTAAAAATGCTTCACAACTCTTCCATTGTTCTCGGAATTCCGCTGACTTTTACAAATGCTTCGGAACTCTTCCATTGTTCTCAAAATTCCGCTGACGTTTAAAAATGCTTCGGAACTCTTCCATTGTTCTCGGAATTCCGCTGACGTTTAAAAATGCTTCGGAACTCTTCCATTGTTCTCGGATTTCCGCTGACGTTTAAAAATGCTTCGAAACTCTTCTATTGTTCTCGGAATTCTGCTGAAGTTTAAAAATGCTTCAGAACTCTTCCATTGATCTCGGAATTCCGCTGACATTTAATAATGCTTCGCAACTCTTTGATTGTTCTCGGAATTCCGCTGACGTTTAAAAATGCTTCGGAACTCTTCCATTGTTCTCGGAATTCCGTTAAAGTTTAAAAATGCTTCGAAGCTCTTCCATTGTTCTCGGAATTCCGCTGACATCTAAAAATGCTTCGGAAATCTTCCATTGTTTTCAAAATTCCGCTGACGTTTAAAAATGCTTCAGAACTCTTCCATTGTTCTCGGAATTCCGCTGACATTTAAAAATGCTTCGGAACTCTGCCATTGTTCTCGGAATTCCGCTGACGTTTAAAAATTGTTCGGTACTCTTCCATTGTTCTCGGAATTCCGCTGACATATAAAAATGCTTCGGAAATCTTGCATTGTTCTCGGCATTCCGCTGACGTTTAAAAATGCTTCGGAAATCTTCCATTGTTTTCAAAATTCCGCTGATGTTTAAAAATGCTTCAGAACTCTTCCATTGTTCTCGGAATTCCGCTGACGTTTAAAACTGCTTTGGAACTCTTCCATTGTTCTCGGAATTCCGCTTAAGTTTAAAAATGCTTCGGAACTCTTCCATTGTTCTCAGAATTCCGCTGACATTTAAAAATGCTTCGGAACTCTTCCATTGTTCTCAGAATTCCGCTGACGTTTAAAAACGCTACGGAAATCTTCCATTGTTTTCAAAATTCCGCTGACGTTTAAAAATGCTTCAGAACTCTTCCATTGTTCTCGGAATTCCGCTGACGTTTAATAATGCTTCGCAACTCTTTCATTGTTCTCAGAATTCCGCTGACATTTAAAAATGCTTCGGAACTCTTCCATTGTTCTCAGAATTCCGCTGACGTTTAAAAATGCTACGGAAATCTTCCATTGTTTTCAAAATTCCGCTGACGTTTAAAAATGCTTCAGAACTCTTCCATTGTTCTCGGAATTCCGCTGACGTTTAATAATGCTTCGCAACTCTTTCATTGTTCTCGGAATTCCGCTGACGTTTAAAAATGCTTCGGAACTCTTCAATTGTTCTCAGAATTCCGCTGACGTTTAAAAACGCTACGGAAATCTTCCATTGTTTTCAAAATTCCGCTGACGTTTAAAAATGCTTCAGAACTCTTCCATTGTTCTCGGAATTCCGCTGACGTTTAATAATGCTTCGCAACTCTTTCATTGTTCTCAGAATTCCGCTGACATTTAAAAATGCTTCGGAACTCTTCCATTGTTCTCAGAATTCCGCTGACGTTTAAAAATGCTACGGAAATCTTCCATTGTTTTCAAAATTCCGCTGACGTTTAAAAATGCTTCGGTACTCTTCCATTGTTCTCGGAATTCCGCTGACATATAAAAATGCTTCGGAAAACTTGCATTGTTCTCGGCATTCCGCTGACGTTTAAAAATGCTTCGGAACTCTTCAATTGTTCTCGGAATTCTGCTGAACTTTTAAAATACTATGGAACTCTTCCATTGCTCTCGGAATTCGGGTGAAGTTTAAAAATGCTTCGGAACTCTTCTATTGTTCACGGAATTCCGCTGAAGTTTAAAAATGCTTAAAATCTCTTCCATTGTTCTCGTAATTCTGCTCATGTTTAAAAATGCTTCGGAACTCTTCCATTGTTCTCGTAATTCCGCTGAAGTTTAAAAATGCTTCGGAACTCTTCCATTGTTCTCGGAATTCCGATGACGTTTTAAAATGCTTCGGTACTCTTCCATTGTTCTCGGAATTCCGCTGACGTTTAAAAATGCTTCGGAACTCTTCCATTGTTCTCGGAATTCCACTGAAGTTTAAAAATGCTTCGGAACTCTTCCATTGTTCTAGGAATTCTGCTGAAGTCTAAAAATTCATCTGAACTCTTCCATTATTCTCGGAATTCGTGTGAATTTTAAAAATGCTTCGGAACTCTTCTATTGTTCTCGGAATTCCGCTGAAGTTTAAAAATGCTTAAAATCTATTCCATTGTTCTAGTAATTCTGCTCATGTTTAAAAATGCTTCGGAACTCTTCCATTGTTCTCGTAATTCCGCTGAAGTTTAAAAATGCTTCGGAACTCTTCCATTGTTCTCGGAATTCCGATGACGTTTTAAAATGCTTCGGTACTCTTCCATTGTTCTCGGAATTCCGCTGACGTTTAAAAATTCTTCGGAACTCTTCCATTGTTCTCGGAATTCCACTGAAGTTTAAAAATGCTTCGGAACTCTTCCATTGTTCTAGGAATTCTGCTGAAGTTTAAAAATTCATGTGAACTCTTCCATTATTCTCGGAATTCGTGTGAATTTTAAAAATGCTTCGGAACTTTTCTATTGTTCTTGGAATTCCGCTGAAGTTTAAAAATGCTTCACAACTCTTCCATTGTTCTCGGAATTCCGTTGAAGTTTAAAAATGCTTCGAAACTCTTCCATTGTTCTCGGAATTCTGCTGACGTTTAAAAATGTTTCGGAACTCTTCCATTGTTCTCGAAATTCCGTTGAAGTTTAAAAATGCTTTGGAACTCTTCCATTGTTCTCGGAATTCTGCTGAAGTTTAAAAATGCTTCACAACTCTTCCATTGTTCTCAGAATTCTGCTGACGTTTAAAAATGCTTCGGAACTCTTCCATTGTTCTCGGAATTCCGCTGACGTTTAAAAATGCTTCACAACTCTTCCATTGTTCTCGGAATTCCGCTGACTTTTACAAATGCTTCGGAACTCTTCCATTGTTCTCAAAATTCCGCTGACGTTTAAAAATGCTTCAGAACTTTTCCATTGTTCTCAGAATTCTGCTGACGTTTAAAAATGCTTCGGAACTCTTCCATTGTTCTCGGAATTCCGCTGACGTTTAAAAATGCTTCGGAACTCTTCCATTGTTCTCGGATTTCCGCTGACGTTTAAAAATGCTTCGAAACTCTTCTATTGTTCTCGGAATTCTGCTGAAGTTTAAAAATGCTTCAGAACTCTTCCATTGATCTCGGAATTCCGCTGACATTTAATAATGCTTCGCAACTCTTTGATTGTTCTCGGAATTCTGCTGACGTTTAAAAATGCTTCAGAACTCTTCCATTGTTCTCGGAATTCCGTTGAAGTTTAAAAATGTTTCGAAACTCTTCCATTGTTCTCGGAATTCCGCTGACATTTAAAAATGCTTCGGAAATCTTCCATTGTTTTCAAAATTCCGCTGACGTTTAAAAATGCTTCAGAACTCTTCCATTGTTCTCGGAATTCCGCTGACATTTAAAAATGCTTCGGAACTCTGCCATTGTTCTCGGAATTCCGCTGACGTTTAAAAATTGTTCGGTACTCTTCCATTGTTCTCGGAATTCCGCTGACATATAAAAATGCTTCGGAAATCTTGCATTGTTCTCGGCATTCCGCTGACGTTTAAAAATGCTTCGGAAATCTTCCATTGTTTTCAAAATTCCGCTGATGTTTAAAAATGCTTCAGAACTCTTCCATTGTTCTCGGAATTCCGCTGACATTTAAAACTGCTTTGAAACTCTTCCATTGTTCTCGGAATTCCGCTGAAGTTTAAAAATGCTTCGGAACTCTTCCATTGTTCTCAGAATTCCGCTGACATTTAAAAATGCTTCGGAACTCTTCCATTGTTCTCAGAATTCCGCTGACGTTTAAAAATGCTACGGAAATCTTCCATTGTTTTCAAAATTCCGCTGACGTTTAAAAATGCTTCAGAACTCTTCCATTGTTCTCGGAATTCCGCTGACGTTTAATAATGCTTCGCAACTCTTTCATTGTTCTCGGAATTCCGCTGACGTTTAAAAATGCTTCGGAACTCTTCCATTGTTCTTGGAATTCCGCTGACGTTTAAAAATGCTTCGGTACTCTTCCATTGTTCTCGGAATTCCGCTGACATATAAAAATGCTTCGGAAAACTTGCATTGTTCTCGGCATTCCGCTGACGTTTAAAAATGCTTCGGAACTCTTCAATTGTTCTCGGAATTCTGCTGAACTTTTAAAATACTATGGAACTCTTCCATTGCTCTCGGAATTCGGGTGAAGTTTAAAAATGCTTCGGAACTCTTCTATTGTTCTCGGAATTCCGCTGAAGTTTAAAAATGCTTAAAATCTCTTCCATTGTTCTCGTAATTCTGCTCATGTTTAAAAATGCTTCGGAACTCTTCCATTGTTCTCGTAATTCCGCTGAAGTTTAAAAATGCTTCGGAACTCTTCCATTGTTCTCGGAATTCCGATGACGTTTTAAAATGCTTCGGTACTCTTCCATTGTTCTCGGAATTCCGCTGACGTTTAAAAATGCTTCGGAACTCTTCCATTGTTCTCGGAATTCCACTGAAGTTTAAAAATGCTTCGGAACTCTTCCATTGTTCTAGGAATTCTGCTGAAGTCTAAAAATTCATCTGAACTCTTCCATTATTCTCGGAATTCGTGTGAATTTTAAAAATGCTTCGGAACTCTTCTATTGTTCTCGGAATTCCGCTGAAGTTTAAAAATGCTTAAAATCTATTCCATTGTTCTAGTAATTCTGCTCATGTTTAAAAATGCTTCGGAACTCTTCCATTGTTCTCGTAATTCCGCTGAAGTTTAAAAATGCTTCGGAACTCTTCCATTGTTCTCGGAATTCCGATGACGTTTTAAAATGCTTCGGTACTCTTCCATTGTTCTCGGAATTCCGCTGACGTTTAAAAATTCTTCGGAACTCTTCCATTGTTCTCGGAATTCCACTGAAGTTTAAAAATGCTTCGGAACTCTTCCATTGTTCTAGGAATTCTGCTGAAGTTTAAAAATTCATGTGAACTCTTCCATTATTCTCGGAATTCGTGTGAATTTTAAAAATGCTTCGGAACTTTTCTATTGTTCTTGGAATTCCGCTGAAGTTTAAAAATGCTTCACAACTCTTCCATTGTTCTCGGAATTCCGTTGAAGTTTAAAAATGCTTCGAAACTCTTCCATTGTTCTCGGAATTCTGCTGACGTTTAAAAATGTTTCGGAACTCTTCCATTGTTCTCGAAATTCCGTTGAAGTTTAAAAATGCTTTGGAACTCTTCCATTGTTCTCGGAATTCTGCTGAAGTTTAAAAATGCTTCACAACTCTTCCATTGTTCTCAGAATTCTGCTGACGTTTAAAAATGCTTCGGAACTCTTCCATTGTTCTCGGAATTCCGCTGACGTTTAAAAATGCTTCACAACTCTTCCATTGTTCTCGGAATTCCGCTGACTTTTACAAATGCTTCGGAACTCTTCCATTGTTCTCAAAATTCCGCTGACGTTTAAAAATGCTTCAGAACTTTTCCATTGTTCTCAGAATTCTGCTGACGTTTAAAAATGCTTCGGAACTCTTCCATTGTTCTCGGAATTCCGCTGACGTTTAAAAATGCTTCGGAACTCTTCCATTGTTCTCGGATTTCCGCTGACGTTTAAAAATGCTTCGAAACTCTTCTATTGTTCTCGGAATTCTGCTGAAGTTTAAAAATGCTTCAGAACTCTTCCATTGATCTCGGAATTCCGCTGACATTTAATAATGCTTCGCAACTCTTTGATTGTTCTCGGAATTCCGCTGACGTTTAAAAATGCTTCGAAACTCTTCTATTGTTCTCGGAATTCTGCTGAAGTTTAAAAATGCTTCAGAACTCTTCCATTGATCTCGGAATTCCGCTGACATTTAATAATGCTTCGCAACTCTTTGATTGTTCTCGGAATTCCGCTGACGTTTAAAAATGCTTCGGAACTCTTCCATTGTTCTCGGAATTCCGTTAAAGTTTAAAAATGCTTCGAAACTCTTCCATTGTTCTCGGAATTCCGCTGACATCTAAAAATGCTTCGGAAATCTTCCATTGTTTTCAAAATTCCGCTGACGTTTAAAAATGCTTCAGAACTCTTCCATTGTTCTCGGAATTCCGCTGACATTTAAAAATGCTTCGGAACTCTGCCATTGTTCTCGGAATTCCGCTGACGTTTAAAAATTGTTCGGTACTCTTCCATTGTTCTCGGAATTCCGCTGACATATAAAAATGCTTCGGAAATCTTGCATTGTTCTCGGCATTCCGCTGACGTTTAAAAATGCTTCGGAAATCTTCCATTGTTTTCAAAATTCCGCTGATGTTTAAAAATGCTTCAGAACTCTTCCATTGTTCTCGGAATTCCGCTGACGTTTAAAACTGCTTTGGAACTCTTCCATTGTTCTCGGAATTCCGCTGAAGTTTAAAAATGCTTCGGAACTCTTCCATTGTTCTCAGAATTCCGCTGACATTTAAAAATGCTTCGGAACTCTTCCATTGTTCTCAGAATTCCGCTGACGTTTAAAAACGCTACGGAAATCTTCCATTGTTTTCAAAATTCCGCTGACGTTTAAAAATGCTTCAGAACTCTTCCATTGTTCTCGGAATTCCACTGACGTTTAATAATGCTTCGCAACTCTTTCATTGTTCTCAGAATTCCGCTGACATTTAAAAATGCTTCGGAACTCTTCCATTGTTCTCAGAATTCCGCTGACGTTTAAAAATGCTACGGAAATCTTCCATTGTTTTCAAAATTCCGCTGACGTTTAAAAATGCTTCAGAACTCTTCCATTGTTCTCGGAATTCCGCTGACGTTTAATAATGCTTCGCAACTCTTTCATTGTTCTCGGAATTCCGCTGACGTTTAAAAATGCTTCGGAACTCTTCCATTGTTCTTGGAATTCCGCTGACGTTTAAAAATGCTTCGGTACTCTTCCATTGTTCTCGGAATTCCGCTGACATATAAAAATGCTTCGGAAAACTTGCATTGTTCTCGGCATTCCGCTGACGTTTAAAAATGCTTCGGAACTCTTCAATTGTTCTCGGAATTCTGCTGAACTTTTAAAATACTATGGAACTCTTCCATTGCTCTCGTAATTCGGGTGAAGTTTAAAAATGCTTCGGAACTCTTCTATTGTTCTCGGAATTCCGCTGAAGTTTAAAAATGCTTAAAATCTCTTCCATTGTTCTCGTAATTCTGCTCATGTTTAAAAATGATTCGGAACTCTTCCATTGTTCTCGTAATTCCGCTGAAGTTTAAAAATGCTTCGGAACTCTTCCATTGTTCTCGGAATTCCGATGACGTTTTAAAATGCTTCGGTACTCTTCCATTGTTCTCGGAATTCCGCTGACGTTTAAAAATGCTTCGGAACTCTTCCATTGTTCTCGGAATTCCACTGAAGTTTAAAAATGCTTCGGAACTCTTCCATTGTTCTAGGAATTCTGCTGAAGTCTAAAAATTCATCTGAACTCTTCCATTATTCTCGGAATTCGTGTGAATTTTAAAAATGCTTCGGAACTCTTCTATTGTTCTCGGAATTCCGCTGAAGTTTAAAAATGCTTAAAATCTATTCCATTGTTCTAGTAATTCTGCTCATGTTTAAAAATGCTTCGGAACTCTTCCATTGTTCTCGTAATCCCGCTGAAGTTTAAAAATGCTTCGGAACTCTTCCATTGTTCTCGGAATTCCGATGACGTTTTAAAATGCTTCGGTACTCTTCCATTGTTCTCGGAATTCCGCTGACGTATAAAAATTCTTCGGAACTCTTCCATTGTTCTCGGAATTCCACTGAAGTTTAAAAATGCTTCGGAACTCTTCCATTGTTCTAGGAATTCTGCTGAAGTTTAAAAATTCATGTGAACTCTTCCATTATTCTCGGAATTCGTGTGAATTTTAAAAATGCTTCGGAACTTTTCTATTGTTCTTGGAATTCCGCTGAAGTTTAAAAATGCTTCACAACTCTTCCATTGTTCTCGGAATTCCGTTGAAGTTTAAAAATGCTTCGAAACTCTTCCATTGTTCTCGGAATTCTGCTGACGTTTAAAAATGTTTCGGAACTCTTCCATTGTTCTCGAAATTCCGTTGAAGTTTAAAAATGCTTTGGAACTCTTCCATTGTTCTCGGAATTCTGCTGAAGTTTAAAAATGCTTCACAACTCTTCCATTGTTCTCAGAATTCTGCTGACGTTTAAAAATGCTTCGGAACTCTTCCATTGTTCTCGGAATTCCGCTGACGTTTAAAAATGCTTCACAACTCTTCCATTGTTCTCGGAATTCCGCTGACTTTTACAAATGCTTCGGAACTCTTCCATTGTTCTCAAAATTCCGCTGACGTTTAAAAATGCTTCAGAACTTTTCCATTGTTCTCAGAATTCTGCTGACGTTTAAAAATGCTTCGGAACTCTTCCATTGTTCTCGGAATTCCGCTGACGTTTAAAAATGCTTCGGAACTCTTCCATTGTTCTCGGATTTCCGCTGACGTTTAAAAATGCTTCGAAACTCTTCTATTGTTCTCGGAATTCTGCTGAAGTTTAAAAATGCTTCAGAACTCTTCCATTGATCTCGGAATTCCGCTGACATTTAATAATGCTTCGCAACTCTTTGATTGTTCTCGGAATTCTGCTGACGTTTAAAAATGCTTCAGAACTCTTCCATTGTTCTCGGAATTCCGTTGAAGTTTAAAAATGTTTCGAAACTCTTCCATTGTTCTCGGAATTCCGCTGACATTTAAAAATGCTTCGGAAATCTTCCATTGTTTTCAAAATTCCGCTGACGTTTAAAAATGCTTCAGAACTCTTCCATTGTTCTCGGAATTCCGCTGACATTTAAAAATGCTTCGGAACTCTGCCATTGTTCTCGGAATTCCGCTGACGTTTAAAAATTGTTCGGTACTCTTCCATTGTTCTCGGAATTCCGCTGACATATAAAAATGCTTCGGAAATCTTGCATTGTTCTCGGCATTCCGCTGACGTTTAAAAATGCTTCGGAAATCTTCCATTGTTTTCAAAATTCCGCTGATGTTTAAAAATGCTTCAGAACTCTTCCATTGTTCTCGGAATTCCGCTGACATTTAAAACTGCTTTGAAACTCTTCCATTGTTCTCGGAATTCCGCTGAAGTTTAAAAATGCTTCGGAACTCTTCCATTGTTCTCAGAATTCCGCTGACATTTAAAAATGCTTCGGAACTCTTCCATTGTTCTCAGAATTCCGCTGACGTTTAAAAATGCTACGGAAATCTTCCATTGTTTTCAAAATTCCGCTGACGTTTAAAAATGCTTCAGAACTCTTCCATTGTTCTCGGAATTCCGCTGACGTTTAATAATGCTTCGCAACTCTTTCATTGTTCTCGGAATTCCGCTGACGTTTAAAAATGCTTCGGAACTCTTCCATTGTTCTTGGAATTCCGCTGACGTTTAAAAATGCTTCGGTACTCTTCCATTGTTCTCGGAATTCCGCTGACATATAAAAATGCTTCGGAAAACTTGCATTGTTCTCGGCATTCCGCTGACGTTTAAAAATGCTTCGGAACTCTTCAATTGTTCTCGGAATTCTGCTGAACTTTTAAAATACTATGGAACTCTTCCATTGCTCTCGGAATTCGGGTGAAGTTTAAAAATGCTTCGGAACTCTTCTATTGTTCTCGGAATTCCGCTGAAGTTTAAAAATGCTTAAAATCTCTTCCATTGTTCTCGTAATTCTGCTCATGTTTAAAAATGCTTCGGAACTCTTCCATTGTTCTCGTAATTCCGCTGAAGTTTAAAAATGCTTCGGAACTCTTCCATTGTTCTCGGAATTCCGATGACGTTTTAAAATGCTTCGGTACTCTTCCATTGTTCTCGGAATTCCGCTGGCGTTTAAAAATGCTTCGGAACTCTTCCATTGTTCTCGGAATTCCACTGAAGTTTAAAAATGCTTCGGAACTCTTCCATTGTTCTAGGAATTCTGCTGAAGTCTAAAAATTCATCTGAACTCTTCCATTATTCTCGGAATTCGTGTGAATTTTAAAAATGCTTCGGAACTCTTCTATTGTTCTCGGAATTCCGCTGAAGTTTAAAAATGCTTAAAATCTATTCCATTGTTCTAGTAATTCTGCTCATGTTTAAAAATGCTTCGGAACTCTTCCATTGTTCTCGTAATTCCGCTGAAGTTTAAAAATGCTTCGGAACTCTTCCATTGTTCTCGGAATTCCGATGACGTTTTAAAATGCTTCGGTACTCTTCCATTGTTCTCGGAATTCCGCTGACGTTTAAAAATTCTTCGGAACTCTTCCATTGTTCTCGGAATTCCACTGAAGTTTAAAAATGCTTCGGAACTCTTCCATTGTTCTAGGAATTCTGCTGAAGTTTAAAAATTCATGTGAACTCTTCCATTATTCTCGGAATTCGTGTGAATTTTAAAAATGCTTCGGAACTTTTCTATTGTTCTTGGAATTCCGCTGAAGTTTAAAAATGCTTCACAACTCTTCCATTGTTCTCGGAATTCCGTTGAAGTTTAAAAATGCTTCGAAACTCTTCCATTGTTCTCGGAATTCTGCTGACGTTTAAAAATGTTTCGGAACTCTTCCATTGTTCTCGAAATTCCGTTGAAGTTTAAAAATGCTTTGGAACTCTTCCATTGTTCTCGGAATTCTGCTGAAGTTTAAAAATGCTTCACAACTCTTCCATTGTTCTCAGAATTCTGCTGACGTTTAAAAATGCTTCGGAACTCTTCCATTGTTCTCGGAATTCCGCTGACGTTTAAAAATGCTTCACAACTCTTCCATTGTTCTCGGAATTCCGCTGACTTTTACAAATGCTTCGGAACTCTTCCATTGTTCTCAAAATTCCGCTGACGTTTAAAAATGCTTCAGAACTTTTCCATTGTTCTCAGAATTCTGCTGACGTTTAAAAATGCTTCGGAACTCTTCCATTGTTCTCGGAATTCCGCTGACGTTTAAAAATGCTTCGGAACTCTTCCATTGTTCTCGGATTTCCGCTGACGTTTAAAAATGCTTCGAAACTCTTCTATTGTTCTCGGAATTCTGCTGAAGTTTAAAAATGCTTCAGAACTCTTCCATTGATCTCGGAATTCCGCTGACATTTAATAATGCTTCGCAACTCTTTGATTGTTCTCGGAATTCCGCTGACGTTTAAAAATGCTTCGGAACTCTTCCATTGTTCTCAGAATTCCGCTGACATTTAAAAATGCTTCGGAACTCTTCCATTGTTCTCAGAATTCCGCTGACGTTTAAAAATGCTACGGAAATCTTCCATTGTTTTCAAAATTCCGCTGACGTTTAAAAATGCTTCAGAACTCTTCCATTGTTCTCGGAATTCCGCTGACGTTTAATAATGCTTCGCAACTCTTTCATTGTTCTCGGAATTCCGCTGACGTTTAAAAATGCTTCGGAACTCTTCCATTGTTCTTGGAATTCCGCTGACGTTTAAAAATGCTTCGGTACTCTTCCATTGTTCTCGGAATTCCGCTGACATATAAAAATGCTTCGGAAAACTTGCATTGTTCTCGGCATTCCGCTGACGTTTAAAAATGCTTCGGAACTCTTCAATTGTTCTCGGAATTCTGCTGAACTTTTAAAATACTATGGAACTCTTCCATTGCTCTCGGAATTCGGGTGAAGTTTAAAAATGCTTCGGAACTCTTCTATTGTTCTCGGAATTCCGCTGAAGTTTAAAAATGCTTAAAATCTCTTCCATTGTTCTCGTAATTCTGCTCATGTTTAAAAATGCTTCGGAACTCTTCCATTGTTCTCGTAATTCCGCTGAAGTTTAAAAATGCTTCGGAACTCTTCCATTGTTCTCGGAATTCCGATGACGTTTTAAAATGCTTCGGTACTCTTCCATTGTTCTCGGAATTCCGCTGACGTTTAAAAATGCTTCGGAACTCTTCCATTGTTCTCGGAATTCCACTGAAGTTTAAAAATGCTTCGGAACTCTTCCATTGTTCTAGGAATTCTGCTGAAGTCTAAAAATTCATCTGAACTCTTCCATTATTCTCGGAATTGGTGTGAATTTTAAAAATGCTTCGGAACTCTTCTATTGTTCTCGGAATTCCGCTGAAGTTTAAAAATGCTTAAAATCTATTCCATTGTTCTAGTAATTCTGCTCATGTTTAAAAATGCTTCGGAACTCTTCCATTGTTCTCGTAATTCCGCTGAAGTTTAAAAATGCTTCGGAACTCTTCCATTGTTCTCGGAATTCCGATGACGTTTTAAAATGCTTCGGTACTCTTCCATTGTTCTCGGAATTCCGCTGACGTTTAAAAATTCTTCGGAACTCTTCCATTGTTCTCGGAATTCCACTGAAGTTTAAAAATGCTTCGGAACTCTTCCATTGTTCTAGGAATTCTGCTGAAGTTTAAAAATTCATGTGAACTCTTCCATTATTCTCGGAATTCGTGTGAATTTTAAAAATGCTTCGGAACTTTTCTATTGTTCTTGGAATTCCGCTGAAGTTTAAAAATGCTTCACAACTCTTCCATTGTTCTCGGAATTCCGTTGAAGTTTAAAAATGCTTCGAAACTCTTCCATTGTTCTCGGAATTCTGCTGACGTTTAAAAATGTTTCGGAACTCTTCCATTGTTCTCGAAATTCCGTTGAAGTTTAAAAATGCTTTGGAACTCTTCCATTGTTCTCGGAATTCTGCTGAAGTTTAAAAATGCTTCACAACTCTTCCATTGTTCTCAGAATTCTGCTGACGTTTAAAAATGCTTCGGAACTCTTCCATTGTTCTCGGAATTCCGCTGACGTTTAAAAATGCTTCACAACTCTTCCATTGTTCTCGGAATTCCGCTGACTTTTACAAATGCTTCGGAACTCTTCCATTGTTCTCAAAATTCCGCTGACGTTTAAAAATGCTTCGGAACTCTTCCATTGTTCTCGGAATTCCGCTGACGTTTAAAAATGCTTCGGAACTCTTCCATTGTTCTCGGATTTCCGCTGACGTTTAAAAATGCTTCGAAACTCTTCTATTGTTCTCGGAATTCTGCTGAAGTTTAAAAATGCTTCAGAACTCTTCCATTGATCTCGGAATTCCGCTGACATTTAATAATGCTTCGCAACTCTTTGATTGTTCTCGGAATTCCGCTGACGTTTAAAAATGCTTCGGAACTCTTCCATTGTTCTCGGAATTCCGTTAAAGTTTAAAAATGCTTCGAAACTCTTCCATTGTTCTCGGAATTCCGCTGACATCTAAAAATGCTTCGGAAATCTTCCATTGTTTTCAAAATTCCGCTGACGTTTAAAAATGCTTCAGAACTCTTCCATTGTTCTCGGAATTCCGCTGACATTTAAAAATGCTTCGGAACTCTGCCATTGTTCTCGGAATTCCGCTGACGTTTAAAAATTGTTCGGTACTCTTCCATTGTTCTCGGAATTCCGCTGACATATAAAAATGCTTCGGAAATCTTGCATTGTTCTCGGCATTCCGCTGACGTTTAAAAATGCTTCGGAAATCTTCCATTGTTTTCAAAATTCCGCTGATGTTTAAAAATGCTTCAGAACTCTTCCATTGTTCTCGGAATTCCGCTGACGTTTAAAACTGCTTTGGAACTCTTCCATTGTTCTCGGAATTCCGCTGAAGTTTAAAAATGCTTCGGAACTCTTCCATTGTTCTCAGAATTCCGCTGACATTTAAAAATGCTTCGGAACTCTTCCATTGTTCTCAGAATTCCGCTGACGTTTAAAAACGCTACGGAAATCTTCCATTGTTTTCAAAATTCCGCTGACGTTTAAAAATGCTTCAGAACTCTTCCATTGTTCTCGGAATTCCGCTGACGTTTAATAATGCTTCGCAACTCTTTCATTGTTCTCGGAATTCCGCTGACGTTTAAAAATGCTTCGGAACTCTTCCATTGTTCTTGGAATTCCGCTGACGTTTAAAAATGCTTCGGTACTCTTCCATTGTTCTCGGAATTCCGCTGACATATAAAAATGCTTCGGAAAACTTGCATTGTTCTCGGCATTCCGCTGACGTTTAAAAATGCTTCGGAACTCTTCAATTGTTCTCGGAATTCTGCTGAACTTTTAAAATGCTATGGAACTCTTCCATTGCTCTCGGAATTCGGGTGAAGTTTAAAAATGCTTCGGAACTCTTCTATTGTTCTCGGAATTCCGCTGAAGTTTAAAAATGCTTAAAATCTCTTCCATTGTTCTCGTAATTCTGCTCATGTTTAAAAATGCTTCGGAACTCTTCCATTGTTCTCGTAATTCCGCTGAAGTTTAAAAATGCTTCGGAACTCTTCCATTGTTCTCGGAATTCCGATGACGTTTTAAAATGCTTCGGTACTCTTCCATTGTTCTCGGAATTCCGCTGACGTTTAAAAATGCTTCGGAACTCTTCCATTGTTCTCGGAATTCCACTGAAGTTTAAAAATGCTTCGGAACTCTTCCATTGTTCTAGGAATTCTGCTGAAGTCTAAAAATTCATCTGAACTCTTCCATTATTCTCGGAATTCGTGTGAATTTTAAAAATGCTTCGGAACTCTTCTATTGTTCTCGGAATTCCGCTGAAGTTTAAAAATGCTTCACAACTCTTCCATTGTTCTCGGAATTCCGCTGACTTTTAAAAATGCTTCGGAACTTTTCCATTGTTCTCAGAATTCTGCTGACGTTTAAAAATGCTTCAGAACTCTTCCATTGTTCTCGGAATTCCGTTGAAGTTTAAAAATGCTTCGAAACTCTTCCATTGTTCTCGGAATTCTGCTGACGTTTAAAAATGTTTCGGAACTCTTCCATTGTTCTCGAAATTCCGTTGAAGTTTAAAAATGCTTTGGAACTCTTCCATTGTTCTCGGAATTCTGCTGAAGTTTAAAAATGCTTCACAACTCTTCCATTGTTCTCAGAATTCTGCTGACGTTTAAAAATGCTTCGGAACTCTTCCATTGTTCTCGGAATTCCGCTGACGTTTAAAAATGCTTCACAACTCTTCCATTGTTCTCGGAATTCCGCTGACTTTTAAAAATGCTTCGGAACTCTTCCATTGTTCTCAAAATTCCGCTGACGTTTAAAAATGCTTCAGAACTTTTCCATTGTTCTCAGAATTCTGCTGACGTTTAAAAATGCTTCGGAACTCTTCCATTGTTCTCGGAATTCCGCTGACGTTTAAAAATGCTTCGGAACTCTTCCATTGTTCTCGGAATTCCGCTGACATTTAAAAATGCTTCGGAACTCTTCCATTGTTCTCGGAATTCCGCTGACGTTTAAAAATTGTTCGGTACTCTTCCATTGTTCTCGGAATTCCGCTGACATATAAAAATGCTTCGGAAATCTTGCATTGTTCTCGGCATTCCGCTGACGTTTAAAAATGCTTCAGAAAACTTCCATTGTTTTCAAAATTCCGCTGACGTTTAAAAATGCTTCAGAACTCTTCCATTGTTCTCGGAATTCCGCTGACGTTTAAAAATGCTTTGGAACTCTTCCATTGTTCTCGGAATTCCGCTGAAGTTTAAAAATGCTTTGGAACTCTTCCATTGTTCTCAGAATTCCGCTGACATTTAAAAATGCTTCGGTACTCTTCCATTGTTCTCGGAATTCCGCTGACATATAAAAATGCTTCGGAAATCTTGCATTGTTCTCGGAATTCCACTGACGTTTAAAAATGCTTCGGAACTTTTCTATTGTTCTCGGAATTCCGCTGAAGTTTAAAAATGCTTCACAACTCTTCCATTGTTCTCGGAATTCCGCTGACTTTTAAAAATGCTTCGGAACTCTTCCATTGTTCTCAAAATTCCGCTGACGTTTAAAAATGCTTCAGAACTTTTCCATTGTTCTCAGAATTCTGCTGACGTTTAAAAATGCTTCAGAACTCTTCCATTGTTCTCGGAATTCCGTTGAAGTTTAAAAATGCTTCGAAACTCTTCCATTGTTCTCGGAATTCTGCTGAAGTTTAAAAATGCTTCGGAACTCTTCCATTGTTCTCGAAATTCCGTTGAAGTTTAAAAATGCTTTGGAACTCTTCCATTGTTCTCGGAATTCTGCTGAAGTTTAAACATGCTTCGGAACTCTTCCATTGTTCTCAGAATTCCGCTGACGTTTAAAAATGCTTCACAACTCTTCCATTGTTCTCGGAATTCCGCTGACTTTTAAAAATACTTCGGAACTCTTCCATTGTTCTCCAAATTCCGCTGAAGTTTAAAAATGCTTCGGAACCCTTCCATTGTTCTCGGAATTCTGCTGAAGTTTAAAAATGCTTCGGAACTCTTCCATTGTTCTCAGAATTCCGCTGACATTTAAAAATGCTTCGGAAATCTTCCATTGTTTTCAAAATTCCGCTGAAGTTTAAAAATGCTTCGGAACCTTTCCATTGTTCTCGAAATTCCGTTGAAGTTTAAAAATGCTTTGGAACTCTTCCATTGTTCTCGGAATTCTGCTGAAGTTTAAACATGCTTCGGAACTCTTCCATTGTTCTCAGAATTCCGCTGACGTTTAAAAATGCTTCACAACTCTTCCATTGTTCTCGGAATTCCGCTGACTTTTAAAAATACTTCGGAACTCTTCCATTGTTCTCCAAATTCCGCTGAAGTTTAAAAATGCTTCGGAACCCTTCCATTGTTCTCGGAATTCTGCTGAAGTTTAAAAATGCTTCGGAACTCTTCCATTGTTCTCAGAATTACGCTGACATTTAAAAATGCTTCGGAAATCTTCCATTGTTTTCAAAATTCCGCTGAAGTTTAAAAATGCTTCGGAACCCTTCCATTGTTCTCGGAATTCTGCTGAAGTTTAAAAATGCTTCAGAACTCTTCCATTGTTCTCGGAATTCCGCTGACGTTTAATAATGCTTCGCAACTCTTTCATTGTTCTCGGAATTCCGCTGACGTTTAAAAATGCTGCGGAACTCTTCCATTGTTCTTGGAATTCCGCTGACGTTTAAAAATGCTTCGGTACTCTTCCATTGTTCTCGGTATTCCGCTGACATATAAAAATGCTTCGGAAATCTTGCATTGTTCTCGGCATTCCGCTGACGTTTAAAAATGCTTCGGAACTCTTCAATTGTTCTCGGAATTCTGCTGAACTTTTAAAATGCTATGGAACTCTTCCATTGCTCTCGGAATTCGGGTGAAGTTTAAAAATGCTTCGGAACTCTTCTATTGTTCTCGGAATTCCGCTGAAGTTTAAAAATGCTTAAAATCTCTTACATTGTTCTCGGAATTCCGCTGAAGTTTAAAAATGCTTCGGAACTCTTCCATTGTTCTCGGAATTCTGCTGACGTTTAAAAATGCTTCGGAACTCTTCCATTGTTCTCGGAATTCCGTTGAAGTTTAAAAATGCTTCGAAACTCTTCCATTGTTCTCGTAATTCTGCTCATGTTTAAAAATGCTTCGGAACTCTTCCATTGTTCTCGTAATTCCACTGAAGTTTAAAAATGCTTCGGAACTCTTCCATTGTTCTCGGAATTCCGATGACGTTTTAAAATGCTTCGGTACTCTTCCATTGTTCTCGGAATTCCGCTGACGTTTAAAAATGCTTCGGAACTCTTCCATTGTTCTCGGAATTCCACTGAAGTTTAAAAATGCTTCGGAACTCTTCCATTGTTCTAGGAATTCTGCTGAAGTCTAAAAATTCATCTGAACTCTTCCATTATTCTCGGAATTCGTGTGAATTTTAAAAATGCTTCGGAACTCTTCTATTGTTCTCGGAATTCCGCTGAAGTTTAAAAATGCTTCGGAACTCTTCCATTGTTCTCGGAATTCCGATGACGTTTTAAAATGCTTCGGTACTCTTCCATTGTTCTCGGAATTCCGCTGACATATAAAAATGCTTCGGAAATCTTGCATTGTTCTCGGCATTCCGCTGACGTTTAAAAATGCTTCGGAAATCTTCCATTGTTTTCAAAATTCCGCTGACGTTTAAAAATGCTTCAGAACTCTTCCATTTTTCTCGGAATTCCGCTGACGTTTAAAAATGCTTTGGAGCTCTTCCATTGTTCTCGGAATTCCGCTGATGTTTAAAAATGCTTCGGAACTCTTCCATTGTTCTCAGAATTCCGCTGACATTTAAAAATGCTTCGGTACTCTTCCATTGTTCTCGGAATTCCGCTGACATATAAAAATGCTTCGGAAATCTTGCATTGTTCTCGACATTCCGCTGATGTTTAAAAATGCTTCGGAACTCTTCCATTGTTCTCAGAATTCCGCTGACGTTTAAAAATGCTACGGAAATCTTCCATTGTTTTCAAAATTCCGCTGACGTTTAAAAATGCTTCAGAACTCTTCCATTGTTCTCGGAATTCCGCTGACGGTTAATAATGCTTCGCAACTCTTTCATTGTTCTCGGAATTCCGCAGACGTTTAAAAATGCTTCGGAACTCTTCCATTGTTCTCAGAATTCCGCTGAAGTTTAAAAATGCTTCGGAACCCTTCCATTGTTCTCGGAATTCTGCTGAAGTTTAAAAATGCTTCGGAACTCTTCCATTGTTCTCAGAATTCCGCTGACATTTAAAAATGCTTTGGAAATCTTCCATTGTTTTCAAAATTCCGCTGACTCTTAAAAATGCTTCGGAACTCTTCCATTGTTCTCGGAATTCTGCTGACGTTTAAAAATGCTTCGGAACTCTTCCATTGTTCTCGGAATTCCGCTGACGTTTAAAAATGCTTCGGAACTCTTCCATTGTTCTTGGAATTCTGCTGAAGTTTTAAAATGCTTCGGTACTCTTCCATTGTTCTCGGAATTCCGCTGACATATAAAAATGCTTCAAAATCTTGCATTGTTCTCGGCATTCCGCTGACGTTTAAAAATGCTTCGGAACTCTTCCATTGTTCTCGGAATTCCACTGACGTTTAAAAATGCTTCGGT
The DNA here is from genome assembly GCF_046119375.1 of Phyllobates terribilis. Classification (NCBI taxonomy): domain Eukaryota; kingdom Metazoa; phylum Chordata; class Amphibia; order Anura; family Dendrobatidae; genus Phyllobates; species Phyllobates terribilis. The sequence continues at coordinate 13,590,536 of NW_027362782.1, forward strand.
ACTCTTCCATTGTTCTCGGAATTCTGCTGACATATAAAAATGCTTCGGAAATCTTGCATTGTTCTCGGAATTCCGCTGACGTTTAAAAATGCTTCGGAAATCTTACATTGTTTTCAAAATTCCGCTGACGTTTAAAAATGCTTCGGAACTCTTCCATTGTTCTCGGAATTCCACTGACGTTTAAAAATGCTTTGGAACTCTTCCATTGTTCTCGGAATTCCGCTGAAGTTTAAAAATGCTTCGGAACTCTTCCATTGTTCTCAGAATTCCGCTGACGTTTAAAAATGCTACGGAAATCTTCCATTGTTTTCAAAATTCCGCTGACGTTTAAAAATGCTTCAGAACTCTTCCATTGTTCTCGGAATTCCGCTGACGTTTAATAATGCTTCGCAACTCTTTCATTGTTCTCGGAATTCCGCTGACGTTTAAAAATGCTTCGGAACTCTTCCATTGTTCTCCAAATTCCGCTGAAGTTTAAAAATGCTTCGGAACCCTTCCATTGTTCTCGGAATTCTGCTGAAGTTTAAAAATGCTTCGGAACTCTTCCATTGTTCTCAGAATTCCGCTGACATTTAAAAATGCTTCGGAAATCTTCCATTGTTTTCAAAATTCCGCTGAAGTTTAAAAATGCTTCGGAACCCTTCCATTGTTCTCGAAATTCCGTTGAAGTTTAAAAATGCTTTGGAACTCTTCCATTGTTCTCGGAATTCTGCTGAAGTTTAAACATGCTTCGGAACTCTTCCATTGTTCTCAGAATTCCGCTGACGTTTAAAAATGCTTCACAACTCTTCCATTGTTCTCGGAATTCCGCTGACTTTTAAAAATACTTCGGAACTCTTCCATTGTTCTCCAAATTCCGCTGAAGTTTAAAAATGCTTCGGAACCCTTCCATTGTTCTCGGAATTCTGCTGAAGTTTAAAAATGCTTCAGAACTCTTCCATTGTTCTCGGAATTCCGCTGACGTTTAATAATGCTTCGCAACTCTTTCATTGTTCTCGGAATTCCGCTGACGTTTAAAAATGCTGCGGAACTCTTCCATTGTTCTTGGAATTCCGCTGACGTTTAAAAATGCTTCGGTACTCTTCCATTGTTCTCGGTATTCCGCTGACATATAAAAATGCTTCGGAAATCTTGCATTGTTCTCGGCATTCCGCTGACGTTTAAAAATGCTTCGGAACTCTTCAATTGTTCTCGGAATTCTGCTGAACTTTTAAAATGCTATGGAACTCTTCCATTGCTCTCGGAATTCGGGTGAAGTTTAAAAATGCTTCGGAACTCTTCTATTGTTCTCGGAATTCCGCTGAAGTTTAAAAATGCTTAAAATCTCTTACATTGTTCTCGGAATTCCGCTGAAGTTTAAAAATGCTTCGGAACTCTTCCATTGTTCTCGGAATTCTGCTGACGTTTAAAAATGCTTCGGAACTCTTCCATTGTTCTCGGAATTCCGTTGAAGTTTAAAAATGCTTCGAAACTCTTCCATTGTTCTCGTAATTCTGCTCATGTTTAAAAATGCTTCGGAACTCTTCCATTGTTCTCGTAATTCCACTGAAGTTTAAAAATGCTTCGGAACTCTTCCATTGTTCTCGGAATTCCGATGACGTTTTAAAATGCTTCGGTACTCTTCCATTGTTCTCGGAATTCCGCTGACGTTTAAAAATGCTTCGGAACTCTTCCATTGTTCTCGGAATTCCACTGAAGTTTAAAAATGCTTCGGAACTCTTCCATTGTTCTAGGAATTCTGCTGAAGTCTAAAAATTCATCTGAACTCTTCCATTATTCTCGGAATTCGTGTGAATTTTAAAAATGCTTCGGAACTCTTCTATTGTTCTCGGAATTCCGCTGAAGTTTAAAAATGCTTCGGAACTCTTCCATTGTTCTCGGAATTCCGATGACGTTTTAAAATGCTTCGGTACTCTTCCATTGTTCTCGGAATTCCGCTGACATATAAAAATGCTTCGGAAATCTTGCATTGTTCTCGGCATTCCGCTGACGTTTAAAAATGCTTCGGAAATCTTCCATTGTTTTCAAAATTCCGCTGACGTTTAAAAATGCTTCAGAACTCTTCCATTTTTCTCGGAATTCCGCTGACGTTTAAAAATGCTTTGGAGCTCTTCCATTGTTCTCGGAATTCCGCTGATGTTTAAAAATGCTTCGGAACTCTTCCATTGTTCTCAGAATTCCGCTGACATTTAAAAATGCTTCGGTACTCTTCCATTGTTCTCGGAATTCCGCTGACATATAAAAATGCTTCGGAAATCTTGCATTGTTCTCGACATTCCGCTGATGTTTAAAAATGCTTCGGAACTCTTCCATTGTTCTCAGAATTCCGCTGACGTTTAAAAATGCTACGGAAATCTTCCATTGTTTTCAAAATTCCGCTGACGTTTAAAAATGCTTCAGAACTCTTCCATTGTTCTCGGAATTCCGCTGACGGTTAATAATGCTTCGCAACTCTTTCATTGTTCTCGGAATTCCGCAGACGTTTAAAAATGCTTCGGAACTCTTCCATTGTTCTCAGAATTCCGCTGAAGTTTAAAAATGCTTCGGAACCCTTCCATTGTTCTCGGAATTCTGCTGAAGTTTAAAAATGCTTCGGAACTCTTCCATTGTTCTCAGAATTCCGCTGACATTTAAAAATGCTTTGGAAATCTTCCATTGTTTTCAAAATTCCGCTGACTCTTAAAAATGCTTCGGAACTCTTCCATTGTTCTCGGAATTCTGCTGACGTTTAAAAATGCTTCGGAACTCTTCCATTGTTCTCGGAATTCCGCTGACGTTTAAAAATGCTTCGGAACTCTTCCATTGTTCTTGGAATTCTGCTGAAGTTTTAAAATGCTTCGGTACTCTTCCATTGTTCTCGGAATTCCGCTGACATATAAAAATGCTTCAAAATCTTGCATTGTTCTCGGCATTCCGCTGACGTTTAAAAATGCTTCGGAACTCTTCCATTGTTCTCGGAATTCCGCTGACGTTTAAAAATGCTTCGGTACTCTTCCATTGTTCTCGGAATTCTGCTGACATATAAAAATGCTTCGGAAATCTTGCATTGTTCTCGGCATTCCGCTGACGTTTAAAAATGCTTCGGAACTCTTCAATTGTTCTCGGAATTCTGCTGAACTTTTAAAATGCTTTGGAACTCTTCCATTGTTCTCGGAATTCCGCTGAAGTTTAAAAATGCTTCGGAAATCTTACATTGTTTTCAAAATTCCGCTGACGTTTAAAAATGCTTCGGAACTCTTCCATTGTTCTCGGAATTCCACTGACGTTTAAAAATGCTTTGGAACTCTTCCATTGTTCTCGGAATTCCGCTGAAGTTTAAAAATGCTTCGGAACTCTTCCATTGTTCTCAGAATTCCGCTGACGTTTAAAAATGCTACGGAAATCTTCCATTGTTTTCAAAATTCCGCTGACGTTTAAAAATGCTTCAGAACTCTTCCATTGTTCTCGGAATTCCGCTGACGTTTAATAATGCTTCGCAACTCTTTCATTGTTCTCGGAATTCCGCTGACGTTTAAAAATGCTTCGGAACTCTTCCATTGTTCTTGGAATTCCGCTGACGTTTAAAAATGCATCGGTACTCTTCCATTGTTCTCGGTATTCCGCTGACATATAAAAATGCTTCGGAAATCTTGCATTGTTCTCGGCATTCCGCTGACGTTTAAAAATGCTTCGGAACTCTTCAATTGTTCTCGGAATTCTGCTGAACTTTTAAAATGCTATGGAACTCTTCCATTGCTCTCGGAATTCGGGTGAAGTTTAAAAATGCTTCGGAACTCTTCTATTGTTCTCGGAATTCCGCTGAAGTTAAAAAATGCTTAAAATCTCTTCCATTGTTCTCGTAATTCTGCTCATGTTTAAAAATGCTTCGGAACTCTTCCATTGTTCTCGTAATTCCACTGAAGTTTAAAAATGCTTCGGAACTCTTCCATTGTTCTCGGAATTCCGATGACGTTTTAAAATGCTTCGGTACTCTTCCATTGTTCTCGGAATTCCGCTGACGTTTAAAAATGCTTCGGAACTCTTCCATTGTTCTCGGAATTCCACTGAAGTTTAAAAATGCTTCGGAACTCTTCCATTGTTCTAGGAATTCTGCTGAAGTCTAAAAATTCATCTGAACTCTTCCATTATTCTCGGAATTCGTGTGAATTTTAAAAATGCTTCGGAACTCTTCTATTGTTCTCGGAATTCCGCTGAAGTTTAAAAATGCTTAAAATCTATTCCATTGTTCTCGTAATTCTGCTCATGTTTAAAAATGCTTCGGAACTCTTCCATTGTTCTCGTAATTCCGCTGAAGTTTAAAAATGCTTCGGAACTCTTCCATTGTTCTCGGAATTCCGATGACGTTTTAAAATGCTTCGGTACTCTTCCATTGTTCTCGGAATTCCGCTGACATATAAAAATGCTTCGGAAATCTTGCATTGTTCTCGGCATTCCGCTGATGTTTAAAAATGCTTCGGAACTCTTCAATTGTTCTCGGAATTCTGCTGAACTTTTAAAATGCTTTGGAACTCTTCCATTGTTCTCGGAATTCCGCTGAAGTTTAAAAATGCTTCGGAAATCTTACATTGTATTTCAAAATTCCGCTGACGTTTAAAAATGCTTCGGAACTCTTCCATTGTTCTCAGAATTCCACTGAAGTTTAAAAATGCTTCGGAACTCTTCCATTGTTCTCAGAATTCCACTGAAGTTTAAAAATGCTTCGGAACTCTTCCATTGTTCTCGGAATTCCACTGAAGTTTAAAAATGCTTCGGAACTCTTCCATTGTTCTAGGAATTCTGCTGAAGTCTAAAAATTCATCTGAACTCTTCCATTATTCTCGGAATTCGTGTGAATTTTAAAAATGCTTCGGAACTCTTCTATTGTTCTCGGAATTCCGCTGAAGTTTAAAAATGCTTAAAATCTATTCCATTGTTCTCGTAATTCTGCTCATGTTTAAAAATGCTTCGGAACTCTTCCATTGTTCTCGTACTTCCGCTGAAGTTTAAAAATGCTTCGGAACTCTTCCATTGTTCTCGGAATTCCGATGACGTTTTAAAATGCTTCGGTACTCTTTCATTGTTCTCGGAATTCCGCTGACGTTTAAAAATTCTTCGGAACTCTTCCATTGTTCTCGGAATTCCACTGAAGTTTAAAAATGCTTCGGAACTCTTCCATTGTTCTAGGAATTCTGCTGAAGTTTAAAAATTCATGTGAACTCTTCCATTATTCTCGGAATTCGTGTGAATTTTAAAAATTCTTCGGAACTTTTCTATTGTTCTCGGAATTCCGCTGAAGTTTAAATATGCTTAAAATCTCTTACATTGTTCTCGGAATTCCGCTGAAGTTTAAAAATGCTTCGGAACTCTTCCATTGTTCTCGGAATTCTGCTGAAGTTTAAAAATGCTTCAGAACTCTTCCATTGTTCTCAGAATTCCGCTGACGTTTAAAAATGCTTCGGAAATCTTCCATTGTTTTCAAAATTCCGCTGACGTTTAAAAATGCTTCAGAACTTTTCCATTGTTCTCAGAATTCTGCTGACGTTTAAAAATGCTTCGGAACTCTTCCATTGTTCTCGGAATTCCGCTGACGTTTAAAAATGCTTCGGAAATCTTCCATTGTTTTCAAAATTCCGCTGACTCTTAAAAATGCTTCAGAACTCTTCCATTGTTCTCGGAATTCTGCTGACGTTTAAAAATGCTTCGGAACTCTTTCATTGTTCTCGGAATTCCGCTGACGATTAAAAATGCTTCGGAACTCTTCCATTGTTCTCGGAATTCCGCTGACATATAAAAATGCTTCAAAATCTTGCATTGTTCTCGGCATTCCGCTGACGTTTAAAAATGCTTCGGAACTCTTCCATTGTTCTCAGAATTCCGCTGACATTTAAAAATGCTTCGGAAATCTTCCATTGTTTTCAAAATTCCGCTGACGTTTAAAAATGCTTCAGAACTCTTCCATTGTTCTCGGAATTCCGCTGACGTTTAAAAATGCTTCGGAACTCTTCCATTGTTCTCGGAATTCCGCTGACGTTTAAAAATGCTTCGGTACTCTTCCATTGTTCTCGGAATTCCGCTGACATATAAAAATGCTTCGGAAATCTTGCATTGTTCTCGGCATTCCGCTGACGTTTAAAAATGCTTCGGAACTCTTCAATTGTTCTCGGAATTCCGCTGACATTTAAAAATGCTTCGGAACTCTTCCATTGTTCTCGGAATTCCGTTGAAGTTTAAAAATGCTTCGAAACTCTTCCATTGTTCTCGGAATTCCGCTGACATTTAAAAATGCTTCGGAAATCTTCCATTGTTTTCAAAATTCCGCTGACGTTTAAAAATGCTTCAGAACTCTTCCATTGTTCTCGGAATTCCGCTGACATTTAAAAATGCTTCGGAACTCTGCCATTGTTCTCGGAATTCCGCTGACGTTTAAAAATTGTTCGGTACTCTTCCATTGTTCTCGGAATTCCGCTGACATATAAAAATGCTTCGGAAATCTTGCATTGTTCTCGGCATTCCGCTGACGTTTAAAAATGCTTCGGAAATCTTCCATTGTTTTCAAAATTCCGCTGATGTTTAAAAATGCTTCAGAACTCTTCCATTGTTCTCGGAATTCCGCTGACGTTTAAAACTGCTTTGGAACTCTTCCATTGTTCTCGGAATTCCGCTGAAGTTTAAAAATGCTTCGGAACTCTTCCATTGTTCTCAGAATTCCGCTGACATTTAAAAATGCTTCGGAACTCTTCCATTGTTCTCAGAATTCCGCTGACGTTTAAAAATGCTACGGAAATCTTCCATTGTTTTCAAAATTCCGCTGACGTTTAAAAATGCTTCAGAACTCTTCCATTGTTCTCGGAATTCCGCTGACGTTTAATAATGCTTCGCAACTCTTTCATTGTTCTCGGAATTCCGCTGACGTTTAAAAATGCTTCGGAACTCTTCCATTGTTCTCGGAATTCCGATGACGTTTTAAAATGCATTGGAACTCTTCCATTGCTCTCGGAATTCGGGTGAAGTTTAAAAATGCTTCGGAACTCTTCTATTGTTCTCGGAATTCCGCTGAAGTTTAAAAATGCTTAAAATCTCTTCCATTGTTCTCGTAATTCTGCTCATGTTTAAAAATGCTTCGGAACTCTTCCATTGTTCTCGTAATTCCGCTGAAGTTTAAAAATGCTTCGGAACTCTTCCATTGTTCTCGGAATTCCGATGACGTTTTAAAATGCTTCGGTACTCTTCCATTGTTCTCGGAATTCCGCTGACGTTTAAAAATGCTTCGGAACTCTTCCATTGTTCTCGGAATTCCACTGAAGTTTAAAAATGCTTCGGAACTCTTCCATTGTTCTAGGAATTCTGCTGAAGTCTAAAAATTCATCTGAACTCTTCCATTATTCTCGGAATTCGTGTGAATTTTAAAAATGCTTCGGAACTCTTCTATTGTTCTCGGAATTCCGCTGAAGTTTAAAAATGCTTAAAATCTATTCCATTGTTCTAGTAATTCTGCTCATGTTTAAAAATGCTTCGGAACTCTTCCATTGTTCTCGTAATTCCGCTGAAGTTTAAAAATGCTTCGGAACTCTTCCATTGTTCTCGGAATTCCGATGACGTTTTAAAATGCTTCGGTACTCTTCCATTGTTCTCGGAATTCCGCTGACGTTTAAAAATTCTTCGGAACTCTTCCATTGTTCTCGGAATTCCACTGAAGTTTAAAAATGCTTCGGAACTCTTCCATTGTTCTAGGAATTCTGCTGAAGTTTAAAAATTCATGTGAACTCTTCCATTATTCTCGGAATTCGTGTGAATTTTAAAAATGCTTCGGAACTTTTCTATTGTTCTTGGAATTCCGCTGAAGTTTAAAAATGCTTCACAACTCTTCCATTGTTCTCGGAATTCCGCTGACTTTTAAAAATGCTTCGGAACTTTTCCATTGTTCTCAGAATTCTGCTGACGTTTAAAAATGCTTCAGAACTCTTCCATTGTTGTCGGAATTCCGTTGAAGTTTAAAAATGCTTCGAAACTCTTCCATTGTTCTCGGAATTCTGCTGACGTTTAAAAATGCTTCGGAACTCTTCCATTGTTCTCGAAATTCCGTTGAAGTTTAAAAATGCTTTGGAACTCTTCCATTGTTCTCGGAATTCTGCTGAAGTTTAAAAATGCTTCACAACTCTTCCATTGTTCTCAGAATTCTGCTGACGTTTAAAAATGCTTCGGAACTCTTCCATTGTTCTCGGAATTCCGCTGACGTTTAAAAATGCTTCACAACTCTTCCATTGTTCTCGGAATTCCGCTGACGTTTAATAATGCTTCGCAACTCTTTCATTGTTCTCGGAATTCCGCTGACGTTTAAAAATGCTGCGGAACTCTACCATTGTTCTTGGAATTCCGCTGACGTTTAAAAATGCTTCGGTACTCTTCCATTGTTCTCGGTATTCCGCTGACATATAAAAATGCTTCGGAAATCTTGCATTGTTCTCGGCATTCCGCTGACGTTTAAAAATGCTTCGGAACTCTTCAATTGTTCTCGGAATTCTGCTGAACTTTTAAAATGCTATGGAACTCTTCCATTGCTCTCGGAATTCGGGTGAAGTTTAAAAATGCTTCGGAACTCTTCTATTGTTCTCGGAATTCCGCTGAAGTTTAAAAATGCTTCGGAACTCTTACATTGTTCTCGGAATTCCGCTGAAGTTTAAAAATGCTTCGGAACTCTTCCATTGTTCTCGGAATTCTGCTGACGTTTAAAAATGCTTCGGAACTCTTCCATTGTTCTCGGAATTCCGTTGAAGTTTAAAAATGCTTCGAAACTCTTCCATTGTTCTCGTAATTCTGCTCATGTTTAAAAATGCTTCGGAACTCTTCCATTGTTCTCGTAATTCCACTGAAGTTTAAAAATGCTTCGGAACTCTTCCATTGTTCTCGGAATTCCGATGACGTTTTAAAATGCTTCGGTACTCTTCCATTGTTCTCGGAATTCCGCTGACGTTTAAAAATGCTTCGGAACTCTTCCATTGTTCTCGGAATTCCACTGAAGTTTAAAAATGCTTCGGAACTCTTCCATTGTTCTAGGAATTCTGCTGAAGTCTAAAAATTCATCTGAACTCTTCCATTATTCTCGGAATTCGTGTGAATTTTAAAAATGCTTCGGAACTCTTCTATTGTTCTCGGAATTCCGCTGAAGTTTAAAAATGCTTCGGAACTCTTCCATTGTTCTCGGAATTCCGATGACGTTTTAAAATGCTTCGGTACTCTTCCATTGTTCTCGGAATTCCGCTGACATATAAAAATGCTTCGGAAATCTTGCATTGTTCTCGGCATTCCGCTGACGTTTAAAAATGCTTCGGAAATCTTCCATTGTTTTCAAAATTCCGCTGACGTTTAAAAATGCTTCAGAACTCTTCCATTTTTCTCGGAATTCCGCTGACGTTTAAAAATGCTTTGGAGCTCTTCCATTGTTCTCAGAATTCCGCTGACATTTAAAAATGCTTCGGTACTCTTCCATTGTTCTCGGAATTCCGCTGACATATAAAAATGCTTCGGAAATCTTGCATTGTTCTCGACATTCCGCTGATGTTTAAAAATGCTTCGGAACTCTTCCATTGTTCTCAGAATTCCGCTGACGTTTAAAAATGCTACGGAAATCTTCCATTGTTTTCAAAATTCCGCTGACGTTTAAAAATGCTTCAGAACTCTTCCATTGTTCTCGGAATTCCGCTGACGGTTAATAATGCTTCGCAACTCTTTCATTGTTCTCGGAATTCCGCAGACGTTTAAAAATGCTTCGGAACTCTTCCATTGTTCTCAGAATTCCGCTGAAGTTTAAAAATGCTTCGGAACCCTTCCATTGTTCTCGGAATTCTGCTGAAGTTTAAAAATGCTTCGGAACTCTTCCATTGTTCTCAGAATTCCGCTGACATTTAAAAATGCTTTGGAAATCTTCCATTGTTTTCAAAATTCCGCTGACTCTTAAAAATGCTTCGGAACTCTTCCATTGTTCTCGGAATTCTGCTGACGTTTAAAAATGCTTCGGAACTCTTCCATTGTTCTCGGAATTCCGCTGACGTTTAAAAATGCTTCGGAACTCTTCCATTGTTCTTGGAATTCTGCTGAAGTTTTAAAATGCTTCGGTACTCTTCCATTGTTCTCGGAATTCCGCTGACATATAAAAATGCTTCAAAATCTTGCATTGTTCTCGGCATTCCGCTGACGTTTAAAAATGCTTCGGAACTCTTCCATTGTTCTCGGAATTCCGCTGATGTTTAAAAATGCTTCGGTACTCTTCCATTGTTCTCGGAATTCTGCTGACATATAAAAATGCTTCGGAAATCTTGCATTGTTCTCGGCATTCCGCTGACGTTTAAAAATGCTTCGGAACTCTTCAATTGTTCTCGGAATTCTGCTGAACTTTTAAAATGCTTTGGAACTCTTCCATTGTTCTCGGAATTCCGCTGAAGTTTAAAAATGCTTCGGAAATCTTACATTGTTTTCAAAATTCCGCTGACGTTTAAAAATGCTTCGGAACTCTTCCATTGTTCTCGGAATTCCGCTGAAGTTTAAAAATGCTTCGGAACTCTTCCATTGTTCTCAGAATTCCGCTGACGTTTAAAAATGCTACGGAAATCTTCCATTGTTTTCAAAATTCCGCTGACGTTTAAAAATGCTTCAGAACTCTTCCATTGTTCTCGGAATTCCGCTGACGTTTAATAATGCTTCGCAACTCTTTCATTGTTCTCGGAATTCCGCTGACGTTTAAAAATGCTTCGGAACTCTTCCATTGTTCTTGGAATTCCGCTGACGTTTAAAAATGCATCGGTACTCTTCCATTGTTCTCGGTATTCCGCTGACATATAAAAATGCTTCGGAAATCTTGCATTGTTCTCGGCATTCCGCTGACGTTTAAAAATGCTTCGGAACTCTTCAATTGTTCTCGGAATTCTGCTGAACTTTTAAAATGCTATGGAACTCTTCCATTGCTCTCGGAATTCGGGTGAAGTTTAAAAATGCTTCGGAACTCTTCTATTGTTCTCGGAATTCCGCTGAAGTTAAAAAATGCTTAAAATCTCTTCCATTGTTCTCGTAATTCTGCTCATGTTTAAAAATGCTTCGGAACTCTTCCATTGTTCTCGTAATTCCACTGAAGTTTAAAAATGCTTCGGAACTCTTCCATTGTTCTCGGAATTCCGATGACGTTTTAAAATGCTTCGGTACTCTTCCATTGTTCTCGGAATTCCGCTGACGTTTAAAAATGCTTCGGAACTCTTCCATTGTTCTCGGAATTCCACTGAAGTTTAAAAATGCTTCGGAACTCTTCCATTGTTCTAGGAATTCTGCTGAAGTCTAAAAATTCATCTGAACTCTTCCATTATTCTCGGAATTCGTGTGAATTTTAAAAATGCTTCGGAACTCTTCTATTGTTCTCGGAATTCCGCTGAAGTTTAAAAATGCTTAAAATCTATTCCATTGTTCTCGTAATTCTGCTCATGTTTAAAAATGCTTCGGAACTCTTCCATTGTTCTCGTAATTCCGCTGAAGTTTAAAAATGCTTCGGAACTCTTCCATTGTTCTCGGAATTCCGATGACGTTTTAAAATGCTTCGGTACTCTTCCATTGTTCTCGGAATTCCGCTGACATATAAAAATGCTTCGGAAATCTTGCATTGTTCTCGGCATTCCGCTGATGTTTAAAAATGCTTCGGAACTCTTCAATTGTTCTCGGAATTCTGCTGAACTTTTAAAATGCTTTGGAACTCTTCCATTGTTCTCGGAATTCCGCTGAAGTTTAAAAATGCTTCGGAAATCTTACATTGTATTTCAAAATTCCGCTGACGTTTAAAAATGCTTCGGAACTCTTCCATTGTTCTCAGAATTCCACTGAAGTTTAAAAATGCTTCGGAACTCTTCCATTGTTCTCAGAATTCCACTGAAGTTTAAAAATGCTTCGGAACTCTTCCATTGTTCTCGGAATTCCACTGAAGTTTAAAAATGCTTCGGAACTCTTCCATTGTTCTAGGAATTCTGCTGAAGTCTAAAAATTCATCTGAACTCTTCCATTATTCTCGGAATTCGTGTGAATTTTAAAAATGCTTCGGAACTCTTCTATTGTTCTCGGAATTCCGCTGAAGTTTAAAAATGCTTAAAATCTATTCCATTGTTCTCGTAATTCTGCTCATGTTTAAAAATGCTTCGGAACTCTTCCATTGTTCTCGTAATTCCGCTGAAGTTTAAAAATGCTTCGGAACTCTTCCATTGTTCTCGGAATTCCGATGACGTTTTAAAATGCTTCGGTACTCTTTCATTGTTCTCGGAATTCCGCTGACGTTTAAAAATTCTTCGGAACTCTTCCATTGTTCTCGGAATTCCACTGAAGTTTAAAAATGCTTCGGAACTCTTCCATTGTTCTAGGAATTCTGCTGAAGTTTAAAAATTCATGTGAACTCTTCCATTATTCTCGGAATTCGTGTGAATTTTAAAAATGCTTCGGAACTTTTCTATTGTTCTCGGAATTCCGCTGAAGTTTAAATATGCTTAAAATCTCTTACATTGTTCTCGGAATTCCGCTGAAGTTTAAAAATGCTTCGGAACTCTTCCATTGTTCTCGGAATTCTGCTGAAGTTTAAAAATGCTTCAGAACTCTTCCATTGTTCTCAGAATTCCGCTGACGTTTAAAAATGCTTCGGAAATCTTCCATTGTTTTCAAAATTCCGCTGACGTTTAAAAATGCTTCAGAACTTTTCCATTGTTCTCAGAATTCTGCTGACGTTTAAAAATGCTTCGGAACTCTTCCATTGTTCTCGGAATTCCGCTGACGTTTAAAAATGCTTCGGAAATCTTCCATTGTTTTCAAAATTCCGCTGACTCTTAAAAATGCTTCAGAACTCTTCCATTGTTCTCGGAATTCTGCTGACGTTTAAAAATGCTTCGGAACTCTTTCATTGTTCTCGGAATTCCGCTGACGTTTAAAAATGCTTCGGAACTCTTCCATTGTTCTTGGAATTCTGCTGAAGTTTTAAAATGCTTCGGTACTCTTCCATTGTTCTCGGAATTCTGCTGACGTTTAAAAATGCTTCGGAACTCTTCCATTGTTCTCGGAATTCCGCTGACATATAAAAATGCTTCAAAATCTTGCATTGTTCTCGGCATTCCGCTGACGTTTAAAAATGCTTCGGAACTCTTCCATTGTTCTCAGAATTCCGCTGACATTTAAAAATGCTTCGGAAATCTTCCATTGTTTTCAAAATTCCGCTGACGTTTAAAAATGCTTCAGAACTCTTCCATTGTTCTCGGAATTCCGCTGACGTTTAAAAATGCTTCGGAACTCTTCCATTGTTCTCGGAATTCCGCTGACGTTTAAAAATGCTTCGGTACTCTTCCATTGTTCTCGGAATTCCGCTGACATATAAAAATGCTTCGGAAATCTTGCATTGTTCTCGGAATTCCGCTGACGTTTAATAATGCTTCGCAACTCTTTCATTGTTCTCGGAATTCCGCTGACGTTTAAAAATGCTTCGGAACTCTTCCATTGTTCTCGGAATTCCGATGACGTTTTAAAATGCATTGGAACTCTTCCATTGCTCTCGGAATTCGGGTGAAGTTTAAAAATGCTTCGGAACTCTTCTATTGTTCTCGGAATTCCGCTGAAGTTTAAAAATGCTTAAAATCTCTTCCATTGTTCTCGTAATTCTGCTCATGTTTAAAAATGCTTCGGAACTCTTCCATTGTTCTCGTAATTCCGCTGAAGTTTAAAAATGCTTCGGAACTCTTCCATTGTTCTCGGAATTCCGATGACGTTTTAAAATGCTTCGGTACTCTTCCATTGTTCTCGGAATTCCGCTGACGTTTAAAAATGCTTCGGAACTCTTCCATTGTTCTCGGAATTCCACTGAAGTTTAAAAATGCTTCGGAACTCTCCCATTGTTCTAGGAATTCTGCTGAAGTCTAAAAATTCATCTGAACTCTTCCATTATTCTCGGAATTCGTGTGAATTTTAAAAATGCTTCGGAACTCTTCTATTGTTCTCGGAATTCCGCTGAAGTTTAAAAATGCTTAAAATCTATTCCATTGTTCTAGTAATTCTGCTCATGTTTAAAAATGCTTCGGAACTCTTCCATTGTTCTCGTAATTCCGCTGAAGTTTAAAAATGCTTCGGAACTCTTCCATTGTTCTCGGAATTCCGATGACGTTTTAAAATGCTTCGCTACTCTTCCATTGTTCTCGGAATTCCGCTGACGTTTAAAAATTCTTCGGAACTCTTCCATTGTTCTCGGAATTCCACTGAAGTTTAAAAATGCTTCGGAACTCTTCCATTGTTCTAGGAATTCTGCTGAAGTTTAAAAATTCATGTGAACTCTTCCATTATTCTCGGAATTCGTGTGAATTTTAAAAATGCTTCGGAACTTTTCTATTGTTCTTGGAATTCCGCTGAAGTTTAAAAATGCTTCACAACTCTTCCATTGTTCTCGGAATTCCGCTGACTTTTAAAAATGCTTCGGAACTTTTCCATTGTTCTCAGAATTCTGCTGACGTTTAAAAATGCTTCAGAACTCTTCCATTGTTGTCGGAATTCCGTTGAAGTTTAAAAATGCTTCGAAACTCTTCCATTGTTCTCGGAATTCTGCTGACGTTTAAAAATGCTTCGGAACTCTTCCATTGTTCTCGAAATTCCGTTGAAGTTTAAAAATGCTTTGGAACTCTTCCATTGTTCTCGGAATTCTGCTGAAGTTTAAAAATGCTTCACAACTCTTCCATTGTTCTCAGAATTCTGCTGACGTTTAAAAATGCTTCGGAACTCTTCCATTGTTCTCGGAATTCCGCTGACGTTTAAAAATGCTTCACAACTCTTCCATTGTTCTCGGAATTCCGCTGACTTTTAAAAATGCTTCGGAACTCTTCCATTGTTCTCAAAATTCCGCTGACGTTTAAAAATGCTTCAGAACTTTTCCATTGTTCTCAGAATTCTGCTGACGTTTAAAAATGCTTCGGAACTCTTCCATTGTTCTCGGAATTCCGCTGACGTTTAAAAATGCTTCGGAACTCTTCCATTGTTCTCGGAATTCCGCTGACATTTAAAAATGCTTCGGAACTCTTCCATTGTTCTCGGAATTCCGCTGACGTTTAAAAATTGTTCGGTACTCTTCCATTGTTCTCGGAATTCCGCTGACATATAAAAATGCTTCGGAAATCTTGCATTGTTCTCGGCATTCCGCTGACGTTTAAAAATGCTTCGGAAATCTTGAATTGTTCTCGGCATTCCGCTGACCTTTAAAAATGCTTCGGAACTCTTCAATTGTTCTCGGAATTCCGCTGACATTTAAAAATGCTTCGGAACTCTTCCATTGTTCTCGGAATTCCGCTGACGTTTAAAAATGCTTCGGAACTCTTCCATTGTTCTCGGAATTCCGCTGACGTTTAAAAATGCTTCGGTACTCTTCCATTGTTCTCGGAATTCCGCTGACATATAAAAATGCTTCGGAAATCTTGCATTGTTCTCGGCATTCCGCTGACATTTAAAAATGCTTCGGAACTCTTCAATTGTTCTCGGAATTCCGCTGACATTTAAAAATGCTTCGGAACTCTTCCATTGTTCTCGGAATTCCGTTGAAGTTTAAAAATGCTTCGAAACTCTTCCATTGTTCTCGGAATTCCGCTGACGTTTAAAAATGCTTCGGTACTCTTCCATTGTTCTCGGAATTCCGCTGACATATAAAAATGCTTCGGAAATCTTGCATTGTTCTCGGCATTCCGCTGACCTTTAAAAATGCTTCGGAACTCTTCAATTGTTCTCGGAATTCCGCTGACATTTAAAAATGCTTCGGAACTCTTCCATTGTTCTCGGAATTCCGTTGAAGTTTAAAAATGCTTCGAAACTCTTCCATTGTTCTCGGAATTCCGCTGACGTTTAAAAATTGTTCGGTACTCTTCCATTGTTCTCGGAATTCCGCTGACATATAAAAATGCTTCGGAAATCTTGCATTGTTCTCGGCATTCCGCTGACGTTTAAAAATGCTTCGGAAATCTTCCATTGTATTCAAAATTCCGCTGATGTTTAAAAATGCTTCAGAACTCTTCCATTGTTCTCGGAATTCCGCTGACGTTTAAAACTGCTTTGGAACTCTTCCATTGTTCTCGGAATTCCGCTGAAGTTTAAAAATGCTTCGGAACTCTTCCATTGTTCTCAGAATTCCGCTGACATTTAAAAATGCTTCGGAACTCTTCCATTGTTCTCAGAATTCCGCTGACGTTTAAAAATGCTACGGAAATCTTCCATTGTTTTCAAAATTCCGCTGACGTTTAAAAATGCTTCAGAACTCTTCCATTGTTCTCGGAATTCCGCTGACGTTTAATAATGCTTCGCAACTCTTTCATTGTTCTCGGAATTCCGCTGACGTTTAAAAATGCTTCGGAACTCTTCCATTGTTCTCGGAATTCCGATGACGTTTTAAAATGCATTGGAACTCTTCCATTGCTCTCGGAATTCGGGTGAAGTTTAAAAATGCTTCGGAACTCTTCTATTGTTCTCGGAATTCCGCTGAAGTTTAAAAATGCTTAAAATCTCTTCCATTGTTCTCGTAATTCTGCTCATGTTTAAAAATGCTTCGGAACTCTTCCATTGTTCTCGTAATTCCGCTGAAGTTTAAAAATGCTTCGGAACTCTTCCATTGTTCTCGGAATTCCGATGACGTTTTAAAATGCTTCGGTACTCTTCCATTGTTCTCGGAATTCCGCTGACGTTTAAAAATGCTTCGGAACTCTTCCATTGTTCTCCGAATTCCACTGAAGTTTAAAAATGCTTCGGAACTCTTCCATTGTTCTAGGAATTCTGCTGAAGTCTAAAAATTCATCTGAACTCTTCCATTATTCTCGGAATTCGTGTGAATTTTAAAAATGCTTCGGAACTCTTCTATTGTTCTCGGAATTCCGCTGAAGTTTAAAAATGCTTAAAATCTATTCCATTGTTCTAGTAATTCTGCTCATGTTTAAAAATGCTTCGGAACTTTTCTATTGTTCTTGGAATTCCGCTGAAGTTTAAAAATGCTTCACAACTCTTCCATTGTTCTCGGAATTCCGCTGACTTTTAAAAATGCTTCGGAACTTTTCCATTGTTCTCAGAATTCTGCTGACGTTTAAAAATGCTTCAGAACTCTTCCATTGTTGTCGGAATTCCGTTGAAGTTTAAAAATGCTTCGAAACTCTTCCATTGTTCTCGGAATTCTGCTGACGTTTAAAAATGCTTCGGAACTCTTCCATTGTTCTCGAAATTCCGTTGAAGTTTAAAAATGCTTTGGAACTCTTCCATTGTTCTCGGAATTCTGCTGAAGTTTAAAAATGCTTCACAACTCTTCCATTGTTCTCAGAATTCTGCTGACGTTTAAAAATGCTTCGGAACTCTTCCATTGTTCTCGGAATTCCGCTGACGTTTAAAAATGCTTCACAACTCTTCCATTGTTCTCGGAATTCCGCTGACTTTTAAAAATGCTTCGGAACTCTTCCATTGTTCTCAAAATTCCGCTGACGTTTAAAAATGCTTCAGAACTTTTCCATTGTTCTCAGAATTCTGCTGACGTTTAAAAATGCTTCGGAACTCTTCCATTGTTCTCGGAATTCCGCTGACGTTTAAAAATGCTTCGGAACTCTTCCATTGTTCTCGGAATTCCGCTGACATTTAAAAATGCTTCGGAACTCTTCCATTGTTCTCGGAATTCCGCTGACGTTTAAAAATTGTTCGGTACTCTTCCATTGTTCTCGGAATTCCGCTGACATATAAAAATGCTTCGGAAATCTTGCATTGTTCTCGGCATTCCGCTGACGTTTAAAAATGCTTCGGAAATCTTGAATTGTTTTCAAAATTCCGCTGACGTTTAAAAATGCTTCAGAACTCTTCCATTGTTCTCGGAATTCCGTTGACGTTTAAAAATGCTTTGGAACTCTTCCATTGTTCTCGGAATTCCGCTGAAGTTTAAAAATGCTTTGGAACTCTTCCATTGTTCTCAGAATTCCGCTGACATTTAAAAATGCTTCGGTACTCTTCCATTGTTCTCGGAATTCCGCTGACATATAAAAATGCTTCGGAAATCTTGCATTGTTCTCGGAATTCCACTGACGTTTAAAAATGCTTCGGAACTTTTCTATTGTTCTCGGAATTCCGCTGAAGTTTAAAAATGCTTCACAACTCTTCCATTGTTCTCGGAATTCCGCTGACTTTTAAAAATGCTTCGGAACTCTTCCATTGTTCTCAGAATTCTGCTGACGTTTAAAAATGCTTCAGAACTCTTCCATTGTTCTCGGAATTCCGTTGAAGTTTAAAAATGCTTCGAAACTCTTCCATTGTTCTCGGAATTCTGCTGACGTTTAAAAATGCTTCGGAACTCTTCCATTGTTCTCGAAATTCCGTTGAAGTTTAAAAATGCTTTGGAACTCTTCCATTGTTCTCGGAATTCTGCTGAAGTTTAAACATGCTTCGGAACTCTTCCATTGTTCTCAGAATTCCGCTGACGTTTAAAAATGCTTCACAACTCTTCCATTGTTCTCGGAATTCCGCTGACTTTTAAAAATACTTCGGAACTCTTCCATTGTTCTCCAAATTCCGCTGAAGTTTAAAAATGCTTCGGAACCCTTCCATTGTTCTCGGAATTCTGCTGAAGTTTAAAAATGCTTCGGAACTCTTCCATTGTTCTCAGAATTCCGCTGACATTTAAAAATGCTTCGGAAATCTTCCATTGTTTTCAAAATTCCGCTGAAGTTTAAAAATGCTTCGGAACCCTTCCATTGTTCTCGGAATTCTGCTGAAGTTTAAAAATGCTTCGGAACTCTTCCATTGTTCTCAGAATTCCGCTGACGTTTAAAAATGCTTCGGAACTCTTCCATTGTTCTCGGAAATCCACTGACGTTTAAAAATGCTTTGGAACTCTTCCATTGTTCTCGGAATTCCGCTGAAGTTTAAAAATGCTTCGGAACTCTTCCATTGTTCTCAGAATTCCGCTGACGTTTAAAAATGCTACGGAAATCTTCCATTGTTTTCAAAATTCCGCTGACGTTTAAAAATGCTTCAGAACTCTTCCATTGTTCTCGGAATTCCGCTGACGTTTAATAATGCTTCGCAACTCTTTCATTGTTCTCGGAATTCCGCTGACGTTTAAAAATGCTGCGGAACTCTTCCATTGTTCTTGGAATTCCGCTGACGTTTAAAAATGCTTCGGTACTCTTCCATTGTTCTCGGTATTCCGCTGACATATAAAAATGCTTCGGAACTTTTCTATTGTTCTTGGAATTCCGCTGAAGTTTAAAAATGCTTCACAACTCTTCCATTGTTCTCGGAATTCCGCTGACTTTTAAAAATGCTTCGGAACTTTTCCATTGTTCTCAGAATTCTGCTGACGTTTAAAAATGCTTCAGAACTCTTCCATTGTTGTCGGAATTCCGTTGAAGTTTAAAAATGCTTCGAAACTCTTCCATTGTTCTCGGAATTCTGCTGACGTTTAAAAATGCTTCGGAACTCTTCCATTGTTCTCGAAATTCCGTTGAAGTTTAAAAATGCTTTGGAACTCTTCCATTGTTCTCGGAATTCTGCTGAAGTTTAAAAATGCTTCACAACTCTTCCATTGTTCTCAGAATTCTGCTGACGTTTAAAAATGCTTCGGAACTCTTCCATTGTTCTCGGAATTCCGCTGACATTTAAAAATGCTTCGGAACTCTGCCATTGTTCTCGGAATTCCGCTGACGTTTAAAAATTGTTCGGTACTCTTCCATTGTTCTCGGAATTCCGCTGACATATAAAAATGCTTCGGAAATCTTGCATTGTTCTCGGCATTCCGCTGACGTTTAAAAATGCTTCGGAAATCTTCCATTGTTTTCAAAATTCCGCTGATGTTTAAAAATGCTTCAGAACTCTTCCATTGTTCTCGGAATTCCGCTGACGTTTAAAACTGCTTTGGAACTCTTCCATTGTTCTCGGAATTCCGCTGAAGTTTAAAAATGCTTCGGAACTCTTCCATTGTTCTCAGAATTCCGCTGACATTTAAAAATGCTTCGGAACTCTTCCATTGTTCTCAGAATTCCGCTGACGTTTAAAAACGCTACGGAAATCTTCCATTGTTTTCAAAATTCCGCTGACGTTTAAAAATGCTTCAGAACTCTTCCATTGTTCTCGGAATTCCACTGACGTTTAATAATGCTTCGCAACTCTTTCATTGTTCTCAGAATTCCGCTGACATTTAAAAATGCTTCGGAACTCTTCCATTGTTCTCAGAATTCCGCTGACGTTTAAAAATGCTACGGAAATCTTCCATTGTTTTCAAAATTCCGCTGACGTTTAAAAATGCTTCAGAACTCTTCCATTGTTCTCGGAATTCCGCTGACGTTTAATAATGCTTCGCAACTCTTTCATTGTTCTCGGAATTCCGCTGACGTTTAAAAATGCTTCGGAAATCTTGAATTGTTCTCGGCATTCCGCTGACCTTTAAAAATGCTTCGGAACTCTTCAATTGTTCTCGGAATTCCGCTGACATTTAAAAATGCTTCGGAACTCTTCCATTGTTCTCGGAATTCCGCTGACGTTTAAAAATGCTTCGGAACTCTTCCATTGTTCTCGGAATTCCGCTGACGTTTAAAAATGCTTCGGTACTCTTCCATTGTTCTCGGAATTCCGCTGACATATAAAAATGCTTCGGAAATCTTGCATTGTTCTCGGCATTCCGCTGACATTTAAAAATGCTTCGGAACTCTTCAATTGTTCTCGGAATTCCGCTGACATTTAAAAATGCTTCGGAACTCTTCCATTGTTCTCGGAATTCCGTTGAAGTTTAAAAATGCTTCGAAACTCTTCCATTGTTCTCGGAATTCCGCTGACGTTTAAAAATGCTTCGGTACTCTTCCATTGTTCTCGGAATTCCGCTGACATATAAAAATGCTTCGGAAATCTTGCATTGTTCTCGGCATTCCGCTGACCTTTAAAAATGCTTCGGAACTCTTCAATTGTTCTCGGAATTCCGCTGACATTTAAAAATGCTTCGGAACTCTTCCATTGTTCTCGGAATTCCGTTGAAGTTTAAAAATGCTTCGAAACTCTTCCATTGTTCTCGGAATTCCGCTGACGTTTAAAAATTGTTCGGTACTCTTCCATTGTTCTCGGAATTCCGCTGACATATAAAAATGCTTCGGAAATCTTGCATTGTTCTCGGCATTCCGCTGACGTTTAAAAATGCTTCGGAAATCTTCCATTGTATTCAAAATTCCGCTGATGTTTAAAAATGCTTCAGAACTCTTCCATTGTTCTCGGAATTCCGCTGACGTTTAAAACTGCTTTGGAACTCTTCCATTGTTCTCGGAATTCCGCTGAAGTTTAAAAATGCTTCGGAACTCTTCCATTGTTCTCAGAATTCCGCTGACATTTAAAAATGCTTCGGAACTCTTCCATTGTTCTCAGAATTCCGCTGACGTTTAAAAATGCTACGGAAATCTTCCATTGTTTTCAAAATTCCGCTGACGTTTAAAAATGCTTCAGAACTCTTCCATTGTTCTCGGAATTCCGCTGACGTTTAATAATGCTTCGCAACTCTTTCATTGTTCTCGGAATTCCGCTGACGTTTAAAAATGCTTCGGAACTCTTCCATTGTTCTCGGAATTCCGATGACGTTTTAAAATGCATTGGAACTCTTCCATTGCTCTCGGAATTCGGGTGAAGTTTAAAAATGCTTCGGAACTCTTCTATTGTTCTCGGAATTCCGCTGAAGTTTAAAAATGCTTAAAATCTCTTCCATTGTTCTCGTAATTCTGCTCATGTTTAAAAATGCTTCGGAACTCTTCCATTGTTCTCGTAATTCCGCTGAAGTTTAAAAATGCTTCGGAACTCTTCCATTGTTCTCGGAATTCCGATGACGTTTTAAAATGCTTCGGTACTCTTCCATTGTTCTCGGAATTCCGCTGACGTTTAAAAATGCTTCGGAACTCTTCCATTGTTCTCCGAATTCCACTGAAGTTTAAAAATGCTTCGGAACTCTTCCATTGTTCTAGGAATTCTGCTGAAGTCTAAAAATTCATCTGAACTCTTCCATTATTCTCGGAATTCGTGTGAATTTTAAAAATGCTTCGGAACTCTTCTATTGTTCTCGGAATTCCGCTGAAGTTTAAAAATGCTTAAAATCTATTCCATTGTTCTAGTAATTCTGCTCATGTTTAAAAATGCTTCGGAACTTTTCTATTGTTCTTGGAATTCCGCTGAAGTTTAAAAATGCTTCACAACTCTTCCATTGTTCTCGGAATTCCGCTGACTTTTAAAAATGCTTCGGAACTTTTCCATTGTTCTCAGAATTCTGCTGACGTTTAAAAATGCTTCAGAACTCTTCCATTGTTGTCGGAATTCCGTTGAAGTTTAAAAATGCTTCGAAACTCTTCCATTGTTCTCGGAATTCTGCTGACGTTTAAAAATGCTTCGGAACTCTTCCATTGTTCTCGAAATTCCGTTGAAGTTTAAAAATGCTTTGGAACTCTTCCATTGTTCTCGGAATTCTGCTGAAGTTTAAAAATGCTTCACAACTCTTCCATTGTTCTCAGAATTCTGCTGACGTTTAAAAATGCTTCGGAACTCTTCCATTGTTCTCGGAATTCCGCTGACGTTTAAAAATGCTTCACAACTCTTCCATTGTTCTCGGAATTCCGCTGACTTTTAAAAATGCTTCGGAACTCTTCCATTGTTCTCAAAATTCCGCTGACGTTTAAAAATGCTTCAGAACTTTTCCATTGTTCTCAGAATTCTGCTGACGTTTAAAAATGCTTCGGAACTCTTCCATTGTTCTCGGAATTCCGCTGACGTTTAAAAATGCTTCGGAACTCTTCCATTGTTCTCGGAATTCCGCTGACATTTAAAAATGCTTCGGAACTCTTCCATTGTTCTCGGAATTCCGCTGACGTTTAAAAATTGTTCGGTACTCTTCCATTGTTCTCGGAATTCCGCTGACATATAAAAATGCTTCGGAAATCTTGCATTGTTCTCGGCATTCCGCTGACGTTTAAAAATGCTTCGGAAATCTTGAATTGTTTTCAAAATTCCGCTGACGTTTAAAAATGCTTCAGAACTCTTCCATTGTTCTCGGAATTCCGTTGACGTTTAAAAATGCTTTGGAACTCTTCCATTGTTCTCGGAATTCCGCTGAAGTTTAAAAATGCTTTGGAACTCTTCCATTGTTCTCAGAATTCCGCTGACATTTAAAAATGCTTCGGTACTCTTCCATTGTTCTCGGAATTCCGCTGACATATAAAAATGCTTCGGAAATCTTGCATTGTTCTCGGAATTCCACTGACGTTTAAAAATGCTTCGGAACTTTTCTATTGTTCTCGGAATTCCGCTGAAGTTTAAAAATGCTTCACAACTCTTCCATTGTTCTCGGAATTCCGCTGACTTTTAAAAATGCTTCGGAACTCTTCCATTGTTCTCAGAATTCTGCTGACGTTTAAAAATGCTTCAGAACTCTTCCATTGTTCTCGGAATTCCGTTGAAGTTTAAAAATGCTTCGAAACTCTTCCATTGTTCTCGGAATTCTGCTGACGTTTAAAAATGCTTCGGAACTCTTCCATTGTTCTCGAAATTCCGTTGAAGTTTAAAAATGCTTTGGAACTCTTCCATTGTTCTCGGAATTCTGCTGAAGTTTAAACATGCTTCGGAACTCTTCCATTGTTCTCAGAATTCCGCTGACGTTTAAAAATGCTTCACAACTCTTCCATTGTTCTCGGAATTCCGCTGACTTTTAAAAATACTTCGGAACTCTTCCATTGTTCTCCAAATTCCGCTGAAGTTTAAAAATGCTTCGGAACCCTTCCATTGTTCTCGGAATTCTGCTGAAGTTTAAAAATGCTTCGGAACTCTTCCATTGTTCTCAGAATTCCGCTGACATTTAAAAATGCTTCGGAAATCTTCCATTGTTTTCAAAATTCCGCTGAAGTTTAAAAATGCTTCGGAACCCTTCCATTGTTCTCGGAATTCTGCTGAAGTTTAAAAATGCTTCGGAACTCTTCCATTGTTCTCAGAATTCCGCTGACGTTTAAAAATGCTTCGGAACTCTTCCATTGTTCTCGGAAATCCACTGACGTTTAAAAATGCTTTGGAACTCTTCCATTGTTCTCGGAATTCCGCTGAAGTTTAAAAATGCTTCGGAACTCTTCCATTGTTCTCAGAATTCCGCTGACGTTTAAAAATGCTACGGAAATCTTCCATTGTTTTCAAAATTCCGCTGACGTTTAAAAATGCTTCAGAACTCTTCCATTGTTCTCGGAATTCCGCTGACGTTTAATAATGCTTCGCAACTCTTTCATTGTTCTCGGAATTCCGCTGACGTTTAAAAATGCTGCGGAACTCTTCCATTGTTCTTGGAATTCCGCTGACGTTTAAAAATGCTTCGGTACTCTTCCATTGTTCTCGGTATTCCGCTGACATATAAAAATGCTTCGGAAATCTTGCATTGTTCTCGGCATTCCGCTGACGTTTAAAAATGCTTCAGAACTCTTCAATTGTTCTCGGAATTCTGCTGAACTTTTAAAATGCTATGGAACTCTTCCATTGCTCTCGGAATTCGGGTGAAGTTTAAAACTGCTTCGGAACTCTTCTATTGTTCTCGGAATTCCGCTGAAGTTTAAAAATGCTTAAAATCTCTTCCATTGTTCTCGTAATTCTGCTCATGTTTAAAAATGCTTCGGAACTCTTCCATTGTTCTCGTAATTCCACTGAAGTTTAAAAATGCTTCGGAACTCTTCCATTGTTCTCGGAATTCCGATGACGTTTTAAAATGCTTCGGTACTCTTCCATTGTTCTCGGAATTCCGCTGACGTTTAAAAATGCTTCGGAACTCTTCCATTGTTCTCGGAATTCCACTGAAGTTTAAAAATGCTTCGGAACTCTTCCATTGTTCTAGGAATTCTGCTGAAGTCTAAAAATTCATCTGAACTCTTCCATTATTCTCGGAATTCGTGTGAATTTTAAAAATGCTTCGGAACTCTTCTATTGTTCTCGGAATTCCGCTGAAGAATAAAAATGCTTAAAATCTATTCCATTGTTCTCGTAATTCTGCTCATGTTTAAAAATGCTTCGGAACTCTTCCATTGTTCTCGTAATTCCGCTGAAGTTTAAAAATGCTTCGGAACTCTTCCATTGTTCTCGGAATTCCGATGACGTTTTAAAATGCTTCGGTACTCTTCCATTGTTCTCGGAATTCCGCTGACATATAAAAATGCTTCGGAAATCTTGCATTGTTCTCGGCATTCCGCTGACGTTTAAAAATGCTTCGGAAATCTTCCATTGTTTTCAAAATTCCGCTGACGTTTAAAAATGCTTCAGAACTCTTCCATTTTTCTCGGAATTCCGCTGACGTTTAAAAATGCTTTGGAACTCTTCCATTGTTCTCGGAATTCCGCTGATGTTTAAAAATGCTTCGGAACTCTTCCATTGTTCTCAGAATTCCGCTGACATTTAAAAATGCTTCGGTACTCTTCCATTGTTCTCGGAATTCCGCTGACTTATAAAAAGGCTTCGGAAATCTTGCATTGTTCTCGACATTCCGCTGATGTTTAAAAATGCTTCGGAACTCTTCCATTGTTCTCAGAATTCCGCTGACGTTTAAAAATGCTACGGAAATCTTCCATTGTTTTCAAAATTCCGCTGACGTTTAAAAATGCTTCAGAACTCTTCCATTGTTCTCGGAATTCCGCTGACGGTTAATAATGCTTCGCAACTCTTTCATTGTTCTCGGAATTCCGCAGACGTTTAAAAATGCTTCGGAACTCTTCCATTGTTCTCAGAATTCCGCTGAAGTTTAAAAATGCTTCGGAACCCTTCCATTGTTCTCGGAATTCTGCTGAAGTTTAAAAATGCTTCGGAACTCTTCCATTGTTCTCGGAATTCCGCTGACGTTTAAAAATGCTTCGGAACTCTTCCATTGTTCTTGGAATTCTGCTGAAGTTTTAAAATGCTTCGGTACTCTTCCATTGTTCTCGGAATTCCGCTGACATATAAAAATGCTTCAAAATCTTGCATTGTTCTCGGCATTCCGCTGACGTTTAAAAATGCTTCGGAACTCTTCCATTGTTCTCGGAATTCCGCTGACGTTTAAAAATGCTTCGGTACTCTTCCATTGTTCTCGGAATTCTGCTGACATATAAAAATGCTTCGGAAATCTTGCATTGTTCTCGGCATTCCGCTGACGTTTAAAAATGCTTCGGAACTCTTCAATTGTTCTCGGAATTCTGCTGAACTTTTAAAATGCTTTGGAACTCTTCCATTGTTCTCGGAATTCCGCTGAAGTTTAAAAATGCTTCGGAAATCTTACATTGTTTTCAAAATTCCGCTGACGTTTAAAAATGCTTCGGAACTCTTCCATTGTTCTCGGAATTCCACTGACGTTTAAAAATGCTTTGGAACTCTTCCATTGTTCTCGGAATTCCGCTGAAGTTTAAAAATGCTTCGGAACTCTTCCATTGTTCTCAGAATTCCGCTGACGTTTAAAAATGCTACGGAAATCTTCCATTGTTTTCAAAATTCCGCTGACGTTTAAAAATGCTTCAGAACTCTTCCATTGTTCTCGGAATTCCGCTGACGTTTAATAATGCTTCGCAACTCTTTCATTGTTCTCGGAATTCCGCTGACGTTTAAAAATGCTTCGGAACTCTTCCATTGTTCTTGGAATTCCGCTGACGTTTAAAAATGCTTCGGTACTCTTCCATTGTTCTCGGTATTCCGCTGACATATAAAAATGCTTCGGAAATCTTGCATTGTTCTCGGCATTCCGCTGACGTTTAAAAATGCTTCAGAACTTTTCCATTGTTCTCAGAATTCTGCTGACGTTTAAAAATGCTTCGGAACTCTTCCATTGTTCTCGGAATTCCGCTGACGTTTAAAAATGCTTCGGAACTCTTCCATTGTTCTCGGAATTCCGCTGACATTTAAAAATGCTTCGGAACTCTTCCATTGTTCTCGGAATTCCGCTGACGTTTAAAAATTGTTCGGTACTCTTCCATTGTTCTCGGAATTCCGCTGACATATAAAAATGCTTCGGAAATCTTGCATTGTTCTCGGCATTCCGCTGACGTTTAAAAATGCTTCGGAAATCTTCCATTGTTTTCAAAATTCCGCTGACGTTTAAAAATGCTTCAGAACTCTTCCATTGTTCTCGGAATTCCGCTGACGTTTAAAAATGCTTTGGAACTCTTCCATTGTTCTCGGAATTCCGCTGAAGTTTAAAAATGCTTTGGAACTCTTCCATTGTTCTCAGAATTCCGCTGACATTTAAAAATGCTTCGGTACTCTTCCATTGTTCTCGGAATTCCGCTGACATATAAAAATGCTTCGGAAATCTTCCATTGTTCTCGGAATTCCACTGACGTTTAAAAATGCTTCGGAACTTTTCTATTGTTCTCGGAATTCCGCTGAAGTTTAAAAATGCTTCACAACTCTTCCATTGTTCTCGGAATTCCGCTGACTTTTAAAAATGCTTCGGAACTCTTCCATTGTTCTCAGAATTCTGCTGACGTTTAAAAATGCTTCAGAACTCTTCCATTGTTCTCGGAATTCCGTTGAAGTTTAAAAATGCTTCGAAACTCTTCCATTGTTCTCGGAATTCTGCTGACGTTTAAAAATGCTTCGGAACTCTTCCATTGTTCTCGAAATTCCGTTGAAGTTTAAAAATGCTTTGGAACTCTTCCATTGTTCTCGGAATTCTGCTGAAGTTTAAACATGCTTCGGAACTCTTCCATTGTTCTCAGAATTCCGCTGACGTTTAAAAATGCTTCACAACTCTTCCATTGTTCTCGGAATTCCGCTGACTTTTAAAAATACTTCGGAACTCTTCCATTGTTCTCCAAATTCCGCTGAAGTTTAAAAATGCTTCGGAACTCTTCCATTGTTCTCGGAATTCCACTGACGTTTAAAAATGCTTTGGAACTCTTTCATTGTTCTCGGAATTCCGCTGACGTTTAAAAATGCTGCGGAACTCTTCCATTGTTCTTGGAATTCCGCTGACGTTTAAAAATGCTTCGGTACTCTTCCATTGTTCTCGGTATTCCGCTGACATATAAAAATGCTTCGGAAATCTTGCATTGTTCTCGGCATTCCGCTGACGTTTAAAAATGCTTCGGAACTCTTCCATTGTTCTCGGAATTCCGCTGACATATAAAAATGCTTCAAAATCTTGCATTGTTCTCGGCATTCCGCTGACGTTTAAAAATGCTTCGGAACTCTTCCATTGTTCTCGGAATTCCGCTGACGTTTACAAATGCTTCGGAACTCTTCCATTGTTCTTGGAATTCTGCTGAAGTTTTAAAATGCTTCGGTACTCTTCCATTGTTCTCGGAATTCCGCTGACATATAAAAATGCTTCAAAATCTTGCATTGTTCTCGGCATTCCGCTGACGTTTAAAAATGCTTCGGAACTCTTCCATTGTTCTCGGAATTCCGCTGACGTTTAAAAATGCTTCGGTACTCTTCCATTGTTCTCGGAATTCTGCTGACATATAAAAATGCTTCGGAAATCTTGCATTGTTCTCGGCATTCCGCTGACGTTTAAAAATGCTTCGGAACTCTTCAATTGTTCTCGGAATTCTGCTGAACTTTTAAAATGCTTTGGAACTCTTCCATTGTTCTCGGAATTCCGCTGAAGTTTAAAAATGCTTCGGAAATCTTACATTGTTTTCAAAATTCCGCTGACGTTTAAAAATGCTTCGGAACTCTTCCATTGTTCTCGGAATTCCACTGACGTTTAAAAATGCTTTGGAACTCTTCCATTGTTCTCGGAATTCCGCTGAAGTTTAAAAATGCTTCGGAACTCTTCCATTGTTCTCAGAATTCCGCTGACGTTTAAAAATGCTACGGAAATCTTCCATTGTTTTCAAAATTCCGCTGACGTTTAAAAATGCTTCAGAACTCTTCCATTGTTCTCGGAATTCCGCTGACGTTTAAAAATGCTTCGGAACTCTTCCATTGTTCTTGGAATTCCGCTGACGTTTAAAAATGCTTCGGTACTCTTCCATTGTTCTCGGTATTCCGCTGACATATAAAAATGCTTCGGAAATCTTGCATTGTTCTCGGCATTCCGCTGACGTTTAAAAATGCTTCAGAACTTTTCCATTGTTCTCAGAATTCTGCTGACGTTTAAAAATGCTTCGGAACTCTTCCATTGTTCTCGGAATTCCGCTGACGTTTAAAAATGCTTCGGAACTCTTCCATTGTTCTCGGAATTCCGCTGACATTTAAAAATGCTTCGGAACTCTTCCATTGTTCTCGGAATTCCGCTGACGTTTAAAAATTGTTCGGTACTCTTCCATTGTTCTCGGAATTCCGCTGACATATAAAAATGCTTCGGAAATCTTGCATTGTTCTCGGCATTCCGCTGACGTTTAAAAATGCTTCGGAAATCTTCCATTGTTTTCAAAATTCCGCTGACGTTTAAAAATGCTTCAGAACTCTTCCATTGTTCTCGGAATTCCGCTGACGTTTAAAAATGCTTTGGAACTCTTCCATTGTTCTCGGAATTCCGCTGAAGTTTAAAAATGCTTTGGAACTCTTCCATTGTTCTCAGAATTCCGCTGACATTTAAAAATGCTTCGGTACTCTTCCATTGTTCTCGGAATTCCGCTGACATATAAAAATGCTTCGGAAATCTTGCATTGTTCTCGGAATTCCACTGACGTTTAAAAATGCTTCGGAACTTTTCTATTGTTCTCGGAATTCCGCTGAAGTTTAAAAATGCTTCACAACTCTTCCATTGTTCTCGGAATTCCGCTGACTTTTAAAAATGCTTCGGAACTCTTCCATTGTTCTCAGAATTCTGCTGACGTTTAAAAATGCTTCAGAACTCTTCCATTGTTCTCGGAATTCCGTTGAAGTTTAAAAATGCTTCGAAACTCTTCCATTGTTCTCGGAATTCTGCTGACGTTTAAAAATGCTTCGGAACTCTTCCATTGTTCTCGAAATTCCGTTGAAGTTTAAAAATGCTTTGGAACTCTTCCATTGTTCTCGGAATTCTGCTGAAGTTTAAACATGCTTCGGAACTCTTCCATTGTTCTCAGAATTCCGCTGACGTTTAAAAATGCTTCACAACTCTTCCATTGTTCTCGGAATTCCGCTGACTTTTAAAAATACTTCGGAACTCTTCCATTGTTCTCCAAATTCCGCTGAAGTTTAAAAATGCTTCGGAACCCTTCCATTGTTCTCGGAATTCTGCTGAAGTTTAAAAATGCTTCGGAACTCTTCCATTGTTCTCAGAATTCCGCTGACATTTAAAAATGCTTCGGAAATCTTCCATTGTTTTCAAAATTCCGCTGAAGTTTAAAAATGCTTCGGAACCCTTCCATTGTTCTCGGAATTCTGCTGAAGTTTAAAAATGCTTCGGAACTCTTCCATTGTTCTCAGAATTCCGCTGACGTTTAAAAATGCTTCGGAACTCTTCCATTGTTCTCGGAAATCCACTGACGTTTAAAAATGCTTTGGAACTCTTCCATTGTTCTCGGAATTCCGCTGAAGTTTAAAAATGCTTCGGAACTCTTCCATTGTTCTCAGAATTCCGCTGACGTTTAAAAATGCTACGGAAATCTTCCATTGTTTTCAAAATTCCGCTGACGTTTAAAAATGCTTCGGTACTCTTCCATTGTTCTCGGAATTCCGCTGACATATAAAAATGCTTCGGAAATCTTGCATTGTTCTCGGAATTCCACTGACGATTAAAAATGCTTCGGAACTTTTCTATTGTTCTCGGAATTCCGCTGAAGTTTAAAAATGCTTCACAACTCTTCCATTGTTCTCGGAATTCCGCTGACTTTTAAAAATGCTTCGGAACTCTTCCATTGTTCTCAGAATTCTGCTGACGTTTAAAAATGCTTCAGAACTCTTCCATTGTTCTCGGAATTCCGTTGAAGTTTAAAAATGCTTCGAAACTCTTCCATTGTTCTCGGAATTCTGCTGACGTTTAAAAATGCTTCGGAACTCTTCCATTGTTCTCGAAATTCCGTTGAAGTTTAAAAATGCTTTGGAACTCTTCCATTGTTCTCGGAATTCTGCTGAAGTTTAAACATGCTTCGGAACTCTTCCATTGTTCTCAGAATTCCGCTGACGTTTAAAAATGCTTCACAACTCTTCCATTGTTCTCGGAATTCCGCTGACTTTTAAAAATACTTCGGAACTCTTCCATTGTTCTCCAAATTCCGCTGAAGTTTAAAAATGCTTCGGAACCCTTCCATTGTTCTCGGAATTCTGCTGAAGTTTAAAAATGCTTCGGAACTCTTCCATTGTTCTCAGAATTCCGCTGACATTTAAAAATGCTTCGGAAATCTTCCATTGTTTTCAAAATTCCGCTGAAGTTTAAAAATGCTTCGGAACCCTTCCATTGTTCTCGGAATTCTGCTGAAGTTTAAAAATGCTTCGGAACTCTTCCATTGTTCTCAGAATTCCGCTGACGTTTAAAAATGCTTCGGAACTCTTCCATTGTTCTCGGAAATCCACTGACGTTTAAAAATGCTTTGGAACTCTTCCATTGTTCTCGGAATTCCGCTAAAGTTTAAAAATGCTTCGGAACTCTTCCATTGTTCTCAGAATTCCGCTGACGTTTAAAAATGCTACGGAAATCTTCCATTGTTTTCAAAATTCCGCTGACGTTTAAAAATGCTTCAGAACTCTTCCATTGTTCTCGGAATTCCGCTGACGTTTAATAATGCTTTGCAACTCTTTCATTGTTCTCGGAATTCCGCTGACGTTTAAAAATGCTGCGGAAATCTTGCATTGTTCTCGGCATTCCGCTGACGTTTAAAAATGCTTCGGAACTCTTCCATTGTTCTCGGAATTCCGCTGACATATAAAAATGCTTCAAAATCTTGCATTGTTCTCGGCATTCCGCTGACGTTTAAAAATGCTTCGGAACTCTTCCATTGTTCTCAGAATTCCGCTGACATTTAAAAATGCTTCGGAAATCTTCCATTGTTTTCAAAATTCCGCTGACGTTTAAAAATGCTTCAGAACTCTTCCATTGTTCTCGGAATTCCGCTGACGTTTAAAAATGCTTCGGAACTCTTCCATTGTTCTCGGAATTCCGCTGACGTTTAAAAATGCTTCGGTACTCTTCCATTGTTCTCGGAATTCCGCTGACATATAAAAATGCTTCGGAAATCTTGCATTGTTCTCGGCATTCCGCTGACGTTTAAAAATGCTTCGGAACTCTTCAATTGTTCTCGGAATTCCGCTGACATTTAAAAATGCTTCGGAACTCTTCCATTGTTCTCGGAATTCCGTTGAAGTTTAAAAATGCTTCGAAACTCTTCCATTGTTCTCGGAATTCCGCTGACATTTAAAAATGCTTCGGAAATCTTCCATTGTTTTCAAAATTCCGCTGACGTTTAAAAATGCTTCAGAACTCTTCCATTGTTCTCGGAATTCCGCTGACATTTAAAAATGCTTCGGAACTCTGCCATTGTTCTCGGAATTCCGCTGACGTTTAAAAATTGTTCGGTACTCTTCCATTGTTCTCGGAATTCCGCTGACATATAAAAATGCTTCGGAAATCTTGCATTGTTCTCGGCATTCCGCTGACGTTTAAAAATGCTTCGGAAATCTTCCATTGTTTTCAAAATTCCGCTGATGTTTAAAAATGCTTCAGAACTCTTCCATTGTTCTCGGAAATTCCGCTGACGTTTAAAACTGCTTTGGAACTCTTCCATTGTTCTCGGAATTCCGCTGAAGTTTAAAAATGCTTCGGAACTCTTCCATTGTTCTCAGAATTCCGCTGACATTTAAAAATGCTTCGGAACTCTTCCATTGTTCTCAGAATTCCGCTGACGTTTAAAAATGCTACGGAAATCTTCCATTGTTTTCAAAATTCCGCTGACGTTTAAAAATGCTTCAGAACTCTTCCATTGTTCTCGGAATTCCGCTGACGTTTAATAATGCTTCGCAACTCTTTCATTGTTCTCGGAATTCCGCTGACGTTTAAAAATGCTTCGGAACTCTTACATTGTTCTCGGAATTCCGATGACGTTTTAAAATGCATTGGAACTCTTCCATTGCTCTCGGAATTCGGGTGAAGTTTAAAAATGCTTCGGAACTCTTCTATTGTTCTCGGAATTCCGCTGAAGTTTAAAAATGCTTAAAATCTCTTCCATTGTTCTCGTAATTCTGCTCATGTTTAAAAATGCTTCGGAACTCTTCCATTGTTCTCGTAATTCCGCTGAAGTTTAAAAATGCTTCGGAACTCTTCCATTGTTCTCGGAATTCCGATGACGTTTTAAAATGCTTCGGTACTCTTCCATTGTTCTCGGAATTCCGCTGACGTTTAAAAATGCTTCGGAACTCTTCCATTGTTCTCGGAATTCCACTGAAGTTTAAAAATGCTTCGGAACTCTTCCATTGTTCTAGGAATTCTGCTGAAGTCTAAAAATTCATCTGAACTCTTCCATTATTCTCGGAATTCGTGTGAATTTTAAAAATGCTTCGGAACTCTTCTATTGTTCTCGGAATTCCGCTGAAGTTTAAAAATGCTTCACAACTCTTCCATTGTTCTCGGAATTCCGCTGACTTTTAAAAATGCTTCGGAACTTTTCCATTGTTCTCAGAATTCTGTTGACGTTTAAAAATGCTTCAGAACTCTTCCATTGTTGTCGGAATTCCGTTGAAGTTTAAAAATGCTTTGAAACTCTTCCATTGTTCTCGGAATTCTGCTGACGTTTAAAAATGCTTCGGAACTCTTCCATTGTTCTCAAAATTCCGCTGACGTTTAAAAATGCTTCAGAACTTTTCCATTGTTCTCAGAATTCTGCTGACGTTTAAAAATGCTTCGGAACTCTTCCATTGTTCTCGGAATTCCGCTGACGTTTAAAAATGCTTCGGAACTCTTCCATTGTTCTCGGAATTCCGCTGACATTTAAAAATGCTTCGGAACTCTTCCATTGTTCTCGGAATTCCGCTGACGTTTAAAAATTGTTCGGTACTCTTCCATTGTTCTCGGAATTCCGCTGACATATAAAAATGCTTCGGAAATCTTGCATTGTTCTCGGCATTCCGCTGACGTTTAAAAATGCTTCGGAAATCTTCCATTGTTTTCAAAATTCCGCTGACGTTTAAAAATGCTTCAGAACTCTTCCATTGTTCTCGGAATTCCGTTGACGTTTAAAAATGCTTTGGAACTCTTCCATTGTTCTCGGAATTCCGCTGAAGTTTAAAAATGCTTTGGAACTCTTCCATTGTTCTCAGAATTCCGCTGACATTTAAAAATGCTTCGGTACTCTTCCATTGTTCTCGGAATTCCGCTGACATATAAAAATGCTTCGGAAATCTTGCATTGTTCTCGGAATTCCACTGACGTTTAAAAATGCTTCGGAACTTTTCTATTGTTCTCGGAATTCCGCTGAAGTTTAAAAATGCTTCACAACTCTTCCATTGTTCTCGGAATTCCGCTGACTTTTAAAAATGCTTCGGAACTCTTCCATTGTTCTCAGAATTCTGCTGACGTTTTAAAATGCTTCAGAACTCTTCCATTGTTCTCGGAATTCCGTTGAAGTTTAAAAATGCTTCGAAACTCTTCCATTGTTCTCGGAATTCTGCTGACGTTTAAAAATGCTTCGGAACTCTTCCATTGTTCTCGAAATTCCGTTGAAGTTTAAAAATGCTTTGGAACTCTTCCATTGTTCTCGGAATTCTGCTGAAGTTTAAACATGCTTCGGAACTCTTCCATTAATCTCAGAATTCCGCTGACGTTTAAAAATGCTTCACAACTCTTCCATTGTTCTCGGAATTCCGCTGACTTTTAAAAATACTTCGGAACTCTTCCATTGTTCTCCAAATTCCGCTGAAGTTTAAAAATGCTTCGGAACCCTTCCATTGTTCTCGGAATTCTGCTGAAGTTTAAAAATGCTTCGGAACTCTTCCATTGTTCTCAGAATTCCGCTGACATTTAAAAATGCTTCGGAAATCTTCCATTGTTTTCAAAATTCCGCTGAAGTTTAAAAATGCTTCGGAACCCTTCCATTGTTCTCGGAATTCTGCTGAAGTTTAAAAATGCTTCGGAACTCTTCCATTGTTCTCAGAATTCCGCTGACGTTTAAAAATGCTTCGGAACTCTTCCATTGTTCTCGGAAATCCACTGACGTTTAAAAATGCTTTGGAACTCTTCCATTGTTCTCGGAATTCCGCTGACGTTTAAAAATGCTTCAGAACTCTTCCATTGTTCTCGGAATTCCGCTGACGTTTAATAATGCTTCGCAACTCTTTCATTGTTCTCGGAATTCCGCTGACGTTTAAAAATGCTGCGGAACTCTTCCATTGTTCTTGGAATTCCGCTGACGTTTAAAAATGCTTCGGTACTCTTCCATTGTTCTCGGTATTCCGCTGACATATAAAAATGCTTCGGAAATCTTGCATTGTTCTCGGCATTCCGCTGACGTTTAAAAATGCTTCGGAACTCTTCAATTGTTCTCGGAATTCTGCTGAACTTTTAAAATGCTATGGAACTCTTCCATTGCTCTCGGAATTCGGGTGAAGTTTAAAACTGCTTCGGAACTCTTCTATTGTTCTCGGAATTCCGCTGAAGTTTAAAAATGCTTAAAATCTCTTCCATTGTTCTCGTAATTCTGCTCATGTTTAAAAATGCTTCGGAACTCTTCCATTGTTCTCGTAATTCCACTGAAGTTTAAAAATGCTTCGGAACTCTTCCATTGCTCTCGGAATTCCGATGACGTTTTAAAATGCTTCGGTACTCTTCCATTGTTCTCGGAATTCCGCTGACGTTTAAAAATGCTTCGGAACTCTTCCATTGTTCTCGGAATTCCACTGAAGTTTAAAAATGCTTCG
Organism: Phyllobates terribilis; assembly: GCF_046119375.1. Classification (NCBI taxonomy): domain Eukaryota; kingdom Metazoa; phylum Chordata; class Amphibia; order Anura; family Dendrobatidae; genus Phyllobates; species Phyllobates terribilis. The sequence goes on from NW_027362782.1 coordinate 13,626,299, forward strand.
GAACTCTTCCATTGTTCTAGGAATTCTGCTGAAGTCTAAAAATTCATCTGAACTCTTCCATTATTCTCGGAATTCGTGTGAATTTTAAAAATGCTTCGGAACTCTTCTATTGTTCTCGGAATTCCGCTGAAGATTAAAAATGCTTAAAATCTATTCCATTGTTCTCGTAATTCTGCTCATGTTTAAAAATGCTTCGGAACTCTTCCATTGTTCTCGTAATTCCGCTGAAGTTTAAAAATGCTTCGGAACTCTTCCATTGTTCTCGGAATTCCGATGACGTTTTAAAATGCTTCGGTACTCTTCCATTGTTCTCGGAATTCCGCTGACATATAAAAATGCTTCGGAAATCTTGCATTGTTCTCGGCATTCCGCTGACGTTTAAAAATGCTTCGGAAATCTTCCATTGTTTTCAAAATTCCGCTGACGTTTAAAAATGCTTCAGAACTCTTCCATTTTTCTCGGAATTCCGCTGACGTTTAAAAATGCTTTGGAACTCTTCCATTGTTCTCGGAATTCCGCTGATGTTTAAAAATGCTTCGGAACTCTTCCATTGTTCTCAGAATTCCGCTGACATTTAAAAATGCTTCGGTACTCTTCCATTGTTCTCGGAATTCCGCTGACTTATAAAAAGGCTTTGGAAATCTTGCATTGTTCTCGACATTCCGCTGATGTTTAAAAATTCTTCGGAACTCTTCCATTGTTCTCAGAATTCCGCTGACGTTTAAAAATGCTACGGAAATCTTCCATTGTTTTCAAAATTCCGCTGACGGTTAATAATGCTTCGCAACTCTTTCATTGTTCTCGGAATTCCGCAGACGTTTAAAAATGCTTCGGAACTCTTCCATTGTTCTCAGAATTCCGCTGAAGTTTAAAAATGCTTCGGAACCCTTCCATTGTTCTCGGAATTCTGCTGAAGTTTAAAAATGCTTCGGAACTCTTCCATTGTTCTCGGAATTCCGCTGACGTTTAAAAATGCTTCGGAACTCTTCCATTGTTCTTGGAATTCTGCTGAAGTTTTAAAATGCTTCGGTACTCTTCCATTGTTCTCGGAATTCCGCTGACATATAAAAATGCTTCAAAATCTTGCATTGTTCTCGGCATTCCGCTGACGTTTAAAAATGCTTCGGAACTCTTCCATTGTTCTCGGAATTCCGCTGACGTTTAAAAATGCTTCGGTACTCTTCCATTGTTCTCGGAATTCTGCTGACATATAAAAATGCTTCGGAAATCTTGCATTGTTCTCGGCATTCCGCTGACGTTTAAAAATGCTTCGGAACTCTTCAATTGTTCTCGGAATTCTGCTGAACTTTTAAAATGCTTTGGAACTCTTCCATTGTTCTCGGAATTCCGCTGAAGTTTAAAAATCCTTCGGAAATCTTACATTGTTTTCAAAATTCCGCTGACGTTTAAAAATGCTTCGGAACTCTTCCATTGTTCTCGGAATTCCACTGACGTTTAAAAATGCTTTGGAACTCTTCCATTGTTCTCGGAATTCCGCTGAAGTTTAAAAATGCTTCGGAACTCTTCCATTGTTCTCAGAATTCCGCTGACGTTTAAAAATGCTACGGAAATCTTCCATTGTTTTCAAAATTCCGCTGACGTTTAAAAATGCTTCAGAACTCTTCCATTGTTCTCGGAATTCCGCTGACGTTTAATAATGCTTCGCAACTCTTTCATTGTTCTCAGAATTCCGCTGACGTTTAAAAATGCTTCGGAACTCTTCCATTGTTCTTGGAATTCCGCTGACGTTTAAAAATGCTTCGGTACTCTTCCATTGTTCTCGGTATTCCGCTGACATATAAAAATGCTTCGGAAATCTTGCATTGTTCTCGGCATTCCGCTGACGTTTAAAAATGCTTCAGAACTTTTCCATTGTTCTCAGAATTCTGCTGACGTTTAAAAATGCTTCGGAACTCTTCCATTGTTCTCGGAATTCCGCTGACGTTTAAAAATGCTTCGGAACTCTTCCATTGTTCTCGGAATTCCGCTGACATTTAAAAATGCTTCGGAACTCTTCCATTGTTCTCGGAATTCCGCTGACGTTTAAAAATTGTTCGGTACTCTTCCATTGTTCTCGGAATTCCGCTGACATATAAAAATGCTTCGGAAATCTTGCATTGTTCTCGGCATTCCGCTGACGTTTAAAAATGCTTCGGAAATCTTCCATTGTTTTCAAAATTCCGCTGACGTTTAAAAATGCTTCAGAACTCTTCCATTGTTCTCGGAATTCCGCTGACGTTTAAAAATGCTTTGGAACTCTTCCATTGTTCTCGGAATTCCGCTGAAGTTTAAAAATGCTTTGGAACTCTTCCATTGTTCTCAGAATTCCACTGACATTTAAAAATGCTTCGGTACTCTTCCATTGTTCTCGGAATTCCGCTGACATATAAAAATGCTTCGGAAATCTTGCATTGTTCTCGGAATTCCACTGACGTTTAAAAATGCTTCGGAACTTTTCTATTGTTCTCGGAATTCCGCTGAAGTTTAAAAATGCTTCACAACTCTTCCATTGTTCTCGGAATTCCGCTGACTTTTAAAAATGCTTCGGAACTCTTCCATTGTTCTCAGAATTCTGCTGACGTTTAAAAATGCTTCAGAACTCTTCCATTGTTCTCGGAATTCCGTTGAAGTTTAAAAATGCTTCGAAACTCTTCCATTGTTCTCGGAATTCTGCTGACGTTTAAAAATGCTTCGGAACTCTTCCATTGTTCTCGAAATTCCGTTGAAGTTTAAAAATGCTTTGGAACTCTTCCATTGTTCTCGGAATTCTGCTGAAGTTTAAACATGCTTCGGAACTCTTCCATTGTTCTCAGAATTCCGCTGACGTTTAAAAATGCTTCACAACTCTTCCATTGTTCTCGGAATTCCGCTGACTTTTAAAAATACTTCGGAACTCTTCCATTGTTCTCCAAATTCCGCTGAAGTTTAAAAATGCTTCGGAACCCTTCCATTGTTCTCGGAATTCTGCTGAAGTTTAAAAATGCTTCGGAACTCTTCCATTGTTCTCAGAATTCCGCTGACATTTAAAAATGCTTCGGAAATCTTCCATTGTTTTCAAAATTCCGCTGAAGTTTAAAAATGCTTCGGAACCCTTCCATTGTTCTCGGAATTCTGCTGAAGTTTAAAAATGCTTCGGAACTCTTCCATTGTTCTCAGAATTCCGCTGACGTTTAAAAATGCTTCGGAACTCTTCCATTGTTCTCGGAAATCCACTGACGTTTAAAAATGCTTTGGAACTCTTCCATTGTTCTCGGAATTCCGCTGAAGTTTAAAAATGCTTCGGAACTCTTCCATTGTTCTCAGAATTCCGCTGACGTTTAAAAATGCTACGGAAATCTTCCATTGTTTTCAAAATTCCGCTGACGTTTAAAAATGCTTCAGAACTCTTCCATTGTTCTCGGAATTCCGCTGACGTTTAATAATGCTTCGCAACTCTTTCATTGTTCTCAGAATTCCGCTGACGTTTAAAAATGCTTCGGAACTCTTCCATTGTTCTTGGAATTCCGCTGACGTTTAAAAATGCTTCGGTACTCTTCCATTGTTCTCGGTATTCCGCTGACATATAAAAATGCTTCGGAAATCTTGCATTGTTCTCGGCATTCCGCTGACGTTTAAAAATGCTTCAGAACTTTTCCATTGTTCTCAGAATTCTGCTGACGTTTAAAAATGCTTCGGAACTCTTCCATTGTTCTCGGAATTCCGCTGACGTTTAAAAATGCTTCGGAACTCTTCCATTGTTCTCGGAATTCCGCTGACATTTAAAAATGCTTCGGAACTCTTCCATTGTTCTCGGAATTCCGCTGACGTTTAAAAATTGTTCGGTACTCTTCCATTGTTCTCGGAATTCCGCTGACATATAAAAATGCTTCGGAAATCTTGCATTGTTCTCGGCATTCCGCTGACGTTTAAAAATGCTTCGGAAATCTTCCATTGTTTTCAAAATTCCGCTGACGTTTAAAAATGCTTCAGAACTCTTCCATTGTTCTCGGAATTCCGCTGACGTTTAAAAATGCTTTGGAACTCTTCCATTGTTCTCGGAATTCCGCTGAAGTTTAAAAATGCTTTGGAACTCTTCCATTGTTCTCAGAATTCCACTGACATTTAAAAATGCTTCGGTACTCTTCCATTGTTCTCGGAATTCCGCTGACATATAAAAATGCTTCGGAAATCTTGCATTGTTCTCGGAATTCCACTGACGTTTAAAAATGCTTCGGAACTTTTCTATTGTTCTCGGAATTCCGCTGAAGTTTAAAAATGCTTCACAACTCTTCCATTGTTCTCGGAATTCCGCTGACTTTTAAAAATGCTTCGGAACTCTTCCATTGTTCTCAGAATTCTGCTGACGTTTAAAAATGCTTCAGAACTCTTCCATTGTTCTCGGAATTCCGTTGAAGTTTAAAAATGCTTCGAAACTCTTCCATTGTTCTCGGAATTCTGCTGACGTTTAAAAATGCTTCGGAACTCTTCCATTGTTCTCGAAATTCCGTTGAAGTTTAAAAATGCTTTGGAACTCTTCCATTGTTCTCGGAATTCTGCTGAAGTTTAAACATGCTTCGGAACTCTTCCATTGTTCTCAGAATTCCGCTGACGTTTAAAAATGCTTCACAACTCTTCCATTGTTCTCGGAATTCCGCTGACTTTTAAAAATACTTCGGAACTCTTCCATTGTTCTCCAAATTCCGCTGAAGTTTAAAAATGCTTCGGAACCCTTCCATTGTTCTCGGAATTCTGCTGAAGTTTAAAAATGCTTCGGAACTCTTCCATTGTTCTCAGAATTCCGCTGACATTTAAAAATGCTTCGGAAATCTTCCATTGTTTTCAAAATTCCGCTGAAGTTTAAAAATGCTTCGGAACCCTTCCATTGTTCTCGGAATTCTGCTGAAGTTTAAAAATGCTTCGGAACTCTTCCATTGTTCTCAGAATTCCGCTGACGTTTAAAAATGCTTCGGAACTCTTCCATTGTTCTCGGAAATCCACTGACGTTTAAAAATGCTTTGGAACTCTTCCATTGTTCTCGGAATTCCGCTGAAGTTTAAAAATGCTTCGGAACTCTTCCATTGTTCTCAGAATTCCGCTGACGTTTAAAAATGCTACGGAAATCTTCCATTGTTTTCAAAATTCCGCTGACGTTTAAAAATGCTTCAGAACTCTTCCATTGTTCTCGGAATTCCGCTGACGTTTAATAATGCTTTGCAACTCTTTCATTGTTCTCGGAATTCCGCTGACGTTTAAAAATGCTGCGGAACTCTTCCATTGTTCTTGGAATTCCGCTGACGTTTAAAAATGCTTCGGTACTCTTCCATTGTTCTCGGTATTCCGCTGACATATAAAAATGCTTCGGAAATCTTGCATTGTTCTCGGCATTCCCCTGACGTTTAAAAATGCTTCGGAACTCTTCAATTGTTCTCGGAATTCTGCTGAACTTTTAAAATGCTATGGAACTCTTCCATTGCTCTCGGAATTCGGGTGAAGTTTAAAACTGCTTCGGAACTCTTCTATTGTTCTCGGAATTCCGCTGAAGTTTAAAAATGCTTAAAATCTCTTCCATTGTTCTCGTAATTCTGCTCATGTTTAAAAATGCTTCGGAACTCTTCCATTGTTCTCGTAATTCCACTGAAGTTTAAAAATGCTTCGGAACTCTTCCATTGTTCTCGGAATTCCGATGACGTTTTAAAATGCTTCGGTACTCTTCCATTGTTCTCGGAATTCCGCTGACGTTTAAAAATGCTTCGGAACTCTTCCATTGTTCTCGGAATTCCACTGAAGTTTAAAAATGCTTCGGAACTCTTCCATTGTTCTAGGAATTCTGCTGAAGTCTAAAAATTCATCTGAACTCTTCCATTATTCTCGGAATTCGTGTGAATTTTAAAAATGCTTCGGAACTCTTCTATTGTTCTCGGAATTCCGCTGAAGTTTAAAAATGCTTAAAATCTATTCCATTGTTCTCGTAATTCTGCTCATGTTTAAAAATGCTTCGGAACTCTTCCATTGTTCTCGTAATTCCGCTGAAGTTTAAAAATGCTTCGGAACTCTTCCATTGTTCTCGGAATTCCGATGACGTTTTAAAATGCTTCGGTACTCTTCCATTGTTCTCGGAATTCCGCTGACATATAAAAATGCTTCGGAAATCTTGCATTGTTCTCGGCATTCCGCTGACGTTTAAAAATGCTTCGGAAATCTTCCATTGTTTTCAAAATTCCGCTGACGTTTAAAAATGCTTCAGAACTCTTCCATTTTTCTCGGAATTCCGCTGACGTTTAAAAATGCTTTGGAACTCTTCCATTGTTCTCGGAATTCCGCTGATGTTTAAAAATGCTTCGGAACTCTTCCATTGTTCTCAGAATTCCGCTGACATTTAAAAATGCTTTGGTACTCTTCCATTGTTCTCGGAATTCCGCTGACTTATAAAAATGCTTCGGAAATCTTGCATTGTTCTCGACATTCCGCTGATGTTTAAAAATGCTTCGGAACTCTTCCATTGTTCTCAGAATTCCGCTGACGTTTAAAAATGCTACGGAAATCTTCCATTGTTTTCAAAATTCCGCTGACGTTTAAAAATGCTTCAGAACTCTTCCATTGTTCTCGGAATTCCGCTGACGGTTAATAATGCTTCGCAACTCTTTCATTGTTCTCGGAATTCCGCAGACGTTTAAAAATGCTTCGGAACTCTTCCATTGTTCTCAGAATTCCGCTGAAGTTTAAAAATGCTTCGGAACCCTTCCATTGTTCTCGGAATTCTGCTGAAGTTTAAAAATGCTTCGGAACTCTTCCATTGTTCTCGGAATTCCGCTGACGTTTAAAAATGCTTCGGAACTCTTCCATTGTTCTTGGAATTCTGCTGAAGTTTTAAAATGCTTCGGTACTCTTCCATTGTTCTCGGAATTCCGCTGACATATAAAAATGCTTCAAAATCTTGCATTGTTCTCGGCATTCCGCTGACGTTTAAAAATGCTTCGGAACTCTTCCATTGTTCTCGGAATTCCGCTGACGTTTAAAAATGCTTCGGTACTCTTCCATTGTTCTCGGAATTCTGCTGACATATAAAAATGCTTCGGAAATCTTGCATTGTTCTCGGCATTCCGCTGACGTGTAAAAATGCTTCGGAACTCTTCAATTGTTCTCGGAATTCTGCTGAACTTTTAAAATGCTTTGGAACTCTTCCATTGTTCTCGGAATTCCGCTGAAGTTTAAAAATCCTTCGGAAATCTTACATTGTTTTCAAAATTCCGCTGACGTTTAAAAATGCTTCGGAACTCTTCCATTGTTCTCGGAATTCCACTGACGTTTAAAAATGCTTTGGAACTCTTCCATTGTTCTCGGAATTCCGCTGAAGTTTAAAAATGCTTCGGAACTCTTCCATTGTTCTCAGAATTCCGCTGACGTTTAAAAATGCTACGGAAATCTTCCATTGTTTTCAAAATTCCGCTGACGTTTAAAAATGCTTCAGAACTCTTCCATTGTTCTCGGAATTCCGCTGACGTTTAATAATGCTTCGCAACTCTTTCATTGTTCTCGGAATTCCGCTGACGTTTAAAAATGCTTCGGAACTCTTCCATTGTTCTTGGAATTCCGCTGACGTTTAAAAATGCTTCGGTACTCTTCCATTGTTCTCGGTATTCCGCTGACATATAAAAATGCTTCGGAAATCTTGCATTGTTCTCGGCATTCCGCTGACGTTTAAAAATGCTTCAGAACTTTTCCATTGTTCTCAGAATTCTGCTGACGTTTAAAAATGCTTCGGAACTCTTCCATTGTTCTCGGAATTCCGCTGACGTTTAAAAATGCTTCGGAACTCTTCCATTGTTCTCGGAATTCCGCTGACATTTAAAAATGCTTCGGAACTCTTCCATTGTTCTCGGAATTCCGCTGACGTTTAAAAATTGTTCGGTACTCTTCCATTGTTCTCGGAATTCCGCTGACATATAAAAATGCTTCGGAAATCTTGCATTGTTCTCGGCATTCCGCTGACGTTTAAAAATGCTTCGGAAATCTTCCATTGTTTTCAAAATTCCGCTGATGTTTAAAAATGCTTCAGAACTCTTCCATTGTTCTCGGAATTCCGCTGACGTTTAAAAATGCTTTGGAACTCTTCCATTGTTCTCGGAATTCCGCTAAAGTTTAAAAATGCTTTGGAACTCTTCCATTGTTCTCAGAATTCCACTGACATTTAAAAATGCTTCGGTACTCTTCCATTGTTCTCGGAATTCCGCTGACATATAAAAATGCTTCGGAAATCTTGCATTGTTCTCGGAATTCCACTGACGTTTAAAAATGCTTCGGAACTTTTCTATTGTTCTCGGAATTCCGCTGAAGTTTAAAAATGCTTCACAACTCTTCCATTGTTCTCGGAATTCCGCTGACTTTTAAAAATGCTTTGGAACTCTTCCATTGTTCTCAGAATTCTGCTGACGTTTAAAAATGCTTCAGAACTCTTCCATTGTTCTCGGAATTCCGTTGAAGTTTAAAAATGCTTCGAAACTCTTCCATTGTTCTCGGAATTCTGCTGACGTTTAAAAATGCTTCGGAACTCTTCCATTGTTCTCGAAATTCCGTTGAAGTTTAAAAATGCTTTGGAACTCTTCCATTGTTCTCGGAATTCTGCTGAAGTTTAAACATGCTTCGGAACTCTTCCATTGTTCTCAGAATTCCGCTGACGTTTAAAAATGCTTCACAACTCTTCCATTGTTCTCGGAATTCCGCTGACTTTTAAAAATACTTCGGAACTCTTCCATTGTTCTCCAAATTCCGCTGAAGTTTAAAAATGCTTCGGAACCCTTCCATTGTTCTCGGAATTCTGCTGAAGTTTAAAAATGCTTCGGAACTCTTCCATTGTTCTCAGAATTCCGCTGACATTTAAAAATGCTTCGGAAATCTTCCATTGTTTTCAAAATTCCGCTGAAGTTTAAAAATGCTTCGGAACCCTTCCATTGTTCTCGGAATTCTGCTGAAGTTTAAAAATGCTTCGGAACTCTTCCATTGTTCTCAGAATTCCGCTGACGTTTAAAAATGCTTCGGAACTCTTCCATTGTTCTCGGAAATCCACTGACGTTTAAAAATGCTTTGGAACTCTTCCATTGTTCTCGGAATTCCGCTGAAGTTTAAAAATGCTTCGGAACTCTTCCATTGTTCTCAGAATTCCGCTGACGTTTAAAAATGCTACGGAAATCTTCCATTGTTTTCAAAATTCCGCTGACGTTTAAAAATGCTTCAGAACTCTTCCATTGTTCTCGGAATTCCGCTGACGTTTAATAATGCTTTGCAACTCTTTCATTGTTCTCGGAATTCCGCTGACGTTTAAAAATGCTGCGGAACTCTTCCATTGTTCTTGGAATTCCGCTGACGTTTAAAAATGCTTCGGTACTCTTCCATTGTTCTCGGTATTCCGCTGACATATAAAAATGCTTCGGAAATCTTGCATTGTTCTCGGCATTCCGCTGACGTTTAAAAATGCTTCGGAACTCTTCAATTGTTCTCGGAATTCTGCTGAACTTTTAAAATGCTATGGAACTCTTCCATTGCTCTCGGAATTCGGGTGAAGTTTAAAACTGCTTCGGAACTCTTCTATTGTTCTCGGAATTCCGCTGAAGTTTAAAAATGCTTAAAATCTCTTCCATTTTTCTCGTAATTCTGCTCATGTTTAAAAATGCTTCGGAACTCTTCCATTGTTCTCGTAATTCCACTGAAGTTTAAAAATGCTTCGGAACTCTTCCATTGTTCTCGGAATTCCGATGACGTTTTAAAATGCTTCGGTACTCTTCCATTGTTCTCGGAATTCCGCTGACGTTTAAAAATGCTTCGGAACTCTTCCATTGTTCTCGGAATTCCACTGAAGTTTAAAAATGCTTCGGAACTCTTCCATTGTTCTAGGAATTCTGCTGAAGTCTAAAAATTCATCTGAACTCTTCCATTATTCTCGGAATTCGTGTGAATTTTAAAAATGCTTCGGAACTCTTCTATTGTTCTCGGAATTCCGCTGAAGTTTAAAAATGCTTAAAATCTATTCCATTGTTCTCGTAATTCTGCTCATGTTTAAAAATGCTTCGGAACTCTTCCATTGTTCTCGTAATTCCGCTGAAGTTTAAAAATGCTTCGGAACTCTTCCATTGTTCTCGGAATTCCGATGACGTTTTAAAATGCTTCGGTACTCTTCCATTGTTCTCGGAATTCCGCTGACATATAAAAATGCTTCGGAAATCTTGCATTGTTCTCGGCATTCCGCTGACGTTTAAAAATGCTTCGGAAATCTTCCATTGTTTTCAAAATTCCACTGACGTTTAAAAATGCTTCAGAACTCTTCCATTTTTCTCGGAATTCCGCTGACGTTTAAAAATGCTTTGGAACTCTTCCATTGTTCTCGGAATTCCGCTGATGTTTAAAAATGCTTCGGAACTCTTCCATTGTTCTCAGAATTCCGCTGACATTTAAAAATGCTTCGGTACTCTTCCATTGTTCTCGGAATTCCGCTGACTTATAAAAATGCTTCGGAAATCTTGCATTGTTCTCGACATTCCGCTGATGTTTAAAAATGCTTCGGAACTCTTCCATTGTTCTCAGAATTCCGCTGACGTTTAAAAATGCTACGGAAATCTTCCATTGTTTTCAAAATTCCGCTGACGTTTAAAAATGCTTCAGAACTCTTCCATTGTTCTCGGAATTCCGCTGACGGTTAATAATGCTTCGCAACTCTTCCATTGTTCTCGGAATTCTGCTGAAGTTTAAAAATGTTTCGGAACTCTTCCATTGTTCTCGGAATTCCGCTGACGTTTAAAAATGCTTCGGAACTCTTCCATTGTTCTTGGAATTCTGCTGAAGTTTTAAAATGCTTCGGTACTCTTCCATTGTTCTCGGAATTCCGCTGACATATAAAAATGCTTCAAAATCTTGCATTGTTCTCGGCATTCCGCTGACGTTTAAAAATGCTTCGGAACTCTTCCATTGTTCTCGGAATTCCGCTGACGTTTAAAAATGCTTCGGTACTCTTCCATTGTTCTCGGAATTCTGCTGACATATAAAAATGCTTCGGAAATCTTGCATTGTTCTCGGCATTCCGCTGACGTTTAAAAATGCTTCGGAACTCTTCAATTGTTCTCGGAATTCTGCTGAACTTTTAAAATGCTTTGGAACTCTTCCATTGTTCTCGGAATTCCGCTGAAGTTTAAAAATGCTTCGGAAATCTTACATTGTTTTCAAAATTCCGCTGACGTTTAAAAATGCTTCGGAACTCTTCCATTGTTCTCGGAATTCCACTGACGTTTAAAAATGCTTTGGAACTCTTCCATTGTTCTCGGAATTCCGCTGAAGTTTAAAAATGCTTCGGAACTCTTCCATTGTTCTCAGAATTCCGCTGACGTTTAAAAATGCTACGGAAATCTTCCATTGTTTTCAAAATTCCGCTGACGTTTAAAAATGCTTCAGAACTCTTCCATTGTTCTCGGAATTCCGCTGATGTTTAATAATGCTTCGCAACTCTTTCATTGTTCTCGGAATTCCGCTGACGTTTAAAAATGCTTCGGAACTCTTCCATTGTTCTTGGAATTCCGCTGACGTTTAAAAATGCTTCGGTATTCTTCCATTGTTCTCGGTATTCCGCTGACATATAAAAATGCTTCGGAAATCTTGCATTGTTCTCGGCATTCCGCTGACGTTTAAAAATGCTTCGGAACTCTTCAATTGTTCTCGGAATTCTGCTGAACTTTTAAAATGCTATGGAACTCTTCCATTGCTCTCGGAATTCGGGTGAAGTTTAAAAATGCTTCGGAACTCTTCTATTGTTCTCGGAATTCCGCTGAAGTTAAAAAATGCTTAAAATCTCTTCCATTGTTCTCGTAATTCTGCTCATGTTTAAAAATGCTTCGGAACTCTTCCATCGTTCTCGTAATTCCACTGAAGTTTAAAAATGCTTCGGAACTCTTCCATTGTTCTCGGAATTCCGATGACGTTTTAAAATGCTTCGGTACTCTTCCATTGTTCTCGGAATTCTGCTGACGTTTAAAAATGCTTCGGAACTCTTCCATTGTTCTCGGAATTCCACTGAAGTTTAAAAATGCTTCGGAACTCTTCCATTGTTCTAGGAATTCTGCTGAAGTCTAAAAATTCATCTGAAATCTTCCATTATTCTCGGAATTCGTGGGAATTTTAAAAATGCTTCGGAACTTTTCTATTGTTCTCGGAATTCCGCTGAAGTTTAAATATGCTTAAAATCTCTTACATTGTTCTCGGAATTCCGCTGAAGTTTAAAAATGCTTCGGAACTCTTCCATTGTTCTCGGAATTCTGCTGAAGTTTAAAAATGCTTCAGAACTCTTCCATTGTTCTCAGAATTCCGCTGACGTTTAAAAATGCTTCGGAAATCTTCCATTGTTTTCAAAATTCCGCTGACGTTTAAAAATGCTTCAGAACTTTTCCATTGTTCTCAGAATTCTGCTGACGTTTAAAAATGCTTCGGAACTCTTCCATTGTTCTCGGAATTCCGCTGACGTTTAAAAATGCTTCGGAAATCTTCCATTGTTTTCAAAATTCCGCTGACTCTTAAAAATGCTTCAGAACTCTTCCATTGTTCTCGGAATTCTGCTGACGTTTAAAAATGCTTCGGAACTCTTCCATTGTTCTCGGAATTCCGCTGACGTTTAAAAATGCTTCGGAACTCTTCCATTGTTCTTGGAATTCTGCTGAAGTTTTAAAATGCTTCGGTACTCTTCCATTGTTCTCGGAATTCTGCTGACGTTTAAAAATGCTTCGGAACTCTTCCATTGTTCTCGGAATTCCGCTGACATATAAAAATGCTTCAAAATCTTGCATTGTTCTCGGCATTCCGCTGACGTTTAAAAATGCTTCGGAACTCTTCCATTGTTCTCAGAATTCCGCTGACATTTAAAAATGCTTCGGAAATCTTCCATTGTTTTCAAAATTCCGCTGACGTTTAAAAATGCTTCAGAACTCTTCCATTGTTCTCGGAATTCCGCTGACGTTTAAAAATGCTTCGGAACTCTTCCATTGTTCTCGGAATTCCGCTGACGTTTAAAAATGCTTCGGTACTCTTCCATTGTTCTCGGAATTCCGCTGACATATAAAAATGCTTCGGAAATCTTGCATTGTTCTCGGCATTCCGCTGACATTTAAAAATGCTTCGGAACTCTTCAATTGTTCTCGGAATTCTGCTGAACTTTTAAAATGCTTTGGAACTCTTCCATTGTTCTCGGAATTCCGCTGAAGTTTAAAAATGCTTCGGAAATCTTACATTGTTTTCAAAATTCCGCTGACGTTTAAAAATGCTTCGGAACTCTTCCATTTTTCTCGGAAATCCACTGACGTTTAAAAATGCTTTGGAACTCTTCCATTGTTCTCGGAATTCCGCTGAAGTTTAAAAATGCTTCGGAACTCTTCCATTGTTCTCAGAATTCCGCTGACGTTTAAAAATGCTACGGAAATCTTCCATTGTTTTCAAAATTCCGCTGACGTTTAAAAATGCTTCAGAACTCTTCCATTGTTCTCGGAATTCCGCTGACGTTTAATAATGCTTCGCAACTCTTTCATTGTTCTCGGAATTCCGCTGACGTTTAAAAATGCTTCGGAACTCTTCCATTGTTCTTGGAATTCCGCTGACGTTTAAAAATGCTTCGGTACTCTTCCATTGTTCTCGGTCTTCCGCTGACATATAAAAATGCTTCGGAAATCTAGCATTGTTCTCGGCATTCCGCTGACGTTTAAAAATGCTTCGGAACTCTTCAATTGTTCTCGGAATTCTGCTGAACTTTTAAAATGCTATGGAACTCTTCCATTGCTCTCGGAATTCGGGTGAAGTTTAAAAATGCTTCGGAACTCTTCTATTGTTCTCGGAATTCCGCTGAAGTTTAAAAATGCTTAAAATCTCTTCCATTGTTCTCGTAATTCTGCTCATGTTTAAAAATGCTTCGGAACTCTTCCATTGTTCTCGTAATTCCGCTGAAGTTTAAAAATGCTTCGGAACTCTTCCATTGTTCTCGGAATTCCGATGACGTTTTAAAATGCTTCGGTACTCTTCCATTGTTCTCCTAATTCCACTGAAGTTTAAAAATGCTTCGGAACTCTTCCATTGTTCTCGGAATTCCGATGACGTTTTAAAATGCTTCGGTACTTTTCCATTGTTCTCGGAATTCCGCTGACGTTTAAAAATGCTTCGGAACTCTTCCATTGTTCTCGGAATTCCACTGAAGTTTAAAAATGCTTCGGAACTCTTCCATTGTTCTAGGAATTCTGCTGAAGTCTAAAAATTCATCTGAACTCTTCCATTATTCTCGGAATTCGTGTGAATTTTAAAAATGCTTCGGAACTCTTCTATTGTTCTCGGAATTCCGCTGAAGTTTAAAAATGCTTAAAATCTATTCCATTGTTCTCGTAATTCTGCTCATGTTTAAAAATGCTTCGGAACTCTTCCATTGTTCTCGTAATTCCGCTGAAGTTTAAAAATGCTTCGGAACTCTTCCATTGTTCTCGGAATTCCGATGACGTTTTAAAATGCTTCGGTACTCTTCCATTGTTCTCGGAATTCCGCTGACATATAAAAATGCTTCGGAAATCTTGCATTGTTCTCGGCATTCCACTGACGTTTAAAAATGCTTCAGAACTCTTCCATTGTTCTCGGAATTCCGCTGACGTTTAAAAATGCTTTGGAACTCTTCCATTGTTCTCGGAATTCCGCTGAAGTTTAAAAATGATTCGGAACTCTTCCATTGTTCTCAGAATTCCGCTGACATTTAAAAATGCTTCGGTACTCTTCCATTGTTCTCGGAATTCCGCTGACATATAAAAATGCTTCGGAAATCTTGCATTGTTCTCGACATTCCGCTGATGTTTAAAAATGCTTCGGAACTCTTCCATTGTTCTCAGAATTCCGCTGACGTTTAAAAATGCTACGGAAATCTTCCATTGTTTTCAAAATTCCGCTGACGTTTAAAAATGCTTCAGAACTCTTCCATTGTTCTCGGAATTCCGCTGACGGTTAATAATGCTTCGCAACTCTTTCATTGTTCTCGGAATTCCGCAGACGTTTAAAAATGCTTCGGAACTCTTCCATTGTTCTCAGAATTCCGCTGAAGTTTAAAAATGCTTCGGAACCCTTCCATTGTTCTCGGAATTCTGCTGAAGTTTAAAAATGCTTCGGAACTCTTCCATTGTTCTCAGAATTCCGCTGACATTTAAAAATGCTTCGGAAATCTTCCATTGTTTTCAAAATTCCGCTGACTCTTAAAAATGCTTCGGAACTCTTCCATTGTTCTCGGAATTCTGCTGACGTTTAAAAATGCTTCGGAACTCTTCCATTGTTCTCGGAATTCCGCTGACGTTTAAAAATGCTTCGGAACTCTTCCATTGTTCTTGGAATTCTGCTGAAGTTTTAAAATGCTTCGGTACTCTTCCATTGTTCTCGGAATTCCGCTGACATATAAAAATGCTTCAAAATCTTGCATTGTTCTCGGCATTCCGCTGACGTTTAAAAATGCTTCGGAACTCTTCCATTGTTCTCGGAATTCCGCTGACGTTTAAAAATGCTTCGGTACTCTTCCATTGTTCTCGGAATTCCGCTGACATATAAAAATGCTTCGGAAATCTTGCATTGTTCTCGGCATTCCGCTGACGTTTAAAAATGCTTCGGAACTCTTCAATTGTTCTCGGAATTCTGCTGAACTTTTAAAATGCTTTGGAACTCTTCCATTGTTCTCGGAATTCCGCTGAAGTTTAAAAATGCTTCGGAAATCTTACATTGTTTTCAAAATTCCGCTGACGTTTAAAAATGCTTCGGAACTCTTCCATTGTTCTCGGAATTCCACTGACGTTTAAAAATGCTTTGGAACTCTTCCATTGTTCTCGGAATTCCGCTGAAGTTTAAAAATGCTTCGGAACTCTTCCATTGTTCTCAGAATTCCGCTGACGTTTAAAAATGCTACGGAAATCTTCCATTGTTTTCAAAATTCCGCTGACGTTTAAAAATGCTTCAGAACTCTTCCATTGTTCTCGGAATTCCGCTGACGTTTAATAATGCTTCGCAACTCTTTCATTGTTCTCGGAATTCCGCTGACGTTTAAAAATGCTTCGGAACTCTTCCATTGTTCTTGGAATTCCGCTGACGTTTAAAAATGCTTCGGTACTCTTCCATTGTTCTCGGTATTCCGCTGACATATAAAAATGCTTCGGAAATCTTGCATTGTTCTCGGCATTCCGCTGACGTTTAAAAATGCTTCGGAACTCTTCAATTGTTCTCGGAATTCTGCTGAACTTTTAAAATGCTATGGAACTCTTCCATTGCTCTCGGAATTCGGGTGAAGTTTAAAAATGCTTCGGAACTCTTCTATTGTTCTCGGAATTCCGCTGAAGTTAAAAAATGCTTAAAATCTCTTCCATTGTTCTCGTAATTCTGCTCATGTTTAAAAATGCTTCGGAACTCTTCCATTGTTCTCGTAATTCCACTGAAGTTTAAAAATGCTTCGGAACTCTTCCATTGTTCTCGGAATTCCGATGACGTTTTAAAATGCTTCGGTACTCTTCCATTGTTCTCGGAATTCCGCTGAAGTTAAAAAATGCTTAAAATCTCTTCCATTTTTCTCGTAATTCTGCTCATGTTTAAAAATGCTTCGGAACTCTTCCATTGTTCTCGGAATTCCACTGAAGTTTAAAAATGCTTCGGAACTCTTCCATTGTTCTAGGAATTCTGCTGAAGTCTAAAAATTCATCTGAACTCTTCCATTATTCTCGGAATTCGTGTGAATTTTAAAAATGCTTCGGAACTCTTCTATTGTTCTCGGAATTCCGCTGAAGTTTAAAAATGCTTAAAATCTATTCCATTGTTCTCGTAATTCTGCTCATGTTTAAAAATGCTTCGGAACTCTTCCACTGTTCTCGTAATTCCGCTGAAGTTTAAAAATGCTTCGTAACTCTTCCATTGTTCTCGGAATTCCGATGACGTTTTAAAATGCTTCGGTACTCTTCCATTGTTCTCGGAATTCCGCTGACATATAAAAATGCTTCGGAAATCTTGCATTGTTCTCAGCATTCCGCTGACGTTTAAAAATGCTTCAGAACTCTTCAATTGTTCTCGGAATTCTGCTGAACTTTTAAAATGCTTTGGAACTCTTCCATTGTTCTCGGAATTCCGCTGAAGTTTAAAAATGCTTCGGAAATCTTACATTGTTTTCAAAATTCCGCTGACGTTTAAAAATGCTTCGGAACTCTTCCATTGTTCTCAGAATTCCACTGAAGTTTAAAAATGCTTCGGAACTCTTCCATTGTTCTCAGAATTCCACTGAAGTTTAAAAATGCTTCGGAACTCTTCCATTGTTCTCGGAATTCCACTGAAGTTTAAAAATGCTTCGGAACTCTTCCATTGTTCTAGGAATTCTGCTGAAGTCTAAAAATTCATCTGAACTCTTCCATTATTCTCGGAATTCGTGTGAATTTTAAAAATGCTTCGGAACTCTTCTATTGTTCTCGGAATTCCGCTGAAGTTTAAAAATGCTTAAAATCTATTCCATTGTTCTCGTAATTCTGCTCATGTTTAAAAATGCTTCGGAACTCTTCCATTGTTCTCGTAATTCCGCTGAAGTTTAAAAATGCTTTGGAACTCTTCCATTGTTCTCGGAATTCCGATGACGTTTTAAAATGCTTCGGTACTCTTTCATTGTTCTCGGAATTCCGCTGACGTTTAAAAATTCTTCGGAACTCTTCCATTGTTCTCGGAATTCCACTGAAGTTTAAAAATGCTTCGGAACTCTTCCATTGTTCTAGGAATTCTGCTGAAGTTTAAAAATTCATGTGAACTCTTCCATTATTCTCGGAATTCGTGTGAATTTTAAAAATGCTTCGGAACTTTTCTATTGTTCTCGGAATTCCGCTAAAGTTTAAAAATGCTTAAAATCTCTTACATTGTTCTCGGAATTCCGCTGAAGTTTAAAAATGCTTCGGAACTCTTCCATTGTTCTCGGAATTCTGCTGAAGTTTAAAAATGCTTCAGAACTCTTCCATTGTTCTCAGAATTCCGCTGACGTTTAAAAATGCTTCGGAAATCTTCCATTGTTTTCAAAATTCCGCTGACGTTTAAAAATGCTTCAGAACTTTTCCATTGTTCTCAGAATTCTGCTGACGTTTAAAAATGCTTCGGAACTCTTCCATTGTTCTCGGAATTCCGCTGACGTTTAAAAATGCTTCAGAAATCTTGCATTGTTCTCGGCATTCCGCTGACGTTTAAAAATGCTTCGGAACTCTTCAATTGTTCTCGGAATTCTGCTGAACTTTTAAAATGCTTTAGAACTCTTCCATTGCTCTCAGAATTCTGCTGAAGTTTAAAAATGCTTCAGAACTCTTACAGTGTTCTCGGAAATCTGCTGACGTTTAAAAATGCTTCGGAACTCTTCCATCGTTCTCGGAATTCCACTGAAGTTTAAAAATGCTTCGGAACTCTTCCATTGTTCTAGGAATTCTGCTGAAGTCTAAAAATTCATCTGAACTCTTCCATTATTCTCGGAATTCGTGTGAATTTTAAAAATGCTTCGGAACTCTTCTATTGTTCTCGGAATTCCGCTGAAGTTTAAAAATGCTTAAAATCTATTCCATTGTTCTCGTAATTCTGCTCATGTTTAAAAATGCTTCGGAACTCTTCCACTGTTCTCGTAATTCCGCTGAAGTTTAAAAATGCTTCGTAACTCTTCCATTGTTCTCGGAATTCCGATGACGTTTTAAAATGCTTCGGTACTCTTCCATTGTTCTCGGAATTCCGCTGACATATAAAAATGCTTCGGAAATCTTGCATTGTTCTCAGCATTCCGCTGACGTTTAAAAATGCTTCAGAACTCTTCAATTGTTCTCGGAATTCTGCTGAACTTTTAAAATGCTTTGGAACTCTTCCATTGTTCTCGGAATTCCGCTGAAGTTTAAAAATGCTTCGGAAATCTTACATTGTTTTCAAAATTCCGCTGACGTTTAAAAATGCTTCGGAACTCTTCCATTGTTCTCAGAATTCCACTGAAGTTTAAAAATGCTTCGGAACTCTTCCATTGTTCTCAGAATTCCACTGAAGTTTAAAAATGCTTCGGAACTCTTCCATTGTTCTCGGAATTCCACTGAAGTTTAAAAATGCTTCGGAACTCTTCCATTGTTCTAGGAATTCTGCTGAAGTCTAAAAATTCATCTGAACTCTTCCATTATTCTCGGAATTCGTGTGAATTTTAAAAATGCTTCGGAACTCTTCTATTGTTCTCGGAATTCCGCTGAAGTTTAAAAATGCTTAAAATCTATTCCATTGTTCTCGTAATTCTGCTCATGTTTAAAAATGCTTCGGAACTCTTCCATTGTTCTCGTAATTCCGCTGAAGTTTAAAAATGCTTTGGAACTCTTCCATTGTTCTCGGAATTCCGATGACGTTTTAAAATGCTTCGGTACTCTTTCATTGTTCTCGGAATTCCGCTGACGTTTAAAAATTCTTCGGAACTCTTCCATTGTTCTCGGAATTCCACTGAAGTTTAAAAATGCTTCGGAACTCTTCCATTGTTCTAGGAATTCTGCTGAAGTTTAAAAATTCATGTGAACTCTTCCATTATTCTCGGAATTCGTGTGAATTTTAAAAATGCTTCGGAACTTTTCTATTGTTCTCGGAATTCCGCTAAAGTTTAAAAACGCTTAAAATCTCTTACATTGTTCTCGGAATTCCGCTGAAGTTTAAAAATGCTTCGGAACTCTTCCATTGTTCTCGGAATTCTGCTGAAGTTTAAAAATGCTTCAGAACTCTTCCATTGTTCTCAGAATTCCGCTGACGTTTAAAAATGCTTCGGAAATCTTCCATTGTTTTCAAAATTCCGCTGACGTTTAAAAATGCTTCAGAACTTTTCCATTGTTCTCAGAATTCTGCTGACGTTTAAAAATGCTTCGGAACTCTTCCATTGTTCTCGGAATTCCGCTGACGTTTAAAAATGCTTCAGAAATCTTGCATTGTTCTCGGCATTCCGCTGACGTTTAAAAATGCTTCGGAACTCTTCAATTGTTCTCGGAATTCTGCTGAACTTTTAAAATGCTTTAGAACTCTTCCATTGCTCTCAGAATTCTGCTGAAGTTTAAAAATGCTTCAGAACTCTTACAGTGTTCTCGGAAATCTGCTGACGTTTAAAAATGCTTCGGAACTCTTCCATTGTTCTGGAAATTCCGTTGAAGTTTAAAAATGCTTCGGAACTCTTCCATTGTTCTCGGAATTCTGCTGAAGTTTAAAAATGCTTCGGAACTCTTCCATTGTTCTCAGAATTCCGCTGACGTTTAAAAATGCTTCGGTACTCTTCCATTGTTCTCGGAATTCTGCTGACGTTTAAAAATGCTTCGGAACTCTTCCATTGTTCTCGGAATTCCGATGACGTTTTAAAATGCTTCGGTACTCTTCCATTGTTCTCGGAATTCCGCTGACGTTTAAAAATTCTTCGGAACTCTTCCATTGTTCTCGGAATTCCACTGAAGTTTAAAAATGCTTCGGAACTCTTCCATTGTTCTAGGAATTCTGCTGAAGTTTAAAAATTCATGTGAACTCTTCCATTATTCTCGGAATTCGTGTGGATTTTAAAAATGCTTCGGAACTCTTCTATTGTTCTCGGAATTCCGCTGAATTTTAAAAATGCTTAAAATCTCTTACATTGTTCTCGGAATTCGGCTGAAGTTTAAAAATGCTTCGGAACTCTTCCATTGTTCTCGGAATTCTGCTGAAGTTTAAAAATGCTTCAGAACTCTTCCATTGTTCTCAGAATTCCGCTGACGTTTAAAAATGTTTCACAACTCTTCCATTGTTCTCGGAATTCCGCTGACTTTTAAAAATGCTTCGGAACTCTTCCATTGTTCTCCAAATTCCGCTGAAGTTTAAAAATGCTTCGGAACCCTTCCATTGTTCTCGGAATTCTGCTGAAGTTTAAAAATGCTTCGGAACTCTTCCATTGTTCTCAGAATTCCGCTGACGTTTAAAAATGCTTCGGAAATCTTCCATTGTTTTCAAAATTCCGCTGACGCTTAAAAATGCTTCAGAACTCTTCCATTGTTCTCGGAATTCCGCTGACGTTTAATAATGCTTCGCAACTCTTTCATTGTTCTCGGAATTCCGCTGACGTTTAAAAATGCTTCGGAACTCTTCCATTGTTCTCGGAATTCCGTTGAAGTTTAAAAATGCTTCGGAACTCTTCCATTGTTCTCAGAATTCCGCTGACTCTTAAAAATGCTTCAGAACTCTTCCATTGTTCTCGGAATTCCGCTGACGTTTAAAAATGCTTCGGACCTCTTCCATTGTTCTCGGAATTCCGCTGACGTTTAAAAATGCTTCGGAACTCTTCCATTGTTCTTGGAATTCTGCTGAAGTTTTAAAATGCTTCGGTACTCTTCCATTGTTCTCCAAATTCCGCTGAAGTTTAAAAATGCTTCGGAACCCTTCCATTTTTCTCAGAATTCTGCTGACATTTAAAAATGCTTCGGAAATCTTCCATTGTTTTCAAAATTCCGCTGACGTTTAAAAATGCTTCAGAACTCTTCCATTGTTCTCGGAATTCCGCTGACATTTAAAAATGCTTCGGAACTCTTCCATTGTTCTCGGAATTCCGCTGACGTTTAAAAATTGTTCGGTACTCTTCCATTGTTCTCGGAATTCCGCTGACATATAAAAATGCTTCGGAAATCTTGCATTGTTCTCGGCATTCCGCTGACGTGTAAAAATGCTTCGGAACTCTTCAATTGTTCTCGGAATTCTGCTGAACTTTTAAAAATACTTCGGAACTCTTCCATTGTTCTCCAAATTACGCTGAAGTTTAAAAATGCTTCGGAACCCTTCCATTTTTCTCGGAATTCTGCTGAAGTTTAAAAATGCTTCGGAACTCTTCCATTGTTCTCAGAATTCCGCTGACTCTTAAAAATGCTTCAGAACTCTTCCATTGTTCTCGGAATTCCGCTGACGTTTAAAAATGCTTCGGAACTCTTCCATTGTTCTCGGAATTCCGCTGACGTTTAAAAATGCTTCGGAACTCTTCCATTGTTCTTGGAATTCTGCTGAAGTTTTAAAATGCTTCGGTACTCTTCCATTGTTCTCCAAATTCCGCTGAAGTTTAAAAATGCTTCGGAACCCTTCCATTTTTCTCGGAATTCTGCTGACATTTAAAAATGCTTCGGAAATCTTCCATTGTTTTCAAAATTCCGCTGACTCTTAAAAATGCTTCAGAACTCTTCCATTGTTCTCGGAATTCCGCTGACGTTTAAAAATGCTTCGGAACTCTTCCATTGTTCTCGGAATTCCGCTGACGTTTAAAAATGCTTCGGAACTCTTCCATTGTTCTTGGAATTCTGCTGAAGTTTTAAAATGCTTCTGTACTCTTCCATTGTTCTCGGAATTCTGCTGACGCTTAAAAATGCTTCGGAACTCTTCCATTGTTCTCGGAATTCCGCTGACGTTTAAAAATGCTTCGGAACTCTTCCATTGTTCTCGGAATTCCGCTGACATATAAAAATGCTTCGGAAATCTTGCTTTGTTCTCGGAATTCCGCTGACGTTTAAAAATGCTTCGGAACTCTTCCATTGTTCTCGGAATTCCGATGACGTTTTAAAATGCTTCGGTACTCTTCCATTGTTCTCGGAATTCCGCTGACGTTTAAAAATTCTTCGGAACTTTTCCATTATTCTCGCAATTCGTGTGAATTTTAAAAATGCTTCGGAACTTTTCTATTGTTCTCGGAATTCCGCTGAAGTTTAAAAATGCTTCGGAACTCTTCCATTGTTCTCGGAATTCTGCTGAAGTTTAAAAATGCTTCAGAACTCTTCCATTGTTCTCAGAATTCCGCTGACGTTTAAAAATGCTTCGGAAATCTTCCATTGTTTTCAAAATTCCGCTGACGTTTAAAAATGCTTCAGAACTCTTCCATTGTTCTCGGAATTCCGCTGACATTTAAAAATGCTTCGGAACTCTTCCATTGTTCTCGGAATTCCGCTGACATATAAAAATGCTTCGGAAATCTTGTATTGTTCTCGGCATTCCGCTGACGTTTAAAAATGCTTCGGAACTCTTCAATTGTTCTCGGAATTCTGCTGAACTTTTAAAATGCTATGGAACTCTTCCATTGCTCTCGGAATTCGGGTGAAGTTTAAAAATGCTTCGGAACTCTTCTATTGTTCTCGGAATTCCGCTGAAGTTTAAAAATGCTTAAAATCTCTTCCATTGTTCTCGTAATTCTGCTCATGTTTAAAAATGCTTCGGAACTCTTCCATTGTTCTCGTAATTCCGCTGGAGTTTAAAAATGCTTCGGAACTCTTCCATTGTTCTCGGAATTCCGATGACGTTTTAAAATGCTTCGGTACTCTTCCATTGTTCTCGGAATTCCGCTGACAATTAAAAATGCTTCGGAACTCTTCCATTGTTCTAGGAATTCTGCTGAAGTCTAAAAATTCATCTGAACTCTTCCATTATTCTCGGAATTCATGTGAATTTTAAAAATGCTTCGGAACTCTTCTATTGTTCTCGGAATTCCGCTGAAGTTTCAAAATGCTTAAAATCTCTTACATTGTTCTCGGAATTCCGCTGAAGTTTAAAAATGCTTCGGAACTCTTCCATTGTTCTCGGAATTCTGCTGAAGTTTAAAAATGCTTCAGAACTCTTCCATTGTTCTCAGAATTCCGCTGACGTTTAAAAATGCTTCGGAAATCTTCCATTGTTCTCGGAATTCCGATGACGTTTAAAAATGCTTCGGAAATCTTCCATTGTTCTCGGAATTCCGATGACGTTTAAAAATGCTTCACAACTCTTCCATTGTTCTCGGAATTCCGCTGACTTTTAAAAATGCTTCGGAACTCTTCCATTGTTCTCCAAATTCCGCTGAAGTTTAAAAATGCTTCGGAACCCTTCCATTGTTCTCGGAATTCTGCTGAAGTTTAAAAATGCTTCGGAACTCTTCCATTGTTCTCAGAATTCCCCTGACGTTTAAAAATGTTTCGGAAATCTCCCATTGTTTTCAAAATTCCGCTGACGCTTAAAAATGCTTCAGAACTCTTTCATTGTTCTCGGAATTCCGTTGAAGTTTAAAAATGCTTCGAAACTCTTCCATTGTTCTCGGAATTCCGATGACGTTTAAAAATGCTTCACAACTCTTTCATTGTTCTCGGAATTCTGCTGACGTTTAATAATGCTTCGCAACTCTTTCATTGTTCTCGGAATTCCACTGAAGTTTAAAAATGCTTCGGAACTCTTCCATTGTTCTAGGAATTCTGCTGAAGTCTAAAAATTCATCTGAACTCTTCCATTATTCTCGGAATTCGTGTGAATTTTAAAAATGCTTCGGAACTCTTCTATTGTTCTCGGAATTCCGCTGAAGTTTAAAAATGCTTAAAATCTATTCCATTGTTCTCGTAATTCTGCTCATGTTTAAAAATGCTTCGGAACTCTTCCATTGTTCTCGTAATTCCGCTGAAGTTTAAAAATGCTTCGTAACTCTTCCATTGTTCTCGGAATTCCGATGACGTTTTAAAATGCTTCGGTACTCTTCCATTGTTCTCGGAATTCCGCTGACATATAAAAATGCTTCGGAAATCTTGCATTGTTCTCAGCATTCCGCTGACGTTTAAAAATGCTTCAGAACTCTTCAATTGTTCTCGGAATTCTGCTGAACTTTTAAAATGCTTTGGAACTCTTCCATTGTTCTCGGAATTCCGCTGAAGTTTAAAAATGCTTCGGAAATCTTACATTGTTTTCAAAATTCCGCTGACGTTTAAAAATGCTTCGGAACTCTTCCATTGTTCTCAGAATTCCACTGAAGTTTAAAAATGCTTCGGAACTCTTCCATTGTTCTCAGAATTCCACTGAAGTTTAAAAATGCTTCGGAACTCTTCCATTGTTCTCGGAATTCCACTGAAGTTTAAAAATGCTTCGGAACTCTTCCATTGTTCTAGGAATTCTGCTGAAGTCTAAAAATTCATCTGAACTCTTCCATTATTCTCGGAATTCGTGTGAATTTTAAAAATGCTTCGGAACTCTTCTATTGTTCTCGGAATTCCGCTGAAGTTTAAAAATGCTTAAAATCTATTCCATTGTTCTCGTAATTCTGCTCATGTTTAAAAATGCTTCGGAACTCTTCCATTGTTCTCGTAATTCCGCTGAAGTTTAAAAATGCTTCGGAACTCTTCCATTGTTCTCAGAATTCCGCTGACGTTTAAAAATGTTTCACAACTCTTCCATTGTTCTCGGAATTCCGCTGACTTTTAAAAATACTTCGGAACTCTTCCATTGTTCTCCAAATTCCGCTGAAGTTTAAAAATGCTTCGAAACCCTTCCATTGTTCTCGGAATTCTGCTGAAGTTTAAAAATGCTTCGGAACTCTTCCATTGTTCTCAGAATTCCGCTGACGTTTAAAAATGCTTCGGAAATCTTCCATTGTTTTCAAAATTCCGCTGACGCTTAAAAATGCTTCAGAACTCTTCCATTGTTCTCGGAATTCCGCTGACGTTTAATAATGCTTCGCAACTCTTTCATTGTTCTCGGAATTCCGCTGAAGTTTAAAAATGCTTCGGAACTCTTCCATTGTTCTCAGAATTCCGCTGACTCTTAAAAATGCTTCAGAACTCTTCCATTGTTCTCGGAATTCCGCTGACGTTTAAAAATGCTTCGGACCTCTTCCATTGTTCTCGGAATTCCGCTGACGTTTAAAAATGCTTCGGAACTCTTCCATTGTTCTTGGAATTCTGCTGAAGTTTTAAAATGCTTCGGTACTCTTCCATTGTTCTCCAAATTCCGCTGAAGTTTAAAAATGCTTCGGAACCCTTCCATTTTTCTCAGAATTCTGCTGACATTTAAAAATGCTTCGGAAATCTTCCATTGTTTTCAAAATTCCGCTGACGTTTAAAAATGCTTCAGAACTCTTCCATTGTTCTCGGAATTCCGCTGACATTTAAAAATGCTTCGGAACTCTTCCATTGTTCTCGGAATTCCGCTGACGTTTAAAAATTGTTCGGTACTCTTCCATTGTTCTCGGAATTCCGCTGACATATAAAAATGCTTCGGAAATCTTGCATTGTTCTCGGCATTCCGCTGACGTTTAAAAATGCTTCGGAACTCTTCAATTGTTCTCGGAATTCTGCTGAACTTTTAAAAATACTTCGGAACTCTTCCATTGTTCTCCAAATTACGCTGAAGTTTAAAAATGCTTCGGAACCCTTCCATTTTTCTCGGAATTCTGCTGAAGTTTAAAAATGCTTCGGAACTCTTCCATTGTTCTCAGAATTCCGCTGACTCTTAAAAATGCTTCAGAACTCTTCCATTGTTCTCGGAATTCCGCTGACGTTTAAAAATGCTTCGGAACTCTTCCATTGTTCTCGGAATTCCGCTGACGTTTAAAAATGCTTCGGAACTCTTCCATTGTTCTTGGAATTCTGCTGAAGTTTTAAAATGCTTCGGTACTCTTCCATTGTTCTCCAAATTCCGCTGAAGTTTAAAAATGCTTCGGAACCCTTCCATTTTTCTCGGAATTCTGCTGACATTTAAAAATGCTTCGGAAATCTTCCATTGTTTTCAAAATTCCGCTGACTCTTAAAAATGCTTCAGAACTCTTCCATTGTTCTCGGAATTCCGCTGACGTTTAAAAATGCTTCGGAACTCTTCCATTGTTCTCGGAATTCCGCTGACGTTTAAAAATGCTTCGGAACTCTTCCATTGTTCTTGGAATTCTGCTGAAGTTTTAAAATGCTTCTGTACTCTTCCATTGTTCTCGGAATTCTGCTGACGCTTAAAAATGCTTCGGAACTCTTCCATTGTTCTCGGAATTCCGCTGACGTTTAAAAATGCTTCGGAACTCTTCCATTGTTCTCGGAATTCCGCTGACATATAAAAATGCTTCGGAAATCTTGCTTTGTTCTCGGAATTCCGCTGACGTTTAAAAATGCTTCGGAACTCTTCCATTGTTCTCGGAATTCCGATGACGTTTTAAAATGCTTCGGTACTCTTCCATTGTTCTCGGAATTCCGCTGACGTTTAAAAATTCTTCGGAACTTTTCCATTATTCTCGCAATTCGTGTGAATTTTAAAAATGCTTCGGAACTTTTCTATTGTTCTCGGAATTCCGCTGAAGTTTAAAAATGCTTCAGAACTCTTCCATTGTTCTCAGAATTCCGCTGACGTTTAAAAATGCTTCGGAAATCTTCCATTGTTCTCGGAATTCCGATGACGTTTAAAAATGCTTCGGAAATCTTCCATTGTTCTCGGAATTCCGATGACGTTTAAAAATGCTTCACAACTCTTCCATTGTTCTCGGAATTCCGCTGACTTTTAAAAATGCTTCGGAACTCTTCCATTGTTCTCCAAATTCCGCTGAAGTTTAAAAATGCTTCGGAACCCTTCCATTGTTCTCGGAATTCTGCTGAAGTTTAAAAATGCTTCGGAACTCTTCCATTGTTCTCAGAATTCCCCTGACGTTTAAAAATGTTTCGGAAATCTCCCATTGTTTTCAAAATTCCGCTGACGCTTAAAAATGCTTCAGAACTCTTTCATTGTTCTCGGAATTCCGTTGAAGTTTAAAAATGCTTCGAAACTCTTCCATTGTTCTCGGAATTCCGATGACGTTTAAAAATGCTTCACAACTCTTTCATTGTTCTCGGAATTCTGCTGACGTTTAATAATGCTTCGCAACTCTTTCATTGTTCTCGGAATTCCACTGAAGTTTAAAAATGCTTCGGAACTCTTCCATTGTTCTAGGAATTCTGCTGAAGTCTAAAAATTCATCTGAACTCTTCCATTATTCTCGGAATTCGTGTGAATTTTAAAAATGCTTCGGAACTCTTCTATTGTTCTCGGAATTCCGCTGAAGTTTAAAAATGCTTAAAATCTATTCCATTGTTCTCGTAATTCTGCTCATGTTTAAAAATGCTTCGGAACTCTTCCATTGTTCTCGTAATTCCGCTGAAGTTTAAAAATGCTTCGTAACTCTTCCATTGTTCTCGGAATTCCGATGACGTTTTAAAATGCTTCGGTACTCTTCCATTGTTCTCGGAATTCCGCTGACATATAAAAATGCTTCGGAAATCTTGCATTGTTCTCAGCATTCCGCTGACGTTTAAAAATGCTTCAGAACTCTTCAATTGTTCTCGGAATTCTGCTGAACTTTTAAAATGCTTTGGAACTCTTCCATTGTTCTCGGAATTCCGCTGAAGTTTAAAAATGCTTCGGAAATCTTACATTGTTTTCAAAATTCCGCTGACGTTTAAAAATGCTTCGGAACTCTTCCATTGTTCTCAGAATTCCACTGAAGTTTAAAAATGCTTCGGAACTCTTCCATTGTTCTCAGAATTCCACTGAAGTTTAAAAATGCTTCGGAACTCTTCCATTGTTCTCGGAATTCCACTGAAGTTTAAAAATGCTTCGGAACTCTTCCATTGTTCTAGGAATTCTGCTGAAGTCTAAAAATTCATCTGAACTCTTCCATTATTCTCGGAATTCGTGTGAATTTTAAAAATGCTTCGGAACTCTTCTATTGTTCTCGGAATTCCGCTGAAGTTTAAAAATGCTTAAAATCTATTCCATTGTTCTCGTAATTCTGCTCATGTTTAAAAATGCTTCGGAACTCTTCCATTGTTCTCGTAATTCCGCTGAAGTTTAAAAATGCTTCGGAACTCTTCCATTGTTCTCAGAATTCCGCTGACGTTTAAAAATGTTTCACAACTCTTCCATTGTTCTCGGAATTCCGCTGACTTTTAAAAATACTTCGGAACTCTTCCATTGTTCTCCAAATTCCGCTGAAGTTTAAAAATGCTTCGAAACCCTTCCATTGTTCTCGGAATTCTGCTGAAGTTTAAAAATGCTTCGGAACTCTTCCATTGTTCTCAGAATTCCGCTGACGTTTAAAAATGCTTCGGAAATCTTCCATTGTTTTCAAAATTCCGCTGACGCTTAAAAATGCTTCAGAACTCTTCCATTGTTCTCGGAATTCCGCTGACGTTTAATAATGCTTCGCAACTCTTTCATTGTTCTCGGAATTCCGCTGACGTTTAAAAATGCTTCGGAACTCTTCCATTGTTCTCGGAATTCCGTTGAAGTTTAAAAATGCTTCGGAACTCTTCCATTGTTCTCAGAATTCCGCTGACTCTTAAAAATGCTTCAGAACTCTTCCATTGTTCTCGGAATTCCGCTGACGTTTAAAAATGCTTCGGACCTCTTCCATTTTTCTCGGAATTCCGCTGACGTTTAAAAATGCTTCGGAACTCTTCCATTGTTCTTGGAATTCTGCTGAAGTTTTAAAATGCTTCGGTACTCTTCCATTGTTCTCCAAATTCCGCTGAAGTTTAAAAATGCTTCGGAACCCTTCCATTTTTCTCGGAATTCTGCTGACATTTAAAAATGCTTCGGAAATCTTCCATTGTTTTCAAAATTCCGCTGACGTTTAAAAATGCTTCAGAACTCTTCCATTGTTCTCGGAATTCCGCTGACATTTAAAAATGCTTCGGAACTCTTCCATTGTTCTCGGAATTCCGCTGACGTTTAAAAATTGTTCGGTACTCTTCCATTGTTCTCGGAATTCCGCTGACATATAAAAATGCTTCGGAAATCTTGCATTGTTCTCGGCATTCCGCTGACGTTTAAAAATGCTTCGGAACTCTTCAATTGTTCTCGGAATTCTGCTGAACTTTTAAAAATACTTCGGAACTCTTCCATTGTTCTCCAAATTCCGCTGAAGTTTAAAAATGCTTCGGAACCCTTCCATTTTTCTCGGAATTCTGCTGAAGTTTAAAAATGCTTCGGAACTCTTCCATTGTTCTCAGAATTCCGCTGACTCTTAAAAATGCTTCAGAACTCTTCCATTGTTCTCGGAATTCCGCTGACGTTTAAAAATGCTTCGGAACTCTTCCATTGTTCTCGGAATTCCGCTGACGTTTAAAAATGCTTCGGAACTCTTCCATTGTTCTTGGAATTCTGCTGAAGTTTTAAAATGCTTCGGTACTCTTCCATTGTTCTCCAAATTCCGCTGAAGTTTAAAAATGCTTCGGAACCCTTCCATTTTTCTCGGAATTCTGCTGACATTTAAAAATGCTTCGGAAATCTTCCATTGTTTTCAAAATTCCGCTGACTCTTAAAAATGCTTCAGAACTCTTCCATTGTTCTCGGAATTCCGCTGACGTTTAAAAATGCTTCGGAACTCTTCCATTGTTCTCGGAATTCCGCTGACGTTTAAAAATGCTTCGGAACTCTTCCATTGTTCTCGGAATTCCGCTGACATATAAAAATGCTTCGGAAATCTTGCTTTGTTCTCGGAATTCCGCTGACGTTTAAAAATGCTTCGGAACTCTTCCATTGTTCTCGGAATTCCGATGACGTTTTAAAATGCTTCGGTACTCTTCCATTGTTCTCGGAATTCCGCTGACGTTTAAAAATTCTTCGGAACTCTTCCATTATTCTCGCAATTCGTGTGAATTTTAAAAATGCTTCGGAACTTTTCTATTGTTCTCGGAATTCCGCTGAAGTTTAAAAATGCTTAAAATCTCTTACATTGTTCTCGGAATTCCGCTGAAGTTTAAAAATGCTTCGGAACTCTTCCATTGTTCTCGGAATTCTGCTGAAGTTTAAAAATGCTTCAGAACTCTTCCATTGTTCTCAGAATTCCGCTGACGTTTAAAAATGCTTCGGAAATCTTCCATTGTTTTCAAAATTCCGCTGACGTTTAAAAATGCTTCAGAACTCTTCCATTGTTCTCGGAATTCCGCTGACATTTAAAAATGCTTCGGAACTCTTCCATTGTTCTCGGAATTCCGCTGACGTTTAAAAATTGTTCGGTACTCTTCCATTGTTCTCGGAATTCCGCTGACATATAAAAATGCTTCGGAAATCTTGTATTGTTCTCGGCATTCCGCTGACGTTTAAAAATGCTTCGGAACTCTTCAATTGTTCTCGGAATTCTGCTGAACTTTTAAAATGCTATGGAACTCTTCCATTGCTCTCGGAATTCGGGTGAAGTTTAAAAATGCTTCGGAACTCTTCTATTGTTCTCGGAATTCCGCTGAAGTTTAAAAATGCTTAAAATCTCTTCCATTGTTCTCGTAATTCTGCTCATGTTTAAAAATGCTTCGGAACTCTTCCATTGTTCTCGTAATTCCGCTGAAGTTTAAAAATGCTTCGGAACTCTTCCATTGTTCTCGGAATTCCGATGACGTTTTAAAATGCTTCGGTACTCTTCCATTGTTCTCGGAATTCCGCTGACAATTAAAAATGCTTCGGAACTCTTCCATTGTTCTAGGAATTCTGCTGAAGTCTAAAAATTCATCTGAACTCTTCCATTATTCTCGGAATTCATGTGAATTTTAAAAATGCTTCGGAACTCTTCTATTGTTCTCGGAATTCCGCTGAAGTTTCAAAATGCTTAAAATCTCTTACATTGTTCTCGGAATTCCGCTGAAGTTTAAAAATGCTTCGGAACTCTTCCATTGTTCTCAGAATTCCGCTGACTCTTAAAAATGCTTCAGAACTCTTCCATTGTTCTCGGAATTCCGCTGACGTTTAAAAATGCTTCGGACCTCTTCCATTTTTCTCGGAATTCCGCTGACGTTTAAAAATGCTTCGGAACTCTTCCATTGTTCTTGGAATTCTGCTGAAGTTTTAAAATGCTTCGGTACTCTTCCATTGTTCTCCAAATTCCGCTGAAGTTTAAAAATGCTTCGGAACCCTTCCATTTTTCTCGGAATTCTGCTGACATTTAAAAATGCTTCGGAAATCTTCCATTGTTTTCAAAATTCCGCTGACGTTTAAAAATGCTTCAGAACTCTTCCATTGTTCTCGGAATTCCGCTGACATTTAAAAATGCTTCGGAACTCTTCCATTGTTCTCGGAATTCCGCTGACGTTTAAAAATTGTTCGGTACTCTTCCATTGTTCTCGGAATTCCGCTGACATATAAAAATGCTTCGGAAATCTTGCATTGTTCTCGGCATTCCGCTGACGTTTAAAAATGCTTCGGAACTCTTCAATTGTTCTCGGAATTCTGCTGAACTTTTAAAAATACTTCGGAACTCTTCCATTGTTCTCCAAATTCCGCTGAAGTTTAAAAATGCTTCGGAACCCTTCCATTTTTCTCGGAATTCTGCTGAAGTTTAAAAATGCTTCGGAACTCTTCCATTGTTCTCAGAATTCCGCTGACTCTTAAAAATGCTTCAGAACTCTTCCATTGTTCTCGGAATTCCGCTGACGTTTAAAAATGCTTCGGAACTCTTCCATTGTTCTCGGAATTCCGCTGACGTTTAAAAATGCTTCGGAACTCTTCCATTGTTCTTGGAATTCTGCTGAAGTTTTAAAATGCTTCGGTACTCTTCCATTGTTCTCCAAATTCCGCTGAAGTTTAAAAATGCTTCGGAACCCTTCCATTTTTCTCGGAATTCTGCTGACATTTAAAAATGCTTCGGAAATCTTCCATTGTTTTCAAAATTCCGCTGACTCTTAAAAATGCTTCAGAACTCTTCCATTGTTCTCGGAATTCCGCTGACGTTTAAAAATGCTTCGGAACTCTTCCATTGTTCTCGGAATTCCGCTGACGTTTAAAAATGCTTCGGAACTCTTCCATTGTTCTCGGAATTCCGCTGACATATAAAAATGCTTCGGAAATCTTGCTTTGTTCTCGGAATTCGTGTGAATTTTAAAAATGCTTCGGAACTTTTCTATTGTTCTCGGAATTCCGCTGAAGTTTAAAAATGCTTAAAATCTCTTACATTGTTCTCGGAATTCCGCTGAAGTTTAAAAATGCTTCGGAACTCTTCCATTGTTCTCGGAATTCTGCTGAAGTTTAAAAATGCTTCAGAACTCTTCCATTGTTCTCAGAATTCCGCTGACGTTTAAAAATGCTTCGGAAATCTTCCATTGTTTTCAAAATTCCGCTGACGTTTAAAAATGCTTCAGAACTCTTCCATTGTTCTCGGAATTCCGCTGACATTTAAAAATGCTTCGGAACTCTTCCATTGTTCTCGGAATTCCGCTGACGTTTAAAAATTGTTCGGTACTCTTCCATTGTTCTCGGAATTCCGCTGACATATAAAAATGCTTCGGAAATCTTGTATTGTTCTCGGCATTCCGCTGACGTTTAAAAATGCTTCGGAACTCTTCAATTGTTCTCGGAATTCTGCTGAACTTTTAAAATGCTATGGAACTCTTCCATTGCTCTCGGAATTCGGGTGAAGTTTAAAAATGCTTCGGAACTCTTCTATTGTTCTCGGAATTCCGCTGAAGTTTAAAAATGCTTAAAATCTCTTCCATTGTTCTCGTAATTCTGCTCATGTTTAAAAATGCTTCGGAACTCTTCCATTGTTCTCGTAATTCCGCTGAAGTTTAAAAATGCTTCGGAACTCTTCCATTGTTCTCGGAATTCCGATGACGTTTTAAAATGCTTCGGTACTCTTCCATTGTTCTCGGAATTCCGCTGACAATTAAAAATGCTTCGGAACTCTTCCATTGTTCTAGGAATTCTGCTGAAGTCTAAAAATTCATCTGAACTCTTCCATTATTCTCGGAATTCATGTGAATTTTAAAAATGCTTCGGAACTCTTCTATTGTTCTCGGAATTCCGCTGAAGTTTCAAAATGCTTAAAATCTCTTACATTGTTCTCGGAATTCCGCTGAAGTTTAAAAATGCTTCGGAACTCTTCCATTGTTCTCGGAATTCTGCTGAAGTTTAAAAATGCTTCAGAACTCTTCCATTGTTCTCAGAATTCCGCTGACGTTTAAAAATGCTTCGGAAATCTTCCATTGTTCTCGGAATTCCGATGACGTTTAAAAATGCTTCGGAAATCTTCCATTGTTCTCGGAATTCCGATGACGTCTAAAAATGCTTCACAACTCTTCCATTGTTCTCGGAATTCCGCTGACTTTTAAAAATGCTTCGGAACTCTTCCATTGTTCTCCAAATTCCGCTGAAGTTTAAAAATGCTTCGGAACCCTTCCATTGTTCTCGGAATTCTGCTGAAGTTTAAAAATGCTTCGGAACTCTTCCATTGTTCTCAGAATTCCCCTGACGTTTAAAAATGTTTCGGAAATCTCCCATTGTTTTCAAAATTCCGCTGACGCTTAAAAATGCTTCAGAACTCTTCCATTGTTCTCGGAATTCCGTTGAAGTTTAAAAATGCTTCGAAACTCTTCCATTGTTCTCGGAATTCCGATGACGTTTAAAAATGCTTCACAACTCTTTCATTGTTCTCGGAATTCTGCTGACGTTTAATAATGCTTCGCAACTCTTTCATTGTTCTCGGAATTCCGCTGACGTTTAAAAATGCTTCGGAACTCTTCCATTGTTCTCGGAATTCCGTTGAAGTTTAAAAATGCTTCGAAACTCTTCCATTGTTCTCAGAATTCTGCTGAAGTTTAAAAATGCTTCAGAACTCTTCCATTGTTCTCGGAATTCCGCTGACGTTTAATAATGCTTCGCAACTCTTTCATTGTTCTCGGAATTCCGCTGCAATTTAAAAATGCTTCAGAACTCTTCCATTGTTCTCAGAATTCCGCTGACGTTTAAAAATGCTTCGGTACTCTTCCTTTGTTCTCGGAATTCCGCTGACATATAAAAATGCTTCGGAAATCTTGCATTGTTCTCGGCATTCCGCTGACGTTTAAAAATGCTTCAGAACTCTTCAATTGTTCTCGGAATTCTGCTGAACTTTTAAAATGCTTTGGAACTCTTCCATTGCTCTCAGAATTCTGCTGAAGTTTAAAAATGCTTCAGAACTCTTACATTGTTCTCGGAATTCTGCTGACGTTTAAAAATGCTTCGGAACTCTTCCATTGTTCTCGGAATTCCGCTGACGTTTAAAAATTGTTCGGTACTCTTCCATTGTTCTCGGAATTCCGCTGACATATAAAAATGCTTCGGAAATCTTGCATTGTTCTCGGCATTCCGCTGACGTTTAAAAATGCTTCGGAACTCTTCAATTGTTCTCGGAATTCTGCTGAACTTTTAAAAATACTTCGGAACTCTTCCATTGTTCTCCAAATTCCGCTGAAGTTTAAAAATGCTTCGGAACCCTTCCATTTTTCTCGGAATTCTGCTGAAGTTTAAAAATGCTTCGGAACTCTTCCATTGTTCTCAGAATTCCGCTGACTCTTAAAAATGCTTCAGAACTCTTCCATTGTTCTCGGAATTCCGCTGACGTTTAAAAATGCTTCGGAACTCTTCCATTGTTCTCGGAATTCCGCTGACGTTTAAAAATGCTTCGGAACTCTTCCATTGTTCTTGGAATTCTGCTGAAGTTTTAAAATGCTTCGGTACTCTTCCATTGTTCTCCAAATTCCGCTGAAGTTTAAAAATGCTTCGGAACCCTTCCATTTTTCTCGGAATTCTGCTGACATTTAAAAATGCTTCGGAAATCTTCCATTGTTTTCAAAATTCCGCTGACTCTTAAAAATGCTTCAGAACTCTTCCATTGTTCTCGGAATTCCGCTGACGTTTAAAAATGCTTCGGAACTCTTCCATTGTTCTCGGAATTCCGCTGACGTTTAAAAATGCTTCGGAACTCTTCCATTGTTCTCGGAATTCCGCTGACATATAAAAATGCTTCGGAAATCTTGCTTTGTTCTCGGAATTCCGCTGACGTTTAAAAATGCTTCGGAACTCTTCCATTGTTCTCGGAATTCCGATGACGTTTTAAAATGCTTCGGTACTCTTCCATTGTTCTCGGAATTCCGCTGACGTTTAAAAATTCTTCGGAACTCTTCCATTATTCTCGCAATTCGTGTGAATTTTAAAAATGCTTCGGAACTTTTCTATTGTTCTCGGAATTCCGCTGAAGTTTAAAAATGCTTAAAATCTCTTACATTGTTCTCGGAATTCCGCTGAAGTTTAAAAATGCTTCGGAACTCTTCCATTGTTCTCGGAATTCTGCTGAAGTTTAAAAATGCTTCAGAACTCTTCCATTGTTCTCAGAATTCCGCTGATGTTTAAAAATGCTTCGGAAATCTTCCATTGTTTTCAAAATTCCGCTGACGTTTAAAAATGCTTCAGAACTCTTCCATTGTTCTCGGAATTCCGCTGACATTTAAAAATGCTTCGGAACTCTTCCATTGTTCTCGGAATTCCGCTGACGTTTAAAAATTGTTCGGTACTCTTCCATTGTTCTCGGAATTCCGCTGACATATAAAAATGCTTCGGAAATCTTGTATTGTTCTCGGCATTCCGCTGACGTTTAAAAATGCTTCGGAACTCTTCAATTGTTCTCGGAATTCTGCTGAACTTTTAAAATGCTATGGAACTCTTCCATTGCTCTCGGAATTCGGGTGAAGTTTAAAAATGCTTCGGAACTCTTCTATTGTTCTCGGAATTCCGCTGAAGTTTAAAAATGCTTAAAATCTCTTCCATTGTTCTCGTAATTCTGCTCATGTTTAAAAATGCTTCGGAACTCTTCCATTGTTCTCGTAATTCCGCTGAAGTTTAAAAATGCTTCGGAACTCTTCCATTGTTCTCGGAATTCCGATGACGTTTTAAAATGCTTCGGTACTCTTCCATTGTTCTCGGAATTCCGCTGACAATTAAAAATGCTTCGGAACTCTTCCATTGTTCTAGGAATTCTGCTGAAGTCTAAAAATTCATCTGAACTCTTCCATTATTCTCGGAATTCATGTGAATTTTAAAAATGCTTCGGAACTCTTCTATTGTTCTCGGAATTCCGCTGAAGTTTCAAAATGCTTAAAATCTCTTACATTGTTCTCGGAATTCCGCTGAAGTTTAAAAATGCTTCGGAACTCTTCCATTGTTCTCGGAATTCTGCTGAAGTTTAAAAATGCTTCAGAACTCTTCCATTGTTCTCAGAATTCCGCTGACGTTTAAAAATGCTTCGGAAATCTTCCATTGTTCTCGGAATTCCGATGACGTTTAAAAATGCTTCGGAAATCTTCCATTGTTCTCGGAATTCCGATGACGTCTAAAAATGCTTCACAACTCTTCCATTGTTCTCGGAATTCTGCTGACTTTTAAAAATGCTTCGGAACTCTTCCATTGTTCTCCAAATTCCGCTGAAGTTTAAAAATGCTTCGGAACCCTTCCATTGTTCTCGGAATTCTGCTGAAGTTTAAAAATGCTTCGGAACTCTTCCATTGTTCTCAGAATTCCCCTGACGTTTAAAAATGTTTCGGAAATCTCCCATTGTTTTCAAAATTCCGCTGACGCTTAAAAATGCTTCAGAACTCTTCCATTGTTCTCGGAATTCCGTTGAAGTTTAAAAATGCTTCGAAACTCTTCCATTGTTCTCGGAATTCCGATGACGTTTAAAAATGCTTCACAACTCTTTCATTGTTCTCGGAATTCTGCTGACGTTTAATAATGCTTCGCAACTCTTTCATTGTTCTCGGAATTCCGCTGACGTTTAAAAATGCTTCGGAACTCTTCCATTGTTCTCGGAATTCCGTTGAAGTTTAAAAATGCTTCGAAACTCTTCCATTGTTCTCAGAATTCTGCTGAAGTTTAAAAATGCTTCAGAACTCTTCCATTGTTCTCGGAATTCCGCT
The DNA here is from genome assembly GCF_046119375.1 of Phyllobates terribilis. Lineage (NCBI taxonomy): Eukaryota > Metazoa > Chordata > Amphibia > Anura > Dendrobatidae > Phyllobates > Phyllobates terribilis. The sequence continues at coordinate 13,663,765 of NW_027362782.1, forward strand.
GACGTTTAATAATGCTTCGCAACTCTTTCATTGTTCTCGGAATTCCGCTGCAATTTAAAAATGCTTCAGAACTCTTCCATTGTTCTCAGAATTCCGCTGACGTTTAAAAATGCTTCGGTACTCTTCCTTTGTTCTCGGAATTCCGCTGACATATAAAAATGCTTCGGAAATCTTGCATTGTTCTCGGTATTCCGCTGACGTTTAAAAATGCTTCAGAACTCTTCAATTGTTCTCGGAATTCTGCTGAACTTTTAAAATGCTTTGGAACTCTTCCATTGCTCTCAGAATTCTGCTGAAGTTTAAAAATGCTTCAGAACTCTTACATTGTTCTCGGAATTCTGCTGACGTTTAAAAATGCTTCGGAACTCTTCCATTGTTCTCGAAATTCCGTTGAAGTTTAAAAATGCTTCGGAACTCTTCCATTGTTCTCGGAATTCTGCTGACGTTTAAAAATGCTTCGGAACTCTTCCATTGTTCTCGGCATTCCGCTGACGTTTAAAAATGCTTCGGAACTCTTCAATTGTTCTCGGAATTCCGCTGACGTTTAAAAATGCTTCGGAACTCTTCCATTGTTCTTGGAATTCTGCTGAAGTTTTAAAATGCTTCGGTACTCTTCCATTGTTCTCCAAATTCCGCTGAAGTTTAAAAATGCTTCGGAACCCTTCCATTTTTCTCGGAATTCTGCTGACATTTAAAAATGCTTCGGAAATCTTCCATTGTTTTCAAAATTCCGCTGACTCTTAAAAATGCTTCAGAACGCTTCCATTGTTCTCGGAATTCCGCTGACGTTTAAAAATGCTTCGGAACTCTTCCATTGTTCTCGGAATTCCGCTGACGTTTAAAAATGCTTCGGAACTCTTCCATTGTTCTTGGAATTCTGCTGAAGTTTTAAAATGCTTCGGTACTCTTCCATATTTCTCAGAATTCTGCTGACGCTTAAAAATGCTTCGGAACTCTTCCATTGTTCTCGGAATTCCGCTGACGTTTAAAAATGCTTCGGAACTCTTCCATTGTTCTTGGAATTCCGCTGACATATAAAAATGCTTCGGAAATCTTGCATTGTTCTCGGAATTCCGCTGACATATAAAAATGCTTCGGAACTCTTCCATTGTTCTCGGAATTCCGATGACGTTTTAAAATGCTTCGGTACTCTTCCATTGTTCTCGGAATTCCGCTGACGTTTAAAAATTCTTCGGAACTCTTCCATTATTCTCGCAATTCCTGTGAATTTTAAAAATGCTTCGGAACTTTTCTATTGTTCTCGGAATTCCGCTGAAGTTTAAAAATGCTTAAAATCTCTTACATTGTTCTCGGAATTCCGCTGAAGTTTAAAAATGCTTCAGAACTCTTCCATTGTTCTCGGAATTCTGCTGAAGTTTAAAAATGCTTCAGAACTCTTCCATTGTTCTCGGAATTCCGCTGACGTTTAATAATGCTTCGCAACTCTTTCCTTGTTCTCGGAATTCCGCTGACGTTTAAAAATGCTTCGGAACTCTTCCATTGTTCTCAAAATTCCGCTGAAGTTTAAAAATGCTTCGGAACCCTTCCATTTTTCTCGGAATTCTGCTGAAGTTTAAAAATGCTTCGGAACTCTTCCATTGTTCTCAGAATTCCGCTGACTCTTAAAAATGCTTCAGAACTCTTCCATTGTTCTCGGAATTCCGCTGACGTTTAAAAATGCTTCGGAACTCTTCCATTGTTCTCGGAATTCCGCTGACGTTTAAAAATGCTTCGGAACTCTTCCATTGTTCTTGGAATTCTGCTGAAGTTTTAAAATGCTTCGGTACTCTTCCATTGTTCTCCAAATTCCGCTGAAGTTTAAAAATGCTTCGGAACCCTTCCATTTTTCTCGGAATTCTGCTGACATTTAAAAATGCTTCGGAAATCTTCCATTGTTTTCAAAATTCCGCTGACTCTTAAAAATGCTTCAGAACTCTTCCATTGTTCTCGGAATTCCGCTGACGTTTAAAAATGCTTCGGAACTCTTCCATTGTTCTCGGAATTCCGCTGACGTTTAAAAATGCTTCGGAACTCTTCCATTGTTCTTGGAATTCTGCTGAAGTTTTAAAATGCTTCGGTACTCTTCCATTGTTCTCGGAATTCTGCTGACGCTTAAAAATGCTTCGGAACTCTTCCATTGTTCTCGGAATTCCGCTGACATTTAAAAATGCTTCGGAACTCTTCCATTGTTCTCGGAATTCCGCTGACATATAAAAATGCTTCGGAAATCTTGCATTGTTCTCGGAATTCCGCTGACGTTTAAAAATGCTTCGGAACTCTTCCATTGTTCTCGGAATTCCGATGACGTTTTAAAATGCTTCGGTACTCTTCCATTGTTCTCGGAATTCCGCTGACGTTTAAAAATTCTTCGGAACTCTTCCATTATTCTCGCAATTCGTGTGAATTTTAAAAATGCTTCGGAACTTTTCTATTGTTCTCGGAATTCCGCTGAAGTTTAAAAATGCTTAAAATCTCTTACATTGTTCTCGGAATTCCGCTGAAGTTTAAAAATGCTTCGGAACTCTTGCATTGTTCTCAGAATTCTGCTGACGTTTAAAAATGCTTCTGAACTCTTCCATTGTTCTCGGAATTCCGTTGAAGTTTAAAAATGCTTCGAAACTCTTCCATTGTTCTCGGAATTCTGCTGAAGTTTAAAAATGCTTCAGAACTCTTCCATTGTTCTCGGAATTCCGCTGACGTTTAAAAATGCTTCGGAAATCTTCCATTGTTCTCGGAATTCCGATGACGTTTAAAAATGCTTCACAACTCTTCCATTGTTCTCGGAATTCCGCTGACTTTTAAAAATGCTTCGGAACTCTTCCATTGCTCTCCAAATTCCGCTGAAGTTTAAAAATGATTCGGAACCCTTCCATTGTTCTCGGAATTCTGCTGAAGTTTAAAAATGCTTCGGAACTCTTCCATTGTTCTCAGAATTCCGCTGACGTTTAAAAATGCTTCGGAAATCTTCCATTGTTTTCAAAATTACGCTGACGCTTAAAAATGCTTCAGAACTCTTCCATTGTTCTCGGAATTCTGTTGAAGTTTAAAAATGCTTCGAAACTATTCCATTGTTCTCGGAATTCCGATGACGTTTAAAAATGCTTCACAACTCTTCCATTGTTCTCGGAATTCCGCTGACGTTTAATAATGCTTCGCAACTCTTTCATTGTTCTCGGAATTCCGCTGACGTTTAAAAATGCTTCGGAACTCTTCCATTGTTCTCGGAATTCTGCTGAAGTTTAAAAATGCTTCAGAACTCTTCCATTGTTCTCGGAATTCCGCTGACGTTTAAAAATGCTTCGGAACTCTTCCATTGTTCTCGGAATTCTGCTGAAGTTTAAAAATGCTTCAGAACTCTTCAATTGTTCTCGGAATTCTGCTGAACTTTTAAAATGCTTTGGAACTCTTCCATTGCTCTCAGAATTCTGCTGAAGTTTAAAAATGCTTCAGAACTATTACATTGTTCTCGGAATTCTGCTGACGTTTAAAAATGCTTCGGAACTCTTCCATTGTTCTCGAAATTCCGTTGAAGTTTAAAAATGCTTCGGAACTCTTCCATTGTTCTCGGAATTCTGCTGAAGTTTAAAAATGCTTCGAAACTCTTCCATTGTTCTCAGAATTCCGCTGACGTTTAAAAATGCTTCGGTACTCTTCCATTGTTCTCGGAATTCTGCTGACGTTTAAAAATGCTTCGGAACTCTTCCATTGTTCTCGGCATTCCGCTGACGTTTAAAAATGCTTCGGAACTCTTCAATTGTTCTCGGAATTCTGCTGAACTTTTAAAAATGCTTCGGAACTCTTCCATTGTTCTCGGAATTCCGCTGACGTTTAAAAATGCTTCGGAACTCTTCCATTGTTCTTGGAATTCTGCTGAAGTTTTAAAATGCTTCGGTACTCTTCCATTGTTCTCCAAATTCCGCTGAAGTTTAAAAATGCTTCGGAACTCTTCCATTGTTCTAGGAATTCTGCTGAAGTCTAAAAATTCATCTGAACTCTTCCATTATTCTCGGAATTCATGTGAATTTTAAAAATGCTTCGGAACTCTTCTATTGTTCTCGGAATTCCGCTGAAGTTTAAAAATGCTTAAAATCTCTTACATTGTTCTCGGAATTCCGCTGAAGTTTAAAAATGCTTCGGAACTGTTCCATTGTTCTCGGAATTCTGCTGAAGTTTAAAAATGCTTCAGAACTCTTCCATTGTTCTCAGAATTCCGCTGACGTTTAAAAATGCTTCGGAAATCTTCCATTGTTCTCGGAATTCCGCTGACTTTTAAAAATGCTTCGGAACTCTTCCATTGTTCTCCAAATTCCGCTGAAGTTTAAAAATGCTTCGGAACCCTTCCATTGTTCTCGGAATTCTGCTGAAGTTTAAAAATGCTTCGGAACTCTTCCATTGTTCTCGGAATTCCGATGACGTTTTAAAATGCTTCGGTACTCTTCCATTGTTCTCGGAATTCCGCTGACAATTAAAAATGCTTCGGAACTCTTCCATTGTTCTAGGAATTCTGCTGAAGTCTAAAAATTCATCTGAACTCTTCCATTATTCTCGGAATTCATGTGAATTTTAAAAATGCTTCGGAACTCTTCTATTGTTCTCGGAATTCCGCTGAAGTTTCAAAATGCTTAAAATCTCTTACATTGTTCTCGGAATTCCGCTGAAGTTTAAAAATGCTTCGGAACTCTTCCATTGTTCTCGGAATTCTGCTGAAGTTTAAAAATGCTTCAGAACTCTTCCATTGTTCTCAGAATTCCGCTGACGTTTAAAAATGCTTCGGAAATCTTCCATTGTTCTCGGAATTCCGATGACGTCTAAAAATGCTTCACAACTCTTCCATTGTTCTCGGAATTCCGCTGACTTTTAAAAATGCTTCGGAACTCTTCCATTGTTCTCCAAATTCCGCTGAAGTTTAAAAATGCTTCGGAACCCTTCCATTGTTCTCGGAATTCTGCTGAAGTTTAAAAATGCTTCGGAACTCTTCCATTGTTCTCAGAATTCCCCTGACGTTTAAAAATGTTTCGGAAATCTCCCATTGTTTTCAAAATTCCGCTGACGCTTAAAAATGCTTCAGAACTCTTCCATTGTTCTCGGAATTCCGTTGAAGTTTAAAAATGCTTCGAAACTCTTCCATTGTTCTCGGAATTCCGATGACGTTTAAAAATGCTTCACAACTCTTTCATTGTTCTCGGAATTCTGCTGACGTTTAATAATGCTTCGCAACTCTTTCATTGTTCTCGGAATTCCGCTGACGTTTAAAAATGCTTCGGAACTCTTCCATTGTTCTCGGAATTCCGTTGAAGTTTAAAAATGCTTCGAAACTCTTCCATTGTTCTCAGAATTCTGCTGAAGTTTAAAAATGCTTCAGAACTCTTCCATTGTTCTCGGAATTCCGCTGACGTTTAATAATGCTTCGCAACTCTTTCATTGTTCTCGGAATTCCGCTGCAATTTAAAAATGCTTCAGAACTCTTCCATTGTTCTCAGAATTCCGCTGACGTTTAAAAATGCTTCGGTACTCTTCCTTTGTTCTCGGAATTCCGCTGACATATAAAAATGCTTCGGAAATCTTGCATTGTTCTCGGCATTCCGCTGACGTTTAAAAATGCTTCAGAACGCTTCAATTGTTCTCGGAATTCTGCTGAACTTTTAAAATGCTTTGGAACTCTTCCATTGCTCTCAGAATTCTGCTGAAGTTTAAAAATGCTTCAGAACTCTTACATTGTTCTCGGAATTCTGCTGACGTTTAAAAATGCTTCGGAACTCTTCCATTGTTCTCGGAATTCCGCTGACGTTTAAAAATTGTTCGGTACTCTTCCATTGTTCTCGGAATTCCGCTGACATATAAAAATGCTTCGGAAATCTTGCATTGTTCTCGGCATTCCGCTGACGTTTAAAAATGCTTCGGAACTCTTCAATTGTTCTCGGAATTCTGCTGAACTTTTAAAAATACTTCGGAACTCTTCCATTGTTCTCCAAATTCCGCTGAAGTTTAAAAATGCTTCGGAACCCTTCCATTTTTCTCGGAATTCTGCTGAAGTTTAAAAATGCTTCGGAACTCTTCCATTGTTCTCAGAATTCCGCTGACTCTTAAAAATGCTTCAGAACTCTTCCATTGTTCTCGGAATTCCGCTGACGTTTAAAAATGCTTCGGAACTCTTCCATTGTTCTCGGAATTCCGCTGACGTTTAAAAATGCTTCGGAACTCTTCCATTGTTCTTGGAATTCTGCTGAAGTTTTAAAATGCTTCGGTACTCTTCCATTGTTCTCCAAATTCTGCTGAAGTTTAAAAATGCTTCGGAACCCTTCCATTTTTCTCGGAATTCTGCTGACATTTAAAAATGCTTCGGAAATCTTCCATTGTTTTCAAAATTCCGCTGACTCTTAAAAATGCTTCAGAACTCTTCCATTGTTCTCGGAATTCCGCTGACGTTTAAAAATGCTTCGGAACTCTTCCATTGTTCTCGGAATTCCGCTGACGTTTAAAAATGCTTCGGAACTCTTCCATTGTTCTCGGAATTCCGCTGACATATAAAAATGCTTCGGAAATCTTGCTTTGTTCTCGGAATTCCGCTGACGTTTAAAAATGCTTCGGAACTCTTCCATTGTTCTCGGAATTCCGATGACGTTTTAAAATGCTTCGGTACTCTTCCATTGTTCTCGGAATTCCGCTGACGTTTAAAAATTCTTCGGAACTCTTCCATTATTCTCGCAATTCGTGTGAATTTTAAAAATGCTTCGGAACTTTTCTATTGTTCTCGGAATTCCGCTGAAGTTTAAAAATGCTTAAAATCTCTTACATTGTTCTCGGAATTCCGCTGAAGTTTAAAAATGCTTCGGAACTCTTCCATTGTTCTCGGAATTCTGCTGAAGTTTAAAAATGCTTCAGAACTCTTCCATTGTTCTCAGAATTCCGCTGACGTTTAAAAATGCTTCGGAAATCTTCCATTGTTTTCAAAATTCCGCTGACGTTTAAAAATGCTTCAGAACTCTTCCATTGTTCTCGGAATTCCGCTGACATTTAAAAATGCTTCGGAACTCTTCCATTGTTCTCGGAATTCCGCTGACGTTTAAAAATTGTTCGGTACTCTTCCATTGTTCTCGGAATTCCGCTGACATATAAAAATGCTTCGGAAATCTTGTATTGTTCTCGGCATTCCGCTGACGTTTAAAAATGCTTCGGAACTCTTCAATTGTTCTCGGAATTCTGCTGAACTTTTAAAATGCTATGGAACTCTTCCATTGCTCTCGGAATTCGGGTGAAGTTTAAAAATGCTTCGGAACTCTTCTATTGTTCTCGGAATTCCGCTGAAGTTTAAAAATGCTTAAAATCTCTTCCATTGTTCTCGTAATTCTGCTCATGTTTAAAAATGCTTCGGAACTCTTCCATTGTTCTCGTAATTCCGCTGAAGTTTAAAAATGCTTCGGAACTCTTCCATTGTTCTCGGAATTCCGATGACGTTTTAAAATGCTTCGGTACTCTTCCATTGTTCTCGGAATTCCGCTGACAATTAAAAATGCTTCGGAACTCTTCCATTGTTCTAGGAATTCTGCTGAAGTCTAAAAATTCATCTGAACTCTTCCATTATTCTCGGAATTCATGTGAATTTTAAAAATGCTTCGGAACTCTTCTATTGTTCTCGGAATTCCGCTGAAGTTTCAAAATGCTTAAAATCTCTTACATTGTTCTCGGAATTCCGCTGAAGTTTAAAAATGCATCGGAACTCTTCCATTGTTCTCGGAATTCTGCTGAAGTTTAAAAATGCTTCAGAACTCTTCCATTGTTCTCAGAATTCCGCTGACGTTTAAAAATGCTTCGGAAATCTTCCATTGTTCTCGGAATTCCGATGACGTTTAAAAATGCTTCGGAAATCTTCCATTGTTCTCGGAATTCCGATGACGTCTAAAAATGCTTCACAACTCTTCCATTGTTCTCGGAATTCCGCTGACTTTTAAAAATGCTTCGGAACTCTTCCATTGTTCTCCAAATTCCGCTGAAGTTTAAAAATGCTTCGGAACCCTTCCATTGTTCTCGGAATTCTGCTGAAGTTTAAAAATGCTTCGGAACTCTTCCATTGTTCTCAGAATTCCCCTGACGTTTAAAAATGTTTCGGAAATCTCCCATTGTTTTCAAAATTCCGCTGACGCTTAAAAATGCTTCAGAACTCTTCCATTGTTCTCGGAATTCCGTTGAAGTTTAAAAATGCTTCGACACTCTTCCATTGTTCTCGGAATTCCGATGACGTTTAAAAATGCTTCACAACTCTTTCATTGTTCTCGGAATTCTGCTGACGTTTAATAATGCTTCGCAACTCTTTCATTGTTCTCGGAATTCCGCTGACGTTTAAAAATGCTTCGGAACTCTTCCATTGTTCTCGGAATTCCGTTGAAGTTTAAAAATGCTTCGAAACTCTTCCATTGTTCTCAGAATTCTGCTGAAGTTTAAAAATGCTTCAGAACTCTTCCATTGTTCTCGGAATTCCGCTGACGTTTAATAATGCTTCGCAACTCTTTCATTGTTCTCGGAATTCCGCTGCAATTTAAAAATGCTTCAGAACTCTTCCATTGTTCTCAGAATTCCGCTGACGTTTAAAAATGCTTCGGTACTCTTCCTTTGTTCTCGGAATTCCGCTGACATATAAAAATGCTTCGGAAATCTTGCATTGTTCTCGGCATTCCGCTGACGTTTAAAAATGCTTCAGAACTCTTCAATTGTTCTCGGAATTCTGCTGAACTTTTAAAATGCTTTGGAACTCTTCCATTGCTCTCAGAATTCTGCTGAAGTTTAAAAATGCTTCAGAACTCTTACATTGTTCTCGGAATTCTGCTGACGTTTAAAAATGCTTCGGAACTCTTCCATTGTTCTCGAAATTCCGTTGAAGTTTAAAAATGCTTCGGAACTCTTCCATTGTTCTCGGAATTCTGCTGACGTTTAAAAATGCTTCGGAACTCTTCCATTGTTCTCGGCATTCCGCTGACGTTTAAAAATGCTTCGGAACTCTTCAATTGTTCTCGGAATTCCGCTGACGTTTAAAAATGCTTCGGAACTCTTCCATTGTTCTTGGAATTCTGCTGAAGTTTTAAAATGCTTCGGTACTCTTCCATTGTTCTCCAAATTCCGCTGAAGTTTAAAAATGCTTCGGAACCCTTCCATTTTTCTCGGAATTCTGCTGACATTTAAAAATGCTTCGGAAATCTTCCATTGTTTTCAAAATTCCGCTGACTCTTAAAAATGCTTCAGAACGCTTCCATTGTTCTCGGAATTCCGCTGACGTTTAAAAATGCTTCGGAACTCTTCCATTGTTCTCGGAATTCCGCTGACGTTTAAAAATGCTTCGGAACTCTTCCATTGTTCTTGGAATTCTGCTGAAGTTTTAAAATGCTTCGGTACTCTTCCATATTTCTCAGAATTCTGCTGACGCTTAAAAATGCTTCGGAACTCTTCCATTGTTCTCGGAATTCCGCTGACGTTTAAAAATGCTTCGGAACTCTTCCATTGTTCTCGGAATTCCGCTGACATATAAAAATGCTTCGGAAATCTTGCATTGTTCTCGGAATTCCGCTGACATATAAAAATGCTTCGGAACTCTTCCATTGTTCTCGGAATTCCGATGACGTTTTAAAATGCTTCGGTACTCTTCCATTGTTCTCGGAATTCCGCTGACGTTTAAAAATTCTTCGGAACTCTTCCATTATTCTCGCAATTCCTGTGAATTTTAAAAATGCTTCGGAACTTTTCTATTGTTCTCGGAATTCCGCTGAAGTTTAAAAATGCTTAAAATCTCTTACATTGTTCTCGGAATTCCGCTGAAGTTTAAAAATGCTTCAGAACTCTTCCATTGTTCTCGGAATTCTGCTGAAGTTTAAAAATGCTTCAGAACTCTTCCATTGTTCTCGGAATTCCGCTGACGTTTAATAATGCTTCGCAACTCTTTCCTTGTTCTCGGAATTCCGCTGACGTTTAAAAATGCTTCGGAACTCTTCCATTGTTCTCAAAATTCCGCTGAAGTTTAAAAATGCTTCGGAACCCTTCCATTTTTCTCGGAATTCTGCTGAAGTTTAAAAATGCTTCGGAACTCTTCCATTGTTCTCAGAATTCCGCTGACTCTTAAAAATGCTTCAGAACTCTTCCATTGTTCTCGGAATTCCGCTGACGTTTAAAAATGCTTCGGAACTCTTCCATTGTTCTCGGAATTCCGCTGACGTTTAAAAATGCTTCGGAACTCTTCCATTGTTCTTGGAATTCTGCTGAAGTTTTAAAATGCTTCGGTACTCTTCCATTGTTCTCCAAATTCCGCTGAAGTTTAAAAATGCTTCGGAACCCTTCCATTTTTCTCGGAATTCTGCTGACATTTAAAAATGCTTCGGAAATCTTCCATTGTTTTCAAAATTCCGCTGACTCTTAAAAATGCTTCAGAACTCTTCCATTGTTCTCGGAATTCCGCTGACGTTTAAAAATGCTTCGGAACTCTTCCATTGTTCTCGGAATTCCGCTGACGTTTAAAAATGCTTCGGAACTCTTCCATTGTTCTTGGAATTCTGCTGAAGTTTTAAAATGCTTCGGTACTCTTCCATTGTTCTCGGAATTCTGCTGACGCTTAAAAATGCTTCGGAACTCTTCCATTGTTCTCGGAATTCCGCTGACATTTAAAAATGCTTCGGAACTCTTCCATTGTTCTCGGAATTCCGCTGACATATAAAAATGCTTCGGAAATCTTGCATTGTTCTCGGAATTCCGCTGACGTTTAAAAATGCTTCGGAACTCTTCCATTGTTCTCGGAATTCCGATGACGTTTTAAAATGCTTCGGTACTCTTCCATTGTTCTCGGAATTCCGCTGACGTTTAAAAATTCTTCGGAACTCTTCCATTATTCTCGCAATTCGTGTGAATTTTAAAAATGCTTCGGAACTTTTCTATTGTTCTCGGAATTCCGCTGAAGTTTAAAAATGCTTAAAATCTCTTACATTGTTCTCGGAATTCCGCTGAAGTTTAAAAATGCTTCGGAACTCTTCCATTGTTCTCAGAATTCTGCTGACGTTTAAAAATGCTTCTGAACTCTTCCATTGTTCTCGGAATTCCGTTGAAGTTTAAAAATGCTTCGAAACTCTTCCATTGTTCTCGGAATTCTGCTGAAGTTTAAAAATGCTTCAGAACTCTTCCATTGTTCTCGGAATTCCGCTGACGTTTAAAAATGCTTCGGAAATCTTCCATTGTTCTCGGAATTCCGATGACGTTTAAAAATGCTTCACAACTCTTCCATTGTTCTCGGAATTCCGCTGACTTTTAAAAATGCTTCGGAACTCTTCCATTGCTCTCCAAATTCCGCTGAAGTTTAAAAATGATTCGGAACCCTTCCATTGTTCTCGGAATTCTGCTGAAGTTTAAAAATGCTTCGGAACTCTTCCATTGTTCTCAGAATTCCGCTGACGTTTAAAAATGCTTCGGAAATCTTCCATTGTTTTCAAAATTACGCTGACGCTTAAAAATGCTTCAGAACTCTTCCATTGTTCTCGGAATTCTGTTGAAGTTTAAAAATGCTTCGAAACTATTCCATTGTTCTCGGAATTCCGATGACGTTTAAAAATGCTTCACAACTCTTCCATTGTTCTCGGAATTCCGCTGACGTTTAATAATGCTTCGCAACTCTTTCATTGTTCTCGGAATTCCGCTGACGTTTAAAAATGCTTCGGAACTCTTCCATTGTTCTCGGAATTCTGCTGAAGTTTAAAAATGCTTCAGAACTCTTCCATTGTTCTCGGAATTCCGCTGACGTTTAAAAATGCTTCGGAACTCTTCCATTGTTCTCGGAATTCTGCTGAAGTTTAAAAATGCTTCAGAACTCTTCAATTGTTCTCGGAATTCTGCTGAACTTTTAAAATGCTTTGGAACTCTTCCATTGCTCTCAGAATTCTGCTGAAGTTTAAAAATGCTTCAGAACTATTACATTGTTCTCGGAATTCTGCTGACGTTTAAAAATGCTTCGGAACTCTTCCATTGTTCTCGAAATTCCGTTGAAGTTTAAAAATGCTTCGGAACTCTTCCATTGTTCTCGGAATTCTGCTGAAGTTTAAAAATGCTTCGAAACTCTTCCATTGTTCTCAGAATTCCGCTGACGTTTAAAAATGCTTCGGTACTCTTCCATTGTTCTCGGAATTCTGCTGACGTTTAAAAATGCTTCGGAACTCTTCCATTGTTCTCGGCATTCCGCTGACGTTTAAAAATGCTTCGGAACTCTTCAATTGTTCTCGGAATTCTGCTGAACTTTTAAAAATGCTTCGGAACTCTTCCATTGTTCTCGGAATTCCGCTGACGTTTAAAAATGCTTTGGAACTCTTCCATTGTTCTTGGAATTCTGCTGAAGTTTTAAAATGCTTCGGTACTCTTCCATTGTTCTCCAAATTCCGCTGAAGTTTAAAAATGCTTCGGAACTCTTCCATTGTTCTAGGAATTCTGCTGAAGTCTAAAAATTCATCTGAACTCTTCCATTATTCTCGGAATTCATGTGAATTTTAAAAATGCTTCGGAACTCTTCTATTGTTCTCGGAATTCCGCTGAAGTTTAAAAATGCTTAAAATCTCTTACATTGTTCTCGGAATTCCGCTGAAGTTTAAAAATGCTTCGGAACTGTTCCATTGTTCTCGGAATTCTGCTGAAGTTTAAAAATGCTTCAGAACTCTTCCATTGTTCTCAGAATTCCGCTGACGTTTAAAAATGCTTCGGAAATCTTCCATTGTTCTCGGAATTCCGCTGACTTTTAAAAATGCTTCGGAACTCTTCCATTGTTCTCCAAATTCCGCTGAAGTTTAAAAATGCTTCGGAACCCTTCCATTGTTCTCGGAATTCTGCTGAAGTTTAAAAATGCTTCGGAACTCTTCCATTGTTCTCAGAATTCCGCTGACGTTTAAAAATGCTTCGGAAATCTTCCATTGTTTTCAAAATTCCGCTGACGCTTAAAAATGCTTCAGAACTCTTCCATTGTTCTCGGAATTCCGTTGAAGTTTAAAAATGCTTCGAAACTCTTCCATTGTTCTCGGAATTCCGATGACGTTTAAAAATGCTTCACAACTCTTCCATTGTTCTCGGAATTCCGCTGACGTTTAATAATGCTTCGCAACTCTTTCATTGTTCTCGGAATTCCGCTGACGTTTAAAAATGCTTCGGAACTCTTCCATTGTTCTCGGAATTCCGTTAAAGTTTAAAAATGCTTCGAAACTCTTCCATTGTTCTCAGAATTCTGCTGAAGTTTAAAAATGCTTCGGAACTCTTCCATTGTTCTCGGAATTCCGCTGACGTTTAATAATGCTTCGCAACTCTTTCATTGTTCTCAGAATTCCGCTGAAATTTAAAAATGCTTCAGAACTCTTTCATTGTTCTCAGAATTCCGCTGACGTTTAAAAATGCTTCGGTACTCTTCCTTTGTTCTCGGAATTCCGCTGACATATAAAAATGCTTCGGAAATCTTGCATTGTTCTCGGCATTCCGCTGACGTTTAAAAATGCTTCAGAACTCTTCAATTGTTCTCGGAATTCTGCTGAACTTTTAAAATGCTTTGGAACTCTTCCATTGCTCTCAGAATTCTGCTGAAGTTTAAAAATGCTTCAGAACTCTTACATTGTTCTCGGAATTCTGCTGACGTTTAAAAATGCTTCGGAACTCTTCCATTGTTCTCGAAATTCCGTTGAAGTTTAAAAATGCTTCGGAACTCTTCCATTGTTCTCGGAATTCCGTTGAAGTTTAAAAATGCTTCGAAACTCTTCCATTGTTCTCGGAATTCCGATGACGTTTAAAAATGCTTCACAACTCTTCCATTGTTCTCGGAATTCCGCTGACGTTTAATAATGTTTCGCAACTCTTTCATTGTTCTCGGAATTCCGCTGACGTTTAAAAATGCTTCGGAACTCTTCCATTGTTCTCGGAATTCCGTTAAAGTTTAAAAATGCTTCGAAACTCTTCCATTGTTCTCGGAATTCTGCTGAAGTTTAAAAATGCTTCAGAACTCTTCCATTGTTCTCGGAATTCCGCTGACGTTTAATAATGCTTCGCAACTCTTTCCTTGTTCTCGGAATTCCGCTGACGTTTAAAAATGCTTCGGAACTCTTCCATTGTTCTCGGAATTCTGCTGAAGTTTAAAAATGCTTCGAAACTCTTCCATTGTTCTCAGAATTCCGCTGACGTTTAAAAATGCTTCGGTACTCTTCCATTGTTCTCGGAATTCTGCTGACGTTTAAAAATGCTTCGGAACTCTTCCATTGTTCTCGGCATTCCGCTGACGTTTAAAAATGCTTCGGAACTCTTCAATTGTTCTCGGAATTCTGCTGAACTTTTAAAAATGCTTCGGAACTCTTCCATTGTTCTCGGAATTCCGCTGACGTTTAAAAATGCTTCGGAACTCCTCCATTGTTCTTGGAATTCTGCTGAAGTTTTAAAATGCTTCGGTACTCTTCCATTGTTCTCCAAATTCCGCTGAAGTTTAAAAATGCTTCGGAACTCTTCCATTGTTCTAGGAATTCTGCTGAAGTCTAAAAATTCATCTGAACTCTTCCATTATTCTCGGAATTCATGTGAATTTTAAAAATGCTTCGGAACTCTTCTATTGTTCTCGGAATTCCGCTGAAGTTTAAAAATGCTTAAAATCTCTTACATTGTTCTCGGAATTCCGCTGAAGTTTAAAAATGCTTCGGAACTGTTCCATTGTTCTCGGAATTCTGCTGAAGTTTAAAAATGCTTCAGAACTCTTCCATTGTTCTCAGAATTCCGCTGACGTTTAAAAATGCTTCGGAAATCTTCCATTGTTCTCGGAATTCCGCTGACTTTTAAAAATGCTTCGGAACTCTTCCATTGTTCTCCAAATTCCGCTGAAGTTTAAAAATGCTTCGGAACCCTTCCATTGTTCTCGGAATTCTGCTGAAGTTTAAAAATGCTTCGGAACTCTTCCATTGTTCTCAGAATTCCGCTGACGTTTAAAAATGCTTCGGAAATCTTCCATTGTTTTCAAAATTCCGCTGACGCTTAAAAATGCTTCAGAACTCTTCCATTGTTCTCGGAATTCCGTTGAAGTTTAAAAATGCTTCGAAACTCTTCCATTGTTCTCGGAATTCCGATGACATTTAAAAATGCTTCACAACTCTTCCATTGTTCTCGGAATTCCGCTGACGTTTAATAATGCTTCGCAACTCTTTCATTGTTCTCGGAATTCCGCTGATGTTTAAAAATGCTTCGGAACTCTTCCATTGTTCTCGGAATTCCGTTAAAGTTTAAAAATGCTTCGAAACTCTTCCATTGTTCTCAGAATTCTGCTGAAGTTTAAAAATGCTTCGGAACTCTTCCATTGTTCTCGGAATTCCGCTGACGTTTAATAATGCTTCGCAACTCTTTCATTGTTCTCAGAATTCCGCTGAAATTTAAAAATGCTTCAGAACTCTTTCATTGTTCTCAGAATTCCGCTGACGTTTAAAAATGCTTCGGTACTCTTCCTTTGTTCTCGGAATTCCGCTGACATATAAAAATGCTTCGGAAATCTTGCATTGTTCTCGGCATTCCGCTGACGTTTAAAAATGCTTCAGAACTCTTCAATTGTTCTCGGAATTCTGCTGAACTTTTAAAATGCTTTGGAACTCTTCCATTGCTCTCAGAATTCTGCTGAAGTTTAAAAATGCTTCAGAACTCTTACATTGTTCTCGGAATTCTGCTGACGTTTAAAAATGCTTCGGAACTCTTCCATTGTTCTCGAAATTCCGTTGAAGTTTAAAAATGCTTCGGAACTCTTCCATTGTTCTCGGAATTCTGCTGAAGTTTAAAAATGCTTCGAAACTCTTCCATTGTTCTCAGAATTCCGCTGACGTTTAAAAATGCTTCGGTACTCTTCCATTGTTCTCGGAATTCTGCTGACGTTTAAAAATGCTTCGGAACTCTTCCATTGTTCTCGGCATTCCGCTGACGTTTAAAAATGCTTCGGAACTCTTCAATTGTTCTCGGAATTCTGCTGAACTTTTAAAAATGCTTCGGAACTCTTCCATTGTTCTCGGAATTCCGCTGACGTTTAAAAATGCTTCGGAACTCTTCCATTGTTCTTGGAATTCTGCTGAAGTTTTAAAATGCTTCGGTACTCTTCCATTGTTCTCCAAACTCCGCTGAAGTTTAAAAATGCTTCGGAACTCTTCCATTGTTCTAGGAATTCTGCTGAAGTCTAAAAATTCATCTGAACTCTTCCATTATTCTCGGAATTCATGTGAATTTTAAAAATGCTTCGGAACTCTTCTATTGTTCTCGGAATTCCGCTGAAGTTTAAAAATGCTTAAAATCTCTTACATTGTTCTCGGAATTCCGCTGAAGTTTAAAAATGCTTCGGAACTGTTCCATTGTTCTCGGAATTCTGCTGAAGTTTAAAAATGCTTCAGAACTCTTCCATTGTTCTCAGAATTCCGCTGACGTTTAAAAATGCTTCGGAAATCTTCCATTGTTCTCGGAATTCCGCTGACTTTTAAAAATGCTTCGGAACTCTTCCATTGTTCTCCAAATTCCGCTGAAGTTTAAAAATGCTTCGGAACCCTTCCATTGTTCTCGGAATTCTGCTGAAGTTTAAAAATGCTTCGGAACTCTTCCATTGTTCTCAGTATTCCGCTGACGTTTAAAAATGCTTCGGAAATCTTCCATTGTTTTCAAAATTCCGCTGACGCTTAAAAATGCTTCAGAACTCTTCCATTGTTCTCGGAATTCCGTTGAAGTTTAAAAATGCTTCGAAACTCTTCCATTGTTCTCAGAATTCTGCTGAAGTTTAAAAATGCTTCGGAACTCTTCCATTGTTCTCGGAATTCCGCTGACGTTTAAAAATGCTTCTGAACTCTTCCATTGTTCTCGGAATTCCGTTGAAGTTTAAAAATGCTTCGAAACTCTTCCATTGTTCTCGGAATTCTGCTGAAGTTTAAAAATGCTTCAGAACTCTTCCATTGTTCTCGGAATTCCGCTGACGTTTAATAATGCTTCGCAACTCTTTCCTTGTTCTCGGAATTCCGCTGACGTTTAAAAATGCTTCGGAACTCTTCCATTGTTCTCGGAATTCCGCTGACGTTTAAAAATGCTTCGGAACTCTTCCATTGTTCTTGGAATTCTGCTGAAGTTTTAAAATGCTTCGGTACTCTTCCATTGTTCTCCAAATTCCGCTGAAGTTTAAAAATGCTTCGGAACCCTTCCATTTTTCTCGGAATTCTGCTGACATTTAAAAATGCTTCGGAAATCTTCCATTGTTTTCAAAATTCCGCTGACGTTTAAAAATGCTTCAGAACTCTTCCATTGTTCTCGGAATTCCGCTGACATTTAAAAATGCTTCGGAACTCTTCCATTGTTCTCGGAATTCCGCTGACGTTTAAAAATTGTTCGGTACTCTTCCATTGTTCTCGGAATTCCGCTGACATATAAAAATGCTTCGGAAATCTTGCATTGTTCTCGGCATTCCGCTGACGTTTAAAAATGCTTCGGAACTCTTCAATTGTTCTCGGAATTCTGCTGAACTTTTAAAAATACTTCGGAACTCTTCCATTGTTCTCCAAATTCCGCTGAAGTTTAAAAATGCTTCGGAACCCTTCCATTTTTCTCGGAATTCTGCTGAAGTTTAAAAATGCTTCGGAACTCTTCCATTGTTCTCAGAATTCCGCTGACTCTTAAAAATGCTTCAGAACTCTTCCATTGTTCTCGGAATTCCGCTGACGTTTAAAAATGCTTCGGAACTCTTCCATTGTTCTCGGAATTCCGCTGACGTTTAAAAATGCTTCGGAACTCTTCCATTGTTCTTGGAATTCTGCTGAAGTTTTAAAATGCTTCGGTACTCTTCCATTGTTCTCGGAATTCTGCTGACGCTTAAAAATGCTTCGGAACTCTTCCATTGTTCTCGGAATTCCGCTGACGTTTAAAAATGCTTCGGAACTCTTCCATTGTTCTCGGAATTCCGCTGACATATAAAAATGCTTCGGAAATCTTGCATTGTTCTCGGAATTCCGCTGACGTTTAAAAATGCTTCGGAACTCTTCCATTGTTCTCGGAATTCCGATGACGTTTTAAAATGCTTCGGTACTCTTCCATTGTTCTCGGAATTCCGCTGACGTTTAAAAATTCTTCGGAACTCTTCCATTATTCTCGCAATTCGTGTGAATTTTAAAAATGCTTCGGAACTTTTCTATTGTTCTCGGAATTCCGCTGAAGTTTAAAAATGCTTAAAATCTCTTACATTGTTCTCGGAATTCCGCTGAAGTTTAAAAATGCTTCGGAACTCTTCCATTGTTCTCGGAATTCTGCTGAAGTTTAAAAATGCTTCAGAACTCTTCCATTGTTCTCAGAATTCCGCTGACGTTTAAAAATGCTTCGGAAATCTTCCATTGTTTTCAAAATTCCGCTGACGTTTAAAAATGCTTCAGAACTTTTCCATTGTTCTCAGAATTCTGCTGACGTTTAAAAATGCTTCGGAACTCTTCCATTGTTCTCGGCATTCCGCTGAAGTTTAAAAATGCTTCGGAACCCTTCCATTTTTCTCGGAATTCTGCTGACATTTAAAAATGCTTCGGAAATCTTCCATTGTTTTCAAAATTCCGCTGACTCTTAAAAATGCTTCAGAACTCTTCCATTGTTCTCGGAATTCCGCTGACGTTTAAAAATGCTTCGGAACTCTTCCATTGTTCTCGGAATTCCGCTGACGTTTAAAAATGCTTCGGAACTCTTCCATTGTTCTTGGAATTCTGCTGAAGTTTTAAAATGCTTCGGTACTCTTCCATTGTTCTCGGAATTCTGCTGACGCTTAAAAATGCTTCGGAACTCTTCCATTGTTCTCGGAATTCCGCTGACGTTTAAAAATGCTTCGGAACTCTTCCATTGTTCTCGGAATTCCGCTGACATATAAAAATGCTTCGGAAATCTTGCATTGTTCTCGGAATTCCGCTGACGTTTAAAAATGCTTCGGAACTCTTCCATTGTTCTCGGAATTCCGATGACGTTTTAAAATGCTTCGGTACTCTTCCATTGTTCTCGGAATTCCGCTGACGTTTAAAAATTCTTCGGAACTCTTCCATTATTCTCGCAATTCGTGCGAATTTTAAAAATGCTTCGGAACTTTTCTATTGTTCTCGGAATTCCGCTGAAGTTTAAAAATGCTTAAAATCTCTTACATTGTTCTCGGAATTCCGCTGAAGTTTAAAAATGCTTCGGAACTCTTCCATTGTTCTCGGAATTCTGCTGAAGTTTAAAAATGCTTCAGAACTCTTCCATTGTTCTCAGAATTCCGCTGACGTTTAAAAATGCTTCGGAAATCTTCCATTGTTTTCAAAATTCCGCTGACGTTTAAAAATGCTTCGGAACTTTTCCATTGTTCTCAGAATTCTGCTGACGTTTAAAAATGCTTCGGAACTCTTCCATTGTTCTCGGCATTCCGCTGACGTTTAAAAATGCTTCGGAACTCTTCAATTGTTCTCGGAATTCTGCTGAACTTTTAAAAATGCTTCGGAACTCTTCTATTGTTCTCGGAATTCCGCTGAAGTTTAAAAATGCTTAAAATCTCTTACATTGTTCTCGGAATTCCGCTGAAGTTTAAAAATGCTTCGGAACTCTTCCATTGTTCTCGGAATTCTGTTGAAGTTTAAAAATGCTTCAGAACTCTTCCATTGTTCTCAGAATTCCGCTGACGTTTAAAAATGCTTCGGAAATCTTCCATTGTTCTCGGAATTCCGATGACGTTTAAAAATGCTTCACAACTCTTCCATTGTTCTCGGAATTCCGCTGACTTTTAAAAATGCTTCGGAACTCTTCCATTGTTCTCCAAATTCCGCTGAAGTTTAAAAATGCTTCGGAACCCTTCCATTGTTCTCGGAATTCTGCTGAAGTTTAAAAATGCTTCGGAACTCTTCCATTGTTCTCAGAATTCCGCTGACGTTTAAAAATGCTTCGGAAATCTTCCATTGTTTTCAAAATTCCGCTGACGCTTAAAAATGCTTCAGAACTCTTCCATTGTTCTCGGAATTCTGTTGAAGTTTAAAAATGCTTCGAAACTCTTCCATTGTTCTCGGAATTCCGATGACGTTTAAAAATGCTTCACAACTCTTCCATTGTTCTCGGAATTCCGCTGACGTTTAATAATGCTTCGCAACTCTTTCATTGTTCTCGGAATTCCGCTGACGTTTAAAAATGCTTCGGAACTCTTCCATTGTTCTCGTAATTCCGTTGAAGTTTAAAAATGCTTCGAAACTCTTCCATTGTTCTCAGAATTCTGCTGAAGTTTAAAAATGCTTCAGAACTCTTCCATTGTTCTCGGAATTCCGCTGACGTTTAATAATGCTTCGCAACTCTTTCATTGTTCTCGGAATTCCGCTGAAATTTAAAAATGCTTCAGAACTCTTCCATTGTTCTCAGAATTCCGCTGACGTTTAAAAATGCTTCGGTACTCTTCCTTTGTTCTCGGAATTCCGCTGACATATAAAAATGCTTCGGAAATCTTGCATTGTTCTCGGCATTCCGCTGACATTTAAAAATGCTTCAGAACTCTTCAATTGTTCTCGGAATTCTGCTGAACTTTTAAAATGCTTTGGAACTCTTCCATTGCTCTCAGAATTCTGCTGAAGTTTAAAAATGCTTCAGAACTCTTACATTGTTCTCGGAATTCTGCTGACGTTTAAAAATGCTTCGGAACTCTTCCATTGTTCTCGAAATTCCGTTGAAGTTTAAAAATGCTTCAGAACTCTTCCATTGTTCTCAGAATTCCGCTGACGTTTAAAAATGCTTCGGAAATCTTCCATTGTTCTCGGAATTCCGCTGACTTTTAAAAATGCTTCGGAACTCTTCCATTGTTCTCCAAATTCCGCTGAAGTTTAAAAATGCTTCAGAACTCTTCCATTGTTCTCAGAATTCCGCTGACGTTTAAAAATGCTTCGGAAATCTTCCATTGTTCTCGGAATTCCGCTGACTTTTAAAAATGCTTCGGAACTCTTCCATTGTTCTCCAAATTCCGCTGAAGTTTAAAAATGCTTCGGAACCCTTCCATTGTTCTCGGAATTCTGCTGAAGTTTAAAAATGCTTCGGAACTCTTCCATTGTTCTCAGAATTCCGCTGACGTTTAAAAATGCTTCGGAAATCTTCCATTGTTTTCAAAATTCCGCTGACGCTTAAAAATGCTTCAGAACTCTTCCATTGTTCTCGGAATTCCGTTGAAGTTTAAAAATGCTTCGAAACTCTTCCATTGTTCTCGGAATTCCGATGACGTTTAAAAATGCTTCACAACTCTTCCATTGTTCTCGGAATTCCGCTGACGTTTAATAATGCTTCGCAACTCTTTCATTGTTCTCGGAATTCCGCTGACGTTTAAAATTGCTTCGGAACTCTTCCATTGTTCTCGGAATTCCGTTAAAGTTTAAAAATGCTTCGAAACTCTTCCATTGTTCTCAGAATTCTGCTGAAGTTTAAAAATGCTTCGGAACTCTTCCATTGTTCTCGGAATTCCGCTGACGTTTAATAATGCTTCGCAACTCTTTCATTGTTCTCAGAATTCCGCTGAAATTTAAAAATGCTTCAGAACTCTTTCATTGTTCTCAGAATTCCGCTGACGTTTAAAAATGCTTCGGTACTCTTCCTTTGTTCTCGGAATTCCGCTGACATATAAAAATGCTTCGGAAATCTTGCATTGTTCTCGGCATTCCGCTGACGTTTAAAAATGCTTCAGAACTCTTCAATTGTTCTCGGAATTCTGCTGAACTTTTAAAATGCTTTGGAACTCTTCCATTGCTCTCAGAATTCTGCTGAAGTTTAAAAATGCTTCAGAACTCTTACATTGTTCTCGGAATTCTGCTGACGTTTAAAAATGCTTCGGAACTCTTCCATTGTTCTCGAAATTCCGTTGAAGTTTAAAAATGCTTCGGAACTCTTCCATTGTTCTCGGAATTCCGTTGAAGTTTAAAAATGCTTCGAAACTCTTCCATTGTTCTCGGAATTCCGATGACGTTTAAAAATGCTTCACAACTCTTCCATTGTTCTCGGAATTCCGCTGACGTTTAATAATGTTTCGCAACTCTTTCATTGTTCTCGGAATTCCGCTGACGTTTAAAAATGCTTCGGAACTCTTCCATTGTTCTCGGAATTCCGTTAAAGTTTAAAAATGCTTCGAAACTCTTCCATTGTTCTCGGAATTCTGCTGAAGTTTAAAAATGCTTCAGAACTCTTCCATTGTTCTCGGAATTCCGCTGACGTTTAATAATGCTTCGCAACTCTTTCCTTGTTCTCGGAATTCCGCTGACGTTTAAAAATGCTTCGGAACTCTTCCATTGTTCTCGGAATTCTGCTGAAGTTTAAAAATGCTTCGAAACTCTTCCATTGTTCTCAGAATTCCGCTGACGTTTAAAAATGCTTCGGTACTCTTCCATTGTTCTCGGAATTCTGCTGACGTTTAAAAATGCTTCGGAACTCTTCCATTGTTCTCGGCATTCCGCTGACGTTTAAAAATGCTTCGGAACTCTTCAATTGTTCTCGGAATTCTGCTGAACTTTTAAAAATGCTTCGGAACTCTTCCATTGTTCTCGGAATTCCGCTGACGTTTAAAAATGCTTCGGAACTCCTCCATTGTTCTTGGAATTCTGCTGAAGTTTTAAAATGCTTCGGTACTCTTCCATTGTTCTCCAAATTCCGCTGAAGTTTAAAAATGCTTCGGAACTCTTCCATTGTTCTAGGAATTCTGCTGAAGTCTAAAAATTCATCTGAACTCTTCCATTATTCTCGGAATTCATGTGAATTTTAAAAATGCTTCGGAACTCTTCTATTGTTCTCGGAATTCCGCTGAAGTTTAAAAATGCTTAAAATCTCTTACATTGTTCTCGGAATTCCGCTGAAGTTTAAAAATGCTTCGGAACTGTTCCATTGTTCTCGGAATTCTGCTGAAGTTTAAAAATGCTTCAGAACTCTTCCATTGTTCTCAGAATTCCGCTGACGTTTAAAAATGCTTCGGAAATCTTCCATTGTTCTCGGAATTCCGCTGACTTTTAAAAATGCTTCGGAACTCTTCCATTGTTCTCCAAATTCCGCTGAAGTTTAAAAATGCTTCGGAACCCTTCCATTGTTCTCGGAATTCTGCTGAAGTTTAAAAATGCTTCGGAACTCTTCCATTGTTCTCAGAATTCCGCTGACGTTTAAAAATGCTTCGGAAATCTTCCATTGTTTTCAAAATTCCGCTGACGCTTAAAAATGCTTCAGAACTCTTCCATTGTTCTCGGAATTCCGTTGAAGTTTAAAAATGCTTCGAAACTCTTCCATTGTTCTCGGAATTCCGATGACGTTTAAAAATGCTTCACAACTCTTCCATTGTTCTCGGAATTCCGCTGACGTTTAATAATGCTTCGCAACTCTTTCATTGTTCTCGGAATTCCGCTGATGTTTAAAAATGCTTCGGAACTCTTCCATTGTTCTCGGAATT
Source organism: Phyllobates terribilis (assembly GCF_046119375.1). NCBI lineage: Eukaryota > Metazoa > Chordata > Amphibia > Anura > Dendrobatidae > Phyllobates > Phyllobates terribilis. The sequence continues at coordinate 13,687,190 of NW_027362782.1, forward strand.
CCGTTAAAGTTTAAAAATGCTTCGAAACTCTTCCATTGTTCTCAGAATTCTGCTGAAGTTTAAAAATGCTTCGGAACTCTTCCATTGTTCTCGGAATTCCGCTGACGTTTAATAATGCTTCGCAACTCTTTCATTGTTCTCAGAATTCCGCTGAAATTTAAAAATGCTTCAGAACTCTTTCATTGTTCTCAGAATTCCGCTGACGTTTAAAAATGCTTCGGTACTCTTCCTTTGTTCTCGGAATTCCGCTGACATATAAAAATGCTTCGGAAATCTTGCATTGTTCTCGGCATTCCGCTGACGTTTAAAAATGCTTCAGAACTCTTCAATTGTTCTCGGAATTCTGCTGAACTTTTAAAATGCTTTGGAACTCTTCCATTGCTCTCAGAATTCTGCTGAAGTTTAAAAATGCTTCAGAACTCTTACATTGTTCTCGGAATTCTGCTGACGTTTAAAAATGCTTCGGAACTCTTCCATTGTTCTCGAAATTCCGTTGAAGTTTAAAAATGCTTCGGAACTCTTCCATTGTTCTCGGAATTCTGCTGAAGTTTAAAAATGCTTCGAAACTCTTCCATTGTTCTCAGAATTCCGCTGACGTTTAAAAATGCTTCGGTACTCTTCCATTGTTCTCGGAATTCTGCTGACGTTTAAAAATGCTTCGGAACTCTTCCATTGTTCTCGGCATTCCGCTGACGTTTAAAAATGCTTCGGAACTCTTCAATTGTTCTCGGAATTCTGCTGAACTTTTAAAAATGCTTCGGAACTCTTCCATTGTTCTCGGAATTCCGCTGACGTTTAAAAATGCTTCGGAACTCTTCCATTGTTCTTGGAATTCTGCTGAAGTTTTAAAATGCTTCGGTACTCTTCCATTGTTCTCCAAATTCCGCTGAAGTTTAAAAATGCTTCGGAACTCTTCCATTGTTCTAGGAATTCTGCTGAAGTCTAAAAATTCATCTGAACTCTTCCATTATTCTCGGAATTCATGTGAATTTTAAAAATGCTTCGGAACTCTTCTATTGTTCTCGGAATTCCGCTGAAGTTTAAAAATGCTTAAAATCTCTTACATTGTTCTCGGAATTCCGCTGAAGTTTAAAAATGCTTCGGAACTGTTCCATTGTTCTCGGAATTCTGCTGAAGTTTAAAAATGCTTCAGAACTCTTCCATTGTTCTCAGAATTCCGCTGACGTTTAAAAATGCTTCGGAAATCTTCCATTGTTCTCGGAATTCCGCTGACTTTTAAAAATGCTTCGGAACTCTTCCATTGTTCTCCAAATTCCGCTGAAGTTTAAAAATGCTTCGGAACCCTTCCATTGTTCTCGGAATTCTGCTGAAGTTTAAAAATGCTTCGGAACTCTTCCATTGTTCTCAGTATTCCGCTGACGTTTAAAAATGCTTCGGAAATCTTCCATTGTTTTCAAAATTCCGCTGACGCTTAAAAATGCTTCAGAACTCTTCCATTGTTCTCGGAATTCCGTTGAAGTTTAAAAATGCTTCGAAACTCTTCCATTGTTCTCAGAATTCTGCTGAAGTTTAAAAATGCTTCGGAACTCTTCCATTGTTCTCGGAATTCCGCTGACGTTTAAAAATGCTTCTGAACTCTTCCATTGTTCTCGGAATTCCGTTGAAGTTTAAAAATGCTTCGAAACTCTTCCATTGTTCTCGGAATTCTGCTGAAGTTTAAAAATGCTTCAGAACTCTTCCATTGTTCTCGGAATTCCGCTGACGTTTAATAATGCTTCGCAACTCTTTCCTTGTTCTCGGAATTCCGCTGACGTTTAAAAATGCTTCGGAACTCTTCCATTGTTCTCGGAATTCCGCTGACGTTTAAAAATGCTTCGGAACTCTTCCATTGTTCTTGGAATTCTGCTGAAGTTTTAAAATGCTTCGGTACTCTTCCATTGTTCTCCAAATTCCGCTGAAGTTTAAAAATGCTTCGGAACCCTTCCATTTTTCTCGGAATTCTGCTGACATTTAAAAATGCTTCGGAAATCTTCCATTGTTTTCAAAATTCCGCTGACGTTTAAAAATGCTTCAGAACTCTTCCATTGTTCTCGGAATTCCGCTGACATTTAAAAATGCTTCGGAACTCTTCCATTGTTCTCGGAATTCCGCTGACGTTTAAAAATTGTTCGGTACTCTTCCATTGTTCTCGGAATTCCGCTGACATATAAAAATGCTTCGGAAATCTTGCATTGTTCTCGGCATTCCGCTGACGTTTAAAAATGCTTCGGAACTCTTCAATTGTTCTCGGAATTCTGCTGAACTTTTAAAAATACTTCGGAACTCTTCCATTGTTCTCCAAATTCCGCTGAAGTTTAAAAATGCTTCGGAACCCTTCCATTTTTCTCGGAATTCTGCTGAAGTTTAAAAATGCTTCGGAACTCTTCCATTGTTCTCAGAATTCCGCTGACTCTTAAAAATGCTTCAGAACTCTTCCATTGTTCTCGGAATTCCGCTGACGTTTAAAAATGCTTCGGAACTCTTCCATTGTTCTCGGAATTCCGCTGACGTTTAAAAATGCTTCGGAACTCTTCAATTGTTCTCGGAATTCTGCTGAACTTTTAAAAATGCTTCGGAACTCTTCCATTGTTCTCGGAATTCCGCTGACGTTTAAAAATGCTTCGGAACTCTTCCATTGTTCTTGGAATTCTGCTGAAGTTTTAAAATGCTTCGGTACTCTTCCATTGTTCTCCAAATTCCGCTGAAGTTTAAAAATGCTTCGGAACTCTTCCATTGTTCTAGGAATTCTGCTGAAGTCTAAAAATTCATCTGAACTCTTCCATTATTCTCGGAATTCATGTGAATTTTAAAAATGCTTCGGAACTCTTCTATTGTTCTCGGAATTCCGCTGAAGTTTAAAAATGCTTAAAATCTCTTACATTGTTCTCGGAATTCCGCTGAAGTTTAAAAATGCTTCGGAACTGTTCCATTGTTCTCGGAATTCTGCTGAAGTTTAAAAATGCTTCAGAACTCTTCCATTGTTCTCAGAATTCCGCTGACGTTTAAAAATGCTTCGGAAATCTTCCATTGTTCTCGGAATTCCGCTGACTTTTAAAAATGCTTCGGAACTCTTCCATTGTTCTCCAAATTCCGCTGAAGTTTAAAAATGCTTCGGAACCCTTCCATTGTTCTCGGAATTCTGCTGAAGTTTAAAAATGCTTCGGAACTCTTCCATTGTTCTCAGTATTCCGCTGACGTTTAAAAATGCTTCGGAAATCTTCCATTGTTTTCAAAATTCCGCTGACGCTTAAAAATGCTTCAGAACTCTTCCATTGTTCTCGGAATTCCGTTGAAGTTTAAAAATGCTTCGAAACTCTTCCATTGTTCTCAGAATTCTGCTGAAGTTTAAAAATGCTTCGGAACTCTTCCATTGTTCTCGGAATTCCGCTGACGTTTAAAAATGCTTCTGAACTCTTCCATTGTTCTCGGAATTCCGTTGAAGTTTAAAAATGCTTCGAAACTCTTCCATTGTTCTCGGAATTCTGCTGAAGTTTAAAAATGCTTCAGAACTCTTCCATTGTTCTCGGAATTCCGCTGACGTTTAATAATGCTTCGCAACTCTTTCCTTGTTCTCGGAATTCCGCTGACGTTTAAAAATGCTTCGGAACTCTTCCATTGTTCTCGGAATTCCGCTGACGTTTAAAAATGCTTCGGAACTCTTCCATTGTTCTTGGAATTCTGCTGAAGTTTTAAAATGCTTCGGTACTCTTCCATTGTTCTCCAAATTCCGCTGAAGTTTAAAAATGCTTCGGAACCCTTCCATTTTTCTCGGAATTCTGCTGACATTTAAAAATGCTTCGGAAATCTTCCATTGTTTTCAAAATTCCGCTGACGTTTAAAAATGCTTCAGAACTCTTCCATTGTTCTCGGAATTCCGCTGACATTTAAAAATGCTTCGGAACTCTTCCATTGTTCTCGGAATTCCGCTGACGTTTAAAAATTGTTCGGTACTCTTCCATTGTTCTCGGAATTCCGCTGACATATAAAAATGCTTCGGAAATCTTGCATTGTTCTCGGCATTCCGCTGACGTTTAAAAATGCTTCGGAACTCTTCAATTGTTCTCGGAATTCTGCTGAACTTTTAAAAATACTTCGGAACTCTTCCATTGTTCTCCAAATTCCGCTGAAGTTTAAAAATGCTTCGGAACCCTTCCATTTTTCTCGGAATTCTGCTGAAGTTTAAAAATGCTTCGGAACTCTTCCATTGTTCTCAGAATTCCGCTGACTCTTAAAAATGCTTCAGAACTCTTCCATTGTTCTCGGAATTCCGCTGACGTTTAAAAATGCTTCGGAACTCTTCCATTGTTCTCGGAATTCCGCTGACGTTTAAAAATGCTTCGGAACTCTTCCATTGTTCTTGGAATTCTGCTGAAGTTTTAAAATGCTTCGGTACTCTTCCATTGTTCTCGGAATTCTGCTGACGCTTAAAAATGCTTCGGAACTCTTCCATTGTTCTCGGAATTCCGCTGACGTTTAAAAATGCTTCGGAACTCTTCCATTGTTCTCGGAATTCCGCTGACATATAAAAATGCTTCGGAAATCTTGCATTGTTCTCGGAATTCCGCTGACGTTTAAAAATGCTTCGGAACTCTTCCATTGTTCTCGGAATTCCGATGACATATAAAAATGCTTCGGAAATCTTGCATTGTTCTCGGCATTCCGCTGACATTTAAAAATGCTTCAGAACTCTTCAATTGTTCTCGGAATTCTGCTGAACTTTTAAAATGCTTTGGAACTCTTCCATTGCTCTCAGAATTCTGCTGAAGTTTAAAAATGCTTCAGAACTCTTACATTGTTCTCGGAATTCTGCTGACGTTTAAAAATGCTTCGGAACTCTTCCATTGTTCTCGAAATTCCGTTGAAGTTTAAAAATGCTTCAGAACTCTTCCATTGTTCTCAGAATTCCGCTGACGTTTAAAAATGCTTCGGAAATCTTCCATTGTTCTCGGAATTCCGCTGACTTTTAAAAATGCTTCGGAACTCTTCCATTGTTCTCCAAATTCCGCTGAAGTTTAAAAATGCTTCAGAACTCTTCCATTGTTCTCAGAATTCCGCTGACGTTTAAAAATGCTTCGGAAATCTTCCATTGTTCTCGGAATTCCGCTGACTTTTAAAAATGCTTCGGAACTCTTCCATTGTTCTCCAAATTCCGCTGAAGTTTAAAAATGCTTCGGAACCCTTCCATTGTTCTCGGAATTCTGCTGAAGTTTAAAAATGCTTCGGAACTCTTCCATTGTTCTCAGAATTCCGCTGACGTTTAAAAATGCTTCGGAAATCTTCCATTGTTTTCAAAATTCCGCTGACGCTTAAAAATGCTTCAGAACTCTTCCATTGTTCTCGGAATTCCGTTGAAGTTTAAAAATGCTTCGAAACTCTTCCATTGTTCTCGGAATTCCGATGACGTTTAAAAATGCTTCACAACTCTTCCATTGTTCTCGGAATTCCGCTGACGTTTAATAATGCTTCGCAACTCTTTCATTGTTCTCGGAATTCCGCTGACGTTTAAAATTGCTTCGGAACTCTTCCATTGTTCTCGGAATTCCGTTAAAGTTTAAAAATGCTTCGAAACTCTTCCATTGTTCTCAGAATTCTGCTGAAGTTTAAAAATGCTTCGGAACTCTTCCATTGTTCTCGGAATTCCGCTGACGTTTAATAATGCTTCGCAACTCTTTCATTGTTCTCAGAATTCCGCTGAAATTTAAAAATGCTTCAGAACTCTTTCATTGTTCTCAGAATTCCGCTGACGTTTAAAAATGCTTCGGTACTCTTCCTTTGTTCTCGGAATTCCGCTGACATATAAAAATGCTTCGGAAATCTTGCATTGTTCTCGGCATTCCGCTGACGTTTAAAAATGCTTCAGAACTCTTCAATTGTTCTCGGAATTCTGCTGAACTTTTAAAATGCTTTGGAACTCTTCCATTGCTCTCAGAATTCTGCTGAAGTTTAAAAATGCTTCAGAACTCTTACATTGTTCTCGGAATTCTGCTGACGTTTAAAAATGCTTCGGAACTCTTCCATTGTTCTCGAAATTCCGTTGAAGTTTAAAAATGCTTCGGAACTCTTCCATTGTTCTCGGAATTCCGTTGAAGTTTAAAAATGCTTCGAAACTCTTCCATTGTTCTCGGAATTCCGATGACGTTTAAAAATGCTTCACAACTCTTCCATTGTTCTCGGAATTCCGCTGACGTTTAATAATGTTTCGCAACTCTTTCATTGTTCTCGGAATTCCGCTGACGTTTAAAAATGCTTCGGAACTCTTCCATTGTTCTCGGAATTCCGTTAAAGTTTAAAAATGCTTCGAAACTCTTCCATTGTTCTCGGAATTCTGCTGAAGTTTAAAAATGCTTCAGAACTCTTCCATTGTTCTCGGAATTCCGCTGACGTTTAATAATGCTTCGCAACTCTTTCCTTGTTCTCGGAATTCCGCTGACGTTTAAAAATGCTTCGGAACTCTTCCATTGTTCTCGGAATTCTGCTGAAGTTTAAAAATGCTTCGAAACTCTTCCATTGTTCTCAGAATTCCGCTGACGTTTAAAAATGCTTCGGTACTCTTCCATTGTTCTCGGAATTCTGCTGACGTTTAAAAATGCTTCGGAACTCTTCCATTGTTCTCGGCATTCCGCTGACGTTTAAAAATGCTTCGGAACTCTTCAATTGTTCTCGGAATTCTGCTGAACTTTTAAAAATGCTTCGGAACTCTTCCATTGTTCTCGGAATTCCGCTGACGTTTAAAAATGCTTCGGAACTCCTCCATTGTTCTTGGAATTCTGCTGAAGTTTTAAAATGCTTCGGTACTCTTCCATTGTTCTCCAAATTCCGCTGAAGTTTAAAAATGCTTCGGAACTCTTCCATTGTTCTAGGAATTCTGCTGAAGTCTAAAAATTCATCTGAACTCTTCCATTATTCTCGGAATTCATGTGAATTTTAAAAATGCTTCGGAACTCTTCTATTGTTCTCGGAATTCCGCTGAAGTTTAAAAATGCTTAAAATCTCTTACATTGTTCTCGGAATTCCGCTGAAGTTTAAAAATGCTTCGGAACTGTTCCATTGTTCTCGGAATTCTGCTGAAGTTTAAAAATGCTTCAGAACTCTTCCATTGTTCTCAGAATTCCGCTGACGTTTAAAAATGCTTCGGAAATCTTCCATTGTTCTCGGAATTCCGCTGACTTTTAAAAATGCTTCGGAACTCTTCCATTGTTCTCCAAATTCCGCTGAAGTTTAAAAATGCTTCGGAACCCTTCCATTGTTCTCGGAATTCTGCTGAAGTTTAAAAATGCTTCGGAACTCTTCCATTGTTCTCAGAATTCCGCTGACGTTTAAAAATGCTTCGGAAATCTTCCATTGTTTTCAAAATTCCGCTGACGCTTAAAAATGCTTCAGAACTCTTCCATTGTTCTCGGAATTCCGTTGAAGTTTAAAAATGCTTCGAAACTCTTCCATTGTTCTCGGAATTCCGATGACGTTTAAAAATGCTTCACAACTCTTCCATTGTTCTCGGAATTCCGCTGACGTTTAATAATGCTTCGCAACTCTTTCATTGTTCTCGGAATTCCGCTGATGTTTAAAAATGCTTCGGAACTCTTCCATTGTTCTCGGAATTCCGTTAAAGTTTAAAAATGCTTCGAAACTCTTCCATTGTTCTCAGAATTCTGCTGAAGTTTAAAAATGCTTCGGAACTCTTCCATTGTTCTCGGAATTCCGCTGACGTTTAATAATGCTTCGCAACTCTTTCATTGTTCTCAGAATTCCGCTGAAATTTAAAAATGCTTCAGAACTCTTTCATTGTTCTCAGAATTCCGCTGACGTTTAAAAATGCTTCGGTACTCTTCCTTTGTTCTCGGAATTCCGCTGACATATAAAAATGCTTCGGAAATCTTGCATTGTTCTCGGCATTCCGCTGACGTTTAAAAATGCTTCAGAACTCTTCAATTGTTCTCGGAATTCTGCTGAACTTTTAAAATGCTTTGGAACTCTTCCATTGCTCTCAGAATTCTGCTGAAGTTTAAAAATGCTTCAGAACTCTTACATTGTTCTCGGAATTCTGCTGACGTTTAAAAATGCTTCGGAACTCTTCCATTGTTCTCGAAATTCCGTTGAAGTTTAAAAATGCTTCGGAACTCTTCCATTGTTCTCGGAATTCTGCTGAAGTTTAAAAATGCTTCGAAACTCTTCCATTGTTCTCAGAATTCCGCTGACGTTTAAAAATGCTTCGGTACTCTTCCATTGTTCTCGGAATTCTGCTGACGTTTAAAAATGCTTCGGAACTCTTCCATTGTTCTCGGCATTCCGCTGACGTTTAAAAATGCTTCGGAACTCTTCAATTGTTCTCGGAATTCTGCTGAACTTTTAAAAATGCTTCGGAACTCTTCCATTGTTCTCGGAATTCCGCTGACGTTTAAAAATGCTTCGGAACTCTTCCATTGTTCTTGGAATTCTGCTGAAGTTTTAAAATGCTTCGGTACTCTTCCATTGTTCTCCAAATTCCGCTGAAGTTTAAAAATGCTTCGGAACTCTTCCATTGTTCTAGGAATTCTGCTGAAGTCTAAAAATTCATCTGAACTCTTCCATTATTCTCGGAATTCATGTGAATTTTAAAAATGCTTCGGAACTCTTCTATTGTTCTCGGAATTCCGCTGAAGTTTAAAAATGCTTAAAATCTCTTACATTGTTCTCGGAATTCCGCTGAAGTTTAAAAATGCTTCGGAACTGTTCCATTGTTCTCGGAATTCTGCTGAAGTTTAAAAATGCTTCAGAACTCTTCCATTGTTCTCAGAATTCCGCTGACGTTTAAAAATGCTTCGGAAATCTTCCATTGTTCTCGGAATTCCGCTGACTTTTAAAAATGCTTCGGAACTCTTCCATTGTTCTCCAAATTCCGCTGAAGTTTAAAAATGCTTCGGAACCCTTCCATTGTTCTCGGAATTCTGCTGAAGTTTAAAAATGCTTCGGAACTCTTCCATTGTTCTCAGTATTCCGCTGACGTTTAAAAATGCTTCGGAAATCTTCCATTGTTTTCAAAATTCCGCTGACGCTTAAAAATGCTTCAGAACTCTTCCATTGTTCTCGGAATTCCGTTGAAGTTTAAAAATGCTTCGAAACTCTTCCATTGTTCTCAGAATTCTGCTGAAGTTTAAAAATGCTTCGGAACTCTTCCATTGTTCTCGGAATTCCGTTGACGTTTAAAAATGCTTCTGAACTCTTCCATTGTTCTCGGAATTCCGTTGAAGTTTAAAAATGCTTCGAAACTCTTCCATTGTTCTCGGAATTCTGCTGAAGTTTAAAAATGCTTCAGAACTCTTCCATTGTTCTCGGAATTCCGCTGACGTTTAATAATGCTTCGCAACTCTTTCCTTGTTCTCGGAATTCCGCTGACGTTTAAAAATGCTTCGGAACTCTTCCATTGTTCTCGGAATTCCGCTGACGTTTAAAAATGCTTCGGAACTCTTCCATTGTTCTTGGAATTCTGCTGAAGTTTTAAAATGCTTCGGTACTCTTCCATTGTTCTCCAAATTCCGCTGAAGTTTAAAAATGCTTCGGAACCCTTCCATTTTTCTCGGAATTCTGCTGACATTTAAAAATGCTTCGGAAATCTTCCATTGTTTTCAAAATTCCGCTGACGTTTAAAAATGCTTCAGAACTCTTCCATTGTTCTCGGAATTCCGCTGACATTTAAAAATGCTTCGGAACTCTTCCATTGTTCTCGGAATTCCGCTGTTGTTTAAAAATTGTTCGGTACTCTTCCATTGTTCTCGGAATTCCGCTGACATATAAAAATGCTTCGGAAATCTTGCATTGTTCTCGGCATTCCGCTGACGTTTAAAAATGCTTCGGAACTCTTCAATTGTTCTCGGAATTCTGCTGAACTTTTAAAAATACTTCGGAACTCTTCCATTGTTCTCCAAATTCCGCTGAAGTTTAAAAATGCTTCGGAACCCTTCCATTTTTCTCGGAATTCTGCTGAAGTTTAAAAATGCTTCGGAACTCTTCCATTGTTCTCAGAATTCCGCTGACTCTTAAAAATGCTTCAGAACTCTTCCATTGTTCTCGGAATTCCGCTGACGTTTAAAAATGCTTCGGAACTCTTCCATTGTTCTCGGAATTCCGCTGACGTTTAAAAATGCTTCGGAACTCTTCAATTGTTCTCGGAATTCTGCTGAACTTTTAAAAATGCTTCGGAACTCTTCCATTGTTCTCGGAATTCCGCTGACGTTTAAAAATGCTTCGGAACTCTTCCATTGTTCTTGGAATTCTGCTGAAGTTTTAAAATGCTTCGGTACTCTTCCATTGTTCTCCAAATTCCGCTGAAGTTTAAAAATGCTTCGGAACTCTTCCATTGTTCTAGGAATTCTGCTGAAGTCTAAAAATTCATCTGAACTCTTCCATTATTCTCGGAATTCATGTGAATTTTAAAAATGCTTCGGAACTCTTCTATTGTTCTCGGAATTCCGCTGAAGTTTAAAAATGCTTAAAATCTCTTACATTGTTCTCGGAATTCCGCTGAAGTTTAAAAATGCTTCGGAACTGTTCCATTGTTCTCGGAATTCTGCTGAAGTTTAAAAATGCTTCAGAACTCTTCCATTGTTCTCAGAATTCCGCTGACGTTTAAAAATGCTTCGGAAATCTTCCATTGTTCTCGGAATTCCGCTGACTTTTAAAAATGCTTCGGAACTCTTCCATTGTTCTCCAAATTCCGCTGAAGTTTAAAAATGCTTCGGAACCCTTCCATTGTTCTCGGAATTCTGCTGAAGTTTAAAAATGCTTCGGAACTCTTCCATTGTTCTCAGTATTCCGCTGACGTTTAAAAATGCTTCGGAAATCTTCCATTGTTTTCAAAATTCCGCTGACGCTTAAAAATGCTTCAGAACTCTTCCATTGTTCTCGGAATTCCGTTGAAGTTTAAAAATGCTTCGAAACTCTTCCATTGTTCTCAGAATTCTGCTGAAGTTTAAAAATGCTTCGGAACTCTTCCATTGTTCTCGGAATTCCGCTGACGTTTAAAAATGCTTCTGAACTCTTCCATTGTTCTCGGAATTCCGTTGAAGTTTAAAAATGCTTCGAAACTCTTCCATTGTTCTCGGAATTCTGCTGAAGTTTAAAAATGCTTCAGAACTCTTCCATTGTTCTCGGAATTCCGCTGACGTTTAATAATGCTTCGCAACTCTTTCCTTGTTCTCGGAATTCCGCTGACGTTTAAAAATGCTTCGGAACTCTTCCATTGTTCTCGGAATTCCGCTGACGTTTAAAAATGCTTCGGAACTCTTCCATTGTTCTTGGAATTCTGCTGAAGTTTTAAAATGCTTCGGTACTCTTCCATTGTTCTCCAAATTCCGCTGAAGTTTAAAAATGCTTCGGAACCCTTCCATTTTTCTCGGAATTCTGCTGACATTTAAAAATGCTTCGGAAATCTTCCATTGTTTTCAAAATTCCGCTGACGTTTAAAAATGCTTCAGAACTCTTCCATTGTTCTCGGAATTCCGCTGACATTTAAAAATGCTTCGGAACTCTTCCATTGTTCTCGGAATTCCGCTGACGTTTAAAAATTGTTCGGTACTCTTCCATTGTTCTCGGAATTCCGCTGACATATAAAAATGCTTCGGAAATCTTGCATTGTTCTCGGCATTCCGCTGACGTTTAAAAATGCTTCGGAACTCTTCAATTGTTCTCGGAATTCTGCTGAACTTTTAAAAATACTTCGGAACTCTTCCATTGTTCTCCAAATTCCGCTGAAGTTTAAAAATGCTTCGGAACCCTTCCATTTTTCTCGGAATTCTGCTGAAGTTTAAAAATGCTTCGGAACTCTTCCATTGTTCTCAGAATTCCGCTGACTCTTAAAAATGCTTCAGAACTCTTCCATTGTTCTCGGAATTCCGCTGACGTTTAAAAATGCTTCGGAACTCTTCCATTGTTCTCGGAATTCCGCTGACGTTTAAAAATGCTTCGGAACTCTTCCATTGTTCTTGGAATTCTGCTGAAGTTTTAAAATGCTTCGGTACTCTTCCATTGTTCTCGGAATTCTGCTGACGCTTAAAAATGCTTCGGAACTCTTCCATTGTTCTCGGAATTCCGCTGACGTTTAAAAATGCTTCGGAACTCTTCCATTGTTCTCGGAATTCCGCTGACATATAAAAATGCTTCGGAAATCTTGCATTGTTCTCGGAATTCCGCTGACGTTTAAAAATGCTTCGGAACTCTTCCATTGTTCTCGGAATTCCGATGACGTTTTAAAATGCTTCGGTACTCTTCCATTGTTCTCGGAATTCCGCTGACGTTTAAAAATTCTTCGGAACTCTTCCATTATTCTCGCAATTCGTGTGAATTTTAAAAATGCTTCGGAACTTTTCTATTGTTCTCGGAATTCCGCTGAAGTTTAAAAATGCTTAAAATCTCTTACATTGTTCTCGGAATTCCGCTGAAGTTTAAAAATGCTTCGGAACTCTTCCATTGTTCTCGGAATTCTGCTGAAGTTTAAAAATGCTTCAGAACTCTTCCATTGTTCTCAGAATTCCGCTGACGTTTAAAAATGCTTCGGAAATCTTCCATTGTTTTCAAAATTCCGCTGACGTTTAAAAATGCTTCAGAACTTTTCCATTGTTCTCAGAATTCTGCTGACGTTTAAAAATGCTTCGGAACTCTTCCATTGTTCTCGGCATTCCGCTGAAGTTTAAAAATGCTTCGGAACCCTTCCATTTTTCTCGGAATTCTGCTGACATTTAAAAATGCTTCGGAAATCTTCCATTGTTTTCAAAATTCCGCTGACTCTTAAAAATGCTTCAGAACTCTTCCATTGTTCTCGGAATTCCGCTGACGTTTAAAAATGCTTCGGAACTCTTCCATTGTTCTCGGAATTCCGCTGACGTTTAAAAATGCTTCGGAACTCTTCCATTGTTCTTGGAATTCTGCTGAAGTTTTAAAATGCTTCGGTACTCTTCCATTGTTCTCGGAATTCTGCTGACGCTTAAAAATGCTTCGGAACTCTTCCATTGTTCTCGGAATTCCGCTGACGTTTAAAAATGCTTCGGAACTCTTCCATTGTTCTCGGAATTCCGCTGACATATAAAAATGCTTCGGAAATCTTGCATTGTTCTCGGAATTCCGCTGACGTTTAAAAATGCTTCGGAACTCTTCCATTGTTCTCGGAATTCCGATGACGTTTTAAAATGCTTCGGTACTCTTCCATTGTTCTCGGAATTCCGCTGACGTTTAAAAATTCTTCGGAACTCTTCCATTATTCTCGCAATTCGTGCGAATTTTAAAAATGCTTCGGAACTTTTCTATTGTTCTCGGAATTCCGCTGAAGTTTAAAAATGCTTAAAATCTCTTACATTGTTCTCGGAATTCCGCTGAAGTTTAAAAATGCTTCGGAACTCTTCCATTGTTCTCGGAATTCTGCTGAAGTTTAAAAATGCTTCAGAACTCTTCCATTGTTCTCAGAATTCCGCTGACGTTTAAAAATGCTTCGGAAATCTTCCATTGTTTTCAAAATTCCGCTGACGTTTAAAAATGCTTCGGAACTTTTCCATTGTTCTCAGAATTCTGCTGACGTTTAAAAATGCTTCGGAACTCTTCCATTGTTCTCGGCATTCCGCTGACGTTTAAAAATGCTTCGGAACTCTTCAATTGTTCTCGGAATTCTGCTGAACTTTTAAAAATGCTTCGGAACTCTTCTATTGTTCTCGGAATTCCGCTGAAGTTTAAAAATGCTTAAAATCTCTTACATTGTTCTCGGAATTCCGCTGAAGTTTAAAAATGCTTCGGAACTCTTCCATTGTTCTCGGAATTCTGTTGAAGTTTAAAAATGCTTCAGAACTCTTCCATTGTTCTCAGAATTCCGCTGACGTTTAAAAATGCTTCGGAAATCTTCCATTGTTCTCGGAATTCCGATGACGTTTAAAAATGCTTCACAACTCTTCCATTGTTCTCGGAATTCCGCTGACTTTTAAAAATGCTTCGGAACTCTTCCATTGTTCTCCAAATTCCGCTGAAGTTTAAAAATGCTTCGGAACCCTTCCATTGTTCTCGGAATTCTGCTGAAGTTTAAAAATGCTTCGGAACTCTTCCATTGTTCTCAGAATTCCGCTGACGTTTAAAAATGCTTCGGAAATCTTCCATTGTTTTCAAAATTCCGCTGACGCTTAAAAATGCTTCAGAACTCTTCCATTGTTCTCGGAATTCTGTTGAAGTTTAAAAATGCTTCGAAACTCTTCCATTGTTCTCGGAATTCCGATGACGTTTAAAAATGCTTCACAACTCTTCCATTGTTCTCGGAATTCCGCTGACGTTTAATAATGCTTCGCAACTCTTTCATTGTTCTCGGAATTCCGCTGACGTTTAAAAATGCTTCGGAACTCTTCCATTGTTCTCGTAATTCCGTTGAAGTTTAAAAATGCTTCGAAACTCTTCCATTGTTCTCAGAATTCTGCTGAAGTTTAAAAATGCTTCAGAACTCTTCCATTGTTCTCGGAATTCCGCTGACGTTTAATAATGCTTCGCAACTCTTTCATTGTTCTCGGAATTCCGCTGAAATTTAAAAATGCTTCAGAACTCTTCCATTGTTCTCAGAATTCCGCTGACGTTTAAAAATGCTTCGGTACTCTTCCTTTGTTCTCGGAATTCCGCTGACATATAAAAATGCTTCGGAAATCTTGCATTGTTCTCGGCATTCCGCTGACATTTAAAAATGCTTCAGAACTCTTCAATTGTTCTCGGAATTCTGCTGAACTTTTAAAATGCTTTGGAACTCTTCCATTGCTCTCAGAATTCTGCTGAAGTTTAAAAATGCTTCAGAACTCTTACATTGTTCTCGGAATTCTGCTGACGTTTAAAAATGCTTCGGAACTCTTCCATTGTTCTCGAAATTCCGTTGAAGTTTAAAAATGCTTCGGAACTCTTCCATTGTTCTCGGAATTCTGCTGAAGTTTAAAAATGCTTCGAAACTCTTCCATTGTTCTCAGAATTCCGCTGACGTTTAAAAATGCTTCAGAACTCTTACATTGTTCTCGGAATTCTGCTGAAGTCTAAAAATTCATCTGAACTCTTCCATTATTCTCGGAATTCATGTGAATTTTAAAAATGCTTCGGAACTCTTCTATTGTTCTCGGAATTCCGCTGAAGTTTAAAAATGCTTAAAATCTCTTACATTGTTCTCGGAATTCCGCTGAAGTTAAAAAATGCTTCGGAACTGTTCCATTGTTCTCGGAATTCTGCTGAAGTTTAAAAATGCTTCAGAACTCTTCCATTGTTCTCAGAATTCCGCTGACGTTTAAAAATGCTTCGGAAATCTTCCATTGTTCTCGGAATTCCGCTGACTTTTAAAAATGCTTCGGAACTCTTCCATTGTTCTCCAAATTCCGCTGAAGTTTAAAAATGCTTCGGAACCCTTCCATTGTTCTCGGAATTCTGCTGAAGTTTAAAAATGCTTCGGAACTCTTCCATTGTTCTCAGTATTCCGCTGACGTTTAAAAATGCTTCGGAAATCTTCCATTGTTTTCAAAATTCCGCTGACGCTTAAAAATGCTTCAGAACTCTTCCATTGTTCTCGGAATTCCGTTGAAGTTTAAAAATGCTTCGAAACTCTTCCATTGTTCTCGGAATTCCGATGACGTTTAAAAATGCTTCACAACTCTTCCATTGTTCTCGGAATTCCGCTGACGTTTAATAATGCTTCGCAACTCTTTCATTGTTCTCGGAATTCCGCTGACGTTTAAAAATGCTTCGGAACTCTTCCATTGTTCTCGGAATTCCGTTAAAGTTTAAAAATGCTTCGAAACTCTTCCATTGTTCTCAGAATTCTGCTGAAGTTTAAAAATGCTTCGGAACTCTTCCATTGTTCTCGGAATTCCGCTGACGTTTAAAAATGCTTCTGAACTCTTCCATTGTTCTCGGAATTCCGTTGAAGTTTAAAAATGCTTCGAAACTCTTCCATTGTTCTCGGAATTCTGCTGAAGTTTAAAAATGCTTCAGAACTCTTCCATTGTTCTCGGAATTCCGCTGACGTTTAATAATGCTTCGCAACTCTTTCCTTGTTCTCGGAATTCCGCTGACGTTTAAAAATGCTTCGGAACTCTTCCATTGTTCTCGGAATTCCGCTGACGTTTAAAAATGCTTCGGAACTCTTCCATTGTTCTTGGAATTCTGCTGAAGTTTTAAAATGCTTCGGTACTCTTCCATTGTTCTCCAAATTCCGCTGAAGTTTAAAAATGCTTCGGAACCCTTCCATTTTTCTCGGAATTCTGCTGACATTTAAAAATGCTTCGGAAATCTTCCATTGTTTTCAAAATTCCGCTGACGTTTAAAAATGCTTCAGAACTCTTCCATTGTTCTCGGAATTCCGCTGACATTTAAAAATGCTTCGGAACTCTTCCATTGTTCTCGGAATTCCGCTGACGTTTAAAAATTGTTCGGTACTCTTCCATTGTTCTCGGAATTCCGCTGACATATAAAAATGCTTCGGAAATCTTGCATTGTTCTCGGCATTCCGCTGACGTTTAAAAATGCTTCGGAACTCTTCAATTGTTCTCGGAATTCTGCTGAACTTTTAAAAATACTTCGGAACTCTTCCATTGTTCTCCAAATTCCGCTGAAGTTTAAAAATGCTTCGGAACCCTTCCATTTTTCTCGGAATTCTGCTGAAGTTTAAAAATGCTTCGGAACTCTTCCATTGTTCTCAGAATTCCGCTGACTCTTAAAAATGCTTCAGAACTCTTCCATTGTTCTCGGAATTCCGCTGACGTTTAAAAATGCTTCGGAACTCTTCCATTGTTCTCGGAATTCCGCTGACGTTTAAAAATGCTTCGGAACTCTTCCATTGTTCTTGGAATTCTGCTGAAGTTTTAAAATGCTTCGGTACTCTTCCATTGTTCTCGGAATTCTGCTGACGCTTAAAAATGCTTCGGAACTCTTCCATTGTTCTCGGAATTCCGCTGACGTTTAAAAATGCTTCGGAACTCTTCCATTGTTCTCGGAATTCCGCTGACATATAAAAATGCTTCGGAAATCTTGCATTGTTCTCGGAATTCCGCTGACGTTTAAAAATGCTTCGGAACTCTTCCATTGTTCTCGGAATTCCGATGACGTTTTAAAATGCTTCGGTACTCTTCCATTGTTCTCGGAATTCCGCTGACGTTTAAAAATTCTTCGGAACTCTTCCATTATTCTCGCAATTCGTGTGAATTTTAAAAATGCTTCGGAACTTTTCTATTGTTCTCGGAATTCCGCTGAAGTTTAAAAATGCTTAAAATCTCTTACATTGTTCTCGGAATTCCGCTGAAGTTTAAAAATGCTTCGGAACTCTTCCATTGTTCTCGGAATTCTGCTGAAGTTTAAAAATGCTTCAGAACTCTTCCATTGTTCTCAGAATTCCGCTGACGTTTAAAAATGCTTCGGAAATCTTCCATTGTTTTCAAAATTCCGCTGACGTTTAAAAATGCTTCAGAATTTTTCCATTGTTCTCAGAATTCTGCTGACGTTTAAAAATGCTTCGGAACTCTTCCATTGTTCTCGGCATTCCGCTGAAGTTTAAAAATGCTTCGGAACCCTTCCATTTTTCTCGGAATTCTGCTGACATTTAAAAATGCTTCGGAAATCTTCCATTGTTTTCAAAATTCCGCTGACTCTTAAAAATGCTTCAGAACTCTTCCATTGTTCTCGGAATTCCGCTGACGTTTAAAAATGCTTCGGAACTCTTCCATTGTTCTCGGAATTCCGCTGACGTTTAAAAATGCTTCGGAACTCTTCCATTGTTCTTGGAATTCTGCTGAAGTTTTAAAATGCTTCGGTACTCTTCCATTGTTCTCGGAATTCCGCTGACGTTTAAAAATGCTTCGGAACTCTTCCATTGTTCTCGGAATTCCGCTGACATATAAAAATGCTTCGGAAATCTTGCATTGTTCTCGGAATTCCGCTGACGTTTAAAAATGCTTCGGAACTCTTCCATTGTTCTCGGAATTCCGATGACGTTTTAAAATGCTTCGGTACTCTTCCATTGTTCTCGGAATTCCGCTGACGTTTAAAAATTCTTCGGAACTCTTCCATTATTCTCGCAATTCGTGCGAATTTTAAAAATGCTTCGGAACTTTTCTATTGTTCTCGGAATTCCGCTGAAGTTTAAAAATGCTTAAAATCTCTTACATTGTTCTCGGAATTCCGCTGAAGTTTAAAAATGCTTCGGAACTCTTCCATTGTTCTCGGAATTCTGCTGAAGTTTAAAAATGCTTCAGAACTCTTCCATTGTTCTCAGAATTCCGCTGACGTTTAAAAATGCTTCGGAAATCTTCCATTGTTTTCAAAATTCCGCTGACGTTTAAAAATGCTTCGGAACTTTTCCATTGTTCTCAGAATTCTGCTGACGTTTAAAAATGCTTCGGAACTCTTCCATTGTTCTCGGCATTCCGCTGACGTTTAAAAATGCTTCGGAACTCTTCAATTGTTCTCGGAATTCTGCTGAACTTTTAAAAATGCTTCGGAACTCTTCTATTGTTCTCGGAATTCCGCTGAAGTTTAAAAATGCTTAAAATCTCTTACATTGTTCTCGGAATTCCGCTGAAGTTTAAAAATGCTTCGGAACTCTTCCATTGTTCTCGGAATTCTGTTGAAGTTTAAAAATGCTTCAGAACTCTTCCATTGTTCTCAGAATTCCGCTGACGTTTAAAAATGCTTCGGAACTCTTCCATTGTTCTCGGAATTCCGCTGACGTTTAATAATGCTTCGCAACTCTTTCATTGTTCTCGGAATTCCGCTGAAATTTAAAAATGCTTCAGAACTCTTCCATTGTTCTCGGAATTCCGCTGACGTTTAATAATGCTTCGCAACTCTTTCATTGTTCTCGGAATTCCGCTGAAATTTAAAAATGCTTCAGAACTCTTCCATTGTTCTCAGAATTCCGCTGACGTTTAAAAATGCTTCGGTACTCTTCCTTTGTTCTCGGAATTCCGCTGACATATAAAAATGCTTCGGAAATCTTGCATTGTTCTCGGCATTCCGCTGACATTTAAAAATGCTTCAGAACTCTTCAATTGTTCTCGGAATTCTGCTGAACTTTTAAAATGCTTTGGAACTCTTCCATTGCTCTCAGAATTCTGCTGAAGTTTAAAAATGCTTCAGAACTCTTACATTGTTCTCGGAATTCTGCTGACGTTTAAAAATGCTTCGGAACTCTTCCATTGTTCTCGAAATTCCGTTGAAGTTTAAAAATGCTTCGGAACTCTTCCATTGTTCTCGGAATTCTGCTGAAGTTTAAAAATGCTTCGAAACTCTTCCATTGTTCTCAGAATTCCGCTGACGTTTAAAAATGCTTCAGAACTCTTACATTGTTCTCGGAATTCTGCTGAAGTCTAAAAATTCATCTGAACTCTTCCATTATTCTCGGAATTCATGTGAATTTTAAAAATGCTTCGGAACTCTTCTATTGTTCTCGGAATTCCGCTGAAGTTTAAAAATGCTTAAAATCTCTTACATTGTTCTCGGAATTCCGCTGAAGTTAAAAAATGCTTCGGAACTGTTCCATTGTTCTCGGAATTCTGCTGAAGTTTAAAAATGCTTCAGAACTCTTCCATTGTTCTCAGAATTCCGCTGACGTTTAAAAATGCTTCGGAAATCTTCCATTGTTCTCGGAATTCCGCTGACTTTTAAAAATGCTTCGGAACTCTTCCATTGTTCTCCAAATTCCGCTGAAGTTTAAAAATGCTTCGGAACCCTTCCATTGTTCTCGGAATTCTGCTGAAGTTTAAAAATGCTTCGGAACTCTTCCATTGTTCTCAGTATTCCGCTGACGTTTAAAAATGCTTCGGAAATCTTCCATTGTTTTCAAAATTCCGCTGACGCTTAAAAATGCTTCAGAACTCTTCCATTGTTCTCGGAATTCCGTTGAAGTTTAAAAATGCTTCGAAACTCTTCCATTGTTCTCGGAATTCCGATGACGTTTAAAAATGCTTCACAACTCTTCCATTGTTCTCGGAATTCCGCTGACGTTTAATAATGCTTCGCAACTCTTTCATTGTTCTCGGAATTCCGCTGACGTTTAAAAATGCTTCGGAACTCTTCCATTGTTCTCGGAATTCCGTTAAAGTTTAAAAATGCTTCGAAACTCTTCCATTGTTCTCAGAATTCTGCTGAAGTTTAAAAATGCTTCGGAACTCTTCCATTGTTCTCGGAATTCCGCTGACGTTTAAAAATGCTTCTGAACTCTTCCATTGTTCTCGGAATTCCGTTGAAGTTTAAAAATGCTTCGAAACTCTTCCATTGTTCTCGGAATTCTGCTGAAGTTTAAAAATGCTTCAGAACTCTTCCATTGTTCTCGGAATTCCGCTGACGTTTAATAATGCTTCGCAACTCTTTCCTTGTTCTCGGAATTCCGCTGACGTTTAAAAATGCTTCGGAACTCTTCCATTGTTCTCGGAATTCCGCTGACGTTTAAAAATGCTTCGGAACTCTTCCATTGTTCTTGGAATTCTGCTGAAGTTTTAAAATGCTTCGGTACTCTTCCATTGTTCTCCAAATTCCGCTGAAGTTTAAAAATGCTTCGGAACCCTTCCATTTTTCTCGGAATTCTGCTGACATTTAAAAATGCTTCGGAAATCTTCCATTGTTTTCAAAATTCCGCTGACGTTTAAAAATGCTTCAGAACTCTTCCATTGTTCTCGGAATTCCGCTGACATTTAAAAATGCTTCGGAACTCTTCCATTGTTCTCGGAATTCCGCTGACGTTTAAAAATTGTTCGGTACTCTTCCATTGTTCTCGGAATTCCGCTGACATATAAAAATGCTTCGGAAATCTTGCATTGTTCTCGGCATTCCGCTGACGTTTAAAAATGCTTCGGAACTCTTCAATTGTTCTCGGAATTCTGCTGAACTTTTAAAAATACTTCGGAACTCTTCCATTGTTCTCCAAATTCCGCTGAAGTTTAAAAATGCTTCGGAACCCTTCCATTTTTCTCGGAATTCTGCTGAAGTTTAAAAATGCTTCGGAACTCTTCCATTGTTCTCAGAATTCCGCTGACTCTTAAAAATGCTTCAGAACTCTTCCATTGTTC
Organism: Phyllobates terribilis; assembly: GCF_046119375.1. Taxonomy (NCBI): domain Eukaryota; kingdom Metazoa; phylum Chordata; class Amphibia; order Anura; family Dendrobatidae; genus Phyllobates; species Phyllobates terribilis. The sequence goes on from NW_027362782.1 coordinate 13,708,216, forward strand.
TCGGAATTCCGCTGACGTTTAAAAATGCTTCGGAACTCTTCCATTGTTCTCGGAATTCCGCTGACGTTTAAAAATGCTTCGGAACTCTTCCATTGTTCTTGGAATTCTGCTGAAGTTTTAAAATGCTTCGGTACTCTTCCATTGTTCTCGGAATTCTGCTGACGCTTAAAAATGCTTCGGAACTCTTCCATTGTTCTCGGAATTCCGCTGACGTTTAAAAATGCTTCGGAACTCTTCCATTGTTCTCGGAATTCCGCTGACATATAAAAATGCTTCGGAAATCTTGCATTGTTCTCGGAATTCCGCTGACGTTTAAAAATGCTTCGGAACTCTTCCATTGTTCTCGGAATTCCGATGACGTTTTAAAATGCTTCGGTACTCTTCCATTGTTCTCGGAATTCCGCTGACGTTTAAAAATTCTTCGGAACTCTTCCATTATTCTCGCAATTCGTGTGAATTTTAAAAATGCTTCGGAACTTTTCTATTGTTCTCGGAATTCCGCTGAAGTTTAAAAATGCTTAAAATCTCTTACATTGTTCTCGGAATTCCGCTGAAGTTTAAAAATGCTTCGGAACTCTTCCATTGTTCTCGGAATTCTGCTGAAGTTTAAAAATGCTTCAGAACTCTTCCATTGTTCTCAGAATTCCGCTGACGTTTAAAAATGCTTCGGAAATCTTCCATTGTTTTCAAAATTCCGCTGACGTTTAAAAATGCTTCAGAATTTTTCCATTGTTCTCAGAATTCTGCTGACGTTTAAAAATGCTTCGGAACTCTTCCATTGTTCTCGGCATTCCGCTGAAGTTTAAAAATGCTTCGGAACCCTTCCATTTTTCTCGGAATTCTGCTGACATTTAAAAATGCTTCGGAAATCTTCCATTGTTTTCAAAATTCCGCTGACTCTTAAAAATGCTTCAGAACTCTTCCATTGTTCTCGGAATTCCGCTGACGTTTAAAAATGCTTCGGAACTCTTCCATTGTTCTCGGAATTCCGCTGACGTTTAAAAATGCTTCGGAACTCTTCCATTGTTCTTGGAATTCTGCTGAAGTTTTAAAATGCTTCGGTACTCTTCCATTGTTCTCGGAATTCCGCTGACGTTTAAAAATGCTTCGGAACTCTTCCATTGTTCTCGGAATTCCGCTGACATATAAAAATGCTTCGGAAATCTTGCATTGTTCTCGGAATTCCGCTGACGTTTAAAAATGCTTCGGAACTCTTCCATTGTTCTCGGAATTCCGATGACGTTTTAAAATGCTTCGGTACTCTTCCATTGTTCTCGGAATTCCGCTGACGTTTAAAAATTCTTCGGAACTCTTCCATTATTCTCGCAATTCGTGCGAATTTTAAAAATGCTTCGGAACTTTTCTATTGTTCTCGGAATTCCGCTGAAGTTTAAAAATGCTTAAAATCTCTTACATTGTTCTCGGAATTCCGCTGAAGTTTAAAAATGCTTCGGAACTCTTCCATTGTTCTCGGAATTCTGCTGAAGTTTAAAAATGCTTCAGAACTCTTCCATTGTTCTCAGAATTCCGCTGACGTTTAAAAATGCTTCGGAAATCTTCCATTGTTTTCAAAATTCCGCTGACGTTTAAAAATGCTTCGGAACTTTTCCATTGTTCTCAGAATTCTGCTGACGTTTAAAAATGCTTCGGAACTCTTCCATTGTTCTCGGCATTCCGCTGACGTTTAAAAATGCTTCGGAACTCTTCAATTGTTCTCGGAATTCTGCTGAACTTTTAAAAATGCTTCGGAACTCTTCTATTGTTCTCGGAATTCCGCTGAAGTTTAAAAATGCTTAAAATCTCTTACATTGTTCTCGGAATTCCGCTGAAGTTTAAAAATGCTTCGGAACTCTTCCATTGTTCTCGGAATTCTGTTGAAGTTTAAAAATGCTTCAGAACTCTTCCATTGTTCTCAGAATTCCGCTGACGTTTAAAAATGCTTCGGAAATCTTCCATTGTTCTCGGAATTCCGATGACGTTTAAAAATGCTTCACAACTCTTCCATTGTTCTCGGAATTCCGCTGACTTTTAAAAATGCTTCGGAACTCTTCCATTGTTCTCCAAATTCCGCTGAAGTTTAAAAATGCTTCGGAACCCTTCCATTGTTCTCGGAATTCTGCTGAAGTTTAAAAATGCTTCGGAACTCTTCCATTGTTCTCAGAATTCCGCTGACGTTTAAAAATGCTTCGGAAATCTTCCATTGTTTTCAAAATTCCGCTGACGCTTAAAAATGCTTCAGAACTCTTCCATTGTTCTCGGAATTCCGCTGACGTTTAATAATGCTTCGCAACTCTTTCCTTGTTCTCGGAATTCCGCTGACGTTTAAAAATGCTTCGGAACTCTTCCATTGTTCTCGGAATTCCGCTGACGTTTAAAAATGCTTCGGAACTCTTCCATTGTTCTTGGAATTCTGCTGAAGTTTTAAAATGCTTCGGTACTCTTCCATTGTTCTCCAAATTCCGCTGAAGTTTAAAAATGCTTCGGAACCCTTCCATTTTTCTCGGAATTCTGCTGACATTTAAAAATGCTTCGGAAATCTTCCATTGTTTTCAAAATTCCGCTGACGTTTAAAAATGCTTCAGAACTCTTCCATTGTTCTCGGAATTCCGCTGACATTTAAAAATGCTTCGGAACTCTTCCATTGTTCTCGGAATTCCGCTGACGTTTAAAAATTGTTCGGTACTCTTCCATTGTTCTCGGAATTCCGCTGACATATAAAAATGCTTCGGAAATCTTGCATTGTTCTCGGCATTCCGCTGACGTTTAAAAATGCTTCGGAACTCTTCAATTGTTCTCGGAATTCTGCTGAACTTTTAAAAATACTTCGGAACTCTTCCATTGTTCTCCAAATTCCGCTGAAGTTTAAAAATGCTTCGGAACCCTTCCATTTTTCTCGGAATTCTGCTGAAGTTTAAAAATGCTTCGGAACTCTTCCATTGTTCTCAGAATTCCGCTGATTCTTAAAAATGCTTCAGAACTCTTCCATTGTTCTCGGAATTCCGCTGACGTTTAAAAATGCTTCGGAACTCTTCCATTGTTCTCGGAATTCCGCTGACGTTTAAAAATGCTTCGGAACTCTTCCATTGTTCTTGGAATTCTGCTGAAGTTTTAAAATGCTTCGGTACTCTTCCATTGTTCTCCAAATTCCGCTGAAGTTTAAAAATGCTTCGGAACCCTTCCATTGTTCTCGGAATTCCGCTGACGTTTAAAAATGCTTTGGAACTCTTCCATTGTTCTCGGAATTCCGCTGATGTTTAAAAATGCTTCGGAACTCTTCCATTGTTCTTGGAATTCTGCTGAAGTTTTAAAATGCTTCGGTACTCTTCCATTGTTCTCGGAATTCTGCTGACGCTTAAAAATGCTTCGGAACTCTTCCATTGTTCTCGGAATTCCGCTGACGTTTAAAAATGCTTCGGAACTCTTCCATTGTTCTCGGAATTCCGCTGACATATAAAAATGCTTCGGAAATCTTGCATTGTTCTCGGAATTCCGCTGACGTTTAAAAATGCTTCGGAACTCTTCCATTGTTCTCGGAATTCCGATGACGTTTTAAAATGCTTCGGTACTCTTCCATTGTTCTCGGAATTCCGCTGACGTTTAAAAATTCTTCGGAACTCTTCCATTATTCTCGCAATTCGTGTGAATTTTAAAAATGCTTCGGAACTTTTCTATTGTTCTCGGAATTCCGCTGAAGTTTAAAAATGCTTAAAATCTCTTACATTGTTCTCGGAATTCCGCTGAAGTTTAAAAATGTTTCGGAACTCTTCCATTGTTCTCGGAATTCTGCTGAAGTTTAAAAATGCTTCAGAACTCTTCCATTGTTCTCAGAATTCCGCTGACGTTTAAAAATGCTTCGGAAATCTTCCATTGTTTTCAAAATTCCGCTGACGTTTAAAAATGCTTCAGAACTTTTCCATTGTTCTCAGAATTCTGCTGACGTTTAAAAATGCTTCGGAACTCTTCCATTGTTCTCGGCATTCCGCTGAAGTTTAAAAATGCTTCGGAACCCTTCCATTTTTCTCGGAATTCTGCTGACATTTAAAAATGCTTCGGAAATCTTCCATTGTTTTCAAAATTCCGCTGACTCTTTAAAATGCTTCAGAACTCTTCCATTGTTCTCGGAATTCCGCTGACGTTTAAAAATGCTTCGGAACTCTTCCATTGTTCTCGGAATTCCGCTGACGTTTAAAAATGCTTCGGAACTCTTCCATTGTTCTTGGAATTCTGCTGAAGTTTTAAAATGCTTCGGTACTCTTCCATTGTTCTCGGAATTCTGCTGACGCTTAAAAATGCTTCGGAACTCTTCCATTGTTCTCGGAATTCCGCTGACGTTTAAAAATGCTTCGGAACTCTTCCATTGTTCTTGGAATTCTGCTGAAGTTTTAAAATGCTTCGGTACTCTTCCATTGTTCTCCAAATTCCGCTGAAGTTTAAAAATGCTTCGGAACCCTTCCATTTTTCTCGGAATTCTGCTGACATTTAAAAATGCTTCGGAAATCTTCCATTGTTTTCAAAATTCCGCTGACGTTTAAAAATGCTTCAGAACTCTTCCATTGTTCTCGGAATTCCGCTGACATTTAAAAATGCTTCGGAACTCTTCCATTGTTCTCGGAATTCCGCTGACGTTTAAAAATTGTTCGGGACTCTTCCATTGTTCTCGGAATTCCGCTGACATATAAAAATGCTTCGGAAATCTTGCATTGTTCTCGGCATTCCGCTGACGTTTAAAAATGCTTCGGAACTCTTCAATTGTTCTCGGAATTCTGCTGAACTTTTAAAAATACTTCGGAACTCTTCCATTGTTCTCCAAATTCCGCTGAAGTTTAAAAATGCTTCGGAACCCTTCCATTTTTCTCGGAATTCTGCTGAAGTTTAAAAATGCTTCGGAACTCTTCCATTGTTCTCAGAATTCCGCTGACTCTTAAAAATGCTTCAGAACTCTTCCATTGTTCTCGGAATTCCGCTGACGTTTAAAAATGCTTCGGAACTCTTCCATTGTTCTCGGAATTCCGCTGACGTTTAAAAATGCTTCGGAACTCTTCCATTGTTCTTGGAATTCTGCTGAAGTTTTAAAATGCTTCGGTACTCTTCCATTGTTCTCCAAATTCCGCTGAAGTTTAAAAATGCTTCGGAACCCTTCCATTGTTCTCGGAATTCCGCTGACGTTTAAAAATGCTTCGGAACTCTTCCATTGTTCTCGGAATTCCGCTGATGTTTAAAAATGCTTCGGAACTCTTCCATTGTTCTTGGAATTCTGCTGAAGTTTTAAAATGCTTCGGTACTCTTCCATTGTTCTCGGAATTCTGCTGACGCTTAAAAATGCTTCGGAACTCTTCCATTGTTCTCGGAATTCCGCTGACGTTTAAAAATGCTTCGGAACTCTTCCATTGTTCTCGGAATTCCGCTGACATATAAAAATGCTTCGGAAATCTTGCATTGTTCTCGGAATTCCGCTGACGTTTAAAAATGCTTCGGAACTCTTCCATTGTTCTCGGAATTCCGATGACGTTTTAAAATGCTTCGGTACTCTTCCATTGTTCTCGGAATTCCGCTGACGTTTAAAAATTCTTCGGAACTCTTCCATTATTCTCGCAATTCGTGCGAATTTTAAAAATGCTTCGGAACTTTTCTATTGTTCTCGGAATTCCGCTGAAGTTTAAAAATGCTTAAAATCTCTTACATTGTTCTCGGAATTCCGCTGAAGTTTAAAAATGCTTCGGAACTCTTCCATTGTTCTCGGAATTCTGCTGAAGTTTAAAAATGCTTCAGAACTCTTCCATTGTTCTCAGAATTCCGCTGACGTTTAAAAATGCTTCGGAAATCTTCCATTGTTTTCAAAATTCCGCTGACGTTTAAAAATGCTTCGGAACTTTTCCATTGTTCTCAGAATTCTGCTGACGTTTAAAAATGCTTCGGAACTCTTCCATTGTTCTCGGCATTCCGCTGACGTTTAAAAATGCTTCGGAACTCTTCAATTGTTCTCGGAATTCTGCTGAACTTTTAAAAATGCTTCGGAACTCTTCTATTGTTCTCGGAATTCCGCTGAAGTTTAAAAATGCTTAAAATCTCTTACATTGTTCTCGGAATTCCGCTGAAGTTTAAAAATGCTTCGGAACTCTTCCATTGTTCTCGGAATTCTGTTGAAGTTTAAAAATGCTTCAGAACTCTTCCATTGTTCTCAGAATTCCGCTGACGTTTAAAAATGCTTCGGAAATCTTCCATTTTTCTCGGAATTCCGATGACGTTTAAAAATGCTTCACAACTCTTCCATTGTTCTCGGAATTCCGCTGACTTTTAAAAATGCTTCGGAACTCTTCCATTGTTCTCCAAATTCCGCTGAAGTTTAAAAATGCTTCGGAACCCTTCCATTGTTCTCGGAATTCTGCTGAAGTTTAAAAATGCTTCGGAACTCTTCCATTGTTCTCAGAATTCCGCTGACGTTTAAAAATGCTTCGGAAATCTTCCATTGTTTTCAAAATTCCGCTGACGCTTAAAAATGCTTCAGAACTCTTCCATTGTTCTCGGAATTCTGTTGAAGTTTAAAAATGCTTCGAAACTCTTCCATTGTTCTCGGAATTCCGATGACGTTTAAAAATGCTTCACAACTCTTCCATTGTTCTCGGAATTCCGCTGACGTTTAATAATGCTTCGCAACTCTTTCATTGTTCTCGGAATTCCGCTGACGTTTAAAAATGCTTCGGAACTCTTCCATTGTTCTCGTAATTCCGTTGAAGTTTAAAAATGCTTCGAAACTCTTCCATTGTTCTCAGAATTCTGCTGAAGTTTAAAAATGCTTCAGAACTCTTCCATTGTTCTCGGAATTCCGCTGACGTTTAATAATGCTTCGCAACTCTTTCATTGTTCTCGGAATTCCGCTGAAATTTAAAAATGCTTCAGAACTCTTCCATTGTTCTCAGAATTCCGCTGACGTTTAAAAATGCTTCGGTACTCTTCCTTTGTTCTCGGAATTCCGCTGACATATAAAAATGCTTCGGAAATCTTGCATTGTTCTCGGCATTCCGCTGACATTTAAAAATGCTTCAGAACTCTTCAATTGTTCTCGGAATTCTGCTGAACTTTTAAAATGCTTTGGAACTCTTCCATTGCTCTCAGAATTCTGCTGAAGTTTAAAAATGCTTCAGAACTCTTACATTGTTCTCGGAATTCTGCTGACGTTTAAAAATGCTTCGGAACTCTTCCATTGTTCTCAGAATTCCGCTGACGTTTAAAAATGCTTCAGAACTCTTACATTGTTCTCGGAATTCTGCTGAAGTCTAAAAATTCATCTGAACTCTTCCATTATTCTCGGAATTCATGTGAATTTTAAAAATGCTTCGGAACTCTTCTATTGTTCTCGGAATTCCGCTGAAGTTTAAAAATGCTTAAAATCTCTTACATTGTTCTCGGAATTCCGCTGAAGTTTAAAAATGCTTCGGAACTGTTCCATTGTTCTCGGAATTCTGCTGAAGTTTAAAAATGCTTCAGAACTCTTCCATTGTTCTCAGAATTCCGCTGACGTTTAAAAATGCTTCGGAAATCTTCCATTGTTCTCGGAATTCCGCTGACTTTTAAAAATGCTTCGGAACTCTTCCATTGTTCTCCAAATTCCGCTGAAGTTTAAAAATGCTTCGGAACCCTTCCATTGTTCTCGGAATTCTGCTGAAGTTTAAAAATGCTTCGGAACTCTTCCATTGTTCTCAGTATTCCGCTGACGTTTAAAAATGCTTCGGAAATCTTCCATTGTTTTCAAAATTCCGCTGACGCTTAAAAATGCTTCAGAACTCTTCCATTGTTCTCGGAATTCCGTTGAAGTTTAAAAATGCTTCGAAACTCTTCCATTGTTCTCGGAATTCCGATGACGTTTAAAAATGCTTCAGAACTCTTCCATTGTTCTCGGAATTCCGCTGACGTTTAAAAATGCTTCGGAACTCTTCCATTGTTCTCGGAATTCCGCTGACGTTTAAAAATGCTTCGGAACTCTTCCATTGTTCTTGGAATTCTGCTGAAGTTTTAAAATGCTTCGGTACTCTTCCATTGTTCTCGGAATTCTGCTGACGCTTAAAAATGCTTCGGAACTCTTCCATTGTTCTCGGAATTCCGCTGACGTTTAAAAATGCTTCGGAACTCTTCCATTGTTCTTGGAATTCTGCTGAAGTTTTAAAATGCTTCGGTACTCTTCCATTGTTCTCCAAATTCCGCTGAAGTTTAAAAATGCTTCGGAACCCTTCCATTTTTCTCGGAATTCTGCTGACATTTAAAAATGCTTCGGAAATCTTCCATTGTTTTCAAAATTCCGCTGACGTTTAAAAATGCTTCAGAACTCTTCCATTGTTCTCGGAATTCCGCTGACATTTAAAAATGCTTCGGAACTCTTCCATTGTTCTCGGAATTCCGCTGACGTTTAAAAATTGTTCGGTACTCTTCCATTGTTCTCGGAATTCCGCTGACATATAAAAATGCTTCGGAAATCTTGCATTGTTCTCGGCATTCCGCTGACGTTTAAAAATGCTTCGGAACTCTTCAATTGTTCTCGGAATTCTGCTGAACTTTTAAAAATACTTCGGAACTCTTCCATTGTTCTCCAAATTCCGCTGAAGTTTAAAAATGCTTCGGAACCCTTCCATTTTTCTCGGAATTCTGCTGAAGTTTAAAAATGCTTCGGAACTCTTCCATTGTTCTCAGAATTCCGCTGACTCTTAAAAATGCTTCAGAACTCTTCCATTGTTCTCGGAATTCCGCTGACGTTTAAAAATGCTTCGGAACTCTTCCATTGTTCTCGGAATTCCGCTGACGTTTAAAAATGCTTCGGAACTCTTCCATTGTTCTTGGAATTCTGCTGAAGTTTTAAAATGCTTCGGTACTCTTCCATTGTTCTCCAAATTCCGCTGAAGTTTAAAAATGCTTCGGAACCCTTCCATTGTTCTCGGAATTCCGCTGACGTTTAAAAATGCTTCGGAACTCTTCCATTGTTCTCGGAATTCCGCTGATGTTTAAAAATGCTTCGGAACTCTTCCATTGTTCTTGGAATTCTGCTGAAGTTTTAAAATGCTTCGGTACTCTTCCATTGTTCTCGGAATTCTGCTGACGCTTAAAAATGCTTCGGAACTCTTCCATTGTTCTCGGAATTCCGCTGACATATAAAAATGCTTCGGAAATCTTGCATTGTTCTCGGAATTCCGCTGACGTTTAAAAATGCTTCGGAACTCTTCCATTGTTCTCGGAATTCCGATGACGTTTTAAAATGCTTCGGTACTCTTCCATTGTTCTCGGAATTCCGCTGACGTTTAAAAATTCTTCGGAACTCTTCCATTATTCTCGCAATTCGTGCGAATTTTAAAAATGCTTCGGAACTTTTCTATTGTTCTCGGAATTCCGCTGAAGTTTAAAAATGCTTAAAATCTCTTACATTGTTCTCGGAATTCCGCTGAAGTTTAAAAATGCTTCGGAACTCTTCCATTGTTCTCGGAATTCTGCTGAAGTTTAAAAATGCTTCAGAACTCTTCCATTGTTCTCAGAATTCCGCTGACGTTTAAAAATGCTTCGGAAATCTTCCATTGTTTTCAAAATTCCGCTGACGTTTAAAAATGCTTCGGAACTTTTCCATTGTTCTCAGAATTCTGCTGACGTTTAAAAATGCTTCGGAACTCTTCCATTGTTCTCGGCATTCCGCTGACGTTTAAAAATGCTTCGGAACTCTTCAATTGTTCTCGGAATTCTGCTGAACTTTTAAAAATGCTTCGGAACTCTTCTATTGTTCTCGGAATTCCGCTGAAGTTTAAAAATGCTTAAAATCTCTTACATTGTTCTCGGAATTCCGCTGAAGTTTAAAAATGCTTCGGAACTCTTCCATTGTTCTCGGAATTCTGTTGAAGTTTAAAAATGCTTCAGAACTCTTCCATTGTTCTCAGAATTCCGCTGACGTTTAAAAATGCTTCGGAAATCTTCCATTGTTCTCGGAATTCCGATGACGTTTAAAAATGCTTCACAACTCTTCCATTGTTCTCGGAATTCCGCTGACTTTTAAAAATGCTTCGGAACTCTTCCATTGTTCTCCAAATTCCGCTGAAGTTTAAAAATGCTTCGGAACCCTTCCATTGTTCTCGGAATTCTGCTGAAGTTTAAAAATGCTTCGGAACTCTTCCATTGTTCTCAGAATTCCGCTGACGTTTAAAAATGCTTCGGAAATCTTCCATTGTTTTCAAAATTCCGCTGACGCTTAAAAATGCTTCAGAACTCTTCCATTGTTCTCGGAATTCTGTTGAAGTTTAAAAATGCTTCGAAACTCTTCCATTGTTCTCGGAATTCCGATGACGTTTAAAAATGCTTCACAACTCTTCCATTGTTCTCGGAATTCCGCTGACGTTTAATAATGCTTCGCAACTCTTTCATTGTTCTCGGAATTCCGCTGACGTTTAAAAATGCTTCGGAACTCTTCCATTGTTCTCGTAATTCCGTTGAAGTTTAAAAATTCTTCGAAACTCTTCCATTGTTCTCAGAATTCTGCTGAAGTTTAAAAATGCTTCAGAACTCTTCCATTGTTCTCGGAATTCCGCTGACGTTTAATAATGCTTCGCAACTCTTTCATTGTTCTCGGAATTCCGCTGAAATTTAAAAATGCTTCAGAACTCTTCCATTGTTCTCAGAATTCCGCTGACGTTTAAAAATGCTTCGGTACTCTTCCTTTGTTCTCGGAATTCCGCTGACATATAAAAATGCTTCGGAAATCTTGCATTGTTCTCGGCATTCCGCTGACATTTAAAAATGCTTCAGAACTCTTCAATTGTTCTCGGAATTCTGCTGAACTTTTAAAATGCTTTGGAACTCTTCCATTGCTCTCAGAATTCTGCTGAAGTTTAAAAATGCTTCAGAACTCTTACATTGTTCTCGGAATTCTGCTGACGTTTAAAAATGCTTCGGAACTCTTCCATTGTTCTCGAAATTCCGTTGAAGTTTAAAAATGCTTCGGAACTCTTCCATTGTTCTCGGAATTCTGCTGAAGTTTAAAAATGCTTCGAAACTCTTCCATTGTTCTCAGAATTCCGCTGACGTTTAAAAATGCTTCAGAACTCTTACATTGTTCTCGGAATTCTGCTGAAGTCTAAAAATTCATCTGAACTCTTCCATTATTCTCGGAATTCATGTGAATTTTAAAAATGCTTCGGAACTCTTCTATTGTTCTCGGAATTCCGCTGAAGTTTAAAAATGCTTAAAATCTCTTACATTGTTCTCGGAATTCCGCTGAAGTTTAAAAATGCTTCGGAACTGTTCCATTGTTCTCGGAATTCTGCTGAAGTTTAAAAATGCTTCAGAACTCTTCCATTGTTCTCAGAATTCCGCTGACGTTTAAAAATGCTTCGGAAATCTTCCATTGTTCTCGGAATTCCGCTGACTTTTAAAAATGCTTCGGAACTCTTCCATTGTTCTCCAAATTCCGCTGAAGTTTAAAAATGCTTCGGAACCCTTCCATTGTTCTCGGAATTCTGCTGAAGTTTAAAAATGCTTCGGAACTCTTCCATTGTTCTCAGTATTCCGCTGACGTTTAAAAATGCTTCGGAAATCTTCCATTGTTTTCAAAATTCCGCTGACGCTTAAAAATGCTTCAGAACTCTTCCATTGTTCTCGGAATTCCGTTGAAGTTTAAAAATGCTTCGAAACTCTTCCATTGTTCTCGGAATTCCGATGACGTTTAAAAATGCTTCACAACTCTTCCATTGTTCTCGTAATTCCGCTGACGTTTAATAATGCTTCGCAACTCTTTCATTGTTCTCGGAATTCCGCTGACGTTTAAAAATGCTTCGGAACTCTTCCATTGTTCTCGGAATTCCGTTAAAGTTTAAAAATGCTTCGAAACTCTTCCATTGTTCTCAGAATTCTGCTGAAGTTTAAAAATGCTTCGGAACTCTTCCATTGTTCTCGGAATTCCGCTGACGTTTAAAAATGCTTCTGAACTCTTCCATTGTTCTCGGAATTCCGTTGAAGTTTAAAAATGCTTCGAAACTCTTCCATTGTTCTCGGAATTCTGCTGAAGTTTAAAAATGCTTCAGAACTCTTCCATTGTTCTCGGAATTCCGCTGACGTTTAATAATGCTTCGCAACTCTTTCCTTGTTCTCGGAATTCCGCTGACGTTTAAAAATGCTTCGGAACTCTTCCATTGTTCTCGGAATTCCGCTGACGTTTAAAAATGCTTCGGAACTCTTCCATTGTTCTTGGAATTCTGCTGAAGTTTTAAAATGCTTCGGTACTCTTCCATTGTTCTCCAAATTCCGCTGAAGTTTAAAAATGCTTCGGAACCCTTCCATTTTTCTCGGAATTCTGCTGACATTTAAAAATGCTTCGGAAATCTTCCATTGTTTTCAAAATTCCGCTGACGTTTAAAAATGCTTCAGAACTCATCCATTGTTCTCGGAATTCCGCTGACATTTAAAAATGCTTCGGAACTCTTCCATTGTTCTCGGAATTCCGCTGACGTTTAAAAATTGTTCGGTACTCTTCCATTGTTCTCGGAATTCCGCTGACATATAAAAATGCTTCGGAAATCTTGCATTGTTCTCGGCATTCCGCTGACGTTTAAAAATGCTTCGGAACTCTTCAATTGTTCTCGGAATTCTGCTGAACTTTTAAAAATACTTCGGAACTCTTCCATTGTTCTCCAAATTCCGCTGAAGTTTAAAAATGCTTCGGAACCCTTCCATTTTTCTCGGAATTCTGCTGAAGTTTAAAAATGCTTCGGAACTCTTCCATTGTTCTCAGAATTCCGCTGATTCTTAAAAATGCTTCAGAACTCTTCCATTGTTCTCGGAATTCCGCTGACGTTTAAAAATGCTTCGGAACTCTTCCATTGTTCTCGGAATTCCACTGACGTTTAAAAATGCTTCGGAACTCTTCCATTGTTCTTGGAATTCTGCTGAAGTTTTAAAATGCTTCGGTACTCTTCCATTGTTCTCCAAATTCCGCTGAAGTTTAAAAATGCTTCGGAACCCTTCCATTGTTCTCGGAATTCCGCTGACGTTTAAAAATGCTTTGGAACTCTTCCATTGTTCTCGGAATTCCGCTGATGTTTAAAAATGCTTCGGAACTCTTCCATTGTTCTTGGAATTCTGCTGAAGTTTTAAAATGCTTCGGTACTCTTCCATTGTTCTCGGAATTCTGCTGACGCTTAAAAATGCTTCGGAACTCTTCCATTGTTCTCGGAATTCCGCTGACGTTTAAAAATGCTTCGGAACTCTTCCATTGTTCTCGGAATTCCGCTGACATATAAAAATGCTTCGGAAATCTTGCATTGTTCTCGGAATTCCGCTGACGTTTAAAAATGCTTCGGAACTCTTCCATTGTTCTCGGAATTCCGATGACGTTTTAAAATGCTTCGGTACTCTTCCATTGTTCTCGGAATTCCGCTGACGTTTAAAAATTCTTCGGAACTCTTCCATTATTCTCGCAATTCGTGTGAATTTTAAAAATGCTTCGGAACTTTTCTATTGTTCTCGGAATTCCGCTGAAGTTTAAAAATGCTTAAAATCTCTTACATTGTTCTCGGAATTCCGCTGAAGTTTAAAAATGCTTCGGAACTCTTCCATTGTTCTCGGAATTCTGCTGAAGTTTAAAAATGCTTCAGAACTCTTCCATTGTTCTCAGAATTCCGCTGACGTTTAAAAATGCTTCGGAAATCTTCCATTGTTTTCAAAATTCCGCTGACGTTTAAAAATGCTTCAGAACTTTTCCATTGTTCTCAGAATTCTGCTGACGTTTAAAAATGCTTCGGAACTCTTCCATTGTTCTCGGCATTCCGCTGAAGTTTAAAAATGCTTCGGAACCCTTCCATTTTTCTCGGAATTCTGCTGACATTTAAAAATGCTTCGGAAATCTTCCATTGTTTTCAAAATTCCGCTGACTCTTTAAAATGCTTCAGAACTCTTCCATTGTTCTCGGAATTCCGCTGACGTTTAAAAATGCTTCGGAACTCTTCCATTGTTCTTGGAATTCTGCTGAAGTTTTAAAATGCTTCGGTACTCTTCCATTGTTCTCCAAATTCCGCTGAAGTTTAAAAATGCTTCGGAACCCTTCCATTTTTCTCGGAATTCTGCTGACATTTAAAAATGCTTCGGAAATCTTCCATTGTTTTCAAAATTCCGCTGACGTTTAAAAATGCTTCAGAACTCTTCCATTGTTCTCGGAATTCCGCTGACATTTAAAAATGCTTCGGAACTCTTCCATTGTTCTCGGAATTCCGCTGACGTTTAAAAATTGTTCGGTACTCTTCCATTGTTCTCGGAATTCCGCTGACATATAAAAATGCTTCGGAAATCTTGCATTGTTCTCGGCATTCCGCTGACGTTTAAAAATGCTTCGGAACTCTTCAATTGTTCTCGGAATTCTGCTGAACTTTTAAAAATACTTCGGAACTCTTCCATTGTTCTCCAAATTCCGCTGAAGTTTAAAAATGCTTCGGAACCCTTCCATTTTTCTCGGAATTCTGCTGAAGTTTAAAAATGCTTCGGAACTCTTCCATTGTTCTCAGAATTCCGCTGACTCTTAAAAATGCTTCAGAACTCTTCCATTGTTCTCGGAATTCCGCTGACGTTTAAAAATGCTTCGGAACTCTTCCATTGTTCTCGGAATTCCGCTGACGTTTAAAAATGCTTCGGAACTCTTCCATTGTTCTTGGAATTCTGCTGAAGTTTTAAAATGCTTCGGTACTCTTCCATTGTTCTCCAAATTCCGCTGAAGTTTAAAAATGCTTCGGAACCCTTCCATTGTTCTCGGAATTCCGCTGACGTTTAAAAATGCTTCGGAACTCTTCCATTGTTCTCGGAATTCCGCTGATGTTTAAAAATGCTTCGGAACTCTTCCATTGTTCTTGGAATTCTGCTGAAGTTTTAAAATGCTTCGGTACTCTTCCATTGTTCTCGGAATTCTGCTGACGCTTAAAAATGCTTCGGAACTCTTCCATTGTTCTCGGAATTCCGCTGACGTTTAAAAATGCTTCGGAACTCTTCCATTGTTCTCGGAATTCCGCTGACATATAAAAATGCTTCGGAAATCTTGCATTGTTCTCGGAATTCCGCTGACGTTTAAAAATGCTTCGGAACTCTTCCATTGTTCTCGGAATTCCGATGACGTTTTAAAATGCTTCGGTACTCTTCCATTGTTCTCGGAATTCCGCTGACGTTTAAAAATTCTTCGGAACTCTTCCATTATTCTCGCAATTCGTGTGAATTTTAAAAATGCTTCGGAACTTTTCTATTGTTCTCGGAATTCCGCTGAAGTTTAAAAATGCTTAAAATCTCTTACATTGTTCTCGGAATTCCGCTGAAGTTTAAAAATGCTTCGGAACTCTTCCATTGTTCTTGGAATTCTGCTGAAGTTTAAAAATGCTTCAGAACTCTTCCATTGTTCTCAGAATTCCGCTGACGTTTAAAAATGCTTCGGAAATCTTCCATTGTTTTCAAAATTCCGCTGACGTTTAAAAATGCTTCAGAACTTTTCCATTGTTCTCAGAATTCTGCTGACGTTTAAAAATGCTTCGGAACTCTTCCATTGTTCTCGGCATTCCGCTGAAGTTTAAAAATGCTTCGGAACCCTTCCATTTTTCTCGGAATTCTGCTGACATTTAAAAATGCTTCGGAAATCTTCCATTGTTTTCAAAATTCCGCTGACTCTTAAAAATGCTTCAGAACTCTTCCATTGTTCTCGGAATTCCGCTGACGTTTAAAAATGCTTCGGAACTCTTCCATTGTTCTCGGAATTCCGCTGACGTTTAAAAATGCTTCGGAACTCTTCCATTGTTCTTGGAATTCTGCTGAAGTTTTAAAATGCTTCGGTACTCTTCCATTGTTCTCGGAATTCTGCTGACGCTTAAAAATGCTTCGGAAATCTTCCATTGTTTTCAAAATTCCGCTGACTCTTAAAAATGCTTCAGAACTCTTCCATTGTTCTCGGAATTCCGCTGACGTTTAAAAATGCTTCGGAACTCTTCCATTGTTCTCGGAATTCCGATGACGTTTTAAAATGCTTCGGTACTCTTCCATTGTTCTCGGAATTCCGCTGACGTTTAAAAATTCTTCGGAACTCTTCCATTATTCTCGCAATTCGTGCGAATTTTAAAAATGCTTCGGAACTTTTCTATTGTTCTCGGAATTCCGCTGAAGTTTAAAAATGCTTAAAATCTCTTACATTGTTCTCGGAATTCCGCTGAAGTTTAAAAATGCTTCGGAACTCTTCCATTGTTCTCGGAATTCTGCTGAAGTTTAAAAATGCTTCAGAACTCTTCCATTGTTCTCAGAATTCCGCTGACGTTTAAAAATGCTTCGGAAATCTTCCATTGTTTTCAAAATTCCGCTGACGTTTAAAAATGCTTCGGAACTTTTCCATTGTTCTCAGAATTCTGCTGACGTTTAAAAATGCTTCGGAACTCTTCCATTGTTCTCGGAATTCCGATGACGTTTAAAAATGCTTCGGAACTCTTCTATTGTTCTCGGAATTCCGCTGAAGTTTAAAAATGCTTAAAATCTCTTACATTGTTCTCGGAATTCCGCTGAAGTTTAAAAATGCTTCGGAACTCTTCCATTGTTCTCGGAATTCTGTTGAAGTTTAAAAATGCTTCAGAACTCTTCCATTGTTCTCAGAATTCCGCTGACGTTTAAAAATGCTTCGGAAATCTTCCATTGTTCTCGGAATTCCGATGACGTTTAAAAATGCTTCACAACTCTTCCATTGTTCTCGGAATTCCGCTGACTTTTAAAAATGCTTCGGAACTCTTCCATTGTTCTCCAAATTCCGCTGAAGTTTAAAAATGCTTCGGAACCCTTCCATTGTTCTCGGAATTCTGCTGAAGTTTAAAAATGCTTCGGAACTCTTCCATTGTTCTCAGAATTCCGCTGACGTTTAAAAATGCTTCGGAAATCTTCCATTGTTTTCAAAATTCCGCTGACGCTTAAAAATGCTTCAGAACTCTTCCATTGTTCTCGGAATTCTGTTGAAGTTTAAAAATGCTTCGAAACTCTTCCATTGTTCTCGGAATTCCGATGACGTTTAAAAATGCTTCACAACTCTTCCATTGTTCTCGGAATTCCGCTGACGTTTAATAATGCTTCGCAACTCTTTCATTGTTCTCGGAATTCCGCTGACGTTTAAAAATGCTTCGGAACTCTTCCATTGTTCTCGTAATTCCGTTGAAGTTTAAAAATGCTTCAGAACTCTTCCATTGTTCTCGGAATTCCGCTGACGTTTAATAATGCTTCGCAACTCTTTCATTGTTCTCGGAATTCCGCTGAAATTTAAAAATGCTTCAGAACTCTTCCATTGTTCTCAGAATTCCGCTGACGTTTAAAAATGCTTCGGAAATCTTCCATTGTTTTCAAAATTCCGCTGACGTTTAAAAATGCTTCAGAACTTTTCCATTGTTCTCAGAATTCTGCTGACGTTTAAAAATGCTTCGGAACTCTTCCATTGTTCTCGGCATTCCGCTGAAGTTTAAAAATGCTTCGGAACCCTTCCATTTTTCTCGGAATTCTGCTGACATTTAAAAATGCTTCGGAAATCTTCCATTGTTTTCAAAATTCCGCTGACTCTTAAAAATGCTTCAGAACTCTTCCATTGTTCTCGGAATTCCGCTGACGTTTAAAAATGCTTCGGAACTCTTCCATTGTTCTCGGAATTCCGCTGACGTTTAAAAATGCTTCGGAACTCTTCCATTGTTCTTGGAATTCTGCTGAAGTTTTAAAATGCTTCGGTACTCTTCCATTGTTCTCGGAATTCTGCTGACGCTTAAAAATGCTTCGGAAATCTTCCATTGTTTTCAAAATTCCGCTGACTCTTAAAAATGCTTCAGAACTCTTCCATTGTTCTCGGAATTCCGCTGACGTTTAAAAATGCTTCGGAACTCTTCCATTGTTCTCGGAATTCCGATGACGTTTTAAAATGCTTCGGTACTCTTCCATTGTTCTCGGAATTCCGCTGACGTTTAAAAATTCTTCGGAACTCTTCCATTATTCTCGCAATTCGTGCGAATTTTAAAAATGCTTCGGAACTTTTCTATTGTTCTCGGAATTCCGCTGAAGTTTAAAAATGCTTAAAATCTCTTACATTGTTCTCGGAATTCCGCTGAAGTTTAAAAATGCTTCGGAACTCTTCCATTGTTCTCGGAATTCTGCTGAAGTTTAAAAATGCTTCAGAACTCTTCCATTGTTCTCAGAATTCCGCTGACGTTTAAAAATGCTTCGGAAATCTTCCATTGTTTTCAAAATTCCGCTGACGTTTAAAAATGCTTCGGAACTTTTCCATTGTTCTCAGAATTCTGCTGACGTTTAAAAATGCTTCGGAACTCTTCCATTGTTCTCGGCATTCCGCTGACGTTTAAAAATGCTTCGGAACTCTTCAATTGTTCTCGGAATTCTGCTGAACTTTTAAAAATGCTTCGGAACTCTTCCATTGTTCTCGGAATTCCGCTGACGTTTAAAAATGCTTCGGAACTCTTCTATTGTTCTCGGAATTCCGCTGAAGTTTAAAAATGCTTAAAATCTCTTACATTGTTCTCGGAATTCCGCTGAAGTTTAAAAATGCTTCGGAACTCTTCCATTGTTCTCGGAATTCTGTTGAAGTTTAAAAATGCTTCAGAACTCTTCCATTGTTCTCAGAATTCCGCTGACGTTTAAAAATGCTTCGGAAATCTTCCATTGTTCTCGGAATTCCGATGACGTTTAAAAATGCTTCACAACTCTTCCATTGTTCTCGGAATTCCGCTGACTTTTAAAAATGCTTCGGAACTCTTCCATTGTTCTCCAAATTCCGCTGAAGTTTAAAAATGCTTCGGAACCCTTCCATTGTTCTCGGAATTCTGCTGAAGTTTAAAAATGCTTCGGAACTCTTCCATTGTTCTCAGAATTCCGCTGACGTTTAAAAATGCTTCGGAAATCTTCCATTGTTTTCAAAATTCCGCTGACGCTTAAAAATGCTTCAGAACTCTTCCATTGTTCTCGGAATTCTGTTGAAGTTTAAAAATGCTTCGAAACTCTTCCATTGTTCTCGGAATTCCGATGACGTTTAAAAATGCTTCACAACTCTTCCATTGTTCTTGGAATTCCGCTGACGTTTAATAATGCTTCGCAACTCTTTCATTGTTCTCGGAATTCCGCTGACGTTTAAAAATGCTTCGGAACTCTTCCATTGTTCTCGTAATTCCGTTGAAGTTTAAAAATGCTTCAGAACTCTTCCATTGTTCTCGGAATTCCGCTGACGTTTAATAATGCTTCGCAACTCTTTCATTGTTCTCGGAATTCCGCTGAAATTTAAAAATGCTTCAGAACTCTTCCATTGTTCTCAGAATTCCGCTGACGTTTAAAAATGCTTCGGTACTCTTCCTTTGTTCTCGGAATTCCGCTGACATATAAAAATGCTTCGGAAATCTTGCATTGTTCTCGGCATTCCGCTGACATTTAAAAATGCTTCAGAACTCTTCAATTGTTCTCGGAATTCTGCTGAACTTTTAAAATGCTTTGGAACTCTTCCATTGCTCTCAGAATTCTGCTGAAGTTTAAAAATGCTTCAGAACTCTTACATTGTTCTCGGAATTCTGCTGACGTTTAAAAATGCTTCGGAACTCTTCCATTGTTCTCGAAATTCCGTTGAAGTTTAAAAATGCTTCGGAACTCTTCCATTGTTCTCGGAATTCTGCTGAAGTTTAAAAATGCTTCGAAACTCTTCCATTGTTCTCAGAATTCCGCTGACGTTTAAAAATGCTTCAGAACTCTTACATTGTTCTCGGAATTCTGCTGAAGTCTAAAAATTCATCTGAACTCTTCCATTATTCTCGGAATTCATGTGAATTTTAAAAATGCTTCGGAACTCTTCTATTGTTCTCGGAATTCCGCTGAAGTTTAAAAATGCTTAAAATCTCTTACATTGTTCTCGGAATTCCGCTGAAGTTTAAAAATGCTTCGGAACTGTTCCATTGTTCTCGGAATTCTGCTGAAGTTTAAAAATGCTTCAGAACTCTTCCATTGTTCTCAGAATTCCGCTGACGTTTAAAAATGCTTCGGAAATCTTCCATTGTTCTCGGAATTCCGCTGACTTTTAAAAATGCTTCGGAACTCTTCCATTGTTCTCCAAATTCCGCTGAAGTTTAAAAATGCTTCGGAACCCTTCCATTGTTCTCGGAATTCTGCTGAAGTTTAAAAATGCTTCGGAACTCTTCCATTGTTCTCAGTATTCCGCTGACGTTTAAAAATGCTTCGGAAATCTTCCATTGTTTTCAAAATTCCGCTGACGCTTAAAAATGCTTCAGAACTCTTCCATTGTTCTCGGAATTCCGTTGAAGTTTAAAAATGCTTCGAAACTCTTCCATTGTTCTCGGAATTCCGATGACGTTTAAAAATGCTTCACAACTCTTCCATTGTTCTCGGAATTCCGCTGACGTTTAATAATGCTTCGCAACTCTTTCATTGTTCTCGGAATTCCGCTGACGTTTAAAAATGCTTCGGAACTCTTCCATTGTTCTCGGAATTCCGTTAAAGTTTAAAAATGCTTCGAAACTCTTCCATTGTTCTCAGAATTCTGCTGAAGTTTAAAAATGCTTCGGAACTCTTCCATTGTTCTCGGAATTCCGCTGACGTTTAAAAATGCTTCTGAACTCTTCCATTGTTCTCGGAATTCCGTTGAAGTTTAAAAATGCTTCGAAACTCTTCCATTGTTCTCGGAATTCTGCTGAAGTTTAAAAATGCTTCAGAACTCTTCCATTGTTCTCGGAATTCCGCTGACGTTTAATAATGCTTCGCAACTCTTTCCTTGTTCTCGGAATTCCGCTGACGTTTAAAAATGCTTCGGAACTCTTCCATTGTTCTCGGAATTCCGCTGACGTTTAAAAATGCTTCGGAACTCTTCCATTGTTCTTGGAATTCTGCTGAAGTTTTAAAATGCTTCGGTACTCTTCCATTGTTCTCCAAATTCCGCTGAAGTTTAAAAATGCTTCGGAACCCTTCCATTTTTCTCGGAATTCTGCTGACATTTAAAAATGCTTCGGAAATCTTCCATTGTTTTCAAAATTCCGCTTACGTTTAAAAATGCTTCAGAACTCTTCCATTGTTCTCGGAATTCCGCTGACATTTAAAAATGCTTCGGAACTCTTCCATTGTTCTCGGAATTCCGCTGACGTTTAAAAATTGTTCGGTACTCTTCCATTGTTCTCGGAATTCCGCTGACATATAAAAATGCTTCGGAAATCTTGCATTGTTCTCGGCATTCCGCTGACGTTTAAAAATGCTTCGGAACTCTTCAATTGTTCTCGGAATTCTGCTGAACTTTTAAAAATACTTCGGAACTCTTCCATTGTTCTCCAAATTCCGCTGAAGTTTAAAAATGCTTCGGAACCCTTCCATTTTTCTCGGAATTCTGCTGAAGTTTAAAAATGCTTCGGAACTCTTCCATTGTTCTCAGAATTCCGCTGATTCTTAAAAATGCTTCAGAACTCTTCCATTGTTCTCGGAATTCCGCTGACGTTTAAAAATGCTTCGGAACTCTTCCATTGTTCTCGGAATTCCGCTGACGTTTAAAAATGCTTCGGAACTCTTCCATTGTTCTTGGAATTCTGCTGAAGTTTTAAAATGCTTCGGTACTCTTCCATTGTTCTCCAAATTCCGCTGAAGTTTAAAAATGCTTCGGAACCCTTCAATTGTTCTCGGAATTCCGCTGACGTTTAAAAATGCTTTGGAACTCTTCCATTGTTCTCGGAATTCCGCTGATGTTTAAAAATGCTTCGGAACTCTTCCATTGTTCTTGGAATTCTGCTGAAGTTTTAAAATGCTTCGGTACTCTTCCATTGTTCTCGGAATTCTGCTGACGCTTAAAAATGCTTCGGAACTCTTCCATTGTTCTCGGAATTCCGCTGACGTTTAAAAATGCTTCGGAACTCTTCCATTGTTCTCGGAATTCCGCTGACATATAAAAATGCTTCGGAAATCTTGCATTGTTCTCGGAATTCCGCTGACGTTTAAAAATGCTTCGGAACTCTTCCATTGTTCTCGGAATTCCGATGACGTTTTAAAATGCTTCGGTACTCTTCCATTGTTCTCGGAATTCCGCTGACGTTTAAAAATTCTTCGGAACTCTTCCATTATTCTCGCAATTCGTGTGAATTTTAAAAATGCTTCGGAACTTTTCTATTGTTCTCGGAATTCCGCTGAAGTTTAAAAATGCTTAAAATCTCTTACATTGTTCTCGGAATTCCGCTGAAGTTTAAAAATGCTTCGGAACTCTTCCATTGTTCTCGGAATTCTGCTGAAGTTTAAAAATGCTTCGGAACTCTTCCATTGTTCTCGGAATTCTGCTGAAGTTTAAAAATGCTTCAGAACTCTTCCATTGTTCTCAGAATTCTGCTGACGTTTAAAAATGCTTCGGAACTCTTCCATTGTTCTCGGCATTCCGCTGAAGTTTAAAAATGCTTCGGAACCCTTCCATTTTTCTCGGAATTCTGCTGACATTTAAAAATGCTTCGGAAATCTTCCATTGTTTTCAAAATTCCGCTGACTCTTTAAAATGCTTCAGAACTCTTCCATTGTTCTCGGAATTCCGCTGACGTTTAAAAATGCTTCGGAACTCTTCCATTGTTCTCGGAATTCCGCTGACGTTTAAAAATGCTTCGGAACTCTTCCATTGTTCTTGGAATTCTGCTGAAGTTTTAAAATGCTTCGGTACTCTTCCATTGTTCTCGGAATTCTGCTGACGCTTAAAAATGCTTCGGAACTCTTCCATTGTTCTCGGAATTCCGCTGACGTTTAAAAATGCTTCGGAACTCTTCCATTGTTCTTGGAATTCTGCTGAAGTTTTAAAATGCTTCGGTACTCTTCCATTGTTCTCCAAATTCCGCTGAAGTTTAAAAATGCTTCGGAACCCTTCCATTTTTCTCGGAATTCTGCTGACATTTAAAAATGCTTCGGAAATCTTCCATTGTTTTCAAAATTCCGCTGACGTTTAAAAATGCTTCAGAACTCTTCCATTGTTCTCGGAATTCCGCTGACATTTAAAAATGCTTCGGAACTCTTCCATTGTTCTCGGAATTCCGCTGACGTTTAAAAATTGTTCGGTACTCTTCCATTGTTCTCGGAATTCCGCTGACATATAAAAATGCTTCGGAAATCTTGCATTGTTCTCGGCATTCCGCTGACGTTTAAAAATGCTTCGGAACCCTTCCATTTTTCTCGGAATTCTGCTGAAGTTTAAAAATGCTTCGGAACTCTTCCATTGTTCTCAGAATTCCGCTGACTCTTAAAAATGCTTCAGAACTCTTCCATTGTTCTCGGAATTCCGCTGACGTTTAAAAATGCTTCGGAACTCTTCCATTGTTCTCGGAATTCCGCTGACGTTTAAAAATGCTTCGGAACTCTTCCATTGTTCTTGGAATTCTGCTGAAGTTTTAAAATGCTTCGGTACTCTTCCATTGTTCTCCAAATTCCGCTGAAGTTTAAAAATGCTTCGGAACCCTTCCATTGTTCTCGGAATTCCGCTGACATATAAAAATGCTTCGGAAATCTTGCATTGTTCTCGGAATTCCGCTGACGTTTAAAAATGCTTCGGAACTCTTCCATTGTTCTTGGAATTCTGCTGAAGTTTTAAAATGCTTCGGTACTCTTCCATTGTTCTCCAAATTCCGCTGAAGTTTAAAAATGCTTCGGAACCCTTCCATTGTTCTCGGAATTCCGCTGCCGTTTAAAAATTCTTCGGAACTCTTCCATTGTTCTCGGAATTCCGCTGATGTTTAAAAATTCTTCGGAACTCTTCCATTGTTCTTGGAATTCTGCTGAAGTTTTAAAATGCTTCGGTACTCTTCCATTGTTCTCGGAATTCTGCTGACGCTTAAAAATGCTTCGGAACTCTTCCATTGTTCTCGGAATTCCGCTGACGTTTAAAAATGCTTCGGAACTCTTCCATTGTTCTCGGAATTCCGCTGACATATAAAAATGCTTCGGAAATCTTGCATTGTTCTCGGAATTCCGCTGACGTTTAAAAATGCTTCGGAACTCTTCCATTGTTCTCGGAATTCCGATGACGTTTTAAAATGCTTCGGTACTCTTCCATTGTTCTCGGAATTCTGCTGAAGTTTAAAAATGCTTCAGAACTCTTCCATTGTTCTCAGAATTCCGCTGACGTTTAAAAATGCTTCGGAAATCTTCCATTGTTTTCAAAATTCCGCTGACGTTTAAAAATGCTTCAGAACTTTTCCATTGTTCTCAGAATTCTGCTGACGTTTAAAAATGCTTCGGAACTCTTCCATTGTTCTCGGCATTCCGCTGAAGTTTAAAAATGCTTCGGAACCCTTCCATTTTTCTCGGAATTCTGCTGACATTTAAAAATGCTTCGGAAATCTTCCATTGTTTTCAAAATTCCGCTGACTCTTAAAAATGCT
This sequence comes from Phyllobates terribilis, assembly GCF_046119375.1. Classification (NCBI taxonomy): domain Eukaryota; kingdom Metazoa; phylum Chordata; class Amphibia; order Anura; family Dendrobatidae; genus Phyllobates; species Phyllobates terribilis. The sequence goes on from NW_027362782.1 coordinate 13,732,608, forward strand.
TCAGAACTCTTCCATTGTTCTCGGAATTCCGCTGACGTTTAAAAATGCTTCGGAACTCTTCCATTGTTCTCGGAATTCCGCTGACGTTTAAAAATGCTTCGGAACTCTTCCATTGTTCTTGGAATTCTGCTGAAGTTTTAAAATGCTTCGGTACTCTTCCATTGTTCTCGGAATTCTGCTGACGCTTAAAAATGCTTCGGAACTCTTCCATTGTTCTCGGAATTCCGCTGACGTTTAAAAATGCTTCGGAACTCTTCCATTGTTCTCGGAATTCCGCTGACATATAAAAATGCTTCGGAAATCTTGCATTGTTCTCGGAATTCCGCTGACGTTTAAAAATGCTTCGGAACTCTTCCATTGTTCTCGGAATTCCGATGACGTTTTAAAATGCTTCGGTACTCTTCCATTGTTCTCGGAATTCCGCTGACGTTTAAAAATTCTTCGGAACTCTTCCATTATTCTCGCAATTCGTGCGAATTTTAAAAATGCTTCGGAACTTTTCTATTGTTCTCGGAATTCCGCTGAAGTTTAAAAATGCTTAAAATCTCTTACATTGTTCTCGGAATTCCGCTGAAGTTTAAAAATGCTTCGGAACTCTTCCATTTTTCTCGGAATTCTGCTGAAGTTTAAAAATGCTTCAGAACTCTTCCATTGTTCTCAGAATTCCGCTGACGTTTAAAAATGCTTCGGAAATCTTCCATTGTTTTCAAAATTCCGCTGACGTTTAAAAATGCTTCGGAACTTTTCCATTGTTCTCAGAATTCTGCTGACGTTTAAAAATGCTTCGGAACTCTTCCATTGTTCTCGGCATTCCGCTGACGTTTAAAAATGCTTCGGAACTCTTCAATTGTTCTCGGAATTCTGCTGAACTTTTAAAAATGCTTCGGAACTCTTCCATTGTTCTCGGAATTCCGCTGACGTTTAAAAATGATTCGGAACTCTTCCATTGTTCTCAGAATTCTGCTGACGTTTAAAAATGCTTCTGAACTCTTCCATTGTTCTCGGAATTCCGTTGAAGTTTAAAAATGCTTCGAAACTCTTCCATTATTCTCGGAATTCTGCTGAAGTTTAAAAATGCTTCAGAACTCTTCCATTGTTCTCGGAATTCCGCTGACGTTTAAAAATGCTTCGGAACTCTTCCATTGTTCTCGGAATTCCCTTGAAGTTTAAAAATGCTTCGAAACTCTTCCATTGTTCTCGGAATTCCGCTGACATTTAAAAATGCTTTGGAAATCTTGTATTGTTCTCGGCATTCCGCTGACATATAAAAATGCTTCGGAAATCTTGTATTGTTCTCGGCATTCCGCTGACGTTTAAAAATGCTTCGGAACTCTTCAATTGTTCTCGGAATTCTGCTGAACTTTTAAAATGCTATGGAACTCTTCCATTGCTCTCGGAATTCGGGTGAAGTTTAAAAATGCTTCGGAACTCTTCTATTGTTCTCGGAATTCCGCTGAAGTTTAAAAATGCTTAAAATCTCTTCCATTGTTCTCGTAATTCTGCTCATGTTTAAAAATGCTTCGGAACTCTTTCATTGTTCTCGTAATTCCGCTGAAGTTTAAAAATGCTTCGGAACTCTTCCATTGTTCTCGGAATTCCGATGACGTTTTAAAATGCTTCGGTACTCTTCCATTGTTCTCGGAATTCCGCTGACAATTAAAAATGCTTCGGAACTCTTCCATTGTTCTAGGAATTCTGCTGAAGTCTAAAAATTCATCTGAACTCTTCCATTATTCTCGGAATTCATGTGAATTTTAAAAATGCTTCGGAACTCTTCTATTGTTCTCGGAATTCCGCTGAAGTTTAAAAATGCTTAAAATCTCTTACATTGTTCTCGGAATTCCGCTGAAGTTTAAAAATGCTTTGGAACTCTTCCATTGTTCTCGGAATTCTGTTGAAGTTTAAAAATGCTTCAGAACTCTTCCATTGTTCTCAGAATTCCGCTGACGTTTAAAAATGCTTCGGAAATCTTCCATTGTTCTCGGAATTCCGATGACGTTTAAAAATGCTTCACAACTCTTCCATTGTTCTCGGAATTCCGCTGACTTTTAAAAATGCTTCGGAACTCTTCCATTGTTCTCCAAATTCCGCTGAAGTTTAAAAATGCTTCGGAACCCTTCCATTGTTCTCGGAATTCTGCTGAAGTTTAAAAATGCTTCGGAACTCTTCCATTGTTCTCGGAATTCCGCTGACGTTTAAAAATGCTTCGGAACTCTTCCATTGTTCTCGGAATTCCGCTGACATATAAAAATGCTTCGGAAATCTTGCATTGTTCTCGGAATTCCGCTGACGTTTAAAAATGCTTCGGAACTCTTCCATTGTTCTCGGAATTCCGATGACGTTTTAAAATGCTTCGGTACTCTTCCATTGTTCTCGGAATTCCGCTGACGTTTAAAAATTCTTCGGAACTCTTCCATTATTCTCGCAATTCGTGTGAATTTTAAAAATGCTTCGGAACTTTTCTATTGTTCTCGGAATTCCGCTGAAGTTTAAAAATGCTTAAAATCTCTTACATTGTTCTCGGAATTCCGCTGAAGTTTAAAAATGCTTCGGAACTCTTCCATTGTTCTCGGAATTCTGCTGAAGTTTAAAAATGCTTCAGAACTCTTCCATTGTTCTCAGAATTCCGCTGACGTTTAAAAATGCTTCGGAAATCTTCCATTGTTTTCAAAATTCCGCTGACGTTTAAAAATGCTTCAGAACTTTTCCATTGTTCTCAGAATTCTGCTGACGTTTAAAAATGCTTCGGAACTCTTCCATTGTTCTCGGCATTCCGCTGAAGTTTAAAAATGCTTCGGAACCCTTCCATTTTTCTCGGAATTCTGCTGACATTTAAAAATGCTTCGGAAATCTTCCATTGTTTTCAAAATTCCGCTGACTCTTAAAAATGCTTCAGAACTCTTCCATTGTTCTCGGAATTCCGCTGACCTTTAAAAATGCTTCGGAACTCTTCCATTGTTCTCGGAATTCCGCTGACGTTTAAAAATGCTTCGGAACTCTTCCATTGTTCTTGGAATTCTGCTGAAGTTTTAAAATGCTTCGGTACTCTTCCATTGTTCTCGGAATTCTGCTGACGCTTAAAAATGCTTCGGAACTCTTCCATTGTTCTCGGAATTCCGCTGACGTTTAAAAATGCTTCGGAACTCTTCCATTGTTCTCGGAATTCCGCTGACATATAAAAATGCTTCGGAAATCTTGCATTGTTCTCGGAATTCCGCTGACGTTTAAAAATGCTTCGGAACTCTTCCATTGTTCTCGGAATTCCGATGACGTTTTAAAATGCTTCGGTACTCTTCCATTGTTCTCGGAATTCCGCTGACGTTTAAAAATTCTTCGGAACTCTTCCATTATTCTCGCAATTCGTGCGAATTTTAAAAATGCTTCGGAACTTTTCTATTGTTCTCGGAATTCCGCTGAAGTTTAAAAATGCTTAAAATCTCTTACATTGTTCTCGGAATTCCGCTGAAGTTTAAAAATGCTTCGGAACTCTTCCATTGTTCTCGGAATTCTGCTGAAGTTTAAAAATGCTTCAGAACTCTTCCATTGTTCTCAGAATTCCGCTGACGTTTAAAAATGCTTCGGAAATCTTCCATTGTTTTCAAAATTCCGCTGACGTTTAAAAATGCTTCGGAACTTTTCCATTGTTCTCAGAATTCTGCTGACGTTTAAAAATGCTTCGGAACTCTTCCATTGTTCTCGGCATTCCGCTGACGTTTAAAAATGCTTCGGAACTCTTCAATTGTTCTCGGAATTCTGCTGAACTTTTAAAAATGCTTCGGAACTCTTCCATTGTTCTCGGAATTTCGCTGACGTTTAAAAATGCTTCGGAACTCTTCCATTGTTCTCAGAATTCTGCTGACGTTTAAAAATGCTTCTGAACTCTTCCATTGTTCTCGGAATTCCGTTGAAGTTTAAAAATGCTTCGAAACTCTTCCATTATTCTCGGAATTCTGCTGAAGTTTAAAAATGCTTCAGAACTCTTCCATTGTTCTCGGAATTCCGCTGACGTTTAAAAATGCTTCGAAACTCTTCCATTGTTCTCGGAATTCCCTTGAAGTTTAAAAATGCTTCGAAACTCTTCCATTGTTCTCGGAATTCCGCTGACATTTAAAAATGCTTCGGAAATCTTGTATTGTTCTCGGCATTCCGCTGACATATAAAAATGCTTCGGAAATCTTGTATTGTTCTCGGCATTCCGCTGACGTTTAAAAATGCTTCGGAACTCTTCAATTGTTCTCGGAATTCTGCTGAACTTTTAAAATGCTATGGAACTCTTCCATTGCTCTCGGAATTCGGGTGAAGTTTAAAAATGCTTCGGAACTCTTCTATTGTTCTCGGAATTCCGCTGAAGTTTAAAAATGCTTAAAATCTCTTCCATTGTTCTCGTAATTCTGCTCATGTTTAAAAATGCTTCGGAACTCTTTCATTGTTCTCGTAATTCCGCTGAAGTTTAAAAATGCTTCGGAACTCTTCCATTGTTCTCGGAATTCCGATGACGTTTTAAAATGCTTCGGTACTCTTCCATTGTTCTCGGAATTCCGCTGACAATTAAAAATGCTTCGGAACTCTTCCATTGTTCTAGGAATTCTGCTGAAGTCTAAAAATTCATCTGAACTCTTCCATTATTCTCGGAATTCATGTGAATTTTAAAAATGCTTCGGAACTCTTCTATTGTTCTCGGAATTCCGCTGAAGTTTAAAAATGCTTAAAATCTCTTACATTGTTCTCGGAATTCCGCTGAAGTTTAAAAATGCTTCGGAACTCTTCCATTGTTCTCGGAATTCTGTTGAAGTTTAAAAATGCTTCAGAACTCTTCCATTGTTCTCAGAATTCCGCTGACGTTTAAAAATGCTTCGGAAATCTTCCATTGTTCTCGGAATTCCGATGACGTTTAAAAATGCTTCACAACTCTTCCATTGTTCTCGGAATTCCGCTGACTTTTAAAAATGCTTCGGAACTCTTCCATTGTTCTCCAAATTCCGCTGAAGTTTAAAAATGCTTCGGAACCCTTCCATTGTTCTCGGAATTCCGCTGACGTTTAAAAATGCTTCGGAACTCTTCCATTGTTCTCGGAATTCCGATGACGTTTTAAAATGCTTCGGTACTCTTCCATTGTTCTCGGAATTCCGCTGACGTTTAAAAATTCTTCGGAACTCTTCCATTATTCTCGCAATTCGTGTGAATTTTAAAAATGCTTCGGAACTTTTCTATTGTTCTCGGAATTCCGCTGAAGTTTAAAAATGCTTAAAATCTCTTACATTGTTCTCGGAATTCCGCTGAAGTTTAAAAATGCTTCGGAACTCTTCCATTGTTCTCGGAATTCTGCTGAAGTTTAAAAATGCTTCGGAACTCTTCCATTGTTCTCGGAATTCTGCTGAAGTTTAAAAATGCTTCAGAACTCTTCCATTGTTCTCAGAATTCTGCTGACGTTTAAAAATGCTTCGGAACTCTTCCATTGTTCTCGGCATTCCGCTGAAGTTTAAAAATGCTTCGGAACCCTTCCATTTTTCTCGGAATTCTGCTGACATTTAAAAATGCTTCGGAAATCTTCCATTGTTTTCAAAATTCCGCTGACTCTTTAAAATGCTTCAGAACTCTTCCATTGTTCTCGGAATTCCGCTGACGTTTAAAAATGCTTCGGAACTCTTCCATTGTTCTCGGAATTCCGCTGACGTTTAAAAATGCTTCGGAACTCTTCCATTGTTCTTGGAATTCTGCTGAAGTTTTAAAATGCTTCGGTACTCTTCCATTGTTCTCGGAATTCTGCTGACGCTTAAAAATGCTTCGGAACTCTTCCATTGTTCTCGGAATTCCGCTGACGTTTAAAAATGCTTCGGAACTCTTCCATTGTTCTTGGAATTCTGCTGAAGTTTTAAAATGCTTCGGTACTCTTCCATTGTTCTCCAAATTCCGCTGAAGTTTAAAAATGCTTCGGAACCCTTCCATTTTTCTCGGAATTCTGCTGACATTTAAAAATGCTTCGGAAATCTTCCATTGTTTTCAAAATTCCGCTGACGTTTAAAAATGCTTCAGAACTCTTCCATTGTTCTCGGAATTCCGCTGACATTTAAAAATGCTTCGGAACTCTTCCATTGTTCTCGGAATTCCGCTGACGTTTAAAAATTGTTCGGTACTCTTCCATTGTTCTCGGAATTCCGCTGACATATAAAAATGCTTCGGAAATCTTGCATTGTTCTCGGCATTCCGCTGACGTTTAAAAATGCTTCGGAACCCTTCCATTTTTCTCGGAATTCTGCTGAAGTTTAAAAATGCTTCGGAACTCTTCCATTGTTCTCAGAATTCCGCTGACTCTTAAAAATGCTTCAGAACTCTTCCATTGTTCTCGGAATTCCGCTGACGTTTAAAAATGCTTCGGAACTCTTCCATTGTTCTCGGAATTCCGCTGACGTTTAAAAATGCTTCGGAACTCTTCCATTGTTCTTGGAATTCTGCTGAAGTTTTAAAATGCTTCGGTACTCTTCCATTGTTCTCCAAATTCCGCTGAAGTTTAAAAATGCTTCGGAACCCTTCCATTGTTCTCGGAATTCCGCTGACATATAAAAATGCTTCGGAAATCTTGCATTGTTCTCGGAATTCCGCTGACGTTTAAAAATGCTTCGGAACTCTTCCATTGTTCTTGGAATTCTGCTGAAGTTTTAAAATGCTTCGGTACTCTTCCATTGTTCTCCAAATTCCGCTGAAGTTTAAAAATGCTTCGGAACCCTTCCATTGTTCTCGGAATTCCGCTGCCGTTTAAAAATGCTTCGGAACTCTTCCATTGTTCTCGGAATTCCGCTGATGTTTAAAAATTCTTCGGAACTCTTCCATTGTTCTTGGAATTCTGCTGAAGTTTTAAAATGCTTCGGTACTCTTCCATTGTTCTCGGAATTCTGCTGACGCTTAAAAATGCTTCGGAACTCTTCCATTGTTCTCGGAATTCCGCTGACGTTTAAAAATGCTTCGGAACTCTTCCATTGTTCTCGGAATTCCGCTGACATATAAAAATGCTTCGGAAATCTTGCATTGTTCTCGGAATTCCGCTGACGTTTAAAAATGCTTCGGAACTCTTCCATTGTTCTCGGAATTCCGATGACGTTTTAAAATGCTTCGGTACTCTTCCATTGTTCTCGGAATTCTGCTGAAGTTTAAAAATGCTTCAGAACTCTTCCATTGTTCTCAGAATTCCGCTGACGTTTAAAAATGCTTCGGAAATCTTCCATTGTTTTCAAAATTCCGCTGACGTTTAAAAATGCTTCAGAACTTTTCCATTGTTCTCAGAATTCTGCTGACGTTTAAAAATGCTTCGGAACTCTTCCATTGTTCTCGGCATTCCGCTGAAGTTTAAAAATGCTTCGGAACCCTTCCATTTTTCTCGGAATTCTGCTGACATTTAAAAATGCTTCGGAAATCTTCCATTGTTTTCAAAATTCCGCTGACTCTTAAAAATGCTTCAGAACTCTTCCATTGTTCTCGGAATTCCGCTGACGTTTAAAAATGCTTCGGAACTCTTCCATTGTTCTCGGAATTCCGCTGACGTTTAAAAATGCTTCGGAACTCTTCCATTGTTCTTGGAATTCTGCTGAAGTTTTAAAATGCTTCGGTACTCTTCCATTGTTCTCGGAATTCTGCTGACGCTTAAAAATGCTTCGGAACTCTTCCATTGTTCTCGGAATTCCGCTGACGTTTAAAAATGCTTCGGAACTCTTCCATTGTTCTCGGAATTCCGCTGACATATAAAAATGCTTCGGAAATCTTGCATTGTTCTCGGAATTCCGCTGACGTTTAAAAATGCTTCGGAACTCTTCCATTGTTCTCGGAATTCCGATGACGTTTTAAAATGCTTCGGTACTCTTCCATTGTTCTCGGAATTCCGCTGACGTTTAAAAATTCTTCGGAACTCTTCCATTATTCTCGCAATTCGTGCGAATTTTAAAAATGCTTCGGAACTTTTCTATTGTTCTCGGAATTCCGCTGAAGTTTAAAAATGCTTAAAATCTCTTACATTGTTCTCGGAATTCCGCTGAAGTTTAAAAATGCTTCGGAACTCTTCCATTTTTCTCGGAATTCTGCTGAAGTTTAAAAATGCTTCAGAACTCTTCCATTGTTCTCAGAATTCCGCTGACGTTTAAAAATGCTTCGGAAATCTTCCATTGTTTTCAAAATTCCGCTGACGTTTAAAAATGCTTCGGAACTTTTCCATTGTTCTCAGAATTCTGCTGACGTTTAAAAATGCTTCGGAACTCTTCCATTGTTCTCGGCATTCCGCTGACGTTTAAAAATGCTTCGGAACTCTTCAATTGTTCTCGGAATTCTGCTGAACTTTTAAAAATGCTTCGGAACTCTTCCATTGTTCTCGGAATTCCGCTGACGTTTAAAAATGCTTCGGAACTCTTCCATTGTTCTCAGAATTCTGCTGACGTTTAAAAATGCTTCTGAACTCTTCCATTGTTCTCGGAATTCCGTTGAAGTTTAAAAATGCTTCGAAACTCTTCCATTATTCTCGGAATTCTGCTGAAGTTTAAAAATGCTTCAGAACTCTTCCATTGTTCTCGGAATTCCGCTGACGTTTAAAAATGCTTCGGAACTCTTCCATTGTTCTCGGAATTCCCTTGAAGTTTAAAAATGCTTCGAAACTCTTCCATTGTTCTCGGAATTCCGCTGACATTTAAAAATGCTTTGGAAATCTTGTATTGTTCTCGGCATTCCGCTGACATATAAAAATGCTTCGGAAATCTTGTATTGTTCTCGGCATTCCGCTGACGTTTAAAAATGCTTCGGAACTCTTCAATTGTTCTCGGAATTCTGCTGAACTTTTAAAATGCTATGGAACTCTTCCATTGCTCTCGGAATTCGGGTGAAGTTTAAAAATGCTTCGGAACTCTTCTATTGTTCTCGGAATTCCGCTGAAGTTTAAAAATGCTTAAAATCTCTTCCATTGTTCTCGTAATTCTGCTCATGTTTAAAAATGCTTCGGAACTCTTTCATTGTTCTCGTAATTCCGCTGAAGTTTAAAAATGCTTCGGAACTCTTCCATTGTTCTCGGAATTCCGATGACGTTTTAAAATGCTTCGGTACTCTTCCATTGTTCTCGGAATTCCGCTGACAATTAAAAATGCTTCGGAACTCTTCCATTGTTCTAGGAATTCTGCTGAAGTCTAAAAATTCATCTGAACTCTTCCATTATTCTCGGAATTCATGTGAATTTTAAAAATGCTTCGGAACTCTTCTATTGTTCTCGGAATTCCGCTGAAGTTTAAAAATGCTTAAAATCTCTTACATTGTTCTCGGAATTCCGCTGAAGTTTAAAAATTCTTTGGAACTCTTCCATTGTTCTCGGAATTCTGTTGAAGTTTAAAAATGCTTCAGAACTCTTCCATTGTTCTCAGAATTCCGCTGACGTTTAAAAATGCTTCGGAAATCTTCCATTGTTCTCGGAATTCCGATGACGTTTAAAAATGCTTCACAACTCTTCCATTGTTCTCGGAATTCCGCTGACTTTTAAAAATGCTTCGGAACTCTTCCATTGTTCTCCAAATTCCGCTGAAGTTTAAAAATGCTTCGGAACCCTTCCATTGTTCTCGGAATTCTGCTGAAGTTTAAAAATGCTTCGGAACTCTTCCATTGTTCTCGGAATTCCGCTGACGTTTAAAAATGCTTCGGAACTCTTCCATTGTTCTCGGAATTCCGCTGACATATAAAAATGCTTCGGAAATCTTGCATTGTTCTCGGAATTCCGCTGACGTTTAAAAATGCTTCGGAACTCTTCCATTGTTCTCGGAATTCCGATGACGTTTTAAAATGCTTCGGTACTCTTCCATTGTTCTCGGAATTCCGCTGACGTTTAAAAATTCTTCGGAACTCTTCCATTATTCTCGCAATTCGTGTGAATTTTAAAAATGCTTCGGAACTTTTCTATTGTTCTCGGAATTCCGCTGAAGTTTAAAAATGCTTAAAATCTCTTACATTGTTCTCGGAATTCCGCTGAAGTTTAAAAATGCTTCGGAACTCTTCCATTGTTCTCGGAATTCTGCTGAAGTTTAAAAATGCTTCAGAACTCTTCCATTGTTCTCAGAATTCCGCTGACGTTTAAAAATGCTTCGGAAATCTTCCATTGTTTTCAAAATTCCGCTGACGTTTAAAAATGCTTCAGAACTTTTCCATTGTTCTCAGAATTCTGCTGACGTTTAAAAATGCTTCGGAACTCTTCCATTGTTCTCGGCATTCCGCTGAAGTTTAAAAATGCTTCGGAACCCTTCCATTTTTCTCGGAATTCTGCTGACATTTAAAAATGCTTCGGAAATCTTCCATTGTTTTCAAAATTCCGCTGACTCTTAAAAATGCTTCAGAACTCTTCCATTGTTCTCGGAATTCCGCTGACCTTTAAAAATGCTTCGGAACTCTTCCATTGTTCTCGGAATTCCGCTGACGTTTAAAAATGCTTCGGAACTCTTCCATTGTTCTTGGAATTCTGCTGAAGTTTTAAAATGCTTCGGTACTCTTCCATTGTTCTCGGAATTCTGCTGACGCTTAAAAATGCTTCGGAACTCTTCCATTGTTCTCGGAATTCCGCTGACGTTTAAAAATGCTTCGGAACTCTTCCATTGTTCTCGGAATTCCGCTGACATATAAAAATGCTTCGGAAATCTTGCATTGTTCTCGGAATTCCGCTGACGTTTAAAAATGCTTCGGAACTCTTCCATTGTTCTCGGAATTCCGATGACGTTTTAAAATGCTTCGGTACTCTTCCATTGTTCTCGGAATTCCGCTGACGTTTAAAAATTCTTCGGAACTCTTCCATTATTCTCGCAATTCGTGCGAATTTTAAAAATGCTTCGGAACTTTTCTATTGTTCTCGGAATTCCGCTGAAGTTTAAAAATGCTTAAAATCTCTTACATTGTTCTCGGAATTCCGCTGAAGTTTAAAAATGCTTCGGAACTCTTCCATTGTTCTCGGAATTCTGCTGAAGTTTAAAAATGCTTCAGAACTCTTCCATTGTTCTCAGAATTCCGCTGACGTTTAAAAATGCTTCGGAAATCTTCCATTGTTTTCAAAATTCCGCTGACGTTTAAAAATGCTTCGGAACTTTTCCATTGTTCTCAGAATTCTGCTGACGTTTAAAAATGCTTCGGAACTCTTCCATTGTTCTCGGCATTCCGCTGACGTTTAAAAATGCTTCGGAACTCTTCAATTGTTCTCGGAATTCTGCTGAACTTTTAAAAATGCTTCGGAACTCTTCCATTGTTCTCGGAATTTCGCTGACGTTTAAAAATGCTTCGGAACTCTTCCATTGTTCTCAGAATTCTGCTGACGTTTAAAAATGCTTCTGAACTCTTCCATTGTTCTCGGAATTCCGTTGAAGTTTAAAAATGCTTCGAAACTCTTCCATTATTCTCGGAATTCTGCTGAAGTTTAAAAATGCTTCAGAACTCTTCCATTGTTCTCGGAATTCCGCTGATGTTTAAAAATGCTTCGGAACTCTTCCATTGTTCTCGGAATTCCCTTGAAGTTTAAAAATGCTTCGAAACTCTTCCATTGTTCTCGGAATTCCGCTGACATTTAAAAATGCTTCGGAAATCTTGTATTGTTCTCGGCATTCCGCTGACATATAAAAATGCTTCGGAAATCTTGTATTGTTCTCGGCATTCCGCTGACGTTTAAAAATGCTTCGGAACTCTTCAATTGTTCTCGGAATTCTGCTGAACTTTTAAAATGCTATGGAACTCTTCCATTGCTCTCGGAATTCGGGTGAAGTTTAAAAATGCTTCGGAACTCTTCTATTGTTCTCGGAATTCCGCTGAAGTTTAAAAATGCTTAAAATCTCTTCCATTGTTCTCGTAATTCTGCTCATGTTTAAAAATGCTTCGGAACTCTTTCATTGTTCTCGTAATTCCGCTGAAGTTTAAAAATGCTTCGGAACTCTTCCATTGTTCTCGGAATTCCGATGACGTTTTAAAATGCTTCGGTACTCTTCCATTGTTCTCGGAATTCCGCTGACAATTAAAAATGCTTCGGAACTCTTCCATTGTTCTAGGAATTCTGCTGAAGTCTAAAAATTCATCTGAACTCTTCCATTATTCTCGGAATTCATGTGAATTTTAAAAATGCTTCGGAACTCTTCTATTGTTCTCGGAATTCCGCTGAAGTTTAAAAATGCTTAAAATCTCTTACATTGTTCTCGGAATTCCGCTGAAGTTTAAAAATGCTTCGGAACTCTTCCATTGTTCTCGGAATTCTGTTGAAGTTTAAAAATGCTTCAGAACTCTTCCATTGTTCTCAGAATTCCGCTGACGTTTAAAAATGCTTCGGAAATCTTCCATTGTTCTCGGAATTCCGATGACGTTTAAAAATGCTTCACAACTCTTCCATTGTTCTCGGAATTCCGCTGACTTTTAAAAATGCTTCGGAACTCTTCCATTGTTCTCCAAATTCCGCTGAAGTTTAAAAATGCTTCGGAACCCTTCCATTGTTCTCGGAATTCTGCTGAAGTTTAAAAATGCTTCGGAACTCTTCCATTGTTCTCAGAATTCCGCTGACGTTTAAAAATGCTTCGGAAATCTTCCATTGTTTTCAAAATTCCGCTGACGCTTAAAAATGCTTCAGAACTCTTCCATTGTTCTCGGAATTCTGTTGAAGTTTAAAAATGCTTCGAAACTCTTCCATTGTTCTCGGAATTCCGATGACGTTTAAAAATGCTTCAGAACTCTTCCATTGTTCTCGGAATTCCGCTGACGTTTAATAATGCTTCGCAACACTTTCATTGTTCTCGGAATTCCGCTGAAATTTAAAAATGCTTCAGAACTCTTCCATTGTTCTCAGAATTCCGCTGACGTTTAAAAATGCTTCGGTACTCTTCCTTTGTTCTCGGAATTCCGCTGACATATAAAAATGCTTCGGAAATCTTGCATTGTTCTCGGCATTCCGCTGACATTTAAAAATGCTTCAGAACTCTTCAATTGTTCTCGGAATTCTGCTGAACTTTTAAAATGCTTTGGAACTCTTCCATTGCTCTCAGAATTCTGCTGAAGTTTAAAAATGCTTCAGAACTCTTACATTGTTCTCGGAATTCTGCTGACGTTTAAAAATGCTTCGGAACTCTTCCATTGTTCTCGAAATTCCGTTGAAGTTTAAAAATGCTTCGGAACTCTTCCATTGTTCTCGAAATTCTGCTGAAGTTTAAAAATGCTTCGAAACTCTTCCATTGTTCTCAGAATTCCGCTGACGTTTAAAAATGCTTCGGTACTCTTCCATTGTTCTCGGAATTCTGCTGACGTTTAAAAATGCTTCGGAACTCTTCCATTGTTCTCGGCATTCCGCTGACGTTTAAAAATGCTTCGGAACTCTTCAATTGTTCTCGGAATTCTGCTGAACTTTTAAAAATGCTTCGGAACTCTTCCATTGTTCTCGGAATTCCGCTGACGTTTAAAAATGCTTCGGAACTCTTCCATTGTTCTTGGAATTCTGCTGAAGTTTTAAAAAGCTTCGGTACTCTTCCATTGTTCTCCAAATTCCGCTGAAGTTTAAAAATGCTTCGGAACCCTTCCATTTTTCTCGGAATTCTGCTGACATTTAAAAATGCTTCGGAAATGTTCCATTGTTTTCAAAATTCCGCTGACTCTTAAAAATGCTTCAGAACTCTTCCATTGTTCTCGGAATTCCGCTGACGTTTAAAAATGCTTCGGAACTCTTCCATTGTTCTCGGAATTCCGCTGACGTTTAAAAATGCTTCGGAACTCTTCCATTGTTCTTGGAATTCTGCTGAAGTTTTAAAATGCTTCGGTACTCTTCCATTGTTCTCGGAATTCTGCTGACGCTTAAAAATGCTTCGGAACTCTTCCATTGTTCTCGGAATTCCGCTGACGTTTAAAAATGCTTCGGAACTCTTCCATTGTTCTCGGAATTCCGCTGACATATAAAAATGCTTCGGAAATCTTGCATTGTTCTCGGAATTCCGCTGACGTTTAAAAATGCTTCGGAACTCTTCCATTGTTCTCGGAATTCCGATGACGTTTTAAAATGCTTCGGTACTCTTCCATTGTTCTCGGAATTCCGCTGACGTTTAAAAATTCTTCGGAACTCTTCCATTATTCTCGCAATTCGTGTGAATTTTAAAAATGCTTCGGAACTTTTCTATTGTTCTCGGAATTCCGCTGAAGTTTAAAAATGCTTAAAATCTCTTACATTGTTCTCGGAATTCCGCTGAAGTTTAAAAATGCTTCTGAACTCTTCCATTGTTCTCGGAATTCTGCTGAAGTTTAAAAATGCTTCAGAACTCTTCCATTGTTCTCAGAATTCCGCTGACGTTTAAAAATGCTTCGGAAATCTTCCATTGTTTTCAAAATTCCGCTGACGTTTAAAAATGCTTCAGAACTTTTCCATTGTTCTCAGAATTCTGCTGACGTTTAAAAATGCTTCGGAACTCTTCCATCGTTCTCGGCATTCCGCTGACGTTTAAAAATGCTTCGGAACTCTTCAATTGTTCTCGGAATTCTGCTGAACTTTTAAAAATGCTTCGGAACTCTTCCATTGTTCTCGGAATTCCGCTGACGTTTAAAAATGCTTCGGAACTCTTCCATTGTTCTCAGAATTCTGCTGACGTTTAAAAATGCTTCTGAACTCTTCCATTGTTCTCGGAATTCCGTTGAAGTTTAAAAATGCTTCGAAACTCTTCCATTGTTCTCGGAATTCTGCTGAAGTTTAAAAATGCTTCAGAACTCTTCCATTGTTCTCGGAATTCCGCTGACGTTTAAAAATGCTTCGGAGCTCTTCCATTGTTCTCGGAATTCCGTTGAAGTTTAAAAATGCTTCGAAACTCTTCCATTGTTCTCGGAATTCCGCTGACATTTAAAAATGCTTCGGAAATCTTGTATTGTTCTCGGCATTCCGCTGACATATAAAAATGCTTCGGAAATCTTGTATTGTTCTCGGCATTCCGCTGACGTTTAAAAATGCTTCGGAACTCTTCAATTGTTCTCGGAATTCTGCTGAACTTTTAAAATGCTATGGAACTCTTCCATTGCTCTCGGAATTCGGGTGAAGTTTAAAAATGCTTCGGAACTCTTCTATTGTTCTCGGAATTCCGCTGAAGTTTAAAAATGCTTAAAATCTCTTCCATTGTTCTCGTAATTCTGCTCATGTTTAAAAATGCTTCGGAACTCTTTCATTGTTCTCGTAATTCCGCTGAAGTTTAAAAATGCTTCGGAACTCTTCCATTGTTCTCGGAATTCCGATGACGTTTTAAAATGCTTCGGTACTCTTCCATTGTTCTCGGAATTCCGCTGACAATTAAAAATGCTTCGGAACTCTTCCATTGTTCTAGGAATTCTGCTGAAGTCTAAAAATTCATCTGAACTCTTCCATTATTCTCGGAATTCATGTGAGTTTTAAAAATGCTTCGGAACTCTTCTATTGTTCTCGGAATTCCGCTGAAGTTTAAAAATGCTTAAAATCTCTTACATTGTTCTCGGAATTCCGCTGACATTTAAAAATGCTTCGGAAATCTTCCATTGTTTTCAAAATTCCGCTGACGCTTAAAAATGCTTCAGAACTCTTCCATTGTTCTCGGAATTCTGTTGAAGTTTAAAAATGCTTCGAAACTCTTCCATTGTTCTCGGAATTCCGATGACGTTTAAAAATGCTTCACAACTCTTCCATTGTTCTCGGAATTCCGCTGACGTTTAATAATGCTTCGCAACTCTTTCATTGTTCTCTGAATTCCGCTGACGTTTAAAAATGCTTCGGAACTCTTCCATTGTTCTCGTAATTCCGTTGAAGTTTAAAAATGCTTCGAAACTCTTCCATTGTTCTCAGAATTCTGCTGAAGTTTAAAAATGCTTCAGAACTCTTCCATTGTTCTCGGAATTCCGCTGACGTTTAATAATGCTTCGCAACTCTTTCATTGTTCTCGGAATTCCGCTGAAATTTAAAAATGCTTCAGAACTCTTCCATTGTTCTCAGAATTCCGCTGACGTTTAAAAATGCTTCGGTACTCTTCCATTGTTCTCGGAATTCCGCTGACATATAAAAATGCTTCGGAAATCTTGCATTGTTCTCGGCATTCCGCTGACATTTAAAAATGCTTCAGAACTCTTCAATTGTTCTCGGAATTCTGCTGAACTTTTAAAATGCTTTGGAACTCTTCCATTGCTCTCAGAATTCTGCTGAAGTTTAAAAATGCTTCAGAACTCTTACATTGTTCTCGGAATTCTGCTGACGTTTAAAAATGCTTCGGAACTCTTCCATTGTTCTCGAAATTCCGTTGAAGTTTAAAAATGCTTCGGAACTCTTCCATTGTTCTCGGAATTCTGCTGAAGTTTAAAAATGCTTCAAAACTCTTCCATTGTTCTCAGAATTCCGCTGACGATTAAAAATGCTTCGGTACTCTTCCATTGTTCTCGGAATTCTGCTGACGTTTAAAAATGCTTCGGAACTCTTCCATTGTTCTCGGCATTCCGCTGACGTTTAAAAATGCTTCGGAACTCTTCAATTGTTCTCGGAATTCTGCTGAACTTTTAAAAATGCTTCGGAACTCTTCCATTGTTCTCGGAATTCCGCTGACGTTTAAAAATGCTTCGGAACTCTTCCATTGTTCTTGGAATTCTGCTGAAGTTTTAAAATGCTTCGGTACTCTTCCATTGTTCTCCAAATTCCGCTGAAGTTTAAAAATGCTTCGGAACCCTTCCATTTTTCTCGGAATTCTGCTGACATTTAAAAATGCTTCGGAAATGTTCCATTGTTTTCAAAATTCCGCTGACTCTTAAAAATGCTTCAGAACTCTTCCATTGTTCTCGGAATTCCGCTGACGTTTAAAAATGCTTCGGAACTCTTCCATTGTTCTCGGAATTCCGCTGACTTTTAAAAATGCTTCGGAACTCTTCCATTGTTCTCCAAATTCCGCTGAAGTTTAAAAATGCTTCAGAACCCTTCCATTGTTCTCGGAATTCTGCTGAAGTTTAAAAATGCTTCGGAACTCTTCCATTGTTCTCAGAATTCCGCTGACGTTTAAAAATGCTTCGGAAATCTTCCATTGTTTTCAAAATTCCGCTGACGCTTAAAAATGCTTCAGAACTCTTCCATTGTTCTCGGAATTCTGTTGAAGTTTAAAAATGCTTCGAAACTCTTCCATTGTTCTCGGAATTCCGCTGACGTTTAATAATGCTTCGCAACTCTTTCATTGTTCTCGGAATTCCGCTGACGTTTAAAAATGCTTCGGAACTCTTCCATTGTTCTCGTAATTCCGTTGAAGTTTAAAAATGCTTCGAAACTCTTCCATTGTTCTCAGAATTCTGCTGAAGTTTAAAAATGCTTCAGAACTCTTCCATTGTTCTCGGAATTCCGCTGACGTTTAATAATGCTTCGCAACTCTTTCATTGTTCTCGGAATTCCGCTGAAATTTAAAAATGCTTCAGAACTCTTCCATTGTTCTCAGAATTCCGCTGACGTTTAAAAATGCTTCGGTACTCTTCCTTTGTTCTCGGAATTCCGCTGACATATAAAAATGCTTCGGAAATCTTGGATTGTTCTCGGCATTCCGCTGACATTTAAAAATGCTTCAGAACTCTTCAATTGTTCTCGGAATTCTGCTGAACTTTTAAAATGCTTTGGAACTCTTCCATTGCTCTCAGAATTCTGCTGAAGTTTAAAAATGCTTCAGAACTCTTACATTGGTCTCGGAATTCTGCTGACGTTTAAAAATGCTTCGGAACTCTTCCCTTGTTCTCGAAATTCCGTTGAAGTTTAAAAATGCTTCGGAACTCTTCCATTGTTCTCGGAATTCTGCTGAAGTTTAAAAATGCTTCGAAACTCTTCCATTGTTCTCAGAATTCCGCTGACGTTTAAAAATGCTTCGGTACTCTTCCATTGTTCTCGGAATTCTGCTGACGTTTAAAAATGCTTCGGAACTCTTCCATTGTTCTCGGCATTCCGCTGACGTTTAAAAATGCTTCGGAACTCTTCAATTGTTCTCGGAATTCTGCTGAACTTTTAAAAATGCTTCGGAACTCTTCCATTGTTCTCGGAATTCCGCTGACGTTTAAAAATGCTTCGGAACTCTTCCATTGTTCTTGGAATTCTGCTGAAGTTTTAAAATGCTTCGGCACTCTTCCATTGTTCTCCAAATTCCGCTGAAGTTTAAAAATGCTTCGGAACCCTTCCATTTTTCTCGGAATTCTGCTGACATTTAAAAATGCTTCGGAAATGTTCCATTGTTTTCAAAATTCCGCTGACTCTTAAAAATGCTTCAGAACTCTTCCATTGTTCTCGGAATTCCGCTGACGTTTAAAAATGCTTCGGAACTCTTCCATTGTTCTCGGAATTCCGCTGACGTTTAAAAATGCTTCGGAACTCTTCCATTGTTCTTGGAATTCTGCTGAAGTTTTAAAATGCTTCGGTACTCTTCCATTGTTCTCGGAATTCTGCTGACGCTTAAAAATGCTTCGGAACTCTTCCATTGTTCTCGGAATTCCGCTGACGTTTAAAAATGCTTCGGAACTCTTCCATTGTTCTCGGAATTCCGCTGACATATAAAAATGCTTCGGAAATCTTGCATTGTTCTCGGAATTCCGCTGACGTTTAAAAATGCTTCGGAACTCTTCCATTGTTCTCGGAATTCCGATGACGTTTTAAAATGCTTCGGTACTCTTCCATTGTTCTCGGAATTCCGCTGACGTTTAAAAATTCTTCGGAACTCTTCCATTATTCTCGCAATTCGTGTGAATTTTAAAAATGCTTCGGAACTTTTCTATTGTTCTCGGAATTCCGCTGAAGTTTAAAAATGCTTAAAATCTCTTACATTGTTCTCGGAATTCCGCTGAAGTTTAAAAATGCTTCGGAACTCTTCCATTGTTCTCGGAATTCCGCTGACGTTTAAAAATGCTTCGGAACTCTTCCATTGTTCTTGGAATTCTGCTGAAGTTTTAAAATGCTTCGGTACTCTTCCATTGTTCTCGGAATTCTGCTGACGCTTAAAAATGCTTCGGAACTCTTCCATTGTTCTCGGAATTCCGATGACGTTTTAAAATGCTTCGGTACTCTTCCATTGTTCTCGGAATTCCGCTGACGTTTAAAAATTCTTCGGAACTCTTCCATTATTCTCGCAATTCGTGCGAATTTTAAAAATGCTTCGGAACTTTTCTATTGTTCTCGGAATTCCGCTGAAGTTTAAAAATGCTTAAAATCTCTTACATTGTTCTCGGAATTCCGCTGAAGTTTAAAAATGCTTCGGAACTCTTCCATTGTTCTCGGAATTCTGCTGAAGTTTAAAAATGCTTCAGAACTCTTCCATTGTTCTCAGAATTCCGCTGACGTTTAAAAATGCTTCGGAAATCTTCCATTGTTTTCAAAATTCCGCTGACGTTTAAAAATGCTTCAGAACTTTTCCATTGTTCTCAGAATTCTGCTGACATTTAAAAATGCTTCGGAACTCTTCCATTGTTCTCGGCATTCCGCTGACGTTTAAAAATGCTTCGGAACTCTTCAATTGTTCTCGGAATTCTGCTGAACTTTTAAAAATGCTTCGGAACTCTTCCATTGTTCTCGGAATTCCGCTGACGTTTAAAAATGCTTCGGAACTCTTCCATTGTTCTCAGAATTCTGCTGACGTTTAAAAATGCTTCTGAACTCTTCCATTGTTCTCGGAATTCCGTTGAAGTTTAAAAATGCTTCGAAACTCTTCCATTGTTCTCGGAATTCTGCTGAAGTTTAAAAATGCTTCAGAACTCTTCCATTGTTCTCGGAATTCCGCTGACGTTTAAAAATGCTTCGGAACTCTTCCATTGTTCTCGGAATTCCGTTGAAGTTTAAAAATGCTTCGAAACTCTTCCATTGTTCTCGGAATTCCGCTGACATTTAAAAATGCTTCGGAAATCTTGTATTGTTCTCGGCATTCCGCTGACATATAAAAATGCTTCGGAAATCTTGTATTGTTCTCGGCATTCCGCTGACGTTTAAAAATGCTTCGGAACTCTTCAATTGTTCTCGGAATTCTGCTGAACTTTTAAAATGCTATGGAACTCTTCCATTGCTCTCGGAATTCGGGTGAAGTTTAAAAATGCTTCGGAACTCTTCTATTGTTCTCGGAATTCCGCTGAAGTTTAAAAATGCTTAAAATCTCTTCCATTGTTCTCGTAATTCTGCTCATGTTTAAAAATGCTTCGGAACTCTTTCATTGTTCTCGTAATTCCGCTGAAGTTTAAAAATGCTTCGGAACTCTTCCATTGTTCTCGGAATTCCGATGACGTTTTAAAATGCTTCGGTACTCTTCCATTGTTCTCGGAATTCCGCTGACAATTAAAAATGCTTCGGAACTCTTCCATTGTTCTAGGAATTCTGCTGAAGTCTAAAAATGCTTCAGAACTCTTCCATTGTTCTCAGAATTCCGCTGACGTTTAAAAATGCTTCGGAAATCTTCCATTGTTCTCGGAATTCCGATGACGTTTAAAAATGCTTCACAACTCTTCCATTGTTCTCGGAATTCCGCTGACTTTTAAAAATGCTTCGGAACTCTTCCATTGTTCTCCAAATTCCGCTGAAGTTTAAAAATGCTTCGGAACCCTTCCATTGTTCTCGGAATTCTGCTGAAGTTTAAAAATGCTTCGGAACTCTTCCATTGTTCTCAGAATTCCGCTGACGTTTAAAAATGCTTCGGAAATCTTCCATTGTTTTCAAAATTCCGCTGACGCTTAAAAATGCTTCAGAACTCTTCCATTGTTCTCGGAATTCTGTTGAAGTTTAAAAATGCTTCGAAACTCTTCCATTGTTCTCGGAATTCCGATGACGTTTAAAAATGCTTCACAACTCTTCCATTGTTCTCGGAATTCCGCTGACGTTTAATAATGCTTCGCAACTCTTTCATTGTTCTCGGAATTCCGCTGACGTTTAAAAATGCTTCGGAACTCTTCCATTGTTCTCGTAATTCCGTTGAAGTTTAAAAATGCTTCGAAACTCTTCCATTGTTCTCAGAATTCTGCTGAAGTTTAAAAATGCTTCAGAACTCTTCCATTGTTCTCGGAATTCCGCTGACGTTTAATAATGCTTCGCAACTCTTTCATTGTTCTCGGAATTCCGCTGAAATTTAAAAATGCTTCAGAACTCTTCCATTGTTCTCAGAATTCCGCTGACGTTTAAAAATGCTTCGGTACTCTTCCTTTGTTCTCGGAATTCCGCTGACATATAAAAATGCTTCGGAAATCTTGCATTGTTCTCGGCATTCCGCTGACATTTAAAAATGCTTCAGAACTCTTCAATTGTTCTCGGAATTCTGCTGAACTTTTAAAATGCTTTGGAACTCTTCCATTGCTCTCAGAATTCTGCTGAAGTTTAAAAATGCTTCAGAACTCTTACATTGTTCTCGGAATTCTGCTGACGTTTAAAAATGCTTCGGAACTCTTCCATTGTTCTCGAAATTCCGTTGAAGTTTAAAAATGCTTCGGAACTCTTCCATTGTTCTCGGAATTCTGCTGAAGTTTAAAAATGCTTCGAAACTCTTCCATTGTTCTCAGAATTCCGCTGACGATTAAAAATGCTTCGGTACTCTTCCATTGTTCTCGGAATTCTGCTGACGTTTAAAAATGCTTCGGAACTCTTCCATTGTTCTCGGCATTCCGCTGACGTTTAAAAATGCTTCGGAACTCTTCCATTGTTCTTGGAATTCTGCTGAAGTTTTAAAATGCTTCGGTACTCTTCCATTGTTCTCCAAATTCCGCTGAAGTTTAAAAATGCTTCGGAACCCTTCCATTTTTCTCGGAATTCTGCTGACATTTAAAAATGCTTCGGAAATGTTCCATTGTTTTCAAAATTCCGCTGACTCTTAAAAATGCTTCAGAACTCTTCCATTGTTCTCGGAATTCCGCTGACGTTTAAAAATGCTTCGGAACTCTTCCATTGTTCTCGGAATTCCGCTGACGTTTAAAAATGCTTCGGAACTCTTCCATTGTTCTTGGAATTCTGCTGAAGTTTTAAAATGCTTCGGTACTCTTCCATTGTTCTCGGAATTCTGCTGACGCTTAAAAATGCTTCGGAACTCTTCCATTGTTCTCGGAATTCCGCTGACGTTTAAAAATGCTTCGGAACTCTTCCATTGTTCTCGGAATTCCGCTGACATATAAAAATGCTTCGGAAATCTTGCATTGTTCTCGGAATTCCGCTGACGTTTAAAAATGCTTCGGAACTCTTCCATTGTTCTCGGAATTCCGATGACGTTTTAAAATGCTTCGGTACTCTTCCATTGTTCTCGGAATTCCGCTGACGTTTAAAAATTCTTCGGAACTCTTCCATTATTCTCGCAATTCGTGTGAATTTTAAAAATGCTTCGGAACTTTTCTATTGTTCTCGGAATTCCGCTGAAGTTTAAAAATGCTTAAAATCTCTTACATTGTTCTCGGAATTCCGCTGACATTTAAAAATGCTTTGGAAATCTTCCATTGTTTTCAAAATTCCGCTGACGTTTAAAAATGCTTCAGAACTCTTCCATTGTTCTCGGAATTCCGCTGACAT
The DNA here is from genome assembly GCF_046119375.1 of Phyllobates terribilis. NCBI lineage: Eukaryota > Metazoa > Chordata > Amphibia > Anura > Dendrobatidae > Phyllobates > Phyllobates terribilis. Next base: position 13,755,097 of record NW_027362782.1, read on the forward strand.
TTAAAAATGCTTCGGAACTCTTCCATTGTTCTCGGAATTCCGCTGACGTTTAAAAATTGTTCGGTACTCTTCCATTGTTCTCGGAATTCCGCTGACATATAAAAATGCTTCGGAAATCTTGTATTGTTCTCGGCATTCCACTGACGTTTAAAAATTCTTCGGAACTCTTCAATTGTTCTCGGAATTCTGCTGAACTTTTAAAATGCTATGGAACTCTTCCATTGCTCTCGGAATTCAGGTGAAGTTTAAAAATGCTTCGGAACTCTTCTATTGTTCTCGGAATTCCGCTGAAGTATAAAAATGCTTAATATCTCTTCCATTGTTCTCGGAATTCTGCTCATGTTTAAAAATGCTTCGGAACTCTTCCATTGTTCTCGTAATTCCGCTGAAGTTTAAAAATGCTTCGGAACTCTTCCATTGTTCTCGGAATTCCGATGACGTTTTAAAATGCTTCGGTACTCTTCCATTGTTCTCGGAATTCCGCTGACAATTAAAAATGCTTCGGAACTCTTCCATTGTTCTAGGAATTCTGCTGAAGTCTAAAAATTCATCTGAACTCTTCCATTATTCTCGGAATTCATGTGAATTTTAAAAATGCTTCGGAACTCTTCTATTGTTCTCGGAATTCCGCTGAAGTTTAAAAATGCTTAAAATCTCTTACATTGTTCTCGGAATTCCGCTGAAGTTTAAAAATGCTTCGGAACTCTTCCATTGTTCTCGGAATTCTGCTGAAGTTTAAAAATGCTTCAGAACTCTTCCATTGTTCTCAGAATTCCGCTGACGTTTAACAATGCTTCGGAAATCTTCCATTGTTCTCGGAATTCCGCTGACTTTTAAAAATGCTTCGGAACTCTTCCATTGTTCTCCAAATTCCGCTGAAGTTTAAAAATGCTTCGGAACCCTTCCATTGTTCTCGGAATTCTGCTGAAGTTTAAAAATGCTTCGGAACTCTTCCATTGTTCTCAGAATTCCGCTGACGTTTAAAAATGCTTCGGAAATCTTCCATTGTTTTCAAAATTCCGCTGACGCTTAAAAATGCTTCAGAACTCTTCCATTGTTCTCGGAATTCCGATGACGTTTAAAAATGCTTCACAACTCTTCCATTGTTCTTGGAATTCTGCTGAAGTTTTAAAATGCTTCGGTACTCTTCCATTGTTCTCCAAATTCCGCTGAAGTTTAAAAATGCTTCGGAACCCTTCCATTTTTCTCGGAATTCTGCTGACATTTAAAAATGCTTCGGAAATCTTCCATTGTTTTCAAAATTCCGCTGACTCTTAAAAATGCTTCAGAACTCTTACATTGTTCTCGGAATTCCGCTGACGTTTAAAAATGCTTCGGAACTCTTCCATTGTTCTCGGAATTCCGCTGACGTTTAAAAATGCTTCGGAACTCTTCCATTGTTCTTGGAATTCTGCTGAAGTTTTAAAATGCTTCGGTACTCTTCCATTGTTCTCGGAATTCTGCTGACGCTTAAAAATGCTTCGGAACTCTTCCATTGTTCTCGGAATTCCGCTGACGTTTAAAAATTCTTCGGAACTCTTCCATTATTCTCGCAATTCGTGTGAATTTTAAAAATGCTTCGGAACTTTTCTATTGTTCTCGGAATTCCGCTGAAGTTTAAAAATGCTTAAAATCTCTTACATTGTTCTCGGAATTCCGCTGAAGTTTAAAAATGCTTCGGAACTCTTCCATTGTTCTCGGAATTCCGTTGAAGTTTAAAAATGCTTCGAAACTCTTCCATTGTTCTCGGAATTCCGATGACGTTTAAAAATGCTTCACAACTCTTCCAATGTTCTCGGAATTCCGCTGACGTTTAATAATGCTTCGCAACTCTTTCATTGTTCTCGGAATTCCGCTGACGTTTAAAAATGCTTCGGAACTCTTCCATTGTTCTCGGAATTCCGTTAAAGTTTAAAAATGCTTCGAAACTCTTCCATTGTTCTCAGAATTCTGCTGAAGTTTAAAAATGCTTCAGAACTCTTCCATTGTTCTCGGAATTCCGCTGACGTTTAATAATGCTTCGCAACTCTTTCATTGTTCTCGGAATTCCGCTGAAATTTAAAAATGCTTCAGAACTCTTCCATTGTTCTCAGAATTCCGCTGACGTTTAAAAATGCTTCGGTACTCTTCCTTTGTTCTCGGAATTCCGCTGACATATAAAAATGCTTCGGAAATCTTGCATTGTTCTCGGCATTCCGCTGACGTTTAAAAATGCTTCGGAACTCTTCAATTGTTCACGGAATTCTGCTGAACTTTTAAAATGCTTTGGAACTCTTCCATTGCTCTCAGAATTCTGCTGAAGTTTAAAAATGCTTCAGAACTCTTACATTGTTCTCGGAATTCTGCTGACGTTTAAAAATGCTTCGGAACTCTTCCATTGTTCTCGAAATTCCGTTGAAGTTTAAAAATGCTTCGGAACTCTTCCATTGTTATCGGAATTCTGCTGAAGTTTAAAAATGCTTCGAAACTCTTCCATTGTTCTCAGAATTCCGCTGACGCTTAAAAATGCTTCGGTACTCTTCCATTGTTCTCGGAATTCTGCTGACGTTTAAAAATGCTTCGGAACTCTTCCATTGTTCTCGGAATTCCGATGACGTTTTAAAATGCTTCGGTACTCTTCCATTGTTCTCGGAATTCCGCTGACGTTTAAAAATTCTTCGGAACTCTTCCATTGTTCTCGGAATTCCACTGAAGTTTAAAAATGCTTCGGAACTCTTCCATTGTTCTAGGAATTCTGCTGAAGTTTAAAAATTCATGTGAACTCTTCCATTATTCTCGGAATTCGTGTGAATTTTAAAAATGCTTCGGAACTTTTCTATTGTTCTCGGAATTCCGCTGAAGTTTAAAAATGCTTAAAATCTCTTATATTGTTCTCGGAATTCCGCTGAAGTTTAAAAATGCTTCGGAACTCTTCCATTGTTCTCGGAATTCTGCTGAAGTTTAAAAATGCTTCAGAACTCTTCCATTGTTCTCAGAATTCCGCTGACGTTCAAAAATGCTTCGGAAATCTTCCATTGTTTTCAAAATTCCGCTGACGTTTAAAAATGCTTCAGAACTTTTCCATTGTTCTCAGAATTCTGCTGACGTTTAAAAATGCTTCGGAACTCTTCCATTGTTCTCGGAATTCCGCTGACGTTTAAAAATGCTTCTGAACTCTTCCATTGTTCTCAGAATTCTGCTGACGTTTAAAAATGCTTCGGAACCCTTCCATTTTTCTCGGAATTCTGCTGACATTTAAAAATGCTTCGGAAATCTTCCATTGTTTTCAAAATTCCGCTGACTCTTAAAAATGCTTCAGAACTCTTCCATTGTTCTCGGAATTCCGCTGACGTTTAAAAATGCTTCGGAACTCTTCCATTGTTCTCGGAATTCCGCTGACGTTTAAAAATGCTTCGGAACTCTTCCATTGTTCTAGGAATTCTGCTGAAGTTTAAAAATTCATGTGAACTCTTCCATTATTCTCGGAATTCGTGTGAATTTTAAAAATGCTTCGGAACTTTTCTATTGTTCTCGGAATTCCGCTGAAGTTTAAAAATGCTTAAAATCTCTTATATTGTTCTCGGAATTCCGCTGAAGTTTAAAAATGCTTCGGTACTCTTCCATTGTTCTCGGAATTCCGCTGACATTTAAAAATGCTTCGGAAATCTTCCATTGTTTTCAAAATTCCGCTGACGTTTAAAAATGCTTCAGAACTCTTCCATTGTTCTCAGAATTCCGCTGACATTTAAAAATGCTTCGGAAATCTTGCATTGTTCTCGGCATTCCGCTGACGTTTAAAAATGCTTCGGAACTCTTCAATTGTTCACGGAATTCTGCTGAACTTTTAAAATGCTTTGGAACTCTTCCATTGCTCTCAGAATTCTGCTGAAGTTTAAAAATGCTTCAGAACTCTTACATTGTTCTCGGAATTCTGCTGACGTTTAAAAATGCTTCGGAACTCTTCCATTGTTCTCGAAATTCCGTTGAAGTTTAAAAATGCTTCGGAACTCTTCCATTGTTATCGGAATTCTGCTGAAGTTTAAAAATGCTTCGAAACTCTTCCATTGTTCTCAGAATTCCGCTGACGCTTAAAAATGCTTCGGTACTCTTCCATTGTTCTCGGAATTCTGCTGACGTTTAAAAATGCTTCGGAACTCTTCCATTGTTCTCGGAATTCCGATGACGTTTTAAAATGCTTCGGTACTCTTCCATTGTTCTCGGAATTCCGCTGACGTTTAAAAATTCTTCGGAACTCTTCCATTGTTCTCGGAATTCCACTGAAGTTTAAAAATGCTTCGGAACTCTTCCATTGTTCTAGGAATTCTGCTGAAGTTTAAAAATTCATGTGAACTCTTCCATTATTCTCGGAATTCGTGTGAATTTTAAAAATGCTTCGGAACTTTTCTATTGTTCTCGGAATTCCGCTGAAGTTTAAAAATGCTTAAAATCTCTTATATTGTTCTCGGAATTCCGCTGAAGTTTAAAAATGCTTCGGAACTCTTCCATTGTTCTCGGAATTCTGCTGAAGTTTAAAAATGCTTCAGAACTCTTCCATTGTTCTCAGAATTCCGCTGACGTTCAAAAATGCTTCGGAAATCTTCCATTGTTTTCAAAATTCCGCTGACGTTTAAAAATGCTTCAGAACTTTTCCATTGTTCTCAGAATTCTGCTGACGTTTAAAAATGCTTCGGAACTCTTCCATTGTTCTCGGAATTCCGCTGACGTTTAAAAATGCTTCTGAACTCTTCCATTGTTCTCAGAATTCTGCTGACGTTTAAAAATGCTTCGGAACCCTTCCATTTTTCTCGGAATTCTGCTGACATTTAAAAATGCTTCGGAAATCTTCCATTGTTTTCAAAATTCCGCTGACTCTTAAAAATGCTTCAGAACTCTTCCATTGTTCTCGGAATTCCGCTGACGTTTAAAAATGCTTCGGAACTCTTCCATTGTTCTCGGAATTCCGCTGACGTTTAAAAATGCTTCGGAACTCTTCCATTGTTCTAGGAATTCTGCTGAAGTTTAAAAATTCATGTGAACTCTTCCATTATTCTCGGAATTCGTGTGAATTTTAAAAATGCTTCGGAACTTTTCTATTGTTCTCGGAATTCCGCTGAAGTTTAAAAATGCTTAAAATCTCTTATATTGTTCTCGGAATTCCGCTGAAGTTTAAAAATGCTTCGGTACTCTTCCATTGTTCTCGGAATTCCGCTGACATTTAAAAATGCTTCGGAAATCTTCCATTGTTTTCAAAATTCCGCTGACGTTTAAAAATGCTTCAGAACTCTTCCATTGTTCTCAGAATTCCGCTGACATTTAAAAATGCTTCGGAACTCTTCCATTGTTCTCGGAATTCCGCTGACGTTTAAAAATTGTTCGGTACTCTTCCATTGTTCTCGGAATTCCGCTGACATATAAAAATGCTTCGGAAATCTTGTATTGTTCTCGGAATTCCGCTGAAGTTTAAAAATGCTTAAAATCTCTTCCATTGTTCTCGTAATTCTGCTCATGTTTAAAAATGCTTCGGAACTCTTCCATTGTTCTCGTAATTCCGCTGAAGTTTAAAAATGCTTCACAACTCTTCCATTGTTCTCGGAATTCCGCTGACGTTTAATAATGCTTCGCAACTCTTTCATTGTTCTCGGAATTCCGCTGACGTTTAAAAATGCTTCGGAACTCTTCCATTGTTCTCGGAATTCCGTTGAAGTTTAAAAATGCTTTGAAACTCTTCCATTGTTCTCAGAATTCTGCTGAAGTTTAAAAATGCTTCAGAACTCTTCCATTGTTCTCGGAATTCCGCTGACGTTTAATAATGCTTCGCAACTCTTTCATTGTTCTCGGAATTCCGCTGAAATTTAAAAATGCTTCGGTACTCTTCCTTTGTTCTCGGAATTCCGCTGACATATAAAAATGCTTCGGAAATCTTGCATTGTTCTCGGCATTCCGCTGACGTTTAAAAATGCTTCGGAACTCTTCAATTGTTCTCGGAATTCTGCTGAACTTTTAAAATGCTTTGGAACTCTTCCATTGCTCTCAGAATTCTGCTGAAGTTTAAAAATGCTTCAGAACTCTTACATTGTTCTCGGAATTCTGCTGAAGTTTAAAAATGCTTCGAAACTCTTCCATTGTTCTCAGAATTCCGCTGACGTTTAAAAATGCTTCGGTACTCTTCCATTGTTTTCGGAATTCTGCTGAAGTTTAAAAATGCTTCGGAACTCTTCCATTGTTCTCGGAATTCCGATGACGTTTTAAAATGCTTCGGTACTCTTCCATTGTTCTCGGAATTCCGCTGACGTTTAAAAATTCTTCGGAACTCTTCCATTGTTCTCAGAATTCCACTGAAGTTTAAAAATGCTTCGGAACTCTTCCATTGTTCTAGGAATTCTGCTGAAGTTTAAAAATTCATGTGAACTCTTCCATTATTCTCGGAATTCGTGTGAATTTTAAAAATGCTTCGGAACTTTTCTATTGTTCTCGGAATTCCGCTGAAGTTTAAAAATGCTTAAAATCTCTTATATTGTTCTCGGAATTCCGCTGAAGTTTAAAAATGCTTCGGAACTCTTCCATTGTTCTCGGAATTCTGCTGAAGTTTAAAAATGCTTCAGAACTCTTCCATTGTTCTCAGAATTCCGCTGACGTTCAAAAATGCTTCGGAAATCTTCCATTGTTTTCAAAATTCCGCTGACGTTTAAAAATGCTTCAGAACTTTTCCATTGTTCTCAGAATTCTGCTGACGTTTAAAAATGCTTCGGAACTCTTCCATTGTTCTCGGAATTCCGCTGACGTTTAAAAATGCTTCTGAACTCTTCCATTGTTCTCGGAATTCCGTTGAAGTTTAAAAATGCTTCAAAACTCTTCCACTGTTCTCGGAATTCTGCTGAAGTTTAAAAATGCTTCAGAACTCTTCCATTGTTCTCGGAATTTCGCTGACGTTTAATAATGCTTCGCAACTCTTTCCTTGTTCTCGGAATTCCGCTGACGTTTAAAAATGCTTCGGAACTCTTCCATTGTTCTCGGAATTCCGTTGAAGTTTAAAAATGCTTCGAAACTCTTCCATTATTCTCGGAATTCGTGTGAATTTTAAAAATGCTTCGGAACTTTTCTATTGTTCTCGGAATTCCGCTGAAGTTTAAAAATGCTTAAAATCTCTTATATTGTTCTCGGAATTCCGCTGAAGTTTAAAAATGCTTCGGAACTCTTCCATTGTTCTCGGAATTCTGCTGAAGATTAAAAATGCTTCAGAACTCTTCCATTGTTCTCAGAATTCCGCTGACGTTCAAAAATGCTTCGGAAATCTTCCATTGTTTTCAAAATTCCGCTGACGTTTAAAAATGCTTCAGAACTTTTCCATTGTTCTCAGAATTCTGCTGACGTTTAAAAATGCTTCGGAACTCTTCCATTGTTCTCGGAATTCCGCTGACGTTTAAAAATGCTTCTGAACTCTTCCATTGTTCTCGGAATTCCGTTGTTGTTTAAAAATGCTTCGGAACCCTTCCATTGTTCTCGGAATTCTGCTGAAGTTTAAAAATGCTTCGGAACTCTTCCATTGTTCTCAGAATTCCGCTGACGTTTAAAAATGCTTCGGAAATCTTCCATTGTTTTCAAAATTCCGCTGACGCTTAAAAATGCTTCAGAACTCTTCCATTGTTCTCGGAATTCCGTTGAAGTTTAAAAATGCTTCGAAACTATTCCATTGTTCTCAGAATTCTGCTGACGTTTAAAAATGCTTCGGAACTCTTCCATTGTTCTCGGAATTCCGCTGACGATTAAAAATGCTTCGGAACTCTTCCATTGTTCTCGGAATTCCGTTGAAGTTTAAAAATGCTTCGAAACTCTTCCATTGTTCTCAGAATTCTGCTGAAGTTTAAAAATGCTTCAGAACTCTTCCATTGTTCTCAGAATTCTGCTGACGTTTAAAAATGCTTCGGAACCCTTCCATTTTTCTCGGAATTCTGCTGACATTTAAAAATGCTTCGGAAATCTTCCATTGTTTTCAAAATTCCGCTGACTCTTAAAAATGCTTCAGAACTCTTCCATTGTTCTCGGAATTCCGCTGACGTTTAAAAATGCTTCGGAACTCTTCCATTGTTCTCGGAATTCCGCTGACGTTTAAAAATGCTTCGGAACTCTTCCATTGTTCTAGGAATTCTGCTGAAGTTTAAAAATTCATGTGAACTCTTCCATTATTCTCGGAATTCGTGTGAATTTTAAAAATGCTTCGGAACTTTTCTATTGTTCTCGGAATTCCGCTGAAGTTTAAAAATGCTTAAAATCTCTTATATTGTTCTCGGAATTCCGCTGAAGTTTAAAAATGCTTCGGTACTCTTCCATTGTTCTCGGAATTCCGCTGACATTTAAAAATGCTTCGGAAATCTTCCATTGTTTTCAAAATTCCGCTGACGTTTAAAAATGCTTCAGAACTCTTCCATTGTTCTCAGAATTCCGCTGACATTTAAAAATGCTTCGGAAATCTTGCATTGTTCTCGGCATTCCGCTGACGTTTAAAAATGCTTCGGAACTCTTCAATTGTTCACGGAATTCTGCTGAACTTTTAAAATGCTTTGGAACTCTTCCATTGCTCTCAGAATTCTGCTGAAGTTTAAAAATGCTTCAGAACTCTTACATTGTTCTCGGAATTCTGCTGACGTTTAAAAATGCTTCGGAACTCTTCCATTGTTCTCGAAATTCCGTTGAAGTTTAAAAATGCTTCGGAACTCTTCCATTGTTATCGGAATTCTGCTGAAGTTTAAAAATGCTTCGAAACTCTTCCATTGTTCTCAGAATTCCGCTGACGCTTAAAAATGCTTCGGTACTCTTCCATTGTTCTCGGAATTCTGCTGACGTTTAAAAATGCTTCGGAACTCTTCCATTGTTCTCGGAATTCCGATGACGTTTTAAAATGCTTCGGTACTCTTCCATTGTTCTCGGAATTCCGCTGACGTTTAAAAATTCTTCGGAACTCTTCCATTGTTCTCGGAATTCCACTGAAGTTTAAAAATGCTTCGGAACTCTTCCATTGTTCTAGGAATTCTGCTGAAGTTTAAAAATTCATGTGAACTCTTCCATTATTCTCGGAATTCGTGTGAATTTTAAAAATGCTTCGGAACTTTTCTATTGTTCTCGGAATTCCGCTGAAGTTTAAAAATGCTTAAAATCTCTTATATTGTTCTCGGAATTCCGCTGAAGTTTAAAAATGCTTCGGAACTCTTCCATTGTTCTCGGAATTCTGCTGAAGTTTAAAAATGCTTCAGAACTCTTCCATTGTTCTCAGAATTCCGCTGACGTTCAAAAATGCTTCGGAAATCTTCCATTGTTTTCAAAATTCCGCTGACGTTTAAAAATGCTTCAGAACTTTTCCATTGTTCTCAGAATTCTGCTGACGTTTAAAAATGCTTCGGAACTCTTCCATTGTTCTCGGAATTCCGCTGACGTTTAAAAATGCTTCTGAACTCTTCCATTGTTCTCAGAATTCTGCTGACGTTTAAAAATGCTTCGGAACCCTTCCATTTTTCTCGGAATTCTGCTGACATTTAAAAATGCTTCGGAAATCTTCCATTGTTTTCAAAATTCCGCTGACTCTTAAAAATGCTTCAGAACTCTTCCATTGTTCTCGGAATTCCGCTGACGTTTAAAAATGCTTCGGAACTCTTCCATTGTTCTCGGAATTCCGCTGACGTTTAAAAATGCTTCGGAACTCTTCCATTGTTCTAGGAATTCTGCTGAAGTTTAAAAATTCATGTGAACTCTTCCATTATTCTCGGAATTCGTGTGAATTTTAAAAATGCTTCGGAACTTTTCTATTGTTCTCGGAATTCCGCTGAAGTTTAAAAATGCTTAAAATCTCTTATATTGTTCTCGGAATTCCGCTGAAGTTTAAAAATGCTTCGGTACTCTTCCATTGTTCTCGGAATTCCGCTGACATTTAAAAATGCTTCGGAAATCTTCCATTGTTTTCAAAATTCCGCTGACGTTTAAAAATGCTTCAGAACTCTTCCATTGTTCTCAGAATTCCGCTGACATTTAAAAATGCTTCGGAACTCTTCCATTGTTCTCGGAATTCCGCTGACGTTTAAAAATTGTTCGGTACTCTTCCATTGTTCTCGGAATTCCGCTGACATATAAAAATGCTTCGGAAATCTTGTATTGTTCTCGGAATTCCGCTGAAGTTTAAAAATGCTTAAAATCTCTTCCATTGTTCTCGTAATTCTGCTCATGTTTAAAAATGCTTCGGAACTCTTCCATTGTTCTCGTAATTCCGCTGAAGTTTAAAAATGCTTCACAACTCTTCCATTGTTCTCGGAATTCCGCTGACGTTTAATAATGCTTCGCAACTCTTTCATTGTTCTCGGAATTCCGCTGACGTTTAAAAATGCTTCGGAACTCTTCCATTGTTCTCGGAATTCCGTTGAAGTTTAAAAATGCTTTGAAACTCTTCCATTGTTCTCAGAATTCTGCTGAAGTTTAAAAATGCTTCAGAACTCTTCCATTGTTCTCGGAATTCCGCTGACGTTTAATAATGCTTCGCAACTCTTTCATTGTTCTCGGAATTCCGCTGAAATTTAAAAATGCTTCGGTACTCTTCCTTTGTTCTCGGAATTCCGCTGACATATAAAAATGCTTCGGAAATCTTGCATTGTTCTCGGCATTCCGCTGACGTTTAAAAATGCTTCGGAACTCTTCAATTGTTCTCGGAATTCTGCTGAACTTTTAAAATGCTTTGGAACTCTTCCATTGCTCTCAGAATTCTGCTGAAGTTTAAAAATGCTTCAGAACTCTTACATTGTTCTCGGAATTCTGCTGAAGTTTAAAAATGCTTCGAAACTCTTCCATTGTTCTCAGAATTCCGCTGACGTTTAAAAATGCTTCGGTACTCTTCCATTGTTTTCGGAATTCTGCTGAAGTTTAAAAATGCTTCGGAACTCTTCCATTGTTCTCGGAATTCCGATGACGTTTTAAAATGCTTCGGTACTCTTCCATTGTTCTCGGAATTCCGCTGACGTTTAAAAATTCTTCGGAACTCTTCCATTGTTCTCAGAATTCCACTGAAGTTTAAAAATGCTTCGGAACTCTTCCATTGTTCTAGGAATTCTGCTGAAGTTTAAAAATTCATGTGAACTCTTCCATTATTCTCGGAATTCGTGTGAATTTTAAAAATGCTTCGGAACTTTTCTATTGTTCTCGGAATTCCGCTGAAGTTTAAAAATGCTTAAAATCTCTTATATTGTTCTCGGAATTCCGCTGAAGTTTAAAAATGCTTCGGAACTCTTCCATTGTTCTCGGAATTCTGCTGAAGTTTAAAAATGCTTCAGAACTCTTCCATTGTTCTCAGAATTCCGCTGACGTTCAAAAATGCTTCGGAAATCTTCCATTGTTTTCAAAATTCCGCTGACGTTTAAAAATGCTTCAGAACTTTTCCATTGTTCTCAGAATTCTGCTGACGTTTAAAAATGCTTCGGAACTCTTCCATTGTTCTCGGAATTCCGCTGACGTTTAAAAATGCTTCTGAACTCTTCCATTGTTCTCGGAATTCCGTTGAAGTTTAAAAATGCTTCGAAACTCTTCCACTGTTCTCGGAATTCTGCTGAAGTTTAAAAATGCTTCAGAACTCTTCCATTGTTCTCGGAATTTCGCTGACGTTTAATAATGCTTCGCAACTCTTTCCTTGTTCTCGGAATTCCGCTGACGTTTAAAAATGCTTCGGAACTCTTCCATTGTTCTCGGAATTCCGTTGAAGTTTAAAAATGCTTCGAAACTCTTCCATTATTCTCGGAATTCGTGTGAATTTTAAAAATGCTTCGGAACTTTTCTATTGTTCTCGGAATTCCGCTGAAGTTTAAAAATGCTTAAAATCTCTTATATTGTTCTCGGAATTCCGCTGAAGTTTAAAAATGCTTCGGAACTCTTCCATTGTTCTCGGAATTCTGCTGAAGATTAAAAATGCTTCAGAACTCTTCCATTGTTCTCAGAATTCCGCTGACGTTCAAAAATGCTTCGGAAATCTTCCATTGTTTTCAAAATTCCGCTGACGTTTAAAAATGCTTCAGAACTTTTCCATTGTTCTCAGAATTCTGCTGACGTTTAAAAATGCTTCGGAACTCTTCCATTGTTCTCGGAATTCCGCTGACGTTTAAAAATGCTTCTGAACTCTTCCATTGTTCTCGGAATTCCGTTGTTGTTTAAAAATGCTTCGGAACCCTTCCATTGTTCTCGGAATTCTGCTGAAGTTTAAAAATGCTTCGGAACTCTTCCATTGTTCTCAGAATTCCGCTGACGTTTAAAAATGCTTCGGAAATCTTCCATTGTTTTCAAAATTCCGCTGACGCTTAAAAATGCTTCAGAACTCTTCCATTGTTCTCGGAATTCCGTTGAAGTTTAAAAATGCTTCGAAACTATTCCATTGTTCTCAGAATTCTGCTGACGTTTAAAAATGCTTCGGAACTCTTCCATTGTTCTCGGAATTCCGCTGACGATTAAAAATGCTTCGGAACTCTTCCATTGTTCTCGGAATTCCGTTGAAGTTTAAAAATGCTTCGAAACTCTTCCATTGTTCTCAGAATTCTGCTGAAGTTTAAAAATGCTTCAGAACTCTTCCATTGTTCTCAGAATTCTGCTGACGTTTAAAAATGCTTCGGAACCCTTCCATTTTTCTCGGAATTCTGCTGACATTTAAAAATGCTTCGGAAATCTTCCATTGTTTTCAAAATTCCGCTGACTCTTAAAAATGCTTCAGAACTCTTCCATTGTTCTCGGAATTCCGCTGACGTTTAAAAATGCTTCGGAACTCTTCCATTGTTCTCGGAATTCCGCTGACGTTTAAAAATGCTTCGGAACTCTTCCATTGTTCTAGGAATTCTGCTGAAGTTTAAAAATTCATGTGAACTCTTCCATTATTCTCGGAATTCGTGTGAATTTTAAAAATGCTTCGGAACTTTTCTATTGTTCTCGGAATTCCGCTGAAGTTTAAAAATGCTTAAAATCTCTTATATTGTTCTCGGAATTCCGCTGAAGTTTAAAAATGCTTCGGTACTCTTCCATTGTTCTCGGAATTCCGCTGACATTTAAAAATGCTTCGGAAATCTTCCATTGTTTTCAAAATTCCGCTGACGTTTAAAAATGCTTCAGAACTCTTCCATTGTTCTCAGAATTCCGCTGACATTTAAAAATGCTTCGGAAATCTTGCATTGTTCTCGGCATTCCGCTGACGTTTAAAAATGCTTCGGAACTCTTCAATTGTTCACGGAATTCTGCTGAACTTTTAAAATGCTTTGGAACTCTTCCATTGCTCTCAGAATTCTGCTGAAGTTTAAAAATGCTTCAGAACTCTTACATTGTTCTCGGAATTCTGCTGACGTTTAAAAATGCTTCGGAACTCTTCCATTGTTCTCGAAATTCCGTTGAAGTTTAAAAATGCTTCGGAACTCTTCCATTGTTATCGGAATTCTGCTGAAGTTTAAAAATGCTTCGAAACTCTTCCATTGTTCTCAGAATTCCGCTGACGCTTAAAAATGCTTCGGTACTCTTCCATTGTTCTCGGAATTCTGCTGACGTTTAAAAATGCTTCGGAACTCTTCCATTGTTCTCGGAATTCCGATGACGTTTTAAAATGCTTCGGTACTCTTCCATTGTTCTCGGAATTCCGCTGACGTTTAAAAATTCTTCGGAACTCTTCCATTGTTCTCGGAATTCCACTGAAGTTTAAAAATGCTTCGGAACTCTTCCATTGTTCTAGGAATTCTGCTGAAGTTTAAAAATTCATGTGAACTCTTCCATTATTCTCGGAATTCGTGTGAATTTTAAAAATGCTTCGGAACTTTTCTATTGTTCTCGGAATTCCGCTGAAGTTTAAAAATGCTTAAAATCTCTTATATTGTTCTCGGAATTCCGCTGAAGTTTAAAAATGCTTCGGAACTCTTCCATTGTTCTCGGAATTCTGCTGAAGTTTAAAAATGCTTCAGAACTCTTCCATTGTTCTCAGAATTCCGCTGACGTTCAAAAATGCTTCGGAAATCTTCCATTGTTTTCAAAATTCCGCTGACGTTTAAAAATGCTTCAGAACTTTTCCATTGTTCTCAGAATTCTGCTGACGTTTAAAAATGCTTCGGAACTCTTCCATTGTTCTCGGAATTCCGCTGACGTTTAAAAATGCTTCTGAACTCTTCCATTGTTCTCAGAATTCTGCTGACGTTTAAAAATGCTTCGGAACCCTTCCATTTTTCTCGGAATTCTGCTGACATTTAAAAATGCTTCGGAAATCTTCCATTGTTTTCAAAATTCCGCTGACTCTTAAAAATGCTTCAGAACTCTTCCATTGTTCTCGGAATTCCGCTGACGTTTAAAAATGCTTCGGAACTCTTCCATTGTTCTCGGAATTCCGCTGACGTTTAAAAATGCTTCGGAACTCTTCCATTGTTCTAGGAATTCTGCTGAAGTTTAAAAATTCATGTGAACTCTTCCATTATTCTCGGAATTCGTGTGAATTTTAAAAATGCTTCGGAACTTTTCTATTGTTCTCGGAATTCCGCTGAAGTTTAAAAATGCTTAAAATCTCTTATATTGTTCTCGGAATTCCGCTGAAGTTTAAAAATGCTTCGGTACTCTTCCATTGTTCTCGGAATTCCGCTGACATTTAAAAATGCTTCGGAAATCTTCCATTGTTTTCAAAATTCCGCTGACGTTTAAAAATGCTTCAGAACTCTTCCATTGTTCTCAGAATTCCGCTGACATTTAAAAATGCTTCGGAACTCTTCCATTGTTCTCGGAATTCCGCTGACGTTTAAAAATTGTTCGGTACTCTTCCATTGTTCTCGGAATTCCGCTGACATATAAAAATGCTTCGGAAATCTTGTATTGTTCTCGGAATTCCGCTGAAGTTTAAAAATGCTTAAAATCTCTTCCATTGTTCTCGTAATTCTGCTCATGTTTAAAAATGCTTCGGAACTCTTCCATTGTTCTCGTAATTCCGCTGAAGTTTAAAAATGCTTCACAACTCTTCCATTGTTCTCGGAATTCCGCTGACGTTTAATAATGCTTCGCAACTCTTTCATTGTTCTCGGAATTCCGCTGACGTTTAAAAATGCTTCGGAACTCTTCCATTGTTCTCGGAATTCCGTTGAAGTTTAAAAATGCTTTGAAACTCTTCCATTGTTCTCAGAATTCTGCTGAAGTTTAAAAATGCTTCAGAACTCTTCCATTGTTCTCGGAATTCCGCTGACGTTTAATAATGCTTCGCAACTCTTTCATTGTTCTCGGAATTCCGCTGAAATTTAAAAATGCTTCGGTACTCTTCCTTTGTTCTCGGAATTCCGCTGACATATAAAAATGCTTCGGAAATCTTGCATTGTTCTCGGCATTCCGCTGACGTTTAAAAATGCTTCGGAACTCTTCAATTGTTCTCGGAATTCTGCTGAACTTTTAAAATGCTTTGGAACTCTTCCATTGCTCTCAGAATTCTGCTGAAGTTTAAAAATGCTTCAGAACTCTTACATTGTTCTCGGAATTCTGCTGAAGTTTAAAAATGCTTCGAAACTCTTCCATTGTTCTCAGAATTCCGCTGACGTTTAAAAATGCTTCGGTACTCTTCCATTGTTTTCGGAATTCTGCTGAAGTTTAAAAATGCTTCGGAACTCTTCCATTGTTCTCGGAATTCCGATGACGTTTTAAAATGCTTCGGTACTCTTCCATTGTTCTCGGAATTCCGCTGACGTTTAAAAATTCTTCGGAACTCTTCCATTGTTCTCAGAATTCCACTGAAGTTTAAAAATGCTTCGGAACTCTTCCATTGTTCTAGGAATTCTGCTGAAGTTTAAAAATTCATGTGAACTCTTCCATTATTCTCGGAATTCGTGTGAATTTTAAAAATGCTTCGGAACTTTTCTATTGTTCTCGGAATTCCGCTGAAGTTTAAAAATGCTTAAAATCTCTTATATTGTTCTCGGAATTCCGCTGAAGTTTAAAAATGCTTCGGAACTCTTCCATTGTTCTCGGAATTCTGCTGAAGTTTAAAAATGCTTCAGAACTCTTCCATTGTTCTCAGAATTCCGCTGACGTTCAAAAATGCTTCGGAAATCTTCCATTGTTTTCAAAATTCCGCTGACGTTTAAAAATGCTTCAGAACTTTTCCATTGTTCTCAGAATTCTGCTGACGTTTAAAAATGCTTCGGAACTCTTCCATTGTTCTCGGAATTCCGCTGACGTTTAAAAATGCTTCTGAACTCTTCCATTGTTCTCGGAATTCCGTTGAAGTTTAAAAATGCTTCGAAACTCTTCCACTGTTCTCGGAATTCTGCTGAAGTTTAAAAATGCTTCAGAACTCTTCCATTGTTCTCGGAATTTCGCTGACGTTTAATAATGCTTCGCAACTCTTTCCTTGTTCTCGGAATTCCGCTGACGTTTAAAAATGCTTCGGAACTCTTCCATTGTTCTCGGAATTCCGTTGAAGTTTAAAAATGCTTCGAAACTCTTCCATTATTCTCGGAATTCGTGTGAATTTTAAAAATGCTTCGGAACTTTTCTATTGTTCTCGGAATTCCGCTGAAGTTTAAAAATGCTTAAAATCTCTTATATTGTTCTCGGAATTCCGCTGAAGTTTAAAAATGCTTC
The DNA here is from genome assembly GCF_046119375.1 of Phyllobates terribilis. Lineage (NCBI taxonomy): Eukaryota > Metazoa > Chordata > Amphibia > Anura > Dendrobatidae > Phyllobates > Phyllobates terribilis. Next base: position 13,771,672 of record NW_027362782.1, read on the forward strand.
GGAACTCTTCCATTGTTCTCGGAATTCTGCTGAAGATTAAAAATGCTTCAGAACTCTTCCATTGTTCTCAGAATTCCGCTGACGTTCAAAAATGCTTCGGAAATCTTCCATTGTTTTCAAAATTCCGCTGACGTTTAAAAATGCTTCAGAACTTTTCCATTGTTCTCAGAATTCTGCTGACGTTTAAAAATGCTTCGGAACTCTTCCATTGTTCTCGGAATTCCGCTGACGTTTAAAAATGCTTCTGAACTCTTCCATTGTTCTCGGAATTCCGTTGTTGTTTAAAAATGCTTCGGAACCCTTCCATTGTTCTCGGAATTCTGCTGAAGTTTAAAAATGCTTCGGAACTCTTCCATTGTTCTCAGAATTCCGCTGACGTTTAAAAATGCTTCGGAAATCTTCCATTGTTTTCAAAATTCCGCTGACGCTTAAAAATGCTTCAGAACTCTTCCATTGTTCTCGGAATTCCGTTGAAGTTTAAAAATGCTTCGAAACTATTCCATTGTTCTCAGAATTCTGCTGACGTTTAAAAATGCTTCGGAACTCTTCCATTGTTCTCGGAATTCCGCTGACGATTAAAAATGCTTCGGAACTCTTCCATTGTTCTCGGAATTCCGTTGAAGTTTAAAAATGCTTCGAAACTCTTCCATTGTTCTCAGAATTCTGCTGAAGTTTAAAAATGCTTCAGAACTCTTCCATTGTTCTCGGAATTCCGCTGACGTTTAATAATGCTTCGCAACTCTTTCATTGTTCTCGGAATTCCGCTGAAATTTAAAAATGCTTCAGAACTCTTCCATTGTTCTCAGAATTCCGCTGACGTTTAAAAATGCTTCGGTACTCTTCCTTTGTTCTCGGAATTCCGCTGACATATAAAAATGCTTCGGAAATCTTGCATTGTTCTCGGCATTCCGCTGACGTTTAAAAATGCTTCGGAACTCTTCAATTGTTCTCGGAATTCTGCTGAACTTTTAAAATGCTTTGGAACTCTTCCATTGCTCTGAGAATTCTGCTGAAGTTTAAAAATGCTTCAGAACTCTTACATTGTTCTCGGAATTCTGCTGACGTTTAAAAATGCTTCGGAACTCTTCCATTGTTCTCGAAATTCCATTGAAGTTTAAAAATGCTTCGGAACTCTTCCATTGTTCTCGGAATTCTGCTGAAGTTTAAAAATGCTTCGAAACTCTTCCATTGTTCTCAGAATTCCGCTGACGTTTAAAAATGCTTCGGTACTCTTCCATGGTTCTCGGAATTCTGCTGACGTTTAAAAATGCTTCGGAACTCTTCCATTGTTCTCGGAATTCCGATGACGTTTTAAAATGCTTCGGTACTCTTCCATTGTTCTCGGAATTCCGCTGACGTTTAAAAATTCTTCGGAACTCTTCCATTGTTCTCGGAATTCCACTGAAGTTTAAAAATGCTTCGGAACTCGTCCATTGTTCTAGGAATTCTGCTGAAGTTTAAAAATTCATGTGAACTCTTCCATTATTCTCGGAATTCGTGTGAATTTTAAAAATGCTTCGGAACTTTTCTATTGTTCTCGGAATTCCGCTGAAGTTTAAAAATGCTTAAAATCTCTTATATTGTTCTCGGAATTCCGCTGAAGTTTAAAAATGCTTCGGAACTCTTCCATTGTTCTCGGAATTCTGCTGAAGTTTAAAAATGCTTCAGAACTCTTCCATTGTTCTCAGAATTCCGCTGACGTTCAAAAATGCTTCGGAAATCTTCCATTGTTTTCAAAATTCCGCTGACGTTTAAAAATGCTTCAGAACTTTTCCATTGTTCTCAGAATTCTGCTGACGTTTAAAAATGCTTCGGAACTCTTCCATTGTTCTCGGAATTCCGCTGACGTTTAAAAATGCTTCTGAACTCTTCCATTGTTCTCGGAATTCCGTTGAAGTTTAAAAATGCTTCGAAACTCTTAAACTGTTCTCGGAATTCTGCTGAAGTTTAAAAATGCTTCAGAACTCTTCCATTGTTCTCGGAATTTCGCTGACGTTTAATAATGCTTCGCAACTCTTTCCTTGTTCTCGGAATTCCGCTGACGTTTAAAAATGCTTCGGTACTCTTCCATTGTTCTCGGAATTCCGCTGACATTTAAAAATGCTTCGGAAATCTTCCATTGTTTTCAAAATTCCGCTGACGTTTAAAAATGCTTCAGAACTCTTCCATTGTTCTCGGAATTCCGCTGACGTTTAAAAATTGTTCGGTACTCTTCCATTGTTCTCGGAATTCCGCTGACATATAAAAATGCTTCGGAAATCTTGTATTGTTCTCGGAATTCCGCTGAAGTTTAAAAATGCTTCGAAACTCTTAAACTGTTCTCGGAATTCTGCTGAAGTTTAAAAATGCTTCAGAACTCTTCCATTGTTCTCGGAATTTCGCTGACGTTTAATAATGCTTCGCAACTCTTTCCTTGTTCTCGGAATTCCGCTGACGTTTAAAAATGCTTCGGTACTCTTCCATTGTTCTCGGAATTCCGCTGACATTTAAAAATGCTTCGGTACTCTTCCTTTGTTCTCGGAATTCCGCTGACGTTTAATAATGCTTCGCAACTCTTTCATTGTTCTCGGAATTCCGCTGAAATTTAAAAATGCTTCGGTACTCTTCCTTTGTTCTCGGAATTCCGCTGACATATAAAAATGCTTCGGAAATCTTGCATTGTTCTCGGCATTCCGCTGACGTTTAAAAATGCTTCGGAACTCTTCAATTGTTCTCGGAATTCTGCTGAACTTTTAAAATGCTTTGGAACTCTTCCATTGCTCTCAGAATTCTGCTGAAGTTTAAAAATGCTTCAGAACTCTTACATTGTTCTCGGAATTCTGCTGAAGTTTAAAAATGCTTCGAAACTCTTCCATTGTTCTCAGAATTCCGCTGACGTTTAAAAATGCTTCGGTACTCTTCCATTGTTTTCGGAATTCTGCTGAAGTTTAAAAATGCTTCGGAACTCTTCCATTGTTCTCGGAATTCCGATGACGTTTTAAAATGCTTCGGTACTCTTCCATTGTTCTCGGAATTCCGCTGACGTTTAAAAATTCTTCGGAACTCTTCCATTGTTCTCAGAATTCCACTGAAGTTTAAAAATGCTTCGGAACTCTTCCATTGTTCTAGGAATTCTGCTGAAGTTTAAAAATTCATGTGAACTCTTCCATTATTCTCGGAATTCGTGTGAATTTTAAAAATGCTTCGGAACTTTTCTATTGTTCTCGGAATTCCGCTAAAGTTTAAAAATGCTTAAAATCTCTTATATTGTTCTCGGAATTCCGCTGAAGTTTAAAAATGCTTCGGTACTCTTCCATTGTTCTCGGAATTCCGCTGACATTTAAAAATGCTTCGGTACTCTTCCTTTGTTCTCGGAATTCCGCTGACATTTAAAAATGCTTCGGTACTCTTCCTTTGTTCTCGGAATTCCGCTGACGTTTAATAATGCTTCGCAACTCTTTCATTGTTCTCGGAATTCCGCTGAAATTTAAAAATGCTTCGGTACTCTTCCTTTGTTCTCGGAATTCCGCTGACATATAAAAATGCTTCGGAAATCTTGCATTGTTCTCGGCATTCCGCTGACGTTTAAAAATGCTTCGGAACTCTTCAATTGTTCTCGGAATTCTGCTGAACTTTTAAAATGCTTTGGAACTCTTCCATTGCTCTCAGAATTCTGCTGAAGTTTAAAAATGCTTCAGAACTCTTACATTGTTCTCGGAATTCTGCTGAAGTTTAAAAATGCTTCGAAACTCTTCCATTGTTCTCAGAATTCCGCTGACGTTTAAAAATGCTTCGGTACTCTTCCATTGTTTTCGGAATTCTGCTGAAGTTTAAAAATGCTTCGGAACTCTTCCATTGTTCTCGGAATTCCGATGACGTTTTAAAATGCTTCGGTACTCTTCCATTGTTCTCGGAATTCCGCTGACGTTTAAAAATTCTTCGGAACTCTTCCATTGTTCTCAGAATTCCACTGAAGTTTAAAAATGCTTCGGAACTCTTCCATTGTTCTAGGAATTCTGCTGAAGTTTAAAAATTCATGTGAACTCTTCCATTATTCTCGGAATTCGTGTGAATTTTAAAAATGCTTCGGAACTTTTCTATTGTTCTCGGAATTCCGCTGAAGTTTAAAAATGCTTAAAATCTCTTATATTGTTCTCGGAATTCCGCTGAAGTTTAAAAATGCTTCGGAACTCTTCCATTGTTCTCGGAATTCTGCTGAAGTTTAAAAATGCTTCAGAACTCTTCCATTGTTCTCAGAATTCCGCTGACGTTCAAAAATGCTTCGGAAATCTTCCATTGTTTTCAAAATTCCGCTGACGTTTAAAAATGCTTCAGAACTTTTCCATTGTTCTCAGAATTCTGCTGACGTTTAAAAATGCTTCGGAACTCTTCCATTGTTCTCGGAATTCCGCTGACGTTTAAAAATGCTTCTGAACTCTTCCATTGTTCTCGGAATTCCGTTGAAGTTTAAAAATGCTTCGAAACTCTTCCACTGTTCTCGGAATTCTGCTGAAGTTTAAAAATGCTTCAGAACTCTTCCATTGTTCTCGGAATTTCGCTGACGTTTAATAATGCTTCGCAACTCTTTCCTTGTTCTCGGAATTCCGCTGACGTTTAAAAATGCTTCGGAACTCTTCCATTGTTCTCGGAATTCCGTTGAAGTTTAAAAATGCTTCGAAACTCTTCCATTATTCTCGGAATTCGTGTGAATTTTAAAAATGCTTCGGAACTTTTCTATTGTTCTCGGAATTCCGCTGAAGTTTAAAAATGCTTAAAATCTCTTATATTGTTCTCGGAATTCCGCTGAAGTTTAAAAATGCTTCGGAACTCTTCCATTGTTCTCGGAATTCTGCTGAAGATTAAAAATGCTTCAGAACTCTTCCATTGTTCTCAGAATTCCGCTGACGTTCAAAAATGCTTCGGAAATCTTCCATTGTTTTCAAAATTCCGCTGACGTTTAAAAATGCTTCAGAACTTTTCCATTGTTCTCAGAATTCTGCTGACGTTTAAAAATGCTTCGGAACTCTTCCATTGTTCTCGGAATTCCGCTGACGTTTAAAAATGCTTCTGAACTCTTCCATTGTTCTCGGAATTCCGTTGTTGTTTAAAAATGCTTCGGAACCCTTCCATTGTTCTCGGAATTCTGCTGAAGTTTAAAAATGCTTCGGAACTCTTCCATTGTTCTCAGAATTCCGCTGACGTTTAAAAATGCTTCGGAAATCTTCCATTGTTTTCAAAATTCCGCTGACGCTTAAAAATGCTTCAGAACTCTTCCATTGTTCTCGGAATTCCGTTGAAGTTTAAAAATGCTTCGAAACTCTTCCATTGTTCTCAGAATTCTGCTGACGTTTAAAAATGCTTCGGAACTCTTCCATTGTTCTCGGAATTCCGCTGACGATTAAAAATGCTTCGGAACTCTTCCATTGTTCTCGGAATTCCGTTGAAGTTTAAAAATGCTTCGAAACTCTTCCATTGTTCTCAGAATTCTGCTGAAGTTTAAAAATGCTTCAGAACTCTTCCATTGTTCTCGGAATTCCGCTGACGTTTAATAATGCTTCGCAACTCTTTCATTGTTCTCGGAATTCCGCTGAAATTTAAAAATGCTTCAGAACTCTTCCATTGTTCTCAGAATTCCGCTGACGTTTAAAAATGCTTCGGTACTCTTCCTTTGTTCTCGGAATTCCGCTGACATATAAAAATGCTTCGGAAATCTTGCATTGTTCTCGGCATTCCGCTGACGTTTAAAAATGCTTCGGAACTCTTCAATTGTTCTCGGAATTCTGCTGAACTTTTAAAATGCTTTGGAACTCTTCCATTGCTCTGAGAATTCTGCTGAAGTTTAAAAATGCTTCAGAACTCTTACATTGTTCTCGGAATTCTGCTGACGTTTAAAAATGCTTCGGAACTCTTCCATTGTTCTCGAAATTCCATTGAAGTTTAAAAATGCTTCGGAACTCTTCCATTGTTCTCGGAATTCTGCTGAAGTTTAAAAATGCTTCGAAACTCTTCCATTGTTCTCAGAATTCCGCTGACGTTTAAAAATGCTTCGGTACTCTTCCATGGTTCTCGGAATTCTGCTGACGTTTAAAAATGCTTCGGAACTCTTCCATTGTTCTCGGAATTCCGATGACGTTTTAAAATGCTTCGGTACTCTTCCATTGTTCTCGGAATTCCGCTGACGTTTAAAAATTCTTCGGAACTCTTCCATTGTTCTCGGAATTCCACTGAAGTTTAAAAATGCTTCGGAACTCGTCCATTGTTCTAGGAATTCTGCTGAAGTTTAAAAATTCATGTGAACTCTTCCATTATTCTCGGAATTCGTGTGAATTTTAAAAATGCTTCGGAACTTTTCTATTGTTCTCGGAATTCCGCTGAAGTTTAAAAATGCTTAAAATCTCTTATATTGTTCTCGGAATTCCGCTGAAGTTTAAAAATGCTTCGGAACTCTTCCATTGTTCTCGGAATTCTGCTGAAGTTTAAAAATGCTTCAGAACTCTTCCATTGTTCTCAGAATTCCGCTGACGTTCAAAAATGCTTCGGAAATCTTCCATTGTTTTCAAAATTCCGCTGACGTTTAAAAATGCTTCAGAACTTTTCCATTGTTCTCAGAATTCTGCTGACGTTTAAAAATGCTTCGGAACTCTTCCATTGTTCTCGGAATTCCGCTGACGTTTAAAAATGCTTCTGAACTCTTCCATTGTTCTCGGAATTCCGTTGAAGTTTAAAAATGCTTCGAAACTCTTAAACTGTTCTCGGAATTCTGCTGAAGTTTAAAAATGCTTCAGAACTCTTCCATTGTTCTCGGAATTTCGCTGACGTTTAATAATGCTTCGCAACTCTTTCCTTGTTCTCGGAATTCCGCTGACGTTTAAAAATGCTTCGGTACTCTTCCATTGTTCTCGGAATTCCGCTGACATTTAAAAATGCTTCGGAAATCTTCCATTGTTTTCAAAATTCCGCTGACGTTTAAAAATGCTTCAGAACTCTTCCATTGTTCTCGGAATTCCGCTGACGTTTAAAAATTGTTCGGTACTCTTCCATTGTTCTCGGAATTCCGCTGACATATAAAAATGCTTCGGAAATCTTGTATTGTTCTCGGAATTCCGCTGAAGTTTAAAAATGCTTCGAAACTCTTAAACTGTTCTCGGAATTCTGCTGAAGTTTAAAAATGCTTCAGAACTCTTCCATTGTTCTCGGAATTTTGCTGACGTTTAATAATGCTTCGCAACTCTTTCCTTGTTCTCGGAATTCCGCTGACGTTTAAAAATGCTTCGGTACTCTTCCATTGTTCTCGGAATTCCGCTGACATTTAAAAATGCTTCGGAAATCTTCCATTGTTTTCAAAATTCCGCTGACGTTTAAAAATGCTTCAGAACTCTTCCATTGTTCTCGGAATTCCGCTGACGTTTAAAAATTGTTCGGTACTCTTCCATTGTTCTCGGAATTCCGCTGACATATAAAAATGCTTCGGAAATCTTGTATTGTTCTCGGAATTCCGCTGAAGTTTAAAAATGCTTAAAATCTCTTCCATTGTTCTCGTAATTCTGCTCATGTTTAAAAATGCTTCGGAACTCTTCCATTGTTCTCGTAATTCCGCTGAAGTTTAAAAATGCTTCACAACTCTTCCATTGTTCTCGTAATTCCGCTGACGTTTAAAACTGCTTCTGAACTCTTCCATTGTTCTCGGAATTCCGTTGTAGTTTAAAAATGCTTCGGAACCCTTCCATTGTTCTCGGAATTCTGCTGAAGTTTAAAAATGCTTCGGAACTCTTCCATTGTTCTCAGAATTCCGCTGACGTTTAAAAATGCTTCGGAAATCTTCCATTGTTTTCAAAATTCCGCTGACGCTTAAAAATGCTTCAGAACTCTTCCATTGTTCTCGGAATTCCGTTGAAGTTTAAAAATGCTTCGAAACTCTTCCATTGTTCTCGGAATTCCGATGACGTTTAAAAATGCTTCACAACTCTTCCATTGTTCTCGGAATTCCGCTGACGTTTAATAATGATTCGCAACTCTTTCATTGTTCTCGGAATTCCGCTGACGATTAAAAATGCTTCGGAACTCTTCCATTGTTCTCGGAATTCCGTTGAAGTTTAAAAATGCTTCGAAACTCTTCCATTGTTCTCAGAATTCTGCTGAAGTTTAAAAATGCTTCAGAACTCTTCCATTGTTCTCGGAATTCCGCTGACGTTTAATAATGCTTCGCAACTCTTTCATTGTTCTCGGAATTCCGCTGAAATTTAAAAATGCTTCAGAACTCTTCCATTGTTCTCAGAATTCCGCTGACGTTTAAAAATGCTTCGGTACTCTTCCTTTGTTCTCGGAATTCCGCTGACATATAAAAATGCTTCGGAAATCTTGCATTGTTCTCGGCATTCCGCTGACGTTTAAAAATGCTTCGGAACTCTTCAATTGTTCTCGGAATTCTGCTGAACTTTTAAAATGCTTTGGAACTCTTCCATTGCTCTGAGAATTCTGCTGAAGTTTAAAAATGCTTCAGAACTCTTACATTGTTCTCGGAATTCTGCTGACGTTTAAAAATGCTTCGGAACTCTTCCATTGTTCTCGAAATTCCATTGAAGTTTAAAAATGCTTCGGAACTCTTCCATTGTTCTCGGAATTCTGCTGAAGTTTAAAAATGCTTCGAAACTCTTCCATTGTTCTCAGAATTCCGCTGACGTTTAAAAATGCTTCGGTACTCTTCCATTGTTCTCGGAATTCTGCTGACGTTTAAAAATGCTTCGGAACTCTTCCATTGTTCTCAGAATTCCGCTGACGCTTAAAAATGCTTCGGTACTCTTCCATTGTTCTCGGAATTCTGCTGACGTTTAAAAATGCTTCGGAACTCTTCCATTGTTCTCGGAATTCCGATGACGTTTTAAAATGCTTCGGTACTCTTCCATTGTTCTCGGAATTCCGCTGACGTTTAAAAATTCTTCGGAACTCTTCCATTGTTCTCGGAATTCCACTGAAGTTTAAAAATGCTTCGGAACTCTTCCATTGTTCTAGGAATTCTGCTGAAGTTTAAAAATTCATGTGAACTCTTCCATTATTCTCGGAATTCGTGTGAATTTTAAAAATGCTTCGGAACTTTTCTATTGTTCTCGGAATTCCGCTGAAGTTTAAAAATGCTTAAAATCTCTTATATTGTTCTCGGAATTCCGCTGAAGTTTAAAAATGCTTCGGAACTCTTCCATTGTTCTCGGAATTCTGCTGAAGTTTAAAAATGCTTCAGAACTCTTCCATTGTTCTCAGAATTCCGCTGACGTTCAAAAATGCTTCGGAAATCTTCCATTGTTTTCAAAATTCCGCTGACGTTTAAAAATGCTTCAGAACTTTTCCATTGTTCTCAGAATTCTGCTGACGTTTAAAAATGCTTCGGAACTCTTCCATTGTTCTCGGAATTCCGCTGACGTTTAAAAATGCTTCTGAACTCTTCCATTGTTCTCAGAATTCTGCTGACGTTTAAAAATGCTTCGGAACCCTTCCATTTTTCTCGGAATTCTGCTGACATTTAAAAATGCTTCGGAAATCTTCCATTGTTTTCAAAATTCCGCTGACTCTTAAAAATGCTTCAGAACTCTTCCATTGTTCTCGGAATTCCGCTGACGTTTAAAAATGCTTCGGAACTCTTCCATTGTTCTCGGAATTCCGCTGACGTTTAAAAATGCTTCGGAACTCTTCCATTGTTCTAGGAATTCTGCTGAAGTTTAAAAATTCATGTGAACTCTTCCATTATTCTCGGAATTCGTGTGAATTTTAAAAATGCTTCGGAACTTTTCTATTGTTCTCGGAATTCCGCTGAAGTTTAAAAATGCTTAAAATCTCTTATATTGTTCTCGGAATTCCGCTGAAGTTTAAAAATGCTTCGGTACTCTTCCATTGTTCTCGGAATTCCGCTGACATTTAAAAATGCTTCGGAAATCTTCCATTGTTTTCAAAATTCCGCTGACGTTTAAAAATGCTTCAGAACTCTTCCATTGTTCTCAGAATTCCGCTGACATTTAAAAATGCTTCGGAACTCTTCCATTGTTCTCGGAATTCCGCTGACGTTTAAAAATTGTTCGGTACTCTTCCATTGTTCTCGGAATTCCGCTGACATATAAAAATGCTTCGGAAATCTTGTATTGTTCTCGGAATTCCGCTGAAGTTTAAAAATGCTTAAAATCTCTTCCATTGTTCTCGTAATTCTGCTCATGTTTAAAAATGCTTCGGAACTCTTCCATTGTTCTCGTAATTCCGCTGAAGTTTAAAAATGCTTCACAACTCTTCCATTGTTCTCGGAATTCCGCTGACGTTTAATAATGCTTCGCAACTCTTTCATTGTTCTCGGAATTCCGCTGACGTTTAAAAATGCTTCGGAACTCTTCCATTGTTCTCGGAATTCCGTTGAAGTTTAAAAATGCTTCAGAACTCTTCCATTGTTCTCGGAATTCCGCTGACGTTTAATAATGCTTCGCAACTCTTTCATTGTTCTCGGAATTCCGCTGAAATTTAAAAATGCTTCGGTACTCTTCCTTTGTTCTCGGAATTCCGCTGACATATAAAAATGCTTCGGAAATCTTGCATTGTTCTCGGCATTCCGCTGACGTTTAAAAATGCTTCGGAACTCTTCAATTGTTCTCGGAATTCTGCTGAACTTTTAAAATGCTTTGGAACTCTTCCATTGCTCTCAGAATTCTGCTGAAGTTTAAAAATGCTTCAGAACTCTTACATTGTTCTCGGAATTCTGCTGAAGTTTAAAAATGCTTCGAAACTCTTCCATTGTTCTCAGAATTCCGCTGACGTTTAAAAATGCTTCGGTACTCTTCCATTGTTTTCGGAATTCTGCTGAAGTTTAAAAATGCTTCGGAACTCTTCCATTGTTCTCGGAATTCCGATGACGTTTTAAAATGCTTCGGTACTCTTCCATTGTTCTCGGAATTCCGCTGACGTTTAAAAATTCTTCGGAACTCTTCCATTGTTCTCAGAATTCCACTGAAGTTTAAAAATGCTTCGGAACTCTTCCATTGTTCTAGGAATTCTGCTGAAGTTTAAAAATTCATGTGAACTCTTCCATTATTCTCGGAATTCCGTTGAAGTTTAAAAATGCTTCGAAACTCTTCCATTATTCTCGGAATTCGTGTGAATTTTAAAAATGCTTCGGAACTTTTCTATTGTTCTCGGAATTCCGCTGAAGTTTAAAAATGCTTAAAATCTCTTATATTGTTCTCGGAATTCCGCTGAAGTTTAAAAATGCTTCGGAACTCTTCCATTGTTCTCGGAATTCTGCTGAAGTTTAAAAATGCTTCAGAACTCTTCCATTGTTCTCAGAATTCCGCTGACGTTTAAAAATGCTTCGGAAATCTTCCATTGTTTTCAAAATTCCGCTGACGCTTAAAAATGCTTCAGAACTCTTCCATTGTTCTCGGAATTCCGTTGAAGTTTAAAAATGCTTCGAAACTCTTCCATTGTTCTCGGAATTCCGATGACGTTTAAAAATGCTTCACAACTCTTCCATTGTTCTCGGAATTCCGCTGACGTTTAATAATGATTCGCAACTCTTTCATTGTTCTCGGAATTCCGCTGACGATTAAAAATGCTTCGGAACTCTTCCATTGTTCTCGGAATTCCGTTGAAGTTTAAAAATGCTTCGAAACTCTTCCATTGTTCTCAGAATTCTGCTGAAGTTTAAAAATGCTTCAGAACTCTTCCATTGTTCTCGGAATTCCGCTGACGTTTAATAATGCTTCGCAACTCTTTCATTGTTCTCGGAATTCCGCTGAAATTTAAAAATGCTTCAGAACTCTTCCATTGTTCTCAGAATTCCGCTGACGTTTAAAAATGCTTCGGTACTCTTCCTTTGTTCTCGGAATTCCGCTGACATATAAAAATGCTTCGGAAATCTTGCATTGTTCTCGGCATTCCGCTGACGTTTAAAAATGCTTCGGAACTCTTCAATTGTTCTCGGAATTCTGCTGAACCTTTAAAATGCTTTGGAACTCTTCCATTGCTCTGAGAATTCTGCTGAAGTTTAAAAATGCTTCAGAACTCTTACATTGTTCTCGGAATTCTGCTGACGTTTAAAAATGCTTCGGAACTCTTCCATTGTTCTCGAAATTCCATTGAAGTTTAAAAATGCTTCGGAACTCTTCCATTGTTCTCGGAATTCTGCTGAAGTTTAAAAATGCTTCGAAACTCTTCCATTGTTCTCAGAATTCCGCTGACGTTTAAAAATGCTTCGGTACTCTTCCATTGTTCTCGGAATTCTGCTGACGTTTAAAAATGCTTCGGAACTCTTCCATTGTTCTCAGAATTCCGCTGACGCTTAAAAATGCTTCGGTACTCTTCCATTGTTCTCGGAATTCTGCTGACGTTTAAAAATGCTTCGGAACTCTTCCATTGTTCTCGGAATTCCGATGACGTTTTAAAATGCTTCGGTACTCTTCCATTGTTCTCGGAATTCCGCTGACGTTTAAAAATTCTTCGGAACTCTTCCATTGTTCTCGGAATTCCACTGAAGTTTAAAAATGCTTCGGAACTCTTCCATTGTTCTAGGAATTCTGCTGAAGTTTAAAAATTCATGTGAACTCTTCCATTATTCTCGGAATTCGTGTGAATTTTAAAAATGCTTCGGAACTTTTCTATTGTTCTCGGAATTCCGCTGAAGTTTAAAAATGCTTAAAATCTCTTATATTGTTCTCGGAATTCCGCTGAAGTTTAAAAATGCTTCGGAACTCTTCCATTGTTCTCGGAATTCTGCTGAAGTTTAAAAATGCTTCAGAACTCTTCCATTGTTCTCAGAATTCCGCTGACGTTCAAAAATGCTTCGGAAATCTTCCATTGTTTTCAAAATTCCGCTGACGTTTAAAAATGCTTCAGAACTTTTCCATTGTTCTCAGAATTCTGCTGACGTTTAAAAATGCTTCGGAACTCTTCCATTGTTCTCGGAATTCCGCTGACGTTTAAAAATGCTTCTGAACTCTTCCATTGTTCTCAGAATTCTGCTGACGTTTAAAAATGCTTCGGAACCCTTCCATTTTTCTCGGAATTCTGCTGACATTTAAAAATGCTTCGGAAATCTTCCATTGTTTTCAAAATTCCGCTGACTCTTAAAAATGCTTCAGAACTCTTCCATTGTTCTCGGAATTCCGCTGACGTTTAAAAATGCTTCGGAACTCTTCCATTGTTCTCGGAATTCCGCTGACGTTTAAAAATGCTTCGGAACTCTTCCATTGTTCTCGGAATTCCGCTGACGTTTAAAAATGCTTCGGAACTCTTCCATTGTTCTAGGAATTCTGCTGAAGTTTAAAAATTCATGTGAACTCTTCCATTATTCTCGGAATTCGTGTGAATTTTAAAAATGCTTCGGAACTTTTCTATTGTTCTCGGAATTCCGCTGAAGTTTAAAAATGCTTAAAATCTCTTATATTGTTCTCGGAATTCCGCTGAAGTTTAAAAATGCTTCGGTACTCTTCCATTGTTCTCGGAATTCCGCTGACATTTAAAAATGCTTCGGAAATCTTCCATTGTTTTCAAAATTCCGCTGACGTTTAAAAATGCTTCAGAACTCTTCCATTGTTCTCAGAATTCCGCTGACATTTAAAAATGCTTCGGAACTCTTCCATTGTTCTCGGAATTCCGCTGACGTTTAAAAATTGTTCGGTACTCTTCCATTGTTCTCGGAATTCCGCTGACATATAAAAATGCTTCGGAAATCTTGTATTGTTCTCGGAATTCCGCTGAAGTTTAAAAATGCTTAAAATCTCTTCCATTGTTCTCGTAATTCTGCTCATGTTTAAAAATGCTTCGGAACTCTTCCATTGTTCTCGTAATTCCGCTGAAGTTTAAAAATGCTTCACAACTCCTCCATTGTTCTCGGAATTCCGCTGACGTTTAATAATGCTTCGCAACTCTTTCATTGTTCTCGGAATTCCGCTGACGTTTAAAAATGCTTCGGAACTCTTCCATTGTTCTCGGAATTCCGTTGAAGTTTAAAAATGCTTCAGAACTCTTCCATTGTTCTCGGAATTCCGCTGACGTTTAATAATGCTTCGCAACTCTTTCATTGTTCTCGGAATTCCGCTGAAATTTAAAAATGCTTCGGTACTCTTCCTTTGTTCTCGGAATTCCGCTGACATATAAAAATGCTTCGGAAATCTTGCATTGTTCTCGGCATTCCGCTGACGTTTAAAAATGCTTCGGAACTCTTCAATTGTTCTCGGAATTCTGCTGAACTTTTAAAATGCTTTGGAACTCTTCCATTGCTCTCAGAATTCTGCTGAAGTTTAAAAATGCTTCAGAACTCTTCCATTGTTCTCGGAATTCTGCTGAAGTTTAAAAATGCTTCGAAACTCTTCCATTGTTCTCAGAATTCCGCTGACGTTTAAAAATGCTTCGGTACTCTTCCATTGTTTTCGGAATTCTGCTGAAGTTTAAAAATGCTTCGGAACTCTTCCATTGTTCTCGGAATTCCGATGACGTTTTAAAATGCTTCGGTACTCTTCCATTGTTCTCGGAATTCCGCTGACGTTTAAAAATTCTTCGGAACTCTTCCATTGTTCTCAGAATTCCACTGAAGTTTAAAAATGCTTCGGAACTCTTCCATTGTTCTAGGAATTCTGCTGAAGTTTAAAAATTCATGTGAACTCTTCCATTATTCTCGGAATTCCGTTGAAGTTTAAAAATGCTTCGAAACTCTTCCATTATTCTCGGAATTCGTGTGAATTTTAAAAATGCTTCGGAACTTTTCTATTGTTCTCGGAATTCCGCTGAAGTTTAAAAATGCTTAAAATCTCTTATATTGTTCTCGGAATTCCGCTGAAGTTTAAAAATGCTTCGGAACTCTTCCATTGTTCTCGGAATTCTGCTGAAGTTTAAAAATGCTTCAGAACTCTTCCATTGTTCTCAGAATTCCGCTGACGTTCAAAAATGCTTCGGAAATCTTCCATTGTTTTCAAAATTCCGCTGACGTTTAAAAATGCTTCAGAACTTTTCCATTGTTCTCAGAATTCTGCTGACGTTTAAAAATGCTTCGGAACTCTTCCATTGTTCTCGGAATTCCGCTGACGTTTAAAAATGCTTCTGAACTCTTCCATTGTTCTCGGAATTCCGTTGAAGTTTAAAAATGCTTCGAAACTCTTAAACTGTTCTCGGAATTCTGCTGAAGTTTAAAAATGCTTCAGAACTCTTCCATTGTTCTCGGAATTTCGCTGACGTTTAATAATGCTTCGCAACTCTTTCCTTGTTCTCGGAATTCCGCTGACGTTTAAAAATGCTTCGGTACTCTTCCATTGTTCTCGGAATTCCGCTGACATTTAAAAATGCTTCGGAAATCTTCCATTGTTTTCAAAATTCCGCTGACGTTTAAAAATGCTTCAGAACTCTTCCATTGTTCTCGGAATTCCGCTGACGTTTAAAAATTGTTCGGTACTCTTCCATTGTTCTCGGAATTCCGCTGACATATAAAAATGCTTCGGAAATCTTGTATTGTTCTCGGAATTCCGCTGAAGTTTAAAAATGCTTCGAAACTCTTAAACTGTTCTCGGAATTCTGCTGAAGTTTAAAAATGCTTCAGAACTCTTCCATTGTTCTCGGAATTTCGCTGACGTTTAATAATGCTTCGCAACTCTTTCCTTGTTCTCGGAATTCCGCTGACGTTTAAAAATGCTTCGGTACTCTTCCATTGTTCTCGGAATTCCGCTGACATTTAAAAATGCTTCGGAAATCTTCCATTGTTTTCAAAATTCCGCTGACGTTTAAAAATGCTTCAGAACTCTTCCATTGTTCTCGGAATTCCGCTGACGTTTAAAAATTGTTCGGTACTCTTCCATTGTTCTCGGAATTCCGCTGACATATAAAAATGCTTCGGAAATCTTGTATTGTTCTCGGAATTCCGCTGAAGTTTAAAAATGCTTAAAATCTCTTCCATTGTTCTCGTAATTCTGCTCATGTTTAAAAATGCTTCGGAACTCTTCCATTGTTCTCGTAATTCCGCTGAAGTTTAAAAATGCTTCACAACTCTTCCATTGTTCTCGTAATTCCGCTGACGTTTAAAAATGCTTCTGAACTCTTCCATTGTTCTCGGAATTCCGTTGTAGTTTAAAAATGCTTCGGAACCCTTCCATTGTTCTCGGAATTCTGCTGAAGTTTAAAAATGCTTCGGAACTCTTCCATTGTTCTCAGAATTCCGCTGACGTTTAAAAATGCTTCGGAAATCTTCCATTGTTTTCAAAATTCCGCTGACGCTTAAAAATGCTTCAGAACTCTTCCATTGTTCTCGGAATTCCGTTGAAGTTTAAAAATGCTTCGAAACTCTTCCATTGTTCTCGGAATTCCGATGACGTTTAAAAATGCTTCACAACTCTTCCATTGTTCTCGGAATTCCGCTGACGTTTAATAATGATTCGCAACTCTTTCATTGTTCTCGGAATTCCGCTGACGATTAAAAATGCTTCGGAACTCTTCCATTGTTCTCGGAATTCCGTTGAAGTTTAAAAATGCTTCGAAACTCTTCCATTGTTCTCAGAATTCTGCTGAAGTTTAAAAATGCTTCAGAACTCTTCCATTGTTCTCGGAATTCCGCTGACGTTTAATAATGCTTCGCAACTCTTTCATTGTTCTCGGAATTCCGCTGAAATTTAAAAATGCTTCAGAACTCTTCCATTGTTCTCAGAATTCCGCTGACGTTTAAAAATGCTTCGGTACTCTTCCTTTGTTCTCGGAATTCCGCTGACATATAAAAATGCTTCGGAAATCTTGCATTGTTCTCGGCATTCCGCTGACGTTTAAAAATGCTTCGGAACTCTTCAATTGTTCTCGGAATTCTGCTGAACCTTTAAAATGCTTTGGAACTCTTCCATTGCTCTGAGAATTCTGCTGAAGTTTAAAAATGCTTCAGAACTCTTACATTGTTCTCGGAATTCTGCTGACGTTTAAAAATGCTTCGGAACTCTTCCATTGTTCTCGAAATTCCATTGAAGTTTAAAAATGCTTCGGAACTCTTCCATTGTTCTCGGAATTCTGCTGTAGTTTAAAAATGCTTCGAAACTCTTCCATTGTTCTCAGAATTCCGCTGACGTTTAAAAATGCTTCGGTACTCTTCCATTGTTCTCGGAATTCTGCTGACGTTTAAAAATGCTTCGGAACTCTTCCATTGTTCTCAGAATTCCGCTGACGCTTAAAAATGCTTCGGTACTCTTCCATTGTTCTCGGAATTCTGCTGACGTTTAAAAATGCTTCGGAACTCTTCCATTGTTCTCGGAATTCCGATGACGTTTTAAAATGCTTCGGTACTCTTCCATTGTTCTCGGAATTCCGCTGACGTTTAAAAATTCTTCGGAACTCTTCCATTGTTCTCGGAATTCCACTGAAGTTTAAAAATGCTTCGGAACTCTTCCATTGTTCTAGGAATTCTGCTGAAGTTTAAAAATTCATGTGAACTCTTCCATTATTCTCGGAATTCGTGTGAATTTTAAAAATGCTTCGGAACTTTTCTATTGTTCTCGGAATTCCGCTGAAGTTTAAAAATGCTTAAAATCTCTTATATTGTTCTCGGAATTCCGCTGAAGTTTAAAAATGCTTCGGAACTCTTCCATTGTTCTCGGAATTCTGCTGAAGTTTAAAAATGCTTCAGAACTCTTCCATTGTTCTCAGAATTCCGCTGACGTTCAAAAATGCTTCGGAAATCTTCCATTGTTTTCAAAATTCCGCTGACGTTTAAAAATGCTTCAGAACTTTTCCATTGTTCTCAGAATTCTGCTGACGTTTTAAAATGCTTCGGAACTCTTCCATTGTTCTCGGAATTCCGCTGACGTTTAAAAATGCTTCTGAACTCTTCCATTGTTCTCAGAATTCTGCTGACGTTTAAAAATGCTTCGGAACCCTTCCATTTTTCTCGGAATTCTGCTGACATTTAAAAATGCTTCGGAAATCTTCCATTGTTTTCAAAATTCCGCTGACTCTTAAAAATGCTTCAGAACTCTTCCATTGTTCTCGGAATTCCGCTGACGTTTAAAAATGCTTCGGAACTCTTCCATTGTTCTCGGAATTCCGCTGACGTTTAAAAATGCTTCGGAACTCTTCCATTGTTCTAGGAATTCTGCTGAAGTTTAAAAATTCATGTGAACTCTTCCATTATTCTCGGAATTCGTGTGAATTTTAAAAATGCTTCGGAACTTTTCTATTGTTCTCGGAATTCCGCTGAAGTTTAAAAATGCTTAAAATCTCTTATATTGTTCTCGGAATTCCGCTGAAGTTTAAAAATGCTTCGGTACTCTTCCATTGTTCTCGGAATTCCGCTGACATTTAAAAATGCTTCGGAAATCTTCCATTGTTTTCAAAATTCCGCTGACGTTTAAAAATGCTTCAGAACTCTTCCATTGTTCTCAGAATTCCGCTGACATTTAAAAATGCTTCGGAACTCTTCCATTGTTCTCGGAATTCCGCTGACGTTTAAAAATTGTTCGGTACTCTTCCATTGTTCTCGGAATTCCGCTGACATATAAAAATGCTTCGGAAATCTTGTATTGTTCTCGGAATTCCGCTGAAGTTTAAAAATGCTTAAAATCTCTTCCATTGTTCTCGTAATTCTGCTCATGTTTAAAAATGCTTCGGAACTCTTCCATTGTTCTCGTAATTCCGCTGAAGTTTAAAAATGCTTCACAACTCTTCCATTGTTCTCGGAATTCCGCTGACGTTTAATAATGCTTCGCAACTCTTTCATTGTTCTCGGAATTCCGCTGACGTTTAAAAATGCTTCGGAACTCTTCCATTGTTCTCGGAATTCCGTTGAAGTTTAAAAATGCTTCAGAACTCTTCCATTGTTCTCGGAATTCCGCTGACGTTTAATAATGCTTCGCAACTCTTTCATTGTTCTCGGAATTCCGCTGAAATTTAAAAATGCTTCGGTACTCTTCCTTTGTTCTCGGAATTCCGCTGACATATAAAAATGCTTCGGAAATCTTGCATTGTTCTCGGCATTCCGCTGACGTTTAAAAATGCTTCGGAACTCTTCAATTGTTCTCGGAATTCTGCTGAACTTTTAAAATGCTTTGGAACTCTTCCATTGCTCTCAGAATTCTGCTGAAGTTTAAAAATGCTTCAGAACTCTTACATTGTTCTCGGAATTCTGCTGAAGTTTAAAAATGCTTCGAAACTCTTCCATTGTTCTCAGAATTCCGCTGACGTTTAAAAATGCTTCGGTACTCTTCCATTGTTTTCGGAATTCTGCTGAAGTTTAAAAATGCTTCGGAACTCTTCCATTGTTCTCGGAATTCCGATGACGTTTTAAAATGCTTCGGTACTCTTCCATTGTTCTCGGAATTCCGCTGACGTTTAAAAATTCTTCGGAACTCTTCCATTGTTCTCAGAATTCCACTGAAGTTTAAAAATGCTTCGGAACTCTTCCATTGTTCTAGGAATTCTGCTGAAGTTTAAAAATTCATGTGAACTCTTCCATTATTCTCGGAATTCCGTTGAAGTTTAAAAATGCTTCGAAACTCTTCCATTATTCTCGGAATTCGTGTGAATTTTAAAAATGCTTCGGAACTTTTCTATTGTTCTCGGAATTCCGCTGAAGTTTAAAAATGCTTCGGAACTCTTCCATTGTTCTCGGAATTCTGCTGAAGTTTAAAAATGCTTCAGAACTCTTCCATTGTTCTCAGAATTCCGCTGACGTTTAAAAATGCTTCGGAAATCTTCCATTGTTTTCAAAATTCCGCTGACGCTTAAAAATGCTTCAGAACTCTTCCATTGTTCTCGGAATTCCGTTGAAGTTTAAAAATGCTTCGAAACTCTTCCATTGTTCTCGGAATTCCGATGACGTTTAAAAATGCTTCACAACTCTTCCATTGTTCTCGGAATTCCGCTGACGTTTAATAATGATTCGCAACTCTTTCATTGTTCTCGGAATTCCGCTGACGATTAAAAATGCTTCGGAACTCTTCCATTGTTCTCGGAATTCCGTTGAAGTTTAAAAATGCTTCGAAACTCTTCCATTGTTCTCAGAATTCTGCTGAAGTTTAAAAATGCTTCAGAACTCTTCCATTGTTCTCGGAATTCCGCTGACGTTTAATAATGCTTCGCAACTCTTTCATTGTTCTCGGAATTCCGCTGAAATTTAAAAATGCTTCAGAACTCTTCCATTGTTCTCAGAATTCCGCTGACGTTTAAAAATGCTTCGGTACTCTTCCTTTGTTCTCGGAATTCCGCTGACATATAAAAATGCTTCGGAAATCTTGCATTGTTCTCGGCATTCCGCTGACGTTTAAAAATGCTTCGGAACTCTTCAATTGTTCTCGGAATTCTGCTGAACCTTTAAAATGCTTTGGAACTCTTCCATTGCTCTGAGAATTCTGCTGAAGTTTAAAAATGCTTCAGAACTCTTACATTGTTCTCGGAATTCTGCTGACGTTTAAAAATGCTTCGGAACTCTTCCATTGTTCTCGAAATTCCATTGAAGTTTAAAAATGCTTCGGAACTCTTCCATTGTTCTCGGAATTCTGCTGAAGTTTAAAAATGCTTCGAAACTCTTCCATTGTTCTCAGAATTCCGCTGACGTTTAAAAATGCTTCGGTACTCTTCCATTGTTCTCGGAATTCTGCTGACGTTTAAAAATGCTTCGGAACTCTTCCATTGTTCTCAGAATTCCGCTGACGCTTAAAAATGCTTCGGTACTCTTCCATTGTTCTCGGAATTCTGCTGACGTTTAAAAATGCTTCGGAACTCTTCCATTGTTCTCGGAATTCCGATGACGTTTTATAATGCTTCGGTACTCTTCCATTGTTCTCGGAATTCCGCTGACGTTTAAAAATTCTTCGGAACTCTTCCATTGTTCTCGGAATTCCACTGAAGTTTAAAAATGCTTCGGAACTCTTCCATTGTTCTAGGAATTCTGCTGAAGTTTAAAAATTCATGTGAACTCTTCCATTATTCTCGGAATTCGTGTGAATTTTAAAAATGCTTCGGAACTTTTCTATTGTTCTCGGAATTCCGCTGAAGTTTAAAAATGCTTAAAATCTCTTATATTGTTCTCGGAATTCCGCTGAAGTTTAAAAATGCTTCGGAACTCTTCCATTGTTCTCGGAATTCTGCTGAAGTTTAAAAATGCTTCAGAACTCTTCCATTGTTCTCAGAATTCCGCTGACGTTCAAAAATGCTTCGGAAATCTTCCATTGTTTTCAAAATTCCGCTGACGTTTAAAAATGCTTCAGAACTTTTCCATTGTTCTCAGAATTCTGCTGACGTTTAAAAATGCTTCGGAACTCTTCCATTGTTCTCGGAATTCCGCTGACGTTTAAAAATGCTTCTGAACTCTTCCATTGTTCTCAGAATTCTGCTGACGTTTAAAAATGCTTCGGAACCCTTCCATTTTTCTCGGAATTCTGCTGACATTTAAAAATGCTTCGGAAATCTTCCATTGTTTTCAAAATTCCGCTGACTCTTAAAAATGCTTCAGAACTCTTCCATTGTTCTCGGAATTCCGCTGACGTTTAAAAATGCTTCGGAACTCTTCCATTGTTCTCGGAATTCCGCTGACGTTTAAAAATGCTTCGGAACTCTTCCATTGTTCTCGGAATTCCGCTGACGTTTAAAAATGCTTCGGAACTCTTCCATTGTTCTAGGAATTCTGCTGAAGTTTAAAAATTCATGTGAACTCTTCCATTATTCTCGGAATTCGTGTGAATTTTAAAAATGCTTCGGAACTTTTCTATTGTTCTCGGAATTCCGCTGAAGTTTAAAAATGCTTAAAATCTCTTATATTGTTCTCGGAATTCCGCTGAAGTTTAAAAATGCTTCGGTACTCTTCCATTGTTCTCGGAATTCCGCTGACATTTAAAAATGCTTCGGAAATCTTCCATTGTTTTCAAAATTCCGCTGACGTTTAAAAATGCTTCAGAACTCTTCCATTGTTCTCAGAATTCCGCTGACATTTAAAAATGCTTCGGAACTCTTCCATTGTTCTCGGAATTCCGCTGACGTTTAAAAATTGTTCGGTACTCTTCCATTGTTCTCGGAATTCCGCTGACATATAAAAATGCTTCGGAAATCTTGTATTGTTCTCGGAATTCCGCTGAAGTTTAAAAATGCTTAAAATCTCTTCCATTGTTCTCGTAATTCTGCTCATGTTTAAAAATGCTTCGGAACTCTTCCATTGTTCTCGTAATTCCGCTGAAGTTTAAAAATGCTTCACAACTCCTCCATTGTTCTCGGAATTCCGCTGACGTTTAATAATGCTTCGCAACTCTTTCATTGTTCTCGGAATTCCGCTGACGTTTAAAAATGCTTCGGAACTCTTCCATTGTTCTCGGAATTCCGTTGAAGTTTAAAAATGCTTCAGAACTCTTCCATTGTTCTCGGAATTCCGCTGACGTTTAATAATGCTTCGCAACTCTTTCATTGTTCTCGGAATTCCGCTGAAATTTAAAAATGCTTCGGTACTCTTCCTTTGTTCTCGGAATTCCGCTGACATATAAAAATGCTTCGGAAATCTTGCATTGTTCTCGGCATTCCGCTGACGTTTAAAAATGCTTCGGAACTCTTCAATTGTTCTCGGAATTCTGCTGAACTTTTAAAATGCTTTGGAACTCTTCCATTGCTCTCAGAATTCTGCTGAAGTTTAAAAATGCTTCAGAACTCTTCCATTGTTCTCGGAATTCTGCTGAAGTTTAAAAATGCTTCGAAACTCTTCCATTGTTCTCAGAATTCCGCTGACGTTTAAAAATGCTTCGGTACTCTTCCATTGTTTTCGGAATTCTGCTGAAGTTTAAAAATGCTTCGGAACTCTTCCATTGTTCTCGGAATTCCGATGACGTTTTAAAATGCTTCGGTACTCTTCCATTGTTCTCGGAATTCCGCTGACGTTTAAAAATTCTTCGGAACTCTTCCATTGTTCTCAGAATTCCACTGAAGTTTAAAAATGCTTCGGAACTCTTCCATTGTTCTAGGAATTCTGCTGAAGTTTAAAAATTCATGTGAACTCTTCCATTATTCTCGGAATTCCGTTGAAGTTTAAAAATGCTTCGAAACTCTTCCATTATTCTCGGAATTCGTGTGAATTTTAAAAATGCTTCGGAACTTTTCTATTGTTCTCGGAATTCCGCTGAAGTTTAAAAATGCTTAAAATCTCTTATATTGTTCTCGGAATTCCGCTGAAGTTTAAAAATGCTTCGGAACTCTTCCATTGTTCTCGGAATTCTGCTGAAGTTTAAAAATGCTTCAGAACTCTTCCATTGTTCTCAGAATTCCGCTGACGTTCAAAAATGCTTCGGAAATCTTCCATTGTTTTCAAAATTCCGCTGACGTTTAAAAATGCTTCAGAACTTTTCCATTGTTCTCAGAATTCTGCTGACGTTTAAAAATGCTTCGGAACTCTTCCATTGTTCTCGGAATTCCGCTGACGTTTAAAAATGCTTCTGAACTCTTCCATTGTTCTCGGAATTCCGTTGAAGTTTAAAAATGCTTCGAAACTCTTAAACTGTTCTCGGAATTCTGCTGAAGTTTAAAAATGCTTCAGAACTCTTCCATTGTTCTCGGAATTTCGCTGACGTTTAATAATGCTTCGCAACTCTTTCCTTGTTCTCGGAATTCCGCTGACGTTTAAAAATGCTTCGGTACTCTTCCATTGTTCTCTGAATTCCGCTGACATTTAAAAATGCTTCGGAAATCTTCCATTGTTTTCAAAATTCCGCTGACGTTTAAAAATGCTTCAGAACTCTTCCATTGTTCTCGGAATTCCGCTGACGTTTAAAAATTGTTCGGTACCCTTCCATTGTTCTCGGAATTCCGCTGACATATAAAAATGCTTCGGAAATCTTGTATTGTTCTCGGAATTCCGCTGAAGTTTAAAAATGCTTCGAAACTCTTAAACTGTTCTCGGAATTCTGCTGAAGTTTAAAAATGCTTCAGAACTCTTCCATTGTTCTCGGAATTTCGCTGACGTTTAATAATGCTTCGCAACTCTTTCCTTGTTCTCGGAATTCCGCTGACGTTTAAAAATGCTTCGGTACTCTTCCATTGTTCTCGGAATTCCGCTGACATTTAAAAATGCTTCGGAAATCTTCCATTGTTTTCAAAATTCCGCTGACGTTTAAAAATGCTTCAGAACTCTTCCATTGTTCTCGGAATTCCGCTGACGTTTAAAAATTGTTCGGTACTCTTCCATTGTTCTCGGAATTCCGCTGACATATAAAAATGCTTCGGAAATCTTGTATTGTTCTCGGAATTCCGCTGAAGTTTAAAAATGCTTAAAATCTCTTCCATTGTTCTCGTAATTCTGCTCATGTTTAAAAATGCTTCGGAACTCTTCCATTGTTCTCGTAATTCCGCTGAAGTTTAAAAATGCTTCACAACTCTTCCATTGTTCTCGTAATTCCGCTGACGTTTAAAAATGCTTCTGAACTCTTCCATTGTTCTCGGAATTCCGTTGTAGTTTAAAAATGCTTCGGAACCCTTCCATTGTTCTCGGAATTCTGCTGAAGTTTAAAAATGCTTCGGAACTCTTCCATTGTTCTCAGAATTCCGCTGACGTTTAAAAATGCTTCGGAAATCTTCCATTGTTTTCAAAATTCCGCTGACGCTTAAAAATGCTTCAGAACTCTTCCATTGTTCTCGGAATTCCGTTGAAGTTTAAAAATGCTTCGAAACTCTTCCATTGTTCTCGGAATTCCGATGACGTTTAAAAATGCTTCACAACTCTTCCATTGTTCTCGGAATTCCGCTGACGTTTAATAATGATTCGCAACTCTTTCATTGTTCTCGGAATTCCGCTGACGATTAAAAATGCTTCGGAACTCTTCCATTGTTCTCGGAATTCCGTTGAAGTTTAAAAATGCTTCGAAACTCTTCCATTGTTCTCAGAATTCTGCTGAAGTTTAAAAATGCTTCAGAACTCTTCCATTGTTCTCGGAATTCCGCTGACGTTTAATAATGCTTCGCAACTCTTTCATTGTTCTCGGAATTCCGCTGAAATTTAAAAATGCTTCAGAACTCTTCCATTGTTCTCAGAATTCCGCTGACGTTTAAAAATGCTTCGCTACTCTTCCTTTGTTCTCGGAATTCCGCTGACATATAAAAATGCTTCGGAAATCTTGCATTGTTCTCGGCATTCCGCTGACGTTTAAAAATGCTTCGGAACTCTTCAATTGTTCTCGGAATTCTGCTGACGTTTAAAAATGCTTCGGAACTCTTCCATTGTTCTCGAAATTCCATTGAAGTTTAAAAATGCTTCGGAACTCTTCCATTGTTCTCGGAATTCTGCTGTAGTTTAAAAATGCTTCGAAACTCTTCCATTGTTCTCAGAATTCCGCTGACGTTTAAAAATGCTTCGGTACTCTTCCATTGTTCTCGGAATTCTGCTGACGTTTAAAAATGCTTCGGAACTCTTCCATTGTTCTCAGAATTCCGCTGACGCTTAAAAATGCTTCGGTACTCTTCCATTGTTCTCGGAATTCTGCTGACGTTTAAAAATGCTTCGGAACTCTTCCATTGTTCTCGGAATTCCGATGACGTTTTAAAATGCTTCGGTACTCTTCCATTGTTCTCGGAATTCCGCTGACGTTTAAAAATTCTTCGGAACTCTTCCATTGTTCTCGGAATTCCACTGAAGTTTAAAAATGCTTCGGAACTCTTCCATTGTTCTAGGAATTCTGCTGAAGTTTAAAAATTCATGTGAACTCTTCCATTATTCTCGGAATTCGTGTGAATTTTAAAAATGCTTCGGAACTTTTCTATTGTTCTCGGAATTCCGCTGAAGTTTAAAAATGCTTAAAATCTCTTATATTGTTCTCGGAATTCCGCTGAAGTTTAAAAATGCTTCGGAACTCTTCCATTGTTCTCGGAATTCTGCTGAAGTTTAAAAATGCTTCAGAACTCTTCCATTGTTCTCAGAATTCCGCTGACGTTCAAAAATGCTTCGGAAATCTTCCATTGTTTTCAAAATTCCGCTGACGTTTAAAAATGCTTCAGAACTTTTCCATTGTTCTCAGAATTCTGCTGACGTTTAAAAATGCTTCGGAACTCTTCCATTGTTCTCGGAATTCCGCTGACGTTTAAAAATGCTTCTGAACTCTTCCATTGTTCTCAGAATTCTGCTGACGTTTAAAAATGCTTCGGAACCCTTCCATTTTTCTCGGAATTCTGCTGACATTTAAAAATGCTTCGGAAATCTTCCATTGTTTTCAAAATTCCGCTGACTCTTAAAAATGCTTCAGAACTCTTCCATTGTTCTCGGAATTCCGCTGACGTTTAAAAATGCTTCGGAACTCTTCCATTGTTCTCGGAATTCCGCTGACGTTTAAAAATGCTTCGGAACTCTTCCATTGTTCTAGGAATTCTGCTGAAGTTTAAAAATTCATGTGAACTCTTCCATTATTCTCGGAATTCGTGTGAATTTTAAAAATGCTTCGGAACTTTTCTATTGTTCTCGGAATTCCGCTGAAGTTTAAAAATGCTTAAAATCTCTTATATTGTTCTCGGAATTCCGCTGAAGTTTAAAAATGCTTCGGTACTCTTCCATTGTTCTCGGAATTCCGCTGACATTTAAAAATGCTTCGGAAATCTTCCATTGTTTTCAAAATTCCGCTGACGTTTAAAAATGCTTCAGAACTCTTCCATTGTTCTCAGAATTCCGCTGACATTTAAAAATGCTTCGGAACTCTTCCATTGTTCTCGGAATTCCGCTGACGTTTAAAAATTGTTCGGTACTCTTCCATTGTTCTCGGAATTCCGCTGACATATAAAAATGCTTCGGAAATCTTGTATTGTTCTCGGAATTCCGCTGAAGTTTAAAAATGCTTAAAATCTCTTCCATTGTTCTCGTAATTCTGCTCATGTTTAAAAATGCTTCGGAACTCTTCCATTGTTCTCGTAATTCCGCTGAAGTTTAAAAATGCTTCACAACTCTTCCATTGTTCTCGGAATTCCGCTGACGTTTAATAATGCTTCGCAACTCTTTCATTGTTCTCGGAATTCCGCTGACGTTTAAAAATGCTTCGGAACTCTTCCATTGTTCTCGGAATTCCGTTGAAGTTTAAAAATGCTTTGAAACTCTTCCATTGTTCTCAGAATTCTGCTGAAGTTTAAAAATGCTTCAGAACTCTTCCATTGTTCTCGGAATTCCGCTGACGTTTAATAATGCTTCGCAACTCTTTCATTGTTCTCGGAATTCCGCTGAAATTTAAAAATGCTTCGGTACTCTTCCTTTGTTCTCGGAATTCCGCTGACATATAAAAATGCTTCGGAAATCTTGCATTGTTCTCGGCATTCCGCTGACGTTTAAAAATGCTTCGGAACTCTTCAATTGTTCTCGGAATTCTGCTGAACTTTTAAAATGCTTTGGAACTCTTCCATTGCTCTCAGAATTCTGCTGAAGTTTAAAAATGCTTCAGAACTCTTACATTGTTCTCGGAATTCTGCTGAAGTTTAAAAATGCTTCGAAACTCTTCCATTGTTCTCAGAATTCCGCTGACGTTTAAAAATGCTTCGGTACTCTTCCATTGTTTTCGGAATTCTGCTGAAGTTTAAAAATGCTTCGGAACTCTTCCATTGTTCTCGGAATTCCGATGACGTTTTAAAATGCTTCGGTACTCTTCCATTGTTCTCGGAATTCCGCTGACGTTTAAAAATTCTTCGGAACTCTTCCATTGTTCTCAGAATTCCACTGAAGTTTAAAAATGCTTCGGAACTCTTCCATTGTTCTAGGAATTCTGCTGAAGTTTAAAAATTCATGTGAACTCTTCCATTATTCTCGGAATTCCGTTGAAGTTTAAAAATGCTTCGAAACTCTTCCATTATTCTCGGAATTCGTGTGAATTTTAAAAATGCTTCGGAACTTTTCTATTGTTCTCGGAATTCCGCTGAAGTTTAAAAATGCTTAAAATCTCTTATATTGTTCTCGGAATTCCGCTGAAGTTTAAAAATGCTTCGGAACTCTTCCATTGTTCTCGGAATTCTGCTGAAGATTAAAAATGCTTCAGAACTCTTCCATTGTTCTCAGAATTCCGCTGACGTTCAAAAATGCTTCGGAAATCTTCCATTGTTTTCAAAATTCCGCTGACGTTTAAAAATGCTTCAGAACTTTTCCATTGTTCTCAGAATTCTGCTGACGTTTAAAAATGCTTCGGAACTCTTCCATTGTTCTCGGAATTCCGCTGACGTTTAAAAATGCTTCTGAACTCTTCCATTGTTCTCGGAATTCCGTTGTTGTTTAAAAATGCTTCGGAACCCTTCCATTGTTCTCGGAATTCTGCTGAAGTTTAAAAATGCTTCGGAACTCTTCCATTGTTCTCAGAATTCCGCTGACGTTTAAAAATGCTTCGGAAATCTTCCATTGTTTTCAAAATTCCGCTGACGCTTAAAAATGCTTCAGAACTCTTCCATTGTTCTCGGAATTCCGCTGACGTTTAATAATGCTTCGCAACTCTTTCATTGTTCTCGGAATTCCGCTGAAATTTAAAAATGCTTCAGAACTCTTCCATTGTTCTCAGAATTCCGCTGACGTTTAAAAATGCTTCGGTACTCTTCCTTTGTTCTCGGAATTCCGCTGACATATAAAAATGCTTCGGAAATCTTGCATTGTTCTCGGCATTCCGCTGACGTTTAAAAATGCTTCGGAACTCTTCAATTGTTCTCGGAATTCTGCTGAACTTTTAAAATGCTTTGGAACTCTTCCATTGCTCTGAGAATTCTGCTGAAGTTTAAAAATGCTTCAGAACTCTTACATTGTTCTCGGAATTCTGCTGACGTTTAAAAATGCTTCGGAACTCTTCCATTGTTCTCGAAATTCCATTGAAGTTTAAAAATGCTTCGGAACTCTTCCATTGTTCTCGGAATTCTGCTGAAGTTTAAAAATGCTTCGAAACTCTTCCATTGTTCTCAGAATTCCGCTGACGTTTAAAAATGCTTCGGTACTCTTCCATGGTTCTCGGAATTCTGCTGACGTTTAAAAATGCTTCGGAACTCTTCCATTGTTCTCGGAATTCCGATGACGTTTTAAAATGCTTCGGTACTCTTCCATTGTTCTCGGAATTCCGCTGACGTTTAAAAATTCTTCGGAACTCTTCCATTGTTCTCGGAATTCCACTGAAGTTTAAAAATGCTTCGGAACTCGTCCATTGTTCTAGGAATTCTGCTGAAGTTTAAAAATTCATGTGAACTCTTCCATTATTCTCGGAATTCGTGTGAATTTTAAAAATGCTTCGGAACTTTTCTATTGTTCTCGGAATTCCGCTGAAGTTTAAAAATGCTTAAAATCTCTTATATTGTTCTCGGAATTCCGCTGAAGTTTAAAAATGCTTCGGAACTCTTCCATTGTTCTCGGAATTCTGCTGAAGTTTAAAAATGCTTCAGAACTCTTCCATTGTTCTCAGAATTCCGCTGACGTTCAAAAATGCTTCGGAAATCTTCCATTGTTTTCAAAATTCCGCTGACGTTTAAAAATGCTTCAGAACTTTTCCATTGTTCTCAGAATTCTGCTGACGTTTAAAAATGCTTCGGAACTCTTCCATTGTTCTCGGAATTCCGCTGACGTTTAAAAATGCTTCTGAACTCTTCCATTGTTCTCGGAATTCCGTTGAAGTTTAAAAATGCTTCGAAACTCTTAAACTGTTCTCGGAATTCTGCTGAAGTTTAAAAATGCTTCAGAACTCTTCCATTGTTCTCGGAATTTCGCTGACGTTTAATAATGCTTCGCAACTCTTTCCTTGTTCTCGGAATTCCGCTGACGTTTAAAAATGCTTCGGTACTCTTCCATTGTTCTCGGAATTCCGCTGACATTTAAAAATGCTTCGGAAATCTTCCATTGTTTTCAAAATTCCGCTGACGTTTAAAAATGCTTCAGAACTCTTCCATTGTTCTCGGAATTCCGCTGACGTTTAAAAATTGTTCGGTACTCTTCCATTGTTCTCGGAATTCCGCTGACATATAAAAATGCTTCGGAAATCTTGTATTGTTCTCGGAATTCCGCTGAAGTTTAAAAATGCTTCGAAACTCTTAAACTGTTCTCGGAATTCTGCTGAAGTTTAAAAATGCTTCAGAACTCTTCCATTGTTCTCGGAATTTCGCTGACGTTTAATAATGCTTCGCAACTCTTTCCTTGTTCTCGGAATTCCGCTGACGTTTAAAAATGCTTCGGTACTCTTCCATTGTTCACGGAATTCCGCTGACATTTAAAAATGCTTCGGAAATCTTCCATTGTTTTCAAAATTCCGCTGACGTTTAAAAATGCTTCAGAACTCTTCCATTGTTCTCGGAATTCCGCTGACGTTTAAAAATTGTTCGGTACTCTTCCATTGTTCTCGGAATTCCGCTGACATATAAAAATGCTTCGGAAATCTTGTATTGTTCTCGGAATTCCGCTGAAGTTTAAAAATGCTTAAAATCTCTTCCATTGTTCTCGTAATTCTGCTCATGTTTAAAAATGCTTCGGAACTCTTCCATTGTTCTCGTAATTCCGCTGAAGTTTAAAAATGCTTCACAACTCTTCCATTGTTCTCGTAATTCCGCTGACGTTTAAAAATGCTTCTGAACTCTTCCATTGTTCTCGGAATTCCGTTGTAGTTTAAAAATGCTTCGGAACCCTTCCATTGTTCTCGGAATTCTGCTGAAGTTTAAAAATGCTTCGGAACTCTTCCATTGTTCTCAGAATTCCGCTGACGTTTAAAAATGCTTCGGAAATCTTCCATTGTTTTCAAAATTCCGCTGACGCTTAAAAATGCTTCAGAACTCTTCCATTGTTCTCGGAATTCCGTTGAAGTTTAAAAATGCTTCGAAACTCTTCCATTGTTCTCGGAATTCCGATGACGTTTAAAAATGCTTCACAACTCTTCCATTGTTCTCGGAATTCCGCTGACGTTTAATAATGATTCGCAACTCTTTCATTGTTCTCGGAATTCCGCTGACGATTAAAAATGCTTCGGAACTCTTCCATTGTTCTCGGAATTCCGTTGAAGTTTAAAAATGCTTCGAAACTCTTCCATTGTTCTCAGAATTCTGCTGAAGTTTAAAAATGCTTCGGAACTCTTCCATTGTTCTCGAAATTCCATTGAAGTTTAAAAATGCTTCGGAACTCTTCCATTGTTCTCGGAATTCTGCTGAAGTTTAAAAATGCTTCGAAACTCTTCCATTGTTCTCAGAATTCCGCTGACGTTTAAAAATGCTTCGGTACTCTTCCATGGTTCTCGGAATTCTGCTGACGTTTAAAAATGCTTCGGAACTCTTCCATTGTTCTCGGAATTCCGATGACGTTTTAAAATGCTTCGGTACTCTTCCATTGTTCTCGGAATTCCGCTGACGTTTAAAAATTCTTCGGAACTCTTCCATTGTTCTCGGAATTCCACTGAAGTTTAAAAATGCTTCGGAACTCGTCCATTGTTCTAGGAATTCTGCTGAAGTTTAAAAATTCATGTGAACTCTTCCATTATTCTCGGAATTCGTGTGAATTTTAAAAATGCTTCGGAACTTTTCTATTGTTCTCGGAATTCCGCTGAAGTTTAAAAATGCTTAAAATCTCTTATATTGTTCTCGGAATTCCGCTGAAGTTTAAAAATGCTTCGGAACTCTTCCATTGTTCTCGGAATTCTGCTGAAGTTTAAAAATGCTTCAGAACTCTTCCATTTTTCTCAGAATTCCGCTGACGTTCAAAAATGCTTCGGAAATCTTCCATTGTTTTCAAAATTCCGCTGACGTTTAAAAATGCTTCAGAACTTTTCCATTGTTCTCAGAATTCTGCTGACGTTTAAAAATGCTTCGGAACTCTTCCATTGTTCTCGGAATTCCGCTGACGTTTAAAAATGCTTCTGAACTCTTCCATTGTTCTCGGAATTCCGTTGAAGTTTAAAAATGCTTCGAAACTCTTAAACTGTTCTCGGAATTCTGCTGAAGTTTAAAAATGCTTCAGAACTCTTCCATTGTTCTCGGAATTTCGCTGACGTTTAATAATGCTTCGCAACTCTTTCCTTGTTCTCGGAATTCCGCTGACGTTTAAAAATGCTTCGGTACTCTTCCATTGTTCTCGGAATTCCGCTGACATTTAAAAATGCTTCGGAAATCTTCCATTGTTTTCAAAATTCCGCTGACGTTTAAAAATGCTTCAGAACTCTTCCATTGTTCTCGGAATTCCGCTGACGTTTAAAAATTGTTCGGTACTCTTCCATTGTTCTCGGAATTCCGCTGACATATAAAAATGCTTCGGAAATCTTGTATTGTTCTCGGAATTCCGCTGAAGTTTAAAAATGCTTCGAAACTCTTAAACTGTTCTCGGAATTCTGCTGAAGTTTAAAAATGCTTCAGAACTCTTCCATTGTTCTCGGAATTTCGCTGACGTTTAATAATGCTTCGGAACTCTTTCCTTGTTCTCGGAATTCCGCTGACGTTTAAAAATGCTTCGGTACTCTTCCATTGTTCTCGGAATTCCGCTGACATTTAAAAATGCTTCGGAAATCTTCCATTGTTTTCAAAATTCCGCTGACGTTTAAAAATGCTTCAGAACTCTTCCATTGTTCTCGGAATTCCGCTGACGTTTAAAAATTGTTCGGTACTCTTCCATTGTTCTCGGAATTCCGCTGACATATAAAAATGCTTCGGAAATCTTGTATTGTTCTCGGAATTCCGCTGAAGTTTAAAAATGCTTAAAATCTCTTCCATTGTTCTCGTAATTCTGCTCATGTTTAAAAATGCTTCGGAACTCTTCCATTGTTCTCAGAATTCCGCTGACGTTTAAAAATGCTTCGGAAATCTTCCATTGTTTTCAAAATTCCGCTGACGCTTAAAAATGCTTCAGAACTCTTCCATTGTTCTCGGAATTCCGTTGAAGTTTAAAAATGCTTCGAAACTCTTCCATTGTTCTCGGAATTCCGATGACGTTTAAAAATGCTTCACAACTCTTCCATTGTTCTCGGAATTCCGCTGACGTTTAATAATGATTCGCAACTCTTTCATTGTTCTCGGAATTCCGCTGACGATTAAAAATGCTTCGGAACTCTTCCATTGTTCTCGGAATTCCGTTGAAGTTTAAAAATGCTTCGAAACTCTTCCATTGTTCTCAGAATTCTGCTGAAGTTTAAAAATGCTTCAGAACTCTTCCATTGTTCTCGGAATTCCGCTGACGTTTAATAATGCTTCGCAACTCTTTCATTGTTCTCGGAATTCCGCTGAAATTTAAAAATGCTTCAGAACTCTTCCATTGTTCTCAGAATTCCGCTGACGTTTAAAAATGCTTCGGTACTCTTCCTTTGTTCTCGGAATTCCGCTGACATATAAAAATGCTTCGGAAATCTTGCATTGTTCTCGGCATTCCGCTGACGTTTAAAAATGCTTCGGAACTCTTCAATTGTTCTCGGAATTCTGCTGAACTTTTAAAATGCTTTGGAACTCTTCCATTGCTCTGAGAATTCTGCTGAAGTTTAAAAATGCTTCAGAACTCTTACATTGTTCTCGGAATTCTGCTGACGTTTAAAAATGCTTCGGAACTCTTCCATTGTTCTCGAAATTCCATTGAAGTTTAAAAATGCTTCGGAACTCTTCCATTGTTCTCGGAATTCTGCTGAAGTTTAAAAATGCTTCGAAACTCTTCCATTGTTCTCAGAATTCCGCTGACGTTTAAAAATGCTTCGGAAATCTTGCATTGTTCTCGGCATTCCGCTGACGTTTAAAAATGCTTCGGAACTCTTCCATTGTTCTCGGAATTCCGATGACGTTTTAAAATGCTTCGGTACTCTTCCATTGTTCTCGGAATTCCGCTGACGTTTAAAAATTCTTCGGAACTCTTCCATTGTTCTCGGAATTCCACTGAAGTTTAAAAATGCTTCGGAACTCGTCCATTGTTCTAGGAATTCTGCTGAAGTTTAAAAATTCATGTGAACTCTTCCATTATTCTCGGAATTCGTGTGAATTTTAAAAATGCTTCGGAACTTTTCTATTGTTCTCGGAATTCCGCTGAAGTTTAAAAATGCTTAAAATCTCTTATATTGTTCTCGGAATTCCGCTGAAGTTTAAAAATGCTTCGGAACTCTTCCATTGTTCTCGGAATTCTGCTGAAGTTTAAAAATGCTTCAGAACTCTTCCATTGTTCTCAGAATTCCGCTGACGTTCAAAAATGCTTCGGAAATCTTCCATTGTTTTCAAAATTCCGCTGACGTTTAAAAATGCTTCAGAACTTTTCCATTGTTCTCAGAATTCTGCTGACGTTTAAAAATGCTTCGGAACTCTTCCATTGTTCTCGGAATTCCGCTGACGTTTAAAAATGCTTCTGAACTCTTCCATTGTTCTCGGAATTCCGTTGAAGTTTAAAAATGCTTCGAAACTCTTAAACTGTTCTCGGAATTCTGCTGAAGTTTAAAAATGCTTCAGAACTCTTCCATTGTTCTCGGAATTTCGCTGACGTTTAATAATGCTTCGCAACTCTTTCCTTGTTCTCGGAATTCCGCTGACGTTTAAAAATGCTTCGGTACTCTTCCATTGTTCTCGGAATTCCGCTGACATTTAAAAATGCTTCGGAAATCTTCCATTGTTTTCAAAATTCCGCTGACGTTTAAAAATGCTTCAGAACTCTTCCATTGTTCTCGGAATTCCGCTGACGTTTAAAAATTGTTCGGTACTCTTCCATTGTTCTCGGAATTCCGCTGACATATAAAAATGCTTCGGAAATCTTGTATTGTTCTCGGAATTCCGCTGAAGTTTAAAAATGCTTAAAATCTCTTCCATTGTTCTCGTAATTCTGCTCATGTTTAAAAATGCTTCGGAACTCTTCCATTGTTCTCGTAATTCCGCTGAAGTTTAAAAATGCTTCACAACTCTTCCATTGTTCTCGGAATTCCGCTGACATTTAATAATGCTTCGCAACTCTTTCATTGTTCTCGGAATTCCGCTGACGTTTAAAAATGCTTTGGAACTCTTCCATTGTTCTCGGAATTCCGTTGAAGTTTAAAAATGCTTCGAAACTCTTCCATTGTTCTCAGAATTCTGCTGAAGTTTAAAAATGCTTCAGAACTCTTCCATTGTTCTCGGAATTCCGCTGACGTTTAATAATGCTTCGCAACTCTTTCATTGTTCTCGGAATTCCGCTGAAATTTAAAAATGCTTCGGTACTCTTCCTTTGTTCTCGGAATTCCGCTGACATATAAAAATGCTTCGGAAATCTTGCATTGTTCTCGGCATTCCGCTGACGTTTAAAAATGCTTCGCAACTCTTCAATTGTTCTCGGAATTCTGCTGAACTTTTAAAATGCTTTGGAACTCTTCCATTGCTCTCAGAATTCTGCTGAAGTTTAAAAATGCTTCAGAACTCTTACATTGTTCTCGGAATTCTGCTGACGTTTAAAAATGCTTCGGAACTCTTCCATTGTTCTCGAAATTCCGTTGAAGTTTAAAAATGCTTCGGAACTCTTCCATTGTTCTCGGAATTCCGCTGACGTTTAAAAATTCTTCGGAACTCTTACATTGTTCTCGGAATTCCACTGAAGTTTAAAAATGCTTCGGAACTCTTCCATTGTTCTAGGAATTCTGCTGAAGTTTAAAAATTCATGTGAACTCTTCCATTATTCTCGGAATTCGTGTGAATTTTAAAAATGCTTCGGAACTTTTCTATTGTTCTCGGAATTCCGCTGAAGTTTAAAAATGCTTAAAATCTCTTATATTGTTCTCGGAATTCCGCTGAAGTTTAAAAATGCTTTGGAACTCTTCCATTGTTCTCGGAATTCTGCTGAAGTTTAAAAATGCTTCAGAACTCTTCCATTGTTCTCAGAATTCCGCTGACGTTCAAAAATGCTTCGGAAATCTTCCATTGTTTTCAAAATTCCGCTGACATTTAAAAAGGCTTCAGAACTTTTCCATTGTTCTCAGAATTCTGCTGACGTTTAAAAATGCTTCGGAACTCTTCCATTGTTCTAGGAATTCTGCTGAAGTTTAAAAATTCATGTGAACTCTTCCATTATTCTCGGAATTCGTGTGAATTTTAAAAATGCTTCGGAACTTTTCTATTGTTCTCGGAATTCCGCTGAAGTTTAAAAATGCTTAAAATCTCTTATATTGTTCTCGGAATTCCGCTGAAGTTTAAAAATGCTTTGGAACTCTTCCATTGTTCTCGGAATTCCGATGACGTTTTAAAATGCTTCGGTACTCTTCCATTGTTCTCGGAATTCCGCTGACGTTTAAAAATTCTTCGGAACTCTTCCATTGTTCTCGGAATTCCACTGAAGTTTAAAAATGCTTCGGAACTCGTCCATTGTTCTAGGAATTCTGCTGAAGTTTAAAAATTCATGTGAACTCTTCCATTATTCTCGGAATTCGTGTGAATTTTAAAAATGCTTCGGAACTTTTCTATTGTTCTCGGAATTCCGCTGAAGTTTAAAAATGCTTAAAATCTCTTATATTGTTCTTGGAATTCCGCTGAAGTTTAAAAATGCTTCGGAACTCTTCCATTGTTCTCGGAATTCTGCTGAAGTTTAAAAATGCTTCAGAACTCTTCCATTGTTCTCAGAATTCCGCTGACGTTCAAAAATGCTTCGGAAATCTTCCATTGTTTTCAAAATTCCGCTGACGTTTAAAAATGCTTCAGAACTTTTCCATTGTTCTCAGAATTCTGCTGACGTTTAAAAATGCTTCGGAACTCTTCCATTGTTC
Organism: Phyllobates terribilis; assembly: GCF_046119375.1. NCBI lineage: Eukaryota > Metazoa > Chordata > Amphibia > Anura > Dendrobatidae > Phyllobates > Phyllobates terribilis. Next base: position 13,808,244 of record NW_027362782.1, read on the forward strand.
TCGGAATTCCGCTGACGTTTAAAAATGCTTCTGAACTCTTCCATTGTTCTCGGAATTCCGTTGAAGTTTAAAAATGCTTCGAAACTCTTAAACTGTTCTCGGAATTCTGCTGAAGTTTAAAAATGCTTCAGAACTCTTCCATTGTTCTCGGAATTTCGCTGACGTTTAATAATGCTTCGCAACTCTTTCCTTGTTCTCGGAATTCCGCTGACGTTTAAAAATGCTTCGGTACTCTTCCATTGTTCTCGGAATTCCGCTGACATTTAAAAATGCTTCGGAAATCTTCCATTGTTTTCAAAATTCCGCTGACGTTTAAAAATGCTTCAGAACTCTTCCATTGTTCTCGGAATTCCGCTGACGTTTAAAAATTGTTCGGTACTCTTCCATTGTTCTCGGAATTCCGCTGACATATAAAAATGCTTCGGAAATCTTGTATTGTTCTCGGAATTCCGCTGAAGTTTAAAAATGCTTCGAAACTCTTAAACTGTTCTCGGAATTCTGCTGAAGTTTAAAAATGCTTCAGAACTCTTCCATTGTTCTCGGAATTTCGCTGACGTTTAATAATGCTTCGCAACTCTTTCCTTGTTCTCGGAATTCCGCTGACGTTTAAAAATGCTTCGGTACTCTTCCATTGTTCACGGAATTCCGCTGACATTTAAAAATGCTTCGGAAATCTTCCATTGTTTTCAAAATTCCGCTGACGTTTAAAAATGCTTCAGAACTCTTCCATTGTTCTCGGAATTCCGCTGACGTTTAAAAATTGTTCGGTACTCTTCCATTGTTCTCGGAATTCCGCTGACATATAAAAATGCTTCGGAAATCTTGTATTGTTCTCGGAATTCCGCTGAAGTTTAAAAATGCTTAAAATCTCTTCCATTGTTCTCGTAATTCTGCTCATGTTTAAAAATGCTTCGGAACTCTTCCATTGTTCTCGTAATTCCGCTGAAGTTTAAAAATGCTTCACAACTCTTCCATTGTTCTCGTAATTCCGCTGACGTTTAAAAATGCTTCTGAACTCTTCCATTGTTCTCGGAATTCCGTTGTAGTTTAAAAATGCTTCGGAACCCTTCCATTGTTCTCGGAATTCTGCTGAAGTTTAAAAATGCTTCGGAACTCTTCCATTGTTCTCAGAATTCCGCTGACGTTTAAAAATGCTTCGGAAATCTTCCATTGTTTTCAAAATTCCGCTGACGCTTAAAAATGCTTCAGAACTCTTCCATTGTTCTCGGAATTCCGTTGAAGTTTAAAAATGCTTCGAAACTCTTCCATTGTTCTCGGAATTCCGATGACGTTTAAAAATGCTTCACAACTCTTCCATTGTTCTCGGAATTCCGCTGACGTTTAATAATGATTCGCAACTCTTTCATTGTTCTCGGAATTCCGCTGACGATTAAAAATGCTTCGGAACTCTTCCATTGTTCTCGGAATTCCGTTGAAGTTTAAAAATGCTTCGAAACTCTTCCATTGTTCTCAGAATTCTGCTGAAGTTTAAAAATGCTTCGGAACTCTTCCATTGTTCTCGAAATTCCATTGAAGTTTAAAAATGCTTCGGAACTCTTCCATTGTTCTCGGAATTCTGCTGAAGTTTAAAAATGCTTCGAAACTCTTCCATTGTTCTCAGAATTCCGCTGACGTTTAAAAATGCTTCGGTACTCTTCCATGGTTCTCGGAATTCTGCTGACGTTTAAAAATGCTTCGGAACTCTTCCATTGTTCTCGGAATTCCGATGACGTTTTAAAATGCTTCGGTACTCTTCCATTGTTCTCGGAATTCCGCTGACGTTTAAAAATTCTTCGGAACTCTTCCATTGTTCTCGGAATTCCACTGAAGTTTAAAAATGCTTCGGAACTCGTCCATTGTTCTAGGAATTCTGCTGAAGTTTAAAAATTCATGTGAACTCTTCCATTATTCTCGGAATTCGTGTGAATTTTAAAAATGCTTCGGAACTTTTCTATTGTTCTCGGAATTCCGCTGAAGTTTAAAAATGCTTAAAATCTCTTATATTGTTCTCGGAATTCCGCTGAAGTTTAAAAATGCTTCGGAACTCTTCCATTGTTCTCGGAATTCTGCTGAAGTTTAAAAATGCTTCAGAACTCTTCCATTTTTCTCAGAATTCCGCTGACGTTCAAAAATGCTTCGGAAATCTTCCATTGTTTTCAAAATTCCGCTGACGTTTAAAAATGCTTCAGAACTTTTCCATTGTTCTCAGAATTCTGCTGACGTTTAAAAATGCTTCGGAACTCTTCCATTGTTCTCGGAATTCCGCTGACGTTTAAAAATGCTTCTGAACTCTTCCATTGTTCTCGGAATTCCGTTGAAGTTTAAAAATGCTTCGAAACTCTTAAACTGTTCTCGGAATTCTGCTGAAGTTTAAAAATGCTTCAGAACTCTTCCATTGTTCTCGGAATTTCGCTGACGTTTAATAATGCTTCGCAACTCTTTCCTTGTTCTCGGAATTCCGCTGACGTTTAAAAATGCTTCGGTACTCTTCCATTGTTCTCGGAATTCCGCTGACATTTAAAAATGCTTCGGAAATCTTCCATTGTTTTCAAAATTCCGCTGACGTTTAAAAATGCTTCAGAACTCTTCCATTGTTCTCGGAATTCCGCTGACGTTTAAAAATTGTTCGGTACTCTTCCATTGTTCTCGGAATTCCGCTGACATATAAAAATGCTTCGGAAATCTTGTATTGTTCTCGGAATTCCGCTGAAGTTTAAAAATGCTTCGAAACTCTTAAACTGTTCTCGGAATTCTGCTGAAGTTTAAAAATGCTTCAGAACTCTTCCATTGTTCTCGGAATTTCGCTGACGTTTAATAATGCTTCGGAACTCTTTCCTTGTTCTCGGAATTCCGCTGACGTTTAAAAATGCTTCGGTACTCTTCCATTGTTCTCGGAATTCCGCTGACATTTAAAAATGCTTCGGAAATCTTCCATTGTTTTCAAAATTCCGCTGACGTTTAAAAATGCTTCAGAACTCTTCCATTGTTCTCGGAATTCCGCTGACGTTTAAAAATTGTTCGGTACTCTTCCATTGTTCTCGGAATTCCGCTGACATATAAAAATGCTTCGGAAATCTTGTATTGTTCTCGGAATTCCGCTGAAGTTTAAAAATGCTTAAAATCTCTTCCATTGTTCTCGTAATTCTGCTCATGTTTAAAAATGCTTCGGAACTCTTCCATTGTTCTCAGAATTCCGCTGACGTTTAAAAATGCTTCGGAAATCTTCCATTGTTTTCAAAATTCCGCTGACGCTTAAAAATGCTTCAGAACTCTTCCATTGTTCTCGGAATTCCGTTGAAGTTTAAAAATGCTTCGAAACTCTTCCATTGTTCTCGGAATTCCGATGACGTTTAAAAATGCTTCACAACTCTTCCATTGTTCTCGGAATTCCGCTGACGTTTAATAATGATTCGCAACTCTTTCATTGTTCTCGGAATTCCGCTGACGATTAAAAATGCTTCGGAACTCTTCCATTGTTCTCGGAATTCCGTTGAAGTTTAAAAATGCTTCGAAACTCTTCCATTGTTCTCAGAATTCTGCTGAAGTTTAAAAATGCTTCAGAACTCTTCCATTGTTCTCGGAATTCCGCTGACGTTTAATAATGCTTCGCAACTCTTTCATTGTTCTCGGAATTCCGCTGAAATTTAAAAATGCTTCAGAACTCTTCCATTGTTCTCAGAATTCCGCTGACGTTTAAAAATGCTTCGGTACTCTTCCTTTGTTCTCGGAATTCCGCTGACATATAAAAATGCTTCGGAAATCTTGCATTGTTCTCGGCATTCCGCTGACGTTTAAAAATGCTTCGGAACTCTTCAATTGTTCTCGGAATTCTGCTGAACTTTTAAAATGCTTTGGAACTCTTCCATTGCTCTGAGAATTCTGCTGAAGTTTAAAAATGCTTCAGAACTCTTACATTGTTCTCGGAATTCTGCTGACGTTTAAAAATGCTTCGGAACTCTTCCATTGTTCTCGAAATTCCATTGAAGTTTAAAAATGCTTCGGAACTCTTCCATTGTTCTCGGAATTCTGCTGAAGTTTAAAAATGCTTCGAAACTCTTCCATTGTTCTCAGAATTCCGCTGACGTTTAAAAATGCTTCGGAAATCTTGCATTGTTCTCGGCATTCCGCTGACGTTTAAAAATGCTTCGGAACTCTTCCATTGTTCTCGGAATTCCGATGACGTTTTAAAATGCTTCGGTACTCTTCCATTGTTCTCGGAATTCCGCTGACGTTTAAAAATTCTTCGGAACTCTTCCATTGTTCTCGGAATTCCACTGAAGTTTAAAAATGCTTCGGAACTCGTCCATTGTTCTAGGAATTCTGCTGAAGTTTAAAAATTCATGTGAACTCTTCCATTATTCTCGGAATTCGTGTGAATTTTAAAAATGCTTCGGAACTTTTCTATTGTTCTCGGAATTCCGCTGAAGTTTAAAAATGCTTAAAATCTCTTATATTGTTCTCGGAATTCCGCTGAAGTTTAAAAATGCTTCGGAACTCTTCCATTGTTCTCGGAATTCTGCTGAAGTTTAAAAATGCTTCAGAACTCTTCCATTGTTCTCAGAATTCCGCTGACGTTCAAAAATGCTTCGGAAATCTTCCATTGTTTTCAAAATTCCGCTGACGTTTAAAAATGCTTCAGAACTTTTCCATTGTTCTCAGAATTCTGCTGACGTTTAAAAATGCTTCGGAACTCTTCCATTGTTCTCGGAATTCCGCTGACGTTTAAAAATGCTTCTGAACTCTTCCATTGTTCTCGGAATTCCGTTGAAGTTTAAAAATGCTTCGAAACTCTTAAACTGTTCTCGGAATTCTGCTGAAGTTTAAAAATGCTTCAGAACTCTTCCATTGTTCTCGGAATTTCGCTGACGTTTAATAATGCTTCGCAACTCTTTCCTTGTTCTCGGAATTCCGCTGACGTTTAAAAATGCTTCGGTACTCTTCCATTGTTCTCGGAATTCCGCTGACATTTAAAAATGCTTCGGAAATCTTCCATTGTTTTCAAAATTCCGCTGACGTTTAAAAATGCTTCAGAACTCTTCCATTGTTCTCGGAATTCCGCTGACGTTTAAAAATTGTTCGGTACTCTTCCATTGTTCTCGGAATTCCGCTGACATATAAAAATGCTTCGGAAATCTTGTATTGTTCTCGGAATTCCGCTGAAGTTTAAAAATGCTTAAAATCTCTTCCATTGTTCTCGTAATTCTGCTCATGTTTAAAAATGCTTCGGAACTCTTCCATTGTTCTCGTAATTCCGCTGAAGTTTAAAAATGCTTCACAACTCTTCCATTGTTCTCGGAATTCCGCTGACATTTAATAATGCTTCGCAACTCTTTCATTGTTCTCGGAATTCCGCTGACGTTTAAAAATGCTTTGGAACTCTTCCATTGTTCTCGGAATTCCGTTGAAGTTTAAAAATGCTTCGAAACTCTTCCATTGTTCTCAGAATTCTGCTGAAGTTTAAAAATGCTTCAGAACTCTTCCATTGTTCTCGGAATTCCGCTGACGTTTAATAATGCTTCGCAACTCTTTCATTGTTCTCGGAATTCCGCTGAAATTTAAAAATGCTTCGGTACTCTTCCTTTGTTCTCGGAATTCCGCTGACATATAAAAATGCTTCGGAAATCTTGCATTGTTCTCGGCATTCCGCTGACGTTTAAAAATGCTTCGCAACTCTTCAATTGTTCTCGGAATTCTGCTGAACTTTTAAAATGCTTTGGAACTCTTCCATTGCTCTCAGAATTCTGCTGAAGTTTAAAAATGCTTCAGAACTCTTACATTGTTCTCGGAATTCTGCTGACGTTTAAAAATGCTTCGGAACTCTTCCATTGTTCTCGAAATTCCGTTGAAGTTTAAAAATGCTTCGGAACTCTTCCATTGTTCTCGGAATTCCGCTGACGTTTAAAAATTCTTCGGAACTCTTACATTGTTCTCGGAATTCCACTGAAGTTTAAAAATGCTTCGGAACTCTTCCATTGTTCTAGGAATTCTGCTGAAGTTTAAAAATTCATGTGAACTCTTCCATTATTCTCGGAATTCGTGTGAATTTTAAAAATGCTTCGGAACTTTTCTATTGTTCTCGGAATTCCGCTGAAGTTTAAAAATGCTTAAAATCTCTTATATTGTTCTCGGAATTCCGCTGAAGTTTAAAAATGCTTTGGAACTCTTCCATTGTTCTCGGAATTCTGCTGAAGTTTAAAAATGCTTCAGAACTCTTCCATTGTTCTCAGAATTCCGCTGACGTTCAAAAATGCTTCGGAAATCTTCCATTGTTTTCAAAATTCCGCTGACATTTAAAAAGGCTTCAGAACTTTTCCATTGTTCTCAGAATTCTGCTGACGTTTAAAAATGCTTCGGAACTCTTCCATTGTTCTAGGAATTCTGCTGAAGTTTAAAAATTCATGTGAACTCTTCCATTATTCTCGGAATTCGTGTGAATTTTAAAAATGCTTCGGAACTTTTCTATTGTTCTCGGAATTCCGCTGAAGTTTAAAAATGCTTAAAATCTCTTATATTGTTCTCGGAATTCCGCTGAAGTTTAAAAATGCTTTGGAACTCTTCCATTGTTCTCGGAATTCCGATGACGTTTTAAAATGCTTCGGTACTCTTCCATTGTTCTCGGAATTCCGCTGACGTTTAAAAATTCTTCGGAACTCTTCCATTGTTCTCGGAATTCCACTGAAGTTTAAAAATGCTTCGGAACTCGTCCATTGTTCTAGGAATTCTGCTGAAGTTTAAAAATTCATGTGAACTCTTCCATTATTCTCGGAATTCGTGTGAATTTTAAAAATGCTTCGGAACTTTTCTATTGTTCTCGGAATTCCGCTGAAGTTTAAAAATGCTTAAAATCTCTTATATTGTTCTTGGAATTCCGCTGAAGTTTAAAAATGCTTCGGAACTCTTCCATTGTTCTCGGAATTCTGCTGAAGTTTAAAAATGCTTCAGAACTCTTCCATTGTTCTCAGAATTCCGCTGACGTTCAAAAATGCTTCGGAAATCTTCCATTGTTTTCAAAATTCCGCTGACGTTTAAAAATGCTTCAGAACTTTTCCATTGTTCTCAGAATTCTGCTGACGTTTAAAAATGCTTCGGAACTCTTCCATTGTTCTCGGAATTCCGCTGACGTTTAAAAATGCTTCTGAACTCTTCCATTGTTCTCGGAATTCCGTTGAAGTTTAAAAATGCTTCGAAACTCTTAAACTGTTCTCGGAATTCTGCTGAAGTTTAAAAATGCTTCAGAACTCTTCCATTGTTCTCGGAATTTCGCTGACGTTTAATAATGCTTCGCAACTCTTTCCTTGTTCTCGGAATTCCGCTGACGTTTAAAAATGCTTCGGTACTCTTCCATTGTTCTCGGAATTCCGCTGACATTTAAAAATGCTTCGGAAATCTTCCATTGTTTTCAAAATTCCGCTGACGTTTAAAAATGCTTCAGAACTCTTCCATTGTTCTCGGAATTCCGCTGACGTTTAAAAATTGTTCGGTACTCTTCCATTGTTCTCGGAATTCCGCTGACATATAAAAATGCTTCGGAAATCTTGTATTGTTCTCGGAATTCCGCTGAAGTTTAAAAATGCTTAAAATCTCTTCCATTGTTCTCGTAATTCTGCTCATGTTTAAAAATGCTTCGGAACTCTTCCATTGTTCTCGTAATTCCGCTGAAGTTTAAAAATGCTTCACAACTCTTCCATTGTTCTCGGAATTCCGCTGACGTTTAATAATGCTTCGCAACTCTTTCATTGTTCTCGGAATTCCGCTGACGTTTAAAAATGCTTTGGAACTCTTCCATTGTTCTCGGAATTCCGTTGAAGTTTAAAAATGCTTCGAAACTCTTCCATTGTTCTCAGAATTCTGCTGAAGTTTAAAAATGCTTCAGAACTCTTCCATTGTTCTCGGAATTCCGCTGACGTTTAATAATGCTTCGCAACTCTTTCATTGTTCTCGGAATTCCGCTGAAATTTAAAAATGCTTCGGTACTCTTCCTTTGTTCTCGGAATTCCGCTGACATATAAAAATGCTTCGGAAATCTTGCATTGTTCTCGGCATTCCGCTGACGTTTAAAAATGCTTCGCAACTCTTCAATTGTTCTCGGAATTCTGCTGAACTTTTAAAATGCTTTGGAACTCTTCCATTGCTCTCAGAATTCTGCTGAAGTTTAAAAATGCTTCAGAACTCTTACATTGTTCTCGGAATTCTGCTGACGTTTAAAAATGCTTCGGAACTCTTCCATTGTTCTCGAAATTCCGTTGAAGTTTAAAAATGCTTCGGAACTCTTCCATTGTTCTCGGAATTCCGCTGACGTTTAAAAATTCTTCGGAACTCTTACATTGTTCTCGGAATTCCACTGAAGTTTAAAAATGCTTCGGAACTCTTCCATTGTTCTAGGAATTCTGCTGAAGTTTAAAAATTCATGTGAACTCTTCCATTATTCTCGGAATTCGTGTGAATTTTAAAAATGCTTCGGAACTTTTCTATTGTTCTCGGAATTCCGCTGAAGTTTAAAAATGCTTAAAATCTCTTATATTGTTCTCGGAATTCCGCTGAAGTTTAAAAATGCTTTGGAACTCTTCCATTGTTCTCGGAATTCTGCTGAAGTTTAAAAATGCTTCAGAACTCTTCCATTGTTCTCAGAATTCCGCTGACGTTCAAAAATGCTTCGGAAATCTTCCATTGTTTTCAAAATTCCGCTGACATTTAAAAAGGCTTCAGAACTTTTCCATTGTTCTCAGAATTCTGCTGACGTTTAAAAATGCTTCGGAACTCTTCCATTGTTCTAGGAATTCTGCTGAAGTTTAAAAATTCATGTGAACTCTTCCATTATTCTCGGAATTCGTGTGAATTTTAAAAATGCTTCGGAACTTTTCTATTGTTCTCGGAATTCCGCTGAAGTTTAAAAATGCTTAAAATCTCTTATATTGTTCTCGGAATTCCGCTGAAGTTTAAAAATGCTTTGGAACTCTTCCATTGTTCTCGGAATTCTGCTGAAGTTTAAAAATGCTTCAGAACTCTTCCATTGTTCTCAGAATTCCGCTGACGTTCAAAAATGCTTCGGAAATCTTCCATTGTTTTCAAAATTCCGCTGACATTTAAAAAGGCTTCAGAACTTTTCCATTGTTCTCAGAATTCTGCTGACGTTTAAAAATGCTTCGGAACTCTTCCATTGTTCTCGGAATTCCGTTGAAGATTAAAAATGCTTCGAAACTCTTCCACTGTTCTCGGAATTCTGCTGAAGTTTAAAAATGCTTCAGAACTCTTCCATTGTTCTCGGAATTTCGCTGACGTTTAATAATGCTTCGCAACTCTTTCCTTGTTCTCGGAATTCCGCTGACGTTTAAAAATGCTTCGGAACTCTTCCATTGTTCTCGGAATTCCGTTGACGATTAAAAATGCTTCGAAACTCTTCCATTATTCTCGGAATTCGTGTGAATTTTAAAAATGCTTCGGAACTTTTCTATTGTTCTCGGAATTCCGCTGAAGTTTAAAAATGCTTACAATCTCTTATATTGTTCTCGGAATTCCGCTGAAGTTTAAAAATGCTTCGGAACTCTTCCATTGTTCTCGGAATTCTGCTGAAGTTTAAAAATGCTTCAGAACTCTTCCATTGTTCTCAGAATTCCGCTGACGTTCAAAAATGCTTCGTAAATCTTCCATTGTTTTCAAAATTCCGCTGACGTTTAAAAATGCTTCAGAACTTTTCCATTGTTCTCAGAATTCTGCTGACGTTTAAAAATGCTTCGGAACTCTTCCATTGTTCTCGGAATTCCGCTGCCGTTTAAAAATGCTTCTGAACTCTTCCATTGTTCTCGGAATTCCGTTGAAGTTTAAAAATGCTTCGAAACTCTTCCACTGTTCTCGGAATTCTGCTGAAGTTTAAAAATGCTTCAGAACTCTTCCATTGTTCTCGGAATTTCGCTGACGTTTAATAATGCTTCGCAACTCTTTCCTTGTTCTCGGAATTCCGCTGAAGTTTAAAAATGCTTAAAATCTCTTCCATTGTTCTCGTAATTCTGCTCATGTTTAAAAATGCTTCTGAACTCTTCCATTGTTCTCGGAATTCCGTTGAAGTTTAAAAATGCTTCGAAACTCTTCCACTGTTCTCGGAATTCTGCTGAAGTTTAAAAATGCTTCAGAACTCTTCCATTATTCTCAGAATTCCGCTGACATTTAAAAATGCTTCGGAACTCTTCCATTGTTCTCGGAATTCCGCTGACGTTTAAAAATTGTTCGGTACTCTTCCATTGTTCTCGGAATTCCGCTGACATATAAAAATGCTTCGGAAATCTTGTATTGTTCTCGGAATTCCGCTGAAGTTTAAAAATGCTTAAAATCTCTTCCATTGTTCTCGTAATTCTGCTCATGTTTAAAAATGCTTCGGAACTCTTCTATTGTTCTCGGAATTCCGCTGAAGTTTAAAAATGCTTAAAATCTCTTCCATTGTTCTCGTAATTCTGCTCATGTTTAAAAATGCTTCGGAACTCTTCCATTGTTCTCGTAATTCCGCTGAAGTTTAAAAAAGCTTCGGAACTCTTCCATTGTTCTCGGAATTCCGATGACGTTTTAAAATGCTTCGGTACTCTTCCATTGTTCTCGGAATTCCGCTGACAATTAAAAATGCTTCGGAACTCTTCCATTGTTCTCGGAATTCCGTTGAAGTTTAAAAATGCTTCGAAACTCTTCCATTGTTCTCAGAATTCTGCTGAAGGTTAAAAATGCTTCAGAACTCTTCCATTGTTCTCGGAATTCCGCTGACGTTTAATAATGCTTCGCAACTCTTTCATTGTTCTCGGAATTCCGCTGAAATTTAAAAATGCTTCGGAACTCTTCCATTGTTCTCAGAATTCCGCTGACGTTTAAAAATGCTTCGGTACTCTTCCTTTGTTCTCGGAATTCCGCTGACATATAAAAATGCTTCGGAAATCTTGCATTGTTCTCGGCATTCCGCTGACGTTTAAAAATGCTTCGGAACTCTTCAATTGTTCTCGGAATTCCGCTGACGTTTAATAATGCTTCGCAACTCTTTCATTGTTCTCGGAATTCCGCTGACGTTTAAAAATGCTTCGGTACTCTTCCTTTGTTCTCGGAATTCCACTGACATATAAAAATGCTTCGCAACTCTTTCATTGTTCTCGGAATTCCGTTGAAGTTTAAAAATGCTTCGAAACTCTTCCATTGTTCTCAGAATTCTGCTGAAGTTTAAAAATGCTTCAGAACTCTTCCATTGTTCTCGGAATTCCGCTGACGTTTAATAATGCTTCGCAACTCTTTCATTGTTCTCGGAATTCCGCTGAAATTTAAAAATGCTTCAGAACTCTTCCATTGTTCTCAGAATTCTGCTGAAGTTTAAAAATGCTTCAGAACTCTTACATTGTTCTCGGAATTATGCTGAACTTTTAAAATGCTTTGGAACTCTTCCATTGCTCTCAGAATTCTGCTGAAGTTTAAAAATGCTTCAGAACTCTTACATTGTTCTCGGAATTCTGCTGACGTTTAAAAATGCTTCGGAACTCTTCCATTGTTCTCGAAATTCCGTTGAAGTTTAAAAATGCTTCGGAACTCTTCCATTGTTCTCGGAATTCTGCTGAAGTTTAAAAATGCTTCGGAACCCTTCCATTGTTCTCAGAATTCCGCTGACGTTTAAAAATGCTTCGGTACTCTTCCATTGTTCTCGGAATTCTTCTGACGTTTAAAAATGCTTCGGAACTCTTCCATTGTTCTCGGAATTCCGATGACGTTTTAAAATGCTTCGGTACTCTTCCATTGTTCTCGGAATTCCGCTGACGTTTAAAAATTCTTCGGAACTCTTCCATTGTTCTCGGAATTCCACTGAAGTTTAAAAATGCTTCGGAACTCTTCCATTGTTCTAGGAATTCTGCTGAAGTTTAAAAATTCATGTGAACTCTTCCATTATTCTCGGAATTCGTGTGAATTTTAAAAATGCTTCGGAACCTTTCTATTGTTCTCGGAATTCCGCTGAAGTTTAAAAATGCTTAAAATCTCTTATATTGTTCTCGGAATTCTGCTGAAGTTTAAAAATGCTTCGGAACTCTTCCATTGTTCTCGGAATTCTGCTGAAGTTTAAAAATGCTTCAGAACTCTTCCATTGTTCTCAGAATTCCGCTGACGTTCAAAAATGCTTCGGAAATCTTCCATTGTTTTCAAAATTCCGCTGACGTTTAAAAATGCTTCAGAACTTTTCCATTGTTCTCAGAATTCTGCTGACGTTTAAAAATGCTTCGGAACTCTTCCATTGTTCTCGGAATTCCGCTGACGTTTAAAAATTGTTCGGTACTCTTCCATTGTTCTCGGAATTCCGCTGACATATAAAAATGCTTCGGAAATCTTGTATTGTTCTCGGAATTCCGCTGAAGTTTAAAAATGCTTAAAATCTCTTCCATTGTTCTCGTAATTCTGCTCATGTTTAAAAATGCTTCGGAACTCTTCCATTGTTCTCGTAATTCCGCTGAAGTTTAAAAATGCTTCACAACTCTTCCATTGTTCTCGGAATTCCGCTGACGTTTAATAATGCTTCGCAACTCTTTCATTGTTCTCGGAATTCCGCTGACGTTTAAAAATGCTTCGGAACTCTTCCATTGTTCTCGGAATTCCGTTGAAGTTTAAAAATGCTTCGAAACTCTTCCATTGTTCTCAGAATTCTGCTGAAGTTTAAAAATGCTTCAGAACTCTTCCATTGTTCTCAGAATTCCGCTGACGTTCAAAAATGCTTCGGAAATCTTCCATTGTTTTCAAAATTCCGCTGACGTTTAAAAATGCTTCAGAACTCTTCCATTGTTCTCAGAATTCTGCTGAAGTTTAAAAATGCTTCAGAACTCTTCCATTGTTCTCGGAATTCCGCTGACGTTTAATTATGCTTCGCAACTCTTTCATTGTTCTCGGAATTCCGCTGAAATTTAAAAATGCTTCGGTACTCTTCCGTTGTTCTCGGAATTCCGCTGACATATAAAAATGCTTCGGAAATCTTGCATTGTTCTCGGCATTCCGCTGACGTTTAAAAATGCTTCGCAACTCTTCAATTGTTCTCGGAATTCTGCTGAACTTTTAAAATGCTTTGGAACTCTTCCATTGCTCTCAGAGTTCTGCTGAAGTTTAAAAATGCTTCAGAACTCTTACATTGTTCTCGGAATTCTGCTGACGTTTAAAAATGCTTCGGAACTCTTCCATTGTTCTAGGAATTCTGCTGTAGTTTAAAAATTCATGTGAACTCTTCCATTATTCTCGGAATTCGTGTGAATTTTAAAAATGCTTCGGAACTTTTCTATTGTTCTCGGAATTCCGCTGAAGTTTAAAAATGCTTAAAATCTCTTACATTGTTCTCGGAATTCCGCTGAAGTTTGAAAATGCTTCGGAACTCTTCCATTGTTCTCGGAATTCTGCTGAAGTTTAACAATGCTTCAGAACTCTTCCATTGTTCTCAGAATTCCGCTGACGTTCAAAAATGCTTCGGAAATCTTCCATTGTTTTCAAAATTCCGCTGACGTTTAAAAATGCTTCAGAACTTTTCCATTGTTCTCCGAGTTCTGCTGACGTTTAAAAATGCTTCGGAACTCTTCCATTGTTCTCAGAATTCCGCTGACGTTTAAAAATGATTCTGAACTCTTCCATTGTTCTCGGAATTCCGTTGAAGTTTAAAAATGCTTCGGAACTTTTCTATTGTTCTCGGAATTCCGCTGAAGTTTAAAAATGCTTAAAATCTCTTACATTGTTCTCGGAATTCCGCTGAAGTTTAAAAATGCTTCGGTACTCTTCCATTGTTCTCAGAATTCTGCTGAAGTTTAAAAATGCTTCAGAACTCTTCCATTGTTCTCAGAATTCCGCTGACGTTTAATAATGCTTCGCAACTCTTTCATTGTTCTCGGAATTCCGCTGAAATTTAAAAATGCTTCGGTACTCTTCCGTTGTTCTCGGAATTCCGCTGACATATAAAAATGCTTCGGAAATCTTGCATTGTTCTCGGCATTCCGCTGACGTTTAAAAATGCTTCGCAACTCTTCAATTGTTCTCGGAATTCTGCTGAACTTTTAAAATGCTTTGGAACTCTTCCATTGCTCTCAGAGTTCTGCTGAAGTTTAAAAATGCTTCAGAACTCTTACATTGTTCTCGGAATTCTGCTGACGTTTAAAAATGCTTCGGAACTCTTCCATTGTTCTCAAAATTCTGTTGAAGTTTAAAAATGCTTCGGAACTCTTCCATTGTTCTCGGAATTCCGCTGAAGTTTAAAAATGCTTCGAAACTCTTCCATTGTTCTCAGAATTCCGCTGACGTTTAAAAATGTTTCGGTACTCTTCCATTTTTCTCGGAATTCTGCTGACGTTTAAAAATGCTTCGGAACTCTTCCATTGTTCTCGGAATTCCGATGACGTTTTAAAATGCTTCGGTACTCTTCCATTGTTCTAGGAATTCTGCTGAAGTTTAAAAATTCATGTGAACTCTTCCATTATTCTCGGAATTCGTGTGAATTTTAAAAATGCTTCGGAACTTTTCTATTGTTCTCGGAATTCCGCTGAAGTTTAAAAATGCTTAAAATCTCTTATATTGTTCTCGGAATTCCGCTGAAGTTTAAAAATGCTTCGGAACTCTTCCATTGTTCTCGGAATTCTGCTGAAGTTTAAAAATGCTCAGGAACTCTTCCATTGTTCTCAGAATTCCGCTGACGTTCAAAAATGCTTCGGAAATCTTCCATTGTTTTCAAAATTCCGCTGACATTTAAAAATGCTTCAGAACTTTTCCATTGTTCTCAGAATTCTGCTGACGTTTAAAAATGCTTCGGAACTCTTCCATTGTTCTCGGAATTCCGCTGACGTTTAAAAATGCTTCTGAACTCTTCCATTGTTCTCGGATATCCGTTGAAGTTTAAAAATGCTTCGAAACTCTTCCACTGTTCTCGGAATTCTGCTGAAGTTTAAAAATGCTTCAGAACTCTTCCATTGTTCTCGGAATTTCGCTGACGTTTAATAATGCTTCGCAACTCTTTCCTTGTTCTCGGAATTCCGCTGACGTTTAAAAATGCTTCGGAACTCTTCCATTGTTCTCGGAATTCCGTTGAAGTTTAAAAATGCTTCGAAACTCTTCAATTGTTCTCGGAATTCTGCTGAACTTTTAAAATGCTTTGGAACTCTTCCATTGTTCTCGGAATTCTGCTGAAGTTTAAAAATGCTTCGGAACTCTTCCATTGTTCTCAGAATTCCGCTGACGTTTAAAAATGCTTCGATACTCTTCCATTGTTCTCGGAATTCTTCTGACGTTTAAAAATGCTTCGGAACTCTTCCATTGTTCTTGGAATTCCGATGACGTTTTAAAATGCTTCGGTACTCTTCCATTGTTCTCGGAATTCCGCTGACGTTTAAAAATTCTTCGGAACTCTTCCATTGTTCTCGGAATTCCACTGAAGTTTAAAAATGCTTCAGAACTCTTCCATTGTTCTCGGAATTTCGCTGACGTTTAATAATGCTTCGCAACTCTTTCCTTGTTCTCGGAATTCCGCTGACATTTAAAAATGCTTCGGAACTCTTCCATTGTTCTCGGAATTCCGTTGAAGTTTAAAAATGCATCGAAACTCTTCCATTGTTCTCGGAATTCCGCTGACATTTAAAAATGCTTCGGAAATCTTCCATTGTTTTCAAAATTCCGCTGACGTTTAAAAATGCTTCAGAACTCTTCCATTGTTCTCAGAATTCCGCTGACATTTAAAAATGCTTCGGAACTCTTCCATTGTTCTCGGAATTCCGCTGACGTTTAAAAATTGTTCGGTACTCTTCCATTGTTCTCGGAATTCCGCTGACATATAAAAATGCTTCGGAAATCTTGTATTGTTCTCGGAATTCCGCTGAAGTTTAAAAATGCTTAAAATCTCTTCCATTGTTCTCGTAATTCTGCTCATGTTTAAAAATGCTTCGGAACTCTTCTATTGTTCTCGGAATTCCGCTGAAGTTTAAAAATGCTTAAAATCTCTTCCATTGTTCTCGTAATTCTGCTCATGTTTAAAAATGCTTCGGAACTCTTCCATTGTTCTCGTAATTCCGCTGAAGTTTAAAAATGCTTCGGAACTCTTCCATTGTTCTCGGAATTCCGATGACGTTTTAAAATGCTTCGGTACTCTTCCATTGTTCTCGGAATTCCGCTGACAATTAAAAATGCTTCGGAACTCTTCCATTGTTCTCGGAATTCCGTTGAAGTTTAAAAATGCTTCGAAACTCTTCCATTGTTCTCAGAATTCTGCTGAAGTTTAAAAATGCTTCAGAACTCTTCCATTGTTCTCGGAATTCCGCTGACGTTTAATAATGCTTCGCAACTCTTTCATTGTTCTCGGAATTCCGCTGAAATTTAAAAATGCTTCAGAACTCTTCCATTGTTCTCAGAATTCCGCTGACGTTTAAAAATGCTTCGGTACTCTTCCTTTGTTCTCAGAATTCCGCTGACATATAAAAATGCTTCGGAAATCTTGCATTGTTCTCGGCATTCCGCTGACGTTTAAAAATGCTTCGGAACTCTTCAATTGTTCTCGGAATTCTGCTGAACTTTTAAAATGCTTTGGAACTCTTCCATTGCTCTCAGAATTCTGCTGAAGTTTAAAAATGCTTCAGAACTCTTACATTGTTCTCGGAATTCTGCTGACGTTTAAAAATGCTTCGGAACTCTTCCATTGTTCTCGAAATTCCGTTGAAGATTAAAAATGCTTCGGAACTCTTCCATTGTTCTCGGAATTCTGCTGAAGTTTAAAAATGCTTCGGAACTCTTCCATTGTTCTTGGAATTCCGATGACGTTTTAAAATGCTTCGGTACTCTTCCATTGTTCTCGGAATTCCGCTGACGTTTAAAAATTCTTCGGAACTCTTCCATTGTTCTCGGAATTCCACTGAAGTTTAAAAATGCTTCAGAACTCTTCCATTGTTCTCGGAATTTCGCTGACGTTTAATAATGCTTCGCAACTCTTTCCTTGTTCTCGGAATTCCGCTGACGTTTAAAAATGCTTCGGAACTCTTCCATTGTTCTCGGAATTCCGTTGAAGTTTAAAAATGCTTTGAAACTCTTCCATTGTTCTCGGAATTCCGCTGACATTTAAAAATGCTTCGGAACTCTTCCATTGTTCTCGGAATTCCGCTGATGTTTAAAAATTGTTCGGTACTCTTCCATTGTTCTCGGAATTCCGCTGACATATAAAAATGCTTCGGAAATCTTGTATTGTTCTCGGAATTCCGCTGAAGTTTAAAAATGCTTAAAATCTCTTCCATTGTTCTCGTAATTCTGCTCATGTTTAAAAATGCTTCGGAACTCTTCTATTGTTCTCGGAATTCCGCTGAAGTTTAAAAATGCTTAAAATCTCTTCCATTGTTCTCGTAATTCTGCTCATGTTTAAAAATGCTTCGGAACTCTTCCATTGTTCTCGTAATTCCGCTGAAGTTTAAAAATGCTTCGGAACTCTTCCATTGTTCTCGGAATTCCGATGACGTTTTAAAATGCTTCGGAACTCTTCCATTGTTCTCGGAATTCCGATGACGTTTTAAAATGCTTCGGTACTCTTCCATTGTTCTCGGAATTCCGCTGACAATTAAAAATGCTTCGGAACTCTTCCATTGTTCTCGGAATTCCGTTGAAGTTTAAAAATGCTTCGAAACTCTTCCATTGTTCTCAGAATTCTGCTGAAGTTTAAAAATGCTTCAGAACTCTTCCATTGTTCTCGGAATTCCGCTGACGTTTAATAATGCTTCGCAACTCTTTCATTGTTCTCGGAATTCCGCTGAAATTTAAAAATGCTTCGGAACTCTTCCATTGTTCTCAGAATTCCGCTGACGTTTAAAAATGCTTCGGTACTCTTCCTTTGTTCTCGGAATTCCGCTGACATATAAAAATGCTTCGGAAATCTTGCATTGTTCTCGGCATTCCGCTGACGTTTAAAAATGCTTCGGAACTCTTCAATTGTTCTCGGAATTCCGCTGACGTTTAATAATGCTTCGCAACTCTTTCATTGTTCTCGGAATTCCGCTGACGTTTAAAAATGCTTCGGTACTCTTCCTTTGTTCTCGGAATTCCACTGACATATAAAAATGCTTCGCAACTCTTTCATTGTTCTCGGAATTCCGCTGACGTTTAAAAATGCTTCGGAACTCTTCCATTGTTCTCGGAATTCCGTTGAAGTTTAAAAATGCTTCGGTACTCTTCCTTTGTTCTCGGAATTCCACTGACATATAAAAATGCTTCGCAACTCTTTCATTGTTCTCGGAATTCCGCTGACGTTTAAAAATGCTTCGGAACTCTTCCATTGTTCTCGGAATTCCGTTGAAGTTTAAAAATGCTTCGAAACTCTTCCATTGTTCTCAGAATTCTGCTGAAGTTTAAAAATGCTTCAGAACTCTTCCATTGTTCTCGGAATTCCGCTGACGTTTAATAATGCTTCGCAACTCTTTCATTGTTCTCGGAATTCCGCTGAAATTTAAAAATGCTTCAGAACTCTTCCATTGTTCTCAGAATTCCGCTGACGTTTAAAAATGCTTCGGTACTCTTCCTTTGTTCTCGGAATTCCGCTGACATATAAAAATGCTTCGGAAATCTTGCATTGTTCTCGGCATTCCGCTGACGTTTAAAAATGCTTCGAAACTCTTCCATTGTTCTCAGAATTCTGCTGAAGTTTAAAAATGCTTCAGAACTCTTCCATTGTTCTCGGAATTCCGCTGACGTTTAATAATGCTTCGCAACTCTTTCATTGTTCTCGGAATTCCGCTGAAATTTAAAAATGCTTCGGAACTCTTCCATTGTTCTCGAAATTCCGTTGAAGTTTAAAAATGCTTCGGAACTCTTCCATTGTTCTCGGAATTCTGCTGAAGTTTAAAAATGCTTCGGAACTCTTCCATTGTTCTCAGAATTCCGCTGACGTTTAAAAATGCTTCGGTACTCTTCCATTGTTCTCGGAATTCTTCTGACGTTTAAAAATGCTTCGGAACTCTTCCATTGTTCTCGGAATTCCGATGACGTTTTAAAATGCTTCGGTACTCTTCCATTGTTCTCGGAATTCTGCTGAAGTTTAAAAATGCTTCAGAACTCTTCCATTGTTCTCGGAATTTCGCTGACGTTTAATAATGCTTCGCAACTCTTTCCTTGTTCTCGGAATTCCGCTGACGTTTAAAAATGCTTCGGAACTCTTCCATTGTTCTCGGAATTCCGTTGAAGTTTAAAAATGCTTCGAAACTCTTCAATTGTTCTCGGAATTCTGCTGAACTTTTAAAATGCTTTGGAACTCTTCCATTGTTCTCGGAATTCTGCTGAAGTTTAAAAATGCTTCGATACTCTTCCATTGTTCTCGGAATTCTTCTGACGTTTAAAAATGCTTCGGAACTCTTCCATTGTTCTTGGAATTCCGATGACGTTTTAAAATGCTTCGGTACTCTTCCATTGTTCTCGGAATTCCGCTGACGTTTAAAAATTCTTCGGAACTCTTCCATTGTTCTCGGAATTCCACTGAAGTTTAAAAATGCTTCAGAACTCTTCCATTGTTCTCGGAATTTCGCTGACGTTTAATAATGCTTCGCAACTCTTTCCTTGTTCTCGGAATTCCGCTGACATTTAAAAATGCTTCGGAACTCTTCCATTGTTCTCGGAATTCCGTTGAAGTTTAAAAATGCATCGAAACTCTTCCATTGTTCTCGGAATTCCGCTGACATTTAAAAATGCTTCGGAAATCTTCCATTGTTTTCAAAATTCCGCTGACGTTTAAAAATGCTTCAGAACTCTTCCATTGTTCTCAGAATTCCGCTGACATTTAAAAATGCTTCGGAACTCTTCCATTGTTCTCGGAATTCCGCTGACGTTTAAAAATTGTTCGGTACTCTTCCATTGTTCTCGGAATTCCGCTGACATATAAAAATGCTTCGGAAATCTTGTATTGTTCTCGGAATTCCGCTGAAGTTTAAAAATGCTTAAAATCTCTTCCATTGTTCTCGTAATTCTGCTCATGTTTAAAAATGCTTCGGAACTCTTCTATTGTTCTCGGAATTCCGCTGAAGTTTAAAAATGCTTAAAATCTCTTCCATTGTTCTCGTAATTCTGCTCATGTTTAAAAATGCTTCGGAACTCTTCCATTGTTCTCGTAATTCCGCTGAAGTTTAAAAATGCTTCGGAACTCTTCCATTGTTCTCGGAATTCCGATGACGTTTTAAAATGCTTCGGTACTCTTCCATTGTTCTCGGAATTCCGCTGACAATTAAAAATGCTTCGGAACTCTTCCATTGTTCTCGGAATTCCGTTGAAGTTTAAAAATGCTTCGAAACTCTTCCATTGTTCTCAGAATTCTGCTGAAGTTTAAAAATGCTTCAGAACTCTTCCATTGTTCTCGGAATTCCGCTGACGTTTAATAATGCTTCGCAACTCTTTCATTGTTCTCGGAATTCCGCTGAAATTTAAAAATGCTTCAGAACTCTTCCATTGTTCTCAGAATTCCGCTGACGTTTAAAAATGCTTCGGTACTCTTCCTTTGTTCTCAGAATTCCGCTGACATATAAAAATGCTTCGGAAATCTTGCATTGTTCTCGGCATTCCGCTGACGTTTAAAAATGCTTCGGAACTCTTCAATTGTTCTCGGAATTCTGCTGAACTTTTAAAATGCTTTGGAACTCTTCCATTGCTCTCAGAATTCTGCTGAAGTTTAAAAATGCTTCAGAACTCTTACATTGTTCTCGGAATTCTGCTGACGTTTAAAAATGCTTCGGAACTCTTCCATTGTTCTCGAAATTCCGTTGAAGTTTAAAAATGCTTCGGAACTCTTCCATTGTTCTCGGAATTCTGCTGAAGTTTAAAAATGCTTCGGAACTCTTCCATTGTTCTTGGAATTCCGATGACGTTTTAAAATGCTTCGGTACTCTTCCATTGTTCTCGGAATTCCGCTGACGTTTAAAAATTCTTCGGAACTCTTCCATTGTTCTCGGAATTCCACTGAAGTTTAAAAATGCTTCAGAACTCTTCCATTGTTCTCGGAATTTCGCTGACGTTTAATAATGCTTCGCAACTCTTTCCTTGTTCTCGGAATTCCGCTGACGTTTAAAAATGCTTCGGAACTCTTCCATTGTTCTCGGAATTCCGTTGAAGTTTAAAAATGCTTTGAAACTCTTCCATTGTTCTCGGAATTCCGCTGACATTTAAAAATGCTTCGGAACTCTTCCATTGTTCTCGGAATTCCGCTGATGTTTAAAAATTGTTCGGTACTCTTCCATTGTTCTCGGAATTCCGCTGACATATAAAAATGCTTCGGAAATCTTGTATTGTTCTCGGAATTCCGCTGAAGTTTAAAAATGCTTAAAATCTCTTCCATTGTTCTCGTAATTCTGCTCATGTTTAAAAATGCTTCGGAACTCTTCTATTGTTCTCGGAATTCCGCTGAAGTTTAAAAATGCTTAAAATCTCTTCCATTGTTCTCGTAATTCTGCTCATGTTTAAAAATGCTTCGGAACTCTTCCATTGTTCTCGTAATTCCGCTGAAGTTTAAAAATGCTTCGGAACTCTTCCATTGTTCTCGGAATTCCGATGACGTTTTAAAATGCTTCGGAACTCTTCCATTGTTCTCGGAATTCCGATGACGTTTTAAAATGCTTCGGTACTCTTCCATTGTTCTCGGAATTCCGCTGACAATTAAAAATGCTTCGGAACTCTTCCATTGTTCTCGGAATTCCGTTGAAGTTTAAAAATGCTTCGAAACTCTTCCATTGTTCTCAGAATTCTGCTGAAGTTTAAAAATGCTTCAGAACTCTTCCATTGTTCTCGGAATTCCGCTGACGTTTAATAATGCTTCGCAACTCTTTCATTGTTCTCGGAATTCCGCTGAAATTTAAAAATGCTTCGGAACTCTTCCATTGTTCTCAGAATTCCGCTGACGTTTAAAAATGCTTCGGTACTCTTCCTTTGTTCTCGGAATTCCGCTGACATATAAAAATGCTTCGGAAATCTTGCATTGTTCTCGGCATTCCGCTGACGTTTAAAAATGCTTCGGAACTCTTCAATTGTTCTCGGAATTCCGCTGACGTTTAATAATGCTTCGCAACTCTTTCATTGTTCTCGGAATTCCGCTGACGTTTAAAAATGCTTCGGTACTCTTCCTTTGTTCTCGGAATTCCACTGACATATAAAAATGCTTCGCAACTCTTTCATTGTTCTCGGAATTCCGCTGACGTTTAAAAATGCTTCGGAACTCTTCCATTGTTCTCGGAATTCCGTTGAAGTTTAAAAATGCTTCGGTACTCTTCCTTTGTTCTCGGAATTCCACTGACATATAAAAATGCTTCGCAACTCTTTCATTGTTCTCGGAATTCCGCTGACGTTTAAAAATGCTTCGGAACTCTTCCATTGTTCTCGGAATTCCGTTGAAGTTTAAAAATGCTTCGAAACTCTTCCATTGTTCTCAGAATTCTGCTGAAGTTTAAAAATGCTTCAGAACTCTTCCATTGTTCTCGGAATTCCGCTGACGTTTAATAATGCTTCGCAACTCTTTCATTGTTCTCGGAATTCCGCTGAAATTTAAAAATGCTTCAGAACTCTTCCATTGTTCTCAGAATTCCGCTGACGTTTAAAAATGCTTCGGTACTCTTCCTTTGTTCTCGGAATTCCGCTGACATATAAAAATGCTTCGGAAATCTTGCATTGTTCTCGGCATTCCGCTGACGTTTAAAAATGCTTCGAAACTCTTCCATTGTTCTCAGAATTCTGCTGAAGTTTAAAAATGCTTCAGAACTCTTCCATTGTTCTCGGAATTCCGCTGACGTTTAATAATGCTTCGCAACTCTTTCATTGTTCTCGGAATTCCGCTGAAATTTAAAAATGCTTCGGAACTCTTCCATTGTTCTCGAAATTCCGTTGAAGTTTAAAAATGCTTCGGAACTCTTCCATTGTTCTCGGAATTCTGCTGAAGTTTAAAAATGCTTCGGAACTCTTCCATTGTTCTCAGAATTCCGCTGACGTTTAAAAATGCTTCGGTACTCTTCCATTGTTCTCGGAATTCTTCTGACGTTTAAAAATGCTTCGGAACTCTTCCATTGTTCTCGGAATTCCGATGACGTTTTAAAATGCTTCGGTACTCTTCCATTGTTCTCGGAATTCCGCTGACGTTTAAAAATTCTTCGGAACTCTTCCATTGTTCTCGGAATTCCACTGAAGTTTAAAAATGCTTCGGAACTCTTCCATTGTTCTAGGAATTCTGCTGAAGTTTAAAAATTCATGTGAACTCTTCCATTATTCTCGGAATTTGTGTGAATTTTAAAAATGCTTCGGAACTTTTCTATTGTTCTCGGAATTCCGCTGAAGTTTAAAAATGCTTAAAATCTCTTACATTGTTCTCGGAATTCCGCTGAAGTTTTAAAATGCTTCGGAACTCTTCCATTGTTCTCGGAATTCTGCTGAAGTTTAACAATGCTTCAGAACTCTTCCATTGTTCTCAGAATTCCGCTGACGTTCAAAAATGCTTCGGAAATCTTCCATTGTTTTCAAAATTCCGCTGACGTTTAAAAATGCTTCAGAACTTTTCCATTGTTCTCCGAGTTCTGCTGACGTTTAAAAATGCTTCGGAACTCTTCCATTGTTCTCAGAATTCCGCTGACGTTTAAAAATGCTTCTGAACTCTTCCATTGTTCTCGGAATTCCGTTGAAGTTTAAAAATGCTTCGGAACTTTTCTATTGTTCTCGGAATTCCGCTGAAGTTTAAAAATGCTTAAAATCTCTTACATTGTTCTCGGAATTCCGCTGAAGTTTAAAAATGCTTCGGAACTCTTCCATTGTTCTCGGAATTCTGCTGAAGTTTAAAAATGCTTCGGAACTCTTCCATTGTTCTCAGAATTCCGCTGACGTTTAAAAATGCTTCGATACTCTTCCATTGTTCTCGGAATTCTTCTGACGTTTAAAAATGCTTCGGAACTCTTCCATTGTTCTTGGAATTCCGATGACGTTTTAAAATGCTTCGGTACTCTTCTATTGTTCTCGGAATTCCGCTGACGTTTAAAAATTCTTCGGAACTCTTCCATTGTTCTCGGAATTCCACTGAAGTTTAAAAATGCTTCAGAACTCTTCCATTGTTCTCGGAATTTCGCTGACGTTTAATAATGCTTCGCAACTCTTTCCTTGTTCTCGGAATTCCGCTGACATTTAAAAATGCTTCGGAACTCTTCCATTGTTCTCGGAATTCCGTTGAAGTTTAAAAATGCTTCGAAACTCTTCCATTGTTCTCGGAATTCCGCTGACATTTAAAAATGCTTCGGAACTCTTCCATTGTTCTCGGAATTCCGCTGACGTTTAAAAATTGTTCGGTACTCTTCCATTGTTCTCGGAATTCCGCTGACATATAAAAATGCTTCGGAAATCTTGTATTGTTCTCGGAATTCCGCTGAAGTTTAAAAATGCTTAAAATCTCTTCCATTGTTCTCATAATTCTGCTCATGTTTAAAAATGATTCGGAACTCTTCTATTGTTCTCGGAATTCCGCTGAAGTTTAAAAATGCTTAAAATCTCTTCCATTGTTCTCGTAATTCTGCTCATGTTTAAAAATGCTTCGGAACTCTTCCATTGTTCTCGTAATTCCGCTGAAGTTTAAAAATGCTTCGGAACTCTTCCATTGTTCTCGGAATTCCGATGACGTTTTAAAATGCTTCGGTACTCTTCCATTGTTCTCGGAATTCCGCTGACAATTAAAAATGCTTCGGAACTCTTCCATTGTTCTCGGAATTCCGTTGAAGTTTAAAAATGCTTCGAAACTCTTCCATTGTTCTCAGAATTCTGCTGACGTTTAAAAATGCTTCGGTACTCTTCCTTTGCTCTCGGAATTCCGCTGACATATAAAAATGCTTCGGAAATCTTGCATTGTTCTCGGCATTCCGCTGACGTTTAAAAATGCTTCGGAACTCTTCAATTGTTCTCGGAATTCCGCTGATGTTTAATAATGCTTCGCAACTCTTTCATTGTTCTCGGAATTCCGCTGACGTTTAAAAATGCTTCGGAACTCTTCCATTGTTCTCGGAATTCCGTTGAAGTTTAAAAATGCTTCGAAACTCTTCCATTGTTCTCAGAATTCTGCTGAAGTTTAAAAATGCTTCAGAACTCTTCCATTGTTCTCGGAATTCCGCTGACGTTTAAAAATGCTTCGGAACTCTTCAATTGTTCTCGGAATTCTGCTGAACTTTTAAAATGCTTTGGAACTGTTCCATTGCTCTCAGAATTCTGCTGAAGTTTAAAAATGCTTCAGAACTCTTACATTGTTCTCGGAATTCTGCTGACGTTTAAAAATGCTTCGGAACTCTTCCATTGTTCTTGAAATTCCGTTGAAGTTTAAAAATGCTTCGGAACTCTTCCATTATTCTCGGAATTCTGCTGAAGTTTAAAAATGCTTCGGAACTCTTCCATTGTTCTCAGAATTCCGCTGACGTTTAAAAATGCTTCGATACTCTTCCATTGTTCTCGGAATTCTTCTGACGTTTAAAAATGCTTCGGAACTCTTCCATTGTTCTCGGAATTCTGTTGAAGTTTAAAAATGCTTTGAAACTCTTCCATTGTTCTCGGAATTCCGCTGACATTTAAAAATGCTTCGGAACTCTTCCATTGTTCTCGGAATTCCGCTGACGTTTAAAAATTGTTCGGAACTCTTCCATTGTTCTTGGAATTCCGATGACGTTTTAAAATGCTTCGGTACTCTTCCATTGTTCTCGGAATTCCGCTGACGTTTAAAAATTCTTCGGAACTCATCCATTGTTCTCGGAATTCCACTGAAGTTTAAAAATGCTTCAGAACTCTTCCATTGTTCTCGGAATTTCGCTGACGTTTAATAATGCTTCGCAACTCTTTCCTTGTTCTCGGAATTCCGCTGACGTTTAAAAATGCTTCGGAACTCTTCCATTGTTCTCGGAATTCTGTTGAAGTTTAAAAATGCTTTGAAACTCTTCCATTGTTCTCGGAATTCCGCTGACATTTAAAAATGCTTCGGAACTCTTCCATTGTTCTCGGAATTCCGCTGACGTTTAAAAATTGTTCGGTACTCTTCCATTGTTCTCGGAATTCCGCTGACATATAAAAATGCTTCGGAACTTTTCTATTGTTCTCGGAATTCCGCTGAAGTTTAAAAATGCTTAAAATCTCTTACATTGTTCTCGGAATTCCGCTGAAGTTTAAAAATGCTTCGGAACTCTTCCATTGTTCTCGGAATTCTGCTGAAGTTTAAAAATGCTTCAGAACTCTTCCATTGTTCTCGGAATTTCGCTGACGTTTAATAATGCTTCGCAACTCTTTCCTTGTTCTCGGAATTCCGCTGACGTTTAAAAATGCTTCGGTACTCTTCCATTGTTCTCGGAATTCCGCTGACATTTAAAAATGCTTCGGAAATCTTCCATTGTTTTCAAAATTCCGCTGACGTTTAAAAATGCTTCAGAACTTTTCCATTGTTCTCCGAGTTCTGCTGACGTTTAAAAATGCTTCGGAACTCTTCCATTGTTCTCAGAATTCCGCTGACGTTTAAAAATGCTTCTGAACTCTTCCATTGTTCTCGGAATTCCGTTGAAGTTTAAAAATACTTCGAAACTCTTCCATTGTTCTCGGAATTCTGCTGAAGTTTAAAAATGCTTCAGAACTCTTCCATTGTTCTCGGAATTTCGCTGACGTTTAATAATGCTTCGCAACTCTTTCCTTGTTCTCGGAATTCCGCTGACGTTTAAAAATGCTTCGGAACTCTTCCATTGTTCTCGGAATTCCGTTGAAGTTTAAAAATGCTTCAAAACTCTTCCATTGTTCTCGGAATTCAGCTGACATATAAAAATGCTTCGGAAATCTTGTATTGTTCTCGGCATTCCGCTGACATTTAAAAATGCTTCGGAACTCTTCTATTGTTCTCGGAATTCCGCTGAAGTTTAAAAATGCTTAAAATCTCTTCCATTGTTCTCGTAATTCTGCTCATGTTTAAAAATGCTTCGGAACTCTTCCATTGTTCTCGTAATTCCGCTGAAGTTTAAAAATGCTTCGGAACTCTTCCATTGGTCTCGGAATTCCGATGACGTTTTAAAATGCTTCGGTACTCTTCCATTGTTCTCGGAATTCCGCTGACAATTAAAAATGCTTCGGAACTCTTCCATTGTTCTCGGAATTCCACTGAAGTTTAAAAATGCTTCACAACTCTTCCATTGTTCTCGGAATTCCGCTGACGTTTAATAATGCTTCGCAACTCTTTCATTGTTCTCGGAATTCCGCTGACGTTTAAAAATGCTTCGGAACTCTTCCATTGTTCTCGGAATTTCGTTGAAGTTTAAAAATGCTTCGAAACTCTTCCATTGTTCTCGGAATTCTGCTGAAGTTTAAAAATGCTTCGGAACTCTTTCATTGTTCTCAGAATTCCGCTGACATTTAAAAATGCTTTGGTACTCTTCCATTGTTCTCGGAATTCCGCTGACATATAAAAATGCTTCGGAAATCTTGCATTGTTCTCGGCATTCCGCTGACGTTTAAAAATGCTTCGGAACTCTTCCATTGTTTTCAAAATTCCGCTGACGTTTAAAAATGCTTCAGAACTATTAAATTGTTCTCGGAATTCCGCTGACGTTTAAAAATGCTTTGCAACTCTTCCATTGTTCTCAGAATTCCGCTGAAGTTTAAAAATGCTTCAGAATTCTTCAATTGTTCTCGGAATTCTGCTGAACTTTTAAAATGCTTTGGAACTCTTCCATTGCTCTCGGAATTCTGCTGAAGTTTAAAAATGCTTCGGAACTCTTCCATTGTTCTCGGAATTCTGCTGAAGTTTAAAAATGCTTCGGAACTCTTCCATTGTTCTCGGAATTCCGTTGAAGTTTAAAAATGCTTCGGAACTCTTCCATTGTTCTCAGAATTCCGCTAACGTTTAAAAATGCTTCGGAAATCTTCCATTGTTTTCAAAATTCCGCTGACGCTTAAAAATGCTTCAGAACTCTTCCATTGTTCTCGGAATTCCGCTGACGTTTAATAATGCTTCGCAACTCTTTCATTGTACTCGGAATTCCGCTAACGTTTAAAAATGCTTCGGAACTCTTCCATTGTTCTCGGAATTCCGTTGAAGTTTAAAAATGCTTCGAAACTCTTCCATTGTTCTGGGAATTCTGCTGAAGTTTAAAAATGCTTCAGAACTCTTCCATTGTTCTCGGAATTCCGCTGATGTTTAAAAATGCTTCAGTACTCTTCCTTTGTTCTCGGAATTCCGTTGACATATAAAAATGCTTTGGAAATCTTGCATTGTTCTCGGCATTCCGCTGACGTTTAAAAATGCTTCGGAACTCTTCAATTGTTCTCGGAATTCTGCTGAAGTTTAAAAATGCTTCAGAACTCTTCCATTGTTCTCGGAATTCTGCTGTAGTTTAAAAATGCTTCGGAACCTTTCATTGTTCTCAGAATTCCGCTGACGTTTAAAAATGCTTCGGAACTCTTCAATTGTTCTCGGAATTCTGCTGAACTTTTAAAATGCTTTGGAACTCTTCCATTGCTCTCTGAATTCTGCTGAAGTTTAAAAATGCTTCGGAACTCTACCATTGTTCTCGGAATTCTGCTGAAGTTTAAAAATGTTTAGGAACTCTTCCATTGTTCTCAGAATTCCGCTGACGTTTAAAAATGCTTCGGAAATCTTCCATTGTTTTCAAAATTCCGCTGACATATAAAAATGCTTCGGAAATCTTGCATTGTTCTCGGCATTCCGCTGACGTTTAAAAATGCTTCAGAATTCCTCAATTGTTCTCGGAATTCTGCTGAACTTTTAAAACGCTTTGGAACTCTTCCATTGCTCTCGGAATTCTGCTGAAGTTTAAAAATGCTTCGGAACTCTTCCATTGTTCTCGGAATTCCGTTGAAGTTTAAAAATGCTTCGAAACTCTTCCATTGTTCTCGGAATTCTGCTGAAGTTTAAAAATGCTTCAGAACTCTTCCATTGTTCTCGGAATTCCGCTGACGTTTAATAATGCTTCGCAACTCTTTCATTGTTCTCGGAATTCCGCTGACGTTTAAAAATGCTTCGGAACTCTTCCATTGTTCTCGGAATTCCGTTGAAGTTTAAAAATGCTTCGAAACCCTTCCATTGTTCTCGGAATTCTGCTGAAGTTTAAAAATGCTTCGGAACTCTTTCATTGTTCTCAGAATTCCGCTGACATTTAAAAATGCTTTGGTACTCTTCCATTGTTCTTGGAATTCCGCTGACATATAAAAATGCTTCGAAAATCTTGCATTGTTCTCGGCATTCCGCTGACGTTTAAAAATGCTTCGGAACTCTTCAATTGTTCTCGGAATTCTGCTGAACTTTTAAAATGCTTTGGAACTCTTCCATTGCTCTCGGAATTCTGCTGAAGTTTAAAAATGCTTCAGAACTCTTACATTGTTCTCGGAATTCTGCTGAAGTTTAAAAATGCTTCGGTACTCTTCCATTGTTCTCGGAAGTCCGCTGACATATAAAAATGCTTCGGAAATCTTGCATTGTTCTCGGCATTCCGCTGACGTTTAAAAATGCTTCGGAACTCTTCCATTGTTCTCAGAATTCCGCTGACGTTTAAAAATGCTTCGGAAATCTTCCATTGTTTTCAAAATTCCGCTGACGTTTAAAAATGCTTCAGAACTCTTCCATTGTTCTCGGAATTCCGCTGACGTTTAAAAATGCTTTGGAACTCTTCCATTGTTCTTGGAATTCTGCTGAAGTTTAAAAATGCTTCGGAACTCTTCCATTGTTCTCAGAATTCCGCTGACGTTTAAAAATGCTTCGGTACTCTTCCATTGTTCTCGGAATTCCACTGACATATAAAAATACTTCGGAAATCTTGCATTGTTCTCGGCATTCCGCTGACGTTTAAAAATGCTTCGGAACTCTTCAATTGTTCTCGGAATTCTGCTGAACTTTTAAAATGCTTTGGAACTCTTCCATTGCTCTCGGAATTCTGCTGAAGTTTAAAAATGCTTCGGAACTCTTCCATTGTTCTCGGAATTCTGCTGAAGTTTAAAAATGTTTTGGAACTCTTCCATTGTTCACAGAATTCCGCTGACGTTTAAAAATGCTTCGGAAATCTTCCATTGTTTTCAAAATTCCGCTGACATATAAAAATGCTTCGGAAATCTTGCATTGTTCTCGGCATTCCGCTGACGTTTAAAAATGTTTCAGAATTCTTCAATTGTTCTCGGAATTCTGCTGAACTTTTAAAATGCTTTGGAACTCTTCTATTGCTCTCGGAATTCTGCTGAAGTTTAAAAATGCTTCGGAACTCTTCCATTGTTCTCGGAATTCTGCTTAAGTTTAAAAATGCTTCAGAACTCTTCCATTGTTCTCGGAATTTCGCTGACGTTTAATAATGCTTCGCAACTCTTTCCTTGTTCTCGGAATTCCGCTGACGTTTAAAAATGCTTCGGTACTCTTCCATTGTTCTCGGAATTCCGCTGACATTTAAAAATGCTTCGGAAATCTTCCATTGTTTTCAAAATTCCGCTGACGTTTAAAAATGCTTCAGAACTTTTCCATTGTTCTCCGAGTTCTGCTGACGTTTAAAAATGCTTCGGAACTCTTCCATTGTTCTCAGAATTCCGCTGACGTTTAAAAATGCTTCTGAACTCTTCCATTGTTCTCGGAATTCCGTTGAAGTTTAAAAATGCTTCGAAACTCTTCCATTGTTCTCGGAATTCTGCTGAAGTTTAAAAATGCTTCAGAACTCTTCCATTGTTCTCGGAATTTCGCTGACGTTTAATAATGCTTCGCAACTCTTTCCTTGTTCTCGGAATTCCGCTGACGTTTAAAAATGCTTCGGAACTCTTCCATTGTTCTCGGAATTCCGTTGAAGTTTAAAAATGCTTCAAAACTCTTCCATTGTTCTCGGAATTCAGCTGACATATAAAAATGCTTCGGAAATCTTGTATTGTTCTCGGCATTCCGCTGACATTTAAAAATGCTTCGGAACTCTTCTATTGTTCTCGGAATTCCGCTGAAGTTTAAAAATGCTTAAAATCTCTTCCATTGTTCTCGTAATTCTGCTCATGTTTAAAAATGCTTCGGAACTCTTCCATTGTTCTCGTAATTCCGCTGAAGTTTAAAAATGCTTCGGAACTCTTCCATTGGTCTCGGAATTCCGATGACGTTTTAAAATGCTTCGGTACTCTTCCATTGTTCTCGGAATTCCGCTGACAATTAAAAATGATTCGGAACTCTTCCATTGTTCTCGGAATTCCACTGAAGTTTAAAAATGCTTCACAACTCTTCCATTGTTCTCGGAATTCCGCTGACGTTTAATAATGCTTCGCAACTCTTTCATTGTTCTCGGAATTCCGCTGACGTTTAAAAATGCTTCGGAACTCTTCCATTGTTCTCGGAATTTCGTTGAAGTTTAAAAATGCTTCGAAACTCTTCCATTGTTCTCGGAATTCTGCTGAAGTTTAAAAATGCTTCGGAACTCTTTCATTGTTCTCGGAATTCCGCTGACATATAAAAATGCTTCGGAAATCTTGCATTGTTCTCGGCATTCCGCTGACGTTTAAAAATGCTTCGGAACTCTTCAATTGTTCTCGGAATTCTGCTGAACTTTTAAAATGCTTTGGAACTCTTCCATTGCTCTCGGAATTCTGCTGAAGTTTAAAAATGCTTCAGAACTCTTACATTGTTCTCGGAATTCTGCTGAAGTTTAAAAATGCTTCGGTACTCTTCCATTGTTCTCGAAATTCCGCTGACATATAAAAATGCTTCGGAAATCTTGCATTGTTCTCGGCATTCCGCTGACGTTTAAAAATGCTTCGGAACTCTTCCATTGTTTTCAAAATTCCGCTGACGTTTAAAAATGCTTCAGAACTATTAAATTGTTCTCGGAATTCCGCTGACGTTTAAAAATGCTTTGCAACTCTTCCATTGTTCTCAGAATTCCGCTGAAGTTTAAAAATGCTTCAGAATTCTTCCATTGTTCTCGGAATTCTGCTGAACTTTTAAAATGCTTTGGAACTCTTCCATTGCTCTCGGAATTCCGTTGAAGTTTAAAAATGCTTCGAAACTCTTCCATTGTTCTCGGAATTCTGCTGAACTTTTAAAATGCTTTGGAACTCTTCCATTGCTCTCGGAATTCTGCTGAAGTTTAAAAATGCTTCGGAACTCTTCCATTGTTCTCGGAATTCTGCTGAAGTTTAAAAATGCTTCGGAACTCTTCCATTGTTCTCGGAATTCCGTTGAAGTTTAAAAATGCTTCGAAACTCTTCCATTGTTCTCGGAATTCTGCTGAAGTTTAAAAATGCTTCGGAACTCTTCCATTGTTCTCAGAATTCCGCTAACGTTTAAAAATGCTTCGGAAATCTTCCATTGTTTTCAAAATTCCGCTGACGCTTAAAAATGCTTCAGAACTCTTCCATTGTTCTCGGAATTCCGCTGACGTTTAATAATGCTTCGCAACTCTTTCATTGTACTCGGAATTCCGCTAACGTTTAAAAATGCTTCGGAACTCTTCCATTGTTCTCGGAATTCCGTTGAAGTTTAAAAATGCTTCGAAACTCTTCCATTGTTCTGGGAATTCTGCTGAAGTTTAAAAATGCTTCAGAACTCTTCCATTGTTCTCGGAATTCCGCTGATGTTTAAAAATGCTTCAGTACTCTTCCTTTGTTCTCGGAATTCCGTTGACATATAAAAATGCTTTGGAAATCTTGCATTGTTCTCGGCATTCCGCTGACGTTTAAAAATGCTTCGGAACTCTTCAATTGTTCTCGGAATTCTGCTGAAGTTTAAAAATGCTTCAGAACTCTTCCATTGTTCTCGGAATTCTGCTGTAGTTTAAAAATGCTTCGGAACCTTTCATTGTTCTCAGAATTCCGCTGACGTTTAAAAATGCTTCGGAACTCTTCAATTGTTCTCGGAATTCTGCTGAACTTTTAAAATGCTTTGGAACTCTTCCATTGCTCTCTGAATTCTGCTGAAGTTTAAAAATGCTTCGGAACTCTTCCATTGTTCTCGGAATTCTGCTGAAGTTTAAAAATGTTTAGGAACTCTTCCATTGTTCTCGGCATTCCGCTGACGTTTAAAAATGCTTCAGAATTCCTCAATTGTTCTCGGAATTCTGCTGAACTTTTAAAACGCTTTGGAACTCTTCCATTGCTCTCGGAATTCTGCTGAAGTTTAAAAATGCTTCGGAACTCTTCCATTGTTCTCGGAATTCCGTTGAAGTTTAAAAATGCTTCGAAACTCTTCCATTGTTCTGGGAATTCTGCTGAAGTTTAAAAATGCTTCAGAACTCTTCCATTGTTCTCGGAATTCCGCTGACGTTTAATAATGCTTCGCAACTCTTTCATTGTTCTCGGAATTCCGCTGACATTTAAAAATGCTTCGGAACTCTTCCATTGTTCTCGGAATTCCGCTGAAGTTTAAAAATGCTTCGAAACTCTTCCATTGTTCTCAGAATTCTGCTGAAGTTTAAAAATGCTTCAGAACTCTTCCATTGTTCTCGGAATTCCGCTGACGTTTAAAAATGCTTCGGAACTCTTCAATTGTTCTCGGAATTCTGCTGAACTTTTAAAATGCTTTGGAACTGTTCCATTGCTCTCAGAATTCTGCTGAAGTTTAAAAATGCTTCAGAACTCTTACATTGTTCTCGGAATTCTGCTGACGTTTAAAAATGCTTCGGAACTCTTCCATTGTTCTTGAAATTCCGTTGAAGTTTAAAAATGCTTCGGAACTCTTCCATTATTCTCGGAATTCTGCTGAAGTTTAAAAATGCTTCGGAACTCTTCCATTGTTCTCAGAATTCCGCTGACGTTTAAAAATGCTTCGATACTCTTCCATTGTTCTCGGAATTCTTCTGACGTTTAAAAATGCTTCGGAACTCTTCCATTGTTCTCGGAATTCTGTTGAAGTTTAAAAATGCTTTGAAACTCTTCCATTGTTCTCGGAATTCCGCTGACATTTAAAAATGCTTCGGAACTCTTCCATTGTTCTCGGAATTCCGCTGACGTTTAAAAATTGTTCGGAACTCTTCCATTGTTCTTGGAATTCCGATGACGTTTTAAAATGCTTCGGTACTCTTCCATTGTTCTCGGAATTCCGCTGACGTTTAAAAATTCTTCGGAACTCATCCATTGTTCTTGGAATTCCGATGACGTTTTAAAATGCTTCGGTACTCTTCCATTGTTCTCGGAATTCCGCTGACATATAAAAATGCTTCGGAACTTTTCTATTGTTCTCGGAATTCCGCTGAAGTTTAAAAATGCTTAAAATCTCTTACATTGTTCTCGGAATTCCGCTGAAGTTTAAAAATGCTTCGGAACTCTTCCATTGTTCTCGGAATTCTGCTGAAGTTTAAAAATGCTTCAGAACTCTTCCATTGTTCTCGGAATTTCGCTGACGTTTAATAATGCTTCGCAACTCTTTCCTTGTTCTCGGAATTCCGCTGACGTTTAAAAATGCTTCGGTACTCTTCCATTGTTCTCGGAATTCCGCTGACATTTAAAAATGCTTCGGAAATCTTCCATTGTTTTCAAAATTCCGCTGACGTTTAAAAATGCTTCAGAACTTTTCCATTGTTCTCCGAGTTCTGCTGACGTTTAAAAATGCTTCGGAACTCTTCCATTGTTCTCAGAATTCCGCTGACGTTTAAAAATGCTTCTGAACTCTTCCATTGTTCTCGGAATTCCGTTGAAGTTTAAAAATACTTCGAAACTCTTCCATTGTTCTCGGAATTCTGCTGAAGTTTAAAAATGCTTCAGAACTCTTCCATTGTTCTCGGAATTTCGCTGACGTTTAATAATGCTTCGCAACTCTTTCCTTGTTCTCGGAATTCCGCTGACGTTTAAAAATGCTTCGGAACTCTTCCATTGTTCTCGGAATTCCGTTGAAGTTTAAAAATGCTTCAAAACTCTTCCATTGTTCTCGGAATTCAGCTGACATATAAAAATGCTTCGGAAATCTTGTATTGTTCTCGGCATTCCGCTGACATTTAAAAATGCTTCGGAACTCTTCTATTGTTCTCGGAATTCCGCTGAAGTTTAAAAATGCTTAAAATCTCTTCCATTGTTCTCGTAATTCTGCTCATGTTTAAAAATGCTTCGGAACTCTTCCATTGTTCTCGTAATTCCGCTGAAGTTTAAAAATGCTTCGGAACTCTTCCATTGGTCTCGGAATTCCGATGACGTTTTAAAATGCTTCGGTACTCTTCCATTGTTCTCGGAATTCCGCTGACAATTAAAAATGCTTCGGAACTCTTCCATTGTTCTCGGAATTCCACTGAAGTTTAAAAATGCTTCACAACTCTTCCATTGTTCTCGGAATTCCGCTGACGTTTAATAATGCTTCGCAACTCTTTCATTGTTCTCGGAATTCCGCTGACGTTTAAAAATGCTTCGGAACTCTTCCATTGTTCTCGGAATTTCGTTGAAGTTTAAAAATGCTTCGAAACTCTTCCATTGTTCTCGGAATTCTGCTGAAGTTTAAAAATGCTTCGGAACTCTTTCATTGTTCTCAGAATTCCGCTGACATTTAAAAATGCTTTGGTACTCTTCCATTGTTCTCGGAATTCCGCTGACATATAAAAATGCTTCGGAAATCTTGCATTGTTCTCGGCATTCCGCTGACGTTTAAAAATGCTTCGGAACTCTTCCATTGTTTTCAAAATTCCGCTGACGTTTAAAAATGCTTCAGAACTATTAAATTGTTCTCGGAATTCCGCTGACGTTTAAAAATGCTTTGCAACTCTTCCATTGTTCTCAGAATTCCGCTGAAGTTTAAAAATGCTTCAGAATTCTTCAATTGTTCTCGGAATTCTGCTGAACTTTTAAAATGCTTTGGAACTCTTCCATTGCTCTCGGAATTCTGCTGAAGTTTAAAAATGCTTCGGAACTCTTCCATTGTTCTCGGAATTCTGCTGAAGTTTAAAAATGCTTCGGAACTCTTCCATTGTTCTCGGAATTCCGTTGAAGTTTAAAAATGCTTCGGAACTCTTCCATTGTTCTCAGAATTCCGCTAACGTTTAAAAATGCTTCGGAAATCTTCCATTGTTTTCAAAATTCCGCTGACGCTTAAAAATGCTTCAGAACTCTTCCATTGTTCTCGGAATTCCGCTGACGTTTAATAATGCTTCGCAACTCTTTCATTGTACTCGGAATTCCGCTAACGTTTAAAAATGCTTCGGAACTCTTCCATTGTTCTCGGAATTCCGTTGAAGTTTAAAAATGCTTCGAAACTCTTCCATTGTTCTGGGAATTCTGCTGAAGTTTAAAAATGCTTCAGAACTCTTCCATTGTTCTCGGAATTCCGCTGATGTTTAAAAATGCTTCAGTACTCTTCCTTTGTTCTCGGAATTCCGTTGACATATAAAAATGCTTTGGAAATCTTGCATTGTTCTCGGC
This sequence comes from Phyllobates terribilis, assembly GCF_046119375.1. NCBI lineage: Eukaryota > Metazoa > Chordata > Amphibia > Anura > Dendrobatidae > Phyllobates > Phyllobates terribilis. Next base: position 13,844,556 of record NW_027362782.1, read on the forward strand.
ATTCCGCTGACGTTTAAAAATGCTTCGGAACTCTTCAATTGTTCTCGGAATTCTGCTGAAGTTTAAAAATGCTTCAGAACTCTTCCATTGTTCTCGGAATTCTGCTGTAGTTTAAAAATGCTTCGGAACCTTTCATTGTTCTCAGAATTCCGCTGACGTTTAAAAATGCTTCGGAACTCTTCAATTGTTCTCGGAATTCTGCTGAACTTTTAAAATGCTTTGGAACTCTTCCATTGCTCTCTGAATTCTGCTGAAGTTTAAAAATGCTTCGGAACTCTACCATTGTTCTCGGAATTCTGCTGAAGTTTAAAAATGTTTAGGAACTCTTCCATTGTTCTCAGAATTCCGCTGACGTTTAAAAATGCTTCGGAAATCTTCCATTGTTTTCAAAATTCCGCTGACATATAAAAATGCTTCGGAAATCTTGCATTGTTCTCGGCATTCCGCTGACGTTTAAAAATGCTTCAGAATTCCTCAATTGTTCTCGGAATTCTGCTGAACTTTTAAAACGCTTTGGAACTCTTCCATTGCTCTCGGAATTCTGCTGAAGTTTAAAAATGCTTCGGAACTCTTCCATTGTTCTCGGAATTCCGTTGAAGTTTAAAAATGCTTCGAAACTCTTCCATTGTTCTCGGAATTCTGCTGAAGTTTAAAAATGCTTCAGAACTCTTCCATTGTTCTCGGAATTCCGCTGACGTTTAATAATGCTTCGCAACTCTTTCATTGTTCTCGGAATTCCGCTGACGTTTAAAAATGCTTCGGAACTCTTCCATTGTTCTCGGAATTCCGTTGAAGTTTAAAAATGCTTCGAAACCCTTCCATTGTTCTCGGAATTCTGCTGAAGTTTAAAAATGCTTCGGAACTCTTTCATTGTTCTCAGAATTCCGCTGACATTTAAAAATGCTTTGGTACTCTTCCATTGTTCTTGGAATTCCGCTGACATATAAAAATGCTTCGAAAATCTTGCATTGTTCTCGGCATTCCGCTGACGTTTAAAAATGCTTCGGAACTCTTCAATTGTTCTCGGAATTCTGCTGAACTTTTAAAATGCTTTGGAACTCTTCCATTGCTCTCGGAATTCTGCTGAAGTTTAAAAATGCTTCAGAACTCTTACATTGTTCTCGGAATTCTGCTGAAGTTTAAAAATGCTTCGGTACTCTTCCATTGTTCTCGGAAGTCCGCTGACATATAAAAATGCTTCGGAAATCTTGCATTGTTCTCGGCATTCCGCTGACGTTTAAAAATGCTTCGGAACTCTTCCATTGTTCTCAGAATTCCGCTGACGTTTAAAAATGCTTCGGAAATCTTCCATTGTTTTCAAAATTCCGCTGACGTTTAAAAATGCTTCAGAACTCTTCCATTGTTCTCGGAATTCCGCTGACGTTTAAAAATGCTTTGGAACTCTTCCATTGTTCTTGGAATTCTGCTGAAGTTTAAAAATGCTTCGGAACTCTTCCATTGTTCTCAGAATTCCGCTGACGTTTAAAAATGCTTCGGTACTCTTCCATTGTTCTCGGAATTCCACTGACATATAAAAATACTTCGGAAATCTTGCATTGTTCTCGGCATTCCGCTGACGTTTAAAAATGCTTCGGAACTCTTCAATTGTTCTCGGAATTCTGCTGAACTTTTAAAATGCTTTGGAACTCTTCCATTGCTCTCGGAATTCTGCTGAAGTTTAAAAATGCTTCGGAACTCTTCCATTGTTCTCGGAATTCTGCTGAAGTTTAAAAATGTTTTGGAACTCTTCCATTGTTCACAGAATTCCGCTGACGTTTAAAAATGCTTCGGAAATCTTCCATTGTTTTCAAAATTCCGCTGACATATAAAAATGCTTCGGAAATCTTGCATTGTTCTCGGCATTCCGCTGACGTTTAAAAATGTTTCAGAATTCTTCAATTGTTCTCGGAATTCTGCTGAACTTTTAAAATGCTTTGGAACTCTTCTATTGCTCTCGGAATTCTGCTGAAGTTTAAAAATGCTTCGGAACTCTTCCATTGTTCTCGGAATTCTGCTTAAGTTTAAAAATGCTTCAGAACTCTTCCATTGTTCTCGGAATTTCGCTGACGTTTAATAATGCTTCGCAACTCTTTCCTTGTTCTCGGAATTCCGCTGACGTTTAAAAATGCTTCGGTACTCTTCCATTGTTCTCGGAATTCCGCTGACATTTAAAAATGCTTCGGAAATCTTCCATTGTTTTCAAAATTCCGCTGACGTTTAAAAATGCTTCAGAACTTTTCCATTGTTCTCCGAGTTCTGCTGACGTTTAAAAATGCTTCGGAACTCTTCCATTGTTCTCAGAATTCCGCTGACGTTTAAAAATGCTTCTGAACTCTTCCATTGTTCTCGGAATTCCGTTGAAGTTTAAAAATGCTTCGAAACTCTTCCATTGTTCTCGGAATTCTGCTGAAGTTTAAAAATGCTTCAGAACTCTTCCATTGTTCTCGGAATTTCGCTGACGTTTAATAATGCTTCGCAACTCTTTCCTTGTTCTCGGAATTCCGCTGACGTTTAAAAATGCTTCGGAACTCTTCCATTGTTCTCGGAATTCCGTTGAAGTTTAAAAATGCTTCAAAACTCTTCCATTGTTCTCGGAATTCAGCTGACATATAAAAATGCTTCGGAAATCTTGTATTGTTCTCGGCATTCCGCTGACATTTAAAAATGCTTCGGAACTCTTCTATTGTTCTCGGAATTCCGCTGAAGTTTAAAAATGCTTAAAATCTCTTCCATTGTTCTCGTAATTCTGCTCATGTTTAAAAATGCTTCGGAACTCTTCCATTGTTCTCGTAATTCCGCTGAAGTTTAAAAATGCTTCGGAACTCTTCCATTGGTCTCGGAATTCCGATGACGTTTTAAAATGCTTCGGTACTCTTCCATTGTTCTCGGAATTCCGCTGACAATTAAAAATGATTCGGAACTCTTCCATTGTTCTCGGAATTCCACTGAAGTTTAAAAATGCTTCACAACTCTTCCATTGTTCTCGGAATTCCGCTGACGTTTAATAATGCTTCGCAACTCTTTCATTGTTCTCGGAATTCCGCTGACGTTTAAAAATGCTTCGGAACTCTTCCATTGTTCTCGGAATTTCGTTGAAGTTTAAAAATGCTTCGAAACTCTTCCATTGTTCTCGGAATTCTGCTGAAGTTTAAAAATGCTTCGGAACTCTTTCATTGTTCTCGGAATTCCGCTGACATATAAAAATGCTTCGGAAATCTTGCATTGTTCTCGGCATTCCGCTGACGTTTAAAAATGCTTCGGAACTCTTCAATTGTTCTCGGAATTCTGCTGAACTTTTAAAATGCTTTGGAACTCTTCCATTGCTCTCGGAATTCTGCTGAAGTTTAAAAATGCTTCAGAACTCTTACATTGTTCTCGGAATTCTGCTGAAGTTTAAAAATGCTTCGGTACTCTTCCATTGTTCTCGAAATTCCGCTGACATATAAAAATGCTTCGGAAATCTTGCATTGTTCTCGGCATTCCGCTGACGTTTAAAAATGCTTCGGAACTCTTCCATTGTTTTCAAAATTCCGCTGACGTTTAAAAATGCTTCAGAACTATTAAATTGTTCTCGGAATTCCGCTGACGTTTAAAAATGCTTTGCAACTCTTCCATTGTTCTCAGAATTCCGCTGAAGTTTAAAAATGCTTCAGAATTCTTCCATTGTTCTCGGAATTCTGCTGAACTTTTAAAATGCTTTGGAACTCTTCCATTGCTCTCGGAATTCCGTTGAAGTTTAAAAATGCTTCGAAACTCTTCCATTGTTCTCGGAATTCTGCTGAACTTTTAAAATGCTTTGGAACTCTTCCATTGCTCTCGGAATTCTGCTGAAGTTTAAAAATGCTTCGGAACTCTTCCATTGTTCTCGGAATTCTGCTGAAGTTTAAAAATGCTTCGGAACTCTTCCATTGTTCTCGGAATTCCGTTGAAGTTTAAAAATGCTTCGAAACTCTTCCATTGTTCTCGGAATTCTGCTGAAGTTTAAAAATGCTTCGGAACTCTTCCATTGTTCTCAGAATTCCGCTAACGTTTAAAAATGCTTCGGAAATCTTCCATTGTTTTCAAAATTCCGCTGACGCTTAAAAATGCTTCAGAACTCTTCCATTGTTCTCGGAATTCCGCTGACGTTTAATAATGCTTCGCAACTCTTTCATTGTACTCGGAATTCCGCTAACGTTTAAAAATGCTTCGGAACTCTTCCATTGTTCTCGGAATTCCGTTGAAGTTTAAAAATGCTTCGAAACTCTTCCATTGTTCTGGGAATTCTGCTGAAGTTTAAAAATGCTTCAGAACTCTTCCATTGTTCTCGGAATTCCGCTGATGTTTAAAAATGCTTCAGTACTCTTCCTTTGTTCTCGGAATTCCGTTGACATATAAAAATGCTTTGGAAATCTTGCATTGTTCTCGGCATTCCGCTGACGTTTAAAAATGCTTCGGAACTCTTCAATTGTTCTCGGAATTCTGCTGAAGTTTAAAAATGCTTCAGAACTCTTCCATTGTTCTCGGAATTCTGCTGTAGTTTAAAAATGCTTCGGAACCTTTCATTGTTCTCAGAATTCCGCTGACGTTTAAAAATGCTTCGGAACTCTTCAATTGTTCTCGGAATTCTGCTGAACTTTTAAAATGCTTTGGAACTCTTCCATTGCTCTCTGAATTCTGCTGAAGTTTAAAAATGCTTCGGAACTCTTCCATTGTTCTCGGAATTCTGCTGAAGTTTAAAAATGTTTAGGAACTCTTCCATTGTTCTCGGCATTCCGCTGACGTTTAAAAATGCTTCAGAATTCCTCAATTGTTCTCGGAATTCTGCTGAACTTTTAAAACGCTTTGGAACTCTTCCATTGCTCTCGGAATTCTGCTGAAGTTTAAAAATGCTTCGGAACTCTTCCATTGTTCTCGGAATTCCGTTGAAGTTTAAAAATGCTTCGAAACTCTTCCATTGTTCTGGGAATTCTGCTGAAGTTTAAAAATGCTTCAGAACTCTTCCATTGTTCTCGGAATTCCGCTGACGTTTAATAATGCTTCGCAACTCTTTCATTGTTCTCGGAATTCCGCTGACATTTAAAAATGCTTCGGAACTCTTCCATTGTTCTCGGAATTCCGTTGAAGTTTAAAAATGCTTCGAAACCCTTCCATTGTTCTCGGAATTCTGCTGAAGTTTAAAAATGCTTCGGAACTCTTTCATTGTTCTCAGAATTCCGCTGACATTTAAAAATGCTTTGGTACTCTTCCATTGTTCTTGGAATTCCGCTGACATATAAAAATGCTTCGAAAATCTTGCATTGTTCTCGGCATTCCGCTGACGTTTAAAAATGCTTCGGAACTCTTCAATTGTTCTCGGAATTCTGCTGAACTTTTAAAATGCTTTGGAACTCTTCCATTGCTCTCGGAATTCTGCTGAAGTTTAAAAATGCTTCAGAACTCTTACATTGTTCTCGGAATTCTGCTGAAGTTTAAAAATGCTTCGGTACTCTTCCATTGTTCTCGGAAGTCCGCTGACATATAAAAATGCTTCGGAAATCTTGCATTGTTCTCGGCATTCCGCTGACGTTTAAAAATGCTTCGGAACTCTTCCATTGTTCTCAGAATTCCGCTGACGTTTAAAAATGCTTCGGAAATCTTCCATTGTTTTCAAAATTCCGCTGACGTTTAAAAATGCTTCAGAACTCTTCCATTGTTCTCGGAATTCCGCTGAAGTTTAAAAATGCTTAAAATCTCTTACATTGTACTCGGAATTCCGCTGAAGTTTAAAAATGCTTCGGAACTCTTCCATTGCTCTCGGAATTCTGCTGAAGTTTAAAAATGCTTCAGAACTCTTACATTGTTCTCGGAATTCTGCTGACGTTTACAAATGCTTCGGAACTCTTCCATTGTTCTCTGAATTCCGCTGACGTTTAAAAATGCTTCGGTACTCTTCCTTTGTTCTCGGAATTCCGCTGACATATAAAAATGCTTCGGAAATCTTGCATTGTTCTCGGCATTCCGCTGACGTTTAAAAATGCTTCGGAACTCTTCAATTGTTCTCGGAATTCTGCCGAACTTTTAAAATGCTTTGGAACTCTTCCATTGCTCTCGGAATTCTGCTGAAGTTTAAAAATGCTTCAGAACTCTTCCATTGTTCTCGGAATTCTGCTGTAGTTTAAAAATGCTTCGGAACTCTTCCATTGTTCTCAGAATTCCGCTGACGTTTAAAAATGCTTCGGAAATCTTCCATTGTTTTCAAAATTCCGCTGACGTTTAAAAATGCTTCAGAACTCTTCCATTGTTCTCGGAATTCCGCTGACGTTTTAAAATGCTTCGGTACTCTTCCATTGTTCTCGGAATTCCGCTGACATATAAAAATGCTTCGGAAATCTTGCATTGTTCTCGGCATTCCGCTGACGTTTAAAAATGCTTCGGAACTCTTCCATTGTTCTCAGAATTCCGCTGATGTTTAAAAATGCATCGGAAATCTTCCATAGTTTTCAAAATTCCGCTGACGTTTAAAAATGCTTCAGAACTCTTCCATTGTTCTCGGAATTCCGCTGACGTTTAAAAATGCTTTGGAACTCTTCCATTGCTCTCGGAATTCTGCTGAAGTTTAAAAATGCTTCGGAACTCTTCCATTGTTCTCGGAATTCTGCTGAAGTTTAAAAATGTTTTGGAACTCTTCCATTGTTCACAGAATTCCGCTGACGTTTAAAAATGCTTCGGAAATCTATCATTGTTTTCAAAATTCCGCTGACATATAAAAATGCTTCGGAAATCTTGCATTGTTCTCGGCATTCCGCTGACGTTTAAAAATGTTTCAGAATTCTTCAATTGTTCTCGGAATTCTGCTGAACTTTTAAAATGCTTTGGAACTCTTCTATTGCTCTCGGAATTCTGCTGAAGTTTAAAAATGCTTCGGAACTCTTCCATTGTTCTCGGAATTCTGCTGAAGTTTAAAAATGCTTCGGAACTCTTCCATTGTTCTCGGAATTCCGTTGAAGTTTAAAAATGCTTCGAAACTCTTCCATTGTTCTCGGAATTCTGCTGAAGTTTAAAAATGCTTCGGAACTCTTCCATTGTTCTCGGAATTCCGTTGAAGTTTAAAAATGCTTCGAAACTCTTCCATTGTACTCGGAATTCCGCTAACGTTTAAAAATGCTTCGGAACTCTTCCATTGTTCTCGGAATTCCGTTGAAGTTTAAAAATGCTTCACAACTCTTCCATTGTTCTCGGAATTCCGCTGACTTTTAAAAATACTTCGAAACTCTTCCATTGTTCTCCAAATTCCGCTGAAGTTTAAAAATGCTTCGGAACCCTTCCATTGTTCTCGGAATTCTGCTGAAGTTTAAAAATGCTTCGGAACTCTTCCATTGTTCTCAGAATTCTGCTGACGTTTAAAAATGCTTCGGAACTCTTCCATTGTTCTCGAAATTCCGCTGAAGTTTAAAAATGCTTCGGACCTCTTCCATTGTTCTAGGATTTCTGCTGAAGTCTAAAAATTCATCTGAACTCTTCCATTATTCTCGGAATTCGTGTGAATTTTAAAAATGCTTCGGAACTCTTCTATTGTTCTCGGAATTCCGCTGAAGTTTAAAAATGCTTAAAATCTCTTACATTGTACTCGGAATTCCGCTGAAGTTTAAAAATGCTTCGGAACTCTTCCATTGCTCTCGGAATTCTGCTGAAGTTTAAAAATGCTTCAGAACTCTTACATTGTTCTCGGAATTCTGCTGACGTTTACAAATGCTTCGGAACTCTTCCATTGTTCTCTGAATTCCGCTGACGTTTAAAAATGCTTCGGTACTCTTCCTTTGTTCTCGGAATTCCGCTGACATATAAAAATGCTTCGGAAATCTTGCATTGTTCTCGGCATTCCGCTGACGTTTAAAAATGCTTCGGAACTCTTCAATTGTTCTCGGAATTCTGCCAAACTTTTAAAATGCTTTGGAACTCTTCCATTGCTCTCGGAATTCTGCTGAAGTTTAAAAATGCTTCAGAACTCTTCCATTGTTCTCGGAATTCTGCTGTAGTTTAAAAATGCTTCGGAACTCTTCCATTGTTCTCAGAATTCCGCTGACGTTTAAAAATGCTTCGGAAATCTTCCATTGTTTTCAAAATTCCGCTGACGTTTAAAAATGCTTCAGAACTCTTCCATTGTTCTCGGAATTCCGCTGACGTTTTAAAATGCTTCGGTACTCTTCCATTGTTCTCGGAATTCCGCTGACATATAAAAATGCTTCGGAAATCTTGCATTGTTCTCGGCATTCCGCTGACGTTTAAAAATGCTTCGGAACTCTTCCATTGTTCTCAGAATTCCACTGATGTTTAAAAATGCATCGGAAATCTTCCATAGTTTTCAAAATTCCGCTGACGTTTAAAAATGCTTCAGAACTCTTCCATTGTTCTCGGAATTCCGCTGATGTTTAAAAATGCTTTGGAACTCTTCCATTATTCTCGGAAATCTGCTGAAGTTTAAAAATGCTTCGGAACTCTTCCATTGTTCTCAGAATTCCGCTGACGTTTAATAATGCTTCGCAACTTTTTCATTGTTCTCGGAATTCCGCTGACGGTTAAAAATGCTTCGGAACTCTTCAATTGTTCTCGGAATTCTGTTGAACTTTTAAAATGCTTTGGAACTCTTCCATTGCTCTCGGAATTCTGCTGAAGTTTAAAAATGCTTCAGAACTCTTACATTGTTCTCGGAATTCTGCTGACGTTTAAAAATTCTTCGGAACTCTACCATTGTTCTCGGAATTCCGTTGAAGTTTAAAAATGCTTCGAAACTCTTCCATTGTTCTCGGAATTCTGCTGAAGTTTAAAAATGCTTCGGAACTCTTCCATTGTTCTCGGAATTCCGCTGACGTTTAGTAATGCTTCGCAACTCTTTCATTGTTCTCGGAATTCCACTGACGTTTAAAAATGCTTCGGAACTCTTCCATTGGTCTCGGAATTCCGATGACGTTTTAAAATGCTTCGGTACTCTTCCATTGTTCTCGGAATTCCGCTGACAATTAAAAATGCTTCGAAACTCTTCCATTGTTCTCGGAATTCTGCTGAAGTTTAAAAATGCTTCGGAACTCTTCCATTGTTCTCGAAATTCCGCTGACGTTTAATAATGCTTCGCAACTCTTTCATTGTTCTCGGAATTCCACTGACGTTTAAAAATGCTTCGGAACTCTTCCATTGTTCTCGGAATTCCGTTGAAGTTTAAAAATGCTTCGAAACTCTTCCATTGTTCTCAGAATTCTGCTGAAGTTTAAAAATGCTTCAGAACTCTTCCATTGTTCTCGGAATTCCGCTGACGTTTAAAAATGCTTCGGAACTCTTCCATTGTTCTCGGAATTTCGTTGAAGTTTAAAAATGCTTCGAAACTCTTCCATTGTTCTCGGAATTCTGCTGAAGTTTAAAAATGCTTCAGAACTCTTACATTGTTCTCGGAATTCTGCTGACGTTTACAAATGCTTCGGAACTCTTCCATTGTTCTCTGAATTCCGCTGACGTTTAAAAATGCTTCGGTACTCTTCCTTTGTTCTCGGAATTCCGCTGACATATAAAAATGCTTCGGAAATCTTGCATTGTTCTTGGCATTCCGCTGACGTTTAAAAATGCTTCGGAACTCTTCAATTGTTCTCGGAATTCTGCCGAACTTTTAAAATGCTTTGGAACTCTTCCATTGCTCTCGGAATTCTGCTGAAGTTTAAAAATGCTTCAGAACTCTTCCATTGTTCTCGGAATTCTGCTGTAGTTTAAAAATGCTTCGGAACTCTTCCATTGTTCTCAGAATTCCGCTGACGTTTAAAAATGCTTCGGAAATCTTCCATTGTTTTCAAAATTCCGCTGACGTTTAAAAATGCTTCAGAACTCTTCCATTGTTCTCGGAATTCCGCTGACGTTTTAAAATGCTTCGGTACTCTTCCATTGTTCTCGGAATTCCGCTGACATATAAAAATGCTTCGGAAATCTTGCATTGTTCTCGGCATTCCGCTGACGTTTAAAAATGCTTCGGAACTCTTCCATTGTTCTCAGAATTCCGCTGATGTTTAAAAATGCATCGGAAATCTTCCATAGTTTTCAAAATTCCGCTGACGTTTAAAAATGCTTCAGAACTCTTCCATTGTTCTCGGAATTCCGCTGACGTTTAAAAATGCTTTGGAACTCTTCCATTATTCTCGGAAATCTGCTGAAGTTTAAAAATGCTTCGGAACTCTTCCATTGTTCTCAGAATTCCGCTGACGTTTAATAATGCTTCGCAACTTTTTCATTGTTCTCGGAATTCCGCTGACGGTTAAAAATGCTTCGAAACTCTTCAATTGTTCTCGGAATTCTGTTGAACTTTTAAAATGCTTTGGAACTCTTCCATTGCTCTCGGAATTCTGCTGAAGTTTAAAAATGCTTCAGAACTCTTACATTGTTCTCGGAATTCTGCTGACGTTTAAAAATGCTTCGGAACTCTACCATTGTTCTCGGAATTCCGTTGAAGTTTAAAAATGCTTCGAAACTCTTCCATTGTTCTCGGAATTCTGCTGAAGTTTAAAAATGCTTCGGAACTCTTCCATTGTTCTCGGAATTCCGCTGACAATTAAAAATGCTTCGAAACTCTTCCATTGTTCTCGGAATTCCACTGAAGTTTAAAAATGCTTCACAACTCTTCCATTGTTCTCGGAATTCCGCTGACGTTTAATAATGCTTCGCAACTCTTTCATTGTTCTCGGAATTCCGCTGACGTTTAAAAATGCTTCGGAACTCTTCCATTGTTCTCGGAATTCCGTTGAAGTTTAAAAATGCTTCGAAACTCTTCCATTGTTCTCAGAATTCTGCTGAAGTTTAAAAATGCTTCAGAACTCTTCCATTGTTCTCGGAATTCCGCTGACGTTTAAAAATGCTTCGGAAATCTTCCATTGTTTTCAAAATTCCGCTGACATATAAAAATGCTTCGGAAATCTTGCATTGTTCTCGGCATTCCGCTGACGTTTAAAAATGCTTCGGAACTCTTCAATTGTTCTTGGAATTCTGCTGAACTTTTAAAATGCTTTGGAACTGATCCATTGCTCTCGGAATTCTGCTGAAGTTTAAAAATGCTTCAGAACTCTTACATTGTTCTCGGAATTCTGCTGAAGTTTAAAAATGCTTCGGTACTCTTCCATTGTTCTCGAAATTCCGCTGACATATAAAAATGCTTCGGAAATCTTGCATTGTTCTCGGCATTCCGCTGACGTTTAAAAATGCTTCGGAACTCTTCCATTGTTTTCAAAATTCCGCTGACGTTTAAAAATGCTTCAGAACTATTAAATTGTTCTCGGAATTCCGCTGACGTTTAAAAATGCTTTGCAACTCTTCCATTGTTCTCAGAATTCCGCTGAAGTTTAAAAATGCTTCAGAATTCTTCCATTGTTCTCGGAATTCCGTTGAAGTTTAAAAATGCTTCGAAACTCTTCCATTGTTCTCGGAATTCTGCTGAAGTTTAAAAATGCTTCGGAACTCTTCCATTGTTCTCAGAATTCCGCTAACGTTTAAAAATGCTTCGGAAATCTTCCATTGTTTTCAAAATTCCGCTGACGCTTAAAAATGCTTCAGAACTCTTCCATTGTTCTCGGAATTCCGCTGACGTTTAATAATGCTTCGCAACTCTTTCATTGTACTCGGAATTCCGCTAACGTTTAAAAATGCTTCGGAACTCTTCCATTGTTCTCGGAATTCCGTTGAAGTTTAAAAATGCTTCGAAACACTTCCATTGTTCTGGGAATTATGCTGAAGTTTAAAAATGCTTCAGAACTCTTCCATTGTTCTCGGAATTCCGCTGACGTTTAATAATGCTTCGCAACTCTTTCATTGTTCTCGGAATTCCGCTGATGTTTAAAAATGCTTCGGTACTCTTCCTTTGTTCTCGGAATTCCGCTGACATATAAAAATGCTTTGGAAATCTTGCATTGTTCTCGGCATTCCGCTGACGTTTAAAAATGCTTCGGAACTCTTCAATTGTTCTCGGAATTCTGCTGAAGTTTAAAAATGCTTCAGAACTCTTCCATTGTTCTCGGAATTCTGCTGTAGTTTAAAAATGCTTCGGAACTCTTCCATTGTTCTCAGAATTCCGCTGACGTTTAAAAATGCTTCAGAATTCTTCAATTGTTCTCGGAATTCTGCTGAACTTTTAAAATGCTTTGGAACTCTTCCATTGCTCTCGGAATTCTGCTGAAGTTTAAAAATGCTTCGGAACTCTTCCATTGTTCTCGGAATTCCGTTGAAGTTTAAAAATGCTTCGAAACTCTTCCATTGTTCTCGGAATTCTGCTGAAGTTTAAAAATGCTTCAGAACTCTTCCATTGTTCTCGGAATTCCGCTGACGTTTAATAATGCTTCGCAACTCTTTCATTGTTCTCGGAATTCCGCTGACGTTTAAAAATGCTTCGGAACTCTTCCATTGTTCTCGGAATTCCGTTGAAGTTTAAAAATGCTTCGAAACCCTTCCATTGTTCTCGGAATTCTGCTGAAGTTTAAAAATGCTTCGGAACTCTTTCATTGTTCTCAGAATTCCGCTGACATTTAAAAATGCTTTGGTACTCTTCCATTATTCTCGGAATTCCGCTGACATATAAAAATGCTTCGAAAATCTTGCATTGTTCTCGGCATTCCGCTGACGTTTAAAAATGCTTCGGAACTCTTCAATTGTTCTCGGAATTCTGCTGAACTTTTAAAATGCTTTGGAACTCTTCCATTGCTCTCGGAATTCTGCTGAAGTTTAAAAATGCTTCAGAACTCTTACATTGTTCTCGGAATTCTGCTGAAGTTTAAAAATGCTTCGGTACTCTTCCATTGTTCTCGGAAGTCCGCTGACATATAAAAATGCTTCGGAACTCTTCCATTGTTCTCGGAATTCCGCTGACGTTTAAAAATTGTTCGGTACTCTTCCATTGTTCTCGGAATTCCGCTGACATATAAAAATGCTTCGGAAATCTTGTATTGTTCTCGGAATTCCGCTGAAGTTTAAAAATGCTTAAAATCTCTTCCATTGTTCTCGTAATTCTGCTCATGTTTAAAAATGCTTCGGAACTCTTCCATTGTTCTCGTAATTCCGCTGAAGTTTAAAAATGCTTCGGAACTCTTCCATTGTTCTCGGAATTCCGTTGAAGTTTAAAAATGCTTCGAAACTCTTCCATTGTTCTCAGAATTCTGCTGAAGTTTAAAAATGCTTCAGAACTCTTCCATTGTTCTCGGAATTCCGCTGACGTTTAATATTGCTTCGCAACTCTTTCATTGTTCTCGGAATTCCGCTGAAATTTAAAAATGCTTCGGAACTCTTCCATTGTTCTCAGAATTCCGCTGACGTTTAAAAATGCTTCGGTACTCTTCCTTTGTTCTCGGAATTCCGCTGACATATAAAAATGCTTCGGAAATCTTGCATTGTTCTCGGCATTCCGCTGACGTTTAAAAATGCTTCGGAACTCTTCAATTGTTCTCGGAATTCCGCTGACGTTTAATAATGCTTCGCAACTCTTTCATTGTTCTCGGAATTCCGCTGACGTTTAAAAATGCTTCGGTACTCTTCCTTTGTTCTCGGAATTCCACTGACATATAAAAATGCTTCGCAACTCTTTCATTGTTCTCGGAATTCCGCTGACGTTTAAAAATGCTTCGGAACTCTTCCATTGTTCTCGGAATTCCGTTGAAGTTTATAAATGCTTCGAAACTCTTCCATTGTTCTCAGAATTCTGCTGAAGTTTAAAAATGCTTCAGAACTCTTCCATTGTTCTCGGAATTCCGCTGACGTTTAATAATGCTTCGCAACTCTTTCATTGTTCTCGGAATTCCGCTGAAATTTAAAAATGCTTCAGAACTCTTCCATTGTTCTCAGAATTCCGCTGACGTTTAAAAATGCTTCGGTACTCTTCCTTTGTTCTCGGAATTCCGCTGACATATAAAAATGCTTCGGAAATCTTGCATTGTTCTCGGCATTCCGCTGACGTTTAAAAATGCTTCGGAACTCTTCAATTGTTCTCGGAATTCTGCTGAACTTTTAAAATGCTGTGGAACTCTTCCATTGCTCTCAGAATTCTGCTGAAGTTTAAAAATGCTTCAGAACTCTTACATTGTTCTCGGAATTCTGCTGACGTTTAAAAATGCTTCGGAACTCTTCCATTGTTCTCGAAATTCCGTTGAAGTTTAAAAATGCTTCGGAACTCTTCCATTGTTCTCGGAATTCTGCTGAAGTTTAAAAATGCTTCGGAACTCTTCCATTGTTCTCAGAATTCCGCTGACGTTTAAAAATGCTTTGGTACTCTTCCATTGTTCTCGGAATTCTTCTGACGTTTAAAAATGCTTCGGAACTCTTCCATTGTTCTCGGAATTCCGATGACGTTTTAAAATGCTTCGGTACTCTTCCATTGTTCTCGGAATTCCGCTGACGTTTAAAAATTCTTCGGAACTCTTCCATTGTTCTCGGAATTCCACTGAAGTTTAAAAATGCTTCGGAACTCTTCCATTGTTCTAGGAATTCTGCTGAAGTTTAAAAATTCATGTGAACTCTTCCATTATTCTCGGAATTCGTGTGAATTTTAAAAATGCTTCGGAACTTTTCTATTGTTCTCGGAATTCCGCTGAAGTTTAAAAATGCTTAAAATCTCTTACATTGTTCTCGGAATTCCGCTGAAGTTTAAAAATGCTTCGGAACTCTTCCATTGTTCTCGGAATTCTGCTGAAGTTTAACAATGCTTCAGAACTCTTCCATTGTTCTCAGAATTCCGCTGACGTTCAAAAATGCTTCGGAAATCTTCCATTGTTTTCAAAATTCCGCTGACGTTTAAAAATGCTTCAGAACTTTTCCATTGTTCTCCGAGTTCTGCTGACGTTTAAAAATGCTTCAGAACTCTTACATTGTTCTCGGAATTCTGCTGACGTTTAAAAATGCTTCGGAACTCTTCCATTGTTCTCGAAATTCCGTTGAAGTTTAAAAATGCTTCGGAACTCTTCCATTGTTCTCGGAATTCTGCTGAAGTTTAAAAATGCTTCGGAACTCTTCCATTGTTCTCAGAATTCCGCTGACGTTTAAAAATTCTTCGGAACTCTTCCATTGTTCTCGGAATTCCACTGAAGTTTAAAAATGCTTCGGAACTCTTCCATTGTTCTAGGAATTCTGCTGAAGTTTAAAAATTCATGTGAACTCTTCCATTATTCTCGGAATTCGTGTGAATTTTAAAAATGCTTCGGAACTTTTCTATTGTTCTCGGAATTCCGCTGAAGTTTAAAAATGCTTAAAATCTCTTACATTGTTCTCGGAATTCCGCTGAAGTTTAAAAATGCTTCGGAACTCTTCCATTGTTCTCGGAATTCTGCTGAAGTTTAACAATGCTTCAGAACTCTTCCATTGTTCTCAGAATTCCGCTGACGTTCAAAAATGCTTCGGAAATCTTCCATTGTTTTCAAAATTCCGCTGACGTTTAAAAATGCTTCAGAACTTTTCCATTGTTCTCCGAGTTCTGCTGACGTTTAAAAATGCTTCGGAACTCTTCCATTGTTCTCAGAATTCCGCTGACGTTTAAAAATGCTTCTGAACTCTTCCATTGTTCTCGGAATTCCGTTGAAGTTTAAAAATGCTTCGGAACTTTTCTATTGTTCTCGGAATTCCGCTGAAGTTTAAAAATGCTTAAAATCTCTTACATTGTTCTCGGAATTCCGCTGAAGTTTAAAAATGCTTCGGAACTCTTCCATTGTTCTCGGAATTCTGCTGAAGTTTAAAAATGCTTCGGAACTCTTCCATTGTTCTCAGAATTCCGCTGACGTTTAAAAATGCTTCGATACTCTTCCATTGTTCTCGGAATTCTTCTGACGTTTAAAAATGCTTCGGAACTCTTCCATTGTTCTTGGAATTCCGATGACGTTTTAAAATGCTTCGGTACTCTTCCATTGTTCTCGGAATTTCGCTGACGTTTAATAATGCTTCGCAACTCTTTCCTTGTTCTCGGAATTCCGCTGACATTTAAAAATGCTTCGGAAATCTTCCATTGTTCTCGGAATTCCGTTGAAGTTTAAAAATGCTTCGAAACTCTTCCATTGTTCTCGTAATTCCGCTGACATTTAAAAATGCTTCGGAAATCTTCCATTGTTTTCAAAATTCCGCTGACGTTTAAAAATGCTTCAGAACTCTTCCATTGTTCTCAGAATTCCGCTGACATTTAAAAATGCTTCGGAACTCTTCCATTGTTCTCGGAATTCCGCTGACGTTTAAAAATTGTTCGGTACTCTTCCATTGTTCTCGGAATTCCGCTGACATATAAAAATGCTTCGGAAATCTTGTATTGTTCTCGGAATTCCGCTGAAGTTTAAAAATGCTTAAAATCTCTTCCATTGTTCTCGTAATTCTGCTCATGTTTAAAAATGATTCGGAACTCTTCTATTGTTCTCGGAATTCCGCTGAAGTTTAAAAATGCTTAAAATCTCTTCCATTGTTCTCGTAATTCTGCTCATGTTTAAAAATGCTTCGGAACTCTTCCATTGTTCTCGTAATTCCGCTGAAGTTTAAAAATGCTTCGGAACTCTTCCATTGTTCTCGGAATTCCGATGACGTTTTAAAATGCTTCGGTACTCTTCCATTGTTCTCGGAATTCCGCTGACAATTAAAAATGCTTCGGAACTCTTCCATTGTTCTCGGAATTCTGCTGAAGTTTAAAAATGCTTCGGAACTCTTCCATTGTTCTCAGAATTCCGCTAACGTTTAAAAATGCTTCGGAAATCTTCCATTGTTTTCAAAATTCCGCTGACGCTTAAAAATGCTTCAGAACTCTTCCATTGTTCTCGGAATTCCGCTGACGTTTAATAATGCTTCGCAACTCTTTCATTGTACTCGGAATTCCGCTAACGTTTAAAAATGCTTCGGAACTCTTCCATTGTTCTCGGAATTCCGTTGAAGTTTAAAAATGCTTCGAAACTCTTCCATTGTTCTGGGAATTCTGCTGAAGTTTAAAAATGCTTCAGAACTCTTCCATTGTTCTCGGAATTCCGCTGATGTTTAAAAATGCTTCAGTACTCTTCCTTTGTTCTCGGAATTCCGTTGACATATAAAAATGCTTTGGAAATCTTGCATTGTTCTCGGCATTCCGCTGACGTTTAAAAATGCTTCGGAACTCTTCAATTGTTCTCGGAATTCTGCTGAAGTTTAAAAATGCTTCAGAACTCTTCCATTGTTCTCGGAATTCTGCTGTAGTTTAAAAATGCTTCGGAACCTTTCATTGTTCTCAGAATACCGCTGACGTTTAAAAATGCTTCGGAACTCTTCAATTGTTCTCGGAATTCTGCTGAACTTTTAAAATGCTTTGGAACTCTTCCATTGCTCTCTGAATTCTGCTGAAGTTTAAAAATGCTTCGGAACTCTTCCATTGTTCTCGGAATTCTGCTGAAGTTTAAAAATGTTTAGGAACTCTTCCATTGTTCTCAGAATTCCGCTGACGTTTAAAAATGCTTCGGAAATCTTCCATTGTTTTCAAAATTCCGCTGACATATAAAAATGCTTCGGAAATCTTGCATTGTTCTCGGCATTCCGCTGACGTTTAAAAATGCTTCAGAATTCCTCAATTGTTCTCGGAATTCTGCTGAACTTTTAAAACGCTTTGGAACTCTTCCATTGCTCTCGGAATTCTGCTGAAGTTTAAAAATGCTTCGGAACTCTTCCATTGTTCTCGGAATTCCGTTGAAGTTTAAAAATGCTTCGAAACTCTTCCATTGTTCTCGGAATTCTGCTGAAGTTTAAAAATGCTTCAGAACTCTTCCATTGTTCTCGGAATTCCGCTGACGTTTAATAATGCTTCGCAACTCTTTCATTGTTCTCGGAATTCCGCTGACATTTAAAAATGCTTCGGAACTCTTCCATTGTTCTCGGAATTCCGTTGAAGTTTAAAAATGCTTCGAAACCCTTCCATTGTTCTCGGAATTCTGCTGAAGTTTAAAAATGCTTCGGAACTCTTTCATTGTTCTCAGAATTCCGCTGACATTTAAAAATGCTTTGGTACTCTTCCATTGTTCTTGGAATTCCGCTGACATATAAAAATGCTTCGAAAATCTTGCATTGTTCTCGGCATTCCGCTGACGTTTAAAAATGCTTCGGAACTCTTCAATTGTTCTCGGAATTCTGCTGAACTTTTAAAATGCTTTGGAACTCTTCCATTGCTCTCGGAATTCTGCTGAAGTTTAAAAATGCTTCAGAACTCTTACATTGTTCTCGGAATTCTGCTGAAGTTTAAAAATGCTTCGGTACTCTTCCATTGTTCTCGGAAGTCCGCTGACATATAAAAATGCTTCGGAAATCTTGCATTGTTCTCGGCATTCCGCTGACGTTTAAAAATGCTTCGGAACTCTTCCATTGTTCTCAGAATTCCGCTGACGTTTAAAAATGCTTCGGAAATCTTCCATTGTTTTCAAAATTCCGCTGACGTTTAAAAATGCTTCGGAACTCTTCTATTGTTCTCGGAATTCCGCTGAAGTTTAAAAATGCTTAAAATCTCTTACATTGTACTCGGAATTCCGCTGAAGTTTAAAAATGCTTCGGAACTCTTCCATTGCTCTCGGAATTCTGCTGAAGTTTAAAAATGCTTCAGAACTCTTACATTGTTCTCGGAATTCTGCTGACGTTTACAAATGCTTCGGAACTCTTCCATTGTTCTCTGAATTCCGCTGACGTTTAAAAATGCTTCGGTACTCTTCCTTTGTTCTCGGAATTCCGCTGACATATAAAAATGCTTCGGAAATCTTGCATTGTTCTCGGCATTCCGCTGACGTTTAAAAATGCTTCGGAACTCTTCAATTGTTCTCGGAATTCTGCCGAACTTTTAAAATGCTTTGGAACTCTTCCATTGCTCTTGGAATTCTGCTGAAGTTTAAAAATGCTTCAGAACTCTTCCATTGTTCTCGGAATTCTGCTGTAGTTTAAAAATGCTTCGGAACTCTTCCATTGTTCTCAGAATTCCGCTGACGTTTAAAAATGCTTCGGAAATCTTCCATTGTTTTCAAAATTCCGCTGACGTTTAAAAATGCTTCAGAACTCTTCCATTGTTCTCGGAATTCCGCTGACGTTTTAAAATGCTTCGGTACTCTTCCATTGTTCTCGGAATTCCGCTGACATATAAAAATGCTTCGGAAATCTTGCATTGTTCTCGGCATTCCGCTGACGTTTAAAAATGCTTCGGAACTCTTCCATTGTTCTCAGAATTCCACTGATGTTTAAAAATGCATCGGAAATCTTCCATAGTTTTCAAAATTCCGCTGACGTTTAAAAATGCTTCAGAACTCTTCCATTGTTCTCGGAATTCCGCTGATGTTTAAAAATGCTTTGGAACTCTTCCATTATTCTCGGAAATCTGCTGAAGTTTAAAAATGCTTCGGAACTCTTCCATTGTTCTCAGAATTCCGCTGACGTTTAATAATGCTTCGCAACTTTTTCATTGTTCTCGGAATTCCGCTGACGGTTAAAAATGCTTCGGAACTCTTCAATTGTTCTCGGAATTCTGTTGAACTTTTAAAATGCTTTGGAACTCTTCCATTGCTCTCGGAATTCTGCTGAAGTTTAAAAATGCTTCAGAACTCTTACATTGTTCTCGGAATTCTGCTGACGTTTAAAAATTCTTCGGAACTCTACCATTGTTCTCGGAATTCCGTTGAAGTTTAAAAATGCTTCGAAACTCTTCCATTGTTCTCGGAATTCTGCTGAAGTTTAAAAATGCTTCGGAACTCTTCCATTGTTCTCGGAATTCCGCTGACGTTTAATAATGCTTCGCAACTCTTTCATTGTTCTCGGAATTCCACTGACGTTTAAAAATGCTTCGGAACTCTTCCATTGGTCTCGGAATTCCGCTGACGTTTTAAAATGCTTCGGTACTCTTCCATTGTTCTCGGAATTCCGCTGACAATTAAAAATGCTTCGAAACTCTTCCATTGTTCTCGGAATTCTGCTGAAGTTTAAAAATGCTTCGGAACTCTTCCATTGTTCTCGGAATTCCGCTGACGTTTAATAATGCTTCGCAACTCTTTCATTGTTCTCGGAATTCCACTGACGTTTAAAAATGCTTCGGAACTCTTCCATTGTTCTCGGAATTCCGTTGAAGTTTAAAAATGCTTCGAAACTCTTCCATTGTTCTCAGAATTCTGCTGAAGTTTAAAAATGCTTCAGAACTCTTCCATTGTTCTCGGAATTCCGCTGACGTTTAAAAATGCTTCGGAACTCTTCCATTGTTCTCTGAATTCCGCTGACGTTTAAAAATGCTTCGGTACTCTTCCTTTGTTCTCGGAATTCCGCTGACATATAAAAATGCTTCGGAAATCTTGCATTGTTCTCGGCATTCCGCTGACGTTTAAAAATGCTTCGGAACTCTTCAATTGTTCTCGGAATTCTGCCGAACTTTTAAAATGCTTTGGAACTCTTCCATTGCTCTCGGAATTCTGCTGAAGTTTAAAAATGCTTCAGAACTCTTGCATTGTTCTCGGAATTCTGCTGTAGTTTAAAAATGCTTCGGAACTCTTCCATTGTTCTCAGAATTCCGCTGACGTTTAAAAATGCTTCGGAAATCTTCCATTGTTTTCAAAATTCCGCTGACGTTTAAAAATGCTTCAGAACTCTTCCATTGTTCTCGGAATTCCGCTGACGTTTTAAAATGCTTTGGTACTCTTCCATTGTTCTCGGAATTCCGCTGACATATAAAAATGCTTCGGAAATCTTGCATTGTTCTCGGCATTCCGCTGACGTTTAAAAATGCTTCGGAACTCTTCCATTGTTCTCAGAATTCCGCTGATGTTTAAAAATGCATCGGAAATCTTCCATAGTTTTCAAAATTCCGCTGACGTTTAAAAATGCTTCAGAACTCTTCCATTGTTCTCGGAATTCCGCTGACGTTTAAAAATGCTTTGGAACTCTTCCATTATTCTCGGAAATCTGCTGAAGTTTAAAAATGCTTCGGAACTCTTCCATTGTTCTCAGAATTCCGCTGACGTTTAATAATGCTTCGCAACTTTTTCATTGTTCTCGGAATTCCGCTGACGGTTAAAAATGCTTCGGAACTCTTCAATTGTTCTCGGAATTCTGTTGAACTTTTAAAATGCTTTGGAACTCTTCCATTGCTCTCGGAATTCTGCTGAAGTTTAAAAATGCTTCAGAACTCTTACATTGTTCTCGGAATTCTGCTGACGTTTAAAAATGCTTCGGAACTCTACCATTGTTCTCGGAATTCCGTTGAAGTTTAAAAATGCTTCGAAACTCTTCCATTGTTCTCGGAATTCCACTGAAGTTTAAAAATGCTTCACAACTCTTCCATTGTTCTCGGAATTCCGCTGACGTTTAATAATGCTTCGCAACTCTTTCATTGTTCTCGGAATTCCGCTGACGTTTAAAAATGCTTCGGAACTCTTCCATTGTTCTCGGAATTCCGTTGAAGTTTAAAAATGCTTCGAAACTCTTCCATTGTTCTCAGAATTCCGCTGAAGTTTAAAAATGCTTCAGAACTCTTCCATTGTTCTCGGAATTCCGCTGACGTTTAAAAATGCTTCGGAACTCTTCCATTGTTCTCGGAATTTCGTTGAAGTTTAAAAATGCTTCGAAACTCTTCCATTGTTCTCGGAATTCTGCTGAAGTTTAAAAATGCTTCGGAACTCTTTCATTGTTCTCAGAATTCCGCTGACATTTAAAAATGCTTTGGTACTCTTCCATTTTTCTCGGAATTCCGCTGACATATAAAAATGCTTCGGAAATCTTGCATTGTTCTCGGCATTCCGCTGACGTTTAAAAATGCTTCGGAACTCTTCAATTGTTCTTGGAATTCTGCTGAACTTTTAAAATGCTTTGGAACTCTTCCATTGCTCTCGGAATTCTGCTGAAGTTTAAAAATGCTTCAGAACTCTTACATTGTTCTCGGAATTCTGCTGAAGTTTAAAAATGCTTCGGTACTCTTCCATTGTTCTCGAAATTCCGCTGACATATAAAAATGCTTCGGAAATCTTGCATTGTTCTCGGCATTCCGCTGACGTTTAAAAATGCTTCGGAACTCTTCCATTGTTTTCAAAATTCCGCTGACGTTTAAAAATGCTTCAGAACTATTAAATTGTTCTCGGAATTCCGCTGACGTTTAAAAATGCTTTGCAACTCTTCCATTGTTCTCAGAATTCCGCTGAAGTTTAAAAATGCTTCAGAATTCTTCCATTGTTCTCGGAATTCCGTTGAAGTTTAAAAATGCTTCGAAACTCTTCCATTGTTCTCGGAATTCTGCTGAAGTTTAAAAATGCTTCGGAACTCTTCCATTGTTCTCAGAATTCCGCTAACGTTTAAAAATGCTTCGGAAATCTTCCATTGTTTTCAAAATTCCGCTGACGCTTAAAAATGCTTCAGAACTCTTCCATTGTTCTCGGAATTCCGCTGACGTTTAATAATGCTTCGCAACTCTTTCATTGTACTCGGAATTCCGCTAACGTTTAAAAATGCTTCGGAACTCTTCCATTGTTCTCGGAATTCCGTTGAAGTTTAAAAATGCTTCGAAACTCTTCCATTGTTCTGGGAATTCTGCTGAAGTTTAAAAATGCTTCAGAACTCTTCCATTGTTCTCGGAATTCCGCTGACGTTTAATAATGCTTCGCAACTCTTTCATTGTTCTCGGAATTCCGCTGATGTTTAAAAATGCTTCGGTACTCTTCCTTTGTTCTCGGAATTCCGCTGACATATAAAAATGCTTTGGAAATCTTGCATTGTTCTCGGCATTCCGCTGACGTTTAAAAATGCTTCGGAACTCTTCCATTGTTCTCGGAATTTCGTTGAAGTTTAAAAATGCTTCGAAACTCTTCCATTGTTCTCGGAATTCTGCTGAAGTTTAAAAATGCTTCAGAACTCTTACATTGTTCTCGGAATTCTGCTGACGTTTACAAATGCTTCGGAACTCTTCCATTGTTCTCTGAATTCCGCTGACGTTTAAAAATGCTTCGGTACTCTTCCTTTGTTCTCGGAATTCCGCTGACATATAAAAATGCTTCGGAAATCTTGCATTGTTCTCGGCATTCCGCTGACGTTTAAAAATGCTTCGGAACTCTTCAATTGTTCTCGGAATTCTGCCGAACTTTTAAAATGCTTTGGAACTCTTCCATTGCTCTCGGAATTCTGCTGAAGTTTAAAAATGCTTCAGAACTCTTGCATTGTTCTCGGAATTCTGCTGTAGTTTAAAAATGCTTCGGAACTCTTCCATTGTTCTCAGAATTCCGCTGACGTTTAAAAATGCTTCGGAAATCTTCCATTGTTTTCAAAATTCCGCTGACGTTTAAAAATGCTTCAGAACTCTTCCATTGTTCTCGGAATTCCGCTGACGTTTTAAAATGCTTTGGTACTCTTCCATTGTTCTCGGAATTCCGCTGACATATAAAAATGCTTCGGAAATCTTGCATTGTTCTCGGCATTCCGCTGACGTTTAAAAATGCTTCGGAACTCTTCCATTGTTCTCAGAATTCCGCTGATGTTTAAAAATGCATCGGAAATCTTCCATAGTTTTCAAAATTCCGCTGACGTTTAAAAATGCTTCAGAACTCTTCCATTGTTCTCGGAATTCCGCTGACGTTTAAAAATGCTTTGGAACTCTTCCATTATTCTCGGAAATCTGCTGAAGTTTAAAAATGCTTCGGAACTCTTCCATTGTTCTCAGAATTCCGCTGACGTTTAATAATGCTTCGCAACTTTTTCATTGTTCTCGGAATTCCGCTGACGGTTAAAAATGCTTCGGAACTCTTCAATTGTTCTCGGAATTCTGTTGAACTTTTAAAATGCTTTGGAACTCTTCCATTGCTCTCGGAATTCTGCTGAAGTTTAAAAATGCTTCAGAACTCTTACATTGTTCTCGGAATTCTGCTGACGTTTAAAAATGCTTCGGAACTCTACCATTGTTCTCGGAATTCCGTTGAAGTTTAAAAATGCTTCGAAACTCTACCATTGTTCTCGGAATTCCACTGAAGTTTAAAAATGCTTCACAACTCTTCCATTGTTCTCGGAATTCCGCTGACGTTTAATAATGCTTCGCAACTCTTTCATTGTTCTCGGAATTCCGCTGACGTTTAAAAATGCTTCGGAACTCTTCCATTGTTCTCGGAATTCCGTTGAAGTTTAAAAATGCTTCGAAACTCTTCCATTGTTCTCAGAATTCCGCTGAAGTTTAAAAATGCTTCAGAACTCTTCCATTGTTCTCGGAATTCCGCTGACGTTTAAAAATGCTTCGGAACTCTTCCATTGTTCTCGGAATTTCGTTGAAGTTTAAAAATGCTTCGAAACTCTTCCATTGTTCTCGGAATTCTGCTGAAGTTTAAAAATGCTTCGGAACTCTTTCATTGTTCTCAGAATTCCGCTGACATTTAAAAATGCTTTGGTACTCTTCCATTTTTCTCGGAATTCCGCTGACATATAAAAATGCTTCGGAAATCTTGCATTGTTCTCGGCATTCCGCTGACGTTTAAAAATGCTTCGGAACTCTTCAATTGTTCTTGGAATTCTGCTGAACTTTTAAAATGCTTTGGAACTCTTCCATTGCTCTCGGAATTCTGCTGAAGTTTAAAAATGCTTCAGAACTCTTACATTGTTCTCGGAATTCTGCTGAAGTTTAAAAATGCTTCGGTACTCTTCCATTGTTCTCGAAATTCCGCTGACATATAAAAATGCTTCGGAAATCTTGCATTGTTCTCGGCATTCCGCTGACGTTTAAAAATGCTTCGGAACTCTTCCATTGTTTTCAAAATTCCGCTGACGTTTAAAAATGCTTCAGAACTATTAAATTGTTCTCGGAATTCCGCTGACGTTTAAAAATGCTTTGCAACTCTTCCATTGTTCTCAGAATTCCGCTGAAGTTTAAAAATGCTTCAGAATTCTTCCATTGTTCTCGGAATTCCGTTGAAGTTTAAAAATGCTTCGAAACTCTTCCATTGTTCTCGGAATTCTGCTGAAGTTTAAAAATGCTTCGGAACTCTTCCATTGTTCTCAGAATTCCTCTAACGTTTAAAAATGCTTCGGAAATCTTCCATTGTTTTCAAAATTCCGCTGACGCTTAAAAATGCTTCAGAACTCTTCCATTGTTCTCGGAATTCCGCTGACGTTTAATAATGCTTCGCAACTCTTTCATTGTACTCGGAATTCCGCTAACGTTTAAAAATGCTTCGGAACTCTTCCATTGTTCTCGGAATTCCGTTGAAGTTTAAAAATGCTTCGAAACTCTTCCATTGTTCTGGGAATTCTGCTGAAGTTTAAAAATGCTTCAGAACTCTTCCATTGTTCTCGGAATTCCGCTGACGTTTAATAATGCTTCGCAACTCTTTCATTGTTCTCGGAATTCCGCTGATGTTTAAAAATGCTTCGGTACTCTTCCTTTGTTCTCGGAATTCCGCTGACATATAAAAATGCTTTGGAAATCTTGCATTGTTCTCGGCATTCCGCTGACGTTTAAAAATGCTTCGGAACTCTTCAATTGTTCTCGGAATTCTGCTGAAGTTTAAAAATGCTTCAGAACTCTTCCATTGTTCTCGGAATTCTGCTGTAGTTTAAAAATGCTTCGGAACTCTTCCATTGTTCTCAGAATTCCGCTGACGTTTAAAAATGCTTCAGAATTCTTCAATTGTTCTCGGAATTCTGCTGAACTTTTAAAATGCTTTGGAACTCTTCCATTGCTCTCGGAATTCTGCTGAAGTTTAAAAATGCTTCGGAACTCTTCCATTGTTCTCGGAATTCCGTTGAAGTTTAAAAATGCTTCGAAACTCTTCCATTGTTCTCGGAATTCTGCTGAAGTTTAAAAATGCTTCAGAACTCTTCCATTGTTCTCGGAATTCCGCTGACGTTTAATAATGCTTCGCAACTCTTTCATTGTTCTCGGAATTCCGCTGACGTTTAAAAATGCTTCGGAACTCTTCCATTGTTCTCGGAATTCCGTTGAAGTTTAAAAATGCTTCGAAACCCTTCCATTGTTCTCGGAATTCTGCTGAAGTTTAAAAATGCTTCGGAACTCTTCCATTGTTCTCAGAATTCCGCTGACGTTTAAAAATGCTTCGGTACTCTTCCATTGTTCTCGGAATTCTTCTGACGTTTAAAAATGCTTCGGAACTCTTCCATTGTTCTCGGAATTCCGATGACGTTTTAAAATGCTTCGGTACTCTTCCATTGTTCTCGGAATTCCGCTGACGTTTAAAAATTCTTCGGAACTCTTCCATTGTTCTCGGAATTCCACTGAAGTTTAAAAATGCTTCGGAACTCTTCCATTGTTCTCAGAATTCCGCTGACATTTAAAAATGCTTTGGTACTCTTCCATTGTTCTCGTAATTCCGCTGACATATAAAAATGCTTCGAAAATCTTGCATTGTTCTCGGCATTCCGCTGACGTTTAAAAATGCTTCGGAACTCTTCAATTGTTCTCGGAATTCTGCTGAACTTTTAAAATGCTTTGGAACTCTTCCATTGCTCTCGGAATTCTGCTGAAGTTTAAAAATGCTTCAGAACTCTTACATTGTTCTCGGAATTCTGCTGAAGTTTAAAAATGCTTCGGTACTCTTCCATTGTTCTCGGAAGTCCGCTGACATATAAAAATGCTTCGGAACTCTTCCATTGTTCTCGTAATTCTGCTCATGTTTAAAAATGCTTCGGAACTCTTCTATTGTTCTCGGAATTCCGCTGAAGTTTAAAAATGCTTAAAATCTCTTCCATTGTTCTCGTAATTCTGCTCATGTTTAAAAATGCTTCGGAACTCTTCCATTGTTCTCGTAATTCCGCTGAAGTTTAAAAATGCTTCGGAACTCTTCCATTGTTCTCGGAATTCCGATGACGTTTTAAAATGCTTCGGTACTCTTCCATTGTTCTCGGAATTCCGCTGACAATTAAAAATGCTTCGGAACTCTTCCATTGTTCTCGGAATTCCGTTGAAGTTTAAAAATGCTTCGAAACTCTTCCATTGTTCTCAGAATTCTGCTGAAGTTTAAAAATGCTTCAGAACTCTTCCATTGTTCTCGGAATTCCGCTGACGTTTAATATTGCTTCGCAACTCTTTCATTGTTCTCGGAATTCCGCTGAAATTTAAAAATGCTTCGGAACTCTTCCATTGTTCTCAGAATTCCGCTGACGTTTAAAAATGCTTCGGTACTCTTCCTTTGTTCTCGGAATTCCGCTGACATATAAAAATGCTTCGGAAATCTTGCATTGTTCTCGGCATTCCGCTGACGTTTAAAAATGCTTCGGAACTCTTCAATTGTTCTCGGAATTCCGCTGACGTTTAATAATGCTTCGCAACTCTTTCATTGTTCTCGGAATTCCGCTGACGTTTAAAAATGCTTCGGTACTCTTCCTTTGTTCTCGGAATTCCACTGACATATAAAAATGCTTCGCAACTCTTTCATTGTTCTCGGAATTCCGCTGACGTTTAAAAATGCTTCGGAACTCTTCCATTGTTCTCGGAATTCCGTTGAAGTTTAAAAATGCTTCGAAACTCTTCCATTGTTCTCAGAATTCTGCTGAAGTTTAAAAATGCTTCAGAACTCTTCCATTGTTCTCGGAATTCCGCTGCCGTTTAATAATGCTTCGCAACTCTTTCATTGTTCTCGGAATTCCGCTGAAATTTAAAAATGCTTCAGAACTCTTCCATTGTTCTCAGAATTCCGCTGACGTTTAAAAATGCTTCGGTACTCTTCCTTTGTTCTCGGAATTCCGCTGACATATAAAAATGCTTCGGAAATCTTGCATTGTTCTCGGCATTCCGCTGACGTTTAAAAATGCTTCGGAACTCTTCAATTGTTCTCGGAATTCTGCTGAACTTTTAAAATGCTGTGGAACTCTTCCATTGCTCTCAGAATTCTGCTGAAGTTTAAAAATGCTTCAGAACTCTTACATTGTTCTCGGAATTCTGCTGACGTTTAAAAATGCTTCGGAACTCTTCCATTGTTCTCGAAATTCCGTTGAAGTTTAAAAATGCTTCGGAACTCTTCCATTGTTCTCGGAATTCTGCTGAAGTTTAAAAATGCTTCGGAACTCTTCCATTGTTCTCAGAATTCCGCTGACGTTTAAAAATGCTTCGGTACTCTTCCATTGTTCTCGGAATTCTTCTGACGTTTAAAAATGCTTCGGAACTCTTCCATTGTTCTCGGAATTCCGATGACGTTTTAAAATGCTTCGGTACTCTTCCATTGTTCTCGGAATTCCGCTGACGTTTAAAAATTCTTCGGAACTCTTCCATTGTTCTCGGAATTCCACTGAAGTTTAAAAATGCTTCGGAACTCTTCCATTGTTCTCAGAATTCCGCTGACATTTAAAAATGCTTTGGTACTCTTCCATTGTTCTCGGAATTCCGCTGACATATAAAAATGCTTCGAAAATCTTGCATTGTTCTCGGCATTCCGCTGACGTTTAAAAATGCTTCGGAACTCTTCAATTGTTCTCGGAATTCTGCTGAACTTTTAAAATGCTTTGGAACTCTTCCATTGCTCTCGGAATTCTGCTGAAGTTTAAAAATGCTTCAGAACTCTTACATTGTTCTCGGAATTCTGCTGAAGTTTAAAAATGCTTCGGTACTCTTCCATTGTTCTCGGAAGTCCGCTGACATATAAAAATGCTTCGGAACTCTTCCATTGTTCTCGGAATTCCGCTGACGTTTAAAAATTGTTCGGTACTCTTCCATTGTTCTCGGAATTCCGCTGACATATAAAAATGCTTCGGAAATCTTGTATTGTTCTCGGAATTCCGCTGAAGTTTAAAAATGCTTAAAATCTCTTCCATTGTTCTCGTAATTCTGCTCATGTTTAAAAATGCTTCGGAACTCTTCTATTGTTCTCGGAATTCCGCTGAAGTTTAAAAATGCTTAAAATCTCTTCCATTGTTCTCGTAATTCTGCTCATGTTTAAAAATGCTTCGGAACTCTTCCATTGTTCCCGTAATTCCGCTGAAGTTTAAAAATGCTTCGGAACTCTTCCATTGTTCTCGGAATTCCGATGACGTTTTAAAATGCTTCGGTACTCTTCCATTGTTCTCGGAATTCCGCTGACAATTAAAAATGCTTCGGAACTCTTCCATTGTTCTCGGAATTCCGTTGAAGTTTAAAAATGCTTCGAAACTCTTCCATTGTTCTCAGAATTCTGCTGAAGTTTAAAAATGCTTCAGAACTCTTCCATTGTTCTCGGAATTCCGCTGACGTTTAATATTGCTTCGCAACTCTTTCATTGTTCTCGTAATTCCGCTGAAATTTAAAAATGCTTCGGAACTCTTCCATTGTTCTCAGAATTCCGCTGACGTTTAAAAATGCTTCGGTACTCTTCCTTTGTTCTCGGAATTCCGCTGACATATAAAAATGCTTCGGAAATCTTGCATTGTTCTCGGCATTCCGCTGACGTTTAAAAATGCTTCGGAACTCTTCAATTGTTCTCGGAATTCGGCTGACGTTTAAAAATGCTTCGGAACTCTTCCATTGTTCTCAGAATTCCGCTGACGTTTAAAAATGCTTCGGTACTCTTCCATTGTTCTCGGAATTCTTCTGACGTTTAAAAATGCTTCGGAACTCTTCCATTGTTCTCGGAATTCCGATGACGTTTTAAAATGCTTCGGTACTCTTCCATTGTTCTCGGAATTCCGCTGACGTTTAAAAATTCTTCGGAACTCTTCCATTGTTCTCGGAATTCCACTGAAGTTTAAAAATGCTTCGGAACTCTTCCATTGTTCTAGGAATTCTGCTGAAGTTTAAAAATTCATGTGAACTCTTCCATTATTCTCGGAATTCGTGTGAATTTTAAAAATGCTTCGGAACTTTTCTATTGTTCTCGGAATTCCGCTGAAGTTTAAAAATGCTTAAAATCTCTTACATTGTTCTCGGAATTCCGCTGAAGTTTAAAAATGCTTCGGAACTCTTCCATTGTTCTCGGAATTCCGCTGAAGTTTAAAAATGCTTCGGAACTCTTCCATTGTTCTCAGAATTCCGCTAACGTTTAAAAATGCTTCGGAAATCTTCCATTGTTTTCAAAATTCCGCTGACGCTTAAAAATGCTTCAGAACTCTTCCATTGTTCTCGGAATTCCGCTGACGTTTAATAATGCTTCGCAACTCTTTCATTGTACTCGGAATTCCGCTAACGTTTAAAAATGCTTCGGAACTCTTCCATTGTTCTCGGAATTCCGTTGAAGTTTAAAAATGCTTCGAAACTCTTCCATTGTTCTGGGAATTCTGCTGAAGTTTAAAAATGCTTCAGAACTCTTCCATTGTTCTCGGAATTCCGCTGACGTTTAATAATGCTTCGCAACTCTTTCATTGTTCTCGGAATTCCGCTGATGTTTAAAAATGCTTCGGTACTCTTCCTTTGTTCTCGGAATTCCGCTGACATATAAAAATGCTTTGGAAATCTTGCATTGTTCTCGGCATTCCGCTGACGTTTAAAAATGCTTCGGAACTCTTCAATTGTTCTCGGAATTCTGCTGAAGTTTAAAAATGCTTCAGAACTCTTCCATTGTTCTCGGAATTCTGCTGTAGTTTAAAAATGCTTCGGAACTCTTCCATTGTTCTCAGAATTCCGCTGACGTTTAAAAATGCTTCAGAATTCTTCAATTGTTCTCGGAATTCTGCTGAACTTTTAAAATGCTTTGGAACTCTTCCATTGCTCTCGGAATTCTGCTGAAGTTTAAAAATGCTTCGGAACTCTTCCATTGTTCTCGGAATTCCGTTGAAGTTTAAAAATGCTTCGAAACCCTTCCATTGTTCTCGGAATTCTGCTGAAGTTTAAAAATGCTTCGGAACTCTTTCATTGTTCTCAGAATTCCGCTGACATTTAAAAATGCTTTGGTACTCTTCCATTGTTCTCGGAATTCCGCTGACATATAAAAATGCTTCGAAAATCTTGCATTGTTCTCGGCATTCCGCTGACGTTTAAAAATGCTTCGGAACTCTTCAATTGTTCTCGGAATTCTGCTGAACTTTTAAAATGCTTTGGAACTCTTCCATTGCTCTCGGAATTCTGCTGAAGTTTAAAAATGCTTCAGAACTCTTACATTGTTCTCGGAATTCTGCTGAAGTTTAAAAATGCTTCGGTACTCTTCCATTGTTCTCGGAAGTCCGCTGACATATAAAAATGCTTCGGAACTCTTCCATTGTTCTCGGAATTCCGCTGACGTTTAAAAATTGTTCGGTACTCTTCCATTGTTCTCGGAATTCCGCTGACATATAAAAATGCTTCGGAAATCTTGTATTGTTCTCGGAATTCCGCTGAAGTTTAAAAATGCTTAAAATCTCTTCCATTGTTCTCGTAATTCTGCTCATGTTTAAAAATGCTTCGGAACTCTTCTATTGTTCTCGGAATTCCGCTGAAGTTTAAAAATGCTTAAAATCTCTTCCATTGTTCTCGTAATTCTGCTCATGTTTAAAAATGCTTCGGAACTCTTCCATTGTTCTCGTAATTCCGCTGAAGTTTAAAAATGCTTCGGAACTCTTCCATTGTTCTCGGAATTCCGATGACGTTTTAAAATGCTTCGGTACTCTTCCATTGTTCTCGGAATTCCGCTGACAATTAAAAATGCTTCGGAACTCTTCCATTGTTCTCGGAATTCCGTTGAAGTTTAAAAATGCTTCGAAACTCTTCCATTGTTCTCAGAATTCTGCTGAAGTTTAAAAATGCTTCAGAACTCTTCCATTGTTCTCGGAATTCCGCTGACGTTTAATATTGCTTCGCAACTCTTTCATTGTTCTCGGAATTCCGCTGAAATTTAAAAATGCTTCGGAACTCTTCCATTGTTCTCAGAATTCCGCTGACGTTTAAAAATGCTTCGGTACTCTTCCTTTGTTCTCGGAATTCCGCTGACATATAAAAATGCTTCGGAAATCTTGCATTGTTCTCGGCATTCCGCTGACGTTTAAAAATGCTTCGGAACTCTTCAATTGTTCTCGGAATTCCGCTGACGTTTAATAATGCTTCGCAACTCTTTCATTGTTCTCGGAATTCCGCTGACGTTTAAAAATGCTTCGGTACTCTTCCT
The DNA here is from genome assembly GCF_046119375.1 of Phyllobates terribilis. Taxonomy (NCBI): domain Eukaryota; kingdom Metazoa; phylum Chordata; class Amphibia; order Anura; family Dendrobatidae; genus Phyllobates; species Phyllobates terribilis. Next base: position 13,876,490 of record NW_027362782.1, read on the forward strand.
TTGTTCTCGGAATTCCACTGACATATAAAAATGCTTCGCAACTCTTTCATTGTTCTCGGAATTCCGCTGACGTTTAAAAATGCTTCGGAACTCTTCCATTGTTCTCGGAATTCCGTTGAAGTTTAAAAATGCTTCGAAACTCTTCCATTGTTCTCAGAATTCTGCTGAAGTTTAAAAATGCTTCAGAACTCTTCCATTGTTCTCGGAATTCCGCTGCCGTTTAATAATGCTTCGCAACTCTTTCATTGTTCTCGGAATTCCGCTGAAATTTAAAAATGCTTCAGAACTCTTCCATTGTTCTCAGAATTCCGCTGACGTTTAAAAATGCTTCGGTACTCTTCCTTTGTTCTCGGAATTCCGCTGACATATAAAAATGCTTCGGAAATCTTGCATTGTTCTCGGCATTCCGCTGACGTTTAAAAATGCTTCGGAACTCTTCAATTGTTCTCGGAATTCTGCTGAACTTTTAAAATGCTGTGGAACTCTTCCATTGCTCTCAGAATTCTGCTGAAGTTTAAAAATGCTTCAGAACTCTTACATTGTTCTCGGAATTCTGCTGACGTTTAAAAATGCTTCGGAACTCTTCCATTGTTCTCGAAATTCCGTTGAAGTTTAAAAATGCTTCGGAACTCTTCCATTGTTCTCGGAATTCTGCTGAAGTTTAAAAATGCTTCGGAACTCTTCCATTGTTCTCAGAATTCCGCTGACGTTTAAAAATGCTTCGGTACTCTTCCATTGTTCTCGGAATTCTTCTGACGTTTAAAAATGCTTCGGAACTCTTCCATTGTTCTCGGAATTCCGATGACGTTTTAAAATGCTTCGGTACTCTTCCATTGTTCTCGGAATTCCGCTGACGTTTAAAAATTCTTCGGAACTCTTCCATTGTTCTCGGAATTCCACTGAAGTTTAAAAATGCTTCGGAACTCTTCCATTGTTCTAGGAATTCTGCTGAAGTTTAAAAATTCATGTGAACTCTTCCATTATTCTCGGAATTCGTGTGAATTTTAAAAATGCTTCGGAACTTTTCTATTGTTCTCGGAATTCCGCTGAAGTTTAAAAATGCTTAAAATCTCTTACATTGTTCTCGGAATTCCGCTGAAGTTTAAAAATGCTTCGGAACTCTTCCATTGTTCTCGGAATTCTGCTGAAGTTTAACAATGCTTCAGAACTCTTCCATTGTTCTCAGAATTCCGCTGACGTTCAAAAATGCTTCGGAAATCTTCCATTGTTTTCAAAATTCCGCTGACGTTTAAAAATGCTTCAGAACTTTTCCATTGTTCTCCGAGTTCTGCTGACGTTTAAAAATGCTTCAGAACTCTTACATTGTTCTCGGAATTCTGCTGACGTTTAAAAATGCTTCGGAACTCTTCCATTGTTCTCGAAATTCCGTTGAAGTTTAAAAATGCTTCGGAACTCTTCCATTGTTCTCGGAATTCTGCTGAAGTTTAAAAATGCTTCGGAACTCTTCCATTGTTCTCAGAATTCCGCTGACGTTTAAAAATGCTTCGGTACTCTTCCATTGTTCTCGGAATTCTTCTGACGTTTAAAAATGCTTCGGAACTCTTCCATTGTTCTCGGAATTCCGATGACGTTTTAAAATGCTTCGGTACTCTTCCATTGTTCTCGGAATTCCGCTGACGTTTAAAAATTCTTCGGAACTCTTCCATTGTTCTCGGAATTCCACTGAAGTTTAAAAATGCTTCGGAACTCTTCCATTGTTCTAGGAATTCTGCTGAAGTTTAAAAATTCATGTGAACTCTTCCATTATTCTCGGAATTCGTGTGAATTTTAAAAATGCTTCGGAACTTTTCTATTGTTCTCGGAATTCCGCTGAAGTTTAAAAATGCTTAAAATCTCTTACATTGTTCTCGGAATTCCGCTGAAGTTTAAAAATGCTTCGGAACTCTTCCATTGTTCTCGGAATTCTGCTGAAGTTTAACAATGCTTCAGAACTCTTCCATTGTTCTCAGAATTCCGCTGACGTTCAAAAATGCTTCGGAAATCTTCCATTGTTTTCAAAATTCCGCTGACGTTTAAAAATGCTTCAGAACTTTTCCATTGTTCTCCGAGTTCTGCTGACGTTTAAAAATGCTTCGGAACTCTTCCATTGTTCTCAGAATTCCGCTGACGTTTAAAAATGCTTCTGAACTCTTCCATTGTTCTCGGAATTCCGTTGAAGTTTAAAAATGCTTAAAATCTCTTACATTGTTCTCGGAATTCCGCTGAAGTTTAAAAATGCTTCGGAACTCTTCCATTGTTCTCGGAATTCTGCTGAAGTTTAAAAATGCTTCGGAACTCTTCCATTGTTCTCAGAATTCCGCTGACGTTTAAAAATGCTTCGATACTCTTCCATTGTTCTCGGAATTCTTCTGACGTTTAAAAATGCTTCGGAACTCTTCCATTGTTCTTGGAATTCCGATGACGTTTTAAAATGCTTCGGTACTCTTCCATTGTTCTCGGAATTTCGCTGACGTTTAATAATGCTTCGCAACTCTTTCCTTGTTCTCGGAATTCCGCTGACATTTAAAAATGCTTTGGAAATCTTCCATTGTTCTCGGAATTCCGTTGAAGTTTAAAAATGCTTCGAAACTCTTCCATTGTTCTCGGAATTCCGCTGACATTTAAAAATGCTTCGGAAATCTTCCATTGTTTTCAAAATTCCGCTGACGTTTAAAAATGCTTCAGAACTCTTCCATTGTTCTCAGAATTCCGCTGACATTTAAAAATGCTTCGGAACTCTTCCATTGTTCTCGGAATTCCGCTGACGTTTAAAAATTGTTCGGTACTCTTCCATTGTTCTCGGAATTCCGCTGACATATAAAAATGCTTCGGAAATCTTGTATTGTTCTCGGAATTCCGCTGAAGTTTAAAAATGCTTAAAATCTCTTCCATTGTTCTCGTAATTCTGCTCATGTTTAAAAATGATTCGGAACTCTTTTATTGTTCTCGGAATTCCGCTGAAGTTTAAAAATGCTTAAAATCTCTTCCATTGTTCTCGTAATTCTGCTCATGTTTAAAAATGATTCGGAACTCTTCCATTGTTCTCGTAATTCCGCTGAAGTTTAAAAATGCTTCGGAACTCTTCCATTGTTCTCGGAATTCCGATGACGTTTTAAAATGCTTCGGTACTCTTCCATTGTTCTCGGAATTCCGCTGACAATTAAAAATGCTTCGGAACTCTTCCATTGTTCTCGGAATTCCGTTGAAGTTTAAAAATGCTTCGAAACTCTTCCATTGTTCTCAGAATTCTGCTGAAGTTTAAAAATGCTTCAGAACTCTTCCATTGTTCTCGGAATTCCGCTGACGTTTAATAATGCTTCGCAACTCTTTCATTGTTCTTGGAATTCCGCTGAAATTTAAAAATGCTTCGGAACTCTTCCATTGTTCTCAGAATTCCGCTGACGTTTAAAAATGCTTCGGTACTCTTCCTTTGCTCTCGGAATTCCGCTGACATATAAAAATGCTTCGGAAATCTTGCATTGTTCTCGGCATTCCGCTGACGTTTAAAAATGCTTCGGAACTCTTCAATTGTTCTCGGAATTCCGCTGACGTTTAATAATGCTTCGCAACTCTTTCATTGTTCTCGGAATTCCGCTGACGTTTAAAAATGCTTCGGAACTCTTCCATTGTTCTCGGAATTCCGTTGAAGTTTAAAAATGCTTCGAAACTCTTCCATTGTTCTCAGAATTCTGCTGAAGTTTAAAAATGCTTCAGAACTCTTCCATTGTTCTCGGAATTCCGCTGACGTTTAATAATGCTTCGCAACTCTTTCATTGTTCTCGGAATTCCGCTGAAATTTAAAAATGCTTCAGAACTCTTCCATTGTTCTCAGAATTCCGCTGACGTTTAAAAATGCTTCGGTACTCTTCCTTTGTTCTCGGAATTCCGCTGACATATAAAAATGCTTCGGAAATCTTGCATTGTTCTCGGCATTCCGCTGACGTTTAAAAATGCTTCGGAACTCTTCAATTGTTCTCGGAATTCTGCTGAACTTTTAAAATGCTTTGGAACTCTTCCATTGCTCTCGGAATTCTGCTGAAGTTTAAAAATGCTTCAGAACTCTTACATTGTTCTCGGAATTCTGCTGAAGTTTAAAAATGCTTCGGTACTCTTCCATTGTTCTCGGAAGTCCGCTGACATATAAAAATGCTTCGGAACTCTTCCATTGTTCTCGGAATTCCGCTGACGTTTAAAAATTGTTCGGTACTCTTCCATTGTTCTCGGAATTCCGCTGACATATAAAAATGCTTCGGAAATCTTGTATTGTTCTCGGAATTCCGCTGAAGTTTAAAAATGCTTAAAATCTCTTCCATTGTTCTCGTAATTCTGCTCATGTTTAAAAATGCTTCGGAACTCTTCTATTGTTCTCGGAATTCCGTTGAAGTTTAAAAATGCTTCGAAACTCTTCCATTGTTCTCAGAATTCTGCTGAAGTTTAAAAATGCTTCAGAACTCTTCCATTGTTCTCGGAATTCCGCTGACGTTTAATATTGCTTCGCAACTCTTTCATTGTTCTCGTAATTCCGCTGAAATTTAAAAATGCTTCGGAACTCTTCCATTGTTCTCAGAATTCCGCTGACGTTTAAAAATGCTTCGGTACTCTTCCTTTGTTCTCGGAATTCCGCTGACATATAAAAATGCTTCGGAAATCTTGCATTGTTCTCGGCATTCCGCTGACGTTTAAAAATGCTTCGGAACTCTTCAATTGTTCTCGGAATTCGGCTGACGTTTAAAAATGCTTCGGAACTCTTCCATTGTTCTCAGAATTCCGCTGACGTTTAAAAATGCTTCGGTACTCTTCCATTGTTCTCGGAATTCTTCTGACGTTTAAAAATGCTTCGGAACTCTTCCATTGTTCTCGGAATTCCGATGACGTTTTAAAATGCTTCGGTACTCTTCCATTGTTCTCGGAATTCCGCTGACGTTTAAAAATTCTTCGGAACTCTTCCATTGTTCTCGGAATTCCACTGAAGTTTAAAAATGCTTCGGAACTCTTCCATTGTTCTAGGAATTCTGCTGAAGTTTAAAAATTCATGTGAACTCTTCCATTATTCTCGGAATTCGTGTGAATTTTAAAAATGCTTCGGAACTTTTCTATTGTTCTCGGAATTCCGCTGAAGTTTAAAAATGCTTAAAATCTCTTACATTGTTCTCGGAATTCCGCTGAAGTTTAAAAATGCTTCGGAACTCTTCCATTGTTCTCGGAATTCCGCTGAAGTTTAAAAATGCTTCGGAACTCTTCCATTGTTCTCAGAATTCCGCTAACGTTTAAAAATGCTTCGGAAATCTTCCATTGTTTTCAAAATTCCGCTGACGCTTAAAAATGCTTCAGAACTCTTCCATTGTTCTCGGAATTCCGCTGACGTTTAATAATGCTTCGCAACTCTTTCATTGTACTCGGAATTCCGCTAACGTTTAAAAATGCTTCGGAACTCTTCCATTGTTCTCGGAATTCCGTTGAAGTTTAAAAATGCTTCGAAACTCTTCCATTGTTCTGGGAATTCTGCTGAAGTTTAAAAATGCTTCAGAACTCTTCCATTGTTCTCGGAATTCCGCTGACGTTTAATAATGCTTCGCAACTCTTTCATTGTTCTCGGAATTCCGCTGATGTTTAAAAATGCTTCGGTACTCTTCCTTTGTTCTCGGAATTCCGCTGACATATAAAAATGCTTTGGAAATCTTGCATTGTTCTCGGCATTCCGCTGACGTTTAAAAATGCTTCGGAACTCTTCAATTGTTCTCGGAATTCTGCTGAAGTTTAAAAATGCTTCAGAACTCTTCCATTGTTCTCGGAATTCTGCTGTAGTTTAAAAATGCTTCGGAACTCTTCCATTGTTCTCAGAATTCCGCTGACGTTTAAAAATGCTTCAGAATTCTTCAATTGTTCTCGGAATTCTGCTGAACTTTTAAAATGCTTTGGAACTCTTCCATTGCTCTCGGAATTCTGCTGAAGTTTAAAAATGCTTCGGAACTCTTCCATTGTTCTCGGAATTCCGTTGAAGTTTAAAAATGCTTCGAAACCCTTCCATTGTTCTCGGAATTCTGCTGAAGTTTAAAAATGCTTCGGAACTCTTTCATTGTTCTCAGAATTCCGCTGACATTTAAAAATGCTTTGGTACTCTTCCATTGTTCTCGGAATTCCGCTGACATATAAAAATGCTTCGAAAATCTTGCATTGTTCTCGGCATTCCGCTGACGTTTAAAAATGCTTCGGAACTCTTCAATTGTTCTCGGAATTCTGCTGAACTTTTAAAATGCTTTGGAACTCTTCCATTGCTCTCGGAATTCTGCTGAAGTTTAAAAATGCTTCAGAACTCTTACATTGTTCTCGGAATTCTGCTGAAGTTTAAAAATGCTTCGGTACTCTTCCATTGTTCTCGGAAGTCCGCTGACATATAAAAATGCTTCGGAACTCTTCCATTGTTCTCGGAATTCCGCTGACGTTTAAAAATTGTTCGGTACTCTTCCATTGTTCTCGGAATTCCGCTGACATATAAAAATGCTTCGGAAATCTTGTATTGTTCTCGGAATTCCGCTGAAGTTTAAAAATGCTTAAAATCTCTTCCATTGTTCTCGTAATTCTGCTCATGTTTAAAAATGCTTCGGAACTCTTCTATTGTTCTCGGAATTCCGCTGAAGTTTAAAAATGCTTAAAATCTCTTCCATTGTTCTCGTAATTCTGCTCATGTTTAAAAATGCTTCGGAACTCTTCCATTGTTCTCGTAATTCCGCTGAAGTTTAAAAATGCTTCGGAACTCTTCCATTGTTCTCGGAATTCCGATGACGTTTTAAAATGCTTCGGTACTCTTCCATTGTTCTCGGAATTCCGCTGACAATTAAAAATGCTTCGGAACTCTTCCATTGTTCTCGGAATTCCGTTGAAGTTTAAAAATGCTTCGAAACTCTTCCATTGTTCTCAGAATTCTGCTGAAGTTTAAAAATGCTTCAGAACTCTTCCATTGTTCTCGGAATTCCGCTGACGTTTAATATTGCTTCGCAACTCTTTCATTGTTCTCGGAATTCCGCTGAAATTTAAAAATGCTTCGGAACTCTTCCATTGTTCTCAGAATTCCGCTGACGTTTAAAAATGCTTCGGTACTCTTCCTTTGTTCTCGGAATTCCGCTGACATATAAAAATGCTTCGGAAATCTTGCATTGTTCTCGGCATTCCGCTGACGTTTAAAAATGCTTCGGAACTCTTCAATTGTTCTCGGAATTCCGCTGACGTTTAATAATGCTTCGCAACTCTTTCATTGTTCTCGGAATTCCGCTGACGTTTAAAAATGCTTCGGTACTCTTCCTTTGTTCTCGGAATTCCACTGACATATAAAAATGCTTCGCAACTCTTTCATTGTTCTCGGAATTCCGCTGACGTTTAAAAATGCTTCGGAACTCTTCCATTGTTCTCGGAATTCCGTTGAAGTTTAAAAATGCTTCGAAACTCTTCCATTGTTCTCAGAATTCTGCTGAAGTTTAAAAATGCTTCAGAACTCTTCCATTGTTCTCGGAATTCCGCTGCCGTTTAATAATGCTTCGCAACTCTTTCATTGTTCTCGGAATTCCGCTGAAATTTAAAAATGCTTCAGAACTCTTCCATTGTTCTCAGAATTCCGCTGACGTTTAAAAATGCTTCGGTACTCTTCCTTTGTTCTCGGAATTCCGCTGACATATAAAAATGCTTCGGAAATCTTGCATTGTTCTCGGCATTCCGCTGACGTTTAAAAATGCTTCGGAACTCTTCAATTGTTCTCGGAATTCTGCTGAACTTTTAAAATGCTGTGGAACTCTTCCATTGCTCTCAGAATTCTGCTGAAGTTTAAAAATGCTTCAGAACTCTTACATTGTTCTCGGAATTCTGCTGACGTTTAAAAATGCTTCGGAACTCTTCCATTGTTCTCGAAATTCCGTTGAAGTTTAAAAATGCTTCGGAACTCTTCCATTGTTCTCGGAATTCTGCTGAAGTTTAAAAATGCTTCGGAACTCTTCCATTGTTCTCAGAATTCCGCTGACGTTTAAAAATGCTTCGGTACTCTTCCATTGTTCTCGGAATTCTTCTGACGTTTAAAAATGCTTCGGAACTCTTCCATTGTTCTCGGAATTCCGATGACGTTTTAAAATGCTTCGGTACTCTTCCATTGTTCTCGGAATTCCGCTGACGTTTAAAAATTCTTCGGAACTCTTCCATTGTTCTCGGAATTCCACTGAAGTTTAAAAATGCTTCGGAACTCTTCCATTGTTCTCAGAATTCCGCTGACATTTAAAAATGCTTTGGTACTCTTCCATTGTTCTCGGAATTCCGCTGACATATAAAAATGCTTCGAAAATCTTGCATTGTTCTCGGCATTCCGCTGACGTTTAAAAATGCTTCGGAACTCTTCAATTGTTCTCGGAATTCTGCTGAACTTTTAAAATGCTTTGGAACTCTTCCATTGCTCTCGGAATTCTGCTGAAGTTTAAAAATGCTTCAGAACTCTTACATTGTTCTCGGAATTCTGCTGAAGTTTAAAAATGCTTCGGTACTCTTCCATTGTTCTCGGAAGTCCGCTGACATATAAAAATGCTTCGGAACTCTTCCATTGTTCTCGGAATTCCGCTGACGTTTAAAAATTGTTCGGTACTCTTCCATTGTTCTCGGAATTCCGCTGACATATAAAAATGCTTCGGAAATCTTGTATTGTTCTCGGAATTCCGCTGAAGTTTAAAAATGCTTAAAATCTCTTCCATTGTTCTCGTAATTCTGCTCATGTTTAAAAATGCTTCGGAACTCTTCTATTGTTCTCGGAATTCCGCTGAAGTTTAAAAATGCTTAAAATCTCTTCCATTGTTCTCGTAATTCTGCTCATGTTTAAAAATGCTTCGGAACTCTTCCATTGTTCCCGTAATTCCGCTGAAGTTTAAAAATGCTTCGGAACTCTTCCATTGTTCTCGGAATTCCGATGACGTTTTAAAATGCTTCGGTACTCTTCCATTGTTCTCGGAATTCCGCTGACAATTAAAAATGCTTCGGAACTCTTCCATTGTTCTCGGAATTCCGTTGAAGTTTAAAAATGCTTCGAAACTCTTCCATTGTTCTCAGAATTCTGCTGAAGTTTAAAAATGCTTCAGAACTCTTCCATTGTTCTCGGAATTCCGCTGACGTTTAATATTGCTTCGCAACTCTTTCATTGTTCTCGTAATTCCGCTGAAATTTAAAAATGCTTCGGAACTCTTCCATTGTTCTCAGAATTCCGCTGACGTTTAAAAATGCTTCGGTACTCTTCCTTTGTTCTCGGAATTCCGCTGACATATAAAAATGCTTCGGAAATCTTGCATTGTTCTCGGCATTCCGCTGACGTTTAAAAATGCTTCGGAACTCTTCAATTGTTCTCGGAATTCGGCTGACGTTTAAAAATGCTTCGGAACTCTTCCATTGTTCTCAGAATTCCGCTGACGTTTAAAAATGCTTCGGTACTCTTCCATTGTTCTCGGAATTCTTCTGACGTTTAAAAATGCTTCGGAACTCTTCCATTGTTCTCGGAATTCCGATGACGTTTTAAAATGCTTCGGTACTCTTCCATTGTTCTCGGAATTCCGCTGACGTTTAAAAATTCTTCGGAACTCTTCCATTGTTCTCGGAATTCCACTGAAGTTTAAAAATGCTTCGGAACTCTTCCATTGTTCTAGGAATTCTGCTGAAGTTTAAAAATTCATGTGAACTCTTCCATTATTCTCGGAATTCGTGTGAATTTTAAAAATGCTTCGGAACTTTTCTATTGTTCTCGGAATTCCGCTGAAGTTTAAAAATGCTTAAAATCTCTTACATTGTTCTCGGAATTCCGCTGAAGTTTAAAAATGCTTCGGAACTCTTCCATTGTTCTCGGAATTCCGCTGAAGTTTAAAAATGCTTCGGAACTCTTCCATTGTTCTCAGAATTCCGCTAACGTTTAAAAATGCTTCGGAAATCTTCCATTGTTTTCAAAATTCCGCTGACGCTTAAAAATGCTTCAGAACTCTTCCATTGTTCTCGGAATTCCGCTGACGTTTAATAATGCTTCGCAACTCTTTCATTGTACTCGGAATTCCGCTAACGTTTAAAAATGCTTCGGAACTCTTCCATTGTTCTCGGAATTCCGTTGAAGTTTAAAAATGCTTCGAAACTCTTCCATTGTTCTGGGAATTCTGCTGAAGTTTAAAAATGCTTCAGAACTCTTCCATTGTTCTCGGAATTCCGCTGACGTTTAATAATGCTTCGCAACTCTTTCATTGTTCTCGGAATTCCGCTGATGTTTAAAAATGCTTCGGTACTCTTCCTTTGTTCTCGGAATTCCGCTGACATATAAAAATGCTTTGGAAATCTTGCATTGTTCTCGGCATTCCGCTGACGTTTAAAAATGCTTCGGAACTCTTCAATTGTTCTCGGAATTCTGCTGAAGTTTAAAAATGCTTCAGAACTCTTCCATTGTTCTCGGAATTCTGCTGTAGTTTAAAAATGCTTCGGAACTCTTCCATTGTTCTCAGAATTCCGCTGACGTTTAAAAATGCTTCAGAATTCTTCAATTGTTCTCGGAATTCTGCTGAACTTTTAAAATGCTTTGGAACTCTTCCATTGCTCTCGGAATTCTGCTGAAGTTTAAAAATGCTTCGGAACTCTTCCATTGTTCTCGGAATTCCGTTGAAGTTTAAAAATGCTTCGAAACCCTTCCATTGTTCTCGGAATTCTGCTGAAGTTTAAAAATGCTTCGGAACTCTTTCATTGTTCTCAGAATTCCGCTGACATTTAAAAATGCTTTGGTACTCTTCCATTGTTCTCGGAATTCCGCTGACATATAAAAATGCTTCGAAAATCTTGCATTGTTCTCGGCATTCCGCTGACGTTTAAAAATGCTTCGGAACTCTTCAATTGTTCTCGGAATTCTGCTGAACTTTTAAAATGCTTTGGAACTCTTCCATTGCTCTCGGAATTCTGCTGAAGTTTAAAAATGCTTCAGAACTCTTACATTGTTCTCGGAATTCTGCTGAAGTTTAAAAATGCTTCGGTACTCTTCCATTGTTCTCGGAAGTCCGCTGACATATAAAAATGCTTCGGAACTCTTCCATTGTTCTCGGAATTCCGCTGACGTTTAAAAATTGTTCGGTACTCTTCCATTGTTCTCGGAATTCCGCTGACATATAAAAATGCTTCGGAAATCTTGTATTGTTCTCGGAATTCCGCTGAAGTTTAAAAATGCTTAAAATCTCTTCCATTGTTCTCGTAATTCTGCTCATGTTTAAAAATGCTTCGGAACTCTTCTATTGTTCTCGGAATTCCGCTGAAGTTTAAAAATGCTTAAAATCTCTTCCATTGTTCTCGTAATTCTGCTCATGTTTAAAAATGCTTCGGAACTCTTCCATTGTTCTCGTAATTCCGCTGAAGTTTAAAAATGCTTCGGAACTCTTCCATTGTTCTCGGAATTCCGATGACGTTTTAAAATGCTTCGGTACTCTTCCATTGTTCTCGGAATTCCGCTGACAATTAAAAATGCTTCGGAACTCTTCCATTGTTCTCGGAATTCCGTTGAAGTTTAAAAATGCTTCGAAACTCTTCCATTGTTCTCAGAATTCTGCTGAAGTTTAAAAATGCTTCAGAACTCTTCCATTGTTCTCGGAATTCCGCTGACGTTTAATATTGCTTCGCAACTCTTTCATTGTTCTCGGAATTCCGCTGAAATTTAAAAATGCTTCGGAACTCTTCCATTGTTCTCAGAATTCCGCTGACGTTTAAAAATGCTTCGGTACTCTTCCTTTGTTCTCGGAATTCCGCTGACATATAAAAATGCTTCGGAAATCTTGCATTGTTCTCGGCATTCCGCTGACGTTTAAAAATGCTTCGGAACTCTTCAATTGTTCTCGGAATTCCGCTGACGTTTAATAATGCTTCGCAACTCTTTCATTGTTCTCGGAATTCCGCTGACGTTTAAAAATGCTTCGGTACTCTTCCTTTGTTCTCGGAATTCCACTGACATATAAAAATGCTTCGCAACTCTTTCATTGTTCTCGGAATTCCGCTGACGTTTAAAAATGCTTCGGAACTCTTCCATTGTTCTCGGAATTCCGTTGAAGTTTAAAAATGCTTCGAAACTCTTCCATTGTTCTCAGAATTCTGCTGAAGTTTAAAAATGCTTCAGAACTCTTCCATTGTTCTCGGAATTCCGCTGCCGTTTAATAATGCTTCGCAACTCTTTCATTGTTCTCGGAATTCCGCTGAAATTTAAAAATGCTTCAGAACTCTTCCATTGTTCTCAGAATTCCGCTGACGTTTAAAAATGCTTCGGTACTCTTCCTTTGTTCTCGGAATTCCGCTGACATATAAAAATGCTTCGGAAATCTTGCATTGTTCTCGGCATTCCGCTGACGTTTAAAAATGCTTCGGAACTCTTCAATTGTTCTCGGAATTCTGCTGAACTTTTAAAATGCTGTGGAACTCTTCCATTGCTCTCAGAATTCTGCTGAAGTTTAAAAATGCTTCAGAACTCTTACATTGTTCTCGGAATTCTGCTGACGTTTAAAAATGCTTCGGAACTCTTCCATTGTTCTCGAAATTCCGTTGAAGTTTAAAAATGCTTCGGAACTCTTCCATTGTTCTCGGAATTCTGCTGAAGTTTAAAAATGCTTCGGAACTCTTCCATTGTTCTCAGAATTCCGCTGACGTTTAAAAATGCTTCGGTACTCTTCCATTGTTCTCGGAATTCTTCTGACGTTTAAAAATGCTTCGGAACTCTTCCATTGTTCTCGGAATTCCGATGACGTTTTAAAATGCTTCGGTACTCTTCCATTGTTCTCGGAATTCCGCTGACGTTTAAAAATTCTTCGGAACTCTTCCATTGTTCTCGGAATTCCACTGAAGTTTAAAAATGCTTCGGAACTCTTCCATTGTTCTAGGAATTCTGCTGAAGTTTAAAAATTCATGTGAACTCTTCCATTATTCTCGGAATTCGTGTGAATTTTAAAAATGCTTCGGAACTTTTCTATTGTTCTCGGAATTCCGCTGAAGTTTAAAAATGCTTAAAATCTCTTACATTGTTCTCGGAATTCCGCTGAAGTTTAAAAATGCTTCGGAACTCTTCCATTGTTCTCGGAATTCTGCTGAAGTTTAACAATGCTTCAGAACTCTTCCATTGTTCTCAGAATTCCGCTGACGTTCAAAAATGCTTCGGAAATCTTCCATTGTTTTCAAAATTCCGCTGACGTTTAAAAATGCTTCAGAACTTTTCCATTGTTCTCCGAGTTCTGCTGACGTTTAAAAATGCTTCAGAACTCTTACATTGTTCTCGGAATTCTGCTGACGTTTAAAAATGCTTCGGAACTCTTCCATTGTTCTCGAAATTCCGTTGAAGTTTAAAAATGCTTCGGAACTCTTCCATTGTTCTCGGAATTCTGCTGAAGTTTAAAAATGCTTCGGAACTCTTCCATTGTTCTCAGAATTCCGCTGACGTTTAAAAATGCTTCGGTACTCTTCCATTGTTCTCGGAATTCTTCTGACGTTTAAAAATGCTTCGGAACTCTTCCATTGTTCTCGGAATTCCGATGACGTTTTAAAATGCTTCGGTACTCTTCCATTGTTCTCGGAATTCCGCTGACGTTTAAAAATTCTTCGGAACTCTTCCATTGTTCTCGGAATTCCACTGAAGTTTAAAAATGCTTCGGAACTCTTCCATTGTTCTAGGAATTCTGCTGAAGTTTAAAAATTCATGTGAACTCTTCCATTATTCTCGGAATTCGTGTGAATTTTAAAAATGCTTCGGAACTTTTCTATTGTTCTCGGAATTCCGCTGAAGTTTAAAAATGCTTAAAATCTCTTACATTGTTCTCGGAATTCCGCTGAAGTTTAAAAATGCTTCGGAACTCTTCCATTGTTCTCGGAATTCTGCTGAAGTTTAACAATGCTTCAGAACTCTTCCATTGTTCTCAGAATTCCGCTGACGTTCAAAAATGCTTCGGAAATCTTCCATTGTTTTCAAAATTCCGCTGACGTTTAAAAATGCTTCAGAACTTTTCCATTGTTCTCCGAGTTCTGCTGACGTTTAAAAATGCTTCGGAACTCTTCCATTGTTCTCAGAATTCCGCTGACGTTTAAAAATGCTTCTGAACTCTTCCATTGTTCTCGGAATTCCGTTGAAGTTTAAAAATGCTTCGGAACTTTTCTATTGTTCTCGGAATTCCGCTGAAGTTTAAAAATGCTTAAAATCTCTTACATTGTTCTCGGAATTCCGCTGAAGTTTAAAAATGCTTCGGAACTCTTCCATTGTTCTCGGAATTCTGCTGAAGTTTAAAAATGCTTCGGAACTCTTCCATTGTTCTCAGAATTCCGCTGACGTTTAAAAATGCTTCGATACTCTTCCATTGTTCTCGGAATTCTTCTGACGTTTAAAAATGCTTCGGAACTCTTCCATTGTTCTTGGAATTCCGATGACGTTTTAAAATGCTTCGGTACTCTTCCATTGTTCTCGGAATTTCGCTGACGTTTAATAATGCTTCGCAACTCTTTCCTTGTTCTCGGAATTCCGCTGACATTTAAAAATGCTTTGGAAATCTTCCATTGTTCTCGGAATTCCGTTGAAGTTTAAAAATGCTTCGAAACTCTTCCATTGTTCTCGGAATTCCGCTGACATTTAAAAATGCTTCGGAAATCTTCCATTGTTTTCAAAATTCCGCTGACGTTTAAAAATGCTTCAGAACTCTTCCATTGTTCTCAGAATTCCGCTGACATTTAAAAATGCTTCGGAACTCTTCCATTGTTCTCGGAATTCCGCTGACGTTTAAAAATTGTTCGGTACTCTTCCATTGTTCTCGGAATTCCGCTGACATATAAAAATGCTTCGGAAATCTTGTATTGTTCTCGGAATTCCGCTGAAGTTTAAAAATGCTTAAAATCTCTTCCATTGTTCTCGTAATTCTGCTCATGTTTAAAAATGATTCGGAACTCTTTTATTGTTCTCGGAATTCCGCTGAAGTTTAAAAATGCTTAAAATCTCTTCCATTGTTCTCGTAATTCTGCTCATGTTTAAAAATGATTCGGAACTCTTCCATTGTTCTCGTAATTCCGCTGAAGTTTAAAAATGCTTCGGAACTCTTCCATTGTTCTCGGAATTCCGATGACGTTTTAAAATGCTTCGGTACTCTTCCATTGTTCTCGGAATTCCGCTGACAATTAAAAATGCTTCGGAACTCTTCCATTGTTCTCGGAATTCCGTTGAAGTTTAAAAATGCTTCGAAACTCTTCCATTGTTCTCAGAATTCTGCTGAAGTTTAAAAATGCTTCAGAACTCTTCCATTGTTCTCGGAATTCCGCTGACGTTTAATAATGCTTCGCAACTCTTTCATTGTTCTTGGAATTCCGCTGAAATTTAAAAATGCTTCGGAACTCTTCCATTGTTCTCAGAATTCCGCTGACGTTTAAAAATGCTTCGGTACTCTTCCTTTGCTCTCGGAATTCCGCTGACATATAAAAATGCTTCGGAAATCTTGCATTGTTCTCGGCATTCCGCTGACGTTTAAAAATGCTTCGGAACTCTTCAATTGTTCTCGGAATTCCGCTGACGTTTAATAATGCTTCGCAACTCTTTCATTGTTCTCGGAATTCCGCTGACGTTTAAAAATGCTTCGGAACTCTTCCATTGTTCTCGGAATTCCGTTGAAGTTTAAAAATGCTTCGAAACTCTTCCATTGTTCTCAGAATTCTGCTGAAGTTTAAAAATGCTTCAGAACTCTTCCATTGTTCTCGGAATTCCGCTGACGTTTAATAATGCTTCGCAACTCTTTCATTGTTCTCGGAATTCCGCTGAAATTTAAAAATGCTTCAGAACTCTTCCATTGTTCTCAGAATTCCGCTGACGTTTAAAAATGCTTCGGTACTCTTCCTTTGTTCTCGGAATTCCGCTGACATATAAAAATGCTTCGGAAATCTTGCATTGTTCTCGGCATTCCGCTGACGTTTAAAAATGCTTCGGAACTCTTCAATTGTTCTCGGAATTCTGCTGAACTTTTAAAATGCTTTGGAACTCTTCCATTGCTCTCGGAATTCTGCTGAAGTTTAAAAATGCTTCAGAACTCTTACATTGTTCTCGGAATTCTGCTGAAGTTTAAAAATGCTTCGGTACTCTTCCATTGTTCTCGGAAGTCCGCTGACATATAAAAATGCTTCGGAACTCTTCCATTGTTCTCGGAATTCCGCTGACGTTTAAAAATTGTTCGGTACTCTTCCATTGTTCTCGGAATTCCGCTGACATATAAAAATGCTTCGGAAATCTTGTATTGTTCTCGGAATTCCGCTGAAGTTTAAAAATGCTTAAAATCTCTTCCATTGTTCTCGTAATTCTGCTCATGTTTAAAAATGCTTCGGAACTCTTCTATTGTTCTCGGAATTCCGCTGAAGTTTAAAAATGCTTAAAATCTCTTCCATTGTTCTCGTAATTCTGCTCATGTTTAAAAATGCTTCGGAACTCTTCCATTGTTCTCGGAATTCCGCTGACAATTAAAAATGCTTCGGAACTCTTCCATTGTTCTCGGAATTCCGTTGAAGTTTAAAAATGCTTCGAAACTCTTCCATTGTTCTCAGAATTCTGCTGAAGTTTAAAAATGCTTCAGAACTCTTCCATTGTTCTCGGAATTCCGCTGACGTTTAATATTGCTTCGCAACTCTTTCATTGTTCTCGGAATTCCGCTGAAATTTAAAAATGCTTCGGAACTCTTCCATTGTTCTCAGAATTCCGCTGACGTTTAAAAATGCTTCGGTACTCTTCCTTTGTTCTCGGAATTCCGCTGACATATAAAAATGCTTCGGAAATCTTGCATTGTTCTCGGCATTCCGCTGACGTTTAAAAATGCTTCGGAACTCTTCAATTGTTCTCGGAATTCCGCTGACGTTTAATAATGCTTCGCAACTCTTTCATTGTTCTCGGAATTCCGCTGACGTTTAAAAATGCTTCGGTACTCTTCCTTTGTTCTCGGAATTCCACTGACATATAAAAATGCTTCGCAACTCTTTCATTGTTCTCGGAATTCCGCTGACGTTTAAAAATGCTTCGGAACTCTTCCATTGTTCTCGGAATTCCGTTGAAGTTTAAAAATGCTTCGAAACTCTTCCATTGTTCTCAGAATTCTGCTGAAGTTTAAAAATGCTTCAGAACTCTTCCATTGTTCTCGGAATTCCGCTGACGTTTAATAATGCTTCGCAACTCTTTCATTGTTCTCGGAATTCCGCTGAAATTTAAAAATGCTTCAGAACTCTTCCATTGTTCTCAGAATTCCGCTGACGTTTAAAAATGCTTCGGTACTCTTCCTTTGTTCTCGGAATTCCGCTGACATATAAAAATGCTTCGGAAATCTTGCATTGTTCTCGGCATTCCGCTGACGTTTAAAAATGCTTCGGAACTCTTCAATTGTTCTCGGAATTCTGCTGAACTTTTAAAATGCTTTGGAACTCTTCCATTGCTCTCGGAATTCTGCTGAAGTTTAAAAATGCTTCAGAACTCTTACATTGTTCTCGGAATTCTGCTGAAGTTTAAAAATGCTTCGGTACTCTTCCATTGTTCTCGGAAGTCCGCTGACATATAAAAATGCTTCGGAACTCTTCCATTGTTCTCGGAATTCCGCTGACGTTTAAAAATTGTTCGGTACTCTTCCATTGTTCTCGGAATTCCGCTGACATATAAAAATGCTTCGGAAATCTTGTATTGTTCTCGGAATTCCGCTGAAGTTTAAAAATGCTTAAAATCTCTTCCATTGTTCTCGTAATTCTGCTCATGTTTAAAAATGCTTCGGAACTCTTCTATTGTTCTCGGAATTCCGCTGAAGTTTAAAAATGCTTAAAATCTCTTCCATTGTTCTCGTAATTCTGCTCATGTTTAAAAATGCTTCGGAACTCTTCCATTGTTCTCGTAATTCCGCTGAAGTTTAAAAATGCTTCGGAACTCTTCCATTGTTCTCGGAATTCCGATGACGTTTTAAAATGCTTCGGTACTCTTCCATTGTTCTCGGAATTCCGCTGACAATTAAAAATGCTTCGGAACTCTTCCATTGTTCTCGGAATTCCGTTGAAGTTTAAAAATGCTTCGAAACTCTTCCATTGTTCTCAGAATTCTGCTGAAGTTTAAAAATGCTTCAGAACTCTTCCATTGTTCTCGGAATTCCGCTGACGTTTAATATTGCTTCGCAACTCTTTCATTGTTCTCGGAATTCCGCTGAAATTTAAAAATGCTTCGGAACTCTTCCATTGTTCTCAGAATTCCGCTGACGTTTAAAAATGCTTCGGTACTCTTCCTTTGTTCTCGGAATTCCGCTGACATATAAAAATGCTTCGGAAATCTTGCATTGTTCTCGGCATTCCGCTGACGTTTAAAAATGCTTCGGAACTCTTCAATTGTTCTCGGAATTCCGCTGACGTTTAATAATGCTTCGCAACTCTTTCATTGTTCTCGGAATTCCGCTGACGTTTAAAAATGCTTCGGTACTCTTCCTTTGTTCTCGGAATTCCACTGACATATAAAAATGCTTCGCAACTCTTTCATTGTTCTCGGAATTCCGCTGACGTTTAAAAATGCTTCGGAACTCTTCCATTGTTCTCGGAATTCCGTTGAAGTTTAAAAATGCTTCGAAACTCTTCCATTGTTCTCAGAATTCTGCTGAAGTTTAAAAATGCTTCAGAACTCTTCCATTGTTCTCGGAATTCCGCTGACGTTTAATAATGCTTCGCAACTCTTTCATTGTTCTCGGAATTCCGCTGAAATTTAAAAATGCTTCAGAACTCTTCCATTGTTCTCAGAATTCCGCTGACGTTTAAAAATGCTTCGGTACTTTTCCTTTGTTCTCGGAATTCCGCTGACATATAAAAATGCTTCGGAAATCTTGCATTGTTCTCGGCATTCCGCTGACGTTTAAAAATGCTTCGGAACTCTTCAATTGTTCTCGGAATTCTGCTGAACTTTTAAAATGCTGTGGAACTCTTCCATTGCTCTCAGAATTCTGCTGAAGTTTAAAAATGCTTCAGAACTCTTACATTGTTCTCGGAATTCTGCTGACGTTTAAAAATGCTTCGGAACTCTTCCATTGTTCTCGAAATTCCGTTGAAGTTTAAAAATGCTTCGGAACTCTTCCATTGTTCTCGGAATTCTGCTGAAGTTTAAAAATGCTTCGGAACTCTTCCATTGTTCTCAGAATTCCGCTGACGTTTAAAAATGCTTCGGTACTCTTCCATTGTTCTCGGAATTCTTCTGACGTTTAAAAATGCTTCGGAACTCTTCCATTGTTCTCGGAATTCCGATGACGTTTTAAAATGCTTCGGTACTCTTCCATTGTTCTCGGAATTCCGCTGACGTTTAAAAATTCTTCGGAACTCTTCCATTGTTCTCGGAATTCCACTGAAGTTTAAAAATGCTTCGGAACTCTTCCATTGTTCTAGGAATTCTGCTGAAGTTTAAAAATTCATGTGAACTCTTCCATTATTCTCGGAATTCGTGTGAATTTTAAAAATGCTTCGGAACTTTTCTATTGTTCTCGGAATTCCGCTGAAGTTTAAAAATGCTTAAAATCTCTTACATTGTTCTCGGAATTCCGCTGAAGTTTAAAAATGCTTCGGAACTCTTCCATTGTTCTCGGAATTCTGCTGAAGTTTAACAATGCTTCAGAACTCTTCCATTGTTCTCAGAATTCCGCTGACGTTCAAAAATGCTTCGGAAATCTTCCATTGTTTTCAAAATTCCGCTGACGTTTAAAAATGCTTCAGAACTTTTCCATTGTTCTCCGAGTTCTGCTGACGTTTAAAAATGCTTCGGAACTCTTCCATTGTTCTCAGAATTCCGCTGACGTTTAAAAATGCTTCTGAACTCTTCCATTGTTCTCGGAATTCCGTTGAAGTTTAAAAATGCTTCGGAACTTTTCTATTGTTCTCGGAATTCCGCTGAAGTTTAAAAATGCTTAAAATCTCTTACATTGTTCTCGGAATTCCGCTGAAGTTTAAAAATGCTTCGGAACTCTTCCATTGTTCTCGGAATTCTGCTGAAGTTTAAAAATGCTTCGGAACTCTTCCATTGTTCTCAGAATTCCGCTGACGTTTAAAAATGCTTCGATACTCTTCCATTGTTCTCGGAATTCTTCTGACGTTTAAAAATGCTTCGGAACTCTTCCATTGTTCTTGGAATTCCGATGACGTTTTAAAATGCTTCGGTACTCTTCCATTGTTCTCGGAATTTCGCTGACGTTTAATAATGCTTCGCAACTCTTTCCTTGTTCTCGGAATTCCGCTGACATTTAAAAATGCTTTGGAAATCTTCCATTGTTCTCGGAATTCCGTTGAAGTTTAAAAATGCTTCGAAACTCTTCCATTGTTCTCGGAATTCCGCTGACATTTAAAAATGCTTCGGAAATCTTCCATTGTTTTCAAAATTCCGCTGACGTTTAAAAATGCTTCAGAACTCTTCCATTGTTCTCAGAATTCCGCTGACATTTAAAAATGCTTCGGAACTCTTCCATTGTTCTCGGAATTCCGCTGACGTTTAAAAATTGTTCGGTACTCTTCCATTGTTCTCGGAATTCCGCTGACATATAAAAATGCTTCGGAAATCTTGTATTGTTCTCGGAATTCCGCTGAAGTTTAAAAATGCTTAAAATCTCTTCCATTGTTCTCGTAATTCTGCTCATGTTTAAAAATGATTCGGAACTCTTCTATTGTTCTCGGAATTCCGCTGAAGTTTAAAAATGCTTAAAATCTCTTCCATTGTTCTCGTAATTCTGCTCATGTTTAAAAATGCTTCGGAACTCTTCCATTGTTCTCGTAATTCCGCTGAAGTTTAAAAATGCTTCGGAACTCTTCCATTGTTCTCGGAATTCCGATGACGTTTTAAAATGCTTCGGTACTCTTCCATTGTTCTCGGAATTCCGCTGACAATTAAAAATGCTTCGGAACTCTTCCATTGTTCTCGGAATTCCGTTGAAGTTTAAAAATGCTTCGAAACTCTTCCATTGTTCTCAGAATTCTGCTGAAGTTTAAAAATGCTTCAGAACTCTTCCATTGTTCTCGGAATTCCGCTGACGTTTAATAATGCTTCGCAACTCTTTCATTGTTCTTGGAATTCCGCTGAAATTTAAAAATGCTTCGGAACTCTTCCATTGTTCTCAGAATTCCGCTGACGTTTAAAAATGCTTCGGTACTCTTCCTTTGCTCTCGGAATTCCGCTGACATATAAAAATGCTTCGGAAATCTTGCATTGTTCTCGGCATTCCGCTGACGTTTAAAAATGCTTCGGAACTCTTCAATTGTTCTCGGAATTCCGCTGACGTTTAATAATGCTTCGCAACTCTTTCATTGTTCTCGGAATTCCGCTGACGTTTAAAAATGCTTCGGAACTCTTCCATTGTTCTCGGAATTCCGTTGAAGTTTAAAAATGCTTCGAAACTCTTCCATTGTTCTCAGAATTCTGCTGAAGTTTAAAAATGCTTCAGAACTCTTCCATTGTTCTCGGAATTCCGCTGACGTTTAATAATGCTTCGCAACTCTTTCATTGTTCTCGGAATTCCGCTGAAATTTAAAAATGCTTCAGAACTCTTCCATTGTTCTCAGAATTCCGCTGACGTTTAAAAATGCTTCGGTACTCTTCCTTTGTTCTCGGAATTCCGCTGACATATAAAAATGCTTCGGAAATCTTGCATTGTTCTCGGCATTCCGCTGACGTTTAAAAATGCTTCGGAACTCTTCAATTGTTCTCGGAATTCTGCTGAACTTTTAAAATGCTTTGGAACTCTTCCATTGCTCTCGGAATTCTGCTGAAGTTTAAAAATGCTTCAGAACTCTTACATTGTTCTCGGAATTCTGCTGAAGTTTAAAAATGCTTCGGTACTCTTCCATTGTTCTCGGAAGTCCGCTGACATATAAAAATGCTTCGGAACTCTTCCATTGTTCTCGGAATTCCGCTGACGTTTAAAAATTGTTCGGTACTCTTCCATTGTTCTCGGAATTCCGCTGACATATAAAAATGCTTCGGAAATCTTGTATTGTTCTCGGAATTCCGCTGAAGTTTAAAAATGCTTAAAATCTCTTCCATTGTTCTCGTAATTCTGCTCATGTTTAAAAATGCTTCGGAACTCTTCTATTGTTCTCGGAATTCCGCTGAAGTTTAAAAATGCTTAAAATCTCTTCCATTGTTCTCGTAATTCTGCTCATGTTTAAAAATGCTTCGGAACTCTTCCATTGTTCTCGTAATTCCGCTGAAGTTTAAAAATGCTTCGGAACTCTTCCATTGTTCTCGGAATTCCGATGACGTTTTAAAATGCTTCGGTACTCTTCCATTGTTCTCGGAATTCCGCTGACAATTAAAAATGCTTCGGAACTCTTCCATTGTTCTCGGAATTCCGTTGAAGTTTAAAAATGCTTCGAAACTCTTCCATTGTTCTCAGAATTCTGCTGAAGTTTAAAAATGCTTCAGAACTCTTCCATTGTTCTCGGAATTCCGCTGACGTTTAATATTGCTTCGCAACTCTTTCATTGTTCTCGGAATTCCGCTGAAATTTAAAAATGCTTCGGAACTCTTCCATTGTTCTCAGAATTCCGCTGATGTTTAAAAATGCTTCGGTACTCTTCCTTTGTTCTCGGAATTCCGCTGACATATAAAAATGCTTCGGAAATCTTGCATTGTTCTCGGCATTCCGCTGACGTTTAAAAATGCTTCGGAACTCTTCAATTGTTCTCGGAATTCCGCTGACGTTTAATAATGCTTCGCAACTCTTTCATTGTTCTCGGAATTCCGCTGACGTTTAAAAATGCTTCGGTACTCTTCCTTTGTTCTCGGAATTCCACTGACATATAAAAATGCTTCGCAACTCTTTCATTGTTCTCGGAATTCCGCTGACGTTTAAAAATGCTTCGGAACTCTTCCATTGTTCTCGGAATTCCGTTGAAGTTTAAAAATGCTTCGAAACTCTTCCATTGTTCTCAGAATTCTGCTGAAGTTTAAAAATGCTTCAGAACTCTTCCATTGTTCTCGGAATTCCGCTGACGTTTAATAACGCTTCGCAACTCTTTCATTGTTCTCGGAATTCCGCTGAAATTTAAAAATGCTTCAGAACTCTTCCATTGTTCTCAGAATTCCGCTGACGTTTAAAAATGCTTCGGTACTCTTCCTTTGTTCTCGGAATTCCGCTGACATATAAAAATGCTTCGGAAATCTTGCATTGTTCTCGGCATTCCGCTGACGTTTAAAAATGCTTCGGAACTCTTCAATTGTTCTCGGAATTCTGCTGAACTTTTAAAATGCTGTGGAACTCTTCCATTGCTCTCAGAATTCTGCTGAAGTTTAAAAATGCTTCAGAACTCTTACATTGTTCTCGGAATTCTGCTGACGTTTAAAAATGCTTCGGAACTCTTCCATTGTTCTCGAAATTCCGTTGAAGTTTAAAAATGCTTCGGAACTCTTCCATTGTTCTCGGAATTCTGCTGAAGTTTAAAAATGCTTCGGAACTCTTCCATTTTTCTCAGAATTCCGCTGACGTTTAAAAATGCTTCGGTACTCTTCCATTGTTCTCGGAATTCTTCTGACGTTTAAAAATGCTTCGGAACTCTTCCATTGTTCTCGGAATTCCGATGACGTTTTAAAATGCTTCGGTACTCTTCCATTGTTCTCGGAATTCCGCTGACGTTTAAAAATTCTTCGGAACTCTTCCATTGTTCTCGGAATTCCACTGAAGTTTAAAAATGCTTCGGAACTCTTCCATTGTTCTAGGAATTCTGCTGAAGTTTAAAAATTCATGTGAACTCTTCCATTATTCTCGGAATTCGTGTGAATTTTAAAAATGCTTCGGAACTTTTCTATTGTTCTCGGAATTCCGCTGAAGTTTAAAAATGCTTAAAATCTCTTACATTGTTCTCGGAATTCCGCTGAAGTTTAAAAATGCTTCGGAACTCTTCCATTGTTCTCGGAATTCTGCTGAAGTTTAACAATGCTTCAGAACTCTTCCATTGTTCTCAGAATTCCGCTGACGTTCAAAAATGCTTCGGAAATCTTCCATTGTTTTCAAAATTCCGCTGACGTTTAAAAATGCTTCAGAACTTTTCCATTGTTCTCCGAGTTCTGCTGACGTTTAAAAATGCTTCAGAACTCTTACATTGTTCTCGGAATTCTGCTGACGTTTAAAAATGCTTCGGAACTCTTCCATTGTTCTCGAAATTCCGTTGAAGTTTAAAAATGCTTCGGTACTCTTCCATTGTTCTTTGAATTCTTCTGACGTTTAAAAATGCTTCGGAACTCTTCCATTGTTCTCGGAATTCCGATGACGTTTTAAAATGCTTCGGAACTCTTCCATTGTTCTAGGAATTCTGCTGAAGTTTAAAAATTCATGTGAACTCTTCCATTATTCTCGGAATTCGTGTGAATTTTAAAAATGCTTCGGAACTTTTCTATTGTTCTCGGAATTCCGCTGAAGTTTAAAAATGCTTAAAATCTCTTACATTGTTCTCGGAATTCCGCTGAAGATTAAAAATGCTTCGGAACTCTTCCATTGTTCTCGGAATTCTGCTGAAGTTTAACAATGCTTCAGAACTCTTCCATTGTTCTCAGAATTCCGCTGACGTTCAAAAATGCTTCGGAAATCTTCCATTGTTTTCAAAATTCCGCTGACGTTTAAAAATGCTTCACAACTTTTCCATTGTTCTCCGAGTTCTGCTGACGTTTAAAAATGCTTCGGAACTCTTCCATTGTTCTCAGAATTCCGCTGACGTTTAAAAATGCTTCTGAACTCTTCCATTGTTCTCGGAATTCCGTTGAAGTTTAAAAATGCTTCGGAACTTTTCTATTGTTCTCGGAATTCCGCTGAAGTTTAAAAATGCTTAAAATCTCTTACATTGTTCTCGGAATTCCGCTGAAGTTTAAAAATGCTTCGGAACTCTTCCATTGTTCTCGGAATTCTGCTGAAGTTTAAAAATGCTTCGGAACTCTTCCATTGTTCTCAGAATTCCGCTGACGTTTAAAAATGCTTCGATACTCTTCCATTGTTCTCGGAATTCTTCTGACGTTTAAAAATGCTTCGGAACTCTTCCATTGTTCTTGGAATTCCGATGACGTTTTAAAATGCTTCGGTACTCTTCCATTGTTCTCGGAATTTCGCTGACGTTTAATAATGCTTCGCAACTCTTTCCTTGTTCTCGGAATTCCGCTGACATTTAAAAATGCTTCGGAAATCTTCCATTGTTCTCGGAATTCCGTTGAAGTTTAAAAATGCTTCGAAACTCTTCCATTGTTCTCGGAATTCCGCTGACATTTAAAAATGCTTCGGAAATCTTCCATTGTTTTCAAAATTCCGCTGACGTTTAAAAATGCTTCAGAACTCTTCCATTGTTCTCAGAATTCCGCTGACATTTAAAAATGCTTCGGAACTCTTCCATTGTTCTCGGAATTCCGCTGACGTTTAAAAATTGTTCGGTACTCTTCCATTGTTCTCGGAATTCCGCTGACATATAAAAATGCTTCGGAAATCTTGTATTGTTCTCGGAATTCCGCTGAAGTTTAAAAATGCTTAAAATCTCTTCCATTGTTCTCGTAATTCTGCTCATGTTTAAAAATGATTCGGAACTCTTCTATTGTTCTCGGAATTCCGCTGAAGTTTAAAAATGCTTAAAATCTCTTCCATTGTTCTCGTAATTCTGCTCATGTTTAAAAATGCTTCGGAACTCTTCCATTGTTCTCGTAATTCCGCTGAAGTTTAAAAATGCTTCGGAACTCTTCCATTGTTCTCGGAATTCCGATGACGTTTTAAAATGCTTCGGTACTCTTCCATTGTTCTCGGAATTCCGCTGACAATTAAAAATGCTTCGGAACTCTTCCATTGTTCTCGGAATTCCGTTGAAGTTTAAAAATGCTTCGAAACTCTTCCATTGTTCTCAGAATTCTGCTGAAGTTTAAAAATGCTTCAGAACTCTTCCATTGTTCTCGGAATTCCGCTGACGTTTAATAATGCTTCGCAACTCTTTCATTGTTCTTGGAATTCCGCTGAAATTTAAAAATGCTTCGGAACTCTTCCATTGTTCTCAGAATTCCGCTGACGTTTAAAAATGCTTCGGTACTCTTCCTTTGCTCTCGGAATTCCGCTGACATATAAAAATGCTTCGGAAATCTTGCATTGTTCTCGGCATTCCGCTGACGTTTAAAAATGCTTCGGAACTCTTCAATTGTTCTCGGAATTCCGCTGACGTTTAATAATGCTTCGCAACTCTTTCATTGTTCTCGGAATTCCGCTGACGTTTAAAAATGCTTCGGAACTCTTCCATTGTTCTCGGAATTCCGTTGAAGTTTAAAAATGCTTCGAAATTCTTCCATTGTTCTCAGAATTCTGCTGAAGTTTAAAAATGCTTCAGAACTCTTCCATTGTTCTCGGAATTCCGCTGACGTTTAATAATGCTTCGCAACTCTTTCATTGTTCTCGGAATTCCGCTGAAATTTAAAAATGCTTCAGAACTCTTCCATTGTTCTCAGAATTCCGCTGACGTTTAAAAATGCTTCGGTACTCTTCCTTTGTTCTCGGAATTCCGCTGACATATAAAAATGCTTCGGAAATCTTGCATTGTTCTCGGCATTCCGCTGACGTTTAAAAATGCTTCGGAACTCTTCAATTGTTCTCGGAATTCTGCTGAACTTTTAAAATGCTTCGGAACTCTTCCATTGTTCTCAGAATTCCGCTGACGTTTAAAAATGCTTCAGAACTCTTACATTGTTCTCGGAATTCTGCTGACGTTTAAAAATGCTTCGGAACTCTTCCATTGTTCTTGAAATTCCGTTGAAGTTTAAAAATGCTTCGGAACTCTTACATTGTTCTCGGAATTCTGCTGAAGTTTAAAAATGCTTCGGAACTCTTCCATTGTTCTCAGAATTCCGCTGACGTTTAAAAATGCTTCGATACTCTTCCATTGTTCTCGGAATTCTTCTGACGTTTAAAAATGCTTCGGAACTCTTCCATTGTTCTTGGAATTCCGATGACGTTTTAAAATGCTTCGGTACTCTTCCATTGTTCTCGGAATTCCGCTGACGTTTAAAAATTCTTCGGAACTCTTCCATTGTTCTCGGAATTCCACTGAAGTTTAAAAATGCTTCAGAACTCTTCCATTGTTCTCGGAATTTCGCTGACGTTTAATAATGCTTCGCAACTCTTTCCTTGTTCTCGGAATTCCGCTGACGTTTAAAAATGCTTCGGAACTCTTCCATTGTTCTCGGAATTCCGTTGAAGTTTAAAAATGCTTTGAAACTCTTCCATTGTTCTCGGAATTCCGCTGACATTTAAAAATGCTTCGGAACTCTTCCATTGTTCTCGGAATTCCGCTGACGTTTAAAAATTGTTCGGTACTCTTCCATTGTTCTCGGAATTCCGCTGACATATAAAAATGCTTCGGAAATCTTGTATTGTTCTCGGAATTCCGCTGAAGTTTAAAAATGCTTAAAATCTCTTCCATTGTTCTCGTAATTCTGCTCATGTTTAAAAATGCTTCGGAACTCTTCTATTGTTCTCGGAATTCCGCTGAAGTTTAAAAATGCTTCAGAACTCTTACATTGTTCTCGGAATTCTGCTGACGTTTAAAAATGCTTCGGAACTCTTCCATTGTTCTCGAAATTCCGTTGAAGTTTAAAAATGCTTCGGAACTCTTCCATTGTTCTCGGAATTCTGCTGAAGTTTAAAAATGCTTCGGAACTCTTCCATTGTTCTCAGAATTCCGCTGACGTTTAAAAATGCTTCGGTACTCTTCCATTGTTCTCGGAATTCTTCTGACGTTTAAAAATGCTTCGGAACTCTTCCATTGCTCTAGGAATTCTGCTGAAGTTTAAAAATTCATGTGAACTCTTCCATTATTCTCGGAATTCGTGTGAATTTTAAAAATGCTTCGGAACTTTTCTATTGTTCTCGGAATTCCGCTGAAGTTTAAAAATGCTTAAAATCTCTTACATTGTTCTCGGAATTCCGCTGAAGTTTAAAAATGCTTTGGAACTCTTCCATTGTTCTCGGAATTCTGCTGAAGTTTAACAATGCTTCAGAACTCTTCCATTGTTCTCAGAATTCCGCTGACGTTCAAAAATGCTTCGGAAATCTTCCATTGTTTTCAAAATTCCGCTGACGTTTAAAAATGCTTCAGAACTTTTCCATTGTTCTCCGAGTTCTGCTGACGTTTAAAAATGCTTCGGAACTCTTCCATTGTTCTCAGAATTCCGCTGACGTTTAAAAATTCTTCTGAACTCTTCCATTGTTCTCGGAATTCCGTTGAAGTTTAAAAATGCTTCGAAACTCTTCCATTGTTCTCGGAATTCTGCTGAAGTTTAAAAATGCTTCAGAACTCTTCCATTGTTCTCGGAATTTCGCTGACGTTTAATAATGCTTCGCAACTCTTTCCTTGTTCTCGGAATTCCGCTGACGTTTAAAAATGCTTCGGAACTCTTCCATTGTTCTCGGAATTCCGTTGAAGTTTAAAAATGCTTCAAAACTCTTCCATTGTTCTCGGAATTCAGCTGACATATAAAAATGCTTCGGAAATCTTGTATTGTTCTCGGCATTCCGCTGACGTTTAAAAATGCTTCGGAACTCTTCAATTGTTCTCGGAATTCTGCTGAACTTTTAAAATGCTATGGAACTCTTCCATTGCTCTCGGAATTCGGGTGAAGTTTAAAAATGCTTCGGAACTCTTCTATTGTTCTCGGAATTCCGCTGAAGTTTAAAAATGCTTCGGTACTCTTCCATTGTTCTCGGAATTCCGCTGACAATTAAAAATGCTTCGGAACTCTTCCATTGTTCTCGGAATTCCACTGAAGTTTAAAAATGCTTCACAACTCTTCCATTGTTCTCGGAATTCCGCTGACGTTTAATAATGCTTCGCAACTCTTTCATTGTTCTCGGAATTCCGCTGACGTTTAAAAATGCTTCGGAACTCTTCCATTGTTCTCGGAATTCCGTTGAAGTTTAAAAATGCTTCGAAACTCTTCCATTGTTCTCAGAATTCTGCTGAAGTTTAAAAATGCTTCAGAACTCTTCCATTGTTCTCGGAATTCCGCTGACGTTTAAAAATGCTTCGGAACTCTTCCATTGTTCTCGGAATTTCGTTGAAGTTTAAAAATGCTTCGGAACTCTTTCATTGTTCTCAGAATTCCGCTGACATTTAAAAATGCTTTGGTACTCTTCCATTGTTCTCGGAATTCCGCTGACATATAAAAATGCTTCGGAAATCTTGAATTGTTCTCGGCATTCCGCTGACGTTTAAAAATGCTTCAGAACTTTTCCATTGTTCTCCGAGTTCTGCTGACGTTTAAAAATGCTTCAGAACTCTTACATTGTTCTCGGAATTCTGCTGACGTTTAAAAATGCTTCGGAACTCTTCCATTGTTCTCGAAATTCCGTTGAAGTTTAAAAATGCTTCGGAACTCTTCCATTGTTCTCGGAATTCTGCTGAAGTTTAAAAATGCTTCGGAACTCTTCCATTGTTCTCAGAATTCCGCTGACGTTTAAAAATGCTTCGGTACTCTTCCATTGTTCTCGGAATTCTTGTGACGTTTAAAAATGCTTCGGAACTCTTCCATTGTTCTCGGAATTCCGATGACGTTTTAAAATGCTTCGGTACTCTTCCATTGTTCTCGGAATTCCGCTGACGTTTAAAAATTCTTCGGAACTCTTCCATTGTTCTCGGAATTCCACTGAAGTTTAAAAATGCTTCGGAACTCTTCCATTGTTCTAGGAATTCTGCTGAAGTTTAAAAATTCATGTGAACTCTTCCATTATTCTCGGAATTCGTGTGAATTTTAAAAATGCTTCGGAACTTTTCTATTGTTCTCGGAATTCCGCTGAAGTTTAAAAATGCTTAAAATCTCTTACATTGTTCTCGGAATTCCGCTGAAGTTTAAAAATGCTTCGGAACTCTTCCATTGTTCTCGGAATTCTGCTGAAGTTTAACAATGCTTCAGAACTCTTCCATTGTTCTCAGAATTCCGCTGACGTTCAAAAATGCTTCGGAAATCTTCCATTGTTTTCAAAATTCCGCTGACGTTTAAAAATGCTTCAGAACTTTTCCATTGTTCTCCGAGTTCTGCTGACGTTTAAAAATGCTTCGGAACTCTTCCATTGTTCTCAGAATTCCGCTGACGTTTAAAAATGCTTCTGAACTCTTCCATTGTTCTCGGAATTCCGTTGAAGTTTAAAAATGCTTCGGAACTTTTCTATTGTTCTCGGAATTCCGCTGAAGTTTAAAAATGCTTAAAATCTCTTACATTGTTCTCGGAATTCCGCTGAAGTTTAAAAATGCTTCGGAACTCTTCCATTGTTCTCGGAATTCTGCTGAAGTTTAAAAATGCTTCGGAACTCTTCCATTGTTCTCAGAATTCCGCTGACGTTTAAAAATGCTTCGATACTCTTCCATTGTTCTCGGAATTCTTCTGACGTTTAAAAATGCTTCGGAACTCTTCCATTGTTCTTGGAATTCCGATGACGTTTTAAAATGCTTCGGTACTCTTCCATTGTTCTCGGAATTTCGCTGACGTTTAATAATGCTTCGCAACTCTTTCCTTGTTCTCGGAATTCCGCTGACATTTAAAAATGCTTCGGAAATCTTCCATTGTTCTCGGAATTCCGTTGAAGTTTAAAAATGCTTCGAAACTCTTCCATTGTTCTCGGAATTCCGCTGACATTTAAAAATGCTTCGGAAATCTTCCATTGTTTTCAAAATTCCGCTGACGTTTAAAAATGCTTCAGAACTCTTCCATTGTTCTCAGAATTCCGCTGACATTTAAAAATGCTTCGGAACTCTTCCATTGTTCTCGGAATTCCGCTGACGTTTAAAAATTGTTCGGTACTCTTCCATTGTTCTCGGAATTCCGCTGACATATAAAAATGCTTCGGAAATCTTGTATTGTTCTCGGAATTCCGCTGAAGTTTAAAAATGCTTAAAATCTCTTCCATTGTTCTCGTAATTCTGCTCATGTTTAAAAATGATTCGGAACTCTTCTATTGTTCTCGGAATTCCGCTGAAGTTTAAAAATGCTTAAAATCTCTTCCATTGTTCTCGTAATTCTGCTCATGTTTAAAAATGCTTCGGAACTCTTCCATTGTTCTCGTAATTCCGCTGAAGTTTAAAAATGCTTCGGAACTCTTCCATTGTTCTCGGAATTCCGATGACGTTTTAAAATGCTTCGGTACTCTTCCATTGTTCTCGGAATTCCGCTGACAATTAAAAATGCTTCGGAACTCTTCCATTGTTCTCGGAATTCCGTTGAAGTTTAAAAATGCTTCGGAACTCTTCCATTGTTCTCAGAATTCCGCTGACGTTTAAAAATGCTTCGGTACTCTTCCATTGTTCTCGGAATTCTTCTGACGTTTAAAAATGCTTCGGAACTCTTCCATTGCTCTAGGAATTCTGCTGAAGTTTAAAAATTCATGTGAACTCTTCCATTATTCTCGGAATTCGTGTGAATTTTAAAAATGCTTCGGAACTTTTCTATTGTTCTCGGAATTCCGCTGAAGTTTAAAAATGCTTAAAATCTCTTACATTGTTCTCGGAATTCCGCTGAAGTTTAAAAATGCTTTGGAACTCTTCCATTGTTCTCGGAATTCTGCTGAAGTTTAACAATGCTTCAGAACTCTTCCATTGTTCTCAGAATTCCGCTGACGTTCAAAAATGCTTCGGAAATCTTCCATTGTTTTCAAAATTCCGCTGACGTTTAAAAATGCTTCAGAACTTTTCCATTGTTCTCCGAGTTCTGCTGACGTTTAAAAATGCTTCGGAACTCTTCCATTGTTCTCAGAATTCCGCTGACGTTTAAAAATTCTTCTGAACTCTTCCATTGTTCTCGGAATTCCGTTGAAGTTTAAAAATGCTTCGAAACTCTTCCATTGTTCTCGGAATTCTGCTGAAGTTTAAAAATGCTTCAGAACTCTTCCATTGTTCTCGGAATTTCGCTGACGTTTAATAATGCTTCGCAACTCTTTCCTTGTTCTCGGAATTCCGCTGACGTTTAAAAATGCTTCGGAACTCTTCCATTGTTCTCGGAATTCCGTTGAAGTTTAAAAATGCTTCAAAACTCTTCCATTGTTCTCGGAATTCAGCTGACATATAAAAATGCTTCGGAAATCTTGTATTGTTCTCGGCATTCCGCTGACGTTTAAAAATGCTTCGGAACTCTTCAATTGTTCTCGGAATTCTGCTGAACTTTTAAAATGCTATGGAACTCTTCCATTGCTCTCGGAATTCGGGTGAAGTTTAAAAATGCTTCACAACTCTTCCATTGTTCTCGGAATTCCGCTGACGTTTAATAATGCTTCGCAACTCTTTCATTGTTCTCGGAATTCCGCTGACGTTTAAAAATGCTTCGGAACTCTTCCATTGTTCTCGGAATTCCGTTGAAGTTTAAAAATGCTTCGAAACTCTTCCATTGTTCTCAGAATTCTGCTGAAGTTTAAAAATGCTTCAGAACTCTTCCATTGTTCTCGGAATTCCGCTGATGTTTAAAAATGCTTCGGAACTCTTCCATTGTTCTCGGAATTTCTTTGAAGTTTAAAAATGCTTCGAAACTCTTCCATTGTTCTCGGAATTCTGCTGAAGTTTAAAAATGCTTCGGAACTCTTTCATTGTTCTCAGAATTCCGCTGACATTTAAAAATGCTTTGGTACTCTTCCATTGTTCTCGGAATTCCGCTGACATATAAAAATGCTTCGGAAATCTTGAATTGTTCTCGGCATTCCGCTGACGTTTAAAAATGCTTCAGAACTTTTCCATTGTTCTCCGAGTTCTGCTGACGTTTAAAAATGCTTCAGAACTCTTACATTGTTCTCGGAATTCTGCTGACGTTTAAAAATGCTTCGGAACTCTTCCATTGTTCTCGAAATTCCGTTGAAGTTTAAAAATGCTTCGGAACTCTTCCATTGTTCTCGGAATTCTGCTGAAGTTTAAAAATGCTTCGGAACTCTTCCATTGTTCTCAGAATTCCGCTGACGTTTAAAAATGCTTCGGTACTCTTCCATTGTTCTCGGAATTCTTGTGACGTTTAAAAATGCTTCGGAACTCTTCCATTGTTCTCGGAATTCCGATGACGTTTTAAAATGCTTCGGTACTCTTCCATTGTTCTCGGAATTCTGCTGACGTTTAAAAATGCTTCGGAACTCTTCCATTGTTCTCGAAATTCCGTTGAAGTTTAAAAATGCTTCGGAACTCTTCCATTGTTCTCGGAATTCTGCTGAAGTTTAAAAATGCTTCGGAACTCTTCCATTGTTCTCGGAATTCTGCTGAAGTTTAAAAATACTTCGGAACTCTTCCATTGTTCTCAGAATTCCGCTGACGTTTAAAAATGCTTCGATACTCTTCCATTGTTCTCGGAATTCTTCTGACGTTTAAAAATGCTTCGGAACTCTTCCATTGTTCTTGGAATTCCGATGACGTTTTAAAATGCTTCGGTACTCTTCCATTGTTCTCGGAATTTCGCTGACGTTTAATAATGCTTCGCAACTCTTTCCTTGTTCTCGGAATTCCGCTGACATTTAAAAATGCTTCGGAAATCTTCCATTGTTCTCGGAATTCCGTTGAAGTTTAAAAATGCTTCGAAACTCTTCCATTGTTCTCGGAATTCCGCTGACATTTAAAAATGCTTCGGAAATCTTCCATTGTTTTCAAAATTCCGCTGACGTTTAAAAATGCTTCAGAACTCTTCCATTGTTCTCAGAATTCCGCTGACATTTAAAAATGCTTCGGAACTCTTCCATTGTTCTCGGAATTCCGCTGACGTTTAAAAATTGTTCGGTACTCTTCCATTGTTCTCGGAATTCCGCTGACATATAAAAATGCTTCGGAAATCTTGTATTGTTCTCGGAATTCCGCTGAAGTTTAAAAATGCTTAAAATCTCTTCCATTGTTCTCGTAATTCTGCTCATGTTTAAAAATGATTCGGAACTCTTCTATTGTTCTCGGAATTCCGCTGAAGTTTAAAAATGCTTAAAATCTCTTCCATTGTTCTCGTAATTCTGCTCATGTTTAAAAATGCTTCGGAACTCTTCCATTGTTCTCGTAATTCCGCTGAAGTTTAAAAATGCTTCGGAACTCTTCCATTGTTCTCGGAATTCCGATGACGTTTTAAAATGCTTCGGTACTCTTCCATTGTTCTCGGAATTCCGCTGACAATTAAAAATGCTTCGGAACTCTTCCATTGTTCTCGGAATTCCGTTGAAGTTTAAAAATGCTTCGGAACTCTTCCATTGTTCTCAGAATTCCGCTGACGTTTAAAAATGCTTCGGTACTCTTCCATTGTTCTCGGAATTCTTCTGACGTTTAAAAATGCTTCGGAACTCTTCCATTGTTCTCGGAATTCCGATGACGTTTTAAAATGCTTCGGTACTCTTCCATTGTTCTCGGAATTCCGCTGACGTTTAAAAATTCTTCGGAACTCTTCCATTGTTCTCGGAATTCCACTGAAGTTTAAAAATGCTTCGGAACTCTTCCATTGTTCTAGGAATTCTGCTGAAGTTTAAAAATTCATGTGAACTCTTCCATTATTCTCGGAATTCGTGTGAATTTTAAAAATGCTTCGGAACTTTTCTATTGTTCTCGGAATTCCGCTGAAGTTTAAAAATGCTTAAAATCTCTTACATTGTTCTCGGAATTCCGCTGAAGTTTAAAAATGCTTCGGAACTCTTCCATTGTTCTCGGAATTCTGCTGAAGTTTAAAAATGCTTCGGAACTCTTCCATTGTTCTCAGAATTCCGCTGACGTTTAAAAATGCTTCGATACTCTTCCATTGTTCTCGGAATTCTTCTGACGTTTAAAAATGCTTCGGAACTCTTCCATTGTTCTCGGAATTCCGCTGAAGTTTAAAAAAGCTTCGGAACTCTTCCATTGTTCTCGGAATTCTGCTGAAGTTTAACAATGCTTCAGAACTCTTCCATTGTTCTCAGAATTCCGCTGACGTTCAAAAATGCTTCGGAAATCTTCCATTGTTTTCAAAATTCCGCTGACGTTTAAAAATGCTTCAGAACTTTTCCATTGTTCTCCGAGTTCTGCTGACGTTTAAAAATGCTTCGGAACTCTTCCATTGTTCTCAGAATTCCGCTGACGTTTAAAAATGCTTCGGAACTCTTCCATTGTTCTCGGAATTCCGATGACGTTTTAAAATGCTTCGGTACTCTTCCATTGTTCTCGGAATTCCGCTGACAATTAAAAATGCTTCGGAACTCTTCCATTGTTCTCGGAATTCCGTTGAAGTTTAAAAATGCTTCGAAACTCTTCCATTGTTCTCAGAATTCTGCTGAAGTTTAAAAATGCTTCAGAACTCTTCCATTGTTCTCGGAATTCTGCTGACGTTTAATAATGCTTCGCAACTCTTTCATTGTTCTCGGAATTCCGCTGAAATTTAAAAATGCTTCGGAACTCTTCCATTGTTCTCAGAATTCCGCTGACGTTTAAAAATGCTTCGGTACTCTTCCTTTGCTCTCGGAATTCCGCTGACATATAAAAATGCTTCGGAAATCTTGCATTGTTCTCGGCATTCCGCTGACGTTTAAAAATGCTTCGGAACTCTTCAATTGTTCTCGGAATTCCGCTGACGTTTAATAATGCTTCGCAACTCTTTCATTGTTCTCGGAATTCCGCTGACGTTTAAAAATGCTTCGGAACTCTTCCATTGTTCTCGGAATTCCGTTGAAGTTTAAAAATGCTTCGAAACTCTTCCATTGTTCTCAGAATTCTGCTGAAGTTTAAAAATGCTTCAGAACTCTTCCATTGTTCTCGGAATTCCGCTGACGTTTAATAATGCTTCGCAACTCTTTCATTGTTCTCGGAATTCCGCTGAAATTTAAAAATGCTTCAGAACTCTTCCATTGTTCTCAGAATTCCGCTGACGTTTAAAAATGCTTCGGTACTCTTCCTTTGTTCTCGGAATTCCGCTGACATATAAAAATGCTTCGGAAATCTTGCATTGTTCTCGGCATTCCGCTGACGTTTAAAAATGCTTCGGAACTCTTCAATTGTTCTCGGAATTCTGCTGAACTTTTAAAATGCTTTGGAACTCTTCCATTGCTCTCAGAATTCTGCTGAAGTTTAAAAATGCTTCAGAACTCTTACATTGTTCTCGGAATTCTGCTGACGTTTAAAAATGCTTCGGAACTCTTCCATTGTTCTTGAAATTCCGTTGAAGTTTAAAAATGCTTCGGAACTCTTACATTGTTCTCGGAATTCTGCTGAAGTTTAAAAATGCTTCGGAACTCTTCCATTGTTCTCAGAATTCCGCTGACGTTTAAAAATGCTTCGATACTCTTCCATTGTT
The DNA here is from genome assembly GCF_046119375.1 of Phyllobates terribilis. NCBI lineage: Eukaryota > Metazoa > Chordata > Amphibia > Anura > Dendrobatidae > Phyllobates > Phyllobates terribilis. The sequence continues at coordinate 13,912,755 of NW_027362782.1, forward strand.
CTCGGAATTCTTCTGACGTTTAAAAATGCTTCGGAACTCTTCCATTGTTCTTGGAATTCCGATGACGTTTTAAAATGCTTCGGTACTCTTCCATTGTTCTCGGAATTCCGCTGACGTTTAAAAATTCTTCGGAACTCTTCCATTGTTCTCGGAATTCCACTGAAGTTTAAAAATGCTTCAGAACTCTTCCATTGTTCTCGGAATTTCGCTGACGTTTAATAATGCTTCGCAACTCTTTCCTTGTTCTCGGAATTCCGCTGACGTTTAAAAATGCTTCGGAACTCTTCCATTGTTCTCGGAATTCCGTTGAAGTTTAAAAATGCTTTGAAACTCTTCCATTGTTCTCGGAATTCCGCTGACATTTAAAAATGCTTCGGAACTCTTCCATTGTTCTCGGAATTCCGCTGACGTTTAAAAATTGTTCGGTACTCTTCCATTGTTCTCGGAATTCCGCTGACATATAAAAATGCTTCGGAAATCTTGTATTGTTCTCGGAATTCCGCTGAAGTTTAAAAATGCTTAAAATCTCTTCCATTGTTCTCGTAATTCTGCTCATGTTTAAAAATGCTTCGGAACTCTTCTATTGTTCTCGGAATTCCGCTGAAGTTTATAAATGCTTCAGAACTCTTACATTGTTCTCGGAATTCTGCTGACGTTTAAAAATGCTTCGGAACTCTTCTATTGTTCTCGGAATTCTGCTGAAGTTTAAAAATGCTTCGGAACTCTTCCATTGTTCTCGAAATTCCGTTGAAGTTTAAAAATGCTTCGGAACTCTTCCATTGTTCTCGGAATTCTGCTGAAGTTTAAAAATGCTTCGGAACTCTTCCATTGTTCTCAGAATTCCGCTGACGTTTAAAAATGCTTCGGTACTCTTCCATTGTTCTCGGAATTCTTCTGACGTTTAAAAATGCTTCGGAACTCTTCCATTGTTCTCGGAATTCTGCTGACGTTTAAAAATGCTTCGGAACTCTTCCATTGTTCTCGAAATTCCGTTGAAGTTTAAAAATGCTTCGGAACTCTTCCATTGTTCTCGGAATTCTGCTGAAGTTTAAAAATGCTTCGGAACTCTTCCATTGTTCTCAGAATTCCGCTGACGTTTAAAAATGCTTCGGTACTCTTCCATTGTTCTCGGAATTCTTCTGACGTTTAAAAATGCTTCGGAACTCTTCCATTGTTCTAGGAATTCTGCTGAAGTTTAAAAATTCATGTGAACTCTTCCATTATTCTCGGAATTCGTGTGAATTTTAAAAATGCTTCGGAACTTTTCTATTGTTCTCGGAATTCCGCTGAAGTTTAAAAATGCTTAAAATCTCTTACATTGTTCTCGGAATTCCGCTGAAGTTTAAAAATGCTTTGGAACTCTTCCATTGTTCTCGGAATTCTGCTGAAGTTTAACAATGCTTCAGAACTCTTCCATTGTTCTCAGAATTCCGCTGACGTTCAAAAATGCTTCGGAAATCTTCCATTGTTTTCAAAATTCCGCTGACGTTTAAAAATGCTTCAGAACTTTTCCATTGTTCTCCGAGTTCTGCTGACGTTTAAAAATGCTTCGGAACTCTTCCATTGTTCTCAGAATTCCGCTGACGTTTAAAAATGCTTCTGAACTCTTCCATTGTTCTCGGAATTCCGTTGAAGTTTAAAAATGCTTCGAAACTCTTCCATTGTTCTCGGAATTCTGCTGAAGTTTAAAAATGCTTCAGAACTCTTCCATTGTTCTCGGAATTTCGCTGACGTTTAATAATGCTTCGCAACTCTTTCCTTGTTCTCGGAATTCCGCTGACGTTTAAAAATGCTTCGGAACTCTTCCATTGTTCTCGGAATTCCGTTGAAGTTTAAAAATGCTTCAAAACTCTTCCATTGTTCTCGGAATTCAGCTGACATATAAAAATGCTTCGGAAATCTTGTATTGTTCTCGGCATTCCGCTGACGTTTAAAAATGCTTCGGAACTCTTCAATTGTTCTTGGAATTCTGCTGAACTTTTAAAATGCTATGGAACTCTTCCATTGCTCTCGGAATTCGGGTGAAGTTTAAAAATGCTTCGGAACTCTTCTATTGTTCTCGGAATTCCGCTGAAGTTTAAAAATGCTTAAAATCTCTTCCATTGTTCTCGTAATTCTGCTCATGTTTAAAAATGCTTCGGAACTCTTCCATTGTTCTCGTAATTCCGCTGAAGTTTAAAAATGCTTCGGAACTCTTCCATTGGTCTCGGAATTCCGATGACGTTTTAAAATGCTTCGGTACTCTTCCATTGTTCTCGGAATTCCGCTGACAATTAAAAATGCTTCGGAACTCTTCCATTGTTCTCGGAATTCCGTTGAAGTTTAAAAATGCTTCGAAACTCTTCCATTGTTCTCAGAATTCTGCTGAAGTTTAAAAATGCTTCAGAACTCTTCCATTGTTCTCGGAATTCCGCTGACGTTTAAAAATGCTTCGGAACTCTTCCATTGTTCTCGGAATTTCGTTGAAGTTTAAAAATGCTTCGAAACTCTTCCATTGTTCTCGGAATTCTGCTGAAGTTTAAAAATGCTTCGGAACTCTTTCATTGTTCTCAGAATTCCGCTGACATTTAAAAATGCTTTGGTACTCTTCCATTGTTCTCGGAATTCCGCTGACATATAAAAATGCTTCGGAAATCTTGCATTGTTCTCGGCATTCCGCTGACGTTTAAAAATGCTTCGGAACTCTTCAATTGTTCTCGGAATTCTGCTGAACTTTTAAAATGCTTTGGAACTCTTCCATTGCTCTCGGAATTCTGCTGAAGTTTAAAAATGCTTCAGAACTCTTACATTGTTCTCGGAATTCTGCTGAAGTTTAAAAATGCTTCGGTACTCTTCCATTGTTCTCGAAATTCCGCTGACATATTAAAATGCTTCGGAAATCTTGCATTGTTCTCGGCATTCCGCTGACGTTTAAAAATGCTTCGGAACTCTTCCATTGTTTTCAAAATTCCGCTGACGTTTAAAAATGCTTCAGAACTATTAAATTGTTCTCGGAATTCCGCTGACGTTTAAAAATGCTTTGCAACTCTTCCATTGTTCTCAGAATTCCGCTGAAGTTTAAAAATGCTTCAGAATTCTTCAATTGTTCTCGGAATTCTGCTGAACTTTTAAAATGCTTTGGAACTCTTCCATTGCTCTCGGAATTCTGCTGAAGTTTAAAAATGCTTCGGAACTCTTTCATTGTTCTCAGAATTCCGCTGACATTTAAAAATGCTTTGGTACTCTTCCATTGTTCTCGGAATTCCGCTGACATATAAAAATGCTTCGGAAATCTTGCATTGTTCTCGGCATTCCGCTGACGTTTAAAAATGCTTCGGAACTCTTCAATTGTTCTCGGAATTCTGCTGAACTTTTAAAATGCTTTGGAACTCTTCCATTGCTCTCGGAATTCTGCTGAAGTTTAAAAATGCTTCAGAACTCTTACATTGTTCTCGGAATTCTGCTGAAGTTTAAAAATGCTTCGGTACTCTTCCATTGTTCTTGAAATTCCGCTGACATATAAAAATGCTTCGGAAATCTTGCATTGTTCTCGGCATTCCGCTGACGTTTAAAAATGCTTCGGAACTCTTCCATTGTTTTCAAAATTCCGCTGACGTTTAAAAATGCTTCAGAACTATTAAATTGTTCTCGGAATTCCGCTGACGTTTAAAAATGCTTTGCAACTCTTCCATTGTTCTCAGAATTCCGCTGAAGTTTAAAAATGCTTCAGAATTCTTCAATTGTTCTCGGAATTCTGCTGAACTTTTAAAATGCTTTGGAACTCTTCCATTGCTCTCGGAATTCTGCTGAAGTTTAAAAATGCTTCGGAACTCTTCCATTGTTCTCGGAATTCTGCTGAAGTTTAAAAATGCTTCGGAACTCTTCCATTGTTCTCGGAATTCCGTTGAAGTTTAAAAATGCTTCGAAACTCTTCCATTGTTCTCGGAATTCTGCTGAAGTTTAAAAATGCTTCGGAACTCTTCCATTGTTCTCAGAATTCCGCTAACGTTTAAAAATGCTTCGGAAATCTTCCATTGTTTTCAAAATTCCGCTGACGCTTAAAAATGCTTCAGAACTCTTCCATTGTTCTCGGAATTCCGCTGACGTTTAATAATGCTTCGCAACTCTTTCATTGTACTCGGAATTCCGCTAACGTTTAAAAATGCTTCGGAAATCTTCCATTGTTCTCGGAATTCCGTTGAAGTTTAAAAATGCTTCGAAACTCTTCCATTGTTCTGGGAATTCTGCTGAAGTTTAAAAATGCTTCAGAACTCTTCCATTGTTCTCGGAATTCCGCTGACGTTTAATAATGCTTCGCAACTCTTTCATTGTTCTCGGAATTCCGCTGATGTTTAAAAATGCTTCAGTACTCTTCCTTTGTTCTGGGAATTCCGTTGACATATAAAAATGCTTTGGAAATCTTGCATTGTTCTCGGCATTCCGCTGACGTTTAAAAATGCTTCGGAACTCTTCCATTGTTCTCAGAATTCCGCTGACGTTTAAAAATGCTTCTGAACTCTTCCATTGTTCTCGGAATTCCGTTGAAGTTTAAAAATGCTTCGAAACTCTTCCATTGTTCTCGGAATTCTGCTGAAGTTTAAAAATGCTTCAGAACTCTTCCATTGTTCTCGGAATTTCGCTGACGTTTAATAATGCTTCGCAACTCTTTCCTTGTTCTCGGAATTCCGCTGACGTTTAAAAATGCTTCGGAACTCTTCCATTGTTCTCGGAATTCCGTTGAAGTTTAAAAATGCTTCAAAACTCTTCCATTGTTCTCGGAATTCAGCTGACATATAAAAATGCTTCGGAAATCTTGTATTGTTCTCGGCATTCCGCTGACGTTTAAAAATGCTTCGGAACTCTTCAATTGTTCTCGGAATTCTGCTGAACTTTTAAAATGCTATGGAACTCTTCCATTGCTCTCGGAATTCGGGTGAAGTTTAAAAATGCTTCGGAACTCTTCTATTGTTCTCGGAATTCCGCTGAAGTTTAAAAATGCTTAAAATCTCTTCCATTGTTCTCGTAATTCTGCTCATGTTTAAAAATGCTTCGGAACTCTTCCATTGTTCTCGTAATTCCGCTGAAGTTTAAAAATGCTTCGGAACTCTTCCATTGGTCTCGGAATTCCGATGACGTTTTAAAATGCTTCGGTACTCTTCCATTGTTCTCGGAATTCCGCTGACAATTAAAAATGCTTCGGAACTCTTCCATTGTTCTCGGAATTCCGTTGAAGTTTAAAAATGCTTCGAAACTCTTCCATTGTTCTCAGAATTCTGCTGAAGTTTAAAAATGCTTCAGAACTCTTCCATTGTTCTCGGAATTCCGCTGACGTTTAAAAATGCTTCGGAACTCTTCCATTGTTCTCGGAATTTCGTTGAAGTTTAAAAATGCTTCGAAACTCTTCCATTGTTCTCGGAATTCTGCTGAAGTTTAAAAATGCTTCGGAACTCTTTCATTGTTCTCAGAATTCCGCTGACATTTAAAAATGCTTTGGTACTCTTCCATTGTTCTCGGAATTCCGCTGACATATAAAAATGCTTCGGAAATCTTGCATTGTTCTCGGCATTCCGCTGACGTTTAAAAATGCTTCGGAACTCTTCAATTGTTCTCGGAATTCTGCTGAACTTTTAAAATGCTTTGGAACTCTTCCATTGCTCTCGGAATTCTGCTGAAGTTTAAAAATGCTTCAGAACTCTTACATTGTTCTCGGAATTCTGCTGAAGTTTAAAAATGCTTCGGTACTCTTCCATTGTTCTCGAAATTCCGCTGACATATTAAAATGCTTCGGAAATCTTGCATTGTTCTCGGCATTCCGCTGACGTTTAAAAATGCTTCGGAACTCTTCCATTGTTTTCAAAATTCCGCTGACGTTTAAAAATGCTTCAGAACTATTAAATTGTTCTCGGAATTCCGCTGACGTTTAAAAATGCTTTGCAACTCTTCCATTGTTCTCAGAATTCCGCTGAAGTTTAAAAATGCTTCAGAATTCTTCAATTGTTCTCGGAATTCTGCTGAACTTTTAAAATGCTTTGGAACTCTTCCATTGCTCTCGGAATTCTGCTGAAGTTTAAAAATGCTTCGGAACTCTTCCATTGTTCTCGGAATTCTGCTGAAGTTTAAAAATGCTTCGGAACTCTTCCATTGTTCTCGGAATTCCGTTGAAGTTTAAAAATGCTTCGAAACTCTTCCATTGTTCTCGGAATTCTGCTGAAGTTTAAAAATGCTTCGGAACTCTTCCATTGTTCTCAGAATTCCGCTAACGTTTAAAAATGCTTCGGAAATCTTCCATTGTTTTCAAAATTCCGCTGACGCTTAAAAATGCTTCAGAACTCTTCCATTGTTCTCGGAATTCCGCTGACGTTTAATAATGCTTCGCAACTCTTTCATTGTACTCGGAATTCCGCTAACGTTTAAAAATGTTTCGGAACTCTTCCATTGTTCTCGGAATTCCGTTGAAGTTTAAAAATGCTTCGAAACTCTTCCATTGTTCTGGGAATTCTGCTGAAGTTTAAAAATGCTTCAGAACTCTTCCATTGTTCTCGGAATTCCGCTGACGTTTAATAATGCTTCGCAACTCTTTCATTGTTCTCGGAATTCCGCTGATGTTTAAAAATGCTTCAGTACTCTTCCTTTGTTCTGGGAATTCCGTTGACATATAAAAATGCTTTGGAAATCTTGCATTGTTCTCGGCATTCCGCTGACATTTAAAAATGCTTCGGAACTCTTCAATTGTTCTCGGAATTCTGCTGAAGTTTAAAAATGCTTCGGAAATCTTCCATTGTTTTCAAAATTCCGCTGACATATAAAAATGCTTCGGAAATCTTGCATTGTTCTCGGCATTCCGCTGACGTTTAAAAATGCTTCAGAATTCCTCAATTGTTCTCGGAATTCTGCTGAAGTTTAAAAATGCTTCGGAACTCTTCCATTGTTCTCGGAATTCCGTTGAAGTTTAAAAATGCTTCGAAACTCTTCCATTGTTCTGGGAATTCTGCTGAAGTTTAAAAATGCTTCAGAACTCTTCCATTGTTCTCGGAATTCCGCTGACGTTTAATAATGCTTCGCAACTCTTTCATTGTTCTCGGAATTCCGCTGATGTTTAAAAATGCTTCAGTACTCTTCCTTTGTTCTGGGAATTCCGTTGACATATAAAAATGCTTTGGAAATCTTGCATTGTTCTCGGCATTCCGCTGACATTTAAAAATGCTTCGGAACTCTTCAATTGTTCTCGGAATTCTGCTGAAGTTTAAAAATGCTTCAGAACTCTTCCATTGTTCTCGGAATTCTGCTGTAGTTTAAAAATGCTTCGGAACTCTTCCATTGTTCTCAGAATTCCGCTGACGTTTAAAAATGCTTCGGAACTCTTCAATTGTTCTCGGAATTCTGCTGAACTTTTAAAATGCTTTGGAACTCTTCCATTGCTCTCTGAATTCTGCTGAAGTTTAAAAATGCTTCGGAACTCTTCCATTGTTCTCGGAATTCTGCTGAAGTTTAAAAATGTTTTGGAACTCTTCCATTGTTCTCAGAATTCCGCTGACGTTTAAAAATGCTTCGGAAATCTTCCATTGTTTTCAAAATTCCGCTGACATATAAAAATGCTTCGGAAATCTTGCATTGTTCTCGGCATTCCGCTGACGTTTAAAAATGCTTCAGAATTCCTCAATTGTTCTCGGAATTCTGCTGAAGTTTAAAAATGCTTCGGAACTCTTCCATTGTTCTCGGAATTCCGTTGAAGTTTAAAAATGCTTCGAAACTCTTCCATTGTTCTCGGAATTCTGCTGAAGTTTAAAAATGCTTCAGAACTCTTCCATTGTTCTCGGAATTCCGCTGACGTTTAATAATGCTTCGCAACTCTTTCATTGTTCTCGGAATTCCGCTGACGTTTAAAAATGCTTCGGAACTCTTCCATTGTTCTCGGAATTCCGTTGAAGTTTAAAAATGCTTCGAAACCCTTCCATTGTTCTCGGAATTCTGCTGAAGTTTAAAAATGCTTCGGAACTCTTTCATTGTTCTCAGAATTCCGCTGACATTTAAAAATGCTTTGGTACTCTTCCATTGTTCTTGGAATTCCGCTGACATATAAAAATGCTTCGAAAATCTTGCATTGTTCTCGGCATTCCGCTGACGTTTAAAAATGCTTCGGAACTCTTCCATTGTTCTCAGAATTCCGCTGACGTTTAAAAATGCTTCGGAAATCTTCCATTGTTTTCAAAATTCCGCTGACGTTTAAAAATGCTTCAGAACTCTTCCATTGTTCTCAGAATTCCACTGACGTTTAAAAATGCTTTGGAACTCTTCCATTGTTCTTGGAATTCTGCTGAAGTTTAAAAATGCTTCGGAACTCTTCCATTGTTCTCAGAATTCCGCTGACGTTTAAAAATGCTTCGGTACTCTTCCATTGTTCTCGGAATTCCACTGACATATAAAAATACTTCGGAAATCTTGCATTGTTCTCGGCATTCCGCTGACGTTTAAAAATGCTTCGGAACTCTTCAATTGTTCTCGGAATTCTGCTGAACTTTTAAAATGCTTTGGAACTCTTCCATTGCTCTCGGAATTCTGCTGAAGTTTAAAAATGCTTCGGAACTCTTCCATTGTTCTCGGAATTCTGCTGAAGTTTAAAAATGTTTTGGAACTCTTCCATTGTTCACAGAATTCCGCTGACGTTTAAAAATGCTTCGGAAATCTTCCATTGTTTTCAAAATTCCGCTGACATATAAAAATGCTTCGGAAATCTTGCATTGTTCTCGGCATTCCGCTGACGTTTAAAAATGTTTCAGAATTCTTCAATTGTTCTCGGAATTCTGCTGAACTTTTAAAATGCTTTGGAACTCTTCTATTGCTCTCGGAATTCTGCTGAAGTTTAAAAATGCTTCGGAACTCTTCCATTGTTCTCGGAATTCTGCTGAAGTTTAAAAATGCTTCGGAACTCTTCCATTGTTCTCGGAATTCCGTTGAAGTTTAAAAATGCTTCGAAACTCTTCCATTGTTCTCGGAATTCTGCTGAAGTTTAAAAATGCTTCGGAACTCTTCCATTGTTCTCGGAATTCCGTTGAAGTTTAAAAATGCTTCGAAACTCTTCCATTGTACTCGGAATTCCGCTAACGTTTAAAAATGCTTCGGAACTCTTCCATTGTTCTCGGAATTCCGTTGAAGTTTAAAAATGCTTCACAACTCTTCCATTGTTCTCGGAATTCCGCTGACTTTTAAAAATACGTCGAAACTCTTCCATTGTTCTCCAAATTCCGCTGAAGTTTAAAAATGCTTCGGAACCCTTCCATTGTTCTCGGAATTCTGCTGAAGTTTAAAAATGCTTCGGACCTCTTCCATTGTTCTAGGAATTCTGCTGAAGTCTAAAAATTCATCTGAACTCTTCCATTATTCTCGGAATTCGTGTGAATTTTAAAAATGCTTCGGAACTCTTCTATTGTTCTCGGAATTCCGCTGAAGTTTAAAAATGCTTAAAATCTCTTACATTGTACTCGGAATTCCGCTGAAGTTTAAAAATGCTTCGGAACTCTTCCATTGCTCTCGGAATTCTGCTGAAGTTTAAAAATGCTTCAGAACTCTTACATTGTTCTCGGAATTCTGCTGACGTTTACAAATGCTTCGGAACTCTTCCATTGTTCTCTGAATTCCGCTGACGTTTAAAAATGCTTCGGTACTCTTCCTTTGTTCTCGGAATTCCGCTGACATATAAAAATGCTTCGGAAATCTTGCATTGCTCTCGGCATTCCGCTGACGTTTAAAAATGCTTCGGAACTCTTCAATTGTTCTCGGAATTCTGCCGAACTTTTAAAATGCTTTGGAACTCTTCCATTGCTCTCGGAATTCTGCTGAAGTTTAAAAATGCTTCAGAACTCTTCCATTGTTCTCGGAATTCTGCTGTAGTTTAAAAATGCTTCGGAACTCTTCCATTGTTCTCAGAATTCCGCTGACATTTAAAAATGCTTTGGTACTCTTCCATTGTTCTTGGAATTCCGCTGACATATAAAAATGCTTCGAAAATCTTGCATTGTTCTCGGCATTCCGCTGACGTTTAAAAATGCTTCGGAACTCTTCCATTGTTCTCAGAATTCCGCTGACGTTTAAAAATGCTTCGGAAATCTTCCATTGTTTTCAAAATTCCGCTGACGTTTAAAAATGCTTCAGAACTCTTCCATTGTTCTCAGAATTCCGCTGACGTTTAAAAATGCTTTGGAACTCTTCCATTGTTCTTGGAATTCTGCTGAAGTTTAAAAATGCTTCGGAACTCTTCCATTGTTCTCGGAATTCCACTGACATATAAAAATACTTCGGAAATCTTGCATTGTTCTCGGCATTCCGCTGACGTTTAAAAATGCTTCGGAACTCTTCCATTGTTCTCGGAATTCTGCTGAAGTTTAAAAATGTTTTGGAACTCTTCCATTGTTCACAGAATTCCGCTGACGTTTAAAAATGCTTCGGAAATCTTCCATTGTTTTCAAAATTCCGCTGACATATAAAAATGCTTCGGAAATCTTGCATTGTTCTCGGCATTCCGCTGACGTTTAAAAATGTTTCAGAATTCTTCAATTGTTCTCGGAATTCTGCTGAACTTTTAAAATGCTTTGGAACTCTTCTATTGCTCTCGGAATTCTGCTGAAGTTTAAAAATGCTTCGGAACTCTTCCATTGTTCTCGGAATTCTGCTGAAGTTTAAAAATGCTTCGGAACTCTTCCATTGTTCTCGGAATTCCGTTGAAGTTTAAAAATGCTTCGAAACTCTTCCATTGTTCTCGGAATTCTGCTGAAGTTTAAAAATGCTTCGGAACTCTTCCATTGTTCTCGGAATTCCGTTGAAGTTTAAAAATGCTTCGAAACTCTTCCATTGTACTCGGAATTCCGCTAACGTTTAAAAATGCTTCGGAACTCTTCCATTGTTCTCGGAATTCCGTTGAAGTTTAAAAATGCTTCACAACTCTTCCATTGTTCTCGGAATTCCGCTGACTTTTAAAAATACGTCGAAACTCTTCCATTGTTCTCCAAATTCCGCTGAAGTTTAAAAATGCTTCGGAACCCTTCCATTGTTCTCGGAATTCTGCTGAAGTTTAAAAATGCTTCGGACCTCTTCCATTGTTCTAGGAATTCTGCTGAAGTCTAAAAATTCATCTGAACTCTTCCATTATTCTCGGAATTCGTGTGAATTTTAAAAATGCTTCGGAACTCTTCTATTGTTCTCGGAATTCCGCTGAAGTTTAAAAATGCTTAAAATCTCTTACATTGTACTCGGAATTCCGCTGAAGTTTAAAAATGCTTCGGAACTCTTCCATTGCTCTCGGAATTCTGCTGAAGTTTAAAAATGCTTCAGAACTCTTACATTGTTCTCGGAATTCTGCTGACGTTTACAAATGCTTCGGAAGTCTTCCATTGTTCTCTGAATTCCGCTGACGTTTAAAAATGCTTCGGTACTCTTCCTTTGTTCTCGGAATTCCGCTGACATATAAAAATGCTTCGGAAATCTTGCATTGTTCTCGGCATTCCGCTGACGTTTAAAAATGCTTCGGAACTCTTCAATTGTTCTCGGAATTCTGCCGAACTTTTAAAATGCTTTGGAACTCTTCCATTGCTCTCGGAATTCTGCTGAAGTTTAAAAATGCTTCAGAACTCTTCCATTGTTCTCGGAATTCTGCTGTAGTTTAAAAATGCTTCGGAACTCTTCCATTGTTCTCAGAATTCCGCTGACGTTTAAAAATGCTTCGGAAATCTTCCATTGTTTTCAAAATTCCGCTGACGTTTAAAAATGCTTCAGAACTCTTCCATTGTTCTCGGAATTCCGCTGACGTTTTAAAATGCTTCGGTACTCTTCCATTGTTCTCGGAATTCCGCTGACATATAAAAATGCTTCGGAAATCTTGCATTGTTCTCGGCATTCCGCTGACGTTTAAAAATGCTTCGGAACTCTTCCATTGTTCTCAGAATTCCGCTGATGTTTAAAAATGCATCGGAAATCTTCCATAGTTTTCAAAATTCCGCTGACGTTTAAAAATGCTTCAGAACTCTTCCATTGTTCTCGGAATTCCGCTGACGTTTAAAAATGCTTTGGAACTCTTCCATTATTCTCGGAAATCTGCTGAAGTTTAAAAATGCTTCGGAACTCTTCCATTGTTCTCAGAATTCCGCTGACGTTTAATAATGCTTCGCAACTTTTTCATTGTTCTCGGAATTCCGCTGACGGTTAAAAATGCTTCGGAACTCTTCAATTGTTCTCGGAATTCTGTTGAACTTTTAAAATGCTTTGGAACTCTTCCATTGCTCTCGGAATTCTGCTGAAGTTTAAAAATGCTTCAGAACTCTTACATTGTTCTCGGAATTCTGCTGACGTTTAAAAATTCTTCGGAACTCTACCATTGTTCTCGGAATTCCGTTGAAGTTTAAAAATGCTTCGAAACTCTTCCATTGTTCTCGGAATTCTGCTGAAGTTTAAAAATGCTTCGGAACTCTTCCATTGTTCTCGGAATTCCACTGAAGTTTAAAAATGCTTCACAACTCTTCCATTGTTCTCGGAATTCCGCTGACGTTTAATAATGCTTCGCAACTCTTTCATTGTTCTCGGAATTCCGCTGACGTTTAAAAATGCTTCGGAACTCTTCCATTGTTCTCGGAATTCCGTTGAAGTTTAAAAATGCTTCGAAACTCTTCCATTGTTCTCAGAATTCTGCTGAAGTTTAAAAATGCTTCAGAACTCTTCCATTGTTCTCGGAATTCCGCTGACGTTTAAAAATGCTTCGGAACTCTTCCATTGTTCTCGGAATTTCGTTGAAGTTTAAAAATGCTTCGAAACTCTTCCATTGTTCTCGGAATTCTGCTGAAGTTTAAAAATGCTTCAGAACTCTTACATTGTTCTCGGAATTCTGCTGACGTTTACAAATGCTTCGGAACTCTTCCATTGTTCTCTGAATTCCGCTGACGTTTAAAAATGCTTCGGTACTCTTCCTTTGTTCTCGGAATTCCGCTGACATATAAAAATGCTTCGGAAATCTTGCATTGTTCTCGGCATTCCGCTGACGTTTAAAAATGCTTCGGAACTCTTCAATTGTTCTCGGAATTCTGCCGAACTTTTAAAATGCTTTGGAACTCTTCCATTGCTCTCGGAATTCTGCTGAAGTTTAAAAATGCTTCAGAACTCTTCCATTGTTCTCGGAATTCTGCTGTAGTTTAAAAATGCTTCGGAACTCTTCCATTGTTCTCAGAATTCCGCTGACGTTTAAAAATGCTTCGGAAATCTTCCATTGTTTTCAAAATTCCGCTGACGTTTAAAAATGCTTCAGAACTCTTCCATTGTTCTCGGAATTCCGCTGACGTTTTAAAATGCTTCGGTACTCTTCCATTGTTCTCGGAATTCCGCTGACATATAAAAATGCTTCGGAAATCTTGCATTGTTCTCGGCATTCCGCTGACGTTTAAAAATGCTTCGGAACTCTTCCATTGTTCTCAGAATTCCGCTGATGTTTAAAAATGCATCGGAAATCTTCCATAGTTTTCAAAATTCCGCTGACGTTTAAAAATGCTTCAGAACTCTTCCATTGTTCTCGGAATTCCGCTGACGTTTAAAATTGCTTTGGAACTCTTCCATTATTCTCGGAAATCTGCTGAAGTTTAAAAATGCTTCGGAACTCTTCCATTGTTCTCAGAATTCCGCTGACGTTTAATAATGCTTCGCAACTTTTTCATTGTTCTCGGAATTCCGCTGACGGTTAAAAATGCTTCGGAACTCTTCAATTGTTCTCGGAATTCTGTTGAACTTTTAAAATGCTTTGGAACTCTTCCATTGCTCTCGGAATTCTGCTGAAGTTTAAAAATGCTTCGCAACTCTTTCATTGTTCTCGGAATTCCGCTGAAATTTAAAAATGCTTCGGAACTCTTCCATTGTTCTCAGAATTCCGCTGACGTTTAAAAATGCTTCGGTACTCTTCCTTTGCTCTCGGAATTCCGCTGACATATAAAAATGCTTCGGAAATCTTGCATTGTTCTCGGCATTCCGCTGACGTTTAAAAATGCTTCGGAACTCTTCAATTGTTCTCGGAATTCCGCTGACGTTTAATAATGCTTCGCAACTCTTTCATTGTTCTCGGAATTCCGCTGACGTTTAAAAATGCTTCGGAACTCTTCCATTGTTCTCGGAATTCCGTTGAAGTTTAAAAATGCTTCGAAACTCTTCCATTGTTCTCGGAATTCTGCTGAAGTTTAAAAATGCTTCAGAACTCTTCCATTGTTCTCGGAATTCCGCTGACGTTTAATAATGCTTCGCAACTCTTTCATTGTTCTCGGAATTCCGCTGACGTTTAAAAATGCTTCGGAACTCTTCCATTGTTCTCGGAATTCCGTTGAAGTTTAAAAATGCTTCGAAACCCTTCCATTGTTCTCGGAATTCTGCTGAAGTTTAAAAATGCTTCGGAACTCTTTCATTGTTCTCAGAATTCCGCTGACATTTAAAAATGCTTTGGTACTCTTCCATTGTTCTTGGAATTCCGCTGACATATAAAAATGCTTCGAAAATCTTGCATTGTTCTCGGCATTCCGCTGACGTTTAAAAATGCTTCGGAACTCTTCCATTGTTCTCAGAATTCCGCTGACGTTTAAAAATGCTTCGGAAATCTTCCATTGTTTTCAAAATTCCGCTGACGTTTAAAAATGCTTCAGAACTCTTCCATTGTTCTCAGAATTCCGCTGACGTTTAAAAATGCTTTGGAACTCTTCCATTGTTCTTGGAATTCTGCTGAAGTTTAAAAATGCTTCGGAACTCTTCCATTGTTCTCAGAATTCCGCTGACGTTTAAAAATGCATCGGTACTCTTCCATTGTTCTCGGAATTCCACTGACATATAAAAATACTTCGGAAATCTTGCATTGTTCTCGGCATTCCGCTGACGTTTAAAAATGCTTCGGAACTCTTCAATTGTTCTCGGAATTCTGCTGAACTTTTAAAATGCTTTGGAACTCTTCCATTGCTCTCGGAATTCTGCTGAAGTTTAAAAATGCTTCGGAACTCTTCCATTGTTCTCGGAATTCTGCTGAAGTTTAAAAATGTTTTGGAACTCTTCCATTGTTCACAGAATTCCGCTGACGTTTAAAAATGCTTCGGAAATCTTCCATTGTTTTCAAAATTCCGCTGACATATAAAAATGCTTCGGAAATCTTGCATTGTTCTCGGCATTCCGCTGACGTTTAAAAATGTTTCAGAATTCTTCAATTGTTCTCGGAATTCTGCTGAACTTTTAAAATGCTTTGGAACTCTTCTATTGCTCTCGGAATTCTGCTGAAGTTTAAAAATGCTTCGGAACTCTTCCATTGTTCTCGGAATTCTGCTGAAGTTTAAAAATGCTTCGGAACTCTTCCATTGTTCTCGGAATTCCGTTGAAGTTTAAAAATGCTTCGAAACTCTTCCATTGTTCTCGGAATTCTGCTGAAGTTTAAAAATGCTTCGGAACTCTTCCATTGTTCTCGGAATTCCGTTGAAGTTTAAAAATGCTTCGAAACTCTTCCATTGTACTCGGAATTCCGCTAACGTTTAAAAATGCTTCGGAACTCTTCCATTGTTCTCGGAATTCCGTTGAAGTTTAAAAATGCTTCACAACTCTTCCATTGTTCTCGGAATTCCGCTGACTTTTAAAAATACGTCGAAACTCTTCCATTGTTCTCCAAATTCCGCTGAAGTTTAAAAATGCTTCGGAACCCTTCCATTGTTCTCGGAATTCTGCTGAAGTTTAAAAATGCTTCGGACCTCTTCCATTGTTCTAGGAATTCTGCTGAAGTCTAAAAATTCATCTGAACTCTTCCATTATTCTCGGAATTCGTGTGAATTTTAAAAATGCTTCGGAACTCTTCTATTGTTCTCGGAATTCCGCTGAAGTTTAAAAATGCTTAAAATCTCTTACATTGTACTCGGAATTCCGCTGAAGTTTAAAAATGCTTCGGAACTCTTCCATTGCTCTCGGAATTCTGCTGAAGTTTAAAAATGCTTCGGAACTCTTCCATTGTTCTCTGAATTCCGCTGACGTTTAAAAATGCTTCGGTACTCTTCCTTTGTTCTCGGAATTCCGCTGACATATAAAAATGCTTCGGAAATCTTGCATTGTTCTCGGCATTCCGCTGACGTTTAAAAATGCTTCGGAACTCTTCAATTGTTCTCGGAATTCTGCCGAACTTTTAAAATGCTTTGGAACTCTTCCATTGCTCTCGGAATTCTGCTGAAGTTTAAAAATGCTTCAGAACTCTTCCATTGTTCTCGGAATTCTGCTGTAGTTTAAAAATGCTTCGGAACTCTTCCATTGTTCTCAGAATTCCGCTGACGTTTAAAAATGCTTCGGAAATCTTCCATTGTTTTCAAAATTCCGCTGACGTTTAAAAATGCTTCAGAACTCTTCCATTGTTCTCGGAATTCCGCTGACGTTTTAAAATGCTTCGGTACTCTTCCATTGTTCTCGGAATTCCGCTGACATATAAAAATGCTTCGGAAATCTTGCATTGTTCTCGGCATTCCGCTGACGTTTAAAAATGCTTCGGAACTCTTCCATTGTTCTCAGAATTCCGCTGATGTTTAAAAATGCATCGGAAATCTTCCATAGTTTTCAAAATTCCGCTGACGTTTAAAAATGCTTCAGAACTCTTCCATTGTTCTCGGAATTCCGCTGACGTTTAAAAATGCTTTGGAACTCTTCCATTATTCTCGGAAATCTGCTGAAGTTTAAAAATGCTTCGGAACTCTTCCATTGTTCTCAGAATTCCGCTGACGTTTAATAATGCTTCGCAACTTTTTCATTGTTCTCGGAATTCCGCTGACGGTTAAAAATGCTTCGGAACTCTTCAATTGTTCTCGGAATTCTGTTGAACTTTTAAAATGCTTTGGAACTCTTCCATTGCTCTCGGAATTCTGCTGAAGTTTAAAAATGCTTCAGAACTCTTACATTGTTCTCGGAATTCTGCTGACGTTTAAAAATTCTTCGGAACTCTACCATTGTTCTCGGAATTCCGTTGAAGTTTAAAAATGCTTCGAAACTCTTCCATTGTTCTCGGAATTCTGCTGAAGTTTAAAAATGCTTCGGAACTCTTCCATTGTTCTCGGAATTCCACTGAAGTTTAAAAATGCTTCACAACTCTTCCATTGTTCTCGGAATTCCGCTGACGTTTAATAATGCTTCGCAACTCTTTCATTGTTCTCGGAATTCCGCTGACGTTTAAAAATGCTTCGGAACTCTTCCATTGTTCTCGGAATTCCGTTGAAGTTTAAAAATGCTTCGAAACTCTTCCATTGTTCTCAGAATTCTGCTGAAGTTTAAAAATGCTTCAGAACTCTTCCATTGTTCTCGGAATTCCGCTGACGTTTAAAAATGCTTCGGAACTCTTCCATTGTTCTCGGAATTTCGTTGAAGTTTAAAAATGCTTCGAAACTCTTCCATTGTTCTCGGAATTCTGCTGAAGTTTAAAAATGCTTCAGAACTCTTACATTGTTCTCGGAATTCTGCTGACGTTTACAAATGCTTCGGAACTCTTCCATTGTTCTCTGAATTCCGCTGACGTTTAAAAATGCTTCGGTACTCTTCCTTTGTTCTCGGAATTCCGCTGACATATAAAAATGCTTCGGAAATCTTGCATTGTTCTCGGCATTCCGCTGACGTTTAAAAATGCTTCGGAACTCTTCAATTGTTCTCGGAATTCTGCCGAACTTTTAAAATGCTTTGGAACTCTTCCATTGCTCTCGGAATTCTGCTGAAGTTTAAAAATGCTTCAGAACTCTTCCATTGTTCTCGGAATTCTGCTGTAGTTTAAAAATGCTTCGGAACTCTTCCATTGTTCTCAGAATTCCGCTGACGTTTAAAAATGCTTCGGAAATCTTCCATTGTTTTCAAAATTCCGCTGACGTTTAAAAATGCTTCAGAACTCTTCCATTGTTCTCGGAATTCCGCTGACGTTTTAAAATGCTTCGGTACTCTTCCATTGTTCTCGGAATTCCGCTGACATATAAAAATGCTTCGGAAATCTTGCATTGTTCTCGGCATTCCGCTGACGTTTAAAAATGCTTCGGAACTCTTCCATTGTTCTCAGAATTCCGCTGATGTTTAAAAATGCATCGGAAATCTTCCATAGTTTTCAAAATTCCGCTGACGTTTAAAAATGCTTCAGAACTCTTCCATTGTTCTCGGAATTCCGCTGACGTTTAAAATTGCTTTGGAACTCTTCCATTATTCTCGGAAATCTGCTGAAGTTTAAAAATGCTTCGGAACTCTTCCATTGTTCTCAGAATTCCGCTGACGTTTAATAATGCTTCGCAACTTTTTCATTGTTCTCGGAATTCCGCTGACGGTTAAAAATGCTTCGGAACTCTTCAATTGTTCTCGGAATTCTGTTGAACTTTTAAAATGCTTTGGAACTCTTCCATTGCTCTCGGAATTCTGCTGAAGTTTAAAAATGCTTCGCAACTCTTTCATTGTTCTCGGAATTCCGCTGAAATTTAAAAATGCTTCGGAACTCTTCCATTGTTCTCAGAATTCCGCTGACGTTTAAAAATGCTTCGGTACTCTTCCTTTGCTCTCGGAATTCCGCTGACATATAAAAATGCTTCGGAAATCTTGCATTGTTCTCGGCATTCCGCTGACGTTTAAAAATGCTTCGGAACTCTTCAATTGTTCTCGGAATTCCGCTGACGTTTAATAATGCTTCGCAACTCTTCCATTGTTCTCGGAATTCCGTTGAAGTTTAAAAATGCTTCGAAACTCTTCCATTGGTCTCGGAATTCTGCTGAAGTTTAAAAATGCTTCAGAACTCTTCCATTGTTCTCGGAATTCCGCTGACGTTTAATAATGCTTCGCAACTCTTTCATTGTTCTCGGAATTCCGCTGACGTTTAAAAATGCTTCGGAACTCTTCCATTGTTCTCGGAATTCCGTTGAAGTTTAAAAATGCTTCGAAACCCTTCCATTGTTCTCGGAATTCTGCTGAAGTTTAAAAATGCTTCGGAACTCTTTCATTGTTCTCAGAATTCCGCTGACATTTAAAAATGCTTTGGTACTCTTCCATTGTTCTTGGAATTCCGCTGACATATAAAAATGCTTCGAAAATCTTGCATTGTTCTCGGCATTCCGCTGACGTTTAAAAATGCTTCGGAACTCTTCCATTGTTCTCAGAATTCCGCTGACGTTTAAAAATGCTTCGGAAATCTTCCATTGTTTTCAAAATTCCGCTGACGTTTAAAAATGCTTCAGAACTCTTCCATTGTTCTCAGAATTCCGCTGACGTTTAAAAATGCTTTGGAACTCTTCCATTGTTCTTGGAATTCTGCTGAAGTTTAAAAATGCTTCGGAACTCTTCCATTGTTCTCAGAATTCCGCTGACGTTTAAAAATGCATCGGTACTCTTCCATTGTTCTCGGAATTCCACTGACATATAAAAATACTTCGGAAATCTTGCATTGTTCTCGGCATTCCGCTGACGTTTAAAAATGCTTCGGAACTCTTCAATTGTTCTCGGAATTCTGCTGAACTTTTAAAATGCTTTGGAACTCTTCCATTGCTCTCGGAATTCTGCTGAAGTTTAAAAATGCTTCGGAACTCTTCCATTGTTCTCGGAATTCTGCTGAAGTTTAAAAATGTTTTGGAACTCTTCCATTGTTCACAGAATTCCGCTGACGTTTAAAAATGCTTCGGAAATCTTCCATTGTTTTCAAAATTCCGCTGACATATAAAAATGCTTCGGAAATCTTGCATTGTTCTCGGCATTCCGCTGACGTTTAAAAATGTTTCAGAATTCTTCAATTGTTCTCGGAATTCTGCTGAACTTTTAAAATGCTTTGGAACTCTTCTATTGCTCTCGGAATTCTGCTGAAGTTTAAAAATGCTTCGGAACTCTTCCATTGTTCTCGGAATTCTGCTGAAGTTTAAAAATGCTTCGGAACTCTTCCATTGTTCTCGGAATTCCGTTGAAGTTTAAAAATGCTTCGAAACTCTTCCATTGTTCTCGGAATTCTGCTGAAGTTTAAAAATGCTTCGGAACTCTTCCATTGTTCTCGGAATTCCGTTGAAGTTTAAAAATGCTTCGAAACTCTTCCATTGTACTCGGAATTCCGCTAACGTTTAAAAATGCTTCGGAACTCTTCCATTGTTCTCGGAATTCCGTTGAAGTTTAAAAATGCTTCACAACTCTTCCATTGTTCTCGGAATTCCGCTGACTTTTAAAAATACGTCGAAACTCTTCCATTGTTCTCCAAATTCCGCTGAAGTTTAAAAATGCTTCGGAACCCTTCCATTGTTCTCGGAATTCTGCTGAAGTTTAAAAATGCTTCGGACCTCTTCCATTGTTCTAGGAATTCTGCTGAAGTCTAAAAATTCATCTGAACTCTTCCATTATTCTCGGAATTCGTGTGAATTTTAAAAATGCTTCGGAACTCTTCTATTGTTCTCGGAATTCCGCTGAAGTTTAAAAATGCTTAAAATCTCTTACATTGTACTCGGAATTCCGCTGAAGTTTAAAAATGCTTCGGAACTCTTCCATTGCTCTCGGAATTCTGCTGAAGTTTAAAAATGCTTCGGAACTCTTCCATTGTTCTCTGAATTCCGCTGACGTTTAAAAATGCTTCGGTACTCTTCCTTTGTTCTCGGAATTCCGCTGACATATAAAAATGCTTCGGAAATCTTGCATTGTTCTCGGCATTCCGCTGACGTTTAAAAATGCTTCGGAACTCTTCAATTGTTCTCGGAATTCTGCCGAACTTTTAAAATGCTTTGGAACTCTTCCATTGCTCTCGGAATTCTGCTGAAGTTTAAAAATGCTTCAGAACTCTTCCATTGTTCTCGGAATTCTGCTGTAGTTTAAAAATGCTTCGGAACTCTTCCATTGTTCTCAGAATTCCGCTGACGTTTAAAAATGCTTCGGAAATCTTCCATTGTTTTCAAAATTCCGCTGACGTTTAAAAATGCTTCAGAACTCTTCCATTGTTCTCGGAATTCCGCTGACGTTTTAAAATGCTTCGGTACTCTTCCATTGTTCTCGGAATTCCGCTGACATATAAAAATGCTTCGGAAATCTTGCATTGTTCTCGGCATTCCGCTGACGTTTAAAAATGCTTCGGAACTCTTCCATTGTTCTCAGAATTCCGCTGATGTTTAAAAATGCATCGGAAATCTTCCATAGTTTTCAAAATTCCGCTGACGTTTAAAAATGCTTCAGAACTCTTCCATTGTTCTCGGAATTCCGCTGACGTTTAAAAATGCTTTGGAACTCTTCCATTGTTCTCAGAATTCCGCTGACGTTTAATAATGCTTCGCAACTTTTTCATTGTTCTCGGAATTCCGCTGACGGTTAAAAATGCTTCGGAACTCTTCAATTGTTCTCGGAATTCTGTTGAACTTTTAAAATGCTTTGGAACTCTTCCATTGCTCTCGGAATTCTGCTGAAGTTTAAAAATGCTTCAGAACTCTTACATTGTTCTCGGAATTCTGCTGACGTTTAAAAATTCTTCGGAACTCTACCATTGTTCTCGGAATTCCGTTGAAGTTTAAAAATGCTTCGAAACTCTTCCATTGTTCTCGGAATTCTGCTGAAGTTTAAAAATGCTTCGGAACTCTTCCATTGTTCTCGGAATTCCGCTGACGTTTAATAATGCTTCGCAACTCTTTCATTGTTCTCGGAATTCCACTGACGTTTAAAAATGCTTCGGAACTCTTCCATTGGTCTCGGAATTCCGATGACGTTTTAAAATGCTTCGGTACTCTTCCATTGTTCTCGGAATTCCGCTGACAATTAAAAATGCTTCGAAACTCTTCCATTGTTCTCGGAATTCCACTGAAGTTTAAAAATGCTTCACAACTCTTCCATTGTTCTCGGAATTCCGCTGACGTTTAATAATGCTTCGCAACTCTTTCATTGTTCTCGGAATTCCGCTGACGTTTAAAAATGCTTCGGAACTCTTCCATTGTTCTCGGAATTCCGTTGAAGTTTAAAAATGCTTCGAA
The DNA here is from genome assembly GCF_046119375.1 of Phyllobates terribilis. Classification (NCBI taxonomy): domain Eukaryota; kingdom Metazoa; phylum Chordata; class Amphibia; order Anura; family Dendrobatidae; genus Phyllobates; species Phyllobates terribilis. The sequence goes on from NW_027362782.1 coordinate 13,934,693, forward strand.
ACTCTTCCATTGTTCTCAGAATTCTGCTGAAGTTTAAAAATGCTTCAGAACTCTTCCATTGTTCTCGGAATTCCGCTGACGTTTAAAAATGCTTCGGAACTCTTCCATTGTTCTCGGAATTTCGTTGAAGTTTAAAAATGCTTCGAAACTCTTCCATTGTTCTCGGAATTCTGCTGAAGTTTAAAAATGCTTCAGAACTCTTACATTGTTCTCGGAATTCTGCTGACGTTTACAAATGCTTCGGAACTCTTCCATTGTTCTCTGAATTCCGCTGACGTTTAAAAATGCTTCGGTACTCTTCCTTTGTTCTCGGAATTCCGCTGACATATAAAAATGCTTCGGAAATCTTGCATTGTTCTCGGCATTCCGCTGACGTTTAAAAATGCTTCTGAACTCTTCAATTGTTCTCGGAATTCTGCCGAACTTTTAAAATGCTTTGGAACTCTTCCATTGCTCTCGGAATTCTGCTGAAGTTTAAAAATGCTTCAGAACTCTTCCATTGTTCTCGGAATTCTGCTGTAGTTTAAAAATGCTTCGGAACTCTTCCATTGTTCTCAGAATTCCGCTGACGTTTAAAAATGCTTCGGAAATCTTCCATTGTTTTCAAAATTCCGCTGACGTTTAAAAATGCTTCAGAACTCTTCCATTGTTCTCGGAATTCCGCTGACGTTTTAAAATGCTTCGGTACTCTTCCATTGTTCTCGGAATTCCGCTGACATATAAAAATGCTTCGGAAATCTTGCATTGTTCTCGGAATTCCACTGACATATAAAAATACTTCGGAAATCTTGCATTGTTCTCGGCATTCCGCTGACGTTTAAAAATGCTTCGGAACTCTTCAATTGTTCTCGGAATTCTGCTGAACTTTTAAAATGCTTTGGAACTCTTCCATTGCTCTCGGAATTCTGCTGAAGTTTAAAAATGCTTCGGAACTCTTCCATTGTTCTCGGAATTCTGCTGAAGTTTAAAAATGTTTTGGAACTCTTCCATTGTTCACAGAATTCCGCTGACGTTTAAAAATGCTTCGGAAATCTTCCATTGTTTTCAAAATTCCGCTGACATATAAAAATGCTTCGGAAATCTTGCATTGTTCTCGGCATTCCGCTGACGTTTAAAAATGTTTCAGAATTCTTCAATTGTTCTCGGAATTCTGCTGAACTTTTAAAATGCTTTGGAACTCTTCTATTGCTCTCGGAATTCTGCTGAAGTTTAAAAATGCTTCGGAACTCTTCCATTGTTCTCGGAATTCTGCTGAAGTTTAAAAATGCTTCGGAACTCTTCCATTGTTCTCAGAATTCCGCTGATGTTTAAAAATGCATCGGAAATCTTCCATAGTTTTCAAAATTCCGCTGACGTTTAAAAATGCTTCAGAACTCTTCCATTGTTCTCGGAATTCCGCTGACGTTTAAAAATGCTTTGGAACTCTTCCATTATTCTCGGAAATCTGCTGAAGTTTAAAAATGCTTCGGAACTCTTCCATTGTTCTCAGAATTCCGCTGACGTTTAATAATGCTTCGCAACTTTTTCATTGTTCTCGGAATTCCGCTGACGGTTAAAAATGCTTCGGAACTCTTCAATTGTTCTCGGAATTCTGTTGAACTTTTAAAATGCTTTGGAACTCTTCCATTGCTCTCGGAATTCTGCTGAAGTTTAAAAATGCTTCAGAACTCTTACATTGTTCTCGGAATTCTGCTGACGTTTAAAAATTCTTCGGAACTCTACCATTGTTCTCGGAATTCCGTTGAAGTTTAAAAATGCTTCGAAACTCTTCCATTGTTCTCGGAATTCTGCTGAAGTTTAAAAATGCTTCGGAACTCTTCCATTGTTCTCGGAATTCCGCTGACGTTTAATAATGATTCGCAACTCTTTCATTGTTCTCGGAATTCCACTGACGTTTAAAAATGCTTCGGAACTCTTCCATTGGTCTCGGAATTCCGATGACGTTTTAAAATGCTTCGGTACTCTTCCATTGTTCTCGGAATTCCGCTGACAATTAAAAATGCTTCGAAACTCTTCCATTGTTCTCGGAATTCCACTGAAGTTTAAAAATGCTTCACAACTCTTCCATTGTTCTCGGAATTCCGCTGACGTTTAATAATGCTTCGCAACTCTTTCATTGTTCTCGGAATTCCGCTGACGTTTAAAAATGCTTCGGAACTCTTCCATTGTTCTCGGAATTCCGTTGAAGTTTAAAAATGCTTCGAAACTCTTCCATTGTTCTCAGAATTCTGCTGAAGTTTAAAAATGCTTCAGAACTCTTCCATTGTTCTCGGAATTCCGCTGACGTTTAAAAATGCTTCGGAACTCTTCCATTGTTCTCGGAATTTCGTTGAAGTTTAAAAATGCTTCGAAACTCTTCCATTGTTCTCGGAATTCTGCTGAAGTTTAAAAATGCTTCAGAACTCTTACATTGTTCTCGGAATTCTGCTGACGTTTACAAATGCTTCGGAACTCTTCCATTGTTCTCTGAATTCCGCTGACGTTTAAAAATGCTTCGGTACTCTTCCTTTGTTCTCGGAATTCCGCTGACATATAAAAATGCTTCGGAAATCTTGCATTGTTCTCGGCATTCCGCTGACGTTTAAAAATGCTTCTGAACTCTTCAATTGTTCTCGGAATTCTGCCGAACTTTTAAAATGCTTTGGAACTCTTCCATTGCTCTCGGAATTCTGCTGAAGTTTAAAAATGCTTCAGAACTCTTCCATTGTTCTCGGAATTCTGCTGTAGTTTAAAAATGCTTCGGAACTCTTCCATTGTTCTCAGAATTCCGCTGACGTTTAAAAATGCTTCGGAAATCTTCCATTGTTTTCAAAATTCCGCTGACGTTTAAAAATGCTTCAGAACTCTTCCATTGTTCTCGGAATTCCGCTGACGTTTTAAAATGCTTCGGTACTCTTCCATTGTTCTCGGAATTCCGCTGACATATAAAAATGCTTCGGAAATCTTGCATTGTTCTCGGAATTCCACTGACATATAAAAATACTTCGGAACTCTTCAATTGTTCTCGGAATTCTGCTGAACTTTTAAAATGCTTTGGAACTCTTCCATTGCTCTCGGAATTCTGCTGAAGTTTAAAAATGCTTCGGAACTCTTCCATTGTTCTCGGAATTCTGCTGAAGTTTAAAAATGTTTTGGAACTCTTCCATTGTTCACAGAATTCCGCTGACGTTTAAAAATGCTTCGGAAATCTTCCATTGTTTTCAAAATTCCGCTGACGTTTAAAAATGCTTCGAAACTCTTCCATTGTTCTCGGAATTCTGCTGAAGTTTAAAAATGCTTCAGAACTCTTACATTGTTCTCGGAATTCTGCTGACGTTTACAAATGCTTCGGAACTCTTCCATTGTTCTCTGAATTCCGCTGACGTTTAAAAATGCTTCGGTACTCTTCCTTTGTTCTCGGAATTCCGCTGACATATAAAAATGCTTCGGAAATCTTGCATTGTTCTCGGCATTCCGCTGACGTTTAAAAATGCTTCGGAACTCTCCAATTGTTCTCGGAATTCTGCCGAACTTTTAAAATGCTTTGGAACTCTTCCATTGCTCTCGGAATTCTGCTGAAGTTTAAAAATGCTTCAGAACTCTTCCATTGTTCTCGGAATTCTGCTGTAGTTTAAAAATGCTTCGGAACTCTTCCATTGTTCTCAGAATTCCGCTGACGTTTAAAAATGCTTCGGAAATCTTCCATTGTTTTCAAAATTCCGCTGACGTTTAAAAATGCTTCAGAACTCTTCCATTGTTCTCGGAATTCCGCTGACGTTTTAAAATGCTTCGGTACTCTTCCATTGTTCTCGGAATTCCGCTGACATATAAAAATGCTTCGGAAATCTTGCATTGTTCTCGGCATTCCGCTGACGTTTAAAAATGCTTCGGAACTCTTCCATTGTTCTCAGAATTCCGCTGATGTTTAAAAATGCATCGGAAATCTTCCATAGTTTTCAAAATTCCGCTGACGTTTAAAAATGCTTCAGAACTCTTCCATTGTTCTCGGAATTCCGCTGACGTTTAAAATTGCTTTGGAACTCTTCCATTATTCTCGGAAATCTGCTGAAGTTTAAAAATGCTTCGGAACTCTTCCATTGTTCTCAGAATTCCGCTGACGTTTAATAATGCTTCGCAACTTTTTCATTGTTCTCGGAATTCCGCTGACGGTTAAAAATGCTTCGGAACTCTTCAATTGTTCTCGGAATTCTGTTGAACTTTTAAAATGCTTTGGAACTCTTCCATTGCTCTCGGAATTCTGCTGAAGTTTAAAAATGCTTCGCAACTCTTTCATTGTTCTCGGAATTCCGCTGAAATTTAAAAATGCTTCGGAACTCTTCCATTGTTCTCAGAATTCCGCTGACGTTTAAAAATGCTTCGGTACTCTTCCTTTGCTCTCGGAATTCCGCTGACATATAAAAATGCTTCGGAAATCTTGCATTGTTCTCGGCATTCCGCTGACGTTTAAAAATGCTTCGGAACTCTTCAATTGTTCTCGGAATTCCGCTGACGTTTAATAATGCTTCGCAACTCTTTCATTGTTCTCGGAATTCCGCTGACGTTTAAAAATGCTTCGGAACTCTTCCATTGTTCTCGGAATTCCGTTTAAGTTTAAAAATGCTTCGAAACTCTTCCATTGTTCTCGGAATTCTGCTGAAGTTTAAAAATGCTTCAGAACTCTTCCATTGTTCTCGGAATTCCGCTGACGTTTAATAATGCTTCGCAACTCTTTCATTGTTCTCGGAATTCCGCTGACGTTTAAAAATGCTTCGGAACTCTTCCATTGTTCTCGGAATTCCGTTGAAGTTTAAAAATGCTTCGAAACCCTTCCATTGTTCTCGGAATTCTGCTGAAGTTTAAAAATGCTTCGGAACTCTTTCATTGTTCTCAGAATTCCGCTGACATTTAAAAATGCTTTGGTACTCTTCCATTGTTCTTGGAATTCCGCTGACATATAAAAATGCTTCGAAAATCTTGCATTGTTCTCGGCATTCCGCTGACGTTTAAAAATGCTTCGGAACTCTTCCATTGTTCTCAGAATTCCGCTGACGTTTAAAAATGCTTCGGAAATCTTCCATTGTTTTCAAAATTCCGCTGACGTTTAAAAATGCTTCAGAACTCTTCCATTGTTCTCAGAATTCCGCTGACGTTTAAAAATGCTTTGGAACTCTTCCATTGTTCTTGGAATTCTGCTGAAGTTTAAAAATGCTTCGGAACTCTTCCATTGTTCTCAGAATTCCGCTGACGTTTAAAAATGCTTCGGTACTCTTCCATTGTTCTCGGAATTCCACTGACATATAAAAATACTTCGGAAATCTTGCATTGTTCTCGGCATTCCGCTGACGTTTAAAAATGCTTCGGAACTCTTCAATTGTTCTCGGAATTCTGCTGAACTTTTAAAATGCTTTGGAACTCTTCCATTGCTCTCGGAATTCTGCTGAAGTTTAAAAATGCTTCGGAACTCTTCCATTGTTCTCGGAATTCTGCTGAAGTTTAAAAATGTTTTGGAACTCTTCCATTGTTCACAGAATTCCGCTGACGTTTAAAAATGCTTCGGAAATCTTCCATTGTTTTCAAAATTCCGCTGACATATAAAAATGCTTCGGAAATCTTGCATTGTTCTCGGCATTCCGCTGACGTTTAAAAATGTTTCAGAATTCTTCAATTGTTCTCGGAATTCTGCTGAACTTTTAAAATGCTTTGGAACTCTTCTATTGCTCTCGGAATTCTGCTGAAGTTTAAAAATGCTTCGGAACTCTTCCATTGTTCTCGGAATTCTGCTGAAGTTTAAAAATGCTTCGGAACTCTTCCATTGTTCTCGGAATTCCGTTGAAGTTTAAAAATGCTTCGAAACTCTTCCATTGTTCTCGGAATTCTGCTGAAGTTTAAAAATGCTTCGGAACTCTTCCATTGTTCTCGGAATTCCGTTGAAGTTTAAAAATGCTTCGAAACTCTTCCATTGTACTCGGAATTCCGCTAACGTTTAAAAATGCTTCGGAACTCTTCCATTGTTCTCGGAATTCGATTGAAGTTTAAAAATGCTTCACAACTCTTCCATTGTTCTCGGAATTCCGCTGACTTTTAAAAATACGTCGAAACTCTTCCATTGTTCTCCAAATTCCGCTGAAGTTTAAAAATGCTTCGGAACCCTTCCATTGTTCTCGGAATTCTGCTGAAGTTTAAAAATGCTTCGGACCTCTTCCATTGTTCTAGGAATTCTGCTGAAGTCTAAAAATTCATCTGAACTCTTCCATTATTCTCGGAATTCGTGTGAATTTTAAAAATGCTTCGGAACTCTTCTATTGTTCTCGGAATTCCGCTGAAGTTTAAAAATGCTTAAAATCTCTTACATTGTACTCGGAATTCCGCTGAAGTTTAAAAATGCTTCGGAACTCTTCCATTGCTCTCGGAATTCTGCTGAAGTTTAAAAATGCTTCAGAACTCTTACATTGTTCTCGGAATTCTGCTGACGTTTACAAATGCTTCGGAACTCTTCCATTGTTCTCTGAATTCCGCTGACGTTTAAAAATGCTTCGGTACTCTTCCTTTGTTCTCGGAATTCCGCTGACATATAAAAATGCTTCGGAAATCTTGCATTGTTCTCGGCATTCCGCTGACGTTTAAAAATGCTTCGGAACTCTTCAATTGTTCTCGGAATTCTGCCGAACTTTTAAAATGCTTTGGAACTCTTCCATTGCTCTCGGAATTCTGCTGAAGTTTAAAAATGCTTCAGAACTCTTCCATTGTTCTCGGAATTCTGCTGTAGTTTAAAAATGCTTCGGAACTCTTCCATTGTTCTCAGAATTCCGCTGACGTTTAAAAATGCTTCGGAAATCTTCCATTGTTTTCAAAATTCCGCTGACGTTTAAAAATGCTTCAGAACTCTTCCATTGTTCTCGGAATTCTGCTGACGTTTTAAAATGCTTCGGTACTCTTCCATTGTTCTCGGAATTCCGCTGACATATAAAAATGCTTCGGAAATCTTGCATTGTTCTCGGCATTCCGCTGACGTTTAAAAATGCTTCGGAACTCTTCCATTGTTCTCAGAATTCCGCTGATGTTTAAAAATGCATCGGAAATCTTCCATAGTTTTCAAAATTCCGCTGACGTTTAAAAATGCTTCAGAACTCTTCCATTGTTCTCGGAATTCCGCTGACGTTTAAAAATGCTTTGGAACTCTTCCATTATTCTCGGAAATCTGCTGAAGTTTAAAAATGCTTCGGAACTCTTCCATTGTTCTCAGAATTCCGCTGACGTTTAATAATGCTTCGCAACTTTTTCATTGTTCTCGGAATTCCGCTGACGGTTAAAAATGCTTCGGAACTCTTCAATTGTTCTCGGAATTCTGTTGAACTTTTAAAATGCTTTGGAACTCTTCCATTGCTCTCGGAATTCTGCTGAAGTTTAAAAATGCTTCAGAACTCTTACATTGTTCTCGGAATTCTGCTGACGTTTAAAAATTCTTCGGAACTCTACCATTGTTCTCGGAATTCCGTTGAAGTTTAAAAATGCTTCGAAACTCTTCCATTGTTCTCGGAATTCTGCTGAAGTTTAAAAATGCTTCGGAACTCTTCCATTGTTCTCGGAATTCCGCTGACGTTTAATAATGCTTCGCAACTCTTTCATTGTTCTCGGAATTCCACTGACGTTTAAAAATGCTTCGGAACTCTTCCATTGGTCTCGGAATTCCGATGACGTTTTAAAATGCTTCGGTACTCTTCCATTGTTCTCGGAATTCCGCTGACAATTAAAAATGCTTCGAAACTCTTCCATTGTTCTCGGAATTCCACTGAAGTTTAAAAATGCTTCACAACTCTTCCATTGTTCTCGGAATTCCGCTGACGTTTAATAATGCTTCGCAACTCTTTCATTGTTCTCGGAATTCCGCTGACGTTTAAAAATGCTTCGGAACTCTTCCATTGTTCTCGGAATTCCGTTGAAGTTTAAAAATGCTTCGAAACTCTTCCATTGTTCTCAGAATTCTGCTGAAGTTTAAAAATGCTTCAGAACTCTTCCATTGTTCTCGGAATTCCGCTGACGTTTAAAAATGCTTCGGAACTCTTCCATTGTTCTCGGAATTTCGTTGAAGTTTAAAAATGCTTCGAAACTCTTCCATTGTTCTCGGAATTCTGCTGAAGTTTAAAAATGCTTCAGAACTCTTACATTGTTCTCGGAATTCTGCTGACGTTTACAAATGCTTCAGAACTCTTCCATTGTTCTCAGAATTCCGCTGACGTTTAAAAATGCTTCGGTACTCTTCCTTTTTTTCTCGGAATTCCGCTGACATATAAAAATGCTTCGGAAATCTTGCATTGTTCTCGGCATTCCGCTGACGTTTAAAAATGCTTCGGAACTCTTCAATTGTTCTCGGAATTCTGCTGAACTTTTAAAATGCTTTGGAACTCTTCCATTGCTCTCAGAATTCCGCTGACGTTCAAAAATGCTTCGGAAATCTTCCATTGTTTTCAAAATTCCGCTGACGTTTAAAAATGCTTCAGAACTTTTCCATTGTTCTCCGAGTTCTGCTGACGTTTAAAAATGCTTCAGAACTCTTACATTGTTCTCGGAATTCTGCTGACGTTTAAAAATGCTTCGGAACTCTTCCATTGTTCTCGAAATTCCGTTGAAGTTTAAAAATGCTTCGGAACTCTTCCATTGTTCTCGGAATTCTGCTGAAGTTTAAAAATGCTTCGGAACTCTTCCATTGTTCTCAGAATTCCGCTGACGTTTAAAAATGCTTCGGTACTCTTCCATTGTTCTCGGAATTCTTCTGACGTTTAAAAATGCTTCGGAACTCTTCCATTGTTCTCGGAATTCCGATGACGTTTTAAAATGCTTCGGTACTCTTCCATTGTTCTCGGAATTCCGCTGACGTTTAAAAATTCTTCGGAACTCTTCCATTGTTCTCGGAATTCCACTGAAGTTTAAAAATGCTTCGGAACTCTTCCATTGTTCTAGGAATTCTGCTGAAGTTTAAAAATTCATGTGAACTCTTCCATTATTCTCGGAATTCGTGTGAATTTTAAAAATGCTTCGGAACTTTTCTATTGTTCTCGGAATTCCGCTGAAGTTTAAAAATGCTTAAAATCTCTTACATTGTTCTCGGAATTCCGCTGAAGTTTAAAAATGCTTTGGAACTCTTCCATTGTTCTCGGAATTCTGCTGAAGTTTAACAATGCTTCAGAACTCTTCCATTGTTCTCGGAATTTCGCTGACGTTTAATAATGCTTCGCAACTCTTTCCTTGTTCTCGGAATTCCGCTGACGTTTAAAAATGCTTCGGAACTCTTCCATTGTTCTCGGAATTCCGTTGAAGTTTAAAAATGCTTTGAAACTCTTCCATTGTTCTCGGAATTCCGCTGACATTTAAAAATGCTTCGGAACTCTTCCATTGTTCTCGGAATTCCGCTGACGTTTAAAAATTGTTCGGTACTCTTCCATTGTTCTCGGAATTCCGCTGACATATAAAAATGCTTCGGAAATCTTGTATTGTTCTCGGAATTCCGCTGAAGTTTAAAAATGCTTAAAATCTCTTCCATTGTTCTCGTAATTCTGCTCATGTTTAAAAATGCTTCGGAACTCTTCTATTGTTCTCGGAATTCCGCTGAAGTTTAAAAATGCTTCAGAACTCTTACATTGTTCTCGGAATTCTGCTGACGTTTAAAAATGCTTCGGAACTCTTCTATTGTTCTCGGAATTCTGCTGAAGTTTAAAAATGCTTCAGAACTCTTACATTGTTCTCGGAATTCTGCTGACGTTTAAAAATGCTTCGGAACTCTTCCATTGTTCTCGAAATTCCGTTGAAGTTTAAAAATGCTTCGGAACTCTTCCATTGTTCTCGGAATTCTGCTGAAGTTTAAAAATGCTTCGGAACTCTTCCATTGTTCTCAGAATTCCGCTGACGTTTAAAAATGCTTCGGTACTCTTCCATTGTTCTCGGAATTCTTCTGACGTTTAAAAATGCTTCGGAACTCTTCCATTGTTCTAGGAATTCTGCTGAAGTTTAAAAATTCATGTGAACTCTTCCATTATTCTCGGAATTCGTGTGAATTTTAAAAATGCTTCGGAACTTTTCTATTGTTCTCGGAATTCCGCTGAAGTTTAAAAATGCTTAAAATCTCTTACATTGTTCTCGGAATTCCGCTGAAGTTTAAAAATGCTTTGGAACTCTTCCATTGTTCTCGGAATTCTGCTGAAGTTTAACAATGCTTCAGAACTCTTCCATTGTTCTCAGAATTCCGCTGACGTTCAAAAATGCTTCGGAAATCTTCCATTGTTTTCAAAATTCCGCTGACGTTTAAAAATGCTTCAGAACTTTTCCATTGTTCTCCGAGTTCTGCTGACGTTTAAAAATGCTTCGGAACTCTTCCATTGTTCTCAGAATTCCGCTGACGTTTAAAAATGCTTCTGAACTCTTCCATTGTTCTCGGAATTCCGTTGAAGTTTAAAAATGCTTCGAAACTCTTCCATTGTTCTCGGAATTCTGCTGAAGTTTAAAAATGCTTCAGAACTCTTCCATTGTTCTCGGAATTCCGTTGAAGTTTAAAAATGCTTCGAAACTCTTCCATTGTTCTCAGAATTCTGCTGAAGTTTAAAAATGCTTCTAAACTCTTCCATTGTTCTCGGAATTCCGCTGACGTTTAAAAATGCTTCGGAACTCTTCCATTGTTCTCGGAATTTCGTTGAAGTTTAAAAATGCTTTGAAACTCTTCCATTGTTCTCGGAATTCTGCTGAAGTTTAAAAATGCTTCGGAACTCTTTCATTGTTCTCAGAATTCCGCTGACATTTAAAAATGCTTTGGTACTCTTCCATTGTTCTCGGAATTCCGCTGACATATAAAAATGCTTCGGAAATCTTGCATTGTTCTCGGCATTCCGCTGACGTTTAAAAATGCTTCGGAACTCTTCAATTGTTCTCGGAATTCTGCTGAACTTTTAAAATGCTTTGGAACTCTTCCATTGCTCTCGGAATTCTGCTGAAGTTTAAAAATGCTTCAGAACTCTTACATTGTTCTCGGAATTCTGCTGAAGTTTAAAAATGCTTCGGTACTCTTCCATTGTTCTCGAAATTCCGCTGACATATAAAAATGCTTCGGAAATCTTGCATTGTTCTCGGCATTCCGCTGACGTTTAAAAATGCTTCGGAACTCTTCTATTGTTTTCAAAATTCCGCTGACGTTTAAAAATGCTTCAGAACTATTAAATTGTTCTCGGAATTCCGCTGACGTTTAAAAATGCTTTGCAACTCTTCCATTGTTCTCAGAATTCCGCTGAAGTTTAAAAATGCTTCAGAATTCTTCAATTGTTCTCGGAATTCTGCTGAACTTTTAAAATGCTTTGGAACTCTTCCATTGCTCTCGGAATTCTGCTGAAGTTTAAAAATGCTTCGGAACTCTTCCATTGTTCTCGGAATTCTGCTGAAGTTTAAAAATGCTTCGGAACTCTTCCATTGTTCTCGGAATTCCGTTGAAGTTTAAAAATGCTTCGAAACTCTTCCATTGTTCTCGGAATTCTGCTGAAGTTTAAAAATGCTTCGGAACTCTTCCATTGTTCTCAGAATTCCGCTAACGTTTAAAAATGCTTCGGAAATCTTCCATTGTTTTCAAAATTCCGCTGACGCTTAAAAATGCTTCAGAACTCTTCCATTGTTCTCGGAATTCCGCTGACGTTTAATAATGCTTCGCAACTCTTTCATTGTACTCGGAATTCCGCTAACGTTTAAAAATGCTTCGGAACTCTTCCATTGTTCTCGGAATTCCGTTGAAGTTTAAAAATGCTTCGAAACTCTTCCATTGTTCTGGGAATTCTGCTGAAGTTTAAAAATGCTTCAGAACTCTTCCATTGTTCTCGGAATTCCGCTGACGTTTAATAATGCTTCGCAACTCTTTCATTGTTCTCGGAATTCCGCTGATGTTTAAAAATGCTTCAGTACTCTTCCTTTGTTCTGGGAATTCCGTTGACATATAAAAATGCTTTGGAAATCTTGCATTGTTCTCGGCATTCCGCTGACGTTTAAAAATGCTTCGGAACTCTTCAATTGTTCTCGGAATTCTGCTGAAGTTTAAAAATGCTTCAGAACTCTTCCATTGTTCTCGGAATTCTGCTGTAGTTTAAAAATGCTTCGGAACTCTTCCATTGTTCTCAGAATTCCGCTGACGTTTAAAAATGCTTCGGAACTCTTCAATTGTTCTCGGAATTCTGCTGAACTTTTAAAATGCTTTGGAACTCTTCCATTGCTCTCTGAATTCTGCTGAAGTTTAAAAATGCTTCGGAACTCTTCCATTGTTCTCGGAATTCTGCTGAAGTTTAAAAATGTTTTGGAACTCTTCCATTGTTCTCAGAATTCCGCTGACGTTTAAAAATGCTTCGGAAATCTTCCATTGTTTTCAAAATTCCGCTGACATATAAAAATGCTTCGGAAATCTTGCATTGTTCTCGGCATTCCGCTGACGTTTAAAAATGCTTCAGAATTCCTCAATTGTTCTCGGAATTCTGCTGAACTTTTAAAATGCTTTGGAACTCTTCCATTGCTCTCGGAATTCTGCTGAAGTTTAAAAATGCTTCGGAACTCTTCCATTGTTCTCGGAATTCCGTTGAAGTTTAAAAATGCTTCGAAACTCTTCCATTGTTCTCGGAATTCTGCTGAAGTTTAAAAATGCTTCAGAACTCTTCCATTGTTCTCGGAATTCCGCTGACATTTAATAATGCTTCGCAACTCTTTCATTGTTCTCGGAATTCCGCTGACGTTTAAAAATGCTTCGGAACTCTTCCATTGTTCTCGGAATTCCGTTGAAGTTTAAAAATGCTTCGAAACCCTTCCATTGTTCTCGGAATTCTGCTGAAGTTTAAAAATGCTTCGGAACTCTTTCATTGTTCTCAGAATTCCGCTGACATTTAAAAATGCTTTGGTACTCTTCCATTGTTCTTGGAATTCCGCTGACATATAAAAATGCTTCGAAAATCTTGCATTGTTCTCGGCATTCCGCTGACGTTTAAAAATGCTTCGGAACTCTTCAATTGTTCTCGGAATTCTGCTGAACTTTTAAAATGCTTTGGAACTCTTCCATTGCTCTCGGAATTCTGCTGAAGTTTAAAAATGCTTCAGAACTCTTACATTGTTCTCGGAATTCTGCTGAAGTTTAAAAATGCTTCGCTACTCTTCCATTGTTCTCGGAAGTCCGCTGACATATAAAAATGCTTCGGAAATCTTGCATTGTTCTCGGCATTCCGCTGACGTTTAAAAATGCTTCGGAACTCTTCCATTGTTCTCAGAATTCCGCTGACGTTTAAAAATGCTTCGGAAATCTTCCATTGTTTTCAAAATTCCGCTGACGTTTAAAAATGCTTCAGAACTCTTCCATTGTTCTCGGAATTCCGCTGACGTTTAAAAATGCTTTGGAACTCTTCCATTGTTCTTGGAATTCTGCTGAAGTTTAAAAATGCTTCGGAACTCTTCCATTGTTCTCAGAATTCCGCTGACGTTTAAAAATGCTTCGGTACTCTTCCATTGTTCTCGGAATTCCACTGACATATAAAAATACTTCGGAAATCTTGCATTGTTCTCGGCATTCCGCTGACGTTTAAAAATGCTTCGGAACTCTTCAATTGTTCTCGGAATTCTGCTGAACTTTTAAAATGCTTTGGAACTCTTCCATTGCTCTCGGAATTCTGCTGAAGTTTAAAAATGCTTCGGAACTCTTCCATTGTTCTCGGAATTCTGCTGAAGTTTAAAAATGTTTTGGAACTCTTCCATTGTTCACAGAATTCCGCTGACGTTTAAAAATGCTTCGGAAATCTTCCATTGTTTTCAAAATTCCGCTGACATATAAAAATGCTTCGGAAATCTTGCATTGTTCTCGGCATTCCGCTGACGTTTAAAAATGTTTCAGAATTCTTCAATTGTTCTCGGAATTCTGCTGAACTTTTAAAATGCTTTGGAACTCTTCTATTGCTCTCGGAATTCTGCTGAAGTTTAAAAATGCTTCGGAACTCTTCCATTGTTCTCGGAATTCTGCTGAAGTTTAAAAATGCTTCGGAACTCTTCCATTGTTCTCGGAATTCCGTTGAAGTTTAAAAATGCTTCGAAACTCTTCCATTGTTCTCGGAATTCTGCTGAAGTTTAAAAATGCTTCGGAACTCTTCCATTGTTCTCGGAATTCCGATGAAGTTTAAAAATGCTTCGAAACCCTTCCATTGTTCTCGGAATTCTGCTGAAGTTTAAAAATGCTTCGGAACTCTTTCATTGTTCTCAGAATTCCGCTGACATTTAAAAATGCTTTGGTACTCTTCCATTGTTCTTGGAATTCCGCTGACATATAAAAATGCTTCGAAAATCTTGCATTGTTCTCGGCATTCCGCTGACGTTTAAAAATGCTTCGGAACTCTTCAATTGTTCTCGGAATTCTGCTGAACTTTTAAAATGCTTTGGAACTCTTCCATTGCTCTCGGAATTCTGCTGAAGTTTAAAAATGCTTCAGAACTCTTACATTGTTCTCGGAATTCTGCTGAAGTTTAAAAATGCTTCGGTACTCTTCCATTGTTCTCGGAAGTCCGCTGACATATAAAAATGCTTCGGAAATCTTGCATTGTTCTCGGCATTCCGCTGACGTTTAAAAATGCTTCGGAACTCTTCCATTGTTCTCAGAATTCCGCTGACGTTTAAAAATGCTTCGGAAATCTTCCATTGTTTTCAAAATTCCGCTGACGTTTAAAAATGCTTCAGAACTCTTCCATTGTTCTCGGAATTCCGCTGACGTTTAAAAATGCTTTGGAACTCTTCCATTGTTCTTGGAATTCTGCTGAAGTTTAAAAATGCTTCGGAACTCTTCCATTGTTCTCAGAATTCCGCTGACGTTTAAAAATGCTTCGGTACTCTTCCATTGTTCTCGGAATTCCACTGACATATAAAAATACTTCGGAAATCTTGCATTGTTCTCGGCATTCCGCTGACGTTTAAAAATGCTTCGGAACTCTTCAATTGTTCTCGGAATTCTGCTGAACTTTTAAAATGCTTTGGAACTCTTCCATTGCTCTCGGAATTCTGCTGAAGTTTAAAAATGCTTCGGAACTCTTCCATTGTTCTCGGAATTCTGCTGAAGTTTAAAAATGTTTTGGAACTCTTCCATTGTTCACAGAATTCCGCTGACGTTTAAAAATGCTTCGGAAATCTTCCATTGTTTTCAAAATTCCGCTGACATATAAAAATGCTTCGGAAATCTTGCATTGTTCTCGGCATTCCGCTGACGTTTAAAAATGTTTCAGAATTCTTCAATTGTTCTCGGAATTCTGCTGAACTTTTAAAATGCTTTGGAACTCTTCTATTGCTCTCGGAATTCTGCTGAAGTTTAAAAATGCTTCGGAACTCTTCCATTGTTCTCGGAATTCTGCTGAAGTTTAAAAATGCTTCGGAACTCTTCCATTGTTCTCGGAATTCCGTTGAAGTTTAAAAATGCTTCGAAACTCTTCCATTGTTCTCGGAATTCTGCTGAAGTTTAAAAATGCTTCGGAACTCTTCCATTGTTCTCGGAATTCCGTTGAAGTTTAAAAATGCTTCGAAACTCTTCCATTGTACTCGGAATTCCGCTAACGTTTAAAAATGCTTCGGAACTCTTCCATTGTTCTCGGAATTCCGTTGAAGTTTAAAAATGCTTCACAACTCTTCCATTGTTCTCGGAATTCCGCTGACTTTTAAAAATACTTTGAAACTCTTCCATTGTTCTCCAAATTCCGCTGAAGTTTAAAAATGCTTCGGAACCCTTCCATTGTTCTCGGAATTCTGCTGAAGTTTAAAAATGCTTCGGAACTCTTCCATTGTTCTCAGAATTCTGCTGACGTTTAAAAATGCTTCGGAACTCTTCCATTGTTCTCGGAATTCCGCTGAAGTTTAATAATGCTTCGGACCTCTTCCATTGTTCTAGGAATTCTGCTGAAGTCTAAAAATTCATCTGAACTCTTCCATTATTCTCGGAATTCGTGTGAATTTTAAAAATGCTTCGGAACTCTTCTATTGTTCTCGGAATTCCGCTGAAGTTTAAAAATGCTTAAAATCTCTTACATTGTACTCGGAATTCCGCTGAAGTTTAAAAATGCTTCGGAACTCTTCCATTGCTCTCGGAATTCTGCTGAAGTTTAAAAATGCTTCAGAACTCTTACATTGTTCTCGGAATTCTGCTGACGTTTACAAATGCTTCGGAACTCTTCCATTGTTCTCTGAATTCCGCTGACGTTTAAAAATGCTTCGGTACTCTTCCTTTGTTCTCGGAATTCCGCTGACATATAAAAATGCTTCGGAAATCTTGCATTGTTCTCGGCATTCCGCTGACGTTTAAAAATGCTTCGGAACTCTTCAATTGTTCTCGGAATTCTGCCGAACTTTTAAAATGCTTTGGAACTCTTCCATTGCTCTCGGAATTCTGCTGAAGTTTAAAAATGCTTCAGAACTCTTCCATTGTTCTCGGAATTCTGCTGTAGTTTAAAAATGCTTCGGAACTCTTCCATTGTTCTCAGAATTCCGCTGACGTTTAAAAATGCTTCGGAAATCTTCCATTGTTTTCAAAATTCCGCTGACGTTTAAAAATGCTTCAGAACTCTTCCATTGTTCTCGGATATCCGCTGACGTTTTAAAATGCTTCGGTACTCTTCCATTGTTCTCGGAATTCCGCTGACATATAAAAATGCTTCGGAAATCTTGCATTGTTCTCGGCATTCCGCTGACGTTTAAAAATGCTTCGGAACTCTTCCATTGTTCTCAGAATTCCGCTGATGTTTAAAAATGCATCGGAAATCTTCCATAGTTTTCAAAATTCCGCTGACGTTTAAAAATGCTTCAGAACTCTTCCATTGTTCTCGGAATTCCGCTGACGTTTAAAAATGCTTTGGAACTCTTCCATTATTCTCGGAAATCTGCTGAAGTTTAAAAATGCTTCGGAACTCTTCCATTGTTCTCAGAATTCCGCTGACGTTTAATAATGCTTCGCAACTTTTTCATTGTTCTCGGAATTCCGCTGACGGTTAAAAATGCTTCGGAACTCTTCAATTGTTCTCGGAATTCTGTTGAACTTTTAAAATGCTTTGGAACTCTTCCATTGCTCTCGGAATTCTGCTGAAGTTTAAAAATGCTTCAGAACTCTTACATTGTTCTCGGAATTCTGCTGACGTTTAAAAATTCTTCGGAACTCTACCATTGTTCTCGGAATTCCGTTGAAGTTTAAAAATGCTTCGAAACTCTTCCATTGTTCTCGGAATTCTGCTGAAGTTTAAAAATGCTTCGGAACTCTTCCATTGTTCTCGGAATTCCGCTGACGTTTAATAATGCTTCGCAACTCTTTCATTGTTCTCGGAATTCCACTGACGTTTAAAAATGCTTCGGAACTCTTCCATTGGTCTCGGAATTCCGATGACGTTTTAAAATGCTTCGGTACTCTTCCATTGTTCTCGGAATTCCGCTGACAATTAAAAATGCTTCGAAACTCTTCCATTGTTCTCGGAATTCCAATGAAGTTTAAAAATGCTTCACAACTCTTCCATTGTTCTCGGAATTCCGCTGACGTTTAATAATGCTTCGCAACTCTTTCATTGTTCTCGGAATTCCGGTGACGTTTAAAAATGCTTCGGAACTCTTCCATTGTTCTCGGAATTCCGTTGAAGTTTAAAAATGCTTCGAAACTCTTCCATTGTTCTCAGAATTCTGCTGAAGTTTAAAAATGCTTCAGAACTCTTCCATTGTTCTCGGAATTCCGCTGACGTTTAAAAATGCTTCGGAACTCTTCCATTGTTCTCGGAATTTCGTTGAAGTTTAAAAATGCTTCGAAACTCTTCCATTGTTCTCGGAATTCTGCTGAAGTTTAAAAATGCTTCAGAACTCTTACATTGTTCTCGGAATTCTGCTGACGTTTACAAATGCTTCGGAACTCTTCCATTGTTCTCTGAATTCCGCTGACGTTTAAAAATGCTTCGGTACTCTTCCTTTGTTCTGGGAATTCCGCTGACATATAAAAATGCTTCGGAAATCTTGCATTGTTCTCGGCATTCCGCTGACGTTTAAAAATGCTTCGGAACTCTTCAATTGTTCTCGGAATTCTGCCGAACTTTTAAAATGCTTTGGAACTCTTCCATTGCTCTCGGAATTCTGCTGAAGTTTAAAAATGCTTCAGAACTCTTCCATTGTTCTCGGAATTCTGCTGTAGTTTAAAAATGCTTCGGAACTCTTCCATTGTTCTCAGAATTCCGCTGACGTTTAAAAATGCTTCGGAAATCTTCCATTGTTTTCAAAATTCCGCTGACGTTTAAAAATGCTTCAGAACTCTTCCATTGTTCTCGGAATTCCGCTGACGTTTTAAAATGCTTCGGTACTCTTCCATTGTTCTCGGAATTCCGCTGACATATAAAAATGCTTCGGAAATCTTGCATTGTTCTCGGCATTCCGCTGACGTTTAAAAATGCTTCGGAACTCTTCCATTGTTCTCAGAATTCCGCTGATGTTTAAAAATGCATCGGAAATCTTCCATAGTTTTCAAAATTCCGCTGACGTTTAAAAATGCTTCAGAACTCTTCCATTGTTCTCGGAATTCCGCTGACGTTTAAAAATGCTTTGGAACTCTTCCATTATTCTCGGAAATCTGCTGAAGTTTAAAAATGCTTCGGAACTCTTCCATTGTTCTCAGAATTCCGCTGACGTTTAATAATGCTTCGCAACTTTTTCATTGTTCTCGGAATTCCGCTGACGGTTAAAAATGCTTCGGAACTCTTCAATTGTTCTCGGAATTCTGTTGAACTTTTAAAATGCTTTGGAACTCTTCCATTGCTCTCGGAATTCTGCTGAAGTTTAAAAATGCTTCAGAACTCTTACATTGTTCTCGGAATTCTGCTGACGTTTAAAAATGCTTCGGAACTCTACCATTGTTCTCGGAATTCCGTTGAAGTTTAAAAATGCTTCGAAACTCTTCCATTGTTCTCGGAATTCTGCTGAAGTTTAAAAATGCTTCGGAACTCTTCCATTGTTCTCGGAATTCCGCTGACAATTAAAAATGCTTCGAAACTTTTCCATTGTTCTCGGAATTCCACTGAAGTTTAAAAATGCTTCACAACTCTTCCATTGTTCTCGGAATTCCGCTGACGTTTAATAATGCTTCGCAACTCTTTCATTGTTCTCGGAATTCCGCTGACGTTTAAAAATGCTTCGGAACTCTTCCATTGTTCTCGGAATTCCGTTGAAGTTTAAAAATGCTTCGAAACTCTTCCATTGTTCTCAGAATTCTGCTGAAGTTTAAAAATGCTTCAGAACTCTTCCATTGTTCTCGGAATTCCGCTGACGTTTAAAAATGCTTCGGAACTCTTCCATTGTTCTCGGAATTTCGTTGAAGTTTAAAAATGCTTCGAAACTCTTCCATTGTTCTCGGAATTCTGCTGAAGTTTAAAAATGCTTCGGAACTCTTTCATTGTTCTCAGAATTCCGCTGACATTTAAAAATGCTTTGGTACTCTTCCATTGTTCTCGGAATTCCGCTGACATATAAAAATGCTTCAGAAATCTTGCATTGTTCTCGGCATTCCGCTGACGTTTAAAAATGCTTCGGAACTCTTCCATTGTTTTCAAAATTCCGCTGACGTTTAAAAATGCTTCAGAACTATTAAATTGTTCTCGGAATTCCGCTGACGTTTAAAAATGCTTTGCAACTCTTCCATTGTTCTCAGAATTCCGCTGAAGTTTAAAAATGCTTCAGAATTCTTCCATTGTTCTCGGAATTCCGTTGAAGTTTAAAAATGCTTCGAAACTCTTCCATTGTTCTCGGAATTCTGCTGAAGTTTAAAAATGCTTCGGAACTCTTCCATTGTTCTCAGAATTCCGCTAACGTTTAAAAATGCTTCGGAAATCTTCCATTGTTTTCAAAATTCCGCTGACGCTTAAAAATGCTTCAGAACTCTTCCATTGTTCTCGGAATTCCGCTGACGTTTAATAATGCTTCGCAACTCTTTCATTGTACTCGGAATTCCGCTAACGTTTAAAAATGCTTCGGAACTCTTCCATTGTTCTCGGAATTCCGTTGAAGTTTAAAAATACTTCGAAACTCTTCCATTGTTCTGGGAATTCTGCTGAAGTTTAAAAATGCTTCAGAACTCTTCCATTGTTCTCGGAATTCCGCTGACGTTTAATAATGCTTCGCAACTCTTTCATTGTTCTCGGAATTCCGCTGATGTTTAAAAATGCTTCGGTACTCTTCCTTTGTTCTCGGAATTCCGCTGACATATAAAAATGCTTTGGAAATCTTGCATTGTTCTCGGCATTCCGCTGACGTTTAAAAATGCTTCGGAACTCTTCAATTGTTCTCGGAATTCTGCTGAAGTTTAAAAATGCTTCAGAACTCTTCCATTGTTCTCGGAATTCTGCTGTAGTTTAAAAATGCTTCGGAACTCTTCCATTGTTCTCAGAATTCCGCTGACGTTTAAAAATGCTTCGGAACTCTTCAATTGTTCTCGGAATTCTGCTGAACTTTTAAAATGCTTTGGAACTCTTCCATTGCTCTCTGAATTCTGCTGAAGTTTAAAAATGCTTCGGAACTCTTCCATTGTTCTCGGAATTCTGCTGAAGTTTAAAAATGTTTTGGAACTCTTCCATTGTTCTCAGAATTCCGCTGACGTTTAAAAATGCTTCGGAAATCTTCCATTGTTTTCAAAATTCCGCTGACATATAAAAATGCTTTGGAAATCTTGCATTGTTCTCGGCATTCCGCTGACGTTTAAAAATGCTTCAGAATTCTTCAATTGTTCTCGGAATTCTGCTGAACTTTTAAAATGCTTTGGAACTCTTCCATTGCTCTCGGAATTCTGCTGAAGTTTAAAAATGCTTCGGAACTCTTCCATTGTTCTCGGAATTCCGTTGAAGTTTAAAAATGCTTCGAAACTCTTCCATTGTTCTCGGAATTCTGCTGAAGTTTAAAAATGCTTCAGAACTCTTCCATTGTTCTCGGAATTCCGCTGACGTTTAATAATGCTTCGCAACTCTTTCATTGTTCTCGGAATTCCGCTGACGTTTAAAAATGCTTCGGAACTCTTCCATTGTTCTCGGAATTCCGTTGAAGTTTAAAAATGCTTCGAAACCCTTCCATTGTTCTCGGAATTCTGCTGAAGTTTAAAAATGCTTCGGAACTCTTTCATTGTTCTCAGAATTCCGCTGACATTTAAAAATGCTTTGGTACTCTTCCATTGTTCTCGGAATTCCGCTGACATATAAAAATGCTTCGAAAATCTTGCATTGTTCTCGGCATTCCGCTGACGTTTAAAAATGCTTCGGAACTCTTCAATTGTTCTCGGAATTCTGCTGAACTTTTAAAATGCTTTGGAACTCTTCCATTGCTCTCGGAATTCTGCTGAAGTTTAAAAATGCTTCAGAACTCTTACATTGTTCTCGGAATTCTGCTGAAGTTTAAAAATGCTTCGGTACTCTTCCATTGTTCTCGGAAGTCCGCTGACATATAAAAATGCTTCGGAAATCTTGCATTGTTCTCGGCATTCCGCTGACGTTTAAAAATGCTTCGGAACTCTTCCATTGTTCTCAGAATTCCGCTGACGTTTAAAAATGCTTCGGAAATCTTCCATTGTTATCAAAATTCCGCTGACGTTTAAAAATGCTTCAGAACTCTTCCATTGTTCTCGGAATTCCGCTGACGTTTAAAAATGCTTTGGAACTCTTCCATTGTTCTTGGAATTCTGCTGAAGTTTAAAAATGCTTCGGAACTCTTCCATTGTTCTCAGAATTCCGCTGACGTTTAAAAATGCTTCGGTACTCTTCCATTGTTCTCGGAATTCCACTGACATATAAAAATGCTTCGGAAATCTTGCATTGTTCTCGGCATTCCGCTGACGTTTAAAAATGCTTCAGAACTCTTCAATTGTTCTCGGAATTCTGCTGAACTTTTAAAATGCTTTGGAACTCTTCCATTGCTCTCGGAATTCTGCTGAAGTTTAAAAATGCTTCGGAACTCTTCCATTGTTCTCGGAATTCTGCTGAAGTTTAAAAATGTTTTGGAACTCTTCCATTGTTCTCAGAATTCCGCTGACGTTTAAAAATGCTTCGGAAATCTTCCATTGTTTTCAAAATTCCGCTGACATATAAAAATGCTTCGGAAATCTTGCATTGTTCTCGGCATTCCGCTGACGTTTAAAAATGTTTCAGAATTCTTCAATTGTTCTCGGAATTCTGCTGAACTTTTAAAATGCTTTGGAACTCTTCTATTGCTCTCGGAATTCTGCTGAAGTTTAAAAATGCTTCGGAACTCTTCCATTGTTCTCGGAATTCTGCTGAAGTTTAAAAATGCTTCGGAACTCTTCCATTGTTCTCGGAATTCCGTTGAAGTTTAAAAATGCTTCGAAACTCTTCCATTGTTCTCGGAATTCTGCTGAAGTTTAAAAATGCTTCGGAACTCTTCCATTGTTCTCGGAATTCCGTTGAAGTTTAAAAATGCTTCGAAACTCTTCCATTGTACTCGGAATTCCGCTAACGTTTAAAAATGCTTCGGAACTCTTCCATTGTTCTCGGAATTCCGTTGAAGTTTAAAAATGCTTCACAACTCTTCCATTGTTCTCGGAATTCCGCTGACTTTTAAAAATACTTCTAAACTCTTCCATTGTTCTCCAAATTCCGCTGAAGTTTAAAAATGCTTCGGAACCCTTCCATTGTTCTCGGAATTCTGCTGAAGTTTAAAAATGCTTCGGAACTCTTCCATTGTTCTCAGAATTCTGCTGACGTTTAAAAATGCTTCGGAACTCTTCCATTGTTCTCGGAATTCCGCTGAAGTTTAAAAATGCTTCGGACCTCTTCCATTGTTCTAGGAATTCTGCTGAAGTCTAAAAATTCATCTGAACTCTTCCATTGTTCTCGGAATTCTGCTGTAGTTTAAAAATGCTTCGGAACTCTTCCATTGTTCTCAGAATTCCGCTGACGTTTAAAAATGCTTCGGAAATCTTCCATTGTTTTCAAAATTCCGCTGACGTTTAAAAATGCTTCAGAACTCTTCCATTGTTCTCGGAATTCCGCTGACGTTTTAAAATGCTTCGGTACTCTTCCATTGTTCTCGGAATTCCGCTGACATATAAAAATGCTTCGGAAATCTTGCATTGTTCTCGGCATTCCGCTGACGTTTAAAAATGCTTCGGAACTCTTCCATTGTTCTCAGAATTCCGCTGACGTTTAAAAATGCATCGGAAATCTTCCATTGTTCTCAGAATTCCGCTGAAGTTTAAAAATGCTTCGGACCTCTTCCATTGTTCTAGGAATTCTGCTGAAGTTTAAAAATTCATCTGAACTCTTCCATTATTCTCGGAATTCGTGTGAATTTTAAAAATGCTTCGGAACTCTTCTATTGTTCTCGGAATTCCGCTGAAGTTTAAAAATGCTTAAAATCTCTTACATTGTACTCGGAAATCCGCTGAAGTTTAAAAATGCTTCGGAACTCTTCCTTTGCTCTCGGAATTCTGCTGAAGTTTAAAAATGCTTCAGAACTCTTACATTGTTCTCGGAATTCTGCTGACGTTTAAAAATGCTTCGGAACTCTTCCATTGTTCTCGGAATTCCGTTGAAGTTTAAAAATGCTTCGAAACTCTTCCATTGTTCTGGGAATTCTGCTGAAGTTTAAAAATGCTTCAGAACTCTTCCATTGTTCTCGGAATTCCGCTGACGTTTAATAATGCTTCGCAACTCTTTCATTGTTCTCGGAATTCCGCTGATGTTTAAAAATGCTTCGGAACTCTTCCATTGTTCTCGGAATTCCGTTGAAGTTTAAAAATGCTTCGAAACTCTTCCATTGTTCTCGGAATTCTGCTGAAGTTTAAAAATGCTTCGGAACTCTTCCATTGTTCTCAGAATTCCGCTGACGTTTAAAAATGCTTCGGAAATCTTCCATTGTTTTCAAAATTCCGCTGACGCTTAAAAATGCTTCAGAACTCTTCCATTGTTCTCGGAATTCCGCTGACGTTTAATAATGCTTCGCAACTCTTTCATTGTACTCGGAATTCCGCTAACGTTTAAAAATACTTCGGAACTCTTCCATTGTTCTCGGAATTCCGTTGAAGTTTAAAAATGCTTCGAAACTCTTCCATTGTTCTCGGAATTCTGCTGAAGTTTAAAAATGCTTCGGAACTCTTCCATTGTTCTCAGAATTCCGCTAACGTTTAAAAATGCTTCGGAAATCTTCCATTGTTTTCAAAATTCCGCTGACGCTTACAAATGCTTCAGAACTCTTCCATTGTTCTCGGAATTCCGCTGACTTTTAAAAATACTTCGAAACTCTTCCATTGTTCTCCAAATTCCGCTGAAGTTTAAAAATGCTTCGGAACTCTTCCATTGTTCTCGGAATTCCGCTGACGTTTAAAAATGCTTCACAACTCTTCCATTGTTCTCGGAATTCCGCTGACTTTTAAAAATACTTCGAAACTCTTCCATTGTTCTCCAAATTCCGCTGAAGTTTAAAAATGCTTCGGAACCCTTCCATTGTTCTCGGAGTTCTGCTGAAGTTTAAAAATGCTTCGGAACTCTTTCATTGTTCTCAGAATTCTGCTGACGTTTAAAAATGCTTCGGAACTCTTCCATTGTTCTCGGAATTCCGCTGAAGTTTAAAAATGCTTCGGACCTCTTCCATTGTTCTAGGAATTCTGCTGAAGTCTAAAAATTCATCTGAACTCTTCCATTATTCTCGGAATTCGTGTGAATTTTAAAAATGCTTCGGAACTCTTCTATTGTTCTCGGAATTCCGCTGAAGTTTAAAAATGCTTAAAATCTCTTACATTGTACTCGGAATTCCGCTGAAGTTTAAAAATGCTTCGGAACTCTTCCATTGCTCTCGGAATTCTGCTGAAGTTTAAAAATGCTTCAGAACTCTTACATTGTTCTCGGAATTCTGCTGACGTTTAAAAATGCTTCGGAACTCTTCCATTGTTCTCTGAATTCCGCTGACGTTTAAAAATGCTTCGGTACTCTTCCTTTGTTCTCGGAATTCCGCTGACATATAAAAATGCTTCGGAAATCTTGCATTGTTCTCGGCATTCCGCTGACGTTTAAAAATGCTTCGGAACTCTTCAATTGTTCTCGGAATTCTGCCGAAATTTTAAAATGCTTTGGAACTCTTCCATTGCTCTCGGAATTCTGCTGAAGTTTAAAAATGCTTCAGAACTCTTCCATTGTTCTCGGAATTCTGCTGTAGTTTAAAAATGCTACGGAACTCTTCCATTGTTCTCAGAATTCCGCTGACGTTTAAAAATGCTTTGGAAATCTTCCATTGTTTTCAAAATTCCGCTGACGTTTAAAAATGCTTCAGAACTCTTCCATTGTTCTCGGAATTCCGCTGACGTTTTAAAATGCTTCGGTACTCTTCCATTGTTCTCGGAATTCTGCTGAAGTTTAAAAATGCTTCGGAACTCTTCCATTGTTCTCAGAATTCCGCTAACGTTTAAAAATGCTTCAGAAATCTTCCATTGTTTTCAAAATTCCGCTGACGCTTAAATATGCTTCAGAACTCTTCCATTGTTCTCGGAATTCCGCTGACGTTTAATAATGCTTCGCAACTCTTTCATTGTACTCGGAATTCCGCTAACGTTTAAAAATGCTTCGGAACTCTTCCATTGTTCTCGGAATTCCGTTGAAGTTTAAAAATGCTTCGAAACTCTGCCATTGTTCTGGGAATTCTGCTGAAGTTTAAAAATGCTTCAGAACTCTTCCATTGTTCTCGGAATTCCGCTGATGTTTAAACATGCTTCGGAACTCTTCCATTGTTCTCGGAATTCTGTTGAAGTTTAAAAATGCTTCTAAACTCTTCCATTGTTCTCGGAATTCTGCTGAAGTTTAAAAATGCTTCGGAACTCTTCCATTGTTCTCGGAATTCCGCTGACATATAAAAATGCTTCGGAAATCTTGCATTGTTCTCGGCATTCCGCTGACGTTTAAAAATGCTTCGGAACTCTTCAATTGTTCTCGGAATTCTGCTGAACTTTTAAAATGCTTTGGAACTCTTCCATTGCTCTCGCAATTCTGCTGACGTTTAAAAATGCTTCGGAACTCTTCCATTGTTCTCGGAATTCTGTTGACGTTTAAAAATGCTTCGGAACTCTTCCATTGTTCTCGGAATTCCGCTGACTTTTAAAAATACTTCGAAACTCTTCCATTGTTCTCCAAATTCTGCTGAAGTTTAAAAATGCTTCGGAACCCTTCCATTGTTCTCGGAATTCTGCTGAAGTTTAAAAATGTTTCGGAACTCTTCCATTGTTCTCAGAATTCCGCTGAAGTTTAAAAATGCTTCGGACCTCTTCCATTGTTCTAGGAATTCTGCTGAAGTTTAAAAATTCATCTGAACTCTTCCATTATTCTCGGAATTCGTGTGAATTTTAAAAATGCTTCGGAACTCTTCTATTGTTCTCGGAATTCCGCTGAAGTTTAAAAATGCTTAAAATCTCTTACATTGTACTCGGAAATCCGCTGAAGTTTAAAAATGCTTCGGAACTCTTCCATTGCTCTCGGAATTCTGCTGAAGTTTAAAAATGCTTCAGAACTCTTACATTGTTCTCGGAATTCTGCTGACGTTTAAAAATGCTTCGGAACTCTTCCATTGTTCTCGGAATTCCGTTGAAGTTTAAAAATGCTTCGAAACTCTTCCTTTGTTCTGGGAATTCTGCTGAAGTTTAAAAATGCTTCAGAACTCTTCCATTGTTCTCGGAATTCCGCTGACGTTTAATAATGCTTCGCAACTCTTTCATTGTTCTCGGAATTCCGCTGATGTTTAAAAATGCTTCGGAACTCTTCCATTGTTCTCGGAATTCCGTTGAAGTTTAAAAATGCTTCGAAACTCTTCCATTGTTCTCGGAATTCTGCTGAAGTTTAAAAATGCTTCGGAACTCTTCCATTGTTCTCAGAATTCCGCTAACGTTTAAAAATGCTTCGGAAATCTTCCATTGTTTTCAAAATTCCGCTGACGCTTAAAAATGCTTCAGAACTCTTCCATTGTTCTCGGAATTCCGCTGACGTTTAATAATGCTTCGCAACTCTTTCATTGTACTCGGAATTCCGCTAACGTTTAAAAATGCTTCGGAACTCTTCCATTGTTCTCGGAATTCCGTTGAAGTTTAAAAATGCTTCGAAACTCTTCCATTGTTCTCGGAATTCTGCTGAAGTTTAAAAATGCTTCGGAACTCTTCCATTGTTCTCAGAATTCCGCTAACGTTTAAAAATGCTTCGGAAATCTTCCATTGTTTTCAAAATTCCGCTGACGCTTACAAATGCTTCAGAACTTTTCCATTGTTCTCGGAATTCCGCTGACTTTTAAAAATACTTCGAAACTCTTCCATTGTTCTCCAAATTCCGCTGAAGTTTAAAAATGCTTCGGAACTCTTCCATTGTTCTCGGAATTCCGCTGACGTTTAAAAATGCTTCACAACTCTTCCATTGTTCTCGGAATTCCGCTGACTTTTAAAAATACTTCGAAACTCTTCCATTGTTCTCCAAATTCCGCTGAAGTTTAAAAATGCTTCGGAACCCTTCCATTGTTCTGGGAATTCTGCTGAAGTTTAAAAATGCTTCGGAACTCTTCCATTGTTCTCAGAATTCCGCTGACGTTTAAAAATGCTTCGGTACTCTTCCATTGTTCTCGCAATTCCACTGACATATAAAAATGCTTCGGAAATCTTGCATTGTTCTCGGCATTCCGCTGACGTTTAAAAATGCTTCGGAACTCTTCAATTGTTCTCGGAATTCTGCTGAAGTTTAAAATGCTTTGGAACTCTTCCATTGCTCTCGGAATTCTGCTGAAGTTTAAAAATGCTTCGGAACTCTTCCATTGTTCTTGGAATTCTGCTGAAGTTTAAAAATGTTTTGGAACTCTTCCATTGTTCTCAGAATTCCGCTGACGTTTAAAAATGCTTCGGAAATCTTCCATTGTTTTCAAAATTCCGCTGACATATAAAAATGCTTCGGAAATCTTGCATTGTTCTCGGCATTCCGCTGACGTTTAAAAATGCTTCAGAATTCTTCAATTGTTCTCGGAATTCTGCTGAACTTTTAAAATGCTTTGGAACTCTTCCATTGCTCTCGGAATTCTGCTGAAGTTTAAAAATGCTTCGGAACTCTTCCATTGTTCTCGGAATTCCGTTGAAGTTTAAAAATGCTTCGAAACTCTTCCATTGTTCTCAGAATTCTGCTGAAGTTTAAAAATGCTTCGGAACTCTTCCATTGTTCTCAGAATTCCGCTAACATTTAAAAATGCTTCAGAAATCTTCCATTGTTTTCAAAATTCCGCTGACGCTTAAATATGCTTCAGAACTCTTCCATTGTTCTCGGAATTCCGCTGACGTTTAATAATGCTTCGCAACTCTTTCATTGTACTCGGAATTCCGCTAACGTTTAAAAATGCTTCGGAACTCTTCCATTGTTCTCGGAATTCCGTTGAAGTTTAAAAATGCTTCGAAACTCTTCCATTGTTCTGGGAATTCTGCTGAAGTTTAAAAATGCTTCAGAACTCTTCCATTGTTCTCGGAATTCCGCTGATGTTTAAACATGCTTCGGAACTTATCCATTGTTCTCGGATTTCTGTTGAAGTTTAAAAATGCTTCTAAACTCTTCCATTGTTCTCGGAATTCTGCTGAAGTTTAAAAATGCTTCGGAACTCTTCCATTGTTCTCGGAATTCCGCTGACATATAAAAATGCTTCGGAAATCTTGCATTGTTCTCGGCATTCCGCTGACGTTTAAAAATGCTTCGGAACTCTTCAATTGTTCTCGGAATTCTGCTGAACTTTTAAAATGCTTTGGAACTCTTCCATTGCTCTCGCAATTCTGCTGACGTTTAAAAATGCTTCGGAACTCTTCAATTGTTCTCGGAATTCTGTTGAACTTTTAAAATGCTTTGGAACTCTTCCATTGCTCTCGGAATTCTGCTGAAGTTTAAAAATGCTTCAGAACTCTTACATTGTTCTCGGAATTCTGCTGACGTTTAAAAATGCTTCGGAACTCTACCATTGTTCTCGGAATTCCGTTGAAGTTTAAAAATGCTTCGAAACTCTTCCATTGTTCTCGGAATTCTGCTGAAGTTTAAAAATGCTTCGGAACTCTTCCATTGTTCTCGGAATTCCGCTGACGTTTAATAATGCTTCGCAACTCTTTCATTGTTCTCGGAATTCCACTGACGTTTAAAAATGCTTCAGAACGCTTCCATTGTTCTCGGAATTCCGTTGAAGTTTAAAAATGCTTCGAAACTCTTCCATTGTTCTCGGAATTCTGCTGAAGTTTAAAAATGCTTCGGAACTCTTTCATTGTTCTCAGAATTCCGCTGACATTTAAAAATGCTTTGGTACTCTTCCATTGTTCTCGGAATTCCGCTGACATATAAAAATGCTTCGGAAATCTTGCATTGTTCTCGGCATTCCGCTGACGTTTAAAAATGCTTCGGAACTCTTCAATTGTTCTCGGAATTCTGCTGAACTTTTAAAATGCTTTGGAACTCTTCCATTGCTCTCGGAATTCTGCTGAAGTTTAAAAATGCTTCAGAACTCTTACATTGTTCTCGGAATTCTGCTGAAGTTTAAAAATGCTTCGGTACTCTTCCATTGTTCTCGGAATTCCGCTGACATATAAAAATGCTTCGGAAATCTTGCATTGTTCTCGGCATTCCGCTGACGTTTAAAAATGCTTCGGAACTCTTCCATTGTTCTCGGCATTCCGCTGACGTTTAAAAATGCTTCGGAAATCTTCCATTGTTTTCAAAATTCCGCTGACGTTTAAAAATGCTTCAGAACTCTTCCATTGTTCTCGGAATTCCGCTGACATTTAAAAATGCTTTGGAACTCTTCCATTGTTCTTGGAATTCTGCTGAAGTTTAAAAATGCTTCGGAACTCTTCCATTGTTCTCAGAATTCCGCTGACGTTTAAAAATGCTTCGGTACTCTTCCGTTGTTCTCGGAATTCCACTGACATATAAAAATGCTTCGGAAATCTGGCATTGTTCTCGGCATTCCGCTGACGTTTAAAAATGCTTCGGAACTCTTCAATTGTTCTCGGAATTCTGCTGAAGTTTAAAATGCTTTGGAACTCTTCCATTGCTCTCGGAATTCTGCTGAAGTTTAAAAATGCTTCGGAACTCTTCCATTGTTCTCGGAATTCTGCTGAAGTTTAAAAATGTTTTGGAACTCTTCCATTGTTCTCAGAATTCCGCTGACGTTTAAAAATGCTTCGGAAATCTTCCATTGTTTTCAAAATTCCGCTGACATATAAAAATGCTTCGGAAATCTTGCATTGTTCTCGGCATTCCGCTGACGTTTAAAAATGCTTCAGAATTCTTCAATTGTTCTCGGAATTCTGCTGAACTTTTAAAATGCTTTGGAACTCTTCCATTGCTCTCGGAATTCTGCTGAAGTTTAAAAATGCTTCGGAACTCTTCCATTGTTCTCGGAATTCCGTTGAAGTTTAAAAATGCTTCGAAACTCTTCCATTGTTCTCGGAATTCTGCTGAAGTTTAAAAATGCTTCGGAACTCTTCCATTGTTCTCAGAATTCCGCTAACATTTAAAAATGCTTCAGAAATCTTCCATTGTTTTCAAAATTCCGCTGACGCTTAAATATGCTTCAGAACTCTTCCATTGTTCTCGGAATTCCGCTGACGTTTAATAATGCTTCGCAACTCTTTCATTGTACTTGGAATTCCGCTAACGTTTAAAAATGCTTCGGAACTCTTCCATTGTTCTCGGAATTCCGTTGAAGTTTAAAAATGCTTCGAAACTCTTCCATTGTTCTGGGAATTCTGCTGAAGTTTAAAAATGCTTCAGAACTCTTCCATTGTTCTCGGAATTCCGCTGATGTTTAAACATGCTTCGGAACTCTTCCATTGTTCTCGGAATTCCGCTGACATATAAAAATGCTTCGGAAATCTTGCATTGTTCTCGGCATTCCGCTGACGTTTAAAAATGCTTCGGAACTCTTCAATTGTTCTCGGAATTCTGCTGAACTTTTAAAATGCTTTGGAACTCTTCCATTGCTCTCGCAATTCTGCTGACGTTTAAAAATGCTTCGGAACTCTTCAATTGTTCTCGGAATTCTGTTGAACTTTTAAAATGCTTTGGAACTCTTCCATTGCTCTCGGAATTCTGCTGAAGTTTAAATATGCTTCAGAACTCTTCCATTGTTCTCGGAATTCCGCTGACGTTTAATAATGCTTCGCAACTCTTTCATTGTACTCGGAATTCCGCTAACGTTTAAAAATGCTTCGGAACTCTTCCATTGTTCTCGGAATTCCGTTGAAGTTTAAAAATGCTTCGAAACTCTTCCATTGTTCTGGGAATTCTGCTGAAGTTTAAAAATGCTTCAGAACTCTTCCATTGTTCTCGGAATTCCGCTGATGTTTAAACATGCTTCGGAACTCATCCATTGTTCTCGGATTTCTGTTGAAGTTTAAAAATGCTTCTAAACTCTTCCATTGTTCTCGGAATTCTGCTGAAGTTTAAAAATGCTTCGGAACTCTTCCATTGTTCTCGGAATTCCGCTGACATATAAAAATGCTTCGGAAATCTTGCATTGTTCTCGGCATTCCGCTGACGTTTAAAAATGCTTCGGAACTCTTCAATTGTTCTCGGAATTCTGCTGAACTTTTAAAATGCTTTGGAACTCTTCCATTGCTCTCGCAATTCTGCTGACGTTTAAAAATGCTTCGGAACTCTTCAATTGTTCTCGGAATTCTGTTGAACTTTTAAAATGCTTTGGAACTCTTCCATTGCTCTCGGAATTCTGCTGAAGTTTAAAAATGCTTCAGAACTCTTACATTGTTCTCGGAATTCTGCTGACGTTTAAAAATGCTTCGGAAATCTTCCATTGTTTTCAAAATTCCGCTGACATATAAAAATGCTTCGGAAATCTTGCATTGTTCTCGGCATTCCGCTGACGTTTAAAAATGCTTCAGAATTCTTCAATTGTTCTCGGAATTCTGCTGAACTTTTAAAATGCTTTGGAACTCTTCCATTGCTCTCGGAATTCTGCTGAAGTTTAAAAATGCTTCGGAACTCTTCCATTGTTCTCGGAATTCCGTTGAAGTTTAAAAATGCTTCGAAACTCTTCCATTGTTCTCGGAATTCTGCTGAAGTTTAAAAATGCTTCGGAACTCTTCCATTGTTCTCAGAATTCCGCTAACATTTAAAAATGCTTCAGAAATCTTCCATTGTTTTCAAAATTCCGCTGACGCTTAAATATGCTTCAGAACTCTTCCATTGTTCTCGGAATTCCGCTGACGTTTAATAATGCTTCGCAACTCTTTCATTGTACTCGGAATTCCGCTAACGTTTAAAAATGCTTCGGAACTCTTCCATTGTTCTCGGAATTCCGTTGAAGTTTAAAAATGCTTCGAAACTCCTCCATTGTTCTGGGAATTCTGCTGAAGTTTAAAAATGCTTCAGAACTCTTCCATTGTTCTCGGAATTCCGCTGATGTTTAAACATGCTTCGGAACTCATCCATTGTTCTCGGATTTCTGTTGAAGTTTAAAAATGCTTCTAAACTCTTCCATTGTTCTCGGAATTCTGCTGAAGTTTAAAAATGCTTCGGAACTCTTCCATTGTTCTCGGAATTCCGCTGACATATAAAAATGCTTCGGAAATCTTGCATTGTTCTCGGCATTCCGCTGACGTTTAAAAATGCTTCGGAACTCTTCAATTGTTCTCGGAATTCTGCTGAACTTTTAAAATGCTTTGGAACTCTTCCATTGCTCTCGCAATTCTGCTGACGTTTAAAAATGCTTCGGAACTCTTCAATTGTTCTCGGAATTCTGTTGAACTTTTAAAATGCTTTGGAACTCTTCCATTGCTCTCGGAATTCTGCTGAAGTTTAAAAATGCTTCAGAACTCTTACATTGTTCTCGGAATTCTGCTGACGTTTAAAAATGCTTCGGAACTCTACCATTGTTCTCGGAATTCCGTTGAAGTTTAAAAATGCTTCGAAACTCTTCCATTGTTCTCGGAATTCTGCTGAAGTTTAAAAATGCTTCGGAACTCTTCCATTGTTCTCGGAATTCCGCTGACGTTTAATAATGCTTCGCAACTCTTTCATTGTTCTCGGAATTCCACTGACGTTTAAAAATGCTTCAGAACGCTTCCATTGTTCTCGGAATTCCGTTGAAGTTTAAAAATGCTTCGAAACTCTTCCATTGTTCTCGGAATTCTGCTGAAGTTTAAAAATGCTTCGGAACTCTTTCATTGTTCTCAGAATTCCGCTGACATTTAAAAATGCTTTGGTACTCTTCCATTGTTCTCGGAATTCCGCTGACATATAAAAATGCTTTGGAAATCTTGCATTGTTCTCGGCATTCCGCTGACGTTTAAAAATGCTTCGGAACTCTTCAATTGTTCTCGGAATTCTGCTGAACTTTTAAAATGCTTTGGAACTCTTCCATTGCTCTCGGAATTCTGCTGAAGTTTAAAAATGCTTCAGAACTCTTACATTGTTCTCGGAATTCTGCTGAAGTTTAAAAATGCTTCGGTACTCTTCCATTGTTCTCGGAATTCCGCTGACATATAAAAATGCTTCGGAAATCTTGCATTGTTCTCGGCATACCGCTGACGTTTAAAAATGCTTCGGAACTCTTCCATTGTTCTCGGCATTCCGCTGACGTTTAAAAATGCTTCGGAAATCTTCCATTGTTTTCAAAATTCCGCTGACGTTTAAAAATGCTTCAGAACTCTTCCATTGTTCTCGGAATTCCGCTGACATTTAAAAATGCTTTGGAACTCTTCCATTGTTCTTGGAATTCTGCTGAAGTTTAAAAATGCTTCGGAACTCTTCCATTGTTCTCAGAATTCCGCTGACGTTTAAAAATGCTTCGGTACTCTTCCATTGTTCTCGGAATTCCACTGACATATAAAAATGCTTCGGAAATCTGGCATTGTTCTCGGCATTCCGCTGACGTTTAAAAATGCTTCGGAACTCTTCAATTGTTCTCGGAATTCTGCTGAAGTTTAAAATGCTTTGGAACTCTTCCATTGCTCTCGGAATTCTGCTGAAGTTTAAAAATGCTTCGGAACTCTTCCATTGTTCTCGGAATTCTGCTGAAGTTTAAAAATGTTTTGGAACTCTTCCATTGTTCTCAGAATTCCGCTGACGTTTAAAAATGCTTCGGAAATCTTCCATTGTTTTCAAAATTCCGCTGACATATAAAAATGCTTCGGAAATCTTGCATTGTTCTCGGCATTCCGCTGACGTTTAAAAATGCTTCAGAATTCTTCAATTGTTCTCGGAATTCTGCTGAACTTTTAAAATGCTTTGGAACTCTTCCATTGCTCTCGGAATTCTGCTGAAGTTTAAAAATGCTTCGGAACTCTTCCAATGTTCTCGGAATTCCGTTGAAGTTTAAAAATGCTTCGAAACTCTTCCATTGTTCTCGGAATTCTGCTGAAGTTTAAAAATGCTTCGGAACACTTCCATTGTTCTCAGAATTCCGCTAACGTTTAAAAATGCTTCAGAAATCTTCCATTGTTTTCAAAATTCCGCTGACGCTTAAATATGCTTCAGAACTCTTCCAAAGTTCTCGGAATTCCGCTGACGTTTAATAATGCTTCGCAACTCTTTCATTGTACTCGGAATTCCGCTAACGTTTAAAAATGCTTCGGAACTCTTCCATTGTTCTCGGAATTCCGTTGAAGTTTAAAAATGCTTCGAAACTCTTCCATTGTTCTGGGAATTCTGCTGAAGTTTAAAAATGCTTCAGAACTCTTCCATTGTTCTCGGAATTCCGCTGATGTTTAAACATGCTTCGGAACTCATCCATTGTTCTCGGATTTCTGTTGAAGTTTAAAAATGCTTCTAAACTCTTCCATTGTTCTCGGAATTCTGCTGAAGTTTAAAAATGCTTCGGAACTCTTCCATTGTTCTCGGAATTCCGCTGACATATAAAAATGCTTCGGAAATCTTGCATTGTTCTCGGCATTCCGCTGACGTTTAAAAATGCTTCGGAACTCTTCAATTGTTCTCGGAATTCTGCTGAACTTTTAAAATGCTTTGGAACTCTTCCATTGCTCTCGCAATTCTGCTGACGTTTAAAAATGCTTCGGAACTCTTCAATTGTTCTCGGAATTCTGTTGAACTTTTAAAATGCTTTGGAACTCTTCCATTGCTCTCGGAATTCTGCTGAAGTTTAAAAATGCTTCAGAACTCTTACATTGTTCTCGGAATTCTGCTGACGTTTAAAAATGCTTCGGAACTCTACCATTGTTCTCGGAATTCCGTTGAAGTTTAAAAATGCTTCGAAACTCTTCCATTGTTCTCGGAATTCTGCTGAAGTTTAAAAATGCTTCGGAACTCTTCCATTGTTCTCGGAATTCCGCTGACGTTTAATAATGCTTCGCAACTCTTTCATTGTTCTCGGAATTCCACTGACGTTTAAAAATGCTTCAGAACGCTTCCATTGTTCTTGGAATTCCGTTGAAGTTTAAAAATGCTTCGAAACTCTTCCATTGTTCTCGGAATTCTGCTGAAGTTTAAAAATGCTTCGGAACTCTTTCATTGTTCTCAGAATTCCGCTGACATTTAAAAATGCTTTGGTACTCTTCCATTGTTCTCGGAATTCCGCTGACATATAAAAATGCTTTGGAAATCTTGCATTGTTCTCGGCATTCCGCTGACGTTTAAAAATGCTTCGGAACTCTTCAATTGTTCTCGGAATTCTGCTGAACTTTTAAAATGCTTTGGAACTCTTCCATTGCTCTCGGAATTCTGCTGAAGTTTAAAAATGCTTCAGAACTCTTCCATTGTTCTCGGAATTCCGCTGATGTTTAAACATGCTTCGGAACTCATCCATTGTTCTCGGATTTCTGTTGAAGTTTAAAAATGCTTCTAAACTCTTCCATTGTTCTCGGAATTCTGCTGAAGTTTAAAAATGCTTCGGAACTCTTCCATTGTTCTCGGAATTCCGCTGACATATAAAAATGCTTCGGAAATCTTGCATTGTTCTCGGCATTCCGCTGACGTTTAAAAATGCTTCGGAACTCTTCAATTGTTCTCGGAATTCTGCTGAACTTTTAAAATGCTTTGGAACTCTTCCATTGCTCTCGCAATTCTGCTGACGTTTAAAAATGCTTCGGAACTCTTCAATTGTTCTCGGAATTCTGTTGAACTTTTAAAATGCTTTGGAACTCTTCCATTGCTCTCGGAATTCTGCTGAAGTTTAAAAATGCTTCAGAACTCTTACATTGTTCTCGGAATTCTGCTGACGTTTAAAAATGCTTCGGAACTCTACCATTGTTCTCGGAATTCCGTTGAAGTTTAAAAATGCTTCGAAACTCTTCCATTGTTCTCGGAATTCTGCTGAAGTTTAAAAATGCTTCGGAACTCTTCCATTGTTCTCGGAATTCCGCTGACGTTTAATAATGCTTCGCAACTCTTTCATTGTTCTCGGAATTCCACTGACGTTTAAAAATGCTTCAGAACGCTTCCATTGTTCTCGGAATTCCGTTGAAGTTTAAAAATGCTTCGAAACTCTTCCATTGTTCTCGGAATTCTGCTGAAGTTTAAAAATGCTTCGGAACTCTTTCATTGTTCTCAGAATTCCGCTGACATTTAAAAATGCTTTGGTACTCTTCCATTGTTCTCGGAATTCCGCTGACATATAAAAATGCTTTGGAAATCTTGCATTGTTCTCGGCATTCCGCTGACGTTTAAAAATGCTTCGGAACTCTTCAATTGTTCTCGGAATTCTGCTGAACTTTTAAAATGCTTTGGAACTCTTCCATTGCTCTCGGAATTCTGCTGAAGTTTAAAAATGCTTCAGAACTCTTACATTGTTCTCGGAATTCTGCTGAAGTTTAAAAATGCTTCGGTACTCTTCCATTGTTCTCGGAATTCCGCTGACATATAAAAATGCTTCGGAAATCTTGCATTGTTCTCGGCATACCGCTGACGTTTAAAAATGCTTCGGAACTCTTCCATTGTTCTCGGCATTCCGCTGACGTTTAAAAATGCTTCGGAAATCTTCCATTGTTTTCAAAATTCCGCTGACGTTTAAAAATGCTTCAGAACTCTTCCATTGTTCTCGGAATTCCGCTGACATTTAAAAATGCTTTGGAACTCTTCCATTGTTCTTGGAATTCTGCTGAAGTTTAAAAATGCTTCGGAACTCTTCCATTGTTCTCAGAATTCCGCTGACGTTTAAAAATGCTTCGGTACTCTTCCATTGTTCTCGGAATTCCACTGACATATAAAAATGCTTCGGAAATCTGGCATTGTTCTCGGCATTCCGCTGACGTTTAAAAATGCTTCGGAACTCTTCAATTGTTCTCGGAATTCTGCTGAAGTTTAAAATGCTTTGGAACTCTTCCATTGCTCTCGGAATTCTGCTGAAGTTTAAAAATGCTTCGGAACTCTTCCATTGTTCTCGGAATTCTGCTGAAGTTTAAAAATGTTTTGGAACTCTTCCATTGTTCTCAGAATTCCGCTGACGTTTAAAAATGCTTCGGAAATCTTCCATTGTTTTCAAAATTCCGCTGACATATAAAAATGCTTCGGAAATCTTGCATTGTTCTCGGCATTCCGCTGACGTTTAAAAATGCTTCAGAATTCTTCAATTGTTCTCGGAATTCTGCTGAACTTTTAAAATGCTTTGGAACTCTTCCATTGCTCTCGGAATTCTGCTGAAGTTTAAAAATGCTTCGGAACTCTTCCATTGTTCTCGGAATTCCGTTGAAGTTTAAAAATGCTTCGAAACTCTTCCATTGTTCTCGGAATTCTGCTGAAGTTTAAAAATGCTTCGGAACACTTCCATTGTTCTCAGAATTCCGCTAACGTTTAAAAATGCTTCAGAAATCTTCCATTGTTTTCAAAATTCCGCTGACGCTTAAATATGCTTCAGAACTCTTCCAAAGTTCTCGGAATTCCGCTGACGTTTAATAATGCTTCGCAACTCTTTCATTGTACTCGGAATTCCGCTAACGTTTAAAAATGCTTCGGAACTCTTCCATTGTTCTCGGAATTCCGTTGAAGTTTAAAAATGCTTCGAAACTCTTCCATTGTTCTGGGAATTCTGCTGAAGTTTAAAAATGCTTCAGAACTCTTCCATTGTTCTCGGAATTCCGCTGATGTTTAAACATGCTTCGGAACTCATCCATTGTTCTCGGATTTCTGTTGAAGTTTAAAAATGCTTCTAAACTCTTCCATTGTTCTCGGAATTCTGCTGAAGTTTAAAAATGCTTCGGAACTCTTCCATTGTTCTCGGAATTCCGCTGACATATAAAAATGCTTCGGAAATCTTGCATTGTTCTCGGCATTCCGCTGACGTTTAAAAATGCTTCGGAACTCTTCAATTGTTCTCGGAATTCTGCTGAACTTTTAAAATGCTTTGGAACTCTTCCATTGCTCTCGCAATTCTGCTGACGTTTAAAAATGCTTCGGAACTCTTCAATTGTTCTCGGAATTCTGTTGAACTTTTAAAATGCTTTGGAACTCTTCCATTGCTCTCGGAATTCTGCTGAAGTTTAAAAATGCTTCAGAACTCTTACATTGTTCTCGGAATTCTGCTGACGTTTAAAAATGCTTCGGAACTCTACCATTGTTCTCGGAATTCCGTTGAAGTTTAAAAATGCTTCGAAACTCTTCCATTGTTCTCGGAATTCTGCTGAAGTTTAAAAATGCTTCGGAACTCTTCCATTGTTCTCGGAATTCCGCTGACGTTTAATAATGCTTCGCAACTCTTTCATTGTTCTCGGAATTCCACTGACGTTTAAAAATGCTTCGGAACTCTTCCATTGTTCTCGGAATTCCGTTGAAGTTTAAAAATGCTTCGAAACTCTTCCATTGTTCTCGGAATTCTGCTGAAGTTTAAAAATGCTTCGGAACTCTTTCATTGTTCTCAGAATTCCGCTGACATTTAAAAATGCTTTGGTACTCTTCCATTGTTCTCGGAATTCCGCTGACATATAAAAATGCTTTGGAAATCTTGCATTGTTCTCGGCATTCCGCTGACGTTTAAAAATGCTTCGGAACTCTTCAATTGTTCTCGGAATTCTGCTGAACTTTTAAAATGCTTTGGAACTCTTCCATTGCTCTCGGAATTCTGCTGAAGTTTAAAAATGCTTCAGAACTCTTACATTGTTCTCGGAATTCTGCTGAAGTTTAAAAATGCTTCGGTACTCTTCCATTGTTCTCGGAATTCCGCTGACATATAAAAATGCTTCGGAAATCTTGCATTGTTCTCGGCATACCGCTGACGTTTAAAAATGCTTCGGAACTCTTCCATTGTTCTCGGCATTCCGCTGACGTTTAAAAATGCTTCGGAAATCTTCCATTGTTTTCAAAATTCCGCTGACGTTTAAAAATGCTTCAGAACTCTTCCATTGTTCTCGGAATTCCGCTGACATTTAAAAATGCTTTGGAACTCTTCCATTGTTCTTGGAATTCTGCTGAAGTTTAAAAATGCTTCGGAACTCTTCCATTGTTCTCAGAATTCCGCTGACGTTTAAAAATGCTTCGGTACTCTTCCATTGTTCTCGGAATTCCACTGACATATAAAAATGCTTCGGAAATCTGGCATTGTTCTCGGCATTCCGCTGACGTTTAAAAATGCTTCGGAACTCTTCAATTGTTCTCGGAATTCTGCTGAAGTTTAAAATGCTTTGGAACTCTTCCATTGCTCTCGGAATTCTGCTGAAGTTTAAAAATGCTTCGGAACTCTTCCATTG
Organism: Phyllobates terribilis; assembly: GCF_046119375.1. NCBI lineage: Eukaryota > Metazoa > Chordata > Amphibia > Anura > Dendrobatidae > Phyllobates > Phyllobates terribilis. The sequence continues at coordinate 13,974,342 of NW_027362782.1, forward strand.
TTCTCGGAATTCTGCTGAAGTTTAAAAATGTTTTGGAACTCTTCCATTGTTCTCAGAATTCCGCTGACGTTTAAAAATGCTTCGGAAATCTTCCATTGTTTTCAAAATTCCGCTGACATATAAAAATGCTTCGGAAATCTTGCATTGTTCTCGGCATTCCGCTGACGTTTAAAAATGCTTCAGAATTCTTCAATTGTTCTCGGAATTCTGCTGAACTTTTAAAATGCTTTGGAACTCTTCCATTGCTCTCGGAATTCTGCTGAAGTTTAAAAATGCTTCGGAACTCTTCCATTGTTCTCGGAATTCCGTTGAAGTTTAAAAATGCTTCGAAACTCTTCCATTGTTCTCGGAATTCTGCTGAAGTTTAAAAATGCTTCGGAACACTTCCATTGTTCTCAGAATTCCGCTAACGTTTAAAAATGCTTCAGAAATCTTCCATTGTTTTCAAAATTCCGCTGACGCTTAAATATGCTTCAGAACTCTTCCAAAGTTCTCGGAATTCCGCTGACGTTTAATAATGCTTCGCAACTCTTTCATTGTACTCGGAATTCCGCTAACGTTTAAAAATGCTTCGGAACTCTTCCATTGTTCTCGGAATTCCGTTGAAGTTTAAAAATGCTTCGAAACTCTTCCATTGTTCTGGGAATTCTGCTGAAGTTTAAAAATGCTTCAGAACTCTTCCATTGTTCTCGGAATTCCGCTGATGTTTAAACATGCTTCGGAACTCTTCCATTGTTCTCGGAATTCTGTTGAAGTTTAAAAATGCTTCTAAACTCTTCCATTGTTCTCGGAATTCTGCTGAAGTTTAAAAATGCTTCGGAACTCTTCCATTGTTCTCGGAATTCCGCTGACATATAAAAATGCTTCGGAAATCTTGCATTGTTCTCGGCATTCCGCTGACGTTTAAAAATGCTTCGGAACTCTTCAATTGTTCTCGGAATTCTGCTGAACTTTTAATATGCTTTGGAACTCTTCCATTGCTCTCGCAATTCTGCTGACGTTTAAAAATGCTTCGGAACTCTTCCATTGTTCTCGGAATTCTGTTGATGTTTAAAAATGCTTCGGAACTCTTCCATTGTTCTCGGAATTCCGCTGACGTTTAAAAATGCTTCACAACTCTTCCATTGTTCTCGGAATTCCGCTGACTTTTAAAAATACTTCGAAACTCTTCCATTGTTCTCCAAATTCCGCTGAAGTTTAAAAATGCTTCGGAACCCTTCCATTGTTCTCGGAATTCTGCTGAAGTTTAAAAATGTTTCGGAACTCTTCCATTGTTCTCAGAATTCCGCTGAAGTTTAAAAATGCTTCGGACCTCTTCCATTGTTCTAGGAATTCTGCTGAAGTTTAAAAATTCATCTGAACTCTTCCATTATTCTCGGAATTCGTGTGAATTTTAAAAATGCTTCGGAACTCTTCTATTGTTCTCGGAATTCCGCTGAAGTTTAAAAATGCTTAAAATCTCTTACATTGTACTCGGAAATCCGCTGAAGTTTAAAAATGCTTCGGAACTCTTCCTTTGCACTCGGAATTCTGCTGAAGTTTAAAAATGCTTCAGAACTCTTACATTGTTCTCGGAATTCTGCTGACGTTTAAAAATGCTTCGGAACTCTTCCATTGTTCTCGGAATTCCGTTGAAGTTTAAAAATGCTTCGAAACTCTTCCATTGTTCTGGGAATTCTGCTGAAGTTTAAAAATGCTTCAGAACTCTTCCATTGTTCTCGGAATTCCGTTGACGTTTAATAATGCTTCGCAACTCTTTCATTGTTCTCGGAATTCCGCTGATGTTTAAAAATGCTTCGGAACTCTTCCATTGTTCTCGGAATTCCGTTGAAGTTTAAAAATGCTTCGAAACTCTTCCATTGTTCTCGGAATTCTGCTGAAGTTTAAAAATGCTTCGGAACTCTTCCATTGTTCTCAGAATTCCGCTAACGTTTAAAAATGCTTCGGAAATCTTCCATTGTTTTCAAAATTCCGCTGACGCTTAAAAATGCTTCAGAACTCTTCCATTGTTCTCGGAATTCCGCTGACGTTTAATAATGCTTCGCAACTCTTTCATTGTACTCGGAATTCCGCTAACGTTTAAAAATGCTTCGGAACTCTTCCATTGTTCTCGGAATTCCGTTGAAGTTTAAAAATGCTTCGAAACTCTTCCATTGTTCTCGGAATTCTGCTGAAGTTTAAAAATGCTTCGGAACTCTTCCATTGTTCTCAGAATTCCGCTAACGTTTAAAAATGCTTCGGAAATCTTCCATTGTTTTCAAAATTCCGCTGACGCTTAAAAATGCTTCAGAACTCTTACATTGTTCTCGGAATTCTGCTGACGTTTAAAAATGCTTCGGAACTCTACCATTGTTCTCGGAATTCCGTTGAAGTTTAAAAATGCTTCGAAACTCTTCCATTGTTCTCGGAATTCTGCTGAAGTTTAAAAATGCTTCGGAACTCTTCCATTGTTCTCGGAATTCCGCTGACGTTTAATAATGCTTCGCAACTCTTTCATTGTTCTCGGAATTCCACTGACGTTTAAAAATGCTTCAGAACGCTTCCATTGTTCTCGGAATTCCGCTGAAGTTTAAAAATGCTTCAGAATTCTTCCATTGTTCTCGGAATTCCGTTGAAGTTTAAAAATGCTTCGAAACTCTTCCATTGTTCTCGGAATTCTGCTGAAGTTTAAAAATGCTTCGGAACTCTTCCATTGTTCTCAGAATTCCGCTAACATTTAAAAATGCTTCAGAAATCTTCCATTGTTTTCAAAATTCCGCTGACGCTTAAATATGCTTCAGAACTCTTCCATTGTTCTCGGAATTCCGCTGACGTTTAATAATGCTTCGCAACTCTTTCATTGTACTCGGAATTCCGCTAACGTTTAAAAATGCTTCGGAACTCTTCCATTGTTCTCGGAATTCCGTTGAAGTTTAAAAATGCTTCGAAACTCTTCCATTGTTCTGGGAATTCTGCTGAAGTTTAAAAATGCTTCAGAACTCTTCCATTGTTCTCGGAATTCCGCTGATGTTTAAACATGCTTCGGAACTCATCCATTGTTCTCGGATTTCTGTTGAAGTTTAAAAATGCTTCTAAACTCTTCCATTGTTCTCGGAATTCTGCTGAAGTTTAAAAATGCTTCGGAACTCTTCCATTGTTCTCGGAATTCCGCTGACATATAAAAATGCTTCGGAAATCTTGCATTGTTCTCGGCATTCCGCTGACGTTTAAAAATGCTTCGGAACTCTTCAATTGTTCTCGGAATTCTGCTGAACTTTTAAAATGCTTTGGAACTCTTCCATTGCTCTCGCAATTCTGCTGACGTTTAAAAATGCTTCGGAACTCTTCAATTGTTCTCGGAATTCTGTTGAACTTTTAAAATGCTTTGGAACTCTTCCATTGCTCTCGGAATTCTGCTGAAGTTTAAAAATGCTTCAGAACTCTTACATTGTTCTCGGAATTCTGCTGACGTTTAAAAATGCTTCGGAACTCTACCATTGTTCTCGGAATTCCGTTGAAGTTTAAAAATGCTTCGAAACTCTTCCATTGTTCTCGGAATTCTGCTGAAGTTTAAAAATGCTTCGGAACTCTTCCATTGTTCTCGGAATTCCGCTGACGTTTAATAATGCTTCGCAACTCTTTCATTGTTCTCGGAATTCCACTGACGTTTAAAAATGCTTCAGAACGCTTCCATTGTTCTCGGAATTCCGTTGAAGTTTAAAAATGCTTCGAAACTCTTCCATTGTTCTCGGAATTCTGCTGAAGTTTAAAAATGCTTCGGAACTCTTTCATTGTTCTCAGAATTCCGCTGACATTTAAAAATGCTTTGGTACTCTTCCATTGTTCTCGGAATTCCGCTGACATATAAAAATGCTTTGGAAATCTTGCATTGTTCTCGGCATTCCGCTGACGTTTAAAAATGCTTCGGAACTCTTCAATTGTTCTCGGAATTCTGCTGAACTTTTAAAATGCTTTGGAACTCTTCCATTGCTCTCGGAATTCTGCTGAAGTTTAAAAATGCTTCAGAACTCTTACATTGTTCTCGGAATTCTGCTGAAGTTTAAAAATGCTTCGGTACTCTTCCATTGTTCTCGGAATTCCGCTGACATAAAAATGCTTCGGAAATCTTGCATTGTTCTCGGCATACCGCTGACGTTTAAAAATGCTTCGGAACTCTTCCATTGTTCTCGGCATTCCGCTGACGTTTAAAAATGCTTCGGAAATCTTCCATTGTTTTCAAAATTCCGCTGACGTTTAAAAATGCTTCAGAACTCTTCCATTGTTCTCGGAATTCCGCTGACATTTAAAAATGCTTTGGAACTCTTCCATTGTTCTTGGAATTCTGCTGAAGTTTAAAAATGCTTCGGAACTCTTCCATTGTTCTCAGAATTCCGCTGACGTTTAAAAATGCTTCGGTACTCTTCCATTGTTCTCGGAATTCCACTGACATATAAAAATGCTTCGGAAATCTGGCATTGTTCTCGGCATTCCGCTGACGTTTAAAAATGCTTCGGAACTCTTCAATTGTTCTCGGAATTCTGCTGAAGTTTAAAATGCTTTGGAACTCTTCCATTGCTCTCGGAATTCTGCTGAAGTTTAAAAATGCTTCGGAACTCTTCCATTGTTCTCGGAATTCTGCTGAAGTTTAAAAATGTTTTGGAACTCTTCCATTGTTCTCAGAATTCCGCTGACGTTTAAAAATGCTTCGGAAATCTTCCATTGTTTTCAAAATTCCGCTGACATATAAAAATGCTTCGGAAATCTTGCATTGTTCTCGGCATTCCGCTGACGTTTAAAAATGCTTCAGAATTCTTCAATTGTTCTCGGAATTCTGCTGAACTTTTAAAATGCTTTGGAACTCTTCCATTGCTCTCGGAATTCTGCTGAAGTTTAAAAATGCTTCGGAACTCTTCCATTGTTCTCGGAATTCCGTTGAAGTTTAAAAATGCTTCGAAACTCTTCCATTGTTCTCGGAATTCTGCTGAAGTTTAAAAATGCTTCGGAACACTTCCATTGTTCTCAGAATTCCGCTAACGTTTAAAAATGCTTCAGAAATCTTCCATTGTTTTCAAAATTCCGCTGACGCTTAAATATGCTTCAGAACTCTTCCAAAGTTCTCGGAATTCCGCTGACGTTTAATAATGCTTCGCAACTCTTTCATTGTACTCGGAATTCCGCTAACGTTTAAAAATGCTTCGGAACTCTTCCATTGTTCTCGGAATTCCGTTGAAGTTTAAAAATGCTTCGAAACTCTTCCATTGTTCTGGGAATTCTGCTGAAGTTTAAAAATGCTTCAGAACTCTTCCATTGTTCTCGGAATTCCGCTGATGTTTAAACATGCTTCGGAACTCTTCCATTGTTCTCGGAATTCTGTTGAAGTTTAAAAATGCTTCTAAACTCTTCCATTGTTCTCGGAATTCTGCTGAAGTTTAAAAATGCTTCGGAACTCTTCCATTGTTCTCGGAATTCCGCTGACATATAAAAATGCTTCGGAAATCTTGCATTGTTCTCGGCATTCCGCTGACGTTTAAAAATGCTTCGGAACTCTTCAATTGTTCTCGGAATTCTGCTGAACTTTTAATATGCTTTGGAACTCTTCCATTGCTCTCGCAATTCTGCTGACGTTTAAAAATGCTTCGGAACTCTTCCATTGTTCTCGGAATTCTGTTGATGTTTAAAAATGCTTCGGAACTCTTCCATTGTTCTCGGAATTCCGCTGACGTTTAAAAATGCTTCACAACTCTTCCATTGTTCTCGGAATTCCGCTGACTTTTAAAAATACTTCGAAACTCTTCCATTGTTCTCCAAATTCCGCTGAAGTTTAAAAATGCTTCGGAACCCTTCCATTGTTCTCGGAATTCTGCTGAAGTTTAAAAATGTTTCGGAACTCTTCCATTGTTCTCAGAATTCCGCTGAAGTTTAAAAATGCTTCGGACCTCTTCCATTGTTCTAGGAATTCTGCTGAAGTTTAAAAATTCATCTGAACTCTTCCATTATTCTCGGAATTCGTGTGAATTTTAAAAATGCTTCGGAACTCTTCTATTGTTCTCGGAATTCCGCTGAAGTTTAAAAATGCTTAAAATCTCTTACATTGTACTCGGAAATCCGCTGAAGTTTAAAAATGCTTCGGAACTCTTCCTTTGCTCTCGGAATTCTGCTGAAGTTTAAAAATGCTTCAGAACTCTTACATTGTTCTCGGAATTCTGCTGACGTTTAAAAATGCTTCGGAACTCTTCCATTGTTCTCGGAATTCCGTTGAAGTTTAAAAATGCTTCGAAACTCTTCCATTGTTCTGGGAATTCTGCTGAAGTTTAAAAATGCTTCAGAACTCTTCCATTGTTCTCGGAATTCCGTTGACGTTTAATAATGCTTCGCAACTCTTTCATTGTTCTCGGAATTCCGCTGATGTTTAAAAATGCTTCGGAACTCTTCCATTGTTCTCGGAATTCCGTTGAAGTTTAAAAATGCTTCGAAACTCTTCCATTGTTCTCGGAATTCTGCTGAAGTTTAAAAATGCTTCGGAACTCTTCCATTGTTCTCAGAATTCCGCTAACGTTTAAAAATGCTTCGGAAATCTTCCATTGTTTTCAAAATTCCGCTGACGCTTAAAAATGCTTCAGAACTCTTCCATTGTTCTCGGAATTCCGCTGACGTTTAATAATGCTTCGCAACTCTTTCATTGTACTCGGAATTCCGCTAACGTTTAAAAATGCTTCGGAACTCTTCCATTGTTCTCGGAATTCCGTTGAAGTTTAAAAATGCTTCGAAACTCTTCCATTGTTCTCGGAATTCTGCTGAAGTTTAAAAATGCTTCGGAACTCTTCCATTGTTCTCAGAATTCCGCTAACGTTTAAAAATGCTTCGGAAATCTTCCATTGTTTTCAAAATTCCGCTGACGCTTAAAAATGCTTCAGAACTCTTACATTGTTCTCGGAATTCTGCTGACGTTTAAAAATGCTTCGGAACTCTACCATTGTTCTCGGAATTCCGTTGAAGTTTAAAAATGCTTCGAAACTCTTCCATTGTTCTCGGAATTCTGCTGAAGTTTAAAAATGCTTCGGAACTCTTCCATTGTTCTCGGAATTCCGCTGACGTTTAATAATGCTTCGCAACTCTTTCATTGTTCTCGGAATTCCACTGACGTTTAAAAATGCTTCAGAACGCTTCCATTGTTCTCGGAATTCCGTTGAAGTTTAAAAATGCTTCGAAACTCTTCCATTGTTCTCGGAATTCTGCTGAAGTTTAAAAATGCTTCGGAACTCTTTCATTGTTCTCAGAATTCCGCTGACATTTAAAAATGCTTTGGTACTCTTCCATTGTTCTCGGAATTCCGCTGACATATAAAAATGCTTCGGAAATCTTGCATTGTTCTCGGCATTCCGCTGACGTTTAAAAATGCTTCGGAACTCTTCAATTGTTCTCGGAATTCTGCTGAACTTTTAAAATGCTTTGGAACTCTTCCATTGCTCTCGGAATTCTGCTGAAGTTTAAAAATGCTTCAGAACTCTTACATTGTTCTCGGAATTCTGCTGAAGTTTAAAAATGCTTCGGTACTCTTCCATTGTTCTCGGAATTCCGCTGACATATAAAAATGCTTCGGAAATCTTGCATTGTTCTCGGCATTCCGCTGACGTTTAAAAATGCTTCGGAACTCTTCCATTGTTCTCGGCATTCCGCTGACGTTTAAAAATGCTTCGGAAATCTTCCATTGTTTTCAAAATTCCGCTGACGTTTAAAAATGCTTCAGAACTCTTCCATTGTTCTCGGAATTCCGCTGACATTTAAAAATGCTTTGGAACTCTTCCATTGTTCTTGGAATTCTGCTGAAGTTTAAAAATGCTTCGGAACTCTTCCATTGTTCTCAGAATTCCGCTGACGTTTAAAAATGCTTCGGTACTCTTCCATTGTTCTCGGAATTCCACTGACATATAAAAATGCTTCGGAAATCTGGCATTGTTCTCGGCATTCCGCTGACGTTTAAAAATGCTTCGGAACTCTTCAATTGTTCTCGGAATTCTGCTGAAGTTTAAAATGCTTTGGAACTCTTCCATTGCTCTCGGAATTCTGCTGAAGTTTAAAAATGCTTCGGAACTCTTCCATTGTTCTCGGAATTCTGCTGAAGTTTAAAAATGTTTTGGAACTCTTCCATTGTTCTCAGAATTCCGCTGACGTTTAAAAATGCTTCGGAAATCTTCCATTGTTTTCAAAATTCCGCTGACATATAAAAATGCTTCGGAAATCTTGCATTGTTCTCGGCATTCCGCTGACGTTTAAAAATGCTTCAGAATTCTTCAATTGTTCTCGGAATTCTGCTGAACTTTTAAAATGCTTTGGAACTCTTCCATTGCTCTCGGAATTCTGCTGAAGTTTAAAAATGCTTCGGAACTCTTCCATTGTTCTCGGAATTCCGTTGAAGTTTAAAAATGCTTCGAAACTCTTCCATTGTTCTCGGAATTCTGCTGAAGTTTAAAAATGCTTCGGAACTCTTCCATTGTTCTCAGAATTCCGCTAACATTTAAAAATGCTTCAGAAATCTTCCATTGTTTTCAAAATTCCGCTGACGCTTAAATATGCTTCAGAACTCTTCCATTGTTCTCGGAATTCCGCTGACGTTTAATAATGCTTCGCAACTCTTTCATTGTACTTGGAATTCCGCTAACGTTTAAAAATGCTTCGGAACTCTTCCATTGTTCTCGGAATTCCGTTGAAGTTTAAAAATGCTTCGAAACTCTTCCATTGTTCTGGGAATTCTGCTGAAGTTTAAAAATGCTTCAGAACTCTTCCATTGTTCTCGGAATTCCGCTGATGTTTAAACATGCTTCGGAACTCATCCATTGTTCTCGGATTTCTGTTGAAGTTTAAAAATGCTTCTAAACTCTTCCATTGTTCTGGGAATTCTGCTGAAGTTTAAAAATGCTTCGGAACTCTTCCATTGTTCTCGGAATTCCGCTGACATATAAAAATGCTTCGGAAATCTTGCATTGTTCTCGGCATTCCGCTGACGTTTAAAAATGCTTCGGAACTCTTCAATTGTTCTCGGAATTCTGCTGAACTTTTAAAATGCTTTGGAACTCTTCCATTGCTCTCGCAATTCTGCTGACGTTTAAAAATGCTTCGGAACTCTTCAATTGTTCTCGGAATTCTGTTGAACTTTTAAAATGCTTTGGAACTCTTCCATTGCTGTCGGAATTCTGCTGAAGTTTAAATATGCTTCAGAACTCTTCCATTGTTCTCGGAATTCCGCTGACGTTTAATAATGCTTCGCAACTCTTTCATTGTACTCGGAATTCCGCTAACGTTTAAAAATGCTTCGGAACTCTTCCATTGTTCTCGGAATTCCGTTGAAGTTTAAAAATGCTTCGAAACTCTTCCATTGTTCTGGGAATTCTGCTGAAGTTTAAAAATGCTTCAGAACTCTTCCATTGTTCTCGGAATTCCGCTGATGTTTAAACATGCTTCGGAACTCATCCATTGTTCTCGGATTTCTGTTGAAGTTTAAAAATGCTTCTAAACTCTTCCATTGTTCTCGGAATTCTGCTGAAGTTTAAAAATGCTTCGGAACTCTTCCATTGTTCTCGGAATTCCGCTGACATATAAAAATGCTTCGGAAATCTTGCATTGTTCTCGGCATTCCGCTGACGTTTAAAAATGCTTCGGAACTCTTCAATTGTTCTCGGAATTCTGCTGAACTTTTAAAATGCTTTGGAACTCTTCCATTGCTCTCGCAATTCTGCTGACGTTTAAAAATGCTTCGGAACTCTTCAATTGTTCTCGGAATTCTGTTGAACTTTTAAAATGCTTTGGAACTCTTCCATTGCTCTCGGAATTCTGCTGAAGTTTAAAAATGCTTCAGAACTCTTACATTGTTCTCGGAATTCTGCTGACGTTTAAAAATGCTTCGGAAATCTTCCATTGTTTTCAAAATTCCGCTGACATATAAAAATGCTTCGGAAATCTTGCATTGTTCTCGGCATTCCGCTGACGTTTAAAAATGCTTCAGAATTCTTCAATTGTTCTCGGAATTCTGCTGAACTTTTAAAATGCTTTGGAACTCTTCCATTGCTCTCGGAATTCTGCTGAAGTTTAAAAATGCTTCGGAACTCTTCCATTGTTCTCGGAATTCCGTTGAAGTTTAAAAATGCTTCGAAACTCTTCCATTGTTCTCGGAATTCTGCTGAAGTTTAAAAATGCTTCGGAACTCTTCCATTGTTCTCAGAATTCCGCTAACATTTAAAAATGCTTCAGAAATCTTCCATTGTTTTCAAAATTCCGCTGACGCTTAAATATGCTTCAGAACTCTTCCATTGTTCTCGGAATTCCGCTGACGTTTAATAATGCTTCGCAACTCTTTCATTGTACTCGGAATTCCGCTAACGTTTAAAAATGCTTCGGAACTCTTCCATTGTTCTCGGAATTCCGTTGAAGTTTAAAAATGCTTCGAAACTCTTCCATTGTTCTGGGAATTCTGCTGAAGTTTAAAAATGCTTCAGAACTCTTCCATTGTTCTCGGAATTCCGCTGATGTTTAAACATGCTTCGGAACTCATCCATTGTTCTCGGATTTCTGTTGAAGTTTAAAAATGTTTCTAAACTCTTCCATTGTTCTCGGAATTCTGCTGAAGTTTAAAAATGCTTCGGAACTCTTCCATTGTTCTCGGAATTCCGCTGACATATAAAAATGCTTCGGAAATCTTGCATTGTTCTCGGCATTCCGCTGACGTTTAAAAATGCTTCGGAACTCTTCAATTGTTCTCGGAATTCTGCTGAACTTTTAAAATGCTTTGGAACTCTTCCATTGCTCTCGCAATTCTGCTGACGTTTAAAAATGCTTCGGAACTCTTCAATTGTTCTCGGAATTCTGTTGAACTTTTAAAATGCTTTGGAACTCTTCCATTGCTCTCGGAATTCTGCTGAAGTTTAAAAATGCTTCAGAACTCTTACATTGTTCTCGGATTTCTGCTGACGTTTAAAAATGCTTCGGAACTCTACCATTGTTCTCGGAATTCCGTTGAAGTTTAAAAATGCTTCGAAACTCTTCCATTGTTCTCGGAATTCTGCTGAAGTTTAAAAATGCTTCGGAACTCTTCCATTGTTCTCGGAATTCCGCTGACGTTTAATAATGCTTCGCAACTCTTTCATTGTTCTCGGAATTCCACTGACGTTTAAAAATGCTTCAGAACGCTTCCATTGTTCTCGGAATTCCGTTGAAGTTTAAAAATGCTTCGAAACTCTTCCATTGTTCTCGGAATTCTGCTGAAGTTTAAAAATGCTTCGGAACTCTTTCATTGTTCTCAGAATTCCGCTGACATTTAAAAATGCTTTGGTACTCTTCCATTGTTCTCGGAATTCCGCTGACATATAAAAATGCTTTGGAAATCTTGCATTGTTCTCGGCATTCCGCTGACGTTTAAAAATGCTTCGGAACTCTTCAATTGTTCTCGGAATTCTGCTGAACTTTTAAAATGCTTTGGAACTCTTCCATTGCTCTCGGAATTCTGCTGAAGTTTAAAAATGCTTCAGAACTCTTACATTGTTCTCGGAATTCTGCTGAAGTTTAAAAATGCTTCGGTACTCTTCCATTGTTCTCGGAATTCCGCTGACATATAAAAATGCTTCGGAAATCTTGCATTGTTCTCGGCATACCGCTGACGTTTAAAAATGCTTCGGAACTCTTCCATTGTTCTCGGCATTCCGCTGACGTTTAAAAATGCTTCGGAAATCTTCCATTGTTTTCAAAATTCCGCTGACGTTTAAAAATGCTTCAGAACTCTTCCATTGTTCTCGGAATTCCGCTGACATTTAAAAATGCTTTGGAACTCTTCCATTGTTCTTGGAATTCTGCTGAAGTTTAAAAATGCTTCGGAACTCTTCCATTGTTCTCAGAATTCCGCTGACGTTTAAAAATGCTTCGGTACTCTTCCATTGTTCTCGGAATTCCACTGACATATAAAAATGCTTCGGAAATCTGGCATTGTTCTCGGCATTCCGCTGACGTTTAAAAATGCTTCGGAACTCTTCAATTGTTCTCGGAATTCTGCTGAAGTTTAAAATGCTTTGGAACTCTTCCATTGCTCTCGGAATTCTGCTGAAGTTTAAAAATGCTTCGGAACTCTTCCATTGTTCTCGGAATTCTGCTGAAGTTTAAAAATGTTTTGGAACTCTTCCATTGTTCTCAGAATTCCGCTGACGTTTAAAAATGCTTCGGAAATCTTCCATTGTTTTCAAAATTCCGCTGACATATAAAAATGCTTCGGAAATCTTGCATTGTTCTCGGCATTCCGCTGACGTTTAAAAATGCTTCAGAATTCTTCAATTGTTCTCGGAATTCTGCTGAACTTTTAAAATGCTTTGGAACTCTTCCATTGCTCTCGGAATTCTGCTGAAGTTTAAAAATGCTTCGGAACTCTTCCATTGTTCTCGGAATTCCGTTGAAGTTTAAAAATGCTTCGAAACTCTTCCATTGTTCTCGGAATTCTGCTGAAGTTTAAAAATGCTTCGGAACACTTCCATTGTTCTCAGAATTCCGCTAACGTTTAAAAATGCTTCAGAAATCTTCCATTGTTTTCAAAATTCCGCTGACGCTTAAATATGCTTCAGAACTCTTCCAAAGTTCTCGGAATTCCGCTGACGTTTAATAATGCTTCGCAACTCTTTCATTGTACTCGGAATTCCGCTAACGTTTAAAAATGCTTCGGAACTCTTCCATTGTTCTCGGAATTCCGTTGAAGTTTAAAAATGCTTCGAAACTCTTCCATTGTTCTGGGAATTCTGCTGAAGTTTAAAAATGCTTCAGAACTCTTCCATTGTTCTCGGAATTCCGCTGATGTTTAAACATGCTTCGGAACTCTTCCATTGTTCTCGGAATTCTGTTGAAGTTTAAAAATGCTTCTAAACTCTTCCATTGTTCTCGGAATTCTGCTGAAGTTTAAAAATGCTTCGGAACTCTTCCATTGTTCTCGGAATTCCGCTGACATATAAAAATGCTTCGGAAATCTTGCATTGTTCTCGGCATTCCGCTGACGTTTAAAAATGCTTCGGAACTCTTCAATTGTTCTCGGAATTCTGCTGAACTTTTAATATGCTTTGGAACTCTTCCATTGCTCTCGCAATTCTGCTGACGTTTAAAAATGCTTCGGAACTCTTCCATTGTTCTCGGAATTCTGTTGATGTTTAAAAATGCTTCGGAACTCTTCCATTGTTCTCGGAATTCCGCTGACGTTTAAAAATGCTTCACAACTCTTCCATTGTTCTCGGAATTCCGCTGACTTTTAAAAATACTTCGAAACTCTTCCATTGTTCTCCAAATTCCGCTGAAGTTTAAAAATGCTTCGGAACCCTTCCATTGTTCTCGGAATTCTGCTGAAGTTTAAAAATGTTTCGGAACTCTTCCATTGTTCTCAGAATTCCGCTGAAGTTTAAAAATGCTTCGGACCTCTTCCATTGTTCTAGGAATTCTGCTGAAGTTTAAAAATTCATCTGAACTCTTCCATTATTCTCGGAATTCGTGTGAATTTTAAAAATGCTTCGGAACTCTTCTATTGTTCTCGGAATTCCGCTGAAGTTTAAAAATGCTTAAAATCTCTTACATTGTACTCGGAAATCCGCTGAAGTTTAAAAATGCTTCGGAACTCTTCCTTTGCTCTCGGAATTCTGCTGAAGTTTAAAAATGCTTCAGAACTCTTACATTGTTCTCGGAATTCTGCTGACGTTTAAAAATGCTTCGGAACTCTTCCATTGTTCTCGGAATTCCGTTGAAGTTTAAAAATGCTTCGAAACTCTTCCATTGTTCTGGGAATTCTGCTGAAGTTTAAAAATGCTTCAGAACTCTTCCATTGTTCTCGGAATTCCGCTGACGTTTAATAATGCTTCGCAACTCTTTCATTGTTCTCGGAATTCCGCTGATGTTTAAAAATGCTTCGGAACTCTTCCATTGTTCTCGGAATTCCGTTGAAGTTTAAAAATGCTTCGAAACTCTTCCATTGTTCTCGGAATTCTGCTGAAGTTTAAAAATGCTTCGGAACTCTTCCATTGTTCTCAGAATTCCGCTAACGTTTAAAAATGCTTCGGAAATCTTCCATTGTTTTCAAAATTCCGCTGACGCTTAAAAATGCTTCAGAACTCTTCCATTGTTCTCGGAATTCCGCTGACGTTTAATAATGCTTCGCAACTCTTTCATTGTACTCGGAATTCCGCTAACGTTTAAAAATGCTTCGGAACTCTTCCATTGTTCTCGGAATTCCGTTGAAGTTTAAAAATGCTTCGAAACTCTTCCATTGTTCTCGGAATTCTGCTGAAGTTTAAAAATGCTTCGGAACTCTTCCATTGTTCTCAGAATTCCGCTAACGTTTAAAAATGCTTCGGAAATCTTCCATTGTTTTCAAAATTCCGCTGACGCTTACAAATGCTTCAGAACTCTTCCATTGTTCTCGGAATTCCGCTGACTTTTAAAAATACTTCGAAACTCTTCCATTGTTCTCCAAATTCCGCTGAAGTTTAAAAATGCTTCGGAACTCTTCCATTGTTCTCGGAATTCCGCTGACGTTTAAAAATACTTCACAACTCTTCCTTTGTTCTCGGAATTCCGCTGACTTTTAAAAATACTTCGAAACTCTTCCATTGTTCTCCAAATTCCGCTGAAGTTTAAAAATGCTTCGGAACCCTTCCATTGTTCTCGGAGTTCTGCTGAAGTTTAAAAATGCTTCGGAACTCTTTCATTGTTCTCAGAATTCTGCTGACGTTTAAAAATGCTTCGGAACTCTTCCATTGTTCTCGGAATTCCGCTGAAGTTTAAAAATGCTTCGGACCTCTTCCATTGTTCTAGGAATTCTGCTGAAGTCTAAAAATTCATCTGAACTCTTCCATTCTTCTCGGAATTCGTGTGAATTTTAAAAATGCTTCGGAACTCTTCTATTGTTCTCGGAATTCCGCTGAAGTTTAAAAATGCTTAAAATCTCTTACATTGTACTCGGAATTCCGCTGAAGTTTAAAAATGCTTCGGAACTCTTCCATTGCTCTCGGAATTCTGCTGAAGTTTAAAAATGCTTCAGAACTCTTACATTGTTCTCGGAATTCTGCTGACGTTTAAAAATGCTTCGGAACTCTTCCATTGTTCTCTGAATTCCACTGACGTTTAAAAATGCTTCGGTACTCTTCCTTTGTTCTCGGAATTCCGCTGACATATAAAAATGCTTCGGAAATCTTGCATTGTTCTCGGCATTCCGCTGACGTTTAAAAATACTTCGGAACTCTTCAATTGTTCTCGGAATTCTGCCGAACTTTTAAAATGCTTTGGAACTCTTCCATTGCTCTCGGAATTCTGCTGAAGTTTAAAAATGCTTCAGAACTCTTCCATTGTTCTCGGAATTCTGCTGTAGTTTAAAAATGCTACGGAACTCTTCCATTGTTCTCAGAATTCCGCTGACGTTTAAAAATGCTTTGGAAATCTTCCATTGTTTTCAAAATTCCGCTGACGTTTAAAAATGCTTCAGAACTCTTCCATTGTTCTCGGAATTCCGCTGACGTTTTAAAATGCTTCGGTACTCTTCCATTGTTCTCGGAATTCTGCTGAAGTTTAAAAATGCTTCGGAACTCTTCCATTGTTCTCAGAATTCCGCTAACGTTTAAAAATGCTTCAGAAATCTTCCATTGTTTTCAAAATTCCGCTGACGCTTAAATATGCTTCAGAACTCTTCCATTGTTCTCGGAATTCCGCTGACGTTTAATAATGCTTCGCAACTCTTTCATTGTACTCGGAATTCCGCTAACGTTTAAAAATGCTTCGGAACTCTTCCATTGTTCTCGGAATTCCGTTGAAGTTTAAAAATGCTTCGAAACTCTTCCATTGTTCTGGGAATTCTGCTGAAGTTTAAAAATGCTTCGGAACTCTTCCATTGTTCTCGGAATTCTGTTGACGTTTAAAAATGCTTCGGAACTCTTCCATTGTTCTCGGAATTCCGCTGACTTTTAAAAATACTTCGAAACTCTTCCATTGTTCTCCAAATTCCGCTGAAGTTTAAAAATGCTTCGGAACCCTTCCATTGTTCTCGGAATTCTGCTGAAGTTTAAAAATGTTTCGGAACTCTTCCATTGTTCTCAGAATTCCGCTGAAGTTTAAAAATGCTTCGGACCTCTTCCATTGTTCTAGGAATTCTGCTGAAGTTTAAAAATTCATCTGAACTCTTCCATTATTCTCGGAATTCGTGTGAATTTTAAAAATGCTTCGGAACTCTTCCATTGTTCTCAGAATTCCGCTGACGTTTAAAAATGCTTCGGAAATCTTCCATTGTTTTCAAAATTCCGCTGACGTTTAAAAATGCTTCAGAACTCTTCCATTGTTCTCGGAATTCCGCTGACTTTTAAAAATACTTCGAAACTCTTCCATTGTTCTACAAATTCTGCTGAAGTTTAAAAATGCTTCGGAACTCTTCCATTGTTCTCGGAATTCCGCTGACGTTTAAAAATGCTTCACAACTCTTCCATTGTTCTCGGAATTCCGCTGACTTTTAAAAATACTTCGAAACTCTTTCATTGTTCTCGGAATTCCGCTGAAGTTTAAAAATGCTTAAAATCTCTTACATTGTACTCGGAAATCCGCTGAAGTTTAAAAATGCTTCGGAACTCTTCCATTGCTCTCGGAATTCCGCTGACGTTTAATAATGCTTCGCAACTCTTCATTGTTCTCGGAATTCCGCTGATGTTTAAAAATGCTTCGGAACTCTTCCATTGTTCTCGGAATTCCGTTGAAGTTTAAAAATGCTTCGAAACTCATCCATTGTTCTCGGAATTCTGCTGAAGTTTAAAAATGCTTCGGAACTCTTCCATTGTTCTCAGAATTCCGCTAACGTTTAAAAATGCTTCGGAAATCTTCCATTGTTTTCAAAATTCCTCTGACGCTTAAAAATGCTTCAGAACTCCTCCATTGTTCTCGGAATTCCGCTGACGTTTAATAATGCTTCGCAACTCTTTCATTGTACTCGGAATTCCGCTAACGTTTAAAAATGCTTCGGAACTCTTCCATTGTTCTCGGAATTCCGTTGAAGTTTAAAAATGCTTCGAAACTCTTCCATTGTTCTCGGAATTCTGCTGAAGTTTAAAAATGCTTCAGAACTCTTCCATTGTTCTCAGAATTCCGCTAACGTTTAAAAATGCTTCGGAAATCTTCCATTGTTTTCAAAATTCCGCTGACGCTTACAAATGCTTCAGAACTTTTCCATTGTTCTCGGAATTCCGCTGACTTTTAAAAATACTTCGAAACTCTTCCATTGTTCTCCAAATTCCGCTGAAGTTTAAAAATGCTTCGGAACTCTTCCATTGTTCTCGGAATTGCGCTGACGTTTAAAAATGCTTCACAACTCTTCCATTGTTCTCGGAATTCCGCTGACTTTTAAAAATACTTCGAAACTCTTCCATTGTTCTCCAAATTCCGCTGAAGTTTAAAAATGCTTCGGAACCCTTCCATTGTTCTGGGAATTCTGCTGAAGTTTAAAAATGCTTCGGAACTCTTCCATTGTTCTCAGAATTCCGCTGACGTTTAAAAATGCTTCGGTACTCTTCCATTGTTCTCGCAATTCCACTGACATATAAAAATGCTTCGGAAATCTTGCATTGTTCTCGGCATTCCGCTGACGTTTAAAAATGCTTCGGAACTCTTCAATTGTTCTCGGAATTCTGCTGAAGTTTAAAATGCTTTGGAACTCTTCCATTGCTCTCGGAATTCTGCTGAAGTTTAAAAATGCTTCGGAACTCTTCCATTGTTCTTGGAATTCTGCTGAAGTTTAAAAATGTTTTGGAACTCTTCCATTGTTCTCAGAATTCCGCTGACGTTTAAAAATGCTTCGGAAATCTTCCATTGTTTTCAAAATTCCGCTGACATATAAAAATGCTTCGGAAATCTTGCATTGTTCTCGGCATTCCGCTGACGTTTAAAAATGCTTCAGAATTCTTCAATTGTTCTCGGAATTCTGCTGAACTTTTAAAATGCTTTGGAACTCTTCAATTGCTCTCGGAATTCTGCTGAAGTTTAAAAATGCTTCGGAACTCTTCCATTGTTCTCGGAATTCCGTTGAAGTTTAAAAATGCTTCGAAACTCTTCCATTGTTCTCGGAATTCTGCTGAAGTTTAAAAATGCTTCGGAACTCTTCCATTGTTCTCAGAATTCCGCTAACATTTAAAAATGCTTCAGAAATCTTCCATTGTTTTCAAAATTCCGCTGACGCTTAAATATGCTTCAGAACTCTTCCATTGTTCTCGGAATTCCGCTGACGTTTAATAATGCTTCGCAACTCTTTCATTGTACTCGGAATTCCGCTAACGTTTAAAAATGCTTCGGAACTCTTCCATTGTTCTCGGAATTCCGTTGAAGTTTAAAAATGCTTCGAAACTCTTCCATTGTTCTGGGAATTCTGCTGAAGTTTAAAAATGCTTCAGAACTCTTCCATTGTTCTCGGAATTCCGCTGATGTTTAAACATGCTTCGGAACTCATCCATTGTTCTCGGATTTCTGTTGAAGTTTAAAAATGCTTCTAAACTCTTCCATTGTTCTCGGAATTCTGCTGAAGTTTAAAAATGCTTCGGAACTCTTCCATTGTTCTCGGAATTCCGCTGACATATAAAAATGCTTCGGAAATCTTGCATTGTTCTCGGCATTCCGCTGACGTTTAAAAATGCTTCGGAACTCTTCAATTGTTCTCGGAATTCTGCTGAACTTTTAAAATGCTTTGGAACTCTTCCATTGCTCTCGCAATTCTGCTGACGTTTAAAAATGCTTCGGAACTCTTCCATTGTTCTCGGAATTCTGTTGACGTTTAAAAATGCTTCGGAACTCTTCCATTGTTCTCGGAATTCCGCTGACTTTTAAAAATACTTCGAAACTCTTCCATTGTTCTCCAAATTCCGCTGAAGTTTAAAAATGCTTCGGAACCCTTCCATTGTTCTCGGAATTCTGCTGAAGTTTAAAAATGTTTCGGAACTCTTCCATTGTTCTCAGAATTCCGCTGAAGTTTAAAAATGCTTCGGACCTCTTCCATTGTTCTAGGAATTCTGCTGAAGTTTAAAAATTCATCTGAACTCTTCCATTATTCTCGGAATTCGTGTGAATTTTAAAAATGCTTCGGAACTCTTCTATTGTTCTCGGAATTCCGCTGAAGTTTAAAAATGCTTAAAATCTCTTACATTGTACTCGGAAATCCGCTGAAGTTTAAAAATGCTTCGGAACTCTTCCATTGCTCTCGGAATTCTGCTGAAGTTTAAAAATGCTTCAGAACTCTTACATTGTTCTCGGAATTCTGCTGACGTTTAAAAATGCTTCGGTACTCTTCCTTTGTTCTCGGAATTCCGCTGACATATAAAAATGCTTCGGTACTCTTCCTTTGTTCTCGGAATTCCGCTGACATATAAAAATGCTTCGGAAATCTTGCATTGTTCTCGGCATTCCGCTGACGTTTAAAAATGCTTCGGAACTTTTCAATTGTTCTCGGAATTCTGCCGAACTTTTAAAATGCTTTGGAACTCTTCCATTGCTCTCGGAATTCTGCTGAAGTTTAAAAATGCTTCAGAACTCTTCCATTGTTCTCGGAATTCTGCTGTAGTTTAAAAATGCTTCGGAACTCTTCCATTGTTCTCAGAATTCCGCTGACGTTTAAAAATGCTTCGGAAATCTTCCATTGCTTTCAAAATTCCGCTGACGTTTAAAAATGCTTCAGAACTCTTCCATTGTTCTCGGAATTCCGCTGACTTTTAAAAATACTTCGAAACTCTTCCATTGTTCTACAAATTCTGCTGAAGTTTAAAAATGCTTCGGAACTCTTCCATTGTTCTCGGAATTCCGCTGACGTTTAAAAATGCTTCACAACTCTTCCATTGTTCTCGGAATTCCGCTGACTTTTAAAAATACTTCGAAACTCTTTCATTGTTCTCCAAATTCCGCTGAAGTTTAAAAATGCTTCGGAACCCTTCCATTGTTCTCGGAATTCTGCTGAAGTTTAAAAATGCTTCGGAACTCTTCCATTGTTCTCAGAATTCTGCTGACGTTTAAAAATGCTTCGGAACTCTTCCATTGTTCTCGGAATTCCGCTGAAGTTTAAAAATGCTTCGGACCTCTTCCATTGTTCTAGGAATTCTGCTGAAGTCTAAAAATTCATCTGAACTCTTCCATTATTCTCGGAATTCGTGTGAATTTTAAAAATGCTTCGGAACTCTTCTATTGTTTTCGGAATTCCGCTGAAGTTTAAAAATACTTAAAATCTCTTACATTGTACTCGGAATTCCGCTGAAGTTTAAAAATGCTTCGGAACTCTTCCATAGCTCTCGGAATTCTGCTGAAGTTTAAAAATGCTTCAGAACTCTTACATTGTTCTCGGAATTCTGCTGACGTTTAAAAATGCTTCGGAACTCTTCCATTGTTCTCTGAATTCCGCTGACGTTTAAAAATGCTTCGGTACTCTTCCTTTGTTCTCGGAATTCCGCTGACATATAAAAATGCTTCGGAAATCTTGCATTGTTCTCGGCATTCCGCTGACGTTTAAAAATGCTTCGGAACTCTTCAATTGTTCTCGGAATTCTGCCGAACTTTTAAAATGCTTTGGAACTCTTCCATTGCTCTCGGAATTCTGCTGAAGTTTAAAAATGCTTCAGAACTCTTCCATTGTTCTCGGAATTCTGCTGTAGTTTAAAAATGCTTCGGAACTCTTCCATTGTTCTCAGAATTCCGCTGACGTTTAAAAATGCTTCGGAAATCTTCCATTGTTTTCAAAATTCCGCTGACGTTTAAAAATGCTTCAGAACTCTTCCATTGTTCTCGGAATTCCGCTGACGTTTTAAAATGCTTCGGTACTCTTCCATTGTTCTCGGAATTCCGCTGACATATAAAAATGCTTCGGAAATCTTGCATTGTTCTCGGCATTCCGCTGACATTTAAAAATGCTTTGGAACTCTTCCATTGTTCTCAGAATTCCGCTGACGTTTAAAAATGCTTCGGAAATCTTCCATAGTTTTCAAAATTCCGCTGACGTTTAAAAATGCTTCAGAACTCTTCCATTGTTCTCGGAATTCCGCTGACGTTTAAAAATGCTTTGGAACTCTTCCATTATTCTCGGAAATCTGCTGAAGTTTAAAAATGCTTCGGAACTCTTCCATTGTTCTCAGAATTCCGCTGAAGTTTAGAAATGCTTCGGTACTCTTCCTTTGTTCTCGGAATTCCGCTGACATATAAAAATGCTTCGGAAATCTTGCATTGTTCTCGGCATTCCGCTGACGTTTAAAAATGCTTCGGAACTCTTCAATTGTTCTCGGAATTCTGCCGAACTTTTAAAATGCTTTGGAACTCTTCCATTGCTCTCGGAATTCTGCTGAAGTTTAAAAATGCTTCAGAACTCTTCCATTGTTCTCGGAATTCTGCTGTAGTTTAAAAATGCTTCGGAACTCTTCCATTGTTCTCAGAATTCCGCTGACGTTTAAAAATGCTTCGGAAATCTTCCATTGTTTTCAAAATTCCGCTGACGTTTAAAAATGCTTCAGAACTCTTCCATTGTTCTCGGAATTCCGCTGACGTTTTAAAATGCTTCGGTACTCTTCCATTGTTCTCGGAATTCCGCTGACATATAAAAATGCTTCGGAAATCTTGCATTGTTCTCGGCATTCCGCTGACATTTAAAAATGCTTTGGAACTCTTCCATTGTTCTCAGAATTCCGCTGACGTTTAAAAATGCTTCGGAAATCTTCCATAGTTTTCAAAATTCCGCTGACGTTTAAAAATGCTTCAGAACTCTTCCATTGTTCTCGGAATTCCGCTGACGTTTAAAAATGCTTTGGAACTCTTCCATTATTCTCGGAAATCTGCTGAAGTTTAAAAATGCTTCGGAACTCTTCCATTGTTCTCAGAATTCCGCTGAAGTTTAGAAATGCTTCGGTACTCTTCCATTGTTCTCGGAATTCCGCTGACATATAAAAATGCTTCGGAAATCTTGCATTGTTCTCGGCATTCCGCTGACGTTTAAAAATGCTTCGGAACTCTTCAATTGTTCTCGGAATTCTGCTGAACTTTTAAAATGCTTTGGAACTCTTCCATTGCTCTCGGAATTCTGCTGAAGTTTAAAAATGCTTCAGAACTCTTCCATTGTTTTCGGAATTCTGCTGAAGTTTAAAAATGCTTCGGAACTCTTCCATTGTTCTCAGAATTCCACTGACGTTTAAAAATGCTTCGGAAATCTTCCATTGTTTTCAAAATTCCGCTGACGCTTAAAAATGCTTCAGAACTCTTCCATTGTTCTCGGAATTCCGCTGACGTTTAATAATGCTTCGCAACTTTTTCATTGTTCTCGGAATTCCGCTGACGGTTAAAAATGCTTCGGAACTCTTCAATTGTTCTCGGAATTCTGTTGAACTTTTAAAATGCTTTGGAACTCTTCCATTGCTCTCGGAATTCTGCTGAAGTTTAAAAATGCTTCAGAACTCTTACATTGTTCTCGGAATTCTGCTGACGTTTAAAAATGCTTCGGAACTCTACCATTGTTCTCGGAATTCCGTTGAAGTTTAAAAATGCTTCGAAACTCTTCCATTGTTCTCGGAATTCTGCTGAAGTTTAAAAATGCTTTGGAACTCTTTCATTGTTCTCAGAATTCCGCTGACATTTAAAAATGCTTTGGTACTCTTCCATTGTTCTCGGAATTCCGCTGACATATAAAAATGCTTCGGAAATCTTGCATTGTTCTCGGCATTCCGCTGACGTTTAAAAATGCTTCGGAACTCTTCAATTGTTCTCGGAATTCTGCTGAACTTTTAAAATGCTTTGGAACTCTTCCATTGCTCTCGGAATTCTGCTGAAGTTTAAAAATGCTTCAGAACTCTTACATTGTTCTCGGAATTCTGCTGAAGTTTAAAAATGCTTCGGAACTCTTCCATTGTTCTCAGAATTCCGCTAACGTTTAAAAATGCTTCAGAAATCTTCCATTGTTTTCAAAATTCCGCTGACGCTTAAATATGCTTCAGAACTCTTCCATTGTTCTCGGAATTCCGCTGACGTTTAATAATGCTTCGCAACTCTTTCATTGTACTCGGAATTCCGCTAACGTTTAAAAATGCTTCGGAACTCTTCCATTGTTCTCGGAATTCCGTTGAAGTTTAAAAATGCTTCGAAACTCTTCCATTGTTCTGGGAATTCTGCTGAAGTTTAAAAATGCTTCGGAACTCTTCCATTGTTCTCGGAATTCCGCTGACATATAAAAATGCTTCGGAAATCTTGCATTGTTCTCGGCATTCCGCTGACGTTTAAAAATGCTTCGGAACTCTTCAATTGTTCTCGGAATTCTGCTGAACTTTTAAAATGCTTTGGAACTCTTCCATTGCTCTCGCAATTCTGCTGACGTTTAAAAATGCTTCGGAACTCTTCCATTGTTCTCGGAATTCTGTTGACGTTTAAAAATGCTTCGGAACCCTTCCATTGTTCTCGGAATTCTGCTGAAGTTTAAAAATGTTTCGGAACTCTTCCATTGTTCTCAGAATTCCGCTGAAGTTTAAAAATGCTTCGGACCTCTTCCATTGTTCTAGGAATTCTGCTGAAGTTTAAAAATTCATCTGAACTCTTCCATTATTCTCGGAATTCGTGTGAATTTTAAAAATGCTTCGGAACTCTTCTATTGTTCTCGGAATTCCGCTGAAGTTTAAAAATGCTTAAAATCTCTTACATTGTACTCGGAAATCCGCTGAAGTTTAAAAATGCTTCGGAACTCTTCCATTGCTCTCGGAATTCCGCTGACGTTTAATAATGCTTCGCAACTCTTTCATTGTTCTCGGAATTCCGCTGATGTTTAAAAATGCTTCGGAACTCTTCCATTGTTCTCGGAATTCCGTTGAAGTTTAAAAATGCTTCGAAACTCATCCATTGTTCTCGGAATTCTGCTGAAGTTTAAAAATGCTTCGGAACTCTTCCATTGTTCTCAGAATTCCGCTAACGTTTAAAAATGCTTCGGAAATCTTCCATTGTTTTCAAAATTCCGCTGACGCTTAAAAATGCTTCAGAACTCTTCCATTGTTCTCGGAATTCCGCTGACGTTTAATAATGCTTCGCAACTCTTTCATTGTACTCGGAATTCCGCTAACGTTGAAAAATGCTTCGGAACTCTTCCATTGTTCTCAGAATTCCGCTGACGTTTAAAAATGCTTCGGTACTCTTCCATTGTTCTCGCAATTCCACTGACATATAAAAATGCTTCGGAAATCTTGCATTGTTCTCGGCATTCCGCTGACGTTTAAAAATGCTTCGGAACTCTTCAATTGTTCTCGGAATTCTGCTGAAGTTTAAAATGCTTTGGAACTCTTCCATTGCTCTCGGAATTCTGCTGAAGTTTAAAAATGCTTCGGAACTCTTCCATTGTTCTCGGAATTCCGTTGAAGTTTAAAAATGCTTCGAAACTCTTCCATTGTTCTCGGAATTCTGCTGAAGTTTAAAAATGCTTCGGAACTCTTCCATTGTTCTCAGAATTCCGCTAACATTTAAAAATGCTTCAGAAATCTTCCATTGTTTTCAAAATTCCGCTGACGCTTAAATATGCTTCAGAACTCTTCCATTGTTCTCGGAATTCCGCTGACGTTTAATAATGCTTCGCAACTCTTTCATTGTACTCGGAATTCCGCTAACGTTTAAAAATGCTTCGGAACTCTTCCATTGTTCTCGGAATTCCGTTGAAGTTTAAAAATGCTTCGAAACTCTTCCATTGTTCTGGGAATTCTGCTGAAGTTTAAAAATGCTTCAGAACTCTTCCATTGTTCTCGGAATTCCGCTGATGTTTAAACATGCTTCGGAACTCATCCATTGTTCTCGGATTTCTGTTGAAGTTTAAAAATGCTTCTAAACTCTTCCATTGTTCTCGGAATTCTGCTGAAGTTTAAAAATGCTTCGGAACTCTTCCATTGTTCTCGGAATTCCGCTGACATATAAAAATGCTTCGGAAATCTTGCATTGTTCTCGGCATTCCGCTGACGTTTAAAAATGCTTCGGAACTCTTCAATTGTTCTCGGAATTCTGCTGAACTTTTAAAATGCTTTGGAACTCTTCCATTGCTCTCGCAATTCTGCTGACGTTTAAAAATGCTTCGGAACTCTTCCATTGTTCTCGGAATTCTGTTGACGTTTAAAAATGCTTCGGAACTCTTCCATTGTTCTCGGAATTCCGCTGACTTTTAAAAATACTTCGAAACTCTTCCATTGTTCTCCAAATTCCGCTGAAGTTTAAAAATGCTTCGGAACCATTCCATTGTTCTCGGAATTCTGCTGAAGTTTAAAAATGTTTCGGAACTCTTCCATTGTTCTCAGAATTCCGCTGAAGTTTAAAAATGCTTCGGACCTCTTCCATTGTTCTAGGAATTCTGCTGAAGTTTAAAAATTCATCTGAACTCTTCCATTATTCTCGGAATTCGTGTGAATTTTAAAAATGCTTCGGAACTCTTCTATTGTTCTCGGAATTCCGCTGAAGTTTAAAAATGCTTAAAATCTCTTACATTGTACTCGGAAATCCGCTGAAGTTTAAAAATGCTTCGGAACTCTTCCATTGCTCTCGGAATTCTGCTGAAGTTTAAAAATGCTTCAGAACTCTTACATTGTTCTCGGAATTCTGCTGACGTTTAAAAATGCTTCGGTACTCTTCCTTTGTTCTCGGAATTCCGCTGACATATAAAAATGCTTCGGTACTCTTCCTTTGTTCTCGGAATTCCGCTGACATATAAAAATGCTTCGGAAATCTTGCATTGTTCTCGGCATTCCGCTGACGTTTAAAAATGCTTCGGAACTTTTCAATTGTTCTCGGAATTCTGCCGAACTTTTAAAATGCTTTGGAACTCTTCCATTGCTCTCGGAATTCTGCTGAAGTTTAAAAATGCTTCAGAACTCTTCCATTGTTCTCGGAATTCTGCTGTAGTTTAAAAATGCTTCGGAACTCTTCCATTGTTCTCAGAATTCCGCTGACGTTTAAAAATGCTTCGGAAATCTTCCATTGTTTTCAAAATTCCGCTGACGTTTAAAAATGCTTCAGAACTCTTCCATTGTTCTCGGAATTCCGCTGACTTTTAAAAATACTTCGAAACTCTTCCATTGTTCTACAAATTCTGCTGAAGTGTAAAAATGCTTCGGAACTCTTCCATTGTTCTCGGAATTCCGCTGACGTTTAAAAATGCTTCACAACTCTTCCATTGTTCTCGGAATTCCGCTGACTTTTAAAAATACTTCGAAACTCTTTCATTGTTCTCCAAATTCCGCTGAAGTTTAAAAATGCTTCGGAACCCTTCCATTGTTCTCGGAATTCTGCTGAAGTTTAAAAATGCTTCGGAACTCTTCCATTGTTCTCAGAATTCTGCTGACGTTTAAAAATGCTTCGGAACTCTTCCATTGTTCTCGGAATTCCGCTGAAGTTTAAAAATGCTTCGGACCTCTTCCATTGTTCTAGGAATTCTGCTGAAGTCTAAAAATTCATCTGAACTCTTCCATTATTCTCGGAATTCGTGTGAATTTTAAAAATGCTTCGGAACTCTTCTATTGTTTTCGGAATTCCGCTGAAGTTTAAAAATACTTAAAATCTCTTACATTGTACTCGGAATTCCGCTGAAGTTTAAAAATGCTTCGGAACTCTTCCATTGCTCTCGGAATTCTGCTGAAGTTTAAAAATGCTTCAGAACTCTTACATTGTTCTCGGAATTCTGCTGACGTTTAAAAATGCTTCGGAACTCTTCCATTGTTCTCTGAATTCCGCTGACGTTTAAAAATGCTTCGGTACTCTTCCTTTGTTCTCGGAATTCCGCTGACATATAAAAATGCTTCGGAAATCTTGCATTGTTCACGGCATTCCGCTGACGTTTAAAAATGCTTCGGAACTCTTCAATTGTTCTCGGAATTCTGCCGAACTTTTAAAATGCTTTGGAACTCTTCCATTGCTCTCGGAATTCTGGTGAAGTTTAAAAATGCTTCAGAACTCTTCCATTGTTCTCGGAATTCTGCTGTAGTTTAAAAATGCTTCGGAACTCTTCCATTGTTCTCAGAATTCCGCTGACGTTTAAAAATGCTTCGGAAATCTTCCATTGTTTTCAAAATTCCGCTGACGTTTAAAAATGCTTCAGAACTCTTCCATTGTTCTCGGAATTCCGCTGACGTTTTAAAATGCTTCGGTACTCTTCCATTGTTCTCGGAATTCCGCTGACATATAAAAATGCTTCGGAAATCTTGCATTGTTCTCGGCATTCCGCTGACGTTTAAAAATGCTTTGGAACTCTTCCATTGTTCTCAGAATTCCGCTGACGTTTAAAAATGCTTCGGAAATCTTCCATAGTTTTCAAAATTCCGCTGACGTTTAAAAATGCTTCAGAACTCTTCCATTGTTCTCGGAATTCCGCTGACGTTTAAAAATGCTTTGGAACTCTTCCATTATTCTCGGAAATCTGCTGAAGTTTAAAAATGCTTCGGAACTCTTCCATTGTTCTCAGAATTCCGCTGAAGTTTAGAAATGCTTCGGTACTCTTCCATTGTTCTCGGAATTCCGCTGACATATAAAAATTCTTCGGAAATCTTGCATTGTTCTCGGCATTCCGCTGACGTTTAAAAATGCTTCGGAACTCTTCAATTGTTCTCGGAATTCTGCTGAACTTTTAAAATGCTTTGGAACTCTTCCATTGCTCTCGGAATTCTGCTGAAGTTTAAAAATGCTTCAGAACTCTTCCATTGTTTTCGGAATTCTGCTGAAGTTTAAAAATGCTTCGGAACTCTTCCATTGTTCTCAGAATTCCACTGACGTTTAAAAATGCTTCGGAAATCTTCCATTGTTTTCAAAATTCCGCTGACGCTTAAAAATGCTTCAGAACTCTTCCATTGTTCTCGGAATTCCGCTGACGTTTAATAATGCTTCGCAACTCTTTCATTGTACTCGGAATTCCGCTAACGTTTAAAAATGCTTCGGAACTCTTCCATTGTTCTCAGAATTCCGCTGACGTTTAAAAATGCTTCGGTACTCTTCCATTGTTCTCGCAATTCCACTGACATATAAAAATGCTTCGGAAATCTTGCATTGTTCTCGGCATTCCGCTGACGTTTAAAAATGCTTCGGAACTCTTCAATTGTTCTCGGAATTCTGCTGAAGTTTAAAATGCTTTGGAACTCTTCCATTGCTCTCGGAATTCTGCTGAAGTTTAAAAATGCTTCGGAACTCTTCCATTGTTCTCGGAATTCCGTTGAAGTTTAAAAATGCTTCGAAACTCTTCCATTGTTCTCGGAATTCTGCTGAAGTTTAAAAATGCTTCGGAACTCTTCCATTGTTCTCAGAATTCCGCTAACATTTAAAAATGCTTCAGAAATCTTCCATTGTTTTCAAAATTCCGCTGACGCTTAAATATGCTTCAGAACTCTTCCATTGTTCTCGGAATTCCGCTGACGTTTAATAATGCTTCGCAACTCTTTCATTGTACTCGGAATTCCGCTAACGTTTAAAAATGCTTCGGAACTCTTCCATTGTTCTCGGAATTCCGTTGAAGTTTAAAAATGCTTCGAAACTCTTCCATTGTTCTGGGAATTCTGCTGAAGTTTAAAAATGCTTCAGAACTCTTCCATTGTTCTCGGAATTCCGCTGATGTTTAAACATGCTTCGGAACTCATCCATTGTTCTCGGATTTCTGTTGAAGTTTAAAAATGCTTCTAAACTCTTCCATTGTTCTCGGAATTCTGCTGAAGTTTAAAAATGCTTCGGAACTCTTCCATTGTTCTCGGAATTCCGCTGACATATAAAAATGCTTCGGAAATCTTGCATTGTTCTCGGCATTCCGCTGACGTTTAAAAATGCTTCGGAACTCTTCAATTGTTCTCGGAATTCTGCTGAACTTTTAAAATGCTTTGGAACTCTTCCATTGCTCTCGCAATTCTGCTGACGTTTAAAAATGCTTCGGAACTCTTCCATTGTTCTCGGAATTCTGTTGACGTTTAAAAATGCTTCGGAACTCTTCCATTGTTCTCGGAATTCCGCTGACTTTTAAAAATACTTCGAAACTCTTCCATTGTTCTCCAAATTCCGCTGAAGTTTAAAAATGCTTCGGAACCATTCCATTGTTCTCGGAATTCTGCTGAAGTTTAAAAATGTTTCGGAACTCTTCCATTGTTCTCAGAATTCCGCTGAAGTTTAAAAATGCTTCGGACCTCTTCCATTGTTCTAGGAATTCTGCTGAAGTTTAAAAATTCATCTGAACTCTTCCATTATTCTCGGAATTCGTGTGAATTTTAAAAATGCTTCGGAACTCTTCTATTGTTCTCGGAATTCCGCTGAAGTTTAAAAATGCTTAAAATCTCTTACATTGTACTCGGAAATCCGCTGAAGTTTAAAAATGCTTCGGAACTCTTCCATTGCTCTCGGAATTCTGCTGAAGTTTAAAAATGCTTCAGAACTCTTACATTGTTCTCGGAATTCTGCTGACGTTTAAAAATGCTTCGGTACTCTTCCTTTGTTCTCGGAATTCCGCTGACATATAAAAATGCTTCGGTACTCTTCCTTTGTTCTCGGAATTCCGCTGACATATAAAAATGCTTCGGAAATCTTGCATTGTTCTCGGCATTCCGCTGACGTTTAAAAATGCTTCGGAACTTTTCAATTGTTCTCGGAATTCTGCCGAACTTTTAAAATGCTTTGGAACTCTTCCATTGCTCTCGGAATTCTGCTGAAGTTTAAAAATGCTTCAGAACTCTTCCATTGTTCTCGGAATTCTGCTGTAGTTTAAAAATGCTTCGGAACTCTTCCATTGTTCTCAGAATTCCGCTGACGTTTAAAAATGCTTCGGAAATCTTCCATTGTTTTCAAAATTCCGCTGACGTTTAAAAATGCTTCAGAACTCTTCCATTGTTCTCGGAATTCCGCTGACTTTTAAAAATACTTCGAAACTCTTCCATTGTTCTACAAATTCTGCTGAAGTTTAAAAATGCTTCGGAACTCTTCCATTGTTCTCGGAATTCCGCTGACGTTTAAAAATGCTTCACAACTCTTCCATTGTTCTCGGAATTCCGCTGACTTTTAAAAATACTTCGAAACTCTTTCATTGTTCTCCAAATTCCGCTGAAGTTTAAAAATGCTTCGGAACCCTTCCATTGTTCTCGGAATTCTGCTGAAGTTTAAAAATGCTTCGGAACTCTTCCATTGTTCTCAGAATTCTGCTGACGTTTAAAAATGCTTCGGAACTCTTCCATTGTTCTCGGAATTCCGCTGAAGTTTAAAAATGCTTCGGACCTCTTCCATTGTTCTAGGAATTCTGCTGAAGTCTAAAAATTCATCTGAACTCTTCCATTATTCTCGGAATTCGTGTGAATTTTAAAAATGCTTCGGAACTCTTCTATTGTTTTCGGAATTCCGCTGAAGTTTAAAAATACTTAAAATCTCTTACATTGTACTCGGAATTCCGCTGAAGTTTAAAAATGCTTCGGAACTCTTCCATTGCTCTCGGAATTCTGCTGAAGTTTAAAAATGCTTCAGAACTCTTACATTGTTCTCGGAATTCTGCTGACGTTTAAAAATGCTTCGGAACTCTTCCATTGTTCTCTGAATTCCGCTGACGTTTAAAAATGCTTCGGTACTCTTCCTTTGTTCTCGGAATTCCGCTGACATATAAAAATGCTTCGGAAATCTTGCATTGTTCACGGCATTCCGCTGACGTTTAAAAATGCTTCGGAACTCTTCAATTGTTCTCGGAATTCTGCCGAACTTTTAAAATGCTTTGGAACTCTTCCATTGCTCTCGGAATTCTGGTGAAGTTTAAAAATGCTTCAGAACTCTTCCATTGTTCTCGGAATTCTGCTGTAGTTTAAAAATGCTTCGGAACTCTTCCATTGTTCTCAGAATTCCGCTGACGTTTAAAAATGCTTCGGAAATCTTTCATTGTTTTCAAAATTCCGCTGACGTTTAAAAATGCTTCAGAACTCTTCCATTGTTCTCGGAATTCCGCTGACGTTTTAAAATGCTTCGGTACTCTTCCATTGTTCTCGGAATTCCGCTGACATATAAAAATGCTTCGGAAATCTTGCATTGTTCTCGGCATTCCGCTGACGTTTAAAAATGCTTTGGAACTCTTCCATTGTTCTCAGAATTCCGCTGACGTTTAAAAATGCTTCGGAAATCTTCCATAGTTTTCAAAATTCCGCTGACGTTTAAAAATGCTTCAGAACTCTTCCATTGTTCTCGGAATTCCGCTGACGTTTAAAAATGCTTTGGAACTCTTCCATTATTCTCGGAAATCTGCTGAAGTTTAAAAATGCTTCGGAACTCTTCCATTGTTCTCAGAATTCCGCTGAAGTTTAGAAATGCTTCGGTACTCTTCCATTGTTCTCGGAATTCCGCTGACATATAAAAATTCTTCGGAAATCTTGCATTGTTCTCGGCATTCCGCTGACGTTTAAAAATGCTTCGGAACTCTTCAATTGTTCTCGGAATTCTGCTGAACTTTTAAAATGCTTTGGAACTCTTCCATTGCTCTCGGAATTCTGCTGAAGTTTAAAAATGCTTCAGAACTCTTCCATTGTTTTCGGAATTCTGCTGAAGTTTAAAAATGCTTCGGAACTCTTCCATTGTTCTCAGAATTCCACTGACGTTTAAAAATGCTTCGGAAATCTTCCATTGTTTTCAAAATTCCGCTGACGCTTAAAAATGCTTCAGAACTCTTCCATTGTTCTCGGAATTCCGCTGACGTTTAATAATGCTTCGCAACTTTTTCATTGTTCTCGGAATTCCGCTGACGGTTAAAAATGCTTCGGAACTCTTCAATTGTTCTCGGAATTCTGTTGAACTTTTAAAATGCTTTGGAACTCTTCCATTGCTCTCGGAATTCTGCTGAAGTTTAAAAATGCTTCAGAACTCTTACATTGTTCTCGGAATTCTGCTGACGTTTAAAAATGCTTCGGAACTCTACCATTGTTCTCGGAATTCCGTTGAAGTTTAAAAATGCTTCGAAACTCTTCCATTGTTCTCGGAATTCTGCTGAAGTTTAAAAATGCTTCGGAACTCTTCCATTGTTCTCGGAATTCCGCTGACGTTTAATAATGCTTCGCAACTCTTTCATTGTTCTCGGAATTCCACTGACGTTTAAAAATGCTTCGGAACGCTTCCATTGTTCTCGGAATTCCGTAGAAGTTTAAAAATGCTTCGAAACTCTTCCATTGTTCTCGGAATTCTGCTGAAGTTTAAAAATGCTTTGGAACTCTTTCATTGTTCTCAGAATTCCGCTGACATTTAAAAATGCTTTGGTACTCTTCCATTGTTCTCGGAATTCCGCTGACATATAAAAATGCTTCGGAAATCTTGCATTGTTCTCGGCATTCCGCTGACGTTTAAAAATGCTTCGGAACTCTTCAATTGTTCTCGGAATTCTGCTGAACTTTTAAAATGCTTTGGAACTCTTCCATTGCTCTCGGAATTCTGCTGAAGTTTAAAAATGCTTCAGAACTCTTACATTGTTCTCGGAATTCTGCTGAAGTTTAAAAATGCTTCGGTACTCTTCCATTGTTCTCGGAATTCCGCTGACATACAAAAATGCTTCGGAAATCTTGCATTGTTCTCGGCATTCCGCTGACGTTTAAAAATGCTTTGGAACTCTTCCATTGTTCTCAGAATTCCGCTGACGTTTAAAAATGCTTCGGAAATCTTCCATTGTTTTCAAAATTCCGCTGACGTTTAAAAATGCTTCAGAACTCTTCCATTGTTCTCGGAATTCCGCTGACGTTTAAAAATGCTTTGGAACTCTTCCATTGTTCTTGGAATTCTGCTGAAGTTTAAAAATGCTTCGGAACTCTTCCATTGTTCTCAGAATTCCGCTGACGTTTAAAAATGCTTCGGTACTCTTCCATTGTTCTCGGAATTCCACTGACATATAAAAATGCTTCGGAAATCTGGCATTGTTCTCGGCATTCCGCTGACGTTTAAAAATGCTTCGGAACTCTTCCATTGTTCTCAGAATTCTGCTGACGTTTAAAAATGCTTCGGAACTCTTCCATTGTTCTCGGAATTCCGCTGAAGTTTAAAAATGCTTCGGACCTCTTCCATTGTTCTAGGAATTCTGCTGAAGTCTAAAAATTCATCTGAACTCTTCCATTATTCTCGGAATTCGTGTGAATTTTAAAAATGCTTCGGAACTCTTCTATTGTTCTCGGAATTCCGCTGAAGTTTAAAAATGCTTAAAATCTCTTACATTGTACTCGGAATTCCGCTGAAGTTTAAAAATGCTTCGGAACTCTTCCATTGCTCTCGGAATTCTGCTGAAGTTTAAAAATGCTTCAGAACTCTTACATTGTTCTCGGAATTCTGCTGACGTTTAAAAATGCTTCGGAACTCTTCCATTATTCTCTGAATTCCGCTGACGTTTAAAAATGCTTCGGTACTCTTCCTTTGTTCTCGGAATTCCGCTGACATATAAAAATGCTTCGGAAATCTTGCATTGTTCTCGGCATTCCGCTGACGTTTAAAAATGCTTCGGAACTCTTCAATTGTTCTCGGAATTCTGCCGAACTTTTAAAATGCTTTGGAACTCTTCCATTGCTCTCGGAATTCTGCTGAAGTTTAAAAATGCTTCAGAACTCTTCCATTGTTCTCGGAATTCTGCTGTAGTTTAAAAATGCTACGGAACTCTTCCATTGTTCTCAGAATTCCGCTGACGTTTAAAAATGCTTTGGAAATCTTCCATTGTTTTCAAAATTCCGCTGACGTTTAAAAATGCTTCAGAACTCTTCCATTGTTCTCGGAATTCCGCTGACGTTTTAAAATGCTTCGGTACTCTTCCATTGTTCTCGGAATTCTGCTGAAGTTTAAAAATGCTTCGGAACTCTTCCATTGTTCTCAGAATTCCGCTAACGTTTAAAAATGCTTCAGAAATCTTCCATTGTTTTCAAAATTCCGCTGACGCTTAAATATGCTTCAGAACTCTTCCATTGTTCTCGGCATTCCGCTGACGTTTAAAAATGCTTCGGAACTCTTCAATTGTTCTCGGAATTCTGCCGAACTTTTAAAATGCTTTGGAACTCTTCCATTGCTCTCGGAATTCTGCTGAAGTTTAAAAATGCTTCAGAACTCTTCCATTGTTCTCGGAATTCTGCTGTAGTTTAAAAATGCTTCGGAACTCTTCCATTGTTCTCAGAATTCCGCTGACGTTTAAAAATGCTTCGGAAATCTTCCATTGTTTTCAAAATTCCGCTGACGTTTAAAAATGCTTCAGAACTCTTCCATTGTTCTCGGAATTCCGCTGACGTTTTAAAATGCTTCGGTACTCTTCCATTGTTCTCGGAATTCCGCTGACATATAAAAATGCTTCGGAAATCTTGCATTGTTCTCGGCATTCCGCTGACGTTTAAAAATGCTTCGGAACTCTTCCATTGTTCTCAGAATTCCGCTGACGTTTAAAAATGCTTCGGAAATCTTCCATAGTTTTCAAAATTCCGCTGACGTTTAAAAATGCTTCAGAACTCTTCCATTGTTCTCGGAATTCCGCTGACGTTTAAAAATGCTTTGGAACTCTTCCATTATTCTCGGAAATCTGCTGAAGTTTAAAAATGCTTCGGAACTCTTCCATTGTTCTCAGAATTCCGCTGAAGTTTAGAAATGCTTCGGTACTCTTCCATTGTTCTCGGAATTCCGCTGACATATAAAAATGCTTCGGAAATCTTGCATTGTTCTCGGCATTCCGCTGACGTTTAAAAATGCTTCGGAACTCTTCAATTGTTCTCGGAATTCTGCTGAACTTTTAAAATGCTTTGGAACTCTTCCATTGCTCTCGGAATTCTGCTGAAGTTTAAAAATGCTTCAGAACTCTTCCATTGTTTTCGGAATTCTGCTGAAGTTTAAAAATGCTTCGGAACTCTTCCATTGTTCTCAGAATTCCACTGACGTTTAAAAATGCTTCGGAAATCTTCCATTGTTTTCAAAATTCCGCTGACGCTTAAAAATGCTTCAGAACTCTTCCATTGTTCTCGGAATTCCGCTGACGTTTAATAATGCTTCGCAACTTTTTCATTGTTCTCGGAATTCCGCTGACGGTTAAAAATGCTTCGGAACTCTTCAATTGTTCTCGGAATTCTGTTGAACTTTTAAAATGCTTTGGAACTCTTCCATTGCTCTCGGAATTCTGCTGAAGTTTAAAAATGCTTCAGAACTCTTCCATTGTTCTCGGAATTCTGCTGACGTTTAAAAATGCTTCGGAACTCTACCATTGTTCTCGGAATTCCGTTGAAGTTTAAAAATGCTTCGAAACTCTTCCATTGTTCTCGGAATTCTGCTGAAGTTTAAAAATGCTTCGGAACTCTTCCATTGTTCTCGGAATTCCGCTGACGTTTAATAATGCTTCGCAACTCTTTCATTGTTCTCGGAATTCCACTGACGTTTAAAAATGCTTCGGAACGCTTCCATTGTTCTCGGAATTCCGTTGAAGTTTAAAAATGCTTCGAAACTCTTCCATTGTTCTCGGAATTCTGCTGAAGTTTAAAAATGCTTTGGAACTCTTTCAATGTTCTCAGAATTCCGCTGACATTTAAAAATGCTTTGGTACTCTTCCATTGTTCTCGGAATTCCGCTGACATATAAAAATGCTTCGGAAATCTTGCATTGTTCTCGGCATTCCGCTGACGTTTAAAAATGCTTCGGAACTCTTCAATTGTTCTCGGAATTCTGCTGAACTTTTAAAATGCTTTGGAACTCTTCCATTGCTCTCGGAATTCTGCTGAAGTTTAAAAATGCTTCAGAACTCTTACATTGTTCTCGGAATTCTGCTGAAGTTTAAAAATGCTTCGGTACTCTTCCATTGTTCTCGGAATTCCGCTGACATACAAAAATGCTTCGGAAATCTTGCATTGTTCTCGGCATTCCGCTGACGTTTAAAAATGCTTTGGAACTCTTCCATTGTTCTCAGAATTCCGCTGACGTTTAAAAATGCTTCGGAAATCTTCCATTGTTTTCAAAATTCCGCTGACGTTTAAAAATGCTTCAGAACTCTTCCATTGTTCTCGGAATTCCGCTGACGTTTAAAAATGCTTTGGAACTCTTCCATTGTTCTTGGAATTCTGCTGAAGTTTAAAAATGCTTCGGAACTCTTCCATTGTT
Source organism: Phyllobates terribilis (assembly GCF_046119375.1). Lineage (NCBI taxonomy): Eukaryota > Metazoa > Chordata > Amphibia > Anura > Dendrobatidae > Phyllobates > Phyllobates terribilis. Next base: position 14,010,399 of record NW_027362782.1, read on the forward strand.
CTCAGAATTCCGCTGACGTTTAAAAATGCTTCGGTACTCTTCCATTGTTCTCGGAATTCCACTGACATATAAAAATGCTTCGGAAATCTGGCATTGTTCTCGGCATTCCGCTGACGTTTAAAAATGCTTCGGAACTCTTCCATTGTTCTCAGAATTCTGCTGACGTTTAAAAATGCTTCGGAACTCTTCCATTGTTCTCGGAATTCCGCTGAAGTTTAAAAATGCTTCGGACCTCTTCCATTGTTCTAGGAATTCTGCTGAAGTCTAAAAATTCATCTGAACTCTTCCATTATTCTCGGAATTCGTGTGAATTTTAAAAATGCTTGGGAACTCTTCTATTGTTCTCGGAATTCCGCTGAAGTTTAAAAATGCTTAAAATCTCTTACATTGTACTCGGAATTCCGCTGAAGTTTAAAAATGCTTCGGAACTCTTCCATTGCTCTCGGAATTCTGCTGAAGTTTAAAAATGCTTCAGAACTCTTACATTGTTCTCGGAATTCTGCTGACGTTTAAAAATGCTTCGGAACTCTTCCATTATTCTCTGAATTCCGCTGACGTTTAAAAATGCTTCGGTACTCTTCCTTTGTTCTCGGAATTCCGCTGACATATAAAAATGCTTCGGAAATCTTGCATTGTTCTCGGCATTCCGCTGACGTTTAAAAATGCTTCGGAACTCTTCAATTGTTCTCGGAATTCTGCCGAACTTTTAAAATGCTTTGGAACTCTTCCATTGCTCTCGGAATTCTGCTGAAGTTTAAAAATGCTTCAGAACTCTTCCATTGTTCTCGGAATTCTGCTGTAGTTTAAAAATGCTACGGAACTCTTCCATTGTTCTCAGAATTCCGCTGACGTTTAAAAATGCTTTGGAAATCTTCCATTGTTTTCAAAATTCCGCTGACGTTTAAAAATGCTTCAGAACTCTTCCATTGTTCTCGGAATTCCGCTGACGTTTTAAAATGCTTCGGTACTCTTCCATTGTTCTCGGAATTCTGCTGAAGTTTAAAAATGCTTCGGAACTCTTCCATTGTTCTCAGAATTCCGCTAACGTTTAAAAATGCTTCAGAAATCTTCCATTGTTTTCAAAATTCCGCTGACGCTTAAATATGCTTCAGAACTCTTCCATTGTTCTCGGCATTCCGCTGACGTTTAAAAATGCTTCGGAACTCTTCAATTGTTCTCGGAATTCTGCCGAACTTTTAAAATGCTTTGGAACTCTTCCATTGCTCTCGGAATTCTGCTGAAGTTTAAAAATGCTTCAGAACTCTTCCATTGTTCTCGGAATTCTGCTGTAGTTTAAAAATGCTTCGGAACTCTTCCATTGTTCTCAGAATTCCGCTGACGTTTAAAAATGCTTCGGAAATCTTCCATTGTTTTCAAAATTCCGCTGACGTTTAAAAATGCTTCAGAACTCTTCCATTGTTCTCGGAATTCCGCTGACGTTTTAAAATGCTTCGGTACTCTTCCATTGTTCTCGGAATTCCGCTGACATATAAAAATGCTTCGGAAATCTTGCATTGTTCTCGGCATTCCGCTGACGTTTAAAAATGCTTCGGAACTCTTCCATTGTTCTCAGAATTCCGCTGACGTTTAAAAATGCTTCGGAAATCTTCCATAGTTTTCAAAATTCCGCTGACGTTTAAAAATGCTTCAGAACTCTTCCATTGTTCTCGGAATTCCGCTGACGTTTAAAAATGCTTTGGAAATCTTCCATTATTCTCGGAAATCTGCTGAAGTTTAAAAATGCTTCGGAACTCTTCCATTGTTCTCAGAATTCCGCTGAAGTTTAAAAATGCTTCGGTACTCTTCCATTGTTCTCGGAATTCCGCTGACATATAAAAATGCTTCGGAAATCTTGCATTGTTCTCGGCATTCCGCTGACGTTTAAAAATGCTTCGGAACTCTTCAATTGTTCTCGGAATTCTGCTGAACTTTTAAAATGCTTTGGAACTCTTCCATTGCTCTCGGAATTCTGCTGAAGTTTAAAAATGCTTCAGAACTCTTCCATTGTTTTCGGAATTCTGCTGAAGTTTAAAAATGCTTCGGAACTCTTCCATTGTTCTCAGAATTCCACTGACGTTTAAAAATGCTTCGGAAATCTTCCATTGTTTTCAAAATTCCGCTGACGCTTAAAAATGCTTCAGAACTCTTCCATTGTTCTCGGAATTCCGCTGACGTTTAATAATGCTTCGCAACTTTTTCATTGTTCTCGGAATTCCGCTGACGGTTAAAAATGCTTCGGAACTCTTCAATTGTTCTCGGAATTCTGTTGAACTTTTAAAATGCTTTGGAACTCTTCCATTGCTCTCGGAATTCTGCTGAAGTTTAAAAATGCTTCAGAACTCTTACATTGTTCTCGGAATTCTGCTGACGTTTAAAAATGCTTCGGAACTCTACCATTGTTCTCGGAATTCCGTTGAAGTTTAAAAATGCTTCGAAACTCTTCCATTGTTCTCGGAATTCTGCTGAAGTTTAAAAATGCTTCGGAACTCTTCCATTGTTCTCGGAATTCCGCTGACGTTTAATAATGCTTCGCAACTCTTTCATTGTTCTCGGAATTCCACTGACGTTTAAAAATGCTTCGGAACGCTTCCATTGTTCTCGGAATTCCGTTGAAGTTTAAAAATGCTTCGAAACTCTTCCATTGTTCTCGGAATTCTGCTGAAGTTTAAAAATGCTTTGGAACTCTTTCATTGTTCTCAGAATTCCGCTGACATTTAAAAATGCTTTGGTACTCTTCCATTGTTCTCGGAATTCCGCTGACATATAAAAATGCTTCGGAAATCTTGCATTGTTCTCGGCATTCCGCTGACGTTTAAAAATGCTTCGGAACTCTTCAATTGTTCTCGGAATTCTGCTGAACTTTTAAAATGCTTTGGAACTCTTCCATTGCTCTCGGAATTCTGCTGAAGTTTAAAAATGCTTCAGAACTCTTACATTGTTCTCGGAATTCTGCTGAAGTTTAAAAATGCTTCGGTACTCTTCCATTGTTCTCGGAATTCCGCTGACATACAAAAATGCTTCGGAAATCTTGCATTGTTCTCGGCATTCCGCTGACGTTTAAAAATGCTTTGGAACTCTTCCATTGTTCTCAGAATTCCGCTGACGTTTAAAAATGCTTCGGAAATCTTCCATTGTTTTCAAAATTCCGCTGACGTTTAAAAATGCTTCAGAACTCTTCCATTGTTCTCAGAATTCCGCTGACGTTTAAAAATGCTTCGGAACTCTTCCATTGTTCTCAGAATTCCGCTGACGTTTAAAAATGCTTCGGTACTCTTCCATTGTTCTCGGAATTCCACTGACATATAAAAATGCTTCGGAAATCTGGCATTGTTCTCGGCATTCCGCTGACGTTTAAAAATGCTTCGGAACTCTTCCATTGTTCTCAGAATTCTGCTGACGTTTAAAAATGCTTCGGAACTCTTCCATTGTTCTCGGAATTCCGCTGAAGTTTAAAAATGCTTCGGACCTCTTCCATTGTTCTAGGAATTCTGCTGAAGTCTAAAAATTCATCTGAACTCTTCCATTATTCTCGGAATTCGTGTGAATTTTAAAAATGCTTGGGAACTCTTCTATTGTTCTCGGAATTCCGCTGAAGTTTAAAAATGCTTAAAATCTCTTACATTGTACTCGGAATTCCGCTGAAGTTTAAAAATGCTTCGGAACTCTTCCATTGCTCTCGGAATTCTGCTGAAGTTTAAAAATGCTTCAGAACTCTTACATTGTTCTCGGAATTCTGCTGACGTTTAAAAATGCTTCGGAACTCTTCCATTATTCTCTGAATTCCGCTGACGTTTAAAAATGCTTCGGTACTCTTCCTTTGTTCTCGGAATTCCGCTGACATATAAAAATGCTTCGGAAATCTTGCATTGTTCTCGGCATTCCGCTGACGTTTAAAAATGCTTCGGAACTCTTCAATTGTTCTCGGAATTCTGCCGAACTTTTAAAATGCTTTGGAACTCTTCCATTGCTCTCGGAATTCTGCTGAAGTTTAAAAATGCTTCAGAACTCTTCCATTGTTCTCGGAATTCTGCTGTAGTTTAAAAATGCTACGGAACTCTTCCATTGTTCTCAGAATTCCGCTGACGTTTAAAAATGCTTTGGAAATCTTCCATTGTTTTCAAAATTCCGCTGACGTTTAAAAATGCTTCAGAACTCTTCCATTGTTCTCGGAATTCCGCTGACGTTTTAAAATGCTTCGGTACTCTTCCATTGTTCTCGGAATTCTGCTGAAGTTTAAAAATGCTTCGGAACTCTTCCATTGTTCTCGGAATTCCGCTGACGTTTAATAATGCTTCGCAACTCTTTCATTGTTCTCGGAATTCCACTGACGTTTAAAAATGCTTCGGAACGCTTCCATTGTTCTCGGAATTCCGTTGAAGTTTAAAAATGCTTCGAAACTCTTCCATTGTTCTCGGAATTCTGCTGAAGTTTAAAAATGCTTTGGAACTCTTTCAATGTTCTCAGAATTCCGCTGACATTTAAAAATGCTTTGGTACTCTTCCATTGTTCTCGGAATTCCGCTGACATATAAAAATGCTTCGGAAATCTTGCATTGTTCTCGGCATTCCGCTGACGTTTAAAAATGCTTCGGAACTCTTCAATTGTTCTCGGAATTCTGCTGAACTTTTAAAATGCTTTGGAACTCTTCCATTGCTCTCGGAATTCTGCTGAAGTTTAAAAATGCTTCAGAACTCTTACATTGTTCTCGGAATTCTGCTGAAGTTTAAAAATGCTTCGGTACTCTTCCATTGTTCTCGGAATTCCGCTGACATACAAAAATGCTTCGGAAATCTTGCATTGTTCTCGGCATTCCGCTGACGTTTAAAAATGCTTTGGAACTCTTCCATTGTTCTCAGAATTCCGCTGACGTTTAAAAATGCTTCGGAAATCTTCCATTGTTTTCAAAATTCCGCTGACGTTTAAAAATGCTTCAGAACTCTTCCATTGTTCTCGGAATTCCGCTGACGTTTAAAAATGCTTTGGAACTCTTCCATTGTTCTTGGAATTCTGCTGAAGTTTAAAAATGCTTCGGAACTCTTCCATTGTTCTCAGAATTCCGCTGACGTTTAAAAATGCTTCGGTACTCTTCCATTGTTCTCGGAATTCCACTGACATATAAAAATGCTTCGGAAATCTGGCATTGTTCTCGGCATTCCGCTGACGTTTAAAAATGCTTCGGAACTCTTCCATTGTTCTCAGAATTCTGCTGACGTTTAAAAATGCTTCGGAACTCTTCCATTGTTCTCGGAATTCCGCTGAAGTTTAAAAATGCTTCGGACCTCTTCCATTGTTCTAGGAATTCTGCTGAAGTCTAAAAATTCATCTGAACTCTTCCATTATTCTCGGAATTCGTGTGAATTTTAAAAATGCTTGGGAACTCTTCTATTGTTCTCGGAATTCCGCTGAAGTTTAAAAATGCTTAAAATCTCTTACATTGTACTCGGAATTCCGCTGAAGTTTAAAAATGCTTCGGAACTCTTCCATTGCTCTCGGAATTCTGCTGAAGTTTAAAAATGCTTCAGAACTCTTACATTGTTCTCGGAATTCTGCTGACGTTTAAAAATGCTTCGGAACTCTTCCATTATTCTCTGAATTCCGCTGACGTTTAAAAATGCTTCGGTACTCTTCCTTTGTTCTCGGAATTCCGCTGACATATAAAAATGCTTCGGAAATCTTGCATTGTTCTCGGCATTCCGCTGACGTTTAAAAATGCTTCGGAACTCTTCAATTGTTCTCGGAATTCTGCCGAACTTTTAAAATGCTTTGGAACTCTTCCATTGCTCTCGGAATTCTGCTGAAGTTTAAAAATGCTTCAGAACTCTTCCATTGTTCTCGGAATTCTGCTGTAGTTTAAAAATGCTACGGAACTCTTCCATTGTTCTCAGAATTCCGCTGACGTTTAAAAATGCTTTGGAAATCTTCCATTGTTTTCAAAATTCCGCTGACGTTTAAAAATGCTTCAGAACTCTTCCATTGTTCTCGGAATTCCGCTGACGTTTTAAAATGCTTCGGTACTCTTCCATTGTTCTCGGAATTCTGCTGAAGTTTAAAAATGCTTCGGAACTCTTCCATTGTTCTCAGAATTCCGCTAACGTTTAAAAATGCTTCAGAAATCTTCCATTGTTTTCAAAATTCCGCTGACGCTTAAATATGCTTCAGAACTCTTCCATTGTTCTCGGCATTCCGCTGACGTTTAAAAATGCTTCGGAACTCTTCAATTGTTCTCGGAATTCTGCCGAACTTTTAAAATGCTTTGGAACTCTTCCATTGCTCTCGGAATTCTGCTGAAGTTTAAAAATGCTTCAGAACTCTTCCATTGTTCTCGGAATTCTGCTGTAGTTTAAAAATGCTTCGGAACTCTTCCATTGTTCTCAGAATTCCGCTGACGTTTAAAAATGCTTCGGAAATCTTCCATTGTTTTCAAAATTCCGCTGACGTTTAAAAATGCTTCAGAACTCTTCCATTGTTCTCGGAATTCCGCTGACGTTTTAAAATGCTTCGGTACTCTTCCATTGTTCTCGGAATTCCGCTGACATATAAAAATGCTTCGGAAATCTTGCATTGTTCTCGGCATTCCGCTGACGTTTAAAAATGCTTCGGAACTCTTCCATTGTTCTCAGAATTCCGCTGACGTTTAAAAATGCTTCGGAAATCTTCCATAGTTTTCAAAATTCCGCTGACGTTTAAAAATGCTTCAGAACTCTTCCATTGTTCTCGGAATTCCGCTGACGTTTAAAAATGCTTTGGAAATCTTCCATTATTCTCGGAAATCTGCTGAAGTTTAAAAATGCTTCGGAACTCTTCCATTGTTCTCAGAATTCCGCTGAAGTTTAAAAATGCTTCGGTACTCTTCCATTGTTCTCGGAATTCCGCTGACATATAAAAATGCTTCGGAAATCTTGCATTGTTCTCGGCATTCCGCTGACGTTTAAAAATGCTTCGGAACTCTTCAATTGTTCTCGGAATTCTGCTGAACTTTTAAAATGCTTTGGAACTCTTCCATTGCTCTCGGAATTCTGCTGAAGTTTAAAAATGCTTCAGAACTCTTCCATTGTTTTCGGAATTCTGCTGAAGTTTAAAAATGCTTCGGAACTCTTCCATTGTTCTCAGAATTCCACTGACGTTTAAAAATGCTTCGGAAATCTTCCATTGTTTTCAAAATTCCGCTGACGCTTAAAAATGCTTCAGAACTCTTCCATTGTTCTCGGAATTCCGCTGACGTTTAATAATGCTTCGCAACTTTTTCATTGTTCTCGGAATTCCGCTGACGGTTAAAAATGCTTCGGAACTCTTCAATTGTTCTCGGAATTCTGTTGAACTTTTAAAATGCTTTGGAACTCTTCCATTGCTCTCGGAATTCTGCTGAAGTTTAAAAATGCTTCAGAACTCTTACATTGTTCTCGGAATTCTGCTGACGTTTAAAAATGCTTCGGAACTCTACCATTGTTCTCGGAATTCCGTTGAAGTTTAAAAATGCTTCGAAACTCTTCCATTGTTCTCGGAATTCTGCTGAAGTTTAAAAATGCTTCGGAACTCTTCCATTGTTCTCGGAATTCCGCTGACGTTTAATAATGCTTCGCAACTCTTTCATTGTTCTCGGAATTCCACTGACGTTTAAAAATGCTTCGGAACGCTTCCATTGTTCTCGGAATTCCGTTGAAGTTTAAAAATGCTTCGAAACTCTTCCATTGTTCTCGGAATTCTGCTGAAGTTTAAAAATGCTTTGGAACTCTTTCATTGTTCTCAGAATTCCGCTGACATTTAAAAATGCTTTGGTACTCTTCCATTGTTCTCGGAATTCCGCTGACATATAAAAATGCTTCGGAAATCTTGCATTGTTCTCGGCATTCCGCTGACGTTTAAAAATGCTTCGGAACTCTTCAATTGTTCTCGGAATTCTGCTGAACTTTTAAAATGCTTTGGAACTCTTCCATTGCTCTCGGAATTCTGCTGAAGTTTAAAAATGCTTCAGAACTCTTACATTGTTCTCGGAATTCTGCTGAAGTTTAAAAATGCTTCGGTACTCTTCCATTGTTCTCGGAATTCCGCTGACATACAAAAATGCTTCGGAAATCTTGCATTGTTCTCGGCATTCCGCTGACGTTTAAAAATGCTTTGGAACTCTTCCATTGTTCTCAGAATTCCGCTGACGTTTAAAAATGCTTCGGAAATCTTCCATTGTTTTCAAAATTCCGCTGACGTTTAAAAATGCTTCAGAACTCTTCCATTGTTCTCAGAATTCCGCTGACGTTTAAAAATGCTTCGGAACTCTTCCATTGTTCTCAGAATTCCGCTGACGTTTAAAAATGCTTCGGTACTCTTCCATTGTTCTCGGAATTCCACTGACATATAAAAATGCTTCGGAAATCTGGCATTGTTCTCGGCATTCCGCTGACGTTTAAAAATGCTTCGGAACTCTTCCATTGTTCTCAGAATTCTGCTGACGTTTAAAAATGCTTCGGAACTCTTCCATTGTTCTCGGAATTCCGCTGAAGTTTAAAAATGCTTCGGACCTCTTCCATTGTTCTAGGAATTCTGCTGAAGTCTAAAAATTCATCTGAACTCTTCCATTATTCTCGGAATTCGTGTGAATTTTAAAAATGCTTGGGAACTCTTCTATTGTTCTCGGAATTCCGCTGAAGTTTAAAAATGCTTAAAATCTCTTACATTGTACTCGGAATTCCGCTGAAGTTTAAAAATGCTTCGGAACTCTTCCATTGCTCTCGGAATTCTGCTGAAGTTTAAAAATGCTTCAGAACTCTTACATTGTTCTCGGAATTCTGCTGACGTTTAAAAATGCTTCGGAACTCTTCCATTATTCTCTGAATTCCGCTGACGTTTAAAAATGCTTCGGTACTCTTCCTTTGTTCTCGGAATTCCGCTGACATATAAAAATGCTTCGGAAATCTTGCATTGTTCTCGGCATTCCGCTGACGTTTAAAAATGCTTCGGAACTCTTCAATTGTTCTCGGAATTCTGCCGAACTTTTAAAATGCTTTGGAACTCTTCCATTGCTCTCGGAATTCTGCTGAAGTTTAAAAATGCTTCAGAACTCTTCCATTGTTCTCGGAATTCTGCTGTAGTTTAAAAATGCTACGGAACTCTTCCATTGTTCTCAGAATTCCGCTGACGTTTAAAAATGCTTTGGAAATCTTCCATTGTTTTCAAAATTCCGCTGACGTTTAAAAATGCTTCAGAACTCTTCCATTGTTCTCGGAATTCCGCTGACGTTTTAAAATGCTTCGGTACTCTTCCATTGTTCTCGGAATTCTGCTGAAGTTTAAAAATGCTTCGGAACTCTTCCATTGTTCTCAGAATTCCGCTAACGTTTAAAAATGCTTCAGAAATCTTCCATTGTTTTCAAAATTCCGCTGACGCTTAAATATGCTTCAGAACTCTTCCATTGTTCTCGGCATTCCGCTGACGTTTAAAAATGCTTCGGAACTCTTCAATTGTTCTCGGAATTCTGCCGAACTTTTAAAATGCTTTGGAACTCTTCCATTGCTCTCGGAATTCTGCTGAAGTTTAAAAATGCTTCAGAACTCTTCCATTGTTCTCGGAATTCTGCTGTAGTTTAAAAATGCTTCGGAACTCTTCCATTGTTCTCAGAATTCCGCTGACGTTTAAAAATGCTTCGGAAATCTTCCATTGTTTTCAAAATTCCGCTGACGTTTAAAAATGCTTCAGAACTCTTCCATTGTTCTCGGAATTCCGCTGACGTTTTAAAATGCTTCGGTACTCTTCCATTGTTCTCGGAATTCCGCTGACATATAAAAATGCTTCGGAAATCTTGCATTGTTCTCGGCATTCCGCTGACGTTTAAAAATGCTTCGGAACTCTTCCATTGTTCTCAGAATTCCGCTGACGTTTAAAAATGCTTCGGAAATCTTCCATAGTTTTCAAAATTCCGCTGACGTTTAAAAATGCTTCAGAACTCTTCCATTGTTCTCGGAATTCCGCTGACGTTTAAAAATGCTTTGGAAATCTTCCTTTATTCTCGGAAATCTGCTGAAGTTTAAAAATGCTTCGGAACTCTTCCATTGTTCTCAGAATTCCGCTGAAGTTTAAAAATGCTTCGGTACTCTTCCATTGTTCTCGGAATTCCGCTGACATATAAAAATGCTTCGGAAATCTTGCATTGTTCTCGGCATTCCGCTGACGTTTAAAAATGCTTCGGAACTCTTCAATTGTTCTCGGAATTCTGCTGAACTTTTAAAATGCTTTGGAACTCTTCCATTGCTCTCGGAATTCTGCTGAAGTTTAAAAATGCTTCAGAACTCTTCCATTGTTTTCGGAATTCTGCTGAAGTTTAAAAATGCTTCGGAACTCTTCCATTGTTCTCAGAATTCCACTGACGTTTAAAAATGCTTCGGAAATCTTCCATTGTTTTCAAAATTCCGCTGACGCTTAAAAATGCTTCAGAACTCTTCCATTGTTCTCGGAATTCCGCTGACGTTTAATAATGCTTCGCAACTTTTTCATTGTTCTCGGAATTCCGCTGACGGTTAAAAATGCTTCGGAACTCTTCAATTGTTCTCGGAATTCTGTTGAACTTTTAAAATGCTTTGGAACTCTTCCATTGCTCTCGGAATTCTGCTGAAGTTTAAAAATGCTTCAGAACTCTTACATTGTTCTCGGAATTCTGCTGACGTTTAAAAATGCTTCGGAACTCTACCATTGTTCTCGGAATTCCGTTGAAGTTTAAAAATGCTTCGAAACTCTTCCATTGTTCTCGGCATTCTGCTGAAGTTTAAAAATGCTTCGGAACTCTTCCATTGTTCTCGGAATTCCGCTGACGTTTAATAATGCTTCGCAACTCTTTCATTGTTCTCGGAATTCCACTGACGTTTAAAAATGCTTCGGAACGCTTCCATTGTTCTCGGAATTCCGTTGAAGTTTATAAATGCTTCGAAACTCTTCCATTGTTCTCGGAATTCTGCTGAAGTTTAAAAATGCTTTGGAACTCTTTCATTGTTCTCAGAATTCCGCTGACATTTAAAAATGCTTTGGTACTCTTCCATTGTTCTCGGAATTCCGCTGACATATAAAAATGCTTCGGAAATCTTGCATTGTTCTCGGCATTCCGCTGATGTTTAAAAATGCTTCGGAACTCTTCAATTGCTCTCGGAATTCTGCTGAACTTTTAAAATGCTTTGGAACTCTTCCATTGCTCTCGGAATTCTGCTGAAGTTTAAAAATGCTTCAGAACTCTTACATTGTTCTCGGAATTCTGCTGAAGTTTAAAAATGCTTCGGTACTCTTCCATTGTTCTCGGAATTCCGCTGACATACAAAAATGCTTCGGAAATCTTGCATTGTTCTCGGCATTCCGCTGACGTTTAAAAATGCTTCGGAACTCTTCCATTGTTCTCAGAATTCCGCTGACGTTTAAAAATGCTTCGGAAATCTTCCATTGTTTTCAAAATTCCGCTGACGTTTAAAAATGCTTCAGAACTCTTCCATTGTTCTCGGAATTCCACTGACGTTTAAAAATGCTTTGGAACTCTTCCATTGTTCTTGGAATTCTGCTGAAGTTTAAAAATGCTTCGGAACTCTTCCATTGTTCTCAGAATTCCGCTGACGTTTAAAAATGCTTCGGTACTCTTCCATTGTTCTCGGAATTCCACTGACATATAAAAATGCTTCGGAAATCTGGCATTGTTCTCGGCATTCCGCTGACGTTTAAAAATGCTTCGGAACTCTTCCATTGTTCTCAGAATTCTGCTGACGTTTAAAAATGCTTCGGAACTCTTCCATTGTTCTCGGAATTCCGCTGAAGTTTAAAAATGCTTCGGACCTCTTCCATTGTTCTAGGAATTCTGCTGAAGTCTAAAAATTCATCTGAACTCTTCCATTATTCTCGGAATTTGTGTGAATTTTAAAAATGCTTCGGAACTCTTCTATTGTTCTCGGAATTCCGCTGAAGTTTAAAAATGCTTAAAATCTCTTACATTGTACTCGGAATTCCGCTGAAGTTTAAAAATGCTTCGGAACTCTTCCATTGCTCTCGGAATTCTGCTGAAGTTTAAAAATGCTTCAGAACTCTTACATTGTTCTCGGAATTCTGCTGACGTTTAAAAATGCTTCGGAACTCTTCCATTATTCTCTGAATTCCGCTGACGTTTAAAAATGCTTCGGTACTCTTCCTTTGTTCTCGGAATTCCGCTGACATATAAAAATGCTTCGGAAATCTTGCATTGTTCTCGGCATTCCGCTGACGTTTAAAAATGCTTCGGAACTCTTCAATTGTTCTCGGAATTCTGCCGAACTTTTAAAATGCTTTGGAACTCTTCCATTGCTCTCGGAATTCTGCTGAAGTTTAAAAATGCTTCAGAACTCTTCCATTGTTCTCGGAATTCTGCTGTAGTTTAAAAATGCTACGGAACTCTTCCATTGTTCTCAGAATTCCGCTGACGTTTAAAAATGCTTTGGAAATCTTCCATTGTTTTCAAAATTCCGCTGACGTTTAAAAATGCTTCAGAACTCTTCCATTGTTCTCGGAATTCCGCTGACGTTTTAAAATGCTTCGGTACTCTTCCATTGTTCTCGGAATTCTGCTGAAGTTTAAAAATGCTTCGGAACTCTTCCATTGTTCTCAGAATTCCGCTAACGTTTAAAAATGCTTCAGAAATCTTCCATTGTTTTCAAAATTCCGCTGACGCTTAAATATGCTTCAGAACTCTTCCATTGTTCTCGGAATTCCGTTGAAGTTTAAAAATGCTTCGAAACTCTTCCATTGTTCTGGGAATTCTGCTGAAGTTTAAAAATGCTTCAGAACTCTTCCATTGTTCTCGGAATTCCGCTGATGTTTAAACATGCTTCGGAACTCATCCATTGTTCTCGGAATTCTGTTGAAGTTTAAAAATGCTTCTAAACTCTTCCATTGTTCTCGGAATTCTGCTGAAGTTTAAAAATGCTTCGGAACTCTTCCATTGTTCTCGGAATTCCGCTGACATATAAAAATGCTTCGGAAATCTTGCATTGTTCTCGGCATTCCGCTGACGTTTAAAAATGCTTCGGAACTCTTCAATTGTTCTCGGAATTCTGCTGAACTTTTAAAATGCTTTGGAACTCTTCCATTGCTCTCGCAATTCTGCTGACGTTTAAAAATGCTTCGGAACTCTTCCATTGTTCTCGGAATTCTGTTGACGTTTAAAAATGCTTCGGAACTCTTCCATTGTTCTCGGAATTCCGCTGACGTTTAAAAATGCTTCACAACTCTTCCATTGTTCTCGGAATTCCGCTGACTTTTAAAAATACTTCGAAACTCTTCCATTGTTCTCCAAATTCCGCTGAAGTTTAAAAATGCTTCGGAACCCTTCCATTGTTCTCGGAATTCTGCTGAAGTTTAAAAATGTTTCGGAACTCTTCCATTGTTCTCAGAATTCCCCTGAAGTTTAAAAATGCTTCGGACCTCTTCTATTGTTCTAGGAATTCTGCTGAAGTTTAAAAATTCATCTGAACTCTTCCATTATTCTCGGAATTCGTGTGAATTTTAAAAATGCTTCGGAACTCTTCTATTGTTCTCGGAATTCCGCTGAAGTTTAAAAATGCTTAAAATCTCTTACATTGTACTCGGAAATCCGCTGAAGTTTAAAAATGCTTCGGAACTCTTCCATTGCTCTCGGAATTCTGCTGAAGTTTAAAAATGCTTCAGAACTCTTCCATTGTTCTCGGAATTCTGCTGTAGTTTAAAAATGCTTCGGAACTCTTCCATTGTTCTCAGAATTCCGCTGACGTTTAAAAATGCTTCGGAAATCTTCCATTGTTTTCAAAATTCCGCTGACGTTTAAAAATGCTTCAGAACTCTTCCATTGTTCTCGGAATTCCGCTGACTTTTAAAAATACTTCGAAACTCTTCCATTGTTCTCCAAATTCTGCTGAAGTTTAAAAATGCTTCGGAACTCTTCCATTGTTCTCGGAATTCCACTGACGTTTAAAAATGCTTCACAACTCTTCCATTGTTCTCGGAATTCCGCTGACTTTTAAAAATACTTCGAAACTCTTCCATTGTTCTCCAAATTCCGCTGAAGTTTAAAAATGCTTCGGAACCCTTCCATTGTTCTCGGAATTCTGCTGAAGTTTAAAAATGCTTCGGAACTCTTCCATTGTTCTCAGAATTCCGCTGACGTTTAAAAATGCTTCGGAAATCTTCCATTGTTTTCAAAATTCCGCTGACGTTTAAAAATGCTTCAGAACTCTTCCATTGTTCTCGGAATTCCGCTGACTTTTAAAAATACTTCGAAACTCTTCCATTGTTCTCCAAATTCTGCTGAAGTTGAAAAATGCTTCGGAACTCTTCCATTGTTCTCGGAATTCCGCTGACGTTTAAAAATGCTTCACAACTCTTCCATTGTTCTCGGAATTCCGCTGACTTTTAAAAATACTTCGAAACTCTTCCATTGTTCTCCAAATTCCGCTGAAGTTTAAAAATGCTTCGGAACCCTTCCATTGTTCTCGGAATTCTGCTGAAGTTTAAAAATGCTTCGGAACTCTTCCATTGTTCTCAGAATTCTGCTGACGTTTAAAAATGCTTCGGAACTCTTCCATTGTTCTCGGAATTCCGCTGAAGTTTAAAAATGCTTCGGACCTCTTCCATTGTTCTAGGAATTCTGCTGAAGTCTAAAAATTCATCTGAACTCTTCCATTATTCTCGGAATTCGTGTGAATTTTAAAAATGCTTCGGAACTCTTCTATTGTTCTCGGAATTCCGCTGAAGTTTAAAAATGCTTAAAATCTCTTACATTGTACTCGGAATTCCGCTGAAGTTTAAAAATGCTTCGGAACTCTTCCATTGCTCTCGGAATTCTGCTGAAGTTTAAAAATGCTTCAGAACTCTTACATTGTTCTCGGAATTCTGCTGACGTTTAAAAATGCTTCGGAACTCTTCCATTGTTCTCGGAATTCCGCTGAAGTTTAAAAATGCTTCGGACCTCTTCCATTGTTCTAGGAATTCTGCTGAAGTCTAAAAATTCATCTGAACTCTTCCATTATTCTCGGAATTCGTGTGAATTTTAAAAATGCTTCGGAACTCTTCTATTGTTCTCGGAATTCCGCTGAAGTTTAAAAATGCTTAAAATCTCTTACATTGTACTCGGAATTCCGCTGAAGTTTAAAAATGCTTCGGAACTCTTCCATTGCTCTCGGAATTCTGCTGAAGTTTAAAAATGCTTCAGAACTCTTACATTGTTCTCGGAATTCTGCTGACGTTTAAAAATGCTTCGGAACTCTTCCATTGTTCTCTGGATTCCGCTGACGTTTAAAAATGCTTCAGTACTCTTCCTTTGTTCTCGGAATTCCGCTGACATATAAAAATGCTTCGGAAATCTTGCATTGTTCTCGGCATTCCGCTGACGTTTAAAAATGCTTCGGAACTCTTCAATTGTTCTTGGAATTCTGCCGAACTTTTAAAATGCTTTGGAACTCTTCCATTGCTCTCGGAATTCTGCTGAAGTTTAAAAATGCTTCAGAACTCTTCCATTGTTCTCGGAATTCTGCTGTAGTTTAAAAATGCTTCGGAACTCTTCCATTGTTCTCAGAATTCCGCTGACGTTTAAAAATGCTTCGGAAATCTTCCATTGTTTTCAAAATTCCGCTGACGTTTAAAAATGCTTCAGAACTCTTCCATTGTTCTCGGAATTCCGCTGACGTTTTAAAATGCTTCGGTACTCTTCCATTGTTCTCGGAATTCCGCTGACATATAAAAATGCTTCGGAAATCTTGCATTGTTCTCGGCATTCCGCTGACGTTTAAAAATGCTTCGGAACTCTTCCATTGTTCTCAGAATTCCGCTGACGTTTAAAAATGCTTCGGAACTCTTCCATAGTTTTCAAAATTCCGCTGACGTTTAAAAATGCTTCAGAACTCTTCCATTGTTCTCGGAATTCCGCTGACGTTTAAAAATGCTTCAGAACTCTTCCATTGTTCTCGGAAATCTGCTGAAGTTTAAAAATGCTTCGGAACTCTTCCATTGTTCTCAGAATTCCGCTGAAGTTTAAAAATGCTTCGGTACTCTTCCATTGTTCTCGGAATTCCGCTGACATATAAAAATGCTTCGGAAATCTTGCATTGTTCTCGGCATTCCGCTGACGTTTAAAAATGCTTCGGAACTCTTCAATTGTTCTCGGAATTCTGCTGAACTTTTAAAATGCTTTGGAACTCTTCCATTGCTCTCGGAATTCTGCTGAAGTTTAAAAATGCTTCAGAACTCTTCCATTGTTTTCGGAATTCTGCTGAAGTTTAAAAATGCTTCGGAACTCTTCCATTGTTCTCAGAATTCCACTGACGTTTAAAAATGCTTCGGAAATCTTCCATTGTTTTCAAAATTCCGCTGACGCTTAAAAATGCTTCAGAACTCTTCCATTGTTCTCGGAATTCCGCTGACGTTTAATAATGCTTCGCAACTTTTTCATTGTTCTCGGAATTCAGCTGACGGTTAAAAATGCTTCGGAACTCTTCAATTGTTCTCGGAATTCTGTTGAACTTTTAAAATGCTTTGGAACTCTTCCATTGCTCTCGGAATTCTGCTGAAGTTTAAAAATGCTTCAGAACTCTTACATTGTTCTCGGAATTCTGCTGACGTTTAAAAATGCTTCGGAACTCTACCATTGTTCTCGGAATTCCGTTGAAGTTTAAAAATGCTTCGAAACTCTTCCATTGTTCTCGGAATTCTGCTGAAGTTTAAAAATGCTTCGGAACTCTTCCATTGTTCTCGGAATTCTGCTGAAGTTTAAAAATGCTTCAGAACTCTTACATTGTTCTCGGAATTCTGCTGACGTTTAAAAATGCTTCGGAACTCTACCATTGTTCTCGGAATTCCGTTGAAGTTTAAAAATGCTTCGAAACTCTTCCATTGTTCTCGGAATTCTGCTGAAGTTTAAAAATGCTTCGGAACTCTTCCATTGTTCTCGGAATTCCGCTGACGTTTAATAATGCTTCGCAACTCTTTCATTGTTCTCGGAATTCCACTGACGTTTAAAAATGCTTCGGAACGCTTCCATTGTTCTCGGAATTCCGTTGAAGTTTAAAAATGCTTCGAAACTCTTCCATTGTTCTCGGAATTCTGCTGAAGTTTAAAAATGCTTTGGAACTCTTTCATTGTTCTCAGAATTCCGCTGACATTTAAAAATGCTTTGGTACTCTTCCATTGTTCTCGGAATTCCGCTGACATATAAAAATGCTTCGGAAATCTTGCATTGTTCTCGGCATTCCGCTGACGTTTAAAAATGCTTCGGAACTCTTCAATTGTTCTCGGAATTCTGCTGAACTTTTAAAATGCTTTGGAACTCTTCCATTGCTCTCGGAATTCTGCTGAAGTTTAAAAATGCTTCAGAACTCTTACATTGTTCTCGGAATTCTGCTGAAGTTTAAAAATGCTTCGGTACTCTTCCATTGTTCTCGGAATTCCGCTGACATATAAAAATGCTTCGGAAATCTTGCATTGTTCTCGGCATTCCGCTGACGTTTAAAAATGCTTCGGAACTCTTCCATTGTTCTCAGAATTCCGCTGACGTTTAAAAATGCTTCGGAAATCTTCCATTGTTTTCAAAATTCCGCTGACGTTTAAAAATGCTTCAGAACTCTTCCATTGTTCTCGGAATTCCGCTGACGTTTAAAAATGCTTTGGAACTCTTCCATTGTTCTTGGAATTCTGCTGAAGTTTAGAAATGCTTCGGAACTCTTCCATTGTTCTCAGAATTCCGCTGACGTTTAAAAATGCTTCGGTACTCTTCCATTGTTCTCGGAATTCCACTGACATATAAAAATGCTTCGGAAATCTGGCATTGTTCTCGGCATTCCGCTGACGTTTAAAAATGCTTCGGAACTCTTCCATTGTTCTCAGAATTCTGCTGACGTTTAAAAATGCTTCGGAACTCTTCCATTGTTCTCGGAATTCCGCTGAAGTTTAAAAATGCTTCGGACCTCTTCCATTGTTCTAGGAATTCTGCTGAAGTCTAAAAATTCATCTGAACTCTTCCATTATTCTCGGAATTCGTGTGAATTTTAAAAATGCTTCGGAACTCTTCCATTGCTCTCGGAATTCTGCTGAAGTTTAAAAATGCTTCAGAACTCTTACATTGTTCTCGGAATTCTGCTGACGTTTAAAAATGCTTCGGAACTCTTCCATCGTTCTCTGAATTCCGCTGACGTTTAAAAATGCTTCGGTACTCTTCCTTTGTTCTCGGAATTCCGCTGACATATAAAAATGCTTCGGAAATCTTGCATTGTTCTCGGCATTCCGCTGACGTTTAAAAATGCTTCGGAACTCTTCCATTGCTCTCGGAATTCTGCTGAAGTTTAAAAATGCTTCAGAACTCTTACATTGTTCTCAGAATTCCGCTGACGTTTAAAAATGCTTCGGAAATCTTCCATAGTTTTCAAAATTCCGCTGACGTTTAAAAATGCTTCAGAACTCTTCCATTGTTCTCGGAATTCCGCTGACGTTTAAAAATGCTTTGGAACTCTTCCATTATTCTCGGAAATCTGCTGAAGTTTAAAAATGCTTCGGAACTCTTCCATTGTTCTCAGAATTCCGCTGAAGTTTAAAAATGCTTCGGTACTCTTCCATTGTTCTCGGAATTCCGCTGACATATAAAAATGCTTCGGAAATCTTGCATTGTTCTCGGCATTCCGCTGACGTTTAAAAATGCTTCGGAACTCTTCAATTGTTCTCGGAATTCTGCTGAACTTTTAAAATGCTTTGGAACTCTTCCATTGCTCTCGGAATTCTGCTGAAGTTTAAAAATGCTTCAGAACTCTTCCATTGTTTTCGGAATTCTGCTGAAGTTTAAAAATGCTTCGGAACTCTTCCATTGTTCTCAGAATTCCACTGACGTTTAAAAATGCTTCGGAAATCTTCCATTGTTTTCAAAATTCCGCTGACGCTTAAAAATGCTTCAGAACTCTTCCATTGTTCTCGGAATTCCGCTGACGTTTAATAATGCTTCGCAACTTTTTCATTGTTCTCGGAATTCAGCTGACGGTTAAAAATGCTTCGGAACTCTTCAATTGTTCTCGGAATTCTGTTGAACTTTTAAAATGCTTTGGAACTCTTCCATTGCTCTCGGAATTCTGCTGAAGTTTAAAAATGCTTCAGAACTCTTACATTGTTCTCGGAATTCTGCTGACGTTTAAAAATGCTTCGGAACTCTACCATTGTTCTCGGAATTCCGTTGAAGTTTAAAAATGCTTCGAAACTCTTCCATTGTTCTCGGAATTCTGCTGAAGTTTAAAAATGCTTCGGAACTCTTCCATTGTTCTCGGAATTCTGCTGAAGTTTAAAAATGCTTCAGAACTCTTACATTGTTCTCGGAATTCTGCTGACGTTTAAAAATGCTTCGGAACTCTACCATTGTTCTCGGAATTCCGTTGAAGTTTAAAAATGCTTCGAAACTCTTCCATTGTTCTCGGAATTCTGCTGAAGTTTAAAAATGCTTCGGAACTCTTCCATTGTTCTCGGAATTCCGCTGACGTTTAATAATGCTTCGCAACTCTTTCATTGTTCTCGGAATTCCACTGACGTTTAAAAATGCTTCGGAACGCTTCCATTGTTCTCGGAATTCCGTTGAAGTTTAAAAATGCTTCGAAACTCTTCCATTGTTCTCGGAATTCTGCTGAAGTTTAAAAATGCTTTGGAACTCTTTCATTGTTCTCAGAATTCCGCTGACATTTAAAAATGCTTTGGTACTCTTCCATTGTTCTCGGAATTCCGCTGACATATAAAAATGCTTCGGAAATCTTGCATTGTTCTCGGCATTCCGCTGACGTTTAAAAATGCTTCAGAACTCTTACATTGTTCTCGGAATTCTGCTGAAGTTTAAAAATGCTTCGGTACTCTTCCATTGTTCTCGGAATTCCGCTGACATATAAAAATGCTTCGGAAATCTTGCATTGTTCTCGGCATTCCGCTGACGTTTAAAAATGCTTCGGAACTCTTCCATTGTTCTCAGAATTCCGCTGACGTTTAAAAATGCTTCGGAAATCTTCCATTGTTTTCAAAATTCCGCTGACGTTTAAAAATGCTTCAGAACTCTTCCATTGTTCTCGGAATTCCGCTGACGTTTAAAAATGCTTTGGAACTCTTCCATTGTTCTTGGAATTCTGCTGAAGTTTAGAAATGCTTCGGAACTCTTCCATTGTTCTCAGAATTCCGCTGACGTTTAAAAATGCTTCGGTACTCTTCCATTGTTCTCGGAATTCCACTGACATATAAAAATGCTTCGGAAATATGGCATTGTTCTCGGCATTCCGCTGACGTTTAAAAATGCTTCGGAACTCTTCCATTGTTCTCAGAATTCTGCTGACGTTTAAAAATGCTTCGGAACTCTTCCATTGTTCTCGGAATTCCGCTGAAGTTTAAAAATGCTTCGGACCTCTTCCATTGTTCTAGGAATTCTGCTGAAGTCTAAAAATTCATCTGAACTCTTCCATTATTCTCGGAATTCGTGTGAATTTTAAAAATGCTTCGGAACTCTTCCATTGCTCTCGGAATTCTGCTGAAGTTTAAAAATGCTTCAGAACTCTTACATTGTTCTCGGAATTCTGCTGACGTTTAAAAATGCTTCGGAACTCTTCCATTGTTCTCTGAATTCCGCTGACGTTTAAAAATGCTTCGGTACTCTTCCTTTGTTCTCGGAATTCCGCTGACATATAAAAATGCTTCGGAAATCTTGCATTGTTCTCGGCATTCCGCTGACGTTTAAAAATGCTTCGGAACTCTTCCATTGCTCTCGGAATTCTGCTGAAGTTTAAAAATGCTTCAGAACTCTTACATTGTTCTCAGAATTCCGCTGACGTTTAAAAATGCTTCGGAAATCTTCCATAGTTTTCAAAATTCCGCTGACGTTTAAAAATGCTTCAGAACTCTTCCATTGTTCTCGGAATTCCGCTGACGTTTAAAAATGCTTTGGAACTCTTCCATTATTCTCGGAAATCTGCTGAAGTTTAAAAATGCTTCGGAACTCTTCCATTGTTCTCAGAATTCCGCTGAAGTTTAAAAATGCTTCGGTACTCTTCCATTGTTCTCGGAATTCCGCTGACATATAAAAATGCTTCGGAAATCTTGCATTGTTCTCGGCATTCCGCTGACGTTTAAAAATGCTTCGGAACTCTTCAATTGTTCTCGGAATTCTGCTGAACTTTTAAAATGCTTTGGAACTCTTCCATTGCTCTCGGAATTCTGCTGAAGTTTAAAAATGCTTCAGAACTCTTCCATTGTTTTCGGAATTCTGCTGAAGTTTAAAAATGCTTCGGAACTCTTCCATTGTTCTCAGAATTCCACTGACGTTTAAAAATGCTTCGGAAATCTTCCATTGTTTTCAAAATTCCGCTGACGCTTGAAAATGCTTCAGAACTCTTCCATTGTTCTCGGAATTCCGCTGACGTTTAATAATGCTTCGCAACTTTTTCATTGTTCTCGGAATTCAGCTGACGGTTAAAAATGCTTCGGAACTCTTCAATTGTTCTCGGAATTCTGTTGAACTTTTAAAATGCTTTGGAACTCTTCCATTGCTCTCGGAATTCTGCTGAAGTTTAAAAATGCTTCAGAACTCTTACATTGTTCTCGGAATTCTGCTGACGTTTAAAAATGCTTCGGAACTCTACCATTGTTCTCGGAATTCCGTTGAAGTTTAAAAATGCTTCGAAACTCTTCCATTGTTCTCGGAATTCTGCTGAAGTTTAAAAATGCTTTGGAACTCTTTCATTGTTCTCAGAATTCCGCTGACATTTAAAAATGCTTTGGTACTCTTCCATTGTTCTCGGAATTCCGCTGACATATAAAAATGCTTCGGAAATCTTGCATTGTTCTCGGCATTCCGCTGACGTTTAAAAATGCTTCGGAACTCTTCCATTGTTCTCAGAATTCCGCTGACGTTTAAAAATGCTTCGGAAATCTTCCATTGTTTTCAAAATTCCGCTGACGTTTAAAAATGCTTCAGAACTCTTCCATTGTTCTCGGAATTCCGCTGACGTTTAAAAATGCTTTGGAACTCTTCCATTGTTCTTGGAATTCTGCTGAAGTTTAGAAATGCTTCGGAACTCTTCCATTGTTCTCAGAATTCCGCTGACGTTTAAAAATGCTTCGGTACTCTTCCATTGTTCTCGGAATTCCACTGACATATAAAAATGCTTCGGAAATCTGGCATTGTTCTCGGCATTCCGCTGACGTTTAAAAATGCTTCGGAACTCTTCCATTGTTCTCAGAATTCTGCTGACGTTTAAAAATGCTTCGGAACTCTTCCATTGTTCTCGGAATTCCGCTGAAGTTTAAAAATGCTTCGGACCTCTTCCATTGTTCTAGGAATTCTGCTGAAGTCTAAAAATTCATCTGAACTCTTCCATTATTCTCGGAATTCGTGTGAATTTTAAAAATGCTTCGGAACTCTTCCATTGCTCTCGGAATTCTGCTGAAGTTTAAAAATGCTTCAGAACTCTTACATTGTTCTCGGAATTCTGCTGACGTTTAAAAATGCTTCGGAACTCTTCCATTGTTCTCTGAATTCCGCTGACGTTTAAAAATGCTTCGGTACTCTTCCTTTGTTCTCGGAATTCCGCTGACATATAAAAATGCTTCGGAAATCTTGCATTGTTCTCGGCATTCCGCTGACGTTTAAAAATGCTTCGGAACTCTTCAATTGTTCTCGGAATTCTGCCGAACTTTTAAAATGCTTTGGAACTCTTCCATTGCTCTCGGAATTCTGCTGAAGTTTAAAAATGCTTCAGAACTCTTCCATTGTTCTCGGAATTCTGCTGTAGTTTAAAAATGCTACGGAACTCTTCCATTGTTCTCAGAATTCCGCTGACGTTTAAAAATGCTTTGGAAATCTTCCATTGTTTTCAAAATTCCGCTGACGTTTAAAAATGCTTCAGAACTCTTCCATTGTTCTCGGAATTCCGCTGACGTTTTAAAATGCTTCGGTACTCTTCCATTGTTCTCGGAATTCTGCTGAAGTTTAAAAATGCTTCGGAACTCTTCCATTGTTCTCAGAATTCCGCTAACGTTTAAAAATGCTTCAGAAATCTTCCATTGTTTTCAAAATTCCGCTGACGCTTAAATATGCTTCAGAACTCTTCCATTGTTCTCGGAATTCCGCTGACGTTTAATAATGCTTCGCAACTCTTTCATTGTACTCGGAATTCCGCTAACGTTTAAAAATGCTTCGGAACTCTTCCATTGTTCTCGGAATTCCGTTGAAGTTTAAAAATGCTTCGAAACTCTTCCATTGTTCTGGGAATTCTGCTGAAGTTTAAAAATGCTTCAGAACTCTTCCATTGTTCTCGGAATTCCGCTGATGTTTAAACATGCTTCGGAACTCTTCCATTGTTCTCGGAATTCTGTTGAAGTTTAAAAATGCTTCTAAACTCTTCCCATGTTCTCGGAATTCTGCTGAAGTTTAAAAATGCTTCAGAACTCTTCCATTGTTCTCGGAATTCCGCTGACATATAAAAATGCTTCGGAAATCTTGCATTGTTCTCGGCATTCCGCTGACGTTTAAAAATGCTTCGGAACTCTTCAATTGTTCTCGGAATTCTGCTGAACTTTTAAAATGCTTTGGAACTCTTCCATTGCTCTCGCAATTCTGCTGACGTTTAAAAATGCTTCGGAACTCTTCCATTGTTCTCGGAATTCTGTTGACGTTTAAAAATGCTTCGGAACTCTTCCATTGTTCTCGGAATTCCGCTGACGTTTAAAAATGCTTCACAACTCTTCCATTGTTCTCGGAATTCCGCTGACTTTTAAAAATACTTCGAAACTCTTCCATTGTTCTCCAAATTCCGCTGAAGTTTAAAAATGCTTCGGAACCCTTCCATTGTTCTCGGAATTCTGCTGAAGTTTAAAAATGTTTCGGAACTCTTCCATTGTTCTCAGAATTCCGCTGAAGTTTAAAAATGCTTCGGACCTCTTCCATTGTTCTAGGAATTCTGCTGAAGTTTAAAAATTCATCTGAACTCTTCCATTATTCTCGGAATTCGTGTGAATTTTAAAAATGCTTCGGAACTCTTCTATTGTTCTCGGAATTCCGCTGAAGTTTAAAAATGCTTAAAATCTCTTACATTGTACTCGGAAATCCGCTGAAGTTTAAAAATGCTTCGGAACTCTTCCATTGCTCTCGGAATTCTGCTGAAGTTTAAAAATGCTTCAGAACTCTTACATTGTTCTCAGAATTCCGCTAACGTTTAAAAATGCTTCGGAAATCTTCCATTGTTTTCAAAATTCCGCTGACGCTTAAAAATGCTTCAGAACTCTTCCATTGTTCTCGGAATTCCGCTGACGTTTAATAATGCTTCGCAACTCTTTCATTGTACTCGGAATTCCGCTAACGTTTAAAAATGCTTCGGAACTCTTCCATTGTTCTCGGAATTCCGTTGAAGTTTAAAAATGCTTTGAAACTCTTCCATTGTTCTCGGAATTCTGCTGAAGTTTAAAAATGCTTCGGAACTCTTCCATTGTTCTCAGAATTCCGCTAACGTTTAAAAATGCTTCGGAAATCTTCCATTGTTTTCAAAATTCCGCTGACGCTTACAAATGCTTCAGAACTTTTCCATTGTTCTCGGAATTCCGCTGACTTTTAAAAATACTTCGAAACTCTTCCATTGTTCTCCAAATTCCGCTGAAGTTTAAAAATGCTTCGGAACTCTTCCATTGTTCTCGGAATTCCGCTGACGTTTAAAAATGCTTCACAACTCTTCCATTGTTCTCGGAATTCCGCTGACTTTTAAAAATACTTCGAAACTCTTCCATTGTTCTCCAAATTCCGCTGAAGTTTAAAAATGCTTCGGAACCCTTCCATTGTTCTCGGAATTCTGCTGAAGTTTAAAAATGCTTCGGAACTCTTCCATTGTTCTCAGAATTCTGCTGACGTTTAAAAATGCTTCGGAACTCTTCCATTGTTCTCGGAATTCCGATGAAGTTTAAAAATGCTTTGGACCTCTTCCATTGTTCTAGGAATTCTGCTGAAGTCTAAAAATTCATCTGAACTCTTCCATTATTCTCGGAATTCGTGTGAATTTTAAAAATGCTTCGGAACTCTTCTATTGTTCTCGGAATTCCGCTGAAGTTTAAAAATGCTTAAAATCTCTTACATTGTACTCGGAATTCCGCTGAAGTTTAAAAATGCTTCGGAACTCTTCCATTGCTCTCGGAATTCTGCTGAAGTTTAAAAATGCTTCAGAACTCTTACATTGTTCTCGGAATTCTGCTGACGTTTAAAAATGCTTCGGAATTCTTCCATTGTTCTCTGAATTCCGCTGACGTTTAAAAATGCTTCGGTACTCTTCCTTTGTTCTCGGCATTCCGCTGACGTTTAAAAATGCTTCGGAACTCTTCAATTGTTCTCGGAATTCTGCCGAACTTTTAAAATGCTTTGGAACTCTTCCATTGCTCTCGGAATTCTGCTGAAGTTTAAAAATGCTTCAGAACTCTTCCATTGTTCTCGGAATTCTGCTGTAGTTTAAAAATGCTTCGGAACTCTTCCATTGTTCTCAGAATTCCGCTGACGTTTAAAAATGCTTTGGAAATCTTCCATTGTTTTCAAAATTCCGCTGACGTTTAAAAATGCTTCAGAACTCTTCCATTGTTCTCGGAATTCCGCTGACGTTTTAAAATGCTTCGGTACTCTTCCATTGTTCTCGGAATTCCGCTGACATATAAAAATGCTTCGGAAATCTTGCATTGTTCTCGGCATTCCGCTGACATTTAAAAATGCTTCGGAACTCTTCCATTGTTCTCAGAATTCCGCTGACGTTTAAAAATGCTTCGGAAATCTTCCATAGTTTTCAAAATTCCGCTGAAGTTTAAAAATGCTTCAGAACTCTTCCATTGTTCTCGGAATTCCGCTGACGTTTAAAAATGCTTTGGAACTCTTCCATTATTCTCGGAAATCTGCTGAAGTTTAAAAATGCTTCGGAACTCTTCCATTGTTCTCAGAATTCCGCTGAAGTTTAAAAATGCTTCGGTACTCTTCCATTGTTCTCGGAATTCCGCTGACATATAAAAATGCTTCGGAAATCTTGCATTGTTCTCGGCATTCCGCTGACGTTTAAAAATGCTTCGGAACTCTTCAATTGTTCTCGGAATTCTGCTGAACTTTTAAAATGCTTTGGAACTCTTCCATTGCTCTCGGAATTCTGCTGAAGTTTAAAAATGCTTCAGAACTCTTCCATTGTTTTCGGAATTCTGCTGAAGTTTAAAAATGCTTCGGAACTCTTCCATTGTTCTCAGAATTCCACTGACGTTTAAAAATGCTTCGGAAATCTTCCATTGTTTTCAAAATTCCGCTGACGCTTAAAAATGCTTCAGAACTCTTCCATTGTTCTCGGAATTCCGCTGACGTTTAATAATGCTTCGCAACTTTTTCATTGTTCTTGGAATTCCGCTGACGGTTAAAAATGCTTCGGAACTGTTCAATTGTTCTCGGAATTCTGTTGAACTTTTAAAATGCTTTGGAACTCTTCCATTGTTCTCGGAATTCCGTTGAAGTTTAAAAATGCTTCGAAACTCTTCCATTGTTCTCGGAATTCTGCTGAAGTTTAAAAATGCTTCGGAACTCTTCCATTGTTCTCGGAATTCCGCTGACGTTTAATAATGCTTCGCAACTCTTTCATTGTTCTCGGAATTCCACTGACGTTTAAAAATGCTTCGGAATGCTTCCATTGTTCTCGGAATTCCGTTGAAGTTTAAAAATGCTTCGAAACTCTTCCATTGTTCTCGGAATTCTGCTGAAGTTTAAAAATGCTTTGGAACTCTTTCATTGTTCTCAGAATTCCGCTGACATTTAAAAATGCTTTGGTACTCTTCCATTGTTCTCGGAATTCCGCTGACATATAAAAATGCTTCGGAAATCTTGCATTGTTCTCGGCATTCCGCTGACGTTTAAAAATGCTTCGGAACTCTTCAATTGTTCTCGGAATTCTGCTGAACTTTTAAAATGCTTTGGAACTCTTCCATTGCTCTCGGAATTCTGCTGAAGTTTAAAAATGCTTCAGAACTCTTACATTGTTCTCGGAATTCTGCTGAAGTTTAAAAATGCTTCGGTACTCTTCCATTGTTCTCGGAATTCCGCTGACATATAAAAATGCTTCGGAAATCTTGCATTGTTCTCGGCATTCCGCTGACGTTTAAAAATGCTTCGGAACTCTTCCATTGTTCTCAGAATTCCGCTGACGTTTAAAAATGCTTCGGAAATCTTCCATTGTTTTCAAAATTCCGCTGACGTTTAAAAATGCTTCAGAACTCTTCCATTGTTCTCGGAATTCCGCTGACGTTTAAAAATGCTTTGGAACTCTTCCATTGTTCTTGGAATTCTGCTGAAGTTTAAAAATGCTTCGGAACTCTTCCATTGTTCTCAGAATTCCGCTGACGTTTAAAAATGCTTCGGTACTCTTCCATTGTTCTCGGAATTCCACTGACATATAAAAATGCTTCGGAAATCTGGCATTGTTCTCGGCATTCCGCTGACGTTTAAAAATGCTTCGGAACTCTTCCATTGTTCTCAGAATTCTGCTGACGTTTAAAAATGCTTCGGAACTCTTCCATTGTTCTCGGAATTCCGCTGAAGTTTAAAAATGCTTCGGACCTCTTCCATTGTTCTAGGAATTCTGCTGAAGTCTAAAAATTCATCTGAACTCTTCCATTATTCTCGGAATTCGTGTGAATTTTAAAAATGCTTCGGAACTCTTCCATTGCTCTCGGAATTCTGCTGAAGTTTAAAAATGCTTCAGAACTCTTACATTGTTCTCGGAATTCTGCTGACGTTTAAAAATGCTTCGGAACTCTTCCATTGTTCTCTGAATTCCGCTGACGTTTAAAAATGCTTCGGTACTCTTCCTTTGTTCTCGGAATTCCGCTGACATATAAAAATGCTTCGGAACTCTTCCATTGTTCTCTGAATTCCGCTGACGTTTAAAAATGCTTCGGTACTCTTCCTTTGTTCTCGGAATTCCGCTGACATATAAAAATGCTTCGGAAATCTTGCATTGTTCTCGGCATTCCGCTGACGTTTAAAAATGCTTCGGAACTCTTCAATTGTTCTCGGAATTCTGCCGAACTTTTAAAATGCTTTGGAACTCTTCCATTGCTCTCGGAATTCTGCTGAAGTTTAAAAATGCTTCAGAACTCTTCCATTGTTCTCGGAATTCTGCTGTAGTTTAAAAATGCTACGGAACTCTTCCATTGTTCTCAGAATTCCGCTGACGTTTAAAAATGCTTTGGAAATCTTCCATTGTTTTCAAAATTCCGCTGACGTTTAAAAATGCTTCAGAACTCTTCCATTGTTCTCGGAATTCCGCTGACGTTTAAAAATGCTTCAGAACTCTTCCATTGTTCTCAGAATTCCGCTAACGTTTAAAAATGCTTCAGAAATCTTCCATTGTTTTCAAAATTCCGCTGACGCTTAAATATGCTTCAGAACTCTTCAATTGTTCTCGGAATTCCGCTGACGTTTAATAATGCTTCGCAACTCTTTCATTGTACTCGGAATTCCGCTAAAGTTTAAAAATGCTTCGGAACTCTTCCATTGTTCTCGGAATTCCGTTGAAGTTTAAAAATGCTTCGAAACTCTTCCATTGTTCTGGGAATTCTGATGAAGTTTAAAAATGCTTCAGAACTCTTCCATTGTTCTCGGAATTCCGCTGATGTTTAAACATGCTTCGGAACTCTTCCATTGTTCTCGGAATTCTGTTGAAGTTTAAAAATGCTTCTAAACTCTTCCATTGTTCTCGGAATTCTGCTGAAGTTTAAAAATGCTTCGGAACTCTTCCATTGTTCTCGGAATTCCGCTGACATATAAAAATGCTTCGGAAATCTTGCATTGTTCTCGGCATTCCGCTGACGTTTAAAAATGCTTCGGAACTCTTCAATTGTTCTCGGAATTCTGCTGAACTTTTAAAATGCTTTGGAACTCTTCCATTGCTCTCGCAATTCTGCTGACGTTTAAAAATGCTTCGGAACTCTTCCATTGTTCTCGGAATTCTGTTGACGTTTAAAAATGCTTCGGAACTCTTCCATTGTTCTCGGAATTCCGCTGACGTTTAAAAATGCTTCACAACTCTTCCATTGTTCTCGGAATTCCGCTGACTTTTAAAAATACTTCGAAACTCTTCCATTGTTCTCCAAATTCCGCTGAAGTTTAAAAATGCTTCGGAACCCTTCCATTGTTCTCGGAATTCTGCTGAAGTTTAAAAATGTTTCGGAACTCTTCCATTGTTCTCAGAATTCCGCTGAAGTTTAAAAATGCTTCGGACCTCTTCCATTGTTCTAGGAATTCTGCTGAAGTTTAAAAATTCATCTGAACTCTTCCATTATTCTCGGAATTCGTGTGAATTTTAAAAATGCTTCGGAACTCTTCTATTGTTCTCGGAATTCCGCTGAAGTTTAAAAATGCTTAAAATCTCTTACATTGTACTCGGAAATCCGCTGAAGTTTAAAAATGCTTCGGAACTCTTACATTGTTCTCAGAATTCCGCTAACGTTTAAAAATGCTTCGGAAATCTTCCATTGTTTTCAAAATTCCGCTGACGCTTAAAAATGCTTCAGAACTCTTCCATTGTTCTCGGAATTCCGCTGACGTTTAATAATGCTTCGCAACTCTTTCATTGTACTCGGAATTCCGCTAACGTTTAAAAATGCTTCGGAACTCTTCCATTGTTCTCGGAATTCCGTTGAAGTTTAAAAATGCTTTGAAACTCTTCCATTGTTCTCGGAATTCTGCTGAAGTTTAAAAATGCTTCGGAACTCTTCCATTGTTCTCAGAATTCCGCTAACGTTTAAAAATGCTTCGGAAATCTTCCATTGTTTTCAAAATTCCGCTGACGCTTACAAATGCTTCAGAACTTTTCCATTGTTCTCGGAATTCCGCTGACTTTTAAAAATACTTCGAAACTCTTCCATTGTTCTCCAAATTCCGCTGAAGTTTAAAAATGCTTCGGAACTCTTCCATTGTTCTCGGAATTCCGCTGACGTTTAAAAATGCTTCACAACTCTTCCATTGTTCTCGGAATTCCGCTGACTTTTAAAAATACTTCGAAACTCCTCCATTGTTCTCCAAATTCCGCTGAAGTTTAAAAATGCTTCGGAACCCTTCCATTGTTCTCGGAATTCTGCTGAAGTTTAAAAATGCTTCGGAACTCTTCCATTGTTCTCAGAATTCTGCTGACGTTTAAAAATGCTTCGGAACTCTTCCATTGTTCTCGGAATTCCGCTGAAGTTTAAAAATGCTTTGGACCTCTTCCATTGTTCTAGGAATTCTGCTGAAGTCTAAAAATTCATCTGAACTCTTCCATTATTCTCGGAATTCGTGTGAATTTTAAAAATGCTTCGGAACTCTTCTATTGTTCTCGGAATTCCGCTGAAGTTTAAAAATGCTTAAAATCTCTTACATTGTACTCGGAATTCCGCTGAAGTTTAAAAATGCTTCGGAACTCTTCCATTGCTCTCGGAATTCTGCTGAAGTTTAAAAATGCTTCAGAACTCTTACATTGTTCTCGGAATTCTGCTGACGTTTAAAAATGCTTCGGAATTCTTCCATTGTTCTCTGAATTCCGCTGACGTTTAAAAATGCTTCGGTACTCTTCCTTTGTTCTCGGAATTCCGCTGACATATAAAAATGCTTCGGAAATCTTGCATTGTTCTCGGCATTCCGCTGACGTTTAAAAATGCTTCGGAACTCTTCAATTGTTCTCGGAATTCTGCCGAACTTTTAAAATGCTTTGGAACTCTTCCATTGCTCTCGGAATTCTGCTGAAGTTTAAAAATGCTTCAGAACTCTTCCATTGTTCTCGGAATTCTGCTGTAGTTTAAAAATGCTTCGGAACTCTTCCATTGTTCTCAGAATTCCGCTGACGTTTAAAAATGCTTTGGAAATCTTCCATTGTTTTCAAAATTCCGCTGACGTTTAAAAATGCTTCAGAACTCTTCCATTGTTCTCGGAATTCCGCTGACGTTTTAAAATGCTTCGGTACTCTTCCATTGTTCTCGGAATTCCGCTGACATATAAAAATGCTTCGGAAATCTTGCATTGTTCTCGGCATTCCGCTGACATTTAAAAATGCTTCGGAACTCTTCCATTGTTCTCAGAATTCCGCTGACGTTTAAAAATGCTTCGGAAATCTTCCATAGTTTTCAAAATTCCGCTGAAGTTTAAAAATGCTTCAGAACTCTTCCATTGTTCTCGGAATTCCGCTGACGTTTAAAAATGCTTTGGAACTCTTCCATTATTCTCGGAAATCTGCTGAAGTTTAAAAATGCTTCGGAACTCTTCCATTGTTCTCAGAATTCCGCTGAAGTTTAAAAATGCTTCGGTACTCTTCCATTGTTCTCGGAATTCCGCTGACATATAAAAATGCTTCGGAAATCTTGCATTGTTCTCGGCATTCCGCTGACGTTTAAAAATGCTTCGGAACTCTTCAATTGTTCTCGGAATTCTGCTGAACTTTTAAAATGCTTTGGAACTCTTCCATTGCTCTCGGAATTCTGCTGAAGTTTAAAAATGCTTCAGAACTCTTCCATTGTTTTCGGAATTCTGCTGAAGTTTAAAAATGCTTCGGAACTCTTCCATTGTTCTCAGAATTCCACTGACGTTTAAAAATGCTTCGGAAATCTTCCATTGTTTTCAAAATTCCGCTGACGCTTAAAAATGCTTCAGAACTCTTCCATTGTTCTCGGAATTCCGCTGACGTTTAATAATGCTTCGCAACTCTTTCATTGTACTCGGAATTCCGCTAACGTTTAAAAATGCTTCGGAACTCTTCCATTGTTCTCGGAATTCCGTTGAAGTTTAAAAATGCTTCGAAACTCTTCCATTGTTCTGGGAATTCTGCTGAAGTTTAAAAATGCTTCAGAACTCTTCCATTGTTCTCGGAATTCCGCTGATGTTTAAACATGCTTCGGAACTCTTCCATTGTTCTCGGAATTCTGTTGAAGTTTAAAAATGCTTCTAAACTCTTCCCATGTTCTCGGAATTCTGCTGAAGTTTAAAAATGCTTCGGAACTCTTCCATTGTTCTCGGAATTCCGCTGACATATAAAAATGCTTCGGAAATCTTGCATTGTTCTCGGAATTCTGTTGACGTTTAAAAATGCTTCGGAACTCTTCCATTGTTCTCGGAATTCCGCTGACGTTTAAAAATGCTTCACAACTCTTCCATTGTTCTCGGAATTCCGCTGACTTTTAAAAATACTTCGAAACTCTTCCATTGTTCTCCAAATTCCGCTGAAGTTTAAAAATGCTTCGGAACCCTTCCATTGTTCTCGGAATTCTGCTGAAGTTTAAAAATGTTTCGGAACTCTTCCATTGTTCTCAGAATTCCGCTGAAGTTTAAAAATGCTTCGGACCTCTTCCATTGTTCTAGGAATTCTGCTGAAGTTTAAAAATTCATCTGAACTCTTCCATTATTCTCGGAATTCGTGTGAATTTTAAAAATGCTTCGGAACTCTTCTATTGTTCTCGGAATTCCGCTGAAGTTTAAAAATGCTTAAAATCTCTTACATTGTACTCGGAAATCCGCTGAAGTTTAAAAATGCTTCGGAACTCTTCCATTGCTCTCGGAATTCTGCTGAAGTTTAAAAATGCTTCAGAACTCTTACATTGTTCTCAGAATTCCGCTAACGTTTAAAAATGCTTCGGAAATCTTCCATTGTTTTCAAAATTCCGCTGACGCTTAAAAATGCTTCAGAACTCTTCCATTGTTCTCGGAATTCCGCTGACGTTTAATAATGCTTCGCAACTCTTTCATTGTACTCGGAATTCCGCTAACGTTTAAAAATGCTTCGGAACTCTTCCATTGTTCTCGGAATTCCGTTGAAGTTTAAAAATGCTTTGAAACTCTTCCATTGTTCTCGGAATTCTGCTGAAGTTTAAAAATGCTTCGGAACTCTTCCATTGTTCTCAGAATTCCGCTAACGTTTAAAAATGCTTCGGAAATCTTCCATTGTTTTCAAAATTCCGCTGACGCTTACAAATGCTTCAGAACTTTTCCATTGTTCTCGGAATTCCGCTGACTTTTAAAAATACTTCGAAACTCTTCCATTGTTCTCCAAATTCCGCTGAAGTTTAAAAATGCTTCGGAACTCTTCCATTGTTCTCGGAATTCCGCTGACGTTTAAAAATGCTTCACAACTCTTCCATTGTTCTCGGAATTCCGCTGACTTTTAAAAATACTTCGAAACTCTTCCATTGTTCTCCAAATTCCGCTGAAGTTTAAAAATGCTTCGGAACCCTTCCATTGTTCTCGGAATTCTGCTGAAGTTTAAAAATGCTTCGGAACTCTTCCATTGTTCTCAGAATTCTGCTGACGTTTAAAAATGCTTCGGAACTCTTCCATTGTTCTCGGAATTCCGATGAAGTTTAAAAATGCTTTGGACCTCTTCCATTGTTCTAGGAATTCTGCTGAAGTCTAAAAATTCATCTGAACTCTTCCATTATTCTCGGAATTCGTGTGAATTTTAAAAATGCTTCGGAACTCTTCTATTGTTCTCGGAATTCCGCTGAAGTTTAAAAATGCTTAAAATCTCTTACATTGTACTCGGAATTCCGCTGAAGTTTAAAAATGCTTCGGAACTCTTCCATTGCTCTCGGAATTCTGCTGAAGTTTAAAAATGCTTCAGAACTCTTACATTGTTCTCGGAATTCTGCTGACGTTTAAAAATGCTTCGGAATTCTTCCATTGTTCTCTGAATTCCGCTGACGTTTAAAAATGCTTCGGTACTCTTCCTTTGTTCTCGGCATTCCGCTGACGTTTAAAAATGCTTCGGAACTCTTCAATTGTTCTCGGAATTCTGCCGAACTTTTAAAATGCTTTGGAACTCTTCCATTGCTCTCGGAATTCTGCTGAAGTTTAAAAATGCTTCAGAACTCTTTCATTGTTCTCGGAATTCTGCTGTAGTTTAAAAATGCTTCGGAACTCTTCCATTGTTCTCAGAATTCCGCTGACGTTTAAAAATGCTTTGGAAATCTTCCATTGTTTTCAAAATTCCGCTGACGTTTAAAAATGCTTCAGAACTCTTCCATTGTTCTCGGAATTCCGCTGACGTTTTAAAATGCTTCGGTACTCTTCCATTGTTCTCGGAATTCCGCTGACATATAAAAATGCTTCGGAAATCTTGCATTGTTCTCGGCATTCCGCTGACATTTAAAAATGCTTCGGAACTCTTCCATTGTTCTCAGAATTCCGCTGACGTTTAAAAATGCTTCGGAAATCTTCCATAGTTTTCAAAATTCCGCTGAAGTTTAAAAATGCTTCAGAACTCTTCCATTGTTCTCGGAATTCCGCTGACGTTTAAAAATGCTTTGGAACTCTTCCATTATTCTCGGAAATCTGCTGAAGTTTAAAAATGCTTCGGAACTCTTCCATTGTTCTCAGAATTCCGCTGAAGTTTAAAAATGCTTCGGTACTCTTCCATTGTTCTCGGAATTCCGCTGACATATAAAAATGCTTCGGAAATCTTGCATTGTTCTCGGCATTCCGCTGACGTTTAAAAATGCTTCGGAACTCTTCAATTGTTCTCGGAATTCTGCTGAACTTTTAAAATGCTTTGGAACTCTTCCATTGCTCTCGGAATTCTGCTGAAGTTTAAAAATGCTTCAGAACTCTTCCATTGTTTTCGGAATTCTGCTGAAGTTTAAAAATGCTTCGGAACTCTTCCATTGTTCTCAGAATTCCACTGACGTTTAAAAATGCTTCGGAAATCTTCCATTGTTTTCAAAATTCCGCTGACGCTTAAAAATGCTTCAGAACTCTTCCATTGTTCTCGGAATTCCGCTGACGTTTAATAATGCTTCGCAACTTTTTCATTGTTCTTGGAATTCCGCTGACGGTTAAAAATGCTTCGGAACTGTTCAATTGTTCTCGGAATTCTGTTGAACTTTTAAAATGCTTTGGAACTCTTCCATTGCTCTCGGAATTCTGCTGAAGTTTAAAAATGCTTCAGAACTCTTACATTGTTCTCGGAATTCTGCTGACGTTTAAAAATGCTTCGGAACTCTACCATTGTTCTCGGAATTCCGTTGAAGTTTAAAAATGCTTCGAAACTCTTCCATTGTTCTCGGAATTCTGCTGAAGTTTAAAAATGCTTCGGAACTCTTCCATTGTTCTCGGAATTCCGCTGACGTTTAATAATGCTTCGCAACTCTTTCATTGTTCTCGGAATTCCACTGACGTTTAAAAATGCTTCGGAATGCTTCCATTGTTCTCGGAATTCCGTTGAAGTTTAAAAATGCTTCGAAACTCTTCCATTGTTCTCGGAATTCTGCTGAAGTTTAAAAATGCTTTGGAACTCTTTCATTGTTCTCAGAATTCCGCTGACATTTAAAAATGCTTTGGTACTCTTCCATTGTTCTCGGAATTCCGCTGACATATAAAAATGCTTCGGAAATCTTGCATTGTTCTCGGCATTCCGCTGACGTTTAAAAATGCTTCGGAACTCTTCAATTGTTCTCGGAATTCTGCTGAACTTTTAAAATGCTTTGGAACTCTTCCATTGCTCTCGGAATTCTGCTGAAGTTTAAAAATGCTTCAGAACTCTTACATTGTTCTCGGAATTCTGCTGAAGTTTAAAAATGCTTCGGTACTCTTCCATTGTTCTCGGAATTCCGCTGACATATAAAAATGCTTCGGAAATCTTGCATTGTTCTCGGCATTCCGCTGACGTTTAAAAATGCTTCGAAACTCTTCCATTGTTCTCAGAATTCCGCTGACGTTTAAAAATGCTTCGGAAATCTTCCATTGTTTTCAAAATTCCGCTGACGTTTAAAAATGCTTCAGAACTCTTCCATTGTTCTCGGAATTCCGCTGACGTTTAAAAATGCTTTGGAACTCTTCCATTGTTCTTGGAATTCTGCTGAAGTTTAAAAATGCTTCGGAACTCTTCCATTGTTCTCAGAATTCCGCTGACGTTTAAAAATGCTTCGGTACTCTTCCATTGTTCTCGGAATTCCACTGACATATAAAAATGCTTCGGAAATCTGGCATTGTTCTCGGCATTCCGCTGACGTTTAAAAATGCTTCGGAACTCTTCCATTGTTCTCAGAATTCTGCTGACGTTTAAAAATGCTTCGGAACTCTTCCATTGTTCTCGGAATTCCGCTGAAGTTTAAAAATGCTTCGGACCTCTTCCATTGTTCTAGGAATTCTGCTGAAGTCTAAAAATTCATCTGAACTCTTCCATTATTCTCGGAATTCGTGTGAATTTTAAAAATGCTTCGGAACTCTTCCATTGCTCTCGGAATTCTGCTGAAGTTTAAAAATGCTTCAGAACTCTTACATTGTTCT
Organism: Phyllobates terribilis; assembly: GCF_046119375.1. Classification (NCBI taxonomy): domain Eukaryota; kingdom Metazoa; phylum Chordata; class Amphibia; order Anura; family Dendrobatidae; genus Phyllobates; species Phyllobates terribilis. The sequence goes on from NW_027362782.1 coordinate 14,046,661, forward strand.
CGGAATTCTGCTGACGTTTAAAAATGCTTCGGAACTCTTCCATTGTTCTCTGAATTCCGCTGACGTTTAAAAATGCTTCGGTACTCTTCCTTTGTTCTCGGAATTCCGCTGACATATAAAAATGCTTCGGAACTCTTCCATTGTTCTCTGAATTCCGCTGACGTTTAAAAATGCTTCGGTACTCTTCCTTTGTTCTCGGAATTCCGCTGACATATAAAAATGCTTCGGAAATCTTGCATTGTTCTCGGCATTCCGCTGACGTTTAAAAATGCTTCGGAACTCTTCAATTGTTCTCGGAATTCTGCCGAACTTTTAAAATGCTTTGGAACTCTTCCATTGCTCTCGGAATTCTGCTGAAGTTTAAAAATGCTTCAGAACTCTTCCATTGTTCTCGGAATTCTGCTGTAGTTTAAAAATGCTACGGAACTCTTCCATTGTTCTCAGAATTCCGCTGACGTTTAAAAATGCTTTGGAAATCTTCCATTGTTTTCAAAATTCCGCTGACGTTTAAAAATGCTTCAGAACTCTTCCATTGTTCTCGGAATTCCGCTGACGTTTAAAAATGCTTCAGAACTCTTCCATTGTTCTCAGAATTCCGCTAACGTTTAAAAATGCTTCAGAAATCTTCCATTGTTTTCAAAATTCCGCTGACGCTTAAATATGCTTCAGAACTCTTCAATTGTTCTCGGAATTCCGCTGACGTTTAATAATGCTTCGCAACTCTTTCATTGTACTCGGAATTCCGCTAAAGTTTAAAAATGCTTCGGAACTCTTCCATTGTTCTCGGAATTCCGTTGAAGTTTAAAAATGCTTCGAAACTCTTCCATTGTTCTGGGAATTCTGATGAAGTTTAAAAATGCTTCAGAACTCTTCCATTGTTCTCGGAATTCCGCTGATGTTTAAACATGCTTCGGAACTCTTCCATTGTTCTCGGAATTCTGTTGAAGTTTAAAAATGCTTCTAAACTCTTCCATTGTTCTCGGAATTCTGCTGAAGTTTAAAAATGCTTCGGAACTCTTCCATTGTTCTCGGAATTCCGCTGACATATAAAAATGCTTCGGAAATCTTGCATTGTTCTCGGCATTCCGCTGACGTTTAAAAATGCTTCGGAACTCTTCAATTGTTCTCGGAATTCTGCTGAACTTTTAAAATGCTTTGGAACTCTTCCATTGCTCTCGCAATTCTGCTGACGTTTAAAAATGCTTCGGAACTCTTCCATTGTTCTCGGAATTCTGTTGACGTTTAAAAATGCTTCGGAACTCTTCCATTGTTCTCGGAATTCCGCTGACGTTTAAAAATGCTTCACAACTCTTCCATTGTTCTCGGAATTCCGCTGACTTTTAAAAATACTTCGAAACTCTTCCATTGTTCTCCAAATTCCGCTGAAGTTTAAAAATGCTTCGGAACCCTTCCATTGTTCTCGGAATTCTGCTGAAGTTTAAAAATGTTTCGGAACTCTTCCATTGTTCTCAGAATTCCGCTGAAGTTTAAAAATGCTTCGGACCTCTTCCATTGTTCTAGGAATTCTGCTGAAGTTTAAAAATTCATCTGAACTCTTCCATTATTCTCGGAATTCGTGTGAATTTTAAAAATGCTTCGGAACTCTTCTATTGTTCTCGGAATTCCGCTGAAGTTTAAAAATGCTTAAAATCTCTTACATTGTACTCGGAAATCCGCTGAAGTTTAAAAATGCTTCGGAACTCTTACATTGTTCTCAGAATTCCGCTAACGTTTAAAAATGCTTCGGAAATCTTCCATTGTTTTCAAAATTCCGCTGACGCTTAAAAATGCTTCAGAACTCTTCCATTGTTCTCGGAATTCCGCTGACGTTTAATAATGCTTCGCAACTCTTTCATTGTACTCGGAATTCCGCTAACGTTTAAAAATGCTTCGGAACTCTTCCATTGTTCTCGGAATTCCGTTGAAGTTTAAAAATGCTTTGAAACTCTTCCATTGTTCTCGGAATTCTGCTGAAGTTTAAAAATGCTTCGGAACTCTTCCATTGTTCTCAGAATTCCGCTAACGTTTAAAAATGCTTCGGAAATCTTCCATTGTTTTCAAAATTCCGCTGACGCTTACAAATGCTTCAGAACTTTTCCATTGTTCTCGGAATTCCGCTGACTTTTAAAAATACTTCGAAACTCTTCCATTGTTCTCCAAATTCCGCTGAAGTTTAAAAATGCTTCGGAACTCTTCCATTGTTCTCGGAATTCCGCTGACGTTTAAAAATGCTTCACAACTCTTCCATTGTTCTCGGAATTCCGCTGACTTTTAAAAATACTTCGAAACTCCTCCATTGTTCTCCAAATTCCGCTGAAGTTTAAAAATGCTTCGGAACCCTTCCATTGTTCTCGGAATTCTGCTGAAGTTTAAAAATGCTTCGGAACTCTTCCATTGTTCTCAGAATTCTGCTGACGTTTAAAAATGCTTCGGAACTCTTCCATTGTTCTCGGAATTCCGCTGAAGTTTAAAAATGCTTTGGACCTCTTCCATTGTTCTAGGAATTCTGCTGAAGTCTAAAAATTCATCTGAACTCTTCCATTATTCTCGGAATTCGTGTGAATTTTAAAAATGCTTCGGAACTCTTCTATTGTTCTCGGAATTCCGCTGAAGTTTAAAAATGCTTAAAATCTCTTACATTGTACTCGGAATTCCGCTGAAGTTTAAAAATGCTTCGGAACTCTTCCATTGCTCTCGGAATTCTGCTGAAGTTTAAAAATGCTTCAGAACTCTTACATTGTTCTCGGAATTCTGCTGACGTTTAAAAATGCTTCGGAATTCTTCCATTGTTCTCTGAATTCCGCTGACGTTTAAAAATGCTTCGGTACTCTTCCTTTGTTCTCGGAATTCCGCTGACATATAAAAATGCTTCGGAAATCTTGCATTGTTCTCGGCATTCCGCTGACGTTTAAAAATGCTTCGGAACTCTTCAATTGTTCTCGGAATTCTGCCGAACTTTTAAAATGCTTTGGAACTCTTCCATTGCTCTCGGAATTCTGCTGAAGTTTAAAAATGCTTCAGAACTCTTCCATTGTTCTCGGAATTCTGCTGTAGTTTAAAAATGCTTCGGAACTCTTCCATTGTTCTCAGAATTCCGCTGACGTTTAAAAATGCTTTGGAAATCTTCCATTGTTTTCAAAATTCCGTTGACGTTTAAAAATGCTTCAGAACTCTTCCATTGTTCTCGGAATTCCGCTGACGTTTTAAAATGCTTCGGTACTCTTCCATTGTTCTCGGAATTCCGCTGACATATAAAAATGCTTCGGAAATCTTGCATTGTTCTCGGCATTCCGCTGACATTTAAAAATGCTTCGGAACTCTTCCATTGTTCTCAGAATTCCGCTGACGTTTAAAAATGCTTCGGAAATCTTCCATAGTTTTCAAAATTCCGCTGAAGTTTAAAAATGCTTCAGAACTCTTCCATTGTTCTCGGAATTCCGCTGACGTTTAAAAATGCTTTGGAACTCTTCCATTATTCTCGGAAATCTGCTGAAGTTTAAAAATGCTTCGGAACTCTTCCATTGTTCTCAGAATTCCGCTGAAGTTTAAAAATGCTTCGGTACTCTTCCATTGTTCTCGGAATTCCGCTGACATATAAAAATGCTTCGGAAATCTTGCATTGTTCTCGGCATTCCGCTGACGTTTAAAAATGCTTCGGAACTCTTCAATTGTTCTCGGAATTCTGCTGAACTTTTAAAATGCTTTGGAACTCTTCCATTGCTCTCGGAATTCTGCTGAAGTTTAAAAATGCTTCAGAACTCTTCCATTGTTTTCGGAATTCTGCTGAAGTTTAAAAATGCTTCGGAACTCTTCCATTGTTCTCAGAATTCCACTGACGTTTAAAAATGCTTCGGAAATCTTCCATTGTTTTCAAAATTCCGCTGACGCTTAAAAATGCTTCAGAACTCTTCCATTGTTCTCGGAATTCCGCTGACGTTTAATAATGCTTCGCAACTTTTTCATTGTTCTTGGAATTCCGCTGACGGTTAAAAATGCTTCGGAACTGTTCAATTGTTCTCGGAATTCTGTTGAACTTTTAAAATGCTTTGGAACTCTTCCATTGCTCTCGGAATTCTGCTGAAGTTTAAAAATGCTTCAGAACTCTTACATTGTTCTCGGAATTCTGCTGACGTTTAAAAATGCTTCGGAACTCTACCATTGTTCTCGGAATTCCGTTGAAGTTTAAAAATGCTTCGAAACTCTTCCATTGTTCTCGGAATTCTGCTGAAGTTTAAAAATGCTTCGGAACTCTTCCATTGTTCTCGGAATTCCGCTGACGTTTAATAATGCTTCGCAACTCTTTCATTGTTCTCGGAATTCCACTGACGTTTAAAAATGCTTCGGAACGCTTCCATTGTTCTCGGAATTCCGTTGAAGTTTAAAAATGCTTCGAAACTCTTCCATTGTTCTCGGAATTCTGCTGAAGTTTAAAAATGCTTTGGAACTCTTTCATTGTTCTCAGAATTCCGCTGACATTTAAAAATGCTTTGGTACTCTTCCATTGTTCTCGGAATTCCGCTGACATATAAAAATGCTTCGGAAATCTTGCATTGTTCTCGGCATTCCGCTGACGTTTAAAAATGCTTCGGAACTCTTCAATTGTTCTCGGAATTCTGCTGAACTTTTAAAATGCTTTGGAACTCTTCCATTGCTCTCGGAATTCTGCTGAAGTTTAAAAATGCTTCAGAACTCTTACATTGTTCTCGGAATTCTGCTGAAGTTTAAAAATGCTTCGGTACTCTTCCATTGTTCTCGGAATTCCGCTGACATATAAAAATGCTTCGGAAATCTTGCATTGTTCTCGGCATTCCGCTGACGTTTAAAAATGCTTCGGAACTCTTCCATTGTTCTCAGAATTCCGCTGACGTTTAAAAATGCTTCGGAAATCTTCCATTGTTTTCAAAATTCCGCTGACGTTTAAAAATGCTTCAGAACTCTTCCATTGTTCTCGGAATTCCGCTGACGTTTAAAAATGCTTTGGAACTCTTCCATTGTTCTTGGAATTCTGCTGAAGTTTAAAAATGCTTCGGAACTCTTCCATTGTTCTCAGAATTCCGCTGACGTTTAAAAATGCTTCGGTACTCTTCCATTGTTCTCGGAATTCCACTGACATATAAAAATGCTTCGGAAATCTGGCATTGTTCTCGGCATTCCGCTGACGTTTAAAAATGCTTCGGAACTCTTCCATTGTTCTCAGAATTCTGCTGACGTTTAAAAATGCTTCGGAACTCTTCCATTGTTCTCGGAATTCCGCTGAAGTTTAAAAATGCTTCGGACCTCTTCCATTGTTCTAGGAATTCTGCTGAAGTCTAAAAATTCATCTGAACTCTTCCATTATTCTCGGAATTCGTGTGAATTTTAAAAATGCTTCGGAACTCTTCCATTGCTCTCGGAATTCTGCTGAAGTTTAAAAATGCTTCAGAACTCTTACATTGTTCTCGGAATTCTGCTGACGTTTAAAAATGCTTCGGAACTCTTCCATTGTTCTCTGAATTCCGCTGACGTTTAAAAATGCTTCGGTACTCTTCCTTTGTTCTCGGAATTCCGCTGACATATAAAAATGCTTCGGAACTCTTCCATTGTTCTCTGAATTCCGCTGACGTTTAAAATTGCTTCGGTACTCTTCCTTTGTTCTCGGAATTCCGCTGACATATAAAAATGCTTCGGAAATCTTGCATTGTTCTCGGCATTCCGCTGACGTTTAAAAATGCTTCGGAACTCTTCAATTGTTCTCGGAATTCTGCCGAACTTTTAAAATGCTTTGGAACTCTTCCATTGCTCTCGGAATTCTGCTGAAGTTTAAAAATGCTTCAGAACTCTTCCATTGTTCTCGGAATTCTGCTGTAGTTTAAAAATGCTACGGAACTCTTCCATTGTTCTCAGAATTCCGCTGACGTTTAAAAATGCTTTGGAAATCTTCCATTGTTTTCAAAATTCCGCTGACGTTTAAAAATGCTTCAGAACTCTTCCATTGTTCTCGGAATTCCGCTGACGTTTAAAAATGCTTCAGAACTCTTCCATTGTTCTCAGAATTCCGCTAACGTTTAAAAATGCTTCAGAAATCTTCCATTGTTTTCAAAATTCCGCTGACGCTTAAATATGCTTCAGAACTCTTCAATTGTTCTCGGAATTCCGCTGACGTTTAATAATGCTTCGCAACTCTTTCATTGTACTCGGAATTCCGCTAAAGTTTAAAAATGCTTCGGAACTCTTCCATTGTTCTCGGAATTCCGTTGAAGTTTAAAAATGCTTCGAAACTCTTCCATTGTTCTGGGAATTCTGATGAAGTTTAAAAATGCTTCAGAACTCTTCCATTGTTCTCGGAATTCCGCTGATGTTTAAACATGCTTCGGAACTCTTCCATTGTTCTCGGAATTCTGTTGAAGTTTAAAAATGCTTCTAAACTCTTCCATTGTTCTCGGAATTCTGCTGAAGTTTAAAAATGCTTCGGAACTCTTCCATTGTTCTCGGAATTCCGCTGACATATAAAAATGCTTCGGAAATCTTGCATTGTTCTCGGCATTCCGCTGACGTTTAAAAATGCTTCGGAACTCTTCAATTGTTCTCGGAATTCTGCTGAACTTTTAAAATGCTTTGGAACTCTTCCATTGCTCTCGCAATTCTGCTGACGTTTAAAAATGCTTCGGAACTCTTCCATTGTTCTCGGAATTCTGTTGACGTTTAAAAATGCTTCGGAACTCTTCCATTGTTCTCGGAATTCCGCTGACGTTTAAAAATGCTTCACAACTCTTCCATTGTTCTCGGAATTCCGCTGACTTTTAAAAATACTTCGAAACTCTTCCATTGTTCTCCAAATTCCGCTGAAGTTTAAAAATGCTTCGGAACCCTTCCATTGTTCTCGGAATTCTGCTGAAGTTTAAAAATGTTTCGGAACTCTTCCATTGTTCTCAGAATTCCGCTGAAGTTTAAAAATGCTTCGGACCTCTTCCATTGTTCTAGGAATTCTGCTGAAGTTTAAAAATTCATCTGAACTCTTCCATTATTCTCGGAATTCGTGTGAATTTTAAAAATGCTTCGGAACTCTTCTATTGTTCTCGGAATTCCGCTGAAGTTTAAAAATGCTTAAAATCTCTTACATTGTACTCGGAAATCCGCTGAAGTTTAAAAATGCTTCGGAACTCTTACATTGTTCTCAGAATTCCGCTAACGTTTAAAAATGCTTCGGAAATCTTCCATTGTTTTCAAAATTCCGCTGACGCTTACAAATGCTTCAGAACTTTTCCATTGTTCTCGGAATTCCGCTGACTTTTAAAAATACTTCGAAACTCTTCCATTGTTCTCCAAATTCCGCTGAAGTTTAAAAATGCTTCGGAACTCTTCCATTGTTCTCGGAATTCCGCTGACGTTTAAAAATGCTTCACAACTCTTCCATTGTTCTCGGAATTCCGCTGACTTTTAAAAATACTTCGAAACTCCTCCATTGTTCTCCAAATTCCGCTGAAGTTTAAAAATGCTTCGGAACCCTTCCATTGTTCTCGGAATTCTGCTGAAGTTTAAAAATGCTTCGGAACTCTTCCATTGTTCTCAGAATTCTGCTGACGTTTAAAAATGCTTCGGAACTCTTCCATTGTTCTCAGAATTCTGCTGACGTTTAAAAATGCTTCGGAACTCTTCCATTGTTCTCGGAATTCCGCTGAAGTTTAAAAATGCTTTGGACCTCTTCCATTGTTCTAGGAATTCTGCTGAAGTCTAAAAATTCATCTGAACTCTTCCATTATTCTCGGAATTCGTGTGAATTTTAAAAATGCTTCGGAACTCTTCTATTGTTCTCGGAATTCCGCTGAAGTTTAAAAATGCTTAAAATCTCTTACATTGTACTCGGAATTCCGCTGAAGTTTAAAAATGCTTCGGAACTCTTCCATTGCTCTCGGAATTCTGCTGAAGTTTAAAAATGCTTCAGAACTCTTACATTGTTCTCGGAATTCTGCTGACGTTTAAAAATGCTTCGGAATTCTTCCATTGTTCTCTGAATTCCGCTGACGTTTAAAAATGCTTCGGTACTCTTCCTTTGTTCTCGGAATTCCGCTGACATATAAAAATGCTTCGGAAATCTTGCATTGTTCTCGGCATTCCGCTGACGTTTAAAAATGCTTCGGAACTCTTCAATTGTTCTCGGAATTCTGCCGAACTTTTAAAATGCTTTGGAACTCTTCCATTGCTCTCGGAATTCTGCTGAAGTTTAAAAATGCTTCGGAACTCTTCCATTGTTCTCAGAATTCCGCTGACGTTTAAAAATGCTTTGGAAATCTTCCATTGTTTTCAAAATTCCGCTGACGTTTAAAAATGCTTCAGAACTCTTCCATTGTTCTCGGAATTCCGCTGACGTTTTAAAATGCTTCGGTACTCTTCCATTGTTCTCGGAATTCCGCTGACATATAAAAATGCTTCGGAAATCTTGCATTGTTCTCGGCATTCCGCTGACATTTAAAAATGCTTCGGAACTCTTCCATTGTTCTCAGAATTCCGCTGACGTTTAAAAATGCTTCGGAAATCTTCCATAGTTTTCAAAATTCCGCTGAAGTTTAAAAATGCTTCAGAACTCTTCCATTGTTCTCGGAATTCCGCTGACGTTTAAAAATGCTTTGGAACTCTTCCATTATTCTCGGAAATCTGCTGAAGTTTAAAAATGCTTCGGAACTCTTCCATTGTTCTCAGAATTCCGCTGAAGTTTAAAAATGCTTCGGTACTCTTCCATTGTTCTCGGAATTCCGCTGACATATAAAAATGCTTCGGAAATCTTGCATTGTTCTCGGCATTCCGCTGACGTTTAAAAATGCTTCGGAACTCTTCAATTGTTCTCGGAATTCTGCTGAACTTTTAAAATGCTTTGGAACTCTTCCATTGCTCTCGGAATTCTGCTGAAGTTTAAAAATGCTTCAGAACTCTTACATTGTTCTCGGAATTCTGCTGAAGTTTAAAAATGCTTCGGTACTCTTCCATTGTTCTCGGAATTCCGCTGACATATAAAAATGCTTCGGAAATCTTGCATTGTTCTCGGCATTCCGCTGACGTTTAAAAATGCTTCGGAACTCTTCCATTGTTCTCAGAATTCCGCTGACGTTTAAAAATGCTTCGGAAATCTTCCATTGTTTTCAAAATTCCGCTGACGTTTAAAAATGCTTCAGAACTCTTCCATTGTTCTCGGAATTCCGCTGACGTTTAAAAATGCTTTGGAACTCTTCCATTGTTCTTGGAATTCTGCTGAAGTTTAAAAATGCTTCGGAACTCTTCCATTGTTCTCAGAATTCCGCTGACGTTTAAAAATGCTTCGGTACTCTTCCATTGTTCTCGGAATTCCACTGACATATAAAAATGCTTCGGAAATCTGGCATTGTTCTCGGCATTCCGCTGACGTTTAAAAATGCTTCGGAACTCTTCCATTGTTCTCAGAATTCTGCTGACGTTTAAAAATGCTTCGGAACTCTTCCATTGTTCTCGGAATTCCGCTGAAGTTTAAAAATGCTTCGGACCTCTTCCATTGTTCTAGGAATTCTGCTGAAGTCTAAAAATTCATCTGAACTCTTCCATTATTCTCGGAATTCGTGTGAATTTTAAAAATGCTTCGGAACTCTTCCATTGCTCTCGGAATTCTGCTGAAGTTTAAAAATGCTTCAGAACTCTTACATTGTTCTCGGAATTCTGCTGACGTTTAAAAATGCTTCGGAACTCTTCCATTGTTCTCTGAATTCCGCTGACGTTTAAAAATGCTTCGGTACTCTTCCTTTGTTCTCGGAATTCCGCTGACATATAAAAATGCTTCGGAAATCTTGCATTGTTCTCGGCATTCCGCTGACGTTTAAAAATGCTTCGGAACACTTCAAATGTTCTCGGAATTCTGCCGAACTTTTAAAATGCTTTGGAACTCTTCCATTGCTCTCGGAATTCTGCTGAAGTTTAAAAATGCTTCAGAACTCTTCCATTGTTCTCGGAATTCTGCTGTAGTTTAAAAATGCTACGGAACTCTTCCATTGTTCTCAGAATTCCGCTGACGTTTAAAAATGCTTTGGAAATCTTCCATTGTTTTCAAAATTCCGCTGACGTTTAAAAATGCTTCAGAACTCTTCCATTGTTCTCGGAATTCCGCTGACGTTTTAAAATGCTTCGGTACTCTTCCATTGTTCTCGGAATTCTGCTGAAGTTTAAAAATGCTTCGGAACTCTTCCATTGTTCTCAGAATTCCGCTAACGTTTAAAAATGCTTCAGAAATCTTCCATTGTTTTCAAAATTCCGCTGACGCTTAAATATGCTTCAGAACTCTTCCATTGTTCTCGGAATTCCGCTGACGTTTAATAATGCTTCGCAACTCTTTCATTGTACTCGGAATTCCGCTAACGTTTAAAAATGCTTCGGAACTCTTCCATTGTTCTCGGAATTCCGTTGAAGTTTAAAAATGCTTCGAAACTCTTCCATTGTTCTGGGAATTCTGCTGAAGTTTAAAAATGCATCAGAACTCTTCCATTGTTCTCGGAATTCCGCTGATGTTTAAACATGCTTCGGAACTCTTCCATTGTTCTCGGAATTCTGTTGAAGTTTAAAAATGCTTCTAAACTCTTCCATTGTTCTCGGAATTCTGCTGAAGTTTAAAAATGCTTCGGAACTCTTCCATTGTTCTCGGAATTCCGCTGACATATAAAAATGCTTCGGAAATCTTGCATTGTTCTCGGCATTCCGCTGACGTTTAAAAATGCTTCGGAACTCTTCAATTGTTCTCGGAATTCTGCTGAACTTTTAAAATGCTTTGGAACTCTTCCATTGCTCTCGCAATTCTGCTGACGTTTAAAAATGCTTCGGAACTCTTCCATTGTTCTCGGAATTCTGTTGACGTTTAAAAATGCTTCGGAACTCTTCCATTGTTCTCGGAATTCCGCTGACGTTTAAAAATGCTTCACAACTCTTCCATTGTTCTCGGAATTCCGCTGACTTTTAAAAATACTTCGAAACTCTTCCATTGTTCTCCAAATTCCGCTGAAGTTTAAAAATGCTTCGGAACCCTTCCATTGTTCTCGGAATTCTGCTGAAGTTTAAAAATGTTTCGGAACTCTTCCATTGTTCTCAGAATTCCGCTGAAGTTTAAAAATGCTTCGGACCTCTTCCATTGTTCTAGGAATTCTGCTGAAGTTTAAAAATTCATCTGAACTCTTCCATTATTCTCGGAATTCGTGTGAATTTTAAAAATGCTTCGGAACTCTTCTATTGTTCTCGGAATTCCGCTGAAGTTTAAAAATGCTTAAAATCTCTTACATTGTACTCGGAAATCCGCTGAAGTTTAAAAATGCTTCGGAACTCTTACATTGTTCTCAGAATTCCGCTAACGTTTAAAAATGCTTCGGAAATCTTCCATTGTTTTCAAAATTCCGCTGACGCTTAAAAATGCTTCAGAACTCTTCCATTGTTCTCGGAATTCCGCTGACGTTTTATAATGCTTCGCAACTCTTTCATTGTACTCGGAATTCCGCTAACGTTTAAAAATGCTTCGGAACTCTTCCATTGTTCTCGGAATTCCGTTGAAGTTTAAAAATGCTTTGAAACTCTTCCATTGTTCTCGGAATTCTGCTGAAGTTTAAAAATGCTTCGGAACTCTTCCATTGTTCTCAGAATTCCGCTAACGTTTAAAAATGCTTCGGAAATCTTCCATTGTTTTCAAAATTCCGCTGACGCTTACAAATGCTTCAGAACTTTTCCATTGTTCTCGGAATTCCGCTGACTTTTAAAAATACTTCGAAACTCTTCCATTGTTCTCCAAATTCCGCTGAAGTTTAAAAATGCTTCGGAACTCTTCCATTGTTCTCGGAATTCCGCTGACGTTTAAAAATGCTTCACAACTCTTCCATTGTTCTCGGAATTCCGCTGACTTTTAAAAATACTTCGAAACTCCTCCATTGTTCTCCAAATTCCGCTGAAGTTTAAAAATGCTTCGGAACCCTTCCATTGTTCTCGGAATTCTGCTGAAGTTTAAAAATGCTTCGGAACTCTTCCATTGTTCTCAGAATTCTGCTGACGTTTAAAAATGCTTCGGAACTCTTCCATTGTTCTCGGAATTCCGCTGAAGTTTAAAAATGCTTTGGACCTCTTCCATTGTTCTAGGAATTCTGCTGAAGTCTAAAAATTCATCTGAACTCTTCCATTATTCTCGGAATTCGTGTGAATTTTAAAAATGCTTCGGAACTCTTCTATTGTTCTCGGAATTCCGCTGAAGTTTAAAAATGCTTAAAATCTCTTACATTGTACTCGGAATTCCGCTGAAGTTTAAAAATGCTTCGGAACTCTTCCATTGCTCTCGGAATTCTGCTGAAGTTTAAAAATGCTTCAGAACTCTTACATTGTTCTCGGAATTCTGCTGACGTTTAAAAATGCTTCGGAATTCTTCCATTGTTCTCTGAATTCCGCTGACGTTTAAAAATGCTTCGGTACTCTTCCTTTGTTCTCGGAATTCCGCTGACATATAAAAATGCTTCGGAAATCTTGCATTGTTCTCGGCATTCCGCTGACGTTTAAAAATGCTTCGGAACTCTTCAATTGTTCTCGGAATTCTGCCGAACTTTTAAAATGCTTTGGAACTCTTCCATTGCTCTCGGAATTCTGCTGAAGTTTAAAAATGCTTCAGAACTCTTCCATTGTTCTCGGAATTCTGCTGTAGTTTAAAAATGCTTCGGAACTCTTCCATTGTTCTCAGAATTCCGCTGACGTTTAAAAATGCTTTGGAAATCTTCCATTGTTTTCAAAATTCCGCTGACGTTTAAAAATGCTTCAGAACTCTTCCATTGTTCTCGGAATTCCGCTGACGTTTTAAAATGCTTCGGTACTCTTCCATTGTTCTCGGAATTCCGCTGACATATAAAAATGCTTCGGAAATCTTGCATTGTTCTCGGCATTCCGCTGACATTTAAAAATGCTTCGGAACTCTTCCATTGTTCTCAGAATTCCGCTGACGTTTAAAAATGCTTCGGAAATCTTCCATAGTTTTCAAAATTCCGCTGAAGTTTAAAAATGCTTCAGAACTCTTCCATTGTTCTCGGAATTCCGCTGACGTTTAAAAATGCTTTGGAACTCTTCCATTATTCTCGGAAATCTGCTGAAGTTTAAAAATGCTTCGGAACTCTTCCATTGTTCTCAGAATTCCGCTGAAGTTTAAAAATGCTTCGGTACTCTTCCATTGTTCTCGGAATTCCGCTGACATATAAAAATGCTTCGGAAATCTTGCATTGTTCTCGGCATTCCGCTGACGTTTAAAAATGCTTCGGAACTCTTCAATTGTTCTCGGAATTCTGCTGAACTTTTAAAATGCTTTGGAACTCTTCCATTGCTCTCGGAATTCTGCTGAAGTTTAAAAATGCTTCAGAACTCTTCCATTGTTTTCGGAATTCTGCTGAAGTTTAAAAATGCTTCGGAACTCTTCCATTGTTCTCAGAATTCCACTGACGTTTAAAAATGCTTCGGAAATCTTCCATTGTTTTCAAAATTCCGCTGACGCTTAAAAATGCTTCAGAACTCTTCCATTGTTCTCGGAATTCCGCTGACGTTTAATAATGCTTCGCAACTTTTTCATTGTTCTTGGAATTCCGCTGACGGTTAAAAATGCTTCGGAACTGTTCAATTGTTCTCGGAATTCTGTTGAACTTTTAAAATGCTTTGGAACTCTTCCATTGCTCTCGGAAATCTGCTGAAGTTTAAAAATGCTTCAGAACTCTTACATTGTTCTCGGAATTCTGCTGACGTTTAAAAATGCTTCGGAACTCTACCATTGTTCTCGGAATTCCGTTGAAGTTTAAAAATGCTTCGAAACTCTTCCATTGTTCTCGGAATTCTGCTGAAGTTTAAAAATGCTTCGGAACTCTTCCATTGTTCTCGGAATTCCGCTGACGTTTAATAATGCTTCGCAACTCTTTCATTGTTCTCGGAATTCCACTGACGTTTAAAAATGCTTCGTAACGCTTCCATTGTTCTCGGAATTCCGTTGAAGTTTAAAAATGCTTCGAAACTCTTCCATTGTTCTCGGAATTCTGCTGAAGTTTAAAAATGCTTTGGAACTCTTTCATTGTTCTCAGAATTCCGCTGACATTTAAAAATGCTTTGGTACTCTTCCATTGTTCTCGGAATTCCGCTGACATATAAAAATGCTTCGGAAATCTTGCATTGTTCTCGGCATTCCGCTGACGTTTAAAAATGCTTCGGAACTCTTCAATTGTTCTCGGAATTCTGCTGAACTTTTAAAATGCTTTGGAACTCTTCCATTGCTCTCGGAATTCTGCTGAAGTTTAAAAATGCTTCAGAACTCTTACATTGTTCTCGGAATTCTGCTGAAGTTTAAAAATGCTTCGGTACTCTTCCATTGTTCTCGGAATTCCGCTGACATATAAAAATGCTTCGGAAATCTTGCATTGTTCTCGGCATTCCGCTGACGTTTAAAAATGCTTCGGAACTCTTCCATTGTTCTCAGAATTCCGCTGACGTTTAAAAATGCTTCGGAAATCTTCCATTGTTTTCAAAATTCCGCTGACGTTTAAAAATGCTTCAGAACTCTTCCATTGTTCTCGGAATTCCGCTGACGTTTAAAAATGCTTTGGAACTCTTCCATTGTTCTTGGAATTCTGCTGAAGTTTAAAAATGCTTCGGAACTCTTCCATCGTTCTCAGAATTCCGCTGACGTTTAAAAATGCTTCGGTACTCTTCCATTGTTCTCGGAATTCCACTGACATATAAAAATGCTTCGGAAATCTGGCATTGTTCTCGGCATTCCGCTGACGTTTAAAAATGCTTCGGAACTCTTCCATTGTTCTCAGAATTCTGCTGACGTTTAAAAATGCTTCGGAACTCTTCCATTGTTCTCGGAATTCCGCTGAAGTTTAAAAATGCTTCGGACCTCTTCCATTGTTCTAGGAATTCTGCTGAAGTCTAAAAATTCATCTGAACTCTTCCATTATTCTCGGAATTCGTGTGAATTTTAAAAATGCTTCGGAACTCTTCCATTGCTCTCGGAATTCTGCTGAAGTTTAAAAATGCTTCAGAACTCTTACATTGTTCTCGGAATTCTGCTGACGTTTAAAAATGCTTCGGAACTCTTCCATTGTTCTCTGAATTCCGCTGACGTTTAAAAATGCTTCGGTACTCTTCCTTTGTTCTCGGAATTCCGCTGACATATAAAAATGCTTCGGAACTCTTCCATTGTTCTCTGAATTCCGCTGACGTTTAAAAATGCTTCGGTACTCTTCCTTTGTTCTCGGAATTCCGCTGACATATAAAAATGCTTCGGAAATCTTGCATTGTTCTCGGCATTCCGCTGACGTTTAAAAATGCTTCGGAACTCTTCAATTGTTCTCGGAATTCTGCCGAACTTTTAAAATGCTTTGGAACTCTTCCATTGCTCTCGGAATTCTGCTGAAGTTTAAAAATGCTTCAGAACTCTTCCATTGTTCTCGGAATTCTGCTGTAGTTTAAAAATGCTACGGAACTCTTCCATTGTTCTCAGAATTCCGCTGACGTTTAAAAATGCTTTGGAAATCTTCCATTGTTTTCAAAATTCCGCTGACGTTTAAAAATGCTTCAGAACTCTTCCATTGTTCTCGGAATTCCGCTGACGTTTAAAAATGCTTCAGAACTCTTCCATTGTTCTCAGAATTCCGCTAACGTTTAAAAATGCTTCAGAAATCTTCCATTGTTTTCAAAATTCTGCTGACGCTTAAATATGCTTCAGAACTCTTCAATTGTTCTCGGAATTCCGCTGACGTTTAATAATGCTTCGCAACTCTTTCATTGTACTCGGAATTCCGCTAAAGTTTAAAAATGCTTCGGAACTCTTCCATTGTTCTCGGAATTCCGTTGAAGTTTAAAAATGCTTCGAAACTCTTCCATTGTTCTGGGAATTCTGATGAAGTTTAAAAATGCTTCAGAACTCTTCCATTGTTCTCGGAATTCCGCTGATGTTTAAACATGCTTCGGAACTCTTCCATTGTTCTCGGAATTCTGTTGAAGTTTAAAAATGCTTCTAAACTCTTCCATTGTTCTCGGAATTCTGCTGAAGTTTAAAAATGCTTCGGAACTCTTCCATTGTTCTCGGAATTCCGCTGACATATAAAAATGCTTCGGAAATCTTGCATTGTTCTCGGCATTCCGCTGACGTTTAAAAATGCTTCGGAACTCTTCAATTGTTCTCGGAATTCTGCTGAACTTTTAAAATGCTTTGGAACTCTTCCATTGCTCTCGCAATTCTGCTGACGTTTAAAAATGCTTCGGAACTCTTCCATTGTTCTCGGAATTCTGTTGACGTTTAAAAATGCTTCGGAACTCTTCCATTGTTCTCGGAATTCCGCTGACGTTTAAAAATGCTTCACAACTCTTCCATTGTTCTCGGAATTCCGCTGACTTTTAAAAATACTTCGAAACTCTTCCATTGTTCTCCAAATTCCGCTGAAGTTTAAAAATGCTTCGGAACCCTTCCATTGTTCTCGGAATTCTGCTGAAGTTTAAAAATGTTTCGGAACTCTTCCATTGTTCTCAGAATTCCGCTGAAGTTTAAAAATGCTTCGGACCTCTTCCATTGTTCTAGGAATTCTGCTGAAGTTTAAAAATTCATCTGAACTCTTCCATTATTCTCGGAATTCGTGTGAATTTTAAAAATGCTTCGGAACTCTTCTATTGTTCTCGGAATTCCGCTGAAGTTTAAAAATGCTTAAAATCTCTTACATTGTACTCGGAAATCCGCTGAAGTTTAAAAATGCTTCGGAACTCTTACATTGTTCTCAGAATTCCGCTAACGTTTAAAAATGCTTCGGAAATCTTCCATTGTTTTCAAAATTCCGCTGACGCTTAAAAATGCTTCAGAACTCTTCCATTGTTCTCGGAATTCCGCTGACGTTTAATAATGCTTCGCAACTCTTTCATTGTACTCGGAATTCCGCTAACGTTTAAAAATGCTTCGGAACTCTTCCATTGTTCTCGGAATTCCGTTGAAGTTTAAAAATGCTTTGAAACTCTTCCATTGTTCTCGGAATTCTGCTGAAGTTTAAAAATGCTTCGGAACTCTTCCATTGTTCTCAGAATTCCGCTAACGTTTAAAAATGCTTCGGAAATCTTCCATTGTTTTCAAAATTCCGCTGACGCTTACAAATGCTTCAGAACTTTTCCATTGTTCTCGGAATTCCGCTGACTTTTAAAAATACTTCGAAACTCTTCCATTGTTCTCCAAATTCCGCTGAAGTTTAAAAATGCTTCGGAACTCTTCCATTGTTCTCGGAATTCCGCTGACGTTTAAAAATGCTTCACAACTCTTCCATTGTTCTCGGAATTCCGCTGACTTTTAAAAATACTTCGAAACTCCTCCATTGTTCTCCAAATTCCGCTGAAGTTTAAAAATGCTTCGGAACCCTTCCATTGTTCTCGGAATTCTGCTGAAGTTTAAAAATGCTTCGGAACTCTTCCATTGTTCTCAGAATTCTGCTGACGTTTAAAAATGCTTCGGAACTCTTCCATTGTTCTCGGAATTCCGCTGAAGTTTAAAAATGCTTTGGACCTCTTCCATTGTTCTAGGAATTCTGCTGAAGTCTAAAAATTCATCTGAACTCTTCCATTATTCTCGGAATTCGTGTGAATTTTAAAAATGCTTCGGAACTCTTCTATTGTTCTCGGAATTCCGCTGAAGTTTAAAAATGCTTAAAATCTCTTACATTGTACTCGGAATTCCGCTGAAGTTTAAAAATGCTTCGGAACTCTTCCATTGCTCTCGGAATTCTGCTGAAGTTTAAAAATGCTTCAGAACTCTTACATTGTTCTCGGAATTCTGCTGACGTTTAAAAATGCTTCGGAATTCTTCCATTGTTCTCTGAATTCCGCTGACGTTTAAAAATGCTTCGGTACTCTTCCTTTGTTCTCGGAATTCCGCTGACATATAAAAATGCTTCGGAAATCTTGCATTGTTCTCGGCATTCCGCTGACGTTTAAAAATGCTTCGGAACTCTTCAATTGTTCTCGGAATTCTGCCGAACTTTTAAAATGCTTTGGAACTCTTCCATTGCTCTCGGAATTCTGCTGAAGTTTAAAAATGCTTCGGAACTCTTCCATTGTTCTCAGAATTCCGCTGACGTTTAAAAATGCTTTGGAAATCTTCCATTGTTTTCAAAATTCCGCTGACGTTTAAAAATGCTTCAGAACTCTTCCATTGTTCTCGGAATTCCGCTGACGTTTTAAAATGCTTCGGTACTCTTCCATTGTTCTCGGAATTCCGCTGACATATAAAAATGCTTCGGAAATCTTGCATTGTTCTCGGCATTCCGCTGACATTTAAAAATGCTTCGGAACTCTTCCATTGTTCTCAGAATTCCGCTGACGTTTAAAAATGCTTCGGAAATCTTCCATAGTTTTCAAAATTCCGCTGAAGTTTAAAAATGCTTCAGAACTCTTCCATTGTTCTCGGAATTCCGCTGACGTTTAAAAATGCTTTGGAACTCTTCCATTATTCTCGGAAATCTGCTGAAGTTTAAAAATGCTTCGGAACTCTTCCATTGTTCTCAGAATTCCGCTGAAGTTTAAAAATGCTTCGGTACTCTTCCATTGTTCTCGGAATTCCGCTGACATATAAAAATGCTTCGGAAATCTTGCATTGTTCTCGGCATTCCGCTGACGTTTAAAAATGCTTCGGAACTCTTCAATTGTTCTCGGAATTCTGCTGAACTTTTAAAATGCTTTGGAACTCTTCCATTGCTCTCGGAATTCTGCTGAAGTTTAAAAATGCTTCAGAACTCTTACATTGTTCTCGGAATTCTGCTGAAGTTTAAAAATGCTTCGGTACTCTTCCATTGTTCTCGGAATTCCGCTGACATATAAAAATGCTTCGGAAATCTTGCATTGTTCTCGGCATTCCGCTGACGTTTAAAAATGCTTCGGAACTCTTCCATTGTTCTCAGAATTCCGCTGACGTTTAAAAATGCTTCGGAAATCTTCCATTGTTTTCAAAATTCCGCTGACGTTTAAAAATGCTTCAGAACTCTTCCATTGTTCTCGGAATTCCGCTGACGTTTAAAAATGCTTTGGAACTCTTCCATTGTTCTTGGAATTCTGCTGAAGTTTAAAAATGCTTCGGAACTCTTCCATTGTTCTCAGAATTCCGCTGACGTTTAAAAATGCTTCGGTACTCTTCCATTGTTCTCGGAATTCCACTGACATATAAAAATGCTTCGGAAATCTGGCATTGTTCTCGGCATTCCGCTGACGTTTAAAAATGCTTCGGAACTCTTCCATTGTTCTCAGAATTCTGCTGACGTTTAAAAATGCTTCGGAACTCTTCCATTGTTCTCGGAATTCCGCTGAAGTTTAAAAATGCTTCGGACCTCTTCCATTGTTCTAGGAATTCTGCTGAAGTCTAAAAATTCATCTGAACTCTTCCATTATTCTCGGAATTCGTGTGAATTTTAAAAATGCTTCGGAACTCTTCCATTGCTCTCGGAATTCTGCTGAAGTTTAAAAATGCTTCAGAACTCTTACATTGTTCTCGGAATTCTGCTGACGTTTAAAAATGCTTCGGAACTCTTCCATTGTTCTCTGAATTCCGCTGACGTTTAAAAATGCTTCGGTACTCTTCCTTTGTTCTCGGAATTCCGCTGACATATAAAAATGCTTCGGAAATCTTGCATTGTTCTCGGCATTCCGCTGACGTTTAAAAATGCTTCGGAACTCTTCAAATGTTCTCGGAATTCTGCCGAACTTTTAAAATGCTTTGGAACTCTTCCATTGCTCTCGGAATTCTGCTGAAGTTTAAAAATGCTTCAGAACTCTTCCATTGTTCTCGGAATTCTGCTGTAGTTTAAAAATGCTACGGAACTCTTCCATTGTTCTCAGAATTCCGCTGACGTTTAAAAATGCTTTGGAAATCTTCCATTGTTTTCAAAATTCCGCTGACGTTTAAAAATGCTTCAGAACTCTTCCATTGTTCTCGGAATTCCGCTGACGTTTTAAAATGCTTCGGTACTCTTCCATTGTTCTCGGAATTCTGCTGAAGTTTAAAAATGCTTCGGAACTCTTCCATTGTTCTCAGAATTCCGCTAACGTTTAAAAATGCTTCAGAAATCTTCCATTGTTTTCAAAATTCCGCTGACGCTTAAATATGCTTCAGAACTCTTCCATTGTTCTCGGAATTCCGCTGACGTTTAATAATGCTTCGCAACTCTTTCATTGTACTCGGAATTCCGCTAACGTTTAAAAATGCTTCGGAACTCTTCCATTGTTCTCGGAATTCCGTTGAAGTTTAAAAATGCTTCGAAACTCTTCCATTGTTCTGGGAATTCTGCTGAAGTTTAAAAATGCTTCAGAACTCTTCCATTGTTCTCGGAATTCCGCTGATGTTTAAACATGCTTCGGAACTCTTCCATTGTTCTCGGAATTCTGTTGAAGTTTAAAAATGCTTCTAAACTCTTCCATTGTTCTCGGAATTCTGCTGAAGTTTAAAAATGCTTCGGAACTCTTCCATTGTTCTCGGAATTCCGCTGACATATAAAAATGCTTCGGAAATCTTGCATTGTTCTCGGCATTCCGCTGACGTTTAAAAATGCTTCGGAACTCTTCAATTGTTCTCGGAATTCTGCTGAACTTTTAAAATGCTTTGGAACTCTTCCATTGCTCTCGCAATTCTGCTGACGTTTAAAAATGCTTCGGAACTCTTCCATTGTTCTCGGAATTCTGTTGACGTTTAAAAATGCTTCGGAACTCTTCCATTGTTCTCGGAATTCCGCTGACGTTTAAAAATGCTTCACAACTCTTCCATTGTTCTCGGAATTCTGCTGAAGTTTAAAAATGCTTCGGAACTCTTCCATTGTTCTCAGAATTCCGCTAACGTTTAAAAATGCTTCGGAAATCTTCCATTGTTTTCAAAATTCCGCTGACGCTTACAAATGCTTCAGAACTTTTCCATTGTTCTCGGAATTCCGCTGACTTTTAAAAATACTTCGAAACTCTTCCATTGTTCTCCAAATTCCGCTGAAGTTTAAAAATGCTTCGGAACTCTTCCATTGTTCTCGGAATTCCGCTGACGTTTAAAAATGCTTCACAACTCTTCCATTGTTCTCGGAATTCCGCTGACTTTTAAAAATACTTCGAAACTCCTCCATTGTTCTCCAAATTCCGCTGAAGTTTAAAAATGCTTCGGAACCCTTCCATTGTTCTCGGAATTCTGCTGAAGTTTAAAAATGCTTCGGAACTCTTCCATTGTTCTCAGAATTCTGCTGACGTTTAAAAATGCTTCGGAACTCTTCCATTGTTCTCGGAATTCCGCTGAAGTTTAAAAATGCTTTGGACCTCTTCCATTGTTCTAGGAATTCTGCTGAAGTCTAAAAATTCATCTGAACTCTTCCATTATTCTCGGAATTCGTGTGAATTTTAAAAATGCTTCGGAACTCTTCTATTGTTCTCGGAATTCCGCTGAAGTTTAAAAATGCTTAAAATCTCTTACATTGTACTCGGAATTCCGCTGAAGTTTAAAAATGCTTCGGAACTCTTCCATTGCTCTCGGAATTCTGCTGAAGTTTAAAAATGCTTCAGAACTCTTACATTGTTCTCGGAATTCTGCTGACGTTTAAAAATGCTTCGGAATTCTTCCATTGTTCTCTGAATTCCGCTGACGTTTAAAAATGCTTCGGTACTCTTCCTTTGTTCTCGGAATTCCGCTGACATATAAAAATGCTTCGGAAATCTTGCATTGTTCTCGGCATTCCGCTGACGTTTAAAAATGCTTCGGAACTCTTCAATTGTTCTCGGAATTCTGCCGAACTTTTAAAATGCTTTGGAACTCTTCCATTGCTCTCGGAATTCTGCTGAAGTTTAAAAATGCTTCAGAACTCTTCCATTGTTCTCGGAATTCTGCTGTAGTTTAAAAATGCTTCGGAACTCTTCCATTGTTCTCAGAATTCCGCTGACGTTTAAAAATGCTTTGGAAATCTTCCATTGTTTTCAAAATTCCGCTGACGTTTAAAAATGCTTCAGAACTCTTCCATTGTTCTCGGAATTCCGCTGACGTTTTAAAATGCTTCGGTACTCTTCCATTGTTCTCGGAATTCCGCTGACATATAAAAATGCTTCGGAAATCTTGCATTGTTCTCGGCATTCCGCTGACATTTAAAAATGCTTCGGAACTCTTCCATTGTTCTCAGAATTCCGCTGACGTTTAAAAATGCTTCGGAAATCTTCCATAGTTTTCAAAATTCCGCTGAAGTTTAAAAATGCTTCAGAACTCTTCCATTGTTCTCGGAATTCCGCTGACGTTTAAAAATGCTTTGGAACTCTTCCATTATTCTCGGAAATCTGCTGAAGTTTAAAAATGCTTCGGAACTCTTCCATTGTTCTCAGAATTCCGCTGAAGTTTAAAAATGCTTCGGTACTCTTCCATTGTTCTCGGAATTCCGCTGACATATAAAAATGCTTCGGAAATCTTGCATTGTTCTCGGCATTCCGCTGACGTTTAAAAATGCTTCGGAACTCTTCAATTGTTCTCGGAATTCTGCTGAACTTTTAAAATGCTTTGGAACTCTTCCATTGCTCTCGGAATTCTGCTGAAGTTTAAAAATGCTTCAGAACTCTTCCATTGTTTTCGGAATTCTGCTGAAGTTTAAAAATGCTTCGGAACTCTTCCATTGTTCTCAGAATTCCACTGACGTTTAAAAATGCTTCGGAAATCTTCCATTGTTTTCAAAATTCCGCTGACGCTTAAAAATGCTTCAGAACTCTTCCATTGTTCTCGGAATTCCGCTGACGTTTAATAATGCTTCGCAACTTTTTCATTGTTCTTGGAATTCCGCTGACGGTTAAAAATGCTTCGGAACTGTTCAATTGTTCTCGGAATTCTGTTGAACTTTTAAAATGCTTTGGAACTCTTCCATTGCTCTCGGAAATCTGCTGAAGTTTAAAAATGCTTCAGAACTCTTACATTGTTCTCGGAATTCTGCTGACGTTTAAAAATGCTTCGGAACTCTACCATTGTTCTCGGAATTCCGTTGAAGTTTAAAAATGCTTCGAAACTCTTCCATTGTTCTCGGAATTCTGCTGAAGTTTAAAAATGCTTCGGAACTCTTCCATTGTTCTCGGAATTCCGCTGACGTTTAATAATGCTTCGCAACTCTTTCATTGTTCTCGGAATTCCACTGACGTTTAAAAATGCTTCGTAACGCTTCCATTGTTCTCGGAATTCCGTTGAAGTTTAAAAATGCTTCGAAACTCTTCCATTGTTCTCGGAATTCTGCTGAAGTTTAAAAATGCTTTGGAACTCTTTCATTGTTCTCAGAATTCCGCTGACATTTAAAAATGCTTTGGTACTCTTCCATTGTTCTCGGAATTCCGCTGACATATAAAAATGCTTCGGAAATCTTGCATTGTTCTCGGCATTCCGCTGACGTTTAAAAATGCTTCGGAACTCTTCAATTGTTCTCGGAATTCTGCTGAACTTTTAAAATGCTTTGGAACTCTTCCATTGCTCTCGGAATTCTGCTGAAGTTTAAAAATGCTTCAGAACTCTTACATTGTTCTCGGAATTCTGCTGAAGTTTAAAAATGCTTCGGTACTCTTCCATTGTTCTCGGAATTCCGCTGACATATAAAAATGCTTCGGAAATCTTGCATTGTTCTCGGCATTCCGCTGACGTTTAAAAATGCTTCGGAACTCTTCCATTGTTCTCAGAATTCCGCTGACGTTTAAAAATGCTTCGGAAATCTTCCATTGTTTTCAAAATTCCGCTGACGTTTAAAAATGCTTCAGAACTCTTCCATTGTTCTCGGAATTCCGCTGACGTTTAAAAATGCTTTGGAACTCTTCCATTGTTCTTGGAATTCTGCTGAAGTTTAAAAATGCTTCGGAACTCTTCCATCGTTCTCAGAATTCCGCTGACGTTTAAAAATGCTTCGGTACTCTTCCATTGTTCTCGGAATTCCACTGACATATAAAAATGCTTCGGAAATCTGGCATTGTTCTCGGCATTCCGCTGACGTTTAAAAATGCTTCGGAACTCTTCCATTGTTCTCAGAATTCTGCTGACGTTTAAAAATGCTTCGGAACTCTTCCATTGTTCTCGGAATTCCGCTGAAGTTTAAAAATGCTTCGGACCTCTTCCATTGTTCTAGGAATTCTGCTGAAGTCTAAAAATTCATCTGAACTCTTCCATTATTCTCGGAATTCGTGTGAATTTTAAAAATGCTTCGGAACTCTTCCATTGCTCTCGGAATTCTGCTGAAGTTTAAAAATGCTTCAGAACTCTTACATTGTTCTCGGAATTCTGCTGACGTTTAAAAATGCTTCGGAACTCTTCCATTGTTCTCTGAATTCCGCTGACGTTTAAAAATGCTTCGGTACTCTTCCTTTGTTCTCGGAATTCCGCTGACATATAAAAATGCTTCGGAACTCTTCCATTGTTCTCTGAATTCCGCTGACGTTTAAAAATGCTTCGGTACTCTTCCTTTGTTCTCGGAATTCCGCTGACATATAAAAATGCTTCGGAAATCTTGCATTGTTCTCGGCATTCCGCTGACGTTTAAAAATGCTTCGGAACTCTTCAATTGTTCTCGGAATTCTGCCGAACTTTTAAAATGCTTTGGAACTCTTCCATTGCTCTCGGAATTCTGCTGAAGTTTAAAAATGCTTCAGAACTCTTCCATTGTTCTCGGAATTCTGCTGTAGTTTAAAAATGCTACGGAACTCTTCCATTGTTCTCAGAATTCCGCTGACGTTTAAAAATGCTTTGGAAATCTTCCATTGTTTTCAAAATTCCGCTGACGTTTAAAAATGCTTCAGAACTCTTCCATTGTTCTCGGAATTCCGCTGACGTTTAAAAATGCTTCAGAACTCTTCCATTGTTCTCAGAATTCCGCTAACGTTTAAAAATGCTTCAGAAATCTTCCATTGTTTTCAAAATTCTGCTGACGCTTAAATATGCTTCAGAACTCTTCAATTGTTCTCGGAATTCCGCTGACGTTTAATAATGCTTCGCAACTCTTTCATTGTACTCGGAATTCCGCTAAAGTTTAAAAATGCTTCGGAACTCTTCCATTGTTCTCGGAATTCCGTTGAAGTTTAAAAATGCTTCGAAACTCTTCCATTGTTCTGGGAATTCTGATGAAGTTTAAAAATGCTTCAGAACTCTTCCATTGTTCTCGGAATTCCGCTGATGTTTAAACATGCTTCGGAACTCTTCCATTGTTCTCGGAATTCTGTTGAAGTTTAAAAATGCTTCTAAACTCTTCCATTGTTCTCGGAATTCTGCTGAAGTTTAAAAATGCTTCGGAACTCTTCCATTGTTCTCGGAATTCCGCTGACATATAAAAATGCTTCGGAAATCTTGCATTGTTCTCGGCATTCCGCTGACGTTTAAAAATGCTTCGGAACTCTTCAATTGTTCTCGGAATTCTGCTGAACTTTTAAAATGCTTTGGAACTCTTCCATTGCTCTCGCAATTCTGCTGACGTTTAAAAATGCTTCGGAACTCTTCCATTGTTCTCGGAATTCTGTTGACGTTTAAAAATGCTTCGGAACTCTTCCATTGTTCTCGGAATTCCGCTGACGTTTAAAAATGCTTCACAACTCTTCCATTGTTCTCGGAATTCCGCTGACTTTTAAAAATACTTCGAAACTCTTCCATTGTTCTCCAAATTCCGCTGAAGTTTAAAAATGCTTCGGAACCCTTCCATTGTTCTCGGAATTCTGCTGAAGTTTAAAAATGTTTCGGAACTCTTCCATTGTTCTCAGAATTCCGCTGAAGTTTAAAAATGCTTCGGACCTCTTCCATTGTTCTAGGAATTCTGCTGAAGTTTAAAAATTCATCTGAACTCTTCCATTATTCTCGGAATTCGTGTGAATTTTAAAAATGCTTCGGAACTCTTCTATTGTTCTCGGAATTCCGCTGAAGTTTAAAAATGCTTAAAATCTCTTACATTGTACTCGGAAATCCGCTGAAGTTTAAAAATGCTTCGGAACTCTTACATTGTTCTCAGAATTCCGCTAACGTTTAAAAATGCTTCGGAAATCTTCCATTGTTTTCAAAATTCCGCTGACGCTTAAAAATGCTTCAGAACTCTTCCATTGTTCTCGGAATTCCGCTGACGTTTAATAATGCTTCGCAACTCTTTCATTGTACTCGGAATTCCGCTAACGTTTAAAAATGCTTCGGAACTCTTCCATTGTTCTCGGAATTCCGTTGAAGTTTAAAAATGCTTTGAAACTCTTCCATTGTTCTCGGAATTCTGCTGAAGTTTAAAAATGCTTCGGAACTCTTCCATTGTTCTCAGAATTCCGCTAACGTTTAAAAATGCTTCGGAAATCTTCCATTGTTTTCAAAATTCCGCTGACGCTTACAAATGCTTCAGAACTTTTCCATTGTTCTCGGAATTCCGCTGACTTTTAAAAATACTTCGAAACTCTTCCATTGTTCTCCAAATTCCGCTGAAGTTTAAAAATGCTTCGGAACTCTTCCATTGTTCTCGGAATTCCGCTGACGTTTAAAAATGCTTCACAACTCTTCCATTGTTCTCGGAATTCCGCTGACTTTTAAAAATACTTCGAAACTCCTCCATTGTTCTCCAAATTCCGCTGAAGTTTAAAAATGCTTCGGAACCCTTCCATTGTTCTCGGAATTCTGCTGAAGTTTAAAAATGCTTCGGAACTCTTCCATTGTTCTCAGAATTCTGCTGACGTTTAAAAATGCTTCGGAACTCTTCCATTGTTCTCGGAATTCCGCTGAAGTTTAAAAATGCTTTGGACCTCTTCCATTGTTCTAGGAATTCTGCTGAAGTCTAAAAATTCATCTGAACTCTTCCATTATTCTCGGAATTCGTGTGAATTTTAAAAATGCTTCGGAACTCTTCTATTGTTCTCGGAATTCCGCTGAAGTTTAAAAATGCTTAAAATCTCTTACATTGTACTCGGAATTCCGCTGAAGTTTAAAAATGCTTCGGAACTCTTCCATTGCTCTCGGAATTCTGCTGAAGTTTAAAAATGCTTCAGAACTCTTACATTGTTCTCGGAATTCTGCTGACGTTTAAAAATGCTTCGGAATTCTTCCATTGTTCTCTGAATTCCGCTGACGTTTAAAAATGCTTCGGTACTCTTCCTTTGTTCTCGGAATTCCGCTGACATATAAAAATGCTTCGGAAATCTTGCATTGTTCTCGGCATTCCGCTGACGTTTAAAAATGCTTCGGAACTCTTCAATTGTTCTCGGAATTCTGCCGAACTTTTAAAATGCTTTGGAACTCTTCCATTGCTCTCGGAATTCTGCTGAAGTTTAAAAATGCTTCGGAACTCTTCCATTGTTCTCAGAATTCCGCTGACGTTTAAAAATGCTTTGGAAATCTTCCATTGTTTTCAAAATTCCGCTGACGTTTAAAAATGCTTCAGAACTCTTCCATTGTTCTCGGAATTCCGCTGACGTTTTAAAATGCTTCGGTACTCTTCCATTGTTCTCGGAATTCCGCTGACATATAAAAATGCTTCGGAAATCTTGCATTGTTCTCGGCATTCCGCTGACATTTAAAAATGCTTCGGAACTCTTCCATTGTTCTCAGAATTCCGCTGACGTTTAAAAATGCTTCGGAAATCTTCCATAGTTTTCAAAATTCCGCTGAAGTTTAAAAATGCTTCAGAACTCTTCCATTGTTCTCGGAATTCCGCTGACGTTTAAAAATGCTTTGGAACTCTTCCATTATTCTCGGAAATCTGCTGAAGTTTAAAAATGCTTCGGAACTCTTCCATTGTTCTCAGAATTCCGCTGAAGTTTAAAAATGCTTCGGTACTCTTCCATTGTTCTCGGAATTCCGCTGACATATAAAAATGCTTCGGAAATCTTGCATTGTTCTCGGCATTCCGCTGACGTTTAAAAATGCTTCGGAACTCTTCAATTGTTCTCGGAATTCTGCTGAACTTTTAAAATGCTTTGGAACTCTTCCATTGCTCTCGGAATTCTGCTGAAGTTTAAAAATGCTTCAGAACTCTTACATTGTTCTCGGAATTCTGCTGAAGTTTAAAAATGCTTCGGTACTCTTCCATTGTTCTCGGAATTCCGCTGACATATAAAAATGCTTCGGAAATCTTGCATTGTTCTCGGCATTCCGCTGACGTTTAAAAATGCTTCGGAACTCTTCCATTGTTCTCAGAATTCCGCTGACGTTTAAAAATGCTTCGGAAATCTTCCATTGTTTTCAAAATTCCGCTGACGTTTAAAAATGCTTCAGAACTCTTCCATTGTTCTCGGAATTCCGCTGACGTTTAAAAATGCTTTGGAACTCTTCCATTGTTCTTGGAATTCTGCTGAAGTTTAAAAATGCTTCGGAACTCTTCCATTGTTCTCAGAATTCCGCTGACGTTTAAAAATGCTTCGGTACTCTTCCATTGTTCTCGGAATTCCACTGACATATAAAAATGCTTCGGAAATCTGGCATTGTTCTCGGCATTCCGCTGACGTTTAAAAATGCTTCGGAACTCTTCCATTGTTCTCAGAATTCTGCTGACGTTTAAAAATGCTTCGGAACTCTTCCATTGTTCTCGGAATTCCGCTGAAGTTTAAAAATGCTTCGGACCTCTTCCATTGTTCTAGGAATTCTGCTGAAGTCTAAAAATTCATCTGAACTCTTCCATTATTCTCGGAATTCGTGTGAATTTTAAAAATGCTTCGGAACTCTTCCATTGCTCTCGGAATTCTGCTGAAGTTTAAAAATGCTTCAGAACTCTTACATTGTTCTCGGAATTCTGCTGACGTTTAAAAATGCTTCGGAACTCTTCCATTGTTCTCTGAATTCCGCTGACGTTTAAAAATGCTTCGGTACTCTTCCTTTGTTCTCGGAATTCCGCTGACATATAAAAATGCTTCGGAAATCTTGCATTGTTCTCGGCATTCCGCTGACGTTTAAAAATGCTTCGGAACTCTTCAAATGTTCTCGGAATTCTGCCGAACTTTTAAAATGCTTTGGAACTCTTCCATTGCTCTCGGAATTCTGCTGAAGTTTAAAAATGCTTCAGAACTCTTCCATTGTTCTCGGAATTCTGCTGTAGTTTAAAAATGCTACGGAACTCTTCCATTGTTCTCAGAATTCCGCTGACGTTTAAAAATGCTTTGGAAATCTTCCATTGTTTTCAAAATTCCGCTGACGTTTAAAAATGCTTCAGAACTCTTCCATTGTTCTCGGAATTCCGCTGACGTTTTAAAATGCTTCGGTACTCTTCCATTGTTCTCGGAATTCTGCTGAAGTTTAAAAATGCTTCGGAACTCTTCCATTGTTCTCAGAATTCCGCTAACGTTTAAAAATGCTTCAGAAATCTTCCATTGTTTTCAAAATTCCGCTGACGCTTAAATATGCTTCAGAACTCTTCCATTGTTCTCGGAATTCCGCTGACGTTTAATAATGCTTCGCAACTCTTTCATTGTACTCGGAATTCCGCTAACGTTTAAAAATGCTTCGGAACTCTTCCATTGTTCTCGGAATTCCGTTGAAGTTTAAAAATGCTTCGAAACTCTTCCATTGTTCTGGGAATTCTGCTGAAGTTTAAAAATGCTTCAGAACTCTTCCATTGTTCTCGGAATTCCGCTGATGTTTAAACATGCTTCGGAACTCTTCCATTGTTCTCGGAATTCTGTTGAAGTTTAAAAATGCTTCTAAACTCTTCCATTGTTCTCGGAATTCTGCTGAAGTTTAAAAATGCTTCGGAACTCTTCCATTGTTCTCGGAATTCCGCTGACATATAAAAATGCTTCGGAAATCTTGCATTGTTCTCGGCATTCCGCTGACGTTTAAAAATGCTTCGGAACTCTTCAATTGTTCTCGGAATTCTGCTGAACTTTTAAAATGCTTTGGAACTCTTCCATTGCTCTCGCAATTCTGCTGACGTTTAAAAATGCTTCGGAACTCTTCCATTGTTCTCGGAATTCTGTTGACGTTTAAAAATGCTTCGGAACTCTTCCATTGTTCTCGGAATTCCGCTGACGTTTAAAAATGCTTCACAACTCTTCCATTGTTCTCGGAATTCCGCTGACTTTTAAAAATACTTCGAAACTCTTCCATTGTTCTCCAAATTCCGCTGAAGTTTAAAAATGCTTCGGAACCCTTCCATTGTTCTCGGAATTCTGCTGAAGTTTAAAAATGTTTCGGAACTCTTCCATTGTTCTCAGAATTCCGCTGAAGTTTAAAAATGCTTCGGACCTCTTCCATTGTTCTAGGAATTCTGCTGAAGTTTAAAAATTCATCTGAACTCTTCCATTATTCTCGGAATTCGTGTGAATTTTAAAAATGCTTCGGAACTCTTCTATTGTTCTCGGAATTCCGCTGAAGTTTAAAAATGCTTAAAATCTCTTACATTGTACTCGGAAATCCGCTGAAGTTTAAAAATGCTTCGGAACTCTTCCATTGCTCTCGGAATTCTGCTGAAGTTTAAAAATGCTTCAGAACTCTTACATTGTTCTCAGAATTCCGCTAACGTTTAAAAATGCTTCGGAAATCTTCCATTGTTTTCAAAATTCCGCTGACGCTTAAAAATGCTTCAGAACTCTTCCATTGTTCTCGGAATTCCGCTGACGTTTAATAATGCTTCGCAACTCTTTCATTGTACTCGGAATTCCGCTAACGTTTAAAAATGCTTCGGAACTCTTCCATTGTTCTCGGAATTCCGTTGAAGTTTAAAAATGCTTTGAAACTCTTCCATTGTTCTCGGAATTCTGCTGAAGTTTAAAAATGCTTCGGAACTCTTCCATTGTTCTCAGAATTCCGCTAACGTTTAAAAATGCTTCGGAAATCTTCCATTGTTTTCAAAATTCCGCTGACGCTTACAAATGCTTCAGAACTTTTCCATTGTTCTCGGAATTCCGCTGACTTTTAAAAATACTTCGAAACTCTTCCATTGTTCTCCAAATTCCGCTGAAGTTTAAAAATGCTTCGGAACTCTTCCATTGTTCTCGGAATTCCGCTGACGTTTAAAAATGCTTCACAACTCTTCCATTGTTCTCGGAATTCCGCTGACTTTTAAAAATACTTCGAAACTCTTCCATTGTTCTCCAAATTCCGCTGAAGTTTAAAAATGCTTCGGAACCCTTCCATTGTTCTCGGAATTCTGCTGAAGTTTAAAAATGCTTCGGAACTCTTCCATTGTTCTCAGAATTCTGCTGACGTTTAAAAATGCTTCGGAACTCTTCCATTGTTCTCGGAATTCCGCTGAAGTTTAAAAATGCTTTGGACCTCTTCCATTGTTCTAGGAATTCTGCTGAAGTCTAAAAATTCATCTGAACTCTTCCATTATTCTCGGAATTCGTGTGAATTTTAAAAATGCTTCTGAACTCTTCTATTGTTCTCGGAATTCCGCTGAAGTTTAAAAATGCTTAAAATCTCTTACATTGTACTCGGAATTCCGCTGAAGTTTAAAAATGCTTCGGAACTCTTCCATTGCTCTCGGAATTCTGCTGAAGTTTAAAAATGCTTCAGAACTCTTACATTGTTCTCGGAATTCTGCTGACGTTTAAAAATGCTTCGGAACTGTTCAATTGTTCTCGGAATTCTGTTGAACTTTTAAAATGCTTTGGAACTCTTCCATTGCTCTCGGAATTCTGCTGAAGTTTAAAAATGCTTCAGAACTCTTACATTGTTCTCGGAATTCTGCTGACGTTTAATAATGCTTCGCAACTCTTTCATTGTTCTCGGAATTCCACTGACGTTTAAAAATGCTTCGGAACGCTTCCATTGTTCTCGGAATTCTGCTGAAGTTTAAAAATGCTTCGAAACTCTTCCATTGTTCTCGGAATTCTGCTGAAGTTTAAAAATGCTTCGGAACTCTTTCATTGTTCTCAGAATTCCGCTGACATTTAAAAATGCTTTGGTACTCTTCCATTGTTCTCGGAATTCTGCTGAACTTTTAAAATGCTTTGAAACTCTTCCATTGCTCTCGGAATTCTGCTGAAGTTTAAAAATGCTTCAGAACTCTTACATTGTTCTCGGAATTCTGCTGAAGTTTAAAAATGCTTCGGTACTCTTCCATTGTTCTCGGAATTCCGCTGACATATAAAAATGCTTCGGAAATCTTGCATTGTTCTCGGCATTCCACTGACATTTAAAAATGCTTCGGAACTCTTCCATTGTTCTCAGAATTCCGCTGACGTTTAAAAATGCTTCGGAAATCTTCCATTGTTTTCAAAATTCCGCTGACGTTTAAAAATGCTTCAGAACTCTTCCATTGTTCTCGGAATTCCGCTGACGTTTAAAAATGCTTTGGAACTCTTCCATTGTTCTTGGAATTCTGCTGAAGTTTAAAAATGCTTCGGAACTCTTCCATTGTTCTCAGAATTCCGCTGACGTTTAAAAATGCTTCGGAACTCTTCAATTGTTCTCGGAATTCTGCCGAACTTTTAAAATGCTTTGGAACTCTTCCATTGCTCTCGGAATTCTGCTGAAGTTTAAAAATGCTTCAGAACTCTTCCATTGTTCTCGGAATTCTGCTGTAGTTTAAAAATGCTTCGGAACTCTTCCATTGTTCTCAGAATTCTGCTGACGTTTAAAAATGCTTTGGAAATCTTCCATTGTTTTCAAAATTCCGCTGACGTTTAAAAATGCTTCAGAACTCTTCCATTGTTCTCGGAATTCCGCTGACGTTTTAAAATGCTTCGGTACTCTTCCATTGTTCTCGGAATTCCGCTGACATATAAAAATGCTTCGGAAATCTTGCATTGTTCTCGGCATTCCGCTGACATTTAAAAATGCTTCGGAACTCTTCCATTGTTCTCAGAATTCCGCTGACGTTTAAAAATGCTTCGGAAATCTTCCATAGTTTTCAAAATTCCGCTGAAGTTTAAAAATGCTTCAGAACTCTTCCATTGTTTTCGGAATTCCGCTGACGTTTAAAAATGCTTTGGAACTCTTCCATTATTCTCGGAAATCTGCTGAAGTTTAAAAATGCTTCGGAACTCTTCCATTGTTCTCAGAATTCCGCTGAAGTTTAAAAATGCTTCGGTACTCTTCCATTGTTCTCGGAATTCCGCTGACATATAAAAATGCTTCGGAAATCTTGCATTGTTCTCGGCATTCCGCTGACGTTTAAAAATGCTTCGGAACTCTTCAATTGTTCTCGGAATTCTGCTGAACTTTTAAAATGCTTTGGAACTCTTCCATTGCTCTCGGAATTCTGCTGAAGTTTAAAAATGCTTCAGAACTCTTCCATTGTTTTCGGAATTCTGCTGAAGTTTAAAAATGCTTCGGAACTCTTCCATTGTTCTCAGAATTCCACTGACGTTTAAAAATGCTTCGGAAATCTTCCATTGTTTTCAAAATTCTGCTGACGCTTAAAAATGCTTCAGAACTCTTCCATTGTTCTCGGAATTCCGCTGACGTTTAATAATGCTTCGCAACTTTTTCATTGTTCTTGGAATTCCGCTGACGGTTAAAAATGCTTCGGAACTGTTCAATTGTTCTCGGAATTCTGTTGAACTTTTAAAATGCTTTGGAACTCTTCCATTGCTCTCGGAATTCTGCTGAAGTTTAAAAATGCTTCAGAACTCTTACATTGTTCTCAGAATTCTGCTGACGTTTAAAAATGCTTCGGAACTCTACCATTGTTCTCGGAATTCCGTTGAAGTTTAAAAATGCTTCGAAACTCTTCCATTGTTCTCGGAATTCTGCTGAAGTTTAAAAATGCTTCGGAACTCTTCCATTGTTCTCGGAATTCCGCTGACGTTTAATAATGCTTCGCAACTCTTTCATTGTTCTCGGAATTCCACTGACGTTTAAAAATGCTTCGGAACGCTTCCATTGTTCTCGGAATTCCGTTGAAGTTTAAAATAGCTTCGAAACTCTTCCATTGTTCTCGGAATTCTGCTGACATATAAAAATGCTTCGGAAATCTTGCATTGTTCTCGGCATTCCGCTGACGTTTAAAAATGCTTCGGAACTCTTCAATTGTTCTCGGAATTCTGCTGAACTTTTAAAATGCTTTGAAACTCTTCCATTGCTCTCGGAATTCTGCTGAAGTTTAAAAATGCTTCAGAACTCTTACATTGTTCTCGGAATTCTGCTGAAGTTTAAAAATGCTTCGGTACTCTTCCATTGTTCTCGGAATTCCGCTGACATATAAAAATGCTTCGGAAATCTTGCATTGTTCTCGGCATTCCACTGACATTTAAAAATGCTTCGGAACTCTTCCATTGTTCTCAGAATTCCGCTGACGTTTAAAAATGCTTCGGAAATCTTCCATTGTTTTCAAAATTCCGCTGACGTTTAAAAATGCTTCAGAACTCTTCCATTGTTCTCGGAATTCCGCTGACGTTTAAAAATGCTTTGGAACTCTTCCATTGTTCTTGGAATTCTGCTGAAGTTTAAAAATGCTTCGGAACTCTTCCATTGTTCTCAGAATTCCGCTGACGTTTAAAAATGCTTCGGTACTCTTCCATTGTTCTCGCAATTCCACTGACATATAAAAATGCTTCGGAAATCTTGCATTGTTCTCGGCATTCCGCTGACGTTTAAAAATTCTTCGGAACTCTTCAATTGTTCTCGGAATTCTGCTGAAGTTTAAAATGCTTTGGAACTCTTCCATTGCTCTCGGAATTCTGCTGAAGTTTAAAAATGCTTCGGAACTCTTCCATTGTTCTTGGAATTCTGCTGAAGTTTAAAAATGTTTTGGAACTCTTCCATTGTTCTCAGAATTCCGCTGACGTTTAAAAATGCTTCGGAAATCTTCCATTGTTTTCAAAATTCCGCTGACATATAAAAATGCTTCGGAAATCTTGCATTGTTCTCGGCATTCCGCTGACGTTTAAAAATGCTTCAGAATTCTTCAATTGTTCTCGGAATTCTGCTGAACTTTTAAAATGCTTTGGAACTCTTCCATTGCTCTCGGAATTCTGCTGAAGTTTAAAAATGCTTCGGAACTCTTCCATTGTTCTCGGAATTCCGTTGAAGTTTAAAAATGCTTCGAAACTCTTCCATTGTTCTCGGAATTCTGCTGAAGTTTAAAAATGCTTCGGAACTCTTCCATTGTTCTCAGAATTCCGCTAACATTTAAAAATGCTTCAGAAATCTTCCATTGTTTTCAAAATTCCGCTGACGCTTAAATATGCTTCAGAACTCTTCCATTGTTCTCGGAATTCCGCTGACGTTTAATAATGCTTCGCAACTCTTTCATTGTACTCGGAATTCCGTTGAAGTTTAAAAATGCTTCGAAACTCTTCCATTGTTCTGGGAATTCCGTTGAAGTTTAAAAATGCTTCTAAACTCTTCCATTGCTCTCGGAATTCTGCTGAAGTTTAAAAATGCTTCAGAACTCTTCCATTGTTTTCGGAATTCCGCTGACGCTTAAAAATGCTTCAGAACTCTTCCATTGTTCTCGGAATTCCGCTGACGTTTAATAATGCTTCGCAACTTTTTCATTGTTCTCGGAATTCCGCTGACGGTTAAAAATGCTTCGGAACTCTTCAATTGTTCTCGGAATTCTGCTGAACTTTTAAAATGCTTTGGAACTCTTCCATTGTTCTCGGAATTCCGTTGAAGTTTAAAAATGCTTCGAAACTCTTCCATTGTTCTCGGAATTCTGCTGAAGTTTAAAAATGCTTCGGAACTCTTCCATTGTTCTCAGAATTCCGCTAACGTTTAAAAATGCTTCAGAAATCTTCCATTGTTTTCAAAATTCCGCTGACGCTTAAATATGCTTCAGAACTCTTCCAAAGTTCTCGGAATTCCGCTGACGTTTAATAATGCTTCGCAACTCTTTCATTGTACTCGGAATTCCGCTAACGTTTAAAAATGCTTCGGAACTCTTCCATTGTTCTCAGAATTCCGTTGAAGTTTAAAAATGCTTCGAAACTCTTCCATTGTTCTGGGAATTCTGCTGAAGTTTAAAAATGCTTCAGAACTCTTCCATTGTTCTCGGAATTCCGCTGATGTTTAAACATGCTTCGGAACTCTTCCATTGTTCTCGGAATTCTGTTGAAGTTTAAAAATGCTTCTAAACTCTTCCATTGTTCTCGGAATTCTGCTGAAGTTTAAAAATGCTTCGGAACTCTTCCATTGTTCTCGGAATTCCGCTGACATATAAAAATGCTTCGGAAATCTTGCATTGTTCTCGGCATTCCGCTGACGTTTAAAAATGCTTCGGAACTCTTCAATTGTTCTCGGAATTCTGCTGAACTTTTAATATGCTTTGGAACTCTTCCATTGCTCTCGCAATTCTGCTGACGTTTAAAAATGCTTCGGAACTCATCCATTGTTCTCGGAATTCTGTTGATGTTTAAAAATGCTTCACAACTCTTCCATTGTTCTCGGAATTCCGCTGACTTTTAAAAATACTTCGAAACTCTTCCATTCTTCTCCAAATTCCGCTGAAGTTTAAAAATGCTTCGGAACCCTTCCATTGTTCTCGGAATTCTGCTGAAGTTTAAAAATGTTTCGGAACTCTTCCATTGTTCTCAGAATTCCGCTGAAGTTTAAAAATGCTTCGGACCTCTTCCATTGTTCTAGGAATTCTGCTGAAGTTTAAAAATTCATCTGAACTCTTCCATTATTCTCGGAATTCGTGTGAATTTTAAAAATGCTTCGGAACTCTTCTATTGTTCTCGGAATTCCGCTGAAGTTTAAAAATGCTTAAAATCTCTTACATTGTACTCGGAAATCCGCTGAAGTTTAAAAATGCTTCGGAACTCTTCCATTGCTCTCGGAATTCTGCTGAAGTTTAAAAATGCTTCAGAACTCTTACATTGTTCTCGGAATTCTGCTGACGTTTAAAAATGCTTCGGAACTCTTCCATTATTCTTGGAATTCCGGTGAAGTTTAAAAATGCTTCGAAACTCTTCCATTGTTCTGGGAATTCTGCTGAAGTTTAAAAATGCTTCAGAACTCTTCCATTGTTCTCGGAATTCCGCTGACGTTTAATAATGCTTCGCAACTCTTTCATTGTTCTCGGAATTCCGCTGATGTTTAAAAATGCTTCGGAACTCTTCCATTGTTCTCGGAATTCCGTTGAAGTTTAAAAATGCTTCGAAACTCTTCCATTGTTCTCGGAATTCTGCTGAAGTTTAAAAATGCTTCGGAACTCTTCCATTGTTCTCAGAATTCCGCTAACGTTTAAAAATGCTTCGGAAATCTTCCATTGTTTTCAAAATTCCGCTGACGCTTAAAAATGCTTCAGAACTCTTCCATTGTTCTCGGAATTCCGCTGACGTTTAATAATGCTTCGCAACTCTTTCATTGTACTCGGAATTCCGCTAACGTTTAAAAATGCTTCGGAACTCTTCCATTGTTCTCGGAATTCCGTTGAAGTTTAAAAATGCTTCGAAACTCTTCCATTGTTCTCGGAATTCTGCTGAAGTTTAAAAATGCTTCGGCACTCTTCCATTGTTCTCAGAATTCCGCTAACGTTTAAAAATGCTTCGGAAATCTTCCATTGTTTTCAAAATTCCGCTGACGCTTACAAATGCTTCAGAACTCTTCCATTGTTCTCGGAATTCCGCTGACTTTTAAAAATACTTCGAAACTCTTCCATTGTTCTCCAAATTCCGCTGAAGTTTAAAAATGCTTCGGAACTCTTCCATTGTTCTCGGAATTCCGCTGACGTTTAAAAATGCTTCACAACTCTTCCATTGTTCTCGGAATTCCGCTGACTTTTAAAAATACTTCGAAACTCTTCCATTGTTCTCCAAATTCCGCTGAAGTTTAAAAATGCTTCGGAACCCTTCCATTGTTCTCGGAATTCTGCTGAAGTTTAAAAATGCTTCGGAACTCTTCCATTGTTCTCAGAATTCTGCTGACGTTTAAAAATGCTTCGGAACTCTTCCATTGTTCTCGGAATTCCGCTGAAGTTTAAAAATGCTTCGGACCTCTTCCATTGTTCTAGGAATTCTGCTGAAGTCTAAAAATTCATCTGAACTCTTCCATTATTCTCGGAATTCGTGTGAATTTTAAAAATGCTTCGGAACTCTTCTATTGTTCTCGGAATTCCGCTGAAGTTTAAAAATGCTTAAAATCTCTTACATTGTACTCGGAATTCCGCTGAAGTTTAAAAATGCTTCGGAACTCTTCCATTGCTCTCGGAATTCTGCTGAAGTTTAAAAATGCTTCAGAACTCTTACATTGTTCTCGGAATTCTGCTGACGTTTAAAAATGCTTCGGAACTCTTCCATTGTTCTCTGAATTCCGCTGACGTTTAAAAATGCTTCGGTACTCTTCCTTTGTTCTCGGAATTCCGCTGACATATAAAAATGCTTCGGAAATCTTGCATTGTTCTCGGCATTCCGCTGACGTTTAAAAATGCTTCGGAAGTCTTCAATTGTTCTCGGAATTCTGCCGAACTTTTAAAATGCTTTGGAACTCTTCCATTGCTCTCGGAATTCTGCTGAAGTTTAAAAATGCTTCAGAACTCTTCCATTGTTCTCGGAATTCTGCTGTAGTTTAAAAATGCTACGGAACTCTTCCATTGTTCTCAGAATTCCGCTGACGTTTAAAAATGCTTTGGAAATCTTCCATTGTTTTCAAAATTCCGCTGACGTTTAAAAATGCTTCAGAACTCTTCCATTGTTCTCGGAATTCCGCTGACGTTTTAAAATGCTTCGGTACTCTTCCATTGTTCTCGGAATTCTGCTGAAGTTTAAAAATGCTTCGGAACTCTTCCATTGTTCTCAGAATTCCGCTAACGTTTAAAAATGCTTCAGAAATCTTCCATTGTTTTCAAAATTCCGCTGACGCTTAAATATGCTTCAGAACTCTTCCATTGTTCTCGGAATTCCGCTGACGTTTAATAATGCTTCGCAACTCTTTCATTGTACTCGGAATTCCGCTAACGTTTAAAAATGCTTCGGAACTCTTCCATTGTTCTCGGAATTCCGTTGAAGTTTAAAAATGCTTCGAAACTCTTCCATTGTTCTGGGAATTCTGCTGAAGTTTAAAAATGCTTCAGAACTCTTCCATTGTTCTCGGAATTCCGCTGATGTTTAAACATGCTTCGGAACTCTTCCATTGTTCTCGGAATTCTGTTGAAGTTTAAAAATGCTTCTAAACTCTTCCATTGTTCTCGGAATTCTGCTGAAGTTTAAAAATGCTTCGGAACTCTTCCATTGTTCTCGGAATTCCGCTGACATATAAAAATGCTTCGGAAATCTTGCATTGTTCTCGGCATTCCGCTGACGTTTAAAAATGCTTCGGAACTCTTCAATTGTTCTCGGAATTCTGCTGAACTTTTAAAATGCTTTGGAACTCTTCCATTGCTCTCGCAATTCTGCTGACGTTTAAAAATGCTTCGGAACTCTTCCATTGTTCTCGGAATTCTGTTGACGTTTAAAAATGCTTCGGAACTCTTTCATTGTTCTCGGAATTCCGCTGACGTTTAAAAATGCTTCACAACTCTTCCATTGTTCTCGGAATTCCGCTGACGTTTAAAAATGTTTCGGAACTCTTCCATTGTTCTCGGAATTCCGCTGACGTTTAAAAATGCTTCACAACTCTTCCATTGTTCTCGGAATTCCGCTGACGTTTAAAAATGCTTCGGACCTCTTCCATTGTTCTAGGAATTCTGCTGAAGTTTAAAAATTCATCTGAACTCTTCCATTATTCTCGGAATTCGTGTGAATTTTAAAAATGCTACGGAACTCTTCTATTGTTCTCGGAATTCCGCTGAAGTTTAAAAATGCTTAAAATCTCTTACATTGTACTCGGAATTCCGCTGAAGTTTAAAAATGCTTCGGAACTCTTCCATTGTTCTCAGAATTCCGCTGACGTTTAAAAATGCTTTGGAAATCTTCCATTGTTTTCAAAATTCCGCTGACATTTAAAAATGCTTCAGAACTCTTCCATTGTTCTCGGAATTCCGCTGACGTTTTAAAATGCTTCGGTACTCTTCCATTGTTCTCGGAATTCCGCTGACATATAAAAATGCTTCGGAAATCTTGCATTGTTCTCGGCATTCCGCTGACGTTTAAAAATGCTTCGGAACTCTTCCATTGTTCTCAGAATTCCGCTGACGTTTAAAAATGCTTCGGAAATCTTCCATAGTTTTCAAAATTCCGCTGAAGTTTAAAAATGCTTCAGAACTCTTCCATTGTTCTCGGAATTCCGCTGACGTTTAAAAATGCTTTGGAACTCTTCCATTATTCTCGGAAATCTGCTGAAGTTTAAAAATGCTTCGAAACTCTTCCATTGTTCTGGGAATTCTGCTGAAGTTTAA
The DNA here is from genome assembly GCF_046119375.1 of Phyllobates terribilis. Lineage (NCBI taxonomy): Eukaryota > Metazoa > Chordata > Amphibia > Anura > Dendrobatidae > Phyllobates > Phyllobates terribilis. The sequence goes on from NW_027362782.1 coordinate 14,086,812, forward strand.
AAATGCTTCAGAACTCTTCCATTGTTCTCGGAATTCCGCTGACGTTTAATAATGCTTCGCAACTCTTTCATTGTTCTCGGAATTCCGCTGATGTTTAAAAATGCTTCGGAACTCTTCCATTGTTCTCGGAATTCCGCTGACGTTTAAAAATGCTTCACAACTCTTCCATTGTTCTCGGAATTCCGCTGACTTTTAAAAATACTTCGAAACTCTTCCATTGTTCTCCAAATTCCGCTGAAGTTTAAAAATGCTTCGGAACCCTTCCATTGTTCTCGGAATTCTGCTGAAGTTTAAAAATGTTTCGGAACTCTTCCATTGTTCTCAGAATTCCGCTGAAGTTTAAAAATGCTTCGGACCTCTTCCATTGTTCTAGGAATTCTGCTGAAGTTTAAAAATTCATCTGAACTCTTCCATTATTCTCGGAATTCGTGTGAATTTTAAAAATGCTTCGGAACTCTTCTATTGTTCTCGGAATTCCGCTGAAGTTTAAAAATGCTTAAAATCTCTTACATTGTACTCGGAAATCCGCTGAAGTTTAAAAATGCTTCGGAACTCTTCCATTGCTCTCGGAATTCTGCTGAAGTTTAAAAATGCTTCAGAACTCTTACATTGTTCTCGGAATTCTGCTGACGTTTAAAAATGCTTCGGAACTCTTCCATTATTCTTGGAATTCCGGTGAAGTTTAAAAATGCTTCGAAACTCTTCCATTGTTCTGGGAATTCTGCTGAAGTTTAAAAATGCTTCAGAACTCTTCCATTGTTCTCGGAATTCCGCTGACGTTTAATAATGCTTCGCAACTCTTTCATTGTTCTCGGAATTCCGCTGATGTTTAAAAATGCTTCGGAACTCTTCCATTGTTCTCGGAATTCCGTTGAAGTTTAAAAATGCTTCGAAACTCTTCCATTGTTCTCGGAATTCTGCTGAAGTTTAAAAATGCTTCGGAACTCTTCCATTGTTCTCAGAATTCCGCTAACGTTTAAAAATGCTTCGGAAATCTTCCATTGTTTTCAAAATTCCGCTGACGCTTAAAAATGCTTCAGAACTCTTCCATTGTTCTCGGAATTCCGCTGACGTTTAATAATGCTTCGCAACTCTTTCATTGTACTCGGAATTCCGCTAACGTTTAAAAATGCTTCGGAACTCTTCCATTGTTCTCGGAATTCCGTTGAAGTTTAAAAATGCTTCGAAACTCTTCCATTGTTCTCGGAATTCTGCTGAAGTTTAAAAATGCTTCGGCACTCTTCCATTGTTCTCAGAATTCCGCTAACGTTTAAAAATGCTTCGGAAATCTTCCATTGTTTTCAAAATTCCGCTGACGCTTACAAATGCTTCAGAACTCTTCCATTGTTCTCGGAATTCCGCTGACTTTTAAAAATACTTCGAAACTCTTCCATTGTTCTCCAAATTCCGCTGAAGTTTAAAAATGCTTCGGAACTCTTCCATTGTTCTCGGAATTCCGCTGACGTTTAAAAATGCTTCACAACTCTTCCATTGTTCTCGGAATTCCGCTGACTTTTAAAAATACTTCGAAACTCTTCCATTGTTCTCCAAATTCCGCTGAAGTTTAAAAATGCTTCGGAACCCTTCCATTGTTCTCGGAATTCTGCTGAAGTTTAAAAATGCTTCGGAACTCTTCCATTGTTCTCAGAATTCTGCTGACGTTTAAAAATGCTTCGGAACTCTTCCATTGTTCTCGGAATTCCGCTGAAGTTTAAAAATGCTTCGGACCTCTTCCATTGTTCTAGGAATTCTGCTGAAGTCTAAAAATTCATCTGAACTCTTCCATTATTCTCGGAATTCGTGTGAATTTTAAAAATGCTTCGGAACTCTTCTATTGTTCTCGGAATTCCGCTGAAGTTTAAAAATGCTTAAAATCTCTTACATTGTACTCGGAATTCCGCTGAAGTTTAAAAATGCTTCGGAACTCTTCCATTGCTCTCGGAATTCTGCTGAAGTTTAAAAATGCTTCAGAACTCTTACATTGTTCTCGGAATTCTGCTGACGTTTAAAAATGCTTCGGAACTCTTCCATTGTTCTCTGAATTCCGCTGACGTTTAAAAATGCTTCGGTACTCTTCCTTTGTTCTCGGAATTCCGCTGACATATAAAAATGCTTCGGAAATCTTGCATTGTTCTCGGCATTCCGCTGACGTTTAAAAATGCTTCGGAAGTCTTCAATTGTTCTCGGAATTCTGCCGAACTTTTAAAATGCTTTGGAACTCTTCCATTGCTCTCGGAATTCTGCTGAAGTTTAAAAATGCTTCAGAACTCTTCCATTGTTCTCGGAATTCTGCTGTAGTTTAAAAATGCTACGGAACTCTTCCATTGTTCTCAGAATTCCGCTGACGTTTAAAAATGCTTTGGAAATCTTCCATTGTTTTCAAAATTCCGCTGACGTTTAAAAATGCTTCAGAACTCTTCCATTGTTCTCGGAATTCCGCTGACGTTTTAAAATGCTTCGGTACTCTTCCATTGTTCTCGGAATTCTGCTGAAGTTTAAAAATGCTTCGGAACTCTTCCATTGTTCTCAGAATTCCGCTAACGTTTAAAAATGCTTCAGAAATCTTCCATTGTTTTCAAAATTCCGCTGACGCTTAAATATGCTTCAGAACTCTTCCATTGTTCTCGGAATTCCGCTGACGTTTAATAATGCTTCGCAACTCTTTCATTGTACTCGGAATTCCGCTAACGTTTAAAAATGCTTCGGAACTCTTCCATTGTTCTCGGAATTCCGTTGAAGTTTAAAAATGCTTCGAAACTCTTCCATTGTTCTGGGAATTCTGCTGAAGTTTAAAAATGCTTCAGAACTCTTCCATTGTTCTCGGAATTCCGCTGATGTTTAAACATGCTTCGGAACTCTTCCATTGTTCTCGGAATTCTGTTGAAGTTTAAAAATGCTTCTAAACTCTTCCATTGTTCTCGGAATTCTGCTGAAGTTTAAAAATGCTTCGGAACTCTTCCATTGTTCTCGGAATTCCGCTGACATATAAAAATGCTTCGGAAATCTTGCATTGTTCTCGGCATTCCGCTGACGTTTAAAAATGCTTCGGAACTCTTCAATTGTTCTCGGAATTCTGCTGAACTTTTAAAATGCTTTGGAACTCTTCCATTGCTCTCGCAATTCTGCTGACGTTTAAAAATGCTTCGGAACTCTTCCATTGTTCTCGGAATTCTGTTGACGTTTAAAAATGCTTCGGAACTCTTTCATTGTTCTCGGAATTCCGCTGACGTTTAAAAATGCTTCACAACTCTTCCATTGTTCTCGGAATTCCGCTGACGTTTAAAAATGTTTCGGAACTCTTCCATTGTTCTCGGAATTCCGCTGACGTTTAAAAATGCTTCACAACTCTTCCATTGTTCTCGGAATTCCGCTGACGTTTAAAAATGCTTCGGACCTCTTCCATTGTTCTAGGAATTCTGCTGAAGTTTAAAAATTCATCTGAACTCTTCCATTATTCTCGGAATTCGTGTGAATTTTAAAAATGCTTCGGAACTCTTCTATTGTTCTCGGAATTCCGCTGAAGTTTAAAAATGCTTAAAATCTCTTACATTGTACTCGGAATTCCGCTGAAGTTTAAAAATGCTTCGGAACTCTTCCATTGTTCTCAGAATTCCGCTGACGTTTAAAAATGCTTTGGAAATCTTCCATTGTTTTCAAAATTCCGCTGACATTTAAAAATGCTTCAGAACTCTTCCATTGTTCTCGGAATTCCGCTGACGTTTTAAAATGCTTCGGTACTCTTCCATTGTTCTCGGAATTCCGCTGACATATAAAAATGCTTCGGAAATCTTGCATTGTTCTCGGCATTCCGCTGACGTTTAAAAATGCTTCGGAACTCTTCCATTGTTCTCAGAATTCCGCTGACGTTTAAAAATGCTTCGGAAATCTTCCATAGTTTTCAAAATTCCGCTGAAGTTTAAAAATGCTTCAGAACTCTTCCATTGTTCTCGGAATTCCGCTGACGTTTAAAAATGCTTTGGAACTCTTCCATTATTCTCGGAAATCTGCTGAAGTTTAAAAATGCTTCGAAACTCTTCCATTGTTCTGGGAATTCTGCTGAAGTTTAAAAATGCTTCAGAACTCTTCCATTGTTCTCGGAATTCCGCTGACGTTTAATAATGCTTCGCAACTCTTTCATTGTTCTCGGAATTCCGCTGATGTTTAAAAATGCTTCGGAACTCTTCCATTGTTCTCGGAATTCCGTTGAAGTTTAAAAATGCTTCGAAACTCTTCCATTGTTCTCGGAATTCTGCTGAAGTTTAAAAATGCTTCGGAACTCTTCCATTGTTCTCAGAATTCCGCTAACGTTTAAAAATGCTTCGGAAATCTTCCATTGTTTTCAAAATTCCGCTGACGCTTAAAAATGCTTCAGAACTCTTCCATTGTTCTCGGAATTCCGCTGACGTTTAATAATGCTTCGCAACTCTTTCATTGTACTCGGAATTCCGCTAACGTTTAAAAATGCTTCGGAACTCTTCCATTGTTCTCGGAATTCCGTTGAAGTTTAAAAATGCTTCGAAACTCTTCCATTGTTCTCGGAATTCTGCTGAAGTTTAAAAATGCTTCGGCACTCTTCCATTGTTCTCAGAATTCCGCTAACGTTTAAAAATGCTTCGGAAATCTTCCATTGTTTTCAAAATTCCGCTGACGCTTACAAATGCTTCAGAACTCTTCCATTGTTCTCGGAATTCCGCTGACTTTTAAAAATACTTCGAAACTCTTCCATTGTTCTCCAAATTCCGCTGAAGTTTAAAAATGCTTCGGAACTCTTCCATTGTTCTCGGAATTCCGCTGACGTTTAAAAATGCTTCACAACTCTTCCATTGTTCTCGGAATTCCGCTGACTTTTAAAAATACTTCGAAACTCTTCCATTGTTCTCCAAATTCCGCTGAAGTTTAAAAATGCTTCGGAACCCTTCCATTGTTCTCGGAATTCTGCTGAAGTCTAAAAATTCATCTGAACTCTTACATTATTCTCGGAATTCGTGTGAATTTTAAAAATGCTTCGGAACTCTTCTATTGTTCTCGGAATTCCGCTGAAGTTTAAAAATGCTTAAAATCTCTTACATTGTACTCGGAATTCCGCTGAAGTTTAAAAATGCTTCGGAACTCTTCCATTGCTCTCGGAATTCTGCTGAAGTTTAAAAATGCTTCAGAACTCTTACATTGTTCTCAGAATTCTGCTGACGTTTAAAAATGCTTCGGAACTCTTCCATTGTTCTCTGAATTCCGCTGACGTTTAAAAATGCTTCGGTACTCTTCCTTTGTTCTCGGAATTCCGCTGACATATAAAAATGCTTCGGAAATCTTGCATTGTTCTCGGCATTCCGCTGACGTTTAAAAATGCTTCGGAACTCTTCAATTGTTCTCGGAATTCTGCCGAACTTTTAAAATGCTTTGGAACTCTTCCATTGCTCTCGGAATTCTGCTGAAGTTTAAAAATGCTTCAGAACTCTTCCATTGTTCTCGGAATTCTGCTGTAGTTTAAAAATGCTACGGAACTCTTCCATTGTTCTCAGAATTCCGCTGACGTTTAAAAATGCTTTGGAAATCTTCCATTGTTTTCAAAATTCCGCTGACGTTTAAAAATGCTTCAGAACTCTTCCATTGTTCTCGGAATTCCGCTGACGTTTTAAAATGCTTCGGTACTCTTCCATTGTTCTCGGAATTCTGCTGAAGTTTAAAAATGCTTCGGAACTCTTCCATTGTTCTCAGAATTCCGCTAACGTTTAAAAATGCTTCAGAAATCTTCCATTGTTTTCAAAATTCCGCTGACGCTTAAATATGCTTCAGAACTCTTCCATTGTTCTCGGAATTCCGCTGACGTTTAATAATGCTTCGCAACTCTTTCATTGTACTCGGAATTCCGCTAACGTTTAAAAATGCTTCGGAACTCTTCCATTGTTCTCGGAATTCCGTTGAAGTTTAAAAATGCTTCGAAACTCTTCCATTGTTCTGGGAATTCTGCTGAAGTTTAAAAATGCTTCAGAACTCTTCCATTGTTCTCGGAATTCCGCTGATGTTTAAACATGCTTCGGAACTCTTCCATTGTTCTCGGAATTCTGTTGAAGTTTAAAAATGCTTCTAAACTCTTCCATTGTTCTCGGAATTCTGCTGAAGTTTAAAAATTCTTCGGAACTCTTCCATTGTTCTCGGAATTCCGCTGACATATAAAAATGCTTCGGAAATCTTGCATTGTTCTCGGCATTCCGCTGACGTTTAAAAATGCTTCGGAACTCTTCAATTGTTCTCGGAATTCTGCTGAACTTTTAAAATGCTTTGGAACTCTTCCATTGCTCTCGCAATTCTGCTGACGTTTAAAAATGCTTCGGAACTCTTCCATTGTTCTCGGAATTCTGTTGACGTTTAAAAATGCTTCGGAACTCTTCCATTGTTCTCGGAATTCCGCTGACGTTTAAAAATGCTTCACAACTCTTCCATTGTTCTCGGAATTCCGCTGACGTTTAAAAATGTTTCGGAACTCTTCCATTGTTCTCGGAATTCCGCTGACGTTTAAAAATGCTTCACAATTCTTCCATTGTTCTCGGAATTCCGCTGACGTTTAAAAATGCTTCGGACCTCTTCCATTGTTCTAGGAATTCTGCTGAAGTTTAAAAATTCATCTGAACTCTTCCATTATTCTCGGAATTCGTGTGAATTTTAAAAATGCTTCGGAACTCTTCTATTGTTCTCGGAATTCCGCTGAAGTTTAAAAATGCTTAAAATCTCTTACATTGTACTCGGAATTCCGCTGAAGTTTAAAAATGCTTCGGAACTCTTCCATTGTTCTCAGAATTCCGCTGACGTTTAAAAATGCTTTGGAAATCTTCCATTGTTTTCAAAATTCCGCTGACGTTTAAAAATGCTTCAGAACTCTTCCATTGTTCTCGGAATTCCGCTGACGTTTTAAAATGCTTCGGTACTCTTCCATTGTTCTCGGAATTCCGCTGACATATAAAAATGCTTCGGAAATCTTGCATTGTTCTCGGCATTCCGCTGACGTTTAAAAATGCTTCGGAACTCTTCCATTGTTCTCAGAATTCCGCTGACGTTTAAAAATGCTTCGGAAATCTTCCATAGTTTTCAAAATTCCGCTGAAGTTTAAAAATGCTTCAGAACTCTTCCATTGTTCTCGGAATTCCGCTGACGTTTAAAAATGCTTTGGAACTCTTCCATTATTCTCGGAAATCTGCTGAAGTTTAAAAATGCTTCGGAACTCTTCCATTGTTCTCAGAATTCCGCTGAAGTTTAAAAATGCTTCGGTACTCTTCCATTGTTCTCGGAATTCCGCTGACATATAAAAATGCTTCGGAAATCTTGCATTGTTCTCGGCATTCCGCTGACGTTTAAAAATGCTTCGGAACTCTTCAATTGTTCTCGGAATTCTGCTGAACTTTTAAAATGCTTTGGAACTCTTCCATTGCTCTCGGAATTCTGCTGAAGTTTAAAAATGCTTCAGAACTCTTCCATTGTTTTCGGAATTCTGCTGAAGTTTAAAAATGCTTCGGAACTCTTCCATTGTTCTCGGAATTCCGCTGACGTTTAATAATGCTTCGCAACTTTTTCATTGTTCTTGGAATTCCGCTGACGGTTAAAAATGCTTCGGAACTCTTCAATTGTTCTCGGAATTCTGTTGAACTTTTAAAATGCTTTGGAACTCTTCCATTGCTCTCGGAATTCTGCTGAAGTTTAAAAATGCTTCAGAACTCTTACATTGTTCTCGGAATTCTGCTGACGTTTAAAAATGCTTCGGAACTCTACCATTGTTCTCGGAATTCCGTTGAAGTTTAAAAATGCTTCGGTACTCTTCCATTGTTCTCGGAATTCCGCTGACATATAAAAATGCTTCGGAAATCTTGCATTGTTCTCGGCATTCCACTGACGTTTAAAAATGCTTCGGAACTCTTCCATTGTTCTCAGAATTCCGCTGACGTTTAAAAATGCTTCGGAAATCTTCCATTGTTTTCAAAATTCCGCTGACGTTTAAAAATGCTTCAGAACTCTTCCATTGTTCTCGGAATTCCGCTGACGTTTAAAAATGCTTTGGAACTCTTCCATTGTTCTTGGAATTCTGCTGAAGTTTAAAAATGCTTCGGAACTCTTCCATTGTTCTCAGAATTCCGCTGACGTTTAAAAATGCTTCGGTACTCTTCCATTGTTCTCGCAATTCCACTGACATATAAAAATGCTTCGGAAATCTTGCATTGTTCTCGGCATTCCGCTGACGTTTAAAAATGCTTCGGAACTCTTCAATTGTTCTCGGAATTCTGCTGAAGTTTAAAATGCTTTGGAACTCTTCCATTGCTCTCGGAATTCTGCTGAAGTTTAAAAATGCTTCGGAACTCTTCCATTGTTCTTGGAATTCTGCTGAAGTTTAAAAATGTTTTGGAACTCTTCCATTGTTCTCAGAATTCCGCTGACGTTTAAAAATGCTTCGGAAATCTTCCATTGTTTTCAAAATTCCGCTGACATATAAAAATGCTTCGGAAATCTTGCATTGTTCTCGGCATTCCGCTGACGTTTAAAAATGCTTCAGAATTCTTCAATTGTTCTCGGAATTCTGCTGAACTTTTAAAATGCTTTGGAACTCTTCCATTGCTCTCGGAATTCTGCTGAAGTTTAAAAATGCTTCGGAACTCTTCCATTGTTCTCGGAATTCCGTTGAAGTTTAAAAATGCTTCGAAACTCTTCCATTGTTCTCGGAATTCTGCTGAAGTTTAAAGATGCTTCGGAACTCTTCCATTGTTCTCAGAATTCCGCTAACATTTAAAAATGCTTCAGAAATCTTCCATTGTTTTCAAAATTCCGCTGACGCTTAAATATGCTTCAGAACTCTTCCATTGTTCTCGGAATTCCGCTGACGTTTAATAATGCTTCGCAACTCTTTCATTGTACTCGGAATTCCGCTAACGTTTAAAAATGCTTCGGAACTCTTCCATTGTTCTCGGAATTCCGTTGAAGTTTAAAAATGCTTCGAAACTCTTCCATTGTTCTGGGAATTCTGCTGAAGTTTAAAAATGCTTCAGAACTCTTCCATTGTTCTCGGAATTCCGCTGATGTTTAAACATGCTTCGGAACTCATCCATTGTTCTCGGAATTCTGTTGAAGTTTAAAAATGCTTCTAAACTCTTCCATTGTTCTCGGAATTCTGCTGAAGTTTAAAAATGCTTCGGAACTCTTTCATTGTTCTCAGAATTCCGCTGACATTTAAAAATGCTTTGGTACTCTTCCATTGTTCTCGGAATTCCGCTGACATATAAAAATGCTTCGGAAATCTTGCATTGTTCTCGGCATTCCGCTGACGTTTAAAAATGCTTCGGAACTCTTCAATTGTTCTCGGAATTCTGCTGAACTTTTAAAATGCTTTGGAACTCTTCCATTGCTCTCGGAATTCTGCTGAAGTTTAAAAATGCTTCAGAACTCTTACATTGTTCTCGGAATTCTGCTGAAGTTTAAAAATGCTTCGGTACTCTTCCATTGTTCTCGGAATTCCGCTGACATATAAAAATGCTTCGGAAATCTTGCATTGTTCTCGGCATTCCACTGACGTTTAAAAATGCTTCGGAACTCTTCCATTGTTCTCAGAATTCCGCTGACGTTTAAAAATGCTTCGGAAATCTTCCATTGTTTTCAAAATTCCGCTGACGTTTAAAAATGCTTCAGAACTCTTCCATTGTTCTCGGAATTCCGCTGACGTTTAAAAATGCTTTGGAACTCTTCCATTGTTCTTGGAATTCTGCTGAAGTTTAAAAATGCTTCGGAACTCTTCCATTGTTCTCAGAATTCCGCTGACGTTTAAAAATGCTTCGGTACTCTTCCATTGTTCTCGCAATTCCACTGACATATAAAAATGCTTCGGAAATCTTGCATTGTTCTCGGCATTCCGCTGACGTTTAAAAATGCTTCGGAACTCTTCAATTGTTCTCGGAATTCTGCTGAAGTTTAAAATGCTTTGGAACTCTTCCATTGCTCTCGGAATTCTGCTGAAGTTTAAAAATGCTTCGGAACTCTTCCATTGTTCTTGGAATTCTGCTGAAGTTTAAAAATGTTTTGGAACTCTTCCATTGTTCTCAGAATTCCGCTGACGTTTAAAAATGCTTCGGAAATCTTCCATTGTTTTCAAAATTCCGCTGACATATAAAAATGCTTCGGAAATCTTGCATTGTTCTCGGCATTCCGCTGACGTTTAAAAATGCTTCAGAATTCTTCAATTGTTCTCGGAATTCTGCTGAACTTTTAAAATGCTTTGGAACTCTTCCATTGCTCTCGGAATTCTGCTGAAGTTTAAAAATGCTTCGGAACTCTTCCATTGTTCTCGGAATTCCGTTGAAGTTTAAAAATGCTTCGAAACTCTTCCATTGTTCTCGGAATTCTGCTGAAGTTTAAAGATGCTTCGGAACTCTTCCATTGTTCTCAGAATTCCGCTAACATTTAAAAATGCTTCAGAAATCTTCCATTGTTTTCAAAATTCCGCTGACGCTTAAATATGCTTCAGAACTCTTCCATTGTTCTCGGAATTCCGCTGACGTTTAATAATGCTTCGCAACTCTTTCATTGTACTCGGAATTCCGCTAACGTTTAAAAATGCTTCGGAACTCTTCCATTGTTCTCGGAATTCCGTTGAAGTTTAAAAATGCTTCGAAACTCTTCCATTGTTCTGGGAATTCTGCTGAAGTTTAAAAATGCTTCAGAACTCTTCCATTGTTCTCGGAATTCCGCTGATGTTTAAACATGCTTCGGAACTCATCCATTGTTCTCGGAATTCTGTTGAAGTTTAAAAATGCTTCTAAACTCTTCCATTGTTCTCGGAATTCTGCTGAAGTTTAAAAATGCTTCGGAACTCTTCCATTGTTCTCGGAATTCCGCTGACATATAAAAATGCTTCGGAAATCTTGCATTGTTCTCGGCATTCCGCTGACGTTTAAAAATGCTTCGGAACTCTTCAATTATTCTCGGAATTCTGCTGAACTTTTAAAATGCTTTGGAACTCTTCCATTGCTCTCGCAATTCTGCTGACGTTTAAAAATGCTTCGGAACTCTTCCATTGTTCTCGGAATTCTGTTGACGTTTAAAAATGCTTCGGAACTCTTCCATTGTTCTCGGAATTCCGCTGACGTTTAAAAATGCTTCACAACTCTTCCATTGTTCTCGGAATTCCGCTGACTTTTAAAAATACTTCGAAACTCTTCCATTGTTCTCCAAATTCCGCTGAAGTTTAAAAATGCTTCGGAACCCTTCCATTGTTTTCGGAATTCTGCTGAAGTTTAAAAATGTTTCGGAACTCTTCCATTGTTCTCAGAATTCCGCTGAAGTTTAAAAATGCTTCGGACCTCTTCCATTGTTCTAGGAATTCTGCTGAAGTTTAAAAATTCATCTGAACTCTTCCATTATTCTCGGAATTCGTGTGAATTTCAAAAATGCTTCGGAACTCTTCTATTGTTCTCGGAATTCCGCTGAAGTTTAAAAATGCTTAAAATCTCTTACATTGTACTCGGAAATCCGCTGAAGTTTAAAAATGCTTCGGAACTCTTCCATTGCTCTCGGAATTCTGCTGAAGTTTAAAAATGCTTCAGAACTCTTACATTGTTCTCGGAATTCTGCTGACGTTTAAAAATGCTTCGGTACTCTTCCTTTGTTCTCGGAATTCCGCTGACATATAAAAATGCTTCGGTACTCTTCCTTTGTTCTCGGAATTCCGCTGACATATAAAAATGCTTCGGAAATCTTGCATTGTTCTCGGCATTCCGCTGACGTTTAAAAATGCTTCGGAACTTTTCAATTGTTCTCGGAATTCTGCCGAACTTTTAAAATGCTTTGGAACTCTTCCATTGCTCTCGGAATTCTGCTGACGTTTAAAAATGCTTCAGAACTCTTCCATTGTTCTCGGAATTCCGCTGACGTTTTAAAATGCTTCGGTACTCTTCCATTGTTTTCGGAATTCCGTTGAAGTTTAAAAATGATTCGAAACTCTTCCATTGTTCTCGGAATTCCGTTGAAGTTTAAAAATGCTTCGAAACTCTTCCATTGTTCTCGGAATTCTGCTGAAGTTTAAAAATGCTTCGGAACTCTTTCATTGTTCTCAGAATTCCGCTGACATTTAAAAATGCTTTGGTACTCTTACATTGTTCTCGGAATTCCGCTGACATATAAAAATGCTTCGGAAATCTTGCATTGTTCTCGGCATTCCGCTGACGTTTAAAAATGCTTCGGAACTCTTCAATTGTTCTCGGAATTCTGCTGAACTTTTAAAATGCTTTGGAACTCTTCCATTGCTCTCGGAATTCTGCTGAAGTTTAAAAATGCTTCAGAACTCTTACATTGTTCTCGGAATTCTGCTGAAGTTTAAAAATGCTTCGGTACTCTTCCATTGTTCTCGGAATTCCGCTGACATATAAAAATGCTTCGGAAATCTTGCATTGTTCTCGGCATTCCGCTGACGTTTAAAAATGCTTCGGAACTCTTCCATTGTTCTCAGAATTCCGCTGACGTTTAAAAATGCTTCGGAAATCTTCCATTGTTTTCAAAATTCCGCTGACGTTTAAAAATGCTTCAGAACTCTTCCATTGTTCTCGGAATTCCGCTGACGTTTAAAAATGCTTTGGAACTCTACCATTGTTCTTGGAATTCTGCTGAAGTTTAAAAATGCTTCGGAACTCTTCCATTGTTCTCAGAATTCCGCTGACGTTTAAAAATGCTTCGGTACTCTTCCATTGTTCTCGGAATTCCACTGACATATAAAAATGCTTCGGAAATCTTGCATTGTTCTCGGCATTCCGCTGACGTTTAAAAATGCTTCGGAACTCTTCAATTGTTCTCGGAATTCTGCTGAACTTTTAAAATGCTTCGGAACTCTTCCATTGCTCTCGGAATTCTGCTGAAGTTTAAAAATGCTTCGGAACTCTTCCATTGTTCTCGGAATTCTGCTGAAGTTTAAAAATGTTTTGGAACTCTTCCATTGTTCTCAGAATTCCGCTGACGTTTAAAAATGCTTCGGAAATCTTCCATTGTTTTCAAAATTCCGCTGACATATAAAAATGCTTCGGAAATCTTGCATTGTTCTTGGCATTCCGCTGACGTTTAAAAATGCTTCAGAATTCTTCAATTGTTCTCGGAATTCTGCTGAACTTTTAAAATGCTTTGGAACTCTTCCATTGCTCTCGGAATTCTGCTGAAGTTTAAAAATGCTTCGGAACTCTTCCATTGTTTTCAAAATTCCGCTGACGCTTAAAAATGCTTCAGAACTCTTCCATTGTTCTCGGAATTCCGCTGACGTTTAATAATGCTTCGCAACTCTTTCATTGTACTCGGAATTCCGCTAACGTTTAAAAATGCTTCGGAACTCTTCCATTGTTCTCGGAATTCCGTTGAAGTTTAAAAATGCTTCAGAACTCTTCCATTGTTCTCGGAATTCCGCTGACGTTTAATAATGCTTCGCAACTCTTTCATTGTTCTCGGAATTCCGCTGATGTTTAAAAATGCTTCGGAACTCTTCCATTGTTCTCGGAATTCTGTTGAAGTTTAAAAATGCTTCTAAACTCTTCCATTGTTCTCGGAATTCTGCTGAAGTTTAAAAATGCTTCGGAACTCTTCCATTGTTCTCGGAATTCCGCTGACATATAAAAATGCTTCGGAAATCTTGCATTGTTCTCGGCATTCCGCTGACGTTTAAAAATGCTTCGGAACTCTTCAATTGTTCTCGGAATTCTGCTGAACTTTTAAAATGCTTTGGAACTCTTCCATTGCTCTCGCAATTCTGCTGACGTTTAAAAATGCTTCGGAACTCTTCCATTGTTCTCGGAATTCTGCTGACGTTTAAAAATTCATCTGAACTCTTCCATTATTCTCGGAATTCGTGTGAATTTTAAAAATGCTTCGGAACTCTTCTATTGTTCTCGGAATTCCGCTGAAGTTTAAAAATGCTTAAAATCTCTTACATTGTACTCGGAATTCCGCTGAAGTTTAAAAATGCTTCGGAACTCTTCCATTGCTCTCGGAATTCTGCTGAAGTTTAAAAATGCTTCAGAACTCTTACATTGTTCTCGGAATTCTGCTGACGTTTAAAAATGCTTCGGAACTCTTCCATTGTTCTCTGAATTCCGCTGACGTTTAAAAATGCTTCGGAACTCTTCCATTGTTCTCGGAATTCCGCTGACATATAAAAATGCTTCGGAAATCTTGCATTGTTCTCGGCATTCCGCTGACGTTTAAAAATGCTTCGGAACTCTTCAATTGTTCTCGGAATTCTGCTGAACTTTTAAAATGCTTTGGAACTCTTCCATTGCTCTCGCAATTCTGCTGACGTTTAAAAATGCTTCGGAACTCTTCCATTGTTCTCGGAATTCTGCTGACGTTTAACAATGCTTCGGAACTCTTCCATTGTTCTCGGAATTCCGCTGAAGGTTAAAAATGCTTCGGACCTCTTCCATTGTTCTAGGAATTCTGCTGAAGTTTAAAAATTCATCTGAACTCTTCCATTATTCTCGGAATTCGTGTGAATTTTAAAAATGCTTCGGAACTCTTCTATTGTTCTCGGAATTCCGCTGAAGTTTAAAAATGCTTAAAATCTCTTACATTGTACTCGGAATTCCGCTGAAGTTTAAAAATGCTTCGGAACTCTTCCATTGCTCTCGGAATTCTGCTGAAGTTTAAAAATGCTTCAGAACTCTTACATTGTTCTCGGAATTCTGCTGACGTTTAAAAATGCTTCGGAACTCTTCCATTGTTCTCTGAATTCCGCTGACGTTTATAAATGCTTCGGTACTCTTCCTTTGTTCTCGGAATTCCGCTGACATATAAAAATGCTTCGGAAATCTTGCATTGTTCTCGGCATTCTGCTGACGTTTAAAAATGCTTCGGAACTCTTCAATTGTTCTCGGAATTCTGCCGAACTTTTAAAATGCTTTGGAACTCTTCCATTGCTCTCGGAATTCTGCTGAAGTTTAAAAATGCTTCAGAACTCTTCCATTGTTCTCGGAATTCTGCTGTAGTTTAAAAATGCTTCGGAACTCTTCCATTGTTCTCAGAATTCCGCTGACGTTTAAAAATGCTTCGGAACTCTTCCATTGCTCTCGGAATTCTGCTGAAGTTTAAAAATGCTTTGGAACTCTTCCATTGTTCTTGGAATTCTGCTGAAGTTTAAAAATGCTTCAGAACTCTTACATTGTTCTCGGAATTCCGCTGACATATAAAAATGCTTCGGAAATCTTGCATTGTTCTCGGCATTCCGCTGACGTTTAAAAATGCTTCGGAACTCTTCCATTGTTCTCAGAATTCCGCTGACGTTTAAAAATGCTTCGGAAATCTTCCATTGTTTTCAAAATTCCGCTGACGTTTAAAAATGCTTCAGAACTCTTCCATTGTTCTCGGAATTCCGCTGACGTTTAAAAATGCTTTGGAACTCTTCCATTGTTCTTGGAATTCTGCTGAAGTTTAAAAATGCTTCGGAACTCTTCCATTGTTCTCAGAATTCCGCTGAAGTTTAAAAATGCTTCGGTACTCTTCCATTGTTCGCGGAATTCCGCTGACATATAAAAATGCTTCGGAAATCTTGCATTGTTCTCGGCATTCCGCTGACGTTTAAAAATGCTTCGGAACTCTTCAATTGTTCTCGGAATTCTGCTGAACTTTTAAAATGCTTTGGAACTCTTCCATTGTTTTCAAAATTCCGCTGACGCTTAAATATGCTTCAGAACTCTTCCATTGTTCTCGGAATTCCGCTGACGTTTAATAATGCTTCGCAACTCTTTCATTGTACTCGGAATTCCGCTAACGTTTAAAAATGCTTCGGAACTCTTCCATTGTTCTCGGAATTCCGTTGAAGTTTAAAAATGCTTCGAAACTCTTCCATTGTTCTGGGAATTCTGCTGAAGTTTAAAAATGCTTCAGAACTCTTCCATTGTTCTCGGAATTCCGCTGATGTTTAAAAATGCTTCGGAACTCTTCCATTGTTCTCGGAATTCTGTTGAAGTTTAAAAATGCTTCTAAACTCTTCCATTGTTCTCGGAATTCTGCTGAAGTTTAAAAATGCTTCGGAACTCTTCCATTGTTCTCGAAATTCCGCTGACATATAAAAATGCTTCGGAAATCTTGCATTGTTCTCGGCATTCCACTGACGTTTAAAAATGCTTCGGAACTCTTCAATTGTTCTCGGAATTCTGCTGAACTTTTAAAATGCTTTGGAACTCTTCCATTGCTCTCGCAATTCTGCTGACGTTTAAAAATACTTCGGAACTCTTCCCTTGTTCTCGGAATTCTGTTGACGTTTAAAAATGCTTCGGAACTCTTCCATTGTTCTCGGAATTCCGCTGACATATAAAAATGCTTCGGAAATCTTGCATTGTTCTCGGAATTCCGCTGACGTTTAATAATGCTTCGCAACTTTTTCATTGTTCTCGGAATTCCTCTGACGGTTAAAAATGCTTCGGAACTCTTCAATTGTTCTCGGAATTCTGTTGAACTTTTAAAATGCTTTGGAACTCTTCCATTGCTCTCGGAATTCTGCTGAAGTTTAAAAATGCTTCAGAACTCTTACATTGTTCTCGGAATTCTGCTGACGTTTAAAAATGCTTCGGAACTCTACCATTGCTCTCGGAATTCCGTTGAAGTTTAAAAATGCTTCGAAACTCTTCCATTGTTCTCGGAATTCTGCTGAAGTTTAAAAATGCTTCGGAACTCTTCCATTGTTCTCGGAATTCCGCTGACGTTTAATAATGCTTAGCAACTCTTTCATTGTTCTCGGAATTCCACTGACGTTTAAAAATGCTTCGGAACTCTTCCATTGTTCTCGGAATTCCGTTGAAGTTTAAAAATGCTTCGAAACTCTTCCATTGTTCTCGGAATTCTGCTGAAGTTTAAAAATGCTTCGGAACTCTTTCATTGTTCTCAGAATTCCGCTGACATTTAAAAATGCTTTGGTACTCTTCCATTGTTCTCGGAATTCCGCTGACATATAAAAATGCTTCGGAAATTTTGCATTGTTCTCGGCATTCCGCTGACGTTTAAAAATGCTTCGGAACTCTTCAATTGTTCTCGGAATTCTGCTGAACTTTTAAAATGCTTCGGAACTCTTCCATTGCTCTCGGAATTCTGCTGAAGTTTAAAAATGCTTCAGAACTCTTACATTGTTCTCGGAATTCTGCTGACGTTTAAAAATGCTTCGGAACTCTTCCATTGTTCTCTGAATTCCGCTGACGTTTAAAAATGCTTCGGTACTCTTCCTTTGTTCTCGGAATTCCGCTGACATATAAAAATGCTTCGGAAATCTTGCATTGTTCTCGGCATTCCGCTGACGTTTAAAAATGCTTCGGAACTCTTCAATTGTTCTCGGAATTCTGCTGAACTTTTAAAATGCTTTGGAACTCTTCCATTGCTCTCGGAATTCTGCTGAAGTTTAAAAATGCTTCAGAACTCTTACATTGTTCTCGGAATTCTGCTGAAGTTTAAAAATGCTTCGGTACTCTTCCATTGTTCTCGGAATTCCGCTGACGTTTAAAAATGCTTTGGAACTCTTCCATTGTTCTTGGAATTCTGCTGAAGTTTAAAAATGCTTCGGAACTCTTCCATTGTTCTCGGAATTCCGCTGACGTTTAAAAATGCTTCGGAACTCTTCCATTGTTCTCAGAATTCCGCTGACGTTTAAAAATGCTTCGGAAATCTTCCATTGTTTTCAAAATTCCGCTGACGTTTAAAAATGCTTCAGAACTCTTCCATTGTTCTCGGAATTCCGCTGACGTTTAAAAATGCTTTGGAACTCTTCCATTGTTCTTGGAATTCTGCTGAAGTTTAAAAATGCTTCGGAACTCTTCCATTGCTCTCGGAATTCTGCTGAAGTTTAAAAATGCTTCGGAACTCTTCCATTGTTCTCGGAATTCTGCTGAAGTTTAAAAATGTTTTGGAACTCTTCCATTGTTCTCAGAATTCCGCTGACGTTTAAAAATGCTTCGGAAATCTTCCATTGTTTTCAAAATTCCGCTGACATATAAAAATGCTTCGGAAATCTTGCATTGTTCTCGGCATTCCGCTGACGTTTAAAAATGCTTCAGAATTCTTCAATTGTTCTCGGAATTCTGCTGAACTTTTAAAATGCTTTGGAACTCTTCCATTGCTCTCGGAATTCTGCTGAAGTTTAAAAATGCTTCGGAACTCTTCCATTGTTCTCAGAATTCCGCTAACGTTTAAAAATGCTTCGGAAATGTTCCATTGTTTTCAAAATTCCGCTGACGCTTAAAAATGCTTCAGAACTCTTCCATTGTTCTTGGAATTCTGTTGAAGTTTAAAAATGCTTCTAAACTCTTCCATTGTTCTCGGAATTCTGCTGAAGTTTAAAAATGCTTCGGAACTCTTCCATTGTTCTCGGAATTCCGCTGACATATAAAAATGCTTCGGAAATCTTGCATTGTTCTCGGCATTCCGCTGACGTTTAAAAATGCTTCGGAACTCTTCCATTGTTCTCGGAATTCTGCTGACGTTTAAAAATGCATCGGAACTCTTCCATTGTTCTCAGAATTCCGCTGACGTTTAAAAATGCTTCACAACTCTTCCATTGTTCTCGGAATTCCGCTGACTTTTAAAAATACTTCGAAACTCTTCCATTGTTCTCTAAATTCCGCTGAAGTTTAAAAATGCTTCGGAACCCTTCCATTGTTCTCGGAATTCGTGTGAATTTTAAAAATGCTTCGGAACTCTTCTATTGTTCTCGGAATTCCGCTGAAGTTTAAAAATGCTTAAAATCTCTTACATTGTACTCGGAAATCCGCTGAAGTTTAAAAATGCTTCGGAACTCTTCCATTGCTCTCGGAATTCTGCTGAAGTTTAAAAATGCTTCAGAACTCTTACATTGTTCTCGGAATTCTGCTGACGTTTAAAAATGCTTCGGAACTCTTCCATTGTTCTCTGAATTCCGCTGACGTTTAAAAATGCTTCGGTACTCTTCCTTTGTTCTCGGAATTCCGCTGACATATAAAAATGCTTTGGAAATCTTGCATTGTTCTCGGCATTCCGCTGACGTTTAAAAATGCTTCGGAACTCTTCAATTGTTCTCGGAATTCTGCTGAACTTTTAAAATGCTTTGGAACTCTTCCATTGCTCTCGGAATTCTGCTGAAGTTTAAAAATGCTTCAGAACTCTTACATTGTTCTCGGAATTCTGCTGAAGTTTAAAAATGCTTCGGTACTCTTCCATTGTTCTCGGAATTCCGCTGACATATAAAAATGCTTCGGAAATCTTGCATTGTTCTCGGCATTCCGCTGACGTTTAAAAATGCTTCGGAACTCTTCCATTGTTCTCAGAATTCCGCTGACGTTTAAAAATGCTTCGGAAATCTTCCATTGTTTTCAAAATTCCGCTGACGTTTAAAAATGCTTCAGAACTCTTCCATTGTTCTCGGAATTCCGCTGACGTTTAAAAATGCTTTGGAACTCTTCCATTGTTCTTGGAATTCTGCTGAAGTTTAAAAATGCTTCGGAACTCTTCCATTGTTCTCAGAATTCCGCTGACGTTTAAAAATGCTTCGGTACTCTTCCATTGTTTTCAAAATTCCGCTGACATATAAAAATGCTTCGGAAATCTTGCATTGTTCTCGGCATTCCGCTGACGTTTAAAAATGCTTCAGAATTCTTCAATTGTTCTCGGAATTCTGCTGAACTTTTAAAATGCTTTGGAACTCTTCCATTGCTCTCGGAATTCTGCTGAAGTTTAAAAATGCTTCGGAACTCTTCCATTGTTCTCGAAATTCAGTTGAAGTTTAAAAATGCTTCAAAACTCTTCCATTGTTCTCGGAATTCTGCTGAAGTTTAAAAATGCTTCGGAACTCTTCCATTGTTCTCGGAATTCTGCTGAAGTTTAAAAATGCTTCGGAACTCTTCCATTGTTCTCAGAATTCCGCTAACGTTTAAAAATGCTTCGGAAATGTTCCATTGTTTTCAAAATTCCGCTGACGCTTAAAAATGCTTCAGAACTCTTCCATTGTTCTTGGAATTCTGTTGAAGTTTAAAAATGCTTTGGAACTCTTCCATTGCTCTCGCAATTCTGCTGACGTTTAAAAATGCTTCGGAACTCTTCCATTGTTCTCGGAATTCTGCTGACGTTTAAAAATGCTTCGGAACTCTTCCATTGTTCTCAGAATTCCGCTGACGTTTAAAAATGCTTCACAACTCTTCCATTGTTCTCGGAATTCCGCTGACTTTTAAAAATACTTCGAAACTCTTCCATTGTTCTCCAAATTCCGCTGAAGTTTAAAAATGCTTCGGAACCCTTCCATTGTTCTCGGAATTCTGCTGAAGTTTAAAAATGCTTCGGAACTCTTCCATTGTTCTCAGAATTCCGCTGAAGTTTAAAAATGCTTCGGAACTCTTCCATTGTTCTCGGAATTCCGCTGAAGTTTAAAAATTCATCTGAACTCTTCCATTATTCTCGGAATTCGTGTGAATTTTAAAAATGCTTCGGAACTCTTCTATTGTTCTCGGAATTCCGCTGAAGTTTAAAAATGCTTAAAATCTCTTACATTGTACTCGGAAATCCGCTGAAGTTTAAAAATGCTTCGGAACTCTTCCATTGCTCTCGGAATTCTGCTGAAGTTTAAAAATGCTTCAGAACTCTTACATTGTTCTCGGAATTCAGCTGACGTTTAAAAATGCTTCGGAACTCTTCCATTGTTCTCTGAATTCCGCTGACGTTTAAAAATGCTTCGGTACTCTTCCTTTGTTCTCGGAATTCCGCTGACATATAAAAATGCTTCGGAAATCTTGCATTGTTCTCGGCATTCCGCTGACGTTTAAAAATGCTTCGGAACTTTTCAATTGTTCTCGGAATTCTGCCGAACTTTTAAAATGCCTTGGAACTCTTCCATTGCTCTCGGAATTCTGCTGAAGTTTAAAAATGCTTCAGAACTCTTCCATTGTTCTCGGAATTCTGCTGTAGTTTAAAAATGCTTCGGAACTCTTCCATTGTTCTCAGAATTCCGCTGACGTTTAAAATTGCTTCGGAAATCTTCAATTGTTCTCGGAATTCTGTTGAACTTTTAAAATGCTTTGGAACTCTTCCATTGCTCTCGGAATTCTGCTGAAGTTTAAAAATGCTTCAGAACTCTTACATTGTTCTCGGAATTCTGCTGACGTTTAAAAATGCTTCGGAACTCTACCATTGTTCTCGGAATTCCGTTGAAGTTTAAAAATGCTTCGAAACTCTTCCATTGTTCTCGGAATTCTGCTGAAGTTTAAAAATGCTTCGGAACTCTTCCATTGTTCTCGGAATTCCGCTGACGTTTAATAATCCTTAGCAACTCTTTCATTGTTCTCGGAATTCCACTGACGTTTAAAAATGCTTCGGAACTCTTCCATTGTTCTCGGAATTCCGTTGAAGTTTAAAAATGCTTCGAAACTCTTCCATTGTTCTCGGAATTCTGCTGAAGTTTAAAAATGCTTCGGAACTCTTCCATTGTTCTCAGAATTCCGCTGATGTTTAAAAATGCTTCGGTACTCTTCCATTGTTCTCGGAATTCCACTGACATATAAAAATGCTTCGGAAATCTTGCATTGTTCTCGGCATTCCGCTGACGTTTAAAAATGCTTCGGAACTCTTCAATTGTTCTCGGAATTCTGCTGAACTTTTAAAATGCTTTGGAACTCTTCCATTGCTCTCGGAATTCTGCTGAAGTTTAAAAATGCTTCGGAACTCTTCCATTGTTCTCGGAATTCTGCTGAAGTTTAAAAATGTTTTGGAACTCTTCCATTGTTCTCAGAATTCCGCTGACGTTTAAAAATGCTTCGGAAATCTTCCATTGTTTTCAAAATTCCGCTGACATATAAAAATGCTTCGGAAATCTTGCATTGTTCTCGGCATTCCGCTGACGTTTAAAAATGCTTCAGAATTCTTCAATTGTTCTCGGAATTCTGCTGAACTTTTAAAATGCTTTGGAACTCTTCCATTGCTCTCGGAATTCTGCTGAAGTTTAAAAATGCTTCGGAACTCTTCCATTGTTCTCGGAATTCCGTTGAAGTTTAAAAATGCTTCAAAACTCTTCCATTGTTCTCGGAATTCTGCTGAAGTTTAAAAATGCTTCAGAACTCTAACATTGTTCTCGGAATTCTGCTGAAGTTTAAAAATGCTTCGGTACTCTTCCATTGTTCTCGGAATTCCGCTGACACATAAAAATGCTTCGGAAATCTTGCATTGTTCTCGGCATTCCGCTGACGTTTAAAAATGCTTCGGAACTCTTCCATTGTTCTCAGAATTCCGCTGACGTTTAAAAATGCTTCGGAAATCTTCCATTGTTTTCAAAATTCCGCTGACGTTTAAAAATGCTTCAGAACTCTTCCATTGTTCTCGGAATTCCGCTGACGTTTAAAAATGCTTTGGAACTCTTCCATTGTTCTTGGAATTCTGCTGAAGTTTAAAAATGCTTCGGAACTCTTCCATTGTTCTCAGAATTCCGCTGAAGTTTAAAAATGCTTCGGTACTCTTCCATGGTTCTCGGAATTCCGCTGACATATAAAAATGCTTCGGAAATCTTGCATTGTTCTCGGCATTCCGCTGACGTTTAAAAATGCTTCAGAACTCTTCCATTGTTCTCGGAATTCCGCTGACGTTTAATAATGCTTCGCAACTCTTTCATTGTACTCGGAATTCCGCTAACGTTTAAAAATGCTTCGGAACTCTTCCATTGTTCTCGGAATTCCGTTGAAGTTTAAAAATGCTTCGAAACTCTTCCATTGTTCTGGGAATTCTGCTGAAGTTTAAAAATGCTTCAGAACTCTTCCATTGTTCTTGGAATTCCGCTGATGTTTAAAAATGCTTCGGAACTCTTCCATTGTTCTCGGAATTCTGTTGAAGTTTAAAAATGCTTCTAAACTCTTCCATTGTTCTCGGAATTCTGCTGAAGTTTAAAAATGCTTCGGAACTCTTCCATTGTTCTCGAAATTCCGCTGACATATAAAAATGCTTCGGAAATCTTGCATTGTTCTCGGCATTCCACTGACGTTTAAAAATGCTTCGGAACTCTTCAATTGTTCTTGGAATTCTGCTGAACTTTAAAAATGCTTCGGAACTCTTCCATTGTTCTCGGAATTCCGCTGACATATAAAAATGCTTCGGAAATCTTGCATTGTTCTCGGCATTCTGCTGACGTTTAAAAATGCTTCGGAACTTTTCAATTGTTCTCGGAATTCTGCCGAACTTTTAAAATGCTTTGGAACTCTTCCATTGCTCTCGGAATTCTGCTGAAGTTTAAAAATGCTTCAGAACTCTTCCATTGTTCTCGGAATTCTGCTGTAGTTTAAAAATGCTTCGGAACTCTTCCATTGTTCTCAGAATTCCGCTGACGTTTAAAATTGCTTCGGAAATCTTCCATTGTTTTCAAAATTCTGCTAACGTTTAAAAATGCTTCAGAACTCTTCCATTGTTCTCGGAATTCCGCTGACGTTTTAAAATGCTTCGGTACTCTTCCATTGTTCTCGGAATTCCGCCGACGTTTAATAATGCTTCGCAACTTTTTCATTGTTCTCGGAATTCCGCTGACGGTTAAAAATGCTTCGGAACTCTTCAATTGTTCTCGGAATTCTGTTGAACTTTTAAAATGCTTTGGAACTCTTCCATTGCTCTCGGAATTCTGCTGAAGTTTAAAAATGCTTCAGAACTCTTACATTGTTCTCGGAATTCTGCTGACGTTTAAAAATGCTTCGGAACTCTTCCATTGTTCTCGGAATTCCGTTGAAGTTTAAAAATGCTTCGAAACTCTTCCATTGTTCTCGGAATTCTGCTGAAGTTTAAAAATGCTTCGGAACTCTTCCATTGTTCTCGGAATTCCGCTGACGTTTAATAATGCTTAGCAACTCTTTCATTGTTCTCGGAATTCCACTGACGTTTAAAAATGCTTCGGAACTCTTCCATTGTTCTCGGAATTCCGTTGAAGTTTAAAAATGCTTCGAAACTCTTCCATTGTTCTCGGAATTCTGCTGAAGTTTAAAAATGCTTCGGAACTCTTTCATTGTTCTCAGAATTCCGCTGACATTTAAAAATGCTTTGGTACTCTTCCATTGTTCTCGGAATTCCGCTGACATATAAAAATGCTTCGGAAATTTTGCATTGTTCTCGGCATTCCGCTGACGTTTAAAAATGCTTCGGAACTCTTCAATTGTTCTCGGAATTCTGCTGAACTTTTAAAATGCTTCGGAACTCTTCCATTGCTCTCGGAATTCTGCTGAAGTTTAAAAATGCTTCAGAACTCTTACATTGTTCTCGGAATTCTGCTGACGTTTAAAAATGCTTCGGAACTCTTCCATTGTTCTCTGAATTCCGCTGACGTTTAAAAATGCTTCGGTACTCTTCCTTTGTTCTCGGAATTCCGCTGACATATAAAAATGCTTCGGAAATCTTGCATTGTTCTCGGCATTCCGTTGACGTTTAAAAATGCTTCGGAACTCTTCAATTGTTCTCGGAATTCTGCTGAACTTTTAAAATGCTTTGGAACTCTTCCATTGCTCTCGGAATTCTGCTGAAGTTTAAAAATGCTTCAGAACTCTTACATTGTTCTCGGAATTCTGCTGAAGTTTAAAAATGCTTCGGTACTCTTCCATTGTTCTCGGAATTCCGCTGACATATAAAAATGCTTCGGAAATCTTGCATTGTTCTCGGCATTCCGCTGACGTTTAAAAATGCTTCGGAACTCTTCCATTGTTCTCAGAATTCCGCTGACGTTTAAAAATGCTTCGGAAATCTTCCATTGTTTTCAAAATTCCGCTGACGTTTAAAAATGCTTCAGAACTCTTCCATTGTTCTCGGAATTCCGCTGACGTTTAAAAATGCTTTGGAACTCTTCCATTGTTCTTGGAATTCTGCTGAAGTTTAAAAATGCTTCTAAACTCTTCCATTGTTCTCGGAATTCTGCTGAAGTTTAAAAATGCTTCGGAACTCTTCCATTGTTCTCGGAATTCCGCTGACATATAAAAATGCTTCGGGAATCTTGCATTGTTCTCGGCATTCCGCTGACGTTTAAAAATGCTTCGGAACTCTTCAATTGTTCTCGGAATTCTGCTGAACTTTTAAAATGCTTTGGAACTCTTCCATTGCTCTCGCAATTCTGCTGACGTTTAAAAATGCTTCGGAACTCTTCCATTGTTCTCGGAATTCTGCTGACGTTTAAAAATGCTTCGGAACTCTTCCATTGTTCTCAGAATTCCGCTGACGTTTAAAAATGCTTCACAACTCTTCCATTGTTCTCGGAATTCCGCTGACTTTTAAAAATACTTCGAAACTCTTCCATTGTTCTCCAAATTCCGCTGAAGTTTAAAAATGCTTCGGAACCCTTCCATTGTTCTCGGAATTCTGCTGAAGTTTAAAAATGCTTCGGAACTCTTCCATTGTTCTCAGAATTCCGCTGAAGTTTAAAAATGCTTCGGAACTCTTCCATTGTTCTCGGAATTCCGCTGAAGTTTAAAAATTCATCTGAACTCTTCCATTATTCTCGGAATTCGTGTGAATTTTAAAAATGCTTCGGAACTCTTCTATTGTTCTCGGAATTCCGCTGAAGTTTAAAAATGCTTAAAATCTCTTACATTGTACTCGGAAATCCGCTGAAGTTTAAAAATGCTTCGGAACTCTTCCATTGCTCTCGGAATTCTGCTGAAGTTTAAAAATGCTTCAGAACTCTTACATTGTTCTCGGAATTCTGCTGACGTTTAAAAATGCTTCGGAACTCTTCCATTGTTCTCTGAATTCCGCTGACGTTTAAAAATGCTTCGGTACTCTTCCTTTGTTCTCGGAATTCCGCTGACATATAAAAATGCTTCGGAAATCTTGCATTGTTCTCGGCATTCCGCTGACGTTTAAAAATGCTTCGGAACTTTTCAATTGTTCTCGGAATTCTGACGAACTTTTAAAATGCTTTGGAACTCTTCCATTGCTCTCGGAATTCTGCTGAAGTTTAAAAATGCTTCAGAACTCTTCCATTGTTCTCGGAATTCTGCTGTAGTTTAAAAATGCTTCGGAACTCTTCCATTGTTCTCAGAATTCCGCTGACGTTTAAAATTGCTTCGGAAATCTTCCATTGTTTTCAAAATTCCGCTGACGTTTAAAAATGCTTCAGAACTCTTCCATTGTTCTCGGAATTCCGCTGACGTTTTAAAATGCTTCGGTACTCTTCCATTGTTCTCGGAATTCTGCTGACGTTTAATAATGCTTCGCAACTTTTTCATTGTTCTCGGAATTCCGCTGACGGTTAAAAATGCTTCGGAACTCTTCAATTGTTCTCGGAATTCTGTTGAACTTTTAAAATGCTTTGGAACTCTTCCATTGCTCTCGGAATTCTGCTGAAGTTTAAAAATGCTTCAGAACTCTTACATTGTTCTCGGAATTCTGCTGACGTTTAAAAATGCTTCGGAACTCTACCATTGTTCTCGGAATTCCGTTGAAGTTTAAAAATGCTTCGAAACTCTTCCATTGTTCTCGGAATTCTGCTGAAGTTTAAAAATGCTTCGGAACTCTTCCATTGTTCTCGGAATTCCGCTGACGTTTAATAATGCTTAGCAACTCTTTCATTGTTCTCGGAATTCCACTGATGTTTAAAAATGCTTCGGAACTCTACCATTGTTCTCGGAATTCCGTTGAAGTTTAAAAATGCTTCGAAACTCTTCCATTGTTCTCGGAATTCTGCTGAAGTTTAAAAATGCTTCGGAACTCTTCCATTGTTCTCGGAATTCCGCTGACGTTTAATAATGCTTAGCAACTCTTTCATTGTTCTCGGAATTCCACTGATGTTTAAAAATGCTTCGGAACTCTTCCATTGTTCTCGGAATTCCGTTGAAGTTTAAAAATGCTTCGAAACTCTTCCATTGTTCTCGGAATTCTGCTGAAGTTTAAAAATGCTTCGGAACTCTTTCATTGTTCTCAGAATTCCGCTGACATTTAAAAATGCTTTGGTACTCTTCCATTGTTCTCGGAATTCCGCTGACATATAAAAATGCTTCGGAAATCTTGCATTGTTCTCGGCATTCCGCTGACGTTTAAAAATGCTTCGGAACTCTTCAATTGTTCTCGGAATTCTGCTGAACTTTTAAAATGCTTCGGAACTCTTCCATTGCTCTCGGAATTCTGCTGAAGTTTAAAAATGCTTCAGAACTCTTACATTGTTCTCGGAATTCTGCTGACGTTTAAAAATGCTTCGGAACTCTTCCATTGTTCTCTGAATTCCGCTGACGTTTAAAAATGCTTCGGTACTCTTCCTTTGTTCTCGGAATTCCGCTGACATATAAAAATGCTTCGGAAATCTTGCATTGTTCTCGGCATTCCGCTGACGTTTAAAAATGCTTCGGAACTCTTCAATTGTTCTCGGAATTCTGCTGAACTTTTAAAATGCTTTGGAACTCTTCCATTACTCTCGGAATTCTGCTGAAGTTTAAAAATGCTTCAGAACTCTTACATTGTTCTCGGAATTCTGCTGAAGTTTAAAAATGCTTCGGTACTCTTCCATTGTTCTCGGAATTCCGCTGACATATAAAAATGCTTCGGAAATCTTGCATTGTTCTCGGCATTCCGCTGACGTTTAAAAATGCTTCGGAACTCTTCCATTGTTCTCAGAATTCCGCTGACGTTTAAAAATGCTTCGGAAATCTTCCATTGTTTTCAAAATTCCGCTGACGTTTAAACATGCTTCAGAACTCTTCCATTGTTCTCGGAATTCCGCTGACGTTTAAAAATGCTTTGGAACTCTTCCATTGTTCTTGGAATTCTGCTGAAGTTTAAAAATGCTTCGGAACTCTTCCATTGTTCTCAGAATTCCGCTGACGTTTAAAAATGCTTCGGTACTCTTCCATTGTTCTCGGAATTCCACTGACATATAAAAATGCTTCGGAAATCTTGCATTGTTCTCGGCATTCCGCTGACGTTTAAAAATGCTTCAGAATTCTTCAATTGTTCTCGGAATTCTGCTGAACTTTTAAAATGCTTTGGAACTCTTCCATTGCTCTCGGAATTCTGCTGAAGTTTAAAAATGCTTCGGAACTCTTCCATTGTTCTCGGAATTCTGCAGAAGTTTAAAAATGCTTCGGAACTCTTCCATTGTTCTCGGAATTCTGCTGAAGTTTAAAAATGCTTCGGAACTCTTCCATTGTTCTCAGAATTCCGCTAACGTTTAAAAATGCTTCGGAAATGTTCCATTGTTTTCAAAATTCCGCTGACGCTTAAAAATGCTTCAGAACTCTTCCATTGTTCTTGGAATTCTGTTGAAGTTTAAAAATGCTTCTAAACTCTTCCATTGTTCTCGGAATTCTGCTGAAGTTTAAAAATGCTTCGGAACTCTTCCATTGTTCTCGAAATTCCGCTGACATATAAAAATGCTTCGGAAATCTTGCATTGTTCTCGGCATTCCGCTGACGTTTAAAAATGCTTCGGAACTCTTCAATTGTTCTCGGAATTCTGCTGAACTTTTAAAATGCTTTGGAACTCTTCCATTGCTCTCGCAATTCTGCTGAAGTTTAAAAATGCTTCGGAACTCTTCCATTGTTCTCGGAATTCCGCTGAAGTTTAAAAATTCATCTGAACTCTTCCATTATTCTCGGAATTCGTGTGAATTTTTAAAATGCTTCAGAACTCTTCTATTGTTCTCGGAATTCCGCTGAAGTTTAAAAATGCTTAAAATCTCTTACATTGTACTCGGAAATCCGCTGAAGTTTAAAAATGCTTCGGAACTCTTCCATTGCTCTCGGAATTCTGCTGAAGTTTAAAAATGCTTCAGAACTCTTACATTGTTCTCGGAATTCAGCTGACGTTTAAAAATGCTTCGGAACTCTTCCATTGTTCTCTGAATTCCGCTGACGTTTAAAAATGCTTCGGTACTCTTCCTTTGTTCTCGGAATTCCGCTGACATATAAAAATGCTTCGGAAATCTTGCATTGTTCTCGGCATTCCGCTGACGTTTAAAAATGCTTCGGAACTTTTCAATTGTTCTCGGAATTCTGCCGAACTTTTAAAATGCTTTGGAACTCTTCCATTGCTCTCGGAATTCTGCTGAAGTTTAAAAATGCTTCAGAACTCTTCCATTGTTCTCGGAATTCTGCTGTAGTTTAAAAATGCTTCGGAACTCTTCCATTGTTCTCAGAATTCCGCTGACGTTTAAAATTGCTTCGGAAATCTTCCATTGTTTTCAAAATTCCGCTGACGTTTAAAAATGCTTCAGAACTCTTCCATTGTTCTCGGAATTCCGCTGACGTTTTAAAATGCTTCGGTACTCTTCCATTGTTCTCGGAATTCTGCTGACGTTTAATAATGCTTCGCAACTTTTTCATTGTTCTCGGAATTCCGCTGACGGTTAAAAATGCTTCGGAACTCTTCAATTGTTCTCGGAATTCTGTTGAACTTTTAAAATGCTTTGGAACTCTTCCATTGCTCTCGGAATTCTGCTGAAGTTTAAAAATGCTTCGGAACTCTTCCATTGTTCTCGGAATTCTGCTGAAGTTTAAAAATGTTTTGGAACTCTTCCATTGTTCTCAGAATTCCGCTGACGTTTAAAAATGCTTCGGAACTCTTCCATTGTTCTCAGAATTCCGCTGACGTTTAAAAATGCTTCGGAAATCTTCCATTGTTTTCAAAATTCCGCTGACGTTTAAAAATGCTTCAGAACTCTTCCATTGTTCTCGGAATTCCGCTGACGTTTAAAAATGCTTTGGAACTCTTCCATTGTTCTTGGAATTCTGCTGAAGTTTAAAAATGCTTCGGAACTCTTCCATTGTTCTCAGAATTCCGCTGACGTTTAAAAATGCTTCGGTACTCTTCCATTGTTTTCAAAATTCCGCTGACATATAAAAATGCTTCGGAAATCTTGCATTGTTCTCGGCATTCCGCTGACGTTTAAAAATGCTTCAGAATTCTTCAATTGTTCTCGGAATTCTGCTGAACTTTTAAAATGCTTTGGAACTCTTCCATTGCTCTCGGAATTCTGCTGAAGTTTAAAAATGCTTCGGAACTCTTCCATTGTTCTCGGAATTCAGTTGAAGTTTAAAAATGCTTCAAAACTCTTCCATTGTTCTCGGAATTCTGCTGAAGTTTAAAAATGCTTCGGAACTCTTCCATTGTTCTCGGAATTCTGCTGAAGTTTAAAAATGCTTCGGAACTCTTCCATTGTTCTCAGAATTCCGCTAACGTTTAAAAATGCTTCGGAAATGTTCCATTGTTTTCAAAATTCCGCTGACGCTTAAAAATGCTTCAGAACTCTTCCATTGTTCTTGGAATTCTGTTGAAGTTTAAAAATGCTTTGGAACTCTTCCATTGCTCTCGCAATTCTGCTGACGTTTAAAAATGCTTCGGAACTCTTCCATTGTTCTCGGAATTCTGCTGACGTTTAAAAATGCTTCGGAACTCTTCCATTGTTCTCAGAATTCCGCTGACGTTTAAAAATGCTTCACAACTCTTCCATTGTTCTCGGAATTCCGCTGACTTTTAAAAATACTTCGAAACTCTTCCATTGTTCTCCAAATTCCGCTGAAGTTTAAAAATGCTTCGGAACCCTTCCATTGTTCTCGGAATTCTGCTGAAGTTTAAAAATGCTTCGGAACTCTTCCATTGTTCTCAGAATTCCGCTGAAGTTTAAAAATGCTTCGGAACTCTTCCATTGTTCTCGGAATTCCGCTGAAGTTTAAAAATTCATCTGAACTCTTCCATTATTCTCGGAATTCGTGTGAATTTTAAAAATGCTTCGGAACTCTTCTATTGTTCTCGGAATTCCGCTGAAGTTTAAAAATGCTTAAAATCTCTTACATTGTACTCGGAAATCCGCTGAAGTTTAAAAATGCTTCGGAACTCTTCCATTGCTCTCGGAATTCTGCTGAAGTTTAAAAATGCTTCAGAACTCTTACATTGTTCTCGGAATTCAGCTGACGTTTAAAAATGTTTTGGAACTCTTCCATTGTTCTCAGAATTCCGCTGACGTTTAAAAATGCTTCGGAACTCTTCCATTGTTCTCAGAATTCCGCTGACGTTTAAAAATGCTTCGGAAATCTTCCATTGTTTTCAAAATTCCGCTGACGTTTAAAAATGCTTCAGAACTCTTCCATTGTTCTCGGAATTCCGCTGACGTTTAAAAATGCTTTGGAACTCTTCCATTGTTCTTGGAATTCTGCTGAAGTTTAAAAATGCTTCGGAACTCTTCCATTGTTCTCAGAATTCCGCTGACGTTTAAAAATGCTTCGGTACTCTTCCATTGTTTTCAAAATTCCGCTGACATATAAAAATGCTTCGGAAATCTTGCATTGTTCTCGGCATTCCGCTGACGTTTAAAAATGCTTCAGAATTCTTCAATTGTTCTCGGAATTCTGCTGAACTTTTAAAATGCTTTGGAACTCTTCCATTGCTCTCGGAATTCTGCTGAAGTTTAAAAATGCTTCGGAACTCTTCCATTGTTCTCGGAATTCAGTTGAAGTTTAAAAATGCTTCAAAACTCTTCCATTGTTCTCGGAATTCTGCTGAAGTTTAAAAATGCTTCGGAACTCTTCCATTGTTCTCGGAATTCTGCTGAAGTTTAAAAATGCTTCGGAACTCTTCCATTGTTCTCAGAATTCCGCTAACGTTTAAAAATGCTTCGGAAATGTTCCATTGTTTTCAAAATTCCGCTGACGCTTAAAAATGCTTCAGAACTCTTCCATTGTTCTTGGAATTCTGTTGAAGTTTAAAAATGCTTTGGAACTCTTCCATTGCTCTCGCAATTCTGCTGACGTTTAAAAATGCTTCGGAACTCTTCCATTGTTCTCGGAATTCTGCTGACGTTTAAAAATGCTTCGGAACTCTTCCATTGTTCTCAGAATTCCGCTGACGTTTAAAAATGCTTCACAACTCTTCCATTGTTCTCGGAATTCCGCTGACTTTTAAAAATACTTCGAAACTCTTCCATTGTTCTCCAAATTCCGCTGAAGTTTAAAAATGCTTCGGAACCCTTCCATTGTTCTCGGAATTCTGCTGAAGTTTAAAAATGCTTCGGAACTCTTCCATTGTTCTCAGAATTCCGCTGAAGTTTAAAAATGCTTCGGAACTCTTCCATTGTTCTCGGAATTCCGCTGAAGTTTAAAAATTCATCTGAACTCTTCCATTATTCTCGGAATTCGTGTGAATTTTAAAAATGCTTCGGAACTCTTCTATTGTTCTCGGAATTCCGCTGAAGTTTAAAAATGCTTAAAATCTCTTACATTGTACTCGGAAATCCGCTGAAGTTTAAAAATGCTTCGGAACTCTTCCATTGCTCTCGGAATTCTGCTGAAGTTTAAAAATGCTTCAGAACTCTTACATTGTTCTCGGAATTCAGCTGACGTTTAAAAATGCTTCGGAACTCTTCCATTGTTCTCTGAATTCCGCTGACGTTTAAAAATGCTTCGGTACTCTTCCTTTGTTCTCGGAATTCCGCTGACATATAAAAATGCTTCGGAAATCTTGCATTGTTCTCGGCATTCCGCTGACGTTTAAAAATGCTTCGGAACTTTTCAATTGTTCTCGGAATTCTGCCGAACTTTTAAAATGCTTTGGAACTCTTCCATTGCTCTCGGAATTCTGCTGAAGTTTAAAAATGCTTCAGAACTCTTCCATTGTTCTCGGAATTCTGCTGTAGTTTAAAAATGCTTCGGAACTCTTCCATTGTTCTCAGAATTCCGCTGACGTTTAAAATTGCTTCGGAAATCTTCAATTGTTCTCGGAATTCTGTTGAACTTTTAAAATGCTTTGGAACTCTTCCATTGCTCTCGGAATTCTGCTGAAGTTTAAAAATGCTTCAGAACTCTTACATTGTTCTCGGAATTCTGCTGACGTTTAAAAATGCTTCGGAACTCTACCATTGTTCTCGGAATTCCGTTGAAGTTTAAAAATGCTTCGAAACTCTTCCATTGTTCTCGGAATTCTGCTGAAGTTTAAAAATGCTTCGGAACTCTTCCATTGTTCTCGGAATTCCGCTGACGTTTAATAATCCTTAGCAACTCTTTCATTGTTCTCGGAATTCCACTGACGTTTAAAAATGCTTCGGAACTCTTCCATTGTTCTCGGAATTCCGTTGAAGTTTAAAAATGCTTCGAAACTCTTCCATTGTTCTCGGAATTCTGCTGAAGTTTAAAAATGCTTCGGAACTCTTCCATTGTTCTCAGAATTCCGCTGATGTTTAAAAATGCTTCGGTACTCTTCCATTGTTCTCGGAATTCCACTGACATATAAAAATGCTTCGGAAATCTTCCATTGTTCTCGGAATTCCGTTGAAGTTTAAAAATGCTTCGGAACTCTTCCATTGTTCTCTGAATTCCGCTGACGTTTAAAAATGCTTCGGTACTCTTCCTTTGTTCTCGGAATTCCGCTGACATATAAAAATGCTTCGGAAATCTTGCATTGTTCTCGGCATTCCGCTGACGTTTAAAAATGCTTCGGAACTCTTCAATTGTTCTCGGAATTCTGCTGAACTTTTAAAATGCTTTGGAACTCTTCCATTACTCTCGGAATTCTGCTGAAGTTTAAAAATGCTTCAGAACTCTTACATTGTTCTCGGAATTCTGCTGAAGTTTAAAAATGCTTCGGTACTCTTCCATTGTTCTCGGAATTCCGCTGACATATAAAAATGCTTCGGAAATCTTGCATTGTTCTCGGCATTCCGCTGACGTTTAAAAATGCTTCGGAACTCTTCCATTGTTCTCAGAATTCCGCTGACGTTTAAAAATGCTTCGGAAATCTTCCATTGTTTTCAAAATTCCGCTGACGTTTAAACATGCTTCAGAACTCTTCCATTGTTCTCGGAATTCCGCTGACGTTTAAAAATGCTTTGGAACTCTTCCATTGTTCTTGGAATTCTGCTGAAGTTTAAAAATGCTTCGGAACTCTTCCATTGTTCTCAGAATTCCGCTGACGTTTAAAAATGCTTCGGTACTCTTCCATTGTTCTCGGAATTCCACTGACATATAAAAATGCTTCGGAAATCTTGCATTGTTCTCGGCATTCCGCTGACGTTTAAAAATGCTTCAGAATTCTTCAATTGTTCTCGGAATTCTGCTGAACTTTTAAAATGCTTTGGAACTCTTCCATTGCTCTCGGAATTCTGCTGAAGTTTAAAAATGCTTCGGAACTCTTCCATTGTTCTCGGAATTCTGCAGAAGTTTAAAAATGCTTCGGAACTCTTCCATTGTTCTCGGAATTCTGCTGAAGTTTAAAAATGCTTCGGAACTCTTCCATTGTTCTCAGAATTCCGCTAACGTTTAAAAATGCTTCGGAAATGTTCCATTGTTTTCAAAATTCCGCTGACGCTTAAAAATGCTTCAGAACTCTTCCATTGTTCTTGGAATTCTGTTGAAGTTTAAAAATGCTTCTAAACTCTTCCATTGTTCTCGGAATTCTGCTGAAGTTTAAAAATGCTTCGGAACTCTTCCATTGTTCTCGGAATTCTGCTGACGTTTAAAAATGCTTCGGAACTCTACCATTGTTCTCGGAATTCCGTTGAAGTTTAAAAATGCTTCGAAACTCTTCCATTGTTCTCGGAATTCTGCTGAAGTTTAAAAATGCTTCGGAACTCTTCCATTGTTCTCGGAATTCCGCTGACGTTTAATAATCCTTAGCAACTCTTTCATTGTTCTCGGAATTCCACTGACGTTTAAAAATGCTTCGGAACTCTTCCATTGTTCTCGGAATTCCGTTGAAGTTTAAAAATGCTTCGAAACTCTTCCATTGTTCTCGGAATTCTGCTGAAGTTTAAAAATGCTTCGGAACTCTTCCATTGTTCTCAGAATTCCGCTGATGTTTAAAAATGCTTCGGTACTCTTCCATTGTTCTCGGAATTCCACTGACATATAAAAATGCTTCGGAAATCTTGCATTGTTCTCGGCATTCCGCTGACGTTTAAAAATGCTTCGGAACTCTTCAATTGTTCTCGGAATTCTGCTGAACTTTTAAAATGCTTTGGAACTCTTCCATTGCTCTCGGAATTCTGCTGAAGTTTAAAAATGCTTCGGAACTCTTCCATTGTTCTCGGAATTCTGCTGAAGTTTAAAAATGTTTTGGAACTCTTCCATTGTTCTCAGAATTCCGCTGACGTTTAAAAATGCTTCGGAAATCTTCCATTGTTTTCAAAATTCCGCTGACATATAAAAATGCTTCGGAAATCTTGCATTGTTCTCGGCATTCCGCTGACGTTTAAAAATGCTTCAGAATTCTTCAATTGTTCTCGGAATTCTGCTGAACTTTTAAAATGCTTTGGAACTCTTCCATTGCTCTCGGAATTCTGCTGAAGTTTAAAAATGCTTCGGAACTCTTCCATTGTTCTCGGAATTCCGTTGAAGTTTAAAAATGCTTCAAAACTCTTCCATTGTTCTCGGAATTCTGCTGAAGTTTAAAAATGCTTCAGAACTCTAACATTGTTCTCGGAATTCTGCTGAAGTTTAAAAATGCTTCGGTACTCTTCCATTGTTCTCGGAATTCCGCTGACACATAAAAATGCTTCGGAAATCTTGCATTGTTCTCGGCATTCCGCTGACGTTTAAAAATGCTTCGGAACTCTTCCATTGTTCTCAGAATTCCGCTGACGTTTAAAAATGCTTCGGAAATCTTCCATTGTTTTCAAAATTCCGCTGACGTTTAAAAATGCTTCAGAACTCTTCCATTGTTCTCGGAATTCCGCTGACGTTTAAAAATGCTTTGGAACTCTTCCATTGTTCTTGGAATTCTGCTGAAGTTTAAAAATGCTTCGGAACTCTTCCATTGTTCTCAGAATTCCGCTGAAGTTTAAAAATGCTTCGGTACTCTTCCATGGTTCTCGGAATTCCGCTGACATATAAAAATGCTTCGGAAATCTTGCATTGTTCTCGGCATTCCGCTGACGTTTAAAAATGCTTCGGAACTCTTCAATTGTTCTTGGAATTCTGCTGAACTTTTAAAATGCTTTGGAACTCTTCCATTGTTTTCAAAATTCCGCTGACGCTTAAATATGCTTCAGAACTCTTCCATTGTTCTCGGAATTCCGCTGACGTTTAATAATGCTTCGCAACTCTTTCATTGTACTCGGAATTCCGCTAACGTTTAAAAATGCTTCGGAACTCTTCCATTGTTCTCGGAATTCCGTTGAAGTTTAAAAATGCTTCGAAACTCTTCCATTGTTCTGGGAATTCTGCTGAAGTTTAAAAATGCTTCAGAACTCTTCCATTGTTCTCGGAATTCCGCTGATGTTTAAAAATGCTTCGGAACTCTTCCATTGTTCTCGGAATTCTGTTGAAGTTTAAAAATGCTTCTAAACTCTTCCATTGTTCTCGGAATTCTGCTGAAGTTTAAAAATGCTTCGGAACTCTTCCATTGTTCTCGAAATTCCGCTGACATATAAAAATGCTTCGGAAATCTTGCATTGTTCTCGGCATTCCACTGACGTTTAAAAATGCTTCGGAACTCTTCAATTGTTCTTGGAATTCTGCTGAACTTTAAAAATGCTTCGGAACTCTTCCATTGTTCTCGGAATTCCGCTGACATATAAAAATGCTTCGGAAATCTTGCATTGTTCTCGGCATTCTGCTGACGTTTAAAAATGCTTTGGAACTTTTCAATTGTTCTCGGAATTCTGCCGAACTTTTAATATGCTTTGGAACTCTTCCATTGCTCTCGGAATTCTGCTGAAGTTTAAAAATGCTTCAGAACTCTTCCATTGTTCTCGGAATTCTGCTGTAGTTTAAAAATGCTTCGGAACTCTTCCATTGTTCTCAGAATTCCGCTGACGTTTAAAATTGCTTCGGAAATCTTCCATTGTTTTCAAAATTCCGCTAACGTTTAAAAATGCTTCAGAACTCTTCCATTGTTCTCGGAATTCCGCTGACGTTTTAAAATGCTTCGGTACTCTTCCATTGTTCTCGGAATTCCGCCGACGTTTAATAATGCTTCGCAACTTTTTCATTGTTCTCGGAATTCCGCTGACGGTTAAAAATGCTTCGGAACTCTTCAATTGTTCTCGGAATTCTGTTGAACTTTTAAAATGCTTTGGAACTCTTCCATTGCTCTCGGAATTCTGCTGAAGTTTAAAAATGCTTCAGAACTCTTACATTGTTCTCGGAATTCTGCTGACGTTTAAAAATGCTTCGGAACTCTTCCATTGTTCTCGGAATTCCGTTGAAGTTTAAAAATGCTTCGAAACTCTTCCATTGTTCTCGGAATTCTGCTGAAGTTTAAAAATGCTTCGGAACTCTTCCATTGTTCTCGGAATTCCGCTGACGTTTAATAATGCTTAGCAACTCTTTCATTGTTCTCGGAATTCCACTGACGTTTAAAAATGCTTCGGAACTCTTCCATTGTTCTCGGAATTCCGTTGAAGTTTAAAAATGCTTCGAAACTCTTCCATTGTTCTCGGAATTCTGCTGAAGTTTAAAAATGCTTCGGAACTCTTTCATTGTTCTCAGAATTCCGCTGACATTTAAAAATGCTTTGGTACTCTTCCATTGTTCTCGGAATTCCGCTGACATATAAAAATGCTTCGGAAATTTTGCATTGTTCTCGGCATTCCGCTGACGTTTAAAAATGCTTCGGAACTCTTCAATTGTTCTCGGAATTCTGCTGAACTTTTAAAATGCTTCGGAACTCTTCCATTGCTCTCGGAATTCTGCTGAAGTTTAAAAATGCTTCAGAACTCTTACATTGTTCTCGGAATTCTGCTGACGTTTAAAAATGCTTCGGAACTCTTCCATTGTTCTCTGAATTCCGCTGACGTTTAAAAATGCTTCGGTACTCTTCCTTTGTTCTCGGAATTCCGCTGACATATAAAAATGCTTCGGAAATCTTGCATTGTTCTCGGCATTCCGTTGACGTTTAAAAATGCTTCGGAACTCTTCAATTGTTCTCGGAATTCTGCTGAACTTTTAAAATGCTTTGGAACTCTTCCATTGCTCTCGGAATTCTGCTGAAGTTTAAAAATGCTTCAGAACTCTTACATTGTTCTCGGAATTCTGCTGAAGTTTAAAAATGCTTCGGTACTCTTCCATTGTTCTCGGAATTCCGCTGACATATAAAAATGCTTCGGAAATCTTGCATTGTTCTCGGCATTCCGCTGACGTTTAAAAATGCTTCGGAACTCTTCCATTGTTCTCAGAATTCCGCTGACGTTTAAAAATGCTTCGGAAATCTTCCATTGTTTTCAAAATTCCGCTGACGTTTAAAAATGCTTCAGAACTCTTCCATTGTTCTCGGAATTCCGCTGACGTTTAAAAATGCTTTGGAACTCTTCCATTGTTCTTGGAATTCTGCTGAAGTTTAAAAATGCTTCGGAACTCTTCCATTGTTCTCAGAATTCCGCTGACGTTTAAAAATGCTTCGGTACTCTTCCATTGTTCTCGGAATTCCACTGACATATAAAAATGCTTCGGAAATCTTGCATTGTTCTCGGCATTCCGCTGACGTTTAAAAATGCTTCGGAACTCTTCAATTGTTCTCGGAATTCTGCTGAACTTTTAAAATGCTTTGGAACTCTTCCATTGCTCTCGGAATTCTGCTGAAGTTTAAAAATGCTTCGGAACTCTTCCATTGTTCTCGGAATTCTGCTGAAGTTTAAAAATGTTTTGGAACTCTTCCATTGTTCTCAGAATTCCGCTGACGTTTAAAAATGCTTCGGAAATCTTCCATTGTTTTCAAAATTCCGCTGACATATAAAAATGCTTCGGAAATCTTGCATTGTTCTCGGCATTCCGCTGACGTTTAAAAATGCTTCAGAATTCTTCAATTGTTCTCGGAATTCTGCTGAACTTTTAAAATGCTTTGGAACTCTTCCATTGCTCTCGGAATTCTGCTGAAGTTTAAAAATGCTTCGGAACTCTTCCATTGTTCTCAGAATTCCGCTAACGTTTAAAAATGCTTCGGAAATGTTCCATTGTTTTCAAAATTCCGCTGACGCTTAAAAATGCTTCAGAACTCTTCCATTGTTCTTGGAATTCTGTTGAAGTTTAAAAATGCTTCTAAACTCTTCCATTGTTCTCGGAATTCTGCTGAAGTTTAAAAATGCTTCGGAACTCTTCCATTGTTCTCGGAATTCCGCTGACATATAAAAATGCTTCGGGAATCTTGCATTGTTCTCGGCATTCCGCTGACGTTTAAAAATGCTTCGGAACTCTTCAATTGTTCTCGGAATTCTGCTGAACTTTTAAAATGCTTTGGAACTCTTCCATTGCTCTCGCAATTCTGCTGACGTTTAAAAATGCTTCGGAACTCTTCCATTGTTCTCGGAATTCTGCTGACGTTTAAAAATGCTTCGGAACTCTTCCATTGTTCTCAGAATTCCGCTGACGTTTAAAAATGCTTCACAACTCTTCCATTGTTCTCGGAATTCCGCTGACTTTTAAAAATACTTCGAAACTCTTCCATTGTTCTCCAAATTCCGCTGAAGTTTAAAAATGCTTCGGAACCCTTCCATTGTTCTCGGAATTCTGCTGAAGTTTAAAAATGCTTCGGAACTCTTCCATTGTTCTCAGAATTCCGCTGAAGTTTAAAAATGCTTCGGAACTCTTCCATTGTTCTCGGAATTCCGCTGAAGTTTAAAAATTCATCTGAACTCTTCCATTATTCTCGGAATTCGTGTGAATTTTAAAAATGCTTCGGAACTCTTCTATTGTTCTCGGAATTCCGCTGAAGTTTAAAAATGCTTAAAATCTCTTACATTGTACTCGGAAATCCGCTGAAGTTTAAAAATGCTTCG
Organism: Phyllobates terribilis; assembly: GCF_046119375.1. NCBI lineage: Eukaryota > Metazoa > Chordata > Amphibia > Anura > Dendrobatidae > Phyllobates > Phyllobates terribilis. Next base: position 14,126,461 of record NW_027362782.1, read on the forward strand.
GAACTCTTCCATTGCTCTCGGAATTCTGCTGAAGTTTAAAAATGCTTCAGAACTCTTACATTGTTCTCGGAATTCAGCTGACGTTTAAAAATGCTTCGGAACTCTTCCATTGTTCTCTGAATTCCGCTGACGTTTAAAAATGCTTCGGTACTCTTCCTTTGTTCTCGGAATTCCGCTGACATATAAAAATGCTTCGGAAATCTTGCATTGTTCTCGGCATTCCGCTGACGTTTAAAAATGCTTCGGAACTTTTCAATTGTTCTCGGAATTCTGCCGAACTTTTAAAATGCTTTGGAACTCTTCCATTGCTCTCGGAATTCTGCTGAAGTTTAAAAATGCTTCAGAACTCTTCCATTGTTCTCGGAATTCTGCTGTAGTTTAAAAATGCTTCGGAACTCTTCCATTGTTCTCAGAATTCCGCTGACGTTTAAAATTGCTTCGGAAATCTTCAATTGTTCTCGGAATTCTGTTGAACTTTTAAAATGCTTTGGAACTCTTCCATTGCTCTCGGAATTCTGCTGAAGTTTAAAAATGCTTCAGAACTCTTCCATTGTTCTCGGAATTCTGCTGTAGTTTAAAAATGCTTCGGAACTCTTCCATTGTTCTCAGAATTCCGCTGACGTTTAAAATTGCTTCGGAAATCTTCAATTGTTCTCGGAATTCTGTTGAACTTTTAAAATGCTTCAGAACTCTTCCATTGTTCTCGGAATTCTGCTGAAGTTTAAAAATGCTTCGGAACTCTTCCATTGTTCTCGGAATTCCGCTGACGTTTAATAATCCTTAGCAACTCTTTCATTGTTCTCGGAATTCCACTGACGTTTAAAAATGCTTCGGAACTCTTCCATTGTTCTCGGAATTCCGTTGAAGTTTAAAAATGCTTCGAAACTCTTCCATTGTTCTCGGAATTCTGCTGAAGTTTAAAAATGCTTCGGAACTCTTCCATTGTTCTCAGAATTCCGCTGATGTTTAAAAATGCTTCGGTACTCTTCCATTGTTCTCGGAATTCCACTGACATATAAAAATGCTTCGGAAATCTTGCATTGTTCTCGGCATTCCGCTGACGTTTAAAAATGCTTCGGAACTCTTCAATTGTTCTCGGAATTCTGCTGAACTTTTAAAATGCTTTGGAACTCTTCCATTGCTCTCGGAATTCTGCTGAAGTTTAAAAATGCTTCGGAACTCTTCCATTGTTCTCGGAATTCTGCTGACGTTTAAAAATGCTTCGGAACTCTTCCATTGTTCTCAGAATTCCGCTGACGTTTAAAAATGCTTCACAACTCTTCCATTGTTCTCGGAATTCCGCTGACTTTTAAAAATACTTCGAAACTCTTCCATTGTTCTCCAAATTCCGCTGAAGTTTAAAAATGCTTCGGAACCCTTCCATTGTTCTCGGAATTCTGCTGAAGTTTAAAAATGCTTCGGAACTCTTCCATTGTTCTCAGAATTCCGCTGAAGTTTAAAAATGCTTCGGAACTCTTCCATTGTTCTCGGAATTCCGCTGAAGTTTAAAAATTCATCTGAACTCTTCCATTATTCTCGGAATTCGTGTGAATTTTAAAAATGCTTCGGAACTCTTCTATTGTTCTCGGAATTCCGCTGAAGTTTAAAAATGCTTAAAATCTCTTACATTGTACTCGGAAATCCGCTGAAGTTTAAAAATGCTTCGGAACTCTTCCATTGCTCTCGGAATTCTGCTGAAGTTTAAAAATGCTTCAGAACTCTTACATTGTTCTCGGAATTCAGCTGACGTTTAAAAATGCTTCGGAACTCTTCCATTGTTCTCTGAATTCCGCTGACGTTTAAAAATGCTTCGGTACTCTTCCTTTGTTCTCGGAATTCCGCTGACATATAAAAATGCTTCGGAAATCTTGCATTGTTCTCGGCATTCCGCTGACGTTTAAAAATGCTTCGGAACTTTTCAATTGTTCTCGGAATTCTGCCGAACTTTTAAAATGCTTTGGAACTCTTCCATTGCTCTCGGAATTCTGCTGAAGTTTAAAAATGCTTCAGAACTCTTCCATTGTTCTCGGAATTCTGCTGTAGTTTAAAAATGCTTCGGAACTCTTCCATTGTTCTCAGAATTCCGCTGACGTTTAAAATTGCTTCGGAAATCTTCAATTGTTCTCGGAATTCTGTTGAACTTTTAAAATGCTTTGGAACTCTTCCATTGCTCTCGGAATTCTGCTGAAGTTTAAAAATGCTTCAGAACTCTTACATTGTTCTCGGAATTCTGCTGACGTTTAAAAATGCTTCGGAACTCTACCATTGTTCTCGGAATTCCGTTGAAGTTTAAAAATGCTTCGAAACTCTTCCATTGTTCTCGGAATTCTGCTGAAGTTTAAAAATGCTTCGGAACTCTTCCATTGTTCTCGGAATTCCGCTGACGTTTAATAATCCTTAGCAACTCTTTCATTGTTCTCGGAATTCCACTGACGTTTAAAAATGCTTCGGAACTCTTCCATTGTTCTCGGAATTCCGTTGAAGTTTAAAAATGCTTCGAAACTCTTCCATTGTTCTCGGAATTCTGCTGAAGTTTAAAAATGCTTCGGAACTCTTCCATTGTTCTCAGAATTCCGCTGATGTTTAAAAATGCTTCGGTACTCTTCCATTGTTCTCGGAATTCCACTGACATATAAAAATGCTTCGGAAATCTTGCATTGTTCTCGGCATTCCGCTGACGTTTAAAAATGCTTCGGAACTCTTCAATTGTTCTCGGAATTCTGCTGAACTTTTAAAATGCTTTGGAACTCTTCCATTGCTCTCGGAATTCTGCTGAAGTTTAAAAATGCTTCGGAACTCTTCCATTGTTCTCGGAATTCTGCTGACGTTTAAAAATGCTTCGGAACTCTTCCATTGTTCTCAGAATTCCGCTGACGTTTAAAAATGCTTCACAACTCTTCCATTGTTCTCGGAATTCCGCTGACTTTTAAAAATACTTCGAAACTCTTCCATTGTTCTCCAAATTCCGCTGAAGTTTAAAAATGCTTCGGAACCCTTCCATTGTTCTCGGAATTCTGCTGAAGTTTAAAAATGCTTCGGAACTCTTCCATTGTTCTCAGAATTCCGCTGAAGTTTAAAAATGCTTCGGAACTCTTCCATTGTTCTCGGAATTCCGCTGAAGTTTAAAAATTCATCTGAACTCTTCCATTATTCTCGGAATTCGTGTGAATTTTAAAAATGCTTCGGAACTCTTCTATTGTTCTCGGAATTCCGCTGAAGTTTAAAAATGCTTAAAATCTCTTACATTGTACTCGGAAATCCGCTGAAGTTTAAAAATGCTTCGGAACTCTTCCATTGCTCTCGGAATTCTGCTGAAGTTTAAAAATGCTTCAGAACTCTTACATTGTTCTCGGAATTCTGCTGACGTTTAAAAATGCTTCGGAACTCTTCCATTGTTCTCTGAATTCCGCTGACGTTTAAAAATGCTTCGGTACTCTTCCTTTGTTCTCGGAATTCCGCTGACATATAAAAATGCTTCGGAAATCTTGCATTGTTCTCGGCATTCCGCTGACGTTTAAAAATGCTTCGGAACTTTTCAATTGTTCTCGGAATTCTGACGAACTTTTAAAATGCTTTGGAACTCTTCCATTGCTCTCGGAATTCTGCTGAAGTTTAAAAATGCTTCAGAACTCTTCCATTGTTCTCGGAATTCTGCTGTAGTTTAAAAATGCTTCGGAACTCTTCCATTGTTCTCAGAATTCCGCTGACGTTTAAAATTGCTTCGGAAATCTTCCATTGTTTTCAAAATTCCGCTGACGTTTAAAAATGCTTCAGAACTCTTCCATTGTTCTCGGAATTCCGCTGACGTTTTAAAATGCTTCGGTACTCTTCCATTGTTCTCGGAATTCTGCTGACGTTTAATAATGCTTCGCAACTTTTTCATTGTTCTCGGAATTCCGCTGACGGTTAAAAATGCTTCGGAACTCTTCAATTGTTCTCGGAATTCTGTTGAACTTTTAAAATGCTTTGGAACTCTTCCATTGCTCTCGGAATTCTGCTGAAGTTTAAAAATGCTTCAGAACTCTTACATTGTTCTCGGAATTCTGCTGACGTTTAAAAATGCTTCGGAACTCTACCATTGTTCTCGGAATTCCGTTGAAGTTTAAAAATGCTTCGAAACTCTTCCATTGTTCTCGGAATTCTGCTGAAGTTTAAAAATGCTTCGGAACTCTTCCATTGTTCTCGGAATTCCGCTGACGTTTAATAATGCTTAGCAACTCTTTCATTGTTCTCGGAATTCCACTGATGTTTAAAAATGCTTCGGAACTCTACCATTGTTCTCGGAATTCCGTTGAAGTTTAAAAATGCTTCGAAACTCTTCCATTGTTCTCGGAATTCTGCTGAAGTTTAAAAATGCTTCGGAACTCTTCCATTGTTCTCGGAATTCCGCTGACGTTTAATAATGCTTAGCAACTCTTTCATTGTTCTCGGAATTCCACTGATGTTTAAAAATGCTTCGGAACTCTTCCATTGTTCTCGGAATTCCGTTGAAGTTTAAAAATGCTTCGAAACTCTTCCATTGTTCTCGGAATTCTGCTGAAGTTTAAAAATGCTTCGGAACTCTTTCATTGTTCTCAGAATTCCGCTGACATTTAAAAATGCTTTGGTACTCTTCCATTGTTCTCGGAATTCCGCTGACATATAAAAATGCTTCGGAAATCTTGCATTGTTCTCGGCATTCCGCTGACGTTTAAAAATGCTTCGGAACTCTTCAATTGTTCTCGGAATTCTGCTGAACTTTTAAAATGCTTCGGAACTCTTCCATTGCTCTCGGAATTCTGCTGAAGTTTAAAAATGCTTCAGAACTCTTACATTGTTCTCGGAATTCTGCTGACGTTTAAAAATGCTTCGGAACTCTTCCATTGTTCTCTGAATTCCGCTGACGTTTAAAAATGCTTCGGTACTCTTCCTTTGTTCTCGGAATTCCGCTGACATATAAAAATGCTTCGGAAATCTTGCATTGTTCTCGGCATTCCGCTGACGTTTAAAAATGCTTCGGAACTCTTCAATTGTTCTCGGAATTCTGCTGAACTTTTAAAATGCTTTGGAACTCTTCCATTACTCTCGGAATTCTGCTGAAGTTTAAAAATGCTTCAGAACTCTTACATTGTTCTCGGAATTCTGCTGAAGTTTAAAAATGCTTCGGTACTCTTCCATTGTTCTCGGAATTCCGCTGACATATAAAAATGCTTCGGAAATCTTGCATTGTTCTCGGCATTCCGCTGACGTTTAAAAATGCTTCGGAACTCTTCCATTGTTCTCAGAATTCCGCTGACGTTTAAAAATGCTTCGGAAATCTTCCATTGTTTTCAAAATTCCGCTGACGTTTAAACATGCTTCAGAACTCTTCCATTGTTCTCGGAATTCCGCTGACGTTTAAAAATGCTTTGGAACTCTTCCATTGTTCTTGGAATTCTGCTGAAGTTTAAAAATGCTTCGGAACTCTTCCATTGTTCTCAGAATTCCGCTGACGTTTAAAAATGCTTCGGTACTCTTCCATTGTTCTCGGAATTCCACTGACATATAAAAATGCTTCGGAAATCTTGCATTGTTCTCGGCATTCCGCTGACGTTTAAAAATGCTTCAGAATTCTTCAATTGTTCTCGGAATTCTGCTGAACTTTTAAAATGCTTTGGAACTCTTCCATTGCTCTCGGAATTCTGCTGAAGTTTAAAAATGCTTCGGAACTCTTCCATTGTTCTCGGAATTCTGCAGAAGTTTAAAAATGCTTCGGAACTCTTCCATTGTTCTCGGAATTCTGCTGAAGTTTAAAAATGCTTCGGAACTCTTCCATTGTTCTCAGAATTCCGCTAACGTTTAAAAATGCTTCGGAAATGTTCCATTGTTTTCAAAATTCCGCTGACGCTTAAAAATGCTTCAGAACTCTTCCATTGTTCTTGGAATTCTGTTGAAGTTTAAAAATGCTTCTAAACTCTTCCATTGTTCTCGGAATTCTGCTGAAGTTTAAAAATGCTTCGGAACTCTTCCATTGTTCTCGAAATTCCGCTGACATATAAAAATGCTTCGGAAATCTTGCATTGTTCTCGGCATTCCGCTGACGTTTAAAAATGCTTCGGAACTCTTCAATTGTTCTCGGAATTCTGCTGAACTTTTAAAATGCTTTGGAACTCTTCCATTGCTCTCGCAATTCTGCTGACGTTTAAAAATGCTTCGGAACTCTTCCATTGTTCTCGGAATTCTGCTGACGTTTAAAAATGCTTCGGAACTCTTCCATTGTTCTCAGAATTCCGCTGACGTTTAAAAATGCTTCGGAACTCTTCCATTGTTCTCGGAATTCCGCTGACTTTTAAAAATACTTCGAAACTCTTCCATTGTTCTCCAAATTCCGCTGAAGTTTAAAAATGCTTCGGAACCCTTCCATTGTTCTCGGAATTCTGCTGAAGTTTAAAAATGCTTCGGAACTCTTCCATTGTTCTCAGAATTCCGATGAAGTTTAAAAATGCTTCGGAACTCTTCCATTGTTCTCGGAATTCCGCTGAAGTTTAAAAATTCATCTGAACTCTTCCATTATTCTCGGAATTCGTGTGAATTTTTAAAATGCTTCAGAACTCTTCTATTGTTCTCGGAATTCCGCTGAAGTTTAAAAATGCTTAAAATCTCTTACATTGTACTCGGAAATCCGCTGAAGTTTAAAAATGCTTCGGAACTCTTCCATTGCTCTCGGAATTCTGCTGAAGTTTAAAAATGCTTCAGAACTCTTACATTGTTCTCGGAATTCAGCTGACGTTTAAAAATGCTTCGGAACTCTTCCATTGTTCTCTGAATTCCGCTGACGTTTAAAAATGCTTCGGTACTCTTCCTTTGTTCTCGGAATTCCGCTGACATATAAAAATGCTTCGGAAATCTTGCATTGTTCTCGGCATTCCGCTGACGTTTAAAAATGCTTCGGAACTTTTCAATTGTTCTCGGAATTCTGCCGAACTTTTAAAATGCTTTGGAACTCTTCCATTGCTCTCGGAATTCTGCTGAAGTTTAAAAATGCTTCAGAACTCTTCCATTGTTCTCGGAATTCTGCTGTAGTTTAAAAATGCTTCGGAACTCTTCCATTGTTCTCAGAATTCCGCTGACGTTTAAAATTGCTTCGGAAATCTTCCATTGTTTTCAAAATTCCGCTGACGTTTAAAAATGCTTCAGAACTCTTCCATTGTTCTCGGAATTCCGCTGACGTTTTAAAATGCTTCGGTACTCTTCCATTGTTCTCGGAATTCTGCTGACGTTTAATAATGCTTCGCAACTTTTTCATTGTTCTCGGAATTCCGCTGACGGTTAAAAATGCTTCGGAACTCTTCAATTGTTCTCGGAATTCTGTTGAACTTTTAAAATGCTTTGGAACTCTTCCATTGCTCTCGGAATTCTGCTGAAGTTTAAAAATGCTTCGGAACTCTTCCATTGTTCTCGGAATTCTGCTGAAGTTTAAAAATGTTTTGGAACTCTTCCATTGTTCTCAGAATTCCGCTGACGTTTAAAAATGCTTCGGAAATCTTCCATTGTTTTCAAAATTCCGCTGACATATAAAAATGCTTCGGAAATCTTGCATTGTTCTCGGCATTCCGCTGACGTTTAAAAATGCTTCAGAATTCTTCAATTGTTCTCGGAATTCTGCTGAACTTTTAAAATGCTTTGGAACTCTTCCATTGCTCTCGGAATTCTGCTGAAGTTTAAAAATGCTTCGGAACTCTTCCATTGTTCTCAGAATTCCGCTAACGTTTAAAAATGCTTCGGAAATGTTCCATTGTTTTCAAAATTCCGCTGACGCTTAAAAATGCTTCAGAACTCTTCCATTGTTCTTGGAATTCTGTTGAAGTTTAAAAATGCTTCTAAACTCTTCCATTGTTCTCGGAATTCTGCTGAAGTTTAAAAATGCTTCGGAACTCTTCCATTGTTCTCGGAATTCCGCTGACATATAAAAATGCTTCGGAAATCTTGCATTGTTCTCGGCATTCCGCTGACGTTTAAAAATGCTTCGGAACTCTTCCATTGTTCTCGGAATTCTGCTGACGTTTAAAAATGCTTCGGAACTCTTCCATTGTTCTCAGAATTCCGCTGACGTTTAAAAATGCTTCACAACTCTTCCATTGTTCTCGGAATTCCGCTGACTTTTAAAAATACTTCGAAACTCTTCCATTGTTCTCTAAATTCCGCTGAAGTTTAAAAATGCTTCGGAACCCTTCCATTGTTCTCGGAATTCGTGTGAATTTTAAAAATGCTTCGGAACTCTTCTATTGTTCTCGGAATTCCGCTGAAGTTTAAAAATGCTTAAAATCTCTTACATTGTACTCGGAAATCCGCTGAAGTTTAAAAATGCTTCGGAACTCTTCCATTGCTCTCGGAATTCTGCTGAAGTTTAAAAATGCTTCAGAACTCTTACATTGTTCTCGGAATTCTGCTGACGTTTAAAAATGCTTCGGAACTCTTCCATTGTTCTCTGAATTCCGCTGACGTTTAAAAATGCTTCGGTACTCTTCCTTTGTTCTCGGAATTCCGCTGACATATAAAAATGCTTCGGAAATCTTGCATTGTTCTCGGCATTCCGCTGACGTTTAAAAATGCTTCGGAACTCTTCAATTGTTCTCGGAATTCTGCTGAACTTTTAAAATGCTTTGGAACTCTTCCATTGCTCTCGGAATTCTGCTGAAGTTTAAAAATGCTTCAGAACTCTTACATTGTTCTCGGAATTCTGCTGAAGTTTAAAAATGCTTCGGTACTCTTCCATTGTTCTCGGAATTCCGCTGACATATAAAAATGCTTCGGAAATCTTGCATTGTTCTCGGCATTCCGCTGACGTTTAAAAATGCTTCGGAACTCTTCCATTGTTCTCAGAATTCCGCTGACGTTTAAAAATGCTTCGGAAATCTTCCATTGTTTTCAAAATTCCGCTGACGTTTAAAAATGCTTCAGAACTCTTCCATTGTTCTCGGAATTCCGCTGACGTTTAAAAATGCTTTGGAACTCTTCCATTGTTCTTGGAATTCTGCTGAAGTTTAAAAATGCTTCGGAACTCTTCCATTGTTCTCAGAATTCCGCTGACGTTTAAAAATGCTTCGGTACTCTTCCAATTTTTTCAAAATTCCGCTGACATATAAAAATGCTTCGGAAATCTTGCATTGTTCTCGGCATTCCGCTGACGTTTAAAAATGCTTCAGAATTCTTCAATTGTTCTCGGAATTCTGCTGAACTTTTAAAATGCTTTGGAACTCTTCCATTGCTCTCGGAATTCTGCTGAAGTTTAAAAATGCTTCGGAACTCTTCCATTGTTCTCGGAATTCAGTTGAAGTTTAAAAATGCTTCAAAACTCTTCCATTGTTCTCGGAATTCTGCTGAAGTTTAAAAATGCTTCGGAACTCTTCCATTGTTCTCGGAATTCTGCTGAAGTTTAAAAATGCTTCGGAACTCTTCCATTGTTCTCAGAATTCCGCTAACGTTTAAAAATGCTTCGGAAATGTTCCATTGTTTTCAAAATTCCGCTGACGCTTAAAAATGCTTCAGAACTCTTCCATTGTTCTTGGAATTCTGTTGAAGTTTAAAAATGCTTTGGAACTCTTCCATTGCTCTCGCAATTCTGCTGACGTTTAAAAATGCTTCGGAACTCTTCCATTGTTCTCGGAATTCTGCTGACGTTTAAAAATGCTTCGGAACTCTTCCATTGTTCTCAGAATTCCGCTGACGTTTAAAAATGCTTCACAACTCTTCCATTGTTCTCGGAATTCCGCTGACTTTTAAAAATACTTCGAAACTCTTCCATTGTTCTCCAAATTCCGCTGAAGTTTAAAAATGCTTCGGAACCCTTCCATTGTTCTCGGAATTCTGCTGAAGTTTAAAAATGCTTCGGAACTCTTCCATTGTTCTCAGAATTCCGCTGAAGTTTAAAAATGCTTCGGAACTCTTCCATTGTTCTCGGAATTCCGCTGAAGTTTAAAAATTCATCTGAACTCTTCCATTATTCTCGGAATTCGTGTGAATTTTAAAAATGCTTCGGAACTCTTCTATTGTTCTCGGAATTCCGCTGAAGTTTAAAAATGCTTAAAATCTCTTACATTGTACTCGGAAATCCGCTGAAGTTTAAAAATGCTTCGGAACTCTTCCATTGCTCTCGGAATTCTGCTGAAGTTTAAAAATGCTTCAGAACTCTTACATTGTTCTCGGAATTCAGCTGACGTTTAAAAATGCTTCGGAACTCTTCCATTGTTCTCTGAATTCCGCTGACGTTTAAAAATGCTTCGGTACTCTTCCTTTGTTCTCGGAATTCCGCTGACATATAAAAATGCTTCGGAAATCTTGCATTGTTCTCGGCATTCCGCTGACGTTTAAAAATGCTTCGGAACTTTTCAATTGTTCTCGGAATTCTGCCGAACTTTTAAAATGCTTTGGAACTCTTCCATTGCTCTCGGAATTCTGCTGAAGTTTAAAAATGCTTCAGAACTCTTCCATTGTTCTCGGAATTCTGCTGTAGTTTAAAAATGCTTCGGAACTCTTCCATTGTTCTCAGAATTCCGCTGACGTTTAAAATTGCTTCGGAAATCTTCAATTGTTCTCGGAATTCTGTTGAACTTTTAAAATGCTTTGGAACTCTTCCATTGCTCTCGGAATTCTGCTGAAGTTTAAAAATGCTTCAGAACTCTTACATTGTTCTCGGAATTCTGCTGACGTTTAAAAATGCTTCGGAACTCTACCATTGTTCTCGGAATTCCGTTGAAGTTTAAAAATGCTTCGAAACTCTTCCATTGTTCTCGGAATTCTGCTGAAGTTTAAAAATGCTTCGGAACTCTTCCATTGTTCTCGGAATTCCGCTGACGTTTAATAATCCTTAGCAACTCTTTCATTGTTCTCGGAATTCCACTGACGTTTAAAAATGCTTCGGAACTCTTCCATTGTTCTCGGAATTCCGTTGAAGTTTAAAAATGCTTCGAAACTCTTCCATTGTTCTCGGAATTCTGCTGAAGTTTAAAAATGCTTCGGAACTCTTCCATTGTTCTCAGAATTCCGCTGATGTTTAAAAATGCTTCGGTACTCTTCCATTGTTCTCGGAATTCCACTGACATATAAAAATGCTTCGGAAATCTTGCATTGTTCTCGGCATTCCGCTGACGTTTAAAAATGCTTCGGAACTCTTCAATTGTTCTCGGAATTCTGCTGAACTTTTAAAATGCTTTGGAACTCTTCCATTGCTCTCGGAATTCTGCTGAAGTTTAAAAATGCTTCGGAACTCTTCCATTGTTCTCGGAATTCTGCTGAAGTTTAAAAATGTTTTGGAACTCTTCCATTGTTCTCAGAATTCCGCTGACGTTTAAAAATGCTTCGGAAATCTTCCATTGTTTTCAAAATTCCGCTGACATATAAAAATGCTTCGGAAATCTTGCATTGTTCTCGGCATTCCGCTGACGTTTAAAAATGCTTCAGAATTCTTCAATTGTTCTCGGAATTCTGCTGAACTTTTAAAATGCTTTGGAACTCTTCCATTGCTCTCGGAATTCTGCTGAAGTTTAAAAATGCTTCGGAACTCTTCCATTGTTCTCGGAATTCCGTTGAAGTTTAAAAATGCTTCAAAACTCTTCCATTGTTCTCGGAATTCTGCTGAAGTTTAAAAATGCTTCAGAACTCTAACATTGTTCTCGGAATTCTGCTGAAGTTTAAAAATGCTTCGGTACTCTTCCATTGTTCTCGGAATTCCGCTGACACATAAAAATGCTTCGGAAATCTTGCATTGTTCTCGGCATTCCGCTGACGTTTAAAAATGCTTCGGAACTCTTCCATTGTTCTCAGAATTCCGCTGACGTTTAAAAATGCTTCGGAAATCTTCCATTGTTTTCAAAATTCCGCTGACGTTTAAAAATGCTTCAGAACTCTTCCATTGTTCTCGGAATTCCGCTGACGTTTAAAAATGCTTTGGAACTCTTCCATTGTTCTTGGAATTCTGCTGAAGTTTAAAAATGCTTCGGAACTCTTCCATTGTTCTCAGAATTCCGCTGAAGTTTAAAAATGCTTCGGTACTCTTCCATGGTTCTCGGAATTCCGCTGACATATAAAAATGCTTCGGAAATCTTGCATTGTTCTCGGCATTCCGCTGACGTTTAAAAATGCTTCGGAACTCTTCAATTGTTCTTGGAATTCTGCTGAACTTTTAAAATGCTTTGGAACTCTTCCATTGTTTTCAAAATTCCGCTGACGCTTAAATATGCTTCAGAACTCTTCCATTGTTCTCGGAATTCCGCTGACGTTTAATAATGCTTCGCAACTCTTTCATTGTACTCGGAATTCCGCTAACGTTTAAAAATGCTTCGGAACTCTTCCATTGTTCTCGGAATTCCGTTGAAGTTTAAAAATGCTTCGAAACTCTTCCATTGTTCTGGGAATTCTGCTGAAGTTTAAAAATGCTTCAGAACTCTTCCATTGTTCTCGGAATTCCGCTGATGTTTAAAAATGCTTCGGAACTCTTCCATTGTTCTCGGAATTCTGTTGAAGTTTAAAAATGCTTCTAAACTCTTCCATTGTTCTCGGAATTCTGCTGAAGTTTAAAAATGCTTCGGAACTCTTCCATTGTTCTCGAAATTCCGCTGACATATAAAAATGCTTCGGAAATCTTGCATTGTTCTCGGCATTCCACTGACGTTTAAAAATGCTTCGGAACTCTTCAATTGTTCTTGGAATTCTGCTGAACTTTAAAAATGCTTCGGAACTCTTCCATTGTTCTCGGAATTCCGCTGACATATAAAAATGCTTCGGAAATCTTGCATTGTTCTCGGCATTCTGCTGACGTTTAAAAATGCTTCGGAACTTTTCAATTGTTCTCGGAATTCTGCCGAACTTTTAAAATGCTTTGGAACTCTTCCATTGCTCTCGGAATTCTGCTGAAGTTTAAAAATGCTTCAGAACTCTTCCATTGTTCTCGGAATTCTGCTGTAGTTTAAAAATGCTTCGGAACTCTTCCATTGTTCTCAGAATTCCGCTGACGTTTAAAATTGCTTCGGAAATCTTCCATTGTTTTCAAAATTCCGCTAACGTTTAAAAATGCTTCAGAACTCTTCCATTGTTCTCGGAATTCCGCTGACGTTTTAAAATGCTTCGGTACTCTTCCATTGTTCTCGGAATTCCGCCGACGTTTAATAATGCTTCGCAACTTTTTCATTGTTCTCGGAATTCCGCTGACGGTTAAAAATGCTTCGGAACTCTTCAATTGTTCTCGGAATTCTGTTGAACTTTTAAAATGCTTTGGAACTCTTCCATTGCTCTCGGAATTCTGCTGAAGTTTAAAAATGCTTCAGAACTCTTACATTGTTCTCGGAATTCTGCTGACGTTTAAAAATGCTTCGGAACTCTTCCATTGTTCTCGGAATTCCGTTGAAGTTTAAAAATGCTTCGAAACTCTTCCATTGTTCTCGGAATTCTGCTGAAGTTTAAAAATGCTTCGGAACTCTTCCATTGTTCTCGGAATTCCGCTGACGTTTAATAATGCTTAGCAACTCTTTCATTGTTCTCGGAATTCCACTGACGTTTAAAAATGCTTCGGAACTCTTCCATTGTTCTCGGAATTCCGTTGAAGTTTAAAAATGCTTCGAAACTCTTCCATTGTTCTCGGAATTCTGCTGAAGTTTAAAAATGCTTCGGAACTCTTTCATTGTTCTCAGAATTCCGCTGACATTTAAAAATGCTTTGGTACTCTTCCATTGTTCTCGGAATTCCGCTGACATATAAAAATGCTTCGGAAATTTTGCATTGTTCTCGGCATTCCGCTGACGTTTAAAAATGCTTCGGAACTCTTCAATTGTTCTCGGAATTCTGCTGAACTTTTAAAATGCTTCGGAACTCTTCCATTGCTCTCGGAATTCTGCTGAAGTTTAAAAATGCTTCAGAACTCTTACATTGTTCTCGGAATTCTGCTGACGTTTAAAAATGCTTCGGAACTCTTCCATTGTTCTCTGAATTCCGCTGACGTTTAAAAATGCTTCGGTACTCTTCCTTTGTTCTCGGAATTCCGCTGACATATAAAAATGCTTCGGAAATCTTGCATTGTTCTCGGCATTCCGTTGACGTTTAAAAATGCTTCGGAACTCTTCAATTGTTCTCGGAAATCTGCTGAACTTTTAAAATGCTTTGGAACTCTTCCATTGCTCTCGGAATTCTGCTGAAGTTTAAAAATGCTTCAGAACTCTTACATTGTTCTCGGAATTCTGCTGAAGTTTAAAAATGCTTCGGTACTCTTCCATTGTTCTCGGAATTCCGCTGACATATAAAAATGCTTCGGAAATCTTGCATTGTTCTCGGCATTCCGCTGACGTTTAAAAATGCTTCGGAACTCTTCCATTGTTCTCAGAATTCCGCTGACGTTTAAAAATGCTTCGGAAATCTTCCATTGTTTTCAAAATTCCGCTGACGTTTAAAAATGCTTCAGAACTCTTCCATTGTTCTCGGAATTCCGCTGACGTTTAAAAATGCTTTGGAACTCTTCCATTGTTCTTGGAATTCTGCTGAAGTTTAAAAATGCTTCGGAACTCTTCCATTGTTCTCAGAATTCCGCTGACGTTTAAAAATGCTTCGGTACTCTTCCATTGTTCTCGGAATTCCACTGACATATAAAAATGCTTCGGAAATCTTGCATTGTTCTCGGCATTCCGCTGACGTTTAAAAATGCTTCGGAACTCTTCAATTGTTCTCGGAATTCTGCTGAACTTTTAAAATGCTTTGGAACTCTTCCATTGCTCTCGGAATTCTGCTGAAGTTTAAAAATGCTTCGGAACTCTTCCATTGTTCTCGGAATTCTGCTGAAGTTTAAAAATGTTTTGGAACTCTTCCATTGTTCTCAGAATTCCGCTGACGTTTAAAAATGCTTCGGAAATCTTCCATTGTTTTCAAAATTCCGCTGACATATAAAAATGCTTCGGAAATCTTGCATTGTTCTCGGCATTCCGCTGACGTTTAAAAATGCTTCAGAATTCTTCAATTGTTCTCGGAATTCTGCTGAACTTTTAAAATGCTTTGGAACTCTTCCATTGCTCTCGGAATTCTGCTGAAGTTTAAAAATGCTTCGGAACTCTTCCATTGTTCTCAGAATTCCGCTAACGTTTAAAAATGCTTCGGAAATGTTCCATTGTTTTCAAAATTCCGCTGACGCTTAAAAATGCTTCAGAACTCTTCCATTGTTCTTGGAATTCTGTTGAAGTTTAAAAATGCTTCTAAACTCTTCCATTGTTCTCGGAATTCTGCTGAAGTTTAAAAATGCTTCGGAACTCTTCCATTGTTCTCGGAATTCCGCTGACATATAAAAATGCTTCGGGAATCTTGCATTGTTCTCGGCATTCCGCTGACGTTTAAAAATGCTTCGGAACTCTTCAATTGTTCTCGGAATTCTGCTGAACTTTTAAAATGCTTTGGAACTCTTCCATTGCTCTCGCAATTCTGCTGACGTTTAAAAATGCTTCGGAACTCTTCCATTGTTCTCGGAATTCTGCTGACGTTTAAAAATGCTTCGGAACTCTTCCATTGTTCTCAGAATTCCGCTGACGTTTAAAAATGCTTCACAACTCTTCCATTGTTCTCGGAATTCCGCTGACTTTTAAAAATACTTCGAAACTCTTCCATTGTTCTCCAAATTCCGCTGAAGTTTAAAAATGCTTCGGAACCCTTCCATTGTTCTCGGAATTCTGCTGAAGTTTAAAAATGCTTCGGAACTCTTCCATTGTTCTCAGAATTCCGCTGAAGTTTAAAAATGCTTCGGAACTCTTCCATTGTTCTCGGAATTCCGCTGAAGTTTAAAAATTCATCTGAACTCTTCCATTATTCTCGGAATTCGTGTGAATTTTAAAAATGCTTCGGAACTCTTCTATTGTTCTCGGAATTCCGCTGAAGTTTAAAAATGCTTAAAATCTCTTACATTGTACTCGGAAATCCGCTGAAGTTTAAAAATGCTTCGGAACTCTTCCATTGCTCTCGGAATTCTGCTGAAGTTTAAAAATGCTTCAGAACTCTTACATTGTTCTCGGAATTCAGCTGACGTTTAAAAATGCTTCGGAACTCTTCCATTGTTCTCTGAATTCCGCTGACGTTTAAAAATGCTTCGGTACTCTTCCTTTGTTCTCGGAATTCCGCTGACATATAAAAATGCTTCGGAAATCTTGCATTGTTCTCGGCATTCCGCTGACGTTTAAAAATGCTTCGGAACTTTTCAATTGTTCTCGGAATTCTGCCGAACTTTTAAAATGCTTTGGAACTCTTCCATTGCTCTCGGAATTCTGCTGAAGTTTAAAAATGCTTCAGAACTCTTCCATTGTTCTCGGAATTCTGCTGTAGTTTAAAAATGCTTCGGAACTCTTCCATTGTTCTCAGAATTCCGCTGACGTTTAAAATTGCTTCGGAAATCTTCAATTGTTCTCGGAATTCTGTTGAACTTTTAAAATGCTTTGGAACTCTTCCATTGCTCTCGGAATTCTGCTGAAGTTTAAAAATGCTTCAGAACTCTTACATTGTTCTCGGAATTCTGCTGACGTTTAAAAATGCTTCGGAACTCTACCATTGTTCTCGGAATTCCGTTGAAGTTTAAAAATGCTTCGAAACTCTTCCATTGTTCTCGGAATTCTGCTGAAGTTTAAAAATGCTTCGGAACTCTTCCATTGTTCTCGGAATTCCGCTGACGTTTAATAATCCTTAGCAACTCTTTCATTGTTCTCGGAATTCCACTGACGTTTAAAAATGCTTCGGAACTCTTCCATTGTTCTCGGAATTCCGTTGAAGTTTAAAAATGCTTCGAAACTCTTCCATTGTTCTCGGAATTCTGCTGAAGTTTAAAAATGCTTCGGAACTCTTCCATTGTTCTCAGAATTCCGCTGATGTTTAAAAATGCTTCGGTACTCTTCCATTGTTCTCGGAATTCCACTGACATATAAAAATGCTTCGGAAATCTTGCATTGTTCTCGGCATTCCGCTGACGTTTAAAAATGCTTCGGAACTCTTCAATTGTTCTCGGAATTCTGCTGAACTTTTAAAATGCTTTGGAACTCTTCCATTGCTCTCGGAATTCTGCTGAAGTTTAAAAATGCTTCGGAACTCTTCCATTGTTCTCGGAATTCTGCTGAAGTTTAAAAATGTTTTGGAACTCTTCCATTGTTCTCAGAATTCCGCTGACGTTTAAAAATGCTTCGGAAATCTTCCATTGTTTTCAAAATTCCGCTGACATATAAAAATGCTTCGGAAATCTTGCATTGTTCTCGGCATTCCGCTGACGTTTAAAAATGCTTCAGAATTCTTCAATTGTTCTCGGAATTCTGCTGAACTTTTAAAATGCTTTGGAACTCTTCCATTGCTCTCGGAATTCTGCTGAAGTTTAAAAATGCTTCGGAACTCTTCCATTGTTCTCGGAATTCCGTTGAAGTTTAAAAATGCTTCAAAACTCTTCCATTGTTCTCGGAATTCTGCTGAAGTTTAAAAATGCTTCAGAACTCTAACATTGTTCTCGGAATTCTGCTGAAGTTTAAAAATGCTTCGGTACTCTTCCATTGTTCTCGGAATTCCGCTGACACATAAAAATGCTTCGGAAATCTTGCATTGTTCTCGGCATTCCGCTGACGTTTAAAAATGCTTCGGAACTCTTCCATTGTTCTCAGAATTCCGCTGACGTTTAAAAATGCTTCGGAAATCTTCCATTGTTTTCAAAATTCCGCTGACGTTTAAAAATGCTTCAGAACTCTTCCATTGTTCTCGGAATTCCGCTGACGTTTAAAAATGCTTTGGAACTCTTCCATTGTTCTTGGAATTCTGCTGAAGTTTAAAAATGCTTCGGAACTCTTCCATTGTTCTCAGAATTCCGCTGAAGTTTAAAAATGCTTCGGTACTCTTCCATGGTTCTCGGAATTCCGCTGACATATAAAAATGCTTCGGAAATCTTGCATTGTTCTCGGCATTCCGCTGACGTTTAAAAATGCTTCGGAACTCTTCAATTGTTCTTGGAATTCTGCTGAACTTTTAAAATGCTTTGGAACTCTTCCATTGTTTTCAAAATTCCGCTGACGCTTAAATATGCTTCAGAACTCTTCCATTGTTCTCGGAATTCCGCTGACGTTTAATAATGCTTCGCAACTCTTTCATTGTACTCGGAATTCCGCTAACGTTTAAAAATGCTTCGGAACTCTTCCATTGTTCTCGGAATTCCGTTGAAGTTTAAAAATGCTTCGAAACTCTTCCATTGTTCTGGGAATTCTGCTGAAGTTTAAAAATGCTTCAGAACTCTTCCATTGTTCTCGGAATTCCGCTGATGTTTAAAAATGCTTCGGAACTCTTCCATTGTTCTCGGAATTCTGTTGAAGTTTAAAAATGCTTCTAAACTCTTCCATTGTTCTCGGAATTCTGCTGAAGTTTAAAAATGCTTCGGAACTCTTCCATTGTTCTCGAAATTCCGCTGACATATAAAAATGCTTCGGAAATCTTGCATTGTTCTCGGCATTCCACTGACGTTTAAAAATGCTTCGGAACTCTTCAATTGTTCTTGGAATTCTGCTGAACTTTAAAAATGCTTCGGAACTCTTCCATTGTTCTCGGAATTCCGCTGACATATAAAAATGCTTCGGAAATCTTGCATTGTTCTCGGCATTCTGCTGACGTTTAAAAATGCTTCGGAACTTTTCAATTGTTCTCGGAATTCTGCCGAACTTTTAAAATGCTTTGGAACTCTTCCATTGCTCTCGGAATTCTGCTGAAGTTTAAAAATGCTTCAGAACTCTTCCATTGTTCTCGGAATTCTGCTGTAGTTTAAAAATGCTTCGGAACTCTTCCATTGTTCTCAGAATTCCGCTGACGTTTAAAATTGCTTCGGAAATCTTCCATTGTTTTCAAAATTCCGCTAACGTTTAAAAATGCTTCAGAACTCTTCCATTGTTCTCGGAATTCCGCTGACGTTTTAAAATGCTTCGGTACTCTTCCATTGTTCTCGGAATTCCGCCGACGTTTAATAATGCTTCGCAACTTTTTCATTGTTCTCGGAATTCCGCTGACGGTTAAAAATGCTTCGGAACTCTTCAATTGTTCTCGGAATTCTGTTGAACTTTTAAAATGCTTTGGAACTCTTCCATTGCTCTCGGAATTCTGCTGAAGTTTAAAAATGCTTCAGAACTCTTACATTGTTCTCGGAATTCTGCTGACGTTTAAAAATGCTTCGGAACTCTTCCATTGTTCTCGGAATTCCGTTGAAGTTTAAAAATGCTTCGAAACTCTTCCATTGTTCTCGGAATTCTGCTGAAGTTTAAAAATGCTTCGGAACTCTTCCATTGTTCTCGGAATTCCGCTGACGTTTAATAATGCTTAGCAACTCTTTCATTGTTCTCGGAATTCCACTGACGTTTAAAAATGCTTCGGAACTCTTCCATTGTTCTCGGAATTCCGTTGAAGTTTAAAAATGCTTCGAAACTCTTCCATTGTTCTCGGAATTCTGCTGAAGTTTAAAAATGCTTCGGAACTCTTTCATTGTTCTCAGAATTCCGCTGACATTTAAAAATGCTTTGGTACTCTTCCATTGTTCTCGGAATTCCGCTGACATATAAAAATGCTTCGGAAATTTTTGCATTGTTCTCGGCATTCCGCTGACGTTTAAAAATGCTTCGGAACTCTTCAATTGTTCTCGGAATTCTGCTGAACTTTTAAAATGCTTCGGAACTCTTCCATTGCTCTCGGAATTCTGCTGAAGTTTAAAAATGCTTCAGAACTCTTACATTGTTCTCGGAATTCTGCTGACGTTTAAAAATGCTTCGGAACTCTTCCATTGTTCTCTGAATTCCGCTGACGTTTAAAAATGCTTCGGTACTCTTCCTTTGTTCTCGGAATTCCGCTGACATATAAAAATGCTTCGGAAATCTTGCATTGTTCTCGGCATTCCGTTGACGTTTAAAAATGCTTCGGAACTCTTCAATTGTTCTCGGAATTCTGCTGAACTTTTAAAATGCTTTGGAACTCTTCCATTGCTCTCGGAATTCTGCTGAAGTTTAAAAATGCTTCAGAACTCTTACATTGTTCTCGGAATTCTGCTGAAGTTTAAAAATGCTTCGGTACTCTTCCATTGTTCTCGGAAATCCGCTGACATATAAAAATGCTTCGGAAATCTTGCATTGTTCTCGGCATTCCGCTGACGTTTAAAAATGCTTCGGAACTCTTCCATTGTTCTCAGAATTCCGCTGACGTTTAAAAATGCTTCGGAAATCTTCCATTGTTTTCAAAATTCCGCTGACGTTTAAAAATGCTTCAGAACTCTTCCATTGTTCTCGGAATTCCGCTGACGTTTAAAAATGCTTTGGAACTCTTCCATTGTTCTTGGAATTCTGCTGAAGTTTAAAAATGCTTCGGAACTCTTCCATTGTTCTCAGAATTCCGCTGACGTTTAAAAATGCTTCGGTACTCTTCCATTGTTCTCGGAATTCCACTGACATATAAAAATGCTTCGGAAATCTTGCATTGTTCTCGGCATTCCGCTGACGTTTAAAAATGCTTCGGAACTCTTCAATTGTTCTCGGAATTCTGCTGAACTTTTAAAATGCTTTGGAACTCTTCCATTGCTCTCGGAATTCTGCTGAAGTTTAAAAATGCTTCGGAACTCTTCCATTGTTCTCGGAATTCTGCTGAAGTTTAAAAATGTTTTGGAACTCTTCCATTGTTCTCAGAATTCCGCTGACGTTTAAAAATGCTTCGGAAATCTTCCATTGTTTTCAAAATTCCGCTGACATATAAAAATGCTTCGGAAATCTTGCATTGTTCTCGGCATTCCGCTGACGTTTAAAAATGCTTCAGAATTCTTCAATTGTTCTCGGAATTCTGCTGAACTTTTAAAATGCTTTGGAACTCTTCCATTGCTCTCGGAATTCTGCTGAAGTTTAAAAATGCTTCGGAACTCTTCCATTGTTCTCAGAATTCCGCTAACGTTTAAAAATGCTTCGGAAATGTTCCATTGTTTTCAAAATTCCGCTGACGCTTAAAAATGCTTCAGAACTCTTCCATTGTTCTTGGAATTCTGTTGAAGTTTAAAAATGCTTCTAAACTCTTCCATTGTTCTCGGAATTCTGCTGAAGTTTAAAAATGCTTCGGAACTCTTCCATTGTTCTCGGAATTCCGCTGACATATAAAAATGCTTCGGGAATCTTGCATTGTTCTCGGCATTCCGCTGACGTTTAAAAATGCTTCGGAACTCTTCAATTGTTCTCGGAATTCTGCTGAACTTTTAAAATGCTTTGGAACTCTTCCATTGCTCTCGCAATTCTGCTGACGTTTAAAAATGCTTCGGAACTCTTCCATTGTTCTCGGAATTCTGCTGACGTTTAAAAATGCTTCGGAACTCTTCCATTGTTCTCAGAATTCCGCTGACGTTTAAAAATGCTTCACAACTCTTCCATTGTTCTCGGAATTCCGCTGACTTTTAAAAATACTTCGAAACTCTTCCATTGTTCTCCAAATTCCGCTGAAGTTTAAAAATGCTTCGGAACCCTTCCATTGTTCTCGGAATTCTGCTGAAGTTTAAAAATGCTTCGGAACTCTTCCATTGTTCTCAGAATTCCGCTGAAGTTTAAAAATGCTTCGGAACTCTTCCATTGTTCTCGGAATTCCGCTGAAGTTTAAAAATTCATCTGAACTCTTCCATTATTCTCGGAATTCGTGTGAATTTTAAAAATGCTTCGGAACTCTTCTATTGTTCTCGGAATTCCGCTGAAGTTTAAAAATGCTTAAAATCTCTTACATTGTACTCGGAAATCCGCTGAAGTTTAAAAATGCTTCGGAACTCTTCCATTGCTCTCGGAATTCTGCTGAAGTTTAAAAATGCTTCAGAACTCTTACATTGTTCTCGGAATTCTGCTGACGTTTAAAAATGCTTCGGAACTCTTCCATTGTTCTCTGAATTCCGCTGACGTTTAAAAATGCTTCGGTACTCTTCCTTTGTTCTCGGAATTCCGCTGACATATAAAAATGCTTCGGAAATCTTGCATTGTTCTCGGCATTCCGCTGACGTTTAAAAATGCTTCGGAACTTTTCAATTGTTCTCGGAATTCTGACGAACTTTTAAAATGCTTTGGAACTCTTCCATTGCTCTCGGAATTCTGCTGAAGTTTAAAAATGCTTCAGAACTCTTCCATTGTTCTCGGAATTCTGCTGTAGTTTAAAAATGCTTCGGAACTCTTCCATTGTTCTCAGAATTCCGCTGACGTTTAAAATTGCTTCGGAAATCTTCCATTGTTTTCAAAATTCCGCTGACGTTTAAAAATGCTTCAGAACTCTTCCATTGTTCTCGGAATTCCGCTGACGTTTTAAAATGCTTCGGTACTCTTCCATTGTTCTCGGAATTCTGCTGACGTTTAATAATGCTTCGCAACTTTTTCATTGTTCTCGGAATTCCGCTGACGGTTAAAAATGCTTCGGAACTCTTCAATTGTTCTCGGAATTCTGTTGAACTTTTAAAATGCTTTGGAACTCTTCCATTGCTCTCGGAATTCTGCTGAAGTTTAAAAATGCTTCAGAACTCTTACATTGTTCTCGGAATTCTGCTGACGTTTAAAAATGCTTCGGAACTCTACCATTGTTCTCGGAATTCCGTTGAAGTTTAAAAATGCTTCGAAACTCTTCCATTGTTCTCGGAATTCTGCTGAAGTTTAAAAATGCTTCGGAACTCTTCCATTGTTCTCGGAATTCCGCTGACGTTTAATAATGCTTAGCAACTCTTTCATTGTTCTCGGAATTCCACTGATGTTTAAAAATGCTTCGGAACTCTACCATTGTTCTCGGAATTCCGTTGAAGTTTAAAAATGCTTCGAAACTCTTCCATTGTTCTCGGAATTCTGCTGAAGTTTAAAAATGCTTCGGAACTCTTCCATTGTTCTCGGAATTCCGCTGACGTTTAATAATGCTTAGCAACTCTTTCATTGTTCTCGGAATTCCACTGATGTTTAAAAATGCTTCGGAACTCTTCCATTGTTCTCGGAATTCCGTTGAAGTTTAAAAATGCTTCGAAACTCTTCCATTGTTCTCGGAATTCTGCTGAAGTTTAAAAATGCTTCGGAACTCTTTCATTGTTCTCAGAATTCCGCTGACATTTAAAAATGCTTTGGTACTCTTCCATTGTTCTCGGAATTCCGCTGACATATAAAAATGCTTCGGAAATCTTGCATTGTTCTCGGCATTCCGCTGACGTTTAAAAATGCTTCGGAACTCTTCAATTGTTCTCGGAATTCTGCTGAACTTTTAAAATGCTTCGGAACTCTTCCATTGCTCTCGGAATTCTGCTGAAGTTTAAAAATGCTTCAGAACTCTTACATTGTTCTCGGAATTCTGCTGACGTTTAAAAATGCTTCGGAACTCTTCCATTGTTCTCTGAATTCCGCTGACGTTTAAAAATGCTTCGGTACTCTTCCTTTGTTCTCGGAATTCCGCTGACATATAAAAATGCTTCGGAAATCTTGCATTGTTCTCGGCATTCCGCTGACGTTTAAAAATGCTTCGGAACTCTTCAATTGTTCTCGGAATTCTGCTGAACTTTTAAAATGCTTTGGAACTCTTCCATTACTCTCGGAATTCTGCTGAAGTTTAAAAATGCTTCAGAACTCTTACATTGTTCTCGGAATTCTGCTGAAGTTTAAAAATGCTTCGGTACTCTTCCATTGTTCTCGGAATTCCGCTGACATATAAAAATGCTTCGGAAATCTTGCATTGTTCTCGGCATTCCGCTGACGTTTAAAAATGCTTCGGAACTCTTCCATTGTTCTCAGAGTTCCGCTGACGTTTAAAAATGCTTCGGAAATCTTCCATTGTTTTCAAAATTCCGCTGACGTTTAAACATGCTTCAGAACTCTTCCATTGTTCTCGGAATTCCGCTGACGTTTAAAAATGCTTTGGAACTCTTCCATTGTTCTTGGAATTCTGCTGAAGTTTAAAAATGCTTCGGAACTCTTCCATTGTTCTCAGAATTCCGCTGACGTTTAAAAATGCTTCGGTACTCTTCCATTGTTCTCGGAATTCCACTGACATATAAAAATGCTTCGGAAATCTTGCATTGTTCTCGGCATTCCGCTGACGTTTAAAAATGCTTCAGAATTCTTCAATTGTTCTCGGAATTCTGCTGAACTTTTAAAATGCTTTGGAACTCTTCCATTGCTCTCGGAATTCTGCTGAAGTTTAAAAATGCTTCGGAACTCTTCCATTGTTCTCGGAATTCTGCAGAAGTTTAAAAATGCTTCGGAACTCTTCCATTGTTCTCGGAATTCTGCTGAAGTTTAAAAATGCTTCGGAACTCTTCCATTGTTCTCAGAATTCCGCTAACGTTTAAAAATGCTTCGGAAATGTTCCATTGTTTTCAAAATTCCGCTGACGCTTAAAAATGCTTCAGAACTCTTCCATTGTTCTTGGAATTCTGTTGAAGTTTAAAAATGCTTCTAAACTCTTCCATTGTTCTCGGAATTCTGCTGAAGTTTAAAAATGCTTCGGAACTCTTCCATTGTTCTCGAAATTCCGCTGACATATAAAAATGCTTCGGAAATCTTGCATTGTTCTCGGCATTCCGCTGACGTTTAAAAATGCTTCGGAACTCTTCAATTGTTCTCGGAATTCTGCTGAACTTTTAAAATGCTTTGGAACTCTTCCATTGCTCTCGCAATTCTGCTGACGTTTAAAAATGCTTCGGAACTCTTCCATTGTTCTCGGAATTCTGCTGACGTTTAAAAATGCTTCGGAACTCTTCCATTGTTCTCAGAATTCCGCTGACGTTTAAAAATGCTTCACAACTCTTCCATTGTTCTCGGAATTCCGCTGACTTTTAAAAATACTTCGAAACTCTTCCATTGTTCTCCAAATTCCGCTGAAGTTTAAAAATGCTTCGGAACCCTTCCATTGTTCTCGGAATTCTGCTGAAGTTTAAAAATGCTTCGGAACTCTTCCATTGTTCTCAGAATTCCGATGAAGTTTAAAAATGCTTCGGAACTCTTCCATTGTTCTCGGAATTCCGCTGAAGTTTAAAAATTCATCTGAACTCTTCCATTATTCTCGGAATTCGTGTGAATTTTTAAAATGCTTCAGAACTCTTCTATTGTTCTCGGAATTCCGCTGAAGTTTAAAAATGCTTAAAATCTCTTACATTGTACTCGGAAATCCGCTGAAGTTTAAAAATGCTTCGGAACTCTTCCATTGCTCTCGGAATTCTGCTGAAGTTTAAAAATGCTTCAGAACTCTTACATTGTTCTCGGAATTCAGCTGACGTTTAAAAATGCTTCGGAACTCTTCCATTGTTCTCTGAATTCCGCTGACGTTTAAAAATGCTTCGGTACTCTTCCTTTGTTCTCGGAATTCCGCTGACATATAAAAATGCTTCGGAAATCTTGCATTGTTCTCGGCATTCCGCTGACGTTTAAAAATGCTTCGGAACTTTTCAATTGTTCTCGGAATTCTGCCGAACTTTTAAAATGCTTTGGAACTCTTCCATTGCTCTCGGAATTCTGCTGAAGTTTAAAAATGCTTCAGAACTCTTCCATTGTTCTCGGAATTCTGCTGTAGTTTAAAAATGCTTCGGAACTCTTCCATTGTTCTCAGAATTCCGCTGACGTTTAAAATTGCTTCGGAAATCTTCCATTGTTTTCAAAATTCCGCTGACGTTTAAAAATGCTTCAGAACTCTTCCATTGTTCTCGGAATTCCGCTGACGTTTTAAAATGCTTCGGTACTCTTCCATTGTTCTCGGAATTCTGCTGACGTTTAATAATGCTTCGCAACTTTTTCATTGTTCTCGGAATTCCGCTGACGGTTAAAAATGCTTCGGAACTCTTCAATTGTTCTCGGAATTCTGTTGAACTTTTAAAATGCTTTGGAACTCTTCCATTGCTCTCGGAATTCTGCTGAAGTTTAAAAATGCTTCAGAACTCTTACATTGTTCTCGGAATTCTGCTGACGTTTAAAAATGCTTCGGAACTCTACCATTGTTCTCGGAATTCCGTTGAAGTTTAAAAATGCTTCGAAACTCTTCCATTGTTCTCGGAATTCTGCTGAAGTTTAAAAATGCTTCGGAACTCTTCCATTGTTCTCGGAATTCCGCTGACGTTTAATAATGCTTAGCAACTCTTTCATTGTTCTCGGAATTCCACTGACGTTTAAAAATGCTTCGGAACTCTTCCATTGTTCTCGGAATTCCGTTGAAGTTTAAAAATGCTTCGAAACTCTTCCATTGTTCTCGGAATTCTGCTGAAGTTTAAAAATGCTTCGGAACTCTTTCATTGTTCTCAGAATTCCGCTGACATTTAAAAATGCTTTGGTACTCTTCCATTGTTCTCGGAATTCCGCTGACATATAAAAATGCTTCGGAAATCTTGCATTGTTCTCGGCATTCCGCTGACGTTTAAAAATGCTTCGGAACTCTTCAATTGTTCTCGGAATTCTGCTGAACTTTTAAAATGCTTTGGAACTCTTCCATTGCTCTCGGAATTCTGCTGAAGTTTAAAAATGCTTCAGAACTCTTACATTGTTCTCGGAATTCTGCTGAAGTTTAAAAATGCTTCGGTACTCTTCCATTGTTCTCGGAATTCCGCTGACATATAAAAATGCTTTGGAAATCTTGCATTGTTCTCGGCATTCCGCTGACGTTTAAAAATGCTTCGGAACTCTTCCATTGTTCTCAGAATTCCGCTGACGTTTAAAAATGCTTAGGAAATCTTCCATTGTTTTCAAAATTCCGCTGACGTTTAAAAATGCTTCAGAACTCTTCCATTGTTCTCGGAATTCCGCTGACGTTTAAAAATGCTTTGGAACTCTTCCATTGTTCTTGGAATTCTGCTGAAGTTTAAAAATGCTTCGGAACTCTTCCATTGTTCTCAGAATTCCGCTGACGTTTAAAAATGCTTCGGTACTCTTCCATTGTTCTCTGAATTCCACTGACATATAAAAATGCTTCGGAAATCTTGCATTGTTCTCGGCATTCCGCTGACGTTTAAAAATGCTTCGGAACTCTTCAATTGTTCTCGGAATTCTGCTGAACTTTTAAAATGCTTTGGAACTCTTCCATTGCTCTCGGAATTCTGCTGAAGTTTAAAAATGCTTCGGAACTCTTCCATTGTTCTCGGAATTCTGCTGAAGTTTAAAAATGTTTTGGAACTCTTCCATTGTTCTCAGAATTCCGCTGACGTTTAAAAATGCTTCGGAAATCTTCCATTGTTTTCAAAATTCCGCTGACATATAAAAATGCTTCGGAAATCTTGCATTGTTCTCGGCATTCCGCTGACGTTTAAAAATGCTTCAGAATTCTTCAATTGTTCTCGGAATTCTGCTGAACTTTTAAAATGCTTTGGAACTCTTCCATTGCTCTCGGAATTCTGCTGAAGTTTAAAAATGCTTCGGAACTCTTCCATTGTTCTCGGAATTCCCTTGAAGTTTA
Source organism: Phyllobates terribilis (assembly GCF_046119375.1). Taxonomy (NCBI): domain Eukaryota; kingdom Metazoa; phylum Chordata; class Amphibia; order Anura; family Dendrobatidae; genus Phyllobates; species Phyllobates terribilis. The sequence goes on from NW_027362782.1 coordinate 14,153,842, forward strand.
AAAATGCTTCAAAACTCTTCCATTGTTCTCGGAATTCTGCTGAAGTTTAAAAATGCTTCGGAACTCTTCCATTGTTCTCGGAATTCTGCTGAAGTTTAAAAATGCTTCGGAACTCTTCCATTGTTCTCAGAATTCCGCTAACGTTTAAAAATGCTTCGGAAATGTTCCATTGTTTTCAAAATTCCGCTGACGCTTAAAAATGCTTCAGAACTCTTCCATTGTTCTCGGAATTCTGTTGAAGTTTAAAAATGCTTCTAAACTCTTCCATTGTTCTCGGAATTCTGCTGATGTTTAAAAATGCTTCAGAACTCTTCCATTGTTCTCGGAATTCCGCTGACATATAAAAATGCTTCGGAAATCTTGCATTGTTCTCGGCATTCCGCTGACGTTTAAAAATGCTTCGGAACTCTTCTATTGTTCTCGGAATTCTGCTGAACTTTTAAAATGCTTTGGAACTCTTCCATTGCTCTCGCAATTCTGCTGACGTTTAGAAATGCTTCGGAACTCTTCCATTGTTCTCGGAATTCTGCTGACGTTTAAAAATGCTTCGGAACTCTTCCATTGTTCTCAGAATTCCGCTGACGTTTAAAAATGCTTCACAACTCTTCCATTGTTCTCGGAATTCCGCTGACTTTTAAAAATACTTCGAAACTCTTCCATTGTTCTCCAAATTCCGCTGAAGTTTAAAAATGCTTCGGAACCCTTCCATTGTTCTCGGAATTCTGCTGAAGTTTAAAAATGCTTCGGAACTCTTCCATTGTTCTCAGAATTCTGCTGACGTTTAAAAATGCTTCAGAACTCTTCCATTGTTCTCGGAATTCCGCTGAAGTTTAAAAATGCTTCGGACCTCTTCCATTGTTCTAGGAATTCTGCTGAAGTTTAAAAATTCATATGAACTCTTCCATTATTCTCGGAATTTGTGTGAATTTTAAAAATGCTTCGGAACTCTTCTATTGTTCTCGGAATTCCGCTGAAGTTTAAAAATGCTTAAAATCTCTTACATTGTACTCGGAATTCCGCTGAAGTTTAAAAATGCTTCGGAACTCTTGCATTGTTCTCGGCATTCCGCTGACGTTTAAAAATGCTTCGGAACTCTTCAATTGTTCTCGGAATTCTGCCGAACTTTTAAAATGCTTTGTAACTCTTCCATTGCTCTCGGAATTCTGCTGAAGTTTAAAAATGCTTCAGAACTCTTCCATTGTTCTCGGAATTCTGCTGTAGTTTAAAAATGCTTCGGAACTCTTCCATTGTTCTCAGAATTCCGCTGACGTTTAAAAATGCTTCGGAAATCTTCCATTGTTTTCAAAATTCCGCTGACGTTTAAAAATGCTTCAGAACTCTTCCATTGTTCTCGGAATTCCGCTGACATTTTAAAATGCTTCGGTACTATTCCATTGTTCTCGGAATTCCGCTGACATATAAAAATGCTTCGGAAATCTTGCATTGTTCTCGGCATTCCGCTGACGTTTAAAAATGCTTCGGAACTCTTCCATTGTTCTCAGAATTCCGCTGATGTTTAAAAATGCTTCGGAAATCTTCCATTGTTTTCAAAATTCCGCTGACGTTTAAAAATGCTTCAGAACTCTTCCATTGTTCTCGGAATTCCGCTGACGTTTAAAAATGCTTTGGAACTCTTCCATTATTCTCGGAATTCTGCTGAAGTTTAAAAATGCTTCGGAACTCTTCCATTGTTCTCAGAATTCCGCTGACGTTTAAAAATGCTTCGGTACTCTTCCATTGTTCTCGGAATTCCGTTGAAGTTTAAAGATGCTTCGAAACTCTTCCATTGTTCTCGGAATTCCGTTGAAGTTTAAAAATGCTTCGAAACTCTTCCATTGTTCTCGGAATTCTGCTGAAGTTTAAAAATGCTTCGGAACTCTTTCATTGTTCTCAGAATTCCGCTGACATTTAAAAATGATTTGGTACTCTTCCATTGTTCTCTGAATTCCGCTGACATATAAAAATGCTTCGGAAATCTTGCATTGTTCTCGGCATTCCGCTGACGTTTAAAAATGCTTCGGAACTCTTCAATTGTTCTCGGAATTCTGCTGAACTTTTAAAATGCTTTGGAACTCTTCCATTGCTCTCGGAATTCTGCTGAAGTTTAAAAATGCTTCAGAACTCTTACATTGTTCTCGGAATTCTGCTGAAGTTTAAAAATGCTTCGGTACTCTTCCATTGTTCTCGGAATTCCGCTGACATATAAAAATGCTTCGGAAATCTTGCATTGTTCTCGGCATTCCGCTGACGTTTAAAAATGCTTCGGAACTCTTCAATTGTTCTCGGAATTCTGCTGAACTTTTAAAATGCTTTGGAACTCTTCCATTGCTCTCGGAATTCTGCTGAAGTTTAAAAATGCTTCGCAACTCTTTCATTGTACTCGGAATTCCGCTAACGTTTAAAAATGCTTCGGAAATCTTCCATTGTTTTCAAAATTCCGCTGATGTTTAAAAATGCTTCAGAACTCTTCCATTGTTCTCGGAATTCCGCTGACGTTTAAAAATGCTTTGGAACTCTTCCATTGTTCTTGGAATTCTGCTGAAGTTAAAAATGCTTCGGAACTCTTCCATTGTTCTCAGAATTCCGCTGACGTTTAAAAATGCTGCGGTACTCTTCCATTGTTCTCGGAATTCCACTGACATATAAAAATGCTTCGGAAATCTTGCATTGTTCTCGGCATTCCGCTGACATTTAAAAATGCTTCGGAACTCTTCAATTGTTCTCGGAATTCTGCTGAACTTTTAAAATGCTTTGGAACTCTTCCATTGCTCTCGGAATTCTGCTGAAGTTTAAAAATGCTTCGGAACTCTTCCATTGTTCTCGGAATTCTGCTGAAGTTTAAAAATGTTTTGGAACTCTTCCATTGTTCTCAGAATTCCGCTGACGTTTAAAAATGCTTCGGAAATCTTCCATTGTTTTCAAAATTCCGCTGACATACAAAAATGCTTAGGAAATCTTGCATTGTTCTCGGCATTCCGCTGACGTTTAAAAATGCTTCAGAATTCTTCAATTGTTCTCGGATTTCTGCTGAACTTTTAAAATGCTTTGGAACTCTTCCATTGCTCTCGGAATTCTGCTGAAGTTTAAAAATGCTTCGGAACTCTTCCATTGTTCTCGGAATTCCGTTGAAGTTTAAAAATGCTTCGAAACTCTTCCATTGTTCTCGGAATTCTGCTGAAGTTTAAAAATGCTTCGGAACTCTTCCATTATTCTCAGAATTCCGCTAACGTTTAAAAATGCTTCGGAAATCTTCCATTGTTTTCAAAATTCCGCTGACGCTTAAAAATGCTTTAGAACTCTTCCATTGTTCTCTGAATTCCGCTGACGTTTAATAATGCTTCGCAACTCTTTCATTGTACTCGGAATTCCGCTAACGTTTAAAAATGCTTCGGAACTCTTCCATTGTTCTCGGAATTCCGTTGAAGTTTAAAAATGCTTCGAAACTCTTCCATTGTTCTCCAAATTCCGCTGAAGTTTAAAAATGCTTCGGAACCCTTCCATTGTTCTCGGAATTCTGCTGAAGTTTAAAAATGCTTCGGAACTCTTCCATTGTTCTCAGAATTCTGCTGACGTTTAAAAATGCTTCAGAACTCTTCCATTGTTCTCGGAATTCCGCTGAAGTTTAAAAATGCTTCGGACCTCTTCCATTGTTCTAGGAATTCTGCTGAAGTTTAAAAATTCATATGAACTCTTCCATTATTCTCGGAATTTGTGTGAATTTTAAAAATGCTTCGGAACTCTTCTATTGTTCTCGGAATTCCGCTGAAGTTTAAAAATGCTTAAAATCTCTTACATTGTACTCGGAATTCCGCTGAAGTTTAAAAATGCTTCGGAACTCTTCCATTGCTCTCGGAATTCTGCTGAAGTTTAAAAATGCTTCAGAACTCTTACATTGTTCTCGGAATTCTGCTGACGTTTAAAAATGCTTCGGAACTCTTCCTTTGTTCTCGGAATTCCGCTGACATATAAAAATGCTTCGGAAATCTTGCATTGTTCTCGGCATTCCGCTGACGTTTAAAAATGCTTCGGAACTCTTCAATTGTTCTCGGAATTCTGCCGAACTTTTAAAATGCTTTGTAACTCTTCCATTGCTCTCGGAATTCTGCTGAAGTTTAAAAATGCTTCAGAACTCTTCCATTGTTCTCGGAATTCTGCTGTAGTTTAAAAATGCTTCGGAACTCTTCCATTGTTCTCAGAATTCCGCTGACGTTTAAAAATGCTTCGGAAATCTTCCATTGTTTTCAAAATTCCGCTGACGTTTAAAAATGCTTCAGAACTCTTCCATTGTTCTCGGAATTCCGCTGACATTTTAAAATGCTTCGGTACTCTTCCATTGTTCTCAGAATTCCGCTGACGTTTAAAAATGCTTCGGAAATCTTCCATTGTTTTCAAAATTCCGCTGACGTTTAAAAATGCTTCAGAACTCTTCCATTGTTCTCGGAATTCCGCTGACGTTTAAAAATGCTTTGGAACTCTTCCATTATTCTCGGAATTCTGCTGAAGTTTAAAAATGCTTCGGAACTCTTCCATTGTTCTCAGAATTCCGCTGACGTTTAAAAATGCTTCGGTACTCTTCCATTGTTCTCGGAATTCCGTTGAAGTTTAAAGATGCTTCGAAACTCTTCCATTGTTCTCGGAATTCCGTTGAAGTTTAAAAATGCTTCGAAACTCTTCCATTGTTCTCGGAATTCTGCTGAAGTTTAAAAATGCTTCGGAACTCTTTCATTGTTCTCAGAATTCCGCTGACATTTAAAAATGCTTTGGTACTCTTCCATTGTTCTCTGAATTCCGCTGACATATAAAAATGCTTCGGAAATCTTGCATTGTTCTCGGCATTCCGCTGACGTTTAAAAATGCTTCGGAACTCTTCAATTGTTCTCGGAATTCTGCTGAACTTTTAAAATGCTTTGGAACTCTTCCATTGCTCTCGGAATTCTGCTGAAGTTTAAAAATGCTTCAGAACTCTTACATTGTTCTCGGAATTCTGCTGAAGTTTAAAAATGCTTCGGTACTCTTCCATTGTTCTCGGAATTCCGCTGACATATAAAAATGCTTCGGAAATCTTGCATTGTTCTCGGCATTCCGCTGACGTTTAAAAATGCTTCGGAACTCTTCCATTGTTCTCAGAATTCCGCTGACGTTTAAAAATGCTTCGGAAATCTTCCATTGTTTTCAAAATTCCGCTGATGTTTAAAAATGCTTCAGAACTCTTCCATTGTTCTCGGAATTCCGCTGACGTTTAAAAATGCTTTGGAACTCTTCCATTGTTCTTGGAATTCTGCTGAAGTTAAAAATGCTTCGGAACTCTTCCATTGTTCTCAGAATTCCGCTGACGTTTAAAAATGCTTCGGTACTCTTCCATTGTTCTCGGAATTCCACTGACATATAAAAATGCTTCGGAAATCTTGCATTGTTCTCGGCATTCCGCTGACGTTTAAAAATGCTTCGGAACTCTTCAATTGTTCTCGGAATTCTGCTGAACTTTTAAAATGCTTTGGAACTCTTCCATTGCTCTCGGAATTCTGCTGAAGTTTAAAAATGCTTCGGAACTCTTCCATTGTTCTCGGAATTCTGCTGAAGTTTAAAAATGTTTTGGAACTCTTCCATTGTTCTCAGAATTCCGCTGACGTTTAAAAATGCTTCGGAAATCTTCCATTGTTTTCAAAATTCCGCTGACATACAAAAATGCTTCGGAAATCTTGCATTGTTCTCGGCATTCCGCTGACGTTTAAAAATGCTTCAGAATTCTTCAATTGTTCTCGGAATTCTGCTGAACTTTTAAAATGCTTTGGAACTCTTCCATTGCTCTCGGAATTCTGCTGAAGTTTAAAAATGCTTCGGAACTCTTCCATTGTTCTCGGAATTCCGTTGAAGTTTAAAAATGCTTCGAAACTCTTCCATTGTTCTCGGAATTCTGCTGAAGTTTAAAAATGCTTCGGAACTCTTCCATTATTCTCAGAATTCCGCTAACGTTTAAAAATGCTTTGGAAATCTTCCATTGTTTTCAAAATTCCGCTGACGCTTAAAAATGCTTCAGAACTCTTCCATTGTTCTCTGAATTCCGCTGACGTTTAATAATGCTTCGCAACTCTTTCATTGTACTCGGAATTCCGCTAACGTTTAAAAATGCTTCGGAAATCTTCCATTGTTTTCAAAATTCCGCTGATGTTTAAAAATGCTTCAGAACTCTTCCATTGTTCTCGGAATTCCGCTGACGTTTAAAAATGCTTTGGAACTCTTCCATTGTTCTTGGAATTCTGCTGAAGTTAAAAATGCTTCGGAACTCTTCCATTGTTCTCAGAATTCCGCTGACGTTTAAAAATGCTGCGGTACTCTTCCATTGTTCTCGGAATTCCACTGACATATAAAAATGCTTCGGAAATCTTGCATTGTTCTCGGCATTCCGCTGACGTTTAAAAATGCTTCGGAACTCTTCAATTGTTCTCGGAATTCTGCTGAACTTTTAAAATGCTTTGGAACTCTTCCATTGCTCTCGGAATTCTGCTGAAGTTTAAAAATGCTTCGGAACTCTTCCATTGTTCTCGGAATTCTGCTGAAGTTTAAAAATGTTTTGGAACTCTTCCATTGTTCTCAGAATTCCGCTGACGTTTAAAAATGCTTCGGAAATCTTCCATTGTTTTCAAAATTCCGCTGACATACAAAAATGCTTCGGAAATCTTGCATTGTTCTCGGCATTCCGCTGACGTTTAAAAATGCTTCAGAATTCTTCAATTGTTCTCGGATTTCTGCTGAACTTTTAAAATGCTTTGGAACTCTTCCATTGCTCTCGGAATTCTGCTGAAGTTTAAAAATGCTTCGGAACTCTTCCATTGTTCTCGGAATTCCGTTGAAGTTTAAAAATGCTTCGAAACTCTTCCATTGTTCTCGGAATTCTGCTGAAGTTTAAAAATGCTTCGGAACTCTTCCATTATTCTCAGAATTCCGCTAACGTTTAAAAATGCTTCGGAAATCTTCCATTGTTTTCAAAATTCCGCTGACGCTTAAAAATGCTTCAGAACTCTTCCATTGTTCTCTGAATTCCGCTGACGTTTAATAATGCTTCGCAACTCTTTCATTGTACTCGGAATTCCGCTAACGTTTAAAAATGCTTCGGAACTCTTCCATTGTTCTCGGAATTCCGTTGAAGTTTAAAAATGCTTCGAAACTCTTCCATTGTTCTGGGAATTCTGCTGAAGTTTAAAAATGCTTAGGAAATCTTCCATTGTTTTCAAAATTCTGCTGAAGTTTAAAAATGCTTCGGAACTCTTCCATTGTTCTCGGAATTCCGCTGACATATAAAAATGCTTCGGAAATCTTGCATTGTTCTCGGCATTCCGCTGAAGTTTAAAAATGCTTCGGACCTCTTCCATTGTTCTAGGAATTCTGCTGAAGTTTAAAAATTCATCTGAACTCTTCCATTATTCTCGGAATTCGTGTGAATTTTAAAAATGCTTCGGAACTCTTCTATTGTTCTCGGAATTCCGCTGAAGTTTAAAAATGCTTCGGAACTCTTCCATTGCTCTCGGAATTCTGCTGAAGTTTAAAAATGCTTCGGAACTCTTCCATTGTTCTCAGAATTCCGCTGACGTTTAAAAATGCTTAGGAAATCTTCCATTGTTTTCAAAATTCTGCTGAAGTTTAAAAATGCTTCGGAACTCTTCCATTGTTCTCGGAATTCCGCTGACATATAAAAATGCTTCGGAACTCTTCCATTGTTCTCGGAATTCCGTTGAAGTTTAAAAATGCTTCGAAACTCTTCCATTGTTCTGGGAATTTTGCTGAAGTTTAAAAATGCTTCAGAACTCTTCCATTGTTCTCGGAATTCCGCTGACGTTTAATAATGCTTCGCAACTCTTTCATTGTTCTCGGAATTCCGCTGATGTTTAAAAATGCTTCGGAACTCTTCCATTGTTCTCGGAATTCTGTTGAAGTTTAAAAATGCTTCTAAACTCTTCCATTGTTCTCGGAATTCTGCTGAAGTTTAAAAATGCTTCGGAACTCTTCCATTGTTCTCGGAATTCCGCTGACATATAAAAATGCTTCGGAAATCTTGCATTGTTCTCGGCATTCCGCTGACGTTTAAAAATGCTTCGGAACTCTTCAATTGTTCTCGGAATTCTGCTGAACTTTTAAAATGCTTTGGAACTCTTCCATTGCTCTCGCAATTCTGCTGACGTTTAAAAATGCTTCGGAACTCTTCCATTGTTCTCGGAATTCTGCTGACGTTTAAAAATGCTTCGGAACTCTTCCATTGTTCTCGGAATTCCGCTGACGTTTAAAAATGCTTCACAACTCTTCCATTGTTCTCGGAATTCCGCTGACTTTTAAAAATACTTCGAAACTCTTCCATTGTTCTCCAAATTCCGCTGAAGTTTAAAAATGCTTCGGAACCCTTCCATTGTTCTCGGAATTCTGCTGAAGTTTAAAAATGCTTCGGAACTCTTCCATTGTTCTCAGAATTCTGCTGACGTTTAAAAATGCTTCGGAACTCTTCCATTGTTCTCGGAATTCCGCTGAAGTTTAAAAATGCTTAAAATCTCTTACATTGTACTCGGAATTCCGCTGAAGTTTAAAAATGCTTCGGAACTCTTCCATTGCTCTCGGAATTCTGCTGAAGTTTAAAAATGCTTCAGAACTCTTACATTGTTCTCGGAATTCTGCTGACGTTTAAAAATGCTTCGGAACTCTTCCATTGTTCTCTGAATTCCGCTGACGTTTAAAAATGCTTCGGTACTCTTTCTTTGTTCTCGGAATTCCGCTGACATATAAAAATGCTTCGGAAATCTTGCATTGTTCTCGGCATTCCGCTGACGTTTAAAAATGCTTCGGAACTCTTCCATTGTTCTCAAAATTCCGCTGACGTTTAAAACTGCTTCGGAAATCTTCCATTGTTTTCAAAATTCCGCTGATGTTTAAAAATGCTTCAGAACTCTTCCATTGTTCTCGGAATTCCGCTGACGTTTAAAAATGCTTCGGAACCCTTCCATTGTTCTCGGAATTCTGCTGAAGTTTAAAAATGCTTCGGAACTCTTCCATTGTTCTCAGAATTCTGCTGACGTTTAAAAATGCTTCGGAACTCTTCCATTGTTCTCGGAATTCCGCTGAAGTTTAAAAATGCTTCAGACCTCTTCCATTGTTCTAGGAATTCTGCTGAAGTTTAAAAATTCATCTGAACTCTTCCATTATTCTCGGAATTCGTGTGAATTTTAAAAATGCTTCGGAACTCTTCTATTGTTCTCGGAATTCCGCTGAAGTTTAAAAATGCTTAAAATCTCTTACATTGTACTCGGAATTCCGCTGAAGTTTAAAAATGCTTCGGAACTCTTCCATTGCTCTCGGAATTCTGCTGAAGTTTAAAAATGCTTCAGAACTCTTACATTGTTCTCGGAATTCTGCTGACGTTTAAAAATGCTTCGGAACTCTTCCATTGTTCTCTGAATTCCGCTGACGTTTAAAAATGCTTCGGTACTCTTCCTTTGTTCTCGGAATTCCGCTGACATATAAAAATGCTTCGGAAATCTTGCATTGTTCTCTGCATTCCGCTGACGTTTAAAAATGCTTCGGAACTCTTCCATTGTTCTCAAAATTCCGCTGACGTTTAAAAATGCTTCGGAAATCTTCCATTGTTTTCAAAATTCCGCTGATGTTTAAAAATGCTTCAGAACTCTTCCATTGTTCTCGGAATTCCGCTGACGTTTAAAAATGCTTTGGAACTCTTCCATTGTTTTTGGAATTCTGCTGAAGTTAAAAATGCTTCGGAACTCTTCCATTGTTCTCAGAATTCCGCTGACGTTTAAAAATGCTTCGGTACTCTTCCATTGTTCTCGGAATTCCACTGACATATAAAAATGCTTCGGAAATCTTGCATTGTTCTCGGCATTCCGCTGACGTTTAAAAATGCTTCGGAACTCTTCAATTGTTCTCGGAATTCTGCTGAACTTTTAAAATGCTTTGGAACTCTTCCATTGCTCTCGGAATTCTGCTGAAGTTTAAAAATGCTTCGGAACTCTTCCATTGTTCTCGGAATTCTGCTGAAGTTTAAAAATGTTTTGGAACTCTTCCATTGTTCTCAGAATTCCGCTGACGTTTAAAAATGCTTCGGAAATCTTCCATTGTTTTCAAAATTCCGCTGACGTTTAAAAATGCTTCAGAACTCTTCCATTGTTCTCGGAATTCCGCTGACGTTTTAAAATGCTTCGGTACTCTTCCATTGTTCTCGGAATTCCGCTGACATATAAAAATGCTTCGGAAATCTTGCATTGTTCTCGGCATTCCGCTGACGTTTAAAAATGCTTCGGAACTCTTCCATTGTTCTCAGAATTCCGCTGACGTTTAAAAATGCTTCGGAAATCTTCCATTGTTTTCAAAATTCCGCTGACGTTTAAAAATGCTTCAGAACTCTTCCATTGTTCTCGGAATTCCGCTGACGTTTAAAAATGCTATGGAACTCTTGCATTGTTCTCGGCATTCCGCTGACGTTTAAAAATGCTTCGGAACTCTTCAATTGTTCTCGGAATTCTGCCGAACTTTTAAAATGCTTTGTAACTCTTCCATTGCTCTCGGAATTCTGCTGAAGTTTAAAAATGCTTCAGAACTCTTCCATTGTTCTCGGAATTCTGCTGTAGTTTAAAAATGCTTCGGAACTCTTCCATTGTTCTCAGAATTCCGCTGACGTTTTAAAATGCTTCGGTACTCTTCCATTGTTCTCGGAATTCCGCTGACATATAAAAATGCTTCGGAAATCTTGCATTGTTCTCGGCATTCCGCTGACGTTTAGAAATGCTTCGGAACTCTTCCATTGTTCTCAGAATTCCGCTGATGTTTAAAAATGCTTCGGAAATCTTCCATTGTTTTCAAAATTCCGCTGACGTTTAAAAATGCTTCAGAACTCTTCCATTGTTCTCGGAATTCCGCTGACGTTTAAAAATGCTTTGGAACTCTTCCATTATTCTCGGAATTCTGCTGAAGTTTAAAAATGCTTCGGAACTCTTCCATTGTTCTCAGAATTCCGCTGACGTTTAAAAATGCTTCGGTACTCTTCCATTGTTCTCGGAATTCCGTTGAAGTTTAAAAATGCTTCGAAACTCTTCCATTGTTCTCGGAATTCCGTTGAAGTTTAAAAATGCTTCGGAACTCTTTCATTGTTCTCAGAATTCCGCTGACATTTAAAAATGCTTTGGTACTCTTCCATTGTTCTCTGAATTCCGCTGACATATAAAAATGCTTCGGAAATCTTGCATTGTTCTCGGCATTCCGCTGACGTTTAAAAATGCTTCGGAACTCTTCAATTGTTCTCGGAATTCTGCTGAACTTTTAAAATGCTTTGGAACTCTTCCATTGCTCTCGGAATTCTGCTGAAGTTTAAAAATGCTTCAGAACTCTTACATTGTTCTCGGAATTCTGCTGAAGTTTAAAAATGCTTCGGTACTCTTCCATTGTTCTCAGAATTCCGCTGACATATAAAAATGCTTCGGAAATCTTGCATTGTTCTCGGCATTCCGCTGACGTTTAAAAATGCTTCGGAACTCTTCCATTGTTCTCAAAATTCCGCTGACGTTTAAAAATGCTTTGGAACTCTTCCATTGTTCTTGGAATTCTGCTGAAGTTAAAAATGCTTCGGAAATCTTGCATTGTTCTCGGCATTCCGCTGACGTTTAAAAATGCTTCGGAACTCTTCAATTGTTCTCGGAATTCTGCTGAACTTTTAAAATGCTTTGGAACTCTTCCATTGCTCTCGGAATTCTGCTGAAGTTTAAAAATGCTTCGGAACTCTTCCATTGCTCTCGGAATTCTGCTGAAGTTTAAAAATGCTTCGGAACTCTTCCATTGTTCTCGGAATTCCGCTGACATATAAAAATGCTTCGGAACTCTTCCATTCTTCTCTGAATTCCGCTGACATTTAAAAATGCTTCGGTACTCTTCCTTTGTTCTCGGAATTCCGCTGACATATAAAAATGCTTCGGAAATCTTGCACTGTTCTCGGCATTCCGCTGACGTTTAAAAATGCTTCGGAACTCTTCAATTGTTCTCGGAATTCTGCCGAACTTTTAAAATGCTTTGGAACTCTTCCATTGCTCTCGGAATTCTGCTGAAGTTTAAAAATGCTTCAGAACTCTTCCATTGTTCTCGGAATTCTGCTGTAGTTTAAAAATGCTTCGGAACTCTTCCATTGTTCTCAGAATTCCGCTGACGTTTAAAAATGCTTCGGAAATCTTCCATTGTTTTCAAAATTCCGCTGACGTTTAAAAATGCTTCAGAACTCTTCCATTGTTCTCGGAATTCCGCTGACGTTTTAAAATGCTTCGGTACTCTTCCATTGTTCTCGGAATTCCGCTGACATATAAAAATGCTTCGGAAATCTTGCATTGTTCTCGGCATTCCGCTGACGTTTAAAAATGCTTCGGAACTCTTCCATTGTTCTCAGAATTCCGCTGATGTTTAAAAATGCTTCGGAAATCTTCCATTGTTTTCAAAATTCCGCTGACGTTTAAAAATGCTTCAGAACTCTTCCATTGTTCTCGGAATTCCGCTGACGTTTAAAAATGCTTTGGAACTCTTCCATTATTCTCGGAATTCTGCTGAAGTTTAAAAATGCTTCGGAACTCTTCCATTGTTCTCAGAATTCCGCTGACGTTTAAAAATGCTTCGGTACTCTTCCATTGTTCTCGGAATTCCGTTGAAGTTTAAAAATGCTTCGAAACTCTTCCATTGTTCTCGGAATTCCGTTGAAGTTTAAAAATGCTTCGAAACTCTTCCATTGTCCTCGGAATTCTGCTGAAGTTTAAAAATGCTTCGGAACTCTTTCATTGTTCTCAGAATTCCGCTGACATTTAAAAATGCTTTGGTACTCTTCCATTGTTCTCTGAATTCCGCTGACATATAAAAATGCTTCGGAAATCTTGCATTGTTCTCGGCATTCCGCTGACGTTTAAAAATGCTTCGGAACTCTTCAATTGTTCTCGGAATTCTGCTGAACTTTTAAAATGCTTTGGAACTCTTCCATTGCTCTCGGAATTCTGCTGAAGTTTAAAAATGCTTCAGAACTCTTACATTGTTCTCGGAATTCTGCTGAAGTTTAAAAATGCTTCGGTACTCTTCCATTGTTCTCGGAATTCCGCTGACATATAAAAATGCTTCGGAAATCTTGCATTGTTCTCGGCATTCCGCTGACGTTTAAAAATGCTTCGGAACTCTTCCATTGTTCTCAGAATTCCGCTGACGTTTAAAAATGCTTCGGAAATCTTCCATTGTTTTCAAAATTCCGCTGATGTTTAAAAATGCTTCAGAACTCTTCCATTGTTCTCGGAATTCCGCTGACGTTTAAAAATGCTTTGGAACTCTTCCATTGTTCTTGGAATTCTGCTGAAGTTAAAAATGCTTCGGAACTCTTCCATTGTTCTCAGAATTCCGCTGATGTTTAAAAATGCTTCGGTACTCTTCCATTGTTCTCGGAATTCCACTGACATATAAAAATGCTTCGGAAATCTTGCATTGTTCTCGGCATTCCGCTGACGTTTATAAATGCTTCGGAACTCTTCAATTGTTCTCGGAATTCTGCTGAACTTTTAAAATGCTTTGGAACTCTTCCATTGCTCTCGGAATTCCGCTGACATATAAAAATGCTTCGGAAATCTTGCATTGTTCTCGGCATTCCGCTGACGTTTAAAAATGCTTCGGAACTCTTCCATTGTTCTCAAAATTCCGCTGACGTTTAAAACTGCTTCGGAAATCTTCCATTGTTTTCAAAATTCCGCTGATGTTTAAAAATGCTTCAGAACTCTTCCATTGTTCTCGGAATTCCGCTGACGTTTAAAAATGCTTCGGAACCCTTCCATTGTTCTCGGAATTCTGCTGAAGTTTAAAAATGCTTCGGAACTCTTCCATTGTTCTCAGAATTCTGCTGACGTTTAAAAATGCTTCGGAACTCTTCCATTGTTCTCGGAATTCCGCTGAAGTTTAAAAATGCTTCAGACCTCTTCCATTGTTCTAGGAATTCTGCTGAAGTTTAAAAATTCATCTGAACTCTTCCATTATTCTCGGAATTCGTGTGAATTTTAAAAATGCTTCGGAACTCTTCTATTGTTCTCGGAATTCCGCTGAAGTTTAAAAATGCTTAAAATCTCTTACATTGTACTCGGAATTCCGCTGAAGTTTAAAAATGCTTCGGAACTCTTCCATTGCTCTCGGAATTCTGCTGAAGTTTAAAAATGCTTCAGAACTCTTACATTGTTCTCGGAATTCTGCTGACGTTTAAAAATGCTTCGGAACTCTTCCATTGTTCTCTGAATTCCGCTGACGTTTAAAAATGCTTCGGTACTCTTCCTTTGTTCTCGGAATTCCGCTGACATATAAAAATGCTTCGGAAATCTTGCATTGTTCTCTGCATTCCGCTGACGTTTAAAAATGCTTCGGAACTCTTCCATTGTTCTCAAAATTCCGCTGACGTTTAAAAATGCTTCGGAAATCTTCCATTGTTTTCAAAATTCCGCTGATGTTTAAAAATGCTTCAGAACTCTTCCATTGTTCTCGGAATTCCGCTGACGTTTAAAAATGCTTTGGAACTCTTCCATTGTTCTTGGAATTCTGCTGAAGTTAAAAATGCTTCGGAACTCTTCCATTGTTCTCAGAATTCCGCTGACGTTTAAAAATGCTTCGGTACTCTTCCATTGTTCTCGGAATTCCACTGACATATAAAAATGCTTCGGAAATCTTGCATTGTTCTCGGCATTCCGCTGACGTTTAAAAATGCTTCGGAACTCTTCAATTGTTCTCGGAATTCTGCTGAACTTTTAAAATGCTTTGGAACTCTTCCATTGCTCTCGGAATTCTGCTGAAGTTTAAAAATGCTTCGGAACTCTTCCATTGTTCTCGGAATTCTGCTGAAGTTTAAAAATGTTTTGGAACTCTTCCATTGTTCTCAGAATTCCGCTGACGTTTAAAAATGCTTCGGAAATCTTCCATTGTTTTCAAAATTCCGCTGACGTTTAAAAATGCTTCAGAACTCTTCCATTGTTCTCGGAATTCCGCTGACGTTTTAAAATGCTTCGGTACTCTTCCATTGTTCTCGGAATTCCGCTGACATATAAAAATGCTTCGGAAATCTTGCATTGTTCTCGGCATTCCGCTGACGTTTAAAAATGCTTCGGAACTCTTCCATTGTTCTCAGAATTCCGCTGACGTTTAAAAATGCTTCGGAAATCTTCCATTGTTTTCAAAATTCCGCTGACGTTTAAAAATGCTTCAGAACTCTTCCATTGTTCTCGGAATTCCGCTGACGTTTAAAAATGCTATGGAACTCTTGCATTGTTCTCGGCATTCCGCTGACGTTTAAAAATGCTTCGGAACTCTTCAATTGTTCTCGGAATTCTGCCGAACTTTTAAAATGCTTTGTAACTCTTCCATTGCTCTCGGAATTCTGCTGAAGTTTAAAAATGCTTCAGAACTCTTCCATTGTTCTCGGAATTCTGCTGTAGTTTAAAAATGCTTCGGAACTCTTCCATTGTTCTCAGAATTCCGCTGACGTTTTAAAATGCTTCGGTACTCTTCCATTGTTCTCGGAATTCCGCTGACATATAAAAATGCTTCGGAAATCTTGCATTGTTCTCGGCATTCCGCTGACGTTTAGAAATGCTTCGGAACTCTTCCATTGTTCTCAGAATTCCGCTGATGTTTAAAAATGCTTCGGAAATCTTCCATTGTTTTCAAAATTCCGCTGACGTTTAAAAATGCTTCAGAACTCTTCCATTGTTCTCGGAATTCCGCTGACGTTTAAAAATGCTTTGGAACTCTTCCATTATTCTCGGAATTCTGCTGAAGTTTAAAAATGCTTCGGAACTCTTCCATTGTTCTCAGAATTCCGCTGACGTTTAAAAATGCTTCGGTACTCTTCCATTGTTCTCGGAATTCCGTTGAAGTTTAAAAATGCTTCGAAACTCTTCCATTGTTCTCGGAATTCCGTTGAAGTTTAAAAATGCTTCGGAACTCTTTCATTGTTCTCAGAATTCCGCTGACATTTAAAAATGCTTTGGTACTCTTCCATTGTTCTCTGAATTCCGCTGACATATAAAAATGCTTCGGAAATCTTGCATTGTTCTCGGCATTCCGCTGACGTTTAAAAATGCTTCGGAACTCTTCAATTGTTCTCGGAATTCTGCTGAACTTTTAAAATGCTTTGGAACTCTTCCATTGCTCTCGGAATTCTGCTGAAGTTTAAAAATGCTTCAGAACTCTTACATTGTTCTCGGAATTCTGCTGAAGTTTAAAAATGCTTCGGTACTCTTCCATTGTTCTCAGAATTCCGCTGACATATAAAAATGCTTCGGAAATCTTGCATTGTTCTCGGCATTCCGCTGACGTTTAAAAATGCTTCGGAACTCTTCCATTGTTCTCAAAATTCCGCTGACGTTTAAAAATGCTTTGGAACTCTTCCATTGTTCTTGGAATTCTGCTGAAGTTAAAAATGCTTCGGAAATCTTGCATTGTTCTCGGCATTCCGCTGACTTTTAAAAATGCTTCGGAACTCTTCAATTGTTCTCGGAATTCTGCTGAACTTTTAAAATGCTTTGGAACTCTTCCATTGCTCTCGGAATTCTGCTGAAGTTTAAAAATGCTTCGGAACTCTTCCATTGCTCTCGGAATTCTGCTGAAGTTTAAAAATGCTTCGGAACTCTTCCATTGTTCTCGGAATTCCGCTGACATATAAAAATGCTTCGGAACTCTTCCATTCTTCTCTGAATTCCGCTGACATTTAAAAATGCTTCGGTACTCTTCCTTTGTTCTCGGAATTCCGCTGACATATAAAAATGCTTCGGAAATCTTGCACTGTTCTCGGCATTCCGCTGACGTTTAAAAATGCTTCGGAACTCTTCAATTGTTCTCGGAATTCTGCCGAACTTTTAAAATGCTTTGGAACTCTTCCATTGCTCTCGGAATTCTGCTGAAGTTTAAAAATGCTTCAGAACTCTTCCATTGTTCTCGGAATTCTGCTGTAGTTTAAAAATGCTTCGGAACTCTTCCATTGTTCTCAGAATTCCGCTGACGTTTAAAAATGCTTCGGAAATCTTCCATTGTTTTCAAAATTCCGCTGACGTTTTAAAATGCTTCGGTACTCTTCCATTGTTCTCGGAATTCCGCTGACATATAAAAATGCTTCGGAAATCTTGCATTGTTCTCGGCATTCCGCTGACGTTTAAAAATGCTTCGGAACTCTTCCATTGTTCTCAGAATTCCGCTGATGTTTAAAAATGCTTCGGAAATCTTCCATTGTTTTCAAAATTCCGCTGACGTTTAAAAATGCTTCAGAACTCTTCCATTGTTCTCGGAATTCCGCTGACGTTTAAAAATGCTTTGGAACTCTTCCATTATTCTCGGAATTCTGCTGAAGTTTAAAAATGCTTCGGAACTCTTCCATTGTTCTCAGAATTCCGCTGACGTTTAAAAATGCTTCGGTACTCTTCCATTGTTCTCGGAATTCCGTTGAAGTTTAAAAATGCTTCGAAACTCTTCCATTGTTCTCGGAATTCCGTTGAAGTTTAAAAATGCTTCGAAACTCTTCCATTGTCCTCGGAATTCTGCTGAAGTTTAAAAATGCTTCGGAACTCTTTCATTGTTCTCAGAATTCCGCTGACATTTAAAAATGCTTTGGTACTCTTCCATTGTTCTCTGAATTCCGCTGACATATAAAAATGCTTCGGAAATCTTGCATTGTTCTCGGCATTCCGCTGACGTTTAAAAATGCTTCGGAACTCTTCAATTGTTCTCGGAATTCTGCTGAACTTTTAAAATGCTTTGGAACTCTTCCATTGCTCTCGGAATTCTGCTGAAGTTTAAAAATGCTTCAGAACTCTTACATTGTTCTCGGAATTCTGCTGAAGTTTAAAAATGCTTCGGTACTCTTCCATTGTTCTCGGAATTCCGCTGACATATAAAAATGCTTCGGAAATCTTGCATTGTTCTCGGCATTCCGCTGACGTTTAAAAATGCTTCGGAACTCTTCCATTGTTCTCAGAATTCCGCTGACGTTTAAAAATGCTTCGGAAATCTTCCATTGTTTTCAAAATTCCGCTGATGTTTAAAAATGCTTCAGAACTCTTCCATTGTTCTCGGAATTCCGCTGACGTTTAAAAATGCTTTGGAACTCTTCCATTGTTCTTGGAATTCTGCTGAAGTTAAAAATGCTTCGGAACTCTTCCATTGTTCTCAGAATTCCGCTGATGTTTAAAAATGCTTCGGTACTCTTCCATTGTTCTCGGAATTCCACTGACATATAAAAATGCTTCGGAAATCTTGCATTGTTCTCGGCATTCCGCTGACGTTTATAAATGCTTCGGAACTCTTCAATTGTTCTCGGAATTCTGCTGAACTTTTAAAATGCTTTGGAACTCTTCCATTGCTCTCGGAATTCTGCTGAAGTTTAAAAATGCTTCGGAACTCTTCCATTGTTCTCGGAATTCTGCTGAAGTTTAAAAATGTTTTGGAACTCTTCCATTGTTCTCAGAATTCCGCTGACGTTTAAAAATGCTTCGGAAATCTTCCATTGTTTTCAAAATTCCGCTGACATATAAAAATGCTTCGGAAATCTTGCATTGTTCTCGGCATTCCGCTGACGTTTAAAAATGCTTCAGAATTCTTCAATTGTTCTCGGAATTCTGCTGAACTTTTAAAATGCTTTGAAACTCTTCCATTGCTCTCGGAATTCTGCTGAAGTTTAAAAATGCTTCGGAACTCTTCCATTGTTCTCGGAATTCCGTTGAAGTTTAAAAATGCTTCGAAACTCTTCCATTGTTCTCGGAATTCTGCTGAAGTTTAAAAATGCTTCGGAACTCTTCCATTGTTCTCAGAATTCCGCTAACGTTTAAAAATGCTTCGGAAATCTTCCATTGTTTTCAAAATTCCGCTGACGCTTAAAAATGCTTCAGAACTCTTCCATTGTTCTCTGAATTCCGCTGACGTTTAATAATGCTTCGCAACTCTTTCATTGTACTCGGAATTCCGCTAACGTTTAAAAATGCTTCGGAACTCTTCCATTGTTCTCGGAATTCCATTGAAGTTTAAAAATGCTTCGAAACTCTTCCATTGTTCTGGGAATTCTGCTGAAGTTTAAAAATGCTTCAGAACTCTTCCATTGTTCTCGGAATTCCGCTGACGTTTAATAATGCTTCGCAACTCTTTTATTGTTCTCGGAATTCCGCTGATGCTTAAAAATGCTTCGGAACTCTTCCATTGTTCTCGGAATTCTGCTGAAGTTTAAAAATGCTTCGGAACTCTTCCATTGTTCTCGGAATTCCGCTGACATATAAAAATGCTTCGGAAATCTTGCATTGTTCTCGGCATTCCGCTGACGTTTAAAAATGCTTCGGAACTCTTCAATTGTTCTCGGAATTCTGCTGAACTTTTAAAATGCTTTGGAACTCTTCCATTGCTCTTGCAATTCTGCTGATGTTTAAAAATGCTTCGGATCTCTTCCATTGTTCTCGGAATTCTGCTGATGTTTAAAAATGCTTCGGAACTCTTCCATTGTTCTCGGAATTCCGCTGACGTTTAAAAATGCTTCACAACTCTTCCATTGTTCTCGGAATTCCGCTGACTTTTAAAAATACTTCGAAACTCTTCCATTGTTCTCCAAATTCCGCTGAAGTTTAAAAATGCTTCGGAACCCTTCCATTGTTCTCGGAATTCTGCTGACGTTTAAAAATGCTTCGAAACTCTTCCATTGTTCTCTGAATTCCGCTGACGTTTAAAAATGCTTCGGTACTCTTCCTTTGTTCTCGGAATTCCGCTGACAAATAAAAATGCTTCGGAAATCTTGCATTGTTCTCGGCATTCCGCTGACGTTTAAAAATGCTTCGGAACTCTTCAATTGTTCTCGGAATTCTGCCAAACTTTTAAAATGCTTTGGAACTCTTCCATTGCTCTCGGAATTCTGCTGAAGTTTAAAAATGCTTCAGAACTCTTCCATTGTTCTCGGAATTCCGCTGACGTTTTAAAATGCTTCGGTACTCTTCCATTGTTCTCGGAATTCCGCTGACATATAAAAATGCTTCGGAAATCTTGCATTGTTCTCGGCATTCCGCTCACGTTTAAAAATGCTTCGGAACTCTTCCATTGTTTTCAAAATTCCGCTGACGTTTAAAAATGCTTCAGAACTCTTCCATTGTTCTCGGAATTCCGCTGACGTTTAAAAATGCTTCAGAACTCTTCCATTGTTCTCGGAATTCCGCTGACGTTTAATAATGCTTCGCAACTCTTTCATTGTACTCGGAATTCCGCTAACGTTTAAAAATGCTTCGGAACTCTTCCATTGTTCTCGGAATTCCGTTGAAGTTTAAAAATGCTTTGAAACTCTTCCATTGTTCTGGGAATTTTGCTGAAGTTTAAAAATGCTTCAGAACTCTTCCATTGTTCTCGGAATTCCGCTGACGTTTAATAATGCTTCGCAACTCTTTCATTGTTCTCGGAATTCCGCAGATGTTTAAAAATGCTTCGGAACTCTTCCATTGTTCTCGGAATTCTGTTGAAGTTTAAAAATGCTTCTAAACTCTTCCATTGTTCTCGGAATTCTGCTGAAGTTTAAAAATGCTTCGGAACTCTTCCATTGTTCTCGGAATTCCGCTGACATATAAAAATGCTTCGGAAATCTTGCATTGTTCTCGGCATTCCGCTGACGTTTAAAAATGCTTCGGAACTCTTCAATTGTTCTCGGAATTCTGCTGAACTTTTAAAATGCTTTGGAACTCTTCCATTGCTCTCGCAATTCTGCTGACGTTTAAAAATGCTTCGGAACTCTTCCATTGTTCTCGGAATTCTGCTGACGTTTAAAAATGCTTCGGAACTCTTCCATTGTTCTCGGAATTCCGCTGACGTTTAAAAATGCTTCACAACTCTTCCATTGTTCTCGGAATTCCGCTGACTTTTAAAAATACTTCGAAACTCTTCCATTGTTCTCCAAATTCCGCTGAAGTTTAAAAATGCTTCGGAACCCTTCCATTGTTCTCGGAATTCTGCTGACGTTTAAAAATGCTTCGAAACTCTTCCATTGTTCTCTGAATTCCGCTGACGTTTAAAAATGCTTCGGTACTCTTCCTTTGTTCTCGGAATTCCGCTGACAAATAAAAATGCTTCGGAAATCTTGCATTGTTCTCGGCATTCCGCTGACGTTTAAAAATGCTTCGGAACTCTTCAATTGTTCTCGGAATTCTGCCAAACTTTTAAAATGCTTTGGAACTCTTCCATTGCTCTCGGAATTCTGCTGAAGTTTAAAAATGCTTCAGAACTCTTCCATTGTTCTCGGAATTCCGCTGACGTTTTAAAATGCTTCGGTACTCTTCCATTGTTCTCGGAATTCCGCTGACATATAAAAATGCTTCGGAAATCTTGCATTGTTCTCGGCATTCCGCTCACGTTTAAAAATGCTTCGGAACTCTTCCATTGTTTTCAAAATTCCGCTGACGTTTAAAAATGCTTCAGAACTCTTCCATTGTTCTCGGAATTCCGCTGACGTTTAAAAATGCTTCAGAACTCTTCCATTGTTCTCGGAATTCCGCTGACGTTTAATAATGCTTCGCAACTCTTTCATTGTACTCGGAATTCCGCTAACGTTTAAAAATGCTTCGGAACTCTTCCATTGTTCTCGGAATTCCGTTGAAGTTTAAAAATGCTTCGAAACTCTTCCATTGTTCTGGGAATTTTGCTGAAGTTTAAAAATGCTTCAGAACTCTTCCATTGTTCTCGGAATTCCGCTGACGTTTAATAATGCTTCGCAACTCTTTCATTGTTCTCGGAATTCCGCTGATGTTTAAAAATGCTTCGGAACTCTTCCATTGTTCTCGGAATTCTGTTGAAGTTTAAAAATGCTTCTAAACTCTTCCATTGTTCTCGGAATTCTGCTGAAGTTTAAAAATGCTTCGGAACTCTTCCATTGTTCTCGGAATTCCGCTGACATATAAAAATGCTTCGGAAATCTTGCATTGTTCTCGGCATTCCGCTGACGTTTAAAAATGCTTCGGAACTCTTCAATTGTTCTCGGAATTCTGCTGAACTTTTAAAATGCTTTGGAACTCTTCCATTGCTCTCGCAATTCTGCTGACGTTTAAAAATGCTTCGGAACTCTTCCATTGTTCTCGGAATTCTGCTGACGTTTAAAAATGCTTCGGAACTCTTCCATTGTTCTCGGAATTCCGCTGACGTTTAAAAATGCTTCACAACTCTTCCATTGTTCTCGGAATTCCGCTGACTTTTAAAAATACTTCGAAACTCTTCCATTGTTCTCCAAATTCCGCTGAAGTTTAAAAATGCTTCGGAACCCTTCCATTGTTCTCGGAATTCTGCTGAAGTTTAAAAATGCTTCGGAACTCTTCCATTGTTCTCAGAATTCTGCTGACGTTTAAAAATGCTTCGGAACTCTTCCATTGTTCTCGGAATTCCGCTGAAGTTTAAAAATGCTTCAGACCTCTTCCATTGTTCTAGGAATTCTGCTGAAGTTTAAAAATTCATCTGAACTCTTCCATTATTCTCGGAATTCGTGTGAATTTTAAAAATGCTTCGGAACTCTTCTATTGTTCTCGGAATTCCGCTGAAGTTTAAAAATGCTTAAAATCTCTTACATTGTACTCGGAATTCCGCTGAAGTTTAAAAATGCTTCGGAACTCTTCCATTGCTCTCGGAATTCTGCTGAAGTTTAAAAATGCTTCAGAACTCTTACATTGTTCTCGGAATTCTGCTGACGTTTAAAAATGCTTCGGAACTCTTCCATTGTTCTCTGAATTCCGCTGACGTTTAAAAATGCTTCGGTACTCTTCCTTTGTTCTCGGAATTCCGCTGACATATAAAAATGCTTCGGAAATCTTGCATTGTTCTCGGCATTCCGCTGACGTTTAAAAATGCTTCGGAACTCTTCCATTGTTCTCAAAATTCCGCTGACGTTTAAAAATGCTTCGGAAATCTTCCATTGTTTTCAAAATTCCGCTGACGTTTAAAAATGCTTTGGAACTCTTCCATTGTTCTTGGAATTCTGCTGAAGTTAAAAATGCTTCGGAACTCTTCCATTGTTCTCAGAATTCCGCTGACGTTTAAAAATGCTTCGGTACTCTTCCATTGTTCTCGGAATTCCACTGACATATAAAAATGCTTCGGAAATCTTGCATTGTTCTCGGCATTCCGCTGACGTTTAAAAATGCTTCGGAACTCTTCAATTGTTCTCGGAATTCTGCTGAACTTTTAAAATGCTTTGGAACTCTTCCATTGCTCTCGGAATTCTGCTGAAGTTTAAAAATGCTTCGGAACTCTTCCATTGTTCTCGGAATTCTGCTGAAGTTTAAAAATGTTTTGGAACTCTTCCATTGTTCTCAGAATTCCGCTGACGTTTAAAAATGCTTCGGAAATCTTCCATTGTTTTCAAAATTCCGCTGACGTTTAAAAATGCTTCAGAACTCTTCCATTGTTCTCGGAATTCCGCTGACGTTTTAAAATGCTTCGGTACTCTTCCATTGTTCTCGGAATTCCGCTGACATATAAAAATGCTTCGGAAATCTTGCATTGTTCTCGGCATTCCGCTGACGTTTAAAAATGCTTCGGAACTCTTCCATTGTTCTCAGAATTCCGCTGACGTTTAAAAATGCTTCGGAAATCTTCCATTGTTTTCAAAATTCCGCTGACGTTTAAAAATGCTTCAGAACTCTTCCATTGTTCTCGGAATTCCGCTGACGTTTAAAAATGCTATGGAACTCTTGCATTGTTCTCGGCATTCCGCTGACGTTTAAAAATGCTTCGGAACTCTTCAATTGTTCTCGGAATTCTGCCGAACTTTTAAAATGCTTTGTAACTCTTCCATTGCTCTCGGAATTCTGCTGAAGTTTAAAAATGCTTCAGAACTCTTCCATTGTTCTCGGAATTCTGCTGTAGTTTAAAAATGCTTCGGAACTCTTCCATTGTTCTCAGAATTCCGCTGACGTTTAAAAATGCTTCGGAAATCTTCCATTGTTTTCAAAATTCCGCTGACGTTTAAAAATGCTTCAGAACTCTTCCATTGTTCTCAGAATTCCGCTGACGTTTTAAAATGCTTCGGTACTCTTCCATTGTTCTCGGAATTCCGCTGACATATAAAAATGCTTCGGAAATCTTGCATTGTTCTCGGCATTCCGCTGACGTTTAGAAATGCTTCGGAACTCTTCCATTGTTCTCAGAATTCCGCTGATGTTTAAAAATGCTTCGGAAATCTTCCATTGTTTTCAAAATTCCGCTGACGTTTAAAAATGCTTCAGAACTCTTCCATTGTTCTCGGAATTCCGCTGACGTTTAAAAATGCTTTGGAACTCTTCCATTATTCTCGGAATTCTGCTGAAGTTTAAAAATGCTTCGGAACTCTTCCATTGTTCTCAGAATTCCGCTGACGTTTAAAAATGCTTCGGTACTCTTCCATTGTTCTCGGAATTCCGTTGAAGTTTAAAAATGCTTCGAAACTCTTCCATTGTTCTCGGAATTCCGTTGAAGTTTAAAAATGCTTCGGAACTCTTTCATTGTTCTCAGAATTCCGCTGACATTTAAAAATGCTTTGGTACTCTTCCATTGTTCTCTGAATTCCGCTGACATATAAAAATGCTTCGGAAATCTTGCATTGTTCTCGGCATTCCGCTCACGTTTAAAAATGCTTCGGAACTCTTCCATTGTTTTCAAAATTCCGCTGACGTTTAAAAATGCTTCAGAACTCTTCCATTGTTCTCGGAATTCCGCTGACGTTTAAAAATGCTTCAGAACTCTTCCATTGTTCTCGGAATTCCGCTGACGTTTAATAATGCTTCGCAACTCTTTCATTGTACTCGGAATTCCGCTAACGTTTAAAAATGCTTCGGAACTCTTCCATTGTTCTCGGAATTCCGTTGAAGTTTAAAAATGCTTCGAAACTCTTCCATTGTTCTGGGAATTTTGCTGAAGTTTAAAAATGCTTCAGAACTCTTCCATTGTTCTCGGAATTCCGCTGACGTTTAATAATGCTTCGCAACTCTTTCATTGTTCTCGGAATTCCGCTGATGTTTAAAAATGCTTCGGAACTCTTCCATTGTTCTCGGAATTCTGTTGAAGTTTAAAAATGCTTCTAAACTCTTCCATTGTTCTCGGAATTCTGCTGAAGTTTAAAAATGCTTCGGAACTCTTCCATTGTTCTCGGAATTCCGCTGACATATAAAAATGCTTCGGAAATCTTGCATTGTTCTCGGCATTCCGCTCACGTTTAAAAATGCTTCGGAACTCTTCCATTGTTTTCAAAATTCCGCTGACGTTTAAAAATGCTTCAGAACTCTTCCATTGTTCTCGGAATTCCGCTGACGTTTAAAAATGCTTCAGAACTCTTCCATTGTTCTCGGAATTCCGCTGACGTTTAATAATGCTTCGCAACTCTTTCATTGTACTCGGAATTCCGCTAACGTTTAAAAATGCTTCGGAACTCTTCCATTGTTCTCGGAATTCCGTTGAAGTTTAAAAATGCTTTGAAACTCTTCCATTGTTCTGGGAATTTTGCTGAAGTTTAAAAATGCTTCAGAACTCTTCCATTGTTCTCGGAATTCCGCTGACGTTTAATAATGCTTCGCAACTCTTTCATTGTTCTCGGAATTCCGCTGATGTTTAAAAATGCTTCGGAACTCTTCCATTGTTCTCGGAATTCTGTTGAAGTTTAAAAATGCTTCTAAACTCTTCCATTGTTCTCGGAATTCTGCTGAAGTTTAAAAATGCTTCGGAACTCTTCCATTGTTCTCGGAATTCCGCTGACATATAAAAATGCTTCGGAAATCTTGCATTGTTCTCGGCATTCCGCTGACGTTTAAAAATGCTTCGGAACTCTTCAATTGTTCTCGGAATTCTGCTGAACTTTTAAAATGCTTTGGAACTCTTCCATTGCTCTCGCAATTCTGCTGACGTTTAAAAATGCTTCGGAACTCTTCCATTGTTCTCGGAATTCTGCTGACGTTTAAAAATGCTTCGGAACTCTTCCATTGTTCTCGGAATTCCGCTGACGTTTAAAAATGCTTCACAACACTTCCATTGTTCTCGGAATTCCGCTGACTTTTAAAAATACTTCGAAACTCTTCCATTGTTCTCCAAATTCCGCTGAAGTTTAAAAATGCTTCGGAACCCTTCCATTGTTCTCGGAATTCTGCTGACGTTTAAAAATGCTTCGAAACTCTTCCATTGTTCTCTGAATTCCGCTGACGTTTAAAAATGCTTCAGTACTCTTCCTTTGTTCTCGGAATTCCGCTGACAAATAAAAATGCTTCGGAAATCTTGCATTGTTCTCGGCATTCCGCTGACGTTTAAAAATGCTTCGGAACTCTTCAATTGTTCTCGGAATTCTGCCAAACTTTTAAAATGCTTTGGAACTCTTCCATTGCTCTCGGAATTCTGCTGAAGTTTAAAAATGCTTCAGAACTCTTCCATTGTTCTCGGAATTCCGCTGACGTTTTAAAATGCTTCGGTACTCTTCCATTGTTCTCGGAATTCCGCTGACATATAAAAATGCTTCGGAAATCTTGCATTGTTCTCGGCATTCCGCTCACGTTTAAAAATGCTTCGGAACTCTTCCATTGTTTTCAAAATTCCGCTGACGTTTAAAAATGCTTCAGAACTCTTCCATTGTTCTCGGAATTCCGCTGACGTTTAAAAATGCTTCAGAACTCTTCCATTGTTCTCGGAATTCCGCTGACGTTTAATAATGCTTCGCAACTCTTTCATTGTACTCGGAATTCCGCTAACGTTTAAAAATGCTTCGGAACTCTTCCATTGTTCTCGGAATTCCGTTGAAGTTTAAAAATGCTTCGAAACTCTTCCATTGTTCTGGGAATTTTGCTGAAGTTTAAAAATGCTTCAGAACTCTTCCATTGTTCTCGGAATTCCGCTGACGTTTAATAATGCTTCGCAACTCTTTCATTGTTCTCGGAATTCCGCTGATGTTTAAAAATGCTTCGGAACTCTTCCATTGTTCTCGGAATTCTGTTGAAGTTTAAAAATGCTTCTAAACTCTTCCATTGTTCTCGGAATTCTGCTGAAGTTTAAAAATGCTTCGGAACTCTTCCATTGTTCTCGGAATTCCGCTGACATATAAAAATGCTTCGGAAATCTTGCATTGTTCTCGGCATTCCGCTGACGTTTAAAAATGCTTCGGAACTCTTCAATTGTTCTCGGAATTCTGCTGAACTTTTAAAATGCTTTGGAACTCTTCCATTGCTCTCGCAATTCTGCTGACGTTTAAAAATGCTTCGGAACTCTTCCATTGTTCTCGGAATTCTGCTGACGTTTAAAAATGCTTCGGAACTCTTCCATTGTTCTCGGAATTCCGCTGACGTTTAAAAATGCTTCACAACTCTTCCATTGTTCTCGGAATTCCGCTGACTTTTAAAAATACTTCGAAACTCTTCCATTGTTCTCCAAATTCCGCTGAAGTTTAAAAATGCTTCGGAACCCTTCCATTGTTCTCGGAATTCTGCTGAAGTTTAAAAATGCTTCGGAACTCTTCCATTGTTCTCAGAATTCTGCTGACGTTTAAAAATGCTTCGGAACTCTTCCATTGTTCTCGGAATTCCGCTGAAGTTTAAAAATGCTTCAGACCTCTTCCATTGTTCTAGGAATTCTGCTGAAGTTTAAAAATTCATCTGAACTCTTCCATTATTCTCGGAATTCGTGTGAATTTTAAAAATGCTTCGGAACTCTTCTATTGTTCTCGGAATTCCGCTGAAGTTTAAAAATGCTTAAAATCTCTTACATTGTACTCGGAATTCCGCTGAAGTTTAAAAATGCTTCGGAACTCTTCCATTGCTCTCGGAATTCTGCTGAAGTTTAAAAATGCTTCAGAACTCTTACATTGTTCTCGGAATTCTGCTGACGTTTAAAAATGCTTCGGAACTCTTCCATTGTTCTCTGAATTCCGCTGACGTTTAAAAATGCTTCGGTACTCTTCCTTTGTTCTCGGAATTCCGCTGACATATAAAAATGCTTCGGAAATCTTGCATTGTTCTCGGCATTCCGCTGACGTTTAAAAATGCTTCGGAACTCTTCCATTGTTCTCAAAATTCCGCTGACGTTTAAAAATGCTTCGGAAATCTTCCATTGTTTTCAAAATTCCGCTGACGTTTAAAAATGCTTTGGAACTCTTCCATTGTTCTTGGAATTCTGCTGAAGTTAAAAATGCTTCGGAACTCTTCCATTGTTCTCAGAATTCCGCTGACGTTTAAAAATGCTTCGGTACTCTTCCATTGTTCTCGGAATTCCACTGACATATAAAAATGCTTCGGAAATCTTGCATTGTTCTCGGCATTCCGCTGACGTTTAAAAATGCTTCGGAACTCTTCAATTGTTCTCGGAATTCTGCTGAACTTTTAAAATGCTTTGGAACTCTTCCATTGCTCTCGGAATTCTGCTGAAGTTTAAAAATGCTTCGGAACTCTTCCATTGTTCTCGGAATTCTGCTGAAGTTTAAAAATGTTTTGGAACTCTTCCATTGTTCTCAGAATTCCGCTGACGTTTAAAAATGCTTCGGAAATCTTCCATTGTTTTCAAAATTCCGCTGACGTTTAAAAATGCTTCAGAACTCTTCCATTGTTCTCGGAATTCCGCTGACGTTTTAAAATGCTTCGGTACTCTTCCATTGTTCTCGGAATTCCGCTGACATATAAAAATGCTTCGGAAATCTTGCATTGTTCTCGGCATTCCGCTGACGTTTAAAAATGCTTCGGAACTCTTCCATTGTTCTCAGAATTCCGCTGACGTTTAAAAATGCTTCGGAAATCTTCCATTGTTTTCAAAATTCCGCTGACGTTTAAAAATGCTTCAGAACTCTTCCATTGTTCTCGGAATTCCGCTGACGTTTAAAAATGCTATGGAACTCTTGCATTGTTCTCGGCATTCCGCTGACGTTTAAAAATGCTTCGGAACTCTTCAATTGTTCTCGGAATTCTGCCGAACTTTTAAAATGCTTTGTAACTCTTCCATTGCTCTCGGAATTCTGCTGAAGTTTAAAAATGCTTCAGAACTCTTCCATTGTTCTCGGAATTCTGCTGTAGTTTAAAAATGCTTCGGAACTCTTCCATTGTTCTCAGAATTCCGCTGACGTTTAAAAATGCTTCGGAAATCTTCCATTGTTTTCAAAATTCCGCTGACGTTTAAAAATGCTTCAGAACTCTTCCATTGTTCTCAGAATTCCGCTGACGTTTTAAAATGCTTCGGTACTCTTCCATTGTTCTCGGAATTCCGCTGACATATAAAAATGCTTCGGAAATCTTGCATTGTTCTCGGCATTCCGCTGACGTTTAGAAATGCTTCGGAACTCTTCCATTGTTCTCAGAATTCCGCTGATGTTTAAAAATGCTTCGGAAATCTTCCATTGTTTTCAAAATTCCGCTGACGTTTAAAAATGCTTCAGAATTCTTCCATTGTTCTCGGAATTCCGCTGACGTTTAAAAATGCTTTGGAACTCTTCCATTATTCTCGGAATTCTGCTGAAGTTTAAAAATGCTTCGGAACTCTTCCATTGTTCTCAGAATTCCGCTGACGTTTAAAAATGCTTCGGTACTCTTCCATTGTTCTCGGAATTCCGTTGAAGTTTAAAAATGCTTCGAAACTCTTCCATTGTTCTCGGAATTCCGTTGAAGTTTAAAAATGCTTCGGAACTCTTTCATTGTTCTCAGAATTCCGCTGACATTTAAAAATGCTTTGGTACTCTTCCATTGTTCTCTGAATTCCGCTGACATATAAAAATGCTTCGGAAATCTTGCATTGTTCTCGGCATTCCGCTCACGTTTAAAAATGCTTCGGAACTCTTCCATTGTTTTCAAAATTCCGCTGACGTTTAAAAATGCTTCAGAACTCTTCCATTGTTCTCGGAATTCCGCTGACGTTTAAAAATGCTTCAGAACTCTTCCATTGTTCTCGGAATTCCGCTGACGTTTAATAATGCTTCGCAACTCTTTCATTGTACTCGGAATTCCGCTAACGTTTAAAAATGCTTCGGAACTCTTCCATTGTTCTCGGAATTCCGTTGAAGTTTAAAAATGCTTCGAAACTCTTCCATTGTTCTGGGAATTTTGCTGAAGTTTAAAAATGCTTCAGAACTCTTCCATTGTTCTCGGAATTCCGCTGACGTTTAATAATGCTTCGCAACTCTTTCATTGTTCTCGGAATTCCGCTGATGTTTAAAAATGCTTCGGAACTCTTCCATTGTTCTCGGAATTCTGTTGAAGTTTAAAAATGCTTCTAAACTCTTCCATTGTTCTCGGAATTCTGCTGAAGTTTAAAAATGCTTCGGAACTCTTCCATTGTTCTCGGAATTCCGCTGACATATAAAAATGCTTCGGAAATCTTGCATTGTTCTCGGCATTCCGCTGACGTTTAAAAATGCTTCGGAACTCTTCAATTGTTCTCGGAATTCTGCTGAACTTTTAAAATGCTTTGGAACTCTTCCATTGCTCTCGCAATTCTGCTGACGTTTAAAAATGCTTCGGAACTCTTCCATTGTTCTCGGAATTCTGCTGACGTTTAAAAATGCTTCGGAACTCTTCCATTGTTCTCGGAATTCCGCTGACGTTTAAAAATGCTTCACAACTCTTCCATTGTTCTCGGAATTCCGCTGACTTTTAAAAATACTTCGAAACTCTTCCATTGTTCTCCAAATTCCGCTGAAGTTTAAAAATGCTTCGGAACCCTTCCATTGTTCTCGGAATTCTGCTGAAGTTTAAAAATGCTTCGGAACTCTTCCATTGTTCTCAGAATTCTGCTGACGTTTAAAAATGCTTCGGAACTCTTCCATTGTTCTCGGAATTCCGCTGAAGTTTAAAAATGCTTCAGACCTCTTCCATTGTTCTAGGAATTCTGCTGAAGTTTAAAAATTCATCTGAACTCTTCCATTATTCTCGGAATTCGTGTGAATTTTAAAAATGCTTCGGAACTCTTCTATTGTTCTCGGAATTCCGCTGAAGTTTAAAAATGCTTAAAATCTCTTACATTGTACTCGGAATTCCGCTGAAGTTTAAAAATGCTTCGGAACTCTTCCATTGCTCTCGGAATTCTGCTGAAGTTTAAAAATGCTTCAGAACTCTTACATTGTTCTCGGAATTCTGCTGACGTTTAAAAATGCTTCGGAACTCTTCCATTGTTCTCTGAATTCCGCTGACGTTTAAAAATGCTTCGGTACTCTTCCTTTGTTCTCGGAATTCCGCTGACATATAAAAATGCTTCGGAAATCTTGCATTGTTCTCGGCATTCCGCTGACGTTTAAAAATGCTTCGGAACTCTTCAATTGTTCTCGGAATTCTGCCGAACTTTTAAAATGCTTTGGAACTCTTCCATTGCTCTCGGAATTCTGCTGAAGTTTAAAAATGCTTCAGAACTCTTCCATTGTTCTCGGAATTCTGCTGTAGTTTAAAAATGCTTCGGAACTCTTCCATTGTTCTCAGAATTCCGCTGACGTTTAAAAATGCTTCGGAAATCTTCCATTCTTTTCAAAATTCCGCTGACGTTTAAAAATGCTTCAGAACTCTTCCATTGTTCTCGGAATTCCGCTGACGTTTTAAAATGCTTCGGTACTCTTCCATTGTTCTCGGAATTCCGCTGACATATAAAAATGCTTCGGAAATCTTGCATTGTTCTCGGCATTCCGCTGACGTTTAAAAATGCTTCGGAACTCTTCCATTGTTCTCAGAATTCCGCTGACGTTTAAAAATGCTTAGGAAATCTTCCATTGTTTTCAAAATTCCGCTGACGTTTAAAAATGCTTCAGAACTCTTCCATTGTTCTCGGAATTCCGCTGACGTTTAAAAATGCTTTGGAACTCTTCCATTGTTCTTGGAATTCTGCTGAAGTTTAAAAATGCTTCGGAACTCTTCCATTGTTCTCAGAATTCCGCTGACGTTTAAAAATGCTTCGATACTCTTCCATTGTTCTCGGAATTCCACTGACATATAAAAATGCTTCGGAAATCTTGCATTGTTCTCGGCATTCCGCTGACGTTTAAAAATGCTTCGGAACTCTTCAATTGTTCTCGGAATTCTGCTGAACTTTTAAAATGCTTTGGAACTCTTCCATTGCTCTCGGAATTCTGCTGAAGTTTAAAAATGCTTCGGAACTCTTCCATTGTTCTCGGAATTCTGCTGAAGTTTAAAAATGTTTTGGAACTCTTCCATTGTTCTCAGAATTCCGCTGACGTTTAAAAATGCTTCGGAAATCTTCCATTGTTTTCAAAATTCCGCTGACATATAAAAATGCTTCGGAAATCTTGCATTGTTCTCGGCATTCCGCTGACGTTTAAAAATGCTTCAGATTCCTTCAATTGTTCTCGGAATTCTGCTGAACTTTTAAAATGCTTTGGAACTCTTCCATTGCTCTCGGAATTCTGCTGAAGTTTAAAAATGCTTCGGAACTCTTCCATTGTTCTCGGAATTCTGCTGAAGTTTAAAAATGCTTCGGAACTCTTCCATTGTTCTCGGAATTCCGTTGAAGTTTAAAAATGCTTTGAAACTCTTCCATTGTTCTCGGAATTCTGCTGAAGTTTAAAAATGCTTCGGAACTCTTCCATTGTTCTCAGAATTCCGCTAACGTTTAAAAATGCTTCGGAAATCTTCCATTGTTTTCAAAATTCCGCTGACGCTTAAAAATGCTTCAGAACTCTTCCATTGTTCTCGGAATTCCGCTGACGTTTAATAATGCTTCGCAACTCTTTCATTGTACTCGGAATTCCGCTAACGTTTAAAAATGGTTCGGAACTCTTCCATTGTTCTCGGAATTCCGTTGAAGTTTAAAAATGCTTCGAAACTCTTCCATTGTTCTGGGAATTCTGCTGAAGTTTAAAAATGCTTCAGAACTCTTCCATTGTTCTCGGAATTCCGCTGATGTTTAATAATGCTTCGCAACTCTTTCATTGTTCTCGGAATTCCGCTGATGTTTAAAAATGCTTCGGAACTCTTCCATTGTTCTCGGAATTCTGTTGAAGTTTAAAAATGCTTCTAAACTCTTCCATTGTTCTCGGAATTCTGCAGAAGTTTAAAAATGCTTCGGAACTCTTCCATTGTTCTCGGAATTCCGCTGACATATAAAAATGCTTCGGAAATCTTGCATTGTTCTCGGCATTCCGCTGACGTTTAAAAATGCTTCGGAACTCTTCAATTGTTCTCGGAATTCTGCTGAACTTTTAAAATGCTTTGGAACTCTTCCATTGCTCTCGCAATTCTGCTGACGTTTAAAAATGCTTCGGAACTCTTCCATTGTTCTCGGAATTCTGCTGACGTTTAAAAATGCTTCGGAACTCTTCCATTGTTCTCGGAATTCCGCTGACGTTTAAAAATGCTTCACAACTCTTCCATTGTTCTCGGAATTTCGCTGACTTTTAAAAATACTTCGAAACTCTTCCATTGTTCTCCAAATTCCGCTGAAGTTTAAAAATGCTTCGGAACCCTTCCATTGTTCTCGGAATTCTGCTGACGTTTAAAAATGCTTCGAAACTCTTCCATTGTTCTCTGAATTCCGCTGACGTTTAAAAATGCTTCGGTACTCTTCCTTTGTTCTCGGAATTCCGCTGACATATAAAAATGCTTCGGAAATCTTGCATTGTTCTCGGCATTCCGCTGACGTTTAAAAATGCTTCGGAACTCTTCAATTGTTCTCGGAATTCTGCCAAACTTTTAAAATGCTTTGGAACTCTTCCATTGCTCTCGGAATTCTGCTGAAGTTTAAAAATGCTTCAGAACTCTTCCATTGTTCTCGGAATTCCGCTGACGTTTTAAAATGCTTCGGTACTCTTCCATTGTTCTCGGAATTCCGCTGACATATAAAAATGCTTCGGAAATCTTGCATTGTTCTCGGCATTCCGCTCACGTTTAAAAATGCTTCGGAACTCTTCCATTGTTTTCAAAATTCCGCTGACGTTTAAAAATGCTTCAGAACTCTTCCATTGCTCTCGGAATTCCGCTGACGTTTAAAAATGCTTCAGAACTCTTCCATTGTTCTCGGAATTCCGCTGACGTTTAATAATGCTTCGCAACTCTTTCATTGTACTCGGAATTCCGCTAACGATTAAAAATGCTTCGGAACTCTTCCATTGTTCTCGGAATTCCGTTGAAGTTTAAAAATGCTTCGAAACTCTTCCATTGTTCTGGGAATTCTGCTGAAGTTTAAAAATGCTTCAGAACTCTTCCATTGTTCTCGGAATTCCGCTGACGTTTAATAATGCTTCGCAACTCTTTCATTGTTCTCGGAATTCCGCTGATGTTTAAAAATGCTTCGGAACTCTTCCATTGTTCTCGGAATTCTGTTGAAGTTTAAAAATGCTTCTAAACTCTTCCATTGTTCTCGGAATTCTGCTGAAGTTTAAAAATGCTTCGGAACTCTTCCATTGTTCTCGGAATTCCGCTGACATATAAAAATGCTTCGGAAATCTTGCATTGTTCTCGGCATTCCGCTGACGTTTAAAAATGCTTCGGAACTCTTCAATTGTTCTCGGAATTCTGCTGAACTTTTAAAATGCTTTGGAACTCTTCCAATGCTCTCGCAATTCTGCTGACGTTTAAAAATGCTTCGGAACTCTTCCATTGTTCTCGGAATTCTGCTGACGTTTAAAAATGCTTCGGAACTCTTCCATTGTTCTCGGAATTCCGCTGACGTTTAAAAATGCTTCACAACTCTTCCATTGTTCTCGGAATTCCGCTGACTTTTAAAAATACTTCGAAACTCTTCCATTGTTCTCCAAATTCCGCTGAAGTTTAAAAATGCTTCGGAACCCTTCCATTGTTCTCGGAATTCTGCTAAAGTTTAAAAATGCTTCGGAACTCTTCCATTGTTCTCAGAATTCTGCTGACGTTTAAAAATGCTTCGGAACTCTTCCATTGTTCTCGGAATTCCGCTGAAGTTTAAAAATGCTTCAGACCTCTTCCATTGTTCTAGGAATTCTGCTGAAGTTTAAAAATGCTTCGGAACCCTTCCATTGTTCTCGGAATTCTGCTGACGTTTAAAAATGCTTCGAAACTCTTCCATTGTTCTCTGAATTCCGCTGACGTTTAAAAATGCTTCAGTACTCTTCCTTTGTTCTCGGAATTCCGCTGACAAATAAAAATGCTTCGGAAATCTTGCATTGTTCTCGGCATTCCGCTGACGTTTAAAAATGCTTCGGAACTCTTCAATTGTTCTCGGAATTCTGCCAAACTTTTAAAATGCTTTGGAACTCTTCCATTGCTCTCGGAATTCTGCTGAAGTTTAAAAATGCTTCAGAACTCTTCCATTGTTCTCGGAATTCCGCTGACGTTTTAAAATGCTTCGGTACTCTTCCATTGTTCTCGGAATTCCGCTGACATATAAAAATGCTTCGGAAATCTTGCATTGTTCTCGGCATTCCGCTCACGTTTAAAAATGCTTCGGAACTCTTCCATTGTTTTCAAAATTCCGCTGACGTTTAAAAATGCTTCAGAACTCTTCCATTGTTCTCGGAATTCCGCTGACGTTTAAAAATGCTTCAGAACTCTTCCATTGTTCTCGGAATTCCGCTGACGTTTAATAATGCTTCGCAACTCTTTCATTGTACTCGGAATTCCGCTAACGTTTAAAAATGCTTCGGAACTCTTCCATTGTTCTCGGAATTCCGTTGAAGTTTAAAAATGCTTCGAAACTCTTCCATTGTTCTGGGAATTTTGCTGAAGTTTAAAAATGCTTCAGAACTCTTCCATTGTTCTCGGAATTCCGCTGACGTTTAATAATGCTTCGCAACTCTTTCATTGTTCTCGGAATTCCGCTGATGTTTAAAAATGCTTCGGAACTCTTCCATTGTTCTCGGAATTCTGTTGAAGTTTAAAAATGCTTCTAAACTCTTCCATTGTTCTCGGAATTCTGCTGAAGTTTAAAAATGCTTCGGAACTCTTCCATTGTTCTCGGAATTCCGCTGACATATAAAAATGCTTCGGAAATCTTGCATTGTTCTCGGCATTCCGCTGACGTTTAAAAATGCTTCGGAACTCTTCAATTGTTCTCGGAATTCTGCTGAACTTTTAAAATGCTTTGGAACTCTTCCATTGCTCTCGCAATTCTGCTGACGTTTAAAAATGCTTCGGAACTCTTCCATTGTTCTCGGAATTCTGCTGACGTTTAAAAATGCTTCGGAACTCTTCCATTGTTCTCGGAATTCCGCTGACGTTTAAAAATGCTTCACAACTCTTCCATTGTTCTCGGAATTCCGCTGACTTTTAAAAATACTTCGAAACTCTTCCATTGTTCTCCAAATTCCGCTGAAGTTTAAAAATGCTTCGGAACCCTTCCATTGTTCTCGGAATTCTGCTGAAGTTTAAAAATGCTTCGGAACTCTTCCATTGTTCTCAGAATTCTGCTGACGTTTAAAAATGCTTCGGAACTCTTCCATTGTTCTCGGAATTCCGCTGAAGTTTAAAAATGCTTCAGACCTCTTCCATTGTTCTAGGAATTCTGCTGAAGTTTAAAAATTCATCTGAACTCTTCCATTATTCTCGGAATTCGTGTGAATTTTAAAAATGCTTCGGAACTCTTCTATTGTTCTCGGAATTCCGCTGAAGTTTAAAAATGCTTAAAATCTCTTACATTGTACTCGGAATTCCGCTGAAGTTTAAAAATGCTTCGGAACTCTTCCATTGCTCTCGGAATTCTGCTGAAGTTTAAAAATGCTTCAGAACTCTTACATTGTTCTCGGAATTCTGCTGACGTTTAAAAATGCTTCGGAACTCTTCCATTGTTCTCTGAATTCCGCTGACGTTTAAAAATGCTTCGGTACTCTTCCTTTGTTCTCGGAATTCCGCTGACATATAAAAATGCTTCGGAAATCTTGCATTGTTCTCGGCATTCCGCTGACGTTTAAAAATGCTTCGGAACTCTTCCATTGTTCTCAAAATTCCGCTGACGTTTAAAAATGCTTCGGAAATCTTCCATTGTTTTCAAAATTCCGCTGACGTTTAAAAATGCTTTGGAACTCTTCCATTGTTCTTGGAATTCTGCTGAAGTTAAAAATGCTTCGGAACTCTTCCATTGTTCTCAGAATTCCGCTGACGTTTAAAAATGCTTCGGTACTCTTCCATTGTTCTCGGAATTCCACTGACATATAAAAATGCTTCGGAAATCTTGCATTGTTCTCGGCATTCCGCTGACGTTTAAAAATGCTTCGGAACTCTTCAATTGTTCTCGGAATTCTGCTGAACTTTTAAAATGCTTTGGAACTCTTCCATTGCTCTCGGAATTCTGCTGAAGTTTAAAAATGCTTCGGAACTCTTCCATTGTTCTCGGAATTCTGCTGAAGTTTAAAAATGTTTTGGAACTCTTCCATTGTTCTCAGAATTCCGCTGACGTTTAAAAATGCTTCGGAAATCTTCCATTGTTTTCAAAATTCCGCTGACGTTTAAAAATGCTTCAGAACTCTTCCATTGTTCTCGGAATTCCGCTGACGTTTTAAAATGCTTCGGTACTCTTCCATTGTTCTCGGAATTCCGCTGACATATAAAAATGCTTCGGAAATCTTGCATTGTTCTCGGCATTCCGCTGACGTTTAAAAATGCTTCGGAACTCTTCCATTGTTCTCAGAATTCCGCTGACGTTTAAAAATGCTTCGGAAATCTTCCATTGTTTTCAAAATTCCGCTGACGTTTAAAAATGCTTCAGAACTCTTCCATTGTTCTCGGAATTCCGCTGACGTTTAAAAATGCTATGGAACTCTTGCATTGTTCTCGGCATTCCGCTGACGTTTAAAAATGCTTCGGAACTCTTCAATTGTTCTCGGAATTCTGCCGAACTTTTAAAATGCTTTGTAACTCTTCCATTGCTCTCGGAATTCTGCTGAAGTTTAAAAATGCTTCAGAACTCTTCCATTGTTCTCGGAATTCTGCTGTAGTTTAAAAATGCTTCGGAACTCTTCCATTGTTCTCAGAATTCCGCTGACGTTTAAAAATGCTTCGGAAATCTTCCATTGTTTTCAAAATTCCGCTGACGTTTAAAAATGCTTCAGAACTCTTCCATTGTTCTCAGAATTCCGCTGACGTTTTAAAATGCTTCGGTACTCTTCCATTGTTCTCGGAATTCCGCTGACATATAAAAATGCTTCGGAAATCTTGCATTGTTCTCGGCATTCCGCTGACGTTTAGAAATGCTTCGGAACTCTTCCATTGTTCTCAGAATTCCGCTGATGTTTAAAAATGCTTCGGAAATCTTCCATTGTTTTCAAAATTCCGCTGACGTTTAAAAATGCTTCAGAATTCTTCCATTGTTCTCGGAATTCCGCTGACGTTTAAAAATGCTTTGGAACTCTTCCATTATTCTCGGAATTCTGCTGAAGTTTAAAAATGCTTCGGAACTCTTCCATTGTTCTCAGAATTCCGCTGACGTTTAAAAATGCTTCGGTACTCTTCCATTGTTCTCGGAATTCCGTTGAAGTTTAAAAATGCTTCGAAACTCTTCCATTGTTCTCGGAATTCCGTTGAAGTTTAAAAATGCTTCGGAACTCTTTCATTGTTCTCAGAATTCCGCTGACATTTAAAAATGCTTTGGTACTCTTCCATTGTTCTCTGAATTCCGCTGACATATAAAAATGCTTCGGAAATCTTGCATTGTTCTCGGCATTCCGCTCACGTTTAAAAATGCTTCGGAACTCTTCCATTGTTTTCAAAATTCCGCTGACGTTTAAAAATGCTTCAGAACTCTTCCATTGTTCTCGGAATTCCGCTGACGTTTAAAAATGCTTCAGAACTCTTCCATTGTTCTCGGAATTCCGCTGACGTTTAATAATGCTTCGCAACTCTTTCATTGTACTCGGAATTCCGCTAACGTTTAAAAATGCTTCGGAACTCTTCCATTGTTCTCGGAATTCCGTTGAAGTTTAAAAATGCTTCGAAACTCTTCCATTGTTCTGGGAATTTTGCTGAAGTTTAAAAATGCTTCAGAACTCTTCCATTGTTCTCGGAATTCCGCTGACGTTTAATAATGCTTCGCAACTCTTTCATTGTTCTCGGAATTCCGCTGATGTTTAAAAATGCTTCGGAACTCTTCCATTGTTCTCGGAATTCTGTTGAAGTTTAAAAATGCTTCTAAACTCTTCCATTGTTCTCGGAATTCTGCTGAAGTTTAAAAATGCTTCGGAACTCTTCCATTGTTCTCGGAATTCCGCTGACATATAAAAATGCTTCGGAAATCTTGCATTGTTCTCGGCATTCCGCTGACGTTTAAAAATGCTTCGGAACTCTTCAATTGTTCTCGGAATTCTGCTGAACTTTTAAAATGCTTTGGAACTCTTCCATTGCTCTCGCAATTCTGCTGACGTTTAAAAATGCTTCGGAACTCTTCCATTGTTCTCGGAATTCTGCTGACGTTTAAAAATGCTTCGGAACTCTTCCATTGTTCTCGGAATTCCGCTGACGTTTAAAAATGCTTCACAACTCTTCCATTGTTCTCGGAATTCCGCTGACTTTTAAAAATACTTCGAAACTCTTCCATTGTTCTCCAAATTCCGCTGAAGTTTAAAAATGCTTCGGAACCCTTCCATTGTTCTCGGAATTCTGCTGAAGTTTAAAAATGCTTCGGAACTCTTCCATTGTTCTCAGAATTCTGCTGACGTTTAAAAATGCTTCGGAACTCTTCCATTGTTCTCGGAATTCCGCTGAAGTTTAAAAATGCTTCAGACCTCTTCCATTGTTCTAGGAATTCTGCTGAAGTTTAAAAATTCATCTGAACTCTTCCATTATTCTCGGAATTCGTGTGAATTTTAAAAATGCTTCGGAACTCTTCTATTGTTCTCGGAATTCCGCTGAAGTTTAAAAATGCTTAAAATCTCTTACATTGTACTCGGAATTCCGCTGAAGTTTAAAAATGCTTCGGAACTCTTCCATTGCTCTCGGAATTCTGCTGAAGTTTAAAAATGCTTCAGAACTCTTACATTGTTCTCGGAATTCTGCTGACGTTTAAAAATGCTTCGGAACTCTTCCATTGTTCTCTGAATTCCGCTGACGTTTAAAAATGCTTCGGTACTCTTCCTTTGTTCTCGGAATTCCGCTGACATATAAAAATGCTTCGGAAATCTTGCATTGTTCTCGGCATTCCGCTGACGTTTAAAAATGCTTCGGAACTCTTCAATTGTTCTCGGAATTCTGCCGAACTTTTAAAATGCTTTGGAACTCTTCCATTGCTCTCGGAATTCTGCTGAAGTTTAAAAATGCTTCAGAACTCTTCCATTGTTCTCGGAATTCTGCTGTAGTTTAAAAATGCTTCGGAACTCTTCCATTGTTCTCAGAATTCCGCTGACGTTTAAAAATGCTTCGGAAATCTTCCATTCTTTTCAAAATTCCGCTGACGTTTAAAAATGCTTCAGAACTCTTCCATTGTTCTCGGAATTCCGCTGACGTTTTAAAATGCTTCGGTACTCTTCCATTGTTCTCGGAATTCCGCTGACATATAAAAATGCTTCGGAAATCTTGCATTGTTCTCGGCATTCCGCTGACGTTTAAAAATGCTTCGGAACTCTTCCATTGTTCTCAGAATTCCGCTGACGTTTAAAAATGCTTAGGAAATCTTCCATTGTTTTCAAAATTCCGCTGACGTTTAAAAATGCTTCAGAACTCTTCCATTGTTCTCGGAATTCCGCTGACGTTTAAAAATGCTTTGGAACTCTTCCATTGTTCTTGGAATTCTGCTGAAGTTTAAAAATGCTTCGGAACTCTTCCATTGTTCTCAGAATTCCGCTGACGTTTAAAAATGCTTCGATACTCTTCCATTGTTCTCGGAATTCCACTGACATATAAAAATGCTTCGGAAATCTTGCATTGTTCTCGGCATTCCGCTGACGTTTAAAAATGCTTCGGAACTCTTCAATTGTTCTCGGAATTCTGCTGAACTTTTAAAATGCTTTGGAACTCTTCCATTGCTCTCGGAATTCTGCTGAAGTTTAAAAATGCTTCGGAACTCTTCCATTGTTCTCGGAATTCTGCTGAAGTTTAAAAATGTTTTGGAACTCTTCCATTGTTCTC
Organism: Phyllobates terribilis; assembly: GCF_046119375.1. Taxonomy (NCBI): domain Eukaryota; kingdom Metazoa; phylum Chordata; class Amphibia; order Anura; family Dendrobatidae; genus Phyllobates; species Phyllobates terribilis. The sequence goes on from NW_027362782.1 coordinate 14,194,824, forward strand.
AGAATTCCGCTGACGTTTAAAAATGCTTCGGAAATCTTCCATTGTTTTCAAAATTCCGCTGACATATAAAAATGCTTCGGAAATCTTGCATTGTTCTCGGCATTCCGCTGACGTTTAAAAATGCTTCAGATTCCTTCAATTGTTCTCGGAATTCTGCTGAACTTTTAAAATGCTTTGGAACTCTTCCATTGCTCTCGGAATTCTGCTGAAGTTTAAAAATGCTTCGGAACTCTTCCATTGTTCTCGGAATTCTGCTGAAGTTTAAAAATGCTTCGGAACTCTTCCATTGTTCTCGGAATTCCGTTGAAGTTTAAAAATGCTTTGAAACTCTTCCATTGTTCTCGGAATTCTGCTGAAGTTTAAAAATGCTTCGGAACTCTTCCATTGTTCTCAGAATTCCGCTAACGTTTAAAAATGCTTCGGAAATCTTCCATTGTTTTCAAAATTCCGCTGACGCTTAAAAATGCTTCAGAACTCTTCCATTGTTCTCGGAATTCCGCTGACGTTTAATAATGCTTCGCAACTCTTTCATTGTACTCGGAATTCCGCTAACGTTTAAAAATGGTTCGGAACTCTTCCATTGTTCTCGGAATTCCGTTGAAGTTTAAAAATGCTTCGAAACTCTTCCATTGTTCTGGGAATTCTGCTGAAGTTTAAAAATGCTTCAGAACTCTTCCATTGTTCTCGGAATTCCGCTGATGTTTAATAATGCTTCGCAACTCTTTCATTGTTCTCGGAATTCCGCTGATGTTTAAAAATGCTTCGGAACTCTTCCATTGTTCTCGGAATTCTGTTGAAGTTTAAAAATGCTTCTAAACTCTTCCATTGTTCTCGGAATTCTGCAGAAGTTTAAAAATGCTTCGGAACTCTTCCATTGTTCTCGGAATTCCGCTGACATATAAAAATGCTTCGGAAATCTTGCATTGTTCTCGGCATTCCGCTGACGTTTAAAAATGCTTCGGAACTCTTCAATTGTTCTCGGAATTCTGCTGAACTTTTAAAATGCTTTGGAACTCTTCCATTGCTCTCGCAATTCTGCTGACGTTTAAAAATGCTTCGGAACTCTTCCATTGTTCTCGGAATTCTGCTGACGTTTAAAAATGCTTCGGAACTCTTCCATTGTTCTCGGAATTCCGCTGACGTTTAAAAATGCTTCACAACTCTTCCATTGTTCTCGGAATTTCGCTGACTTTTAAAAATACTTCGAAACTCTTCCATTGTTCTCCAAATTCCGCTGAAGTTTAAAAATGCTTCGGAACCCTTCCATTGTTCTCGGAATTCTGCTGACGTTTAAAAATGCTTCGAAACTCTTCCATTGTTCTCTGAATTCCGCTGACGTTTAAAAATGCTTCGGTACTCTTCCTTTGTTCTCGGAATTCCGCTGACATATAAAAATGCTTCGGAAATCTTGCATTGTTCTCGGCATTCCGCTGACGTTTAAAAATGCTTCGGAACTCTTCAATTGTTCTCGGAATTCTGCCAAACTTTTAAAATGCTTTGGAACTCTTCCATTGCTCTCGGAATTCTGCTGAAGTTTAAAAATGCTTCAGAACTCTTCCATTGTTCTCGGAATTCCGCTGACGTTTTAAAATGCTTCGGTACTCTTCCATTGTTCTCGGAATTCCGCTGACATATAAAAATGCTTCGGAAATCTTGCATTGTTCTCGGCATTCCGCTCACGTTTAAAAATGCTTCGGAACTCTTCCATTGTTTTCAAAATTCCGCTGACGTTTAAAAATGCTTCAGAACTCTTCCATTGCTCTCGGAATTCCGCTGACGTTTAAAAATGCTTCAGAACTCTTCCATTGTTCTCGGAATTCCGCTGACGTTTAATAATGCTTCGCAACTCTTTCATTGTACTCGGAATTCCGCTAACGATTAAAAATGCTTCGGAACTCTTCCATTGTTCTCGGAATTCCGTTGAAGTTTAAAAATGCTTCGAAACTCTTCCATTGTTCTGGGAATTCTGCTGAAGTTTAAAAATGCTTCAGAACTCTTCCATTGTTCTCGGAATTCCGCTGACGTTTAATAATGCTTCGCAACTCTTTCATTGTTCTCGGAATTCCGCTGATGTTTAAAAATGCTTCGGAACTCTTCCATTGTTCTCGGAATTCTGTTGAAGTTTAAAAATGCTTCTAAACTCTTCCATTGTTCTCGGAATTCTGCTGAAGTTTAAAAATGCTTCGGAACTCTTCCATTGTTCTCGGAATTCCGCTGACATATAAAAATGCTTCGGAAATCTTGCATTGTTCTCGGCATTCCGCTGACGTTTAAAAATGCTTCGGAACTCTTCAATTGTTCTCGGAATTCTGCTGAACTTTTAAAATGCTTTGGAACTCTTCCAATGCTCTCGCAATTCTGCTGACGTTTAAAAATGCTTCGGAACTCTTCCATTGTTCTCGGAATTCTGCTGACGTTTAAAAATGCTTCGGAACTCTTCCATTGTTCTCGGAATTCCGCTGACGTTTAAAAATGCTTCACAACTCTTCCATTGTTCTCGGAATTCCGCTGACTTTTAAAAATACTTCGAAACTCTTCCATTGTTCTCCAAATTCCGCTGAAGTTTAAAAATGCTTCGGAACCCTTCCATTGTTCTCGGAATTCTGCTAAAGTTTAAAAATGCTTCGGAACTCTTCCATTGTTCTCAGAATTCTGCTGACGTTTAAAAATGCTTCGGAACTCTTCCATTGTTCTCGGAATTCCGCTGAAGTTTAAAAATGCTTCAGACCTCTTCCATTGTTCTAGGAATTCTGCTGAAGTTTAAAAATTCATCTGAACTCTTCCATTATTCTCGGAATTCGTGTGAATTTTAAAAATGCTTCGGAACTCTTCTATTGTTCTCGGAATTCCGCTGAAGTTTAAAAATGCTTAAAATCTCTTACATTGTACTCGGAATTCCGCTGAAGTTTAAAAATGCTTCGGAACTCTTCCATTGCTCTTGGAATTCTGCTGAAGTTTAAAAATGCTTCAGAACTCTTACATTGTTCTCGGAATTCTGCTGACGTTTAAAAATGCTTCGGAACTCTTCCATTGTTCTCTGAATTCCGCTGACGTTTAAAAATGCTTCGGTACTCTTCCTTTTTTCTCGGAATTCCGCTGACATATAAAAATGCTTCGGAAATCTTGCATTGTTCTCGGCATTCCGCTGACGTTTAAAAATGCTTCGGAACTCTTCAATTGTTCTCGGAATTCTGCCGAACTTTTAAAATGCTTTGGAACTCTTCCATTGCTCTCGGAATTCTGCTGAAGTTTAAAAATGCTTCAGAACTCTTCCATTGTTCTCGGAATTCTGCTGTAGTTTAAAAATGCTTCGGAACTCTTCCATTGTTCTCAGAATTCCGCTGACGTTTAAAAATGCTTCGGAAATCTTCCATTCTTTTCAAAATTCCGCTGACGTTTAAAAATGCTTCAGAACTCTTCCATTGTTCTCGGAATTCCGCTGACGTTTTAAAATGCTTCGGTACTCTTCCATTGTTCTCGGAATTCCGCTGACATATAAAAATGCTTCGGAAATCTTGCATTGTTCTCGGCATTCCGCTGACGTTTAAAAATGCTTCGGAACTCTTCCATTGTTCTCAGAATTCCGCTGATGTTTAAAAATGCTTCGGAAATCTTCCATTGTTTTCAAAATTCCGCTGACGTTTAAAAATGCTTCAGAACTCTTCCATTGTTCTCGGAATTCCGCTGACGTTTAAAAATGCTTTGGAACTCTTCCATTATTCTCGGAATTCTGCTGAAGTTTAAAAATGCTTCGGAACTCTTCCATTGTTCTCAGAATTCCGCTGACGTTTAAAAATGCTTCTTTACTCATCCATTGTTCTCGGAATTCCGCTGACATATAAAAATGCTTCGGAAATCTTGCATTGTTCTCGGCATTCCGCTGACGTTTAAAAATGCTTCGGAACTCGTCAATTGTTCTCGGAATTCTGCTGAACTTTTAAAATGCTTTGGAACTCTTCCATTGCTCTCGGAATTCTGCTGAAGTTTAAAAATGCTTCAGAACTCTTCCATTGTTTTCGGAATTCTGCTGAAGTTTAAAAATGCTTCGGAACTCTTCCATTGTTCTCAGAATTCCACTGACGCTTAAAAATGCTTCAGAACTCTTCCATTGTTCTCGGAATTCCGCTGACGTTTAATAATGCTTCGCAACTTTTTCATTGTACTCGGAATTCCGCTAACGTTTAAAAATGCTTCGGAACTCTTCCATTGTTCTCGGAATTCCGTTGAAGTTTAAAAATGCTTCTTTACTCTTCCATTGTTCTCGGAATTCCGCTGACATATAAAAATGCTTCGGAAATCTTGCATTGTTCTCGGCATTCCGCTGACGTTTAAAAATGCTTCGGAACTCGTCAATTGTTCTCGGAATTCTGCTGAACTTTTAAAATGCTTTGGAACTCTTCCATTGCTCTCGGAATTCTGCTGAAGTTTAAAAATGCTTCAGAACTCTTACATTGTTCTCGGAATTCTGCTGAAGTTTAAAAATGCTTCGATACTCTTCCATTGTTCTCGGAATTCCGCTGACATATAAAAATGCTTCGGAAATCTTGCATTGTTCTCGGCATTCCGCTGACGTTTAAAAATGCTTCAGAACTCTTCCATTGTTCTCAGAATTCCGCTGACGTTTAAAAATGCTTAGGAAATCTTCAATTGTTTTCAAAATTCCGCTGACGCTTAAAAATGCTTCAGAACTCTTCCATTGTTCTCGGAATTCCGCTGACGTTTAATAATGCTTCGCAACTCTTTCATTGTACTCGGAATTCCGCTAACGTTTAAAAATGCTTCGGAACTCTTCCATTGTTCTCGGAATTCCGTTGAAGTTTAAAAATGCTTCGAAACTCTTCCATTGTTCTGGGAATTCTGCTGAAGTTTAAAAATGCTTCAGAACTCTTCCATTGTTCTCGGAATTCCGCTGACGTTTAATAATGCTTCGCAACTCTTTCATTGTTCTCGGAATTCCGCTGATGTTTAAAAATGCTTCGGAACTCTTCCATTGTTCTCGGAATTCTGTTGAAGTTTAAAAATGCTTCTAAACTCTTCCATTGTTCTCGGAATTCTGCAGAAGTTTAAAAATGCTTCGGAACTCTTCCATTGTTCTCGGAATTCCGCTGACATATAAAAATGCTTCGGAAATCTTGCATTGTTCTCGGCATTCCGCTGACGTTTAAAAATGCTTCGGAACTCTTCCATTGTTCTCCAAATTCCGCTGAAGTTTAAAAATGCTTCGGAACTCTTCCAATGTTCTCAGAATTCCGCTGACGTTTAAAAATGCTTCGGAACTCTTCCATTGTTCTCCAAATTCCGCTGAAGTTTAAAAATGCTTCGGAACTCTTCCATTGTTCTCGGAATTCCGCTGACGTTTAAAAATGCTTCACAACTCTTCCATTGTTCTCGGAATTCCGCTGACTTTTAAAAATACTTCGAAACTCTTCCATTGTTCTCCAAATTCCGCTGAAGTTTAAAAATGCTTCGGAACTCTTCCATTGTTCTCAGAATTCCGCTGACGTTTAAAAATGCTTAGGAAATCTTCCATTGTTTTCAAAATTCCGCTGACGTTTAAAAATGCTTCAGAACTCTTCCATTGTTCTCGGAATTCCGCTGACGTTTAAAAATGCTTTGGAACTCTTCCATTGTTCTTGGAATTCTGCTGAAGTTTAAAAATGCTTCGGAACTCTTCCATTGTTCTCAGAATTCCGCTGACGTTTAAAAATGCTTCGATACTCTTCCATTGTTCTCGGAATTCCACTGACATATAAAAATGCTTCGGAAATCTTGCATTGTTCTCGGCATTCCGCTGACGTTTAAAAATGCTTCGGAACTCTTCAATTGTTCTCGGAATTCTGCTGAACTTTTAAAATGTTTTGGAACTCTTCCATTGTTCTCAAAATTCCGCTGACGTTTAAAAATGCTTCGGAAATCTTGCATTGTTCTCGGCATTCCTCTGACGTTTAAAAATGCTTCAGATTCCTTCAATTGCTCTCGGAATTCTGCTGAACTTTTAAAATGCTTTGGAACTCTTCCATTGCTCTCGGAATTCTGCTGAAGTTTAAAAATGCTTCGGAACTCTTCCATTGTTCTCGGAATTCTGCTGAAGTTTAAAAATGCTTCGGAACTCTTCCATTGTTCTCGGAATTCCGTTGAAGTTTAAAAATGCTTCGAAACTCTTCCATTGTTCTCGGAATTCTGCTGAAGTTTAAAAATGCTTCGGAACTCTTCCATTGTTCTCAGAATTCCGCTAACGTTTAAAAATGCTTCGGAAATCTTCCATTGTTTTCAAAATTCCGCTGACGCTTAAAAATGCTTCAGAACTCTTCCATTGTTCTCGGAATTCCGCTGACATTTAATAATGCTTCGCAACTCTTTCATTGTACTCGGAATTCCGCTAACGTTTAAAAATGCTTCGGAACTCTTCCATTGTTCTCGGAATTCCGTTGAAGTTTAAAAATGCTTCGGAACTCTTCCATTGTTCTGGGAATTCTGCTGAAGTTTAAAAATGCTTCAGAACTCTTCCATTGTTCTCGGAATTCCGCTGACGTTTTAAAATGCTTCGGTACTCTTCCATTGTTCTCGGAATTCCGCTGACATAAAAATGCTTCGGAAATCTTGCATTGTTCTCGGCATTCCGCTCACGTTTAAAAATGCTTCGGAACTCTTCCATTGTTTTCAAAATTCCGCTGACGTTTAAAAATGCTTCAGAACTCTTCCATTGTTCTCGGAATTCCGCTGACGTTTAAAAATGCTTCAGAACTCTTCCATTGTTCTCGGAATTCCGCTGACGTTTAATAATGCTTCGCAACTCTTTCATTGTACTCGGAATTCCGCTAACGTTTAAAAATGCTTCGGAACTCTTCCATTGTTCTCGGAATTCCGTTGAAGTTTAAAAATGCTTCGAAACTCTTCCATTGTTCTGGGAATTCTGCTGAAGTTTAAAAATGCTTCAGAACTCTTCCATTGTTCTCGGAATTCCGCTGACGTTTAATAATGCTTCGCAACTCTTTCATTGTTCTCGGAATTCCGCTGATGTTTAAAAATGCTTCGGAACTCTTCCATTGTTCTCGGAATTCTGTTGAAGTTTAAAAATGCTTCTAAACTCTTCCATTGTTCTCGGAATTCTGCTGAAGTTTAAAAATGCTTCGGAACTCTTCCATTGTTCTCGGAATTCCGCTGACATATAAAAATGCTTCGGAAATCTTGCATTGTTCTCGGCATTCCGCTGACGTTTAAAAATGCTTCGGAACTCTTCAATTGTTCTCGGAATTCTGCTGAACTTTTAAAATGCTTTGGAACTCTTCCAATGCTCTCGCAATTCTGCTGACGTTTAAAAATGCTTCTGAACTCTTCCATTGTTCTCGGAATTCTGCTGACGTTTAAAAATGCTTCGGAACTCTTCCATTGTTCTCGGAATTCCGCTGACGTTTAAAAATGCTTCACAACTCTTCCATTGTTCTCGGAATTCCGCTGACTTTTAAAAATACTTCGAAACTCTTCCATTGTTCTCCAAATTCCGCTGAAGTTTAAAAATGCTTCGGAACCCTTCCATTGTTCTCGGAATTCTGCTGAAGTTTAAAAATGCTTCGGAACTCTTCCATTGTTCTCAGAATTCTGCTAACGTTTAAAAATGCTTCGGAACTCTTCCATTGTTCTCGGAATTCCGCTGAAGTTTAAAAATGCTTCAGACCTCTTCCATTGTTCTAGGAATTCTGCTGAAGTTTAAAAATTCATCTGAACTCTTCCATTATTCTCGGAATTCGTGTGAATTTTAAAAATGCTTCGGAACTCTTCTATTGTTCTCGGAATTCCGCTGAAGTTTAAAAATGCTTAAAATCTCTTACATTGTACTCGGAATTCCGCTGAAGTTTAAAAATGCTTCGGAACTCTTCCATTGCTCTCGGAATTCTGCTGAAGTTTAAAAATGCTTCAGAACTCTTCCATTGTTCTCGGAATTCCGCTGACGTTTAATAATGCTTCGCAACTTTTTCATTGTTCTCGGAATTCTGCTGATGGTTAAAAATGCTTCGGAACTCTTCCATTGTTCTCGGAATTCCGTTGAAGTTTAAAAATGCTTCGAAACTCTTCCATTGTTCTCGGAATTCTGCTGAAGTTTAAAAATGCTTCGGAACTCTTTCATTGCTCTCAGAATTCCGCTGACATTTAAAAATGCTTTGGTACTCTTCCATTGTTCTCGGAATTCCGCTGACATATAAAAATGCTTCGGAAATCTTGCATTGTTCTCGGCATTCCGCTGACGTTTAAAAATGCTTCGGAACTCTTCAATTGTTCTCGGAATTCTGCTGAACTTTTAAAATGCTTTGGAACTCTTCCATTGCTCTCGGAATTCTGCTGAAGTTTAAAAATGCTTCAGAACTCTTACATTGTTCTCGGAATTCTGCTGAAGTTTAAAAATGCTTCGATACTCTTCCATTGTTCTCGGAATTCCGCTGACATATAAAAATGCTTCGGAAATCTTGCATTGTTCTCGGCATTCCGCTGACGTTTAAAAATGCTTCAGAACTCTTCCATTGTTCTCAGAATTCCGCTGACGTTTAAAAATGCTTCGGAAATCTTCCATTGTTTTCAAAATTCCGCTGACATATAAAAATGCTTCGGAAATCTTGCATTGTTCTCGGCATTCCGCTGACGTTTAAAAATGCTTCAGATTCCTTCAATTGTTCTCGGAATTCTGCTGAACTTTTAAAATGCTTTGGAACTCTTCCATTGCGCTCGGAATTCTGCTGAAGTTTAAAAATGCTTCGGAACTCTTCCATTGTTCTCGGAATTCTGCTGAAGTTTAAAAATGCTTCGGAACTCTTCCATTGTTCTCGGAATTCCGTTGAAGTTTAAAAATGCTTCAAAACTCTTCCATTGTTCTCGGAATTCTGCTGAAGTTTAAAAATGCTTCGGAACTCTTCCATTGTTCTCAGAATTCCGCTAACGTTTAAAAATGCTTCGGAAATCTTCCATTGTTTTCAAAATTCCGCTGACGCTTAAAAATGCTTCAGAACTCTTCCATTGTTCTCGGAATTCCGCTGACGTTTAATAATGCTTCGCAACTCTTTCATTGTACTCGGAATTCCGCTAACGTTTAAAAATGGTTCGGAACTCTTCCATTGTTCTCGGAATTCCGTTGAAGTTTAAAAATGCTTCGAAACTCTTCCATTGTTCTGGGAATTCTGCTGAAGTTTAAAAATGCTTCAGAACTCTTCCATTGTTCTCGGAATTCTGCTGATGTTTAATAATGCTTCGCAACTCTTTCATTGTTCTCGGAATTCCGCTGATGTTTAAAAATGCTTCGGAACTCTTCCATTGTTCTCGGAATTCTGTTGAAGTTTAAAAATGCTTCTAAACTCTTCCATTGTTCTCGGAATTCTGCAGAAGTTTAAAAATGCTTCGGAACTCTTCCATTGTTCTCGGAATTCCGCTGACATATAAAAATGCTTCGGAAATCTTGCATTGTTCTCGGCATTCCGCTGACGTTTAAAAATGCTTCGGAACTCTTCAATTGTTCTCGGAATTCTGCTGAACCTTTAAAATGCTTTGGAACTCTTCCATTGCTCTCGCAATTATGCTGACGTTTAAAAATGCTTCGGAACTCTTCCATTGTTCTCGGAATTCTGCTGACGTTTAAAAATGCTTCGGAACTCTTCCATTGTTCTCGGAATTCCGCTGACGTTTAAAAATGCTTCACAACTCTTCCATTGTTCTCGGAATTCCGCTGACTTTTAAAAATACTTCGAAACTCTTCCATTGTTCTCCAAATTCCGCTGAAGTTTAAAAATGCTTCGGAACCCTTCCATTGTTCTCGGAATTCTGCTGACGTTTAAAAATGCTTCGAAACTCTTCCATTGTTCTCTGAATTCCGCTGACGTTTAAAAATGCTTCGGTACTCTTCCTTTGTTCTCGGAATTCCGCTGACATATAAAAATGCTTCGGAAATCTTGCATTGTTCTCGGCATTCCGCTGACGTTTAAAAATGCTTCGGAACTCTTCAATAGTTCTCGGAATTCTGCCAAACTTTTAAAATGCTTTGGAACTCTTCCATTGCTCTCGGAATTCTGCTGAAGTTTAAAAATGCTTCAGAACTCTTCCATTGTTCTCGGAATTCCGCTGACGTTTTAAAATGCTTCGGTACTCTTCCATTGTTCTCGGAATTCCGCTGACATATAAAAATGCTTCGGAAATCTTGCATTGTTCTCGGCATTCCGCTTACGTTTAAAAATGCTTCGGAACTCTTCCATTGTTTTCAAAATTCCGCTGACGTTTAAAAATGCTTCAGAACTCTTCCATTGTTCTCGGAATTCCGCTGACGTTTAAAAATGCTTCAGAACTCTTCCATTGTTCTCGGAATTCCGCTGACGTTTAATAATGCTTCGCAACTCTTTCATTGTACTCGGAATTCCGCTAACGTTTAAAAATGCTTCGGAACTCTTCCATTGTTCTCGGAATTCCGTTGAAGTTTAAAAATGCTTCGAAACTCTTCCATTGTTCTGGGAATTCTGCTGAAGTTTAAAAATGCTTCAGAACTCTTCCATTGTTCTCGGAATTCCGCTGACGTTTAATAATGCTTCGCAACTCTTTCATTGTTCTCGGAATTCCGCTGATGTTTAAAAATGCTTCGGAACTCTTCCATTGTTCTCGGAATTCTGTTGAAGTTTAAAAATGCTTCTAAACTCTTCCATTGTTCTCGGAATTCTGCTGAAGTTTAAAAATGCTTCGGAACTCTTCCATTGTTCTCGGAATTCCGCTGACATATAAAAATGCTTCGGAAATCTTGCATTGTTCTCGGCATTCCGCTGACGTTTAAAAATGCTTCGGAACTCTTCAATTGTTCTCGGAATTCTGCTGAACTTTTAAAATGCTTCGGAACTCTTCCAATGCTCTCGCAATTCTGCTGACGTTTAAAAATGCTTCGGAACTCTTCCATTGTTCTCGGAATTCTGCTGACGTTTAAAAATGCTTCGGAACTCTTCCATTGTTCTCGGAATTCCGCTGACGTTTAAAAATGCTTCACAACTCTTCCATTGTTCTCGGAATTCCGCTGACTTTTAAAAATACTTCGAAACTCTTCCATTGTTCTCCAAATTCCGCTGAAGTTTAAAAATGCTTCGGAACCCTTCCATTGTTCTCGGAATTCTGCTGAAGTTTAAAAATGCTTCGGAACTCTTCCATTGTTCTCAGAATTCTGCTGACGTTTAAAAATGCTTCGGAACTCTTCCATTGTTCTCGGAATTCCGCTGAAGTTTAAAAATGCTTCAGACCTCTTCCATTGTTCTAGGAATTCTGCTGAAGTTTAAAAATTCATCTGAACTCTTCCATTATTCTCGGAATTCGTGTGAATTTTAAAAATGCTTCGGAACTCTTCTATTGTTCTCGGAATTCCGCTGAAGTTTAAAAATGCTTAAAATCTCTTACATTGTACTCGGAATTCCGCTGAAGTTTAAAAATGCTTCGGAACTCTTCCATTGCTCTCGGAATTCTGCTGAAGTTTAAAAATGCTTCAGAACTCTTACATTGTTCTCGGAATTCTGCTGACGTTTAAAAATGCTTCGGAACTCTTCCATTGTTCTCTGAATTCCGCTGACGTTTAAAAATGCTTCGGTACTCTTCCTTTGTTCTCGGAATTCCGCTGACATATAAAAATGCTTCGGAAATCTTGCATTGTTCTCGGCATTCCGCTGACGTTTAAAAATGCTTCGGAACTCTTCAATTGTTCTCGGAATTCTGCCGAACTTTTAAAATGCTTTGGAACTCTTCCATTGCTCTCGGAATTCTGCTGAAGTTTAAAAATGCTTCAGAACTCTTCCATTGTTCTCGGAATTCTGCTGTAGTTTAAAAATGCTTCGGAACTCTTCCATTGTTCTCAGAATTCCGCTGACGTTTAAAAATGCTTCGGAAATCTTCCATTCTTTTCAAAATTCCGCTGACGTTTAAAAATGCTTCAGAACTCTTCCATTGTTCTCGGAATTCCGCTGACGTTTTAAAATGCTTCGGTACTCTTCCATTGTTCTCGGAATTCCGCTGACATATAAAAATGCTTCGGAAATCTTGCATTGTTCTCGGCATTCCGCTGACGTTTAAAAATGCTTCGGAACTCTTCCATTGTTCTCAGAATTCCGCTGACGTTTAAAAATGCTTAGGAAATCTTCCATTGTTTTCAAAATTCCGCTGACGTTTAAAAATGCTTCAGAACTCTTCCATTGTTCTCGGAATTCCGCTGACGTTTAAAAATGCTTTGGAACTCTTCCATTGTTCTTGGAATTCTGCTGAAGTTTAAAAATGCTTCGGAACTCTTCCATTGTTCTCAGAATTCCGCTGACGTTTAAAAATGCTTCGATACTCTTCCATTGTTCTCGGAATTCCACTGACATATAAAAATGCTTCGGAAATCTTGCATTGTTCTCGGCATTCCGCTGACGTTTAAAAATGCTTCGGAACTCTTCAATTGTTCTCGGAATTCTGCTGAACTTTTAAAATGCTTTGGAACTCTTCCATTGCTCTCGGAATTCTGCTGAAGTTTAAAAATGCTTCGGAACTCTTCCATTGTTCTCGGAATTCTGCTGAAGTTTAAAAATGTTTTGGAACTCTTCCATTGTTCTCAGAATTCCGCTGACGTTTAAAAATGCTTCGGAAATCTTCCATTGTTTTCAAAATTCCGCTGACATATAAAAATGCTTCGGAAATCTTGCATTGTTCTCGGCATTCCGCTGACGTTTAAAAATGCTTCAGATTCCTTCAATTGTTCTCGGAATTCTGCTGAACTTTTAAAATGCTTTGGAACTCTTCCATTGCTCTCGGAATTCTGCTGAAGTTTAAAAATGCTTCGGAACTCTTCCATTGTTCTCGGAATTCTGCTGAAGTTTAAAAATGCTTCGGAACTCTTCCATTGTTCTCGGAATTCCGTTGAAGTTTAAAAATGCTTTGAAACTCTTCCATTGTTCTCGGAATTCTGCTGAAGTTTAAAAATGCTTCGGAACTCTTCCATTGTTCTCAGAATTCCGCTAACGTTTAAAAATGCTTCGGAAATCTTCCATTGTTTTCAAAATTCCGCTGACGCTTAAAAATGCTTCAGAACTCTTCCATTGTTCTCGGAATTCCGCTGACGTTTAATAATGCTTCGCAACTCTTTCATTGTACTCGGAATTCCGCTAACGTTTAAAAATGGTTCGGAACTCTTCCATTGTTCTCGGAATTCCGTTGAAGTTTAAAAATGCTTCGAAACTCTTCCATTGTTCTGGGAATTCTGCTGAAGTTTAAAAATGCTTCAGAACTCTTCCATTGTTCTCGGAATTCCGCTGATGTTTAATAATGCTTCGCAACTCTTTCATTGTTCTCGGAATTCCGCTGATGTTTAAAAATGCTTCGGAACTCTTCCATTGTTCTCGGAATTCTGTTGAAGTTTAAAAATGCTTCTAAACTCTTCCATTGTTCTCGGAATTCTGCAGAAGTTTAAAAATGCTTCGGAACTCTTCCATTGTTCTCGGAATTCCGCTGACATATAAAAATGCTTCGGAAATCTTGCATTGTTCTCGGCATTCCGCTGACGTTTAAAAATGCTTCGGAACTCTTCAATTGTTCTCGGAATTCTGCTGAACTTTTAAAATGCTTTGGAACTCTTCCATTGCTCTCGCAATTCTGCTGACGTTTAAAAATGCTTCGGAACTCTTCCATTGTTCTCGGAATTCTGCTGACGTTTAAAAATGCTTCGGAACTCTTCCATTGTTCTCGGAATTCCGCTGACGTTTAAAAATGCTTCACAACTCTTCCATTGTTCTCGGAATTTCGCTGACTTTTAAAAATACTTCGAAACTCTTCCATTGTTCTCCAAATTCCGCTGAAGTTTAAAAATGCTTCGGAACCCTTCCATTGTTCTCGGAATTCTGCTGACGTTTAAAAATGCTTCGAAACTCTTCCATTGTTCTCTGAATTCCGCTGACGTTTAAAAATGCTTCGGTACTCTTCCTTTGTTCTCGGAATTCCGCTGACATATAAAAATGCTTCGGAAATCTTGCATTGTTCTCGGCATTCCGCTGACGTTTAAAAATGCTTCGGAACTCTTCAATTGTTCTCGGAATTCTGCCAAACTTTTAAAATGCTTTGGAACTCTTCCATTGCTCTCGGAATTCTGCTGAAGTTTAAAAATGCTTCAGAACTCTTCCATTGTTCTCGGAATTCCGCTGAAGTTTAAAAATGCTTCGGAACTCTTCCATTGTTCTCGGAATTCCGTTGAAGTTTAAAAATGCTTCGAAACTCTTCCATTGTTCTCGGAATTCTGCTGAAGTTTAAAAATGCTTCGGAACTCTTCCATTGTTCTCAGAATTCCGCTAACGTTTAAAAATGCTTCGGAAATCTTCCATTGTTTTCAAAATTCCGCTGACGCTTAAAAATGCTTCAGAACTCTTCCATTGTTCTCGGAATTCCGCTGACGTTTATTAATGCTTCGCAACTCTTTCATTGTACTCGGAATTCCGCTAACGTTTAAAAATGCTTCGGAACTCTTCCATTGTTCTCGGAATTCCGTTGAAGTTTAAAAATGCTTCGAAACTCTTCCATTGTTCTGGGAATTCTGCTGAAGTTTAAAAATGCTTCAGAACTCTTCCATTGTTCTCGGAATTCCGCTGACGTTTTAAAATGCTTCGGTACTCTTCCATTGTTCTCGGAATTCCGCTGACATAAAAATGCTTCGGAAATCTTGCATTGTTCTAGGCATTCCGCTCACGTTTAAAAATGCTTCGGAACTCTTCCATTGTTTTCAAAATTCCGCTGACGTTTAAAAATGCTTCAGAACTCTTCCATTGTTCTCGGAATTCCGCTGACGTTTAAAAATGCTTCAGAACTCTTCCATTGTTCTCGGAATTCCGCTGACGTTTAATAATGCTTCGCAACTCTTTCATTGTACTCGGAATTCCGCTAACGTTTAAAAATGCTTCGGAACTCTTCCATTGTTCTCGGAATTCCGTTGAAGTTTAAAAATGCTTCGAAACTCTTCCATTGTTCTGGGAATTCTGCTGACATATAAAAATGCTTCGGAAATCTTGCATTGTTCTCGGCATTCCGCTGACGTTTAAAAATGCTTCGGAACTCTTCCATTGTTCTCCAAATTCCGCTGAAGTTTAAAAATGCTTCGGAACTCTTCCAATGTTCTCAGAATTCCGCTGACGTTTAAAAATGCTTCGGAACTCTTCCATTGTTCTCCAAATTCCGCTGAAGTTTAAAAATGCTTCGGAACTCTTCCATTGTTCTCGGAATTCCGCTGACGTTTAAAAATGCTTCACAACTCTTCCATTGTTCTCGGAATTCCGCTGACTTTTAAAAATACTTCGAAACTCTTCCATTGTTCTCCAAATTCCGCTGAAGTTTAAAAATGCTTCGGAACTCTTCCATTGTTCTCAGAATTCCGCTGACGTTTAAAAATGCTTAGGAAATCTTCCATTGTTTTCAAAATTCCGCTGACGTTTAAAAATGCTTCAGAACTCTTCCATTGTTCTCGGAATTCCGCTGACGTTTAAAAATGCTTTGGAACTCTTCCATTGTTCTTGGAATTCTGCTGAAGTTTAAAAATGCTTCGGAACTCTTCCATTGTTCTCAGAATTCCGCTGACGTTTAAAAATGCTTCGATACTCTTCCATTGTTCTCGGAATTCCACTGACATATAAAAATGCTTCGGAAATCTTGCATTGTTCTCGGCATTCCGCTGACGTTTAAAAATGCTTCGGAACTCTGCAATTGTTCTCGGAATTCTGCTGAACTTTTAAAATGTTTTGGAACTCTTCCATTGTTCTCAAAATTCCGCTGACGTTTAAAAATGCTTCGGAAATCTTGCATTGTTCTCGGCATTCCTCTGACGTTTAAAAATGCTTCAGATTCCTTCAATTGCTCTCGGAATTCTGCTGAACTTTTAAAATGCTTTGGAACTCTTCCATTGCTCTCGGAATTCTGCTGAAGTTTAAAAATGCTTCGGAACTCTTCCATTGTTCTCGGAATTCTGCTGAAGTTTAAAAATGCTTCGGAACTCTTCCATTGTTCTCGGAATTCCGTTGAAGTTTAAAAATGCTTCGAAACTCTTCCATTGTTCTCGGAATTCTGCTGAAGTTTAAAAATGCTTCGGAACTCTTCCATTGTTCTCAGAATTCCGCTAACGTTTAAAAATGCTTCGGAAATCTTCCATTGTTTTCAAAATTCCGCTGACGCTTAAAAATGCTTCAGAACTCTTCCATTGTTCTCGGAATTCCGCTGACGTTTAATAATGCTTCGCAACTCTTTCATTGTACTCGGAATTCCGCTAACGTTTAAAAATGCTTCGGAACTCTTCCATTGTTCTCGGAATTCCGTTGAAGTTTAAAAATGCTTCGGAACTCTTCCATTGTTCTGGGAATTCTGCTGAAGTTTAAAAATGCTTCAGAACTCTTCCATTGTTCTCGGAATTCCGCTGACGTTTTAAAATGCTTCGGTACTCTTCCATTGTTCTCGGAATTCCGCTGACATAAAAATGCTTCGGAAATCTTGCATTGTTCTCGGCATTCCGCTCACGTTTAAAAATGCTTCGGAACTCTTCCATTGTTTTCAAAATTCCGCTGACGTTTAAAAATGCTTCAGAACTCTTCCATTGTTCTCGGAATTCCGCTGACGTTTAAAAATGCTTCAGAACTCTTCCATTGTTCTCGGAATTCCGCTGACGTTTAATAATGCTTCGCAACTCTTTCATTGTACTCGGAATTCCGCTAACGTTTAAAAATGCTTCGGAACTCTTCCATTGTTCTCGGAATTCCGTTGAAGTTTAAAAATGCTTCGAAACTCTTCCATTGTTCTGGGAATTCTGCTGAAGTTTAAAAATGCTTCAGAACTCTTCCATTGTTCTCGGAATTCCGCTGACGTTTAATAATGCTTCGCAACTCTTTCATTGTTCTCGGAATTCCGCTGATGTTTAAAAATGCTTCGGAACTCTTCCATTGTTCTCGGAATTCTGTTGAAGTTTAAAAATGCTTCTAAACTCTTCCATTGTTCTCGGAATTCTGCTGAAGTTTAAAAATGCTTCGGAACTCTTCCATTGTTCTCGGAATTCCGCTGACATATAAAAATGCTTCGGAAATCTTGCATTGTTCTCGGCATTCCGCTGACGTTTAAAAATGCTTCGGAACTCTTCAATTGTTCTCGGAATTCTGCTGAACTTTTAAAATGCTTTGGAACTCTTCCAATGCTCTCGCAATTCTGCTGACGTTTAAAAATGCTTCGGAACTCTTCCATTGTTCTCGGAATTCTGCTGACGTTTAAAAATGCTTCGGAACTCTTCCATTGTTCTCGGAATTCCGCTGACGTTTAAAAATGCTTCACAACTCTTCCATTGTTCTCGGAATTCCGCTGACTTTTAAAAATACTTCGAAACTCTTCCATTGTTCTCCAAATTCCGCTGAAGTTTAAAAATGCTTCGGAACCCTTCCATTGTTCTCGGAATTCTGCTGAAGTTTAAAAATGCTTCGGAACTCTTCCATTGTTCTCAGAATTCTGCTAACGTTTAAAAATGCTTCGGAACTCTTCCATTGTTCTCGGAATTCCGCTGAAGTTTAAAAATGCTTCAGACCTCTTCCATTGTTCTAGGAATTCTGCTGAAGTTTAAAAATTCATCTGAACTCTTCCATTATTCTCGGAATTCGTGTGAATTTTAAAAATGCTTCGGAACTCTTCTATTGTTCTCGGAATTCCGCTGAAGTTTAAAAATGCTTAAAATCTCTTACATTGTACTCGGAATTCCGCTGAAGTTTAAAAATGCTTCGGAACTCTTCCATTGCTCTCGGAATTCTGCTGAAGTTTAAAAATGCTTCAGAACTCTTCCATTGTTCTCGGAATTCCGCTGACGTTTAATAATGCTTCGCAACTTTTTCATTGTTCTCGGAATTCTGCTGATGGTTAAAAATGCTTCGGAACTCTTCCATTGTTCTCGGAATTCCGTTGAAGTTTAAAAATGCTTCGAAACTCTTCCATTGTTCTCGGAATTCTGCTGAAGTTTAAAAATGCTTCGGAACTCTTTCATTGCTCTCAGAATTCCGCTGACATTTAAAAATGCTTTGGTACTCTTCCATTGTTCTCGGAATTCCGCTGACATATAAAAATGCTTCGGAAATCTTGCATTGTTCTCGGCATTCCGCTGACGTTTAAAAATGCTTCGGAACTCTTCAATTGTTCTCGGAATTCTGCTGAACTTTTAAAATGCTTTGGAACTCTTCCATTGCTCTCGGAATTCTGCTGAAGTTTAAAAATGCTTCAGAACTCTTACATTGTTCTCGGAATTCTGCTGAAGTTTAAAAATGCTTCGATACTCTTCCATTGTTCTCGGAATTCCGCTGACATATAAAAATGCTTCGGAAATCTTGCATTGTTCTCGGCATTCCGCTGACGTTTAAAAATGCTTCAGAACTCTTCCATTGTTCTCAGAATTCCGCTGACGTTTAAAAATGCTTCGGAAATCTTCCATTGTTTTCAAAATTCCGCTGACATATAAAAATGCTTCGGAAATCTTGCATTGTTCTCGGCATTCCGCTGACGTTTAAAAATGCTTCAGATTCCTTCAATTGTTCTCGGAATTCTGCTGAACTTTTAAAATGCTTTGGAACTCTTCCATTGCTCTCGGAATTCTGCTGAAGTTTAAAAATGCTTCGGAACTCTTCCATTGTTCTCGGAATTCTGCTGAAGTTTAAAAATGCTTCGGAACTCTTCCATTGTTCTCGGAATTCCGTTGAAGTTTAAAAATGCTTCAAAACTCTTCCATTGTTCTCGGAATTCTGCTGAAGTTTAAAAATGCTTCGGAACTCTTCCATTGTTCTCAGAATTCCGCTAACGTTTAAAAATGCTTCGGAAATCTTCCATTGTTTTCAAAATTCCGCTGACGCTTAAAAATGCTTCAGAACTCTTCCATTGTTCTCGGAATTCCGCTGACGTTTAATAATGCTTCGCAACTCTTTCATTGTACTCGGAATTCCGCTAACGTTTAAAAATGGTTCGGAACTCTTCCATTGTTCTCGGAATTCCGTTGAAGTTTAAAAATGCTTCGAAACTCTTCCATTGTTCTGGGAATTCTGCTGAAGTTTAAAAATGCTTCAGAACTCTTCCATTGTTCTCGGAATTCTGCTGATGTTTAATAATGCTTCGCAACTCTTTCATTGTTCTCGGAATTCCGCTGATGTTTAAAAATGCTTCGGAACTCTTCCATTGTTCTCGGAATTCTGTTGAAGTTTAAAAATGCTTCTAAACTCTTCCATTGTTCTCGGAATTCTGCAGAAGTTTAAAAATGCTTCGGAACTCTTCCATTGTTCTCGGAATTCCGCTGACATATAAAAATGCTTCGGAAATCTTGCATTGTTCTCGGCATTCCGCTGACGTTTAAAAATGCTTCGGAACTCTTCAATTGTTCTCGGAATTCTGCTGAACCTTTAAAATGCTTTGGAACTCTTCCATTGCTCTCGCAATTATGCTGACGTTTAAAAATGCTTCGGAACTCTTCCATTGTTCTCGGAATTCTGCTGACGTTTAAAAATGCTTCGGAACTCTTCCATTGTTCTCGGAATTCCGCTGACGTTTAAAAATGCTTCACAACTCTTCCATTGTTCTCGGAATTCCGCTGACTTTTAAAAATACTTCGAAACTCTTCCATTGTTCTCCAAATTCCGCTGAAGTTTAAAAATGCTTCGGAACCCTTCCATTGTTCTCGGAATTCTGCTGACGTTTAAAAATGCTTCGAAACTCTTCCATTGTTCTCTGAATTCCGCTGACGTTTAAAAATGCTTCGGTACTCTTCCTTTGTTCTCGGAATTCCGCTGACATATAAAAATGCTTCGGAAATCTTGCATTGTTCTCGGCATTCCGCTGACGTTTAAAAATGCTTCGGAACTCTTCAATAGTTCTCGGAATTCTGCCAAACTTTTAAAATGCTTTGGAACTCTTCCATTGCTCTCGGAATTCTGCTGAAGTTTAAAAATGCTTCAGAACTCTTCCATTGTTCTCGGAATTCCGCTGACGTTTTAAAATGCTTCGGTACTCTTCCATTGTTCTCGGAATTCCGCTGACATATAAAAATGCTTCGGAAATCTTGCATTGTTCTCGGCATTCCGCTTACGTTTAAAAATGCTTCGGAACTCTTCCATTGTTTTCAAAATTCCGCTGACGTTTAAAAATGCTTCAGAACTCTTCCATTGTTCTCGGAATTCCGCTGACGTTTAAAAATGCTTCAGAACTCTTCCATTGTTCTCGGAATTCCGCTGACGTTTAATAATGCTTCGCAACTCTTTCATTGTACTCGGAATTCCGCTAACGTTTAAAAATGCTTCGGAACTCTTCCATTGTTCTCGGAATTCCGTTGAAGTTTAAAAATGCTTCGAAACTCTTCCATTGTTCTGGGAATTCTGCTGAAGTTTAAAAATGCTTCAGAACTCTTCCATTGTTCTCGGAATTCCGCTGACGTTTAATAATGCTTCGCAACTCTTTCATTGTTCTCGGAATTCCGCTGATGTTTAAAAATGCTTCGGAACTCTTCCATTGTTCTCGGAATTCTGTTGAAGTTTAAAAATGCTTCTAAACTCTTCCATTGTTCTCGGAATTCTGCTGAAGTTTAAAAATGCTTCGGAACTCTTCCATTGTTCTCGGAATTCCGCTGACATATAAAAATGCTTCGGAAATCTTGCATTGTTCTCGGCATTCCGCTGACGTTTAAAAATGCTTCGGAACTCTTCAATTGTTCTCGGAATTCTGCTGAACTTTTAAAATGCTTCGGAACTCTTCCAATGCTCTCGCAATTCTGCTGACGTTTAAAAATGCTTCGGAACTCTTCCATTGTTCTCGGAATTCTGCTGACGTTTAAAAATGCTTCGGAACTCTTCCATTGTTCTCGGAATTCCGCTGACGTTTAAAAATGCTTCACAACTCTTCCATTGTTCTCGGAATTCCGCTGACTTTTAAAAATACTTCGAAACTCTTCCATTGTTCTCCAAATTCCGCTGAAGTTTAAAAATGCTTCGGAACCCTTCCATTGTTCTCGGAATTCTGCTGAAGTTTAAAAATGCTTCGGAACTCTTCCATTGTTCTCAGAATTCTGCTGACGTTTAAAAATGCTTCGGAACTCTTCCATTGTTCTCGGAATTCCGCTGAAGTTTAAAAATGCTTCAGACCTCTTCCATTGTTCTAGGAATTCTGCTGAAGTTTAAAAATTCATCTGAACTCTTCCATTATTCTCGGAATTCGTGTGAATTTTAAAAATGCTTCGGAACTCTTCTATTGTTCTCGGAATTCCGCTGAAGTTTAAAAATGCTTAAAATCTCTTACATTGTACTCGGAATTCCGCTGAAGTTTAAAAATGCTTCGGAACTCTTCCATTGCTCTCGGAATTCTGCTGAAGTTTAAAAATGCTTCAGAACTCTTACATTGTTCTCGGAATTCTGCTGACGTTTAAAAATGCTTCGGAACTCTTCCATTGTTCTCTGAATTCCGCTGACGTTTAAAAATGCTTCGGTACTCTTCCTTTGTTCTCGGAATTCCGCTGACATATAAAAATGCTTCGGAAATCTTGCATTGTTCTCGGCATTCCGCTGACGTTTAAAAATGCTTCGGAACTCTTCAATTGTTCTCGGAATTCTGCCGAACTTTTAAAATGCTTTGGAACTCTTCCATTGCTCTCGGAATTCTGCTGAAGTTTAAAAATGCTTCAGAACTCTTCCATTGTTCTCGGAATTCTGCTGTAGTTTAAAAATGCTTCGGAACTCTTCCATTGTTCTCAGAATTCCGCTGACGTTTAAAAATGCTTCGGAAATCTTCCATTCTTTTCAAAATTCCGCTGACGTTTAAAAATGCTTCAGAACTCTTCCATTGTTCTCGGAATTCCGCTGACGTTTTAAAATGCTTCGGTACTCTTCCATTGTTCTCGGAATTCCGCTGACATATAAAAATGCTTCGGAAATCTTGCATTGTTCTCGGCATTCCGCTGACGTTTAAAAATGCTTCGGAACTCTTCCATTGTTCTCAGAATTCCGCTGACGTTTAAAAATGCTTAGGAAATCTTCCATTGTTTTCAAAATTCCGCTGACGTTTAAAAATGCTTCAGAACTCTTCCATTGTTCTCGGAATTCCGCTGACGTTTAAAAATGCTTTGGAACTCTTCCATTGTTCTTGGAATTCTGCTGAAGTTTAAAAATGCTTCGGAACTCTTCCATTGTTCTCAGAATTCCGCTGACGTTTAAAAATGCTTCGATACTCTTCCATTGTTCTCGGAATTCCACTGACATATAAAAATGCTTCGGAAATCTTGCATTGTTCTCGGCATTCCGCTGACGTTTAAAAATGCTTCGGAACTCTTCAATTGTTCTCGGAATTCTGCTGAACTTTTAAAATGCTTTGGAACTCTTCCATTGCTCTCGGAATTCTGCTGAAGTTTAAAAATGCTTCGGAACTCTTCCATTGTTCTCGGAATTCTGTTGAAGTTTAAAAATGCTTCTAAACTCTTCCATTGTTCTCGGAATTCTGCTGAAGTTTAAAAATGCTTCGGAACTCTTCCATTGTTCTCGGAATTCCGCTGACATATAAAAATGCTTCGGAAATCTTGCATTGTTCTCGGCATTCCGCTGACGTTTAAAAATGCTTCGGAACTCTTCAATTGTTCTCGGAATTCTGCTGAACTTTTAAAATGCTTTGGAACTCTTCCAATGCTCTCGCAATTCTGCTGACGTTTAAAAATGCTTCGGAACTCTTCCATTGTTCTCGGAATTCTGCTGACGTTTAAAAATGCTTCGGAACTCTTCCATTGTTCTCGGAATTCCGCTGACGTTTAAAAATGCTTCACAACTCTTCCATTGTTCTCGGAATTCCGCTGACTTTTAAAAATACTTCGAAACTCTTCCATTGTTCTCCAAATTCCGCTGAAGTTTAAAAATGCTTCGGAACCCTTCCATTGTTCTCGGAATTCTGCTGAAGTTTAAAAATGCTTCGGAACTCTTCCATTGTTCTCAGAATTCTGCTAACGTTTAAAAATGCTTCGGAACTCTTCCATTGTTCTCGGAATTCCGCTGAAGTTTAAAAATGCTTCAGACCTCTTCCATTGTTCTAGGAATTCTGCTGAAGTTTAAAAATTCATCTGAACTCTTCCATTATTCTCGGAATTCGTGTGAATTTTAAAAATGCTTCGGAACTCTTCTATTGTTCTCGGAATTCCGCTGAAGTTTAAAAATGCTTAAAATCTCTTACATTGTACTCGGAATTCCGCTGAAGTTTAAAAATGCTTCGGAACTCTTCCATTGCTCTCGGAATTCTGCTGAAGTTTAAAAATGCTTCAGAACTCTTCCATTGTTCTCGGAATTCCGCTGACGTTTAATAATGCTTCGCAACTTTTTCATTGTTCTCGGAATTCTGCTGATGGTTAAAAATGCTTCGGAACTCTTCCATTGTTCTCGGAATTCCGTTGAAGTTTAAAAATGCTTCGAAACTCTTCCATTGTTCTCGGAATTCTGCTGAAGTTTAAAAATGCTTCGGAACTCTTTCATTGCTCTCAGAATTCCGCTGACATTTAAAAATGCTTTGGTACTCTTCCATTGTTCTCGGAATTCCGCTGACATATAAAAATGCTTCGGAAATCTTGCATTGTTCTCGGCATTCCGCTGACGTTTAAAAATGCTTCGGAACTCTTCAATTGTTCTCGGAATTCTGCTGAACTTTTAAAATGCTTTGGAACTCTTCCATTGCTCTCGGAATTCTGCTGAAGTTTAAAAATGCTTCAGAACTCTTACATTGTTCTCGGAATTCTGCTGAAGTTTAAAAATGCTTCGATACTCTTCCATTGTTCTCGGAATTCCGCTGACATATAAAAATGCTTCGGAAATCTTGCATTGTTCTCGGCATTCCGCTGACGTTTAAAAATGCTTCAGAACTCTTCCATTGTTCTCAGAATTCCGCTGACGTTTAAAAATGCTTCGGAAATCTTCCATTGTTTTCAAAATTCCGCTGACATATAAAAATGCTTCGGAAATCTTGCATTGTTCTCGGCATTCCGCTGACGTTTAAAAATGCTTCAGATTCCTTCAATTGTTCTCGGAATTCTGCTGAACTTTTAAAATGCTTTGGAACTCTTCCATTGCTCTCGGAATTCTGCTGAAGTTTAAAAATGCTTCGGAACTCTTCCATTGTTCTCGGAATTCTGCTGAAGTTTAAAAATGCTTCGGAACTCTTCCATTGTTCTCGGAATTCCGTTGAAGTTTAAAAATGCTTCAAAACTCTTCCATTGTTCTCGGAATTCTGCTGAAGTTTAAAAATGCTTCGGAACTCTTCCATTGTTCTCAGAATTCCGCTAACGTTTAAAAATGCTTCGGAAATCTTCCATTGTTTTCAAAATTCCGCTGACGCTTAAAAATGCTTCAGAACTCTTCCATTGTTCTCGGAATTCCGCTGACGTTTAATAATGCTTCGCAACTCTTTCATTGTACTCGGAATTCCGCTAACGTTTAAAAATGGTTCGGAACTCTTCCATTGTTCTCGGAATTCCGTTGAAGTTTAAAAATGCTTCGAAACTCTTCCATTGTTCTGGGAATTCTGCTGAAGTTTAAAAATGCTTCAGAACTCTTCCATTGTTCTCGGAATTCTGCTGATGTTTAATAATGCTTCGCAACTCTTTCATTGTTCTCGGAATTCCGCTGATGTTTAAAAATGCTTCGGAACTCTTCCATTGTTCTCGGAATTCTGTTGAAGTTTAAAAATGCTTCTAAACTCTTCCATTGTTCTCGGAATTCTGCAGAAGTTTAAAAATGCTTCGGAACTCTTCCATTGTTCTCGGAATTCCGCTGACATATAAAAATGCTTCGGAAATCTTGCATTGTTCTCGGCATTCCGCTGACGTTTAAAAATGCTTCGGAACTCTTCAATTGTTCTCGGAATTCTGCTGAACCTTTAAAATGCTTTGGAACTCTTCCATTGCTCTCGCAATTATGCTGACGTTTAAAAATGCTTCGGAACTCTTCCATTGTTCTCGGAATTCTGCTGACGTTTAAAAATGCTTCGGAACTCTTCCATTGTTCTCGGAATTCCGCTGACGTTTAAAAATGCTTCACAACTCTTCCATTGTTCTCGGAATTCCGCTGACTTTTAAAAATACTTCGAAACTCTTCCATTGTTCTCCAAATTCCGCTGAAGTTTAAAAATGCTTCGGAACCCTTCCATTGTTCTCGGAATTCTGCTGACGTTTAAAAATGCTTCGAAACTCTTCCATTGTTCTCTGAATTCCGCTGACGTTTAAAAATGCTTCGGTACTCTTCCTTTGTTCTCGGAATTCCGCTGACATATAAAAATGCTTCGGAAATCTTGCATTGTTCTCGGCATTCCGCTGACGTTTAAAAATGCTTCGGAACTCTTCAATAGTTCTCGGAATTCTGCCAAACTTTTAAAATGCTTTGGAACTCTTCCATTGCTCTCGGAATTCTGCTGAAGTTTAAAAATGCTTCAGAACTCTTCCATTGTTCTCGGAATTCCGCTGACGTTTTAAAATGCTTCGGTACTCTTCCATTGTTCTCGGAATTCCGCTGACATATAAAAATGCTTCGGAAATCTTGCATTGTTCTCGGCATTCCGCTTACGTTTAAAAATGCTTCGGAACTCTTCCATTGTTTTCAAAATTCCGCTGACGTTTAAAAATGCTTCAGAACTCTTCCATTGTTCTCGGAATTCCGCTGACGTTTAAAAATGCTTCAGAACTCTTCCATTGTTCTCGGAATTCCGCTGACGTTTAATAATGCTTCGCAACTCTTTCATTGTACTCGGAATTCCGCTAACGTTTAAAAATGCTTCGGAACTCTTCCATTGTTCTCGGAATTCCGTTGAAGTTTAAAAATGCTTCGAAACTCTTCCATTGTTCTGGGAATTCTGCTGAAGTTTAAAAATGCTTCAGAACTCTTCCATTGTTCTCGGAATTCCGCTGACGTTTAATAATGCTTCGCAACTCTTTCATTGTTCTCGGAATTCCGCTGATGTTTAAAAATGCTTCGGAACTCTTCCATTGTTCTCGGAATTCTGTTGAAGTTTAAAAATGCTTCTAAACTCTTCCATTGTTCTCGGAATTCTGCTGAAGTTTAAAAATGCTTCGGAACTCTTCCATTGTTCTCGGAATTCCGCTGACATATAAAAATGCTTCGGAAATCTTGCATTGTTCTCGGCATTCCGCTGACGTTTAAAAATGCTTCGGAACTCTTCAATTGTTCTCGGAATTCTGCTGAACTTTTAAAATGCTTCGGAACTCTTCCAATGCTCTCGCAATTCTGCTGACGTTTAAAAATGCTTCGGAACTCTTCCATTGTTCTCGGAATTCTGCTGACGTTTAAAAATGCTTCGGAACTCTTCCATTGTTCTCGGAATTCCGCTGACGTTTAAAAATGCTTCACAACTCTTCCATTGTTCTCGGAATTCCGCTGACTTTTAAAAATACTTCGAAACTCTTCCATTGTTCTCCAAATTCCGCTGAAGTTTAAAAATGCTTCGGAACCCTTCCATTGTTCTCGGAATTCTGCTGAAGTTTAAAAATGCTTCGGAACTCTTCCATTGTTCTCAGAATTCTGCTGACGTTTAAAAATGCTTCGGAACTCTTCCATTGTTCTCGGAATTCCGCTGAAGTTTAAAAATGCTTCAGACCTCTTCCATTGTTCTAGGAATTCTGCTGAAGTTTAAAAATTCATCTGAACTCTTCCATTATTCTCGGAATTCGTGTGAATTTTAAAAATGCTTCGGAACTCTTCTATTGTTCTCGGAATTCCGCTGAAGTTTAAAAATGCTTAAAATCTCTTACATTGTACTCGGAATTCCGCTGAAGTTTAAAAATGCTTCGGAACTCTTCCATTGCTCTCGGAATTCTGCTGAAGTTTAAAAATGCTTCAGAACTCTTACATTGTTCTCGGAATTCTGCTGACGTTTAAAAATGCTTCGGAACTCTTCCATTGTTCTCTGAATTCCGCTGACGTTTAAAAATGCTTCGGTACTCTTCCTTTGTTCTCGGAATTCCGCTGACATATAAAAATGCTTCGGAAATCTTGCATTGTTCTCGGCATTCCGCTGACGTTTAAAAATGCTTCGGAACTCTTCAATTGTTCTCGGAATTCTGCCGAACTTTTAAAATGCTTTGGAACTCTTCCATTGCTCTCGGAATTCTGCTGAAGTTTAAAAATGCTTCAGAACTCTTCCATTGTTCTCGGAATTCTGCTGTAGTTTAAAAATGCTTCGGAACTCTTCCATTGTTCTCAGAATTCCGCTGACGTTTAAAAATGCTTCGGAAATCTTCCATTCTTTTCAAAATTCCGCTGACGTTTAAAAATGCTTCAGAACTCTTCCATTGTTCTCGGAATTCCGCTGACGTTTTAAAATGCTTCGGTACTCTTCCATTGTTCTCGGAATTCCGCTGACATATAAAAATGCTTCGGAAATCTTGCATTGTTCTCGGCATTCCGCTGACGTTTAAAAATGCTTCGGAACTCTTCCATTGTTCTCAGAATTCCGCTGACGTTTAAAAATGCTTAGGAAATCTTCCATTGTTTTCAAAATTCCGCTGACGTTTAAAAATGCTTCAGAACTCTTCCATTGTTCTCGGAATTCCGCTGACGTTTAAAAATGCTTTGGAACTCTTCCATTGTTCTTGGAATTCTGCTGAAGTTTAAAAATGCTTCGGAACTCTTCCATTGTTCTCAGAATTCCGCTGACGTTTAAAAATGCTTCGATACTCTTCCATTGTTCTCGGAATTCCACTGACATATAAAAATGCTTCGGAAATCTTGCATTGTTCTCGGCATTCCGCTGACGTTTAAAAATGCTTCGGAACTCTTCAATTGTTCTCGGAATTCTGCTGAACTTTTAAAATGCTTTGGAACTCTTCCATTGCTCTCGGAATTCTGCTGAAGTTTAAAAATGCTTCGGAACTCTTCCATTGTTCTCGGAATTCTGCTGAAGTTTAAAAATGTTTTGGAACTCTTCCATTGTTCTCAGAATTCCGCTGACGTTTAAAAATGCTTCGGAAATCTTCCATTGTTTTCAAAATTCCGCTGACATATAAAAATGCTTCGGAAATCTTGCATTGTTCTCGGCATTCCGCTGACGTTTAAAAATGCTTCAGATTCCTTCAATTGTTCTCGGAATTCTGCTGAACTTTTAAAATGCTTTGGAACTCTTCCATTGCTCTCGGAATTCTGCTGAAGTTTAAAAATGCTTCGGAACTCTTCCATTGTTCTCGGAATTCTGCTGAAGTTTAAAAATGCTTCGGAACTCTTCCATTGTTCTCGGAATTCCGTTGAAGTTTAAAAATGCTTTGAAACTCTTCCATTGTTCTCGGAATTCTGCTGAAGTTTAAAAATGCTTCGGAACTCTTCCATTGTTCTCAGAATTCCGCTAACGTTTAAAAATGCTTCGGAAATCTTCCATTGTTTTCAAAATTCCGCTGACGCTTAAAAATGCTTCAGAACTCTTCCATTGTTCTCGGAATTCCGCTGACGTTTAATAATGCTTCGCAACTCTTTCATTGTACTCGGAATTCCGCTAACGTTTAAAAATGGTTCGGAACTCTTCCATTGTTCTCGGAATTCCGTTGAAGTTTAAAAATGCTTCGAAACTCTTCCATTGTTCTGGGAATTCTGCTGAAGTTTAAAAATGCTTCAGAACTCTTCCATTGTTCTCGGAATTCCGCTGATGTTTAATAATGCTTCGCAACTCTTTCATTGTTCTCGGAATTCCGCTGATGTTTAAAAATGCTTCGGAACTCTTCCATTGTTCTCGGAATTCTGTTGAAGTTTAAAAATGCTTCTAAACTCTTCCATTGTTCTCGGAATTCTGCAGAAGTTTAAAAATGCTTCGGAACTCTTCCATTGTTCTCGGAATTCCGCTGACATATAAAAATGCTTCGGAAATCTTGCATTGTTCTCGGCATTCCGCTGACGTTTAAAAATGCTTCGGAACTCTTCAATTGTTCTCGGAATTCTGCTGAACTTTTAAAATGCTTTGGAACTCTTCCATTGCTCTCGCAATTCTGCTGACGTTTAAAAATGCTTCGGAACTCTTCCATTGTTCTCGGAATTCTGCTGACGTTTAAAAATGCTTCGGAACTCTTCCATTGTTCTCGGAATTCCGCTGACGTTTAAAAATGCTTCACAACTCTTCCATTGTTCTCGGAATTTCGCTGACTTTTAAAAATACTTCGAAACTCTTCCATTGTTCTCCAAATTCCGCTGAAGTTTAAAAATGCTTCGGAACCCTTCCATTGTTCTCGGAATTCTGCTGACGTTTAAAAATGCTTCGAAACTCTTCCATTGTTCTCTGAATTCCGCTGACGTTTAAAAATGCTTCGGTACTCTTCCTTTGTTCTCGGAATTCCGCTGACATATAAAAATGCTTCGGAAATCTTGCATTGTTCTCGGCATTCCGCTGACGTTTAAAAATGCTTCGGAACTCTTCAATTGTTCTCGGAATTCTGCCAAACTTTTAAAATGCTTTGGAACTCTTCCATTGCTCTCGGAATTCTGCTGAAGTTTAAAAATGCTTCAGAACTCTTCCATTGTTCTCGGAATTCCGCTGAAGTTTAAAAATGCTTCGGAACTCTTCCATTGTTCTCGGAATTCCGTTGAAGTTTAAAAATGCTTCGAAACTCTTCCATTGTTCTCGGAATTCTGCTGAAGTTTAAAAATGCTTCGGAACTCTTCCATTGTTCTCAGAATTCCGCTAACGTTTAAAAATGCTTCGGAAATCTTCCATTGTTTTCAAAATTCCGCTGACGCTTAAAAATGCTTCAGAACTCTTCCATTGTTCTCGGAATTCCGCTGACGTTTATTAATGCTTCGCAACTCTTTCATTGTACTCGGAATTCCGCTAACGTTTAAAAATGCTTCGGAACTCTTCCATTGTTCTCGGAATTCCGTTGAAGTTTAAAAATGCTTCGAAACTCTTCCATTGTTCTGGGAATTCTGCTGAAGTTTAAAAATGCTTCAGAACTCTTCCATTGTTCTCGGAATTCCGCTGACGTTTTAAAATGCTTCGGTACTCTTCCATTGTTCTCGGAATTCCGCTGACATAAAAATGCTTCGGAAATCTTGCATTGTTCTAGGCATTCCGCTCACGTTTAAAAATGCTTCGGAACTCTTCCATTGTTTTCAAAATTCCGCTGACGTTTAAAAATGCTTCAGAACTCTTCCATTGTTCT
Organism: Phyllobates terribilis; assembly: GCF_046119375.1. Classification (NCBI taxonomy): domain Eukaryota; kingdom Metazoa; phylum Chordata; class Amphibia; order Anura; family Dendrobatidae; genus Phyllobates; species Phyllobates terribilis. Next base: position 14,224,999 of record NW_027362782.1, read on the forward strand.
CGGAATTCCGCTGACGTTTAAAAATGCTTCAGAACTCTTCCATTGTTCTCGGAATTCCGCTGACGTTTAATAATGCTTCGCAACTCTTTCATTGTACTCGGAATTCCGCTAACGTTTAAAAATGCTTCGGAACTCTTCCATTGTTCTCGGAATTCCGTTGAAGTTTAAAAATGCTTCGAAACTCTTCCATTGTTCTGGGAATTCTGCTGAAGTTTAAAAATGCTTCAGAACTCTTCCATTGTTCTCGGAATTCCGCTGACGTTTAATAATGCTTCGCAACTCTTTCATTGTTCTCGGAATTCCGCTGATGTTTAAAAATGCTTCGGAACTCTTCCATTGTTCTCGGAATTCTGTTGAAGTTTAAAAATGCTTCTAAACTCTTCCATTGTTCTCGGAATTCTGCTGAAGTTTAAAAATGCTTCGGAACTCTTCCATTGTTCTCGGAATTCCGCTGACATATAAAAATGCTTCGGAAATCTTGCATTGTTCTCGGCATTCCGCTGACGTTTAAAAATGCTTCGGAACTCTTCAATTGTTCTCGGAATTCTGCTGAACTTTTAAAATGCTTTGGAACTCTTCCAATGCTCTCGCAATTCTGCTGACGTTTAAAAATGCTTCGGAACTCTTCCATTGTTCTCGGAATTCCGCTGACGTTTAAAAATGCTTCACAACTCTTCCATTGTTCTCGGAATTCCGCTGACTTTTAAAAATACTTCGAAACTCTTCCATTGTTCTCCAAATTCCGCTGAAGTTTAAAAATGCTTCGGAACCCTTCCATTGTTCTCGGAATTCTGCTGAAGTTTAAAAATGCTTCGGAACTCTTCCATTGTTCTCAGAATTCTGCTAACGTTTAAAAATGCTTCGGAACTCTTCCATTGTTCTCGGAATTCCGCTGAAGTTTAAAAATGCTTCAGACCTCTTCCATTGTTCTAGGAATTCTGCTGAAGTTTAAAAATTCATCTGAACTCTTCCATTATTCTCGGAATTCGTGTGAATTTTAAAAATGCTTCGGAACTCTTCTATTGTTCTCGGAATTCCGCTGAAGTTTAAAAATGCTTAAAATCTCTTACATTGTACTCGGAATTCCGCTGAAGTTTAAAAATGCTTCGGAACTCTTCCATTGCTCTCGGAATTCTGCTGAAGTTTAAAAATGCTTCAGAACTCTTCCATTGTTCTCGGAATTCCGCTGACGTTTAATAATGCTTCGCAACTTTTTCATTGTTCTCGGAATTCTGCTGATGGTTAAAAATGCTTCGGAACTCTTCCATTGTTCTCGGAATTCCGTTGAAGTTTAAAAATGCTTCGAAACTCTTCCATTGTTCTCGGAATTCTGCTGAAGTTTAAAAATGCTTCGGAACTCTTTCATTGCTCTCAGAATTCCGCTGACATTTAAAAATGCTTTGGTACTCTTCCATTGTTCTCGGAATTCCGCTGACATATAAAAATGCTTCGGAAATCTTGCATTGTTCTCGGCATTCCGCTGACGTTTAAAAATGCTTCGGAACTCTTCAATTGTTCTCGGAATTCTGCTGAACTTTTAAAATGCTTTGGAACTCTTCCATTGCTCTCGGAATTCTGCTGAAGTTTAAAAATGCTTCAGAACTCTTACATTGTTCTCGGAATTCTGCTGAAGTTTAAAAATGCTTCGATACTCTTCCATTGTTCTCGGAATTCCGCTGACATATAAAAATGCTTCGGAAATCTTGCATTGTTCTCGGCATTCCGCTGACGTTTAAAAATGCTTCAGAACTCTTCCATTGTTCTCAGAATTCCGCTGACGTTTAAAAATGCTTCGGAAATCTTCCATTGTTTTCAAAATTCCGCTGACATATAAAAATGCTTCGGAAATCTTGCATTGTTCTCGGCATTCCGCTGACGTTTAAAAATGCTTCAGATTCCTTCAATTGTTCTCGGAATTCTGCTGAACTTTTAAAATGCTTTGGAACTCTTCCATTGCTCTCGGAATTCTGCTGAAGTTTAAAAATGCTTCGGAACTCTTCCATTGTTCTCGGAATTCTGCTGAAGTTTAAAAATGCTTCGGAACTCTTCCATTGTTCTCGGAATTCCGTTGAAGTTTAAAAATGCTTCAAAACTCTTCCATTGTTCTCGGAATTCTGCTGAAGTTTAAAAATGCTTCGGAACTCTTCCATTGTTCTCAGAATTCCGCTAACGTTTAAAAATGCTTCGGAAATCTTCCATTGTTTTCAAAATTCCGCTGACGCTTAAAAATGCTTCAGAACTCTTCCATTGTTCTCGGAATTCCGCTGACGTTTAATAATGCTTCGCAACTCTTTCATTGTACTCGGAATTCCGCTAACGTTTAAAAATGGTTCGGAACTCTTCCATTGTTCTCGGAATTCCGTTGAAGTTTAAAAATGCTTCGAAACTCTTCCATTGTTCTGGGAATTCTGCTGAAGTTTAAAAATGCTTCAGAACTCTTCCATTGTTCTCGGAATTCCGCTGATGTTTAATAATGCTTCGCAACTCTTTCATTGTTCTCGGAATTCCGCTGATGTTTAAAAATGCTTCGGAACTCTTCCATTGTTCTCGGAATTCTGTTGAAGTTTAAAAATGCTTCTAAACTCTTCCATTGTTCTCGGAATTCTGCAGAAGTTTAAAAATGCTTCGGAACTCTTCCATTGTTCTCGGAATTCCGCTGACATATAAAAATGCTTCGGAAATCTTGCATTGTTCTCGGCATTCCGCTGACGTTTAAAAATGCTTCGGAACTCTTCAATTGTTCTCGGAATTCTGCTGAACTTTTAAAATGCTTTGGAACTCTTCCATTGCTCTCGCAATTATGCTGACGTTTAAAAATGCTTCGGAACTCTTCCATTGTTCTCGGAATTCTGCTGACGTTTAAAAATGCTTCGGAACTCTTCCATTGTTCTCGGAATTCCGCTGACGTTTAAAAATGCTTCACAACTCTTCCATTGTTCTCGGAATTCCGCTGACTTTTAAAAATACTTCGAAACTCTTCCATTGTTCTCCAAATTCCGCTGAAGTTTAAAAATGCTTCGGAACCCTTCCATTGTTCTCGGAATTCTGCTGACGTTTAAAAATGCTTCGAAACTCTTCCATTGTTCTCTGAATTCCGCTGACGTTTAAAAATGCTTCGGTACTCTTCCTTTGTTCTCGGAATTCCGCTGACATATAAAAATGCTTCGGAAATCTTGCATTGTTCTCGGCATTCCGCTGACGTTTAAAAATGCTTCGGAACTCTTCAATTGTTCTCGGAATTCTGCCAAACTTTTAAAATGCTTTGGAACTCTTCCATTGCTCTCGGAATTCTGCTGAAGTTTAAAAATGCTTCAGAACTCTTCCATTGTTCTCGGAATTCCGCTGACGTTTTAAAATGCTTCGGTACTCTTCCATTGTTCTCGGAATTCCGCTGACATATAAAAATGCTTCGGAAATCTTGCATTGTTCTCGGCATTCCGCTTACGTTTAAAAATGCTTCGGAACTCTTCCATTGTTTTCAAAATTCCGCTGACGTTTAAAAATGCTTCAGAACTCTTCCATTGTTCTCGGAATTCCGCTGACGTTTAAAAATGCTTCAGAACTCTTCCATTGTTCTCGGAATTCCGCTGACGTTTAATAATGCTTCGCAACTCTTTCATTGTACTCGGAATTCCGCTAACGTTTAAAAATGCTTCGGAACTCTTCCATTGTTCTCGGAATTCCGTTGAAGTTTAAAAATGCTTCGAAACTCTTCCATTGTTCTGGGAATTCTGCTGAAGTTTAAAAATGCTTCAGAACTCTTCCATTGTTCTCGGAATTCCGCTGACGTTTAATAATGCTTCGCAACTCTTTCATTGTACTCGGAATTCCGCTAACGTTTAAAAATGCTTCGGAACTCTTCCATTGTTCTCGGAATTCCGTTGAAGTTTAAAAATGCTTCGAAACTCTTCCATTGTTCTGGGAATTCTGCTGAAGTTTAAAAATGCTTCAGAACTCTTCCATTGTTCTCCGCATTCCGCTGACGTTTAAAAATGCTTCGGAACTCTTCAATTGTTCTCGGAATTCTGCCAAACTTTTAAAATGCTTTGGAACTCTTCCATTGCTCTCGGAATTCTGCTGAAGTTTAAAAATGCTTCAGAACTCTTCCATTGTTCTCGGAATTCCGCTGACGTTTTAAAATGCTTCGGTACTCTTCCATTGTTCTCGGAATTCCGCTGACATATAAAAATGCTTCGGAAATCTTGCATTGTTCTCGGCATTCCGCTTATGTTTAAAAATGCTTCGGAACTCTTCCATTGTTTTCAAAATTCCGCTGACGTTTAAAAATGCTTCAGAACTCTTCCATTGTTCTCGGAATTCCGCTGACGTTTAAAAATGCTTCAGAACTCTTCCATTGTTCTCGGAATTCCGCTGACGTTTAATAATGCTTCGCAACTCTTTCATTGTACTCGGAATTCCGCTAACGTTTAAAAATGCTTCGGAACTCTTCCATTGTTCTCGGAATTCCGTTGAAGTTTAAAAATGCTTCGAAACTCTTCCATTGTTCTGGGAATTCTGCTGAAGTTTAAAAATGCTTCAGAACTCTTCCATTGTTCTCGGAATTCCGTTGACGTTTAATAATGCTTCGCAACTTTTTCATTGTTCTCGGAATTCTGCTGATGGTTAAAAATGCTTCGGAACTCTTCCATTGTTCTCGGAATTCCGTTGAAGTTTAAAAATGCTTCGAAACTCTTCCATTGTTCTCGGAATTCTGCTGAAGTTTAAAAATGCTTCGGAACTCTTTCATTGCTCTCAGAATTCCGCTGACATTTAAAAATGCTTTGGTACTCTTCCATTGTTCTCGGAATTCCGCTGACATATAAAAATGCTTCGGAAATCTTGCATTGTTCTCGGCATTCCGCTGACGTTTAAAAATGCTTCGGAACTCTTCAATTGTTCTCGGAATTCTGCTGAACTTTTAAAATGCTTTGGAACTCTTCCATTGCTCTCGGAATTCTGCTGAAGTTTAAAAATGCTTCAGAACTCTTACATTGTTCTCGGAATTCTGCTGAAGTTTAAAAATGCTTCGATACTCTTCCATTGTTCTCGGAATTCCGCTGACATATAAAAATGCTTCGGAAATCTTGCATTGTTCTCGGCATTCCGCTGACGTTTAAAAATGCTTCAGAACTCTTCCATTGTTCTCAGAATTCCGCTGACGTTTAAAAATGCTTCGGAAATCTTCCATTGTTTTCAAAATTCCGCTGACATATAAAAATGCTTCGGAAATCTTGCATTGTTCTCGGCATTCCGCTGACGTTTAAAAATGCTTCAGATTCCTTCAATTGTTCTCGGAATTCTGCTGAACTTTTAAAATGCTTTGGAACTCTTCCATTGCTCTCGGAATTCTGCTGAAGTTTAAAAATGCTTCGGAACTCTTCCATTGTTCTCGGAATTCTGCTGAAGTTTAAAAATGCTTCGGAACTCTTCCATTGTTCTCGGAATTCCGTTGAAGTTTAAAAATGCTTCAAAACTCTTCCATTGTTCTCGGAATTCTGCTGAAGTTTAAAAATGCTTCGGAACTCTTCCATTGTTCTCAGAATTCCGCTAACGTTTAAAAATGCTTCGGAAATCTTCCATTGTTTTCAAAATTCCGCTGACGCTTAAAAATGCTTCAGAACTCTTCCATTGTTCTCGGAATTCCGCTGACGTTTAATAATGCTTCGCAACTCTTTCATTGTACTCGGAATTCCGCTAACGTTTAAAAATGGTTCGGAACTCTTCCATTGTTCTCGGAATTCCGTTGAAGTTTAAAAATGCTTCGAAACTCTTCCATTGTTCTGGGAATTCTGCTGAAGTTTAAAAATGCTTCAGAACTCTTCCATTGTTCTCGGAATTCCGCTGATGTTTAATAATGCTTCGCAACTCTTTCATTGTTCTCGGAATTCCGCTGATGTTTAAAAATGCTTCGGAACTCTTCCATTGTTCTCGGAATTCTGTTGAAGTTTAAAAATGCTTCTAAACTCTTCCATTGTTCTCGGAATTCTGCAGAAGTTTAAAAATGCTTCGGAACTCTTCCATTGTTCTCGGAATTCCGCTGACATATAAAAATGCTTCGGAAATCTTGCATTGTTCTCGGCATTCCGCTGACATTTAAAAATGCTTCGGAACTCTTCAATTGTTCTCGGAATTCTGCTGAACTTTTAAAATGCTTTGGAACTCTTCCATTGCTCTCGCAATTATGCTGACGTTTAAAAATGCTTCGGAACTCTTCCATTGTTCTCGGAATTCTGCTGACGTTTAAAAATGCTTCGGAACTCTTCCATTGTTCTCGGAATTCCGCTGACGTTTAAAAATGCTTCACAACTCTTCCATTGTTCTCGGAATTCCGCTGACTTTTAAAAATACTTCGAAACTCTTCCATTGTTCTCCAAATTCCGCTGAAGTTTAAAAATGCTTCGGAACCCTTCCATTGTTCTCGGAATTCTGCTGACGTTTAAAAATGCTTCGAAACTCTTCCATTGTTCTCTGAATTCCGCTGACGTTTAAAAATGCTTCGGTACTCTTCCTTTGTTCTCGGAATTCCGCTGACATATAAAAATGCTTCGGAAATCTTGCATTGTTCTCGGCATTCCGCTGACGTTTAAAAATGCTTCGGAACTCTTCAATTGTTCTCGGAATTCTGCCAAACTTTTAAAATGCTTTGGAACTCTTCCATTGCTCTCGGAATTCTGCTGAAGTTTAAAAATGCTTCAGAACTCTTCCATTGTTCTCGGAATTCCGCTGACGTTTTAAAATGCTTCGGTACTCTTCCATTGTTCTCGGAATTCCGCTGACATATAAAAATGCTTCGGAAATCTTGCATTGTTCTCGGCATTCCGCTTACGTTTAAAAATGCTTCGGAACTCTTCCATTGTTTTCAAAATTCCGCTGACGTTTAAAAATGCTTCAGAACTCTTCCATTGTTCTCGGAATTCCGCTGACGTTTAAAAATGCTTCAGAACTCTTCCATTGTTCTCGGAATTCCGCTGACGTTTAATAATGCTTCGCAACTCTTTCATTGTACTCGGAATTCCGCTAACGTTTAAAAATGCTTCGGAACTCTTCCATTGTTCTCGGAATTCCGTTGAAGTTTAAAAATGCTTCGAAACTCTTCCATTGTTCTGGGAATTCTGCTGAAGTTTAAAAATGCTTCAGAACTCTTCCATTGTTCTCGGAATTCCGCTGACGTTTAATAATGCTTCGCAACTCTTTCATTGTTCTCGGAATTCCGCTGATGTTTAAAAATGCTTCGGAACTCTTCCATTGTTCTCGGAATTCTGTTGAAGTTTAAAAATGCTTCTAAACTCTTCCATTGTTCTCGGAATTCTGCTGAAGTTTAAAAATGCTTCGGAACTCTTCCATTGTTCTCGGAATTCCGCTGACATATAAAAATGCTTCGGAAATCTTGCATTGTTCTCGGCATTCCGCTGACGTTTAAAAATGCTTCGGAACTCTTCAATTGTTCTCGGAATTCTGCTGAACTTTTAAAATGCTTTGGAACTCTTCCAATGCTCTCGCAATTCTGCTGACGTTTAAAAATGCTTCGGAACTCTTCCATTGTTCTCGGAATTCTGCTGACGTTTAAAAATGCTTCGGAACTCTTCCATTGTTCTCGGAATTCCGCTGACGTTTAAAAATGCTTCACAACTCTTCCATTGTTCTCGGAATTCCGCTGACTTTTAAAAATACTTCGAAACTCTTCCATTGTTCTCCAAATTCCGCTGAAGTTTAAAAATGCTTCGGAACCCTTCCATTGTTCTCGGAATTCTGCTAAAGTTTAAAAATGCTTCGGAACTCTTCCATTGTTCTCAGAATTCTGCTGACGTTTAAAAATGCTTCGGAACTCTTCCATTGTTCTCGGAATTCCGCTGAAGTTTAAAAATGCTTCAGACCTCTTCCATTGTTCTAGGAATTCTGCTGAAGTTTAAAAATTCATCTGAACTCTTCCATTATTCTCGGAATTCGTGTGAATTTTAAAAATGCTTCGGAACTCTTCTATTGTTCTCGGAATTCCGCTGAAGTTTAAAAATGCTTAAAATCTCTTACATTGTACTCGGAATTCCGCTGAAGTTTAAAAATGCTTCGGAACTCTTCCATTGCTCTCGGAATTCTGCTGAAGTTTAAAAATGCTTCAGAACTCTTACATTGTTCTCGGAATTCTGCTGACGTTTAAAAATGCTTCGGAACTCTTCCATTGTTCTCTGAATTCCGCTGACGTTTAAAAATGCTTCGGTACTCTTCCTTTTTTCTCGGAATTCCGCTGACATATAAAAATGCTTCGGAAATCTTGCATTGTTCTCGGCATTCCGCTGACGTTTAAAAATGCTTCGGAACTCTTCAATTGTTCTCGGAATTCTGCCGAACTTTTAAAATGCTTTGGAACTCTTCCATTGCTCTCGGAATTCTGCTGAAGTTTAAAAATGCTTCAGAACTCTTCCATTGTTCTCGGAATTCTGCTGTAGTTTAAAAATGCTTCGGAACTCTTCCATTGTTCTCAGAATTCCGCTGACGTTTAAAAATGCTTCGGAAATCTTCCATTCTTTTCAAAATTCCGCTGACGTTTAAAAATGCTTCAGAACTCTTCCATTGTTCTCGGAATTCCGCTGACGTTTTAAAATGCTTCGGTACTCTTCCATTGTTCTCGGAATTCCGCTGACATATAAAAATGCTTCGGAAATCTTGCATTGTTCTCGGCATTCCGCTGACGTTTAAAAATGCTTCGGAACTCTTCCATTGTTCTCAGAATTCCGCTGATGTTTAAAAATGCTTCGGAAATCTTCCATTGTTTTCAAAATTCCGCTGACGTTTAAAAATGCTTCAGAACTCTTCCATTGTTCTCGGAATTCCGCTGACGTTTAAAAATGCTTTGGAACTCTTCCATTATTCTCGGAATTCTGCTGAAGTTTAAAAATGCTTCTTTACTCATCCATTGTTCTCGGAATTCCGCTGACATATAAAAATGCTTCGGAAATCTTGCATTGTTCTCGGCATTCCGCTGACGTTTAAAAATGCTTCGGAACTCGTCAATTGTTCTCGGAATTCTGCTGAACTTTTAAAATGCTTTGGAACTCTTCCATTGCTCTCGGAATTCTGCTGAAGTTTAAAAATGCTTCAGAACTCTTCCATTGTTTTCGGAATTCTGCTGAAGTTTAAAAATGCTTCGGAACTCTTCCATTGTTCTCAGAATTCCACTGACGCTTAAAAATGCTTCAGAACTCTTCCATTGTTCTCGGAATTCCGCTGACGTTTAATAATGCTTCGCAACTTTTTCATTGTACTCGGAATTCCGCTAACGTTTAAAAATGCTTCGGAACTCTTCCATTGTTCTCGGAATTCCGTTGAAGTTTAAAAATGCTTCTTTACTCTTCCATTGTTCTCGGAATTCCGCTGACATATAAAAATGCTTCGGAAATCTTGCATTGTTCTCGGCATTCCGCTGACGTTTAAAAATGCTTCGGAACTCGTCAATTGTTCTCGGAATTCTGCTGAACTTTTAAAATGCTTTGGAACTCTTCCATTGCTCTCGGAATTCTGCTGAAGTTTAAAAATGCTTCAGAACTCTTACATTGTTCTCGGAATTCTGCTGAAGTTTAAAAATGCTTCGATACTCTTCCATTGTTCTCGGAATTCCGCTGACATATAAAAATGCTTCGGAAATCTTGCATTGTTCTCGGCATTCCGCTGACGTTTAAAAATGCTTCAGAACTCTTCCATTGTTCTCAGAATTCCGCTGACGTTTAAAAATGCTTAGGAAATCTTCAATTGTTTTCAAAATTCCGCTGACGCTTAAAAATGCTTCAGAACTCTTCCATTGTTCTCGGAATTCCGCTGACGTTTAATAATGCTTCGCAACTCTTTCATTGTACTCGGAATTCCGCTAACGTTTAAAAATGCTTCGGAACTCTTCCATTGTTCTCGGAATTCCGTTGAAGTTTAAAAATGCTTCGAAACTCTTCCATTGTTCTGGGAATTCTGCTGAAGTTTAAAAATGCTTCAGAACTCTTCCATTGTTCTCGGAATTCCGCTGATGTTTAAAAATGCTTCGGAACTCTTCCATTGTTCTCGGAATTCTGTTGAAGTTTAAAAATGCTTCTAAACTCTTCCATTGTTCTCGGAATTCTGCAGAAGTTTAAAAATGCTTCGGAACTCTTCCATTGTTCTCGGAATTCCGCTGACATATAAAAATGCTTCGGAAATCTTGCATTGTTCTCGGCATTCCGCTGACGTTTAAAAATGCTTCGGAACTCTTCCATTGTTCTCCAAATTCCGCTGAAGTTTAAAAATGCTTCGGAACTCTTCCAATGTTCTCAGAATTCCGCTGACGTTTAAAAATGCTTCGGAACTCTTCCATTGTTCTCCAAATTCCGCTGAAGTTTAAAAATGCTTCGGAACTCTTCCATTGTTCTCGGAATTCCGCTGACGTTTAAAAATGCTTCACAACTCTTCCATTGTTCTCGGAATTCCGCTGACTTTTAAAAATACTTCGAAACTCTTCCATTGTTCTCCAAATTCCGCTGAAGTTTAAAAATGCTTCGGAACTCTTCCATTGTTCTCAGAATTCCGCTGACGTTTAAAAATGCTTAGGAAATCTTCCATTGTTTTCAAAATTCCGCTGACGTTTAAAAATGCTTCAGAACTCTTCCATTGTTCTCGGAATTCCGCTGACGTTTAAAAATGCTTTGGAACTCTTCCATTGTTCTTGGAATTCTGCTGAAGTTTAAAAATGCTTCGGAACTCTTCCATTGTTCTCAGAATTCCGCTGACGTTTAAAAATGCTTCGATACTCTTCCATTGTTCTCGGAATTCCACTGACATATAAAAATGCTTCGGAAATCTTGCATTGTTCTCGGCATTCCGCTGACGTTTAAAAATGCTTCGGAACTCTTCAATTGTTCTCGGAATTCTGCTGAACTTTTAAAATGTTTTGGAACTCTTCCATTGTTCTCAAAATTCCGCTGACGTTTAAAAATGCTTCGGAAATCTTGCATTGTTCTCGGCATTCCTCTGACGTTTAAAAATGCTTCAGATTCCTTCAATTGCTCTCGGAATTCTGCTGAACTTTTAAAATGCTTTGGAACTCTTCCATTGCTCTCGGAATTCTGCTGAAGTTTAAAAATGCTTCGGAACTCTTCCATTGTTCTCGGAATTCTGCTGAAGTTTAAAAATGCTTCAGAACTCTTCCATTGTTCTCGGAATTCCGTTGAAGTTTAAAAATGCTTCGAAACTCTTCCATTGTTCTCGGAATTCTGCTGAAGTTTAAAAATGCTTCGGAACTCTTCCATTGTTCTCAGAATTCCGCTAACGTTTAAAAATGCTTCGGAAATCTTCCATTGTTTTCAAAATTCCGCTGACGCTTAAAAATGCTTCAGAACTCTTCCATTGTTCTCGGAATTCCGCTGACGTTTAATAATGCTTCGCAACTCTTTCATTGTACTCGGAATTCCGCTAACGTTTAAAAATGCTTCGGAACTCTTCCATTGTTCTCGGAATTCCGTTGAAGTTTAAAAATGCTTCGAAACTCTTCCATTGTTCTGGGAATTCTGCTGAAGTTTAAAAATGCTTCAGAACTCTTCCATTGTTCTCGGAATTCCGCTGACGTTTTAAAATGCTTCGGTACTCTTCCATTGTTCTCGGAATTCCGCTGACATAAAAATGCTTCGGAAATCTTGCATTGTTCTCGGCATTCCGCTCACGTTTAAAAATGCTTCGGAACTCTTCCATTGTTTTCAAAATTCCGCTGACGTTTAAAAATGCTTCAGAACTCTTCCATTGTTCTCGGAATTCCGCTGACGTTTAAAAATGCTTCAGAACTCTTCCATTGTTCTCGGAATTCCGCTGACGTTTAATAATGCTTCGCAACTCTTTCATTGTACTCGGAATTCCGCTAACGTTTAAAAATGCTTCGGAACTCTTCCATTGTTCTCGGAATTCCGTTGAAGTTTAAAAATGCTTCGAAACTCTTCCATTGTTCTGGGAATTCTGCTGAAGTTTAAAAATGCTTCAGAACTCTTCCATTGTTCTCGGAATTCCGCTGACGTTTAATAATGCTTCGCAACTCTTTCATTGTTCTCGGAATTCCGCTGATGTTTAAAAATGCTTCGGAACTCTTCCATTGTTCTCGGAATTCTGCTGAAGTTTAAAAATGCTTCTAAACTCTTCCATTGTTCTCGGAATTCTGCTGAAGTTTAAAAATGCTCCGGAACTCTTCCATTGTTCTCGGAATTCCGCTGACATATAAAAATGCTTCGGAAATCTTGCATTGTTCTCGGCATTCCGCTGACGTTTAAAAATGCTTCGGAACTCTTCAATTGTTCTCGGAATTCTGCTGAACTTTTAAAATGCTTTGGAACTCTTCCAATGCTCTCGCAATTCTGCTGACGTTTAAAAATGCTTCGGAACTCTTCCATTGTTCTCGGAATTCTGCTGACGTTTAAAAATGCTTCGGAACTCTTCCATTGTTCTCGGAATTCCGCTGACGTTTAAAAATGCTTCACAACTCTTCCATTGTTCTCGGAATTCCGCTGACTTTTAAAAATACTTCGAAACTCTTCCATTGTTCTCCAAATTCCGCTGAAGTTTAAAAATGCTTCGGAACCCTTCCATTGTTCTCGGAATTCTGCTGAAGTTTAAAAATGCTTCGGAACTCTTCCATTGTTCTCAGAATTCTGCTAACGTTTAAAAATGCTTCGGAACTCTTCCATTGTTCTCGGAATTCCGCTGAAGTTTAAAAATGCTTCAGACCTCTTCCATTGTTCTAGGAATTCTGCTGAAGTTTAAAAATTCATCTGAACTCTTCCATTATTCTCGGAATTCGTGTGAATTTTAAAAATGCTTCGGAACTCTTCTATTGTTCTCGGAATTCCGCTGAAGTTTAAAAATGCTTAAAATCTCTTACATTGTACTCGGAATTCCGCTGAAGTTTAAAAATGCTTCGGAACTCTTCCATTGCTCTCGGAATTCTGCTGAAGTTTAAAAATGCTTCAGAACTCTTCCATTGTTCTCGGAATTCCGCTGACGTTTAATAATGCTTCGCAACTTTTTCATTGTTCTCGGAATTCTGCTGATGGTTAAAAATGCTTCGGAACTCTTCCATTGTTCTCGGAATTCCGTTGAAGTTTAAAAATGCTTCGAAACTCTTCCATTGTTCTCGGAATTCTGCTGAAGTTTAAAAATGCTTCGGAACTCTTTCATTGCTCTCAGAATTCCGCTGACATTTAAAAATGCTTTGGTACTCTTCCATTGTTCTCGGAATTCCGCTGACATATAAAAATGCTTCGGAAATCTTGCATTGTTCTCGGCATTCCGCTGACGTTTAAAAATGCTTCTGAACTCTTCAATTGTTCTCGGAATTCTGCTGAACTTTTAAAATGCTTTGGAACTCTTCCATTGCTCTCGGAATTCTGCTGAAGTTTAAAAATGCTTCAGAACTCTTACATTGTTCTCGGAATTCTGCTGAAGTTTAAAAATGCTTCGATACTCTTCCATTGTTCTCGGAATTCCGCTGACATATAAAAATGCTTCGGAAATCTTGCATTGTTCTCGGCATTCCGCTGACGTTTAAAAATGCTTCAGAACTCTTCCATTGTTCTCAGAATTCCGCTGACGTTTAAAAATGCTTAGGAAATCTTCAATTGTTTTCAAAATTCCGCTGACGCTTAAAAATGCTTCAGAACTCTTCCATTGTTCTCGGAATTCCGCTGACGTTTAATAATGCTTCGCAACTCTTTCATTGTACTCGGAATTCCGCTAACGTTTAAAAATGCTTCGGAACTCTTCCATTGTTCTCGGAATTCCGTTGAAGTTTAAAAATGCTTCGAAACTCTTCCATTGTTCTGGGAATTCTGCTGAAGTTTAAAAATGCTTCAGAACTCTTCCATTGTTCTCGGAATTCCGCTGACGTTTAATAATGCTTCGCAACTCTTTCATTGTTCTCGGAATTCCGCTGATGTTTAAAAATGCTTCGGAACTCTTCCATTGTTCTCGGAATTCTGTTGAAGTTTAAAAATGCTTCTAAACTCTTCCATTGTTCTCGGAATTCTGCAGAAGTTTAAAAATGCTTCGGAACTCTTCCATTGTTCTCGGAATTCCGCTGACATATAAAAATGCTTCGGAAATCTTGCATTGTTCTCGGCATTCCGCTGACGTTTAAAAATGCTTCGGAACTCTTCCATTGTTCTCCAAATTCCGCTGAAGTTTAAAAATGCTTCGGAACTCTTCCAATGTTCTCAGAATTCCGCTGACGTTTAAAAATGCTTCGGAACTCTTCCATTGTTCTCCAAATTCCGCTGAAGTTTAAAAATGCTTCGGAACTCTTCCATTGTTCTCGGAATTCCGCTGACGTTTAAAAATGCTTCACAACTCTTCCATTGTTCTCGGAATTCCGCTGACTTTTAAAAATACTTCGAAACTCTTCCATTGTTCTCCAAATTCCGCTGAAGTTTAAAAATGCTTCGGAACTCTTCCATTGTTCTCAGAATTCCGCTGACGTTTAAAAATGCTTAGGAAATCTTCCATTGTTTTCAAAATTCCGCTGACGTTTAAAAATGCTTCAGAACTCTTCCATTGTTCTCGGAATTCCGCTGACGTTTAAAAATGCTTTGGAACTCTTCCATTGTTCTTGGAATTCTGCTGAAGTTTAAAAATGCTTCGGAACTCTTCCATTGTTCTCAGAATTCCGCTGACGTTTAAAAATGCTTCGATACTCTTCCATTGTTCTCGGAATTCCACTGACATATAAAAATGCTTCGGAAATCTTGCATTGTTCTCGGCATTCCGCTGACGTTTAAAAATGCTTCGGAACTCTTCAATTGTTCTCGGAATTCTGCTGAACTTTTAAAATGCTTTGGAACTCTTCCATTGCTCTCGGAATTCTGCTGAAGTTTAAAAATGCTTCGGAACTCTTCCATTGTTCTCGGAATTCTGCTGAAGTTTAAAAATGTTTTGGAACTCTTCCATTGTTCTCAAAATTCCGCTGACGTTTAAAAATGCTTCGGAAATCTTGCATTGTTCTCGGCATTCCTCTGACGTTTAAAAATGCTTCAGATTCCTTCAATTGCTCTCGGAATTCTGCTGAACTTTTAAAATGCTTTGGAACTCTTCCATTGCTCTCGGAATTCTGCTGAAGTTTAAAAATGCTTCGGAACTCTTCCATTGTTCTCGGAATTCTGCTGAAGTTTAAAAATGCTTCGGAACTCTTCCATTGTTCTCGGAATTCCGTTGAAGTTTAAAAATGCTTCGAAACTCTTCCATTGTTCTCGGAATTCTGCTGAAGTTTAAAAATGCTTCGGAACTCTTCCATTGTTCTCAGAATTCCGCTAACGTTTAAAAATGCTTCGGAGATCTTCCATTGTTTTCAAAATTCCGCTGACGCTTAAAAATGCTTCAGAACTCTTCCATTGTTCTCGGAATTCCGCTGACGTTTAATAATGCTTCGCAACTCTTTCATTGTACTCGGAATTCCGCTAACGTTTAAAAATGCTTCGGAACTCTTCCATTGTTCTCGGAATTCCGTTGAAGTTTAAAAATGCTTCGAAACTCTTCCATTGTTCTGGGAATTCTGCTGAAGTTTAAAAATGCTTCAGAACTCTTCCATTGTTCTCGGAATTCCGCTGACGTTTTAAAATGCTTCGGTACTCTTCCATTGTTCTCGGAATTCCGCTGACATAAAAATGCTTCGGAAATCTTGCATTGTTCTCGGCATTCCGCTCACGTTTAAAAATGCTTCGGAACTCTTCCATTGTTTTCAAAATTCCGCTGACGTTTAAAAATGCTTCAGAACTCTTCCATTGTTCTCGGAATTCCGCTGACGTTTAAAAATGCTTCAGAACTCTTCCATTGTTCTCGGAATTCCGCTGACGTTTAATAATGCTTCGCAACTCTTTCATTGTACTCGGAATTCCGCTAACGTTTAAAAATGCTTCGGAACTCTTCCATTGTTCTCGGAATTCCGTTGAAGTTTAAAAATGCTTCGAAACTCTTCCATTGTTCTGGGAATTCTGCTGAAGTTTAAAAATGCTTCAGAACTCTTCCATTGTTCTCGGAATTCCGCTGACGTTTAATAATGCTTCGCAACTCTTTCATTGTTCTCGGAATTCCGCTGATGTTTAAAAATGCTTCGGAACTCTTCCATTGTTCTCGGAATTCTGTTGAAGTTTAAAAATGCTTCTAAACTCTTCCATTGTTCTCGGAATTCTGCTGAAGTTTAAAAATGCTTCGGAACTCTTCCATTGTTCTCGGAATTCCGCTGACATATAAAAATGCTTCGGAAATCTTGCATTGTTCTCGGCATTCCGCTGACGTTTAAAAATGCTTCGGAACTCTTCAATTGTTCTCGGAATTCTGCTGAACTTTTAAAATGCTTTGGAACTCTTCCAATGCTCTCGCAATTCTGCTGACGTTTAAAAATGCTTCGGAACTCTTCCATTGTTCTCGGAATTCTGCTGACGTTTAAAAATGCTTCGGAACTCTTCCATTGTTCTCGGAATTCCGCTGACGTTTAAAAATGCTTCACAACTCTTCCATTGTTCTCGGAATTCCGCTGACTTTTAAAAATACTTCGAAACTCTTCCATTGTTCTCCAAATTCCGCTGAAGTTTAAAAATGCTTCGGAACCCTTCCATTGTTCTCGGAATTCTGCTGAAGTTTAAAAATGCTTCGGAACTCTTCCATTGTTCTCAGAATTCTGCTGACGTTTAAAAATGCTTCGGAACTCTTCCATTGTTCTCGGAATTCCGCTGAAGTTTAAAAATGCTTCAGACCTCTTCCATTGTTCTAGGAATTCTGCTGAAGTTTAAAAATTCATCTGAACTCTTCCATTATTCTCGGAATTCGTGTGAATTTTAAAAATGCTTCGGAACTCTTCTATTGTTCTCGGAATTCCGCTGAAGTTTAAAAATGCTTAAAATCTCTTACATTGTACTCGGAATTCCGCTGAAGTTTAAAAATGCTTCGGAACTCTTCCATTGCTCTCGGAATTCTGCTGAAGTTTAAAAATGCTTCAGAACTCTTACATTGTTCTCGGAATTCTGCTGACGTTTAAAAATGCTTCGGAACTCTTCCATTGTTCTCTGAATTCCGCTGACGTTTAAAAATGCTTCGGTACTCTTCCTTTGTTCTCGGAATTCCGCTGACATATAAAAATGCTTCGGAAATCTTGCATTGTTCTTGGCATTCCGCTGACGTTTAAAAATGCTTCGGAACTCTTCAATTGTTCTCGGAATTCTGCCGAACTTTTTAAATGCTTTGGAACTCTTCCATTGCTCTCGGAATTCTGCTGAAGTTTAAAAATGCTTCAGAACTCTTCCATTGTTCTCGGAATTCTGCTGTAGTTTAAAAATGCTTTGGAACTCTTCCATTGTTCTCAGAATTCCGCTGACGTTTAAAAATGCTTCGGAAATCTTCCATTCTTTTCAAAATTCCGCTGACGTTTAAAAATGCTTCAGAACTCTTCCATTGTTCTCGGAATTCCGCTGACGTTTTAAAATGCTTCGGTACTCTTCCATTGTTCTCGGAATTCCGCTGACATATAAAAATGCTTCGGAAATCTTGCATTGTTCTCGGCATTCCGCTGACGTTTAAAAATGCTTCGGAACTCTTCCATTGTTCTCAGAATTCCGCTGATGTTTAAAAATGCTTCGGAAATCTTCCATTGTTTTCAAAATTCCGCTGACGTTTAAAAATGCTTCAGAACTCTTCCATTGTTCTCGGAATTCCGCTGACGTTTAAAAATGCTTTGGAACTCTTCCATTATTCTCGGAATTCTGCTGAAGTTTAAAAATGCTTCGGAACTCTTCCATTGTTCTCAGAATTCCGCTGACGTTTAAAAATGCTTCTTTACTCTTCCATTGTTCTCGGAATTCCGCTGACATATAAAAATGCTTCGGAAATCTTGCATTGTTCTCGGCATTCCGCTGACGTTTAAAAATGCTTCGGAACTCGTCAATTGTTCTCGGAATTCTGCTGAACTTTTAAAATGCTTTGGAACTCTTCCATTGCTCTCGGAATTCTGCTGAAGTTTAAAAATGCTTCAGAACTCTTCCATTGTTTTCGGAATTCTGCTGAAGTTTAAAAATGCTTCGGAACTCTTCCATTGTTCTCAGAATTCCACTGACGCTTAAAAATGCTTCAGAACTCTTCCATTGTTCTCGGAATTCCGCTGACGTTTAATAATGCTTCGCAACTTTTTCATTGTTCTCGGAATTCTGCTGATGGTTAAAAATGCTTCGGAACTCTTCCATTGTTCTCGGAATTCCGTTGAAGTTTAAAAATGCTTCGAAACTCTTCCATTGTTCTCGGAATTCTGCTGAAGTTTAAAAATGCTTCGGAACTCTTTCATTGTTCTCAGAATTCCGCTGACATTTAAAAATGCTTTGGTACTCTTCCATTGTTCTCGGAATTCCGCTGACATATAAAAATGCTTCGGAAATCTTGCATTGTTCTCGGCATTCCGCTGACGTTTAAAAATGCTTCGGAACTCTTCAATTGTTCTCGGAATTCTGCTGAACTTTTAAAATGCTTTGGAACTCTTCCATTGCTCTCGGAATTCTGCTGAAGTTTAAAAATGCTTCAGAACTCTTACATTGTTCTCGGAATTCTGCTGAAGTTTAAAAATGCTTCGGTACTCTTCCATTGTTCTCGGAATTCCGCTGACATATAAAAATGCTTCGGAAATCTTGCATTGTTCTCGGCATTCCGCTGACGTTTAAAAATGCTTCAGAACTCTTCCATTGTTCTCAGAATTCCGCTGACGTTTAAAAATGCTTAGGAAATCTTCAATTGTTTTCAAAATTCCGCTGACGCTTAAAAATGCTTCAGAACTCTTCCATTGTTCTCGGAATTCCGCTGACGTTTAATAATGCTTCGCAACTCTTTCATTGTACTCGGAATTCCGCTAACGTTTAAAAATGCTTCGGAACTCTTCCATTGTTCTCGGAATTCCGTTGAAGTTTAAAAATGCTTCGAAACTCTTCCATTGTTCTGGGAATTCTGCTGAAGTTTAAAAATGCTTCAGAACTCTTCCATTGTTCTCGGAATTCCGCTGACGTTTAATAATGCTTCGCAACTCTTTCATTGTTCTCGGAATTCCGCTGATGTTTAAAAATGCTTCGGAACTCTTCCATTGTTCTCGGAATTCTGTTGAAGTTTAAAAATGCTTCTAAACTCTTCCATTGTTCTCGGAATTCTGCAGAAGTTTAAAAATGCTTCGGAACTCTTCCATTGTTCTCGGAATTCCGCTGACATATAAAAATGCTTCGGAAATCTTGCATTGTTCTCGGCATTCCGCTGACGTTTAAAAATGCTTCGGAACTCTTCCATTGTTCTCCAAATTCCGCTGAAGTTTAAAAATGCTTCGGAACTCTTCCAATGTTCTCAGAATTCCGCTGACGTTTAAAAATGCTTCGGAACTCTTCCATTGTTCTCCAAATTCCGCTGAAGTTTAAAAATGCTTCGGAACTCTTCCATTGTTCTCGGAATTCCGCTGACGTTTAAAAATGCTTCACAACTCTTCCATTGTTCTCGGAATTCCGCTGACTTTTAAAAATACTTCGAAACTCTTCCATTGTTCTCCAAATTCCGCTGAAGTTTAAAAATGCTTCGGAACTCTTCCATTGTTCTCAGAATTCCGCTGACGTTTAAAAATGCTTAGGAAATCTTCCATTGTTTTCAAAATTCCGCTGACGTTTAAAAATGCTTCAGAACTCTTCCATTGTTCTCGGAATTCCGCTGACGTTTAAAAATGCTTTGGAACTCTTCCATTGTTCTTGGAATTCTGCTGAAGTTTAAAAATGCTTCGGAACTCTTCCATTGTTCTCAGAATTCCGCTGACGTTTAAAAATGCTTCGATACTCTTCCATTGTTCTCGGAATTCCACTGACATATAAAAATGCTTCGGAAATCTTGCATTGTTCTCGGCATTCCGCTGACGTTTAAAAATGCTTCGGAACTCTTCAATTGTTCTCGGAATTCTGCTGAACTTTTAAAATGCTTTGGAACTCTTCCATTGCTCTCGGAATTCTGCTGAAGTTTAAAAATGCTTCGGAACTCTTCCATTGTTCTCGGAATTCTGCTGAAGTTTAAAAATGTTTTGGAACTCTTCCATTGTTCTCAAAATTCCGCTGACGTTTAAAAATGCTTCGGAAATCTTGCATTGTTCTCGGCATTCCTCTGACGTTTAAAAATGCTTCAGATTCCTTCAATTGCTCTCGGAATTCTGCTGAACTTTTAAAATGCTTTGGAACTCTTCCATTGCTCTCGGAATTCTGCTGAAGTTTAAAAATGCTTCGGAACTCTTCCATTGTTCTCAGAATTCCGCTGACGTTTAAAAATGCTTCGATACTCTTCCATTGTTCTCGGAATTCCACTGACATATAAAAATGCTTCGGAAATCTTGCATTGTTCTCGGCATTCCGCTGACGTTTAAAAATGCTTCGGAACTCTTCAATTGTTCTCGGAATTCTGCTGAACTTTTAAAATGCTTTGGAACTCTTCCATTGCTCTCGGAATTCTGCTGAAGTTTAAAAATGCTTCGGAACTCTTCCATTGTTCTCAGAATTCTGCTGAAGTTTAAAAATGTTTTGGAACTCTTCCATTGTTCTCAAAATTCCGCTGACGTTTAAAAATGCTTCGGAAATCTTGCATTGTTCTCGGCATTCCTCTGACGTTTAAAAATGCTTCAGATTCCTTCAATTGCTCTCGGAATTCTGCTGAACTTTTAAAATGCTTTGGAACTCTTCCATTGCTCTCGGAATTCTGCTGAAGTTTAAAAATGCTTCGGAACTCTTCCATTGTTCTCGGAATTCTGCTGAAGTTTAAAAATGCTTCGGAACTCTTCCATTGTTCTCGGAATTCCGTTGAAGTTTAAAAATGCTTCGAAACTCTTCCATTGTTCTCGGAATTCTGGTGAAGTTTAAAAATGCTTCGGAACTCTTCCATTGTTCTCAGAATTCCACTAACGTTTAAAAATGCTTCGGAAATCTTCCATTGTTTTCAAAATTCCGCTGACGCTTAAAAATGCTTCAGAACTCTTCCATTGTTCTCGGAATTCCGCTGACGTTTAATAATGCTTCGCAACTCTTTCATTGTACTCGGAATTCCGCTAACGTTTAAAAATGCTTCGGAACTCTTCCATTGTTCTCGGAATTCCGTTGAAGTTTAAAAATGCTTCGAAACTCTTCCATTGTTCTGGGAATTCTGCTGAAGTTTAAAAATGCTTCAGAACTCTTCCATTGTTCTCGGAATTCCGTTGACGTTTAATAATGCTTCGCAACTTTTTCATTGTTCTCGGAATTCTGCTGATGGTTAAAAATGCTTCGGAACTCTTCCATTGTTCTCGGAATTCCGCTGACATATAAAAATGCTTCGGAAATCTTGCATTGTTCTCGCCATTCCGCTGACGTTTAAAAATGCTTCGGAACTCTTCCATTGTTCTCAGAATTCCGCTGACGTTTAAAAATGCTTAGGAAATCTTCAATTGTTTTCAAAATTCCGCTGACGTTTAAAAATGCTTCAGAACTCTTCCATTGTTCTCGGAATTCCGCTGACGTTTAAAAATGCTTTGGAACTCTTCCATTGTTCTTGGAATTCTGCTGAAGTTTAAAAATGCTTCGGAACTCTTCCATTGTTCTCGGAGTTCCACTGACATATAAAAATGCTTCGGAAATCTTGCATTGTTCTCGGCATTCCGCTGACGTTTAAAAATGCTTCGGAACTCTTCAATTGTTCTCGGAATTCTGCTGAACTTTTAAAATGCTTTGGAACTCTTCCATTGTTCTCAGAATTCCGCTGACGTTTAAAAATGCTTCGGAAATCTTCCATTGTTTTCAAAATTCCGCTGACATATAAAAATGCTTCGGAAATCTTGCATTGTTCTCGGCATTCCGCTGACGTTTAAAAATGCTTCAGATTCCTTCAATTGTTCTCGGAATTCTGCTGAACTTTTAAAATGCTTTGGAACTCTTCCATTGCTCTCGGAATTCTGCTGAAGTTTAAAAATGCTTCGGAACTCTTCCATTGTTCTCGGAATTCTGCTGAAGTTTAAAAATGCTTCGGAACTCTTCCATTGTTCTCGGAATTCCGTTGAAGTTTAAAAATGCTTCGAAACTCTTCCATTGTTCTCGGAATTCTGCTGAAGTTTAAAAATGCTTCGGAACTCTTCCATTGTTCTCGGAATTCCGTTGAAGTTTAAAAATGCTTCGAAACTCTTCCATTGTTCTCGGAATTCTGCTGAAGTTTAAAAATGCTTCGGAACTCTTCCATTGTTCTCAGAATTCCGCTAACGTTTAAAAATGCTTCGGAGATCTTCCATTGTTTTCAAAATTCCGCTGACGCTTAAAAATGCTTCAGAACTCTTCCATTGTTCTCGGAATTCCGCTGACGTTTAATAATGCTTCGCAACTCTTTCATTGTACTCGGAATTCCGCTAACGTTTAAAAATGCTTCGGAACTCTTCCATTGTTCTCGGAATTCCGTTGAAGTTTAAAAATGCTTCGAAACTCTTCCATTGTTCTGGGAATTCTGCTGAAGTTTAAAAATGCTTCAGAACTCTTCCATTGTTCTCGGAATTCCGCTGACGTTTTAAAATGCTTCGGTACTCTTCCATTGTTCTCGGAATTCCGCTGACATAAAAATGCTTCGGAAATCTTGCATTGTTCTCGGCATTCCGCTCACGTTTAAAAATGCTTCGGAACTCTTCCATTGTTTTCAAAATTCCGCTGACGTTTAAAAATGCTTCAGAACTCTTCCATTGTTCTCGGAATTCCGCTGACGTTTAAAAATGCTTCAGAACTCTTCCATTGTTCTCGGAATTCCGCTGACGTTTAATAATGCTTCGCAACTCTTTCATTGTACTCGGAATTCCGCTAACGTTTAAAAATGCTTCGGAACTCTTCCATTGTTCTCGGAATTCCGTTGAAGTTTAAAAATGCTTCGAAACTCTTCCATTGTTCTGGGAATTCTGCTGAAGTTTAAAAATGCTTCAGAACTCTTCCATTGTTCTCGGAATTCCGCTGACGTTTAATAATGCTTCGCAACTCTTTCATTGTTCTCGGAATTCCGCTGATGTTTAAAAATGCTTCGGAACTCTTCCATTGTTCTCGGAATTCTGTTGAAGTTTAAAAATGCTTCTAAACTCTTCCATTGTTCTCGGAATTCTGCTGAAGTTTAAAAATGCTTCGGAACTCTTCCATTGTTCTCGGAATTCCGCTGACATATAAAAATGCTTCGGAAATCTTGCATTGTTCTCGGCATTCCGCTGACGTTTAAAAATGCTTCGGAACTCTTCAATTGTTCTCGGAATTCTGCTGAACTTTTAAAATGCTTTGGAACTCTTCCAATGCTCTCGCAATTCTGCTGACGTTTAAAAATGCTTCGGAACTCTTCCATTGTTCTCGGAATTCTGCTGACGTTTAAAAATGCTTCGGAACTCTTCCATTGTTCTCGGAATTCCGCTGACGTTTAAAAATGCTTCACAACTCTTCCATTGTTCTCGGAATTCCGCTGACTTTTAAAAATACTTCGAAACTCTTCCATTGTTCTCCAAATTCCGCTGAAGTTTAAAAATGCTTCGGAACCCTTCCATTGTTCTCGGAATTCTGCTGAAGTTTAAAAATGCTTCGGAACTCTTCCATTGTTCTCAGAATTCTGCTGACGTTTAAAAATGCTTCGGAACTCTTCCATTGTTCTCGGAATTCCGCTGAAGTTTAAAAATGCTTCAGACCTCTTCCATTGTTCTAGGAATTCTGCTGAAGTTTAAAAATTCATCTGAACTCTTCCATTATTCTCGGAATTCGTGTGAATTTTAAAAATGCTTCGGAACTCTTCTATTGTTCTCGGAATTCCGCTGAAGTTTAAAAATGCTTAAAATCTCTTACATTGTACTCGGAATTCCGCTGAAGTTTAAAAATGCTTCGGAACTCTTCCATTGCTCTCGGAATTCTGCTGAAGTTTAAAAATGCTTCAGAACTCTTACATTGTTCTCGGAATTCTGCTGACGTTTAAAAATGCTTCGGAACTCTTCCATTGTTCTCTGAATTCCGCTGACGTTTAAAAATGCTTCGGTACTCTTCCTTTGTTCTCGGAATTCCGCTGACATATAAAAATGCTTCGGAAATCTTGCATTGTTCTCGGCATTCCGCTGACGTTTAAAAATGCTTCGGAACTCTTCAATTGTTCTCGGAATTCTGCCGAACTTTTTAAATGCTTTGGAACTCTTCCATTGCTCTCGGAATTCTGCTGAAGTTTAAAAATGCTTCAGAACTCTTCCATTGTTCTCGGAATTCTGCTGTAGTTTAAAAATGCTTTGGAACTCTTCCATTGTTCTCAGAATTCCGCTGACGTTTAAAAATGCTTCGGAAATCTTCCATTCTTTTCAAAATTCCGCTGACGTTTAAAAATGCTTCAGAACTCTTCCATTGTTCTCGGAATTCCGCTGACGTTTTAAAATGCTTCGGTACTCTTCCATTGTTCTCGGAATTCCGCTGACATATAAAAATGCTTCGGAAATCTTGCATTGTTCTCGGCATTCCGCTGACGTTTAAAAATGCTTCGGAACTCTTCCATTGTTCTCAGAATTCCGCTGATGTTTAAAAATGCTTCGGAAATCTTCCATTGTTTTCAAAATTCCGCTGACGTTTAAAAATGCTTCAGAACTCTTCCATTGTTCTCGGAATTCCGCTGACGTTTAAAAATGCTTTGGAACTCTTCCATTATTCTCGGAATTCTGCTGAAGTTTAAAAATGCTTCGGAACTCTTCCATTGTTCTCAGAATTCCGCTGACGTTTAAAAATGCTTCTTTACTCTTCCATTGTTCTCGGAATTCCGCTGACATATAAAAATGCTTCGGAAATCTTGCATTGTTCTCGGCATTCCGCTGACGTTTAAAAATGCTTCGGAACTCGTCAATTGTTCTCGGAATTCTGCTGAACTTTTAAAATGCTTTGGAACTCTTCCATTGCTCTCGGAATTCTGCTGAAGTTTAAAAATGCTTCAGAACTCTTCCATTGTTTTCGGAATTCTGCTGAAGTTTAAAAATGCTTCGGAACTCTTCCATTGTTCTCAGAATTCCACTGACGCTTAAAAATGCTTCAGAACTCTTCCATTGTTCTCGGAATTCCGCTGACGTTTAATAATGCTTCGCAACTTTTTCATTGTTCTCGGAATTCTGCTGATGGTTAAAAATGCTTCGGAACTCTTCCATTGTTCTCGGAATTCCGTTGAAGTTTAAAAATGCTTCGAAACTCTTCCATTGTTCTCGGAATTCTGCTGAAGTTTAAAAATGCTTCGGAACTCTTTCATTGTTCTCAGAATTCCGCTGACATTTAAAAATGCTTTGGTACTCTTCCATTGTTCTCGGAATTCCGCTGACATATAAAAATGCTTCCGAAATCTTGCATTGTTCTCGGCATTCCGCTGACGTTTAAAAATGCTTCGGAACTCTTCAATTGTTCTCGGAATTCTGCTGAACTTTTAAAATGCTTTGGAACTCTTCCATTGCTCTCGGAATTCTGCTGAAGTTTAAAAATGCTTCAGAACTCTTACATTGTTCTCGGAATTCTGCTGAAGTTTAAAAATGCTTCGGTACTCTTCCATTGTTCTCGGAATTCCGCTGACATATAAAAATGCTTCGGAAATCTTGCATTGTTCTCGGCATTCCGCTGACGTTTAAAAATGCTTCAGAACTCTTCCATTGTTCTCAGAATTCCGCTGACGTTTAAAAATGCTTAGGAAATCTTCAATTGTTTTCAAAATTCCG
This sequence comes from Phyllobates terribilis, assembly GCF_046119375.1. Taxonomy (NCBI): domain Eukaryota; kingdom Metazoa; phylum Chordata; class Amphibia; order Anura; family Dendrobatidae; genus Phyllobates; species Phyllobates terribilis. The sequence continues at coordinate 14,250,728 of NW_027362782.1, forward strand.
CTGACGCTTAAAAATGCTTCAGAACTCTTCCATTGTTCTCGGAATTCCGCTGACGTTTAATAATGCTTCGCAACTCTTTCATTGTACTCGGAATTCCGCTAACGTTTAAAAATGCTTCGGAACTCTTCCATTGTTCTCGGAATTCCGTTGAAGTTTAAAAATGCTTCGAAACTCTTCCATTGTTCTGGGAATTCTGCTGAAGTTTAAAAATGCTTCAGAACTCTTCCATTGTTCTCGGAATTCCGCTGACGTTTAATAATGCTTCGCAACTCTTTCATTGTTCTCGGAATTCCGCTGATGTTTAAAAATGCTTCGGAACTCTTCCATTGTTCTCGGAATTCTGTTGAAGTTTAAAAATGCTTCTAAACTCTTCCATTGTTCTCGGAATTCTGCAGAAGTTTAAAAATGCTTCGGAACTCTTCCATTGTTCTCGGAATTCCGCTGACATATAAAAATGCTTCGGAAATCTTGCATTGTTCTCGGCATTCCGCTGACGTTTAAAAATGCTTCGGAACTCTTCCATTGTTCTCCAAATTCCGCTGAAGTTTAAAAATGCTTCGGAACTCTTCCAATGTTCTCAGAATTCCGCTGACGTTTAAAAATGCTTCGGAACTCTTCCATTGTTCTCCAAATTCCGCTGAAGTTTAAAAATGCTTCGGAACTCTTCCATTGTTCTCGGAATTCCGCTGACGTTTAAAAATGCTTCACAACTCTTCCATTGTTCTCGGAATTCCGCTGACTTTTAAAAATACTTCGAAACTCTTCCATTGTTCTCCAAATTCCGCTGAAGTTTAAAAATGCTTCGGAACTCTTCCATTGTTCTCAGAATTCCGCTGACGTTTAAAAATGCTTAGGAAATCTTCCATTGTTTTCAAAATTCCGCTGACGTTTAAAAATGCTTCAGAACTCTTCCATTGTTCTCGGAATTCCGCTGACGTTTAAAAATGCTTTGGAACTCTTCCATTGTTCTTGGAATTCTGCTGAAGTTTAAAAATGCTTCGGAACTCTTCCATTGTTCTCAGAATTCCGCTGACGTTTAAAAATGCTTCGATACTCTTCCATTGTTCTCGGAATTCCACTGACATATAAAAATGCTTCGGAAATCTTGCATTGTTCTCGGCATTCCGCTGACGTTTAAAAATGCTTCGGAACTCTTCAATTGTTCTCGGAATTCTGCTGAACTTTTAAAATGCTTTGGAACTCTTCCATTGCTCTCGGAATTCTGCTGAAGTTTAAAAATGCTTCGGAACTCTTCCATTGTTCTCGGAATTCTGCTGAAGTTTAAAAATGTTTTGGAACTCTTCCATTGTTCTCAAAATTCCGCTGACGTTTAAAAATGCTTCGGAAATCTTGCATTGTTCTCGGCATTCCTCTGACGTTTAAAAATGCTTCAGATTCCTTCAATTGCTCTCGGAATTCTGCTGAACTTTTAAAATGCTTTGGAACTCTTCCATTGCTCTCGGAATTCTGCTGAAGTTTAAAAATGCTTCGGAACTCTTCCATTGTTCTCAGAATTCCGCTGACGTTTAAAAATGCTTCGATACTCTTCCATTGTTCTCGGAATTCCACTGACATATAAAAATGCTTCGGAAATCTTGCATTGTTCTCGGCATTCCGCTGACGTTTAAAAATGCTTCGGAACTCTTCAATTGTTCTCGGAATTCTGCTGAACTTTTAAAATGCTTTGGAACTCTTCCATTGCTCTCGGAATTCTGCTGAAGTTTAAAAATGCTTCGGAACTCTTCCATTGTTCTCGGAATTCTGCTGAAGTTTAAAAATGTTTTGGAACTCTTCCATTGTTCTCAAAATTCCGCTGACGTTTAAAAATGCTTCGGAAATCTTGCATTGTTCTCGGCATTCCTCTGACGTTTAAAAATGCTTCAGATTCCTTCAATTGCTCTCGGAATTCTGCTGAACTTTTAAAATGCTTTGGAACTCTTCCATTGCTCTCGGAATTCTGCTGAAGTTTAAAAATGCTTCGGAACTCTTCCATTGTTCTCGGAATTCTGCTGAAGTTTAAAAATGCTTCGGAACTCTTCCATTGTTCTCGGAATTCCGTTGAAGTTTAAAAATGCTTCGAAACTCTTCCATTGTTCTCGGAATTCTGGTGAAGTTTAAAAATGCTTCGGAACTCTTCCATTGTTCTCAGAATTCCACTAACGTTTAAAAATGCTTCGGAAATCTTCCATTGTTTTCAAAATTCCGCTGACGCTTAAAAATGCTTCAGAACTCTTCCATTGTTCTCGGAATTCCGCTGACGTTTAATAATGCTTCGCAACTCTTTCATTGTACTCGGAATTCCGCTAACGTTTAAAAATGCTTCGGAACTCTTCCATTGTTCTCGGAATTCCGTTGAAGTTTAAAAATGCTTCGAAACTCTTCCATTGTTCTGGGAATTCTGCTGAAGTTTAAAAATGCTTCAGAACTCTTCCATTGTTCTCGGAATTCCGTTGACGTTTAATAATGCTTCGCAACTTTTTCATTGTTCTCGGAATTCTGCTGATGGTTAAAAATGCTTCGGAACTCTTCCATTGTTCTCGGAATTCCGCTGACATATAAAAATGCTTCGGAAATCTTGCATTGTTCTCGCCATTCCGCTGACGTTTAAAAATGCTTCGGAACTCTTCCATTGTTCTCAGAATTCCGCTGACGTTTAAAAATGCTTAGGAAATCTTCAATTGTTTTCAAAATTCCGCTGACGTTTAAAAATGCTTCAGAACTCTTCCATTGTTCTCGGAATTCCGCTGACGTTTAAAAATGCTTTGGAACTCTTCCATTGTTCTTGGAATTCTGCTGAAGTTTAAAAATGCTTCGGAACTCTTCCATTGTTCTCGGAGTTCCACTGACATATAAAAATGCTTCGGAAATCTTGCATTGTTCTCGGCATTCCGCTGATGTTTAAAAATGCTTCGGAACTCTTCAATTGTTCTCGGAATTCTGCTGAACTTTTAAAATGCTTTGGAACTCTTCCATTGTTCTCAGAATTCCGCTGACGTTTAAAAATGCTTCGGAAATCTTCCATTGTTTTCAAAATTCCGCTGACATATAAAAATGCTTCGGAAATCTTGCATTGTTCTCGGCATTCCGCTGACGTTTAAAAATGCTTCAGATTCCTTCAATTGTTCTCGGAATTCTGCTGAACTTTTAAAATGCTTTGGAACTCTTCCATTGCTCTCGGAATTCTGCTGAAGTTTAAAAATGCTTCGGAACTCTTCCATTGTTCTCGGAATTCTGCTGAAGTTTAAAAATGCTTCGGAACTCTTCCATTGTTCTCGGAATTCCGTTGAAGTTTAAAAATGCTTCGAAACTCTTCCATTGTTCTCGGAATTCTGCTGAAGTTTAAAAATGCTTCGGAACTCTTCCATTGTTCTCGGAATTCCGCTGACATATAAAAATGCTTCGGAAATCTTGCATTGTTCTCGGCATTCCGCTGACGTTTAAAAATGCTTCGGAACTCTTCAATTGTTCTCGGAATTCTGCTGAACTTTTAAAATGCTTTGGAACTTTTCCATTGCTCTCGCAATTCTGCTGACGTTTAAAAATGCTTCGGAACTCTTCCATTGTTCTCGGAATTCTGCTGACGTTTAAAAATGCTTCGGAACTCTTCCATTGTTCTCCAAATTCCGCTGAAGTTTAAAAATGCTTCGGAACTCTTCCATTGTTCTCGGAATTCCGCTGACGTTTAAAAATGCTTCACAACTCTTCCATTGTTCTCGGAATTCCGCTGACTTTTAAAAATACTTCGAAACTCTTCCATTGTTCTCCAAATTCCGCTGAAGTTTAAAAATGCTTCGGAACTCTTCCATTGTTCTCAGAATTCCGCTGACGTTTAAAAATGCTTCGATACTCTTCCATTGTTCTCGGAATTCCACTGACATATAAAAATGTTTCGGAAATCTTGCATTGTTCTCGGCATTCCACTGACGTTTAAAAATGCTTCGGAACTCTTCAATTGTTCTCGGAATTCTGCTGAACTTTTAAAATGCTTTGGAACTCTTCCATTGCTCTCGGAATTCTGCTGAAGTTTAAAAATGCTTCGGAACTCTTCCATTGTTCTCGGAATTCTGCTGAAGTTTAAAAATGTTTTGGAACTCTTCCATTGTTCTCAAAATTCCGCTGACGTTTAAAAATGCTTCGGAAATCTTCCATTGTTTTCAAAATTCCGCTGACATATAAAAATGCTTCGGAAATCTTGCATTGTTCTCGGCATTCCGCTGACGTTTAAAAATGCTTCAGATTCCTTCAATTGTTCTCGGAATTCTGCTGAACTTTTAAAATGCTTTGGAACTCTTCCATTGCTCTCGGAATTCTGCTGAAGTTTAAAAATGCTTCGGAACTCTTCCATTGTTCTCGGAATTCTGCTGAAGTTTAAAAATGCTTCAGAACTCTTCCATTGTTCTCGGAATTCCGTTGAAGTTTAAAAATGCTTCGAAACTCTTCCATTGTTCTCGGAATTCTGCTGAAGTTTAAAAATGCTTCGGAACTCTTCCATTGTTCTCAGAATTCCGCTAACGTGTAAAAATGCTTTGGAAATCTTCCATTGTTTTCAAAATTCCGCTGACGCTTAAAAATGCTTCAGAACTCTTCCATTGTTCTCGGAATTCCGCTGACGTTTAATAATGCTTCGCAACTTTTTCATTGTTCTCGGAATTCCGCTGACGGTTAAAAATGCTTCGGAACTCTTCCATTGTTCTCGGAATTCTGTTGAAGTTTAAAAATGCTTCGAAACTCTTCCATTGTTCTCGGAATTCCGCTGACGTTTAATAATGCTTCGCAACTCTTCCATTGTTCTCGGAATTCCGCTGAGGTTTAATAATGCTTCGCAACTCTTTCATTGTTCTCGGAATTCCGCTGACGTTTAAAAATGCTTCGGAACTCTTCCATTGTTCTCGGAATTCCGTTGAAGTTTAAAAATGCTTCGAAACTCTTCCATTGTTCTGGGAATTCTGCTGAAGTTTAAAAATGCTTCAGAACTCTTCCATTGTTCTCGGAATTCCGCTGACGTTTAATAATGCTTCGCAACTCTTTCATTGTTCTCGGAATTCCGCTGATGTTTAAAAATGCTTCGGAACTCTTCCATTGTTCTCGGAATTCTGTTGAAGTTTAAAAATGCTTCTAAACTCTTCCATTGTTCTCGGAATTCTGCAGAAGTTTAAAAATGCTTCGGAACTCTTCCATTGTTCTCGGAATTCCGCTGACATATAAAAATGCTTCGGAAATCTTGCATTGTTCTCGGCATTCCGCTGACGTTTAAAAATGCTTCGGAACTCTTCCATTGTTCTCCAAATTCCGCTGAAGTTTAAAAATGCTTCGGAACTCTTCCAATGTTCTCAGAATTCCGCTGACGTTTAAAAATGCTTCGGAACTCTTCCATTGTTCTCCAAATTCCGCTGAAGTTTAAAAATGCTTCGGAACTCTTCCATTGTTCTCGGAATTCCGCTGACGTTTAAAAATGCTTCACAACTCTTCCATTGTTCTCGGAATTCCGCTGACTTTTAAAAATACTTCGAAACTCTTCCATTGTTCTCCAAATTCCGCTGAAGTTTAAAAATGCTTCGGAACTCTTCCATTGTTCTCAGAATTCCGCTGACGTTTAAAAATGCTTAGGAAATCTTCCATTGTTTTCAAAATTCCGCTGACGTTTAAAAATGCTTCAGAACTCTTCCATTGTTCTCGGAATTCCGCTGACGTTTAAAAATGCTTTGGAACTCTTCCATTGTTCTTGGAATTCTGCTGAAGTTTAAAAATGCTTCGGAACTCTTCCATTGTTCTCAGAATTCCGCTGACGTTTAAAAATGCTTCGATACTCTTCCATTGTTCTCGGAATTCCACTGACATATAAAAATGCTTCGGAAATCTTGCATTGTTCTCGGCATTCCGCTGACGTTTAAAAATGCTTCGGAACTCTTCAATTGTTCTCGGAATTCTGCTGAACTTTTAAAATGCTTTGGAACTCTTCCATTGCTCTCGGAATTCTGCTGAAGTTTAAAAATGCTTCGGAACTCTTCCATTGTTCTCGGAATTCTGCTGAAGTTTAAAAATGTTTTGGAACTCTTCCATTGTTCTCAAAATTCCGCTGACGTTTAAAAATGCTTCGGAAATCTTGCATTGTTCTCGGCATTCCTCTGACGTTTAAAAATGCTTCAGATTCCTTCAATTGCTCTCGGAATTCTGCTGAACTTTTAAAATGCTTTGGAACTCTTCCATTGCTCTCGGAATTCTGCTGAAGTTTAAAAATGCTTCGGAACTCTTCCATTGTTCTCAGAATTCCGCTGACGTTTAAAAATGCTTCGATACTCTTCCATTGTTCTCGGAATTCCACTGACATATAAAAATGCTTCGGAAATCTTGCATTGTTCTCGGCATTCCGCTGACGTTTAAAAATGCTTCGGAACTCTTCAATTGTTCTCGGAATTCTGCTGAACTTTTAAAATGCTTTGGAACTCTTCCATTGCTCTCGGAATTCTGCTGAAGTTTAAAAATGCTTCGGAACTCTTCCATTGTTCTCGGAATTCTGCTGAAGTTTAAAAATGTTTTGGAACTCTTCCATTGTTCTCAAAATTCCGCTGACGTTTAAAAATGCTTCGGAAATCTTGCATTGTTCTCGGCATTCCTCTGACGTTTAAAAATGCTTCAGATTCCTTCAATTGCTCTCGGAATTCTGCTGAACTTTTAAAATGCTTTGGAACTCTTCCATTGCTCTCGGAATTCTGCTGAAGTTTAAAAATGCTTCGGAACTCTTCCATTGTTCTCGGAATTCTGCTGAAGTTTAAAAATGCTTCGGAACTCTTCCATTGTTCTCGGAATTCCGTTGAAGTTTAAAAATGCTTCGAAACTCTTCCATTGTTCTCGGAATTCTGGTGAAGTTTAAAAATGCTTCGGAACTCTTCCATTGTTCTCAGAATTCCACTAACGTTTAAAAATGCTTCGGAAATCTTCCATTGTTTTCAAAATTCCGCTGACGCTTAAAAATGCTTCAGAACTCTTCCATTGTTCTCGGAATTCCGCTGACGTTTAATAATGCTTCGCAACTCTTTCATTGTACTCGGAATTCCGCTAACGTTTAAAAATGCTTCGGAACTCTTCCATTGTTCTCGGAATTCCGTTGAAGTTTAAAAATGCTTCGAAACTCTTCCATTGTTCTGGGAATTCTGCTGAAGTTTAAAAATGCTTCAGAACTCTTCCATTGTTCTCGGAATTCCGTTGACGTTTAATAATGCTTCGCAACTTTTTCATTGTTCTCGGAATTCTGCTGATGGTTAAAAATGCTTCGGAACTCTTCCATTGTTCTCGGAATTCCGCTGACATATAAAAATGCTTCGGAAATCTTGCATTGTTCTCGCCATTCCGCTGACGTTTAAAAATGCTTCGGAACTCTTCCATTGTTCTCAGAATTCCGCTGACGTTTAAAAATGCTTAGGAAATCTTCAATTGTTTTCAAAATTCCGCTGACGTTTAAAAATGCTTCAGAACTCTTCCATTGTTCTCGGAATTCCGCTGACGTTTAAAAATGCTTTGGAACTCTTCCATTGTTCTTGGAATTCTGCTGAAGTTTAAAAATGCTTCGGAACTCTTCCATTGTTCTCGGAGTTCCACTGACATATAAAAATGCTTCGGAAATCTTGCATTGTTCTCGGCATTCCGCTGATGTTTAAAAATGCTTCGGAACTCTTCAATTGTTCTCGGAATTCTGCTGAACTTTTAAAATGCTTTGGAACTCTTCCATTGTTCTCAGAATTCCGCTGACGTTTAAAAATGCTTCGGAAATCTTCCATTGTTTTCAAAATTCCGCTGACATATAAAAATGCTTCGGAAATCTTGCATTGTTCTCGGCATTCCGCTGACGTTTAAAAATGCTTCAGATTCCTTCAATTGTTCTCGGAATTCTGCTGAACTTTTAAAATGCTTTGGAACTCTTCCATTGCTCTCGGAATTCTGCTGAAGTTTAAAAATGCTTCGGAACTCTTCCATTGTTCTCGGAATTCTGCTGAAGTTTAAAAATGCTTCGGAACTCTTCCATTGTTCTCGGAATTCCGTTGAAGTTTAAAAATGCTTCGAAACTCTTCCATTGTTCTCGGAATTCTGCTGAAGTTTAAAAATGCTTCGGAACTCTTCCATTGTTCTCGGAATTCCGCTGACATATAAAAATGCTTCGGAAATCTTGCATTGTTCTCGGCATTCCGCTGACGTTTAAAAATGCTTCGGAACTCTTCAATTGTTCTCGGAATTCTGCTGAACTTTTAAAATGCTTTGGAACTTTTCCATTGCTCTCGCAATTCTGCTGACGTTTAAAAATGCTTCGGAACTCTTCCATTGTTCTCGGAATTCTGCTGACGTTTAAAAATGCTTCGGAACTCTTCCATTGTTCTCCAAATTCCGCTGAAGTTTAAAAATGCTTCGGAACTCTTCCATTGTTCTCGGAATTCCGCTGACGTTTAAAAATGCTTCACAACTCTTCCATTGTTCTCGGAATTCCGCTGACTTTTAAAAATACTTCGAAACTCTTCCATTGTTCTCCAAATTCCGCTGAAGTTTAAAAATGCTTCGGAACTCTTCCATTGTTCTCAGAATTCCGCTGACGTTTAAAAATGCTTCGATACTCTTCCATTGTTCTCGGAATTCCACTGACATATAAAAATGTTTCGGAAATCTTGCATTGTTCTCGGCATTCCACTGACGTTTAAAAATGCTTCGGAACTCTTCAATTGTTCTCGGAATTCTGCTGAACTTTTAAAATGCTTTGGAACTCTTCCATTGCTCTCGGAATTCTGCTGAAGTTTAAAAATGCTTCGGAACTCTTCCATTGTTCTCGGAATTCTGCTGAAGTTTAAAAATGTTTTGGAACTCTTCCATTGTTCTCAAAATTCCGCTGACGTTTAAAAATGCTTCGGAAATCTTCCATTGTTTTCAAAATTCCGCTGACATATAAAAATGCTTCGGAAATCTTGCATTGTTCTCGGCATTCCGCTGACGTTTAAAAATGCTTCAGATTCCTTCAATTGTTCTCGGAATTCTGCTGAACTTTTAAAATGCTTTGGAACTCTTCCATTGCTCTCGGAATTCTGCTGAAGTTTAAAAATGCTTCGGAACTCTTCCATTGTTCTCGGAATTCTGCTGAAGTTTAAAAATGCTTCAGAACTCTTCCATTGTTCTCGGAATTCCGTTGAAGTTTAAAAATGCTTCGAAACTCTTCCATTGTTCTCGGAATTCTGCTGAAGTTTAAAAATGCTTCGGAACTCTTCCATTGTTCTCAGAATTCCGCTAACGTGTAAAAATGCTTTGGAAATCTTCCATTGTTTTCAAAATTCCGCTGACGCTTAAAAATGCTTCAGAACTCTTCCATTGTTCTCGGAATTCCGCTGACGTTTAATAATGCTTCGCAACTTTTTCATTGTTCTCGGAATTCCGCTGACGGTTAAAAATGCTTCGGAACTCTTCCATTGTTCTCGGAATTCTGTTGAAGTTTAAAAATGCTTCGAAACTCTTCCATTGTTCTCGGAATTCCGCTGACGTTTAATAATGCTTCGCAACTCTTCCATTGTTCTCGGAATTCCGCTGAGGTTTAATAATGCTTCGCAACTCTTTCATTGTTCTCGGAATTCCGCTGACGTTTAAAAATGCTTCGGAACTCTTCCATTGTTCTCGGAATTCCGTTGAAGTTTAAAAATGCTTCGAAACTCTTCCATTGTTCTCGGAATTCTGCTGAAGTTTAAAAATGCTTCGGAACTCTTCCATTGTTCTCGGAATTCCGCTGACATATAAAAATGCTTCGAAAATCTTGCATTGTTCTCGGCATTCTGTTGAACTTTTAAAATGCTTTGGAACTCTACCATTGTTCTCGGAATTCCGTTGAAGTTTAAAAATGCTTCGAAACTCTTCCATTGTTCTCGGAATTCTGCTGAAGTTTAAAAATGCTTCGGAACTCTTCCATTGTTCTCGAAATTCCACTGACGTTTAAAAATGCTTCGGAACTCTTCCATTGTTCTCGGAATTCCGTTGAAGTTTAAAAATGCTTCGAAACTCTTCCATTGTTCTCGGAATTCTGCTGAAGTTTAAAAATGCTTCGAAACTCTTCCATTGTTCTCGGAATTCTGCTGAAGTTTAAAAATGCTTTGGAACTCTTCCATTGCTCTCGGAATTCTGCTGAAGTTTAAAAATGCTTCAGAACTCTTCCATTGTTCTCGGAATTCCGCTGACGTTTAAAAATGCTTTGGAACTCTTCCATTGTTCTCGGAATTCCGCTGACGTTTAAAAATGCTTTGGAACTCTTCCATTGTTCTTGGAATTCTGCTGAAGTTTAAAAATGCTTCGGAACTCTTCCATTGTTCTCAGAATTCCGCTGACGTTTAAAAATGCTTCGATACTCTTCCATTGTTCTCGGAATTCCACTGACATATAAAAATGCTTCGGAAATCTTGCATTGTTCTCGGCATTCCGCTGACGTTTAAAAATGCTTCGGAACTCTTCAATTGTTCTCGGAATTCTGCTGAACTTTTAAAATGCTTTGGAACTCTTCCATTGCTCTCGGAATTCTGCTGAAGTTTAAAAATGCTTCGGAACTCTTCCATTGTTCTCGGAATTCCGCTGACGTTTAAAAATGCTTAGGAAATCTTCCATTGTTTTCAAAATTCCGCTGACGTTTAAAAATGCTTCAGAACTCTTCCATTGTTCTCGGAATTCCGCTGACGTTTAAAAATGCTTTGGAACTCTTCCATTGTTCTTGGAATTCTGCTGAAGTTTAAAAATGCTTCGGAACTCTTCCATTGTTCTCAGAATTCCGCTGACGTTTAAAAATGCTTCGATACTCTTCCATTGTTCTCGGAATTCCACTGACATATAAAAATGCTTCGGAAATCTTGCATTGTTCTCGGCATTCCGCTGACGTTTAAAAATGCTTCGGAACTCTTCAATTGTTCTCGGAATTCTGCTGAACTTTTAAAATGCTTTGGAACTCTTCCATTGCTCTCGGAATTCTGCTGAAGTTTAAAAATGCTTCGGAACTCTTCCATTGTTCTCGGAATTCTGCTGAAGTTTAAAAATGTTTTGGAACTCTTCCATTGTTCTCAAAATTCCGCTGACGTTTAAAAATGCTTCGGAAATCTTGCATTGTTCTCGGCATTCCTCTGACGTTTAAAAATGCTTCAGATTCCTTCAATTGCTCTCGGAATTCTGCTGAACTTTTAAAATGCTTTGGAACTCTTCCATTGCTCTCGGAATTCTGCTGAAGTTTAAAAATGCTTCGGAACTCTTCCATTGTTCTCAGAATTCCGCTGACGTTTAAAAATGCTTCGATACTCTTCCATTGTTCTCGGAATTCCACTGACATATAAAAATGCTTCGGAAATCTTGCATTGTTCTCGGCATTCCGCTGACGTTTAAAAATGCTTCGGAACTCTTCAATTGTTCTCGGAATTCTGCTGAACTTTTAAAATGCTTTGGAACTCTTCCATTGCTCTCGGAATTCTGCTGAAGTTTAAAAATGCTTCGGAACTCTTCCATTGTTCTCGGAATTCTGCTGAAGTTTAAAAATGTTTTGGAACTCTTCCATTGTTCTCAAAATTCCGCTGACGTTTAAAAATGCTTCGGAAATCTTGCATTGTTCTCGGCATTCCTCTGACGTTTAAAAATGCTTCAGATTCCTTCAATTGCTCTCGGAATTCTGCTGAACTTTTAAAATGCTTTGGAACTCTTCCATTGCTCTCGGAATTCTGCTGAAGTTTAAAAATGCTTCGGAACTCTTCCATTGTTCTCGGAATTCTGCTGAAGTTTAAAAATGCTTCGGAACTCTTCCATTGTTCTCGGAATTCCGTTGAAGTTTAAAAATGCTTCGAAACTCTTCCATTGTTCTCGGAATTCTGGTGAAGTTTAAAAATGCTTCGGAACTCTTCCATTGTTCTCAGAATTCCACTAACGTTTAAAAATGCTTCGGAAATCTTCCATTGTTTTCAAAATTCCGCTGACGCTTAAAAATGCTTCAGAACTCTTCCATTGTTCTCGGAATTCCGCTGACGTTTAATAATGCTTCGCAACTCTTTCATTGTACTCGGAATTCCGCTAACGTTTAAAAATGCTTCGGAACTCTTCCATTGTTCTCGGAATTCCGTTGAAGTTTAAAAATGCTTCGAAACTCTTCCATTGTTCTGGGAATTCTGCTGAAGTTTAAAAATGCTTCAGAACTCTTCCATTGTTCTCGGAATTCCGTTGACGTTTAATAATGCTTCGCAACTTTTTCATTGTTCTCGGAATTCTGCTGATGGTTAAAAATGCTTCGGAACTCTTCCATTGTTCTCGGAATTCCGCTGACATATAAAAATGCTTCGGAAATCTTGCATTGTTCTCGCCATTCCGCTGACGTTTAAAAATGCTTCGGAACTCTTCCATTGTTCTCAGAATTCCGCTGACGTTTAAAAATGCTTAGGAAATCTTCAATTGTTTTCAAAATTCCGCTGACGTTTAAAAATGCTTCAGAACTCTTCCATTGTTCTCGGAATTCCGCTGACGTTTAAAAATGCTTTGGAACTCTTCCATTGTTCTTGGAATTCTGCTGAAGTTTAAAAATGCTTCGGAACTCTTCCATTGTTCTCGGAGTTCCACTGACATATAAAAATGCTTCGGAAATCTTGCATTGTTCTCGGCATTCCGCTGATGTTTAAAAATGCTTCGGAACTCTTCAATTGTTCTCGGAATTCTGCTGAACTTTTAAAATGCTTTGGAACTCTTCCATTGTTCTCAGAATTCCGCTGACGTTTAAAAATGCTTCGGAAATCTTCCATTGTTTTCAAAATTCCGCTGACATATAAAAATGCTTCGGAAATCTTGCATTGTTCTCGGCATTCCGCTGACGTTTAAAAATGCTTCAGATTCCTTCAATTGTTCTCGGAATTCTGCTGAACTTTTAAAATGCTTTGGAACTCTTCCATTGCTCTCGGAATTCTGCTGAAGTTTAAAAATGCTTCGGAACTCTTCCATTGTTCTCGGAATTCTGCTGAAGTTTAAAAATGCTTCGGAACTCTTCCATTGTTCTCGGAATTCCGTTGAAGTTTAAAAATGCTTCGAAACTCTTCCATTGTTCTCGGAATTCTGCTGAAGTTTAAAAATGCTTCGGAACTCTTCCATTGTTCTCGGAATTCCGCTGACATATAAAAATGCTTCGGAAATCTTGCATTGTTCTCGGCATTCCGCTGACGTTTAAAAATGCTTCGGAACTCTTCAATTGTTCTCGGAATTCTGCTGAACTTTTAAAATGCTTTGGAACTTTTCCATTGCTCTCGCAATTCTGCTGACGTTTAAAAATGCTTCGGAACTCTTCCATTGTTCTCGGAATTCTGCTGACGTTTAAAAATGCTTCGGAACTCTTCCATTGTTCTCCAAATTCCGCTGAAGTTTAAAAATGCTTCGGAACTCTTCCATTGTTCTCGGAATTCCGCTGACGTTTAAAAATGCTTCACAACTCTTCCATTGTTCTCGGAATTCCGCTGACTTTTAAAAATACTTCGAAACTCTTCCATTGTTCTCCAAATTCCGCTGAAGTTTAAAAATGCTTCGGAACTCTTCCATTGTTCTCAGAATTCCGCTGACGTTTAAAAATGCTTCGATACTCTTCCATTGTTCTCGGAATTCCACTGACATATAAAAATGTTTCGGAAATCTTGCATTGTTCTCGGCATTCCACTGACGTTTAAAAATGCTTCGGAACTCTTCAATTGTTCTCGGAATTCTGCTGAACTTTTAAAATGCTTTGGAACTCTTCCATTGCTCTCGGAATTCTGCTGAAGTTTAAAAATGCTTCGGAACTCTTCCATTGTTCTCGGAATTCTGCTGAAGTTTAAAAATGTTTTGGAACTCTTCCATTGTTCTCAAAATTCCGCTGACGTTTAAAAATGCTTCGGAAATCTTCCATTGTTTTCAAAATTCCGCTGACATATAAAAATGCTTCGGAAATCTTGCATTGTTCTCGGCATTCCGCTGACGTTTAAAAATGCTTCAGATTCCTTCAATTGTTCTCGGAATTCTGCTGAACTTTTAAAATGCTTTGGAACTCTTCCATTGCTCTCGGAATTCTGCTGAAGTTTAAAAATGCTTCGGAACTCTTCCATTGTTCTCGGAATTCTGCTGAAGTTTAAAAATGCTTCAGAACTCTTCCATTGTTCTCGGAATTCCGTTGAAGTTTAAAAATGCTTCGAAACTCTTCCATTGTTCTCGGAATTCTGCTGAAGTTTAAAAATGCTTCGGAACTCTTCCATTGTTCTCAGAATTCCGCTAACGTGTAAAAATGCTTTGGAAATCTTCCATTGTTTTCAAAATTCCGCTGACGCTTAAAAATGCTTCAGAACTCTTCCATTGTTCTCGGAATTCCGCTGACGTTTAATAATGCTTCGCAACTTTTTCATTGTTCTCGGAATTCCGCTGACGGTTAAAAATGCTTCGGAACTCTTCCATTGTTCTCGGAATTCTGTTGAAGTTTAAAAATGCTTCGAAACTCTTCCATTGTTCTCGGAATTCCGCTGACGTTTAATAATGCTTCGCAACTCTTCCATTGTTCTCGGAATTCCGCTGAGGTTTAATAATGCTTCGCAACTCTTTCATTGTTCTCGGAATTCCGCTGACGTTTAAAAATGCTTCGGAACTCTTCCATTGTTCTCGGAATTCCGTTGAAGTTTAAAAATGCTTCGAAACTCTTCCATTGTTCTCGGAATTCTGCTGAAGTTTAAAAATGCTTCGGAACTCTTCCATTGTTCTCGGAATTCCGCTGACATATAAAAATGCTTCGAAAATCTTGCATTGTTCTCGGCATTCTGTTGAACTTTTAAAATGCTTTGGAACTCTACCATTGTTCTCGGAATTCCGTTGAAGTTTAAAAATGCTTCGAAACTCTTCCATTGTTCTCGGAATTCTGCTGAAGTTTAAAAATGCTTCGGAACTCTTCCATTGTTCTCGAAATTCCACTGACGTTTAAAAATGCTTCGGAACTCTTCCATTGTTCTCGGAATTCCGTTGAAGTTTAAAAATGCTTCGAAACTCTTCCATTGTTCTCGGAATTCTGCTGAAGTTTAAAAATGCTTCGAAACTCTTCCATTGTTCTCGGAATTCTGCTGAAGTTTAAAAATGCTTTGGAACTCTTCCATTGCTCTCGGAATTCTGCTGAAGTTTAAAAATGCTTCAGAACTCTTCCATTGTTCTCGGAATTCCGCTGACGTTTAAAAATGCTTTGGAACTCTTCCATTGTTCTCGGAATTCCGCTGACGTTTAAAAATGCTTTGGAACTCTTCCATTGTTCTTGGAATTCTGCTGAAGTTTAAAAATGCTTCGGAACTCTTCCATTGTTCTCAGAATTCCGCTGACGTTTAAAAATGCTTCGATACTCTTCCATTGTTCTCGGAATTCCACTGACATATAAAAATGCTTCGGAAATCTTGCATTGTTCTCGGCATTCCGCTGACGTTTAAAAATGCTTCGGAACTCTTCAATTGTTCTCGGAATTCTGCTGAACTTTTAAAATGCTTTGGAACTCTTCCATTGCTCTCGGAATTCTGCTGAAGTTTAAAAATGCTTCGGAACTCTTCCATTGTTCTCGGAATTCTGCTGAAGTTTAAAAATGTTTTGGAACTCTTCCATTGTTCTCAAAATTCCGCTGACGTTTAAAAATGCTTCGGAAATCTTCCATTGTTTTCAAAATTCCGCTGACATATAAAAATGCTTCGGAAATCTTGCATTGTTCTCGGCATTCCGCTGACGTTTAAAAATGCTTCAGATTCCTTCAATTGTTCTCGGAATTCTGCTGAACTTTTAAAATGCTTTGGAACTCTTCCATTGCTCTCGGAATTCTGCTGAAGTTTAAAAATGCTTCGGAACTCTTCCATTGTTCTCGGAATTCTGCTGAAGTTTAAAAATGCTTCGGAACTCTTCCATTGTTCTCAGAATTCCGCTAACGTGTAAAAATGCTTCGGAAATCTTCCATTGTTTTCAAAATTCCGCTGACGCTTAAAAATGCTTCAGAACTCTTCCATTGTTCTCGGAATTCCGCTGACGTTTAATAATGCTTCGCAACTCTTTCATTGTACTCGGAATTCCGCAAACGTTTAAAAATGCTTCGGAACTCTTCCATTGTTCTCGGAATTCCGTTGAAGTTTAAAAATGCTTCGAAACTCTTCCATTGTTCTGGGATTTCTGCTGAAGTTTAAAAATGCTTCAGAACTCTTCCATTGTTCTCGGAATTCCGTTGACGTTTAATAATGCTTCGCAACTTTTTCATTGTTCTCGGAATTCTGCTGATGGTTAAAAATGCTTCGGAACTCTTCCATTGTTCTCGGAATTCCGTTGAAGTTTAAAAATGCTTCGAAACTCTTCCATTGTTCTCGGAATTCTGCTGAAGTTTAAAAATGCTTCGGAACTCTTTCATTGTTCTCAGAATTCCGCTGACATTTAAAAATGCTTTGGTACTCTTCCATTGTTCTCGGAATTCCGCTGACATATAAAAATGCTTCGGAAATCTTGCATTGTTCTCGGCATTCCGCTGACGTTTAAAAATGCTTCGGAACTCTTCAATTGTTCTCGGAATTCTGCTGAACTTTTAAAATGCTTTGGAACTCTTCCATTGCTCTCGGAATTCTGCTGAAGTTTAAAAATGCTTCAGAACTCTTACATTGTTCTCGGAATTCTGCTGAAGTTTAAAATTGCTTCGGTACTCTTCCATTGTTCTCGGAATTCCGCTGACATATAAAAATGCTTCGGAAATCTTGCATTGTTCTCGGCATTCCGCTGACGTTTAAAAATGCTTCGGAACTCTTCCATTGTTCTCAGAATTCCGCTGACGTTTAAAAATGCTTAGGAAATCTTCAATTGTTTTCAAAATTCCGCTGACGTTTAAAAATGCTTCAGAACTCTTCCATTGTTCTCGGAATTCCGCTGACGTTTAAAAATGCTTTGGAACTCTTCCATTGTTCTTGGAATTCTGCTGAAGTTTAAAAATGCTTCGGAACTCTTCCATTGTTCTCGGAGTTCCACTGACATATAAAAATGCTTCGGAAATCTTGCATTGTTCTCGGCATTCCGCTGACGTTTAAAAATGCTTCGGAACTCTTCAATTGTTCTCGGAATTCTGCTGAACTTTTAAAATGCTTTGGAACTCTTCCATTGCTCTCGGAATTCTGCTGAAGTTTAAAAATGCTTCGGAACTCTTCCATTGTTCTCGGAATTCTGCTGAAGTTTAAAAATGTTTTGGAACTCTTCCATTGTTCTCAGAATTCCGCTGACGTTTAAAAATGCTTCGGAAATCTTCCATTGTTTTCAAAATTCCGCTGACGTTTAAAAATGCTTCAGATTCCTTCAATTGTTCTCGGAATTCTGCTGAACTTTTAAAATGCTTTGGAACTCTTCCATTGCTCTCGGAATTCTGCTGAAGTTTAAAAATGCTTCGGAACTCTTCCATTGTTCTCGGAATTCTGCTGAAGTTTAAAAATGCTTCGGAACTCTTCCATTGTTCTCGGAATTCCGTTGAAGTTTAAAAATGCTTCGAAACTCTTCCATTGTTTTCGGAATTCTGCTGAAGTTTAAAAATGCTTCGGAACTCTTCCATTGTTCTCGGAATTCCGCTGACGTTTAATAATGCTTCGCAACTTTTTCATTGTTCTTGGAATTCCGCTGACGGTTAAAAATGCTTCGGAACTCTTCAATTGTTCTCGGAATTCTGTTGAACTTTTAAAATGCTTTGGAACTCTTCCATTGCTCTCGGAATTCTGCTGAAGTTTAAAAATGCTTCGGAACTCTTCCATTGTTCTCGGAATTCTGCTGAAGTTTAAAAATGCTTCGGAACTCTTCCATTGTTCTCAGAATTCCGCTAACGTGTAAAAATGCTTCGGAAATCTTCCATTGTTTTCAAAATTCCGCTGACGCTTAAAAATGCTTCAGAACTCTTCCATTGTTCTCGGAATTCCGCTGACGTTTAATAATGCTTCGCAACTCTTTCATTGTACTCGGAATTCCGCTAACGTTTAAAAATGCTTCGGAACTCTTCCATTGTTCTCGGAATTCCGTTGAAGTTTAAAAATGCTTCGAAACTCTTCCATTGTTCTGGGATTTCTGCTGAAGTTTAAAAATGCTTCAGAACTCTTCCATTGTTCTCGGAATTCCGTTGACGTTTAATAATGCTTCGCAACTTTTTCATTGTTCTCGGAATTCTGCTGATGGTTAAAAATGCTTCGGAACTCTTCCATTGTTCTCGGAATTCCGTTGAAGTTTAAAAATGCTTCGAAACTCTTCCATTGTTCTCGGAATTCTGCTGAAGTTTAAAAATGCTTCGGAACTCTTTCATTGTTCTCAGAATTCCGCTGACATTTAAAAATGCTTTGGTACTCTTCCATTGTTCTCGGAATTCCGCTGACATATAAAAATGCTTCGGAAATCTTGCATTGTTCTCGGCATTCCGCTGACGTTTAAAAATGCTTCGGAACTCTTCAATTGTTCTCGGAATTCTGCTGAACTTTTAAAATGCTTTGGAACTCTTCCATTGCTCTCGGAATTCTGCTGAAGTTTAAAAATGCTTCAGAACTCTTACATTGTTCTCGGAATTCTGCTGAAGTTTAAAATTGCTTCGGTACTCTTCCATTGTTCTCGGAATTCCGCTGACATATAAAAATGCTTCGGAAATCTTGCATTGTTCTCGGCATTCCGCTGACGTTTAAAAATGCTTCGGAACTCTTCCATTGTTCTCAGAATTCCGCTGACGTTTAAAAATGCTTAGGAAATCTTCAATTGTTTTCAAAATTCCGCTGACGTTTAAAAATGCTTCAGAACTCTTCCATTGTTCTCGGAATTCCGCTGACGTTTAAAAATGCTTTGGAACTCTTCCATTGTTCTTGGAATTCTGCTGAAGTTTAAAAATGCTTCGGAACTCTTCCATTGTTCTCGGAGTTCCACTGACATATAAAAATGCTTCGGAAATCTTGCATTGTTCTCGGCATTCCGCTGACGTTTAAAAATGCTTCGGAACTCTTCAATTGTTCTCGGAATTCTGCTGAACTTTTAAAATGCTTTGGAACTCTTCCATTGCTCTCGGAATTCTGCTGAAGTTTAAAAATGCTTCGGAACTCTTCCATTGTTCTCGGAATTCTGCTGAAGTTTAAAAATGTTTTGGAACTCTTCCATTGTTCTCAGAATTCCGCTGACGTTTAAAAATGCTTCGGAAATCTTCCATTGTTTTCAAAATTCCGCTGACGTTTAAAAATGCTTCAGATTCCTTCAATTGTTCTCGGAATTCTGCTGAACTTTTAAAATGCTTTGGAACTCTTCCATTGCTCTCGGAATTCTGCTGAAGTTTAAAAATGCTTCGGAACTCTTCCATTGTTCTCGGAATTCTGCTGAAGTTTAAAAATGCTTCGGAACTCTTCCATTGTTCTCGGAATTCCGTTGAAGTTTAAAAATGCTTCGAAACTCTTCCATTGTTCTCGGAATTCTGCTGAAGTTTAAAAATGCTTCGGAACTCTTCCATTGTTCTCGGAATTCCGCTGACATATAAAAATGCTTCGGAAATCTTGCATTGTTCTCGGCATTCCGCTGACGTTTAAAAATGCTTCGGAACTCTTCAATTGTTCTCGGAATTCTGCTGAACTTTTAAAATGCTTTGGAACTTTTCCATTGCTCTCGCAATTCTGCTGACGTTTAAAAATGCTTCGGAACTCTTCCATTGTTCTCGGAATTCTGCTGACGTTTAAAAATGCTTCGGAACTCTTCCATTGTTCTCCAAATTCCGCTGAAGTTTAAAAATGCTTCGGAACTCTTCCATTGTTCTCAGAATTCCGCTGACGTTTAAAAATGCTTCGGAACTCTTCCATTGTTCTCCAAATTCCGCTGAAGTTTAAAAATGCTTCGGAACTCTTCCATTGTTCTCGGAATTCCGCTGACGTTTAAAAATGCTTCACAACTCTTCCATTGTTCTCGGAATTCCGCTGACTTTTAAAAATACTTCGAAACTCTTCCATTGTTCTCCAAATTCCGCTGAAGTTTAAAAATGCTTCGGAACTCTTGCATTGTTCTCAGAATTCCGCTGACGTTTAAAAATGCTTCGATACTCTTCCATTGTTCTCGGAATTCCACTGACATATAAAAATGCTTCGGAAATCTTGCATTGTTCTCGGCATTCCGCTGACGTTTAAAAATGCTTCGGAACTCTTCAATTGTTCTCGGAATTCTGCTGAACTTTTAAAATGCTTTGGAACTCTTCCATTGCTCTCGGAATTCTGCTGAAGTTTAAAAATGCTTCGGAACTCTTCCATTGTTCTCGGAATTCTGCTGAAGTTTAAAAATGTTTTGGAACTCTTCCATTGTTCTCAAAATTCCGCTGACGTTTAAAAATGCTTCGGAAATCTTCCATTGTTTTCAAAATTCCGCTGACATATAAAAATGCTTCGGAAATCTTGCATTGTTCTCGGCATTCCGCTGACGTTTAAAAATGCTTCAGATTCCTCCAATTGTTCTCGGAATTCTGCTGAACTTTTAAAATGCTTTGGAACTCTTCCATTGCTCTCGGAATTCTGCTGAAGTTTAAAAATGCTTCGGAACTCTTCCATTGTTCTCGGAATTCTGCTGAAGTTTAAAAATGCTTCGGAACTCTTCCATTGTTCTCGGAATTCCGTTGAAGTTTAAAAATGCTTCGAAACTCTTCCATTGTTCTCGGAATTCTGCTGAAGTTTAAAAATGCTTCGGAACTCTTCCATTGTTCTCAGAATTCCGCTAACGTGTAAAAATGCTTTGGAAATCTTCCATTGTTTTCAAAATTCCGCTGACGCTTAAAAATGCTTCGGAACTCTTCCATTGTTCTCAGAATTCCACTGACGTTTAAAAATGCTTCGGAAATCTTCCATTGTTTTCAAAATTCCGCTGACGCTTAAAAATGCTTCAGAACTCTTCCATTGTTCTCGGAATTCCGCTGACGTTTAATAATGCTTCGCAACTTTTTCATTGTTCTCGGAATTCCGCTGACGGTTAAAAATGCTTCGGAACTCTTCCATTGTTCTCGGAATTCTGTTGAAGTTTAAAAATGCTTCGAAACTCTTCCATTGTTCTCGGAATTCCGCTGACGTTTAATAATGCTTCGCAACTCTTCCATTGTTCTCGGAATTCCGCTGACGTTTAATAATGCTTCGCAACTCTTTCATTGTTCTCGGAATTCCGCTGACGTTTAAAAATGCTTCGGAACTCTTCCATTGTTCTCGGAATTCCGTTGAAGTTTAAAAATGCTTCGAAACTCTTCCATTGTTCTCGGAATTCTGCTGAAGTTTAAAAATGCTTCGGAACTCTTCCATTGTTCTCGGAATTCCGCTGACATATAAAAATGCTTCGAAAATCTTGCATTGTTCTCGGCATTCTGTTGAACTTTTAAAATGCTTTGGAACTCTACCATTGTTCTCGGAATTCCGTTGAAGTTTAAAAATGCTTCGAAACTCTTCCATTGTTCTCGGAATTCTGCTGAAGTTTAAAAATGCTTCGGAACTCTTCCATTGTTCTCGGAATTCCGTTGAAGTTTAAAAATGCTTCGAAACTCTTCCATTGTTCTCGGAATTCTGCTGAAGTTTAAAAATGCTTCGGAACTCTTCCATTGTTCTCGGAATTCCGCTGACATATAAAAATGCTTCGGAAATCTTGCATTGTTCTCGGCATTCCGCTGACATTTAAAAATGCTTCGGAACTCTTCAATTGTTCTCGGAATTCTGCTGAACTTTTAAAATGCTTTGGAACTTTTCCATTGCTCTCGCAATTCTGCTGACGTTTAAAAATGCTTCGGAACTCTTCCATTGTTCTCGGAATTCTGCTGACGTTTAAAAATGCTTCGGAACTCTTCCATTGTTCTCCAAATTCCGCTGAAGTTTAAAAATGCTTCGGAACTCTTCCACTGTTCTCAGAATTCCGCTGACGTTTAAAAATGCTTCGGAACTCTTCCATTGTTCTCCAAATTCCGCTGAAGTTTAAAAATGCTTCGGAACTCTTCCATTGTTCTCGAAATTCCACTGACGTTTAAAAATGCTTCGGAACTCTTCCATTGTTCTCGGAATTCCGTTGAAGTTTAAAAATGCTTCGAAACTCTTCCATTGTTCTCGGAATTCTGCTGAAGTTTAAAAATGCTTCGAAACTCTTCCATTGTTCTCGGAATTCTGCTGAAGTTTAAAAATGCTTTGGAACTCTTCCATTGCTCTCGGAATTCTGCTGAAGTTTAAAAATGCTTCAGAACTCTTCCATTGTTCTCGGAATTCCGCTGACGTTTAAAAATGCTTTGGAACTCTTCCATTGTTCTCGGAATTCCGCTGACGTTTAAAAATGCTTTGGAACTCTTCCATTGTTCTTGGAATTCTGCTGAAGTTTAAAAATGCTTCGGAACTCTTCCATTGTTCTCAGAATTCCGCTGACGTTTAAAAATGCTTCGATACTCTTCCATTGTTCTCGGAATTCCACTGACATATAAAAATGCTTCGGAAATCTTGCATTGTTCTCGGCATTCCGCTGACGTTTAAAAATGCTTCGGAACTCTTCAATTGTTCTCGGAATTCTGCTGAACTTTTAAAATGCTTTGGAACTCTTCCATTGCTCTCGGAATTCTGCTGAAGTTTAAAAATGCTTCGGAACTCTTCCATTGTTCTCGGAATTCTGCTGAAGTTTAAAAATGTTTTGGAACTCTTCCATTGTTCTCAAAATTCCGCTGACGTTTAAAAATGCTTCGGAAATCTTCCATTGTTTTCAAAATTCCGCTGACATATAAAAATGCTTCGGAAATCTTGCATTGTTCTCGGCATTCCGCTGACGTTTAAAAATGCTTCAGATTCCTTCAATTGTTCTCGGAATTCTGCTGAACTTTTAAAATGCTTTGGAACTCTTCCATTGCTCTCGGAATTCTGCTGAAGTTTAAAAATGCTTCGGAACTCTTCCATTGTTCTCGGAATTCTGCTGAAGTTTAAAAATGCTTTGGAACTCTTCCATTGTTCTCAGAATTCCGCTAACGTGTAAAAATGCTTCGGAAATCTTCCATTGTTTTCAAAATTCCGCTGACGCTTAAAAATGCTTCAGAACTCTTCCATTGTTCTCGGAATTCCGCTGACGTTTAATAATGCTTCGCAACTCTTTCATTGTACTCGGAATTCCGCTAACGTTTAAAAATGCTTCGGAACTCTTCCATTGTTCTCGGAATTCCGTTGAAGTTTAAAAATGCTTCGAAACTCTTCCATTGTTCTGGGATTTCTGCTGAAGTTTAAAAATGCTTCGAAACTCTTCCATTGTTCTCGGAATTCTGCTGAAGTTTAAAAATGCTTCGGAACTCTTTCATTGTTCTCAGAATTCCGCTGACATTTAAAAATGCTTTGGTACTCTTCCATTGTTCTCGGAATTCCGCTGACATATAAAAATGCTTCGGAAATCTTGCATTGTTCTCGGCATTCCGCTGACGTTTAAAAATGCTTCGGAACTCTTCAATTGTTCTCGGAATTCTGCTGAACTTTTAAAATGCTTTGGAACTCTTCCATTGCTCTCGGAATTCTGCTGAAGTTTAAAAATGCTTCAGAACTCTTACATTGTTCTCGGAATTCTGCTGAAGTTTAAAATTGCTTCGGTACTCTTCCATTGTTCTCGGAATTCCGCTGACATATAAAAATGCTTCGGAAATCTTGCATTGTTCTCGGCATTCCGCTGACGTTTAAAAATGCTTCGGAACTCTTCCATTGTTCTCAGAATTCCGCTGACGTTTAAAAATGCTTAGGAAATCTTCAATTGTTTTCAAAATTCCGCTGACGTTTAAAAATGCTTCAGAACTCTTCCATTGTTCTCGGAATTCCGCTGACGTTTAAAAATGCTTTGGAACTCTTCCATTGTTCTTGGAATTCTGCTGAAGTTTAAAAATGCTTCGGAACTCTTCCATTGTTCTCGGAGTTCCACTGACATATAAAAATGCTTCGGAAATCTTGCATTGTTCTCGGCATTCCGCTGACGTTTAAAAATGCTTCGGAACTCTTCAATTGTTCTCGGAATTCTGCTGAACTTTTAAAATGCTTTGGAACTCTTCCATTGCTCTCGGAATTCTGCTGAAGTTTAAAAATGCTTCGGAACTCTTCCATTGTTCTCGGAATTCTGCTGAAGTTTAAAAATGTTTTGGAACTCTTCCATTGTTCTCAGAATTCCGCTGACGTTTAAAAATGCTTCGGAAATCTTCCATTGCTTTCAAAATTCCGCTGACGTTTAAAAATGCTTCAGATTCCTTCAATTGTTCTCGGAATTCTGCTGAACTTTTAAAATGCTTTGGAACTCTTCCATTGCTCTCGGAATTCTGCTGAAGTTTAAAAATGCTTCGGAACTCTTCCATTGTTCTCGGAATTCTGCTGAAGTTTAAAAATGCTTCGGAACTCTTCCATTGTTCTCGGAATTCCGTTGAAGTTTAAAAATGCTTCGAAACTCTTCCATTGTTCTCGGAATTCTGCTGAAGTTTAAAAATGCTTCGGAACTCTTCCATTGTTCTCGGAATTCCGCTGACATATAAAAATGCTTCGGAAATCTTGCATTGTTCTCGGCATTCCGCTGACGTTTAAAAATGCTTCGGAACTCTTCAATTGTTCTCGGAATTCTGCTGAACTTTTAAAATGCTTTGGAACTTTTCCATTGCTCTCGCAATTCTGCTGACGTTTAAAAATGCTTCGGAACTCTTCCATTGTTCTCGGAATTCTGCTGACGTTTAAAAATGCTTCGGAACTCTTCCATTGTTCTCCAAATTCCGCTGAAGTTTAAAAATGCTTCGGAACTCTTCCATTGTTCTCAGAATTCCGCTGACGTTTAAAAATGCTTCGGAACTCTTCCATTGTTCTCCAAATTCCGCTGAAGTTTAAAAATGCTTCGGAACTCTTCCATTGTTCTCGGAATTCCGCTGACGTTTAAAAATGCTTCACAACTCTTCCATTGTTCTCGGAATTCCGCTGACTTTTAAAAATACTTCGAAACTCTTCCATTGTTCTCCAAATTCCGCTGAAGTTTAAAAATGCTTCGGAACTCTTGCATTGTTCTCAGAATTCCGCTGACGTTTAAAAATGCTTCGATACTCTTCCATTGTTCTCGGAATTCCACTGACATATAAAAATGCTTCGGAAATCTTGCATTGTTCTCGGCATTCCGCTGACGTTTAAAAATGCTTCGGAACTCTTCAATTGTTCTCGGAATTCTGCTGAACTTTTAAAATGCTTTGGAACTCTTCCATTGCTCTCGGAATTCTGCTGAAGTTTAAAAATGCTTCGGAACTCTTCCATTGTTCTCGGAATTCTGCTGAAGTTTAAAAATGTTTTGGAACTCTTCCATTGTTCTCAAAATTCCGCTGACGTTTAAAAATGCTTCGGAAATCTTCCATTGTTTTCAAAATTCCGCTGACATATAAAAATGCTTCGGAAATCTTGCATTGTTCTCGGCATTCCGCTGACGTTTAAAAATGCTTCAGATTCCTCCAATTGTTCTCGGAATTCTGCTGAACTTTTAAAATGCTTTGGAACTCTTCCATTGCTCTCGGAATTCTGCTGAAGTTTAAAAATGCTTCGGAACTCTTCCATTGTTCTCGGAATTCTGCTGAAGTTTAAAAATGCTTCGGAACTCTTCCATTGTTCTCGGAATTCCGTTGAAGTTTAAAAATGCTTCGAAACTCTTCCATTGTTCTCGGAATTCTGCTGAAGTTTAAAAATGCTTCGGAACTCTTCCATTGTTCTCAGAATTCCGCTAACGTGTAAAAATGCTTTGGAAATCTTCCATTGTTTTCAAAATTCCGCTGACGCTTAAAAATGCTTCGGAACTCTTCCATTGTTCTCAGAATTCCACTGACGTTTAAAAATGCTTCGGAAATCTTCCATTGTTTTCAAAATTCCGCTGACGCTTAAAAATGCTTCAGAACTCTTCCATTGTTCTCGGAATTCCGCTGACGTTTAATAATGCTTCGCAACTTTTTCATTGTTCTCGGAATTCCGCTGACGGTTAAAAATGCTTCGGAACTCTTCCATTGTTCTCGGAATTCTGTTGAAGTTTAAAAATGCTTCGAAACTCTTCCATTGTTCTCGGAATTCCGCTGACGTTTAATAATGCTTCGCAACTCTTCCATTGTTCTCGGAATTCCGCTGACGTTTAATAATGCTTCGCAACTCTTTCATTGTTCTCGGAATTCCGCTGACGTTTAAAAATGCTTCGGAACTCTTCCATTGTTCTCGGAATTCCGTTGAAGTTTAAAAATGCTTCGAAACTCTTCCATTGTTCTCGGAATTCTGCTGAAGTTTAAAAATGCTTCGGAACTCTTCCATTGTTCTCGGAATTCCGCTGACATATAAAAATGCTTCGAAAATCTTGCATTGTTCTCGGCATTCTGTTGAACTTTTAAAATGCTTTGGAACTCTACCATTGTTCTCGGAATTCCGTTGAAGTTTAAAAATGCTTCGAAACTCTTCCATTGTTCTCGGAATTCTGCTGAAGTTTAAAAATGCTTCGGAACTCTTCCATTGTTCTCGGAATTCCGTTGAAGTTTAAAAATGCTTCGAAACTCTTCCATTGTTCTCGGAATTCTGCTGAAGTTTAAAAATGCTTCGGAACTCTTCCATTGTTCTCGGAATTCCGCTGACATATAAAAATGCTTCGGAAATCTTGCATTGTTCTCGGCATTCCGCTGACATTTAAAAATGCTTCGGAACTCTTCAATTGTTCTCGGAATTCTGCTGAACTTTTAAAATGCTTTGGAACTTTTCCATTGCTCTCGCAATTCTGCTGACGTTTAAAAATGCTTCGGAACTCTTCCATTGTTCTCGGAATTCTGCTGACGTTTAAAAATGCTTCGGAACTCTTCCATTGTTCTCCAAATTCCGCTGAAGTTTAAAAATGCTTCGGAACTCTTCCAATGTTCTCAGAATTCCGCTGACGTTTAAAAATGCTTCGGAACTCTTCCATTGTTCTCCAAATTCCGCTGAAGTTTAAAAATGCTTCGGAACTCTTCCATTGTTCTCGGAATTCCGCTGACGTTTAAAAATGCTTCACAACTCTTCCATTGTTCTCGGAATTCCGCTGACTTTTAAAAATACTTCGAAACTCTTTCATTGTTCTCCAAATTCCGCTGAAGTTTAAAAATGCTTCGGAACTCTTCCATTGTTCTCAGAATTCCGCTGACGTTTAAAAATGCTTAGGAAAATTTTCCATTGTTTTCAAAATTCCGCTGACGTTTAAAAATGCTTCAGAACTCTTCCATTGTTCTCGGAATTCCGCTGACGTTTAAAAATGCTTTGGAACTCTTCCATTGTTCTTGGAATTCTGCTGAAGTTTAAAAATGCTTCGGAACTCTTCCATTGTTCTCAGAATTCCGCTGACGTTTAAAAATGCTTCGATACTCTTCCATTGTTCTCGGAATTCCACTGACATATAAAAATGCTTCGGAAATCTTGCATTGTTCTCGGCATTCCGCTGACGTTTAAAAATGCTTCGGAACTCTTCAATTGTTCTCGGAATTCTGCTGAACTTTTAAAATGCTTTGGAACTCTTCCATTGCTCTCGGAATTCTGCTGAAGTTTAAAAATGCTTCGGAACTCTTCCATTGTTCTCGGAATTCTGCTGAAGTTTAAAAATGTTTTGGAACTCTTCCATTGTTCTCAAAATTCCGCTGACGTTTAAAAATGCTTCGGAAATCTTCCATTGTTTTCAAAATTCCGCTGACATATAAAAATGCTTCGGAAATCTTGCATTGTTCTCGGCATTCCGCTGACGTTTAAAAATGCTTCAGATTCCTTCAATTGTTCTCGGAATTCTGCTGAACTTTTAAAATGCTTTGGAACTCTTCCATTGCTCTCGGAATTCTGCTGAAGTTTAAAAATGCTTCGGAACTCTTCCATTGTTCTCGGAATTCTGCTGAAGTTTAAAAATGCTTCGGAACTCTTCCATTGTTCTCGGAATTCCGTTGAAGTTTAAAAATGCTTCGAAACTCTTCCATTGTTCTCGGAATTCTGCTGAAGTTTAAAAATGCTTCGGAACTCTTCCATTGTTCTCAGAATTCCGCTAACGTGTAAAAATGCTTCGGAAATCTTCCATTGTTTTCAAAATTCCGCTGACGCTTAAAAATGCTTCAGAACTCTTCCATTGTTCTCGGAATTCCGCTGACGTTTAATAATGCTTCGCAACTCTTTCATTGTACTCGGAATTCCGCTAACGTTTAAAAATGCTTCGGAACTCTTCCATTGTTCTCGGAATTCCGTTGAAGTTTAAAAATGCTTCGAAACTCTTCCATTGTTCTGGGAATTCTGCTGAAGTTTAAAAATGCTTCAGAACTCTTCCATTGTTCTCGGAATTCCGCTGACGTTTAATAATGCTTCGCAACTCTTTCATTGTTCTCGGAATTCCGCTGATGTTTAAAAATGCTTCGGAACTCTTCCATTGTTCTCGGAATTCTGTTGAAGTTTAAAAATGCTTCTAAACTCTTCCATTGTTCTCGGAATTCTGCAGAAGTTTAAAAATGCTTCGGAACTCTTCCATTGTTCTCGGAATTCCGCTGACATATAAAAATGCTTCGGAAATCTTGCATTGTTCTCGGCATTCCGCTGACGTTTAAAAATGCTTCGGAACTCTTCCATTGTTCTCGGAATTCTGCTGAACTTTTAAAATGCTTTGGAACTCTTCCATTGCTCTCGCAATTCTGCTGACGTTTAAAAATGCTTCGGAACTCTTCCATTGTTCTCGGAATTCTGCTGACGTTTAAAAATGCTTCGGAACTCTTCCATTGTTCTCGGAATTCCGCTGACGTTTAAAAATGCTTCACAACTCTTCCATTGTTCTCGGAATTCCGCTGACTTTTAAAAATACTTCGAAACTCTTCCATTGTTCTCCAAATTCCGCTGAAGTTTAAAAATGCTTCGGAACTCTTCCATTGTTCTCAGAATTCCGCTGACGTTTAAAAATGCTTAGGAAATCTTCCATTGTTTTCAAAATTCCGCTGACGTTTAAAAATGCTTCGATACTCTTCCATTGTTCTCGGAATTCCACTGACATATAAAAATGCTTCGGAAATCTTGCATTGTTCTCGGCATTCCGCTGACGTTTAAAAATGCTTCGGAACTCTTCCATTGTTCTCAGAATTCCGCTGACGTTTTAAAATGCTTCAGAACTCTTCCATTGTTCTCAGAATTCCGCTGACGTTTAAAAATGCTTCGGTACTCTTCCATTGTTCTCGGAATTCCGCTGACATATAAAAATGCTTCGGAAATCTTGCATTGTTCTCGGCATTCCGCTGACGTTTAAAAATGCTTCGGAACTCTTCCATTGTTCTCAGAATTCCGCTGACATTTAAAAATGCTTCGGAAATCTTCCATTGTTTTCAAAATTCCGCTGACGTTTAAAAATGCTTCAGAACTCTTCCATTGTTCTCGGAATTCCGCTGACGTTTAAAAATGCTTTGGAACTCTTCCATTATTCTCGGAATTCTGCTGACGTTTAATAATGCTTCAGAACTCTTCCATTGTTCTCGGAATTCCGCTGACGTTTAATAATGCTTCGCAACTTTTTCATTGTTCTCGGAATTCCGCTGACGGTTAAAAATGCTTCGGAACTCTTCCATTGTTCTCGGAATTCTGTTGAAGTTTAAAAATGCTTCGAAACTCTTCCATTGTTCTCGGAATTCTGCTGAAGTTTAAAAATGCTTCAGAACTCTTCCATTGTTCTCGGAATTCCGCTGACGTTTAATAATGCTTCGCAACTCTTTCATTGTTCTCGGAATTCCGCTGACGTTTAAAAATGCTTCGGAACTCTTCCATTGTTCTCGGAATTCCGTTGAAGTTTAAAAATGCTTCGAAACTCTTCCATTGTTCTCGGAATTCTGCTGAAGTTTAAAAATGCTTCGGAACTCTTTCATTGTTCTCAGAATTCCGCTGACATTTAAAAATGCTTTGGTACTCTTCCATTGTTCTCGGAATTCCGCTGACATATAAAAATGCTTCGGAAATCTTGCATTGTTCTCGGCATTCCGCTGACGTTTAAAAATGCTTCGGAACTCTTCAATTGTTCTAGGAATTCTGCTGAAGTCTAAAAATTCATCTGAACTCTTCCATTATTCTCGGAATTCGTGTGAATTTTAAAAATGCTTCGGAACTCTTCAATTGTTCTCGGAATTCTGCTGAACTTTTAAAATGCTTTGGAACTCTTCCATTGCTCTCGCAATTCTGCTGACGTTTAAAAATGCTTCAGAACTACTCCATTGTTCTCAGAATTCTGCTGACGTTTAAAAATGCTTCGGAACTCTTCCATTGTTCTCGGAATTCCGCTGACGTTTAATAATGCTTCGGAACTCTTCCATTGTTCTCAGAATTCTGCTGACGTTTAAAAATGCTTCGGAACTCTTCCATTGTTCTCGGAATTCCGCTGAAGTTTAAAAATGCTTCGGACCTCTTCCATTGTTCTAGGAATTCTGCTGAAGTCTAAAAATTCATCTGAACTCTTCCATTATTCTCGGAATTCGTGTGAATTTTAAAAATGCTTCGGAACTCTTCAATTGTTCTCGGAATTCTGCTGAACTTTTAAAATGCTTTGGAACTCTTCCATTGCTCTCGCAATTCTGCTGACGTTTAAAAATGCTTCAGAACTACTCCATTGTTCTCAGAATTCTGCTGACGTTTAAAAATGCTTCGGAACTCTTCCATTGTTCTCGGAATTCCGCTGACGTTTAATAATGCTTCGCAACTCTTTCATTGTTCTCGGAATTCCACTGACGTTTAAAAATGCTTCGGAACTCATCCATTGTTCTCGGAATTCCGTTGAAGTTTAAAAATGCTTCGAAACTCTTCCATTGTTCTCGGAATTCCGCTGACATATAAAAATGCTTCGGAAATCTTGCATTGTTTTCAAAATTCCGCTGACGTTTAAAAATGCTTCAGAACTCTTACATTGTTCTCGGAATTCTGCTGACGTTTAAAAATGCTTCGGAACTCTTCCATTGTTCTGGGAATTCTGCTGAAGTTTAAAAATGCTTCAGAACTCTTCCATTGTTCTCGGAATTCCGCTGACGTTTAATAATGCTTCGCAACTCTTTCATTGTTCTCGGAATTCCGCTGACGTTTAAAAATGCTTCGGAAATCTTCCATTGTTTTCAAAATTCCGCTGACGCTTAAAAATGCTTCAGAACTCTTCCATTGTTCTCGGAATTCCGCTGACATATAAAAATGCTTCAGAAATCTTGCATTGTTCTCGGCATTCCGCTGACGTTTAAAAATGCTTCGGAACTCTTCAATTGTTCTCGGAATTCTGCTGAACTTTTAAAATGCTTTGGAACTCTTCCATTGCTCTCGCAATTCTGCTGACGTTTAAAAATGCTTCGGAACTCTTCCATTGTTCTCGGAATTCTGCTGACGTTTAAAAATGCTTCGGAACTCTTCCATTGTTCTCGGAATTCCGCTGACGTTTAAAAATGCTTCGGAACTCTTCCATTGTTCTCAGAATTCTGCTGACGTTTAAAAATGCTTCGGAACTCTTCCATTGTTCTCGGAATTCTGTTGAAGTTTAAAAATGCTTCGAAACTCTTCCATTGTTCTCGGAATTCTGCTGAAGTTTAAAAATGCTTCAGAACTCTTCCATTGTTCTCGGAATTCCGCTGACGTTTAATAATGCTTCGCAACTCTTTCATTGTTCTCGGAATTCCGTTGAAGTTTAAAAATGCTTCGAAACTCTTCCATTGTTCTCGGAATTCTGCTGAAGTTTAAAAATGCTTCGGAACTCTTTCATTGTTCTCAGAATTCCGCTGACATTTAAAAATGCTTTGGTACTCTTCCATTGTTCTCGGAATTCCGCTGACATATAAAAATGCTTCGGAAATCTTGCATTGTTCTCGGCATTCCGCTGACGTTTAAAAATGCTTCGGAACTCTTCAATTGTTCTCGGAATTCTGCTGAACTTTTAAAATGCTTTGGAACTCTTCCATTGCTCTCGGAATTCTGCTGAAGTTTAAAAATGCTTCAGAACTCTTCCATTGTTCTCGGAATTCCGCTGACGTTTAATAATGCTTCGCAACTCTTTCATTGTTCTCGGAATTCCGCTAACGTTTAAAAATGCTTCGGAAATCTTCCATTGTTTTCAAAATTCCGCTGACGCTTAAAAATGCTTCAGAACTCTTCCATTGTTCTCGGAATTCCGCTGACGTTTAATAATGCTTCGCAACTCTTTCATTGTTCTCGGAATTCCGCTGACGTTTAAAAATGCTTCGGAAATCTTCCATTGTTTTCAAAATTCCGCTGACGCTTAAAAATGCTTCAGAACTCTTCCATTGTTCTCGGAATTCCGCTGACGTTTAATAATGCTTCGCAACTCTTTCATTGTACTCGGAATTCCGCTAACGTTTAAAAATGCTTCGGAACTCTTCCATTGTTCTCGGAATTCCGTTGAAGTTTAAAAATGCTTCGAAACTCTTCCATTGTTCTGGGAATTCTGCTGAAGTTTAAAAATGCTTCAGAACTCTTCCATTGTTCTCGGAATTCCGCTGACGTTTAATAATGCTTCGCAACTCTTTCATTGTTCTCGGAATTCCGCTGACGTTTAAAAATGCTTCGGAAATCTTCCATTGTTTTCAAAATTCCGCTGACGCTTAAAAATGCTTCAGAACTCTTCCATTGTTCTCGGAATTCCGCTGACATATAAAAATGCTTCGGAAATCTTGCATTGTTCTCGGCATTCCGCTGACGTTTAAAAATGCTTCGGAACTCTTCAATTGTTCTCGGAATTCTGCTGAACTTTTAAAATGCTTTGGAACTCTTCCATTGCTCTCGCAATTCTGCTGACGTTTAAAAATGCTTCGGAACTCTTCCATTGTTCTCGGAATTCTGCTGACGTTTAAAAATGCTTCGGAACTCTTCCATTGTTCTCGGAATTCCGCTGACGTTTAAAAATGCTTCGGAACTCTTCCATTGTTCTCAGAATTCTGCTGACGTTTAAAAATGCTTCGGAACTCTTCCATTGTTCTCGGAATTCTGTTGAAGTTTAAAAATGCTTCGAAACTCTTCCATTGTTCTCGGAATTCTGCTGAAGTTTAAAAATGCTTCAGAACTCTTCCATTGTTCTCGGAATTCCGCTGACGTTTAATAATGCTTCGCAACTCTTTCATTGTTCTCGGAATTCCGCTGACGTTTAAAAATGCTTCGGAACTCTTCCATTGTTCTCGGAATTCCGTTGAAGTTTAAAAATGCTTCGAAACTCTTCCATTGTTCTCGGAATTCTGCTGAAGTTTAAAAATGCTTCGGAACTCTTTCATTGTTCTCAGAATTCCGCTGACATTTAAAAATGCTTTGGTACTCTTCCATTGTTCTCGGAATTCCGCTGACATATAAAAATGCTTCGGAAATCTTGCATTGTTCTCGGCATTCCGCTGACGTTTAAAAATGCTTCGGAACTCTTCAATTGTTCTCGTAATTCTGCTGAACTTTTAAAATGCTTTGGAACTCTTCCATTGCTCTCGGAATTCTGCTGAAGTTTAAAAATGCTTCAGAACTCTTACATTGTTCTCGGAATTCTGCTGAAGTTTAAAAATGCTTCGGTACTCTTCCATTGTTCTCGGAATTCCGCTGACATATAAAAATGCTTCGGAAATCTTGCATTGTTCTCGGCATTCCGCTGACGTTTAAAAATGCTTCGGAACTCTTCCATTGTTCTCAGAATTCCGCTGACGTTTAAAAATGCTTAGGAAATCTTCCATTGTTTTCAAAATTCCGCTGACGTTTAAAAATGCTTCAGAACTCTTCCATTGTTCTCGGAATTCCGCTGACGTTTAAAAATGCTTCGGAACTCTTCCATTGTTCTCAGAATTCCGCTAACGTGTAAAAATGCTTCGGAAATCTTCCATTGTTTTCAAAATTCCGCTGACGCTTAAAAATGCTTCAGAACTCTTCCATTGTTCTCGGAATTCCGCTGACGTTTAATAATGCTTCGCAACTCTTTCATTGTACTCGGAATTCCGCTAACGTTTAAAAATGCTTCGGAACTCTTCCATTGTTCTCGGAATTCCGTTGAAGTTTAAAAATGCTTCGAAACTCTTCCATTGTTCTGGGAATTCTGCTGAAGTTTAAAAATGCTTCAGAACTCTTCCATTGTTCTCGGAATTCCGCTGACGTTTAATAATGCTTCGCAACTCTTTCATTGTTCTCGGAATTCCGCTGACGTTTAAAAATGCTTCGGAACTCTTCCATTGTTCTCGGAATTCCGTTGAAGTTTAAAAATGCTTCGAAACTCTTCCATTGTTCTCGGAATTCTGCTGAAGTTTAAAAATGCTTCGGAACTCTTTCATTGTTCTCAGAATTCCGCTGACATTTAAAAATGCTTCGGAACTCTTCCATTGTTCTCAGAATTCCGCTGACGTTTAAAAATGCTTAGGAAATCTTCCATTGTTTTCAAAATTCCGCTGACGTTTAAAAATGCTTCAGAACTCTTCCATTGTTCTCGGAATTCCGCTGACGTTTAAAAATGCTTCGGAACTCTTCCATTGTTCTCGGAATTCCGTTGAAGTTTAAAAATGCTTCGAAACTCTTCCATTGTTCTCGGAATTCTGCTGAAGTTTAAAAATGCTTCGGAACTCTTCCATTGTTCTCAGAATTCCGCTAACGTTTAAAAATGCTTCGGAAATCTTCCATTGTTTTCAAAATTCCGCTGACGTTTAAAAATGCTTCGGAACTCTTCCATTGTTCTCAGAATTCTGCTGACGTTTAAAAATGCTTCGGAACTCTTCCATTGTTCTCGGAATTCCGCTGACGTTTAATAATGCTTCGCAACTCTTTCATTGTTCTCGGAATTCCACTGACGTTTAAAAATGCTTCGGAACTCATCCATTGTTCTCGGAATTCCGTTGAAGTTTAAAAATGCTTCGAAACTCTTCCATTGTTCTCGGAATTCCGCTGACATATAAAAATGCTTCGGAAATCTTGCATTGTTTTCAAAATTCCGCTGACGTTTAAAAATGCTTCAGAACTCTTACATTGTTCTCGGAATTCTGCTGACGTTTAAAAATGCTTCGGAACTCTTCCATTGTTCTCGGAATTCTGCTGACGTTTAAAAATGCTTCGGAACTCTTCCATTGTTCTCGGAATTCTGCTGAAGTTTAAAAATGCTTCGGAACTCTTCCATTGTTCTCAGAATTCCGCTAACGTGTAAAAATGCTTCGGAAATCTTCCATTGTTTTCAAAATTCCGCTGACGCTTAAAAATGCTTCAGAACTCTTCCATTGTTCTCGGAATTCCGCTGACGTTTAATAATGCTTCGCAACTCTTTCATTGTACTCGGAATTCCGCTAATGTTTAAAAATGCTTCGGAACTCTTCCATTGTTCTCGGAATTCCGTTGAAGTTTAAAAATGCTTCGAAACTCTTCCATTGTTCTGGGAATTCTGCTGAAGTTTAAAAATGCTTCAGAACTCTTCCATTGTTCTCGGAATTCCGCTGACGTTTAATAATGCTTCGCAACTCTTTCATTGTTCTCGGAATTCCGCTGACGTTTAAAAATGCTTCGGAAATCTTCCATTGTTTTCAAAATTCCGCTGACGCTTAAAAATGCTTCAGAACTCTTCCATTGTTCTCGGAATTCCGCTGACATATAAAAATGCTTCGGAAATCTTGCATTGTTCTCGGCATTCCGCTGACGTTTAAAAATGCTTCGGAACTCTTCAATTGTTCTCGGAATTCTGCTGAACTTTTAAAATGCTTTGGAACTCTTCCATTGCTCTCGCAATTCTGCTGACGTTTAAAAATGCTTCGGAACTCTTCCATTGTTCTCGGAATTCTGCTGACGTTTAAAAATGCTTCGGAACTCTTCCATTGTTCTCGGAATTCCGCTGACGTTTAAAAATGCTTCGGAACTCTTCCATTGTTCTCAGAATTCTGCTGACGTTTAAAAATGCTTCGGAACTCTTCCATTGTTCTCGGAATTCTGTTGAAGTTTAAAAATGCTTCGAAACTCTTCCATTGTTCTCGGAATTCTGCTGAAGTTTAAAAATGCTTCAGAACTCTTCCATTGTTCTCGGAATTCCGCTGACGTTTAATAATGCTTCGCAACTCTTTCATTGTTCTCGGAATTCCGCTGACGTTTAAAAATGCTTCGGAACTCTTCCATTGTTCTCGGAATTCCGTTGAAGTTTAAAAATGCTTCGAAACTCTTCCATTGTTCTCGGAATTCTGCTGAAGTTTAAAAATGCTTCGGAACTCTTTCATTGTTCTCAGAATTCCGCTGACATTTAAAAATGCTTTGGTACTCTTCCATTGTTCTCGGAATTCCGCTGACATATAAAAATGCTTCGGAAATCTTGCATTGTTCTCGGCATTCCGCTGACGTTTAAAAATGCTTCGGAACTCTTCAATTGTTCTCGTAATTCTGCTGAACTTTTAAAATGCTTTGGAACTCTTCCATTGCTCTCGGAATTCTGCTGAAGTTTAAAAATGCTTCAGAACTCTTACATTGTTCTCGGAATTCTGCTGAAGTTTAAAAATGCTTCGGTACTCTTCCATTGTTCTCGGAATTCCGCTGACATATAAAAATGCTTCGGAAATCTTGCATTGTTCTCGGCATTCCGCTGACGTTTAAAAATGCTTCGGAACTCTTCCATTGTTCTCAGAATTCCGCTGACGTTTAAAAATGCTTAGGAAATCTTCCATTGTTTTCAAAATTCCGCTGACGTTTAAAAATGCTTCAGAACTCTTCCATTGTTCTCGGAATTCCGCTGACGTTTAAAAATGCTTCGGAACTCTTCCATTGTTCTCAGAATTCCGCTAACGTGTAAAAATGCTTCGGAAATCTTCCATTGTTTTCAAAATTCCGCTGACGCTTAAAAATGCTTCAGAACTCTTCCATTGTTCTCGGAATTCCGCTGACGTTTAATAATGCTTCGCAACTCTTTCATTGTACTCGGAATTCCGCTAACGTTTAAAAATGCTTCGGAACTCTTCCATTGTTCTCGGAATTCCGTTGAAGTTTAAAAATGCTTCGAAACTCTTCCATTGTTCTGGGAATTCTGCTGAAGTTTAAAAATGCTTCAGAACTCTTCCATTGTTCTCGGAATTCCGCTGACGTTTAATAATGCTTCGCAACTCTTTCATTGTTCTCGGAATTCCGCTGACGTTTAAAAATGCTTCGGAACTCTTCCATTGTTCTCGGAATTCCGTTGAAGTTTAAAAATGCTTCGAAACTCTTCCATTGTTCTCGGAATTCTGCTGAAGTTTAAAAATGCTTCGGAACTCTTTCATTGTTCTCAGAATTCCGCTGACATTTAAAAATGCTTCGGAACTCTTCCATTGTTCTCAGAATTCCGCTGACGTTTAAAAATGCTTAGGAAATCTTCCATTGTTTTCAAAATTCCGCTGACGTTTAAAAATGCTTCAGAACTCTTCCATTGTTCTCGGAATTCCGCTGACGTTTAAAAATGCTTCGGAACTCTTCCATTGTTCTCGGAATTCCGTTGAAGTTTAAAAATGCTTCGAAACTCTTCCATTGTTCTCGGAATTCTGCTGAAGTTTAAAAATGCTTCGGAACTCTTCCATTGTTCTCAGAATTCCGCTAACGTTTAAAAATGCTTCGGAAATCTTCCATTGTTTTCAAAATTCCGCTGACGTTTAAAAATGCTTCGGAACTCTTCCATTGTTCTCAGAATTCTGCTGACGTTTAAAAATGCTTCGGAACTCTTCCATTGTTCTCGGAATTCCGCTGACGTTTAATAATGCTTCGCAACTCTTTCATTGTTCTCGGAATTCCACTGACGTTTAAAAATGCTTCGGAACTCATCCATTGTTCTCGGAATTCCGTTGAAGTTTAAAAATGCTTCGAAACTCTTCCATTGTTCTCGGAATTCCGCTGACATATAAAAATGCTTCGGAAATCTTGCATTGTTTTCAAAATTCCGCTGACGTTTAAAAATGCTTCAGAACTCTTACATTGTTCTCGGAATTCTGCTGACGTTTAAAAATGCTTCGGAACTCTTCCATTGTTCTCGGAATTCTGCTGACGTTTAAAAATGCTTCGGAACTCTTCCATTGTTCTCGGAATTCTGCTGAAGTTTAAAAATGCTTCGGAACTCTTCCATTGTTCTCAGAATTCCGCTAACGTGTAAAAATGCTTCGGAAATCTTCCATTGTTTTCAAAATTCCGCTGACGCTTAAAAATGCTTCAGAACTCTTCCATTGTTCTCGGAATTCCGCTGACGTTTAATAATGCTTCGCAACTCTTTCATTGTACTCGGAATTCCGCTAATGTTTAAAAATGCTTCGGAACTCTTCCATTGTTCTCGGAATTCCGTTGAAGTTTAAAAATGCTTCGAAACTCTTCCATTGTTCTGGGAATTCTGCTGAAGTTTAAAAATGCTTCAGAACTCTTCCATTGTTCTCGGAATTCCGCTGACGTTTAATAATGCTTCGCAACTCTTTCATTGTTCTCGGAATTCCGCTGACGTTTAAAAATGCTTCGGAAATCTTCCATTGTTTTCAAAATTCCGCTGACGCTTAAAAATGCTTCAGAACTCTTCCATTGTTCTCGGAATTCCGCTGACATATAAAAATGCTTCGGAAATCTTGCATTGTTCTCGGCATTCCGCTGACGTTTAAAAATGCTTCGGAACTCTTCAATTGTTCTCGGAATTCTGCTGAACTTTTAAAATGCTTTGGAACTCTTCCATTGCTCTCGCAATTCTGCTGACGTTTAAAAATGCTTCGGAACTCTTCCATTGTTCTCGGAATTCTGCTGACGTTTAAAAATGCTTCGGAACTCTTCCATTGTTCTCGGAATTCCGCTGACGTTTAAAAATGCTTCGGAACTCTTCCATTGTTCTCAGAATTCTGCTGACGTTTAAAAATGCTTCGGAACTCTTCCATTGTTCTCGGAATTCCGCTGAAGTTTAAAAATGCTTCGGACCTCTTCCATTGTTCTAGGAATTCTGCTGAAGTCTAAAAATTCATCTGAACTCTTCCATTATTCTCGGAATTCGTGTGAATTTTAAAAATGCTTCGGAACTCTTCAATTGTTCTCGGAATTCTGCTGAACTTTTAAAATGCTTTGGAACTCTTCCATTGCTCTCGCAATTCTGCTGACGTTTAAAAATGCTTCAGAACTATTCCATTGTTCTCAGAATTCTGCTGACGTTTAAAAATGCTTCGGAACTCTTCCATTGTTCTCGGAATTCCGCTGACGTTTAATAATGCTTCGCAACTCTTTCATTGTTCTCGGAATTCCACTGACGTTTAAAAATGCTTCGGAACTCATCCATTGTTCTCGGAATTCCGTTGAAGTTTAAAAATGCTTCGAAACTCTTCCATTGTTCTCGGAATTCCGCTGACATATAAAAATGCTTCGGAAATCTTGCATTGTTTTCAAAATTCCGCTGACGTTTAAAAATGCTTCAGAACTCATCCATTGTTCTCGGAATTCCGTTGAAGTTTAAAAATGCTTCGAAACTCTTCCATTGTTCTCGGAATTCCGCTGACATATAAAAATGCTTCGGAAATCTTGCATTGTTCTTGTTAGAACCTTGCTGTTAGGTTTTTTTTCCTTTGCTGGTCACATGACCTTGTTGGCCTATTTAATCCTGCTCCGCCCTTCTGGCTTTGCTGGACTTCATTGTATATCTACTTTCTAGCTAGCCTGTGCTCTGTATCTAAGTCTGTTAGTTTGCTTGGTCTACGGACCTCTATGTTCTATCTATTTTGTTTGTTCTTCTGTCTGCTACTATTTCTGTTAGGAGGTGTCCCATATTCCTCCCAGTCCTTAGTACTTGTAGGGATTCCCTCCCCAAATCTATAGGTCTCCGTACAGACTAGATTAGGACTTTAGCAGGTCTGATCGCAGGATCAGGTTCCCTGTTACATCGTAGGGATTCAGCTGAGTCTTATAGTAGGGACAGATCTCCTCTCTTTCCTTAGCTTTGGTAGCAGAACATAACTGTAAGTCCAGCCAGCAAATTCTCTAAGGAAAGATTTTTTTTGTTCCATCATGGTGTCGGTTCAGGATTTGGCTAAACACCTGCAGGGACTCTCTCTGGAAGTGGCCGAGCTCCGTCAGCACGTGAGTAACTGTCCTGGAGCATATTTCTTGGAGCCTAAGGTATGTTTGCCGGATTTATTTTTTGGTGAACATCGAGAATTTTTTTCATTTAAAAATGCTTGCTTATTGTATTTTCGTTTGAGACCCAAGTCCTCTGGGGATGAATCCCAGCGCGTAGGGTTCATAATGTCACTTTTGCGCAAAGAGCCTCAGGAGTGGGCCTTTTCTTTGCAACCTAGTGATACATGCTTCAGATCAGTGGATAGTTTTTTTTCTGCTTTAGGACTATTATATGATGATCCTGACCGTGTGGCATCAGCTGAGACTGAGTTGAGACGTTTAAAACAAGGATCAGGTAATATGGAAAAATATTGTACACATTTTCGTCGTTGGTCCACTCAAACAGGGTGGAACGATTCTGCTCTGAAAAGTCTATTTCTTGCTGGGCTCAGTGAAAGGGTTAAAGACCTGCTAATTGCTTATCCTACACCTGAGGATTTGCAACAGGCTATGCAATTAGCTATACGGGTGGATAGAAGACTGCGTGCTAGGGTTAATGAGAGCAAATCCTCTGCTATGTCAGTTTCTGGTTATGATAATGTGTGTACTAACAGTGGTGAACCGATGGAGATTGGATCGGTGGCACCTCGCTCTCAAGAAAAACACCGTCGTTTTTCAGAAGGCTTGTGTTTCTATTGCGGGAAATCTGGTCATTTGATTAAAGGCTGTGAGCTTCGTATGAAGAAAGAAAAAAAAATGGTCAGTCACGCCCGTATTGCCTGTTTAAATTCCAAGGGTATATTTTTAGCTGCTTCCACGATTGCTCAGGAAAAATTAATGGAATTTCGGGTGTTTGTTGATTGCGGGTCTACACTGAATGTTATTGATGGGGGATTCGTGGAAAAACTCAATTTAAAACCTGAACCTTTATCATCCCCCATTGCTGTGGTTTCTGTGGATGGCTCCCCTTTGAAGAATATTACTCTCAAGGTCAGTGAATTTCCTCTCACTATTAATGGTGTTCACCATGAGAAATTGGATTTGGTAGTGTTGAATAACTTGCCTTCTCCAGTAATATTGGGTTTGCCCTGGTTAAAATTTCACAATCCTGTACTGGATTGGTCTACCAGTGAAATTAAATCCTGGAGCCATAAATGTTATGACAAGTGTTGTAACGGGCGTATTGCAGCTT
Organism: Phyllobates terribilis; assembly: GCF_046119375.1. Classification (NCBI taxonomy): domain Eukaryota; kingdom Metazoa; phylum Chordata; class Amphibia; order Anura; family Dendrobatidae; genus Phyllobates; species Phyllobates terribilis. The sequence continues at coordinate 14,291,927 of NW_027362782.1, forward strand.
TGGATAGGGGAGAATTGCCTGTTCCTATTCAGGATTTTTGGAGAGTTTTTTCTGAGAAAGAATCGCAGGTTTTGCCTCCCCATAGAGACTATGATTGTTCTATTGAATTTGTCCCTGGAGCGACTCTTCCTAAAAGTCGTTTATTTAACCTTACTATTCCTGAGAGGAAGGCTTTGGAGGAATACATACAGACAAGTTTGGCCGCCGGTCACATTAGGCCCTCTAAGTCTCCTGTGGCGGTTGGATTTTTTTTTGTAAAAAAAAAGGACGGCGGTTTACGTCCTTGTCTGGATTTTCGTGAGATTAACAAAATTACGGTACGCAATCCTTACCCACTGCCATTGATTCCTGATCTGTTTAACCAGTTATTGGGGGCCAAGTGGTTCTCTAAAATTGACCTTAAGGGGGCATACAATCTGTTGCGCATGAAGGAGGGTGATGAATGGAAGACTGCTTTTAACACTCCTGTGGGTCATTTTGAGAATCTGGTTATGCCTTTTGGTCTTACTAATGCTCCTGCATTTTTTCAGAATCTGATTAATGACATCCTTAGACCTTTGATCGGTAAAAATGTGGTTGTGTATTTGGATGACATTTTGATTTATTCGCCAGATCTGGAGTCTCATTGGCGGAGCGTACGTGAGGTATTACAGTTATTAATGGACAATTCGCTTTTTGCTAAGCTGGAGAAATGTGAGTTCGCTGTACAGAGAATTAGTTTTTTGGGCTACATTATCTCCAGCAAAGGTTTTGAGATGGATCCGGTTAAGGTTCAGGCTGTGCAGGAATGGCCTAGGCCTATTGGTTTGAAATCGATACAGAGGTTTTTGGGTTTCGCCAATTACTATAGAAAATTCATAAAAAATTTTTCTAGTATTGTCAAACCTCTGACTGATCTCACCAGGAAAGGTGCTGATGCGGTTCAGTGGTCTTCTGAGGCCATTGAAGCTTTTGTGTATCTCAAGGAGAGGTTCACCTCTGCTCCCATCCTTATGCAGCCTGATGTTACTAGGCCGTTTTTGGTTGAGGTTGATGCTTCCTCTGTGGGGGTTGGCGCAGTATTGTCTCAGGATAACGGGGATGGATTACATCCCTGTGCATTTTTTTCCAAAAAATTTTCGGAGACTGAATTGAATTACGATATTGGTAATCGGGAATTATTGGCTATTAAACTCGCATTTGAACACTGGCGCCACTTCTTGGAAGGTGCGGAATTTCCCGTTCAGGTTCTTACGGATCATAAAAATCTGATATATCTTGACGCTGCCAAGCGCCTGAATGCCCGTCAGGCTAGGTGGGCACTGTTTTTCTCGCGGTTTAATTTCTCCGTTACTTACATCCCTGGTACTAAGAATGTTAAGGCGGATGCCTTGTCTCGCAGTTTTTCTCCCATAGTCGGTGCTGAGAAAGAGGAAAACATTTTACAAGAAGGTGTTGTGATAGCTGCTTTAGACTCCGTTTTGGAAGATGAGATTCTTAAAGCTCAGGAGAATGCCCCATCTAACACTCCTCATGGGAGGTTGTTTGTGCCTGGGACCTTTAGGAGAGATTTGTTTGTTGAGTGTCACGAATCTCGGTTGGCAGGTCATCCCGGAATCTCTGAGACCAAGAGACTGGTGGGTCGCAGTTTTTGGTGGCCTGGATTGCAGAAGGAAGTCATTAAGTGGGTGCGCCAATGTACTATATGTGCTAGATCTAAGTCCTCACATACTCCTGCTGCGGGGTTGCTTTGTCCTTTGGAGGTCCCCAGTGCTCCTTGGACACATTTGGCTATGGACTTTATAACTGACCTTCCCCCCTCTGAGGGTTTTACTGTCATCTGGGTGGTCGTGGACCGTTTTAGCAAGATGTGTCACTTGGTTCCCTTCGTCAAACTGCCCTGCGCTAAAACTCTCGCTAAGGCCTTTGTCAAGGAAATTGTCAGACTTCATGGCGTTCCTACTGACATTGTTTCTGATAGGGGTCCTCAGTTCGTGGCTCGTTTTTGGCGTGCCTTTTGTGACAGGTTGGGAATTCATTTGTCGTTTTCGTCCGGATATCATCCTGAATCTAATGGCCAGACAGAAAGGAAAAACCAGGATGTTGAGCAGTTCTTGCGTTGTTTTGTGGCAGACAATCAAGAGGGGTGGTCTGAGTTTCTGCCACTTGCCGAATTTGCTCTGAACAATCATACATCTTCTTCTGCTGGTTGTTCGCCTTTTTTTTGTTGTTCTGGGAGACATCCGTCGTTTGGGTCGTTCTCCAAGTTGGGATCTGCCGTGCCTGAGGAGGAGAATTTTTCCGGTGATTTGGAAAGAGTTTGGACGGATGTGCGTGGTAATCTTCAGGAGGCCAACAGAAAATCTAAAGACTACTTTGATAGGAAACGACAGGAGGTTTTGTTCGCTGTTGGTGACATGGTTTGGTTGTCCTCTAGGAATCTGCGGTTGAGGATTCCTTCTAAGAAATTGGGTCCCAAGTTTGTAGGGCCCTTTAAGGTGCTTCAGGTTGTCAACCAATCTGCTGTTAGGTTGGAGGTTCCTACCTCCTGGAGAATTAATCCGGTCTTTCATGTCTCTCTGTTAAAAAAAGCTGTTGTGTCGGATGGTGACGCCTCTGCCTCTGTTCCTCCGGTGGTGGAGGACGGGGAATATGAAATTTCTCGTATCCTTGACTCTAGACGTTATAGAGGTAGTTTGCAGTATCTTGTGGCCTGGAAAGGTTTCGGACCCGAGGATAACTCTTGGGTGAGGTCAGATGATGTTTCCGCGTCCAGACTTATCAGAGCGTTTCACAGGAGATTTCCTGATAAGCCTGGTCCTAGGGGATCCGGAGGATCCTCTTAGAAGGGGGGGTACTGTTAGAACCTTGCTGTTAGGTTTTTTTACCTTTGCTGGTCACATGACCTTGTTGGCCTATTTAATCCTGCTCCGCCCTTCTGGCTTTGCTGGACTTCATTGTATATCTACTTTCTAGCTAGCCTGTGCTCTGTATCTAACTCTGTTAGTTTGCTTGGTCTACGGACCTCTATGTTCTATCTATTTTGTTTGTTCGTCTGTCTGCTACTATTTCTGTTAGGAGGTGTCCCATATTCCTCCCAGTCCTTAGTACTTGTAGGGATTCCCTCCCCAAATCTATAGGTCTCCGTACAGACTAGATTAGGACTTTAGCAGGTCTGATCGCAGGATCAGGTTCCCTGTTACATCATAGGGATTCAGCTGAGTCTTATAGTAGGGACAGATCTCCTCTCTTTCCTTAGCTTTGGTAGCAGAACATAACAGTTCTCGGCATTCCGCTGACGTTTAAAAATGCTTCGGAACTCTTCCATTGTTCTCGGAATTCTGCTGAACTTTTAAAATGCTTTGGAACTCTTCCATTGCTCTCGCAATTCTGCTGACGTTTAAAAATGCTTCGGAACTCTTCCATTGTTCTCGGAATTCTGCTGACGTTTAAAAATGCTTCGGAACTCTTCCATTGTTCTCGGAATTCCGCTGACGTTTAAAAATGCTTAGGAAATCTTCCATTGTTCTCGGAATTCTGCTGAAGTTTAAAAATGCTTCGGAACTCTTCCATTGTTCTCAGAATTCCGCTAACGTGTAAAAATGCTTCGGAAATCTTCCATTGTTTTCAAAATTCCGCTGACGCTTAAAAATGCTTCAGAACTCTTCCATTGTTCTCGGAATTCCGCTGACGTTTAATAATGCTTCGCAACTCTTTCATTGTACTCGGAATTCCGCTAACGTTTAAAAATGCTTCGGAACTCTTCCATTGTTCTCGGAATTCCGTTGAAGTTTAAAAATGCTTCGAAACTCTTCCATTGTTCTGGGAATTCTGCTGAAGTTTAAAAATGCTTCAGAACTCTTCCATTGTTCTCGGAATTCCGCTGACGTTTAATAATGCTTCGCAACTCTTTCATTGTTCTCGGAATTCCGCTGACGTTTAAAAATGCTTCGGAACTCTTCCATTGTTCTCGGAATTCCGTTGAAGTTTAAAAATGCTTCGAAACTCTTCCATTGTTCTCGGAATTCTGCTGAAGTTTAAAAATGCTTCGGAACTCTTTCATTGTTCTCAGAATTCCGCTGACATTTAAAAATGCTTTGGTACTCTTCCATTGTTCTCGGAATTCCGCTGACATATAAAAATGCTTCGGAAATCTTGCATTGTTCTCGGCATTCCGCTGACGTTTAAAAATGCTTCGGAACTCTTCAATTGTTCTCGGAATTCTGCTGAACTTTTAAAATGCTTTGGAACTCTTCCATTGCTCTCGGAATTCTGCTGAAGTTTAAAAATGCTTCAGAACTCTTACATTGTTCTCGGAATTCTGCTGAAGTTTAAAAATGCTTCGGTACTCTTCCATTGTTCTCGGAATTCCGCTGACATATAAAAATGCTTCGGAAATCTTGCATTGTTCTCGGCATTCCGCTGACGTTTAAAAATGCTTCGGAACTCTTCCATTGTTCTCAGAATTCCGCTGACGTTTAAAAATGCTTAGGAAATCTTCCATTGTTTTCAAAATTCCGCTGACGTTTAAAAATGCTTCAGAACTCTTCCATTGTTCTCGGAATTCCGCTGACGTTTAAAAATGCTTCGGAACTCTTCCATTGTTCTCGGAATTCCGTTGAAGTTTAAAAATGCTTCGAAACTCTTCCATTGTTCTCGGAATTCTGCTGAAGTTTAAAAATGCTTCGGAACTCTTCCATTGTTCTCAGAATTCCGCTAACGTTTAAAAATGCTTCGGAAATCTTCCATTGTTTTCAAAATTCCGCTGACGCTTAAAAATGCTTCAGAACTCTTCCATTGTTCTCGGAATTCCGCTGACATATAAAAATGCTTTGGAAATCTTGCATTGTTCTCGGCATTCCGCTGACGTTTAAAAATGCTTCGGAACTCTTCAATTGTTCTCGGAATTCTGCTGAACTTTTAAAATGCTTTGGAACTCTTCCATTGCTCTCGCAATTCTGCTGACGTTTAAAAATGCTTCGGAACTCTTCCATTGTTCTCGGAATTCTGCTGACGTTTAAAAATGCTTCGGAACTCTTCCATTGTTCTCGGAATTCCGCTGACGTTTAAAAATGCTTCGGAACTCTTCCATTGTTCTCAGAATTCTGCTGACGTTTAAAAATGCTTCGGAACTCTTCCATTGTTCTCGGAATTCCGCTGAAGTTTAAAAATGCTTCGGACCTCTTCCATTGTTCTAGGAATTCTGCTGAAGTCTAAAAATTCATCTGAACTCTTCCATTATTCTCGGAATTCGTGTGAATTTTAAAAATGCTTCGGAACTCTTCAATTGTTCTCGGAATTCTGCTGAACTTTTAAAATGCTTTGGAACTCTTCCATTGCTCTCGCAATTCTGCTGACGTTTAAAAATGCTTCAGAACTATTCCATTGTTCTCAGAATTCTGCTGACGTTTAAAAATGCTTCGGAACTCTTCCATTGTTCTCGGAATTCCGCTGACGTTTAATAATGCTTCGCAACTCTTTCATTGTTCTCGGAATTCCACTGACGTTTAAAAATGCTTCGGAACTCATCCATTGTTCTCGGAATTCCGTTGAAGTTTAAAAATGCTTCGAAACTCTTCCATTGTTCTCGGAATTCCGCTGACATATAAAAATGCTTCGGAAATCTTGCATTGTTTTCAAAATTCCGCTGACGTTTAAAAATGCTTCAGAACTCTTACATTGTTCTCGGAATTCTGCTGACGTTTAAAAATGCTTCGGAACTCTTCCATTGTTCTCGGAATTCTGCTGACGTTTAAAAATGCTTCGGAACTCTTCCATTGTTCTCGGAATTCTGCTGAAGTTTAAAAATGCTTCGGAACTCTTCCATTGTTCTCAGAATTCCGCTAACGTGTAAAAATGCTTCGGAAATCTTCCATTGTTTTCAAAATTCCGCTGACGCTTAAAAATGCTTCAGAACTCTTCCATTGTTCTCGGAATTCCGCTGACGTTTAATAATGCTTCGCAACTCTTTCATTGTACTCGGAATTCCGCTAACGTTTAAAAATGCTTCGGAACTCTTCCATTGTTCTCGGAATTCCGTTGAAGTTTAAAAATGCTTCGAAACTCTTCCATTGTTCTGGGAATTCTGCTGAAGTTTAAAAATGCTTCAGAACTCTTCCATTGTTCTCGGAATTCCGCTGACGTTTAATAATGCTTCGCAACTCTTTCATTGTTCTCGGAATTCCGCTGACGTTTAAAAATGCTTCGGAAATCTTCCATTGTTTTCAAAATTCCGCTGACGCTTAAAAATGCTTCAGAACTCTTCCATTGTTCTCGGAATTCCGCTGACATATAAAAATGCTTCGGAAATCTTGCATTGTTCTCGGCATTCCGCTGACGTTTAAAAATGCTTCGGAACTCTTCAATTGTTCTCGGAATTCTGCTGAACTTTTAAAATGCTTTGGAACTCTTCCATTGCTCTCGCAATTCTGCTGACGTTTAAAAATGCTTCGGAACTCTTCCATTGTTCTCGGAATTCTGCTGACGTTTAAAAATGCTTCGGAACTCTTCCATTGTTCTCGGAATTCCGCTGACGTTTAAAAATGCTTCGGAACTCTTCCATTGTTCTCAGAATTCTGCTGACGTTTAAAAATGCTTCGGAACTCTTCCATTGTTCTCGGAATTCCGCTGAAGTTTAAAAATGCTTCGGACCTCTTCCATTGTTCTAGGAATTCTGCTGAAGTCTAAAAATTCATCTGAACTCTTCCATTATTCTCGGAATTCGTGTGAATTTTAAAAATGCTTCGGAACTCTTCAATTGTTCTCGGAATTCTGCTGAACTTTTAAAATGCTTTGGAACTCTTCCATTGCTCTCGCAATTCTGCTGACGTTTAAAAATGCTTCAGAACTATTCCATTGTTCTCAGAATTCTGCTGACGTTTAAAAATGCTTCGGAACTCTTCCATTGTTCTCGGAATTCCGCTGACGTTTAATAATGCTTCGCAACTCTTTCATTGTTCTCGGAATTCCACTGACGTTTAAAAATGCTTCGGAACTCATCCATTGTTCTCGGAATTCCGTTGAAGTTTAAAAATGCTTCGAAACTCTTCCATTGTTCTCGGAATTCCGCTGACATATAAAAATGCTTCGGAAATCTTGCATTGTTTTCAAAATTCCGCTGACGTTTAAAAATGCTTCAGAACTCTTACATTGTTCTCGGAATTCTGCTGACGTTTAAAAATGCTTCGGAACTCTTCCATTGTTCTCGGAATTCTGCTGACGTTTAAAAATGCTTCGGAACTCTTCCATTGTTCTCGGAATTCTGCTGAAGTTTAAAAAAGCTTCGGAACTCTTCCATTGTTCTCAGAATTCCGCTAACGTGTAAAAATGCTTCGGAAATCTTCCATTGTTTTCAAAATTCCGCTGACGCTTAAAAATGCTTCAGAACTCTTCCATTGTTCTCGGAATTCCGCTGACGTTTAATAATGCTTCGCAACTCTTTCATTGTACTCGGAATTCCGCTAACGTTTAAAAATGCTTCGGAACTCTTCCATTGTTCTCGGAATTCCGTTGAAGTTTAAAAATGCTTCGAAACTCTTCCATTGTTCTGGGAATTCTGCTGAAGTTTAAAAATGCTTCAGAACTCTTCCATTGTTCTCGGAATTCCGCTGACGTTTAATAATGCTTCGCAACTCTTTCATTGTTCTCGGAATTCCGCTGATGTTTAAAAATGCTTCGGAACTCTTCCATTGTTCTCGGAATTCTGTTGAAGTTTAAAAATGCTTCTAAACTCTTCCATTGTTCTCGGAATTCTGCAGAAGTTTAAAAATGCTTCGGAACTCTTCCATTGTTCTCGGAATTCCGCTGACATATAAAAATGCTTCGGAAATCTTGCATTGTTCTCGGCATTCCGCTGACGTTTAAAAATGCTTCGGAACTCTTCCATTGTTCTCGGAATTCTGCTGAACTTTTAAAATGCTTTGGAACTCTTCCATTGCTCTCGCAATTCTGCTGACGTTTAAAAATGCTTCGGAACTCTTCCATTGTTCTCGGAATTCTGCTGACGTTTAAAAATGCTTCGGAACTCTTCCATTGTTCTCGGAATTCCGCTGACGTTTAAAAATGCTTAGGAAATCTTCCATTGTTTTCAAAATTCCGCTGACGTTTAAAAATGCTTCAGAACTCTTCCATTGTTCTCGGAATTCCGCTGATGTTTAAAAATGCTTTGGATCTCTTCCATTGTTCTTGGAATTCTGCTGAAGTTTAAAAATGCTTCGGAACTCTTCCATTGTTCTCAGAATTCCGCTGACGTTTAAAAATGCTTCGATACTCTTCCATTGTTCTCGGAATTCCACTGACATATAAAAATGCTTCGGAAATCTTGCATTGTTCTCGGCATTCCGCTGACGTTTAAAAATGCTTCGGAACTCTTCCATTGTTCTCAGAATTCCGCTGACGTTTTAAAATGCTTCAGAACTCTTCCATTGTTCTCGGAATTCCGCTGACGTTTTAAAATGCTTCGGTACTCTTCCATTGTTCTCGGAATTCCGCTGACATATAAAAATGCTTCGGAAATCTTGCATTGTTCTCGGCATTCCGCTGACTTTTAAAAATGCTTCGGAACTCTTCCATTGTTCTCAGAATTCCGCTGACGTTTAAAAATGCTTCGGAAATCTTCCATTGTTTTCAAAATTCCGCTGACGTTTAAAAATGCTTCAGAACTCTTCCATTGTTCTCGGAATTCCGCTGACGTTTAAAAATGCTTTGGAACTCTTCCATTATTCTCGGAATTCTGCTGAAGTTTAAAAATGCTTCGGAACTCTTCCATTGTTCTCAGAATTCCGCTGACGTTTAAAAATGCTTCGGTACTCTTCCATTGTTCTCGGAATTCCGCTGACATATAAAAATGCTTCGGAAATCTTGCATTGTTCTCGGCATTCCGCTGACGTTTAAAAATGCTTCGGAACTCGTCAATTGTTCTCGGAATTCTGCTGAACTTTTAAAATGCTTTGGAACTCTTCCATTGCTCTCGGAATTCTGCTGAAGTTTAAAAATGCTTCAGAACTCTTCCATTGTTTTCGGAATTCTGCTGAAGTTTAAAAATTCTTCGGAACTCTTCCATTGTTCTCAGAATTCCACTGACGTTTAAAAATGCTTCGGAAATCTTCCATTGTTTTCAAAATTCCGCTGACGCTTAAAAATGCTTCAGAACTCTTCCATTGTTCTTGGAATTCCGCTGACGTTTAATAATGCTTCGCAACTTTTTCATTGTTCTCGGAATTCCGCTGACGGTTAAAAATGCTTCGGAACTCTTCCATTGTTCTCGGAATTCTGTTGAAGTTTAAAAATGCTTCGAAACTCTTCCATTGTTCTCGGAATTCTGCTGAAGTTTAAAAATGCTTCAGAACTCTTCCATTGTTCTCGGAATTCCGCTGACGTTTAATAATGCTTCGCAACTCTTTCATTGTTCTCGGAATTCCGCTGATGTTTAAAAATGCTTCGGAACTCTTCCATTGTTCTCGGAATTCTGTTGAAGTTTAAAAATGCTTCGAAACTCTTCCATTGTTCTCGGAATTCTGCTGAAGTTTAAAAATGCTTCGGAACTCTTTCATTGTTCTCAGAATTCCGCTGACATTTAAAAATGCTTTGGTACTCTTCCATTGTTCTCGGAATTCCGCTGACATATAAAAATGCTTCGGAAATCTTGCATTGTTCTCGGCATTCCGCTGACGTTTAAAAATGCTTCGGAACTCTTCAATTGTTCTCGGAATTCTGCTGAACTTTTAAAATGCTTTGGAACTCTTCCATTGCTCTCGGAATTCTGCTGAAGTTTAAAAATGCTTCAGAACTCTTACATTGTTCTCGGAATTCTGCTGAAGTTTAAAAATGCTTCGGTACTCTTCCATTGTTCTCGGAATTCCGCTGACATATAAAAATGCTTCGGAAATCTTGCATTGTTCTCGGCATTCCGCTGACGTTTAAAAATGCTTCGGAACTCTTCCATTGTTCTCAGAATTCCGCTGACGTTTAAAAATGCTTAGGAAATCTTCCATTGTTTTCAAAATTCCGCTGACGTTTAAAAATGCTTCAGAACTCTTCCATTGTTCTCGGAATTCCGCTGACGTTTAAAAATGCTTCGGAACTCTTCCATTGTTCTCGGAATTCCGTTGAAGTTTAAAAATGCTTCGAAACTCTTCCATTGTTCTCGGAATTCTGCTGAAGTTTAAAAATGCTTCGGAACTCTTCCATTGTTCTCAGAATTCCGCTAACGTTTAAAAATGCTTCGGAAATCTTCCATTGTTTTCAAAATTCCGCTGACGCTTAAAAATGCTTCAGAACTCTTCCATTGTTCTCGGAATTCCGCTGACATATAAAAATGCTTCGGAAATCTTGCATTGTTCTCGGCATTCCGCTGACGTTTAAAAATGCTTCGGAACTCTTCAATTGTTCTCGGAATTCTGCTGAACTTTTAAAATGCTTTGGAACTCTTCCATTGCTCTCGCAATTCTGCTGACGTTTAAAAATGCTTCGGAACTCTTCCATTGTTCTCGGAATTCTGCTGACGTTTAAAAATGCTTCGGAACTCTTCCATTGTTCTCGGAATTCCGCTGACGTTTAAAAATGCTTCGGAACTCTTCCATTGTTCTCAGAATTCTGCTGACGTTTAAAAATGCTTCGGAACTCTTCCATTGTTCTCGGAATTCCGCTGAAGTTTAAAAATGCTTCGGACCTCTTCCATTGTTCTAGGAATTCTGCTGAAGTCTAAAAATTCATCTGAACTCTTCCATTATTCTCGGAATTCGTGTGAATTTTAAAAATGCTTCGGAACTCTTCAATTGTTCTCGGAATTCTGCTGAACTTTTAAAATGCTTTGGAACTCTTCCATTGCTCTCGCAATTCTGCTGACGTTTAAAAATGCTTCAGAACTATTCCATTGTTCTCAGAATTCTGCTGACGTTTAAAAATGCTTCGGAACTCTTCCATTGTTCTCGGAATTCCGCTGACGTTTAATAATGCTTCGCAACTCTTTCATTGTTCTCGGAATTCCACTGACATTTAAAAATGCTTCAGAACTCTTCCATTGTTCTCGGAATTCCGCTGACATATAAAAATGCTTCGGAAATCTTGCATTGTTCTCGGCATTCCGCTGACGTTTAAAAATGCTTCGGAACTCTTCAATTGTTCTCGGAATTCTGCTGAACTTTTAAAATGCTTTGGAACTCTTCCATTGCTCTCGCAATTCTGCTGACGTTTAAAAATGCTTCGGAACTCTTCCATTGTTCGCGGAATTCTGCTGACGTTTAAAAATGCTTCGGAACTCTTCCATTGTTCTCGGAATTCCGCTGACGTTTAAAAATGCTTCGGAACTCTTCCATTGTTCTCAGAATTCTGCTGACGTTTAAAAATGCTTCGGAACTCTTCCATTGTTCTCGGAATTCTGCTGAAGTTTAAAAATGCTTCGGACCTCTTCCATTGTTCTAGGAATTCTGCTGAAGTCTAAAAATTCATCTGAACTCTTCCATTATTCTCGGAATTCGTGTGAATTTTAAAAATGCTTCGGAACTCTTCAATTGTTCTCGGAATTCTGCTGAACTTTTAAAATGCTTTGGAACTCTTCCATTGCTCTCGCAATTCTGCTGACGTTTAAAAATGCTTCAGAACTATTCCATTGTTCTCAGAATTCTGCTGACGTTTAAAAATGCTTCGGAACTCTTCCATTGTTCTCGGAATTCCGCTGACGTTTAATAATGCTTTGCAACTCTTTCATTGTTCTCGGAATTCCACTGACGTTTAAAAATGCTTCGGAACTCATCCATTGTTCTCGGAATTCCGTTGAAGTTTAAAAATACTTCGAAACTCTTCCATTGTTCTCGGAATTCCGCTGACATATAAAAATGCTTCGGAAATCTTGCATTGTTTTCAAAATTCCGCTGACGTTTAAAAATGCTTCAGAACTCTTACATTGTTCTCGGAATTCTGCTGACGTTTAAAAATGCTTCGGAACTCTTCCATTGTTCTCGGAATTCCGCTGACGTTTAAAAATGCTTCGGAACTCTTCCATTGTTCTCGGAATTCTGCTGACGTTTAAAAATGCTTCGGAACTCTTCCATTGTTCTCGGAATTCCGCTGACGTTTAAAAATGCTTCGGAACTCTTCCATTGTTCTCAGAATTCTGCTGACGTTTAAAAATGCTTCGGAACTCTTCCATTGTTCTCGGAATTCCGCTGAAGTTTAAAAATGCTTCGGACCTCTTCCATTGTTCTAGGAATTCTGCTGAAGTCTAAAAATTCATCTGAACTCTTCCATTATTCTCGGAATTCGTGTGAATTTTAAAAATGCTTCGGAACTCTTCAATTGTTCTCGGAATTCTGCTGAACTTTTAAAATGCTTTGGAACTCTTCCATTGCTCTCGCAATTCTGCTGACGTTTAAAAATGCTTCAGAACTATTCCATTGTTCTCAGAATTCTGCTGACGTTTAAAAATGCTTCGGAACTCTTCCATTGTTCTCGGAATTCCGCTGCCGTTTAATAATGCTTCGCAACTCTTTCATTGTTCTCGGAATTCCACTGACGTTTAAAAATGCTTCGGAACTCATCCATTGTTCTCGGAATTCCGTTGAAGTTTAAAAATGCTTCGAAACTCTTCCATTGTTCTCGGAATTCCGCTGACATATAAAAATGCTTCGGAAATCTTGCATTGTTTTCAAAATTCCGCTGACGTTTAAAAATGCTTCAGAACTCTTACATTGTTCTCGGAATTCTGCTGACGTTTAAAAATGCTTCGGAACTCTTCCATTGTTCTCGGAATTCTGCTGACGTTTAAAAATGCTTCGGAACTCTTCCATTGTTCTCGGAATTCTGCTGAAGTTTAAAAATGCTTCGGAACTCTTCCATTGTTCTCAGAATTCCGCTAACGTGTAAAAATGCTTCGGAAATCTTCCATTGTTTTCAAAATTCCGCTGACGCTTAAAAATGCTTCAGAACTCTTCCATTGTTCTCGGAATTCCGCTGACGTTTAATAATGCTTCGCAACTCTTTCATTGTACTCGGAATTCCGCTAACGTTTAAAAATGCTTCGGAACTCTTCCATTGTTCTCGGAATTCCGTTGAAGTTTAAAAATGCTTCGAAACTCTTCCATTGTTCTGGGAATTCTGCTGAAGTTTAAAAATGCTTCAGAACTCTTCCATTGTTCTCGGAATTCCGCTGACGTTTAATAATGCTTCGCAACTCTTTCATTGTTCTCGGAATTCCGCTGATGTTTAAAAATGCTTCGGAACTCTTCCATTGTTCTCGGAATTCTGTTGAAGTTTAAAAATGCTTCTAAACTCTTCCATTGTTCTCGGAATTCTGCAGAAGTTTAAAAATGCTTCGGAACTCTTCCATTGTTCTCGGAATTCCGCTGACATATAAAAATGCTTCGGAAATCTTGCATTGTTCTCGGCATTCCGCTGACGTTTAAAAATGCTTCGGAACTCTTCCATTGTTCTCGGAATTCTGCTGAACTTTTAAAATGCTTTGGAACTCTTCCATTGCTCTCGCAATTCTGCTGACGTTTAAAAATGCTTCGGAACTCTTCCATTGTTCTCGGAATTCTGCTGACGTTTAAAAATGCTTCGGAACTCTTCCATTGTTCTCGGAATTCCGCTGACGTTTAAAAATGCTTAGGAAATCTTCCATTGTTTTCAAAATTCCGCTGACGTTTAAAAATGCTTCAGAACTCTTCCATTGTTCTCGGAATTCCGCTGATGTTTAAAAATGCTTTGGATCTCTTCCATTGTTCTTGGAATTCTGCTGAAGTTTAAAAATGCTTCGGAACTCTTCCATTGTTCTCAGAATTCCGCTGACGTTTAAAAATGCTTCGATACTCTTCCATTGTTCTCGGAATTCCACTGACATATAAAAATGCTTCGGAAATCTTGCATTGTTCTCGGCATTCCGCTGACGTTTAAAAATTCTTCGGAACTCTTCCATTGTTCTCAGAATTCCGCTGACGTTTTAAAATGCTTCAGAACTCTTCCATTGTTCTCGGAATTCCGCTGACGTTTTAAAATGCTTCGGTACTCTTCCATTGTTCTCGGAATTCCGCTGACATATAAAAATGCTTCGGAAATCTTGCATTGTTCTCGGCATTCCGCTGACGTTTAAAAATGCTTCGGAACTCTTCCATTGTTCTCAGAATTCCGCTGACGTTTAAAAATGCTTCGGAAATCTTCCATTGTTTTCAAAATTCCGCTGACGTTTAAAAATGCTTCAGAACTCTTCCATTGTTCTCGGAATTCCGCTGACGTTTAAAAATGCTTTGGAACTCTTCCATTATTCTCGGAATTCTGCTGAAGTTTAAAAATGCTTCGGAACTCTTCCATTGTTCTCAGAATTCCGCTGACGTTTAAAAATGCTTCGGAACTCTTCAATTGTTCTCGGAATTCTGCTGAACTTTTAAAATGCTTTGGAACTCTTCCATTGCTCTCGCAATTCTGCTGACGTTTAAAAATGCTTCGAAACTCTTCCATTGTTCTCGGAATTCTGCTGAAGTTTAAAAATGCTTCAGAACTCTTCCATTGTTCTCGGAATTCCGCTGACGTTTAATAATGCTTCGCAACTCTTTCATTGTTCTCGGAATTCCGCTGATGTTTAAAAATGCTTCGGAACTCTTCCATTGTTCTCGGAATTCTGTTGAAGTTTAAAAATGCTTCGAAACTCTTCCATTGTTCTCGGAATTCTGCTGAAGTTTAAAAATGCTTCGGAACTCTTTCATTGTTCTCAGAATTCCGCTGACATTTAAAAATGCTTTGGTACTCTTCCATTGTTCTCGGAATTCCGCTGACATATAAAAATGCTTCGGAAATCTTGCATTGTTCTCGGCATTCCGCTGACGTTTAAAAATGCTTCGGAACTCTTCAATTGTTCTCGGAATTCTGCTGAACTTTTAAAATGCTTTGGAACTCTTCCATTGCTCTCGGAATTCTGCTGAAGTTTAAAAATGCTTCAGAACTCTTACATTGTTCTCGGAATTCTGCTGAAGTTTAAAAATGCTTCGGTACTCTTCCATTGTTCTCGGAATTCCGCTGACATATAAAAATGCTTCGGAAATCTTGCATTGTTCTCGGCATTCCGCTGACGTTTAAAAATGCTTCGGAACTCTTACATTGTTCTCAGAATTCCGCTGACGTTTAAAAATGCTTAGGAAATCTTCCATTGTTTTCAAAATTCCGCTGACGTTTAAAAATGCTTCAGAACTCTTCCATTGTTCTCGGAATTCCGCTGACGTTTAAAAATGCTTCGGAACTCTTCCATTGTTCTCGGAATTCCGTTGAAGTTTAAAAATGCTTCGAAACTCTTCCATTGTTCTCGGAATTCTGCTGAAGTTTAAAAATGCTTCGGAACTCTTCCATTGTTCTCAGAATTCCGCTAACGTTTAAAAATGCTTCGGAAATCTTCCATTGTTTTCAAAATTCCGCTGACGCTTAAAAATGCTTCAGAACTCTTCCATTGTTCTCGGAATTCCGCTGACATATAAAAATGCTTCGGAAATCTTGCATTGTTCTCGGCATTCCGCTGACGTTTAAAAATGCTTCGGAACTCTTCAATTGTTCTCGGAATTCTGCTGAACTTTTAAAATGCTTTGGAACTCTTCCATTGCTCTCGCAATTCTGCTGACGTTTAAAAATGCTTCGGAACTCTTCCATTGTTCTCGGAATTCTGCTGACGTTTAAAAATGCTTCGGAACTCTTCCATTGTTCTCGGAATTCCGCTGACGTTTAAAAATGCTTCGGAACTCTTCCATTGTTCTCAGAATTCTGCTGACGTTTAAAAATGCTTCGGAACTCTTCCATTGTTCTCGGAATTCCGCTGAAGTTTAAAAATGCTTCGGACCTCTTCCATTGTTCTAGGAATTCTGCTGAAGTCTAAAAATTCATCTGAACTCTTCCATTATTCTCGGAATTCGTGTGAATTTTAAAAATGCTTCGGAACTCTTCAATTGTTCTCGGAATTCTGCTGAACTTTTAAAATGCTTTGGAACTCTTCCATTGCTCTCGCAATTCTGCTGACGTTTAAAAATGCTTCAGAACTATTCCATTGTTCTCAGAATTCTGCTGACGTTTAAAAATGCTTCGGAACTCTTCCATTGTTCTCGGAATTCCGCTGACGTTTAATAATGCTTCGCAACTCTTTCATTGTTCTCGGAATTCCACTGACGTTTAAAAATGCTTCAGAACTCTTCCATTGTTCTCGGAATTCCGCTGACATATAAAAATGCTTCGGAAATCTTGCATTGTTCTCGGCATTCCGCTGACGTTTAAAAATGCTTCGGAACTCTTCAATTGTTCTCGGAATTCTGCTGAACTTTTAAAATGCTTTGGAACTCTTCCATTGCTCTCGCAATTCTGCTGACGTTTAAAAATGCTTCGGAACTCTTCCATTGTTCGCGGAATTCTGCTGACGTTTAAAAATGCTTCGGAACTCTTCCATTGTTCTCGGAATTCCGCTGACGTTTAAAAATGCTTCGGAACTCTTCCATTGTTCTCAGAATTCTGCTGACGTTTAAAAATGCTTCGGAACTCTTCCATTGTTCTCGGAATTCTGCTGAAGTTTAAAAATGCTTCGGACCTCTTCCATTGTTCTAGGAATTCTGCTGAAGTCTAAAAATTCATCTGAACTCTTCCATTATTCTCGGAATTCGTGTGAATTTTAAAAATGCTTCGGAACTCTTCAATTGTTCTCGGAATTCTGCTGAACTTTTAAAATGCTTTGGAACTCTTCCATTGCTCTCGCAATTCTGCTGACGTTTAAAAATGCTTCAGAACTATTCCATTGTTCTCAGAATTCTGCTGACGTTTAAAAATGCTTCGGAACTCTTCCATTGTTCTCGGAATTCCGCTGACGTTTAATAATGCTTCGCAACTCTTTCATTGTTCTCGGAATTCCACTGACGTTTAAAAATGCTTCGGAACTCATCCATTGTTCTCGGAATTCCGTTGAAGTTTAAAAATACTTCGAAACTCTTCCATTGTTCTCGGAATTCCGCTGACATATAAAAATGCTTCGGAAATCTTGCATTGTTTTCAAAATTCCGCTGACGTTTAAAAATGCTTCAGAACTCTTACATTGTTCTCGGAATTCTGCTGACGTTTAAAAATGCTTCGGAACTCTTCCATTGTTCTCGGAATTCCGCTGACGTTTAAAAATGCTTCGGAACTCTTCCATTGTTCTCGGAATTCTGCTGACGTTTAAAAATGCTTCGGAACTCTTCCATTGTTCTCGGAATTCCGCTGACGTTTAAAAATGCTTCGGAACTCTTCCATTGTTCTCAGAATTCTGCTGACGTTTAAAAATGCTTCGGAACTCTTCCATTGTTCTCGGAATTCCGCTGAAGTTTAAAAATGCTTCGGACCTCTTCCATTGTTCTAGGAATTCTGCTGAAGTCTAAAAATTCATCTGAACTCTTCCATTATTCTCGGAATTCGTGTGAATTTTAAAAATGCTTCGGAACTCTTCAATTGTTCTCGGAATTCTGCTGAACTTTTAAAATGCTTTGGAACTCTTCCATTGCTCTCGCAATTCTGCTGACGTTTAAAAATGCTTCAGAACTATTCCATTGTTCTCAGAATTCTGCTGACGTTTAAAAATGCTTCGGAACTCTTCCATTGTTCTCGGAATTCCGCTGCCGTTTAATAATGCTTCGCAACTCTTTCATTGTTCTCGGAATTCCACTGACGTTTAAAAATGCTTCGGAACTCATCCATTGTTCTCGGAATTCCGTTGAAGTTTAAAAATGCTTCGAAACTCTTCCATTGTTCTCGGAATTCCGCTGACATATAAAAATGCTTCGGAAATCTTGCATTGTTTTCAAAATTCCGCTGACGTTTAAAAATGCTTCAGAACTCTTACATTGTTCTCGGAATTCTGCTGACGTTTAAAAATGCTTCGGAACTCTTCCATTGTTCTCGGAATTCTGCTGACGTTTAAAAATGCTTCGGAACTCTTCCATTGTTCTCGGAATTCTGCTGAAGTTTAAAAATGCTTCGGAACTCTTCCATTGTTCTCAGAATTCCGCTAACGTGTAAAAATGCTTCGGAAATCTTCCATTGTTTTCAAAATTCCGCTGACGCTTAAAAATGCTTCAGAACTCTTCCATTGTTCTCGGAATTCCGCTGACGTTTAATAATGCTTCGCAACTCTTTCATTGTACTCGGAATTCCGCTAACGTTTAAAAATGCTTCGGAACTCTTCCATTGTTCTCGGAATTCCGTTGAAGTTTAAAAATGCTTCGAAACTCTTCCATTGTTCTGGGAATTCTGCTGAAGTTTAAAAATGCTTCAGAACTCTTCCATTGTTCTCGGAATTCCGCTGACGTTTAATAATGCTTCGCAACTCTTTCATTGTTCTCGGAATTCCGCTGATGTTTAAAAATGCTTCGGAACTCTTCCATTGTTCTCGGAATTCTGTTGAAGTTTAAAAATGCTTCTAAACTCTTCCATTGTTCTCGGAATTCTGCAGAAGTTTAAAAATGCTTCGGAACTCTTCCATTGTTCTCGGAATTCCGCTGACATATAAAAATGCTTCGGAAATCTTGCATTGTTCTCGGCATTCCGCTGACGTTTAAAAATGCTTCGGAACTCTTCCATTGTTCTCGGAATTCTGCTGAACTTTTAAAATGCTTTGGAACTCTTCCATTGCTCTCGCAATTCTGCTGACGTTTAAAAATGCTTCGGAACTCTTCCATTGTTCTCGGAATTCTGCTGACGTTTAAAAATGCTTCGGAACTCTTCCATTGTTCTCGGAATTCCGCTGACGTTTAAAAATGCTTAGGAAATCTTCCATTGTTTTCAAAATTCCGCTGACGTTTAAAAATGCTTCAGAACTCTTCCATTGTTCTCGGAATTCCGCTGATGTTTAAAAATGCTTTGGATCTCTTCCATTGTTCTTGGAATTCTGCTGAAGTTTAAAAATGCTTCGGAACTCTTCCATTGTTCTCAGAATTCCGCTGACGTTTAAAAATGCTTCGATACTCTTCCATTGTTCTCGGAATTCCACTGACATATAAAAATGCTTCGGAAATCTTGCATTGTTCTCGGCATTCCGCTGACGTTTAAAAATGCTTCGGAACTCTTCCATTGTTCTCAGAATTCCGCTGACGTTTTAAAATGCTTCAGAACTCTTCCATTGTTCTCGGAATTCCGCTGACGTTTTAAAATGCTTCGGTACTCTTCCATTGTTCTCGGAATTCCGCTGACATATAAAAATGCTTCGGAAATCTTGCATTGTTCTCGGCATTCCGCTGACGTTTAAAAATGCTTCGGAACTCTTCCATTGTTCTCAGAATTCCGCTGACGTTTAAAAATGCTTCGGAAATCTTCCATTGTTTTCAAAATTCCGCTGACGTTTAAAAATGCTTCAGAACTCTTCCATTGTTCTCGGAATTCCGCTGACGTTTAAAAATGCTTTGGAACTCTTCCATTATTCTCGGAATTCTGCTGAAGTTTAAAAATGCTTCGGAACTCTTCCATTGTTCTCAGAATTCCGCTGACGTTTAAAAATGCTTCGGAACTCTTCAATTGTTCTCGGAATTCTGCTGAACTTTTAAAATGCTTTGGAACTCTTCCATTGCTCTCGCAATTCTGCTGACGTTTAAAAATGCTTCGAAACTCTTCCATTGTTCTCGGAATTCTGCTGAAGTTTAAAAATGCTTCAGAACTCTTCCATTGTTCTCGGAATTCCGCTGACGTTTAATAATGCTTCGCAACTCTTTCATTGTTCTCGGAATTCCGCTGATGTTTAAAAATGCTTCGGAACTCTTCCATTGTTCTCGGAATTCTGTTGAAGTTTAAAAATGCTTCGAAACTCTTCCATTGTTCTCGGAATTCTGCTGAAGTTTAAAAATGCTTCGGAACTCTTTCATTGTTCTCAGAATTCCGCTGACATTTAAAAATGCTTTGGTACTCTTCCATTGTTCTCGGAATTCCGCTGACATATAAAAATGCTTCGGAAATCTTGCATTGTTCTCGGCATTCCGCTGACGTTTAAAAATGCTTCGGAACTCTTCAATTGTTCTCGGAATTCTGCTGAACTTTTAAAATGCTTTGGAACTCTTCCATTGCTCTCGGAATTCTGCTGAAGTTTAAAAATGCTTCAGAACTCTTACATTGTTCTCGGAATTCTGCTGAAGTTTAAAAATGCTTCGGTACTCTTCCATTGTTCTCGGAATTCCGCTGACATATAAAAATGCTTCGGAAATCTTGCATTGTTCTCGGCATTCCGCTGACGTTTAAAAATGCTTCGGAACTCTTACATTGTTCTCAGAATTCCGCTGACGTTTAAAAATGCTTAGGAAATCTTCCATTGTTTTCAAAATTCCGCTGACGTTTAAAAATGCTTCAGAACTCTTCCATTGTTCTCGGAATTCCGCTGACGTTTAAAAATGCTTCGGAACTCTTCCATTGTTCTCGGAATTCCGTTGAAGTTTAAAAATGCTTCGAAACTCTTCCATTGTTCTCGGAATTCTGCTGAAGTTTAAAAATGCTTCGGAACTCTTCCATTGTTCTCAGAATTCCGCTAACGTTTAAAAATGCTTCGGAAATCTTCCATTGTTTTCAAAATTCCGCTGACGCTTAAAAATGCTTCAGAACTCTTCCATTGTTCTCGGAATTCCGCTGACATATAAAAATGCTTCGGAAATCTTGCATTGTTCTCGGCATTCCGCTGACGTTTAAAAATGCTTCGGAACTCTTCAATTGTTCTCGGAATTCTGCTGAACTTTTAAAATGCTTTGGAACTCTTCCATTGCTCTCGCAATTCTGCTGACGTTTAAAAATGCTTCGGAACTCTTCCATTGTTCTCGGAATTCTGCTGACGTTTAAAAATGCTTCGGAACTCTTCCATTGTTCTCGGAATTCCGCTGACGTTTAAAAATGCTTCGGAACTCTTCCATTGTTCTCAGAATTCTGCTGACGTTTAAAAATGCTTCGGAACTCTTCCATTGTTCTCGGAATTCCGCTGAAGTTTAAAAATGCTTCGGACCTCTTCCATTGTTCTAGGAATTCTGCTGAAGTCTAAAAATTCATCTGAACTCTTCCATTATTCTCGGAATTCGTGTGAATTTTAAAAATGCTTCGGAACTCTTCAATTGTTCTCGGAATTCTGCTGAACTTTTAAAATGCTTTGGAACTCTTCCATTGCTCTCGCAATTCTGCTGACGTTTAAAAATGCTTCAGAACTATTCCATTGTTCTCAGAATTCTGCTGACGTTTAAAAATGCTTCGGAACTCTTCCATTGTTCTCGGAATTCCGCTGACGTTTAATAATGCTTCGCAACTCTTTCATTGTTCTCGGAATTCCACTGACGTTTAAAAATGCTTCGAAACTCTTCCATTGTTCTCGGAATTCCGCTGACATATAAAAATGCTTCGGAAATCTTGCATTGTTTTCAAAATTCCGCTGACGTTTAAAAATGCTTCAGAACTCTTACATTGTTCTCGGAATTCTGCTGACGTTTAAAAATGCTTCGGAACTCTTCCATTGTTCTCGGAATTCTGCTGACGTTTAAAAATGCTTCGGAACTCTTCCATTGTTCTCGGAATTCTGCTGAAGTTTAAAAATGCTTCGGAACTCTTCCATTGTTCTCAGAATTCCGCTAACGTGTAAAAATGCTTCGGAAATCTTCCATTGTTTTCAAAATTCCGCTGACGCTTAAAAATGCTTCAGAACTCTTCCATTGTTCTCGGAATTCCGCTGACGTTTAATAATGCTTCGCAACTCTTTCATTGTACTCGGAATTCCGCTAACGTTTAAAAATGCTTCGGAACTCTTCCATTGTTCTCGGAATTCCGTTGAAGTTTAAAAATGCTTCGAAACTCTTCCATTGTTCTGGGAATTCTGCTGAAGTTTAAAAATGCTTCAGAACTCTTCCATTGTTCTCGGAATTCCGCTGACGTTTAATAATGCTTCGCAACTCTTTCATTGTTCTCGGAATTCCGCTGATGTTTAAAAATGCTTCGGAACTCTTCCATTGTTCTCGGAATTCTGTTGAAGTTTAAAAATGCTTCTAAACTCTTCCATTGTTCTCGGAATTCTGCAGAAGTTTAAAAATGCTTCGGAACTCTTCCATTGTTCTCGGAATTCCGCTGACATATAAAAATGCTTCGGAAATCTTGCATTGTTCTCGGCATTCCGCTGACGTTTAAAAATGCTTCGGAACTCTTCCATTGTTCTCGGAATTCTGCTGAACTTTTAAAATGCTTTGGAACTCTTCCATTGCTCTCGCAATTCTGCTGACGTTTAAAAATGCTTCGGAACTCTTCCATTGTTCTCGGAATTCTGCTGACGTTTAAAAATGCTTCGGAACTCTTCCATTGTTCTCGGAATTCCGCTGACGTTTAAAAATGCTTAGGAAATCTTCCATTGTTTTCAAAATTCCGCTGACGTTTAAAAATGCTTCAGAACTCTTCCATTGTTCTCGGAATTCCGCTGATGTTTAAAAATGCTTTGGATCTCTTCCATTGTTCTTGGAATTCTGCTGAAGTTTAAAAATGCTTCGGAACTCTTCCTTTGTTCTCAGAATTCCGCTGACGTTTAAAAATGCTTCGATACTCTTCCATTGTTCTCGGAATTCCACTGACATATAAAAATGCTTCGGAAATCTTGCATTGTTCTCGGCATTCCGCTGACGTTTAAAAATGCTTCGGAACTCTTCCATTGTTCTCAGAATTCCGCTGACGTTTTAAAATGCTTCAGAACTCTTCCATTGTTCTCGGAATTCCGCTGACGTTTTAAAATGCTTCGGTACTCTTCCATTGTTCTCGGAATTCCGCTGACATATAAAAATGCTTCGGAAATCTTGCATTGTTCTCGGCATTCCGCTGACGTTTAAAAATGCTTCGGAACTCTTCCATTGTTCTCAGAATTCCGCTGACGTTTAAAAATGCTTCGGAAATCTTCCATTGTTTTCAAAATTCCGCTGACGTTTAAAAATGCTTCAGAACTCTTCCATTGTTCTCGGAATTCCGCTGACGTTTAAAAATGCTTTGGAACTCTTCCATTATTCTCGGAATTCTGCTGAAGTTTAAAAATGCTTCGGAACTCTTCCATTGTTCTCAGAATTCCGCTGACGTTTAAAAATGCTTCGGAACTCTTCAATTGTTCTCGGAATTCTGCTGAACTTTTAAAATGCTTTGGAACTCTTCCATTGCTCTCGCAATTCTGCTGACGTTTAAAAATGCTTCGGAACTCTTCCATTGTTCTCGGAATTCTGCTGACGTTTAAAAATGCTTCGGAACTCTTCCATTGTTCTCGGAATTCCGCTGACGTTTAAAAATGCTTCGGAACTCTTCCATTGTTCTCAGAATTCTGCTGACGTTTAAAAATGCTTCGGAACTCTTCCATTGTTCTCGGAATTCCGCTGAAGTTTAAAAATGCTTCGGACCTCTTCCATTGTTCTAGGAATTCTGCTGAAGTCTAAAAATTCATCTGAACTCTTCCATTATTCTCGGAATTCGTGTGAATTTTAAAAATGCTTCGGAACTCTTCAATTGTTCTCGGAATTCTGCTGAACTTTTAAAATGCTTTGGAACTCTTCCATTGCTCTCGCAATTCTGCTGACGTTTAAAAATGCTTCAGAACTATTCCATTGTTCTCAGAATTCTGCTGACGTTTAAAAATGCTTCGGAACTCTTCCATTGTTCTCGGAATTCCGCTGACGTTTAATAATGCTTCGCAACTCTTTCATTGTTCTCGGAATTCCACTGACGTTTAAAAATGCTTCAGAACTCTTCCATTGTTCTCGGAATTCCGCTGACATATAAAAATGCTTCGGAAATCTTGCATTGTTCTCGGCATTCCGCTGACGTTTAAAAATGCTTCGGAACTCTTCAATTGTTCTCGGAATTCTGCTGAACTTTTAAAATGCTTTGGAACTCTTCCATTGCTCTCGCAATTCTGCTGACGTTTAAAAATGCTTCGGAACTCTTCCATTGTTCGCGGAATTCTGCTGACGTTTAAAAATGCTTCGGAACTCTTCCATTGTTCTCGGAATTCCGCTGACGTTTAAAAATGCTTCGGAACTCTTCCATTGTTCTCAGAATTCTGCTGACGTTTAAAAATGCTTCGGAACTCTTCCATTGTTCTCGGAATTCTGCTGAAGTTTAAAAATGCTTCGGACCTCTTCCATTGTTCTAGGAATTCTGCTGAAGTCTAAAAATTCATCTGAACTCTTCCATTATTCTCGGAATTCGTGTGAATTTTAAAAATGCTTCGGAACTCTTCAATTGTTCTCGGAATTCTGCTGCACTTTTAAAATGCTTTGGAACTCTTCCATTGCTCTCGCAATTCTGCTGACGTTTAAAAATGCTTCAGAACTATTCCATTGTTCTCAGAATTCTGCTGACGTTTAAAAATGCTTCGGAACTCTTCCATTGTTCTCGGAATTCCGCTGACGTTTAATAATGCTTCGCAACTCTTTCATTGTTCTCGGAATTCCACTGACGTTTAAAAATGCTTCGGAACTCATCCATTGTTCTCGGAATTCCGTTGAAGTTTAAAAATACTTCGAAACTCTTCCATTGTTCTCGGAATTCCGCTGACATATAAAAATGCTTCGGAAATCTTGCATTGTTTTCAAAATTCCGCTGACGTTTAAAAATGCTTCAGAACTCTTACATTGTTCTCGGAATTCTGCTGACGTTTAAAAATGCTTCGGAACTCTTCCATTGTTCTCGGAATTCCGCTGACGTTTAAAAATGCTTCGGAACTCTTCCATTGTTCTCGGAATTCTGCTGACGTTTAAAAATGCTTCGGAACTCTTCCATTGTTCTCGGAATTCCGCTGACGTTTAAAAATGCTTCGGAACTCTTCCATTGTTCTCAGAATTCTGCTGACGTTTAAAAATGCTTCGGAACTCTTCCATTGTTCTCGGAATTCCGCTGAAGTTTAAAAATGCTTCGGACCTCTTCCATTGTTCTAGGAATTCTGCTGAAGTCTAAAAATTCATCTGAACTCTTCCATTATTCTCGGAATTCGTGTGAATTTTAAAAATGCTTCGGAACTCTTCAATTGTTCTCGGAATTCTGCTGAACTTTTAAAATGCTTTGGAACTCTTCCATTGCTCTCGCAATTCTGCTGACGTTTAAAAATGCTTCAGAACTATTCCATTGTTCTCAGAATTCTGCTGACGTTTAAAAATGCTTCGGAACTCTTCCATTGTTCTCGGAATTCCGCTGCCGTTTAATAATGCTTCGCAACTCTTTCATTGTTCTCGGAATTCCACTGACGTTTAAAAATGCTTCGGAACTCATCCATTGTTCTCGGAATTCCGTTGAAGTTTAAAAATGCTTCGAAACTCTTCCATTGTTCTCGGAATTCCGCTGACATATAAAAATGCTTCGGAAATCTTGCATTGTTTTCAAAATTCCGCTGACGTTTAAAAATGCTTCAGAACTCTTACATTGTTCTCGGAATTCTGCTGACGTTTAAAAATGCTTCGGAACTCTTCCATTGTTCTCGGAATTCTGCTGACGTTTAAAAATGCTTCGGAACTCTTCCATTGTTCTCGGAATTCTGCTGAAGTTTAAAAATGCTTCGGAACTCTTCCATTGTTCTCAGAATTCCGCTAACGTGTAAAAATGCTTCGGAAATCTTCCATTGTTTTCAAAATTCCGCTGACGCTTAAAAATGCTTCAGAACTCTTCCATTGTTCTCGGAATTCCGCTGACGTTTAATAATGCTTCGCAACTCTTTCATTGTACTCGGAATTCCGCTAACGTTTAAAAATGCTTCGGAACTCTTCCATTGTTCTCGGAATTCCGTTGAAGTTTAAAAATGCTTCGAAACTCTTCCATTGTTCTGGGAATTCTGCTGAAGTTTAAAAATGCTTCAGAACTCTTCCATTGTTCTCGGAATTCCGCTGACGTTTAATAATGCTTCGCAACTCTTTCATTGTTCTCGGAATTCCGCTGATGTTTAAAAATGCTTCGGAACTCTTCCATTGTTCTCGGAATTCTGTTGAAGTTTAAAAATGCTTCTAAACTCTTCCATTGTTCTCGGAATTCTGCAGAAGTTTAAAAATGCTTCGGAACTCTTCCATTGTTCTCGGAATTCCGCTGACATATAAAAATGCTTCGGAAATCTTGCATTGTTCTCGGCATTCCGCTGACGTTTAAAAATGCTTCGGAACTCTTCCATTGTTCTCGGAATTCTGCTGAACTTTTAAAATGCTTTGGAACTCTTCCATTGCTCTCGCAATTCTGCTGACGTTTAAAAATGCTTCGGAACTCTTCCATTGTTCTCGGAATTCTGCTGACGTTTAAAAATGCTTCGGAACTCTTCCATTGTTCTCGGAATTCCGCTGACGTTTAAAAATGCTTAGGAAATCTTCCATTGTTTTCAAAATTCCGCTGACGTTTAAAAATGCTTCAGAACTCTTCCATTGTTCTCGGAATTCCGCTGATGTTTAAAAATGCTTTGGATCTCTTCCATTGTTCTTGGAATTCTGCTGAAGTTTAAAAATGCTTCGGAACTCTTCCTTTGTTCTCAGAATTCCGCTGACGTTTAAAAATGCTTCGATACTCTTCCATTGTTCTCGGAATTCCACTGACATATAAAAATGCTTCGGAAATCTTGCATTGTTCTCGGCATTCCGCTGACGTTTAAAAATGCTTCGGAACTCTTCCATTGTTCTCAGAATTCCGCTGACGTTTTAAAATGCTTCAGAACTCTTCCATTGTTCTCGGAATTCCGCTGACGTTTTAAAATGCTTCGGTACTCTTCCATTGTTCTCGGAATTCCGCTGACATATAAAAATGCTTCGGAAATCTTGCATTGTTCTCGGCATTCCGCTGACGTTTAAAAATGCTTCGGAACTCTTCCATTGTTCTCAGAATTCCGCTGACGTTTAAAAATGCTTCGGAAATCTTCCATTGTTTTCAAAATTCCGCTGACGTTTAAAAATGCTTCAGAACTCTTCCATTGTTCTCGGAATTCCGCTGACGTTTAAAAATGCTTTGGAACTCTTCCATTATTCTCGGAATTCTGCTGAAGTTTAAAAATGCTTCGGAACTCTTCCATTGTTCTCAGAATTCCGCTGACGTTTAAAAATGCTTCGGAACTCTTCAATTGTTCTCGGAATTCTGCTGAACTTTTAAAATGCTTTGGAACTCTTCCATTGCTCTCGCAATTCTGCTGACGTTTAAAAATGCTTCGGAACTCTTCCATTGTTCTCGGAATTCTGCTGACGTTTAAAAATGCTTCGGAACTCTTCCATTGTTCTCGGAATTCCGCTGACGTTTAAAAATGCTTCGGAACTCTTCCATTGTTCTCAGAATTCTGCTGACGTTTAAAAATGCTTCGGAACTCTTCCATTGTTCTCGGAATTCCGCTGAAGTTTAAAAATGCTTCGGACCTCTTCCATTGTTCTAGGAATTCTGCTGAAGTCTAAAAATTCATCTGAACTCTTCCATTATTCTCGGAATTCGTGTGAATTTTAAAAATGCTTCGGAACTCTTCAATTGTTCTCGGAATTCTGCTGAACTTTTAAAATGCTTTGGAACTCTTCCATTGCTCTCGCAATTCTGCTGACGTTTAAAAATGCTTCAGAACTATTCCATTGTTCTCAGAATTCTGCTGACGTTTAAAAATGCTTCGGAACTCTTCCATTGTTCTCGGAATTCCGCTGACGTTTAATAATGCTTCGCAACTCTTTCATTGTTCTCGGAATTCCACTGACGTTTAAAAATGCTTCAGAACTCTTCCATTGTTCTCGGAATTCCGCTGACATATAAAAATGCTTCGGAAATCTTGCATTGTTCTCGGCATTCCGCTGACGTTTAAAAATGCTTCGGAACTCTTCAATTGTTCTCGGAATTCTGCTGAACTTTTAAAATGCTTTGGAACTCTTCCATTGCTCTCGCAATTCTGCTGACGTTTAAAAATGCTTCGGAACTCTTCCATTGTTCGCGGAATTCTGCTGACGTTTAAAAATGCTTCGGAACTCTTCCATTGTTCTCGGAATTCCGCTGACGTTTAAAAATGCTTCGGAACTCTTCCATTGTTCTCAGAATTCTGCTGACGTTTAAAAATGCTTCGGAACTCTTCCATTGTTCTCGGAATTCTGCTGAAGTTTAAAAATGCTTCGGACCTCTTCCATTGTTCTAGGAATTCTGCTGAAGTCTAAAAATTCATCTGAACTCTTCCATTATTCTCGGAATTCGTGTGAATTTTAAAAATGCTTCGGAACTCTTCAATTGTTCTCGGAATTCTGCTGCACTTTTAAAATGCTTTGGAACTCTTCCATTGCTCTCGCAATTCTGCTGACGTTTAAAAATGCTTCAGAACTATTCCATTGTTATCAGAATTCTGCTGACGTTTAAAAATGCTTCGGAACTCTTCCATTGTTCTCGGAATTCCGCTGACGTTTAATAATGCTTCGCAACTCTTTCATTGTTCTCGGAATTCCACTGACGTTTAAAAATGCTTCGGAACTCATCCATTGTTCTCGGAATTCCGTTGAAGTTTAAAAATACTTCGAAACTCTTCCATTGTTCTCGGAATTCCGCTGACATATAAAAATGCTTCGGAAATCTTGCATTGTTTTCAAAATTCCGCTGACGTTTAAAAATGCTTCAGAACTCTTACATTGTTCTCGGAATTCTGCTGACGTTTAAAAATGCTTCGGAACTCTTCCATTGTTCTCGGAATTCCGCTGACGTTTAAAAATGCTTCGGAACTCTTCCATTGTTCTCGGAATTCTGCTGACGTTTAAAAATGCTTCGGAACTCTTCCATTGTTCTCGGAATTCCGCTGACGTTTAAAAATGCTTCGGAACTCTTCCATTGTTCTCAGAATTCTGCTGACGTTTAAAAATGCTTCGGAACTCTTCCATTGTTCTCGGAATTCCGCTGAAGTTTAAAAATGCTTCGGACCTCTTCCATTGTTCTAGGAATTCTGCTGAAGTCTAAAAATTCATCTGAACTCTTCCATTATTCTCGGAATTCGTGTGAATTTTAAAAATGCTTCGGAACTCTTCAATTGTTCTCGGAATTCTGCTGAACTTTTAAAATGCTTTGGAACTCTTCCATTGCTCTCGCAATTCTGCTGACGTTTAAAAATGCTTCAGAACTATTCCATTGTTCTCAGAATTCTGCTGACGTTTAAAAATGCTTCGGAACTCTTCCATTGTTCTCGGAATTCCGCTGCCGTTTAATAATGCTTCGCAACTCTTTCATTGTTCTCGGAATTCCACTGACGTTTAAAAATGCTTCGGAACTCATCCATTGTTCTCGGAATTCCGTTGAAGTTTAAAAATGCTTCGAAACTCTTCCATTGTTCTCGGAATTCCGCTGACATATAAAAATGCTTCGGAAATCTTGCATTGTTTTCAAAATTCCGCTGACGTTTAAAAATGCTTCAGAACTCTTACATTGTTCTCGGAATTCTGCTGACGTTTAAAAATGCTTCGGAACTCTTCCATTGTTCTCGGAATTCTGCTGACGTTTAAAAATGCTTCGGAACTCTTCCATTGTTCTCGGAATTCTGCTGAAGTTTAAAAATGCTTCGGAACTCTTCCATTGTTCTCAGAATTCCGCTAACGTGTAAAAATGCTTCGGAAATCTTCCATTGTTTTCAAAATTCCGCTGACGCTTAAAAATGCTTCAGAACTCTTCCATTGTTCTCGGAATTCCGCTGACGTTTAATAATGCTTCGCAACTCTTTCATTGTACTCGGAATTCCGCTAACGTTTAAAAATGCTTCGGAACTCTTCCATTGTTCTCGGAATTCCGTTGAAGTTTAAAAATGCTTCGAAACTCTTCCATTGTTCTGGGAATTCTGCTGAAGTTTAAAAATGCTTCAGAACTCTTCCATTGTTCTCGGAATTCCGCTGACGTTTAATAATGCTTCGCAACTCTTTCATTGTTCTCGGAATTCCGCTGATGTTTAAAAATGCTTCGGAACTCTTCCATTGTTCTCGGAATTCTGTTGAAGTTTAAAAATGCTTCTAAACTCTTCCATTGTTCTCGGAATTCTGCAGAAGTTTAAAAATGCTTCGGAACTCTTCCATTGTTCTCGGAATTCCGCTGACATATAAAAATGCTTCGGAACTCTTCCATTGTTCTCGGAATTCTGCTGAACTTTTAAAATGCTTTGGAACTCTTCCATTGCTCTCGCAATTCTGCTGACGTTTAAAAATGCTTCGGAACTCTTCCATTGTTCTCGGAATTCTGCTGACGTTTAAAAATGCTTCGGAACTCTTCCATTGTTCTCGGAATTCCGCTGACGTTTAAAAATGCTTAGGAAATCTTCCATTGTTTTCAAAATTCCGCTGACGTTTAAAAATGCTTCAGAACTCTTCCATTGTTCTCGGAATTCCGCTGATGTTTAAAAATGCTTTGGATCTCTTCCATTGTTCTTGGAATTCTGCTGAAGTTTAAAAATGCTTCGGAACTCTTCCATTGTTCTCAGAATTCCGCTGACGTTTAAAAATGCTTCGATACTCTTCCATTGTTCTCGGAATTCCACTGACATATAAAAATGCTTCGGAAATCTTGCATTGTTCTCGGCATTCCGCTGACGTTTAAAAATGCTTCGGAACTCTTCCATTGTTCTCAGAATTCCGCTGACGTTTTAAAATGCTTCAGAACTCTTCCATTGTTCTCGGAATTCCGCTGACGTTTTAAAATGCTTCGGTACTCTTCCATTGTTCTCGGAATTCCGCTGACATATAAAAATGCTTCGGAAATCTTGCATTGTTCTCGGCATTCCGCTGACGTTTAAAAATGCTTCGGAACTCTTCCATTGTTCTCAGAATTCCGCTGACGTTTAAAAATGCTTCGGAAATCTTCCATTGTTTTCAAAATTCCGCTGACGTTTAAAAATGCTTCAGAACTCTTCCATTGTTCTCGGAATTCCGCTGACGTTTAAAAATGCTTTGGAACTCTTCCATTATTCTCGGAATTCTGCTGAAGTTTAAAAATGCTTCGGAACTCTTCCATTGTTCTCAGAATTCCGCTGACGTTTAAAAATGCTTCGGTACTCTTCCATTGTTCTCGGAATTCCGCTGACATATAAAAATGCTTCGGAAATCTTGCATTGTTCTCGGCATTCCGCTGACGTTTAAAAATGCTTCGGAACTCGTCAATTGTTCTCGGAATTCTGCTGAACTTTTAAAATGCTTTGGAACTCTTCCATTGCTCTCGGAATTCTGCTGAAGTTTAAAAATGCTTCAGAACTCTTCCATTGTTTTCGGAATTCTGCTGAAGTTTAATAATGCTTCGCAACTTTTTCATTGTTCTCGGAATTCCGCTGACGGTTAAAAATGCTTCGGAACTCTTCCATTGTTCTCGGAATTCTGTTGAAGTTTAAAAATGCTTCGAAACTCTTCCATTGTTCTCGGAATTCTGCTGAAGTTTAAAAATGCTTCAGAACTCTTCCATTGTTCTCGGAATTCCGCTGACGTTTAATAATGCTTCGCAACTCTTTCATTGTTCTCGGAATTCCGCTGATGTTTAAAAATGCTTCGGAACTCTTCCATTGTTCTCGGAATTCTGTTGAAGTTTAAAAATGCTTCGAAACTCTTCCATTGTTCTCGGAATTCTGCTGAAGTTTAAAAATGCTTCGGAACTCTTTCATTGTTCTCAGAATTCCGCTGACATTTAAAAATGCTTTGGTACTCTTCCATTGTTCTCGGAATTCCGCTGACATATAAAAATGCTTCGGAAATCTTGCATTGTTCTCGGCATTCCGCTGACGTTTAAAAATGCTTCGGAACTCTTCAATTGTTCTCGGAATTCTGCTGAACTTTTAAAATGCTTTGGAACTCTTCCATTGCTCTCGGAATTCTGCTGAAGTTTAAAAATGCTTCAGAACTCTTACATTGTTCTCGGAATTCTGCTGAAGTTTAAAAATGCTTCGGTACTCTTCCATTGTTCTCGGAATTCCGCTGACATATAAAAATGCTTCGGAAATCTTGCATTGTTCTCGGCATTCCGCTGACGTTTAAAAATGCTTCGGAACTCTTCCATTGTTCTCAGAATTCCGCTGACGTTTAAAAATGCTTAGGAAATCTTCCATTGTTTTCAAAATTCCGCTGACGTTTAAAAATGCTTCAGAACTCTTCCATTGTTCTCGGAATTCCGCTGACGTTTAAAAATGCTTCGGAACTCTTCCATTGTTCTCGGAATTCCGTTGAAGTTTAAAAATGCTTCGAAACTCTTCCATTGTTCTCGGAATTCTGCTGAAGTTTAAAAATGCTTCGGAACTCTTCCATTGTTCTCAGAATTCCGCTAACGTTTAAAAATGCTTCGGAAATCTTCCATTGTTTTCAAAATTCCGCTGACGCTTAAAAATGCTTCAGAACTCTTCCATTGTTCTCGGAATTCCGCTGACATATAAAAATGCTTCGGAAATCTTGCATTGTTCTCGGCATTCCGCTGACGTTTAAAAATGCTTCGGAACTCTTCAATTGTTCTCGGAATTCTGCTGAACTTTTAAAATGCTTTGGAACTCTTCCATTGCTCTCGCAATTCTGCTGACGTTTAAAAATGCTTCGGAACTCTTCCATTGTTCTCGGAATTCTGCTGACGTTTAAAAATGCTTCGGAACTCTTCCATTGTTCTCAGAATTCTGCTGACGTTTAAAAATGCTTCGGAACTCTTCCATTGTTCTCGGAATTCCGCTGAAGTTTAAAAATGCTTCGGACCTCTTCCATTGTTCTAGGAATTCTGCTGAAGTCTAAAAATTCATCTGAACTCTTCCATTATTCTCGGAATTCGTGTGAATTTTAAAAATGCTTCGGAACTCTTCAATTGTTCTCGGAATTCTGCTGAACTTTTAAAATGCTTTGGAACTCTTCCATTGCTCTCGCAATTCTGCTGACGTTTAAAAATGCTTCAGAACTCTTCCATTGTTCTTGGAATTCCGCTGACGTGTAATAATGCTTCGCAACTCTTTCATTGTTCTCGGAATTCTGCTGAACTTTTAAAATGCTTTGGAACTCTTCCATTGCTCTCGGAATTCTGCTGAAGTTTAAAAATGCTTCGGAACTCTTCCATTGTTCTCGGAATTCGGCTGAAGTTTAAAAATGCTTCGGAACTCTTCCATTGTTCTCGGAATTCCGTTGAAGTTTAAAAATGCTTCGAAACTCTTCCATTGTTCTCGGAATTCTGCTGAAGTTTAAAAATGCTTCGTAACTCTTCCATTGTTCTCAGAATTCCGCTAACGTTTAAAAATGCTTCGAAACTCTTCCATTGTTCTGGGAATTCTGCTGAAGTTTAAAAATGCTTTAGAACTCTTCCATTGTTCTCGGAATTCCGCTGACGTTTAATAATGCTTCGCAACTCTTTCATTGTTCTCGGAATTCCGCTGATGTTTAGAAATGCTTCGGAACTCTTCCATTGTTCTCGTAATTCTGTTGAAGTTTAAAAATGCTTCTAAACTCTTCCATTGTTCTCGGAATTCCGCTGACATATAAAAATGCTTCGGAAATCTTGCATTGTTCTCGGCATTCCGCTGACGTTTAAAAATGCTTCGGAACTCTTCAATTGTTCTCGGAATTCTGCTGAACTTTTAAAATGCTTTGGAACTCTTCCATTGCTCTCGCAATTCTGCTGACGTTTAAAAATGCTTCGGAACTCTTCCATTGTTCTCGGAATTCTGCTGACGTTTAAAAATGCTTCGGAACTCTTCCATTGTTCTCGGAATTCGTGTGAATTTTAAAAATGCTTCGGAACTCTTCAATTGTTCTCGGAATTCTGCTGAACTTTTAAAATGCTTTGGAACTCTTCCATTGCTCTCGGAATTCTGCTGAAGTTTAAAAATGCTTCGGAACTCTTCCATTGTTCTCGGAATTCTGCTGAAGTTTAAAAATGTTTTGGAACTCTTCCATTGTTCTCAGAATTCCGCTGACGTTTAAAAATGCTTCGGAAATCTTCCATTGTTTTCAAAATTCCACTGACATATAAAAATGCTTCGGAAAACTTGCATTGTTCTCGGCATTCCGCTGACGTTTAAAAATTCTTCAGATTCCTTCAATTGTTCTCGGAATTCTGCTGAACTTTTAAAATGCTTTGGAACTCTTCCATTGCTCTCGGAATTCTGCTGAAGTTTAAAAATGCTTCGGAACTCTTCCATTGTTCTCGGAATTCTGCTGAAGTTTAAAAATGCTTCGGAACTCTTCCATTGTTCTCGGAATTCCGTTGAAGTTTAAAAATGCTTCGAAACTCTTCCATTGTTCTCGGAATTCTGCTGAAGTTTAAAAATGCTTCGGAACTCTTCCATTGTTCTCAGAATTCCGCTAACGTTTAAAAATGCTTCGGAAATCTTCCATTGTTTTCAAAATTCCGCTGACGCTTAAAAATGCTTCAGAACTCTTCCATTGTTCTCGGAATTCCGCTGACGTTTAATAATGCTTCGCAACTCTTTCATTGTACTCGGAATTCCGCTGAAGTTTAAAAATGCTTCAGAACTCTTCCATTGTTCTCGGAATTCCGCTGACATATAAAAATGCTTCGGAAATCTTGCATTGTTCTCGGCATTCCGCTGACGTTTAAAAATGCTTCGGAACTCTTCAATTGTTCTCGGAATTCTGCTGAACTTTTAAAATGCTTTGGAACTCTTCCATTGCTCTCGCAATTCTGCTGACGTTTAAAAATGCTTCGGAACTCTTCCATTGTTCTCGGAATTCTGCTGACGTTTAAAAATGCTTCGGAACTCTTCCATTGTTCTCGGAATTCCGCTGACGTTTAAAAATGCTTGACAACTCTTCCATTGTTCTCAGAATTCCGCTGACTTTTAAAAATACTTCGAAACTCTTCCATTGTTCTCCAAATTCCGCTGAAGTTTAAAAATGCTTCGGAACCCTTCCATTGTTCTCGGAATTCTGCTGAAGTTTAAAAATGCTTCGGAACTCTTCCATTGTTCTCAGAATTCTGCTGACGTTTAAAAATGCTTCGGAACTCTTCCATTGTTCTCGGAATTCCGCTGAAGTTTAAAAATGCTTCGGACCTCTTCCATTGTTCTAGGAATTCTGCTGAAGTCTAAAAATTCATCTGAACTCTTCCATTATTCTCGGAATTCGTGTGAATTTTAAAAATGCTTCGGAA
This sequence comes from Phyllobates terribilis, assembly GCF_046119375.1. Classification (NCBI taxonomy): domain Eukaryota; kingdom Metazoa; phylum Chordata; class Amphibia; order Anura; family Dendrobatidae; genus Phyllobates; species Phyllobates terribilis. The sequence goes on from NW_027362782.1 coordinate 14,326,928, forward strand.
CTCTTCTAATGTTCTCGGAATTCCGCTGAAGTTTAAAAATGCTTGAAATCTCTTACATTGTACTCGGAATTCCGCTGAAGTTTAAAAATGCTTCGGATCTCTTCCATTGTTCTCGGAATTCTGCTGAAGTTTAAAAATGCTTCAGAACTCTTCCATTGTTCTCAGAATTCCGCTGACGTTTAAAAATGCTTCGGAAATCTTCCATTGTTTTCAAAATTCCGCTGACGTTTAAAAATGCTTCACAACTCTTCCATTGTTCTCGGAATTCCGCTGACGTTTAAAAATGCTTCACAACTCTTCCATTGTTCTCGGAATTCCGCTGACTTTTAAAAATGCTTTGGAAATCTTCCATTGTTTTCAAAATTCCGCTGACGCTTAAAAATGCTTCAGAACTCTTCCATTGTTCTCGGAATTCTGCTGACGTTTAATAATGCTTCGCAACTCTTTCATTGTTCTCGGAATTCCACTGACGTTTAAAAATGCTTTGGAACTCATCCATTGTTCTCGGAATTCCGTTGAAGTTTAAAAATGCTTCGAAACTCTTCCATTGTTCTCGGAATTCCGCTGACATATAAAAATGCTTCGGAAATCTTGCATTGTTTTCAAAATTCCGCTGACGTTTAAAAATGCTTCAGAACTCTTACATTGTTCTCGGAATTTTGCTGACGTTTAAAAATGCTTCGGAACTCTTCCATTGTTCTCGGAATTCTGCTGAAGTTTAAAAATGCTACGTAACTCTTCCATTGTTCTCAGAATTCCGCTGACGTTTAAAAATGCTTCGGAAATCTTCCATTGTTTTCAAAATTCCGCTGACGTTTAAAAATGCTTCAGAACTCTTCCATTGTTCTCGGAATTCCGCTGACGTTTAATAATGCTTCGCAACTCTTTCATTGTACTCGGAATTCCGCTAACGTTTAAAAATGCTTCAGAATTCTTCAATTGTTCTCGGAATTCTGCTGAACTTTTAAAATGCTTTGGAACTCTTCCATTGCTCTCGGAATTCTGCTGAAGTTTAAAAATGCTTCGGAACTCTTCCATTGTTTTCGGAATTCTGCTGAAGTTTAAAAATGCTTCGGAACTCTTCCATTGTTCTCGGAATTCCGTTGAAGTTTAAAAATGCTTCGAAACTCTTCCATTGTTCTCGGAATTCCGCTGACATATAAAAATGCTTCGGAAATCTTGCATTGTTTTCAAAATTCCGCTGACGTTTAAAAATGCTTCAGAACTCTTACATTGTTCTCGGAATTCTGCTGACGTTTAAAAATGCTTCGGAACTCTTCCATTGTTCTCGGAATTCTGCTGAAGTTTAAAAATGCTACGTAACTCTTCCATTGTTCTCAGAATTCCGCTGACGTTTAAAAATGCTTCGGAAATCTTCCATTGTTTTCAAAATTCCGCTGACGTTTAAAAATGCTTCAGAACTCTTCCATTGTTCTTGGAATTCCGCTGACGTGTAATAATGCTTCGCAACTCTTTCATTGTTCTCGGAATTCTGCTGAACTTTTAAAATGCTTTGGAACTCTTCCATTGCTCTCGGAATTCTGCTGAAGTTTAAAAATGCTTCGGAACTCTTCCATTGTTCTCGGAATTCGGCTGAAGTTTAAAAATGCTTCGGAACTCTTCCATTGTTCTCGGAATTCCGTTGAAGTTTAAAAATGCTTCGAAACTCTTCCATTGTTCTCGGAATTCTGCTGAAGTTTAAAAATGCTTCGTAACTCTTCCATTGTTCTCAGAATTCCGCTAACGTTTAAAAATGCTTCGAAACTCTTCCATTGTTCTGGGAATTCTGCTGAAGTTTAAAAATGCTTCAGAACTCTTCCATTGTTCTCGGAATTCTGCTGAACTTTTAAAATGCTTTGGAACTCTTCCATTGCTCTCGCAATTCTGCTGACGTTTAAAAATGCTTCGGAACTCTTCCATTGTTCTCGGAATTCTGCTGACGTTTAAAAATGCTTCGGAACTCTTCCATTGTTCTCGGAATTCGTGTGAATTTTAAAAATGCTTCGGAACTCTTCAATTGTTCTCGGAATTCTGCTGAACTTTTAAAATGCTTTGGAACTCTTCCATTGCTCTCGGAATTCTGCTGAAGTTTAAAAATGCTTCGGAACTCTTCCATTGTTCTCGGAATTCTGCTGAAGTTTAAAAATGTTTTGGAACTCTTCCATTGTTCTCAGAATTCCGCTGACGTTTAAAAATGCTTCGGAAATCTTCCATTGTTTTCAAAATTCCACTGACATATAAAAATGCTTCGGAAATCTTGCATTGTTCTCGGCATTCCGCTGACGTTTAAAAATGCTTCAGATTCCTTCAATTGTTCTCGGAATTCTGCTGAACTTTTAAAATGCTTTGGAACTCTTCCATTGCTCTCGGAATTCTGCTGAAGTTTAAAAATGCTTCGGAACTCTTCCATTGTTCTCGGAATTCTGCTGAAGTTTAAAAATGCTTCGGAACTCTTCCATTGTTCTCGGAATTCCGTTGAAGTTTAAAAATGCTTCGAAACTCTTCCATTGTTCTCGGAATTCTGCTGAAGTTTAAAAATGCTTCGGAACTCTTCCATTGTTCTCAGAATTCCGCTAACGTTTAAAAATGCTTCGGAAATCTTCCATTGTTTTCAAAATTCCGCTGACGCTTAAAAATGCTTCAGAACTCTTCCATTGTTCTCGGAATTCCGCTGACGTTTAATAATGCTTCGCAACTCTTTCATTGTACTCGTAATTCCGCTGAAGTTTAAAAATGCTTCAGAACTCTTCCATTGTTCTCGGAATTCCGCTGACATATAAAAATGCTTCGGAAATCTTGCATTGTTCTCGGCATTCCGCTGACGTTTAAAAATGCTTCGGAACTCTTCAATTGTTCTCGGAATTCTGCTGAACTTTTAAAATGCTTTGGAACTCTTCCATTGCTCTCGCAATTCTGCTGACGTTTAAAAATGCTTCGGAACTCTTCCATTGTTCTCGGAATTCTGCTGACGTTTAAAAATGCTTCGGAACTCTTCCATTGTTCTCGGAATTCCGCTGACGTTTAAAAATGCTTGACAACTCTTCCATTGTTCTCAGAATTCCGCTGACTTTTAAAAATACTTCGAAACTCTTCCATTGTTCTCCAAATTCCGCTGAAGTTTAAAAATGCTTCGGAACCCTTCCATTGTTCTCGGAATTCTGCTGAAGTTTAAAAATGCTTCGGACCTCTTCCATTGTTCTAGGAATTCTGCTGAAGTCTAAAAATTCATCTGAACTCTTCCATTATTCTCGGAATTCGTGTGACTTTTAAAAATGCTTCGGAACTCTTCTATTGTTCTCGGAATTCCGCTGAAGTTTAAAAATGCTTGAAATCTCTTACATTGTACTCGGAATTCCGCTGAAGTTTAAAAATGCTTCGGATCTCTTCCATTGTTCTCGGAATTCTGCTGAAGTTTAAAAATGCTTCAGAACTCTTCCATTGTTCTCAGAATTCCGCTGACGTTTAAAAATGCTTCGGAAATCTTCCATTGTTTTCAAAATTCCGCTGACGTTTAAAAATGCTTCACAACTCTTCCATTGTTCTCGGAATTCCGCTGACGTTTAAAAATGCTTCACAACTCTTCCATTGTTCTCGGAATTCCGCTGACTTTTAAAAATGCTTTGGAAATCTTCCATTGTTTTCAAAATTCCGCTGACGCTTAAAAATGCTTCAGAACTCTTCCATTGTTCTCGGAATTCTGCTGACGTTTAATAATGCTTCGCAACTCTTTCATTGTTCTCGGAATTCCACTGACGTTTAAAAATGCTTCGGAACTCATCCATTGTTCTCGGAATTCCGTTGAAGTTTAAAAATGCTTCGAAACTCTTCCATTGTTCTCGGAATTCCGCTGACATATAAAAATGCTTCGGAAATCTTGCATTGTTTTCAAAATTCCGCTGACGTTTAAAAATGCTTCAGAACTCTTACATTGTTCTCGGAATTCTGCTGACGTTTAAAAATGCTTCGGAACTCTTCCATTGTTCTCGGAATTCTGCTGAAGTTTAAAAATGCTACGTAACTCTTCCATTGTTCTCAGAATTCCGCTGACGTTTAAAAATGCTTCGGAAATCTTCCATTGTTTTCAAAATTCCGCTGACGTTTAAAAATGCTTCAGAACTCTTCCATTGTTCTCGGAATTCCGCTGACGTTTAATAATGCTTCGCAACTCTTTCATTGTACTCGGAATTCCGCTAACGTTTAAAAATGCTTCAGAATTCTTCAATTGTTCTCGGAATTCTGCTGAACTTTTAAAATGCTTTGGAACTCTTCCATTGCTCTCGGAATTCTGCTGAAGTTTAAAAATGCTTCGGAACTCTTCCATTGTTTTCGGAATTCTGCTGAAGTTTAAAAATGCTTCGGAACTCTTCCATTGTTCTCGGAATTCCGTTGAAGTTTAAAAATGCTTCGAAACTCTTCCATTGTTCTCGGAATTCTGCTGAAGTTTAAAAATGCTTCGGAACTCTTCCATTGTTCTCAGAATTCCACTAACGTTTAAAAATGCTTCGAAACTCTTCCATTGTTCTGGGAATTCTGCTGAAGTTTAAAAATGCTTCAGAACTCTTCCATTGTTCTCGGAATTCCACTGACGTTTAATAATGCTTCGCAACTCTTTCATTGTTCTCGGAAATTCCGCTGATGTTTAGAAATGCTTTGGAACTCTTCCATTGTTCTCGTAATTCTGTTGAAGTTTAAAAATGCTTCTAAACTCTTCCATTGTTCTCGGAATTCCGCTGACATATAAAAATGCTTCGGAAATCTTGCATTGTTCTCGGCATTCCGCTGACGTTTAAAAATGCTTCGGAACTCTTCAATTGTTCTCGGAATTCTGCTGAACTTTTAAAATGCTTTGGAACTCTTCCATTGCTCTCGCAATTCTGCTGACGTTTAAAAATGCTTCGGAACTCTTCCATTGTTCTCGGAAATCTGCTGACGTTTAAAAATGCTTCGGAACTCTTCCATTGTTCTCGGAATTCGTGTGAATTTTAAAAATGCTTCGGAACTCTTCTATTGTTCTCGGAATTCCGCTGAAGTTTAAAAATGCTTAAAATCTCTTACATTGTACTCGGAATTCCGCTGAAGTTTAAAAATGCTTCGGAACTCTTCCATTGTTCTCGGAATTCTGCTGAAGTTTAAAAATGCTTCAGAACTCTTCCATTGTTCTCAGAATTCCGCTGACGCTTAAAAATGCTTCACAACTCTTCCATTGTTCTCGGAATTCTGCTGACGTTTAATAATGCTTCGCAACTCTTTCATTGTTCTCGGAATTCCACTGACGTTTAAAAATGCTTCGGAACTCATCCATTGTTCTCGAAATTCCGTTGAAGTTTAAAAATTCTTCGAAACTCTTCCATTGTTCTCGGAATTCTGCTGACATATAAAAATGCTTCGGAAATCTTGCATTGTTCTCGGCATTCCGCTGACGTTTAAAAATGCTTCGGAACTCTTCCATTGCTCTCGGAATTCTGCTGAAGTTTAAAAATGTTTCAGAACTCTTACATTGTTCTCGGAATTCTGCTGACGTTTAAAAATGCTTCGGAACTCTTCCATTGTTCTCAGAATTCAGCTGAAGTTTAAAAATGCTTCGGAACTCTTCCATTGTTCTCGGAATTCTGCTGAAGTTTAAAAATGCTACGTAACTCTTCCATTGTTCTCAGAATTCCGCTGACGTTTAAAAATGCTTTGGAACTCTTCCATTGCTCTCGGAATTCTGCTGAAGTTTAAAAATGCTTCGGAACTCTTCCATTGTTCTCGGAATTCTGCTGAAGTTTAAAAATGCTTCGGAACTCTTCCATTGTTCTCGGAATTCCGTTGAAGTTTAAAAATACTTCGAAACTCTTCCATTGTTCTCGGAATTCTGCTGAAGTTTAAAAATGCTTCGGAACTCTTCCATTGTTCTCAGAATTCCGCTGACGTTTAAAAATGCTTCGGAACTCTTCAATTGTTCTCGGAATTCTGCTGAACTTTTAAAATGCTTTGGAACTCTTCCATTGCTCTCGCAATTCTGCTGACGTTAAAAATGCTTCGGAACTCTTCCATTGTTCTCGGAATTCTGCTGACGTTTAAAAATGCTTCGGAACTCTTCCATTGTTCTCGGAATTCCGCTGACGTTTAAAAATGCTTCACAACTCTTCCATTGTACTCGGAATTCCGCTGACTTTTAAAAATACTTCGAAACTCTTCTATTGTTCTCCAAATTCCGCTGAAGTTTAAAAATGGTTCGGAACCCTTCCATTGTTCTCGGAATTCTGCTGAAGTTTAAAAATGCTTCGGAACTCTTCCATTGTTCTCAGAATTCTGCTGACGTTTAAAAATGCTTTGGAACTCTTCCATTATTCTCGGAATTCGTGTGAATTTTAAAAATGCTTCGGAACTCTTCTATTGTTCTCGGAATTCCGCTGAAGTTTAAAAATGCTTAAAATCTCTTACATTGTTCTCGGAATTCCGCTGAAGTTTAAAAATGCTTCGGAACTCTTCCATTGTTCTCGGAATTCTGCTGAAGTTTAAAAATGCTTCAGAACTCTTCCATTGTTCTCAGAATTCCGCTGACGTTTAAAAATGCTTCGGAAATCTTCCATTGTTTTCAAAATTCCGCTGACGTTTAAAAATGCTTCAGAACTATTCCATTGTTCTCAGAATTCTGCTGACGTTTAAAAATGCTTCACAACTCTTCCATTGTTCTCGGAATTCCGCTGACTTTTAAAAATGCTTCCGAAATCTTCCATTGTTTTCAAAATTCCGCTGACGCTTAAAAATGCTTCAGAACTCTTCCATTGTTCTCGGAATTCTGCTGAAGTTTAAAAATGCTTCAGAACTCTTACATTGTTCTCGGAATTCTGCTGACGTTTAAAAATGCTTCGGAACTCTTCCATTGTTCTCTGAATTCCGCTGACGTTTAAAAATGCTTCGGTACTCTTCCTTTGTTCTCGGAATTCCGCTGACATATAAAAATGCTTCGGAAATCTTGCATTGTTCTCGGCATTCCGCTGACATTTAAAAATGCTTCGGAACTCTTCAATTGTTCTCGGAATTCTGCCGAACTTTTAAAATGCTTTGGAACTCTTCCATTGTTCTCGGAATTCTGCTGTAGTTTAAAAATGCTTCGGAACTCTTCCATTGTTCTCGGAATTCCGCTGACGTTTAAAAATGCTTCAGAAATCTTCCATTGTTTTCAAAATTCCGCTGACGTTTAAAAATGCTTCAGAACTCTTCCATTGTTCTCGGAATTCCGCTGACGTTTTAAAATGCTTCGGTACTCTTCCATTGTTCTCGGAATTCCGCTGACATATAAAAATGCTTCGGAAATCTTGCATTGTTCTCGGCATTCCGCTGACGTTTAAAAATGCTTCGGAACTCTTCCATTGTTCTCAGAATTCCGCTGACGTTTAAAAATGCTTCGGAAATCTTCCATTGTTTTCAAAATTCCGCTGACGTTTAAAAATGCTTCAGAACTCTTCCATTGTTCTCGGAATTCCGCTGACGTTTAAAAATGCTTTGGAACTCTTCCATTATTCTCGGAATTCTGCTGAAGTTTAAAAATGCTTCGGAACTCTTCCATTGTTCTCAGAATTCCGCTGACGTTTAAAAATGCTTCGGTACTCTTCCATTGTTCTCGGAATTCCGCTGACATATAAAAATGCTTCGGAAATCTTGCATTGTTCTCGGCATTCCGCTGACGTTTAAAAATGCTTCGGAACTCTTCAATTGTTCTCGGAATTCTGCTGAACTTTTAAAATGCTTTGGAACTCTTCCATTGCTCTCGGAATTCTGCTGAAGTTTAAAAATGCTTCAGAACTCTTCCATTGTTTTCGGAATTCTGCTGAAGTTTAAAAATGCTTCGGAACTCTTCCATTGTTCTCAGAATTCCACTGACATTTAAAAATGCTTCGGAAATCTTCCATTGTTTTCAAAATTCCGCTGACGCTAAAAAATGCTTCAGAACTCTTCCATTGTTCTCGGAATTCCGCTGACGTTTAATAATGCTTCGCAACTTTTTCATTGTTCTCGGAATTCCGCTGACGGTTAAAAATGCTTCGGAACTCTTCCATTGTTCTCGGAATTCCGTTGAAGTTTAAAAATGCTTCGAAACTCTTCCATTGTTCTCGGAATTCTGCTGACGTTTAAAAATGCTTCGGAACTCTTCCATTGTTCTCGGAATTCCGTTGAAGTTTAAAAATGCTTCGAAACTCTTCCATTGTTCTCGGAATTCTGCTGAAGTTTAAAAATGCTTCGGAACTCTTCCAATGTTCTCGGAATTCCGCTGACATATAAAAATGCTTTGAAAATCTTGCATTGTTCTCGGCATTCCGCTGACGTTTAAAATTGCTTCGGAACTCTTCAATTGTTCTCGGAATTCTGTTGAACTTTTAAAATGCTTTGGAACTCTTCCATTGCTCTCGGAATTCTGCTGAAGTTTAAAAATGCTTCAGAACTCTTACATTGTTCTCGGAATTCTGCTGACGTTTAAAAATGCTTCGGAACTCTACCATTGTTCTCGGAATTCCGTTGAAGTTTAAAAATGCTTCATAACTCTTCCATTGTTCTCGGAATTCTGCTGAAGTTTAAAAATGCTTCGGAACTCTTCCATTGTTCTCGGAATTCCGCTGACGTTTAATAATGCTTCGCAACTCTTTCATTGTTCTCGGAATTCCACTGACGTTTAAAAATGCTTCGGAAATCTTCCATTGTTTTCAAAATTCCGCTGACGCTTAAAAATGCTTCAGAACTCTTCCATTGTTCTCGGAATTCCGCTGACGTTTAATAATGCTTTGCAACTCTTTCATTGTACTCGGAATTCCGCTAACGTTTAAAAATGCTTCAGAACTCTTCCATTGTTCTCGGAATTCCGCTGACGTTTAATAATGCTTCGCAACTCTTTCATTGTTCTCGGAATTCCGCTGATGTTTAAAAATGCATCGGAACTCTTCCATTGTTCTCGGAATTCTGTTGAAGTTTAAAAATGCTTCTAAACTCTTCCATTGTTCTCGGAATTCCGCTGACATATAAAAATGCTTCGGAAATCTTGCATTGTTCTCGGCATTCCGCTGACGTTTAAAAATGCTTCGGAACTCTTCCATTGTTCTCGGAATTCTGCTGAAGTTTAAAAATGCTTCAGAACTCTTCCATTGTTCTCAGAATTCCGCTGACGTTTAAAAATGCTTCGGAAATCTTCCATTGTTTTCAAAATTCCGCTGACGTTTAAAAATGCTTCAGAACTATTCCATTGTTCTCAGAATTCTGCTGACGTTTAAAAATGCTTCGGAACTCTTCCATTGTTCTCGGAATTCCGCTGACGTTTAAAAATGCTTCACAACTCTTCCATTGTTCTCGGAATTCCGCTGACTTTTAAAAATGCTTCGGAAATCTTCCATTGTTTTCAAAATTCCGCTGACGCTTAAAAATGCTTCAGAACTCTTCCATTGTTCTCGGAATTCTGCTGAAGTTTAAAAATGCTTCAGAACTCTTACATTGTTCTCGGAATTCTGCTGACGTTTAAAAATGCCTCGGAACTCTTCCATTGTTCTCTGAATTCCGCTGACGTTTAAAAATGCTTCGGTACTCTTCCTTTGTTCTCGGAATTCCGCTGACATATAAAAATGCTTCGGAAATCTTGCTTTGTTCTCGGCATTCCGCTGACGTTTAAAAATGCTTCGGAACTCTTCAATTGTTCTCGGAATTCTGCCGAACTTTTAAAATGCTTTGGAACTCTTCCATTGCTCTCGGAATTCTTCTGAAGTTTAAAAATGCTTCAGAACTCTTCCATTGTTCTCGGAATTCTGCTGTAGTTTAAAAATGCTTCGGAACTCTTCCATTGTTCTCGGAATTCCGCTGACGTTTAAAAATGCTTCGGAAATCTTCCATTGTTTTCAAAATTCCGCTGACGTTTAAAAATGCTTCAGAACTCTTCCATTGTTCTCGGAATTCCGCTGACATATAAAAATGCTTCGGAAATCTTGCATTGTTCTCGGCATTCCGCTGACATTTAAAAATGCTTCGGAAATCTTCCATTGATATCAAAATTCCGCTGACGCTTAAAAATGCTTCAGAACTCTTCCATTGTTCTCGGAATTCCGCTGACGTTTAATAATGCTTCGCAACTTTTTCATTGTTCTCGGAATTCCGCTGACAGTTAAAAATGCTTCGGAACTCTTCCATTGTTCTCGGAATTCCGTTGAAGTTTAAAAATGCTTCGAAACTCTTCCATTGTTCTCGGAATTCTGCTGAAGTTTAAAAATGCTTCAGAACTCTTCCATTGTTCTCGGAATTCCGCTGACGTTTAATAATGCTTCGCAACTCTTTCATTGTTCTCGGAATTCCGCTGACGTTTAAAAATGCTTCGAAACTCTTCCATTGTTCTCGGAATTCTGCTGAAGTTTAAAAATGCTTCGGAACTCTTCCATTGTTCTCGGAATTCCGCTGACATATAAAAATGCTTTGAAAATCTTGCATTGTTCTCGGCATTCCGCTGACGTTTAAAATTGCTTCGGAACTCTTCAATTGTTCTCGGAATTCTGTTGAACTTTTAAATTGCTTTGGAGCTCTTCCATTGCTCTCGGAATTCTGCTGAAGTTTAAAAATGCTTCAGAACTCTTACATTGTTCTCGGAATTCTGCTGACGTTTAAAAATGCTTCGGAACTCTACCATTGTTCTCGGAATTCCGTTGAAGTTTAAAAATGCTTCGAAACTCTTCCATTGTTCTCGGAATTCTGCTGAAGTTTAAAAATGCTTCGGAACTCTTCCATTGTTCTCGGAATTCCGCTGACGTTTAATAATGCTTCGCAACTCTTTCATTGTTCTCGGAATTCAACTGACGTTTAAAAATGCTTCGGAAATCTTCCATTGTTTTCAAAATTCCGCTGACGCTTAAAAATGCTTCAGAACTCTTCCATTGTTCTCGGAATTCCGCTGACGTTTAATAATGCTTCGCAACTCTTTCATTGTACTCGGAATTCCGCTAACGTTTAAAAATGCTTCAGAACTCTTCCATTGTTCTCGGAATTCCGCTGACGTTTAATAATGCTTCGCAACTCTTTCATTGTTCTCGGAATTCCGCTGATGTTTAAAAATGCTTCGGAACTCTTCCATTGTTCTCGGAATTCTGTTGAAGTTTAAAAATGCTTCGAAACTCTTCCATTGTTCTCAGAATTCCGCTGACGTTTAAAAATGCTTCGGAAATCTTCCATTGTTTTCAAAATTCCGCTGACGTTTAAAAATGCTTCAGAACTATTCCATTGTTCTCAGAATTCTGCTGACATATAAAAATGCTTCGGAACTCTTCCATTGTTCTCGGAATTCCGCTGACGTTTAAAAATGCTTCACAACTCTTCCATTGTTCTCGGAATTCCGCTGACGTTTAAAAATGCTTCACAACTCTTCCATTGTTCTCGGAATTCCGCTGACTTTTAAAAATGCTTCGGAAATCTTCCATTGTTTTCAAAATTCCGCTGACGCTTAAAAATGCTTCAGAACTCTTCCATTGTTCTCGGAATTCTGCTGAAGTTTAAAAATGCTACAGAACTCTTACATTGTTCTCGGAATTCTGCTGACGTTTAAAAATGCTTCGGAACTCTTCCATTGTTCTCTGAATTCCGCTGATGTTTAAAAATGCTTCGGTACTCTTCCTTTGTTCTCGGAATTCCGCTGACATATAAAAATGCTTCGGAAATCTTGCATTGTTCTCGGCATTCCGCTGACGTTTAAAAATGCTTCGGAACTCTTCCATTGTTCTCGGAATTCTGCTGACGTTTAAAAATGCTTCGGAACTCTTCCATTGTTCTCAGAATTCGTGTGAATTTTAAAAATGCTTCGGAACTCTTCTATTGTTCTCGGAATTCCGCTGAAGTTTAAAAATGCTTAAAATCTCTTACATTGTACTCGGAATTCCGCTGAAGTTTAAAAATGCTTCGGAACTCTTCCATTGTTCTCGGAATTCTGCTGAAGTTTAAAAATGCTTCAGAACTCTTCCATTGTTCTCAGAATTCCGCTGACGTTTAAAAATGCTTCGGAAATCTTCCATTGTTTTCAAAATTCCGCTGACGTTTAAAAATGCTTCAGAACTATTCCATTGTTCTCAGAATTCTGCTGATGTTTAAAAATGCTTCAGAACTCTTCCATTGTTCTCGGAATTCCGCTGACGTTTAAAAATGCTTCACAACTCTTCCATTGTTCTCGGAATTCCGCTGACGTTTAAAAATGCTTCAGAACTCTTCCATTGTTCTCGGAATTCCGCTGACGTTTAAAAATGCTTCAGAACTCTTCCATTGTTCTCGGAATTCCGCTGACGTTTAATAATGCTTCGCAACTCTTTCATTGTACTCGGAATTCCGCTAACGTTTAAAAATGCTTCAGAATTCTTCAATTGTTCTCGGAATTCTGCTGAACTTTTAAAATGCTTTGGAACTCTTCCATTGCTCTCGGAATTCTGCTGAAGTTTAAAAATGCTTCGGAACTCTTCCATTGTTTTCGGAATTCTGCTGAAGTTTAAAAATGCTTCGGAACTCTTCCATTGTTCTCGGAATTCCGTTGAAGTTTAAAAATGCTTCGAAACTCTTCCATTGTTCTCGGAATTCTGCTGAAGTTTAAAAATGCTTCGGAACTCTTCCATTGTTCTCAGAATTCCACTAACGTTTAAAAATGCTTCGAAACTCTTCCATTGTTCTGGGAATTCTGCTGAAGTTTAAAAATGCTTCAGAACTCTTCCATTGTTCTCGGAATTCCACTGACGTTTAATAATGCTTCGCAACTCTTTCATTGTTCTCGGAAATTCCGCTGATGTTTAGAAATGCTTTGGAACTCTTCCATTGTTCTCGTAATTCTGTTGAAGTTTAAAAATGCTTCTAAACTCTTCCATTGTTCTCGGAATTCCGCTGACATATAAAAATGCTTCGGAAATCTTGCATTGTTCTCGGCATTCCGCTGACGTTTAAAAATGCTTCGGAACTCTTCAATTGTTCTCGGAATTCTGCTGAACTTTTAAAATGCTTTGGAACTCTTCCATTGCTCTCGCAATTCTGCTGACGTTTAAAAATGCTTCGGAACTCTTCCATTGTTCTCGGAAATCTGCTGACGTTTAAAAATGCTTCGGAACTCTTCCATTGTTCTCGGAATTCGTGTGAATTTTAAAAATGCTTCGGAACTCTTCTATTGTTCTCGGAATTCCGCTGAAGTTTAAAAATGCTTAAAATCTCTTACATTGTACTCGGAATTCCGCTGAAGTTTAAAAATGCTTCGGAACTCTTCCATTGTTCTCGGAATTCTGCTGAAGTTTAAAAATGCTTCAGAACTCTTCCATTGTTCTCAGAATTCCGCTGACGCTTAAAAATGCTTCACAACTCTTCCATTGTTCTCGGAATTCTGCTGACGTTTAATAATGCTTCGCAACTCTTTCATTGTTCTCGGAATTCCACTGACGTTTAAAAATGCTTCGGAACTCATCCATTGTTCTCGAAATTCCGTTGAAGTTTAAAAATTCTTCGAAACTCTTCCATTGTTCTCGGAATTCTGCTGACATATAAAAATGCTTCGGAAATCTTGCATTGTTCTCGGCATTCCGCTGACGTTTAAAAATGCTTCGGAACTCTTCCATTGCTCTCGGAATTCTGCTGAAGTTTAAAAATGTTTCAGAACTCTTACATTGTTCTCGGAATTCTGCTGACGTTTAAAAATGCTTCGGAACTCTTCCATTGTTCTCAGAATTCAGCTGAAGTTTAAAAATGCTTCGGAACTCTTCCATTGTTCTCGGAATTCTGCTGAAGTTTAAAAATGCTACGTAACTCTTCCATTGTTCTCAGAATTCCGCTGACGTTTAAAAATGCTTTGGAACTCTTCCATTGCTCTCGGAATTCTGCTGAAGTTTAAAAATGCTTCGGAACTCTTCCATTGTTCTCGGAATTCTGCTGAAGTTTAAAAATGCTTCGGAACTCTTCCATTGTTCTCGGAATTCCGTTGAAGTTTAAAAATACTTCGAAACTCTTCCATTGTTCTCGGAATTCTGCTGAAGTTTAAAAATGCTTCGGAACTCTTCCATTGTTCTCAGAATTCCGCTGACGTTTAAAAATGCTTCGGAACTCTTCAATTGTTCTCGGAATTCTGCTGAACTTTTAAAATGCTTTGGAACTCTTCCATTGCTCTCGCAATTCTGCTGACGTTAAAAATGCTTCGGAACTCTTCCATTGTTCTCGGAATTCTGCTGACGTTTAAAAATGCTTCGGAACTCTTCCATTGTTCTCGGAATTCCGCTGACGTTTAAAAATGCTTCACAACTCTTCCATTGTACTCGGAATTCCGCTGACTTTTAAAAATACTTCGAAACTCTTCTATTGTTCTCCAAATTCCGCTGAGGTTTAAAAATGGTTCGGAACCCTTCCATTGTTCTCGGAATTCTGCTGAAGTTTAAAAATGCTTCGGAACTCTTCCATTGTTCTCAGAATTCTGCTGACGTTTAAAAATGCTTTGGAACTCTTCCATTGTTCTCGGAATTCCGCTGAAGTTTAAAAATGCTTCGGACCTCTTCCATTGTTCTATGAATTCTGCTGAAGTCTAAAAATTCATCTGAACTCTTCCATTATTCTCGGAATTCGTGTGAATTTTAAAAATGCTTCGGAACTCTTCTATTGTTCTCGGAATTCCGCTGAAGTTTAAAAATGCTTAAAATCTCTTACATTGTTCTCGGAATTCCGCTGAAGTTTAAAAATGCTTCGGAACTCTTCCATTGTTCTCGGAATTCTGCTGAAGTTTAAAAATGCTTCAGAACTCTTCCATTGTTCTCAGAATTCCGCTGACGTTTAAAAATGCTTCGGAAATCTTCCATTGTTTTCAAAATTCCGCTGACGTTTAAAAATGCTTCAGAACTATTCCATTGTTCTCAGAATTCTGCTGACGTTTAAAAATGCTTCACAACTCTTCCATTGTTCTCGGAATTCCGCTGACTTTTAAAAATGCTTCCGAAATCTTCCATTGTTTTCAAAATTCCGCTGACGCTTAAAAATGCTTCAGAACTCTTCCATTGTTCTCGGAATTCTGCTGAAGTTTAAAAATGCTTCAGAACTCTTACATTGTTCTCGGAATTCTGCTGACGTTTAAAAATGCTTCGGAACTCTTCCATTGTTCTCGGAATTCCGCTGACGTTTAAAAATGCTTCAGAAATCTTCCATTGTTTTCAAAATTCCGCTGACGTTTAAAAATGCTTCAGAACTCTTCCATTGTTCTCGGAATTCCGCTGACGTTTTAAAATGCTTCGGTACTCTTCCATTGTTCTCGGAATTCCGCTGACATATAAAAATGCTTCGGAAATCTTGCATTGTTCTCGGCATTCCGCTGACGTTTAAAAATGCTTCGGAACTCTTCCATTGTTCTCAGAATTCCGCTGACGTTTAAAAATGCTTCGGAAATCTTCCATTGTTTTCAAAATTCCGCTGACGTTTAAAAATGCTTCAGAACTCTTCCATTGTTCTCGGAATTCCGCTGACGTTTAAAAATGCTTTGGAACTCTTCCATTATTCTCGGAATTCTGCTGAAGTTTAAAAATGCTTCGGAACTCTTCCATTGTTCTCAGAATTCCGCTGACGTTTAAAAATGCTTCGGTACTCTTCCATTGTTCTCGGAATTCCGCTGACATATAAAAATGCTTCGGAAATCTTGCATTGTTCTCGGCATTCCGCTGACGTTTAAAAATGCTTCGGAACTCTTCAATTGTTCTCGGAATTCTGCTGAACTTTTAAAATGCTTTGGAACTCTTCCATTGCTCTCGGAATTCTGCTGAAGTTTAAAAATGCTTCAGAACTCTTCCATTGTTTTCGGAATTCTGCTGAAGTTTAAAAATGCTTCGGAACTCTTCCATTGTTCTCAGAATTCCACTGACATTTAAAAATGCTTCGGAAATCTTCCATTGTTTTCAAAATTCCGCTGACGCTAAAAAATGCTTCAGAACTCTTCCATTGTTCTCGGAATTCCGCTGACGTTTAATAATGCTTCGCAACTTTTTCATTGTTCTCGGAATTCCGCTGACGGTTAAAAATGCTTCGGAACTCTTCCATTGTTCTCGGAATTCCGTTGAAGTTTAAAAATGCTTCGAAACTCTTCCATTGTTCTCGGAATTCTGCTGACGTTTAAAAATGCTTCGGAACTCTTCCATTGTTCTCGGAATTCCGTTGAAGTTTAAAAATGCTTCGAAACTCTTCCATTGTTCTCGGAATTCTGCTGAAGTTTAAAAATGCTTCGGAACTCTTCCAATGTTCTCGGAATTCCGCTGACATATAAAAATGCTTTGAAAATCTTGCATTGTTCTCGGCATTCCGCTGACGTTTAAAATTGCTTCGGAACTCTTCAATTGTTCTCGGAATTCTGTTGAACTTTTAAAATGCTTTGGAACTCTTCCATTGCTCTCGGAATTCTGCTGAAGTTTAAAAATGCTTCAGAACTCTTACATTGTTCTCGGAATTCTGCTGACGTTTAAAAATGCTTCGGAACTCTACCATTGTTCTCGGAATTCCGTTGAAGTTTAAAAATGCTTCATAACTCTTCCATTGTTCTCGGAATTCTGCTGAAGTTTAAAAATGCTTCGGAACTCTTCCATTGTTCTCGGAATTCCGCTGACGTTTAATAATGCTTCGCAACTCTTTCATTGTTCTCGGAATTCCACTGACGTTTAAAAATGCTTCGGAAATCTTCCATTGTTTTCAAAATTCCGCTGACGCTTAAAAATGCTTCAGAACTCTTCCATTGTTCTCGGAATTCCGCTGACGTTTAATAATGCTTTGCAACTCTTTCATTGTACTCGGAATTCCGCTAACGTTTAAAAATGCTTCAGAACTCTTCCATTGTTCTCGGAATTCCGCTGACGTTTAATAATGCTTCGCAACTCTTTCATTGTTCTCGGAATTCCGCTGATGTTTAAAAATGCATCGGAACTCTTCCATTGTTCTCGGAATTCTGTTGAAGTTTAAAAATGCTTCTAAACTCTTCCATTGTTCTCGGAATTCCGCTGACATATAAAAATGCTTCGGAAATCTTGCATTGTTCTCGGCATTCCGCTGACGTTTAAAAATGCTTCGGAACTCTTCCATTGTTCTCGGAATTCTGCTGAAGTTTAAAAATGCTTCAGAACTCTTCCATTGTTCTCAGAATTCCGCTGACGTTTAAAAATGCTTCGGTACTCTTCCTTTGTTCTCGGAATTCCGCTGACATATAAAAATGCTTCGGAAATCTTGCATTGTTCTCGGCATTCCGCTGACGTTTAAAAATGCTTCGGAACTCTTCAATTGTTCTCGGAATTCTGCCGAACTTTTAAAATGCTTTGGAACTCTTCCATTGCTCTCGGAATTCTGCTGAAGTTTAAAAATGCTTCAGAACTCTTCCATTGTTCTCGGAATTCTGCTGTAGTTTAAAAATGCTTCGGAACTCTTCCATTGTTCTCGGAATTCCGCTGACGTTTAAAAATGCTTCGGAAATCTTCCATTGTTTTCAAAATTCCGCTGACGTTTAAAAATGCTTCAGAACTCTTCCATTGTTCTCGGAATTCCGCTGACATATAAAAATGCTTCGGAAATCTTGCATTGTTCTCGGCATTCCGCTGACATTTAAAAATGCTTCGGAAATCTTCCATTGATATCAAAATTCCGCTGACGCTTAAAAATGCTTCAGAACTCTTCCATTGTTCTCGGAATTCCGCTGACGTTTAATAATGCTTCGCAACTTTTTCATTGTTCTCGGAATTCCGCTGACAGTTAAAAATGCTTCGGAACTCTTCCATTGTTCTCGGAATTCCGTTGAAGTTTAAAAATGCTTCGAAACTCTTCCATTGTTCTCGGAATTCTGCTGAAGTTTAAAAATGCTTCAGAACTCTTCCATTGTTCTCGGAATTCCGCTGACGTTTAATAATGCTTCGCAACTCTTTCATTGTTCTCGGAATTCCGCTGACGTTTAAAAATGCTTCGAAACTCTTCCATTGTTCTCGGAATTCTGCTGAAGTTTAAAAATGCTTCGGAACTCTTCCATTGTTCTCGGAATTCCGCTGACATATAAAAATGCTTTGAAAATCTTGCATTGTTCTCGGCATTCCGCTGACGTTTAAAATTGCTTCGGAACTCTTCAATTGTTCTCGGAATTCTGTTGAACTTTTAAATTGCTTTGGAGCTCTTCCATTGCTCTCGGAATTCTGCTGAAGTTTAAAAATGCTTCAGAACTCTTACATTGTTCTCGGAATTCTGCTGACGTTTAAAAATGCTTCGGAACTCTACCATTGTTCTCGGAATTCCGTTGAAGTTTAAAAATGCTTCGAAACTCTTCCATTGTTCTCGGAATTCTGCTGAAGTTTAAAAATGCTTCGGAACTCTTCCATTGTTCTCGGAATTCCGCTGACGTTTAATAATGCTTCGCAACTCTTTCATTGTTCTCGGAATTCAACTGACGTTTAAAAATGCTTCGGAAATCTTCCATTGTTTTCAAAATTCCGCTGACGCTTAAAAATGCTTCAGAACTCTTCCATTGTTCTCGGAATTCCGCTGACGTTTAATAATGCTT
Organism: Phyllobates terribilis; assembly: GCF_046119375.1. Classification (NCBI taxonomy): domain Eukaryota; kingdom Metazoa; phylum Chordata; class Amphibia; order Anura; family Dendrobatidae; genus Phyllobates; species Phyllobates terribilis. The sequence goes on from NW_027362782.1 coordinate 14,345,445, forward strand.
CGCAACTCTTTCATTGTACTCGGAATTCCGCTAACGTTTAAAAATGCTTCAGAACTCTTCCATTGTTCTCGGAATTCCGCTGACGTTTAATAATGCTTCGCAACTCTTTCATTGTTCTCGGAATTCCGCTGATGTTTAAAAATGCTTCGGAACTCTTCCATTGTTCTCGGAATTCTGTTGAAGTTTAAAAATGCTTCGAAACTCTTCCATTGTTCTCAGAATTCCGCTGACGTTTAAAAATGCTTCGGAAATCTTCCATTGTTTTCAAAATTCCGCTGACGTTTAAAAATGCTTCAGAACTATTCCATTGTTCTCAGAATTCTGCTGACATATAAAAATGCTTCGGAACTCTTCCATTGTTCTCGGAATTCCGCTGACGTTTAAAAATGCTTCACAACTCTTCCATTGTTCTCGGAATTCCGCTGACGTTTAAAAATGCTTCACAACTCTTCCATTGTTCTCGGAATTCCGCTGACTTTTAAAAATGCTTCGGAAATCTTCCATTGTTTTCAAAATTCCGCTGACGCTTAAAAATGCTTCAGAACTCTTCCATTGTTCTCGGAATTCTGCTGAAGTTTAAAAATGCTACAGAACTCTTACATTGTTCTCGGAATTCTGCTGACGTTTAAAAATGCTTCGGAACTCTTCCATTGTTCTCTGAATTCCGCTGATGTTTAAAAATGCTTCGGTACTCTTCCTTTGTTCTCGGAATTCCGCTGACATATAAAAATGCTTCGGAAATCTTGCATTGTTCTCGGCATTCCGCTGACGTTTAAAAATGCTTCGGAACTCTTCCATTGTTCTCGGAATTCTGCTGACGTTTAAAAATGCTTCGGAACTCTTCCATTGTTCTCAGAATTCGTGTGAATTTTAAAAATGCTTCGGAACTCTTCTATTGTTCTCGGAATTCCGCTGAAGTTTAAAAATGCTTAAAATCTCTTACATTGTACTCGGAATTCCGCTGAAGTTTAAAAATGCTTCGGAACTCTTCCATTGTTCTCAGAATTCTGCTGACGTTTAAAAATGCTTCAGAACTCTTCCATTGTTCTCGGAATTCCGCTGACGTTTAAAAATGCTTCACAACTCTTCCATTGTTCTCGGAATTCCGCTGACGTTTAAAAATGCTTCACAACTCTTCCATTGTTCTCGGAATTCCGCTGACTTTTAAAAATGCTTCGGAAATCTTCCATTGTTTTCAAAATTCCGCTGACGCTTAAAAATGCTTCAGAACTCTTCCATTGTTCTCGGAATTCTGCTGACGTTTAATAATGCTTCGCAACTCTTTCATTGTTCTCGGAATTCCACTGACGTTTAAAAATGCTTCGGAACTCATCCATTGTTCTCGGAATTCCGTTGAAGTTTAAAAATGCTTCGAAACTCTTCCATTGTTCTCGGAATTCTGCTGACATATAAAAATGCTTCGGAAATCTTGCATTGTTCTCGGCATTCCGCTGACGTTTAAAAATGCTTCGGAACTCTTCCATTGCTCTCGGAATTCTGCTGAAGTTTAAAAATGTTTCAGAACTCTTACATTGTTCTCGGAATTCTGCTGACGTTTAAAAATGCTTCGGAACTCTTCCATTGTTCTCAGAATTCAGCTGAAGTTTAAAAATGCTTCGGAACTCTTCCATTGTTCTCGGAATTCTGCTGAAGTTTAAAAATGCTACGTAACTCTTCCATTGTTCTCAGAATTCCGCTGACGTTTAAAAATGCTTTGGAACTCTTCCATTGCTCTCGGAATTCTGCTGAAGTTTAAAAATGCTTCGGAACTCTTCCATTGTTCTCGGAATTCTGCTGAAGTTTAAAAATGCTTCGGAACTCTTCCATTGTTCTCGGAATTCCGTTGAAGTTTAAAAATACTTCGAAACTCTTCCATTGTTCTCGGAATTCTGCTGAAGTTTAAAAATGCTTCGGAACTCTTCCATTGTTCTCAGAATTCCGCTAACGTTTAAAAATGCTTCGGAAATCTTCCATTGTTTTCAAAATTCCGCTGACGCTTAAAAATGCTTCAGAACTCTTCCATTGTTCTCGGAATTCCGCTGACGTTTAATAATGCTTCGCAACTCTTTCATTGTACTCGGAATTCCGCTAACGTTTAAAAATGCTTCGGAACTCTTCCATTGTTCTCGGAATTCCGTTGAAGTTTAAAAATGCTTCGAAACTCTTCCATTGTTCTGGGAATTCTGCTGAAGTTTAAAAATGCTTCAGAACTCTTCCATTGTTCTCGGAATTCCGCTGACGTTTAATAATGCTTCGCAACTCTTTCATTGTTCTCGGAATTCCGCTGATGTTTAAAAATGCTTCGGAACTCTTCCATTGTTCTCGGAATTCTGTTGAAGTTTAAAAATGCTTCTAAACTCTTCCATTGTTCTCGGAATTCCGCTGACATATAAAAATGCTTCGGAAATCTTGCATTGTTCTCGGCATTCCGCTGACATTTAAAAATGCTTCGGAACTCTTCAATTGTTCTCGGAATTCTGCCGAACTTTTAAAATGCTTTGGAACTCTTCCATTGTTCTCGGAATTCTGCTGTAGTTTAAAAATGCTTCGGAACTCTTCCATTGTTCTCGGAATTCCGCTGACGTTTAAAAATGCTTCGGAAATCTTCCATTGTTTTCAAAATTCCGCTGGCGTTTAAAAATGCTTCAGAACTCTTCCATTGTTCTCGGAATTCCGCTGACGTTTTAAAATGCTTCGGTACTCTTCCATTGTTCTCGGAATTCCGCTGACATATAAAAATGCTTCGGAAATCTTGCATTGTTCTCGGCATTCCGCTGACGTTTAAAAATGCTTCGGAACTCTTCCATTGTTCTCAGAATTCCGCTGACGTTTAAAAATGCTTCGGAAATCTTCCATTGTTTTCAAAATTCCGCTGACGTTTAAAAATGCTTCAGAACTCTTCCATTGTTCTCGGAATTCCGCTGACGTTTAAAAATGCTTTGGAACTCTTCCATTATTCTCGGAATTCTGCTGAAGTTTAAAAATGCTTCGGAACTCTTCCATTGTTCTCAGAATTCCGCTGACGTTTAAAAATGCTTCGGTACTCTTCCATTGTTCTCGGAATTCCGCTGACATATAAAAATGCTTCGGAAATCTTGCATTGTTCTCGGCATTCCGCTGACGTTTAAAAATGCTTCGGAACTCTTCAATTGTTCTCGGAATTCTGCTGAACTTTTAAAATGCTTTGGAACTCTTCCATTGCTCTCGGAATTCTGCTGAAGTTTAAAAATGCTTCAGAACTCTTCCATTGTTTTCGGAATTCTGCTGAAGTTTAAAAATGCTTTGGAACTCTTCCATTGTTCTCAGAATTCCACTGACGTTTAAAAATGCTTCGGAAATCTTCCATTGTTTTCAAAATTCCGCTGACGCTTAAAAATGCTTCAGAACTCTTCCATTGTTCTCGGAATTCCGCTGACATTTAATAATGCTTCGCAACTTTTTCATTGTTCTCGGAATTCCGCTGACGGTTAAAAATGCTTCGGAACTCTTCAATTGTTCTCGGAATTCTGTTGAACTTTTAAAATGCTTTGGAACTCTTCCATTGCTCTCGGAATTCTGCTGAAGTTTAAAAATGCTTCAGAACTCTTACATTGTTCTCGGAATTCTGCTGACGTTTAAAAATGCTTCGGAACTCTACCATTGTTCTCGGAATTCCGTTGAAGTTTAAAAATGCTTCATAACTCTTCCATTGTTCTCGGAATTCTGCTGAAGTTTAAAAATGCTTCGGAACTCTTCCATTGTTCTCGGAATTCCGCTGACGTTTAATAATGCTTCGCAACTCTTTCATTGTTCTCGGAATTCCACTGACGTTTAAAAATGCTTCGGAAATCTTCCATTGTTTTCAAAATTCCGCTGACGCTTAAAAATGCTTCAGAACTCTTCCATTGTTCTCGGAATTCCGCTGACGTTTAATAATGCTTTGCAACTCTTTCATTGTACTCGGAATTCCGCTAACGTTTAAAAATGCTTCAGAACTCTTCCATTGTTCTCGGAATTCCGCTGACGTTTAATAATGCTTCGCAACTCTTTCATTGTTCTCGGAATTCCGCTGATGTTTAAAAATGCTTCGGAACTCTTCCATTGTTCTCGGAATTCTGTTGAAGTTTAAAAATGCTTCTAAACTCTTCCATTGTTCTCGGAATTCCGCTGACATATAAAAATGCTTCGGAAATCTTGCATTGTTCTCGGCATTCCGCTGACGTTTAAAAATGCTTCGGAACTCTTCCATTGTTCTCGGAATTCTGCTGAAGTTTAAAAATGCTTCAGAACTCTTCCATTGTTCTCAGAATTCCGCTGACGTTTAAAAATGCTTCGGAAATCTTGCATTGTTTTCAAAATTCCGCTGACGTTTAAAAATGCATCAGAACTATTCCATTGTTCTCAGAATTCTGCTGACGTTTAAAAATCCTTCGGAACTCTTCCATTGTTCTCGGAATTCCGCTGACGTTTAAAAATGCTTCACAACTCTTCCATTGTTCACGGAATTCCACTGACGTTTAAAAATGCTTCACAACTCTTCCATTGTTCTCAGAATTCCGCTGACGTTTAAAAATGCTTTGGAACTCTTCCATTGCTCTCGGAATTCTGCTGAAGTTTAAAAATGCTTCGGAACTCTTCCATTGTTCTCGGAATTCTGCTGAAGTTTAAAAATGCTTCGGAACTCTTACATTGTTCTCGGAATTCCTTTGAAGTTTAAAAATACTTCGAAACTCTTCCATTGTTCTCGGAATTCTGCTGAAGTTTAAAAATGCTTCGGAACTCTTCCATTGTTCTCAGAATTCCGCTAACGTTTAAAAATGCTTCAGAAATCTTCCATTGTTTTCAAAATTCCGCTGACGCTTAAAAATGCTTCAGAACTCTTCCATTGTTCTCGGAATTCCGCTGACGTTTAATAATGCTTCGCAACTCTTTCATTGTTCTCGGAATTCCGCTGATGTTTAAAAATGGTTCGGAACTCTTCCATTGTTCTCGGAATTCTGTTGAAGTTTAAAAATGCTTCTAAACTCTTCCATTGTTCTCGGAATTCCGCTGACATATAAAAATGCTTCGGAAATCTTGCATTGTTCTCGGCATTCCGCTGACATTTAAAAATGCTTCGGAACTCTTCAATTGTTCTCGGAATTCTGCCGAACTTTTAAAATGCTTTGGAACTCTTCCATTGTTCTCGGAATTCTGCTGTAGTTTAAAAATGCTTCGGAACTCTTCCATTGTACTCGGAATTCCGCTGACGTTTAAAAATGCTTCGGAAATCTTCCATTGTTTTCAAAATTCCGCTGGCGTTTAAAAATGCTTCAGAACTCTTCCATTGTTCTCGGAATTCCGCTGACGTTTTAAAATGCTTCGGTACTCTTCCATTGTTCTCGGAATTCCGCTGACATATAAAAATGCTTCGGAAATCTTGCATTGTTCTCGGCATTCCGCTGACGTTTAAAAATGCTTCGGAACTCTTCCATTGTTCTCAGAATTCCGCTGACGTTTAAAAATGCTTCGGAAATCTTCCATTGTTTTCAAAATTCCGCTGACGTTTAAAAATGCTTCAGAACTCTTCCATTGTTCTCGGAATTCCGCTGACGTTTAAAAATGCTTCGGTACTCTTCCATTGTTCTCGGAATTCCGCTGACATATAAAAATGCTTCGGAAATCTTGCATTGTTCTCGGCATTCCGCTGACGTTTAAAAATGCTTCGGAACTCTTCAATTGTTCTCGGAATTCTGCTGAACTTTTAAAATGCTTTGGAACTCTTCCATTGTTCTCGGAATTCTGCTGTAGTTTAAAAATGCTTCGGTACTCTTCCATTGTTCTCGGAATTCCGCTGACATATAAAAATGCTTCGGAAATCTTGCATTGTTCTCGGCATTCCGCTGACGTTTAAAAATGCTTCGGAACTCTTCCATTGTTCTCAGAATTCCGCTGACGTTTAAAAATGCTTCGGAAATCTTCCATTGTTTTCAAAATTCCGCTGACGTTTAAAAATGCTTCAGAACTCTTCCATTGTTCTCGGAATTCCGCTGACGTTTAAAAATGCTTTGGAACTCTTCCATTATTCTCGGAATTCTGCTGAAGTTTAAAAATGCTTCGGAACTCTTCCATTGTTCTCAGAATTCCGCTGACGTTTAAAAATGCTTCGGTACTCTTCCATTGTTCTCGGAATTCCGCTGACATATAAAAATGCTTCGGAAATCTTGCATTGTTCTCGGCATTCCGCTGACGTTTAAAAATGCTTCGGAACTCTTCAATTGTTCTCGGAATTCTGCTGAACTTTTAAAATGCTTTGGAACTCTTCCATTGCTCTCGGAATTCTGCTGAAGTTTAAAAATGCTTCAGAACTCTTCCATTGTTTTCGGAATTCTGCTGAAGTTTAAAAACGCTTCGGAACTCTTCCATTGTTCTCAGAATTCCACTGACGTTTAAAAATGCTTCGGAAATCTTCCATTGTTTTCAAAATTCCGCTGACGCTTAAAAATGCTTCAGAACTCTTCCATTGTTCTCGGAATTCCGCTGACGTTTAATAATGCTTCGCAACTTTTTCATTGTTCTCGGAATTCCGCTGACGGTTAAAAATGCTTCGGAACTCTTCCATTGTTCTCGGAATTCCGTTGAAGTTTAAAAATGCTTCGAAACTCTTCCATTGTTCTCGGAATTCTGCTGACGTTTAAAAATGCTTCGGAACTCTTCCATTGTTCTCGGAATTCCGTTGAAGTTTAAAAATGCTTCGAAACTCTTCCATTGTTCTCGGAATTCTGCTGAAGTTTAAAAATGCTTCGGAACTCTTCCATTGTTCTCGGAATTCCGCTGACATATAAAAATGCTTTGAAAATCTTGCATTGTTCTCGGCATTCCGCTGACGTTTAAAATTGCTTCGGAACTCTTCAATTGTTCTCGGAATTCTGTTGAACTTTTAAAATGCTTTGGAACTCTTCCATTGCTCTCGGAATTCTGCTGAAGTTTAAAAATGCTTCAGAACTCTTACATTGTTCTCGGAATTCTGCTGACGTTTAAAAATGCTTCGGAACTCTACCATTGTTCTCGGAATTCCGTTGAAGTTTAAAAATGCTTCATAACTCTTCCATTGTTCTCGGAATTCTGCTGAAGTTTAAAAATGCTTCGGAACTCTTCCATTGTTCTCGGAATTCCGCTGACGTTTAATAATGCTTCGCAACTCTTTCATTGTTCTCGGAATTCCACTGACGTTTAAAAATGCTTCGGAAATCTTCCATTGTTTTCAAAATTCCGCTGACGCTTAAAAATGCTTCAGAACTCTTCCATTGTTCTCGGAATTCCGCTGACGTTTAATAATGCTTTGCAACTCTTTCATTGTACTCGGAAATCCGCTAACGTTTAAAAATGCTTCAGAACTCTTCCATTGTTCTCGGAATTCCGCTGACGTTTAATAATGCTTCGCAACTCTTTCATTGTTCTCGGAATTCCGCTGATGTTTAAAAATGCTTCGGAACTCTTCCATTGTTCTCGGAATTCTGTTGAAGTTTAAAAATGCTTCTAAACTCTTCCATTGTTCTCGGAATTCCGCTGACATATAAAAATGCTTCGGAAATCTTGCATTGTTCTCGGCATTCCGCTGACGTTTAAAAATGCTTCGGAACTCTTCCATTGTTCTCGGAATTCTGCTGACGTTTAAAAATGCTTCGGAACTCTTCCATTGTTCTCGGAATTCGTGTGAATTTTAAAAATGCTTCGGAACTCTTCTATTGTTCTCGGAATTCCGCTGAAATTTAAAAATGCTTAAAATCTCTTACATTGTACTCGGAATTCCGCTGAAGTTTAAAAATGCTTCGGAACTCTTCCATTGTTCTCGGAATTCTGCTGAAGTTTAAAAATGCTTCAGAACTCTTCCATTGTTCTCAGAATTCCGCTGACGTTTAAAAATGCTTTGGAAATCTTCCATTGTTTTCAAAATTCCGCTGACGTTTAAAAATGCTTCAGAACTATTCCATTGTTCTCAGAATTCTGCTGACGTTTAAAAATGTTTCAGAACTCTTCCATTGTTCTCGGAATTCCGCTGACGTTTAAAAATGCTTCACAACTCTTCCATTGTTCTCGGAATTCCGCTGACGTTTAAAAATGCTTCACAACTCTTCCATTGTTCTCGGAATTCCGCTGACTTTTAAAAATGCTTCGGAAATCTTGCATTGTTCTCGGCATTCCGCTGACGTTTAAAAATGCTTCGGAACTCTTCCATTGTTCTCAGAATTCTGCTGACGTTTAAAAATGCTTCGGAACTCTTCCATTGTTCTCGGAATTCCGCTGAAGTTTAAAAATGCTTCGGACCTCTTCCATTGTTCTAGGAATTCTGCTGAAGTCTAAAAATTCATCTGAACTCTTCCATTATTCTCGGAATTCGTGTGAATTTTAAAAATGCTTCGGAACTCTTCCATTGTTCTCGGAATTCCGCTGACGTTTAATAATGCTTCGCAACTCTTTCATTGTTCTCGGAATTCCACTGACGTTTAAAAATGCTTCGGAAATCTTCCATTGTTTTCAAAATTCCGCTGACGCTTAAAAATGCTTCAGAACTCTTCCATTGTTCTCGGAATTCCGCTGACGTTTAATAATGCTTTGCAACTCTTTCATTGTACTCGGAATTCCGCTAACGTTTAAAAATGCTACAGAACTCTTCCATTGTTCTCGGAATTCCGCTGACGTTTAATAATGCTTCGCAACTCTTTCATTGTTCTCGGAATTCCGCTGATGTTTAAAAATGCTTCGGAACTCTTCCATTGTTCTCGGAATTCTGTTGAAGTTTAAAAATGCTTCTAAACTCTTCCATTGTTCTCGGAATTCCGCTGACATATAAAAATGCTTCGGAAATCTTGCATTGTTCTCGGCATTCCGCTGACGTTTAAAAATGCTTCGGAACTCTTCCATTGTTCTCGGAATTCTGCTGAAGTTTAAAAATGCTTCAGAACTCTTCCATTGTTCTCAGAATTCCGCTGACGTTTAAAAATGCTTCGGAAATCTTCCATTGTTTTCAAAATTCCGCTGACGTTTAAAAATGCTTCAGAACTATTCCATTGTTCTCAGAATTCTGCTGACGTTTAAAAATGCTTCGGAACTCTTCCATTGTTCTCGGAATTCCGCTGACGTTTAAAAATGCTTCACAACTCTTCCATTGTTCACGGAATTCCACTGACGTTTAAAAATGCTTCACAACTCTTCCATTGTTCTCGGAATTCCGCTGACTTTTAAAAATGCTTCGGAAATCTTCCATTGTTTTCAAAATTCCGCTGACGCTTAAAAATGCTTCAGAACTCTTCCATTGTTCTCGGAATTCTGCTGAAGTTTAAAAATGCTTCAGAACTCTTACATTGTTCTCGGAATTCTGCTGACGTTTAAAAATGCCTCGGAACTCTTCCATTGTTCTCTGAATTCCGCTGACGTTTAAAAATGCTTCGGTACTCTTCCTTTGTTCTCGGAATTACGCTGACATATAAAAATGCTTCGGAAATCTTGCATTGTTCTCGGCATTCCGCTGACGTTTAAAAATGCTTCGGAACTCTTCAATTGTTCTCGGAATTCTGCCGAACTTTTAAAATGCTTTGGAACTCTTCCATTGCTCTCGGAATTCTGCTGAAGTTTAAAAATGCTTCAGAACTCTTCCATTGTTCTCGGAATTCCGCTGACGTTTAAAAATGCTTCGGAAATCTTCCATTGTTTTCAAAATTCCGCTGACGTTTAAAAATGCTTCAGAACTCTTCCATTGTTCTCGGAATTCCGCTGACATATAAAAATGCTTCGGAAATCTTGCATTGTTCTCGGCATTCCGCTGACATTTAAAAATGCTTCGGAAATCTTCCATTGATATCAAAATTCCGCTGACGCTTAAAAATGCTTCAGAACTCTTCCATTGTTCTCGGAATTCCGCTGACGTTTAATAATGCTTCGCAACTTTTTCATTGTTCTCGGAATTCCGCTGACAGTTAAAAATGCTTCGGAACTCTTCCATTGTTCTCGGAATTCCGTTGAAGTTTAAAAATGCTTCGAAACTCTTCCATTGTTCTCGGAATTCTGCTGAAGTTTAAAAATGCTTCAGAACTCTTCCATTGTTCTCGGAATTCCGCTGACGTTTAATAATGCTTCGCAACTCTTTCATTGTTCTCGTAATTCCGCTGACGTTTAAAAATGCTTCGAAACTCTTCCATTGTTCTCGGAATTCTGCTGAAGTTTAAAAATGCTTCGGAACTCTTCCATTGTTCTCGGAATTCCGCTGACATATAAAAATGCTTTGAAAATCTTGCATTGTTCTCGGCATTCCGCTGACGTTTAAAATTGCTTCGGAACTCTTCAATTGTTCTCGGAATTCTGTTGAACTTTTAAATTGCTTTGGAACTCTTCCATTGCTCTCGGAATTCTGCTGAAGTTTAAAAATGCTTCAGAACTCTTACTTTGTTCTCGGAATTCTGCTGACGTTTAAAAATGCTTCGGAACTATACCATTGTTTACGGAATTCTGCTGAAGTTTAAAAATGCTTCGGAACTCTTCCATTGTTCTCAGAATTCCACTGACGTTTAAAAATGCTTCGGAAATCTTCCATTGTTTTCAAAATTCCGCTGACGCTTAAAAATGCTTCAGAACTCTTCCATTGTTCTCGGAATTCCGCTGATGTTTAATAATGCTTCGCAACTTTTTCATTGTTCTCGGAATTCCGCTGACGGTTAAAAATGCTTCGGAACTCTTCCATTGTTCTCGGAATTCCGTTGAAGTTTAAAAATGCTTCGAAACTCTTCCATTGTTCTCGGAATTCTGCTGACGTTTAAAAATGCTTCGGAACTCTTCCATTGTTCTCGGAATTCCGTTGAAGTTTAAAAATGCTTCGAAACTCTTCCATTGTTCTCGGAATTCTGCTGAAGTTTAAAAATGCTTCGGAACTCTTCCATTGTTCTCGGAATTCCGCTGACATATAAAAATGCTTTGAAAATCTTGCATTGTTCTCGGCATTCCGCTGACGTTTAAAATTGCTTCGGAACTCTTCAATTGTTCTCGGAATTCTGTTGAACTTTTAAAATGCTTTGGAACTCTTCCATTGCTCTCGGAATTCTGCTGAAGTTTAAAAATGCTTCAGAACTCTTACATTGTTCTCGGAATTCTGCTGACGTTTAAAAATGCTTCGGAACTCTACCATTGTTCTCGGAATTCCGTTGAAGTTTAAAAATGCTTCATAACTCTTCCATTGTTCTCGGAATTCTGCTGAAGTTTAAAAATGCTTCGGAACTCTTCCATTGTTCTCGGAATTCCGCTGACGTTTAATAATGCTTCGCAACTCTTTCATTGTTCTCGGAATTCCACTGACGTTTAAAAATGCTTCGGAAATCTTCCATTGTTTTCAAAATTCCGCTGACGCTTAAAAATGCTTCAGAACTCTTCCATTGTTCTCGGAATTCCGCTGACGTTTAATAATGCTTTGCAACTCTTTCATTGTACTCGGAATTCCGCTAACGTTTAAAAATGCTACAGAACTCTTCCATTGTTCTCGGAATTCCGCTGACGTTTAATAATGCTTCGCAACTCTTTCATTGTTCTCGGAATTCCGCTGATGTTTAAAAATGCTTCGGAACTCTTCCATTGTTCTCGGAATTCTGTTGAAGTTTAAAAATGCTTCTAAACTCTTCCATTGTTCTCGGAATTCCGCTGACATATAAAAATGCTTCGGAAATCTTGCATTGTTCTCGGCATTCCGCTGACGTTTAAAAATGCTTCGGAACTCTTCCATTGTTCTCGGAATTCTGCTGAAGTTTAAAAATGCTTCAGAACTCTTCCATTGTTCTCAGAATTCCGCTGACGTTTAAAAATGCTTCGGAAATCTTCCATTGTTTTCAAAATTCCGCTGACGTTTAAAAATGCTTCAGAACTATTCCATTGTTCTCAGAATTCTGCTGACGTTTAAAAATGCTTCGGAACTCTTCCATTGTTCTCGGAATTCCGCTGACGTTTAAAAATGCTTCACAACTCTTCCATTGTTCACGGAATTCCACTGACGTTTAAAAATGCTTCACAACTCTTCCATTGTTCTCGGAATTCCGCTGACTTTTAAAAATGCTTCGGAAATCTTCCATTGTTTTCAAAATTCCGCTGACGCTTAAAAATGCCTCGGAACTCTTCCATTGTTCTCTGAATTCCACTGACGTTTAAAAATGCTTCGGTACTCTTCCTTTGTTCTCGGAATTCCGCTGACATATAAAAATGCTTCGGAAATCTTGCATTGTTCTCGGCATTCCGCTGACGTTTAAAAATGCTTCGGAACTCTTCAATTGTTCTCGGAATTCTGCCGAACTTTTAAAATGCTTTGGAACTCTTCCATTGCTCTCGGAATTCTGCTGAAGTTTAAAAATGCTTCAGAACTCTTCCATTGTTCTCGGAATTCTGCTGTAGTTTAAAAATGCTTCGGAACTCTTCCATTGTTCTCGGAATTCCGCTGACGTTTAAAAATGCTTCGGAAATCTTCCATTGTTTTCAAAATTCCGCTGACGTTTAAAAATGCTTCAGAACTCTTCCATAGTTCTCGGAATTCCGCTGACATATAAAAATGCTTCGGAAATCTTGCATTGTTCTCGGCATTCCGCTGACATTTAAAAATGCTTCGGAAATCTTCCATTGATATCAAAATTCCGCTGACGCTTAAAAATGCTTCAGAACTCTTCCATTGTTCTCGGAATTCCGCTGACGTTTAATAATGCTTCGCAACTTTTTCATTGTTCTCGGAATTCCGCTGACAGTTAAAAATGCTTCGGAACTCTTCCATTGTTCTCGGAATTCCGTTGAAGTTTAAAAATGCTTCGAAACTCTTCCATTGTTCTCGGAATTCTGCTGAAGTTTAAAAATGCTTCGGAACTCTTCCATTGTTCTCGGAATTCCGCTGACATATAAAAATGCTTTGAAAATCTTGCATTGTTCTCGGCATTCCGCTGACGTTTAAAATTGCTTCGGAACTCTTCAATTGTTCTCGGAATTCTGTTGAACTTTTAAATTGCTTTGGAACTCTTCCATTGCTCTCGGAATTCTGCTGAAGTTTAAAAATGCTTCAGAACTCTTACTTTGTTCTCGGAATTCTGCTGACGTTTAAAAATGCTTCGGAACTCTACCATTGTTCTCGGAATTCCGCTGAAGTTTAAAAATGCTTAAAATCTCTTACATTGTACTCGGAATTCCGCTGAAGTTTAAAAATGCTTCGGAACTCTTCAATTGTTCTCGGAATTCTGCTGAACTTTTAAAATGCTTTGGAACTCTTCCATTGCTCTCTGAATTCTGCTGAAGTTTAAAAATGCTTCAGAACTCTTCCATTGTTTTCGGAATTCTGCTGAAGTTTAAAAATGCTTCGGAACTCTTCCATTGTTCTCAGAATTCCACTGACGTTTAAAAATGCTTCGGAAATCTTCCATTGTTTTCAAAATTCCGCTGACGCTTAAAAATGCTTCAGAACTCTTCCATTGTTCTCGGAATTCCGCTGACGTTTAATAATGCTTCGCAACTTTTTCATTGTTCTCGGAATTCCGCTGACGGTTAAAAATGCTTCGGAACTCTTCAATTGTTCTCGGAATTCTGTTGAACTTTTAAAATGCTTTGGAACTCTTCCATTGCTCTCGGAATTCTGCTGAAGTTTAAAAATGCTTCAGAACTCTTACATTGTTCTCGGAATTCTGCTGACGTTTAAAAATGCTTCGGAACTCTACCATTGTTCTCGGAATTCCGTTGAAGTTTAAAAATGCTTCGAAACTCTTCCATTGTTCTCGGAATTCTGCTGAAGTTTAAAAATGCTTCGGAACTCTTCCATTGTTCTCGGAATTCCGCTGACGTTTAATAATGCTTCGCAACTCTTTCATTGTTCTCGGAATTCCACTGACGTTTAAAAATGCTTCGGAACGCTTCTATTGTTCTCGGAATTCCGTTGAAGTTTAAAAATGCTTCGAAACTCTTCCATTGTTCTCGGAATTCTGCTGAAGTTTAAAAATGCTTCGGAACTCTTTCATTGTTCTCAGAATTCCGCTGACATTTAAAAATGCTTTGGTACTCTTCCATTGTTCTCGGAATTCCGCTGACATATAAAAATGCTTCGGAAATCTTGCATTGTTCTCGGCATTCCGCTGACGTTTAAAAATGCTTCGGAACTCTTCCATTGTTCTCGGAATTCTGCTGAAGTTTAAAAATGCTTCAGAACTCTTCCATTGTTCTCAGAATTCCGCTGACGTTTAAAAATGCTTCGGAAATCTTCCATTGTTTTCAAAATTCCGCTGACGTTTAAAAATGCTTCAGAACTATTCCATTGTTCTCAGAATTCTGCTGACGTTTAAAAATGCTTCGGAACTCTTCCATTGTTCTCGGAATTCCGCTGACGTTTAAAAATGCTTCACAACTCTTCCATTGTTCTCGGAATTCCGCTGACGTTTAAAAATGCTTCACAACTCTTCCATTGTTCTCGGAATTCCGCTGACTTTTAAAAATGCTTCGGAAATCTTCCATTGTTTTCAAAATTCCGCTGACGCTTAAAAATGCTTCAGAACTCTTCCATTGTTCTCGGAATTCTGCTGAAGTTTAAAAATGCTACAGAACTCTTACATTGTTCTCGGAATTCTGCTGACGTTTAAAAATGCTTCGGAACTCTTCCATTGTTCTCTGAATTCCGCTGATGTTTAAAAATGCTTCGGTACTCTTCCTTTGTTCTCGGAATTCCGCTGACATATAAAAATGCTTCGGAAATCTTGCATTGTTCTCGGCATTCCGCTGACGTTTAAAAATGCTTCGGAACTCTTCCATTGTTCTCGGAATTCTGCTGACGTTTAAAAATGCTTCGGAACTCTTCCATTGTTCTCGGAATTCGTGTGAATTTTAAAAATGCTTCGGAACTCTTCTATTGTTCTCGGAATTCCGCTGAAATTTAAAAATGCTTAAAATCTCTTACATTGTACTCGGAATTCCGCTGAAGTTTAAAAATGCTTCGGAACTCTTCCATTGCTCTCGGAATTCTGCTGAAGTTTAAAAATGCTTCAGAACTCTTCCATTGTTCTCGGAATTCTGCTGTAGTTTAAAAATGCTTCGAAACTCTTCCATTGTTCTCGGAATTCTGCTGAAGTTTAAAAATGCTTCGGAACTCTTCCATTGTTCTCGGAATTCCGCTGACGTTTAATAATGCTTCGCAACTCTTTCATTGTTCTCGGAATTCCACTGACGTTTAAAAATGCTTCGGAACGCTTCCATTGTTCTCGGAATTCCGTTGAAGTTTAAAAATGCTTCGAAACTCTTCCATTGTTCTCGGAATTCTGCTGAAGTTTAAAAATGCTTCGGAACTCTTTCATTGTTCTCAGAATTCCGCTGACATTTAAAAATGCTTTGGTACTCTTCCATTGTTCTCGGAATTCCGCTGACATATAAAAATGCTTCGGAAATCTTGCATTGTTCTCGGCATTCCGCTGACGTTTAAAAATGCTTCGGAACTCTTCCATTGTTCTCGGAATTCTGCTGAAGTTTAAAAATGCTTCAGAACTCTTCCATTGTTCTCAGAATTCCGCTGACGTTTAAAAATGCTTCGGAAATCTTCCATTGTTTTCAAAATTCCGCTGACGTTTAAAAATGCTTCAGAACTATTCCATTGTTCTCAGAATTCTGCTGACGTTTAAAAATGCTTCGGAACTCTTCCATTGTTCTCGGAATTCCGCTGACGTTTAAAAATGCTTCACAACTCTTCCATTGTTCTCGGAATTCCGCTGACGTTTAAAAATGCTTCACAACTCTTCCATTGTTCTCGGAATTCCGCTGACTTTTAAAAATGCTTCGGAAATCTTCCATTGTTTTCAAAATTCCGCTGACGCTTAAAAATGCTTCAGAACTCTTCCATTGTTCTCGGAATTCTGCTGAAGTTTAAAAATGCTACAGAACTCTTACATTGTTCTCGGAATTCTGCTGACGTTTAAAAATGCTTCGGAACTCTTCCATTGTTCTCTGAATTCCGCTGATGTTTAAAAATGCTTCGGTACTCTTCCTTTGTTCTCGGAATTCCGCTGACATATAAAAATGCTTCGGAAATCTTGCATTGTTCTCGGCATTCCGCTGACGTTTAAAAATGCTTCGGAACTCTTCCATTGTTCTCGGAATTCTGCTGACGTTTAAAAATGCTTCGGAACTCTTCCATTGTTCTCGGAATTCGTGTGAATTTTAAAAATGCTTCGGAACTCTTCTATTGTTCTCGGAATTCCGCTGAAATTTAAAAATGCTTAAAATCTCTTACATTGTACTCGGAATTCCGCTGAAGTTTAAAAATGCTTCGGAACTCTTCCATTGCTCTCGGAATTCTGCTGAAGTTTAAAAATGCTTCAGAACTCTTCCATTGTTCTCGGAATTCTGCTGTAGTTTAAAAATGCTTCGGAACTCTTCCATTGTTCTCGGAATTCCGCTGACGTTTAAAAATGCTTCGGAAATCTTCCATTGTTTTCAAAATTCCGCTGACGTTTAAAAATGCTTCAGAACTCTTCCATTGTTCTCGGAATTCCGCTGACATATAAAAATGCTTCGGAAATCTTGCATTGTTCTCGGCATTCCGCTGACATTTAAAAATGCTTCGGAAATCTTCCATTGATATCAAAATTCCGCTGACGCTTAAAAATGCTTCAGAACTCTTCCATTGTTCTCGGAATTCCGCTGACGTTTAATAATGCTTCGCAACTTTTTCATTGTTCTCGGAATTCCGCTGACAGTTAAAAATGCTTCGGAACTCTTCCATTGTTCTCGGAATTCCGTTGAAGTTTAAAAATGCTTCGAAACTCTTCCATTGTTCTCGGAATTCTGCTGAAGTTTAAAAATGCTTCAGAACTCTTCCATTGTTCTCGGAATTCCGCTGACGTTTAATAATGCTTCGCAACTCTTTCATTGTTCTCGTAATTCCGCTGACGTTTAAAAATGCTTCGAAACTCTTCCATTGTTCTCGGAATTCTGCTGAAGTTTAAAAATGCTTCGGAACTCTTCCATTGTTCTCGGAATTCCGCTGACATATAAAAATGCTTTGAAAATCTTGCATTGTTCTCGGCATTCCGCTGACGTTTAAAATTGCTTCGGAACTCTTCAATTGTTCTCGGAATTCTGTTGAACTTTTAAATTGCTTTGGAACTCTTCCATTGCTCTCGGAATTCTGCTGAAGTTTAAAAATGCTTCAGAACTCTTACTTTGTTCTCGGAATTCTGCTGACGTTTAAAAATGCTTCGGAACTCTACCATTGTTCTCGGAATTCCGCTGAAGTTTAAAAATGCTTAAAATCTCTTACATTGTACTCGGAATTCCGCTGAAGTTTAAAAATGCTTCGGAACTCTTCCATTGCTCTCGGAATTCTGCTGAAGTTTAAAAATGCTTCAGAACTCTTACATTGTTCTCGTAATTCTGCTGACGTTTAAAAATGCTTCGGAACTCTTCCATTGTTCTCAGAATTCTGCTGACGTTTAAAAATGCTTCGGAACTCTTCCATTGTTCTCGGAATTCCGCTGACTTTTAAAAATGCTTCGGAAATCTTCCATTGTTTTCAAAATTCCGCTGACGCTTAAAAATGCTTCAGAACTCTTCCATTGTTCTCGGAATTCTGCTGAAGTTTAAAAATGCTACAGAACTCTTACATTGTTCTCGGAATTCTGCTGACGTTTAAAAATGCTTCGGAACTCTTCCATTGTTCTCTGAATTCCGCTGATGTTTAAAAATGCTTCGGTACTCTTCCTTTGTTCTCGGAATTCCGCTGACATATAAAAATGCTTCGGAAATCTTGCATTGTTCTCGGCATTCCGCTGACGTTTAAAAATGCTTCGGAACTCTTCCATTGTTCTCGGAATTCTGCTGACGTTTAAAAATGCTTCGGAACTCTTCCATTGTTCTCGGAATTCGTGTGAATTTTAAAAATGCTTCGGAACTCTTCTATTGTTCTCGGAATTCCGCTGAAATTTAAAAATGCTTAAAATCTCTTACATTGTACTCGGAATTCCGCTGAAGTTTAAAAATGCTTCGGAACTCTTCCATTGCTCTCGGAATTCTGCTGAAGTTTAAAAATGCTTCAGAACTCTTCCATTGTTCTCGGAATTCTGCTGTAGTTTAAAAATGCTTCGGAACTCTTCCATTGTTCTCGGAATTCCGCTGACGTTTAAAAATGCTTCGGAAATCTTCCATTGTTTTCAAAATTCCGCTGACGTTTAAAAATGCTTCAGAACTCTTCCATTGTTCTCGGAATTCCGCTGACATATAAAAATGCTTCGGAAATCTTGCATTGTTCTCGGCATTCCGCTGACATTTAAAAATGCTTCGGAAATCTTCCATTGATATCAAAATTCCGCTGACGCTTAAAAATGCTTCAGAACTCTTCCATTGTTCTCGGAATTCTGCTGACGTTTAATAATGCTTCGCAACTTTTTCATTGTTCTCGGAATTCCGCTGACAGTTAAAAATGCTTCGGAACTCTTCCATTGTTCTCGGAATTCCGTTGAAGTTTAAAAATGCTTCGAAACTGTTCCATTGTTCTCGGAATTCTGCTGAAGTTTAAAAATGCTTCAGAACTCTTCCATTGTTCTCGGAATTCCGCTGACGTTTAATAATGCTTCGCAACTCTTTCATTGTTCTCGTAATTCCGCTGACGTTTAAAAATGCTTCGAAACTCTTCCATTGTTCTCGGAATTCTGCTGACGTTTAAAAATGCTTCGGAACTCTACCATTGTTCTCGGAATTCCGCTGAAGTTTAAAAATGCTTAAAATCTCTTACATTGTACTCGGAATTCCGCTGAAGTTTAAAAATGCTTCGGAACTCTTCCATTGCTCTCGGAATTCTGCTGAAGTTTAAAAATGCTTCAGAACTCTTACATTGTTCTCGGAATTCTGCTGACGTTTAAAAATGCTTCGGAACTCTTCCATTGTTCTCAGAATTCCGCTGAAGTTTAAAAATGCTTCGGTACTCTTCCATTGTTCTCGGAATTCCGCTGACATATAAAAATGCTTCGGAAATCTTGCATTGTTCTCGGCATTCCGCTGACGTTTAAAAATGCTTCGGAACTCTTCAATTGTTCTCGGAATTCTGCTGAACTTTTAAAATGCTTTGGAACTCTTCCATTGCTCTCGGAATTCTGCTGAAGTTTAAAAATGCTTCAGAACTCTTCCATTGTTTTCGGAATTCTGCTGAAGTTTAAAAATGCTTCGGAACTCTTCCATTGTTCTCAGAATTCCACTGACGTTTAAAAATGCTTCGGAAATCTTCCATTGTTTTCAAAATTCCGCTGACGCTTAAAAATGCTTCAGAACTCTTCCATTGTTCTCGGAATTCCGCTGACGTTTAATAATGCTTCGCAACTTTTTCATTGTTCTCGGAATTCCGCTGACGGTTAAAAATGCTTCGGAACTCTTCAATTGTTCTCGGAATTCTGTTGAACTTTTAAAATGCTTTGGTACTCTTCCATTGCTCTCGGAATTCTGCTGAAGTTTAAAAATGCTTCAGAACTCTTACATTGTTCTCGGAATTCTGCTGACGTTTAAAAATGCTTCGGAACTCTACCATTGTTCTCGGAATTCCGTTGAAGTTTAAAAATGCTTCGAAACTCTTCCATTGTTCTCGGAATTCTGCTGAAGTTTAAAAATGCTTCGCAACTCTTCCATTGTTCTCGGAATTCCGCTGACGTTTAATAATGCTTCGCAACTCTTTCATTGTTCTCGGAATTCCACTGACGTTTAAAAATGCTTCGGAACGCTTCCATTGTTCTCGGAATTCCGTTGAAGTTTAAAAATGCTTCGAAACTCTTCCATTGTTCTCGGAATTCTGCTGAAGTTTAAAAATGCTTCGGAACTCTTTCATTGTTCTCAGAATTCCGCTGACATTTAAAAATGCTTTGGTACTCTTCCATTGTTCTCGGAATTCCGCTGACATATAAAAATGCTTCGGAAATCTTGCATTGTTCTCGGCATTCCGCTGACGTTTAAAAATGCTTCGGAACTCTTCCATTGTTCTCGGAATTCTGCTGAAGTTTAAAAATGCTTCAGAACTCTTCCATTGTTCTCAGAATTCCGCTGACGTTTAAAAATGCTTCGGAAATCTTCCATTGTTTTCAAAATTCCGCTGACGTTTAAAAATGCTTCAGAACTATTCCATTGTTCTCAGAATTCTGCTGACGTTTAAAAATGCTTCGGAACTCTTCCATTGTTCTCGGAATTCCGCTGACGTTTAAAAATGCTTCACAACTCTTCCATTTTTCTCGGAATTCCGCTGACGTTTAAAAATGCTTCACAACTCTTCCATTGTTCTCGGAATTCCGCTGACTTTTAAAAATGCTTCGGAAATCTTCCATTGTTTTCAAAATTCCGCTGACGCTTAAAAATGCTTCAGAACTCTTCCATTGTTCTCGGAATTCTGCTGAAGTTTAAAAATGCTACAGAACTCTTACATTGTTCTCGGAATTCTGCTGACGTTTAAAAATGCTTCGGAACTCTTCCATTGTTCTCTGAATTCCGCTGATGTTTAAAAATGCTTCGGTACTCTTCCTTTGTTCTCGGAATTCCGCTGACATATAAAAATGCTTCGGAAATCTTGCATTGTTCTCGGCATTCCGCTGACGTTTAAAAATGCTTCGGAACTCTTCCATTGTTCTCGGAATTCTGCTGACGTTTAAAAATGCTTTGGAACTCTTCCATTGTTCTCGGAATTCGTGTGAATTTTAAAAATGCTTCGGAACTCTTCTATTGTTCTCGGAATTCCGCTGAAATTTAAAAATGCTTAAAATCTCTTACATTGTACTCGGAATTCCGCTGAAGTTTAAAAATGCTTCGGAACTCTTCCATTGTTCTCGGAATTCTGCTGAAGTTTAAAAATGCTTCAGAACTCTTCCATTGTTCTCAGAATTCCGCTGACGTTTAAAAATGCTTCGGAAATCTTCCATTGTTTTCAAAATTCCGCTGACGTTTAAAAATGCTTCAGAACTATTCCATTGTTCTCAGAATTCTGCTGACGTTTAAAAATGCTTCAGAACTCTTCCATTGTTCTCGGAATTCCGCTGACGTTTAAAAATGCTTCACAACTCTTCCATTGTTCTCGGAATTCCGCTGACGTTTAAAAATGCTTCACAACTCTTCCATTGTTCTCGGAATTCCGCTGACTTTTAAAAATGCTTCGGAAATCTTCCATTGTTTTCAAAATTCCGCTGACGCTTAAAAATGCTTCAGAACTCTTCCATTGTTCTCGGAATTCTGCTGACGTTTAATAATGCTTCGCAACTCTTTCATTGTTCTCGGAATTCTGCTGAAGTTTAAAAATGCTTCGGAACTCTTCCATTGTTCTCGGAATTCCGCTGACGTTTAATAATGCTTCGCAACTCTTTCATTGTTCTCAGAATTCCACTGACGTTTAAAAATGCTTCGGAACGCTTCCATTGTTCTCGGAATTCCGTTGAAGTTTAAAAATGCTTCGAAACTCTTCCATTGTTCTCGGAATTCTGCTGAAGTTTAAAAATGCTTCGGAACTCTTTCATTGTTCTCAGAATTCCGCTGACATTTAAAAATGCTTTGGTACTCTTCCATTGTTCTCGGAATTCCACTGACATATAAAAATGCTTCGGAAATCTTGCATTGTTCTCGGCATTCCGCTGACGTTTAAAAATGCTTCGGAACTCTTCCATTGTTCTCGGAATTCTGCTGAAGTTTAAAAATGCTTCAGAACTCTTCCATTGTTCTCAGAATTCCGCTGACGTTTAAAAATGCTTCGGAAATCTTCCAATGTTTTCAAAATTCCGCTGACGTTTAAAAATGCTTCAGAACTATTCCATTGTTCTCAGAATTCTGCTGACGTTTAAAAATGCTTCGGAACTCTTCCATTGTTCTCGGAATTCTGCTGAAGTTTAAAAATGCTTCAGAACTCTTACTTTGTTCTCGGAATTCTGCTGACGTTTAAAAATGCTTCGGAACTCTACCATTGTTCTCGGAATTCCGCTGAAGTTTAAAAATGCTTAAAATCTCTTACATTGTACTCGGAATTCCGCTGAAGTTTAAAAATGCTTCGGAACTCTTCCATTGCTCTCGGAATTCTGCTGAAGTTTAAAAATGCTTCAGAACTCTTACATTGTTCTCGGAATTCTGCTGACGTTTAAAAATGCTTCGGAACTCTTCCATTGTTCTCAGAATTCTGCTGACGTTTAAAAATGCTTCGGAACTCTTCCATTGTTCTCGGAATTCCGCTGACTTTTAAAAATGCTTCGGAAATCTTCCATTGTTTTCAAAATTCCGCTGACGCTTAAAAATGCTTCAGAACTCTTCCATTGTTCTCGGAATTCTGCTGAAGTTTAAAAATGCTACAGAACTCTTACATTGTTCTCGGAATTCTGCTGACGTTTAAAAATGCTTCGGAACTCTTCCATTGTTCTCTGAATTCCGCTGATGTTTAAAAATGCTTCGGTACTCTTCCTTTGTTCTCGGAATTCCGCTGACATATAAAAATGCTTCGGAAATCTTGCATTGTTCTCGGCATTCCGCTGACGTTTAAAAATGCTTCGGAACTCTTCCATTGTTCTCGGAATTCTGCTGACGTTTAAAAATGCTTCGGAACTCTTCCATTGTTCTCGGAATTCGTGTGAATTTTAAAAATGCTTCGGAACTCTTCTATTGTTCTCGGAATTCCGCTGAAATTTAAAAATGCTTAAAATCTCTTACATTGTACTCGGAATTCCGCTGAAGTTTAAAAATGCTTCGGAACTCTTCCATTGCTCTCGGAATTCTGCTGAAGTTTAAAAATGCTTCAGAACTCTTCCATTGTTCTCGGAATTCTGCTGTAGTTTAAAAATGCTTCGGAACTCTTCCATTGTTCTCGGAATTCCGCTGACGTTTAAAAATGCTTCGGAAATCTTCCATTGTTTTCAAAATTCCGCTGACGTTTAAAAATGCTTCAGAACTCTTCCATTGTTCTCGGAATTCCGCTGACATATAAAAATGCTTCGGAAATCTTGCATTGTTCTCGGCATTCCGCTGACATTTAAAAATGCTTCGGAAATCTTCCATTGATATCAAAATTCCGCTGACGCTTAAAAATGCTTCAGAACTCTTCCATTGTTCTCGGAATTCTGCTGACGTTTAATAATGCTTCGCAACTTTTTCATTGTTCTCGGAATTCCGCTGACAGTTAAAAATGCTTCGGAACTCTTCCATTGTTCTCGGAATTCCGTTGAAGTTTAAAAATGCTTCGAAACTCTTCCATTGTTCTCGGAATTCTGCTGAAGTTTAAAAATGCTTCAGAACTCTTCCATTGTTCTCGGAATTCCGCTGACGTTTAATAATGCTTCGCAACTCTTTCATTGTTCTCGTAATTCCGCTGACGTTTAAAAATGCTTCGAAACTCTTCCATTGTTCTCGGAATTCTGCTGAAGTTTAAAAATGCTTCGGAACTCTTCCATTGTTCTCGGAATTCCGCTGACATATAAAAATGCTTTGAAAATCTTGCATTGTTCTCGGCATTCCGCTGACGTTTAAAATTGCTTCGGAACTCTTCAATTGTTCTCGGAATTCTGTTGAACTTTTAAATTGCTTTGGAACTCTTCCATTGCTCTCGGAATTCTGCTGAAGTTTAAAAATGCTTCAGAACTCTTACTTTGTTCTCGGAATTCTGCTGACGTTTAAAAATGCTTCGGAACTCTACCATTGTTCTCGGAATTCCGCTGAAGTTTAAAAATGCTTAAAATCTCTTACATTGTACTCGGAATTCCGCTGAAGTTTAAAAATGCTTCGGAACTCTTCCATTGCTCTCGGAATTCTGCTGAAGTTTAAAAATGCTTCAGAACTCTTACATTGTTCTCGGAATTCTGCTGACGTTTAAAAATGCTTCGGAACTCTTCCATTGTTCTCAGAATTCCGCTGAAGTTTAAAAATGCTTCGGTACTCTTCCATTGTTCTCGGAATTCCGCTGACATATAAAAATGCTTCGGAAATCTTGCATTGTTCTCGGCATTCCGCTGACGTTTAAAAATGCTTCGGAACTCTTCAATTGTTCTCGGAATTCTGCTGAACTTTTAAAATGCTTTGGAACTCTTCCATTGCTCTCGGAATTCTGCTGAAGTTTAAAAATGCTTCAGAACTCTTCCATTGTTTTCGGAATTCTGCTGAAGTTTAAAAATGCTTCGGAACTCTTCCATTGTTCTCAGAATTCCACTGACGTTTAAAAATGCTTCGGAAATCTTCCATTGTTTTCAAAATTCCGCTGACGCTTAAAAATGCTTCAGAACTCTTCCATTGTTCTCGGAATTCCGCTGACGTTTAATAATGCTTCGCAACTTTTTCATTGTTCTCGGAATTCCGCTGACGGTTAAAAATGCTTCGGAACTCTTCAATTGTTCTCGGAATTCTGTTGAACTTTTAAAATGCTTTGGAACTCTTCCATTGCTCTCGGAATTCTGCTGAAGTTTAAAAATGCTTCAGAACTCTTACATTGTTCTCGGAATTCTGCTGACGTTTAAAAATGCTTCGGAACTCTACCATTGTTCTCGGAATTCCGTTGAAGTTTAAAAATGCTTCGAAACTCTTCCATTGTTCTCGGAATTCTGCTGAAGTTTAAAAATGCTTCGGAACTCTTCCATTGTTCTCGGAATTCCGCTGACGTTTAATAATGCTTCGCAACTCTTTCATTGTTCTCGGAATTCCACTGACGTTTAAAAATGCTTCGGAACGCTTCCATTGTTCTCGGAATTCCGTTGAAGTTTAAAAATGCTTCGAAACTCTTCCATTGTTCTCGGAATTCTGCTGAAGTTTAAAAATGCTTCGGAACTCTTTCATTGTTCTCAGAATTCCGCTGACATTTAAAAATGCTTTGGTACTCTTCCATTGTTCTCGGAATTCCGCTGACATATAAAAATGCTTCGGAAATCTTGCATTGTTCTCGGCATTCCGCTGACGTTTAAAAATGCTTCGGAACTCTTCCATTGTTCTCGGAATTCTGCTGAAGTTTAAAAATGCTTCAGAACTCTTCCATTGTTCTCAGAATTCCGCTGACGTTTAAAAATGCTTCGGAAATCTTCCATTGTTTTCAAAATTCCGCTGACGTTTAAAAATGCTTCAGAACTATTCCATTGTTCTCAGAATTCTGCTGACGTTTAAAAATGCTTCGGAACTCTTCCATTGTTCTCGGAATTCCGCTGACGTTTAAAAATGCTTCACAACTCTTCCATTGTTCTCGGAATTCCGCTGACGTTTAAAAATGCTTCACAACTCTTCCATTGTTCTCGGAATTCCGCTGACTTTTAAAAATGCTTCGGAAATCTTCCATTGTTTTCAAAATTCCGCTGACGCTTAAAAATGCTTCAGAACTCTTCCATTGTTCTCGGAATTCTGCTGAAGTTTAAAAATGCTACAGAACTCTTACATTGTTCTCGGAATTCTGCTGACGTTTAAAAATGCTTCGGAACTCTTCCATTGTTCTCTGAATTCCGCTGATGTTTAAAAATGCTTCGGTACTCTTCCTTTGTTCTCGGAATTCCGCTGACATATAAAAATGCTTCGGAAATCTTGCATTGTTCTCGGCATTCCGCTGACGTTTAAAAATGCTTCGGAACTCTTCCATTGTTCTCGGAATTCTGCTGACGTTTAAAAATGCTTTGGAACTCTTCCATTGTTCTCGGAATTCGTGTGAATTTTAAAAATGCTTCGGAACTCTTCTATTGTTCTCGGAATTCCGCTGAAATTTAAAAATGCTTAAAATCTCTTACATTGTACTCGGAATTCCGCTGAAGTTTAAAAATGCTTCACAACTCTTCCATTGTTCTCGGAATTCCGCTGACGTTTAAAAATGCTTCACAACTCTTCCATTGTTCTCAGAATTCCGCTGACGTTTAAAAATGCTTCGGAAATCTTCCATTGTTTTCAAAATTCCGCTGACGTTTAAAAATGCTTCAGAACTATTCCATTGTTCTCAGAATTCTGCTGACGTTTAAAAATGCTTCAGAACTCTTCCATTGTTCTCGGAATTCCGCTGACGTTTAAAAATGCTTCACAACTCTTCCATTGTTCTCGGAATTCCGCTGACGTTTAAAAATGCTTCACAACTCTTCCATTGTTCTCGGAATTCCGCTGACTTTTAAAAATGCTTCGGAAATCTTCCATTGTTTTCAAAATTCCGCTGACGCTTAAAAATGCTTCAGAACTCTTCCATTGTTCTCGGAATTCTGCTGACGTTTAATAATGCTTCGCAACTCTTTCATTGTTCTCGGAATTCCACTGACGTTTAAAAATGCTTCGGAACTCATCCATTGTTCTCGGAATTCCGTTGAAGTTTAAAAATGCTTCGAAACTCTTCCATTGTTCTCGGAATTCTGCTGACATATAAAAATGCTTCGGAAATCTTGCATTGTTCTCGGCATTCCGCTGACGTTTAAAAATGCTTCGGAACTCTTCCATTGCTCTCGGAATTCTGCTGAAGTTTAAAAATGTTTCAGAACTCTTACATTGTTCTCGGAATTCTGCTGACGTTTAAAAATGCTTCGGAACTCTTCCATTGTTCTCAGAATTCAGCTGAAGTTTAAAAATGCTTCGGAACTCTTCCATTGTTCTCGGAATTCTGCTGAAGTTTAAAAATGCTACGTAACTCTTCCATTGTTCTCAGAATTCCGCTGACGTTTAAAAATGCTTTGGAACTCTTCCATTGCTCTCGGAATTCTGCTGAAGTTTAAAAATGCTTCGGAACTCTTCCATTGTTCTCGGAATTCTGCTGAAGTTTAAAAATGCTTCGGAACTCTTCCATTGTTCTCGGAATTCCGTTGAAGTTTAAAAATACTTCGAAACTCTTCCATTGTTCTCGGAATTCTGCTGAAGTTTAAAAATGCTTCGGAACTCTTCCATTGTTCTCAGAATTCCGCTAACGTTTAAAAATGCTTCGGAAATCTTCCATTGTTTTCAAAATTCCGCTGACGCTTAAAAATGCTTCAGAACTCTTCCATTGTTCTCGGAATTCCGCTGACGTTTAATAATGCTTCGCAACTTTTTCATTGTTCTCGGAATTCCGCTGACGGTTAAAAATGCTTCGGAACTCTTCCATTGTTCTCGGAATTCCGTTGAAGTTTAAAAATGCTTCGAAACTCTTCCATTGTTCTCGGAATTCTGCTGACGTTTAAAAATGCTTCGGAACTCTTCCATTGTTCTCGGAATTCCGTTGAAGTTTAAAAATGCTTCGAAACTCTTCCATTGTTCTCGGAATTCTGCTGAAGTTTAAAAATGCTTCGGAACTCTTCCATTGTTCTCGGAATTCCGCTGACATATAAAAATGCTTTGAAAATCTTGCATTGTTCTCGGCATTCCGCTGACGTTTAAAATTGCTTCGGAACTCTTCAATTGTTCTCGGAATTCTGTTGAACTTTTAAAATGCTTTGGAACTCTTCCATTGCTCTCGGAATTCTGTTGAAGTTTAAAAATGCTTCTAAACTCTTCCATTGTTCTCGGAATTCCGCTGACATATAAAAATGCTTCGGAAATCTTGCATTGTTCTCGGCATTCCGCTGACGTTTAAAAATGCTTCGGAACTCTTCCATTGTTCTCGGAATTCTGCTGAAGTTTAAAAATGCTTCAGAACTCTTCCATTGTTCTCAGAATTCCGCTGACGTTTAAAAATGCTTCGGAAATCTTCCATTGTTTTCAAAATTCCGCTGACGTTTAAAAATGCTTCAGAACTATTCCATTGTTCTCAGAATTCTGCTGACGTTTAAAAATGCTTCGGAACTCTTCCATTGTTCTCGGAATTCCGCTGACGTTTAAAAATGCTTCACAACTCTTCCATTGTTCACGGAATTCCACTGACGTTTAAAAATGCTTCACAACTCTTCCATTGTTCTCGGAATTCCGCTGACTTTTAAAAATGCTTCGGAAATCTTCCATTGTTTTCAAAATTCCGCTGACGCTTAAAAATGCTTCAGAACTCTTCCATTGTTCTCGGAATTCTGCTGAAGTTTAAAAATGCTTCAGAACTCTTACATTGTTCTCGGAATTCTGCTGACGTTTAAAAATGCCTCGGAACTCTTCCATTGTTCTCTGAATTCCGCTGACGTTTAAAAATGCTTCGGTACTCTTCCTTTGTTCTCGGAATTCCGCTGACATATAAAAATGCTTCGGAAATCTTGCATTGTTCTCGGCATTCCGCTGACGTTTAAAAATGCTTCGGAACTCTTCAATTGTTCTCGGAATTCTGCCGAACTTTTAAAATGCTTTGGAACTCTTCCATTGCTCTCGGAATTCTGCTGAAGTTTAAAAATGCTTCAGAACTCTTCCATTGTTCTCGGAATTCTGCTGTAGTTTAAAAATGCTTCGGAACTCTTCCATTGTTCTCGGAATTCCGCTGACGTTTAAAAATGCTTCGGAAATCTTCCATTGTTTTCAAAATTCCGCTGACGTTTAAAAATGCTTCAGAACTCTTCCATTGTTCTCGGAATTCCGCTGACATATAAAAATGCTTCGGAAATCTTGCATTGTTCTCGGCATTCCGCTGACATTTAAAAATGCTTCGGAAATCTTCCATTGATATCAAAATTCCGCTGACGCTTAAAAATGCTTCAGAACTCTTCCATTGTTCTCGGAATTCCGCTGACGTTTAATAATGCTTCGCAACTTTTTCATTGTTCTCGGAATTCCGCTGACAGTTAAAAATGCTTCGGAACTCTTCCATTGTTCTCGGAATTCCGTTGAAGTTTAAAAATGCTTCGAAACTCTTCCATTGTTCTCGGAATTCTGCTGAAGTTTAAAAATGCTTCAGAACTCTTCCATTGTTCTCGGAATTCCGCTGACGTTTAATAATGCTTCGCAACTCTTTCATTGTTCTCGGAATTCCGCTGACGTTTAAAAATGCTTCGAAACTCTTCCATTGTTCTCGGAATTCTGCTGAAGTTTAAAAATGCTTCGGAACTCTTCCATTGTTCTCGGAATTCCGCTGACATATAAAAATGCTTTGAAAATCTTGCATTGTTCTCGGCATTCCGCTGACGTTTAAAATTGCTTCGGAACTCTTCAATTGTTCTCGGAATTCTGTTGAACTTTTAAATTGCTTTGGAACTCTTCCATTGCTCTCGGAATTCTGCTGAAGTTTAAAAATGCTTCAGAACTCTTACTTTGTTCTCGGAATTCTGCTGACATTTAAAAATGCTTCGGAACTCTACCATTGTTCTCGGAATTCCGCTGAAGTTTAAAAATGCTTAAAATCTCTTACATTGTACTCGGAATTCCGCTGAAGTTTAAAAATGCTTCGGAACTCTTCCATTGCTCTCGGAATTCTGCTGAAGTTTAAAAATGCTTCAGAACTCTTACATTGTTCTCGGAATTCTGCTGACGTTTAAAAATGCTTCGGAACTCTTCCATTGTTCTCAGAATTCCGCTGAAGTTTAAAAATGCTTCGGTACTCTTCCATTGTTCTCGGAATTCCGCTGACATATAAAAATGCTTCGGAAATCTTGCATTGTTCTCGGCATTCCGCTGACGTTTAAAAATGCTTCGGAACTCTTCAATTGTTCTCGGAATTCTGCTGAACTTTTAAAATGCTTTGGAACTCTTCCATTGCTCTCGGAATTCTGCTGAAGTTTAAAAATGCTTCAGAACTCTTCCATTGTTTTCGGAATTCTGCTGAAGTTTAAAAATGCTTCGGAACTCTTCCATTGTTCTCAGAATTCCACTGACGTTTAAAAATGCTTCGGAAATCTTCCATTGTTTTCAAAATTCCGCTGACGCTTAAAAATGCTTCAGAACTCTTCCATTGTTCTCGGAATTCCGCTGACGTTTAATAATGCTTCGCAACTTTTTCATTGTTCTCGGAATTCCGCTGACGGTTAAAAATGCTTCGGAACTCTTCAATTGTTCTCGGAATTCTGTTGAACTTTTAAAATGCTTTGGAACTCTTCCATTGCTCTCGGAATTCTGCTGAAGTTTAAAAATGCTTCAGAACTCTTACATTGTTCTCGGAATTCTGCTGACGTTTAAAAATGCTTCGGAACTCTACCATTGTTCTCGGAATTCCGTTGAAGTTTAAAAATGCTTCGAAACTCTTCCATTGTTCTCGGAATTCTGCTGAAGTTTAAAAATGCTTCGGAACTCTTCCATTGTTCTCGGAATTCCGCTGACGTTTAATAATGCTTCGCAACTCTTTCATTGTTCTCGGAATTCCACTGACGTTTAAAAATGCTTCGGAACGCTTCCATTGTTCTCGGAATTCCGTTGAAGTTTAAAAATGCTTCGAAACTCTTCCATTGTTCTCGGAATTCTGCTGAAGTTTAAAAATGCTTCGGAACTCTTTCATTGTTCTCAGAATTCCGCTGACATTTAAAAATGCTTTGGTACTCTTCCATTGTTCTCGGAATTCCGCTGACATATAAAAATGCTTCGGAAATCTTGCATTGTTCTCGGCATTCCGCTGACGTTTAAAAATGCATCGGAACTCTTCCATTGTTCTCGGAATTCTGCTGAAGTTTAAAAATGCTTCAGAACTCTTCCATTGTTCTCAGAATTCCGCTGACGTTTAAAAATGCTTCGGAAATCTTCCATTGTTTTCAAAATTCCGCTGACGTTTAAAAATGCTTCAGAACTATTCCATTGTTCTCAGAATTCTGCTGACGTTTAAAAATGCTTCGGAACTCTTCCATTGTTCTCGGAATTCCGCTGACGTTTAAAAATGCTTCACAACTCTTCCATTGTTCTCGGAATTCCGCTGACGTTTAAAAATGCTTCACAACTCTTCCATTGTTCTCGGAATTCCGCTGACTTTTAAAAATGCTTCGGAAATCTTCCATTGTTTTCAAAATTCCGCTGACGCTTAAAAATGCTTCAGAACTCTTCCATTGTTCTCGGAATTCTGCTGAAGTTTAAAAATGCTACAGAACTCTTACATTGTTCTCGGAATTCTGCTGACGTTTAAAAATGCTTCGGAACTCTTCCATTGTTCTCTGAATTCCGCTGATGTTTAAAAATGCTTCGGTACTCTTCCTTTGTTCTCGGAATTCCGCTGACATATAAAAATGCTTCGGAAATCTTGCATTGTTCTCGGCATTCCGCTGACGTTTAAAAATGCTTCGGAACTCTTCCATTGTTCTCGGAATTCTGCTGACGTTTAAAAATGCTTCGGAACTCTTCCATTGTTCTCGGAATTCGTGTGAATTTTAAAAATGCTTCGGAACTCTTCTATTGTTCTCGGAATTCCGCTGAAATTTAAAAATGCTTAAAATCTCTTACATTGTACTCGGAATTCCGCTGACGTTTAAAAATGCTTCACAACTCTTCCATTGTTCTCGGAATTCCGCTGACTTTTAAAAATGCTTCGGAAATCTTCCATTGTTTTCAAAATTCCGCTGACGCTTAAAAATGCTTCAGAACTCTTCCATTGTTCTCGGAATTCTGCTGACGTTTAATAATGCTTCGCAACTCTTTCATTGTTCTCGGAATTCCACTGACGTTTAAAAATGCTTCGGAACTCATCCATTGTTCTCGGAATTCCGTTGAAGTTTAAAAATGCTTCGGAAATCTTGCATTGTTCTCGGCATTCCGCTGACGTTTAAAAATGCTTCGGAACTCTTCCATTGTTCTCGGAATTCTGCTGAAGTTTAAAAATGCTTCGGAACTCTTCCATTGTTCTCGGAATTCCGTTGAAGTTTAAAAATACTTCGAAACTCTTCCATTGTTCTCGGAATTCTGCTGAAGTTTAAAAATGCTTCGGAACTCTTCCATTGTTCTCAGAATTCCGCTAACGTTTAAAAATGCTTCGGAAATCTTCCATTGTTTTCAAAATTCCGCTGACGCTTAAAAATGCTACAGAACTCTTCCATTGTTCTCGGAATTCCGCTGACGTTTAATAATGCTTCGCAACTCTTTCATTGTACTCGGAATTCCGCTAACGTTTAAAAATGCTTCGGAACTCTTCCATTGTTCTCGGAATTCCGTTGAAGTTTAAAAATGCTTCGAAACTCTTCCATTGTTCTGGGAATTCTGCTGAAGTTTAAAAATGCTTCAGAACTCTTCCATTGTTCTCGGAATTCCGCTGACGTTTAATAATGCTTCGCAACTCTTCCATTGTTCTCGGAATTCGTGTGAATTTTAAAAATGCTTCGGAACTCTTCTATTGTTCTCGGAATTCCGCTGAAATTTAAAAATGCTTAAAATCTCTTACATTGTACTCGGAATTCCGCTGAAGTTTAAAAATGCTTCGGAACTCTTCCATTGTTCTCGGAATTCTGCTGAAGTTTAAAAATGCTTCAGAACTCTTCCATTGTTCTCAGAATTCCGCTGACGTTTAAAAATGCTTCGGAAATCTTCCATTGTTTTCAAAATTCCGCTGACGTTTAAAAATGCTTCAGAACTATTCCATTGTTCTCAGAATTCTGCTGACGTTTAAAAATGCTTCAGAACTCTTCCATTGTTCTCGGAATTCCGCTGACGTTTAAAAATGCTTCACAACTCTTCCATTGTTCTCGGAATTCCGCTGACGTTTAAAAATGCTTCACAACTCTTCCATTGTTCTCGGAATTCCGCTGACTTTTAAAAATGCTTCGGAAATCTTCCATTGTTTTCAAAATTCCGCTGACGCTTAAAAATGCTTCAGAACTCTTCCATTGTTCTCGGAATTCTGCTGACGTTTAATAATGCTTCGCAACTCTTTCATTGTTCTCGGAATTCCACTGACGTTTAAAAATGCTTCGGAACTCATCCATTGTTCTCGGAATTCCGTTGAAGTTTAAAAATGCTTCGAAACTCTTCCATTGTTCTCGGAATTCTGCTGACATATAAAAATGCTTCGGAAATCTTGCATTGTTCTCGGCATTCCGCTGACGTTTAAAAATGCTTCGGAACTCTTCCATTGCTCTCGGAATTCTGCTGAAGTTTAAAAATGTTTCAGAACTCTTACATTGTTCTCGGAATTCTGCTGACGTTTAAAAATGCTTCGGAACTCTTCCATTGTTCTCAGAATTCAGCTGAAGTTTAAAAATGCTTCGGAACTCTTCCATTGTTCTCGGAATTCTGCTGAAGTTTAAAAATGCTTCGGAACTCTTCCATTGTTCTCGGAATTCTGCTGAAGTTTAAAAATGCTTCGGAACTCTTCCATTGTTCTCGGAATTCCGTTGAAGTTTAAAAATACTTCGAAACTCTTCCATTGTTCTCGGAATTCTGCTGAAGTTTAAAAATGCTTCGGAACTCTTCCATTGTTCTCAGAATTCCGCTAACGTTTAAAAATGCTTCGGAAATCTTCCATTGTTTTCAAAATTCCGCTGACGCTTAAAAATGCTTCAGAACTCTTCCATTGTTCTCGGAATTCCGCTGACGTTTAATAATGCTTCGCAACTCTTTCATTGTACTCGGAATTCCGCTAACGTTTAAAAATGCTTCGGAACTCTTCCATTGTTCTCGGAATTCCGTTGAAGTTTAAAAATGCTTCGAAACTCTTCCATTGTTCTGGGAATTCTGCTGAAGTTTAAAAATGCTTCAGAACTCTTCCATTGTTCTCGGAATTCCGCTGACGTTTAATAATGCTTCGCAACTCTTTCATTGTTCTCGGAATTCCGCTGATGTTTAAAAATGCTTCGGAACTCTTCTATTGTTCTCGGAATTCTGTTGAAGTTTAAAAATGCTTCTAAACTCTTCCATTGTTCTCGGAATTCCGCTGACATATAAAAATGCTTCGGAAATCTTGCATTGTTCTCGGCATTCCGCTGACATTTAAAAATGCTTCGGAACTCTTCAATTGTTCTCGGAATTCTGCCGAACTTTTAAAATGCTTTGGAACTCTTCCATTGTTCTCGGAATTCTGCTGTAGTTTAAAAATGCTTCGGAACTCTTCCATTGTTCTCGGAATTCCGCTGACGTTTAAAAATGCTTCGGAAATCTTCCATTGTTTTCAAAATTCCGCTGACGTTTAAAAATGCTTCAGAACTCTTCCATTGTTCTCGGAATTCCGCTGACGTTTAAAAATGCTTTGGAACTCTTCCATTATTCTCGGAATTCTGCTGAAGTTTAAAAATGCTTCGGAACTCTTCCATTGTTCTCAGAATTCCGCTGACGTTTAAAAATGCTTCGGTACTCTTCCATTGTTCTCGGAATTCCGCTGACATATAAAAATGCTTCGGAAATCTTGCATTGTTCTCGGCATTCCGCTGACGTTTAAAAATGCTTCGGAACTCTTCAATTGTTCTCGGAATTCTGCTGAACTTTTAAAATGCTTTGGAACTCTTCCATTGCTCTCGGAATTCTGCTGAAGTTTAAAAATGCTTCAGAACTCTTCCATTGTTTTCGGAATTCTGCTGAAGTTTAAAAATGCTTCGGAACTCTTCCATTGTTCTCAGAATTCCACTGACGTTTAAAAATGCTTCGGAAATCTTCCATTGTTTTCAAAATTCCGCTGACGCTTAAAAATGCTTCAGAACTCTTCCATTGTTCTCGGAATTCCGCTGACGTTTAATAATGCTTCGCAACTTTTTCATTGTTCTCGGAATTCCGCTGACGGTTAAAAATGCTTCGGAACTCTTCGATTGTTCTCGGAATTCCGTTGAAGTTTAAAAATGCTTCGAAACTCTTCCATTGTTCTCGGAATTCTGCTGACGTTTAAAAATGCTTCGGAACTCTTCCATTGTTCTCGGAATTCCGTTGAAGTTTAAAAATGCTTCGGAACTCTTCCATTGTTCTCGGAATTCCGCTGACATATAAAAATGCTTTGAAAATCTTGCATTGTTCTCGGCATTCCGCTGACGTTTAAAATTGCTTCGGAACTCTTCAATTGTTCTCGGAATTCTGTTGAACTTTTAAAATGCTTTGGAACTCTTCCATTGCTCTCGGAATTCTGCTGAAGTTTAAAAATGCTTCAGAACTCTTACATTGTTCTCGCAATTCTGCTGAAGTTTAAAAATGCTTCGGAACTCTTCCATTGTTCTCGGAATTCCGCTGACGTTTAATAATGCTTCGCAACTCTTTCATTGTTCTCGGAATTCCACTGACGTTTAAAAATGCTTCGGAAATCTTCCATTGTTTTCAAAATTCCGCTGACGCTTAAAAATGCTTCAGAACTCTTCCATTGTTCTCGGAATTCCGCTGACGTTTAATAATGCTTTGCAATTCTTTCATTGTACTCGGAATTCCGCTAACGTTTAAAAATGCTTCAGAACTCTTCCATTGTTCTCGGAATTCCGCTGACGTTTAATAATGCTTTGCAACTCTTTCATTGTTCTCGGAATTCCGCTGATGTTTAAAAATGCTTCGGAACTCTTCCATTGTTCTCGGAATTCTGTTGAAGTTTAAAAATGCTTCTAAACTCTTCCATTGTTCTCGGAATTCCGCTGACATATAAAAATGCTTCGGAAATCTTGCATTGTTCTCGGCATTCCGCTGACGTTTAAAAATGCTTCGGAACTCTTCCATTGTTCTCGGAATTCTGCTGAAGTTTAAAAATGCTTCAGAACTCTTCCATTGTTCTCGGAATTCTGCTGAAGTTTAAAAATGCTTCGGAACTCTTCCATTGTTCTCGGAATTCCGCTGACGTTTAATAATGATTCGCAACTCTTTCATTGTTCTCGGAATTCCACTGACGTTTAAAAATGCTTCGGAACGCTTCCATTGTTCTCGGAATTCCGTTGAAGTTTAAAAATGCTTCGAAACTCTTCCATTGTTCTCGGAATTCTGCTGAAGTTTAAAAATGCTTCGGAACTCTTTCATTGTTCTCAGAATTCCGCTGACATTTAAAAATGCTTTGGTACTCTTCCATTGTTCTCGGAATTCCGCTGACATATAAAAATGCTTCGGAAATCTTGCATTGTTCTCGGCATTCCGCTGACGTTTAAAAATGCTTCGGAACTCTTCCATTGTTCTCGGAATTCTGCTGAAGTTTAAAAATGCTTCAGAACTCTTCCATTGTTCTCAGAATTCCGCTGACGTTTAAAAATGCTTCGGAAATCTTCCATTGTTTTCAAAATTCCGCTGACGTTTAAAAATGCTTCAGAACTATTCCATTGTTCTCAGAATTCTGCTGACGTTTAAAAATGCTTCAGAACTCTTCCATTGTTCTCGGAATTCCGCTGACGTTTAAAAATGCTTCACAACTCTTCCATTGTTCTCGGAATTCCGCTGACGTTTAAAAATGCTTCACAACTCTTCCATTGTTCTCGGAATTCCGCTGACTTTTAAAAATGCTTCGGAAATCTTCCATTGTTTTCAAAATTCCGCTGACGCTTAAAAATGCTTCAGAACTCTTCCATTGTTCTCGGAATTCTGCTGACGTTTAATAATGCTTCGCAACTCTTTCATTGTTCTCGGAATTCCACTGACGTTTAAAAATGCTTCGGAACTCATCCATTGTTCTCGGAATTCCGTTGAAGTTTAAAAATGCTTCGAAACTCTTCCATTGTTCTCGGAATTCTGCTGACATATAAAAATGCTTCGGAAATCTTGCATTGTTCTCGGCATTCCGCTGACGTTTAAAAATGCTTCGGAACTCTTCCATTGCTCTCGGAATTCTGCTGAAGTTTAAAAATGTTTCAGAACTCTTACATTGTTCTCGGAATTCTGCTGACGTTTAAAAATGCTTCGGAACTCTTCCATTGTTCTCAGAATTCAGCTGAAGTTTAAAAATGCTTCGGAACTCTTCCATTGTTCTCGGAATTCTGCTGAAGTTTAAAAATGCTTCGGAACTCTTCCATTGTTCTCGGAATTCTGCTGAAGTTTAAAAATGCTTCGGAACTCTTCCATTGTTCTCGGAATTCCGTTGAAGTTTAAAAATACTTCGAAACTCTTCCATTGTTCTCGGAATTCTGCTGAAGTTTAAAAATGCTTCGGAACTCTTCCATTGTTCTCAGAATTCCGCTAACGTTTAAAAATGCTTCGGAAATCTTCCATTGTTTTCAAAATTCCGCTGACGCTTAAAAATGCTTCAGAACTCTTCCATTGTTCTCGGAATTCCGCTGACGTTTAATAATGCTTCGCAACTCTTTCATTGTACTCGGAATTCCGCTAACGTTTAAAAATGCTTCGGAACTCTTCCATTGTTCTCGGAATTCCGTTGAAGTTTAAAAATGCTTCGAAACTCTTCCATTGTTCTGGGAATTCTGCTGAAGTTTAAAAATGCTTCAGAACTCTTCCATTGTTCTCGGAATTCCGCTGACGTTTAATAATGCTTCGCAACTCTTTCATTGTTCTCGGAATTCCGCTGATGTTTAAAAATGCTTCGGAACTCTTCTATTGTTCTCGGAATTCTGTTGAAGTTTAAAAATGCTTCTAAACTCTTCCATTGTTCTCGGAATTCCGCTGACATATAAAAATGCTTCGGAAATCTTGCATTGTTCTCGGCATTCCGCTGACATTTAAAAATGCTTCGGAACTCTTCAATTGTTCTCGGAATTCTGCCGAACTTTTAAAATGCTTTGGAACTCTTCCATTGTTCTCGGAATTCTGCTGTAGTTTAAAAATGCTTCGGAACTCT
Organism: Phyllobates terribilis; assembly: GCF_046119375.1. NCBI lineage: Eukaryota > Metazoa > Chordata > Amphibia > Anura > Dendrobatidae > Phyllobates > Phyllobates terribilis. The sequence goes on from NW_027362782.1 coordinate 14,382,841, forward strand.
TCCATTGTTCTCGGAATTCCGCTGACGTTTAAAAATGCTTCGGAAATCTTCCATTGTTTTCAAAATTCCGCTGACGTTTAAAAATGCTTCAGAACTCTTCCATTGTTCTCGGAATTCCGCTGACGTTTAAAAATGCTTTGGAACTCTTCCATTATTCTCGGAATTCTGCTGAAGTTTAAAAATGCTTCGGAACTCTTCCATTGTTCTCAGAATTCCGCTGACGTTTAAAAATGCTTCGGTACTCTTCCATTGTTCTCGGAATTCCGCTGACATATAAAAATGCTTCGGAAATCTTGCATTGTTCTCGGCATTCCGCTGACGTTTAAAAATGCTTCGGAACTCTTCAATTGTTCTCGGAATTCTGCTGAACTTTTAAAATGCTTTGGAACTCTTCCATTGCTCTCGGAATTCTGCTGAAGTTTAAAAATGCTTCAGAACTCTTCCATTGTTTTCGGAATTCTGCTGAAGTTTAAAAATGCTTCGGAACTCTTCCATTGTTCTCAGAATTCCACTGACGTTTAAAAATGCTTCGGAAATCTTCCATTGTTTTCAAAATTCCGCTGACGCTTAAAAATGCTTCAGAACTCTTCCATTGTTCTCGGAATTCCGCTGACGTTTAATAATGCTTCGCAACTTTTTCATTGTTCTCGGAATTCCGCTGACGGTTAAAAATGCTTCGGAACTCTTCGATTGTTCTCGGAATTCCGTTGAAGTTTAAAAATGCTTCGAAACTCTTCCATTGTTCTCGGAATTCTGCTGACGTTTAAAAATGCTTCGGAACTCTTCCATTGTTCTCGGAATTCCGTTGAAGTTTAAAAATGCTTCGGAACTCTTCCATTGTTCTCGGAATTCCGCTGACATATAAAAATGCTTTGAAAATCTTGCATTGTTCTCGGCATTCCGCTGACGTTTAAAATTGCTTCGGAACTCTTCAATTGTTCTCGGAATTCTGTTGAACTTTTAAAATGCTTTGGAACTCTTCCATTGCTCTCGGAATTCTGCTGAAGTTTAAAAATGCTTCAGAACTCTTACATTGTTCTCGCAATTCTGCTGAAGTTTAAAAATGCTTCGGAACTCTTCCATTGTTCTCGGAATTCCGCTGACGTTTAATAATGCTTCGCAACTCTTTCATTGTTCTCGGAATTCCACTGACGTTTAAAAATGCTTCGGAAATCTTCCATTGTTTTCAAAATTCCGCTGACGCTTAAAAATGCTTCAGAACTCTTCCATTGTTCTCGGAATTCCGCTGACGTTTAATAATGCTTTGCAATTCTTTCATTGTACTCGGAATTCCGCTAACGTTTAAAAATGCTTCAGAACTCTTCCATTGTTCTCGGAATTCCGCTGACGTTTAATAATGCTTTGCAACTCTTTCATTGTTCTCGGAATTCCGCTGATGTTTAAAAATGCTTCGGAACTCTTCCATTGTTCTCGGAATTCTGTTGAAGTTTAAAAATGCTTCTAAACTCTTCCATTGTTCTCGGAATTCCGCTGACATATAAAAATGCTTCGGAAATCTTGCATTGTTCTCGGCATTCCGCTGACGTTTAAAAATGCTTCGGAACTCTTCCATTGTTCTCGGAATTCTGCTGAAGTTTAAAAATGCTTCAGAACTCTTCCATTGTTCTCGGAATTCTGCTGAAGTTTAAAAATGCTTCGGAACTCTTCCATTGTTCTCGGAATTCCGCTGACGTTTAATAATGATTCGCAACTCTTTCATTGTTCTCGGAATTCCACTGACGTTTAAAAATGCTTCGGAACGCTTCCATTGTTCTCGGAATTCCGTTGAAGTTTAAAAATGCTTCGAAACTCTTCCATTGTTCTCGGAATTCTGCTGAAGTTTAAAAATGCTTCGGAACTCTTTCATTGTTCTCAGAATTCCGCTGACATTTAAAAATGCTTTGGTACTCTTCCATTGTTCTCGGAATTCCGCTGACATATAAAAATGCTTCGGAAATCTTGCATTGTTCTCGGCATTCCGCTGACGTTTAAAAATGCTTCGGAACTCTTCCATTGTTCTCGGAATTCTGCTGAAGTTTAAAAATGCTTCAGAACTCTTCCATTGTTCTCAGAATTCCGCTGACGTTTAAAAATGCTTCGGAAATCTTCCATTGTTTTCAAAATTCCGCTGACGTTTAAAAATGCTTCAGAACTATTCCATTGTTCTCAGAATTCTGCTGACGTTTAAAAATGCTTCGGAACTCTTCCATTGTTCTCGGAATTCCGCTGACGTTTAAAAATGCTTCACAACTCTTCCATTGTTCTCGGAATTCCGCTGACGTTTAAAAATGCTTCACAACTCTTCCATTGTTCTCGGAATTCCGCTGACTTTTAAAAATGCTTCGGAAATCTTCCATTGTTTTCAAAATTCCGCTGACGCTTAAAAATGCTTCAGAACTCTTCCATTGTTCTCGGAATTCTGCTGAAGTTTAAAAATGCTACAGAACTCTTACATTGTTCTCGGAATTCTGCTGACGTTTAAAAATGCTTCGGAACTCTTCCATTGTTCTCTGAATTCCGCTGATGTTTAAAAATGCTTCGGTACTCTTCCTTTGTTCTCGGAATTCCGCTGACATATAAAAATGCTTCGGAAATCTTGCATTGTTCTCGGCATTCCGCTGACGTTTAAAAATGCTTCGGAACTCTTCCATTGTTCTCGGAATTCTGCTGACGTTTAAAAATGCTTCGGAACTCTTCCATTGTTCTCGGAATTCGTGTGAATTTTAAAAATGCTTCGGAACTCTTCTATTGTTCTCGGAATTCCGCTGAAATTTAAAAATGCTTAAAATCTCTTACATTGTACTCGGAATTCCGCTGAAGTTTAAAAATGCTTCGGAACTCTTCCATTGTTCTCGGAATTCTGCTGAAGTTTAAAAATGCTTCGGAACTCTTCCATTGTTCTCGGAATTCTGCTGAAGTTTAAAAATGCTTCGGAACTCTTCCATTGTTCTCGGAATTCCGTTGAAGTTTAAAAATACTTCGAAACTCTTCCATTGTTCTCGGAATTCTGCTGAAGTTTAAAAATGCTTCGGAACTCCTCCATTGTTCTCAGAATTCCGCTAACGTTTAAAAATGCTTCGGAAATCTTCCATTGTTTTCAAAATTCCGCTGACGCTTAAAAATGCTTCAGAACTCTTCCATTGTTCTCGGAATTCCGCTGACGTTTAATAATGCTTCGCAACTCTTTCATTGTACTCGGAATTCCGCTAACGTTTAAAAATGCTTCGGAACTCTTCCATTGTTCTCGGAATTCCGTTGAAGTTTAAAAATGCTTCGAAACTCTTCCATTGTTCTGGGAATTCTGCTGAAGTTTAAAAATGCTTCAGAACTCTTCCATTGTTCTCGGAATTCCGCTGACGTTTGATAATGCTTCGCAACTCTTCCATTGTTCTCGGAATTCGTGTGAATTTTAAAAATGCTTCGGAACTCTTCTATTGTTCTCGGAATTCCGCTGAAATTTAAAAATGCTTAAAATCTCTTACATTGTACTCGGAATTCCGCTGAAGTTTAAAAATGCTTCGGAACTCTTCCATTGTTCTCGGAATTCTGCTGAAGTTTAAAAATGCTTCAGAACTCTTCCATTGTTCTCAGAATTCCGCTGACGTTTAAAAATGCTTCGGAAATCTTCCATTGTTTTCAAAATTCCGCTGACGTTTAAAAATGCTTCAGAACTATTCCATTGTTCTCAGAATTCTGCTGACGTTTAAAAATGCTTCAGAACTCTTCCATTGTTCTCGGAATTCTGCTGAAGTTTAAAAATGCTTCGGAACTCTTCCATTGTTCTCGGAATTCTGCTGAAGTTTAAAAATGCTTCGGAACTCTTCCATTGTTCTCGGAATTCCGTTGAAGTTTAAAAATACTTCGAAACTCTTCCATTGTTCTCGGAATTCTGCTGAAGTTTAAAAATGCTTCGGAACTCTTCCATTGTTCTCAGAATTCCGCTAACGTTTAAAAATGCTTCGGAAATCTTCCATTGTTTTCAAAATTCCGCTGACGCTTAAAAATGCTTCAGAACTCTTCCATTGTTCTCGGAATTCCGCTGACGTTTAATAATGCTTCGCAACTCTTTCATTGTACTCGGAATTCCGCTAACGTTTAAAAATGCTTCGGAACTCTTCCATTGTTCTCGGAATTCCGTTGTAGTTTAAAAATGCTTCGAAACTCTTCCATTGTTCTGGGAATTCTGCTGAAGTTTAAAAATGCTTCAGAACTCTTCCATTGTTCTCGGAATTCCGCTGACGTTTGATAATGCTTCGCAACTCTTCCATTGTTCTCGGAATTCGTGTGAATTTTAAAAATGCTTCGGAACTCTTCTATTGTTCTCGGAATTCCGCTGAAATTTAAAAATGCTTAAAATCTCTTACATTGTACTCGGAATTCCGCTGAAGTTTAAAAATGCTTCGGAACTCTTCCATTGTTCTCGGAATTCTGCTGAAGTTTAAAAATGCTTCAGAACTCTTCCATTGTTCTCAGAATTCCGCTGACGTTTAAAAATGCTTCGGAAATCTTCCATTGTTTTCAAAATTCCGCTGACGTTTAAAAATGCTTCAGAACTATTCCATTGTTCTCAGAATTCTGCTGACGTTTAAAAATGCTTCAGAACTCTTCCATTGTTCTCGGAATTCCGCTGACGTTTAAAAATGCTTCACAACTCTTCCATTGTTCTCGGAATTCCGCTGACGTTTAAAAATGCTTCACAACTCTTCCATTGTTCTCGGAATTCCGCTGACTTTTAAAAATGCTTCGGAAATCTTCCATTGTTTTCAAAATTCCGCTGACGCTTAAAAATGCTTCAGAACTCTTCCATTGTTCTCGGAATTCTGCTGACGTTTAATAATGCTTCGCAACTCTTTCATTGTTCTCGGAATTCCACTGACGTTTAAAAATGCTTCGGAACTCATCCATTGTTCTCGGAATTCCGTTGAAGTTTAAAAATGCTTCGAAACTCTTCCATTGTTCTCGGAATTCTGCTGACATATAAAAATGCTTCGGAAATCTTGCATTGTTCTCGGCATTCCGCTGACGTTTAAAAATGCTTCGGAACTCTTCCATTGCTCTCGGAATTCTGCTGAAGTTTAAAAATGTTTCAGAACTCTTACATTGTTCTCGGAATTCTGCTGACGTTTAAAAATGCTTCGGAACTCTTCCATTGTTCTCAGAATTCAGCTGAAGTTTAAAAATGCTTCGGAACTCTTCCATTGTTCTCGGAATTCTGCTGAAGTTTAAAAATGCTACGTAACTCTTCCATTGTTCTCAGAATTCCGCTGACGTTTAAAAATGCTTTGGAACTCTTCCATTGCTCTCGGAATTCTGCTGAAGTTTAAAAATGCTTCAGAACTCTTCCATTGTTCTCGGAATTCCGCTGACGTTTAATAATGCTTCGCAACTCTTTCATTGTTCTCGGAATTCCGCTGATGTTTAAAAATGCTTCGGAACTCTTCCATTGTTCTCGGAATTCTGTTGAAGTTTAAAAATGCTTCTAAACTCTTCCATTGTTCTCGGAATTCCGCTGACATATAAAAATGCTTCGGAAATCTTGCATTGTTCTCGGCATTCCGCTGACATTTAAAAATGCTTCGGAACTCTTCAATTGTTCTCGGAATTCTGCCGAACTTTTAAAATGCTTTGGAACTCTTCCATTGTTCTCGGAATTCTGCTGTAGTTTAAAAATGCTTCGGAACTCTTCCATTGTTCTCGGAATTTCGCTGACGTTTAAAAATGCTTCGGAAATCTTCCATTGTTTTCAAAATTCCGCTGACGTTTAAAAATGCTTCAGAACTCTTCCATTGTTCTCGGAATTCCGCTGACGTTTTAAAATGCTTCGGTACTCTTCCATTGTTCTCGGAATTCCGCTGACATATAAAAATGCTTCGGAAATCTTGCATTGTTCTCGGCATTCCGCTGACGTTTAAAAATGCTTCGGAACTCTTCCATTGTTCTCAGAATTCCGCTGACGTTTAAAAATGCTTCGGAAATCTTCCATTGTTTTCAAAATTCCGCTGACGTTTAAAAATGCTTCAGAACTCTTCCATTGTTCTCGGAATTCCGCTGACGTTTAAAAATGCTTTGGAACTCTTCCATTATTCTCGGAATTCTGCTGAAGTTTAAAAATGCTTCGGAACTCTTCCATTGTTCTCAGAATTCCGCTGACGTTTAAAAATGCTTCGGTACTCTTCCATTGTTCTCGGAATTCCGCTGACATATAAAAATGCTTCGGAAATCTTGCATTGTTCTCGGCATTCCGCTGACGTTTAAAAATGCTTCGGAACTCTTCAATTGTTCTCGGAATTCTGCTGAACTTTTAAAATGCTTTGGAACTCTTCCATTGCTCTCGGAATTCTGCTGAAGTTTAAAAATGCTTCAGAAATCTTCCATTGTTTTCGGAATTCTGCTGAAGTTTAAAAATGCTTCGGAACTCTTCCATTGTTCTCAGAATTCCACTGACGTTTAAAAATGCTTCGGAAATCTTCCATTGTTTTCAAAATTCCGCTGACGCTTAAAAATGCTTCAGAACTCTTCCATTGTTCTCGGAATTCCGCTGACGTTTAATAATGCTTCGCAACTTTTTCATTGTTCTCGGAATTCCGCTGACGGTTAAAAATGCTTCGGAACTCTTCGATTGTTCTCGGAATTCCGTTGAAGTTTAAAAATGCTTCGAAACTCTTCCATTGTTCTCGGAATTCTGCTGACGTTTAAAAATGCTTCGGAACTCTTCCATTGTTCTCGGAATTCCGTTGAAGTTTAAAAATGCTTCGGAACTCTTCCATTGTTCTCGGAATTCCGCTGACATATAAAAATGCTTTGAAAATCTTGCATTGTTCTCGGCATTCCGCTGACGTTTAAAATTGCTTCGGAACTCTTCAATTGTTCTCGGAATTCTGTTGAACTTTTAAAATGCTTTGGAACTCTTCCATTGCTCTCGGAATTCTGCTGAAGTTTAAAAATGCTTCAGAACTCTTACATTGTTCTCGGAATTCTGCTGACGTTTAAAAATGCTTCGGAACTCTACCATTGTTCTCGGAATTCCGTTGAAGTTTAAAAATGCTTCATAACTCTTCCATTGTTCTCGCAATTCTGCTGAAGTTTAAAAATGCTTCGGAACTCTTCCATTGTTCTCGGAATTCCGCTGACGTTTAATAATGCTTTGCAATTCTTTCATTGTACTCGGAATTCCGCTAACGTTTAAAAATGCTTCAGAACTCTTCCATTGTTCTCGGAATTCCGCTGACGTTTAATAATGCTTTGCAACTCTTTCATTGTTCTCGGAATTCCGCTGATGTTTAAAAATGCTTCGGAACTCTTCCATTGTTCTCGGAATTCTGTTGAAGTTTAAAAATGCTTCTAAACTCTTCCATTGTTCTCGGAATTCCGCTGACATATAAAAATGCTTCGGAAATCTTGCATTGTTCTCGGCATTCCGCTGACGTTTAAAAATGCTTCGGAACTCTTCCATTGTTCTCGGAATTCTGCTGAAGTTTAAAAATGCTTCAGAACTCTTCCATTGTTCTCGGAATTCTGCTGAAGTTTAAAAATGCTTCGGAACTCTTCCATTGTTCTCGGAATTCCGCTGACGTTTAATAATGCTTCGCAAATCTTTCATTGTTCTCGGAATTTCACTGACGTTTAAAAATGCTTCGGAACGCTTCCATTGTTCTCGGAATTCCGTTGAAGTTTAAAAATGCTTCGAAACTCTTCCATTGTTCTCGGAATTCTGCTGAAGTTTAAAAATGCTTCGGAACTCTTTCATTGTTCTCAGAATTCCGCTGACATTTAAAAATGCTTTGGTACTCTTCCATTGTTCTCGGAATTCCGCTGACATATAAAAATGCTTCGGAAATCTTGCATTGTTCTCGGCATTCCGCTGACGTTTAAAAATGCTTCGGAACTCTTCCATTGTTCTCGGAATTCTGCTGAAGTTTAAAAATGCTTCAGAACTCTTCCATTGTTCTCAGAATTCCGCTGACGTTTAAAAATGCTTCGGAAATCTTCCATTGTTTTCAAAATTCCGCTGACGTTTAAAAATGCTTCAGAACTATTCCATTGTTCTCAGAATTCTGCTGACGTTTAAAAATGCTTCGGAACTCTTCCATTGTTCTCGGAATTCCGCTGACGTTTAAAAATGCTTCACAACTCTTCCATTGTTCTCGGAATTCCGCTGACTTTTAAAAATGCTTCGGAAATCTTCCATTGTTTTCAAAATTCCGCTGACGCTTAAAAATGCTTCAGAACTCTTCCATTGTTCTCGGAATTCTGCTGAAGTTTAAAAATGCTACAGAGCTCTTACATTGTTCTCGGAATTCTGCTGACGTTTAAAAATGCTTCGGAACTCTTCCATTGTTCTCTGAATTCCGCTGATGTTTAAAAATGCTTCGGTACTCTTCCTTTGTTCTCGGAATTCCGCTGACATATAAAAATGCTTCGGAAATCTTGCATTGTTCTCGGCATTCCGCTGACGTTTAAAAATGCTTCGGAACTCTTCCATTGTTCTCGGAATTCTGCTGACGTTTAAAAATGCTTCGGAACTCTTCCATTGTTCTCGGAATTCGTGTGAATTTTAAAAATGCTTCGGAACTCTTCTATTGTTCTCGGAATTCCGCTGAAATTTAAAAATGCTTAAAATCTCTTACATTGTACTCGGAATTCCGCTGAAGTTTAAAAATGCTTCGGAACTCTTCCATTGTTCTCGGAATTCTGCTGAAGTTTAAAAATGCTTCAGAACTCTTCCATTGTTCTCAGAATTCCGCTGACGTTTAAAAATGCTTCGGAAATCTTCCATTGTTTTCAAAATTCCGCTGACGTTTAAAAATGCTTCAGAACTATTCCATTGTTCTCAGAATTCTGCTGACGTTTAAAAATGCTTCAGAACTCTTCCATTGTTCTCGGAATTCCGCTGACGTTTAAAAATGCTTCACAACTCTTCCATTGTTCTTGGAATTCCGCTGACGTTTAAAAATGCTTCACAACTCTTCCATTGTTCTCGGAATTCCGCTGACTTTTAAAAATGCTTCGGAACTCTTCCATTGTTCTCGGAATTCTGCTGACATATAAAAATGCTTCGGAAATCTTGCATTGTTCTCGGCATTCCGCTGACGTTTAAAAATGCTTCGGAACTCTTCCATTGCTCTCAGAATTCCGCTGACGTTTAAAAATGCTTTGGAACTCTTCCATTGCTCTCGGAATTCTGCTGAAGTTTAAAAATGCTTCGGAACTCTTCCATTGTTCTCGGAATTCTGCTGAAGTTTAAAAATGCTTCGGAACTCTTCCATTGTTCTCAAAATTCCGTTGAAGTTTAAAAATACTTCGAAACTCTTCCATTGTTCTCGGAATTCTGCTGAAGTTTAAAAATGCTTCGGAACTCTTCCATTGTTCTCAGAATTCCGCTAACGTTTAAAAATGCTTTGGAAATCTTCCATTGTTTTCAAAATTCCGCTGACGCTTAAAAATGCTTCAGAACTCTTCCATTGTTCTCGGAATTCCGCTGACGTTTAATAATGCTTCGCAACTCTTTCATTGTACTCGGAATTCCGCTAACGTTTAAAAATGCTTCGGAACTCTTCCATTGTTCTCGGAATTCCGTTGAAGTTTAAAAATGCTTCGAAACTCTTCCATTGTTCTGGGAATTCTGCTGAAGTTTAAAAATGCTTCAGAACTCTTCCATTGTTCTCGGAATTCCGCTGACGTTTAATAATGCTTCGCAACTCTTCCATTGTTCTCGGAATTCGTGTGAATTTTAAAAATGCTTCGGAACTCTTCTATTGTTCTCGGAATTCCGCTGAAATTTAAAAATGCTTAAAATCTCTTACATTGTACTCGGAATTCCGCTGAAGTTTAAAAATGCTTCGGAACTCTTCCATTGTTCTCGGAATTCTGCTGAAGTTTAAAAATGCTTCAGAACTCTTCCATTGTTCTCAGAATTCCGCTGACGTTTAAAAATGCTTCGGAAATCTTCCATTGTTTTCAAAATTCCGCTGACGTTTAAAAATGCTTCAGAACTATTCCATTGTTCTCAGAATTCTGCTGACGTTTAAAAATGCTTCAGAACTCTTCCATTGTTCTCGGAATTCCGCTGACGTTTAAAAATGCTTCACAACTCTTCCATTGTTCTCGGAATTCCGCTGACGTTTAAAAATGCTTCACAACTCTTCCATTGTTCTCGGAATTCCGCTGACTTTTAAAAATGCTTCGGAAATCTTCCATTGTTTTCAAAATTCCGCTGACGCTTAAAAATGCTTCAGAACTCTTCCATTGTTCTCGGAATTCTGCTGACGTTTAATAATGCTTCGCAACTCTTTCATTGTTCTCGGAATTCCACTGACGTTTAAAAATGCTTCGGAACTCATCCATTGTTCTCGGAATTCCGTTGAAGTTTAAAAATGCTTCGAAACTCTTCCATTGTTCTCGGAATTCTGCTGACATATAAAAATGCTTCCGAAATCTTGCATTGTTCTCGGCATTCCGCTGACGTTTAAAAATGCTTCGGAACTCTTCCATTGCTCTCGGAATTCTGCTGAAGTTTAAAAATGTTTCAGAACTCTTACATTGTTCTCGGAATTCTGCTGACGTTTAAAAATGCTTCGGAACTCTTCCATTGTTCTCAGAATTCAGCTGAAGTTTAAAAATGCTTCGGAACTCTTCCATTGTTCTCGGAATTCTGCTGAAGTTTAAAAATGCTACGTAACTCTTCCATTGTTCTCAGAATTCCGCTGACGTTTAAAAATGCTTTGGAACTCTTCCATTGCTCTCGGAATTCTGCTGAAGTTTAAAAATGCTTCGGAACTCTTCCATTGTTCTCGGAATTCTGCTGAAGTTTAAAAATGCTTCGGAACTCTTCCATTGTTCTCGGAATTCCGTTGAAGTTTAAAAATACTTCGAAACTCTTCCATTGTTCTCGGAATTCTGCTGAAGTTTAAAAATGCTTCGGAACTCTTCCATTGTTCTCGGAATTCTGCTGAAGTTTAAAAATGCTTCAGAACTCTTCCATTGTTCTCAGAATTCCGCTGACGTTTAAAAATGCTTCGGAAATCTTCCATTGTTTTCAAAATTCCGCTGACGTTTAAAAATGCTTCAGAACTATTCCATTGTTCTCAGAATTCTGCTGACGTTTAAAAATGCTTCAGAACTCTTCCATTGTTCTCGGAATTCCGCTGACGTTTAAAAATGCTTCACAACTCTTCCATTGTTCTCGGAATTCCGCTGACGTTTAAAAATGCTTCACAACTCTTCCATTGTTCTCGGAATTCCGCTGACTTTTAAAAATGCTTCGGAAATCTTCCATTGTTTTCAAAATTCCGCTGACGCTTAAAAATGCTTCAGAACTCTTCCATTGTTCTCGGAATTCTGCTGACGTTTAATAATGCTTCGCAACTCTTTCATTGTTCTCGGAATTCCACTGACGTTTAAAAATGCTTCGGAACTCATCCATTGTTCTCGGAATTCCGTTGAAGTTTAAAAATGCTTCGAAACTCTTCCATTGTTCTCGGAATTCTGCTGACATATAAAAATGCTTCGGAAATCTTGCATTGTTCTCGGCATTCCGCTGACGTTTAAAAATGCTTCGGAACTCTTCCATTGCTCTCGGAATTCTGCTGAAGTTTAAAAATGTTTCAGAACTCTTACATTGTTCTCGGAATTCTGCTGACGTTTAAAAATGCTTCGGAACTCTTCCATTGTTCTCAGAATTCAGCTGAAGTTTAAAAATGCTTCGGAACTCTTCCATTGTTCTCGGAATTCTGCTGAAGTTTAAAAATGCTACGTAACTCTTCCATTGTTCTCAGAATTCCGCTGACGTTTAAAAATGCTTTGGAACTCTTCCATTGCTCTCGGAATTCTGCTGAAGTTTAAAAATGCTTCGGAACTCTTCCATTGTTCTCGGAATTCTGCTGAAGTTTAAAAATGCTTCGGAACTCTTCCATTGTTCTCGGAATTCCGTTGAAGTTTAAAAATACTTCGAAACTCTTCCATTGTTCTCGGAATTCTGCTGAAGTTTAAAAATGCTTCGGAACTCTTCCATTGTTCTCAGAATTCCGCTAACGTTTAAAAATGCTTCGGAAATCTTCCATTGTTTTCAAAATTCCGCTGACGCTTAAAAATGCTTCAGAACTCTTCCATTGTTCTCGGAATTCCGCTGACGTTTAATAATGCTTCGCAACTCTTTCTTTGTACTCGGAATTCCGCTAACGTTTAAAAATGCTTCGGAACTCTTCCATTGTTCTCGGAATTCCGTTGAAGTTTAAAAATGCTTCGAAACTCTTCCATTGTTCTGGGAATTCTGCTGAAGTTTAAAAATGCTTCAGAACTCTTCCATTGTTCTCGGAATTCCGCTGACGTTTAATAATGCTTCGCAACTCTTTCATTGTTCTCGGAATTCCGCTGATGTTTAAAAATGCTTCGGAACTCTTCCATTGTTCTCGGAATTCTGTTGAAGTTTAAAAATGCTTCTAAACTCTTCCATTGTTCTCGGAATTCCGCTGACATATAAAAATGCTTCGGAAATCTTGCATTGTTCTCGGCATTCCGCTGACATTTAAAAATGCTTCGGAACTCTTCAATTGTTCTCGGAATTCTGCCGAACTTTTAAAATGCTTTGGAACTCTTCCATTGTTCTCGGAATTCTGCTGTAGTTTAAAAATGCTTCGGAACTCTTCCATTGTTCTCGGAATTCCGCTGACGTTTAAAAATGCTTCGGAAATCTTCCATTGTTTTCAAAATTCCGCTGACGTTTAAAAATGCTTCAGAACTCTTCCATTGTTCTCGGAATTCCGCTGACGTTTTAAAATGCTTCGGTACTCTTCCATTGTTCTCGGAATTCCGCTGACTTTTAAAAATGCTTCGGAAATCTTGCATTGTTCTCGGCATTCCGCTGACGTTTAAAAATGCTTCGGAACTCTTCCATTGTTCTCAGAATTCCGCTGACGTTTAAAAATGCTTCGGAAATCTTCCATTGTTTTCAAAATTCCGCTGACGTTTAAAAATGCTTCAGAACTCTTCCATTGTTCTCGGAATTCCGCTGACGTTTAAAAATGCTTTGGAACTCTTCCATTATTCTCGGAATTCTGCTGAAGTTTAAAAATGCTTCGGAACTCTTCCATTGTTCTCAGAATTCCGCTGACGTTTAAAAATGCTTCGGTACTCTTCCATTGTTCTCGGAATTCCGCTGACATATAAAAATGCTTCGGAAATCTTGCATTGTTCTCGGCATTCCGCTGACGTTTAAAAATGCTTCGGAACTCTTCAATTGTTCTCGGAATTCTGCTGAACTTTTAAAATGCTTTGGAACTCTTCCATTGCTCTCGGAATTCTGCTGAAGTTTAAAAATGCTTCAGAACTCTTCCATTGTTTTCGGAATTCTGCTGAAGTTTAAAAATGCTTCGGAACTCTTCCATTGTTCTCAGAATTCCACTGACGTTTAAAAATGCTTCGGAAATCTTCCATTGTTTTCAAAATTCCGCTGACGCTTAAAAATGCTTCAGAACTCTTCCATTGTTCTCGGAATTCCGCTGACGTTTAATAATGCTTCGCAACTTTTTCATTGTTCTCGGAAGTCCGCTGACGGTTAAAAATGCTTCGGAACTCTTCGATTGTTCTCGGAATTCCGTTGAAGTTTAAAAATGCTTCGAAACTCTTCCATTGTTCTCGGAATTCTGCTGACGTTTAAAAATGCTTCGGAACTCTTCCATTGTTCTCGGAATTCCGTTGAAGTTTAAAAATGCTTCGGAACTCTTCCATTGTTCTCGGAATTCCGCTGACATATAAAAATGCTTTGAAAATCTTGCATTGTTCTCGGCATTCCGCTGACGTTTAAAATTGCTTCGGAACTCTTCAATTGTTCTCGGAATTCTGTTGAACTTTTAAAATGCTTTGGAACTCTTCCATTGCTCTCGGAATTCTGCTGAAGTTTAAAAATGCTTCAGAACTCTTACATTGTTCTCGGAATTCTGCTGACGTTTAAAAATGCTTCGGAACTCTACCATTGTTCTCGGAATTCCGTTGAAGTTTAAAAATGCTTCATAACTCTTCCATTGTTCTCGCAATTCTGCTGAAGTTTAAAAATGCTTCGGAACTCTTCCATTGTTCTCGGAATTCCGCTGACGTTTAATAATGCTTCGCAACTCTTTCATTGTTCTCGGAATTCCACTGACGTTTAAAAATGCTTCGGAAATCTTCCATTGTTTTCAAAATTCCGCTGACGCTTAAAAATGCTTCAGAACTCTTCCATTGTTCTCGGAATTCCGCTGACGTTTAATAATGCTTTGCAACTCTTTCATTGTACTCGGAATTCCGCTAACGTTTAAAAATGCTTCAGAACTCTTCCATTGTTCTCGGAATTCCGCTGACATTTAATAATGCTTTGCAACTCTTTCATTGTTCTCGGAATTCCGCTGATGTTTAAAAATGCTTCGGAACTCTTCCATTGTTCTCGGAATTCTGTTGAAGTTTAAAAATGCTTCTAAACTCTTCCATTGTTCTCGGAATTCCGCTGACATATAAAAATGCTTCGGAAATCTTGCATTGTTCTCGGCATTCCGCTGACGTTTAAAAATGCTTCGGAACTCTTCCATTGTTCTCGGAATTCTGCTGAAGTTTAAAAATGCTTCAGAACTCTTCCATTGTTCTCAGAATTCCGCTGACGTTTAAAAATGCTTCGGAAATCTTCCATTGTTTTCAAAATTCCGCTGACGTTTAAAAATGCTTCAGAACTATTCCATTGTTCTCAGAATTCTGCTGACGTTTAAAAATGCTTCGGAACTCTTCCATTGTTCTCGGAATTCCGCTGACGTTTAAAAATGCTTCACAACTCTTCCATTGTTCACGGAATTCCACTGACGTTTAAAAATGCTTCACAACTCTTCCATTGTTCTCGGAATTCCGCTGACTTTTAAAAATGCTTCGGAAATCTTCCATTGTTTTCAAAATTCCGCTGACGCTTAAAAATGCTTCAGAACTCTTCCATTGTTCTCGGAATTCTGCTGAAGTTTAAAAATGCTTCAGAACTCTTACATTGTTCTCGGAATTCTGCTGACGTTTAAAAATGCCTCGGAACTCTTCCATTGTTCTCTGAATTCCGCTGACATATAAAAATGCTTCGGAAATCTTGCATTGTTCTCGGCATTCCGCTGACATTTAAAAATGCTTCGGAAATCTTCCATTGATATCAAAATTCCGCTGACGCTTAAAAATGCTTCAGAACTCTTCCATTGTTCTCGGAATTCCGCTGACGTTTAATAATGCTTCGCAACTTTTTCATTGTTCTCGGAATTCCGCTGACGGTTAAAAATGCTTCGGAACTCTTCAATTGTTCTCGGAATTCTGTTGAACTTTTAAAATGCTTTGGAACTCTTCCATTGCTCTCGGAATTCTGCTGAAGTTTAAAAATGCTTCAGAACTCTTACATTGTTCTCGGAATTCTGCTGACGTTTAAAAATGCTTCGGAACTCTACCATTGTTCTCGGAATTCCGTTGAAGTTTAAAAATGCTTCGAAACTCTTCCATTGTTCTCGGAATTCTGCTGTAGTTTAAAAATGCTTCGGAACTCTTCCATTGTTCTCGGAATTCCGCTGACGTTTAAAAATGCTTCGGAAATCTTCCATTGTTTTCAAAATTCCGCTGACGTTTAAAAATGCTTCAGAACTCTTCCATTGTTCTCGGAATTCCGCTGACATATAAAAATGCTTCGGAAATCTTGCATTGTTCTCGGCATTCCGCTGACATTTAAAAATGCTTCGGAAATCTTCCATTGATATCAAAATTCCGCTGACGCTTAAAAATGCTTCAGAACTCTTCCATTGTTCTCGGAATTCCGCTGACGTTTAATAATGCTTCGCAACTTTTTCATTGTTCTCGGAATTCCGCTGACGGTTAAAAATGCTTCGGAACTCTTCAATTGTTCTCGGAATTCTGTTGAACTTTTAAAATGCTTTGGAACTCTTCCATTGCTCTCGGAATTCTGCTGAAGTTTAAAAATGCTTCAGAACTCTTACATTGTTCTCGGAATTCTGCTGACGTTTAAAAATGCTTCGGAACTCTACCATTGTTCTCGGAATTCCGTTGAAGTTTAAAAATGCTTCGAAACTCTTCCATTGTTCTCGGAATTCTGCTGAAGTTTAAAAATGCTTCGGAACTCTTCCATTGTTCTCGGAATTCCGCTGACGTTTAATAATGCTTCGCAACTCTTTCATTGTTCTCGGAATTCCACTGACGTTTAAAAATGCTTCGGAACGCTTCCATTGTTCTCGGAATTCCGTTGAAGTTTAAAAATGCTTCGAAACTCTTCCATTGTTCTCGGAATTCTGCTGAAGTTTAAAAATGCTTCGGAACTCTTTCATTGTTCTCAGAATTCCGCTGACATTTAAAAATGCTTTGGTACTCTTCCATTGTTCTCGGAATTCCGCTGACATATAAAAATGCTTCGGAAATCTTGCATTGTTCTCGGCATTCCGCTGACGTTTAAAAATGCTTCGGAACTCTTCCATTGTTCTCGGAATTCTGCTGAAGTTTAAAAATGCTTCAGAACTCTTCCATTGTTCTCAGAATTCCGCTGACGCTTAAAAATGCTTCAGAACTCTTCCATTGTTCTCGGAATTCTGCTGAAGTTTAAAAATGCTACAGAACTCTTACATTGTTCTCGGAATTCTGCTGACGTTTAAAAATGCTTCGGAACTCTTCCATTGTTCTCTGAATTCCGCTGATGTTTAAAAATGCTTCGGTACTCTTCCTTTGTTCTCGGAATTCCGCTGACATATAAAAATGCTTCGGAAATCTTGCATTGTTCTCGGCATTCCGCTGACGTTTAAAAATGCTTCGGAACTCTTCCATTGTTCTCGGAATTCTGCTGACGTTTAAAAATGCTTCGGAACTCTTCCATTGTTCTCGGAATTCGTGTGAATTTTAAAAATGCTTCGGAACTCTTCTATTGTTCTCGGAATTCCGCTGAAATTTAAAAATGCTTAAAATCTCTTACATTGTACTCGGAATTCCGCTGAAGTTTAAAAATGCTTCGGAACTCTTCCATTGTTCTCGGAATTCTGCTGAAGTTTAAAAATGCTTCAGAACTCTTCCATTGTTCTCAGAATTCCGCTGACGTTTAAAAATGCTTTGGAAATCTTCCATTGTTTTCAAAATTCCGCTGACGTTTAAAAATGCTTCAGAACTATTCCATTGTTCTCAGAATTCTGCTGACGTTTAAAAATGCTTCAGAACTCTTCCATTGTTCTCGGAATTCCGCTGACGTTTAAAAATGCTTCACAACTCTTCCATTGTTCTCGGAATTCCGCTGACGTTTAAAAATGCTTCACAACTCTTCCATTGTTCTCGGAATTCCGCTGACTTTTAAAAATGCTTCGGAAATCTTCCATTGTTTTCAAAATTCCGCTGACGCTTAAAAATGCTTCAGAACTCTTCCATTGTTCTCGGAATTCTGCTGACGTTTAATAATGCTTCGCAACTCTTTCATTGTTCTCGGAATTCCACTGACGTTTAAAAATGCTTCGGAACTCATCCATTGTTCTCGGAATTCCGTTGAAGTTTAAAAATGCTTCGAAACTCTTCCATTGTTCTCGGAATTCTGCTGACATATAAAAATGCTTCGGAAATCTTGCATTGTTCTCGGCATTCCGCTGACGTTTAAAAATGCTTCGGAACTCTTCCATTGCTCTCGGAATTCTGCTGAAGTTTAAAAATGTTTCAGAACTCTTACATTGTTCTCGGAATTCTGCTGACGTTTAAAAATGCTTCGGAACTCTTCCATTGTTCTCAGAATTCAGCTGAAGTTTAAAAATGCTTCGGAACTCTTCCATTGTTCTCGGAATTCTGCTGAAGTTTAAAAATGCTACGTAACTCTTCCATTGTTCTCAGAATTCCGCTGACGTTTAAAAATGCTTTGGAACTCTTCCATTGCTCTCGGAATTCTGCTGAAGTTTAAAAATGCTTCGGAACTCTTCCATTGTTCTCGGAATTCTGCTGAAGTTTAAAAATGCTTCGGAACTCTTCCATTGTTCTCGGAATTCCGTTGAAGTTTAAAAATACTTCGAAACTCTTCCATTGTTCTCGGAATTCTGCTGAAGTTTAAAAATGCTTCGGAACTCTTCCATTGTTCTCAGAATTCCGCTAACGTTTAAAAATGCTTCGGAAATCTTCCATTGTTTTCAAAATTCCGCTGACGCTTAAAAATGCTTCAGAACTCTTCCATTGTTCTCGGAATTCCGCTGACGTTTAATAATGCTTCGCAACTCTTTCATTGTACTCGGAATTCCGCTAACGTTTAAAAATGCTTCGGAACTCTTCCATTGTTCTCGGAATTCCGTTGAAGTTTAAAAATGCTTCGAAACTCTTCCATTGTTCTGGGAATTCTGCTGAAGTTTAAAAATGCTTCAGAACTCTTCCATTGTTCTCGGAATTCCGCTGACGTTTAATAATGCTTCGCAACTCTTCCATTGTTCTCGGAATTCGTGTGAATTTTAAAAATGCTTCGGAACTCTTCTATTGTTCTCGGAATTCCGCTGAAATTTAAAAATGCTTAAAATCTCTTACATTGTACTCGGAATTCCGCTGAAGTTTAAAAATGCTTCGGAACTCTTCCATTGTTCTCGGAATTCTGCTGAAGGTTAAAAATGCTTCAGAACTCTTCCATTGTTCTCAGAATTCCGCTGACGTTTAAAAATGCTTCGGAAATCTTCCATTGTTTTCAAAATTCCGCTGACGTTTAAAAATGCTTCAGAACTATTCCATTGTTCTCAGAATTCTGCTGACGTTTAAAAATGCTTCAGAACTCTTCCATTGTTCTCGGAATTCCGCTGACGTTTAAAAATGCTTCACAACTCTTCCATTGTTCTCGGAATTCCGCTGACGTTTAAAAATGCTTCACAACTCTTCCATTGTTCTCGGAATTCCGCTGACTTTTAAAAATGCTTCGGAAATCTTCCATTGTTTTCAAAATTCTGCTGACGCTTAAAAATGCTTCAGAACTCTTCCATTGTTCTCGGAATTCTGCTGACGTTTAATAATGCTTCGCAACTCTTTCATTGTTCTCGGAATTCCACTGACGTTTAAAAATGCTTCGGAACTCATCCATTGTTCTCGGAATTCCGTTGAAGTTTAAAAATGCTTCGAAACTCTTCCATTGTTCTCGGAATTCTGCTGACATATAAAAATGCTTCGGAAATCTTGCATTGTTCTCGGCATTCCGCTGACGTTTAAAAATGCTTCGGAACTCTTCCATTGCTCTCGGAATTCTGCTGAAGTTTAAAAATGTTTCAGAACTCTTACATTGTTCTCGGAATTCTGCTGACGTTTAAAAATGCTTCGGAACTCTTCCATTGTTCTCAGAATTCAGCTGAAGTTTAAAAATGCTTCGGAACTCTTCCATTGTTCTCGGAATTCTGCTGAAGTTTAAAAATGCTACGTAACTCTTCCATTGTTCTCAGAATTCCGCTGACGTTTAAAAATGCTTTGGAACTCTTCCATTGCTCTCGGAATTCTGCTGAAGTTTAAAAATGCTTCGGAACTCTTCCATTGTTCTCGGAATTCTGCTGAAGTTTAAAAATGCTTCGGAACTCTTCCATTGTTCTCGGAATTCCGTTGAAGTTTAAAAATACTTTGAAACTCTTCCATTGTTCTCGGAATTCTGCTGAAGTTTAAAAATGCTTCGGAACTCTTCCATTGTTCTCGGAATTCTGCTGAAGTTTAAAAATGCTTCGGAACTCTTCCATTGTTCTCGGAATTCCGTTGAAGTTTAAAAATACTTCGAAACTCTTCCATTGTTCTCGGAATTCTGCTGAAGTTTAAAAATGCTTCGGAACTCTTCCATTGTTCTCAGAATTCCGCTAACGTTTAAAAATGCTTCGGAAATCTTCCATTGTTTTCAAAATTCCGCTGACGCTTAAAAATGCTTCAGAACTCTTCCATTGTTCTCGGAATTCCGCTGACGTTTAATAATGCTTCGCAACTCTTTCATTGTACTCGGAATTCCGCTAACGTTTAAAAATGCTTCGGAACTCTTCCATTGTTCTCGGAATTCCGTTGAAGTTTAAAAATGCTTCGAAACTCTTCCATTGTTCTGGGAATTCTGCTGAAGTTTAAAAATGCTTCAGAACTCTTCCATTGTTCTCGGAATTCCGCTGACGTTTAATAATGCTTCGCAACTCTTTCATTGTTCTCGGAATTCCGCTGATGTTTAAAAATGCTTCGGAACTCTTCCATTGTTCTCGGAATTCTGTTGAAGTTTAAAAATGCTTCTAAACTCTTCCATTGTTCTCGGAATTCCGCTGACATATAAAAATGCTTCGGAAATCTTGCATTGTTCTCGGCATTCCGCTGACATTTAAAAATGCTTCGGAACTCTTCAATTGTTCTCGGAATTCTGCCGAACTTTTAAAATGCTTTGGAACTCTTCCATTGTTCTCGGAATTCTGCTGTAGTTTAAAAATGCTTCGGAACTCTTCCATTGTTCTCGGAATTCCGCTGACGTTTAAAAATGCTTCGGAAATCTTCCATTGTTTTCAAAATTCCGCTGACGTTTAAAAATGCTTCAGAACTCTTCCATTGTTCTCGGAATTCCGCTGACGTTTTAAAATGCTTCGGTACTCTTCCATTGTTCTCGGAATTCCGCTGACATATAAAAATGCTTCGGAAATCTTGCATTGTTCTCGGCATTCCGCTGACGTTTAAAAATGCTTCGGAACTCTTCCATTGTTCTCAGAATTCCGCTGACGTTTCAAAATGCTTCGGAAATCTTCCATTGTTTTCAAAATTCCGCTGACGTTTAAAAATGCTTCAGAACTCTTCCATTGTTCTCGGAATTCCGCTGACGTTTAAAAATGCTTTGGAACTCTTCCATTATTCTCGGAATTCTGCTGAAGTTTAAAAATGCTTCGGAACTCTTCCATTGTTCTCAGAATTCCGCTGACGTTTAAAAATGCTTCGGTACTCTTCCATTGTTCTCGGAATTCCGCTGACATATAAAAATGCTTCGGAAATCTTGCATTGTTCTCGGCATTCCGCTGACGTTTAAAAATGCTTCGGAACTCTTCAATTGTTCTCGGAATTCTGCTGAACTTTTAAAATGCTTTGGAACTCTTCCATTGCTCTCGGAATTCTGCTGAAGTTTAAAAATGCTTCAGAACTCTTCCATTGTTTTCGGAATTCTGCTGAAGTTTAAAAATGCTTCGGAACTCTTCCATTGTTCTCAGAATTCCACTGACGTTTAAAAATGCTTCGGAAATCTTCCATTGTTTTCAAAATTCCGCTGACGCTTAAAAATGCTTCAGAACTCTTCCATTGTTCTCGGAATTCCGCTGACGTTTAATAATGCTTCGCAACTTTTTCATTGTTCTCGGAATTCCGCTGACGGTTAAAAATGCTTCGGAACTCTTCGATTGTTCTCGGAATTCCGTTGAAGTTTAAAAATGCTTCGAAACTCTTCCATTGTTCTCGGAATTCTGCTGACGTTTAAAAATGCTTCGGAACTCTTCCATTGTTCTCGGAATTCCGTTGAAGTTTAAAAATGCTTCGGAACTCTTCCATTGTTCTCGGAATTCCGCTGACATATAAAAATGCTTTGAAAATCTTGCATTGTTCTCGGCATTCCGCTGACGTTTAAAATTGCTTCGGAACTCTTCAATTGTTCTCGGAATTCTGTTGAACTTTTAAAATGCTTTGGAACTCTTCCATTGCTCTCGGAATTCTGCTGAAGTTTAAAAATGCTTCAGAACTCTTACATTGTTCTCGGAATTCTGCTGACGTTTAAAAATGCTTCGGAACTCTACCATTGTTCTCGGAATTCCGTTGAAGTTTAAAAATGCTTCATAACTCTTCCATTGTTCTCGCAATTCTGCTGAAGTTTAAAAATGCTTCGGAACTCTTCCATTGTTCTCAGAATTCCGCTGACGTTTAATAATGCTTCGCAACTCTTTCATTGTTCTCGGAATTCCACTGACGTTTAAAAATGCTTCGGAAATCTTCCATTGTTTTCAAAATTCCGCTGACGCTTAAAAATGCTTCAGAACTCTTCCATTGTTCTCGGAATTCCGCTGACGTTTAATAATGCTTTGCAACTCTTTCATTGTACTCGGAATTCCGCTAACGTTTAAAAATGCTTCAGAACTCTTCCATTGTTCTCGGAATTCCGCTGACGTTTAATAATGCTTTGCAACTCTTTCATTGTTCTCGGAATTCCGCTGATGTTTAAAAATGCTTCGGAACTCTTCCATTGTTCTCGGAATTCTGTTGAAGTTTAAAAATGCTTCTAAACTCTTCCATTGTTCTCGGAATTCCGCTGACATATAAAAATGCTTCGGAAATCTTGCATTGTTCTCGGCATTCCGCTGACGTTTAAAAATGCTTCGGAACTCTTCCATTGTTCTCAGAATTCAGCTGAAGTTTAAAAATGCTTCGGAACTCTTCCATTGTTCTCGGAATTCTGCTGAAGTTTAAAAATGCTACGTAACTCTTCCATTGTTCTCAGAATTCCGCTGACGTTTAAAAATGCTTTGGAACTCTTC
The DNA here is from genome assembly GCF_046119375.1 of Phyllobates terribilis. NCBI lineage: Eukaryota > Metazoa > Chordata > Amphibia > Anura > Dendrobatidae > Phyllobates > Phyllobates terribilis. The sequence continues at coordinate 14,405,334 of NW_027362782.1, forward strand.
CATTGCTCTCGGAATTCTGCTGAAGTTTAAAAATGCTTCGGAACTCTTCCATTGTTCTCGGAATTCTGCTGAAGTTTAAAAATGCTTCGGAACTCTTCCATTGTTCTCGGAATTCCGTTGAAGTTTAAAAATACTTTGAAACTCTTCCATTGTTCTCGGAATTCTGCTGAAGTTTAAAAATGCTTCGGAACTCTTCCATTGTTCTCGGAATTCTGCTGAAGTTTAAAAATGCTTCGGAACTCTTCCATTGTTCTCGGAATTCCGTTGAAGTTTAAAAATACTTCGAAACTCTTCCATTGTTCTCGGAATTCTGCTGAAGTTTAAAAATGCTTCGGAACTCTTCCATTGTTCTCAGAATTCCGCTAACGTTTAAAAATGCTTCGGAAATCTTCCATTGTTTTCAAAATTCCGCTGACGCTTAAAAATGCTTCAGAACTCTTCCATTGTTCTCGGAATTCCGCTGACGTTTAATAATGCTTCGCAACTCTTTCATTGTACTCGGAATTCCGCTAACGTTTAAAAATGCTTCGGAACTCTTCCATTGTTCTCGGAATTCCGTTGAAGTTTAAAAATGCTTCGAAACTCTTCCATTGTTCTGGGAATTCTGCTGAAGTTTAAAAATGCTTCAGAACTCTTCCATTGTTCTCGGAATTCCGCTGACGTTTAATAATGCTTCGCAACTCTTTCATTGTTCTCGGAATTCCGCTGATGTTTAAAAATGCTTCGGAACTCTTCCATTGTTCTCGGAATTCTGTTGAAGTTTAAAAATGCTTCTAAACTCTTCCATTGTTCTCGGAATTCCGCTGACATATAAAAATGCTTCGGAAATCTTGCATTGTTCTCGGCATTCCGCTGACATTTAAAAATGCTTCGGAACTCTTCAATTGTTCTCGGAATTCTGCCGAACTTTTAAAATGCTTTGGAACTCTTCCATTGTTCTCGGAATTCTGCTGTAGTTTAAAAATGCTTCGGAACTCTTCCATTGTTCTCGGAATTCCGCTGACGTTTAAAAATGCTTCGGAAATCTTCCATTGTTTTCAAAATTCCGCTGACGTTTAAAAATGCTTCAGAACTCTTCCATTGTTCTCGGAATTCCGCTGACGTTTTAAAATGCTTCGGTACTCTTCCATTGTTCTCGGAATTCCGCTGACATATAAAAATGCTTCGGAAATCTTGCATTGTTCTCGGCATTCCGCTGACGTTTAAAAATGCTTCGGAACTCTTCCATTGTTCTCAGAATTCCGCTGACGTTTCAAAATGCTTCGGAAATCTTCCATTGTTTTCAAAATTCCGCTGACGTTTAAAAATGCTTCAGAACTCTTCCATTGTTCTCGGAATTCCGCTGACGTTTAAAAATGCTTTGGAACTCTTCCATTATTCTCGGAATTCTGCTGAAGTTTAAAAATGCTTCGGAACTCTTCCATTGTTCTCAGAATTCCGCTGACGTTTAAAAATGCTTCGGTACTCTTCCATTGTTCTCGGAATTCCGCTGACATATAAAAATGCTTCGGAAATCTTGCATTGTTCTCGGCATTCCGCTGACGTTTAAAAATGCTTCGGAACTCTTCAATTGTTCTCGGAATTCTGCTGAACTTTTAAAATGCTTTGGAACTCTTCCATTGCTCTCGGAATTCTGCTGAAGTTTAAAAATGCTTCGGAACTCTTCCATTGTTCTCAGAATTCCACTGACGTTTAAAAATGCTTCGGAAATCTTCCATTGTTTTCAAAATTCCGCTGACGCTTAAAAATGCTTCAGAACTCTTCCATTGTTCTCGGAATTCCGCTGACGTTTAATAATGCTTCGCAACTTTTTCATTGTTCTCGGAATTCCGCTGACGGTTAAAAATGCTTCGGAACTCTTCGATTGTTCTCGGAATTCCGTTGAAGTTTAAAAATGCTTCGAAACTCTTCCATTGTTCTCGGAATTCTGCTGACGTTTAAAAATGCTTCGGAACTCTTCCATTGTTCTCGGAATTCCGTTGAAGTTTAAAAATGCTTCGGAACTCTTCCATTGTTCTCGGAATTCCGCTGACATATAAAAATGCTTTGAAAATCTTGCATTGTTCTCGGCATTCCGCTGACGTTTAAAATTGCTTCGGAACTCTTCAATTGTTCTCGGAATTCTGTTGAACTTTTAAAATGCTTTGGAACTCTTCCATTGCTCTCGGAATTCTGCTGAAGTTTAAAAATGCTTCAGAACTCTTACATTGTTCTCGGAATTCTGCTGACGTTTAAAAATGCTTCGGAACTCTACCATTGTTCTCGGAATTCCGTTGAAGTTTAAAAATGCTTCATAACTCTTCCATTGTTCTCGCAATTCTGCTGAAGTTTAAAAATGCTTCGGAACTCTTCCATTGTTCTCGGAATTCCGCTGACGTTTAATAATGCTTCGCAACTCTTTCATTGTTCTCGGAATTCCACTGACGTTTAAAAATGCTTCGGAAATCTTCCATTGTTTTCAAAATTCCGCTGACGCTTAAAAATGCTTCAGAACTCTTCCATTGTTCTCGGAATTCCGCTGACGTTTAATAATGCTTTGCAACTCTTTCATTGTACTCGGAATTCCGCTAACGTTTAAAAATGCTTCAGAACTCTTCCATTGTTCTCGGAATTCCGCTGACGTTTAATAATGCTTTGCAACTCTTTCATTGTTCTCGGAATTCCGCTGATGTTTAAAAATGCTTCGGAACTCTTCCATTGTTCTCGGAATTCTGTTGAAGTTTAAAAATGCTTCTAAACTCTTCCATTGTTCTCGGAATTCCGCTGACATATAAAAATGCTTCGGAAATCTTGCATTGTTCTCGGCATTCCGCTGACGTTTAAAAATGCTTCGGAACTCTTCCATTGTTCTCGGAATTCTGCTGAAGTTTAAAAATGCTTCAGAACTCTTCCATTGTTCTCAGAATTCCGCTGACGTTTAAAAATGCTTCGGAAATCTTCCATTGTTTTCAAAATTCCGCTGACGTTTAAAAATGCTTCAGAACTATTCCATTGTTCTCAGAATTCTGCTGACGTTTAAAAATGCTTCGGAACTCTTCCATTGTTCTCGGAATTCCGCTGACGTTTAAAAATGCTTCACAACTCTTCCATTGTTCACGGAATTCCACTGACGTTTAAAAATGCTTCACAACTCTTCCATTGTTCTCGGAATTCCGCTGACTTTTAAAAATGCTTCGGAAATCTTCCATTGTTTTCAAAATTCCGCTGACGCTTAAAAATGCTTCAGAACTCTTCCATTGTTCTCGGAATTCTGCTGAAGTTTAAAAATGCTTCAGAACTCTTACATTGTTCTCGGAATTCTGCTGACGTTTAAAAATGCCTCGGAACTCTTCCATCGTTCTCTGAATTCCGCTGACGTTTAAAAATGCTTCGGTACTCTTCCTTTGTTCTCGGAATTCCGCTGACATATAAAAATGCTTCGGAAATCTTGCATTGTTCTCGGCATTCCGCTGACGTTTAAAAATGCTTCGGAACTCTTCAATTGTTCTCGGAATTCTGCCGAACTTTTAAAATGCTTTGGAACTCTTCCATTGCTCTCGGAATTCTGCTGAAGTTTAAAAATGCTTCAGAACTCTTCCATTGTTCTCGGAATTCTGCTGTAGTTTAAAAATGCTTCGGAACTCTTCCATTGTTCTCGGAATTCCGCTGACGTTTAAAAATGCTTCGGAAATCTTCCATTGTTTTCAAAATTCCGCTGACGTTTAAAAATGCTTCAGAACTCTTCCATTGTTCTCGGAATTCCGCTGACATATAAAAATGCTTCGGAAATCTTGCATTGTTCTCGGCATTCCGCTGACATTTAAAAATGCTTCGGAAATCTTCCATTGATATCAAAATTCCGCTGACGCTTAAAAATGCTTCAGAACTCTTCCATTGTTCTCGGAATTCCGTTGACGTTTAATAATGCTTCGCAACTTTTTCATTGTTCTCGGAATTCCGCTGACGGTTAAAAATGCTTCGGAACTCTTCAATTGTTCTCGGAATTCTGTTGAACTTTTAAAATGCTTTGGAACTCTTCCATTGCTCTCGGAATTCTGCTGAAGTTTAAAAATGCTTCAGAACTCTTACATTGTTCTCGGAATTCTGCTGACGTTTAAAAATGCTTCGGAACTCTACCATTGTTCTCGGAATTCCGTTGAAGTTTAAAAATGCTTCGAAACTCTTCCATTGTTCTCGGAATTCTGCTGAAGTTTAAAAATGCTTCGGAACTCTTCCATTGTTCTCGGAATTCCGCTGACGTTTAATAATGCTTCGCAACTCTTTCATTGTTCTCGGAATTCCACTGACGTTTAAAAATGCTTCGGAACGCTTCCATTGTTCTCGGAATTCCGTTGAAGTTTAAAAATGCTTCGAAACTCTTCCATTGTTCTCGGAATTCTGCTGAAGTTTAAAAATGCTTCGGAACTCTTTCATTGTTCTCAGAATTCCGCTGACATTTAAAAATGCTTTGGTACTCTTCCATTGTTCTCGGAATTCCGCTGACATATAAAAATGCTTCGGAAATCTTGCATTGTTCTCGGCATTCCGCTGATGTTTAAAAATGCTTCGGAACTCTTCCATTGTTCTCGGAATTCTGCTGAAGTTTAAAAATGCTTCAGAACTCTTCCATTGTTCTCAGAATTCCGCTGACGTTTAAAAATGCTTCGGAAATCTTCCATTGTTTTCAAAATTCCGCTGACGTTTAAAAATGCTTCAGAACTATTCCATTGTTCTCAGAATTCTGCTGACGTTTAAAAATGCTTCGGAACTCTTCCATTGTTCTCGGAATTCCGCTGACGTTTAAAAATGCTTCACAACTCTTCCATTGTTCTCGGAATTCCGCTGACGTTTAAAAATGCTTCACAACTCTTCCATTGTTCTCGGAATTCCGCTGACTTTTAAAAATGCTTCGGAAATCTTCCATTGTTTTCAAAATTCCGCTGACGCTTAAAAATGCTTCAGAACTCTTCCATTGTTCTCGGAATTCTGCTGAAGTTTAAAAATGCTACAGAACTCTTACATTGTTCTCGGAATTCTGCTGACGTTTAAAAATGCTTCGGAACTCTTCCATTGTTCTCTGAATTCCGCTGATGTTTAAAAATGCTTCGGTACTCTTCCTTTGTTCTCGGAATTCCGCTGACATATAAAAATGCTTCGGAAATCTTGCATTGTTCTCGGCATTCCGCTGACGTTTAAAAATGCTTCGGAACTCTTCCATTGTTCTCGGAATTCTGCTGACGTTTAAAAATGCTTCGGAACTCTTCCATTGTTCTCGGAATTCGTGTGAATTTTAAAAATGCTTCGGAACTCTTCTATTGTTCTCGGAATTCCGCTGAAATTTAAAAATGCTTAAAATCTCTTACATTGTACTCGGAATTCCGCTGAAGTTTAAAAATGCTTCGGAACTCTTCCATTGTTCTCGGAATTCTGCTGAAGTTTAAAAATGCTTCAGAACTCTTCCATTGTTCTCAGAATTCCGCTGACGTTTAAAAATGCTTCGGAAATCTTCCATTGTTTTCAAAATTCCGCTGACGTTTAAAAATGCTTCAGAACTATTCCATTGTTCTCAGAATTCTGCTGACGTTTAAAAATGCTTCAGAACTCTTCCATTGTTCTCGGAATTCCGCTGACGTTTAAAAATGCTTCACAACTCTTCCATTGTTCTCGGAATTCCGCTGACGTTTAAAAATGCTTCACAACTCTTCCATTGTTCTCGGAATTCCGCTGACTTTTAAAAATGCTTCGGAAATCTTCCATTGTTTTCAAAATTCCGCTGACGCTTAAAAATGCTTCAGAACTCTTCCATTGTTCTCGGAATTCTGCTGACGTTTAATAATGCTTCGCAACTCTTTCATTGTTCTCGGAATTCCACTGACGTTTAAAAATGCTTCGGAACTCATCCATTGTTCTCGGAATTCCGTTGAAGTTTAAAAATGCTTCGAAACTCTTCCATTGTTCTCGGAATTCTGCTGACATATAAAAATGCTTCGGAAATCTTGCATTGTTCTCGGCATTCCGCTGACGTTTAAAAATGCTTCGGAACTCTTCCATTGCTCTTGGAATTCTGCTGAAGTTTAAAAATGTTTCAGAACTCTTACATTGTTCTCGGAATTCTGCTGACGTTTAAAAATGCTTCGGAACTCTTCCATTGTTCTCAGAATTCAGCTGAAGTTTAAAAATGCTTCGGAACTCTTCCATTGTTCTCGGAATTCTGCTGAAGTTTAAAAATGCTACGTAACTCTTCCATTGTTCTCAGAATTCCGCTGACGTTTAAAAATGCTTTGGAACTCTTCCATTGCTCTCGGAATTCTGCTGAAGTTTAAAAATGCTTCGGAACTCTTCCATTGTTCTCGGAATTCTGCTGAAGTTTAAAAATGCTTCGGAACTCTTCCATTGTTCTCGGAATTCCGTTGAAGTTTAAAAATACTTTGAAACTCTTCCATTGTTCTCGGAATTCTGCTGAAGTTTAAAAATGCTTCGGAACTCTTCCATTGTTCTCAGAATTCCGCTAACGTTTAAAAATGCTTCGGAAATCTTCCATTGTTTTCAAAATTCCGCTGACGCTTAAAAATGCTTCAGAACTCTTCCATTGTTCTCGGAATTCCGCTGACGTTTAATAATGCTTCGCAACTCTTTCATTGTACTCGGAATTCCGCTAACGTTTAAAAATGCTTCGGAACTCTTCCATTGTTCTCGGAATTCCGTTGAAGTTTAAAAATGCTTCGAAACTCTTCCATTGTTCTGGGAATTCTGCTGAAGTTTAAAAATGCTTCAGAACTCTTCCATTGTTCTCGGAATTCCGCTGACGTTTAATAATGCTTCGCAACTCTTTCATTGTTCTCGGAATTCCGCTGATGTTTAAAAATGCTTCGGAACTCTTCCATTGTTCTCGGAATTCTGTTGAAGTTTAAAAATGCTTCTAAACTCTTCCATTGTTCTCGGAATTCCGCTGACATATAAAAATGCTTCGGAAATCTTGCATTGTTCTCGGCATTCCGCTGACATTTAAAAATGCTTCGGAACTCTTCAATTGTTCTCGGAATTCTGCCGAACTTTTAAAATGCTTTGGAACTCTTCCATTGTTCTCGGAATTCTGCTGTAGTTTAAAAATGCTTCGGAACTCTTCCATTGTTCTCGGAATTCCGCTGACGTTTAAAAATGCTTCGGAAATCTTCCATTGTTTTCAAAATTCCGCTGACGTTTAAAAATGCTTCAGAACTCTTCCATTGTTCTCGGAATTCCGCTGACGTTTTAAAATGCTTCGGTACTCTTCCATTGTTCTCGGAATTCCGCTGACATATAAAAATGCTTCGGAAATCTTGCATTGTTCTCGGCATTCCGCTGACGTTTAAAAATGCTTCGGAACTCTTCCATTGTTCTCAGAATTCCGCTGACGTTTCAAAATGCTTCGGAAATCTTCCATTGTTTTCAAAATTCCGCTGACGTTTAAAAATGCTTCAGAACTCTTCCATTGTTCTCGGAATTCCGCTGACGTTTAAAAATGCTTTGGAACTCTTCCATTATTCTCGGAATTCTGCTGAAGTTTAAAAATGCTTCGGAACTCTTCCATTGTTCTCAGAATTCCGCTGACGTTTAAAAATGCTTCGGTACTCTTCCATTGTTCTCGGAATTCCGCTGACATATAAAAATGCTTCGGAAATCTTGCATTGTTCTCGGCATTCCGCTGACGTTTAAAAATGCTTCGGAACTCTTCAATTGTTCTCGGAATTCTGCTGAACTTTTAAAATGCTTTGGAACTCTTCCATTGCTCTCGGAATTCTGCTGAAGTTTAAAAATGCTTCGGAACTCTTCCATTGTTCTCAGAATTCCACTGACGTTTAAAAATGCTTCGGAAATCTTCCATTGTTTTCAAAATTCCGCTGACGCTTAAAAATGCTTCAGAACTCTTCCATTGTTCTCGGAATTCCGCTGACGTTTAATAATGCTTCGCAACTTTTTCATTGTTCTCGGAATTCCGCTGACGGTTAAAAATGCTTCGGAACTCTTCGATTGTTCTCGGAATTCCGTTGAAGTTTAAAAATGCTTCGAAACTCTTCCATTGTTCTCGGAATTCTGCTGACGTTTAAAAATGCTTCGGAACTCTTCCATTGTTCTCGGAATTCCGTTGAAGTTTAAAAATGCTTCGGAACTCTTCCATTGTTCTCGGAATTCCGCTGACATATAAAAATGCTTTGAAAATCTTGCATTGTTCTCGGCATTCCGCTGACGTTTAAAATTGCTTCGGAACTCTTCAATTGTTCTCGGAATTCTGTTGAACTTTTAAAATGCTTTGGAACTCTTCCATTGCTCTCGGAATTCTGCTGAAGTTTAAAAATGCTTCAGAACTCTTACATTGTTCTCGGAATTCTGCTGACGTTTAAAAATGCTTCGGAACTCTACCATTGTTCTCGGAATTCCGTTGAAGTTTAAAAATGCTTCATAACTCTTCCATTGTTCTCGCAATTCTGCTGAAGTTTAAAAATGCTTCGGAACTCTTCCATTGTTCTCGGAATTCCGCTGACGTTTAATAATGCTTCGCAACTCTTTCATTGTTCTCGGAATTCCACTGACGTTTAAAAATGCTTCGGAAATCTTCCATTGTTTTCAAAATTCCGCTGACGCTTAAAAATGCTTCAGAACTCTTCCATTGTTCTCGGAATTCCGCTGACGTTTAATAATGCTTTGCAACTCTTTCATTGTACTCGGAATTCCGCTAACGTTTAAAAATGCTTCAGAACTCTTCCATTGTTCTCGGAATTCCGCTGACGTTTAATAATGCTTTGCAACTCTTTCATTGTTCTCGGAATTCCGCTGATGTTTAAAAATGCTTCGGAACTCTTCCATTGTTCTCGGAATTCTGTTGAAGTTTAAAAATGCTTCTAAACTCTTCCATTGTTCTCGGAATTCCGCTGACATATAAAAATGCTTCGGAAATCTTGCATTGTTCTCGGCATTCCGCTGACGTTTAAAAATGCTTCGGAACTCTTCCATTGTTCTCGGAATTCTGCTGAAGTTTAAAAATGCTTCAGAACTCTTCCATTGTTCTCAGAATTCCGCTGACGTTTAAAAATGCTTCGGAAATCTTCCATTGTTTTCAAAATTCCGCTGACGTTTAAAAATGCTTCAGAACTATTCCATTGTTCTCAGAATTCTGCTGACGTTTAAAAATGCTTCGGAACTCTTCCATTGTTCTCGGAATTCCGCTGACGTTTAAAAATGCTTCACAACTCTTCCATTGTTCACGGAATTCCACTGACGTTTAAAAATGCTTCACAACTCTTCCATTGTTCTCGGAATTCCGCTGACTTTTAAAAATGCTTCGGAAATCTTCCATTGTTTTCAAAATTCCGCTGACGCTTAAAAATGCTTCAGAACTCTTCCATTGTTCTCGGAATTCTGCTGAAGTTTAAAAATGCTTCAGAACTCTTACATTGTTCTCGGAATTCTGCTGACGTTTAAAAATGCCTCGGAACTCTTCCATCGTTCTCTGAATTCCGCTGACGTTTAAAAATGCTTCGGTACTCTTCCTTTGTTCTCGGAATTCCGCTGACATATAAAAATGCTTCGGAAATCTTGCATTGTTCTCGGCATTCCGCTGACGTTTAAAAATGCTTCGGAACTCTTCAATTGTTCTCGGAATTCTGCCGAACTTTTAAAATGCTTTGGAACTCTTCCATTGCTCTCGGAATTCTGCTGAAGTTTAAAAATGCTTCAGAACTCTTCCATTGTTCTCGGAATTCTGCTGTAGTTTAAAAATGCTTCGGAACTCTTCCATTGTTCTCGGAATTCCGCTGACGTTTAAAAATGCTTCGGAAATCTTCCATTGTTTTCAAAATTCCGCTGACGTTTAAAAATGCTTCAGAACTCTTCCATTGTTCTCGGAATTCCGCTGACATATAAAAATGCTTCGGAAATCTTGCATTGTTCTCGGCATTCCGCTGACATTTAAAAATGCTTCGGAAATCTTCCATTGATATCAAAATTCCGCTGACGCTTAAAACTGCTTCAGAACTCTTCCATTGTTCTCGGAATTCCGCTGACGTTTAATAATGCTTCGCAACTTTTTCATTGTTCTCGGAATTCCGCTGACGGTTAAAAATGCTTCGGAACTCTTCAATTGTTCTCGGAATTCTGTTGAACTTTTAAAATGCTTTGGAACTCTTCCATTGCTCTCGGAATTCTGCTGAAGTTTAAAAATGCTTCAGAACTCTTACATTGTTCTCGGAATTCTGCTGACGTTTAAAAATGCTTCGGAACTCTACCATTGTTCTCGGAATTCCGTTGAAGTTTAAAAATGCTTCGAAACTCTTCCATTGTTCTCGGAATTCTGCTGAAGTTTAAAAATGCTTCGGAACTCTTCCATTGTTCTCGGAATTCCGCTGACGTTTAATAATGCTTCGCAACTCTTTCATTGTTCTCGGAATTCCACTGACGTTTAAAAATGCTTCGGAACGCTTCCATTGTTCTCGGAATTCCGTTGAAGTTTAAAAATGCTTCGAAACTCTTCCATTGTTCTCGGAATTCTGCTGAAGTTTAAAAATGCTTCGGAACTCTTTCATTGTTCTCAGAATTCCGCTGACATTTAAAAATGCTTTGGTACTCTTCCATTGTTCTCGGAATTCCGCTGACATATAAAAATGCTTCGGAAATCTTGCATTGTTCTCGGCATTCCGCTGATGTTTAAAAATGCTTCGGAACTCTTCCATTGTTCTCGGAATTCTGCTGAAGTTTAAAAATGCTTCAGAACTCTTCCATTGTTCTCAGAATTCCGCTGACGTTTAAAAATGCTTCGGAAATCTTCCATTGTTTTCAAAATTCCGCTGACGTTTAAAAATGCTTCAGAACTATTCCATTGTTCTCAGAATTCTGCTGACGTTTAAAAATGCTTCGGAACTCTTCCATTGTTCTCGGAATTCCGCTGACGTTTAAAAATGCTTCACAACTCTTCCATTGTTCTCGGAATTCCGCTGACGTTTAAAAATGCTTCACAACTCTTCCATTGTTCTCGGAATTCCGCTGACTTTTAAAAATGCTTCGGAAATCTTCCATTGTTTTCAAAATTCCGCTGACGCTTAAAAATGCTTCAGAACTCTTCCATTGTTCTCGGAATTCTGCTGAAGTTTAAAAATGCTACAGAACTCTTACATTGTTCTCGGAATTCTGCTGACGTTTAAAAATGCTTCGGAACTCTTCCATTGTTCTCTGAATTCCGCTGATGTTTAAAAATGCTTCGGTACTCTTCCTTTGTTCTCGGAATTCCGCTGACATATAAAAATGCTTCGGAAATCTTGCATTGTTCTCGGCATTCCGCTGACGTTTAAAAATGCTTCGGAACTCTTCCATTGTTCTCGGAATTCTGCTGACGTTTAAAAATGCTTCGGAACTCTTCCATTGTTCTCGGAATTCGTGTGAATTTTAAAAATGCTTCGGAACTCTTCTATTGTTCTCGGAATTCCGCTGAAATTTAAAAATGCTTAAAATCTCTTACATTGTACTCGGAATTCCGCTGAAGTTTAAAAATGCTTCGGAACTCTTCCATTGTTCTCGGAATTCTGCTGAAGTTTAAAAATGCTTCAGAACTCTTCCATTGTTCTCAGAATTCCGCTGACGTTTAAAAATGCTTCGGAAATCTTCCATTGTTTTCAAAATTCCGCTGACGTTTAAAAATGCTTCAGAACTATTCCATTGTTCTCAGAATTCTGCTGACGTTTAAAAATGCTTCAGAACTCTTCCATTGTTCTCGGAATTCCGCTGACGTTTAAAAATGCTTCAGAACTCTTCCATTGTTCTCGGAATTCCGCTGACGTTTAAAAATGCTTCACAACTCTTCCATTGTTCTCGGAATTCCGCTGACTTTTAAAAATGCTTCGGAAATCTTCCATTGTTTTCAAAATTCCGCTGACGCTTAAAAATGCTTCAGAACTCTTCCATTGTTCTCGGAATTCTGCTGACGTTTAATAATGCTTCGCAACTCTTTCATTGTTCTCGGAATTCCACTGACGTTTAAAAATGCTTCGGAACTCATCCATTGTTCTCGGAATTCCGTTGAAGTTTAAAAATGCTTCGAAACTCTTCCATTGTTCTCGGAATTCTGCTGACATATAAAAATGCTTCGGAAATCTTGCATTGTTCTCGGCATTCCGCTGACGTTTAAAAATGCTTCGGAACTCTTCCATTGCTCTCGGAATTCTGCTGAAGTTTAAAAATGTCTCAGAACTCTTACATTGTTCTCGGAATTCTGCTGACGTTTAAAAATGCTTCGGAACTCTTCCATTGTTCTCAGAATTCAGCTGAAGTTTAAAAATGCTTCGGAACTCTTCCATTGTTCTCGGAATTCTGCTGAAGTTTAAAAATGCTACGTAACTCTTCCATTGTTCTCAGAATTCCGCTGACGTTTAAAAATGCTTTGGAACTCTTCCATTGCTCTCGGAATTCTGCTGAAGTTTAAAAATGCTTCGGAACTCTTCCATTGTTCTCGGAATTCTGCTGAAGTTTAAAAATGCTTCGGAACTCTTCCATTGTTCTCGGAATTCCGTTGAAGTTTAAAAATACTTTGAAACTCTTCCATTGTTCTCGGAATTCTGCTGAAGTTTAAAAATGCTTCGGAACTCTTCCATTGTTCTCAGAATTCCGCTAACGTTTAAAAATGCTTCGGAAATCTTCCATTGTTTTCAAAATTCCGCTGACGCTTAAAAATGCTTCAGAACTCTTCCATTGTTCTCGGAATTCCGCTGACGTTTAATAATGCTTCGCAACTCTTTCATTGTACTCGGAATTCCGCTAACGTTTAAAAATGCTTCGGAACTCTTCCATTGTTCTCGGAATTCCGTTGAAGTTTAAAAATGCTTCGAAACTCTTCCATTGTTCTGGGAATTCTGCTGAAGTTTAAAAATGCTTCAGAACTCTTCCATTGTTCTCGGAATTCCGCTGACGTTTAATAATGCTTCGCAACTCTTTCATTGTTCTCGGAATTCCGCTGATGTTTAAAAATGCTTCGGAACTCTTCCATTGTTCTCGGAATTCTGTTGAAGTTTAAAAATGCTTCTAAACTCTTCCATTGTTCTCGGAATTCCGCTGACATATAAAAATGCTTCGGAAATCTTGCATTGTTCTCGGCATTCCGCTGACATTTAAAAATGCTTCGGAACTCTTCAATTGTTCTCGGAATTCTGCCGAACTTTTAAAATGCTTTGGAACTCTTCCATTGTTCTCGGAATTCTGCTGTAGTTTAAAAATGCTTCGGAACTCTTCCATTGTTCTCGGAATTCCGCTGACGTTTAAAAATGCTTCGGAAATCTTCCATTGTTTTCAAAATTCCGCTGACGTTTAAAAATGCTTCAGAACTCTTCCATTGTTCTCGGAATTCCGCTGACGTTTTAAAATGCTTCGGTACTCTTCCATTGTTCTCGGAATTCCGCTGACATATAAAAATGCTTCGGAAATCTTGCATTGTTCTCGGCATTCCGCTGACGTTTAAAAATGCTTCGGAACTCTTCCATTGTTCTCAGAATTCCGCTGACGTTTAAAAATGCTTCGGAAATCTTCCATTGTTTTCAAAATTCCGCTGACGTTTAAAAATGCTTCAGAACTCTTCCATTGTTCTCGGAATTCCGCTGACGTTTAAAAATGCTTTGGAACTCTTCGATTATTCTCGGAATTCTGCTGAAGTTTAAAAATGCTTCGGAACTCTTCCATTGTTCTCAGAATTCCGCTGACGTTTAAAAATGCTTCGGTACTCTTGCATTGTTCTCGGCATTCCGCTGACGTTTAAAAATGCTTCGGAACTCTTCAATTGTTCTCGGAATTCTGCTGAACTTTTAAAATGCTTTGGAACTCTTCCATTGCTCTCGGAATTCTGCTGAAGTTTAAAAATGCTTCAGAACTCTTCCATTGTTTTCGGAATTCTGCTGAAGTTTAAAAATGCTTCGGAACTCTTCCATTGTTCTCAGAATTCCACTGACGTTTAAAAATGCTTCGGAAATCTTCCATTGTTTTCAAAATTCCGCTGACGCTTAAAAATGCTTCAGAACTCTTCCATTGTTCTCGGAATTCCGCTGACGTTTAATAATGCTTCGCAACTTTTTCATTGTTCTCGGAATTCCGCTGACGGTTAAAAATGCTTCGGAACTCTTCGATTGTTCTCGGAATTCCGTTGAAGTTTAAAAATGCTTCGAAACTCTTCCATTGTTCTCGGAATTCTGCTGACGTTTAAAAATGCTTCGGAACTCTTCCATTGTTCTCGGAATTCCGTTGAAGTTTAAAAATGCTTCGGAACTCTTCCATTGTTCTCGGAATTCCGCTGACATATAAAAATGCTTTGAAAATCTTGCATTGTTCTCGGCATTCCGCTGACGTTTAAAATTGCTTCGGAACTCTTCAATTGTTCTCGGAATTCTGTTGAACTTTTAAAATGCTTTGGAACTCTTCCATTGCTCTCGGAATTCTGCTGAAGTTTAAAAATGCTTCAGAACTCTTACATTGTTCTCGGAATTCTGCTGACGTTTAAAAATGCTTCGGAACTCTACCATTGTTCTCGGAATTCCGTTGAAGTTTAAAAATGCTTCATAACTCTTCCATTGTTCTCGCAATTCTGCTGAAGTTTAAAAATGCTTCGGAACTCTTCCATTGTTCTCGGAATTCCGCTGACGTTTAATAATGCTTCGCAACTCTTTCATTGTTCTCGGAATTCCACTGACGTTTACAAATGCTTCGGAAATCTTCCATTGTTTTCAAAATTCCGCTGACGCTTAAAAATGCTTCAGAACTCTTCCATTGTTCTCGGAATTCCGCTGACGTTTAATAATGCTTTGCAACTCTTTCATTGTACTTGGAATTCCGCTAACGTTTAAAAATGCTTCAGAACTCTTCCATTGTTCTCGGAATTCCGCTGACGTTTAATAATGCTTTGCAACTCTTTCATTGTTCTCGGAATTCCGCTGATGTTTAAAAATGCTTCGGAACTCTTCCATTGTTCTCGGAATTCTGTTGAAGTTTAAAAATGCTTCTAAACTCTTCCATTGTTCTCGGAATTCCGCTGACATATAAAAATGCTTCGGAAATCTTGCATTGTTCTCGGCATTCCGCTGACGTTTAAAAATGCTTCGGAACTCTTCCATTGTTCTCGGAATTCTGCTGAAGTTTAAAAATGCTTCAGAACTCTTCCATTGTTCTCAGAATTCCGCTGACGTTTAAAAATGCTTCGGAAATCTTCCATTGTTTTCAAAATTCCGCTGACGTTTAAAAATGCTTCAGAACTATTCCATTGTTCTCAGAATTCTGCTGACGTTTAAAAATGCTTCGGAACTCTTCCATTGTTCTCGGAATTCCGCTGACGTTTAAAAATGCTTCACAACTCTTCCATTGTTCACGGAATTCCACTGACGTTTAAAAATGCTTCACAACTCTTCCATTGTTCTCGGAATTCCGCTGACTTTTAAAAATGCTTCGGAAATCTTCCATTGTTTTCAAAATTCCGCTGACGCTTAAAAATGCTTCAGAACTCTTCCATTGTTCTCGGAATTCTGCTGAAGTTTAAAAATGCTTCAGAACTCTTACATTGTTCTCGGAATTCTGCTGACGTTTAAAAATGCCTCGGAACTCTTCCATTGTTCTCTGAATTCCGCTGACGTTTAAAAATGCTTCGGTACTCTTCCTTTGTTCTCGGAATTCCGCTGACATATAAAAATGCTTCGGAAATCTTGCATTGTTCTCGGCATTCCGCTGACGTTTAAAAATGCTTCGGAACTCTTCAATTGTTCTCGGAATTCTGCCGAACTTTTAAAATGCTTTGGAACTCTTCCATTGCTCTCGGAATTCTGCTGAAGTTTAAAAATGCTTCAGAACTCTTCCATTGTTCTCGGAATTCTGCTGTAGTTTAAAAATGCTTCGGAACTCTTCCATTGTTCTCGGAATTCCGCTGACGTTTAAAAATGCTTCGGAAATCTTCCATTGTTTTCAAAATTCCGCTGACGTTTAAAAATGCTTCAGAACTCTTCCATTGTTCTCGGAATTCCGCTGACATATAAAAATGCTTCGGAAATCTTGCATTGTTCTCGGCATTCCGCTGACATTTAAAAATGCTTCGGAAATCTTCCATTGATATCAAAATTCCGCTGACGCTTAAAAATGCTTCAGAACTCTTCCATTGTTCTCGGAATTCCGCTGACGTTTAATAATGCTTCGCAACTTTTTCATTGTTCTCGGAATTCCGCTGACAGTTAAAAATGCTTCGGAACTCTTCCATTGTTCTCGGAATTCCGTTGAAGTTTAAAAATGCTTCGAAACTCTTCCATTGTTCTCGGAATTCTGCTGAAGTTTAAAAATGCTTCAGAACTCTTCCATTGTTCTCGGAATTCCGCTGACGTTTAATAATGCTTCGCAACTCTTTCATTGTTCTCGGAATTCCGCTGACGTTTAAAAATGCTTCGAAACTCTTCCATTGTTCTCGGAATTCTGCTGAAGTTTAAAAATGCTTCGGAACTCTTCCATTGTTCTCGGAATTCCGCTGACATATAAAAATGCTTTGAAAATCTTGCATTGTTCTCGGCATTCCGCTGACGTTTAAAATTGCTTCGGAACTCTTCAATTGTTCTCGGAATTCTGTTGAACTTTTAAATTGCTTTGGAACTCTTCTATTGCTCTCGGAATTCTGCTGAAGTTTAAAAATGCTTAAAATCTCTTACATTGTACTCGGAATTCCGCTGAAGTTTAAAAATGCTTCGGAACTCTTCCATTGCTCTCGGAATTCTGCTGAAGTTTAAAAATGCTTCAGAACTCTTACATTGTTCTCGGAATTCTGCTGACGTTTAAAAATGCTTCGGAACTCTTCCATTGTTCTCAGAATTCCGCTGAAGTTTAAAAATGCTTCGGTACTCTTCCATTGTTCTCGGAATTCCGCTGACATATAAAAATGCTTCGGAAATCTTGCATTGTTCTCGGAATTCTGCTGACGTTTAAAAATGCTTCGGAACTCTTCCATTGTTCTCAGAATTCAGCTGAAGTTTAAAAATGCTTCGGAACTCTTCCATTGTTCTCGGAATTCTGCTGAAGTTTAAAAATGCTTCGATACTCTTCCATTGTTCTCGGAATTCCGCTGACATATAAAAATGCTTCGGAAATCTTGCATTGTTCTCGGCATTCCGCTGACGTTTAAAAATGCTTCGGAACTCTTCAATTGTTCTCGGAATTCTGCCGAACTTTTAAAATGCTTTGGAACTCTTCCATTGCTCTCGGAATTCTGCTGAAGTTTAAAAATGCTTCAGAACTCTTCCATTGTTCTCGGAATTCTGCTGTAGTTTAAAAATGCTTCGGAACTCTTCCATTGTTCTCGGAATTCCGCTGACGTTTAAAAATGCTTCGGAAATCTTCCATTGTTTTCAAAATTCCGCTGACGTTTAAAAATGCTTCAGAACTCTTCCATTGTTCTCGGAATTCCGCTGACATATAAAAATGCTTCGGAAATCTTGCATTGTTCTCGGCATTCCGCTGACATTTAAAAATGCTTCGGAAATCTTCCATTGATATCAAAATTCCGCTGACGCTTAAAAATGCTTCAGAACTCTTCCATTGTTCTCGGAATTCCGCTGACGTTTAATAATGCTTCGCAACTTTTTCATTGTTCTCGGAATTCCGCTGACAGTTAAAAATGCTTCGGAACTCTTCCATTGTTCTCGGAATTCCGTTGAAGTTTAAAAATGCTTCGAAACTCTTCCATTGTTCTCGGAATTCTGCTGAAGTTTAAAAATGCTTCAGAACTCTTCCATTGTTCTCG
Organism: Phyllobates terribilis; assembly: GCF_046119375.1. Taxonomy (NCBI): domain Eukaryota; kingdom Metazoa; phylum Chordata; class Amphibia; order Anura; family Dendrobatidae; genus Phyllobates; species Phyllobates terribilis. The sequence continues at coordinate 14,423,083 of NW_027362782.1, forward strand.
GAATTCCGCTGACGTTTAATAATGCTTCGCAACTCTTTCATTGTTCTCGGAATTCCGCTGACGTTTAAAAATGCTTCGAAACTCTTCCATTGTTCTCGGAATTCTGCTGAAGTTTAAAAATGCTTCGGATCTCTTCCATTGTTCTCGGAATTCCGCTGACATATAAAAATGCTTTGAAAATCTTGCATTGTTCTCGGCATTCCGCTGACGTTTAAAATTGCTTCGGAACTCTTCAATTGTTCTCGGAATTCTGTTGAACTTTTAAATTGCTTTGGAACTCTTCCATTGCTCTCGGAATTCTGCTGAAGTTTAAAAATGCTTAAAATCTCTTACATTGTACTCGGAATTCCGCTGAAGTTTAAAAATGCTTCGGAACTCTTCCATTGCTCTCGGAATTCTGCTGAAGTTTAAAAATGCTTCAGAACTCTTACATTGTTCTCGGAATTCTGCTGACGTTTAAAAATGCTTCGGAACTCTTCCATTGTTCTCAGAATTCCGCTGAAGTTTAAAAATGCTTCGGTACTCTTCCATTGTTCTCGGAATTCCGCTGACATATAAAAATGCTTCGGAAATCTTGCATTGTTCTCGGAATTCTGCTGACGTTTAAAAATGCTTCGGAACTCTTCCATTGTTCTCAGAATTCAGCTGAAGTTTAAAAATGCTTCGGAACTCTTCCATTGTTCTCGGAATTCTGCTGAAGTTTAAAAATGCTACGTAACTCTTCCATTGTTCTCAGAATTCCGCTGACGTTTAAAAATGCTTTGGAACTCTTCCATTGCTCTCGGAATTCTGCTGAAGTTTAAAAATGCTTCGGAACTCTTCCATTGTTCTCGGAATTCTGCTGAAGTTTAAAAATGCTTCGGAACTCTTCCATTGTTCTCGGAATTCCGATGAAGTTTAAAAATACTTCGAAACTCTTCCATTGTTCTCGGAATTCTGCTGAAGTTTAAAAATGCTTCGGAACTCTTCCATTGTTCTCAGAATTCCGCTAACGTTTAAAAATGCTTCGGAAATCTTCCATTGTTTTCAAAATTCCGCTGACGCTTAAAAATGCTTCAGAACTCTTCCATTGTTCTCGGAATTCCGCTGACGTTTAATAATGCTTCGCAACTCTTTCATTGTACTCGGAATTCCGCTAACGTTTAAAAATGCTTCGGAACTCTTCCATTGTTCTCGGAATTCCGTTGAAGTTTAAAAATGCTTCGAAACTCTTCCATTGTTCTGGGAATTCTGCTGAAGTTTAAAAATGCTTCAGAACTCTTCCATTGTTCTCGGAATTCCGCTGACGTTTAATAATGCTTCGCAACTCTTTCATTGTTCTCGGAATTCCGCTGATGTTTAAAAATGCTTCGGAACTCTTCCATTGTTCTCGGAATTCTGTTGAAGTTTAAAAATGCTTCTAAACTCTTCCATTGTTCTCGGAATTCCGCTGACATATAAAAATGCTTCGGAAATCTTGCATTGTTCTCGGCATTCCGCTGACATTTAAAAATGCTTCGGAACTCTTCAATTGTTCTCGGAATTCTGCCGAACTTTTAAAATGCTTTGGAACTCTTCCATTGTTCTCGGAATTCTGCTGTAGTTTAAAAATGCTTCGGAACTCTTCCATTGTTCTCGGAATTCCGCTGACGTTTAAAAATGCTTCGGAAATCTTCCATTGTTTTCAAAATTCCGCTGACGTTTAAAAATGCTTCAGAACTCTTCCATTGTTCTCGGAATTCCGCTGACGTTTTAAAATGCTTCGGTACTCTTCCATTGTTCTCGGAATTCCGCTGACATATAAAAATGCTTCGGAAATCTTGCATTGTTCTCGGCATTCCGCTGACGTTTAAAAATGCTTCGGAACTCTTCAATTGTTCTCGGAATTCTGCTGAACTTTTAAAATGCTTTGGAACTCTTCCATTGCTCTCGGAATTCTGCTGAAGTTTAAAAATGCTTCAGAACTCTTCCATTGTTTTCGGAATTCTGCTGAAGTTTAAAAATGCTTCGGAACTCTTCCATTGTTCTCAGAATTCCACTGACGTTTAAAAATGCTTCGGAAATCTTCCATTGTTTTCAAAATTCCGCTGACGCTTAAAAATGCTTCAGAACTCTTCCATTGTTCTCGGAATTCCGCTGACGTTTAATAATGCTTCGCAACTTTTTCATTGTTCTCGGAATTCCGCTGACGGTTAAAAATGCTTCGGAACTCTACCATTGTTCTCGGAATTCCGTTGAAGTTTAAAAATGCTTCATAACTCTTCCATTGTTCTCGGAATTCTGCTGAAGTTTAAAAATGCTTCGGAACTCTTCCATTGTTCTCGGAATTCCGCTGACGTTTAATAATGCTTCGCAACTCTTTCATTGTTCTCGGAATTCCACTGACGTTTAAAAATGCTTCGGAAATCTTCCATTGTTTTCAAAATTCCGCTGACGCTTAAAAATGCTTCAGAACTCTTCCATTGTTCTCGGAATTCCGCTGACGTTTAATAATGCTTTGCAACTCTTTCATTGTACTCGGAATTCCGCTAACGTTTAAAAATGCTTCAGAACTCTTCCATTGTTCTCGGAATTCCGCTGACGTTTAATAATGCTTCGCAACTCTTTCATTGTTCTCGGAATTCCGCTGATGTTTAAAAATGCTTCGGAACTCTTCCATTGTTCTCGGAATTCTGTTGAAGTTTAAAAATGCTTCTAAACTCTTCCATTGTTCTCGGAATTCCGCTGACATATAAAAATGCTTCGGAAATCTTGCATTGTTCTCGGCATTCCGCTGACGTTTAAAAATGCTTCGGAACTCTTCCATTGTTCTCGGAATTCTGCTGAAGTTTAAAAATGCTTCAGAACTCTTCCATTGTTCTCGGAATTCCGCTGACGTTTAAAAATGCTTCACAACTCTTCCATTGTTCACGGAATTCCACTGACGTTTAAAAATGCTTCACAACTCTTCCATTGTTCTCGGAATACCGCTGACTTTTAAAAATGCTTCGGAACTCTTCCATTGTTCTCGGAATTCCGCTGACGTTTAAAAATGCTTCACAACTCTTCCATTGTTCACGGAATTCCACTGACGTTTAAAAATGCTTCACAACTCTTCCATTGTTCTCGGAATTCCGCTGACTTTTAAAAATGCTTCGGAAATCTTCCATTGTTTTCAAAATTCCGCTGACGCTTAAAAATGCTTCAGAACTCTTCCATTGTTCTCGGAATTCTGCTGAAGTTTAAAAATGCTTCAGAACTCTTACATTGTTCTCGGAATTCTGCTGACGTTTAAAAATGCCTCGGAACTCTTCCATTGTTCTCTGAATTCCGCTGACGTTTAAAAATGCTTCGGTACTCTTCCTTTGTTCTCGGAATTCCGCTGACATATAAAAATGCTTCGGAAATCTTGCATTGTTCTCGGCATTCCGCTGACGTTTAAAAATGCTTCGGAACTCTTCAATTGTTCTCGGAATTCTGCCGAACTTTTAAAATGCTTTGGAACTCTTCCATTGTTCTCAGAATTCAGCTGAAGTTTAAAAATGCTTCGGAACTCTTCCATTGTTCTCGGAATTCTGCTGAAGTTTAAAAATGCTACGTAACTCTTCCATTGTTCTCAGAATTCCGCTGACGTTTAAAAATGCTTTGGAACTCTTCCATTGCTCTCGGAATTCTGCTGAAGTTTAAAAATGCTTCGGAACTCTTCCATTGTTCTCGGAATTCTGCTGAAGTTTAAAAATGCTTCGGAACTCTTCCATTGTTCTCGGAATTCCGTTGAAGTTTAAAAATACTTCGAAACTCTTCCATTGTTCTCGGAATTCTGCTGAAGTTTAAAAATGCTTCGGAACTCTTCCATTGTTCTCAGAATTCCGCTAACGTTTAAAAATGCTTCGGAAATCTTCCATTGTTTTCAAAATTCCGCTGACGCTTAAAAATGCTTCAGAACTCTTCCATTGTTCTCGGAATTCCGCTGACGTTTAATAATGCTTCGCAACTCTTTCATTGTACTCGGAATTCCGCTAACGTTTAAAAATGCTTCGGAACTCTTCCATTGTTCTCGGAATTCCGTTGAAGTTTAAAAATGCTTCGAAACTCTTCCATTGTTCTGGGAATTCTGCTGAAGTTTAAAAATGCTTCAGAACTCTTCCATTGTTCTCGGAATTCCGCTGACGTTTAATATTGCTTCGCAACTCTTCCATTGTTCTCGGAATTCGTGTGAATTTTAAAAATGCTTCGGAACTCTTCTATTGTTCTCGGAATTCCGCTGAAATTTAAAAATGCTTAAAATCTCTTACATTGTACTCGGAATTCCGCTGAAGTTTAAAAATGCTTCGGAACTCTTCCATTGTTCTCGGAATTCTGCTGAAGTTTAAAAATGCTTCAGAACTCTTCCATTGTTCTCAGAATTCCGCTGACGTTTAAAAATGCTTCGGAAATCTTCCATTGTTTTCAAAATTCCGCTGACGTTTAAAAATGCTTCAGAACTATTCCATTGTTCTCAGAATTCTGCTGACGTTTAAAAATGCTTCAGAACTCTTCCATTGTTCTCGGAATTCCGCTGACGTTTAAAAATGCTTTGGAACTCTTCCATTGCTCTCGGAATTCTGCTGAAGTTTAAAAATGCTTCGGAACTCTTCCATTGTTCTCGGAATTCTGCTGAAGTTTAAAAATGCTTCGGAACTCTTCCATTGTTCTCGGAATTCCGTTGAAGTTTAAAAATACTTCGAAACTCTTCCATTGTTCTCGGAATTCTGCTGAAGTTTAAAAATGCTTCGGAACTCTTCCATTGTTCTCAGAATTCCGCTAACGTTTAAAAATGCTTCGGAAATCTTCCATTGTTTTCAAAATTCCGCTGACGCTTAAAAATGCTTCAGAACTCTTCCATTGTTCTCGGAATTCCGCTGACGTTTAATAATGCTTCGCAACTCTTTCATTGTACTCGGAATTCCGCTAACGTTTAAAAATGCTTCGGAACTCTTCCATTGTTCTCGGAATTCCGTTGAAGTTTAAAAATGCTTCGAAACTCTTCCATTGTTCTGGGAATTCTGCTGAAGTTTAAAAATGCTTCAGAACTCTTCCATTGTTCTCGGAATTCCGCTGACGTTTAATAATGCTTCGCAACTCTTCCATTGTTCTCGGAATTCGTGTGAATTTTAAAAATGCTTCGGAACTCTTCTATTGTTCTCGGAATTCCGCTGAAATTTAAAAATGCTTAAAATCTCTTACATTGTACTCGGAATTCCGCTGAAGTTTAAAAATGGTTCGGAACTCTTCCATTGTTCTCGGAATTCTGCTGAAGTTTAAAAATGCTTCAGAACTCTTCCATTGTTCTCAGAATTCCGCTGACGTTTAAAAATGCTTCGGAAATCTTCCATTGTTTTCAAAATTCCGCTGACGTTTAAAAATGCTTCAGAACTATTCCATTGTTCTCAGAATTCTGCTGACGTTTAAAAATGCTTCAGAACTCTTCCATTGTTCTCGGAATTCCGCTGACGTTTAAAAATGCTTCACAACTCTTCCATTATTCTCGGAATTCCGCTGACGTTTAAAAATGCTTCACAACTCTTCCATTGTTCTCGGAATTCCGCTGACTTTTAAAAATGCTTCGGAAATCTTCCATTGTTTTCAAAATTCCGCTGACGCTTAAAAATGCTTCAGAACTCTTCCATTGTTCTCGGAATTCTGCTGACGTTTAATAATGCTTCGCAACTCTTTCATTGTTCTCGGAATTCCACTGACGTGTAAAAATGCTTCGGAACTCTTCCATTGTTCTCGGAATTCTGCTGACGTTTAATAATGCTTCGCAACTCTTTCATTGTTCTCGGAATTCCACTGACGTGTAAAAATGCTTCGGAACTCATCCATTGTTCTCGGAATTCCGTTGAAGTTTAAAAATGCTTCGAAACTCTTCCATTGTTCTCGGAATTCTGCTGACATATAAAAATGCTTCGGAAATCTTGCATTGTTCTCGGCATTCCGCTGACGTTTAAAAATGCTTCGGAACTCTTCCATTGCTCTCGGAATTCTGCTGAAGTTTAAAAATGTTTCAGAACTCTTACATTGTTCTCGGAATTCTGCTGACGTTTAAAAATGCTTCGGAACTCTTCCATTGTTCTCAGAATTCAGCTGAAGTTTAAAAATGCTTCGGAACTCTTCCATTGTTCTCGGAATTCTGCTGAAGTTTAAAAATGCTACGTAACTCTTCCATTGTTCTCAGAATTCCGCTGACGTTTAAAAATGCTTTGGAACTCTTCCATTGCTCTCGGAATTCTGCTGAAGTTTAAAAATGCTTCGGAACTCTTCCATTGTTCTCGGAATTCTGCTGAAGTTTAAAAATGCTTCGGAACTCTTCCATTGTTCTCGGAATTCTGCTGAAGTTTAAAAATGCTACGTAACTCTTCCATTGTTCTCAGAATTCCGCTGACGTTTAAAAATGCTTTGGAACTCTTCCATTGCTCTCGGAATTCTGCTGAAGTTTAAAAATGCTTCGGAACTCTTCCATTGTTCTCGGAATTCTGCTGAAGTTTAAAAATGCTACGTAACTCTTCCATTGTTCTCAGAATTCCGCTGACGTTTAAAAATGCTTTGGAACTCTTCCATTGCTCTCGGAATTCTGCTGAAGTTTAAAAATGCTTCGGAACTCTTCCATTGTTCTCGGAATTCTGCTGAAGTTTAAAAATGCTTCGGAACTCTTCCATTGTTCTCGGAATTCTGCTGAAGTTTAAAAATGCTACGTAACTCTTCCATTGTTCTCAGAATTCCGCTGACGTTTAAAAATGCTTTGGAACTCTTCCATTGCTCTCGGAATTCTGCTGAAGTTTAAAAATGCTTCGGAACTCTTCCATTGTTCTCGGAATTCTGCTGAAGTTTAAAAATGCTTCGGAACTCTTCCATTGTTCTCGGAATTCCGTTGAAGTTTAAAAATACTTCGAAACTCTTCCATTGTTCTCGGAATTCTGCTGAAGTTTAAAAATGCTTCGGAACTCTTCCATTGTTCTCAGAATTCCGCTAACGTTTAAAAATGCTTCGGAAATCTTCCATTGTTTTCAAAATTCCGCTGACGCTTAAAAATGCTTCAGAACTCTTCCATTGTTCTCGGAATTCCGCTGACGTTTAATAATGCTTCGCAACTCTTTCATTGTACTCGGAATTCCGCTAACGTTTAAAAATGCTTCGGAACTCTTCCATTGTTCTCGGAATTCCGTTGAAGTTTAAAAATGCTTTGAAACTCTTCCATTGTTCTGGGAATTCTGCTGAAGTTTAAAAATGCTTCAGAACTCTTCCATTGTTCTCGGAATTCCGCTGACGTTTAATATTGCTTCGCAACTCTTCCATTGTTCTCGGAATTCGTGTGAATTTTAAAAATGCTTCGGAACTCTTCTATTGTTCTCGGAATTCCGCTGAAATTTAAAAATGCTTAAAATCTCTTACATTGTACTCGGAATTCCGCTGAAGTTTAAAAATGCTTCGGAACTCTTCCATTGTTCTCGGAATTCTGCTGAAGTTTAAAAATGCTTCAGAACTCTTCCATTGTTCTCAGAATTCCGCTGACGTTTAAAAATGCTTCGGAAATCTTCCATTGTTTTCAAAATTCCGCTGACGTTTAAAAATGCTTCAGAACTATTCCATTGTTCTCAGAATTCTGCTGACGTTTAAAAATGCTTCAGAACTCTTCCATTGTTCTCGGAATTCCGCTGACGTTTAAAAATGCTTTGGAACTCTTCCATTGCTCTCGGAATTCTGCTGAAGTTTAAAAATGCTTCGGAACTCTTCCATTGTTCTCGGAATTCTGCTGAAGTTTAAAAATGCTTCGGAACTCTTCCATTGTTCTCGGAATTCCGTTGAAGTTTAAAAATACTTCGAAACTCTTCCATTGTTCTCGGAATTCTGCTGAAGTTTAAAAATGCTTCGGAACTCTTCCATTGTTCTCAGAATTCCGCTAACGTTTAAAAATGCTTCGGAAATCTTCCATTGTTTTCAAAATTCCGCTGACGCTTAAAAATGCTTCAGAACTCTTCCATTGTTCTCGGAATTCCGCTGACGTTTAATAATGCTTCGCAACTCTTTCATTGTACTCGGAATTCCGCTAACGTTTAAAAATGCTTCGGAACTCTTCCATTGTTCTCGGAATTCCGTTGAAGTTTAAAAATGCTTCGAAACTCTTCCATTGTTCTGGGAATTCTGCTGAAGTTTAAAAATGCTTCAGAACTCTTCCATTGTTCTCGGAATTCCGCTGACGTTTAATAATGCTTCGCAACTCTTCCATTGTTCTCGGAATTCGTGTGAATTTTAAAAATGCTTCGGAACTCTTCTATTGTTCTCGGAATTCCGCTGAAATTTAAAAATGCTTAAAATCTCTTACATTGTACTCGGAATTCCGCTGAAGTTTAAAAATGGTTCGGAACTCTTCCATTGTTCTCGGAATTCTGCTGAAGTTTAAAAATGCTTCAGAACTCTTCCATTGTTCTCAGAATTCCGCTGACGTTTAAAAATGCTTCGGAAATCTTCCATTGTTTTCAAAATTCCGCTGACGTTTAAAAATGCTTCAGAACTATTCCATTGTTCTCAGAATTCTGCTGACGTTTAAAAATGCTTCAGAACTCTTCCATTGTTCTCGGAATTCCGCTGACGTTTAAAAATGCTTCACAACTCTTCCATTATTCTCGGAATTCCGCTGACGTTTAAAAATGCTTCACAACTCTTCCATTGTTCTCGGAATTCCGCTGACTTTTAAAAATGCTTCGGAAATCTTCCATTGTTTTCAAAATTCCGCTGACGCTTAAAAATGCTTCAGAACTCTTCCATTGTTCTCGGAATTCTGCTGACGTTTAATAATGCTTCGCAACTCTTTCATTGTTCTCGGAATTCCACTGACGTGTAAAAATGCTTCGGAACTCTTCCATTGTTCTCGGAATTCTGCTGACGTTTAATAATGCTTCGCAACTCTTTCATTGTTCTCGGAATTCCACTGACGTGTAAAAATGCTTCGGAACTCATCCATTGTTCTCGGAATTCCGTTGAAGTTTAAAAATGCTTCGAAACTCTTCCATTGTTCTCGGAATTCTGCTGACATATAAAAATGCTTCGGAAATCTTGCATTGTTCTCGGCATTCCGCTGACGTTTAAAAATGCTTCGGAACTCTTCCATTGCTCTCGGAATTCTGCTGAAGTTTAAAAATGTTTCAGAACTCTTACATTGTTCTCGGAATTCTGCTGACGTTTAAAAATGCTTCGGAACTCTTCCATTGTTCTCAGAATTCAGCTGAAGTTTAAAAATGCTTCGGAACTCTTCCATTGTTCTCGGAATTCTGCTGAAGTTTAAAAATGCTACGTAACTCTTCCATTGTTCTCAGAATTCCGCTGACGTTTAAAAATGCTTTGGAACTCTTCCATTGCTCTCGGAATTCTGCTGAAGTTTAAAAATGCTTCGGAACTCTTCCATTGTTCTCGGAATTCTGCTGAAGTTTAAAAATGCTTCGGAACTCTTCCATTGTTCTCGGAATTCTGCTGAAGTTTAAAAATGCTACGTAACTCTTCCATTGTTCTCAGAATTCCGCTGACGTTTAAAAATGCTTTGGAACTCTTCCATTGCTCTCGGAATTCTGCTGAAGTTTAAAAATGCTTCGGAACTCTTCCATTGTTCTCGGAATTCTGCTGAAGTTTAAAAATGCTTCGGAACTCTTCCATTGTTCTCGGAATTCCGTTGAAGTTTAAAAATACTTCGAAACTCTTCCATTGTTCTCGGAATTCTGCTGAAGTTTAAAAATGCTTCGGAACTCTTCCATTGTTCTCAGAATTCCGCTAACGTTTAAAAATGCTTCGGAAATCTTCCATTGTTTTCAAAATTCCGCTGACGCTTAAAAATGCTTCAGAACTCTTCCATTGTTCTCGGAATTCCGCTGACGTTTAATAATGCTTCGCAACTCTTTCATTGTACTCGGAATTCCGCTAACGTTTAAAAATGCTTCGGAACTCTTCCATTGTTCTCGGAATTCCGTTGAAGTTTAAAAATGCTTCGAAACTCTTCCATTGTTCTGGGAATTCTGCTGAAGTTTAAAAATGCTTCAGAACTCTTCCATTGTTCTCGGAATTCCGCTGACGTTTAATAATGCTTCGCAACTCTTTCATTGTTCTCGGAATTCCGCTGATGTTTAAAAATGCTTCGGAACTCTTCCATTGTTCTCGGAATTCTGTTGAAGTTTAAAAATGCTTCTAAACTCTTCCATTGTTCTCGGAATTCCGCTGACATATAAAAATGCTTCGGAAATCTTGCATTGTTCTCGGCATTCCGCTGACATTTAAAAATGCTTCGGAACTCTTCAATTGTTCTCGGAATTCTGCCGAACTTTTAAAATGCTTTGGAACTCTTCCATTGTTCTCGGAATTCTGCTGTAGTTTAAAAATGCTTCGGAACTCTTCCATTGTTCTCGGAATTCCGCTGACGTTTAAAAATGCTTCGGAAATCTTCCATTGTTTTCAAAATTCCGCTGACGTTTAAAAATGCTTCAGAACTCTTCCATTGTTCTCGGAATTCCGCTGACGTTTTAAAATGCTTCGGTACTCTTCCATTGTTCTCGGAATTCCGCTGACATATAAAAATGCTTCGGAAATCTTGCATTGTTCTCGGCATTCCGCTGACGTTTAAAAATGCTTCGGAACTCTTCCATTGTTCTCAGAATTCCGCTGACGTTTAAAAATGCTTCGGAAATCTTCCATTGTTTTCAAAATTCCGCTGACGTTTAAAAATGCTTCAGAACTCTTCCATTGTTCTCGGAATTCCGCTGACGTTTAAAAATGCTTTGGAACTCTTCCATTATTCTCGGAATTCTGCTGAAGTTTAAAAATGCTTCGGAACTCTTCCATTGTTCTCAGAATTCCGCTGACGTTTAAAAATGCTTCGGTACTCTTCCATTGTTCACGGAATTCCGCTGACGTTTAAAAATGCTTCACAACTCTTCCATTGTTCACGGAATTCCACTGACGTTTAAAAATGCTTCACAACTCTTCCATTGTTCTCGGAATTCCGCTGACTTTTAAAAATGCTTCGGAAATCTTCCATTGTTTTCAAAATTCCGCTGACGCTTAAAAATGCTTCAGAACTCTTCCATTGTTCTCGGAATTCTGCTGAAGTTTAAAAATGCTTCAGAACTCTTACATTGTTCTCGGAATTCTGCTGACGTTTAAAAATGCCTCGGAACTCTTCCATTGTTCTCTGAATTCCGCTGACGTTTAAAAATGCTTCGGTACTCTTCCTTTGTTCTCGGAATTCCGCTGACATATAAAAATGCTTCGGAAATCTTGCATTGTTCTCGGCATTCCGCTGACGTTTAAAAATGCTTCGGAACTCTTCAATTGTTCTCGGAATTCTGCCGAACTTTTAAAATGCTTTGGAACTCTTCCATTGTTCTCAGAATTCAGCTGAAGTTTAAAAATGCTTCGGAACTCTTCCATTGTTCTCGGAATTCTGCTGAAGTTTAAAAATGCTACGTAACTCTTCCATTGTTCTCAGAATTCCGCTGACGTTTAAAAATGCTTTGGAACTCTTCCATTGCTCTCGGAATTCTGCTGAAGTTTAAAAATGCTTCGGAACTCTTCCATTGTTCTCGGAATTCTGCTGAAGTTTAAAAATGCTTCGGAACTCTTCCATTGTTCTCGGAATTCCGTTGAAGTTTAAAAATACTTCGAAACTCTTCCATTGTTCTCGGAATTCTGCTGAAGTTTAAAAATGCTTCGGAACTCTTCCATTGTTCTCAGAATTCCGCTAACGTTTAAAAATGCTTCGGAAATCTTCCATTGTTTTCAAAATTCCGCTGACGCTTAAAAATGCTTCAGAACTCTTCCATTGTTCTCGGAATTCCGCTGACGTTTAATAATGCTTCGCAACTCTTTCATTGTACTCGGAATTCCGCTAACGTTTAAAAATGCTTCGGAACTCTTCCATTGTTCTCGGAATTCCGTTGAAGTTTAAAAATGCTTCGAAACTCTTCCATTGTTCTCGGAATTCCGCTGACGTTTAATAATGCTTCGCAACTCTTTCATTGTTCTCGGAATTCCGCTGATGTTTAAAAATGCTTCGGAACTCTTCCATTGTTCTCGGAATTCCGCTGACATATAAAAATGCTTCGGAAATCTTGCATTGTTCTCGGCATTCCGCTGACATTTAAAAATGCTTCGGAACTCTTCAATTGTTCTCGGAATTCTGCCGAACTTTTAAAATGCTTTGGAACTCTTCCATTGTTCTCGGAATTCTGCTGTAGTTTAAAAATGCTTCGGAACTCTTCCATTGTTCTCGGAATTCCGCTGACGTTTAAAAATGCTTCGGAAATCTTCCATTGTTTTCAAAATTCCGCTGACGTTTAAAAATGCTTCAGAACTCTTCCATTGTTCTCGGAATTCCGCTGACGTTTTAAAATGCTTCGGTACTCTTCCATTGTTCTCGGAATTCCGCTGACATATAAAAATGCTTCGGAAATCTTGCATTGTTCTCGGCATTCCGCTGACGTTTAAAAATGCTTCGGAACTCTTCCATTGTTCTCAGAATTCCGCTGACGTTTAAAAATGCTTCGGAAATCTTCCATTGTTTTCAAAATTCCGCTGACGTTTAAAAATGCTTCAGAACTCTTCCATTGTTCTCGGAATTCCGCTGACGTTTAAAAATGCTTTGGAACTCTTCCATTATTCTCGGAATTCTGCTGAAGTTTAAAAATGCTTCGGAACTCTTCCATTGTTCTCAGAATTCCGCTGACGTTTAAAAATGCTTCGGTACTCTTCCATTGTTCTCAGAATTCCACTGACGTTTAAAAATGCTTCGGAACTCTTCAATTGTTCTCGGAATTCTGCTGAACTTTTAAAATGCTTTGGAACTCTTCCATTGCTCTCGGAATTCTGCTGAAGTATAAAAATGCTTCAGAACTCTTCCATTGTTTTCGGAATTCTGCTGAAGTTTAAAAATGCTTCGGAACTCTTCCATTGTTCTCAGAATTCCACTGACGTTTAAAAATGCTTCGGAAATCTTCCATTGTTTTCAAAATTCCGCTGACGCTTAAAAATGCTTCAGAACTCTTCCATTGTTCTCGGAATTCCGCTGACGTTTAATAATGCTTCGCAACTTTTTCATTGTTCTCGGAATTCCGCTGACGGTTAAAAATGCTTCGGAACTCTTCGATTGTTCTCGGAATTCCGTTGAAGTTTAAAAATGCTTCGAAACTCTTCCATTGTTCTCGGAATTCTGCTGACGTTTAAAAATGCTTCGGAACTCTTCCATTGTTCTCGGAATTCCGTTGAAGTTTAAAAATGCTTCGGAACTCTTCCATTGTTCTCGGAATTCCGCTGACATATAAAAATGCTTTGAAAATCTTGCATTGTTCTCGGCATTCCGCTGACGTTTAAAATTGCTTCGGAACTCTTCAATTGTTCTCGGAATTCTGTTGAACTTTTAAAATGCTTTGGAACTCTTCCATTGCTCTCGGAATTCTGCTGAAGTTTAAAAATGCTTCAGAACTCTTACATTGTTCTCGGAATTCTGCTGACGTTTAAAAATGCTTCGGAACTCTACCATTGTTCTCGGAATTCCGTTGAAGTTTAAAAATGCTTCATAACTCTTCCATTGTTCTCGCAATTCTGCTGAAGTTTAAAAATGCTTCGGAACTCTTCCATTGTTCTCGGAATTCCGCTGACGTTTAATAATGCTTCGCAACTCTTTCATTGTTCTCGGAATTCCACTGACGTTTAAAAATGCTTCGGAAATCTTCCATTGTTTTCAAAATTCCGCTGACGCTTAAAAATGCTTCAGAACTCTTCCATTGTTCTCGGAATTCCGCTGACGTTTAATAATGCTTTGCAACTCTTTCATTGTACTCGGAATTCCGCTAACGTTTAAAAATGCTTCAGAACTCTTCCATTGTTCTCGGAATTCCGCTGACGTTTAATAATGCTTTGCAACTCTTTCATTGTTCTCGGAATTCCGCTGATGTTTAAAAATGCTTCGGAACTCTTCCATTGTTCTCGGAATTCTGTTGAAGTTTAAAAATGCTTCTAAACTCTTCCATTGTTCTCGGAATTCCGCTGACATATAAAAATGCTTCGGAAATCTTGCATTGTTCTCGGCATTCCGCTGACGTTTAAAAATGCTTTGGAACTCTTCCATTGTTCTCGGAATTCTGCTGAAGTTTAAAAATGCTTCAGAACTCTTCCATTGTTCTCAGAATTCCGCTGACGTTTAAAAATGCTTCGTAAATCTTCCATTGTTTTCAAAATTCCGCTGACGTTTAAAAATGCTTCAGAACTATTCCATTGTTCTCAGAATTCTGCTGACGTTTAAAAATGCTTCGGAACTCTTCCATTGTTCTCGGAATTCCGCTGACGTTTAAAAATGCTTCACAACTCTTCCATTGTTCACGGAATTCCACTGACGTTTAAAAATGCTTCACAACTCTTCCATTGTTCTCGGAATTCCGCTGACTTTTAAAAATGCTTCGGAAATCTTCCATTGTTTTCAAAATTCCGCTGACGCTTAAAAATGCTTCAGAACTCTTCCATTGTTCTCGGAATTCTGCTGAAGTTTAAAAATGCTTCAGAACTCTTACATTGTTCTCGGAATTCTGCTGACGTTTAAAAATGCCTCGGAACTCTTCCATTGTTCTCTGAATTCCGCTGACGTTTAAAAATGCTTCGGTACTCTTCCTTTGTTCTCGGAATTCCGCTGACATATAAAAATGCTTCGGAAATCTTGCATTGTTCTCGGCATTCCGCTGACGTTTAAAAATGCTTCGGAACTCTTCAATTGTTCTCGGAATTCTGCCGAACTTTTAAAATGCTTTGGAACTCTTCCATTGCTCTCGGAATTCTGCTGAAGTTTAAAAATGCTTCAGAACTCTTCCATTGTTCTTGGAATTCTGCTGTAGTTTAAAAATGCTTCGGAACTCTTCCATTGTTCTCGGAATTCCGCTGACGTTTAAAAATGCTTCGGAAATCTTCCATTGTTTTCAAAATTCCGCTGACGTTTAAAAATGCTTCAGAACTCTTCCATTGTTCTCAGAATTCCGCTGACGTTTAATAATGCTTCGGAAATCTTGCATTGTTCTCGGCATTCCGCTGACATTTAAAAATGCTTCGGAAATCTTCCATTGATATCAAAATTCCGCTGACGCTTAAAAATGCTTCAGAACTCTTCCATTGTTCTCGGAATTCCGCTGACGTTTAATAATGCTTCGCAACTTTTTCATTGTTCTCGGAATTCCGCTGACAGTTAAAAATGCTTCGGAACTCTTCCATTGTTCTCGGAATTCCGTTGAAGTTTAAAAATGCTTCGAAACTCTTCCATTGTTCTCGGAATTCTGCTGAAGTTTAAAAATGCTTCAGAACTCTTCCATTGTTCTCGGAATTCCGCTGACGTTTAATAATGCTTCGCAACTCTTTCATTGTTCTCGGAATTCCGCTGACGTTTAAAAATGCTTCGAAACTCTTCCATTGTTCTCGGAATTCTGCTGAAGTTTAAAAATGCTTCGGAACTCTTCCATTGTTCTCGGAATTCCGCTGACATATAAAAATGCTTTGAAAATCTTGCATTGTTCTCGGCATTCCGCTGACGTTTAAAATTGCTTCGGAACTCTTCAATTGTTCTCGGAATTCTGTTGAACTTTTAAATTGCTTTGGAACTCTTCCATTGCTCTCGGAATTCTGCTGAAGTTTAAAAATGCTTAAAATCTCTTACATTGTACTCGGAATTCCGCTGAAGTTTAAAAATGCTTCGGAACTCTTCCATTGCTCTCGGAATTCTGCTGAAGTTTAAAAATGCTTCAGAACTCTTACATTGTTCTCGGAATTCTGCTGACGTTTAAAAATGCTTCGGAACTCTTCCATTGTTCTCAGAATTCCGCTGAAGTTTAAAAATGCTTCGGTACTCTTCCATTGTTCTCGGAATTCCGCTGACATATAAAAATGCTTCGGAAATCTTGCATTGTTCTCGGAATTCTGCTGACGTTTAAAAATGCTTCGGAACTCTTCCATTGTTCTCAGAATTCAGCTGAAGTTTAAAAATGCTTCGGAACTCTTCCATTGTTCTCGGAATTCTGCTGAAGTTTAAAAATGCTACGTAACTCTTCCATTGTTCTCAGAATTCCGCTGACGTTTAAAAATGCTTTGGAACTCTTCCATTGCTCTCGGAATTCTGCTGAAGTTTAAAAATGCTTCGGAACTCTTCCATTGTTCTCGGAATTCTGCTGAAGTTTAAAAATGCTTCGGAACTCTTCCATTGTTCTCGGAATTCCGTTGAAGTTTAAAAATACTTCGAAACTCTTCCATTGTTCTCGGAATTCTGCTGAAGTTTAAAAATGCTTCGGAACTCTTCCATTGTTCTCAGAATTCCGCTAACGTTTAAAAATGCTTCGGAAATCTTCCATTGTTTTCAAAATTCCGCTGACGCTTAAAAATGCTTCAGAACTCTTCCATTGTTCTCGGAATTCCGCTGACGTTTAATAATGCTTCGCAACTCTTTCATTGTACTCGGAATTCCGCTAACGTTTAAAAATGCTTCGGAACTCTTCCATTGTTCTCAGAATTCCGTTGAAGTTTAAAAATGCTTCGAAACTCTTCCATTGTTCTGGGAATTCTGCTGAAGTTTAAAAATGCTTCAAAACTCTTCCATTGTTCTCGGAATTCCGCTGACGTTTAATAATGCTTCGCAACTCTTTTATTGTTCTCGGAATTCCGTTGATGTTTAAAAATGCTTCGGAACTCTTCCATTGTTCTCGGAATTCTGTTGAAGTTTAAAAATGCTTCTAAACTCTTCCATTGTTCTCGGAATTCCGCTGACATATAAAAATGCTTCGGAAATCTTCCATTGTTTTCAAAATTCCGCTGACGTTTAAAAATGCTTCAGAACTCTTCCATTGTTCTCGGAATTCCGCTGACGTTTTAAAATGCTTCGGTACTCTTCCATTGTTCTCGGAATTCCGCTGACATATAAAAATGCTTCGGAAATCTTGCATTGTTCTCGGCATTCCGCTGACGTTTAAAAATGCTTCGGAACTCTTCAATTGTTCTCGGAATTCTGCTGAACTTTTAAAATGCTTTGGAACTCTTCCATTGCTCTCGGAATTCTGCTGAAGTTTAAAAATGCTTCAGAACTCTTCCATTGTTTTCGGAATTCTGCTGAAGTTTAAAAATGCTTCGGAACTCTTCCATTGTTCTCAGAATTCCACTGACGTTTAAAAATGCTTCGGAAATCTTCCATTGTTTTCAAAATTCCGCTGACGCTTAAAAATGCTTCAGAACTCTTCCATTGTTCTCGGAATTCCGCTGACGTTTAATAATGCTTCGCAACTTTTTCATTGTTCTCGGAATTCCGCTGACGGTTAAAAATGCTTCGGAACTCTTCCATTGTTCTCGGAATTCCGTTGAAGTTTAAAAATGCTTCGAAACTCTTCCATTGTTCTCGGAATTCTGCTGACGTTTAAAAATGCTTCGGAACTCTTCCATTGTTCTCGGAATTCCGTTGAAGTTTAAAAATGCTTCGAAACTCTTCCATTGTTCTCGGAATTCTGCTGAAGTTTAAAAATGCTTCGGAACTCTTCCATTGTTCTCGGAATTCCGCTGACATATAAAAATGCTTTGAAAATCTTGCATTGTTCTCGGCATTCCGCTGACGTTTAAAATTGCTTCGGAACTCTTCAATTGTTCTCGGAATTCTGTTGAACTTTTAAAATGCTTTGGAACTCTTCCATTGCTCTCGGAATTCTGCTGAAGTTTAAAAATGCTTCAGAACTCTTACATTGTTCTCGGAATTCTGCTGACGTTTAAAAATGCTTCGGAACTCTACCATTGTTCTCGGAATTCCGTTGAAGTTTAAAAATGCTTCATAACTCTTCCATTGTTCTCGGAATTCTGCTGAAGTTTAAAAATGCTTCGGAACTCTTCCATTGTTCTCGGAATTCCGCTGACGTTTAATAATGCTTCGCAACTCTTTCATTGTTCTCGGAATTCCACTGACGTTTAAAAATGCTTCGGAAATCTTCCATTGTTTTCAAAATTCCGCTGACGCTTAAAAATGCTTCAGAACTCTTCCATTGTTCTCGGAATTCCGCTGACGTTTAATAATGCTTTGCAACTCTTTCATTGTACTCGGAATTCCGCTAACGTTTAAAAATGCTTCAGAACTCTTCCATTGTTCTCGGAATTCCGCTGACGTTTAATAATGCTTCGCAACTGTTTCATTGTTCTCGGAATTCCGCTGATGTTTAAAAATGCTTCGGAACTCTTCCATTGTTCTCGGAATTCTGTTGAAGTTTAAAAATGCTTCTAAACTCTTCCATTGTTCTCGGAATTCCGCTGACATATAAAAATGCTTCGGAAATCTTGCATTGTTCTCGGCATTCCGCTGACGTTTAAAAATGCTTCGGAACTCTTCCATTGTTCTCGGAATTCTGCTGAAGTTTAAAAATGCTTCAGAACTCTTCCATTGTTCTCGGAATTCCGCTGACGTTTAAAAATGCTTCACAACTCTTCCATTGTTCACGGAATTCCACTGACGTTTAAAAATGCTTCACAACTCTTCCATTGTTCTCGGAATTCCGCTGACTTTTAAAAATGCTTCGGAACTCGTCCATTGTTCTCGGAATTCCGCTGACGTTTAAAAATGCTTCACAACTCTTCCATTGTTCACGGAATTCCACTGACGTTTAAAAATGCTTCACAACTCTTCCATTGTTCTCGGAATTCCGCTGACTTTTAAAAATGCTTCGGAACTCTTCCATTGTTCTCAGAATTCCGCTAACGTTTAAAAATGCTTCGGAAATCTTCCATTGTTTTCAAAATTCCGCTGACGCTTAAAAATGCTTCAGAACTCTTCCATTGTTCTCGGAATTCCGCTGACGTTTAATAATGCTTCGCAACTCTTTCATTGTACTCGGAATTCCGCTAACGTTTAAAAATGCTTCGGAACTCTTCCATTGTTCTCGGAATTCCGTTGAAGTTTAAAAATGCTTCGAAACTCTTCCATTGTTCTGGGAATTCTGCTGAAGTTTAAAAATGCTTCAGAACTCTTCCATTGTTCTCGGAATTCCGCTGACGTTTAATATTGCTTCGCAACTCTTCCATTGTTCTCGGAATTCGTGTGAATTTTAAAAATGCTTCGGAACTCTTCTATTGTTCTCGGAATTCCGCTGAAATTTAAAAATGCTTAAAATCTCTTACATTGTACTCGGAATTCCGCTGAAGTTTAAAAATGCTTCGGAACTCTTCCATTGTTCTCGGAATTCTGCTGAAGTTTAAAAATGCTTCAGAACTCTTCCATTGTTCTCAGAATTCCGCTGACGTTTAAAAATGCTTCGGAAATCTTCCATTGTTTTCAAAATTCCGCTGACGTTTAAAAATGCTTCAGAACTATTCCATTGTTCTCAGAATTCTGCTGACGTTTAAAAATGCTTCAGAACTCTTCCATTGTTCTCGGAATTCCGCTGACGTTTAAAAATGCTTTGGAACTCTTCCATTGCTCTCGGAATTCTGCTGAAGTTTAAAAATGCTTCGGAACTCTTCCATTGTTCTCGGAATTCTGCTGAAGTTTAAAAATGCTTCGGAACTCTTCCATTGTTCTCGGAATTCCGTTGAAGTTTAAAAATACTTCGAAACTCTTCCATTGTTCTCGGAATTCTGCTGAAGTTTAAAAATGCTTCGGAACTCTTCCATTGTTCTCAGAATTCCGCTAACGTTTAAAAATGCTTCGGAAATCTTCCATTGTTTTCAAAATTCCGCTGACGCTTAAAAATGCTTCAGAACTCTTCCATTGTTCTCGGAATTCCGCTGACGTTTAATAATGCTTCGCAACTCTTTCATTGTACTCGGAATTCCGCTAACGTTTAAAAATGCTTCGGAACTCTTCCATTGTTCTCGGAATTCCGTTGAAGTTTAAAAATGCTTCGAAACTCTTCCATTGTTCTGGGAATTCTGCTGAAGTTTAAAAATGCTTCAGAACTCTTCCATTGTTCTCGGAATTCCGCTGACGTTTAATAATGCTTCGCAACTCTTCCATTGTTCTCGGAATTCGTGTGAATTTTAAAAATGCTTCGGAACTCTTCTATTGTTCTCGGAATTCCGCTGAAATTTAAAAATGCTTAAAATCTCTTACATTGTACTCGGAATTCCGCTGAAGTTTAAAAATGGTTCGGAACTCTTCCATTGTTCTCGGAATTCTGCTGAAGTTTAAAAATGCTTCAGAACTCTTCCATTGTTCTCAGAATTCCGCTGACGTTTAAAAATGCTTCGGAAATCTTCCATTGTTTTCAAAATTCCGCTGACGTTTAAAAATGCTTCAGAACTATTCCATTGTTCTCAGAATTCTGCTGACGTTTAAAAATGCTTCAGAACTCTTCCATTGTTCTCGGAATTCCGCTGACGTTTAAAAATGCTTCACAACTCTTCCATTATTCTCGGAATTCCGCTGACGTTTAAAAATGCTTCACAACTCTTCCATTGTTCTCGGAATTCCGCTGACTTTTAAAAATGCTTCGGAAATCTTCCATTGTTTTCAAAATTCCGCTGACGCTTAAAAATGCTTCAGAACTCTTCCATTGTTCTCGGAATTCTGCTGACGTTTAATAATGCTTCGCAACTCTTTCATTGTTCTCGGAATTCCACTGACGTGTAAAAATGCTTCGGAACTCTTCCATTGTTCTCGGAATTCTGCTGACGTTTAATAATGCTTCGCAACTCTTTCATTGTTCTCGGAATTCCACTGACGTGTAAAAATGCTTCGGAACTCATCCATTGTTCTCGGAATTCCGTTGAAGTTTAAAAATGCTTCGAAACTCTTCCATTGTTCTCGGAATTCTGCTGACATATAAAAATGCTTCGGAAATCTTGCATTGTTCTCGGCATTCCGCTGACGTTTAAAAATGCTTCGGAACTCTTCCATTGCTCTCGGAATTCTGCTGAAGTTTAAAAATGTTTCAGAACTCTTACATTGTTCTCGGAATTCTGCTGACGTTTAAAAATGCTTCGGAACTCTTCCATTGTTCTCAGAATTCAGCTGAAGTTTAAAAATGCTTCGGAACTCTTCCATTGTTCTCGGAATTCTGCTGAAGTTTAAAAATGCTACGTAACTCTTCCATTGTTCTCAGAATTCCGCTGACGTTTAAAAATGCTTTGGAACTCTTCCATTGCTCTCGGAATTCTGCTGAAGTTTAAAAATGCTTCGGAACTCTTCCATTGTTCTCGGAATTCTGCTGAAGTTTAAAAATGCTTCGGAACTCTTCCATTGTTCTCGGAATTCTGCTGAAGTTTAAAAATGCTACGTAACTCTTCCATTGTTCTCAGAATTCCGCTGACGTTTAAAAATGCTTTGGAACTCTTCCATTGCTCTCGGAATTCTGCTGAAGTTTAAAAATGCTTCGGAACTCTTCCATTGTTCTCGGAATTCTGCTGAAGTTTAAAAATGCTTCGGAACTCTTCCATTGTTCTCGGAATTCCGTTGAAGTTTAAAAATACTTCGAAACTCTTCCATTGTTCTCGGAATTCTGCTGAAGTTTAAAAATGCTTCGGAACTCTTCCATTGTTCTCAGAATTCCGCTAACGTTTAAAAATGCTTCGGAAATCTTCCATTGTTTTCAAAATTCCGCTGACGCTTAAAAATGCTTCAGAACTCTTCCATTGTTCTCGGAATTCCGCTGACGTTTAATAATGCTTCGCAACTCTTTCATTGTACTCGGAATTCCGCTAACGTTTAAAAATGCTTCGGAACTCTTCCATTGTTCTCGGAATTCCGTTGAAGTTTAAAAATGCTTCGAAACTCTTCCATTGTTCTGGGAATTCTGCTGAAGTTTAAAAATGCTTCAGAACTCTTCCATTGTTCTCGGAATTCCGCTGACGTTTAATAATGCTTCGCAACTCTTTCATTGTTCTCGGAATTCCGCTGATGTTTAAAAATGCTTCGGAACTCTTCCATTGTTCTCGGAATTCTGTTGAAGTTTAAAAATGCTTCTAAACTCTTCCATTGTTCTCGGAATTCCGCTGACATATAAAAATGCTTCGGAAATCTTGCATTGTTCTCGGCATTCCGCTGACATTTAAAAATGCTTCGGAACTCTTCAATTGTTCTCGGAATTCTGCCGAACTTTTAAAATGCTTTGGAACTCTTCCATTGTTCTCGGAATTCTGCTGTAGTTTAAAAATGCTTCGGAACTCTTCCATTGTTCTCGGAATTCCGCTGACGTTTAAAAATGCTTCGGAAATCTTCCATTGTTTTCAAAATTCCGCTGACGTTTAAAAATGCTTCAGAACTCTTCCATTGTTCTCGGAATTCCGCTGACGTTTTAAAATGCTTCGGTACTCTTCCATTGTTCTCGGAATTCCGCTGACATATAAAAATGCTTCGGAAATCTTGCATTGTTCTCGGCATTCCGCTGACGTTTAAAAATGCTTCGGAACTCTTCCATTGTTCTCAGAATTCCGCTGACGTTTAAAAATGCTTCGGAAATCTTCCATTGTTTTCAAAATTCCGCTGACGTTTAAAAATGCTTCAGAACTCTTCCATTGTTCTCGGAATTCCGCTGACGTTTAAAAATGCTTTGGAACTCTTCCATTATTCTCGGAATTCTGCTGAAGTTTAAAAATGCTTCGGAACTCTTCCATTGTTCTCAGAATTCCGCTGACGTTTAAAAATGCTTCGGTACTCTTCCATTGTTCACGGAATTCCGCTGACGTTTAAAAATGCTTCACAACTCTTCCATTGTTCACGGAATTCCACTGACGTTTAAAAATGCTTCACAACTCTTCCATTGTTCTCGGAATTCCGCTGACTTTTAAAAATGCTTCGGAAATCTTCCATTGTTTTCAAAATTCCGCTGACGCTTAAAAATGCTTCAGAACTCTTCCATTGTTCTCGGAATTCTGCTGAAGTTTAAAAATGCTTCAGAACTCTTACATTGTTCTCGGAATTCTGCTGACGTTTAAAAATGCCTCGGAACTCTTCCATTGTTCTCTGAATTCCGCTGACGTTTAAAAATGCTTCGGTACTCTTCCTTTGTTCTCGGAATTCCGCTGACATATAAAAATGCTTCGGAAATCTTGCATTGTTCTCGGCATTCCGCTGACGTTTAAAAATGCTTCGGAACTCTTCAATTGTTCTCGGAATTCTGCCGAACTTTTAAAATGCTTTGGAACTCTTCCATTGTTCTCAGAATTCAGCTGAAGTTTAAAAATGCTTCGGAACTCTTCCATTGTTCTCGGAATTCTGCTGAAGTTTAAAAATGCTACGTAACTCTTCCATTGTTCTCAGAATTCCGCTGACGTTTAAAAATGCTTTGGAACTCTTCCATTGCTCTCGGAATTCTGCTGAAGTTTAAAAATGCTTCGGAACTCTTCCATTGTTCTCGGAATTCTGCTGAAGTTTAAAAATGCTTCGGAACTCTTCCATTGTTCTCGGAATTCCGTTGAAGTTTAAAAATACTTCGAAACTCTTCCATTGTTCTCGGAATTCTGCTGAAGTTTAAAAATGCTTCGGAACTCTTCCATTGTTCTCAGAATTCCGCTAACGTTTAAAAATGCTTCGGAAATCTTCCATTGTTTTCAAAATTCCGCTGACGCTTAAAAATGCTTCAGAACTCTTCCATTGTTCTCGGAATTCCGCTGACGTTTAATAATGCTTCGCAACTCTTTCATTGTACTCGGAATTCCGCTAACGTTTAAAAATGCTTCGGAACTCTTCCATTGTTCTCGGAATTCCGTTGAAGTTTAAAAATGCTTCGAAACTCTTCCATTGTTCTCGGAATTCCGCTGACGTTTAATAATGCTTCGCAACTCTTTCATTGTTCTCGGAATTCCGCTGATGTTTAAAAATGCTTCGGAACTCTTCCATTGTTCTCGGAATTCCGCTGACATATAAAAATGCTTCGGAAATCTTGCATTGTTCTCGGCATTCCGCTGACATTTAAAAATGCTTCGGAACTCTTCAATTGTTCTCGGAATTCTGCCGAACTTTTAAAATGCTTTGGAACTCTTCCATTGTTCTCGGAATTCTGCTGTAGTTTAAAAATGCTTCGGAACTCTTCCATTGTTCTCGGAATTCCGCTGACGTTTAAAAATGCTTCGGAAATCTTCCATTGTTTTCAAAATTCCGCTGACGTTTAAAAATGCTTCAGAACTCTTCCATTGTTCTCGGAATTCCGCTGACGTTTTAAAATGCTTCGGTACTCTTCCATTGTTCTCGGAATTCCGCTGACATATAAAAATGCTTCGGAAATCTTGCATTGTTCTCGGCATTCCGCTGACGTTTAAAAATGCTTCGGAACTCTTCCATTGTTCTCAGAATTCCGCTGACGTTTAAAAATGCTTCGGAAATCTTCCATTGTTTTCAAAATTCCGCTGACGTTTAAAAATGCTTCAGAACTCTTCCATTGTTCTCGGAATTCCGCTGACGTTTAAAAATGCTTTGGAACTCTTCCATTATTCTCGGAATTCTGCTGAAGTTTAAAAATGCTTCGGAACTCTTCCATTGTTCTCAGAATTCCGCTGACGTTTAAAAATGCTTCGGTACTCTTCCATTGTTCTCAGAATTCCACTGACGTTTAAAAATGCTTCGGAACTCTTCAATTGTTCTCGGAATTCTGCTGAACTTTTAAAATGCTTTGGAACTCTTCCATTGCTCTCGGAATTCTGCTGAAGTATAAAAATGCTTCAGAACTCTTCCATTGTTTTCGGAATTCTGCTGAAGTTTAAAAATGCTTCGGAACTCTTCCATTGTTCTCAGAATTCCACTGACGTTTAAAAATGCTTCGGAAATCTTCCATTGTTTTCAAAATTCCGCTGACGCTTAAAAATGCTTCAGAACTCTTCCATTGTTCTCGGAATTCCGCTGACGTTTAATAATGCTTCGCAACTTTTTCATTGTTCTCGGAATTCCGCTGACGGTTAAAAATGCTTCGGAACTCTTCGATTGTTCTCGGAATTCCGTTGAAGTTTAAAAATGCTTCGAAACTCTTCCATTGTTCTCGGAATTCTGCTGACGTTTAAAAATGCTTCGGAACTCTTCCATTGTTCTCGGAATTCCGTTGAAGTTTAAAAATGCTTCGGAACTCTTCCATTGTTCTCGGAATTCCGCTGACATATAAAAATGCTTTGAAAATCTTGCATTGTTCTCGGCATTCCGCTGACGTTTAAAATTGCTTCGGAACTCTTCAATTGTTCTCGGAATTCTGTTGAACTTTTAAAATGCTTTGGAACTCTTCCATTGCTCTCGGAATTCTGCTGAAGTTTAAAAATGCTTCAGAACTCTTACATTGTTCTCGGAATTCTGCTGACGTTTAAAAATGCTTCGGAACTCTACCATTGTTCTCGGAATTCCGTTGAAGTTTAAAAATGCTTCATAACTCTTCCATTGTTCTCGCAATTCTGCTGAAGTTTAAAAATGCTTCGGAACTCTTCCATTGTTCTCGGAATTCCGCTGACGTTTAATAATGCTTCGCAACTCTTTCATTGTTCTCGGAATTCCACTGACGTTTAAAAATGCTTCGGAAATCTTCCATTGTTTTCAAAATTCCGCTGACGCTTAAAAATGCTTCAGAACTCTTCCATTGTTCTCGGAATTCCGCTGACGTTTAATAATGCTTTGCAACTCTTTCATTGTACTCGGAATTCCGCTAACGTTTAAAAATGCTTCAGAACTCTTCCATTGTTCTCGGAATTCCGCTGACGTTTAATAATGCTTTGCAACTCTTTCATTGTTCTCGGAATTCCGCTGATGTTTAAAAATGCTTCGGAACTCTTCCATTGTTCTCGGAATTCTGTTGAAGTTTAAAAATGCTTCTAAACTCTTCCATTGTTCTCGGAATTCCGCTGACATATAAAAATGCTTCGGAAATCTTGCATTGTTCTCGGCATTCCGCTGACGTTTAAAAATGCTTTGGAACTCTTCCATTGTTCTCGGAATTCTGCTGAAGTTTAAAAATGCTTCAGAACTCTTCCATTGTTCTCAGAATTCCGCTGACGTTTAAAAATGCTTCGGAAATCTTCCATTGTTTTCAAAATTCCGCTGACGTTTAAAAATGCTTCAGAACTATTCCATTGTTCTCAGAATTCTGCTGACGTTTAAAAATGCTTCGGAACTCTTCCATTGTTCTCGGAATTCCGCTGACGTTTAAAAATGCTTCACAACTCTTCCATTGTTCACGGAATTCCACTGACGTTTAAAAATGCTTCACAACTCTTCCATTGTTCTCGGAATTCCGCTGACTTTTAAAAATGCTTCGGAAATCTTCCATTGTTTTCAAAATTCCGCTGACGCTTAAAAATGCTTCAGAACTCTTCCATTGTTCTCGGAATTCTGCTGAAGTTTAAAAATGCTTCAGAACTCTTACATTGTTCTCGGAATTCTGCTGACGTTTAAAAATGCCTCGGAACTCTTCCATTGTTCTCTGAATTCCGCTGACGTTTAAAAATGCTTCGGTACTCTTCCTTTGTTCTCGGAATTCCGCTGACATATAAAAATGCTTCGGAAATCTTGCATTGTTCTCGGCATTCCGCTGACGTTTAAAAATGCTTCGGAACTCTTCAATTGTTCTCGGAATTCTGCCGAACTTTTAAAATGCTTTGGAACTCTTCCATTGCTCTCGGAATTCTGCTGAAGTTTAAAAATGCTTCAGAACTCTTCCATTGTTCTTGGAATTCTGCTGTAGTTTAAAAATGCTTCGGAACTCTTCCATTGTTCTCGGAATTCCGCTGACGTTTAAAAATGCTTCGGAAATCTTCCATTGTTTTCAAAATTCCGCTGACGTTTAAAAATGCTTCAGAACTCTTCCATTGTTCTCAGAATTCCGCTGACGTTTAATAATGCTTCGGAAATCTTGCATTGTTCTCGGCATTCCGCTGACATTTAAAAATGCTTCGGAAATCTTCCATTGATATCAAAATTCCGCTGACGCTTAAAAATGCTTCAGAACTCTTCCATTGTTCTCGGAATTCCGCTGACGTTTAATAATGCTTCGCAACTTTTTCATTGTTCTCGGAATTCCGCTGACAGTTAAAAATGCTTCGGAACTCTTCCATTGTTCTCGGAATTCCGTTGAAGTTTAAAAATGCTTCGAAACTCTTCCATTGTTCTCGGAATTCTGCTGAAGTTTAAAAATGCTTCAGAACTCTTCCATTGTTCTCGGAATTCCGCTGACGTTTAATAATGCTTCGCAACTCTTTCATTGTTCTCGGAATTCCGCTGACGTTTAAAAATGCTTCGAAACTCTTCCATTGTTCTCGGAATTCTGCTGAAGTTTAAAAATGCTTCGGAACTCTTCCATTGTTCTCGGAATTCCGCTGACATATAAAAATGCTTTGAAAATCTTGCATTGTTCTCGGCATTCCGCTGACGTTTAAAATTGCTTCGGAACTCTTCAATTGTTCTCGGAATTCTGTTGAACTTTTAAATTGCTTTGGAACTCTTCCATTGCTCTCGGAATTCTGCTGAAGTTTAAAAATGCTTAAAATCTCTTACATTGTACTCGGAATTCCGCTGAAGTTTAAAAATGCTTCGGAACTCTTCCATTGCTCTCGGAATTCTGCTGAAGTTTAAAAATGCTTCAGAACTCTTACATTGTTCTCGGAATTCTGCTGACGTTTAAAAATGCTTCGGAACTCTTCCATTGTTCTCAGAATTCCGCTGAAGTTTAAAAATGCTTCGGTACTCTTCCATTGTTCTCGGAATTCCGCTGACATATAAAAATGCTTCGGAAATCTTGCATTGTTCTCGGAATTCTGCTGACGTTTAAAAATGCTTCGGAACTCTTCCATTGTTCTCAGAATTCAGCTGAAGTTTAAAAATGCTTCGGAACTCTTCCATTGTTCTCGGAATTCTGCTGAAGTTTAAAAATGCTACGTAACTCTTCCATTGTTCTCAGAATTCCGCTGACGTTTAAAAATGCTTTGGAACTCTTCCATTGCTCTCGGAATTCTGCTGAAGTTTAAAAATGCTTCGGAACTCTTCCATTGTTCTCGGAATTCTGCTGAAGTTTAAAAATGCTTCGGAACTCTTCCATTGTTCTCGGAATTCCGTTGAAGTTTAAAAATACTTCGAAACTCTTCCATTGTTCTCGGAATTCTGCTGAAGTTTAAAAATGCTTCGGAACTCTTCCATTGTTCTCAGAATTCCGCTAACGTTTAAAAATGCTTCGGAAATCTTCCATTGTTTTCAAAATTCCGCTGACGCTTAAAAATGCTTCAGAACTCTTCCATTGTTCTCGGAATTCCGCTGACGTTTAATAATGCTTCGCAACTCTTTCATTGTACTCGGAATTCCGCTAACGTTTAAAAATGCTTCGGAACTCTTCCATTGTTCTCAGAATTCCGTTGAAGTTTAAAAATGCTTCGAAACTCTTCCATTGTTCTGGGAATTCTGCTGAAGTTTAAAAATGCTTCAAAACTCTTCCATTGTTCTCGGAATTCCGCTGACGTTTAATAATGCTTCGCAACTCTTTTATTGTTCTCGGAATTCCGTTGATGTTTAAAAATGCTTCGGAACTCTTCCATTGTTCTCGGAATTCTGTTGAAGTTTAAAAATGCTTCTAAACTCTTCCATTGTTCTCGGAATTCCGCTGACATATAAAAATGCTTCGGAAATCTTCCATTGTTTTCAAAATTCCGCTGACGTTTAAAAATGCTTCAGAACTCTTCCATTGTTCTCGGAATTCCGCTGACGTTTTAAAATGCTTCGGTACTCTTCCATTGTTCTCGGAATTCCGCTGACATATAAAAATGCTTCGGAAATCTTGCATTGTTCTCGGCATTCCGCTGACGTTTAAAAATGCTTCGGAACTCTTCAATTGTTCTCGGAATTCTGCTGAACTTTTAAAATGCTTTGGAACTCTTCCATTGCTCTCGGAATTCTGCTGAAGTTTAAAAATGCTTCAGAACTCTTCCATTGTTTTCGGAATTCTGCTGAAGTTTAAAAATGCTTCGGAACTCTTCCATTGTTCTCAGAATTCCACTGACGTTTAAAAATGCTTCGGAAATCTTCCATTGTTTTCAAAATTCCGCTGACGCTTAAAAATGCTTCAGAACTCTTCCATTGTTCTCGGAATTCCGCTGACGTTTAATAATGCTTCGCAACTTTTTCATTGTTCTCGGAATTCCGCTGACGGTTAAAAATGCTTCGGAACTCTTCCATTGTTCTCGGAATTCCGTTGAAGTTTAAAAATGCTTCGAAACTCTTCCATTGTTCTCGGAATTCTGCTGACGTTTAAAAATGCTTCGGAACTCTTCCATTGTTCTCGGAATTCCGTTGAAGTTTAAAAATGCTTCGAAACTCTTCCATTGTTCTCGGAATTCTGCTGAAGTTTAAAAATGCTTCGGAACTCTTCCATTGTTCTCGGAATTCCGCTGACATATAAAAATGCTTTGAAAATCTTGCATTGTTCTCGGCATTCCGCTGACGTTTAAAATTGCTTCGGAACTCTTCAATTGTTCTCGGAATTCTGTTGAACTTTTAAAATGCTTTGGAACTCTTCCATTGCTCTCGGAATTCTGCTGAAGTTTAAAAATGCTTCAGAACTCTTACATTGTTCTCGGAATTCTGCTGACGTTTAAAAATGCTTCGGAACTCTACCATTGTTCTCGGAATTCCGTTGAAGTTTAAAAATGCTTCATAACTCTTCCATTGTTCTCGGAATTCTGCTGAAGTTTAAAAATGCTTCGGAACTCTTCCATTGTTCTCGGAATTCCGCTGACGTTTAATAATGCTTCGCAACTCTTTCATTGTTCTCGGAATTCCACTGACGTTTAAAAATGCTTCGGAAATCTTCCATTGTTTTCAAAATTCCGCTGACGCTTAAAAATGCTTCAGAACTCTTCCATTGTTCTCGGAATTCCGCTGACGTTTAATAATGCTTTGCAACTCTTTCATTGTACTCGGAATTCCGCTAACGTTTAAAAATGCTTCAGAACTCTTCCATTGTTCTCGGAATTCCGCTGACGTTTAATAATGCTTCGCAACTGTTTCATTGTTCTCGGAATTCCGCTGATGTTTAAAAATGCTTCGGAACTCTTCCATTGTTCTCGGAATTCTGTTGAAGTTTAAAAATGCTTCTAAACTCTTCCATTGTTCTCGGAATTCCGCTGACATATAAAAATGCTTCGGAAATCTTGCATTGTTCTCGGCATTCCGCTGACGTTTAAAAATGCTTCGGAACTCTTCCATTGTTCTCGGAATTCTGCTGAAGTTTAAAAATGCTTCAGAACTCTTCCATTGTTCTCGGAATTCCGCTGACGTTTAAAAATGCTTCACAACTCTTCCATTGTTCACGGAATTCCACTGACGTTTAAAAATGCTTCACAACTCTTCCATTGTTCTCGGAATTCCGCTGACTTTTAAAAATGCTTCGGAACTCGTCCATTGTTCTCGGAATTCCGCTGACGTTTAAAAATGCTTCACAACTCTTCCATTGTTCACGGAATTCCACTGACGTTTAAAAATGCTTCACAACTCTTCCATTGTTCTCGGAATTCCGCTGACTTTTAAAAATGCTTCGGAAATCTTCCATTGATTTCAAAATTCCGCTGACGCTTAAAAATGCTTCAGAACTCTTCCATTGTTCTCGGAATTCTGCTGAAGTTTAAAAATGCTTCAGAACTCTTACATTGTTCTCGGAATTCTGCTGACGTTTAAAAATGCCTCGGAACTCTTCCATTGTTCTCTGAATTCCGCTGACGTTTAAAAATGCTTCGGTACTCTTCCTTTGTTCTCGGAATTCCGCTGACATATAAAAATGCTTCGGAAATCTTGCATTGTTCTCGGCATTCCGCTGACGTTTAAAAATGCTTCGGAACTCTTCAATTGTTCTCGGAATTCTGCCGAACTTTTAAAATGCTTTGGAACTCTTCCATTGTTCTCAGAATTCAGCTGAAGTTTAAAAATGCTTCGGAACTCTTCCATTGTTCTCGGAATTCTGCTGAAGTTTAAAAATGCTACGTAACTCTTCCATTGTTCTCAGAATTCCGCTGACGTTTAAAAATGCTTTGGAACTCTTCCATTGCTCTCGGAATTCTGCTGAAGTTTAAAAATGCTTCGGAACTCTTCCATTGTTCTCGGAATTCTGCTGAAGTTTAAAAATGCTTCGGAACTCTTCCATTGTTCTCGGAGTTCCGTTGAAGTTTAAAAATGCTTCGGAACTCTTCCATTGTTCTCGGAGTTCCGTTGAAGTTTAAAAATACTTCGAAACTCTTCCATTGTTCTCGGAATTCTGCTGAAGTTTAAAAATGCTTCGGAACTCTTCCATTGTTCTCAGAATTCCGCTAACGTTTAAAAATGCTTCGGAAATCTTCCATTGTTTTCAAAATTCCGCTGACGCTTAAAAATGCTTCAGAACTCTTCCATTGTTCTCGGAATTCCGCTGACGTTTAATAATGCTTCGCAACTCTTTCATTGTACTCGGAATTCCGCTAACGTTTAAAAATGCTTCGGAACTCTTCCATTGTTCTCGGAATTCCGTTGAAGTTTAAAAATGCTTCGAAACTCTTCCATTGTTCTGGGAATTCTGCTGAAGTTTAAAAATGCTTCAGAACTCTTCCATTGTTCTCGGAATTCCGCTGACGTTTAATAATGCTTCGCAACTCTTCCATTGTTCTCGGAATTCGTGTGAATTTTAAAAATGCTTCGGAACTCTTCTATTGTTCTCGGAATTCCGCTGAAATTTAAAAATGCTTAAAATCTCTTACATTGTACTCGGAATTCTGCTGAAGTTTAAAAATGCTTCGGAACTCTTCCATTGTTCTCGGAATTCTGCTGAAGTTTAAAAATGCTTCAGAACTCTTCCATTGTTCTCAGAATTCCGCTGACGTTTAAAAATGCTTCGGAAATCTTCCATTGTTTTCAAAATTCCGCTGACGTTTAAAAATGCTTCAGAACTATTCCATTGTTCTCAGAATTCTGCTGACGTTTAAAAATGCTTCAGAACTCTTCCATTGTTCTCGGAATTCCGCTGACGTTTAAAAATGCTTCACAACTCTTCCATTGTTCTCGGAATTCCGCTGACGTTTAAAAATGCTTCACAACTCTTCCATTGTTCTCGGAATTCCGCTGACTTTTAAAAATGCTTCGGAAATCTTCCATTGTTTTCAAAATTCCGCTGACGCTTAAAAATGCTTCAGAACTCTTCCATTGTTCTCGGAATTCTGCTGACGTTTAATAATGCTTCGCAACTCTTTCATTGTTCTCGGAATTCCACTGACGTTTAAAAATGCTTCGGAACTCATCCATTGTTCTCGGAATTCCGTTGAAGTTTAAAAATGCTTCGAAACTCTTCCATTGTTCTCGGAATTCTGCTGACATATAAAAATGCTTCGGAAATCTTGCATTGTTCTCGGCATTCCGCTGACGTTTAAAAATGCTTCGGAACTCTTCCATTGCTCTCGGAATTCTGCTGAAGTTTAAAAATGTTTCAGAACTCTTACATTGTTCTCGGAATTCTGCTGACGTTTAAAAATGCTTCGGAACTCTTCCATTGTTCTCAGAATTCAGCTGAAGTTTAAAAATGCTTCGGAACTCTTCCATTGTTCTCGGAATTCTGCTGAAGTTTAAAAATGCTACGTAACTCTTCCATTGTTCTCAGAATTCCGCTGACGTTTAAAAATGCTTTGGAACTCTTCCATTGCTCTCGGAATTCTGCTGAAGTTTAAAAATGCTTCGGAACTCTTCCATTGTTCTCGGAATTCTGCTGAAGTTTAAAAATGCTTCGGAACTCTTCCATTGTTCGCGGAATTCCGTTGAAGTTTAAAAATACTTCGAAACTCTTCCATTGTTCTCGGAATTCTGCTGAAGTTTAAAAATGCTTCGGAACTCTTCCATTGTTCTCAGAATTCCGCTAACGTTTAAAAATGCTTCGGAAATCTTCCATTGTTTTCAAAATTCCGCTGACGCTTAAAAATGCTTCAGAACTCTTCCATTGTTCTCGGAATTCCGCTGACGTTTAATAATGCTTCGCAACTCTTTCATTGTACTCGGAATTCCGCTAACGTTTAAAAATGCTTCAGAACTCTTCCATTGTTCTCGGAATTCCGCTGACGTTTAATAATGCTTCGCAACTCTTCCATTGTTCTCGGAATTCGTGTGAATTTTAAAAATGCTTCGGAACTCTTCTATTGTTCTCGGAATTCCGCTGAAATTTAAAAATGCTTAAAATCTCTTACATTGTACTCGGAATTCCGCTGAAGTTTAAAAATGCTTCGGAACTCTTCCATTGTTCTCGGAATTCTGCTGAAGTTTAAAAATGCTTCAGAACTCTTCCATTGTTCTCAGAATTCCGCTGACGTTTAAAAATGCTTCGGAAATCTTCCATTGTTTTCAAAATTCCGCTGACGTTTAAAAATGCTTCAGAACTATTCCATTGTTCTCAGAATTCTGCTGACGTTTAAAAATGCTTCAGAACTCTTCCATTGTTCTCGGAATTCCGCTGACGTTTAAAAATGCTTCACAACTCTTCCATTGTTCTCGGAATTCCGCTGACGTTTAAAAATGCTTCAGAACTCTTCCATTGTTCTCGGAATTCCGCTGACTTTTAAAAATGCTTCGGAAATCTTCCATTGTTTTCAAAATTCCGCTGACGCTTAAAAATGCTTCAGAACTCTTCCATTGTTCTCGGAATTCTGCTGACGTTTAATAATGCTTCGCAACTCTTCCATTGTTCTCGGAATTCTGCTGACATATAAAAATGCTTCGGAAATCTTGCATTGTTCTCGGCATTCCGCTGACGTTTAAAAATGCTTCGGAACTCTTCCATTGCTCTCGGAATTCTGCTGAAGTTTAAAAATGTTTCAGAACTCTTACATTGTTCTCGGAATTCTGCTGACGTTTAAAAATGCTTCGGAACTCTTCCATTGTTCTCAGAATTCAGCTGAAGTTTAAAAATGCTTCGGAACTCTTCCATTGTTCTCGGAATTCTGCTGAAGTTTAAAAATGCTACGTAACTCTTCCATTGTTCTCAGAATTCCGCTGACGTTTAAAAATGCTTTGGAACTCTTCCATTGCTCTCGGAATTCTGCTGAAGTTTAAAAATGCTTCGGAACTCTTCCATTGTTCTCGGAATTCCGTTGAAGTTTAAAAATACTTCGAAACTCTTCCATTGTTCTCGGAATTCTGCTGAAGTTTAAAAATGCTTCGGAACTCTTCCATTGTTCTCAGAATTCCGCTAACGTTTAAAAATGCTTCGGAAATCTTCCATTGTTTTCAAAATTCCGCTGACGCTTAAAAATGCTTCAGAACTCTTCCATTGTTCTCGGAATTCCGCTGACGTTTAATAATGCTTCGCAACTCTTTCATTGTACTCGGAATTCCGCTAACGTTTAAAAATGCTTCGGAACTCTTCCATTGTTCTCAGAATTCAGCTGAAGTTTAAAAATGCTTCGGAACTCTTCCATTGTTCTCGGAATTCTGCTGAAGTTTAAAAATGCTACGTAACTCTTCCATTGTTCTCAGAATTCCGCTGACGTTTAAAAATGCTTTGGAACTCTTCCATTGCTCTCGGAATTCTGCTGAAGTTTAAAAATGCTTCGGAACTCTTCCATTGTTCTCGGAATTCCGTTGAAGTTTAAAAATACTTCGAAACTCTTCCATTGTTCTCGGAATTCTGCTGAAGTTTAAAAATGCTTCGGAACTCTTCCATTGTTCTCAGAATTCCGCTAACGTTTAAAAATGCTTCGGAAATCTTCCATTGTTTTCAAAATTCCGCTGACGCTTAAAAATGCTTCAGAACTCTTCCATTGTTCTCGGAATTCCGCTGACGTTTAATAATGCTTCGCAACTCTTTCATTGTACTCGGAATTCCGCTAACGTTTAAAAATGCTTCGGAACTCTTCCATTGTTCTCGGAATTCCGTTGAAGTTTAAAAATGCTTCGAAACTCTTCCATTGTTCTGGGAATTCTGCTGAAGTTTAAAAATGCTTCAGAACTCTTCCATTGTTCTCGGAATTCCGCTGACGTTTAATAATGCTTCGCAACTCTTTCATTGTTCTCGGAATTCCGCTGATGTTTAAAAATGCTTCGGAACTCTTCCATTGTTCTCGGAATTCTGTTGAAGTTTAAAAATGCTTCTAAACTCTTCCATTGTTCTCGGAATTCCGCTGACATATAAAAATGCTTCGGAAATCTTGCATTGTTCTCGGCATTCCGCTGACATTTAAAAATGCTTCGGAACTCTTCAATTGTTCTCGGAATTCTGCCGAACTTTTAAAATGCTTTGGAACTCTTCCATTGTTCTCGGAATTCTGCTGTAGTTTAAAAATGCTTCGGAACTCTTCCATTGTTCTCGGAATTCCGCTGACGTTTAAAAATGCTTCGGAAATCTTCCATTGTTTTCAAAATTCCGCTGACGTTTAAAAATGCTTCAGAACTCTTCCATTGTTCTCGGAATTCCGCTGACGTTTTAAAATGCTTCGGTACTCTTCCATTGTTCTCGGAATTCCGCTGACATATAAAAATGCTTCGGAAATCTTGCATTGTTCTCGGCATTCCGCTGACGTTTAAAAATGCTTCGGAACTCTTCCATTGTTCTCAGAATTCCGCTGACGTTTAAAAATGCTTCGGAAATCTTCCATTGTTTTCAAAATTCCGCTGACGTTTAAAAATGCTTCGGTACTCTTCCATTGTTCTCGGAATTCCGCTGACATATAAAAATGCTTCGGAAATCTTGCATTGTTCTCGGCATTCCGCTGACGTTTAAAAATGCTTCGGAACTCTTCAATTGTTCTCGGAATTCTGCTGAACTTTTAAAATGCTTTGGAACTCTTCCATTGCTCTCGGAATTCTGCTGAAGTTTAAAAATGCTTCAGAACTCTTCCATTGTTTTCGGAATTCTGCTGAAGTTTAAAAATGCTTCGGAACTCTTCCATTGTTCTCAGAATTCCACTGACGTTTAAAAATGCTTCGGAAATCTTCCATTGTTTTCAAAATTCCGCTGACGCTTAAAAATGCTTCAGAACTCTTCCATTGTTCTCGGAATTCCGCTGACGTTTAATAATGCTTCGCAACTTTTTCATTGTTCTCGGAATTCCGCTGACGGTTAAAAATGCTTCGGAACTCTTCGATTGTTCTCGGAATTCCGTTGAAGTTTAAAAATGCTTCGAAACTCTTCCATTGTTCTCGGAATTCTGCTGAAGTTTAAAAATGCTTCGGAACTCTTCCATTGTTCTCGGAATTCCGTTGAAGTTTAAAAATACTTCGAAACTCTTCCATTGTTCTCGGAATTCTGCTGAAGTTTAAAAATGCTTCGGAACTCTTCCATTGTTCTCAGAATTCCGCTAACGTTTAAAAATGCTTCGGAAATCTTCCATTGTTTTCAAAATTCCGCTGACGCTTAAAAATGCTTCAGAACTCTTCCATTGTTCTCGGAATTCCGCTGACGTTTAATAATGCTTCGCAACTCTTTCATTGTACTCGGAATTCCGCTAACGTTTAAAAATGCTTCGGAACTCTTCCATTGTTCTCGGAATTCCGTTGAAGTTTAAAAATGCTTCGAAACTCTTCCATTGTTCTGGGAATTCTGCTGAAGTTTAAAAATGCTTCAGAACTCTTCCATTGTTCTCGGAATTCCGCTGACGTTTAATAATGCTTCGCAACTCTTCCATTGTTCTCGGAATTCGTGTGAATTTTAAAAATGCTTCGGAACTCTTCTATTGTTCTCGGAATTCCGCTGAAATTTAAAAATGCTTAAAATCTCTTACATTGTACTCGGAATTCCGCTGAAGTTTAAAAATGCTTCGGAACTCTTCCATTGTTCTCGGAATTCCGTTGAAGTTTAAAAATGCTTCGAAACTCTTCCATTGTTCTGGGAATTCTGCTGAAGTTTAAAAATGCTTCAGAACTCTTCCATTGTTCTCGGAATTCCGCTGACGTTTAATAATGCTTCGCAACTCTTCCATTGTTCTCGGAATTCGTGTGAATTTTAAAAATGATTCGGAACTCTTCTATTGTTCTCGGAATTCCGCTGAAATTTAAAAATGCTTAAAATCTCTTACATTGTACTCGGAATTCCGCTGAAGTTTAAAAATGCTTCGGAACTCTTCCATTGTTCTCGGAATTCTGCTGAAGTTTAAAAATGCTTCAGAACTCTTCCATTGTTCTCAGAATTCCGCTGACGTTTAAAAATGCTTCGGAAATCTTCCATGGTTTTCAAAATTCCGCTGACGTTTAAAAATGCTTCAGAACTATTCCATTGTTCTCAGAATTCTGCTGACGTTTAAAAATGCTTCAGAACTCTTCCATTGTTCTCGGAATTCCGCTGACGTTTAAAAATGCTTCACAACTCTTCCATTGTTCTCGGAATTCCGCTGACGTTTAAAAATGCTTCACAACTCTTCCATTGTTCTCGGAATTCCGCTGACTTTTAAAAATGCTTCGGAAATCTTCCATTGTTTTCAAAATTCCGCTGACGCTTAAAAATGCTTCAGAACTCTTCCATTGTTCTCGGAATTCTGCTGACGTTTAATAATGCTTCGCAACTCTTTCATTGTTCTCGGAATTCTGCTGACGTTTAAAAATGCTTCGGAACTCATCCATTGTTCTCGGAATTCCGTTGAAGTTTAAAAATGCTTCGAAACTCTTCCATTGTTCTCGGAATTCTGCTGACATATAAAAATGCTTCGGAAATCTTGCATTGTTCTCGGCATTCCGCTGACGTTTAAAAATGCTTCGGAACTCTTCCATTGCTCTCGGAATTCTGCTGAAGTTTAAAAATGTTTCAGAACTCTTACATTGTTCTCGGAATTCTGCTGACGTTTAAAAATGCTTCGGAACTCTTCCATTGTTCTCGGAATTCTGCTGAAGTTTAAAAATGCTTCGGAACTCTTCCATTGTTCTCGGAATTCCGTTGAAGTTTAAAAATGCTTCGAAACTCTTCCATTGTTCTCGGAATTCTGCTGACGTTTAAAAATGCTTCGAAACTCTTCCATTGTTCTCGGAATTCTGCTGAAGTTTAAAAATGCTTCGGAACTCTTCCATTGTTCTCAGAATTCCGCTAACGTTTAAAAATGCTTCGGAAATCTTCCATTGTTTTCAAAATTCCGCTGACGCTTAAAAATGCTTCAGAACTCTTCCATTGTTCTCGGAATTCCGCTGACGTTTAATAATGCTTCGCAACTCTTTCATTGTACTCGGAATTCCGCTAACGTTTAAAAATGCTTCGGAACTCTTCCATTGTTCTCGGAATTCCGTTGAAGTTTAAAAATGCTTCGAAACTCTTCCATTGTTCTGGGAATTCTGCTGAAGTTTAAAAATGCTTCAGAACTCTTCCATTGTTCTCGGAATTCCGCTGACGTTTAATAATGCTTCGCAACTCTTCCATTGTTCTCGGAATTCGTGTGAATTTTAAAAATGCTTCGGAACTCTTCTATTGTTCTCGGAATTCCGCTGAAATTTAAAAATGCTTAAAATCTCTTACATTGTACTCGGAATTCCGCTGAAGTTTAAAAATGCTTCGGAACTCTTCCATTGTTCTCGGAATTCTGCTGAAGTTTAAAAATGCTTCAGAACTCTTCCATTGTTCTCAGAATTCCGCTGACGTTTAAAAATGCTTCGGAAATCTTCCATTGTTTTCAAAATTCCGCTGACGTTTAAAAATGCTTCAGAACTATTCCATTGTTCTCAGAATTCTGCTGACGTTTAAAAATGCTTCAGAACTCTTCCATTGTTCTCGGAATTCCGCTGACGTTTAAAAATGCTTCACAACTCTTCCATTGTTCTCGGAATTCCGCTGACGTTTAAAAATGCTTCACAACTCTTCCATTGTTCTCGGAATTCCGCTGACTTTTAAAAATGCTTCGGAAATCTTCCATTGTTTTCAAAATTCCGCTGACGCTTAAAAATGCTTCAGAACTCTTCCATTGTTCTCGGAATTCTGCTGACGTTTAATAATGCTTCGCAACTCTTTCATTGTTCTCGGAATTCCACTGACGTTTAAAAATGCTTCGGAACTCATCCATTGTTCTCGGAATTCCGTTGAAGTTTAAAAATGCTTCGAAACTCTTCCATTGTTCTCGGAATTCTGCTGACATATAAAAATGCTTCGGAAATCTTGCATTGTTCTCGGCATTCCGCTGACGTTTAAAAATGCTTCGGAACTCTTCCATTGCTCTCGGAATTCTGCTGAAGTTTAAAAATGTTTCAGAACTCTTACATTGTTCTCGGAATTCTGCTGACGTTTAAAAATGCTTCGGAACTCTTCCATTGTTCTCGGAATTCTGCTGAAGTTTAAAAATGCTTCGGAACTCTTCCATTGTTCTCGGAATTCCGTTGAAGTTTAAAAATACTTCGAAACTCTTCCATTGTTCTCGGAATTCTGCTGAAGTTTAAAAATGCTTCGGAACTCTTCCATTGTTCTCAGAATTCCGCTAACGTTTAAAAATGCTTCGGAAATCTTCCATTGTTTTCAAAATTCCGCTGACGCTTAAAAATGCTTCAGAACTCTTCCATTGTTCTCGGAATTCCGCTGACGTTTAATAATGCTTCGCAACTCTTTCATTGTACTCGGAATTCCGCTAACGTTTAAAAATGCTTCGGAACTCTTCCATTGTTCTCGGAATTCCGTTGAAGTTTAAAAATGCTTCGAAACTCTTCCATTGTTCTGGGAATTCTGCTGAAGTTTAAAAATGCTTCAGAACTCTTCCATTGTTCTCGGAATTCCGCTGACGTTTAATAATGCTTCGCAACTCTTCCATTGTTCTCGGAATTCGTGTGAATTTTAAAAATGCTTCGGAACTCTTCTATTGTTCTCGGAATTCCGCTGAAATTTAAAAATGCTTAAAATCTCTTACATTGTACTCGGAATTCCGCTGAAGTTTAAAAATGCTTCGGAACTCTTCCATTGTTCTCAGAATTCCGCTGACGTTTAAAAATGCTTCGGAAATCTTCCATTGTTTTCAAAATTCCGCTGACGTTTAAAAATGCTTCGGTACTCTTCCATTGTTCTCGGAATTCCGCTGACATATAAAAATGCTTCGGAAATCTTGCATTGTTCTCGGCATTCCGCTGACGTTTAAAAATGCTTCGGAACTCTTCAATTGTTCTCGGAATTCTGCTGAACTTTTAAAATGCTTTGGAACTCTTCCATTGCTCTCGGAATTCTGCTGAAGTTTAAAAATGCTTCAGAACTCTTCCATTGTTTTCGGAATTCTGCTGAAGTTTAAAAATGCTTCGGAACTCTTCCATTGTTCTCAGAATTCCACTGACGTTTAAAAATGCTTCGGAAATCTTCCATTGTTTTCAAAATTCCGCTGACGCTTAAAAATGCTTCAGAACTCTTCCATTGTTCTCGGAATTCCGCTGACGTTTAATAATGCTTCGCAACTTTTTCATTGTTCTCGGAATTCCGCTGACGGTTAAAAATGCTTCGGAACTCTTCGATTGTTCTCGGAATTCCGTTGAAGTTTAAAAATGCTTCGAAACTCTTCCATTGTTCTCGGAATTCTGCTGAAGTTTAAAAATGCTTCGGAACTCTTCCATTGTTCTCGGAATTCCGTTGAAGTTTAAAAATACTTCGAAACTCTTCCATTGTTCTCGGAATTCTGCTGAAGTTTAAAAATGCTTCGGAACTCTTCCATTGTTCTCAGAATTCCGCTAACGTTTAAAAATGCTTCGGAAATCTTCCATTGTTTTCAAAATTCCGCTGACGCTTAAAAATGCTTCAGAACTCTTCCATTGTTCTCGGAATTCCGCTGACGTTTAATAATGCTTCGCAACTCTTTCATTGTACTCGGAATTCCGCTAACGTTTAAAAATGCTTCGGAACTCTTCCATTGTTCTCGGAATTCCGTTGAAGTTTAAAAATGCTTCGAAACTCTTCCATTGTTCTGGGAATTCTGCTGAAGTTTAAAAATGCTTCAGAACTCTTCCATTGTTCTCGGAATTCCGCTGACGTTTAATAATGCTTCGCAACTCTTCCATTGTTCTCGGAATTCGTGTGAATTTTAAAAATGCTTCGGAACTCTTCTATTGTTCTCGGAATTCCGCTGAAATTTAAAAATGCTTAAAATCTCTTACATTGTACTCGGAATTCCGCTGAAGTTTAAAAATGCTTCGGAACTCTTCCATTGTTCTCGGAATTCCGTTGAAGTTTAAAAATGCTTCGAAACTCTTCCATTGTTCTGGGAATTCTGCTGAAGTTTAAAAATGCTTCAGAACTCTTCCATTGTTCTCGGAATTCCGCTGACGTTTAATAATGCTTCGCAACTCTTCCATTGTTCTCGGAATTCGTGTGAATTTTAAAAATGATTCGGAACTCTTCTATTGTTCTCGGAATTCCGCTGAAATTTAAAAATGCTTAAAATCTCTTACATTGTACTCGGAATTCCGCTGAAGTTTAAAAATGCTTCGGAACTCTTCCATTGTTCTCGGAATTCTGCTGAAGTTTAAAAATGCTTCAGAACTCTTCCATTGTTCTCAGAATTCCGCTGACGTTTAAAAATGCTTCGGAAATCTTCCATTGTTTTCAAAATTCCGCTGACGTTTAAAAATGCTTCAGAACTATTCCATTGTTCTCAGAATTCTGCTGACGTTTAAAAATGCTTCAGAACTCTTCCATTGTTCTCGGAATTCCGCTGACGTTTAAAAATGCTTCACAACTCTTCCATTGTTCTCGGAATTCCGCTGACGTTTAAAAATGCTTCACAACTCTTCCATTGTTCTCGGAATTCCTCTGACTTTTAAAAATGCTTCGGAAATCTTCCATTGTTTTCAAAATTCCGCTGACGCTTAAAAATGCTTCAGAACTCTTCCATTGTTCTCGGAATTCTGCTGACGTTTAATAATGCTTCGCAACTCTTTCATTGTTCTCGGAATTCTGCTGACGTTTAAAAATGCTTCGGAACTCATCCATTGTTCTCGGAATTCCGTTGAAGTTTAAAAATGCTTCGAAACTCTTCCATTGTTCTCGGAATTCTGCTGACATATAAAAATGCTTCGGAAATCTTGCATTGTTCTCGGCATTCCGCTGACGTTTAAAAATGCTTCGGAACTCTTCCATTGCTCTCGGAATTCTGCTGAAGTTTAAAAATGTTTCAGAACTCTTACATTGTTCTCGGAATTCTGCTGACGTTTAAAAATGCTTCGGAACTCTTCCATTGTTCTCGGAATTCTGCTGAAGTTTAAAAATGCTTCGGAACTCTTCCATTGTTCTCGGAATTCCGTTGAAGTTTAAAAATGCTTCGAAACTCTTCCATTGTTCTCGGAATTCTGCTGACGTTTAAAAATGCTTCGAAACTCTTCCATTGTTCTCGGAATTCTGCTGAAGTTTAAAAATGCTTCGGAACTCTTCCATTGTTCTCAGAATTCCGCTAACGTTTAAAAATGCTTCGGAAATCTTCCATTGTTTTCAAAATTCCGCTGACGCTTAAAAATGCTTCAGAACTCTTCCATTGTTCTCGGAATTCCGCTGACGTTTAATAATGCTTCGCAACTCTTTCATTGTACTCGGAATTCCGCTAACGTTTAAAAATGCTTCGGAACTCTTCCATTGTTCTCGGAATTCCGTTGAAGTTTAAAAATGCTTCGAAACTCTTCCATTGTTCTGGGAATTCTGCTGAAGTTTAAAAATGCTTCAGAACTCTTCCATTGTTCTCGGAATTCCGCTGACGTTTAATAATGCTTCGCAACTCTTCCATTGTTCTCGGAATTCGTGTGAATTTTAAAAATGCTTCGGAACTCTTCTATTGTTCTCGGAATTCCGCTGAAATTTAAAAATGCTTAAAATCTCTTACATTGTACTCGGAATTCCGCTGAAGTTTAAAAATGCTTCGGAACTCTTCCATTGTTCTCGGAATTCTGCTGAAGTTTAAAAATGCTTCAGAACTCTTCCATTGTTCTCAGAATTCCGCTGACGTTTAAAAATGCTTCGGAAATCTTCCATTGTTTTCAAAATTCCGCTGACGTTTAAAAATGCTTCAGAACTATTCCATTGTTCTCAGAATTCTGCTGACGTTTAAAAATGCTTCAGAACTCTTCCATTGTTCTCGGAATTCCGCTGACGTTTAAAAATGCTTCACAACTCTTCCATTGTTCTCGGAATTCCGCTGACGTTTAAAAATGCTTCACAACTCTTCCATTGTTCTCGGAATTCCGCTGACTTTTAAAAATGCTTCGGAAATCTTCCATTGTTTTCAAAATTCCGCTGACGCTTAAAAATGCTTCAGAACTCTTCCATTGTTCTCGGAATTCTGCTGACGTTTAATAATGCTTCGCAACTCTTTCATTGTTCTCGGAATTCCACTGACGTTTAAAAATGCTTCGGAACTCATCCATTGTTCTCGGAATTCCGTTGAAGTTTAAAAATGCTTCGAAACTCTTCCATTGTTCTCGGAATTCTGCTGACATATAAAAATGCTTCGGAAATCTTGCATTGTTCTCGGCATTCCGCTGACGTTTAAAAATGCTTCGGAACTCTTCCATTGCTCTCGGAATTCTGCTGAAGTTTAAAAATGTTTCAGAACTCTTACATTGTTCTCGGAATTCTGCTGACGTTTAAAAATGCTTCGGAACTCTTCCATTGTTCTCGGAATTCTGCTGAAGTTTAAAAATGCTTCGGAACTCTTCCATTGTTCTCGGAATTCCGTTGAAGTTTAAAAATACTTCGAAACTCTTCCATTGTTCTCGGAATTCTGCTGAAGTTTAAAAATGCTTCGGAACTCTTCCATTGTTCTCAGAATTCCGCTAACGTTTAAAAATGCTTCGGAAATCTTCCATTGTTTTCAAAATTCCGCTGACGCTTAAAAATGCTTCAGAACTCTTCCATTGTTCTCGGAATTCCGCTGACGTTTAATAATGCTTCGCAACTCTTTCATTGTACTCGGAATTCCGCTAACGTTTAAAAATGCTTCGGAACTCTTCCATTGTTCTCGGAATTCCGTTGAAGTTTAAAAATGCTTCGAAACTCTTCCATTGTTCTGGGAATTCTGCTGAAGTTTAAAAATGCTTCAGAACTCTTCCATTGTTCTCGGAATTCCGCTGACGTTTAATAATGCTTCGCAACTCTTCCATTGTTCTCGGAATTCGTGTGAATTTTAAAAATGCTTCGGAACTCTTCTATTGTTCTCGGAATTCCGCTGAAATTTAAAAATGCTTAAAATCTCTTACATTGTACTCGGAATTCCGCTGAAGTTTAAAAATGCTTCGGAACTCTTCCATTGTTCTCAGAATTCCGCTGACGTTTAAAAATGCTTCGGAAAT
This sequence comes from Phyllobates terribilis, assembly GCF_046119375.1. Classification (NCBI taxonomy): domain Eukaryota; kingdom Metazoa; phylum Chordata; class Amphibia; order Anura; family Dendrobatidae; genus Phyllobates; species Phyllobates terribilis. The sequence goes on from NW_027362782.1 coordinate 14,467,217, forward strand.
CTTCCATTGTTTTCAAAATTCCGCTGACGTTTAAAAATGCTTCGGTACTCTTCCATTGTTCTCGGAATTCCGCTGACATATAAAAATGCTTCGGAAATCTTGCATTGTTCTCGGCATTCCGCTGACGTTTAAAAATGCTTCGGAACTCTTCAATTGTTCTCGGAATTCTGCTGAACTTTTAAAATGCTTTGGAACTCTTCCATTGCTCTCGGAATTCTGCTGAAGTTTAAAAATGCTTCAGAACTCTTCCATTGTTTTCGGAATTCTGCTGAAGTTTAAAAATGCTTCGGAACTCTTCCATTGTTCTCAGAATTCCACTGACGTTTAAAAATGCTTCGGAAATCTTCCATTGTTTTCAAAATTCCGCTGACGCTTAAAAATGCTTCAGAACTCTTCCATTGTTCTCGGAATTCCGCTGACGTTTAATAATGCTTCGCAACTTTTTCATTGTTCTCGGAATTCCGCTGACGGTTAAAAATGCTTCGGAACTCTTCGATTGTTCTCGGAATTCCGTTGAAGTTTAAAAATGCTTCGAAACTCTTCCATTGTTCTCGGAATTCTGCTGAAGTTTAAAAATGCTTCGGAACTCTTCCATTGTTCTCGGAATTCCGTTGAAGTTTAAAAATACTTCGAAACTCTTCCATTGTTCTCGGAATTCTGCTGAAGTTTAAAAATGCTTCGGAACTCTTCCATTGTTCTCAGAATTCCGCTAACGTTTAAAAATGCTTCGGAAATCTTCCATTGTTTTCAAAATTCCGCTGACGCTTAAAAATGCTTCAGAACTCTTCCATTGTTCTCGGAATTCCGCTGACGTTTAATAATGCTTCGCAACTCTTTCATTGTACTCGGAATTCCGCTAACGTTTAAAAATGCTTCGGAACTCTTCCATTGTTCTCGGAATTCCGTTGAAGTTTAAAAATGCTTCGAAACTCTTCCATTGTTCTGGGAATTCTGCTGAAGTTTAAAAATGCTTCAGAACTCTTCCATTGTTCTCGGAATTCCGCTGACGTTTAATAATGCTTCGCAACTCTTCCATTGTTCTCGGAATTCGTGTGAATTTTAAAAATGCTTCGGAACTCTTCTATTGTTCTCGGAATTCCGCTGAAATTTAAAAATGCTTAAAATCTCTTACATTGTACTCGGAATTCCGCTGAAGTTTAAAAATGCTTCGGAACTCTTCCATTGTTCTCGGAATTCCGTTGAAGTTTAAAAATGCTTCGAAACTCTTCCATTGTTCTGGGAATTCTGCTGAAGTTTAAAAATGCTTCAGAACTCTTCCATTGTTCTCGGAATTCCGCTGACGTTTAATAATGCTTCGCAACTCTTCCATTGTTCTCGGAATTCGTGTGAATTTTAAAAATGATTCGGAACTCTTCTATTGTTCTCGGAATTCCGCTGAAATTTAAAAATGCTTAAAATCTCTTACATTGTACTCGGAATTCCGCTGAAGTTTAAAAATGCTTCGGAACTCTTCCATTGTTCTCGGAATTCTGCTGAAGTTTAAAAATGCTTCAGAACTCTTCCATTGTTCTCAGAATTCCGCTGACGTTTAAAAATGCTTCGGAAATCTTCCATTGTTTTCAAAATTCCGCTGACGTTTAAAAATGCTTCAGAACTATTCCATTGTTCTCAGAATTCTGCTGACGTTTAAAAATGCTTCAGAACTCTTCCATTGTTCTCGGAATTCCGCTGACGTTTAAAAATGCTTCACAACTCTTCCATTGTTCTCGGAATTCCGCTGACGTTTAAAAATGCTTCACAACTCTTCCATTGTTCTCGGAATTCCGCTGACTTTTAAAAATGCTTCGGAAATCTTCCATTGTTTTCAAAATTCCGCTGACGCTTAAAAATGCTTCAGAACTCTTCCATTGTTCTCGGAATTCTGCTGACGTTTAATAATGCTTCGCAACTCTTTCATTGTTCTCGGAATTCTGCTGACGTTTAAAAATGCTTCGGAACTCATCCATTGTTCTCGGAATTCCGTTGAAGTTTAAAAATGCTTCGAAACTCTTCCATTGTTCTCGGAATTCTGCTGACATATAAAAATGCTTCGGAAATCTTGCATTGTTCTCGGCATTCCGCTGACGTTTAAAAATGCTTCGGAACTCTTCCATTGCTCTCGGAATTCTGCTGAAGTTTAAAAATGTTTCAGAACTCTTACATTGTTCTCGGAATTCTGCTGACGTTTAAAAATGCTTCGGAACTCTTCCATTGTTCTCGGAATTCTGCTGAAGTTTAAAAATGCTTCGGAACTCTTCCATTGTTCTCGGAATTCCGTTGAAGTTTAAAAATGCTTCGAAACTCTTCCATTGTTCTCGGAATTCTGCTGACGTTTAAAAATGCTTCGAAACTCTTCCATTGTTCTCGGAATTCTGCTGAAGTTTAAAAATGCTTCGGAACTCTTCCATTGTTCTCAGAATTCCGCTAACGTTTAAAAATGCTTCGGAAATCTTCCATTGTTTTCAAAATTCCGCTGACGCTTAAAAATGCTTCAGAACTCTTCCATTGTTCTCGGAATTCCGCTGACGTTTAATAATGCTTCGCAACTCTTTCATTGTACTCGGAATTCCGCTAACGTTTAAAAATGCTTCGGAACTCTTCCATTGTTCTCGGAATTCCGTTGAAGTTTAAAAATGCTTCGAAACTCTTCCATTGTTCTGGGAATTCTGCTGAAGTTTAAAAATGCTTCAGAACTCTTCCATTGTTCTCGGAATTCCGCTGACGTTTAATAATGCTTCGCAACTCTTCCATTGTTCTCGGAATTCGTGTGAATTTTAAAAATGCTTCGGAACTCTTCTATTGTTCTCGGAATTCCGCTGAAATTTAAAAATGCTTAAAATCTCTTACATTGTACTCGGAATTCCGCTGAAGTTTAAAAATGCTTCGGAACTCTTCCATTGTTCTCGGAATTCTGCTGAAGTTTAAAAATGCTTCAGAACTCTTCCATTGTTCTCAGAATTCCGCTGACGTTTAAAAATGCTTCGGAAATCTTCCATTGTTTTCAAAATTCCGCTGACGTTTAAAAATGCTTCAGAACTATTCCATTGTTCTCAGAATTCTGCTGACGTTTAAAAATGCTTCAGAACTCTTCCATTGTTCTCGGAATTCCGCTGACGTTTAAAAATGCTTCACAACTCTTCCATTGTTCTCGGAATTCCGCTGACGTTTAAAAATGCTTCACAACTCTTCCATTGTTCTCGGAATTCCGCTGACTTTTAAAAATGCTTCGGAAATCTTCCATTGTTTTCAAAATTCCGCTGACGCTTAAAAATGCTTCAGAACTCTTCCATTGTTCTCGGAATTCTGCTGACGTTTAATAATGCTTCGCAACTCTTTCATTGTTCTCGGAATTCCACTGACGTTTAAAAATGCTTCGGAACTCATCCATTGTTCTCGGAATTCCGTTGAAGTTTAAAAATGCTTCGAAACTCTTCCATTGTTCTCGGAATTCTGCTGACATATAAAAATGCTTCGGAAATCTTGCATTGTTCTCGGCATTCCGCTGACGTTTAAAAATGCTTCGGAACTCTTCCATTGCTCTCGGAATTCTGCTGAAGTTTAAAAATGTTTCAGAACTCTTACATTGTTCTCGGAATTCTGCTGACGTTTAAAAATGCTTCGGAACTCTTCCATTGTTCTCGGAATTCTGCTGAAGTTTAAAAATGCTTCGGAACTCTTCCATTGTTCTCGGAATTCCGTTGAAGTTTAAAAATACTTCGAAACTCTTCCATTGTTCTCGGAATTCTGCTGAAGTTTAAAAATGCTTCGGAACTCTTCCATTGTTCTCAGAATTCCGCTAACGTTTAAAAATGCTTCGGAAATCTTCCATTGTTTTCAAAATTCCGCTGACGCTTAAAAATGCTTCAGAACTCTTCCATTGTTCTCGGAATTCCGCTGACGTTTAATAATGCTTCGCAACTCTTTCATTGTACTCGGAATTCCGCTAACGTTTAAAAATGCTTCGGAACTCTTCCATTGTTCTCGGAATTCCGTTGAAGTTTAAAAATGCTTCGAAACTCTTCCATTGTTCTGGGAATTCTGCTGAAGTTTAAAAATGCTTCAGAACTCTTCCATTGTTCTCGGAATTCCGCTGACGTTTAATAATGCTTCGCAACTCTTCCATTGTTCTCGGAATTCGTGTGAATTTTAAAAATGCTTCGGAACTCTTCTATTGTTCTCGGAATTCCGCTGAAATTTAAAAATGCTTAAAATCTCTTACATTGTACTCGGAATTCCGCTGAAGTTTAAAAATGCTTCGGAACTCTTCCATTGTTCTCGGAATTCTGCTGAAGTTTAAAAATGCTTCAGAACTCTTCCATTGTTCTCAGAATTCCGCTGACGTTTAAAAATGCTTCGGAAATCTTCCATTGTTTTCAAAATTCCGCTGACGTTTAAAAATGCTTCAGAACTATTCCATTGTTCTCAGAATTCTGCTGACGTTTAAAAATGCTTCAGAACTCTTCCATTGTTCTCGGAATTCCGCTGACGTTTAAAAATGCTTCACAACTCTTCCGTTGTTCTCGGAATTCCGCTGACGTTTAAAAATGCTTCACAACTCTTCCATTGTTCTCGGAATTCCGCTGACTTTTAAAAATGCTTCGGAAATCTTCCATTGTTTTCAAAATTCCGCTGACGCTTAAAAATGCTTCAGAACTCTTCCATTGTTCTCGGAATTCTGCTGACGTTTAATAATGCTTCGCAACTCTTCCATTGTTCTCGGAATTCTGCTGACATATAAAAATGCTTCGGAAATCTTGCATTGTTCTCGGCATTCCGCTGACGTTTAAAAATGCTTCGGAACTCTTCCATTGCTCTCGGAATTCTGCTGAAGTTTAAAAATGTTTCAGAACTCTTACATTGTTCTCGGAATTCTGCTGACGTTTAAAAATGCTTCGGAACTCTTCCATTGTTCTCAGAATTCAGCTGAAGTTTAAAAATGCTTCGGAACTCTTCCATTGTTCTCGGAATTCTGCTGAAGTTTAAAAATGCTACGTAACTCTTCCATTGTTCTCAGAATTCCGCTGACGTTTAAAAATGCTTTGGAACTCTTCCATTGCTCTCGGAATTCTGCTGAAGTTTAAAAATGCTTCGGAACTCTTCCATTGTTCTCGGAATTCCGTTGAAGTTTAAAAATACTTCGAAACTCTTCCATTGTTCTCGGAATTCTGCTGAAGTTTAAAAATGCTTCGGAACTCTTCCATTGTTCTCAGAATTCCGCTAACGTTTAAAAATGCTTCGGAAATCTTCCATTGTTTTCAAAATTCCGCTGACGCTTAAAAATGCTTCAGAACTCTTCCATTGTTCTCGGAATTCCGCTGACGTTTAATAATGCTTCGCAACTCTTTCATTGTACTCGGAATTCCGCTAACGTTTAAAAATGCTTCGGAACTCTTCCATTGTTCTCAGAATTCAGCTGAAGTTTAAAAATGCTTCGGAACTCTTCCATTGTTCTCGGAATTCTGCTGAAGTTTAAAAATGCTACGTAACTCTTCCATTGTTCTCAGAATTCCGCTGACGTTTAAAAATGCTTTGGAACTCTTCCATTGCTCTCGGAATTCTGCTGAAGTTTAAAAATGCTTCGGAACTCTTCCATTGTTCTCGGAATTCCGTTGAAGTTTAAAAATACTTCGAAACTCTTCCATTGTTCTCGGAATTCTGCTGAAGTTTAAAAATGCTTCGGAACTCTTCCATTGTTCTCAGAATTCCGCTAACGTTTAAAAATGCTTCGGAAATCTTCCATTGTTTTCAAAATTCCGCTGACGCTTAAAAATGCTTCAGAACTCTTCCATTGTTCTCGGAATTCCGCTGACGTTTAATAATGCTTCGCAACTCTTTCATTGTACTCGGAATTCCGCTAACGTTTAAAAATGCTTCGGAACTCTTCCATTGTTCTCAGAATTCAGCTGAAGTTTAAAAATGCTTCGGAACTCTTCCATTGTTCTCGGAATTCTGCTGAAGTTTAAAAATGCTACGTAACTCTTCCATTGTTCTCAGAATTCCGCTGACGTTTAAAAATGCTTCGGAACTCTTCCATTGTTCTCGGAATTCCGTTGAAGTTTAAAAATACTTCGAAACTCTTCCATTGTTCTGGGAATTCTGCTGAAGTTTAAAAATGCTTCAGAACTCTTCCATTGTTCTCGGAATTCCGCTGACGTTTAATAATGCTTCGCAACTCTTTCATTGTTCTCGGAATTCCGCTGATGTTTAAAAATGCTTCGGAACTCTTCCATTGTTCTCGGAATTCTGTTGAAGTTTAAAAATGCTTCTAAACTCTTCCATTGTTCTCGGAATTCCACTGACATATAAAAATGCTTCGGAAATCTTGCATTGTTCTCGGCATTCCGCTGACATTTAAAAATGCTTCGGAACTCTTCAATTGTTCTCGGAATTCTGCCGAACTTTTAAAATGCTTTGGAACTCTTCCATTGTTCTCGGAATTCTGCTGTAGTTTAAAAATGCTTCGGAACTCTTCCATTGTTCTCGGAATTCCGCTGACGTTTAAAAATGCTTCGGAAATCTTCCATTGTTTTCAAAATTCCGCTGACGTTTAAAAATGCTTCAGAACTCTTCCATTGTTCTCGGAATTCCGCTGACGTTTTAAAATGCTTCGGTACTCTTCCATTGTTCTCGGAATTCCGCTGACATATAAAAATGCTTCGGAAATCTTGCATTGTTCTCGGCATTCCGCTGACGTTTAAAAATGCTTCGGAACTCTTCCATTGTTCTCAGAATTCCGCTGACGTTTAAAAATGCTTCGGAAATATTCCATTGTTTTCAAAATTCCGCTGACGTTTAAAAATGCTTCAGAACTCTTCCATTGTTCTCGGAATTCCGCTGACGTTTAAAAATGCTTTGGAACTCTTCCATTATTCTCGGAATTCTGCTGAAGTTTAAAAATGCTTCGGAACTCTTCCATTGTTCTCGGAATTCCGCTGACGTTTAATAATGCTTCGCAACTCTTCCATTGTTCTCGGAATTCGTGTGAATTTTAAAAATGCTTCGGAACTCTTCTATTGTTCTCGGAATTCCGCTGAAATTTAAAAATGCTTAAAATCTCTTACATTGTACTCGGAATTCCGCTGAAGTTTAAAAATGCTTCGGAACTCTTCCATTGTTCTCGGAATTCCGTTGAAGTTTAAAAATGCTTCGAAACTCTTCCATTGTTCTGGGAATTCTGCTGAAGTTTAAAAATGCTTCAGAACTCTTCCATTGTTCTCGGAATTCCGCTGACGTTTAATAATGCTTCGCAACTCTTCCATTGTTCTCGGAATTCGTGTGAATTTTAAAAATGCTTCAGAACTCTTCCATTGTTCTCAGAATTCCGCTGACGTTTAAAAATGCTTCGGAAATCTTCCATTGTTTTCAAAATTCCGCTGACGTTTAAAAATGCTTCAGAACTATTCCATTGTTCTCAGAATTCTGCTGACGTTTAAAAATGCTTCAGAACTCTTCCATTGTTCTCGGAATTCCGCTGACGTTTAAAAATGCTTCACAACTCTTCCATTGTTCTCGGAATTCCGCTGACGTTTAAAAATGCTTCACAACTCTTCCATTGTTCTCGGAATTCCGCTGACTTTTAAAAATGCTTCGGAAATCTTCCATTGTTTTCAAAATTCCGCTGACGCTTAAAAATGCTTCAGAACTCTTCCATTGTTCTCGGAATTCTGCTGACGTTTAATAATGCTTCGCAACTCTTTCATTGTTCTCGGAATTCTGCTGACGTTTAAAAATGCTTCGGAACTCTTCCATTGTTCTCGGAATTCCGTTGAAGTTTAAAAATGCTTCGAAACTCTTCCATTGTTCTGGGAATTCTGCTGAAGTTTAAAAATGCTTCAGAACTCTTCCATTGTTCTCGGAATTCCGCTGACGTTTAATAATGCTTCGCAACTCTTCCATTGTTCTCGGAATTCGTGTGAATTTTAAAAATGCTTCGGAACTCTTCTATTGTTCTCGGAATTCCGCTGAAATTTAAAAATGCTTAAAATCTCTTACATTGTACTCGGAATTCCGCTGAAGTTTAAAAATGCTTCGGAACTCTTCCATTGTTCTCGGAATTCTGCTGAAGTTTAAAAATGCTTCAGAACTCTTCCATTGTTCTCAGAATTCCGCTGACGTTTAAAAATGCTTCGGAAATCTTCCATTGTTTTCAAAATTCCGCTGACGTTTAAAAATGCTTCAGAACTATTCCATTGTTCTCAGAATTCTGCTGACGTTTAAAAATGCTTCAGAACTCTTCCATTGTTCTCGGAATTCCGCTGACGTTTAAAAATGCTTCACAACTCTTCCGTTGTTCTCGGAATTCCGCTGACGTTTAAAAATGCTTCACAACTCTTCCATTGTTCTCGGAATTCCGCTGACTTTTAAAAATGCTTCGGAAATCTTCCATTGTTTTCAAAATTCCGCTGACGCTTAAAAATGCTTCAGAACTCTTCCATTGTTCTCGGAATTCTGCTGACGTTTAATAATGCTTCGCAACTCTTCCATTGTTCTCGGAATTCTGCTGACATATAAAAATGCTTCGGAAATCTTGCATTGTTCTCGGCATTCCGCTGACGTTTAAAAATGCTTCACAACTCTTCCATTGTTCTCGGAATTCCGCTGACGTTTAAAAATGCTTCACAACTCTTCCATTGTTCTCGGAATTCCGCTGACTTTTAAAAATGCTTCGGAAATCTTCCATTGTTTTCAAAATTCCGCTGACGCTTAAAAATGCTTCAGAACTCTTCCATTGTTCTCGGAATTCTGCTGACGTTTAATAATGCTTCGCAACTCTTTCATTGTTCTCGGAATTCTGCTGACGTTTAAAAATGCTTCGGAACTCATCCATTGTTCTCGGAATTCCGTTGAAGTTTAAAAATGCTTCGAAACTCTTCCATTGTTCTCGGAATTCTGCTGACATATAAAAATGCTTCGGAAATCTTGCATTGTTCTCGGCATTCCGCTGACGTTTAAAAATGCTTCGGAACTCTTCCATTGCTCTCGGAATTCTGCTGAAGTTTAAAAATGTTTCAGAACTCTTACATTGTTCTCGGAATTCTGCTGACGTTTAAAAATGCTTCGGAACTCTTCCATTGTTCTCGGAATTCTGCTGAAGTTTAAAAATGCTTCGGAACTCTTCCATTGTTCTCGGAATTCCGTTGAAGTTTAAAAATGCTTCGAAACTCTTCCATTGTTCTCGGAATTCTGCTGACGTTTAAAAATGCTTCGAAACTCTTCCATTGTTCTCGGAATTCTGCTGAAGTTTAAAAATGCTTCGGAACTCTTCCATTGTTCTCAGAATTCCGCTAACGTTTAAAAATGCTTCGGAAATCTTCCATTGTTTTCAAAATTCCGCTGACGCTTAAAAATGCTTCAGAACTCTTCCATTGTTCTCGGAATTCCGCTGACGTTTAATAATGCTTCGCAACTCTTTCATTGTACTCGGAATTCCGCTAACGTTTAAAAATGCTTCGGAACTCTTCCATTGTTCTCGGAATTCCGTTGAAGTTTAAAAATGCTTCGAAACTCTTCCATTGTTCTGGGAATTCTGCTGAAGTTTAAAAATGCTTCAGAACTCTTCCATTGTTCTCGGAATTCCGCTGACGTTTAATAATGCTTCGCAACTCTTCCATTGTTCTCGGAATTCGTGTGAATTTTAAAAATGCTTCGGAACTCTTCTATTGTTCTCGGAATTCCGCTGAAATTTAAAAATGCTTAAAATCTCTTACATTGTACTCGGAATTCCGCTGAAGTTTAAAAATGCTTCGGAACTCTTCCATTGTTCTCGGAATTCTGCTGAAGTTTAAAAATGCTTCAGAACTCTTCCATTGTTCTCAGAATTCCGCTGACGTTTAAAAATGCTTCGGAAATCTTCCATTGTTTTCAAAATTCCGCTGACGTTTAAAAATGCTTCAGAACTATTCCATTGTTCTCAGAATTCTGCTGACGTTTAAAAATGCTTCAGAACTCTTCCATTGTTCTCGGAATTCCGCTGACGTTTAAAAATGCTTCACAACTCTTCCATTGTTCTCGGAATTCCGCTGACGTTTAAAAATGCTTCACAACTCTTCCATTGTTCTCGGAATTCCGCTGACTTTTAAAAATGCTTCGGAAATCTTCCATTGTTTTCAAAATTCCGCTGACGCTTAAAAATGCTTCAGAACTCTTCCATTGTTCTCGGAATTCTGCTGACGTTTAATAATGCTTCGCAACTCTTTCATTGTTCTCGGAATTCCACTGACGTTTAAAAATGCTTCGGAACTCATCCATTGTTCTCGGAATTCCGTTGAAGTTTAAAAATGCTTCGAAACTCTTCCATTGTTCTCGGAATTCTGCTGACATATAAAAATGCTTCGGAAATCTTGCATTGTTCTCGGCATTCCGCTGACGTTTAAAAATGCTTCGGAACTCTTCCATTGCTCTCGGAATTCTGCTGAAGTTTAAAAATGTTTCAGAACTCTTACATTGTTCTCGGAATTCTGCTGACGTTTAAAAATGCTTCGGAACTCTTCCATTGTTCTCGGAATTCTGCTGAAGTTTAAAAATGCTTCGGAACTCTTCCATTGTTCTCGGAATTCCGTTGAAGTTTAAAAATACTTCGAAACTCTTCCATTGTTCTCGGAATTCTGCTGAAGTTTAAAAATGCTTCGGAACTCTTCCATTGTTCTCAGAATTCCGCTAACGTTTAAAAATGCTTCGGAAATCTTCCATTGTTTTCAAAATTCCGCTGACGCTTAAAAATGCTTCAGAACTCTTCCATTGTTCTCGGAATTCCGCTGACGTTTAATAATGCTTCGCAACTCTTTCATTGTACTCGGAATTCCGCTAACGTTTAAAAATGCTTCGGAACTCTTCCATTGTTCTCGGAATTCCGTTGAAGTTTAAAAATGCTTCGAAACTCTTCCATTGTTCTGGGAATTCTGCTGAAGTTTAAAAATGCTTCAGAACTCTTCCATTGTTCTCGGAATTCCGCTGACGTTTAATAATGCTTCGCAACTCTTCCATTGTTCTCGGAATTCGTGTGAATTTTAAAAATGCTTCGGAACTCTTCTATTGTTCTCGGAATTCCGCTGAAATTTAAAAATGCTTAAAATCTCTTACATTGTACTCGGAATTCCGCTGAAGTTTAAAAATGCTTCGGAACTCTTCCATTGTTCTCGGAATTCTGCTGAAGTTTAAAAATGCTTCAGAACTCTTCCATTGTTCTCAGAATTCCGCTGACGTTTAAAAATGCTTCGGAAATCTTCCATTGTTTTCAAAATTCCGCTGACGTTTAAAAATGCTTCAGAACTATTCCATTGTTCTCAGAATTCTGCTGACGTTTAAAAATGCTTCAGAACTCTTCCATTGTTCTCGGAATTCCGCTGACGTTTAAAAATGCTTCACAACTCTTCCGTTGTTCTCGGAATTCCGCTGACGTTTAAAAATGCTTCACAACTCTTCCATTGTTCTCGGAATTCCGCTGACTTTTAAAAATGCTTCGGAAATCTTCCATTGTTTTCAAAATTCCGCTGACGCTTAAAAATGCTTCAGAACTCTTCCATTGTTCTCGGAATTCTGCTGACGTTTAATAATGCTTCGCAACTCTTCCATTGTTCTCGGAATTCTGCTGACATATAAAAATGCTTCGGAAATCTTGCATTGTTCTCGGCATTCCGCTGACGTTTAAAAATGCTTCGGAACTCTTCCATTGCTCTCGGAATTCTGCTGAAGTTTAAAAATGTTTCAGAACTCTTACATTGTTCTCGGAATTCTGCTGACGTTTAAAAATGCTTCGGAACTCTTCCATTGTTCTCAGAATTCAGCTGAAGTTTAAAAATGCTTCGGAACTCTTCCATTGTTCTCGGAATTCTGCTGAAGTTTAAAAATGCTACGTAACTCTTCCATTGTTCTCAGAATTCCGCTGACGTTTAAAAATGCTTTGGAACTCTTCCATTGCTCTCGGAATTCTGCTGAAGTTTAAAAATGCTTCGGAACTCTTCCATTGTTCTCGGAATTCCGTTGAAGTTTAAAAATACTTCGAAACTCTTCCATTGTTCTCGGAATTCTGCAGAAGTTTAAAAATGCTTCGGAACTCTTCCATTGTTCTCAGAATTCCGCTAACGTTTAAAAATGCTTCGGAAATCTTCCATTGTTTTCAAAATTCCGCTGACGCTTAAAAATGCTTCAGAACTCTTCCATTGTTCTCGGAATTCCGCTGACGTTTAATAATGCTTCGCAACTCTTTCATTGTACTCGGAATTCCGCTAACGTTTAAAAATGCTTCGGAACTCTTCCATTGTTCTCAGAATTCAGCTGAAGTTTAAAAATGCTTCGGAACTCTTCCATTGTTCTCGGAATTCTGCTGAAGTTTAAAAATGCTACGTAACTCTTCCATTGTTCTCAGAATTCCGCTGACGTTTAAAAATGCTTTGGAACTCTTCCATTGCTCTCGGAATTCTGCTGAAGTTTAAAAATGCTTCGGAACTCTTCCATTGTTCTCGGAATTCTGTTGAAGTTTAAAAATACTTCGAAACTCTTCCATTGTTCTCGGAATTCTGCTGAAGTTTAAAAATGCTTCGGAACTCTTCCATTGTTCTCAGAATTCCGCTAACGTTTAAAAATGCTTCGGAAATCTTCCATTGTTTTCAAAATTCCGCTGACGCTTAAAAATGCTTCAGAACTCTTCCATTGTTCTCGGAATTCCGCTGACGTTTAATAATGCTTCGCAACTCTTTCATTGTACTCGGAATTCCGCTAACGTTTAAAAATGCTTCGGAACTCTTCCATTGTTCTCGGAATTCCGTTGAAGTTTAAAAATGCTTCGAAACTCTTCCATTGTTCTGGGAATTCTGCTGAAGTTTAAAAATGCTTCAGAACTCTTCCATTGTTCTCGGAATTCCGCTGACGTTTAATAATGCTTCGCAACTCTTTCATTGTTCTCGGAATTCCGCTGATGTTTAAAAATGCTTCGGAACTCTTCCATTGTTCTCGGAATTCTGTTGAAGTTTAAAAATGCTTCTAAACTCTTCCATTGTTCTCGGAATTCCACTGACATATAAAAATGCTTCGGAAATCTTGCATTGTTCTCGGCATTCCGCTGACATTTAAAAATGCTTCGGAACTCTTCAATTGTTCTCGGAATTCTGCCGAACTTTTAAAATGCTTTGGAACTCTTCCATTGTTCTCGGAATTCTGCTGTAGTTTAAAAATGCTTCGGAACTCTTCCATTGTTCTCGGAATTCCGCTGACGTTTAAAAATGCTTCGGAAATCTTCCATTGTTTTCAAAATTCCGCTGACGTTTAAAAATGCTTCAGAACTCTTCCATTGTTCTCGGAATTCCGCTGACGTTTTAAAATGCTTCGGTACTCTTCCATTGTTCTCGGAATTCCGCTGACATATAAAAATGCTTCGGAAATCTTGCATTGTTCTCGGCATTCCGCTGACGTTTAAAAATGCTTCGGAACTCTTCCATTGTTCTCAGAATTCCGCTGACGTTTAAAAATGCTTCGGAAATCTTCCATTGTTTTCAAAATTCCGCTGACGTTTAAAAATGCTTCAGAACTCTTCCATTGTTCTCGGAATTCCGCTGACGTTTAAAAATGCTTTGGAACTCTTCCATTATTCTCGGAATTCTGCTGAAGTTTAAAAATGCTTCGGAACTCTTCCATTGTTCTCAGAATTCCGCTGACGTTTAAAAATGCTTCGGTACTCTTCCATTGTTCTCGGAATTCCGCTGACGTTTAAAAATGCTTCACAACTCTTCCATTGTTCTCGGAATTCCGCTGACTTTTAAAAATGCTTCGGAAATCTTCCATTGTTTTCAAAATTCCGCTGACGCTTAAAAATGCTTCAGAACTCTTCCATTGTTCTCGGAATTCTGCTGACGTTTAATAATGCTTCGCAACTCTTTCATTGTTCTCGGAATTCCACTGACGTTTAAAAATGCTTCGGAACTCATCCATTGTTCTCGGAATTCCGTTGAAGTTTAAAAATGCTTCGAAACTCTTCCATTGTTCTCGGAATTCTGCTGACATATAAAAATGCTTCGGAAATCTTGCATTGTTCTCGGCATTCCGCTGACGTTTAAAAATGCTTCGGAACTCTTCCATTGCTCTCGGAATTCTGCTGAAGTTTAAAAATGTTTCAGAACTCTTACATTGTTCTCGGAATTCTGCTGACGTTTAAAAATGCTTCGGAACTCTTCCATTGTTCTCGGAATTCTGCTGAAGTTTAAAAATGCTTCGGAACTCTTCCATTGTTCTCGGAATTCCGTTGAAGTTTAAAAATACTTCGAAACTCTTCCATTGTTCTCGGAATTCTGCTGAAGTTTAAAAATGCTTCGGAACTCTTCCATTGTTCTCAGAATTCCGCTAACGTTTAAAAATGCTTCGGAAATCTGCCATTGTTTTCAAAATTCCGCTGACGCTTAAAAATGCTTCAGAACTCTTCCATTGTTCTCGGAATTCCGCTGACGTTTAATAATGCTTCGCAACTCTTTCATTGTACTCGGAATTCCGCTAACGTTTAAAAATGCTTCGGAACTCTTCCATTGTTCTCGGAATTCCGTTGAAGTTTAAAAATGCTTCGAAACTCTTCCATTGTTCTGGGAATTCTGCTGAAGTTTAAAAATGCTTCAGAACTCTTCCATTGTTCTCGGAATTCCGCTGACGTTTAATAATGCTTCGCAACTCTTCCATTGTTCTCGGAATTCGTGTGAATTTTAAAAATGCTTCGGAACTCTTCTATTGTTCTCGGAATTCCGCTGAAATTTAAAAATGCTTAAAATCTCTTACATTGTACTCGGAATTCCGCTGAAGTTTAAAAATGCTTCGGAACTCTTCCATTGTTCTCGGAATTCTGCTGAAGTTTAAAAATGCTTCAGAACTCTTCCATTGTTCTCAGAATTCCGCTGACGTTTAAAAATGCTTCGGAAATCTTCCATTGTTTTCAAAATTCCGCTGACGTTTAAAAATGCTTCAGAACTATTCCATTGTTCTCAGAATTCTGCTGACGTTTAAAAATGCTTCAGAACTCTTCCATTGTTCTCGGAATTCCGCTGACGTTTAAAAATGCTTCACAACTCTTCCGTTGTTCTCGGAATTCCGCTGACGTTTAAAAATGCTTCACAACTCTTCCATTGTTCTCGGAATTCCGCTGACTTTTAAAAATGCTTCGGAAATCTTCCATTGTTTTCAAAATTCCGCTGACGCTTAAAAATGCTTCAGAACTCTTCCATTGTTCTCGGAATTCTGCTGACGTTTAATAATGCTTCGCAACTCTTCCATTGTTCTCGGAATTCTGCTGACATATAAAAATGCTTCGGAAATCTTGCATTGTTCTCGGCATTCCGCTGACGTTTAAAAATGCTTCGGAACTCTTCCATTGTTCTCGGAATTCTGCTGAAGTTTAAAAATGCTACGTAACTCTTCCATTGTTCTCAGAATTCCGCTGACGTTTAAAAATGCTTTGGAACTCTTCCATTGCTCTCGGAATTCTGCTGAAGTTTAAAAATGCTTCGGAACTCTTCCATTGTTCTCGGAATTCCGTTGAAGTTTAAAAATACTTCGAAACTCTTCCATTGTTCTCGGAATTCTGCTGAAGTTTAAAAATGCTTCGGAACTCTTCCATTGTTCTCAGAATTCCGCTAACGTTTAAAAATGCTTCGGAAATCTTCCATTGTTTTCAAAATTCCGCTGACGCTTAAAAATGCTTCAGAACTCTTCCATTGTTCTCGGAATTCCGCTGACGTTTAATAATGCTTCGCAACTCTTTCATTGTACTCGGAATTCCGCTAACGTTTAAAAATGCTTCGGAACTCTTCCATTGTTCTCAGAATTCAGCTGAAGTTTAAAAATGCTTCGGAACTCTTCCATTGTTCTCGGAATTCTGCTGAAGTTTAAAAATGCTACGTAACTCTTCCATTGTTCTCAGAATTCCGCTGACGTTTAAAAATGCTTTGGAACTCTTCCATTGCTCTCGGAATTCTGCTGAAGTTTAAAAATGCTTCGGAACTCTTCCATTGTTCTCGGAATTCCGTTGAAGTTTAAAAATACTTCGAAACTCTTCCATTGTTCTCGGAATTCTGCTGAAGTTTAAAAATGCTTCGGAACTCTTCCATTGTTCTCAGAATTCCGCTAACGTTTAAAAATGCTTCGGAAATCTTCCATTGTTTTCAAAATTCCGCTGACGCTTAAAAATGCTTCAGAACTCTTCCATTGTTCTCGGAATTCCGCTGACGTTTAATAATGCTTCGCAACTCTTTCATTGTACTCGGAATTCCGCTAACGTTTAAAAATGCTTCGGAACTCTTCCATTGTTCTCGGAATTCCGTTGAAGTTTAAAAATGCTTCGAAACTCTTCCATTGTTCTGGGAATTCTGCTGAAGTTTAAAAATGCTTCAGAACTCTTCCATTGTTCTCGGAATTCCGCTGACGTTTAATAATGCTTCGCAACTCTTTCATTGTTCTCGGAATTCCGCTGATGTTTAAAAATGCTTCGGAACTCTTCCATTGTTCTGGGAATTCTGCTGAAGTTTAAAAATGCTTCTAAACTCTTCCATTGTTCTCGGAATTCCGCTGACGTTTAATAATGCTTCGCAACTCTTTCATTGTTCTCGGAATTCTGTTGAAGTTTAAAAATGCTTCTAAACTCTTCCATTGTTCTCGGAATTCCGCTGACATATAAAAATGCTTCGGAAATCTTGCATTGTTCTCGGCATTCCGCTGACATTTAAAAATGCTTCGGAACTCTTCAATTGTTCTCGGAATTCTGCCGAACTTTTAAAATGCTTTGGAACTCTTCCATTGTTCTCGGAATTCTGCTGTAGTTTAAAAATGCTTCGGAACTCTTCCATTGTTCTCGGAATTCCGCTGACGTTTAAAAATGCTTCGGAAATCTTCCATTGTTTTCAAAATTCCGCTGACGTTTAAAAATGCTTCAGAACTCTTCCATTGTTCTCGGAATTCCGCTGACGTTTTAAAATGCTTCGGTACTCTTCCATTGTTCTCGGAATTCCGCTGACATATAAAAATGCTTCGGAAATCTTGCATTGTTCTCGGCATTCCGCTGACGTTTAAAAATGCTTCGGAACTCTTCCATTGTTCTCAGAATTCCGCTGACGTTTAAAAATGCTTCGGAAATCTTCCATTGTTTTCAAAATTCCGCTGACGTTTAAAAATGCTTCAGAACTCTTCCATTGTTCTCGGAATTCCGCTGACGTTTAAAAATGCTTTGGAACTCTTCCATTATTCTCGGAATTCTGCTGAAGTTTAAAAATGCTTCGGAACTCTTCCATTGTTCTCAGAATTCCGCTGACGTTTAAAAATGCTTCGGTACTCTTCCATTGTTCTCGGAATTCCGCTGACGTTTAAAAATGCTTCACAACTCTTCCATTGTTCTCGGAATTCCGCTGACTTTTAAAAATGCTTCGGAAATCTTCCATTGTTTTCAAAATTCCGCTGACGCTTAAAAATGCTTCAGAACTCTTCCATTGTTCTCGGAATTCTGCTGACGTTTAATAATGCTTCGCAACTCTTTCATTGTTCTCGGAATTCCACTGACGTTTAAAAATGCTTCGGAACTCATCCATTGTTCTCGGAATTCCGTTGAAGTTTAAAAATGCTTCGAAACTCTTCCATTGTTCTCGGAATTCTGCTGACATATAAAAATGCTTCGGAAATCTTGCATTGTTCTCGGCATTCCGCTGACGTTTAAAAATGCTTCGGAACTCTTCCATTGCTCTCGGAATTCTGCTGAAGTTTAAAAATGTTTCAGAACTCTTACATTGTTCTCGGAATTCTGCTGACGTTTAAAAATGCTTCGGAACTCTTCCATTGTTCTCGGA
Organism: Phyllobates terribilis; assembly: GCF_046119375.1. Classification (NCBI taxonomy): domain Eukaryota; kingdom Metazoa; phylum Chordata; class Amphibia; order Anura; family Dendrobatidae; genus Phyllobates; species Phyllobates terribilis. The sequence goes on from NW_027362782.1 coordinate 14,485,021, forward strand.
ATTCTGCTGAAGTTTAAAAATGCTTCGGAACTCTTCCATTGTTCTCGGAATTCCGTTGAAGTTTAAAAATACTTCGAAACTCTTCCATTGTTCTCGGAATTCTGCTGAAGTTTAAAAATGCTTCGGAACTCTTCCATTGTTCTCAGAATTCCGCTAGCGTTTAAAAATGCTTCGGAAATCTTCCATTGTTTTCAAAATTCCGCTGACGCTTAAAAATGCTTCAGAACTCTTCCATTGTTCTCGGAATTCCGCTGACGTTTAATAATGCTTCGCAACTCTTTCATTGTACTCGGAATTCCGCTAACGTTTAAAAATGCTTCGGAACTCTTCCATTGTTCTCGGAATTCCGTTGAAGTTTAAAAATGCTTCAGAACTCTTCCATTGTTCTCGGAATTCCGCTGACGTTTAATAATGCTTCGCAACTCTTCCATTGTTCTCGGAATTCGTGTGAATTTTAAAAATGCTTCGGAACTCTTCTATTGTTCTCGGAATTCCGCTGAAATTTAAAAATGCTTAAAATCTCTTACATTGTACTCGGAATTCCGCTGAAGTTTAAAAATGCTTCGGAACTCTTCCATTGTTCTCGGAATTCTGCTGAAGTTTAAAAATGCTTCAGAACTCTTCCATTGTTCTCAGAATTCCGCTGACGTTTAAAAATGCTTCGGAAATCTTCCATTGTTTTCAAAATTCCGCTGACGTTTAAAAATGCTTCAGAACTATTCCATTGTTCTCAGAATTCTGCTGACGTTTAAAAATGCTTCAGAACTCTTCCATTGTTCTCGGAATTCCGCTGACGTTTAAAAATGCTTCACAACTCTTCCGTTGTTCTCGGAATTCCGCTGACGTTTAAAAATGCTTCACAACTCTTCCATTGTTCTCGGAATTCCGCTGACTTTTAAAAATGCTTCGGAAATCTTCCATTGTTTTCAAAATTCCGCTGACGCTTAAAAATGCTTCAGAACTCTTCCATTGTTCTCGGAATTCTGCTGACGTTTAATAATGCTTCGCAACTCTTCCATTGTTCTCGGAATTCTGCTGACATATAAAAATGCTTCGGAAATCTTGCATTGTTCTCGGCATTCCGCTGACGTTTAAAAATGCTTCGGAACTCTTCCATTGCTCTCGGAATTCTGCTGAAGTTTAAAAATGTTTCAGAACTCTTACATTGTTCTCGGAATTCTGCTGACGTTTAAAAATGCTTCGGAACTCTTCCATTGTTCTCAGAATTCAGCTGAAGTTTAAAAATGCTTCGGAACTCTTCCATTGTTCTCGGAATTCTGCTGAAGTTTAAAAATGCTACGTAACTCTTCCATTGTTCTCAGAATTCCGCTGACGTTTAAAAATGCTTTGGAACTCTTCCATTGCTCTCGGAATTCTGCTGAAGTTTAAAAATGCTTCGGAACTCTTCCATTGTTCTCGGAATTCCGTTGAAGTTTAAAAATACTTCGAAACTCTTCCATTGTTCTCGGAATTCTGCTGAAGTTTAAAAATGCTTCGGAACTCTTCCATTGTTCTCAGAATTCCGCTAACGTTTAAAAATGCTTCGGAAATCTTCCATTGTTTTCAAAATTCCGCTGACGCTTAAAAATGCTTCAGAACTCTTCCATTGTTCTCGGAATTCCGCTGACGTTTAATAATGCTTCGCAACTCTTTCATTGTACTCGGAATTCCGCTAACGTTTAAAAATGCTTCGGAACTCTTCCATTGTTCTCAGAATTCAGCTGAAGTTTAAAAATGCTTCGGAACTCTTCCATTGTTCTCGGAATTCTGCTGAAGTTTAAAAATGCTACGTAACTCTTCCATTGTTCTCAGAATTCCGCTGACGTTTAAAAATGCTTTGGAACTCTTCCATTGCTCTCGGAATTCTGCTGAAGTTTAAAAATGCTTCGGAACTCTTCCATTGTTCTCGGAATTCCGTTGAAGTTTAAAAATACTTCGAAACTCTTCCATTGTTCTCGGAATTCTGCTGAAGTTTAAAAATGCTTCGGAACTCTTCCATTGTTCTCAGAATTCCGCTAATGTTTAAAAATGCTTCGGAAATCTTCCATTGTTTTCAAAATTCCGCTGACGCTTAAAAATGCTTCAGAACTCTTCCATTGTTCTCGGAATTCCGCTGACGTTTAATAATGCTTCGCAACTCTTTCATTGTACTCGGAATTCCGCTAACGTTTAAAAATGCTTCGGAACTCTTCCATTGTTCTCGGAATTCCGTTGAAGTTTAAAAATGCTTCGAAACTCTTCCATTGTTCTGGGAATTCTGCTGAAGTTTAAAAATGCTTCAGAACTCTTCCATTGTTCTCGGAATTCCGCTGACGTTTAATAATGCTTCGCAACTCTTTCATTGTTCTCGGAATTCCGCTGATGTTTAAAAATGCTTCGGAACTCTTCCATTGTTCTCGGAATTCTGTTGAAGTTTAAAAATGCTTCTAAACTCTTCCATTGTTCTCGGAATTCCGCTGACATATAAAAATGCTTCGGAAATCTTGCATTGTTCTCGGCATTCCGCTGACATTTAAAAATGCTTCGGAACTCTTCAATTGTTCTCGGAATTCTGCCGAACTTTTAAAATGCTTTGGAACTCTTCCATTGTTCTCGGAATTCTGCTGTAGTTTAAAAATGCTTCGGAACTCTTCCATTGTTCTCGGAATTCCGCTGACGTTTAAAAATGCTTCGGAAATCTTCCATTGTTTTCAAAATTCCGCTGACGTTTAAAAATGCTTCAGAACTCTTCCATTGTTCTCGGAATTCCGCTGACGTTTTAAAATGCTTCGGTACTCTTCCATTGTTCTCGGAATTCCGCTGACATATAAAAATGCTTCGGAAATCTTGCATTGTTCTCGGCATTCCGCTGACGTTTAAAAATGCTTCGGAACTCTTCCATTGTTCTCAGAATTCCGCTGACGTTTAAAAATGCTTCGGAAATCTTCCATTGTTTTCAAAATTCCGCTGACGTTTAAAAATGCTTCAGAACTCTTCCATTGTTCTCGGAATTCCGCTGACGTTTAAAAATGCTTTGGAACTCTTCCATTATTCTCGGAATTCTGCTGAAGTTTAAAAATGCTTCGGAACTCTTCCATTGTTCTCAGAATTCCGCTGACGTTTAAAAATGCTTCGGTACTCTTCCATTGTTCTCGGAATTCCGCTGACATATAAAAATGCTTCGGAAATCTTGCATTGTTCTCGGCATTCCGCTGACGTTTAAAAATGCTTCGGAACTCTTCAATTGTTCTCGGAATTCTGCTGAACTTTTAAAATGCTTTGGAACTCTTCCATTGCTCTCGGAATTCTGCTGAAGTTTAAAAATGCTTCAGAACTCTTCCATTGTTTTCGGAATTCTGCTGAAGTTTAAAAATGCTTCGGAACTCTTCCATTGTTCTCAGAATTCCACTGACGTTTAAAAATGCTTCGGAAATCTTCCATTGTTTTCAAAATTCCGCTGACGCTTAAAAATGCTTCAGAACTCTTCCATTGTTCTCGGAATTCCGCTGACGTTTAATAATGCTTCGCAACTTTTTCATTGTTCTCGGAATTCCGCTGACGGTTAAAAATGCTTCGGAACTCTTCGATTGTTCTCGGAATTCCGTTGAAGTTTAAAAATGCTTCGAAACTCTTCCATTGTTCTCGGAATTCTGCTGAAGTTTAAAAATGCTTCGGAACTCTTCCATTGTTCTCGGAATTCCGTTGAAGTTTAAAAATACTTCGAAACTCTTCCATTGTTCTCGGAATTCTGCTGAAGTTTAAAAATGCTTCGGAACTCTTCCATTGTTCTCAGAATTCCGCTAACGTTTAAAAATGCTTCGGAAATCTTCCATTGTTTTCAAAATTCCGCTGACGCTTAAAAATGCTTCAGAACTCTTCCATTGTTCTCGGAATTCCGCTGACGTTTAATAATGCTTCGCAACTCTTTCATTGTACTCGGAATTCCGCTAACGTTTAAAAATGCTTCGGAACTCTTCCATTGTTCTCGGAATTCCGTTGAAGTTTAAAAATGCTTCGAAACTCTTCCATTGTTCTGGGAATTCTGCTGAAGTTTAAAAATGCTTCAGAACTCTTCCATTGTTCTCGGAATTCCGCTGACGTTTAATAATGCTTCGCAACTCTTCCATTGTTCTCGGAATTCGTGTGAATTTTAAAAATGCTTCGGAACTCTTCTATTGTTCTCGGAATTCCGCTGAAATTTAAAAATGCTTAAAATCTCTTACATTGTACTCGGAATTCCGCTGAAGTTTAAAAATGCTTCGGAACTCTTCCATTGTTCTCGGAATTCTGCTGAAGTTTAAAAATGCTTCAGAACTCGTCCATTGTTCTCAGAATTCCGCTGACGTTTAAAAATGCTTCGGAAATCTTCCATTGTTTTCAAAATTCCGCTGACGTTTAAAAATGCTTCAGAACTATTCCATTGTTCTCAGAATTCTGCTGACGTTTAAAAATGCTTCAGAACTCTTCCATTGTTCTCGGAATTCCGCTGACGTTTAAAAATGCTTCACAACTCTTCCATTGTTCTCGGAATTCCGCTGACGTTTAAAAATGCTTCACAACTCTTCCATTGTTCTCGGAATTCCGCTGACTTTTAAAAATGCTTCAGAACTCTTCCATTGTTCTCGGAATTCCGCTGACGCTTAATAATGCTTCGCAACTCTTCCATTGTTCTCGGAATTCCGCTGATGTTTAAAAATGCTTCGGAACTCTTCCATTGTTCTCGGAATTCTGCTGAAGTTTAAAAATGCTACGTAACTCTTCCATTGTTCTCGGAATTCCGCTGACATATAAAAATGCTTCGGAAATCTTGCATTGTTCTCGGCATTCCGCTGACATTTAAAAATGCTTCGGAACTCTTCAATTGTTCTCGGAATTCTGCCGAACTTTTAAAATGCTTTGGAACTCTTCCATTGTTCTCGGAATTCTGCTGTAGTTTAAAAATGCTTCGGAACTCTTCCATTGTTCTCGGAATTCCGCTGACGTTTAAAAATGCTTCGGAAATCTTCCATTGTTTTCAAAATTCCGCTGACGTTTAAAAATGCTTCAGAACTCTTCCATTGTTCTCGGAATTCCGCTGACGTTTTAAAATGCTTCGGAACTCTTCCATTGTTCTCAGAATTCCGCTGACGTTTAAAAATGCTTCGGAAATCTTCCATTGTTTTCAAAATTCCGCTGACGTTTAAAAATGCTTCAGAACTCTTCCATTGTTCTCGGAATTCCGCTGACGTTTAAAAATGCTTTGGAACTCTTCCATTATTCTCGGAATTCTGCTGAAGTTTAAAAATGCTTCGGAACTCTTCCATTGTTCTCAGAATTCCGCTGACGTTTAAAAATGCTTCGGTACTCTTCCATTGTTCTCGGAATTCCGCTGACATATAAAAATGCTTCGGAAATCTTGCATTGTTCTCGGCATTCCGCTGACGTTTAAAAATGCTTCGGAACTCTTCAATTGTTCTCGGAATTCTGCTGAACTTTTAAAATGCTTTGGAACTCTTCCATTGCTCTCGGAATTCTGCTGAAGTTTAAAAATGCTTCAGAACTCTTCCATTGTTTTCGGAATTCTGCTGAAGTTTAAAAATGCTTCGGAACTCTTCCATTGTTCTCAGAATTCCACTGACGTTTAAAAATGCTTCGGAAATCTTCCATTGTTTTCAAAATTCCGCTGACGCTTAAAAATGCTTCAGAACTCTTCCATTGTTCTCGGAATTCCGCTGACGTTTAATAATGCTTCGCAACTTTTTCATTGTTCTCGGAATTCCGCTGACGGTTAAAAATGCTTCGGAACTCTTCGATTGTTCTCGGAATTCCGTTGAAGTTTAAAAATGCTTCGAAACTCTTCCATTGTTCTCGGAATTCTGCTGACGTTTAAAAATGCTTCGGAACTCTTCCATTGTTCTCGGAATTCCGTTGAAGTTTAAAAATGCTTCGGAACTCTTCCATTGTTCTCGGAATTCCGCTGACATATAAAAATGCTTTGAAAATCTTGCATTGTTCTCGGCATTCCGCTGACGTTTAAAATTGCTTCGGAACTCTTCAATTGTTCTCGGAATTCTGTTGAACTTTTAAAATGCTTTGGAACTCTTCCATTGCTCTCGGAATTCTGCTGAAGTTTAAAAATGCTTCAGAACTCTTACATTGTTCTCGGAATTCTGCTGACGTTTAAAAATGCTTCGGAACTCTACCATTGTTCTCGGAATTCCGTTGAAGTTTAAAAATGCTTCATAACTCTTCCATTGTTCTCGCAATTCTGCTGAAGTTTAAAAATGCTTCGGAACTCTTCCATTGTTCTCGGAATTCCGCTGACGTTTAATAATGCTTCGCAACTCTTACATTGTTCTCGGAATTCCACTGACGTTTAAAAATGCTTCGGAAATCTTCCATTGTTTTCAAAATTCCGCTGACGCTTAAAAATGCTTCAGAACTCTTCCATTGTTCTCGGAATTCCGCTGACGTTTAATAATGCTTTGCAACTCTTTCATTGTACTCGGAATTCCGCTAACGTTTAAAAATGCTTCAGAACTCTTCCATTGTTCTCGGAATTCCGCTGACGTTTAATAATGCTTTGCAACTCTTTCATTGTTCTCGGAATTCCGCTGATGTTTAAAAATGCTTCGGAACTCTTCCATTGTTCTCGGAATTCTGTTGAAGTTTAAAAATGCTTCTAAACTCTTCCATTGTTCTCGGAATTCCGCTGACATATAAAAATGCTTCGGAAATCTTGCATTGTTCTCGGCATTCCGCTGACGTTTAAAAATGCTTCGGAACTCTTCCATTGTTCTCGGAATTCTGCTGAAGTTTAAAAATGCTTCAGAACTCTTCCATTGTTCTCAGAATTCCGCTGACGTTTAAAAATGCTTCGGAAATCTTCCATTGTTTTCAAAATTCCGCTGACGTTTAAAAATGCTTCAGAACTATTCCATTGTTCTCAGAATTCTGCTGACGTTTAAAAATGCTTCGGAACTCTTCCATTGTTCTCGGAATTCCGCTGACGTTTAAAAATGCTTCACAACTCTTCCATTGTTCACGGAATTCCACTGACGTTTAAAAATGCTTCACAACTCTTCCATTGTTCTCGGAATTCCGCTGACTTTTAAAAATGCTTCGGAAATCTTCCATTGTTTTCAAAATTCCGCTGACGTTTAAAAATGCTTCAGAACTCTTACATTGTTCTCGGAATTCTGCTGACGTTTAAAAATGCCTCGGAACTCTTCCATTGTTCTCTGAATTCCGCTGACGTTTAAAAATGCTTCGGTACTCTTCCTTTGTTCTCGGAATTCCGCTGACATATAAAAATGCTTCGGAAATCTTGCATTGTTCTCGGCATTCCGCTGACGTTTAAAAATGCTTCGGAACTCTTCAATTGTTCTCGGAATTCTGCCGAACTTTTAAAATGCTTTGGAACTCTTCCATTGTTCTCAGAATTCAGCTGAAGTTTAAAAATGCTTCGGAACTCTTCCATTGTTCTCGGAATTCTGCTGAAGTTTAAAAATGCTACGTAACTCTTCCATTGTTCTCAGAATTCCGCTGACGTTTAAAAATGCTTTGGAACTCTTCCATTGCTCTCGGAATTCTGCTGAAGTTTAAAAATGCTTCGGAACTCTTCCATTGTTCTCGGAATTCTGCTGAAGTTTAAAAATGCTTCGGAACTCTTCCATTGTTCTCGGAGTTCCGTTGAAGTTTAAAAATGCTTCGGAACTCTTCCATTGTTCTCGGAGTTCCGTTGAAGTTTAAAAATACTTCGAAACTCTTCCATTGTTCTCGGAATTCTGCTGAAGTTTAAAAATGCTTCGGAACTCTTCCATTGTTCTCAGAATTCCGCTAACGTTTAAAAATGCTTCGGAAATCTTCCATTGTTTTCAAAATTCCGCTGACGCTTAAAAATGCTTCAGAACTCTTCCATTGTTCTCGGAATTCCGCTGACGTTTAATAATGCTTCGCAACTCTTTCATTGTACTCGGAATTCCGCTAACGTTTAAAAATGCTTCGGAACTCTTCCATTGTTCTCGGAATTCCGTTGAAGTTTAAAAATGCTTCGAAACTCTTCCATTGTTCTGGGAATTCTGCTGAAGTTTAAAAATGCTTCAGAACTCTTCCATTGTTCTCGGAATTCCGCTGACGTTTAATAATGCTTCGCAACTCTTCCATTGTTCTCGGAATTCGTGTGAATTTTAAAAATGCTTCGGAACTCTTCTATTGTTCTCGGAATTCCGCTGAAATTTAAAAATGCTTAAAATCTCTTACATTGTACTCGGAATTCTGCTGAAGTTTAAAAATGCTTCGGAACTCTTCCATTGTTCTCGGAATTCTGCTGAAGTTTAAAAATGCTTCAGAACTCTTCCATTGTTCTCAGAATTCCGCTGACGTTTAAAAATGCTTCGGAAATCTTCCATTGTTTTCAAAATTCCGCTGACGTTTAAAAATGCTTCAGAACTATTCCATTGTTCTCAGAATTCTGCTGACGTTTAAAAATGCTTCAGAACTCTTCCATTGTTCTCGGAATTCCGCTGACGTTTAAAAATGCTTCACAACTCTTCCATTGTTCTCGGAATTCCGCTGACGTTTAAAAATGCTTCACAACTCTTCCATTGTTCTCGGAATTCCGCTGACTTTTAAAAATGCTTCGGAAATCTTCCATTGTTTTCAAAATTCCGCTGACGCTTAAAAATGCTTCAGAACTCTTCCATTGTTCTCGGAATTCTGCTGACGTTTAATAATGCTTCGCAACTCTTTCATTGTTCTCGGAATTCCACTGACGTTTAAAAATGCTTCGGAACTCATCCATTGTTCTCGGAATTCCGTTGAAGTTTAAAAATGCTTCGAAACTCTTCCATTGTTCTCGGAATTCTGCTGACATATAAAAATGCTTCGGAAATCTTGCATTGTTCTCGGCATTCCGCTGACGTTTAAAAATGCTTCGGAACTCTTCCATTGCTCTCGGAATTCTGCTGAAGTTTAAAAATGTTTCAGAACTCTTACATTGTTCTCGGAATTCTGCTGACGTTTAAAAATGCTTCGGAACTCTTCCATTGTTCTCAGAATTCAGCTGAAGTTTAAAAATGCTTCGGAACTCTTCCATTGTTCTCGGAATTCTGCTGAAGTTTAAAAATGCTACGTAACTCTTCCATTGTTCTCAGAATTCCGCTGACGTTTAAAAATGCTTTGGAACTCTTCCATTGCTCTCGGAATTCTGCTGAAGTTTAAAAATGCTTCGGAACTCTTCCATTGTTCTCGGAATTCTGCTGAAGTTTAAAAATGCTTCGGAACTCTTCCATTGTTCGCGGAATTCCGTTGAAGTTTAAAAATACTTCGAAACTCTTCCATTGTTCTCGGAATTCTGCTGAAGTTTAAAAATGCTTCGGAACTCTTCCATTGTTCTCAGAATTCCGCTAACGTTTAAAAATGCTTCGGAAATCTTCCATTGTTTTCAAAATTCCGCTGACGCTTAAAAATGCTTCAGAACTCTTCCATTGTTCTCGGAATTCCGCTGACGTTTAATAATGCTTCGCAACTCTTTCATTGTACTCGGAATTCCGCTAACGTTTAAAAATGCTTCAGAACTCTTCCATTGTTCTCGGAATTCCGCTGACGTTTAATAATGCTTCGCAACTCTTCCATTGTTCTCGGAATTCGTGTGAATTTTAAAAATGCTTCGGAACTCTTCTATTGTTCTCGGAATTCCGCTGAAATTTAAAAATGCTTAAAATCTCTTACATTGTACTCGGAATTCCGCTGAAGTTTAAAAATGCTTCGGAACTCTTCCATTGTTCTCGGAATTCTGCTGAAGTTTAAAAATGCTTCAGAACTCTTCCATTGTTCTCAGAATTCCGCTGACGTTTAAAAATGCTTCGGAAATCTTCCATTGTTTTCAAAATTCCGCTGACGTTTAAAAATGCTTCAGAACTATTCCATTGTTCTCAGAATTCTGCTGACGTTTAAAAATGCTTCAGAACTCTTCCATTGTTCTCGGAATTCCGCTGACGTTTAAAAATGCTTCACAACTCTTCCATTGTTCTCGGAATTCCGCTGACGTTTAAAAATGCTTCAGAACTCTTCCATTGTTCTCGGAATTCCGCTGACTTTTAAAAATGCTTCGGAAATCTTCCATTGTTTTCAAAATTCCGCTGACGCTTAAAAATGCTTCAGAACTCTTCCATTGTTCTCGGAATTCTGCTGACGTTTAATAATGCTTCGCAACTCTTCCATTGTTCTCGGAATTCTGCTGACATATAAAAATGCTTCGGAAATCTTGCATTGTTCTCGGCATTCCGCTGACGTTTAAAAATGCTTCGGAACTCTTCCATTGCTCTCGGAATTCTGCTGAAGTTTAAAAATGTTTCAGAACTCTTACATTGTTCTCGGAATTCTGCTGACGTTTAAAAATGCTTCGGAACTCTTCCATTGTTCTCAGAATTCAGCTGAAGTTTAAAAATGCTTCGGAACTCTTCCATTGTTCTCGGAATTCTGCTGAAGTTTAAAAATGCTACGTAACTCTTCCATTGTTCTCAGAATTCCGCTGACGTTTAAAAATGCTTTGGAACTCTTCCATTGCTCTCGGAATTCTGCTGAAGTTTAAAAATGCTTCGGAACTCTTCCATTGTTCTCGGAATTCCGTTGAAGTTTAAAAATACTTCGAAACTCTTCCATTGTTCTCGGAATTCTGCTGAAGTTTAAAAATGCTTCGGAACTCTTCCATTGTTCTCAGAATTCCGCTAACGTTTAAAAATGCTTCGGAAATCTTCCATTGTTTTCAAAATTCCGCTGACGCTTAAAAATGCTTCAGAACTCTTCCATTGTTCTCGGAATTCCGCTGACGTTTAATAATGCTTCGCAACTCTTTCATTGTACTCGGAATTCCGCTAACGTTTAAAAATGCTTCGGAACTCTTCCATTGTTCTCAGAATTCAGCTGAAGTTTAAAAATGCTTCGGAACTCTTCCATTGTTCTCGGAATTCTGCTGAAGTTTAAAAATGCTACGTAACTCTTCCATTGTTCTCAGAATTCCGCTGACGTTTAAAAATGCTTTGGAACTCTTCCATTGCTCTCGGAATTCTGCTGAAGTTTAAAAATGCTTCGGAACTCTTCCATTGTTCTCGGAATTCCGTTGAAGTTTAAAAATACTTCGAAACTCTTCCATTGTTCTCGGAATTCTGCTGAAGTTTAAAAATGCTTCGGAACTCTTCCATTGTTCTCAGAATTCCGCTAACGTTTAAAAATGCTTCGGAAATCTTCCATTGTTTTCAAAATTCCGCTGACGCTTAAAAATGCTTCAGAACTCTTCCATTGTTCTCGGAATTCCGCTGACGTTTAATAATGCTTCGCAACTCTTTCATTGTACTCGGAATTCCGCTAACGTTTAAAAATGCTTCGGAACTCTTCCATTGTTCTCGGAATTCCGTTGAAGTTTAAAAATGCTTCGAAACTCTTCCATTGTTCTGGGAATTCTGCTGAAGTTTAAAAATGCTTCAGAACTCTTCCATTGTTCTCGGAATTCCGCTGACGTTTAATAATGCTTCGCAACTCTTTCATTGTTCTCGGAATTCCGCTGATGTTTAAAAATGCTTCGGAACTCTTCCATTGTTCTCGGAATTCTGTTGAAGTTTAAAAATGCTTCTAAACTCTTCCATTGTTCTCGGAATTCCGCTGACATATAAAAATGCTTCGGAAATCTTGCATTGTTCTCGGCATTCCGCTGACATTTAAAAATGCTTCGGAACTCTTCAATTGTTCTCGGAATTCTGCCGAACTTTTAAAATGCTTTGGAACTCTTCCATTGTTCTCGGAATTCTGCTGTAGTTTAAAAATGCTTCGGAACTCTTCCATTGTTCTCGGAATTCCGCTGACGTTTAAAAATGCTTCGGAAATCTTCCATTGTTTTCAAAATTCCGCTGACGTTTAAAAATGCTTCAGAACTCTTCCATTGTTCTCGGAATTCCGCTGACGTTTTAAAATGCTTCGGTACTCTTCCATTGTTCTCGGAATTCCGCTGACATATAAAAATGCTTCGGAAATCTTGCATTGTTCTCGGCATTCCGCTGACGTTTAAAAATGCTTCGGAACTCTTCCATTGTTCTCAGAATTCCGCTGACGTTTAAAAATGCTTCGGAAATCTTCCATTGTTTTCAAAATTCCGCTGACGTTTAAAAATGCTTCGGTACTCTTCCATTGTTCTCGGAATTCCGCTGACATATAAAAATGCTTCGGAAATCTTGCATTGTTCTCGGCATTCCGCTGACGTTTAAAAATGCTTCGGAACTCTTCAATTGTTCTCGGAATTCTGCTGAACTTTTAAAATGCTTTGGAACTCTTCCATTGCTCTCGGAATTCTGCTGAAGTTTAAAAATGCTTCAGAACTCTTCCATTGTTTTCGGAATTCTGCTGAAGTTTAAAAATGCTTCGGAACTCTTCCATTGTTCTCAGAATTCCACTGACGTTTAAAAATGCTTCGGAAATCTTCCATTGTTTTCAAAATTCCGCTGACGCTTAAAAATGCTTCAGAACTCTTCCATTGTTCTCGGAATTCCGCTGACGTTTAATAATGCTTCGCAACTTTTTCATTGTTCTCGGAATTCCGCTGACGGTTAAAAATGCTTCGGAACTCTTCGATTGTTCTCGGAATTCCGTTGAAGTTTAAAAATGCTTCGAAACTCTTCCATTGTTCTCGGAATTCTGCTGAAGTTTAAAAATGCTTCGGAACTCTTCCATTGTTCTCGGAATTCCGTTGAAGTTTAAAAATACTTCGAAACTCTTCCATTGTTCTCGGAATTCTGCTGAAGTTTAAAAATGCTTCGGAACTCTTCCATTGTTCTCAGAATTCCGCTAACGTTTAAAAATGCTTCGGAAATCTTCCATTGTTTTCAAAATTCCGCTGACGCTTAAAAATGCTTCAGAACTCTTCCATTGTTCTCGGAATTCCGCTGACGTTTAATAATGCTTCGCAACTCTTTCATTGTACTCGGAATTCCGCTAACGTTTAAAAATGCTTCGGAACTCTTCCATTGTTCTCGGAATTCCGTTGAAGTTTAAAAATGCTTCGAAACTCTTCCATTGTTCTGGGAATTCTGCTGAAGTTTAAAAATGCTTCAGAACTCTTCCATTGTTCTCGGAATTCCGCTGACGTTTAATAATGCTTCGCAACTCTTCCATTGTTCTCGGAATTCGTGTGAATTTTAAAAATGCTTCGGAACTCTTCTATTGTTCTCGGAATTCCGCTGAAATTTAAAAATGCTTAAAATCTCTTACATTGTACTCGGAATTCCGCTGAAGTTTAAAAATGCTTCGGAACTCTTCCATTGTTCTCGGAATTCCGTTGAAGTTTAAAAATGCTTCGAAACTCTTCCATTGTTCTGGGAATTCTGCTGAAGTTTAAAAATGCTTCAGAACTCTTCCATTGTTCTCGGAATTCCGCTGACGTTTAATAATGCTTCGCAACTCTTCCATTGTTCTCGGAATTCGTGTGAATTTTAAAAATGATTCGGAACTCTTCTATTGTTCTCGGAATTCCGCTGAAATTTAAAAATGCTTAAAATCTCTTACATTGTACTCGGAATTCCGCTGAAGTTTAAAAATGCTTCGGAACTCTTCCATTGTTCTCGGAATTCTGCTGAAGTTTAAAAATGCTTCAGAACTCTTCCATTGTTCTCAGAATTCCGCTGACGTTTAAAAATGCTTCGGAAATCTTCCATTGTTTTCAAAATTCCGCTGACGTTTAAAAATGCTTCAGAACTATTCCATTGTTCTCAGAATTCTGCTGACGTTTAAAAATGCTTCAGAACTCTTCCATTGTTCTCGGAATTCCGCTGACGTTTAAAAATGCTTCACAACTCTTCCATTGTTCTCGGAATTCCGCTGACGTTTAAAAATGCTTCACAACTCTTCCATTGTTCTCGGAATTCCGCTGACTTTTAAAAATGCTTCGGAAATCTTCCATTGTTTTCAAAATTCCGCTGACGCTTAAAAATGCTTCAGAACTCTTCCATTGTTCTCGGAATTCTGCTGACGTTTAATAATGCTTCGCAACTCTTTCATTGTTCTCGGAATTCCACTGACGTTTAAAAATGCTTCGGAACTCATCCATTGTTCTCGGAATTCCGTTGAAGTTTAAAAATGCTTCGAAACTCTTCCATTGTTCTCGGAATTCTGCTGACATATAAAAATGCTTCGGAAATCTTGCATTGTTCTCGGCATTCCGCTGACGTTTAAAAATGCTTCGGAACTCTTCCATTGCTCTCGGAATTCTGCTGAAGTTTAAAAATGTTTCAGAACTCTTACATTGTTCTCGGAATTCTGCTGACGTTTAAAAATGCTTCGGAACTCTTCCATTGTTCTCGGAATTCTGCTGAAGTTTAAAAATGCTTCGGAACTCTTCCATTGTTCTCGGAATTCCGTTGAAGTTTAAAAATACTTCGAAACTCTTCCATTGTTCTCGGAATTCTGCTGAAGTTTAAAAATGCTTCGGAACTCTTCCATTGTTCTCAGAATTCCGCTAACGTTTAAAAATGCTTCGGAAATCTTCCATTGTTTTCAAAATTCCGCTGACGCTTAAAAATGCTTCAGAACTCTTCCATTGTTCTCGGAATTCCGCTGACGTTTAATAATGCTTCGCAACTCTTTCATTGTACTCGGAATTCCGCTAACGTTTAAAAATGCTTCGGAACTCTTCCATTGTTCTCGGAATTCCGTTGAAGTTTAAAAATGCTTCGAAACTCTTCCATTGTTCTGGGAATTCTGCTGAAGTTTAAAAATGCTTCAGAACTCTTCCATTGTTCTCGGAATTCCGCTGACGTTTAATAATGCTTCGCAACTCTTCCATTGTTCTCGGAATTCGTGTGAATTTTAAAAATGCTTCGGAACTCTTCTATTGTTCTCGGAATTCCGCTGAAATTTAAAAATGCTTAAAATCTCTTACATTGTACTCGGAATTCCGCTGAAGTTTAAAAATGCTTCGGAACTCTTCCATTGTTCTCAGAATTCCGCTGACGTTTAAAAATGCTTCGGAAATCTTCCATTGTTTTCAAAATTCCGCTGACGTTTAAAAATGCTTCGGTACTCTTCCATTGTTCTCGGAATTCCGCTGACATATAAAAATGCTTCGGAAATCTTGCATTGTTCTCGGCATTCCGCTGACGTTTAAAAATGCTTCGGAACTCTTCAATTGTTCTCGGAATTCTGCTGAACTTTTAAAATGCTTTGGAACTCTTCCATTGCTCTCGGAATTCTGCTGAAGTTTAAAAATGCTTCAGAACTCTTCCATTGTTTTCGGAATTCTGCTGAAGTTTAAAAATGCTTCGGAACTCTTCCATTGTTCTCAGAATTCCACTGACGTTTAAAAATGCTTCGGAAATCTTCCATTGTTTTCAAAATTCCGCTGACGCTTAAAAATGCTTCAGAACTCTTCCATTGTTCTCGGAATTCCGCTGACGTTTAATAATGCTTCGCAACTTTTTCATTGTTCTCGGAATTCCGCTGACGGTTAAAAATGCTTCGGAACTCTTCGATTGTTCTCGGAATTCCGTTGAAGTTTAAAAATGCTTCGAAACTCTTCCATTGTTCTCGGAATTCTGCTGAAGTTTAAAAATGCTTCGGAACTCTTCCATTGTTCTCGGAATTCCGTTGAAGTTTAAAAATACTTCGAAACTCTTCCATTGTTCTCGGAATTCTGCTGAAGTTTAAAAATGCTTCGGAACTCTTCCATTGTTCTCAGAATTCCGCTAACGTTTAAAAATGCTTCGGAAATCTTCCATTGTTTTCAAAATTCCGCTGACGCTTAAAAATGCTTCAGAACTCTTCCATTGTTCTCGGAATTCCGCTGACGTTTAATAATGCTTCGCAACTCTTTCATTGTACTCGGAATTCCGCTAACGTTTAAAAATGCTTCGGAACTCTTCCATTGTTCTCGGAATTCCGTTGAAGTTTAAAAATGCTTCGAAACTCTTCCATTGTTCTGGGAATTCTGCTGAAGTTTAAAAATGCTTCAGAACTCTTCCATTGTTCTCGGAATTCCGCTGACGTTTAATAATGCTTCGCAACTCTTCCATTGTTCTCGGAATTCGTGTGAATTTTAAAAATGCTTCGGAACTCTTCTATTGTTCTCGGAATTCCGCTGAAATTTAAAAATGCTTAAAATCTCTTACATTGTACTCGGAATTCCGCTGAAGTTTAAAAATGCTTCGGAACTCTTCCATTGTTCTCGGAATTCCGTTGAAGTTTAAAAATGCTTCGAAACTCTTCCATTGTTCTGGGAATTCTGCTGAAGTTTAAAAATGCTTCAGAACTCTTCCATTGTTCTCGGAATTCCGCTGACGTTTAATAATGCTTCGCAACTCTTCCATTGTTCTCGGAATTCGTGTGAATTTTAAAAATGATTCGGAACTCTTCTATTGTTCTCGGAATTCCGCTGAAATTTAAAAATGCTTAAAATCTCTTACATTGTACTCGGAATTCCGCTGAAGTTTAAAAATGCTTCGGAACTCTTCCATTGTTCTCGGAATTCTGCTGAAGTTTAAAAATGCTTCAGAACTCTTCCATTGTTCTCAGAATTCCGCTGACGTTTAAAAATGCTTCGGAAATCTTCCATTGTTTTCAAAATTCCGCTGACGTTTAAAAATGCTTCAGAACTATTCCATTGTTCTCAGAATTCTGCTGACGTTTAAAAATGCTTCAGAACTCTTCCATTGTTCTCGGAATTCCGCTGACGTTTAAAAATGCTTCACAACTCTTCCATTGTTCTCGGAATTCCGCTGACGTTTAAAAATGCTTCACAACTCTTCCATTGTTCTCGGAATTCCGCTGACTTTTAAAAATGCTTCGGAAATCTTCCATTGTTTTCAAAATTCCGCTGACGCTTAAAAATGCTTCAGAACTCTTCCATTGTTCTCGGAATTCTGCTGACGTTTAATAATGCTTCGCAACTCTTTCATTGTTCTCGGAATTCTGCTGACGTTTAAAAATGCTTCGGAACTCATCCATTGTTCTCGGAATTCCGTTGAAGTTTAAAAATGCTTCGAAACTCTTCCATTGTTCTCGGAATTCTGCTGACATATAAAAATGCTTCGGAAATCTTGCATTGTTCTCGGCATTCCGCTGACGTTTAAAAATGCTTCGGAACTCTTCCATTGCTCTCGGAATTCTGCTGAAGTTTAAAAATGTTTCAGAACTCTTACATTGTTCTCGGAATTCTGCTGACGTTTAAAAATGCTTCGGAACTCTTCCATTGTTCTCGGAATTCTGCTGAAGTTTAAAAATGCTTCGGAACTCTTCCATTGTTCTCGGAATTCCGTTGAAGTTTAAAAATGCTTCGAAACTCTTCCATTGTTCTCGGAATTCTGCTGACGTTTAAAAATGCTTCGAAACTCTTCCATTGTTCTCGGAATTCTGCTGAAGTTTAAAAATGCTTCGGAACTCTTCCATTGTTCTCAGAATTCCGCTAACGTTTAAAAATGCTTCGGAAATCTTCCATTGTTTTCAAAATTCCGCTGACGCTTAAAAATGCTTCAGAACTCTTCCATTGTTCTCGGAATTCCGCTGACGTTTAATAATGCTTCGCAACTCTTTCATTGTACTCGGAATTCCGCTAACGTTTAAAAATGCTTCGGAACTCTTCCATTGTTCTCGGAATTCCGTTGAAGTTTAAAAATGCTTCGAAACTCTTCCATTGTTCTGGGAATTCTGCTGAAGTTTAAAAATGCTTCAGAACTCTTCCATTGTTCTCGGAATTCCGCTGACGTTTAATAATGCTTCGCAACTCTTCCATTGTTCTCGGAATTCGTGTGAATTTTAAAAATGCTTCGGAACTCTTCTATTGTTCTCGGAATTCCGCTGAAATTTAAAAATGCTTAAAATCTCTTACATTGTACTCGGAATTCCGCTGAAGTTTAAAAATGCTTCGGAACTCTTCCATTGTTCTCGGAATTCTGCTGAAGTTTAAAAATGCTTCAGAACTCTTCCATTGTTCTCAGAATTCCGCTGACGTTTAAAAATGCTTCGGAAATCTTCCATTGTTTTCAAAATTCCGCTGACGTTTAAAAATGCTTCAGAACTATTCCATTGTTCTCAGAATTCTGCTGACGTTTAAAAATGCTTCAGAACTCTTCCATTGTTCTCGGAATTCCGCTGACGTTTAAAAATGCTTCACAACTCTTCCATTGTTCTCGGAATTCCGCTGACGTTTAAAAATGCTTCACAACTCTTCCATTGTTCTCGGAATTCCGCTGACTTTTAAAAATGCTTCGGAAATCTTCCATTGTTTTCAAAATTCCGCTGACGCTTAAAAATGCTTCAGAACTCTTCCATTGTTCTCGGAATTCTGCTGACGTTTAATAATGCTTCGCAACTCTTTCATTGTTCTCGGAATTCCACTGACGTTTAAAAATGCTTCGGAACTCATCCATTGTTCTCGGAATTCCGTTGAAGTTTAAAAATGCTTCGAAACTCTTCCATTGTTCTCGGAATTCTGCTGACATATAAAAATGCTTCGGAAATCTTGCATTGTTCTCGGCATTCCGCTGACGTTTAAAAATGCTTCGGAACTCTTCCATTGCTCTCGGAATTCTGCTGAAGTTTAAAAATGTTTCAGAACTCTTACATTGTTCTCGGAATTCTGCTGACGTTTAAAAATGCTTCGGAACTCTTCCATTGTTCTCGGAATTCTGCTGAAGTTTAAAAATGCTTCGGAACTCTTCCATTGTTCTCGGAATTCCGTTGAAGTTTAAAAATACTTCGAAACTCTTCCATTGTTCTCGGAATTCTGCTGAAGTTTAAAAATGCTTCGGAACTCTTCCATTGTTCTCAGAATTCCGCTAACGTTTAAAAATGCTTCGGAAATCTTCCATTGTTTTCAAAATTCCGCTGACGCTTAAAAATGCTTCAGAACTCTTCCATTGTTCTCGGAATTCCGCTGACGTTTAATAATGCTTCGCAACTCTTTCATTGTACTCGGAATTCCGCTAACGTTTAAAAATGCTTCGGAACTCTTCCATTGTTCTCGGAATTCCGTTGAAGTTTAAAAATGCTTCGAAACTCTTCCATTGTTCTGGGAATTCTGCTGAAGTTTAAAAATGCTTCAGAACTCTTCCATTGTTCTCGGAATTCCGCTGACGTTTAATAATGCTTCGCAACTCTTCCATTGTTCTCGGAATTCGTGTGAATTTTAAAAATGCTTCGGAACTCTTCTATTGTTCTCGGAATTCCGCTGAAATTTAAAAATGCTTAAAATCTCTTACATTGTACTCGGAATTCCGCTGAAGTTTAAAAATGCTTCGGAACTCTTCCATTGTTCTCGGAATTCTGCTGAAGTTTAAAAATGCTTCAGAACTCTTCCATTGTTCTCAGAATTCCGCTGACGTTTAAAAATGCTTCGGAAATCTTCCATTGTTTTCAAAATTCCGCTGACGTTTAAAAATGCTTCAGAACTATTCCATTGTTCTCAGAATTCTGCTGACGTTTAAAAATGCTTCAGAACTCTTCCATTGTTCTCGGAATTCCGCTGACGTTTAAAAATGCTTCACAACTCTTCCGTTGTTCTCGGAATTCCGCTGACGTTTAAAAATGCTTCACAACTCTTCCATTGTTCTCGGAATTCCGCTGACTTTTAAAAATGCTTCGGAAATCTTCCATTGTTTTCAAAATTCCGCTGACGCTTAAAAATGCTTCAGAACTCTTCCATTGTTCTCGGAATTCTGCTGACGTTTAATAATGCTTCGCAACTCTTCCATTGTTCTCGGAATTCTGCTGACATATAAAAATGCTTCGGAAATCTTGCATTGTTCTCGGCATTCCGCTGACGTTTAAAAATGCTTCGGAACTCTTCCATTGCTCTCGGAATTCTGCTGAAGTTTAAAAATGTTTCAGAACTCTTACATTGTTCTCGGAATTCTGCTGACGTTTAAAAATGCTTCGGAACTCTTCCATTGTTCTCAGAATTCAGCTGAAGTTTAAAAATGCTTCGGAACTCTTCCATTGTTCTCGGAATTCTGCTGAAGTTTAAAAATGCTACGTAACTCTTCCATTGTTCTCAGAATTCCGCTGACGTTTAAAAATGCTTTGGAACTCTTCCATTGCTCTCGGAATTCTGCTGAAGTTTAAAAATGCTTCGGAACTCTTCCATTGTTCTCGGAATTCCGTTGAAGTTTAAAAATACTTCGAAACTCTTCCATTGTTCTCGGAATTCTGCTGAAGTTTAAAAATGCTTCGGAACTCTTCCATTGTTCTCAGAATTCCGCTAACGTTTAAAAATGCTTCGGAAATCTTCCATTGTTTTCAAAATTCCGCTGACGCTTAAAAATGCTTCAGAACTCTTCCATTGTTCTCGGAATTCCGCTGACGTTTAATAATGCTTCGCAACTCTTTCATTGTACTCGGAATTCCGCTAACGTTTAAAAATGCTTCGGAACTCTTCCATTGTTCTCAGAATTCAGCTGAAGTTTAAAAATGCTTCGGAACTCTTCCATTGTTCTCGGAATTCTGCTGAAGTTTAAAAATGCTACGTAACTCTTCCATTGTTCTCAGAATTCCGCTGACGTTTAAAAATGCTTTGGAACTCTTCCATTGCTCTCGGAATTCTGCTGAAGTTTAAAAATGCTTCGGAACTCTTCCATTGTTCTCGGAATTCCGTTGAAGTTTAAAAATACTTCGAAACTCTTCCATTGTTCTCGGAATTCTGCTGAAGTTTAAAAATGCTTCGGAACTCTTCCATTGTTCTCAGAATTCCGCTAACGTTTAAAAATGCTTCGGAAATCTTCCATTGTTTTCAAAATTCCGCTGACGCTTAAAAATGCTTCAGAACTCTTCCATTGTTCTCGGAATTCCGCTGACGTTTAATAATGCTTCGCAACTCTTTCATTGTACTCGGAATTCCGCTAACGTTTAAAAATGCTTCGGAACTCTTCCATTGTTCTCAGAATTCAGCTGAAGTTTAAAAATGCTTCGGAACTCTTCCATTGTTCTCGGAATTCTGCTGAAGTTTAAAAATGCTACGTAACTCTTCCATTGTTCTCAGAATTCCGCTGACGTTTAAAAATGCTTTGGAACTCTTCCATTGCTCTCGGAATTCTGCTGAAGTTTAAAAATGCTTCGGAACTCTTCCATTGTTCTCGGAATTCCGTTGAAGTTTAAAAATACTTCGAAACTCTTCCATTGTTCTGGGAATTCTGCTGAAGTTTAAAAATGCTTCAGAACTCTTCCATTGTTCTCGGAATTCCGCTGACGTTTAATAATGCTTCGCAACTCTTTCATTGTTCTCGGAATTCCGCTGATGTTTAAAAATGCTTCGGAACTCTTCCATTGTTCTCGGAATTCTGTTGAAGTTTAAAAATGCTTCTAAACTCTTCCATTGTTCTCGGAATTCCACTGACATATAAAAATGCTTCGGAAATCTTGCATTGTTCTCGGCATTCCGCTGACATTTAAAAATGCTTCGGAACTCTTCAATTGTTCTCGGAATTCTGCCGAACTTTTAAAATGCTTTGGAACTCTTCCATTGTTCTCGGAATTCTGCTGTAGTTTAAAAATGCTTCGGAACTCTTCCATTGTTCTCGGAATTCCGCTGACGTTTAAAAATGCTTCGGAAATCTTCCATTGTTTTCAAAATTCCGCTGACGTTTAAAAATGCTTCAGAACTCTTCCATTGTTCTCGGAATTCCGCTGACGTTTTAAAATGCTTCGGTACTCTTCCATTGTTCTCGGAATTCCGCTGACATATAAAAATGCTTCGGAAATCTTGCATTGTTCTCGGCATTCCGCTGACGTTTAAAAATGCTTCGGAACTCTTCCATTGTTCTCAGAATTCCGCTGACGTTTAAAAATGCTTCGGAAATATTCCATTGTTTTCAAAATTCCGCTGACGTTTAAAAATGCTTCAGAACTCTTCCATTGTTCTCGGAATTCCGCTGACGTTTAAAAATGCTTTGGAACTCTTCCATTATTCTCGGAATTCTGCTGAAGTTTAAAAATGCTTCGGAACTCTTCCATTGTTCTCGGAATTCCGCTGACGTTTAATAATGCTTCGCAACTCTTCCATTGTTCTCGGAATTCGTGTGAATTTTAAAAATGCTTCGGAACTCTTCTATTGTTCTCGGAATTCCGCTGAAATTTAAAAATGCTTAAAATCTCTTACATTGTACTCGGAATTCCGCTGAAGTTTAAAAATGCTTCGGAACTCTTCCATTGTTCTCGGAATTCCGTTGAAGTTTAAAAATGCTTCGAAACTCTTCCATTGTTCTGGGAATTCTGCTGAAGTTTAAAAATGCTTCAGAACTCTTCCATTGTTCTCGGAATTCCGCTGACGTTTAATAATGCTTCGCAACTCTTCCATTGTTCTCGGAATTCGTGTGAATTTTAAAAATGCTTCAGAACTCTTCCATTGTTCTCAGAATTCCGCTGACGTTTAAAAATGCTTCGGAAATCTTCCATTGTTTTCAAAATTCCGCTGACGTTTAAAAATGCTTCAGAACTATTCCATTGTTCTCAGAATTCTGCTGACGTTTAAAAATGCTTCAGAACTCTTCCATTGTTCTCGGAATTCCGCTGACGTTTAAAAATGCTTCACAACTCTTCCATTGTTCTCGGAATTCCGCTGACGTTTAAAAATGCTTCACAACTCTTCCATTGTTCTCGGAATTCCGCTGACTTTTAAAAATGCTTCGGAAATCTTCCATTGTTTTCAAAATTCCGCTGACGCTTAAAAATGCTTCAGAACTCTTCCATTGTTCTCGGAATTCTGCTGACGTTTAATAATGCTTCGCAACTCTTTCATTGTTCTCGGAATTCTGCTGACGTTTAAAAATGCTTCGGAACTCATCCATTGTTCTCGGAATTCCGTTGAAGTTTAAAAATGCTTCGAAACTCTTCCATTGTTCTCGGAATTCTGCTGACATATAAAAATGCTTCGGAAATCTTGCATTGTTCTCGGCATTCCGCTGACGTTTAAAAATGCTTCGGAACTCTTCCATTGCTCTCGGAATTCTGCTGAAGTTTAAAAATGTTTCAGAACTCTTACATTGTTCTCGGAATTCTGCTGACGTTTAAAAATGCTTCGGAACTCTTCCATTGTTCTCGGAATTCTGCTGAAGTTTAAAAATGCTTCGGAACTCTTCCATTGTTCTCGGAATTCCGTTGAAGTTTAAAAATGCTTCGAAACTCTTCCATTGTTCTCGGAATTCTGCTGACGTTTAAAAATGCTTCGAAACTCTTCCATTGTTCTCGGAATTCTGCTGAAGTTTAAAAATGCTTCGGAACTCTTCCATTGTTCTCAGAATTCCGCTAACGTTTAAAAATGCTTCGGAAATCTTCCATTGTTTTCAAAATTCCGCTGACGCTTAAAAATGCTTCAGAACTCTTCCATTGTTCTCGGAATTCCGCTGACGTTTAATAATGCTTCGCAACTCTTTCATTGTACTCGGAATTCCGCTAACGTTTAAAAATGCTTCGGAACTCTTCCATTGTTCTCGGAATTCCGTTGAAGTTTAAAAATGCTTCGAAACTCTTCCATTGTTCTGGGAATTCTGCTGAAGTTTAAAAATGCTTCAGAACTCTTCCATTGTTCTCGGAATTCCGCTGACGTTTAATAATGCTTCGCAACTCTTCCATTGTTCTCGGAATTCGTGTGAATTTTAAAAATGCTTCGGAACTCTTCTATTGTTCTCGGAATTCCGCTGAAATTTAAAAATGCTTAAAATCTCTTACATTGTACTCGGAATTCCGCTGAAGTTTAAAAATGCTTCGGAACTCTTCCATTGTTCTCGGAATTCTGCTGAAGTTTAAAAATGCTTCGGAACTCTTCCATTGTTCTCAGAATTCCGCTAACGTTTAAAAATGCTTCGGAAATCTTCCATTGTTTTCAAAATTCCGCTGACGCTTAAAAATGCTTCAGAACTCTTCCATTGTTCTCGGAATTCCGCTGACGTTTAATAATGCTTCGCAACTCTTTCATTGTACTCGGAATTCCGCTAACGTTTAAAAATGCTTCGGAACTCTTCCATTGTTCTCGGAATTCCGTTGAAGTTTAAAAATGCTTCGAAACTCTTCCATTGTTCTGGGAATTCTGCTGAAGTTTAAAAATGCTTCAGAACTCTTCCATTGTTCTCGGAATTCCGCTGACGTTTAATAATGCTTCGCAACTCTTCCATTGTTCTCGGAATTCGTGTGAATTTTAAAAATGCTTCGGAACTCTTCTATTGTTCTCGGAATTCCGCTGAAATTTAAAAATGCTTAAAATCTCTTACATTGTACTCGGAATTCCGCTGAAGTTTAAAAATGCTTCGGAACTCTTCCATTGTTCTCGGAATTCTGCTGAAGTTTAAAAATGCTTCAGAACTCTTCCATTGTTCTCAGAATTCCGCTGACGTTTAAAAATGCTTCGGAAATCTTCCATTGTTTTCAAAATTCCGCTGACGTTTAAAAATGCTTCAGAACTATTCCATTGTTCTCAGAATTCTGCTGACGTTTAAAAATGCTTCAGAACTCTTCCATTGTTCTCGGAATTCCGCTGACGTTTAAAAATGCTTCACAACTCTTCCATTGTTCTCGGAATTCCGCTGACGTTTAAAAATGCTTCACAACTCTTCCATTGTTCTCGGAATTCCGCTGACTTTTAAAAATGCTTCGGAAATCTTCCATTGTTTTCAAAATTCCGCTGACGCTTAAAAATGCTTCAGAACTCTTCCATTGTTCTCGGAATTCTGCTGACGTTTAATAATGCTTCGCAACTCTTTCATTGTTCTCGGAATTCCACTGACGTTTAAAAATGCTTCGGAACTCATCCATTGTTCTCGGAATTCCGTTGAAGTTTAAAAATGCTTCGAAACTCTTCCATTGTTCTCGGAATTCTGCTGACATATAAAAATGCTTCGGAAATCTTGCATTGTTCTCGGCATTCCGCTGACGTTTAAAAATGCTTCGGAACTCTTCCATTGCTCTCGGAATTCTGCTGAAGTTTAAAAATGTTTCAGAACTCTTACATTGTTCTCGGAATTCTGCTGACGTTTAAAAATGCTTCGGAACTCTTCCATTGTTCTCGGAATTCTGCTGAAGTTTAAAAATGCTTCGGAACTCTTCCATTGTTCTCGGAATTCCGTTGAAGTTTAAAAATACTTCGAAACTCTTCCATTGTTCTCGGAATTCTGCTGAAGTTTAAAAATGCTTCGGAACTCTTCCATTGTTCTCAGAATTCCGCTAACGTTTAAAAATGCTTCGGAAATCTTCCATTGTTTTCAAAATTCCGCTGACGCTTAAAAATGCTTCAGAACTCTTCCATTGTTCTCGGAATTCCGCTGACGTTTAATAATGCTTCGCAACTCTTTCATTGTACTCGGAATTCCGCTAACGTTTAAAAATGCTTCGGAACTCTTCCATTGTTCTCGGAATTCCGTTGAAGTTTAAAAATGCTTCGAAACTCTTCCATTGTTCTGGGAATTCTGCTGAAGTTTAAAAATGCTTCAGAACTCTTCCATTGTTCTCGGAATTCCGCTGACGTTTAATAATGCTTCGCAACTCTTCCATTGTTCTCGGAATTCGTGTGAATTTTAAAAATGCTTCGGAACTCTTCTATTGTTCTCGGAATTCCGCTGAAATTTAAAAATGCTTAAAATCTCTTACATTGTACTCGGAATTCCGCTGAAGTTTAAAAATGCTTCGGAACTCTTCCATTGTTCTCGGAATTCTGCTGAAGTTTAAAAATGCTTCAGAACTCTTCCATTGTTCTCAGAATTCCGCTGACGTTTAAAAATGCTTCGGAAATCTTCCATTGTTTTCAAAATTCCGCTGACGTTTAAAAATGCTTCAGAACTATTCCATTGTTCTCAGAATTCTGCTGACGTTTAAAAATGCTTCAGAACTCTTCCATTGTTCTCGGAATTCCGCTGACGTTTAAAAATGCTTCACAACTCTTCCGTTGTTCTCGGAATTCCGCTGACGTTTAAAAATGCTTCACAACTCTTCCATTGTTCTCGGAATTCCGCTGACTTTTAAAAATGCTTCGGAAATCTTCCATTGTTTTCAAAATTCCGCTGACGCTTAAAAATGCTTCAGAACTCTTCCATTGTTCTCGGAATTCTGCTGACGTTTAATAATGCTTCGCAACTCTTCCATTGTTCTCGGAATTCTGCTGACATATAAAAATGCTTCGGAAATCTTGCATTGTTCTCGGCATTCCGCTGACGTTTAAAAATGCTTCGGAACTCTTCCATTGCTCTCGGAATTCTGCTGAAGTTTAAAAATGTTTCAGAACTCTTACATTGTTCTCGGAATTCTGCTGACGTTTAAAAATGCTTCGGAACTCTTCCATTGTTCTCAGAATTCAGCTGAAGTTTAAAAATGCTTCGGAACTCTTCCATTGTTCTCGGAATTCTGCTGAAGTTTAAAAATGCTACGTAACTCTTCCATTGTTCTCAGAATTCCGCTGACGTTTAAAAATGCTTTGGAACTCTTCCATTGCTCTCGGAATTCTGCTGAAGTTTAAAAATGCTTCGGAACTCTTCCATTGTTCTCGGAATTCCGTTGAAGTTTAAAAATACTTCGAAACTCTTCCATTGTTCTCGGAATTCTGCTGAAGTTTAAAAATGCTTCGGAACTCTTCCATTGTTCTCAGAATTCCGCTAACGTTTAAAAATGCTTCGGAAATCTTCCATTGTTTTCAAAATTCCGCTGACGCTTAAAAATGCTTCAGAACTCTTCCATTGTTCTCGGAATTCCGCTGACGTTTAATAATGCTTCGCAACTCTTTCATTGTACTCGGAATTCCGCTAACGTTTAAAAATGCTTCGGAACTCTTCCATTGTTCTCAGAATTCAGCTGAAGTTTAAAAATGCTTCGGAACTCTTCCATTGTTCTCGGAATTCTGCTGAAGTTTAAAAATGCTACGTAACTCTTCCATTGTTCTCAGAATTCCGCTGACGTTTAAAAATGCTTTGGAACTCTTCCATTGCTCTCGGAATTCTGCTGAAGTTTAAAAATGCTTCGGAACTCTTCCATTGTTCTCGGAATTCTGTTGAAGTTTAAAAATACTTCGAAACTCTTCCATTGTTCTCGGAATTCTGCTGAAGTTTAAAAATGCTTCGGAACTCTTCCATTGTTCTCAGAATTCCGCTAACGTTTAAAAATGCTTCGGAAATCTTCCATTGTTTTCAAAATTCCGCTGACGCTTAAAAATGCTTCAGAACTCTTCCATTGTTCTCGGAATTCCGCTGACGTTTAATAATGCTTCGCAACTCTTTCATTGTACTCGGAATTCCGCTAACGTTTAAAAATGCTTCGGAACTCTTCCATTGTTCTCGGAATTCCGTTGAAGTTTAAAAATGCTTCGAAACTCTTCCATTGTTCTGGGAATTCTGCTGAAGTTTAAAAATGCTTCAGAACTCTTCCATTGTTCTCGGAATTCCGCTGACGTTTAATAATGCTTCGCAACTCTTTCATTGTTCTCGGAATTCCGCTGATGTTTAAAAATGCTTCGGAACTCTTCCATTGTTCTCGGAATTCTGTTGAAGTTTAAAAATGCTTCTAAACTCTTCCATTGTTCTCGGAATTCCACTGACATATAAAAATGCTTCGGAAATCTTGCATTGTTCTCGGCATTCCGCTGACATTTAAAAATGCTTCGGAACTCTTCAATTGTTCTCGGAATTCTGCCGAACTTTTAAAATGCTTTGGAACTCTTCCATTGTTCTCGGAATTCTGCTGTAGTTTAAAAATGCTTCGGAACTCTTCCATTGTTCTCGGAATTCCGCTGACGTTTAAAAATGCTTCGGAAATCTTCCATTGTTTTCAAAATTCCGCTGACGTTTAAAAATGCTTCAGAACTCTTCCATTGTTCTCGGAATTCCGCTGACGTTTTAAAATGCTTCGGTACTCTTCCATTGTTCTCGGAATTCCGCTGACATATAAAAATGCTTCGGAAATCTTGCATTGTTCTCGGCATTCCGCTGACGTTTAAAAATGCTTCGGAACTCTTCCATTGTTCTCAGAATTCCGCTGACGTTTAAAAATGCTTCGGAAATCTTCCATTGTTTTCAAAATTCCGCTGACGTTTAAAAATGCTTCAGAACTCTTCCATTGTTCTCGGAATTCCGCTGACGTTTAAAAATGCTTTGGAACTCTTCCATTATTCTCGGAATTCTGCTGAAGTTTAAAAATGCTTCGGAACTCTTCCATTGTTCTCAGAATTCCGCTGACGTTTAAAAATGCTTCGGTACTCTTCCATTGTTCTCGGAATTCCGCTGACGTTTAAAAATGCTTCACAACTCTTCCATTGTTCTCGGAATTCCGCTGACTTTTAAAAATGCTTCGGAAATCTTCCATTGTTTTCAAAATTCCGCTGACGCTTAAAAATGCTTCAGAACTCTTCCATTGTTCTCGGAATTCTGCTGACGTTTAATAATGCTTCGCAACTCTTTCATTGTTCTCGGAATTCCACTGACGTTTAAAAATGCTTCGGAACTCATCCATTGTTCTCGGAATTCCGTTGAAGTTTAAAAATGCTTCGAAACTCTTCCATTGTTCTCGGAATTCTGCTGACATATAAAAATGCTTCGGAAATCTTGCATTGTTCTCGGCATTCCGCTGACGTTTAAAAATGCTTCGGAACTCTTCCATTGCTCTCGGAATTCTGCTGAAGTTTAAAAATGTTTCAGAACTCTTACATTGTTCTCGGAATTCTGCTGACGTTTAAAAATGCTTCGGAACTCTTCCATTGTTCTCGGAATTCTGCTGAAGTTTAAAAATGCTTCGGAACTCTTCCATTGTTCTCGGAATTCCGTTGAAGTTTAAAAATACTTCGAAACTCTTCCATTGTTCTCGGAATTCTGCTGAAGTTTAAAAATGCTTCGGAACTCTTCCATTGTTCTCAGAATTCCGCTAACGTTTAAAAATGCTTCGGAAATCTGCCATTGTTTTCAAAATTCCGCTGACGCTTAAAAATGCTTCAGAACTCTTCCATTGTTCTCGGAATTCCGCTGACGTTTAATAATGCTTCGCAACTCTTTCATTGTACTCGGAATTCCGCTAACGTTTAAAAATGCTTCGGAACTCTTCCATTGTTCTCGGAATTCCGTTGAAGTTTAAAAATGCTTCGAAACTCTTCCATTGTTCTGGGAATTCTGCTGAAGTTTAAAAATGCTTCAGAACTCTTCCATTGTTCTCGGAATTCCGCTGACGTTTAATAATGCTTCGCAACTCTTCCATTGTTCTCGGAATTCGTGTGAATTTTAAAAATGCTTCGGAACTCTTCTATTGTTCTCGGAATTCCGCTGAAATTTAAAAATGCTTAAAATCTCTTACATTGTACTCGGAATTCCGCTGAAGTTTAAAAATGCTTCGGAACTCTTCCATTGTTCTCGGAATTCTGCTGAAGTTTAAAAATGCTTCAGAACTCTTCCATTGTTCTCAGAATTCCGCTGACGTTTAAAAATGCTTCGGAAATCTTCCATTGTTTTCAAAATTCCGCTGACGTTTAAAAATGCTTCAGAACTATTCCATTGTTCTCAGAATTCTGCTGACGTTTAAAAATGCTTCAGAACTCTTCCATTGTTCTCGGAATTCCGCTGACGTTTAAAAATGCTTCACAACTCTTCCGTTGTTCTCGGAATTCCGCTGACGTTTAAAAATGCTTCACAACTCTTCCATTGTTCTCGGAATTCCGCTGACTTTTAAAAATGCTTCGGAAATCTTCCATTGTTTTCAAAATTCCGCTGACGCTTAAAAATGCTTCAGAACTCTTCCATTGTTCTCGGAATTCTGCTGACGTTTAATAATGCTTCGCAACTCTTCCATTGTTCTCGGAATTCTGCTGACATATAAAAATGCTTCGGAAATCTTGCATTGTTCTCGGCATTCCGCTGACGTTTAAAAATGCTTCGGAACTCTTCCATTGTTCTCGGAATTCTGCTGAAGTTTAAAAATGCTACGTAACTCTTCCATTGTTCTCAGAATTCCGCTGACGTTTAAAAATGCTTTGGAACTCTTCCATTGCTCTCGGAATTCTGCTGAAGTTTAAAAATGCTTCGGAACTCTTCCATTGTTCTCGGAATTCCGTTGAAGTTTAAAAATACTTCGAAACTCTTCCATTGTTCTCGGAATTCTGCTGAAGTTTAAAAATGCTTCGGAACTCTTCCATTGTTCTCAGAATTCCGCTAACGTTTAAAAATGCTTCGGAAATCTTCCATTGTTTTCAAAATTCCGCTGACGCTTAAAAATGCTTCAGAACTCTTCCATTGTTCTCGGAATTCCGCTGACGTTTAATAATGCTTCGCAACTCTTTCATTGTACTCGGAATTCCGCTAACGTTTAAAAATGCTTCGGAACTCTTCCATTGTTCTCAGAATTCAGCTGAAGTTTAAAAATGCTTCGGAACTCTTCCATTGTTCTCGGAATTCTGCTGAAGTTTAAAAATGCTACGTAACTCTTCCATTGTTCTCAGAATTCCGCTGACGTTTAAAAATGCTTTGGAACTCTTCCATTGCTCTCGGAATTCTGCTGAAGTTTAAAAATGCTTCGGAACTCTTCCATTGTTCTCGGAATTCCGTTGAAGTTTAAAAATACTTCGAAACTCTTCCATTGTTCTCGGAATTCTGCTGAAGTTTAAAAATGCTTCGGAACTCTTCCATTGTTCTCAGAATTCCGCTAACGTTTAAAAATGCTTCGGAAATCTTCCATTGTTTTCAAAATTCCGCTGACGCTTAAAAATGCTTCAGAACTCTTCCATTGTTCTCGGAATTCCGCTGACGTTTAATAATGCTTCGCAACTCTTTCATTGTACTCGGAATTCCGCTAACGTTTAAAAATGCTTCGGAACTCTTCCATTGTTCTCGGAATTCCGTTGAAGTTTAAAAATGCTTCGAAACTCTTCCATTGTTCTGGGAATTCTGCTGAAGTTTAAAAATGCTTCAGAACTCTTCCATTGTTCTCGGAATTCCGCTGACGTTTAATAATGCTTCGCAACTCTTTCATTGTTCTCGGAATTCCGCTGATGTTTAAAAATGCTTCGGAACTCTTCCATTGTTCTCGGAATTCTGTTGAAGTTTAAAAATGCTTCTAAACTCTTCCATTGTTCTCGGAATTCCGCTGACATATAAAAATGCTTCGGAAATCTTGCATTGTTCTCGGCATTCCGCTGACATTTAAAAATGCTTCGGAACTCTTCAATTGTTCTCGGAATTCTGCCGAACTTTTAAAATGCTTTGGAACTCTTCCATTGTTCTCGGAATTCTGCTGTAGTTTAAAAATGCTTCGGAACTCTTCCATTGTTCTCGGAATTCCGCTGACGTTTAAAAATGCTTCGGAAATCTTCCATTGTTTTCAAAATTCCGCTGACGTTTAAAAATGCTTCAGAACTCTTCCATTGTTCTCGGAATTCCGCTGACGTTTTAAAATGCTTCGGTACTCTTCCATTGTTCTCGGAATTCCGCTGACATATAAAAATGCTTCGGAAATCTTGCATTGTTCTCGGCATTCCGCTGACGTTTAAAAATGCTTCGGAACTCTTCCATTGTTCTCAGAATTCCGCTGACGTTTAAAAATGCTTCGGAAATCTTCCATTGTTTTCAAAATTCCGCTGACGTTTAAAAATGCTTCAGAACTCTTCCATTGTTCTCGGAATTCCGCTGACGTTTAAAAATGCTTTGGAACTCTTCCATTATTCTCGGAATTCTGCTGAAGTTTAAAAATGCTTCGGAACTCTTCCATTGTTCTCAGAATTCCGCTGACGTTTAAAAATGCTTCGGTACTCTTCCATTGTTCTCGGAATTCCGCTGACGTTTAAAAATGCTTCACAACTCTTCCATTGTTCTCGGAATTCCGCTGACTTTTAAAAATGCTTCGGAAATCTTCCATTGTTTTCAAAATTCCGCTGACGCTTAAAAATGCTTCAGAACTCTTCCATTGTTCTCGGAATTCTGCTGACGTTTAATAATGCTTCGCAACTCTTTCATTGTTCTCGGAATTCCACTGACGTTTAAAAATGCTTCGGAACTCATCCATTGTTCTCGGAATTCCGTTGAAGTTTAAAAATGCTTCGAAACTCTTCCATTGTTCTCGGAATTCTGCTGACATATAAAAATGCTTCGGAAATCTTGCATTGTTCTCGGCATTCCGCTGACGTTTAAAAATGCTTCGGAACTCTTCCATTGCTCTCGGAATTCTGCTGAAGTTTAAAAATGTTTCAGAACTCTTACATTGTTCTCGGAATTCTGCTGACGTTTAAAAATGCTTCGGAACTCTTCCATTGTTCTCGGAATTCTGCTGAAGTTTAAAAATGCTTCGGAACTCTTCCATTGTTCTCGGAATTCCGTTGAAGTTTAAAAATACTTCGAAACTCTTCCATTGTTCTCGGAATTCTGCTGAAGTTTAAAAATGCTTCGGAACTCTTCCATTGTTCTCAGAATTCCGCTAGCGTTTAAAAATGCTTCGGAAATCTTCCATTGTTTTCAAAATTCCGCTGACGCTTAAAAATGCTTCAGAACTCTTCCATTGTTCTCGGAATTCCGCTGACGTTTAATAATGCTTCGCAACTCTTTCATTGTACTCGGAATTCCGCTAACGTTTAAAAATGCTTCGGAACTCTTCCATTGTTCTCGGAATTCCGTTGAAGTTTAAAAATGCTTCAGAACTCTTCCATTGTTCTCGGAATTCCGCTGACGTTTAATAATGCTTCGCAACTCTTCCATTGTTCTCGGAATTCGTGTGAATTTTAAAAATGCTTCGGAACTCTTCTATTGTTCTCGGAATTCCGCTGAAATTTAAAAATGCTTAAAATCTCTTACATTGTACTCGGAATTCCGCTGAAGTTTAAAAATGCTTCGGAACTCTTCCATTGTTCTCGGAATTCTGCTGAAGTTTAAAAATGCTTCAGAACTCTTCCATTGTTCTCAGAATTCCGCTGACGTTTAAAAATGCTTCGGAAATCTTCCATTGTTTTCAAAATTCCGCTGACGTTTAAAAATGCTTCAGAACTATTCCATTGTTCTCAGAATTCTGCTGACGTTTAAAAATGCTTCAGAACTCTTCCATTGTTCTCGGAATTCCGCTGACGTTTAAAAATGCTTCACAACTCTTCCGTTGTTCTCGGAATTCCGCTGACGTTTAAAAATGCTTCACAACTCTTCCATTGTTCTCGGAATTCCGCTGACTTTTAAAAATGCTTCGGAAATCTTCCATTGTTTTCAAAATTCCGCTGACGCTTAAAAATGCTTCAGAACTCTTCCATTGTTCTCGGAATTCTGCTGACGTTTAATAATGCTTCGCAACTCTTCCATTGTTCTCGGAATTCTGCTGACATATAAAAATGCTTCGGAAATCTTGCATTGTTCTCGGCATTCCGCTGACGTTTAAAAATGCTTCGGAACTCTTCCATTGCTCTCGGAATTCTGCTGAAGTTTAAAAATGTTTCAGAACTCTTACATTGTTCTCGGAATTCTGCTGACGTTTAAAAATGCTTCGGAACTCTTCCATTGTTCTCAGAATTCAGCTGAAGTTTAAAAATGCTTCGGAACTCTTCCATTGTTCTCGGAATTCTGCTGAAGTTTAAAAATGCTACGTAACTCTTCCATTGTTCTCAGAATTCCGCTGACGTTTAAAAATGCTTTGGAACTCTTCCATTGCTCTCGGAATTCTGCTGAAGTTTAAAAATGCTTCGGAACTCTTCCATTGTTCTCGGAATTCCGTTGAAGTTTAAAAATACTTCGAAACTCTTCCATTGTTCTCGGAATTCTGCTGAAGTTTAAAAATGCTTCGGAACTCTTCCATTGTTCTCAGAATTCCGCTAACGTTTAAAAATGCTTCGGAAATCTTCCATTGTTTTCAAAATTCCGCTGACGCTTAAAAATGCTTCAGAACTCTTCCATTGTTCTCGGAATTCCGCTGACGTTTAATAATGCTTCGCAACTCTTTCATTGTACTCGGAATTCCGCTAACGTTTAAAAATGCTTCGGAACTCTTCCATTGTTCTCAGAATTCAGCTGAAGTTTAAAAATGCTTCGGAACTCTTCCATTGTTCTCGGAATTCTGCTGAAGTTTAAAAATGCTACGTAACTCTTCCATTGTTCTCAGAATTCCGCTGACGTTTAAAAATGCTTTGGAACTCTTCCATTGCTCTCGGAATTCTGCTGAAGTTTAAAAATGCTTCGGAACTCTTCCATTGTTCTCGGAATTCCGTTGAAGTTTAAAAATACTTCGAAACTCTTCCATTGTTCTCGGAATTCTGCTGAAGTTTAAAAATGCTTCGGAACTCTTCCATTGTTCTCAGAATTCCGCTAATGTTTAAAAATGCTTCGGAAATCTTCCATTGTTTTCAAAATTCCGCTGACGCTTAAAAATGCTTCAGAACTCTTCCATTGTTCTCGGAATTCCGCTGACGTTTAATAATGCTTCGCAACTCTTTCATTGTACTCGGAATTCCGCTAACGTTTAAAAATGCTTCGGAACTCTTCCATTGTTCTCGGAATTCCGTTGAAGTTTAAAAATGCTTCGAAACTCTTCCATTGTTCTGGGAATTCTGCTGAAGTTTAAAAATGCTTCAGAACTCTTCCATTGTTCTCGGAATTCCGCTGACGTTTAATAATGCTTCGCAACTCTTTCATTGTTCTCGGAATTCCGCTGATGTTTAAAAATGCTTCGGAACTCTTCCATTGTTCTCGGAATTCTGTTGAAGTTTAAAAATGCTTCTAAACTCTTCCATTGTTCTCGGAATTCCGCTGACATATAAAAATGCTTCGGAAATCTTGCATTGTTCTCGGCATTCCGCTGACATTTAAAAATGCTTCGGAACTCTTCAATTGTTCTCGGAATTCTGCCGAACTTTTAAAATGCTTTGGAACTCTTCCATTGTTCTCGGAATTCTGCTGTAGTTTAAAAATGCTTCGGAACTCTTCCATTGTTCTCGGAATTCCGCTGACGTTTAAAAATGCTTCGGAAATCTTCCATTGTTTTCAAAATTCCGCTGACGTTTAAAAATGCTTCAGAACTCTTCCATTGTTCTCGGAATTCCGCTGACGTTTTAAAATGCTTCGGTACTCTTCCATTGTTCTCGGAATTCCGCTGACATATAAAAATGCTTCGGAAATCTTGCATTGTTCTCGGCATTCCGCTGACGTTTAAAAATGCTTCGGAACTCTTCCATTGTTCTCAGAATTCCGCTGACGTTTAAAAATGCTTCGGAAATCTTCCATTGTTTTCAAAATTCCGCTGACGTTTAAAAATGCTTCAGAACTCTTCCATTGTTCTCGGAATTCCGCTGACGTTTAAAAATGCTTTGGAACTCTTCCATTATTCTCGGAATTCTGCTGAAGTTTAAAAATGCTTCGGAACTCTTCCATTGTTCTCAGAATTCCGCTGACGTTTAAAAATGCTTCGGTACTCTTCCATTGTTCTCGGAATTCCGCTGACATATAAAAATGCTTCGGAAATCTTGCATTGTTCTCGGCATTCCGCTGACGTTTAAAAATGCTTCGGAACTCTTCAATTGTTCTCGGAATTCTGCTGAACTTTTAAAATGCTTTGGAACTCTTCCATTGCTCTCGGAATTCTGCTGAAGTTTAAAAATGCTTCAGAACTCTTCCATTGTTTTCGGAATTCTGCTGAAGTTTAAAAATGCTTCGGAACTCTTCCATTGTTCTCAGAATTCCACTGACGTTTAAAAATGCTTCGGAAATCTTCCATTGTTTTCAAAATTCCGCTGACGCTTAAAAATGCTTCAGAACTCTTCCATTGTTCTCGGAATTCCGCTGACGTTTAATAATGCTTCGCAACTTTTTCATTGTTCTCGGAATTCCGCTGACGGTTAAAAATGCTTCGGAACTCTTCGATTGTTCTCGGAATTCCGTTGAAGTTTAAAAATGCTTCGAAACTCTTCCATTGTTCTCGGAATTCTGCTGAAGTTTAAAAATGCTTCGGAACTCTTCCATTGTTCTCGGAATTCCGTTGAAGTTTAAAAATACTTCGAAACTCTTCCATTGTTCTCGGAATTCTGCTGAAGTTTAAAAATGCTTCGGAACTCTTCCATTGTTCTCAGAATTCCGCTAACGTTTAAAAATGCTTCGGAAATCTTCCATTGTTTTCAAAATTCCGCTGACGCTTAAAAATGCTTCAGAACTCTTCCATTGTTCTCGGAATTCCGCTGACGTTTAATAATGCTTCGCAACTCTTTCATTGTACTCGGAATTCCGCTAACGTTTAAAAATGCTTCGGAACTCTTCCATTGTTCTCGGAATTCCGTTGAAGTTTAAAAATGCTTCGAAACTCTTCCATTGTTCTGGGAATTCTGCTGAAGTTTAAAAATGCTTCAGAACTCTTCCATTGTTCTCGGAATTCCGCTGACGTTTAATAATGCTTCGCAACTCTTCCATTGTTCTCGGAATTCGTGTGAATTTTAAAAATGCTTCGGAACTCTTCTATTGTTCTCGGAATTCCGCTGAAATTTAAAAATGCTTAAAATCTCTTACATTGTACTCGGAATTCCGCTGAAGTTTAAAAATGCTTCGGAACTCTTCCATTGTTCTCGGAATTCTGCTGAAGTTTAAAAATGCTTCAGAACTCGTCCATTGTTCTCAGAATTCCGCTGACGTTTAAAAATGCTTCGGAAATCTTCCATTGTTTTCAAAATTCCGCTGACGTTTAAAAATGCTTCAGAACTATTCCATTGTTCTCAGAATTCTGCTGACGTTTAAAAATGCTTCAGAACTCTTCCATTGTTCTCGGAATTCCGCTGACGTTTAAAAATGCTTCACAACTCTTCCATTGTTCTCGGAATTCCGCTGACGTTTAAAAATGCTTCACAACTCTTCCATTGTTCTCGGAATTCCGCTGACTTTTAAAAATGCTTCAGAACTCTTCCATTGTTCTCGGAATTCCGCTGACGCTTAATAATGCTTCGCAACTCTTCCATTGTTCTCGGAATTCCGCTGATGTTTAAAAATGCTTCGGAACTCTTCCATTGTTCTCGGAATTCTGCTGAAGTTTAAAAATGCTACGTAACTCTTCCATTGTTCTCGGAATTCCGCTGACATATAAAAATGCTTCGGAAATCTTGCATTGTTCTCGGCATTCCGCTGACATTTAAAAATGCTTCGGAACTCTTCAATTGTTCTCGGAATTCTGCCGAACTTTTAAAATGCTTTGGAACTCTTCCATTGTTCTCGGAATTCTGCTGTAGTTTAAAAATGCTTCGGAACTCTTCCATTGTTCTCGGAATTCCGCTGACGTTTAAAAATGCTTCGGAAATCTTCCATTGTTTTCAAAATTCCGCTGACGTTTAAAAATGCTTCAGAACTCTTCCATTGTTCTCGGAATTCCGCTGACGTTTTAAAATGCTTCGGAACTCTTCCATTGTTCTCAGAATTCCGCTGACGTTTAAAAATGCTTCGGAAATCTTCCATTGTTTTCAAAATTCCGCTGACGTTTAAAAATGCTTCAGAACTCTTCCATTGTTCTCGGAATTCCGCTGACGTTTAAAAATGCTTTGGAACTCTTCCATTATTCTCGGAATTCTGCTGAAGTTTAAAAATGCTTCGGAACTCTTCCATTGTTCTCAGAATTCCGCTGACGTTTAAAAATGCTTCGGTACTCTTCCATTGTTCTCGGAATTCCGCTGACATATAAAAATGCTTCGGAAATCTTGCATTGTTCTCGGCATTCCGCTGACGTTTAAAAATGCTTCGGAACTCTTCAATTGTTCTCGGAATTCTGCTGAACTTTTAAAATGCTTTGGAACTCTTCCATTGCTCTCGGAATTCTGCTGAAGTTTAAAAATGCTTCAGAACTCTTCCATTGTTTTCGGAATTCTGCTGAAGTTTAAAAATGCTTCGGAACTCTTCCATTGTTCTCAGAATTCCACTGACGTTTAAAAATGCTTCGGAAATCTTCCATTGTTTTCAAAATTCCGCTGACGCTTAAAAATGCTTCAGAACTCTTCCATTGTTCTCGGAATTCCGCTGACGTTTAATAATGCTTCGCAACTTTTTCATTGTTCTCGGAATTCCGCTGACGGTTAAAAATGCTTCGGAACTCTTCGATTGTTCTCGGAATTCCGTTGAAGTTTAAAAATGCTTCGAAACTCTTCCATTGTTCTCGGAATTCTGCTGACGTTTAAAAATGCTTCGGAACTCTTCCATTGTTCTCGGAATTCCGTTGAAGTTTAAAAATGCTTCGGAACTCTTCCATTGTTCTCGGAATTCCGCTGACATATAAAAATGCTTTGAAAATCTTGCATTGTTCTCGGCATTCCGCTGACGTTTAAAATTGCTTCGGAACTCTTCAATTGTTCTCGGAATTCTGTTGAACTTTTAAAATGCTTTGGAACTCTTCCATTGCTCTCGGAATTCTGCTGAAGTTTAAAAATGCTTCAGAACTCTTACATTGTTCTCGGAATTCTGCTGACGTTTAAAAATGCTTCGGAACTCTACCATTGTTCTCGGAATTCCGTTGAAGTTTAAAAATGCTTCATAACTCTTCCATTGTTCTCGCAATTCTGCTGAAGTTTAAAAATGCTTCGGAACTCTTCCATTGTTCTCGGAATTCCGCTGACGTTTAATAATGCTTCGCAACTCTTACATTGTTCTCGGAATTCCACTGACGTTTAAAAATGCTTCGGAAATCTTCCATTGTTTTCAAAATTCCGCTGACGCTTAAAAATGCTTCAGAACTCTTCCATTGTTCTCGGAATTCCGCTGACGTTTAATAATGCTTTGCAACTCTTTCATTGTACTCGGAATTCCGCTAACGTTTAAAAATGCTTCAGAACTCTTCCATTGTTCTCGGAATTCCGCTGACGTTTAATAATGCTTTGCAACTCTTTCATTGTTCTCGGAATTCCGCTGATGTTTAAAAATGCTTCGGAACTCTTCCATTGTTCTCGGAATTCTGTTGAAGTTTAAAAATGCTTCTAAACTCTTCCATTGTTCTCGGAATTCCGCTGACATATAAAAATGCTTCGGAAATCTTGCATTGTTCTCGGCATTCCGCTGACGTTTAAAAATGCTTCGGAACTCTTCCATTGTTCTCGGAATTCTGCTGAAGTTTAAAAATGCTTCAGAACTCTTCCATTGTTCTCAGAATTCCGCTGACGTTTAAAAATGCTTCGGAAATCTTCCATTGTTTTCAAAATTCCGCTGACGTTTAAAAATGCTTCAGAACTATTCCATTGTTCTCAGAATTCTGCTGACGTTTAAAAATGCTTCGGAACTCTTCCATTGTTCTCGGAATTCCGCTGACGTTTAAAAATGCTTCACAACTCTTCCATTGTTCACGGAATTCCACTGACGTTTAAAAATGCTTCACAACTCTTCCATTGTTCTCGGAATTCCGCTGACTTTTAAAAATGCTTCGGAAATCTTCCATTGTTTTCAAAATTCCGCTGACGCTTAAAAATGCTTCAGAACTCTTCCATTGTTCTCGGAATTCTGCTGAAGTTTAAAAATGCTTCAGAACTCTTACATTGTTCTCGGAATTCTGCTGACGTTTAAAAATGCCTCGGAACTCTTCCATTGTTCTCTGAATTCCGCTGACGTTTAAAAATGCTTCGGTACTCTTCCTTTGTTCTCGGAATTCCGCTGACATATAAAAATGCTTCGGAAATCTTGCATTGTTCTCGGCATTCCGCTGACGTTTAAAAATGCTTCGGAACTCTTCAATTGTTCTCGGAATTCTGCCGAACTTTTAAAATGCTTTGGAACTCTTCCATTGCTCTCGGAATTCTGCTGAAGTTTAAAAATGCTTCAGAACTCTTCCATTGTTCTCGGAATTCTGCTGTAGTTTAAAAATGCTTCGGAACTCTTCCATTGTTCTCGGAATTCCGCTGACGTTTAAAAATGCTTCGGAAATCTTCCATTGTTTTCAAAATTCCGCTGACGTTTAAAAATGCTTCAGAACTCTTCCATTGTTCTCGGAATTCCGCTGACATATAAAAATGCTTCGGAAATCTTGCATTGTTCTCGGCATTCCGCTGACATTTAAAAATGCTTCGGAAATCTTCCATTGATATCAAAATTCCGCTGACGTTTAATAATGCTTTGCAACTCTTTCATTGTACTCGGAATTCCGCTAACGTTTAAAAATGCTTCAGAACTCTTCCATTGTTCTCGGAATTCCGCTGACGTTTAATAATGCTTTGCAACTCTTTCATTGTTCTCGGAATTCCGCTGATGTTTAAAAATGCTTCGGAACTCTTCCATTGTTCTCGGAATTCTGTTGAAGTTTAAAAATGCTTCTAAACTCTTCCATTGTTCTCGGAATTCCGCTGACATATAAAAATGCTTCGGAAATCTTGCATTGTTCTCGGCATTCCGCTGACGTTTAAAAATGCTTCACAACTCTTCCATTGTTCTCGGAATTCCGCTGACTTTTAAAAATGCTTCGGAAATCTTCCATTGTTTTCAAAATTCCGCTGACGCTTAAAAATGCTTCAGAACTCTTCCATTGTTCTCGGAATTCTGCTGACGTTTAATAATGCTTCGCAACTCTTCCATTGTTCTCGGAATTCTGCTGACATATAAAAATGCTTCGGAAATCTTGCATTGTTCTCGGCATTCCGCTGACGTTTAAAAATGCTTCGGAACTCTTCCATTGCTCTCGGAATTCTGCTGAAGTTTAAAAATGTTTCAGAACTCTTACATTGTTCTCGGAATTCTGCTGACGTTTAAAAATGCTTCGGAACTCTTCCATTGTTCTCAGAATTCAGCTGAAGTTTAAAAATGCTTCGGAACTCTTCCATTGTTCTCGGAATTCTGCTGAAGTTTAAAAATGCTACGTAACTCTTCCATTGTTCTCAGAATTCCGCTGACGTTTAAAAATGCTTTGGAACTCTTCCATTGCTCTCGGAATTCTGCTGAAGTTTAAAAATGCTTCGGAACTCTTCCATTGTTCTCGGAATTCCGTTGAAGTTTAAAAATACTTCGAAACTCTTCCATTGTTCTCGGAATTCTGCTGAAGTTTAAAAATGCTTCGGAACTCTTCCATTGTTCTCAGAATTCCGCTAACGTTTAAAAATGCTTCGGAAATCTTCCATTGTTTTCAAAATTCCGCTGACGCTTAAAAATGCTTCAGGACTCTTCCATTGTTCTCGGAATTCCGCTGACGTTTAATAATGCTTCGCAACTCTTTCATTGTACTCGGAATTCCGCTAACGTTTAAAAATGCTTCGGAACTCTTCCATTGTTCTCAGAATTCAGCTGAAGTTTAAAAATGCTTCGGAACTCTTCCATTGTTCTCGGAATTCTGCTGAAGTTTAAAAATGCTACGTAACTCTTCCATTGTTCTCAGAATTCCGCTGACGTTTAAAAATGCTTTGGAACTCTTCCATTGCTCTCGGAATTCTGCTGAAGTTTAAAAATGCTTCGGAACTCTTCCATTGTTCTCGGAATTCCGTTGAAGTTTAAAAATACTTCGAAACTCTTCCATTGTTCTCGGAATTCTGCTGAAGTTTAAAAATGCTTCGGAACTCTTCCATTGTTCTCAGAATTCCGCTAACGTTTAAAAATGCTTCGGAAATCTTCCATTGTTTTCAAAATTCCGCTGACGCTTAAAAATGCTTCAGAACTCTTCCATTGTTCTCGGAATTCCGCTGACGTTTAATAATGCTTCGCAACTCTTTCATTGTACTCGGAATTCCGCTAACGTTTAAAAATGCTTCGGAACTCTTCCATTGTTCTCGGAATTCCGTTGAAGTTTAAAAATGCTTCGAAACTCTTCCATTGTTCTGGGAATTCTGCTGAAGTTTAAAAATGCTTCAGAACTCTTCCATTGTTCTCGGAATTCCGCTGACGTTTAATAATGCTTCGCAACTCTTTCATTGTTCTCGGAATTCCGCTGATGTTTAAAAATGCTTCGGAACTCTTCCATTGTTCTCGGAATTCTGTTGAAGTTTAAAAATGCTTCTAAACTCTTCCATTGTTCTCGGAATTCCGCTGACATATAAAAATGCTTCGGAAATCTTGCATTGTTCTCGGCATTCCGCTGACATTTAAAAATGCTTCGGAACTCTTCAATTGTTCTCGGAATTCTGCCGAACTTTTAAAATGCTTTGGAACTCTTCCATTGTTCTCGGAATTCTGCTGTAGTTTAAAAATGCTTCGGAACTCTTCCATTGTTCTCGGAATTCCGCTGACGTTTAAAAATGCTTCGGAAATCTTCCATTGTTTTCAAAATTCCGCTGACGTTTAAAAATGCTTCAGAACTCTTCCATTGTTCTCGGAATTCCGCTGACGTTTTAAAATGCTTCGGTACTCTTCCATTGTTCTCGGAATTCCGCTGACATATAAAAATGCTTCGGAAATCTTGCATTGTTCTCGGCATTCCGCTGACGTTTAAAAATGCTTCGGAACTCTTCCATTGTTCTCAGAATTCCGCTGACGTTTAAAAATGCTTCGGAAATCTTCCATTGTTTTCAAAATTCCGCTGACGTTTAAAAATGCTTCAGAACTCTTCCATTGTTCTCGGAATTCCGCTGACGTTTAAAAATGCTTTGGAACTCTTCCATTATTCTCGGAATTCTGCTGAAGTTTAAAAATGCTTCGGAAATCTTCCATTGTTTTCAAAATTCCGCTGACGCTTAAAAATGCTTCAGAACTCTTCCATTGTTCTCGGAATTCCGCTGACGTTTAATAATGCTTCGCAACTTTTTCATTGTTCTCGGAATTCCGCTGACGGTTAAAAATGCTTCGGAACTCTTCGATTGTTCTCGGAATTCCGTTGAAGTTTAAAAATGCTTCGAAACTCTTCCATTGTTCTCGGAATTCTGCTGAAGTTTAAAAATGCTTCGGAACTCTTCCATTGTTCTCGGAATTCCGTTGAAGTTTAAAAATACTTCGAAACTCTTCCATTGTTCTCGGAATTCTGCTGAAGTTTAAAAATGCTTCGGAACTCTTCCATTGTTCTCAGAATTCCGCTAACGTTTAAAAATGCTTCGGAAATCTTCCATTGTTTTCAAAATTCCGCTGACGCTTAAAAATGCTTCAGAACTCTTCCATTGTTCTCGGAATTCCGCTGACGTTTAATAATGCTTCGCAACTCTTTCATTGTACTCGGAATTCCGCTAACGTTTAAAAATGCTTCGGAACTCTTCCATTGTTCTCGGAATTCCGTTGAAGTTTAAAAATGCTTCGAAACTCTTCCATTGTTCTGGGAATTCTGCTGAAGTTTAAAAATGCTTCAGAACTCTTCCATTGTTCTCGGAATTCCGCTGACGTTTAATAATGCTTCGCAACTCTTCCATTGTTCTCGGAATTCGTGTGAATTTTAAAAATGCTTCGGAACTCTTCTATTGTTCTCGGAATTCCGCTGAAATTTAAAAATGCATAAAATCTCTTACATTGTACTCGGAATTCCGCTGAAGTTTAAAAATGCTTCGGAACTCTTCCATTGTTCTCGGAATTCTGCTGAAGTTTAAAAATGCTTCAGAACTCGTCCATTGTTCTCAGAATTCCGCTGACGTTTAAAAATGCTTCGGAAATCTTCCATTGTTTTCAAAATTCCGCTGACGTTTAAAAATGCTTCAGAACTATTCCATTGTTCTCAGAATTCTGCTGACGTTTAAAAATGCTTCAGAACTCTTCCATTGTTCTCGGAATTCCGCTGACGTTTAAAAATGCTTCACAACTCTTCCATTGTTCTCGGAATTCCGCTGACGTTTAAAAATGCTTCACAACTCTTCCATTGTTCTCGGAATTCCGCTGACTTTTAAAAATGCTTCAGAACTCTTCCATTGTTCTCGGAATTCCGCTGACGCTTAATAATGCTTCGCAACTCTTCCATTGTTCTCGGAATTCCGCTGATGTTTAAAAATGCTTCGGAACTCTTCCATTGTTCTCGGAATTCTGCTGAAGTTTAAAAATGCTACGTAACTCTTCCATTGTTCTCGGAATTCCGCTGACATATAAAAATGCTTCGGAAATCTTGCATTGTTCTCGGCATTCCGCTGACATTTAAAAATGCTTCGGAACTCTTCAATTGTTCTCGGAATTCTGCCGAACTTTTAAAATGCTTTGGAACTCTTCCATTGTTCTCGGAATTCTGCTGTAGTTTAAAAATGCTTCGGAACTCTTCCATTGTTCTCGGAATTCCGCTGACGTTTAAAAATGCTTCGGAAATCTTCCATTGTTTTCAAAATTCCGCTGACGTTTAAAAATGCTTCAGAACTCTTCCATTGTTCTCGGAATTCCGCTGACGTTTAATAATGCTTTGCAACTCTTTCATTGTACTCGGAATTCCGCTAACGTTTAAAAATGCTTCAGAACTCTTCCATTGTTCTCGGAATTCCGCTGACGTTTAATAATGCTTTGCAACTCTTTCATTGTTCTCGGAATTCCGCTGATGTTTAAAAATGCTTCGGAACTCTTCCATTGTTCTCGGAATTCTGTTGAAGTTTAAAAATGCTTCTAAACTCTTCCATTGTTCTCGGAATTCCGCTGACATA
This sequence comes from Phyllobates terribilis, assembly GCF_046119375.1. Lineage (NCBI taxonomy): Eukaryota > Metazoa > Chordata > Amphibia > Anura > Dendrobatidae > Phyllobates > Phyllobates terribilis. Next base: position 14,529,380 of record NW_027362782.1, read on the forward strand.
TAAAAATGCTTCGGAAATCTTGCATTGTTCTCGGCATTCCGCTGACGTTTAAAAATGCTTCACAACTCTTCCATTGTTCTCGGAATTCCGCTGACTTTTAAAAATGCTTCGGAAATCTTCCATTGTTTTCAAAATTCCGCTGACGCTTAAAAATGCTTCAGAACTCTTCCATTGTTCTCGGAATTCTGCTGACGTTTAATAATGCTTCGCAACTCTTCCATTGTTCTCGGAATTCTGCTGACATATAAAAATGCTTCGGAAATCTTGCATTGTTCTCGGCATTCCGCTGACGTTTAAAAATGCTTCGGAACTCTTCCATTGCTCTCGGAATTCTGCTGAAGTTTAAAAATGTTTCAGAACTCTTACATTGTTCTCGGAATTCTGCTGACGTTTAAAAATGCTTCGGAACTCTTCCATTGTTCTCAGAATTCAGCTGAAGTTTAAAAATGCTTCGGAACTCTTCCATTGTTCTCGGAATTCTGCTGAAGTTTAAAAATGCTACGTAACTCTTCCATTGTTCTCAGAATTCCGCTGACGTTTAAAAATGCTTTGGAACTCTTCCATTGCTCTCGGAATTCTGCTGAAGTTTAAAAATGCTTCGGAACTCTTCCATTGTTCTCGGAATTCCGTTGAAGTTTAAAAATACTTCGAAACTCTTCCATTGTTCTCGGAATTCTGCTGAAGTTTAAAAATGCTTCGGAACTCTTCCATTGTTCTCAGAATTCCGCTAACGTTTAAAAATGCTTCGGAAATCTTCCATTGTTTTCAAAATTCCGCTGACGCTTAAAAATGCTTCAGGACTCTTCCATTGTTCTCGGAATTCCGCTGACGTTTAATAATGCTTCGCAACTCTTTCATTGTACTCGGAATTCCGCTAACGTTTAAAAATGCTTCGGAACTCTTCCATTGTTCTCAGAATTCAGCTGAAGTTTAAAAATGCTTCGGAACTCTTCCATTGTTCTCGGAATTCTGCTGAAGTTTAAAAATGCTACGTAACTCTTCCATTGTTCTCAGAATTCCGCTGACGTTTAAAAATGCTTTGGAACTCTTCCATTGCTCTCGGAATTCTGCTGAAGTTTAAAAATGCTTCGGAACTCTTCCATTGTTCTCGGAATTCCGTTGAAGTTTAAAAATACTTCGAAACTCTTCCATTGTTCTCGGAATTCTGCTGAAGTTTAAAAATGCTTCGGAACTCTTCCATTGTTCTCAGAATTCCGCTAACGTTTAAAAATGCTTCGGAAATCTTCCATTGTTTTCAAAATTCCGCTGACGCTTAAAAATGCTTCAGAACTCTTCCATTGTTCTCGGAATTCCGCTGACGTTTAATAATGCTTCGCAACTCTTTCATTGTACTCGGAATTCCGCTAACGTTTAAAAATGCTTCGGAACTCTTCCATTGTTCTCGGAATTCCGTTGAAGTTTAAAAATGCTTCGAAACTCTTCCATTGTTCTGGGAATTCTGCTGAAGTTTAAAAATGCTTCAGAACTCTTCCATTGTTCTCGGAATTCCGCTGACGTTTAATAATGCTTCGCAACTCTTTCATTGTTCTCGGAATTCCGCTGATGTTTAAAAATGCTTCGGAACTCTTCCATTGTTCTCGGAATTCTGTTGAAGTTTAAAAATGCTTCTAAACTCTTCCATTGTTCTCGGAATTCCGCTGACATATAAAAATGCTTCGGAAATCTTGCATTGTTCTCGGCATTCCGCTGACATTTAAAAATGCTTCGGAACTCTTCAATTGTTCTCGGAATTCTGCCGAACTTTTAAAATGCTTTGGAACTCTTCCATTGTTCTCGGAATTCTGCTGTAGTTTAAAAATGCTTCGGAACTCTTCCATTGTTCTCGGAATTCCGCTGACGTTTAAAAATGCTTCGGAAATCTTCCATTGTTTTCAAAATTCCGCTGACGTTTAAAAATGCTTCAGAACTCTTCCATTGTTCTCGGAATTCCGCTGACGTTTTAAAATGCTTCGGTACTCTTCCATTGTTCTCGGAATTCCGCTGACATATAAAAATGCTTCGGAAATCTTGCATTGTTCTCGGCATTCCGCTGACGTTTAAAAATGCTTCGGAACTCTTCCATTGTTCTCAGAATTCCGCTGACGTTTAAAAATGCTTCGGAAATCTTCCATTGTTTTCAAAATTCCGCTGACGTTTAAAAATGCTTCAGAACTCTTCCATTGTTCTCGGAATTCCGCTGACGTTTAAAAATGCTTTGGAACTCTTCCATTATTCTCGGAATTCTGCTGAAGTTTAAAAATGCTTCGGAAATCTTCCATTGTTTTCAAAATTCCGCTGACGCTTAAAAATGCTTCAGAACTCTTCCATTGTTCTCGGAATTCCGCTGACGTTTAATAATGCTTCGCAACTTTTTCATTGTTCTCGGAATTCCGCTGACGGTTAAAAATGCTTCGGAACTCTTCGATTGTTCTCGGAATTCCGTTGAAGTTTAAAAATGCTTCGAAACTCTTCCATTGTTCTCGGAATTCTGCTGAAGTTTAAAAATGCTTCGGAACTCTTCCATTGTTCTCGGAATTCCGTTGAAGTTTAAAAATACTTCGAAACTCTTCCATTGTTCTCGGAATTCTGCTGAAGTTTAAAAATGCTTCGGAACTCTTCCATTGTTCTCAGAATTCCGCTAACGTTTAAAAATGCTTCGGAAATCTTCCATTGTTTTCAAAATTCCGCTGACGCTTAAAAATGCTTCAGAACTCTTCCATTGTTCTCGGAATTCCGCTGACGTTTAATAATGCTTCGCAACTCTTTCATTGTACTCGGAATTCCGCTAACGTTTAAAAATGCTTCGGAACTCTTCCATTGTTCTCGGAATTCCGTTGAAGTTTAAAAATGCTTCGAAACTCTTCCATTGTTCTGGGAATTCTGCTGAAGTTTAAAAATGCTTCAGAACTCTTCCATTGTTCTCGGAATTCCGCTGACGTTTAATAATGCTTCGCAACTCTTCCATTGTTCTCGGAATTCGTGTGAATTTTAAAAATGCTTCGGAACTCTTCTATTGTTCTCGGAATTCCGCTGAAATTTAAAAATGCATAAAATCTCTTACATTGTACTCGGAATTCCGCTGAAGTTTAAAAATGCTTCGGAACTCTTCCATTGTTCTCGGAATTCTGCTGAAGTTTAAAAATGCTTCAGAACTCGTCCATTGTTCTCAGAATTCCGCTGACGTTTAAAAATGCTTCGGAAATCTTCCATTGTTTTCAAAATTCCGCTGACGTTTAAAAATGCTTCAGAACTATTCCATTGTTCTCAGAATTCTGCTGACGTTTAAAAATGCTTCAGAACTCTTCCATTGTTCTCGGAATTCCGCTGACGTTTAAAAATGCTTCACAACTCTTCCATTGTTCTCGGAATTCCGCTGACGTTTAAAAATGCTTCACAACTCTTCCATTGTTCTCGGAATTCCGCTGACTTTTAAAAATGCTTCAGAACTCTTCCATTGTTCTCGGAATTCCGCTGACGCTTAATAATGCTTCGCAACTCTTCCATTGTTCTCGGAATTCCGCTGATGTTTAAAAATGCTTCGGAACTCTTCCATTGTTCTCGGAATTCTGCTGAAGTTTAAAAATGCTACGTAACTCTTCCATTGTTCTCGGAATTCCGCTGACATATAAAAATGCTTCGGAAATCTTGCATTGTTCTCGGCATTCCGCTGACATTTAAAAATGCTTCGGAACTCTTCAATTGTTCTCGGAATTCTGCCGAACTTTTAAAATGCTTTGGAACTCTTCCATTGTTCTCGGAATTCTGCTGTAGTTTAAAAATGCTTCGGAACTCTTCCATTGTTCTCGGAATTCCGCTGACGTTTAAAAATGCTTCGGAAATCTTCCATTGTTTTCAAAATTCCGCTGACGTTTAAAAATGCTTCAGAACTCTTCCATTGTTCTCGGAATTCCGCTGACGTTTAAAAATGCTTTGGAACTCTTCCATTATTCTCGGAATTCTGCTGAAGTTTAAAAATGCTTCGGAACTCTTCCATTGTTCTCAGAATTCCGCTGACGTTTAAAAATGCTTCGGTACTCTTCCATTGTTCTCGGAATTCCGCTGACATATAAAAATGCTTCGGAAATCTTGCATTGTTCTCGGCATTCCGCTGACGTTTAAAAATGCTTCGGAACTCTTCAATTGTTCTCGGAATTCTGCTGAACTTTTAAAATGCTTTGGAACTCTTCCATTGCTCTCGGAATTCTGCTGAAGTTTAAAAATGCTTCAGAACTCTTCCATTGTTTTCGGAATTCTGCTGAAGTTTAAAAATGCTTCGGAACTCTTCCATTGTTCTCAGAATTCCACTGACGTTTAAAAATGCTTCGGAAATCTTCCATTGTTTTCAAAATTCCGCTGACGCTTAAAAATGCTTCAGAACTCTTCCATTGTTCTCGGAATTCCGCTGACGTTTAATAATGCTTCGCAACTTTTTCATTGTTCTCGGAATTCCGCTGACGGTTAAAAATGCTTCGGAACTCTTCGATTGTTCTCGGAATTCCGTTGAAGTTTAAAAATGCTTCGAAACTCTTCCATTGTTCTCGGAATTCTGCTGACGTTTAAAAATGCTTCGGAACTCTTCCATTGTTCTCGGAATTCCGTTGAAGTTTAAAAATGCTTCGGAACTCTTCCATTGTTCTCGGAATTCCGCTGACATATAAAAATGCTTTGAAAATCTTGCATTGTTCTCGGCATTCCGCTGACGTTTAAAATTGCTTCGGAACTCTTCAATTGTTCTCGGAATTCTGTTGAACTTTTAAAATGCTTTGGAACTCTTCCATTGCTCTCGGAATTCTGCTGAAGTTTAAAAATGCTTCAGAACTCTTACATTGTTCTCGGAATTCTGCTGACGTTTAAAAATGCTTCGGAACTCTACCATTGTTCTCGGAATTCCGTTGAAGTTTAAAAATGCTTCATAACTCTTCCATTGTTCTCGCAATTCTGCTGAAGTTTAAAAATGCTTCGGAACTCTTCCATTGTTCTCGGAATTCCGCTGACGTTTAATAATGCTTCGCAACTCTTACATTGTTCTCGGAATTCCACTGACGTTTAAAAATGCTTCGGAAATCTTCCATTGTTTTCAAAATTCCGCTGACGCTTAAAAATGCTTCAGAACTCTTCCATTGTTCTCGGAATTCCGCTGACGTTTAATAATGCTTTGCAACTCTTTCATTGTACTCGGAATTCCGCTAACGTTTAAAAATGCTTCAGAACTCTTCCATTGTTCTCGGAATTCCGCTGACGTTTAATAATGCTTTGCAACTCTTTCATTGTTCTCGGAATTCCGCTGATGTTTAAAAATGCTTCGGAACTCTTCCATTGTTCTCGGAATTCTGTTGAAGTTTAAAAATGCTTCTAAACTCTTCCATTGTTCTCGGAATTCCGCTGACATATAAAAATGCTTCGGAAATCTTGCATTGTTCTCGGCATTCCGCTGACGTTTAAAAATGCTTCGGAACTCTTCCATTGTTCTCGGAATTCTGCTGAAGTTTAAAAATGCTTCAGAACTCTTCCATTGTTCTCAGAATTCCGCTGACGTTTAAAAATGCTTCGGAAATCTTCCATTGTTTTCAAAATTCCGCTGACGTTTAAAAATGCTTCAGAACTATTCCATTGTTCTCAGAATTCTGCTGACGTTTAAAAATGCTTCGGAACTCTTCCATTGTTCTCGGAATTCCGCTGACGTTTAAAAATGCTTCACAACTCTTCCATTGTTCACGGAATTCCACTGACGTTTAAAAATGCTTCACAACTCTTCCATTGTTCTCGGAATTCCGCTGACTTTTAAAAATGCTTCGGAAATCTTCCATTGTTTTCAAAATTCCGCTGACGCTTAAAAATGCTTCAGAACTCTTCCATTGTTCTCGGAATTCTGCTGAAGTTTAAAAATGCTTCAGAACTCTTACATTGTTCTCGGAATTCTGCTGACGTTTAAAAATGCCTCGGAACTCTTCCATTGTTCTCTGAATTCCGCTGACGTTTAAAAATGCTTCGGTACTCTTCCTTTGTTCTCGGAATTCCGCTGACATATAAAAATGCTTCGGAAATCTTGCATTGTTCTCGGCATTCCGCTGACGTTTAAAAATGCTTCGGAACTCTTCAATTGTTCTCGGAATTCTGCCGAACTTTTAAAATGCTTTGGAACTCTTCCATTGCTCTCGGAATTCTGCTGAAGTTTAAAAATGCTTCAGAACTCTTCCATTGTTCTCGGAATTCTGCTGTAGTTTAAAAATGCTTCGGAACTCTTCCATTGTTCTCGGAATTCCGCTGACGTTTAAAAATGCTTCGGAAATCTTCCATTGTTTTCAAAATTCCGCTGACGTTTAAAAATGCTTCAGAACTCTTCCATTGTTCTCGGAATTCCGCTGACATATAAAAATGCTTCGGAAATCTTGCATTGTTCTCGGCATTCCGCTGACATTTAAAAATGCTTCGGAAATCTTCCATTGATATCAAAATTCCGCTGACGTTTAATAATGCTTTGCAACTCTTTCATTGTACTTGGAATTCCGCTAACGTTTAAAAATGCTTCAGAACTCTTCCATTGTTCTCGGAATTCCGCTGACGTTTAATAATGCTTTGCAACTCTTTCATTGTTCTCGGAATTCCGCTGATGTTTAAAAATGCTTCGGAACTCTTCCATTGTTTTCGGAATTCTGTTGAAGTTTAAAAATGCTTCTAAACTCTTCCATTGTTCTCGGAATTCCGCTGACATATAAAAATGCTTCGGAAATCTTGCATTGTTCTCGGCATTCCGCTGACGTTTAAAAATGCTTCACAACTCTTCCATTGTTCTCGGAATTCCGCTGACTTTTAAAAATGCTTCGGAAATCTTCCATTGTTTTCAAAATTCCGCTGACGCTTAAAAATGCTTCAGAACTCTTCCATTGTTCTCGGAATTCTGCTGACGTTTAATAATGCTTCGCAACTCTTCCATTGTTCTCGGAATTCTGCTGACATATAAAAATGCTTCGGAAATCTTGCATTGTTCTCGGCATTCCGCTGACGTTTAAAAATGCTTCGGAACTCTTCCATTGCTCTCGGAATTCTGCTGAAGTTTAAAAATGTTTCAGAACTCTTACATTGTTCTCGGAATTCTGCTGACGTTTAAAAATGCTTCGGAACTCTTCCATTGTTCTCAGAATTCAGCTGAAGTTTAAAAATGCTTCGGAACTCTTCCATTGTTCTCGGAATTCTGCTGAAGTTTAAAAATGCTACGTAACTCTTCCATTGTTCTCAGAATTCCGCTGACGTTTAAAAATGCTTTGGAACTCTTCCATTGCTCTCGGAATTCTGCTGAAGTTTAAAAATGCTTCGGAACTCTTCCATTGTTCTCGGAATTCCGTTGAAGTTTAAAAATACTTCGAAACTCTTCCATTGTTCTCGGAATTCTGCTGAAGTTTAAAAATGCTTCGGAACTCTTCCATTGTTCTCAGAATTCCGCTAACGTTTAAAAATGCTTCGGAAATCTTCCATTGTTTTCAAAATTCCGCTGACGCTTAAAAATGCTTCAGAACTCTTCCATTGTTCTCGGAATTCCGCTGACGTTTAATAATGCTTCGCAACTCTTTCATTGTACTCGGAATTCCGCTAACGTTTAAAAATGCTTCGGAACTCTTCCATTGTTCTCAGAATTCAGCTGAAGTTTAAAAATGCTTCGGAACTCTTCCATTGTTCTCGGAATTCTGCTGAAGTTTAAAAATGCTACGTAACTCTTCCATTGTTCTCAGAATTCCGCTGACGTTTAAAAATGCTTTGGAACTCTTCCATTGCTCTCGGAATTCTGCTGAAGTTTAAAAATGCTTCGGAACTCTTCCATTGTTCTCGGAATTCCGTTGAAGTTTAAAAATACTTCGAAACTCTTCCATTGTTCTCGGAATTCTGCTGAAGTTTAAAAATGCTTCGGAACTCTTCCATTGTTCTCAGAATTCCGCTAACGTTTAAAAATGCTTCGGAAATCTTCCATTGTTTTCAAAATTCCGCTGACGCTTAAAAATGCTTCAGAACTCTTCCATTGTTCTCGGAATTCCGCTGACGTTTAATAATGCTTCGCAACTCTTTCATTGTACTCGGAATTCCGCTAACGTTTAAAAATGCTTCGGAACTCTTCCATTGTTCTCGGAATTCCGTTGAAGTTTAAAAATGCTTCGAAACTCTTCCATTGTTCTGGGAATTCTGCTGAAGTTTAAAAATGCTTCAGAACTCTTCCATTGTTCTCGGAATTCCGCTGACGTTTAATAATGCTTCGCAACTCTTTCATTGTTCTCGGAATTCCGCTGATGTTTAAAAATGCTTCGGAACTCTTCCATTGTTCTCGGAATTCTGTTGAAGTTTAAAAATGCTTCTAAACTCTTCCATTGTTCTCGGAATTCCGCTGACATATAAAAATGCTTCGGAAATCTTGCATTGTTCTCGGCATTCCGCTGACATTTAAAAATGCTTCGGAACTCTTCAATTGTTCTCGGAATTCTGCCGAACTTTTAAAATGCTTTGGAACTTTTCCATTGTTCTCGGAATTCTGCTGTAGTTTAAAAATGCTTCGGAACTCTTCCATTGTTCTCGGAATTCCGCTGACGTTTAAAAATGCTTCGGAAATCTTCCATTGTTTTCAAAATTCCGCTGACGTTTAAAAATGCTTCAGAACTCTTCCATTGTTCTCGGAATTCCGCTGACGTTTTAAAATGCTTCGGTACTCTTCCATTGTTCTCGGAATTCCGCTGACATATAAAAATGCTTCGGAAATCTTGCATTGTTCTCGGCATTCCGCTGACGTTTAAAAATGCTTCGGAACTCTTCCATTGTTCTCAGAATTCCGCTGACGTTTAAAAATGCTTCGGAAATCTTCCATTGTTTTCAAAATTCCGCTGACGTTTAAAAATGCTTCAGAACTCTTCCATTGTTCTCGGAATTCCGCTGACGTTTAAAAATGCTTTGGAACTCTTCCATTATTCTCGGAATTCTGCTGAAGTTTAAAAATGCTTCGGAACTCTTCCATTGTTCTCAGAATTCCGCTGACGTTTAAAAATGCTTCGGTACTCTTCCATTGTTCTCGGAATTCCGCTGACATATAAAAATGCTTCGGAAATCTTGCATTGTTCTCGGCATTCCGCTGACGTTTAAAAATGCTTCGGAACTCTTCAATTGTTCTCGGAATTCTGCTGAACTTTTAAAATGCTTTGGAACTCTTCCATTGCTCTCGGAATTCTGCTGAAGTTTAAAAATGCTTCAGAACTCTTCCATTGTTTTCGGAATTCTGCTGAAGTTTAAAAATGCTTCGGAACTCTTCCATTGTTCTCAGAATTCCACTGACGTTTAAAAATGCTTCGGAAATCTTCCATTGTTTTCAAAATTCCGCTGACGCTTAAAAATGCTTCAGAACTCTTCCATTGTTCTCGGAATTCCGCTGACGTTTAATAATGCTTCGCAACTTTTTCATTGTTCTCGGAATTCCGCTGACGGTTAAAAATGCTTCGGAACTCTTCGATTGTTCTCGGAATTCCGTTGAAGTTTAAAAATGCTTCGAAACTCCTCCATTGTTCTCGGAATTCTGCTGAAGTTTAAAAATGCTTCGGAACTCTTCCATTGTTCTCGGAATTCCGTTGAAGTTTAAAAATACTTCGAAACTCTTCCATTGTTCTCGGAATTCTGCTGAAGTTTAAAAATGCTTCGGAACTCTTCCATTGTTCTCAGAATTCCGCTAACGTTTAAAAATGCTTCGGAAATCTTCCATTGTTTTCAAAATTCCGCTGACGCTTAAAAATGCTTCAGAACTCTTCCATTGTTCTCGGAATTCCGCTGACGTTTAATAATGCTTCGCAACTCTTTCATTGTACTCGGAATTCCGCTAACGTTTAAAAATGCTTCGGAACTCTTCCATTGTTCTCGGAATTCCGTTGAAGTTTAAAAATGCTTCGAAACTCTTCCATTGTTCTGGGAATTCTGCTGAAGTTTAAAAATGCTTCAGAACTCTTCCATTGTTCTCGGAATTCCGCTGACGTTTAATAATGCTTCGCAACTCTTCCATTGTTCTCGGAATTCGTGTGAATTTTAAAAATGCTTCGGAACTCTTCTATTGTTCTCGGAATTCCGCTGAAATTTAAAAATGCTTAAAATCTCTTACATTGTACTCGGAATTCCGCTGAAGTTTAAAAATGCTTCGGAACTCTTCCATTGTTCTCGGAATTCTGCTGAAGTTTAAAAATGCTTCAGAACTCGTCCATTGTTCTCAGAATTCCGCTGACGTTTAAAAATGCTTCGGAAATCTTCCATTGTTTTCAAAATTCCGCTGACGTTTAAAAATGCTTCAGAACTATTCCATTGTTCTCAGAATTCTGCTGACGTTTAAAAATGCTTCAGAACTCTTCCATTGTTCTCGGAATTCCGCTGACGTTTAAAAATGCTTCACAACTCTTCCATTGTTCTCGGAATTCCGCTGACGTTTAAAAATGCTTCACAACTCTTCCATTGTTCTCGGAATTCCGCTGACTTTTAAAAATGCTTCGGAAATCTTCCATTGTTTTCAAAATTCCGCTGACGCTTAAAAATGCTTCAGAACTCTTCCATTGTTCTCGGAATTCTGCTGACGTTTAATAATGCTTCGCAACTCTTTCATTGTTCTCGGAATTCCACTGACGTTTAAAAATGCTTCGGAACTCATCCATTGTTCTCGGAATTCCGTTGAAGTTTAAAAATGCTTCGAAACTCTTCCATTGTTCTCGGAATTCTGCTGACATATAAAAATGCTTCGGAAATCTTGCATTGTTCTCGGCATTCCGCTGACGTTTAAAAATGCTTCGGAACTCTTCCATTGCTCTCGGAATTCTGCTGAAGTTTAAAAATGTTTCAGAACTCTTACATTGTTCTCGGAATTCTGCTGACGTTTAAAAATGCTTCGGAACTCTTCCATTGTTCTCAGAATTCAGCTGAAGTTTAAAAATGCTTCGGAACTCTTCCATTGTTCTCGGAATTCTGCTGAAGTTTAAAAATGCTACGTAACTCTTCCATTGTTCTCAGAATTCCGCTGACGTTTAAAAATGCTTTGGAACTCTTCCATTGCTCTCGGAATTCTGCTGAAGTTTAAAAATGCTTCGGAACTCTTCCATTGTTCTCGGAATTCTGCTGAAGTTTAAAAATGCTTCGGAACTCTTCCATTGTTCTCGGAATTCCGTTGAAGTTTAAAAATACTTCGAAACTCTTCCATTGTTCTCGGAATTCTGCTGAAGTTTAAAAATGCTTCGGAACTCTTCCATTGTTCTCAGAATTCCGCTAACGTTTAAAAATGCTTCGGAAATTTTCCATTGTTTTCAAAATTCCGCTGACGCTTAAAAATGCTTCAGAACTCTTCCATTGTTCTCGGAATTCCGCTGACGTTTAATAATGCTTCGCAACTCTTTCATTGTACTCGGAATTCCGCTAACGTTTAAAAATGCTTCGGAACTCTTCCATTGTTCTCGGAATTCCGTTGAAGTTTAAAAATGCTTCAAAACTCTTCCATTGTTCTGGGAATTCTGCTGAAGTTTAAAAATGCTTCAGAACTCTTCCATTGTTCTCGGAATTCCGCTGACGCTTAATAATGCTTCGCAACTCTTCCATTGTTCTCGGAATTCGTGTGAATTTTAAAAATGCTTCGGAACTCTTCTATTGTTCTCGGAATTCCGCTGAAATTTAAAAATGCTTAAAATCTCTTACATTGTACTCGGAATTCCGCTGAAGTTTAAAAATGCTTCGGAACTCTTCCATTGTTCTCGGAATTCTGCTGAAGTTTAAAAATGCTTCAGAACTCTTCCATTGTTCTCAGAATTCCGCTGACGTTTAAAAATGCTTCGGAAATCTTCCATTGTTTTCAAAATTCCGCTGACGTTTAAAAATGCTTCAGAACTATTCCATTGTTCTCAGAATTCTGCTGACGTTTAAAAATGCTTCAGAACTCTTCCATTGTTCTCGGAATTCCGCTGACGTTTAAAAATGCTTCACAACTCTTCCATTGTTCTCGGAATTCCGCTGACGTTTAAAAATGCTTCACAACTCTTCCATTGTTCTCGGAATTCCGCTGACTTTTAAAAATGCTTCGGAAATCTTCCATTGTTTTCAAAATTCCGCTGACGCTTAAAAATGCTTCAGAACTCTTCCATTGTTCTCGGAATTCTGCTGACGTTTAATAATGCTTCGCAACTCTTCCATTGTTCTCGGAATTCTGCTGACATATAAAAATGCTTCGGAAATCTTGCATTGTTCTCGGCATTCCGCTGACGTTTAAAAATGCTTCGGAACTCTTCCATTGCTCTCGGAATTCTGCTGAAGTTTAAAAATGTTTCAGAACTCTTACATTGTTCTCGGAATTCTGCTGACGTTTAAAAATGCTTCGGAACTCTTCCATTGTTCTCAGAATTCAGCTGAAGTTTAAAAATGCTTCGGAACTCTTCCATTGTTCTCGGAATTCTGCTGAAGTTTAAAAATGCTACGTAACTCTTCCATTGTTCTCAGAATTCCGCTGACGTTTAAAAATGCTTTGGAACTCTTCCATTGCTCTCGGAATTCTGCTGAAGTTTAAAAATGCTTCGGAACTCTTCCATTGTTCTCGGAATTCCGTTGAAGTTTAAAAATACTTCGAAACTCTTCCATTGTTCTCGGAATTCTGCTGAAGTTTAAAAATGCTTCGGAACTCTTCCATTGTTCTCAGAATTCCGCTAACGTTTAAAAATGCTTCGGAAATCTTCCATTGTTTTCAAAATTCCGCTGACGCTTAAAAATGCTTCAGAACTCTTCCATTGTTCTCGGAATTCCGCTGACGTTTAATAATGCTTCGCAACTCTTTCATTGTACTCGGAATTCCGCTAACGTTTAAAAATGCTTCGGAACTCTTCCATTGTTCTCAGAATTCAGCTGAAGTTTAAAAATGCTTCGGAACTCTTCCATTGTTCTCGGAATTCTGCTGAAGTTTAAAAATGCTACGTAACTCTTCCATTGTTCTCAGAATTCCGCTGACGTTTAAAAATGCTTTGGAACTCTTCCATTGCTCTCGGAATTCTGCTGAAGTTTAAAAATGCTTCGGAACTCTTCCATTGTTCTCGGAATTCCGTTGAAGTTTAAAAATACTTCGAAACTCTTCCATTGTTCTCGGAATTCTGCTGAAGTTTAAAAATGCTTCGGAACTCTTCCATTGTTCTCAGAATTCCGCTAACGTTTAAAAATGCTTCGGAAATCTTCCATTGTTTTCAAAATTCCGCTGACGCTTAAAAATGCTTCAGAACTCTTCCATTGTTCTCGGAATTCCGCTGACGTTTAATAATGCTTCGCAACTCTTTCATTGTACTCGGAATTCCGCTAACGTTTAAAAATGCTTCGGAACTCTTCCATTGTTCTCGGAATTCCGTTGAAGTTTAAAAATGCTTCGAAACTCTTCCATTGTTCTGGGAATTCTGCTGAAGTTTAAAAATGCTTCAGAACTCTTCCATTGTTCTCGGAATTCCGCTGACGTTTAATAATGCTTCGCAACTCTTTCATTGTTCTCGGAATTCCGCTGATGTTTAAAAATGCTTCGGAACTCTTCCATTGTTCTCGGAATTCTGTTGAAGTTTAAAAATGCTTCTAAACTCTTCCATTGTTCTCGGAATTCCGCTGACATATAAAAATGCTTCGGAAATCTTGCATTGTTCTCGGCATTCCGCTGACATTTAAAAATGCTTCGGAACTCTTCAATTGTTCTCGGAATTCTGCCGAACTTTTAAAATGCTTTGGAACTCTTCCATTGTTCTCGGAATTCTGCTGTAGTTTAAAAATGCTTCGGAACTCTTCCATTGTTCTCGGAATTCCGCTGACGTTTAAAAATGCTTCGGAAATCTTCCATTGTTTTCAAAATTCCGCTGACGTTTAAAAATGCTTCAGAACTCTTCCATTGTTCTCGGAATTCCGCTGACGTTTTAAAATGCTTCGGAACTCTTCCATTGTTCTCGGAATTCCGCTGACGTTTAAAAATGCTTCGGAAATCTTCCATTGTTTTCAAAATTCCGCTGACGTTTAAAAATGCTTCAGAACTCTTCCATTGTTCTCGGAATTCCGCTGACGTTTAAAAATGCTTTGGAACTCTTCCATTATTCTCGGAATTCTGCTGAAGTTTAAAAATGCTTCGGAACTCTTCCATTGTTCTCAGAATTCCGCTGACGTTTAAAAATGCTTCGGTACTCTTCCATTGTTCTCGGAATTCCGCTGACATATAAAAATGCTTCGGAAATCTTGCATTGTTCTCGGCATTCCGCTGACGTTTAAAAATGCTTCGGAATTCTTCAATTGTTCTCGGAATTCTGCTGAACTTTTAAAATGCTTTGGAACTCTTCCATTGCTCTCGGAATTCTGCTGAAGTTTAAAAATGCTTCAGAACTCTTCCATTGTTTTCGGAATTCTGCTGAAGTTTAAAAATGCTTCGGAACTCTTCCATTGTTCTCAGAATTCCACTGACGTTTAAAAATGCTTCGGAAATCTTCCATTGTTTTCAAAATTCCGCTGACGCTTAAAAATGCTTCAGAACTCTTCCATTGTTCTCGGAATTCCGCTGACGTTTAATAATGCTTCGCAACTTTTTCATTGTTCTCGGAATTCCGCTGACGGTTAAAAATGCTTCGGAACTCTTCGATTGTTCTCGGAATTCCGTTGAAGTTTAAAAATGCTTCGAAACTCTTCCATTGATCTCGTAATTCTGCTGACGTTTAAAAATGCTTCGGAACTCTTCCATTGTTCTCGGAATTCCGTTGAAGTTTAAAAATGCTTCGGAACTCTTCCATTGTTCTCGGAATTCCGCTGACATATAAAAATGCTTTGAAAATCTTGCATTGTTCTCGGCATTCCGCTGACGTTTAAAATTGCTTCGGAACTCTTCAATTGTTCTCGGAATTCTGTTGAACTTTTAAAATGCTTTGGAACTCTTCCATTGCTCTCGGAATTCTGCTGAAGTTTAAAAATGCTTCAGAACTCTTACATTGTTCTCGGAATTCTGCTGACGTTTAAAAATGCTTCGGAACTCTACCATTGTTCTCGGAATTCCGTTGAAGTTTAAAAATGCTTCATAACTCTTCCATTGTTCTCGCAATTCTGCTGAAGTTTAAAAATGCTTCGGAACTCTTCCATTGTTCTCGGAATTCCGCTGACGTTTAATAATGCTTCGCAACTCTTTCATTGTTCTCGGAATTCCACTGACGTTTAAAAATGCTTCGGAAATCTTCCATTGTTTTCAAAATTCCGCTGACGCTTAAAAATGCTTCAGAACTCTTCCATTGTTCTCGGAATTCCGCTGACGTTTAATAATGCTTTGCAACTCTTTCATTGTACTCGGAATTCCGCTAACGTTTAAAAATGCTTCAGAACTCTTCCATTGTTCTCGGAATTCCGCTGACGTTTAATAATGCTTTGCAACTCTTTCATTGTTCTCGGAATTCCGCTGATGTTTAAAAATGCTTCGGAACTCTTCCATTGTTCTCGGAATTCTGTTGAAGTTTAAAAATGCTTCTAAACTCTTCCATTGTTCTCGGAATTCCGCTGACATATAAAAATGCTTCGGAAATCTTGCATTGTTCTCGGCATTCCGCTGACGTTTAAAAATGCTTCGGAACTCTTCCATTGTTCTCGGAATTCTGCTGAAGTTTAAAAATGCTTCAGAACTCTTCCATTGTTCTCAGAATTCCGCTGACGTTTAAAAATGCTTCGGAAATCTTCCATTGTTTTCAAAATTCCGCTGACGTTTAAAAATGCTTCAGAACTATTCCATTGTTCTCAGAATTCTGCTGACGTTTAAAAATGCTTCGGAACTCTTCCATTGTTCTCGGAATTCCGCTGACGTTTAAAAATGCTTCACAACTCTTCCATTGTTCACGGAATTCCACTGACGTTTAAAAATGCTTCACAACTCTTCCATTGTTCTCGGAATTCCGCTGACTTTTAAAAATGCTTCGGAAATCTTCCATTGTTTTCAAAATTCCGCTGACGCTTAAAAATGCTTCAGAACTCTTCCATTGTTCTCGGAATTCTGCTGAAGTTTAAAAATGCTTCAGAACTCTTACATTGTTCTCGGAATTCTGCTGACGTTTAAAAATGCCTCGGAACTCTTCCATTGTTCTCTGAATTCCGCTGACGTTTAAAAATGCTTCGGTACTCTTCCTTTGTTCTCGGAATTCCGCTGACATATAAAAATGCTTCGGAAATCTTGCATTGTTCTCGGCATTCCGCTGACGTTTAAAAATGCTTCGGAACTCTTCAATTGTTCTCGGAATTCTGCCGAACTTTTAAAATGCTTTGGAACTCTTCCATTGCTCTCGGAATTCTGCTGAAGTTTAAAAATGCTTCAGAACTCTTCCATTGTTCTCGGAATTCTGCTGTAGTTTAAAAATGCTTCGGAACTCTTCCATTGTTCTCGGAATTCCGCTGACGTTTAAAAATGCTTCGGAAATCTTCCATTGTTTTCAAAATTCCGCTGACGTTTAAAAATGCTTCAGAACTCTTCCATTGTTCTCGGAATTCCGCTGACATATAAAAATGCTTCGGAAATCTTGCATTGTTCTCGGCATTCCGCTGACATTTAAAAATGCTTCGGAAATCTTCCATTGATATCAAAATTCCGCTGACGCTTAAAAATGCTTCAGAACTCTTCCATTGTTCTCGGAATTCCGCTGACGTTTAATAATGCTTTGCAACTCTTTCATTGTACTCGGAATTCCGCTAACGTTTAAAAATGCTTCAGAACTCTTCCATTGTTCTCGGAATTCCGCTGACGTTTAATAATGCTTTGCAACTCTTTCATTGTTCTCGGAATTCCGCTGATGTTTAAAAATGCTTCGGAACTCTTCCATTGTTCTCGGAATTCTGTTGAAGTTTAAAAATGCTTCTAAACTCTTCCATTGTTCTCGGAATTCCGCTGACATATAAAAATGCTTCGGAAATCTTGCATTGTTCTCGGCATTCCGCTGACGTTTAAAAATGCTTCGGAACTCTTCCATTGTTCTCGGAATTCTGCTGAAGTTTAAAAATGCTTCAGAACTCTTCCATTGTTCTCAGAATTCCGCTGACGTTTAAAAATGCTTCGGAAATCTTCCATTGTTTTCAAAATTCCGCTGACGTTTAAAAATGCTTCAGAACTATTCCATTGTTCTCAGAATTCTGCTGATGTTTAAAAATGCTTCGGAACTCTTCCATTGTTCTCGGAATTCCGCTGACGTTTAAAAATGCTTCACAACTCTTCCATTGTTCACGGAATTCCACTGACGTTTAAAAATGCTTCACAACTCTTCCATTGTTCTCGGAATTCCGCTGACTTTTAAAAATGCTTCGGAAATCTTCCATTGTTTTCAAAATTCCGCTGACGCTTAAAAATGCTTCAGAACTCTTCCATTGTTCTCGGAATTCTGCTGAAGTTTAAAAATGCTTCAGAACTCTTACATTGTTCTCGGAATTCTGCTGACGTTTAAAAATGCCTCGGAACTCTTCCATTGTTCTCTGAATTCCGCTGACGTTTAAAAATGCTTCGGTACTCTTCCTTTGTTCTCGGAATTCCGCTGACATATAAAAATGCTTCGGAAATCTTGCATTGTACTCGGCATTCCGCTGACGTTTAAAAATGCTTCGGAACTCTTCAATTGTTCTCGGAATTCTGCCGAACTTTTAAAATGCTTTGGAACTCTTCCATTGCTCTCGGAATTCTGCTGAAGTTTAAAAATGCTTCAGAACTCTTCCATTGTTCTCGGAATTCTGCTGTAGTTTAAAAATGCTTCGGAACTCTTCCATTGTTCTCGGAATTCCGCTGACGTTTAAAAATGCTTCGGAAATCTTCCATTGTTTTCAAAATTCCGCTGACGTTTAAAAATGCTTCAGAACTCTTCCATTGTTCTCGGAATTCCGCTGACATATAAAAATGCTTCGGAAATCTTGCATTGTTCTCGGCATTCCGCTGACATTTAAAAATGCTTCGGAAATCTTCCATTGATATCAAAATTCCGCTGACGCTTAAAAATGCTTCAGAACTCTTCCATTGTTCTCGGAATTCCGCTGACGTTTAATAATGCTTCGCAACTTTTTCATTGTTCTCGGAATTCCGCTGACAGTTAAAAATGCTTCGGAACTCTTCCATTGTTCTCGGAATTCCGTTGAAGTTTAAAAATGCTTCGAAACTCTTCCATTGTTCTCGGAATTCTGCTGAAGTTTAAAAATGCTTCAGAACTCTTCCATTGTTCTCGGAATTCCGCTGACGTTTAATAATGCTTCGCAACTCTTTCATTGTTCTCGGAATTCCGCTGACGTTTAAAAATGCTTCGAAACTCTTCCATTGTTCTCGGAATTCTGCTGAAGTTTAAAAATGCTTCGGAACTCTTCCATTGTTCTCGGAATTCCGCTGACATATAAAAATGCTTTGAAAATCTTGCATTGTTCTCGGCATTCCGCTGACGTTTAAAATTGCTTCGGAACTCTTCAATTGTTCTCGGAATTCTGTTGAACTTTTAAATTGCTTTGGAACTCTTCCATTGCTCTCGGAATTCTGCTGAAGTTTAAAAATGCTTAAAATCTCTTACATTGTACTCGGAATTCCGCTGAAGTTTAAAAATGCTTCGGAACTCTTCCATTGCTCTCGGAATTCTGCTGAAGTTTAAAAATGCTTCAGAACTCTTACATTGTTCTCGGAATTCTGCTGACGTTTAAAAATGCTTCGGAACTCTTCCATTGTTCTCAGAATTCCGCTGAAGTTTAAAAATGCTTCGGTACTCTTCCATTGTTCTCGGAATTCCGCTGACATATAAAAATGCTTCGGAAATCTTGCATTGTTCTCGGAATTCTGCTGACGTTTAAAAATGCTTCGGAACTCTTCCATTGTTCTCAGAATTCAGCTGAAGTTTAAAAATGCTTCGGAACTCTTCCATTGTTCTCGGAATTCTGCTGAAGTTTAAAAATGCTACGTAACTCTTCCATTGTTCTCAGAATTCCGCTGACGTTTAAAAATGCTTTGGAACTCTTCCATTGCTCTCGGAATTCTGCTGAAGTTTAAAAATGCTTCGGAACTCTTCCATTGTTCTCGGAATTCTGCTGAAGTTTAAAAATGCTTCGGAACTCTTCCATTGTTCTCGGAATTCCGTTGAAGTTTAAAAATACTTTGAAACTCTTCCATTGTTCTCGGAATTCTGCTGAAGTTTAAAAATGCTTCGGAACTTTTCCATTGTTCTCAGAATTCCGCTAACGTTTAAAAATGCTTCGGAAATCTTCCATTGTTTTCAAAATTCCGCTGACGCTTAAAAATGCTTCAGAACTCTTCCATTGTTCTCGGAATTCCGCTGACGTTTAATAATGCTTCGCAACTCTTTCATTGTACTCGGAATTCCGCTAACGTTTAAAAATGCTTCGGAACTCTTCCATTGTTCTCGGAATTCCGTTGAAGTTTAAAAATGCTTCGAAACTCTTCCATTGTTCTGGGAATTCTGCTGAAGTTTAAAAATGCTTCAGAACTCTTCCATTGTTCTCGGAATTCCGCTGACGTTTAATAATGCTTCGCAACTCTTTCATTGTTCTCGGAATTCCGCTGATGTTTAAAAATGCTTCGGAACTCTTCCATTGTTCTCGGAATTCTGTTGAAGTTTAAAAATGCTTCTAAACTCTTCCATTGTTCTCGGAATTCCGCTGACATATAAAAATGCTTCGGAAATCTTGCATTGTTCTCGGCATTCCGCTGACATTTAAAAATGCTTCGGAACTCTTCAATTGTTCTCGGAATTCTGCCGAACTTTTAAAATGCTTTGGAACTCTTCCATTGTTCTCGGAATTCTGCTGTAGTTTAAAAATGCTTCGGAACTCTTCCATTGTTCTCGGAATTCCGCTGGCGTTTAAAAATGCTTCGGAAATCTTCCATTGTTTTCAAAATTCCGCTGACGTTTAAAAATGCTTCAGAACTCTTCCATTGTTCTCGGAATTCCGCTGACGTTTTAAAATGCTTCGGTACTCTTCCATTGTTCTCGGAATTCCGCTGACATATAAAAATGCTTCGGAAATCTTGCATTGTTCTCGGCATTCCGCTGACGTTTAAAAATGCTTCGGAACTCTTCAATTGTTCTCGGAATTCTGCTGAACTTTTAAAATGCTTTGGAACTCTTCCATTGCTCTCGGAATTCTGCTGAAGTTTAAAAATGCTTCAGAACTCTTCCATTGTTTTCGGAATTCTGCTGAAGTTTAAAAATGCTTCGGAACTCTTCCATTGTTCTCAGAATTCCACTGACGTTTAAAAATGCTTCGGAAATCTTCCATTGTTTTCAAAATTCCGCTGACGCTTAAAAATGCTTCAGAACTCTTCCATTGTTCTCGGAATTCCGCTGACGTTTAATAATGCTTCGCAACTTTTTCATTGTTCTCGGAATTCCGCTGACGGTTAAAAATGCTTCGGAACTCTTCCATTGTTCTCGGAATTCCGTTGAAGTTTAAAAATGCTTCGAAACTCTTCCATTGTTCTCGGAATTCTGCTGACGTTTAAAAATGCTTCGGATATCTTCCATTGTTCTCGGAATTCCGTTGAAGTTTAAAAATGCTTCGAAACTCTTCCATTGTTCTCGGAATTCTGCTGAAGTTTAAAAATGCTTCGGAACTCTTCCATTGTTCTCGGAATTCCGCTGACATATAAAAATGCTTTGAAAATCTTGCATTGTTCTCGGCATTCCGCTGACGTTTAAAATTGCTTCGGAACTCTTCAATTGTTCTCGGAATTCTGTTGAACTTTTAAAATGCTTTGGAACTCTTCCATTGCTCTCGGAATTCTGCTGAAGTTTAAAAATGCTTCAGAACTCTTACATTGTTCTCGGAATTCTGCTGACGTTTAAAAATGCTTCGGAACTCTACCATTGTTCTCGGAATTCCGTTGAAGTTTAAAAATACTTCATAACTCTTCCATTGTTCTCGGAATTCTGCTGAAGTTTAAAAATGCTTCGGAACTCTTCCATTGTTCTCGGAATTCCGCTGACGTTTAATAATGCTTCGCAACTCTTTCATTGTTCTCGGAATTCCACTGACGTTTAAAAATGCTTCGGAAATCTTCCATTGTTTTCAAAATTCCGCTGACGCTTAAAAATGCTTCAGAACTCTTCCATTGTTCTCGGAATTCCGCTGACGTTTAATAATGCTTTGCAACTCTTTCATTGTACTCGGAATTCCGCTAACGTTTAAAAATGCTTCAGAACTCTTCCATTGTTCTCGGAATTCCGCTGACGTTTAATAATGCTTCGCAACTCTTTCATTGTTCTCGGAATTCCGCTGATGTTTAAAAATGCTTCGGAACTCTTCCATTGTTCTCGGCATTCCGCTGACGTTTAAAAATGCTTCGGAACTCTTCCATTGTTCTCGGAATTCTGCTGAAGTTTAAAAATGCTTCAGAACTCTTCCATTGTTCTCGGAATTCCGCTGACGTTTAAAAATGCTTCACAACTCTTCCATTGTTCACGGAATTCCACTGACGTTTAAAAATGCTTCACAACTCTTCCATTGTTCTCGGAATTCCGCTGACTTTTAAAAATGCTTCGGAACTCTTCCATTGTTCTCGGAATTCCGCTGACGTTTAAAAATGCTTCACAACTCTTCCATTGTTCTCGGAATTCCGCTGACGTTTAAAAATGCTTCAGAACTCTTCCATTGTTCTCGGAATTCCGCTGACATATAAAAATGCTTCGGAAATCTTGCATTGTTCTCGGCATTCCGCTGACATTTAAAAATGCTTCGGAAATCTTCCATTGATATCAAAATTCCGCTGACGCTTAAAAATGCTTCAGAACTCTTCCATTGTTCTCGGAATTCCGCTGACGTTTAATAATGCTTTGCAACTCTTTCATTGTACTCGGAATTCCGCTAACGTTTAAAAATGCTTCAGAACTCTTCCATTGTTCTCGGAATTCCGCTGACGTTTAATAATGCTTTGCAACTCTTTCATTGTTCTCGGAATTCCGCTGATGTTTAAAAATGCTTCGGAACTCTTCCATTGTTCTCGGAATTCTGTTGAAGTTTAAAAATGCTTCTAAACTCTTCCATTGTTCTCGGAATTCCGCTGACATATAAAAATGCTTCGGAAATCTTGCATTGTTCTCGGCATTCCGCTGACGTTTAAAAATGCTTCGGAACTCTTCCATTGTTCTCGGAATTCTGCTGAAGTTTAAAAATGCTTCAGAACTCTTCCATTGTTCTCAGAATTCCGCTGACGTTTAAAAATGCTTCGGAAATCTTCCATTGTTTTCAAAATTCCGCTGACGTTTAAAAATGCTTCAGAACTATTCCATTGTTCTCAGAATTCTGCTGATGTTTAAAAATGCTTCGGAACTCTTCCATTGTTCTCGGAATTCCGCTGACGTTTAAAAATGCTTCACAACTCTTCCATTGTTCACGGAATTCCACTGACGTTTAAAAATGCTTCACAACTCTTCCATTGTTCTCGGAATTCCGCTGACTTTTAAAAATGCTTCGGAAATCTTCCATTGTTTTCAAAATTCCGCTGACGCTTAAAAATGCTTCAGAACTCTTCCATTGTTCTCGGAATTCTGCTGAAGTTTAAAAATGCTTCAGAACTCTTACATTGTTCTCGGAATTCTGCTGACGTTTAAAAATGCCTCGGAACTCTTCCATTGTTCTCTGAATTCCGCTGACGTTTAAAAATGCTTCGGTACTCTTCCTTTGTTCTCGGAATTCCGCTGACATATAAAAATGCTTCGGAAATCTTGCATTGTTCTCGGCATTCCGCTGACGTTTAAAAATGCTTCGGAACTCTTCAATTGTTCTCGGAATTCTGCCGAACTTTTAAAATGCTTTGGAACTCTTCCATTGCTCTCGGAATTCTGCTGAAGTTTAAAAATGCTTCAGAACTCTTCCATTGTTCTCGGAATTCTGCTGTAGTTTAAAAATGCTTCGGAACTCTTCCATTGTTCTCGGAATTCCGCTGACGTTTAAAAATGCTTCGGAAATCTTCCATTGTTTTCAAAATTCCGCTGACGTTTAAAAATGCTTCAGAACTCTTCCATTGTTCTCGGAATTCCGCTGACATATAAAAATGCTTCGGAAATCTTGCATTGTTCTCGGCATTCCGCTGACATTTAAAAATGCTTCGGAAATCTTCCATTGATATCAAAATTCCGCTGACGCTTAAAAATGCTTCAGAACTCTTCCATTGTTCTCGGAATTCCGCTGACGTTTAATAATGCTTCGCAACTTTTTCATTGTTCTCGGAATTCCGCTGACAGTTAAAAATGCTTCGGAACTCTTCCATTGTTCTCGGAATTCCGTTGAAGTTTAAAAATGCTTCGAAACTCTTCCATTGTTCTCGGAATTCTGCTGAAGTTTAAAAATGCTTCAGAACTCTTCCATTGTTCTCGGAATTCCGCTGACGTTTAATAATGCTTCGCAACTCTTTCATTGTTCTCGGAATTCCGCTGACGTTTAAAAATGCTTCGAAACTCTTCCATTGTTCTCGGAATTCTGCTGAAGTTTAAAAATGCTTCGGAACTCTTCCATTGTTCTCGGAATTCCGCTGACATATAAAAATGCTTTGAAAATCTTGCATTGTTCTCGGCATTCCGCTGACGTTTAAAATTGCTTCGGAACTCTTCAATTGTTCTCGGAATTCTGTTGAACTTTTAAATTGCTTTGGAACTCTTCCATTGCTCTCGGAATTCTGCTGAAGTTTAAAAATGCTTAAAATCTCTTACATTGTACTCGGAATTCCGCTGAAGTTTAAAAATGCTTCGGAACTCTTCCATTGCTCTCGGAATTCTGCTGAAGTTTAAAAATGCTTCAGAACTCTTACATTGTTCTCGGAATTCTGCTGACGTTTAAAAATGCTTCGGAACTCTTCCATTGTTCTCAGAATTCCGCTGAAGTTTAAAAATGCTTCGGTACTCTTCCATTGTTCTCGGAATTCCGCTGACATATAAAAATGCTTCGGAAATCTTGCATTGTTCTCGGAATTCTGCTGACGTTTAAAAATGCTTCGGAACTCTTCCATTGTTCTCAGAATTCAGCTGAAGTTTAAAAATGCTTCGGAACTCTTCCATTGTTCTCGGAATTCTGCTGAAGTTTAAAAATGCTACGTAACTCTTCCATTGTTCTCAGAATTCCGCTGACGTTTAAAAATGCTTTGGAACTCTTCCATTGCTCTCGGAATTCTGCTGAAGTTTAAAAATGCTTCGGAACTCTTCCATTGTTCTCGGAATTCTGCTGAAGTTTAAAAATGCTTCGGAACTCTTCCATTGTTCTCGGAATTCCGTTGAAGTTTAAAAATACTTTGAAACTCTTCCATTGTTCTCGGAATTCTGCTGAAGTTTAAAAATGCTTCGGAACTTTTCCATTGTTCTCAGAATTCCGCTAACGTTTAAAAATGCTTCGGAAATCTTCCATTGTTTTCAAAATTCCGCTGACGCTTAAAAATGCTTCAGAACTCTTCCATTGTTCTCGGAATTCCGCTGACGTTTAATAATGCTTCGCAACTCTTTCATTGTACTCGGAATTCCGCTAACGTTTAAAAATGCTTCGGAACTCTTCCATTGTTCTCGGAATTCCGTTGAAGTTTAAAAATGCTTCGAAACTCTTCCATTGTTCTGGGAATTCTGCTGAAGTTTAAAAATGCTTCAGAACTCTTCCATTGTTCTCGGAATTCCGCTGACGTTTAATAATGCTTCGCAACTCTTTCATTGTTCTCGGAATTCCGCTGATGTTTAAAAATGCTTCGGAACTCTTCCATTGTTCTCGGAATTCTGTTGAAGTTTAAAAATGCTTCTAAACTCTTCCATTGTTCTCGGAATTCCGCTGACATATAAAAATGCTTCGGAAATCTTGCATTGTTCTCGGCATTCCGCTGACATTTAAAAATGCTTCGGAACTCTTCAATTGTTCTCGGAATTCTGCCGAACTTTTAAAATGCTTTGGAACTCTTCCATTGTTCTCGGAATTCTGCTGTAGTTTAAAAATGCTTCGGAACTCTTCCATTGTTCTCGGAATTCCGCTGGCGTTTAAAAATGCTTCGGAAATCTTCCATTGTTTTCAAAATTCCGCTGACGTTTAAAAATGCTTCAGAACTCTTCCATTGTTCTCGGAATTCCGCTGACGTTTTAAAATGCTTCGGTACTCTTCCATTGTTCTCGGAATTCCGCTGACATATAAAAATGCTTCGGAAATCTTGCATTGTTCTCGGCATTCCGCTGACGTTTAAAAATGCTTCGGAACTCTTCAATTGTTCTCGGAATTCTGCTGAACTTTTAAAATGCTTTGGAACTCTTCCATTGCTCTCGGAATTCTGCTGAAGTTTAAAAATGCTTCAGAACTCTTCCATTGTTTTCGGAATTCTGCTGAAGTTTAAAAATGCTTCGGAACTCTTCCATTGTTCTCAGAATTCCACTGACGTTTAAAAATGCTTCGGAAATCTTCCATTGTTTTCAAAATTCCGCTGACGCTTAAAAATGCTTCAGAACTCTTCCATTGTTCTCGGAATTCCGCTGACGTTTAATAATGCTTCGCAACTTTTTCATTGTTCTCGGAATTCCGCTGACGGTTAAAAATGCTTCGGAACTCTTCCATTGTTCTCGGAATTCCGTTGAAGTTTAAAAATGCTTCGAAACTCTTCCATTGTTCTCGGAATTCTGCTGACGTTTAAAAATGCTTCGGAACTCTTCCATTGTTCTCGGAATTCCGTTGAAGTTTAAAAATGCTTCGAAACTCTTCCATTGTTCTCGGAATTCTGCTGAAGTTTAAAAATGCTTCGGAACTCTTCCATTGTTCTCGGAATTCCGCTGACATATAAAAATGCTTTGAAAATCTTGCATTGTTCTCGGCATTCCGCTGACGTTTAAAATTGCTTCGGAACTCTTCAATTGTTCTCGGAATTCTGTTGAACTTTTAAAATGCTTTGGAACTCTTCCATTGCTCTCGGAATTCTGCTGAAGTTTAAAAATGCTTCAGAACTCTTACATTGTTCTCGGAATTCTGCTGACGTTTAAAAATGCTTCGGAACTCTACCATTGTTCTCGGAATTCCGTTGAAGTTTAAAAATGCTTCATAACTCTTCCATTGTTCTCGGAATTCTGCTGAAGTTTAAAAATGCTTCGGAACTCTTCCATTGTTCTCGGAATTCCGCTGACGTTTAATAATGCTTCGCAACTCTTTCATTGTTCTCGGAATTCCACTGACGTTTAAAAATGCTTCGGAAATCTTCCATTGTTTTCAAAATTCCGCTGACGCTTAAAAATGCTTCAGAACTCTTCCATTGTTCTCGGAATTCCGCTGACGTTTAATAATGCTTTGCAACTCTTTCATTGTACTCGGAATTCCGCTAACGTTTAAAAATGCTTCAGAACTCTTCCATTGTTCTCGGAATTCCGCTGACGTTTAATAATGCTTCGCAACTCTTTCATTGTTCTCGGAATTCCGCTGATGTTTAAAAATGCTTCGGAACTCTTCCATTGTTCTCGGCATTCCGCTGACGTTTAAAAATGCTTCGGAACTCTTCCATTGTTCTCGGAATTCTGCTGAAGTTTAAAAATGCTTCAGAACTCTTCCATTGTTCTCGGAATTCCGCTGACGTTTAAAAATGCTTCACAACTCTTCCATTGTTCACGGAATTCCACTGACGTTTAAAAATGCTTCACAACTCTTCCATTGTTCTCGGAATTCCGCTGACTTTTAAAAATGCTTCGGAACTCTTCCATTGTTCTCGGAATTCCGCTGACGTTTAAAAATGCTTCACAACTCTTCCATTGTTCACGGAATTCCACTGACGTTTAAAAATGCTTCACAACTCTTCCATTGTTCTCGGAATTCCGCTGACTTTTAAAAATGCTTCGGAAATCTTCCATTGTTTTCAAAATTCCGCTGACGCTTAAAAATGCTTCAGAACTCTTCCATTGTTCTCGGAATTCTGCTGAAGTTTAAAAATGCTTCAGAACTCTTACATTGTTCTCGGAATTCTGCTGACGTTTAAAAATGCCTCGGAACTCTTCCATTGTTCTCTGAATTCCGCTGACGTTTAAAAATGCTTCGGTACTCTTCCTTTGTTCTCGGAATTCCGCTGACATATAAAAATGTTTCGGAAATCTTGCATTGTTCTCGGCATTCCGCTGACGTTTAAAAATGCTTCGGAACTCTTCAATTGTTCTCGGAATTCTGCCGAACTTTTAAAATGCTTTGGAACTCTTCCATTGCTCTCGGAATTCTGCTGAAGTTTAAAAATGCTTCAGAACTCTTCCATTGTTCTCGGAATTCTGCTGTAGTTTAAAAATGCTTCGGAACTCTTCCATTGTTCTCGGAATTCCGCTGACGTTTAAAAATGCTTCGGAAATCTTCCATTGTTTTCAAAATTCCGCTGACGTTTAAAAATGCTTCAGAACTCTTCCATTGTTCTCGGAATTCCGCTGACATATAAAAATGCTTCGGAAATCTTGCATTGTTCTCGGCATTCCGCTGGCATTTAAAAATGCTTCGGAAATCTTCCATTGATATCAAAATTCCGCTGACGCTTAAAAATGCTTCAGAACTCTTCCATTGTTCTCGGAATTCCGCTGACGTTTAATAATGCTTCGCAACTTTTTCATTGTTCTCGGAATTCCGCTGACAGTTAAAAATGCTTCGGAACTCTTCCATTGTTCTCGGAATTCCGTTGAAGTTTAAAAATGCTTCGAAACTCTTCCATTGTTCTCGGAATTCTGCTGAAGTTTAAAAATGCTTCAGAACTCTTCCATTGTTCTCGGAATTCCGCTGACGTTTAATAATGCTTCGCAACTCTTTCATTGTTCTCGGAATTCCGCTGACGTTTAAAAATGCTTCGAAACTCTTCCATTGTTCTCGGAATTCTGCTGAAGTTTAAAAATGCTTCGGAACTCTTCCATTGTTCTCGGAATTCCGCTGACATATAAAAATGCTTTGAAAATCTTGCATTGTTCTCGGCATTCCGCTGACGTTTAAAATTGCTTCGGAACTCTTCAATTGTTCTCGGAATTCTGTTGAACTTTTAAATTGCTTTGGAACTCTTCCATTGCTCTCGGAATTCTGCTGAAGTTTAAAAATGCTTCAGAACTCTTACATTGTTCTCGGAATTCTGCTGACGTTTAAAAATGCTTCGGAACTCTACCATTGTTCGCGGAATTCCGCTGAAGTTTAAAAATGCTTAAAATCTCTTACATTGTACTCGGAATTCCGCTGAAGTTTAAAAATGCTTCGGAACTCTTCCATTGCTCTCGGAATTCTGCTGAAGTTTAAAAATGCTTCAGAACTCTTACATTGTTCTCGGAATTCTGCTGACGTTTAAAAATGCTTCGGAACTCTTCCATTGTTCTCAGAATTCCGCTGAAGTTTAAAAATGCTTCGGTACTCTTCCATTGTTCTCGGAATTCCGCTGACATATAAAAATGCTTCGGAAATCTTGCATTGTTCTCGGCATTCCGCTGACGTTTAAAAATGCTTCGGAACTCTTCAATTGTTCTCGGAATTCTGCTGAACTTTTAAAATGCTTTGGAACTCTTCCATTGCTCTCGGAATTCTGCTGAAGTTTAAAAATGCTTCAGAACTCTTCCATTGTTTTCGGAATTCTGCTGAAGTTTAAAAATGCTTCGGAACTCTTCCATTGTTCTCAGAATTCCACTGACGTTTAAAAATGCTTCGGAAATCTTCCATTGTTTTCAAAATTCCGCTGACGCTTAAAAATGCTTCAGAACTCTTCCATTGTTCTCGGAATTCCGCTGACGTTTAATAATGCTTCGCAACTTTTTCATTGTTCTCGGAATTCCGCTGACGGTTAAAAATGCTTCACAACTCTTCCATTGTTCACGGAATTCCACTGACGTTTAAAAATGCTTCACAACTCTTCCATTGTTCTCGGAATTCCGCTGACTTTTAAAAATGCTTCGGAAATCTTCCATTGTTTTCAAAATTCCGCTGACGCTTAAAAATGCTTCAGAACTCTTCCATTGTTCTCGGAATTCTGCTGAAGTTTAAAAATGCTTCAGAACTCTTACATTGTTCTCGGAATTCTGCTGACGTTTAAAAATGCCTCGGAACTCTTCCATTGTTCTCTGAATTCCGCTGACGTTTAAAAATGCTTCGGTACTCTTCCTTTGTTCTCGGAATTCCGCTGACATATAAAAATGCTTCGGAAATCTTGCATTGTTCTCGGCATTCCGCTGACGTTTAAAAATGCTTCGGAACTCTTCAATTGTTCTCGGAATTCTGCCGAACTTTTAAAATGCTTTGGAACTCTTCCATTGCTCTCGGAATTCTGCTGAAGTTTAAAAATGCTTCAGAACTCTTCCATTGTTCTCGGAATTCTGCTGTAGTTTAAAAATGCTTCGGAACTCTTCCATTGTTCTCGGAATTCCGCTGACGTTTAAAAATGCTTCGGAAATATTCCATTGTTTTCAAAATTCCGCTGACGTTTAAAAATGCTTCAGAACTCTTCCATTGTTCTCGGAATTCCGCTGACATATAAAAATGCTTCGGAAATCTTGCATTGTTCTCGGCATTCCGCTGACATTTAAAAATGCTTCGGAAATCTTCCATTGATATCAAAATTCCGCTGACGCTTAAAAATGCTTCAGAACTCTTCCATTGTTCTCGGAATTCCGCTGACGTTTAATAATGCTTCGCAACTTTTTCATTGTTCTCGGAATTCCGCTGACAGTTAAAAATGCTTCGGAACTCTTCCATTGTTCTCGGAATTCCGTTGAAGTTTAAAAATGCTTCGAAACTCTTCCATTGTTCTCGGAATTCTGCTGAAGTTTAAAAATGCTTCAGAACTCTTCCATTGTTCTCGAAATTCCGCTGACGTTTAATAATGCTTCGCAACTCTTTCATTGTTCTCGGAATTCCGCTGACGTTTAAAAATGCTTCGAAACTCTTCCATTGTTCTCGGAATTCTGCTGAAGTTTAAAAATGCTTCGGAACTCTTCCATTGTTCTCGGAATTCCGCTGACATATAAAAATGCTTTGAAAATCTTGCATTGTTCTCGGCATTCCGCTGACGTTTAAAATTGCTTCGGAACTCTTCAATTGTTCTCGAAATTCTGTTGAACTTTTAAATTGCTTTGGAACTCTTCCATTGCTCTCGGAATTCTGCTGAAGTTTAAAAATGCTTCAGAACTCTTACATTGTTCTCGGAATTCTGCTGACGTTTAAAAATGCTTCGGAACTCTACCATTGTTCGCGGAATTCCGCTGAAGTTTAAAAATGCTTAAAATCTCTTACATTGTACTCGGAATTCCGCTGAAGTTTAAAAATGCTTCGGAACTCTTCCATTGCTCTCGGAATTCTGCTGAAGTTTAAAAATGCTTCAGAACTCTTACATTGTTCTCGGAATTCTGCTGACGTTTAAAAATGCTTCGGAACTCTTCCATTGTTCTCAGAATTCCGCTGAAGTTTAAAAATGCTTCGGTACTCTTCCATTGTTCTCGGAATTCCGCTGACATATAAAAATGCTTCGGAAATCTTGCATTGTTCTCGGAATTCTGCTGACGTTTAAAAATGCTTCGGAACTCTTCCATTGTTCTCAGAATTCAGCTGAAGTTTAAAAATGCTTCGGAACTCTTCCATTGTTCTCGGAATTCTGCTGAAGTTTAAAAATGCTACGCAACTCTTCCATTGTTCTCAGAATTCCGCTGACGTTTAAAAATGCTTTGGAACTCTTCCATTGCTCTCGGAATTCTGCTGAAGTTTAAAAATGCTTCGGAACTCTTCCATTGTTCTCGGAATTCTGCTGAAGTTTAAAAATGCTTCGGAACTCTTCCATTGTTCTCGGAATTCCGTTGAAGTTTAAAAATACTTCGAAACTCTTCCATTGTTCTCGGAATTCTGCTGAAGTTTAAAAATGCTTCGGAACTCTTCCATTGTTCTCAGAATTCCGCTAACGTTTAAAAATGCTTCGGAAATCTTCCATTGTTTTCAAAATTCCGCTGACGCTTAAAAATGCTTCAGAACTCTTCCATTGTTCTCGGAATTCCGCTGACGTTAAATAATGCTTCGCAACTCTTTCATTGTACTCGGAATTCCGCTAACGTTTAAAAATGCTTCGGAACTCTTCCATTGTTCTCGGAATTCCGTTGAAGTTTAAAAATGCTTCGAAACTCTTCCATTGTTCTGGGAATTCTGCTGAAGTTTAAAAATGCTTCAGAACTCTTCCATTGTTCTCGGAATTCCGCTGACGTTTAATAATGCTTCGCAACTCTTTCATTGTTCTCGGAATTCCGCTGATGTTTAAAAATGCTTCGGAACTCTTCCATTGTTCTCGGAATTCTGTTGAAGTTTAAAAATGCTTCTAAACTCTTCCATTGTTCTCGGAATTCCGCTGACATATAAAAATGCTTTGAAAATCTTGCATTGTTCTCGGCATTCCGCTGACGTTTAAAATTGCTTCGGAACTCTTCAATTGTTCTCGGAATTCTGTTGAACTTTTAAATTGCTTTGGAACTCTTCCATTGCTCTCGGAATTCTGCTGAAGTTTAAAAATGCTTCAGAACTCTTACATTGTTCTCGGAATTCTGCTGACGTTTAAAAATGCTTCGGAACTCTACCATTGTTCGCGGAATTCCGCTGAAGTTTAAAAATGCTTAAAATCTCTTACATTGTACTCGGAATTCCGCTGAAGTTTAAAAATGCTTCGGAACTCTTCCATTGCTCTCGGAATTCTGCTGAAGTTTAAAAATGCTTCAGAACTCTTACATTGTTCTCGGAATTCTGCTGACGTTTAAAAATGCTTCGGAACTCTTCCATTGTTCTCAGAATTCCGCTGAAGTTTAAAAATGCTTCGGTACTCTTCCATTGTTCTCGGAATTCCGCTGACATATAAAAATGCTTCGGAAATCTTGCATTGTTCTCGGCATTCCGCTGACGTTTAAAAATGCTTCGGAACTCTTCAATTGTTCTCGGAATTCTGCTGAACTTTTAAAATGCTTTGGAACTCTTCCATTGCTCTCGGAATTCTGCTGAAGTTTAAAAATGCTTCAGAACTCTTCCATTGTTTTCGGAATTCTGCTGAAGTTTAAAAATGCTTCGGAACTCTTCCATTGTTCTCAGAATTCCACTGACGTTTAAAAATGCTTCGGAAATCTTCCATTGTTTTCAAAATTCCGCTGACGCTTAAAAATGCTTCAGAACTCTTCCATTGTTCTCGGAATTCCGCTGACGTTTAATAATGCTTCGCAACTTTTTCATTGTTCTCGGAATTCCGCTGACGGTTAAAAATGCTTCACAACTCTTCCATTGTTCACGGAATTCCACTGACGTTTAAAAATGCTTCACAACTCTTCCATTGTTCTCGGAATTCCGCTGACTTTTAAAAATGCTTCGGAAATCTTCCATTGTTTTCAAAATTCCGCTGACGCTTAAAAATGCTTCAGAACTCTTCCATTGTTCTCGGAATTCTGCTGAAGTTTAAAAATGCTTCAGAACTCTTACATTGTTCTCGGAATTCTGATGACGTTTAAAAATGCCTCGGAACTCTTCCATTGTTCTCTGAATTCCGCTGACGTTTAAAAATGCTTCGGTACTCTTCCTTTGTTCTCGGAATTCCGCTGACATATAAAAATGCTTCGGAAATCTTGCATTGTTCTCGGCATTCCGCTGACGTTTAAAAATGCTTCGGAACTCTTCAATTGTTCTCGGAATTCTGCCGAACTTTTAAAATGCTTTGGAACTCTTCCATTGCTCTCGGAATTCTGCTGAAGTTTAAAAATGCTTCAGAACTCTTCCATTGTTCTCGGAATTCTGCTGTAGTTTAAAAATGCTTCGGAACTCTTCCATTGTTCTCGGAATTCCGCTGACGTTTAAAAATGCTTCGGAAATCTTCCATTGTTTTCAAAATTCCGCTGACGTTTAAAAATGCTTCAGAACTCTTCCATTGTTCTCGGAATTCCGCTGACATATAAAAATGCTTCGGAAATCTTGCATTGTTCTCGGCATTCCGCTGACATTTAAAAATGCTTCGGAAATCTTCCATTGATATCAAAATTCCGCTGACGCTTAAAAATGCTTCAGAACTCTTCCATTGTTCTCGGAATTCCGCTGACGTTTAATAATGCTTCGCAACTTTTTCATTGTTCTCGGAATTCCGCTGACAGTTAAAAATGCTTCGGAACTCTTCCATTGTTCTCGGAATTCCGTTGAAGTTTAAAAATGCTTCGAAACTCTTCCATTGTTCTCGGAATTCTGCTGAAGTTTAAAAATGCTTCAGAACTCTTCCATTGTTCTCGAAATTCCGCTGACGTTTAATAATGCTTCGCAACTCTTTCATTGTTCTCGGAATTCCGCTGACGTTTAAAAATGCTTCGAAACTCTTCCATTGTTCTCGGAATTCTGCTGAAGTTTAAAAATGCTTCGGAACTCTTCCATTGTTCTCGGAATTCCGCTGACATATAAAAATGCTTTGAAAATCTTGCATTGTTCTCGGCATTCCGCTGACGTTTAAAATTGCTTCGGAACTCTTCAATTGTTCTCGGAATTCTGTTGAACTTTTAAATTGCTTTGGAACTCTTCCATTGCTCTCGGAATTCTGCTGAAGTTTAAAAATGCTTCAGAACTCTTACATTGTTCTCGGAATTCTGCTGACGTTTAAAAATGCTTCGGAACTCTACCATTGTTCGCGGAATTCCGCTGAAGTTTAAAAATGCTTAAAATCTCTTACATTGTACTCGGAATTCCGCTGAAGTTTAAAAATGCTTCGGAACTCTTCCATTGCTCTCGGAATTCTGCTGAAGTTTAAAAATGCTTCAGAACTCTTACATTGTTCTCGGAATTCTGCTGACGTTTAAAAATGCTTCGGAACTCTTCCATTGTTCTCAGAATTCCGCTGAAGTTTAAAAATGCTTCGGTACTCTTCCATTGTTCTCGGAATTCCGCTGACATATAAAAATGCTTCGGAAATCTTGCATTGTTCTCGGAATTCTGCTGACGTTTAAAAATGCTTCGGAACTCTTCCATTGTTCTCAGAATTCAGCTGAAGTTTAAAAATGCTTCGGAACTCTTCCATTGTTCTCGGAATTCTGCTGAAGTTTAAAAATGCTACGTAACTCTTCCATTGTTCTCAGAATTCCGCTGACGTTTAAAAATGCTTTGGAACTCTTCCATTGCTCTCGGAATTCTGCTGAAGTTTAAAAATGCTTCGGAACTCTTCCATTGTTCTCGGAATTCTGCTGAAGTTTAAAAATGCTTCGGAACTCTTCCATTGTTCTCAGAATTCCGCTAACGTTTAAAAATGCTTCGGAAATCTTCCATTGTTTTCAAAATTCCGCTGACGCTTAAAAATGCTTCAGAACTCTTCCATTGTTCTCGGAATTCCGCTGACGTTTAATAATGCTTCGCAACTCTTTCATTGTACTCGGAATTCCGCTAACGTTTAAAAATGCTTCGGAACTCTTCCATTGTTCTCGGAATTCCGTTGAAGTTTAAAAATGCTTCGAAACTCTTCCATTGTTCTGGGAATTCTGCTGAAGTTTAAAAATGCTTCAGAACTCTTCCATTGTTCTCGGAATTCCGCTGACGTTTAATAATGCTTCGCAACTCTTTCATTGTTCTCGGAATTCCGCTGATGTTTAAAAATGCTTCGGAACTCTTCCATTGTTCTCGGAATTCTGTTGAAGTTTAAAAATGCTTCTAAACTCTTCCATTGTTCTCGGAATTCCGCTGACATATAAAAATGCTTCGGAAATCTTGCATTGTTCTCGGCATTCCGCTGACATTTAAAAATGCTTCGGAACTCTTCAATTGTTCTCGGAATTCTGCCGAACTTTTAAAATGCTTTGGAACTCTTCCATTGTTCTCGGAATTCTGCTGTAGTTTAAAAATGCTTCGGAACTCTTCCATTGTTCTCGGAATTCCGCTGACGTTTAAAAATGCTTCGGAAATCTTCCATTGTTTTCAAAATTCCGCTGACGTTTAAAAATGCTTCAGAACTCTTCCATTGTTCTCGGAATTCCGCTGACGTTTTAAAATGCTTCGGTACTCTTCCATTGTTCTCGGAATTCCGCTGACATATAAAAATGCTTCGGAAATCTTGCATTGTTCTCGGCATTCCGCTGACGTTTAAAAATGCTTCGGAACTCTTCAATTGTTCTCGGAATTCTGCTGAACTTTTAAAATGCTTTGGAACTCTTCCATTGCTCTCGGAATTCTGCTGAAGTTTAAAAATGCTTCAGAACTCTTCCATTGTTTTCGGAATTCTGCTGAAGTTTAAAAATGCTTCGAAACTCTTCCATTGTTCTCGGAATTCTGCTGACGTTTAAAAATGCTTCGGAACTCTTCCATTGTTCTCGGAATTCCGTTGAAGTTTAAAAATGCTTCGGAACTCTTCCATTGTTCTCGGAATTCTGCTGAAGTTTAAAAATGCTTCGGAACTCTTCCATTGTTCTCGGAATTCCGCTGACATATAAAAATGCTTTGAAAATCTTGCATTGTTCTCGGCATTCCGCTGACGTTTAAAATTGCTTCGGAACTCTTCAATTGTTCTCGGAATTCTGTTGAACTTTTAAAATGCTTTGGAACTCTTCCATTGCTCTCGGAATTCTGCTGAAGTTTAAAAATGCTTCAGAACTCTTACATTGTTCTCGGAATTCTGCTGACGTTTAAAAATGCTTCGGAACTCTACCATTGTTCTCGGAATTCCGTTGAAGTTTAAAAATGCTTCATAACTCTTCCATTGTTCTCGGAATTCTGCTGAAGTTTAAAAATGCTTCGGAACTCTTTCATTGTTCTCGGAATTCCACTGACGTTTAAAAATGCTTCGGAAATCTTCCATTGTTTTCAAAATTCCGCTGACGCTTAAAAATGCTTCAGAACTCTTCCATTGTTCTCGGAATTCCGCTGACGTTTAATAATGCTTTGCAACTCTTTCATTGTACTCGGAATTCCGCTAACGTTTAAAAATGCTTCAGAACTCTTCCATTGTTCTCGGAATTCCGCTGACGTTTAATAATGCTTCGCAACTCTTTCATTGTTCTCGGAATTCCGCTGATGTTTAAAAATGCTTCGGAACTCTTCCATTGTTCTCGGAATTCTGTTGAAGTTTAAAAATGCTTCTAAACTCTTCCATTGTTCTCGGAATTCCGCTGACGTTTAAAAATGCTTCGGTACTCTTCCTTTGTTCTCGGAATTCCGCTGACATATAAAAATGCTTCGGAAATCTTGCATTGTTCTCGGCATTCCGCTGACGTTTAAAAATGCTTCGGAACTCTTCAATTGTTCTCGGAATTCTGCCGAACTTTTAAAATGTTTTGGAACTCTTCCATTGCTCTCGGAATTCTGCTGAAGTTTAAAAATGCTTCAGAACTCTTCCATTGTTCTCGGAATTCTGCTGTAGTTTAAAAATGCTTCGGAACTCTTCCATTGTTCTCGGAATTCCGCTGACGTTTAAAAATGCTTCGGAAATCTTCCATTGTTTTCAAAATTCCGCTGACGTTTAAAAATGCTTCAGAACTCTTCCATTGTTCTCGGAATTCAGCTGACATATAAAAATGCTTCGGAAATCTTGCATTGTTCTCGGCATTCCGCTGACATTTAAAAATGCTTCGGAAATCTTCCATTGATATCAAAATTCCGCTGACGCTTAAAAATGCTTCAGAACTCTTCCATTGTTCTCGGAATTCCGCTGACGTTTAATAATGCTTCGCAACTTTTTCATTGTTCTCGGAATTCCGCTGACAGTTAAAAATGCTTCGGAACTCTTC
Source organism: Phyllobates terribilis (assembly GCF_046119375.1). Lineage (NCBI taxonomy): Eukaryota > Metazoa > Chordata > Amphibia > Anura > Dendrobatidae > Phyllobates > Phyllobates terribilis. Next base: position 14,566,054 of record NW_027362782.1, read on the forward strand.
CATTGTTCTCGGAATTCCGTTGAAGTTTAAAAATGCTTCGAAACTCTTCCATTGTTCTCGGAATTCTGCTGAAGTTTAAAAATGCTTCAGAACTCTTCCATTGTTCTCGGAATTCCGCTGACGTTTAATAATGCTTCGCAACTCTTTCATTGTTCTCGGAATTCCGCTGACGTTTAAAAATGCTTCGAAACTCTTCCATTGTTCTCGGAATTCTGCTGAAGTTTAAAAATGCTTCGGAACTCTTCCATTGTTCTCGGAATTCCGCTGACATATAAAAATGCTTTGAAAATCTTGCATTGTTCTCGGCATTCCGCTGACGTTTAAAATTGCTTCGGAACTCTTCAATTGTTCTCGGAATTCTGTTGAACTTTTAAATTGCTTTGGAACTCTTCCATTGCTCTCGGAATTCTGCTGAAGTTTAAAAATGCTTCAGAACTCTTACATTGTTCTCGGAATTCTGCTGACGTTTAAAAATGCTTCGGAACTCTACCATTGTTCGCGGAATTCCGCTGAAGTTTAAAAATGCTTAAAATCTCTTACATTGTACTCGGAATTCCGCTGAAGTTTAAAAATGCTTCGGAACTCTTCCATTGCTCTCGGAATTCTGCTGAAGTTTAAAAATGCTTCAGAACTCTTACATTGTTCTCGGAATTCTGCTGACGTTTAAAAATGCTTCGGAACTCTTCCATTGTTCTCAGAATTCCGCTGAAGTTTAAAAATGCTTCGGTACTCTTCCATTGTTCTCGGAATTCCGCTGACATATAAAAATGCTTCGGAAATCTTGCATTGTTCTCGGCATTCCGCTGACGTTTAAAAATGCTTCGGAACTCTTCAATTGTTCTCGGAATTCTGCTGAACTTTTAAAATGCTTTGGAACTCTTCCATTGCTCTCGGAATTCTGCTGAAGTTTAAAAATGCTTCAGAACTCTTCCATTGTTTTCGGAATTCTGCTGAAGTTTAAAAATGCTTCGGAACTCTTCCATTGTTCTCAGAATTCCACTGACGTTTAAAAATGCTTCGGAAATCTTCCATTGTTTTCAAAATTCCGCTGACGCTTAAAAATGCTTCAGAACTCTTCCATTGTTCTCGGAATTCCGCTGACGTTTAATAATGCTTCGCAACTTTTTCATTGTTCTCGGAATTCCGCTGACGGTTAAAAATGCTTCACAACTCTTCCATTGTTCACGGAATTCCACTGACGTTTAAAAATGCTTCACAACTCTTCCATTGTTCTCGGAATTCCGCTGACTTTTAAAAATGCTTCGGAAATCTTCCATTGTTTTCAAAATTCCGCTGACGCTTAAAAATGCTTCAGAACTCTTCCATTGTTCTCGGAATTCTGCTGAAGTTTAAAAATGCTTCAGAACTCTTACATTGTTCTCGGAATTCTGCTGACGTTTAAAAATGCCTCGGAACTCTTCCATTGTTCTCTGAATTCCGCTGACGTTTAAAAATGCTTCGGTACTCTTCCTTTGTTCTCGGAATTCCGCTGACATATAAAAATGCTTCGGAAATCTTGCATTGTTCTCGGCATTCCGCTGACGTTTAAAAATGCTTCGGAACTCTTCAATTGTTCTCGGAATTCTGCCGAACTTTTAAAATGCTTTGGAACTCTTCCATTGCTCTCGGAATTCTGCTGAAGTTTAAAAATGCTTCAGAACTCTTCCATTGTTCTCGGAATTCTGCTGTAGTTTAAAAATGCTTCGGAACTCTTCCATTGTTCTCGGAATTCCGCTGACGTTTAAAAATGCTTCGGAAATCTTCCATTGTTTTCAAAATTCCGCTGACGTTTAAAAATGCTTCAGAACTCTTCCATTGTTCTCGGAATTCCGCTGACATATAAAAATGCTTCGGAAATCTTGCATTGTTCTCGGCATTCCGCTGACATTTAAAAATGCTTCGGAAATCTTCCATTGATATCAAAATTCCGCTGACGCTTAAAAATGCTTCAGAACTCTTCCATTGTTCTCGGAATTCCGCTGACGTTTAATAATGCTTCGCAACTTTTTCATTGTTCTCGGAATTCCGCTGACAGTTAAAAATGCTTCGGAACTCTTCCATTGTTCTCGGAATTCCGTTGAAGTTTAAAAATGCTTCGAAACTCTTCCATTGTTCTCGGAATTCTGCTGAAGTTTAAAAATGCTTCAGAACTCTTCCATTGTTCTCGAAATTCCGCTGACGTTTAATAATGCTTCGCAACTCTTTCATTGTTCTCGGAATTCCGCTGACGTTTAAAAATGCTTCGAAACTCTTCCATTGTTCTCGGAATTCTGCTGAAGTTTAAAAATGCTTCGGAACTCTTCCATTGTTCTCGGAATTCCGCTGACATATAAAAATGCTTTGAAAATCTTGCATTGTTCTCGGCATTCCGCTGACGTTTAAAATTGCTTCGGAAGTCTTCAATTGTTCTCGGAATTCTGTTGAACTTTTAAATTGCTTTGGAACTCTTCCATTGCTCTCGGAATTCTGCTGAAGTTTAAAAATGCTTCAGAACTCTTACATTGTTCTCGGAATTCTGCTGACGTTTAAAAATGCTTCGGAACTCTACCATTGTTCGCGGAATTCCGCTGAAGTTTAAAAATGCTTAAAATCTCTTACATTGTACTCGGAATTCCGCTGAAGTTTAAAAAGGCTTCGGAACTCTTCCATTGCTCTCGGAATTCTGCTGAAGTTTAAAAATGCTTCAGAACTCTTACATTGTTCTCGGAATTCTGCTGACGTTTAAAAATGCTTCGGAACTCTTCCATTGTTCTCAGAATTCCGCTGAAGTTTAAAAATGCTTCGGTACTCTTCCATTGTTCTCGGAATTCCGCTGACATATAAAAATGCTTCGGAAATCTTGCATTGTTCTCGGAATTCTGCTGACGTTTAAAAATGCTTCGGAACTCTTCCATTGTTCTCAGAATTCAGCTGAAGTTTAAAAATGCTTCGGAACTCTTCCATTGTTCTCGGAATTCTGCTGAAGTTTAAAAATGCTTCGGAACTCTTCCATTGTTCTCAGAATTCAGCTGAAGTTTAAAAATGCTTCGGAACTCTTCCATTGCTCTCGGAATTCTGCTGAAGTTTAAAAATGCTTCGGAACTCTTCCATTGTTCTCGGAATTCTGCTGAAGTTTAAAAATGCTTCGGAACTCTTCCATTGTTCTCGGAATTCCGTTGAAGTTTAAAAATACTTCAAAACTCTTCCATTGTTCTCGGAATTCTGCTGAAGTTTAAAAATGCTTCGGAACTCTTCCATTGTTCTCAGAATTCCGCTAACGTTTAAAAATGCTTCGGAAATCTTCCATTGTTTTCAAAATTCCGCTGACGCTTAAAAATGCTTCAGAACTCTTCCATTGTTCTCGGAATTCCGCTGACGTTTAATAATGCTTCGCAACTCTTTCATTGTACTCGGAATTCCGCTAACGTTTAAAAATGCTTCGGAACTCTTCCATTGTTCTCGGAATTCCGTTGAAGTTTAAAAATGCTTCGAAACTCTTCCATTGTTCTGGGAATTCTGCTGAAGTTTAAAAATGCTTCAGAACTCTTCCATTGTTCTCGGAATTCCGCTGACGTTTAATAATGCTTCGCAACTCTTTCATTGTTCTCGAAATTCCGCTGATGTTTAAAAATGCTTCGGAACTCTTCCATTGTTCTCGGAATTCTGTTGAAGTTTAAAAATGCTTCTAAACTCTTCCATTGTTCTCGGAATTCCGCTGACATATAAAAATGCTTCGGAAATCTTGCATTGTTCTCGGCATTCCGCTGACATTTAAAAATGCTTCGGAACTCTTCAATTGTTCTCGGAATTCTGCCGAACTTTTAAAATGCTTTGGAACTCTTCCATTGTTCTCAGAATTCTGCTGTAGTTTAAAAATGCTTCGGAACTCTTCCATTGTTCTCGGAATTCCGCTGACGTTTAAAAATGCTTTGGAAATCTTCCATTGTTTTCAAAATTCCGCTGACGTTTAAAAATGCTTCAGAACTCTTCCATTGTTCTCGGAATTCCGCTGACGTTTTAAAATGCTTCGGTACTCTTCCATTGTTCTCGGAATTCCGCTGACATATAAAAATGCTTCGGAAATCTTGCATTGTTCTCGGCATTCCGCTGACGTTTAAAAATGCTTCGGAACTCTTCCATTGTTCTCAGAATTCCGCTGACGTTTAAAAATGCTTCGGAAATCTTCCATTGTTTTCAAAATTCCGCTGACGTTTAAAAATGCTTCAGAACTCTTCCATTGTTCTCGGAATTCCGCTGACGTTTAAAAATGCTTTGGAACTCTTCCATTATTCTCGGAATTCTGCTGAAGTTTAAAAATGCTTCGGAACTCTTCCATTGTTCTCAGAATTCCGCTGACGTTTAAAAATGCTTCGGTACTCTTCCATTGTTCTCGGAATTCCGCTGACATATAAAAATGCTTCGGAAATCTTGCATTGTTCTCGGCATTCCGCTGACGTTTAAAAATGCTTCGGAACTCTTCAATTGTTCTCGGAATTCTGCTGAACTTTTAAAATGCTTTGGAACTCTTCCATTGCTCTCGGAATTCTGCTGAAGTTTAAAAATGCTTCAGAACTCTTCCATTGTTTTCGGAATTCTGCTGAAGTTTAAAAATGCTTCGGAACTCTTCCATTGTTCTCAGAATTCCACTGACGTTTAAAAATGCTTCGGAAATCTTCCATTGTTTTCAAAATTCCGCTGACGCTTAAAAATGCTTCAGAACTCTTCCATTGTTCTCGGAATTCCGCTGACGTTTAATAATGCTTCGCAACTTTTTCATTGTTCTCGGAATTCCGCTGACGGTTAAAAATGCTTCACAACTCTTCCATTGTTCACGGAATTCCACTGACGTTTAAAAATGCTTCACAACTCTTCCATTGTTCTCGGAATTCCGCTGACTTTTAAAAATGCTTCGGAAATCTTCCATTGTTTTCAAAATTCCGCTGACGCTTAAAAATGCTTCAGAACTCTTCCATTGTTCTCGGAATTCTGCTGAAGTTTAAAAATGCTTCAGAACTCTTACATTGTTCTCGGAATTCTGCTGACGTTTAAAAATGCCTCGGAACTCTTCCATTGTTCTCTGAATTCCGCTGACGTTTAAAAATGCTTCGGTACTCTTCCTTTGTTCTCGGAATTCCGCTGACATATAAAAATGCTTCGGAAATCTTGCATTGTTCTCGGCATTCCGCTGACGTTTAAAAATGCTTCGGAACTCTTCAATTGTTCTCGGAATTCTGCCGAACTTTTAAAATGCTTTGGAACTCTTCCATTGCTCTCGGAATTCTGCTGAAGTTTAAAAATGCTTCAGAACTCTTCCATTGTTCTCGGAATTCTGCTGTAGTTTAAAAATGCTTCGGAACTCTTCCATTGTTCTCGGAATTCCGCTGACGTTTAAAAATGCTTCGGAAATCTTCCATTGTTTTCAAAATTCCGCTGACGTTTAAAAATGCTTCAGAACTCTTCCATTGTTCTCGGAATTCCGCTGACATATAAAAATGCTTCGGAAATCTTGCATTGTTCTCGGCATTCCGCTGACATTTAAAAATGCTTCGGAAATCTTCCATTGATATCAAAATTCCGCTGACGCTTAAAAATGCTTCAGAACTCTTCCATTGTTCTCGGAATTCCGCTGACGTTTAATAATGCTTCGCAACTTTTTCATTGTTCTCGGAATTCCGCTGACAGTTAAAAATGCTTCGGAACTCTTCCATTGTTCTCGGAATTCCGTTGAAGTTTAAAAATGCTTCGAAACTCTTCCATTGTTCTCGGAATTCTGCTGAAGTTTAAAAATGCTTCAGAACTCTTCCATTGTTCTCGAAATTCCGCTGACGTTTAATAATGCTTCGCAACTCTTTCATTGTTCTCGGAATTCCGCTGACGTTTAAAAATGCTTCGAAACTCTTCCATTGTTCTCGGAATTCTGCTGAAGTTTAAAAATGCTTCGGAACTCTTCCATTGTTCTCGGAATTCCGCTGACATATAAAAATGCTTTGAAAATCTTGCATTGTTCTCGGCATTCCGCTGACGTTTAAAATTGCTTCGGAAGTCTTCAATTGTTCTCGGAATTCTGTTGAACTTTTAAATTGCTTTGGAACTCTTCCATTGCTCTCGGAATTCTGCTGAAGTTTAAAAATGCTTCAGAACTCTTACATTGTTCTCGGAATTCTGCTGACGTTTAAAAATGCTTCGGAACTCTACCATTGTTCGCGGAATTCCGCTGAAGTTTAAAAATGCTTAAAATCTCTTACATTGTACTCGGAATTCCGCTGAAGTTTAAAAAGGCTTCGGAACTCTTCCATTGCTCTCGGAATTCTGCTGAAGTTTAAAAATGCTTCAGAACTCTTACATTGTTCTCGGAATTCTGCTGACGTTTAAAAATGCTTCGGAACTCTTCCATTGTTCTCAGAATTCCGCTGAAGTTTAAAAATGCTTCGGTACTCTTCCATTGTTCTCGGAATTCCGCTGACATATAAAAATGCTTCGGAAATCTTGCATTGTTCTCGGAATTCTGCTGACGTTTAAAAATGCTTCGGAACTCTTCCATTGTTCTCAGAATTCAGCTGAAGTTTAAAAATGCTTCGGAACTCTTCCATTGTTCTCGGAATTCTGCTGAAGTTTAAAAATGCTTCGGAACTCTTCCATTGTTCTCAGAATTCAGCTGAAGTTTAAAAATGCTTCGGAACTCTTCCATTGCTCTCGGAATTCTGCTGAAGTTTAAAAATGCTTCGGAACTCTTCCATTGTTCTCGGAATTCTGCTGAAGTTTAAAAATGCTTCGGAACTCTTCCATTGTTCTCGGAATTCCGTTGAAGTTTAAAAATACTTCAAAACTCTTCCATTGTTCTCGGAATTCTGCTGAAGTTTAAAAATGCTTCGGAACTCTTCCATTGTTCTCAGAATTCCGCTAACGTTTAAAAATGCTTCGGAAATCTTCCATTGTTTTCAAAATTCCGCTGACGCTTAAAAATGCTTCAGAACTCTTCCATTGTTCTCGGAATTCCGCTGACGTTTAATAATGCTTCGCAACTCTTTCATTGTACTCGGAATTCCGCTAACGTTTAAAAATGCTTCGGAACTCTTCCATTGTTCTCGGAATTCCGTTGAAGTTTAAAAATGCTTCGAAACTCTTCCATTGTTCTGGGAATTCTGCTGAAGTTTAAAAATGCTTCAGAACTCTTCCATTGTTCTCGGAATTCCGCTGACGTTTAATAATGCTTCGCAACTCTTTCATTGTTCTCGAAATTCCGCTGATGTTTAAAAATGCTTCGGAACTCTTCCATTGTTCTCGGAATTCTGTTGAAGTTTAAAAATGCTTCTAAACTCTTCCATTGTTCTCGGAATTCCGCTGACATATAAAAATGCTTCGGAAATCTTGCATTGTTCTCGGCATTCCGCTGACATTTAAAAATGCTTCGGAACTCTTCAATTGTTCTCGGAATTCTGCCGAACTTTTAAAATGCTTTGGAACTCTTCCATTGTTCTCAGAATTCTGCTGTAGTTTAAAAATGCTTCGGAACTCTTCCATTGTTCTCGGAATTCCGCTGACGTTTAAAAATGCTTTGGAAATCTTCCATTGTTTTCAAAATTCCGCTGACGTTTAAAAATGCTTCAGAACTCTTCCATTGTTCTCGGAATTCCGCTGACGTTTTAAAATGCTTCGGTACTCTTCCATTGTTCTCGGAATTCCGCTGACATATAAAAATGCTTCGGAAATCTTGCATTGTTCTCGGCATTCCGCTGACGTTTAAAAATGCTTCGGAACTCTTCCATTGTTCTCAGAATTCCGCTGACGTTTAAAAATGCTTCGGAAATCTTCCATTGTTTTCAAAATTCCGCTGACGTTTAAAAATGCTTCAGAACTCTTCCATTGTTCTCGGAATTCCGCTGACGTTTAAAAATGCTTTGGAACTCTTCCATTATTCTCGGAATTCTGCTGAAGTTTAAAAATGCTTCGGAACTCTTCCATTGTTCTCAGAATTCCGCTGACGTTTAAAAATGCTTCGGTACTCTTCCATTGTTCTCGGAATTCCGCTGACATATAAAAATGCTTCGGAAATCTTGCATTGTTCTCGGCATTCCGCTGACGTTTAAAAATGCTTCGGAACTCTTCAATTGTTCTCGGAATTCTGCTGAACTTTTAAAATGCTTTGGAACTCTTCCATTGCTCTCGGAATTCTGCTGAAGTTTAAAAATGCTTCAGAACTCTTCCATTGTTTTCGGAATTCTGCTGAAGTTTAAAAATGCTTCGGAACTCTTCCATTGTTCTCAGAATTCCACTGACGTTTAAAAATGCTTCGGAAATCTTCCATTGTTTTCAAAATTCCGCTGACGCTTAAAAATGCTTCAGAACTCTTCCATTGTTCTCGGAATTCCGCTGACGTTTAATAATGCTTCGCAACTTTTTCATTGTTCTCGGAATTCCGCTGACGGTTAAAAATGCTTCACAACTCTTCCATTGTTCACGGAATTCCACTGACGTTTAAAAATGCTTCACAACTCTTCCATTGTTCTCGGAATTCCGCTGACTTTTAAAAATGCTTCGGAAATCTTCCATTGTTTTCAAAATTCCGCTGACGCTTAAAAATGCTTCAGAACTCTTCCATTGTTCTCGGAATTCTGCTGAAGTTTAAAAATGCTTCAGAACTCTTACATTGTTCTCGGAATTCTGCTGACGTTTAAAAATGCCTCGGAACTCTTCCATTGTTCTCTGAATTCCGCTGACGTTTAAAAATGCTTCGGTACTCTTCCTTTGTTCTCGGAATTCCGCTGACATATAAAAATGCTTCGGAAATCTTGCATTGTTCTCGGCATTCCGCTGACGTTTAAAAATGCTTCGGAACTCTTCAATTGTTCTCGGAATTCTGCCGAACTTTTAAAATGCTTTGGAACTCTTCCATTGCTCTCGGAATTCTGCTGAAGTTTAAAAATGCTTCAGAACTCTTCCATTGTTCTCGGAATTCTGCTGTAGTTTAAAAATGCTTCGGAACTCTTCCATTGTTCTCGGAATTCCGCTGACGTTTAAAAATGCTTCGGAAATCTTCCATTGTTTTCAAAATTCCGCTGACGTTTAAAAATGCTTCAGAACTCTTCCATTGTTCTCGGAATTCCGCTGACATATAAAAATGCTTCGGAAATCTTGCATTGTTCTCGGCATTCCGCTGACATTTAAAAATGCTTCGGAAATCTTCCATTGATATCAAAATTCCGCTGACGCTTAAAAATGCTTCAGAACTCTTCCATTGTTCTCGGAATTCCGCTGACGTTTAATAATGCTTCGCAACTTTTTCATTGTTCTCGGAATTCCGCTGACAGTTAAAAATGCTTCGGAACTCTTCCATTGTTCTCGGAATTCCGTTGAAGTTTAAAAATGCTTCGAAACTCTTCCATTGTTCTCGGAATTCTGCTGAAGTTTAAAAATGCTTCAGAACTCTTCCATTGTTCTCGAAATTCCGCTGACGTTTAATAATGCTTCGCAACTCTTTCATTGTTCTCGGAATTCCGCTGACGTTTAAAAATGCTTCGAAACTCTTCCATTGTTCTCGGAATTCTGCTGAAGTTTAAAAATGCTTCGGAACTCTTCCATTGTTCTCGGAATTCCGCTGACATATAAAAATGCTTTGAAAATCTTGCATTGTTCTCGGCATTCCGCTGACGTTTAAAATTGCTTCGGAACTCTTCAATTGTTCTCGGAATTCTGTTGAACTTTTAAATTGCTTTGGAACTCTTCCATTGCTCTCGGAATTCTGCTGAAGTTTAAAAATGCTTCAGAACTCTTACATTGTTCTCGGAATTCTGCTGACGTTTAAAAATGCTTCGGAACTCTACCATTGTTCGCGGAATTCCGCTGAAGTTTAAAAATGCTTAAAATCTCTTACATTGTACTCGGAATTCCGCTGAAGTTTAAAAAGGCTTCGGAACTCTTCCATTGCTCTCGGAATTCTGCTGAAGTTTAAAAATGCTTCAGAACTCTTCCATTGTTTTCGGAATTCTGCTGAAGTTTAAAAATGCTTCGGAACTCTTCCATTGTTCTCAGAATTCCACTGACGTTTAAAAATGCTTCGGAAATCTTCCATTGTTTTCAAAATTCCGCTGACGCTTAAAAATGCTTCAGAACTCTTCCATTGTTCTCGGAATTCCGCTGACGTTTAATAATGCTTCGCAACTTTTTCATTGTTCTCGGAATTCCGCTGACGGTTAAAAATGCTTCACAACTCTTCCATTGTTCACGGAATTCCACTGACGTTTAAAAATGCTTCACAACTCTTCCATTGTTCTCGGAATTCCGCTGACTTTTAAAAATGCTTCGGAAATCTTCCATTGTTTTCAAAATTCCGCTGACGCTTAAAAATGCTTCAGAACTCTTCCATTGTTCTCGGAATTCTGCTGAAGTTTAAAAATGCTTCAGAACTCTTACATTGTTCTCGGAATTCTGCTGACGTTTAAAAATGCCTCGGAACTCTTCCATTGTTCTCTGAATTCCGCTGACGTTTAAAAATGCTTCGGTACTCTTCCTTTGTTCTCGGAATTCCGCTGACATATAAAAATGCTTCGGAAATCTTGCATTGTTCTCGGCATTCCGCTGACGTTTAAAAATGCTTCGGAACTCTTCAATTGTTCTCGGAATTCTGCCGAACTTTTAAAATGCTTTGGAACTCTTCCATTGCTCTCGGAATTCTGCTGAAGTTTAAAAATGCTTCAGAACTCTTCCATTGTTCTCGGAATTCTGCTGTAGTTTAAAAATGCTTCGGAACTCTTCCATTGTTCTCGGAATTCCGCTGACGTTTAAAAATGCTTCGGAAATCTTCCATTGTTTTCAAAATTCCGCTGACGTTTAAAAATGCTTCAGAACTCTTCCATTGTTCTCGGAATTCCGCTGACATATAAAAATGCTTCGGAAATCTTGCATTGTTCTCGGCATTCCGCTGACATTTAAAAATGCTTCGGAAATCTTCCATTGATATCAAAATTCCGCTGACGCTTAAAAATGCTTCAGAACTCTTCCATTGTTCTCGGAATTCCGCTGACGTTTAATAATGCTTCGCAACTTTTTCATTGTTCTCGGAATTCCGCTGACAGTTAAAAATGCTTCGGAACTCTTCCATTGTTCTCGGAATTCCGTTGAAGTTTAAAAATGCTTCGAAACTCTTCCATTGTTCTCGGAATTCTGCTGAAGTTTAAAAATGCTTCAGAACTCTTCCATTGTTCTCGAAATTCCGCTGACGTTTAATAATGCTTCGCAACTCTTTCATTGTTCTCGGAATTCCGCTGACGTTTAAAAATGCTTCGAAACTCTTCCATTGTTCTCGGAATTCTGCTGAAGTTTAAAAATGCTTCGGAACTCTTCCATTGTTCTCGGAATTCCGCTGACATATAAAAATGCTTTGAAAATCTTGCATTGTTCTCGGCATTCCGCTGACGTTTAAAATTGCTTCGGAACTCTTCAATTGTTCTCGGAATTCTGTTGAACTTTTAAATTGCTTTGGAACTCTTCCATTGCTCTCGGAATTCTGCTGAAGTTTAAAAATGCTTCAGAACTCTTACATTGTTCTCGGAATTCTGCTGACGTTTAAAAATGCTTCGGAACTCTACCATTGTTCGCGGAATTCCGCTGAAGTTTAAAAATGCTTAAAATCTCTTACATTGTACTCGGAATTCCGCTGAAGTTTAAAAATGCTTCGGAACTCTTCCATTGCTCTCGGAATTCTGCTGAAGTTTAAAAATGCTTCAGAACTCTTACATTGTTCTCGGAATTCTGCTGACGTTTAAAAATGCTTCGGAACTCTTCCATTGTTCTCAGAATTCCGCTGAAGTTTAAAAATGCTTCGGTACTCTTCCATTGTTCTCGGAATTCCGCTGACATATAAAAATGCTTCGGAAATCTTGCATTGTTCTCGGAATTCTGCTGACGTTTAAAAATGCTTCGGAACTCTTCCATTGTTCTCAGAATTCAGCTGAAGTTTAAAAATGCTTCGGAACTCTTCCATTGTTCTCGGAATTCTGCTGAAGTTTAAAAATGCTACGTAACTCTTCCATTGTTCTCAGAATTCCGCTGACGTTTAAAAATGCTTTGGAACTCTTCCATTGCTCTCGGAATTCTGCTGAAGTTTAAAAATGCTTCGGAACTCTTCCATTGTTCTCGGAATTCTGCTGAAGTTTAAAAATGCTTCGGAACTCTTCCATTGTTCTCGGAATTCCGTTGAAGTTTAAAAATACTTCGAAACTCTTCCATTGTTCTCGGAATTCTGCTGAAGTTTAAAAATGCTTCGGAACTCTTCCATTGTTCTCAGAATTCCGCTAACGTTTAAAAATGCTTCGGAAATCTTCCATTGTTTTCAAAATTCCGCTGACGCTTAAAAATGCTTCAGAACTCTTCCATTGTTCTCGGAATTCCGCTGACGTTTAATAATGCTTCGCAACTCTTTCATTGTACTCGGAATTCCGCTAACGTTTAAAAATGCTTCGGAACTCTTCCATTGTTCTCGGAATTCCGTTGAAGTTTAAAAATGCTTCGAAACTCTTCCATTGTTCTGGGAATTCTGCTGAAGTTTAAAAATGCTTCAGAACTCTTCCATTGTTCTCGGAATTCCGCTGACGTTTAATAATGCTTCGCAACTCTTTCATTGTTCTCGGAATTCCGCTGATGTTTAAAAATGCTTCGGAACTCTTCCATTGTTCTCGGAATTCTGTTGAAGTTTAAAAATGCTTCTAAACTCTTCCATTGTTCTCGGAATTCCGCTGACATATAAAAATGCTTCGGAAATCTTGCATTGTTCTCGGCATTCCGCTGACATTTAAAAATGCTTCGGAACTCTTCAATTGTTCTCGGAATTCTGCCGAACTTTTAAAATGCTTTGGAACTCTTCCATTGTTCTCGGAATTCTGCTGTAGTTTAAAAATGCTTCGGAACTCTTCCATTGTTCTCGGAATTCCGCTGACGTTTAAAAATGCTTCGGAAATCTTCCATTGTTTTCAAAATTCCGCTGACGTTTAAAAATGCTTCAGAACTCTTCCATTGTTCTCGGAATTCCGCTGACGTTTTAAAATGCTTCGGTACTCTTCCATTGTTCTCGGAATTCCGCTGACATATAAAAATGCTTCGGAAATCTTGCATTGTTCTCGGCATTCCGCTGACGTTTAAAAATGCTTCGGAACTCTTCAATTGTTCTCGGAATTCTGCTGAACTTTTAAAATGCTTTGGAACTCTTCCATTGCTCTCGGAATTCTGCTGAAGTTTAAAAATGCTTCAGAACTCTTCCATTGTTTTCGGAATTCTGCTGAAGTTTAAAAATGCTTCGGAACTCTTCCATTGTTCTCAGAATTCCACTGACGTTTAAAAATGCTTCGGAAATCTTCCATTGTTTTCAAAATTCCGCTGACGCTTAAAAATGCTTCAGAACTCTTCCATTGTTCTCGGAATTCCGCTGACGTTTAATAATGCTTCGCAACTTTTTCATTGTTCTCGGAATTCCGCTGACGGTTAAAAATGCTTCGGAACTCTTCCATTGTTCTCGGAATTCCGTTGAAGTTTAAAAATGCTTCGAAACTCTTCCATTGTTCTCGGAATTCTGCTGACGTTTAAAAATGCTTCGGAACTCTTCCATTGTTCTCGGAATTCCGTTGAAGTTTAAAAATGCTTCGGAACTCTTCCATTGTTCTCGGAATTCTGCTGAAGTTTAAAAATGCTTCGGAACTCTTCCATTGTTCTCGGAATTCCGCTGACATATAAAAATGCTTTGAAAATCTTGCATTGTTCTCGGCATTCCGCTGATGTTTAAAATTGCTTCGGAACTCTTCAATTGTTCTCGGAATTCTGTTGAACTTTTAAAATGCTTTGGAACTCTTCCATTGCTCTCGGAATTCTGCTGAAGTTTAAAAATGCTTCAGAACTCTTACATTGTTCTCGGAATTCTGCTGACGTTTAAAAATGCTTCGGAACTCTACCATTGTTCTCGGAATTCCGTTGAAGTTTAAAAATGCTTCATAACTCTTCCATTGTTCTCGGAATTCTGCTGAAGTTTAAAAATGCTTCGGAACTCTTCCATTGTTCTCGGAATTCCGCTGACGTTTAATAATGCTTCGCAACTCTTTCATTGTTCTCGGAATTCCACTGACGTTTAAAAATGCTTCGGAAATCTTCCATTGTTTTCAAAATTCCGCTGACGCTTAAAAATGCTTCAGAACTCTTCCATTGTTCTCGGAATTCCGCTGACGTTTAATAATGCTTTGCAACTCTTTCATTGTACTCGGAATTCCGCTAACGTTTAAAAATGCTTCAGAACTCTTCCATTGTTCTCGGAATTCCGCTGACGTTTAATAATGCTTCGCAACTCTTTCATTGTTCTCGGAATTCCGCTGATGTTTAAAAATGCTTCGGAACTCTTCCATTGTTCACGGAATTCTGTTGAAGTTTAAAAATGCTTCTAAACTCTTCCATTGTTCTCGGAATTCCGCTGACGTTTAAAAATGCTTCGGTACTCTTCCATTGTTCTCGGAATTCCGCTGACATATAAAAATGCTTCGGAAATCTTGCATTGTTCTCGGAATTCTGCTGACGTTTAAAAATGCTTCGGAACTCTTCCATTGTTCTCAGAATTCAGCTGAAGTTTAAAAATGCTTCGGAACTCTTCCATTGTTCTCGGAATTCTGCTGAAGTTTAAAAATGCTACGTAACTCTTCCATTGTTCTCAGAATTCCGCTGACGTTTAAAAATGCTTTGGAACTCTTCCATTGCTCTCGGAATTCTGCTGAAGTTTAAAAATGCTTCGGAACTCTTCCATTGTTCTCGGAATTCTGCTGAAGTTTAAAAATGCTTCGGAACTCTTCCATTGTTCTCGGAATTCCGTTGAAGTTTAAAAATACTTCGAAACTCTTCCATTGTTCTCGGAATTCTGCTGAAGTTTAAAAATGCTTCGGAACTCTTCCATTGTTCTCAGAATTCCGCTAACGTTTAAAAATGCTTCGGAAATCTTCCATTGTTTTCAAAATTCCGCTGACGCTTAAAAATGCTTCAGAACTCTTCCATTGTTCTCGGAATTCCGCTGACGTTTAATAATGCTTCGCAACTCTTTCATTGTACTCGGAATTCCGCTAACGTTTAAAAATGCTTCGGAACTCTTCCATTGTTCTCGGAATTCCGTTGAAGTTTAAAAATGCTTCGAAACTCTTCCATTGTTCTGGGAATTCTGCTGAAGTTTAAAAATGCTTCAGAACTCTTCCATTGTTCTCGGAATTCCGCTGACGTTTAATAATGCTTCGCAACTCTTTCATTGTTCTCGGAATTCCGCTGATGTTTAAAAATGCTTCGGAACTCTTCCATTGTTCTCGGAATTCTGTTGAAGTTTAAAAATGCTTCTAAACTCTTCCATTGTTCTCGGAATTCCGCTGACATATAAAAATGCTTCGGAAATCTTGCATTGTTCTCGGCATTCCGCTGACATTTAAAAATGCTTCGGAACTCTTCAATTGTTCTCGGAATTCTGCCGAACTTTTAAAATGCTTTGGAACTCTTCCATTGTTCTCGGAATTCTGCTGTAGTTTAAAAATGCTTCGGAACTCTTCCATTGTTCTCGGAATTCCGCTGACGTTTAAAAATGCTTCGGAAATCTTCCATTGTTTTCAAAATTCCGCTGACGTTTAAAAATGCTTCAGAACTCTTCCATTGTTCTCGGAATTCCGCTGACGTTTTAAAATGCTTCGGTACTCTTCCATTGTTCTCGGAATTCCGCTGACATATAAAAATGCTTCGGAAATCTTGCATTGTTCTCGGCATTCCGCTGACGTTTAAAAATGCTTCGGAACTCTTCAATTGTTCTCGGAATTCTGCTGAACTTTTAAAATGCTTTGGAACTCTTCCATTGCTCTCGGAATTCTGCTGAAGTTTAAAAATGCTTCAGAACTCTTCCATTGTTTTCGGAATTCTGCTGAAGTTTAAAAATGCTTCGGAACTCTTCCATTGTTCTCAGAATTCCACTGACGTTTAAAAATGCTTCGGAAATCTTCCATTGTTTTCAAAATTCCGCTGACGCTTAAAAATGCTTCAGAACTCTTCCATTGTTCTCGGAATTCCGCTGACGTTTAATAATGCTTCGCAACTTTTTCATTGTTCTCGGAATTCCGCTGACGGTTAAAAATGCTTCGGAACTCTTCCATTGTTCTCGGAATTCCGTTGAAGTTTAAAAATGCTTCGAAACTCTTCCATTGTTCTCGGAATTCTGCTGACGTTTAAAAATGCTTCGGAACTCTTCCATTGTTCTCGGAATTCCGTTGAAGTTTAAAAATGCTTCGGAACTCTTCCATTGTTCTCGGAATTCTGCTGAAGTTTAAAAATGCTTCGGAACTCTTCCATTGTTCTCGGAATTCCGCTGACATATAAAAATGCTTTGAAAATCTTGCATTGTTCTCGGCATTCCGCTGACGTTTAAAATTGCTTCGGAACTCTTCAATTGTTCTCGGAATTCTGTTGAACTTTTAAAATGCTTTGGAACTCTTCCATTGCTCTCGGAATTCTGCTGAAGTTTAAAAATGCTTCAGAACTCTTACATTGTTCTCGGAATTCTGCTGACGTTTAAAAATGCTTCGGAACTCTACCATTGTTCTCGGAATTCCGTTGAAGTTTAAAAATGCTTCATAACTCTTCCATTGTTCTCGGAATTCTGCTGAAGTTTAAAAATGCTTCGGAACTCTTCCATTGTTCTCGGAATTCCGCTGACGTTTAATAATGCTTCGCAACTCTTTCATTGTTCTCGGAATTCCACTGACGTTTAAAAATGCTTCGGAAATCTTCCATTGTTTTCAAAATTCCGCTGACGCTTAAAAATGCTTCAGAACTCTTCCATTGTTCTCGGAATTCCGCTGACGTTTAATAATGCTTTGCAACTCTTTCATTGTACTCGGAATTCCGCTAACGTTTAAAAATGCTTCAGAACTCTTCCATTGTTCTCGGAATTCCGCTGACGTTTAATAATGCTTCGCAACTCTTTCATTGTTCTCGGAATTCCGCTGATGTTTAAAAATGCTTCGGAACTCTTCCATTGTTCACGGAATTCTGTTGAAGTTTAAAAATGCTTCTAAACTCTTCCATTGTTCTCGGAATTCCGCTGACGTTTAAAAATGCTTCGGTACTCTTCCTTTGTTCTCGGAATTCCGCTGACATATAAAAATGCTTCGGAAATCTTGCATTGTTCTCGGCATTCCGCTGACGTTTAAAAATGCTTCGGAACTCTTCAATTGTTCTCGGAATTCTGCCGAACTTTTAAAATGTTTTGGAACTCTTCCATTGCTCTCGGAATTCTGCTGAAGTTTAAAAATGCTTCAGAACTCTTCCATTGTTCTCGGAATTCTGCTGTAGTTTAAAAATGCTTCGGAACTCTTCCATTGTTCTCGGAATTCCGCTGACGTTTAAAAATGCTTCGGAAATCTTCCATTGTTTTCAAAATTCCGCTGACGTTTAAAAATGCTTCAGAACTCTTCCATTGTTCTCGGAATTCAGCTGACATATAAAAATGCTTCGGAAATCTTGCATTGTTCTCGGCATTCCGCTGACATTTAAAAATGCTTCGGAAATCTTCCATTGATATCAAAATTCCGCTGACGCTTAAAAATGCTTCAGAACTCTTCCATTGTTCTCGGAATTCCGCTGACGTTTAATAATGCTTCGCAACTTTTTCATTGTTCTCGGAATTCCGCTGACAGTTAAAAATGCTTCGGAACTCTTCCATTGTTCTCGGAATTCCGTTGAAGTTTAAAAATGCTTCGAAACTCTTCCATTGTTCTCGGAATTCTGCTGAAGTTTAAAAATGCTTCAGAACTCTTCCATTGTTCTCGAAATTCCGCTGACGTTTAATAATGCTTCGCAACTCTTTCATTGTTCTCGGAATTCCGCTGACGTTTAAAAATGCTTCGAAACTCTTCCATTGTTCTCGGAATTCTGCTGAAGTTTAAAAATGCTTCGGAACTCTTCCATTGTTCTCGGAATTCCGCTGACATATAAAAATGCTTTGAAAATCTTGCATTGTTCTCGGCATTCCGCTGACGTTTAAAATTGCTTCGGAACTCTTCAATTGTTCTCGGAATTCTGTTGAACTTTTAAATTGCTTTGGAACTCTTCCATTGCTCTCGGAATTCTGCTGAAGTTTAAAAATGCTTCAGAACTCTTACATTGTTCTCGGAATTCTGCTGACGTTTAAAAATGCTTCGGAACTCTACCATTGTTCGCGGAATTCCGCTGAAGTTTAAAAATGCTTAAAATCTCTTACATTGTACTCGGAATTCCGCTGAAGTTTAAAAAGGCTTCGGAACTCTTCCATTGCTCTCGGAATTCTGCTGAAGTTTAAAAATGCTTCAGAACTCTTCCATTGTTTTCGGAATTCTGCTGAAGTTTAAAAATGCTTCGGAACTCTTCCATTGTTCTCAGAATTCCACTGACGTTTAAAAATGCTTCGGAAATCTTCCATTGTTTTCAAAATTCCGCTGACGCTTAAAAATGCTTCAGAACTCTTCCATTGTTCTCGGAATTCCGCTGACGTTTAATAATGCTTCGCAACTTTTTCATTGTTCTCGGAATTCCGCTGACGGTTAAAAATGCTTCACAACTCTTCCATTGTTCACGGAATTCCACTGACGTTTAAAAATGCTTCACAACTCTTCCATTGTTCTCGGAATTCCGCTGACTTTTAAAAATGCTTCGGAAATCTTCCATTGTTTTCAAAATTCCGCTGACGCTTAAAAATGCTTCAGAACTCTTCCATTGTTCTCGGAATTCTGCTGAAGTTTAAAAATGCTTCAGAACTCTTACATTGTTCTCGGAATTCTGCTGACGTTTAAAAATGCCTCGGAACTCTTCCATTGTTCTCTGAATTCCGCTGACGTTTAAAAATGCTTCTGTACTCTTCCTTTGTTCTCGGAATTCCGCTGACATATAAAAATGCTTCGGAAATCTTGCATTGTTCTCGGCATTCCGCTGACGTTTAAAAATGCTTCGGAACTCTTCAATTGTTCTCGGAATTCTGCCGAACTTTTAAAATGCTTTGGAACTCTTCCATTGCTCTCGGAATTCTGCTGAAGTTTAAAAATGCTTCAGAACTCTTCCATTGTTCTCGGAATTCTGCTGTAGTTTAAAAATGCTTCGGAACTCTTCCATTGTTCTCGGAATTCCGCTGACGTTTAAAAATGCTTCGGAAATCTTCCATTGTTTTCAAAATTCCGCTGACGTTTAAAAATGCTTCAGAACTCTTCCATTGTTCTCGGAATTCCGCTGACATATAAAAATGCTTCGGAAATCTTGCATTGTTCTCGGCATTCCGCTGACATTTAAAAATGCTTCGGAAATCTTCCATTGATATCAAAATTCCGCTGACGCTTAAAAATGCTTCAGAACTCTTCCATTGTTCTCGGAATTCCGCTGACGTTTAATAATGCTTCGCAACTTTTTCATTGTTCTCGGAATTCCGCTGACAGTTAAAAATGCTTCGGAACTCTTCCATTGTTCTCGGAATTCCGTTGAAGTTTAAAAATGCTTCGAAACTCTTCCATTGTTCTCGGAATTCTGCTGAAGTTTAAAAATGCTTCAGAACTCTTCCATTGTTCTCGAAATTCCGCTGACGTTTAATAATGCTTCGCAACTCTTTCATTGTTCTCGGAATTCCGCTGACGTTTAAAAATGCTTCGAAACTCTTCCATTGTTCTCGGAATTCTGCTGAAGTTTAAAAATGCTTCGGAACTCTTCCATTGTTCTCGGAATTCCGCTGACATATAAAAATGCTTTGAAAATCTTGCATTGTTCTCGGCATTCCGCTGACGTTTAAAATTGCTTCGGAACTCTTCAATTGTTCTCGGAATTCTGTTGAACTTTTAAATTGCTTTGGAACTCTTCCATTGCTCTCGGAATTCTGCTGAAGTTTAAAAATGCTTCAGAACTCTTACATTGTTCTCGGAATTCTGCTGACGTTTAAAAATGCTTCGGAACTCTACCATTGTTCGCGGAATTCCGCTGAAGTTTAAAAATGCTTAAAATCTCTTACATTGTACTCGGAATTCCGCTGAAGTTTAAAAATGCTTCGGAACTCTTCCATTGCTCTCGGAATTCTGCTGAAGTTTAAAAATGCTTCAGAACTCTTACATTGTTCTCGGAATTCTGCTGACGTTTAAAAATGCTTCGGAACTCTTCCATTGTTCTCAGAATTCCGCTGAAGTTTAAAAATGCTTCGGTACTCTTCCATTGTTCTCGGAATTCCGCTGACATATAAAAATGCTTCGGAAATCTTGCATTGTTCTCGGAATTCTGCTGACGTTTAAAAATGCTTTGGAACTCTTCCATTGTTCTCAGAATTCAGCTGAAGTTTAAAAATGCTTCGGAACTCTTCCATTGTTCTCGGAATTCTGCTGAAGTTTAAAAATGCTACGTAACTCTTCCATTGTTCTCAGAATTCCGCTGACGTTTAAAAATGCTTTGGAACTCTTCCATTGCTCTCGGAATTCTGCTGAAGTTTAAAAATGCTTCGGAACTCTTCCATTGTTCTCGGAATTCTGCTGAAGTTTAAAAATGCTTCGGAACTCTTCCATTGTTCTCGGAATTCCGTTGAAGTTTAAAAATACTTCGAAACTCTTCCATTGTTCTCGGAATTCTGCTGAAGTTTAAAAATGCTTCGGAACTCTTCCATTGTTCTCAGAATTCCGCTAACGTTTAAAAATGCTTCGGAAATCTTCCATTGTTTTCAAAATTCCGCTGACGCTTAAAAATGCTTCAGAACTCTTCCATTGTTCTCGGAATTCCGCTGACGTTTAATAATGCTTCGCAACTCTTTCATTGTACTCGGAATTCCGCTAACGTTTAAAAATGCTTCGGAACTCTTCCATTGTTCTCGGAATTCCGTTGAAGTTTAAAAATGCTTCGAAACTCTTCCATTGTTCTGGGAATTCTGCTGAAGTTTAAAAATGCTTCAGAACTCTTCCATTGTTCTCGGAATTCCGCTGACGTTTAATAATGCTTCGCAACTCTTTCATTGTTCTCGGAATTCCGCTGATGTTTAAAAATGCTTCGGAACTCTTCAATTGTTCTCGGAATTCTGCCGAACTTTTAAAATGCTTTGGAACTCTTCCATTGTTCTCGGAATTCTGCTGTAGTTTAAAAATGCTTCGGAACTCTTCCATTGTTCTCGGAATTCCGCTGACGTTTAAAAATGCTTCGGAAATCTTCCATTGTTTTCAAAATTCCGCTGACGTTTAAAAATGCTTCAGAACTCTTCCATTGTTCTCGGAATTCCGCTGACGTTTTAAAATGCTTCGGTACTCTTCCATTGTTCTCGGAATTCCGCTGACATATAAAAATGCTTCGGAAATCTTGCATTGTTCTCGGCATTCCGCTGACGTTTAAAAATGCTTCGGAACTCTTCAATTGTTCTCGGAATTCTGCTGAACTTTTAAAATGCTTTGGAACTCTTCCATTGCTCTCGGAATTCTGCTGAAGTTTAAAAATGCTTCAGAACTCTTCCATTGTTTTCGGAATTCTGCTGAAGTTTAAAAATGCTTCGGAACTCTTCCATTGTTCTCAGAATTCCACTGACGTTTAAAAATGCTTCGGAAATCTTCCATTGTTTTCAAAATTCCGCTGACGCTTAAAAATGCTTCAGAACTCTTCCATTGTTCTCGGAATTCCGCTGACGTTTAATAATGCTTCGCAACTTTTTCATTGTTCTCGGAATTCCGCTGACGGTTAAAAATGCTTCGGAACTCTTCCATTGTTCTCGGAATTCCGTTGAAGTTTAAAAATGCTTCGAAACTCTTCCATTGTTCTCGGAATTCTGCTGACGTTTAAAAATGCTTCGGAACTCTTCCATTGTTCTCGGAATTCCGTTGAAGTTTAAAAATGCTTCGGAACTCTTCCATTGTTCTCGGAATTCTGCTGAAGTTTAAAAATGCTTCGGAACTCTTCCATTGTTCTCGGAATTCCGCTGACATATAAAAATGCTTTGAAAATCTTGCATTGTTCTCGGCATTCCGCTGACGTTTAAAATTGCTTCGGAACTCTTCAATTGTTCTCGGAATTCTGTTGAACTTTTAAAATGCTTTGGAACTCTTCCATTGCTCTCGGAATTCTGCTGAAGTTTAAAAATGCTTCAGAACTCTTACATTGTTCTCGGAATTCTGCTGACGTTTAAAAATGCTTCGGAACTCTACCATTGTTCTCGGAATTCCGTTGAAGTTTAAAAATGCTTCATAACTCTTCCATTGTTCTCGGAATTCTGCTGAAGTTTAAAAATGCTTCGGAACTCTTCCATTGTTCTCGGAATTCCGCTGACGTTTAATAATGCTTCGCAACTCTTTCATTGTTCTCGGAATTCCACTGACGTTTAAAAATGCTTCGGAAATCTTCCATTGTTTTCAAAATTCCGCTGACGCTTAAAAATGCTTCAGAACTCTTCCATTGTTCTCGGAATTCCGCTGACGTTTAATAATGCTTTGCAACTCTTTCATTGTACTCGGAATTCCGCTAACGTTTAAAAATGCTTCAGAACTCTTCCATTGTTCTCGGAATTCCGCTGACGTTTAATAATGCTTCGCAACTCTTTCATTGTTCTCGGAATTCCGCTGATGTTTAAAAATGCTTCGGAACTCTTCCATTGTTCACGGAATTCTGTTGAAGTTTAAAAATGCTTCTAAACTCTTCCATTGTTCTCGGAATTCCGCTGACGTTTAAAAATGCTTCGGTACTCTTCCTTTGTTCTCGGAATTCCGCTGACATATAAAAATGCTTCGGAAATCTTGCATTGTTCTCGGCATTCCGCTGACGTTTAAAAATGCTTCGGAACTCTTCAATTGTTCTCGGAATTCTGCCGAACTTTTAAAATGTTTTGGAACTCTTCCATTGCTCTCGGAATTCTGCTGAAGTTTAAAAATGCTTCAGAACTCTTCCATTGTTCTCGGAATTCTGCTGTAGTTTAAAAATGCTTCGGAACTCTTCCATTGTTCTCGGAATTCCGCTGACGTTTAAAAATGCTTCGGAAATCTTCCATTGTTTTCAAAATTCCGCTGACGTTTAAAAATGCTACAGAACTCTTCCATTGTTCTCGGAATTCAGCTGACATATAAAAATGCTTCGGAAATCTTGCATTGTTCTCGGCATTCCGCTGACATTTAAAAATGCTTCGGAAATCTTCCATTGATATCAAAATTCCGCTGACGCTTAAAAATGCTTCAGAACTCTTCCATTGTTCTCGGAATTCCGCTGACGTTTAATAATGCTTCGCAACTTTTTCATTGTTCTCGGAATTCCGCTGACAGTTAAAAATGCTTCGGAACTCTTCCATTGTTCTCGGAATTCCGTTGAAGTTTAAAAATGCTTCGAAACTCTTCCATTGTTCTCGGAATTCTGCTGAAGTTTAAAAATGCTTCAGAACTCTTCCATTGTTCTCGGAATTCCGCTGACGTTTAATAATGCTTCGCAACTCTTTCATTGTTCTCGGAATTCCGCTGACGTTTAAAAATGCTTCGAAACTCTTCCATTGTTCTCGGAATTCTGCTGAAGTTTAAAAATGCTTCGGAACTCTTCCATTGTTCTCGGAATTCCGCTGACATATAAAAATGCTTTGAAAATCTTGCATTGTTCTCGGCATTCCGCTGACGTTTAAAATTGCTTCGGAACTCTTCAATTGTTCTCGGAATTCTGTTGAACTTTTAAATTGCTTTGGAACTCTTCCATTGCTCTCGGAATTCTGCTGAAGTTTAAAAATGCTTCAGAACTCTTACATTGTTCTCGGAATTCTGCTGACGTTTAAAAATGCTTCGGAACTCTACCATTGTTCGCGGAATTCCGCTGAAGTTTAAAAATGCTTAAAATCTCTTACATTGTACTCGGAATTCCGCTGAAGTTTAAAAATGCTTCGGAACTCTTCCATTGCTCTCGGAATTCTGCTGAAGTTTAAAAATGCTTCAGAACTCTTACATTGTTCTCGGAATTCTGCTGACGTTTAAAAATGCTTCGGAACTCTTCCATTGTTCTCAGAATTCCGCTGAAGTTTAAAAATGCTTCGGTACTCTTCCATTGTTCTCGGAATTCCGCTGACATATAAAAATGCTTCGGAAATCTTGCATTGTTCTCGGCATTCCGCTGACGTTTAAAAATGCTTCGGAACTCTTCAATTGTTCTCGGAATTCTGCTGAACTTTTAAAATGCTTTGGAACTCTTCCATTGCTCTCGGAATTCTGCTGAAGTTTAAAAATGCTTCAGAACTCTTCCATTGTTTTCGGAATTCTGCTGAAGTTTAAAAATGCTTCGGAACTCTTCCATTGTTCTCAGAATTCCACTGACGTTTAAAAATTCTTCGGAAATCTTCCATTGTTTTCAAAATTCCGCTGACGCTTAAAAATGCTTCAGAACTCTTCCATTGTTCTCGGAATTCCGCTGACGTTTAATAATGCTTCGCAACTTTTTCATTGTTCTCGGAATTCCGCTGACGGTTAAAAATGCTTCACAACTCTTCCATTGTTCACGGAATTCCACTGACGTTTAAAAATGCTTCACAACTCTTCCATTGTTCTCGGAATTCCGCTGACTTTTAAAAATGCTTCGGAAATCTTCCATTGTTTTCAAAATTCCGCTGACGCTTAAAAATGCTTCAGAACTCTTCCATTGTTCTCGGAATTCTGCTGAAGTTTAAAAATGCTTCAGAACTCTTACATTGTTCTCGGAATTCTGCTGACGTTTAAAAATGCCTCGGAACTCTTCCATTGTTCTCTGAATTCCGCTGACGTTTAAAAATGCTTCGGTACTCTTCCTTTGTTCTCGGAATTCCGCTGACATATAAAAATGCTTCGGAAATCTTGCATTGTTCTCGGCATTCCGCTGACGTTTAAAAATGCTTCGGAACTCTTCAATTGTTCTCGGAATTCTGCCGAACTTTTAAAATGCTTTGGAACTCTTCCATTGCTCTCGGAATTCTGCTGAAGTTTAAAAATGCTTCAGAACTCTTCCATTGTTCTCGGAATTCTGCTGTAGTTTAAAAATGCTTCGGAACTCTTCCATTGTTCTCGGAATTCCGCTGACGTTTAAAAATGCTTCGGAAATCTTCCATTGTTTTCAAAATTCCGCTGACGTTTAAAAATGCTTCAGAACTCTTCCATTGTTCTCGGAATTCCGCTGACATATAAAAATGCTTCGGAAATCTTGCATTGTTCTCGGCATTCCGCTGACATTTAAAAATGCTTCGGAAATCTTCCATTGATATCAAAATTCCGCTGACGCTTAAAAATGCTTCAGAACTCTTCCATTGTTCTCGGAATTCCGCTGACGTTTAATAATGCTTCGCAACTTTTTCATTGTTCTCGGAATTCCGCTGACAGTTAAAAATGCTTCGGAACTCTTCCATTGTTCTCGGAATTCGGTTGAAGTTTAAAAATGCTTCGAAACTCTTCCATTGTTCTCGGAATTCTGCTGAAGTTTAAAAATGCTTCAGAACTCTTCCATTGTTCTCGAAATTCCGCTGACGTTTAATAATGCTTCGCAACTCTTTCATTGTTCTCGGAATTCCGCTGACGTTTAAAAATGCTTCGAAACTCTTCCATTGTTCTCGGAATTCTGCTGAAGTTTAAAAATGCTTCGGAACTCTTCCATTGTTCTCGGAATTCCGCTGACATATAAAAATGCTTTGAAAATCTTGCATTGTTCTCGGCATTCCGCTGACGTTTAAAATTGCTTCGGAACTCTTCAATTGTTCTCGGAATTCTGTTGAACTTTTAAATTGCTTTGGAACTCTTCCATTGCTCTCGGAATTCTGCTGAAGTTTAAAAATGCTTCAGAACTCTTACATTGTTCTCGGAATTCTGCTGACGTTTAAAAATGCTTCGGAACTCTACCATTGTTCGCGGAATTCCGCTGAAGTTTAAAAATGCTTAAAATCTCTTACATTGTACTCGGAATTCCGCTGAAGTTTAAAAAGGCTTCGGAACTCTTCCATTGCTCTCGGAATTCTGCTGAAGTTTAAAAATGCTTCAGAACTCTTACATTGTTCTCGGAATTCTGCTGACGTTTAAAAATGCTTCGGAACTCTTCCATTGTTCTCAGAATTCCGCTGAAGTTTAAAAATGCTTCGGTACTCTTCCATTGTTCTCGGAATTCCGCTGACATATAAAAATGCTTCGGAAATCTTGCATTGTTCTCGGAATTCTGCTGACGTTTAAAAATGCTTCGGAACTCTTCCATTGTTCTCAGAATTCAGCTGAAGTTTAAAAATGCTTCGGAACTCTTCCATTGTTCTCGGAATTCTGCTGAAGTTTAAAAATGCTTCGGAACTCTTCCATTGTTCTCAGAATTCAGCTGAAGTTTAAAAATGCTTCGGAACTCTTCCATTGCTCTCGGAATTCTGCTGAAGTTTAAAAATGCTTCGGAACTCTTCCATTGTTCTCGGAATTCTGCTGAAGTTTAAAAATGCTTCGGAACTCTTCCATTGTTCTCGGAATTCCGTTGAAGTTTAAAAATACTTCGAAACTCTTCCATTGTTCTCGGAATTCTGCTGAAGTTTAAAAATGCTTCGGAACTCTTCCATTGTTCTCAGAATTCCGCTAACGTTTAAAAATGCTTCGGAAATCTTCCATTGTTTTCAAAATTCCGCTGACGCTTAAAAATGCTTCAGAACTCTTCCATTGTTCTCGGAATTCCGCTGACGTTTAATAATGCTTCGCAACTCTTTCATTGTACTCGGAATTCCGCTAACGTTTAAAAATGCTTCGGAACTCTTCCATTGTTCTCGGAATTCCGTTGAAGTTTAAAAATGCTTCGAAACTCTTCCATTGTTCTGGGAATTCTGCTGAAGTTTAAAAATGCTTCAGAACTCTTCCATTGTTCTCGGAATTCCGCTGACGTTTAATAATGCTTCGCAACTCTTTCATTGTTCTCGAAATTCCGCTGATGTTTAAAAATGCTTCGGAACTCTTCCATTGTTCTCGGAATTCTGTTGAAGTTTAAAAATGCTTCTAAACTCTTCCATTGTTCTCGGAATTCCGCTGACATATAAAAATGCTTCGGAAATCTTGCATTGTTCTCGGCATTCCGCTGACATTTAAAAATGCTTCGGAACTCTTCAATTGTTCTCGGAATTCTGCCGAACTTTTAAAATGCTTTGGAACTCTTCCATTGTTCTCGGAATTCTGCTGTAGTTTAAAAATGCTTCGGAACTCTTCCATTGTTCTCGGAATTCCGCTGACGTTTAAAAATGCTTCGGAAATCTTCCATTGTTTTCAAAATTCCGCTGACGTTTAAAAATGCTTCAGAACTCTTCCATTGTTCTCGGAATTCCGCTGACGTTTTAAAATGCTTCGGTACTCTTCCATTGTTCTCGGAATTCCGCTGACATATAAAAATGCTTCGGAAATCTTGCATTGTTCTCGGCATTCCGCTGACGTTTAAAAATGCTTCGGAACTCTTCCATTGTTCTCAGAATTCCACTGACGTTTAAAAATGCTTCGGAAATCTTCCATTGTTTTCAAAATTCCGCTGACGTTTAAAAATGCTTCAGAACTCTTCCATTGTTCTCGGAATTCCGCTGACGTTTAAAAATGCTTTGGAACTCTTCCATTATTCTCGGAATTCTGCTGAAGTTTAAAAATGCTTCGGAACTCTTCCATTGTTCTCAGAATTCCGCTGACGTTTAAAAATGCTTCGGTACTCTTCCATTGTTCTCGGAATTCCGCTGACATATAAAAATGCTTCGGAAATCTTGCATTGTTCTCGGCATTCCGCTGACGTTTAAAAATGCTTCGGAACTCTTCAATTGTTCTCGGAATTCTGCTGAACTTTTAAAATGCTTTGGAACTCTTCCATTGCTCTCGGAATTCTGCTGAAGTTTAAAAATGCTTCAGAACTCTTCCATTGTTTTCGGAATTCTGCTGAAGTTTAAAAATGCTTCGGAACTCTTCCATTGTTCTCAGAATTCCACTGACGTTTAAAAATGCTTCGGAAATCTTCCATTGTTTTCAAAATTCCGCTGACGCTTAAAAATGCTTCAGAACTCTTCCATTGTTCTCGGAATTCCGCTGACGTTTAATAATGCTTCGCAACTTTTTCATTGTTCTCGGAATTCCGCTGACGGTTAAAAATGCTTCACAACTCTTCCATTGTTCACGGAATTCCACTGACGTTTAAAAATGCTTCACAACTCTTCCATTGTTCTCGGAATTCCGCTGACTTTTAAAAATGCTTCGGAAATCTTCCATTGTTTTCAAAATTCCGCTGACGCTTAAAAATGCTTCAGAACTCTTCCATTGTTCTCGGAATTCTGCTGAAGTTTAAAAATGCTTCAGAACTCTTACATTGTTCTCGGAATTCTGCTGACGTTTAAAAATGCCTCGGAACTCTTCCATTGTTCTCTGAATTCCGCTGACGTTTAAAAATGCTTCGGTACTCTTCCTTTGTTCTCGGAATTCCGCTGACATATAAAAATGCTTCGGAAATCTTGCATTGTTCTCGGCATTCCGCTGACGTTTAAAAATGCTTCGGAACTCTTCAATTGTTCTCGGAATTCTGCCGAACTTTTAAAATGCTTTGGAACTCTTCCATTGCTCTCGGAATTCTGCTGAAGTTTAAAAATGCTTCAGAACTCTTCCATTGTTCTCGGAATTCTGCTGTAGTTTAAAAATGCTTCGGAACTCTTCCATTGTTCTCGGAATTCCGCTGACGTTTAAAAATGCTTCGGAAATCTTCCATTGTTTTCAAAATTCCGCTGACGTTTAAAAATGCTTCAGAACTCTTCCATTGTTCTCGGAATTCCGCTGACATATAAAAATGCTTCGGAAATCTTGCATTGTTCTCGGCATTCCGCTGACATTTAAAAATGCTTCGGAAATCTTCCATTGATATCAAAATTCCGCTGACGCTTAAAAATGCTTCAGAACTC
This sequence comes from Phyllobates terribilis, assembly GCF_046119375.1. Classification (NCBI taxonomy): domain Eukaryota; kingdom Metazoa; phylum Chordata; class Amphibia; order Anura; family Dendrobatidae; genus Phyllobates; species Phyllobates terribilis. Next base: position 14,594,912 of record NW_027362782.1, read on the forward strand.
TTCCATTGTTCTCGGAATTCCGCTGACGTTTAATAATGCTTCGCAACTTTTTCATTGTTCTCGGAATTCCGCTGACAGTTAAAAATGCTTCGGAACTCTTCCATTGTTCTCGGAATTCCGTTGAAGTTTAAAAATGCTTCGAAACTCTTCCATTGTTCTCGGAATTCTGCTGAAGTTTAAAAATGCTTCAGAACTCTTCCATTGTTCTCGAAATTCCGCTGACGTTTAATAATGCTTCGCAACTCTTTCATTGTTCTCGGAATTCCGCTGACGTTTAAAAATGCTTCGAAACTCTTCCATTGTTCTCGGAATTCTGCTGAAGTTTAAAAATGCTTCGGAACTCTTCCATTGTTCTCGGAATTCCGCTGACATATAAAAATGCTTTGAAAATCTTGCATTGTTCTCGGCATTCCGCTGACGTTTAAAATTGCTTCGGAACTCTTCAATTGTTCTCGGAATTCTGTTGAACTTTTAAATTGCTTTGGAACTCTTCCATTGCTCTCGGAATTCTGCTGAAGTTTAAAAATGCTTCAGAACTCTTACATTGTTCTCGGAATTCTGCTGACGTTTAAAAATGCTTCGGAACTCTACCATTGTTCGCGGAATTCCGCTGAAGTTTAAAAATGCTTAAAATCTCTTACATTGTACTCGGAATTCCGCTGAAGTTTAAAAAGGCTTCGGAACTCTTCCATTGCTCTCGGAATTCTGCTGAAGTTTAAAAATGCTTCAGAACTCTTACATTGTTCTCGGAATTCTGCTGACGTTTAAAAATGCTTCGGAACTCTTCCATTGTTCTCAGAATTCCGCTGAAGTTTAAAAATGCTTCGGTACTCTTCCATTGTTCTCGGAATTCCGCTGACATATAAAAATGCTTCGGAAATCTTGCATTGTTCTCGGAATTCTGCTGACGTTTAAAAATGCTTCGGAACTCTTCCATTGTTCTCAGAATTCAGCTGAAGTTTAAAAATGCTTCGGAACTCTTCCATTGTTCTCGGAATTCTGCTGAAGTTTAAAAATGCTACGTAACTCTTCCATTGTTCTCAGAATTCCGCTGACGTTTAAAAATGCTTTGGAACTCTTCCATTGCTCTCGGAATTCTGCTGAAGTTTAAAAATGCTTCGGAACTCTTCCATTGTTCTCGGAATTCTGCTGAAGTTTAAAAATGCTTCGGAACTCTTCCATTGTTCTCGGAATTCCGTTGAAGTTTAAAAATACTTCGAAACTCTTCCATTGTTCTCGGAATTCTGCTGAAGTTTAAAAATGCTTCGGAACTCTTCCATTGTTCTCAGAATTCCGCTAACGTTTAAAAATGCTTCGGAAATCTTCCATTGTTTTCAAAATTCCGCTGACGCTTAAAAATGCTTCAGAACTCTTCCATTGTTCTCGGAATTCCGCTGACGTTTAATAATGCTTCGCAACTCTTTCATTGTACTCGGAATTCCGCTAACGTTTAAAAATGCTTCGGAACTCTTCCATTGTTCTCGGAATTCCGTTGAAGTTTAAAAATGCTTCGAAACTCTTCCATTGTTCTGGGAATTCTGCTGAAGTTTAAAAATGCTTCAGAACTCTTCCATTGTTCTCGGAATTCCGCTGACGTTTAATAATGCTTCGCAACTCTTTCATTGTTCTCGGAATTCCGCTGATGTTTAAAAATGCTTCGGAACTCTTCCATTGTTCTCGGAATTCTGTTGAAGTTTAAAAATGCTTCTAAACTCTTCCATTGTTCTCGGAATTCCGCTGACATATAAAAATGCTTCGGAAATCTTGCATTGTTCTCGGCATTCCGCTGACATTTAAAAATGCTTCGGAACTCTTCAATTGTTCTCGGAATTCTGCCGAACTTTTAAAATGCTTTGGAACTCTTCCATTGTTCTCGGAATTCTGCTGTAGTTTAAAAATGCTTTGGAACTCTTCCATTGTTCTCGGAATTCCGCTGACGTTTAAAAATGCTTCGGAAATCTTCCATTGTTTTCAAAATTCCGCTGACGTTTAAAAATGCTTCAGAACTCTTCCATTGTTCTCGGAATTCCGCTGACGTTTTAAAATGCTTCGGTACTCTTCCATTGTTCTCGGAATTCCGCTGACATATAAAAATGCTTCGGAAATCTTGCATTGTTCTCGGCATTCCGCTGACGTTTAAAAATGCTTCGGAACTCTTCAATTGTTCTCGGAATTCTGCTGAACTTTTAAAATGCTTTGGAACTCTTCCATTGCTCTCGGAATTCTGCTGAAGTTTAAAAATGCTTCAGAACTCTTACATTGTTCTCGGAATTCTGCTGACGTTTAAAAATGCTTCGGAACTCTACCATTGTTCTCGGAATTCCGTTGAAGTTTAAAAATGCTTCATAACTCTTCCATTGTTCTCGGAATTCTGCTGAAGTTTAAAAATGCTTCGGAACTCTTTCATTGTTCTCGGAATTCTGCTGAAGTTTAAAAATGCTTCATAACTCTTCCATTGTTTTCAAAATTCCGCTGACGCTTAAAAATGCTTCAGAACTCTTCCATTGTTCTCGGAATTCCGCTGACGTTTAATAATGCTTTGCAACTCTTTCATTGTACTCGGAATTCCGCTAACGTTTAAAAATGCTTCAGAACTCTTCCATTGTTCTCGGAATTCCGCTGACGTTTAATAATGCTTCGCAACTCTTTCATTGTTCTCGGAATTCCGCTGATGTTTAAAAATGCTTCGGAACTCTTCCATTGTTCTCGGAATTCTGTTGAAGTTTAAAAATGCTTCTAAACTCTTCCATTGTTCTCGGAATTCCGCTGACATATAAAAATGCTTCGGAAATCTTGCATTGTTCTCGGCATTCCGCTGACGTTTAAAAATGCTTCGGAACTCTTCCATTGTTCTCGGAATTCTGCTGAAGTTTAAAAATGCTTCAGAACTCTTCCATTGTTCTCAGAATTCCGCTGACGTTTAAAAATGCTTCGGAAATCTTCCATTGTTTTCAAAATTCCGCTGACGTTTAAAAATGCTTCAGAACTATTCCATTGTTCTCAGAATTCTGCTGACGTTTAAAAATGCTTCGGAACTCTTCCATTGTTCTCGGAATTCCGCTGACGTTTAAAAATGCTTCACAACTCTTCCATTGTTCTTGGAATTCCACTGACGTTTAAAAATGCTTCACAACTCTTCCATTGTTCTCGGAATTCCGCTGACTTTTAAAAATGCTTCGGAAATCTTCCATTGTTTTCAAAATTCCGCTGACGCTTAAAAATGCTTCAGAACTCTTCCATTGTTCTCGGAATTCTGCTGAAGTTTAAAAATGCTTCAGAACTCTTACATTGTTCTCGGAATTCTGCTGACGTTTAAAAATGCCTCGGAACTCTTCCATTGTTCTCTGAATTCCGCTGACGTTTAAAAATGCTTCGGTACTCTTCCTTTGTTCTCGGAATTCCGCTGACATATAAAAATGCTTCGGAAATCTTGCATTGTTCTCGGCATTCTGCTGACGTTTAAAAATGCTTCGGAACTCTTCAATTGTTCTCGGAATTCTGCCGAACTTTTAAAATGCTTTGGAACTCTTCCATTGCTCTCGGAATTCTGCTGAAGTTTAAAAATGCTTCAGAACTCTTCCATTGTTCTCGGAATTCTGCTGTAGTTTAAAAATGCTTCGGAACTCTTCCATTGTTCTCGGAATTCCGCTGACGTTTAAAAATGCTTCGGAAATCTTCCATTGTTTTCAAAATTCCGCTGACGTTTAAAAATGCTTCAGAACTCTTCCATTGTTCTCGGAATTCCGCTGACATATAAAAATGCTTCGGAAATCTTGCATTGTTCTCGGCATTCCGCTGACATTTAAAAATGCTTCGGAAATCTTCCATTGATATCAAAATTCCGCTGACGCTTAAAAATGCTTCAGAACTCTTCCATTGTTCTCGGAATTCCGCTGACGTTTAATAATGCTTCGCAACTTTTTCATTGTTCTCGGAATTCCGCTGACAGTTAAAAATGCTTCGGAACTCTTCCATTGTTCTCGGAATTCAGTTGAAGTTTAAAAATGCTTCGAAACTCTTCCATTGTTCTCGGAATTCTGCTGAAGTTTAAAAATGCTTCAGAACTCTTCCATTGTTCTCGGAATTCCGCTGACGTTTAATAATGCTTCGCAACTCTTTCATTGTTCTCGGAATTCCGCTGACGTTTAAAAATGCTTCGAAACTCTTCCATTGTTCTCGGAATTCTGCTGAAGTTTAAAAATGCTTCGGAACTCTTCCATTGTTCTCGGAATTCCGCTGACATATAAAAATGCTTTGAAAATCTTGCATTGTTCTCAGCATTCCGCTGACGTTTAAAATTGCTTCGGAACTCTTCAATTGTTCTCGGAATTCTGTTGAACTTTTAAATTGCTTTGGAACTCTTCCATTGCTCTCGGAATTCTGCTGAAGTTTAAAAATGCTTCAGAACTCTTACATTGTTCTCAGAATTCCGCTGAAGTTTAAAAATGCTTCGGTACTCTTCCATTGTTCTCGGAATTCCGCTGACATATAAAAATGCTTCGGAAATCTTGCATTGTTCTCGGCATTCCGCTGACGTTTAAAAATGCTTCGGAACTCTTCAATTGTTCTCGGAATTCTGCTGAACTTTTAAAATGCTTTGGAACTCTTCCATTGCTCTCGGAATTCTGCTGAAGTTTAAAAATGCTTCAGAACTCTTCCATTGTTTTCGGAATTCTGCTGAAGTTTAAAAATGCTTCGGAACTCTTCCATTGTTCTCAGAATTCCACTGACGTTTAAAAATGCTTCGGAAATCTTCCATTGTTTTCAAAATTCCGCTGACGCTTAAAAATGCTTCAGAACTCTTCCATTGTTCTCGGAATTCCGCTGACGTTTAATAATGCTTCGCAACTTTTTCATTGTTCTCGGAATTCCGCTGACGGTTAAAAATGCTTCGGAACTCTTCAATTGTTCTCGGAATTCTGCTGAACTTTTAAAATGCTTTGGAACTCTTCCATTGCTCTCGGAATTCTGCTGAAGTTTAAAAATGCTTCAGAACTCTTACATTGTTCTCGGAATTCTGCTGAAGTTTAAAAATGCTTCGGTACTCTTCCATTGTTCTCGGAATTCCGCTGACATATAAAAATGCTTCGGAAATCTTGCATTGTTCTCGGCATTCCGCTGACGTTTAAAAATGCTTCGGAACTCTTCCATTGTTCTCGGCATTCCGCTGACGTTTAAAAATGCTTCGGAAATCTTCCATTGTTTTCAAAATTCCGCTGACGTTTAAAAATGCTTCAGAACTCTTCCATTGTTCTCGGAATTCCTCTGACGTTTAAAAATGCTTTGGAACTCTTCCATTGTTCTTGGAATTCTGCTGAAGTTTAAAAATGCTTCGGAACTCTTCCATTGTTCTCAGAATTCCGCTGACGTTTAAAAATGCTTCGGTACTCTTCCATTGTTCTCGGAATTCCACTGACATATAAAAATGCTTCGGAAATCTGGCATTGTTCTCGGCATTCCGCTGACGTTTAAAAATGCTTCGGAACTCTTCAATTGTTCTCGGAATTCTGCTGAAGTTTAAAATGCTTTGGAACTCTTCCATTGCTCTCGGAATTCTGCTGAAGTTTAAAAATGCTTCGGAACTCTTCCATTGTTCTCGGAATTCTGCTGAAGTTTAAAAATGTTTTGGAACTCTTCCATTGTTCTCAGAATTCCGCTGACGTTTAAAAATGCTTCGGAAATCTTCCATTGTTTTCAAAATTCCGCTGACATATAAAAATGCTTCGGAAATCTTGCATTGTTCTCGGCATTCCGCTGACGTTTAAAAATGCTTCAGAATTCTTCAATTGTTCTCGGAATTCTGCTGAACTTTTAAAATGCTTTGGAACTCTTCCATTGCTCTCGGAATTCTGCTGAAGTTTAAAAATGCTTCGGAACTCTTCCATTGTTCTCGGAATTCCGTTGAAGTTTAAAAATGCTTCGAAACTCTTCCATTGTTCTCGGAATTCTGCTGAAGTTTAAAAATGCTTCGGAACTCTTCCATTGTTCTCAGAATTCCGCTAACGTTTAAAAATGCTTCAGAAATCTTCCATTGTTTTCAAAATTCCGCTGACGCTTAAATATGCTTCAGAACTCTTCCAAAGTTCTCGGAATTCCGCTGACGTTTAATAATGCTTCGCAAATCTTTCATTGTACTCGGAATTCCGCTAACGTTTAAAAATGCTTCGGAACTCTTCCATTGTTCTCGGAATTCCGTTGAAGTTTAAAAATGCTTCGAAACTCTTCCATTGTTCTCGGAATTCTGTTGATGTTTAAAAATGCTTCGGAACTCTTCCATTGTTCTCGGAATTCCGCTGACGTTTAAAAATGCTTCACAACTCTTCCATTGTTCTCGGAATTCCGCTGACTTTTAAAAATACTTCGAAACTCTTCCATTGTTCTCCAAATTCCGCTGAAGTTTAAAAATGCTTCGGAACCCTTCCATTGTTCTCGGAATTCTGCTGAAGTTTAAAAATGTTTCGGAACTCTTCCATTGTTCTCAGAATTCCGCTGAAGTTTAAAAATGCTTCGGACCTCTTCCATTGTTCTAGGAATTCTGCTGAAGTTTAAAAATTCATCTGAACTCTTCCATTATTCTCGGAATTCGTGTGAATTTTAAAAATGCTTCGGAACTCTTCTATTGTTCTCGGAATTCCGCTGAAGTTTAAAAATGCTTAAAATCTCTTACATTGTACTCGGAAATCCGCTGAAGTTTAAAAATGCTTCGGAACTCTTCCTTTGCTCTCGGAATTCTGCTGAAGTTTAAAAATGCTTCAGAACTCTTACATTGTTCTCGGAATTCTGCTGACGTTTAAAAATGCTTCGGAACTCTTCCATTGTTCTCGGAATTCCGTTGAAGTTTAAAAATGCTTTGAAACTCTTCCATTGTTCTGGGAATTCTGCTGAAGTTTAAAAATGCTTCAGAACTCTTCCATTGTTCTCGGAATTCCGCTGACGTTTAATAATGCTTCGCAACTCTTTCATTGTTCTCGGAATTCCGCTGATGTTTAAAAATGCTTCGGAACTCTTCCATTGTTCTCGGAATTCCGTTGAAGTTTAAAAATGCTTCGAAACTCTTCCATTGTTCTCGGAATTCTGCTGAAGTTTAAAAATGCTTCGGAACTCTTCCATTGTTCTCGGAATTCCGCTGACATATAAAAATGCTTTGAAAATCTTGCATTGTTCTCGGCATTCCGCTGACGTTTAAAATTGCTTCGGAACTCTTCAATTGTTCTCGGAATTCTGCAGAACTTTTAAAATGCTTTGGAACTCTTCCATTGCTCTCGGAATTCTGCTGAAGTTTAAAAATGCTTCAGAACTCTTCCATTGTTCTCGGAATTCTGCTGTAGTTTAAAAATGCTTCGGAACTCTTCCATTGTTCTCGGAATTCCGCTGACGTTTAAAAATGCTTCGGAAATCTTCCATTGTTTTCAAAATTCCGCTGACGTTTAAAAATGCTTCAGAACTCTTCCATTGTTCTCGGAATTCCGCTGACATATAAAAATGCTTCGGAAATCTTGCATTGTTCTCGGCATTCCGCTGACATTTAAAAATGCTTCGGAAATCTTCCATTGATATCAAAATTCCGCTGACGCTTAAAAATGCTTCAGAACTCTTCCATTGTTCTCGGAATTCCGCTGACGTTTAATAATGCTTCGCAACTTTTTCATTGTTCTCGGAATTCCGCTGACAGTTAAAAATGCTTCGGAACTCTTCCATTGTTCTCGGAATTCCGTTGAAGTTTAAAAATGCTTCGAAACTCTTCCATTGTTCTCGGAATTCTGCTGAAGTTTAAAAATGCTTCAGAACTCTTCCATTGTTCTCGAAATTCCGCTGACGTTTAATAATGCTTCGCAACTCTTTCATTGTTCTCGGAATTCCGCTGACGTTTAAAAATGCTTCGAAACTCTTCCATTGTTCTCGGAATTCTGCTGAAGTTTAAAAATGCTTCGGAACTCTTCCATTGTTCTCGGAATTCCGCTGACATATAAAAATGCTTTGAAAATCTTGCATTGTTCTCGGCATTCCGCTGACGTTTAAAATTGCTTCGGAACTCTTCAATTGTTCTCGGAATTCTGTTGAACTTTTAAATTGCTTTGGAACTCTTCCATTGCTCTCGGAATTCTGCTGAAGTTTAAAAATGCTTCAGAACTCTTACATTGTTCTCGGAATTCTGCTGACGTTTAAAAATGCTTCGGAACTCTACCATTGTTCGCGGAATTCCGCTGAAGTTTAAAAATGCTTAAAATCTCTTACATTGTACTCGGAATTCCGCTGAAGTTTAAAAATGCTTCGGAACTCTTCCATTGCTCTCGGAATTCTGCTGAAGTTTAAAAATGTTTCAGAACTCTTACATTGTTCTCGGAATTCTGCTGACGTTTAAAAATGCTTCGGAACTCTTCCATTGTTCTCAGAATTCCGCTGAAGTTTAAAAATGCTTCGGTACTCTTCCATTGTTCTCGGAATTCCGCTGACATATAAAAATGCTTCGGAAATCTTGCATTGTTCTCGGAATTCTGCTGACGTTTAAAAATGCTTCGGAACTCTTCCATTGTTCTCAGAATTCAGCTGAAGTTTAAAAATGCTTCGGAACTCTTCCATTGTTCTCGGAATTCTGCTGAAGTTTAAAAATGCTACGTAACTCTTCCATTGTTCTCAGAATTCCGCTGACGTTTAAAAATGCTTTGGAACTCTTCCATTGCTCTCGGAATTCTGCTGAAGTTTAAAAATGCTTCAGAACTCTTACATTGTTCTCGGAATTCTGCTGACGTTTAAAAATGCCTCGGAACTCTTCCATTGTTCTCTGAATTCCGCTGACATTTAAAAATGCTTCGGTACTCTTCCTTTGTTCTCGGAATTCCGCTGACATATAAAAATGCTTCGGAAATCTTGCATTGTTCTCGGCATTCTGCTGACGTTTAAAAATGCTTCGGAACTCTTCAATTGTTCTCGGAATTCTGCCGAACTTTTAAAATGCTTTGGAACTCTTCCATTGCTCTCGGAATTCTGCTGAAGTTTAAAAATGCTTCAGAACTCTTCCATTGTTCTCGGAATTCTGCTGTAGTTTAAAAATGCTTCGGAACTCTTCCATTGCTCTCGGAATTCCGCTGACGTTTAAAAATGCTTCGGAAATCTTCCATTGTTTTCAAAATTCCGCTGACGTTTAAAAATGCTTCAGAACTCTTCCATTGTTCTCGGAATTCCGCTGACATATAAAAATGCTTCGGAAATCTTGCATTGTTCTCGGCATTCCGCTGACATTTAAAAATGCTTCGGAAATCTTCCATTGATATCAAAATTCCGCTGACGCTTAAAAATGCTTCAGAACTCTTCCATTGTTCTCGGAATTCCTCTGACGTTTAAAAATGCTTTGGAACTCTTCCATTGTTCTTGGAATTCTGCTGAAGTTTAAAAATGCTTCGGAACTCTTCCATTGTTCTCAGAATTCCGCTGACGTTTAAAAATGCTTCGGTACTCTTCCATTGTTCTCGGAATTCCACTGACATATAAAAATGCTTCGGAAATCTGGCATTGTTCTCGGCATTCCGCTGACGTTTAAAAATGCTTCGGAACTCTTCAATTGTTCTCGGAATTCTGCTGAAGTTTAAAATGCTTTGGAACTCTTCCATTGCTCTCGGAATTCTGCTGAAGTTTAAAAATGCTTCGGAACTCTTCCATTGTTCTCGGAATTCTGCTGAAGTTTAAAAATGTTTTGGAACTCTTCCATTGTTCTCAGAATTCCGCTGACGTTTAAAAATGCTTCGGAAATCTTCCATTGTTTTCAAAATTCCGCTGACATATAAAAATGCTTCGGAAATCTTGCATTGTTCTCGGCATTCCGCTGACGTTTAAAAATGCTTCAGAATTCTTCAATTGTTCTCGGAATTCTGCTGAACTTTTAAAATGCTTTGGAACTCTTCCATTGCTCTCGGAATTCTGCTGAAGTTTAAAAATGCTTCGGAACTCTTCCATTGTTCTCGGAATTCCGTTGAAGTTTAAAAATGCTTCGAAACTCTTCCATTGTTCTCGGAATTCTGCTGAAGTTTAAAAATGCTTCGGAACTCTTCCATTGTTCTCAGAATTCCGCTAACGTTTAAAAATGCTTCAGAAATCTTCCATTGTTTTCAAAATTCCGCTGACGCTTAAATATGCTTCAGAACTCTTCCAAAGTTCTCGGAATTCCGCTGACGTTTAATAATGCTTCGCAAATCTTTCATTGTACTCGGAATTCCGCTAACGTTTAAAAATGCTTCGGAACTCTTCCATTGTTCTCGGAATTCCGTTGAAGTTTAAAAATGCTTCGAAACTCTTCCATTGTTCTCGGAATTCTGTTGATGTTTAAAAATGCTTCGGAACTCTTCCATTGTTCTCGGAATTCCGCTGACGTTTAAAAATGCTTCACAACTCTTCCATTGTTCTCGGAATTCCGCTGACTTTTAAAAATACTTCGAAACTCTTCCATTGTTCTCCAAATTCCGCTGAAGTTTAAAAATGCTTCGGAACCCTTCCATTGTTCTCGGAATTCTGCTGAAGTTTAAAAATGTTTCGGAACTCTTCCATTGTTCTCAGAATTCCGCTGAAGTTTAAAAATGCTTCGGACCTCTTCCATTGTTCTAGGAATTCTGCTGAAGTTTAAAAATTCATCTGAACTCTTCCATTATTCTCGGAATTCGTGTGAATTTTAAAAATGCTTCGGAACTCTTCTATTGTTCTCGGAATTCCGCTGAAGTTTAAAAATGCTTAAAATCTCTTACATTGTACTCGGAAATCCGCTGAAGTTTAAAAATGCTTCGGAACTCTTCCTTTGCTCTCGGAATTCTGCTGAAGTTTAAAAATGCTTCAGAACTCTTACATTGTTCTCGGAATTCTGCTGACGTTTAAAAATGCTTCGGAACTCTTCCATTGTTCTCGGAATTCCGTTGAAGTTTAAAAATGCTTTGAAACTCTTCCATTGTTCTGGGAATTCTGCTGAAGTTTAAAAATGCTTCAGAACTCTTCCATTGTTCTCGGAATTCCGCTGACGTTTAATAATGCTTCGCAACTCTTTCATTGTTCTCGGAATTCCGCTGATGTTTAAAAATGCTTCGGAACTCTTCCATTGTTCTCGGAATTCCGTTGAAGTTTAAAAATGCTTCGAAACTCTTCCATTGTTCTCGGAATTCTGCTGAAGTTTAAAAATGCTTCGGAACTCTTCCATTGTTCTCGGAATTCCGCTGACATATAAAAATGCTTTGAAAATCTTGCATTGTTCTCGGCATTCCGCTGACGTTTAAAATTGCTTCGGAACTCTTCAATTGTTCTCGGAATTCTGCAGAACTTTTAAAATGCTTTGGAACTCTTCCATTGCTCTCGGAATTCTGCTGAAGTTTAAAAATGCTTCAGAACTCTTCCATTGTTCTCGGAATTCTGCTGTAGTTTAAAAATGCTTCGGAACTCTTCCATTGTTCTCGGAATTCCGCTGACGTTTAAAAATGCTTCGGAAATCTTCCATTGTTTTCAAAATTCCGCTGACGTTTAAAAATGCTTCAGAACTCTTCCATTGTTCTCGGAATTCCGCTGACATATAAAAATGCTTCGGAAATCTTGCATTGTTCTCGGCATTCCGCTGACATTTAAAAATGCTTCGGAAATCTTCCATTGATATCAAAATTCCGCTGACGCTTAAAAATGCTTCAGAACTCTTCCATTGTTCTCGGAATTCCGCTGACGTTTAATAATGCTTCGCAACTTTTTCATTGTTCTCGGAATTCCGCTGACAGTTAAAAATGCTTCGGAACTCTTCCATTGTTCTCGGAATTCCGTTGAAGTTTAAAAATGCTTCGAAACTCTTCCATTGTTCTCGGAATTCTGCTGAAGTTTAAAAATGCTTCAGAACTCTTCCATTGTTCTCGAAATTCCGCTGACGTTTAATAATGCTTCGCAACTCTTTCATTGTTCTCGGAATTCCGCTGACGTTTAAAAATGCTTCGAAACTCTTCCATTGTTCTCGGAATTCTGCTGAAGTTTAAAAATGCTTCGGAACTCTTCCATTGTTCTCGGAATTCCGCTGACATATAAAAATGCTTTGAAAATCTTGCATTGTTCTCGGCATTCCGCTGACGTTTAAAATTGCTTCGGAACTCTTCAATTGTTCTCGGAATTCTGTTGAACTTTTAAATTGCTTTGGAACTCTTCCATTGCTCTCGGAATTCTGCTGAAGTTTAAAAATGCTTCAGAACTCTTACATTGTTCTCGGAATTCTGCTGACGTTTAAAAATGCTTCGGAACTCTACCATTGTTCGCGGAATTCCGCTGAAGTTTAAAAATGCTTAAAATCTCTTACATTGTACTCGGAATTCCGCTGAAGTTTAAAAATGCTTCGGAACTCTTCCATTGCTCTCGGAATTCTGCTGAAGTTTAAAAATGTTTCAGAACTCTTACATTGTTCTCGGAATTCTGCTGACGTTTAAAAATGCTTCGGAACTCTTCCATTGTTCTCAGAATTCCGCTGAAGTTTAAAAATGCTTCGGTACTCTTCCATTGTTCTCGGAATTCCGCTGACATATAAAAATGCTTCGGAAATCTTGCATTGTTCTCGGAATTCTGCTGACGTTTAAAAATGCTTCGGAACTCTTCCATTGTTCTCAGAATTCAGCTGAAGTTTAAAAATGCTTCGGAACTCTTCCATTGTTCTCGGAATTCTGCTGAAGTTTAAAAATGCTACGTAACTCTTCCATTGTTCTCAGAATTCCGCTGACGTTTAAAAATGCTTTGGAACTCTTCCATTGCTCTCGGAATTCTGCTGAAGTTTAAAAATGCTTCAGAACTCTTACATTGTTCTCGGAATTCTGCTGACGTTTAAAAATGCCTCGGAACTCTTCCATTGTTCTCTGAATTCCGCTGACATTTAAAAATGCTTCGGTACTCTTCCTTTGTTCTCGGAATTCCGCTGACATATAAAAATGCTTCGGAAATCTTGCATTGTTCTCGGCATTCTGCTGACGTTTAAAAATGCTTCGGAACTCTTCAATTGTTCTCGGAATTCTGCCGAACTTTTAAAATGCTTTGGAACTCTTCCATTGCTCTCGGAATTCTGCTGAAGTTTAAAAATGCTTCAGAACTCTTCCATTGTTCTCGGAATTCTGCTGTAGTTTAAAAATGCTTCGGAACTCTTCCATTGCTCTCGGAATTCCGCTGACGTTTAAAAATGCTTCGGAAATCTTCCATTGTTTTCAAAATTCCGCTGACGTTTAAAAATGCTTCAGAACTCTTCCATTGTTCTCGGAATTCCGCTGACATATAAAAATGCTTCGGAAATCTTGCATTGTTCTCGGCATTCCGCTGACATTTAAAAATGCTTCGGAAATCTTCCATTGATATCAAAATTCCGCTGACGCTTAAAAATGCTTCAGAACTCTTCCATTGTTCTCGGAATTCCGCTGACGTTTAATAATGCTTCGCAACTTTTTCATTGTTCTCGGAATTCCGCTGACAGTTAAAAATGCTTCGGAACTCTTCCATTGTTCTCGGAATTCCGTTGAAGTTTAAAAATGCTTCGAAACTCTTCCATTGTTCTCGGAATTCTGCTGAAGTTTAAAAATGCTTCAGAACTCTTCCATTGTTCTCGGAATTCCGCTGACGTTTAATAATGCTTCGCAACTCTTTCATTGTTCTCGGAATTCCGCTGACGTTTAAAAATGCTTCGAAACTCTTCCATTGTTCTCGGAATTCTGCTGAAGTTTAAAAATGCTTCGGAACTCTTCCATTGTTCTCGGAATTCCGCTGACATATAAAAATGCTTTGAAAATCTTGCATTGTTCTCGGCATTCCGCTGATGTTTAAAATTGCTTCGGAACTCTTCAATTGTTCTCGGAATTCTGTTGAACTTTTAAATTGCTTTGGAACTCTTCCATTGCTCTCGGAATTCTGCTGAAGTTTAAAAATGCTTCAGAACTCTTACATTGTTCTCGGAATTCTGCTGACGTTTAAAAATGCTTCGGAACTCTACCATTGTTCGCGGAATTCCGCTGAAGTTTAAAAATGCTTAAAATCTCTTACATTGTACTCGGAATTCCGCTGAAGTTTAAAAATGCTTCGGAACTCTTCCATTGCTCTCGGAATTCTGCTGAAGTTTAAAAATGCTTCAGAACTCTTACATTGTTCTCGGAATTCTGCTGACGTTTAAAAATGCTTCGGAACTCTACCATTGTTCTCGGAATTCCGTTGAAGTTTAAAAATGCTTCAAAACTCTTCCATTGTTCTCGGAATTCTGCTGAAGTTTAAAAATGCTTCGGAACTCTTCCATTGTTCTCGGAATTCCGCTGACGTTTAATAATGCTTCGCAACTCTTTCATTGTTCTCGGAATTCCACTGACGTTTAAAAATGCTTCGGAACTCTTCCATTGTTCTCAGAATTCCGCTGAAGTTTAAAAATGCTTCGGTACTCTTCCATTGTTCTCGGAATTCCGCTGACATATAAAAATGCTTCGGAAATCTTGCATTGTTCTCGGCATTCCGCTGACGTTTAAAAATGCTTCGGAACTCTTCAATTGTTCTCGGAATTCTGCTGAACTTTTAAAATGCTTTGGAACTCTTCCATTGCTCTCGGAATTCTGCTGAAGTTTAAAAATGCTTCAGAACTCTTCCATTGTTTTCGGAATTCTGCTGAAGTTTAAAAATGCTTCGGAACTCTTCCATTGTTCTCAGAATTCCACTGACGTTTAAAAATGCTTCGGAAATCTTCCATTGTTTTCAAAATTCCGCTGACGCTTAAAAATGCTTCAGAACTCTTCCATTGTTCTCGGAATTCCGCTGACGTTTAATAATGCTTCGCAACTTTTTCATTGTTCTCGGAATTCCGCTGACGGTTAAAAATGCTTCGGAACTCTTCAATTGTTCTCGGAATTCTGTTGAACTTTTAAAATGCTTTGGAACTCTTCCATTGCTCTCGGAATTCTGCTGAAGTTTAAAAATGCTTCAGAACTCTTACATTGTTCTCGGAATTCTGCTGACGTTTAAAAATGCTTCGGAACTCTACCATTGTTCTCGGAATTCCGTTGAAGTTTAAAAATGCTTCGAAACTCTTCCATTGTTCTCGGAATTCTGCTGAAGTTTAAAAATGCTTCGGAACTCTTCCATTGTTCTCGGAATTCCGCTGACGTTTAATAATGCTTCGCAACTCTTTCATTGTTCTCGGAATTCCACTGACGTTTAAAAATGCTTCGGAACGCTTCCATTGTTCTCGGAATTCCGTTGAAGTTTAAAAATGCTTCGAAACTCTTCCATTGTTCTCGGAATTCTGCTGAAGTTTAAAAATGCTTCGGAACTCTTTCATTGTTCTCAGAATTCCGCTGACATTTAAAAATGCTTTGGTACTCTTCCATTGTTCTCGGAATTCCGCTGACATATAAAAATGCTTCGGAAATCTTGCATTGTTCTCGGCATTCCGCTGACGTTTAAAAATGCTTCGGAACTCTTCAATTGTTCTCGGAATTCTGCTGAACTTTTAAAATGCTTTGGAACTCTTCCATTGCTCTCGGAATTCTGCTGAAGTTTAAAAATGCTTCAGAACTCTTACATTGTTCTCGGAATTCTGCTGAAGTTTAAAAATGCTTCGGTACTCTTCCATTGTTCTCGGAATTCCGCTGACATATAAAAATGCTTCGGAAATCTTGCATTGTTCTCGGCATTCCGCTGACGTTTAAAAATGCTTCGGAACTCTTCCATTGTTCTCGGCATTCCGCTGACGTTTAAAAATGCTTCGGAAATCTTCCATTGTTTTCAAAATTCCGCTGACGTTTAAAAATGCTTCAGAACTCTTCCATTGTTCTCGGAATTCCGCTGACGTTTAAAAATGCTTTGGAACTCTTCCATTGTTCTTGGAATTCTGCTGAAGTTTAAAAATGCTTCGGAACTCTTCCATTGTTCTCAGAATTCCGCTGACGTTTAAAAATGCTTTGGAACTCTTCCATTGTTCTTGGAATTCTGCTGAAGTTTAAAAATGCTTCGGAACTCTTCCATTGTTCTCAGAATTCCGCTGACGTTTAAAAATGCTTCGGACCTCTTCCATTGTTCTAGGAATTCTGCTGAAGTTTAAAAATTCATCTGAACTCTTCCATTATTCTCGGAATTCGTGTGAATTTTAAAAATGCTTCGGAACTCTTCTATTGTTCTCGGAATTCCGCTGAAGTTTAAAAATGCTTAAAATCTCTTACATTGTACTCGGAAATCCGCTGAAGTTTAAAAATGCTTCGGAACTCTTCCTTTGCTCTCGGAATTCTGCTGAAGTTTAAAAATGCTTCAGAACTCTTACATTGTTCTCGGAATTCTGCTGACGTTTAAAAATGCTTCGGAACTCTTCCATTGTTCTCGGAATTCCGTTGAAGTTTAAAAATGCTTCGAAACTCTTCCATTGTTCTGGGAATTCTGCTGAAGTTTAAAAATGCTTCAGAACTCTTCCATTGTTCTCGGAATTCCGCTGACGTTTAATAATGCTTCGCAACTCTTTCATTGTTCTCGGAATTCCGCTGATGTTTAAAAATGCTTTGGAACTCTTCCATTGTTCTCGGAATTCCGTTGAAGTTTAAAAATGCTTCGAAACTCTTCCATTGTTCTCGGAATTCTGCTGAAGTTTAAAAATGCTTCGGAACTCTTCCATTGTTCTCAGAATTCCGCTAACGTTTAAAAATGCTTCGGAAATCTTCCATTGTTTTCAAAATTCCGCTGACGCTTAAAAATGCTTCAGAACTCTTCCATTGTTCTCGGAATTCCGCTGACGTTTAATAATGCTTCGCAACTCTTTCATTGTACTCGGAATTCCGCTAACGTTTAAAAATGCTTCGGAACTCTTCCATTGTTCTCGGAATTCCGTTGAAGTTTAAAAATGCTTCGAAACTCTTCTATTGTTCTCGGAATTCTGCTGAAGTTTAAAAATGCTTCGGAACTCTTCCATTGTTCTCGGAATTCCACTGACATATAAAAATGCTTCGGAAATCTGGCATTGTTCTCGGCATTCCGCTGACGTTTAAAAATGCTTCGGAACTCTTCAATTGTTCTCGGAATTCTGCTGAAGTTTAAAATGCTTTGGAACTCTTCCATTGCTCTCGGAATTCCGCTGACGTTTAATAATGCTTCGCAACTCTTTCATTGTTCTCGGAATTCCACTGACGTTTAAAAATGCTTCGGAAATCTTCCATTGTTTTCAAAATTCCGCTGACATATAAAAATGCTTCGGAAATCTTGCATTGTTCTCGGCATTCCGCTGACGTTTAAAAATGCTTCAGAATTCTTCAATTGTTCTCGGAATTCTGCTGAACTTTTAAAATGCTTTGGAACTCTTCCATTGCTCTCGGAATTCTGCTGAAGTTTAAAAATGCTTCGGAACTCTTCCATTGTTCTCGGAATTCCGTTGAAGTTTAAAAATGCTTCGAAACTCTTCCATTGTTCTCGGAATTCTGCTGAAGTTTAAAAATGCTTCGGAACTCTTCCATTGTTCTCAGAATTCCGCTAACGTTTAAAAATGCTTCAGAAATCTTCCATTGTTTTCAAAATTCCGCTGACGCTTAAATATGCTTCAGAACTCTTCCAAAGTTCTCGGAATTCCGCTGACGTTTAATAATGCTTCGCAACTCTTTCATTGTACTCGGAATTCCGCTAACGTTTAAAAATGCTTCGGAACTCTTCCATTGTTCTCGGAATTCCGTTGAAGTTTAAAAATGCTTCGAAACTCTTCCATTGTTCTGGGAATTCTGCTGAAGTTTAAAAATGCTTCAGAACTCTTCAATTGTTCTCGGAATTCTGCTGAACTTTTAATATGCTTTGGAACTCTTCCATTGCTCTCGCAATTCTGCTGACGTTTAAAAATGCTTCGGAACTCTTCCATTGTTCTCGGAATTCTGTTGATGTTTAAAAATGCTTCGGAACTCTTCTATTGTTCTCGGAATTCCGCTGACGTTTAAAAATGCTTCACAACTCTTCCATTGTTCTCGGAATTCCGCTGACTTTTAAAAATACTTCGAAACTCTTCCATTGTTCTCCAAATTCCGCTGAAGTTTAAAAATGCTTCGGAACCCTTCCATTGTTCTCGGAATTCTGCTGAAGTTTAAAAATGTTTCGGAACTCTTCCATTGTTCTCAGAATTCCGCTGAAGTTTAAAAATGCTTCGGACCTCTTCCATTGTTCTAGGAATTCTGCTGAAGTTTAAAAATTCATCTGAACTCTTCCATTATTCTCGGAATTCGTGTGAATTTTAAAAATGCTTCGGAACTCTTCTATTGTTCTCGGAATTCCGCTGAAGTTTAAAAATGCTTAAAATCTCTTACATTGTACTCGGAAATCCGCTGAAGTTTAAAAATGCTTCGGAACTCTTCCTTTGCTCTCGGAATTCTGCTGAAGTTTAAAAATGCTTCAGAACTCTTACATTGTTCTCGGAATTCTGCTGACGTTTAAAAATGCTTCGGAACTCTTCCATTGTTCTCGGAATTCCGTTGAAGTTTAAAAATGCTTCGAAACTCTTCCATTGTTCTGGGAATTCTGCTGAAGTTTAAAAATGCTTCAGAACTCTTCCATTGTTCTCGGAATTCCGCTGACGTTTAATAATGCTTCGCAACTCTTTCATTGTTCTCGGAATTCCGCTGATGTTTAAAAATGCTTCGGAACTCTTCCATTGTTCTCGGAATTCCGTTGAAGTTTAAAAATGCTTCGAAACTCTTCCATTGTTCTCGGAATTCTGCTGAAGTTTAAAAATGCTTCGGAACTCTTCCATTGTTCTCAGAATTCCGATAACGTTTAAAAATGCTTCGGAAATCTTCCATTGTTTTCAAAATTCCGCTGACGCTTAAAAATGCTTCAGAACTCTTCCATTGTTCTCGGAATTCCGCTGACGTTTAATAATGCTTCGCAACTCTTTCATTGTACTCGGAATTCCGCTAACGTTTAAAAATGCTTCGGAACTCTTCCATTGTTCTCGGAATTCCGTTGAAGTTTAAAAATGCTTCGAAACTCTTCTATTGTTCTCGGAATTCTGCTGAAGTTTAAAAATGCTTCGGAACTCTTCCATTGTTCTCAGAATTCCGCTAACGTTTAAAAATGCTTCGGAAATCTTCCATTGTTTTCAAAATTCCGCTGACGCTTACAAATGCTTCAGAACTCTTCCATTGTTCTCGGAATTCCGCTGACTTTTAAAAATACTTCGAAACTCTTCCATTGTTCTCCAAATTCCGCTGAAGTTTAAAAATGCTTCGGAACTCTTCCATTGTTCTCGGAATTCCGCTGACGTTTAAAAATGCTTCACAACTCTTCCATTGTTCTCGGAATTCCGCTGACTTTTAAAAATACTTTGAAACTCTTCCATTGTTCTCCAAATTCCGCTGAAGTTTAAAAATGCTTCGGAACCCTTCCATTGTTCTCGGAATTCTGCTGAAGTTTAAAAATGTTTCGGAACTCTTCCATTGTTCTCAGAATTCTGCTGACGTTTAAAAATGCTTCGGAACTCTTCCATTGTTCTCGGAATTCCGCTGAAGTTTAAAAATGCTTCGGACCTCTTCCATTGTTCTAGGAATTCTGCTGAAGTCTAAAAATTCATCTGAACTCTTCCATTATTCTCGGAATTCGTGTGAATTTTAAAAATGCTTCGGAACTCTTCTATTGTTCTCGGAATTCCGCTGAAGTTTAAAAATGCTTAAAATCTCTTACATTGTACTCGGAATTCCGCTGAAGTTTAAAAATGCTTCGGAACTCTTCCATTGCTCTCGGAATTCTGCTGAAGTTTAAAAATGCTTCAGAACTCTTACATTGTTCTCGGAATTCTGCTGACGTTTAAAAATGCTTCGGAATTCTTCCATTGTTCTCTGAATTCCGCTGACGTTTAAAAATGCTTCGGTACTCTTCCTTTGTTCTCGGAATTCCGCTGACATATAAAAATGCTTCGGAAATCTTGCATTGTTCTCGGCATTCCGCTGACGTTTAAAAATGCTTCGGAACTCTTCAATTGTTCTCAGAATTCTGCCGAACTTTTAAAATGCTTTGGAACTCTTCCATTGCTCTCGGAATTCTGCTGAAGTTTAAAAATGCTTCAGAACTCTTCCATTGTTCTCGGAATTCTGCTGTAGTTTAAAAATGCTTCGGAACTCTTCCATTGTTCTCAGAATTCCGCTGACGTTTAAAAATGCTTTGGAAATCTTCCATTGTTTTCAAAATTCCGCTGACGTTTAAAAATGCTTCAGAACTCTTCCATTGTTCTCGGAATTCCGCTGACGTTTTAAAATGCTTCGGTACTCTTCCATTGTTCTCGGAATTCCGCTGACATATAAAAATGCTTCGGAAATCTTGCATTGTTCTCGGCATTCCGCTGACGTTTAAAAATGCTTCGGAACTCTTCCATTGTTCTCAGAATTCCGCTGACGTTTAAAAATGCTTCGGAAATCTTCCATAGTTTTCAAAATTCCGCTGAAGTTTAAAAATGCTTCAGAACTCTTCCATTGTTCTCGGAATTCCGCTGACGTTTAAAAATGCTTTGGAACTCTTCCATTATTCTCGGAAATCTGCTGAAGTTTAAAAATGCTTCGGAACTCTTCCATTGTTCTCAGAATTCCGCTGAAGTTTAAAAATGCTTCGGTACTCTTCCATTGTTCTCGGAATTCCGCTGACATATAAAAATGCTTCGGAAATCTTGCATTGTTCTCGGCATTCCGCTGACGTTTAAAAATGCTTCGGAACTCTTCAATTGTTCTCGGAATTCTGCTGAACTTTTAAAATGCTTTGGAACTCTTCCATTGCTCTCAGAATTCTGCTGAAGTTTAAAAATGCTTCAGAACTCTTCCATTGTTTTCGGAATTCTGCTGAAGTTTAAAAATGCTTCGGAACTCTTCCATTGTTCTCAGAATTCCACTGACGTTTAAAAATGCTTCGGAAATCTTCCATTGTTTTCAAAATTCCGCTGACGCTTAAAAATGCTTCAGAACTCTTCCATTATTCTCGGAATTCCGCTGACGTTTAATAATGCTTCGCAACTTTTTCATTGTTCTTGGAATTCCGCTGACGGTTAAAAATGCTTCGGAACTCTTCAATTGTTCTCGGAATTCTGTTGAACTTTTAAAATGCTTTGGAACTCTTCCATTGCTCTCGGAATTCTGCTGAAGTTTAAAAATGCTTCGAAACTCTTCCATTGTTCTCGGAATTCTGCTGAAGTTTAAAAATGCTTCGGAACTCTTCCATTGTTCTCGGAATTCCGCTGACGTTTAATAATGCTTCGCAACTCTTTCATTGTTCTCGGAATTCCACTGACGTTTAAAAATGCTTCGGAACGCTTCCATTGTTCTCGGAATTCTGCTGAAGTTTAAAAATGCTTCGGTACTCTTCCATTGTTCTCGGAATTCCGCTGACATATAAAAATGCTTCGGAAAAATTGCATTGTTCTCGGCATTCCACTGACGTTTAAAAATGCTTCGGAACTCTTCCATTGTTCTCAGAATTCCGCTGACGTTTAAAAATGCTTCGGAAATCTTCCATTGTTTTCAAAATTCCGCTGACGTTTAAAAATGCTTCAGAACTCTTCCATTGTTCTCGGAATTCCTCTGACGTTTAAAAATGCTTTGGAACTCTTCCATTGTTCTTGGAATTCTGCTGAAGTTTAAAAATGCTTCGGAACTCTTCCATTGTTCTCAGAATTCCGCTGACGTTTAAAAATGCTTCGGTACTCTTCCATTGTTCTCGCAATTCCACTGACATATAAAAATGCTTCGGAAATCTTGCATTGTTCTCGGCATTCCGCTGACGTTTAAAAATGCTTCGGAACTCTTCAATTGTTCTCGGAATTCTGCTGAAGTTTAAAATGCTTTGGAACTCTTCCATTGCTCTCGGAATTCTGCTGAAGTTTAAAAATGCTTTCGAACTCTTCCATTGTTCTTGGAATTCTGCTGAAGTTTAAAAATGTTTTGGAACTCTTCCATTGTTCTCAGAATTCCGCTGACGTTTAAAAATGCTTCGGAAATCTTCCATTGTTTTCAAAATTCCGCTGACATATAAAAATGCTTCGGAAATCTTGCATTGTTCTCGGCATTCCGCTGACGTTTAAAAATGCTTCAGAATTCTTCAATTGTTCTCGGAATTCTGCTGAACTTTTAAAATGCTTTGGAACTCTTCCATTGCTCTCGGAATTCTGCTGAAGTTTAAAAATGCTTCGGAACTCTTCCATTGTTCTCGGAATTCCGTTGAAGTTTAAAAATGCTTCGAAACTCTTCCATTGTTCTCAGAATTCCGCTAACATTTAAAAATGCTTCAGAAATCTTCCATTGTTTTCAAAATTCCGCTGACGCTTAAATATGCTTCAGAACTCTTCCATTGTTCTCGGAATTCCGCTGACGTTTAATAATGCTTCGCAACTCTTTCATTGTACTCGGAATTCCGCTAACGTTTAAAAATGCTTCGGAACTCTTCCATTGTTCTCGGAATTCCGTTGAAGTTTAAAAATGCTTCGAAACTCTTCCATTGTTCTGGGAATTCTGCTGAAGTTTAAAAATGCTTCAGAACTCTTCCATTGTTCTCGGAATTCCGCTGATGTTTAAACATGCTTCGGAACTCATCCATTGTTCTCGGAATTCTGTTGAAGTTTAAAAATGCTTCTAAACTCTTCCATTGTTCTCGGAATTCTGCTGAAGTTTAAAAATGCTTCGGAACTCTTCCATTGTTCTCGGAATTCCGCTGACATAAAAATGCTTCGGAAATCTTGCATTGTTCTTGGCATTCCGCTGACGTTTAAAAATGCTTCGGAACTCTTCAATTGTTCTCGGAATTCTGCCGAACTTTTAAAATGCTTTGGAACTCTTCCATTGCTCTCGCAATTCTGCTGACGTTTAAAAATGCTTCGGAACTCTTCCATTGTTCTCGGAATTCTGTTGACGTTTAAAAATGCTTCGGAACTCTTCTATTGTTCTCGGAATTCCGCTGACGTTTAAAAATGCTTCACAACTCTTCAATTGTTCTCGGAATTCCGCTGACTTTTAAAAATACTTCGAAACTCTTCCATTGTTCTCCAAATTCCGCTGAAGTTTAAAAATGCTTCGGAACCCTTCCATTGTTCTCGGAATTCTGCTGAAGTTTAAAAATGTTTCGGAACTCTTCCATTGTTCTCAGAATTCCGCTGAAGTTTAAAAATGCTTCGGACCTCTTCCATTGTTCTAGGAATTCTGCTGAAGTTTAAAAATTCATCTGAACTCTTCCATTATTCTCGGAATTCGTGTGAATTTTAAAAATGCTTCGGAACTCTTCTATTGTTCTCGGAATTCCGCTGAAGTTTAAAAATGCTTAAAATCTCTTACATTGTACTCGGAAATCCGCTGAAGTTTAAAAATGCTTCGGAACTCTTCCATTGCTCTCGGAATTCTGCTGAAGTTTAAAAATGCTTCAGAACTCTTACATTGTTCTCGGAATTCTGCTGAAGTTTAAAAATGCTTCGGTACTCTTCCATTGTTCTCGGAATTCCACTGACATATAAAAATGCTTCGGAAATCTTGCATTGTTCTCGGCATTCCGCTGACGTTTAAAAATGCTTCGGAACTCTTCCATTGTTCTCGGCATTCCGCTGACGTTTAAAAATGCTTCGGAAATCTTCCATTGTTTTCAAAATTCCGCTGACGTTTAAAAATGCTTCAGAACTCTTCCATTGTTCTCGGAATTCCGCTGACGTTTAAAAATGCTTTGGAACTCTTCCATTGTTCTTGGAATTCTGCTGAAGTTTAAAAATGCTTCGGAACTCTTCCATTGTTCTCAGAATTCCGCTGACGTTTAAAAATGCTTCGGACCTCTTCCATTGTTCTAGGAATTCTGCTGAAGTTTAAAAATTCATCTGAACTCTTCCATTGTTCTCGGAATTCCGCTGACGTTTAATAATGCTTCGCAACTCTTTCATTGTTCTCGGAATTCCGCTGATGTTTAAAAATGCTTCGGAACTCTTCCATTGTTCTCGGAATTCCGTTGAAGTTTAAAAATGCTTCGAAACTCTTCCATTGTTCTCGGAATTCTGCTGAAGTTTAAAAATGCTTCGGAACTCTTCCATTGTTCTCAGAATTCCGCTAACGTTTAAAAATGCTTCGGAAATCTTCCATTGTTTTCAAAATTCCGCTGACGCTTAAAAATGCTTCAGAACTCTTCCATTGTTCTCGGAATTCCGCTGACGTTTAATAATGCTTCGCAACTCTTTCATTGTACTCGGAATTCCGCTAACGTTTAAAAATGCTTCGGAACTCTTCCATTGTTCTCGGAATTCCGTTGAAGTTTAAAAATGCTTCGAAACTCTTCTATTGTTTTCGGAATTCTGCAGAAGTTTAAAAATGCTTCGGAACTCTTCCATTGTTCTCGGAATTCCACTGACATATAAAAATGCTTCGGAAATCTGGCATTGTTCTCGGCATTCCGCTGACGTTTAAAAATGCTTCGGAACTCTTCAATTGTTCTCGGAATTCTGCTGAAGTTTAAAATGCTTTGGAACTCTTCCATTGCTCTCGGAATTCAGCTGAAGTTTAAAAATGCTTCGGAACTCTTCCATTGTTCTCGGAATTCTGCTGAAGTTTAAAAATGTTTTGGAACTCTTCCATTGTTCTCAGAATTCCGCTGACGTTTAAAAATGCTTCGGAAATATTCCATTGTTTTCAAAATTCCGCTGACATATAAAAATGCTTCGGAAATCTTGCATTGTTCTCGGCATTCCGCTGACGTTTAAAAATGCTTCAGAATTCTTCAATTGTTCTCGGAATTCTGCTGAACTTTTAAAATGCTTTGGAACTCTTCCATTGCTCTCGGAATTCTGCTGAAGTTTAAAAATGCTTCGGAACTCTTCCATTGTTCTCAGAATTCCGCTGACGTTTAAAAATGCTTCGGTACTCTTCCATTGTTCTCGCAATTCCACTGACATATAAAAATGCTTCGGAAATCTTGCATTGTTCTCGGCATTCCGCTGACGTTTAAAAATGCTTCGGAACTCTTCAATTGTTCTCGGAATTCTGCTGAAGTTTAAAATGCTTTGGAACTCTTCCATTGCTCTCGGAATTCTGCTGAAGTTTAAAAATGCTTTCGAACTCTTCCATTGTTCTTGGAATTCTGCTGAAGTTTAAAAATGTTTTGGAACTCTTCCATTGTTCTCAGAATTCCGCTGACGTTTAAAAATGCTTCGGAAATCTTCCATTGTTTTCAAAATTCCGCTGACATATAAAAATGCTTCGGAAATCTTGCATTGTTCTCGGCATTCCGCTGACGTTTAAAAATGCTTCAGAATTCTTCAATTGTTCTCGGAATTCTGCTGAACTTTTAAAATGCTTTGGAACTCTTCCATTGCTCTCGGAATTCTGCTGAAGTTTAAAAATGCTTCGGAACTCTTCCATTGTTCTCGGAATTCCGTTGAAGTTTAAAAATGCTTCGAAACTCTTCCATTGTTCTCAGAATTCCGCTAACATTTAAAAATGCTTCAGAAATCTTCCATTGTTTTCAAAATTCCGCTGACGCTTAAATATGCTTCAGAACTCTTCCATTGTTCTCGGAATTCCGCTGACGTTTAATAATGCTTCGCAACTCTTTCATTGTACTCGGAATTCCGCTAACGTTTAAAAATGCTTCGGAACTCTTCCATTGTTCTCGGAATTCCGTTGAAGTTTAAAAATGCTTCGAAACTCTTCCATTGTTCTGGGAATTCTGCTGAAGTTTAAAAATGCTTCAGAACTCTTCCATTGTTCTCGGAATTCCGCTGATGTTTAAACATGCTTCGGAACTCATCCATTGTTCTCGGAATTCTGTTGAAGTTTAAAAATGCTTCTAAACTCTTCCATTGTTCTCGGAATTCTGCTGAAGTTTAAAAATGCTTCGGAACTCTTCCATTGTTCTCGGAATTCCGCTGACATAAAAATGCTTCGGAAATCTTGCATTGTTCTTGGCATTCCGCTGACGTTTAAAAATGCTTCGGAACTCTTCAATTGTTCTCGGAATTCTGCCGAACTTTTAAAATGCTTTGGAACTCTTCCATTGCTCTCGCAATTCTGCTGACGTTTAAAAATGCTTCGGAACTCTTCCATTGTTCTCGGAATTCTGTTGACGTTTAAAAATGCTTCGGAACTCTTCTATTGTTCTCGGAATTCCGCTGACGTTTAAAAATGCTTCACAACTCTTCAATTGTTCTCGGAATTCCGCTGACTTTTAAAAATACTTCGAAACTCTTCCATTGTTCTCCAAATTCCGCTGAAGTTTAAAAATGCTTCGGAACCCTTCCATTGTTCTCGGAATTCTGCTGAAGTTTAAAAATGTTTCGGAACTCTTCCATTGTTCTCAGAATTCCGCTGAAGTTTAAAAATGCTTCGGACCTCTTCCATTGTTCTAGGAATTCTGCTGAAGTTTAAAAATTCATCTGAACTCTTCCATTATTCTCGGAATTCGTGTGAATTTTAAAAATGCTTCGGAACTCTTCTATTGTTCTCGGAATTCCGCTGAAGTTTAAAAATGCTTAAAATCTCTTACATTGTACTCGGAAATCCGCTGAAGTTTAAAAATGCTTCGGAACTCTTCCATTGCTCTCGGAATTCTGCTGAAGTTTAAAAATGCTTCAGAACTCTTACATTGTTCTCGGAATTCTGCTGAAGTTTAAAAATGCTTCGGTACTCTTCCATTGTTCTCGGAATTCCACTGACATATAAAAATGCTTCGGAAATCTTGCATTGTTCTCGGCATTCCGCTGACGTTTAAAAATGCTTCGGAACTCTTCCATTGTTCTCGGCATTCCGCTGACGTTTAAAAATGCTTCGGAAATCTTCCATTGTTTTCAAAATTCCGCTGACGTTTAAAAATGCTTCAGAACTCTTCCATTGTTCTCGGAATTCCGCTGACGTTTAAAAATGCTTTGGAACTCTTCCATTGTTCTTGGAATTCTGCTGAAGTTTAAAAATGCTTCGGAACTCTTCCATTGTTCTCAGAATTCCGCTGACGTTTAAAAATGCTTCGGACCTCTTCCATTGTTCTAGGAATTCTGCTGAAGTTTAAAAATTCATCTGAACTCTTCCATTGTTCTCGGAATTCCGCTGACGTTTAATAATGCTTCGCAACTCTTTCATTGTTCTCGGAATTCCGCTGATGTTTAAAAATGCTTCGGAACTCTTCCATTGTTCTCGGAATTCCGTTGAAGTTTAAAAATGCTTCGAAACTCTTCCATTGTTCTCGGAATTCTGCTGAAGTTTAAAAATGCTTCGGAACTCTTCCATTGTTCTCAGAATTCCGCTAACGTTTAAAAATGCTTCGGAAATCTTCCATTGTTTTCAAAATTCCGCTGACGCTTAAAAATGCTTCAGAACTCTTCCATTGTTCTCGGAATTCCGCTGACGTTTAATAATGCTTCGCAACTCTTTCATTGTACTCGGAATTCCGCTAACGTTTAAAAATGCTTCGGAACTCTTCCATTGTTCTCGGAATTCCGTTGAAGTTTAAAAATGCTTCGAAACTCTTCTATTGTTCTCGGAATTCTGCAGAAGTTTAAAAATGCTTCGGAACTCTTCCATTGTTCTCGGAATTCCACTGACATATAAAAATGCTTCGGAAATCTGGCATTGTTCTCGGCATTCCGCTGACGTTTAAAAATGCTTCGGAACTCTTCAATTGTTCTCGGAATTCTGCTGAAGTTTAAAATGCTTTGGAACTCTTCCATTGCTCTCGGAATTCAGCTGAAGTTTAAAAATGCTTCGGAACTCTTCCATTGTTCTCGGAATTCTGCTGAAGTTTAAAAATGTTTTGGAACTCTTCCATTGTTCTCAGAATTCCGCTGACGTTTAAAAATGCTTCGGAAATATTCCATTGTTTTCAAAATTCCGCTGACATATAAAAATGCTTCGGAAATCTTGCATTGTTCTCGGCATTCCGCTGACGTTTAAAAATGCTTCAGAATTCTTCAATTGTTCTCGGAATTCTGCTGAACTTTTAAAATGCTTTGGAACTCTTCCATTGCTCTCGGAATTCTGCTGAAGTTTAAAAATGCTTCGGAACTCTTCCATTGTTCTCGGAATTCCGTTGAAGTTTAAAAATGCTTCGAAACTCTTCCATTGTTCTCGGAATTCTGCTGAAGTTTAAAAATGCTTCGGAACTCTTCCATTGTTCTCAGAATTCCGCTAACGTTTAAAAATGCTTCAGAAATCTTCCATTGTTTTCAAAATTCCGCTGACGCTTAAATATGCTTCAGAACTCTTCCAAAGTTCTCGGAATTCCGCTGACGTTTAATAATGCTTCGCAACTCTTTCATTGTACTCGGAATTCCGCTAACGTTTAAAAATGCTTCGGAACTCTTCCATTGTTCTCGGAATTCCGTTGAAGTTTAAAAATGCTTCGAAACTCTTCCATTGTTCTGGGAATTCTGCTGAAGTTTAAAAATGCTTCAGAACTCTTCAATTGTTCTCGGAATTCTGCTGAACTTTTAATATGCTTTGGAACTCTTCCATTGCTCTCGCAATTCTGCTGACGTTTAAAAATGCTTCGGAACTCTTCCATTGTTCTCGGAATTCTGTTGATGTTTAAAAATGCTTCGGAACTCTTCCATTGTTCTCGGAATTCCGCTGACGTTTAAAAATGCTTCACAACTCTTCCATTGTTCTCGGAATTCCGCTGACTTTTAAAAATACTTCGAAACTCTTCCATTGTTCTCCAAATTCCGCTGAAGTTTAAAAATGCTTCGGAACCCTTCCATTGTTCTCGGAATTCTGCTGAAGTTTAAAAATGTTTCGGAACTCTTCCATTGTTCTCAGAATTCCGCTGAAGTTTAAAAATGCTTCGGACCTCTTCCATTGTTCTAGGAATTCTGCTGAAGTTTAAAAATTCATCTGAACTCTTCCATTATTCTCGGAATTCGTGTGAATTTTAAAAATGCTTCGGAACTCTTCTATTGTTCTCGGAATTCCGCTGAAGTTTAAAAATGCTTAAAATCTCTTACATTGTACTCGGAAATCCGCTGAAGTTTAAAAATGCTTCGGAACTCTTCCTTTGCTCTCGGAATTCTGCTGAAGTTTAAAAATGCTTCAGAACTCTTACATTGTTCTCGGAATTCTGCTGACGTTTAAAAATGCTTCGGAACTCTTCCATTGTTCTCGGAATTCCGTTGAAGTTTAAAAATGCTTCGAAACTCTTCCATTGTTCTGGGAATTCTGCTGAAGTTTAAAAATGCTTCAGAACTCTTCCATTGTTCTCGGAATTCCGCTGACGTTTAATAATGCTTCGCAACTCTTTCATTGTTCTCGGAATTCCGCTGATGTTTAAAAATGCTTCGGAACTCTTCCATTGTTCTCGGAATTCCGTTGAAGTTTAAAAATGCTTCGGAACTCTTCCATTGTTCTCAGAATTCCGCTAACGTTTAAAAATGCTTCGGAAATCTTCCATTGTTTTCAAAATTCCGCTGACGCTTAAAAATGCTTCAGAACTCTTCCATTGTTCTCGGAATTCCGCTGACGTTTAATAATGCTTCGCAACTCTTTCATTGTACTCGGAATTCCGCTAACGTTTAAAAATGCTTCGGAACTCTTCCATTGTTCTCGGAATTCCGTTGAAGTTTAAAAATGCTTCGAAACTCTTCTATTGTTCTCGGAATTCTGCTGAAGTTTAAAAATGCTTCGGAACTCTTCCATTGTTCTCAGAATTCCGCTAACGTTTAAAAATGCTTCGGAAATCTTCCATTGTTTTCAAAATTCCGCTGACGCTTACAAATGCTTCAGAACTCTTCCATTGTTCTCGGAATTCCGCTGACTTTTAAAAATACTTCGAAACTCTTCCATTGTTCTCCAAATTCCGCTGAAGTTTAAAAATACTTCGAAACTCTTCCATTGTTCTCCAAATTCCGCTGAAGTTTAAAAATGCTTCGGAACCCTTCCATTGTTCTCGGAATTCTGCTGAAGTTTAAAAATGCTTCGGAACTCTTCCATTGTTCTCAGAATTCTGCTGACGTTTAAAAATGCTTCGGAACTCTTCCATTGTTCTCGGAATTCCGCTGAAGTTTAAAAATGCTTCGGACCTCTTCCATTGTTCTAGGAATTCTGCTGAAGTCTAAAAATTCATCTGAACTCTTCCATTATTCTCGGAATTCGTGTGAATTTTAAAAATGCTTCGGAACTCTTCTATTGTTCTCGGAATTCCGCTGAAGTTTAAAAATGCTTAAAATCTCTTACATTGTACTCGGAATTCCGCTGAAGTTTAAAAATGCTTCGGAACTCTTCCATTGCTCTCGGAATTCTGCTGAAGTTTAAAAATGCTTCAGAACTCTTACATTGTTCTTGGAATTCTGCTGACGTTTAAAAATGCTTCGGAATTCTTCCATTGTTCTCTGAATTCCGCTGACGTTTAAAAATGCTTCGGTACTCTTCCTTTGTTCTCGGAATTCCGCTGACATATAAAAATGCTTCGGAAATCTTGCATTGTTCTCGGCATTCCGCTGACGTTTAAAAATGCTTCGGAACTCTTCAATTGTTCTCGGAATTCTGCCGAACTTTTAAAATGCTTTGGAACTCTTCCATTGCTCTCGGAATTCTGCTGAAGTTTAAAAATGCTTCAGAACTCTTCCATTGTTCTCGGAATTCTGCTGTAGTTTAAAAATGCTTCGGAACTCTTCCATTGTTCTCAGAATTCCGCTGACGTTTAAAAATGCTTTGGAAATCTTCCATTGTTCTCGGAATTCCGTTGAAGTTTAAAAATGCTTCGAAACTCTTCCATTGTTCTGGGAATTCTGCTGAAGTTTAAAAATGCTTCAGAACTCTTCAATTGTTCTCGGAATTCTGCTGAACTTTTAATATGCTTTGGAACTCTTCCATTGCTCTCGCAATTCTGCTGACGTTTAAAAATGCTTCGGAACTCTTCCATTGTTCTCGGAATTCTGTTGATGTTTAAAAATGCTTCGGAACTCTTCCATTGTTCTCGGAATTCCGCTGACGTTTAAAAATGCTTCACAACTCTTCCATTGTTCTCGGAATTCCGCTGACTTTTAAAAATACTTCGAAACTCTTCCATTGTTCTCCAAATTCCGCTGAAGTTTAAAAATGCTTCGGAACCCTTCCATTGTTCTCGGAATTCTGCTGAAGTTTAAAAATGTTTCGGAACTCTTCCATTGTTCTCAGAATTCCGCTGAAGTTTAAAAATGCTTCGGACCTCTTCCATTGTTCTAGGAATTCTGCTGAAGTTTAAAAATTCATCTGAACTCTTCCATTATTCTCGGAATTCGTGTGAATTTTAAAAATGCTTCGGAACTCTTCTATTGTTCTCGGAATTCCGCTGAAGTTTAAAAATGCTTAAAATCTCTTACATTGTACTCGGAAATCCGCTGAAGTTTAAAAATGCTTCGGAACTCTTCCTTTGCTCTCGGAATTCTGCTGAAGTTTAAAAATGCTTCAGAACTCTTACATTGTTCTCGGAATTCTGCTGACGTTTAAAAATGCTTCGGAACTCTTCCATTGTTCTCGGAATTCCGTTGAAGTTTAAAAATGCTTCGAAACTCTTCCATTGTTCTGGGAATTCTGCTGAAGTTTAAAAATGCTTCAGAACTCTTCCATTGTTCTCGGAATTCCGCTGACGTTTAATAATGCTTCGCAACTCTTTCATTGTTCTCGGAATTCCGCTGATGTTTAAAAATGCTTCGGAACTCTTCCATTGTTCTCGGAATTCCGTTGAAGTTTAAAAATGCTTCGAAACTCTTCCATTGTTCTCGGAATTCTGCTGAAGTTTAAAAATGCTTCGGAACTCTTCCATTGTTCTCAGAATTCCGCTAACATTTAAAAATGCTTCGGAAATCTTCCATTGTTTTCAAAATTCCGCTGACGCTTAAAAATGCTTCAGAACTCTTCCATTGTTCTCGGAATTCCGCTGACGTTTAATAATGCTTCGCAACTCTTTCATTGTACTCGGAATTCCGCTAACGTTTAAAAATGCTTCGGAACTCTTCCATTGTTCTCGGAATTCCGTTGAAGTTTAAAAATGCTTCGAAACTCTTCTATTGTTCTCGGAATTCTGCTGAAGTTTAAAAATGCTTCGGAACTCTTCCATTGTTCTCAGAATTCCGCTAACGTTTAAAAATGCTTCGGAAATCTTCCATTGTTTTCAAAATTCCGCTGACGCTTACAAATGCTTCAGAACTCTTCCATTGTTCTCGGAATTCCGCTGACTTTTAAAAATACTTCGAAACTCTTCCATTGTTCTCCAAATTCCGCTGAAGTTTAAAAATACTTCGAAACTCTTCCATTGTTCTCCAAATTCCGCTGAAGTTTAAAAATGCTTCGGAACCCTTCCATTGTTCTCGGAATTCTGCTGAAGTTTAAAAATGCTTCGGAACTCTTCCATTGTTCTCAGAATTCTGCTGACGTTTAAAAATGCTTCGGAACTCTTCCATTGTTCTCGGAATTCCGCTGAAGTTTAAAAATGCTTCGGACCTCTTCCATTGTTCTAGGAATTCTGCTGAAGTCTAAAAATTCATCTGAACTCTTCCATTATTCTCGGAATTCGTGTGAATTTTAAAAATGCTTCGGAACTCTTCTATTGTTCTCGGAATTCCGCTGAAGTTTAAAAATGCTTAAAATCTCTTACATTGTACTCGGAATTCCGCTGAAGTTTAAAAATGCTTCGGAACTCTTCCATTGCTCTCGGAATTCTGCTGAAGTTTAAAAATGCTTCAGAACTCTTACATTGTTCTCGGAATTCTGCTGACGTTTAAAAATGCTTCGGAATTCTTCCATTGTTCTCTGAATTCCGCTGACGTTTAAAAATGCTTCGGTACTCTTCCTTTGTTCTCGGAATTCCGCTGACATATAAAAATGCTTCGGAAATCTTGCATTGTTCTCGGCATTCCGCTGACGTTTAAAAATGCTTCGGAACTCTTCAATTGTTCTCAGAATTCTGCCGAACTTTTAAAATGCTTTGGAACTCTTCCATTGCTCTCGGAATTCTGCTGAAGTTTAAAAATGCTTCAGAACTCTTCCATTGTTCTCGGAATTCTGCTGTAGTTTAAAAATGCTTCGGAACTCTTCCATTGTTCTCAGAATTCCGCTGACGTTTAAAAATGCTTTGGAAATCTTCCATTGTTTTCAAAATTCCGCTGACGTTTAAAAATGCTTCAGAACTCTTCCATTGTTCTCGGAATTCCGCTGACGTTTTAAAATGCTTCGGTACTCTTCCATTGTTCTCGGAATTCCGCTGACATATAAAAATGCTTCGGAAATCTTGCATTGTTCTCGGCATTCCGCTGACGTTTAAAAATGCTTCGGAACTCTTCCATTGTTCTCAGAATTCCGCTGACGTTTAAAAATGCTTCGGAAATCTTCCATAGTTTTCAAAATTCCGCTGAAGTTTAAAAATGCTTCAGAACTCTTCCATTGTTCTCGGAATTCCGCTGACATTTAAAAATGCTTTGGAACTCTTCCATTATTCTCGGAAATCTGCTGAAGTTTAAAAATGCTTCGGAACTCTTCCATTGTTCTCAGAATTCCGCTGAAGTTTAAAAATGCTTCGGTACTCTTCCATTGTTCTCGGAATTCCGCTGACATATAAAAATGCTTCGGAAATCTTGCATTGTTCTCGGCATTCCGCTGACGTTTAAAAATGCTTCGGAACTCTTCAATTGTTCTCGGAATTCTGCTGAACTTTTAAAATGCTTTGGAACTCTTCCATTGTTCTCAGAATTCCACTGACGTTTAAAAATGCTTCGGAAATCTTCCATTGTTTTCAAAATTCCGCTGACGCTTAAAAATGCTTCAGAACTCTTCCATTGTTCTCGGAATTCCGCTGACGTTTAATAATGCTTCGCAACTTTTTCATTGTTCTTGGAATTCCGCTGACGGTTAAAAATGCTTCGGAACTCTTCAATTGTTCTCGGAATTCTGTTGAACTTTTAAAATGCTTTGGAACTCTTCCATTGCTCTCGGAATTCTGCTGAAGTTTAAAAATGCTTCGAAACTCTTCCATTGTTCTCGGAATTCTGCTGAAGTTTAAAAATGCTTCGGAACTCTTCCATTGTTCTCGGAATTCCGCTGACGTTTAATAATGCTTCGCAACTCTTTCATTGTTCTCTGAATTCCACTGACGTTTAAAAATGCTTCGGAACGCTTCCATTGTTCTCGGAATTCCGCTGAAGTTTAAAAATGCTTCGAAACTCTTCCATTGTTCTCGGAATTCTGCTGAAGTTTAAAAATGCTTCGGAACTCTTTCATTGTTCTCAGAATTCCGCTGACATTTAAAAATGCTTTGGTACTCTTCCATTGTTCTCGGAATTCCGCTGACATATAAAAATGCTTCGGAAATCTTGCATTGTTCTCGGCATTCCGCTGACGTTTAAAAATGCTTCGGAACTCTTCAATTGTTCTCGGAATTCTGCTGAACTTTTAAAATGCTTTGGAACTCTTCCATTGCTCTCGGAATTCTGCTGAAGTTTAAAAATGCTTCAGAACTCTTACATTGTTCTCGGAATTCTGCTGAAGTTTAAAAATGCTTCGGAACTCTTCCATTGTTCTCAGAATTCCGCTGACGTTTAAAAATGCTTCGGAAATCTTCCATTGTTTTCAAAATTCCGCTGACGTTTAAAAATGCTTCAGAACTCTTCCATTGTTCTCGGAATTCCTCTGACGTTTAAAAATGCTTTGGAACTCTTCCATTGTTCTTGGAATTCTGCTGAAGTTTAAAAATGCTTCGGAACTCTTCCATTGTTCTCAGAATTCCGCTGACGTTTAAAAATGCTTCGGTACTCTTCCATTGTTCTCGCAATTCCACTGACATATAAAAATGCTTCGGAAATCTTGCATTGTTCTCGGCATTCCGCTGACGTTTAAAAATGCTTCGGAACTCTTCAATTGTTCTCGGAATTCTGCTGAAGTTTAAAATGCTTTGGAACTCTTCCATTGCTCTCGGAATTCTGCTGAAGTTTAAAAATGCTTTCGAACTCTTCCATTGTTCTTGGAATTCTGCTGAAGTTTAAAAATGTTTTGGAACTCTTCCATTGTTCTCAGAATTCCGCTGACGTTTAAAAATGCTTCGGAAATCTTCCATTGTTTTCAAAATTCCGCTGACATATAAAAATGCTTCGGAAATCTTGCATTGTTCTCGGCATTCCGCTGACGTTTAAAAATGCTTCAGAATTCTTCAATTGTTCTCGGAATTCTGCTGAACTTTTAAAATGCTTTGGAACTCTTCCATTGCTCTCGGAATTCTGCTGAAGTTTAAAAATGCTTCGGAACTCTTCCATTGTTCTCGGAATTCCGTTGAAGTTTAAAAATGCTTCGAAACTCTTCCATTGTTCTCAGAATTCCGCTAACATTTAAAAATGCTTCAGAAATCTTCCATTGTTTTCAAAATTCCGCTGACGCTTAAATATGCTTCAGAACTCTTCCATTGTTCTCGGAATTCCGCTGACGTTTAATAATGCTTCGCAACTCTTTCATTGTACTCGGAATTCCGCTAACGTTTAAAAATGCTTCGGAACTCTTCCATTGTTCTCGGAATTCCGTTGAAGTTTAAAAATGCTTCGAAACTCTTCCATTGTTCTGGGAATTCTGCTGAAGTTTAAAAATGCTTCAGAACTCTTCCATTGTTCTCGGAATTCCGCTGATGTTTAAACATGCTTCGGAACTCATCCATTGTTCTCGGAATTCTGTTGAAGTTTAAAAATGCTTCTAAACTCTTCCATTGTTCTCGGAATTCTGCTGAAGTTTAAAAATGCTTCGGAACTCTTCCATTGTTCTCGGAATTCCGCTGACATATAAAAATGCTTCGGAAATCTTGCATTGTTCTTGGCATTCCGCTGACGTTTAAAAATGCTTCGGAACTCTTCAATTGTTCTCGGAATTCTGCCGAAATTTTAAAATGCTTTGGAACTCTTCCATTGCTCTCGCAATTCTGCTGACGTTTAAAAATGCTTCGGAACTCTTCCATTGTTCTCGGAATTCTGTTGACGTTTAAAAATGCTTCGGAACTCTTCTATTGTTCTCGGAATTCCGCTGACGTTTAAAAATGCTTCACAACTCTTCAATTGTTCTCGGAATTCCGCTGACTTTTAAAAATACTTCGAAACTCTTCCATTGTTCTCCAAATTCCGCTGAAGTTTAAAAATGCTTCGGAACCCTTCCATTGTTCTCGGAATTCTGCTGAAGTTTAAAAATGTTTCGGAACTCTTCCATTGTTCTCAGAATTCCGCTGAAGTTTAAAAATGCTTCGGACCTCTTCCATTGTTCTAGGAATTCTGCTGAAGTTTAAAAATTCATCTGAACTCTTCCATTATTCTCGGAATTCGTGTGAATTTTAAAAATGCTTCGGAACTCTTCTATTGTTCTCGGAATTCCGCTGAAGTTTAAAAATGCTTAAAATCTCTTACATTGTACTCGGAAATCCGCTGAAGTTTAAAAATGCTTCGGAACTCTTCCATTGCTCTCGGAATTCTGCTGAAGTTTAAAAATGCTTCAGAACTCTTACATTGTTCTCGGAATTCTGCTGACGTTTAAAAATGCTTCGGTACTCTTCCTTTGTTCTCGGAATTCCGCTGACATATAAAAATGCTTCGGTACTCTTCCTTTGTTCTCGGAATTCCGCTGACATATAAAAATGCTTCGGAAATCTTGCATTGTTCTCGGCATTCCGCTGACGTTTAAAAATGCTTCGGAACTTTTCAATTGTTCTCGGAATTCTGCCGAACTTTTAAAATGCTTTCGAACTCTTCCATTGCTCTCGGAATTCTGCTGAAGTTTAAAAATGCTTCAGAACTCTTCCATTGTTCTCGGAATTCCGCTGACTTTTAAAAATACTTCGAAACTCTTCCATTGTTCTCCAAATTCTGCTGAAGTTTAAAAATGCTTCGGAACTCTTCCATTGTTCTCGGAATTCTGCTGTAGTTTAAAAATGCTTCGGAACTCTTCCATTGTTCTCAGAATTCCGCTGACGTTTAAAAATGCTTCGGAACTCTTCCATTGTTCTCAGAATTCCGCTGACGTTTAAAAATGCTTCGGAAATCTTCCATTGTTTTCAAAATTCCGCTGACGTTTAAAAATGCTTCAGAACTCTTCCATTGTTCTCGGAATTCCGCTGACTTTTAAAAATACTTCGAAACTCTTCCATTGTTCTCCAAATTCTGCTGAAGTTTAAAAATGCTTCGGAACTCTTCCATTGTTCTCGGAATTCCGCTGACGTTTAAAAATGCTTCACAACTCTTCCATTGTTCTCGGAATTCCGCTGACTTTTAAAAATACTTCGAAACTCTTCCATTGTTCTCCAAATTCCGCTGAAGTTTAAAAATGCTTCGGAACCCTTCCATTGTTCTCGGAATTCTGCTGAAGTTTAAAAATGCTTCGGAACTCTTCCATTGTTCTCAGAATTCTGCTGACGTTTAAAAATGCTTCGGAACTCTTCCATTGTTCTCGGAATTCCGCTGAAGTTTAAAAATGCTTCGGACCTCTTCCATTGTTCTAGGAATTCTGCTGAAGTCTAAAAATTCATCTGAACTCTTCCATTATTCTCGGAATTCGTGTGAATTTTAAAAATGCTTCGGAACTCTTCTATTGTTCTCGGAATTCCGCTGAAAATTAAAAATGCTTAAAATCTCTTACATTGTACTCGGAATTCCGCTGAAGTTTAAAAATGCTTCGGAACTCTTCCATTGCTCTCGGAATTCTGCTGAAGTTTAAAAATGCTTCAGAACTCTTACATTGTTCTCGGAATTCTGCTGACGTTTAAAAATGCTTCGGAACTCTTCCATTGTTCTCTGAATTCCGCTGACGTTTAAAAATGCTTCGGTACTCTTCCTTTGTTCTCGGAATTCCGCTGACATATAAAAATGCTTCGGAAATCTTGCATTGTTCTCGGCATTGCGCTGACGTTTAAAAATGCTTCGGAACTCTTCAATTGTTCTCGGAATTCTGCCGAACTTTTAAAATGCTTTGGAACTCTTCCAATGCTCTCGGAATTCTGCTGAAGTTTAAAAATGCTTCGGAACCCTTCCATTGTTCTCGGAATTCTGCTGAAGTTTAAAAATGCTTCGGAACTCTTCCATTGTTCTCAGAATTCTGCTGACGTTTAAAAATGCTTCGGAACTCTTCCATTGTTCTCGGAATTCCGCTGAAGTTTAAAAATGCTTCGGACCTCTTCCATTGTTCTAGGAATTCTGCTGAAGTCTAAAAATTCATCTGAACACTTCCATTATTCTCGGAATTCGTGTGAATTTTAAAAATGCTTCGGAACTCTTCTATTGTTCTCGGAATTCCGCTGAAGTTTAAAAATGCTTAAAATCTCTTACATTGTACTCGGAATTCCGCTAAAGTTTAAAAATGCTTCGGAACTCTTCCATTGCTCTCGGAATTCTGCTGAAGTTTAAAAATGCTTCAGAACTCTTACATTGTTCTCGGAATTCTGCTGACGTTTAAAAATGCTTCGGAACTCTTCCATTGTTCTCTGAATTCCGCTGACGTTTAAAAATGCTTCGGTACTCTTCCTTTGTTCTCGGAATTCCGCTGACATATAAAAATGCTTCGGAAATCTTGCATTGTTCTCGGCATTCCGCTGACGTTTAAAAATGCTTCGGAACTCTTCAATTGTTCTCGGAATTCTGCCGAACTTTTAAAATGCTTTGGAACTCTTCCATTGCTCTCGGAATTCTGCTGAAGTTTAAAAATGCTTCAGAACTCTTCCATTGTTTTCGGAATTCTGCTGAAGTTTAAAAATGCTTCGGAACTCTTCCATTGTTCTCAGAATTCCACTGACGTTTAAAAATGCTTCGGAAATCTTCCATTGTTTTCAAAATTCCGCTGACGCTTAAAAATGCTTCAGAACTCTTCCATTGTTCTCGGAATTCCGCTGACGTTTAATAATGCTTCGCAACTTTTTCATTGTTCTTGGAATTCCGCTGACGGTTAAAAATGCTTCGGAACTCTTCAATTGTTCTCGGAATTCTGTTGAACTTTTAAAATGCTTTGGAACTCTTCCATTGCTCTCGGAATTCTGCTGAAGTTTAAAAATGCTTCAGAACTCTTCCATTGTTTTCGGAATTCTGCTGAAGTTTAAAAATGCTTCGGAACTCTTCCATTGTTCTCAGAATTCCACTGACGTTTAAAAATGCTTCGGAAATCTTCCATTGTTTTCAAAATTCCGCTGACGCTTAAAAATGCTTCAGAACTCTTCCATTGTTCTCGGAATTCCGCTGACGTTTAATAATGCTTCGCAACTTTTTCATTGTTCTTGGAATTCCGCTAACGGTTAAAAATGCTTCGGAACTCTTCAATTGTTCTCGGAATTCTGTTGAACTTTTAAAATGCTTTGGAACTCTTCCATTGCTCTCGGAATTCTGCTGAAGTTTAAAAATGCTTCAGAACTCTTACATTGTTCTCGGAATTCTGCTGACGTTTAAAAATGCTTCGGAACTCTACCATTGTTCTCGGAATTCCGTTGAAGTTTAAAAATGCTTCGAAACTCTTCCATTGTTCTCGGAATTCTGCTGAAGTTTAAAAATGCTTCGGAACTCTTCCATTGTTCTCGGAATTCCGTTGAAGTTTAAAAATGCTTCGAAACTCTTCCATTGTTCTCGGAATTCTGCTGAAGTTTAAAAATGCTTCGGAACTCTTTCATTGTTCTCAGAATTCCGCTGACATTTAAAAATGCTTTGGTACTCTTCCATTGTTCTCGGAATTCCGCTGACATATAAAAATGCTTCGGAAATCTTGCATTGTTCTCGGCATTCCGCTGACGTTTAAAAATGCTTCGGAACTCTTCAATTGTTCTCGGAATTCTGCTGAACTTTTAAAATGCTTTGGAACTCTTCCATTGCTCTCGGAATTCTGCTGAAGTTTAAAAATGCTTCAGAACTCTTACATTGTTCTTGGAATTCTTGCTGAAGTTTAAAAATGCTTCGGTACTCTTCCATTGTTCTCGGAATTCCGCTGACATATAAAAATGCTTCGGAAATCTTGCATTGTTCTCGGCATTCCACTGACGTTTAAAAATGCTTCGGAACTCTTCCATTGTTCTCAGAATTCCGCTGACGTTTAAAAATGCTTCGGAAATCTTCCATTGTTTTCAAAATTCCGCTGACATTTAAAAATGCTTCAGAACTCTTCCATTGTTCTCGGAATTCCGCTGACGTTTAAAAATGCTTTGGAACTCTTCCATTGTTCTCGCAATTCCACTGACATATAAAAATGCTTCGGAAATCTTGCATTGTTCTCGGCATTCCGCTGACGTTTAAAAATGCTTCGGAACTCTTCAATTGTTCTCGGAATTCTGCTGAAGTTTAAAATGCTTTGGAACTCTTCCATTGCTCTCGGAATTCTGCTGAAGTTTAAAAATGCTTCGGAACTCTTCCATTGTTCTTGGAATTCTGCTGAAGTTTAAAAATGTTTTGGAACTCTTCCATTGTTCTCAGAATTCCGCTGACGTTTAAAAATGCTTCGGAAATCTTCCATTGTTTTCAAAATTCCGCTGACATATATAAATGCTTCGGAAATCTTGCATTGTTCTCGGCATTCCGCTGACGTTTAAAAATGCTTCAGAATTCTTCAATTGTTCTCGGAATTCTGCTGAACTTTTAAAATGCTTTGGAACTCTTCCATTGCTCTCGGAATTCTGCTGAAGTTTAAAAATGCTTCGGAACTCTTCCATTGTTCTCGGAATTCCGTTGAAGTTTAAAAATGCTTCGAAACTCTTCCATTGTTCTCGGAATTCTGCTGAAGTTTAAAAATGCTTCGGAACTCTTCCATTGTTCTCAGAATTCCGCTAACATTTAAAAATGCTTCAGAAATCTTCCATTGTTTTCAAAATTCCGCTGACGCTTAAATATGCTTCAGAACTCTTCCATTGTTCTCGGAATTCCGCTGACATTTAATAATGCTTCGCAACTCTTTCATTGTACTCGGAATTCCGCTAACGTTTAAAAATGCTTCGGAACTCTTCCATTGTTCTCGGAATTCCGTTGAAGTTTAAAAATGCTTCGAAACTCTTCCATTGTTCTGGGAATTCTGCTGAAGTTTAAAAATGCTTCAGAACTCTTCCATTGTTCTCGGAATTCCGCTGATGTTTAAACATGCTTCGGAACTCATCCATTGTTCTCGGAATTCTGTTGAAGTTTAAAAATGCTTCTAAACTCTTCCATTGTTCTCGGAATTCTGCTGAAGTTTAAAAATGCTTCGGAACTCTTCCATTGTTCTCGGAATTCCGCTGACATATAAAAATGCTTCGGAAATCTTGCATTGTTCTCGGCATTCCGCTGACGTTTAAAAATGCTTCGGAACTCTTCAATTGTTCTCGGAATTCTGCTGAACTTTTAAAATGCTTTGGAACTCTTCCATTGCTCTCGCAATTCTGCTGACGTTTAAAAATGCTTCAGAACTCTTCCATTGTTCTCGGAATTCTGTTGACGTTTA
Source organism: Phyllobates terribilis (assembly GCF_046119375.1). NCBI lineage: Eukaryota > Metazoa > Chordata > Amphibia > Anura > Dendrobatidae > Phyllobates > Phyllobates terribilis. The sequence goes on from NW_027362782.1 coordinate 14,636,239, forward strand.
AAAATTCTTCGGAACTCTTCTATTGTTCTCGGAATTCCGCTGACGTTTAAAAATGCTTCACAACTCTTCCATTGTTCTCGGAATTCCGCTGACTTTTAAAAATACTTCGAAACTCTTCCATTGTTCTCCAAATTCCGCTGAAGTTTAAAAATGCTTCGGAACCCTTCCATTGTTCTCGGAATTCTGCTGAAGTTTAAAAATGTTTCGGAACTCTTCCATTGTTCTCAGAATTCCGCTGAAGTTTAAAAATGCTTCGGACCTCTTCCATTGTTCTAGGAATTCTGCTGAAGTTTAAAAATTCATCTGAACTCTTCCATTATTCTCGGAATTCGTGTGAATTTTAAAAATGCTTCGGAACTCTTCTATTGTTCTCGGAATTCCGCTGAAGTTTAAAAATGCTTAAAATCTCTTACATTGTACTCGGAAATCCGCTGAAGTTTAAAAATGCTTCGGAACTCTTCCATTGCTCTCGGAATTCTGCTGAAGTTTAAAAATGCTTCAGAACTCTTACATTGTTCTCGGAATTCTGCTGACGTTTAAAAATGCTTCGGTACTCTTCCTTTGTTCTCGGAATTCCGCTGACATATAAAAATGCTTCGGTACTCTTCCTTTGTTCTCGGAATTCCGCTGACATATAAAAATGCTTCGGAAATCTTGCATTGTTCTCGGCATTCCGCTGACGTTTAAAAATGCTTCGGAACTTTTCAATTGTACTCGGAATTCTGCCGAACTTTTAAAATGCTTTGGAACTCTTCCATTGCTCTCGGAATTCTGCTGAAGTTTAAAAATGCTTCAGAACTCTTCCATTGTTCTCGGAATTCTGCTGTAGTTTAAAAATGCTTCGGAACTCTTCCATTGTTCTCAGAATTCCGCTGACGTTTAAAAATGCTTCGGAAATCTTCCATTGTTTTCAAAATTCCGCTGACGTTTAAAAATGCTTCAGAACTCTTCCATTGTTCTCGGAATTCCGCTGACTTTTAAAAATACTTCGAAACTCTTCCATTGTTCTCCAAATTCTGCTGAAGTTTAAAAATGCTTCGGAACTCTTCCATTGTTCTCGGAATTCCGCTGACGTTTAAAAATGCTTCACAACTCTTCCATTGTTCTCGGAATTCCGCTGACTTTTAAAAATACTTCGAAACTCTTCCATTGTTCTCCAAATTCCGCTGAAGTTTAAAAATGCTTCGGAACCCTTCCATTGTTCTCGGAATTCTGCTGAAGTTTAAAAATGCTTCGGAACTCTTCCATTGTTCTCAGAATTCTGCTGACGTTTAAAAATGCTTCGGAACTCTTCCATTGTTCTCGGAATTCCGCTGAAGTTTAAAAATGCTTCGGACCTCTTCCATTGTTCTAGGAATTCTGCTGAAGTCTAAAAATTCATCTGAACTCTTCCATTATTCTCGGAATTCGTGTGAATTTTAAAAATGCTTCGGAACTCTTCTATTGTTCTCGGAATTCCGCTGAAAATTAAAAATGCTTAAAATCTCTTACATTGTACTCGGAATTCCGCTGAAGTTTAAAAATGCTTCGGAACTCTTCCATTGCTCTCGGAATTCTGCTGAAGTTTAAAAATGCTTCAGAACTCTTACATTGTTCTCGGAATTCTGCTGACGTTTAAAAATGCTTCGGAACTCTTCCATTGTTCTCTGAATTCCGCTGACGTTTAAAAATGCTTCGGTACTCTTCCTTTGTTCTCGGAATTCCGCTGACATATAAAAATGCTTCGGAAATCTTGCATTGTTCTCGGCATTGCGCTGACGTTTAAAAATGCTTCGGAACTCTTCAATTGTTCTCGGAATTCTGCCGAACTTTTAAAATGCTTTGGAACTCTTCCAATGCTCTCGGAATTCTGCTGAAGTTTAAAAATGCTTCGGAACCCTTCCATTGTTCTCGGAATTCTGCTGAAGTTTAAAAATGCTTCGGAACTCTTCCATTGTTCTCAGAATTCTGCTGACGTTTAAAAATGCTTCGGAACTCTTCCATTGTTCTCGGAATTCCGCTGAAGTTTAAAAATGCTTCGGACCTCTTCCATTGTTCTAGGAATTCTGCTGAAGTCTAAAAATTCATCTGAACACTTCCATTATTCTCGGAATTCGTGTGAATTTTAAAAATGCTTCGGAACTCTTCTATTGTTCTCGGAATTCCGCTGAAGTTTAAAAATGCTTAAAATCTCTTACATTGTACTCGGAATTCCGCTAAAGTTTAAAAATGCTTCGGAACTCTTCCATTGCTCTCGGAATTCTGCTGAAGTTTAAAAATGCTTCAGAACTCTTACATTGTTCTCGGAATTCTGCTGACGTTTAAAAATGCTTCGGAACTCTTCCATTGTTCTCTGAATTCCGCTGACGTTTAAAAATGCTTCGGTACTCTTCCTTTGTTCTCGGAATTCCGCTGACATATAAAAATGCTTCGGAAATCTTGCATTGTTCTCGGCATTCCGCTGACGTTTAAAAATGCTTCGGAACTCTTCAATTGTTCTCGGAATTCTGCCGAACTTTTAAAATGCTTTGGAACTCTTCCATTGCTCTCGGAATTCTGCTGAAGTTTAAAAATGCTTCAGAACTCTTCCATTGTTTTCGGAATTCTGCTGAAGTTTAAAAATGCTTCGGAACTCTTCCATTGTTCTCAGAATTCCACTGACGTTTAAAAATGCTTCGGAAATCTTCCATTGTTTTCAAAATTCCGCTGACGCTTAAAAATGCTTCAGAACTCTTCCATTGTTCTCGGAATTCCGCTGACGTTTAATAATGCTTCGCAACTTTTTCATTGTTCTTGGAATTCCGCTGACGGTTAAAAATGCTTCGGAACTCTTCAATTGTTCTCGGAATTCTGTTGAACTTTTAAAATGCTTTGGAACTCTTCCATTGCTCTCGGAATTCTGCTGAAGTTTAAAAATGCTTCAGAACTCTTACATTGTTCTCGGAATTCTGCTGACGTTTAAAAATGCTTCGGAACTCTACCATTGTTCTCGGAATTCCGTTGAAGTTTAAAAATGCTTCGAAACTCTTCCATTGTTCTCGGAATTCTGCTGAAGTTTAAAAATGCTTCGGAACTCTTCCATTGTTCTCGGAATTCCGTTGAAGTTTAAAAATGCTTCGAAACTCTTCCATTGTTCTCGGAATTCTGCTGAAGTTTAAAAATGCTTCGGAACTCTTTCATTGTTCTCAGAATTCCGCTGACATTTAAAAATGCTTTGGTACTCTTCCATTGTTCTCGGAATTCCGCTGACATATAAAAATGCTTCGGAAATCTTGCATTGTTCTCGGCATTCCGCTGACGTTTAAAAATGCTTCGGAACTCTTCAATTGTTCTCGGAATTCTGCTGAACTTTTAAAATGCTTTGGAACTCTTCCATTGCTCTCGGAATTCTGCTGAAGTTTAAAAATGCTTCAGAACTCTTACATTGTTCTCGGAATTCTTTCTGAAGTTTAAAAATGCTTCGGTACTCTTCCATTGTTCTCGGAATTCCGCTGACATATAAAAATGCTTCGGAAATCTTGCATTGTTCTCGGCATTCCACTGACGTTTAAAAATGCTTCGGAACTCTTCCATTGTTCTCAGAATTCCGCTGACGTTTAAAAATGCTTCGGAAATCTTCCATTGTTTTCAAAATTCCGCTGACGTTTAAAAATGCTTCAGAACTCTTCCATTGTTCTCGGAATTCCGCTGACGTTTAAAAATGCTTTGGAACTCTTCCATTGTTCTCGCAATTCCACTGACATATAAAAATGCTTCGGAAATCTTGCATTGTTCTCGGCATTCCGCTGACGTTTAAAAATGCTTCGGAACTCTTCAATTGTTCTCGGAATTCTGCTGAAGTTTAAAATGCTTTGGAACTCTTCCATTGCTCTCGGAATTCTGCTGAAGTTTAAAAATGCTTCGGAACTCTTCCATTGTTCTTGGAATTCTGCTGAAGTTTAAAAATGTTTTGGAACTCTTCCATTGTTCTCAGAATTCCGCTGACGTTTAAAAATGCTTCGGAAATCTTCCATTGTTTTCAAAATTCCGCTGACATATAAAAATGCTTCGGAAATCTTGCATTGTTCTCGGCATTCCGCTGACGTTTAAAAATGCTTCAGAATTCTTCAATTGTTCTCGGAATTCTGCTGAACTTTTAAAATGCTTTGGAACTCTTCCATTGCTCTCGGAATTCTGCTGAAGTTTAAAAATGCTTCGGAACTCTTCCATTGTTCTCGGAATTCCGTTGAAGTTTAAAAATGCTTCGAAACTCTTCCATTGTTCTCGGAATTCTGCTGAAGTTTAAAAATGCTTCGGAACTCTTCCATTGTTCTCAGAATTCCGCTAACATTTAAAAATGCTTCAGAAATCTTCCATTGTTTTCAAAATTCCGCTGACGCTTAAACATGCTTCAGAACTCTTCCATTGTTCTCGGAATTCCGCTGACATTTAATAATGCTTCGCAACTCTTTCATTGTACTCGGAATTCCGCTAACGTTTAAAAATGCTTCGGAACTCTTCCATTGTTCTCGGAATTCCGTTGAAGTTTAAAAATGCTTCGAAACTCTTCCATTGTTCTGGGAATTCTGCTGAAGTTTAAAAATGCTTCAGAACTCTTCCATTGTTCTCGGAATTCCGCTGATGTTTAAACATGCTTCGGAACTCATCCATTGTTCTCGGAATTCTGTTGAAGTTTAAAAATGCTTCTAAACTCTTCCATTGTTCTCGGAATTCTGCTGAAGTTTAAAAATGCTTCAGAACTCTTCCATTGTTCTCGGAATTCCGCTGACATATAAAAATGCTTCGGAAATCTTGCATTGTTCTCGGCATTCCGCTGACGTTTAAGAATGCTTCGGAACTCTTCAATTGTTCTCGGAATTCTGCTGAACTTATAAAATGCTTTGGAACTCTTCCATTGCTCTCGCAATTCTGCTGACGTTTAAAAATGCTTCAGAACTCTTCCATTGTTCTCGGAATTCTGTTGACGTTTAAAAATGCTTCGGAACTCTTCTATTGTTCTCGGAATTCCGCTGACGTTTAAAAATGCTTCACAACTCTTCCATTGTTCTCGGAATTCCGCTGACTTTTAAAAATACTTCGAAACTCTTCCATTGTTCTCCAAATTCCGCTGAAGTTTAAAAATGCTTCGGAACCCTTCCATTGTTCTCGGAATTCTGCTGAAGTTTAAAAATGTTTCGGAACTCTTCCATTGTTCTCAGAATTCCGCTGAAGTTTAAAAATGCTTCGGACCTCTTCCATTGTTCTAGGAATTCTGCTGAAGTTTAAAAATTCATCTGAACTCTTCCATTATTCTCGGAATTCGTGTGAATTTTAAAAATGCTTCGGAACTCTTCTATTGTTCTCGGAATTCCGCTGAAGTTTAAAAATGCTTAAAATCTCTTACATTGTACTCGGAAATCCGCTGAAGTTTAAAAATGCTTCGGAACTCTTCCATTGCTCTCGGAATTCTGCTGAAGTTTAAAAATGCTTCAGAACTCTTACATTGTTCTCGGAATTCTGCTGACGTTTAAAAATGCTTCGGTACTCTTCCTTTGTTCTCGGAATTCCGCTGACATATAAAAATGCTTCGGTACTCTTCCTTTGTTCTCGGAATTCCGCTGACATATAAAAATGCTTCGGAAATCTTGCATTGTTCTCGGCATTCCGCTGACGTTTAAAAATGCTTCGGAACTTTTCAATTGTTCTCGGAATTCTGCCGAACTTTTAAAATGCTTTGGAACTCTTCCATTGCTCTCGGAATTCTGCTGAAGTTTAAAAATGCTTCAGAACTCTTCCATTGTTCTCGGAATTCTGCTGTAGTTTAAAAATGCTTCGGAACTCTTCCATTGTTCTCAGAATTCCGCTGACGTTTAAAAATGCTTCGGAAATCTTCCATTGTTTTCAAAATTCCGCTGACGTTTAAAAATGCTTCAGAACTCTTCCATTGTTCTCGGAATTCCGCTGACTTTTAAAAATACTTCGAAACTCTTCCATTGTTCTCCAAATTCTGCTGAAGTTTAAAAATGCTTCGGAACTCTTCCATTGTTCTCGGAATTCCGCTGACGTTTAAAAATGCTTCACAACTCTTCCATTGTTCTCGGAATTCCGCTGACTTTTAAAAATACTTCGAAACTCTTCCATTGTTCTCCAAATTCCGCTGAAGTTTAAAAATGCTTCGGAACCCTTCCATTGTTCTCGGAATTCTGCTGAAGTTTAAAAATGCTTCGGAACTCTTCCATTGTTCTCAGAATTCTGCTGACGTTTAAAAATGCTTCGGAACTCTTCCATTGTTCTCGGAATGCCGCTGAAGTTTAAAAATGCTTCGGACCTCTTCCATTGTTCTAGGAATTCTGCTGAAGTCTAAAAATTCATCTGAACTCTTCCATTATTCTCGGAATTCGTGTGAATTTTAAAAATGCTTCGGAACTCTTCTATTGTTCTCGGAATTCCGCTGAAGTTTAAAAATGCTTAAAATCTCTTACATTGTACTCGGAATTCCGCTGAAGTTTAAAAATGCTTCGGAACTCTTCCATTGCTCTCGGAATTCTGCTGAAGTTTAAAAATGCTTCAGAACTCTTACATTGTTCTCGGAATTCTGCTGACGTTTAAAAATGCTTCGGAACTCTTCCATTGTTCTCTGAATTCCGCTGACGTTTAAAAATGCTTCGGTACTCTTCCTTTGTTCTCGGAATTCCGCTGACATATAAAAATGCTTCGGAAATCTTGCATTGTTCTCGGCATTCCGCTGACGTTTAAAAATGCTTCGGAACTCTTCAATTGTTCTCGGAATTCTGCCGAACTTTTAAAATGCTTTGGAACTCTTCCATTGCTCTCGGAATTCTGCTGAAGTTTAAAAATGCTTCAGAACTCTTCCATTGTTCTCGGAATTCTGCTGTAGTTTAAAAATGCTTCGGAACTCTTCCATTGTTCTCAGAATTCCGCTGACGTTTAAAAATGCTTCGGAAATCTTCCATTGTTTTCAAAATTCCGCTGACGTTTAAAAATGCTTCAGAAATCTTCCATTGTTCTCGGAATTCCGCTGACGTTTTAAAATGCTTCGGTACTCTTCCATTGTTCTCGGAATTCCGCTGACATATAAAAATGCTTCGGAAATCTTGCATTGTTCTCGGCATTCCGCTGACGTTTAAAAATGCTTCGGAACTCTTCCATTGTTCTCAGAATTCCGCTGACGTTTAAAAATGCTTCGGAAATCTTCCATAGTTTTCAAAATTCCGCTGACGTTTAAAAATGCTTCAGAACTCTTCCATTGTTCTCGGAATTCCGCTGACGTTTAAAAATGCTTTGGAACTCTTCCATTATTCTCGGAAATCTGCTGAAGTTTAAAAATGCTTCGGAACTCTTCCATTGTTCTCAGAATTCCGCTGAAGTTTAAAAATGCTTCGGTACTCTTCCATTGTTCTCGGAATTCCGCTGACATATAAAAATGCTTCGGAAATCTTGCATTGTTCTCGGCATTCCGCTGACGTTTAAAAATGCTTCGGAACTCTTCAATTGTTCTCGGAATTCTGCTGAACTTTTAAAATGCTTTGGAACTCTTCCATTGCTCTCGGAATTCTGCTGAAGTTTAAAAATGCTTCAGAACTCTTCCATTGTTTTCGGAATTCTGCTGAAGTTTAAAAATGCTTTGGAACTCTTCCATTGTTCTCAGAATTCCACTGACGTTTAAAAATGCTTCGGAAATCTTCCATTGTTTTCAAAATTCCGCTGACGCTTAAAAATGCTTCAGAACTCTTCCATTGTTCTCGGAATTCCGCTGACGTTTAATAATGCTTCGCAACTTTTTCATTGTTCTCGGAATTCCGCTGACGGTTAAAAATGCTTCGGAACTCTTCAATTGTTCTCGGAATTCTGTTGAACTTTTAAAATGCTTTGGAACTCTTCCATTGCTCTCGGAATTCTGCTGAAGTTTAAAAATGCTTCGGAACTCTTCCATTGTTCTCGGAATTCCGTTGAAGTTTAAAAATGCTTCGAAACTCTTCCATTGTTCTCGGAATTCTGCTGAAGTTTAAAAATGCTTCGGAACTCTTCCATTGTTCTCAGAATTCCGCTAACATTTAAAAATGCTTCAGAAATCTTCCATTGTTTTCAAAATTCCGCTGACGCTTAAATATGCTTCAGAACTCTTCCATTGTTCTCGGAATTCCGCTGACATTTAATAATGCTTCGCAACTCTTTCATTGTACTCGGAATTCCGCTAACGTTTAAAAATGCTTCGGAACTCTTCCATTGTTCTCGGAATTCCGTTGAAGTTTAAAAATGCTTCGAAACTCTTCCATTGTTCTGGGAATTCTGCTGAAGTTTAAAAATGCTTCAGAACTCTTCCATTGTTCTCGGAATTCCGCTGATGTTTAAACATGCTTCGGAACTCATCCATTGTTCTCGGAATTCTGTTGAAGTTTAAAAATGCTTCTAAACTCTTCCATTGTTCTCGGAATTCTGCTGAAGTTTAAAAATGCTTCAGAACTCTTCCATTGTTCTCGGAATTCCGCTGACATATAAAAATGCTTCGGAAATCTTGCATTGTTCTCGGCATTCCGCTGACGTTTAAGAATGCTTCGGAACTCTTCAATTGTTCTCGGAATTCTGCTGAACTTATAAAATGCTTTGGAACTCTTCCATTGCTCTCGCAATTCTGCTGACGTTTAAAAATGCTTCAGAACTCTTCCATTGTTCTCGGAATTCTGTTGACGTTTAAAAATGCTTCGGAACTCTTCTATTGTTCTCGGAATTCCGCTGACGTTTAAAAATGCTTCACAACTCTTCCATTGTTCTCGGAATTCCGCTGACTTTTAAAAATACTTCGAAACTCTTCCATTGTTCTCCAAATTCCGCTGAAGTTTAAAAATGCTTCGGAACCCTTCCATTGTTCTCGGAATTCTGCTGAAGTTTAAAAATGTTTCGGAACTCTTCCATTGTTCTCAGAATTCCGCTGAAGTTTAAAAATGCTTCGGACCTCTTCCATTGTTCTAGGAATTCTGCTGAAGTTTAAAAATTCATCTGAACTCTTCCATTATTCTCGGAATTCGTGTGAATTTTAAAAATGCTTCGGAACTCTTCTATTGTTCTCGGAATTCCGCTGAAGTTTAAAAATGCTTAAAATCTCTTACATTGTACTCGGAAATCCGCTGAAGTTTAAAAATGCTTCGGAACTCTTCCATTGCTCTCGGAATTCTGCTGAAGTTTAAAAATGCTTCAGAACTCTTACATTGTTCTCGGAATTCTGCTGACGTTTAAAAATGCTTCGGTACTCTTCCTTTGTTCTCGGAATTCCGCTGACATATAAAAATGCTTCGGTACTCTTCCTTTGTTCTCGGAATTCCGCTGACATATAAAAATGCTTCGGAAATCTTGCATTGTTCTCGGCATTCCGCTGACGTTTAAAAATGCTTCGGAACTTTTCAATTGTTCTCGGAATTCTGCCGAACTTTTAAAATGCTTTGGAACTCTTCCATTGCTCTCGGAATTCTGCTGAAGTTTAAAAATGCTTCAGAACTCTTCCATTGTTCTCGGAATTCTGCTGTAGTTTAAAAATGCTTCGGAACTCTTCCATTGTTCTCAGAATTCCGCTGACGTTTAAAAATGCTTCGGAAATCTTCCATTGTTTTCAAAATTCCGCTGACGTTTAAAAATGCTTCAGAACTCTTCCATTGTTCTCGGAATTCCGCTGACTTTTAAAAATACTTCGAAACTCTTCCATTGTTCTCCAAATTCTGCTGAAGTTTAAAAATGCTTCGGAACTCTTCCATTGTTCTCGGAATTCCGCTGACGTTTAAAAATGCTTCACAACTCTTCCATTGTTCTCGGAATTCCGCTGACTTTTAAAAATACTTCGAAACTCTTCCATTGTTCTCCAAATTCCGCTGAAGTTTAAAAATGCTTCGGAACCCTTCCATTGTTCTCGGAATTCTGCTGAAGTTTAAAAATGCTTCGGAACTCTTCCATTGTTCTCAGAATTCTGCTGACGTTTAAAAATGCTTCGGAACTCTTCCATTGTTCTCGGAATGCCGCTGAAGTTTAAAAATGCTTCGGACCTCTTCCATTGTTCTAGGAATTCTGCTGAAGTCTAAAAATTCATCTGAACTCTTCCATTATTCTCGGAATTCGTGTGAATTTTAAAAATGCTTCGGAACTCTTCTATTGTTCTCGGAATTCCGCTGAAGTTTAAAAATGCTTAAAATCTCTTACATTGTACTCGGAATTCCGCTGAAGTTTAAAAATGCTTCGGAACTCTTCCATTGCTCTCGGAATTCTGCTGAAGTTTAAAAATGCTTCAGAACTCTTACATTGTTCTCGGAATTCTGCTGACGTTTAAAAATGCTTCGGAACTCTTCCATTGTTCTCTGAATTCCGCTGACGTTTAAAAATGCTTCGGTACTCTTCCTTTGTTCTCGGAATTCCGCTGACATATAAAAATGCTTCGGAAATCTTGCATTGTTCTCGGCATTCCGCTGACGTTTAAAAATGCTTCGGAACTCTTCAATTGTTCTCGGAATTCTGCCGAACTTTTAAAATGCTTTGGAACTCTTCCATTGCTCTCGGAATTCTGCTGAAGTTTAAAAATGCTTCAGAACTCTTCCATTGTTCTCGGAATTCTGCTGTAGTTTAAAAATGCTTCGGAACTCTTCCATTGTTCTCAGAATTCCGCTGACGTTTAAAAATGCTTCGGAAATCTTCCATTGTTTTCAAAATTCCGCTGACGTTTAAAAATGCTTCAGAAATCTTCCATTGTTCTCGGAATTCCGCTGACGTTTTAAAATGCTTCGGTACTCTTCCATTGTTCTCGGAATTCCGCTGACATATAAAAATGCTTCGGAAATCTTGCATTGTTCTCGGCATTCCGCTGACGTTTAAAAATGCTTCGGAACTCTTCCATTGTTCTCAGAATTCCGCTGACGTTTAAAAATGCTTCGGAAATCTTCCATAGTTTTCAAAATTCCGCTGACGTTTAAAAATGCTTCAGAACTCTTCCATTGTTCTCGGAATTCCGCTGACGTTTAAAAATGCTTTGGAACTCTTCCATTATTCTCGGAAATCTGCTGAAGTTTAAAAATGCTTCGGAACTCTTCCATTGTTCTCAGAATTCCGCTGAAGTTTAAAAATGCTTCGGTACTCTTCCATTGTTCTCGGAATTCCGCTGACATATAAAAATGCTTCGGAAATCTTGCATTGTTCTCGGCATTCCGCTGACGTTTAAAAATGCTTCGGAACTCTTCAATTGTTCTCGGAATTCTGCTGAACTTTTAAAATGCTTTGGAACTCTTCCATTGCTCTCGGAATTCTGCTGAAGTTTAAAAATGCTTCAGAACTCTTCCATTGTTTTCGGAATTCTGCTGAAGTTTAAAAATGCTTTGGAACTCTTCCATTGTTCTCAGAATTCCACTGACGTTTAAAAATGCTTCGGAAATCTTCCATTGTTTTCAAAATTCCGCTGACGCTTAAAAATGCTTCAGAACTCTTCCATTGTTCTCGGAATTCCGCTGACGTTTAATAATGCTTCGCAACTTTTTCATTGTTCTCGGAATTCCGCTGACGGTTAAAAATGCTTCGGAACTCTTCAATTGTTCTCGGAATTCTGTTGAACTTTTAAAATGCTTTGGAACTCTTCCATTGCTCTCGGAATTCTGCTGAAGTTTAAAAATGCTTCGAAACTCTTCCATTGTTCTCGGAATTCTGCTGAAGTTTAAAAATGCTTCGGAACTCTTCCATTGTTCTCGGAATTCCGCTGACGTTTAATAATGCTTCGCAACTCTTTCATTGTTCTCGGAATTCCACTGACGTTTAAAAATGCTTCGGAACGCTTCCATTGTTCTCGGAATTCCGTTGAAGTTTAAAAATGCTTCGAAACTCTTCCATTGTTCTCGGAATTCTGCTGAAGTTTAAAAATGCTTTGGAACTCTTTCATTGTTCTCAGAATTCCGCTGACATTTAAAAATGCTTTGGTACTCTTCCATTGTTCTCGGAATTCCGCTGACATATAAAAATGCTTCGGAAATCTTGCATTGTTCTCGGCATTCCGCTGACGTTTAAAAATGCTTCGGAACTCTTCAATTGTTCTCGGAATTCTGCTGAACTTTTAAAATGCTTTGGAACTCTTCCATTGCTCTCGGAATTCTGCTGAAGTTTAAAAATGCTTCAGAACTCTTACATTGTTCTCGGAATTCTGCTGAAGTTTAAAAATGCTTCGGTACTCTTCCATTGTTCTCGGAATTCCGCTGACATACAAAAATGCTTCGGAAATCTTGCATTGTTCTCGGCATTCCGCTGACGTTTAAAAATGCTTCGGAACTCTTCCATTGTTCTCAGAATTCCGCTGACGTTTAAAAATGCTTCGGAAATCTTCCATTGTTTTCAAAATTCCGCTGACGTTTAAAAATGCTTCAGAACTCTTCCATTGTTCTCGGAATTCCGCTGACGTTTAAAAATGCTTTGGAACTCTTCCATTGTTCTTGGAATTCTGCTGAAGTTTAAAAATGCTTCGGAACTCTTCCATTGTTCTCAGAATTCCGCTGAAGTTTAAAAATGCTTCGGTACTCTTCCATTGTTCTCGGAATTCCGCTGACATATAAAAATGCTTCGGAAATCTTGCATTGTTCTCGGCATTCCGCTGACGTTTAAAAATGCTTCGGAACTCTTCAATTGTTCTCGGAATTCTGCTGAACTTTTAAAATGCTTTGGAACTCTTCCATTGCTCTCGGAATTCTGCTGAAGTTTAAAAATGCTTCAGAACTCTTCCATTGTTTTCGGAATTCTGCTGAAGTTTAAAAATGCTTTGGAACTCTTCCATTGTTCTCAGAATTCCACTGACGTTTAAAAATGCTTCGGAAATCTTCCATTGTTTTCAAAATTCCGCTGACGCATAAAAATGCTTCAGAACTCTTCCATTGTTCTCGGAATTCCGCTGACGTTTAATAATGCTTCGCAACTTTTTCATTGTTCTCGGAATTCCGCTGACGGTTAAAAATGCTTCGGAACTCTTCAATTGTTCTCGGAATTCTGTTGAACTTTTAAAATGCTTTGGAACTCTTCCATTGCTCTCGGAATTCTGCTGAAGTTTAAAAATGCTTCGAAACTCTTCCATTGTTCTCGGAATTCTGCTGAAGTTTAAAAATGCTTCGGAACTCTTCCATTGTTCTCGGAATTCCGCTGACGTTTAATAATGCTTCGCAACTCTTTCATTGTTCTCGGAATTCCACTGACGTTTAAAAATGCTTCGGAACGCTTCCATTGTTCTCGGAATTCCGTTGAAGTTTAAAAATGCTTCGAAACTCTTCCATTGTTCTCGGAATTCTGCTGAAGTTTAAAAATGCTTTGGAACTCTTTCATTGTTCTCAGAATTCCGCTGACATTTAAAAATGCTTTGGTACTCTTCCATTGTTCTCGGAATTCCGCTGACATATAAAAATGCTTCGGAAATCTTGCATTGTTCTCGGCATTCCGCTGACGTTTAAAAATGCTTCGGAACTCTTCAATTGTTCTCGGAATTCTGCTGAACTTTTAAAATGCTTTGGAACTCTTCCATTGCTCTCGGAATTCTGCTGAAGTTTAAAAATGCTTCAGAACTCTTACATTGTTCTCGGAATTCTGCTGAAGTTTAAAAATGCTTCGGTACTCTTCCATTGTTCTCGGAATTCCGCTGACATACAAAAATGCTTCGGAAATCTTGCATTGTTCTCGGCATTCCGCTGACGTTTAAAAATGCTTCGGAACTCTTCCATTGTTCTCAGAATTCCGCTGACGTTTAAAAATGCTTCGGAAATCTTCCATTGTTTTCAAAATTCCGCTGACGTTTAAAAATGCTTCAGAACTCTTCCATTGTTCTCGGAATTCCGCTGACGTTTAAAAATGCTTTGGAACTCTTCCATTGTTCTTGGAATTCTGCTGAAGTTTAAAAATGCTTCGGAACTCTTCCATTGTTCTCAGAATTCCGCTGACGTTTAAAAATGCTTCGGTACTCTTCCATTGTTCTCGGAATTCCACTGACATATAAAAATGCTTCGGAAATCTGGCATTGTTCTCGGCATTCCGCTGACGTTTAAAAATGCTTCGGAACTCTTCCATTGTTCTCAGAATTCTGCTGACGTTTAAAAATGCTTCGGAACTCTTCCATTGTTCTCGGAATTCCGCTGAAGTTTAAAAATGCTTCGGTACTCTTCCATTGTTCTCGGAATTCCGCTGAAGTTTAAAAATGCTTCGGAACTCTTCCATTGTTCTCAGAATTCCGCTGACGTTTAAAAATGCTTCGGTACTCTTCCATTGTTCTCGGAATTCCACTGACATATAAAAATGCTTCGGAAATCTGGCATTGTTCTCGGCATTCCGCTGACGTTTAAAAATGCTTCGGAACTCTTCAATTGTTCTCGGAATTCTGCCGAACTTTTAAAATGCTTTGGAACTCTTCCATTGCTCTCGGAATTCTGCTGAAGTTTAAAAATGCTTCAGAACTCTTCCATTGTTCTCGGAATTCTGCTGTAGTTTAAAAATGCTTCGGACCTCTTCCATTGTTCTAGGAATTCTGCTGAAGTCTAAAAATTCATCTGAACTCTTCCATTATTCTCGGAATTCGTGTGAATTTTAAAAATGCTTCGGAACTCTTCTATTGTTCTCGGAATTCCGCTGAAGTTTAAAAATGCTTAAAATCTCTTACATTGTACTCGGAATTCCGCTGAAGTTTAAAAATGCTTCGGAACTCTTCCATTGCTCTCGGAATTCTGCTGAAGTTTAAAAATGCTTCAGAACTCTTACATTGTTCTCGGAATTCTGCTGACGTTTAAAAATGCTTCGGAACTCTTCCATTGTTCTCTGAATTCCGCTGACGTTTAAAAATGCTTCGGTACTCTTCCTTTGTTCTCGGAATTCCGCTGACATATAAAAATGCTTCGGAAATCTTGCATTGTTCTCGGCATTCCGCTGACGTTTAAAAATGCTTCGGAACTCTTCAATTGTTCTCGGAATTCTGCCGAACTTTTAAAATGCTTTGGAACTCTTCCATTGCTCTCGGAATTCTGCTGAAGTTTAAAAATGCTTCAGAACTCTTCCATTGTTCTCGGAATTCTGCTGTAGTTTAAAAATGCTACGGAACTCTTCCATTGTTCTCAGAATTCCGCTGACGTGTAAAAATGCTTTGGAAATCTTCCATTGTTTTCAAAATTCCGCTGACGTTTAAAAATGCTTCAGAACTCTTCCATTGTTCTCGGAATTCCGCTGACGTTTTAAAATGCTTCGGTACTCTTCCATTGTTCTCGGAATTCTGCTGAAGTTTAAAAATGCTTCGGAACTCTTCCATTGTTCTCAGAATTCCGCTAACGTTTAAAAATGCTTCAGAAATCTTCCATTGTTTTCAAAATTCCGCTGACGCTTAAATATGCTTCAGAACTCTTCCATTGTTCTCGGAATTCCGCTGACGTTTAATAATGCTTCGCAACTCTTTCATTGTACTCGGAATTCCGCTAACGTTTAAAAATGCTTCGGAACTCTTCCATTGTTCTCGGAATTCCGTTGAAGTTTAAAAATGCTTCGAAACTCTTCCATTGTTCTGGGAATTCTGCTGAAGTTTAAAAATGCTTCAGAACTCTTCCATTGTTCTCAGAATTCCGCTGACGTTTAAAAATGCTTCGGAAATCTTCCATTGTTTTCAAAATTCCGCTGACGTTTAAAAATGCTTCAGAACTCTTCCATTGTTCTCGGAATTCCGCTGACGTTTAAAAATGCTTTGGAACTCTTCCATTGTTCTTGGAATTCTGCTGAAGTTTAAAAATGCTTCGGAACTCTTCCATTGTTCTCAGAATTCCGCTGACGTTTAAAAATGCTTCGGTACTCTTCCATTGTTCTCGCAATTCCACTGACATATAAAAATGCTTCGGAAATCTTGCATTGTTCTCGGCATTCCGCTGACGTTTAAAAATGCTTCGGAACTCTTCCATTGTTCTCAGAATTCTGCTGACGTTTAAAAATGCTTCGGAACTCTTCCATTGTTCTCGGAATTCCGCTGAAGTTTAAAAATGCTTCGGACCTCTTCCATTGTTCTAGGAATTCTGCTGAAGTCTAAAAATTCATCTGAACTCTTCCATTATTCTCGGAATTCGTGTGAATTTTAAAAATGCTTCGGAACTCTTCTATTGTTCTCGGAATTCCGCTGAAGTTTAAAAATGCTTAAAATCTCTTACATTGTACTCGGAATTCCGCTGAAGTTTAAAAATGCTTCGGAACTCTTCCATTCCTCTCGGAATTCTGCTGAAGTGTAAAAATGCTTCAGAACTCTTACATTGTTCTCGGAATTCTGCTGACGTTTAAAAATGCTTCGAAACTCTTCCATTGTTCTCTGAATTCCGCTGACGTTTAAAAATGCTTCGGTACTCTTCCTTTGTTCTCGGAATTCCGCTGACATATAAAAATGCTTCGGAAATCTTGCATTGTTCTCGGCATTCCGCTGACGTTTAAAAATGCTTCGGAACTCTTCAATTGTTCTCGGAATTCTGCCGAACTTTTAAAATGCTTTGGAACTCTTCCATTGCTCTCGGAATTCTGCTGAAGTTTAAAAATGCTTCAGAACTCTTCCATTGTTCTCGGAATTCTGCTGTAGTTTAAAAATGCTTCGGAACTCTTCCATTGTTCTCAGAATTCCGCTGACGTTTAAAAATGCTTCGGAAATCTTCCATTGTTTTCAAAATTCCGCTGACGTTTAAAAATGCTTCAGAAATCTTCCATTGTTCTCGGAATTCCGCTGACGTTTTAAAATGCTTCGGTACTCTTCCATTGTTCTCGGAATTCCGCTGACATATAAAAATGCTTCGGAAATCTTGCATTGTTCTCGGCATTCCGCTGACGTTTAAAAATGCTTCGGAACTCTTCCATTGTTCTCAGAATTCCGCTGACGTTTAAAAATGCTTCGGAAATCTTCCATTGTTCTCGGAATTCTGCTGAAGTTTAAAAATGCTTCGAAACTCTTCCATTGTTCTCGGAATTCTGCTGAAGTTTAAAAATGCTTCGGAACTCTTCCATTGTTCTCGGAATTCCGCTGACGTTTAATAATGCTTCGCAACTCTTTCATTGTTCTCGGAATTCCACTGACGTTTAAAAATGCTTCGGAACGCTTCCATTGTTCTCGGAATTCCGTTGAAGTTTAAAAATGCTTCGAAACTCTTCCATTGTTCTCGGAATTCTGCTGAAGTTTAAAAATGCTTTGGAACTCTTTCATTGTTCTCAGAATTCCGCTGACATTTAAAAATGCTTTGGTACTCTTCCATTGTTCTCGGAATTCCGCTGACATATAAAAATGCTTCGGAAATCTTGCATTGTTCTCGGCATTCCGCTGACGTTTAAAAATGCTTCGGAACTCTTCAATTGTTCTCGGAATTCTGCTGAACTTTTAAAATGCTTTGGAACTCTTCCATTGCTCTCGGAATTCTGCTGAAGTTTAAAAATGCTTCAGAACTCTTACATTGTTCTCGGAATTCTGCTGAAGTTTAAAAATGCTTCGGTACTCTTCCATTGTTCTCGGAATTCCGCTGACATACAAAAATGCTTCGGAAATCTTGCATTGTTCTCGGCATTCCGCTGACGTTTAAAAATGCTTCGGAACTCTTCCATTGTTCTCAGAATTCCGCTGACGTTTAAAAATGCTTCGGAAATCTTCCATTGTTTTCAAAATTCCGCTGACGTTTAAAAATGCTTCAGAACTCTTCCATTGTTCTCGGAATTCCGCTGACGTTTAAAAATGCTTTGGAACTCTTCCATTGTTCTTGGAATTCTGCTGAAGTTTAAAAATGCTTCGGAACTCTTCCATTGTTCTCAGAATTCCGCTGACGTTTAAAAATGCTTCGGTACTCTTCCATTGTTCTCGGAATTCCACTGACATATAAAAATGCTTCGGAAATCTGGCATTGTTCTCGGCATTCCGCTGACGTTTAAAAATGCTTCGGAACTCTTCCATTGTTCTCAGAATTCTGCTGACGTTTAAAAATGCTTCGGAACTCTTCCATTGTTCTCGGAATTCCGCTGAAGTTTAAAAATGCTTCGGTACTCTTCCATTGTTCTCGGAATTCCGCTGAAGTTTAAAAATGCTTCGGAACTCTTCCATTGTTCTCAGAATTCCGCTGACGTTTAAAAATGCTTCGGTACTCTTCCATTGTTCTCGGAATTCCACTGACATATAAAAATGCTTCGGAAATCTGGCATTGTTCTCGGCATTCCGCTGACGTTTAAAAATGCTTCGGAACTCTTCAATTGTTCTCGGAATTCTGCCGAACTTTTAAAATGCTTTGGAACTCTTCCATTGCTCTCGGAATTCTGCTGAAGTTTAAAAATGCTTCAGAACTCTTCCATTGTTCTCGGAATTCTGCTGTAGTTTAAAAATGCTTCGGACCTCTTCCATTGTTCTAGGAATTCTGCTGAAGTCTAAAAATTCATCTGAACTCTTCCATTATTCTCGGAATTCGTGTGAATTTTAAAAATGCTTCGGAACTCTTCTATTGTTCTCGGAATTCCGCTGAAGTTTAAAAATGCTTAAAATCTCTTACATTGTACTCGGAATTCCGCTGAAGTTTAAAAATGCTTCGGAACTCTTCCATTGCTCTCGGAATTCTGCTGAAGTTTAAAAATGCTTCAGAACTCTTACATTGTTCTCGGAATTCTGCTGACGTTTAAAAATGCTTCGGAACTCTTCCATTGTTCTCTGAATTCCGCTGACGTTTAAAAATGCTTCGGTACTCTTCCTTTGTTCTCGGAATTCCGCTGACATATAAAAATGCTTCGGAAATCTTGCATTGTTCTCGGCATTCCGCTGACGTTTAAAAATGCTTCGGAACTCTTCAATTGTTCTCGGAATTCTGCCGAACTTTTAAAATGCTTTGGAACTCTTCCATTGCTCTCGGAATTCTGCTGAAGTTTAAAAATGCTTCAGAACTCTTCCATTGTTCTCGGAATTCTGCTGTAGTTTAAAAATGCTACGGAACTCTTCCATTGTTCTCAGAATTCCGCTGACGTGTAAAAATGCTTTGGAAATCTTCCATTGTTTTCAAAATTCCGCTGACGTTTAAAAATGCTTCAGAACTCTTCCATTGTTCTCGGAATTCCGCTGACGTTTTAAAATGCTTCGGTACTCTTCCATTGTTCTCGGAATTCTGCTGAAGTTTAAAAATGCTTCGGAACTCTTCCATTGTTCTCAGAATTCCGCTAACGTTTAAAAATGCTTCAGAAATCTTCCATTGTTTTCAAAATTCCGCTGACGCTTAAATATGCTTCAGAACTCTTCCATTGTTCTCGGAATTCCGCTGACGTTTAATAATGCTTCGCAACTCTTTCATTGTACTCGGAATTCCGCTAACGTTTAAAAATGCTTCGGAACTCTTCCATTGTTCTCGGAATTCCGTTGAAGTTTAAAAATGCTTCGAAACTCTTCCATTGTTCTGGGAATTCTGCTGAAGTTTAAAAATGCTTCAGAACTCTTCCATTGTTCTCAGAATTCCGCTGACGTTTAAAAATGCTTCGGAAATCTTCCATTGTTTTCAAAATTCCGCTGACGTTTAAAAATGCTTCAGAACTCTTCCATTGTTCTCGGAATTCCGCTGACGTTTAAAAATGCTTTGGAACTCTTCCATTGTTCTTGGAATTCTGCTGAAGTTTAAAAATGCTTCGGAACTCTTCCATTGTTCTCAGAATTCCGCTGACGTTTAAAAATGCTTCGGTACTCTTCCATTGTTCTCGCAATTCCACTGACATATAAAAATGCTTCGGAAATCTTGCATTGTTCTCGGCATTCCGCTGACGTTTAAAAATGCTTCGGAACTCTTCCATTGTTCTCAGAATTCTGCTGACGTTTAAAAATGCTTCGGAACTCTTCCATTGTTCTCGGAATTCCGCTGAAGTTTAAAAATGCTTCGGACCTCTTCCATTGTTCTAGGAATTCTGCTGAAGTCTAAAAATTCATCTGAACTCTTCCATTATTCTCGGAATTCGTGTGAATTTTAAAAATGCTTCGGAACTCTTCTATTGTTCTCGGAATTCCGCTGAAGTTTAAAAATGCTTAAAATCTCTTACATTGTACTCGGAATTCCGCTGAAGTTTAAAAATGCTTCGGAACTCTTCCATTCCTCTCGGAATTCTGCTGAAGTGTAAAAATGCTTCAGAACTCTTACATTGTTCTCGGAATTCTGCTGACGTTTAAAAATGCTTCGAAACTCTTCCATTGTTCTCTGAATTCCGCTGACGTTTAAAAATGCTTCGGTACTCTTCCTTTGTTCTCGGAATTCCGCTGACATATAAAAATGCTTCAGAAATCTTGCATTGTTCTCGGCATTCCGCTGACGTTTAAAAATGCTTCGGAACTCAATTGTTCTCGGAATTCTGCCGAACTTTTAAAATGCTTTGGAACTCTTCCATTGCTCTCGGAATTCTGCTGAAGTTTAAAAATGCTTCAGAACTCTTCCATTGTTCTCGGAATTCTGCTGTAGTTTAAAAATGCTTCGGAACTCTTCCATTGTTCTCAGAATTCCGCTGACGTTTAAAAATGCTTCGGAAATCTTCCATTGTTTTCAAAATTCCGCTGACGTTTAAAAATGCTTCAGAAATCTTCCATTGTTCTCGGAATTCCGCTGACGTTTTAAAATGCTTCGGTACTCTTCCATTGTTCTCGGAATTCCGCTGACATATAAAAATGCTTCGGAAATCTTGCATTGTTCTCGGCATTCCGCTGACGTTTAAAAATGCTTCGGAACTCTTCCATTGTTCTCAGAATTCCGCTGACGTTTAAAAATGCTTCGGAAATCTTCCATAGTTTTCAAAATTCCGCTGACGTTTAAAAATGCTTCAGAACTCTTCCATTGTTCTCGGAATTCCGCTGACGTTTAAAAATGCTTTGGAACTCTTCCATTATTCTCGGAAATCTGCTGAAGTTTAAAAATGCTTCGGAACTCTTCCATTGTTCTCAGAATTCCGCTGAAGTTTAAAAATGCTTCGGTACTCTTCCATTGTTCTCGGAATTCCGCTGACATATAAAAATGCTTCGGAAATCTTGCATTGTTCTCGGCATTCCGCTGACGTTTAAAAATGCTTCGGAACTCTTCAATTGTTCTCGGAATTCTGCTGAACTTTTAAAATGCTTTGGAACTCTTCCATTGCTCTCGGAATTCTGCTGAAGTTTAAAAATGCTTCAGAACTCTTCCATTGTTTTCGGAATTCTGCTGAAGTTTAAAAATGCTTCGGAACTCTTCCATTGTTCTCAGAATTCCACTGACGTTTAAAAATGCTTCGGAAATCTTCCATTGTTTTCAAAATTCCGCTGACGCTTAAAAATGCTTCAGAACTCTTCCATTGTTCTCGGAATTCCGCTGACGTTTAATAATGCTTCGCAACTTTTTCATTGTTCTCGGAATTCCGCTGACGGTTAAAAATGCTTCGGAACTCTTCAATTGTTCTCGGAATTCTGTTGAACTTTTAAAATGCTTTGGAACTCTTCCATTGCTCTCGGAATTCTGCTGAAGTTTAAAAATGCTTCGAAACTCTTCCATTGTTCTCGGAATTCTGCTGAAGTTTAAAAATGCTTCGGAACTCTTCCATTGTTCTCGGAATTCCGCTGACGTTTAATAATGCTTCGCAACTCTTTCATTGTTCTCGGAATTCCACTGACGTTTAAAAATGCTTCGGAACGCTTCCATTGTTCTCGGAATTCCGTTGAAGTTTAAAAATGCTTCGAAACTCTTCCATTGTTCTTGGAATTCTGCTGAAGTTTAAAAATGCTTTGGAACTCTTTCATTGTTCTCAGAATTCCGCTGACATTTAAAAATGCTTTGGTACTCTTCCATTGTTCTCGGAATTCCGCTGACATATAAAAATGCTTCGGAAATCTTGCATTGTTCTCGGCATTCCGCTGACGTTTAAAAATGCTTCGGAACTCTTCAATTGTTCTCGGAATTCTGCTGAACTTTTAAAATGCTTTGGAACTCTTCCATTGCTCTCGGAATTCTGCTGAAGTTTAAAAATGCTTCAGAACTCTTACATTGTTCTCGGAATTCTGCTGAAGTTTAAAAATGCTTCGGTACTCTTCCATTGTTCTCGGAATTCCGCTGACATACAAAAATGCTTCGGAAATCTTGCATTGTTCTCGGCATTCCGCTGACGTTTAAAAATGCTTCGGAACTCTTCCATTGTTCTCAGAATTCCGCTGACGTTTAAAAATGCTTCGGAAATCTTCCATTGTTTTCAAAATTCCGCTGACGTTTAAAAATGCTTCAGAACTCTTCCATTGTTCTCGGAATTCCGCTGACGTTTAAAAATGCTTTGGAACTCTTCCATTGTTCTTGGAATTCTGCTGAAGTTTAAAAATGCTTCGGAACTCTTCCATTGTTCTCAGAATTCCGCTGACGTTTAAAAATGCTTCGGTACTCTTCCATTGTTCTCGGAATTCCACTGACATATAAAAATGCTTCGGAAATCTGGCATTGTTCTCGGCATTCCGCTGACGTTTAAAAATGCTTCGGAACTCTTCCATTGTTCTCAGAATTCTGCTGACGTTTAAAAATGCTTCGGAACTCTTCCATTGTTCTCGGAATTCCGCTGAAGTTTAAAAATGCTTCGGTACTCTTCCATTGTTCTCGGAATTCCGCTGAAGTTTAAAAATGCTTCGGAACTCTTCCATTGTTCTCAGAATTCCGCTGACGTTTAAAAATGCTTCGGTACTCTTCCATTGTTCTCGGAATTCCACTGACATATAAAAATGCTTCGGAAATCTGGCATTGTTCTCGGCATTCCGCTGACGTTTAAAAATGCTTCGGAACTCTTCAATTGTTCTCGGAATTCTGCCGAACTTTTAAAATGCTTTGGAACTCTTCCATTGCTCTCGGAATTCTGCTGAAGTTTAAAAATGCTTCAGAACTCTTCCATTGTTCTCGGAATTCTGCTGTAGTTTAAAAATGCTTCGGACCTCTTCCATTGTTCTAGGAATTCTGCTGAAGTCTAAAAATTCATCTGAACTCTTCCATTATTCTCGGAATTCGTGTGAATTTTAAAAATGCTTCGGAACTCTTCTATTGTTCTCGGAATTCCGCTGAAGTTTAAAAATGCTTAAAATCTCTTACATTGTACTCGGAATTCCGCTGAAGTTTAAAAATGCTTCGGAACTCTTCCATTGCTCTCGGAATTCTGCTGAAGTTTAAAAATGCTTCAGAACTCTTACATTGTTCTCGGAATTCTGCTGACGTTTAAAAATGCTTCGGAACTCTTCCATTGTTCTCTGAATTCCGCTGACGTTTAAAAATGCTTCGGTACTCTTCCTTTGTTCTCGGAATTCCGCTGACATATAAAAATGCTTCGGAAATCTTGCATTGTTCTCGGCATTCCGCTGACGTTTAAAAATGCTTCGGAACTCTTCAATTGTTCTCGGAATTCTGCCGAACTTTTAAAATGCTTTGGAACTCTTCCATTGCTCTCGGAATTCTGCTGAAGTTTAAAAATGCTTCAGAACTCTTCCATTGTTCTCGGAATTCTGCTGTAGTTTAAAAATGCTACGGAACTCTTCCATTGTTCTCAGAATTCCGCTGAAGTGTAAAAATGCTTTGGAAATCTTCCATTGTTTTCAAAATTCCGCTGACGTTTAAAAATGCTTCAGAACTCTTCCATTGTTCTCGGAATTCCGCTGACGTTTTAAAATGCTTCGGTACTCTTCCATTGTTCTCGGAATTCTGCTGAAGTTTAAAAATGCTTCGGAACTCTTCCATTGTTCTCAGAATTCCGCTAACGTTTAAAAATGCTTCAGAAATCTTCCATTGTTTTCAAAATTCCGCTGACGCTTAAATATGCTTCAGAACTCTTCCATTGTTCTCGGAATTCCGCTGACGTTTAATAATGCTTCGCAACTCTTTCATTGTACTCGGAATTCCGCTAACGTTTAAAAATGCTTCGGAACTCTTCCATTGTTCTCGGAATTCCGTTGAAGTTTAAAAATGCTTCGAAACTCTTCCATTGTTCTGGGAATTCTGCTGAAGTTTAAAAATGCTTCAGAACTCTTCCATTGTTCTCAGAATTCCGCTGACGTTTAAAAATGCTTCGGAAATCTTCCATTGTTTTCAAAATTCCGCTGACGTTTAAAAATGCTTCAGAACTCTTCCATTGTTCTCGGAATTCCGCTGACGTTTAAAAATGCTTTGGAACTCTTCCATTGTTCTTGGAATTCTGCTGAAGTTTAAAAATGCTTCGGAACTCTTCCATTGTTCTCAGAATTCCGCTGACGTTTAAAAATGCTTCGGTACTCTTCCATTGTTCTCGCAATTCCACTGACATATAAAAATGCTTCGGAAATCTTGCATTGTTCTCGGCATTCCGCTGACGTTTAAAAATGCTTCGGAACTCTTCCATTGTTCTCAGAATTCTGCTGACGTTTAAAAATGCTTCGGAACTCTTCCATTGTTCTCGGAATTCCGCTGAAGTTTAAAAATGCTTCGGACCTCTTCCATTGTTCTAGGAATTCTGCTGAAGTCTAAAAATTCATCTGAACTCTTCCATTATTCTCGGAATTCGTGTGAATTTTAAAAATGCTTCGGAACTCTTCTATTGTTCTCGGAATTCCGCTGAAGTTTAAAAATGCTTAAAATCTCTTACATTGTACTCGGAATTCCGCTGACGTTTAAAAATGCTTCGGTACTCTTCCTTTGTTCTCGGAATTCCGCTGACATATAAAAATGCTTCGGAAATCTTGCATTGTTCTCGGCATTCCGCTGACGTTTAAAAATGCTTCGGAACTCTTCAATTGTTCTCGGAATTCTGCTGAACTTTTAAAATGCTTTGGAACTCTTCCATTGCTCTCGGAATTCTGCTGAAGTTTAAAAATGCTTCAGAACTCTTACATTGTTCTCGGAATTCTGCTGAAGTTTAAAAATGCTTCGGTACTCTTCCATTGTTCTCGGAATTCCGCTGACATACAAAAATGCTTCGGAAATCTTGCATTGTTCTCGGCATTCCGCTGACGTTTAAAAATGCTTCGGAACTCTTCCATTGTTCTCAGAATTCCGCTGACGTTTAAAAATGCTTCGGAAATCTTCCATTGTTTTCAAAATTCCGCTGACGTTTAAAAATGCTTCAGAACTCTTCCATTGTTCTCGGAATTCCGCTGACGTTTAAAAATGCTTTGGAACTCTTCCATTGTTCTTGGAATTCTGCTGAAGTTTAAAAATGCTTCGGAACTCTTCCATTGTTCTCAGAATTCCGCTGACGTTTAAAAATGCTTCGGTACTCTTCCATTGTTCTCGGAATTCCACTGACATATAAAAATGCTTCGGAAATCTGGCATTGTTCTCGGCATTCCGCTGACGTTTAAAAATGCTTCGGAACTCTTCCATTGTTCTCAGAATTCTGCTGACGTTTAAAAATGCTTCGGAACTCTTCCATTGTTCTCGGAATTCCGCTGAAGTTTAAAAATGCTTCGGTACTCTTCCATTGTTCTCGGAATTCCGCTGAAGTTTAAAAATGCTTCGGAACTCTTCCATTGTTCTCAGAATTCCGCTGACGTTTAAAAATGCTTCGGTACTCTTCCATTGTTCTCGGAATTCCACTGACATATAAAAATGCTTCGGAAATCTGGCATTGTTCTCGGCATTCCGCTGACGTTTAAAAATGCTTCGGAACTCTTCAATTGTTCTCGGAATTCTGCCGAACTTTTAAAATGCTTTGGAACTCTTCCATTGCTCTCGGAATT
Source organism: Phyllobates terribilis (assembly GCF_046119375.1). Taxonomy (NCBI): domain Eukaryota; kingdom Metazoa; phylum Chordata; class Amphibia; order Anura; family Dendrobatidae; genus Phyllobates; species Phyllobates terribilis. Next base: position 14,661,899 of record NW_027362782.1, read on the forward strand.
CTGCTGAAGTTTAAAAATGCTTCAGAACTCTTCCATTGTTCTCGGAATTCTGCTGTAGTTTAAAAATGCTTCGGACCTCTTCCATTGTTCTAGGAATTCTGCTGAAGTCTAAAAATTCATCTGAACTCTTCCATTATTCTCGGAATTCGTGTGAATTTTAAAAATGTTTCGGAACTCTTCTATTGTTCTCGGAATTCCGCTGAAGTTTAAAAATGCTTAAAATCTCTTACATTGTACTCGGAATTCCGCTGAAGTTTAAAAATGCTTCGGAACTCTTCCATTGCTCTCGGAATTCTGCTGAAGTTTAAAAATGCTTCAGAACTCTTACATTGTTCTCGGAATTCTGCTGACGTTTAAAAATGCTTCGGAACTCTTCCATTGTTCTCTGAATTCCGCTGACGTTTAAAAATGCTTCGGTACTCTTCCTTTGTTCTCGGAATTCCGCTGACATATAAAAATGCTTCGGAAATCTTGCATTGTTCTCGGCATTCCGCTGACGTTTAAAAATGCTTCGGAACTCTTCAATTGTTCTCGGAATTCTGCCGAACTTTTAAAATGCTTTGGAACTCTTCCATTGCTCTCGGAATTCTGCTGAAGTTTAAAAATGCTTCAGAACTCTTCCATTGTTCTCGGAATTCTGCTGTAGTTTAAAAATGCTACGGAACTCTTCCATTGTTCTCAGAATTCCGCTGACGTGTAAAAATGCTTTGGAAATCTTCCATTGTTTTCAAAATTCCGCTGACGTTTAAAAATGCTTCAGAACTCTTCCATTGTTCTCGGAATTCCGCTGACGTTTTAAAATGCTTCGGTACTCTTCCATTGTTCTCGGAATTCTGCTGAAGTTTAAAAATGCTTCGGAACTCTTCCATTGTTCTCAGAATTCCGCTAACGTTTAAAAATGCTTCAGAAATCTTCCATTGTTTTCAAAATTCCGCTGACGCTTAAATATGCTTCAGAACTCTTCCATTGTTCTCGGAATTCCGCTGACGTTTAATAATGCTTCGCAACTCTTTCATTGTACTCGGAATTCCGCTAACGTTTAAAAATGCTTCGGAACTCTTCCATTGTTCTCGGAATTCCGTTGAAGTTTAAAAATGCTTCGAAACTCTTCCATTGTTCTGGGAATTCTGCTGAAGTTTAAAAATGCTTCAGAACTCTTCCATTGTTCTCAGAATTCCGCTGACGTTTAAAAATGCTTCGGAAATCTTCCATTGTTTTCAAAATTCCGCTGACGTTTAAAAATGCTTCAGAACTCTTCCATTGTTCTCGGAATTCCGCTGACGTTTAAAAATGCTTTGGAACTCTTCCATTGTTCTTGGAATTCTGCTGAAGTTTAAAAATGCTTCGGAACTCTTCCATTGTTCTCAGAATTCCGCTGACGTTTAAAAATGCTTCGGTACTCTTCCATTGTTCTCGCAATTCCACTGACATATAAAAATGCTTCGGAAATCTTGCATTGTTCTCGGCATTCCGCTGACGTTTAAAAATGCTTCGGAACTCTTCCATTGTTCTCAGAATTCTGCTGACGTTTAAAAATGCTTCGGAACTCTTCCATTGTTCTCGGAATTCCGCTGAAGTTTAAAAATGCTTCGGACCTCTTCCATTGTTCTAGGAATTCTGCTGAAGTCTAAAAATTCATCTGAACTCTTCCATTATTCTCGGAATTCGTGTGAATTTTAAAAATGCTTCGGAACTCTTCTATTGTTCTCGGAATTCCGCTGAAGTTTAAAAATGCTTAAAATCTCTTACATTGTACTCGGAATTCCGCTGAAGTTTAAAAATGCTTCGGAACTCTTCCATTCCTCTCGGAATTCTGCTGAAGTGTAAAAATGCTTCAGAACTCTTACATTGTTCTCGGAATTCTGCTGACGTTTAAAAATGCTTCGAAACTCTTCCATTGTTCTCTGAATTCCGCTGACGTTTAAAAATGCTTCGGTACTCTTCCTTTGTTCTCGGAATTCCGCTGACATATAAAAATGCTTCGGAAATCTTGCATTGTTCTCGGCATTCCGCTGACGTTTAAAAATGCTTCGGAACTCTTCAATTGTTCTCGGAATTCTGCCGAACTTTTAAAATGCTTTGGAACTCTTCCATTGCTCTCGGAATTCTGCTGAAGTTTAAAAATGCTTCAGAACTCTTCCATTGTTCTCGGAATTCTGCTGTAGTTTAAAAATGCTTCGGAACTCTTCCATTGTTCTCAGAATTCCGCTGACGTTTAAAAATGCTTCGGAAATCTTCCATTGTTTTCAAAATTCCGCTGACGTTTAAAAATGCTTCAGAACTCTTCCATTGTTCTCGGAATTCCGCTGACGTTTTAAAATGCTTCGGTACTCTTCCATTGTTCTCGGAATTCCGCTGACATATAAAAATGCTTCGGAAATCTTGCTTTGTTCTCGGCATTCCGCTGACGTTTAAAAATGCTTCGGAACTCTTCCATTGTTCTCAGAATTCCGCTGACGTTTAAAAATGCTTCGGAAATCTTCCATAGTTTTCAAAATTCCGCTGACGTTTAAAAATGCTTCAGAACTCTTCCATTGTTCTCGGAATTCCGCTGACGTTTAAAAATGCTTTGGAACTCTTCCATTATTCTCGGAAATCTGCTGAAGTTTAAAAATGCTTCGGAACTCTTCCATTGTTCTCAGAATTCCGCTGAAGTTTAAAAATGCTTCGGTACTCTTCCATTGTTCTCGGAATTCCGCTGACATATAAAAATGCTTCGGAAATCTTGCATTGTTCTCGGCATTCCGCTGACGTTCAAAAATGCTTCGGAACTCTTCAATTGTTCTCGGAATTCTGCTGAACTTTTAAAATGCTTTGGAACTCTTCCATTGCTCTCGGAATTCTGCTGAAGTTTAAAAATGCTTCAGAACTCTTCCATTGTTTTCGGAATTCTGCTGAAGTTTAAAAATGCTTCGGAACTCTTCCATTGTTCTCAGAATTCCACTGACGTTTAAAAATGCTTCGGAAATCTTCCATTGTTTTCAAAATTCCGCTGACGCTTAAAAATGCTTCAGAACTCTTCCATTGTTCTCGGAATTCCGCTGACGTTTAATAATGCTTCGCAACTTTTTCATTGTTCTCGGAATTCCGCTGACGGTTAAAAATGCTTCGGAACTCTTCAATTGTTCTCGGAATTCTGTTGAACTTTTAAAATGCTTTGGAACTCTTCCATTGCTCTCGGAATTCTGCTGAAGTTTAAAAATGCTTCAGAACTCTTACATTGTTCTCGGAATTCTGCTGACGTTTAAAAATGCTTCGGAACTCTACCATTGTTCTCGGAATTCCGTTGAAGTTTAAAAATGCTTCGAAACTCTTCCATTGTTCTCGGAATTCTGCTGAAGTTTAAAAATGCTTCGGAACTCTTCCATTGTTCTCGGAATTCCGCTGACGTTTAATAATGCTTCGCAACTCTTTCATTGTTCTCGGAATTCCACTGACGTTTAAAAATGCTTCGGAACGCTTCCATTGTTCTCGGAATTCCGTTGAAGTTTAAAAATGCTTCGAAACTCTTCCATTGTTCTCGGAATTCTGCTGAAGTTTAAAAATGCTTTGGAACTCTTTCATTGTTCTCAGAATTCCGCTGACATTTAAAAATGCTTTGGTACTCTTCCATTGTTCTCGGAATTCCGCTGACATATAAAAATGCTTCGGAAATCTTGCATTGTTCTCGGCATTCCGCTGACGTTTAAAAATGCTTCGGAACTCTTCAATTGTTCTCGGAATTCTGCTGAACTTTTAAAATGCTTTGGAACTCTTCCATTGCTCTCGGAATTCTGCTGAAGTTTAAAAATGCTTCAGAACTCTTACATTGTTCTCGGAATTCTGCTGAAGTTTAAAAATGCTTCGGTACTCTTCCATTGTTCTCGGAATTCCGCTGACATATAAAAATGCTTCGGAAATCTTGCATTGTTCTCGGCATTCCGCTGACGTTTAAAAATGCTTCGGAACTCTTCCATTGTTCTCAGAATTCCGCTGACGTTTAAAAATGCTTCGGAAATCTTCCATTGTTTTCAAAATTCCGCTGACGTTTAAAAATGCTTCAGAACTCTTCCATTGTTCTCGGAATTCCGCTGACGTTTAAAAATGCTTTGGAACTCTTCCATTGTTCTTGGAATTCTGCTGAAGTTTAAAAATGCTTCGGAACTCTTCCATTGTTCTCAGAATTCCGCTGACGTTTAAAAATGCTTCGGTACTCTTCCATTGTTCTCGGAATTCCACTGACATATAAAAATGCTTCGGAAATCTGGCATTGTTCTCGGCATTCCGCTGACGTTTAAAAATGCTTCGGAACTCTTCCATTGTTCTCCGAATTCTGCTGACGTTTAAAAATGCTTCGGAACTCTTCCATTGTTCTCGGAATTCCGCTGAAGTTTAAAAATGCTTCGGACCTCTTCCATTGTTCTAGGAATTCTGCTGAAGTCTAAAAATTCATCTGAACTCTTCCATTATTCTCGGAATTCGTGTGAATTTTAAAAATGCTTCGGAACTCTTCTATTGTTCTCGGAATTCCGCTGAAGTTTAAAAATGCTTAAAATCTCTTACATTGTACTCGGAATTCCGCTGAAGTTTAAAAATGCTTCGGAACTCTTCCATTGCTCTCGGAATTCTGCTGAAGTTTAAAAATGCTTCAGAACTCTTACATTGTTCTCGGAATTCTGCTGACGTTTAAAAATGCTTCGGAACTCTTCCATTGTTCTCTGAATTCCGCTGACGTTTAAAAATGCTTCGGTACTCTTCCTTTGTTCTCGGAATTCCGCTGACATATAAAAATGCTTCGGAAATCTTGCATTGTTCTCGGCATTCCGCTGACGTTTAAAAATGCTTCGGAACTCTTCAATTGTTCTCGGAATTCTGCCGAACTTTTAAAATGCTTTGGAACTCTTCCATTGCTCTCGGAATTCTGCTGAAGTTTAAAAATGCTTCAGAACTCTTCCATTGTTCTCGGAATTCTGCTGTAGTTTAAAAATGCTACGGAACTCTTCCATTGTTCTCAGAATTCCGCTGACGTTTAAAAATGCTTTGGAAATCTTCCATTGTTTTCAAAATTCCGCTGACGTTTAAAAATGCTTCAGAACTCTTCCATTGTTCTCGGAATTCCGCTGACGTTTTAAAATGCTTCGGTACTCTTCCATTGTTCTCGGAATTCTGCTGAAGTTTAAAAATGCTTCGAAACTCTTCCATTGTTCTCAGAATTCCGCTAACGTTTAAAAATGCTTCAGAAATCTTCCATTGTTTTCAAAATTCCGCTGACGCTTAAATATGCTTCAGAACTCTTCCATTGTTCTCGGAATTCCGCTGACGTTTAATAATGCTTCGCAACTCTTTCATTGTACTCGGAATTCCGCTAACGTTTAAAAATGCTTCGGAACTCTTCCATTGTTCTCGGAATTCCGTTGAAGTTTAAAAATGCTTCGAAACTCTTCCATTGTTCTGGGAATTCTGCTGAAGTTTAAAAATGCTTCAGAACTCTTCCATTGTTCTCGGAATTCCGCTGATGTTTAAACATGCTTCGGAACTCTTCCATTGTTCTCGGAATTCTGTTGAAGTTTAAAAATGCTTCTAAACTCTTCCATTGTTCTCGGAATTCTGCTGAAGTTTAAAAATGCTTCGGAACTCTTCCATTGTTCTCGGAATTCCGCTGACATATAAAAATGCTTCGGAAATCTTGCATTGTTCTCGGCATTCCGCTGACGTTTAAAAATGCTTCGGAACTCTTCAATTGTTCTCGGAATTCTGCTGAACTTTTAAAATGCTTTGGAACTCTTCCATTGCTCTCGCAATTCTGCTGACGTTTAAAAATGCTTCGGAACTCTTCCATTGTTCTCGGAATTCTGTTGACGTTTAAAAATGCTTCGGAACTCTTCCATTGTTCTCGGAATTCCGCTGACGTTTAAAAATGCTTCACAACTCTTCCATTGTTCTCGGAATTCCGCTGACTTTTAAAAATACTTCGAAACTCTTCCATTGTTCTCGAAAATTCCGCTGAAGTTTAAAAATGCTTCGGAACACTTCCATTGTTCTCGGAATTCTGCTGAAGTTTAAAAATGTTTCGGAACTCTTCCATTGTTCTCAGAATTCCGCTGAAGTTAAAAATGCTTCGGACCTCTTCCATTGTTCTAGGAATTCTGCTGAAGTTTAAAAATTCATCTGAACTCTTCCATTATTCTCGGAATTCGTGTGAATTTTAAAAATGCTTCGGAACTCTTCTATTGTTCTCGGAATTCCGCTGAAGTTTAAAAATGCTTAAAATCTCTTACATTGTACTCGGAAATCCGCTGAAGTTTAAAAATGCTTCGGAACTCTTCCATTGCTCTCGGAATTCTGCTGAAGTTTAAAAATGCTTAAAATCTCTTACATTGTACTCGGAAATCCGCTGAATTTTAAAAATGCTTCGGAACTCTTCTATTGTTCTCGGAATTCCGCTGAAGTTTAAAAATGCTTAAAATCTCTTACATTGTACTCGGAAATCCGCTGAAGTTTAAAAATGCTTCGAAACTCTTCCATTGTTCTGGGAATTCTGCTGAAGTTTAAAAATGGTTCAGAACTCTTCCATTGTTCTCGGAATTCCGCTAATGTTTAAAAATGCTTCGAAAATCTTCCATTGTTTTCAAAATTCCGCTGACGCTTAAAAATGCATCAGAACTCTTCCATTGTTCTCGGAATTCCGCTGACGTTTAATAATGCTTCGCAACTCTTTCATTGTTCTCGGAATTCCACTGACGTTTAAAAATGCTTCGGAACGCTTCCATTGTTCTCGGAATTCCGTTGAAGTTTAAAAATGCTTCGAAACTCTTCCATTGTTCTCGGAATTCTGCTGAAGTTTAAAAATGCTTTGGAACTCTTTCATTGTTCTCAGAATTCCGCTGACATTTAAAAATGCTTTGGTACTCTTCCATTGTTCTCGGAATTCCGCTGACATATAAAAATGCTTCGGAAATCTTGCATTGTTCTCGGCATTCCGCTGACGTTTAAAAATGCTTCGGAACTCTTCAATTGTTCTCGGAATTCTGCTGAACTTTTAAAATGCTTTGGAACTCTTCCATTGCTCTCGGAATTCTGCTGAAGTTTAAAAATGCTTCAGAACTCTTACATTGTTCTCGGAATTCTGCTGAAGTTTAAAAATGCTTCGGTACTCTTCCATTGTTCTCGGAATTCCGCTGACATACAAAAATGCTTCGGAAATCTTGCATTGTTCTCGGCATTCCGCTGATGTTTAAAAATGCTTCGGAACTCTTCCATTGTTCTCGGAATTCCGTTGAAGTTTAAAAATGCTTCGAAACTCTTCCATTGTTCTCGGAATTCTGCTGAAGTTTAAAAATGCTTCGGAACTCTTCCATTGTTCTCAGAATTCCGCTAACGTTTAAAAATGCTTCGAAAATCTTCCATTGTTTTCAAAATTCCGCTGACGCTTAAAAATGCATCAGAACTCTTCCATTGTTCTCGGAATTCCGCTGACGTTTAATAATGCTTCGCAACTCTTTCATTGTACTCGGAATTCCGCTAACGTTTAAAAATGCTTCGGAACTCTTCCATTGTTCTCGGAATTCCGTTGAAGTTTAAAAATGCTTCGAAACTCTTCCATTGTTTTCGGAATTCTGCTGAAGTTTAAAAATGCTTCGGAACTCTTCCATTGTTCTCAGAATTCCGCTAACGTTTAAAAATGCTTCGGAAATCTTCCATTGTTTTCAAAATTCCGCTGACGCTTACAAATGCTTCAGAACTTTTCCATTGTTCTCGGAATTCCGCTGACTTTTAAAAATACTTCGAAACTCTTCCATTGTTCTCCAAATTCCACTGAAGTTTAAAAATGCTTCGGAACTCTTCCATTGTTCTCGGAATTCCGCTGACGTTTAAAAATGCTTCACAACTCTTCCATTGTTCTCGGAATTCCGCTGACTTTTAAAAATACTTCGAAACTCTTCCATTGTTCTCCAAATTCCGCTGAAGTTTAAAAATGCTTCGGAACCCTTCCATTGTTCTCGGAATTCTGCTGAAGTTTAAAAATGCTTCGGAACTCTTCCATTGTTCTCCGAATTCTGCTGACGTTTAAAAATGCTTCGGAACTCTTCCATTGTTCTCGGAATTCCGCTGAAGTTTAAAAATGCTTTGGACCTCTTCCATTGTTCTAGGAATTCTGCTGAAGTCTAAAAATTCATCTGAACTCTTCCATTATTCTCGGAATTCGTGTGAATTTTAAAAATGCTTCGGTACTCTTCCATTGTTCTCGGAATTCCGCTGACATATAAAAATGCTTCGGAAATCTTGCATTGTTCTCGGCATTCCGCTGACGTTTAAAAATGCTTCGGAACTCTTCAATTGTTCTCGGAATTCTGCTGAACTTTTAAAATGCTTTGGAACTCTTCCATTGCTCTCGGAATTCTGCTGAAGTTTAAAAATGCTTCAGAACTCTTCCATTGTTTTCAGAATTCTGCTGAAGTTTAAAAATGCTTCGGAACTCTTCCATTGTTCTCAGAATTCCACTGACGTTTAAAAATGCTTCGGAAATCTTCCATTGTTTTCAAAATTCCGCTGACGCTTAAAAATGCTTCAGAACTCTTCCATTGTTCTCGGAATTCCGCTGACGTTTAATAATGCTTCGCAACTTTTTCATTGTTCTCGGAATTCCGCTGACGGTTAAAAATGCTTCGGAACTCTTCAATTGTTCTCGGAATTCTGTTGAACTTTTAAAATGCTTTGGAACTCTTCCATTGCTCTCGGAATTCTGCTGAAGTTTAAAAATGCTTCGAAACTCTTCCATTGTTCTCGGAATTCTGCTGAAGTTTAAAAATGCTTCGGAACTCTTCCATTGTTCTCGGAATTCCGCTGACGTTTAATAATGCTTCGCAACTCTTTCATTGTTCTCGGAATTCCACTGACGTTTAAAAATGCTTCGGAACGCTTCCATTGTTCTCGGAATTCCGTTGAAGTTTAAAAATGCTTCGAAACTCTTCCATTGTTCTCGGAATTCTGCTGAAGTTTAAAAATGCTTTGGAACTCTTTCATTGTTCTCAGAATTCCGCTGACATTTAAAAATGCTTTGGTACTCTTCCATTGTTCTCGGAATTCCGCTGACATATAAAAATGCTTCGGAAATCTTGCATTGTTCTCGGCATTCCGCTGACGTTTAAAAATGCTTCGGAACTCTTCAATTGTTCTCGGAATTCTGCTGAACTTTTAAAATGCTTTGGAACTCTTCCATTGCTCTCGGAATTCTGCTGAAGTTTAAAAATGCTTCAGAACTCTTACATTGTTCTGGGAATTCTGCTGAAGTTTAAAAATGCTTCGGTACTCTTCCATTGTTCTCGGAATTCCGCTGACATACAAAAATGCTTCGGAAATCTTGCATTGTTCTCGGCATTCCGCTGACGTTTAAAAATGCTTCGGAACTCTTCCATTGTTCTCAGAATTCCGCTGACGTTTAAAAATGCTTCGGAAATCTTCCATTGTTTTCAAAATTCCGCTGACGTTTAAAAATGCTTCAGAACTCTTCCATTGTTCTCGGAATTCCGCTGACGTTTAAAAATGCTTTGGAACTCTTCCATTGTTCTTGGAATTCTGCTGAAGTTTAAAAATGCTTCGGAACTCTTCCATTGTTCTCAGAATTCCGCTGACGTTTAAAAATGCTTCGGTACTCTTCCATTGTTCTCGGAATTCCACTGACATATAAAAATGCTTCGGAAATCTGGCATTGTTCTCGGCATTCCGCTGACGTTTAAAAATGCTTCGGAACTCTTCCATTGTTCTCAGAATTCTGCTGACGTTTAAAAATGCTTCGGAACTCTTCCATTGTTCTCGGAATTCCGCTGAAGTTTAAAAATGCTTCGGTACTCTTCCATTGTTCTCGGAATTCCGCTGAAGTTTAAAAATGCTTTGGAACTCTTTCATTGTTCTCAGAATTCCGCTGACATTTAAAAATGCTTTGGTACTCTTCCATTGTTCTCGGAATTCCGCTGACATATAAAAATGCTTCGGAAATCTTGCATTGTTCTCGGCATTCCGCTGACGTTTAAAAATGCTTCGGAACTCTTCAATTGTTCTCGGAATTCTGCTGAACTTTTAAAATGCTTTGGAACTCTTCCATTGCTCTCGGAATTCTGCTGAAGTTTAAAAATGCTTCAGAACTCTTACATTGTTCTCGGAATTCTGCTGAAGTTTAAAAATGCTTCGGTACTCTTCCATTGTTCTCGGAATTCCGCTGACATACAAAAATGCTTCGGAAATCTTGCATTGTTCTCGGCATTCCGCTGACGTTTAAAAATGCTTCGGAACTCTTCCATTGTTCTCAGAATTCCGCTGACGTTTAAAAATGCTTCGGAAATCTTCCATTGTTTTCAAAATTCCGCTGACGTTTAAAAATGCTTCAGAACTCTTCCATTGTTCTCGGAATTCCGCTGACGTTTAAAAATGCTTTGGAACTCTTCCATTGTTCTTGGAATTCTGCTGAAGTTTAAAAATGCTTCGGAACTCTTCCATTGTTCTCAGAATTCCGCTGACGTTTAAAAATGCTTCGGAACTCTTCAATTGTTCTCGGAATTCTGCCGAACTTTTAAAATGCTTTGGAACTCTTCCATTGCTCTCGGAATTCTGCTGAAGTTTAAAAATGCTTAAAATCTCTTACATTGTACTCGGAATTCCGCTGAATTTTAAAAATGCTTCGGAACTCTTCCATTGCTCTCGGAATTCTGCTGAAGTTTAAAAATGCTTCAGAACTCTTACATTGTTCTCGGAATTCTGCTGACGTTTAAAAATGCTTCGGAACTCTTCCATTGTTCTCTGAATTCCGCTGACGTTTAAAAATGCTTCGGTACTCTTCCTTTGTTCTCGGAATTCCGCTGACATATAAAAATGCTTCGGAAATCTTGCATTGTTCTCGGCATTCCGCTGACGTTTAAAAATGCTTCGGAACTCTTCAATTGTTCTCGGAATTCTGCCGAACTTTTAAAATGCTTTGGAACTCTTCCATTGCTCTCGGAATTCTGCTGAAGTTTAAAAATGCTTCAGAACTCTTCCATTGTTCTCGGAATTCTGCTGTAGTTTAAAAATGCTACGGAACTCTTCCATTGTTCTCAGAATTCCGCTGACGTGTAAAAATGCTTTGGAAATCTTCCATTGTTTTCAAAATTCCGCTGACGTTTAAAAATGCTTCAGAACTCTTCCATTGTTCTCGGAATTCCGCTGACGTTTTAAAATGCTTCGGTACTCTTCCATTGTTCTCGGAATTCTGCTGAAGTTTAAAAATGCTTCGGAACTCTTCCATTGTTCTCAGAATTCCGCTAACGTTTAAAAATGCTTCAGAAATCTTCCATTGTTTTCAAAATTCCGCTGACGCTTAAATATGCTTCAGAACTCTTCCATTGTTCTCGGAATTCCGCTGACGTTTAATAATGCTTCGCAACTCTTTCATTGTACTCGGAATTCCGCTAACGTTTAAAAATGCTTCGGAACTCTTCCATTGTTCTCGGAATTCCGTTGAAGTTTAAAAATGCTTCGAAACTCTTCCATTGTTCTGGGAATTCTGCTGAAGTTTAAAAATGCTTCAGAACTCTTCCATTGTTCTCAGAATTCCGCTGACGTTTAAAAATGCTTCGGAAATCTTCCATTGTTTTCAAAATTCCGCTGACGTTTAAAAATGCTTCAGAACTCTTCCATTGTTCTCGGAATTCCGCTGACGTTTAAAAATGCTTTGGAACTCTTCCATTGTTCTTGGAATTCTGCTGAAGTTTAAAAATGCTTCGGAACTCTTCCATTGTTCTCAGAATTCCGCTGACGTTTAAAAATGCTTCGGTACTCTTCCATTGTTCTCGCAATTCCACTGACATATAAAAATGCTTCGGAAATCTTGCATTGTTCTCGGCATTCCGCTGACGTTTAAAAATGCTTCGGAACTCTTCCATTGTTCTCAGAATTCTGCTGACGTTTAAAAATGCTTCGGAACTCTTCCATTGTTCTCAGAATTCTGCTGAAGTTTAAAAATGCTTCGGACCTCTTCCATTGTTCTAGGAATTCTGCTGAAGTCTAAAAATTCATCTGAACTCTTCCATTATTCTCGGAATTCGTGTGAATTTTAAAAATGCTTCGGAACTCTTCTATTGTTCTCGGAATTCCGCTGAAGTTTAAAAATGCTTAAAATCTCTTACATTGTACTCGGAATTCCGCTGAAGTTTAAAAATGCTTCGGAACTCTTCCATTCCTCTCGGAATTCTGCTGAAGTGTAAAAATGCTTCAGAACTCTTACATTGTTCTCGGAATTCTGCTGACGTTTAAAAATGCTTCGAAACTCTTCCATTGTTCTCTGAATTCCGCTGACGTTTAAAAATGCTTCGGTACTCTTCCTTTGTTCTCGGAATTCCGCTGACATATAAAAATGCTTCGGAAATCTTGCATTGTTCTCGGCATTCCGCTGACGTTTAAAAATGCTTCGGAACTCTTCAATTGTTCTCGGAATTCTGCCGAACTTTTAAAATGCTTTGGAACTCTTCCATTGCTCTCGGAATTCTGCTGAAGTTTAAAAATGCTTCAGAACTCTTCCATTGTTCTCGGAATTCTGCTGTAGTTTAAAAATGCTTCGGAACTCTTCCATTGTTCTCAGAATTCCGCTGACGTTTAAAAATGCTTCGGAAATCTTCCATTGTTTTCAAAATTCCGCTGACGTTTAAAAATGCTTCAGAACTCTTCCATTGTTCTCGGAATTCCGCTGACGTTTTAAAATGCTTCGGTACTCTTCCATTGTTCTCGGAATTCCGCTGACATATAAAAATGCTTCGGAAATCTTGCTTTGTTCTCGGCATTCCGCTGACGTTTAAAAATGCTTCGAAACTCTTCCATTGTTCTCAGAATTCCGCTAACGTTTAAAAATGCTTCAGAAATCTTCCATTGTTTTCAAAATTCCGCTGACGCTTAAATATGCTTCAGAACTCTTCCATTGTTCTCGGAATTCCGCTGACGTTTAATAATGCTTCGCAACTCTTTCATTGTACTCGGAATTCCGCTAACGTTTAAAAATGCTTCGGAACTCTTCCATTGTTCTCGGAATTCCGTTGAAGTTTAAAAATGCTTCGAAACTCTTCCATTGTTCTGGGAATTCTGCTGAAGTTTAAAAATGCTTCAGAACTCTTCCATTGTTCTCGGAATTCCGCTGATGTTTAAACATGCTTCGGAACTCTTCCATTATTCTCGGAATTCGTGTGAATTTTAAAAATGCTTCGGAACTCTTCTATTGTTCTCGGAATTCCGCTGAAGTTTAAAAATGCTTAAAATCTCTTACATTGTACTCGGAATTCCGCTGAAGTTTAAAAATGCTTCGGAACTCTTCCATTGCTCTCGGAATTCTGCTGAAGTTTAAAAATGCTTCAGAACTCTTACATTGTTCTCGGAATTCTGCTGACGTTTAAAAATGCTTCGGAACTCTTCCATTGTTCTCTGAATTCCGCTGACGTTTAAAAATGCTTCGGTACTCTTCCTTTGTTCTCGGAATTCCGCTGACATATAAAAATGCTTCGGAAATCTTGCATTGTTCTCGGCATTCCGCTGACGTTTAAAAATGCTTCGGAACTCTTCAATTGTTCTCGGAATTCTGCCGAACTTTTAAAATGCTTTGGAACTCTTCCATTGCTCTCGGAATTCTGCTGAAGTTTAAAAATGCTTCAGAACTCTTCCATTGTTCTCGGAATTCTGCTGTAGTTTAAAAATGCTACGGAACTCTTCCATTGTTCTCAGAATTCCGCTGACGTTTAAAAATGCTTTGGAAATCTTCCATTGTTTTCAAAATTCCGCTGACGTTTAAAAATGCTTCAGAACTCTTCCATTGTTCTCGGAATTCCGCTGACATTTTAAAATGCTTCGGTACTCTTCCATTGTTCTCGGAATTCTGCTGAAGTTTAAAAATGCTTCGAAACTCTTCCATTGTTCTCAGAATTCCGCTAACGTTTAAAAATGCTTCAGAAATCTTCCATTGTTTTCAAAATTCCGCTGACGCTTAAATATGCTTCAGAACTCTTCCATTGTTCTCGGAATTCCGCTGACGTTTAATAATGCTTCGCAACTCTTTCATTGTACTCGGAATTCCGCTAACGTTTAAAAATGCTTCGGAACTCTTCCATTGTTCTCGGAATTCCGTTGAAGTTTAAAAATGCTTCGAAACTCTTCCATTGTTCTGGGAATTCTGCTGAAGTTTAAAAATGCTTCAGAACTCTTCCATTGTTCTCGGAATTCCGCTGATGTTTAAACATGCTTCGGAACTCTTCCATTGTTCTCGGAATTCTGTTGAAGTTTAAAAATGCTTCTAAACTCTTCCATTGTTCTCGGAATTCTGCTGAAGTTTAAAAATGCTTCGGAACTCTTCCATTGTTCTCGGAATTCCGCTGACATATAAAAATGCTTCGGAAATCTTGCATTGTTCTCGGCATTCCGCTGACGTTTAAAAATGCTTCGGAACTCTTCAATTGTTCTCGGAATTCTGCTGAACTTTTAAAATGCTTTGGAACTCTTCCATTGCTCTCGCAATTCTGCTGACGTTTAAAAATGCTTCGGAACTCTTCCATTGTTCTCGGAATTCTGTTGACGTTTAAAAATGCTTCGGAACTCTTCCATTGTTCTCGGAATTCCGCTGACGTTTAAAAATGCTTCACAACTCTTCCATTGTTCTCGGAATTCCGCTGACTTTTAAAAATACTTCGAAACTCTTCCATTGTTCTCGAAAATTCCGCTGAAGTTTAAAAATGCTTCGGAACCCTTCCATTGTTCTCGGAATTCTGCTGAAGTTTAAAAATGTTTCGGAACTCTTCCATTGTTCTCAGAATTCCGCTGAAGTTAAAAATGCTTCGGACCTCTTCCATTGTTCTAGGAATTCTGCTGAAGTTTAAAAATTCATCTGAACTCTTCCATTATTCTCGGAATTCGTGTGAATTTTAAAAATGCTTCGGAACTCTTCTATTGTTCTCGGAATTCCGCTGAAGTTTAAAAATGCTTAAAATCTCTTACATTGTACTCGGAAATCCGCTGAAGTTTAAAAATGCTTCGGAACTCTTCCATTGCTCTCGGAATTCTGCTGAAGTTTAAAAATGCTTAAAATCTCTTACATTGTACTCGGAAATCCGCTGAATTTTAAAAATGCTTCGGAACTCTTCTATTGTTCTCGGAATTCCGCTGAAGTTTAAAAATGCTTAAAATCTCTTACATTGTACTCGGAAATCCGCTGAAGTTTAAAAATGCTTCGAAACTCTTCCATTGTTCTGGGAATTCTGCTGAAGTTTAAAAATGGTTCAGAACTCTTCCATTGTTCTCGGAATTCCGCTAATGTTTAAAAATGCTTCGAAAATCTTCCATTGTTTTCAAAATTCCGCTGACGCTTAAAAATGCATCAGAACTCTTCCATTGTTCTCGGAATTCCGCTGACGTTTAATAATGCTTCGCAACTCTTTCATTGTTCTCGGAATTCCACTGACGTTTAAAAATGCTTCGGAACGCTTCCATTGTTCTCGGAATTCCGTTGAAGTTTAAAAATGCTTCGAAACTCTTCCATTGTTCTCGGAATTCTGCTGAAGTTTAAAAATGCTTTGGAACTCTTTCATTGTTCTCAGAATTCCGCTGACATTTAAAAATGCTTTGGTACTCTTCCATTGTTCTCGGAATTCCGCTGACATATAAAAATGCTTCGGAAATCTTGCATTGTTCTCGGCATTCCGCTGACGTTTAAAAATGCTTCGGAACTCTTCAATTGTTCTCGGAATTCTGCTGAACTTTTAAAATGCTTTGGAACTCTTCCATTGCTCTCGGAATTCTGCTGAAGTTTAAAAATGCTTCAGAACTCTTACATTGTTCTCGGAATTCTGCTGAAGTTTAAAAATGCTTCGGTACTCTTCCATTGTTCTCGGAATTCCGCTGACATACAAAAATGCTTCGGAAATCTTGCATTGTTCTCGGCATTCCGCTGATGTTTAAAAATGCTTCGGAACTCTTCCATTGTTCTCGGAATTCCGTTGAAGTTTAAAAATGCTTCGAAACTCTTCCATTGTTCTCGGAATTCTGCTGAAGTTTAAAAATGCTTCGGAACTCTTCCATTGTTCTCAGAATTCCGCTAACGTTTAAAAATGCTTCGAAAATCTTCCATTGTTTTCAAAATTCCGCTGACGCTTAAAAATGCATCAGAACTCTTCCATTGTTCTCGGAATTCCGCTGACGTTTAATAATGCTTCGCAACTCTTTCATTGTACTCGGAATTCCGCTAACGTTTAAAAATGCTTCGGAACTCTTCCATTGTTCTCGGAATTCCGTTGAAGTTTAAAAATGCTTCGAAACTCTTCCATTGTTTTCGGAATTCTGCTGAAGTTTAAAAATGCTTCGGAACTCTTCCATTGTTCTCAGAATTCCGCTAACGTTTAAAAATGCTTCGGAAATCTTCCATTGTTTTCAAAATTCCGCTGACGCTTACAAATGCTTCAGAACTTTTCCATTGTTCTCGGAATTCCGCTGACTTTTAAAAATACTTCGAAACTCTTCCATTGTTCTCCAAATTCCACTGAAGTTTAAAAATGCTTCGGAACTCTTCCATTGTTCTCGGAATTCCGCTGACGTTTAAAAATGCTTCACAACTCTTCCATTGTTCTCGGAATTCCGCTGACTTTTAAAAATACTTCGAAACTCTTCCATTGTTCTCCAAATTCCGCTGAAGTTTAAAAATGCTTCGGAACCCTTCCATTGTTCTCGGAATTCTGCTGAAGTTTAAAAATGCTTCGGAACTCTTCCATTGTTCTCCGAATTCTGCTGACGTTTAAAAATGCTTCGGAACTCTTCCATTGTTCTCGGAATTCCGCTGAAGTTTAAAAATGCTTTGGACCTCTTCCATTGTTCTAGGAATTCTGCTGAAGTCTAAAAATTCATCTGAACTCTTCCATTATTCTCGGAATTCGTGTGAATTTTAAAAATGCTTCGGTACTCTTCCATTGTTCTCGGAATTCCGCTGACATATAAAAATGCTTCGGAAATCTTGCATTGTTCTCGGCATTCCGCTGACGTTTAAAAATGCTTCGGAACTCTTCAATTGTTCTCGGAATTCTGCTGAACTTTTAAAATGCTTTGGAACTCTTCCATTGCTCTCGGAATTCTGCTGAAGTTTAAAAATGCTTCAGAACTCTTCCATTGTTTTCAGAATTCTGCTGAAGTTTAAAAATGCTTCGGAACTCTTCCATTGTTCTCAGAATTCCACTGACGTTTAAAAATGCTTCGGAAATCTTCCATTGTTTTCAAAATTCCGCTGACGCTTAAAAATGCTTCAGAACTCTTCCATTGTTCTCGGAATTCCGCTGACGTTTAATAATGCTTCGCAACTTTTTCATTGTTCTCGGAATTCCGCTGACGGTTAAAAATGCTTCGGAACTCTTCAATTGTTCTCGGAATTCTGTTGAACTTTTAAAATGCTTTGGAACTCTTCCATTGCTCTCGGAATTCTGCTGAAGTTTAAAAATGCTTCGAAACTCTTCCATTGTTCTCGGAATTCTGCTGAAGTTTAAAAATGCTTCGGAACTCTTCCATTGTTCTCGGAATTCCGCTGACGTTTAATAATGCTTCGCAACTCTTTCATTGTTCTCGGAATTCCACTGACGTTTAAAAATGCTTCGGAACGCTTCCATTGTTCTCGGAATTCCGTTGAAGTTTAAAAATGCTTCGAAACTCTTCCATTGTTCTCGGAATTCTGCTGAAGTTTAAAAATGCTTTGGAACTCTTTCATTGTTCTCAGAATTCCGCTGACATTTAAAAATGCTTTGGTACTCTTCCATTGTTCTCGGAATTCCGCTGACATATAAAAATGCTTCGGAAATCTTGCATTGTTCTCGGCATTCCGCTGACGTTTAAAAATGCTTCGGAACTCTTCAATTGTTCTCGGAATTCTGCTGAACTTTTAAAATGCTTTGGAACTCTTCCATTGCTCTCGGAATTCTGCTGAAGTTTAAAAATGCTTCAGAACTCTTACATTGTTCTGGGAATTCTGCTGAAGTTTAAAAATGCTTCGGTACTCTTCCATTGTTCTCGGAATTCCGCTGACATACAAAAATGCTTCGGAAATCTTGCATTGTTCTCGGCATTCCGCTGACGTTTAAAAATGCTTCGGAACTCTTCCATTGTTCTCAGAATTCCGCTGACGTTTAAAAATGCTTCGGAAATCTTCCATTGTTTTCAAAATTCCGCTGACGTTTAAAAATGCTTCAGAACTCTTCCATTGTTCTCGGAATTCCGCTGACGTTTAAAAATGCTTTGGAACTCTTCCATTGTTCTTGGAATTCTGCTGAAGTTTAAAAATGCTTCGGAACTCTTCCATTGTTCTCAGAATTCCGCTGACGTTTAAAAATGCTTCGGTACTCTTCCATTGTTCTCGGAATTCCACTGACATATAAAAATGCTTCGGAAATCTGGCATTGTTCTCGGCATTCCGCTGACGTTTAAAAATGCTTCGGAACTCTTCCATTGTTCTCAGAATTCTGCTGACGTTTAAAAATGCTTCGGAACTCTTCCATTGTTCTCGGAATTCCGCTGAAGTTTAAAAATGCTTCGGTACTCTTCCATTGTTCTCGGAATTCCGCTGAAGTTTAAAAATGCTTTGGAACTCTTTCATTGTTCTCAGAATTCCGCTGACATTTAAAAATGCTTTGGTACTCTTCCATTGTTCTCGGAATTCCGCTGACATATAAAAATGCTTCGGAAATCTTGCATTGTTCTCGGCATTCCGCTGACGTTTAAAAATGCTTCGGAACTCTTCAATTGTTCTCGGAATTCTGCTGAACTTTTAAAATGCTTTGGAACTCTTCCATTGCTCTCGGAATTCTGCTGAAGTTTAAAAATGCTTCAGAACTCTTACATTGTTCTCGGAATTCTGCTGAAGTTTAAAAATGCTTCGGTACTCTTCCATTGTTCTCGGAATTCCGCTGACATACAAAAATGCTTCGGAAATCTTGCATTGTTCTCGGCATTCCGCTGACGTTTAAAAATGCTTCGGAACTCTTCCATTGTTCTCAGAATTCCGCTGACGTTTAAAAATGCTTCGGAAATCTTCCATTGTTTTCAAAATTCCGCTGACGTTTAAAAATGCTTCAGAACTCTTCCATTGTTCTCGGAATTCCGCTGACGTTTAAAAATGCTTTGGAACTCTTCCATTGTTCTTGGAATTCTGCTGAAGTTTAAAAATGCTTCGGAACTCTTCCATTGTTCTCAGAATTCCGCTGACGTTTAAAAATGCTTCGGTACTCTTCCATTGTTCTCGGAATTCCACTGACATATAAAAATGCTTCGGAAATCTGGCATTGTTCTCGGCATTCCGCTGACGTTTAAAAATGCTTCGGAACTCTTCAATTGTTCTCGGAATTCTGCCGAACTTTTAAAATGCTTTGGAACTCTTCCATTGCTCTCGGAATTCTGCTGAAGTTTAAAAATGCTTAAAATCTCTTACATTGTACTCGGAATTCCGCTGAATTTTAAAAATGCTTCGGAACTCTTCCATTGCTCTCGGAATTCTGCTGAAGTTTAAAAATGCTTCAGAACTCTTACATTGTTCTCGGAATTCTGCTGACGTTTAAAAATGCTTCGGAACTCTTCCATTGTTCTCTGAATTCCGCTGACGTTTAAAAATGCTTCGGTACTCTTCCTTTGTTCTCGGAATTCCGCTGACATATAAAAATGCTTCGGAAATCTTGCATTGTTCTCGGCATTCCGCTGACGTTTAAAAATGCTTCGGAACTCTTCAATTGTTCTCGGAATTCTGCCGAACTTTTAAAATGCTTTGGAACTCTTCCATTGCTCTCGGAATTCTGCTGAAGTTTAAAAATGCTTCAGAACTCTTCCATTGTTCTCGGAATTCTGCTGTAGTTTAAAAATGCTACGGAACTCTTCCATTGTTCTCAGAATTCCGCTGACGTGTAAAAATGCTTTGGAAATCTTCCATTGTTTTCAAAATTCCGCTGACGTTTAAAAATGCTTCAGAACTCTTCCATTGTTCTCGGAATTCCGCTGACGTTTTAAAATGCTTCGGTACTCTTCCATTGTTCTCGGAATTCTGCTGAAGTTTAAAAATGCTTCGGAACTCTTCCATTGTTCTCAGAATTCCGCTAACGTTTAAAAATGCTTCAGAAATCTTCCATTGTTTTCAAAATTCCGCTGACGCTTAAATATGCTTCAGAACTCTTCCATTGTTCTCGGAATTCCGCTGACGTTTAATAATGCTTCGCAACTCTTTCATTGTACTCGGAATTCCGCTAACGTTTAAAAATGCTTCGGAACTCTTCCATTGTTCTCGGAATTCCGTTGAAGTTTAAAAATGCTTCGAAACTCTTCCATTGTTCTGGGAATTCTGCTGAAGTTTAAAAATGCTTCAGAACTCTTCCATTGTTCTCAGAATTCCGCTGACGTTTAAAAATGCTTCGGAAATCTTCCATTGTTTTCAAAATTCCGCTGACGTTTAAAAATGCTTCAGAACTCTTCCATTGTTCTCGGAATTCCGCTGACGTTTAAAAATGCTTTGGAACTCTTCCATTGTTCTTGGAATTCTGCTGAAGTTTAAAAATGCTTCGGAACTCTTCCATTGTTCTCAGAATTCCGCTGACGTTTAAAAATGCTTCGGTACTCTTCCATTGTTCTCGCAATTCCACTGACATATAAAAATGCTTCGGAAATCTTGCATTGTTCTCGGCATTCCGCTGACGTTTAAAAATGCTTCGGAACTCTTCCATTGTTCTCAGAATTCTGCTGACGTTTAAAAATGCTTCGGAACTCTTCCATTGTTCTCAGAATTCTGCTGAAGTTTAAAAATGCTTCGGACCTCTTCCATTGTTCTAGGAATTCTGCTGAAGTCTAAAAATTCATCTGAACTCTTCCATTATTCTCGGAATTCGTGTGAATTTTAAAAATGCTTCGGAACTCTTCTATTGTTCTCGGAATTCCGCTGAAGTTTAAAAATGCTTAAAATCTCTTACATTGTACTCGGAATTCCGCTGAAGTTTAAAAATGCTTCGGAACTCTTCCATTCCTCTCGGAATTCTGCTGAAGTGTAAAAATGCTTCAGAACTCTTACATTGTTCTCGGAATTCTGCTGACGTTTAAAAATGCTTCGAAACTCTTCCATTGTTCTCTGAATTCCGCTGACGTTTAAAAATGCTTCGGTACTCTTCCTTTGTTCTCGGAATTCCGCTGACATATAAAAATGCTTCGGAAATCTTGCATTGTTCTCGGCATTCCGCTGACGTTTAAAAATGCTTCGGAACTCTTCAATTGTTCTCGGAATTCTGCCGAACTTTTAAAATGCTTTGGAACTCTTCCATTGCTCTCGGAATTCTGCTGAAGTTTAAAAATGCTTCAGAACTCTTCCATTGTTCTCGGAATTCTGCTGTAGTTTAAAAATGCTTCGGAACTCTTCCATTGTTCTCAGAATTCCGCTGACGTTTAAAAATGCTTCGGAAATCTTCCATTGTTTTCAAAATTCCGCTGACGTTTAAAAATGCTTCAGAACTCTTCCATTGTTCTCGGAATTCCGCTGACGTTTTAAAATGCTTCGGTACTCTTCCATTGTTCTCGGAATTCCGCTGACATATAAAAATGCTTCGGAAATCTTGCTTTGTTCTCGGCATTCCGCTGACGTTTAAAAATGCTTCGAAACTCTTCCATTGTTCTCAGAATTCCGCTAACGTTTAAAAATGCTTCAGAAATCTTCCATTGTTTTCAAAATTCCGCTGACGCTTAAATATGCTTCAGAACTCTTCCATTGTTCTCGGAATTCCGCTGACGTTTAATAATGCTTCGCAACTCTTTCATTGTACTCGGAATTCCGCTAACGTTTAAAAATGCTTCGGAACTCTTCCATTGTTCTCGGAATTCCGTTGAAGTTTAAAAATGCTTCGAAACTCTTCCATTGTTCTGGGAATTCTGCTGAAGTTTAAAAATGCTTCAGAACTCTTCCATTGTTCTCGGAATTCCGCTGATGTTTAAACATGCTTCGGAACTCTTCCATTGTTCTCGGAATTCTGTTGAAGTTTAAAAATGCTTCTAAACTCTTCCATTGTTCTCGGAATTCTGCTGAAGTTTAAAAATGCTTCGGAACTCTTCCATTGTTCTCGGAATTCCGCTGACATATAAAAATGCTTCGGAAATCTTGCATTGTTCTCGGCATTCCGCTGACGTTTAAAAATGCTTCGGAACTCTTCAATTGTTCTCGGAATTCTGCTGAACTTTTAAAATGCTTTGGAACTCTTCCATTGCTCTCGCAATTCTGCTGACGTTTAAAAATGCTTCGGAACTCTTCCATTGTTCTCGGAATTCTGTTGACGTTTAAAAATGCTTCGGAACTCTTCCATTGTTCTCGGAATTCCGCTGACGTTTAAAAATGCTTCACAACTCTTCCATTGTTCTCGGAATTCCGCTGACTTTTAAAAATACTTCGAAACTCTTCCATTGTTCTCCAAATTCCGCTGAAGTTTAAAAATGCTTCGGAACCCTTCCATTGTTCTCGGAATTCTGCTGAAGTTTAAAAATGTTTCGGAACTCTTCCATTGTTCTCAGAATTCCGCTGAAGTTAAAAATGCTTCGGACCTCTTCCATTGTTCTAGGAATTCTGCTGAAGTTTAAAAATTCATCTGAACTCTTCCATTATTCTCGGAATTCGTGTGAATTTTAAAAATGCTTCGGAACTCTTCTATTGTTCTCGGAATTCCGCTGAAGTTTAAAAATGCTTAAAATCTCTTACATTGTACTCGGAAATCCGCTGAAGTTTAAAAATGCTTCGGAACTCTTCCATTGCTCTCGGAATTCTGCTGAAGTTTAAAAATGCTTAAAATCTCTTACATTGTACTCGGAAATCCGCTGAATTTTAAAAATGCTTCGGAACTCTTCTATTGTTCTCGGAATTCCGCTGAAGTTTAAAAATGCTTAAAATCTCTTACATTGTACTCGGAAATCCGCTGAAGTTTAAAAATGCTTCGAAACTCTTCCATTGTTCTGGGAATTCTGCTGAAGTTTAAAAATGGTTCAGAACTCTTCCATTGTTCTCGGAATTCCGCTGACGTTTAATAATGCTTCGCAACTCTTTCATTGTTCTCGGAATTCCGCTGATGTTTAAAAATGCTTCGGAACTCTTCCATTGTTCTCGGAATTCTGCTGAAGTTTAAAAATGCTTTGGAACTCTTTCATTGTTCTCAGAATTCCGCTGACATTTAAAAATGCTTTGGTACTCTTCCATTGTTCTCGGAATTCCGCTGACATATAAAAATGCTTCGGAAATCTTGCATTGTTCTCGGCATTCCGCTGACGTTTAAAAATGCTTCGGAACTCTTCAATTGTTCTCGGAATTCTGCTGAACTTTTAAAATGCTTTGGAACTCTTCCATTGCTCTCGGAATTCTGCTGAAGTTTAAAAATGCTTCAGAACTCTTACATTGTTCTCGGAATTCTGCTGAAGTTTAAAAATGCTTCGGTACTCTTCCATTGTTCTCGGCATTCCGCTGATGTTTAAAAATGCTTCGGAACTCTTCCATTGTTCTCGGAATTCCGTTGAAGTTTAAAAATGCTTCGAAACTCTTCCATTGTTCTCGGAATTCTGCTGAAGTTTAAAAATGCTTCGGAACTCTTCCATTGTTCTCAGAATTCCGCTAACGTTTAAAAATGCTTCGAAAATCTTCCATTGTTTTCAAAATTCCGCTGACGCTTAAAAATGCATCAGAACTCTTCCATTGTTCTCGGAATTCCGCTGACGTTTAATAATGCTTCGCAACTCTTTCATTGTACTCGGAATTCCGCTAACGTTTAAAAATGCTTCGGAACTCTTCCATTGTTCTCGGAATTCCGTTGAAGTTTAAAAATGCTTCGAAACTCTTCCATTGTTTTCGGAATTCTGCTGAAGTTTAAAAATGCTTCGGAACTCTTCCATTGTTCTCAGAATTCCGCTAACGTTTAAAAATGCTTCGGAAATCTTCCATTGTTTTCAAAATTCCGCTGACGCTTACAAATGCTTCAGAACTTTTCCATTGTTCTCGGAATTCCGCTGACTTTTAAAAATACTTCGAAACTCTTCCATTGTTCTCCAAATTCCGCTGAAGTTTAAAAATGCTTCGGAACTCTTCCATTGTTCTCGGAATTCCGCTGACGTTTAAAAATGCTTCACAACTCTTCCATTGTTCTCGGAATTCCGCTGACTTTTAAAAATACTTCGAAACTCTTCCATTGTTCTCCAAATTCCGCTGAAGTTTAAAAATGCTTCGGAACCCTTCCATTGTTCTCGGAATTCTGCTGAAGTTTAAAAATGCTTCGGAACTCTTCCATTGTTCTCCGAATTCTGCTGACGTTTAAAAATGCTTCGGAACTCTTCCATTGTTCTCGGAATTCCGCTGAAGTTTAAAAATGCTTTGGACCTCTTCCATTGTTCTAGGAATTCTGCTGAAGTCTAAAAATTCATCTGAACTCTTCCATTATTCTCGGAATTCGTGTGAATTTTAAAAATGCTTCGGAACTCTTCTATTGTTCTCGGAATTCCGCTGAAGTTTAAAAATGCTTAAAATCTCTTACATTGTACTCGGAATTCCGCTGAAGTTTAAAAATGCTTCGGAACTCTTCCATTGCTCTCGGAATTCTGCTGAAGTTTAAAAATGCTTCAGAACTCTTACATTGTTCTCGGAATTCTGCTGACGTTTAAAAATGCTTCGGTACTCTTCCTTTGTTCTCGGAATTCCGCTGACATATAAAAATGCTTCGGAAATCTTGCATTGTTCTCGGCATTCCGCTGACGTTTAAAAATGCTTCGGAACTCTTCAATTGTTCTCGGATTTCTGCCGAACTTTTAAAATGCTTTGGAACTCTTCCATTGCTCTCGGAATTCTGCTGAAGTTTAAAAATGCTTCAGAACTCTTCCATTGTTCTCGGAATTCTGCTGTAGTTTAAAAATGCTTCGGTACTCTTCCATTGTTCTCGGAATTCCGCTGACATACAAAAATGCTTCGGAAATCTTGCATTGTTCTCGGCATTCCGCTGATGTTTAAAAATGCTTCGGAACTCTTCCATTGTTCTCGGAATTCCGTTGAAGTTTAAAAATGCTTCGAAACTCTTCCATTGTTCTCGGAATTCTGCTGAAGTTTAAAAATGCTTCGGAACTCTTCCATTGTTCTCAGAATTCCGCTAACGTTTAAAAATGCTTCGAAAATCTTCCATTGTTTTCAAAATTCCGCTGACGCTTAAAAATGCATCAGAACTCTTCCATTGTTCTCGGAATTCCGCTGACGTTTAATAATGCTTCGCAACTCTTTCATTGTACTCGGAATTCCGCTAACGTTTAAAAATGCTTCGGAACTCTTCCATTGTTCTCGGAATTCCGTTGAAGTTTAAAAATGCTTCGAAACTCTTCCATTGTTTTCGGAATTCTGCTGAAGTTTAAAAATGCTTCGGAACTCTTCCATTGTTCTCAGAATTCCGCTAACGTTTAAAAATGCTTCGGAAATCTTCCATTGTTTTCAAAATTCCGCTGACGCTTACAAATGCTTCAGAACTTTTCCATTGTTCTCGGAATTCCGCTGACTTTTAAAAATACTTCGAAACTCTTCCATTGTTCTCCAAATTCCGCTGAAGTTTAAAAATGCTTCGGAACTCTTCCATTGTTCTCGGAATTCCGCTGACGTTTAAAAATGCTTCACAACTCTTCCATTGTTCTCGGAATTCCGCTGACTTTTAAAAATACTTCGAAACTCTTCCATTGTTCTCCAAATTCCGCTGAAGTTTAAAAATGCTTCGGAACCCTTCCATTGTTCTCGGAATTCTGCTGAAGTTTAAAAATGCTTCGGAACTCTTCCATTGTTCTCCGAATTCTGCTGACGTTTAAAAATGCTTCGGAACTCTTCCATTGTTCTCGGAATTCCGCTGAAGTTTAAAAATGCTTTGGACCTCTTCCATTGTTCTAGGAATTCTGCTGAAGTCTAAAAATTCATCTGAACTCTTCCATTATTCTCGGAATTCGTGTGAATTTTAAAAATGCTTCGGAACTCTTCTATTGTTCTCGGAATTCCGCTGAAGTTTAAAAATGCTTAAAATCTCTTACATTGTACTCGGAATTCCGCTGAAGTTTAAAAATGCTTCGGAACTCTTCCATTGCTCTCGGAATTCTGCTGAAGTTTAAAAATGCTTCAGAACTCTTACATTGTTCTCGGAATTCTGCTGACGTTTAAAAATGCTTCGGAATTCTTCCATTGTTCTCTGAATTCCGCTGACGTTTAAAAATGCTTCGGTACTCTTCCTTTGTTCTCGGAATTCCGCTGACATATAAAAATGCTTCGGAAATCTTGCATTGTTCTCGGCATTCCGCTGACGTTTAAAAATGCTTCGGAACTCTTCAATTGTTCTCGGATTTCTGCCGAACTTTTAAAATGCTTTGGAACTCTTCCATTGCTCTCGGAATTCTGCTGAAGTTTAAAAATGCTTCAGAACTCTTCCATTGTTCTCGGAATTCTGCTGTAGTTTAAAAATGCTTCGGAACTCTTCCATTGTTCTCAGAATTCCGCTGACGTTTAAAAATGCTTTGGAAATCTTCCATTGTTTTCAAAATTCCGCTGACGTTTAAAAATGCTTCAGAACTCTTCCATTGTTCTCGGAATTCCGCTGACGTTTTAAAATGCTTCGGTACTCTTCCATTGTTCTCGGAATTCCGCTGACATATAAAAATGCTTCGGAAATCTTGCATTGTTCTCGGCATTCCGCTGACGTTTAAAAATGCTTCGGAACTCTTCCATTGTTCTCAGAATTCCGCTGACGTTTAAAAATGCTTCGGAAATCTTCCATAGTTTTCAAAATTCCGCTGAAGTTTAAAAATGCTTCAGAACTCTTCCATTGTTCTCGGAATTCCGCTGACGTTTAAAAATGCTTTGGAACTCTTCCATTATTCTCGGAAATCTGCTGAAGTTTAAAAATGCTTCGGAACTCTTCCATTGTTCTCAGAATTCCGCTGAAGTTTAAAAATGCTTCGGTACTCTTCCATTGTTCTCGGAATTCCGCTGACATATAAAAATGCTTCGGAAATCTTGCATTGTTCTCGGCATTCCGCTGACGTTTAAAAATGCTTCGGAACTCTTCAATTGTTCTCGGAATTCTGCTGAACTTTTAAAATGCTTTGGAACTCTTCCATTGCTCTCGGAATTCTGCTGAAGTTTAAAAATGCTTCAGAACTCTTCCATTGTTCTCAGAATTCCACTGACGTTTAAAAATGCTTCGGAAATCTTCCATTGTTTTCAAAATTCCGCTGACGCTTAAAAATGCTTCAGAACTCTTCCATTGTTCTCGGAATTCCGCTGACGTTTAATAATGCTTCGCAACTTTTTCATTGTTCTTGGAATTCCGCTGACGGTTAAAAATGCTTCGGAACTCTTCAATTGTTCTTGGAATTCTGTTGAACTTTTAAAATGCTTTGGAACTCTTCCATTGCTCTCGGAATTCTGCTGAAGTTTAAAAATGCTTCAGAACTCTTACATTGTTCTCGGAATTCTCCTGACGTTTAAAAATGCTTCGGAACTCTACCATTGTTCTCGGAATTCCGTTGAAGTTTAAAAATGCTTCGAAACTCTTCCATTGTTCTCGGAATTCTGCTGAAGTTTAAAAATGCTTCGGAACTCTTCCATTGTTCTCGGAATTCCGCTGACGTTTAATAATGCTTCGCAACTCTTTCATTGTTCTCGGAATTCCACTGACGTTTAAAAATGCTTCGGAACGCTTCCATTGTTCTCGGAATTCCGTTGAAGTTTAAAAATGCTTCGAAACTCTTCCATTGTTCTCGGAATTCTGCTGAAGTTTAAAAATGCTTCGGAACTCTTTCATTGTTCTCAGAATTCCGCTGACATTTAAAAATGCTTTGGTACTCTTCCATTGTTCTCGGAATTCCGCTGACATATAAAAATACTTCGGAAATCTTGCATTGTTCTCGGCATTCCGCTGACGTTTAAAAATGCTTCGGAACTCTTCAATTGTTCTCGGAATTCTGCTGAACTTTTAAAATGCTTTGGAACTCTTCCATTGCTCTCGGAATTCTGCTGAAGTTTAAAAATGCTTCAGAACTCTTACATTGTTCTCGGAATTCTGCTGAAGTTTAAAAATGCTTCGGTACTCTTCCATTGTTCTCGGAATTCCGCTGACATATAAAAATGCTTCGGAATTCTTGCATTGTTCTCGGCATTCCACTGACGTTTAAAAATGCTTCGGAACTCTTCCATTGTTCTCAGAATTCCGCTGACGTTTAAAAATGCTTCGGAAATCTTCCATTGTTTTCAAAATTCCGCTGACGTTTAAAAATGCTTCAGAACTCTTCCATTGTTCTCGGAATTCCGCTGACGTTTAAAAATGCTTTGGAACTCTTCCATTGTTCTTGGAATTCTGCTGAAGTTTAAAAATGCTTCGGAACTCTTCCATTGTTCTCAGAATTCCGCTGACGTTTAAAAATGCTTCGGTACTCTTCCATTGTTCTCGCAATTCCACTGACATATAAAAATGCTTCGGAAATCTTGCATTGTTCTCGGCATTCCGCTGACGTTTAAAAATTCTTCGGAACTCTTCAATTGTTCTCGGAATTCTGCTGAAGTTTAAAATGCTTTGGAACTCTTCCATTGCTCTCGGAATTCTGCTGAAGTTTAAAAATGCTTCGGAACTCTTCCATTGTTCTTGGAATTCTGCTGAAGTTTAAAAATGTTTTGGAACTCTTCCATTGTTCTCAGAATTCCGCTGACGTTTAAAAATGCTTCGGAAATCTTCCATTGTTTTCAAAATTCCGCTGACATATAAAAATGCTTCGGAAATCTTGCATTGTTCTCGGCATTCCGCTGACGTTTAAAAATGCTTCAGAATTCTTCAATTGTTCTCGGAATTCTGCTGAACTTTTAAAATGCTTTGGAACTCTTCCATTGCTCTCGGAATTCTGCTGAAGTTTAAAAATGCTTCGGAACTCTTCCATTGTTCTCGGAATTCCGTTGAAGTTTAAAAATGCTTCGAAACTCTTCCATTGTTCTCGGAATTCTGCTGAAGTTTAAAAATGCTTCGGAACTCTTCCATTGTTCTCAGAATTCCGCTAACATTTAAAAATGCTTCAGAAATCTTCCATTGTTTTCAAAATTCCGCTGACGCTTAAATATGCTTCAGAACTCTTCCATTGTTCTCGGAATTCCGCTGACGTTTAATAATGCTTCGCAACTCTTTCATTGTACTCGGAATTCCGCTAATGTTTAAAAATGCTTCGGAACTCTTCCATTGTTCTCGGAATTCCGTTGAAGTTTAAAAATGCTTCGGAACTCTTCCATTGTTCTGGGAATTCTGCTGAAGTTTAAAAATGCTTCGGAACTCTTCCATTGTTCTCGGAATTCCGCTGATGTTTAAACATGCTTCGGAACTCATCCATTGTTCTCGGAATTCTGTTGAAGTTTAAAAATGCTTCTAAACTCTTCCATTGTTCTCGGAATTCTGCTGAAGTTTAAAAATGCTTCGGAACTCTTCCATTGTTCTCGGAATTCCGCTGACATATAAAAATGCTTCGGAAATCTTGCATTGTTCTCGGCATTCCGCTGACGTTTAAAAATGCTTCGGAACTCTTCAATTGTTCTCGGAATTCTGCTGAACTTTTAAAATGCTTTGGAACTCTTCCATTGCTCTCGCAATTCTGCTGACGTTTAAAAATGCTTCGGAACTCTTCCATTGTTCTCGGAATTCTGTTGACGTTTAAAAATGTTTCGGAACTCTTCCATTGTTCTCGGAATTCTGCTGACGTTTAAAAATGCTTCACAACTCTTCCATTGTTCTCGGAACTCCGCTGACTTTTAAAAATACTTCGAAACTCTTCCATTGTTCTCCAAATTCCGCTGAAGTTTAAAAATGCTTCGGAACCCTTCCATTGTTCTCGGAATTCTGCTGAAGTTTAAAAATGCTTCGGACCTCTTCCATTGTTCTAGGAATTCTGCTGAAGTTTAAAAATTCATCTGAACTCTTCCATTATTCTCGGAATTCGTGTGAATTTTAAAAATGCTTCAGAACTCTTCCATTGTTCTCGGAATTCTGCTGTAGTTTAAAAATGCTTCGGTACTCTTCCATTGTTCTCGGAATTCCGCTGACATACAAAAATGCTTCGGAAATCTTGCATTGTTCTCGGCATTCCGCTGATGTTTAAAAATGCTTCGGAACTCTTCCATTGTTCTCGGAATTCCGTTGAAGTTTAAAAATGCTTCGAAACTCTTCCATTGTTCTCGGAATTCTGCTGAAGTTTAAAAATGCTTCGGAACTCTTCCATTGTTCTCAGAATTCCGCTAACGTTTAAAAATGCTTCGAAAATCTTCCATTGTTTTCAAAATTCCGCTGACGCTTAAAAATGCATCAGAACTCTTCCATTGTTCTCGGAATTCCGCTGACGTTTAATAATGCTTCGCAACTCTTTCATTGTACTCGGAATTCCGCTAACGTTTAAAAATGCTTCGGAACTCTTCCATTGTTCTCGGAATTCCGTTGAAGTTTAAAAATGCTTCGAAACTCTTCCATTGTTTTCGGAATTCTGCTGAAGTTTAAAAATGCTTCGGAACTCTTCCATTGTTCTCAGAATTCCGCTAACGTTTAAAAATGCTTCGGAAATCTTCCATTGTTTTCAAAATTCCGCTGACGCTTACAAATGCTTCAGAACTTTTCCATTGTTCTCGGAATTCCGCTGACTTTTAAAAATACTTCGAAACTCTTCCATTGTTCTCCAAATTCCGCTGAAGTTTAAAAATGCTTCGGAACTCTTCCATTGTTCTCGGAATTCCGCTGACGTTTAAAAATGCTTCACAACTCTTCCATTGTTCTCGGAATTCCGCTGACTTTTAAAAATACTTCGAAACTCTTCCATTGTTCTCCAAATTCCGCTGAAGTTTAAAAATGCTTCGGAACTCTTCCATTGCTCTCGGAATTCTGCTGAAGTTTAAAAATGCTTCAGAACTCTTACATTGTTCTCGGAATTCTGCTGACGTTTAAAAATGCTTCGGAATTCTTCCATTGTTCTCTGAATTCCGCTGACGTTTAAAAATGCTTCGGTACTCTTCCTTTGTTCTCGGAATTCCGCTGACATATAAAAATGCTTCGGAAATCTTGCATTGTTCTCGGCATTCCGCTGACGTTTAAAAATGCTTCGGAACTCTTCAATTGTTCTCGGATTTCTGCCGAACTTTTAAAATGCTTTGGAACTCTTCCATTGCTCTCGGAATTCTGCTGAAGTTTAAAAATGCTTCAGAACTCTTCCATTGTTCTCGGAATTCTGCTGTAGTTTAAAAATGCTTCGGAACTCTTCCATTGTTCTCAGAATTCCGCTGACGTTTAAAAATGCTTTGGAAATCTTCCATTGTTTTCAAAATTCCGCTGACGTTTAAAAATGCTTCAGAACTCTTCCATTGTTCTCGGAATTCCGCTGACGTTTTAAAATGCTTCGGTACTCTTCCATTGTTCTCGGAATTCCGCTGACATATAAAAATGCTTCGGAAATCTTGCATTGTTCTCGGCATTCCGCTGACGTTTAAAAATGCTTCGGAACTCTTCCATTGTTCTCAGAATTCCGCTGACGTTTAAAAATGCTTCGGAAATCTTCCATAGTTTTCAAAATTCCGCTGAAGTTTAAAAATGCTTCAGAACTCTTCCATTGTTCTCGGAATTCCGCTGACGTTTAAAAATGCTTTGGAACTCTTCCATTATTCTCGGAAATCTGCTGAAGTTTAAAAATGCTTCGGAACTCTTCCATTGTTCTCAGAATTCCGCTGAAGTTTAAAAATGCTTCGGTACTCTTCCATTGTTCTCGGAATTCCGCTGACATATAAAAATGCTTCGGAAATCTTGCATTGTTCTCGGCATTCCGCTGACGTTTAAAAATGCTTCGGAACTCTTCAATTGTTCTCGGAATTCTGCTGAACTTTTAAAATGCTTTGGAACTCTTCCATTGCTCTCGGAATTCTGCTGAAGTTTAAAAATGCTTCAGAACTCTTCCATTGTTCTCAGAATTCCACTGACGTTTAAAAATGCTTCGGAAATCTTCCATTGTTTTCAAAATTCCGCTGACGCTTAAAAATGCTTCAGAACTCTTCCATTGTTCTCGGAATTCCGCTGACGTTTAATAATGCTTCGCAACTTTTTCATTGTTCTTGGAATTCCGCTGACGGTTAAAAATGCTTCGGAACTCTTCAATTGTTCTTGGAATTCTGTTGAACTTTTAAAATGCTTTGGAACTCTTCCATTGCTCTCGGAATTCTGCTGAAGTTTAAAAATGCTTCAGAACTCTTACATTGTTCTCGGAATTCTGCTGACGTTTAAAAATGCTTCGGAACTCTACCATTGTTCTCGGAATTCCGTTGAAGTTTAAAAATGCTTCGAAACTCTTCCATTGTTCTCGGAATTCTGCTGAAGTTTAAAAATGCTTCGGAACTCTTCCATTGTTCTCGGAATTCCGCTGACGTTTAATAATGCTTCGCAACTCTTTCATTGTTCTCGGAATTCCACTGACGTTTAAAAATGCTTCGGAACGCTTCCATTGTTCTCGGAATTCCGTTGAAGTTTAAAAATGCTTCGAAACTCTTCCATTGTTCTCGGAATTCTGCTGAAGTTTAAAAATGCTTCGGAACTCTTTCATTGTTCTCAGAATTCCGCTGACATTTAAAAATGCTTTGGTACTCTTCCATTGTTCTCGGAATTCCGCTGACATATAAAAATGCTTCGGAAATCTTGCATTGTTCTCGGCATTCCGCTGACGTTTAAAAATGCTTCGGAACTCTTCAATTGTTCTCGGAATTCTGCTGAACTTTTAAAATGCTTTGGAACTCTTCCATTGCTCTCGGAATTCTGCTGAAGTTTAAAAATGCTTCAGAACTCTTACATTGTTCTCGGAATTCTGCTGAAGTTTAAAAATGCTTCGGTACTCTTCCATTGTTCTCGGAATTCCGCTGACATATAAAAATGCTTCGGAATTCTTGCATTGTTCTCGGCATTCCACTGACGTTTAAAAATGCTTCGGAACTCTTCCATTGTTCTCAGAATTCCGCTGACGTTTAAAAATGCTTCGGAAATCTTCCATTGTTTTCAAAATTCCGCTGACGTTTAAAAATGCTTCAGAACTCTTCCATTGTTCTCGGAATTCCGCTGACGTTTAAAAATGCTTTGGAACTCTTCCATTGTTCTTGGAATTCTGCTGAAGTTTAAAAATGCTTCGGAACTCTTCCATTGTTCTCAGAATTCCGCTGACGTTTAAAAATGCTTCGGTACTCTTCCATTGTTCTCGCAATTCCACTGACATATAAAAATGCTTCGGAAATCTTGCATTGTTCTCGGCATTCCGCTGACGTTTAAAAATTCTTCGGAACTCTTCAATTGTTCTCGGAATTCTGCTGAAGTTTAAAATGCTTTGGAACTCTTCCATTGCTCTCGGAATTCTGCTGAAGTTTAAAAATGCTTCGGAACTCTTCCATTGTTCTTGGAATTCTGCTGAAGTTTAAAAATGTTTTGGAACTCTTCCATTGTTCTCAGAATTCCGCTGACGTTTAAAAATGCTTCGGACATCTTCCATTGTTTTCAAAATTCCGCTGACATATAAAAATGCTTCGGAAATCTTGCATTGTTCTCGGCATTCCGCTGACGTTTAAAAATGCTTCAGAATTCTTCAATTGTTCTCGGAATTCTGCTGAACTTTTAAAATGCTTTGGAACTCTTCCATTGCTCTCGGAATTCTGCTGAAGTTTAAAAATGCTTCGGAACTCTTCCATTGTTCTCGGAATTCCGTTGAAGTTTAAAAATGCTTCGAAACTCTTCCATTGTTCTCGGAATTCTGCTGAAGTTTAAAAATGCTTCGGAACTCTTCCATTGTTCTCAGAATTCCGCTAACATTTAAAAATGCTTCAGAAATCTTCCATTGTTTTCAAAATTCCGCTGACGCTTAAATATGCTTCAGAACTCTTCCATTGTTCTCGGAATTCCGCTGACGTTTAATAATGCTTCGCAACTCTTTCATTGTACTCGGAATTCCGCTAATGTTTAAAAATGCTTCGGAACTCTTCCATTGTTCTCGGAATTCCGTTGAAGTTTAAAAATGCTTCGGAACTCTTCCATTGTTCTGGGAATTCTGCTGAAGTTTAAAAATGCTTCGGAACTCTTCCATTGTTCTCGGAATTCCGCTGATGTTTAAACATGCTTCGGAACTCATCCATTGTTCTCGGAATTCTGTTGAAGTTTAAAAATGCTTCTAAACTCTTCCATTGTTCTCGGAATTCTGCTGAAGTTTAAAAATGCTTCGGAACTCTTCCATTGTTCTCGGAATTCCGCTGACATATAAAAATGCTTCGGAAATCTTGCATTGTTCTCGGCATTCCGCTGACGTTTAAAAATGCTTCGGAACTCTTCAATTGTTCTCGGAATTCTGCTGAACTTTTAAAATGCTTTGGAACTCTTCCATTGCTCTCGCAATTCTGCTGACGTTTAAAAATGCTTCGGAACTCTTCCATTGTTCTCGGAATTCTGTTGACGTTTAAAAATGTTTCGGAACTCTTCCATTGTTCTCGGAATTCTGCTGACGTTTAAAAATGCTTCACAACTCTTCCATTGTTCTCGGAACTCCGCTGACTTTTAAAAATACTTCGAAACTCTTCCATTGTTCTCCAAATTCCGCTGAAGTTTAAAAATGCTTCGGAACCCTTCCATTGTTCTCGGAATTCTGCTGAAGTTTAAAAATGCTTCGGACCTCTTCCATTGTTCTAGGAATTCTGCTGAAGTTTAAAAATTCATCTGAACTCTTCCATTATTCTCGGAATTCGTGTGAATTTTAAAAATGCTTCGGAACTCTTCTATTGTTCTCGGAATTCCGCTGAAGTTTAAAAATGCTTAAAATCTCTTACATTGTACTCGGAAATCCGCTGAAGTTTAAAAATGCTTCGGAACTCTTCCATTGCTCTCGGAATTCTGCTGAAGTTTAAAAATGCTTCAGAACTCTTACATTGTTCTCGGAATTCTGCTGACGTTTAAAAATGCTTCGGAATTCTTCCATTGTTCTCTGAATTCCGCTGACGTTTAAAAATGCTTCGGTACTCTTCCTTTGTTCTCGGAATTCCGCTGACATATAAAAATGCTTCGGAAATCTTGCATTGTTCTCGGCATTCCGCTGACGTTTAAAAATGCTTCGGAACTCTTCAATTGTTCTCGGATTTCTGCCGAACTTTTAAAATGCTTTGGAACTCTTCCATTGCTCTCGGAATTCTGCTGAAGTTTAAAAATGCTTCAGAACTCTTCCATTGTTCTCGGAATTCTGCTGTAGTTTAAAAATGCTTCGGAACTCTTCCATTGTTCTCAGAATTCCGCTGACGTTTAAAAATGCTTTGGAAATCTTCCATTGTTTTCAAAATTCCGCTGACGTTTAAAAATGCTTTAGAACTCTTCCATTGTTCTCGGAATTCCGCTGACATATAAAAATGCTTCGGAAATCTTGCATTGTTCTCGGCATTCCGCTGACGTTTAAAAATGCTTCGGAACTCTTCCATTGTTCTCAGAATTCCGCTGACGTTTAAAAATGCTTCGGAAATCTTCCATAGTTTTCAAAATTCCGCTGAAGTTTAAAAATGCTTCAGAACTCTTCCATTGTTCTCGGAATTCCGCTGACGTTTAAAAATGCTTTGGAACTCTTCCATTATTCTCGGAAATCTGCTGAAGTTTAAAAATGCTTCGGAACTCTTCCATTGTTCTCAGAATTCCGCTGAAGTTTAAAAATGCTTCGGTACTCTTCCATTGTTCTCGGAATTCCGCTGACATATAAAAATGCTTCGGAAATCTTGCATTGTTCTCGGCATTCCGCTGACGTTTAAAAATGCTTCGGAACTCTTCCATTGTTTTCAAAATTCCGCTGACGCTTAAAAATGCTTCAGAACTCTTCCATTGTTCTCGGAATTCCGCTGACGTTTAATAATGCTTTGCAACTTTTTCATTGTTCTTGGAATTCCGCTGACGGTTAAAAATGCTTCGGAACTCTTCAATTGTTCTCGGAATTCTGTTGAACTTTTAAAATGCTTTGGAACTCTTCCATTGCTCTCGGAATTCTGCTGAAGTTTAAAAATGCTTCAGAACTCTTACATTGTTCTCGGAATTCTGCTGACGTTTAAAAATGCTTCGGAACACTACCATTGTTCTCGGAATTCCGTTGAAGTTTAAAAATGCTTCGAAACTCTTCCATTGTTCTCGGAATTCTGCTGAAGTTTAAAAATGCTTCGGAACTCTTCCATTGTTCTCGGAATTCCGCTGACGTTTAATAATGCTTCGCAACTCTTTCATTGTTCTCGGAATTCCACTGACGTTTAAAAATGCTTCGGAACGCTTCCATTGTTCTCGGAATTCCGTTGAAGTTTAAAAATGCTTCGAAACTCTTCCATTGTTCTCGGAATTCTGCTGAAGTTTAAAAATGCTTCGGAACTCTTTCATTGTTCTCAGAATTCCGCTGACATTTAAAAATGCTTTGGTACTCTTCCATTGTTCTCGGAATTCCGCTGACATATAAAAATGCTTCGGAAATCTTGCATTGTTCTCGGCATTCCGCTGACGTTTAAAATGCTTCGGAACTCTTCAATTGTTCTCGGAATTCTGCTGAACTTTTAAAATGCTTTGGAACTCTTCCATTGCTCTCGGAATTCTGCTGAAGTTTAAAAATGCTTCAGAACTCTTACATTGTTCTCGGAATTCTGCTGAAGTTTAAAAATGCTTCGGTACTCTTCCATTGTTCTCGGAATTCCGCTGACATATAAAAATGCTTCGGAAATCTTGCATTGTTCTCGGCATTCCACTGACGTTTAAAAATGCTTCGGAACTCTTCCATTGTTCTCAGAATTCCGCTGACGTTTAAAAATGCTTCGGAAATCTTCCATTGTTTTCAAAATTCCGCTGACGTTTAAAAATGCTTCAGAACTCTTCCATTGTTCTCGGAATTCCGCTGACGTTTAAAAATGCTTTGGAACTCTTCCATTGTTCTTGGAATTCTGCTGAAGTTTAAAAATGCTTCGGAACTCTTCCATTGTTCTCAGAATTCCGCTGACGTTTAAAAATGCTTCGGTACTCTTCCATTGTTCTCGCAATTCCACTGACATATAAAAATGCTTCGGAAATCTTGCATTGTTCTCGGCATTCCGCTGACGTTTAAAAATTCTTCGGAACTCTTCAATTGTTCTCGGAATTCTGCTGAAGTTTAAAATGCTTTGGAACTCTTCCATTGCTCTCGGAATTCTGCTGAAGTTTAAAAATGCTTCGGAACTCTTCCATTGTTCTTGGAATTCTGCTGAAGTTTAAAAATGTTTTGGAACTCTTCCATTGTTCTCAGAATTCCGCTGACGTTTAAAAATGCTTCGGAAATCTTCCATTGTTCTCGGATTTCTGCCGAACTTTTAAAATGCTTTGGAACTCTTCCATTGCTCTCGGAATTCTGCTGAAGTTTAAAAATGCTTCAGAACTCTTCCATTGTTCTCGGAATTCTGCTGTAGTTTAAAAATGCTTCGGAACTCTTCCATTGTTCTCAGAATTCCGCTGACGTTTAAAAATGCTTTGGAAATCTTCCATTGTTTTCAAAATTCCGCTGACGTTTAAAAATGCTTCAGAACTCTTCCATTGTTCTCGGAATTCCGCTGACATATAAAAATGCTTCGGAAATCTTGCATTGTTCTCGGCATTCCGCTGACGTTTAAAAATGCTTCGGAACTCTTCCATTGTTCTCAGAATTCCGCTGACGTTTAAAAATGCTTCGGAAATCTTCCATAGTTTTCAAAATTCCGCTGAAGTTTAAAAATGCTTCAGAACTCTTCCATTGTTCTCGGAATTCCGCTGACGTTTAAAAATGCTTTGGAACTCTTCCATTATTCTCGGAAATCTGCTGAAGTTTAAAAATGCTTCGGAACTCTTCCATTGTTCTCAGAATTCCGCTGAAGTTTAAAAATGCTTCGGAACTCTTCAATTGTTCTCGGAATTCTGCTGAACTTTTAAAATGCTTTGGAACTCTTCCATTGCTCTCGGAATTCTGCTGAAGTTTAAAAATGCTTCAGAACTCTTCCATTGTTTTCGGAATTCTGCTGAAGTTTAAAAATGCTTCGGAACTCTTCCATTGTTCTCGGCATTCCGCTGACGTTTAAAAATGCTTCGGAACTCTTCCATTGTTTTCAAAATTCCGCTGACGCTTAAAAATGCTTCAGAACTCTTCCATTGTTCTCGGAATTCCGCTGACGTTTAATAATGCTTTGCAACTTTTTCATTGTTCTTGGAATTCCGCTGACGGTTAAAAATGCTTCGGAACTCTTCAATTGTTCTCGGAATTCTGTTGAACTTTTAAAATGCTTTGGAACTCTTCCATTGCTCTCGGAATTCTGCTGAAGTTTAAAAATGCTTCAGAACTCTTACATTGTTCTCGGAATTCTGCTGACGTTTAAAAATGCTTCGGAACACTACCATTGTTCTCGGAATTCCGTTGAAGTTTAAAAATGCTTCGAAACTCTTCCATTGTTCTCGGAATTCTGCTGAAGTTTAAAAATGCTTCGGAACTCTTCCATTGTTCTCGGAATTCCGCTGACGTTTAATAATGCTTCGCAACTCTTTCATTGTTCTCGGAATTCCACTGACGTTTAAAAATGCTTCGGAACGCTTCCATTGTTCTCGGAATTCCGTTGAAGTTTAAAAATGCTTCGAAACTCTTCCATTGTTCTCGGAATTCTGCTGAAGTTTAAAAATGCTTCGGAACTCTTTCATTGTTCTCAGAATTCCGCTGACATTTAAAAATGCTTTGGTACTCTTCCATTGTTCTCGGAATTCCGCTGACATATAAAAATGCTTCGGAAATCTTGCATTGTTCTCGGCATTCCGCTGACGTTTAAAATGCTTCGGAACTCTTCAATTGTTCTCGGAATTCTGCTGAACTTTTAAAATGCTTTGGAACTCTTCCATTGCTCTCGGAATTCTGCTGAAGTTTAAAAATGCTTCAGAACTCTTACATTGTTCTCGGAATTCTGCTGAAGTTTAAAAATGCTTCGGTACTCTTCCATTGTTCTCGGAATTCCGCTGACATATAAAAATGCTTCGGAAATCTTGCATTGTTCTCGGCATTCCACTGACGTTTAAAAATGCTTCGGAACTCTTCCATTGTTCTCAGAATTCCGCTGACGTTTAAAAATGCTTCGGAAATCTTCCATTGTTTTCAAAATTCCGCTGACGTTTAAAAATGCTTCAGAACTCTTCCATTGTTCTCGGAATTCCGCTGACGTTTAAAAATGCTTTGGAACTCTTCCATTGTTCTTGGAATTCTGCTGAAGTTTAAAAATGCTTCGGAACTCTTCCATTGTTCTCAGAATTCCGCTGACGTTTAAAAATGCTTCGGTACTCTTCCATTGTTCTCGCAATTCCACTGACATATAAAAATGCTTCGGAAATCTTGCATTGTTCTCGGCATTCCGCTGACGTTTAAAAATTCTTCGGAACTCTTCAATTGTTCTCGGAATTCTGCTGAAGTTTAAAATGCTTTGGAACTCTTCCATTGCTCTCGGAATTCTGCTGAAGTTTAAAAATGCTTCGGAACTCTTCCATTGTTCTTGGAATTCTGCTGAAGTTTAAAAATGTTTTGGAACTCTTCCATTGTTCTCAGAATTCCGCTGACGTTTAAAAATGCTTCGGAAATCTTCCATTGTTCTCGGATTTCTGCCGAACTTTTAAAATGCTTTGGAACTCTTCCATTGCTCTCGGAATTCTGCTGAAGTTTAAAAATGCTTCAGAACTCTTCCATTGTTCTCGGAATTCTGCTGTAGTTTAAAAATGCTTCGGAACTCTTCCATTGTTCTCAGAATTCCGCTGACGTTTAAAAATGCTTTGGAAATCTTCCATTGTTTTCAAAATTCCGCTGACGTTTAAAAATGCTTCAGAACTCTTCCATTGTTCTCGGAAT
Organism: Phyllobates terribilis; assembly: GCF_046119375.1. Lineage (NCBI taxonomy): Eukaryota > Metazoa > Chordata > Amphibia > Anura > Dendrobatidae > Phyllobates > Phyllobates terribilis. Next base: position 14,701,826 of record NW_027362782.1, read on the forward strand.
TCCGCTGACATATAAAAATGCTTCGGAAATCTTGCATTGTTCTCGGCATTCCGCTGACGTTTAAAAATGCTTCGGAACTCTTCCATTGTTCTCAGAATTCCGCTGACGTTTAAAAATGCTTCGGAAATCTTCCATAGTTTTCAAAATTCCGCTGAAGTTTAAAAATGCTTCAGAACTCTTCCATTGTTCTCGGAATTCCGCTGACGTTTAAAAATGCTTTGGAACTCTTCCATTATTCTCGGAAATCTGCTGAAGTTTAAAAATGCTTCGGAACTCTTCCATTGTTCTCAGAATTCCGCTGAAGTTTAAAAATGCTTCGGAACTCTTCAATTGTTCTCGGAATTCTGCTGAACTTTTAAAATGCTTTGGAACTCTTCCATTGCTCTCGGAATTCTGCTGAAGTTTAAAAATGCTTCAGAACTCTTCCATTGTTTTCGGAATTCTGCTGAAGTTTAAAAATGCTTCGGAACTCTTCCATTGTTCTCAGAATTCCACTGACGTTTAAAAATGCTTCGGAAATCTTCCATTGTTTTCAAAATTCCGCTGACGCTTAAAAATGCTTCAGAACTCTTCCATTGTTCTCGGAATTCCGCTGACGTTTAATAATGCTTCGCAACTTTTTCATTGTTCTTGGAATTCCGCTGACGGTTAAAAATGCTTCGGAACTCTTCAATTGTTCTCGGAATTCTGTTGAACTTTTAAAATGCTTTGGAACTCTTCCATTGCTCTCGGAATTCTGCTGAAGTTTAAAAATGCTTCAGAACTCTTACATTGTTCTCGGAATTCTGCTGACGTTTAAAAATGCTTCGGAACTCTACCATTGTTCTCGGAATTCCGTTGAAGTTTAAAAATGCTTCGAAACTCTTCCATTGTTCTCGGAATTCTGCTGAAGTTTAAAAATGCTTCGGAACTCTTCCATTGTTCTCGGAATTCCGCTGACGTTTAATAATGCTTCGCAACTCTTTCATTGTTCTCGGAATTCCACTGACGTTTAAAAATGCTTCGGAACGCTTCCATTGTTCTCGGAATTCCGTTGAAGTTTAAAAATGCTTCGAAACTCTTCCATTGTTCTCGGAATTCTGCTGAAGTTTAAAAATGCTTCGGAACTCTTTCATTGTTCTCAGAATTCCGCTGACATTTAAAAATGCTTTGGTACTCTTCCATTGTTCTCGGAATTCCGCTGACATATAAAAATGCTTCGGAAATCTTGCATTGTTCTCGGCATTCCGCTGACGTTTAAAAATGCTTCGGAACTCTTCAATTGTTCTCGGAATTCTGCTGAACTTTTAAAATGCTTTGGAACTCTTCCATTGCTCTCGGAATTCTGCTGAAGTTTAAAAATGCTTCAGAACTCTTACATTGTTCTCGGAATTCTGCTGAAGTTTAAAAATGCTTCGGTACTCTTCCATTGTTCTCGGAATTCCGCTGACATATAAAAATGCTTCGGAAATCTTGCATTGTTCTCGGCATTCCACTGACGTTTAAAAATGCTTCGGAACTCTTCCATTGTTCTCAGAATTCCGCTGACGTTTAAAAATGCTTCGGAAATCTTCCATTGTTTTCAAAATTCCGCTGACGTTTAAAAATGCTTCAGAACTCTTCCATTGTTCTCGGAATTCCGCTGACGTTTAAAAATGCTTTGGAACTCTTCCATTGTTCTTGGAATTCTGCTGAAGTTTAAGAATGCTTCGGAACTCTTCCATTGTTCTCAGAATTCCGCTGACGTTTAAAAATGCTTCGGTACTCTTCCATTGTTCTCGCAATTCCACTGACATATAAAAATGCTTCGGAAATCTTGCATTGTTCTCGGCATTCCGCTGACGTTTAAAAATTCTTCGGAACTCTTCAATTGTTCTCGGAATTCTGCTGAAGTTTAAAATGCTTTGGAACTCTTCCATTGCTCTCGGAATTCTGCTGAAGTTTAAAAATGCTTCGGAACTCTTCCATTGTTCTTGGAATTCTGCTGAAGTTTAAAAATGTTTTGGAACTCTTCCATTGTTCTCAGAATTCCGCTGACGTTTAAAAATGCTTTGGAAATCTTCCATTGTTTTCAAAATTCCGCTGACATATAAAAATGCTTCGGAAATCTTGCATTGTTCTCGGCATTCCGCTGACGTTTAAAAATGCTTCAGAATTCTTCAATTGTTCTCGGAATTCTGCTGAACTTTTAAAATGCTTTGGAACTCTTCCATTGCTCTCGGAATTCTGCTGAAGTTTAAAAATGCTTCGGAACTCTTCCATTGTTCTCGGAATTCCGTTGAAGTTTAAAAATGCTTCGAAACTCTTCCATTGTTCTCGGAATTCTGCTGAAGTTTAAAAATGCTTCGGAACTCTTCCATTGTTCTCAGAATTCCGCTAACATTTAAAAATGCTTCAGAAATCTTCCATTGTTTTCAAAATTCCGCTGACGCTTAAATATGCTTCAGAACTCTTCCATTGTTCTCGGAATTCCGCTGACGTTTAATAATGCTTCGCAACTCTTTCATTGTACTCGGAATTCCGCTAACGTTTAAAAATGCTTCGGAACTCTTCCATTGTTCTCGGAATTCCGTTGAAGTTTAAAAATGCTTCGGAACTCTTCCATTGTTCTGGGAATTCTGCTGAAGTTTAAAAATGCTTCAGAACTCTTCCATTGTTCTCGGAATTCCGCTGATGTTTAAACATGCTTCGGAACTCATCCATTGTTCTCGGAATTCTGTTGAAGTTTAAAAATGCTTCTAAACTCTTCCATTGTTCTCGGAATTCTGCTGAAGTTTAAAAATGCTTCGGAACTCTTCCATTGTTCTCGGAATTCCGCTGACATATAAAAATGCTTCGGAAATCTTGCATTGTTCTCGGCATTCCGCTGACGTTTAAAAATGCTTCGGAACTCTTCAATTGTTCTCGGAATTCTGCTGAACTTTTAAAATGCTTTGGAACTCTTCCATTGCTCTCGCAATTCTGCTGACGTTTAAAAATGCTTCGGAACTCTTCCATTGTTCTCGGAATTCTGTTGACGTTTAAAAATGTTTCGGAACTCTTCCATTGTTCTCGGAATTCCGCTGACGTTTAAAAATGCTTCACAACTCTTCCATTGTTCTCGGAACTCCGCTGACTTTTAAAAATACTTCGAAACTCTTCCATTGTTCTCCAAATTCCGCTGAAGTTTAAAAATGCTTCGGAACCCTTCCATTGTTCTCGGAATTCTGCTGAAGTTTAAAAATGTTTCGGAACTCTTCCATTGTTCTCAGAATTCCGCTGAAGTTTAAAAATGCTTCGGACCTCTTCCATTGTTCTAGGAATTCTGCTGAAGTTTAAAAATTCATCTGAACTCTTCCATTATTCTCGGAATTCGTGTGAATTTTAAAAATGCTTCGGAACTCTTCTATTGTTCTCGGAATTCCGCTGAAGTTTAAAAATGCTTAAAATCTCTTACATTGTACTCGGAAATCCGCTGAAGTTTAAAAATGCTTCGGAACTCTTCCATTGCTCTCGGAATTCTGCTGAAGTTTAAAAATGCTTCAGAACTCTTACATTGTTCTCGGAATTCTGCTGACGTTTAAAAATGCTTCGGTACTCTTCCTTTGTTCTCGGAATTCCGCTGACATATAAAAATGCTTCGGAAATCTTGCATTGTTCTCGGCATTCCGCTGACGTTTAAAAATGCTTCGGAACTTTTCAATTGTTCTCGGAATTCTGCCGAACTTTTAAAATGCTTTGGAACTCTTCCATTGCTCTCGGAATTCTGCTGAAGTTTAAAAATGCTTCAGAACTCTTCCATTGTTCTCGGAATTCTGCTGTAGTTTAAAAATGCTTCGGAACTCTTCCATTGTTCTCAGAATTCCGCTGACGTTTAAAAATGCTTCGGAAATCTTCCATTGTTTTCAAAATTCCGCTGACGTTTAAAAATGCTTCAGAACTCTTCCATTGTTCTCGGAATTCCGCTGACTTTTAAAAATACTTCGAAACTCTTCCATTGTTCTCCAAATTCTGCTGAAGTTTAAAAATGCTTCGGAACTCTTCCATTGTTCTCGGAATTCCGCTGACGTTTAAAAATGCTTCACAACTCTTCCATTGTTCTCGGAATTCCGCTGACTTTTAAAAATACTTCGAAACTCTTCCATTGTTCTCCAAATTCCGCTGAAGTTTAAAAATGCTTTGGAACCCTTCCGTTGTTCTCGGAATTCCGTTGAAGTTTAAAAATGCTTCGGAACTCTTCCATTGTTCTGGGAATTCTGCTGAAGTTTAAAAATGCTTCAGAACTCTTCCATTGTTCTCGGAATTCCGCTGATGTTTAAACATGCTTCGTAACTCATCCATTGTTCTCGGAATTCTGTTGAAGTTTAAAAATGCTTCTAAACTCTTCCATTGTTCTCGGAATTCTGCTGAAGTTTAAAAATGCTTCGGAACTCTTCCATTGTTCTCGGAATTCCGCTGACATATAAAAATGCTTCGGAAATCTTGCATTGTTCTCGGCATTCCGCTGACGTTTAAAAATGCTTCGGAACTCTTCAATTGTTTTCGGAATTCTGCTGAACTTTTAAAATGCTTTGGAACTCTTCCATTGCTCTCGCAATTCTGCTGACGTTTAAAAATGCTTCGGAACTCTTCCATTGTTCTCGGAATTCTGTTGACGTTTAAAAATGTTTCGGAACTCTTCCATTGTTCTCGGAATTCCGCTGACGTTTAAAAATGCTTCACAACTCTTCCATTGTTCTCGGAACTCCGCTGACTTTTAAAAATACTTCGAAACTCTTCCATTGTTCTCCAAATTCCGCTGAAGTTTAAAAATGCTTCGGAACCCTTCCATTGTTCTCGGAATTCTGCTGAAGTTTAAAAATGTTTCGGAACTCTTCCATTGTTCTCAGAATTCCGCTGAAGTTTAAAAATGCTTCGGACCTCTTCCATTGTTCTAGGAATTCTGCTGAAGTTTAAAAATTCATCTGAACTCTTCCATTATTCTCGGAATTCGTGTGAATTTTAAAAATGCTTCGGAACTCTTCTATTGTTCTCGGAATTCCGCTGAAGTTTAAAAATGCTTAAAATCTCTTACATTGTACTCGGAAATCCGCTGAAGTTTAAAAATGCTTCGGAACTCTTCCATTGCTCTCGGAATTCTGCTGAAGTTTAAAAATGCTTCAGAACTCTTACATTGTTCTCGGAATTCTGCTGACGTTTAAAAATGCTTCGGTACTCTTCCTTTGTTCTCGGAATTCCGCTGACATATAAAAATGCTTCGGAAATCTTGCATTGTTCTCGGCATTCCGCTGACGTTTAAAAATGCTTCGGAACTTTTCAATTGTTCTCGGAATTCTGCCGAACTTTTAAAATGCTTTGGAACTCTTCCATTGCTCTCGGAATTCTGCTGAAGTTTAAAAATGCTTCAGAACTCTTCCATTGTTCTCGGAATTCTGCTGTAGTTTAAAAATGCTTCGGAACTCTTCCATTGTTCTCAGAATTCCGCTGACGTTTAAAAATGCTTCGGAAATCTTCCATTGTTTTCAAAATTCCGCTGACGTTTAAAAATGCTTCAGAACTCTTCCATTGTTCTCGGAATTCCGCTGACTTTTAAAAATACTTCGAAACTCTTCCATTGTTCTCCAAATTCTGCTGAAGTTTAAAAATGCTTCGGAACTCTTCCATTGTTCTCGGAATTCCGCTGACGTTTAAAAATGCTTCACAACTCTTCCATTGTTCTCGGAATTCCGCTGACTTTTAAAAATACTTCGAAACTCTTCCATTGTTCTCCAAATTCCGCTGAAGTTTAAAAATGCTTTGGAACCCTTCCGTTGTTCTCGGAATTCTGCTGAAGTTTAAAAATGCTTCGGAACTCTTCCATTGTTCTCAGAATTCTGCTGACGTTTAAAAATGCTTCGGAACTCTTCCATTGTTCTCGGAATTCCGCTGAAGTTTAAAAATGCTTCGGACCTCTTCCATTGTTCTAGGAATTCTGCTGAAGTCTAAAAATTCATCTGAACTCTTCCATTATTCTCGGAATTCGTGTGAATTTTAAAAATGCTTCGGAACTCTTCTATTGTTCTCGGAATTCCGCTGAAGTTTAAAAATGCTTAAAATCTCTTACATTGTACTCGGAATTCCGCTGAAGTTTAAAAATGCTTCGGAACTCTTCCATTGCTCTCGGAATTCTGCTGAAGTTTAAAAATGCTTCGGTACTCTTCCTTTGTTCTCGGAATTCCGCTGACATATAAAAATGCTTCGGAAATCTTGCATTGTTCTCGGCATTCCGCTGACGTTTAAAAATGCTTCGGAACTCTTCAATTGTTCTCGGAATTCTGCCGAACTTTTAAAATGCTTTGGAACTCTTCCATTGCTCTCGGAATTCTGCTGAAGTTTAAAAATGCTTCAGAACTCTTCCATTGTTCTCGGAATTCTGCTGTAGTTTAAAAATGCTTCGGAACTCTTCCATTGTTCTCAGAATTCCGCTGACGTTTAAAAATGCTTCGGAAATCTTCCATTGTTTTCAAAATTCCGCTGACGTTTAAAAATGCTTCAGAACTCTTCCATTGTTCTCGGAATTCCGCTGACGTTTTAAAATGCTTCGGTACTCTTCCATTGTTCTCGGAATTCCGCTGACATATAAAAATGCTTCGGAAATCTTGCATTGTTCTCGGCATTCCGCTGACGTTTAAAAATGCTTCGGAACTCTTCCATTGTTCTCAGAATTCCGCTGACGTTTAAAAATGCTTCGGAAATCTTCCATAGTTTTCAAAATTCCGCTGACGTTTAAAAATGCTTCAGAACTCTTCCATTGTTCTCGGAATTCCGCTGACGTTTAAAAATGCTTTGGAACTCTTCCATTATTCTCGGAAATCTGCTGAAGTTTAAAAATGCTTCGGAACTCTTCCATTGTTCTCAGAATTCCGCTGACGTTTAAAAATGCTTCGGAAATCTTCCATTGTTTTCAAAATTCCGCTGACGTTTAAAAATGCTTCAGAACTCTTCCATTGTTCTCGGAATTCCGCTGACGTTTAAAAATGCTTTGGAACTCTTCCATTGTTCTTGGAATTCTGCTGAAGTTTAAAAATGCTTCGGAACTCTTCCATTGTTCTCAGAATTCCGCTGACGTTTAAAAATGCTTCGGTACTCTTCCATTGTTCTCGGAATTCCGCTGGCGTTTAAAAATGCTTCGGAACTCTTCCATTGTTCTCGGAATTCCGCTGACGTTTAAAAATGCTTCGGAACTCTTCCATTGTTCTCGGAATTCCGCTGATGTTTAAAAATGCTTTAGAACTCTTCCATTGTTCTCGCAATTCCGCTGACGTTTAAAAATGCTTCGGAATTGTTCAATTGTTCTCGGAATTCTGCTGAACTTTTAAAATGCTTTGGAACTCTTCCATTGCTCTCGGAATTCTGCTGAAGTTTAAAAATGCTTCGGAACTCTTCCATTGTTCTCGAAATTCCGTTGAAGTTTAAAAATGCTTCGAAACTCTTCCATTGTTCTCGGAATTCTGCTGAAGTTTAAAAATGCTTCGGAACTCTTCCATTGTTCTCGGAATTCCGCTGACGTTTAAAAATGCTTCGGAACTCTTCCATTGTTCTCGGAATTCCGCTGATGTTTAAAAATGCTTTAGAACTCTTCCATTGTTCTCGCAATTCCGCTGACGTTTAAAAATGCTTTGGAACTGTTCAATTGTTCTCGGAATTCTGCTGAACTTTTAAAATGCTTTGGAACTCTTCCATTGCTCTCGGAATTCTGCTGAAGTTTAAAAATGCTTCAGAACTCTTCCATTGTTCTCGGAATTCCGCTGACGTTTAAAAATGCTTCACAACTCTTCCATTGTTCTCGAAATTCCGCTGACTTTTAAAAATACTTCGGAACTCTTCCATTGTTCTCCAAATTCCGCTGAAGTTTAAAAATGCTTCGGAACCCTTCCATTGTTCTCGGAATTCTGCTGAAGTTTAAAAATGCTTCGGAACTCTTCCATTGTTCTCAGAATTCCGCTGACATTTAAAAATGCTTCGGAAATCTTCCATTGTTTTCAAAATTCCGCTGACTCTTAAAAATGCTTCAGAACTCTTCCATTGTTCTCGAAATTCCGTTGAAGTTTAAAAATGCTTCGGAACTCTTCCATTGTTCTCGGAATTCTGCTGAAGTTTAAAAATGCTTCGGAACTCTTCCATTGTTCTCAGAATTCCGCTGATGTTTAAAAATGCTTCGGTACTCTTCCATTGTTCTCGGAATTCCGCTGACATATAAAAATGCTTCGGAAATCTTGCATTGTTCTCGGCATTCCGCTGACGTTTAAAAATGCTTCGGAACTCTTCAATTGTTCTCGGAATTCTGATGAACTTTTAAAATGCTTTGGAACTCTTCCATTGCTCTCGGATTTCTGCTGAAGTTTAAACATGCTTCGGAACTCTTCCATTGTTCTCAGAATTCCGCTGAAGTTTAAAAATACTTCGGAACTCTTCCATTGTTCTCGGAATTCTGCTGAAGTTTAAAAATGCTTCGGAACTCTTCAATTGTTCTCAGAATTCCGCTGACGTTTAAAAATGCTTCGGAAATCTTCCATTCTTTTCAAAATTCCGCTGACGTTTAAAAATGCTTCAGAACTCTTCCATTGTTCTCGGAATTCCGCTGATGTTTAAAAATGCTTTGGAACTCTTCCATTGTTCTCAGAATTCCGCTGACGTTTAAAAATGCTTTGGAACTCTTCCATTGTTCTCGGAATTCTGCTGAAGTTTAAAAATGCTTCGGAACTCTTCCATTGTTCTCAGAATTCTGCTGACATTTAAAAATGCTTCGGTACTCTTCCATTGTTCTCGGAATTCCGCTGACATATAAAAATGCTTCGGAAATCTTGCATTGTTCTCGACATTCCGCTGATGTTTAAAAATGCTTCAGAACTCTTCCATTGTTCTCGGAATTCCGCTGACGTTTAAAAATGCATCGGAACTCTTCCATTGTTCTCAGAATTCTGCTGACGTTTAAAAATGCATCGGAACTCTTCCATTGTTCTCGGAATTCTGCTGACGTTCAAAAATGTTTCACAACTCTTCCATTGCTCTCGAAATTCCGCTGACTTTTAAAAATACTTCGGAACTCTTCCATTGTTCTCCAACTTCCGCTGAAGTTTAAAAATGCTTCGGAACCCTTCCATTGTTCTCGGAATTCTGCTGAAGTTTAAAAATGCTTCGGAACTCTTCCATTGTTCTCAGAATTCCGCTGACATTTAAAAATGCTTCGGAAATCTTCCATTGTTTTCAAAATTCCGCTGACTCTTAAAAATGCTTCAGAACTCTTCCATGGTTCTCGGAATTCCGCTGACGTTTAAAAATGCTTCGGAACTCTTCCATTGTTCTCGGAATTCCGCTGACATTTAAAAATGCTTCGGAACTCTTCCATTGTTCTTGGAATTCTGCTGAAGTTTTAAAATGCTTCGGTACTCTTCCATTGTTCTCGGAATTCTGCTGACGTTTAAAAATGCTTCGGAACTCTTCCATTGTTCTCGGAATTCCGCTGACATATAAAAATGCTTTGGAAATCTTGCATTGTTCTCGGCATTCTGCTGACGTTTAAAAATGCTTCGGAACTCTTCCATTGTTCTCGGAATTCCGCTGACGTTTAAAAATGCTTTGGAACTCTTCCATTGTTCTCGGAATTCCGCTGACATATAAAAATGCTTCGGAAATCTTGCATTGTTCTCGACATTCCGCTGATGCTTAAAAATGCTTCGGAACTCTTCCATTGTTCTCAGAATTCCGCTGACGTTTAAAAATGCTTTGGAACTCTTCCATTGTTCTCGGAATTCCGCTGAAGTTTAAAAATGCTTCGGAACTCTTCCATTGTTCTCAGAATTCTGCTGACATTTAAAAATGCTTCGGTACTCTTCCATTGTTCTCGGAATTCCGCTGACATATAAAAATGCTTCGGAAATCTTGCATTGTTCTCGACATTCCGCTGATGTTTAAAAATGCTTCAGAACTCTTCCATTGTTCTCGGAATTCCGCTGACGTTTAAAAATGCATCGGAACTCTTCCATTGTTCTCAGAATTCTGCTGACGTTTAAAAATGCATCGGAACTCTTCCATTGTTCTCGGAATTCTGCTGACGTTCAAAAATGCTTCACAACTCTTCCATTGTTCTCGAAATTCCGCTGACTTTTAAAAATACTTCGGAACTCTTCCATTGTTCTCCAAATTCCGCTGAAGTTTAAAAATGCTTCGGAACCCTTCCATTGTTCTCGGAATTCTGCTGAAGTTTAAAAATGCTTCGGAACTCTTCCATTGTTCTCAGAATTCCGCTGACATTTAAAAATGCTTCGGAAATCTTCCATTGTTTTCAAAATTCCGCTGACTCTTAAAAATGCTTCAGAACTCTTCCATGGTTCTCGGAATTCCGCTGACGTTTAAAAATGCTTCGGAACTCTTCCATTGTTCTCGGAATTCCGCTGACATTTAAAAATGCTTCGGAACTCTTCCATTGTTCTTGGAATTCTGCTGAAGTTTTAAAATGCTTCGGTACTCTTCCATTGTTCTCGGAATTCTGCTGACGTTTAAAAATGCTTCGGAACTCTTCCATTGTTCTCGGAATTCCGCTGACATATAAAAATGCTTTGGAAATCTTGCATTGTTCTCGGCATTCCGCTGACGTTTAAAAATGCTTCGGAACTCTTCAATTGTTCTCGGAATTCTGCTGAAGTTTAAAAATGCTTCGGAACTCTTCCATTGTTCTCAGAATTCCGCTGACATTTAAAAATGCTTCGGAAATCTTCCATTGTTTTCAAAATTCCGCTGACTCTTAAAAATGCTTCAGAACTCTTCCATGGTTCTCGGAATTCCGCTGACGTTTAAAAATGCTTCGGAACTCTTCCATTGTTCTCGGAATTCCGCTGACATTTAAAAATGCTTCGGAACTCTTCCATTGTTCTTGGAATTCTGCTGAAGTTTTAAAATGCTTCGGTACTCTTCCATTGTTCTCGGAATTCTGCTGACGTTTAAAAATGCTTCGGAACTCTTCCATTGTTCTCGGAATTCCGCTGACATATAAAAATGCTTTGGAAATCTTGCATTGTTCTCGGCATTCCGCTGACGTTTAAAAATGCTTCGGAACTCTTCAATTGTTCTCGGAATTCTGCTGAACTTTTAAAATGCTTTGGAACTCTTCCATTGTTCTCGGAATTCCGATGAAGTTTAAAAATGCTTCGGAAATCTTACATTGTTTTCAAAATTCCGCTGACGTTTAAAAATGCTTCAGAACTCTTCCATTGTTCTCGGAATTCCGCTGACGTTTAAAAATGCTTTGGAACTCTTCCATTGTTCTCGGAATTCCGCTGAAGTTTAAAAATGCTTCAGAACTCTTCCATTGTTCTCAGAATTCCGCTGACATTTAAAAATGCTTCGGTACTCTTCCATTGTTCTCAGAATTCCGCTGACATTTAAAAATGCTTCGGAACTCTTCCATTGTTCTCAGAATTCCGCTGACGTTTAAAAATGCTACGGAAATCTTCCATTGTTTTCAAAATTCCGCTGACGTTTAAAAATGCTTCAGAACTCTTCCATTGTTCTCGGAATTCCGCTGACGTTTAATAATGCTTCGCAACTCTTTCATTGTTCTCGGAATTCCGCTGACGTTTAAAAATGCTTCGGAACTCTTCCATTGTTCTCAGAAATCTGCTGACGTTTAAAAATGCATCGGAACTCTTCCATTGTTCTCGGAATTCTGCTGACGTTCAAAAATGCTTCGGAACTCTTCCATTGTTCTCGGAATTCCGCTGACGTTTAAAAATGCTTCACAACTCTTCCATTGTTCTCGAAATTCCGCTGACTTTTAAAAATACTTCGGAACTCTTACATTGTTCTCGGAATTCTGCTGAAGTTTAAAAATGCTTCGGAACTCTTCCATTGTTCTCAGAATTCCGCTGACATTTAAAAATGCTTCGGAAATCTTCCATTGTTTTCAAAATTCCGCTGACTCTTAAAAATGCTTCAGAACTCTTCCATTGTTCTCGGAATTCCGCTGACGTTTAAAAATGCTTCGGAACTCTTCCATTGTTCTCGGAATTCCGCTGACGTTTAAAAATGCTTCGGAACTCTTCCATTGTTCTCGGAATTCCGCTGATGTTTAAAAATGCTTTAGAACTCTTCCATTGTTCTCGCAATTCCGCTGACGTTTAAAAATGCTTCGGAACTGTTCAATTGTTCTCGGAATTCTGCTGAACTTTTAAAATGCTTTGGAACTCTTCCATTGCTCTCGGAATTCTGTTGAAGTTTAAAAATGCTTCAGAACTCTTACATTGTTCTCGGAATTCTGCTGACGTTTAAAAATGCTTCAGAACTCTTCCATTGTTCTCGAAATTCCGTTGAAGTTTAAAAATGCTTCGAAACACTTCCATTGTTCTCGGAATTCTGCTGAAGTTTAAAAATGCTTCGGAACTCTTCCATTGTTCTCGGAATTCCGCTGACGTTTAAAAATGCTTCGGAACTCTTCCATTGTTCTCGGAATTCCGCTGATGTTTAAAAATGCTTTAGAACTCTTCCATTGTTCTCGCAATTCCGCTGACGTTTAAAAATGCTTTGGAACTGTTCAATTGTTCTCGGAATTCTGCTGAACTTTTAAAATGCTTTGGAACTCTTCCATTGTTCTCGGAATTCCGCTGAAGTTTAAAAATGCTTCGGAACTCTTCCATTGTTCTCAGAATTCCGCTGACATTTAAAAATGCTTCGGTACTCTTCCATTGTTCTCGGAATTCCGCTGACATATAAAAATGCTTCGGAAATCTTGCATTGTTCTCGACATTCCGCTGATGTTTAAAAATGCTTCGGAACTCTTCCATTGTTCTCAGAATTCCGCTGACGTTTAAAAATGCTACGGAAATCTTCCATTGTTTTCAAAATTCCGCTGACGTTTAAAAATGCTTCAGAACTCTTCCATTGTTCTCGGAATTCTGCTGACGTTTAAAAATGCTTCGGAACTCTTCCATTGTTCTCGGAATTCCGCTGACGTTTAAAAATGCTTCGGATCTCTTCCATTGCTCTCGGAATTCCGCTGATGTTTAAAAATGCTTTAGAACTCTTCCATTGTTCTCGCAATTCCGCTGACGTTTAAAAATGCTTCGGAACTGTTCAATTGTTCTCGGAATTCTGCTGAACTTTTAAAATGCTTTGGAACTCTTCCATTGCTCTCGGAATTCTGCTGAAGTTTAAAAATGCTTCAGAACTCTTACATTGTTCTCGGAATTCTGCTGACGTTTAAAAATGCTTCGGAACTCTTCCATTGTTCTCGGAATTCTGCTGAAGTTTAAAAATGCTTCGGAACTCTTCCATTGTTCTCAGAATTCCGCTGACGTTTAAAAATGCTTCGGTACTCTTCCATTGTTCTCGGAATTCCGCTGACATATAAAAATGCTTCGGAAATCTTGCATTGTTCTCGGCATTCCGCTGACGTTTAAAAATGCTTCGGAACTCTTCAATTGTTCTCGGAATTCTGATGAACTTTTAAAATGCTTTGGAACTCTTCCATTGCTCTCGGAATTCTGCTGAAGTTTAAACATGCTTCGGAACTCTTCCATTGTTCTCAGAATTCCGCTGAAGTTTAAAAATACCTCGGAACTCTTCCATTGTTCTTGGAATTCTGCTGAAGTTTAAAAATGCTTCGGAACTCTTCCATTGTTCTCAGAATTCCGCTGACGTTTAAAAATGCTTCAGAACTCTTCCATTGTTCTCGGAATTCCGCTGATGTTTAAAAATGCTTTGTAACTCTTCCATTGTTCTCGGAATTCCGCTGAAGTTTAAAAATGCTTCGGAACTCTTCCATTGTTCTCAGAATTCTGCTGAAGTTTAAAAATGCTTCGGAACTCTTCCATTGTTCTCAGAATTCCGCTGACGTTTAAAAATGCTTCGGTACTCTTCCATTGTTCTCGGAATTCCGCTGACATATAAAAATGCTTCGGAAATCTTGCATTGTTCTCGGCATTCCGCTGACGTTTAAAAATGCTTCGGAACTCTTCAATTGTTCTCGGAATTCTGATGAACTTTTAAAATGCTTTGGAACTCTTCCATTGCTCTCGGAATTCTGCTGAAGTTTAAACATGCTTCGGAACTCTTCCATTGTTCTCAGAATTCCGCTGAAGTTTAAAAATACCTCGGAACTCTTCCATTGTTCTTGGAATTCTGCTGAAGTTTAAAAATGCTTCGGAACTCTTCCATTGTTCTCAGAATTCCGCTGACGTTTAAAAATGCTTCAGAACTCTTCCATTGTTCTCGGAATTACGCTGATGTTTAAAAATGCTTTGTAACTCTTCCATTGTTCTCGGAATTCCGCTGAAGTTTAAAAATGCTTCGGAACTCTTCCATTGTTCTCAGAATTCTGCTGACTTTTAAAAATGCATGGGAACTCTTCCATTGTTCTCGGAATTCTGCTGACGTTTAAAAATGCTTCGGAACTCTTCCATTGTTCTCGGAATTCCGCTGACGTTTAAAAATGCTTCACAACTCTTCCATTGTTCTCGAAATTCCGCTGACTTTTAAAAATACTTCGGAACTCTTCCATTGTTCTCCAAATTCCGCTGAAGTTTAAAAATGCTTCGGAACCCTTCCATTGTTCTCGGAATTCTGCTGAAGTTTAAAAATGCTTCGGAACTCTTCCATTGTTCTCAGAATTCCGCTGACATTTAAAAATGCTTCGGAAATCTTCCATTGTTTTCAAAATTCCGCTGACTCTTAAAAATGCTTCAGGACTCTTCCATTGTTCTCGGAATTCCGCTGACGTTTAAAAATGCTTCGGAACTTTTCCATTGTTCTCGGAATTCCGCTGACATTTAAAAATGCTTCGGAACTCTTCCATTGTTCTTGGAATTCTGCTGAAGTTTTAAAATGCTTCGGTACTCTTCCATTGTTCTCGGAATTCTGCTGACGTTTAAAAATGCTTCGGAACTCTTCCATTGTTCTCGGAATTCCGCTGACATATAAAAATGCTTCGGAAATCTTGCATTGTTCTCGGCATTCCGCTGACGTTTAAAAATGCTTCGGAACTCTTCAATTGTTCTCGGAATTCTGCTGAACTTTTAAAATGCTTTGGAACTCTTCCATTTTTCTCGGAATTCCGCTGAAGTTTAAAAATGCTTCGGAAATCTTACATTGTTTTCAAAATTCCGCTGACGTTTAAAAATGCTTCAGAACTCTTCCATTGTTCTCGGAATTCCGCTGACGTTTAAAAATGCTTTGGAACTCTTCCATTGTTCTCGGAATTCCGCTGAAGTTTAAAAATGCTTCGGAACTCTTCCATTGTTCTCGGAATTCTGCTGACATTTAAAAATGCTTCGGTACTCTTCCATTGTTCTCGGAATTCCGCTGACATATAAAAATGCTTCGGAAATCTTGCATTGTTCTCGGAATTCCACTGAAGTTTAAAAATGCTTCGGAACTCTTCCATTGTTCTCAGAATTCCGCTGACGTTTAAAAATGCTACGGAAATCTTCCATTGTTCTCGGCATTCCGCTGACGTTTAAAAATGCTTCGGAACTCTTCAATTGTTCTCGGAATTCTGCTGAACTTTTAAAATGCTATGGAACTCTTCCATTGCTCTCGGAATTCGGGTGAAGTTTAAAAATGCTTCGGAACTATTCTATTGTTCTCGGAATTCCGCTGAAGTTTAAAAATGCTTAAAATCTATTCCATTGTTCTCGTAATTCTGCTCATGTTTAAAAATGCTTCGGAACTCTTCCATTGTTCTCGTAATTCCGCTGAAGTTTAAAAATGCTTCGGAACTCTTCCATTGTTCTCGGAATTCCGCTGACGTTTTAAAATTCTTCGGAACTCTTCCATTGTTCTCGGAATTCCACTGAAGTTTAAAAATGCTTCGGAACTCTTCCATTGTTCTCGGAATTCCGCTGACGTTTAAAAATGCATCGGAACTCTTCCATTGTTCTCAGAATTCTGCTGACGTTTAAAAATGCATCGGAACTCTTCCATTGTTCTCGGAATTCTGCTGACGTTCAAAAATGCTTCACAACTCTTCCATTGTTCTCGAAATTCCGCTGACTTTTAAAAATACTTCGGAACTCTTCCATTGTTCTCCAAATTCCGCTGAAGTTTAAAAATGCTTCGGAACCCTTCCATTGTTCTCGGAATTCTGCTGAAGTTTAAAAATGCTTCGGAACTCTTCCATTGTTCTCAGAATTCCGCTGACATTTAAAAATGCTTCGGAAATCTTCCATTGTTTTCAAAATTCCGCTGACTCTTAAAAATGCTTCAGAACTCTTCCATGGTTCTCGGAATTCCGCTGACGTTTAAAAATGCTTCGGAACTCTTCCATTGTTCTCGGAATTCCGCTGACATTTAAAAATGCTTCGGAACTCTTCCATTGTTCTTGGAATTCTGCTGAAGTTTTAAAATGCTTCGGTACTCTTCCATTGTTCTCGGAATTCTGCTGACGTTTAAAAATGCTTCGGAACTCTTCCATTGTTCTCGGAATTCCGCTGACATATAAAAATGCTTTGGAAATCTTGCATTGTTCTCGGCATTCCGCTGACGTTTAAAAATGCTTTGGAACTCTTCCATTGTTCTCGGAATTCCGCTGAAGTTTAAAAATGCTTCGGAACTCTTCCATTGTTCTCAGAATTCCGCTGACATTTAAAAATGCTTCGGTACTCTTCCATTGTTCTCAGAATTCCGCTGACATTTAAAAATGCTTCGGAACTCTTCCATTGTTCTCAGAATTCCGCTGACGTTTAAAAATGCTACGGAAATCTTCCATTGTTTTCAAAATTCCGCTGACGTTTAAAAATGCTTCAGAACTCTTCCATTGTTCTCGGAATTCCGCTGACGTTTAATAATGCTTCGCAACTCTTTCATTGTTCTCGGAATTCCGCTGACGTTTAAAAATGCTTCGGAACTCTTCCATTGTTCTCAGAAATCTGCTGACGTTTAAAAATGCATCGGAACTCTTCCATTGTTCTCGGAATTCTGCTGACGTTCAAAAATGCTTCGGAACTCTTCCATTGTTCTCGGAATTCCGCTGACGTTTAAAAATGCTTCACAACTCTTCCATTGTTCTCGAAATTCCGCTGACTTTTAAAAATACTTCGGAACTCTTACATTGTTCTCGGAATTCTGCTGAAGTTTAAAAATGCTTCGGAACTCTTCCATTGTTCTCAGAATTCCGCTGACATTTAAAAATGCTTCGGAAATCTTCCATTGTTTTCAAAATTCCGCTGACTCTTAAAAATGCTTCAGAACTCTTCCATTGTTCTCGGAATTCCGCTGACGTTTAAAAATGCTTCGGAACTCTTCCATTGTTCTCGGAATTCCGCTGACGTTTAAAAATGCTTCGGAACTCTTCCATTGTTCTCGGAATTCCGCTGATGTTTAAAAATGCTTTAGAACTCTTCCATTGTTCTCGCAATTCCGCTGACGTTTAAAAATGCTTCGGAACTGTTCAATTGTTCTCGGAATTCTGCTGAACTTTTAAAATGCTTTGGAACTCTTCCATTGCTCTCGGAATTCTGTTGAAGTTTAAAAATGCTTCAGAACTCTTACATTGTTCTCGGAATTCTGCTGACGTTTAAAAATGCTTCGGAACTCTTCCATTGTTCACGAAATTCCGTTGAAGTTTAAAAATGCTTCGAAACACTTCCATTGTTCTCGGAATTCTGCTGAAGTTTAAAAATGCTTCGGAACTCTTCCATTGTTCTCGGAATTCCGCTGACGTTTAAAAATGCTTCGGAACTCTTCCATTGTTCTCGGAATTCCGCTGATGTTTAAAAATGCTTTAGAACTCTTCCATTGTTCTCGCAATTCCGCTGACGTTTAAAAATGCTTTGGAACTGTTCAATTGTTCTCGGAATTCTGCTGAACTTTTAAAATGCTTTGGAACTCTTCCATTGTTCTCGGAATTCCGCTGAAGTTTAAAAATGCTTCGGAACTCTTCCATTGTTCTCAGAATTCCGCTGACATTTAAAAATGCTTCGGTACTCTTCCATTGTTCTCGGAATTCCGCTGACATATAAAAATGCTTCGGAAATCTTGCATTGTTCTCGACATTCCGCTGATGTTTAAAAATGCTTCGGAACTCTTCCATTGTTCTCAGAATTCCGCTGACGTTTAAAAATGCTACGGAAATCTTCCATTGTTTTCAAAATTCCGCTGACTCTTAAAAATGCTTCAGAACTCTTCCATGGTTCTCGGAATTCCGCTGACGTTTAAAAATGCTTCGGAACTCTTCCATTGTTCTCGGAATTCCGCTGACATTTAAAAATGCTTCGGAACTCTTCCATTGTTCTTGGAATTCTGCTGAAGTTTTAAAATGCTTCGGTACTCTTCCATTGTTCTCGGAATTCTGCTGACGTTTAAAAATGCTTCGGAACTCTTCCATTGTTCTCGGAATTCCGCTGACATATAAAAATGCTTTGGAAATCTTGCATTGTTCTCGGCATTCCGCTGACATTTAAAAATGCTTTGGAACTCTTCCATTGTTCTCGGAATTCCGCTGAAGTTTAAAAATGCTTCGGAACTCTTCCATTGTTCTCAGAATTCCGCTGACATTTAAAAATGCTTCGGTACTCTTCCATTGTTCTCAGAATTCCGCTGACATTTAAAAATGCTTCGGAACTCTTCCATTGTTCTCAGAATTCCGCTGACGTTTAAAAATGCTACGGAAATCTTCCATTGTTTTCAAAATTCCGCTGACGTTTAAAAATGCTTCAGAACTCTTCCATTGTTCTCGGAATTCCGCTGACGTTTAATAATGCTTCGCAACTCTTTCATTGTTCTCGGAATTCCGCTGACGTTTAAAAATGCTTCGGAACTCTTCCATTGTTCTCAGAAATCTGCTGACGTTTAAAAATGCATCGGAACTCTTCCATTGTTCTCGGAATTCTGCTGACGTTCAAAAATGCTTCGGAACTCTTCCATTGTTCTCGGAATTCCGCTGACGTTTAAAAATGCTTCACAACTCTTCCATTGTTCTCGAAATTCCGCTGACTTTTAAAAATACTTCGGAACTCTTACATTGTTCTCGGAATTCTGCTGAAGTTTAAAAATGCTTCGGAACTCTTCCATTGTTCTCAGAATTCCGCTGACATTTAAAAATGCTTCGGAAATCTTCCATTGTTTTCAAAATTCCGCTGACTCTTAAAAATGCTTCAGAACTCTTCCATTGTTCTCGGAATTCCGCTGACGTTTAAAAATGCTTCGGAACTCTTCCATTGTTCTCGGAATTCCGCTGACGTTTAAAAATGCTTCGGAACTCTTCCTTTGTTCTCGGAATTCCGCTGATGTTTAAAAATGCTTTAGAACTCTTCCATTGTTCTCGCAATTCCGCTGACGTTTAAAAATGCTTCGGAACTGTTCAATTGTTCTCGGAATTCTGCTGAACTTTTAAAATGCTTTGGAACTCTTCCATTGCTCTCGGAATTCTGTTGAAGTTTAAAAATGCTTCAGAACTCTTACATTGTTCTCGGAATTCTGCTGACGTTTAAAAATGCTTCGGAACTCTTCCATTGTTCACGAAATTCCGTTGAAGTTTAAAAATGCTTCGAAACACTTCCATTGTTCTCGGAATTCTGCTGAAGTTTAAAAATGCTTCGGAACTCTTCCATTGTTCTCGGAATTCCGCTGACGTTTAAAAATGCTTCGGAACTCTTCCATTGTTCTCGGAATTCCGCTGATGTTTAAAAATGCTTTAGAACTCTTCCATTGTTCTCGCAATTCCGCTGACGTTTAAAAATGCTTTGGAACTGTTCAATTGTTCTCGGAATTCTGCTGAACTTTTAAAATGCTTTGGAACTCTTCCATTGTTCTCGGAATTCCGCTGAAGTTTAAAAATGCTTCGGAACTCTTCCATTGTTCTCAGAATTCCGCTGACATTTAAAAATGCTTCGGTACTCTTCCATTGTTCTCGGAATTCCGCTGACATATAAAAATGCTTCGGAAATCTTGCATTGTTCTCGACATTCCGCTGATGTTTAAAAATGCTTCGGAACTCTTCCATTGTTCTCAGAATTCCGCTGACGTTTAAAAATGCTACGGAAATCTTCCATTGTTTTCAAAATTCCGCTGACGTTTAAAAATGCTTCAGAACTCTTCCATTGTTCTCGGAATTCTGCTGACGTTTAAAAATGCTTCGGAACTCTTCCATTGTTCTCGGAATTCCGCTGACGTTTAAAAATGCTTCGGATCTCTTCCATTGTTCTCGGAATTCCGCTGATGTTTAAAAATGCTTTAGAACTCTTCCATTGTTCTCGCAATTCCGCTGACGTTTAAAAATGCTTCGGAACTGTTCAATTGTTCTCGGAATTCTGCTGAACTTTTAAAATGCTTTGGAACTCTTACATTGCTCTCGGAATTCTGCTGAAGTTTAAAAATGCTTCAGAACTCTTACATTGTTCTCGGAATTCTGCTGACGTTTAAAAATGCTTCGGAACTCTTCCATTGTTCTCGGAATTCTGCTGAAGTTTAAAAATGCTTCGGAACTCTTCCATTGTTCTCAGAATTCCGCTGACGTTTAAAAATGCTTCGGTACTCTTCCATTGTTCTCGGAATTCCGCTGACATATAAAAATGCTTCGGAAATCTTGCATTGTTCTCGGCATTCCGCTGACGTTTAAAAATGCTTCGGAACTCTTCAATTGTTCTCGGAATTCTGATGAACTTTTAAAATGCTTTGGAACTCTTCCATTGCTCTCGGAATTCTGCTGAAGTTTAAACATGCTTCGGAACTCTTCCATTGTTCTCAGAATTCCGCTGAAGTTTAAAAATACCTCGGAACTCTTCCATTGTTCTTGGAATTCTGCTGAAGTTTAAAAATGCTTCGGAACTCTTCCATTGTTCTCAGAATTCCGCTGACGTTTAAAAATGCTTCAGAACTCTTCCATTGTTCTCGGAATTCCGCTGATGTTTAAAAATGCTTTGTAACTCTTCCATTGTTCTCGGAATTCCGCTGAAGTTTAAAAATGCTTCGGAACTCTTCCATTGTTCTCAGAATTCTGCTGAAGTTTAAAAATGCTTCGGAACTCTTCCATTGTTCTCAGAATTCCGCTGACGTTTAAAAATGCTTCGGTACTCTTCCATTGTTCTCGGAATTCCGCTGACATATAAAAATGCTTCGGAAATCTTGCATTGTTCTCGGCATTCCGCTGACGTTTAAAAATGCTTCGGAACTCTTCAATTGTTCTCGGAATTCTGATGAACTTTTAAAATGCTTTGGAACTCTTCCATTGCTCTCGGAATTCTGCTGAAGTTTAAACATGCTTCGGAACTCTTCCATTGTTCTCAGAATTCCGCTGAAGTTTAAAAATACCTCGGAACTCTTCCATTGTTCTTGGAATTCTGCTGAAGTTTAAAAATGCTTCGGAACTCTTCCATTGTTCTCAGAATTCCGCTGACGTTTAAAAATGCTTCAGAACTCTTCCATTGTTCTCGGAATTCCGCTGATGTTTAAAAATGCTTTGTAACTCTTCCATTGTTCTCGGAATTCCGCTGAAGTTTAAAAATGCTTCGGAACTCTTCCATTGTTCTCAGAATTCTGCTGACGTTTAAAAATGCATGGGAACTCTTCCATTGTTCTCGGAATTCTGCTGACGTTTAAAAATGCTTCGGAACTCTTCCATTGTTCTCGGAATTCCGCTGACGTTTAAAAATGCTTCACAACTCTTCCATTGTTCTCGAAATTCCGCTGACTTTTAAAAATACTTCGGAACTCTTCCATTGTTCTCCAAATTCCGCTGAAGTTTAAAAATGCTTCGGAACCCTTCCATTGTTCTCGGAATTCTGCTGAAGTTTAAAAATGCTTCGGAACTCTTCCATTGTTCTCAGAATTCCGCTGACATTTAAAAATGCTTCGGAAATCTTCCATTGTTTTCAAAATTCCGCTGACTCTTAAAAATGCTTCAGGACTCTTCCATTGTTCTCGGAATTCCGCTGACGTTTAAAAATGCTTCGGAACTTTTCCATTGTTCTCGGAATTCCGCTGACATTTAAAAATGCTTCGGAACTCTTCCATTGTTCTTGGAATTCTGCTGAAGTTTTAAAATGCTTCGGTACTCTTCCATTGTTCTCGGAATTCTGCTGACGTTTAAAAATGCTTCGGAACTCTTCCATTGTTCTCGGAATTCCGCTGACATATAAAAATGCTTCGGAAATCTTGCATTGTTCTCGGCATTCCGCTGACGTTTAAAAATGCTTCGGAACTCTTCAATTGTTCTCGGAATTCTGCTGAACTTTTAAAATGCTTTGGAACTCTTCCATTTTTCTCGGAATTCCGCTGAAGTTTAAAAATGCTTCGGAAATCTTACATTGTTTTCAAAATTCCGCTGACGTTTAAAAATGCTTCAGAACTCTTCCATTGTTCTCGGAATTCCGCTGACGTTTAAAAATGCTTTGGAACTCTTCCATTGTTCTCGGAATTCCGCTGAAGTTTAAAAATGCTTCGGAACTCTTCCATTGTTCTCAGAATTCTGCTGACATTTAAAAATGCTTCGGTACTCTTCCATTGTTCTCGGAATTCCGCTGACATATAAAAATGCTTCGGAAATCTTGCATTGTTCTCGACATTCCGCTGATGTTTAAAAATGCTTCGGAACTCTTCCATTGTTCTCAGAATTCCGCTGACGTTTAAAAATGCTACGGAAATCTTCCATTGTTCTCGGCATTCCGCTGACGTTTAAAAATGCTTCGGAACTCTTCAATTGTTCTCGGAATTCTGCTGAACTTTTAAAATGCTATGGAACTCTTCCATTGCTCTCGGAATTCGGGTGAAGTTTAAAAATGCTTCGGAACTATTCTATTGTTCTCGGAATTCCGCTGAAGTTTAAAAATGCTTAAAATCTATTCCATTGTTCTCGTAATTCTGCTCATGTTTAAAAATGCTTCGGAACTCTTCCATTGTTCTCGTAATTCCGCTGAAGTTTAAAAATGCTTCGGAACTCTTCCATTGTTCTCGGAATTCCGCTGACGTTTTAAAATTCTTCGGAACTCTTCCATTGTTCTCGGAATTCCACTGAAGTTTAAAAATGCTTCGGAACTCTTCCATTGTTCTCGGAATTCCGCTGACGTTTAAAAATGCATCGGAACTCTTCCATTGTTCTCAGAATTCTGCTGACGTTTAAAAATGCATCGGAACTCTTCCATTGTTCTCGGAATTCTGCTGACGTTCAAAAATGCTTCACAACTCTTCCATTGTTCTCGAAATTCCGCTGACTTTTAAAAATACTTCGGAACTCTTCCATTGTTCTCCAAATTCCGCTGAAGTTTAAAAATGCTTCGGAACCCTTCCATTGTTCTCGGAATTCTGCTGAAGTTTAAAAATGCTTCGGAACTCTTCCATTGTTCTCAGAATTCCGCTGACGTTTAAAAATGCTTCGGAACTCTTCCATTGTTCTCGGAATTCCGCTGACATTTAAAAATGCTTCGGAACTCTTCCATTGTTCTTGGAATTCTGCTGAAGTTTTAAAATGCTTCGGAACTCTTCCATTGTTCTCGGAATTCCGCTGACGTTTAAAAATGCTTCACAACTCTTCCATTGTTCTCGAAATTCCGCTGACTTTTAAAAATACTTCGGAACTCTTCCATTGTTCTCCAAATTCCGCTGAAGTTTAAAAATGCTTCGGAACCCTTCCATTGTTCTCGGAATTCTGCTGAAGTTTAAAAATGCTTCGGAACTCTTCCATTGTTCTCAGAATTCCGCTGACATTTAAAAATGCTTCGGAAATCTTGCATTGTTCTCGGCATTCCGCTGACGTTTAAAAATGCTTCGGAACTCTTCAATTGTTCTCGGAATTCTGCTGAAGTTTAAAAATGCTTCGGAACTCTTCCATTGTTCTCAGAATTCCGCTGACATTTAAAAATGCTTCGGAAATCTTCCATTGTTTTCAAAATTCCGCTGACTCTTAAAAATGCTTCAGAACTCTTCCATGGTTCTCGGAATTCCGCTGACGTTTAAAAATGCTTCGGAACTCTTCCATTGTTCTCGGAATTCCGCTGACATTTAAAAATGCTTCGGAACTCTTCCATTGTTCTTGGAATTCTGCTGAAGTTTTAAAATGCTTCGGTACTCTTCCATTGTTCTCGGAATTCTGCTGACGTTTAAAAATGCTTCGGAACTCTTCCATTGTTCTCGGAATTCCGCTGACATATAAAAATGCTTTGGAAATCTTGCATTGTTCTCGGCATTCCGCTGACGTTTAAAAATGCTTCGGAACTCTTCAATTGTTCTCGGAATTCTGCTGAACTTTTAAAATGCTTTGGAACTCTTCCATTGTTCTCGGAATTCCGATGAAGTTTAAAAATGCTTCGGAAATCTTACATTGTTTTCAAAATTCCGCTGACGTTTAAAAATGCTTCAGAACTCTTCCATTGTTCTCGGAATTCCGCTGACGTTTAAAAATGCTTTGGAACTCTTCCATTGTTCTCGGAATTCCGCTGAAGTTTAAAAATGCTTCGGAACTCTTCCATTGTTCTCAGAATTCCGCTGACATTTAAAAATGCTTTGGTACTCTTCCATTGTTCTCAGAATTCCGCTGACATTTAAAAATGCTTCGGAACTCTTCCATTGTTCTCAGAATTCCGCTGACGTTTAAAAATGCTACGGAAATCTTCCATTGTTTTCAAAATTCCGCTGACGTTTAAAAATGCTTCAGAACTCTTCCATTGTTCTCGGAATTCCGCTGACGTTTAATAATGCTTCGCAACTCTTTCATTGTTCTCGGAATTCCGCTGACGTTTAAAAATGCTTCGGAACTCTTCCATTGTTCTCAGAAATCTGCTGACGTTTAAAAATGCATCGGAACTCTTCCATTGTTCTCGGAATTCTGCTGACGTTCAAAAATGCTTCGGAACTCTTCCATTGTTCTCGGAATTCCGCTGACGTTTAAAAATGCTTCACAACTCTTCCATTGTTCTCGAAATTCCGCTGACTTTTAAAAATACTTCGGAACTCTTACATTGTTCTCGGAATTCTGCTGAAGTTTAAAAATGCTTCGGAACTCTTCCATTGTTCTCAGAATTCCGCTGACATTTAAAAATGCTTCGGAAATCTTCCATTGTTTTCAAAATTCCGCTGACTCTTAAAAATGCTTCAGAACTCTTCCATTGTTCTCGGAATTCCGCTGACGTTTAAAAATGCTTCGGAACTCTTCCATTGTTCTCGGAATTCCGCTGACGTTTAAAAATGCTTCGGAACTCTTCCATTGTTCTCGGAATTCCGCTGATGTTTAAAAATGCTTTAGAACTCTTCCATTGTTCTCGCAATTCCGCTGACGTTTAAAAATGCTTCGGAACTGTTCAATTGTTCTCGGAATTCTGCTGAACTTTTAAAATGCTTTGGAACTCTTCCATTGCTCTCGGAATTCTGTTGAAGTTTAAAAATGCTTCAGAACTCTTACATTGTTCTCGGAATTCTGCTGACGTTTAAAAATGCTTCGGAACTCTTCCATTGTTCTCGAAATTCCGTTGAAGTTTAAAAATGCTTCGAAACACTTCCATTGTTCTCGGAATTCTGCTGAAGTTTAAAAATGCTTCGGAACTCTTCCATTGTTCTCGGAATTCCGCTGACGTTTAAAAATGCTTCGGAACTCTTCCATTGTTCTCGGAATTCCGCTGATGTTTAAAAATGCTTTAGAACTCTTCCATTGTTCTCGCAATTCCGCTGACGTTTAAAAATGCTTTGGAACTGTTCAATTGTTCTCGGAATTCTGCTGAACTTTTAAAATGCTTTGGAACTCTTCCATTGCTCTCGGAATTCTGCTGAAGTTTAAAAATGCTTCAGAACTCTTCCATTGTTCTCGGAATTCCGCTGACGTTTAAAAATGCTTCACAACTCTTCCATTGTTCTCGAAATTCTGCTGACTTTTAAAAATACTTCGGAACTCTTCCATTGTTCTCCAAATTCCGCTGAAGTTTAAAAATGCTTCGGAACTCTTCCATTGTTCTCAGAATTCCGCTGACATTTAAAAATGCTTCGGAAATCTTCCATTGTTTTCAAAATTCCGCTGACTCTTAAAAATGCTTCAGAACTCTTCCATTGTTCTCGGAATTCCGCTGACGTTTAAAAATGCATCGGAAGTCTTCCATTGTTCTCGGAATTCCGCTGAGGTTTAAAAATGCTTCGGAACTCTTCCATTGTTCTCGGAATTCCGCTGATGTTTAAAAATGCTTTAGAACTCTTCCATTGTTCTCGCAATTCCGCTGACGTTTAAAAATGCTTCGGAACTGTTCAATTGTTCTCGGAATTCTGCTGAACTTTTAAAATGCTTTGGAACTCTTCCATTGCTCTCGGAATTCTGCTGAAGTTTAAAAATGCTTCAGAACTCTTACATTGTTCTCAGAATTCCGCTGACGTTTAAAAATGCTTCGGAACTCTTCCATTGTTCTCAGAATTCCGCTGACGTTTAAAAATGCTTCGGTACTCTTCCATTGTTCTCGGAATTCCGCTGACATATAAAAATGCTTTGGAAATCTTGCATTGTTCTCGGCATTCCGCTGACGTTTAAAAATGCTTCGGAACTCTTCAATTGTTCTCGGAATTCTGATGAACTTTTAAAATGCTTTGGAACTCTTCCATTGCTCTCGGAATTCTGCTGAAGTTTAAACATGCTTCGGAACTCTTCCATTGTTCTCAGAATTCCGCTGAAGTTTAAAAATACCTCGGAACTCTTCCATTGTTCTCGGAATTCTGCTGAAGTTTCAAAATGCTTCGGAACTCTTCCATTGTTCTCAGAATTCCGCTGACGTTTAAAAATGCTTCGGAAATCTTCCATTGTTTTCAAAATTCCGCTGACGTTTAAAAATGCTTCAGAACTCTTCCATTGTTCTCGGAATTCCGCTGATGTTTAAAAATGCTTTGGAACTCTTCCATTGTTCTCGGAATTCCGCTGAAGTTTAAAACTGCTTCGGAACTCTTCCATTGTTCTCAGAATTCTGCTGACGTTTAAAAATGCATGGGAACTCTTCCATTGTTCTCGGAATTCTGCTGACGTTTAAAAATGCTTCGGAACTCTTCCATTGTTCTCGGAATTCCGCTGACGTTTAAAAATGCTTCACAACTCTTCCATTGTTCTCGAAATTCCGCTGACTTTTAAAAATACTTCGGAACTCTTCCATTGTTCTCCAAATTCCGCTGAAGTTTAGAAATGCTTCGGAACCCTTCCATTGTTCTCGGAATTCTGCTGAAGTTTAAAAATGCTTCGGAACTCTTCCATTGTTCTCAGAATTCCGCTGACATTTAAAAATGCTTCGGAAATCTTCCATTGTTTTCAAAATTCCGCTGACTCTTAAAAATGCTTCAGGACTCTTCCATTGTTCTCGGAATTCCGCTGACGTTTAAAAATGCTTCGGAACTCTTCCATTGTTCTCGGAATTCCGCTGACATTTAAAAATGCTTCGGAACTCTTCCATTGTTCTTGGAATTCTGCTGAAGTTTTAAAATGCTTCGGTACTCTTCCATTGTTCTCGGAATTCTGCTGACGTTTAAAAATGCTTCGGAACTCTTCCATTGTTCTCGGAATTCCGCTGACATATAAAAATGCTTCGGAAATCTTGCATTGTTCTCGGCATTCCGCTGACGTTTAAAAATGCTTCGGAACTCTTCAATTGTTCTCGGAATTCTGCTGAACTTTTAAAATGCTTTGGAACTCTTCCATTTTTCTCGGAATTCCGCTGAAGTTTAAAAATGCTTCGGAAATCTTACATTGTTTTCAAAATTCCGCTGACGTTTAAAAATGCTTCAGAACTCTTCCATTGTTCTCGGAATTCCGCTGACGTTTAAAAATGCTTTGGAACTCTTCCATTGTTCTCGGAATTCCGCTGAAGTTTAAAAATGCTTCGGAACTCTTCCATTGTTCTCAGAATTCCGCTGACATTTAAAAATGCTTCGGTACTCTTCCATTGTTCTCGGAATTCCGCTGACATATAAAAATGCTTCGGAAATCTTGCATTGTTCTCGACATTCCGCTGATGTTTAAAAATGCTTCGGAACTCTTCCATTGTTCTCAGAATTCCGCTGACGTTTAAAAATGCTACGGAAATCTTCCATTGTTTTCAAAATTCCGCTGACGTTTAAAAATGCTTCAGAACTCTTCCATTGTTCTCGGAATTCCGCTGACGTTTAAAAATGCTTCGGAACTCTTCCATTGTTCTCGGAATTCCGCTGACGTTTAAAAATGCTTCGGATCTCTTCCATTGTTCTCGGAATTCCGCTGATGTTTAAAAATGCTTTAGAACTCTTCCATTGTTCTCGCAATTCCGCTGACGTTTAAAAATGCTTCGGAACTGTTCAATTGTTCTCGGAATTCTGCTGAACTTTTAAAATGCTTTGGAACTCTTCCATTGCTCTCGGAATTCTGCTGAAGTTTAAAAATGCTTCAGAACTCTTACATTGTTCTCGGAATTCTGCTGACGTTTAAAAATGCTTCGGAACTCTTCCATTGTTCTCGGAATTCTGCTGAAGTTTAAAAATGCTTCGGAACTCTTCCATTGTTCTCAGAATTCCGCTGACGTTTAAAAATGCTTCGGTACTCTTCCATTGTTCTCGGAATTCCGCTGACATATAAAAATGCTTCGGAAATCTTGCATTGTTCTCGGCATTCCGCTGACGTTTAAAAATGCTTCGGAACTCTTCAATTGTTCTCGGAATTCTGATGAACTTTTAAAATGCTTTGGAACTCTTCCATTGCTCTCGGAATTCTGCTGAAGTTTAAACATGCTTCGGAACTCTTCCATTGTTCTCAGAATTCCGCTGAAGTTTAAAAATACCTCGGAACTCTTCCATTGTTCTTGGAATTCTGCTGAAGTTTAAAAATGCTTCGGAACTCTTCCATTGTTCTCAGAATTCCGCTGACGTTTAAAAATGCTTCAGAACTCTTCCATTGTTCTCGGAATTCCGCTGATGTTTAAAAATGCTTTGTAACTCTTCCATTGTTCTCGGAATTCCGCTGAAGTTTAAAAATGCTTCGGAACTCTTCCATTGTTCTCAGAATTCTGCTGACGTTTAAAAATGCATGGGAACTCTTCCATTGTTCTCGGAATTCTGCTGACGTTTAAAAATGCTTCGGTACTCTTCCATTGTTCTCGGAATTCCGCTGACATATAAAAATGCTTTGGAAATCTTGCATTGTTCTCGGCATTCCGCTGACGTTTAAAAATGCTTCGGAACTCTTCAATTGTTCTCGGAATTCTGATGAACTTTTAAAATGCTTCGGAACTCTTCCATTGTTCTCCAAATTCCGCTGAAGTTTAAAAATGCTTCGGAACTCTTCCATTGTTCTCAGAATTCCGCTGACATTTAAAAATGCTTCGGAAATCTTCCATTGTTTTCAAAATTCCGCTGACTCTTAAAAATGCTTCAGAACTCTTCCATTGTTCTCGGAATTCCGCTGACGTTTAAAAATGCATCGGAAGTCTTCCATTGTTCTCGGAATTCCGCTGAGGTTTAAAAATGCTTCGGAACTCTTCCATTGTTCTCGGAATTCCGCTGATGTTTAAAAATGCTTTAGAACTCTTCCATTGTTCTCGCAATTCCGCTGACGTTTAAAAATGCTTCGGAACTGTTCAATTGTTCTCGGAATTCTGCTGAACTTTTAAAATGCTTTGGAACTCTTCCATTGCTCTCGGAATTCTGCTGAAGTTTAAAAATGCTTCAGAACTCTTACATTGTTCTCAGAATTCCGCTGACGTTTAAAAATGCTTCGGAACTCTTCCATTGTTCTCAGAATTCCGCTGACGTTTAAAAATGCTTCGGTACTCTTCCATTGTTCTCGGAATTCCGCTGACATATAAAAATGCTTTGGAAATCTTGCATTGTTCTCGGCATTCCGCTGACGTTTAAAAATGCTTCGGAACTCTTCAATTGTTCTCGGAATTCTGATGAACTTTTAAAATGCTTTGGAACTCTTCCATTGCTCTCGGAATTCTGCTGAAGTTTAAACATGCTTCGGAACTCTTCCATTGTTCTCAGAATTCCGCTGAAGTTTAAAAATACCTCGGAACTCTTCCATTGTTCTCGGAATTCTGCTGAAGTTTCAAAATGCTTCGGAACTCTTCCATTGTTCTCAGAATTCCGCTGACGTTTAAAAATGCTTCGGAAATCTTCCATTGTTTTCAAAATTCCGCTGACGTTTAAAAATGCTTCAGAACTCTTCCATTGTTCTCGGAATTCCGCTGATGTTTAAAAATGCTTTGGAACTCTTCCATTGTTCTCGGAATTCCGCTGAAGTTTAAAACTGCTTCGGAACTCTTCCATTGTTCTCAGAATTCTGCTGACGTTTAAAAATGCATGGGAACTCTTCCATTGTTCTCGGAATTCTGCTGACGTTTAAAAATGCTTCGGAACTCTTCCATTGTTCTCGGAATTCCGCTGACGTTTAAAAATGCTTCACAACTCTTCCATTGTTCTCGAAATTCCGCTGACTTTTAAAAATACTTCGGAACTCTTCCATTGTTCTCCAAATTCCGCTGAAGTTTAGAAATGCTTCGGAACCCTTCCATTGTTCTCGGAATTCTGCTGAAGTTTAAAAATGCTTCGGAACTCTTCCATTGTTCTCAGAATTCCGCTGACATTTAAAAATGCTTCGGAAATCTTCCATTGTTTTCAAAATTCCGCTGACTCTTAAAAATGCTTCAGGACTCTTCCATTGTTCTCGGAATTCCGCTGACGTTTAAAAATGCTTCGGAACTCTTCCATTGTTCTCGGAATTCCGCTGACATTTAAAAATGCTTCGGAACTCTTCCATTGTTCTTGGAATTCTGCTGAAGTTTTAAAATGCTTCGGTACTCTTCCATTGTTCTCGGAATTCTGCTGACGTTTAAAAATGCTTCGGAACTCTTCCATTGTTCTCGGAATTCCGCTGACATATAAAAATGCTTCGGAAATCTTGCATTGTTCTCGGCATTCCGCTGACGTTTAAAAATGCTTCGGAACTCTTCAATTGTTCTCGGAATTCTGCTGAACTTTTAAAATGCTTTGGAACTCTTCCATTTTTCTCGGAATTCCGCTGAAGTTTAAAAATGCTTCGGAAATCTTACATTGTTTTCAAAATTCCGCTGACGTTTAAAAATGCTTCAGAACTCTTCCATTGTTCTCGGAATTCCGCTGACGTTTAAAAATGCTTTGGAACTCTTCCATTGTTCTCGGAATTCCGCTGAAGTTTAAAAATGCTTCGGAACTCTTCCATTGTTCTCAGAATTCCGCTGACATTTAAAAATGCTTCGGTACTCTTCCATTGTTCTCGGAATTCCGCTGACATATAAAAATGCTTCGGAAATCTTGCATTGTTCTCGACATTCCGCTGATGTTTAAAAATGCTTCGGAACTCTTCCATTGTTCTCAGAATTCCGCTGACGTTTAAAAATGCTACGGAAATCTTCCATTGTTTTCAAAATTCCGCTGACGTTTAAAAATGCTTCAGAACTCTTCCATTGTTCTCGGAATTCCGCTGACGTTTAAAAATGCTTCGGAACTCTTCCATTGTTCTCGGAATTCCGCTGACGTTTAAAAATGCTTCGGATCTCTTCCATTGTTCTCGGAATTCCGCTGATGTTTAAAAATGCTTTAGAACTCTTCCATTGTTCTCGCAATTCCGCTGACGTTTAAAAATGCTTCGGAACTGTTCAATTGTTCTCGGAATTCTGCTGAACTTTTAAAATGCTTTGGAACTCTTCCATTGCTCTCGGAATTCTGCTGAAGTTTAAAAATGCTTCAGAACTCTTACATTGTTCTCGGAATTCTGCTGACGTTTAAAAATGCTTCGGAACTCTTCCATTGTTCTCGGAATTCTGCTGAAGTTTAAAAATGCTTCGGAACTCTTCCATTGTTCTCAGAATTCCGCTGACGTTTAAAAATGCTTCGGTACTCTTCCATTGTTCTCGGAATTCCGCTGACATATAAAAATGCTTCGGAAATCTTGCATTGTTCTCGGCATTCCGCTGACGTTTAAAAATGCTTCGGAACTCTTCAATTGTTCTCGGAATTCTGATGAACTTTTAAAATGCTTTGGAACTCTTCCATTGCTCTCGGAATTCTGCTGAAGTTTAAACATGCTTCGGAACTCTTCCATTGTTCTCAGAATTCCGCTGAAGTTTAAAAATACCTCGGAACTCTTCCATTGTTCTTGGAATTCTGCTGAAGTTTAAAAATGCTTCGGAACTCTTCCATTGTTCTCAGAATTCCGCTGACGTTTAAAAATGCTTCAGAACTCTTCCATTGTTCTCGGAATTCCGCTGATGTTTAAAAATGCTTTGTAACTCTTCCATTGTTCTCGGAATTCCGCTGAAGTTTAAAAATGCTTCGGAACTCTTCCATTGTTCTCAGAATTCTGCTGAAGTTTAAAAATGCTTCGGAACTCTTCCATTGTTCTCAGAATTCCGCTGACGTTTAAAAATGCTTCGGTACTCTTCCATTGTTCTCGGAATTCCGCTGACATATAAAAATGCTTCGGAAATCTTGCATTGTTCTCGGCATTCCGCTGACGTTTAAAAATGCTTCGGAACTCTTCAATTGTTCTCGGAATTCTGATGAACTTTTAAAATGCTTTGGAACTCTTCCATTGCTCTCGGAATTCTGCTGAAGTTTAAACATGCTTCGGAACTCTTCCATTGTTCTCAGAATTCTGCTGACGTTTAAAAATGCATGGGAACTCTTCCATTGTTCTCGGAATTCTGCTGACGTTTAAAAATGCTTCGGTACTCTTCCATTGTTCTCGGAATTCCGCTGACATATAAAAATGCTTTGGAAATCTTGCATTGTTCTCGGCATTCCGCTGACGTTTAAAAATGCTTCGGAACTCTTCAATTGTTCTCGGAATTCTGATGAACTTTTAAAATGCTTCGGAACTCTTCCATTGTTCTCCAAATTCCGCTGAAGTTTAAAAATGCTTCGGAACTCTTCCATTGTTCTCAGAATTCCGCTGACATTTAAAAATGCTTCGGAAATCTTCCATTGTTTTCAAAATTCCGCTGACTCTTAAAAATGCTTCAGAACTCTTCCATTGTTCTCGGAATTCCGCTGACGTTTAAAAATGCATCGGAAGTCTTCCATTGTTCTCGGAATTCCGCTGAGGTTTAAAAATGCTTCGGAACTCTTCCATTGTTCTCGGAATTCCGCTGATGTTTAAAAATGCTTTAGAACTCTTCCATTGTTCTCGCAATTCCGCTGACGTTTAAAAATGCTTCGGAACTGTTCAATTGTTCTCGGAATTCTGCTGAACTTTTAAAATGCTTTGGAACTCTTCCATTGCTCTCGGAATTCTGCTGAAGTTTAAAAATGCTTCAGAACTCTTACATTGTTCTCAGAATTCCGCTGACGTTTAAAAATGCTTCGGAACTCTTCCATTGTTCTCAGAATTCCGCTGACGTTTAAAAATGCTTCGGTACTCTTCCATTGTTCTCGGAATTCCGCTGACATATAAAAATGCTTTGGAAATCTTGCATTGTTCTCGGCATTCCGCTGACGTTTAAAAATGCTTCGGAACTCTTCAATTGTTCTCGGAATTCTGATGAACTTTTAAAATGCTTTGGAACTCTTCCATTGCTCTCGGAATTCTGCTGAAGTTTAAACATGCTTCGGAACTCTTCCATTGTTCTCAGAATTCCGCTGAAGTTTAAAAATACCTCGGAACTCTTCCATTGTTCTCGGAATTCTGCTGAAGTTTCAAAATGCTTCGGAACTCTTCCATTGTTCTCAGAATTCCGCTGACGTTTAAAAATGCTTCGGAAATCTTCCATTGTTTTCAAAATTCCGCTGACGTTTAAAAATGCTTCAGAACTCTTCCATTGTTCTCGGAATTCCGCTGATGTTTAAAAATGCTTTGGAACTCTTCCATTGTTCTCGGAATTCCGCTGAAGTTTAAAACTGCTTCGGAACTCTTCCATTGTTCTCAGAATTCTGCTGACGTTTAAAAATGCATGGGAACTCTTCCATTGTTCTCGGAATTCTGCTGACGTTTAAAAATGCTTCGGAACTCTTCCATTGTTCTCGGAATTCCGCTGACGTTTAAAAATGCTTCACAACTCTTCCATTGTTCTCGAAATTCCGCTGACTTTTAAAAATACTTCGGAACTCTTCCATTGTTCTCCAAATTCCGCTGAAGTTTAGAAATGCTTCGGAACCCTTCCATTGTTCTCGGAATTCTGCTGAAGTTTAAAAATGCTTCGGAACTCTTCCATTGTTCTCAGAATTCCGCTGACATTTAAAAATGCTTCGGAAATCTTCCATTGTTTTCAAAATTCCGCTGACTCTTAAAAATGCTTCAGGACTCTTCCATTGTTCTCGGAATTCCGCTGACGTTTAAAAATGCTTCGGAACTCTTCCATTGTTCTCGGAATTCCGCTGACATTTAAAAATGCTTCGGAACTCTTCCATTGTTCTTGGAATTCTGCTGAAGTTTTAAAATGCTTCGGTACTCTTCCATTGTTCTCGGAATTCTGCTGACGTTTAAAAATGCTTCGGAACTCTTCCATTGTTCTCGGAATTCCGCTGACATATAAAAATGCTTCGGAAATCTTGCATTGTTCTCGGCATTCCGCTGACGTTTAAAAATGCTTCGGAACTCTTCAATTGTTCTCGGAATTCTGCTGAACTTTTAAAATGCTTTGGAACTCTTCCATTTTTCTCGGAATTCCGCTGAAGTTTAAAAATGCTTCGGAAATCTTACATTGTTTTCAAAATTCCGCTGACGTTTAAAAATGCTTCAGAACTCTTCCATTGTTCTCGGAATTCCGCTGACGTTTAAAAATGCTTTGGAACTCTTCCATTGTTCTCGGAATTCCGCTGAAGTTTAAAAATGCTTCGGAACTCTTCCATTGTTCTCAGAATTCCGCTGACATTTAAAAATGCTTCGGTACTCTTCCATTGTTCTCGGAATTCCGCTGACATATAAAAATGCTTCGGAAATCTTGCATTGTTCTCGACATTCCGCTGATGTTTAAAAATGCTTCGGAACTCTTCCATTGTTCTCAGAATTCCGCTGACGTTTAAAAATGCTACGGAAATCTTCCATTGTTTTCAAAATTCCGCTGACGTTTAAAAATGCTTCAGAACTCTTCCATTGTTCTCGGAATTCCGCTGACGTTTAAAAATGCTTCGGAACTCTTCCATTGTTCTCGGAATTCCGCTGACGTTTAAAAATGCTTCGGATCTCTTCCATTGTTCTCGGAATTCCGCTGATGTTTAAAAATGCTTTAGAACTCTTCCATTGTTCTCGCAATTCCGCTGACGTTTAAAAATGCTTCGGAACTGTTCAATTGTTCTCGGAATTCTGCTGAACTTTTAAAATGCTTTGGAACTCTTCCATTGCTCTCGGAATTCTGCTGAAGTTTAAAAATGCTTCAGAACTCTTACATTGTTCTCGGAATTCTGCTGACGTTTAAAAATGCTTCGGAACTCTTCCATTGTTCTCGGAATTCTGCTGAAGTTTAAAAATGCTTCGGAACTCTTCCATTGTTCTCAGAATTCCGCTGACGTTTAAAAATGCTTCGGTACTCTTCCATTGTTCTCGGAATTCCGCTGACATATAAAAATGCTTCGGAAATCTTGCATTGTTCTCGGCATTCCGCTGACGTTTAAAAATGCTTCGGAACTCTTCAATTGTTCTCGGAATTCTGATGAACTTTTAAAATGCTTTGGAACTCTTCCATTGCTCTCGGAATTCTGCTGAAGTTTAAACATGCTTCGGAACTCTTCCATTGTTCTCAGAATTCCGCTGAAGTTTAAAAATACCTCGGAACTCTTCCATTGTTCTTGGAATTCTGCTGAAGTTTAAAAATGCTTCGGAACTCTTCCATTGTTCTCAGAATTCCGCTGACGTTTAAAAATGCTTCAGAACTCTTCCATTGTTCTCGGAATTCCGCTGATGTTTAAAAATGCTTTGTAACTCTTCCATTGTTCTCGGAATTCCGCTGAAGTTTAAAAATGCTTCGGAACTCTTCCATTGTTCTCAGAATTCTGCTGAAGTTTAAAAATGCTTCGGAACTCTTCCATTGTTCTCAGAATTCCGCTGACGTTTAAAAATGCTTCGGTACTCTTCCATTGTTCTCGGAATTCCGCTGACATATAAAAATGCTTCGGAAATCTTGCATTGTTCTCGGCATTCCGCTGACGTTTAAAAATGCTTCGGAACTCTTCAATTGTTCTCGGAATTCTGATGAACTTTTAAAATGCTTTGGAACTCTTCCATTGCTCTCGGAATTCTGCTGAAGTTTAAACATGCTTCGGAACTCTTCCATTGTTCTCAGAATTCCGCTGAAGTTTAAAAATACCTCGGAACTCTTCCATTGTTCTTGGAATTCTGCTGAAGTTTAAAAATGCTTCGGAACTCTTCCATTGTTCTCAGAATTCCGCTGACGTTTAAAAATGCTTCAGAACTCTTCCATTGTTCTCGGAATTCCACTGATGTTTAAAAATGCTTTGTAACTCTTCCATTGTTCTCGGAATTCCGCTGAAGTTTAAAAATGCTTCGGAACTCTTCCATTGTTCTCAGAATTCTGCTGACGTTTAAAAATGCATGGGAACTCTTCCATTGTTCTCGGAATTCTGCTGACGTTTAAAAATGCTTCGGTACTCTTCCATTGTTCTCGGAATTCCGCTGACATATAAAAATGCTTTGGAAATCTTGCATTGTTCTCGGCATTCCGCTGACGTTTAAAAATGCTTCGGAACTCTTCAATTGTTCTCGGAATTCTGATGAACTTTTAAAATGCTTTGGAACTCTTCCATTGCTCTCGGAATTCTGCTGAAGTTTAAACATGCTTCGGAACTCTTCCATTGTTCTCAGAATTCCGCTGAAGTTTAAAAATACCTCGGAACTCTTCCATTGTTCTCGGAATTCTGCTGAAGTTTCAAAATGCTTCGGAACTCTTCCATTGTTCTCAGAATTCCGCTGACGTTTAAAAATGCTTCGGAAATCTTCCATTGTTTTCAAAATTCCGCTGACGTTTAAAAATGCTTCAGAACTCTTCCATTGTTCTCGGAATTCCGCTGATGTTTAAAAATGCTTTGGAACTCTTCCATTGTTCTCGGAATTCCGCTGAAGTTTAAAACTGCTTCGGAACTCTTCCATTGTTCTCAGAATTCTGCTGACGTTTAAAAATGCATGGGAACTCTTCCATTGTTCTCGGAATTCTGCTGACGTTTAAAAATGCTTCGGAACTCTTCCATTGTTCTCGGAATTCCGCTGACGTTTAAAAATGCTTCACAACTCTTCCATTGTTCTCGAAATTCCGCTGACTTTTAAAAATACTTCGGAACTCTTCCATTGTTCTCCAAATTCCGCTGAAGTTTAAAAATGCTTCGGAACCCTTCCATTGTTCTCGGAATTCTGCTGAAGTTTAAAAATGCTTCGGAACTCTTCCATTGTTCTCAGAATTCCGCTGACATTTAAAAATGCTTCGGAAATCTTCCATTGTTTTCAAAATTCCGCTGACTCTTAAAAATGCTTCAGGACTCTTCCATTGTTCTCGGAATTCCGCTGACGTTTTAAAATGCTTCGGTACTCTTCCATTGTTCTCGGAATTCTGCTGACGTTTAAAAATGCTTCGGAACTCTTCCATTGTTCTCGGAATTCCGCTGACATATAAAAATGCTTCGGAAATCTTGCATTGTTCTCGGCATTCCGCTGACGTTTAAAAATGCTTCGGAACTCTTCAATTGTTCTCGGAATTCTGCTGAACTTTTAAAATGCTTTGGAACTCTTCCATTTTTCTCGGAATTCCGCTGAAGTTTAAAAATGCTTCGGAAATCTTACATTGTTTTCAAAATTCCGCTGACGTTTAAAAATGCTTCAGAACTCTTCCATTGTTCTCGGAATTCCGCTGACGTTTAAAAATGCTTTGGAACTCTTCCATTGTTCTCGGAATTCCGCTGACATTTAAAAATGCTTCGGTACTCTTCCATTGTTCTCGGAATTCCGCTGACATATAAAAATGCTTCGGAAATCTTGCATTGTTCTCGACATTCCGCTGATGTTTAAAAATGCTTCGGAACTCTTCCATTGTTCTCAGAATTCCGCTGACGTTTAAAAATGCTACGGAAATCTTCCATTGTTTTCAAAATTCCGCTGACGTTTAAAAATGCTTCAGAACTCTTCCATTGTTCTCGGAATTCTGCTGACGTTTAAAAATGCTTCGGAACTCTTCCATTGTTCTCGGAATTCCGCTGACGTTTAAAAATGCTTCGGATCTCTTCCATTGTTCTCGGAATTCCGCTGATGTTTAAAAATGCTTTAGAACTCTTCCATTGTTCTCGCAATTCCGCTGACGTTTAAAAATGCTTCGGAACTGTTCAATTGTTCTCGGAATTCTGCTGAACTTTTAAAATGCTTTGGAACTCTTCCATTGCTCTCGGAATTCTGCTGAAGTTTAAAAATGCTTCAGAACTCTTACATTGTTCTCGGAATTCTGCTGACGTTTAAAAATGCTTCGGAACTCTTCCATTGTTCTCGGAATTCTGCTGAAGTTTAAAAATGCTTTGGAACTCTTCCATTGTTCTCAGAATTCCGCTGACGTTTAAAAATGCTTCGGTACTCTTCCATTGTTCTCGGAATTCCGCTGACATATAAAAATGCTTCGGAAATCTTGCATTGTTCTCGGCATTCCGCTGACGTTTAAAAATGCTTCGGAACTCTTCAATTGTTCTCGGAATTCTGATGAACTTTTAAAATGCTTTGGAACTCTTCCATTGCTCTCGGAATTCTGCTGAAGTTTAAACATGCTTCGGAACTCTTCCATTGTTCTCAGAATTCCGCTGAAGTTTAAAAATACCTCGGAACTCTTCCATTGTTCTTGGAATTCTGCTGAAGTTTAAAAATGCTTCGGAACTCTTCCATTGTTCTCAGAATTCCGCTGACGTTTAAAAATGCTTCAGAACTCTTCCATTGTTCTCGGAATTCCGCTGATGTTTAAAAATGCTTTGTAACTCTTCCATTGTTCTCGGAATTCCGCTGAAGTTTAAAAATGCTTCGGAACACTTCCATTGTTCTCAGAATTCTGCTGAAGTTTAAAAATGCTTCGGAACTCTTCCATTGTTCTCAGAATTCCGCTGACGTTTAAAAATGCTTCGGTACTCTTCCATTGTTCTCGGAATTCCGCTGACATATAAAAATGCTTCGGAAATCTTGCATTGTTCTCGGCATTCCGCTGACGTTTAAAAATGCTTCGGAACTCTTCAATTGTTCTCGGAATTCTGATGAACTTTTAAAATGCTTTGGAACTCTTCCATTGCTCTCGGAATTCTGCTGAAGTTTAAACATGCTTCTGAACTCTTCCATTGTTCTCAGAATTCCGCTGAAGTTTAAAAATACCTCGGAACTCTTCCATTGTTCTTGGAATTCTGCTGAAGTTTAAAAATGCTTCGGAACTCTTCCATTGTTCTCAGAATTCCGCTGACGTTTAAAAATGCTTCAGAACTCTTCCATTGTTCTCGGAATTCCGCTGATGTTTAAAAATGCTTTGTAACTCTTCCATTGTTCTCGGAATTCCGCTGAAGTTTAAAAATGCTTCGGAACTCTTCCATTGTTCTCAGAATTCTGCTGACGTTTAAAAATGCATGGGAACTCTTCCATTGTTCTCGGAATTCTGCTGACGTTTAAAAATGCTTCGGAACTCTTCCATTGTTCTCGGAATTCCGCTGACGTTTAAAAATGCTTCACAACTCTTCCATTGTTCTCGAAATTCCGCTGACTTTTAAAAATACTTCGGAACTCTTCCATTGTTCTCGGAATTCCGCTGACGTTTAAAAATGCTTCACAACTCTTCCATTGTTCTCGAAATTCCGCTGACATATAAAAATGCTTTGGAAATCTTGCATTGTTCTCGGCATTCCGCTGACGTTTAAAAATGCTTCGGAACTCTTCAATTGTTCTCGGAATTCTGATGAACTTTTAAAATGCTTCGGAACTCTTCCATTGTTCTCCAAATTCCGCTGAAGTTTAAAAATGCTTCGGAACTCTTCCATTGTTCTCAGAATTCCGCTGACATTTAAAAATGCTTCGGAAATCTTCCATTGTTTTCAAAATTCCGCTGACTCTTAAAAATGCTTCAGAACTCTTCCATTGTTCTCGGAATTCCGCTGACGTTTAAAAATGCATCGGAAGTCTTCCATTGTTCTCGGAATTCCGCTGAGGTTTAAAAATGCTTCGGAACTCTTCCATTGTTCTCGGAATTCCGCTGATGTTTAAAAATGCTTTAGAACTCTTCCATTGTTCTCGCAATTCCGCTGACGTTTAAAAATGCTTCGGAACTGTTCAATTGTTCTCGGAATTCTGCTGAACTTTTAAAATGCTTTGGAACTCTTCCATTGCTCTCGGAATTCTGCTGAAGTTTAAAAATGCTTCAGAACTCTTACATTGTTCTCAGAATTCCGCTGACGTTTAAAAATGCTTCGGAACTCTTCCATTGTTCTCAGAATTCCGCTGACGTTTAAAAATGCTTCGGTACTCTTCCATTGTTCTCGGAATTCCGCTGACATATAAAAATGCTTTGGAAATCTTGCATTGTTCTCGGCATTCCGCTGACGTTTAAAAATGCTTCGGAACTCTTCAATTGTTCTCGGAATTCTGATGAACTTTTAAAATGCTTTGGAACTCTTCCATTGCTCTCGGAATTCTGCTGAAGTTTAAACATGCTTCGGAACTCTTCCATTGTTCTCAGAATTCCGCTGAAGTTTAAAAATACCTCGGAACTCTTCCATTGTTCTCGGAATTCTGCTGAAGTTTCAAAATGCTTCGGAACTCTTCCATTGTTCTCAGAATTCCGCTGACGTTTAAAAATGCTTCGGAAATCTTCCATTGTTTTCAAAATTCCGCTGACGTTTAAAAATGCTTCAGAACTCTTCCATTGTTCTCGGAATTCCGCTGATGTTTAAAAATGCTTTGGAACTCTTCCATTGTTCTCGGAATTCCGCTGAAGTTTAAAACTGCTTCGGAACTCTTCCATTGTTCTCAGAATTCTGCTGACGTTTAAAAATGCATGGGAACTCTTCCATTGTTCTCGGAATTCTGCTGACGTTTAAAAATGCTTCGGAACTCTTCCATTGTTCTCGGAATTCCGCTGACGTTTAAAAATGCTTCACAACTCTTCCATTGTTCTCGAAATTCCGCTGACTTTTAAAAATACTTCGGAACTCTTCCATTGTTCTCCAAATTCCGCTGAAGTTTAGAAATGCTTCGGAACCCTTCCATTGTTCTCGGAATTCTGCTGAAGTTTAAAAATGCTTCGGAACTCTTCCATTGTTCTCAGAATTCCGCTGACATTTAAAAATGCTTCGGAAATCTTCCATTGTTTTCAAAATTCCGCTGACTCTTAAAAATGCTTCAGGACTCTTCCATTGTTCTCGGAATTCCGCTGACGTTTAAAAATGCTTCGGAACTCTTCCATTGTTCTCGGAATTCCGCTGACATTTAAAAATGCTTCGGAACTCTTCCATTGTTCTTGGAATTCTGCTGAAGTTTTAAAATGCTTCGGTACTCTTCCATTGTTCTCGGAATTCTGCTGACGTTTAAAAATGCTTCGGAACTCTTCCATTGTTCTCGGAATTCCGCTGACATATAAAAATGCTTCGGAAATCTTGCATTGTTCTCGGCATTCCGCTGACGTTTAAAAATGCTTCGGAACTCTTCAATTGTTCTCGGAATTCTGCTGAACTTTTAAAATGCTTTGGAACTCTTCCATTTTTCTCGGAATTCCGCTGAAGTTTAAAAATGCTTCGGAAATCTTACATTGTTTTCAAAATTCCGCTGACGTTTAAAAATGCTTCAGAACTCTTCCATTGTTCTCGGAATTCCGCTGACGTTTAAAAATGCTTTGGAACTCTTCCATTGTTCTCGGAATTCCGCTGAAGTTTAAAAATGCTTCGGAACTCTTCCATTGTTCTCAGAATTCCGCTGACATTTAAAAATGCTTCGGTACTCTTCCATTGTTCTCGGAATTCCGCTGACATATAAAAATGCTTCGGAAATCTTGCATTGTTCTCGGCATTCCGCTGACGTTTAAAAATGCTTCGGAACTCTTCAATTGTTCTCGGAATTCTGCTGAACTTTTAAAATGCTTTGGAACTCTTCCATTTTTCTCGGAATTCCGCTGAAGTTTAAAAATGCTTCGGAAATCTTACATTGTTTTCAAAATTCCGCTGACGTTTAAAAATGCTTCAGAACTCTTCCATTGTTCTCGGAATTCCGCTGACGTTTAAAAATGCTTTGGAACTCTTCCATTGTTCTCGGAATTCCGCTGAAGTTTAAAAATGCTTCGGAACTCTTCCATTGTTCTCAGAATTCCGCTGACATTTAAAAATGCTTCGGTACTCTTCCATTGTTCTCGGAATTCCGCTGACGTTTAAAAATGCTTCACAACTCTTCCATTGTTCTCGAAATTCCGCTGACTTTTAAAAATACTTCGGAACTCTTCCATTGTTCTCCAAATTCCGCTGAAGTTTAAAAATGCTTCGGAACCCTTCCATTGTTCTCGGAATTCTGCTGAAGTTTAAAAATGCTTCGGAACTCTTCCATTGTTCTCAGAATTCCGCTGACATTTAAAAATGCTTCGGAAATCTTCCATTGTTTTCAAAATTCCGCTGACTCTTAAAAATGCTTCAGGACTCTTCCATTGTTCTCGGAATTCCGCTGACGTTTAAAAATGCTTCGGAACTCTTCCATTGTTCTCGGAATTCCGCTGACATTTAAAAATGCTTCGGAACTCTTCCATTGTTCTTGGAATTCTGCTGAAGTTTTAAAATGCTTCGGTACTCTTCCATTGTTCTCGGAATTCTGCTGACGTTTAAAAATGCTTCGGAACTCTTCCATTGTTCTCGGAATTCCGCTGACATATAAAAATGCTTCGGAAATCTTGCATTGTTCTCGGCATTCCGCTGACGTTTAAAAATGCTTCGGAACTCTTCAATTGTTCTCGGAATTCTGCTGAACTTTTAAAATGCTTTGGAACTCTTCCATTTTTCTCGGAATTCCGCTGAAGTTTAAAAATGCTTCGGAAATCTTACATTGTTTTCAAAATTCCGCTGACGTTTAAAAATGCTTCAGAACTCTTCCATTGTTCTCGGAATTCCGCTGACGTTTAAAAATGCTTTGGAACTCTTCCATTGTTCTCGGAATTCCGCTGACATTTAAAAATGCTTCGGTACTCTTCCATTGTTCTCGGAATTCCGCTGACATATAAAAATGCTTCGGAAATCTTGCATTGTTCTCGACATTCCGCTGATGTTTAAAAATGCTTCGGAACTCTTCCATTGTTCTCAGAATTCCGCTGACGTTTAAAAATGCTACGGAAATCTTCCATTGTTTTCAAAATTCCGCTGACG
Organism: Phyllobates terribilis; assembly: GCF_046119375.1. Lineage (NCBI taxonomy): Eukaryota > Metazoa > Chordata > Amphibia > Anura > Dendrobatidae > Phyllobates > Phyllobates terribilis. The sequence continues at coordinate 14,745,053 of NW_027362782.1, forward strand.
TTTAAAAATGCTTCAGAACTCTTCCATTGTTCTCGGAATTCTGCTGACGTTTAAAAATGCTTCGGAACTCTTCCATTGTTCTCGGAATTCCGCTGACGTTTAAAAATGCTTCGGATCTCTTCCATTGTTCTCGGAATTCCGCTGATGTTTAAAAATGCTTTAGAACTCTTCCATTGTTCTCGCAATTCCGCTGACGTTTAAAAATGCTTCGGAACTGTTCAATTGTTCTCGGAATTCTGCTGAACTTTTAAAATGCTTTGGAACTCTTCCATTGCTCTCGGAATTCTGCTGAAGTTTAAAAATGCTTCAGAACTCTTACATTGTTCTCGGAATTCTGCTGACGTTTAAAAATGCTTCGGAACTCTTCCATTGTTCTCGGAATTCTGCTGAAGTTTAAAAATGCTTTGGAACTCTTCCATTGTTCTCAGAATTCCGCTGACGTTTAAAAATGCTTCGGTACTCTTCCATTGTTCTCGGAATTCCGCTGACATATAAAAATGCTTCGGAAATCTTGCATTGTTCTCGGCATTCCGCTGACGTTTAAAAATGCTTCGGAACTCTTCAATTGTTCTCGGAATTCTGATGAACTTTTAAAATGCTTTGGAACTCTTCCATTGCTCTCGGAATTCTGCTGAAGTTTAAACATGCTTCGGAACTCTTCCATTGTTCTCAGAATTCCGCTGAAGTTTAAAAATACCTCGGAACTCTTCCATTGTTCTTGGAATTCTGCTGAAGTTTAAAAATGCTTCGGAACTCTTCCATTGTTCTCAGAATTCCGCTGACGTTTAAAAATGCTTCAGAACTCTTCCATTGTTCTCGGAATTCCGCTGATGTTTAAAAATGCTTTGTAACTCTTCCATTGTTCTCGGAATTCCGCTGAAGTTTAAAAATGCTTCGGAACACTTCCATTGTTCTCAGAATTCTGCTGAAGTTTAAAAATGCTTCGGAACTCTTCCATTGTTCTCAGAATTCCGCTGACGTTTAAAAATGCTTCGGTACTCTTCCATTGTTCTCGGAATTCCGCTGACATATAAAAATGCTTCGGAAATCTTGCATTGTTCTCGGCATTCCGCTGACGTTTAAAAATGCTTCGGAACTCTTCAATTGTTCTCGGAATTCTGATGAACTTTTAAAATGCTTTGGAACTCTTCCATTGCTCTCGGAATTCTGCTGAAGTTTAAACATGCTTCTGAACTCTTCCATTGTTCTCAGAATTCCGCTGAAGTTTAAAAATACCTCGGAACTCTTCCATTGTTCTTGGAATTCTGCTGAAGTTTAAAAATGCTTCGGAACTCTTCCATTGTTCTCAGAATTCCGCTGACGTTTAAAAATGCTTCAGAACTCTTCCATTGTTCTCGGAATTCCGCTGATGTTTAAAAATGCTTTGTAACTCTTCCATTGTTCTCGGAATTCCGCTGAAGTTTAAAAATGCTTCGGAACTCTTCCATTGTTCTCAGAATTCTGCTGACGTTTAAAAATGCATGGGAACTCTTCCATTGTTCTCGGAATTCTGCTGACGTTTAAAAATGCTTCGGAACTCTTCCATTGTTCTCGGAATTCCGCTGACGTTTAAAAATGCTTCACAACTCTTCCATTGTTCTCGAAATTCCGCTGACTTTTAAAAATACTTCGGAACTCTTCCATTGTTCTCGGAATTCCGCTGACGTTTAAAAATGCTTCACAACTCTTCCATTGTTCTCGAAATTCCGCTGACATATAAAAATGCTTTGGAAATCTTGCATTGTTCTCGGCATTCCGCTGACGTTTAAAAATGCTTCGGAACTCTTCAATTGTTCTCGGAATTCTGATGAACTTTTAAAATGCTTCGGAACTCTTCCATTGTTCTCCAAATTCCGCTGAAGTTTAAAAATGCTTCGGAACTCTTCCATTGTTCTCAGAATTCCGCTGACATTTAAAAATGCTTCGGAAATCTTCCATTGTTTTCAAAATTCCGCTGACTCTTAAAAATGCTTCAGAACTCTTCCATTGTTCTCGGAATTCCGCTGACGTTTAAAAATGCATCGGAAGTCTTCCATTGTTCTCGGAATTCCGCTGAGGTTTAAAAATGCTTCGGAACTCTTCCATTGTTCTCGGAATTCCGCTGATGTTTAAAAATGCTTTAGAACTCTTCCATTGTTCTCGCAATTCCGCTGACGTTTAAAAATGCTTCGGAACTGTTCAATTGTTCTCGGAATTCTGCTGAACTTTTAAAATGCTTTGGAACTCTTCCATTGCTCTCGGAATTCTGCTGAAGTTTAAAAATGCTTCAGAACTCTTACATTGTTCTCAGAATTCCGCTGACGTTTAAAAATGCTTCGGAACTCTTCCATTGTTCTCAGAATTCCGCTGACGTTTAAAAATGCTTCGGTACTCTTCCATTGTTCTCGGAATTCCGCTGACATATAAAAATGCTTTGGAAATCTTGCATTGTTCTCGGCATTCCGCTGACGTTTAAAAATGCTTCGGAACTCTTCAATTGTTCTCGGAATTCTGATGAACTTTTAAAATGCTTTGGAACTCTTCCATTGCTCTCGGAATTCTGCTGAAGTTTAAACATGCTTCGGAACTCTTCCATTGTTCTCAGAATTCCGCTGAAGTTTAAAAATACCTCGGAACTCTTCCATTGTTCTCGGAATTCTGCTGAAGTTTCAAAATGCTTCGGAACTCTTCCATTGTTCTCAGAATTCCGCTGACGTTTAAAAATGCTTCGGAAATCTTCCATTGTTTTCAAAATTCCGCTGACGTTTAAAAATGCTTCAGAACTCTTCCATTGTTCTCGGAATTCCGCTGATGTTTAAAAATGCTTTGGAACTCTTCCATTGTTCTCGGAATTCCGCTGAAGTTTAAAACTGCTTCGGAACTCTTCCATTGTTCTCAGAATTCTGCTGACGTTTAAAAATGCATGGGAACTCTTCCATTGTTCTCGGAATTCTGCTGACGTTTAAAAATGCTTCGGAACTCTTCCATTGTTCTCGGAATTCCGCTGACGTTTAAAAATGCTTCACAACTCTTCCATTGTTCTCGAAATTCCGCTGACTTTTAAAAATACTTCGGAACTCTTCCATTGTTCTCCAAATTCCGCTGAAGTTTAGAAATGCTTCGGAACCCTTCCATTGTTCTCGGAATTCTGCTGAAGTTTAAAAATGCTTCGGAACTCTTCCATTGTTCTCAGAATTCCGCTGACATTTAAAAATGCTTCGGAAATCTTCCATTGTTTTCAAAATTCCGCTGACTCTTAAAAATGCTTCAGGACTCTTCCATTGTTCTCGGAATTCCGCTGACGTTTAAAAATGCTTCGGAACTCTTCCATTGTTCTCGGAATTCCGCTGACATTTAAAAATGCTTCGGAACTCTTCCATTGTTCTTGGAATTCTGCTGAAGTTTTAAAATGCTTCGGTACTCTTCCATTGTTCTCGGAATTCTGCTGACGTTTAAAAATGCTTCGGAACTCTTCCATTGTTCTCGGAATTCCGCTGACATATAAAAATGCTTCGGAAATCTTGCATTGTTCTCGGCATTCCGCTGACGTTTAAAAATGCTTCGGAACTCTTCAATTGTTCTCGGAATTCTGCTGAACTTTTAAAATGCTTTGGAACTCTTCCATTTTTCTCGGAATTCCGCTGAAGTTTAAAAATGCTTCGGAAATCTTACATTGTTTTCAAAATTCCGCTGACGTTTAAAAATGCTTCAGAACTCTTCCATTGTTCTCGGAATTCCGCTGACGTTTAAAAATGCTTTGGAACTCTTCCATTGTTCTCGGAATTCCGCTGAAGTTTAAAAATGCTTCGGAACTCTTCCATTGTTCTCAGAATTCCGCTGACATTTAAAAATGCTTCGGTACTCTTCCATTGTTCTCGGAATTCCGCTGACATATAAAAATGCTTCGGAAATCTTGCATTGTTCTCGGCATTCCGCTGACGTTTAAAAATGCTTCGGAACTCTTCAATTGTTCTCGGAATTCTGCTGAACTTTTAAAATGCTTTGGAACTCTTCCATTTTTCTCGGAATTCCGCTGAAGTTTAAAAATGCTTCGGAAATCTTACATTGTTTTCAAAATTCCGCTGACGTTTAAAAATGCTTCAGAACTCTTCCATTGTTCTCGGAATTCCGCTGACGTTTAAAAATGCTTTGGAACTCTTCCATTGTTCTCGGAATTCCGCTGAAGTTTAAAAATGCTTCGGAACTCTTCCATTGTTCTCAGAATTCCGCTGACATTTAAAAATGCTTCGGTACTCTTCCATTGTTCTCGGAATTCCGCTGACATATAAAAATGCTTCGGAAATCTTGCATTGTTCTCGACATTCCGCTGATGTTTAAAAATGCTTCGGAACTCTTCCATTGTTCTCAGAATTCCGCTGACGTTTAAAAATGCTACGGAAATCTTCCATTGTTTTCAAAATTCCGCTGACGTTTAAAAATGCTTCAGAACTCTTCCATTGTTCTCGGAATTCCGCTGACGTTTAAAAATGCTTCGGAACTCTTCCATTGTTCTCGGAATTCCGCTGACGTTTAAAAATGCTTCGGATCTCTTCCATTGTTCTCGGAATTCCGCTGATGTTTAAAAATGCTTTAGAACTCTTCCATTGTTCTCGCAATTCCGCTGACGTTTAAAAATGCTTCGGAACTGTTCAATTGTTCTCGGAATTCTGCTGAACTTTTAAAATGCTTTGGAACTCTTCCATTGCTCTCGGAATTCTGCTGAAGTTTAAAAATGCTTCAGAACTCTTACATTGTTCTCGGAATTCTGCTGACGTTTAAAAATGCTTCGGAACTCTTCCATTGTTCTCGGAATTCTGCTGAAGTTTAAAAATGCTTCGGAACTCTTCCATTGTTCTCAGAATTCCGCTGACGTTTAAAAATGCTTCGGTACTCTTCCATTGTTCTCGGAATTCCGCTGACATATAAAAATGCTTCGGAAATCTTGCATTGTTCTCGGCATTCCGCTGACGTTTAAAAATGCTTCGGAACTCTTCAATTGTTCTCGGAATTCTGATGAACTTTTAAAATGCTTTGGAACTCTTCCATTGCTCTCGGAATTCTGCTGAAGTTTAAACATGCTTCGGAACTCTTCCATTGTTCTCAGAATTCCGCTGAAGTTTAAAAATACCTCGGAACTCTTCCATTGTTCTTGGAATTCTGCTGAAGTTTAAAAATGCTTCGGAACTCTTCCATTGTTCTCAGAATTCCGCTGACGTTTAAAAATGCTTCAGAACTCTTCCATTGTTCTCGGAATTCCGCTGATGTTTAAAAATGCTTTGTAACTCTTCCATTGTTCTCGGAATTCCGCTGAAGTTTAAAAATGCTTCGGAACTCTTCCATTGTTCTCAGAATTCTGCTGAAGTTTAAAAATGCTTCGGAACTCTTCCATTGTTCTCAGAATTCCGCTGACGTTTAAAAATGCTTCGGTACTCTTCCATTGTTCTCGGAATTCCGCTGACATATAAAAATGCTTCGGAAATCTTGCATTGTTCTCGGCATTCCGCTGACGTTTAAAAATGCTTCGGAACTCTTCAATTGTTCTCGGAATTCTGATGAACTTTTAAAATGCTTTGGAACTCTTCCATTGCTCTCGGAATTCTGCTGAAGTTTAAACATGCTTCGGAACTCTTCCATTGTTCTCAGAATTCCGCTGAAGTTTAAAAATACCTCGGAACTCTTCCATTGTTCTTGGAATTCTGCTGAAGTTTAAAAATGCTTCGGAACTCTTCCATTGTTCTCAGAATTCCGCTGACGTTTAAAAATGCTTCAGAACTCTTCCATTGTTCTCGGAATTCCGCTGATGTTTAAAAATGCTTTGTAACTCTTCCATTGTTCTCGGAATTCCGCTGAAGTTTAAAAATGCTTCGGAACTCTTCCATTGTTCTCAGAATTCTGCTGACGTTTAAAAATGCATGGGAACTCTTCCATTGTTCTCGGAATTCTGCTGACGTTTAAAAATGCTTCGGTACTCTTCCATTGTTCTCGGAATTCCGCTGACATATAAAAATGCTTTGGAAATCTTGCATTGTTCTCGGCATTCCGCTGACGTTTAAAAATGCTTCGGAACTCTTCAATTGTTCTCGGAATTCTGATGAACTTTTAAAATGCTTTGGAACTCTTCCATTGCTCTCGGAATTCTGCTGAAGTTTAAACATGCTTCGGAACTCTTCCATTGTTCTCAGAATTCCGCTGACGTTTAAAAATGCTTCGGAAATCTTCCATTGTTTTCAAAATTCCGCTGACGTTTAAAAATGCTTCAGAACTCTTCCATTGTTCTCGGAATTCCGCTGATGTTTAAAAATGCTTTGGAACTCTTCCATTGTTCTCGGAATTCCGCTGAAGTTTAAAACTGCTTCGGAACTCTTCCATTGTTCTCAGAATTCTGCTGACGTTTAAAAATGCATGGGAACTCTTCCATTGTTCTCGGAATTCTGCTGACGTTTAAAAATGCTTCGGAACTCTTCCATTGTTCTCGGAATTCCGCTGACGTTTAAAAATGCTTCACAACTCTTCCATTGTTCTCGAAATTCCGCTGACTTTTAAAAATACTTCGGAACTCTTCCATTGTTCTCCAAATTCCGCTGAAGTTTAAAAATGCTTCGGAACCCTTCCATTGTTCTCGGAATTCTGCTGAAGTTTAAAAATGCTTCGGAACTCTTCCATTGTTCTCAGAATTCCGCTGACATTTAAAAATGCTTCGGAAATCTTCCATTGTTTTCAAAATTCCGCTGACTCTTAAAAATGCTTCAGGACTCTTCCATTGTTCTCGGAATTCCGCTGACGTTTAAAAATGCTTCGGAACTCTTCCATTGTTCTCGGAATTCCGCTGACATTTAAAAATGCTTCGGAACTCTTCCATTGTTCTTGGAATTCTGCTGAAGTTTTAAAATGCTTCGGTACTCTTCCATTGTTCTCGGAATTCTGCTGACGTTTAAAAATGCTTCGGAACTCTTCCATTGTTCTCGGAATTCCGCTGACATATAAAAATGCTTCGGAAATCTTGCATTGTTCTCGGCATTCCGCTGACGTTTAAAAATGCTTCGGAACTCTTCAATTGTTCTCGGAATTCTGCTGAACTTTTAAAATGCTTCAGAACTCTTCCATTGTTCTCGGAATTCCGCTGACGTTTAAAAATGCTTTGGAACTCTTCCATTGTTCTCGGAATTCCGCTGACATTTAAAAATGCTTCGGTACTCTTCCATTGTTCTCGGAATTCCGCTGACATATAAAAATGCTTCGGAAATCTTGCATTGTTCTCGACATTCCGCTGATGTTTAAAAATGCTTCGGAACTCTTCCATTGTTCTCAGAATTCCGCTGACGTTTAAAAATGCTACGGAAATCTTCCATTGTTTTCAAAATTCCGCTGACGTTTAAAAATGCTTCAGAACTCTTCCATTGTTCTCGGAATTCTGCTGACGTTTAAAAATGCTTCGGAACTCTTCCATTGTTCTCGGAATTCCGCTGACGTTTAAAAATGCTTCGGATCTCTTCCATTGTTCTCGGAATTCCGCTGATGTTTAAAAATGCTTTAGAACTCTTCCATTGTTCTCGCAATTCCGCTGACGTTTAAAAATGCTTCGGAACTGTTCAATTGTTCTCGGAATTCTGCTGAACTTTTAAAATGCTTTGGAACTCTTCCATTGCTCTCGGAATTCTGCTGAAGTTTAAAAATGCTTCAGAACTCTTACATTGTTCTCGGAATTCTGCTGACGTTTAAAAATGCTTCGGAACTCTTCCATTGTTCTCGGAATTCTGCTGAAGTTTAAAAATGCTTTGGAACTCTTCCATTGTTCTCAGAATTCCGCTGACGTTTAAAAATGCTTCGGTACTCTTCCATTGTTCTCGGAATTCCGCTGACATATAAAAATGCTTCGGAAATCTTGCATTGTTCTCGGCATTCCGCTGACGTTTAAAAATGCTTCGGAACTCTTCAATTGTTCTCGGAATTCTGATGAACTTTTAAAATGCTTTGGAACTCTTCCATTGCTCTCGGAATTCTGCTGAAGTTTAAACATGCTTCGGAACTCTTCCATTGTTCTCAGAATTCCGCTGAAGTTTAAAAATACCTCGGAACTCTTCCATTGTTCTTGGAATTCTGCTGAAGTTTAAAAATGCTTCGGAACTCTTCCATTGTTCTCAGAATTCCGCTGACGTTTAAAAATGCTTCAGAACTCTTCCATTGTTCTCGGAATTCCGCTGATGTTTAAAAATGCTTTGTAACTCTTCCATTGTTCTCGGAATTCCGCTGAAGTTTAAAAATGCTTCGGAACACTTCCATTGTTCTCAGAATTCTGCTGAAGTTTAAAAATGCTTCGGAACTCTTCCATTGTTCTCAGAATTCCGCTGACGTTTAAAAATGCTTCGGTACTCTTCCATTGTTCTCGGAATTCCGCTGACATATAAAAATGCTTCGGAAATCTTGCATTGTTCTCGGCATTCCGCTGACGTTTAAAAATGCTTCGGAACTCTTCAATTGTTCTCGGAATTCTGATGAACTTTTAAAATGCTTTGGAACTCTTCCATTGCTCTCGGAATTCTGCTGAAGTTTAAACATGCTTCGGAACTCTTCCATTGTTCTCAGAATTCCGCTGAAGTTTAAAAATACCTCGGAACTCTTCCATTGTTCTTGGAATTCTGCTGAAGTTTAAAAATGCTTCGGAACTCTTCCATTGTTCTCAGAATTCCGCTGACGTTTAAAAATGCTTCAGAACTCTTCCATTGTTCTCGGAATTCCGCTGATGTTTAAAAATGCTTTGTAACTCTTCCATTGTTCTCGGAATTCCGCTGAAGTTTAAAAATGCTTCGGAACTCTTCCATTGTTCTCAGAATTCTGCTGACGTTTAAAAATGCATGGGAACTCTTCCATTGTTCTCGGAATTCTGCTGACGTTTAAAAATGCTTCGGAACTCTTCCATTGTTCTCGGAATTCCGCTGACGTTTAAAAATGCTTCACAACTCTTCCATTGTTCTCGAAATTCCGCTGACTTTTAAAAATACTTCGGAACTCTTCCATTGTTCTCCAAATTCCGCTGAAGTTTAAAAATGCTTCGGAACCCTTCCATTGTTCTCAGAATTCTGCTGAAGTTTAAAAATGCTTCGGAACTCTTCCATTGTTCTCAGAATTCCGCTGACATTTAAAAATGCTTCGGAAATCTTCCATTGTTTTCAAAATTCCGCTGACTCTTAAAAATGCTTCAGGACTCTTCCATTGTTCTCGGAATTCCGCTGACGTTTAAAAATGCTTCGGAACTCTTCCATTGTTCTCGGAATTCCGCTGACATTTAAAAATGCTTCGGAACTCTTCCATTGTTCTTGGAATTCTGCTGAAGTTTTAAAATGCTTCGGTACTCTTCCATTGTTCTCGGAATTCTGCTGACGTTTAAAAATGCTTCGGAACTCTTCCATTGTTCTCGGAATTCCGCTGACATATAAAAATGCTTTGGAAATCTTGCATTGTTCTCGGCATTCCGCTGACGTTTAAAAATGCTTCGGAACTCTTCAATTGTTCTCGGAATTCTGCTGAAGTTTAAAAATGCTTCGGAACTCTTCCATTGTTCTCAGAATTCCGCTGACATTTAAAAATGCTTCGGAAATCTTCCATTGTTTTCAAAATTCCGCTGACTCTTAAAAATGCTTCAGAACTCTTCCATGGTTCTCGGAATTCCGCTGACGTTTAAAAATGCTTCGGAACTCTTCCATTGTTCTCGGAATTCCGCTGAAGTTTTAAAATGCTTCGGTACTCTTCCATTGTTCTCGGAATTCTGCTGACGTTTAAAAATGCTTCGGAACTCTTCCATTGTTCTCGGAATTCCGCTGACATATAAAAATGCTTTGGAAATCTTGCATTGTTCTCGGCATTCCGCTGACGTTTAAAAATGCTTCGGAACTCTTCAATTGTTCTCGGAATTCTGCTGAACTTTTAAAATGCTTTGGAACTCTTCCATTGTTCTCGGAATTCCGATGAAGTTTAAAAATGCTTCGGAAATCTTACATTGTTTTCAAAATTCCGCTGACGTTTAAAAATGCTTCAGAACTCTTCCATTGTTCTCGGAATTCCGCTGACGTTTAAAAATGCTTTGGAACTCTTCCATTGTTCTCGGAATTCCGCTGAAGTTTAAAAATGCTTCGGAACTCTTCCATTGTTCTCAGAATTACGCTGACATTTAAAAATTCTTCGGTACTCTTCCATTGTTCTCAGAATTCCGCTGACATTTAAAAATGCTTCGGAACTCTTCCATTGTTCTCAGAATTCCGCTGACGTTTAAAAATGCTACGGAAATCTTCCATTGTTTTCAAAATTCCGCTGACGTTTAAAAATGCTTCAGAACTCTTCCATTGTTCTCGGAATTCCGCTGACGTTTAATAATGCTTCGCAACTCTTTCATTGTTCTCGGAATTCCGCTGACGTTTAAAAATGCTTCGGAACTCTTCCATTGTTCTCAGAAATCTGCTGACGTTTAAAAATGCATCGGAACTCTTCCATTGTTCTCGGAATTCGGCTGACGTTCAAAAATGCTTCGGAACTCTTCCATTGTTCTCGGAATTCCGCTGACGTTTAAAAATGCTTCACAACTCTTCCATTGTTCTCGAAATTCCGCTGACTTTTAAAAATACTTCGGAACTCTTCCATTGTTCTCCAAATTCCGCTGAAGTTTAAAAATGCTTCGGAACCCTTGCATTGTTCTCGGAATTCTGCTGAAGTTTAAAAATGCTTCGGAACTCTTCCATTGTTCTCAGAATTCCGCTGACATTTAAAAATGCTTCGGAAATCTTCCATTGTTTTCAAAATTCCGCTGACTCTTAAAAATGCTTCAGAACTCTTCCATTGTTCTCGGAATTCCGCTGACGTTTAAAAATGCTTCGGAACTCTTCCATTGTTCTCGGAATTCCGCTGACGTTTAAAAATGCTTCGGAACTCTTCCATTGTTCTCGGAATTCCGCTGATGTTTAAAAATGCTTTAGAACTCTTCCATTGTTCTCGCAATTCCGCTGACGTTTAAAAATGCTTCGGAACTGTTCAATTGTTCTCGGAATTCTGCTGAACTTTTAAAATGCTTTGGAACTCTTCCATTGCTCTCGGAATTCTGTTGAAGTTTAAAAATGCTTCAGAACTCTTACATTGTTCTCGGAATTCTGCTGACGTTTAAAAATGCTTCGGAACTCTTCCATTGTTCTCGAAATTCCGTTGAAGTTTAAAAATGCTTCGAAACACTTCCATTGTTCTCGGAATTCTGCTGAAGTTTAAAAATGCTTCGGAACTCTTCCATTGTTCTCGGAATTCCGCTGACGTTTAAAAATGCTTCGGAACTCTTCCATTGTTCTCGGAATTCCGCTGATGTTTAAAAATGCTTTAGAACTCTTCCATTGTTCTCGCAATTCCGCTGACGTTTAAAAATGCTTTGGAACTGTTCAATTGTTCTCGGAATTCTGCTGAACTTTTAAAATGCTTTGGAACTCTTCCATTGCTCTCGGAATTCTGCTGAAGTTTAAAAATGCTTCAGAACTCTTCCATTGTTCTCGGAATTCCGCTGACGTTTAAAAATGCTTCACAACTCTTCCATTGTTCTCGAAATGCTGCTGACTTTTAAAAATACTTCGGAACTCTTCCATTGTTCTCCAAATTCCGCTGAAGTTTAAAAATGCTTCGGAACCCTTCCATTGTTCTCGGAATTCTGCTGAAGTTTAAAAATGCTTCGGAACTCTTCCATTGTTCTCAGAATTCCGCTGACATTTAAAAATGCTTCGGAAATCTTCCATTGTTTTCAAAATTCCGCTGACTCTTAAAAATGCTTCAGAACTCTTCCATTGTTCTCGGAATTCCGCTGACGTTTAAAAATGCATCGGAAGTCTTCCATTGTTCTCGGAATTCCGCTGAGGTTTAAAAATGCTTCGGAACTCTTCCATTGTTCTCGGAATTCCGCTGATGTTTAAAAATGCTTTAGAACTCTTCCATTGTTCTCGCAATTCCGCCTACGTTTAAAAATGCTTCGGAACTGTTCAATTGTTCTCGGAATTCTGCTGAACTTTTAAAATGCTTTGGAACTCTTCCATTGCTCTCGGAATTCTGCTGAAGTTTAAAAATGCTTCAGAACTCTTACATTGTTCTCAGAATTCCGCTGACGTTTAAAAATGCTTCGGAACTCTTCCATTGTTCTCAGAATTCCGCTGACGTTTAAAAATGCTTCGGTACTCTTCCATTGTTCTCGGAATTCCGCTGACATATAAAAATGCTTCGGAAATCTTGCATTGTTCTCGGCATTCCGCTGACGTTTAAAAATGCTTCGGAACTCTTCAATTGTTCTCGGAATTCTGATGAACTTTTAAAATGCTTTGGAACTCTTCCATTGCTCTCGGAATTCTGCTGAAGTTTAAACATGCTTCGGAACTCTTCCATTGTTCTCAGAATTCCGCTGACGTTTAAAAATGCTTCGGAAATCTTCCATTGTTTTCAAAATTCCGCTGACGTTTAAAAATGCTTCAGAACTCTTCCATTGTTCTCGGAATTCCGCTGATGTTTAAAAATGCTTTGGAACTCTTCCATTGTTCTCGGAATTCCGCTGAAGTTTAAAAATGCTTCGGAACTCTTCCATTGTTCTCAGAATTCTGCTGACGTTTAAAAATGCATGGGAACTCTTCCATTGTTCTCGGAATTCTGCTGACGTTTAAAAATGCTTCGGAACTCTTCCATTGTTCTCGGAATTCCGCTGACGTTTAAAAATGCTTCACAACTCTTCCATTGTTCTCGAAATTCCGCTGACTTTTAAAAATACTTCGGAACTCTTCCATTGTTCTCCAAATTCCGCTGAAGTTTAAAAATGCTTCGGAACTCTTCCATTGTTCTCAGAATTCCGCTGACATTTAAAAATGCTTCGGAAATCTTCCATTGTTTTCAAAATTCCGCTGACTCTTAAAAATGCTTCAGGACTCTTCCATTGTTCTCGGAATTCCGCTGACGTTTAAAAATGCTTCGGAACTCTTCCATTGTTCTCGGAATTCCGCTGACATTTAAAAATGCTTCGGAACTCTTCCATTGTTCTTGGAATTCTGCTGAAGTTTTAAAATGCTTCGGTACTCTTCCATTGTTCTCGGAATTCTGCTGACGTTTAAAAATGCTTCGGAACTCTTCCATTGTTCTCGGAATTCCGCTGACATATAAAAATGCTTCGGAAATCTTGCATTGTTCTCGGCATTCCGCTGACGTTTAAAAATGCTTCGGAACTCTTCAATTGTTCTCGGAATTCTGCTGAACTTTTAAAATGCTTTGGAACTCTTCCATTTTTCTCGGAATTCCGCTGAAGTTTAAAAATGCTTCGGAAATCTTACATTGTTTTCAAAATTCCGCTGACGTTTAAAAATGCTTCAGAACTCTTCCATTGTTCTCGGAATTCCGCTGACGTTTAAAAATGCTTTGGAACTCTTCCATTGTTCTCGGAATTCCGCTGAAGTTTAAAAATGCTTCGGAACTCTTCCATTGTTCTCAGAATTCCGCTGACATTTAAAAATGCTTCGGTACTCTTCCATTGTTCTCGGAATTCCGCTGACATATAAAAATGCTTCGGAAATCTTGCATTGTTCTCGACATTCCGCTGATGTTTAAAAATGCTTCGGAACTCTTCCATTGTTCTCAGAATTCCGCTGACGTTTAAAAATGCTACGGAAATCTTCCATTGTTTTCAAAATTCCGCTGACGTTTAAAAATGCTTCAGAACTCTTCCATTGTTCTCGGAATTCTGCTGACGTTTAAAAATGCTTCGGAACTCTTCCATTGTTCTCGGAATTCCGCTGACGTTTAAAAATGCTTCGGATCTCTTCCATTGTTCTCGGAATTCCGCTGATGTTTAAAAATGCTTTAGAACTCTTCCATTGTTCTCGCAATTCCGCTGACGTTTAAAAATGCTTCGGAACTGTTCAATTGTTCTCGGAATTCTGCTGAACTTTTAAAATGCTTTGGAACTCTTCCATTGCTCTCGGAATTCTGCTGAAGTTTAAAAATGCTTCAGAACTCTTACATTGTTCTCGGAATTCTGCTGACGTTTAAAAATGCTTCGGAACTCTTCCATTGTTCTCGGAATTCTGCTGAAGTTTAAAAATGCTTCGGAACTCTTCCATTGTTCTCAGAATTCCGCTGACGTTTAAAAATGCTTCGGTACTCTTCCATTGTTCTCGGAATTCCGCTGACATATAAAAATGCTTCGGAAATCTTGCATTGTTCTCGGCATTCCGCTGACGTTTAAAAATGCTTCGGAACTCTTCAATTGTTCTCGGAATTCTGATGAACTTTTAAAATGCTTTGGAACTCTTCCATTGCTCTCGGAATTCTGCTGAAGTTTAAACATGCTTCGGAACTCTTCCATTGTTCTCAGAATTCCGCTGAAGTTTAAAAATACCTCGGAACTCTTCCATTGTTCTTGGAATTCTGCTGAAGTTTAAAAATGCTTCGGAACTCTTCCATTGTTCTCAGAATTCCGCTGACGTTTAAAAATGCTTCAGAACTCTTCCATTGTTCTCGGAATTCCGCTGATGTTTAAAAATGCTTTGTAACTCTACCATTGTTCTCGGAATTCCGCTGAAGTTTAAAAATGCTTCGGAACTCTTCCATTGTTCTCAGAATTCTGCTGAAGTTTAAAAATGCTTCGGAACTCTTCCATTGTTCTCAGAATTCCGCTGACGTTTAAAAATGCTTCGGTACTCTTCCATTGTTCTCGGAATTCCGCTGACATATAAAAATGCTTCGGAAATCTTGCATTGTTCTCGGCATTCCGCTGACGTTTAAAAATGCTTCGGAACTCTTCAATTGTTCTCGGAATTCTGATGAACTTTTAAAATGCTTTGGAACTCTTCCATTGCTCTCGGAATTCTGCTGAAGTTTAAACATGCTTCGGAACTCTTCCATTGTTCTCAGAATTCCGCTGAAGTTTAAAAATACCTCGGAACTCTTCCATTGTTCTTGGAATTCTGCTGAAGTTTAAAAATGCTTCGGAACTCTTCCATTGTTCTCAGAATTCCGCTGACGTTTAAAAATGCCTCAGAACTCTTCCATTGTTCTCGGAATTCCGCTGATGTTTAAAAATGCTTTGTAACTCTTCCATTGTTCTCGGAATTCCGCTGAAGTTTAAAAATGCTTCGGAACTCTTCCATTGTTCTCAGAATTCTGCTGACGTTTAAAAATGCATGGGAACTCTTCCATTGTTCTCGGAATTCTGCTGACGTTTAAAAATGCTTCGGAACTCTTCCATTGTTCTCGGAATTCCGCTGACGTTTAAAAATGCTTCACAACTCTTCCATTGTTCTCGAAATTCCGCTGACTTTTAAAAATACTTCGGAACTCTTCCATTGTTCTCCAAATTCCGCTGAAGTTTAAAAATGCTTCGGAACCCTTCCATTGTTCTCGGAATTCTGCTGAAGTTTAAAAATGCTTCGGAACTCTTCCATTGTTCTCAGAATTCCGCTGACATTTAAAAATGCTTCGGAAATCTTCCATTGTTTTCAAAATTCCGCTGACTCTTAAAAATGCTTCAGGACTCTTCCATTGTTCTCGGAATTCCGCTGACGTTTAAAAATGCTTTGGAACTTTTCCATTGTTCTCGGAATTCCGCTGACATTTAAAAATGCTTCGGAACTCTTCCATTGTTCTTGGAATTCTGCTGAAGTTTTAAAATGCTTCGGTACTCTTCCATTGTTCTCGGAATTCTGCTGACGTTTAAAAATGCTTCGGAACTCTTCCATTGTTCTCGGAATTCCGCTGACATATAAAAATGCTTCGGAAATCTTGCATTGTTCTCGGCATTCCGCTGACGTTTAAAAATGCTTCGGAACTCTTCAATTGTTCTCGGAATTCTGCTGAACTTTTAAAATGCTTTGGAACTCTTCCATTTTTCTCGGAATTCCGCTGAAGTTTAAAAATGCTTCGGAAATCTTACATTGTTTTCAAAATTCCGCTGACGTTTAAAAATGCTTCAGAACTCTTCCATTGTTCTCGGAATTCCGCTGACGTTTAAAAATGCTTTGGAACTCTTCCATTGTTCTCGGAATTCCGCTGAAGTTTAAAAATGCTTCGGAACTCTTCCATTGTTCTCAGAATTCTGCTGACATTTAAAAATGCTTCGGTACTCTTCCATTGTTCTCGGAATTCCGCTGACATATAAAAATGCTTCGGAAATCTTGCATTGTTCTCGACATTCCGCTGATGTTTAAAAATGCTTCGGAACTCTTCCATTGTTCTCAGAATTCCGCTGACGTTTAAAAATGCTACGGAAATCTTCCATTGTTCTCGGCATTCCGCTGACGTTTAAAAATGCTTCGGAACTCTTCAATTGTTCTCGGAATTCTGCTGAACTTTTAAAATGCTATGGAACTCTTCCATTGCTCTCGGAATTCGGGTGAAGTTTAAAAATGCTTCGGAACTATTCTATTGTTCTCGGAATTCCGCTGAAGTTTAAAAATGCTTAAAATCTATTCCATTGTTCTCGTAATTCTGCTCATGTTTAAAAATGCTTCGGAACTCTTCCATTGTTCTCGTAATTCCGCTGAAGTTTAAAAATGCTTCGGAACTCTTCCATTGTTCTCGGAATTCCGATGACGTTTTAAAATGCTTCGGAACTCTTCCATTGTTCTCGGAATTCCACTGAAGTTTAAAAATGCTTCGGAACTCTTCCATTGTTCTAGGAATTCTGCTGAAGTTTAAAAATTCATGTGAACTCTTCCATTATTCTCGGAATTCGAGTGAATTTTAAAAATGCTTCGGAACTTTTCTATTGTTCTCGGAATTCCGCTGAAGTTTAAAAATGCTTAAAATCTCTTACATTGTTCTCGGAATTCCGCTGAAGTTTAAAAATGCTTCGGAACTCTTCCATTTTTCTCGGAATTCTGCTGAAGTTTAAAAATGCTTCAGAACTCTTCCATTGTTCTCAGAATTCTGCTGACGTTTAAAAATGCTTCGGAACTCTTCCATTGTTCTCGGAATTCCGCTGACGTTTAAAAATGCTTCACAACTCTTCCATTGTTCTCGGAATACCGCTGACTTTTAAAAATGCTTCGCAACTCTTCCGTTGTTCTCAAAATTCCGCTGATGTTTAAAAATGCTTCAAAACTTTTCCATTGTTCTCAGAATTCTGCTGACGTTTAAAAATGCTTCGGAACTCTTCCATTGTTCTCGGAATTCCGCTGACGTTTAAAAATGCTTCGGAACTCTTCCATTGTTCTTGGAATTCCGTTGAAGTTTAAAAATGCTTCGAAACTCTTCCATTGTTCTCGGAATTCCGCTGACATTTAAAAATGCTTCGGAAATCTTCCATTGTTTTCAAAATTCCGCTGACGTTTAAAAATGCTTCAGAACTCTTCCATTGTTCTCAGAATTCCGCTGACGTTTAAAAATGCTTCGGAAATCTTGCATTGTTCTCGGCATTCCGCTGACGTTTAAAAATGCTTCGGAACTCTTCCATTGTTCTCAGAATTCTGCTGACGTTTAAAAATGCATGGGAACTCTTCCATTGTTCTCGGAATTCTGCTGACGTTTAAAAATGCTTCGGAACTCTTCCATTGTTCTCGGAATTCCGCTGACGTTTAAAAATGCTTCACAACTCTTCCATTGTTCTCGAAATTCCGCTGACTTTTAAAAATACTTCGGAACTCTTCCATTGTTCTCCAAATTCCGCTGAAGTTTAAAAATGCTTCGGAACCCTTCCATTGTTCTCGGAATTCTGCTGAAGTTTAAAAATGCTTCGGAACTCTTCCATTGTTCTCAGAATTCCGCTGACATTTAAAAATGCTTCGGAAATCTTCCATTGTTTTCAAAATTCCGCTGACTCTTAAAAATGCTTCAGGACTCTTCCATTGTTCTCGGAATTCCGCTGACGTTTAAAAATGCTTCGGAACTTTTCCATTGTTCTCGGAATTCCGCTGACATTTAAAAATGCTTCGGAACTCTTCCATTGTTCTTGGAATTCTGCTGAAGTTTTAAAATGCTTCGGTACTCTTCCATTGTTCTCGGAATTCTGCTGACGTTTAAAAATGCTTCGGAACTCTTCCATTGTTCTCGGAATTCCGCTGACATATAAAAATGCTTCGGAAATCTTGCATTGTTCTCGGCATTCCGCTGACGTTTAAAAATGCTTCGGAACTCTTCAATTGTTCTCGGAATTCTGCTGAACTTTTAAAATGCTTTGGAACTCTTCCATTTTTCTCGGAATTCCGCTGAAGTTTAAAAATGCTTCGGAAATCTTACATTGTTTTCAAAATTCCGCTGACGTTTAAAATTGCTTCAGAACTCTTCCATTGTTCTCGGAATTCCGCTGACGTTTAAAAATGCTTTGGAACTCTTCCATTGTTCTCGGAATTCCGCTGAAGTTTAAAAATGCTTCGGAACTCTTCCATTGTTCTCAGAATTCTGCTGACATTTAAAAATGCTTCGGTACTCTTCCATTGTTCTCGGAATTCCGCTGACATATAAAAATGCTTCGGAAATCTTGCATTGTTCTCGACATTCCGCTGATGTTTAAAAATGCTTCGGAACTCTTCCATTGTTCTCAGAATTCCGCTGACGTTTAAAAATGCTACGGAAATCTTCCATTGTTCTCGGCATTCCGCTGACGTTTAAAAATGCTTCGGAACTCTTCAATTGTTCTCGGAATTCTGATGAACTTTTAAAATGCTTTGGAACTCTTCCATTGCTCTCGGAATTCTGCTGAAGTTTAAACATGCTTCGGAACTCTTCCATTGTTCTCAGAATTCCGCTGAAGTTTAAAAATACCTCGGAACTCTTCCATTGTTCTTGGAATTCTGCTGAAGTTTAAAAATGCTTCGGAACTCTTCCATTGTTCTCAGAATTCCGCTGACGTTTAAAAATGCTTCAGAACTCTTCCATTGTTCTCGGAATTCCGCTGATGTTTAAAAATGCTTTGTAACTCTTCCATTGTTCTCGGAATTCCGCTGAAGTTTAAAAATGCTTCGGAACTCTTCCATTGTTCTCAGAATTCTGCTGAAGTTTAAAAATGCTTCGGAACTCTTCCATTGTTCTCAGAATTCCGCTGACGTTTAAAAATGCTTCGGTACTCTTCCATTGTTCTCGGAATTCCGCTGACATATAAAAATGCTTCGGAAATCTTGCATTGTTCTCGGCATTCCGCTGACGTTTAAAAATGCTTCGGAACTCTTCAATTGTTCTCGGAATTCTGATGAACTTTTAAAATGCTTTGGAACTCTTCCATTGCTCTCGGAATTCTGCTGAAGTTTAAACATGCTTCGGAACTCTTCCATTGTTCTCAGAATTCCGCTGAAGTTTAAAAATACCTCGGAACTCTTCCATTGTTCTTGGAATTCTGCTGAAGTTTAAAAATGCTTCGGAACTCTTCCATTGTTCTCAGAATTCCGCTGACGTTTAAAAATGCTTCAGAACTCTTCCATTGTTCTCGGAATTCCGCTGATGTTTAAAAATGCTTTGTAACTCTTCCATTGTTCTCGGAATTCCGCTGAAGTTTAAAAATGCTTCGGAACTCTTCCATTGTTCTCAGAATTCTGCTGACGTTTAAAAATGCATGGGAACTCTTCCATTGTTCTCGGAATTCTGCTGACGTTTAAAAATGCTTCGGAACTCTTCCATTGTTCTCGGAATTCCGCTGACGTTTAAAAATGCTTCACAACTCTTCCATTGTTCTCGAAATTCCGCTGACTTTTAAAAATACTTCGGAACTCTTCCATTGTTCTCCAAATTCCGCTGAAGTTTAAAAATGCTTCGGAACCCTTCCATTGTTCTCGGAATTCTGCTGAAGTTTAAAAATGCTTCGGAACTCTTCCATTGTTCTCAGAATTCCGCTGACATTTAAAAATGCTTCGGAAATCTTCCATTGTTTTCAAAATTCCGCTGACTCTTAAAAATGCTTCAGGACTCTTCCATTGTTCTCGGAATTCCGCTGACGTTTAAAAATGCTTCGGAACTTTTCCATTGTTCTCGGAATTCCGCTGACATTTAAAAATGCTTCGGAACTCTTCCATTGTTCTTGGAATTCTGCTGAAGTTTTAAAATGCTTCGGTACTCTTCCATTGTTCTCGGAATTCTGCTGACGTTTAAAAATGCTTCGGAACTCTTCCATTGTTCTCGGAATTCCGCTGACATATAAAAATGCTTCGGAAATCTTGCATTGTTCTCGGCATTCCGCTGACGTTTAAAAATGCTTCGGAACTCTTCAATTGTTCTCGGAATTCTGCTGAACTTTTAAAATGCTTTGGAACTCTTCCATTTTTCTCGGAATTCCGCTGAAGTTTAAAAATGCTTCGGAAATCTTACATTGTTTTCAAAATTCCGCTGACGTTTAAAAATGCTTCAGAACTCTTCCATTGTTCTCGGAATTCCGCTGACGTTTAAAAATGCTTTGGAACTCTTCCATTGTTCTCGGAATTCCGCTGAAGTTTAAAAATGCTTCGGAACTCTTCCATTGTTCTCAGAATTCTGCTGACATTTAAAAATGCTTCGGTACTCTTCCATTGTTCTCGGAATTCCGCTGACATATAAAAATGCTTCGGAAATCTTGCATTGTTCTCGACATTCCGCTGATGTTTAAAAATGCTTCGGAACTCTTCCATTGTTCTCAGAATTCCGCTGACGTTTAAAAATGCTACGGAAATCTTCCATTGTTCTCGGCATTCCGCTGACGTTTAAAAATGCTTCGGAACTCTTCAATTGTTCTCGGAATTCTGCTGAACTTTTAAAATGCTATGGAACTCTTCCATTGCTCTCGGAATTCGGGTGAAGTTTAAAAATGCTTCGGAACTATTCTATTGTTCTCGGAATTCCGCTGAAGTTTAAAAATGCTTAAAATCTATTCCATTGTTCTCGTAATTCTGCTCATGTTTAAAAATGCTTCGGAACTCTTCCATTGTTCTCGTAATTCCGCTGAAGTTTAAAAATGCTTCGGAACTCTTCCATTGTTCTCGGAATTCCGATGACGTTTTAAAATGCTTCGGAACTCTTCCATTGTTCTCGGAATTCCACTGAAGTTTAAAAATGCTTCGGAACTCTTCCATTGTTCTAGGAATTCTGCTGAAGTTTAAAAATTCATGTGAACTCTTCCATTATTCTCGGAATTCGAGTGAATTTTAAAAATGCTTCGGAACTTTTCTATTGTTCTCGGAATTCCGCTGAAGTTTAAAAATGCTTAAAATCTCTTACATTGTTCTCGGAATTCCGCTGAAGTTTAAAAATGCTTCGGAACTCTTCCATTGTTCTCGGAATTCTGCTGAAGTTTAAAAATGCTTCAGAACTCTTCCATTGTTCTCAGAATTCTGCTGACGTTTAAAAATGCTTCGGAACTCTTCCATTGTTCTCGGAATTCCGCTGACGTTTAAAAATGCTTCACAACTCTTCCATTGTTCTCGGAATACCGCTGACTTTTAAAAATGCTTCGGAACTCTTCCGTTGTTCTCAAAATTCCGCTGATGTTTAAAAATGCTTCAAAACTTTTCCATTGTTCTCAGAATTCTGCTGACGTTTAAAAATGCTTCGGAACTCTTCCATTGTTCTCGGAATTCCGCTGACGTTTAAAAATGCTTCGGAACTCTTCCATTGTTCTTGGAATTCCGTTGAAGTTTAAAAATGCTTCGAAACTCTTCCATTGTTCTCGGAATTCCGCTGACATTTAAAAATGCTTCGGAAATCTTCCATTGTTTTCAAAATTCCGCTGACGTTTAAAAATGCTTCAGAACTCTTCCATTGTTCTCAGAATTCCGCTGACGTTTAAAAATGCTTCGGAAATCTTCCATTGTTTTCAAAATTCCGCTGACTCTTAAAAATGCTTCAGAACTCTTCCATTGTTCTCGGAATTCCGCTGACATATAAAAATGCTTCGGAAATCTTGCATTGTTCTCGGCATTCCGCTGACGTTTAAAAATGCTTCGGAACTCTTCCATTGTTCTCAGAATTCTGCTGACGTTTAAAAATGCATGGGAACTCTTCCATTGTTCTCGGAATTCTGCTGACGTTTAAAAATGCTTCGGAACTCTTCCATTGTTCTCGGAATTCCGCTGACGTTTAAAAATGCTTCACAACTCTTCCATTGTTCTCGAAATTCCGCTGACTTTTAAAAATACTTCGGAACTCTTCCATTGTTCTCCAAATTCCGCTGAAGTTTAAAAATGCTTCGGAACCCTTCCATTGTTCTCGGAATTCTGCTGAAGTTTAAAAATGCTTCGGAACTCTTCCATTGTTCTCAGAATTCCGCTGACATTTAAAAATGCTTCGGAAATCTTCCATTGTTTTCAAAATTCCGCTGACTCTTAAAAATGCTTCAGGACTCTTCCATTGTTCTCGGAATTCCGCTGACGTTTAAAAATGCTTCGGAACTTTTCCATTGTTCTCGGAATTCCGCTGACATTTAAAAATGCTTCGGAACTCTTCCATTGTTCTTGGAATTCTGCTGAAGTTTTAAAATGCTTCGGTACTCTTCCATTGTTCTCGGAATTCTGCTGACGTTTAAAAATGCTTCGGAACTCTTCCATTGTTCTCGGAATTCCGCTGACATATAAAAATGCTTCGGAAATCTTGCATTGTTCTCGGCATTCCGCTGACGTTTAAAAATGCTTCGGAACTCTTCAATTGTTCTCGGAATTCTGCTGAACTTTTAAAATGCTTTGGAACTCTTCCATTTTTCTCGGAATTCCGCTGAAGTTTAAAAATGCTTCGGAAATCTTACATTGTTTTCAAAATTCCGCTGACGTTTAAAAATGCTTCAGAACTCTTCCATTGTTCTCGGAATTCCGCTGACGTTTAAAAATGCTTTGGAACTCTTCCATTGTTCTCGGAATTCCGCTGAAGTTTAAAAATGCTTCGGAACTCTTCCATTGTTCTCAGAATTCTGCTGACATTTAAAAATGCTTCGGTACTCTTCCATTGTTCTCGGAATTCCGCTGACGTTTAAAAATGCTTCGGAACTCTTCAATTGTTCTCGGAATTCTGCTGAACTTTTAAAATGCTATGGAACTCTTCCATTGCTCTCGGAATTCGGGTGAAGTTTAAAAATGCTTCGGAACTATTCTATTGTTCTCGGAATTCCGCTGAAGTTTAAAAATGCTTAAAATCTATTCCATTGTTCTCGTAATTCTGCTCATGTTTAAAAATGCTTCGGAACTCTTCCATTGTTCTCGTAATTCCGCTGAAGTTTAAAAATGCTTCGGAACTCTTCCATTGTTCTCGGAATTCCGATGACGTTTTAAAATGCTTCGGAACTCTTCCATTGTTCTCGGAATTCCACTGAAGTTTAAAAATGCTTCGGAACTCTTCCATTGTTCTAGGAATTCTGCTGAAGTTTAAAAATTCATGTGAACTCTTCCATTATTCTCGGAATTCGAGTGAATTTTAAAAATGCTTCGGAACTTTTCTATTGTTCTCGGAATTCCGCTGAAGTTTAAAAATGCTTAAAATCTCTTACATTGTTCTCGGAATTCCGCTGAAGTTTAAAAATGCTTCGGAACTCTTCCATTGTTCTCGGAATTCTGCTGAAGTTTAAAAATGCTTCAGAACTCTTCCATTGTTCTCAGAATTCTGCTGACGTTTAAAAATGCTTCGGAACTCTTCCATTGTTCTCGGAATTCCGCTGACGTTTAAAAATGCTTCACAACTCTTCCATTGTTCTCGGAATACCGCTGACTTTTAAAAATGCTTCGGAACTCTTCCGTTGTTCTCAAAATTCCGCTGATGTTTAAAAATGCTTCAAAACTTTTCCATTGTTCTCAGAATTCTGCTGACGTTTAAAAATGCTTCGGAACTCTTCCATTGTTCTCGGAATTCCGCTGACGTTTAAAAATGCTTCGGAACTCTTCCATTGTTCTTGGAATTCCGTTGAAGTTTAAAAATGCTTCGAAACTCTTCCATTGTTCTCGGAATTCCGCTGACATTTAAAAATGCTTCGGAAATCTTCCATTGTTTTCAAAATTCCGCTGACGTTTAAAAATGCTTCAGAACTCTTCCATTGTTCTCAGAATTCCGCTGACGTTTAAAAATGCTTCGGAAATCTTCCATTGTTTTCAAAATTCCGCTGACTCTTAAAAATGCTTCAGAACTCTTCCATTGTTCTCGGAATTCCGCTGACATATAAAAATGCTTCGGAAATCTTGCATTGTTCTCGGCATTCCGCTGACGTTTAAAAATGCTTCGGAACTCTTCAATTGTTCTCGGAATTCTGCTGAACTTTTAAAATGCTTTGGAACTCTTCCATTTTTCTCGGAATTCCGCTGAAGTTTAAAAATGCTTCGGAAATCTTACATTGTTTTCAAAATTCCGCTGACGTTTAAAAATGCTTCAGAACTCTTCCATTGTTCTCGGAATTCCGCTGACGTTTAAAAATGCTTTGGAACTCTTCCATTGTTCTCGGAATTCCGCTGAAGTTTAAAAATGCTTCGGAACTCTTCCATTGTTCTCAGAATTCCGCTGACATTTAAAAATGCTTCGGTACTCTTCCATTGTTCTCGGAATTCCGCTGACATATAAAAATGCTTCGGAAATCTTGCATTGTTCTCGACATTCCGCTGATGTTTAAAAATGCTTCGGAACTCTTCCATTGTTCTCAGAATTCCGCTGACGTTTAAAAATGCTACGGAAACCTTCCATTGTTTTCAAAATTCCGCTGACGTTTAAAAATGCTTCAGAACTCTTCCATTGTTCTCGGAATTCCGCTGACGTTTAAAAATGCTTCGGAACTCTTCCATTGTTCTCGGAATTCCGCTGACGTTTAAAAATGCTTCGGAACTCTTCCATTGTTCTCGGAATTCCGCTGATGTTTAAAAATGCTTTAGAACTCTTCCATTGTTCTCGCAATTCCGCTGACGTTTAAAAATGCTTCGGAACTGTTCAATTGTTCTCGGAATTCTGCTGAACTTTTAAAATGCTTTGGAACTCTTCCATTGCTCTCGGAATTCTGCTGAAGTTTAAAAATGCTTCAGAACTCTTACATTGTTCTCGGAATTCTGCTGACGTTTAAAAATGCTTCGGAACTCTTCCATTGTTCTCGAAATTCCGTTGAAGTTTAAAAATGCTTCGAAACTCTTCCATTGTTCTCGGAAATCCGCTGATGTTTAAAAATGCTTTAGAACTCTTCCATTGTTCTCGCAATTCCGCTGACGTTTAAAAATGCTTCGGAACTGTTCAATTGTTCTCGGAATTCTGCTGAACTTTTAAAATGCTTTGGAACTCTTCCATTGCTCTCGGAATTCTGCTGAAGTTTAAAAATGCTTCAGAACTCTTCCATTGTTCTCGGAATTCCGCTGACGTTTAAAAATGCTTCACAACTCTTCCATTGTTCTCGAAATTCCGCTGACTTTTAAAAATACTTCGGAACTCTTCCATTGTTCTCCAAATTCCGCTGAAGTTTAAAAATGCTTCGGAACCCTTCCATTGTTCTCGGAATTCTGCTGAAGTTTAAAAATGCTTCGGAACTCTTCCATTGTTCTCAGAATTCCGCTGACATTTAAAAATGCTTCGGAACTCTTCCATTGTTCTCAGAATTCCGCTGACATTTAAAAATGCTTCGGAACTCTTCCATTGTTCTCGGAATTCCGCTGATGTTTAAAAATGCTTTAGAACTCTTCCATTGTTCTCGCACTTCCGCTGACGTTTAAAAATGCTTCGGAACTGTTCAATTGTTCTCGGAATTCTGCTGAACTTTTAAAATGCTTTGGAACTCTTCCATTGCTCTCGGAATTCTGTTGAAGTTTAAAAATGCTTCAGAACTCTTACATTGTTCTCAGAATTCTGCTGACGTTTAAAAATGCTTCGGAACTCTTCCATTGTTCTCGAAATTCCGTTGAAGTTTAAAAATGCTTCGAAACTCTTCCATTGTTCTCGGAATTCTGCTGAAGTTTAAAAATGCTTCGGAACTCTTCCATTGTTCTCAGAATTCCGCTGACGTTTAAAAATGCTTCGGTACTCTTCCATTGTTCTCGGAATTCCGCTGACATATAAAAATGCTTCGGAAATCTTGCATTGTTCTCGGCATTCCGCTGACGTTTAAAAATGCTTCGGAACTCTTCAATTGTTCTCGGAATTCTGATGAACTTTTAAAATGCTTTGGAACTCTTCCATTGCTCTCGGAATTCTGCTGAAGTTTAAACATGCTTCGGAACTCTTCCATTGTTCTCAGAATTCCGCTGAAGTTTAAAAATACCTCGGAACTCTTCCATTGTTCTCGGAATTCTGCTGAAGTTTAAAAATGCTTCGGAACTCTTCCATTGTTCTCAGAATTCCGCTGACGTTTAAAAATGCTTCGGAAATCTTCCATTGTTTTCAAAATTCCGCTGACGTTTAAAAATGCTTCAGAACTCTTCCATTGTTCTCGGAATTCCGCTGATGTTTAAAAATGCTTTGTAACTCTTCCATTGTTCTCGGAATTCCGCTGAAGTTTAAAAATGCTTCGGAACTCTTCCATTGTTCTCAGAATTCTGCTGACGTTTAAAAATGCATGGGAACTCTTCCATTGTTCTCGGAATTCTGCTGACGTTTAAAAATGCTTCGGAACTCTTCCATTGTTCTCGGAATTCCGCTGACGTTTAAAAATGCTTCACAACTCTTCCATTGTTCTCGAAATTCCGCTGACTTTTAAAAATACTTCGGAACTCTTCCATTGTTCTCCAAATTCCGCTGAAGTTTAAAAATGCTTCGGAACCCTTCCATTGTTCTCGGAATTCTGCTGAAGTTTAAAAATGCTTCGGAACTCTTCCATTGTTCTCAGAATTCCGCTGACATTTAAAAATGCTTCGGAAATCTTCCATTGTTTTCAAAATTCCGCTGACTCTTAAAAATGCTTCAGGACTCTTCCATTGTTCTCGGAATTCCGCTGACGTTTAAAAATGCTTCGGAACTTTTCCATTGATCTCGGAATTCCGCTGCCATTTAAAAATGCTTCGGAACTCTTCCATTGTTCTTGGAATTCTGCTGAAGTTTTAAAATGCTTCGGTACTCTTCCATTGTTCTCGGAATTCTGCTGACGTTTAAAAATGCTTCGGAACTCTTCCATTGTTCTCGGAATTCCGCTGACATATAAAAATGCTTCGGAAATCTTGCATTGTTCTCGGCATTCCGCTGACGTTTAAAAATGCTTCGGAACTCTTCAATTGTTCTCGGAATTCTGCTGAACTTTTAAAATGCTTTGGAACTCTTCCATTTTTCTCGGAATTCCGCTGAAGTTTAAAAATGCTTCGGAAATCTTACATTGTTTTCAAAATTCCGCTGACGTTTAAAAATGCTTCAGAACTCTTCCATTGTTCTCGGAATTCCGCTGACGTTTAAAAATGCTTTGGAACTCTTCCATTGTTCTCGGAATTCCGCTGAAGTTTAAAAATGCTTCGGAACTCTTCCATTGTTCTCAGAATTCCGCTGACATTTAAAAATGCTTCGGTACTCTTCCATTGTTCTCGGAATTCCGCTGACATATAAAAATGCTTCGGAAATCTTGCATTGTTCTCGACATTCCGCTGATGTTTAAAAATGCTTCGGAACTCTTCCATTGTTCTCAGAATTCCGCTGACGTTTAAAAATGCTACGGAAATCTTCCATTGTTCTCGGCATTCCGCTGACGTTTAAAAATGCTTCGGAACTCTTCAATTGTTCTCGGAATTCTGCTGAACTTTTAAAATGCTATGGAACTCTTCCATTGCTCTCGGAATTCGGGTGAAGTTTAAAAATGCTTCGGAACTATTCTATTGTTCTCGGAATTCCGCTGAAGTTTAAAAATGCTTAAAATCTATTCCATTGTTCTCGTAATTCTGCTCATGTTTAAAAATGCTTCGGAACTCTTCCCTTGTTCTCGTAATTCCGCTGAAGTTTAAAAATGCTTCGGAACTCTTCCATTGTTCTCGGAATTCCGATGACGTTTTAAAATGCTTCGGTACTCTTCCATTGTTCTCGGAATTCCGCTGACGTTTTAAAATTCTTCGGAACTCTTCCATTGTTCTCGGAATTCCACTGAAGTTTAAAAATGCTTCGGAACTCTTCCATTGTTCTAGGAATTCTGCTGAAGTTTAAAAATTCATGTGAACTCTTCCATTATTCTCGGAATTCGTGTGAATTTTAAAAATGCTTCGGAACTTTTCTATTGTTCTCGGAATTCCGCTGAAGTTTAAAAATGCTTAAAATCTCTTACATTGTTCTCGGAATTCCGCTGAAGTTTAAAAATGCTTCACAACTCTTCCATTGTTCTCGGAATTCCGCTGACGTTTAAAAATGCTTCACAACTCTTCCATTGTTCTCAGAATTCCGCTGACGTTTAAAAATGCTTCGGAAATCTTCCATTGTTTTCAAAATTCCGCTGACTCTTAAAAATGCTTCAGAACTCTTCCATTGTTCTCGGAATTCCGCTGACGTTTAAAAATGCTTCGGAACTCTTCCATTGTTCTCGGAATTCCGCTGACATTTAAAAATGCTTCGGAACTCTTCCATTGTTCTTGGAATTCTGCTGAAGTTTTAAAATGCTTCGGTACTCTTCCATTGTTCTCGGAATTCTGCTGACGTTTAAAAATGCTTCGGAACTCTTCCATTGTTCTCGGAATTCCGCTGACATATAAAAATGCTTCGGAAATCTTGCATTGTTCTCGGCATTCCGCTGACGTTTAAAAATGCTTCAGAAATCTTCCATTGTTTTCAAAATTCCGCTGACGTTTAAAAATGCTTCAGAACTCTTCCATTGTTCTCGGAATTCCGCTGACGTTTAATAATGCTTCGCAACTCTTTCATTGTTCTCGGAATTCCGCTGACGTTTAAAAATGCTTCGGAACTCTTCCATTGTTCTTGGAATTCCGCTGACGTTTAAAAATGCTTCGGTACTCTTCCATTGTTCTCGGTATTCCGCTGACATATAAAAATGCTTCGGAAATCTTGCATTGTTCTCGGCATTCCGCTGACGTTTAAAAATGCTTCGGAACTCTTCAATTGTTCTCGGAATTCTGCTGAACTTTTAAAATGCTATGGAACTCTTCCATTGCTCTCGGAATTCGGGTGAAGTTTAAAAATGCTTCTGAACTCTTCTATTGTTCTCGGAATTCCGCTGAAGTTTAAAAATGCTTAAAATCTATTCCATTGTTCTCGTAATTCTGCTCATGTTTAAAAATGCTTCGGAACTCTTCCATTGTTCTCGTAATTCCGCTGAAGTTTAAAAATGCTTCGGAACTCTTCCATTGTTCTCGGAATTCCGATGACGTTTTAAAATGCTTCGGTACTCTTCCATTGTTCTCGGAATTCCGCTGACATATAAAAATGCTTCGGAAATCTTGCATTGTTCTCGGCATTCCGCTGACGTTTAAAAATGCTTCGGAAATCTTCCATTGTTTTCAAAATTCCGCTGACGTTTAAAAATACTTCAGAACTCTTCCATTGTTCTCGGAATTCCGCTGACGTTTAAAAATGCTTTGGAACTCTTCCATTGTTCTCGGAATTCCGCTGAAGTTTAAAAATGCTTCGGAACTCTTCCATTGTTCTCAGAATTCCGCTGACATTTAAAAATGCTTCGGTACTCTTCCATTGTTCTCGGAATTCCGCTGACATATAAAAATGCTTCGGAAATCTTGCATTGTTCTCGACATTCCGCTGATGTTTAAAAATGCTTCGGAACTCTTCCATTGTTCTCAGAATTCCGCTGACGTTTAAAAATGCTACGGAAATCTTCCATTGTTTTCAAAATTCCGCTGACGATTAAAAATGCTTCAGAACTCTTCCATTGTTCTCGGTTTTCCGCTGACGTTTAATAATGCTTCGCAACTCTTTCATTGTTCTCGGAATTCCGCTGACGTTTAAAAATGCTTCGGAACTCTTCCATTGTTCTCAGAATTCCGCTGAAGTTTAAAAATACCTCGAAACTCTTCCATTGTTCTCGGTATTCTGCTGAAGTTTAAAAATGCTTCGGAACTCTTCCATTGTTCTCAGAATTCCGCTGACGTTTAAAAATGCTTCGGAAATCTTCCATTGTTTTCAAAATTCCGCTGACGTTTAAAAATGCTTCAGAACTCTTTTATTGTTCTCGGAATTCCGCTGATGTTTAAAAATGCTTTGGAACTCTTCCATTGTTCTCGGAATTCCGCTGAAGTTTAAAAATGCTTCGGAACTCTTCCATTGTTCTCAGAATTCTGCTGACGTTTAAAAATGCATGGGAACTCTTCCATTGTTCTCGGAATTCTGCTGACGTTTAAAAATGCTTCGGAACTCTTCCATTGTTCTCGGAATTCCGCTGACGTTTAAAAATGCTTCACAACTCTTCCATTGTTCTCGAAATTCCGCTGACTTTTAAAAATACTTCGGAACTCTTCCATTGTTCTCCAAATTCCGCTGAAGTTTAAAAATGCTTCGGAACCCTTCCATTGTTCTCGGAATTCTGCTGAAGTTTAAAAATGCTTCGGAACTCTTCCATTGTTCTCAGAATTCCGCTGACATTTAAAAATGCTTCGGAAATCTTCCATTGTTTTCAAAATTCCGCTGACTCTTAAAAATGCTTCAGAACTCTTCCATTGTTCTCGGAATTCCGCTGACGTTTAAAAATGCTTCGGAACTCTTCCATTGTTCTCGGAATTCCGCTGACATTTAAAAATGCTTCGGAACTCTTCCATTGTTCTTGGAATTCTGCTGAAGTTTTAAAATGCTTCGGTACTCTTCTATTGTTCTCGGAATTCTGCTGACGTTTAAAAATGCTTCGGAACTCTTCCATTGTTCTCGGAATTCCGCTGACATATAAAAATGCTTCGGAAATCTTGCATTGTTCTCGGCATTCCGCTGACGTTTAAAAATGCTTCGGAACTCTTCAATTGTTCTCGGAATTCTGCTGAACTTTTAAAATGCTTTGGAACTCTTCCATTGTTCTCGGAATTCCGCTGAAGTTTAAAAATGCTTCGGAACTCTTCCATTGTTCTCAGAATTCCACTGAAGTTTAAAAATGCTTCGGAACTCTTCCATTGTTCTCGGAATTCCACTGAAGTTTAAAAATGCTTCGGAACTCTTCCATTGTTCTAGGAATTCTGCTGAAGTCTAAAAATTCATCTGAACTCTTCCATTATTCTCGGAATTCGTGTGAATTTTAAAAATGCTTCGGAACTCTTCTATTGTTCTCGGAATTCCGCTGAAGTTTAAAAATGCTTAAAATCTATTCCTTTGTTCTCGTAATTCTGCTCATGTTTAAAAATGCTTCGGAACTCTTCCATTGTTCTCGTAATTCCGCTGAAGTTTAAAAATGCTTCGGAACTCTTCCATTGTTCTCGGAATTCCGATGATGTTTTAAAATGCTTCGGTACTCTTCCATTGTTCTCGGAATTCCGCTGACGTTTAAAAATTCTTCGGAACTCTTCCATTGTTCTCGGAATTCCACTGAAGTTTAAAAATGCTTCGGAACTCTTCCATTGTTCTAGGAATTCTGCTGAAGTTTAAAAATTCATGTGAACTCTTCCATTATTCTCGGAATTCGTGTGAATTTTAAAAATGCTTCGGAACTTTTCTATTGTTCTCGGAATTCCGCTGAAGTTTAAAAATGCTTAAAATCTCTTACATTGTTCTCGGAATTCCGCTGAAGTTTAAAAATGCTTCGGAACACTTCCATTGTTCTCGGAATTCTGCTGAAGTTTAAAAATGCTTCAGAACTCTTCCATTGTTCTCAGAATTCCGCTGACGTTTAAAAATGCTTCGGAAATCTTCCATTGTTTTCAAAATTCCGCTGACGTTTAAAAATGCTTCAGAACTTTTCCATTGTTCTCAGAATGCTGCTGACGTTTAAAAATGCTTCGGAACTCTTCCATTGTTCTCGGAATTCCGCTGACGTTTAAAAATGCTTTGGAACTCTTCCATTGTTCTCGGAATTCCGTTGAAGTTTAAAAATGCTTCGAAACTCTTCTATTGTTCTCGGAATTCTGCTGAAGTTTAAAAATGCTTCAGAACTCTTCCATTGTTCTCGGAATTCCGCTGACATTTAATAATGCTTCGCAGCTCTTTCATTGTTCTCGGAATTCTGCTGACGTTTAAAAATGCTTCGGAACTCTTCCATTGTTCTCGGAATTCCGCTGACATTTAAAAATGCTTCGGAAATCTTCCATTGTTTTCAAAATTCCGCTGACGTTTAAAAATGCTTCAGAACTCTTCCATTGTTCTCGGAATTCCGCTGACATTTAAAATTGCTTCGGAACTCTGCCATTGTTCTCGGAATTCCGCTGACGTTTAAAAATTGTTCGGTACTCTTCCATTGTTCTCGGAATTCCGCTGACATATAAAAATGCTTCGGAAATCTTGCATTGTTCTCGGCATTCCGCTGACGTTTAAAAATGCTTCGGAAATCTTCCATTGTTTTCAAAATTCCGCTGATGTTTAAAAATGCTTCAGAACTCTTCCATTGTTCTCGGAATTCCGCTGACGTTTAATAATGCTTCACAACTCTTTCATTGTTCTCGGAATTCCGCTGACGTTTAAAAATGCTTCGGAACTCTTCCATTGTTCTTGGAATTCCGCTGACGTTTAAAAATGCTTCGGTACTCTTCCATTGTTCTCGGAATTCCGCTGACATATAAAAATGCTTCGGAAATCTTGCATTGTTCTCGGCATTCCGCTGACGTTTAAAAATGCTTCGGAACTCTTCAATTGTTCTCGGAATTCTGCTGAACTTTTAAAATGCTATGGAACTCTTCCATTGCTCTCGGAATTCGGGTGAAGTTTAAAAATGCTTCGGAACTCTTCTATTGTTCTCGGAATTCCGCTGAAGTTTAAAAATGCTTAAAATCTATTCCATTGTTCTCGTAATTCTGCTCATGTTTAAAAATGCTTCGGAACTCTTCCATTGTTCTCGTAATTCCGCTGAAGTTTAAAAATGCTTCGGAACTCTTCCATTGTTCTCGGAATTCCGATGACGTTTTAAAATGCTTCGGTACTCTTCCATTGTTCTCGGAATTCCGCTGACATATAAAAATGCTTCGGAAATCTTGCATTGTTCTCGGCATTCCGCTGACGTTTAAAAATGCTTCGGAAATCTTCCATTGTTTTCAAAATTCCGCTGACGTTTAAAAATACTTCAGAACTCTTCCATTGTTCTCGGAATTCCGCTGACGTTTAAAAATGCTTTGGAACTCTTCCATTGTTCTCGGAATTCCGCTGAAGTTTAAAAATGCTTCGGAACTCTTCCATTGTTCTCAGAATTCCGCTGACATTTAAAAATGCTTCGGTACTCTTCCATTGTTCTCGGAATTCCGCTGACATATAAAAATGCTTCGGAAATCTTGCATTGTTCTCGACATTCCGCTGATGTTTAAAAATGCTTCGGAACTCTTCCATTGTTCTCAGAATTCCGCTGACGTTTAAAAATGCTACGGAAATCTTCCATTGTTTTCAAAATTCCGCTGACGATTAAAAATGCTTCAGAACTCTTCCATTGTTCTCGGTTTTCCGCTGACGTTTAATAATGCTTCGCAACTCTTTCATTGTTCTCGGAATTCCGCTGACGTTTAAAAATGCTTCGGAACTCTTCCATTGTTCTCAGAATTCCGCTGAAGTTTAAAAATACCTCGGAACTCTTCCATTGTTCTCGGTATTCTGCTGAAGTTTAAAAATGCTTCGGAACTCTTCCATTGATCTCAGAATTCCGCTGACGTTTAAAAATGCTTCGGAAATCTTCCATTGTTTTCAAAATTCCGCTGACGTTTAAAAATGCTTCAGAACTCTTTTATTGTTCTCGGAATTCCGCTGATGTTTAAAAATGCTTTGGAACTCTTCCATTGTTCTCGGAATTCCGCTGAAGTTTAAAAATGCTTCGGAACTCTTCCATTGTTCTCAGAATTCTGCTGACGTTTAAAAATGCTTCGGAACTCTTCCATTGTTCTCGGAATTCTGCTGACGTTTAAAAATGCTTCGGAACTCTTCCATTGTTCTCGGAATTCCGCTGACGTTTAAAAATGCTTCACAACTCTTCCATTGTTCTCGAAATTCCGCTGACTTTTAAAAATACTTCGGAACTCTTCCATTGTTCTCCAAATTCCGCTGAAGTTTAAAAATGCTTTGGAACCCTTCCATTGTTCTCGGAATTCTGCTGAAGTTTAAAAATGCTTCGGAACTCTTCCATTGTTCTCAGAATTCCGCTGACATTTAAAAATGCTTCGGAAATCTTCCATTGTTTTCAAAATTCCGCTGACTCTTAAAAATGCTTCAGAACTCTTCCATTGTTCTCGGAATTCCGCTGACGTTTAAAAATGCTTCGGAACTCTTCCATTGTTCTCGGAATTCCGCTGACATTTAAAAATGCTTCGGAACTCTTCCATTGTTCTTGGAATTCTGCTGAAGTTTTAAAATGCTTCGGTACTCTTCTATTGTTCTCGGAATTCTGCTGACGTTTAAAAATGCTTCGGAACTCTTCCATTGTTCTCGCAATTCCGCTGACATATAAAAATGCTTCGGAAATCTTGCATTGTTCTCGGCATTCCGCTGACGTTTAAAAATGCTTCGGAACTCTTCAATTGTTCTCGGAATTCTGCTGAACTTTTAAAATGCTTTGGAACTCTTCCATTGTTCTCGGAATTCCGCTGAAGTTTAAAAATGCTTCGGAAATCTTACATTGTTTTCAAAATTCCGCTGACGTTTAAAAATGCTTCGGAACTCTTCCATTGTTATCAGAATTCCACTGAAGTTTAAAAATGCTTCGGAACTCTTCCATTGTTCTCAGAATTCCACTGAAGTTTAAAAATGCTTCGGAACTCTTCCATTGTTCTCGGAATTCCACTGAAGTTTAAAAATGCTTCGGAACTCTTCCATTGTTCTAGGAATTCTGCTGAAGTCTAAAAATTCATCTGAACTCTTCCATTATTCTCGGAATTCGTGTGAATTTTAAAAATGCTTCGGAACTCTTCTATTGTTCTCGGAATTCCGCTGAAGTTTAAAAATGCTTAAAATCTATTCCTTTGTTCTTGTAATTCTGCTCATGTTTAAAAATGCTTCGGAACTCTTCCATTGTTCTCGTAATTCCGCTGAAGTTTAAAAATGCTTCGGAACTCTTCCATTGTTCTCGGAATTCCGATGATGTTTTAAAATGCTTCGGTACTCTTCCATTGTTCTCGGAATTCCGCTGACGTTTAAAAATTCTTCGGAACTCTTCCATTGTTCTCGGAATTCCACTGAAGTTTAAAAATGCTTCGGAACTCTTCCATTGTTCTAGGAATTCTGCTGAAGTTTAAAAATTCATGTGAACTCTTCCATTATTCTCGGAATTCGTGTGAATTTTAAAAATGCTTCGGAACTTTTCTATTGTTCTCGGAATTCCGCTGAAGTTTAAAAATGCTTAAAATCTCTTACATTGTTCTCGGAATTCCGCTGAAGTTTAAAAATGCTTCGGAACACTTCCATTGTTCTCGGAATTCTGCTGAAGTTTAAAAATGCTTCAGAACTCTTCCATTGTTCTCAGAATTCCGCTGACGTTTAAAAATGCTTCGGAAATCTTCCATTGTTTTCAAAATTCCGCTGACGTTTAAAAATGCTTCAGAACTTTTCCATTGTTCTCAGAATTCTGCTGACGTTTAAAAATGCTTCGGAACTATTCCATTGTTCTCGGAATTCCGCTGACGTTTAAAAATGCTTCACAACTCTTCCATTGTTCTCGGAATTCCGCTGACTTTTAAAAATGCTTCGGAACTCTTCCATTGTTCTCAAAATTCCGCTGACGTTTAAAAATGCTTCAGAACTTTTCCATTGTTCTCAGAATTCTGCTGACGTTTAAAAATGCTTCGGAACTCTTCCATTGTTCTCGGAATTCCGCTGACGTTTAAAAATGCTTCGGAACTCTTCCATTGTTCTCGGAATTCCGTTGAAGTTTAAAAATGCTTCGAAACTCTTCTATTGTTCTCGGAATTCTGCTGAAGTTTAAAAATGCTTCAGAACTCTTCCATTGTTCTCGGAATTCCGCTGACATTTAATAATGCTTCGCAACTCTTTCATTGTTCTCGGAATTCCGCTGACATTTAAAAATGCTTCGGAAATCTTCCATTGTTTTCAAAATTCCGCTGACTCTTAAAAATGCTTCAGAACTCTTCCATTGTTCTCGGAATTCCGCTGACGTTTAAAAATGCTTCGGAACTCTTCCATTGTTCTCGGAATTCCGCTGACATTTAAAAATGCTTCGGAACTCTTCCATTGTTCTTGGAATTCTGCTGAAGTTTTAAAATGCTTCGGTACTCTTCCATTGTTCTCGGAATTCTGCTGACGTTTAAAAATGCTTCGGAACTCTTCCATTGTTCTCGGAATTCCGCTGACATATAAAAATGCTTCGGAAATCTTGCATTGTTCTCGGCATTCCGCTGACGTTTAAAAATGCTTCAGAAATCTTCCATTGTTTTCAAAATTCCGCTGACGTTTAAAAATGCTTCAGAACTCTTCCATTGTTCTCGGAATTCCGCTGACGTTTAATAATGCTTCGCAACTCTTTCATTGTTCTCGGAATTCCGCTGACGTTTAAAAATGCTTCGGAACTCTTCCATTGTTCTTGGAATTCCGCTGACGTTTAAAAATGCTTCGGTACTCTTCCATTGTTCTCGGTATTCCGCTGACATATAAAAATGCTTCGGAAATCTTGCATTGTTCTCGGCATTCCGCTGACGTTTAAAAATGCTTCGGAACTCTTCAATTGTTCTCGGAATTCTGCTGAACTTTTAAAATGCTATGGAACTCTTCCATTGCTCTCGGAATTCGGGTGAAGTTTAAAAATGCTTCTGAACTCTTCTATTGTTCTCGGAATTCCGCTGAAGTTTAAAAATGCTTAAAATCTATTCCATTGTTCTCGTAATTCTGCTCATGTTTAAAAATGCTTCGGAACTCTTCCATTGTTCTCGTAATTCCGCTGAAGTTTAAAAATGCTTCGGAACTCTTCCATTGTTCTCGGAATTCCGATGACGTTTTAAAATGCTTCGGTACTCTTCCATTGTTCTCGGAATTCCGCTGACATATAAAAATGCTTCGGAAATCTTGCATTGTTCTCGGCATTCCGCTGACGTTTAAAAATGCTTCGGAAATCTTCCATTGTTTTCAAAATTCCGCTGACGTTTAAAAATACTTCAGAACTCTTCCATTGTTCTCGGAATTCCGCTGACGTTTAAAAATGCTTTGGAACTCTTCCATTGTTCTCGGAATTCCGCTGAAGTTTAAAAATGCTTCGGAACTCTTCCATTGTTCTCAGAATTCCGCTGACATTTAAAAATGCTTCGGTACTCTTCCATTGTTCTCGGAATTCCGCTGACATATAAAAATGCTTCGGAAATCTTGCATTGTTCTCGACATTCCGCTGATGTTTAAAAATGCTTCGGAACTCTTCCATTGTTCTCAGAATTCCGCTGACGTTTAAAAATGCTACGGAAATCTTCCATTGTTTTCAAAATTCCGCTGACGATTAAAAATGCTTCAGAACTCTTCCATTGTTCTCGGTTTTCCGCTGACGTTTAATAATGCTTCGCAACTCTTTCATTGTTCTCGGAATTCCGCTGACGTTTAAAAATGCTTCGGAACTCTTCCATTGTTCTCAGAATTCCGCTGAAGTTTAAAAATACCTCGAAACTCTTCCATTGTTCTCGGTATTCTGCTGAAGTTTAAAAATGCTTCGGAACTCTTCCATTGTTCTCAGAATTCCGCTGACGTTTAAAAATGCTTCGGAAATCTTCCATTGTTTTCAAAATTCCGCTGACGTTTAAAAATGCTTCAGAACTCTTTTATTGTTCTCGGAATTCCGCTGATGTTTAAAAATGCTTTGGAACTCTTCCATTGTTCTCGGAATTCCGCTGAAGTTTAAAAATGCTTCGGAACTCTTCCATTGTTCTCAGAATTCTGCTGACGTTTAAAAATGCATGGGAACTCTTCCATTGTTCTCGGAATTCTGCTGACGTTTAAAAATGCTTCGGAACTCTTCCATTGTTCTCGGAATTCCGCTGACGTTTAAAAATGCTTCACAACTCTTCCATTGTTCTCGAAATTCCGCTGACTTTTAAAAATACTTCGGAACTCTTCCATTGTTCTCCAAATTCCGCTGAAGTTTAAAAATGCTTCGGAACCCTTCCATTGTTCTCGGAATTCTGCTGAAGTTTAAAAATGCTTCGGAACTCTTCCATTGTTCTCAGAATTCCGCTGACATTTAAAAATGCTTCGGAAATCTTCCATTGTTTTCAAAATTCCGCTGACTCTTAAAAATGCTTCAGAACTCTTCCATTGTTCTCGGAATTCCGCTGACGTTTAAAAATGCTTCGGAACTCTTCCATTGTTCTCGGAATTCCGCTGACATTTAAAAATGCTTCGGAACTCTTCCATTGTTCTTGGAATTCTGCTGAAGTTTTAAAATGCTTCGGTACTCTTCTATTGTTCTCGGAATTCTGCTGACGTTTAAAAATGCTTCGGAACTCTTCCATTGTTCTCGGAATTCCGCTGACATATAAAAATGCTTCGGAAATCTTGCATTGTTCTCGGCATTCCGCTGACGTTTAAAAATGCTTCGGAACTCTTCAATTGTTCTCGGAATTCTGCTGAACTTTTAAAATGCTTTGGAACTCTTCCATTGTTCTCGGAATTCCGCTGAAGTTTAAAAATGCTTCGGAACTCTTCCATTGTTCTCAGAATTCCACTGAAGTTTAAAAATGCTTCGGAACTCTTCCATTGTTCTCGGAATTCCACTGAAGTTTAAAAATGCTTCGGAACTCTTCCATTGTTCTAGGAATTCTGCTGAAGTCTAAAAATTCATCTGAACTCTTCCATTATTCTCGGAATTCGTGTGAATTTTAAAAATGCTTCGGAACTCTTCTATTGTTCTCGGAATTCCGCTGAAGTTTAAAAATGCTTAAAATCTATTCCTTTGTTCTCGTAATTCTGCTCATGTTTAAAAATGCTTCGGAACTCTTCCATTGTTCTCGTAATTCCGCTGAAGTTTAAAAATGCTTCGGAACTCTTCCATTGTTCTCGGAATTCCGATGATGTTTTAAAATGCTTCGGTACTCTTCCATTGTTCTCGGAATTCCGCTGACGTTTAAAAATTCTTCGGAACTCTTCCATTGTTCTCGGAATTCCACTGAAGTTTAAAAATGCTTCGGAACTCTTCCATTGTTCTAGGAATTCTGCTGAAGTTTAAAAATTCATGTGAACTCTTCCATTATTCTCGGAATTCGTGTGAATTTTAAAAATGCTTCGGAACTTTTCTATTGTTCTCGGAATTCCGCTGAAGTTTAAAAATGCTTAAAATCTCTTACATTGTTCTCGGAATTCCGCTGAAGTTTAAAAATGCTTCGGAACACTTCCATTGTTCTCGGAATTCTGCTGAAGTTTAAAAATGCTTCAGAACTCTTCCATTGTTCTCAGAATTCCGCTGACGTTTAAAAATGCTTCGGAAATCTTCCATTGTTTTCAAAATTCCGCTGACGTTTAAAAATGCTTCAGAACTTTTCCATTGTTCTCAGAATGCTGCTGACGTTTAAAAATGCTTCGGAACTCTTCCATTGTTCTCGGAATTCCGCTGACGTTTAAAAATGCTTTGGAACTCTTCCATTGTTCTCGGAATTCCGTTGAAGTTTAAAAATGCTTCGAAACTCTTCTATTGTTCTCGGAATTCTGCTGAAGTTTAAAAATGCTTCAGAACTCTTCCATTGTTCTCGGAATTCCGCTGACATTTAATAATGCTTCGCAGCTCTTTCATTGTTCTCGGAATTCTGCTGACGTTTAAAAATGCTTCGGAACTCTTCCATTGTTCTCGGAATTCCGCTGACATTTAAAAATGCTTCGGAAATCTTCCATTGTTTTCAAAATTCCGCTGACGTTTAAAAATGCTTCAGAACTCTTCCATTGTTCTCGGAATTCCGCTGACATTTAAAATTGCTTCGGAACTCTGCCATTGTTCTCGGAATTCCGCTGACGTTTAAAAATTGTTCGGTACTCTTCCATTGTTCTCGGAATTCCGCTGACATATAAAAATGCTTCGGAAATCTTGCATTGTTCTCGGCATTCCGCTGACGTTTAAAAATGCTTCGGAAATCTTCCATTGTTTTCAAAATTCCGCTGATGTTTAAAAATGCTTCAGAACTCTTCCATTGTTCTCGGAATTCCGCTGACGTTTAATAATGCTTCACAACTCTTTCATTGTTCTCAGAATTCCGCTGACGTTTAAAAATGCTTCGGAACTCTTCCATTGTTCTTGGAATTCCGCTGACGTTTAAAAATGCTTCGGTACTCTTCCATTGTTCTCGGAATTCCGCTGACATATAAAAATGCTTCGGAAATCTTGCATTGTTCTCGGCATTCCGCTGACGTTTAAAAATGCTTCGGAACTCTTCAATTGTTCTCGGAATTCTGCTGAACTTTTAAAATGCTATGGAACTCTTCCATTGCTCTCGGAATTCGGGTGAAGTTTAAAAATGCTTCGGAACTCTTCTATTGTTCTCGGAATTCCGCTGAAGTTTAAAAATGCTTAAAATCTATTCCATTGTTCTCGTAATTCTGCTCATGTTTAAAAATGCTTCGGAACTCTTCCATTGTTCTCGTAATTCCGCTGAAGTTTAAAAATGCTTCGGAACTCTTCCATTGTTCTCGGAATTCCGATGACGTTTTAAAATGCTTCGGTACTCTTCCATTGTTCTCGGAATTCCGCTGACATATAAAAATGCTTCGGAAATCTTGCATTGTTCTCGGCATTCCGCTGACGTTTAAAAATGCTTCGGAAATCTTCCATTGTTTTCAAAATTCCGCTGACGTTTAAAAATACTTCAGAACTCTTCCATTGTTCTCGGAATTCCGCTGACGTTTAAAAATGCTTTGGAACTCTTCCATTGTTCTCGGAATTCCGCTGAAGTTTAAAAATGCTTCGGAACTCTTCCATTGTTCTCAGAATTCCGCTGACATTTAAAAATGCTTCGGTACTCTTCCATTGTTCTCGGAATTCCGCTGACATATAAAAATGCTTCGGAAATCTTGCATTGTTCTCGACATTCCGCTGATGTTTAAAAATGCTTCGGAACTCTTCCATTGTTCTCAGAATTCCGCTGACGTTTAAAAATGCTACGGAAATCTTCCATTGTTTTCAAAATTCCGCTGACGATTAAAAATGCTTCAGAACTCTTCCATTGTTCTCGGTTTTCCGCTGACGTTTAATAATGCTTCGCAACTCTTTCATTGTTCTCGGAATTCCGCTGACGTTTAAAAATGCTTCGGAACTCTTCCATTGTTCTCAGAATTCCGCTGAAGTTTAAAAATACCTCGGAACTCTTCCATTGTTCTCGGTATTCTGCTGAAGTTTAAAAATGCTTCGGAACTCTTCCATTGATCTCAGAATTCCGCTGACGTTTAAAAATGCTTCGGAAATCTTCCATTGTTTTCAAAATTCCGCTGACGTTTAAAAATGCTTCAGAACTCTTTTATTGTTCTCGGAATTCCGCTGATGTTTAAAAATGCTTTGGAACTCTTCCATTGTTCTCGGAATTCCGCTGAAGTTTAAAAATGCTTCGGAACTCTTCCATTGTTCTCAGAATTCTGCTGACGTTTAAAAATGCTTCGGAACTCTTCCATTGTTCTCGGAATTCTGCTGACGTTTAAAAATGCTTCGGAACTCTTCCATTGTTCTCGGAATTCCGCTGACGTTTAAAAATGCTTCACAACTCTTCCATTGTTCTCGAAATTCCGCTGACTTTTAAAAATACTTCGGAACTCTTCCATTGTTCTCCAAATTCCGCTGAAGTTTAAAAATGCTTTGGAACCCTTCCATTGTTCTCGGAATTCTGCTGAAGTTTAAAAATGCTTCGGAACTCTTCCATTGTTCTCAGAATTCCGCTGACATTTAAAAATGCTTCGGAAATCTTCCATTGTTTTCAAAATTCCGCTGACTCTTAAAAATGCTTCAGAACTCTTCCATTGTTCTCGGAATTCCGCTGACGTTTAAAAATGCTTCGGAACTCTTCCATTGTTCTCGGAATTCCGCTGACATTTAAAAATGCTTCGGAACTCTTCCATTGTTCTTGGAATTCTGCTGAAGTTTTAAAATGCTTCGGTACTCTTCTATTGTTCTCGGAATTCTGCTGACGTTTAAAAATGCTTCGGAACTCTTCCATTGTTCTCGCAATTCCGCTGACATATAAAAATGCTTCGGAAATCTTGCATTGTTCTCGGCATTCCGCTGACGTTTAAAAATGCTTCGGAACTCTTCAATTGTTCTCGGAATTCTGCTGAACTTTTAAAATGCTTTGGAACTCTTCCATTGTTCTCGGAATTCCGCTGAAGTTTAAAAATGCTTCGGAAATCTTACATTGTTTTCAAAATTCCGCTGACGTTTAAAAATGCTTCGGAACTCTTCCATTGTTATCAGAATTCCACTGAAGTTTAAAAATGCTTCGGAACTCTTCCATTGTTCTCAGAATTCCACTGAAGTTTAAAAATGCTTCGGAACTCTTCCATTGTTCTCGGAATTCCACTGAAGTTTAAAAATGCTTCGGAACTCTTCCATTGTTCTAGGAATTCTGCTGAAGTCTAAAAATTCATCTGAACTCTTCCATTATTCTCGGAATTCGTGTGAATTTTAAAAATGCTTCGGAACTCTTCTATTGTTCTCGGAATTCCGCTGAA
Organism: Phyllobates terribilis; assembly: GCF_046119375.1. Lineage (NCBI taxonomy): Eukaryota > Metazoa > Chordata > Amphibia > Anura > Dendrobatidae > Phyllobates > Phyllobates terribilis. The sequence continues at coordinate 14,787,584 of NW_027362782.1, forward strand.
GTTTAAAAATGCTTAAAATCTATTCCTTTGTTCTTGTAATTCTGCTCATGTTTAAAAATGCTTCGGAACTCTTCCATTGTTCTCGTAATTCCGCTGAAGTTTAAAAATGCTTCGGAACTCTTCCATTGTTCTCGGAATTCCGATGATGTTTTAAAATGCTTCGGTACTCTTCCATTGTTCTCGGAATTCCGCTGACGTTTAAAAATTCTTCGGAACTCTTCCATTGTTCTCGGAATTCCACTGAAGTTTAAAAATGCTTCGGAACTCTTCCATTGTTCTAGGAATTCTGCTGAAGTTTAAAAATTCATGTGAACTCTTCCATTATTCTCGGAATTCGTGTGAATTTTAAAAATGCTTCGGAACTTTTCTATTGTTCTCGGAATTCCGCTGAAGTTTAAAAATGCTTAAAATCTCTTACATTGTTCTCGGAATTCCGCTGAAGTTTAAAAATGCTTCGGAACACTTCCATTGTTCTCGGAATTCTGCTGAAGTTTAAAAATGCTTCAGAACTCTTCCATTGTTCTCAGAATTCCGCTGACGTTTAAAAATGCTTCGGAAATCTTCCATTGTTTTCAAAATTCCGCTGACGTTTAAAAATGCTTCAGAACTTTTCCATTGTTCTCAGAATTCTGCTGACGTTTAAAAATGCTTCGGAACTATTCCATTGTTCTCGGAATTCCGCTGACGTTTAAAAATGCTTCACAACTCTTCCATTGTTCTCGGAATTCCGCTGACTTTTAAAAATGCTTCGGAACTCTTCCATTGTTCTCAAAATTCCGCTGACGTTTAAAAATGCTTCAGAACTTTTCCATTGTTCTCAGAATTCTGCTGACGTTTAAAAATGCTTCGGAACTCTTCCATTGTTCTCGGAATTCCGCTGACGTTTAAAAATGCTTCGGAACTCTTCCATTGTTCTCGGAATTCCGTTGAAGTTTAAAAATGCTTCGAAACTCTTCTATTGTTCTCGGAATTCTGCTGAAGTTTAAAAATGCTTCAGAACTCTTCCATTGTTCTCGGAATTCCGCTGACATTTAATAATGCTTCGCAACTCTTTCATTGTTCTCGGAATTCCGCTGACATTTAAAAATGCTTCGGAAATCTTCCATTGTTTTCAAAATTCCGCTGACGTTTAAAAATGCTTCAGAACTCTTCCATTGTTCTCGGAATTCCGCTGACATTTAAAATTGCTTCGGAACTCTGCCATTGTTCTCGGAATTCCGCTGACGTTTAAAAATTGTTCGGTACTCTTCCATTGTTCTCGGAATTCCGCTGACATATAAAAATGCTTCGGAAATCTTCCATTGTTCTCGTAATTCTGCTCATGTTTAAAAATGCTTCGGAACTCTTCCATTGTTCTCGTAATTCCGCTGAAGTTTAAAAATGCTTCGGAACTCTTCCATTGTTCTCGGAATTCCGATGACGTTTTAAAATGCTTCGGTACTCTTCCATTGTTCTCGGAATTCCGCTGACGTTTAAAAATGCTTCGGAACTCTTCCATTGTTCTCGGAATTCCACTGAAGTTTAAAAAAATGCTTCGGAACTCTTCCATTGTTCTAGGAATTCTGCTGAAGTCTAAAAATTCATCTGAACTCTTCCATTATTCTCGGAATTCGTATGAATTTTAAAAATGCTTCGGAACTCTTCTATTGTTCTCGGAATTCCGCTGAAGTTTAAAAATGCTTAAAATCTATTCCATTGTTCTAGTAATTCTGCTCATGTTTAAAAATGCTTCGGAACTCTTCCATTGTTCTCGGAATTCTGCTGAAGTTTAAAAATGCTTCAGAACTCTTCCATTGTTCTCGGAATTCCGCTGACATTTAATAATGCTTCGCAACTCTTTCATTGTTCTCGGAATTCCGCTGACGTTTAAAAATGCTTCGGAACTCTTCCATTGTTCTCGGAATTCCATTGAAGTTTAAAAATGCTTCGAAACTCTTCCATTGTTCTGGGAATTCTGCTGAAGTTTAAAAATGCTTCAGAACTCTTCCATTGTTCTCGGAATTCCGCTGACATTTAATAATGCTTCGCAACTCTTTCATTGTTCTCGGAATTCCGCTGACGTTTAAAAATGCTTCGGAACTCTTCCATTGTTCTCGGAATTCCGTTGAATTTTAAAAATGCTTCGAAACTCTTCCATTGTTCTCGGAATTCCGCTGACATTTAAAAATGCTTCGGAAATCTTCCATTGTTTTCAAAATTCCGCTGACGTTTAAAAATGCTTCAGAACTCTTCCATTGTTCTCGGAATTCCGCTGACATTTAAAAATGCTTCGGAACTCTTCCATTGTTCTCGGAATTCCGCTGACGTTTAAAAATTGTTCGGTACTCTTCCATTGTTCTCGGAATTCCGCTGACATATAAAAATGCTTCGGAAATCTTGCATTGTTCTCGGCATTCCGCTGACGTTTAAAAATGCTTTGGAACTCTTCCATTGTTCTCAGAATTCCGCTGACATTTAAAAATGCTTCGGTACTCTTCCATTGTTCTCGGAATTCCGCTGACATATAAAAATGCTTCGGAAATCTTGCATTGTTCTCAGAATTCCACTGACGTTTAAAAATGCTTCGGAACTTTTCTATTGTTCTCGGAATTCCGCTGAAGTTTAAAAATGCTTCACAACTCTTCCATTGTTCTCGGAATTCCGCTGAAGTTTAAAAATGCTTCGGAAATCTTACATTGTTTTCAAAATTCCGCTGACGTTTAAAAATGCTTCGGAACTCTTCCATTGTTCTTGGAAATCCACTGACGTTTAAAAATGCTTTGGAACTCTTCCATTGTTCTCGGAATTCCGCTGAAGTTTAAAAATGATTCGGAACTCTTCCATTGTTCTCAGAATTCCGCTGACGTTTAAAAATGCTACGGAAATCTTCCATTGTTTTCAAAATTCCGCTGACGTTTAAAAATGCTTCAGAACTCTTCCATTGTTCTCGGAATTCCGCTGACGTTTAATAATGCTTCGCAACTCTTTCATTGTTCTCGGAATTCCGCTGACGTTTAAAAATGCTTCGGAACTCTTCCATTGTTCTTGGAATTCTGCTGAACTTTTAAAATGCTATGGAACTCTTCCATTGCTCTCGGAATTCGGGTGAAGTTTAAAAATGCTTCGGAACTCTTCTATTGTTCTCGGAATTCCGCTGAAGTTTAAAAATGCTTAAAATCTCTTCCATTGTTCTCGTAATTCTGCTCATGTTTAAAAATGCTTCGGAACTCTTCCATTGTTCTCGTAATTCCACTGAAGTTTAAAAATGCTTCGGAACTCTTCCATTGTTCTCGGAATTCCGATGACGTTTTAAAATGCTTCGGTACTCTTCCATTGTTCTCGGAATTCCGCTGACGTTTAAAAATGCTTCGGAACTCTTCCATTGTTCTCGGAATTCCACTGAAGTTTAAAAATGCTTCGGAACTCTTCCATTGTTCTAGGAATTCTGCTGAAGTCTAAAAATTCACCTGAACTGTTCCATTATTCTCGGAATTCTGCTGAAGTTTAAAAATGCTTCGGTACTCTTCCATTGTTCTCGGAATTCCGCTGACATATAAAAATGCTTCGGAAATCTTGCATTGTTCTCGACATTCCGCTGATGTTTAAAAATGCTTCGGAACTCTTCCATTGTTCTCAGAATTCCGCTGACGTTTAAAAATGCTACGGAAATCTTCCATTGTTTTCAAAATTCCGCTGACGTTTAAAAATGCTTCAGAACTCTTTCATTGTTCTCGGAATTCCGCTGACGGTTAATAATGCTTCGCAACTCTTTCATTGTTCTCGGAATTCCGCAGACGTTTAAAAATGCTTCGGAACTCTTCCATTGTTCTCAGAATTCCGCTGAAGTTTAAAAATGCTTCGGAACCCTTCCATTGTTCTCGGAATTCTGCTGAAGTTTAAAAATGCTTCGGAACTCTTCCATTGTTCTCAGAATTCCGCTGACATTTAAAAATGCTTCGGAAATCTTCCATTGTTTTCAAAATTCCGCTGACTCTTAAAAATGCTTCGGAACTCTTCCATTGTTCTCGGAATTCTGCTGACGTTTAAAAATGCTTCGGAACTCCTCCATTGTTCTCGGAATTCCGCTGACGTTTAAAAATGCTTCGGAACTCTTCCATTGTTCTTGGAATTCTGCTGAAGTTTTAAAATGCTTCGGTACTCTTCCATTGTTCTCGGAATTCCGCTGACATATAAAAATGCTTCAAAATCTTGCATTGTTCTCGGCATTCCGCTGACGTTTAAAAATGCTTCGGAACTCTTCCATTGTTCTCGGAATTCCGCTGACATTTAAAAATGCTTCGGTACTCTTCCATTGTTCTCGGAATTCCGCTGACATATAAAAATGCTTCGGAAATCTTGCATTGTTCTCGGCATTCCGCTGACGTTTAAAAATGCTTCGGAACTCTTCAATTGTTCTCGGAATTCTGCTGAACTTTTAAAATGCTTTGGAACTCTTCCATTGTTCTCGGAATTCCGCTGAAGTTTAAAAATGCTTCGGAAATCTTACATTGTTTTCAAAATTCCGCTGACGTTTAAAAATGCTTCGGAACTCTTCCATTGTTCTCGGAATTCCACTGACGTTTAAAAATGCTTTGGAACTCTTCCATTGTTCTCGGAATTCCGCTGAAGTTTAAAAATGCTTCGGAACTCTTCCATTGTTCTCAGAATTCCGCTGACGTTTAAAAATGCTACGGAAATCTTCCATTGTTTTCAAAATTCCGCTGACGTTTAAAAATGCTTCAGAACTCTTCCATTGTTCTCGGAATTCCGCTGACGTTTAATAATGCTTCACAACTCTTTCATTGTTCTCGGAATTCCGCTGACGTTTAAAAATGCTTCGGAACTCTTCCATTGTTCTTGGAATTCCGCTGACGTTTAAAAATGCTTCGGTACTCTTCCATTGTTCTCGGAATTCCGCTGACATATAAAAATGCTTCGGAAATCTTGCATTGTTCTCGGCATTCCGCTGACGTTTAAAAATGCTTCGGAACTCTTCAATTGTTCTCGGAATTCTGCTGAACTTTTAAAATGCTATGGAACTCTTCCATTGCTCTCGGAATTCGGGTGAAGTTTAAAAATGCTTCGGAACTCTTCTATTGTTCTCGGAATTCCGCTGAAGTTTAAAAATGCTTAAAATCTCTTCCATTGTTCTCGTAAATCTGCTCATGTTTAAAAATGCTTCGGAACTCTTCCATTGTTCTCTTAATTCCGCAGAAGTTTAAAAATGCTTCGGAACTCTTCCATTGTTCTCGGAATTCCGATGACGTTTTAAAATGCTTCGGTACTCTTCCATTGTTCTCGGAATTCCGCTGACGTTTAAAAATGCTTCGGAACTCTTCCATTGTTCTCGGAATTCCACTGAAGTTTAAAAAAATGCTTCGGAACTCTTCCATTGTTCTAGGAATTCTGCTGAAGTCTAAAAATTCATCTGAACTCTTCCATTATTCTCGGAATTCGTGTGAATTTTAAAAATGCTTCGGAACTCTTCTATTGTTCTCGGAATTCCGCTGAAGTTTAAAAATGCTTAAAATCTATTCCATTGTTCTAGTAATTCTGCTCATGTTTAAAAATGCTTCGGAACTCTTCCATTGTTCTCGGAATTCTGCTGAAGTTTAAAAATGCTTCAGAACTCTTCCATTGTTCTCGGAATTCCGCTGACATTTAATAATGCTTCGCAACTCTTTCATTGTTCTCGGAATTCCGCTGACGTTTAAAAATGCTTCGGAACTCTTCCATTGTTCTCGGAATTCCGTTGACGTTTAAAAATGCTTCGGAACTCTTCCATTGTTCTCGGAATTCCATTGAAGTTTAAAAATGCTTCGAAACTCTTCCATTGTTCTCGGAATTCTGCTGAAGTTTAAAAATGCTTCAGAACTCTTCCATTGTTCTCGGAATTCCGCTGACATTTAATAATGCTTCGCAACTCTTTCATTGTTCTCGGAATTCCGCTGACGTTTAAAAATGCTTCGGAACTCTTCCATTGTTCTCGGAATTCCGTTGAAGTTTAAAAATGCTTCGAAACTCTTCCATTGTTCTCGGAATTCCGCTGACATTTAAAAATGCTTCGGAAATCTTCCATTGTTTTCAAAATTCCGCTGACGTTTAAAAATGCTTCAGAACTCTTCCATTGTTCTCGGAATTCCGCTGACATTTAAAAATGCTTCGGAACTCTTCCATTGTTCTCGGAATTCCGCTGATGTTTAAAAATTGTTCGGTACTCTTCCATTGTTCTCGGAATTCCGCTGACATATAAAAATGCTTCGGAAATCTTGCATTGTTCTCGGCATTCCGCTGACGTTTAAAAATGCTTTGGAACTCTTCCATTTTTCTCAGAATTCCGCTGACATTTAAAAATGCTTCGGTACTCTTCCATTGTTCTCGGAATTCCGCTGACATATAAAAATGCTTCGGAAATCTTGCATTGTTCTCAGAATTCCACTGACGTTTAAAAATGCTTCGGAACTTTTCCATTGTTCTCGGAATTCCGCTGAAGTTTAAAAATGCTTCACAACTCTTCCATTGTTCTCGGAATTCCGCTGACTTTTAAAAATGCTTCGGAACTCTTCCATTGTTCTCAAAATTCCGCTGACGTTTAAAAATGCTTCAGAACTTTTCCATTGTTCTCAGAATTCTGCTGACGTTTAAAAATGCTTCAGAACTTTTCCATTGTTCTCAGAATTCTGCTGACGTTTAAAAATGCTTCAGAACTCTTCCATTGTTCTCGAAATTCCGTTGAAGTTTAAAAATGCTTTGGAACTCTTCCATTGTTCTCGGAATTCTGCTGAAGTTTAAACATGCTTCGGAACTCTTCCATTGTTCTCAGAATTCCGCTGACGTTTAAAAATGCTTCACAACTCTTCCATTGTTCTCGGAATTCCGCTGACTTTTAAAAATAATTCGGAACTCTTCCATTGTTCTCCAAATTCCGCTGAAGTTTAAAAATGCTTCGGAACCCTTCCATTGTTCACGGAATTCTGCTGAAGTTTAAAATTGCTTCGGAACTCTTCCATTGTTCTCAGAATTCCGCTGACATTTAAAAATGCTTCGGAAATCTTCCATTGTTTTCAAAATTCCGCTGACTCTTAAAAATGCTTCAGAACTCTTCCATTGTTCTCGGAATTCTGCTGACGTTTAAAAATGCTTCGGAACTCTTCCATTGTTCTCGGAATTCCGCTGACGTTTAAAAATGCTTCGGAACTCTTCCATTGTTCTTGGAATTCTGCTGAAGTTTTAAAATGCTTCGGTACTCTTCCATTGTTCTCGGAATTCTGCTGACGTTTAAAAATGCTTCGGAACTCTTCCATTGTTCTCGGAATTCCGCTGACATATAAAAATGCTTCAAAATCTTGCATTGTTCTCGGCATTCCGCTGACGTTTAAAAATGCTTCGGAACTCTTCCATTGTTCTCAGAATTCCGCTGACATTTAAAAATGCTTCGGAAATCTTCCATTGTTTTCAAAATTCCGCTGACGTTTAAAAATGCTTCAGAACTCTTCCATTGTTCTCGGAATTCCGCTGACGTTTAAAAATGCTTCGGAACTCTTCCATTGTTCTCGGAATTCCGCTGATGTTTAAAAATGCTTCGGTACTCTTCCATTGTTCTCGGAATTCCGCTGACATATAAAAATGCTTCGGAAATCTTGAATTGTTCTCGGCATTCCGCTGACGTTTAAAAATGCTTCGGAACTCTTCAATTGTTCTCGGAATTCTGCTGAACTTTTAAAATGCTTTGGAACTCTTCCATTGTTCTCGGAATTCCGCTGAAGTTTAAAAATGCTTCGGAAATCTTATATTGTTTTCAAAATTCCGCTGACGTTTAAAAATGCTTCGGAACTCTTCCATTGTTCTCGGACATCCACTGACGTTTAAAAATGCTTTGGAACTCTTCCATTGTTCTCGGAATTCCGCTGAAGTTTAAAAATGATTCGGAACTCTTCCATTGTTCTCAGAATTCCGCTGACGTGTAAAAATGCTACGGAAATCTTCCATTGTTTTCAAAATTCCGCTGACGTTTAAAAATGCTTCAGAACTCTTCCATTGTTCTCGGAATTCCGCTGACGTTTAATAATGCTTCGCAACTCTTTCATTGTTCTCGGAATTCCGCTGACGTTTAAAAATGCTTCGGAACTCTTCCATTGTTCTTGGAATTCTGCTGAACTTTTAAAATGCTATGGAACTCTTCCATTGCTCTCGGAATTCGGGTGAAGTTTAAAAATGCTTCGGAACTCTTCTATTGTTCTCGGAATTCCGCTGAAGTTTAAAAATGTTTAAAATCTCTTCCATTGTTCTCGTAATTCTGCTCATGTTTAAAAATGCTTCGGAACTCTTCCATTGTTCTCGTAATTCCACTGAAGTTTAAAAATGCTTCGGAACTCTTCCATTGTTCTCGGAATTCCGATGACGTTTTAAAATGCTTCGGTACTCTTCCATTGTTCTCGGAATTCCGCTGACGTTTAAAAATGCTTCGGAACTCTTCCATTGTTCTCGGAATTCCACTGAAGTTTAAAAATGCTTCGGAACTCTTCCATTGTTCTAGGAATTCTGCTGAAGTCTAAAAATTCACCTGAACTCTTCCATTATTCTCGGAATTCGTGTGAATTTTAAAAATGCTTCGGAACTCTTCTATTGTTCTCGGAATTCCGCTGAAGTTTAAAAATGCTTAAAATCTATTCCATTGTTCTCGTAATTCTGCTCATGTTTAAAAATGCTTCGGAACTCTTCCATTGTTCTCGTAATTCCGCTGAAGTTTAAAAATGCTTCAGAACTCTTCCATTGTTCTCGGAATTCCGCTGAAGTTTAAAAATGCTTCGGAACTCTTCCATTGTTCTCAGAATTCCGCTGACATTTAAAAATGCTTCGGTACTCTTCCATTGTTCTCGGAATTCCGCTGACATATAAAAATGCTTCGGAAATCTTGCATTGTTCTCGACATTCCGCTGATGTTTAAAAATGCTTCGGAACTCTTCCATTGTTCTCAGAATTCCGCTGACGTTTAAAAATGCTACGGAAATCTTCCATTGTTTTCAAAATTCCGCTGACGTTTAAAAATGCTTCAGAACTCTTTCATTGTTCTCGGAATTCCGCTGACGGTTAATAATGCTTCGCAACTCTTTCATTGTTCTCGGAATTCCGCAGACGTTTAAAAATGCTTCGGAACTCTTCCATTGTTCTCAGAATTCCGCTGAAGTTTAAAAATGCTTCGGAACCCTTCCATTGTTCTCGGAATTCTGCTGAAGTTTAAAAATGCTTCGGAACTCTTCCATTGTTCTCAGAATTCCGCTGACATTTAAAAATGCTTCGGAAATCTTCCATTGTTTTCAAAATTCCGCTGACTCTTAAAAATGCTTCGGAACTCTTCCATTGTTCTCGGAATTCTGCTGACGTTTAAAAATGCTTCGGAACTCCTCCATTGTTCTCGGAATTCCGCTGACGTTTAAAAATGCTTCGGAACTCTTCCATTGTTCTTGGAATTCTGCTGAAGTTTTAAAATGCTTCGGTACTCTTCCATTGTTCTCGGAATTCCGCTGACATATAAAAATGCTTCAAAATCTTGCATTGTTCTCGGCATTCCGCTGACATTTAAAAATGCTTCGGAACTCTTCCATTGTTCTCGGAATTCCGCTGACGTTTAAAAATGCTTCGGTACTCTTCCATTGTTCTCGGAATTCCGCTGACATATAAAAATGCTTCAAAATCTTGCATTGTTCTCGGCATTCCGCTGACATTTAAAAATGCTTGGAAACTCTTCCATTGTTCTCGGAATTCCGCTGAAGTTTAAAAATGCTTCAGAAATCTTACATTGTTTTCAAAATTCCGCTGACGTTTAAAAATGCTTCGGAACTCTTCCATTGTTCTCGGAATTCCACTGACGTTTAAAAATGCTTTGGAACTCTTCCATTGTTCTCAGAATTCCGCTGACGTTTAAAAATGCTACGGAAAACTTCCATTGTTTTCAAAATTCCGCTGACGTTTAAAAATGCTTCAGAACTCTTCCATTGTTCTCGGAATTCCGCTGACGTTTAATAATGCTTCACAACTCTTTCATTGTTCTCGGAATTCCGCTGACGTTTAAAAATGCTTCGGAACTCTTCCATTGTTCTCGGAATTCCGATGACGTTTAAAAATGCTTCGGTACTCTTCCATTGTTCTCGGTATTCCGCTGACATATAAAAATGCTTCGGAAATCTTGCATTGTTCTGGGCATTCCGCTGACGTTTAAAAATGCTTCGGAACTCTTCAATTGTTCTCGGAATTCTGCTGAACTTTTAAAATGCTATGGAACTCTTCCATTGCTCTCGGAATTCCGCTGAAGTTTAAAAATGCTTCGGAAATCTTACATTGTTTTCAAAATTCCGCTGACGTTTAAAAATGCTTCGGAACTCTTCCATTGTTCTCAGAATTAAACTGAAGTTTAAAAATGCTTTGGAACTCTTCCATTGTTCTCAGAATTCCACTGAAGTTTAAAAATGCTTCGGAACTCTTCAATTGTTCTCGGAATTCTGCTGAACTTTTAAAATGCTTTGGAACTCTTCCATTGTTCTCGGAATTCCGCTGAAGTTTAAAAATGCTTCGGAAATCTTACATTGTTTTCAAAATTCCGCTGACGTTTAAAAATGCTTCGGAACTCTTCCATTATTCTCGGAATTCCACTGACGTTTAAAAATGCTTTGGAACACTTCGATTGTTCTCGGAATTCCGCTGAAGTTTAAAAATGCTTCGGAACTCTTCAATTGTTCTCAGAATTCCGCTGACGTTTAAAAATGCTACGGAAATCTTCCATTGTTTTCAAAATTCCGCTGACGTTTTAAAATGCTTCAGAACTCTTCCATTGTTCTCGGAATTCCGCTGACGTTTAATAATGCTTCGCAACTCTTTCATTGTTCTCGGAATTCCGCTGACGTTTAAAAATGCTTCGGAACTCTTCCATTGTTCTTGGAATTCCGCTGACGTTTAAAAATGCTTCGGTACTCTTCCATTGTTCTCGGTATTCCGCTGACATATAAAAATGCTTTGGAAATCTTGCATTGTTCTCGGCATTCCGCTGACGTTTAAAAATGCTTCGGAACTCTTCAATTGTTCTCGGAATTCTGCTGAACTTTTAAAATGCTATGGAACTCTTCCATTGCTCTCGGAATTCGGGTGAAGTTTAAAAATGCTTCGGAACTCTTCCATTGTTCTCGGAATTCCGCTGAAGTTAAAAAATGCTTAAAATCTCTTCCATTGTTCTCGTAATTCTGCTCATGTTTAAAAATGCTTCGGAACTCTTCCATTGTTCTCGTAATTCCACTGAAGTTTAAAAATGCTTCGGAACTCTTCCATTGTTCTCGGAATTCCGATGACGTTTTAAAATGCTTCGGTACTCTTCCATTGTTCTCGGAATTCCGCTGACGTTTAAAAATGCTTCGGAACTCTTCCATTGTTCTCGGAATTCCACTGAAGTTTAAAAATGCTTCGGAACTCTTCCATTGTTCTAGGAATTCTGCTGAAGTCTAAAAATTCATCTGAACTCTTCTATTATTCTCGGAATTCCGCTGACATTTAAAAATGCTTCGGAACTCTTCAATTGTTCTCGGAATTCTGCTGAACTTTTAAAATGCTTTGGAACTCTTCCATTGTTCTCGGAATTCCGCTGAAGTTTAAAAATGCTTCGGAAATCTTACATTGTTTTCAAAATTCCGCTGACGTTTAAAAATGCTTCGGAACTCTTCCATTGTTCTCAGAATTCCACTGAAGTTTAAAAATGCTTCGGAACTCTTCCATTGTTCTCAGAATTCCACTGAAGTTTAAAAATGCTTCGGAACTCTTCCATTGTTCTCGTAATTCCACTGAAGTTTAAAAATGCTTCGGAACTCTTCCATTGTTCTCGGAATTCCGATGACGTTTTAAAATGCTTCGGTACTCTTCCATTGTTCTCGGAATTCCGCTGACGTTTAAAAATGCTTCGGAACTCTTCCATTGTTCTCGGAATTCCACTGAAGTTTAAAAATGCTTCGGAACTCTTCCATTGTTCTAGGAATTCTGCTGAAGTCTAAAAATTCACCTGAACTCTTCCATTATTCTCGGAATTCGTGTGAATTTTAAAAATGCTTCGGAACTCTTCTATTGTTCTCGGAATTCCGCTGAAGTTTAAAAATGCTTAAAATCTATTCCATTGTTCTCGTAATTCTGCTCATGTTTAAAAATGCTTCGGAACTCTTCCATTGTTCTCGTAATTCCGCTGAAGTTTAAAAATGCTTCAGAACTCTTCCATTGTTCTCGGAATTCCGCTGAAGTTTAAAAATGCTTCGGAACTCTTCCATTGTTCTCAGAATTCCGCTGACATTTAAAAATGCTTCGGTACTCTTCCATTGTTCTCGGAATTCCGCTGACATATAAAAATGCTTCGGAAATCTTGCATTGTTCTCGACATTCCGCTGATGTTTAAAAATGCTTCGGAACTCTTCCATTGTTCTCAGAATTCCGCTGACGTTTAAAAATGCTATGGAAATCTTCCATTGTTTTCAAAATTCCGCTGACGTTTAAAAATGCTTCAGAACTCTTTCATTGTTCTCGGAATTCCGCTGACGGTTAATAATGCTTCGCAACTCTTTCATTGTTCTCGGAATTCCGCAGACGTTTAAAAATGCTTCGGAACTCTTCCATTGTTCTCAGAATTCCGCTGAAGTTTAAAAATGCTTCGGAACCCTTCCATTGTTCTCGGAATTCTGCTGAAGTTTAAAAATGCTTCGGAACTCTTCCATTGTTCTCAGAATTCCGCTGACATTTAAAAATGCTTCGGAAATCTTCCATTGTTTTCAAAATTCCGCTGACTCTTAAAAATGCTTCGGAACTCTTCCATTGTTCTCGGAATTCTGCTGACGTTTAAAAATGCTTCGGAACTCCTCCATTGTTCTCGGAATTCCGCTGACGTTTAAAAATGCTTCGGAACTCTTCCATTGTTCTTGGAATTCTGCTGAAGTTTTAAAATGCTTCGGTACTCTTCCATTGTTCTCGGAATTCCGCTGACATATAAAAATGCTTCAAAATCTTGCATTGTTCTCGGCATTCCGCTGACATTTAAAAATGCTTCGGAACTCTTCCATTGTTCTCGGAATTCCGCTGACGTTTAAAAATGCTTCGGTACTCTTCCATTGTTCTCGGAATTCCGCTGACATATAAAAATGCTTCGGAAATCTTGCATTGTTCTCGGCATTCCGCTGACGTTTAAAAATGCTTCGGAACTCTTCAATTGTTCTCGGAATTCTGCTGAACTTTTAAAATGCTTTGGAACTCTTCCATTGTTCTCGGAATTCCGCTGAAGTTTAAAAATGCTTCAGAAATCTTACATTGTTTTCAAAATTCCGCTGACGTTTAAAAATGCTTCAGAACTCTTCCATTGTTCTCGGAATTCCACTGACGTTTAAAAATGCTTTGGAACTCTTCCATTGTTCTCAGAATTCCGCTGACGTTTAAAAATGCTACGGAAAACTTCCATTGTTTTCAAAATTCCGCTGACGTTTAAAAATGCTTCAGAACTCTTCCATTGTTCTCGGAATTCCGCTGACGTTTAATAATGCTTCACAACTCTTTCATTGTTCTCGGAATTCCGCTGACGTTTAAAAATGCTTCGGAACTCTTCCATTGTTCTTGGAATTCCGCTGACGTTTAAAAATGCTTCGGTACTCTTCCATTGTTCTCGGTATTCCGCTGACATATAAAAATGCTTCGGAAATCTTGCATTGTTCTCGGCATTCCGCTGACGTTTAAAAATGCTTCGGAACTCTTCAATTGTTCTCGGAATTCTGCTGAACTTTTAAAATGCTATGGAACTCTTCCATTGCTCTCGGAATTCGGGTGAAGTTTAAAAATGCTTCGGAACTCTTCTATTGTTCTCGGAATTCCGCTGAAGTTAAAAAATGCTTAAAATCTCTTCCATTGTTCTCGTAATTCTGCTCATGTTTAAAAATGCTTCGGAACTCTTCCATTGTTCTCGTAATTCCACTGAAGTTTAAAAATGCTTCGGAACTCTTCCATTGTTCTCGGAATTCCGATGACGTTTTAAAATGCTTCGGTACTCTTCCATTGTTCTCGGAATTCCGCTGACGTTTAAAAATGCTTCGGAACTCTTCCATTGTTCTCGGAATTCCACTGAAGTTTAAAAATGCTTCGGAACTCTTCCATTGTTCTAGGAATTCTGCTGAAGTCTAAAAATTCATCTGAACTCTTCCATTATTCTCGTAATTCGTGTGAATTTTAAAAATGCTTCGGAACTCTTCTATTGTTCTCGGAATTCCGCTGAAGTTTAAAAATGCTTAAAATATATTCCATTGTTCTCGTAATTCTGCTCATGTTTAAAAATGCTTCGGAACTCTTCCATTGTTCTCGTAATTCCGCTGAAGTTTAAAAATGCTTCGGAACTCTTCCATTGTTCTCAGAATTCCGATGACGTTTTAAAATGCTTCGGTACTCTTCCATTGTTCTCGGAATTCCGCTGACATATAAAAATGCTTCGGAAATATTGCATTGTTCTGGGCATTCCGCTGACGTTTAAAAATGCTTCGGAACTCTTCAATTGTTCTCGGAATTCTGCTGAACTTTTAAAATGCTTTGGAACTCTTCCATTGTTCTCGGAATTCCGCTGAAGTTTAAAAATGCTTCGGAAATCTTACATTGTTTTCAAAATTCCGCTGACGTTTAAAAATGCTTCGGAACTCTTCCATTGTTCTCAGAATTAAACTGAAGTTTAAAAATGCTTTGGAACTCTTCCATTGTTCTCAGAATTCCACTGAAGTTTAAAAATGCTTCGGAACTCTTCCATTGTTCTAGGAATTCTGCTGAAGTCTAAAAATTCACCTGAACTCTTCCATTATTCTCGGAATTCGTGTGAATTTTAAAAATGCTTCGGAACTCTTCTATTGTTCTCGGAATTCCGCTGAAGTTTAAAAATGCTTAAAATCTATTCCATTGTTCTCGTAATTCTGCTCATGTTTAAAAATGCTTCGGAACTCTTCCATTGTTCTCGTAATTCCGCTGAAGTTTAAAAATGCTTCAGAACTCTTCCATTGTTCTCGGAATTCCGCTGAAGTTTAAAAATGCTTCGGAACTCTTCCATTGTTCTCAGAATTCCGCTGACATTTAAAAATGCTTCGGTACTCTTCCATTGTTCTCGGAATTCCGCTGACATATAAAAATGCTTCGGAAATCTTGCATTGTTCTCGACATTCCGCTGATGTTTAAAAATGCTTCGGAACTCTTCCATTGTTCTCAGAATTCCGCTGACGTTTAAAAATGCTACGGAAATCTTCCATTGTTTTCAAAATTCCGCTGACGTTTAAAAATGCTTCAGAACTCTTTCATTGTTCTCGGAATTCCGCTGACGGTTAATAATGCTTCGCAACTCTTTCATTGTTCTCGGAATTCCGCAGACGTTTAAAAATGCTTCGGAACTCTTCCATTGTTCTCAGAATTCCGCTGAAGTTTAAAAATGCTTCGGAACCCTTCCATTGTTCTCGGAATTCTGCTGAAGTTTAAAAATGCTTCGGAACTCTTCCATTGTTCTCAGAATTCCGCTGACATTTAAAAATGCTTCGGAAATCTTCCATTGTTTTCAAAATTCCGCTGACTCTTAAAAATGCTTCGGAACTCTTCCATTGTTCTCGGAATTCTGCTGACGTTTAAAAATGCTTCGGAACTCCTCCATTGTTCTCGGAATTCCGCTGACGTTTAAAAATGCTTCGGAACTCTTCCATTGTTCTTGGAATTCTGCTGAAGTTTTAAAATGCTTCGGTACTCTTCCATTGTTCTCGGAATTCCGCTGACATATAAAAATGCTTCAAAATCTTGCATTGTTCTCGGCATTCCGCTGACATTTAAAAATGCTTCGGAACTCTTCCATTGTTCTCGGAATTCCGCTGACGTTTAAAAATGCTTCGGTACTCTTCCATTGTTCTCGGAATTCCGCTGACATATAAAAATGCTTCAAAATCTTGCATTGTTCTCGGCATTCCGCTGACATTTAAAAATGCTTTGGAACTCTTCCATTGTTCTCGGAATTCCGCTGAAGTTTAAAAATGCTTCAGAAATCTTACATTGTTTTCAAAATTCCGCTGACGTTTAAAAATGCTTCGGAACTCTTCCATTGTTCTCGGAATTCCACTGACGTTTAAAAATGCTTTGGAACTCTTCCATTGTTCTCAGAATTCCGCTGACGTTTAAAAATGCTACGGAAAACTTCCATTGTTTTCAAAATTCCGCTGACGTTTAAAAATGCTTCAGAACTCTTCCATTGTTCTCGGAATTCCGCTGACGTTTAATAATGCTTCACAACTCTTTCATTGTTCTCGGAATTCCGCTGACGTTTAAAAATGCTTCGGAACTCTTCCATTGTTCTTGGAATTCCGCTGACGTTTAAAAATGCTTCGGTACTCTTCCATTGTTCTCGGTATTCCGCTGACATATAAAAATGCTTCGGAAATCTTGCATTGTTCTCGGCATTCCGCTGACGTTTAAAAATGCTTCGGAACTCTTCAATTGTTCTCGGAATTCTGCTGAACTTTTAAAATGCTATGGAACTCTTCCATTGCTCTCGGAATTCGGGTGAAGTTTAAAAATGCTTCGGAACTCTTCTATTGTTCTCGGAATTCCGCTGAAGTTAAAAAATGCTTAAAATCTCTTCCATTGTTCTCGTAATTCTGCTCATGTTTAAAAATGCTTCGGAACTCTTCCATTGTTCTCGTAATTCCACTGAAGTTTAAAAATGCTTCGGAACTCTTCCATTGTTCTCGGAATTCCGATGACGTTTTAAAATGCTTCGGTACTCTTCCATTGTTCTCGGAATTCCGCTGACGTTTAAAAATGCTTTGGAACTCTTCCATTGTTCTCGGAATTCCACTGAAGTTTAAAAATGCTTCGGAACTCTTCCATTGTTCTAGGAATTCTGCTGAAGTCTAAAAATTCATCTGAACTCTTCCATTATTCTCGTAATTCGTGTGAATTTTAAAAATGCTTCGGAACTCTTCTATTGTTCTCGGAATTCCGCTGAAGTTTAAAAATGCTTAAAATCTATTCCATTGTTCTCGTAATTCTGCTCATGTTTAAAAATGCTTCGGAACTCTTCCATTGTTCTCGTAATTCCGCTGAAGTTTAAAAATGCTTCGGAACTCTTCCATTGTTCTCGGAATTCCGATGACGTTTTAAAATGCTTCGGTACTCTTCCATTGTTCTCGGAATTCCGCTGACATATACAAATGCTTCGGAAATCTTGCATTGTTCTGGGCATTCCGCTGACGTTTAAAAATGCTTCGGAACTCTTCAATTGTTCTCGGAATTCTGCTGAACTTTTAAAATGCTTTGGAACTCTTCCATTGTTCTCGGAATTCCGCTGAAGTTTAAAAATGCTTCGGAAATCTTACATTGTTTTCAAAATTCCGCTGACGTTTAAAAATGCTTCGGAACTCTTCCATTGTTCTCAGAATTAAACTGAAGTTTAAAAATGCTTTGGAACTCTTCCATTGTTCTCAGAATTTTAAAAATGCTTCGGAACTCTTCAATTGTTCTCGGAATTCTGCTGAACTTTTAAAATGCTTTGGAACTCTTCCATTGTTCTCGGAATTCCGCTGAAGTTTAAAAATGCTTCGGAAATCTTACATTGTTTTCAAAATTCCGCTGACGTTTAAAAATGCTTCGGAACTCTTCAATTGTTCTCGGAATTCTGCTGAACTTTTAAAATGCTATGGAACTCTTCCATTGCTCTCGGAATTCGGGTGAAGTTTAAAAATGCTTCGGAACTCTTCTATTGTTCTCGGAATTCCGCTGAAGTTAAAAAATGCTTAAAATCTCTTCCATTGTTCTCGTAATTCTGCTCATGTTTAAAAATGCTTCGGAACTCTTCCATTGTTCTCGTAATTCCACTGAAGTTTAAAAATGCTTCGGAACTCTTCCATTGTTCTCGGAATTCCGATGACGTTTTAAAATGCTTCGGTACTCTTCCATTGTTCTCGGAATTCCGCTGACGTTTAAAAATGCTTCGGAACTCTTCCATTGTTCTCGGAATTCCACTGAAGTTTAAAAATGCTTCGGAACTCTTCCATTGTTCTAGGAATTCTGCTGAAGTCTAAAAATTCATCTGAACTCTTCCATTATTCTCGGAATTCCGCTGACATTTAAAAATGCTTCGGAACTCTTCAATTGTTCTCGGAATTCTGCTGAACTTTTAAAATGCTTTGGAACTCTTCCATTGTTCTCGGAATTCCGCTGAAGTTTAAAAATGCTTCGGAAATCTTACATTGTTTTCAAAATTCCGCTGACGTTTAAAAATGCTTCGGAACTCTTCCATTGTTCTCAGAATTCCACTGAAGTTTAAAAATGCTTCGGAACTCTTCCATTGTTCTCAGAATTCCACTGAAGTTTAAAAATGCTTCGGAACTCTTCCATTGTTCTCGTAATTCCACTGAAGTTTAAAAATGCTTCGGAACTCTTCCATTGTTCTCGGAATTCCGATGACGTTTTAAAATGCTTCGGTACTCTTCCATTGTTCTCGGAATTCCGCTGACGTTTAAAAATGCTTCGGAACTCTTCCATTGTTCTCGGAATTCCACTGAAGTTTAAAAATGCTTCGGAACTCTTCCATTGTTCTAGGAATTCTGCTGAAGTCTAAAAATTCACCTGAACTCTTCCATTATTCTCGGAATTCGTGTGAATTTTAAAAATGCTTCGGAACTCTTCTATTGTTCTCGGAATTCCGCTGAAGTTTAAAAATGCTTAAAATCTATTCCATTGTTCTCGTAATTCTGCTCATGTTTAAAAATGCTTCGGAACTCTTCCATTGTTCTCGTAATTCCGCTGAAGTTTAAAAATGCTTCAGAACTCTTCCATTGTTCTCGGAATTCCGCTGAAGTTTAAAAATGCTTCGGAACTCTTCCATTGTTCTCAGAATTCCGCTGACATTTAAAAATGCTTCGGTACTCTTCCATTGTTCTCGGAATTCCGCTGACATATAAAAATGCTTCGGAAATCTTGCATTGTTCTCGACATTCCGCTGATGTTTAAAAATGCTTCGGAACTCTTCCATTGTTCTCAGAATTCCGCTGACGTTTAAAAATGCTACGGAAATCTTCCATTGTTTTCAAAATTCCGCTGACGTTTAAAAATGCTTCAGAACTCTTTCATTGTTCTCGGAATTCCGCTGACGGTTAATAATGCTTCGCAACTCTTTCATTGTTCTCGGAATTCCGCAGACGTTTAAAAATGCTTCGGAACTCTTCCATTGTTCTCAGAATTCCGCTGAAGTTTAAAAATGCTTCGGAACCCTTCCATTGTTCTCGGAATTCTGCTGAAGTTTAAAAATGCTTCGGAACTCTTCCATTGTTCTCAGAATTCCGCTGACATTTAAAAATGCTTCGGAAATCTTCCATTGTTTTCAAAATTCCGCTGACTCTTAAAAATGCTTCGGAACTCTTCCATTGTTCTCGGAATTCTGCTGACGTTTAAAAATGCTTCGGAACTCCTCCATTGTTCTCGGAATTCCGCTGACGTTTAAAAATGCTTCGGAACTCTTCCATTGTTCTTGGAATTCTGCTGAAGTTTTAAAATGCTTCGGTACTCTTCCATTGTTCTCGGAATTCCGCTGACATATAAAAATGCTTCAAAATCTTGCATTGTTCTCGGCATTCCGCTGACATTTAAAAATGCTTCGGAACTCTTCCATTGTTCTCGGAATTCCGCTGACGTTTAAAAATGCTTCGGTACTCTTCCATTGTTCTCGGAATTCCGCTGACATATAAAAATGCTTCGGAAATCTTGCATTGTTCTCGGCATTCCGCTGACGTTTAAAAATGCTTCGGAACTCTTCAATTGTTCTCGGAATTCTGCTGAACTTTTAAAATGCTTTGGAACTCTTCCATTGTTCTCGGAATTCCGCTGAAGTTTAAAAATGCTTCGGAAATCTTACATTGTTTTCAAAATTCCGCTGACGTTTAAAAATGCTTCGGAACTCTTCCATTATTCTCGGAATTCCACTGACGTTTAAAAATGCTTTGGAACTCTTCCATTGTTCTCGGAATTCCGCTGAAGTTTAAAAATGCTTCGGAACTCTTCAATTGTTCTCAGAATTCCGCTGACGTTTAAAAATGCTACGGAAATCTTCCATTGTTTTCAAAATTCCGCTGACGTTTTAAAATGCTTCAGAACTCTTCCATTGTTCTCGGAATTCCGCTGACGTTTAATAATGCTTCGCAACTCTTTCATTGTTCTCGGAATTCCGCTGACGTTTAAAAATGCTTCGGAACTCTTCCATTGTTCTTGGAATTCCGCTGACGTTTAAAAATGCTTCGGTACTCTTCCATTGTTCTCGGTATTCCGCTGACATATAAAAATGCTTTGGAAATCTTGCATTGTTCTCGGCATTCCGCTGACGTTTAAAAATGCTTCGGAACTCTTCAATTGTTCTCGGAATTCTGCTGAACTTTTAAAATGCTATGGAACTCTTCCATTGCTCTCGGAATTCGGGTGAAGTTTAAAAATGCTTCGGAACTCTTCTATTGTTCTCGGAATTCCGCTGAAGTTAAAAAATGCTTAAAATCTCTTCCATTGTTCTCGTAATTCTGCTCATGTTTAAAAATGCTTCGGAACTCTTCCATTGTTCTCGTAATTCCACTGAAGTTTAAAAATGCTTCGGAACTCTTCCATTGTTCTCGGAATTCCGATGACGTTTTAAAATGCTTCGGTACTCTTCCATTGTTCTCGGAATTCCGCTGACGTTTAAAAATGCTTCGGAACTCTTCCATTGTTCTCGGAATTCCACTGAAGTTTAAAAATGCTTCGGAACTCTTCCATTGTTCTAGGAATTCTGCTGAAGTCTAAAAATTCATCTGAACTCTTCCATTATTCTCGGAATTCCGCTGACATTTAAAAATGCTTCGGAACTCTTCAATTGTTCTCGGAATTCTGCTGAACTTTTAAAATGCTTTGGAACTCTTCCATTGTTCTCGGAATTCCGCTGAAGTTTAAAAATGCTTCGGAAATCTTACATTGTTTTCAAAATTCCGCTGACGTTTAAAAATGCTTCGGAACTCTTCCATTGTTCTCAGAATTCCACTGAAGTTTAAAAATGCTTCGGAACTCTTCCATTGTTCTCAGAATTCCACTGAAGTTTAAAAATGCTTCGGAACTCTTCCATTGTTCTCGTAATTCCACTGAAGTTTAAAAATGCTTCGGAACTCTTCCATTGTTCTCGGAATTCCGATGACGTTTTAAAATGCTTCGGTACTCTTCCATTGTTCTCGGAATTCCGCTGACGTTTAAAAATGCTTCGGAACTCTTCCATTGTTCTCGGAATTCCACTGAAGTTTAAAAATGCTTCGGAACTCTTCCATTGTTCTAGGAATTCTGCTGAAGTCTAAAAATTCACCTGAACTCTTCCATTATTCTCGGAATTCGTGTGAATTTTAAAAATGCTTCGGAACTCTTCTATTGTTCTCGGAATTCCGCTGAAGTTTAAAAATGCTTAAAATCTATTATATTGTTCTCGTAATTCTGCTCATGTTTAAAAATGCTTCGGAACTCTTCCATTGTTCTCGTAATTCCGCTGAAGTTTAAAAATGCTTCAGAACTCTTCCATTGTTCTCGGAATTCCGCTGAAGTTTAAAAATGCTTCGGAACTCTTCCATTGTTCTCAGAATTCCGCTGACATTTAAAAATGCTTCGGTACTCTTCCATTGTTCTCGGAATTCCGCTGACATATAAAAATGCTTCGGAAATCTTGCATTGTTCTCGACATTCCGCTGATGTTTAAAAATGCTTCGGAACTCTTCCATTGTTCTCAGAATTCCGCTGACGTTTAAAAATGCTACGGAAATCTTCCATTGTTTTCAAAATTCCGCTGACGTTTAAAAATGCTTCAGAACTCTTTCATTGTTCTCGGAATTCCGCTGACGGTTAATAATGCTTCGCAACTCTTTCATTGTTCTCGGAATTCCGCAGACGTTTAAAAATGCTTCGGAACTCTTCCATTGTTCTCAGAATTCCGCTGAAGTTTAAAAATGCTTCGGAACCCTTCCATTGTTCTCGGAATTCTGCTGAAGTTTAAAAATGCTTCGGAACTCTTCCATTGTTCTCAGAATTCCGCTGACATTTAAAAATGCTTCGGAAATCTTCCATTGTTTTCAAAATTCCGCTGACTCTTAAAAATGCTTCGGAACTCTTCCATTGTTCTCGGAATTCTGCTGACGTTTAAAAATGCTTCGGAACTCCTCCATTGTTCTCGGAATTCCGCTGACGTTTAAAAATGCTTCGGAACTCTTCCATTGTTCTTGGAATTCTGCTGAAGTTTTAAAATGCTTCGGTACTCTTCCATTGTTCTCGGAATTCCGCTGACATATAAAAATGCTTCAAAATCTTGCATTGTTCTCGGCATTCCGCTGACATTTAAAAATGCTTCGGAACTCTTCCATTGTTCTCGGAATTCCGCTGACGTTTAAAAATGCTTCGGTACTCTTCCATTGTTCTCGGAATTCCGCTGACATATAAAAATGCTTCGGAAATCTTGCATTGTTCTCGGCATTCCGCTGACGTTTAAAAATGCTTCGGAACTCTTCAATTGTTCTCGGAATTCTGCTGAACTTTTAAAATGCTTTGGAACTCTTCCATTGTTCTCGGAATTCCGCTGAAGTTTAAAAATGCTTCAGAAATCTTACATTGTTTTCAAAATTCCGCTGACGTTTAAAAATGCTTCAGAACTCTTCCATTGTTCTCGGAATTCCACTGACGTTTAAAAATGCTTTGGAACTCTTCCATTGTTCTCAGAATTCCGCTGACGTTTAAAAATGCTACGGAAAACTTCCATTGTTTTCAAAATTCCGCTGACGTTTAAAAATGCTTCAGAACTCTTCCATTGTTCTCGGTATTCCGCTGACATATAAAAATGCTTCGGAACTCTTCCATTGTTCTTGGAATTCCGCTGACGTTTAAAAATGCTTCGGTACTCTTCCATTGTTCTCGGTATTCCGCTGACATATAAAAATGCTTCGGAAATCTTGCATTGTTCTCGGCATTCCGCTGACGTTTAAAAATGCTTCGGAACTCTTCAATTGTTCTCGGAATTCTGCTGAACTTTTAAAATGCTATGGAACTCTTCCATTGCTCTCGGAATTCGGGTGAAGTTTAAAAATGCTTCGGAACTCTTCTATTGTTCTCGGAATTCCGCTGAAGTTAAAAAATGCTTAAAATCTCTTCCATTGTTCTCGTAATTCTGCTCATGTTTAAAAATGCTTCGGAACTCTTCCATTGTTCTCGTAATTCCACTGAAGTTTAAAAATGCTTCGGAACTCTTCCATTGTTCTCGGAATTCCGATGACGTTTTAAAATGCTTCGGTACTCTTCCATTGTTCTCGGAATTCCGCTGACGTTTAAAAATGCTTCGGAACTCTTCCATTGTTCTCGGAATTCCACTGAAGTTTAAAAATGCTTCGGAACTCTTCCATTGTTCTAGGAATTCTGCTGAAGTCTAAAAATTCATCTGAACTCTTCCATTATTCTCGTAATTCGTGTGAATTTTAAAAATGCTTCGGAACTCTTCTATTGTTCTCGGAATTCCGCTGAAGTTTAAAAATGCTTAAAATCTATTCCATTGTTCTCGTAATTCTGCTCATGTTTAAAAATGCTTCGGAACTCTTCCATTGTTCTCGTAATTCCGCTGAAGTTTAAAAATGCTTCGGAACTCTTCCATTGTTCTCGGAATTCCGATGACGTTTTAAAATGCTTCGGTACTCTTCCATTGTTCTCGGAATTCCGCTGACATATAAAAATGCTTCGGAAATATTGCATTGTTCTGGGCATTCCGCTGACGTTTAAAAATGCTTCGGAACTCTTCAATTGTTCTCGGAATTCTGCTGAACTTTTAAAATGCTTTGGAACTCTTCCATTGTTCTAGGAATTCTGCTGAAGTCTAAAAATTCATCTGAACTCTTCCATTATTCTCGGAATTCCGCTGACATTTAAAAATGCTTCGGAACTCTTCAATTGTTCTCGGAATTCTGCTGAACTTTTAAAATGCTTTGGAACTCTTCCATTGTTCTCGGAAATCCGCTGAAGTTTAAAAATGCTTCGGAAATCTTACATTGTTTTCAAAATTCCGCTGACGTTTAAAAATGCTTCGGAACTCTTCCATTGTTCTCAGAATTCCACTGAAGTTTAAAAATGCTTCGGAACTCTTCCATTGTTCTCAGAATTCCACTGAAGTTTAAAAATGCTTCGGAACTCTTCCATTGTTCTCGGAATTCCACTGAAGTTTAAAAATGCTTCGGAACTCTTCCATTGTTCTAGGAATTCTGCTGAAGTCTAAAAATTCATCTGAACTCTTCCATTATTCTCGGAATTCGTGTGAATTTTAAAAATGCTTCGGAACTCTTCTATTGTTCTCGGAATTCCGCTGAAGTTTAAATATGCTTAAAATCTATTCCATTGTTCTCGTAATTCTGCTCATGTTTAAAAATGCTTCGGAACTCTTCCATTGTTCGCGTAATTCCGCTGAAGTTTAAAAATGCTTCGGAACTCTTCCATTGTTCTCGGAATTCCGATGACGTTTTAAAATGCTTCGGTACTCTTTCATTGTTCTCGGAATTCCGCTGACGTTTAAAAATTCTTCGGAACTCTTCCATTGTTCTCGGAATTCCACTGAAGTTTAAAAATGCTTCGGAACTCTTCCATTGTTCTAGGAATTCTGCTGAAGTTTAAAAATTCATGTGAACTCTTCCATTATTCTCGGAATTCGTGTGAATTTTAAAATTGCTTCGGAACTTTTCTATTGTTCTCGGAATTCCGCTGAAGTTTAAAAATGCTTAAAATCTCTTACATTGTTCTCGGAATTCCGCTGAAGTTTAAAAATGCTTCAGAACTCTTCCATTGTTCTCAGAATTCCGCTGACGTTTAAAAATGCTTCGGAAATCTTCCATTGTTTTCAAAATTCCGCTGACGTTTAAAAATGCTTCAGAACTTTTCCATTGTTCTCAGAATTCTGCTGACGTTTAAAAATGCTTCGGAACTCTTCCATTGTTCTCGGAATTCCGCTGACGTTTAATAATGCTTCGCAACTCTTTCATTGTTCTCGGAATTCCGCTGACGTTTAAAAATGCTTCGGAACTCTTCCATTGTTCTCGGAATTCCGTTGAAGTTTAAAAATGCTTTGAAACTCTTCCATTGTTCTCAGAATTCTGCTGAAGTTTAAAAATGCTTCAGAACTCTTCCATTGTTCTCGGATTTCCGCTGACGTTTAATAATGCTTCGCAACTCTTTCATTGTTCTCGGAATTCCGCTGAAATTTAAAAATGCTTCGGAACTCTTCCATTGTTCTCAGAATTCCGCTGACGTTTAAAAATGCTTCGGTACTCTTCCTTTGTTCTCGGAATTCCGCTGACATATAAAAATGCTTCGGAAATCTTGCATTGTTCTCGGCATTCCGCTGACGTTTAAAAATGCTTCGGAACTCTTCAATTGTTCTCGGAATTCTGCTGAACTTTTAAAATGCTTTGGAACTCTTCCATTGCTCTCAGAATTCTGCTGAAGTTTAAAAATGCTTCAGAACTCTTACAGTGTTCTCGGAATTCTGCTGACGTTTAAAAATGCTTCGGAACTCTTCCATTGTTCTCGAAATTCCGTTGAAGTTTAAAAATGCTTCGGAACTCTTCCATTGTTCTCGGAATTCTGCTGAAGTTTAAAAATGCTTCGGAACTCTTCCATTGTTCTCAGAATTCCGCTGACGTTTTAAAATGCTTCGGTACTCTTCCATTGTTCTCGGAATTCCGCTGACGTTTAAAAATTCTTCGGAACTCTTCCATTGTTCTCGGAATTCCACTGAAGTTTAAAAATGCTTCGGAACTCTTCCATTGTTCTAGGAATTCTGCTGAAGTTTAAAAATTCATGTGAACTCTTCCATTATTCTCGGAATTCGTGTGGATTTTAAAAATGCTTCGGAACTTTTCTATTGTTCTCGGAATTCCGCTGAAGATTAAAAATGCTTAAAATCTCTTACATTGTTCTCGGAATTCGGCTGAAGTTTAAAAATGCTTCGGAACTCTTCCATTGTTCTCGGAATTCTGCTGAAGTTTAAAAATGCTTCAGAACTCTTCCATTGTTCTCAGAATTCCGCTGACGTTTAAAAATGTTTCACAACTCTTCCATTGTTCTCGGAATTCCGTTGACGTTTAATAATTCTTCGCAACTCTTTCATTGTTTTCGGAATTCCGCTGACGTTTAAAAATGCTTCGGAACTCTTCCATTGTTCTCGGAATTCCGTTGAAGTTTAAAAATGCTTCGGAACTCTTCCATTGTTCTCAGAATTCCGCTGACTCTTAAAAATGCTTCAGAACTCTTCCATTGTTCTCGGAATTCCGCTGACGTTTAAAAATGCTTCGGAACTCTTCCATTGTTCTCGGAATTCGGCTGACATATAAAAATGCTTCGGAAATCTTGCATTGTTCTCGGCATTCCGCTGACGTTTAAAAATGCTTCGGAACTCTTCAATTGTTCTCGGAATTCTGCTGAACTTTTAAAAATACTTCGGAACTATTCCATTGTTCTCCAAATTCCGCTGAAGTTTAAAAATGCTTCGGAACCCTTCCATTTTTCTCGGAATTCTGCTGAAGTTTAAAAATGCTTCGGAACTCTTCCATTGTTCTCAGAATTCCGCTGACTCTTAAAAATGCTTCAGAACTCTTCCATTGTTCTCGGAATTCCGCTGACGTTTAAAAATGCTTCGGAACTCTTCCATTGTTCTCGGAATTCCGCTGACGTTTAAAAATGCTTCGGAACTCTTCCATTGTTCTCGGAATTCCGCTGACGTTTAAAAATGCTTCGGAACTCTTCCATTGTTTTTGGAATTCTGCTGAAGTTTTAAAATGCTTCGGTACTCTTCCATTGTTCTCCAAATTCCGCTGAAGTTTAAAAATGCTTCGGAACCCTTCCATTTTTCTCGGAATTCTGCTGACATTTAAAAATGCTTCGGAAATCTTCCATTGTTTTCAAAATTCCGCTGACTCTTAAAAATGCTTCAGAACTCTTCCATTGTTCTCGGAATTCCGCTGACATTTAAAAATGCTTCGGAACTCTTCCATTGTTCTTGGAATTCTGCTGAAGTTTTAAAATGCTTCTGTACTCTTCCATTGTTCTCGGAATTCTGCTGACGCTTAAAAATGCTTCGGAACTCTTCCATTGTTCTCGGAATTCCGCTGACATTTAAAAATGCTTCGGAACTCTTCCATTGTTCTCGGAATTCCGCTGACATATAAAAATGCTTCGGAAATCTTGCTTTGTTCTCGGAATTCCGCTGACGTTTAAAAATGCTTCGGAACTCTTCCATTGTTCTCGGAATTCCGATGACGTTTTAAAATGCTTCGGTACTCTTCCATTGTTCTCGGAATTCCGCTGACGTTTAAAAATTCTTCGGAACTCTTCCATTATTCTCGCAATTCGTGTGAATTTTAAAAATGCTTCGGAACTTTTCTATTGTTCTCGGAATTCCGCTGAAGTTTAAAAATGCTTAAAATCTCTTACATTGTTCTCGGAATTCCGCTGAAGTTTAAAAATGCTTCGGAACTCTTCCATTGTTCTCGGAATTCTGCTGAAGTTTAAAAATGCTTCAGAACTCTTCCATTGTTCTCAGAATTCCGCTGACGTTTAAAAATGCTTCGGAAATCTTCCATTGTTTTCAAAATTCCGCTGACGTTTAAAAATGCTTCAGAACTTTTCCATTGTTCTCAGAATTCTGCTG
Organism: Phyllobates terribilis; assembly: GCF_046119375.1. Classification (NCBI taxonomy): domain Eukaryota; kingdom Metazoa; phylum Chordata; class Amphibia; order Anura; family Dendrobatidae; genus Phyllobates; species Phyllobates terribilis. The sequence goes on from NW_027362782.1 coordinate 14,815,302, forward strand.
ACGTTTAAAAATGCTTCGGAACTCTTCCATTGTTCTCGGAATTCCGCTGATGTTTAAAAATGCTTCTGAACTCTTCCATTGTTCTCGGAATTCCGTTGAAGTTTAAAAATGCTTCGAAACTCTTCCATTGTTCTCGGAATTCTGCTGAAGTTTAAAAATGCTTCAGAACTCTTCCATTGTTCTCGGAATTCCGCTGACGTTTAAAAATGCTTCGGAACTCTTCCATTGTTCTCGGAATTCCGTTGAAGTTTAAAAATGCTTCGAAACTCTTCCATTGTTCTCGGAATTCCGCTGACATTTAAAAATGCTTCGGAAATCTTCCATTGTTTTCAAAATTCCGCTGACGTTTAAAAATGCTTTAGAACTCTTCCAATGTTCTCGGAATTCCGCTGACATTTAAAAATGCTTCGGAACTCTTCCATTGTTCTCGGAATTCCGCTGACGTTTAAAAATTGTTCGGTACACTTCCATTGTTCTCGGAATTCCGCTGACATATAAAAATGCTTCGGAAATCTTGTATTGTTCTCGGCATTCCGCTGACGTTTAAAAATGCTTCGGAACTCTTCAATTGTTCTCGGAATTCTGCTGAACTTTTAAAATCCTATGGAACTCTTCCATTGCTCTCGGAATTCGGGTGAAGTTTAAAAATGCTTCGGAACTCTTCTATTGTTCTCGGAATTCCGCTGAAGTTTAAAAATGCTTAAAATCTCTTCCATTGTTCTCGTAATTCTGCTCATGTTTAAAAATGCTTCGGAACTCTTCCATTGTTCTCGTAATTCCGCTGAAGTTTAAAAATGCTTCGGAACTCTTCCATTGTTCTCGGAATTCCGATGACGTTTTAAAATGCTTCGGTACTCTTCCATTGTTCTCGGAATTCCGCTGACAATTAAAAATGCTTCGGAAATCTTCCATTGTTTTCAAAATTCCGCTGACGTTTAAAAATGCTTCAGAACTTTTCCATTGTTCTCAGAATTCTGCTGACGTTTAAAAATGCTTCGGAACTCTTCCATTGTTCTCGGAATTCCGCTGACGTTTAAAAATGCTTCTGAACTCTTCCATTGTTCTCGGAATTCCGTTGAAGTTTAAAAATGCTTCGAAACTCTTCCATTGTTCTCGGAATTCTGCTAAAGTTTAAAAATGCTTCAGAACTCTTCCATTGTTCTCGGAATTCCGCTGACGTTTAATAATGCTTCGCAACTCTTTCCTTGTTCTCGGAATTCCGCTGACGTTTAAAAATGCTTCGGAACTCTTCCATTGTTCTCGGAATTCCGCTGACGTTTAAAAATGCTTCGGAACTCTTCCATTTTTCTTGGAATTCTGCTGAAGTTTTAAAATGCTTCGGTACTCTTCCATTGTTCTCCAAATTCCGCTGAAGTTTAAAAATGCTTCGGAACCCTTCCATTTTTCTCGGAATTCTGCTGACATTTAAAAATGCTTCGGAAATCTTCCATTGTTTTCAAAATTCCGCTGACGTTTAAAAATGCTTCAGAACTCTTCCATTGTTCTCGGAATTCCGCTGACATTTAAAAATGCTTCGGAACTCTTCCATTGTTCTCGGAATTCCACTGACGTTTAAAAATTGTTCGGTACTCTTCCATTGTTCTCGGAATTCCGCTGACATATAAAAATGCTTCGGAAATCTTGCATTGTTCTCGGCATTCCGCTGACGTTTAAAAATGCTTCGGAACTCTTCAATTGTTCTCGGAATTCTGCTGAAGTTTAAAAATGCTTCAGAACTCTTCCATTGTTCTCAGAATTCCGCTGACGTTTAAAAATGCTTCGGAAATCTTCCATTGTTCTCGGAATTCCGATGACGTTTAAAAATGCTTCACAACTCTTCCATTGTTCTCGGAATTCTGCTGAATTTTAAAAATGCTTCGGAACTCTTCCATTGTTCTCCAAATTCCGCTGAAGTTTAAAAATGCTTCGGAACCCTTCCATTGTTCTCGGAATTCTGCTGAAGTTTAAAAATGCTTCGGAACTCTTCCATTGTTCTCAGAATTCCGCTGACGTTTAAAAATGCTTCGGAAATCTTCCATTGTTTTCAAAATTCCGCTGACGCTTAAAAATGCTTCAGAACTCTTCCATTGTTCTCCAAATTCCGCTGAAGTTTAAAAATGCTTCGGAACCCTTCCATTTTTCTCGGAATTCTGCTGACATTTAAAAATGCTTCGGAAATCTTCCATTGTTTTCAAAATTCCGCTGACTCTTAAAAATGCTTCAGAACTCTTCCATTGTTCTCGGAATTCCGCTGACATTTAAAAATGCTTCGGAACTCTTCCATTGTTCTCGGAATTCCGCTGACGTTTAAAAATGCTTCGGAACTCTTCCATTGTTCTCGGAATTCCGCTGACGTTTAAAAATGCTTCGGAACTCTTCCATTGTTCTTGGAATTCTGCTGAAGTTTTAAAATGCTTCTGTACTCTTCCATTGTTCTCGGAATTCTGCTGACGCTTAAAAATGCTTCGGAACTCTTCCATTGTTCTCGGAATTCCGCTGACATTTAAAAATGCTTCGGAACTCTTCCATTGTTCTCGGAATTCCGCTGACATATAAAAATGCTTCGGAAATCTTGCATTGTTCTCGGAATTCCGCTGACGTTTAAAAATGCTTCGGAACTCTTCCATTGTTCTCGGAATTCCGATGACGTTTTAAAATGCTTCGGTACTCTTCCATTGTTCTCGGAATTCCGCTGACGTTTAAAAATTCTTCGGAACTCTTCCATTATTCTCGCAATTCGTGTGAATTTTAAAAATGCTTCGGAACTTTTCTATTGTTCTCGGAATTCCGCTGAAGTTTAAAAATGCTTAAAATCTCTTACATTGTTCTCGGAATTCCGCTGAAGTTTAAAAATGCTTCGGAACTCTTCCATTGTTCTCGGAATTCTGCTGAAGTTTAAAAATGCTTCAGAACTCTTCCATTGTTCTCAGAATTCCGCTGACGTTTAAAAATGCTTCGGAAATCTTCCATTGTTTTCAAAATTCCGCTGACGTTTAAAAATGCTTCAGAACTTTTCCATTGTTCTCAGAATTCTGCTGACGTTTAAAAATGCTTCGGAACTCTTCCATTGTTCTCGGAATTCCGCTGACGTTTAAAAATGCTTCTGAACTCTTCCATTGTTCTCGGAATTCCGTTGAAGTTTAAAAATGCTTCGAAACTCTTCCATTGTTCTCGGAATTCTGCTGAAGTTTAAAAATGCTTCAGAACTCTTCCATTGTTCTCGGAATTCCGCTGACGTTTAAAAATGCTTCGGAACTCTTCCATTGTTCTCGGAATTCCGTTGAAGTTTAAAAATGCTTCGAAACTCTTCCATTGTTCTCGGAATTCCGCTGACATTTAAAAATGCTTCGGAAATCTTCCATTGTTTTCAAAATTCCGCTGACGTTTAAAAATGCTTTAGAACTCTTCCATTGTTCTCGGAATTCCGCTGACATTTAAAAATGCTTCGGAACTCTTCCATTGTTCTCGGAATTCCGCTGACGTTTAAAAATTGTTCGGTACACTTCCATTGTTCTCGGAATTCCGCTGACATATAAAAATGCTTCGGAAATCTTGTATTGTTCTCGGCATTCCGCTGACGTTTAAAAATGCTTCGGAACTCTTCAATTGTTCTCGGAATTCTGCTGAACTTTTAAAATCCTATGGAACTCTTCCATTGCTCTCGGAATTCGGGTGAAGTTTAAAAATGCTTCGGAACTCTTCTATTGTTCTCGGAATTCCGCTGAAGTTTAAAAATGCTTAAAATCTCTTCCATTGTTCTCGTAATTCTGCTCATGTTTAAAAATGCTTCGGAACTCTTCCATTGTTCTCGTAATTCCGCTGAAGTTTAAAAATGCTTCGGAACTCTTCCATTGTTCTCGGAATTCCGATGACGTTTTAAAATGCTTCGGTACTCTTCCATTGTTCTCGGAATTCCGCTGACAATTAAAAATGCTTCGGAAATCTTCCATTGTTTTCAAAATTCCGCTGACGTTTAAAAATGCTTCAGAACTTTTCCATTGTTCTCAGAATTCTGCTGACGTTTAAAAATGCTTCGGAACTCTTCCATTGTTCTCGGAATTCCGCTGACGTTTAAAAATGCTTCTGAACTCTTCCATTGTTCTCGGAATTCCGTTGAAGTTTAAAAATGCTTCGAAACTCTTCCATTGTTCTCGGAATTCTGCTAAAGTTTAAAAATGCTTCAGAACTCTTCCATTGTTCTCGGAATTCCGCTGACGTTTAATAATGCTTCGCAACTCTTTCCTTGTTCTCGGAATTCCGCTGACATATAAAAATGCTTCGGAAATCTTGCATTGTTCTCGGCATTCCGCTGACGTTTAAAAATGCTTCGGAACTCTTCAATTGTTCTCGGAATTCTGCTGAACTTATAAAATGCTTTGGAACTCTTCCATTGCTCTCAGAATTCTGCTGAAGTTTAAAAATGCTTCAGAACTCTTACAGTGTTCTCGGAATTCTGCTGACGTTTAAAAATGCTTCGGAACTCTTCCATTGTTCTCGAAATTCCGTTGAAGTTTAAAAATGCTTCGGAACTCTTCCATTGTTCTCGGAATTCTGCTGAAGTTTAAAAATGCTTCGGAACTCTTCCATTGTTCTCAGAATTCCGCTGACGTTTTAAAATGCTTCGGTACTCTTCCATTGTTCTCGGAATTCCGCTGACGTTTAAAAATTCTTCGGAACTCTTCCATTGTTCTCGGAATTCCACTGAAGTTTAAAAATGCTTCGGAACTCTTCCATTGTTCTAGGAATTCTGCTGAAGTTTAAAAATTCATGTGAACTCTTCCATTATTCTCGGAATTCGTGTGGATTTTAAAAATGCTTCGGAACTTTTCTATTGTTCTCGGAATTCCGCTGAAGTTTAAAAATGCTTAAAATCTCTTACATTGTTCTCGGAATTCGGCTGAAGTTTAAAAATGCTTCGGAACTCTTCCATTGTTCTCGGAATTCTGCTGAAGTTTAAAAATGCTTCAGAACTCTTCCATTGTTCTCAGAATTCCGCTGACGTTTAAAAATGTTTCACAACTCTTCCATTGTTCTCGGAATTCCGTTGACGTTTAATAATTCTTCGCAACTCTTTCATTGTTCTCGGAATTCCGCTGACGTTTAAAAATGCTTCGGAACTCTTCCATTGTTCTCGGAATTCCGTTGAAGTTTAAAAATGCTTCGGAACTCTTCCATTGTTCTCAGAATTCCGCTGACTCTTAAAAATGCTTCAGAACTCTTCCATTGTTCTCGGAATTCTGCTGACGTTTAAAAATGCTTCGGAACTCTTCCATTGTTCTCGGAATTCCGCTGACATATAAAAATGCTTCGGAAATCTTGCATTGTTCTCGGCATTCCGCTGACGTTTAAAAATGCTTCGGAACTCTTCAATTGTTCTCGGAATTCTGCTGAACTTTTAAAAATACTTCGGAACTATTCCATTGTTCTCCAAATTCCGCTGAAGTTTAAAAATGCTTCGGAACCCTTCCATTTTTCTCGGAATTCTGCTGAAGTTTAAAAATGCTTCGGAACTCTTCCATTGTTCTCAGAATTCCGCTGACTCTTAAAAATGCTTCAGAACTCTTCCATTGTTCTCGGAATTCCGCTGACGTTTAAAAATGCTTCGGAACTCTTCCATTGTTCTCGGAATTCCGCTGACGTTTAAAAATGCTTCGGAACTCTTCCATTGTTCTCGGAATTCCGCTGACATTTAAAAATGCTTCGGAACTCTTCCATTGTTTTTGGAATTCTGCTGAAGTTTTAAAATGCTTCGGTACTCTTCCATTGTTCTCCAAATTCCGCTGAAGTTTAAAAATGCTTCGGAACCCTTCCATTTTTCTCGGAATTCTGCTGACATTTAAAAATGCTTCGGAAATCTTCCATTGTTTTCAAAATTCCGCTGACTCTTAAAAATGCTTCAGAACTCTTCCATTGTTCTCGGAATTCCGCTGACATTTAAAAATGCTTCGGAACTCTTCCATTGTTCTTGGAATTCTGCTGAAGTTTTAAAATGCTTCTGTACTCTTCCATTGTTCTCGGAATTCTGCTGACGCTTAAAAATGCTTCGGAACTCTTCCATTGTTCTCGGAATTCCGCTGACATTTAAAAATGCTTCGGAACTCTTCCATTGTTCTCGGAATTCCGCTGACATATAAAAATGCTTCGGAAATCTTGCTTTGTTCTCGGAATTCCGCTGACGTTTAAAAATGCTTCGGAACTCTTCCATTGTTCTCGGAATTCCGATGACGTTTTAAAATGCTTCGGTACTCTTCCATTGTTCTCGGAATTCCGCTGACGTTTAAAAATTCTTCGGAACTCTTCCATTATTCTCGCAATTCGTGTGAATTTTAAAAATGCTTCGGAACTTTTCTATTGTTCTCGGAATTCCGCTGAAGTTTAAAAATGCTTAAAATCTCTTACATTGTTCTCGGAATTCCGCTGAAGTTTAAAAATGCTTCGGAACTCTTCCATTGTTCTCGGAATTCTGCTGAAGTTTAAAAATGCTTCAGAACTCTTCCATTGTTCTCAGAATTCCGCTGACGTTTAAAAATGCTTCGGAAATCTTCCATTGTTTTCAAAATTCCGCTGACGTTTAAAAATGCTTCAGAACTTTTCCATTGTTCTCAGAATTCTGCTGACGTTTAAAAATGCTTCGGAACTCTTCCATTGTTCTCGGAATTCCGCTGACGTTTAAAAATGCTTCTGAACTCTTCCATTGTTCTCGGAATTCCGTTGAAGTTTAAAAATGCTTCGGAAATCTTCCATTGTTTTCAAAATTCCGCTGACGTTTAAAAATGCTTCAGAACTTTTCCATTGTTCTCAGAATTCTGCTGACGTTTAAAAATGCTTCGGAACTCTTCCATTGTTCTCGGAATTCCGCTGACGTTTAAAAATGCTTCTGAACTCTTCCATTGTTCTCGGAATTCCGTTGAAGTTTAAAAATGCTTCGAAACTCTTCCATTGTTCTCGGAATTCTGCTAAAGTTTAAAAATGCTTCAGAACTCTTCCATTGTTCTCGGAATTCCGCTGACGTTTAATAATGCTTCGCAACTCTTTCCTTGTTCTCGGAATTCCGCTGACGTTTAAAAATGCTTCGGAACTCTTCCATTGTTCTCGGAATTCCGCTGACGTTTAAAAATGCTTCGGAACTCTTCCATTTTTCTTGGAATTCTGCTGAAGTTTTAAAATGCTTCGGTACTCTTCCATTGTTCTCCAAATTCCGCTGAAGTTTAAAAATGCTTCGGAACCCTTCCATTTTTCTCGGAATTCTGCTGACATTTAAAAATGCTTCGGAAATCTTCCATTGTTTTCAAAATTCCGCTGACGTTTAAAAATGCTTCAGAACTCTTCCATTGTTCTCGGAATTCCGCTGACATTTAAAAATGCTTCGGAACTCTTCCATTGTTCTCGGAATTCCACTGACGTTTAAAAATTGTTCGGTACTCTTCCATTGTTCTCGGAATTCCGCTGACATATAAAAATGCTTCGGAAATCTTGCATTGTTCTCGGCATTCCGCTGACGTTTAAAAATGCTTCGGAACTCTTCAATTGTTCTCGGAATTCTGCTGAAGTTTAAAAATGCTTCAGAACTCTTCCATTGTTCTCAGAATTCCGCTGACGTTTAAAAATGCTTCGGAAATCTTCCATTGTTCTCGGAATTCCGATGACGTTTAAAAATGCTTCACAACTCTTCCATTGTTCTCGGAATTCTGCTGAATTTTAAAAATGCTTCGGAACTCTTCCATTGTTCTCCAAATTCCGCTGAAGTTTAAAAATGCTTCGGAACCCTTCCATTGTTCTCGGAATTCTGCTGAAGTTTAAAAATGCTTCGGAACTCTTCCATTGTTCTCAGAATTCCGCTGACGTTTAAAAATGCTTCGGAAATCTTCCATTGTATTCAAAATTCCGCTGACGCTTAAAAATGCTTCAGAACTCTTCCATTGTTCTCCAAATTCCGCTGAAGTTTAAAAATGCTTCGGAACCCTTCCATTTTTCTCGGAATTCTGCTGACATTTAAAAATGCTTCGGAAATCTTCCATTGTTTTCAAAATTCCGCTGACTCTTAAAAATGCTTCAGAACTCTTCCATTGTTCTCGGAATTCCGCTGACATTTAAAAATGCTTCGGAACTCTTCCATTGTTCTCGGAATTCCGCTGACGTTTAAAAATGCTTCGGAACTCTTCCATTGTTCTCGGAATTCCGCTGACGTTTAAAAATGCTTCGGAACTCTTCCATTGTTCTTGGAATTCTGCTGAAGTTTTAAAATGCTTCTGTACTCTTCCATTGTTCTCGGAATTCTGCTGACGCTTAAAAATGCTTCGGAACTCTTCCATTGTTCTCGGAATTCCGCTGACATTTAAAAATGCTTCGGAACTCTTCCATTGTTCTCGGAATTCCGCTGACATATAAAAATGCTTCGGAAATCTTGCATTGTTCTCGGAATTCCGCTGACGTTTAAAAATGCTTCGGAACTCTTCCATTGTTCTCGGAATTCCGATGACGTTTTAAAATGCTTCGGTACTCTTCCATTGTTCTCGGAATTCCGCTGACGTTTAAAAATTCTTCGGAACTCTTCCATTATTCTCGCAATTCGTGTGAATTTTAAAAATGCTTCGGAACTTTTCTATTGTTCTCGGAATTCCGCTGAAGTTTAAAAATGCTTAAAATCTCTTACATTGTTCTCGGAATTCCGCTGAAGTTTAAAAATGCTTCGGAACTCTTCCATTGTTCTCGGAATTCTGCTGAAGTTTAAAAATGCTTCAGAACTCTTCCATTGTTCTCAGAATTCCGCTGACGTTTAAAAATGCTTCGGAAATCTTCCATTGTTTTCAAAATTCCGCTGACGTTTAAAAATGCTTCAGAACTTTTCCATTGTTCTCAGAATTCTGCTGACGTTTAAAAATGCTTCGGAACTCTTCCATTGTTCTCGGAATTCCGCTGACGTTTAAAAATGCTTCTGAACTCTTCCATTGTTCTCGGAATTCCGTTGAAGTTTAAAAATGCTTCGAAACTCTTCCATTGTTCTCGGAATTCTGCTGAAGTTTAAAAATGCTTCAGAACTCTTCCATTGTTCTCGGAATTCCGCTGACGTTTAAAAATGCTTCGGAACTCTTCCATTGTTCTCGGAATTCCGTTGAAGTTTAAAAATGCTTCGAAACTCTTCCATTGTTCTCGGAATTCCGCTGACATTTAAAAATGCTTCGGAAATCTTCCATTGTTTTCAAAATTCCGCTGACGTTTAAAAATGCTTTAGAACTCTTCCATTGTTCTCGGAATTCCGCTGACATTTAAAAATGCTTCGGAACTCTTCCATTGATCTCGGAATTCCGCTGACGTTTAAAAATTGTTCGGTACACTTCCATTGTTCTCGGAATTCCGCTGACATATAAAAATGCTTCGGAAATCTTGTATTGTTCTCGGCATTCCGCTGACGTTTAAAAATGCTTCGGAACTCTTCAATTGTTCTCGGAATTCTGCTGAACTTTTAAAATCCTATGGAACTCTTCCATTGCTCTCGGAATTCGGGTGAAGTTTAAAAATGCTTCGGAACTCTTCTATTGTTCTCGGAATTCCGCTGAAGTTTAAAAATGCTTAAAATCTCTTCCATTGTTCTCGTTATTCTGCTCATGTTTAAAAATGCTTCGGAACTCTTCCATTGTTCTCGGAATTCTGCTGAAGTCTAAAAATTCATCTGAACTCTTCCATTGTTCTCGGAATTCCGCTGACGTTTAATAATGCTTCAGAACTTTTCCATTGTTCTCAGAATTCTGCTGACGTTTAAAAATGCTTCGGAACTCTTCCATTGTTCTCGGAATTCCGCTGACGTTTAAAAATGCTTCTGAACTCTTCCATTGTTCTCGGAATTCCGTTGAAGTTTAAAAATGCTTCGAAACTCTTCCATTGTTCTCGGAATTCTGCTAAAGTTTAAAAATGCTTCAGAACTCTTCCATTGTTCTCGGAATTCCGCTGACGTTTAATAATGCTTCGCAACTCTTTCCTTGTTCTCGGAATTCCGCTGACGTTTAAAAATGCTTCGGAACTCTTCCATTGTTCTCGGAATTCCGCTGACGTTTAAAAATGCTTCGGAACTCTTCCATTTTTCTTGGAATTCTGCTGAAGTTTTAAAATGCTTCGGTACTCTTCCATTGTTCTCCAAATTCCGCTGAAGTTTAAAAATGCTTCGGAACCCTTCCATTTTTCTCGGAATTCTGCTGACATTTAAAAATGCTTCGGAAATCTTCCATTGTTTTCAAAATTCCGCTGACGTTTAAAAATGCTTCAGAACTCTTCCATTGTTCTCGGAATTCCGCTGACATTTAAAAATGCTTCGGAACCCTTCCATTGTTCTCGGAATTCCACTGACGTTTAAAAATTGTTCGGTACTCTTCCATTGTTCTCGGAATTCCGCTGACATATAAAAATGCTTCGGAAATCTTGCATTGTTCTCGGCATTCCGCTGACGTTTAAAAATGCTTCGGAACTCTTCAATTGTTCTCGGAATTCTGCTGAAGTTTAAAAATGCTTCAGAACTCTTCCATTGTTCTCAGAATTCCGCTGACGTTTAAAAATGCTTCGGAAATCTTCCATTGTTCTCGGAATTCCGATGACGTTTAAAAATGCTTCACAACTCTTCCATTGTTCTCGGAATTCTGCTGACTTTTAAAAATGCTTCGGAACTCTTCCATTGTTCTCCAAATTCCGCTGAAGTTTAAAAATGCTTCGGAACCCTTCCATTGTTCTCGGAATTCTGCTGAAGTTTAAAAATGCTTCGGAACTCTTCCATTGTTCTCAGAATTCCGCTGACGTTTAAAAATGCTTCGGAAATCTTCCATTGTTTTCAAAATTCCGCTGACGCTTAAAAATGCTTCAGAACTCTTCCATTGTTCTCGGAATTCCGTTGAAGTTTAAAAATGCTTCGAAACTCTTCCATTGTTCTCGGAATTCCGATGACGTTTAAAAATGCTTCACAACTCTTCCATTGTTCTCGGAATTCCGCTGACGTTTAATAATGCTTCGCAACTCTTTCATTGTTCTCGGAATTCCGCTGACGTTTAAAAATGCTTCGGAACTCTTCCATTGTTCTCGGAATTCCGTTGAAGTTTAAAAATGCTTCGAAACTCTTCCATTGTTCTCAGAATTCTGCTGAAGTTTAAAAATGCTTCAGAACTCTTCCATTGTTCTCGGAATTCCGCTGACGTTTAATAATGCTTCGCAACTCTTTCATTGTTCTCGGAATTCCGCTGCAATTTAAAAATGCTTCAGAACTCTTCCATTGTTCTCAGAATTCCGCTGACGTTTAAAAATGCTTCGGTACTCTTCCTTTGTTCTCGGAATTCCGCTGACATATAAAAATGCTTCGGAAATCTTGCATTGTTCTCGGCATTCCGCTGACGTTTAAAAATGCTTCAGAACTCTTCAATTGTTCTCGGAATTCTGCTGAACTTTTAAAATGCTTTGGAACTCTTCCATTGCTCTCAGAATTCTGCTGAAGTTTAAAAATGCTTCAGAACTCTTACATTGTTCTCGGAATTCTGCTGACGTTTAAAAATGCTTCGGAACTCTTCCATTGTTCTCGAAATTCCGTTGAAGTTTAAAAATGCTTCGGAACTCTTCCATTGTTCTCGGAATTCTGCTGACGTTTAAAAATGCTTCGGAACTCTTCCATTGTTCTCGGCATTCCGCTGACGTTTAAAAATGCTTCGGAACTCTTCAATTGTTCTCGGAATTCTGCTGAACTTTTAAAAATGCTTCGGAACTCTTCCATTGTTCTCGGAATTCCGCTGACGTTTAAAAATGCTTCGGAACTCTTCCATTGTTCTTGGAATTCTGCTGAAGTTTTAAAATGCTTCGGTACTCTTCCATTGTTCTCCAAATTCCGCTGAAGTTTAAAAATGCTTCGGAACCCTTCCATTTTTCTCGGAATTCTGCTGACATTTAAAAATGCTTCGGAAATCTTCCATTGTTTTCAAAATTCCGCTGACTCTTAAAAATGCTTCAGAACTCTTCCATTGTTCTCGGAATTCCGCTGACGTTTAAAAATGCTTCGGAACTCTTCCATTGTTTTCAAAATTCCGCTGACGTTTAAAAATGCTTCAGAACTTTTCCATTGTTCTCAGAATTCTGCTGACGTTTAAAAATGCTTCGGAACTCTTCCATTGTTCTCGGAATTCCGCTGACGTTTAAAAATGCTTCTGAACTCTTCCATTGTTCTCGGAATTCCGTTGAAGTTTAAAAATGCTTCGAAACTCTTCCATTGTTCTCGGAATTCTGCTGAAGTTTAAAAATGCTTCAGAACTCTTCCATTGTTCTCGGAATTCCGCTGACGTTTAAAAATGCTTCGGAACTCTTCCATTGTTCTCGGAATTCCGTTGAAGTTTAAAAATGCTTCGAAACTCTTCCATTGTTCTCGGAATTCCGCTGACATTTAAAAATGCTTCGGAAATCTTCCATTGTTTTCAAAATTCCGCTGACGTTTAAAAATGCTTTAGAACTCTTCCATTGTTCTCGGAATTCCGCTGACATTTAAAAATGCTTCGGAACTCTTCCATTGTTCTCGGAATTCCGCTGACGTTTAAAAATTGTTCGGTACACTTCCATTGTTCTCGGAATTCCGCTGACATATAAAAATGCTTCGGAAATCTTGTATTGTTCTCGGCATTCCGCTGACGTTTAAAAATGCTTCGGAACTCTTCAATTGTTCTCGGAATTCTGCTGAACTTTTAAAATGCTATGGAACTCTTCCATTGCTCTCGGAATTCGGGTGAAGTTTAAAAATGCTTCGGAACTCTTCTATTGTTCTCGGAATTCCGCTGAAGTTTAAAAATGCTTAAAATCTCTTCCATTGTTCTCGTAATTCTGCTCATGTTTAAAAATGCTTCGGAACTCTTCCATTGTTCTCGTAATTCCGCTGAAGTTTAAAAATGCTTCGGAACTCTTCCATTGTTCTCGGAATTCCGATGACGTTTTAAAATGCTTCGGTACTCTTCCATTGTTCTCGGAATTCCGCTGACAATTAAAAATGCTTCGGAACTCTTCCATTGTTCTAGGAATTCTGCTGAAGTCTAAAAATTCATCTGAACTCTTCCATTATTCTCGGAATTCATGTGAATTTTAAAAATGCTTCGGAACTCTTCTATTGTTCTCGGAATTCCGCTGAAGTTTAAAAATGCTTAAAATCTCTTACATTGTTCTCGGAATTCCGCTGAAGTTTAAAAATGCTTCGGAACTCTTCCATTGTTCTCGGAATTCTGCTGAAGTTTAAAAATGCTTCAGAACTCTTCCATTGTTCTCAGAATTCCACTGACGTTTAAAAATGCTTCGGAAATCTTCCATTGTTCTCGGAATTCCGATGACGTTTAAAAATGCTTCACAACTCTTTCATTGTTCTCGGAATTCTGCTGACTTTTAAAAATGCTTCGGAACTCTTCCATTGTTCTCCAAATTCCGCTGAAGTTTAAAAATGCTTCGGAACCCTTCCATTGTTCTCGGAATTCTGCTGAAGTTTAAAAATGCTTCGGAACTCTTCCATTGTTCTCAGAATTCCGCTGACGTTTAAAAATGCTACGGAAATCTTCCATTGTTTTCAAAATTCCGCTGACGCTTAAAAATGCTTCAGAACTCTTCCATTGTTCTCGGAATTCCGTTGAAGTTTAAAAATGCTTCGGAACTCTTCCATTGTTCTCGGAATTCCGATGACGTTTAAAAATGCTTCACAACTCTTCCATTGTTCTCGGAATTCCGCTGACGTTTAATAATGCTTCGCAACTCTTTCATTGTTCTCGGAATTCCGCTGACGTTTAAAAATGCTTCGGAACTCTTCCATTGTTCTCGGAATTCCGTTGAAGTTTAAAAATGCTTCGAAACTCTTCCATTGTTCTCAGAATTCTGCTGAAGTTTAAAAATGCTTCAGAACTCTTCCATTGTTCTCGGAATTCCGCTGACGTTTAATAATGCTTCGCAACTCTTTCATTGTTCTCGGAATTCCGCTGCAATTTAAAAATGCTTCAGAACTCTTCCATTGTTCTCAGAATTCCGCTGACGTTTAAAAATGCTTCGGTACTCTTCCTTTGTTCTCGGAATTCCGCTGACATATAAAAATGCTTCGGAAATCTTGCATTGTTCTCGGCATTCCGCTGACGTTTAAAAATGCTTCAGAACTCTTCAATTGTTCTCGGAATTCAGCTGAACTTTTAAAATGCTTTGGAACTCTTCCATTGCTCTCAGAATTCTGCTGAAGTTTAAAAATGCTTCAGAACTCTTACATTGTTCTCGGAATTCTGCTGACGTTTAAAAATGCTTCGGAACTCTTCCATTGTTCTCGAAATTCCGTTGAAGTTTAAAAATGCTTCGGAACTCTTCCATTGTTCTCGGAATTCTGCTGACGTTTAAAAATGCTTCGGAACTCTTCCATTGTTCTCGGCATTCCGCTGACGTTTAAAAATGCTTCGGAACTCTTCAATTGTTCTCGGAATTCTGCTGAACTTTTAAAAATGCTTCGGAACTCTTCCATTGTTCTCGGAATTCCGCTGACGTTTAAAAATGCTTCGGAACTCTTCCATTGTTCTTGGAATTCTGCTGAAGTTTTAAAATGCTTCGGTACTCTTCCATTGTTCTCCAAATTCCGCTGAAGTTTAAAAATGCTTCGGAACCCTTCCATTTTTCTCGGAATTCTGCTGACATTTAAAAATGCTTCGGAAATCTTCCATTGTTTTCAAAATTCCGCTGACTCTTAAAAATGCTTCAGAACTCTTCCATTGTTCTCGGAATTCCGCTGACGTTTAAAAATGCTTCGGAACTCTTCCATTGTTCTCGGAATTCCGCTGACGTTTAAAAATGCTTTGGAACTCTTCCATTGTTCTCGGAATTCCGATGACGTTTTAAAATGCTTCGGTACTCTTCCATTGTTCTCGGAATTCCGCTGACGTTTAATAATGCTTCGCAACTCTTTCATTGTTCTCGGAATTCCGCTGACGTTTAAAAATGCTTCGGAACTCTTCCATTGTTCTCAGAATTCCGCTGAAGTTTAAAAATACCTCGGAACTCTTCCATTGTTCTCGGTATTCTGCTGAAGTTTAAAAATGCTTCGGTACTCTTCCATTGTTCTCCAAATTCCGCTGAAGTTTAAAAATGCTTCGGAACCCTTCCATTTTTCTCGGAATTCTGCTGACATTTAAAAATGCTTCGGAAATCTTCCATTGTTTTCAAAATTCCGCTGACTCTTAAAAATGCTTCAGAACTCTTCCATTGTTCTCGGAATTCCG
The DNA here is from genome assembly GCF_046119375.1 of Phyllobates terribilis. Classification (NCBI taxonomy): domain Eukaryota; kingdom Metazoa; phylum Chordata; class Amphibia; order Anura; family Dendrobatidae; genus Phyllobates; species Phyllobates terribilis. The sequence continues at coordinate 14,830,541 of NW_027362782.1, forward strand.
CTGACGTTTAAAAATGCTTCGGAACTCTTCCATTGTTCTCGGAATTCCGCTGACGTTTAAAAATGCTTCGGAACTCTTCCATTGTTCTCGGAATTCCGATGACGTTTTAAAATGCTTCGGTACTCTTCCATTGTTCTCGGAATTCCGCTGACGTTTAAAAATTCTTCAGAACTCTTCCATTATTCTCGCAATTCGTGTGAATTTTAAAAATGCTTCGGAACTTTTCTATTGTTCTCGGAATTCCGCTGAAGTTTAAAAATGCTTAAAATCTCTTACATTGTTCTCGGAATTCCGCTGACGTTTAAAAATGCTTCGGAAATCTTCCATTGTTTTCAAAATTCCGCTGACGTTTAAAAATGCTTCAGAACTCTTACATTGTTCTCGGAATTCTGCTGACGTTTAAAAATGCTTCGGAACTCTTCCATTGTTCTCGGCATTCCGCTGACGTTTAAAAATGCTTCGGAACTCTTCCATTGTTCTCGGAATTCCGCTGACGTTTAAAAATGCTTCGGAACTCTTCCATTGTTCTTGGAATTCTGCTGAAGTTTTAAAATGCTTCGGTACTCTTCCATTGTTCTCCAAATTCCGCTGAAGTTTAAAAATGCTTCGGAACCCTTCCATTTTTCTCGGAATTCTGCTGACATTTAAAAATGCTTCGGAAATCTTCCATTGTTTTCAAAATTCCGCTGACTCTTAAAAATGCTTCAGAACTCTTCCATTGTTCTCGGAATTCCGCTGACGTTTAAAAATGCTTCGGAACTCTTCCATTGTTCTCGGAATTCCGCTGACGTTTAAAAATGCTTCGGAACTCTTCCATTGTTCTCGGAATTCCGATGACGTTTTAAAATGCTTCGGTACTCTTCCATTGTTCTCGGAATTCCGCTGACGTTTAATAATGCTTCGCAACTCTTTCATTGTTCTCGGAATTCCGCTGACGTTTAAAAATGCTTCGGAACTCTTCCATTGTTCTCAGAATTCCGCTGAAGTTTAAAAATACCTCGGAACTCTTCCATTGTTCTCGGTATTCTGCTGAAGTTTAAAAATGCTTCGGTACTCTTCCATTGTTCTCCAAATTCCGCTGAAGTTTAAAAATGCTTCGGAACCCTTCCATTTTTCTCGGAATTCTGCTGACATTTAAAAATGCTTCGGAAATCTTCCATTGTTTTCAAAATTCCGCTGACTCTTAAAAATGCTTCAGAACTCTTCCATTGTTCTCGGAATTCCGCTGACGTTTAAAAATGCTTCGGAACTCTTCCATTGTTCTCGGAATTCCGCTGACGTTTAAAAATGCTTCGGAACTCTTCCATTGTTCTCGGAATTCCGATGACGTTTTAAAATGCTTCGGTACTCTTCCATTGTTCTCGGAATTCCGCTGACGTTTAAAAATTCTTCAGAACTCTTCCATTATTCTCGCAATTCGTGTGAATTTTAAAAATGCTTCGGAACTTTTCTATTGTTCTCGGAATTCCGCTGAAGTTTAAAAATGCTTAAAATCTCTTACATTGTTCTCGGAATTCCGCTGACGTTTAAAAATGCTTCGGAAATCTTCCATTGTTTTCAAAATTCCGCTGACGTTTAAAAATGCTTCAGAACTTTTCCATTGTTCTCAGAATTCTGCTGACGTTTAAAAATGCTTCGGAACTCTTCCATTGTTCTCGGAATTCCGCTGACGTTTAAAAATGCTTCTGAACTCTTCCATTGTTCTCGGAATTCCGTTGAAGTTTAAAAATGCTTCGAAACTCTTCCATTGTTCTCGGAATTCTGCTGAAGTTTAAAAATGCTTCAGAACTCTTCCATTGTTCTCGGAATTCCGCTGACGTTTAATAATGCTTCGCAACTCTTTCCTTGTTCTCGGAATTCCGCTGACGTTTAAAAATGCTTCGGAACTCTTCCATTGTTCTCGGAATTCCGCTGACGTTTAAAAATGCTTCGGAACTCTTCCATTTTTCTTGGAATTCTGCTGAAGTTTTAAAATGCTTCGGTACTCTTCCATTGTTCTCCAAATTCCGCTGAAGTTTAAAAATGCTTCGGAACCCTTCCATTTTTCTCGGAATTCTGCTGACATTTAAAAATGCTTCGGAAATCTTCCATTGTTTTCAAAATTCCGCTGACTCTTAAAAATGCTTCAGAACTCTTCCATTGTTCTCGGAATTCCGCTGACGTTTAAAAATGCTTCGGAACTCTTCCATTGTTCTCGGAATTCCGCTGACGTTTAAAAATGCTTCGGAACTCTTCCATTGTTCTCGGAATTCCGATGACGTTTTAAAATGCTTCGGTACTCTTCCATTGTTCTCGGAATTCCGCTGACGTTTAAAAATTCTTCAGAACTCTTCCATTATTCTCGGAATTCATGTGAATTTTAAAAATGCTTCGGAACTCTTCTATTGTTCTCGGAATTCCGCTGAAGTTTAAAAATGCTTAAAATCTCTTACATTGTTCTCGGAATTCCGCTGAAGTTTAAAAATGCTTCGGAACTCTTCCATTGTTCTCGGAATTCTGCTGAAGTTTAAAAATGCTTCAGAACTCTTCCATTGTTCTCAGAATTCCGCTGACGTTTAAAAATGCTTCGGAAATCTTCCATTGTTCTCGGAATTCCGATGACGTTTAAAAATGCTTCACAACTCTTTCATTGTTCTCGGAATTCTGCTGACTTTTAAAAATGCTTCGGAACTCTTCCATTGTTCTCCAAATTCCGCTGAAGTTTAAAAATGCTTCGGAACCCTTCCATTGTTCTCGGAATTCTGCTGAAGTTTAAAAATGCTTCGGAACTCTTCCATTGTTCTCAGAATTCCGCTGACGTTTAAAAATGCTACGGAAATCTTCCATTGTTTTCAAAATTCCGCTGACGCTTAAAAATGCTTCAGAACTCTTCCATTGTTCTCGGAATTCCGTTGAAGTTTAAAAATGCTTCGGAACTCTTCCATTGTTCTCGGAATTCCGATGACGTTTAAAAATGCTTCACAACTCTTCCATTGTTCTCGGAATTCCGCTGACGTTTAATAATGCTTCGCAACTCTTTCATTGTTCTCGGAATTCCGCTGACGTTTAAAAATGCTTCGGAACTCTTCCATTGTTCTCGGAATTCCGTTGAAGTTTAAAAATGCTTCGAAACTCTTCCATTGTTCTCAGAATTCTGCTGAAGTTTAAAAATGCTTCAGAACTCTTCCATTGTTCTCGGAATTCCGCTGACGTTTAATAATGCTTCGCAACTCTTTCATTGTTCTCGGAATTCCGCTGCAATTTAAAAATGCTTCAGAACTCTTCCATTGTTCTCAGAATTCCGCTGACGTTTAAAAATGCTTCGGTACTCTTCCTTTGTTCTCGGAATTCCGCTGACATATAAAAATGCTTCGGAAATCTTGCATTGTTCTCGGCATTCCGCTGACGTTTAAAAATGCTTCAGAACTCTTCAATTGTTCTCGGAATTCTGCTGAACTTTTAAAATGCTTTGGAACTCTTCCATTGCTCTCAGAATTCTGCTGAAGTTTAAAAATGCTTCAGAACTCTTACATTGTTCTCGGAATTCTGCTGACGTTTAAAAATGCTTCGGAACTCTTCCATTGTTCTCGAAATTCCGTTGAAGTTTAAAAATGCTTCGGAACTCTTCCATTGTTCTCGGAATTCTGCTGACGTTTAAAAATGCTTCGGAACTCTTCCATTGTTCTCGGCATTCCGCTGACGTTTAAAAATGCTTCGGAACTCTTCAATTGTTCTCGGAATTCTGCTGAACTTTTAAAAATGCTTCGGAACTCTTCCATTGTTCTCGGAATTCCGCTGACGTTTAAAAATGCTTCGGAACTCTTCCATTGTTCTTGGAATTCTGCTGAAGTTTTAAAATGCTTCGGTACTCTTCCATTGTTCTCCAAATTCCGCTGAAGTTTAAAAATGCTTCGGAACCCTTCCATTTTTCTCGGAATTCTGCTGACATTTAAAAATGCTTCGGAAATCTTCCATTGTTTTCAAAATTCCGCTGACTCTTAAAAATGCTTCAGAACTCTTCCATTGTTCTCGGAATTCCGCTGACGTTTAAAAATGCTTCGGAACTCTTCCATTGTTCTCGGAATTCCGCTGACGTTTAAAAATGCTTCGGAACTCTTCCATTGTTCTCGGAATTCCGATGACGTTTTAAAATGCTTCGGTACTCTTCCATTGTTCTCGGAATTCCGCTGACGTTTAATAATGCTTCGCAACTCTTTCATTGTTCTCGGAATTCCGCTGACGTTTAAAAATGCTTCGGAACTCTTCCATTGTTCTCAGAATTCCGCTGAAGTTTAAAAATACCTCGGAACTCTTCCATTGTTCTCGGTATTCTGCTGAAGTTTAAAAATGCTTCGGTACTCTTCCATTGTTCTCCAAATTCCGCTGAAGTTTAAAAATGCTTCGGAACCCTTCCATTTTTCTCGGAATTCTGCTGACATTTAAAAATGCTTCGGAAATCTTCCATTGTTTTCAAAATTCCGCTGACTCTTAAAAATGCTTCAGAACTCTTCCATTGTTCTCGGAATTCCGCTGACGTTTAAAAATGCTTCGGAACTCTTCCATTGTTCTCGGAATTCCGCTGACGTTTAAAAATGCTTTGGAACTCTTCCATTGTTCTCGGAATTCCGATGACGTTTTAAAATGCTTCGGTACTCTTCCATTGTTCTCGGAATTCCGCTGACGTTTAAAAATTCTTCAGAACTCTTCCATTATTCTCGCAATTCGTGTGAATTTTAAAAATGCTTCGGAACTTTTCTATTGTTCTCGGAATTCCGCTGAAGTTTAAAAATGCTTAAAATCTCTTACATTGTTCTCGGAATTCCGCTGACGTTTAAAAATGCTTCGGAAATCTTCCATTGTTTTCAAAATTCCGCTGACGTTTAAAAATGCTTCAGAACTCTTACATTGTTCTCGGAATTCTGCTGACGTTTAAAAATGCTTCGGAACTCTTCCATTGTTCTCGGCATTCCGCTGACGTTTAAAAATGCTTCGGAACTCTTCAATTGTTCTCGGAATTCTGCTGAACTTTTAAAAATGCTTCGGAACTCTTCCATTGTTCTCGGAATTCCGCTGACGTTTAAAAATGCTTCGGAACTCTTCCATTGTTCTTGGAATTCTGCTGAAGTTTTAAAATGCTTCGGTACTCTTCCATTGTTCTCCAAATTCCGCTGAAGTTTAAAAATGCTTCGGAACCCTTCCATTTTTCTCGGAATTCTGCTGACATTTAAAAATGCTTCGGAAATCTTCCATTGTTTTCAAAATTCCGCTGACTCTTAAAAATGCTTCAGAACTCTTCCATTGTTCTCGGAATTCCGCTGACGTTTAAAAATGCTTCGGAACTCTTCCATTGTTCTCGGAATTCCGCTGACGTTTAAAAATGCTTCGGAACTCTTCCATTGTTCTCGGAATTCCGATGACGTTTTAAAATGCTTCGGTACTCTTCCATTGTTCTCGGAATTCCGCTGACGTTTAATAATGCTTCGCAACTCTTTCATTGTTCTCGGAATTCCGCTGACGTTTAAAAATGCTTCGGAACTCTTCCATTGTTCTCAGAATTCCGCTGAAGTTTAAAAATACCTCGGAACTCTTCCATTGTTCTCGGTATTCTGCTGAAGTTTAAAAATGCTTCGGTACTCTTCCATTGTTCTCCAAATTCCGCTGAAGTTTAAAAATGCTTCGGAACCCTTCCATTTTTCTCGGAATTCTGCTGACATTTAAAAATGCTTCGGAAATCTTCCATTGTTTTCAAAATTCCGCTGACTCTTAAAAATGCTTCAGAACTCTTCCATTGTTCTCGGAATTCCGCTGACGTTTAAAAATGCTTCGGAACTCTTCCATTGTTCTCGGAATTCCGCTGACGTTTAAAAATGCTTCGGAACTCTTCCATTGTTCTCGGAATTCCGATGACGTTTTAAAATGCTTCGGTACTCTTCCATTGTTCTCGGAATTCCGCTGACGTTTAAAAATTCTTCAGAACTCTTCCATTATTCTCGCAATTCGTGTGAATTTTAAAAATGCTTCGGAACTTTTCTATTGTTCTCGGAATTCCGCTGAAGTTTAAAAATGCTTAAAATCTCTTACATTGTTCTCGGAATTCCGCTGACGTTTAAAAATGCTTCGGAAATCTTCCATTGTTTTCAAAATTCCGCTGACGTTTAAAAATGCTTCAGAACTTTTCCATTGTTCTCAGAATTCTGCTGACGTTTAAAAATGCTTCGGAACTCTTCCATTGTTCTCGGAATTCCGCTGACGTTTAAAAATGCTTCTGAACTCTTCCATTGTTCTCGGAATTCCGTTGAAGTTTAAAAATGCTTCGAAACTCTTCCATTGTTCTCGGAATTCTGCTGAAGTTTAAAAATGCTTCAGAACTCTTCCATTGTTCTCGGAATTCCGCTGACGTTTAATAATGCTTCGCAACTCTTTCCTTGTTCTCGGAATTCCGCTGACGTTTAAAAATGCTTCGGAACTCTTCCATTGTTCTCGGAATTCCGCTGACGTTTAAAAATGCTTCGGAACTCTTCCATTTTTCTTGGAATTCTGCTGAAGTTTTAAAATGCTTCGGTACTCTTCCATTGTTCTCCAAATTCCGCTGAAGTTTAAAAATGCTTCGGAACCCTTCCATTTTTCTCGGAATTCTGCTGACATTTAAAAATGCTTCGGAAATCTTCCATTGTTTTCAAAATTCCGCTGACTCTTAAAAATGCTTCAGAACTCTTCCATTGTTCTCGGAATTCCGCTGACGTTTAAAAATGCTTCGGAACTCTTCCATTGTTCTCGGAATTCCGCTGACGTTTAAAAATGCTTCGGAACTCTTCCATTGTTCTCGGAATTCCGATGACGTTTTAAAATGCTTCGGTACTCTTCCATTGTTCTCGGAATTCCGCTGACGTTTAAAAATTCTTCAGAACTCTTCCATTATTCTCGCAATTCGTGTGAATTTTAAAAATGCTTCGGAACTTTTCTATTGTTCTCGGAATTCCGCTGAAGTTTAAAAATGCTTAAAATCTCTTACATTGTTCTCGGAATTCCGCTGAAGTTTAAAAATGCTTCGGAACTCTTCCATTGTTCTCGGAATTCTGCTGAAGTTTAAAAATGCTTCAGAACTCTTCCATTGTTCTCAGAATTCCACTGACATTTAAAAATGCTTCGGAAATCTTCCATTGTTTTCAAAATTCCGCTGACGTTTAAAAATGCTTCAGAACTTTTCCATTGTTCTCAGAATTCTGCTGACGTTTAAAAATGCTTCGGAACTCTTCCATTGTTCTCGGAATTCCGCTGACGTTTAAAAATGCTTCTGAACTCTTCCATTGTTCTCGGAATTCCGTTGAAGTTTAAAAATGCTTCGAAACTCTTCCATTGTTCTCGGAATTCTGCTGAAGTTTAAAAATGCTTCAGAACTCTTCCATTGTTCTCGGAATTCCGCTGACGTTTAATAATGCTTCGCAACTCTTTCCTTGTTCTCGGAATTCCGCTGACGTTTAAAAATGCTTCGGAACTCTTCCATTGTTCTCGGAATTCCGCTGACGTTTAAAAATGCTTCGGAACTCTTCCATTTTTCTTGGAATTCTGCTGAAGTTTTAAAATGCTTCGGTACTCTTCCATTGTTCTCCAAATTCCGCTGAAGTTTAAAAATGCTTCGGAACCCTTCCATTTTTCTCGGAATTCTGCTGACATTTAAAAATGCTTCGGAAATCTTCCATTGTTTTCAAAATTCCGCTGACGTTTAAAAATGCTTCAGAACTCTTCCATTGTTCTCGGAATTCCGCTGACATTTAAAAATGCTTCGGAACTCTTCCATTGTTCTCGGAATTCCGCTGACGTTTAAAAATTGTTCGGTACTCTTCCATTGTTCTCGGAATTCCGCTGACATATAAAAATGCTTCTGAAATCTTGCATTGTTCTCGGCATTCCGCTGACGTTTAAAAATGCTTCGGAACTCTTCAATTGTTCTCGGAATTCTGCTGAACTTTTAAAAATACTTCGGAACTCTTCCATTGTTCTCGGAATTCCGCTGACATATAAAAATGCTTCGGAAATCTTGCATTGTTCTCGGAATTCCGCTGACGTTTAAAAATGCTTCGGAACTCTTCCATTGTTCTCGGAATTCCGATGACGTTTTAAAATGCTTCGGTACTCTTCCATTGTTCTCGGAATTCCGCTGACGTTTAAAAATTCTTCGGAACTCTTCCATTATTCTCGCAATTCGTGTGAATTTTAAAAATGCTTCGGAACTTTTCTATTGTTCTCGGAATTCCGCTGAAGTTTAAAAATGCTTAAAATCTCTTACATTGTTCTCGGAATTCCGCTGAAGTTTAAAAATGCTTCGGAACTCTTCCATTGTTCTCGGAATTCTGCTGACGCTTAAAAATGCTTCGGAACTCTTCCATTGTTCTCGGAATTCCGCTGACGTTTAATAATGCTTCGCAACTCTTTCATTGTTCTCGGAATTCCGCTGACGTTTAAAAATGCTTCGGAACTCTTCCATTGTTCTCGGAATTCCGTTGAAGTTTAAAAATGCTTCGAAACTCTTCCATTGTTCTCAGAATTCTGCTGAAGTTTAAAAATGCTTCAGAACTCTTCCATTGTTCTCGGAATTCCGCTGACGTTTAATAATGCTTCGCAACTCTTTCATTGTTCTCGGAATTCCGCTGCAATTTAAAAATGCTTCAGAACTCTTCCATTGTTCTCAGAATTCCGCTGACGTTTAAAAATGCTTCGGTACTCTTCCTTTGTTCTCGGAATTCCGCTGACATATAAAAATGCTTCGGAAATCTTGCATTGTTCTCGGCATTCCGCTGACGTTTAAAAATGCTTCAGAACTCTTCAATTGTTCTCGGAATTCTGCTGAACTTTTAAAATGCTTTGGAACTCTTCCATTGCTCTCAGAATTCTGCTGAAGTTTAAAAATGCTTCAGAACTCTTACATTGTTCTCGGAATTCTGCTGACGTTTAAAAATGCTTCGGAACTCTTCCATTGTTCTCGAAATTCCGTTGAAGTTTAAAAATGCTTCGGAACTCTTCCATTGTTCTCGGAATTCTGCTGACGTTTAAAAATGCTTCGGAACTCTTCCATTGTTCTCGGCATTCCGCTGACGTTTAAAAATGCTTCGGAACTCTTCAATTGTTCTCGGAATTCTGCTGAACTTTTAAAAATGCTTCGGAACTCTTCCATTGTTCTCGGAATACCGCTGACGTTTAAAAATGCTTCGGAACTCTTCCATTGTTCTTGGAATTCTGCTGAAGTTTTAAAATGCTTCGGTACTCTTCCATTGTTCTCCAAATTCCACTGAAGTTTAAAAATGCTTCGGAACCCTTCCATTTTTCTCGTAATTCTGCTGACATTTAAAAATGCTTTGGAAATCTTCCATTGTTTTCAAAATTCCGCTGACTCTTAAAAATGCTTCAGAACTCTTCCATTGTTCTCGGAATTCCGCTGACGTTTAAAAATGCTTCGGAACTCTTCCATTGTTCTCGGAATTCCGCTGACGTTTAAAAATGCTTCGGAACTCTTCCATTGTTCTCGGAATTCCGATGACGTTTTAAAATGCTTCGGTACTCTTCCATTGTTCTCGGAATTCTGCTGAAGTTTAAAAATGCTTAAAATCTCTTACATTGTTCTCGGAATTCCGCTGAAGTTTAAAAATGCTTCGGAACTCTTCCATTGTTCTCGGAATTCTGCTGAAGTTTAAAAATGCTTCAGAACTCTTCCATTGTTCTCAGAATTCCGCTGACGTTTAAAAATGCTTCGGAAATCTTCCATTGTTTTCAAAATTCCGCTGACGTTTAAAAATGCTTCAGAACTTTTCCATTGTTCTCAGAATTCTGCTGACGTTTAAAAATGCTTCGGAACTCTTCCATTGTTCTCGGAATTCCGCTGACGTTTAAAAATGCTTCTGAACTCTTCCATTGTTCTCGGAATTCCGTTGAAGTTTAAAAATGCTTCGAAACTCTTCCATTGTTCTCGGAATTCTGCTGAAGTTTAAAAATGCTTCAGAACTCTTCCATTGTTCTCGGAATTCCGCTGACGTTTAATAATGCTTCGCAACTCTTTCCTTGTTCTCGGAATTCCGCTGACGTTTAAAAATGCTTCGGAACTCTTCCATTGTTCTCGGAATTCCGCTGACGTTTAAAAATGCTTCGGAACTCTTCCATTTTTCTTGGAATTCTGCTGAAGTTTTAAAATGCTTCGGTACTCTTCCATTGTTCTCCAAATTCCGCTGAAGTTTAAAAATGCTTCGGAACCCTTCCATTTTTCTCGGAATTCTGCTGACATTTAAAAATGCTTCGGAAATCTTCCATTGTTTTCAAAATTCCGCTGACGTTTAAAAATGCTTCAGAACTCTTCCATTGTTCTCGGAATTCCGCTGACATTTAAAAATGCTTCGGAACTCTTCCATTGTTCTTGGAATTCTGCTGAAGTTTTAAAATGCTTCGGTACTCTTCCATTGTTCTCGGAATTCTGCTGACGCTTAAAAATGCTTCGGAACTCTTCCATTGTTCTCGGAATTCCGCTGACGTTTAAAAATGCTTCGGAACTCTTCCATTGTTCTCGGAATTCCGCTGACATATAAAAATGCTTCGGAAATCTTGCATTGTTCTCGGAATTCCGCTGACGTTTAAAAATGCTTCGGAACTCTTCCATTGTTCTCGGAATTCCGATGACGTTTTAAAATGCTTCGGTACTCTTCCATTGTTCTCGGAATTCCGCTGACGTTTAAAAATTCTTCGGAACTCTTCCATTATTCTCGCAATTCGTGTGAATTTTAAAAATGCTTCGGAACTTTTCTATTGTTCTCGGAATTCCGCTGAAGTTTAAAAATGCTTAAAATCTCTTACATTGTTCTCGGAATTCCGCTGAAGTTTAAAAATGCTTCGGAACTCTTCCATTGTTCTCGGAATTCTGCTGAAGTTTAAAAATGCTTCAGAACTCTTCCATTGTTCTCAGAATTCCGCTGACGTTTAAAAATGCTTCGGAAATCTTCCATTGTTTTCAAAATTCCGCTGACGTTTAAAAATGCTTCAGAACTTTTCCATTGTTCTCAGAATTCTGCTGACGTTTAAAAATGCTTCGGAACTCTTCCATTGTTCTCGGAATTCTGCTGAAGTTTAAAAATGCTTCAGAACTCTTCCATTGTTCTCGGAATTCCGCTGACGTTTAAAAATGCTTCGGAACTCTTCCATTGTTCTCGGAATTCCGTTGAAGTTTAAAAATGCTTCGAAACTCTTCCATTGTTCTCGGAATTCCGCTGACATTTAAAAATGCTTCGGAAATCTTCCATTGTTTTCAAAATTCCGCTGACGTTTAAAAATGCTTCAGAACTCTTCCATTGTTCTCGGAATTCCGCTGACATTTAAAAATGCTTCGGAACTCTTCCATTGTTCTCGGAATTCCGCTGACGTTTAAAAATTGTTCGGTACTCTTCCATTGTTCTCGGAATTCCGCTGACATATAAAAATGCTTCGGAAATCTTGTATTGTTCTCGGCATTCCGCTGACGTTTAAAAATGCTTCGGAACTCTTCAATTGTTCTCGGAATTCTGCTGAACTTTTAAAATGCTATGGAACTCTTCCATTGCTCTCGGAATTCGGGTGAAGTTTAAAAATGCTTGGGAACTCTTCTATTGTTCTCGGAATTCCGCTGAAGTTTAAAAATGCTTAAAATCTCTTCCATTGTTCTCGTAATTCTGCTCATGTTTAAAAATGCTTCGGAACTCTTCCATTGTTCTCGTAATTCCGCTGAAGTTTAAAAATGCTTCGGAACTCTTCCATTGTTCTCGGAATTCCGATGACGTTTTAAAATGCTTCGGTACTCTTCCATTGTTCTCGGAATTCCGCTGACAATTAAAAATGCTTCGGAACTCTTCCATTGTTCTAGGAATTCTGCTGAAGTCTAAAAATTCATCTGAACTCTTCCATTATTCTCGGAATTCATGTGAATTTTAAAAATGCTTCGGAACTCTTCTATTGTTCTCGGAATTCCGCTGAAGTTTAAAAATGCTTAAAATCTCTTACATTGTTCTCGGAATTCCGCTGAAGTTTAAAAATGCTTCGGAACTCTTCCATTGTTCTCGGAATTCTGCTGAAGTTTAAAAATGCTTCAGAACTCTTCCATTGTTCTCAGAATTCCGCTGACGTTTAAAAATGCTTCGGAAATCTTCCATTGTTCTCGGAATTCCGATGACGTTTAAAAATGCTTCACAACTCTTCCATTGTTCTCGGAATTCCGCTGACTTTTAAAAATGCTTCGGAACTCTTCCATTGTTCTCCAAATTCCGCTGAAGTTTAAAAATGCTTCGGAACCCTTCCATTGTTCTCGGAATTCTGCTGAAGTTTAAAAATGCTTCGGAACTCTTCCATTGTTCTCAGAATTCCGCTGACGTTTAAAAATGCTTCGGAAATCTTCCATTGTTTTCAAAATTCCGCTGACGCTTAAAAATGCTTCAGAACTCTTCCATTGTTCTCGGAATTCCGTTGAAGTTTAAAAATGCTTCGAAACTCTTCCATTGTTCTCGGAATTCCGATGACGTTTAAAAATGCTTCACAACTCTTTCATTGTTCTCGGAATTCCGCTGACGTTTAATAATGCTTCGCAACTCTTTCATTGTTCTCGGAATTCCGCTGACGTTTAAAAATGCTTCGGAACTCTTCCATTGTTCTCGGAATTCCGTTGAAGTTTAAAAATGCTTCGAAACTCTTCCATTGTTCTCAGAATTCTGCTGAAGTTTAAAAATGCTTCAGAACTCTTCCATTGTTCTCGGAATTCCGCTGACGTTTAATAATGCTTCGCAACTCTTTCATTGTTCTCGGAATTCCGCTGAAATTTAAAAATGCTTCAGAACTCTTCCATTGTTCTCAGAATTCCGCTGACGTTTAAAAATGCTTCGGTACTCTTCCTTTGTTCTCGGAATTCCGCTGACATATAAAAATGCTTCGGAAATCTTGCATTGTTCTCGGCATTCCGCTGATGTTTTAAAATGCTTCAGAACTCTTCAATTGTTCTCGGAATTCTGCTGAACTTTTAAAATGCTTTGGAACTCTTCCATTGCTCTCAGAATTCTGCTGAAGTTTAAAAATGCTTCAGAACTCTTACATTGTTCTCGGAATTCTGCTGACGTTTAAAAATGCTTCGGAACTCTTCCATTGTTCTCGAAATTCCGTTGAAGTTTAAAAATGCTTCGGAACTCTTCCATTGTTCTCGGAATTCTGCTGAAGTTTAAAAATGCTTCGAAACTCTTCCATTGTTCTCAGAATTCCGCTGACGTTTAAAAATGCTTCGGTACTCTTCCATTGTTCTCGGAATTCTGCTGACGTTTAAAAATGCTTCGGAACTCTTCCATTGTTCTCGGCATTCCGCTGACGTTTAAAAATGCTTCGGAACTCTTCAATTGTTCTCGGAATTCTGCTGAACTTTTAAAAATGCTTCGGAACTCTTCCATTGTTCTCGGAATTCCGCTGACGTTTAAAAATGCTTCGGAACTCTTCCATTGTTCTTGGAATTCTGCTGAAGTTTTAAAATGCTTCGGTACTCTTCCATTGTTCTCCAAATTCCGCTGAAGTTTAAAAATGCTTCGGAACCCTTCCATTTTTCTCGGAATTCTGCTGACATTTAAAAATGCTTCGGAAATCTTCCATTGTTTTCAAAATTCCGCTGACTCTTAAAAATGCTTCAGAACTCTTCCATTGTTCTCGGAATTCCGCTGACGTTTAAAAATGCTTCGGAACTCTTCCATTGTTCTCGGAATTCCGCTGACGTTTAAAAATGCTTCGGAACTCTTCCATTGTTCTTGGAATTCTGCTGAAGTTTTAAAATGCTTCGGTACTCTTCCATTGTTCTCGGAATTCTGCTGACGCTTAAAAATGCTTCGGAACTCTTCCATTGTTCTCGGAATTCCGCTGACGTTTAAAAATGCTTCGGAACTCTTCCATTGTTCTCGGAATTCCGCTGACATATAAAAATGCTTCGGAAATCTTGCATTGTTCTCGGAATTCCGCTGACATTTAAAAATGCTTCGGAACTCTTCCATTGTTCTCGGAATTCCGATGACGTTTTAAAATGCTTCGGTACTCTTCCATTGTTCTCGGAATTCCGCTGACGTTTAAAAATTCTTCGGAACTCTTCCATTATTCTCGCAATTCGTGTGAATTTTAAAAATGCTTCGGAACTTTTCTATTGTTCTCGGAATTCCGCTGAAGTTTAAAAATGCTTAAAATCTCTTACATTGTTCTCGGAATTCCGCTGAAGTTTAAAAATGCTTCGGAACTCTTCCATTGTTCTCGGAATTCTGCTGAAGTTTAAAAATGCTTCAGAACTCTTCCATTGTTCTCAGAATTCCGCTGACGTTTAAAAATGCTTCGGAAATCTTCCATTGTTTTCAAAATTCCGCTGACGTTTAAAAATGCTTCAGAACTTTTCCATTGTTCTCAGAATTCTGCTGACGTTTAAAAATGCTTCGGAACTCTTCCATTGTTCTCGGAATTCCGATGACGTTTAAAAATGCTTCTGAACTCTTCCATTGTTCTCGGAATTCCGTTGAAGTTTAAAAATGCTTCGAAACTCTTCCATTGTTCTCGGAATTCTGCTGAAGTTTAAAAATGCTTCAGAACTCTTCCATTGTTCTCGGAATTCCGCTGACGTTTAATAATGCTTAGCAACTCTTTCCTTGTTCTCGGAATTCCGCTGACGTTTAAAAATGCTTCGGAACTCTTCCATTGTTCTCGGAATTCCGTTGAAGTTTAAAAATGCTTCGAAACTCTTCCATTGTTCTCGGAATTCCGCTGACATTTAAAAATGCTTCAGAAATCTTCCATTGTTTTCAAAATTCCGCTGACGTTTAAAAATGCTTCAGAACTCTTCCATTGTTCTCGGAATTCCGCTGACATTTAAAAATGCTTCGGAACTCTTCCATTGTTCTCGGAATTCCGCTGACGTTTAAAAATTGTTCGGTACTCTTCCATTGTTCTCGGAATTCCGCTGACATATAAAAATGCTTCGGAAATCTTGTATTGTTCTCGGCATTCCGCTGACGTTTAAAAATGCTTCGGAACTCTTCAATTGTTCTCGGAATTCTGCTGAACTTTTAAAATGCTATGGAACTCTTCCATTGCTCTCGGAATTCAGGTGAAGTTTAAAAATGCTTCGGAAGTCTTCTATTGTTCTCGGAATTCCGCTGAAGTTTAAAAATGCTTAAAATCTCTTCCATTGTTCTCGTAATTCTGCTCATGTTTAAAAATGCTTCGGAACTCTTCCATTGTTCTCGTAATTCCGCTGAAGTTTAAAAATGCTTCGGAACTCTTCCATTGTTCTCGGAATTCCGATGACGTTTTAAAATGCTTCGGTACTCTTCCATTGTTCTCGGAATTCCGCTGACAATTAAAAATGCTTCGGAACTCTTCCATTGTTCTAGGAATTCTGCTGAAGTCTAAAAATTCATCTGAACTCTTCCATTATTCTCGGAATTCATGTGAATTTTAAAAATGCTTCGGAACTCTTCTATTGTTCTCGGAATTCCGCTGAAGTTTAAAAATGCTTAAAATCTCTTACATTGTTCTCGTAATTCCGCTGAAGTTTAAAAATGCTTCGGAACTCTTCCATTGTTCTCGGAATTCTGCTGAAGTTTAAAAATGCTTCAGAACTCTTCCATTGTTCTCAGAATTCCGCTGACGTTTAAAAATGCTTCGGAAATCTTCCATTGTTCTCGGAATTCCGATGACGTTTAAAAATGCTTCACAACTCTTCCATTGTTCTCGGAATTCCGCTGACTTTTAAAAATGCTTCGGAACTCTTCCATTGTTCTCCAAATTCCGCTGAAGTTTAAAAATGCTTTGGAACCCTTCCATTGTTCTCGGAATTCTGCTGAAGTTTAAAAATGCTTCGGAACTCTTCCATTGTTCTCAGAATTCCGCTGACGTTTAAAAATGCTTCGGAAATCTTCCATTTTTTCAAAATTCCGCTGACGCTTAAAAATGCTTCAGAACTCTTCCATTGTTCTCGGAATTCCGTTGAAGTTTAAAAATGCTTCGAAACTCTTCCATTGTTCTCGGAATTCCGATGACGTTTAAAAATGCTTCACAACTCTTTCATTGTTCTCGGAATTCCGCTGACGTTTAATAATGCTTCGCAACTCTTTCATTGTTCTCGGAATTCCGCTGACGTTTAAAAATGCTTCGGAACTCTTCCATTGTTCTCGGAATTCCGTTGAAGTTTAAAAATGCTTCGAAACTCTTCCATTGTTCTCAGAATTCCGCTGACGTTTAAAAATGCTTCGGTACTCTTCCTTTGTTCTCGGAATTCCGCTGACATATAAAAATGCTTCGGAAATCTTGCATTGTTCTCGGCATTCCGCTGACGTTTAAAAATGCTTCAGAACTCTTCAATTGTTCTCGGAATTCTGCTGAACTTTTAAAATGCTTTGGAACTCTTCCATTGCTCTCAGAATTCTGCTGAAGTTTAAAAATGCTTCAGAACTCTTACATTGTTCTCGGAATTCTGCTGACGTTTAAAAATGCTTCGGAACTCTTCCATTGTTCTCGAAATTCCGTTGAAGTTTAAAAATGCTTCGGAAC
This sequence comes from Phyllobates terribilis, assembly GCF_046119375.1. Taxonomy (NCBI): domain Eukaryota; kingdom Metazoa; phylum Chordata; class Amphibia; order Anura; family Dendrobatidae; genus Phyllobates; species Phyllobates terribilis. The sequence goes on from NW_027362782.1 coordinate 14,847,083, forward strand.
TCTTCCATTGTTCTCGGAATTCTGCTGAAGTTTAAAAATGCTTCGAAACTCTTCCATTGTTCTCAGAATTCCGCTGACGTTTAAAAATGCTTCGGTACTCTTCCATTGTTCTCGGAATTCTGCTGACGTTTAAAAATGCTTCGGAACTCTTCCATTGTTCTCGGCATTCCGCTGACGTTTAAAAATGCTTCGGAACTCTTCAATTGTTCTCGGAATTCTGCTGAACTTTTAAAAATGCTTCGGAACTCTTCCATTGTTCTCGGAATTCCGCTGACGTTTAAAAATGCTTCGGAACTCTTCCATTGTTCTTGGAATTCTGCTGAAGTTTTAAAATGCTTCGGTACTCTTCCATTGTTCTCCAAATTCCGCTGAAGTTTAAAAATGCTTCGGAACCCTTCCATTTTTCTCGGAATTCTGCTGACATTTAAAAATGCTTCGGAAATCTTCCATTGTTTTCAAAATTCCGCTGACTCTTAAAAATGCTTCAGAACTCTTCCATTGTTCTCGGAATTCCGCTGACGTTTAAAAATGCTTCGGAACTCTTCCATTGTTCTCGGAATTCCGCTGACGTTTAAAAATGCTTCGGAACTCTTGCATTGTTCTCGGAATTCCGCTGACGTTTAAAAATGCTTCGGAACTCTTCCATTGTTCTCGGAATTCCGATGACGTTTTAAAATGCTTCGGTACTCTTCCATTGTTCTCGGAATTCCGCTAACGTTTAAAAATTCTTCGGAACTCTTCCATTATTCTCGCAATTCGTGTGAATTTTAAAAATGCTTCGGAACTTTTCTATTGTTCTCGGAATTCCGCTGAAGTTTAAAAATGCTTAAAATCTCTTACATTGTTCTCGGAATTCCGCTGAAGTTTAAAAATGCTTCGGAACTCTTCCATTGTTCTCGGAATTCTGCTGAAGTTTAAAAATGCTTCAGAACTCTTCCATTGTTCTCAGAATTCCGCTGACGTTTAAAAATGCTTCGGAAATCTTCCATTGTTTTCAAAATTCCGCTGACGTTTAAAAATGCTTCAGAACTTTTCCATTGTTCTCAGAATTCTGCTGACGTTTAAAAATGCTTCGGAACTCTTCCATTGTTCTCGGAATTCCGCTGACGTTTTAAAATGCTTCGGTACTCTTCCATTGTTCTCGGAATTCCGCTGACAATTAAAAATGCTTCGGAACTCTTCCATTGTTCTAGGAATTCTGCTGAAGTCTAAAAATTCATCTGAACTCTTCCATTATTCTCGGAATTCATGTGAATTTTAAAAATGCTTCGGAACTCTTCTATTGTTCTCGGAATTCCGCTGAAGTTTAAAAATGCTTAAAATCTCTTACATTGTTCTCGGAATTCCGCTGAAGTTTAAAAATGCTTCGGAACTCTTCCATTGTTCTCGGAATTCTGCTGAAGTTTAAAAATGCTTCAGAACTCTTCCATTGTTCTCAGAATTCCGCTGACGTTTAAAAATGCTTCGGAAATCTTCCATTGTTCTCGGAATTCCGATGACGTTTAAAAATGCTTCACAACTCTTCCATTGTTCTCGGAATTCCGCTGACTTTTAAAAATGCTTCGGAACTCTTCCATTGTTCTCCAAATTCCGCTGAAGTTTAAAAATGCTTCGGAACCCTTCCATTGTTCTCGGAATTCTGCTGAAGTTTAAAAATGCTTCGGAACTCTTCCATTGTTCTCAGAATTCCGCTGACGTTTAAAAATGCTTCGGAAATCTTCCATTGTTTTCAAAATTCCGCTGACGCTTAAAAATGCTTCAGAACTCTTCCATTGTTCTCGGAATTCCGTTGAAGTTTAAAAATGCTTCGAAACTCTTCCATTGTTCTCGGAATTCCGATGACGTTTAAAAATGCTTCACAACTCTTTCATTGTTCTCGGAATTCCGCTGACGTTTAATAATGCTTCGCAACTCTTTCATTGTTCTCGGAATTCCGCTGACGTTTAAAAATGCTTCGGAACTCTTCCATTGTTCTCGGAATTCCGTTGAAGTTTAAAAATGCTTCGAAACTCTTCCATTGTTCTCAGAATTCTGCTGAAGTTTAAAAATGCTTCAGAACTCTTCCATTGTTCTCGGAATTCCGCTGACGTTTAATAATGCTTCGCAACTCTTTCATTGTTCTCGGAATTCCGCTGAAATTTAAAAATGCTTCAGAACTCTTCCATTGTTCTCAGAATTCCGCTGACGTTTAAAAATGCTTCGGTACTCTTCCTTTGTTCTCGGAATTCCGCTGACATATAAAAATGCTTCGGAAATCTTGCATTGTTCTCGGCATTCCGCTGATGTTTTAAAATGCTTCAGAACTCTTCAATTGTTCTCGGAATTCTGCTGAACTTTTAAAATGCTTTGGAACTCTTCCATTGCTCTCAGAATTCTGCTGAAGTTTAAAAATGCTTCAGAACTCTTACATTGTTCTCGGAATTCTGCTGACGTTTAAAAATGCTTCGGAACTCTTCCATTGTTCTCGAAATTCCGTTGAAGTTTAAAAATGCTTCGGAACTCTTCCATTGTTCTCGGAATTCTGCTGAAGTTTAAAAATGCTTCGAAACTCTTCCATTGTTCTCAGAATTCCGCTGACGTTTAAAAATGCTTCGGTACTCTTCCATTGTTCTCGGAATTCTGCTGACGTTTAAAAATGCTTCGGAACTCTTCCATTGTTCTCGGCATTCCGCTGACGTTTAAAAATGCTTCGGAACTCTTCAATTGTTCTCGGAATTCTGCTGAACTTTTAAAAATGCTTCGGAACTCTTCCATTGTTCTCGGAATTCCGCTGACGTTTAAAAATGCTTCGGAACTCTTCCATTGTTCTTGGAATTCTGCTGAAGTTTTAAAATGCTTCGGTACTCTTCCATTGTTCTCCAAATTCCGCTGAAGTTTAAAAATGCTTCGGAACCCTTCCATTTTTCTCGGAATTCTGCTGACATTTAAAAATGCTTCGGAAATCTTCCATTGTTTTCAAAATTCCGCTGACTCTTAAAAATGCTTCAGAACTCTTCCATTGTTCTCGGAATTCCGCTGACGTTTAAAAATGCTTCGGAACTCTTCCATTGTTCTCGGAATTCCGCTGACGTTTAAAAATGCTTCGGAACTCTTCCATTGTTCTTGGAATTCTGCTGAAGTTTTAAAATGCTTCGGTACTCTTCCATTGTTCTCGGAATTCTGCTGACGCTTAAAAATGCTTCGGAACTCTTCCATTGTTCTCGGAATTCCGCTGACGTTTAAAAATGCTTCGGAACTCTTCCATTGTTCTCGGAATTCCGCTGACATATAAAAATGCTTCGGAAATCTTGCATTGTTCTCGGAATTCCGCTGACATTTAAAAATGCTTCGGAACTCTTCCATTGTTCTCGGAATTCCGATGACGTTTTAAAATGCTTCGGTACTCTTCCATTGTTCTCGGAATTCCGCTGACGTTTAAAAATTCTTCGGAACTCTTCCATTATTCTCGCAATTCGTGTGAATTTTAAAAATGCTTCGGAACTTTTCTATTGTTCTCGGAATTCCGCTGAAGTTTAAAAATGCTTAAAATCTCTTACATTGTTCTCGGAATTCCGCTGAAGTTTAAAAATGCTTCGGAACTCTTCCATTGTTCTCGGAATTCTGCTGAAGTTTAAAAATGCTTCAGAACTCTTCCATTGTTCTCAGAATTCCGCTGACGTTTAAAAATGCTTCGGAAATCTTCCATTGTTTTCAAAATTCCGCTGACGTTTAAAAATGCTTCAGAACTTTTCCATTGTTCTCAGAATTCTGCTGACGTTTAAAAATGCTTCGGAACTCTTCCATTGTTCTCGGAATTCCGATGACGTTTAAAAATGCTTCTGAACTCTTCCATTGTTCTCGGAATTCCGTTGAAGTTTAAAAATGCTTCGAAACTCTTCCATTGTTCTCGGAATTCTGCTGAAGTTTAAAAATGCTTCAGAACTCTTCCATTGTTCTCGGAATTCCGCTGACGTTTAATAATGCTTAGCAACTCTTTCCTTGTTCTCGGAATTCCGCTGACGTTTAAAAATGCTTCGGAACTCTTCCATTGTTCTCGGAATTCCGTTGAAGTTTAAAAATGCTTCGAAACTCTTCCATTGTTCTCGGAATTCCGCTGACATTTAAAAATGCTTCAGAAATCTTCCATTGTTTTCAAAATTCCGCTGACGTTTAAAAATGCTTCAGAACTCTTCCATTGTTCTCGGAATTCCGCTGACATTTAAAAATGCTTCGGAACTCTTCCATTGTTCTCGGAATTCCGCTGACGTTTAAAAATTGTTCGGTACTCTTCCATTGTTCTCGGAATTCCGCTGACATATAAAAATGCTTCGGAAATCTTGTATTGTTCTCGGCATTCCGCTGACGTTTAAAAATGCTTCGGAACTCTTCAATTGTTCTCGGAATTCTGCTGAACTTTTAAAATGCTATGGAACTCTTCCATTGCTCTCGGAATTCAGGTGAAGTTTAAAAATGCTTCGGAAGTCTTCTATTGTTCTCGGAATTCCGCTGAAGTTTAAAAATGCTTAAAATCTCTTCCATTGTTCTCGTAATTCTGCTCATGTTTAAAAATGCTTCGGAACTCTTCCATTGTTCTCGTAATTCCGCTGAAGTTTAAAAATGCTTCGGAACTCTTCCATTGTTCTCGGAATTCCGATGACGTTTTAAAATGCTTCGGTACTCTTCCATTGTTCTCGGAATTCCGCTGACAATTAAAAATGCTTCGGAACTCTTCCATTGTTCTAGGAATTCTGCTGAAGTCTAAAAATTCATCTGAACTCTTCCATTATTCTCGGAATTCATGTGAATTTTAAAAATGCTTCGGAACTCTTCTATTGTTCTCGGAATTCCGCTGAAGTTTAAAAATGCTTAAAATCTCTTACATTGTTCTCGTAATTCCGCTGAAGTTTAAAAATGCTTCGGAACTCTTCCATTGTTCTCGGAATTCTGCTGAAGTTTAAAAATGCTTCAGAACTCTTCCATTGTTCTCAGAATTCCGCTGACGTTTAAAAATGCTTCGGAAATCTTCCATTGTTCTCGGAATTCCGATGACGTTTAAAAATGCTTCACAACTCTTCCATTGTTCTCGGAATTCCGCTGACTTTTAAAAATGCTTCGGAACTCTTCCATTGTTCTCCAAATTCCGCTGAAGTTTAAAAATGCTTTGGAACCCTTCCATTGTTCTCGGAATTCTGCTGAAGTTTAAAAATGCTTCGGAACTCTTCCATTGTTCTCAGAATTCCGCTGACGTTTAAAAATGCTTCGGAAATCTTCCATTTTTTCAAAATTCCGCTGACGCTTAAAAATGCTTCAGAACTCTTCCATTGTTCTCGGAATTCCGTTGAAGTTTAAAAATGCTTCGAAACTCTTCCATTGTTCTCGGAATTCCGATGACGTTTAAAAATGCTTCACAACTCTTTCATTGTTCTCGGAATTCCGCTGACGTTTAATAATGCTTCGCAACTCTTTCATTGTTCTCGGAATTCCGCTGACGTTTAAAAATGCTTCGGAACTCTTCCATTGTTCTCGGAATTCCGTTGAAGTTTAAAAATGCTTCGAAACTCTTCCATTGTTCTCAGAATTCCGCTGACGTTTAAAAATGCTTCGGTACTCTTCCTTTGTTCTCGGAATTCCGCTGACATATAAAAATGCTTCGGAAATCTTGCATTGTTCTCGGCATTCCGCTGACGTTTAAAAATGCTTCAGAACTCTTCAATTGTTCTCGGAATTCTGCTGAACTTTTAAAATGCTTTGGAACTCTTCCATTGCTCTCAGAATTCTGCTGAAGTTTAAAAATGCTTCAGAACTCTTACATTGTTCTCGGAATTCTGCTGACGTTTAAAAATGCTTCGGAACTCTTCCATTGTTCTCGAAATTCCGTTGAAGTTTAAAAATGCTTCGGAACTCTTCCATTGTTCTCGGAATTCTGCTGAAGTTTAAAAATGCTTCGAAACTCTTCCATTGTTCTCAGAATTCCGCTGACGTTTAAAAATGCTTCGGTACTCTTCCATTGTTCTCGGAATTCTGCTGACGTTTAAAAATGCTTCGGAACTCTTCCATTGTTCTCGGCATTCCGCTGACGTTTAAAAATGCTTCGGAACTCTTCAATTGTTCTCGGAATTCTGCTGAACTTTTAAAAATGCTTCGGAACTCTTCCATTGTTCTCGGAATTCCGCTGACGTTTAAAAATGCTTCGGAACTCTTCCATTGTTCTTGGAATTCTGCTGAAGTTTTAAAATGCTTCGGTACTCTTCCATTGTTCTCCAAATTCCGCTGAAGTTTAAAAATGCTTCGGAACCCTTCCATTTTTCTCGGAATTCTGCTGACATTTAAAAATGCTTCGGAAATCTTCCATTGTTTTCAAAATTCCGCTGACTCTTAAAAATGCTTCAGAACTCTTCCATTGTTCTCGGAATTCCGCTGACGTTTAAAAATGCTTCGGAACTCTTCCATTGTTCTCGGAATTCCGCTGACGTTTAAAAATGCTTCGGAACTCTTCCATTGTTCTTGGAATTCTGCTGAAGTTTTAAAATGCTTCGGTACTCTTCCATTGTTCTCGGAATTCTGCTGACGCTTAAAAATGCTTCGGAACTCTTCCATTGTTCTCGGAATTCCGCTGACGTTTAAAAATGCTTCGGAACTCTTCCATTGTTCTCGGAATTCCGCTGACATATAAAAATGCTTCGGAAATCTTGCATTGTTCTCGGAATTCCGCTGACGTTTAAAAATGCTTCGGAACTCTTCCATTGTTCTCGGAATTCCGATGACGTTTTAAAATGCTTCGGTACTCTTCCATTGTTCTCGGAATTCCGCTAACGTTTAAAAATTCTTCGGAACTCTTCCATTATTCTCGCAATTCGTGTGAATTTTAAAAATGCTTCGGAACTTTTCTATTGTTCTCGGAATTCCGCTGAAGTTTAAAAATGCTTAAAATCTCTTACATTGTTCTCGGAATTCCGCTGAAGTTTAAAAATGCTTCGGAACTCTTCCATTGTTCTCGGAATTCTGCTGAAGTTTAAAAATGCTTCAGAACTCTTCCATTGTTCTCAGAATTCCGCTGACGTTTAAAAATGCTTCGGAAATCTTCCATTGTTTTCAAAATTCCGCTGACGTTTAAAAATGCTTCAGAACTTTTCCATTGTTCTCAGAATTCTGCTGACGTTTAAAAATGCTTCGGAACTCTTCCATTGTTCTCGGAATTCCGCTGACGTTTAAAAATGCTTCTGAACTCTTCCATTGTTCTCGGAATTCCGTTGAAGTTTAAAAATGCTTCGAAACTCTTCCATTGTTCTCGGAATTCTGCTGAAGTTTAAAAATGCTTCAGAACTCTTCCATTGTTCTCGGAATTCCGCTGACGTTTAATAATGCTTCGCAACTCTTTCCTTGTTCTCGGAATTCCGCTGACGTTTAAAAATGCTTCGGAACTCTTCCATTGTTCTCGGAATTCCATTGAAGTTTAAAAATGCTTCGAAACTCTTCCATTGTTCTCGGAATTCCGCTGACATTTAAAAATGCTTCGGAAATCTTCCATTGTTTTCAAAATTCCGCTGACGTTTAAAAATGCTTCAGAACTCTTCCATTGTTCTCGGAATTCCGCTGACATATAAAAATGCTTCGGAAATCTTGTATTGTTCTCGGCATTCCGCTGACGTTTAAAAATGCTTCGGAACTCTTCAATTGTTCTCGGAATTCTGCTGAACTTTTAAAATGCTATGGAACTCTTCCATTGCTCTCGGAATTCAGGTGAAGTTTAAAAATGCTTCGGAACTCTTCTATTGTTCTCGGAATTCCGCTGAAGTTTAAAAATGCTTAAAATCTCTTCCATTGTTCTCGTAATTCTGCTCATGTTTAAAAATGCTTCGGAACTCTTCCATTGTTCTCGTAATTCCGCTGAAGTTTAAAAATGCTTCGGAACTCTTCCATTGTTCTCGGAATTCCGATGACGTTTTAAAATGCTTCGGTACTCTTCCATTGTTCTCGGAATTCCGCTGACAATTAAAAATGCTTCGGAACTCTTCCATTGTTCTAGGAATTCTGCTGAAGTCTAAAAATTCATCTGAACTCTTCCATTATTCTCGGAATTCATGTGAATTTTAAAAATGCTTCGGAACTCTTCTATTGTTCTCGGAATTCCGCTGAAGTTTAAAAATGCTTTGGAACTCTTCCATTGTTCTCGGAATTCTGCTGAAGTTTAAAAATGCTTCAGAACTCTTCCATTGTTCTCAGAATTCCGCTGACGTTTAAAAATGCTTCGGAAATCTTCCATTGTTCTCGGAATTCCGATGACGTTTAAAAATGCTTCACAACTCTTCCATTGTCCTCGGAATTCCGCTGACTTTTAAAAATGCTTCGGAACTCTTCCATTGTTCTCCAAATTCCGCTGAAGTTTAAAAATGCTTTGGAACCCTTCCATTGTTCTCGGAATTCTGCTGAAGTTTAAAAATGCTTCGGAACTCTTCCATTGTTCTCAGAATTCCGCTGACGTTTAAAAATGCTTCGGAAATCTTCCATTGTTTTCAAAATTCCGCTGACGCTTAAAAATGCTTCAGAACTCTTCCATTGTTCTCGGAATTCCGTTGAAGTTTAAAAATGCTTCGAAACTCTTCCATTGTTCTCGGAATTCCGATGACGTTTAAAAATGCTTCACAACTCTTCCATTGTTCTCGGAATTCCGCTGACGTTTAATAATGCTTCGGAACTCTTCCATTGTTCTTGGAATTCTGCTGAAGTTTTAAAATGCTTCGGTACTCTTCCATTGTTCTCGGAATTCTGCTGACGTTTAAAAATGCTTCGGAAATCTTGCATTGTTCTCGGCATTCCGCTGACGTTTAAAAATGCTTCGGAACTCTTCAATTGTTCTCGGAATTCTGCTGAACTTTTAAAATGCTTTGGAACTCTTCCATTTTTCTCGGAATTCCGCTGAAGTTTAAAAATGCTTCGGAAATCTTACATTGTTTTCAAAATTCCGCTGACGTTTAAAAATGCTTCAGAACTCTTCCATTGTTCTCGGAATTCCGCTGACGTTTAAAAATGCTTTGGAACTCTTCCATTGTTCTCGGAATTCCGCTGAAGTTTAAAAATGCTTCGGAACTCTTCCATTGTTCTCAGAATTCCGCTGACATTTAAAAATGCTTCGGTACTCTTCCATTGTTCTCGGAATTCCGCTGACATATAAAAATGCTTCGGAAATCTTGCATTGTTCTCGACATTCCGCTGATGTTTAAAAATGCTTCGGAACTCTTCCATTGTTCTCAGAATTCCGCTGACGTTTAAAAATGCTACGGAAATCTTCCATTGTTTTCAAAATTCCGCTGACGTTTAAAAATGCTTCAGAACTCTTCCATTGTTCTCGGAATTCCGCTGACGTTTAAAAATGCTTCGGAACTCTTCCATTGTTCTCGGAATTCCGCTGACGTTTAAAAATGCTTCGGAACTCTTCCATTGTTCTCGGAATTCCGCTGATGTTTAAAAATGCTTTAGAACTCTTCCATTGTTCTCGCAATTCCGCTGACGTTTAAAAATGCTTCGGAACTGTTCAATTGTTCTCGGAATTCTGCTGAACTTTTAAAAAGCTTTGGAACTCTTCCATTGCTCTCGGAATTCTGCTGAAGTTTAAAAATGCTTCAGAACTCTTACATTGTTCTCGGAATTCTGCTGACGTTTAAAAATGCTTCGGAACTCTTCCATTGTTCTCGAAATTCCGTTGAAGTTTAAAAATGCTTCGAAACTCTTCCATTGTTCTCGGAATTCTGCTGAAGTTTAAAAATGCTTCGGAACTCTTCCATTGTTCTCGGAATTCCGCTGACGTTTAAAAATGCTTCGGAACTCTTCCATTGTTCTCGGAATTCCGCTGATGTTTAAAAATGCTTTAGAACTCTTCCATTGTTCTCGCAATTCCGCTGACGTTTAAAAATGCTTCAGAACTGTTCAATTGTTCTCGGAATTCTGCTGAACTTTTAAAATGCTTTGGAACTCTTCCATTGCTCTCGGAATTCTGCTGAAGTTTAAAAATGCTTCAGAACTCTTCCATTGTTCTCGGAATTCCGCTGACGTTTAAAAATGCTTCACAACTCTTCCATTGTTCTCGAAATTCCGCTGACTTTTAAAAATACTTTGGAACTCTTCCATTGTTCTCCAAATTCCGCTGAAGTTTAAAAATGCTTCGGAACCCTTCCATTGTTCTCGGAATTCTGCTGAAGTTTAAAAATGCTTCGGAACTCTTCCATTGTTCTCAGAATTCCGCTGACATTTAAAAATGCTTCGGAAATCTTCCATTGTTTTCAAAATTCCGCTGACTCTTAAAAATGCTTCAGAACTCTTCCATTGTTCTCGGAATTCCGCTGACGTTTAAAAATGCATCGGAAGTCTTCCATTGTTCTCGGAATTCCACTGACGTTTAAAAATGCTTCGGAACTCTTCCATTGTTCTCGGAATTCCGCTGATGTTTAAAAATGCTTTAGAACTCTTCCATTGTTCTCGCAATTCCGCTGACGTTTAAAAATGCTTCGGAACTGTTCAATTGTTCTCGGAATTCTGCTGAACTTTTAAAATGCTTTGGAACTCTTCCATTGCTCTCGGAATTCTGCTGAAGTTTAAAAATGCTTCAGAACTCTTACATTGTTCTCGAAATTCTGCTGACGTTTAAAAATGCTTCGGAACTCTTCCATTGTTCTCGAAATTCCGTTGAAGTTTAAAAATGCTTCGAAACTCTTCCATTGTTCTCGGAATTCTGCTGAAGTTTAAAAATGCTTCGGAACTCTTCCATTGTTCTCAGAATTCCGCTGACGTTTAAAAATGCTTCGGTACTCTTCCATTGTTCTCGGAATTCCGCTGACATATAAAAATGCTTCGGAAATCTTGCATTGTTCTCGGCATTCCGCTGACGTTTAAAAATGCTTCGGAACTCTTCAATTGTTCTCGGAATTCTGATGAACTTTTAAAATGCTTTGGAACTCTTCCATTGCTCTCGGAATTCTGCTGAAGTTTAAACATGCTTCGGAACTCTTCCATTGTTCTCAGAATTCCGCTGAAGTTTAAAAATACCTCGGAACTCTTCCATTGTTCTCGGAATTCTGCTGAAGTTTAAAAATACTTCGGAACTCTTCCATTGTTCTCAGAATTCCGCTGACGTTTAAAAATGCTTCGGAAATCTTCCATTGTTTTCAAAATTCCGCTGACGTTTAAAAATGCTTCAGAACTCTTCCATTGTTCTCGGAAATCCGCTGATGTTTAAAAATGCTTTGTAACTCTTCCATTGTTCTCGGAATTCCGCTGAAGTTTAAAAATGCTTCGGAACTCTTCCATTGTTCTCAGAATTCTGCTGACATTTAAAAATGCATGGGAACTCTTCCATTGTTCTCGGAATTCTGCTGACGTTTAAAAATGCTTCGGAACTCTTCCATTGTTCTCGAAATTCCGCTGACTTTTAAAAATACTTCGGAACTCTTCCATTGTTCTCCAAATTCCGCTGAAGTTTAAAAATGCTTCGGAACCCTTCCATTGTTCTCGGATTCTGCTGAAGTTTAAAAATGCTTCGGAACTCTTCCATTGTTCTCAGAATTCCGCTGACATTTAAAAATGCTTCGGAAATCTTCCATTGTTTTCAAAATTCCGCTGACTCTTAAAAATGCTTCAGGACTCTTCCATTGTTCTCGGAATTCCGCTGACGTTTAAAAATGCTTCGGAACTTTTCCATTGTTCTCGGAATTCCGCTGACATTTAAAAATGCTTCGGAACTCTTCCATTGTTCTTGGAATTCTGCTGAAGTTTTAAAATGCTTCGGTACTCTTCCATTGTTCTCGGAATTCTGCTGACGTTTAAAAATGCTTCGGAACTCATCCATTGTTCTCGGAATTCCGCTGACATATAAAAATGCTTCGGAAATCTTGCATTGTTCTCGGCATTCCGCTGACGTTTAAAAATGCTTCGGAACTCTTCAATTGTTCTCAGAATTCCGCTGACATTTAAAAATGCTTCGGAACTCTTCCATTGTTCTCAGAATTCCGCTGACATTTAAAAATGCTTCGGAAATCTTCCATTGTTTTCAAAATTCCGCTGACTCTTAAAAATGCTTCAGAACTCTTCCATTGTTCTCGGAATTCCGCTGACGTTTAAAAATGCATCGGAAGTCTTCCATTGTTCTCGGAATTCCACTGACGTTTAAAAATGCTTCGGAACTCTTCCATTGTTCTCGGAATTCCGCTGATGTTTAAAAATGCTTTAGAACTCTTCCATTGTTCTCGCAATTCCGCTGACGTTTAAAAATGCTTCGGAACTGTTCAATTGTTCTCGGAATTCTGCTGAACTTTTAAAATGCTTTGGAACTCTTCCATTGCTCTCGGAATTCTGCTGAAGTTTAAAAATGCTTCAGAACTCTTACATTGTTCTCGAAATTCTGCTGACGTTTAAAAATGCTTCGGAACTCTTCCATTGTTCTCGAAATTCCGTTGAAGTTTAAAAATGCTTCGAAACTCTTCCATTGTTCTCGGAATTCTGCTGAAGTTTAAAAATGCTTCGGAACTCTTCCATTGTTCTCAGAATTCCGCTGACGTTTAAAAATGCTTCGGTACTCTTCCATTGTTCTCGGAATTCCGCTGACATATAAAAATGCTTCGGAAATCTTGCATTGTTCTCGGCATTCCGCTGACGTTTAAAAATGCTTCGGAACTCTTCAATTGTTCTCGGAATTCTGATGAACTTTTAAAATGCTTTGGAACTCTTCCATTGCTCTCGGAATTCTGCTGAAGTTTAAACATGCTTCGGAACTCTTCCATTGTTCTCAGAATTCCGCTGAAGTTTAAAAATACCTCGGAACTCTTCCATTGTTCTCGGAATTCTGCTGAAGTTTAAAAATGCTTCGGAACTCTTCCATTGTTCTCAGAATTCCGCTGACGTTTAAAAATGCTTCGGAAATCTTCCATTGTTTTCAAAATTCCGCTGACGTTTAAAAATGCTTCAGAACTCTTCCATTGTTCTCGGAAATCCGCTGATGTTTAAAAATGCTTTGTAACTCTTCCATTGTTCTCGGAATTCCGCTGAAGTTTAAAAATGCTTCGGAACTCTTCCATTGTTCTCAGAATTCTGCTGACATTTAAAAATGCATGGGAACTCTTCCATTGTTCTCGGAATTCTGCTGACGTTTAAAAATGCTTCGGAACTCTTCCATTGTTCTCGAAATTCCGCTGACTTTTAAAAATACTTCGGAACTCTTCCATTGTTCTCCAAATTCCGCTGAAGTTTAAAAATGCTTCGGAACCCTTCCATTGTTCTCGGATTCTGCTGAAGTTTAAAAATGCTTCGGAACTCTTCCATTGTTCTCAGAATTCCGCTGACATTTAAAAATGCTTCGGAAATCTTCCATTGTTTTCAAAATTCCGCTGACTCTTAAAAATGCTTCAGGACTCTTCCATTGTTCTCGGAATTCCGCTGACGTTTAAAAATGCTTCGGAACTTTTCCATTGTTCTCGGAATTCCGCTGACATTTAAAAATGCTTCGGAACTCTTCCATTGTTCTTGGAATTCTGCTGAAGTTTTAAAATGCTTCGGTACTCTTCCATTGTTCTCGGAATTCTGCTGACGTTTAAAAATGCTTCGGAACTCTTCCATTGTTCTCGGAATTCCGCTGACATATAAAAATGCTTCGGAAATCTTGCATTGTTCTCGGCATTCCGCTGACGTTTAAAAATGCTTCGGAACTCTTCAATTGTTCTCAGAATTCCGCTTACATTTAAAAATGCTTCGGAAATCTTCCATTGTTCTCGGAATTCCGATGACGTTTAAAAATGCTTCACAACTCTTCCATTGTTCTCGGAATTCCGCTGACTTTTAAAAATGCTTCGGAACTCTTCCATTGTTCTCCAAATTCCGCTGAAGTTTAAAAATGCTTCGGAACCCTTCCATTGTTCTCGGAATTCTGCTGAAGTTTAAAAATGCTTCGGAACTCTTCCATTGTTCTCAGAATTCCGCTGACGTTTAAAAATGCTTCGGAAATCTTCCATTGTTTTCAAAATTCCGCTGACGCTTAAAAATGCTTCAGAACTCTTCCATTGTTCTCGGAAATCCGCTGATGTTTAAAAATGCTTTGTAACTCTTCCATTGTTCTCGGAATTCCGCTGAAGTTTAAAAATGCTTCGGAACTCTTCCATTGTTCTCAGAATTCTGCTGACATTTAAAAATGCATGGGAACTCTTCCATTGTTCTCGGAATTCTGCTGACGTTTAAAAATGCTTCGGAACTCTTCCATTGTTCTCGAAATTCCGCTGACTTTTAAAAATACTTCGGAACTCTTCCATTGTTCTCCAAATTCCGCTGAAGTTTAAAAATGCTTCGGAACCCTTCCATTGTTCTCGGATTCTGCTGAAGTTTAAAAATGCTTCGGAACTCTTCCATTGTTCTCAGAATTCCGCTGACATTTAAAAATGCTTCGGAAATCTTCCATTGTTTTCAAAATTCCGCTGACTCTTAAAAATGCTTCAGGACTCTTCCATTGTTCTCGGAATTCCGCTGACGTTTAAAAATGCTTCGGAACTTTTCCATTGTTCTCGGAATTCCGCTGACATTTAAAAATGCTTCGGAACTCTTCCATTGTTCTTGGAATTCTGCTGAAGTTTTAAAATGCTTCGGTACTCTTCCATTGTTCTCGGAATTCTGCTGACGTTTAAAAATGCTTCGGAACTCATCCATTGTTCTCGGAATTCCGCTGACATATAAAAATGCTTCGGAAATCTTGCATTGTTCTCGGCATTCCGCTGACGTTTAAAAATGCTTCGGAACTCTTCAATTGTTCTCAGAATTCCGCTGACATTTAAAAATGCTTCGGAACTCTTCCATTGTTCTCAGAATTCCGCTGACATTTAAAAATGCTTCGGAAATCTTCCATTGTTTTCAAAATTCCGCTGACTCTTAAAAATGCTTCAGAACTCTTCCATTGTTCTCGGAATTCCGCTGACGTTTAAAAATGCATCGGAAGTCTTCCATTGTTCTCGGAATTCCACTGACGTTTAAAAATGCTTCGGAACTCTTCCATTGTTCTCGGAATTCCGCTGATGTTTAAAAATGCTTTAGAACTCTTCCATTGTTCTCGCAATTCCGCTGACGTTTAAAAATGCTTCGGAACTGTTCAATTGTTCTCGGAATTCTGCTGAACTTTTAAAATGCTTTGGAACTCTTCCATTGCTCTCGGAATTCTGCTGAAGTTTAAAAATGCTTCAGAACTCTTACATTGTTCTCGAAATTCTGCTGACGTTTAAAAATGCTTCGGAACTCTTCCATTGTTCTCGAAATTCCGTTGAAGTTTAAAAATGCTTCGAAACTCTTCCATTGTTCTCGGAATTCTGCTGAAGTTTAAAAATGCTTCGGAACTCTTCCATTGTTCTCAGAATTCCGCTGACGTTTAAAAATGCTTCGGTACTCTTCCATTGTTCTCGGAATTCCGCTGACATATAAAAATGCTTCGGAAATCTTGCATTGTTCTCGGCATTCCGCTGACGTTTAAAAATGCTTCGGAACTCTTCAATTGTTCTCGGAATTCTGATGAACTTTTAAAATGCTTTGGAACTCTTCCATTGCTCTCGGAATTCTGCTGAAGTTTAAACATGCTTCGGAACTCTTCCATTGTTCTCAGAATTCCGCTGAAGTTTAAAAATACCTCGGAACTCTTCCATTGTTCTCGGAATTCTGCTGAAGTTTAAAAATGCTTCGGAACTCTTCCATTGTTCTCAGAATTCCGCTGACGTTTAAAAATGCTTCGGAAATCTTCCATTGTTTTCAAAATTCCGCTGACGTTTAAAAATGCTTCAGAACTCTTCCATTGTTCTCGGAAATCCGCTGATGTTTAAAAATGCTTTGTAACTCTTCCATTGTTCTCGGAATTCCGCTGAAGTTTAAAAATGCTTCGGAACTCTTCCATTGTTCTCAGAATTCTGCTGACATTTAAAAATGCATGGGAACTCTTCCATTGTTCTCGGAATTCTGCTGACGTTTAAAAATGCTTCGGAACTCTTCCATTGTTCTCGAAATTCCGCTGACTTTTAAAAATACTTCGGAACTCTTCCATTGTTCTCCAAATTCCGCTGAAGTTTAAAAATGCTTCGGAACCCTTCCATTGTTCTCGGATTCTGCTGAAGTTTAAAAATGCTTCGGAACTCTTCCATTGTTCTCAGAATTCCGCTGACATTTAAAAATGCTTCGGAAATCTTCCATTGTTTTCAAAATTCCGCTGACTCTTAAAAATGCTTCAGGACTCTTCCATTGTTCTCGGAATTCCGCTGACGTTTAAAAATGCTTCGGAACTTTTCCATTGTTCTCGGAATTCCGCTGACATTTAAAAATGCTTCGGAACTCTTCCATTGTTCTTGGAATTCTGCTGAAGTTTTAAAATGCTTCGGTACTCTTCCATTGTTCTCGGAATTCTGCTGACGTTTAAAAATGCTTCGGAACTCTTCCATTGTTCTCGGAATTCCGCTGACATATAAAAATGCTTCGGAAATCTTGCATTGTTCTCGGCATTCCGCTGACGTTTAAAAATGCTTCGGAACTCTTCAATTGTTCTCAGAATTCCGCTTACATTTAAAAATGCTTCGGAAATCTTCCATTGTTCTCGGAATTCCGATGACGTTTAAAAATGCTTCACAACTCTTCCATTGTTCTCGGAATTCCGCTGACTTTTAAAAATGCTTCGGAACTCTTCCATTGTTCTCCAAATTCCGCTGAAGTTTAAAAATGCTTCGGAACCCTTCCATTGTTCTCGGAATTCTGCTGAAGTTTAAAAATGCTTCGGAACTCTTCCATTGTTCTCAGAATTCCGCTGACGTTTAAAAATGCTTCGGAAATCTTCCATTGTTTTCAAAATTCCGCTGACGCTTAAAAATGCTTCAGAACTCTTCCATTGTTCTCGGAATTCCGTTGAAGTTTAAAAATGCTTCAAAACTCTTCCATTGTTCTCGGAATTCCGATGACGTTTAAAAATGCTTCACAACTCTTTCATTGTTCTCGGAATTCCGCTGACGTTTAATAATGCTTCGCAACTCTTTCATTGTTCTCGGAATTCCGCTGACGTTTAAAAATGCTTCGGAACTCTTCCATTGTTCTCGGAATTCCGTTGAAGTTTAAAAATGCTTCGAAACTCTTCCATTGTTCTCAGAATTCTGCTGAAGTTTAAAAATGCTTCAGAACTCTTCCATTGTTCTCGGAATTCCGCTGACGTTTAATAATGCTTCGCAACTCTTTCATTGTTCTCGGAATTCCGCTGAAATTTAAAAATGCTTCAGAACTCTTCCATTGTTCTCAGAATTCCGCTGACGTTTAAAAATGCTTCGGTACTCTTCCTTTGTTCTCGGAATTCCGCTGACATATAAAAATGCTTCGGAAATCTTGCATTGTTCTCGGCATTCCGCTGACGTTTTAAAATGCTTCAGAACTCTTCAATTGTTCTCGGAATTCTGCTGAACTTTTAAAATGCTTTGGAACTCTTCCATTGCTCTCAGAATTCTGCTGAAGTTTAAAAATGCTTCAGAACTCTTACATTGTTCTCGGAATTCTGCTGACGTTTAAAAATGCTTCGGAACTCTTCCATTGTTCTCGAAATTCCGTTGAAGTTTAAAAATGCTTCGGAACTCTTCCATTGTTCTCGGAATTCTGCTGAAGTTTAAAAATGCTTCGAAACTCTTCCATTGTTCTCAGAATTCCGCTGACGTTTAAAAATGCTTCGGTACTCTTCCATTGTTCTCGGAATTCTGCTGACGTTTAAAAATGCTTCGGAACTCTTCCATTGTTCTCGGCATTCCGCTGACGTTTAAAAATGCTTCGGAACTCTTCAATTGTTCTCGGAATTCTGCTGAACTTTTAAAAATGCTTCGGAACTCTTCCATTGTTCTCGGAATTCCGCTGACGTTTAAAAATGCTTCGGAACTCTTCCATTGTTCTTGGAATTCTGCTGAAGTTTTAAAATGCTTCGGTACTCTTCCATTGTTCTCCAAATTCCGCTGAAGTTTAAAAATGCTTCGGAACCCTTCCATTTTTCTCGGAATTCTGCTGACATTTAAAAATGCTTCGGAAATCTTCCATTGTTTTCAAAATTCCGCTGACTCTTAAAAATGCTTCAGAACTCTTCCATTGTTCTCGGAATTCCGCTGACGTTTAAAAATGCTTCGGAACTCTTCCATTGTTCTCGGAATTCCGCTGACGTTTAAAAATGCTTCGGAACTCTTCCATTGTTCTTGGAATTCTGCTGAAGTTTTAAAATGCTTCGGTACTCTTCCATTGTTCTCGGAATTCTGCTGACGCTTAAAAATGCTTCGGAACTCTTCCATTGTTCTCGGAATTCCGCTGACGTTTAAAAATGCTTCGGAACTCTTCCATTGTTCTCGGAATTCCGCTGACATATAAAAATGCTTCGGAAATCTTGCATTGTTCTCGGAATTCCGCTGACATTTAAAAATTCTTCGGAACTCTTCCATTATTCTCGCAATTCGTGTGAATTTTAAAAATGCTTCGGAACTTTTCTATTGTTCTCGGAATTCCGCTGAAGTTTAAAAATGCTTAAAATCTCTTACATTGTTCTCGGAATTCCGCTGAAGTTTAAAAATGCTTCGGAACTCTTCCATTGTTCTCGGAATTCTGCTGAAGTTTAAAAATGCTTCAGAACTCTTCCATTGTTCTCAGAATTCCGCTGACGTTTAAAAATGCTTCGGAAATCTTCCATTGTTTTCAAAATTCCGCTGACGTTTAAAAATGCTTCAGAACTTTTCCATTGTTCTCAGAATTCTGCTGACGTTTAAAAATGCTTCGGAACTCTTCCATTGTTCTCGGAATTCCGATGACGTTTAAAAATGCTTCTGAACTCTTCCATTGTTCTCGGAATTCCGTTGAAGTTTAAAAATGCTTCGAAACTCTTCCATTGTTCTCGGAATTCTGCTGAAGTTTAAAAATGCTTCAGAACTCTTCCATTGTTCTCGGAATTCCGCTGACGTTTAATAATGCTTAGCAACTCTTTCCTTGTTCTCGGAATTCCGCTGACGTTTAAAAATGCTTCGGAACTCTTCCATTGTTCTCGGAATTCCGTTGAAGTTTAAAAATGCTTCGAAACTCTTCCATTGTTCTCGGAATTCCGCTGACATTTAAAAATGCTTCAGAAATCTTCCATTGTTTTCAAAATTCCGCTGACGTTTAAAAATGCTTCAGAACTCTTCCATTGTTCTCGGAATTCCGCTGACATTTAAAAATGCTTCGGAACTCTTCCATTGTTCTCGGAATTCCGCTGACGTTTAAAAATTGTTCGGTACTCTTCCATTGTTCTCGGAATTCCGCTGACATATAAAAATGCTTCGGAAATCTTGTATTGTTCTCGGCATTCCGCTGACGTTTAAAAATGCTTCGGAACTCTTCAATTGTTCTCGGAATTCTGCTGAACTTTTAAAATGCTATGGAACTCTTCCATTGCTCTCGGAATTCAGGTGAAGTTTAAAAATGCTTCGGAAGTCTTCTATTGTTCTCGGAATTCCGCTGAAGTTTAAAAATGCTTAAAATCTCTTCCATTGTTCTCGTAATTCTGCTCATGTTTAAAAATGCTTCGGAACTCTTCCATTGTTCTCGTAATTCCGCTGAAGTTTAAAAATGCTTCGGAACTCTTCCATTGTTCTCGGAATTCCGATGACGTTTTAAAATGCTTCGGTACTCTTCCATTGTTCTCGGAATTCCGCTGACAATTAAAAATGCTTCGGAACTCTTCCATTGTTCTAGGAATTCTGCTGAAGTCTAAAAATTCATCTGAACTCTTCCATTATTCTCGGAATTCATGTGAATTTTAAAAATGCTTCGGAACTCTTCTATTGTTCTCGGAATTCCGCTGAAGTTTAAAAATGCTTAAAATCTCTTACATTGTTCTCGTAATTCCGCTGAAGTTTAAAAATGCTTCGGAACTCTTCCATTGTTCTCGGAATTCTGCTGAAGTTTAAAAATGCTTCAGAACTCTTCCATTGTTCTCAGAATTCCGCTGACGTTTAAAAATGCTTCGGAAATCTTCCATTGTTCTCGGAATTCCGATGACGTTTAAAAATGCTTCACAACTCTTCCATTGTTCTCGGAATTCCGCTGACTTTTAAAAATGCTTCGGAACTCTTCCATTGTTCTCCAAATTCCGCTGAAGTTTAAAAATGCTTTGGAACCCTTCCATTGTTCTCGGAATTCTGCTGAAGTTTAAAAATGCTTCGGAACTCTTCCATTGTTCTCAGAATTCCGCTGACGTTTAAAAATGCTTCGGAAATCTTCCATTTTTTCAAAATTCCGCTGACGCTTAAAAATGCTTCAGAACTCTTCCATTGTTCTCGGAATTCCGTTGAAGTTTAAAAATGCTTCGAAACTCTTCCATTGTTCTCGGAATTCCGATGACGTTTAAAAATGCTTCACAACTCTTTCATTGTTCTCGGAATTCCGCTGACGTTTAATAATGCTTCGCAACTCTTTCATTGTTCTCGGAATTCCGCTGACGTTTAAAAATGCTTCGGAACTCTTCCATTGTTCTCGGAATTCCGTTGAAGTTTAAAAATGCTTCGAAACTCTTCCATTGTTCTCAGAATTCCGCTGACGTTTAAAAATGCTTCGGTACTCTTCCTTTGTTCTCGGAATTCCGCTGACATATAAAAATGCTTCGGAAATCTTGCATTGTTCTCGGCATTCCGCTGACGTTTAAAAATGCTTCAGAACTCTTCAATTGTTCTCGGAATTCTGCTGAACTTTTAAAATGCTTTGGAACTCTTCCATTGCTCTCAGAATTCTGCTGAAGTTTAAAAATGCTTCAGAACTCTTACATTGTTCTCGGAATTCTGCTGACGTTTAAAAATGCTTCGGAACTCTTCCATTGTTCTCGAAATTCCGTTGAAGTTTAAAAATGCTTCGGAACTCTTCCATTGTTCTCGGAATTCTGCTGAAGTTTAAAAATGCTTCGAAACTCTTCCATTGTTCTCAGAATTCCGCTGACGTTTAAAAATGCTTCGGTACTCTTCCATTGTTCTCGGAATTCTGCTGACGTTTAAAAATGCTTCGGAACTCTTCCATTGTTCTCGGCATTCCGCTGACGTTTAAAAATGCTTCGGAACTCTTCAATTGTTCTCGGAATTCTGCTGAACTTTTAAAAATGCTTCGGAACTCTTCCATTGTTCTCGGAATTCCGCTGACGTTTAAAAATGCTTCGGAACTCTTCCATTGTTCTTGGAATTCTGCTGAAGTTTTAAAATGCTTCGGTACTCTTCCATTGTTCTCCAAATTCCGCTGAAGTTTAAAAATGCTTCGGAACCCTTCCATTTTTCTCGGAATTCTGCTGACATTTAAAAATGCTTCGGAAATCTTCCATTGTTTTCAAAATTCCGCTGACTCTTAAAAATGCTTCAGAACTCTTCCATTGTTCTCGGAATTCCGCTGACGTTTAAAAATGCTTCGGAACTCTTCCATTGTTCTCGGAATTCCGCTGACGTTTAAAAATGCTTCGGAACTCTTCCATTGTTCTTGGAATTCTGCTGAAGTTTTAAAATGCTTCGGTACTCTTCCATTGTTCTCGGAATTCTGCTGACGCTTAAAAATGCTTCGGAACTCTTCCATTGTTCTCGGAATTCCGCTGACATTTAAAAATGCTTCGGAACTCTTCCATTGTTCTCGGAATTCCGCTGACGTTTAAAAATTGTTCGGTACTCTTCCATTGTTCTCGGAATTCCGCTGACATATAAAAATGCTTCGGAAATCTTGTATTGTTCTCGGCATTCCGCTGACGTTTAAAAATGCTTCGGAACTCTTCAATTGTTCTCGGAATTCTGCTGAACTTTTAAAATGCTATGGAACTCTTCCATTGCTCTCGGAATTCAGGTGAAGTTTAAAAATGCTTCGGAAGTCTTCTATTGTTCTCGGAATTCCGCTGAAGTTTAAAAATGCTTAAAATCTCTTCCATTGTTCTCGTAATTCTGCTCATGTTTAAAAATGCTTCGGAACTCTTCCATTGTTCTCGTAATTCCGCTGAAGTTTAAAAATGCTTCGGAACTCTTCCATTGTTCTCGGAATTCCGATGACGTTTTAAAATGCTTCGGTACTCTTCCATTGTTCTCGGAATTCCGCTGACAATTAAAAATGCTTCGGAACTCTTCCATTGTTCTAGGAATTCTGCTGAAGTCTAAAAATTCATCTGAACTCTTCCATTATTCTCGGAATTCATGTGAATTTTAAAAATGCTTCGGAACTCTTCTATTGTTCTCGGAATTCCGCTGAAGTTTAAAAATGCTTAAAATCTCTTACATTGTTCTCGTAATTCCGCTGAAGTTTAAAAATGCTTCGGAACTCTTCCATTGTTCTCGGAATTCTGCTGAAGTTTAAAAATGCTTCAGAACTCTTCCATTGTTCTCAGAATTCCGCTGACGTTTAAAAATGCTTCGGAAATCTTCCATTGTTCTCGGAATTCCGATGACGTTTAAAAATGCTTCACAACTCTTCCATTGTTCTCGGAATTCCGCTGACTTTTAAAAATGCTTCGGAACTCTTCCATTGTTCTCCAAATTACGCTGAAGTTTAAAAATGCTTTGGAACCCTTCCATTGTTCTCGGAATTCTGCTGAAGTTTAAAAATGCTTCGGAACTCTTCCATTGTTCTCAGAATTCCGCTGACGTTTAAAAATGCTTCGGAAATCTTCCATTTTTTCAAAATTCCGCTGACGCTTAAAAATGCTTCAGAACTCTTCCATTGTTCTCGGAATTCCGTTGAAGTTTAAAAATGCTTCGAAACTCTTCCATTGTTCTCGGAATTCCGATGACGTTTAAAAATGCTTCACAACTCTTTCATTGTTCTCGGAATTCCGCTGACGTTTAATAATGCTTCGCAACTCTTTCATTGTTCTCGGAATTCCGCTGACGTTTAAAAATGCTTCGGAACTCTTCCATTGTTCTCGGAATTCCGTTGAAGTTTAAAAATGCTTCGAAACTCTTCCATTGTTCTCAGAATTCCGCTGACGTTTAAAAATGCTTCGGTACTCTTCCTTTGTTCTCGGAATTCCGCTGACATATAAAAATGCTTCGGAAATCTTGCATTGTTCTCGGCATTCCGCTGACGTTTAAAAATGCTTCAGAACTCTTCAATTGTTCTCGGAATTCTGCTGAACTTTTAAAATGCTTTGGAACTCTTCCATTGCTCTCAGAATTCTGCTGAAGTTTAAAAATGCTTCAGAACTCTTACATTGTTCTCGGAATTCTGCTGACGTTTAAAAATGCTTCGGAACTCTTCCATTGTTCTCGAAATTCCGTTGAAGTTTAAAAATGCTTCGGAACTCTTCCATTGTTCTCGGAATTCTGCTGAAGTTTAAAAATGCTTCGAAACTCTTCCATTGTTCTCAGAATTCCGCTGACGTTTAAAAATGCTTCGGTACTCTTCCATTGTTCTCGGAATTCTGCTGACGTTTAAAAATGCTTCGGAACTCTTCCATTGTTCTCGGCATTCCGCTGACGTTTAAAAATGCTTCGGAACTCTTCAATTGTTCTCGGAATTCTGCTGAACTTTTAAAAATGCTTCGGAACTCTTCCATTGTTCTCGGAATTCCGCTGACGTTTAAAAATGCTTCGGAACTCTTCCATTGTTCTTGGAATTCTGCTGAAGTTTTAAAATGCTTCGGTACTCTTCCATTGTTCTCCAAATTCCGCTGAAGTTTAAAAATGCTTCGGAACCCTTCCATTTTTCTCGGAATTCTGCTGACATTTAAAAATGCTTCGGAAATCTTCCATTGTTTTCAAAATTCCGCTGACTCTTAAAAATGCTTCAGAACTCTTCCATTGTTCTCGGAATTCCGCTGACGTTTAAAAATGCTTCGGAACTCTTCCATTGTTCTCGGAATTCCGCTGACGTTTAAAAATGCTTCGGAACTCTTCCATTGTTCTTGGAATTCTGCTGAAGTTTTAAAATGCTTCGGTACTCTTCCATTGTTCTCGGAATTCTGCTGACGCTTAAAAATGCTTCGGAACTCTTCCATTGTTCTCGGAATTCCGCTGACGTTTAAAAATGCTTCGGAACTCTTCCATTGTTCTCGGAATTCCGCTGACATATAAAAATGCTTCGGAAATCTTGCATTGTTCTCGGAATTCCGCTGACGTTTAAAAATGCTTCGGAACTCTTCCATTGTTCTCGGAATTCCGATGACGTTTTAAAATGCTTCGGTACTCTTCCATTGTTCTCGGAATTCCGCTAACGTTTAAAAATTCTTCGGAACTCTTCCATTATTCTCGCAATTCGTGTGAATTTTAAAAATGCTTCGGAACTTTTCTATTGTTCTCGGAATTCCGCTGAAGTTTAAAAATGCTTAAAATCTCTTACATTGTTCTCGGAATTCCGCTGAAGTTTAAAAATGCTTCGGAACTCTTCCATTGTTCTCGGAATTCTGCTGAAGTTTAAAAATGCTTCAGAACTCTTCCATTGTTCTCAGAATTCCGCTGACGTTTAAAAATGCTTCGGAAATCTTCCATTGTTTTCAAAATTCCGCTGACGTTTAAAAATGCTTCAGAACTTTTCCATTGTTCTCAGAATTCTGCTGACGTTTAAAAATGCTTCGGAACTCTTCCATTGTTCTCGGAATTCCGCTGACGTTTAAAAATGCTTCTGAACTCTTCCATTGTTCTCGGAATTCCGTTGAAGTTTAAAAATGCTTCGAAACTCTTCCATTGTTCTCGGAATTCTGCTGAAGTTTAAAAATGCTTCAGAACTCTTCCATTGTTCTCGGAATTCCGCTGACGTTTAATAATGCTTCGCAACTCTTTCCTTGTTCTCGGAATTCCGCTGACGTTTAAAAATGCTTCGGAACTCTTCCATTGTTCTCGGAATTCCATTGAAGTTTAAAAATGCTTCGAAACTCTTCCATTGTTCTCGGAATTCCGCTGACATTTAAAAATGCTTCGGAAATCTTCCATTGTTTTCAAAATTCCGCTGACGTTTAAAAATGCTTCAGAACTCTTCCATTGTTCTCGGAATTCCGCTGACATATAAAAATGCTTCGGAAATCTTGTATTGTTCTCGGCATTCCGCTGACGTTTAAAAATGCTTCGGAACTCTTCAATTGTTCTCGGAATTCTGCTGAACTTTTAAAATGCTATGGAACTCTTCCATTGCTCTCGGAATTCAGGTGAAGTTTAAAAATGCTTCGGAACTCTTCTATTGTTCTCGGAATTCCGCTGAAGTTTAAAAATGCTTAAAATCTCTTCCATTGTTCTCGTAATTCTGCTCATTTTTAAAAATGCTTCGGAACTCTTCCATTGTTCTCGTAATTCCGCTGAAGTTTAAAAATGCTTCGGAACTCTTCCATTGTTCTCGGAATTCCGATGACGTTTTAAAATGCTTCGGTACTCTTCCATTGTTCTCGGAATTCCGCTGACAATTAAAAATGCTTCGGAACTCTTCCATTGTTCTAGGAATTCTGCTGAAGTCTAAAAATTCATCTGAACTCTTCCATTATTCTCGGAATTCATGTGAATTTTAAAAATGCTTCGGAACTCTTCTATTGTTCTCGGAATTCCGCTGAAGTTTAAAAATGCTTAAAATCTCTTACATTGTTCTCGGAATTCCGCTGAAGTTTAAAAATGCTTCGGAACTCTTCCATTGTTCTCGGAATTCTGCTGAAGTTTAAAAATGCTTCAGAACTCTTCCATTGTTCTCAGAATTCCGCTGACGTTTAAAAATGCTTCGGAAATCTTCCATTGTTCTCGGAATTCCGATGACGTTTAAAAATGCTTCACAACTCTTCCATTGTCCTCGGAATTCCGCTGACTTTTAAAAATGCTTCGGAACTCTTCCATTGTTCTCCAAATTCCGCTGAAGTTTAAAAATGCTTTGGAACCCTTCCATTGTTCTCGGAATTCTGCTGAAGTTTAAAAATGCTTCGGAACTCTTCCATTGTTCTCAGAATTCCGCTGACGTTTAAAAATGCTTCGGAAATCTTCCATTGTTTTCAAAATTCCGCTGACGCTTAAAAATGCTTTAGAACTCTTCCATTGTTCTCGGAATTCCGTTGAAGTTTAAAAATGCTTCGAAACACTTCCATTGTTCTCGGAATTCCGATGACGTTTAAAAATGCTTCACAACTCTTCCATTGTTCTCGGAATTCCGCTGACGTTTAATAATGCTTCGGAACTCTTCCATTGTTCTTGGAATTCTGCTGAAGTTTTAAAATGCTTCGGTACTCTTCCATTGTTCTCGGAATTCTGCTGACGTTTAAAAATGCTTCGGAAATCTTGCATTGTTCTCGGCATTCCGCTGACGTTTAAAAATGCTTCGGAACTCTTCAATTGTTCTCGGAATTCTGCTGAACTTTTAAAATGCTTTGGAACTCTTCCATTTTTCTCGGAATTCCGCTGAAGTTTAAAAATGCTTCGGAAATCTTACATTGTTTTCAAAATTCCGCTGACGTTTAAAAATGCTTCAGAACTCTTCCATTGTTCTCGGAATTCCGCTGACGTTTAAAAATGCTTTGGAACTCTTCCATTGTTCTCGGAATTCCGCTGAAGTTTAAAAATGCTTCGGAACTCTTCCATTGTTCTCAGAATTCCGCTGACATTTAAAAATGCTTCGGTACTCTTCCATTGTTCTCGGAATTCCGCTGACATATAAAAATGCTTCGGAAATCTTGCATTGTTCTCGACATTCCGCTGATGTTTAAAAATGCTTCGGAACTCTTCCATTGTTCTCAGAATTCCGCTGACGTTTAAAAATGCTACGGAAATCTTCCATTGTTTTCAAAATTCCGCTGACGTTTAAAAATGCTTCAGAACTCTTCCATTGTTCTCGGAATTCCGCTGACGTTTAAAAATGCTTCGGAACTCTTCCATTGTTCTCGGAATTCCGCTGACGTTTAAAAATGCTTCGGAACTCTTCCATTGTTCTCGGAATTCCGCTGATGTTTAAAAATGCTTTAGAACTCTTCCATTGTTCTCGCAATTCCGCTGACGTTTAAAAATGCTTCGGAACTGTTCAATTGTTCTCGGAATTCTGCTGAACTTTTAAAAAGCTTTGGAACTCTTCCATTGCTCTCGGAATTCTGCTGAAGTTTAAAAATGCTTCAGAACTCTTACATTGTTCTCGGAATTCTGCTGACGTTTAAAAATGCTTCGGAACTCTTCCATTGTTCTCGAAATTCCGTTGAAGTTTAAAAATGCTTCGAAACTCTTCCATTGTTCTCGGAATTCTGCTGAAGTTTAAAAATGCTTCGGAACTCTTCCATTGTTCTCGGAATTCCGCTGACGTTTAAAAATGCTTCGGAACTCTTCCATTGTTCTCGGAATTCCGCTGATGTTTAAAAATGCTTTAGAACTCTTCCATTGTTCTCGCAATTCCGCTGACGTTTAAAAATGCTTCAGAACTGTTCAATTGTTCTCGGAATTCTGCTGAACTTTTAAAATGCTTTGGAACTCTTCCATTGCTCTCGGAATTCTGCTGAAGTTTAAAAATGCTTCAGAACTCTTCCATTGTTCTCGGAATTCCGCTGACGTTTAAAAATGCTTCACAACTCTTCCATTGTTCTCGAAATTCCGCTGACTTTTAAAAATACTTTGGAACTCTTCCATTGTTCTCCAAATTCCGCTGAAGTTTAAAAATGCTTCGGAACCCTTCCATTGTTCTCGGAATTCTGCTGAAGTTTAAAAATGCTTCGGAACTCTTCCATTGTTCTCAGAATTCCGCTGACATTTAAAAATGCTTCGGAAATCTTCCATTGTTTTCAAAATTCCGCTGACTCTTAAAAATGCTTCAGAACTCTTCCATTGTTCTCGGAATTCCGCTGACGTTTAAAAATGCATCGGAAGTCTTCCATTGTTCTCGGAATTCCACTGACGTTTAAAAATGCTTCGGAACTCTTCCATTGTTCTCGGAATTCCGCTGATGTTTAAAAATGCTTCGGAACTCTTCCATTGTTCTCGAAATTCCGTTGAAGTTTAAAAATGCTTCGAAACTCTTCCATTGTTCTCGGAATTCTGCTGAAGTTTAAAAATGCTTCGGAACTCTTCCATTGTTCTCAGAATTCCGCTGACGTTTAAAAATGCTTCGGTACTCTTCCATTGTTCTCGGAATTCCGCTGACATATAAAAATGCTTCGGAAATCTTGCATTGTTCTCGGCATTCCGCTGACGTTTAAAAATGCTTCGGAACTCTTCAATTGTTCTCGGAATTCTGATGAACTTTTAAAATGCTTTGGAACTCTTCCATTGCTCTCGGAATTCTGCTGAAGTTTAAACATGCTTCGGAACTCTTCCATTGTTCTCAGAATTCCGCTGAAGTTTAAAAATACCTCGGAACTCTTCCATTGTTCTCGGAATTCTGCTGAAGTTTAAAAATGCTTCGGAACTCTTCCATTGTTCTCAGAATTCCGCTGACGTTTAAAAATGCTTCGGAAATCTTCCATTGTTTTCAAAATTCCGCTGACGTTTAAAAATGCTTCAGAACTCTTCCATTGTTCTCGGAAATCCGCTGATGTTTAAAAATGCTTTGTAACTCTTCCATTGTTCTCGGAATTCCGCTGAAGTTTAAAAATGCTTCGGAACTCTTCCATTGTTCTCAGAATTCTGCTGACATTTAAAAATGCATGGGAACTCTTCCATTGTTCTCGGAATTCTGCTGACGTTTAAAAATGCTTCGGAACTCTTCCATTGTTCTCGAAATTCCGCTGACTTTTAAAAATACTTCGGAACTCTTCCATTGTTCTCCAAATTCCGCTGAAGTTTAAAAATGCTTCGGAACCCTTCCATTGTTCTCGGATTCTGCTGAAGTTTAAAAATGCTTCGGAACTCTTCCATTGTTCTCAGAATTCCGCTGACATTTAAAAATGCTTCGGAAATCTTCCATTGTTTTCAAAATTCCGCTGACTCTTAAAAATGCTTCAGGACTCTTCCATTGTTCTCGGAATTCCGCTGACGTTTAAAAATGCTTCGGAACTTTTCCATTGTTCTCGGAATTCCGCTGACATTTAAAAATGCTTCGGAACTCTTCCATTGTTCTTGGAATTCTGCTGAAGTTTTAAAATGCTTCGGTACTCTTCCATTGTTCTCGGAATTCTGCTGACGTTTAAAAATGCTTCGGAACTCTTCCATTGTTCTCGGAATTCCGCTGACATATAAAAATGCTTCGGAAATCTTGCATTGTTCTCGACATTCCGCTGATGTTTAAAAATGCTTCGGAACTCTTCCATTGTTCTCAGAATTCCGCTGACGTTTAAAAATGCTACGGAAATCTTCCATTGTTCTCGGCATTCCGCTGACGTTTAAAAATGCTTCGGAACTCTTCAATTGTTCTCGGAATTCTGCTGAACTTTTAAAATGCTATGGAACTCTTCCATTGCTCTCGGAATTCGGGTGAAGTTTAAAAATGCTTCGGAACTATTCTATTGTTCTCGGAATTCCGCTAAAGTTTAAAAATGCTTAAAATCTATTCCATTGTTCTCGTAATTCCGCTGAAGTTTAAAAATGCTTCGGAACTCTTCCATTGTTCTCGGAATTCCGATGACGTTTTAAAATGCTTCGGTACTCTTCCATTGTTCTCGGAATTCCACTGACGTTTTAAAATTCTTCGGAACTCTTCCATTGTTCTCGGAATTCCACTGAAGTTTAAAAATGCTTCGGAACTCTTCCATTGTTCTAGGAATTCTGCTGAAGTTTAAAAATTCATGTGAACTCTTCCATTATTCTCGGAATTCGTGTGAATTTTAAAAATGCTTCGGAACTTTTCTATTGTTCCCGGAATTCCGCTGAAGTTTAAAAATGCTTAAAATCTCTTACATTGTTCTCGGAATTCCGCTGAAGTTTAAAAATGCTTCGGAACTCTTCCATTGTTCTCAGAATTCTGCTGACATTTAAAAATGCATGGGAACTCTTCCATTGTTCTCGGAATTCTGCTGACGTTTAAAAATGCTTCGGAACTCTTCCATTGTTCTCGAAATTCCGCTGACTTTTAAAAATACTTCGGAACTCTTCCATTGTTCTCCAAATTCCGCTGAAGTTTAAAAATGCTTCGGAACCCTTCCATTGTTCTCGGATTCTGCTGAAGTTTAAAAATGCTTCGGAACTCTTCCATTGTTCTCAGAATTCCGCTGACATTTAAAAATGCTTCGGAAATCTTCCATTGTTTTCAAAATTCCGCTGACTCTTAAAAATGCTTCAGGACTCTTCCATTGTTCTCGGAATTCCGCTGACGTTTAAAAATGCTTCGGAACTTTTCCATTGTTCTCGGAATTCCGCTGACATTTAAAAATGCTTCGGAACTCTTCCATTGTTCTTGGAATTCTGCTGAAGTTTTAAAATGCTTCGGTACTCTTCCATTGTTCTCGGAATTCTGCTGACGTTTAAAAATGCTTCGGAACTCTTCCATTGTTCTCGGAATTCCGCTGACATATAAAAATGCTTCGGAAATCTTGCATTGTTCTCGACATTCCGCTGATGTTTAAAAATGCTTCGGAACTCTTCCATTGTTCTCAGAATTCCGCTGACGTTTAAAAATGCTACGGAAATCTTCCATTGTTCTCGGCATTCCGCTGACGTTTAAAAATGCTTCGGAACTCTTCAATTGTTCTCGGAATTCTGCTGAACTTTTAAAATGCTATGGAACTCTTCCATTGCTCTCGGAATTCGGGTGAAGTTTAAAAATGCTTCGGAACTATTCTATTGTTCTCGGAATTCCGCTAAAGTTTAAAAATGCTTAAAATCTATTCCATTGTTCTCGTAATTCCGCTGAAGTTTAAAAATGCTTCGGAACTCTTCCATTGTTCTCGGAATTCCGATGACGTTTTAAAATGCTTCGGTACTCTTCCATTGTTCTCGGAATTCCACTGACGTTTTAAAATTCTTCGGAACTCTTCCATTGTTCTCGGAATTCCACTGAAGTTTAAAAATGCTTCGGAACTCTTCCATTGTTCTAGGAATTCTGCTGAAGTTTAAAAATTCATGTGAACTCTTCCATTATTCTCGGAATTCGTGTGAATTTTAAAAATGCTTCGGAACTTTTCTATTGTTCCCGGAATTCCGCTGAAGTTTAAAAATGCTTAAAATCTCTTACATTGTTCTCGGAATTCCGCTGAAGTTTAAAAATGCTTCGGAACTCTTCCATTGTTCTCGGAATTCTGCTGAAGTTTAAAAATGCTTCAGAACTCTTCCATTGTTCTCAGAATTCCGCTGAAGTTTAAAAATGCTTAAAATCTCTTACATTGTTCTCGGAATTCCGCTGAAGTTTAAAAATGCTTCGGAACTCTTCCATTGTTCTCGGAATTCTGCTGAAGTTTAAAAATGCTTCAGAACTCTTCCATTGTTCTCAGAATTCTGCTGACGTTTAAAAATGCTTCGGAACTCTTCCATTGTTCTCGGAATTCCGCTGACGTTTAAAAATGCTTCACAACTCTTCCATTGTTCTCGGAATGCCGCTGAATTTTAAAAATGCTTCGGAACTCTTCCGTTGTTCTCAAAATTCCGCTGACGTTTAAAAATGCTTCAGAACTTTTCCATTGTTCTCAGAATTCTGCTGACGTTTAAAAATGCTTCGGAACTCTTCCATTGTTCTCGGAATTCCGCTGACGTTTAAAAATGCTTCGGAACTCTTCCATTGTTCTTGGAATTCCGTTGAAGTTTAAAAATGCTTCGAAACTCTTCCATTGTTCTCGGAATTCCGCTGACATTTAAAAATGCTTCGGAAATCTTCCATTGTTTTCAAAATTCCGCTGACGTTTAAAAATGCTTCAGAACTCTTCCATTGTTCTCAGAATTCCGCTGACGTTTAAAAATGCTTCGGAAATCTTCCATTGTTTTCAAAATTCCGCTGACTCTTAAAAATGCTTCAGAACTCTTCCATTGTTCTCGGAATTCCGCTGACGTTTAAAAATGCTTCGGAACTCTTCCATTGTTCTCGGAATTCCGCTGACATTTAAAAATGCTTCGGAACTCTTCCATTGTTCTTGGAATTCTGCTGAAGTTTTAAAATGCTTCGGAACCCTTCCATTGTTCTCGGAATTCTGCTGAAGTTTAAAAATGCTTCGGAACTCTTCCATTGTTCTCAGAATTCCGCTGACATTTAAAAATGCTTCGGAAATCTTCCATTGTTTTCAAAATTCCGCTGACTCTTAAAAATGCTTCAGAACTCTTCCATTGTTCTCGGAATTCCGCTGACGTTTAAAAATGCATCGGAAGTCTTCCATTGTTCTCGGAATTCCACTGACGTTTAAAAATGCTTCGGAACTCTTCCATTGTTCTCGGAATTCCGCTGATGTTTAAAAATGCTTTAGAACTCTTCCATTGTTCTCGCAATTCCGCTGACGTTTAAAAATGCTTCGGAACTGTTCAATTGTTCTCGGAATTCTGCTGAACTTTTAAAATGCTTTGGAACTCTTCCATTGCTCTCGGAATTCTGCTGAAGTTTAAAAATGCTTCAGAACTCTTACATTGTTCTCGGAATTCTGCTGACGTTTAAAAATGCTTTGGAACTCTTCCATTGTTCTCGAAATTCCGTTGAAGTTTAAAAATGCTTCGAAACTCTTCCATTGTTCTCGGAATTCTGCTGAAGTTTAAAAATGCTTCGGAACTCTTCCATTGTTCTCAGAATTCCGCTGACGTTTAAAAATGCTTCGGTACTCTTCCATTGTTCTCGGAATTCCGCTGACATATAAAAATGCTTCGGAAATCTTGCATTGTTCTCGGCATTCCGCTGACGTTTAAAAATGCTTCGGAACTCTTCAATTGTTCTCGGAATTTTGATGAACTTTTAAAATGCTTTGGAACTCTTCCATTGCTCTCGGAATTCTGCTGAAGTTTAAACATGCTTCGGAACTCTTCCATTGTTCTCAGAATTCCGCTGAAGTTTAAAAATACCTCGGAACTCTTCCATTGTTCTCGGAATTCTGCTGAAGTTTAAAAATGCTTCGGAACTCTTCCATTGTTCTCAGAATTCCGCTGACGTTTAAAAATGCTTCGGAAATCTTCCATTGTTTTCAAAATTCCGCTGACGTTTAAAAATGCTTCAGAACTCTTCCATTGTTCTCGGAAATCCGCTGATGTTTAAAAATGCTTTGTAACTCTTCCATTGTTCTCGGAATTCCGCTGAAGTTTAAAAATGCTTCGGAACTCTTCCATTGTTCTCAGAATTCTGCTGACATTTAAAAATGCATGGGAACTCTTCCATTGTTCTCGGAATTCTGCTGACGTTTAAAAATGCTTCGGAACTCTTCCATTGTTCTCGAAATTCCGCTGACTTTTAAAAATACTTCGGAACTCTTCCATTGTTCTCCAAATTCCGCTGAAGTTTAAAAATGCTTCGGAACCCTTCCATTGTTCTCGGATTCTGCTGAAGTTTAAAAATGCTTCGGAACTCTTCCATTGTTCTCAGAATTCCGCTGACATTTAAAAATGCTTCGGAAATCTTCCATTGTTTTCAAAATTCCGCTGACTCTTAAAAATGCTTCAGGACTCTTCCATTGTTCTCGGAATTCCGCTGACGTTTAAAAATGCTTCGGAACTTTTCCATTGTTCTCGGAATTCCGCTGACATTTAAAAATGCTTCGGAACTCTTCCATTGTTCTTGGAATTCTGCTGAAGTTTTAAAATGCTTCGGTACTCTTCCATTGTTCTCGGAATTCTGCTGACGTTTAAAAATGCTTCGGAACTCTTCCATTGTTCTCGGAATTCCGCTGACATATAAAAATGCTTCAGAAATCTTGCATTGTTCTCGGCATTCCGCTGACGTTTAAAAATGCTTCGGAACTCTTCAATTGTTCTCAGAATTCCGCTGACATTTAAAAATGCTTCGGTACTCTTCCATTGTTCTCGGAATTCCGCTGACATATAAAAATGCTTCGGAAATCTTGCATTGTTCTCGACATTCCGCTGATGTTTAAAAATGCTTCGGAACTCTTCCATTGTTCTCAGAATTCCGCTGACGTTTAAAAATGCTACGGAAATCTTCCATTGTTCTCGGCATTCCGCTGACGTTTAAAAATGCTTCGGAAATCTTCCATTGTTTTCAAAATTCCGCTGACGTTTAAAAATGCTTCAGAACTCTTCCATTGTTCTCGGAAATCCGCTGATGTTTAAAAATGCTTTGTAACTCTTCCATTGTTCTCGGAATTCCGCTGAAGTTTAAAAATGCTTCGGAACTCTTCCATTGTTCTCAGAATTCTGCTGACATTTAAAAATGCATGGGAACTCTTCCATTGTTCTCGGAATTCTGCTGACGTTTAAAAATGCTTCGGAACTCTTCCATTGTTCTCGAAATTCCGCTGACTTTTAAAAATACTTCGGAACTCTTCCATTGTTCTCCAAATTCCGCTGAAGTTTAAAAATGCTTCGGAACCCTTCCATTGTTCTCGGATTCTGCTGAAGTTTAAAAATGCTTCGGAACTCTTCCATTGTTCTCAGAATTCCGCTGACATTTAAAAATGCTTCGGAAATCTTCCATTGTTTTCAAAATTCCGCTGACTCTTAAAAATGCTTCAGGACTCTTCCATTGTTCTCGGAATTCCGCTGACGTTTAAAAATGCTTCGGAACTTTTCCATTGTTCTCGGAATTCCGCTGACATTTAAAAATGCTTCGGAACTCTTCCATTGTTCTTGGAATTCTGCTGAAGTTTTAAAATGCTTCGGTACTCTTCCATTGTTCTCGGAATTCTGCTGACGTTTAAAAATGCTTCGGAACTCTTCCATTGTTCTCGGAATTCCGCTGACATATAAAAATGCTTCAGAAATCTTGCATTGTTCTCGGCATTCCGCTGACGTTTAAAAATGCTTCGGAACTCTTCAATTGTTCTCAGAATTCCGCTGACATTTAAAAATGCTTCGGTACTCTTCCATTGTTC
Organism: Phyllobates terribilis; assembly: GCF_046119375.1. Lineage (NCBI taxonomy): Eukaryota > Metazoa > Chordata > Amphibia > Anura > Dendrobatidae > Phyllobates > Phyllobates terribilis. The sequence continues at coordinate 14,881,881 of NW_027362782.1, forward strand.
TCGGAATTCCGCTGACATATAAAAATGCTTCGGAAATCTTGCATTGTTCTCGACATTCCGCTGATGTTTAAAAATGCTTCGGAACTCTTCCATTGTTCTCAGAATTCCGCTGACGTTTAAAAATGCTACGGAAATCTTCCATTGTTCTCGGCATTCCGCTGACGTTTAAAAATGCTTCGGAACTCTTCAATTGTTCTCGGAATTCTGCTGAACTTTTAAAATGCTATGGAACTCTTCCATTGCTCTCGGAATTCGGGTGAAGTTTAAAAATGCTTCGGAACTATTCTATTGTTCTCGGAATTCCGCTAAAGTTTAAAAATGCTTAAAATCTATTCCATTGTTCTCGTAATTCCGCTGAAGTTTAAAAATGCTTCGGAACTCTTCCATTGTTCTCGGAATTCCGATGACATTTTAAAATGCTTCGGTACTCTTCCATTGTTCTCGGAATTCCGCTGACGTTTTAAAATTCTTCGGAACTCTTCCATTGTTCTCGAAATTCCACTGAAGTTTAAAAATGCTTCGGAACTCTTCCATTGTTCTAGGAATTCTGCTGAAGTTTAAAAATTCATGTGAACTCTTCCATTATTCTCGGAATTCGTGTGAATTTTAAAAATGCTTCGGAACTTTTCTATTGTTCCCGGAATTCCGCTGAAGTTTAAAAATGCTTAAAATCTCTTACATTGTTCTCGGAATTCCGCTGAAGTTTAAAAATGCTTCGGAACTCTTCCATTGTTCTCGGAATTCTGCTGAAGTTTAAAAATGCTTCAGAACTCTTCCATTGTTCTCAGAATTCCGCTGAAGTTTAAAAATGCTTAAAATCTCTTACATTGTTCTCGGAATTCCGCTGAAGTTTAAAAATGCTTCGGAACTCTTCCATTGTTCTCGGAATTCTGCTGAAGTTTAAAAATGCTTCAGAACTCTTCCATTGTTCTCAGAATTCTGCTGACGTTTAAAAATGCTTCGGAACTCTTCCATTGTTCTCGGAATTCCGCTGACGTTTAAAAATGCTTCACAACTCTTCCATTGTTCTCGGAATGCCGCTGAATTTTAAAAATGCTTCGGAACTCTTCCGTTGTTCTCAAAATTCCGCTGACGTTTAAAAATGCTTCAGAACTTTTCCATTGTTCTCAGAATTCTGCTGACGTTTAAAAATGCTTCGGAACTCTTCCATTGTTCTCGGAATTCCGCTGACGTTTAAAAATGCTTCGGAACTCTTCCATTGTTCTTGGAATTCCGTTGAAGTTTAAAAATGCTTCGAAACTCTTCCATTGTTCTCGGAATTCCGCTGACGTTTAAAAATGCTTCGGAACTCTTCCATTGTTCTTGGAATTCCGTTGAAGTTTAAAAATGCTTCAGAACTCTTCCATTGTTCTCGGAAATCCGCTGATGTTTAAAAATGCTTTGTAACTCTTCCATTGTTCTCGGAATTCCGCTGAAGTTTAAAAATGCTTCGGAACTCTTCCATTGTTCTCAGAATTCTGCTGACATTTAAAAATGCATGGGAACTCTTCCATTGTTCTCGGAATTCTGCTGACGTTTAAAAATGCTTCGGAACTCTTCCATTGTTCTCGAAATTCCGCTGACTTTTAAAAATGCTTCGGAACTCTTCCATTGTTCTCGGAATTCCGCTGACGTTTAAAAATGCTTCGGAACTCTTCCATTGTTCTTGGAATTCCGTTGAAGTTTAAAAATGCTTCGAAACTCTTCCATTGTTCTCGGAATTCCGCTGACATTTAAAAATGCTTCGGAAATCTTCCATTGTTTTCAAAATTCCGCTGACGTTTAAAAATGCTTCAGAACTCTTCCATTGTTCTCAGAATTCCGCTGACGTTTAAAAATGCTTCGGAAATCTTCCATTGTTTTCAAAATTCCGCTGACTCTTAAAAATGCTTCAGAACACTTCCATTGTTCTCGGAATTCCGCTGACGTTTAAAAATGCTTCGGAACTCTTCCATTGTTCTCGGAATTCCGCTGACATTTAAAAATGCTTCGGAACTCTTCCATTGTTCTTGAAATTCTGCTGAAGTTTTAAAATGCTTCGGTACTCTTCCATTGTTCTCGGAATTCTGCTGACGTTTAAAAATGCTTCGGAACTCTTCCATTGTTCTCGGAATTCCGCTGACATATAAAAATGCTTCGGAAATCTTGCATTGTTCTCGGCATTCCGCTGACGTTTAAAAATGCTTCGGAACCCTTCAATTGTTCTCGGAATTCTGCTGAACTTTTAAAATGCTTTGGAACTCTTCCATTGTTCTCGGAATTCCGCTGAAGTTTAAAAATGCTTCGGAAATCTTCCATTGTTTTCAAAATTCCGCTGACGTTTAAAAATGCTTCAGAACTCTTCCATTGTTCTCGGAATTCCGCTGACGTTTAAAAATGCTTTGGAACTCTTCCATTGTTCTCGGAATTCCGCTGAAGTTTAAAAATGCTTCGGAACTCTTCCATTGTTCTCAGAATTCCGCTGACGTTTAAAAATGCTACGGAAATCTTCCATTGTTTTCAAAATTCCGCTGACGTTTAAAAATGCTTCAGAACTCTTCCATTGTTCTCGGAATTCCGCTGACGTTTAATAATGCTTCGCAACTCTTTCATTGTTCTCGGAATTCCGCTGACGTTTAAAAATGCTTCGGAACTCTTCCATTGTTCTTGGAATTCCGCTGACGTTTAAAAATGCTTCGGTACTCTTCCATTGTTCTCGGTATTCCGCTGACATATAAAAATGCTTCGGAAATCTTGCATTGTTCTCGGCATTCCGCTGACGTTTAAAAATGCTTCGGAACTCTTCAATTGTTCTCGGAATTCTGCTGAACTTTTAAAATGCTATGGAACTCTTCCATTGCTCTCGGAATTCGGGTGAAGTTTAAAAATGCTTCGGAACTCTTCTATTGTTCTCGGAATTCCGCTGAAGTTTAAAAATGCTTAAAATCTATTCCATTGTTCTCGTAATTCTGCTCATGTTTAAAAATGCTTCGGTACTCTTCCATTGTTCTCGGAATTCCGCTGACATATAAAAATGCTTCGGAAATCTTGCATTGTTCTCGGCATTCCGCTGACGTTTAAAAATGCTTCGGAAATCTTCCATTGTTTTCAAAATTCCGCTGACGTTTAAAAATGCTTCAGAACTCTTCCATTGTTCTCGGAATTCCGCTGACGTTTAAAAATGCTTTGGAACTCTTCCATTGTTCTCGGAATTTCGCTGAAGTTTAAAAATGCTTCGGAACTCTTCCATTGTTCTCAGAATTCCGCTGACATTTAAAAATGCTTTGGTACTCTTCCATTGTTCTCGGAATTCCGCTGACATATAAAAATGCTTCGGAAATCTTGCATTGTTCTCGACATTCCGCTGATGTTTAAAAATGCTTCGGAACTCTTCCATTGTTCTCAGAATTCCGCTGACGTTTAAAAATGCTACGGAAATCTTCCATTGTTTTCAAAATTCCGCTGACGTTTAAAAATGCTTCAGAACTCTTTTATTGTTCTCGGAATTCCGCTGATGTTTAAAAATGCTTTGGAACTCTTCCATTGTTCTCGGAATTCCGCTGAAGTTTAAAAATGCTTCACAACTCTTCCATTGTTCTCGAAATTCCGCTGACTTTTAAAAATACTTCGGAACTCTTCCATTGATCTCCAAATTCCGCTGAAGTTTAAAAATGCTTCGGAACCCTTCCATTGTTCTCGGAATTCTGCTGAAGTTTAAAAATGCTTCGGAACTCTTCCATTGTTCTCAGAATTCTGCTGACGTTTAAAAATGCATGGGAACTCTTCCATTGTTCTCAGAATTCTGCTGACGTTTAAAAATGCTTCGGAACTCTTCCATTGTTCTCGGAATTCCGCTGACATTTAAAAATGCTTCACAACTCTTCCATTGTTCTCGAAATTCCGCTGACTTTTAAAAATACTTCGGAAGTCTTCCATTGATCTCCAAATTCCGCTGAAGTTTAAAAATGCTTCGGAACCCTTCCATTGTTCTCGGAATTCTGCTGAAGTTTAAAAATGCTTCGGAACTCTTCCATTGTTCTCAGAATTCCGCTGACATTTAAAAATGCTTCGGAAATCTTCCATTGTTTTCAAAATTCTGCTGACTCTTAAAAATGCTTCAGAACTCTTCCATTGTTCTCGGAATTCCGCTGACGTTTAAAAATGCTTCGGAACTCTTCCATTGTTCTCGGAATTCCGCTGACATTTAAAAATGCTTCGGAACTCTTCCATTGTTCTTGGAATTCTGCTGAAGTTTTAAAATGCTTCGGTACTCTTCTATTGTTCTCGGAATTCTGCTGACGTTTAAAAATGCTTCGGAACTCTTCCATTGTTCTCGGAATTCCGCTGACATATAAAAATGCTTCGGAAATCTTGCATTGTTCTCGGCATTCCGCTGACGTTTAAAAATGCTTCGGAACTCTTCAATTGTTCTCGGAATTCTGCTGAACTTTTAAAATGCTTTGGAACTCTTCCATTGTTCTCGGAATTCCGCTGAAGTTTAAAAATGCTTCGGAAATCTTACATTGTTTTCAAAATTCCGCTGACGTTTAAAAATGCTTCGGAACTCTTCCATTGTTCTCAGAATTCCACTGAAGTTTAAAAATGCTTCGGAACTCTTCCATTGTTCTCAGAATTCCACTGAAGTTTAAAAATGCTTCGGAACTCTTCCATTGTTCTCGGAATTGCACTGAAGTTTAAAAATGCTTCGGAACTCTTCCATTGTTCTAGGAATTCTGCTGAAGTCTAAAAATTCATCTGAACTCTTCCATTATTCTCGGAATTCGTGTGAATTTTAAAAATGCTTCGGAACTCTTCTATTGTTCTCGGAATTCCGCTGAAGTTTAAAAATGCTTAAAATCTATTCCATTGTTCTCGTAATTCTGCTCATGTTTAAAAATGCTTCGGAACTCTTCCATTGTTCTCGTAATTCCGCTGAAGTTTAAAAATGCTTCGGAACTCTTCCATTGTTCTCGGAATTCCGATGATGTTTTAAAATGCTTCGGTACTCTTCCATTGTTCTCGGAATTCCGCTGACGTTTAAAAATTCTTCGGAACTCTTCCATTGTTCTCGGAATTCCACTGAAGTTTAAAAATGCTTCGGAACTCTTCCATTGTTCTAGGAATTCTGCTGAAGTTTAAAAATTCATGTGAACTCTTCCATTATTCTCGGAATTCGTGTGAATTTTAAAAATGCTTCGGAACTTTTCTATTGTTCTCGGAATTCCGCTGACGTTTTAAAATGCTTCGGAACTCTTCCATTGTTCTCGGAATTCTGCTGAAGTTTAAAAATGCTTCAGAACTCTTCCATTGTTCTCGGAATTCCGCTGACATTTAATAATGCTTCGCAACTCTTTCATTGTTCTCGGAATTCCGCTGACGTTTAAAAATGCTTCGGAACTCTTCCATTGTTCTCGGAATTCCGTTGAAGTTTAAAAATGCTTCGAAACTCTTCCATTGTTCTCGGAATTCCGCTGACATTTAAAAATGCTTCGGAAATCTTCCATTGTTTTCAAAATTCCGCTGACGTTTAAAAATGCTTCAGAACTCTTCCATTGTTCTCGGAATTCCGCTGACATTTAAAAATGCTTCGGAACTCTGCCATTGTTCTCGGAATTCCGCTGACGTTTAAAAATTGTTCGGTACTCTTCCATTGTTCTCGGAATTCCGCTGACATATAAAAATGCTTCGGAAATCTTGCATTGTTCTCGGCATTCCGCTGACGTTTAAAAATGCTTCGGAAATCTTCCATTGTTTTCAAAATTCCGCTGATGTTTAAAAATGCTTCAGAACTCTTCCATTGTTCTCGGAATTCAGCTGACGTTTAAAACTGCTTTGGAACTCTTCCATTGTTCTCGGAATTCCGCTGACGTTTAAAACTGCTTTGGAACTCTTCCATTGTTCTCGGAATTCCGCTGACGTTTAAAAATGCTTCGGAACTCTTCCATTGTTCTCGGAATTCCGCTGACATTTAAAAATGCTTCGGAACTCTTCCATTGTTCTTGGAATTCTGCTGAAGTTTTTAAATGCTTCGGTACTCTTCTATTGTTCTCGGAATTCTGCTGACATTTAAAAATGCTTCACAACTCTTCCATTGTTCTCGGAATTCCGCTGACATATAAAAATGCTTCGGAAATCTTGCATTGTTCTCGGCATTCCGCTGACGTTTAAAAATGCTTCGGAACTCTTCAATTGTTCTCGGAATTCTGCTGAACTTTTAAAATGCTTTGGAACTCTTCCATTGTTCTCGGAATTCCGCTGAATTTTAAAAATGCTTCGGAAATCTTACATTGTTTTCAAAATTCCGCTGACGTTTAAAAATGCTTCGGAACTCTTCCATTGTTCTCAGAATTCCACTGAAGTTTAAAAATGCTTCGGAACTCTTCCATTGTTCTCGGAATTCTGCTGAAGTCTAAAAATTCATCTGAACTCTTCCATTATTCTCGGAATTCGTGTGAATTTTAAAAATGCTTCGGAACTCTTCTATTGTTCTCGGAATTCCGCTGAAGTTTAAAAATGCTTAAAATCTATTCCATTGTTCTCGTAATTCTGCTCATGTTTAAAAATGCTTCGGAACTCTTCCATTGTTCTCGTAATTCCGCTGAAGTTTAAAAATGCTTCGGAACTCTTCCATTGTTCTCGGAATTCCGATGATGTTTTAAAATGCTTCGGTACTCTTCCATTGTTCTCGGAATTCCGCTGACGTTTAAAAATTCTTCGGAACTCTTCCATTGTTCTCGGAATTCCACTGAAGTTTAAAAATGCTTCGGAACTCTTCCATTGTTCTAGGAATTCTGCTGAAGTTTAAAAATTCATGTGAACTCTTCCATTATTCTCGGAATTCGTGTGAATTTTAAAAATGCTTCGGAACTTTTCTATTGTTCTCGGAATTCCGCTGAAGTTTAAAAATGCTTAAAATCTCTTACATTGTTCTCGGAATTCCGCTGAAGTTTTAAAATGCTTCGGAACTCTTCCATTGTTCTCGGAATTCTGCTGAAGTTTAAAAATGCTTCAGAACTCTTCCATTGTTCTCAGAATTCCGCTGAAGTTTAAAAATGCTTAAAATCTCTTACATTGTTCTCGGAATTCCGCTGAAGTTTAAAAATGCTTCGGAACTCTTCCATTGTTCTCGGAATTCTGCTGAAGTTTAAAAATGCTTCAGAACTCTTCCATTGTTCTCAGAATTCTGCTGACGTTTAAAAATGCTTCGGAACTCTTCCATTGTTCTCGGAATTCCGCTGACGTTTAAAAATGCTTCGGAACTCTTCCATTGTTCTTGGAATTCCGTTGAAGTTTAAAAATGCTTCGAAACTCTTCCATTGTTCTCGGAATTCCGCTGACATTTAAAAATGCTTCGGAAATCTTCCATTGTTTTCAAAATTCCGCTGACGTTTAAAAATGCTTCAGAACTCTTCCATTGTTCTCAGAATTCCGCTGACGTTTAAAAATGCTTCGGAAATCTTCCATTGTTTTCAAAATTCCGCTGACTCTTAAAAATGCTTCAGAACTCTTCCATTGTTCTCGGAATTCCGCTGACGTTTAAAAATGCTTCGGAACTCTTCCATTGTTCTCGGAATTCCGCTGACATTTAAAAATGCTTCGGAACTCTTCCATTGTTCTTGGAATTCTGCTGAAGTTTTAAAATGCTTCGGTACTCTTCCATTGTTCTCGGAATTCTGCTGACGTTTAAAAATGCTTCGGAACTCTTCCATTGTTCTCGGAATTCCGCTGACATATAAAAATGCTTCGGAAATCTTGCATTGTTCTCGGCATTCCGCTGACGTTTAAAAATGCTTCGGAACCCTTCAATTGTTCTCGGAATTCTGCTGAACTTTTAAAATGCTTTGGAACTCTTCCATTGTTCTCGGAATTCCGCTGAAGTTTAAAAATGCTTCGGAAATCTTCCATTGTTTTCAAAATTCCGCTGACGTTTAAAAATGCTTCAGAACTCTTCCATTGTTCTCGGAATTCCGCTGACGTTTAAAAATGCTTTGGAACTCTTCCATTGTTCTCGGAATTCCGCTGAAGTTTAAAAATGCTTCGGAACTCTTCCATTGTTCTCAGAATTCCGCTGACGTTTAAAAATGCTACGGAAATCTTCCATTGTTTTCAAAATTCCGCTGACGTTTAAAAATGCTTCAGAACTCTTCCATTGTTCTCGGAATTCCGCTGACGTTTAATAATGCTTCGCAACTCTTTCATTGTTCTCGGAATTCCGCTGACGTTTAAAAATGCTTCGGAACTCTTCCATTGTTCTTGGAATTCCGCTGACGTTTAAAAATGCTTCGGTACTCTTCCATTGTTCTCGGTATTCCGCTGACATATAAAAATGCTTCGGAAATCTTGCATTGTTCTCGGCATTCCGCTGACGTTTAAAAATGCTTCGGAACTCTTCAATTGTTCTCGGAATTCTGCTGAACTTTTAAAATGCTATGGAACTCTTCCATTGCTCTCGGAATTCGGGTGAAGTTTAAAAATGCTTCGGAACTCTTCTATTGTTCTCGGAATTCCGCTGAAGTTTAAAAATGCTTAAAATCTATTCCATTGTTCTCGTAATTCTGCTCATGTTTAAAAATGCTTCGGAACTCTTCCATTGTTCTCGTAATTCCGCTGAAGTTTAAAAATGCTTCGGAACTCTTCCATTGTTCTCGGAATTCCGATGACGTTTTAAAATGCTTCGGTACTCTTCCATTGTTCTCGGAATTCCGCTGACATATAAAAATGCTTCGGAAATCTTGCATTGTTCTCGGCATTCCGCTGACGTTTAAAAATGCTTCGGAAATCTTCCATTGTTTTCAAAATTCCGCTGACGTTTAAAAATGCTTCAGAACTCTTCCATTGTTCTCGGAATTCCGCTGACGTTTAAAAATGCTTTGGAACTCTTCCATTGTTCTCGGAATTCCGCTGAAGTTTAAAAATGCTTCGGAACTCTTCCATTGTTCTCAGAATTCCGCTGACATTTAAAAATGCTTTGGTACTCTTCCATTGTTCTCGGAATTCCGCTGACATATAAAAATGCTTCGGAAATCTTGCATTGTTCTCGACATTCCGCTGATGTTTAAAAATGCTTCGGAACTCTTCCATTGTTCTCAGAATTCCGCTGACGTTTAAAAATGCTACGGAAATCTTCCATTGTTTTCAAAATTCCGCTGACGTTTAAAAATGCTTCAGAACTCTTTTATTGTTCTCGGAATTCCGCTGATGTTTAAAAATGCTTTGGAACTCTTCCATTGTTCTCGGAATTCCGCTGAAGTTTAAAAATGCTTCACAACTCTTCCATTGTTCTCGAAATTCCGCTGACTTTTAAAAATACTTCGGAACTCTTCCATTGATCTCCAAATTCCGCTGAAGTTTAAAAATGCTTCGGAACCCTTCCATTGTTCTCGGAATTCTGCTGAAGTTTAAAAATGCTTCGGAACTCTTCCATTGTTCTCAGAATTCTGCTGACGTTTAAAAATGCATGGGAACTCTTCCATTGTTCTCAGAATTCTGCTGACGTTTAAAAATGCTTCGGAACTCTTCCATTGTTCTCGGAATTCCGCTGACGTTTAAAAATGCTTCACAACTCTTCCATTGTTCTCGAAATTCCGCTGACTTTTAAAAATACTTCGGAAGTCTTCCATTGATCTCCAAATTCCGCTGAAGTTTAAAAATGCTTCGGAACCCTTCCATTGTTCTCGGAATTCTGCTGAAGTTTAAAAATGCTTCGGAACTCTTCCATTGTTCTCAGAATTCCGCTGACATTTAAAAATGCTTCGGAAATCTTCCATTGTTTTCAAAATTCTGCTGACTCTTAAAAATGCTTCAGAACTCTTCCATTGTTCTCGGAATTCCGCTGACGTTTAAAAATGCTTCGGAACTCTTCCATTGTTCTCGGAATTCCGCTGACATTTAAAAATGCTTCGGAACTCTTCCATTGTTCTTGGAATTCTGCTGAAGTTTTAAAATGCTTCGGTACTCTTCTATTGTTCTCGGAATTCTGCTGACGTTTAAAAATGCTTCGGAACTCTTCCATTGTTCTCGGAATTCCGCTGACATATAAAAATGCTTCGGAAATCTTGCATTGTTCTCGGCATTCCGCTGACGTTTAAAAATGCTTCGGAACTCTTCAATTGTTCTCGGAATTCTGCTGAACTTTTAAAATGCTTTGGAACTCTTCCATTGTTCTCGGAATTCCGCTGAAGTTTAAAAATGCTTCGGAAATCTTACATTGTTTTCAAAATTCCGCTGACGTTTAAAAATGCTTCGGAACTCTTCCATTGTTCTCAGAATTCCACTGAAGTTTAAAAATGCTTCGGAACTCTTCCATTGTTCTCAGAATTCCACTGAAGTTTAAAAATGCTTCGGAACTCTTCTATTGTTCTCGGAATTCCGCTGAAGTTTAAAAATGCTTCAGAACTCTTCCATTGTTCTCGGAATTCCGCTGACGTTTAAAACTGCTTTGGAACTCTTCCATTGTTCTCGTAATTCCGCTGAAGTTTAAAAATGCTTCGGAACTCTTCCATTGTTCTCGGAATTCCGATGATGTTTTAAAATGCTTCGGTACTCTTCCATTGTTCTCGGAATTCCGCTGACGTTTAAAAATTCTTCGGAACTCTTCCATTGTTCTCGGAATTCCACTGAAGTTTAAAAATGCTTCGGAACTCTTCCATTGTTCTAGGAATTCTGCTGAAGTTTAAAAATTCATGTGAACTCTTCCATTATTCTCGGAATTCGTGTGAATTTTAAAAATGCTTCGGAACTTTTCTATTGTTCTCGGAATTCTGCTGACGTTTTAAAATGCTTCGGAACTCTTCCATTGTTCTCGGAATTCTGCTGAAGTTTAAAAATGCTTCAGAACTCTTCCATTGTTCTCGGAATTCCGCTGACATTTAATAATGCTTCGCAACTCTTTCATTGTTCTCGGAATTCCGCTGACGTTTAAAAATGCTTCGGAACTCTTCCATTGTTCTCGGAATTCCGTTGAAGTTTAAAAATGCTTCGAAACTCTTCCATTGTTCTCGGAATTCCGCTGACATTTAAAAATGCTTCGGAAATCTTCCATTGTTTTCAAAATTCCGCTGACGTTTAAAAATGCTTCAGAACTCTTCCATTGTTCTCGGAATTCCGCTGACATTTAAAAATGCTTCGGAACTCTGCCATTGTTCTCGGAATTCCGCTGACGTTTAAAAATTGTTCGGTACTCTTCCATTGTTCTCGGAATTCCGCTGACATATAAAAATGCTTCGGAAATCTTGCATTGTTCTCGGCATTCCGCTGACGTTTAAAAATGCTTCGGAAATCTTCCATTGTTTTCAAAATTCCGCTGATGTTTAAAAATGCTTCAGAACTCTTCCATTGTTCTCGGAATTCCGCTGACGTTTAAAACTGCTTTGGAACTCTTCCATTGTTCTCGGAATTCCGCTGACGTTTAAAACTGCTTTGGAACTCTTCCATTGTTCTCGGAATTCCGCTGACGTTTAAAAATGCTTCGGAACTCTTCCATTGTTCTCGGAATTCCGCTGACATTTAAAAATGCTTCGGAACTCTTCCATTGTTCTTGGAATTCTGCTGAAGTTTTTAAATGCTTCGGTACTCTTCTATTGTTCTCGGAATTCTGCTGACGTTTAAAAATGCTTCGGAACTCTTCCATTGTTCTCGGAATTCCGCTGACATATAAAAATGCTTCGGAAATCTTGCATTGTTCTCGGCATTCCGCTGACGTTTAAAAATGCTTCGGAACTCTTCAATTGTTCTCGGAATTCTGCTGAACTTTTAAAATGCTTTGGAACTCTTCCATTGTTCTCGGAATTCCGCTGAATTTTAAAAATGCTTCGGAAATCTTACATTGTTTTCAAAATTCCGCTGACGTTTAAAAATGCTTCGGAACTCTTCCATTGTTCTCAGAATTCCACTGAAGTTTAAAAATGCTTCGGAACTCTTCCATTGTTCTCAGAATTCCACTGAAGTTTAAAAATGCTTCGGAACTCTTCCATTGTTCTCGGAATTGCACTGAAGTTTAAAAATGCTTCGGAACTCTTCCATTGTTCTAGGAATTCTGCTGAAGTCTAAAAATTCATCTGAACTCTTCCATTATTCTCGGAATTCGTGTGAATTTTAAAAATGCTTCGGAACTCTTCTATTGTTCTCGGAATTCCGCTGAAGTTTAAAAATGCTTAAAATCTATTCCATTGTTCTCGTAATTCTGCTCATGTTTAAAAATGCTTCGGAACTCTTCCATTGTTCTCGTAATTCCGCTGAAGTTTAAAAATGCTTCGGAACTCTTCCATTGTTCTCGGAATTCCGATGATGTTTTAAAATGCTTCGGTACTCTTCCATTGTTCTCGGAATTCCGCTGACGTTTAAAAATTCTTCGGAACTCTTCCATTGTTCTCGGAATTCCACTGAAGTTTAAAAATGCTTCGGAACTCTTCCATTGTTCTAGGAATTCTGCTGAAGTTTAAAAATTCATGTGAACTCTTCCATTATTCTCGGAATTCGTGTGAATTTTAAAAATGCTTCGGAACTTTTCTATTGTTCTCGGAATTCCGCTGAAGTTTAAAAATGCTTAAAATCTCTTACATTGTTCTCGGAATTCCGCTGAAGTTTTAAAATGCTTCGGAACTCTTCCATTGTTCTCGGAATTCTGCTGAAGTTTAAAAATGCTTCAGAACTCTTCCATTGTTCTCAGAATTCCGCTGAAGTTTAAAAATGCTTAAAATCTCTTACATTGTTCTCGGAATTCCGCTGAAGTTTAAAAATGCTTCGGAACTCTTCCATTGTTCTCGGAATTCTGCTGAAGTTTAAAAATGCTTCAGAACTCTTCCATTGTTCTCAGAATTCTGCTGACGTTTAAAAATGCTTCGGAACTCTTCCATTGTTCTCGGAATTCCGCTGACGTTTAAAAATGCTTCACAACTCTTCCATTGTTCTCGGAATGCCGCTGAATTTTAAAAATGCTTCGGAACTCTTCCGTTGTTCTCAAAATTCCGCTGACGTTTAAAAATGCTTCAGAACTTTTCCATTGTTCTCAGAATTCTGCTGACGTTTAAAAATGCTTCGGAACTCTTCCATTGTTCTCGGAATTCCGCTGACGTTTAAAAATGCTTCGGAACTCTTCCATTGTTCTCGGAATTCCGCTGACATTTAAAAATGCTTCGGAACTCTTCCATTGTTCTTGGAATTCTGCTGAAGTTTTTAAATGCTTCGGTACTCTTCTATTGTTCTCGGAATTCTGCTGACGTTTAAAAATGCTTCGGAACTCTTCCATTGTTCTCGGAATTCCGCTGACATATAAAAATGCTTCGGAAATCTTGCATTGTTCTCGGCATTCCGCTGACGTTTAAAAATGCTTCGGAACTCTTCAATTGTTCTCGGAATTCTGCTGAACTTTTAAAATGCTTTGGAACTCTTCCATTGTTCTCGGAATTCCGCTGAATTTTAAAAATGCTTCGGAAATCTTACATTGTTTTCAAAATTCCGCTGACGTTTAAAAATGCTTCGGAACTCTTCCATTGTTCTCAGAATTCCACTGAAGTTTAAAAATGCTTCGGAACTCTTCCATTGTTCTCAGAATTCCACTGAAGTTTAAAAATGCTTCGGAACTCTTCCATTGTTCTCGGAATTGCACTGAAGTTTAAAAATGCTTCGGAACTCTTCCATTGTTCTAGGAATTCTGCTGAAGTCTAAAAATTCATCTGAACTCTTCCATTATTCTCGGAATTCGTGTGAATTTTAAAAATGCTTCGGAACTCTTCTATTGTTCTCGGAATTCCGCTGAAGTTTAAAAATGCTTAAAATCTATTCCATTGTTCTCGTAATTCTGCTCATGTTTAAAAATGCTTCGGAACTCTTCCATTGTTCTCGTAATTCCGCTGAAGTTTAAAAATGCTTCGGAACTCTTCCATTGTTCTCGGAATTCCGATGATGTTTTAAAATGCTTCGGTACTCTTCCATTGTTCTCGGAATTCCGCTGACGTTTAAAAATTCTTCGGAACTCTTCCATTGTTCTCGGAATTCCACTGAAGTTTAAAAATGCTTCGGAACTCTTCCATTGTTCTAGGAATTCTGCTGAAGTTTAAAAATTCATGTGAACTCTTCCATTATTCTCGGAATTCGTGTGAATTTTAAAAATGCTTCGGAACTTTTCTATTGTTCTCGGAATTCCGCTGAAGTTTAAAAATGCTTAAAATCTCTTACATTGTTCTCGGAATTCCGCTGAAGTTTTAAAATGCTTCGGAACTCTTCCATTGTTCTCGGAATTCTGCTGAAGTTTAAAAATGCTTCAGAACTCTTCCATTGTTCTCAGAATTCCGCTGAAGTTTAAAAATGCTTAAAATCTCTTACATTGTTCTCGGAATTCCGCTGAAGTTTAAAAATGCTTCGGAACTCTTCCATTGTTCTCGGAATTCTGCTGAAGTTTAAAAATGCTTCAGAACTCTTCCATTGTTCTCAGAATTCTGCTGACGTTTAAAAATGCTTCGGAACTCTTCCATTGTTCTCGGAATTCCGCTGACGTTTAAAAATGCTTCACAACTCTTCCATTGTTCTCGGAATGCCGCTGAATTTTAAAAATGCTTCGGAACTCTTCCGTTGTTCTCAAAATTCCGCTGACGTTTAAAAATGCTTCAGAACTTTTCCATTGTTCTCAGAATTCTGCTGACGTTTAAAAATGCTTCGGAACTCTTCCATTGTTCTCGGAATTCCGCTGACGTTTAAAAATGCTTCGGAACTCTTCCATTGTTCTTGGAATTCCGTTGAAGTTTAAAAATGCTTCGAAACTCTTCCATTGTTCTCGGAATTCCGCTGACATTTAAAAATGCTTCGGAAATCTTCCATTGTTTTCAAAATTCCGCTGACGTTTAAAAATGCTTCAGAACTCTTCCATTGTTCTCAGAATTCCGCTGACGTTTAAAAATGCTTCGGAAATCTTCCATTGTTTTCAAAATTCCGCTGACTCTTAAAAATGCTTCAGAACTCTTCCATTGTTCTCGGAATTCCGCTGACGTTTAAAAATGCTTCGGAACTCTTCCATTGTTCTCGGAATTCCGCTGACATTTAAAAATGCTTCGGAACTCTTCCATTGTTCTTGGAATTCTGCTGAAGTTTTAAAATGCTTCGGTACTCTTCCATTGTTCTCGGAATTCTGCTGACGTTTAAAAATGCTTCGGAACTCTTCCATTGTTCTCGGAATTCCGCTGACATATAAAAATGCTTCGGAAATCTTGCATTGTTCTCGGCATTCCGCTGACGTTTAAAAATGCTTCGGAACCCTTCAATTGTTCTCGGAATTCTGCTGAACTTTTAAAATGCTTTGGAACTCTTCCATTGTTCTCGGAATTCCGCTGAAGTTTAAAAATGCTTCGGAAATCTTCCATTGTTTTCAAAATTCCGCTGACGTTTAAAAATGCTTCAGAACTCTTCCATTGTTCTCGGAATTCCGCTGACGTTTAAAAATGCTTTGGAACTCTTCCATTGTTCTCGGAATTCCGCTGAAGTTTAAAAATGCTTCGGAACTCTTCCATTGTTCTCAGAATTCCGCTGACGTTTAAAAATGCTACGGAAATTTTCCATTGTTTTCAAAATTCCGCTGACGTTTAAAAATGCTTCAGAACTCTTCCATTGTTCTCGGAATTCCGCTGACGTTTAATAATGCTTCGCAACTCTTTCATTGTTCTCGGAATTCCGCTGACGTTTAAAAATGCTTCGGAACTCTTCCATTGTTCTTGGAAATCCGCTGACGTTTAAAAATGCTTCGGTACTCTTCCATTGTTCTCGGTATTCCGCTGACATATAAAAATGCTTCGGAAATCTTGCATTGTTCTCGGCATTCCGCTGACGTTTAAAAATGCTTCGGAACTCTTCAATTGTTCTCGGAATTCTGCTGAACTTTTAAAATGCTATGGAACTCTTCCATTGCTCTCGGAATTCGGGTGAAGTTTAAAAATGCTTCGGAACTCTTCTATTGTTCTCGGAATTCCGCTGAAGTTTAAAAATGCTTAAAATCTATTCCATTGTTCTCGTAATTCTGCTCATGTTTAAAAATGCTTCGGAACTCTTCCATTGTTCTCGTAATTCCGCTGAAGTTTAAAAATGCTTCGGAACTCTTCCATTGTTCTCGGAATTCCGATGACGTTTTAAAATGCTTCGGTACTCTTCCATTGTTCTCGGAATTCCGCTGACATATAAAAATGCTTCGGAAATCTTGCATTGTTCTCGGCATTCCGCTGACGTTTAAAAATGCTTCGGAAATCTTCCATTGTTTTCAAAATTCCGCTGACGTTTAAAAATGCTTCAGAACTCTTCCATTGTTCTCGGAATTCCGCTGACGTTTAAAAATGCTTTGGAACTCTTCCATTGTTCTCGGAATTCCGCTGAAGTTTAAAAATGCTTCGGAACTCTTCCATTGTTCTCAGAATTCCGCTGACATTTAAAAATGCTTTGGTACTCTTCCATTGTTCTCGGAATTCCGCTGACATATAAAAATGCTTCGGAAATCTTGCATTGTTCTCGACATTCCGCTGATGTTTAAAAATGCTTCGGAACTCTTCCATTGTTCTCAGAATTCCGCTGACGTTTAAAAATGCTACGGAAATCTTCCATTGTTTTCAAAATTCCGCTGACGTTTAAAAATGCTTCAGAACTCTTTTATTGTTCTCGGAATTCCGCTGATGTTTAAAAATGCTTTGGAACTCTTCCATTGTTCTCGGAATTCCGCTGAAGTTTAAAAATGCTTCACAACTCTTCCATTGTTCTCGAAATTCCGCTGACTTTTAAAAATACTTCGGAACTCTTCCATTGATCTCCAAATTCCGCTGAAGTTTAAAAATGCTTCGGAACCCTTCCATTGTTCTCGGAATTCTGCTGAAGTTTAAAAATGCTTCGGAACTCTTCCATTGTTCTCAGAATTCTGCTGACGTTTAAAAATGCATGGGAACTCTTCCATTGTTCTCAGAATTCTGCTGACGTTTAAAAATGCTTCGGAACTCTTCCATTGTTCTCGGAATTCCGCTGACGTTTAAAAATGCTTCACAACTCTTCCATTGTTCTCGAAATTCCGCTGACTTTTAAAAATACTTCGGAAGTCTTCCATTGATCTCCAAATTCCGCTGAAGTTTAAAAATGCTTCGGAACCCTTCCATTGTTCTCGGAATTCTGCTGAAGTTTAAAAATGCTTCGGAACTCTTCCATTGTTCTCAGAATTCCGCTGACATTTAAAAATGCTTCGGAAATCTTCCATTGTTTTCAAAATTCTGCTGACTCTTAAAAATGCTTCAGAACTCTTCCATTGTTCTCGGAATTCCGCTGACGTTTAAAAATGCTTCGGAACTCTTCCATTGTTCTCGGAATTCCGCTGACATTTAAAAATGCTTCGGAACTCTTCCATTGTTCTTGGAATTCTGCTGAAGTTTTAAAATGCTTCGGTACTCTTCTATTGTTCTCGGAATTCTGCTGACGTTTAAAAATGCTTCGGAACTCTTCCATTGTTCTCGGAATTCCGCTGACATATAAAAATGCTTCGGAAATCTTGCATTGTTCTCGGCATTCCGCTGACGTTTAAAAATGCTTCGGAACTCTTCAATTGTTCTCGGAATTCTGCTGAACTTTTAAAATGCTTTGGAACTCTTCCATTGTTCTCGGAATTCCGCTGAAGTTTAAAAATGCTTCGGAAATCTTACATTGTTTTCAAAATTCCGCTGACGTTTAAAAATGCTTCGGAACTCTTCCATTGTTCTCAGAATTCCACTGAAGTTTAAAAATGCTTCGGAACTCTTCCATTGTTCTCAGAATTCCACTGAAGTTTAAAAATGCTTCGGAACTCTTCCATTGTTCTCGGAATTGCACTGAAGTTTAAAAATGCTTCGGAACTCTTCCATTGTTCTAGGAATTCTGCTGAAGTCTAAAAATTCATCTGAACTCTTCCATTATTCTCGGAATTCGTGTGAATTTTAAAAATGCTTCGGAACTCTTCTATTGTTCTCGGAATTCCGCTGAAGTTTAAAAATGCTTAAAATCTATTCCATTGTTCTCGTAATTCTGCTCATGTTTAAAAATGCTTCGGAACTCTTCCATTGTTCTCGTAATTCCGCTGAAGTTTAAAAATGCTTCGGAACTCTTCCATTGTTCTCGGAATTCCGATGATGTTTTAAAATGCTTCGGTACTCTTCCATTGTTCTCGGAATTCCGCTGACGTTTAAAAATTCTTCGGAACTCTTCCATTGTTCTCGGAATTCCACTGAAGTTTAAAAATGCTTCGGAACTCTTCCATTGTTCTAGGAATTCTGCTGAAGTTTAAAAATTCATGTGAACTCTTCCATTATTCTCGGAATTCGTGTGAATTTTAAAAATGCTTCGGAACTTTTCTATTGTTCTCGGAATTCCGCTGACGTTTTAAAATGCTTCGGAACTCTTCCATTGTTCTCGGAATTCTGCTGAAGTTTAAAAATGTTTCGGAAATCTTCCATTGTTTTCAAAATTCCGCTGACGTTTAAAAATGCTTCAGAACTCTTCCATTGTTCTCGGAATTCCGCTGACATTTAAAAATGCTTCGGAACTCTGCCATTGTTCTCGGAATTCCGCTGACGTTTAAAAATTGTTCGGTACTCTTCCATTGTTCTCGGAATTCCGCTGACATATAAAAATGCTTCGGAAATCTTGCATTGTTCTCGGCATTCCGCTGACATTTAAAAATGCTTCGGAAATCTTCCATTGTTTTCAAAATTCCGCTGACGTTTAAAAATGCTTCAGAACTCTTCCATTGTTCTCAGAATTCCGCTGACGTTTAAAAATGCTTCGGAAATCTTCCATTGTTTTCAAAATTCCGCTGACTCTTAAAAATGCTTCAGAACTCTTCCATTGTTCTCGGAATTCCGCTGACGTTTAAAAATGCTTCGGAACTCTTCCATTGTTCTCGGAATTCCGCTGACATTTAAAAATGCTTCGGAACTCTTCCATTGTTCTTGGAATTCTGCTGAAGTTTTATAATGCTTCGGTACTCTTCCATTGTTCTCGGAATTCTGCTGACGTTTAAAAATGCTTCGGAACTCTTCCATTGTTCTCGGAATTCCGCTGACATATAAAAATGCTTCGGAAATCTTGCATTGTTCTCGGCATTCCGCTGACGTTTAAAAATGCTTCGGAACCCTTCAATTGTTCTCGGAATTCTGCTGAACTTTTAAAATGCTTTGGAACTCTTCCATTGTTCTCGGAATTCCGCTGAAGTTTAAAAATGCTTCGGAAATCTTCCATTGTTTTCAAAATTCCGCTGACGTTTAAAAATGCTTCAGAACTCTTCCATTGTTCTCGGAATTCCGCTGACGTTTAAAAATGCTTTGGAACTCTTCCATTGTTCTCGGAATTCCGCTGAAGTTTAAAAATGCTTCGGAACTCTTCCATTGTTCTCAGAATTCCGCTGACGTTTAAAAATGCTACGGAAATCTTCCATTGTTTTCAAAATTCCGCTGACGTTTAAAAATGCTTCAGAACTCTTCCATTGTTCTCGGAATTCCGCTGACGTTTAATAATGCTTCGCAACTCTTTCATTGTTCTCGGAATTCCGCTGACGTTTAAAAATGCTTCGGAACTCTTCCATTGTTCTTGGAATTCCGCTGACGTTTAAAAATGCTTCGGTACTCTTCCATTGTTCTCGGTATTCCGCTGACATATAAAAATGCTTCGGAAATCTTGCATTGTTCTCGGCATTCCGCTGACGTTTAAAAATGCTTCGGAACTCTTCAATTGTTCTCGGAATTCTGCTGAACTTTTAAAATGCTATGGAACTCTTCCATTGCTCTCGGAATTCGGGTGAAGTTTAAAAATGCTTCGGAACTCTTCTATTGTTCTCGGAATTCCGCTGAAGTTTAAAAATGCTTAAAATCTATTCCATTGTTCTCGTAATTCTGCTCATGTTTAAAAATGCTTCGGAACTCTTCCATTGTTCTCGTAATTCCGCTGAAGTTTAAAAATGCTTCGGAACTCTTCCATTGTTCTCGGAATTCCGATGACGTTTTAAAATGCTTCGGTACTCTTCCATTGTTCTCGGAATTCCGCTGACATATAAAAATGCTTCGGAAATCTTGCATTGTTCTCGGCATTCCGCTGACGTTTAAAAATGCTTCGGAAATCTTCCATTGTTTTCAAAATTCCGCTGACGTTTAAAAATGCTTCAGAACTCTTCCATTGTTCTCGGAATTCCGCTGACGTTTAAAAATGCTTTGGAACTCTTCCATTGTTCTCGGAATTCCGCTGAAGTTTAAAAATGCTTCGGAACTCTTCCATTGTTCTCAGAATTCCGCTGACATTTAAAAATGCTTTGGTACTCTTCCATTGTTCTCGGAATTCCGCTGACATATAAAAATGCTTCGGAAATCTTGCATTGTTCTCGACATTCCGCTGATGTTTAAAAATGCTTCGGAACTCTTCCATTGTTCTCAGAATTCCGCTGACGTTTAAAAATGCTACGGAAATCTTCCATTGTTTTCAAAATTCCGCTGACGTTTAAAAATGCTTCAGAACTCTTTTATTGTTCTCGGAATTCCGCTGATGTTTAAAAATGCTTTGGAACTCTTCCATTGTTCTCGGAATTCCGCTGAAGTTTAAAAATGCTTCACAACTCTTCCATTGTTCTCGAAATTCCGCTGACTTTTAAAAATACTTCGGAACTCTTCCATTGATCTCCAAATTCCGCTGAAGTTTAAAAATGCTTCGGAACCCTTCCATTGTTCTCGGAATTCTGCTGAAGTTTAAAAATGCTTCGGAACTCTTCCATTGTTCTCAGAATTCTGCTGACGTTTAAAAATGCATGGGAACTCTTCCATTGTTCTCAGAATTCTGCTGACGTTTAAAAATGCTTCGGAACTCTTCCATTGTTCTCGGAATTCCGCTGACGTTTAAAAATACTTCACAACTCTTCCATTGTTCTCGAAATTCCGCTGACTTTTAAAAATACTTCGGAAGTCTTCCATTGATCTCCAAATTCCGCTGAAGTTTAAAAATGCTTCGGAACCCTTCCATTGTTCTCGGAATTCTGCTGAAGTTTAAAAATGCTTCGGAACTCTTCCATTGTTCTCAGAATTCCGCTGACATTTAAAAATGCTTCGGAAATCTTCCATTGTTTTCAAAATTCTGCTGACTCTTAAAAATGCTTCAGAACTCTTCCATTGTTCTCGGAATTCCGCTGACGTTTAAAAATGCTTCGGAACTCTTCCATTGTTCTCGGAATTCCGCTGACATTTAAAAATTCTTCGGAACTCTTCCATTGTTCTTGGAATTCTGCTGAAGTTTTAAAATGCTTCGGTACTCTTCTATTGTTCTCGGAATTCTGCTGACGTTTAAAAATGCTTCGGAACTCTTCCATTGTTCTCGGAATTCCGCTGACATATAAAAATGCTTCGGAAATCTTGCATTGTTCTCGGCATTCCGCTGACGTTTAAAAATGCTTCGGAACTCTTCAATTGTTCTCGGAATTCTGCTGAACTTTTAAAATGCTTTGGAACTCTTCCATTGTTCTCGGAATTCCGCTGAAGTTTAAAAATGCTTCGGAAATCTTACATTGTTTTCAAAATTCCGCTGACGTTTAAAAATGCTTCGGAACTCTTCCATTGTTCTCAGAATTCCACTGAAGTTTAAAAATGCTTCGGAACTCTTCCATTGTTCTCAGAATTCCACTGAAGTTTAAAAATGCTTCGGAACTCTTCCATTGTTCTCGGAATTGCACTGAAGTTTAAAAATGCTTCGGAACTCTTCCATTGTTCTAGGAATTCTGCTGAAGTCTAAAAATTCATCTGAACTCTTCCATTATTCTCGGAATTCGTGTGAATTTTAAAAATGCTTCGGAACTCTTCTATTGTTCTCGGAATTCCGCTGAAGTTTAAAAATGCTTAAAATCTATTCCATTGTTCTCGTAATTCTGCTCATGTTTAAAAATGCTTCGGAACTCTTCCATTGTTCTCGTAATTCCGCTGAAGTTTAAAAATGCTTCGGAACTCTTCCATTGTTCTCGGAATTCCGATGATGTTTTAAAATGCTTCGGTACTCTTCCATTGTTCTCGGAATTCCGCTGACGTTTAAAAATTCTTCGGAACTCTTCCATTGTTCTCGGAATTCCACTGAAGTTTAAAAATGCTTCGGAACTCTTCCATTGTTCTAGGAATTCTGCTGAAGTTTAAAAATTCATGTGAACTCTTCCATTATTCTCGGAATTCGTGTGAATTTTAAAAATGCTTCGGAACTTTTCTATTGTTCTCGGAATTCCGCTGACGTTTTAAAATGCTTCGGAACTCTTCCATTGTTCTCGGAATTCTGCTGAAGTTTAAAAATGCTTCGGAAATCTTCCATTGTTTTCAAAATTCCGCTGACGTTTAAAAATGCTTCAGAACTCTTCCATTGTTCTCGGAATTCCGCTGACATTTAAAAATGCTTTGGAACTCTGCCATTGTTCTCGGAATTCCGCTGACGTTTAAAAATTGTTCGGTACTCTTCCATTGTTCTCGGAATTCCGCTGACATATAAAAATGCTTCGGAAATCTTGCATTGTTCTCGGCATTCCGCTGACGTTTAAAAATGCTTCGGAAATCTTCCATTGTTTTCAAAATTCCGCTGATGTTTAAAAATGCTTCAGAACTCTTCCATTGTTCTCGGAATTCCGCTGACGTTTAAAACTGCTTTGGAACTCTTCCATTGTTCTCGGAATTCCGCTGACGTTTAAAACTGCTTTGGAACTCTTCCATTGTTCTCGGAATTCCGCTGACGTTTAAAAATGCTTCGGAACTCTTCCATTGTTCTCGGAATTCCGCTGACATTTAAAAATGCTTCGGAACTCTTCCATTGTTCTTGGAATTCTGCTGAAGTTTTTAAATGCTTCGGTAATCTTCTATTGTTCTCGGAATTCTGCTGACGTTTAAAAATGCTTCGCAACTCTTTCATTGTTCTCGGAATTCCGCTGACGTTTAAAAATGCTTCGGAACTCTTCCATTGTTCTCGGAATTCCGTTGAAGTTTAAAAATGCTTCGAAACTCTTCCATTGTTCTCGGAATTCCGCTGACATTTAAAAATGCTTCGGAAATCTTCCATTGTTTTCAAAATTCCGCTGACGTTTAAAAATGCTTCAGAACTCTTCCATTGTTCTCGGAATTCCGCTGACATTTAAAAATGCTTCGGAACTCTGCCATTGTTCTCGGAATTCCGCTGACGTTTAAAAATTGTTCGGTACTCTTCCATTGTTCTCGGAATTCCGCTGACATATAAAAATGCTTCGGAAATCTTGCATTGTTCTCGGCATTCCGCTGACGTTTAAAAATGCTTCGGAAATCTTCCATTGTTTTCAAAATTCCGCTGATGTTTAAAAATGCTTCAGAACTCTTCCATTGTTCTCGGAATTCCGCTGACGTTTAAAACTGCTTTGGAACTCTTCCATTGTTCTCGGAATTCCGCTGACGTTTAAAAATGCTTCGGAACTCTTCCATTGTTCTCGGAATTCCGCTGACATTTAAAAATGCTTCGGAACTCTTCCATTGTTCTTGGAATTCTGCTGAAGTTTTAAAATGCTTCGGTACTCTTCTATTGTTCTCGGAATTCTGCTGACGTTTAAAAATGCTTCGGAACTCTTCCATTGTTCTCGGAATTCCGCTGACATATAAAAATGCTTCGGAAATCTTGCATTGTTCTCGGCATTCCGCTGACGTTTAAAAATGCTTCGGAACTCTTCAATTGTTCTCGGAATTCTGCTGAACTTTTAAAATGCTTTGGAACTCTTCCATTGTTCTCGGAATTCCGCTGAAGTTTAAAAATGCTTCGGAAATCTTACATTGTTTTCAAAATTCCGCTGACGTTTAAAAATGCTTCGGAACTCTTCCATTGTTCTCAGAATTCCACTGAAGTTTAAAAATGCTTCGGAACTCTTCCATTGTTCTCAGAATTCCACTGAAGTTTAAAAATGCTTCGGAACTCTTCCATTGTTCTCGGAATTGCACTGAAGTTTAAAAATGCTTCGGAACTCTTCCATTGTTCTAGGAATTCTGCTGAAGTCTAAAAATTCATCTGAACTCTTCCATTATTCTCGGAATTCGTGTGAATTTTAAAAATGCTTCGGAACTCTTCTATTGTTCTCGGAATTCCGCTGAAGTTTAAAAATGCTTAAAATCTATTCCATTGTTCTCGTAATTCTGCTCATGTTTAAAAATGCTTCGGAACTCTTCCATTGTTCTCGTAATTCCGCTGAAGTTTAAAAATGCTTCGGAACTCTTCCATTGTTCTCGGAATTCCGATGATGTTTTAAAATGCTTCGGTACTCTTCCATTGTTCTCGGAATTCCGCTGACGTTTAAAAATTCTTCGGAACTCTTCCATTGTTCTCGGAATTCCACTGAAGTTTAAAAATGCTTCGGAACTCTTCCATTGTTCTAGGAATTCTGCTGAAGTTTAAAAATTCATGTGAACTCTTCCATTATTCTCGGAATTCGTGTGAATTTTAAAAATGCTTCGGAACTTTTCTATTGTTCTCGGAATTCCGCTGAAGTTTAAAAATGCTTAAAATCTCTTACATTGTTCTCGGAATTCCGCTGAAGTTTTAAAATGCTTCGGAACTCTTCCATTGTTCTCGGAATTCTGCTGAAGTTTAAAAATGCTTCAGAACTCTTCCATTGTTCTCAGAATTCCGCTGACGTTTAAAAATGCTTCGGAAATCTTCCATTGTTTTCAAAATTCCGCTGACGTTTAAAAATGCTTCAGAACTTTTCCATTGTTCTCAGAATTCTGCTGACGTTTAAAAATGCTTCAGAACTCTTCCATTGTTCTCGGAATTCCGCTGACATTTAATAATGCTTCGCAACTCTTTCATTGTTCTCGGAATTCCGCTGACGTTTAAAAATGCTTCAGAACTCTTCCATTGTTCTCGGAATTCCGTTGAAGTTTAAAAATGTTTCGAAACTCTTCCATTGTTCTCGGAATTCCGCTGACATTTAAAAATGCTTCGGAAATCTTCCATTGTTTTCAAAATTCCGCTGACGTTTAAAAATGCTTCAGAACTCTTCCATTGTTCTCGGAATTCCGCTGACATTTAAAAATGCTTCGGAACTCTGCCATTGTTCTCGGAATTCCGCTGACGTTTAAAAATTGTTCGGTACTCTTCCATTGTTCTCGGAATTCCGCTGACATATAAAAATGCTTCGGAAATCTTGCATTGTTCTCGGCATTCCGCTGACGTTTAAAAATGCTTCGGAAATCTTCCATTGTTTTCAAAATTCCGCTGATGTTTAAAAATGCTTCAGAACTCTTCCATTGTTCTCGGAATTCCGCTGACGTTTAAAACTGCTTTGGAACTCTTCCATTGTTCTCGGAATTCCGCTGAAGTTTAAAAATGCTTCGGAACTCTTCCATTGTTCTCAGAATTCCGCTGACATTTAAAAATGCTTCGGAACTCTTCCATTGTTCTCAGAATTCCGCTGACGTTTAAAAATGCTACGGAAATCTTCCATTGTTTTCAAAATTCCGCTGACATTTAAAAATGCTTCGGAAATCTTCCATTGTTTTCAAAATTCCGCTGACGTTTAAAAATGCTTCAGAACTCTTCCATTGTTCTCGGAATTCCGCTGACATTTAAAAATGCTTCGGAACTCTGCCATTGTTCTCGGAATTCCGCTGACGTTTAAAAATTGTTCGGTACTCTTCCATTGTTCTCGGAATTCCGCTGACATATAAAAATGCTTCGGAAATCTTGCATTGTTCTCGGCATTCCGCTGACGTTTAAAAATGCTTCGGAAATCTTCCATTGTTTTCAAAATTCCGCTGATGTTTAATAATGCTTCGCAACTCTTTCATTGTTCTCGGAATTCCGCTGACGTTTAAAAATGCTTCGGAACTCTTCCATTGTTCTTGGAATTCCGCTGACGTTTAAAAATGCTTCGGTACTCTTCCATTGTTCTCGGAATTCCGCTGACATATAAAAATGCTTCGGAAAACTTGCATTGTTCTCGGCATTCCGCTGACGTTTAAAAATGCTTCGGAACTCTTCAATTGTTCTCGGAATTCTGCTGAACTTTTAAAATACTATGGAACTCTTCCATTGCTCTCGGAATTCGGGTGAAGTTTAAAAATGCTTCGGAACTCTTCTATTGTTCTCGGAATTCCGCTGAAGTTTAAAAATGCTTAAAATCTCTTCCATTGTTCTCGTAATTCTGCTCATGTTTAAAAATGCTTCGGAACTCTTCCATTGTTCTCGTAATTCCGCTGAAGTTTAAAAATGCTTCGGAACTCTTCCATTGTTCTCGGAATTCCGATGACGTTTTAAAATGCTTCGGTACTCTTCCATTGTTCTCGGAATTCCGCTGACGTTTAAAAATGCTTCGGAACTCTTCCATTGTTCTCGGAATTCCACTGAAGTTTAAAAATGCTTCGGAACTCTTCCATTGTTCTAGGAATTCTGCTGAAGTCTAAAAATTCATCTGAACTCTTCCATTATTCTCGGAATTCGTGTGAATTTTAAAAATGCTTCGGAACTCTTCTATTGTTCTCGGAATTCCGCTGAAGTTTAAAAATGCTTAAAATCTATTCCATTGTTCTAGTAATTCTGCTCATGTTTAAAAATGCTTCGGAACTCTTCCATTGTTCTCGTAATTCCGCTGAAGTTTAAAAATGCTTCGGAACTCTTCCATTGTTCTCGGAATTCCGATGACGTTTTAAAATGCTTTGGTACTCTTCCATTGTTCTCGGAATTCCGCTGACGTTTAAAAATTCTTCGGAACTCTTCCATTGTTCTCGGAATTCCACTGAAGTTTAAAAATGCTTCGGAACTCTTCCATTGTTCTAGGAATTCTGCTGAAGTTTAAAAATTCATGTGAACTCTTCCATTATTCTCGGAATTCGTGTGAATTTTAAAAATGCTTCGGAACTTTTCTATTGTTCTTGGAATTCCGCTGAAGTTTAAAAATGCTTCACAACTCTTCCATTGTTCTCGGAATTCCGTTGAAGTTTAAAAATGCTTCGAAACTCTTCCATTGTTCTCGGAATTCTGCTGACGTTTAAAAATGTTTCGGAACTCTTCCATTGTTCTCGAAATTCCGTTGAAGTTTAAAAATGCTTTGGAACTCTTCCATTGTTCTCGAAATTCCGCTGACTTTTAAAAATACTTCGGAACTCTTCCATTGATCTCCAAATTCCGCTGAAGTTTAAAAATGCTTCGGAACCCTTCCATTGTTCTCGGAATTCTGCTGAAGTTTAAAAATGCTTCGGAACTCTTCCATTGTTCTCAGAATTCTGCTGACGTTTAAAAATGCATGGGAACTCTTCCATTGTTCTCAGAATTCTGCTGACGTTTAAAAATGCTTCGGAACTCTTCCATTGTTCTCGGAATTCCGCTGACGTTTAAAAATACTTCACAACTCTTCCATTGTTCTCGAAATTCCGCTGACTTTTAAAAATACTTCGGAAGTCTTCCATTGATCTCCAAATTCCGCTGAAGTTTAAAAATGCTTCGGAACCCTTCCATTGTTCTCGGAATTCTGCTGAAGTTTAAAAATGCTTCGGAACTCTTCCATTGTTCTCAGAATTCCGCTGACATTTAAAAATGCTTCGGAAATCTTCCATTGTTTTCAAAATTCTGCTGACTCTTAAAAATGCTTCAGAACTCTTCCATTGTTCTCGGAATTCCGCTGACGTTTAAAAATGCTTCGGAACTCTTCCATTGTTCTCGGAATTCCGCTGACATTTAAAAATTCTTCGGAACTCTTCCATTGTTCTTGGAATTCTGCTGAAGTTTTAAAATGCTTCGGTACTCTTCTATTGTTCTCGGAATTCTGCTGACGTTTAAAAATGCTTCGGAACTCTTCCATTGTTCTCGGAATTCCGCTGACATATAAAAATGCTTCGGAAATCTTGCATTGTTCTCGGCATTCCGCTGACGTTTAAAAATGCTTCGGAACTCTTCAATTGTTCTCGGAATTCTGCTGAACTTTTAAAATGCTTTGGAACTCTTCCATTGTTCTCGGAATTCCGCTGAAGTTTAAAAATGCTTCGGAAATCTTACATTGTTTTCAAAATTCCGCTGACGTTTAAAAATGCTTCGGAACTCTTCCATTGTTCTCAGAATTCCACTGAAGTTTAAAAATGCTTCGGAACTCTTCCATTGTTCTCAGAATTCCACTGAAGTTTAAAAATGCTTCGGAACTCTTCCATTGTTCTCGGAATTGCACTGAAGTTTAAAAATGCTTCGGAACTCTTCCATTGTTCTAGGAATTCTGCTGAAGTCTAAAAATTCATCTGAACTCTTCCATTATTCTCGGAATTCGTGTGAATTTTAAAAATGCTTCGGAACTCTTCTATTGTTCTCGGAATTCCGCTGAAGTTTAAAAATGCTTAAAATCTATTCCATTGTTCTCGTAATTCTGCTCATGTTTAAAAATGCTTCGGAACTCTTCCATTGTTCTCGTAATTCCGCTGAAGTTTAAAAATGCTTCGGAACTCTTCCATTGTTCTCGGAATTCCGATGATGTTTTAAAATGCTTCGGTACTCTTCCATTGTTCTCGGAATTCCGCTGACGTTTAAAAATTCTTCGGAACTCTTCCATTGTTCTCGGAATTCCACTGAAGTTTAAAAATGCTTCGGAACTCTTCCATTGTTCTAGGAATTCTGCTGAAGTTTAAAAATTCATGTGAACTCTTCCATTATTCTCGGAATTCGTGTGAATTTTAAAAATGCTTCGGAACTTTTCTATTGTTCTCGGAATTCCGCTGACGTTTTAAAATGCTTCGGAACTCTTCCATTGTTCTCGGAATTCTGCTGAAGTTTAAAAATGCTTCGGAAATCTTCCATTGTTTTCAAAATTCCGCTGACGTTTAAAAATGCTTCAGAACTCTTCCATTGTTCTCGGAATTCCGCTGACATTTAAAAATGCTTCGGAACTCTGCCATTGTTCTCGGAATTCCGCTGACGTTTAAAAATTGTTCGGTACTCTTCCATTGTTCTCGGAATTCCGCTGACATATAAAAATGCTTCGGAAATCTTGCATTGTTCTCGGCATTCCGCTGACGTTTAAAAATGCTTCGGAAATCTTCCATTGTTTTCAAAATTCCGCTGATGTTTAAAAATGCTTCAGAACTCTTCCATTGTTCTCGGAATTCCGCTGACGTTTAAAACTGCTTTGGAACTCTTCCATTGTTCTCGGAATTCCGCTGACGTTTAAAACTGCTTTGGAACTCTTCCATTGTTCTCGGAATTCCGCTGACGTTTAAAAATGCTTCGGAACTCTTCCATTGTTCTCGGAATTCCGCTGACATTTAAAAATGCTTCGGAACTCTTCCATTGTTCTTGGAATTCTGCTGAAGTTTTTAAATGCTTCGGTACTCTTCTATTGTTCTCGGAATTCTGCTGACGTTTAAAAATGCTTCGGAACTCTTCCATTGTTCTCGGAATTCCGCTGACATATAAAAATGCTTCGGAAATCTTGCATTGTTCTCGGCATTCCGCTGACGTTTAAAAATGCTTCGGAACTCTTCAATTGTTCTCGGAATTCTGCTGAACTTTTAAAATGCTTTGGAACTCTTCCATTGTTCTCGGAATTCCGCTGAAGTTTAAAAATGCTTCGGAAATCTTACATTGTTTTCAAAATTCCGCTGACGTTTAAAAATGCTTCGGAACTCTTCCATTGTTCTCAGAATTCCACTGAAGTTTAAAAATGCTTCGGAACTCTTCCATTGTTCTCAGAATTCCACTGAAGTTTAAAAATGCTTCGGAACTCTTCCATTGTTCTCGGAATTGCACTGAAGTTTAAAAATGCTTCGGAACTCTTCCATTGTTCTAGGAATTCTGCTGAAGTCTAAAAATTCATCTGAACTCTTCCATTATTCTCGGAATTCGTGTGAATTTTAAAAATGCTTCGGAACTCTTCTATTGTTCTCGGAATTCCGCTGAAGTTTAAAAATGCTTAAAATCTATTCCATTGTTCTCGTAATTCTGCTCATGTTTAAAAATGCTTCGGAACTCTTCCATTGTTCTCGTAATTCCGCTGAAGTTTAAAAATGCTTCGGAACTCTTCCATTGTTCTCGGAATTCCGATGATGTTTTAAAATGCTTCGGTACTCTTCCATTGTTCTCGGAATTCCGCTGACGTTTAAAAATTCTTCGGAACTCTTCCATTGTTCTCGGAATTCCACTGAAGTTTAAAAATGCTTCGGAACTCTTCCATTGTTCTAGGAATTCTGCTGAAGTTTAAAAATTCATGTGAACTCTTCCATTATTCTCGGAATTCGTGTGAATTTTAAAAATGCTTCGGAACTTTTCTATTGTTCTCGGAATTCCGCTGAAGTTTAAAAATGCTTAAAATCTCTTACATTGTTCTCGGAATTCCGCTGAAGTTTTAAAATGCTTCGGAACTCTTCCATTGTTCTCGGAATTCTGCTGAAGTTTAAAAATGCTTCAGAACTCTTCCATTGTTCTCAGAATTCCGCTGACGTTTAAAAATGCTTCGGAAATCTTCCATTGTTTTCAAAATTCCGCTGACGTTTAAAAATGCTTCAGAACTTTTCCATTGTTCTCAGAATTCTGCTGACGTTTAAAAATGCTTCGGAACTCTTCCATTGTTCTCGGAATTCCGCTGACGTTTAAAAATGCTTCACAACTCTTCCATTGTTCTCGGAATTCCGCTGACTTTTAAAAATGCTTCGGAACTCTTCCATTGTTCTCAAAATTCCGCTGACGTTTAAAAATGCTTCAGAACTTTTCCATTGTTCTCAGAATTCTGCTGACGTTTAAAAATGCTTCGGAACTCTTCCATTGTTCTCGGAATTCCGCTGACGTTTAAAAATGCTTCGGAACTCTTCCATTGTTCTCGGAATTCCGCTGACGTTTAAAAATGCTTCGAAACTCTTCTATTGTTCTCGGAATTCTGCTGAAGTTTAAAAATGCTTCAGAACTCTTCCATTGTTCTCGGAATTCCGCTGACATTTAATAATGCTTCGCAACTCTTTCATTGTTCTCGGAATTCCGCTGACGTTTAAAAATGCTTCGGAACTCTTCCATTGTTCTCGGAATTCCGTTGAAGTTTAAAAATGCTTCGAAACTCTTCCATTGTTCTCGGAATTCCGCTGACATTTAAAAATGCTTCGGAAATCTTCCATTGTTTTCAAAATTCCGCTGACGTTTAAAAATGCTTCAGAACTCTTCCATTGTTCTCGGAATTCCGCTGACATTTAAAAATGCTTCGGAACTCTGCCATTGTTCTCGGAATTCCGCTGACGTTTAAAAATTGTTCGGTACTCTTCCATTGTTCTCGGAATTCCGCTGACATATAAAAATGCTTCGGAAATCTTGCATTGTTCTCGGCATTCCGCTGACGTTTAAAAATGCTTCGGAAATCTTCCATTGTTTTCAAAATTCCGCTGATGTTTAAAAATGCTTCAGAACTCTTCCATTGTTCTCGGAATTCCGCTGACGTTTAAAACTGCTTTGGAACTCTTCCATTGTTCTCGGAATTCCGCTGACGTTTAAAAATGCTTCGGAACTCTTCCATTGTTCTCGGAATTCCGCTGACATTTAAAAATGCTTCGGAACTCTTCCATTGTTCTTGGAATTCTGCTGAAGTTTTAAAATGCTTCGGTACTCTTCTATTGTTCTCGGAATTCTGCTGACGTTTAAAAATGCTTCGGAACTCTTCCATTGTTCTCGGAATTCCGCTGACATATAAAAATGCTTCGGAAATCTTGCATTGTTCTCGGCATTCCGCTGACGTTTAAAAATGCTTCGGAACTCTTCAATTGTTCTCGGAAT
This sequence comes from Phyllobates terribilis, assembly GCF_046119375.1. Lineage (NCBI taxonomy): Eukaryota > Metazoa > Chordata > Amphibia > Anura > Dendrobatidae > Phyllobates > Phyllobates terribilis. The sequence goes on from NW_027362782.1 coordinate 14,913,591, forward strand.
TCTGCTGAACTTTTAAAATGCTTTGGAACTCTTCCATTGTTCTCGGAATTCCGCTGAAGTTTAAAAATGCTTCGGAAATCTTACATTGTTTTCAAAATTCCGCTGACGTTTAAAAATGCTTCGGAACTCTTCCATTGTTCTCAGAATTCCACTGAAGTTTAAAAATGCTTCGGAACTCTTCCATTGTTCTCAGAATTCCACTGAAGTTTAAAAATGCTTCGGAACTCTTCCATTGTTCTCGGAATTGCACTGAAGTTTAAAAATGCTTCGGAACTCTTCCATTGTTCTAGGAATTCTGCTGAAGTCTAAAAATTCATCTGAACTCTTCCATTATTCTCGGAATTCGTGTGAATTTTAAAAATGCTTCGGAACTCTTCTATTGTTCTCGGAATTCCGCTGAAGTTTAAAAATGCTTAAAATCTATTCCATTGTTCTCGTAATTCTGCTCATGTTTAAAAATGCTTCGGAACTCTTCCATTGTTCTCGTAATTCCGCTGAAGTTTAAAAATGCTTCGGAACTCTTCCATTGTTCTCGGAATTCCGATGATGTTTTAAAATGCTTCGGTACTCTTCCATTGTTCTCGGAATTCCGCTGACGTTTAAAAATTCTTCGGAACTCTTCCATTGTTCTCGGAATTCCACTGAAGTTTAAAAATGCTTCGGAACTCTTCCATTGTTCTAGGAATTCTGCTGAAGTTTAAAAATTCATGTGAACTCTTCCATTATTCTCGGAATTCGTGTGAATTTTAAAAATGCTTCGGAACTTTTCTATTGTTCTCGGAATTCCGCTGAAGTTTAAAAATGCTTAAAATCTCTTACATTGTTCTCGGAATTCCGCTGAAGTTTTAAAATGCTTCGGAACTCTTCCATTGTTCTCGGAATTCTGCTGAAGTTTAAAAATGCTTCAGAACTCTTCCATTGTTCTCAGAATTCCGCTGACGTTTAAAAATGCTTCGGAAATCTTCCATTGTTTTCAAAATTCCGCTGACGTTTAAAAATGCTTCAGAACTTTTCCATTGTTCTCAGAATTCTGCTGACGTTTAAAAATGCTTCAGAACTCTTCCATTGTTCTCGGAATTCCGCTGACATTTAATAATGCTTCGCAACTCTTTCATTGTTCTCGGAATTCCGCTGACGTTTAAAAATGCTTCAGAACTCTTCCATTGTTCTCGGAATTCCGTTGAAGTTTAAAAATGTTTCGAAACTCTTCCATTGTTCTCGGAATTCCGCTGACATTTAAAAATGCTTCGGAAATCTTCCATTGTTTTCAAAATTCCGCTGACGTTTAAAAATGCTTCAGAACTCTTCCATTGTTCTCGGAATTCCGCTGACATTTAAAAATGCTTCGGAACTCTGCCATTGTTCTCGGAATTCCGCTGACGTTTAAAAATTGTTCGGTACTCTTCCATTGTTCTCGGAATTCCGCTGACATATAAAAATGCTTCGGAAATCTTGCATTGTTCTCGGCATTCCGCTGACGTTTAAAAATGCTTCGGAAATCTTCCATTGTTTTCAAAATTCCGCTGATGTTTAAAAATGCTTCAGAACTCTTCCATTGTTCTCGGAATTCCGCTGACGTTTAAAACTGCTTTGGAACTCTTCCATTGTTCTCGGAATTCCGCTGAAGTTTAAAAATGCTTCGGAACTCTTCCATTGTTCTCAGAATTCCGCTGACATTTAAAAATGCTTCGGAACTCTTCCATTGTTCTCAGAATTCCGCTGACGTTTAAAAATGCTACGGAAATCTTCCATTGTTTTCAAAATTCCGCTGACATTTAAAAATGCTTCGGAAATCTTCCATTGTTTTCAAAATTCCGCTGACGTTTAAAAATGCTTCAGAACTCTTCCATTGTTCTCGGAATTCCGCTGACATTTAAAAATGCTTCGGAACTCTGCCATTGTTCTCGGAATTCCGCTGACGTTTAAAAATTGTTCGGTACTCTTCCATTGTTCTCGGAATTCCGCTGACATATAAAAATGCTTCGGAAATCTTGCATTGTTCTCGGCATTCCGCTGACGTTTAAAAATGCTTCGGAAATCTTCCATTGTTTTCAAAATTCCGCTGATGTTTAATAATGCTTCGCAACTCTTTCATTGTTCTCGGAATTCCGCTGACGTTTAAAAATGCTTCGGAACTCTTCCATTGTTCTTGGAATTCCGCTGACGTTTAAAAATGCTTCGGTACTCTTCCATTGTTCTCGGAATTCCGCTGACATATAAAAATGCTTCGGAAAACTTGCATTGTTCTCGGCATTCCGCTGACGTTTAAAAATGCTTCGGAACTCTTCAATTGTTCTCGGAATTCTGCTGAACTTTTAAAATACTATGGAACTCTTCCATTGCTCTCGGAATTCGGGTGAAGTTTAAAAATGCTTCGGAACTCTTCTATTGTTCTCGGAATTCCGCTGAAGTTTAAAAATGCTTAAAATCTCTTCCATTGTTCTCGTAATTCTGCTCGTTTAAAAATGCTTCGGAACTCTTCCATTGTTCTCGTAATTCCGCTGAAGTTTAAAAATGCTTCGGAACTCTTCCATTGTTCTCGGAATTCCGATGACGTTTTAAAATGCTTCGGTACTCTTCCATTGTTCTCGGAATTCCGCTGACGTTTAAAAATGCTTCGGAACTCTTCCATTGTTCTCGGAATTCCACTGAAGTTTAAAAATGCTTCGGAACTCTTCCATTGTTCTAGGAATTCTGCTGAAGTCTAAAAATTCATCTGAACTCTTCCATTATTCTCGGAATTCGTGTGAATTTTAAAAATGCTTCGGAACTCTTCTATTGTTCTCGGAATTCCGCTGAAGTTTAAAAATGCTTAAAATCTATTCCATTGTTCTAGTAATTCTGCTCATGTTTAAAAATGCTTCGGAACTCTTCCATTGTTCTCGTAATTCCGCTGAAGTTTAAAAATGCTTCGGAACTCTTCCATTGTTCTCGGAATTCCGATGACGTTTTAAAATGCTTTGGTACTCTTCCATTGTTCTCGGAATTCCGCTGACGTTTAAAAATTCTTCGGAACTCTTCCATTGTTCTCGGAATTCCACTGAAGTTTAAAAATGCTTCGGAACTCTTCCATTGTTCTAGGAATTCTGCTGAAGTTTAAAAATTCATGTGAACTCTTCCATTATTCTCGGAATTCGTGTGAATTTTAAAAATGCTTCGGAACTTTTCTATTGTTCTTGGAATTCCGCTGAAGTTTAAAAATGCTTCACAACTCTTCCATTGTTCTCGGAATTCCGTTGAAGTTTAAAAATGCTTCGAAACTCTTCCATTGTTCTCGGAATTCTGCTGACGTTTAAAAATGTTTCGGAACTCTTCCATTGTTCTCGAAATTCCGTTGAAGTTTAAAAATGCTTTGGAACTCTTCCATTGTTCTCGGAATTCTGCTGAAGTTTAAAAATGCTTCACAACTCTTCCATTGTTCTCAGAATTCTGCTGACGTTTAAAAATGCTTCGGAACTCTTCCATTGTTCTCGGAATTCCGCTGACGTTTAAAAATGCTTCACAACTCTTCCATTGTTCTCGGAATTCCGCTGACTTTTAAAAATGCTTCGGAACTCTTCCATTGTTCTCAAAATTCCGCTGACGTTTAAAAATGCTTCAGAACTTTTCCATTGTTCTCAGAATTCTGCTGACGTTTAAAAATGCTTCGGAACTCTTCCATTGTTCTCGGAATTCCGCTGACGTTTAAAAATGCTTCGGAACTCTTCCATTGTTCTCGGAATTCCGCTGACGTTTAAAAATGCTTCGAAACTCTTCTATTGTTCTCGGAATTCTGCTGAAGTTTAAAAATGCTTCAGAACTCTTCCATTGTTCTCGGAATTCCGCTGACATTTAATAATGCTTCGCAACTCTTTGATTGTTCTCGGAATTCCGCTGACGTTTAAAAATGCTTCGGAACTCTTCCATTGTCCTCGGAATTCCGTTAAAGTTTAAAAATGCTTCGAAACTCTTCCATTGTTCTCGGAATTCCGCTGACATTTAAAAATGCTTCGGAAATCTTCCATTGTTTTCAAAATTCCGCTGACGTTTAAAAATGCTTCAGAACTCTTCCATTGTTCTCGGAATTCCGCTGACATTTAAAAATGCTTCGGAACTCTGCCATTGTTCTCGGAATTCCGCTGACGTTTTAAAATTGTTCGGTACTCTTCCATTGTTCTCGGAATTCCGCTGACATATAAAAATGCTTCGGAAATCTTGCATTGTTCTCGGCATTCCGCTGACGTTTAAAAATGCTTCGGAAATCTTCCATTGTTTTCAAAATTCCGCTGATGTTTAAAAATGCTTCAGAACTCTTCCATTGTTCTCGGAATTCCGCTGACGTTTAAAACTGCTTTGGAACTCTTCCATTGTTCTCGGAATTCCGCTGAAGTTTAAAAATGCTTCGGAACTCTTCCATTGTTCTCAGAATTCCGCTGACATTTAAAAATGCTTCAGAACTCTTCCATTGTTCTCAGAATTCCGCTGACGTTTAAAAACGCTACGGAAATCTTCCATTGTTTTCAAAATTCCGCTGACGTTTAAAAATGCTTCAGAACTCTTCCATTGTTCTCGGAATTCCGCTGACGTTTAATAATGCTTCGCAACTCTTTCATTGTTCTCGGAATTCCGCTGACGTTTAAAAATGCTTCGGAACTCTTCCATTGTTCTTGGAATTCCGCTGACGTTTAAAAATGCTTCGGTACTCTTCCATTGTTCTCGGAATTCCGCTGACATATAAAAATGCTTCGGAAAACTTGCATTGTTCTCGGCATTCCGCTGACGTTTAAAAATGCTTCGGAACTCTTCAATTGTTCTCGGAATTCTGCTGAACTTTTAAAATGCTATGGAACTCTTCCATTGCTCTCGGAATTCGGGTGAAGTTTAAAAATGCTTCGGAACACTTCTATTGTTCTCGGAATTCCGCTGAAGTTTAAAAATGCTTAAAATCTCTTCCATTGTTCTCGTAATTCTGCTCATGTTTAAAAATGCTTCGGAACTCTTCCATTGTTCTCGTAATTCCGCTGAAGTTTAAAAATGCTTCGGAACTCTTCCATTGTTCTCGGAATTCCGCTGACGTTTTAAAATGCTTCGGTACTCTTCCATTGTTCTCGGAATTCCGCTGACGTTTAAAAATGCTTCGGAACTCTTCCATTGTTCTCGGAATTCCACTGAAGTTTAAAAATGCTTCGGAACTCTTCCATTGTTCTAGGAATTCTGCTGAAGTCTAAAAATTCATCTGAACTCTTCCATTATTCTCGGAATTCGTGTGAATTTTAAAAATGCTTCGGAACTCTTCTATTGTTCTCGGAATTCCGCTGAAGTTTAAAAATGCTTAAAATCTATTCCATTGTTCTAGTAATTCTGCTCATGTTTAAAAATGCTTCGGAACTCTTCCATTGTTCTCGTAATTCCGCTGAAGTTTAAAAATGCTTCGGAACTCTTCCATTGTTCTCGGAATTCCGATGACGTTTTAAAATGCTTTGGTACTCTTCCATTGTTCTCGGAATTCCGCTGACGTTTAAAAATTCTTCGGAACTCTTCCATTGTTCTCGGAATTCCACTGAAGTTTAAAAATGCTTCGGAACTCTTCCATTGTTCTAGGAATTCTGCTGAAGTTTAAAAATTCATGTGAACTCTTCCATTATTCTCGGAATTCGTGTGAATTTTAAAAATGCTTCGGAACTTTTCTATTGTTCTTGGAATTCCGCTGAAGTTTAAAAATGCTTCACAACTCTTCCATTGTTCTCGGAATTCCGTTGAAGTTTAAAAATGCTTCGAAACTCTTCCATTGTTCTCGAAATTCCGTTGAAGTTTAAAAATGCTTTGGAACTCTTCCATTGTTCTCGGAATTCTGCTGAAGTTTAAAAATGCTTCACAACTCTTCCATTGTTCTCAGAATTCTGCTGACGTTTAAAAATGCTTCGGAACTCTTCCATTGTTCTCGGAATTCCGCTGACGTTTAAAAATGCTTCACAACTCTTCCATTGTTCTCGGAATTCCGCTGACTTTTAAAAATGCTTCGGAACTCTTCCATTGTTCTCAAAATTCCGCTGACGTTTAAAAATGCTTCAGAACTTTTCCATTGTTCTCAGAATTCTGCTGACGTTTAAAAATGCTTCGGAACTCTTCCATTGTTCTCGGAATTCCGCTGACGTTTAAAAATGCTTCGGAACTCTTCCATTGTTCTCGGAATTCCGCTGACGTTTAAAAATGCTTCGAAACTCTTCTATTGTTCTCGGAATTCTGCTGAAGTTTAAAAATGCTTCAGAACTCTTCCATTGTTCTCGGAATTCCGCTGACATTTAATAATGCTTCGCAACTCTTTGATTGTTCTCGGAATTCCGCTGACGTTTAAAAATGCTTCGGAACTCTTCCATTGTTCTCGGAATTCCGTTAAAGTTTAAAAATGCTTCGAAACTCTTCCATTGTTCTCGGAATTCCGCTGACATTTAAAAATGCTTCGGAAATCTTCCATTGTTTTCAAAATTCCGCTGACGTTTAAAAATGCTTCAGAACTCTTCCATTGTTCTCGGAATTCCGCTGACATTTAAAAATGCTTCGGAACTCTGCCATTGTTCTCGGAATTCCGCTGACGTTTTAAAATTGTTCGGTACTCTTCCATTGTTCTCGGAATTCCGCTGACATATAAAAATGCTTCGGAAATCTTGCATTGTTCTCGGCATTCCGCTGACGTTTAAAAATGCTTCGGAAATCTTCCATTGTTTTCAAAATTCCGCTGATGTTTAAAAATGCTTCAGAACTCTTCCATTGTTCTCGGAATTCCGCTGACGTTTAAAACTGCTTTGGAACTCTTCCATTGTTCTCGGAATTCCGCTGAAGTTTAAAAATGCTTCGGAACTCTTCCATTGTTCTCAGAATTCCGCTGACATTTAAAAATGCTTCGGAACTCTTCCATTGTTCTCAGAATTCCGCTGACGTTTAAAAACGCTACGGAAATCTTCCATTGTTTTCAAAATTCCGCTGACGTTTAAAAATGCTTCAGAACTCTTCAATTGTTCTCGGAATTCCGCTGACGTTTAATAATGCTTCGCAACTCTTTCATTGTTCTCGGAATTCCGCTGACGTTTAAAAATGCTTCGGTACTCTTCCATTGTTCTCGGAATTCCGCTGACATATAAAAATGCTTCGGAAAACTTGCATTGTTCTCGGCATTCCGCTGACGTTTAAAAATGCTTCGGAACTCTTCAATTGTTCTCGGAATTCTGCTGAACTTTTAAAATGCTATGGAACTCTTCCATTGCTCTCGGAATTCGGGTGAAGTTTAAAAATGCTTCGGAACTCTTCTATTGTTCTCGGAATTCCGCTGAAGTTTAAAAATGCTTAAAATCTCTTCCATTGTTCTCGTAATTCTGCTCATGTTTAAAAATGCTTCGGAACTCTTCCATTGTTCTCGTAATTCCGCTGAAGTTTAAAAATGCTTCGGAACTCTTCCATTGTTCTCGGAATTCCGATGACGTTTTAAAATGCTTCGGTACTCTTCCATTGTTCTCGGAATTCCGCTGACGTTTAAAAATGCTTCGGAACTCTTCCATTGTTCTCGGAATTCCACTGAAGTTTAAAAATGCTTCGGAACTCTTCCATTGTTCTAGGAATTCTGCTGAAGTCTAAAAATTCATCTGAACTCTTCCATTATTCTCGGAATTCGTGTGAATTTTAAAAATGCTTCGGAACTCTTCTATTGTTCTCGGAATTCCGCTGAAGTTTAAAAATGCTTCACAACTCTTCCATTGTTCTCGGAATTCCGCTGACTTTTAAAAATGCTTCGGAACTTTTCCATTGTTCTCAGAATTCTGCTGACGTTTAAAAATGCTTCAGAACTCTTCCATTGTTCTCGGAATTCCGTTGAAGTTTAAAAATGCTTCGAAACTCTTCCATTGTTCTCGGAATTCTGCTGACGTTTAAAAATGTTTCGGAACTCTTCCATTGTTCTCGAAATTCCGTTGAAGTTTAAAAATGCTTTGGAACTCTTCCATTGTTCTCGGAATTCTGCTGAAGTTTAAAAATGCTTCACAACTCTTCCATTGTTCTCAGAATTCTGCTGACGTTTAAAAATGCTTCGGAACTCTTCCATTGTTCTCGGAATTCCGCTGACGTTTAAAAATGCTTCACAACTCTTCCATTGTTCTCGGAATTCCGCTGACTTTTAAAAATGCTTCGGAACTCTTCCATTGTTCTCAAAATTCCGCTGACGTTTAAAAATGCTTCAGAACTTTTCCATTGTTCTCAGAATTCTGCTGACGTTTAAAAATGCTTCGGAACTCTTCCATTGTTCTCGGAATTCCGCTGACGTTTAAAAATGCTTCGGAACTCTTCCATTGTTCTCGGAATTCCGCTGACATTTAAAAATGCTTCGGAACTCTTCCATTGTTCTCGGAATTCCGCTGACGTTTAAAAATTGTTCGGTACTCTTCCATTGTTCTCGGAATTCCGCTGACATATAAAAATGCTTCGGAAATCTTGCATTGTTCTCGGCATTCCGCTGACGTTTAAAAATGCTTCGGAAATCTTCCATTGTTTTCAAAATTCCGCTGACGTTTAAAAATGCTTCAGAACTCTTCCATTGTTCTCGGAATTCCGCTGACGTTTAAAAATGCTTTGGAACTCTTCCATTGTTCTCGGAATTCCGCTGAAGTTTAAAAATGCTTTGGAACTCTTCCATTGTTCTCAGAATTCCGCTGACATTTAAAAATGCTTCGGTACTCTTCCATTGTTCTCGGAATTCCGCTGACATATAAAAATGCTTCGGAAATCTTGCATTGTTCTCGGAATTCCACTGACGTTTAAAAATGCTTCGGAACTTTTCTATTGTTCTCGGAATTCCGCTGAAGTTTAAAAATGCTTCACAACTCTTCCATTGTTCTCGGAATTCCGCTGACTTTTAAAAATGCTTCGGAACTCTTCCATTGTTCTCAAAATTCCGCTGACGTTTAAAAATGCTTCAGAACTTTTCCATTGTTCTCAGAATTCTGCTGACGTTTAAAAATGCTTCAGAACTCTTCCATTGTTCTCGGAATTCCGTTGAAGTTTAAAAATGCTTCGAAACTCTTCCATTGTTCTCGGAATTCTGCTGAAGTTTAAAAATGCTTCGGAACTCTTCCATTGTTCTCGAAATTCCGTTGAAGTTTAAAAATGCTTTGGAACCCTTCCATTGTTCTCGGAATTCTGCTGAAGTTTAAAAATGCTTCGGAACTCTTCCATTGTTCTCAGAATTCCGCTGACATTTAAAAATGCTTCGGAAATCTTCCATTGTTTTCAAAATTCCGCTGAAGTTTAAAAATGCTTCGGAACCCTTCCATTGTTCTCGAAATTCCGTTGAAGTTTAAAAATGCTTTGGAACTCTTCCATTGTTCTCGGAATTCTGCTGAAGTTTAAACATGCTTCGGAACTCTTCCATTGTTCTCAGAATTCCGCTGACGTTTAAAAATGCTTCACAACTCTTCCATTGTTCTCGGAATTCCGCTGACTTTTAAAAATACTTCGGAACTCTTCCATTGTTCTCCAAATTCCGCTGAAGTTTAAAAATGCTTCGGAACCCTTCCATTGTTCTCGGAATTCTGCTGAAGTTTAAACATGCTTCGGAACTCTTCCATTGTTCTCAGAATTCCGCTGACGTTTAAAAATGCTTCACAACTCTTGCATTGTTCTCGGCATTCCGCTGACGTTTAAAAATGCTTCGGAACTCTTCAATTGTTCTCGGAATTCTGCTGAACTTTTAAAATGCTATGGAACTCTTCCATTGCTCTCGGAATTCGGGTGAAGTTTAAAAATGCTTCGGAACTCTTCTATTGTTCTCGGAATTCCGCTGAAGTTTAAAAATGCTTAAAATCTCTTACATTGTTCTCGGAATTCCGCTGAAGTTTAAAAATGCTTCGGAACTCTTCCATTGTTCTCGGAATTCTGCTGACGTTTAAAAATGCTTCGGAACTCTTCCATTGTTCTCGGAATTCCGTTGAAGTTTAAAAATGCTTCGAAACTCTTCCATTGTTCTCGTAATTCTGCTCATGTTTAAAAATGCTTCGGAACTCTTCCATTGTTCTCGTAATTCCACTGAAGTTTAAAAATGCTTCGGAACTCTTCCATTGTTCTCGGAATTCCGATGACGTTTTAAAATGCTTCGGTACTCTTCCATTGTTCTCGGAATTCCGCTGACGTTTAAAAATGCTTCGGAACTCTTCCATTGTTCTCGGAATTCTGCTGAAGTTTAAACATGCTTCGGAACTCTTCCATTGTTCTCAGAATTCCGCTGACGTTTAAAAATGCTTCACAACTCTTCCATTGTTCTCGGAATTCCGCTGACTTTTAAAAATACTTCGGAACTCTTCCATTGTTCTCCAAATTCCGCTGAAGTTTAAAAATGCTTCGGAACCCTTCCATTGTTCTCGGAATTCTGCTGAAGTTTAAACATGCTTCGGAACTCTTCCATTGTTCTCAGAATTCCGCTGACGTTTAAAAATGCTTCACAACTCTTGCATTGTTCTCGGCATTCCGCTGACGTTTAAAAATGCTTCGGAACTCTTCAATTGTTCTCGGAATTCTGCTGAACTTTTAAAATGCTATGGAACTCTTCCATTGCTCTCGGAATTCGGGTGAAGTTTAAAAATGCTTCGGAACTCTTCTATTGTTCTCGGAATTCCGCTGAAGTTTAAAAATGCTTAAAATCTCTTACATTGTTCTCGGAATTCCGCTGAAGTTTAAAAATGCTTCGGAACTCTTCCATTGTTCTCGGAATTCTGCTGACGTTTAAAAATGCTTCGGAACTCTTCCATTGTTCTCGGAATTCCGTTGAAGTTTAAAAATGCTTCGAAACTCTTCCATTGTTCTCGTAATTCTGCTCATGTTTAAAAATGCTTCGGAACTCTTCCATTGTTCTCGTAATTCCACTGAAGTTTAAAAATGCTTCGGAACTCTTCCATTGTTCTCGGAATTCCGATGACGTTTTAAAATGCTTCGGTACTCTTCCATTGTTCTCGGAATTCCGCTGACGTTTAAAAATGCTTCGGAACTCTTCCATTGTTCTCCAAATTCCGCTGAAGTTTAAAAATGCTTCGGAACCCTTCCATTGTTCTCGGAATTCTGCTGAAGTTTAAACATGCTTCGGAACTCTTCCATTGTTCTCAGAATTCCGCTGACGTTTAAAAATGCTTCACAACTCTTGCATTGTTCTCGGCATTCCGCTGACGTTTAAAAATGCTTCGGAACTCTTCAATTGTTCTCGGAATTCTGCTGAACTTTTAAAATGCTATGGAACTCTTCCATTGCTCTCGGAATTCGGGTGAAGTTTAAAAATGCTTCGGAACTCTTCTATTGTTCTCGGAATTCCGCTGAAGTTTAAAAATGCTTAAAATCTCTTACATTGTTCTCGGAATTCCGCTGAAGTTTAAAAATGCTTCGGAACTCTTCCATTGTTCTCGGAATTCTGCTGACGTTTAAAAATGCTTCGGAACTCTTCCATTGTTCTCGGAATTCCGTTGAAGTTTAAAAATGCTTCGAAACTCTTCCATTGTTCTCGTAATTCTGCTCATGTTTAAAAATGCTTCGGAACTCTTCCATTGTTCTCGTAATTCCACTGAAGTTTAAAAATGCTTAAAATCTCTTACATTGTTCTCGGAATTCCGCTGAAGTTTAAAAATGCTTCGGAACTCTTCCATTGTTCTCGGAATTCTGCTGACGTTTAAAAATGCTTCGGAACTCTTCCATTGTTCTCGGAATTCCGTTGAAGTTTAAAAATGCTTCGAAACTCTTCCATTGTTCTCGTAATTCTGCTCATGTTTAAAAATGCTTCGGAACTCTTCCATTGTTCTCGTAATTCCACTGAAGTTTAAAAATGCTTCGGAACTCTTCCATTGTTCTCGGAATTCCGCTGACGTTTAAAAATGCTTTGGAGCTCTTCCATTGTTCTCGGAATTCCGCTGATGTTTAAAAATGCTTCGGAACTCTTCCATTGTTCTCAGAATTCCGCTGACATTTAAAAATGCTTCGGTACTCTTCCATTGTTCTCGGAATTCCGCTGACATATAAAAATGCTTCGGAAATCTTGCATTGTTCTCGACATTCCGCTGATGTTTAAAAATGCTTCGGAACTCTTCCATTGTTCTCAGAATTCCGCTGACGTTTAAAAATGCTACGGAAATCTTCCATTGTTTTCAAAATTCCGCTGACGTTTAAAAATGCTTCAGAACTCTTCCATTGTTCTCGGAATTCCGCTGACGGTTAATAATGCTTCGGAACTCTTTCATTGTTCTCGGAATTACGCAGACGTTTAAAAATGCTTCGGAACTCTTCCATTGTTCTCAGAATTCCGCTGAAGTTTAAAAATGCTTCGGAACCCTTCCATTGTTCTCGGAATTCTGCTGAAGTTTAAAAATGCTTCGGAACTCTTCCATTGTTCTCAGAATTCCGCTGACATTTAAAAATGCTTTGGAAATCTTCCATTGTTTTCAAAATTCCGCTGACTCTTAAAAATGCTTCGGAACTCTTCCATTGTTCTCGGAATTCTGCTGACGTTTAAAAATGCTTCGGAACTCTTCCATTGTTCTCGGAATTCCGCTGACGTTTAAAAATGCTTCGGAACTCTTCCATTGTTCTTGGAATTCTGCTGAAGTTTTAAAATGCTTCGGTACTCTTCCATTGTTCTCGGAATTCCGCTGACATATAAAAATGCTTCAAAATCTTGCATTGTTCTCGGCATTCCGCTGACGTTTAAAAATGCTTCGGAACTCTTCCATTGTTCTCGGAATTCCGCTGACGTTTAAAAATGCTTCGGTACTCTTCCATTGTTCTCGGAATTCTGCTGACATATAAAAATGCTTCGGAAATCTTGCATTGTTCTCGGCATTCCGCTGACGTTTAAAAATGCTTCGGAACTCTTCAATTGTTCTCGGAATTCTGCTGAACTTTTAAAATGCTTTGGAACTCTTCCATTGTTCTCGGAATTCCGCTGAAGTTTAAAAATGCTTCGGAAATCTTACATTGTTTTCAAAATTCCGCTGACGTTTAAAAATGCTTCGGAACTCTTCCATTGTTCTCGGAATTCCACTGACGTTTAAAAATGCTTTGGAACTCTTCCATTGTTCTCGGAATTCCGCTGAAGTTTAAAAATGCTTCGGAACTCTTCCATTGTTCTCAGAATTCCGCTGACGTTTAAAAATGCTACGGAAATCTTCCATTGTTTTCAAAATTCCGCTGACGTTTAAAAATGCTTCAGAACTCTTCCATTGTTCTCGGAATTCCGCTGACGTTTAATAATGCTTCGCAACTCTTTCATTGTTCTCGGAATTCCGCTGACGTTTAAAAATGCTTCGGAACTCTTCCATTGTTCTTGGAATTCCGCTGACGTTTAAAAATGCATCGGTACTCTTCCATTGTTCTCGGTATTCCGCTGACATATAAAAATGCTTCGGAAATCTTGCATTGTTCTCGGCATTCCGCTGACGTTTAAAAATGCTTCGGAACTCTTCAATTGTTCTCGGAATTCTGCTGAACTTTTAAAATGCTATGGAACTCTTCCATTGCTCTCGGAATTCGGGTGAAGTTTAAAAATGCTTCGGAACTCTTCTATTGTTCTCGGAATTCCGCTGAAGTTAAAAAATGCTTAAAATCTCTTCCATTGTTCTCGTAATTCTGCTCATGTTTAAAAATGCTTCGGAACTCTTCCATTGTTCTCGTAATTCCACTGAAGTTTAAAAATGCTTCGGAACTCTTCCATTGTTCTCGGAATTCCGATGACGTTTTAAAATGCTTCGGTACTCTTCCATTGTTCTCGGAATTCCGCTGACGTTTAAAAATGCTTCGGAACTCTTCCATTGTTCTCGGAATTCCACTGAAGTTTAAAAATGCTTCGGAACTCTTCCATTGTTCTCGGAATTCCGATGACGTTTTAAAATGCTTCGGTACTCTTCCATTGTTCTCGGAATTCCGCTGACATATAAAAATGCTTCGGAAATCTTGCATTGTTCTCGGCATTCCGCTGATGTTTAAAAATGCTTCGGAACTCTTCAATTGTTCTCGGAATTCTGCTGAACTTTTAAAATGCTTTGGAACTCTTCCATTGTTCTCGGAATTCCGCTGAAGTTTAAAAATGCTTCGGAAATCTTACATTGTATTTCAAAATTCCGCTGACGTTTAAAAATGCTTCGGAACTCTTCCATTGTTCTCAGAATTCCACTGAAGTTTAAAAATGCTTCGGAACTCTTCCATTGTTCTCAGAATTCCACTGAAGTTTAAAAATGCTTCGGAACTCTTCCATTGTTCTCGGAATTCCACTGAAGTTTAAAAATGCTTCGGAACTCTTCCATTGTTCTAGGAATTCTGCTGAAGTCTAAAAATTCATCTGAACTCTTCCATTATTCTCGGAATTCGTGTGAATTTTAAAAATGCTTCGGAACTCTTCTATTGTTCTCGGAATTCCGCTGAAGTTTAAAAATGCTTAAAATCTATTCCATTGTTCTCGTAATTCTGCTCATGTTTAAAAATGCTTCGGAACTCTTCCATTGTTCTCGTAATTCCGCTGAAGTTTAAAAATGCTTCGGAACTCTTCCATTGTTCTCGGAATTCCGATGACGTTTTAAAATGCTTCGGTACTCTTTCATTGTTCTCGGAATTCCGCTGACGTTTAAAAATTCTTCGGAACTCTTCCATTGTTCTCGGAATTCCACTGAAGTTTAAAAATGCTTCGGAACTCTTCCATTGTTCTAGGAATTCTGCTGAAGTTTAAAAATTCATGTGAACTCTTCCATTATTCTCGGAATTCGTGTGAATTTTAAAAATGCTTCGGAAATCTTCCATTGTTTTCAAAATTCCGCTGACTCTTAAAAATGCTTCAGAACTCTTCCATTGTTCTCGGAATTCTGCTGACGTTTAAAAATGCTTCGGAACTCTTTCATTGTTCTCGGAATTCCGCTGACGTTTAAAAATGCTTCGGAACTCTTCCATTGTTCTTGGAATTCTGCTGAAGTTTTAAAATGCTTCGGTACTCTTCCATTGTTCTCGGAATTCTGCTGACGTTTAAAAATGCTTCGGAACTCTTCCATTGTTCTCGGAATTCCGCTGACATATAAAAATGCTTCAAAATCTTGCATTGTTCTCGGCATTCCGCTGACGTTTAAAAATGCTTCGGAACTCTTCCATTGTTCTCAGAATTCCGCTGACATTTAAAAATGCTTCGGAAATCTTCCATTGTTTTCAAAATTCCGCTGACGTTTAAAAATGCTTCAGAACTCTTCCATTGTTCTCGGAATTCCGCTGACGTTTAAAAATGCTTCGGAACTCTTCCATTGTTCTCGGAATTCCGCTGACGTTTAAAAATGCTTCGGTACTCTTCCATTGTTCTCGGAATTCCGCTGACATATAAAAATGCTTCGGAAATCTTGCATTGTTCTCGGCATTCCGCTGACGTTTAAAAATGCTTCAGAACTCTTCAATTGTTCTCGGAATTCCGCTGACATTTAAAAATGCTTCGGAACTCTTCCATTGTTCTCGGAATTCCGTTGAAGTTTAAAAATGCTTCGAAACTCTTCCATTGTTCTCGGAATTCCGCTGACATTTAAAAATGCTTCGGAAATCTTCCATTGTTTTCAAAATTCCGCTGACGTTTAAAAATGCTTCAGAACTCTTCCATTGTTCTCGGAATTCCGCTGACATTTAAAAATGCTTCGGAACTCTGCCATTGTTCTCGGAATTCCGCTGACGTTTAAAAATTGTTCGGTACTCTTCCATTGTTCTCGGAATTCCGCTGACATATAAAAATGCTTCGGAAATCTTGCATTGTTCTCGGCATTCCGCTGACGTTTAAAAATGCTTCGGAAATCTTCCATTGTTTTCAAAATTCCGCTGATGTTTAAAAATGCTTCAGAACTCTTCCATTGTTCTCGGAATTCCGCTGACGTTTAATAATGCTTCGCAACTCTTTCATTGTTCTCGGAATTCCGCTGACGTTTAAAAATGCTTCGGAACTCTTCCATTGTTCTCGGAATTCCGATGACGTTTTAAAATGCATTGGAACTCTTCCATTGCTCTCGGAATTCGGGTGAAGTTTAAAAATGCTTCGGAACTCTTCTATTGTTCTCGGAATTCCGATGACGTTTAAAAATGCTTAAAATCTCTTCCATTGTTCTCGTAATTCTGCTCATGTTTAAAAATGCTTCGGAACTCTTCCATTGTTCTCGTAATTCCGCTGAAGTTTAAAAATGCTTCGGAACTCTTCCATTGTTCTCGGAATTCCGCTGACGTTTAAAAATGCTTCGGAACTCTTCCATTGTTCTCGGAATTCCACTGAAGTTTAAAAATGCTTCGGAACTCTTCCATTGTTCTAGGAATTCTGCTGAAGTCTAAAAATTCATCTGAACTCTTCCATTATTCTCGGAATTCGTGTGAATTTTAAAAATGCTTCGGAACTCTTCTATTGTTCTCGGAATTCCGCTGAAGTTTAAAAATGCTTAAAATCTATTCCATTGTTCTAGTAATTCTGCTCATGTTTAAAAATGCTTCGGAACTCTTCCATTGTTCTCGTAATTCCGCTGAAGTTTAAAAATGCTTCGGAACTCTTCCATTGTTCTCGGAATTCCGATGACGTTTTAAAATGCTTCGGTACTCTTCCATTGTTCTCGGAATTCCGCTGACGTTTAAAAATTCTTCGGAACTCTTCCATTGTTCTCGGAATTCCACTGAAGTTTAAAAATGCTTCGGAACTCTTCCATTGTTCTAGGAATTCTGCTGAAGTTTAAAAATTCATGGGAACTCTTCCATTATTCTCGGAATTCCGCTGAAGTTTAAAAATGCTTCACAACTCTTCCATTGTTCTCGGAATTCCGCTGACTTTTAAAAATGCTTCGGAACTTTTCCATTGTTCTCAGAATTCTGCTGACGTTTAAAAATGCTTCAGAACTCTTCCATTGTTGTCGGAATTCCGTTGAAGTTTAAAAATGCTTCGAAACTCTTCCATTGTTCTCGGAATTCTGCTGACGTTTAAAAATGCTTCGGAACTCTTCCATTGTTCTCGAAATTCCGTTGAAGTTTAAAAATGCTTTGGAACTCTTCCATTGTTCTCGGAATTCTGCTGAAGTTTAAAAATGCTTCACAACTCTTCCATTGTTCTCAGAATTCTGCTGACGTTTAAAAATGCTTCGGAACTCTTCCATTGTTCTCGGAATTCCGCTGACGTTTAAAAATGCTTCACAACTCTTCCATTGTTCTCGGAATTCCGCTGACTTTTAAAAATGCTTCGGAACTCTTCCATTGTTCTCAAAATTCCGTTGATGTTTAAAAATGCTTCAGAACTTTTCCATTGTTCTCAGAATTCTGCTGACGTTTAAAAATGCTTCGGAACTCTTCCATTGTTCTCGGAATTCCGCTGACGTTTAAAAATGTTTCGGAACTCTTCCATTGTTCTCGGAATTCCGCTGACATTTAAAAATGCTTCGGAACTCTTCCATTGTTCTCGGAATTCCGCTGACGTTTAAAAATTGTTCGGTACTCTTCCATTGTTCTCGGAATTCCGCTGACATATAAAAATGCTTCGGAAATCTTGCATTGTTCTCGGCATTCCGCTGACGTTTAAAAATGCTTCGGAAATCTTCCATTGTTTTCAAAATTCCGCTGACGTTTAAAAATGCTTCAGAACTCTTCCATTGTTCTCGGAATTCCGTTGACGTTTAAAAATGCTTTGGAACTCTTCCATTGTTCTCGGAATTCCGCTGAAGTTTAAAAATGCTTTGGAACTCTTCCATTGTTCTCAGAATTCCGCTGACATTTAAAAATGCTTCGGTACTCTTCCATTGTTCTCGGAATTCCGCTGACATATAAAAATGCTTCGGAAATCTTGCATTGTTCTCGGAATTCCACTGACGTTTAAAAATGCTTCGCAACTTTTCTATTGTTCTCGGAATTCCGCTGAAGTTTAAAAATGCTTCACAACTCTTCCATTGTTCTCGGAATTCCGCTGACTTTTAAAAATGCTTCGGAACTCTTCCATTGTTCTCAGAATTCTGCTGACGTTTAAAAATGCTTCAGAACTCTTCCATTGTTCTCGGAATTCCGTTGAAGTTTAAAAATGCTTCGAAACTCTTCCATTGTTCTCGGAATTCTGCTGACGTTTAAAAATGCTTCGGAACTCTTCCATTGTTCTCGAAATTCCGTTGAAGTTTAAAAATGCTTTGGAACTCTTCCATTGTTCTCGGAGTTCTGCTGAAGTTTAAACATGCTTCGGAACTCTTCCATTGTTCTCAGAATTCCGCTGACGTTTAAAAATGCTTCACAACTCTTCCATTGTTCTCGGAATTCCGCTGACTTTTAAAAATACTTCGGAACTCTTCCATTGTTCTCCAAATTCCGCTGAAGTTTAAAAATGCTTCGGAACCCTTCCATTGTTCTCGGAATTCTGCTGAAGTTTAAAAATGCTTCGGAACTCTTCCATTGTTCTCAGAATTCCGCTGACATTTAAAAATGCTTCGGAAATCTTCCATTGTTTTCAAAATTCCGCTGAAGTTTAAAAATGCTTTGGAACCCTTCCATTGTTCTCGGAATTCTGCTGAAGTTTAAAAATGCTTCGGAACTCTTCCATTGTTCTCAGAATTCCGCTGACGTTTAAAAATGCTTCGGAACTCTTCCATTGTTTTCAAAATTCCGCTGACGTTTAAAAATGCTTCAGAACTCTTCCATTGTTCTCGGAATTCCGCTGACGTTTAATAATGCTTCGCAACTCTTTCATTGTTCTCGGAATTCCGCTGACGTTTAAAAATGCTGCGGAACTCTTCCATTGTTCTTGGAATTCCGCTGACGTTTAAAAATGCTTCGGTACTCTTCCATTGTTCTCGGTATTCCGCTGACATATAAAAATGCTTCGGAAATCTTGCATTGTTCTCGGCATTCCGCTGACGTTTAAAACTGCTTCGGAACTCTTCTATTGTTCTCGGAATTCCGCTGAAGTTTAAAAATGCTTAAAATCTCTTCCATTGTTCTCGTAATTCTGCTCATGTTTAAAAATGCTTCGGAACTCTTCCATTGTTCTCGTAATTCCACTGAAGTTTAAAAATGCTTCGGAACTCTTCCATTGTTCTCGGAATTCCGATGACGTTTTAAAATGCTTCGGTACTCTTCCATTGTTCTCGGAATTCCGCTGACGTTTAAAAATGCTTCGGAACTCTTCCATTGTTCTCGGAATTCCACTGAAGTTTAAAAATGCTTCGGAACTCTTCCATTGTTCTAGGAATTCTGCTGAAGTCTAAAAATTCATCTGAACTCTTCCATTATTCTCGGAATTCGTGTGAATTTTAAAAATGCTTCGGAACTCTTTTATTGTTCTCGGAATTCCGCTGAAGATTAAAAATGCTTAAAATCTATTCCATTGTTCTCGTAATTCTGCTCATGTTTAAAAATGCTTCGGAACTCTTCCATTGTTCTCGTAATTCCGCTGAAGTTTAAAAATGCTTCGGAACTCTTCCATTGTTCTCGGAATTCCGATGACGTTTTAAAATGCTTCGGTACTCTTCCATTGTTCTCGGAATTCCGCTGACATATAAAAAGGCTTCGGAAATCTTGCATTGTTCTCGACATTCCGCTGATGTTTAAAAATGCTTCGGAACTCTTCCATTGTTCTCAGAATTCCGCTGACGTTTAAAAATGCTACGGAAATCTTCCATTGTTTTCAAAATTCCGCTGACGTTTAAAAATGCTTCAGAACTCTTCCATTGTTCTCGGAATTCCGCTGACGGTTAATAATGCTTCGCAACTCTTTCATTGTTCTCGGAATTCCGCAGACGTTTAAAAATGCTTCGGAACTCTTCCATTGTTCTCAGAATTCCGCTGAAGTTTAAAAATGCTTCGGAACCCTTCCATTGTTCTCGGAATTCTGCTGAAGTTTAAAAATGCTTCGGAACTCTTCCATTGTTCTCGGAATTCCGCTGACGTTTAAAAATGCTTCGGAACTCTTCCATTGTTCTTGGAATTCTGCTGAAGTTTTAAAATGCTTCGGTACTCTTCCATTGTTCTCGGAATTCCGCTGACATATAAAAATGCTTCAAAATCTTGCATTGTTCTCGGCATTCCGCTGACGTTTAAAAATGCTTTGGAACTCTTCCATTGTTCTCGGAATTCCGCTGACGTTTAAAAATGCTTCGGTACTCTTCCATTGTTCTCGGAATTCTGCTGACATATAAAAATGCTTCGGAAATCTTGCATTGTTCTCGGCATTCCGCTGACGTTTAAAAATGCTTCGGAACTCTTCAATTGTTCTCGGAATTCTGCTGAACTTTTAAAATGCTTTGGAACTCTTCCATTGTTCTCGGAATTCCGCTGAAGTTTAAAAATGCTTCGGAAATCTTACATTGTTTTCAAAATTCCGCTGACGTTTAAAAATGCTTCGGAACTCTTCCATTGTTCTCGGAATTCCACTGACGTTTAAAAATGCTTTGGAACTCTTCCATTGTTCTCGGAATTCCGCTGAAGTTTAAAAATGCTTCGGAACTCTTCCATTGTTCTCAGAATTCCGCTGACGTTTAAAAATGCTACGGAAATCTTCCATTGTTTTCAAAATTCCGCTGACATTTAAAAATGCTTCAGAACTCTTCCATTGTTCTCGGAATTCCGCTGACGTTTAATAATGCTTCGCAACTCTTTCATTGTTCTCGGAATTCCGCTGACGTTTAAAAATGCTTCGGAACTCTTCCATTGTTCTTGGAATTCCGCTGACGTTTAAAAATGCTTCGGTACTCTTCCATTGTTCTCGGTATTCCGCTGACATATAAAAATGCTTCGGAAATCTTGCATTGTTCTCGGCATTCCGCTGACGTTTAAAAATGCTTCAGAACTTTTCCATTGTTCTCAGAATTCTGCAGACGTTTAAAAATGCTTCGGAACTCTTCCATTGTTCTCGGAATTCCGCTGACGTTTAAAAATGCTTCGGAACTCTTCCATTGTTCTCGGAATTCCGCTGACATTTAAAAATGCTTCGGAACTCTTCCATTGTTCTCGGAATTCAGCTGACGTTTAAAAATTGTTCGGTACTCTTCCATTGTTCTCGGAATTCCGCTGACATATAAAAATGCTTCGGAAATCTTGCATTGTTCTCGGCATTCCGCTGACGTTTAAAAATGCTTCGGAAATCTTCCATTGTTTTCAAAATTCCGCTGACGTTTAAAAATGCTTCAGAACTCTTCCATTGTTCTCGGAATTCCGCTGACGTTTAAAAATGCTTTGGAACTCTTCCATTGTTCTCGGAATTCCGCTGAAGTTTAAAAATGCTTTGGAACTCTTCCATTGTTCTCAGAATTCCGCTGACATTTAAAAATGCTTCGGTACTCTTCCATTGTTCTCGGAATTCCGCTGACATATAAAAATGCTTCGGAAATCTTGCATTGTTCTCGGAATTCCACTGACGTTTAAAAATGCTTCGGAACTTTTCTATTGTTCTCGGAATTCCGCTGAAGTTTAAAAATGCTTCACAACTCTTCCATTGTTCTCGGAATTCCGCTGACTTTTAAAAATGCTTCGGAACTCTTCCATTGTTCTCAGAATTCTGCTGACGTTTAAAAATGCTTCAGAACTCTTCCATTGTTCTCGGAATTCCGTTGAAGTTTAAAAATGCTTCGAAACTCTTCCATTGTTCTCGGAATTCTGCTGACGTTTAAAAATGCTTCGGAACTCTTCCATTGTTCTCGAAATTCCGTTGAAGTTTAAAAATGCTTTGGAACTCTTCCATTGTTCTCGGAATTCTGCTGAAGTTTAAACATGCTTCGGAACTCTTCCATTGTTCTCAGAATTCCGCTGACATTTAAAAATACTTCGGAACTCTTCCATTGTTCTCCAAATTCCGCTGAAGTTTAAAAATGCTTCGGAACCCTTCCATTGTTCTCGGAATTCTGCTGAAGTTTAAAAATGCTTCGGAACTCTTCCATTGTTCTCAGAATTCCGCTGACATTTAAAAATGCTTCGGAAATCTTCCATTGTTTTCAAAATTCCGCTGAAGTTTAAAAATGCTTCGGAACCCTTCCATTGTTCTCGGAATTCTGCTGAAGTTTAAAAATGCTTCGGAACTCTTCCATTGTTCTCAGAATTCCGCTGACGTTTAAAAATGCTTCGGAACTCTTCCATTGTTCTCGGAAATCCACTGACGTTTAAAAATGCTTTGGAACTCTTCCATTGTTCTCGGAATTCCGCTGAAGTTTAAAAATGCTTCGGAACTCTTCCATTGTTCTCAGAATTCCGCTGACGTTTAAAAATGCTACGGAAATCTTCCATTGTTTTCAAAATTCCGCTGACGTTTAAAAATGCTTCAGAACTCTTCCATTGTTCTCGGAATTCCGCTGACGTTTAATAATGCTTTGCAACTCTTTCATTGTTCTCGGAATTCCGCTGACGTTTAAAAATGCTGCGGAACTCTTCCATTGTTCTTGGAATTCCGCTGACGTTTAAAAATGCTTCGGTACTCTTCCATTGTTTTCGGTATTCCGCTGACATATAAAAATGCTTCGGAAATCTTGCATTGTTCTCGGCATTCCGCTGACGTTTAAAAATGCTTCGGAACTCTTCCATTGTTCTCGGAATTCCGCTGACATATAAAAATGCTTCAAAATCTTGCATTGTTCTCGGCATTCCGCTGACGTTTAAAAATGCTTCGGAACTCTTCCATTGTTCTCAGAATTCCGCTGACATTTAAAAATGCTTCGGAAATCTTCCATTGTTTTCAAAATTCCGCTGACGTTTAAAAATGCTTCAGAACTCTTCCATTGTTCTCGGAATTCCGCTGACGTTTAAAAATGCTTCGGAACTCTTCCATTGTTCTCGGAATTCCGCTGACGTTTAAAAATGCTTCGGTACTCTTCCATTGTTCTCGGAATTCCGCTGACATATAAAAATGCTTCGGAAATCTTGCATTGTTCTCGGCATTCCGCTGACGTTTAAAAATGCTTCGGAACTCTTCAATTGTTCTCGGAATTCCGCTGACATTTAAAAATGCTTCGGAACTCTTCCATTGTTCTCGGAATTCCGTTGAAGTTTAAAAATGCTTCGAAACTCTTCCATTGTTCTCGGAATTCCGCTGACATTTAAAAATGCTTCGGAAATCTTCCATTGTTTTCAAAATTCCGCTGACGTTTAAAAATGCTTCAGAACTCTTCCATTGTTCTCGGAATTCCGCTGACATTTAAAAATGCTTCGGAACTCTGCCATTGTTCTCGGAATTCCGCTGACGTTTAAAAATTGTTCGGTACTCTTCCATTGTTCTCGGAATTCCGCTGACATATAAAAATGCTTCGGAAATCTTGCATTGTTCTCGGCATTCCGCTGACGTTTAAAAATGCTTCGGAAATCTTCCATTGTTTTCAAAATTCCGCTGATGTTTAAAAATGCTTCAGAACTCTTCCATTGTTCTCGGAATTCCGCTGACGTTTAAAACTGCTTTGGAACTCTTCCATTGTTCTCGGAATTCCGCTGAAGTTTAAAAATGCTTCGGAACTCTTCCATTGTTCTCAGAATTCCGCTGACATTTAAAAATGCTTCGGAACTCTTCCATTGTTCTCAGAATTCCGCTGACGTTTAAAAATGCTACGGAAATCTTCCATTGTTTTCAAAATTCCGCTGACGTTTAAAAATGCTTCAGAACTCTTCCATTGTTCTCGGAATTCCGCTGACGTTTAATAATGCTTCGCAACTCTTTCATTGTTCTCGGAATTCCGCTGACGTTTAAAAATGCTTCGGAACTCTTCCATTGTTCTCGGAATTCCGATGACGTTTTAAAATGCATTGGAACTCTTCCATTGCTCTCGGAATTCGGGTGAAGTTTAAAAATGCTTCGGAACTCTTCTATTGTTCTCGGAATTCCGCTGAAGTTTAAAAATGCTTAAAATCTCTTCCATTGTTCTCGTAATTCTGCTCATGTTTAAAAATGCTTCGGAACTCTTCCATTGTTCTCGTAATTCCGCTGAAGTTTAAAAATGCTTCGGAACTCTTCCATTGTTCTCGGAATTCCGATGACGTTTTAAAATGCTTCGGTACTCTTCCATTGTTCTCGGAATTCCGCTGACGTTTAAAAATGCTTCGGAACTCTTCCATTGTTCTCGGAATTCCACTGAAGTTTAAAAATGCTTCGGAACTCTTCCATTGTTCTAGGAATTCTGCTGAAGTCTAAAAATTCATCTGAACTCTTCCATTATTCTCGGAATTCGTGTGAATTTTAAAAATGCTTCGGAACTCTTCTATTGTTCTCGGAATTCCGCTGAAGTTTAAAAATGCTTCACAACTCTTCCATTGTTCTCGGAATTCCGCTGACTTTTAAAAATGCTTCGGAACTTTTCCATTGTTCTCAGAATTCTGCTGACGTTTAAAAATGCTTCAGAACTCTTCCATTGTTGTCGGAATTCCGTTGAAGTTTAAAAATGCTTCGAAACTCTTCCATTTTTCTCGGAATTCTGCTGACGTTTAAAAATGCTTCGGAACTCTTCCATTGTTCTCGAAATTCCGTTGAAGTTTAAAAATGCTTTGGAACTCTTCCATTGTTCTCGGAATTCTGCTGAAGTTTAAAAATGCTTCACAACTCTTCCATTGTTCTCAGAATTCTGCTGACGTTTAAAAATGCTTCGGAACTCTTCCATTGTTCTCGGAATTCCGCTGACGTTTAAAAATGCTTCGGAACTCTTCCATTGTTCTCGGAATTCCGCTGACATTTAAAAATGCTTCGGAACTCTTCCATTGTTCTCGGAATTCCGCTGACGTTTAAAAATTGTTCGGTACTCTTCCATTGTTCTCGGAATTCCGCTGACATATAAAAATGCTTCGGAAATCTTGCATTGTTCTCGGCATTCCGCTGACGTTTAAAAATGCTTCGGAAATCTTCCATTGTTTTCAAAATTCCGCTGACGTTTAAAAATGCTTCAGAACTCTTCCATTGTTCTCGGAATTCCGTTGACGTTTAAAAATGCTTTGGAACTCTTCCATTGTTCTCGGAATTCCGCTGAAGTTTAAAAATGCTTTGGAACTCTTCCATTGTTCTCAGAATTCCGCTGACATTTAAAAATGCTTCGGTACTCTTCCATTGTTCTCGGAATTCCGCTGACATATAAAAATGCTTCGGAAATCTTGCATTGTTCTCGGAATTCCACTGACGTTTAAAAATGCTTCGGAACTTTTCTATTGTTCTCGGAATTCCGCTGAAGTTTAAAAATGCTTCACAACTCTTCCATTGTTCTCGGAATTCCGCTGACTTTTAAAAATGCTTCGGAACTCTTCCATTGTTCTCAGAATTCTGCTGACGTTTAAAAATGCTTCAGAACTCTTCCATTGTTCTCGGAATTCCGTTGAAGTTTAAAAATGCTTCGAAACTCTTCCATTGTTCTCGGAATTCTGCTGACGTTTAAAAATGCTTCGGAACTCTTCCATTGTTCTCGAAATTCCGTTGAAGTTTAAAAATGCTTTGGAACTCTTCCATTGTTCTCGGAATTCTGCTGAAGTTTAAACATGCTTCGGAACTCTTCCATTGTTCTCAGAATTCCGCTGACGTTTAAAAATGCTTCACAACTCTTCCATTGTTCTCGGAATTCCGCTGACTTTTAAAAATACTTCGGAACTCTTCCATTGTTCTCCAAATTCCGCTGACATTTAAAAATGCTTCGGAAATCTTCCATTGTTTTCAAAATTCCGCTGAAGTTTAAAAATGCTTCGGAACCCTTCCATTGTTCTCGGAATTCCGCTGAAGTTTAAAAATGCTTCGGAAATCTTACATTGTTTTCAAAATTCCGCTGACGTTTAAAAATGCTTCGGAACTCTTCCATTGTTCTCGGAATTCCACTGACGTTTAAAAATGCTTTGGAACTCTTCCATTGTTCTCGGAATTCCGCTGAAGTTTAAAAATGCTTCGGAACTCTTCCATTGTTCTCAGAATTCCGCTGACGTTTAAAAATGCTACGGAAATCTTCCATTGTTTTCAAAATTCCGCTGACGTTTAAAAATGCTTCAGAACTCTTCCATTGTTCTCGGAATTCCGCTGACGTTTAATAATGCTTCGCAACTCTTTCATTGTTCTCGGAATTCCGCTGACGTTTAAAAATGCTTCGGAACTCTTCCATTGTTCTTGGAATTCCGCTGACGTTTAAAAATGCTTCGGTATTCTTCCATTGTTCTCGGTATTCCGCTGACATATAAAAATGCTTCGGAAATCTTGCATTGTTCTCGGCATTCCGCTGACGTTTAAAAATGCTTCGGAACTCTTCAATTGTTCTCGGAATTCTGCTGAACTTTTAAAATGCTATGGAACTCTTCCATTGCTCTCGGAATTCGGGTGAAGTTTAAAAATGCTTCGGAACTCTTCTATTGTTCTCGGAATTCCGCTGAAGTTAAAAAATGCTTAAAATCTCTTCCATTGTTCTCGTAATTCTGCTCATGTTTAAAAATGCTTCGGAACTCTTCCATTGTTCTCGTAATTCCACTGAAGTTTAAAAATGCTTCGGAACTCTTCCATTGTTCTCGGAATTCCGATGACGTTTTAAAATGCTTCGGTACTCTTCCATTGTTCTCGGAATTCTGCTGACGTTTAAAAATGCTTCGGAACTCTTCCATTGTTCTCGGAATTCCACTGAAGTTTAAAAATGCTTCGGAACTCTTCCATTGTTCTAGGAATTCTGCTGAAGTCTAAAAATTCATCTGAAATCTTCCATTATTCTCGGAATTCGTGTGAATTTTAAAAATGCTTCGGAACTTTTCTATTGTTCTCGGAATTCCGCTGAAGTTTAAATATGCTTAAAATCTCTTACATTGTTCTCGGAATTCCGCTGAAGTTTAAAAATGCTTCGGAACTCTTCCATTGTTCTCGGAATTCTGCTGAAGTTTAAAAATGCTTCAGAACTCTTCCATTGTTCTCAGAATTCCGCTGACGTTTAAAAATGCTTCGGAAATCTTCCATTGTTTTCAAAATTCCGCTGACGTTTAAAAATGCTTCAGAACTTTTCCATTGTTCTCAGAATTCTGCTGACGTTTAAAAATGCTTCGGAACTCTTCCATTGTTCTCGGAATTCCGCTGACGTTTAAAAATGCTTCGGAAATCTTCCATTGTTTTCAAAATTCCGCTGACTCTTAAAAATGCTTCAGAACTCTTCCATTGTTCTCGGAATTCTGCTGACGTTTAAAAATGCTTCGGAACTCTTCCATTGTTCTCGGAATTCCGCTGACGTTTAAAAATGCTTCGGAACTCTTCCATTGTTCTTGGAATTCTGCTGAAGTTTTAAAATGCTTCGGTACTCTTCCATTGTTCTCGGAATTCTGCTGACGTTTAAAAATTCATGTGAACTCTTCCATTATTCTCGGAATTCGTGTGGATTTTAAAAATGCTTCGGAACTCTTCTATTGTTCTCGGAATTCCGCTGAAGTTTAAAAATGCTTAAAATCTCTTACATTGTTCTCGGAATTCGGCTGAAGTTTAAAAATGCTTCGGAACTCTTCCATTGTTCTCGGAATTCTGCTGAAGTTTAAAAATGCTTCAGAACTCTTCCATTGTTCTCAGAATTCCGCTGACGTTTAAAAATGTTTCACAACTCTTCCATTGTTCTCGGAATTCCGCTGACTTTTAAAAATGCTTCGGAACTCTTCCATTGTTCTCCAAATTCCGCTGAAGTTTAAAAATGCTTCGGAACCCTTCCATTGTTCTCGGAATTCTGCTGAAGTTTAAAAATGCTTCGGAACTCTTCCATTGTTCTCGGAATTCCGCTGACATATAAAAATGCTTCAAAATCTTGCATTGTTCTCGGCATTACGCTGACGTTTAAAAATGCTTCGGAACTCTTCCATTGTTCTCAGAATTCCGCTGACATTTAAAAATGCTTCGGAAATCTTCCATTGTTTTCAAAATTCCGCTGACGTTTAAAAATGCTTCAGAACTCTTCCATTGTTCTCGGAATTCCGCTGACGTTTAAAAATGCTTCGGAACTCTTCCATTGTTCTCGGAATTCCGCTGACGTTTAAAAATGCTTCGGTACTCTTCCATTGTTCTCGGAATTCCGCTGACATATAAAAATGCTTCGGAAATCTTGCATTGTTCTCGGCATTCCGCTGACATTTAAAAATGCTTCGGAACTCTTCAATTGTTCTCGGAATTCTGCTGAACTTTTAAAATGCTTTGGAACTCTTCCATTGTTCTCGGAATTCCGCTGAAGTTTAAAAATGCTTCGGAAATCTTACATTGTTTTCAAAATTCCGCTGACGTTTAAAAATGCTTCGGAACTCTTCCATTTTTCTCGGAAATCCACTGACGTTTAAAAATGCTTTGGAACTCTTCCATTGTTCTCGGAATTCCGCTGAAGTTTAAAAATGCTTCGGAACTCTTCCATTGTTCTCAGAATTCCGCTGACGTTTAAAAATGCTACGGAAATCTTCCATTGTTTTCAAAATTCCGCTGACGTTTAAAAATGCTTCAGAACTCTTCCATTGTTCTCGGAATTCCGCTGACGTTTAATAATGCTTCGCAACTCTTTCATTGTTCTCGGAATTCCGCTGACGTTTAAAAATGCTTCGGAACTCTTCCATTGTTCTTGGAATTCCGCTGACGTTTAAAAATGCTTCGGTACTCTTCCATTGTTCTCGGTATTCCGCTGACATATAAAAATGCTTCGGAAATCTAGCATTGTTCTCGGCATTCCGCTGACGTTTAAAAATGCTTCGGAACTCTTCAATTGTTCTCGGAATTCTGCTGAACTTTTAAAATGCTATGGAACTCTTCCATTGCTCTCGGAATTCGGGTGAAGTTTAAAAATGCTTCGGAACTCTTCTATTGTTCTCGGAATTCCGCTGAAGTTTAAAAATGCTTAAAATCTCTTCCATTGTTCTCGTAATTCTGCTCATGTTTAAAAATGCTTCGGAACTCTTCCATTGTTCTCGTAATTCCGCTGAAGTTTAAAAATGCTTCGGAACTCTTCCATTGTTCTCGGAATTCCGATGACGTTTTAAAATGCTTCGGTACTCTTCCATTGTTCTCCTAATTCCACTGAAGTTTAAAAATGCTTCGGAACTCTTCCATTGTTCTCGTAATTCCACTGAAGTTTAAAAATGCTTCGGAACTCTTCCATTGTTCTCGGAATTCCGATGACGTTTAAAAATGCTTCGGAACTCTTCCATTGTTCTCGGAATTCCACTGAAGTTTAAAAATGCTTCGGAACTCTTCCATTGTTCTCGGAATTCCACTGAAGTTTAAAAATGCTTCGGAACTCTTCCATTGTTCTAGGAATTCTGCTGAAGTCTAAAAATTCATCTGAAATCTTCCATTATTCTCGGAATTCGTGTGAATTTTAAAAATGCTTCGGAACTTTTCTATTGTTCTCGGAATTCCGCTGAAGTTTAAATATGCTTAAAATCTCTTACATTGTTCTCGGAATTCCGCTGAAGTTTAAAAATGCTTCGGAACTCTTCCATTGTTCTCGGAATTCTGCTGAAGTTTAAAAATGCTTCAGAACTCTTCCATTGTTCTCAGAATTCCGCTGACGTTTAAAAATGCTTCGGAAATCTTCCATTGTTTTCAAAATTCCGCTGACGTTTAAAAATGCTTCAGAACTTTTCCATTGTTCTCAGAATTCTGCTGACGTTTAAAAATGCTTCGGAACTCTTCCATTGTTCTCGGAATTCCGCTGACGTTTAAAAATGCTTCGGAAATCTTCCATTGTTTTCAAAATTCCGCTGACTCTTAAAAATGCTTCAGAACTCTTCCATTGTTCTCGGAATTCTGCTGACGTTTAAAAATGCTTCGGAACTCTTCCATTGTTCTCGGAATTCCGCTGACGTTTAAAAATGCTTCGGAACTCTTCCATTGTTCTTGGAATTCTGCTGAAGTTTTAAAATGCTTCGGTACTCTTCCATTGTTCTCGGAATTCTGCTGACGTTTAAAAATTCATGTGAACTCTTCCATTATTCTCGGAATTCGTGTGGATTTTAAAAATGCTTCGGAACTCTTCTATTGTTCTCGGAATTCCGCTGAAGTTTAAAAATGCTTAAAATCTCTTACATTGTTCTCGGAATTCGGCTGAAGTTTAAAAATGCTTCGGAACTCTTCCATTGTTCTCGGAATTCTGCTGAAGTTTAAAAATGCTTCAGAACTCTTCCATTGTTCTCAGAATTCCGCTGACGTTTAAAAATGTTTCACAACTCTTCCATTGTTCTCGGAATTCCGCTGACTTTTAAAAATGCTTCGGAACTCTTCCATTGTTCTCCAAATTCCGCTGAAGTTTAAAAATGCTTCGGAACCCTTCCATTGTTCTCGGAATTCTGCTGAAGTTTAAAAATGCTTCGGAACTCTTCCATTGTTCTCGGAATTCCGCTGACATATAAAAATGCTTCAAAATCTTGCATTGTTCTCGGCATTACGCTGACGTTTAAAAATGCTTCGGAACTCTTCCATTGTTCTCAGAATTCCGCTGACATTTAAAAATGCTTCGGAAATCTTCCATTGTTTTCAAAATTCCGCTGACGTTTAAAAATGCTTCAGAACTCTTCCATTGTTCTCGGAATTCCGCTGACGTTTAAAAATGCTTCGGAACTCTTCCATTGTTCTCGGAATTCCGCTGACGTTTAAAAATGCTTCGGTACTCTTCCATTGTTCTCGGAATTCCGCTGACATATAAAAATGCTTCGGAAATCTTGCATTGTTCTCGGCATTCCGCTGACATTTAAAAATGCTTCGGAACTCTTCAATTGTTCTCGGAATTCTGCTGAACTTTTAAAATGCTTTGGAACTCTTCCATTGTTCTCGGAATTCCGCTGAAGTTTAAAAATGCTTCGGAAATCTTACATTGTTTTCAAAATTCCGCTGACGTTTAAAAATGCTTCGGAACTCTTCCATTTTTCTCGGAAATCCACTGACGTTTAAAAATGCTTTGGAACTCTTCCATTGTTCTCGGAATTCCGCTGAAGTTTAAAAATGCTTCGGAACTCTTCCATTGTTCTCAGAATTCCGCTGACGTTTAAAAATGCTACGGAAATCTTCCATTGTTTTCAAAATTCCGCTGACGTTTAAAAATGCTTCAGAACTCTTCCATTGTTCTCGGAATTCCGCTGACGTTTAATAATGCTTCGCAACTCTTTCATTGTTCTCGGAATTCCGCTGACGTTTAAAAATGCTTCGGAACTCTTCCATTGTTCTTGGAATTCCGCTGACGTTTAAAAATGCTTCGGTACTCTTCCATTGTTCTCGGTATTCCGCTGACATATAAAAATGCTTCGGAAATCTAGCATTGTTCTCGGCATTCCGCTGACGTTTAAAAATGCTTCGGAACTCTTCAATTGTTCTCGGAATTCTGCTGAACTTTTAAAATGCTATGGAACTCTTCCATTGCTCTCGGAATTCGGGTGAAGTTTAAAAATGCTTCGGAACTCTTCTATTGTTCTCGGAATTCCGCTGAAGTTTAAAAATGCTTAAAATCTCTTCCATTGTTCTCGTAATTCTGCTCATGTTTAAAAATGCTTCGGAACTCTTCCATTGTTCTCGTAATTCCGCTGAAGTTTAAAAATGCTTCGGAACTCTTCCATTGTTCTCGGAATTCCGATGACGTTTTAAAATGCTTCGGTACTCTTCCATTGTTCTCCTAATTCCACTGAAGTTTAAAAATGCTTCGGAACTCTTCCATTGTCCTCGGAATTCCGATGACGTTTTAAAATGCTTCGGTACTCTTCCATTGTTCTCGGAATTCCGCTGACGTTTAAAAATGCTTCGGAACTCTTCCATTGTTCTCGGAATTCCACTGAAGTTTAAAAATGCTTCGGAACTCTTCCATTGTTCTAGGAATTCTGCTGAAGTCTAAAAATTCATCTGAACTCTTCCATTATTCTCGGAATTCGTGTGAATTTTAAAAATGCTTCGGAACTCTTCTATTGTTCTCGGAATTCCGCTGAAGTTTAAAAATGCTTAAAATCTATTCCATTGTTCTCGTAATTCTGCTCATGTTTAAAAATGCTTCGGAACTCTTCCATTGTTCTCGTAATTCCGCTGAAGTTTAAAAATGCTTCGGAACTCTTCCATTGTTCTCGGAATTCCGATGACGTTTTAAAATGCTTCGGTACTCTTCCATTGTTCTCGGAATTCCGCTGACATATAAAAATGCTTCGGAAATCTTGCATTGTTCTCGGCATTCCGCTGACGTTTAAAAATGCTTCAGAACTCTTCCATTGTTCTCGGAATTCCGCTGACGTTTAAAAATGCTTTGGAACTCTTCCATTGTTCTCGGAATTCCGCTGAAGTTTAAAAATGCTTCGGAACTCTTCCATTGTTCTCAGAATTCCGCTGACATTTAAAAATGCTTCGGTACTCTTCCATTGTTCTCGGAATTCCGCTGACATATAAAAATGCTTCGGAAATCTTGCATTGTTCTCGACATTCCGCTGATGTTTAAAAATGCTTCGGAACTCTTCCATTGTTCTCAGAATTCCGCTGACGTTTAAAAATGCTACGGAAATCTTCCATTGTTTTCAAAATTCCGCTGACGTTTAAAAATGCTTCAGAACTCTTCCATTGTTCTCGGAATTCCGCTGACGGTTAATAATGCTTCGCAACTCTTTCATTGTTCTCGGAATTCCGCAGACGTTTAAAAATGCTTCGGAACTCTTCCATTGTTCTCAGAATTCCGCTGAAGTTTAAAAATGCTTCGGAACCCTTCCATTGTTCTCGGAATTCTGCTGAAGTTTAAAAATGCTTCGGAACTCTTCCATTGTTCTCAGAATTCCGCTGACATTTAAAAATGCTTCGGAAATCTTCCATTGTTTTCAAAATTCCGCTGACTCTTAAAAATGCTTCGGAACTCTTCCATTGTTCTCGGAATTCTGCTGACGTTTAAAAATGCTTCGGAACTCTTCCATTGTTCTCGGAATTCCGCTGACGTTTAAAAATGCTTCGGAACTCTTCCATTGTTCTTGGAATTCTGCTGAAGTTTTAAAATGCTTCGGTATTCTTCCATTGTTCTCGGAATTCCGCTGACATATAAAAATGCTTCAAAATCTTGCATTGTTCTCGGCATTCCGCTGACGTTTAAAAATGCTTCGGAACTCTTCCATTGTTCTCGGAATTCCGCTGACGTTTAAAAATGCTTCGGTACTCTTCCATTGTTCTCGGAATTCCGCTGACATATAAAAATGCTTTGGAAATCTTGCATTGTTCTCGGCATTCCGCTGACGTTTAAAAATGCTTCGGAACTCTTCAATTGTTCTCGGAATTCTGCTGAACTTTTAAAATGCTTTGGAACTCTTCCATTGTTCTCGGAATTCCGCTGAAGTTTAAAAATGCTTCGGAAATCTTACATTGTTTTCAAAATTCCGCTGACGTTTAAAAATGCTTCGGAACTCTTCCATTGTTCTCGGAATTCCACTGACGTTTAAAAATGCTTTGGAACTCTTCCATTGTTCTCGGAATTCCGCTGAAGTTTAAAAATGCTTCGGAACTCTTCCATTGTTCTCAGAATTCCGCTGACATTTAAAAATGCTTCGGTACTCTTCCATTGTTCTCGGAATTCCGCTGACATATAAAAATGCTTCGGAAATCTTGCATTGTTCTCGACATTCCGCTGATGTTTAAAAATGCTTCGGAACTCTTCCATTGTTCTCAGAATTCCGCTGACGTTTAAAAATGCTACGGAAATCTTCCATTGTTTTCAAAATTCCGCTGACGTTTAAAAATGCTTCAGAACTCTTCCATTGTTCTCGGAATTCCGCTGACGTTTAATAATGCTTCGCAACTCTTTCATTGTTCTCGGAATTCCGCTGACGTTTAAAAATGCTTCGGAACTCTTCCATTGTTCTTGGAATTCCGCTGACGTTTAAAAATGCTTCGGTACTCTTCCATTGTTCTCGGTATTCCGCTGACATATAAAAATGCTTCGGAAATCTTGCATTGTTCTCGGCATTCCGCTGACGTTTAAAAATGCTTCAGAACTTTTCCATTGTTCTCAGAATTCTGCAGACGTTTAAAAATGCTTCGGAACTCTTCCATTGTTCTCGGAATTCCGCTGACGTTTAAAAATGCTTCGGAACTCTTCCATTGTTCTCGGAATTCCGCTGACATTTAAAAATGCTTCGGAACTCTTCCATTGTTCTCGGAATTCAGCTGACGTTTAAAAATTGTTCGGTACTCTTCCATTGTTCTCGGAATTCCGCTGACATATAAAAATGCTTCGGAAATCTTGCATTGTTCT
The DNA here is from genome assembly GCF_046119375.1 of Phyllobates terribilis. Classification (NCBI taxonomy): domain Eukaryota; kingdom Metazoa; phylum Chordata; class Amphibia; order Anura; family Dendrobatidae; genus Phyllobates; species Phyllobates terribilis. The sequence continues at coordinate 14,947,730 of NW_027362782.1, forward strand.
CGGCATTCCGCTGACGTTTAAAAATGCTTCGGAAATCTTCCATTGTTTTCAAAATTCCGCTGACGTTTAAAAATGCTTCAGAACTCTTCCATTGTTCTCGGAATTCCGCTGACGTTTAAAAATGCTTTGGAACTCTTCCATTGTTCTCGGAATTCCGCTGAAGTTTAAAAATGCTTTGGAACTCTTCCATTGTTCTCAGAATTCCGCTGACATTTAAAAATGCTTCGGTACTCTTCCATTGTTCTCGGAATTCCGCTGACATATAAAAATGCTTCGGAAATCTTGCATTGTTCTCGGAATTCCACTGACGTTTAAAAATGCTTCGGAACTTTTCTATTGTTCTCGGAATTCCGCTGAAGTTTAAAAATGCTTCACAACTCTTCCATTGTTCTCGGAATTCCGCTGACTTTTAAAAATGCTTCGGAACTCTTCCATTGTTCTCAGAATTCTGCTGACGTTTAAAAATGCTTCAGAACTCTTCCATTGTTCTCGGAATTCCGTTGAAGTTTAAAAATGCTTCGAAACTCTTCCATTGTTCTCGGAATTCTGCTGACGTTTAAAAATGCTTCGGAACTCTTCCATTGTTCTCGAAATTCCGTTGAAGTTTAAAAATGCTTTGGAACTCTTCCATTGTTCTCGGAATTCTGCTGAAGTTTAAACATGCTTCGGAACTCTTCCATTGTTCTCAGAATTCCGCTGACATTTAAAAATACTTCGGAACTCTTCCATTGTTCTCCAAATTCCGCTGAAGTTTAAAAATGCTTCGGAACCCTTCCATTGTTCTCGGAATTCTGCTGAAGTTTAAAAATGCTTCGGAACTCTTCCATTGTTCTCAGAATTCCGCTGACATTTAAAAATGCTTCGGAAATCTTCCATTGTTTTCAAAATTCCGCTGAAGTTTAAAAATGCTTCGGAACCCTTCCATTGTTCTCGGAATTCTGCTGAAGTTTAAAAATGCTTCGGAACTCTTCCATTGTTCTCAGAATTCCGCTGACGTTTAAAAATGCTTCGGAACTCTTCCATTGTTCTCGGAAATCCACTGACGTTTAAAAATGCTTTGGAACTCTTCCATTGTTCTCGGAATTCCGCTGAAGTTTAAAAATGCTTCGGAACTCTTCCATTGTTCTCAGAATTCCGCTGACATTTAAAAATGCTACGGAAATCTTCCATTGTTTTCAAAATTCCGCTGACGTTTAAAAATGCTTCAGAACTCTTCCATTGTTCTCGGAATTCCGCTGACGTTTAATAATGCTTTGCAACTCTTTCATTGTTCTCGGAATTCCGCTGACGTTTAAAAATGCTGCGGAACTCTTCCATTGTTCTTGGAATTCCGCTGACGTTTAAAAATGCTTCGGTACTCTTCCATTGTTCTCGGTATTCCGCTGACATATAAAAATGCTTCGGAAATCTTGCATTGTTCTCGGCATTCCGCTGACGTTTAAAAATGCTTCGGAACTCTTCCATTGTTCTCGGAATTCCGCTGACATATAAAAATGCTTCAAAATCTTGCATTGTTCTCGGCATTCCGCTGACGTTTAAAAATGCTTCGGAACTCTTCCATTGTTCTCAGAATTCCGCTGACATTTAAAAATGCTTCGGAAATCTTCCATTGTTTTCAAAATTCCGCTGACGTTTAAAAATGCTTCAGAACTCTTCCATTGTTCTCGGAATTCCGCTGACGTTTAAAAATGCTTCGGAACTCTTCCATTGTTCTCGGAATTCCGCTGACGTTTAAAAATGCTTCGGTACTCTTCCATTGTTCTCGGAATTCCGCTGACATATAAAAATGCTTCGGAAATCTTGCATTGTTCTCGGCATTCCGCTGACGTTTAAAAATGCTTCGGAACTCTTCAATTGTTCTCGGAATTCCGCTGACATTTAAAAATGCTTCGGAACTCTTCCATTGTTCTCGGAATTCCGTTGAAGTTTAAAAATGCTTCGAAACTCTTCCATTGTTCTCGGAATTCCGCTGACATTTAAAAATGCTTCGGAAATCTTCCATTGTTTTCAAAATTCCGCTGACGTTTAAAAATGCTTCAGAACTCTTCCATTGTTCTCGGAATTCCGCTGACATTTAAAAATGCTTCGGAACTCTGCCATTGTTCTCGGAATTCCGCTGACGTTTAAAAATTGTTCGGTACTCTTCCATTGTTCTCGGAATTCCGCTGACATATAAAAATGCTTCGGAAATCTTGCATTGTTCTCGGCATTCCGCTGACGTTTAAAAATGCTTCGGAAATCTTCCATTGTTTTCAAAATTCCGCTGATGTTTAAAAATGCTTCAGAACTCTTCCATTGTTCTCGGAATTCCGCTGACGTTTAAAACTGCTTTGGAACTCTTCCATTGTTCTCGGAATTCCGCTGAAGTTTAAAAATGCTTCGGAACTCTTCCATTGTTCTCAGAATTCCGCTGACATTTAAAAATGCTTCGGAACTCTTCCATTGTTCTCAGAATTCCGCTGACGTTTAAAAATGCTACGGAAATCTTCCATTGTTTTCAAAATTCCGCTGACGTTTAAAAATGCTTCAGAACTCTTCCATTGTTCTCGGAATTCCGCTGACGTTTAATAATGCTTCGCAACTCTTTCATTGTTCTCGGAATTCCGCTGACGTTTAAAAATGCTTCGGAACTCTTCCATTGTTCTCGGAATTCCGATGACGTTTTAAAATGCATTGGAACTCTTCCATTGCTCTCGGAATTCGGGTGAAGTTTAAAAATGCTTCGGAACTCTTCTATTGTTCTCGGAATTCCGCTGAAGTTTAAAAATGCTTAAAATCTCTTCCATTGTTCTCGTAATTCTGCTCATGTTTAAAAATGCTTCGGAACTCTTCCATTGTTCTCGTAATTCCGCTGAAGTTTAAAAATGCTTCGGAACTCTTCCATTGTTCTCGGAATTCCGATGACGTTTTAAAATGCTTCGGTACTCTTCCATTGTTCTCGGAATTCCGCTGACGTTTAAAAATGCTTCGGAACTCTTCCATTGTTCTCGGAATTCCACTGAAGTTTAAAAATGCTTCGGAACTCTTCCATTGTTCTAGGAATTCTGCTGAAGTCTAAAAATTCATCTGAACTCTTCCATTATTCTCGGAATTCGTGTGAATTTTAAAAATGCTTCGGAACTCTTCTATTGTTCTCGGAATTCCGCTGAAGTTTAAAAATGCTTCACAACTCTTCCATTGTTCTCGGAATTCCGCTGACTTTTAAAAATGCTTCGGAACTTTTCCATTGTTCTCAGAATTCTGCTGACGTTTAAAAATGCTTCAGAACTCTTCCATTGTTGTCGGAATTCCGTTGAAGTTTAAAAATGCTTCGAAACTCTTCCATTTTTCTCGGAATTCTGCTGACGTTTAAAAATGCTTCGGAACTCTTCCATTGTTCTCGAAATTCCGTTGAAGTTTAAAAATGCTTTGGAACTCTTCCATTGTTCTCGGAATTCTGCTGAAGTTTAAAAATGCTTCACAACTCTTCCATTGTTCTCAGAATTCTGCTGACGTTTAAAAATGCTTCGGAACTCTTCCATTGTTCTCAAAATTCCGCTGACGTTTAAAAATGCTTCAGAACTTTTCCATTGTTCTCAGAATTCTGCTGACGTTTAAAAATGCTTCGGAACTCTTCCATTGTTCTCGGAATTCCGCTGACGTTTAAAAATGCTTCGGAACTCTTCCATTGTTCTCGGAATTCCGCTGACATTTAAAAATGCTTCGGAACTCTTCCATTGTTCTCGGAATTCCGCTGACGTTTAAAAATTGTTCGGTACTCTTCCATTGTTCTCGGAATTCCGCTGACATATAAAAATGCTTCGGAAATCTTGCATTGTTCTCGGCATTCCGCTGACGTTTAAAAATGCTTCGGAAATCTTCCATTGTTTTCAAAATTCCGCTGACGTTTAAAAATGCTTCAGAACTCTTCCATTGTTCTCGGAATTCCGTTGACGTTTAAAAATGCTTTGGAACTCTTCCATTGTTCTCGGAATTCCGCTGAAGTTTAAAAATGCTTTGGAACTCTTCCATTGTTCTCAGAATTCCGCTGACATTTAAAAATGCTTCGGTACTCTTCCATTGTTCTCGGAATTCCGCTGACATATAAAAATGCTTCGGAAATCTTGCATTGTTCTCGGAATTCCACTGACGTTTAAAAATGCTTCGGAACTTTTCTATTGTTCTCGGAATTCCGCTGAAGTTTAAAAATGCTTCACAACTCTTCCATTGTTCTCGGAATTCCGCTGACTTTTAAAAATGCTTCGGAACTCTTCCATTGTTCTCAGAATTCTGCTGACGTTTAAAAATGCTTCAGAACTCTTCCATTGTTCTCGGAATTCCGTTGAAGTTTAAAAATGCTTCGAAACTCTTCCATTGTTCTCGGAATTCTGCTGACGTTTAAAAATGCTTCGGAACTCTTCCATTGTTCTCGAAATTCCGTTGAAGTTTAAAAATGCTTTGGAACTCTTCCATTGTTCTCGGAATTCTGCTGAAGTTTAAACATGCTTCGGAACTCTTCCATTGTTCTCAGAATTCCGCTGACGTTTAAAAATGCTTCACAACTCTTCCATTGTTCTCGGAATTCCGCTGACTTTTAAAAATACTTCGGAACTCTTCCATTGTTCTCCAAATTCCGCTGACATTTAAAAATGCTTCGGAAATCTTCCATTGTTTTCAAAATTCCGCTGAAGTTTAAAAATGCTTCGGAACCCTTCCATTGTTCTCGGAATTCCGCTGAAGTTTAAAAATGCTTCGGAAATCTTACATTGTTTTCAAAATTCCGCTGACGTTTAAAAATGCTTCGGAACTCTTCCATTGTTCTCGGAATTCCACTGACGTTTAAAAATGCTTTGGAACTCTTCCATTGTTCTCGGAATTCCGCTGAAGTTTAAAAATGCTTCGGAACTCTTCCATTGTTCTCAGAATTCCGCTGACGTTTAAAAATGCTACGGAAATCTTCCATTGTTTTCAAAATTCCGCTGACGTTTAAAAATGCTTCAGAACTCTTCCATTGTTCTCGGAATTCCGCTGACGTTTAATAATGCTTCGCAACTCTTTCATTGTTCTCGGAATTCCGCTGACGTTTAAAAATGCTTCGGAACTCTTCCATTGTTCTTGGAATTCCGCTGACGTTTAAAAATGCTTCGGTATTCTTCCATTGTTCTCGGTATTCCGCTGACATATAAAAATGCTTCGGAAATCTTGCATTGTTCTCGGCATTCCGCTGACGTTTAAAAATGCTTCGGAACTCTTCAATTGTTCTCGGAATTCTGCTGAACTTTTAAAATGCTATGGAACTCTTCCATTGCTCTCGGAATTCGGGTGAAGTTTAAAAATGCTTCGGAACTCTTCTATTGTTCTCGGAATTCCGCTGAAGTTAAAAAATGCTTAAAATCTCTTCCATTGTTCTCGTAATTCTGCTCATGTTTAAAAATGCTTCGGAACTCTTCCATTGTTCTCGTAATTCCACTGAAGTTTAAAAATGCTTCGGAACTCTTCCATTGTTCTCGGAATTCCGATGACGTTTTAAAATGCTTCGGTACTCTTCCATTGTTCTCGGAATTCTGCTGACGTTTAAAAATGCTTCGGAACTCTTCCATTGTTCTCGGAATTCCACTGAAGTTTAAAAATGCTTCGGAACTCTTCCATTGTTCTAGGAATTCTGCTGAAGTCTAAAAATTCATCTGAAATCTTCCATTATTCTCGGAATTCGTGTGAATTTTAAAAATGCTTCGGAACTTTTCTATTGTTCTCGGAATTCCGCTGAAGTTTAAATATGCTTAAAATCTCTTACATTGTTCTCGGAATTCCGCTGAAGTTTAAAAATGCTTCGGAACTCTTCCATTGTTCTCGGAATTCTGCTGAAGTTTAAAAATGCTTCAGAACTCTTCCATTGTTCTCAGAATTCCGCTGACGTTTAAAAATGCTTCGGAAATCTTCCATTGTTTTCAAAATTCCGCTGACGTTTAAAAATGCTTCAGAACTTTTCCATTGTTCTCAGAATTCTGCTGACGTTTAAAAATGCTTCGGAACTCTTCCATTGTTCTCGGAATTCCGCTGACGTTTAAAAATGCTTCGGAAATCTTCCATTGTTTTCAAAATTCCGCTGACTCTTAAAAATGCTTCAGAACTCTTCCATTGTTCTCGGAATTCTGCTGACGTTTAAAAATGCTTCGGAACTCTTCCATTGTTCTCGGAATTCCGCTGACGTTTAAAAATGCTTCGGAACTCTTCCATTGTTCTTGGAATTCTGCTGAAGTTTTAAAATGCTTCGGTACTCTTCCATTGTTCTCGGAATTCTGCTGACGTTTAAAAATTCATGTGAACTCTTCCATTATTCTCGGAATTCGTGTGGATTTTAAAAATGCTTCGGAACTCTTCTATTGTTCTCGGAATTCCGCTGAAGTTTAAAAATGCTTAAAATCTCTTACATTGTTCTCGGAATTCGGCTGAAGTTTAAAAATGCTTCGGAACTCTTCCATTGTTCTCGGAATTCTGCTGAAGTTTAAAAATGCTTCAGAACTCTTCCATTGTTCTCAGAATTCCGCTGACGTTTAAAAATGTTTCACAACTCTTCCATTGTTCTCGGAATTCCGCTGACTTTTAAAAATGCTTCGGAACCCTTCCATTGTTCTCGGAATTCTGCTGAAGTTTAAAAATGCTTCGGAACTCTTCCATTGTTCTCGGAATTCCGCTGACATATAAAAATGCTTCAAAATCTTGCATTGTTCTCGGCATTCCGCTGACGTTTAAAAATGCTTCGGAACTCTTCCATTGTTCTCAGAATTCCGCTGACATTTAAAAATGCTTCGGAAATCTTCCATTGTTTTCAAAATTCCGCTGACGTTTAAAAATGCTTCAGAACTCTTCCATTGTTCTCGGAATTCCGCTGACGTTTAAAAATGCTTCGGAACTCTTCCATTGTTCTCGGAATTCCGCTGACGTTTAAAAATGCTTCGGTACTCTTCCATTGTTCTCGGAATTCCGCTGACATATAAAAATGCTTCGGAACTCTTCCATTGTTCTCAAAATTCCGCTGACGTTTAAAAATGCTTCAGAACTTTTCCATTGTTCTCAGAATTCTGCTGACGTTTAAAAATGCTTCGGAACTCTTCCATTGTTCTCGGAATTCCGCTGACGTTTAAAAATGCTTCGGAACTCTTCCATTGTTCTCGGAATTCCGCTGACATTTAAAAATGCTTCGGAACTCTTCCATTGTTCTCGGAATTCCGCTGACGTTTAAAAATTGTTCGGTACTCTTCCATTGTTCTCGGAATTCCGCTGACATATAAAAATGCTTCGGAAATCTTGCATTGTTCTCGGCATTCCGCTGACGTTTAAAAATGCTTCGGAAATCTTCCATTGTTTTCAAAATTCCGCTGACGTTTAAAAATGCTTCAGAACTCTTCCATTGTTCTCGGAATTCCGTTGACGTTTAAAAATGCTTTGGAACTCTTCCATTGTTCTCGGAATTCCGCTGAAGTTTAAAAATGCTTTGGAACTCTTCCATTGTTCTCAGAATTCCGCTGACATTTAAAAATGCTTCGGTACTCTTCCATTGTTCTCGGAATTCCGCTGACATATAAAAATGCTTCGGAAATCTTGCATTGTTCTCGGAATTCCACTGACGTTTAAAAATGCTTCGGAACTTTTCTATTGTTCTCGGAATTCCGCTGAAGTTTAAAAATGCTTCACAACTCTTCCATTGTTCTCGGAATTCCGCTGACTTTTAAAAATGCTTCGGAACTCTTCCATTGTTCTCAGAATTCTGCTGACGTTTAAAAATGCTTCAGAACTCTTCCATTGTTCTCGGAATTCCGTTGAAGTTTAAAAATGCTTCGAAACTCTTCCATTGTTCTCGGAATTCTGCTGACGTTTAAAAATGCTTCGGAACTCTTCCATTGTTCTCGAAATTCCGTTGAAGTTTAAAAATGCTTTGGAACTCTTCCATTGTTCTCGGAATTCTGCTGAAGTTTAAACATGCTTCGGAACTCTTCCATTGTTCTCAGAATTCCGCTGACGTTTAAAAATGCTTCACAACTCTTCCATTGTTCTCGGAATTCCGCTGACTTTTAAAAATACTTCGGAACTCTTCCATTGTTCTCCAAATTCCGCTGACATTTAAAAATGCTTCGGAAATCTTCCATTGTTTTCAAAATTCCGCTGAAGTTTAAAAATGCTTCGGAACCCTTCCATTGTTCTCGGAATTCCGCTGAAGTTTAAAAATGCTTCGGAAATCTTACATTGTTTTCAAAATTCCGCTGACGTTTAAAAATGCTTCGGAACTCTTCCATTGTTCTCGGAATTCCACTGACGTTTAAAAATGCTTTGGAACTCTTCCATTGTTCTCGGAATTCCGCTGAAGTTTAAAAATGCTTCGGAACTCTTCCATTGTTCTCAGAATTCCGCTGACGTTTAAAAATGCTACGGAAATCTTCCATTGTTTTCAAAATTCCGCTGACGTTTAAAAATGCTTCAGAACTCTTCCATTGTTCTCGGAATTCCGCTGACGTTTAATAATGCTTCGCAACTCTTTCATTGTTCTCGGAATTCCGCTGACGTTTAAAAATGCTTCGGAACTCTTCCATTGTTCTTGGAATTCCGCTGACGTTTAAAAATGCTTCGGTATTCTTCCATTGTTCTCGGTATTCCGCTGACATATAAAAATGCTTCGGAAATCTTGCATTGTTCTCGGCATTCCGCTGACGTTTAAAAATGCTTCGGAACTCTTCAATTGTTCTCGGAATTCTGCTGAACTTTTAAAATGCTATGGAACTCTTCCATTGCTCTCGGAATTCGGGTGAAGTTTAAAAATGCTTCGGAACTCTTCTATTGTTCTCGGAATTCCGCTGAAGTTAAAAAATGCTTAAAATCTCTTCCATTGTTCTCGTAATTCTGCTCATGTTTAAAAATGCTTCGGAACTCTTCCATTGTTCTCGTAATTCCACTGAAGTTTAAAAATGCTTCGGAACTCTTCCATTGTTCTCGGAATTCCGATGACGTTTTAAAATGCTTCGGTACTCTTCCATTGTTCTCGGAATTCTGCTGACGTTTAAAAATGCTTCGGAACTCTTCCATTGTTCTCGGAATTCCACTGAAGTTTAAAAATGCTTCGGAACTCTTCCATTGTTCTAGGAATTCTGCTGAAGTCTAAAAATTCATCTGAAATCTTCCATTATTCTCGGAATTCGTGTGAATTTTAAAAATGCTTCGGAACTTTTCTATTGTTCTCGGAATTCCGCTGAAGTTTAAATATGCTTAAAATCTCTTACATTGTTCTCGGAATTCCGCTGAAGTTTAAAAATGCTTCGGAACTCTTCCATTGTTCTCGGAATTCTGCTGAAGTTTAAAAATGCTTCAGAACTCTTCCATTGTTCTCAGAATTCCGCTGACGTTTAAAAATGCTTCGGAAATCTTCCATTGTTTTCAAAATTCCGCTGACGTTTAAAAATGCTTCAGAACTTTTCCATTGTTCTCAGAATTCTGCTGACGTTTAAAAATGCTTCGGAACTCTTCCATTGTTCTCGGAATTCCGCTGACGTTTAAAAATGCTTCGGAAATCTTCCATTGTTTTCAAAATTCCGCTGACTCTTAAAAATGCTTCAGAACTCTTCCATTGTTCTCGGAATTCTGCTGACGTTTAAAAATGCTTCGGAACTCTTCCATTGTTCTCGGAATTCCGCTGATGTTTAAAAATGCTTCGGAACTCTTCCATTGTTCTTGGAATTCTGCTGAAGTTTTAAAATGCTTCGGTACTCTTCCATTGTTCTCGGAATTCTGCTGACGTTTAAAAATTCATGTGAACTCTTCCATTATTCTCGGAATTCGTGTGGATTTTAAAAATGCTTCGGAACTCTTCTATTGTTCTCGGAATTCCGCTGAAGTTTAAAAATGCTTAAAATCTCTTACATTGTTCTCGGAATTCGGCTGAAGTTTAAAAATGCTTCGGAACTCTTCCATTGTTCTCGGAATTCTGCTGAAGTTTAAAAATGCTTCAGAACTCTTCCATTGTTCTCAGAATTCCGCTGACGTTTAAAAATGTTTCACAACTCTTCCATTGTTCTCGGAATTCCGCTGACTTTTAAAAATGCTTCGGAACTCTTCCATTGTTCTCCAAATTCCGCTGAAGTTTAAAAATGCTTCGGAACCCTTCCATTGTTCTCGGAATTCTGCTGAAGTTTAAAAATGCTTCGGAACTCTTCCATTGTTCTCGGAATTCCGCTGACATATAAAAATGCTTCAAAATCTTGCATTGTTCTCGGCATTCCGCTGACGTTTAAAAATGCTTCGGAACTCTTCCATTGTTCTCAGAATTCCGCTGACATTTAAAAATGCTTCGGAAATCTTCCATTGTTTTCAAAATTCCGCTGACGTTTAAAAATGCTTCAGAACTCTTCCATTGTTCTCGGAATTCCGCTGACGTTTAAAAATGCTTCGGAACTCTTCCATTGTTCTCGGAATTCCGCTGACGTTTAAAAATGCTTCGGTACTCTTCCATTGTTCTCGGAATTCCGCTGACATATAAAAATGCTTCGGAAATCTTGCATTGTTCTCGGCATTCCGCTGACATTTAAAAATGCTTCGGAACTCTTCAATTGTTCTCGGAATTCTGCTGAACTTTTAAAATGCTTTGGAACTCTTCCATTGTTCTCGGAATTCCGCTGAAGTTTAAAAATGCTTCGGAAATCTTACATTGTTTTCAAAATTCCGCTGACGTTTAAAAATGCTTCGGAACTCTTCCATTTTTCTCGGAAATCCACTGACGTTTAAAAATGCTTTGGAACTCTTCCATTGTTCTCGGAATTCCGCTGAAGTTTAAAAATGCTTCGGAACTCTTCCATTGTTCTCAGAATTCCGCTGACGTTTAAAAATGCTACGGAAATCTTCCATTGTTTTCAAAATTCCGCTGACGTTTAAAAATGCTTCAGAACTCTTCCATTGTTCTCGGAATTCCGCTGACGTTTAATAATGCTTCGCAACTCTTTCATTGTTCTCGGAATTCCGCTGACGTTTAAAAATGCTTCGGAACTCTTCCATTGTTCTTGGAATTCCGCTGACGTTTAAAAATGCTTCGGTACTCTTCCATTGTTCTCGGTATTCCGCTGACATATAAAAATGCTTCGGAAATCTAGCATTGTTCTCGGCATTCCGCTGACGTTTAAAAATGCTTCGGAACTCTTCAATTGTTCTCGGAATTCTGCTGAACTTTTAAAATGCTATGGAACTCTTCCATTGCTCTCGGAATTCGGGTGAAGTTTAAAAATGCTTCGGAACTCTTCTATTGTTCTCGGAATTCCGCTGAAGTTTAAAAATGCTTAAAATCTCTTCCATTGTTCTCGTAATTCTGCTCATGTTTAAAAATGCTTCGGAACTCTTCCATTGTTCTCGTAATTCCGCTGAAGTTTAAAAATGCTTCGGAACTCTTCCATTGTTCTCGGAATTCCGATGACGTTTTAAAATGCTTCGGTACTCTTCCATTGTTCTCCTAATTCCACTGAAGTTTAAAAATGCTTCGGAACTCTTCCATTGTCCTCGGAATTCCGATGACGTTTTAAAATGCTTCGGTACTCTTCCATTGTTCTCGGAATTCCGCTGACGTTTAAAAATGCTTCGGAACTCTTCCATTGTTCTCGGAATTCCACTGAAGTTTAAAAATGCTTCGGAACTCTTCCATTGTTCTAGGAATTCTGCTGAAGTCTAAAAATTCATCTGAACTCTTCCATTATTCTCGGAATTCGTGTGAATTTTAAAAATGCTTCGGAACTCTTCTATTGTTCTCGGAATTCCGCTGAAGTTTAAAAATGCTTAAAATCTATTCCATTGTTCTCGTAATTCTGCTCATGTTTAAAAATGCTTCGGAACTCTTCCATTGTTCTCGTAATTCCGCTGAAGTTTAAAAATGCTTCGGAACTCTTCCATTGTTCTCGGAATTCCGATGACGTTTTAAAATGCTTCGGTACTCTTCCATTGTTCTCGGAATTCCGCTGACATATAAAAATGCTTCGGAAATCTTGCATTGTTCTCGGCATTCCGCTGACGTTTAAAAATGCTTCAGAACTCTTCCATTGTTCTCGGAATTCCGCTGACGTTTAAAAATGCTTTGGAACTCTTCCATTGTTCTCGGAATTCCGCTGAAGTTTAAAAATGCTTCGGAACTCTTCCATTGTTCTCAGAATTCCGCTGACATTTAAAAATGCTTCGGTACTCTTCCATTGTTCTCGGAATTCCGCTGACATATAAAAATGCTTCGGAAATCTTGCATTGTTCTCGACATTCCGCTGATGTTTAAAAATGCTTCGGAACTCTTCCATTGTTCTCAGAATTCCGCTGACGTTTAAAAATGCTACGGAAATCTTCCATTGTTTTCAAAATTCCGCTGACGTTTAAAAATGCTTCAGAACTCTTCCATTGTTCTCGGAATTCCGCTGACGGTTAATAATGCTTCGCAACTCTTTCATTGTTCTCGGAATTCCGCAGACGTTTAAAAATGCTTCGGAACTCTTCCATTGTTCTCAGAATTCCGCTGAAGTTTAAAAATGCTTCGGAACCCTTCCATTGTTCTCGGAATTCTGCTGAAGTTTAAAAATGCTTCGGAACTCTTCCATTGTTCTCAGAATTCCGCTGACATTTAAAAATGCTTCGGAAATCTTCCATTGTTTTCAAAATTCCGCTGACTCTTAAAAATGCTTCGGAACTCTTCCATTGTTCTCGGAATTCTGCTGACGTTTAAAAATGCTTCGGAACTCTTCCATTGTTCTCGGAATTCCGCTGACGTTTAAAAATGCTTCGGAACTCTTCCATTGTTCTTGGAATTCTGCTGAAGTTTTAAAATGCTTCGGTATTCTTCCATTGTTCTCGGAATTCCGCTGACATATAAAAATGCTTCAAAATCTTGCATTGTTCTCGGCATTCCGCTGACGTTTAAAAATGCTTCGGAACTCTTCCATTGTTCTCGGAATTCCGCTGACGTTTAAAAATGCTTCGGTACTCTTCCATTGTTCTCGGAATTCCGCTGACATATAAAAATGCTTTGGAAATCTTGCATTGTTCTCGGCATTCCGCTGACGTTTAAAAATGCTTCGGAACTCTTCAATTGTTCTCGGAATTCTGCTGAACTTTTAAAATGCTTTGGAACTCTTCCATTGTTCTCGGAATTCCGCTGAAGTTTAAAAATGCTTCGGAAATCTTACATTGTTTTCAAAATTCCGCTGACGTTTAAAAATGCTTCGGAACTCTTCCATTGTTCTCGGAATTCCACTGACGTTTAAAAATGCTTTGGAACTCTTCCATTGTTCTCGGAATTCCGCTGAAGTTTAAAAATGCTTCGGAACTCTTCCATTGTTCTCAGAATTCCGCTGACGTTTAAAAATGCTACGGAAATCTTCCATTGTTTTCAAAATTCCGCTGACGTTTAAAAATGCTTCAGAACTCTTCCATTGTTCTCGGAATTCCGCTGACGTTTAATAATGCTTCGCAACTCTTTCATTGTTCTCGGAATTCCGCTGACGTTTAAAAATGCTTCGGAACTCTTCCATTGTTCTTGGAATTCCGCTGACGTTTAAAAATGCTTCGGTACTCTTCCATTGTTCTCGGTATTCCGCTGACATATAAAAATGCTTCGGAAATCTTGCATTGTTCTCGGCATTCCGCTGACGTTTAAAAATGCTTCGGAACTCTTCAATTGTTCTCGGAATTCTGCTGAACTTTTAAAATGCTATGGAACTCTTCCATTGCTCTCGGAATTCGGGTGAAGTTTAAAAATGCTTCGGAACTCTTCTATTGTTCTCGGAATTCCGCTGAAGTTAAAAAATGCTTAAAATCTCTTCCATTGTTCTCGTAATTCTGCTCATGTTTAAAAATGCTTCGGAACTCTTCCATTGTTCTCGTAATTCCACTGAAGTTTAAAAATGCTTCGGAACTCTTCCATTGTTCTCGGAATTCCGATGACGTTTTAAAATGCTTCGGTACTCTTCCATTGTTCTCGGAATTCCGCTGACATATAAAAATGCTTCGGAAATCTTGCATTGTTCTCAGCATTCCGCTGACGTTTAAAAATGCTTCAGAACTCTTCAATTGTTCTCGGAATTCTGCTGAACTTTTAAAATGCTTTGGAACTCTTCCATTGCTCTCGGTATTCGGGTGAAGTTTAAAAATGCTTCGGAACTATTCTATTGTTCTCGGAATTCCGCTGAAGTTTAAAAATGCTTCAGAACTCTTCCATTGTTCTCAGAATTCCGTTGAAGTTTAAAAATGCTTCGCAACTCTTTCATTGTTCTCGGAATTCCGCTGACGTTTAAAAATGCTTCGGAACTCTTCCATTGTTCGCAGAATTCCGTTGAAGTTTAAAAATGCTTCGAAACTCTTCCATTGTTCTCGGAATTCTGCTGAAGTTTAAAAATGCTTCGAAACTCTTTCAATGTTCTCGGAATTCTGCTGAAGTTTAAAAATGCTTCAGAACTCTTCCATTGTTCTCGGCATTCCGCTGACATTTAAAAATGCTTCTGAAATCTTGCATTGTTCTCGGCATTCCGCTGACGTTTAAAAATGCTTCGGAACTCTTCAATTGTTCTCGGAATTCTGCTGAACTTTTAAAATGCTTTGGAACTCTTCCATTGCTCTCGGAATTCGGGTGAAGTTTAAAAATGCTTCGGAACTCTTCTATTGTTCTCGGAATTCCGCTGAAGTTTAAAAATGCTTAAAATCTCTACCATTGTTCTCGTAATTCTGCTCATGTTTAAAAATGCTTCGGAACTCTTCCATTGTTCTCGTAATTCCGCTGAAGTTTAAAAATGCTTCGGAACTCTTCTATTGTTCTCGGAATTCCGCTGAAGTTTAAAAATGCTTAAAATCTCTTACATTGTTCTCGGAATTCCGCTGATGTTTAAAAATGCTTCGGAACTCTTCCATTTTTCTCAGAATTCTGCTGAAGTTTAAAAATGCTTCAGAACTCTTCCATTGTTCTCAGAATTCTGCTGACGTTTAAAAATGCTTCTTTACTCTTCCATTGTTCTGGGAATTCTGCTGAAGTTTAAAAATGCTTCGGTACTCTTCCATTGTTCTCGGAATTCCGCTGACATATAAAAATGCTTCGGAAATCTTGCATTGTTCTCGGCATTCCGCTGACATTTAAAAATGCTTCGGAACTCTTCAATTGTTCTCGGAATTCTGCTGAACTTTTAAAATGCTTTGGAACTCTTCCATTGCTCTCGGAATTCGGGTGAAGTTTAAAAATGCTTCGGAACTCTTCTATTGTTCTCGGAATTCCGCTGAAGTTTAAAAATGCTTCGGTACTCTTCCATTGTTCTCGGAATTCCGCTGACATATAAAAATGCTTCGGAAATCTTGCATTTTTCTCGGCATTCCGCTGACATTTAAAAATGCTTCGGAACTCTTCAATTGTTCTTGGAATTCTGCTGAACTTTTAAAATGCTTTGGAACTCTTCCATTGCTCTCGGAATTCGGGTGAAGTTTAAAAATGCTTCGGAAATCTTCTATTGTTCTCGGAATTCCGCTGAAGTTTAAAAATGCTTAAAATCTCTTCCATTGTTCTCGTAATTCTGCTCATGTTTAAAAATGCTTCGGAACTCTTCCATTGTTCTCGTAATTCCGCTGAAGTTTAAAAATGGTTCGGAACTCTTCCATTGTTCTCGGAATTCCGATGACGTTTTAAAATGCTTCGGTACTCTTCCATTGTTCTCGGAATTCCGCTGACGTTTAAAAATGCTTCGGAACTCTTCCATTGTTATCGGAATTCCGCTGAAGTTTAAAAATGCTTCGGAACTCTTCCATTGTTCTAGGAATTCTGCTGAAGTCTAAAAATTCATCTGAACTCTTCCATTATTCTCGGAATTCGTGTGAATTGTAAAAATGCTTCGTAACTCTTCTATTGTTCTCGGAATTCCGCTGAAGTTTAAAAATGCTTCGGAACTCTTTCATTGTTCTCGGAATTCTGCTGAAGTTTAAAAATGCTTCAGAACTCTTCCATTGTTCTCAGAATTCCGCTGACGTTTAAAAATGCTTCGGTACTCTTCCATTGTTCTCGGAATACCGCTGACGTTTAAAAATGCTTCGGTACTCTTCCATTGTTCTCGGAATTCCGCTGACATATAAAAATGCTTCGGAAATCTTGCATTGTTCTCGGCATTCCGCTGACGTTTAAAAATGCTTCGGAACTCTTCAATTGTTCTCGGAATTCTGCTGAACTTTTAAAATGCTTTGGAACTCTTCCATTGCTCTCGGAATTCGGGTGAAGTTTAAAAATGCTTCGGAACTATTCTATTGTTCTCGGAATTCCGCTGAAGTTTAAAAATGCTTAAAATCTCTACCATTGTTCTCGTAATTCTGCTCATGTTTAAAAATGCTTCGGAACTCTTCCATTGTTCTCGTAATTCCGCTGAAGTTTAAAAATGCTTTGGAACTCTTCCATTGTTCTCGGAATTCCGCTGACGTTTAAAAATGCTTCACAACTCTTCCATTGTTCTCGGAATTCCGCTGACTTTTAAAAAGGCTTTGGAACTCTTCCATTGTTCTCCAAATTCCGCTGAAGTTTAAAAATGCTTCGGAACCCTTCCATTGTTCTCGTAATTCCGCTGAAGTTTAAAAATGCTTCGGACCTCTTCCATTGTTCTCGGAATTCCGCTGACGTTTAAAAATGCTTCACAACTCTTCCATTGTTCTCGGAATTCCGCTGACGTTTAAAAATGCTTCGGAACTCTTCCATTGTTATCGGAATTCCGCTGAAGTTTAAAAATGCTTCGGAACTCTTCCATTGTTCTAGGAATTCTGCTGAAGTCTAAAAATTCATCTGAACTCTTTCATTATTCTCGGAATTCGTGTGAATTTTAAAAATGCTTCGGAACTCTTCTATTGTTCTCGGAATTCCGCTGAAGTTTAAAAATGCTTAAAATCTCTTACATTGTTCTCGGAATTCTGCTGAAGTTTAAAAATGCTTCGGAACTCTTTCATTTTTCTTGGAATTCTGCTGAAGTTTAAAAATGCTTCAGAACTCTTCCATTGTTCTCAGAATTCCGCTGACGTTTAAAAATGCTTCGGTACTCTTCCATTGTTCTCGGAATTCCGCTGACGTTTAAAAATGCTTCGGTACTCTTCCATTGTTCTCGGAATTCCGCTGACATATAAAAATGCTTCGGAACTCTTCAATTGTTCTCGGAATTCTGCTGAACTTTTAAAATGCTTTGGAACTCTTCCATTGCTCTCGGAATTCGGGTGAAGTTTAAAAATGCTTCGGAACTCTTCTATTGTTCTCGGAATTCCGCTGAAGTTTAAAAATGCTTAAAATCTCTTCCATTGTTCTCGTAATTCTGCTCATGTTTAAAAATGCTTCGGAACTCTTCCATTGTTCTCGTAATTCCGCTGAAGTTTAAAAATGCTTCGGAACTCTTCCATTGTTCTCGGAATTCCGCTGACGTTTAAAAATGCTTCACAACTCTTCCATTGTTCTCCAAATTCCGCTGAAGTTTAAAAATGCTTCGGAACCCTTCCATTGTTCTCGGAATTCTGCTGAAGTTTAAAAATGCTTCAGAACTCTTCCATTGTTCTCAGAATTCCGCTGACGTTTAATAATGCTTCGCAACTCTTTCATTGTTCTCGGAATTCCGCTGACGTTTAAAAATGCTTCGGAACTCTTCCATTGTTCTCGGAATTCCGATGACGTTTTAAAATGCATTGGAACTCTTCCATTGCTCTCGGAATTCGGGTGAAGTTTAAAAATGCTTCGGAACTCTTCTATTGTTCTCGGAATTCCGCTGAAGTTTAAAAATGCTTAAAATCTCTTCCATTGTTCTCGTAATTCTGCTCATGTTTAAAAATGCTTCGGAACTCTTCCATTGTTCTCGTAATTCCGCTGAAGTTTAAAAATGCTTCGGAACTCTTCCATTGTTCTCGGAATTCCGATGACGTTTTAAAATGCTTCGGTACTCTTCCATTGTTCTCGGAATTCCGCTGACGTTTAAAAATGCTTCGGAACTCTTCCATTGTTCTCGGAATTCCACTGAAGTTTAAAAATGCTTCGGAACTCTTCCATTGTTCTAGGAATTCTGCTGAAGTCTAAAAATTCATCTGAACTCTTCCATTATTCTCGGAATTCGTGTGAATTTTAAAAATGCTTCGGAACTCTTCTATTGTTCTCGGAATTCCGCTGAAGTTTAAAAATGCTTCACAACTCTTCCATTGTTCTCGGAATTCCGCTGACTTTTAAAAATGCTTCGGAACTTTTCCATTGTTCTCAGAATTCTGCTGACGTTTAAAAATGCTTCAGAACTCTTCCATTGTTGTCGGAATTCCGTTGAAGTTTAAAAATGCTTCGAAACTCTTCCATTGTTCTCGTAATTCTGCTCATGTTTAAAAATGCTTCGGAACTCTTCCATTGTTCTCGTAATTCCGCTGAAGTTTAAAAATGCTTCGGAACTCTTCCATTGTTCTCGGAATTCCGATGACGTTTTAAAATGCTTCGGTACTCTTCCATTGTTCTCGGAATTCCGCTGACATATAAAAATGCTTCGGAAATCTTGCATTGTTCTCGGCATTCCGCTGACGTTTAAAAATGCTTCAGAACTCTTCCATTGTTCTCGGAATTCCGCTGACGTTTAAAAATGCTTTGGAACTCTTCCATTGTTCTCGGAATTCCGCTGAAGTTTAAAAATGCTTCGGAACTCTTCCATTGTTCTCAGAATTCCGCTGACATTTAAAAATGCTTCGGTACTCTTCCATTGTTCTCGGAATTCCGCTGACATATAAAAATGCTTCGGAAATCTTGCATTGTTCTCGACATTCCGCTGATGTTTAAAAATGCTTCGGAACTCTTCCATTGTTCTCAGAATTCCGCTGACGTTTAAAAATGCTACGGAAATCTTCCATTGTTTTCAAAATTCCGCTGACGTTTAAAAATGCTTCAGAACTCTTCCATTGTTCTCGGAATTCCGCTGACGGTTAATAATGCTTCGCAACTCTTTCATTGTTCTCGGAATTCCGCAGACGTTTAAAAATGCTTCGGAACTCTTCCATTGTTCTCAGAATTCCGCTGAAGTTTAAAAATGCTTCGGAACCCTTCCATTGTTCTCGGAATTCTGCTGAAGTTTAAAAATGCTTCGGAACTCTTCCATTGTTCTCAGAATTCCGCTGACATTTAAAAATGCTTCGGAAATCTTCCATTGTTTTCAAAATTCCGCTGACTCTTAAAAATGCTTCGGAACTCTTCCATTGTTCTCGGAATTCTGCTGACGTTTAAAAATGCTTCGGAACTCTTCCATTGTTCTCGGAATTCCGCTGACGTTTAAAAATGCTTCGGAACTCTTCCATTGTTCTTGGAATTCTGCTGAAGTTTTAAAATGCTTCGGTATTCTTCCATTGTTCTCGGAATTCCGCTGACATATAAAAATGCTTCAAAATCTTGCATTGTTCTCGGCATTCCGCTGACGTTTAAAAATGCTTCGGAACTCTTCCATTGTTCTCGGAATTCCGCTGACGTTTAAAAATGCTTCGGTACTCTTCCATTGTTCTCGGAATTCCGCTGACATATAAAAATGCTTTGGAAATCTTGCATTGTTCTCGGCATTCCGCTGACGTTTAAAAATGCTTCGGAACTCTTCAATTGTTCTCGGAATTCTGCTGAACTTTTAAAATGCTTTGGAACTCTTCCATTGTTCTCGGAATTCCGCTGAAGTTTAAAAATGCTTCGGAAATCTTACATTGTTTTCAAAATTCCGCTGACGTTTAAAAATGCTTCGGAACTCTTCCATTGTTCTCGGAATTCCACTGACGTTTAAAAATGCTTTGGAACTCTTCCATTGTTCTCGGAATTCCGCTGAAGTTTAAAAATGCTTCGGAACTCTTCCATTGTTCTCAGAATTCCGCTGACGTTTAAAAATGCTACGGAAATCTTCCATTGTTTTCAAAATTCCGCTGACGTTTAAAAATGCTTCAGAACTCTTCCATTGTTCTCGGAATTCCGCTGACGTTTAATAATGCTTCGCAACTCTTTCATTGTTCTCGGAATTCCGCTGACGTTTAAAAATGCTTCGGAACTCTTCCATTGTTCTTGGAATTCCGCTGACGTTTAAAAATGCTTCGGTACTCTTCCATTGTTCTCGGTATTCCGCTGACATATAAAAATGCTTCGGAAATCTTGCATTGTTCTCGGCATTCCGCTGACGTTTAAAAATGCTTCGGAACTCTTCAATTGTTCTCGGAATTCTGCTGAACTTTTAAAATGCTATGGAACTCTTCCATTGCTCTCGGAATTCGGGTGAAGTTTAAAAATGCTTCGGAACTCTTCTATTGTTCTCGGAATTCCGCTGAAGTTAAAAAATGCTTAAAATCTCTTCCATTGTTCTCGTAATTCTGCTCATGTTTAAAAATGCTTCGGAACTCTTCCATTGTTCTCGTAATTCCACTGAAGTTTAAAAATGCTTCGGAACTCTTCCATTGTTCTCGGAATTCCGATGACGTTTTAAAATGCTTCGGTACTCTTCCATTGTTCTCGGAATTCCGCTGAAGTTAAAAAATGCTTAAAATCTCTTCCATTGTTCTCATAATTCTGCTCATGTTTAAAAATGCTTCGGAACTCTTCCATTGTTCTCGGAATTCCACTGAAGTTTAAAAATGCTTCGGAACTCTTCCATTGTTCTAGGAATTCTGCTGAAGTCTAAAAATTCATCTGAACTCTTCCATTATTCTCGGAATTCGTGTGAATTTTAAAAATGCTTCGGAACTCTTCTATTGTTCTCGGAATTCCGCTGAAGTTTAAAAATGCTTAAAATCTATTCCATTGTTCTCGTAATTCTGCTCATGTTTAAAAATGCTTCGGAACTCTTCCATTGTTCTCGTAATTCCGCTGAAGTTTAAAAATGCTTCGTAACTCTTCCATTGTTCTCGGAATTCCGATGACGTTTTAAAATGCTTCGGTACTCTTCCATTGTTCTCGGAATTCCGCTGACATATAAAAATGCTTCGGAAATCTTGCATTGTTCTCAGCATTCCGCTGACGTTTAAAAATGCTTCAGAACTCTTCAATTGTTCTCGGAATTCTGCTGAACTTTTAAAATGCTTTGGAACTCTTCCATTGCTCTCGGTATTCGGGTGAAGTTTAAAAATGCTTCGGAACTATTCTATTGTTCTCGGAATTCCGCTGAAGTTTAAAAATGCTTCAGAACTCTTCCATTGTTCTCAGAATTCCGTTGAAGTTTAAAAATGCTTCGCAACTCTTTCATTGTTCTCGGAATTCCGCTGACGTTTAAAAATGCTTCGGAACTCTTCCATTGTTCGCAGAATTCCGTTGAAGTTTAAAAATGCTTCGAAACTCTTCCATTGTTCTCGGAATTCTGCTGAAGTTTAAAAATGCTTCGAAACTCTTTCAATGTTCTCGGAATTCTGCTGAAGTTTAAAAATGCTTCAGAACTCTTCCATTGTTCTCGGCATTCCGCTGACATTTAAAAATGCTTCTGAAATCTTGCATTGTTCTCGGCATTCCGCTGACGTTTAAAAATGCTTCGGAACTCTTCAATTGTTCTCGGAATTCTGCTGAACTTTTAAAATGCTTTGGAACTCTTCCATTGCTCTCGGAATTCGGGTGAAGTTTAAAAATGCTTCGGAACTCTTCTATTGTTCTCGGAATTCCGCTGAAGTTTAAAAATGCTTAAAATCTCTACCATTGTTCTCGTAATTCTGCTCATGTTTAAAAATGCTTCGGAACTCTTCCATTGTTCTCGTAATTCCGCTGAAGTTTAAAAATGCTTCGGAACTCTTCTATTGTTCTCGGAATTCCGCTGAAGTTTAAAAATGCTTAAAATCTCTTACATTGTTCTCGGAATTCCGCTGATGTTTAAAAATGCTTCGGAACTCTTCCATTTTTCTCAGAATTCTGCTGAAGTTTAAAAATGCTTCAGAACTCTTCCATTGTTCTCAGAATTCTGCTGACGTTTAAAAATGCTTCTTTACTCTTCCATTGTTCTGGGAATTCTGCTGAAGTTTAAAAATGCTTCGGTACTCTTCCATTGTTCTCGGAATTCCGCTGACATATAAAAATGCTTCGGAAATCTTGCATTGTTCTCGGCATTCCGCTGACATTTAAAAATGCTTCGGAACTCTTCAATTGTTCTCGGAATTCTGCTGAACTTTTAAAATGCTTTGGAACTCTTCCATTGCTCTCGGAATTCGGGTGAAGTTTAAAAATGCTTCGGAACTCTTCTATTGTTCTCGGAATTCCGCTGAAGTTTAAAAATGCTTCGGTACTCTTCCATTGTTCTCGGAATTCCGCTGACATATAAAAATGCTTCGGAAATCTTGCATTGTTCTCGGCATTCCGCTGACATTTAAAAATGCTTCGGAACTCTTCAATTGTTCTTGGAATTCTGCTGAACTTTTAAAATGCTTTGGAACTCTTCCATTGCTCTCGGAATTCGGGTGAAGTTTAAAAATGCTTCGGAAATCTTCTATTGTTCTCGGAATTCCGCTGAAGTTTAAAAATGCTTAAAATCTCTTCCATTGTTCTCGTAATTCTGCTCATGTTTAAAAATGCTTCGGAACTCTTCCATTGTTCTCGTAATTCCGCTGAAGTTTAAAAATGGTTCGGAACTCTTCCATTGTTCTCGGAATTCCGATGACGTTTTAAAATGCTTCGGTACTCTTCCATTGTTCTTGGAATTCCGCTGACGTTTAAAAATGCTTCGGAACTCTTCCATTGTTATCGGAATTCCGCTGAAGTTTAAAAATGCTTCGGAACTCTTCCATTGTTCTAGGAATTCTGCTGAAGTCTAAAAATTCATCTGAACTCTTCCATTATTCTCGGAATTCGTGTGAATTTTAAAAATGCTTCGTAACTCTTCTATTGTTCTCGGAATTCCGCTGAAGTTTAAAAATGCTTCGGAACTCTTCCATTGTTCTCGGAATTCTGCTGAAGTTTAAAAATGCTTCAGAACTCTTCCATTGTTCTCAGAATTCCGCTGACGTTTAAAAATGCTTCGGTACTCTTCCATTGTTCTCGGAATACCGCTGACGTTTAAAAATGCTTCGGTACTCTTCCATTGTTCTCGGAATTCCGCTGACATATAAAAATGCTTCGGAAATCTTGCATTGTTCTCGGCATTCCGCTGACGTTTAAAAATGCTTCGGAACTCTTCAATTGTTCTCGGAATTCTGCTGAACTTTTAAAATGCTTTGGAACTCTTCCATTGCTCTCGGAATTCGGGTGAAGTTTAAAAATGCTTCGGAACTATTCTATTGTTCTCGGAATTCCGCTGAAGTTTAAAAATGCTTAAAATCTCTACCATTGTTCTCGTAATTCTGCTCATGTTTAAAAATGCTTCGGAACTCTTCCATTGTTCTCGTAATTCCGCTGAAGTTTAAAAATGCTTTGGAACTCTTCCATTGTTCTCGGAATTCCGCTGACGTTTAAAAATGCTTCACAACTCTTCCATTGTTCTCGGAATTCCGCTGACTTTTAAAAAGGCTTTGGAACTCTTCCATTGTTCTCCAAATTCCGCTGAAGTTTAAAAATGCTTCGGAACCCTTCCATTGTTCTCGTAATTCCGCTGAAGTTTAAAAATGCTTCGGACCTCTTCCATTGTTCTCGGAATTCCGCTGACGTTTAAAAATGCTTCACAACTCTTCCATTGTTCTCGGAATTCCGCTGACGTTTAAAAATGCTTCGGAACTCTTCCATTGTTATCGGAATTCCGCTGAAGTTTAAAAATGCTTCGGAACTCTTCCATTGTTCTAGGAATTCTGCTGAAGTCTAAAAATTCATCTGAACTCTTTCATTATTCTCGGAATTCGTGTGAATTTTAAAAATGCTTCGGAACTCTTCTATTGTTCTCGGAATTCCGCTGAAGTTTAAAAATGCTTAAAATCTCTTACATTGTTCTCGGAATTCTGCTGAAGTTTAAAAATGCTTCGGAACTCTTTCATTTTTCTTGGAATTCTGCTGAAGTTTAAAAATGCTTCAGAACTCTTCCATTGTTCTCAGAATTCCGCTGACGTTTAAAAATGCTTCGGTACTCTTCCATTGTTCTCGGAATTCCGCTGACGTTTAAAAATGCTTCGGTACTCTTCCATTGTTCTCGGAATTCCGCTGACATATAAAAATGCTTCGGAACTCTTCAATTGTTCTCGGAATTCTGCTGAACTTTTAAAATGCTTTGGAACTCTTCCATTGCTCTCGGAATTCGGGTGAAGTTTAAAAATGCTTCGGAACTCTTCTATTGTTCTCGGAATTCCGCTGAAGTTTAAAAATGCTTAAAATCTCTTCCATTGTTCTCGTAATTCTGCTCATGTTTAAAAATGCTTCGGAACTCTTCCATTGTTCTCGTAATTCCGCTGAAGTTTAAAAATGCTTCGGAACTCTTCCATTGTTCTCGGAATTCCGCTGACGTTTAAAAATGCTTCACAACTCTTCCATTGTTCTCCAAATTCCGCTGAAGTTTAAAAATGCTTCGGAACCCTTCCATTGTTCTCGGAATTCTGCTGAAGTTTAAAAATGCTTCAGAACTCTTCCATTGTTCTCAGAATTCCGCTGACGTTTAATAATGCTTCGCAACTCTTTCATTGTTCTCGGAATTCCGCTGACGTTTAAAAATGCTTCGGAACTCTTCCATTGTTCTCGGAATTCCGATGACGTTTTAAAATGCATTGGAACTCTTCCATTGCTCTCGGAATTCGGGTGAAGTTTAAAAATGCTTCGGAACTCTTCTATTGTTCTCGGAATTCCGCTGAAGTTTAAAAATGCTTAAAATCTCTTCCATTGTTCTCGTAATTCTGCTCATGTTTAAAAATGCTTCGGAACTCTTCCATTGTTCTCGTAATTCCGCTGAAGTTTAAAAATGCTTCGGAACTCTTCCATTGTTCTCGGAATTCCGATGACGTTTTAAAATGCTTCGGTACTCTTCCATTGTTCTCGGAATTCCGCTGACGTTTAAAAATGCTTCGGAACTCTTCCATTGTTCTTGGAATTCCACTGAAGTTTAAAAATGCTTCGGAACTCTTCCATTGTTCTAGGAATTCTGCTGAAGTCTAAAAATTCATCTGAACTCTTCCATTATTCTCGGAATTCGTGTGAATTTTAAAAATGCTTCGGAACTCTTCTATTGTTCTCGGAATTCCGCTGAAGTTTAAAAATGCTTCACAACTCTTCCATTGTTCTCGGAATTCCGCTGACTTTTAAAAATGCTTCGGAACTTTTCCATTGTTCTCAGAATTCTGCTGACGTTTAAAAATGCTTCAGAACTCTTCCATTGTTGTCGGAATTCCGTTGAAGTTTAAAAATGCTTCGAAACTCTTCCATTGTTCTCGGAATTCTGCTGACGTTTAAAAATGCTTCGGAACTCTTCCATTGTTCTCGAAATTCCGTTGAAGTTTAAAAATGCTTTGGAACTCTTCCATTGTTCTCGGAATTCTGCTGAAGTTTAAAAATGCTTCACAACTCTTCCATTGTTCTCAGAATTCTGCTGACGTTTAAAAATGCTTCGGAACTCTTCCATTGTTCTCAAAATTCCGCTGACGTTTAAAAATGCTTCAGAACTTTTCCATTGTTCTCAGAATTCTGCTGACGTTTAAAAATGCTTCGGAACTCTTCCATTGTTCTCGGAATTCCGCTGACGTTTAAAAATGCTTCGGAACTCTTCCATTGTTCTCGGAATTCCGCTGACATTTAAAAATGCTTCGGAACTCTTCCATTGTTCTCGGAATTCCGCTGACGTTTAAAAATTGTTCGGTACTCTTCCATTGTTCTCGGAATTCCGCTGACATATAAAAATGCTTCGGAAATCTTGCATTGTTCTCGGCATTCCGCTGACGTTTAAAAATGCTTCGGAAATCTTCCATTGTTTTCAAAATTCCGCTGACGTTTAAAAATGCTTCAGAACTCTTCCATTGTTCTCGGAATTCCGTTGACGTTTAAAAATGCTTTGGAACTCTTCCATTGTTCTCGGAATTCCGCTGAAGTTTAAAAATGCTTTGGAACTCTTCCATTGTTCTCAGAATTCCGCTGACATTTAAAAATGCTTCGGTACTCTTCCATTGTTCTCGGAATTCCGCTGACATATAAAAATGCTTCGGAAATCTTGCATTGTTCTCGGAATTCCACTGACGTTTAAAAATGCTTCGGAACTTTTCTATTGTTCTCGGAATTCCGCTGAAGTTTAAAAATGCTTCACAACTCTTCCATTGTTCTCGGAATTCCGCTGACTTTTAAAAATGCTTCGGAACTCTTCCATTGTTCTCAGAATTCTGCTGACGTTTAAAAATGCTTCAGAACTCTTCCATTGTTCTCGGAATTCCGTTGAAGTTTAAAAATGCTTCGAAACTCTTCCATTGTTCTCGGAATTCTGCTGACGTTTAAAAATGCTTCGGAACTCTTCCATTGTTCTCGAAATTCCGTTGAAGTTTAAAAATGCTTTGGAACTCTTCCATTGTTCTCGGAATTCTGCTGAAGTTTAAACATGCTTCGGAACTCTTCCATTGTTCTCAGAATTCCGCTGACGTTTAAAAATGCTTCACAACTCTTCCATTGTTCTCGGAATTCCGCTGACTTTTAAAAATACTTCGGAACTCTTCCATTGTTATCCAAATTCCGCTGACATTTAAAAATGCTTCGGAAATCTTCCATTGTTTTCAAAATTCCGCTGAAGTTTAAAAATGCTTCGGAACCCTTCCATTGTTCTCGGAATTCCGCTGAAGTTTAAAAATGCTTCGGAAATCTTACATTGTTTTCAAAATTCCGCTGACGTTTAAAAATGCTTCGGAACTCTTCCATTGTTCTCGGAATTCCACTGACGTTTAAAAATGCTTTGGAACTCTTCCATTGTTCTCGGAATTCCGCTGAAGTTTAAAAATGCTTCGGAACTCTTCCATTGTTCTCAGAATTCCGCTGACGTTTAAAAATGCTACGGAAATCTTCCATTGTTCTCGGAATTCCGATGACGTTTTAAAATGCTTCGGTACTCTTCCATTGTTCTCGGAATTCCGCTGACGTTTAAAAATTCTTCAGAACTCTTCCATTATTCTCGCAATTCGTGTGAATTTTAAAAATGCTTCGGAACTTTTCTATTGTTCTCGGAATTCCGCTGAAGTTTAAAAATGCTTCGCAACTCTTTCATTGTTCTCGGAATTCCGCTGACGTTTAAAAATGCTTCGGAACTCTTCCATTGTTCTTGGAATTCCGCTGACGTTTAAAAATGCTTCAGAACTCTTCCATTGTTCTCGGAATTCCGCTGACGTTTAATAATGCTTCGCAACTCTTTCATTGTTCTCGGAATTCCGCTGACGTTTAAAAATGCTTCGGAACTCTTCCATTGTTCTTGGAATTCCGCTGACGTTTAAAAATGCTTCGGTATTCTTCCATTGTTCTCGGTATTCCGCTGACATATAAAAATGCTTCGGAAATCTTGCATTGTTCTCGGCATTCCGCTGACGTTTAAAAATGCTTCGGAACTCTTCAATTGTTCTCGGAATTCTGCTGAACTTTTAAAATGCTATGGAACTCTTCCATTGCTCTCGGAATTCGGGTGAAGTTTAAAAATGCTTCGGAACTCTTCCATTGTTCTCGGAATTCCGCTGACGTTTAAAAATGCTTCACAACTCTTCCATTGTTCTCCAAATTCCGCTGAAGTTTAAAAATGCTTCGGAACCCTTCCATTGTTCTCGGAATTCTGCTGAAGTTTAAAAATGCTTCAGAACTCTTCCATTGTTCTCAGAATTCCGCTGACGTTTAATAATGCTTCGCAACTCTTTCATTGTTCTCGGAATTCCGCTGACGTTTAAAAATGCTTCGGAACTCTTCCATTGTTCTCGGAATTCCGATGACGTTTTAAAATGCATTGGAACTCTTCCATTGCTCTCGGAATTCGCGTGAAGTTTAAAAATGCTTCGGAACTCTTCTATTGTTCTCGGAATTCCGCTGAAGTTAAAAAATGCTTAAAATCTCTTCCATTGTTCTCGTAATTCTGCTCATGTTTAAAAATGCTTCGGAACTCTTCCATTGTTCTCGTAATTCCACTGAAGTTTAAAAATGCTTCGGAACTCTTCCATTGTTCTCGGAATTCCGATGACGTTTTAAAATGCTTCGGTACTCTTCCATTGTTCTCGGAATTCTGCTGACGTTTAAAAATGCTTCGGAACTCTTCCATTGTTCTCGGAATTCCACTGAAGTTTAAAAATGCTTCGCAACTCTTCCATTGTTCTAGGAATTCTGCTGAAGTCTAAAAATTCATCTGAAATCTTCCATTATTCTCGGAATTCGTGTGAATTTTAAAAATGCTTCGGAACTTTTCTATTGTTCTCGGAATTCCGCTGAAGTTTAAATATGCTTAAAATCTCTTACATTGTTCTCGGAATTCCGCTGAAGTTTAAAAATGCTTCGGAACTCTTCCATTGTTCTCGGAATTCTGCTGAAGTTTAAAAATGCTTCAGAACTCTTCCATTGTTCTCAGAATTCCGCTGACGTTTAAAAATGCTTCGGAAATCTTCCATTGTTTTCAAAATTCCGCTGACGTTTAAAAATGCTTCAGAACTTTTCCATTGTTCTCAGAATTCTGCTGACGTTTAAAAATGCTTCGGAACTCCTCCATTGTTCTCGGAATTCCGCTGACGTTTAAAAATGCTTCGGAAATCTTCCATTGTTTTCAAAATTCCGCTGACTCTTAAAAATGCTTCAGAACTCTTCCATTGTTCTCGGAATTCTGCTGACGTTTAAAAATGCTTCGGAACTCTTCCATTGTTCTCGGAATTCCGCTGACGTTTAAAAATGCTTCGGAACTCTTCCATTGTTCTTGGAATTCTGCTGAAGTTTTAAAATGCTTCGGTACTCTTCCATTGTTCTCGGAATTCTGCTGACGTTTAAAAATTCATGTGAACTCTTCCATTATTCTCGGAATTCGTGTGGATTTTAAAAATGCTTCGGAACTCTTCTATTGTTCTCGGAATTCCGCTGAAGTTTAAAAATGCTTAAAATCTCTTACATTGTTCTCGGAATTCGGCTGAAGTTTAAAAATGCTTCGGAACTCTTCCATTGTTCTCGGAATTCTGCTGAAGTTTAAAAATGCTTCAGAACTCTTCCATTGTTCTCAGAATTCCGCTGACGTTTAAAAATGTTTCACAACTCTTCCATTGTTCTCGGAATTCCGCTGACTTTTAAAAATGCTTCGGAACTCTTCCATTGTTCTCCAAATTCCGCTGAAGTTTAAAAATGCTTCGGAACCCTTCCATTGTTCTCGGAATTCTGCTGAAGTTTAAAAATGCTTCGGAACTCTTCCATTGTTCTCGGAATTCCGCTGACATATAAAAATGCTTCAAAATCTTGCATTGTTCTCGGCATTCCGCTGACGTTTAAAAATGCTTCGGAACTCTTCCATTGTTCTCAGAATTCCGCTGACATTTAAAAATGCTTCGGAAATCTTCCATTGTTTTCAAAATTCCGCTGACGTTTAAAAATGCTTCAGAACTCTTCCATTGTTCTCGGAATTCCGCTGACGTTTAAAAATGCTTCGGAACTCTTCCATTGTTCTCGGAATTCCGCTGACGTTTAAAAATGCTTCGGTACTCTTCCATTGTTCTCGGAATTCCGCTGACATATAAAAATGCTTCGGAAATCTTGCATTGTTCTCGGCATTCCGCTGACATTTAAAAATGCTTCGGAACTCTTCAATTGTTCTCGGAATTCTGCTGAACTTTTAAAATGCTTTGGAACTCTTCCATTGTTCTCGGAATTCCGCTGAAGTTTAAAAATGCTTCGGAAATCTTACATTGTTTTCAAAATTCCGCTGACGTTTAAAAATGCTTCGGAACTCTTCCATTTTTCTCGGAAATCCACTGACGTTTAAAAATGCTTTGGAACTCTTCCATTGTTCTCGGAATTCCGCTGAAGTTTAAAAATGCTTCGGAACTCTTCCATTGTTCTCAGAATTCCGCTGACGTTTAAAAATGCTACGGAAATCTTCCATTGTTTTCAAAATTCCGCTGACGTTTAAAAATGCTTCAGAACTCTTCCATTGTTCTCGGAATTCCGCTGACGTTTAATAATGCTTCGCAACTCTTTCATTGTTCTCGGAATTCCGCTGACGTTTAAAAATGCTTCGGAACTCTTCCATTGTTCTTGGAATTCCGCTGACGTTTAAAAATGCTTCGGTACTCTTCCATTGTTCTCGGTATTCCGCTGACATATAAAAATGCTTCGGAAATCTAGCATTGTTCTCGGCATTCCGCTGACGTTTAAAAATGCTTCGGAACTCTTCAATTGTTCTCGGAATTCTGCTGAACTTTTAAAATGCTATGGAACTCTTCCATTGCTCTCGGAATTCGGGTGAAGTTTAAAAATGCTTCGGAACTCTTCTATTGTTCTCGGAATTCCGCTGAAGTTTAAAAATGCTTAAAATCTCTTCCATTGTTCTCGTAATTCTGCTCATGTTTAAAAATGCTTCGGAACTCTTCCATTGTTCTCGTAATTCCGCTGAAGTTTAAAAATGCTTCGGAACTCTTCCATTGTTCTCGGAATTCCGATGACGTTTTAAAATGCTTCGGTACTCTTCCATTGTTCTCCTAATTCCACTGAAGTTTAAAAATGCTTCGGAACTCTTCCATTGTCCTCGGAATTCCGATGACGTTTTAAAATGCTTCGGTACTCTTCCATTGTTCTCGGAATTCCGCTGACGTTTAAAAATGCTTCGGAACTCTTCCATTGTTCTCGGAATTCCACTGAAGTTTAAAAATGCTTCGGAACTCTTCCATTGTTCTAGGAATTCTGCTGAAGTCTAAAAATTCATCTGAACTCTTCCATTATTCTCGGAATTCGTGTGAATTTTAAAAATGCTTCGGAACTCTTCTATTGTTCTCGGAATTCCGCTGAAGTTTAAAAATGCTTAAAATCTATTCCATTGTTCTCGTAATTCTGCTCATGTTTAAAAATGCTTCGGAACTCTTCCATTGTTCTCGTAATTCCGCTGAAGTTTAAAAATGCTTCGGAACTCTTCCATTGTTCTCGGAATTCCGATGACGTTTTAAAATGCTTCGGTACTCTTCCATTGTTCTCGGAATTCCGCTGACATATAAAAATGCTTCGGAAATCTTGCATTGTTCTCGGCATTCCGCTGACGTTTAAAAATGCTTCAGAACTCTTCCATTGTTCTCGGAATTCCGCTGACGTTTAAAAATGCTTTGGAACTCTTCCATTGTTCTCGGAATTCCGCTGAAGTTTAAAAATGCTTCGGAACTCTTCCATTGTTCTCAGAATTCCGCTGACATTTAAAAATGCTTCGGTACTCTTCCATTGTTCTCGGAATTCCGCTGACATATAAAAATGCTTCGGAAATCTTGCATTGTTCTCGACATTCCGCTGATGTTTAAAAATGCTTCGGAACTCTTCCATTGTTCTCAGAATTCCGCTGACGTTTAAAAATGCTACGGAAATCTTCCATTGTTTTCAAAATTCCGCTGACGTTTAAAAATGCTTCAGAACTCTTCCATTGTTCTCGGAATTCCGCTGACGGTTAATAATGCTTCGCAACTCTTTCATTGTTCTCGGAATTCCGCAGACGTTTAAAAATGCTTCGGAACTCTTCCATTGTTCTCAGAATTCCGCTGAAGTTTAAAAATGCTTCGGAACTCTTCCATTGTTCTCAGAATTCCGCTGACATTTAAAAATGCTTCGGAAATCTTCCATTGTTTTCAAAATTCCGCTGACTCTTAAAAATGCTTCGGAACTCTTTCATTGTTCTCGGAATTCCGCTGACGTTTAAAAATGCTTCGGAACTCTTCCATTGTTCTCGGAATTCCGATGACGTTTTAAAATGCATTGGAACTCTTCCATTGCTCTCGGAATTCGGGTGAAGTTTAAAAATGCTTCGGAACTCTTCTATTGTTCTCGGAATTCCGCTGAAGTTTAAAAATGCTTAAAATCTCTTCCATTGTTCTCGTAATTCTGCTCATGTTTAAAAATGCTTCGGAACTCTTCCATTGTTCTCGTAATTCCGCTGAAGTTTAAAAATGCTTCGGAACTCTTCCATTGTTCTCGGAATTCCGATGACGTTTTAAAATGCTTCGGTACTCTTCCATTGTTCTCGGAATTCCGCTGACGTTTAAAAATGCTTCGGAACTCTTCCATTGTTCTCGGAATTCCACTGAAGTTTAAAAATGCTTCGGAACTCTTCCATTGTTCTAGGAATTCTGCTGAAGTCTAAAAATTCATCTGAACTCTTCCATTATTCTCGGAATTCGTGTGAATTTTAAAAATGCTTCGGAACTCTTCTATTGTTCTCGGAATTCCGCTGAAGTTTAAAAATGCTTCACAACTCTTCCATTGTTCTCGGAATTCCGCTGACTTTTAAAAATGCTTCGGAACTTTTCCATTGTTCTCAGAATTCTGCTGACGTTTAAAAATGCTTCAGAACTCTTCCATTGTTGTCGGAATTCCGTTGAAGTTTAAAAATGCTTCGAAACTCTTCCATTGTTCTCGGAATTCTGCTGACGTTTAAAAATGCTTCGGAACTCTTCCATTGTTCTCGAAATTCCGTTGAAGTTTAAAAATGCTTTGGAACTCTTCCATTGTTCTCGGAATTCTGCTGAAGTTTAAAAATGCTTCACAACTCTTCCATTGTTCTCAGAATTCTGCTGACGTTTAAAAATGCTTCGGAACTCTTCCATTGTTCTCAAAATTCCGCTGACGTTTAAAAATGCTTCAGAACTTTTCCATTGTTCTCAGAATTCTGCTGACGTTTAAAAATGCTTCGGAACTCTTCCATTGTTCTCGGAATTCCGCTGACGTTTAAAAATGCTTCGGAACTCTTCCATTGTTCTCGGAATTCCGCTGACATTTAAAAATGCTTCGGAACTCTTCCATTGTTCTCGGAATTCCGCTGACGTTTAAAAATTGTTCGGTACTCTTCCATTGTTCTCGGAATTCCGCTGACATATAAAAATGCTTCGGAAATCTTGCATTGTTCTCGGCATTCCGCTGACGTTTAAAAATGCTTCGGAAATCTTCCATTGTTTTCAAAATTCCGCTGACGTTTAAAAATGCTTCAGAACTCTTCCATTGTTCTCGGAATTCCGTTGACGTTTAAAAATGCTTTGGAACTCTTCCATTGTTCTCGGAATTCCGCTGAAGTTTAAAAATGCTTTGGAACTCTTCCATTGTTCTCAGAATTCCGCTGACATTTAAAAATGCTTCGGTACTCTTCCATTGTTCTCGGAATTCCGCTGACATATAAAAATGCTTCGGAAATCTTGCATTGTTCTCGGAATTCCACTGACGTTTAAAAATGCTTCGGAACTTTTCTATTGTTCTCGGAATTCCGCTGAAGTTTAAAAATGCTTCACAACTCTTCCATTGTTCTCGGAATTCCGCTGACTTTTAAAAATGCTTCGGAACTCTTCCATTGTTCTCAGAATTCTGCTGACGTTTAAAAATGCTTCAGAACTCTTCCATTGTTCTCGGAATTCCGTTGAAGTTTAAAAATGCTTCGAAACTCTTCCATTGTTCTCGGAATTCTGCTGACGTTTAAAAATGCTTCGGAACTCTTCCATTGTTCTCGAAATTCCGTTGAAGTTTAAAAATGCTTTGGAACTCTTCCATTGTTCTCGGAATTCTGCTGAAGTTTAAACATGCTTCGGAACTCTTCCATTGTTCTCAGAATTCCGCTGACGTTTAAAAATGCTTCACAACTCTTCCATTGTTCTCGGAATTCCGCTGACTTTTAAAAATACTTCGGAACTCTTCCATTGTTCTCCAAATTCCGCTGACATTTAAAAATGCTTCGGAAATCTTCCATTGTTTTCAAAATTCCGCTGAAGTTTAAAAATGCTTCGGAACCCTTCCATTGTTCTCGGAATTCCGCTGAAGTTTAAAAATGCTTCGGAAATCTTACATTGTTTTCAAAATTCCGCTGACGTTTAAAAATGCTTCGGAACTCTTCCATTGTTCTCGGAATTCCACTGACGTTTAAAAATGCTTTGGAACTCTTCCATTGTTCTCGGAATTCCGCTGAAGTTTAAAAATGCTTCGGAACTCTTCCATTGTTCTCAGAATTCCGCTGACGTTTAAAAATGCTACGGAAATCTTCCATTGTTTTCAAAATTCCGCTGACGTTTAAAAATGCTTCAGAACTCTTCCATTGTTCTCGGAATTCCGCTGACGTTTAATAATGCTTCGCAACTCTTTCATTGTTCTCGGAATTCCGCTGACGTTTAAAAATGCTTCGGAACTCTTCCATTGTTCTTGGAATTCCGCTGACGTTTAAAAATGCTTCGGTATTCTTCCATTGTTCTCGGTATTCCGCTGACATATAAAAATGCTTCGGAAATCTTGCATTGTTCTCGGCATTCCGCTGACGTTTAAAAATGCTTCGGAACTCTTCAATTGTTCTCGGAATTCTGCTGAACTTTTAAAATGCTATGGAACTCTTCCATTGCTCTCGGAATTCGGGTGAAGTTTAAAAATGCTTCGGAACTCTTCCATTGTTCTCGGAATTCCGCTGACGTTTAAAAATGCTTCACAACTCTTCCATTGTTCTCCAAATTCCGCTGAAGTTTAAAAATGCTTCGGAACCCTTCCATTGTTCTCGGAATTCTGCTGAAGTTTAAAAATGCTTCAGAACTCTTCCATTGTTCTCAGAATTCCGCTGACGTTTAATAATGCTTCGCAACTCTTTCATTGTTCTCGGAATTCCGCTGACGTTTAAAAATGCTTCGGAACTCTTCCATTGTTCTCGGAATTCCGATGACGTTTTAAAATGCATTGGAACTCTTCCATTGCTCTCGGAATTCGGGTGAAGTTTAAAAATGCTTCGGAACTCTTCTATTGTTCTCGGAATTCCGCTGAAGTTAAAAAATGCTTAAAATCTCTTCCATTGTTCTCGTAATTCTGCTCATGTTTAAAAATGCTTCGGAACTCTTCCATTGTTCTCGTAATTCCACTGAAGTTTAAAAATGCTTCGGAACTCTTCCATTGTTCTCGGAATTCCGATGACGTTTTAAAATGCTTCGGTACTCTTCCATTGTTCTCGGAATTCTGCTGACGTTTAAAAATGCTTCGGAACTCTTCCATTGTTCTCGGAATTCCACTGAAGTTTAAAAATGCTTCGGAACTCTTCCATTGTTCTAGGAATTCTGCTGAAGTCTAAAAATTCATCTGAAATCTTCCATTATTCTCGGAATTCGTGTGAATTTTAAAAATGCTTCGGAACTTTTCTATTGTTCTCGGAATTCCGCTGAAGTTTAAATATGCTTAAAATCTCTTACATTGTTCTCGGAATTCCGCTGATGTTTAAAAATGCTTCGGAACTCTTCCATTGTTCTCGGAATTCTGCTGAAGTTTAAAAATGCTTCAGAACTCTTCCATTGTTCTCAGAATTCCGCTGACGTTTAAAAATGCTTCGTAAATCTTCCATTGTTTTCAAAATTCCGCTGACGTTTAAAAATGCTTCAGAACTTTTCCATTGTTCTCAGAATTCTGCTGACGTTTAAAAATGCTTCGGAACTCTTCCATTGTTCTCGGAATTCCGCTGACGTTTAAAAATGCTTCGGAAATCTTCCATTGTTTTCAAAATTCCGCTGACTCTTAAAAATGCTTCAGAACTCTTCCATTGTTCTCGGAATTCTGCTGACGTTTAAAAATGCTTCGGAACTCTTCCATTGTTCTCGGAATTCCGCTGACGTTTAAAAATGCTTCGGAACTCTTCCATTGTTCTTGGAATTCTGCTGAAGTTTTAAAATGCTTCGGTACTCTTCCATTGTTCTCGGAATTCTGCTGACGTTTAAAAATTCATGTGAACTCTTCCATTATTCTCGGAATTCGTGTGGATTTTAAAAATGCTTCGGAACTCTTCTATTGTTCTCGGAATTCCGCTGAAGTTTAAAAATGCTTAAAATCTCTTACATTGTTCTCGGAATTCGGCTGAAGTTTAAAAATGCTTCGGAACTCTTCCATTGTTCTCGGAATTCTGCTGAAGTTTAAAAATGCTTCAGAACTCTTCCATTGTTCTCAGAATTCCGCTGACGTTTAAAAATGTTTCACAACTCTTCCATTGTTCTCGGAATTCCGCTGACTTTTAAAAATGCTTCGGAACTCTTCCATTGTTCTCCAAATTCCGCTGAAGTTTAAAAATGCTTCGGAACCCTTCCATTGTTCTCGGAATTCTGCTGAAGTTTAAAAATGCTTCGGAACTCTTCCATTGTTCTCGGAATTCCGCTGACATATAAAAATGCTTCAAAATCTTGCATTGTTCTCGGCATTCCGCTGACGTTTAAAAATGCTTCGGAACTCTTCCATTGTTCTCAGAATTCCGCTGACATTTAAAAATGCTTCGGAAATCTTCCATTGTTTTCAAAATTCCGCTGACGTTTAAAAATGCTTCAGAACTCTTCCATTGTTCTCGGAATTCCGCTGACGTTTAAAAATGCTTCGGAACTCTTCCATTGTTCTCGGAATTCCGCTGACGTTTAAAAATGCTTCGGTACTCTTCCATTGTTCTCGGAATTCCGCTGACATATAAAAATGCTTCGGAAATCTTGCATTGTTCTCGGCATTCCGCTGACATTTAAAAATGCTTCGGAACTCTTCAATTGTTCTCGGAATTCTGCTGAACTTTTAAAATGCTTTGGAACTCTTCCATTGTTCTCGGAATTCCGCTGAAGTTTAAAAATGCTTCGGAAATCTTACATTGTTTTCAAAATTCCGCTGACGTTTAAAAATGCTTCGGAACTCTTCCATTTTTCTCGGAAATCCACTGACGTTTAAAAATGCTTTGGAACTCTTCCATTGTTCTCGGAATTCCGCTGAAGTTTAAAAATGCTTCGGAACTCTTCCATTGTTCTCAGAATTCCGCTGACGTTTAAAAATGCTACGGAAATCTTCCATTGTTTTCAAAATTCCGCTGACGTTTAAAAATGCTTCAGAACTCTTCCATTGTTCTCGGAATTCCGCTGACGTTTAATAATGCTTCGCAACTCTTTCATTGTTCTCGGAATTCCGCTGACGTTTAAAAATGCTTCGGAACTCTTCCATTGTTCTTGGAATTCCGCTGACGTTTAAAAATGCTTCGGTACTCTTCCATTGTTCTCGGTATTCCGCTGACATATAAAAATGCTTCGGAAATCTAGCATTGTTCTCGGCATTCCGCTGACGTTTAAAAATGCTTCGGAACTCTTCAATTGTTCTCGGAATTCTGCTGAACTTTTAAAATGCTATGGAACTCTTCCATTGCTCTCGGAATTCGGGTGAAGTTTAAAAATGCTTCGGAACTCTTCTATTGTTCTCGGAATTCCGCTGAAGTTTAAAAATGCTTAAAATCTCTTCCATTGTTCTCGTAATTCTGCTCATGTTTAAAAATGCTTCGGAACTCTTCCATTGTTCTCGTAATTCCGCTGAAGTTTAAAAATGCTTCGGAACTCTTCCATTGTTCTCGGAATTCCGATGACGTTTTAAAATGCTTCGGTACTCTTCCATTGTTCTCCTAATTCCACTGAAGTTTAAAAATGCTTCGGAACTCTTCCATTGTCCTCGGAATTCCGATGACGTTTTAAAATGCTTCGGTACTCTTCCATTGTTCTCGGAATTCCGCTGACGTTTAAAAATGCTTCGGAACTCTTCCATTGTTCTCGGAATTCCACTGAAGTTTAAAAATGCTTCGGAACTCTTCCATTGTTCTAGGAATTCTGCTGAAGTCTAAAAATTCATCTGAACTCTTCCATTATTCTCGGAATTCGTGTGAATTTTAAAAATGCTTCGGAACTCTTCTATTGTTCTCGGAATTCCGCTGAAGTTTAAAAATGCTTAAAATCTATTCCATTGTTCTCGTAATTCTGCTCATGTTTAAAAATGCTTCGGAACTCTTCCATTGTTCTCGTAATTCCGCTGAAGTTTAAAAATGCTTCGGAACTCTTCCATTGTTCTCGGAATTCCGATGACGTTTTAAAATGCTTCGGTACTCTTCCATTGTTCTCGGAATTCCGCTGACATATAAAAATGCTTCGGAAATCTTGCATTGTTCTCGGCATTCCGCTGACGTTTAAAAATGCTTCAGAACTCTTCCATTGTTCTCGGAATTCCGCTGACGTTTAAAAATGCTTTGGAACTCTTCCATTGTTCTCGGAATTCCGCTGAAGTTTAAAAATGCTTCGGAACTCTTCCATTGTTCTCAGAATTCCGCTGACATTTAAAAATGCTTCGGTACTCTTCCATTGTTCTCGGAATTCCGCTGACATATAAAAATGCTTCGGAAATCTTGCATTGTTCTCGACATTCCGCTGATGTTTAAAAATGCTTCGGAACTCTTCCATTGTTCTCAGAATTCCGCTGACGTTTAAAAATGCTACGGAAATCTTCCATTGTTTTCAAAATTCCGCTGACGTTTAAAAATGCTTCAGAACTCTTCCATTGTTCTCGGAATTCCGCTGACGGTTAATAATGCTTCGCAACTCTTTCATTGTTCTCGGAATTCCGCAGACGTTTAAAAATGCTTCGGAACTCTTCCATTGTTCTCAGAATTCCGCTGAAGTTTAAAAATGCTTCGGAACTCTTCCATTGTTCTCAGAATTCCGCTGACATTTAAAAATGCTTCGGAAATCTTCCATTGTTTTCAAAATTCCGCTGACTCTTAAAAATGCTTCGGAACTCTTCCATTGTTCTCGGAATTCTGCTGACGTTTAAAAATGCTTCGGAACTCTTCCATTGTTCTCGGAATTCCGCTGACGTTTAAAAATGCTTCGGAACTCTTCCATTGTTCTTGGAATTCTGCTGAAGTTTTAAAATGCTTCGGTATTCTTCCATTGTTCTCGGAATTCCGCTGACATATAAAAATGCTTCAAAATCTTGCATTGTTCTCGGCATTCCGCTGACGTTTAAAAATGCTTCGGAACTCTTCCATTGTTCTCGGAATTCCGCTGACGTTTAAAAATGCTTCGGTACTCTTCCATTGTTCTCGGAATTCCGCTGACATATAAAAATGCTTTGGAAATCTTGCATTGTTCTCGGCATTCCGCTGACGTTTAAAAATGCTTCGGAACTCTTCAATTGTTCTCGGAATTCTGCTGAACTTTTAAAATGCTTTGGAACTCTTCCATTGTTCTCGGAATTCCGCTGAAGTTTAAAAATGCTTCGGAAATCTTACATTGTTTTCAAAATTCCGCTGACGTTTAAAAATGCTTCGGAACTCTTCCATTGTTCTCGGAATTCCACTGACGTTTAAAAATGCTTTGGAACTCTTCCATTGTTCTCGGAATTCCGCTGAAGTTTAAAAATGCTTCGGAACTCTTCCATTGTTCTCAGAATTCCGCTGACGTTTAAAAATGCTACGGAAATCTTCCATTGTTTTCAAAATTCCGCTGACGTTTAAAAATGCTTCAGAACTCTTCCATTGTTCTCGGAATTCCGCTGACGTTTAATAATGCTTCGCAACTCTTTCATTGTTCTCGGAATTCCGCTGACGTTTAAAAATGCTTCGGAACTCTTCCATTGTTCTTGGAATTCCGCTGACGTTTAAAAATGCTTCGGTACTCTTCCATTGTTCTCGGTATTCCGCTGACATATAAAAATGCTTCGGAAATCTTGCATTGTTCTCGGCATTCCGCTGACGTTTAAAAATGCTTCGGAACTCTTCAATTGTTCTCGGAATTCTGCTGAACTTTTAAAATGCTATGGAACTCTTCCATTGCTCTCGGAATTCGGGTGAAGTTTAAAAATGCTTCGGAACTCTTCTATTGTTCTCGGAATTCCGCTGAAGTTAAAAAATGCTTAAAATCTCTTCCATTGTTCTCGTAATTCTGCTCATGTTTAAAAATGCTTCGGAACTCTTCCATTGTTCTCGTAATTCCACTGAAGTTTAAAAATGCTTCGGAACTCTTCCATTGTTCTCGGAATTCCGATGACGTTTTAAAATGCTTCGGTACTCTTCCATTGTTCTCGGAATTCCGCTGAAGTTAAAAAATGCTTAAAATCTCTTCCATTGTTCTCATAATTCTGCTCATTTTTAAAAATGCTTCGGAACTCTTCCATTGTTCTCGGAATTCCACTGAAGTTTAAAAATGCTTCGGAACTCTTCCATTGTTCTAGGAATTCTGCTGAAGTCTAAAAATTCATCTGAACTCTTCCATTATTCTCGGAATTCGTGTGAATTTTAAAAATGCTTCGGAACTCTTCTATTGTTCTCGGAATTCCGCTGAAGTTTAAAAATGCTTAAAATCTATTCCATTGTTCTCGTAATTCTGCTCATGTTTAAAAATGCTTCGGAACTCTTCCATTGTTCTCGTAATTCCGCTGAAGTTTAAAAATGCTTCGTAACTCTTCCATTGTTCTCGGAATTCCGATGACGTTTTAAAATGCTTCGGTACTCTTCCATTGTTCTCGGAATTCCGCTGACATATAAAAATGCTTCGGAAATCTTGCATTGTTCTCAGCATTCCGCTGACGTTTAAAAATGCTTCAGAACTCTTCAATTGTTCTCGGAATTCTGCTGAACTTTTAAAATGCTTTGGAACTCTTCCATTGTTCTCGGAATTCCGCTGAAGTTTAAAAATGCTTCGGAAATCTTACATTGTTTTCAAAATTCCGCTGACGTTTAAAAATGCTTCGGAACTCTTCCATTGTTCTCAGAATTCCACTGAAGTTTAAAAATGCTTCGGAACTCTTCCATTGTTCTCAGAATTCCACTGAAGTTTAAAAATGCTTCGGAACTCTTCCATTGTTCTCGGAATTCCACTGAAGTTTAAAAATGCTTCGGAACTCTTCCATTGTTCTAGGAATTCTGCTGAAGTCTAAAAATTCATCTGAACTCTTCCATTATTCTCGGAATTCCACTGAAGTTTAAAAATGCTTCGGAACTTTTCTATTGTTCTCGGAATTCCGCTAAAGTTTAAAAATGCTTAAAATCTCTTACATTGTTCTCGGAATTCCGCTGAAGTTTAAAAATGCTTCGGAACTCTTCCATTGTTCTCAGAATTCCGCTGACGTTTAAAAATGCTTCGGAAATCTTCCATTGTTTTCAAAATTCCGCTGACGTTTAAAAATGCTTCAGAACTTTTCCATTGTTCTCAGAATTCTGCTGACGTTTAAAAATGCTTCGGAACTCTTCCATTGTTCTCGGAATTCCGCTGACGTTTAAAAATGCTTCAGAAATCTTGCATTGTTCTTGGCATTCCGCTGACGTTTAAAAATGCTTCGGAACTCTTCAATTGTTCTCGGAATTCTGCTGAACTTTTAAAATGCTTTAGAACTCTTCCATTGCTCTCAGAATTCTGCTGAAGTTTAAAAATGCTTCAGAACTCTTACAGTGTTCTCGGAATTCTGCTGACGTTTAAAAATGCTTCGGAACTCTTCCATTGTTCTGGAAATTCCGTTGAAGTTTAAAAATGCTTCGGAACTCTTCCATTGTTCTCGGAATTCTGCTGAAGTTTAAAAATGCTTCGGAACTCTTCCATTGTTCTCAGAATTCCGCTGACATTTAAAAATGCTTCGGAAATCTTCCATTGTTTTCAAAATTCCGCTGACTCTTAAAAATGCTTCGGAACTCTTCCATTGTTCTCGGAATTCTGCTGACGTTTAAAAATGCTTCGGAACTCTTCCATTGTTCTCGGAATTCCGCTGATGTTTAAAAATGCTTCGGAACTCTTCCATTGTTCTTGGAATTCTGCTGAAGTTTTAAAATGCTTCGGTATTCTTCCATTGTTCTCGGAATTCCGCTGACATATAAAAATGCTTCAAAATCTTGCATTGTTCTCGGCATTCCGCTGACGTTTAAAAATGCTTCGGAACTCTTCCATTGTTCTCGGAATTCCGCTGACGTTTAAAAATGCTTCGGTACTCTTCCATTGTTCTCGGAATTCCGCTGACATATAAAAATGCTTTGGAAATCTTGCATTGTTCTCGGCATTCCGCTGACGTTTAAAAATGCTTCGGAACTCTTCAATTGTTCTCGGAATTCTGCTGAACTTTTAAAATGCTTTGGAACTCTTCCATTGTTCTCGGAATTCCGCTGAAGTTTAAAAATGCTTCGGAAATCTTACATTGTTTTCAAAATTCCGCTGACGTTTAAAAATGCTTCGGAACTCTTCCATTGTTCTCGGAATTCCACTGACGTTTAAAAATGCTTTGGAACTCTTCCATTGTTCTCGGAATTCCGCTGAAGTTTAAAAATGCTTCGGAACTCTTCCATTGTTCTCAGAATTCCGCTGACGTTTAAAAATGCTACGGAAATCTTCCATTGTTTTCAAAATTCCGCTGACGTTTAAAAATGCTTCAGAACTCTTCCATTGTTCTCGGAATTCCGCTGACGTTTAATAATGCTTCGCAACTCTTTCATTGTTCTCGGAATTCCGCTGACGTTTAAAAATGCTTCGGAACTCTTCCATTGTTCTTGGAATTCCGCTGACGTTTAAAAATGCTTCGGTACTCTTCCATTGTTCTCGGTATTCCGCTGACATATAAAAATGCTTCGGAAATCTTGCATTGTTCTCGGCATTCCGCTGACGTTTAAAAATGCTTCGGAACTCTTCAATTGTTCTCGGAATTCTGCTGAACTTT
Source organism: Phyllobates terribilis (assembly GCF_046119375.1). Classification (NCBI taxonomy): domain Eukaryota; kingdom Metazoa; phylum Chordata; class Amphibia; order Anura; family Dendrobatidae; genus Phyllobates; species Phyllobates terribilis. The sequence goes on from NW_027362782.1 coordinate 14,990,223, forward strand.
TAAAATGCTATGGAACTCTTCCATTGCTCTCGGAATTCGGGTGAAGTTTAAAAATGCTTCGGAACTCTTCTATTGTTCTCGGAATTCCGCTGAAGTTAAAAAATGCTTAAAATCTCTTCCATTGTTCTCGTAATTCTGCTCATGTTTAAAAATGCTTCGGAACTCTTCCATTGTTCTCGTAATTCCACTGAAGTTTAAAAATGCTTCGGAACTCTTCCATTGTTCTCGGAATTCCGATGACGTTTTAAAATGCTTCGGTACTCTTCCATTGTTCTCGGAATTCCGCTGAAGTTAAAAAATGCTTAAAATCTCTTCCATTGTTCTCATAATTCTGCTCATGTTTAAAAATGCTTCGGAACTCTTCCATTGTTCTCGGAATTCCACTGAAGTTTAAAAATGCTTCGGAACTCTTCCATTGTTCTAGGAATTCTGCTGAAGTCTAAAAATTCATCTGAACTCTTCCATTATTCTCGGAATTCGTGTGAATTTTAAAAATGCTTCGGAACTCTTCTATTGTTCTCGGAATTCCGCTGAAGTTTAAAAATGCTTAAAATCTATTCCATTGTTCTCGTAATTCTGCTCATGTTTAAAAATGCTTCGGAACTCTTCCATTGTTCTCGTAATTCCGCTGAAGTTTAAAAATGCTTCGTAACTCTTCCATTGTTCTCGGAATTCCGATGACGTTTTAAAATGCTTCGGTACTCTTCCATTGTTCTCGGAATTCCGCTGACATATAAAAATGCTTCGGAAATCTTGCATTGTTCTCAGCATTCCGCTGACGTTTAAAAATGCTTCAGAACTCTTCAATTGTTCTCGGAATTCTGCTGAACTTTTAAAATGCTTTGGAACTCTTCCATTGTTCTCGGAATTCCGCTGAAGTTTAAAAATGCTTCGGAAATCTTACATTGTTTTCAAAATTCCGCTGACGTTTAAAAATGCTTCGGAACTCTTCCATTGTTCTCAGAATTCCACTGAAGTTTAAAAATGCTTCGGAACTCTTCCATTGTTCTCAGAATTCCACTGAAGTTTAAAAATGCTTCGGAACTCTTCCATTGTTCTCGGAATTCCACTGAAGTTTAAAAATGCTTCGGAACTCTTCCATTGTTCTAGGAATTCTGCTGAAGTCTAAAAATTCATCTGAACTCTTCCATTATTCTCGGAATTCGTGTGAATTTTAAAAATGCTTCGGAACTCTTCTATTGTTCTCGGAATTCCGCTGAAGTTTAAAAATGCTTAAAATCTATTCCATTGTTCTCGTAATTCTGCTCATGTTTAAAAATGCTTCGGAACTCTTCCATTGTTCTCGTAATTCCGCTGAAGTTTAAAAATGCTTCGGAACTCTTCCATTGTTCTCGGAATTCCGATGACGTTTTAAAATGCTTCGGTACTCTTTCATTGTTCTCGGAATTCCGCTGACGTTTAAAAATTCTTCGGAACTCTTCCATTGTTCTCGGAATTCCACTGAAGTTTAAAAATGCTTCGGAACTTTTCTATTGTTCTCGGAATTCCGCTAAAGTTTAAAAATGCTTAAAATCTCTTACATTGTTCTCGGAATTCCGCTGAAGTTTAAAAATGCTTCGGAACTCTTCCATTGTTCTCAGAATTCCGCTGACGTTTAAAAATGCTTCGGAAATCTTCCATTGTTTTCAAAATTCCGCTGACGTTTAAAAATGCTTCAGAACTTTTCCATTGTTCTCAGAATTCTGCTGACGTTTAAAAATGCTTCGGAACTCTTCCATTGTTCTCGGAATTCCGCTGACGTTTAAAAATGCTTCAGAAATCTTGCATTGTTCTCGGCATTCCGCTGACGTTTAAAAATGCTTCGGAACTCTTCAATTGTTCTCGGAATTCTGCTGAACTTTTAAAATGCTTTAGAACTCTTCCATTGCTCTCAGAATTCTGCTGAAGTTTAAAAATGCTTCAGAACTCTTACAGTGTTCTCGGAATTCTGCTGACGTTTAAAAATGCTTCGGAACTCTTCCATTGTTCTGGAAATTCCGTTGAAGTTTAAAAATGCTTCGGAACTCTTCCATTGTTCTCGGAATTCTGCTGAAGTTTAAAAATTCTTCGGAACTCTTCCATTGTTCTCGGAATTCCACTGAAGTTTAAAAATGCTTCGGAACTCTTCCATTGTTCTAGGAATTCTGCTGAAGTTTAAAAATTCATGTGAACTCTTCCATTATTCTCGGAATTCGTGTGGATTTTAAAAATGCTTCGGAACTCTTCTATTGTTCTCGGAATTCCGCTGAAGTTTAAAAATGCTTAAAATCTCTTACATTGTTCTCGGAATTCGGCTGAAGTTTAAAAATGCTTCGGAACTCTTCCATTGTTCTCGGAATTCTGCTGAAGTTTAAAAATGCTTCAGAACTCTTCCATTGTTCTCAGAATTCCGCTGACGTTTAAAAATGTTTCACAACTCTTCCATTGTTCTCGGAATTCCGCTGACTTTTAAAAATGCTTCGGAACTCTTCCATTGTTCTCCAAATTCCGCTGAAGTTTAAAAATGCTTCGGAACCCTTCCATTGTTCTCGGAATTCTGCTGAAGTTTAAAAATGCTTCGGAACTCTTCCATTGTTCTCGGAATTCCGCTGACATATAAAAATGCTTCAAAATCTTGCATTGTTCTCGGCATTCCGCTGACGTTTAAAAATGCTTCGGAACTCTTCCATTGTTCTCAGAATTCCGCTGACATTTAAAAATGCTTCGGAAATCTTCCATTGTTTTCAAAATTCCGCTGACGTTTAAAAATGCTTCAGAACTCTTCCATTGTTCTCGGAATTCCGCTGACGTTTAAAAATGCTTCGGAACTCTTCCATTGTTCTCGGAATTCCGCTGACGTTTAAAAATACTTCGGTACTCTTCCATTGTTCTCGGAATTCCGCTGACATATAAAAATGCTTCGGAAATCTTGCATTGTTCTCGGCATTCCGCTGACATTTAAAAATGCTTCGGAACTCTTCAATTGTTCTCGGAATTCTGCTGAACTTTTAAAATGCTTTGGAACTCTTCCATTGTTCTCGGAATTCCGCTGAAGTTTAAAAATGCTTCGGAAATCTTACATTATTTTCAAAATTCCGCTGACGTTTAAAAATGCTTCGGAACTCTTCCATTTTTCTCGGAAATCCACTGACGTTTAAAAATGCTTTGGAACTCTTCCATTGTTCTCGGAATTCCGCTGAAGTTTAAAAATGCTTCGGAACTCTTCCATTGTTCTCAGAATTCCGCTGACGTTTAAAAATGCTACGGAAATCTTCCATTGTTTTCAAAATTCCGCTGACGTTTAAAAATGCTTCAGAACTCTTCCATTGTTCTCGGAATTCCGCTGACGTTTAATAATGCTTCGCAACTCTTTCATTGTTCTCGGAATTCCGCTGACGTTTAAAAATGCTTCGGAACTCTTCCATTGTTCTTGGAATTCCGCTGACGTTTAAAAATGCTTCGGTACTCTTCCATTGTTCTCGGTATTCCGCTGACATATAAAAATGCTTCGGAAATCTAGCATTGTTCTCGGCATTCCGCTGACGTTTAAAAATGCTTCGGAACTCTTCAATTGTTCTCGGAATTCTGCTGAACTTTTAAAATGCTATGGAACTCTTCCATTGCTCTCGGAATTCGGGTGAAGTTTAAAAATGCTTCGGAACTCTTCTATTGTTCTCGGAATTCCGCTGAAGTTTAAAAATGCTTAAAATCTCTTCCATTGTTCTCGTAATTCTGCTCATGTTTAAAAATGCTTCGGAACTCTTCCATTGTTCTCGTAATTCCGCTGAAGTTTAAAAATGCTTCGGAACTCTTCCATTGTTCTCGGAATTCCGATGACGTTTTAAAATGCTTCGGTACTCTTCCATTGTTCTCGTAATTCCACTGAAGTTTAAAAATGCTTCGGAACTCTTCCATTGTTCTCGGAATTCCGATGACGTTTTAAAATGCTTCGGTACTCTTCCATTGTTCTCGGAATTCCGCTGACGTTTAAAGATGCTTCGGAACTCTTCCATTGTTCTCGGAATTCCACTGAAGTTTAAAAATGCTTCGGAACTCTTCCATTGTTCTAGGAATTCTGCTGAAGTCTAAAAATTCATCTGAACTCTTCCATTATTCTCGGAATTCGTGTGAATTTTAAAAATGCTTCGGAACTCTTCTATTGTTCTCGGAATTCCGCTGAAGTTTAAAAATGCTTAAAATCTATTCCATTGTTCTCGTAATTCTGCTCATGTTTAAAAATGCTTCGGAACTCTTCCATTGTTCTCGTAATTCCGCTGAAGTTTAAAAATGCTTCGTAACTCTTCCATTGTTCTCGGAATTCCGATGACGTTTTAAAATGCTTCGGTACTCTTCCATTGTTCTCGGAATTCCGCTGACATATAAAAATGCTTCGGAAATCTTGCATTGTTCTCAGCATTCCGCTGACGTTTAAAAATGCTTCAGAACTCTTCAATTGTTCTCGGAATTCTGCTGAACTTTTAAAATGCTTTGGAACTCTTCCATTGTTCTCGGAATTCCGCTGAAGTTTAAAAATGCTTCGGAAATCTTACATTGTTTTCAAAATTCCGCTGACGTTTAAAAATGCTTCGGAACTCTTCCATTGTTCTCAGAATTCCACTGAAGTTTAAAAATGCTTCGGAACTCTTCCATTGTTCTCAGAATTCCACTGAAGTTTAAAAATGCTTCGGAACTCTTCCATTGTTCTCGGAATTCCACTGAAGTTTAAAAATGCTTCGGAACTCTTCCATTGTTCTAGGAATTCTGCTGAAGTCTAAAAATTCATCTGAACTCTTCCATTATTCTCGGAATTCCACTGAAGTTTAAAAATGCTTCGGAACTTTTCTATTGTTCTCGGAATTCCGCTAAAGTTTAAAAATGCTTAAAATCTCTTACATTGTTCTCGGAATTCCGCTGAAGTTTAAAAATGCTTCGGAACTCTTCCATTGTTCTCAGAATTCCGCTGACGTTTAAAAATGCTTCGGAAATCTTCCATTGTTTTCAAAATTCCGCTGACGTTTAAAAATGCTTCAGAACTTTTCCATTGTTCTCAGAATTCTGCTGACGTTTAAAAATGCTTCGGAACTCTTCCATTGTTCTCGGAATTCCGCTGACGTTTAAAAATGCTTCAGAAATCTTGCATTGTTCTTGGCATTCCGCTGACGTTTAAAAATGCTTCGGAACTCTTCAATTGTTCTCGGAATTCTGCTGAACTTTTAAAATGCTTTAGAACTCTTCCATTGCTCTCAGAATTCTGCTGAAGTTTAAAAATGCTTCAGAACTCTTACAGTGTTCTCGGAATTCTGCTGACGTTTAAAAATGCTTCGGAACTCTTCCATTGTTCTGGAAATTCCGTTGAAGTTTAAAAATGCTTCGGAACTCTTCCATTGTTCTCGGAATTCTGCTGAAGTTTAAAAATGCTTCGGAACTCTTCCATTGTTCTCAGAATTCCGCTGACATTTAAAAATGCTTCGGAAATCTTCCATTGTTTTCAAAATTCCGCTGACTCTTAAAAATGCTTCGGAACTCTTCCATTGTTCTCGGAATTCTGCTGACGTTTAAAAATGCTTCGGAACTCTTCCATTGTTCTCGGAATTCCGCTGATGTTTAAAAATGCTTCGGAACTCTTCCATTGTTCTTGGAATTCTGCTGAAGTTTTAAAATGCTTCGGTATTCTTCCATTGTTCTCGGAATTCCGCTGACATATAAAAATGCTTCAAAATCTTGCATTGTTCTCGGCATTCCGCTGACGTTTAAAAATGCTTCGGAACTCTTCCATTGTTCTCGGAATTCCGCTGACGTTTAAAAATGCTTCGGTACTCTTCCATTGTTCTCGGAATTCCGCTGACATATAAAAATGCTTTGGAAATCTTGCATTGTTCTCGGCATTCCGCTGACGTTTAAAAATGCTTCGGAACTCTTCAATTGTTCTCGGAATTCTGCTGAACTTTTAAAATGCTTTGGAACTCTTCCATTGTTCTCGGAATTCCGCTGAAGTTTAAAAATGCTTCGGAAATCTTACATTGTTTTCAAAATTCCGCTGACGTTTAAAAATGCTTCGGAACTCTTCCATTGTTCTCGGAATTCCACTGACGTTTAAAAATGCTTTGGAACTCTTCCATTGTTCTCGGAATTCCGCTGAAGTTTAAAAATGCTTCGGAACTCTTCCATTGTTCTCAGAATTCCGCTGACGTTTAAAAATGCTACGGAAATCTTCCATTGTTTTCAAAATTCCGCTGACGTTTAAAAATGCTTCAGAACTCTTCCATTGTTCTCGGAATTCCGCTGACGTTTAATAATGCTTCGCAACTCTTTCATTGTTCTCGGAATTCCGCTGACGTTTAAAAATGCTTCGGAACTCTTCCATTGTTCTTGGAATTCCGCTGACGTTTAAAAATGCTTCGGTACTCTTCCATTGTTCTCGGTATTCCGCTGACATATAAAAATGCTTCGGAAATCTTGCATTGTTCTCGGCATTCCGCTGACGTTTAAAAATGCTTCGGAACTCTTCAATTGTTCTCGGAATTCTGCTGAACTTTTAAAATGCTATGGAACTCTTCCATTGCTCTCGGAATTCGGGTGAAGTTTAAAAATGCTTCGGAACTCTTCTATTGTTCTCGGAATTCCGCTGAAGTTAAAAAATGCTTAAAATCTCTTCCATTGTTCTCGTAATTCTGCTCATGTTTAAAAATGCTTCGGAACTCTTCCATTGTTCTCGTAATTCCACTGAAGTTTAAAAATGCTTCGGAACTCTTCCATTGTTCTCGGAATTCCGATGACGTTTTAAAATGCTTCGGTACTCTTCCATTGTTCTCGGAATTCCGCTGAAGTTAAAAAATGCTTAAAATCTCTTCCATTGTTCTCATAATTCTGCTCATGTTTAAAAATGCTTCGGAACTCTTCCATTGTTCTCGGAATTCCACTGAAGTTTAAAAATGCTTCGGAACTCTTCCATTGTTCTAGGAATTCTGCTGAAGTCTAAAAATTCATCTGAACTCTTCCATTATTCTCGGAATTCGTGTGAATTTTAAAAATGCTTCGGAACTCTTCTATTGTTCTCGGAATTCCGCTGAAGTTTAAAAATGCTTAAAATCTATTCCATTGTTCTCGTAATTCTGCTCATGTTTAAAAATGCTTCGGAACTCTTCCATTGTTCTCGTAATTCCGCTGAAGTTTAAAAATGCTTCGTAACTCTTCCATTGTTCTCGGAATTCCGATGACGTTTTAAAATGCTTCGGTACTCTTCCATTGTTCTCGGAATTCCGCTGACATATAAAAATGCTTCGGAAATCTTGCATTGTTCTCAGCATTCCGCTGACGTTTAAAAATGCTTCAGAACTCTTCAATTGTTCTCGGAATTCTGCTGAACTTTTAAAATGCTTTGGAACTCTTCCATTGTTCTCGGAATTCCGCTGAAGTTTAAAAATGCTTCGGAAATCTTACATTGTTTTCAAAATTCCGCTGACGTTTAAAAATGCTTCGGAACTCTTCCATTGTTCTCAGAATTCCACTGAAGTTTAAAAATGCTTCGGAACTCTTCCATTGTTCTCAGAATTCCACTGAAGTTTAAAAATGCTTCGGAACTCTTCCATTGTTCTCGGAATTCCACTGAAGTTTAAAAATGCTTCGGAACTCTTCCATTGTTCTAGGAATTCTGCTGAAGTCTAAAAATTCATCTGAACTCTTCCATTATTCTCGGAATTCGTGTGAATTTTAAAAATGCTTCGGAACTCTTCTATTGTTCTCGGAATTCCGCTGAAGTTTAAAAATGCTTAAAATCTATTCCATTGTTCTCGTAATTCTGCTCATGTTTAAAAATGCTTCGGAACTCTTCCATTGTTCTCGTAATTCCGCTGAAGTTTAAAAATGCTTCGGAACTCTTCCATTGTTCTCGGAATTCCGATGACGTTTTAAAATGCTTCGGTACTCTTTCATTGTTCTCGGAATTCCGCTGACGTTTAAAAATTCTTCGGAACTCTTCCATTGTTCTCGGAATTCCACTGAAGTTTAAAAATGCTTCGGAACTTTTCTATTGTTCTCGGAATTCCGCTAAAGTTTAAAAATGCTTAAAATCTCTTACATTGTTCTCGGAATTCCGCTGAAGTTTAAAAATGCTTCGGAACTCTTCCATTGTTCTCAGAATTCCGCTGACGTTTAAAAATGCTTCGGAAATCTTCCATTGTTTTCAAAATTCCGCTGACGTTTAAAAATGCTTCAGAACTTTTCCATTGTTCTCAGAATTCTGCTGACGTTTAAAAATGCTTCGGAACTCTTCCATTGTTCTCGGAATTCCGCTGACGTTTAAAAATGCTTCAGAAATCTTGCATTGTTCTCGGCATTCCGCTGACGTTTAAAAATGCTTCGGAACTCTTCAATTGTTCTCGGAATTCTGCTGAACTTTTAAAATGCTTTAGAACTCTTCCATTGCTCTCAGAATTCTGCTGAAGTTTAAAAATGCTTCAGAACTCTTACAGTGTTCTCGGAATTCTGCTGACGTTTAAAAATGCTTCGGAACTCTTCCATTGTTCTGGAAATTCCGTTGAAGTTTAAAAATGCTTCGGAACTCTTCCATTGTTCTCGGAATTCTGCTGAAGTTTAAAAATGCTTCGGAACTCTTCCATTGTTCTCAGAATTCCGCTGACGTTTAAAAATGCTTCGGTACTCTTCCATTGTTCTCGGAATTCTGCTGACGTTTAAAAATGCTTCGGAACTCTTCCATTGTTCTCGGAATTCCGATGACGTTTTAAAATGCTTCGGTACTCTTCCATTGTTCTCGGAATTCCGCTGACGTTTAAAAATTCTTCGGAACTCTTCCATTGTTCTCGGAATTCCACTGAAGTTTAAAAATGCTTCGGAACTCTTCCATTGTTCTAGGAATTCTGCTGAAGTTTAAAAATTCATGTGAACTCTTCCATTATTCTCGGAATTCGTGTGGATTTTAAAAATGCTTCGGAACTCTTCTATTGTTCTCGGAATTCCGCTGAAGTTTAAAAATGCTTAAAATCTCTTACATTGTTCTCGGAATTCGGCTGAAGTTTAAAAATGCTTCGGAACTCTTCCATTGTTCTCGGAATTCTGCTGAAGTTTAAAAATGCTTCAGAACTCTTCCATTGTTCTCAGAATTCCGCTGACGTTTAAAAATGTTTCACAACTCTTCCATTGTTCTCGGAATTCCGCTGACTTTTAAAAATGCTTCGGAACTCTTCCATTGTTCTCCAAATTCCGCTGAAGTTTAAAAATGCTTCGGAACCCTTCCATTGTTCTCGGAATTCTGCTGAAGTTTAAAAATGCTTCGGAACTCTTCCATTGTTCTCGGAATTCCGCTGACATATAAAAATGCTTCAAAATCTTGCATTGTTCTCGGCATTCCGCTGACGTTTAAAAATGCTTCGGAACTCTTCCATTGTTCTCAGAATTCCGCTGACATTTAAAAATGCTTCGGAAATCTTCCATTGTTTTCAAAATTCCGCTGACGTTTAAAAATGCTTCAGAACTCTTCCATTGTTCTCGGAATTCCGCTGACGTTTAAAAATGCTTCGGAACTCTTCCATTGTTCTCGGAATTCCGCTGACGTTTAAAAATACTTCGGTACTCTTCCATTGTTCTCGGAATTCCGCTGACATATAAAAATGCTTCGGAAATCTTGCATTGTTCTCGGCATTCCGCTGACATTTAAAAATGCTTCGGAACTCTTCAATTGTTCTCGGAATTCTGCTGAACTTTTAAAATGCTTTGGAACTCTTCCATTGTTCTCGGAATTCCGCTGAAGTTTAAAAATGCTTCGGAAATCTTACATTATTTTCAAAATTCCGCTGACGTTTAAAAATGCTTCGGAACTCTTCCATTTTTCTCGGAAATCCACTGACGTTTAAAAATGCTTTGGAACTCTTCCATTGTTCTCGGAATTCCGCTGAAGTTTAAAAATGCTTCGGAACTCTTCCATTGTTCTCAGAATTCCGCTGACGTTTAAAAATGCTACGGAAATCTTCCATTGTTTTCAAAATTCCGCTGACGTTTAAAAATGCTTCAGAACTCTTCCATTGTTCTCGGAATTCCGCTGACGTTTAATAATGCTTCGCAACTCTTTCATTGTTCTCGGAATTCCGCTGACGTTTAAAAATGCTTCGGAACTCTTCCATTGTTCTTGGAATTCCGCTGACGTTTAAAAATGCTTCGGTACTCTTCCATTGTTCTCGGTATTCCGCTGACATATAAAAATGCTTCGGAAATCTAGCATTGTTCTCGGCATTCCGCTGACGTTTAAAAATGCTTCGGAACTCTTCAATTGTTCTCGGAATTCTGCTGAACTTTTAAAATGCTATGGAACTCTTCCATTGCTCTCGGAATTCGGGTGAAGTTTAAAAATGCTTCGGAACTCTTCTATTGTTCTCGGAATTCCGCTGAAGTTTAAAAATGCTTAAAATCTCTTCCATTGTTCTCGTAATTCTGCTCATGTTTAAAAATGCTTCGGAACTCTTCCATTGTTCTCGTAATTCCGCTGAAGTTTAAAAATGCTTCGGAACTCTTCCATTGTTCTCGGAATTCCGATGACGTTTTAAAATGCTTCGGTACTCTTCCATTGTTCTCGTAATTCCACTGAAGTTTAAAAATGCTTCGGAACTCTTCCATTGTTCTCGGAATTCCGATGACGTTTTAAAATGCTTCGGTACTCTTCCATTGTTCTCGGAATTCCGCTGACGTTTAAAGATGCTTCGGAACTCTTCCATTGTTCTCGGAATTCCACTGAAGTTTAAAAATGCTTCGGAACTCTTCCATTGTTCTAGGAATTCTGCTGAAGTCTAAAAATTCATCTGAACTCTTCCATTATTCTCGGAATTCGTGTGAATTTTAAAAATGCTTCGGAACTCTTCTATTGTTCTCGGAATTCCGCTGAAGTTTAAAAATGCTTAAAATCTATTCCATTGTTCTCGTAATTCTGCTCATGTTTAAAAATGCTTCGGAACTCTTCCATTGTTCTCGTAATTCCGCTGAAGTTTAAAAATGCTTCGGAACTCTTCCATTGTTCTCGGAATTCCGATGACGTTTTAAAATGCTTCGGTACTCTTCCATTGTTCTCGGAATTCCGCTGACATATAAAAATGCTTCGGAAATCTTGCATTGTTCTCGGCATTCCGCTGACGTTTAAAAATGCTTCAGAACTCTTCCATTGTTCTCGGAATTCCGCTGACGTTTAAAAATGCTTTGGAACTCTTCCATTGTTCTCGGAATTCCGCTGAAGTTTGAAAATGCTTCGGAACTCTTCCATTGTTCTCAGAATTCCCCTGACATTTAAAAATGCTTCGGTACTCTTCCATTGTTCTCGGAATTCCGCTGACATATAAAAATGCTTCGGAAATCTTGCATTGTTCTCGACATTCCGCTGATGTTTAAAAATGCTTCGGAACTCTTCCATTGTTCTCGGAATTCCGCTGACGGTTAATAATGCTTCGCAACTCTTTCATTGTTCTCGGAATTCCGCAGACGTTTAAAAATGCTTCGGAACTCTTCCATTGTTCTCAGAATTCCGCTGAAGTTTAAAAATGCTTCGGAACCCTTCCATTGTTCTCGGAATTCTGCTGAAGTTTAAAAATGCTTCGGAACTCTTCCATTGTTCTCAGAATTCCGCTGACATTTAAAAATGCTTCGGAAATCTTCCATTGTTTTCAAAATTCCGCTGACTCTTAAAAATGCTTCGGAACTCTTCCATTGTTCTCGGAATTCTGCTGACGTTTAAAAATGCTTCGGAACTCTTCCATTGTTCTCGGAATTCCGCTGACGTTTAAAAATGCTTCGGAACTCTTCCATTGTTCTTGGAATTCTGCTGAAGTTTTAAAATGCTTCGGTACTCTTCCATTGTTCTCGGAATTCCGCTGACATATAAAAATGCTTCAAAATCTTGCATTGTTCTCGGCATTCCGCTGACGTTTAAAAATGCTTCGGAACTCTTCCATTGTTCTCGGAATTCCGCTGACGTTTAAAAATGCTTCGGTACTCTTCCATTGTTCTCGGAATTCCGCTGACATATAAAAATGCTTCGGAAATCTTGCATTGTTCTCGGCATTCCGCTGACGTTTAAAAATGCTTCGGAACTCTTCAATTGTTCTCGGAATTCTGCTGAACTTTTAAAATGCTTTGGAACTCTTCCATTGTTCTCGGAATTCCGCTGAAGTTTAAAAATGCTTCGGAAATCTTACATTGTTTTCAAAATTCCGCTGACGTTTAAAAATGCTTCGGAACTCTTCCATTGTTCTCGGAATTCCACTGACGTTTAAAAATGCTTTGGAACTCTTCCATTGTTCTCGGAATTCCGCTGAAGTTTAAAAATGCTTCGGAACTCTTCCATTGTTCTCAGAATTCCGCTGACGTTTAAAAATGCTACGGAAATCTTCCATTGTTTTCAAAATTCCGCTGACGTTTAAAAATGCTTCAGAACTCTTCCATTGTTCTCGGAATTCCGCTGACGTTTAATAATGCTTCGCAACTCTTTCATTGTTCTCGGAATTCCGCTGACGTTTAAAAATGCTTCGGAACTCTTCCATTGTTCTTGGAATTCCGCTGACGTTTAAAAATGCTTCGGTACTCTTCCATTGTTCTCGGTATTCCGCTGACATATAAAAATGCTTCGGAAATCTTGCATTGTTCTCGGCATTCCGCTGACGTTTAAAAATGCTTCGGAACTCTTCAATTGTTCTCGGAATTCTGCTGAACTTTTAAAATGCTATGGAACTCTTCCATTGCTCTCGGAATTCGGGTGAAGTTTAAAAATGCTTCGGAACTCTTCTATTGTTCTCGGAATTCCGCTGAAGTTAAAAAATGCTTAAAATCTCTTCCATTGTTCTCGTAATTCTGCTCATGTTTAAAAATGCTTCGGAACTCTTCCATTGTTCTCGTAATTCCACTGAAGTTTAAAAATGCTTCGGAACTCTTCCATTGTTCTCGGAATTCCGATGACGTTTTAAAATGCTTCGGTACTCTTCCATTGTTCTCGGAATTCCGCTGAAGTTAAAAAATGCTTAAAATCTCTTCCATTGTTCTCGTAATTCTGCTCATGTTTAAAAATGCTTCGGAACTCTTCCATTGTTCTCGGAATTCCACTGAAGTTTAAAAATGCTTCGGAACTCTTCCATTGTTCTAGGAATTCTGCTGAAGTCTAAAAATTCATCTGAACTCTTCCATTATTCTCGGAATTCGTGTGAATTTTAAAAATGCTTCGGAACTCTTCTATTGTTCTCGGAATTCCGCTGAAGTTTAAAAATGCTTAAAATCTATTCCATTGTTCTCGTAATTCTGCTCATGTTTAAAAATGCTTCGGAACTCTTCCACTGTTCTCGTAATTCCGCTGAAGTTTAAAAATGCTTCGTAACTCTTCCATTGTTCTCGGAATTCCGATGACGTTTTAAAATGCTTCGGTACTCTTCCATTGTTCTCGGAATTCCGCTGACATATAAAAATGCTTCGGAAATCTTGCATTGTTCTCAGCATTCCGCTGACGTTTAAAAATGCTTCAGAACTCTTCAATTGTTCTCGGAATTCTGCTGAACTTTTAAAATGCTTTGGAACTCTTCCATTGTTCTCGGAATTCCGCTGAAGTTTAAAAATGCTTCGGAAATCTTACATTGTTTTCAAAATTCCGCTGACGTTTAAAAATGCTTCGGAACTCTTCCATTGTTCTCAGAATTCCACTGAAGTTTAAAAATGCTTCGGAACTCTTCCATTGTTCTCAGAATTCCACTGAAGTTTAAAAATGCTTCGGAACTCTTCCATTGTTCTCGGAATTCCACTGAAGTTTAAAAATGCTTCGGAACTCTTCCATTGTTCTAGGAATTCTGCTGAAGTCTAAAAATTCATCTGAACTCTTCCATTATTCTCAGAATTCGTGTGAATTTTAAAAATGCTTCGGAACTCTTCTATTGTTCTCGGAATTCCGCTGAAGTTTAAAAATGCTTAAAATCTATTCCATTGTTCTCGTAATTCTGCTCATGTTTAAAAATGCTTCGGAACTCTTCCATTGTTCTCGTAATTCCGCTGAAGTTTAAAAATGCTTTGGAACTCTTCCATTGTTCTCGGAATTCCGATGACGTTTTAAAATGCTTCGGTACTCTTTCATTGTTCTCGGAATTCCGCTGACGTTTAAAAATTCTTCGGAACTCTTCCATTGTTCTCGGAATTCCACTGAAGTTTAAAAATGCTTCGGAACTCTTCCATTGTTCTAGGAATTCTGCTGAAGTTTAAAAATTCATGTGAACTCTTCCATTATTCTCGGAATTCGTGTGAATTTTAAAAATGCTTCGGAACTTTTCTATTGTTCTCGGAATTCCGCTAAAGTTTAAAAATGCTTAAAATCTCTTACATTGTTCTCGGAATTCCGCTGAAGTTTAAAAATGCTTCGGAACTCTTCCATTGTTCTCGGAATTCTGCTGAAGTTTAAAAATGCTTCAGAACTCTTCCATTGTTCTCAGAATTCCGCTGACGTTTAAAAATGCTTCGGAAATCTTCCATTGTTTACAAAATTCCGCTGACGTTTAAAAATGCTTCAGAACTTTTCCATTGTTCTCAGAATTCTGCTGACGTTTAAAAATGCTTCGGAACTCTTCCATTGTTCTCGGAATTCCGCTGACGTTTAAAAATGCTTCAGAAATCTTGCATTGTTCTCGGCATTCCGCTGACGTTTAAAAATGCTTCGGAACTCTTCAATTGTTCTCGGAATTCTGCTGAACTTTTAAAATGCTTCGGAACTCTTCCATTGTTCTGGAAATTCCGTTGAAGTTTAAAAATGCTTCGGAACTCTTCCATTGTTCTCGGAATTCTGCTGAAGTTTAAAAATGCTTCGGAACTCTTCCATTGTTCTCAGAATTCCGCTGACGTTTAAAAATGCTTCGGTACTCTTCCATTGTTCTCGGAATTCTGCTGACGTTTAAAAATGCTTCGGAACTCTTCCATTGTTCTCGGAATTCCGATGACGTTTTAAAATGCTTCGGTACTCTTCCATTGTTCTCGGAATTCCGCTGACGTTTAAAAATTCTTCGGAACTCTTCCATTGTTCTCGGAATTCCACTGAAGTTTAAAAATGCTTCGGAACTCTTCCATTGTTCTAGGAATTCTGCTGAAGTTTAAAAATTCATGTGAACTCTTCCATTATTCTCGGAATTCGTGTGGATTTTAAAAATGCTTCGGAACTCTTCTATTGTTCTCGGAATTCCGCTGAAGTTTAAAAATGCTTAAAATCTCTTACATTGTTCTCGGAATTCGGCTGAAGTTTAAAAATGCTTCGGAACTCTTCCATTGTTCTCGGAATTCTGCTGAAGTTTAAAAATGCTTCAGAACTCTTCCATTGTTCTCAGAATTCCGCTGACGTTTAAAAATGTTTCACAACTCTTCCATTGTTCTCGGAATTCCGCTGACTTTTAAAAATGCTTCGGAACTCTTCCATTGTTCTCCAAATTCCGCTGAAGTTTAAAAATGCTTCGGAACCCTTCCATTGTTCTCGGAATTCTGCTGAAGTTTAAAAATGCTTCGGAACTCTTCCATTGTTCTCAGAATTCCGCTGACGTTTAAAAATGCTTCGGAAATCTTCCATTGTTTTCAAAATTCCGCTGACGCTTAAAAATGCTTCAGAACTCTTCCATTGTTCTCGGAATTCCGCTGACGTTTAATAATGCTTCGCAACTCTTTCATTGTTCTCGGAATTCCGCTGACGTTTAAAAATGCTTCGGAACTCTTCAATTGTTCTCGGAATTCTGCTGAACTTTTAAAAATACTTCGGAACTCTTCCATTGTTCTCCAAATTACGCTGAAGTTTAAAAATGCTTCGGAACCCTTCCATTTTTCTCGGAATTCTGCTGAAGTTTAAAAATGCTTCGGAACTCTTCCATTGTTCTCAGAATTCCGCTGACTCTTAAAAATGCTTCAGAACTCTTCCATTGTTCTCGGAATTCCGCTGACGTTTAAAAATGCTTCGGAACTCTTCCATTGTTCTCGGAATTCCGCTGACGTTTAAAAATGCTTCGGAACTCTTCCATTGTTCTTGGAATTCTGCTGAAGTTTTAAAATGCTTCGGTACTCTTCCATTGTTCTCCAAATTCCGCTGAAGTTTAAAAATGATTCGGAACCCTTCCATTTTTCTCGGAATTCTGCTGACATTTAAAAATGCTTCGGAAATCTTCCATTGTTTTCAAAATTCCGCTGACTCTTAAAAATGCTTCAGAACTCTTCCATTGTTCTCGGAATTCCGCTGACGTTTAAAAATGCTTCGGAACTCTTCCATTGTTCTCGGAATTCCGCTGACGTTTAAAAATGCTTCGGAACTCTTCCATTGTTCTTGGAATTCTGCTGAAGTTTTAAAATGCTTCTGTATTCTTCCATTGTTCTCGGAATTCTGCTGACGCTTAAAAATGCTTCGGAACTCTTCCATTGTTCTCGGAATTCCGCTGACGTTTAAAAATGCTTCGGAACTCTTCCATTGTTCTCGGAATTCCGCTGACATATAAAAATGCTTCGGAAATCTTGCTTTGTTCTCGGAATTCCGCTGACGTTTAAAAATGCTTCGGAACTCTTCCATTGTTCTCGGAATTCCGATGACGTTTTAAAATGCTTCGGTACTCTTCCATTGTTCTCGGAATTCCGCTGACGTTTAAAAATTCTTCGGAACTTTTCCATTATTCTCGCAATTCGTGTGAATTTTAAAAATGCTTCGGAACTTTTCTATTGTTCTTGGAATTCCGCTGAAGTTTAAAAATGCTTCGGAACTCTTCCATTGTTCTCGGAATTCTGCTGAAGTTTAAAAATGCTTCAGAACTCTTCCATTGTTCTCAGAATTCCGCTGACGTTTAAAAATGCTTCGGAAATCTTCCATTGTTTTCAAAATTCCGCTGACGTTTAAAAATGCTTCAGAACTCTTCCATTGTTCTCGGAATTCCGCTGACATTTAAAAATGCTTCGGAACTCTTCCATTGTTCTCGGAAATCCGCTGACGTTTAAAAATTGTTCGGTACTCTTCCATTGTTCTCGGAATTCCGCTGACATATAAAAATGCTTCGGAAATCTTGTATTGTTCTCGGCATTCCGCTGACGTTTAAAAATGCTTCGGAACTCTTCAATTGTTCTCGGAATTCTGCTGAACTTTTAAAATGCTATGGAACTCTTCCATTGCTCTCGGAATTCGGGTGAAGTTTAAAAATGCTTCGGAACTCTTCTATTGTTCTCGGAATTCCGCTGAAGTTTAAAAATGCTTAAAATCTCTTCCATTGTTCTCGTAATTCTGCTCATGTTTAAAAATGCTTCGGAACTCTTCCATTGTTCTCGTAATTCCGCTGAAGTTTAAAAATGCTTCGGAACTCTTCCATTGTTCTCGGAATTCCGATGACGTTTTAAAATGCTTCGGTACTCTTCCATTGTTCTCGGAATTCCGCTGACAATTAAAAATGCTTCGGAACTCTTCCATTGTTCTAGGAATTCTGCTGAAGTCTAAAAATTCATCTGAACTCTTCCATTATTCTCGGAATTCATGTGAATTTTAAAAATGCTTCGGAACTCTTCTATTGTTCTCGGAATTCCGCTGAAGTTTCAAAATGCTTAAAATCTCTTACATTGTTCTCGGAATTCCGCTGAAGTTTAAAAATGCTTCGGAACTCTTCCATTGTTCTCGGAATTCTGCTGAAGTTTAAAAATGCTTCAGAACTCTTCCATTGTTCTCAGAATTCCGCTGACGTTTAAAAATGCTTCGGAAATCTTCCATTGTTCTCGGAATTCCGATGACGTTTAAAAATGCTTCGGAAATCTTCCATTGTTCTCGGAATTCCGATGACGTTTAAAAATGCTTCACAACTCTTCCATTGTTCTCGGAATTCCGCTGACTTTTAAAAATGCTTCGGAACTCTTCCATTGTTCTCCAAATTCCGCTGAAGTTTAAAAATGCTTCGGAACCCTTCCATTGTTCTCGGAATTCTGCTGAAGTTTAAAAATGCTTCGGAACTCTTCCATTGTTCTCAGAATTCCCCTGACGTTTAAAAATGCTTCGGAACTCTTCTATTGTTCTCGGAATTCCGCTGAAGTTTAAAAATGCTTAAAATCTATTCCACTGTTCTCGTAATTCTGCTCATGTTTAAAAATGCTTCGGAACTCTTCCATTGTTCTCGTAATTCCGCTGAAGTTTAAAAATGCTTCGTAACTCTTCCATTGTTCTCGGAATTCCGATGACGTTTTAAAATGCTTCGGTACTCTTCCATTGTTCTCGGAATTCCGCTGACATATAAAAATGCTTCGGAAATCTTGCATTGTTCTCAGCATTCCGCTGACGTTTAAAAATGCTTCAGAACTCTTCAATTGTTCTCGGAATTCTGCTGAACTTTTAAAATGCTTTGGAACTCTTCCATTGTTCTCGGAATTCCGCTGAAGTTTAAAAATGCTTCGGAAATCTTACATTGTTTTCAAAATTCCGCTGACGTTTAAAAATGCTTCGGAACTCTTCCATTGTTCTCAGAATTCCACTGAAGTTTAAAAATGCTTCGGAACTCTTCCATTGTTCTCAGAATTCCACTGAAGTTTAAAAATGCTTCGGAACTCTTCCATTGTTCTCGGAATTCCACTGAAGTTTAAAAATGCTTCGGAACTCTTCCATTGTTCTAGGAATTCTGCTGAAGTCTAAAAATTCATCTGAACTCTTCCATTATTCTCGGAATTCGTGTGAATTTTAAAAATGCTTCGGAACTCTTCTATTGTTCTCGGAATTCCGCTGAAGTTTAAAAATGCTTAAAATCTATTCCATTGTTCTCGTAATTCTGCTCATGTTTAAAAATGCTTCGGAACTCTTCCATTGTTCTCGTAATTCCGCTGAAGTTTAAAAATGCTTCGGAACTCTTCCATTGTTCTCGGAATTCCGATGACGTTTTAAAATGCTTCGGTACTCTTTCATTGTTCTCGGAATTCCGCTGACGTTTAAAAATTCTTCGGAACTCTTCCATTGTTCTCGGAATTCCACTGAAGTTTAAAAATGCTTCGGAACTCTTCCATTGTTCTAGGAATTCTGCTGAAGTTTAAAAATTCATGTGAACTCTTCCATTATTCTCGGAATTCGTGTGAATTTTAAAAATGCTTTGGAACTTTTCTATTGTTCTCGGAATTCCGCTAAAGTTTAAAAATGCTTAAAATCTCTTACATTGTTCTCGGAATTCCGCTGAAGTTTAAAAATGCTTCGGAACTCTTCCATTGTTCTCGGAATTCTGCTGAAGTTTAAAAATGCTTCAGAACTCTTCCATTGTTCTCAGAATTCCGCTGACGTTTAAAAATGCTTCGGAAATCTTCCATTGTTTTCAAAATTCCGCTGACGTTTAAAAATGCTTCAGAACTTTTCCATTGTTCTCAGAATTCTGCTGACGTTTAAAAATGCTTCGGAACTCTTCCATTGTTCTCGGAATTCCGCTGACGTTTAAAAATGCTTCACAAATCTTGCATTGTTCTCGGCATTCCGCTGACGTTTAAAAATGCTTCGGAACTCTTCAATTGTTCTCGGAATTCTGCTGAACTTTTAAAATGCTTTAGAACTCTCCATTGCTCTCAGAATTCTGCTGAAGTTTAAAAATGCTTCAGAACTCTTACAGTGTTCTCGGAATTCTGCTGACGTTTAAAAATGCTTCGGAACTCTTCCATTGTTCTGGAAATTCCGTTGAAGTTTAAAAATGCTTCGGAACTCTTCCATTGTTCTCGGAATTCTGCTGAAGTTTAAAAATGCTTCGGAACTCTTCCATTGTTCTCAGAATTCCGCTGACGTTTAAAAATGCTTCGGTACTCTTCCATTGTTCTCGGAATTCTGCTGACGTTTAAAAATGCTTCGGAACTCTTCCATTGTTCTCGGAATTCCGATGACGTTTTAAAATGCTTCGGTACTCTTCCATTGTTCTCGGAATTCCGCTGACGTTTAAAAATTCTTCGGAACTCTTCCATTGTTCTCGGAATTCCACTGAAGTTTAAAAATGCTTCGGAACTCTTCCATTGTTCTAGGAATTCTGCTGAAGTTTAAAAATTCATGTGAACTCTTCCATTATTCTCGGAATTCGTGTGGATTTTAAAAATGCTTCGGAACTCTTCTATTGTTCTCGGAATTCCGCTGAAGTTTAAAAATGCTTAAAATCTCTTACATTGTTCTCGGAATTCGGCTGAAGTTTAAAAATGCTTCGGAACTCTTCCATTGTTCTCGGAATTCTGCTGAAGTTTAAAAATGCTTCAGAACTCTTCCATTGTTCTCAGAATTCCGCTGACGTTTAAAAATGTTTCACAACTCTTCCATTGTTCTCGGAATTCCGCTGACTTTTAAAAATACTTCGGAACTCTTCCATTGTTCTCCAAATTCCGCTGAAGTTTAAAAATGCTTCGGAACCCTTCCATTGTTCTCGGAATTCTGCTGAAGTTTAAAAATGCTTCGGAACTCTTCCATTGTTCTCAGAATTTCGCTGACGTTTAAAAATGCTTCGGAAATCTTCCATTGTTTTCAAAATTCCGCTGACGCTTAAAAATGCTTCAGAACTCTTCCATTGTTCTCGGAATTCCGCTGACGTTTAATAATGCTTCGCAACTCTTTCATTGTTCTCGGAATTCCGCTGACGTTTAAAAATGCTTCGGAACTCTTCCATTGTTCTCGGAATTCCGTTGAAGTTTAAAAATGCTTCGGAACTCTTCCATTGTTCTCAGAATTCCGCTGACTCTTAAAAATGCTTCAGAACTCTTCCATTGTTCTCGGAATTCCGCTGACGTTTAAAAATGCTTCGGACCTCTTCCATTTTTCTCGGAATTCCACTGACGTTTAAAAATGCTTCGGAACTCTTCCATTGTTCTTGGAATTCTGCTGAAGTTTTAAAATGCTTCGGTACTCTTCCATTGTTCTCCAAATTCCGCTGAAGTTTAAAAATGCTTCGGAACCCTTCCATTTTTCTCGGAATTCTGCTGACATTTAAAAATGCTTCGGAAATCTTCCATTGTTTTCAAAATTCCGCTGACGTTTAAAAATGCTTCAGAACTCTTCCATTGTTCTCGGAATTCCGCTGACATTTAAAAATGCTTCGGAACTCTTCCATTGTTCTCGGAATTCCGCTGACGTTTAAAAATTGTTCGGTACTCTTCCATTGTTCTCGGCATTCCGCTGACGTTTAAAAATGCTTCGGAACTCTTCAATTGTTCTCGGAATTCTGCTGAACTTTTAAAAATACTTCGGAACTCTTCCATTGTTCTCCAAATTCCGCTGAAGTTTAAAAATGCTTCGGAACCCTTCCATTTTTCTCGGAATTCTGCTGAAGTTTAAAAATGCTTCGGAACTCTTCCATTGTTCTCAGAATTCCGCTGACTCTTAAAAATGCTTCAGAACTCTTCCATTGTTCTCGGAATTCCGCTGACGTTTAAAAATGCTTCGGAACTCTTCCATTGTTCTCAGAATTCCGCTGACGTTTAAAAATGCTTCGGAACTCTTCCATTGTTCTTGGAATTCTGCTGAAGTTTTAAAATGCTTCGGTACTCTTCCATTGTTCTCCAAATTCCGCTGAAGTTTAAAAATGCTTCGGAACCCTTCCATTTTTCTCGGAATTCTGCTGACATTTAAAAATGCTTCGGAAATCTTCCATTGTTTTCAAAATTCCGCTGACTCTTAAAAATGCTTCAGAACTCTTCCATTGTTCTCGGAATTCCGCTGACGTTTAAAAATGCTTCGGAACTCTTCCATTGTTCTCGGAATTCCGCTGACGTTTAAAAATGCTTCGGAACTCTTCCATTGTTCTTGGAATTCTGCTGAAGTTTTAAAATGCTTCTGTACTCTTCCATTGTTCTCGGAATTCTGCTGACGCTTAAAAATGCTTCGGAACTCTTCCATTGTTCTCGGAATTCCGCTGACGTTTAAAAATGCTTCGGAACTCTTCCATTGTTCTCGGAATTCCGCTGACATATAAAAATGCTTCGGAAATCTTGCTTTGTTCTCGGAATTCCGCTGACGTTTAAAAATGATTCGGAACTCTTCCATTGTTCTCGGAATTCCGATGACGTTTTAAAATGCTTCGGTACTCTTCCATTGTTCTCGGAATTCCGCTGACGTTTAAAAATTCTTCGGAACTCTTCCATTATTCTCGCAATTCGTGTGAATTTTAAAAATGCTTCGGAACTTTTCTATTGTTCTCGGAATTCCGCTGAAGTTTAAAAATGCTTAAAATCTCTTACATTGTTCTCGGAATTCCGCTGAAGTTTAAAAATGCTTCGGAACTCTTCCATTGTTCTCGGAATTCTGCTGAAGTTTAAAAATGCTTCAGAACTCTTCCATTGTTCTCAGAATTCCGCTGACGTTTAAAAATGCTTCGGAAATCTTCCATTGTTTTCAAAATTCCGCTGACGTTTAAAAATGCTTCAGAACTCTTCCATTGTTCTCGGAATTCCGCTGACATTTAAAAATGCTTCGGAACTCTTCCATTGTTCTCGGAATTCCGCTGACGTTTAAAAATTGTTCGGTACTCTTCCATTGTTCTCGGAATTCCGCTGACATATAAAAATGCTTCGGAAATCTTGTATTGTTCTCGGCATTCCGCTGACGTTTAAAAATGCTTCGGAACTCTTCAATTGTTCTCGGAATTCTGCTGAACTTTTAAAATGCTATGGAACTCTTCCATTGCTCTCGGAATTCGGGTGAAGTTTAAAAATGCTTCGGAACTCTTCTATTGTTCTCGGAATTCCGCTGAAGTTTAAAAATGCTTAAAATCTCTTCCATTGTTCTCGTAATTCTGCTCATGTTTAAAAATGCTTCGGAACTCTTCCATTGTTCTCGTAATTCCGCTGAAGTTTAAAAAATGCTTCGGAACTCTTCCATTGTTCTCGGAATTCCGATGACGTTTTAAAATGCTTCGGTACTCTTCCATTGTTCTCGGAATTCCGCTGACAATTAAAAATGCTTCGGAACTCTTCCATTGTTCTAGGAATTCTGCTGAAGTCTAAAAATTCATCTGAACTCTTCCATTATTCTCGGAATTCATGTGAATTTTAAAAATGCTTCGGAACTCTTCTATTGTTCTCGGAATTCCGCTGAAGTTTCAAAATGCTTAAAATCTCTTACATTGTTCTCGGAATTCCGCTGAAGTTTAAAAATGCTTCGGAACTCTTCCATTGTTCTCGGAATTCTGCTGAAGTTTAAAAATGCTTCAGAACTCTTCCATTGTTCTCAGAATTCCGCTGACGTTTAAAAATGCTTCGGAAATCTTCCATTGTTCTCGGAATTCCGATGACGTTTAAAAATGCTTCGGAAATCTTCCATTGTTCTCGGAATTCCGATGACGTCTAAAAATGCTTCACAACTCTTCCATTGTTCTCGGAATTCCGCTGACTTTTAAAAATGCTTCGGAACTCTTCCATTGTTCTCCAAATTCCGCTGAAGTTTAAAAATGCTTCGGAACCCTTCCATTGTTCTCGGAATTCTGCTGAAGTTTAAAAATGCTTCGGAACTCTTCCATTGTTCTCAGAATTCCCCTGACGTTTAAAAATGTTTCGGAAATCTCCCATTGTTTTCAAAATTCCGCTGACGCTTAAAAATGCTTCAGAACTCTTCCATTGTTCTCGGAATTCCGTTGAAGTTTAAAAATGCTTCGAAACTCTTCCATTGTTCTCAGAATTCTGCTGAAGTTTAAAAATGCTTCAGAACTCTTCCATTGTTCTCGGAATTCCGCTGACGTTTAATAATGCTTCGCAACTCTTTCATTGTTCTCGGAATTCCGCTGCAATTTAAAAATGCTTCAGAACTCTTCCATTGTTCTCAGAATTCCGCTGACGTTTAAAAATGCTTCGGTACTCTTCCTTTGTTCTCGGAATTCCGCTGACATATAAAAATGCTTCGGAAATCTTGCATTGTTCTCGGCATTCCGCTGACGTTTAAAAATGCTTCAGAACTCTTCAATTGTTCTCGGAATTCTGCTGAACTTTTAAAATGCTTTGGAACTCTTCCATTGCTCTCAGAATTCTGCTGAAGTTTAAAAATGCTTCAGAACTCTTACATTGTTCTCGGAATTCTGCTGACGTTTAAAAATGCTTCGGAACTCTTCCATTGTTCTCGAAATTCCGTTGAAGTTTAAAAATGCTTCGGAACTCTTCCATTGTTCTCGGAATTCTGCTGACGTTTAAAAATGCTTCGGAACTCTTCCATTGTTCTCGGCATTCCGCTGACGTTTAAAAATGCTTCGGAACTCTTCAATTGTTCTCGGAATTCTGCTGAACTTTTAAAAATGCTTCGGAACTCTTCCATTGTTCTCGGAATTCCGCTGACGTTTAAAAATGCTTCGGAACTCTTCCTTTGTTCTTGGAATTCTGCTGAAGTTTTAAAATGCTTCGGTACTCTTCCATTGTTCTCCAAATTCCGCTGAAGTTTAAAAATGCTTCGGAACCCTTCCATTTTTCTCGGAATTCTGCTGACATTTAAAAATGCTTCGGAAATCTTCCATTGTTTTCAAAATTCCGCTGACTCTTAAGAATGCTTCAGAACTCTTCCATTGTTCTCGGAATTCCGCTGACGTTTAAAAATGCCTCGGAACTCTTCCATTGTTCTCGGAATTCCGCTGACGTTTAAAAATGCTTCGGAACTCTTCCATTGTTCTTGGAATTCTGCTGAAGTTTTAAAATGCTTCGGTACTCTTCCATATTTCTCAGAATTCTGCTGACGCTTAAAAATGCTTCGGAACTCTTCCATTGTTCTCGGAATTCCGCTGACGTTTAAAAATGCTTCGGAACTCTTCCATTGTTCTCGGAATTCCGCTGACATATAAAAATGCTTCGGAAATCTTGCATTGTTCTCGGAATTCCGCTGACATATAAAAATGCTTCGGAACTCTTCCATTGTTCTCGGAATTCCGATGACGTTTTAAAATGCTTCGGTACTCTTCCATTGTTCTCGGAATTCCGCTGACGTTTAAAAATTCTTCGGAACTCTTCCATTATTCTCGCAATTCCTGTGAATTTTAAAAATGCTTCGGAACTTTTCTATTGTTCTCGGAATTCCGCTGAAGTTTAAAAATGCTTAAAATCTCTTACATTGTTCTCGGAATTCCGCTGAAGTTTAAAAATGCTTCGGAACTCTTCCATTGTTCTCGGAATTCTGCTGAAGTTTAAAAATGCTTCAGAACTCTTCCATTGTTCTCGGAATTCCGCTGACGTTTAATAATGCTTCGCAACTCTTTCCTTGTTCTCGGAATTCCGCTGACGTTTAAAAATGCTTCGGAACTCTTCCATTGTTCTCAAAATTCCGCTGAAGTTTAAAAATGCTTCGGAACCCTTCCATTTTTCTCAGAATTCTGCTGAAGTTTAAAAATGCTTCGGAACTCTTCCATTGTTCTCAGAATTCCGCTGACTCTTAAAAATGCTTCAGAACTCTTCCATTGTTCTCGGAATTCCGCTGACGTTTAAAAATGCTTCGGAACTCTTCCATTGTTCTCGGAATTCCGCTGACGTTTAAAAATGCTTCGGAACTCTTCCATTGTTCTTGGAATTCTGCTGAAGTTTTAAAATGCTTCGGTACTCTTCCATTGTTCTCCAAATTCCGCTGAAGTTTAAAAATGCTTCGGAACCCTTCCATTTTTCTCGGAATTCTGCTGACATTTAAAAATGCTTCGGAAATCTTCCATTGTTTTCAAAATTCCGCTGACTCTTAAAAATGCTTCAGAACTCTTCCGTTGTTCTCGGAATTCCGCTGACGTTTAAAAATGCTTCGGAACTCTTCCATTGTTCTCGGAATTCCGCTGACGTTTAAAAATGCTTCGGAACTCTTCCATTGTTCTTGGAATTCTGCTGAAGTTTTAAAATGCTTCGGTACTCTTCCATTGTTCTCGGAATTCTGCTGACGCTTAAAAATGCTTCGGAACTCTTGCATTGTTCTTGGAATTCTGCTGAAGTTTTAAAATGCTTCGGTACTCTTCCATTGTTCTCGGAATTCCGCTGACATATAAAAATGCTTCGGAAATCTTGCATTGTTCTCGGAATTCCGCTGACGTTTAAAAATGCTTCGGAACTCTTCCATTGTTCTCGGAATTCCGCTGACGTTTAAAAATGCTTCGGAACTCTTCCATTGTTCTCGGAATTCCGATGACGTTTTAAAATGCTTCGGTACTCTTCCATTGTTCTCGGAATTCCGCTGACGTTTAAAAATTCTTCGGAACTCTTCCATTATTCTCGCAATTCGTGTGAATTTTAAAAATGCTTCGGAACTTTTCTATTGTTCTCGGAATTCCGCTGAAGTTTAAAAATGCTTAAAATCTCTTACATTGTTCTCGGAATTCCGCTGAAGTTTAAAAATGCTTCGGAACTCTTCCATTGTTCTCAGAATTCTGCTGACGTTTAAAAATGCTTCTGAACTCTTCCATTGTTCTCGGAATTCCGTTGAAGTTTAAAAATGCTTCGAAACTCTTCCATTGTTCTCGGAATTCTGCTGAAGTTTAAAAATGCTTCAGAACTCTTCCATTGTTCTCGGAATTCCGCTGACGTTTAAAAATGCTTCGGAAATCTTCCATTGTTCTCGGAATTCCGATGACGTTTAAAAATGCTTCACAACTCTTCCATTGTTCTCGGAATTCCGCTGACTTTTAAAAATGCTTCGGAACTCTTCCATTGCTCTCCAAATTCCGCTGAAGTTTAAAAATGATTCGGAACCCTTCCATTGTTCTCGGAATTCTGCTGAAGTTTAAAAATGCTTCGGAACTCTTCCATTGTTCTCAGAATTCCGCTGACGTTTAAAAATGCTTCGGAAATCTTCCATTGTTTTCAAAATTCCGCTGACGCTTAAAAATGCTTCAGAACTCTTCCATTGTTCTCGGAATTCTGTTGAAGTTTAAAAATGCTTCGAAACTCTTCCATTGTTCTCGGAATTCCGATGACGTTTAAAAATGCTTCACAACTCTTCCATTGTTCTCGGAATTCCGCTGACGTTTAATAATGCTTCGCAACTCTTTCATTGTTCTCGGAATTCTGCTGAAGTTTAAAAATGCTTCGGAACTCTTCCATTGTTCTCAGAATTCCGCTGACGTTTAAAAATGCTTCGGTACTCTTCCATTGTTCTCGGAATTCTGCTGACGTTTAAAAATGCTTCGGAACTCTTCCATTGTTCTCGGAATTCCGATGACGTTTTAAAATGCTTCGGTACTCTTCCATTGTTCTCGGAATTCCGCTGACGTTTAAAAATTCTTCGGAACTCTTCCATTGTTCTCGGAATTCCACTGAAGTTTAAAAATGCTTCGGAACTCTTCCATTGTTCTAGGAATTCTGCTGAAGTTTAAAAATTCATGTGAACTCTTCCATTATTCTCGGAATTCGTGTGGATTTTAAAAATGCTTCGGAACTCTTCTATTGTTCTCGGAATTCCGCTGAAGTTTAAAAATGCTTAAAATCTCTTACATTGTTCTCGGAATTCGGCTGAAGTTTAAAAATGCTTCGGAACTCTTCCATTGTTCTCGGAATTCTGCTGAAGTTTAAAAATGCTTCAGAACTCTTCCATTGTTCTCAGAATTCCGCTGACGTTTAAAAATGTTTCACAACTCTTCCATTGTTCTCGGAATTCCGCTGACTTTTAAAAATGCTTCGGAACTCTTCCATTGTTCTCCAAATTCCGCTGAAGTTTAAAAATGCTTCGGAACCCTTCCATTGTTCTCGGAATTCTGCTGAAGTTTAAAAATGCTTCGGAACTCTTCCATTGTTCTCAGAATTCCGCTGACGTTTAAAAATGCTTCGGAAATCTTCCATTGTTTTCAAAATTCCGCTGACGCTTAAAAATGCTTCAGAACTCTTCCATTGTTCTCGGAATTCCGCTGACGTTTAATAATGCTTCGCAACTCTTTCATTGTTCTCGGAATTCCGCTGACGTTTAAAAATGCTTCGGAACTCTTCAATTGTTCTCGGAATTCTGCTGAACTTTTAAAAATACTTCGGAACTCTTCCATTGTTCTCCAAATTACGCTGAAGTTTAAAAATGCTTCGGAACCCTTCCATTTTTCTCGGAATTCTGCTGAAGTTTAAAAATGCTTCGGAACTCTTCCATTGTTCTCAGAATTCCGCTGACTCTTAAAAATGCTTCAGAACTCTTCCATTGTTCTCGGAATTCCGCTGACGTTTAAAAATGCTTCGGAACTCTTCCATTGTTCTCGGAATTCCGCTGACGTTTAAAAATGCTTCGGAACTCTTCCATTGTTCTTGGAATTCTGCTGAAGTTTTAAAATGCTTCGGTACTCTTCCATTGTTCTCCAAATTCCGCTGAAGTTTAAAAATGATTCGGAACCCTTCCATTTTTCTCGGAATTCTGCTGACATTTAAAAATGCTTCGGAAATCTTCCATTGTTTTCAAAATTCCGCTGACTCTTAAAAATGCTTCAGAACTCTTCCATTGTTCTCGGAATTCCGCTGACGTTTAAAAATGCTTCGGAACTCTTCCATTGTTCTCGGAATTCCGCTGACGTTTAAAAATGCTTCGGAACTCTTCCATTGTTCTTGGAATTCTGCTGAAGTTTTAAAATGCTTCTGTATTCTTCCATTGTTCTCGGAATTCTGCTGACGCTTAAAAATGCTTCGGAACTCTTCCATTGTTCTCGGAATTCCGCTGACGTTTAAAAATGCTTCGGAACTCTTCCATTGTTCTCGGAATTCCGCTGACATATAAAAATGCTTCGGAAATCTTGCTTTGTTCTCGGAATTCCGCTGACGTTTAAAAATGCTTCGGAACTCTTCCATTGTTCTCGGAATTCCGATGACGTTTTAAAATGCTTCGGTACTCTTCCATTGTTCTCGGAATTCCGCTGACGTTTAAAAATTCTTCGGAACTTTTCCATTATTCTCGCAATTCGTGTGAATTTTAAAAATGCTTCGGAACTTTTCTATTGTTCTTGGAATTCCGCTGAAGTTTAAAAATGCTTCGGAACTCTTCCATTGTTCTCGGAATTCTGCTGAAGTTTAAAAATGCTTCAGAACTCTTCCATTGTTCTCAGAATTCCGCTGACGTTTAAAAATGCTTCGGAAATCTTCCATTGTTTTCAAAATTCCGCTGACGTTTAAAAATGCTTCAGAACTCTTCCATTGTTCTCGGAATTCCGCTGACATTTAAAAATGCTTCGGAACTCTTCCATTGTTCTCGGAAATCCGCTGACGTTTAAAAATTGTTCGGTACTCTTCCATTGTTCTCGGAATTCCGCTGACATATAAAAATGCTTCGGAAATCTTGTATTGTTCTCGGCATTCCGCTGACGTTTAAAAATGCTTCGGAACTCTTCAATTGTTCTCGGAATTCTGCTGAACTTTTAAAATGCTATGGAACTCTTCCATTGCTCTCGGAATTCGGGTGAAGTTTAAAAATGCTTCGGAACTCTTCTATTGTTCTCGGAATTCCGCTGAAGTTTAAAAATGCTTAAAATCTCTTCCATTGTTCTCGTAATTCTGCTCATGTTTAAAAATGCTTCGGAACTCTTCCATTGTTCTCGTAATTCCGCTGAAGTTTAAAAATGCTTCGGAACTCTTCCATTGTTCTCGGAATTCCGATGACGTTTTAAAATGCTTCGGTACTCTTCCATTGTTCTCGGAATTCCGCTGACAATTAAAAATGCTTCGGAACTCTTCCATTGTTCTAGGAATTCTGCTGAAGTCTAAAAATTCATCTGAACTCTTCCATTATTCTCGGAATTCATGTGAATTTTAAAAATGCTTCGGAACTCTTCTATTGTTCTCGGAATTCCGCTGAAGTTTCAAAATGCTTAAAATCTCTTACATTGTTCTCGGAATTCCGCTGAAGTTTAAAAATGCTTCGGAACTCTTCCATTGTTCTCGGAATTCTGCTGAAGTTTAAAAATGCTTCAGAACTCTTCCATTGTTCTCAGAATTCCGCTGACGTTTAAAAATGCTTCGGAAATCTTCCATTGTTCTCGGAATTCCGATGACGTTTAAAAATGCTTCGGAAATCTTCCATTGTTCTCGGAATTCCGATGACGTTTAAAAATGCTTCACAACTCTTCCATTGTTCTCGGAATTCCGCTGACTTTTAAAAATGCTTCGGAACTCTTCCATTGTTCTCCAAATTCCGCTGAAGTTTAAAAATGCTTCGGAACCCTTCCATTGTTCTCGGAATTCTGCTGAAGTTTAAAAATGCTTCGGAACTCTTCCATTGTTCTCAGAATTCCCCTGACGTTTAAAAATGCTTCGGAACTCTTCTATTGTTCTCGGAATTCCGCTGAAGTTTAAAAATGCTTAAAATCTATTCCACTGTTCTCGTAATTCTGCTCATGTTTAAAAATGCTTCGGAACTCTTCCATTGTTCTCGTAATTCCGCTGAAGTTTAAAAATGCTTCGTAACTCTTCCATTGTTCTCGGAATTCCGATGACGTTTTAAAATGCTTCGGTACTCTTCCATTGTTCTCGGAATTCCGCTGACATATAAAAATGCTTCGGAAATCTTGCATTGTTCTCAGCATTCCGCTGACGTTTAAAAATGCTTCAGAACTCTTCAATTGTTCTCGGAATTCTGCTGAACTTTTAAAATGCTTTGGAACTCTTCCATTGTTCTCGGAATTCCGCTGAAGTTTAAAAATGCTTCGGAAATCTTACATTGTTTTCAAAATTCCGCTGACGTTTAAAAATGCTTCGGAACTCTTCCATTGTTCTCAGAATTCCACTGAAGTTTAAAAATGCTTCGGAACTCTTCCATTGTTCTCAGAATTCCACTGAAGTTTAAAAATGCTTCGGAACTCTTCCATTGTTCTCGGAATTCCACTGAAGTTTAAAAATGCTTCGGAACTCTTCCATTGTTCTAGGAATTCTGCTGAAGTCTAAAAATTCATCTGAACTCTTCCATTATTCTCGGAATTCGTGTGAATTTTAAAAATGCTTCGGAACTCTTCTATTGTTCTCGGAATTCCGCTGAAGTTTAAAAATGCTTAAAATCTATTCCATTGTTCTCGTAATTCTGCTCATGTTTAAAAATGCTTCGGAACTCTTCCATTGTTCTCGTAATTCCGCTGAAGTTTAAAAATGCTTCGGAACTCTTCCATTGTTCTCGGAATTCCGATGACGTTTTAAAATGCTTCGGTACTCTTTCATTGTTCTCGGAATTCCGCTGACGTTTAAAAATTCTTCGGAACTCTTCCATTGTTCTCGGAATTCCACTGAAGTTTAAAAATGCTTCGGAACTCTTCCATTGTTCTAGGAATTCTGCTGAAGTTTAAAAATTCATGTGAACTCTTCCATTATTCTCGGAATTCGTGTGAATTTTAAAAATGCTTTGGAACTTTTCTATTGTTCTCGGAATTCCGCTAAAGTTTAAAAATGCTTAAAATCTCTTACATTGTTCTCGGAATTCCGCTGAAGTTTAAAAATGCTTCGGAACTCTTCCATTGTTCTCGGAATTCTGCTGAAGTTTAAAAATGCTTCAGAACTCTTCCATTGTTCTCAGAATTCCGCTGACGTTTAAAAATGCTTCGGAAATCTTCCATTGTTTTCAAAATTCCGCTGACGTTTAAAAATGCTTCAGAACTTTTCCATTGTTCTCAGAATTCTGCTGACGTTTAAAAATGCTTCGGAACTCTTCCATTGTTCTCGGAATTCCGCTGACGTTTAAAAATGCTTCACAAATCTTGCATTGTTCTCGGCATTCCGCTGACGTTTAAAAATGCTTCGGAACTCTTCAATTGTTCTCGGAATTCTGCTGAACTTTTAAAATGCTTTAGAACTCTTCCATTGCTCTCAGAATTCTGCTGAAGTTTAAAAATGCTTCAGAACTCTTACAGTGTTCTCGGAATTCTGCTGACGTTTAAAAATGCTTCGGAACTCTTCCATTGTTCTGGAAATTCCGTTGAAGTTTAAAAATGCTTCGGAACTCTTCCATTGTTCTCGGAATTCTGCTGAAGTTTAAAAATGCTTCGGAACTCTTCCATTGTTCTCAGAATTCCGCTGACGTTTAAAAATGCTTCGGTACTCTTCCATTGTTCTCGGAATTCTGCTGACGTTTAAAAATGCTTCGGAACTCTTCCATTGTTCTCGGAATTCCGATGACGTTTTAAAATGCTTCGGTACTCTTCCATTGTTCTCGGAATTCCGCTGACGTTTAAAAATTCTTCGGAACTCTTCCATTGTTCTCGGAATTCCACTGAAGTTTAAAAATGCTTCGGAACTCTTCCATTGTTCTAGGAATTCTGCTGAAGTTTAAAAATTCATGTGAACTCTTCCATTATTCTCGGAATTCGTGTGGATTTTAAAAATGCTTCGGAACTCTTCTATTGTTCTCGGAATTCCGCTGAAGTTTAAAAATGCTTAAAATCTCTTACATTGTTCTCGGAATTCGGCTGAAGTTTAAAAATGCTTCGGAACTCTTCCATTGTTCTCGGAATTCTGCTGAAGTTTAAAAATGCTTCAGAACTCTTCCATTGTTCTCAGAATTCCGCTGACGTTTAAAAATGTTTCACAACTCTTCCATTGTTCTCGGAATTCCGCTGACTTTTAAAAATACTTCGGAACTCTTCCATTGTTCTCCAAATTCCGCTGAAGTTTAAAAATGCTTCGGAACCCTTCCATTGTTCTCGGAATTCTGCTGAAGTTTAAAAATGCTTCGGAACTCTTCCATTGTTCTCAGAATTCCGCTGACGTTTAAAAATGCTTCGGAAATCTTCCATTGTTTTCAAAATTCCGCTGACGCTTAAAAATGCTTCAGAACTCTTCCATTGTTCTCGGAATTCCGCTGACGTTTAATAATGCTTCGCAACTCTTTCATTGTTCTCGGAATTCCGCTGACGTTTAAAAATGCTTCGGAACTCTTCCATTGTTCTCGGAATTCCGTTGAAGTTTAAAAATGCTTCGGAACTCTTCCATTGTTCTCAGAATTCCGCTGACTCTTAAAAATGCTTCAGAACTCTTCCATTGTTCTCGGAATTCCGCTGACGTTTAAAAATGCTTCGGACCTCTTCCATTTTTCTCGGAATTCCACTGACGTTTAAAAATGCTTCGGAACTCTTCCATTGTTCTTGGAATTCTGCTGAAGTTTTAAAATGCTTCGGTACTCTTCCATTGTTCTCCAAATTCCGCTGAAGTTTAAAAATGCTTCGGAACCCTTCCATTTTTCTCGGAATTCTGCTGACATTTAAAAATGCTTCGGAAATCTTCCATTGTTTTCAAAATTCCGCTGACGTTTAAAAATGCTTCAGAACTCTTCCATTGTTCTCGGAATTCCGCTGACATTTAAAAATGCTTCGGAACTCTTCCATTGTTCTCGGAATTCCGCTGACGTTTAAAAATTGTTCGGTACTCTTCCATTGTTCTCGGAATTCCGCTGACATATAAAAATGCTTCGGAAATCTTGCATTGTTCTCGGCATTCCGCTGACGTTTAAAAATGCTTCGGAACTCTTCAATTGTTCTCGGAATTCTGCTGAACTTTTAAAAATACTTCGGAACTCTTCCATTGTTCTCCAAATTCCGCTGAAGTTTAAAAATGCTTCGGAACCCTTCCATTTTTCTCGGAATTCTGCTGAAGTTTAAAAATGCTTCGGAACTCTTCCATTGTTCTCAGAATTCCGCTGACTCTTAAAAATGCTTCAGAACTCTTCCATTGTTCTCGGAATTCCGCTGACGTTTAAAAATGCTTCGGAACTCTTCCATTGTTCTCAGAATTCCGCTGACGTTTAAAAATGCTTCGGAACTCTTCCATTGTTCTTGGAATTCTGCTGAAGTTTTAAAATGCTTCGGTACTCTTCCATTGTTCTCCAAATTCCGCTGAAGTTTAAAAATGCTTCGGAACCCTTCCATTTTTCTCGGAATTCTGCTGACATTTAAAAATGCTTCGGAAATCTTCCATTGTTTTCAAAATTCCGCTGACTCTTAAAAATGCTTCAGAACTCTTCCATTGTTCTCGGAATTCCGCTGACGTTTAAAAATGCTTCGGAACTCTTCCATTGTTCTCGGAATTCCGCTGACGTTTAAAAATGCTTCGGAACTCTTCCATTGTTCTTGGAATTCTGCTGAAGTTTTAAAATGCTTCTGTACTCTTCCATTGTTCTCGGAATTCTGCTGACGCTTAAAAATGCTTCGGAACTCTTCCATTGTTCTCGGAATTCCGCTGACGTTTAAAAATGCTTCGGAACTCTTCCATTGTTCTCGGAATTCCGCTGACATATAAAAATGCTTCGGAAATCTTGCTTTGTTCTCGGAATTCCGCTGACGTTTAAAAATGATTCGGAACTCTTCCATTGTTCTCGGAATTCCGATGACGTTTTAAAATGCTTCGGTACTCTTCCATTGTTCTCGGAATTCCGCTGACGTTTAAAAATTCTTCGGAACTCTTCCATTATTCTCGCAATTCGTGTGAATTTTAAAAATGCTTCGGAACTTTTCTATTGTTCTCGGAATTCCGCTGAAGTTTAAAAATGCTTAAAATCTCTTACATTGTTCTCGGAATTCCGCTGAAGTTTAAAAATGCTTCGGAACTCTTCCATTGTTCTCGGAATTCTGCTGAAGTTTAAAAATGCTTCAGAACTCTTCCATTGTTCTCAGAATTCCGCTGACGTTTAAAAATGCTTCGGAAATCTTCCATTGTTTTCAAAATTCCGCTGACGTTTAAAAATGCTTCAGAACTCTTCCATTGTTCTCGGAATTCCGCTGACATTTAAAAATGCTTCGGAACTCTTCCATTGTTCTCGGAATTCCGCTGACGTTTAAAAATTGTTCGGTACTCTTCCATTGTTCTCGGAATTCCGCTGACATATAAAAATGCTTCGGAAATCTTGTATTGTTCTCGGCATTCCGCTGACGTTTAAAAATGCTTCGGAACTCTTCAATTGTTCTCGGAATTCTGCTGAACTTTTAAAATGCTATGGAACTCTTCCATTGCTCTCGGAATTCGGGTGAAGTTTAAAAATGCTTCGGAACTCTTCTATTGTTCTCGGAATTCCGCTGAAGTTTAAAAATGCTTAAAATCTCTTCCATTGTTCTCGTAATTCTGCTCATGTTTAAAAATGCTTCGGAACTCTTCCATTGTTCTCGTAATTCCGCTGAAGTTTAAAAAATGCTTCGGAACTCTTCCATTGTTCTCGGAATTCCGATGACGTTTTAAAATGCTTCGGTACTCTTCCATTGTTCTCGGAATTCCGCTGACAATTAAAAATGCTTCGGAACTCTCCCATTGTTCTAGGAATTCTGCTGAAGTCTAAAAATTCATCTGAACTCTTCCATTATTCTCGGAATTCATGTGAATTTTAAAAATGCTTCGGAACTCTTCTATTGTTCTCGGAATTCCGCTGAAGTTTCAAAATGCTTAAAATCTCTTACATTGTTCTCGGAATTCCGCTGAAGTTTAAAAATGCTTCGGAACTCTTCCATTGTTCTCGGAATTCTGCTGAAGTTTAAAAATGCTTCAGAACTCTTCCATTGTTCTCAGAATTCCGCTGACGTTTAAAAATGCTTCGGAAATCTTCCATTGTTCTCGGAATTCCGATGACGTTTAAAAATGCTTCGGAAATCTTCCATTGTTCTCGGAATTCCGATGACGTCTAAAAATGCTTCACAACTCTTCCATTGTTCTCGGAATTCCGCTGACTTTTAAAAATGCTTCGGAACTCTTCCATTGTTCTCCAAATTCCGCTGAAGTTTAAAAATGCTTCGGAACCCTTCCATTGTTCTCGGAATTCTGCTGAAGTTTAAAAATGCTTCGGAACTCTTCCATTGTTCTCAGAATTCCCCTGACGTTTAAAAATGTTTCGGAAATCTCCCATTGTTTTCAAAATTCCGCTGACGCTTAAAAATGCTTCAGAACTCTTCCATTGTTCTCGGAATTCCGTTGAAGTTTAAAAATGCTTCGAAACTCTTCCATTGTTCTCAGAATTCTGCTGAAGTTTAAAAATGCTTCAGAACTCTTCCATTGTTCTCGGAATTCCGCTGACGTTTAATAATGCTTCGCAACTCTTTCATTGTTCTCGGAATTCCGCTGCAATTTAAAAATGCTTCAGAACTCTTCCATTGTTCTCAGAATTCCGCTGACGTTTAAAAATGCTTCGGTACTCTTCCTTTGTTCTCGGAATTCCGCTGACATATAAAAATGCTTCGGAAATCTTGCATTGTTCTCGGCATTCCGCTGACGTTTAAAAATGCTTCAGAACTCTTCAATTGTTCTCGGAATTCTGCTGAACTTTTAAAATGCTTTGGAACTCTTCCATTGCTCTCAGAATTCTGCTGAAGTTTAAAAATGCTTCAGAACTCTTACATTGTTCTCGGAATTCTGCTGACGTTTAAAAATGCTTCGGAACTCTTCCATTGTTCTCGAAATTCCGTTGAAGTTTAAAAATGCTTCGGAACTCTTCCATTGTTCTCGGAATTCTGCTGACGTTTAAAAATGCTTCGGAACTCTTCCATTGTTCTCGGCATTCCGCTGACGTTTAAAAATGCTTCAGAACTCTTCAATTGTTCTCGGAATTCTGCTGAACTTTTAAAATGCTTCGGTACTCTTCCATTGTTCTCCAAATTCCGCTGAAGTTTAAAAATGCTTCGGAACCCTTCCATTTTTCTCGGAATTCTGCTGACATTTAAAAATGCTTCGGAAATCTTCCATTGTTTTCAAAATTCCGCTGACTCTTAAGAATGCTTCAGAACTCTTCCATTGTTCTCGGAATTCCGCTGACGTTTAAAAATGCCTCGGAACTCTTCCATTGTTCTCGGAATTCCGCTGACGTTTAAAAATGCTTCGGAACTCTTCCATTGTTCTTGGAATTCTGCTGAAGTTTTAAAATGCTTCGGTACTCTTCCATATTTCTCAGAATTCTGCTGACATTTAAAAATGCTTCGGAAATCTTCCATTGTTTTCAAAATTCCGCTGACTCTTAAGAATGCTTCAGAACTCTTCCATTGTTCTCGGAATTCCGCTGACGTTTAAAAATGCCTCGGAACTCTTCCATTGTTCTCGGAATTCCGCTGACGTTTAAAAATGCTTCGGAACTCTTCCATTGTTCTTGGAATTCTGCTGAAGTTTTAAAATGCTTCGGTACTCTTCCATATTTCTCAGAATTCTGCTGACGCTTAAAAATGCTTCGGAACTCTTCCATTGTTCTCGGAATTCCGCTGACGTTTAAAAATGCTTCGGAACTCTTCCATTGTTCTCGGAATTCCGCTGACATATAAAAATGCTTCGGAAATCTTGCATTGTTCTCGGAATTCCGCTGACATATAAAAATGCTTCGGAACTCTTCCATTGTTCTCGGAATTCCGATGACGTTTTAAAATGCTTCGGTACTCTTCCATTGTTCTCGGAATTCCGCTGACGTTTAAAAATTCTTCGGAACTCTTCCATTATTCTCGCAATTCCTGTGAATTTTAAAAATGCTTCGGAACTTTTCTATTGTTCTCGGAATTCCGCTGAAGTTTAAAAATGCTTAAAATCTCTTACATTGTTCTCGGAATTCCGCTGACATATAAAAATGCTTCGGAAATCTTGCATTGTTCTCGGAATTCCGCTGACGTTTAAAAATGCTTCGGAACTCTTCCATTGTTCTCGGAATTCCGATGACGTTTTAAAATGCTTCGGTACTCTTCCATTGTTCTCGGAATTCCGCTGACGTTTAAAAATTCTTCGGAACTCTTCCATTATTCTCGCAATTCGTGTGAATTTTAAAAATGCTTCGGAACTTTTCTATTGTTCTCGGAATTCCGCTGAAGTTTAAAAATGCTTAAAATCTCTTACATTGTTCTCGGAATTCCGCTGAAGTTTAAAAATGCTTCGGAACTCTTCCATTGTTCTCAGAATTCTGCTGACGTTTAAAAATGCTTCTGAACTCTTCCATTGTTCTCGGAATTCCGTTGAAGTTTAAAAATGCTTCGAAACTCTTCCATTGTTCTCGGAATTCTGCTGAAGTTTAAAAATGCTTCAGAACTCTTCCATTGTTCTCGGAATTCCGCTGACGTTTAAAAATGCTTCGGAAATCTTCCATTGTTCTCGGAATTCCGATGACGTTTAAAAATGCTTCACAACTCTTCCATTGTTCTCGGAATTCCGCTGACTTTTAAAAATGCTTCGGAACTCTTCCATTGCTCTCCAAATTCCGCTGAAGTTTAAAAATGATTCGGAACCCTTCCATTGTTCTCGGAATTCTGCTGAAGTTTAAAAATGCTTCGGAACTCTTCCATTGTTCTCAGAATTCCGCTGACGTTTAAAAATGCTTCGGAAATCTTCCATTGTTTTCAAAATTCCGCTGACGCTTAAAAATGCTTCAGAACTCTTCCATTGTTCTCGGAATTCTGTTGAAGTTTAAAAATGCTTCGAAACTCTTCCATTGTTCTCGGAATTCCGATGACGTTTAAAAATGCTTCACAACTCTTCCATTGTTCTCGGAATTCCGCTGACGTTTAATAATGCTTCGCAACTCTTTCATTGTTCTCGGAATTCCGCTGACGTTTAAAAATGCTTCGGAACTCTTCCATTGTTCTCGGAATTCTGCTGAAGTTTAAAAATGCTTCAGAACTCTTCCATTGTTCTCGGAATTCCGCTGACGTTTAATAATGCTTCGCAACTCTTTCATTGTTCTCGGAATTCCGCTGAAATTTAAAAATGCTTCAGAACTCTTTCATTGTTCTCGGAATTCCGCTGACGTTTAATAATGCTTCGGAACTCTTCCATTGTTCTCGGAATTCTGCTGAAGATTAAAAATGCTTCAGAACTCTTCCATTGTTCTCGGAATTCCGCTGACGTTTAATAATGCTTCGCAACTCTTTCATTGTTCTCGGAATTCCGCTGAAATTTAAAAATGCTTCAGAACTCTTCCATTGTTCTCAGAATTCCGCTGACGTTTAAAAATGCTTCGGTACTCTTCCTTTGTTCTCGGAATTCCGCTGACATATAAAAATGCTTCGGAAATCTTGCATTGTTCTCGGCATTCCGCTGACGTTTAAAAATGCTTCAGAACTCTTCAATTGTTCTCGGAATTCTGCTGAACTTTTAAAATGCTTTGGAACTCTTCCATTGCTCTCAGAATTCTGCTGAAGTTTAAAAATGCTTCAGAACTATTACATTGTTCTCGGAATTCTGCTGACGTTTAAAAATGCTTCGGAACTCTTCCATTGTTCTCGAAATTCCGTTGAAGTTTAAAAATGCTTCGGAACTCTTCCATTGTTCTCGGAATTCTGCTGAAGTTTAAAAATGCTTCGAAACTCTTCCATTGTTCTCAGAATTCCGCTGACGTTTAAAAATGCTTCGGTACTCTTCCATTGTTCTCGGAATTCTGCTGACGTTTAAAAATGCTTCGGAACTCTTCCATTGTTCTCGGCATTCCGCTGACGTTTAAAAATGCTTCGGAACTCTTCAATTGTTCTCGGAATTCTGCTGAACTTTTAAAAATGCTTCGGAACTCTTCCATTGTTCTCGGAATTCCGCTGACGTTTAAAAATGCTTCGGAACTCTTCCATTGTTCTTGGAATTCTGTTGAAGTTTTAAAATGCTTCGGTACTCTTCCATTGTTCTCCAAATTCCGCTGAAGTTTAAAAATGCTTCGGAACTCTTCCATTGTTCTAGGAATTCTGCTGAAGTCTAAAAATTCATCTGAACTCTTCCATTATTCTCGGAATTCATGTGAATTTTAAAAATGCTTCGGAACTCTTCTATTGTTCTCGGAATTCCGCTGAAGTTTAAAAATGCTTAAAATCTCTTACATTGTTCTCGGAATTCCGCTGAAGTTTAAAAATGCTTCGGAACTGTTCCATTGTTCTCGGAATTCTGCTGAAGTTTAAAA
This sequence comes from Phyllobates terribilis, assembly GCF_046119375.1. Lineage (NCBI taxonomy): Eukaryota > Metazoa > Chordata > Amphibia > Anura > Dendrobatidae > Phyllobates > Phyllobates terribilis. Next base: position 15,029,920 of record NW_027362782.1, read on the forward strand.
ATGCTTCAGAACTCTTCCATTGTTCTCAGAATTCCGCTGACGTTTAAAAATGCTTCGGAAATCTTCCATTGTTCTCGGAATTCCGCTGACTTTTAAAAATGCTTCGGAACTCTTCCATTGTTCTCCAAATTCCGCTGAAGTTTAAAAATGCTTCGGAACTCTTCTATTGTTCTCGGAATTCCGCTGAAGTTTAAAAATGCTTAAAATCTCTTACATTGTTCTCGGAATTCCGCTGAAGTTTAAAAATGCTTCGGAACTCTTCCATTGTTCTCAGAATTCCGCTGACGTTTAAAAATGCTTCGGAAATCTTCCATTGTTTTCAAAGTTCCGCTGACGCTTAAAAATGCTTCAGAACTCTTCCATTGTTCTCGGAATTCCGTTGAAGTTTAAAAATGCTTCGAAACTCTTCCATTGTTCTCGGAATTCCGATGACGTTTAAAAATGCTTCACAACTCTTCCATTGTTCTCGGAATTCCGCTGACGTTTAATAATGCTTCGCAACTCTTTCATTGTTCTCGGAATTCCGCTGACGTTTAAAAATGCTTCGGAACTCTTCCATTGTTCTCGGAATTCCGTTAAAGTTTAAAAATGCTTCGAAACTCTTCCATTGTTCTCAGAATTCTGCTGAAGTTTAAAAATGCTTCGGAACTCTTCCATTGTTCTCGGAATTCCGCTGACGTTTAATAATGCTTCGCAACTCTTTCATTGTTCTCAGAATTCCGCTGAAATTTAAAAATGCTTCAGAACTCTTTCATTGTTCTCAGAATTCCGCTGACGTTTAAAAATGCTTCGGTACTCTTCCTTTGTTCTCGGAATTCCGCTGACATATAAAAATGCTTCGGAAATCTTGCATTGTTCTCGGCATTCCGCTGACGTTTAAAAATGCTTCAGAACTCTTCAATTGTTCTCGGAATTCTGCTGAACTTTTAAAATGCTTTGGAACTCTTCCATTGCTCTCAGAATTCTGCTGAAGTTTAAAAATGCTTCAGAACTCTTACATTGTTCTCGGAATTCTGCTGACGTTTAAAAATGCTTCGGAACTCTTCCATTGTTCTCGAAATTCCGTTGAAGTTTAAAAATGCTTCGGAACTCTTCCATTGTTCTCGGAATTCTGCTGAAGTTTAAAAATGCTTCGAAACTCTTCCATTGTTCTCAGAATTCCGCTGACGTTTAAAAATGCTTCGGTACTCTTCCATTGTTCTCGGAATTCTGCTGACGTTTAAAAATGCTTCGGAACTCTTCCATTGTTCTCGGCATTCCGCTGACGTTTAAAAATGCTTCGGAACTCTTCAATTGTTCTCGGAATTCTGCTGAACTTTTAAAAATGCTTCGGAACTCTTCCATTGTTCTCGGAATTCCGCTGACGTTTAAAAATGCTTCGGAACTCTTCCATTGTTCTTGGAATTCTGCTGAAGTTTTAAAATGCTTCGGTACTCTTCCATTGTTCTCCAAATTCCGCTGAAGTTTAAAAATGCTTCGGAACTCTTCCATTGTTCTAGGAATTCTGCTGAAGTCTAAAAATTCATCTGAACTCTTCCATTATTCTCGGAATTCATGTGAATTTTAAAAATGCTTCGGAACTCTTCTATTGTTCTCGGAATTCCGCTGAAGTTTAAAAATGCTTAAAATCTCTTACATTGTTCTCGGAATTCCGCTGAAGTTTAAAAATGCTTCGGAACTGTTCCATTGTTCTCGGAATTCTGCTGAAGTTTAAAAATGCTTCAGAACTCTTCCATTGTTCTCAGAATTCCGCTGACGTTTAAAAATGCTTCGGAAATCTTCCATTGTTCTCGGAATTCCGCTGACTTTTAAAAATGCTTCGGAACTCTTCCATTGTTCTCCAAATTCCGCTGAAGTTTAAAAATGCTTCGGAACCCTTCCATTGTTCTCGGAATTCTGCTGAAGTTTAAAAATGCTTCGGAACTCTTCCATTGTTCTCAGAATTCCGCTGACGTTTAAAAATGCTTCGGAAATCTTCCATTGTTTTCAAAATTCCGCTGACGCTTAAAAATGCTTCAGAACTCTTCCATTGTTCTCGGAATTCCGTTGAAGTTTAAAAATGCTTCGAAACTCTTCCATTGTTCTCGGAATTCCGATGACGTTTAAAAATGCTTCACAACTCTTCCATTGTTCTCGGAATTCCGCTGACGTTTAATAATGCTTCGCAACTCTTTCATTGTTCTCGGAATTCCGCTGACGTTTAAAAATGCTTCGGAACTCTTCCATTGTTCTCGGAATTCCGTTAAAGTTTAAAAATGCTTCGAAACTCTTCCATTGTTCTCAGAATTCTGCTGAAGTTTAAAAATGCTTCGGAACTCTTCCATTGTTCTCGGAATTCCGCTGACGTTTAATAATGCTTCGCAACTCTTTCATTGTTCTCAGAATTCCGCTGAAATTTAAAAATGCTTCAGAACTCTTTCATTGTTCTCAGAATTCCGCTGACGTTTAAAAATGCTTCGGTACTCTTCCTTTGTTCTCGGAATTCCGCTGACATATAAAAATGCTTGGAAATCTTGCATTGTTCTCGGCATTCCGCTGACGTTTAAAAATGCTTCAGAACTCTTCAATTGTTCTCGGAATTCTGCTGAACTTTTAAAATGCTTTGGAACTCTTCCATTGCTCTCAGAATTCTGCTGAAGTTTAAAAATGCTTCAGAACTCTTACATTGTTCTCGGAATTCTGCTGACGTTTAAAAATGCTTCGGAACTCTTCCATTGTTCTCGAAATTCCGTTGAAGTTTAAAAATGCTTCGGAACTCTTCCATTGTTCTCGGAATTCTGCTGAAGTTTAAAAATGCTTCGAAACTCTTCCATTGTTCTCAGAATTCCGCTGACGTTTAAAAATGCTTCGGTACTCTTCCATTGTTCTCGGAATTCTGCTGACGTTTAAAAATGCTTCGGAACTCTTCCATTGTTCTCGGCATTCCGCTGACGTTTAAAAATGCTTCGGAACTCTTCAATTGTTCTCGGAATTCTGCTGAACTTTTAAAAATGCTTCGGAACTCTTCCATTGTTCTCGGAATTCCGCTGACGTTTAAAAATGCTTCGGAACTCTTCCATTGTTCTTGGAATTCTGCTGAAGTTTTAAAATGCTTCGGTACTCTTCCATTGTTCTCCAAATTCCGCTGAAGTTTAAAAATGCTTCGGAACTCTTCCATTGTTCTAGGAATTCTGCTGAAGTCTAAAAATTCATCTGAACTCTTCCATTATTCTCGGAATTCATGTGAATTTTAAAAATGCTTCGGAACTCTTCTATTGTTCTCGGAATTCCGCTGAAGTTTAAAAATGCTTAAAATCTCTTACATTGTTCTCGGAATTCCGCTGAAGTTTAAAAATGCTTCGGAACTGTTCCATTGTTCTCGGAATTCTGCTGAAGTTTAAAAATGCTTCAGAACTCTTCCATTGTTCTCAGAATTCCGCTGACGTTTAAAAATGCTTCGGAAATCTTCCATTGTTCTCGGAATTCCGCTGACTTTTAAAAATGCTTCGGAACTCTTCCATTGTTCTCCAAATTCCGCTGAAGTTTAAAAATGCTTCGGAACCCTTCCATTGTTCTCGGAATTCTGCTGAAGTTTAAAAATGCTTCGGAACTCTTCCATTGTTCTCAGTATTCCGCTGACGTTTAAAAATGCTTCGGAAATCTTCCATTGTTTTCAAAATTCCGCTGACGCTTAAAAATGCTTCAGAACTCTTCCATTGTTCTCGGAATTCCGTTGAAGTTTAAAAATGCTTCGAAACTCTTCCATTGTTCTCGGAATTCCGATGACGTTTAAAAATGCTTCACAACTCTTCCATTGTTCTCGGAATTCCGCTGACGTTTAATAATGCTTCGCAACTCTTTCATTGTTCTCGGAATTCCGCTGACGTTTAAAAATGCTTCGGTACTCTTCCATTGTTCTCGGAATTCCGTTAAAGTTTAAAAATGCTTCGAAACTCTTCCATTGTTCTCAGAATTCTGCTGAAGTTTAAAAATGCTTCGGAACTCTTCCATTGTTCTCGGAATTCCGCTGACGTTTAAAAATGCTTCTGAACTCTTCCATTGTTCTCGGAATTCCGTTGAAGTTTAAAAATGCTTCGAAACTCTTCCATTGTTCTCGGAATTCTGCTGAAGTTTAAAAATGCTTCAGAACTCTTCCATTGTTCTCGGAATTCCGCTGACGTTTAATAATGCTTCGCAACTCTTTCCTTGTTCTCGGAATTCCGCTGACGTTTAAAAATGCTTCGGAACTCTTCCATTGTTCTCGGAATTCCGCTGACGTTTAAAAATGCTTCGGAACTCTTCCATTGTTCTTGGAATTCTGCTGAAGTTTTAAAATGCTTCGGTACTCTTCCATTGTTCTCCAAATTCCGCTGAAGTTTAAAAATGCTTCGGAACCCTTCCATTTTTCTCGGAATTCTGCTGACATTTAAAAATGCTTCGGAAATCTTCCATTGTTTTCAAAATTCCGCTGACGTTTAAAAATGCTTCAGAACTCTTCCATTGTTCTCGGAATTCCGCTGACATTTAAAAATGCTTCGGAACTCTTCCATTGTTCTCGGAATTCCGCTGACATATAAAAATGCTTCGGAAATCTTGCATTGTTCTCGGCATTCCGCTGACGTTTAAAAATGCTTCGGAACTCTTCAATTGTTCTCGGAATTCTGCTGAACTTTTAAAAATACTTCGGAACTCTTCCATTGTTCTCCAAATTCCGCTGAAGTTTAAAAATGCTTCGGAACCCTTCCATTTTTCTCGGAATTCTGCTGAAGTTTAAAAATGCTTCGGAACTCTTCCATTGTTCTCAGAATTCCGCTGACTCTTAAAAATGCTTCAGAACTCTTCCATTGTTCTCGGAATTCCGCTGACGTTTAAAAATGCTTCGGAACTCTTCCATTGTTCTCGGAATTCCGCTGACGTTTAAAAATGCTTCGGAACTCTTCCATTGTTCTTGGAATTCTGCTGAAGTTTTAAAATGCTTCGGTACTCTTCCATTGTTCTCGGAATTCTGCTGACGCTTAAAAATGCTTCGGAACTCTTCCATTGTTCTCGGAATTCCGCTGACGTTTAAAAATGCTTCGGAACTCTTCCATTGTTCTCGGAATTCCGCTGACATATAAAAATGCTTCGGAAATCTTGCATTGTTCTCGGAATTCCGCTGACGTTTAAAAATGCTTCGGAACTCTTCCATTGTTCTCGGAATTCCGATGACGTTTTAAAATGCTTCGGTACTCTTCCATTGTTCTCGGAATTCCGCTGACGTTTAAAAATTCTTCGGAACTCTTCCATTATTCTCGCAATTCGTGTGAATTTTAAAAATGCTTCGGAACTTTTCTATTGTTCTCGGAATTCCGCTGAAGTTTAAAAATGCTTAAAATCTCTTACATTGTTCTCGGAATTCCGCTGAAGTTTAAAAATGCTTCGGAACTCTTCCATTGTTCTCGGAATTCTGCTGAAGTTTAAAAATGCTTCAGAACTCTTCCATTGTTCTCAGAATTCCGCTGACGTTTAAAAATGCTTCGGAAATCTTCCATTGTTTTCAAAATTCCGCTGACGTTTAAAAATGCTTCAGAACTTTTCCATTGTTCTCAGAATTCTGCTGACGTTTAAAAATGCTTCGGAACTCTTCCATTGTTCTCGGCATTCCGCTGAAGTTTAAAAATGCTTCGGAACCCTTCCATTTTTCTCGGAATTCTGCTGACATTTAAAAATGCTTCGGAAATCTTCCATTGTTTTCAAAATTCCGCTGACTCTTAAAAATGCTTCAGAACTCTTCCATTGTTCTCGGAATTCCGCTGACGTTTAAAAATGCTTCGGAACTCTTCCATTGTTCTCGGAATTCCGCTGACGTTTAAAAATGCTTCGGAACTCTTCCATTGTTCTTGGAATTCTGCTGAAGTTTTAAAATGCTTTGGTACTCTTCCATTGTTCTCGGAATTCTGCTGACGCTTAAAAATGCTTCGGAACTCTTCCATTGTTCTCGGAATTCCGCTGACGTTTAAAAATGCTTCGGAACTCTTCCATTGTTCTCGGAATTCCGCTGACATATAAAAATGCTTCGGAAATCTTGCATTGTTCTCGGAATTCCGCTGACGTTTAAAAATGCTTCGGAACTCTTCCATTGTTCTCGGAATTCCGATGACGTTTTAAAATGCTTCGGTACTCTTCCATTGTTCTCGGAATTCCGCTGACGTTTAAAAATTCTTCGGAACTCTTCCATTATTCTCGCAATTCGTGCGAATTTTAAAAATGCTTCGGAACTTTTCTATTGTTCTCGGAATTCCGCTGAAGTTTAAAAATGCTTAAAATCTCTTACATTGTTCTCGGAATTCCGCTGAAGTTTAAAAATGCTTCAGAACTCTTCCATTGTTCTCGGAATTCTGCTGAAGTTTAAAAATGCTTCAGAACTCTTCCATTGTTCTCAGAATTCCGCTGACGTTTAAAAATGCTTCGGAAATCTTCCATTGTTTTCAAAATTCCGCTGACGTTTAAAAATGCTTCGGAACTTTTCCATTGTTCTCAGAATTCTGCTGACGTTTAAAAATGCTTCGGAACTCTTCCATTGTTCTCGGCATTCCGCTGACGTTTAAAAATGCTTCGGAACTCTTCAATTGTTCTCGGAATTCTGCTGAACTTTTAAAAATGCTTCGGAACTCTTCCATTGTTCTCGGAATTCCGCTGACGTTTAAAAATGCTTCGGAACTCTTCTATTGTTCTCGGAATTCCGCTGAAGTTTAAAAATGCTTAAAATCTCTTACATTGTTCTCGGAATTCCGCTGAAGTTTAAAAATGCTTCAGAACTCTTCCATTGTTCTCAGAATTCCGCTGACGTTTAAAAATGCTTCGGAAATCTTCCATTGTTTTCAAAATTCCGCTGACGTTTAAAAATGCTTCGGAACTTTTCCATTGTTCTCAGAATTCTGCTGACGTTTAAAAATGCTTCGGAACTCTTCCATTGTTCTCGGCATTCCGCTGACGTTTAAAAATGCTTCGGAACTCTTCAATTGTTCTCGGAATTCTGCTGAACTTTTAAAAATGCTTCGGAACTCTTCCATTGTTCTCGGAATTCCGCTGACGTTTAAAAATGCTTCGGAACTCTTCCATTGTTCTCGGAATTCCGCTGACGTTTAAAAATGCTTCGGAACTCTTCCATTGTTCTTGGAATTCTGCTGAAGTTTTAAAATGCTTCGGTACTCTTCCATTGTTCTCCAAATTCCGCTGAAGTTTAAAAATGCTTCGGAACTCTTCCATTGTTCTAGGAATTCTGCTGAAGTCTAAAAATTCATCTGAACTCTTCCATTATTCTCGGAATTCATGTGAATTTTAAAAATGCTTCGGAACTCTTCTATTGTTCTCGGAATTCCGCTGAAGTTTAAAAATGCTTAAAATCTCTTACATTGTTCTCGGAATTCCGCTGAAGTTTAAAAATGATTCGGAACTGTTCCATTGTTCTCGGAATTCTGCTGAAGTTTAAAAATGCTTCAGAACTCTTCCATTGTTCTCAGAATTCCGCTGACGTTTAAAAATGCTTCGGAAATCTTCCATTGTTCTCGGAATTCCGCTGACTTTTAAAAATGCTTCGGAACTCTTCCATTGTTCTCCAAATTCCGCTGAAGTTTAAAAATGCTTCGGAACCCTTCCATTGTTCTCGGAATTCTGCTGAAGTTTAAAAATGCTTCGGAACTCTTCCATTGTTCTCAGTATTCCGCTGACGTTTAAAAATGCTTCGGAAATCTTCCATTGTTTTCAAAATTCCGCTGACGCTTAAAAATGCTTCAGAACTCTTCCATTGTTCTCGGAATTCCGTTGAAGTTTAAAAATGCTTCGAAACTCTTCCATTGTTCTCGGAATTCCGATGACGTTTAAAAATGCTTCACAACTCTTCCATTGTTCTCGGAATTCCGCTGACGTTTAATAATGCTTCGCAACTCTTTCATTGTTCTCGGAATTCCGCTGACGTTTAAAAATGCTTCGGAACTCTTCCATTGTTCTCGGAATTCCGTTAAAGTTTAAAAATGCTTCGAAACTCTTCCATTGTTCTCAGAATTCTGCTGAAGTTTAAAAATGCTTCGGAACTCTTCCATTGTTCTCGGAATTCCGCTGACGTTTAAAAATGCTTCTGAACTCTTCCATTGTTCTCGGAATTCCGTTGAAGTTTAAAAATGCTTCGAAACTCTTCCATTGTTCTCGGAATTCTGCTGAAGTTTAAAAATGCTTCAGAACTCTTCCATTGTTCTCGGAATTCCGCTGACGTTTAATAATGCTTCGCAACTCTTTCCTTGTTCTCGGAATTCCGCTGACGTTTAAAAATGCTTCGGAACTCTTCCATTGTTCTCGGAATTCCGCTGACGTTTAAAAATGCTTCGGAACTCTTCCATTGTTCTTGGAATTCTGCTGAAGTTTTAAAATGCTTCGGTACTCTTCCATTGTTCTCCAAATTCCGCTGAAGTTTAAAAATGCTTCGGAACCCTTCCATTTTTCTCGGAATTCTGCTGACATTTAAAAATGCTTCGGAAATCTTCCATTGTTTTCAAAATTCCGCTGACGTTTAAAAATGCTTCAGAACTCTTCCATTGTTCTCGGAATTCCGCTGACATTTAAAAATGCTTCGGAACTCTTCCATTGTTCTCGGAATTCCGCTGACGTTTAAAAATTGTTCGGTACTCTTCCATTGTTCTCGGAATTCCGCTGACATATAAAAATGCTTCGGAAATCTTGCATTGTTCTCGGCATTCCGCTGACGTTTAAAAATGCTTCGGAACTCTTCAATTGTTCTCGGAATTCTGCTGAACTTTTAAAAATACTTCGGAACTCTTCCATTGTTCTCCAAATTCCGCTGAAGTTTAAAAATGCTTCGGAACCCTTCCATTTTTCTCGGAATTCTGCTGAAGTTTAAAAATGCTTCGGAACTCTTCCATTGTTCTCAGAATTCCGCTGACTCTTAAAAATGCTTCAGAACTCTTCCATTGTTCTCGGAATTCCGCTGACGTTTAAAAATGCTTCGGAACTCTTCCATTGTTCTCGGAATTCCGCTGACGTTTAAAAATGCTTCGGAACTCTTCCATTGTTCTTGGAATTCTGCTGAAGTTTTAAAATGCTTCGGTACTCTTCCATTGTTCTCGGAATTCTGCTGACGCTTAAAAATGCTTCGGAACTCTTCCATTGTTCTCGGAATTCCGCTGACGTTTAAAAATGCTTCGGAACTCTTCCATTGTTCTCGGAATTCCGCTGACATATAAAAATGCTTCGGAAATCTTGCATTGTTCTCGGAATTCCGCTGACGTTTAAAAATGCTTCGGAACTCTTCCATTGTTCTCGGAATTCCGATGACGTTTTAAAATGCTTCGGTACTCTTCCATTGTTCTCGGAATTCCGCTGACGTTTAAAAATTCTTCGGAACTCTTCCATTATTCTCGCAATTCGTGTGAATTTTAAAAATGCTTCGGAACTTTTCTATTGTTCTCGGAATTCCGCTGAAGTTTAAAAATGCTTAAAATCTCTTACATTGTTCTCGGAATTCCGCTGAAGTTTAAAAATGCTTCGGAACTCTTCCATTGTTCTCGGAATTCTGCTGAAGTTTAAAAATGCTTCAGAACTCTTCCATTGTTCTCAGAATTCCGCTGACGTTTAAAAATGCTTCGGAAATCTTCCATTGTTTTCAAAATTCCGCTGACGTTTAAAAATGCTTCAGAACTTTTCCATTGTTCTCAGAATTCTGCTGACGTTTAAAAATGCTTCGGAACTCTTCCATTGTTCTCGGCATTCCGCTGAAGTTTAAAAATGCTTCGGAACCCTTCCATTTTTCTCGGAATTCTGCTGACATTTAAAAATGCTTCGGAAATCTTCCATTGTTTTCAAAATTCCGCTGACTCTTAAAAATGCTTCAGAACTCTTCCATTGTTCTCGGAATTCCGCTGACGTTTAAAAATGCTTCGGAACTCTTCCATTGTACTCGGAATTCCGCTGACGTTTAAAAATGCTTCGGAACTCTTCCATTGTTCTTGGAATTCTGCTGAAGTTTTAAAATGCTTTGGTACTCTTCCATTGTTCTCGGAATTCTGCTGACGCTTAAAAATGCTTCGGAACTCTTCCATTGTTCTCGGAATTCCGCTGACGTTTAAAAATGCTTCGGAACTCTTCCATTGTTCTCGGAATTCCGCTGACATATAAAAATGCTTCGGAAATCTTGCATTGTTGTCGGAATTCCGCTGACGTTTAAAAATGCTTCGGAACTCTTCCATTGTTCTCGGAATTCCGATGACGTTTTAAAATGCTTCGGTACTCTTCCATTGTTCTCGGAATTCCGCTGACGTTTAAAAATTCTTCGGAACTCTTCCATTATTCTCGCAATTCGTGCGAATTTTAAAAATGCTTCGGAACTTTTCTATTGTTCTCGGAATTCCGCTGAAGTTTAAAAATGCTTAAAATCTCTTACATTGTTCTCGGAATTCCGCTGAAGTTTAAAAATGCTTCGGAACTCTTCCATTGTTCTTGGAATTCTGCTGAAGTTTTAAAATGCTTCGGTACTCTTCCATTGTTCTCCAAATTCCGCTGAAGTTTAAAAATGCTTCGGAACCCTTCCATTTTTCTCGGAATTCTGCTGACATTTAAAAATGCTTCGGAAATCTTCCATTGTTTTCAAAATTCCGCTGACGTTTAAAAATGCTTCAGAACTCTTCCATTGTTCTCGGAATTCCGCTGACATTTAAAAATGCTTCGGAACTCTTCCATTGTTCTCGGAATTCCGCTGACGTTTAAAAATTGTTCGGTACTCTTCCATTGTTCTCGGAATTCCGCTGACATATAAAAATGCTTCGGAAATCTTGCATTGTTCTCGGCATTCCGCTGACGTTTAAAAATGCTTCGGAACTCTTCAATTGTTCTCGGAATTCTGCTGAACTTTTAAAAATACTTCGGAACTCTTCCATTGTTCTCCAAATTCCGCTGAAGTTTAAAAATGCTTCGGAACCCTTCCATTTTTCTCGGAATTCTGCTGAAGTTTAAAAATGCTTCGGAACTCTTCCATTGTTCTCAGAATTCCGCTGACTCTTAAAAATGCTTCAGAACTCTTCCATTGTTCTCGGAATTCCGCTGACGTTTAAAAATGCTTCGGAACTCTTCCATTGTACTCGGAATTCCGCTGACGTTTAAAAATGCTTCGGAACTCTTCCATTGTTCTTGGAATTCTGCTGAAGTTTTAAAATGCTTTGGTACTCTTCCATTGTTCTCGGAATTCTGCTGACGCTTAAAAATGCTTCGGAACTCTTCCATTGTTCTCGGAATTCCGCTGACGTTTAAAAATGCTTCGGAACTCTTCCATTGTTCTCGGAATTCCGCTGACATATAAAAATGCTTCGGAAATCTTGCATTGTTCTCGGAATTCCGCTGACGTTTAAAAATGCTTCGGAACTCTTCCATTGTTCTCGGAATTCCGATGACGTTTTAAAATGCTTCGGTACTCTTCCATTGTTCTCGGAATTCCGCTGACGTTTAAAAATTCTTCGGAACTCTTCCATTATTCTCGCAATTCGTGCGAATTTTAAAAATGCTTCGGAACTTTTCTATTGTTCTCGGAATTCCGCTGAAGTTTAAAAATGCTTAAAATCTCTTACATTGTTCTCGGAATTCCGCTGAAGTTTAAAAATGCTTCGGAACTCTTCCATTGTTCTCGGAATTCTGCTGAAGTTTAAAAATGCTTCAGAACTCTTCCATTGTTCTCAGAATTCCGCTGACGTTTAAAAATGCTTCGGAAATCTTCCATTGTTTTCAAAATTCCGCTGACGTTTAAAAATGCTTCGGAACTTTTCCATTGTTCTCAGAATTCTGCTGACGTTTAAAAATGCTTCGGAACTCTTCCATTGTTCTCGGCATTCCGCTGACGTTTAAAAATGCTTCGGAACTCTTCAATTGTTCTCGGAATTCTGCTGAACTTTTAAAAATGCTTCGGAACTCTTCCATTGTTCTCGGAATTCCGCTGACGTTTAAAAATGCTTCGGAACTCTTCTATTGTTCTCGGAATTCCGCTGAAGTTTAAAAATGCTTAAAATCTCTTACATTGTTCTCGGAATTCCGCTGAAGTTTAAAAATGCTTCGGAACTCTTCCATTGTTCTCGGAATTCTGTTGAAGTTTAAAAATGCTTCAGAACTCTTCCATTGTTCTCAGAATTCCGCTGACGTTTAAAAATGCTTCGGAAATCTTCCATTGTTCTCGGAATTCCGATGACGTTTAAAAATGCTTCACAACTCTTCCATTGTTCTCGGAATTCCGCTGACTTTTAAAAATGCTTCGGAACTCTTCCATTGTTCTCCAAATTCCGCTGAAGTTTAAAAATGCTTCGGAACCCTTCCATTGTTCTCGGAATTCTGCTGAAGTTTAAAAATGCTTCGGAACTCTTCCATTGTTCTCAGAATTCCGCTGACGTTTAAAAATGCTTCGGAAATCTTCCATTGTTTTCAAAATTCCGCTGACGCTTAAAAATGCTTCAGAACTCTTCCATTGTTCTCGGAATTCTGTTGAAGTTTAAAAATGCTTCGAAACTCTTCCATTGTTCTCGGAATTCCGATGACGTTTAAAAATGCTTCACAACTCTTCCATTGTTCTCGGAATTCCGCTGACGTTTAATAATGCTTCGCAACTCTTTCATTGTTCTCGGAATTCCGCTGACGTTTAAAAATGCTTCGGAACTCTTCCATTGTTCTCGTAATTCCGTTGAAGTTTAAAAATGCTTCGAAACTCTTCCATTGTTCTCAGAATTCTGCTGAAGTTTAAAAATGCTTCAGAACTCTTCCATTGTTCTCGGAATTCCGCTGACGTTTAATAATGCTTCGCAACTCTTTCATTGTTCTCGGAATTCCGCTGAAATTTAAAAATGCTTCAGAACTCTTCCATTGTTCTCAGAATTCCGCTGACGTTTAAAAATGCTTCGGTACTCTTCCTTTGTTCTCGGAATTCCGCTGACATATAAAAATGCTTCGGAAATCTTGCATTGTTCTCGGCATTCCGCTGACATTTAAAAATGCTTCAGAACTCTTCAATTGTTCTCGGAATTCTGCTGAACTTTTAAAATGCTTTGGAACTCTTCCATTGCTCTCAGAATTCTGCTGAAGTTTAAAAATGCTTCAGAACTCTTACATTGTTCGCGGAATTCTGCTGACGTTTAAAAATGCTTCGGAACTCTTCCATTGTTCTCGAAATTCCGTTGAAGTTTAAAAATGCTTCGGAACTCTTCCATTGTTCTCGGAATTCTGCTGAAGTTTAAAAATGCTTCGAAACTCTTCCATTGTTCTCAGAATTCCGCTGACGTTTAAAAATGCTTCAGAACTCTTACATTGTTCTCGGAATTCTGCTGAAGTCAAAAAATTCATCTGAACTCTTCCATTATTCTCGGAATTCATGTGAATTTTAAAAATGCTTCGGAACTCTTCTATTGTTCTCGGAATTCCGCTGAAGTTTAAAAATGCTTAAAATCTCTTACATTGTTCTCGGAATTCCGCTGAAGTTTAAAAATGCTTCGGAACTGTTCCATTGTTCTCGGAATTCTGCTGAAGTTTAAAAATGCTTCAGAACTCTTCCATTGTTCTCAGAATTCCGCTGACGTTTAAAAATGCTTCGGAAATCTTCCATTGTTCTCGGAATTCCGCTGACTTTTAAAAATGCTTCGGAACTCTTCCATTGTTCTCCAAATTCCGCTGAAGTTTAAAAATGCTTCGGAACCCTTCCATTGTTCTCGGAATTCTGCTGAAGTTTAAAAATGCTTCGGAACTCTTCCATTGTTCTCAGTATTCCGCTGACGTTTAAAAATGCTTCGGAAATCTTCCATTGTTTTCAAAATTCCGCTGACGCTTAAAAATGCTTCAGAACTCTTCCATTGTTCTCGGAATTCCGTTGAAGTTTAAAAATGCTTCGAAACTCTTCCATTGTTCTCGGAATTCCGATGACATTTAAAAATGCTTCACAACTCTTCCATTGTTCTCGGAATTCCGCTGACGTTTAATAATGCTTCGCAACTCTTTCATTGTTCTCGGAATTCCGCTGACGTTTAAAAATGCTTCGGAACTCTTCCATTGTTCTCGGAATTCCGTTAAAGTTTAAAAATGCTTCGAAACTCTTCCATTGTTCTCAGAATTCTGCTGAAGTTTAAAAATGCTTCGGAACTCTTCCATTGTTCTCGGAATTCCGCTGACGTTTAAAAATGCTTCTGAACTCTTCCATTGTTCTCGGAATTCCGTTGAAGTTTAAAAATGCTTCGAAACTCTTCCATTGTTCTCGGAATTCTGCTGAAGTTTAAAAATGCTTCAGAACTCTTCCATTGTTCTCGGAATTCCGCTGACGTTTAATAATGCTTCGCAACTCTTTCCTTGTTCTCGGAATTCCGCTGACGTTTAAAAATGCTTCGGAACTCTTCCATTGTTCTCGGAATTCCGCTGACGTTTAAAAATGCTTCGGAACTCTTCCATTGTTCTTGGAATTCTGCTGAAGTTTTAAAATGCTTCGGTACTCTTCCATTGTTCTCCAAATTCCGCTGAAGTTTAAAAATGCTTCGGAACCCTTCCATTTTTCTCGGAATTCTGCTGACATTTAAAAATGCTTCGGAAATCTTCCATTGTTTTCAAAATTCCGCTGACGTTTAAAAATGCTTCAGAACTCTTCCATTGTTCTCGGAATTCCGCTGACATTTAAAAATGCTTCGGAACTCTTCCATTGTTCTCGGAATTCCGCTGACGTTTAAAAATTGTTCGGTACTCTTCCATTGTTCTCGGAATTCCGCTGACATATAAAAATGCCTCGGAAATCTTGCATTGTTCTCGGCATTCCGCTGACGTTTAAAAATGCTTCGGAACTCTTCAATTGTTCTCGGAATTCTGCTGAACTTTTAAAAATACTTCGGAACTCTTCCATTGTTCTCCAAATTCCGCTGAAGTTTAAAAATGCTTCGGAACCCTTCCATTTTTCTCGGAATTCTGCTGAAGTTTAAAAATGCTTCGGAACTCTTCCATTGTTCTCAGAATTCCGCTGACTCTTAAAAATGCTTCAGAACTCTTCCATTGTTCTCGGAATTCCGCTGACGTTTAAAAATGCTTCGGAACTCTTCCATTGTTCTCGGAATTCCGCTGACGTTTAAAAATGCTTCGGAACTCTTCCATTGTTCTTGGAATTCTGCTGAAGTTTTAAAATGCTTCGGTACTCTTCCATTGTTCTCCAAATTCCGCTGAAGTTTAAAAATGCTTCGGAACCCTTCCATTGTTCTCGGAATTCCGCTAACGTTTAAAAATGCTTCGGAACTCTTCCATTGTTCTCGGAATTCCGCTGATGTTTAAAAATGCTTCGGAACTCTTCCATTGTTCTTGGAATTCTGCTGAAGTTTTAAAATGCTTCGGTACTCTTCCATTGTTCTCGGAATTCTGCTGACGCTTAAAAATGCTTCGGAACTCTTCCATTGTTCTCGGAATTCCGCTGACGTTTAAAAATGCTTCGGAACTCTTCCATTGTTCTCGGAATTCCGCTGACATATAAAAATGCTTCGGAAATCTTGCATTGTTCTCGGAATTCCGCTGACGTTTAAAAATGCTTCGGAACTCTTCCATTGTTCTCGGAATTCCGATGACGTTTTAAAATGCTTCGGTACTCTTCCATTGTTCTCGGAATTCCGCTGACGTTTAAAAATTCTTCGGAACTCTTCCATTATTCTCGCAATTCGTGTGAATTTTAAAAATGCTTCGGAACTTTTCTATTGTTCTCGGAATTCCGCTGAAGTTTAAAAATGCTTAAAATCTCTTACATTGTTCTCGGAATTCCGCTGAAGTTTAAAAATGCTCCGGAACTCTTCCATTGTTCTCGGAATTCTGCTGAAGTTTAAAAATGCTTCAGAACTCTTCCATTGTTCTCAGAATTCCGCTGACGTTTAAAAATGCTTCGGAAATCTTCCATTGTTTTCAAAATTCCGCTGACGTTTAAAAATGCTTCAGAACTTTTCCATTGTTCTCAGAATTCTGCTGACGTTTAAAAATGCTTCGGAACTCTTCCATTGTTCTCGGCATTCCGCTGAAGTTTAAAAATGCTTCGGAACCCTTCCATTTTTCTCGGAATTCTGCTGACATTTAAAAATGCTTCGGAAATCTTCCATTGTTTTCAAAATTCCGCTGACTCTTAAAAATGCTTCAGAACTCTTCCATTGTTCTCGGAATTCCGCTGACGTTTAAAAATGCTTCGGAACTCTTCCATTGTTCTCGGAATTCCGCTGACGTTTAAAAATGCTTCGGAACTCTTCCATTGTTCTTGGAATTCTGCTGAAGTTTTAAAATGCTTCGGTACTCTTCCATTGTTCTCGGAATTCTGCTGACGCTTAAAAATGCTTCGGAACTCTTCCATTGTTCTCGGAATTCCGCTGACGTTTAAAAATGCTTCGGAACTCTTCCATTGTTCTTGGAATTCTGCTGAAGTTTTAAAATGCTTCGGTACTCTTCCATTGTTCTCCAAATTCCGCTGAAGTTTAAAAATGCTTCGGAACCCTTCCATTTTTCTCGGAATTCTGCAGACATTTAAAAATGCTTCGGAAATCTTCCATTGTTTTCAAAATTCCGCTGACGTTTAAAAATGCTTCAGAACTCTTCCATTGTTCTCGGAATTCCGCTGACATTTAAAAATGCTTCGGAACTCTTCCATTGTTCTCGGAATTCCGCTGACGTTTAAAAATTGTTCGGTACTCTTCCATTGTTCTCGGAATTCCGCTGACATATAAAAATGCTTCGGAAATCTTGCATTGTTCTCGGCATTCCGCTGACGTTTAAAAATGCTTCGGAACTCTTCAATTGTTCTCGGAATTCTGCTGAACTTTTAAAAATACTTCGGAACTCTTCCATTGTTCTCCAAATTCCGCTGAAGTTTAAAAATGCTTCGGAACCCTTCCATTTTTCTCGGAATTCTGCTGAAGTTTAAAAATGCTTCGGAACTCTTCCATTGTTCTCAGAATTCCGCTGACTCTTAAAAATGCTTCAGAACTCTTCCATTGTTCTCGGAATTCCGCTGACGTTTAAAAATGCTTCGGAACTCTTCCATTGTTCTCGGAATTCCGCTGACGTTTAAAAATGCTTCGGAACTCTTCCATTGTTCTCGGAATTCCGCTGATGTTTAAAAATGCTTCGGAACTCTTCCATTGTTCTTGGAATTCTGCTGAAGTTTTAAAATGCTTCGTTACTCTTCCATTGTTCTCGGAATTCTGCTGACACTTAAAAATGCTTCGGAACTCTTCCATTGTTCTCGGAATTCCGCTGACATATAAAAATGCTTCGGAAATCTTGCATTGTTCTCGGCATTCCGCTGACGTTTAAAAATGCTTCGGAACTCTTCAATTGTTCTCGGAATTCCGCTGACGTTTAAAAATGCTTCGGAACTCTTCCATTGTTCTCGGAATTCCACTGACGTTTAAAAATGCTTCGGAACTCTTCCATTGTTCTTGGAATTCTGCTGAAGTTTTAAAATGCTTCGGTACTCTTCCATTGTTCTCCAAATTCCGCTGAAGTTTAAAAATGCTTCGGAACCCTTCCATTGTTCTCGGAATTCCGCTGACGTTTAAAAATGCTTCGGAACTCTTCCATTGTTCTCGGAATTCCACTGATGTTTAAAAATGCTTCGGAACTCTTCCATTGTTCTTGGAATTCTGCTGAAGTTTTAAAATGCTTCGGTACTCTTCCATTGTTCTCGGAATTCTGCTGACGCTTAAAAATGCTTCGGAACTCTTCCATTGTTCTCGGAATTCCGCTGACGTTTAAAAATGCTTCGGAACTCTTCCATTGTTCTCGGAATTCCGCTGACATATAAAAATGCTTCGGAAATCTTGCATTGTTCTCGGAATTCCGCTGACGTTTAAAAATGCTTCGGAACTCTTCCATTGTTCTCGGAATTCCGATGACGTTTTAAAATGCTTCGGTACTCTTCCATTGTTCTCGGAATTCCGCTGACGTTTAAAAATTCTTCGGAACTCTTCCATTATTCTCGCAATTCGTGTGAATTTTAAAAATGCTTCGGAACTTTTCTATTGTTCTCGGAATTCCGCTGAAGTTTAAAAATGCTTAAAATCTCTTACATTGTTCTCGGAATTCTGCTGAAGTTTAAAAATGCTTCGGAACTCTTCCATTGTTCTCGGAATTCTGCTGAAGTTTAAAAATGCTTCAGAACTCTTCCATTGTTCTCAGAATTCCGCTGACGTTTAAAAATGCTTCGGAAATCTTCCATTGTTTTCAAAATTCCGCTGACGTTTAAAAATGCTTCAGAACTTTTCCATTGTTCTCAGAATTCTGCTGACGTTTAAAAATGCTTCGGAACTCTTCCATTGTTCTCGGCATTCCGCTGAAGTTTAAAAATGCTTCGGAACCCTTCCATTTTTCTCGGAATTCTGCTGACATTTAAAAATGCTTCGGAAATCTTCCATTGTTTTCAAAATTCCGCTGACTCTTAAAAATGCTTCAGAACTCTTCCATTGTTCTCGGAATTCCGCTGACGTTTAAAAATGCTTCGGAACTCTTCCATTGTTCTCGGAATTCCGCTGACGTTTAAAAATGCTTCGAAACTCTTCCATTGTTCTTGGAATTCTGCTGAAGTTTTAAAATGCTTCGGTACTCTTCCATTGTTCTCGGAATTCTGCTGACGCTTAAAAATGCTTCGGAACTCTTCCATTGTTCTCGGAATTCCGCTGACGTTTAAAAATGCTTCGGAACTCTTCCATTGTTCTCGGAATTCCGCTGACATATAAAAATGCTTCGGAAATCTTGCATTGTTCTCGGAATTCCGCTGACGTTTAAAAATGCTTCGGAACTCTTCCATTGTTCTTGGAATTCCGATGACGTTTTAAAATGCTTCGGTACTCTTCCATTGTTCTCGGAATTCCGCTGACGTTTAAAAATTCTTCGGAACTCTTCCATTATTCTCGCAATTCGTGCGAATTTTAAAAATGCTTCGGAACTTTTCTATTGTTCTCGGAATTCCGCTGAAGTTTAAAAATGCTTAAAATCTCTTACATTGTTCTCGGAATTCCGCTGAAGTTTAAAAATGCTTCGGAACTCTTCCATTGTTCTCGGAATTCTGCTGAAGTTTAAAAATGCTTCAGAACTCTTCCATTGTTCTCAGAATTCCGCTGACGTTTAAAAATGCTTCGGAAATCTTCCATTGTTTTCAAAATTCCGCTGACGTTTAAAAATGCTTCGGAACTTTTCCATTGTTCTCAGAATTCTGCTGACGTTTAAAAATGCTTCGGAACTCTTCCATTGTTCTCGGCATTCCGCTGACGTTTAAAAATGCTTCGGAACTCTTCAATTGTTCTCGGAATTCTGCTGAACTTTTAAAAATGCTTCGGAACTCTTCCATTGTTCTCGGAATTCCGCTGACGTTTAAAAATGCTTCGGAACTCTTCCATTGTTCTCAGAATTCTGCTGACGTTTAAAAATGCTTCTGAACTCTTCCATTGTTCTCGGAATTCCGTTGAAGTTTAAAAATGCTTCGAAACTCTTCCATTATTCTCGGAATTCTGCTGAAGTTTAAAAATGCTTCAGAACTCTTCCATTGTTCTCGGAATTCCGCTGACGTTTAAAAATGCTTCGGAACTCTTCCATTGTTCTCGGAATTCCCTTGAAGTTTAAAAATGCTTCGAAACTCTTCCATTGTTCTCAGAATTCCGCTGACATTTAAAAATGCTTCGGAAATCTTGTATTGTTCTCGGCATTCCGCTGACATATAAAAATGCTTCGGAAATCTTGTATTGTTCTCGGCATTCCGCTGACGTTTAAAAATGCTTCGGAACTCTTCAATTGTTCTCGGAATTCTGCTGAACTTTTAAAATGCTATGGAACTCTTCCATTGCTCTCGGAATTCGGGTGAAGTTTAAAAATGCTTCGGAACTCTTCTATTGTTCTCGGAATTCCGCTGAAGTTTAAAAATGCTTAAAATCTCTTCCATTGTTCTCGTAATTCTGCTCATGTTTAAAAATGCTTCGGAACTCTTTCATTGTTCTCGTAATTCCGCTGAAGTTTAAAAATGCTTCGGAACTCTTCCATTGTTCTCGGAATTCCGATGACGTTTTAAAATGCTTCGGTACTCTTCCATTGTTCTCGGAATTCCGCTGACAATTAAAAATGCTTCGGAACTCTTCCATTGTTCTAGGAATTCTGCTGAAGTCTAAAAATTCATCTGAACTCTTCCATTATTCTCGGAATTCATGTGAATTTTAAAAATGCTTCGGAACTCTTCTATTGTTCTCGGAATTCCGCTGAAGTTTAAAAATGCTTAAAATCTCTTACATTGTTCTCGGAATTCCGCTGAAGTTTAAAAATGCTTCGTAACTCTTCCATTGTTCTCGGAATTCTGTTGAAGTTTAAAAATGCTTCAGAACTCTTCCATTGTTCTCAGAATTCCGCTGACGTTTAAAAATGCTTCGGAAATCTTCCATTGTTCTCGGAATTCCGATGACGTTTAAAAATGCTTCACAACTCTTCCATTGTTCTCGGAATTCCGCTGACTTTTAAAAATGCTTCGGAACTCTTCCATTGTTCTCCAAATTCCGCTGAAGTTTAAAAATGCTTCGGAACCCTTCCATTGTTCTCGGAATTCTGCTGAAGTTTAAAAATGCTTCGGAACTCTTCCATTGTTCTCAGAATTCCGCTGACGTTTAAAAATGCTTCGGAAATCTTCCATTGTTTTCAAAATTCCGCTGACGCTTAAAAATGCTTCAGAACTCTTCCATTGTTCTCGGAATTCTGTTGAAGTTTAAAAATGCTTCGAAACTCTTCCATTGTTCTCGGAATTCCGATGACGTTTAAAAATGCTTCAGAACTCTTCCATTGTTCTCGGAATTCCGCTGACGTTTAATAATGCTTCGCAACTCTTTCATTGTTCTCGGAATTCCGCTGAAATTTAAAAATGCTTCAGAACTCTTCCATTGTTCTCAGAATTCCGCTGACGTTTAAAAATGCTTCGGTACTCTTCCTTTGTTCTCGGAATTCCGCTGACATATAAAAATGCTTCGGAAATCTTGCATTGTTCTCGGCATTCCGCTGACATTTAAAAATGCTTCAGAACTCTTCAATTGTTCTCGGAATTCTGCTGAACTTTTAAAATGCTTTGGAACTCTTCCATTGCTCTCAGAATTCTGCTGAAGTTTAAAAATGCTTCAGAACTCTTACATTGTTCTCGGAATTCTGCTGACGTTTAAAAATGCTTCGGAACTCTTCCATTGTTCTCGAAATTCCGTTGAAGTTTAAAAATGCTTCGGAACTCTTCCATTGTTCTCGGAATTCTGCTGAAGTTTAAAAATGCTTCGAAACTCTTCCATTGTTCTCAGAATTCCGCTGACGTTTAAAAATGCTTCGGTACTCTTCCATTGTTCTCGGAATTCTGCTGACGTTTAAAAATGCTTCGGAACTCTTCCATTGTTCTCGGCATTCCGCTGACGTTTAAAAATGCTTCGGAACTCTTCAATTGTTCTCGGAATTCTGCTGAACTTTTAAAAATGCTTCGGAACTCTTCCATTGTTCTCGGAATTCCGCTGACGTTTAAAAATGCTTCGGAACTCTTCCATTGTTCTTGGAATTCTGCTGAAGTTTTAAAATGCTTCGGTACTCTTCCATTGTTCTCCAAATTCCGCTGAAGTTTAAAAATGCTTCGGAACCCTTCCATTTTTCTCGGAATTCTGCTGACATTTAAAAATGCTTCGGAAATGTTCCATTGTTTTCAAAATTCCGCTGACTCTTAAAAATGCTTCAGAACTCTTCCATTGTTCTCGGAATTCCGCTGACGTTTAAAAATGCTTCGGAACTCTTCCATTGTTCTCGGAATTCCGCTGACGTTTAAAAATGCTTCGGAACTCTTCCATTGTTCTTGGAATTCTGCTGAAGTTTTAAAATGCTTCGGTACTCTTCCATTGTTCTCGGAATTCTGCTGACGCTTAAAAATGCTTCGGAACTCTTCCATTGTTCTCGGAATTCCGCTGACGTTTAAAAATGCTTCGGAACTCTTCCATTGTTCTCGGAATTCCGCTGACATATAAAAATGCTTCGGAAATCTTGCATTGTTCTCGGAATTCCGCTGACGTTTAAAAATGCTTCGGAACTCTTCCATTGTTCTCGGAATTCCGATGACGTTTTAAAATGCTTCGGTACTCTTCCATTGTTCTCGGAATTCCGCTGACGTTTAAAAATTCTTCGGAACTCTTCCATTATTCTCGCAATTCGTGTGAATTTTAAAAATGCTTCGGAACTTTTCTATTGTTCTCGGAATTCCGCTGAAGTTTAAAAATGCTTAAAATCTCTTACATTGTTCTCGGAATTCTGCTGAAGTTTAAAAATGCTTCGGAACTCTTCCATTGTTCTCAGAATTCCGCTGACGTTTAAAAATGCTTCGGAAATCTTCCATTGTTTTCAAAATTCCGCTGACGTTTAAAAATGCTTCAGAACTTTTCCATTGTTCTCAGAATTCTGCTGACGTTTAAAAATGCTTCGGAACTCTTCCATTGTTCTCGGCATTCCGCTGACGTTTAAAAATGCTTCGGAACTCTTCAATTGTTCTCGGAATTCTGCTGAACTTTTAAAAATGCTTCGGAACTCTTCCATTGTTCTCGGAATTCCGCTGACGTTTAAAAATGCTTCGGAACTCTTCCATTGTTCTCAGAATTCTGCTGACGTTTAAAAATGCTTCTGAACTCTTCCATTGTTCTCGGAATTCCGTTGAAGTTTAAAAATGCTTCGAAACTCTTCCATTGTTCTCGGAATTCTGCTGAAGTTTAAAAATGCTTCAGAACTCTTCCATTGTTCTCGGAATTCCGCTGACGTTTAAAAATGCTTCGGAACTCTTCCATTGTTCTCGGAATTCCGTTGAAGTTTAAAAATGCTTCGAAACTCTTCCATTGTTCTCGGAATTCCGCTGACATTTAAAAATGCTTCGGAAATCTTGTATTGTTCTCGGCATTCCGCTGACATATAAAAATGCTTCGGAAATCTTGTATTGTTCTCGGCATTCCGCTGACGTTTAAAAATGCTTCGGAACTCTTCAATTGTTCTCGGAATTCTGCTGAACTTTTAAAATGCTATGGAACTCTTCCATTGCTCTCGGAATTCGGGTGAAGTTTAAAAATGCTTCGGAACTCTTCTATTGTTCTCGGAATTCCGCTGAAGTTTAAAAATGCTTAAAATCTCTTCCATTGTTCTCGTAATTCTGCTCATGTTTAAAAATGCTTCGGAACTCTTTCATTGTTCTCGTAATTCCGCTGAAGTTTAAAAATGCTTCAGAACTCTTCCATTGTTCTCGGAATTCCGATGACGTTTTAAAATGCTTCGGTACTCTTCCATTGTTCTCGGAATTCCGCTGACAATTAAAAATGCTTCGGAACTCTTCAATTGTTCTAGGAATTCTGCTGAAGTCTAAAAATTCATCTGAACTCTTCCATTATTCTCGGAATTCATGTGAATTTTAAAAATGCTTCGGAACTCTTCTATTGTTCTCGGCATTCCGCTGAAGTTTAAAAATGCTTCGGAACCCTTCCATTTTTCTCGGAATTCTGCTGACATTTAAAAATGCTTCGGAAATCTTCCATTGTTTTCAAAATTCCGCTGACTCTTAAAAATGCTTCAGAACTCTTCCATTGTTCTCGGAATTCCGCTGACGTTTAAAAATGCTTCGGAACTCTTCCATTGTTCTCGGAATTCCGCTGACGTTTAAAAATGCTTCGGAACTCTTCCATTGTTCTTGGAATTCTGCTGAAGTTTTAAAATGCTTCGGTACTCTTCCATTGTTCTCGGAATTCTGCTGACGCTTAAAAATGCTTCGGAACTCTTCCATTGTTCTCGGAATTCCGCTGACGTTTAAAAATGCTTCGGAACTCTTCCATTGTTCTCGGAATTCCGCTGACATATAAAAATGCTTCGGAAATCTTGCATTGTTCTCGGAATTCCGCTGACGTTTAAAAATGCTTCGGAACTCTTCCATTGTTCTTGGAATTCCGATGACGTTTTAAAATGCTTCGGTACTCTTCCATTGTTCTCGGAATTCCGCTGACGTTTAAAAATTCTTCGGAACTCTTCCATTATTCTCGCAATTCGTGCGAATTTTAAAAATGCTTCGGAACTTTTCTATTGTTCTCGGAATTCCGCTGAAGTTTAAAAATGCTTAAAATCTCTTACATTGTTCTCGGAATTCCGCTGAAGTTTAAAAATGCTTCGGAACTCTTCCATTGTTCTCGGAATTCTGCTGAAGTTTAAAAATGCTTCAGAACTCTTCCATTGTTCTCAGAATTCCGCTGACGTTTAAAAATGCTTCGGAAATCTTCCATTGTTTTCAAAATTCCGCTGACGTTTAAAAATGCTTCGGAACTTTTCCATTGTTCTCAGAATTCTGCTGACGTTTAAAAATGCTTCGGAACTCTTCCATTGTTCTCGGCATTCCGCTGACGTTTAAAAATGCTTCGGAACTCTTCAATTGTTCTCGGAATTCTGCTGAACTTTTAAAAATGCTTCGGAACTCTTCCATTGTTCTCGGAATTCCGCTGACGTTTAAAAATGCTTCGGAACTCTTCCATTGTTCTCAGAATTCTGCTGACGTTTAAAAATGCTTCTGAACTCTTCCATTGTTCTCGGAATTCCGTTGAAGTTTAAAAATGCTTCGAAACTCTTCCATTATTCTCGGAATTCTGCTGAAGTTTAAAAATGCTTCAGAACTCTTCCATTGTTCTCGGAATTCCGCTGACGTTTAAAAATGCTTCGGAACTCTTCCATTGTTCTCGGAATTCCCTTGAAGTTTAAAAATGCTTCGAAACTCTTCCATTGTTCTCAGAATTCCGCTGACATTTAAAAATGCTTCGGAAATCTTGTATTGTTCTCGGCATTCCGCTGACATATAAAAATGCTTCGGAAATCTTGTATTGTTCTCGGCATTCCGCTGACGTTTAAAAATGCTTCGGAACTCTTCAATTGTTCTCGGAATTCTGCTGAACTTTTAAAATGCTATGGAACTCTTCCATTGCTCTCGGAATTCGGGTGAAGTTTAAAAATGCTTCGGAACTCTTCTATTGTTCTCGGAATTCCGCTGAAGTTTAAAAATGCTTAAAATCTCTTCCATTGTTCTCGTAATTCTGCTCATGTTTAAAAATGCTTCGGAACTCTTTCATTGTTCTCGTAATTCCGCTGAAGTTTAAAAATGCTTCGGAACTCTTCCATTGTTCTCGGAATTCCGATGACGTTTTAAAATGCTTCGGTACTCTTCCATTGTTCTCGGAATTCCGCTGACAATTAAAAATGCTTCGGAACTCTTCCATTGTTCTAGGAATTCTGCTGAAGTCTAAAAATTCATCTGAACTCTTCCATTATTCTCGGAATTCATGTGAATTTTAAAAATGCTTCGGAACTCTTCTATTGTTCTCGGAATTCCGCTGAAGTTTAAAAATGCTTAAAATCTCTTACATTGTTCTCGGAATTCCGCTGAAGTTTAAAAATGCTTCGTAACTCTTCCATTGTTCTCGGAATTCTGTTGAAGTTTAAAAATGCTTCAGAACTCTTCCATTGTTCTCAGAATTCCGCTGACGTTTAAAAATGCTTCGGAAATCTTCCATTGTTCTCGGAATTCCGATGACGTTTAAAAATGCTTCACAACTCTTCCATTGTTCTCGGAATTCCGCTGACTTTTAAAAATGCTTCGGAACTCTTCCATTGTTCTCCAAATTCCGCTGAAGTTTAAAAATGCTTCGGAACCCTTCCATTGTTCTCGGAATTCTGCTGAAGTTTAAAAATGCTTCGGAACTCTTCCATTGTTCTCAGAATTCCGCTGACGTTTAAAAATGCTTCGGAAATCTTCCATTGTTTTCAAAATTCCGCTGACGCTTAAAAATGCTTCAGAACTCTTCCATTGTTCTCGGAATTCTGTTGAAGTTTAAAAATGCTTCGAAACTCTTCCATTGTTCTCGGAATTCCGATGACGTTTAAAAATGCTTCAGAACTCTTCCATTGTTCTCGGAATTCCGCTGACGTTTAATAATGCTTCGCAACTCTTTCATTGTTCTCGGAATTCCGCTGAAATTTAAAAATGCTTCAGAACTCTTCCATTGTTCTCAGAATTCCGCTGACGTTTAAAAATGCTTCGGTACTCTTCCTTTGTTCTCGGAATTCCGCTGACATATAAAAATGCTTCGGAAATCTTGCATTGTTCTCGGCATTCCGCTGACATTTAAAAATGCTTCAGAACTCTTCAATTGTTCTCGGAATTCTGCTGAACTTTTAAAATGCTTTGGAACTCTTCCATTGCTCTCAGAATTCTGCTGAAGTTTAAAAATGCTTCAGAACTCTTACATTGTTCTCGGAATTCTGCTGACGTTTAAAAATGCTTCGGAACTCTTCCATTGTTCTCGAAATTCCGTTGAAGTTTAAAAATGCTTCGGAACTCTTCCATTGTTCTCGGAATTCTGCTGAAGTTTAAAAATGCTTCGAAACTCTTCCATTGTTCTCAGAATTCCGCTGACGTTTAAAAATGCTTCGGTACTCTTCCATTGTTCTCGGAATTCTGCTGACGTTTAAAAATGCTTCGGAACTCTTCCATTGTTCTCGGCATTCCGCTGACGTTTAAAAATGCTTCGGAACTCTTCAATTGTTCTCGGAATTCTGCTGAACTTTTAAAAATGCTTCGGAACACTTCCATTGTTCTCGGAATTCCGCTGACGTTTAAAAATGCTTCGGAACTCTTCCATTGTTCTTGGAATTCTGCTGAAGTTTTAAAATGCTTCGGTACTCTTCCATTGTTCTCCAAATTCCGCTGAAGTTTAAAAATGCTTCGGAACCCTTCCATTTTTCTCGGAATTCTGCTGACATTTAAAAATGCTTCGGAAATGTTCCATTGTTTTCAAAATTCCGCTGACTCTTAAAAATGCTTCAGAACTCTTCCATTGTTCTCGGAATTCCGCTGACGTTTAAAAATGCTTCGGAACTCTTCCATTGTTCTCGGAATTCCGCTGACGTTTAAAAATGCTTCGGAACTCTTCCATTGTTCTTGGAATTCTGCTGAAGTTTTAAAATGCTTCGGTACTCTTCCATTGTTCTCGGAATTCTGCTGACGCTTAAAAATGCTTCGGAACTCTTCCATTGTTCTCGGAATTCCGCTGACGTTTAAAAATGCTTCGGAACTCTTCCATTGTTCTCGGAATTCCGCTGACATATAAAAATGCTTCGGAAATCTTGCATTGTTCTCGGAATTCCGCTGACGTTTAAAAATGCTTCGGAACTCTTCCATTGTTCTCGGAATTCCGATGACGTTTTAAAATGCTTCGGTACTCTTCCATTGTTCTCGGAATTCCGCTGACGTTTAAAAATTCTTCGGAACTCTTCCATTATTCTCGCAATTCGTGTGAATTTTAAAAATGCTTCGGAACTTTTCTATTGTTCTCGGAATTCCGCTGAAGTTTAAAAATGCTTAAAATCTCTTACATTGTTCTCGGAATTCTGCTGAAGTTTAAAAATGCTTCGGAACTCTTCCATTGTTCTCAGAATTCCGCTGACGTTTAAAAATGCTTCGGAAATCTTCCATTGTTTTCAAAATTCCGCTGACGTTTAAAAATGCTTCAGAACTTTTCCATTGTTCTCAG